>NC_083698.1:81185000-86185000 GCF_033118175.1 Dama dama | reverse complement strand
AAAGTATATATATGTGCTAATGGCTTCTAAACTGTATCTGAAATAGGAAGTTACCAAATAAATTACCTGATAGAGCTAGTTGGATGACAAATAGGCATCTCAAGGTTATCATATCTAAATCATAACTTTGATTTGCTTGTGTTCCATCTGCTATCCACATAATATTTTGCAATCTTCCCTGTCTTGGTTTAAAATCTAGCCAATATCCACCCAGTTCCTCAGATAAAAGTCAAGGGGTAATTTTGATTACACTCTTCCCTATTCCATGTCATCCAACAGATTGCTCATTAAGTTCTGAAGCTTTTATATTTGAAATATTTCATAAATGCCTCTACTATTCACCATGGCAAGTACTATCCTCCTTGTCCAAAAATTCAGCAGTATTTTGGATGGATGATTGCAATAGCCTTATAGGTACGTGCAGGCCTTTCACAAGCAATTACCCACAAGGCACTTCCCCATCAGTCACTGTACAATACACACAGCTGAGAAATAATCACATCACACTGATTTTTTCTGACTACTCAGTCACGAGTAGCCACCCAGTTTTGTTTCTCTATACAGCTATTATATAGCCATCCACTTCATGGATCAGGTCATGGCAAAGGGGCTTGTGTAACAATGAAGATATGAGACATGCTATGCAGGACCAACCAAGATGGATGGGTCATGGTGAAGAGTTCTAACAAAATGTGGCCCCATGGAGAAAGAAATGGCAATCCACTCCAATATTCTTGCCTACAGAACTCCATTGATGAAGTATAAGCTAGAATCGAGATTGGGATCAAGATCACCATACTTGCCTCCTGAGAAACCTGTATGCAACAGTTAGAACCAGACAAAGAACAATGGACTGGTTCCAAATTGGGAAAGGAGTGCATTAAGGATATACATTGTCACCCTGCTTATTTAACTTATATGCAGAGTACATAATGCAAAATGTCAGGAAGGATGAAGCACAAGCTGGAATCAAGATTGCTGGGAAAAATAAAAGTAATATCAGATACGCAGATGACACTATCCTAACAGCAGAAAGCAAAGAGGAACTAAACGAGCCACTTGATGAAGGTGAAAGAGGAGAGTGAAAAAGCTGGCTTAAAACTCAGCATTCAAAAAACAAAGATCAAGGCATTCAGTCCCATCACTTCATGGCAAATAGATGGGGAAACAATGGAACCACTGAGAGACTCTATTTTCTTGGACTGAAAAATCACTGCAGACGGTGACTGCAGCTATGAAATTAAAAGATGCTTGCTCCTTGGAAGAAAGGCTATGCCAAACTTGGACTGAATATTAAAAAGCAGAGACATCACTTTGCTGACAAAGGTCCATATAGTCAAAGCTATGGTTTTTCCAGTACTCATGTAGGATGTGAGAGTTGGATCAGAAAGAAGGCTGAGCGGCAAAGACTTGATGCTTTTGAACCGTGGTGCTGGAGAAAACTCTGGCGAGTCCCTTGGACAGCACTGAGTCAGACCAGTCAATCCTAAAGGAAATGAATCCTGAATATTCATCGGAAGGACTGATGCTGAAGCTGAAGCTCCAATATTTTGGCCAACTGAGGCGACAAGCTGACTCACAAGAAAAGACTCTGATACTGGGAAAGATTGAAGGCAAAAGGAGAAGGGTTGACAGAGGATAAGATGGTTGGATGGCATCACTGACAATGGCAAACTCCAGGAGATAGTGAAGGAAGGGAAACGTGGCATGCTGCAGTCCATGGGGTCACAAAGAGTCAGACATGGCTTAGGGAATGAGCAACAAATAGCCATTGTATTTCTTGTTTATTATTAGTAATTTTTCTTTTGGCTGTTTATTCTCTCCACCCAGGATAACTGATTAAAACAACAGTCATATCAATAGTAATAACTTACAATGGAAAAGAATGTAGAAGAGAATATATATCTAAATATATATTCATTTCTCTATATTTTCTTTTTACATATATTTATATAAAACTTAATCACTTTGCTTTGCACCTAAAAGTAACACAGCATGGTAAACCAACTATACGTCAATAGAAAATTTTAGAAAAGCCATTATATTTTGTCCCCCTGACTAGAACAATATGTGAAGCACAGTAAATACCCAATAAATATATGTTGAGTAAATGAAAGAGGGATAAATAGTAGGAAAATGGGTAGTTTGAAGAGGATTAATGACTATTTCAAAAATATTAATATTTCAAGACTTGATATTTCAAAAGGAGAAAAGAAAACAATAATGTGGAAGTTTAAGGAGGCAAGTTTTAAAAAAAAGCTTTTTTGCTGGTTTTAAAGAATGAGAAGAACTGAATGCATGTGAAAAGTCTAAGGGGAAGCTACCCATGAATAAAAAGTTTGTAAAAATAATAAAAAATAAAGAATGAAACATGATCCTAAAATAATCAGGGACTACTGGATCAGAACTGCAGCTTCTTATTGAAGGATCAATCCCAGAAAACAGAAAGTGCAGAATATTCTGTCCTTCTTCCTCTCTTCCTTCCCACTTTCTTTAACTTCCCTCTCTTATCCTTTCCTTCTTCTTCTTTGTCTTTTTATTGCTTTCATCTCTCCTTCTACAACTATTGTTTTAGCAAGTCTATAGTATCAGGTGCTGTAAAACAGGGGGTTTAATCTGAATAAAAACAAAAAGTGAGATCTGACTATAGATAAGAAAGAAATTGCCTTTGTGCCAAGGAAATTAGCAGCAGCATCCCTAATGGGTTTATTACAGCTATTCTATTATAGCTACTCTATTAGTCACAAATAACCTAATGGGCTCTGGGTGATGCAAGTAGAAAATAACTATGTTAAAATTGTGGATATTGGGGATATCTCAGAGAACCTGCGGGAAGGCGCCAGCTACAGGCTATGGCACAGGCAGAGCAAGGCAGAGTCAAGACAACATGGGAGACAACATCACCGATGCCTGGTGGCCACTTCCGCAACCGGCCTTGCCTCCAGTCATCCATCGGTTACTGGACTCCAGTACTCGGAACTGTTTGTCATCACACCATTAGACTCTCTACTCCACTGCAGGGACCATAAAAAATTCTTCGTTGACCCTTCCTGTCACTTCACTCCCTCAAGAATCAACACAGAGTCATCTGACTGGTTATGCTCAGGTCACGTAGAACCTGAGGGGAAGGGACTATCCAACTTCTTTTGAGCTAGAATAAGTGACAGTGTTTCTGTCTCTTGTATTCCTTTGGATCCCCACACACATGAGTATGAATCCTGGTTACCCTCAAAGTCAAATATTCACTAGAAGCAATTTCATAAAAGGGGAGGTGTATGATGTGGAAGTGACTTGACTCCCTGGGCTCTCGTTCACACCTCTGCCTCAAACCACTACGTGACCTTGTATAAATCAGCCATTGTCTCTAGGTCATTGTTCACTTGTCTGAAATACAAGGCTGTTGTTTTCACATTTGCTAGCCCTTTCCAGTGCCAAGATTCACCATGCAGCATCTCAGAGTTAAAGAAATACATCAGTAAACCCAGTCATATCAGTTTACAGAATTTTACCACTTATGACTTTTCTTAGAAAACCCTTAGGGAGCCAACATAAACCAGAATATCTTCACTAGGTATTGTAAAGATAGAAAAATACAAATGAGAAATGGTAAAGATCAGACATACATACCCTGGTCAGACAAACTGAAGTGAGACTCAGAAAAGGTGTCAACACTGAGGTTATATTTATGCTCTTGAGAAAGAGGAAAAATATGCCAGGGGAACTAGATTTTCCTCTTAACAAACAGTTCAACAGAAACAGGGAAAATCACAGAATATGAAAGGGAAGATATGTCAAGTCAACACAAAAATCAGTTGGAGGTAACAGGCCTAATACAATTCAGGTTTCTGTTCACAGAGATGTCTCTACAGCTGGAAAGTTCAGTAAAGACTGGTGCAGACTACAAGTGATGTAGACTCATCTTTGTGACACATTATCACCAAAGGCCAGTGAGGAAGGCATCAGGAACACGGAAAGTTCAGATGTCTAGTATGTTTTTAAAAATAAGTGTTAGGAAAATGGAAGAAGACAATGCACTAGTATTGTTTTTAGGTCTCTGATCATTTAAGTAAATATACTGGAGAAGAAAATTAAGTTAAACCTGAAAGGCTGAAGAAGGGGGCTTAAAACTGTATTTGTTCATATACCTGAGAATGCACTCACTCACTGGTCAATAGACAAGTAAATTCAAATTGCCACCTGGATTTATGTGAGATCTTACTGATATTTCCCGACATGAAAGATGCTGATAATCAGGAAAGAATCTTTCTCTCTTTATACCAATTCAGTTCAGTTCAGCACTCAGTCAAGCCCAGAGTTACATTGTGGGTTTCTCTACTAAATCTTGATTTGAGCTATCTAAAAATATCTTGAAAGAAATACCCTATTTTATCATTTTGTCTACAATTAATAACAGTATGAGTGTAGACACTTTAATTAGTATAAATATTGTGAAAGGCAAATAGTCAATATTCATCAAACTGAAAAATTATCACACTCTTTGATCCAGCAACTCTATGCATAGGAATTACCTCTACAGATACACTTGCAAAATTATGCTATGATATATGTTTAACAATTTTTGTTACAACTTTTGTAATAGCAAAAATATCTGGAAATAATGATAATTGATAAGAAAATGGTTAAATCAGTTATACACACTGATATATGCTCAATTGTGTCTGATTGCAACACCAATGACTGTAGCCCACCATTCTCCCCTGTCCATGGGATTCTCCAGGCCAAAATACTAGAGTGGGTATCCATTCCCTTCTCTAGGGGATCTTCCTGACGCAGGAATCAAATCCAGTACTCCAGCACCACACAGAGATTCCTTACCATTTGACCCACCAGGGAAGCCCCTATACATTGATACAATATTCTGCAGCCATTAAATAAAATGAATATGCAGTAACATGAGAAGACAATGTGTTTAAATCAAGAAACATAACTGTGTATATTAAATTGTCACTAGATAATTTTTTACAAGGATATGTGTGTGTCTATTCTGAAAGAATATGTAGGACACTATTAAAAGTAGTTACCTTGGTGAACCATATGTCCATGCAAGAAACATGGAGGCACTCAATAAATACATTTGTGTTTATTATCTACTGTGCTCACAATTCCTTTGTACTAAACATATTGCTCAATGCCTTGGGATTACCAAAGGATGAAAGACAATCATTACCACTCACTTCGTAAAAATGTATTATAGTTGACTTATGGCATATGCATAGTGATTCAATATTTTTATAGACTATACACTATAAAAATTATTGTAAAATATTGACTATATTCCTTGTGCTATACATTACATCCTTGTTGCTTATTTATACTATAACTGGTAGTTTGTACTTTTTAATCTTATTCATCTATTTTACCCCTTCCCTATTCCTCTCTTCTCTGTCAATCACCAGTTTGTTCTCAGTTTCTGTGCGTCTGTTTCTGTTTTGTTATATTTGCGTATTTGTTGTGTTTTTTAGATTCTACATATAAGTGAAAACATACAGTATTTTTCATGTTTTTACAGTCAACTAGTTTGTGTGTATACCAATACAGTCACAGATGTGACTGACATTTTTTTTTAGTGATGCCAGATCTTATCTCTATGGGAGAGAATACTGATATTTATAGGAGATTTTAAAAATGCCCCAAACATTTTTTTAAAAAAATGATCAAAACATCATAAAACTGAGTAATATATCTATAAAAATATGCAGTCAGTTAAATTACTGGAAAATCTATAATAAATGGCTATCTCAGTTAAGATAATTTTGTTTCTAAAAGACTTTCTTTTATATTTGAGTATAAAATCATAGTAAATGTGTTACTGACTATTTCATGTTGTTCTAAAATGATGCCAGGATTTCCTTGGCATTCCAGTGGTTAAGACTCTGCACTTCCACTGCACGGGTTCAATCCCTGGTAGGGCAAATTCCAAGTACTGTGCAGTACAGTCAAAAGAAATTATTTTTTCCTCAGTAAATGAAAATTTCTAAGTAGTACTCAGGAAGTCAGTTGGCTACAGACACAGAATTGAAAAAATATAACAGTTAATTCTGGGCCAGCATTAGCTTCTAGTCTTCCCAGCTTAGCCTTCCCAGCTTTGGACAAAAGATGGGATGCGGAACTCTTGGTAAGATCCAAAAACAAGATTTACAATTTGCATAGTAAGAGTGAGTGAGAACATCCCTTTCAGTATCAGACCACAGCCTCACCTCTATAAAATTCCTTTCCCTGGGTTCTTTTGCTGGGCTGATTTCAGTACAAACCTGGCTGGAAGGTAAGGACAGAGCAGAAGGCACTTAATCTGACATGTGAGTGATTTGCTGGACTTCTTACTGATATGGGTGAGTTGACAGCTCTTTGTGTTTCATCAGTTACCCAGAAAGTCTGAGACAGAACCTCTGACAGGTAAGCCCCGTTTTCAGTTTTGCTAACTTCTCTATGATAACAAGGGAACATTTCATGCAAAGATGGGCTCAATAAACGATAGAAATTGTATGGACCTAACAGAAGCAGAAGATATTAAGAAGAAGTGGCAAGAATACACAGAAGAACTATAACAAAAAGATCTTCACGACCCAGATAATAATGATGGTGTGATCACTCACCTAGAGCTATACATCCTGGAATGTGAAGACAAGTGGGCCTTAGGAAGGATCAGTACGAACTAAACAGGTGGAGGTGATGGAATTCCAAATAAGCTATTTCAAATCCTAAAAGATGATGTGCTGTGAAAGTGCTGCACTCAATATGCCAGCAAATTTGGAAAACTCAGCAGTGGCCACAGGACTGGAAAAAGTCAGTTTTCATTCCAATCCCAAAGAAAGGCAATGCCAAAGAATGCTCAAACTCCTGCACAATTGCACTCATCTCACATGCTAGTAAAGTAATGCTCAAAATTCTCCAAGCCAGGCTTCAGCAATATGTAAACCGTCAACTTCCAGATGTTCAAGCTGGTTTTAGAAAAGGTATAGGAACCAGAGATGAAATTGCCAACATCCACTGCATCATCGAAAAAGCAAGAGCTCCAGAAAAACATCTATTTCTGCTTCATTAACTATGCCAAAGCCTTTGACTGTGTGGGTCACAATAAACTGTGGAAAATTCTGAAAGAGATAGGAATACCAGACCACATGACCTGCCTCTTGAGAAACCTGTATGCAGGTCAGGAAGCAACAGTTAGAACTGGACATGCAACAACAGACTGGTTCCAAATAGGAAAAGGAGTTTGTCAAGTCTGTATATTGTCACCCTGCTTATTTAACTTATATGCAGAGTACATCATGAGACACGCTGGGCTGGAAGAAGCACAAGCTGGAATCGAGATTGCTGGGAGAAATATCAATAACCTCAGATGTGCAGATGACACCACCCTTATGGCAGAAAGTGAAGGAGAACTAAAGAGCCTCTTGATAAAAGTGAAAGAGGAGAGTGAAAAAGTTGGCTTTAAGCTCAGCATTCAGAAAACTAAGATCATGGCATCTGGTCCCATCACTTCATGGCAAATAGATGGGGAAACAGTGGAAACAGTGGCTGACTTTACTTTTGGGGGCTCCAAAATCACTGCAGATGGTGGTTGAAGCCATGAAATTAAAAGATACTTACTCTTGGAAGGAAAGTCATGGCCAACCTAGACAGCATATTAAAAAGCAGAGACATTACTTTGTCAACAAAGGTCTGTCTAGTTAAGGCTATGGTTTTTCCAGTAGTCATGTATGGATTTGAGAGCTGGACTATAAATAAAGCTGAGTGCCAAAGAATTGATGCTTTTGAACTGTGGTGCTGGAGAAGACTCTTGAGAGTCCCTTGGACAGCAAGGAGATCCAACCAGTTCATCCTAAAGGAAATCAGTCCTGGGTGTTTATTGGAAGGACTGATGCTGAAGCTGAAACTCCAATATATTGGCCACCTGATGCGAAGGGCTGACTCATTTGAAAATACCCTGATGCTGGGAAAGATTGAAGTCAGGAGGAGAAGGGGATGATAGAGGATGAGATGGTTAGATGGCATCACCAACTCAATGGACATGAGTTTCGGTAAACTCCTGGAGTTTGTGATGGACAGGGAGCCCTGGTGTGCTGCAGTTCATGGGGTCGCAAAGAGTTGGACAGACTGAGCAATTGAACTGAACTGAATTTCCCTATAAGTCAAGTCAATTTTACATCTCCCACCATAAATTCCAAAGTCTCTTATTTCATGGTATTTATTTCTTCCTTTTGTCTTAGAAAGTAAAAAATTTGGATGTAGGTAATTATGTTAAATGGTGTGGGATGTCTCAAGTTTTGATAACTTATTGCTTATTTAGGGAAATGTCCAATGTATTTACCAGAAACAGCTGTGCCCCAAAGCAATGGAATTTAAAAAAAATACTATGCTACCTAAAACACTGTGGATCCCAGATGATATTCCTGTCCTAGGATAATGGAAAAGCTCTTCAGGAAGTAAAAAGATAAGCAAATCTATGAACTTCAAATTGCTGATGATGAGAGCAAAAGGGTACATTGTGGCTAAACAGGAAGAATCTCTTTGTTCATGCACCTGGAGATGTCTGTTAATAGGAGTCACCTAAGTGTTGGTTATACATAATTTTAAATAGGCGTACAAATTACCAGGTTGGGTAGGTCTCCTACAGGAATCAGCAGGTAATCTAAGAGAAGAGGAGTTTCATTAAATACAAATTTTTAGTGCCTATTCAGTAGAGGGTAAAATTGACATGATTCAAAGATTAATTAAGCCTTTCCTAAAGTTCTTTTTTAGTTGCTAAATACAGAAAAAAGATCAACCTCATCACAGGCAAATAGTTTAAAAAAAATAGAATTATCTCATGCTAACTCAACTCTCTCACTTAACATCCAGCTAGCACCTAGCAGCTGCCAAACATGTGCTTTGAATGATGGATTCTGCTCTAAGCAAAGAATTATATTTCTTCCTAAGTAACTGAAAGTCTATTAACTATACTTTGGAAAATTATGGAATTTCTAAAATGCATTTGTATGGGTACACTAAGCTTTTGAGTGGGTCAGGAGTATCAAGAAGATTCTGGGGCTTGTTCCAAATTTCGTTAAGGTCTGAATTCAGATAATGCTAAGAGGTACTGACAGATACCACAGCTTAAGCATCTTTATAGACTTGAGAGGGGATGAAACCTCACCTTAAGCTAAAATGGACAAGATAACCAGAATTTAGAAAGCTACAGAGGGGCAAGGAGGATACTAATTCCATGAGATAATACAAAATCAGATAACAGGAATAACTCAATGGTAATAAAACATATGTATTGAGTGCTACATATCTGAAATATCAGGTGTGTCTCATTGATCCTGATAACACTCCTAGGGATTATATGATACGTTAATTAGCATCATCATTATTGTTATTTCATCCATTTTATTGTCAAGGAAACAGAGATTTCATACAAATTAAAGAAAACTGCCTAAAGTCACTGCATTGCAATGGCAGTGCCCAGGCTCTTAACAACTATCCTTCCTGAACCATCCATCTGCTCAAAGGAACATCACTAAGGGGCAAAAGATACCAAGAATCTGACTGAAAATGCCTGTAGTGCAGTCGGCTGCAGAGAAGCTAAGTTGCTGAGAACTATCAACAGCAGAAGTTCTTTGGTGGGAGCAACTGTTCATGAAGCCTGCAAAAAGCATTACTCAGAGAAGACGTTAGTTACAAAGCCTTGGAACATTTGCTACTCCAAGTATGTTTTGAGACTAGCATCTCCAGCCCTTGTTATGTATACTCTGAGAGCCCACCCCAGTCCTGCTGAATCTGCATGATAACAGATCTTACGACTCTGCATAAGATGTCTAGATAATTCACATATAGATTAAAGTTTGAGAACCACTGCCAATATTACCCATAAAGTACTGTGTGGCATCACCAATGCTAAAATATTACGGCTTTATTTTCAATTTAACAGGATTAACTGGGGGTGGGAATTGCATACACATAAGCTTACCATTTCTAGAAAGGTAGTTACACTGGTATTAAGTTAGGACATTCAATTTAGGGACAAGGCAGTTAGTTCCACTCTCTGTGACAGTTCATAAGACTGCTGGTGTACCACAGGTGTGGAGTTAGCTGCCAATCCACGAGGTTCAATTCTGCCTGTTGAAAAGCTTCTCAGAGGCAGTTGATACCACAGCACCATTTTAAGGCAATTTACAGTGAATATTAAGGTACACCTCCATATGTCATCATGGAGTAGCCATCCTAAGATGCCATCTGAGTGTAATGTGGAAATGGATAATCTTACAATAACAAATGCAAACTAAAAATTGATAGTCTCCATGGAGTCTAGAGAAACTGAAAAGTTAAAAAAAAAAGTAGAATATCTCATTATCTTTTTAGCACCATCCAGAGGAGAAGGTCTCATCACCAGTCACCAGAAATTCTCTCTCCATTCGACAACTATATCTATTCAGAACAGATGTCTCACCAAACCTTGACTGCTAGGATACTACCCATAAACCTTCTTGTTACAGTCAGCTGTACCAGTGCTTATCAAACTCTGTGGGAAAGGACCAGATTTTTCTCACTACACTCTATTTTGGAAGAATAAATGCAATAAAAAATAAATTACAGACAATGAAACAAGTGAAAGTGGAGGTATTAGTCGCTCAGTCCTGTCCTACTCTTTGTGAATCCATGGACTATAGCCCACAGGGTCCTCTGTCCATGGAATTCTCCAGACAAGCATCCTGGAGTGGGTTGCCATTCCCTTCTCCAGGGGATTTTTCCAACCCAGGGATCGAATCCGTGTCTCCTGCATTGCAGGCAGATTCTTTACCATCTGAGCCACCAGGGAAATAAGGCATAAAATATTATAAGCTCATTTTAAAATCATTATTAGATTTAATGATCCTCACTGTGGATGTGTAAGAAAAATCATGCACCACATTTTGAGGAACATTTTTTCACATAGCCCCAGATTGTCTTCCTCATCCTTTAAGGATTTTACTACCTGATTTTTTATTATTTTCTCCCAAATTGCTCCTGCCATGGCAACTTTAATATCCATGGAGGAGACTCTTCCAATAACTTTGACTCTCAGGTATTTGACCTGTTATAATAATTTTGTTCTTGAATCTTCCTAAGACTTCCAAGTCTGTGAACATCATCTAAAGTTTGTCATTACCAGTATCTGTAATTACCTCATTCTCTAGACCACTTACAGACCCCCATGTTCAGCTACTTGGTCTTTTTATCATCTGCTCTGAAGAAGGAAATGGCAACCCACTCCAGTATTCTTTCCTGGATAATCCCGTGGATGGAGGAACCTAGTAGGCTACAGTCCATGGGGTAGCAGAGTCGGACATGACTGAGCCACTTCACTTTCTAAACCACTGAGAAAATCCCAGGCAAATCAGGATAAGTTGATGATCCTCCCATCAGAGCAGAAATTGTGAGTAGTCACTCACATGCTTTTGTAGCAATTTGACAGGTTTGTTTTAAATATCCATTAAATCGAATAGTAATAATAATAAATGATTTATGCTTATGCCTTTTTCCATATTATTCCCCCTTGTACCTTTACTAAAATAAATTTTCAACCTGACAGGGATCTACAATTCATTAGCTTTACCATCTTCTGAAATTTTATGTTCATTATGAAGTATACAGAATCAATTTCTCAATTCAGAAAATAAAAGTTTTATTTTTCATTGAAATGAATCTCTCAATCAGTTTTGAAACCAGCCCAGGTTGGATGCATGAGACAAGTGCTCAGGGCTGGTGCACTGGGAAGACCCAGAGGGATGGGATGGGGAGGGAGGTGGGAGGGGCGATCAGGATGGGGAACACATGTAAATCCATGGCTGATTCATGTCAATGTATGGCAAAAACCACTACAATACTGTAAAGTAATTAGCCTCCAACTAATAAAAATAAATGAAAAAAAACAAAAACAAAAATGGAAACTTCCCATGTCATGCTATATTCTCCATTCATTTAAGCTTTACTAATCCCCAATATACTACGTATTTACTTAATTATTTTTTGATTGACTTTCTTTATCCACTTCAATGTAATATAAATGAAGACAGGTATTTTTCTGTTTTGTTCATAAAGCACCATTTTGTATCTTGTTTGTGTTTTGTTCACTATTGTATAGGCACCACCTAAAATTGAGTACTTGGCACATAATAGACCTTCAACAATGTCTGATCTTTCATTTATCTATTCAATTAAACAAGTTCATGTGGGAAGAATCCTGGGATAAATAAGAAACAAAATCTGTTTTCAAAAATTCCATTGATTTGGCTGACTAATGTTCAAACAAATAATTATAATGCAAAGTTTAATATGAAGTAGGTTTGTACACAGTGTATTATGGAAGCACTAAGGAAATGCATACAGTTCAATATAAGACTTGGAGCAGCTTTGAGAATAACTATGCTTATTATAGAAGGAGAGTAGCACTATTTCAGGGAAGGAAGAAATAAATAAGGATATATTCTAGGAAGCCCAAAGTCCAGGGAAACAAACTTTACTGAGCCTGATTGGGAGTTGACAGGGGTATAAAATGAGAATTATGGAGAAGCAGTGATAGGGGCTGAGAGACAGTGATGCAAGTTTAAGAAACCTGGAATTTTTTTCCTTTTATGGAAATCACTGAAGAATATTAAGTATGGAAGTAAAATACATAGATTTGTTCTTTGCTAAGGATGAAATTGAGCATGACATAGTATAGGGAATAACAAGTTTGATTTTGTGCAGGGTTTATAGGAATAGAGAAGACGGAACAGATTTGAACATTATTAGTAGTCAGGAGAAAGAAATTGCAACCCACTCCAGTGTTCTTGCCTGGAGAATCCCAGGGATGGGGGAGCCTGGTGGGCTGCTATCTCTGGGGTCGCACAGAGTCGGACACGACTGAAGTGACTTAGCAGCAGCAGCAGCAGTAGTCAGGAGGTAGGAAGAATCAATGAGAGAACTAGCAAATGCATAGATTTGGGAGACAAGGGGAAAGAGCAAAGTGAATGATGACTATTAGTTAAAAGCAAGCAGTTTTGTGACCAGGTCAAACATTAACCAGCAAGGAGCTTTACTATATAGAAAACATGCCTTTTAAAATGAGAATAAAGCAAAAAACACAAACAAAATATATGCAGGACATATACCTACAAGATTTAAATGCTTATTTAGACATGAAAGAAAATTTTAATAGAGTATGATAACGTTGTGCTTGCCCAGAAATAGTCACATCAATTAATTGCAAATGCAAATATAAATTGAATACATTTAAATAAATTAGTATCATAACTCTCTAACCTCTCTCGTTCTGCTCATTTTACTTTTTGGGAAAAAACAACTTCCTAAAATTTATGTGTATAAATAAGTGTGTAAGAAGAAAAAGAAAATGCCACAGAAGTTTTTTAATGGTAGAGAACTACTCCTGTCAAGTATACACTAAGTTGTACTAATTAAAACCATGTGATAATGGCTTATGAGCTGAAAAATCAATGGAACAGAATAAAGTACAAAAATAGAACCATTTCTTTGGGATATTTAGTACATGATAAATACCAGTTTTCAAAATTCAGTGATGGAAAAATAGATTACTCAACAGATTAGATTAAGATAACTCCCTATATTTTGAGAAAAAAGAGCTCAATTCTTGCCTTTCTCAATAAAATAAACTCCAATGATTCACAGTCATCAAAACTTAAAAAACAAACTGAAAAAAAAATGCTTACAATACATATGGCATAATTTCCTTAATCTACAAATAAGTATTAATATTTTTTTTAAATGAACAAATGCATAAAGTGGGCAAAGGGTGTGGAAATACAATCTTCTCTCCCCCAACATACCTCCCCCCCCACACACACACTCACATCATATATATATGACTACTAGTATACATAAAAGCTCATCTTCACTTAGTTAAAATATGCCTTTAAGACAAAATTTAGAAGTTTCTTTACCAACGAGATTGGCAAATATTGTAAACATTTATAAAGTTACATGTTATTTAAAGCAAAGGAAGGTCAAAACACCCTTTGCTAGAAGTATATAGATGCTTCATACCAATTTTTGTAATGAAACTTTGCAAATTTTCAAAATATAAGCTATATATATCATTAGGAATTTAGTCTATAAGATTTATTCAAACAAGTGCTCATTGCATGTACAAGGATTTTGTTACATAGGGATGATACTGGGTTGTGTGCATAAATTGGTCTATGTGGTTAAGATGCAATACTACAGACCCATTAATGAAGAGTGAGTTATAGCTATGAGCGCTGTCATAGGAAGATTATGCATAATTTTATTTTTAAGTGAAGGAAGCAAGTGGAGATCAGTATATGTGGTTTGATTACATTAAAAATAGCTTAGGCACATGCATTTTAATTTGCATAGGCATGCAGAGAAATGCTAGAAAAATACATCCAAAACTACTAACAATAGCCACAGCTGAGGAGAGGAATTAAGACAGCAGTGGGTAGAGGAAGTAGATTTTTTATTTTTATTTAGAATATTTTAGCATTTTCTGAATTCCTTTGTAATTTCCACATGTTATATTTTAATAAAGACTAATACTATATAGTAGTAATTAATTAAATGCGCTAATATTCTATAGTTCAAACTGAGTTTCTTAGCAATATCAAATTTGAAATAAAATTAGACACACTTCCTCCCCAGTAAGGACTGTGTTTCTGTAGGCTGTTGAGCAGACCTGTTATGGAAACAGAGATAAATGGGAAGGAGCAGGATAAATTACCCATCCATATGATTGCACAAGCTACTCCTCCATATGATTGACCTGCAAACTCACGGGTTCAGTTAATTTTGACAGGGATTTATTTATTCTGAAGATGGAACTAAGTGATTAACATAATCCAGTATTGAATATTTACAACAAAATCCTCTTACATTCTTGCTTTTTTTTTTCCCCGCTCATCAGACAAACTTTTTATTAAAAGTTAGCTCCCAAAGTACTTCTGGTTTTGTTGTAAATTAATAAATCGATATTCTCATTTATACTCAGGCTCTGCAAACCTAACTAATGTGAGTCTCATCCTTAGCCATTGACACACTCTTGGAACACTGACAAAATCAAATTTCTGAGCACATGAAGAGGATCCTAGGACCTAGACTCTGGTGTCACCAAGGCAAGTGCCAACTTCAGAAACCTTTCATTCAAATTTGACTCATGCTGAAAACAGCCCTTTTAATGAAAACACCTCATTTCTATCAAATTATAACTGTTGTACAAGGCTTGACCCAAACCTTATCTCCTACCTAAAATCTTCCATCATCATAACAGGTGACTTGCCTCTTGTAAATTTTTTCAGAAATTATTTTCTTTGTACTCAGGCACTTATCACACATTGATTGCATTTTTGTTTGTTGACATTGATTACATCCTATACAAAATTACAATACTGGTATATTTTTCTGCAATCAGTGTTACCTGATATAATCCCTTACACACGCTATGGTTAGAGCTTAGTATATACTTATTAATTTAAGTCTTCTTGATTGCCTTCTGTAACCTTTGTTTTACTCTGAACTTATTCCCTATATCACCTTTTAAACATGTGCCTTATTATATTTTTTCCATTTTTATTTTACACTATTAACTTCATAAGTGACTATCTTTTTCTTTTAGTTTATATGCTATCTGGTGGGGAAAAACATTTCTTAGTACATGTGAAAGAAATGCTTATTGAATAAATTTAAAGATATTATTTTTCTTTACATAACTATAATGCATAGTGTTTTAACAACGTAAACCTTCTCTATATGAATCTTAAATGAACAGATATCACATTATGGGAGTTTCTAAGAGAAGTTCTATGAATTAGTGATTCAGGAATATTTTTAGATAACTATTCTTAGATTTGTTTTGAAGAAAAACAGAAAACTCCAAGCCTTATCTGAGGTCAGGTCAGTTCATTTCAGTTCAGTCGCTCAATCTTGTCCAACTCTTTGAGAGCCCACGGACTGCAGCACGCCAGCCCTCCCTTTCCATCACCAACTCCCAGAGTTTACACAAACTCATGTCCATTGAGTAGTTGACGCCATCCAACCATCTCATTCTCTGTCGTCCCCTTCTCCTCCTGCCCTCAATCTTTCCCAGCATCAGGATCTTTTCCAATGAGTCAGCTCACCACATCAGGTGGCCAAAGTATTGGAGTTTCAGCTTCAACGTCAGTCCTTCCAATGAACACCCAGGACTGATCTCCTTTAGGATGGACTGGTTGGATCTCCTTGCAGTCCAAGGGACTCTCAAGAGTCTTCTCCAACACCACGGTTCAAAAGCATCAATTATTCAGTGCTCAGCTTTCTTTATAGTCCAACTCTCACATCCATACATGACTACTGGAAAAACCCTACCTTTGACTAGATGGACCTTTGTTGGCAAAGTAATGTCTCTGCTTTTTAATATGCTGTCTAGGTTGGTCATAACTTTCCTTCCAAGGAGTAAAGGTCTTTTAATTTCATGGCTGCAATCACCATCTGCAGTGATTTTGGAATCCCCCCAAAATAAAGTCTGCCACTGTTTCCCCATCCATTTGCCATAAAGTGATGAGACTGGATGCCACAATCTTAGTTTTCTGAATGCTGAGCTTTAAGCCAACTTTTTCGCTCTCTTTCACTTTCGTCAAGAGGCTCTTTAGTTCTTCTTTACTTTCTGCCATAAGGGTGGTATCATCTGCATATCTGAGGTTATTGATATTTCTCCCAGAAATCTTGATTCCAGCTTGTGCTTCTTCCAGCCCAGCATTTCTCATAATGTACTCTGCATATAAGTTAAGTAAGCAGGGTGACAATATACAGCCTTGACGTACTCCTTTTCCTATTTGGAACCAGTCTGTTGTTCCATGTCCAGGTCTAACTATTGCTTCCTGACCTGCATACAGGTTTCTCAGGAGACAGTTTAGGTGGTCTGGTATTCCCATCTCTTTCAGAATTTTCCACAGTTTGTTGTGATCCACACAGTCAAAGGCTTTGGCATAGTCAATAAAGCAGAAATAGATGTTTTTCTGTAATTCTTGCTTTTTCGATGATCCAGCGGATGTTGGCAATGATCTCTGGTTCCTCGTCCTTTTCTAAAACCAGCTTGAACATCTGGAATTTGACGGTTCACATATTGCTGAAGCCTGGCTTGGAGAATTTTGAGCATTACTTTACTAATGTGTGAGATGAGTGCAGTTGTGTGGTAGTTTGATCATTCTGAGGTCAGTTTCACCCTAAAGAATGGTACTAAAGCAGATGATAACCAAAGCGTCCTATACCCACCAATGATTGTTGTATTTGTATTCTCGCTGTCTGCTTTCATGCAGAAGAAAAATGTTTTGTGAGTTGATACTTTTTTTTTTAATGTATTTGAAAGACTGCATCAGCTTTTGTTAATTAACTTCATTACTGTGACCCAAAGCAACTCAGCCTTGTTTGAAATGTTAGTCAGGGCAGGAAAAGAGCAGATAATGCCTCATGGAAGTAGGACCCCCTGTAGACTCTGTCTCATGGTGTGCTCATTTCATTAATATTTGGGTGCCTTGTTTGATAGAGGTTGGCTATCTTGACCATATATTAAACAGGTTATAGAAATATAAAAGTGATGTGCTGAACCTAAATTAGGAAAGCATTTTTATGGTAAGTGTAGGTCACTTACTCCTAAAATTCTATTTAGGAAATTATTTCTCATAATCATTGCCACTTACCTTGAAGGTATTAATTATCAGAGCTAAAATACATCTATAAAAGTTACATTTCTTATTTGTATTTGCATATATACTCTCTGTATGCTTATATCTCTGATTTAATCTATTAAAGCCAGTTCATTTCTCCTGAAAGATTCAATTCTCAAGTTCAAAAATGGGACATCATCCTCTTATTCTTAGACATTTCTGTCACTATCTTTTAAAAATTCTTTTTAAGGACTTTACTGACTATTCAGAAGTGGTGACCAAATCTCAGCATGCCACTTTTTTATAAGTACATGTCCTCTTGAATGTCACCATGGTAAAGAACTGAGAGGCAGATGGCTATTTTATCTTCCTGAGAGTGGAGAGCAGAATAAATAAAACTCACAATATGTTAGGCACCAATGTAATGGTGTCACCTTTAGCTCCCTAATGGAAGTCTGCTACATAGGGCTTTTTGGAAGACCACTGGAGTGGTGGAGAGGAGACCACCAGAGACCACAAGAGAGGGAAGCAAAAGGATAAACTGTGATAAACAGACCGTAGGTTTTAGAGCAGTGTGCACCATTCAAAGAGAAATGAATGACCCCAATGCTCTTGCTGTGTGTGCTCTGTCATGTCTAGACTCTTTGAGACCCCATGGACTGTAGCCCACCAGGCTCCTCTGTTCATGGGATTTTCCCAGCAAGAATACTGGAGTGGGTTTCCTCCTCCCAGGGATCTTCCCAACCCAGGTATTGAACCTGCGTCTCTGTGTCTCCTGCTGCTACTGCTAAGTCGCTTCAGTAGTGTCTGACTCCGTGCGACCCCATAGATGGCAGCCCACCAGGCTCCTCCGTCCCCGGGATTCTCCAGGCAGGAATACTGGAGTGGGTTGCCATTTCTTTCTCCAATGCATGCATGCATGCTAAGTCGTCTCAGTCGTGTCTGATTTTGTGTGACCCTATGGACATCACCAGGGGCAGGCAGATTCTTTTCCACTGTGCCACCAACAAGAACTCAAACATCTTTTCATTCCTCTCTCTCTCTCTTCTGTCCCTAAAGATACCAGAGTGGTGAACTAGGTGAATTTTACCTAAGGGAGTGTGGCGGGGGGTGGGGGGGGGGGGGGAGTGAATATGAAGCGAAAAGAAAGCTACAGAATAATAGAGCCCTGATTCTCTGGTTTCAGAATGAGAGGCCACTATGGAAGTTACAGAGTTATTTAAGGATGCAGGATGTGTCCAAAATTCAAGTTTGGCAAAGATTTGTTTTTGGCTGAATTAAAATGATTTTTCTTAGGAAAAAAATTACAGTCTAAGTCATAAAGGAAATTACGAAGTTGGAAGTTGTATCTGGTTCTAGGATGTGTGCATTGCACAGAGACACCACGTTTAAGAGTCTGCCATTTGTATTTAAAATATTTACTAACATAGATGAGCATGCGGACTGATTTGAAGATTCTTAGCTGTGTCCATTTAAAAAGAAATCTGTTCCATGTAGACCCACATATGTATGCATGACTGTGTGTACAAACCATGATCTGGGCTTCCAATGAGGTTGATTCCCTCACCTACTTGATGGTTTTGATGGTTTTAAATGCTCTGTAATTTCCACTCTACTTACCTTCCCCCCGCCCCGCTGGCCCCCCGCCATGTCTCCCTGCTTTCCCCCAAAGACCTTGTCCTGACATAATAGTCTGGATACCTCTCCTTGGCAAGGGATGGATGTGGTTTCAGATTTGTACACTGTGTGCTAGGTCCATTGTTTCTTAGATGACTATGAGCCAAAGAGATTTGGTATAGAAAACTCACATGTATCCATTTCTGCTCTAAATATACCTGTGTAATCATTGGAATATGGCATGAGTTAATGCTCCCAATCCTGCCAAAGGAGTCAAAGGCTACCTCTAACTAGATACCTGAAACTCAAGAGTGGTTGCCTTCAGTTGTAGCAAACACCCTGACTTAACCTACTTGGTAAAGGGACAAAATGGACCAGTGGCTTGGTTTTATCAGAATGTCAGAACTGAGACCTTTGAGTCTTTTTAAACATTTCTCTTTGCCTCTCGGGCTTCCCTTGTGGTTCAGCTGCTAAAGAATCCGCCTGCAATGTGGGAGACCTGGGTTTAATCCCTGGGTTGGGAAGATCCCGTGGAGAAGGGAAAGGCTACCCACTCCAGTATTCTGGCCTGGAGAATTCCATGGATTGTATAGTCCATGGGGTCGCAAAGAGTTGGACATGACTGAATGACTTTCACTTTTACTCTTTGCCTCTCACTTTCAATCAATCGCTGTGCCCCATAAATTCTACTTCCTAAATGCTTCTCCTGTCTCCTTATGCCTCTCCAGTCCTACTACTAGAGATTTATTTCCCACCCCCATCATTTCTCATTTGATTTACTATACTTATCTACCAGATTATTCTGTTTATTATCCATCTTTGTTCTTCATCAGTCTCTAGCACTTCTCAATAGGCCTTGTGAGAGGGAGGGACAGAGGGAGACTCAGGAGGGGGAGAGAATGAATGCCTGTTCCGTTCTTCACTGTACCTCCATCGTGGGTTCCATCACTTGGCCTGTAAGCAAAACATATGTTTGAACACTATGCTTATGAATAAATGAATGAGAGGTTGTGTGCATAACCGGAAAGATATATTCAGCCTACCATCCTGTAGGCTGTAGTCATGGTGATTTTTGAAATGAAAATCTATACAGGTCACGCTTATCCTGGATATCTGATTTTCCTCTGTGGCCATAAATATGAAGCCTACATGATGTGGAATTTAAGAGCATCTTTTACATCAGTTTTCACCATTCTTTTACATAACCAGTGTATATTCCACTTTCAACCATTTGACTTTTCGACCTTCTCTGAAACACTATTCAGCTTCTCACCTCCATGTCTACATGCATAATATTACTTTCAAAAACATTCATAGCCCCCTTCTTTAGACATTGATGTCATGAAGGAAATTGAACACATGACTTACTTCTATCATTATTGCCTTCCCACTGAGGAAAGTGAGTCCTTCCTAGGTAATGGTAGATTTTTTTCTACACCTGGGGACTTACAGCTTTCCCTACTCTTAGTAGATATTTAAGATATGGCTACTGAACAACAACAAAAAATGACCCATGACACACACCATGAAAGATGCACTTGTGTCAAGTTTAATTTGGGGTTGACGGCCATCATTGGACTGAAAGTATTTCTTTCTTTTTTCTACCTTTCAGTTAGTTAAGTGGTAGTTTTAAAGTAAGAAAGCTGTTACCTGAGACTTGAGGAAGTTGAGATTTAATACTTGAAACTTGATTTAGATTGATAAATAAAAATGACAGATATGTCCAACCAAGGTTTTCAATAACATGGCCACAGAATTTTCCCCAGAAAATGGTACTTACTGTGCTCACTTGCATATATTTGAATGTCTTACTCAAAAGTACTATTGACAGCTTTAGGTGCATATTCAAACTACAAAAGTGAATAATCAGGCTCTGTAAGGATTTAAAAGAATTCAGCAATGCTAATGTCTTCTCCTTACATCTGTATGAAACTGGACCAGTTAATTAACTTCTCAGATCCTCAACATCCTTGAGTGTCAACTAGTGATAAGAGCTTTTAATTCACAAATTTAGTGATGATGACTATGTTTATGTCATTTATTCAGCCCCTATTACATGCCAGTTTCTATGATTAGCACTTGCTGTAACCTATTTAACCTTTCACACACCTGAATGGATTATCATCTTCTTATGTATCATAAAAAGATAACCACTTAAGATTTTATAGTAAGTGATAGGATTAGAGTACAGGTTAGACAGATCCAAAGTTATGCAATTAACCACTACATTTTGGCAAAACTTTCTATGACAAAACCTTCCATGTGTACTATACCTAATTTCTAGGTAATTGTGCATATTGGGAAGAAAGCATTGATTTTTAAATGTAATCCCTCTAAGAAGCTAATAAATATGATTCATTAATGGGTCATATAACTGCTCCTATCACTTCTCCTTGAAGAGGGCTATTACACTGATTTCTTTCTTAATTTACCATGGGGAATTAACATTCTATTATTTATTCAGTTCATATACCACAATAATGTAACACTATAAAAATAATTGAAGTATTCTAAGTAGAAGGCAAGTAATTAACATTATTTCAGCTGTGTTCTGCAAAGTGAAGGAATGTATTTCATGACTCAAAACTCTTGTGGCTTTTAAAATGAGTACATCTTCTGAAATGCAGTTGTGCTATTGACACATTTTTTTCTGCTTCTGGTATTTCTTGAAACACTTTTAACTGGTTATTTTTCTATCCATAATGAGAGAAAGAGTTATGGAATGTCAGTCAAGGAAAAACTAATACCTCCTTAGGGTCTCTCAGAGGTACACTAAATGTTTATGATTTGCAGTTTTTAAAGTGAGGTACTATTTGTGAATCATCACCATCATTACTACCTACCTTGTAATTTTTTTGAAACTGTATGGACTCCAGCTCAGTAGTCTGCTCACACACGCCCCTGGACAATGAGCTGTGGACAGGATGCGCCGTCTCACAATGCAGAACAATGCTTACTGTTTTTTAGTTTAAGTTATGGATTGAGGAGGAAAGTGGTGAAACTGCATGAGAGAGAAAAGAAAATGAAAAGGAGGAAAAAGCATTTTCTTGCACTCCAAAATCACTGTGGACAGTGACTGCAGCCATGAAATTAAAAGATGCTTACACCTTGGAAGAAAAGTTATGACAAACCTAGACAGTGTGTTGAAAAGCAGAGCTATTACTTTGACAGCAAAAGTCCATCTAGTTAAAGCTATGGTTTTTCCAGTAGTCATGCATGGGTGGGTGTGAGAGCTGGACAATAAAATAGGCTGAGCACCAAAGAATTGATGCCTTCGAACTGTGGTGCTGGAAAAGACTTACTTAAGAGTTCCTTGGACAGCAATGAGATCAAACTAGTCAATCCTAAAGGAAGTCAACCCTGAATTTCCACTGCAAGGACTGATGCTGAAGCTGAAGCTCCAATACTTTGGCCACCTGATGTGAAGAACCTACTCACTGGAAAAGACTCTGATGCTGGGAACGATTGAGGGCAGAACGAGAAGAGGGCAACAGAGAATGAGATGGTTGGATGGCATCATCAACTCAATGGACATGAGTTTCACAGGAAAACTTGGTGTGCTGCAGTCCATGGGGTTGCAAAGAGTTGGACGGGACTGAGCGACTGAACAACAAATTCCAAAACCATTCTGTGAATTCTTCACTACACCACCTACCTTTTGTCAACATTTTTTAAGGCTAAATCTATCAAATATTTCATTTTGCCATGTTTACCAAAAATGTTTCAAACCAAATATAATTGAGAAAAAATAATGGAAACTGTATTCATACTTTCATTTAAGGAATAAAACCCTGAGGATATAGTTGAATATCACTCTCTCTCTACAGTCACATCAGAGCTAACTATACCTGTACATCAGTGAGGACAGGTTATAGATAATACACTATGCCCCAAATCACTGTCATGGAAAACAAAAACCATTTGTTTCTCACATGTGGTGAAAGTCCACGTGGATAGGCACTCAGGGACCCAGAAAAACAGAGTAGCTACTATTTTGAATTGTGATAGCTTCCATGCTATCAATAGTAAGAAAAGTCAGATTTCTGTAGAGTCTCACATCAACAAAAATGCTTTACCTGAAAAGAAATTATGTTATCTCCACTAGCAGATCATTGGCTGGGATAAACTGTAGTCCCATTAACCCAAAAGACATGGAAAATATAGGCCATGTGCTTGAAAGGCCTAAGAACAGGAATTATTGGTGAACAGCAATAATGATCATTTTATAGCCTAACACTGCTGTTTACTCCTCTCATGTGTATATACATGTGTATTTACACTCTCCCAAAATATATTTTATATAAATTGCATTTTACTATATTTTTCTTCCTGAAATTTGTTTTTCCTTTTGCTCATATTTATATCTATGGCATTATCCAAATTGTTACAAGTAACTGATTTGTTCACTTTTTACCGCTGCAAATTATTTCATCCTCTAAATAAATCACAAATTTATTTGTCCAGTTTCCTTTTGATGGATATTTCCTTTTCTTCCCTTTTTTAACTTTTATGAAAATATAAAGATACTTGGACAGCTAGCTGTATAAACATATGTGCAATAGGGAAAATCTGACTCCATAT
This sequence comes from Dama dama, assembly GCF_033118175.1. NCBI lineage: Eukaryota > Metazoa > Chordata > Mammalia > Artiodactyla > Cervidae > Dama > Dama dama. Next base: position 86,161,145 of record NC_083698.1, on the reverse strand, counting down.
TAGATCTGTTCCTTTTCCTTTAACCTTTGTGATTTGCTGCCTGTTCTTACATGCTGGTTCTGCACCTTTCCTTAAAGAGTGTTATTTATAGCCTGATATACACAGAAAAGCTTCTTTTCAGGGCTCTGACTTTTAAGAGTTCACACATAGAGATAAAAATTTGCAGAACAAAGAATAACATTCGTCTTATTGGAGATTTACAGGAATAGTGACTTGGTCTATGTCGACAGCTTCAAGAATAAAGGATTCCTACCCAATGAAGTCTACAACAATTAACCACACCTCCTTATTATCTTGTCTTAAAAAAAAAAAAAAAAAAACCTTGCCTAAAACCTTTCAGGAGTTTGGGATTTCCGAGCACGAGCAATCCATCTCTTTCTCTTTGCATGCCCTGTGATAAACCTTTCATTGCTCCGAACTCTTACGTTTTGGTTTGTTTGGCCTCACTGTGTGTTTGGCACATATGCTTGTGTTCAGTAATGTGTACAATTCTCTACTTCAGTATATAAGTTACAGTAGTATTTGGTGTATTTTAATATTTACTATATGGTATTATAAGTAAGACCAAATTATGCTTTAATCTACTTGGAAATGATTTTTACATATTTTATAAGAGATGCTCAATTTTAAAAGTTTACACATAAACATCCAGTTGTCTGGAAGCAATTATTTAATAATTTGCTCTTTCCCTACTAATATAACATCACCTTGATCACATATCAAGTTTACCTCTGGCTCTCTTCTTGAGATCTATTTTTATCTATTGGACTATGCACTCTGTTTCCATTAATGATGTTTCCATCTCACTGCCTTCACAACAGTTACATAATAACTTTTGATACCTAGTTGTGCAAGCATTCCTACTTTGTTGTGCTTCATCAAAATTACTTTGGTGAGTCTTAGTCCTAGGCTGCACACATACTTGTTAAATATCACAAAACAGGCTAGCAGTATTTTTGTTGCAATTCAACTGAATTTATAGACCAACTTGAATAAAATTAGCTTCTTTAGAATATTGAGTTTGCTTATCCATAACAGCAAATACCCATTTATTTCAAAACTTTTTGGAACACATCTTTCAATTTTATTTAAATTATTCCATAAAGAACTTAAATATCTTTTGCTATATTGGCCTGGACAAAAATTTGTTTGGGTTTTTCCATACTATCTTATGAACAAATGCAAATGAACTTTTGCCTAACACTTTTCTTATGCATCTTATATTGTTATTGCTAGTATTACTTATATCTTATATTCTGGTTTTAGTTACCCCTTAAGAAAATTTTTATTTATTAATATCAACCATACACCCAGAGAGACAGATTATTGATTCTCTTATGAATTTCATTAATTCATTTTTAGAGTCTCTTGGATTTCCTTCATAGATGATCACATAATTCTTCAACACTGGTATTTATTCCTACTTTTCAGGTCCTTAGAACAATTCTTTGCTTTTTCTTATCACAATACTGCCTAGAGTCACCAGAACAATATCAGATAGAAGTAATGAAATGATAGTGAATATCCTTATATTCTTCAAGAACAGTCAGTTCAAATGTTTAATTATTAAGTTGGATGTATTCAGACTGTTATCATTTGAGAATCCAGACTTTATGTGAGCAACTAACTGCACTTCTGACCATGAATCTGCCCTAAACTTCTTATCCCTTAATTCATGTTAGATCGAAAGCTCCTTTTTACTGAAATTGGCAAGTAATCAAATGACGTATCATTCCCAGTTTCTCATGCTCACTTTCTGCTTCCTATTCATTTTTCATTTATCTTGATATATGTATTACTTTCTTTTAAGCTCCGGGCTTCCCTGCTGGCTCAGAGGTTAAAGCGTCTGCCTACAGTGCAGGAGACCTGGGTTCGATCCCTGAGTCGGGAGGATCCCCTGGAGAAGAAAATGGCAACCCACTCCAGGATTCTTGCCTGGAGAATCTCATGGAGGGAGGAGCCTGGTAGGCTACAGTCCATGGGGTCACAAAGAGTCGGACACGACTGAGCGACTTCACTTCACTAAACTTCACTTCACTTCAATACCTTTAAAATGTGAAGGGTACATTACATTCCTAAGTTTCCCATGCTTCATAATTGGCTTTTAAAATGATATTAGAGTGGTCCATTATTTTTGTAAAATTGTCTTGACCACAACTCGGACAAGATCAATCATAGGACCAGACAATTTGATGTGAGCATGATAAGGGGGATGTAAAAAAGAAAGGGAGAGAAAGATAGGAGTCAGGTCCTGGGCTTCCTCTTTCTTGACATTCACCTATTCATTCAGTCATTCATTAAACAAATATTAATTGACGCTTGGCCATTAAGCAACAGTTTCTAATAAGGATTCTTAGTTGGAGTTAAAGCTAAACTGGTATCTGATAAAGGAGCAGGAATTAATTGGAAAATTAAGGGAAGGAAAACTGGGGCCAAAAATGGAAATTGTGGTAAAGGGAAAGAATCTTAGTAAGGATTCTGATATTGAGGTTAACATGTCTATAGCTATTTCATTTGCCTTGCACAGCATGTCTTTAGCATTTTTAATTTATTATTTTGCTTTATTTCAAGAAATTCAGGAATCACTTATTTTGCTTATCTTACAATACCAGGTACTTAATGAAGTTCATGACCCGCGTATTTGAGAGTGACTGCTTCAGAGATTCAGTAGCATTAATTTTTGTAAAGTATCCTTCTTTTTTTATCCCAATTACAGTTAATAGGTGATTTTTGTCAGTTTACTTTTTAAAATACTGAAGTATGAAATATCGATCATATATCAAGTGCATGCCTTTCAATTTTCTGATTGGATTCATACTCTGGTTATTTTTATTTGTATATTTTCTAATACATTTAGATGCATATGTTTTCCCCAGTTCAAACCTAAACATCACGTCAGCTGTACAGATGTATGCAGGCTTCTATTTCACTAATTCTAGCAGGAACTATATTGCTCTTCCTTTGGTGATAAAGCACCCACCCAAACCAGAGATGTGTTGCCACTCTGAAATGCAACGCACACTGGCAGCCTCAGTGAAGGCGTCAGGATTCTCTACTGGATTATGTCTCAGCTGTTGTACTCAGGTGGTGTACAGCCAAGTCCGGGGCTCCATCTATGTAGTAAGGCCCTAAAATAATTATTCAAAGACTGTTCCAAGTTTGTTTGGCTTAATAATTATACCAATAGGGTGCAGGAGTTTGGAAAGCAATTTTAGAGTGACAGAAAAATGTATTTTCCTATTAAAATATTAAAGCTTCAATATTTGTATAAAGCAAACCACAAGAATTACCTTAACAGACAATGAGGAAAACTTTTAAAATTATAGTAAAGTGCATGGAAAATGGTCTGAATAAATGCAGAGATATGTTACATTCTTGGATGCTATGATTTGATTTTATAACAATGTCTATTATCATAAAAGTAACTAAAATTTTCAGTGAAGCTGTTCTGCAAAATTTGATACACTTACTATAAAATATATCTGGTGGAATAAAGACACATGAACAGTTAACTAAAAATTTGGCATAAGAGTTTACTACATGCTGATGGGGATAATTGATGCTTGATGCTAAGTCTCTTCAGTCATGTCCGACTCTTTGTGACCCTATGGACTGTAACCCAACAGGCTCCTCTGTCCATGGGATTGTCCAGGCAAGAATACTGGAATGGGTTTCCATGCCCTCCTCCAGGGGATCTTCCTAACCCAGGGGTCAAACCTGCATCTCTTAAGTCTCCTACATTGGCAAGTGGGTTCTTTACCACTAGCACCTTAAATATCACTGGCTTCCTTCCTAACACTTTAACACAGGAGACACTACATTAAATACACTTTAAGATAAACTGTAGGGGATCTTAAGGTGAAACTACGAAGTCAATAGAAAAAAATGGTGAAAGATAAAGTCTTTGGGACTCTCATCTCTTCTATCTCCTTCCTCCTCCTTCTTAGCATAATTCTCTTTTTCTCTCCCTCCTTCTTTGACAATTGATTTACGCTATTAAGAAAGAAAACTAAAACACTCACTCTGTTCAACTGCACTGTCAATCCTGACTGTATTTTCATTGAGTCCCATACATGTGCTAATATGATCCTCAAGTCAGATGCAATATATTTGTCAATACCTATATATTTGTTTAGTCTGAAAAACTAGAATTTGTTTTTTGTTTCTACTTAATGCATATAGGTCTCCTTATACAACTAGGTTGGTTGTCTAAAAGTGAAACAAAACCATCCTATTCACTTGAGTTTGGATATAAATTAAATGATTTATTCAGGAAAAAAATGAGCCCAAGGCCAATGTTTAAGTAATCTTGTGCTTTTTCTGACAGAGGGACACAGTTTTCAGGCATTTTTCCAGTAGTAGAAAGTTCCTTTAGTTCCCAAAGAGTCATAGAAGTTTACAGTCAGAGGGTATGAACAGAATGAAATTTAACTTGTCCTCAAAGGAATAAACTTGTGACCTTGGCCTCATTAATTGTGCAGTGTGCTCTGAGTTGATTTGTACCTGAAACAGTTTAGAATTATATTCATATGCTAGAAATACCCTGAGTAATTTTTCCACATCAGGAAAAATAAGAGTCTTGGTCTAGGTGCTCACTGCCATTCTTTTTGTGGAGGGAAGCCCTGGGCTTTTAGTCCCAATACCAACCTCCCTTTGGTGTCTTTCTCACTCTTTAGGATCTTACCCTTGTCTCCTGACTGTTGAAAATTTAAATTTTTATTGAAGTGTCTTCCTTACTGCATAGTGTAAAGCAATGCTGAGTGACGGCAGCTCCCCACCACAATGACCATCCAACGAAAGCCATTCCTGAAGCTGAGGTCCAGAAATAACTGCTCATCCCCACATAATAAGGGCTAGGAGCATTCAACACTCCATTGGCAACTATGGAGGCACTGCTTAATACTTTGTATGCAAACCACACATTTTACATCTTTTCTACCTCTTGAGAAATGCAAGATGGAGAGACTAGGAGTTGAAGAAGTAATTCTATTAGGAAATTTGGGGGCCATATGTAAGTCATCTAACATATCTGGGTCTCAGATTCCACAGTTGTAAAATTAAAGGATTGGGCTAGGTGACCATGAGGTTGCCTTTAAGCTCTGAGATTGCTGACTTCAAATTCAAGGGAAAATCCTGCCAATGTTCTTACACAAGCAACATTTTTTTTTTTTTTTTTTTTTAAGATCTCTCTCAGAACTTACACTGGGGTAGGGGGAACTTCAAGGGAGAACCTACTGCAATGGTTGCTAAGGAAACCAGTTGTATAGCGATTCAGGTTATTAATCAGTAATATCTTCCCAAGTAGTCAGCCTTGGCAATATAAATACTACCATTAGAACAAAATTTCTTTTGATTGAACTGTATATAAAGTGGCTTCTTATTAAAATGCAAATATCTGCAGGGGTATCAATCTGTTGTTTGCTATTAACAATTTATTATATCAATTTTAAGCATTGGGACAAGACAGGTATATTTTGAAGCAAACAAATGAAGGAGGGAAGATGTAGAATATGGGAAGTCTGGGAGAGAAAGATAAGGTACAGGTTCACAGGTAGGAATCTCACATAGTTAGAATTCAGCTTTTAAGTTCAGTTCAGTTCAGTCACTCTGTCGTGTCAGACTCTTTGCAACCCCATGAATCGCAGCATGCCAGGCCTCCCTGTCCATCACAAACTCCCAGAGTTTACTCAAACTCATGCCCATTGAGTCAGTGATGCCATCCAACCACCTCATCCTCTGTCGTCCCCTTCTCCTCCTGCCCCAAGTCCCTCCCAGCATCAGGGTCTTTTCCAACGAGTCAACTCTTCGCATGAGGTGGCCAAAGCATTGTAGTTTCAGCTTCAGCATCAGTCCTTCCAATGAACACCCAGGACTGATCTCCTTTAGGATGGACTGGTTGAATTTCCTTGCCGTCCAAGGGACTCGCAAGAGTCTTCTCCAACACCATAGTTCAAAAGCATCAATTTTTCGGTGCTTAGCTTTCTTCACAGTACAACTCTCACATCCATACATGACCACTGGAAAAACCATAGCCTTGACTAGACGGACCTTTGTTGGCAAAGTAATGTCTCTACTTTTTAATATGCTATCTAGGTTGGTCATAACTTTCCTTCCAAGGAGTAAGCGTCTTTTAATTTCATGGCTGCAATCACCATCTGCAGTGATTTTGAAGTCCAAAAAAATAAAGTCTGACACTGTTTCTACTGTCTCACCATCTATTTCTCATGAGATGATGGGAACAGGTGCCATGATCTTAGTTTTCTGAATGTTAAGCTTTAAGCCAACTTTTTCACTCTCCTCTTTCACTTTCATCAAGAGGCTTTTTAGTTCCTCTTCACTTTCTTCCATAAAGGTGGTATCATCTGCATATCTGAGGTTACTGATATTTCTCCTGGCAATCTTAATACCAGCTTGTTCTTCATCCAGCCCAGCATTTCTCATGATGTACTCTGCATATAATTAAATAAGCAGGGTGACAATATACAGCTTTGACGTACTCCTTTTCCTATTTGGAACCAGTCTGTTGTCCCATGTCCAGTTCTAACTGTTGCTTCCTGACCTGCATACTGGTTTCTCAAGAGGAAGGTCAGGTGGTCTGGTATTCCCATCTCTTTCAGAATTTTCCAGTTTATTGTGATCCACACAGTCGAAGGCTTTGGTGTAGTCAATAAAGCAGAAATAGATGTTTTTCTGGAACTCTTGCTTTTTCGATGATCCAGTGGATGTTGGCAATTTCATCTCTGGTTCCTCCCTTTTATAAAACCAGTTTGAACATCTGGAAGTTCTCAGTTCATGTATTGCTGAAGCCTGGCTTGGAGAATTTTGAGCGTTAGTTTACTAGCATGTGAGATGAGTGCAATTGTGCAGTAGTTTGAGCATTCTTTGGGATTGCCTTTCTTAGGGATTGGAATGAAAACTGACCTTTTCCAGTCCTGTGGCCACTGCTGGTTTTCCAAATTTGCTGGCATATTGAGTGCAGCACTTTCACAGCATCATCTTTCAGGATTTGAAATAGCTCAACTGGAATTCCATCACATCCACTAGCTTTGTTCCTAGTGATGCTTTCTAAGGCCCACTTGACTTCACATTCCAGGATGCCTGGCTCTAGGTGAGTGATCACACCATCGTGATTATCTGGGCCATGAAGATCTTTTTTGTACAGTTCTTCTGTATATTCTTGCCACCTCTTCTTAATATCTTCTGCTTCTGTTAGGTCCATACCATCAGCTTATAAAGACCTTAGCAAATCAAAGGGAAAGAGGCACCATAATGAGGATAGAGAGATGAGAAAATCAGAAGTTGGAGAACAGTGAAGAGCATTTGTTGGACACTAGTGGCCATAATCAACATGCTCCATAAGTTGGGCAGACAGGTAGGAAGAAAAACAAAATTCATTGTCTAAAGTCCCAGAATATTCCCTCCTCTAATACAGTCTTCCAGTGCATGTTCTAGATATTCTGATCTTGATATTGAGATCAAGACACAGAAAATTTCTTAGTGTAAAAATAATGGAGAAGGCTCTTGAGAGTCCCTCGGACAGCATGGAGATCAAGTCAGTCAATCCTAAAGGAAATCAACCCTGAATATTCATTGGAAGGACTGATGTTGAAGATGAAGCTCCATTACTTTGGCCACCTGATGTTAACAGCCAACTCAATGGAAAACACCCTGATTCTGGAAAGATTGAAGGCAGGAGGAGAAGGGGAGGACAGAGGATGAAATGGTTGGATGGCATCACCAACTCAATGGACATGAGTTTGAGCAAACTCAGGGAGATAGTGAAGGACAGGAAAGCCTGGTGTGCTGCAGTCCTGGGGTTGGACATGACTGAGTAACTGAAGAACAAGGAATAAGGCTATTTTTTAAATATTTATTAATATCAGCATGCCTAAAGGAGTTTTATTTGTAGATTTTGAATGAGGATTCAAATGGGGATTTTTCAGTAGCCATTTTAAAGTAGTCATTAAGGCAAAATAGTTTGTTTCATCTGGTTTTACTTTTTTCTAAAGCTACACTAAATACTTCTTTCAGAAATTATTATACACACTGAGATAGCCCAGGCACAATTCTTAGATTTGTGTTTCCTGGAACTAATATGCTATGGAGATTTGAAGGTTCTTCCCCTCTGGTGATATATTTGGAAAAACATTTCTGGAACATTTCAGTAAGTTCCTGAATTTGCTTTGATTGAATCAACAATGAAATTTCTTAAAATGAAGCTTTATACCAAAGAATAAAGTAAGCCAATACAAGTTAATAACTTACTTCATACTTGTGTCACTCTAGATAATCATAGAGTGTTCTATGATCTAATCAATTTAAATGGTATAAATCCAGGGGCTAACAACTTGGCTGGAAATCATGAAGTGCTCTATAGACTACATAAACTTGAACATAACAATTTTCAAGTTATGTGAAGATCCCAGACATTTATATGTCAAGACACAAAATCTATGTATTTGGAAAATTATAAACATGATAGTAAAATCTTAAAGTTGCTCCAGAACTTTTGTCTGCCTCCTGCTTTCAATGACTCCAATTTTTCTTTCCTTTTTTTTAAAAAAATATTTATTTTTTATTTGAAGGATGATTGCTTTACAGAATTTTGTTTTCTGTCAAATCTCAACATGAATCAGCCACAGGTATACATATATCCCTTCCATCTTGAACCTCCATCCCATCCCCCTCCCCATCCCACTCCTCTAGGTTGATACAAAGCCCCTGTTTGAGTTCCCTGAGACATACAGCAAATTCCCACTGGCTATCTTTTAACATATGGTATTGTAAGTTTCCATGTTACTCTCTCCATACATCTCACCCTCTCCTCCCCTCTCTCCATGTCTATAAGACTATTCTCAATGTCTGTTTCTCCACTGTTGCCCTGCAAACAAATTCTTCAGTACCATCTTTCTTTCTAGATTCCATATATATGCATTAGTATATGATATTTATCTTTCTCTTTCTGACTTACTTCCCTCTGTATAATAAGCTCTAGGTTCCTCCACCTCATTAGAACTGACTGAAATGCATTCCTTTTTGTAGCTGAGTAATATTCCATTGTGTATATGTACCACAACTTATTTAACCATTCATCTGTCAATGGACATCTAGGTTGCTTCCATCTTCTAGCTATTGTAAAGAGTGCTGCAATGAAAATTGGAGTACATGTGTCTTCTTTAATTTTGGTTTCCTCAGGGTATATGCCTAGGAGTGCGATTGCTGGGTCATATGGTGGTTTCATTCCTAGTTTTTTAAGGAATCTCCATACCATCTTCTATAGTGGCTGTATCAGTTTACATTCCCACCAACTGAGCAATAGGTTTCCCTTTCCTCCACAACCTCTCCAGCATTTATTGTTTGTAGATTTTTTGATGATGACCATTCTGATCCATGTGAGGTGATCTCATTGTAGTTTTGATTGTATTTCTCCAATAATGAGTGATATTGAGCATCTTTTCATGTGTTTGTTAGCCATGTGTTAGTCTCCTGTAAGAACTGTCTGTTTAGATCTTTTCCCCACTTTTTGATTGGGTTGTTTGTGTTTCTGGTATTGATTTGTATGAGCTGCTTGCATATTTTAGAAATTAATCCTTTGTTAGTTGTTTCATTTGCTATTATTTTCTCCCATTCTGAGGGTTGTCTTTTCACCTTGCTTATAGTTTCCTTTGCTGTGCAAAAAGCGTTTAAATTTAATTAGGTCTCACTTGCTTACTTTTGTTTTTATTTCCATTTCTCTAGGATTTAGGTCATGGAGGATCTTGCTTTGATTTACGTCATCGAGTGTTCTGCCTGTGTTTTCCTCTTAAGAGTTTTATAGTTTCTGGTCTTACATTTAGGTTTAATCCATTTTGAGTTTATCTTTGTGTATGGTGTTAGAAAGTGTTCTAATTTCATTCTTTTACATATAATTGTCAATGACTCCATGTTTTGATTTGGTTTTCTTCACGTCCAAGATTTCTTCTGTGAATTTCAGAATTATTTATTTTGGCATCTATACGGGCCTATCTAAAAGGCATCTGAAATGAGGCAGTCCTTGCTCTGCTTGGCCCCTGGATACACACATTTCAGTAATCAAACTTTTCAATCTTCCAGTAACACAGTTCCAATTCCTGTTACCATAATATATTAACTCATGGGATTGTCTAAATTGTAAGCTTACTGCTACTTCTTCAGTCCACAAGTTGCTACATAAATAACAGACACATTTTGTCATCAGTGATTAATCATATCACTTATTTCAAAGTCTGTTGGTAACTTGCTGCTGTGCATTTGGTATTCAATTCTGGCAAAGACAGCAAAGCATGTGGTTATGTTACCTCCTTGTCTCCAAAATAATAAATTCACATTATATTTTACAAAAGTGATAATTGAGAAAGAAAACTGGCCAAGAAAAAAGTGCAGCAAAAAAAGAAAAAGAGAAGAAAAAGTGATAGCTGATAACACTAGAAGTATAAACAGCATAGAACATAAATGGAGCTGAAGAACTAGCTGATCTTCTAAATGTTAACATTACCTCCTTTAGAAAGAGTTTTGATGTGCAGCCAGAGGGAATATAAATAAAGGCAAAATTTACCAACATAAAAGAGGAAAGTGGTTACAATTAAAAAGATGATGATATGCCAGAGGAAATGATGCCAGCAAAGAAATATGCATTAAAGAAATTCTCACAAAAATTTCACAACAGTAGATTCACAAAGGATCTAAATTGGGAAAGGAATAAAGTGAATTTTCAATTTTCTTGTCAAATATATCCTGCTATGTTGAAAAAATACATTATTTGTCACAAATTCTCTAAGATTTCTGGAGGAGTTGATTAAATATAGTTTTATTGAGGCAACACTGTAAAATCCTAGGTCAGGAAGAGAGTTGGTTAGTGTCTTTATTTTGTTTATAGTCCCATGATCACGAACTATTGCTATATTCAAGCATCCCTGTCTCATTCCCGATCAACATTTCCCCAATAGTGTCCTCTATAAAATGGGCGAGTCAAACACGAATGCTAAGAGAAGTGAGAAGAAGGGAGTTTCAATGACTCGAGAAAGTATCAGACAAATATGGTAATTTTATATCATGCCCTGGAGAAAGAAATGGCACTGACTCTAGCATTCTTGCCTGACAAAACCCATGGACAGAGGAGTCTGACAGGCTACTGTCCAAAGGGTCGCAAAAGAATCAGACGTGACTTAGCTACTAAACGACAATAGAAGATATAAAACCTTGTAGATATAAATAACATGATCTATTTTATTTAAATGCTAATTTTATTATCCACTTTTTTTTGAAGAGTATTATTAACTATCGTTAGATAAATAATTCTTTGTCCCCACAACCTTCGGAGCACACTGGATAGAGTTGTTCCTATCAGGAGCAGCTCGGTTACAAATCAGCAACCAAGTCTGGCAGATCAGCCATCAAGGCTTCCAGTTTTTGGAGCGTGTAGCTGAAACCAATGTTGGTTTTCTGTTCATGATATGATGATTTATATGAATGTCACTGTGGATCAAGTGGATCAAATATCTTGGTAGCATATTTTTCATCTTCTGAAAAATGACTGCTTATTTCTCTTAGGTGTTCACCAAGAAAACTTGAAACAGAATCACGAGTACCTTACACGTCCTATTCTACAAACACACGATGCAAATTTGATGATTATCATTCCGAATGTTTCAAACTGATTCAACAACTTAGACAGAAATTTAATTTTAATTTTGTTTTTACATTTGGGATGTGTTTCATTACACCCGCAACTCAAAAAAACAAAAAAATACAAAGAGTTTTTCAGAATATCATACCAGTTGATAAGCTCAGAAAGAGTCCAGAATGGCATACTGATGTGATCTTTACAAATATACATACAAATATACCTTATTTATGCTCTCAGTGCAGGGGTGTGTGTGTGTGTGTGTGTGTGTGTGTGTGTGTGTGTGTACATTCATAAAATACACTGATTATTTTACTCACTGTTTATTTATTCAGCTAACTTGTATAAAGTGTTCACTCCTGACAGATAGATGTGAGGACAACAAGAACCATCTACCCATGCAGAGCATTCAGGTTACTGAAAAGATGGTTATGTATCCCAAGGGCAGGGAGGATCAGACAAGCTAGTGATTTCCACCAGGAGAGTATGACTAAGCCCATTTGACTCTAGTGATTTATCAAGCCTCCAGAGGATGGAGAGGTTTTATAAACCATATTCATCATGAAACTTCCTGAATTCTAGCAGCCAATTCTCTTTCCACTTGTCTGGTATCATCTTGTGTCCAGTCACTCTTAGTGAAGATTGCCTTTCCAATACCAGCAGAGAATGAACTACAGATTCTTTATCCTACCTTCTATTTCCTCCCAGTTCCTTTTTCTTTTTGCTTTTAATGTTTTCTTCTGTAGCAAAAAAAGGATGATAAGGGAAAATATAATAATGATATATTAATGAAACCACAGAACTTCTGCTTTGGGTCTTTTTTCTTATATCTTAATTGACCTTTGGGGTAAAACTGTATACCATGGAGAGGACATAAGCATATTTATGAAAACTTGGTGCTTAAATATTCTCAGTCCACAGTTAAATGTCATGTTCATCTCAAACATAACTTGAAAGGCAAAGTGAGATGGTGATAAGGTAAGAACTGTGTAGCATGAAAATCTGGGTTTGAATCTTTATTGTTCTGTCTACACTCTGTGACATCCTGGAAGATTCTTATCTCTCTGTTTGTCAGTTTCTTTATATGTATTAAAGAGTCAATGAACCTCAAATATAGAAGAGGGAAAGAAAGAATTTAAATACAGAAAGACTTGTTGAAAATTATCTTCCCTTCCTACTGAACACGATCTTTAATTTTCACATTAAGACATACAGCTATTATAAGGAATAAAATACAACATTTACTAAAAGCTGACAATGTTCCAGGCACTGGGCTTAGTGCTTTTATATATTGATCTGTTTTATTCTTATAACAAATTTATAAATTGGGAACTATTATTATCTCTCTCTTATAGTCAAAGAAAATGAGGCATGCAGAGTCACAGTAATTCCCTGAAGTTGAAAATTAGGCAACTGGAATCTGGGTCATCCATCTCTTCTGTGCTGTTATCACTAGACCACCAATCTCTTCACTAAAGCATCATTTCTAAACATTTCTTTCAAATTACCATTATATAAAATGCTAGGGAAATATTTACATCTAAAATATTGAAGCAGTTAACTAGAATATTCCAATCCCAGATGTTGTTTAAATGCTCTACCGTTGATGGGCTTTAGGAGAAGGTTAATTCAAAAGATAAGTGAAAAATTCTGAGTTCTGATAACAAAACTAAAACTGAGTTGATCACCAGACCACCAAATGTCAGTGAACTCTCACTTTGATCCAGTCCTCTTCAATTCCCTTCAACTCTAGATTTGGAAATGCTTAATTATTAAGCTCAATATTTACAAATTATTTTAATATCAATAAGCAAGGGATTTTATTTAGAAAACTAAGCATGTATCTATATCATTAAGACTACATGATAATTATTTCTTATTTCAGGTCAAAGTGCAAACTTTCTGAAAGAGGAAATTTAAATATATTGAAGAAAATAAGATGAAGACTCTAATATATCAGGTCTTTGACAGAGGAAGGGAGATAATTCTTTACTTTGAGTAGTAACCATTTATTTTCCTATAGTTATAGAGATGTGATGGGAGTGTGTGCACGCCTGTGTGTGTGTGCATGCAATTGTCAGTGGTGAAGTAGGCTAGTTGTAAAGTTCTTTAAGCCCAGGCAGGTCTGGTGGCTCACAAGATTTCTCCAGCCTTTGGCCTGAACAAAGTTCTCTCTGACCCAAGGCCGACAATTCTGATGATTGATTATATTTCTGTGCAGTAAGCTGTTAGAGGGGAGAGATGAGTCTCCCTGAATCCCTTATCATCTTACACTCCAGTTTTCTTTTATTCCTGGAACTATCATTGTACTCTAGCCCTTCAATCATCACCTCCACTTTCACATTCAAAGCTCTTACTGAAGGGTCCCAAAATGTCACAAAGATAAGATATATGAATGTATGGAGGAAATAGAGAATCCTCGGCTCTATTTGTATTCACCGTAATCTTGCCAGCAAGAAGAGTGACACGTGTTACTTTCTGGCTGGAAAACTATAAGAAAAAAAAGCAATTTGCCACAAGAACATTATATTATTTTTTCCAGAAGAATAACTGGTTTAACCTCCAAAGAAGTACCCTCTTAATGTGTGTGTGTGTGTGAGTGTGTGTATGTGTATTAATGGTAAATCTTGATTTAAGTAGAAGATTGATTAGTTTTCTGATTTACCTAAGGGTTCTTAATATATACTCTAAGTACAAAATAAGCATCATTTTTAAGACTGAGGCTGTTTTATTTCACTGTAACTTATGTATTTCAGTATTAATAGTACTTTCTTACTGAGAGGATAACAGGCAGGAAGGCCAGGGGTCTCCAAATGGAGGAAATAGACTGCAAGTGTCAGACATTTTTATCTCTCTTAAGAGGCAGGAGGAAACAAACTAGCGATATTTTTTTCCTTCTCTATAAAAATTTAAAAGGCTTCTCTTAAAATACTGTGTTGCCATAATGACACCTGGTTTCACCTGAAGCTAACTATTCTCAAACCTTGAGTTAACCAATACATGTTTCTTATGGAAATGTTTGTCTTAAGCTATGTTAATGTGCCATGCATTTACTCCAGACTCTGTCTTCAAGTTGGTTCCGCCTAATGGCTCAGAACCTACTTGACAAACCAGTATGTTATACTCAGATATTGTTCCCCTAATCTATGTAAATGAAACTATTTGTATGGTAATCTGCCCTTCTACAAGAGTCAAGTCAATTGTTTTATGGCCTGGGATGAATCAACTGGTGCCAAGATTATCACAAAATGCAACTTATGGATGAGGGGTCTGGTGCCATTCTGACTTTTAAGACATTCCTTTCTTTTCAGGAATTCCAGTCTTTTCACTAACAGACTGCTAGTGACTATATAACATCCAGCTGAAGACTAGCAGGGGGTACTCTTTCTGCCCCCTTCTGATGCCTATGTCAGAAGCTTTGTCTATCTCATTTATATTTTAATAAAACTTTATTACACAAAAGCTCTGAGCGATCCAGCCTCATCTGTGGCTCCGGATTGAATCTGTCTCCTCCAGAGGCCAAGACTCAGCATCTTATCGTTTAGCAACAACCTTTCATTACTTTACAGTCGAGTGGATTCTCAGTAACGATGGTCTGTGATGTATATACAACACCTACATTTGGGAGGAGGTTGAATTAAGGTATCTCCCAATTTTCTTTCCAGAATTCATGATATCTTTGTGTACTTAAGCAGCCAAAAGCAGAAAAATCAGAGGTTGGTCTTATTTCCACATTGCCTGTTATGGCAGTTCTGGCATTTCTTCTTCACTTAGTGTGGTCATCAGTTTCTTCAAGCTTTCAGGAGTTATTCTGACAGCATGTTTGTAGTGTCTTCTAGAATCTAGGTCAGGATGTTAAATTCAGAGCTCAGGAGAGTGCTTCCATCTTGATAAGCTCTCCCTCATCTAAATTCATCTTCTTCCTGCCCTCTTGCTCCAGCGCCATCAGAATCCAGTCCCATACACATTCTCACAATTGCTGCCCTTGCAAGTTGGCTGAGTCCTGTAGGTCCTTCAGCATCTAGTCCCATTCCCCTCTTGACAGGTTCAGCCCCTCTTTGACTATCTTACATTGTTTTTCAACCACCTGATACATTTGATTAATCAGTGTGTTTCCCTCCATTCAGAAATCATCTGAGTTTACAACTAATGATAAGTTTAAGACTACACCACTACCAGGTATAGCAATATGTCACAATATATCAGTACTCCAGTTATTGCCAGGAAGGGGGCCTCATTGATAGACAAGCAGTGTATGACCCAGACCCAAAATTACCTTAGACTCTGTTTCCTTAACCACTTTCAATACAACTGCTGCACTTTGCATTTCCAGGAAAACAGATGCCAAACACATAGTATGCAAGAAGTTAATTGATGAGTGTTTTTAAAAATATTAAAATATATCTGCATAGAAATGGAAAAGAGTGAAAATGAACACATATTGGGCCATAGTGCAGTCACAATAAGCCCTCAGCTGAATCCACGGGTCCTTTGAAGCTGGACTGGCCCATTAGAGTTGTCCCACGACAAGGCAAGAAGGCTATACATTTACATTCAGCATTCAACCAGTGATGCCTCCAGGAAGAATACTTTTCTGTGGGAGAGGTAACTTCTCAGCAGAGGACAGTTAGCTGAGAGGACTGACCTCTGAGATCTATCATCCAACATCTAGGGAATAAGTCCTTCTGTCTTGGAAGGAGGATACAGTTGGCAGTGTGCAGCACCCCTTAGGACATCTGATTCATGCTGCTTCTTCTATGATTTAGATTTTTGTGTCTATAAAGACTACCTTTCTTTCTATCCCCATATCATAAGCTATGCATTTTTTTTTCATATACTGCCATATATTTTTTGCATTGAAGACAAGCAAAGCTCTTCTGCTTTAGTCATCCCAAGTTCATGCATAAATCAGAGAAGAGTCATGTTTCTATGAGCACAGGAATTGAGAAGAGATTGTATAATTGGAGCATGGAGCAGTATGTAAATTGTATGATTTTCTCCATGAAAATTACAAGTGTAGATACATTTTGGTTACTTGAGAATGGCTTCAATTAGAATCGAAGAAGTCTCACCCCTCCTCCCACCACCACCCATCCCAACCCTGCATCAGTTAATTGGCAGAAATCTGGAGTTATATCTTCTTTTGTGCATTTCTTCTATGGTGTTCTATATCTGGTCATGTTATTTAACAAATACTGTGCTGATCAAATTTTGCGATCTCCTTTTCTCATATACAGTTTAGGATTCTCTCTCTTTTTTTTACATTCTGATTTTAATTTATGCAATTTTGATAGTCATCTGTTTTGAGGTTGCCGGATATTGGATAAGACCTCAGTGATATCACCATGGTG
The DNA here is from genome assembly GCF_033118175.1 of Dama dama. NCBI lineage: Eukaryota > Metazoa > Chordata > Mammalia > Artiodactyla > Cervidae > Dama > Dama dama. The sequence goes on along the minus strand of NC_083698.1, from coordinate 86,144,153 downwards.
CTAAGAGATATTGTCGAAGGCTTAAAGAACAAAAGCTCAGAAAAAGAAGACAAACACTACAGTTTAGTTAGAAAGCCTCTGCCTCTATTACCCTCAACACACAGACACACACAATCACCCACATCCATATATGTTTAGTGATCAAAGATTAGCCTGTTAGTGCCTTGATTTCTCTTAACATAATTAACAACAGCAGATATTTATTTGTGGATTTATTTATTTAGCTTTAATTTGAAAATTTTAATTGCTATTTTTTAGTTTATACTTTTTAGAGCTTATAATATTTTATAGAATTATTAGTTATTAACTCTGTTTTAGATGTAGAAAACAATAGCAACAATGTTATAAAGTTTATTTTTGGCTAGGATAATTAATGAAGGTGACTGGTCCCATATGCTCCAAATAAAATACTAAAAAATATGCTTTAGGCTATTACTTGGGGTTAGTTATATCAAAACTTTTTATTTTGAGGATCAGACTTAATAGAACATTGCAAGGTTACTAAGAATTCCCTTCACTTAGATTTCTCAAATGTTAGCATTTTAAAATGTTTGTCATATCCTTCTCTCTATTATTGTCTATTATGTAAATCTCATTTTTTTCTGAACCTTTTGAGAGCAAGCTGCAGGCATGATGACCCCAACATTTAAATACTTCAGTATGTCTTCCTATAAACTAATATATTCTTTCATATAACTGCAGGGTAATTATCAAAAACAGGAAGGAAGTTTTCTTAAAAAAAAAAAAAAACTAGACTAAACAAAGATCTACCATACCACTCAGCAATTCCACTACTGAGCATATATCCTGAGAAAACCGTAGCTCAAACAGACACAAATACCCAATGTTTACCGCAGCACTATTTACAATAGCCAATATGTGGAAGTAACTTAGATGTCCATCTACAGATAAATGGATAAAGAAGACGTAGCACACATATACAGTGGAATATTAGTCAACCATAAAAGGAACAAAATTGAATCATTTCTAGTGAGGCGATAAACCTAGAGCCTGTTATGAAAGTGAAGTTAGAAAGAGAAAAACAAATATCATATATTAACACATACATATGAAATCTAGAAAAACGGTACTGATGAACCTATTTTCAGGACAAGAATAGAGGCAGAGACAATAAAAACTGACCTGTGGACACAGAAGGGAAGGCGCGGGATGAACTGAAACACTAGCATTGACACATATACACTGTGGGTGTGCCCGTGCTCAGTCATGTCCAGCTATTTGCATCCTCACGGCCAGGCTCCTCTGTCCATGAAATTTTCCAACTAAGAATACTGGAATGGGCTGTCATTCCCTACACCAGGGGATCTTCCCGATTCAGGGATCAAACTCGTGTCCTGTGTCTTCTGCACTGGCAGGTGGATTCTTTACCACTGGGACCGCCAGGGAAACCCATATATACACCATGTGCCAAGTCACTTCAGTCATGTCCAACTCTGTGGCCCCATGGACTGTAGCCCACCAGGCTCCTCTGTCCATGGGATTCTCCAGGCAAGAATACTGGCGTGGGCTGCCATGCCCTCCTCCAGAAGGTCTTTCCAATCCAGGAATGGAACCTACATCTCTTATGTCTCCTGCAATAGCAGACAGGTTCTTTGCCACTAGTGCCACCTGGGAAGTCCTTAATTATATACACAACCATGTATAAAATTGGAGAAGGGACACACAAATAATTGGATACAACTGAACAATTGACACATGCACAATGTATAAAATAGCTGGCTAGCAGGAAGCTGCTATATAGCACAGGGAGCTCAGTTCAGTGTCTGTGATGACCTAGAGGGGTGGGATGGGGAGGCAGGAGGGAAGCTCAAAAGAGAAGAGATATATGTATACACATAGCTGGTTCACATTGTTGTACTCAAGAACTAACACAGCATCGTAAAACAATTATATTCCAATAAAGACAATGAAGACTGTCAAAAAAAAAGAAAGAAACTGTTCAAAAGTATTGATGAATTTTTCTCTTTGTTTTTGTCACTTTCCTTATATCAACCAAAACTTTCATTTTGGCTTTTGTCACAACTTACAGTGAAAATACACATTTCAGCCTATGATCTAAATGCAAATGCAAACTTCTTTTATATTTGTGAATATTTCCCAGCTGCTTTGAGATAGGAAGCCAATTATGTACAATATATCACAGAGAGGAAGCAATTACATTCATTTTCTTGGGCACTGAGAAATTTGATAAGGGTGACACTTGGCACATTGAGCTGTGATAACAGTTAATTTTTTAAAAAGCATAAAATATAGGGCAGTTGAATTGAAGCCATTTGTTTTTAAATTGTAGGAAATTGTGTTACCTTAGATGCTTTCATATGACAAGAGGGAGTGAAAAAATTAATTTAGAAATCTGTTCTAAATGCAAAATGAGTACTAGGCTCATTCAATTAAAACAAAACACTTCATTCTAAGAATAAGCCAACCCCTGAAACCTAACAATTAGCTTCAGATTGGACTGTACCTTTGTAAAACTGAAGAAGGCAAACACTTCTCACCATGCATAATGTTGTTTTCCTGAACTCTCTTCCATTTATAAATAATGCTTCTTTTTCTTGTTTATATGTAAGGCAACCAACATCCATATTTCTTCTCTTCATTAATATACTCTCCAAGTGATATTAGGTAAATTTATCAATACTCTGTGATAGGTGACTTAAAACTCTAAATGCAGAGTGCTTTCATCCATTTATTCAGTAGATATCTCAAATTGGACAAATAATACACAGTTTACTCACTATACCACATGTGCATTAAGAACTGACGCTTTCGAACTGTGGTGCTGGAGAAGACTCTTGAAAATCCCTGGGATGGCAAGGAGATCAAACAAGTCAATCCTAAAGGAAATCAACCCTGAATATTCATTGGAAGGACTGAAGCTAAAGCTCCAATACTTTGGCCACCTGATATCAGGGAAAAGCTGGCTCTTTGGAAAAGACCCTGATGTTGGGAAAGATTGAGAGCAAGAGAAGGGGGTGGCAGAGGATGAGATGGTTGGATGGCATCACTGACCCAATGGACATGAGTCAGAGCAAACTCAGGGAGATAGTGAAGGACAGGGAAGCCTGGCATGCTGCAGTTCTCGGAGTCACAAACAGTTGGACACAATGTACAGACTGAACAACAACAATATTAGACATTACTGGCCTTCCTGATGGATCACTGTTAAAGAATCCACCTGCCAAAGTAGGAGACGTGGGTTAGATCCCTGGGTCGGGAAGATCCCCTGAAGAAGGAAATAGCAACCCACTCTGGTATTCTTTCCTGGAAACTTCCTAAACAAAGGAGTCCAAGGGGTCATCAAAGATTTGGACATGACTTAGTGACTAAACAACAACAGTGCACACTATATTTCTTTCTTACCATTAGAATAGCAATTAAAAGTGAAGCAAGCAAAAGCAAGCTCACTGTATTATATCTGAGGTCACTTTTGTAGGATTGGTACTTGCTCAGTATTTTATCACAACAAAATTAAGACAATCTGCTGTTACTTTATGGCAATTAAGAGAGTATTCTATATTTCAAGCTTTAATTAAAGGTGTTTATTTCAATAAATGTCCCAAAATGCATTTGTTTCTTTGCAAAATTAACTTATTTCTTCTCCTAAATGGGAGGTGTGAGTCAAAATGTTTCTGTTTCAGAATTTTGGTGCCCTAATTATTCACACGTTCCTGCTTGAAAAACACTGAAGAAAGTTGCAGTTCCTTTGCAATGAGAGCAAAGCAGCATCCCAGACAGAGTTCATCAGTCATAATCCCAAGAGACCCCTTCCATTCCACACAGATGCCCAGTCAGACAGTGCTCTTTTTCTCACATTTCCTGATAAATGCATTGAAATATCACTCACTTATAGGGCTGTGAAGAAAAAAGTTAATTGCATGATGATATAATATGCTAGAATTGGGGTCTGTAATATCAACCTTAAAAGAAAATAAGTTCTAAGTTGGTTCATGCACAATGAAATAGGAAGAAAAACTCAAGAGGTAAGGTTTACAAAAGCCTAAATAACAGTCAATTTCATTTTTTAAAAGAGAGAATTGAATTCTTTGTAGCCAACTCATCCACTCACTCATTCAACAAATAACTGTTTTATTTTATTTCCAGCCAGAGAGATCCACAGTTGCAAGGACTAAAGGTGAAGGTAAACAAAGAGGCTCAATCATGGGATGACCTTGGGGCCAGGTCAAGAGATAAACACAATACGAAACTATTAAACAGACTAAAGGATGAGAATATCTCAACCAAACACTTTGGTTTCAAAGGATGTAGAGGAATATCGAAAAAATTTTATTTATGGGCTTAATGTAAATTCCACTTTAAGTATTAATTAGGAGTATTTCCAAACTTGAGTTAATTAGAAAGTCAGCCTTTTACTTACGGGTGTGCGCCCGGGGCTGACGCCGGGCAGTACAGGCCGAAGTTCAGGCAGCTGCTGTTTCCTCGCTTTGGCAAGGAGACGCAGGGTACATGGCGCTTAGGGGCGCCAGAGTGGAACTCGCCGGCCTGGCCCCGGTTCCCTTCTGCGGTATGGTCCTGGCGGACTTCGGGGCGCAGGTGGTGCGTGCGGACCGACCCGGCACCCGCAGCGACTCCAGCAGGTTGGCCCGAGGCAAGCGCTCGCTGGTGGTGGACCTGAAGCGGCCGCGGGGAGTGGCGGTGCTGCGACGCCTGTGCGCCCGGGCGGACGTGATGCTGGAGCCTTCCGCCCCGGTTTATCACAAGATATTGAAGAGAGCTTCCAATGCTGTACAGTAGAACCTTATTGTTTATCCATTCTGTATATACTTGTTTGCATCTGCTAATCCCAAGCTCCCGATTCATCCCTCTCTTATCCTTCCCTCTTGGTAACCACCAGTCTAGGAATAGAATCCTTTTGTAACTTATCATAGCTTTGTGGAAACAAAGTCAGTGAGTTTTATTATCTAATTTTATATCTTTAACCCCAGGACTCCTTAGGTTCCCTGGTTTTAGCAGAATAAATACTGACTGACCCTCGAACAAACCAGGGCTAACCTGTACTTTAGTTACAGTGGTCCTCCACAGTTCCTCAGCATTCATCAACCACAGACTGTGTAATACTGCAGTATTTACTTTTGAAAAACTTCAAAAGTAGACCCAAACAGTTCAAACTCACCTTGTTCAAGGGTCAACTGTACTCGCTGATAACTTAAGAGCAATTAAATGCTGTTGTAGCTAACCCTTCTTCCACCAGATATCTGTACTGAGCCTTTTTGTAGAGGAACTGCTGGGCATGTTAGAGGCCTGCGGGAACAGATGAGGCATGGATCCTGCCGGGGAGCATCTGAGCTGTTTGGGAAGATGGGATATGTGCACGCATGAGTATAGCAGGCACCCGTGCAGGCATAGGCATAGAAGAGGTCCTGAAAGGAAAAGCAGCTTCCAAAAGGGTGATGGAAAAACTCCAGCTCGGTCCAGAGATTCTCCAGAAGGAGAACCCGAGGCTAATCTATGCCAGATTGAGTGGATTCGGCCAGTCGGGAAGATTCTCCAAGGTAGCCGGACATGACATCAACTATTTGGCCTTGTCAGGGGTTTTATCAAGAAGTGGCAGAAGTGGTGAGAATCCATATGCCCCGTTGAATCTCCTGGCTGATTTTGGTGGTGGTGGCCTCATGTGCACACTGGGCATCATTATGGCGTTGTTTGAACGCACACGCTCTGGCAAAGGTCAGGTCATCGATGCAAGCATGGTGGAAGGAACAGCATATCTAAGTTCTTTTCTGTGGAAAACTCAAGAAACAGGATTGTGGGAACAGCCTCGTGGACAGAACATGTTAGATGGTGGAGCACATTTCTACACAACCTACCGGACAGCGGACAGGGGGTTCATGGCTGTCGGAGCAATAGAGCCCCAGTTCTATGAGCTGCTGATCAAGGGACTTGGGCTAAAGTCTGATGAACTTCCCAATCAGATGAGTATAAAGGATTGGCCAGAAATGAAGAAATTTGCAGATATCTTTGCAAAGAAGACAAAGGCAGAGTGGTGTCAGATCTTTGATGGCACAGATGCATGTGTGACTCCTGTGCTGACTTTTGAAGAGGTTGCCCATCATGGTCACAACAAAGATCGGGGCTCGTTTATTACTGATACAGAGCAGCGTGTGAGTCCCCGCCCTGCTCCTTTGCTGTCCAACACCCCAGCTCTCCCTTCGACTGAAAGGGATCCTTTTGTAGGAGAACACACCGAAGAGATTCTTAAAGAACTTGGGTTCAGCCAGAAAGAGATCATTCAGCTTAAGTTAGATAATATTATTGAAATTCATAAACTTAGGGTTAATCTCTAAGTTCCAAGCCCCACAATGCAAATGAATTTGAATATTGCATTTATAGTATAATACAAAAAATTGTGTGCATGGAAACATGAAAAAACATTATCACAGTGGTCTAACTATTCTAATCAGGAAACAAGACTGATTATAGAGTAATGACTGAATTCTGAAAATGGTTATCATGGTTTTTGATTTAGGAATATTTTTAGTTTGCCTGTACTAAATTGTGGCAGTTTTTCTGCCTTTCAATTTACTTGATATGTTATATTTGTCAATTTAAAATGCTCATATATTTATAAAATACTTGAAATGCATTAATATAATGCTTTTTATTAAATAAAGCTTTATTCCCCATAAAGTTTAAAAAAAAAAAAAAAGAATCAATGGCACATAACCCATTTTGAAAACTGAGAACTGAAATGCATGCATCAATGTCAGTGCTTATTCCTTTTATTTATTTGTTCATATTTGAACAAGCTCTTTTTAGGTGCCTGACATCATCCTAGAGGCTTCCCAGGTGGTGCAGTGGTAAATAATTCACCTGCCAATGCACAAGATGCAAGAGGTGCAGGTTTGATACGTGATTTGGGAAGATCCCCTAGAATAGAAAATGGCAACCTGCTCCAGTATTCTTGCCTAGAAAACTCCACGGACAGTCCCTGAGGTCACAAAGAGTGGGACACAAATGAGCTTGACTGAACATACATACACACACATCATGCTAGGTGAAACTGATAACAGCAAGTAAAAGATCTGTGGGCATCTGATCTAAGTCTTCCTGGCTCACTATGTATTAAAATAGGTAATAAAATTTGTTATTTGTCAGTTATTATACTTTTAACATTTCTTTCCTACCCACTGGATACTGGGTTAACCATTGGAGAGAGAAAGATTAAACTGGCTTTGCTCTCATAGAGCTCACAATGCAAAATCATATCTAAAATTATTTGTATGTATGAAAAATATTTTGATTAGGTAATTAAAACACAATGAAGTAGGATATTTAATTTGCTGGCAATTGTTTTGTTTTAGCCCACACACTGCTCAACAACAGGCCACTCTGGGCTGGACTCTGGTCCTGGGCACGTTCAAGATTTTGGAAAAATTATCAAAATACTCCTGATCCTTAAGAATGACAAAAGAATGCAATAAGAGCTGTCAATTCAAAATTTATGAAAGACAGTCACTCCAGTATTGATAGTCATCAATATCCATCATTAAATTATAATAAAAATGTACTATCACAAATTTTATAACCTGCTCGTTAATGCATTTTGTCCAGTGTTTAGATTTCATGTTGTACCAATGTTTGTGGTATTTGGTAAGTGTGAGTGGATTTAATACCCCTTAGGTGATTTAATCTTTGTCTAAATGTCCAAAGTTTTTTTTTTTTAAATAATCTTTGAAACTCCCTATCTTTATTAATTTATAACTTGGTTTAATTTGACAGTATCACTTTTTTTCTTTGAACATGCTGCATTCTTTCAATCGTCTGTGTCTGGAATTAGAACCATTTTATCTCATTGTATCTTTGAATATTTTTTCTTTTACTTGTTTAGTTTTCTTCTATTGGGACACCTATTATGTGTAACAGGCTGTCATTTAGTGTCTCAATTATTATTATTGCAATCTTTTAACCTCTCTGTTCCTTTCTATTCCTCTTCAATTTCATTTCCTTTGAAGCTTGTTCTCCATAGCCTTAACTGTTATATGTTAAATCAATCAAAATTTTAAAAATAAAGACTTTATCTTTTTAACTCAACTTATTTTGTCTTTGATAGTCTTCCTTTTTTATGAAGATCTACATTTCTGACCCATATACTTTTTTCTGTTAAAGTTCTTCCTTAATGTTTCTGGCAAGGCAGGTCTATTGGCATCAAACTCCTTCAATTTTTGCTTGTCTGGGAAAATTTTCACTTTTGGAAGACAATTTCACAGGGTAGATAATTTCAGATTGGTAGATTTTTTTTTTCTTCTCACAACACTTTAAATATTTCACTTCACTCTCTTGCTATATTATGGTTTCTGAGAAGTTGGATGTAATCTTTATCTTCTTTATTCTATTTTCCCCTGACGTCCTTCAGGTTTTTTTTCCTTTAACCTTCACTTTCTGTCATCTGGAAAAAATATATGTCAAGGTATAGTGGGATTTTGTTTCTTGCTTTATTGGTATTCATCCTGTGTGGTCTTCTGTGGGCTTCCTAAATCTATATTTTGGTGCTTGACATTAATTTGGGAAATATAGGTTTTCCCTGCTATCTGAAAGTAGAGCATTTTTATGAAATATCCTGTTAGTTGAAATCGTATAAAATGAAGATGCAATTACCTTAGGCCAGATCTGCTAACGGATGCACAATACAAATTGACATAGAGCACAGATGCCCACAGACACACTTCAAAGCTATGGCGGCTGGATACTGAGATGCCGAATATAGTTCCTGGGGGAGGAGATTTCAGTGTCCTTCTCTCTGCACCAGTGTGCGCTGCCTCCAAACATAATGGCTTGCTGCAGAACAAATGCTGAATGCTACTTTTGCTTTTCCCCTTTTTAAATAAAAGTGAAAGTCCTTTACATATTTCCTTCAGCTAGTTGAAACAGAAACTAGTGGAGGTCTTCTATAAAAGTGAAGTGACATAAAACAAACTTTCAAAAAACAGGAATACCTGTACTCAGTTACTGATTTTTCAAATATTTCCTCTGCTATTTTCTTTCTTCTCTGGTATTCTCCTTACATGTAGGTTACATCTTTTGTAGCAAGTCCCACAGTCCTTGAGTATTCTGTTCTCTTTTCAGTTTTTCCCCCTATTTCCTTTCCAGTTTTACCTATTGAGATGTCATCAAGTTCAGCCATCCTTTTTTCAGCTACTTCCAGTCTAAGAGGCCCATTAAAATCATTTTTTTTTTCATTTCTCTGAAAGTGTTTCTGTCTCCAGCATTTCTTTTTGCTTCTTTCTTAAAATTTCCTTCTTTTTCTTACATTGTCCATCTGTTATTGCATGCTGTTGACTATCCATTAGAGCCCTTAGCATATGAGTCATAATTATCTTAAATTTTAGTCTGATAATTCCAACATTCCTGCCGTATCTGAGTCTGGTTCAGACACTTCCTTTGTCTCTTCAAACTGTATTTTTTTGCCACTAAGTATGTCTTGGAATTTCTTCTTGACAGCCAGGGACAATGTTCTGGGTAAAAGGAACCACAGTAAACAGGCTCTAGTATTGTGAGTCTTTTGCTTCTGAACCGTGAACTTGAAAGGGACCTATCAGTCCTCTCTCCTTAGGTGAATAGGAAAGCTGGAGCCAGTTGGAGTTGAGTATTTACCTTCTCCCATGTTAGGGAAGCTCTGATAATATGCTAGCAGGTCAGGCTCTGGTTAAATAACTCCTCCTGAGAGAGCAGACCTTGTTAAGAAGAACACACTCTTCAGGCATAGTTAAAGATATGTCTCTTCTCTTTCCTTCCTGCCAAGAGTGTAAGGGGCCATATTCCCTGTGAAGTTCTAGGAAAGATCTTTTAGGTAAAACTAAGAAAACTGTTGGGATTCCCTGGACAGACTCTACCTGGAGTCTTCACATCTCAGAGATAGCCATACTAAGCCTCCAGGAATTCATTAACTACAGTTCAGGTTCCCTAACCCTACCACTGGTTCTTGCTCAGTGGTTTCTGCGAGTAAGATGTGATTCTCCATGTTCATCTATGGGTTGCTCCAATTCAGGGGGCAGCCGTTTGCTCTGTGAGTTCTGTGAAACAGCTAAGAAGAATTGCTGAAGTCTGTTCAGTTTTTACTTCCTGTTAGGATGGAGTGGTGACTTTCAAGCTTCTGGCATACCTGATTAGAAACTTATTCATTTCTATTTTTTTCATTTTGAAGAATTTTTGTAAATCTATTAATTAGTGTCCTTATTGGAAAACCCGTTGCAACTGCATCCTCAAGAAGCACACCGCCTACTCCTTTTCAGGTTGAATCTGTTAGACATACCTTTTCCATCTGTTAGGTGAATAAGTAACATTCATATTCAATAAGGATCGTAGAATATACTACACTAACATCCAACTATTTGCTCATCTTTGAGCCATCGTGGGCCAGAACTAATGAGGCAGTAAAACATAGCTGTTTATATCAAATGATCCTTAGTTATATATCCAGATTCATACTTAACATCTGTGTGAATTTAGGGAAATTATTCAGTCTGTTGTTCATCTTCCTCCCATATAAAATGAGTTTAACAACTATATCTAATATGATTATTAAGACATTAGTTGAGTAGCAAATGTAAACTCCTTAAAGCAAAACATAACTAAGAAATTAAAAAATAAAAATGTAACAATAACATTTGGTACAACTTTGTTAAGCAACCTTAAGAGGAGTGCCTTATAAAGAAAGGCAAATGAGCAGATAGGGGACCATTATTTATGGGCAGACTAATGCAACTGGGCTGATGATTTCTTGTCAAATTGGAGTAGGAGAATTTATAAGATCAAGTTTTGAGTACAACTGACAGTGTCTATGAGGCCACAGCATCCTGAGAATTACACACACTTAATAAGGATTCCCAGAGGGTATTTTCTGAATAAATATTCATTGGCAGATAGCTGGCGGCTTCACTGGCTGGTGTTTTGCTTGTACAGATGACAGCTTTTTGTTGTCCTTTTTTTATGAATACCATTGTCTCTGTTGATTTAGGGCCCTACCATGAAAGAAAACTCCCACCGATTCTGAGAATTTTAGGTTTTATTTTTATTTTATTTTAATTTTGTAAACAGTAGAACTCAGGGGTTCTTCAGAAAGTGTCTGTGAATTTTGTTTCTTTCAGAGTGATCCATTCTTTTCCAGTGATTTAGAGCATCCTATTCTCCACTTCCTGCTTTGCAGAAAGTAAAGAGTCTGTCTTCAGGAACAGAAAATAGGAAACACTCCATTCTTCTTTTACCTTCTGACTATGATACAATTCAAGCAGTAAAAAGCAACATACTTCATGTGCAATTATAAGAATGATCAACATTATTATTGAATCATACTTCTCTTCCAAAAATCTCATGTCTTTAGTGATTTCCTGTGATGCTGAAAGGGGATGAACTGGTTCTCACACACCTCAGGACTACACATACTTTGTATGTGACATGACGGCTTTGCTTTGATTTTCCTGTGCCCAGAGAAGGACATGGCCTGGAATGAGTGCTGCACAGTCCGTTTGTCCATGTTAATGCTATTAACGAAATTGTTTTTCCTCGGCAGTCCTGGCAATAGCTACAGAGTTGCGGATAAGACAGGTATGTCAGTATCTCCTAGCTTTTCTTTTGCCCTAAAGACTATGTTTCTAACCTTCTGCAGAGCATGATGAAGATAAAATTATTTAATTGGAAAAAAATTTTTAAATGATATTAACAACAAACTTTGGACTCAGTTGTCTCATTTTTCCTCATCCAGATACAGACATTGAGAAAGGATCATTTCCATGCAGTCTTAAACATCTGTGATAACTGACATGAAGCAATAAGAATATCTGTCTAATACAGAAGCTGAACCGAGAGGCTCTCTTACACAGAGAGTTTGGCCAGTCAGTTTGTTATGTGAAATAGCAAACTGGTATCTCTCCTGTGGTCTGGCAATTTCATGGATTCAAAGGTGGAATAAATGCTACATTTAATATGATGTAATCATGTAAATGCTACACCAAACTAGTCAACTATTACTGACCTGTATATATACATATGTAGAAGATGAATCATAAACATCTCAAAAGATTCTGCAACATCTGTATATTGCCAAAACATGTCCCAGAATTGAAGCATGGGAGATTTACTTTTAAGTCCCTATTTCCATCCCTCTGTATCTTTTCTGCTCTCTACTATTTCTGCCTGACAGGTCTTCAGGAGTTACCCCTGAATGCTCATAGTTACAGTGCCCAAAGATGCTTGCTGCACTATATTCTGGACATCTTCCATCCTTCTCAACATGTACCTTTCCTAAGAGTAAGCATTTAAGGTCTTACTAAGTTTTTAATTAATCCATACAACAATTAGATGGTTGAAAAACAATAAATGATACCCTCTCAAACAACATTTATATCTTACACAAAGGGCTTCCAGCTGAATACATGAGCAATAACTGAACTGCCACTCTTAAGGTAAAGTCAGTGGGGTGGGGATTTGTATGTACTGATTTCTCTGAGCATCTCAAATCACACAAGATGGGAAGTTATTGATTTTGCTCATGAGTACTCAGGGCCTTGTCCCTGGGTGACCATTTAGAGTTGATTAAGCCTATACAAAAAGCATTTCTGTTATCAAATCTTAATCAATTTTGCAAAACAAATGTATGCAAGTGAAAATGAATTTAATTACTCTACAAAAGAGGCCTTAATATCCTCTTAATGAAGTTGAACTGTTGTAGAGTATGGTCATCTTTATAAACTGATTCTCTGCAAATATTTACAAGAAATTAGTGTTAGATTTGAATTTTAGCAAGTTTTAAAAACAACTACATTTTTGTAAGCTGTTATTGTGCTTTAATATAATGTGCATTAAGGGATATTTCAAATCTAATGTCTGCTGTGTCTCGCTAAAAATCCAATGATTCTCAGAATCACTGCAATGCTTAATTGTCCATAATGGTGAATTTATAAGTATAAATTACAATTCTTCTGTGATGAACTATGACACTAACTAAGTTATGAAAATGTAATGGTTTAAAAGTATGTAGGAAGTTCTATTTAAGCACCAAATTTCAGGAATCTGTATAGGGAACAACATTTTCAGAACTATTTTTTTTTTCAGAGAAAATTAATTGAACATTTGTTACAATTCCTTCTTAATAGATACAGAGAATATTTATTTAGACAAAGGTGCGATTTACTCTGAATTGATTTCAATAATTACTAGAAATGACAATGATCTTGATACCTCTATCCCAATTCCTGGCTAATGATAATGAAGATAAGTGTATTTTGCTTGCTCTTAGCTCTTTTCTGATTGTACCATATATCTCTCAAGAAATAGACTGAACAGGCTAGTTGATCACATATTATGAAACCATATATGAGGTTGGCATAAATATAACTGTGGTTTTTGCATTGTTGAAATTTTCCATTTAATATTGGAATACATTCTAAATAAATGTGATTATGTTAAACAATGCAGTGGTGGTTTAAGAAGTTTTGCAAAGGAGACAAGAGCCTTGAAAATGGGGAGCTTTGTGGCTAGGCATAGAAAGACGACAATGACCAATTGAGAGCAATCATTGAGGTTGATCCTCTTACAACTGCATAAGAATTAGCCCAAGAACTCAACATTGACCACTCTATGGTCATTGGGCATTTGAACTGAATTGGAAAGGTGGAAAAACTCAATAAATGTGTTGCACATGAGCTGACTGAAAATCAAATAAATCATCATTTTGAAGTGTCTTCTATTATTCTACACAACAATGAAGCATTTCTCACTTGGATTGTGACATGCAATGAAAAGCGGACTTTATAAGATAATTGGTGACTACTGCTCAGTGGCTGAGCCAATAAGCAGCTCCAAAGCATTTCCCAAAGCCAAAGTTGCACCAAAAAAAGGTCATGGTCACTTTTGGTGGTCTGCTACCAGTTTGATCCACTGCCGCTTTCTGAATCCTGGTGAAACTATTACATCTGAAAAGTATGCTTAGCAAATCAGAGATGTATCAAGAATTGCAACCCCTGTAGCCAGTAATGGTCAATGGAAAGAACCCAATTCTTCTTCATGACAATGCCCAGCCACGCATTGCACCAAGGCTTCAAAAGTTGAACAAATTGGGCTACAAAGCTTCACCTCATTTGTCATATTCACCTGACTTCTCTCCAATCAACACCCACTTCTTCAAGCATCAAGAAACTGCTTTCCAAGAGTTCATCAAATCCTGAAGCATGGGCTTTTATGCTACAGGAATAAGCAAACTTATTTCTCATTGGTAAAAATGTGTTGACTGTAATGGTTCCTATTTTGATTAATAAAGATGTGTTTGAGCCTAGTTATAATGACTTAAAAGTCACAGTCTGAAGCCACAATTATTTTTGCATCAACCTAATATTAACTGCAAACTCATTTTTACTAGGTTATATCCACATATGAGTTGTTTTGGATTTCATTCTCTTCTAGAATAGAATGCTAAAGTCCTACTCAAAAAGTAAAAAGAAAGACCTGGAAGGTTTGTCCAGAAGTAGATGGGTTACCACAGTACAGACCCAGTATCTGGTGCTAGTTGTAAAGACTGGAATTAGGGAAGCTGATATTCACAAGAATTGAGATTGAGGCTAATCATTAGTCCAAGTAAGCTAAAGTCTTAGTAGAGGAAACTCAGGAACAGACCTTGGGAGGGGTCATGTATTACACAGTCTGAAAAGTGCAGGATGATCAACATAATATGTATAAGCATTAGATATAATATCAAGGCAATTTACACCCCCCTCCCGGGTAACAAACAAAGATCCAGTGTTGGGACTTCCCTGGTGGTCCAGTGGTTAGGAATCTTCCTGCCAAGGTAGGGGACAAGGGCTCCAACCACGGTCCAGGTTGGCCCCACATGCCGAGGAGCATGGTGCTCCTTGATGGTCCGAGGAGCAACTAAGCCCATGTACTGCGGCTACTGAGTCGGCATGCTACAGCTACAGAAGCCTATGCATCTAGAGCCTGTGCTCTGCAACAAGAGAAGCCACTACAAAGAGAACCCCACGCACACCAACTAAGAATACCTCCTATTTGCCACAACTAGAGAAAGCCTGCATACAGCAATGAAGACCCAGCACAACCAAAAATAAAATTTAAAAAATATCCAGTGTTTATTGTCATTGATACTTCCAGGGTTTAAATCATCATCTTCCATTACAGGCAGTGGCTACGGTAAAGCTGAGGTTGTTCAAGACAAAATCCTTTAAAATAATTGAAGCTAAGAGATCTTTTACAATCCCCCAAACCTGTCCCTTGGATAGGTCTGTAAACTCATCCCTTATTAGTTGTATAAGCTTTGTGGCCTAAATATAGCTATAAATGAGAAATATGTGAAAACTATACCCACTGAGGTCCCAAGGCTTTCCAGCAGCACTTTGCTGAATGGCATCATGCTCAAGCCATGAGGTATTTGGGCATCCAAAATCACTGCCAGCTCGGCTAATGTGACACAGATTGATGATGCTATCTCCTTTTGGGCGAAGCTGAAACTGCAGAAGGCATCAGTAACAATGGCAGCCTGATACTGAAGAACAGTATGAAGACTCCAGTGGGAATGCTGTGAATAAGAAGACAAATGAGGATCTGAAAAGAACAAGGATGGCACTAGCACTCAGGGATGTATCTCAGCTTTTATGCTTGTCCACGCTTCCCTAAAACCTGGTCTTTATTTTTTTCTATTTCTCCTAACCAATGCTCCTAAAGACTCTTTGCTATTTAGTCTTATGGACTAACATGCATCTTGTAGAAACATGGCATGCTGGTCAATTGCAGAATTGAGATGTGTTGTATCTTTGTTTTCTATTAAAAATTTTTTTGGGGAAAAAATGTGACCCATTTAATATGATTATAGTCAGCAAGCTAAGGTCTAAGGCCTCAGAGTTGGGGATTCTCTCATTTCAGCTCTTTGTTCTTCTCAGGAACAGAGATCAAACACACCCATCAGTGACTATCCATCTGGGGTAAAAATTTCTGGCCAAACTGCAGTGTTCAGGGCAGAGGAACCACCCACTTACTAGAGGGCATCTCTGATTCCTCCCCTGAAACCATATTGATTATATTATTTGCAGCCAAAGATGGAGAAGCTCTATACAGTCAGCAAAAACAAGACAGGGAGCTGACCACGGCTTATATCATGAACTCCTTATCACAAAATTCAGACTTAAACTGAAGAAAGCAGGGGAAACCACAAGGCCTTTCAGGTGTGACCTAAACCAAATCCCTTAGGATTATACAGTGGAAGTGACAAATAGATTCAAGGGATTAGAACTGATAGAGTGCCTGAAGAACTATGGACAGAGCTTCATAACATTGTACAGGAGGGAGTGATCAAAGTCATCTCCAAGGAAAAAATGGCAAAATGGTTGTCTGAGGAGGCCTTACAAATAGCTGAGCAAAGAAGACAAATGAAAAGCAAAAGAGAAAAGGAAAGATAGACCCATCTGAATGCAGAGTTCCAAAGAATAGCAAGGATACAAGAGAAAGTCTTCCTAAGTGATCAATGCAAAGAAATACAGGAAAACAATAAATGAGAAAGACTAGAGATCTCTTCAAGAAAATTAAGAGATACCAAGGGACCATTTCATGCAAAGATGGGCACAATAAAGGACAGAAACAGTATGGACCTAACAGAAGCAGAAGATAGTCCTTGGCTAAGAGGAGACTCTGCCTTGGGCCGGCCGGCGTAATAAACTGCACTCCACTATCTGCATTGTCCTTCTGAGTGAGTCTGTTTCCCGGAAAGCGTGGCTATAACATTTGGTGCATGGGCCGGGAAACTCCTCACTTTGAGGAGACAGGTCTCATTTGAGGCCACCCCGAGGCTTTGTGGCTTGAATCTCCTAGAGGGGGGAAGGCGCCTCGCCCCTCTGGAAGGATTCTGCTTCTCAACGCCCGGACCTTTCATGTCAGCAGGTAGTGGACGGCAGCAGGGGAACTGAGCGCTCAGGTGAGGAGGAACCCACCTGGCAGGGTGGAAGAGGGGGCCTGATCACCCCCCAGGGAGGGACTAGAAGGAGCGGGGACCCACAGGAGCCTGGAATAGGCAGGCGGCGATTGCTTGGTACTCAGGTCGATGAGCGTGCTAGGGTTTAGGAAGGAAATTTGTAAAGGTCATTTAGGAGGTGTGTCCACGCAGTCTCGGGGAAAATTATTACCAAGCGATCGCCAGGGGATTTTTAGGATAGGAAACTGGTCCTTGTATGCTTGTATTCTGCCCTCCCCCAGGAGGTGTTCTGTCTGCTGTGAAATTCTTGACCCCCTCAGAATTGTTGGGCTAGAAGGAGGGGGATACAGAAGTGAGTATGAATTGGCTTTTCCGGAGATGGCCTGGGACATGAGATATTTAATCCATCTGTGTTTTCATCCACACCTGATCAAGCCCACCAAGGCAGAATGGACTTTAAGGGAGAAACAGTCTCGGACCATGTGATGTTCTGGTTCAGCTATGCTGACTGGCAGGTGAAGACACGCCGATCCCCCTTCTCCCTCTGCGATATGGCAGGTAAGGCTCTTCTCACCCCAGTTAAGAAGGAGGCAAAATGGCAATTTAAGTGTCACTGAGTGGACATATCAGAAGTACATAGGGTACTGAAAACTTCGTAGACAGAACGAAAAGGAAAAGTAGAAGAAGGTCTGAGAAGGTAAGCAAGATGGGGGGAAGTGAATCTAAGGCAACTGTATTGGAGTGAAAATTTTAAAGAAGGGATTAGGAGGAGACTATGGGGTGAAGATGAAGCCTAACTGCCTCCACATACTCTGAGGTCGAATGGCCCCCTATGGGAGCAGGATGGCCACCAGAGAACACCGTGAACTTAAAAATAGTGGAAGCAATCTACACAGTAGTCACAGGAGAGCCAGGACACCTGGATCTATATCCATCTATTGACTCATGGCTAGGGTTAGCTTGAGACCCTCCTACTTGGACAAGGTTCTGTGTCCAGAAGGGAAAGGGAAAAATATTAAGGGCACAAAAATTGACTGAGTGACATTCCTGAGTGCCCAGTACCCCTGTTGGGAGGAGACTTGCTCTCCAAACTAGGAGCACAGGTGACTTTCTCACCTGAGGAGAGGCCTACCTTCTGGATGGACTCTATGACTTATTTGCCCTCTCTCTCAATACCACCCCAAGATGAGTAGAGGTTGCATGAGCCTCTGAAGGCAGAACCGGGTGGGCCGGAAGAGCATGAGAGAGCTGACTCAATTATTCCCTGAGGTCTGGGTGGAAGACAACCCCCCCTCCCCCCAGGCTGGCTGAACATCACGCCCCAGTGATAATGGAACTCAAACTAGGCACCATCCCGGTTAGAGGGTGCCGGTACCTGCTATGGATGGAGGCCTGAACCGGCATATTGCCCTACATCAATAGATTGAAACAAGCAGGCATTCTAGTAGAGTGCCAGTCAGCTTGGAATACGCCAATCCTGCCAGTCAAAAGGGAAGGAGGACAGGACTATAGGCCTGTACAAGATCTCAGGCTAGTCAACCAGGCTACTGTGACTTTACACCCCACTGTTCCAAACCCCTATACCTTGCTTAGCCTCCTCCCGCCGAGGACTAAAGTTTACACTTGCCTAGATCTCAAGGATGCCTTCTTCTGCATACACCTCGCCCCAGCATCACAGCCCATCATTGCCTTTGAATGGGAAGATCCAGTCGGGAGCACCAGATAACAAAGGCTAACTCCACAGCCATCTTTGGGGAAGCCTTGGCTTCTGATCTGGACTCATTCCATCCAGAAGAGTATGGATGTCAGCTCCTACAATACGGGGATGACCTGCTGCTGGCTGCCTGAGACCAAGGAAAAATGCTGGAAAGGGACAAATGCACTGCTCCAGCTGTTGATGGAAGCAGGTTACCGGGTGTTGAAAAAGAAGGCACAATCTACAAAGAGGAGGTAAGGTATCTGGGGTTTGTTTTAAAGAAGGGCTCAAGGTTCCAGACCCTAATTGGGTCCTATATACTGATGGCACTAGCCTGATAAAACAAGGACAACAGCTGTTGGGTTAGCCAGAGCAGAAGGGGCCATCAAGACTAAAAAGAGATGGTGGGAATTGTCAAGTGACAAATTATTGGTACTGGAGGAGCTGGCACACACTCTGGTAAGCCAAACACACCAAGCGACCCACCTAGGCCATGCTGCCTGCTCACAGGTTAATGCTGCCTCTCGGGTATTCAGACAAAATCTTCTGGGTATTCAGCTGAAAGGCACACTGCCCCTTGAACACCTGGGAGTGGACTTCACTGAAATGAAACCTCACCAACACTACCATTACCTGCTGGTCATGATATGTGCATTCTTGAGATAGGTAAAAGCTTTTCCTACCTGGACTGAAAGAGCATCAGAAGTAGCCCGTGCCTGCTTAGGGAAATGGTTCCCAGATTTGGATTTCCTACCAGCGTTGGATCAGGCAATGGCCCGGCTTTTGCAGCTGATTTAGTACAACAAGTAAGCAAAACTTTAAACATCAAATGGAAACTGCACACTGCATATAGGCCCAGAGTTCTGAGATGGTGGAATGAACCAACTGGACACTTAAAGAGACTCTCCAAGTGGATCAGAGAGACTGACTTCTCCTGAGTGGACTTGCTTCCGATGGCTCTGCTCAGACTCAGGATGACCCCACAGTCCCAAGGCTATTCTCCATATGAAATTGTGTATGGGAGGCCTCCTCCCATAATAACAACAAATTTGCATCAGGTAAGGGGGGATAGGATTTCACAGCAGATGAAACTGGGTAAGGTAATAAATTGGGTAACTAAGTTTGTACAAGAAAGGGTGCCGTTCCCCCTTGGGGAACAGATTCATGAGTTTACACTTGGTGACCAAGTATGGGTCAAAGACTAAAAACATGATTTGCTAGCCCTTTGGTGAAAGGGCCCTTATGTTATTCTAACTACCCCTACTGCAGTTAAAGTTGCAGGCATTGCCCCTTGGATCCATCACACCAGAGCGAAGAAGGCATACAACACTGACCTGGAAGACGCTGAGTGGACCACCCAGAAGGACCCCACCGACCCACGGGGAACCAAGATCATTCTGAAGAGGAAGAAGAGAAGGAGATCCCGGACAAGCCCTCTACAGGATGGAGCTGGGTAAACGACTCCTGCTGCTTGGCCTCAACGCAATTCTGAACCTGACCAGTGTTCCTGCACAGGACAACGTCTTCATCTCGTGGGCACATTCTTACGCGAACTTCCACAACTCCTCCAACTGTTGGGTATGTGGGGCCATGCCCCTGTCAGTAATGGACGGACTCCCCTGGTGGGTATCGCCACTCCGTTATGGGGACTTTATACCACTGTGTTCCTTCTTAGAGCAACAGAAAGGAACTTTTCTCTCTCTCACCAACCATAACCTTTCTTTGCTCTCCTGGTGTAAGAAGAAGCCATCAATGGGCCAGGGACATAGGGTTACATTTAACATGAATACCAGCCTTATGGAGATAACAAAGGCTTATACCTCATATATGAAAATTAAAGAGGAAAAGGGCTCCCTTAACAAAAGGGGGATAGGCCTCCCGGTACCTTGAGCAATACTACCAGGTCTGGGATGAATATTTCTGGATGACTCCTGAAAAAGGACAGTTGATTACCCCTGCTACTATTTGCTGGGAACAAAAAGAACAGAAAGTTGGATTTGGAGACCACCCCCTTGACCCAAAAGAATTAAAATATATGGGTTATTTGCCCCCTGAACAATGTAAACAAATCTTGGAAGTTACCTATCACCCCAATCAGTCTGTTCAGTGGCCCGGTTCCGACTGGAACTATAATCCTGGAATCCACCGGGTAGCCCCCAATGGGACCCAGTGGCTCTGTGGGCTTAACTTATGGCCATGGTTACCAGTTGGCTGGGTGGGGCGTTGCACATTAGGATTTGCTTTCGCCCATGGCAGAATTAAGCCTGGCCTACACCAGCCTCCAGTAAACCTGCCTTATCTGCATGCAAGATGGACACAATCTGTGTTCCAATGGTATGACTATCTTGCTGCCTTGTTTATACCCTCTGTAGGGGCAACGGATATCATGGTTAAGGTAGAGACCTTAACTAATTTCACTAAACAGGCCCTCTTGGACAGTACAAAAGCCATTCAAGCTTTGAACAAAGAACAAATTCAGATGAGGAAGGCAGTAATTCAAAATAGGATGGCATTAGACATACTCACAGCAGCCCAAGGAGGGACTTGCGCCGTAATTAAAGTCGAATGTTGTGTGTACATCCCTGACCTGTCTGGAAATGTATCTACTGCCTTGAAGGATATGCAAAATCAAGTGAAAGCCATGTCTAATGAAAATATTCCCTTTTGGACTTCAGTTCTCTCCTGGGTAAAGGGAGACTGGTGGAAAACCATTGTAACTGTTGTTATAGTAATCTTAATCATACTGCTCTGTGGGCCCTGCTTCCTACAATGTCTTGTGAATTTTGTAACCCAGAGGTTGATAGCATTATCTCATGTGGGTGACAGGAGGGCTAAGGTACAATATATCTCAATGAGTGATGCTCGTTATGGAAACTAAGAGCATCAAGAGGGGGGAATAAAGAAGGAATTCATAGGGCCTGGACTCCATCTCAGGCCTGTCCGTGCTGGCCGTGCTCGGCTGCCTCTCCAGTGGACTCTGAACTCTCTGCTTAGTGCCTGTGAGGACGACAATGGAAGGATAAGACCCCCTCCAGACAGAGGAATCTTGAAGATCACATCCAGGCTACTCATTGCCTAAGAGGAAGCATACCGTAATCACCCCTGTCTCCGGACAGGTCATAATCTTTCTTCGTATCTATCAGGATGTAATCACAGACTTATCGATTATTAACTGGTTGGAATGTAACTGCGGGCTTATTGACTATTGACTGTTTAGACACGTACACATGGGGTAGGTGGTGAGTTTAGACACGTACACATGGGGTAGGTGGTGGGTCTGGGCACGTACGCATGGGGTATAAAAGATTTTCACAAATGCTGGACGGGGTCCTTGGCTAAGAGGAGACTCTGCCTTGGGCCCGCCGGCGTAATAAACTACACTCCATTAAAAAAAAAAAAAAAAAAAAAAGAAGCAGAAGATATTAAGAAGGGGTGACTAGAATACACAGACCTGTACAAAAAAGATCTTAATGACCCAGATAACCACAATGGTGTGAACACTCATCTAGAGCCAGATATTCAGGAAAGTGAAGTCAAGTGGGCAATAGGAAGCATTGCTATGAACAAAGCTAGTGGAGGTGACGGAATTCCAGGTGAGCTACTTCAAATCCTAAGATGATGCTTTTAAAGTGCTGCACTCAGTATGTCAGCAAATTTTAAAAACTCAGCACTGGCCACAGGACTGGAAAAGGTCAGTTTTTATCCAATCCCAAAGAAAGGCAATGTCAAAGAATGTTCAAACTGCCACACAACTGCACTCATTTCACACGCTAGCAAAGTAAGGCTCAAAATTCTCCAAGCTAGACTTCAACAGTACATGAACCGAGAACTTCCAGATGTTCAAGCTGTATTTAGAAAAGGCAGAGGAACTAGAGATCAAATTGCTCACATCAGCTAAATCATAGAAAAAGCAAGGGAATTCCAGAAAAAACATCTACTTTTGCCTTAATGACTATGCTAAAGCCTTTGACTGTGTGGATCATAACAAACTATGGGAAATTCTTAAAGAGATGGGAATACCAGACCACCTACCTGCCTCCTGAGAAATCTGTATGCAAGTTAAGAAGCAACAATTAGAACCAGACATGGAACAACAGACTAGTTCCAAATTGGGAAAGGAGTACATCAAAGCTGTGTATCATCATCCTGCTGATTTAAATTACATGGAGAGTACATCATGTGAAATGCCGGGCTGGATGAAAAACAAGCTGGAATCAAGATTGCAGAGAGAAATATGAATAACCTCAGATATGCAGATGACACCACCCTTATGGGAGAAAGCAATGAGAAACTTAAGAGCCTTTTGATGAGGGTGAATGGGGAGAGTTAAAAACCTGGCTTAAAACTCAACATTCAAAAAACTAAAATCATGGCATCTAGTCCCATCACTTCATGGCAAATAGATGGGGAAACAATGGAAACAGTGATAGACTTTATTTTCCTGGGCTCCAAAATCACTGCATATGGTGACTTCAGCTATGAAATTAAAAGACTCTAACTCCTTGGAAGAAAAGTTATGACCAATCTACACAGCATATTAAAAAGCAGAGACATTACTTTGCCTACAAAGGTCTACACAGTCAAAGCTATGGTTTTTCTAGTAGTTGCATATGGATATGAGATTTGGACCATAAAGAAGACTGAGCGCCAAAGTAGTGATGCTTTTGAACTGTGGCATTGGAAAAGACTCTTGAGAGTCCCTTAGATAGCAAGGAGAGATCAAACCATTCAATCCTAAAGGAAATCAACACTGAATATGCATTGGAAGACTGATGCTGAAGCTGAAGCTGAAATACTTTGGCCACCTGATGGGAAGTGCTGACTCATGAGAAAAGACTCTTGGGGGAAAAAAAAAAGACTCTGATGCTGGGAAAGACTGAGGGCAGGAGAAGAAAGGGATGACAGAGGACACAATGGTTGGAGGACATCTCCAACTCAATGGACATGAGTTTGAGCAAGCTCCAGGAGATGGTGAAGGATAGGGAAGTCTGGCTTCCTTCATTCCAAGGGATAACAAAGAGTTGGCCACAACTGAATGACTGAACAACAACTGATTCCTCCAGTAACATTCCCAATTCTCCAACTGTTAAGACTTCAATCTTACATTACACGTCCCATAAAGATGGAAACAAATCTTTCTCTTCGTTATCTTAATGATGCACTTTTTCCAACATCTGGAAAAATAATGGGCCCAACTTTCCTTCTGATTACAGAAGGTGTTTTTTAAGCAGAAACCTATAGGATATAAGAGAGTGAGCTATGCAGATAAACAGAAACAAGAAACAGCAGAGAGAGTTCGGCCAGGGTAAATGCCTTGAAGCAGGAACACAGGGAGCGTGGTTGAGAAATAGCAAGAGAGCCTCTGTAGCTAGAGTATGAGTGAAGCATTTGGAAGGAAATGAGCTCAGAGAAGTAGCCTTGCAAACATGGGGGTGCTGAATTTATCTCCCTCAGTGGAATGGAGAGTTAGTGAAGAGCTTTGAGCTGAGTAGTTATATGATTTAATTATGTTACCAAAGGATAAATCCAATGCTCTTTCAAGACTAGACTAAAGAAAAGATGGTAGAAGTAGTGATACCAGTGTGCAGTGGGGTGAAGAGTAGAGCTACTAAAAGGTTTAGGCCATGGTAAACACCACTTGAATCAGAATACTAACAGTGTGGATGGTGGGCAGTGATTTAATTCATACATACACACTCTCACAAATAAATGTACTGATGTATAGCATATATATAGAGACACACACAAAGCAGAAGTGAGAACACCCATGTAACCTGCTCCTGCACCCATGAAACATTACCAACAAACATAAGCCTGCTTCCATCTTCTTTCAGTCACAATCTCTCCAGCACAGCATTAAAACACCATCCTGAAATCTACCACTCAGTTTGCCCATTTTAAAATTCTGTATAAATGGAATCTCCAGTATGTATGTTTCATATGTTTCTTCTGCTCAGCTCAGCATATTTGTAAGATTAATTCACTTTGTTTTGTGTTGTTATAGTTTGTTAATTCATTTCTATGTAGTGTTTAGTTGTATGGATATTGGGATAAGTGTATGGTAGCTTGTTTACAATTTTAGGCTATTAAAAACAGTGTTTCTAGGAACTTTCTTTTTGTATATGCTTTGATAAAGATACATACATATTTTGAAGGATATATACCATGGGATGTAATTATTATATCATAGACTATGTGTATGTTCACATGGGTAATAAGTAGTTTTCCAACATCATAAGACAAATTCCTCCCAGAAGTTCATATGAGTTTCAGTTGCTGAATATTTTCCCAATACTAGGTTATTGTCTTTTTTTTTTCAATTTTATTCATTCTGGTGGGTGCTTTGTAGTATTGCAATATGAAATTAGATCACCTTATCATACATTACAGGCCATGTGAATATTCTTTTTGTTAAATATTTGTTCAGATATTTTGCACATTTTTTACTTGACTATCTGTTGCTTTTATTGTTTGTTTTATTCTGGACACAATTCCTTTGCCATACATATGAGCTGCAAATATATTTCCCATTCACTGACTTCATTATTCACTTTCTCAATGGAGTCTTTTGATTAAGAGAAGTTCTTAATGTACTTCTATGGTTAGGTTTATTTATTACATAATTTAGCATATTAGCATTTAATAAGCTAAACACAATATGTGCCTATTTCAAAATCATCAAAAAATTACCTCATTTCTTTCTTTTGAAAGATTCAGTCTCACATTAGGATTTACAATATACTGGGCTTTTTTTGGTAGTGTGTGAAGTAGAAGACAAATTATTACTTTTCCTGTATAGATGGACAATTATCCAAGTGTAGTTTAATGAAAAATTTCCTTCTTACAGCACTAAGAAGTGTAAGCTTTGTCATAAATATAGACAGCTCTGTTCTAGGATATTTCACTAGTGTGTATGTCCAACTTGGCAACATGCTGGGCTGCCTTAATTACCAGTAAGCTTGAAATGTTTTAGTGTAATCCCTCTATCTTTGTTGACTTTTTCAATATGGTCTTGACTTTTCTAGGTTATTTGAATTTCCATATATAAATATATATATTTTTTATAATCACCCTGACATTCAGAATATCCATCTAGGGATTTGATTGGGATTGCATTTAATCTGTTAGTTGCTTAGTTGTGTCCAACTGTTTGTGCCCCATGGACTACAGTCCACCAGACTCCTCTTGTCTCTGGAATTCTCCAGACAAGAATGCTGAAGTAGACAGCCATTCCCTTCTCCAGGGGATCTTCCCAACCCAGGGATTGAACACACCTGGGTCACCTGCATTGCAGGCAGACATTTTACCATTTGAGTCACCTAATCTATATATACATTAGGGATAAATTCTATTTTTCAATATTGAGTTTTTAAATCCATGACCAATATCTTTATTTTCCTATTTATTTATATCCTCTTTAATTTCCCTCAGTATAGTTTGCAGTTTGGTAAGTAAATTCTTAAATACCTTTTATTATACAAGAGTTAGTCATTAGGTGATAGTTTTTACATATTTCACATTCTGATTCTATTATAAATGGACTTTTAAAGTATACATTTATATACTTTTCCCTAGAAAATAAAAATAGTAACTCCATTCTTCCTCCTTACAACTAAAACCCCTTAGAAGCATAACCAGCAGGCCTAGGAACTTTCTTTAACATGAAAAGTAGAAAGCATGCTCCCTAGGGACTTTGGGATTTGTGATGTTCAAGGCAGTGAGTTCTTTGGTTTTCTATATATCCCAGACATTGCCTTCCAGAAGCCTCTAACCCAGACCTGTTAGTAGAAACAGGTAAATCTTCAAGAAAAACCTGTTTTCTCTAGCCAAAAGAAAAGAAAGAAAGTGAAGTTGCTCAATCATGTCTGATTCTTTGCGACCCCGTGGATTGTAGCCTACCAGGCTTCTCCATCCATGGGATTTTCCAGGCAAGAGTACTGGAGTGGGTTGCCATTTCCTCCTCCAGGGGATCTTCCTGACCCAGGGATCGAACCTGAGTCTCCTGCATTGTAGGCAGATGCTTTTACCGTCTGAGCCACCAGGGAAGCCATCCTTCTCTAGCCAAAGGATGGGGAAAACAGAAAGTCTTGTTGGCAATACCTTTACCCCATTTCGGCCAAATAGCTACAAAATATTTGTATCCAATCTCCCAACTGGGGTCCAAAGGAAGATTTATTTTCCAGCCCATTTCCCTCTTGTCCTCAAGGAAGTGGGGTAGGGGGATGGACATAGTTACACTTCAATTCCCCAGTAGGACTGTAATTTCAAGGTGAAACATGGAGCCGATCTTCCATCCCCCTCCTGCAGATGCAGGCGGGACTCTAGTACCTTGGTGGGGTGCGGCAGCCTTGGTGGGTTGGAGCAGGAGCTGAGTCTCTACCTCCCACCTCCCAGCACCCAGTGGGAGCAAGATGGCACCAGGCTGAGTACCCCACACTCTGTAGTTCTGTTCTTTGAAAGATACTTTTAAGAAAACGAACCAATAGACCACAAGCTGGGAGAAAATATTTTTGCAATGAATATAGCTTCCTTGTATCTAGAATTTGTAAAGAATATATAAATAACATTTATGACTTAATAATAAGATAAACAATCCAATAAAATTTCAACATGTACTTCACAGGAGATATGTAAATGAATCATAAGCACTTAAAAGGATACTTCTATTATCAGAGAAATGAAAATTAAAACTAGAAGACAGACAGAAGTCTTATATATTGCTGTTGAAAATGAAAGTGGTACAGCTCATTTTTAAAATAGCTTGAAATATTCTTTGAAGTTAAATTTATCTCATAATCCTGAAATTCTGCTCTTAATTATTTACCCAAGAGTTATAAAAACATATTTCCAATTAAAAACCTGTGGGCAAATGTTCATAACAGCATTATTGATAAAAGCCAGAAACTGGAAACAACCCTCTGTCAATCATCCTGTCAATGATTAAACAAATTACATACACACTGTAATAACTACTCTATCAAAATACATTGCTTATGAATACAGAAAACAATGTGGATTATTCTTTAACGTATTATGCTGAATGAAAGAAGCCAGATGTGAAAGCATAAACATTGCATAATTCCATTTATATGAAACCAGAAGAGACAAGTTTAATCTACAGTGATATAAAGTGGATCAGGATGGTTTCCAGGAACTGGTGTTGGAAAGAGAAGGGTTGGAAAGAGAAGTTCTAGGGTCACTAGAACTATTGGGATGTTGGGAATATTTTATAACCTGGGTTACACAATCATACATCAAAATTCATCAAACTATGTACTTAAAGTGGGTGAATAGGTAAAGCATAAAGTCTAATTAAAAAAAAAAAACAACAAACCCTAACATACACAGATACACAGACACACATGAATATACACACGTACATACACACTTACATCTTTGCCGTAGTATAATAATCATACATCTTATTGATATAACCTCAGAAGAACTGAAGAAGAATAACTAAAGAGCCTCTTGATGAAAGTGAAAGAAGAGAGTGAAAAAGTTGGCTTAAAACTCAACATTCAGATCATGGCATCTGGTCCCATCACTTCACGGCAAATAGGTGGGGAAACAATGGAAACAGTGACAGACTGACTTTTTGGGCTCCAAAATCACTGCAGATGGTGATTGCAGCCATGGAATTAAAAGACACTTGCTCCCTGGAAGAAGTTATGTCCAACCTAGATAGCATATTAAAAAGCAGAGACGTTACTTTGCCAACAAAGGTCCATCTAGTCAAAGCTATGGTTTTTCCAGTAGTCATGTATGGATGTTGGATGGAGAGTTGGACTATAAAGAAAGCTGAGCACTGAAGAACTGATGCCTTTGAGTTGTGGTGTTGGAGAAGACTCTTGAGAGTCCCTTGGACAGCAAGGAGATCCAACCAGTCCATCCTAAAGGAAATCAGTCCTGAATATTCATTGGAAGGACTGATGCTGAAGCTGAAACTTCAGTACTCTGGCCACCTGATTTGAAGAGCTGACTCATTTGAAAAGACCCTGATGCCAGGAGAGATTGAAGGCAGGAGGAGAAGGGGACGACAGAGGATGAGATGGTTGGATGGCATCACCAACTCAATGGACATGAGATTGAGTACACTCTGGGAGCTGGTGATGGACTGGGAAGACTGGCATGCTGCAGTCTGTGGGGTCGCAGAGTCGGACACAACTGAGCAACTGAACTGAACTGAACTGATGTTAAAGCTTAAAGTCAAGATTAAAATGACTATTTATTCAATTATCCCTGTTAACTGTCTATTTCTCAATATTAAATGAGTAACCTAGCACCAATTATTTTTACATAATGAGATTGGTTTAAACACTAGAGACCTGACCTTTTCCTATAAATTTCTCAATTTTGGAAATTTATTAAAATACAGGCTAATACAAAAATCTCATCTTTTCACACATCAAATGATATTCATGTGCTTTTAAAGATGCTACCATCTATTAAAATAAATTGCTTATTCATTTCTATTATGGATGAGTCATAATATTCATATCATTCATATAACACTTATAATTATGATATTTAAATATTATAATATTTATTACAAAGAACTCAAGTGTCTATTTATAAAAAAATATTTGAAACCAGTTTCCACCTGTTTAATGATGGCCTAATGCAACATTCCTTCCATGATGGACATACTTTATATCTACCCTATTTAATGTGATTCCCACTAGCCATATGAAGACATTAAACACTTGAAATGCTAGGATGACTGAAGAACTTAAAATTTATTTACTTTAATTAATTTAAATTTGGACTTCCCTAGTGGCTCAGTGGGCTTCATTTGTGGCGCAGACAGTAAAGAATCTGCCTGCAAAGCAGGAGACCTGGGTTCAATCCCTGGACTGGGATGATCCCGTGGAGGAGGGCATGTCGATCCACTCCAGTGTTCTTGCCTGGAGAATCCCCATGGCAAGAAGAGCCTGGCGGGCTAGAGTCCATGGGTTCACAAAGAGTCGGACAAGACTGAGTGATTAAGCACACACAGCACAGTGGCCTAGCAGTAAATCCACCTCCAATCCAGGAGACGCGGGTTCTATCCCTGGGTCAGGAAGATCCTCTGGAGAAGGAAAATAGAAACCACTCCAATTCTTGCCTGGGAAGTCCCATGGACAGAGGAACCTGGCAGACTACAGTCCTGGGGTTGCAACAGAGACAGACACAACTTACTGACTAAACAACAATTTAAATTTAAATAGTCACATATGCGTATTAGTTACCCTATTGGACAGCCAGATCTAATATTTGCAATGGATGGAGTGGATAATTCTTTGCATAGGTGTCAATCTGCTGTTTGGCATTAACGGGAGATTCTATCTAAACCATCTTACTTCTATTTAATAGAATGAGATCCTCACCTGATTTAGTCATATCCTGAGCATTTGTTAAATTAACTTTACATTGGCAGGATTATTCCACACTCAGTGATGTCATACATGAGTATGGTGACCTCAGAGTCTTTCTCCATACTCAAGGCAGATAGAGAAGGCTGAATCCAAATCTGCCTCAGGCAGAGTCCAAGCCAGCTTATTTCTTTTTCTCTCCCACAGGTTGTTAGATGCTTTGGGAGTTCTTGGTACTGGTTAGTGTTAAGGTATTTACCTAAGCTATTTATTTTAGTTCAGAATACTAAAGAGTCTGATCTTTGGAATAATGGGCACTGGCTATTAATGAACAGTTCTTTTATCTATTGCCTTTTCAGTAATACAGAAGATTTTCTACCTGATAGTGGTATGGGTTCTGAAAGACTGTTCATAAGTTCTAAATCCCTAAAGAATTTAGACATTTTGTCCATGGATATTTTTATATGAGGCACATCTTCTTGAGTGCTTTGTACTTTGTCTTTCAGAATGGTTACTATTTTGGAATGTTTTATTACTTATTAATGTTTTATTATTACCTATTATTAATGTTTTATTATTTATTCCATAGAATGTTCTGTTTTATCCTCTTAATTTTCATCATAATCATATCCTGATCACCTTTGCACATATTAGAAAGGATGAGGTTAATAGTGCAATACTAATAAGAGCAATATATTCTCTGCAAACTCATAATAAAGAAGGGATCTGAAATTCCTGATCATTTAGAGAAACTTCGATCATTCATATTTTGAAATGTTTGATTGTGAGTGTCAATTCTCTGTAGAGTAGCCAGGGGCCACATTTATTTGTAATTATAAAAAAATTACCTTTTATAAAATATAATAAGTGTGCTAAAACTTAGAGATTCAAAATTAAAATTCATTTGGGGATACCTGCTTTAAAAATCTTTTTAAACAAGGTATATGAGCAATTTTTTAAAAACCAATGGTCCAGCCAATGACTAGCAAGTTCTCAAGCTCCATTTATGGAATTTTAAGTTGAGTTTTTGAGCATTACTTCACTAGCATGTGAGATAAGTGCAATTCTGCAGTAGTTTGAACATTATTTGGCATTGCCTTTCTTTGGAATTGGAATGAAAACTGACCTTTTCCAGTCCTGTGGCCACTGCTGCATTTTCCACATTTGCTGGCATATTGAGTGCAGCACTTTCACAGCACCATCTTCCAGGATTTGAAATAGCTCAACTGGAATTCCATCACATCCACTAGCTTTGTTCGTAGTGATGTTTCCTAAGGCCCACTTGACTTCACATTCCAGGATGTCTGGTTCTAGGTGGGTGATCACACCATCGTGATTATCTGGGTCATGAAGCTCTTTTTGGTACAGTTCTTCTGTGTGTTCTTGCCACCTCTTCTTAATATCTTCTGCTTCTGTTAGGTCCCTACCATTTCTGTCCTTTATTGAGCCCATCTTTGCATGAAATGTTCCCTTAGTATCTCTAATTTTCTTGAAGAGATCGTTAGTCTTTCCTATTCTATTGTTTTCCTCTATTTCTTTGCATTAATCATCGAGGAAGGCTTTCTTATCTCTCCTTACTATTCTTTGGAACTCTGCATTCAAATGGATATATCTTTCCTTTTCTCCTTTGGTTTTCACTTCCCTTTTATTCACAGTTATTTGTAAGGTCTCCTCGACAGCCATTTTGCTTTTTGGCATTTCTTTTTCTTGGGGATGGTCTTGATCCCTGTCTCCTGTACAGTGTCATGAACCTCTGTCCATAGTTCATCAGGCACTCTGTTTGTCAGATCTAGTCCCTTAAATCTATTTCTCATTTCCACTGTATAGTCGTAAGGGATTTGATTTAGGTCATACCTAAATGGTCTAGTGGTTTTCTCCACTGTCACAATTTCAGTCTGAATTTGGAATAATGGAGCTCATGATCTGAGCCAAAGTCTGCTCCTGGTCTCTTTTTTGCTGACTGTATAGAGCTTCTCCACCTTTGGCTGCAAAGAATATAATTAATCTGATTTTGGTGTTGACCATCTGGTGACGTCCATGTGTAGAGTCTTCTCTTGTGTTGTTGGAAGAGGGTGTTTGCTATGACCAGTGTGTTCTCTTGGCAGAACTCTATTAGCCTTTGCCCTCCTTCATTCCATACTCCAAAGCCAAATTTGCCAGTTACTCCAGGTGTTTCTTGACTTCCTACTTTTGCATTCTAGTCCTCTAGGATGAAAAGGACATCTTTTTTGGGTGTTAGTTATAGAAGTTCTTGTAGGTGTTCATAGAACTGTTCAACTTCAGCTTCTTCAGTGTTACTGGTTGGGGCATAGACTTGGATCACTGTGATATTGAATGGTTTGCCTTGGAAATGAACAGAGATCATTCTGTAGTTTTTGAGATTGCATCAGTATGTGAACCGTGAACTTCCAGATGTTCAAGCTGGTTTTAGAAAAGGCAGAGGAACTAGAGATCAAATTGCCAACATCTACTGGATCATTGAAAAAGCAAGAGAGTTCCAGAAAAACATCTATTTCTGCCTTATTGACTATGCCAAAGCCTTTGAATGTGTGGATCACAATAAACTGAAAAATTCTGAGGGAGATGGGAATACCAGACCACCTGACCTGCCTCTTGAGAAATCTGTATGAAGGTCAGGAAGCAACAGTTAGAACTGGACATGGAACAACAGACTGGTTCCAAATAGGAAAAGGCATACGTCAAGGATGTATATTGTCATCCTGCTTATTTAACTTATTTGCAGAGTGTATCATGAGAAGGGCTGGGCTGGAAGAAGCACAAGCTGGAATCAAGATTGCTGGGAGAAATATCAATAACATCATATATGCAAATGACACCACCGTTATGGCAGAAAGCCAAGAAGAATTAAAGAGCCTCTTGATGAAAGTGAAAGAGGAGAGTGAAAAAGTTGGCTTAAAGCTCAACATTCAGAAAACTAAGATTGTGGCATCTGTTCCCATCACTCCATGGCAAATAGATGGGGAAACAGTGGGAACAGTGGCTGACTTCATTTTGGGGGGCTCCCAAATCACTGCAGATGGTGATTGCAGCCCTGAAATTAAGAGACTTATTCCTTGGAAGGAAAGTTATGACCAACCTAGACAGCATATTAAAAAACAGAGACATTACTTTGTCAACAAAGGTCTGTCTAGTCAAGGCTATGATTTTTCCAGTAGTCATGTATGGATGTGAGAGTTGGACTGTGAAGAAAGCTGAACACCAAAAAATTGATGCTTTTGAACTGTGGTGTTGGAGAAGACTCTTGAGAGTCCCTTGGACTGCAAGGAGACCCAACCAGTCCATCCTAAGGGAGATCAGTCCTGGGTGTTCATCGGTCGGACTGATTTTGAAGTTGAAACTCCAATACTGTGGCCACCTGATGCGAAGAGCTGACTCATTTGTAAAGACCCTGATGCTGGGAAAGATTGGGGGCAGGAGAAGAAGGGGACAGCAGAGGATGAGATGGTTGGATGGCATCATTGACTCAATGGACACGGGTTTGGGTGGACTCCTGGAGTTGATGATTGACAGGGAGGCGTGGCATGCTGTGGTTCATGGGGTCTCAAAGTGTTGGACACGGCTGAGCGACTGAACTGAACTGAATTGCAGTTGAATTTATATGTTGGGATGATTTGGTATTTCCATCAGCTCTTAACCTGATGACTGACAAAAGGAGGATGACTGACAAAGTTATCTGATCTTGGTAACCTGTTTTTAAAATGATTAAATTTTTGCACGGATTTTAAATATTTAAATCAAGCAATGCCTTGGAGAAGGAAATGACAACCTATTCCACTATTGCCTGGAGAATTCCACAGACAGATTAGCCTGGTGGGGCAAAGTCCACGGGGGCGCAGAGAGTCAGATGCTACTGAGCAGCTAACATACACAGCAATGCCTGGTGAATGAAAAAGAACATTTAGAGACACAAAGGTTTTCAGAATCACAAGAGCAATCCAGTCCTCTTTGATTTCTGATTCACAATACTGACCCATTAATGAAAACCATGACTATATACAGCACTTGACATAGTGTGGACATGGAGTGAATGTTTTTTGAATGAATAAATAATCTTGGACATTGATTAAAAAATTTGACAAATTTATCCTCCACAATAAGACATGCACACAAAAGAACTTGTGCATGTGCATACAAATACACATATCCTTGGGCATAAGCTCATTTTGCAATTTACAAAGATCCCATCAGAAATTTGATTATCATTTTTGAAGATTATTATATATATGACTCTTTTATCAAACTTGAAACCTTCTTTTTACTGCTATCTTATCTACCTTGTAGGAGAAACTGGTTTTGAAAAATGTTTTTGCCTTGAGGCTTTCCAGGTAGCTTATATTCAAGTGATAGGAAAATTCTGTTTCTCTGAATAAAATTATTGTTTTAATAAAACTTGTCTGCTTTGGAAATCATATTGCCTTTTCAAGTTTAGCTTCAGAAAATACTTAAAGACTGAGGACTACCAAGTTCTATTAGTTTGCTTACATCCAGAATGAATATTTAAATTTACTTGTTTAATACCTAATTTTTATACTGTTTCTCAGTTCTTAGTAACTAAAACTTCCACTAGATGTTGTTTTAAAGTACCTTAAGAATTGATTTACATTGTACCAAGAATTTGTATAAGATAGAGTCTTTGCTATGTATAATAACAATTTATTTTTCTGTATTCCAAGCATCCCCTCACGGTTCACACCATCTGCTGTTGCTACCAGAATGCTAACAGGCTTCTTCCTCAGTCTTTATTTACTACCCAAAATGAATATTTGTAAATGTGTAACATTTATAAACAGAAACAGGAAACTCTATGCAGGACGTGGAAAAAGATTTTTTTTCTCGCTTTTCTTCTATTATGCACAATCTGCCTGCCTATCCTGTGGTATTCCTGAGCTGCAGGAACTCAGTGGATAGACCCTTTTGCCATTCATCAGTAAGACGATAATGAAGCTCATCGTAATAACCTCATCAACTATTAGGGTTGTTGATTCAACAAAGAAAAATTATATTTTGTTTGGTATAGGCTTAATGTCAAAGGTATTTACTTGAATTCTAGTGTTTGGAAATTTAATTATCTGCAAAATACATACAGCGACTATTAATCAGGAGACCTGATTAAACAGAACACTGATTAGCTACCATCTAATCATATCTGATGAAGACCAGTAGGGCAAAAATGGGTATGATAAAAGATTCACAGATGGATTCTTTGCCGTGAGTCAGAAGATTTGCATCTTCAGAGAGAGCACGCACAATGATCAGTGATGCTCATACACACATTTTGTGTTTATAACGGCATCTACCCGTCTATTTACACAACTAATGTGTGTTCTAGCTGCAGTCATATCTATATTTCTCAGGCAGTCATCTGGGATTCATGTTCTGCCTTTGGATACCATTTGTTATTTTGCTCCTTTCACTGCTGTTGCTCCTCTGCCAGCCTCCAAGTACAGGAAGGAGGCCGATGGTTGGGAAAAGGAATCCTTGCCCCAGCTCTGCCAATGATCAGCTCTACGACCTTCAACAAATGACATTACTCATACTTCACTTATGCTGCAATTCCCTCTTGTAAAATTGTCTTGGACTAGACCACTGTGCGGTTTCATTTTCAGAAAAGGAGTTGTATCCTTAAAAGTAAGAAAAAAAAAAATCTGAAAATCCTACATCAAGTGCCTGAATGAAAGACAGATAACAAGAAAACTGCTCTGGGTTCTAGACTAAGTCTGGAGTCCTGCCCTCTCAGCAGCACAGAGTATATCAGCAAAGCCCCAAAACATCATTTTAGAACAACTAGACTATATTTTCTCCAAGTTTTTTTCTTTATCATTATAAATATTATGATTCAATATAACATGCAAATCGGTTATTAAACACTTGGAAAGGAAGGTGGTTGTAGTTATTGATGAAAACTGAAATTTAAATTCACTGCAGATTTCTTTTCTTTATAGTCCAACTCTCACATCCATACATGACTACTGGAAAAAACATAGCTTTGTCTGGAAGGACCTTTGTTGGCAAAGTAATGTCTCCGCTTTTTACTATGCTGTCTAGGTTGGTCATAACTTTTCTTCCAAGGAGTAAGCATCTTTTCATTTCATGGCTTCAGTCACCATGTGCAGTGATTTTGGAGCCCCCCCCAAAATAAATTGTGTCACTGTTACTACTCTTTTCCCATCTATTTGCCATGAAGTGATGGGATCAGATGCCATGATCTTAGTTTTCTGAATGTTGAGTTTTAAGCCAACTTTTTCACTCTCCTTTTTCACTTGCATCAAGAGGCTCTTTAGTTCTTTGCTTTCTGCCATAAGGGTGGTGTCATCTGCATATCTGAGGTTATTGATATTTCTCCTGGCAAACTTGATTCCAGCTTGTGCTTCCTCCAGCTCAGTGTTTCTCATGATGTATTCTGCATATAAGTTAAATAAGCAGGGCGACAATATACAGCCTTGAAGTACTCCTTTCCTCACTTGGAACCAGTCTGTTGTTCCACGTCCAGTTCTAACTTTTGCTTCAGTCCATGGGGTCGCAAAGAGTCGGACACGATTGAGTGACTGAACTGACTTTAGATTTCTTATAGTTATACTAGACAATACTTCTTGGAACACATAATTGAAAATTAGTTGGTCTCTATTACCATTGGTTTTGGATTCAGTGATGTTACCAAATGCTCTTTAATTATAGGTTAAAATAACATCATTTCTATCTATTACTGAATAATACTATCGTTTCATCTATTAAGTGAGGAAACTGCATTAGATAGATGGCTTTGAAGGACTTTTCAAAGTCAATGTTTCTCTGAATCCATGATAAAGTTGGCTAAATTTAAATAAAAATTAAATGACCAAGGACCTTTCAGTTAAAATAAATTTTAATTAAATCCATATTTAAATAAAATTCAACTACAATGAATTTTAGTAAGAACTTCAGCTTTACTGGAGCCAACAGTTTGCCCAATCCAGTACATTCTTTCTTCTTATACCTCTATTCTTTCCTTACTTAGTCTGTTTTACCACATTAGACCAACCAAACTTCAGCTATTTCTTTAATTTCCATACTCTCGATGGTCTTTCCACTGATAAAACCTACCAGTTCTTGCAAGAATATTCTTTTTAAAGAAGCCCCATTGTAAAATCTCAGAAGGGCCCTCTATATCACATTGGCAGCTCATTGCAAAGGCAACCACAAAAGTAACCCTTCTATGTGATCATGCTTCTTGAACTAGGACTTTGCAATAAGTCTCAGCAAGAACTTAGCATCTACAGCCTGATGCTGTGATTCTAGACCATCTCGCAACATATGTCTGTTTACAGAGTGTTATAGATAATATACTGTGCCAGTTTCAAGCCTAGACTTCCAAAATGTTTGTTTCTTCCCTCTCTTGACTCTGCCACATCCATATGACAAAATTTGGACTAACCTGATGTTTAAGGAAACACACATGCTTCAGTTATCCTCATCTTCCCAAGTGACTAGTAGCCATTAGTGAATAAGTCCATCCAAACTAGGGAAGCCCCAGCCTATCTGTCAGCACATTACAGATAGGTAAGTCAAGCCATGATCACCCAGCACTATCCACTTTACCTGATTCAAGGGCAACTACAAATGGTTGTTATTTTATGCCAATAAGTTTGGAGTGATTTTTTTTTATGCAGCAACAACTAAAATCCACTTCCACTTCTGAATTTCCTACTAAATGCTAATTATAAAAATATAAAAATAATATAAAATATTCTACTGATCTGGCTTCAGTCTTCATATTCTCCATTGCACTGTCCCTCAGCAGCCTTCAAAATATTGTATTCATATAGACGGAAATGGTCAAGATTTGCCAAGGAACATGTGGGGCCAAATAATTTTAAGGGAATCATTTTCCATCCTCTAATCCCATGGGCTCCTCCTCCCAAAATTGACCTTCTTGAGAATGCTCCTCTGATCAGAGCCTCATGCTGGCTTTTTTCCCCCATGTCCTCTTGACAGTATGTCAATTCTAAATCTTAGTTTTGAGAAAATATCTTTATGATTTGCTATATTTTTTCACAATATCAATATTATGAGGTAATGTATAAGCAAAAACCTTTTTACAATCAAGCTGCATCATTGCATGCAAATGTGACCACTTTTCTCTCTAGTTTAACATACTACAACAGCTTCTCATGATTCACAGGATAAAATCCAAAATCCTTGGCTCGGTGATAAAGACCCCACAAAACCTAGATCAACATCATTTTCTGGTTTTATTTCCTTTCAGGAACTCTGTTTTATTTATGCTGCACTACTTGGACCAACGTGCTGCCTGAAGTTAGGCTACTGGGGTTAGTCTCCTCCTAATCTCCTACAGAGGGAGGGCAATGGGGCAGCATCTTCCTTTATGATCAGATTTCAGAGGGATCACTCCTATATCTATTAGAAAGACAGACCTGGGTTATAAAATTGACAGGAGGCTTCAAAAACTTTATATCTCAAAGGAGTAGAATTTGCATGTACAGCTTTCTGAAGTAAATTCTCTAAGGAAAGGGAGGCCAGGGACCTGAACCCGAGAAGAAACCTGTCTATTATTTGGTCAAGCTGAGGGAAAATTTAAGTCTACCATTGTTGGTATATAAGGGTATTTTGAAAAGTGGTACCAAACCAAGTTATCAAATAAGGTTTTAGAGTTCTTATAATGAACTCTCTATAGGAAAGTCTAACAATTATAAACGTCATCTACACTAAATTTTTTTCTCAGTGTAGGAATTCCTTCTTGGTTGACTCTGAGAGTCAGTAATTCACAAAATTCTCCACCAGTTCTGACAATTGAAGTGATTACCTCACAAAGTAGTTATTCTATCTGTGGCCATGAAATTAAAAGATAACCATTTATTCTAATAATGGTTCTAATTAAAACACAACAACAACAACAAAAAATGTCAGTATTGCTTTCTAATTATAATACAAAGGGCTCTTATTAGAACCTTCCAAGTTGATTATTTTGTGGGAAGTCAGACAAAAATAATGTGGTTAAGAAATCCAAGATTCTATTTTCACAATTTTTCTATATCAGAATTTCCAGATGTACAAGCTGGATTTAGAAAAGGCAGAGGAACCAACCAAAAAATTGTCAACATCCACTGGATTATAGAAAGAGCAAGAGAATTCTAGAAAAACATCTACTTTTGCTTCACTGAATACATTAAATCCTTTGACTGTGTGGATCACAAAAACTGTGGAAAATTCTTATAGAGCTGGGAATACCAGCTCTTATCTGCCTCCTGAGATACCTGTATGCAAGTCAAGAAGCAACAGTTAGAATGGACATGAAACAACAGACTGGGTTCAAATTGTGAAAGGAGTACATCAAGGCTATATACTGTCAACCTGCTTATTTAATATATATGCAGAGTACATCATGTGAAATGCTGGGCTGGAAGAAGCATAAGCTGGAATCAAGATTGCTGGGAGAAACATCAATAACCTCAGATACACAGATGACACCACCCTTATTGCAGAAAGCCAAGAAGAACTAAAGAGCCTCTTGATAAGAGTAAAAGAGGAGAGTGAAAAAGTTAGCTTAAAACTCAGCATTCAAAAAACTAAGGTTGTAGCATCCAGTTCCATCACTTCATTGCAAATAGATGGGGAAACAGTGACAGACATTATTTTCTTGGGCTCGGAAATCACTGCAGATGGGTGACTGTGGCCATGAAATTAAAAGACACTTGCTCCTTGGAAGAAAAACTATGACCATCCTAGATGACATATTAAAAAGCAGACGCATTACTTTGCCAATGAAGGTCCATCTAGTCAAAGCTATGGTTCTTCCAGTAGTCATGTATGGATGTGAGAGTTGGATCATAAAGTAGACTGAGTGCCAAAGAACTGATGCTTCTGAACTGTGGTGTTGGAGAAGACTCTTGAGAGTCCCTTGGACTGCAAGGAGATCCAACCAGTCCATCCTAAAGGAGATCAGTCCTGGGTGTTCATTGGAAGGACTGATGCTGAAGCTGAAACTCCAATACTTTGGCCACCTGATGCAAAGAGCCAACTCATGAGAAAAGACCCTGATACTGGGAGAGACTGAAGGCAGGAAGAGAAGGGGACAACTTAGAATAAGATAGTTGGACGGCATCACCAACTCAATGGACATGGGTTTGAGCAAACTCTGGGAGATGGTGAAGGACAGGGGAGCCTGGTGTGGTGCAGTCATGGAGTTGCAAAGAGTTGGACACGACTCAGTGACTGAAAAAAAACAACAACCAATTTCAGAATAAAATCAATATATTACAAGTTACTAGTCTACTTAATTTGGGAACATATGTAAAACGTATTCGTGTTTAAAAATAATCAGGTAATATATATTTTAGGGGCATATGAAGCAACTACAGATAAAAGCTACCTTTTATAATGTTTGAATATGAAAACCTGACAGTTAACACAAAGTGTCAAAATACTTGATGGAAACATGGAATCATCATAGTTATCAATGAAGTCACCTACTGATGTTTGCTACACTTTCCAGTAAGTTTGCTTCACATATATATTTTAATTTATTTTTTTATTGAAGAATAATTGCTTTACAGAATTCTGCTGTCAAACCTCAACATGAATCAGCCATCAGTTCAGTTCAGTTCAGTCGCTCAGTCGTGTCCAACTCTTTGCGACCCCATGAATCACAGCACGCCAGGAGGCCTCCCTGTCCATCACAAACTCCCGGAGTCCACTCAAACTTATGTCCATTGAGTCGCTGATGCCATCCAGCCATCTCATCCTCTGTCGTCCCCTTCTCCTCCTGCCCCTAATCCCTCCCAGCATCAGGGTCTTTTCCAACGAGTCAACTCTTTGCATGAGGTGGCCAAAGTATTGGAGTTTCAGCTTCAGCATCAGTCCTTCCAATGAGCACCCAGGACTGATCTCCTTTAGGATGGACTGGTTGGATCTCCTTGCCATCCAAGGGACTCTCAAGAGTCTTTTCCAACAACACAGTTCAAAAGCATCAATTTTTCGGCACTCAGCTTTCTTCACAGTCCAACTCTCACATCCATACATGACCACTGGAAAAACCGTAGCCTTGACTAGACGGACCTTTGTTGGCAAAGTAATGTCTCTGCTTTTTAAAATGCTGTCTAGGTTGGTCATAACTTTCCTTCCAAGGAGTAAGCGTCTTTTAATTTCAGGGCTGCAGTCACCATCTGCAGTGATTTTGGTGCCCCAAAAATTAAAGTCTGACACTGCTTCCACTGTTTCCCCATCTATTTCCCATGAAGTGATGAGATCAGATGCCATGATCTTAGTTTTCTGAATGTTGAGCTTTAAGCCAACTTTTTCACTCTTCTCTTTCACTTTCATCAAGAGGCTTTTTAGTTCCTCTTTACTCTCTGCCATAAGGGTAGTGTCATCTGCATATCTGAGGTTATTGATATTTCTCCCGGCAATCTTGATTCCAGCTTGCGCTTCTTCCAGCCCAGCGTTTCTCGTAATGTACTCTGCATATAAGTTAAATAAGCACGGTGACAATATACAGCCTTGACGTACTACTTTTCCTATTTGGAACCAGTCCATTGTTCAATGTCCAGTTCTAACTGTTGCTTCCTGGCCTGCATATAGGTTTCTCAAGAGGCAGGTCAGGTGGTCTGGTATGCCCATCTCTTGAAGAATTTTCCACAGTTTATTGTGATCTACACAGTCAAAGGCAATCAGCCATAGGCATGCACATATCCCCTTCCTTTTAAGCCTCCCTCACATTTCCGTCTCCATCCCACCCCTCTAGATTGATAGTTTCAATTTTTTTGAGTTTCCTGAGCCATACAGCAAATTCTCATTTGCTCTTTATTTTACATATAGTATTATAAGTTTCCATGTTACTTTTTCCATACATCTCACCCTCTCCTCCCCTCTCCCCATGTCCATAAGTCTATTCTCTATGTCTGTTTCTCCATTGCTGCCCTGTAAATAAATTCTTCAGTACCATTTTTCTAGATTCCATATATGTTCATTAGAATATGATATTTATCTTTCTCTTTCTGACTCACTTCACTCTGTATAATAGGTTCTAGGTTCATCCACCTCATTAGAATTGACTCAAAGGTGCCCCTTTTTATGGCTGAATAATATTCCACCGTGTATATGATTTTTCATTGTTAGTATATAGAAATGCAAGCGATTTCTGTGTATTGATTTTGTATCCTGCAACTTTGCTAAATCTACTGATCAGCTCTAGTAATTTTCTGATACTATCTTTAGGGTTTTCTATGTACAGTATCATGTCATCTGCAAATAGTGAGGGCTTTACTTCTTCTTTTCTGATCTGGATTCCTTTTATTTCTTTTTCTTCTCTGATTACTGAGGCTAGAACTTTCAGAACTATGCTGAATAATAATGATGAAAGTGGACACCCTTGTCTTGTTCTTGATCTTGGGGGTAATGCTTTCAGTTTTTCACAATTGAGAATAATGTTTGCTGCAGGCTTATCATATATGGCCTTTACTGTGTTGAGGTACGTTCCTTCTAAGCCACCATTGTTTGAAGAGTTTTACCCATAAATGGGAGCTGAATTTTGTCAAAGTATTTTTCTGCATCTATTGAGATGATCATATCATTTTTATCTTTCAATTTGTTAATATGGTGTATCACATTGATTGTTTTGTGTATATTGGAGAATCCTTTCATTCCTGGAATAAACCCAACTTGATCATGGTGTATGAGCTTTTTATGTGTTACTGAATTCTGTTTGCTAAAATTTTGTTGAGGATTTTTGCATCTATGTTCATCAGTGACATTGGCCTTTAGTTTTATTTTTTTGTGTTGTCTTTATCCAGTTTTGGTATCAGGGTGATGGTGACCTCATAGAATGAATTTGGAAGTGTTCCTTCCTGTGCAATTTTTTGAAAGAATTTTAGAAGGATAGACATTAGCTCTTCTCTAAATGTTTAATAGAATTCTACTGCGAAGACATCTGGTCCTGTTATTTGTTTTTTGGGGGATTTTTTTTATCACAGCTTCAATTTCAGTGCTTATAATTGCATTGTTCATAATTTCTGTTTCTTCCTGGTTCAGTCTTGGAAGATTGAACTTTTCTAAGAATCTGTCCATTTCTTCCAGGTTATCCCATATAGTTGTTCATAATAGTCTTTTATGATCCTTTGTATTTCTGCATTGTCTGTTGTAAATTCTCCTTTTTAATTTCTAAATTTGTTGATTTGATTCTTTTCTCTTTTTTTCTTGATGAGTCTGGCTAAAGGTTTGTCAATTTTGTTTATCTTCTCAAAGAACCAGCTTTTAGTTTTATTAATCTTTACTGTTGTTTCTTTCATTTCTTTTTCATTTATCTCTGCTTGGATCTTTATGATTTCTTTCCTTCTACTAATTTTCGGGGTTTTTTTGTCCTTCTTTTTCCAGTTGTTTTAGGTGTAAAGTTAGGTTGTCTAGTCAATGTTTTTCTCCATTCTTGGGGGTAGGATTGTATTGTTATAAACTTCCCTCTTGGGACTGCTTTTGTTGCATCCTATAGGTTTTGAGTTGTCATGTTTTCATTGCCATTTGTTTCTAGAAATTTTTTGATTTCCTGTTTGATTTCTTCAGTAACCTGTTATATAGAAACTTGTTTAATCTCCATGTGTTTGTGTTTATTACAGTTTTTTCTTGTAATTGATATCTAGTTTCAAAGTGTTGTGGTTGGAGAAGATGCTTGATACGATTTCAATTTTCTTAAATTTACTGAGATTTGATTTGTGACCCAAGATGTGGTCTATCCTGGAGAATGTTCCATATGCACTTGAGAAGAAGGTGTATACTTTTGCATTTGGATGGAATGTCCTGAAGATATCA
The DNA here is from genome assembly GCF_033118175.1 of Dama dama. Classification (NCBI taxonomy): domain Eukaryota; kingdom Metazoa; phylum Chordata; class Mammalia; order Artiodactyla; family Cervidae; genus Dama; species Dama dama. The sequence goes on along the minus strand of NC_083698.1, from coordinate 86,100,340 downwards.
ATGAGATCCATCTCATCTAATGTATCATTTAAGAATTCCTTATAAATTTTCTGTTTTGATGATCTGTCCATTGGTGTGAGTGGGGTGTTAAAGTCTGCTACTATTATTGTGTTACTGTCACTTTCTCCTTTTATGTCTGTTAGTGTTTGCCTTATGTATTGAGGTGCTCCTATGTTGGGTGTATAGATATTTACAATTATTATGTCTTCCTATTGGATTGATCCTTCCATCATTATGTAGTGTCCTTCCTTATCTCTTATAATATTCTTCATTTTAAGGTCTATTTTGTCTGATGTGAGGATTGGTACTCCAGCTTCCTTTTGCTTCCCATTTGCATGGAATATACTTTTACATCCTCTCACTTTCAGTCTACATGTGTCTTGAGGTCTGAAGTGGGTTTCTTATAGACAGTATATATACGGGTCTTGTTTTTGTATCCGTTCAGTCAGTCTGTGTCTTTTGGTTGGAGGATTTAATCCATTTACATTTAAAGTAGTTATTGATGTATATGTTCCTATTGCCATTTTCTTAATTGCTTGGGGTTGCTTTTGTAGATCTTTTTTCTTCTCTTGTATTTCTTGATTATATATATATAAGTCCCTTTAACATTTGTTGTAAAGCTGGTTTGGCAGTACTGAATTCTCTTAACTTTTACTTGTCTGTAAAGCTTTTTATTTCTCCATCAATTTTGAATGAGATCCTTACTGGGTACAATCTTCGTTGTAGATTTTTCCCTTTCAGTACTTTAAATATACCCTGCCATTCCCTTCTGGCCTGCAGAGTTTCTGCTGAAAGATCAGCTGTTATGAGTATGGGGTTTCCCTTGTATGCTACTTGTTGCTTCTAACTTGCTGCTTTTTATATTCTTTCTTTGTGTTTAGTCTTTGTTAGTGTGATTAGTATGTGTCTTGGCATGTTTCTCTTTGGGTTTATCCTGTATGGGACTCTTTGGGCCTCTTGGACTTGATTGACTATTTCCTTTTCCATGTTGGTGAAATTTTCATCTATAATCACTTCAAAAATTTTTCTCATACCCTTTATTTTTTATTCTTCTGGTACCCCTAAAATTTGAATGTTGGTGCATTTGATATCGTCCCAGAGGTCTCTGAGACAATTCTTTGTTCTTTTCATTCTTTTACTTTATTCTGCTCTTCAGAAGTGATTTTCAACATTTTATCTTCCAGCTCACTGATACATTCTTTTGCTTCAGATATTCTGCTATTGATTCCTTCTAGAGTATTTTTAATTTCAGTAATTGTGTTGTTTGTCTCTGTATGTTTATTCTTTAAATTTTCTAGGTCTTTGTTAATTGATTCTTGCATTTTCTCCATTCTGTTTCCAAGGTTGTTTCTCATCTTTACTATCATTATTCTGAATTTTTTTTTTGGGGGGGGGGCATAGTTTGCCCATTTCCTCTTCATTTATTTGGACTTCTGTGTTTCTAGTTTGTTCCTTCATTTATGTAGTATTTCTCTGCCTTTTCATTATTTTTTTTTTAACTTATTGTGTTTGAGGTCTCCTTTTCCCAGGTTTCAAGGTTGAATTCTTTCTTCCTTTTGGTTTCTGCCCTCTAAGGTTGGTCCAGTGGTTTGTGTGATCTTCCTATAGAGTGAGATTTCTGCTGAGCTTTTGTTTGTTTGTTTGTTCTTCCTCTGATGGGCAAGGCTGAGTGAGGGGGTAATCCTGTCTGCTGATGATTGGGTTTGTATTTTTGTTTTGTTTTGTTGTTTAGATGACACATCCTGCACAGGATGTTACTGGTGGTTGGGTGATGCTGGGTCTTGTATTCCAGTGGTGAGTGAATTTGAGTGAGTTCTCACTATTTGATACTCCCTAGGGTTAGTTCTCTGGTAGTCTAGGATCTTGGAGTCAGTACTCCCACTCCAAAGGCTTAGGGCTTGATCTCTGGTCAGGAACAAAGATTCCACAATGGTTTTTTATGACATTAAGTGAGATCCAAAAATGAGAAATCAAAGATGAACCCCAGACAAATGGCAGTTACAAAATCAGACAAATAATAATTAAATAATGGAATATAGACTTATACATATACCCACGAGCAAAGTCAAAACAGTCCAACAAAAATAAAGTACAGTAGATTGACCTGGAGAACAAAGGAAATAAAAAATTATATTTACCAGTTAAGAACAAAGCTAACTAAAGCCCACACTGGAAAGCAAAACTAAAGCTAGGTGCCAAGTAGGAAATAAAGCAATGAAAACAAGACTACCAAATATGTTGAGAGGAAAGGAAAGAAAGTAAAGAAAGAATAGATATGTGAAGTTAAATAGAGGTAGATGAAGAAGATTTATATACATTAAAGATTAACTACAAGGGGAAGAGAACTGTAGGATAGGCAAACAAAGGAATAAATGCAGAAAAAATATAATAGGTCTAAAAATTAAAAATTAAATTGATAAAAAGAGAAAAGTTAAAAAAAAAACTCCACAGAACTGCAAAAACCCAATGTAGAGGCAGAAGTTTATAACAACAATAAAAAGTGTGACTGAATATACACACATGCCTATACACTCATAAGCAAAATTGAAACTATTCAACACAAATAAAGTACAACAGATTGATCTGGCAAACAAAGGGAACCCAAAATTATGTCTACCAGGACGAAACTAACTAAAGCACAAACTGGAAAACAAAACTAAAGTAAGGTGCCAAGTGGGAAGTAAAGCAATGAAAACAAAACTAACAAATATGTTGAGAGGAAAGGAAAGAAAGTAAAGAAAGAAAGAATAGATATGCAAAGTTAAATAGAGGTAGATAAAGAAGATTTATATATATATATATATATATATATATATATAAAAGATTAACTGCAGGGAGAAAAGAACAGTAGGAAAAGCAAACAAATGAATACATGTAGAAAAAATAATAACAAGCTTAAAAAATTAAAATTAAAAAGAGAGAGAGAGAAAAAAAAGGAAAACTCTCCAGAACTACAAAAGCCCAAAGTAGACATAGAGCTTTATAACAACAATAAAAAATATGACTGAGGAAAAAAAAAAGAAAAAAATCCAAAAGAATCTACAGAACGAGTCAATACGTAAGAATAATAAAGGTTTTTCTTGAGTCCCTGCTGTCAGAGTCCTTTCCCTCACTGGGAGTCACAGTCCACCTCACCTCCCTAGGATGCCCTCCAACATTGTGCTGATCTCTGGACCTGCTGTGGGGGCAGCTCAGATTCCAATCTGGTTCTACTCCTCTTTGTTCTTGCCTCCAATGTCCACAGCTATCAGAACTAGTGCATTTTCTTTTGTGGGAGCTCCCAGTGACCTTTTATATATTCCATAGACACAGAGTTCTGCCTAGTTGATCGTGTGGATTTAATTTGCAACGTGTACAGCTGGCGGGAGGGTTTGGGTCTTCGTCCTTAGTCACACTGCCCCTGGGTTTCAATTGTGGTTTTATTTCCACCTCTGCATGTGGGTCGTCCACTGGGGTTTGCTCCTGAGGCTGCCCTGGAGGACTTGGGTTTGCCCCTGTGAAGGCCAGGTGTGGAGGCGGTGCAGCTGCTTGGTTTGGCTGCTTGGAGTTTTGGCAGCACCAGGTACTCGGGAGTCGGTGGCTAGGGTAGCAGGAAGCATAGTGCTCTAGAAGAGTATGGCAACCAGTACTGGCCAATAGCTCCAGTGTTCTCGCCTGGAGAACACCCCTCCCTGACAGAGAAGTCTGGCAGACGACAATCTACAGGGTCGCAAAGAGTCGGACACTATGGCAGTGACCCTGTGCGCATAGACACAAGACTTTTTTTTTGGCCTGTGGCAGCTCTGCCCCAGTGAGAGTTGAACATGAAGGCGATGCAGCTGCTTGGCTTGCAGGGACCCTGGCGGCATCAAGTGTGCAGGGACATGGACTGCCTCCACTGCAGGCGTTATGGCCCTATCAGAGTCTTTTTTCAAGCCTCTTGTAGCCGGCGATCAGAAGGCCTCTTTGGCCACTCTTTCTCTGTAGCTCCACCCGTTCGGGCACTTAGAGGGCTTCCTTGCCTGGGACCCTTCTCTGTTGTTTGGTGTGTCGGGCACATAGATGGGACCTGTGGCTGGGGTCCTACTCTGTAGCTCAGTGCGTCAGGCATTTGATGGGCCAGCCTCTCTATTGTTCAGCTGCCAATGCTGGCGAGCGGGAGGAGAAAGGCTATGGTGATGGCTCCACCCGCTACGCATGACTCAGCAGTATCGCTTTGCTTCTGTGGCTGCCTGGCTTTCCTCCACAGGCATTTTCCACCGCAGTCTCCTCCTTCACATCCTCTTGATCTATCTCACTGCAGTCAATAGCAGCCCTTGCCGGGGATTGCTCCACAGTCCCTAAACTCCAGCTCTCAGTCACCATGCCTTCCAGGGGATCTGCATACCTGTCCAGGCTACCTATGGCTGCGGCAAGGACTGTCTGATTCGCATTCCATTTAGGCTGCCACAGATCAACTGTTTCACTCTCAGCCTTGAATGTTTCTCGCCTGACTCAGAAAATTGCCCCCGTGTGGGTATCAGACCCCTGCTTCAGGTCCCCTACCTGCTGAGGGCTGGTCCAGTCCTACTAACACTTCTGTCCCCACCCCCACCCCCACCCCCAGTTCCTTCATCCTACTGAGTTTTGCGTGGGCCTATATATTCTTTTCCACTGGTCAGGTCCTCCTGTCCGCTCTCAGCTGCTGTTCTGCATGCACTTCTGTGTCTGAAGGTATATTCCTGATGTATCCCTGGAAAGAGATGTACTCCACATCCACCTACTCCTCCTTCGTATATTTTTACACACACACACAAAAGTCTTCTAAAGAAATGTATGAGGTTATAAATATATATTGTTTTTTTAATGTGCCTGAAAACTCTACCTTAAATGCAGTTAATTGTGCCTAAGAAGCAGTTTTCTTCTTATATCTATCTGCCTCTTTGAAAAGACTTAGTAATGGTGATAAATATTAAGGTCAGCTCACCCTTCTCCAGTTCTAATTAGCTGGAGTACTTAAGATTAGATAGATACCTATAATCTCTTGCCTGCTTCCTACCTGGGCTTCCCTTGACTGCAGTAAGCAACACATTGAAACCAAGGGCCATATGCTTTGGTAGAGTGAATGACAGCTGATGTGGGATGGGATACTATGGGATCGGTAAGCTGAAAGTCACTAATAGGAAATTGATCTTTGAAAATTCGGTAAAATTTCCAAGACTGAAAGATAATTCCATTTCTTTACTTGAGTACCAAGCCAATCAACTTATTTATAAGTCCTAATTTATGAAAAACACTTTAGATTTGTGAATCATATGTTCAACATACAGACTGAGATAACTGAGGGAATATCAGAGTTTTGTTTTCCATCAGTAACTCTCAGGAGCAAATGGGGGTGATTACTACCCAATTCATTAAATTATAAATCTCTCTCTCTCTTTTATGCGCACACACACACACACACACACACACGGTCACTGGAATTCAGTTCTTCTATACTGCGAGAACTGTGTTAAATTATGCTGGAACCAGATAAAATAATTTAGCAGCTTGCTCCAGGAACTACCTGTTTATAGAAGATAAGAGCCAACTAAACGGATTACTTATCAAGTCTAACAGCTTCCTGATCAAGACTTGCTTCAAGACCGGTGCCTCTATGTGTGCAGCAATTCAAGGTTATGTTGTCATAATTGCTAAAAATTCTAACTAATTTCCAGTTTTGCAAGACCTCCTTAAGATAACCCACTTCAGTCCCTAGAACTCTATAAATCCCTTGCTTTAATTTCCTATTTTGAGATTATTAAGACTCTCTCAAGTTTGTGTTCTCCCTTACTGTAGTTAATATAATAAAATTAACCTGATCGATAAGTTTCCCTGGTGGCCTTTTTGAGAAGTCACAATTGAGAACCAATTATCTACATGGTGTGTGTCTATCACATTAGTATAACTGAAATTCCAACCTCTCTTATTTTCCAACTGTTTATACTTAAGCATGTGGCATACTTTCTCCTGAGACTTCCTAGGTAGCACTAGTGGTAAAGAACCTGTCTGCCAATGCAGGAGACATAAAGAAACATGCTTTCAATCCTTGGGTTGGGACGATTCCCTGGAGGAGGGCATGGCCACCCATGCCAGTATTCCTTCCCTGGAGAATCCCCATGGGCAGAGGAGCCTGGCAGACTACAGTCCTGGGGTTGCACAGAGTCAAGTCAAGGCTGAAGCAACTGAGCAGGCACACAGCCATCCCTTCTCCTAACTCTCTGTGGTCAATTTTCCTTCATCGCTTCAGATTTTTAATTTTTCCAATTAACTCTAATTTAGTCTGAAGCCTGCCCTGAGACCCAAAACATTCTGATGAGGCTCAGACTTATATCTCTCTACTCCTTCACCCTCCCCTCTGATCAACCCTGCTCCACACTCCACAATGCTGCTAACCACTATACATCAACAAGGTATCTTTCTTAGAAATTCCAGGTAAGGGCTCTGTCTGCCAGAGTAGATCCAGGATTTTAAGCCAATTTGTTGTGGCTTTCCAGTGCAATTGTATGGGCAGTGTTCTTAACCAACAACTAGCTGATATCTAATGCTTTCTGTTTTCCAGTATCTTGACTATTGAAGACCTAACTTTCAGCATTATTTATAAATGGGTATTGTAAATAGAGTTATTATTAATACAATTTAAAGGGCATATTTTAATCAATAACCTGATACTTGCTAGTCTTGTAAAAAATGACAACAACAACAACAACAGAAAACCTACAGAACTTTCCCAAGCCTCAATTTTCTCAATTATAAAAGAAAAAAACCAAACAAACTGCAAAACAGATTGTGCTCTGTGCTTAGTACTGAGTCGTGTGTTTGACTCTTTGGGACCCAATGGAGTGCAGTCTGCCAGGCTCCTCTGTTCATGGGATTCTCTAGACAAGAATCTGGAGTGGGTAGCCATTCCCTTCTCCAGGGGATCTTCCCAAACCAGGGATTGAACCGAGGTCTCCTGCATTGCAGGCAGATTCTTTATCATCTGAGACACCAGGGAAGCCTGCAAAACAGGTGAAATGATATTAAACATGTTAGCCTAGTTTACAAATATAAAGTATCAAACATTTACTATTTAGGTAGTACTCTATCAGAGGCTAGAATTCTTTGTTTACTACAAAGTGCTCAGTTGGGTCTGACTGCAGCCCGATGGACTATAGCCCAGCAGATACCCCTGTTCATGGAATTTTCCAGGCAAGAATACTGGAGCAAGTTGCCATTTTTTACTCCAGGGGATCTTCCCAAACCAGGAGTCAAACAAGCTTCTCTTGTGTCTCCTGCATTGGCAGGTGAATTCTTTACCATTAGTGCCACCTGAGATGCCCATTTACTACAAAAGCATGAACAAAATTAGTTACCTTGTGCATTTGGATTAACAAACTTTCTAGTTAACATGAGCTACCATCTTCATTGCAGACAGAATACAGGTATGTTCATACTTGATAACCTAAAGGAACAACTTGAGTGTTCAAGAACCAACTATTCAAATCTTATCATTTAAGACCCTACTCCTTTTTCTCTTGGTTCTTTCTTTTGACCTTTTAGCCACTGCCATGCTCATTATCATCAGAGTGTAAGGAAGAAGGAGAAATGTGAGTTGAGATAAAACTCCATTCTTCATGTGAATTCTTGTTAGCAAACCTATAAAGTACTTGTAAGAAACACATAGGCTATATGTACTTAACTTTATGGTCTGTGTACTTTGATACCAAAAGGCTTCAACAGGATATCTAAGCCAAAATGTGTTACAGCTAGCTTCTTTAATTTCTGCCACTTGGAGCTATAATTTTGACTGTTAAATCTTTGCCATTTATAAGGACATAAGGGGCTTCCCAGGTTGCTTTCCTGGAGAAGAATCTCCTGCCAATGCAGGAGACACAAGAGATGCGGGTTCATCCCTGGGTCTGGAAGATCTTCTAGAGAAGGACATGGCAACCCATTCCAGTATTCTTGCCTGGAGAATCCCAAGGACAGAGGAGCCTGGCAGGGTACAGTCCATGGAATTGCAAAGAATCAGACATGACTGAGCATACACATACATACACAATATATATGTATATATATATATATATATATATATATATATTTACACATTATACATAAACAGAAATATGTATATACTTCATATGTATATAGTTCAAAGAAATCGATTTTTATGGATAATTGTTCTAAGAGTATATGGTATGCTTTTGTTTTTGCTTTTTTTTGGTCTTAAGAGTAACAAAGGTATATAACAGTCACTGTAGCTTAAAAAAAAAAGAGACAGGGAGAGAAATATGTAAGCTTACTTTTTCTTTTCAGGTTGACCTGACCCTGACTTTCAAATTGAAATGGATAAAGACAGAAAATGGAAAAGCCCTAAAAATAGGAGGGAATTTTTATTTTTTTTTTAAGTTTTTAAATTCTCCATCTTCAAGTGGCTAAAAGAGGATTTTCAGTAAATAAGAGTTTTGATTCAGCCATTAAATATCAAATGAAGCACCTTGGGAGGTTTGCATGGCTGGAGGCATTACTCAGAGAGAGCTCCTCTGTTCCCTCAGGGCACACGCCATCAGCACTCAGAGGCAGTTAAACAAGCTCCATGCTCTGCTGTCTCCTGTTTGCAACTAGGGAAACTTATGAGAAGCTCCTCAAGAAACCCTTGATTAGAATTCCTCACAGTAGGCCAGGTTGGAGGACACAAAGAGAAAATTCACCTGTGACCAGGGTTATATCTAAGGAAAAGCTTAATGACTCAAAAGAAAAAGTATAAACCTAATCCCACAAAACCCAGAGATTTACCAGTACATACCTCACATCCCTTTATTCTTTCTAGTTACTGGAAAGAAAAGAGGTTTATTGAAAAACAAATCTCCACATCATTATAGTCATTTGATAATATAAAGGGTATGGCTACAATAATCAATTAACTCTGAATATTATAACTGAATATGCATGTATGCATGCTTAGTCATGCCTGACTCTTTGAGACCCCACTGACTGCACCCCACCAGGCTCCTCTGTCCATGGAATTTTCCAGGCAAGAATATTGGAGTGGGTTGCCATTTTCTCCTCCAGGGTTTCTTCCCGACCCAGGGATCGAACCTGAGTCTCCTGCATCTACTGCAGGGCCAGCAGATTCTTTACCACTGAGCCATCCATCAGGGGAAGCCCCCATAATTGCATAAGCAGTGTTTTAAAACTAGTACGTTTGTTTTAGTGATTCAACTGTGAGAATAGGTATGCATATACTGTCATGCTGAGGGTCTCTTGGGCAGTTTTAGGAGGTCAACACTTACTTTAAAGTCAAGACCACTCGAAATGGAAATGATTTTGCATCTCCAAGATCAATCAGGAGTGAACCTATGCACTGGCTGCCCTCACCTGCCCTTCTTTGTTCTGAGAAACTGCCAAGATCTTTGCACTATGCAATACTCAATGGGAGAAATCTAAACCAAGCTTTCAGAGATAGAGCAAGAAACTGAATTAAAACATACCATCAAGAAAATAAATAAGTCAAGCCACAGACTGGAGAAAAGATTCACATGACATCTATCTGAAAAAAGGATTTATGTCTAGTTTATACAATGAATTCTTAGAGAACATTAGAAAAGGTAAATTGCCCCCCAAAACCAGGCACAAGATTTGTACAACTGTTTCAAAAAAGATTTGCAAAAAACGATAGGCACATGAAAACATATCAAGCATTATTAATTTGAGAAAGCAAATTAAAATACACAAGTGTGGCTAAAATAAAAATTTGCTAATAACAAATGCTGGTATAAAATGGAGTGGTTAGAATGCCCATACACTTCTACAAGGAGTGTAAGATGGTATATCATTTTGGAAAACTGGAGCTTTCTTATAAATGAAACATATTTGTATGACATAATATTTACATATCCACCTTTATGTATTTTTTCAAGAGAAATAATAATATATGTTTTCAAAAAGTGTTGTACGAGAATGCTTATACTAGCCTTATTTATAGTAGTCCAAATTGGACATAACATAAATATCCATCAACTAGAAAACAAATCAAGAAACCATGTTATATGCATACAATGAAATGATATTTTGCAATGAAAAGGCATATATTACAGTTGCACACAGCAACAGGGATGAATCTCAATAAAACTATGCTGAATGAAAAGGAATGGGATATGAATATATATATATATATATACATATATCTATATAAGTTGTGACTCTGGAGGTAGATAAATTTCTAAGAATGGGACATAAGTGAAATCTCTAAAATGATGGAAATGTTCTATATTCTGCATTGGATAATTTAAGACTTATTGAATTAATAATTGAGGCTTTTACATTTTATCACATATACATGTTACCAAAAAAGATGGAAGAAAATCTAAACAGTGGCAGGAAATACCTTTTGGCACAATGCTATGCACTAAAATGCTTGTTGAAGCTTTCACCACATTGAAATTGCACTTTAAGAAAAGGCCTATAAAGTGAGATTTTAAGGGTGGGGCCCCAATCTGATGGAATTAGTGTCCTTATAAGAAGAGATACCAGGGAGTCTACTATCTCTCACTTTCACCACACATGCACTAAAACAGGTCATGTGTGTGAGTACTAAAGGAGATGCTGGCTTCATGCAAGCTAAGAGAAAAAAACTCAGAGTGAAAGCTGCCTGGTTTGTACCTTGATCTGAGATTTCCCAGCCTGCAGAACTGTAAGATATACATTGCTGCTGTTTAAGCTGCCCAGTCCATGGTACTTTGTTTGGGTAGCCTGAACAGACTACAATACCACCAACCTTACTTATAGGAATTTCTCATAATTGACACCTCCAATCAGACAAACTATATCCACACAATACATGATGGTATTCATTGAGGCATTTTTTAATAATTGCAAAATACTGGAAATAACCTAAATGTCTAGAAACAAAAATGACTGAACTATTGCACTTCTATGCAATATAGTACAATATAGCTATTAGTAAACTAAGTTATTTCCAGTGTGTGGATGTGCAGAAGTGTGTTTGTGCTTGAAAAAACAGAAGATGAATAAATGAATAGTTTGTTGTGAACACAGTGGAGCACAGAAAGAGAATGGACAAGATACAGAAAGGAGTGAAAATGCCTGAGTGTATATATATATTTTTCTGAATAGTTATGTTTTCTCAAGCCACACTAAAGTCCTGCCGAGTTTAGAAATAAACCTAATCAACAGGGATGGTAACAAATATACATTTAAACCAAACAGAAAAAAACATGAAACTAATGTTATATCCAATTGATAATATAATGTCAGAACAAAATAAACTATTCCACTAAATCCAATATAAATTCAGTCTAAAGACAGAAAAAAGAAAAACATCTTGAACTTTACTTAAATTTTCGTTGTTATCTAGTGTTCTAAAATTTTTTATGGGTGTGCATGAGTGTATGCGTACAACTGGATTCAGCAAATCAGTAAATATATTGCTGCTCTTCAGAGACAAGGTTTTTGTTGTGGGAAAAGGGGGATATAACTAAGGAAAGGGTGAAGAAGAGGATGTATTCTGTGGTATTGGACTGAAATTTGAGATATCAGGATGAACTAGTGAGTTGAATATACATCTTCTAGCTCTGTTAGCTAGAACATATTATACCCGTAGGCCAATGAGCACAGCTAGTTCCCAAATCATGGACATAGAACAACTGACTGGTTCAAAACTTGGAAAGGAGTATGACAAGCTTTATACCGTCACTCTACTTATTTAATCTCTAGGTGGAGTACATCATGCAAAATGCTGGACTGGATGAATCATAAGCTGGATTAAAGATTGCTGGGTGAAATATCAGCAACCTCAGATGTAGAGATGGTAACTATTCGAATGGCAGAAAGTGAAGGGGAACTAAAGAGCCTACTAAAGAGGAGAGTGAAAAAGCTGGCTTAAAACTTAACATTCAAAAAACTATGATCATGGCATCCAGTCCCCTTACCTCATGACAAACAGATGGGAAAACAGTGGAAACAGTGAAAGATTTTATTTCTAGGGCTCAAAAATCACTGCTGACAGTGACTGCAGCCATGAAATAAAAAGACACATGCTCCTTGAAAGGGAGCTATAAGGAACCTAGTCAGAGTATTATTAAAAGCAGAAACATCATTTTCCAGACACAGCGCCATATAGTCAAAGCTATGTTTTTTCTAGTAGTCACGTACAGACGTGAGAGTTGGACCATAAAGAAAGCTGAATGCCAAAGAATTGATCCTTTCAAACTGTGGTGCTGGAGAAGACTCTTGGGAGTCCCCTTGGACTACAAGAACAAACCAGTTAATCACAAGGGAAATTAATGCTGAATATTCATTGGAAGGACAGAAGCTGAAGCTCCAATACTTTAGCCACCTGATGCAGAGAGTCAACTTATTGGAAAAGACCCTGATGCTGGAAAAGACTGAAGGCAAAAGAAGGGGCCAGCAGAGATTGAGATGGTTAGACAGGATCAATGACCCAATGGACATGAATCTAAGCAAACTCTGGGCGATAGTGAAGGACAGAGGAAGCTGGCATACTGCAGTCCATGGGGTCACAAAGAGTTGGACACTACTTAGAGACTGAACAACTACTATATATATATATATATATATATATATATATATATATATATATATATGTAGTATATCTATATATATACACACACACACATACATATATATACACACATACATAAGTATACATACACACTCAAAAGAGAAAAGAGTATAGGAATGAGTAGTACAGTAATGGATCATAATATATCAAATTAAAACCCATCCAGGAAATCTACAGTGTTACTTTTAAAATGCTGTACACATATATACACATTGAGTACACGAAGGAGAAAAGCTTTTCCTTACAGTAAAATGCAACGTAAGAAATGTGGAAGGAATAACAGAGTGAGGAAAACACCATTTTGCAACTTGTATATAAATAATCAATTCAAGTAAAAATCACACTAAAAATCACACAGCTAAAGATTCTGACAGAAAGTCCAATGTGTGTAGGTGTGTTCTTTCCCCACCACCAAGCAGTTTTCTGACACAAGATGCAAATCTGACAACTCAAAACAATTCTGTCAATGTTTGCCCAGAGATAGCATCAGAACCCACAGGTTAAGGGCTCAGTTCTATAAGACTGCCCTCCACTTCAGACACAAATTTCAAGTCTAGGTTATTACCTGTGCTTCTTAAACAACTGGTTATGAATCAGAGGTCTCCACAGCCTCTTCCTTGGGCTCTAGTAATTTGTCAGAGAAGTTCACAGGACTCAGGAAACCAGTTTACTCACTAGATTAGCAGTTTTCTACAAAGGATATTAAAGTATACAAATCAACAGTCCTTTGAAAGAGGCATGAAGCAGATAAGTGGGCAAAGGTGGAAAGCCTCCTTTCCCTCTCCAAGTTAGACATTCTCTCTAAATAGCCAGAACCAATACGCTATTTTTAGTATTTTTTTGACAGTATTGTTTTGCCTTTCCTCTTCACATAATTTTGTTGTTGTTGCTCAGTAGCTAAGTCTTGTCCAACTCTTTGCAAACCCATGGACTGTAGCAAACCAGGATTCTCTGCACTTCACTATCTCCTGGAGTTTGCTCAAATTTATGCCCACTGAGTTGCTGATGCTAACATTCTCATCCTCTTCTTCCTCCTCTTCCTTTTGCTTTCTGTCTTTCTCAGCATCAGGGTTTTTTCCAAGGAGTCAGCTCTTCCCATCAGGTGGCCAAAGTATTGGAGCTTCAGCTACAGCATCAGTTCTTCCAGTGAATATTTAGAGTTGATTTATTTCAGGATTGACTTGTTTGCTCTCCTTGCAATCTAAGGGACCATCGTGAGTCTTCTCCAGCATTATAATCTGAAATCATTACTTCTTCAGCACTCTGCCTTCTTTACAATCCAACTCTCAACATTTGTCCATGACTACTGGAAAGACCACAGCTTTGATTATATGAAACTTTGCTGGTAAAGTGATATCTTTGCTTTTAAACATTCTTGTCTAGGTTTTCCACAGCTTTCCTTCCAAAGAGTGTCTTTCATCTCATGGCTGCAGTCACCATCTGCCATGATATTGGAGTCTAAGAAGATAAGATTTGTTTCTACTTCCACTTTCTCCCTTTCTATTTGCCATGAAGAGATGTCACTGGATACCATGATCTTAGTTTTTTGAATGATGAGTTTCAAGTGAGCTTTTTCACTCTCCTCTTTCACCCTCATCAAGAGGTTCTTCAGTTCCCCTTCACTTTCTGCCATTAGAGTGGTGTAATCTGCATATCTGAGGTTGCTGATATTTCTCCCAGTAATTGTGATTCATCCAGCCCAGCATTTCACATGAGGTACTCAAAGCCTTTGACTGTGTGGATCACAATAAACTGTGGAAAATTCTGAAAGAGAGGGGAATACCAGACTACCTGACCTGCCTCTTGAGAAACCTGTATGCTGTTCAGGAAGCAACAGTTAGAACTGGACATGGAACAACAGACTGGTTCCAAATAGGAAAAGGAGTATGTCAAGGCTGTATCTTGTCACCCTGCTTATTTAACTTATATGCAGAGTGCATCATGAGAAATGCTGGGTGCTGGAAGAAGCACAAGCTGGAATCAAGTTTGCCAGGAGAAATATCAATAACCTCAGATATGCAGATGACACCACCCTTATGGCAGAAAGTGAAGAGGAACTAAAAAGCCTCTTGATGAAAGTGAAAGAGGAGAGTGAAAAAGTTGGCTTAAAGCTCAACATTCAGAAAACTAAGATCATGACATCCGGTCCCATCACCTCATGGGAAACAGATGGGGAAACAGTGGAAACAGTGTCAGACTTTACTTTTTGGGGCACCAAAATCACTGCAGATGGTGATTGCAGCCATGAAATGAAAAAACGCTTACTCCTTGGAAGGAAAGTTATGACCAACCTAGACAGCATATTAAAAAGCAGAGACATTACTTTGCCAACAAAGATCCGTCTAGTCAAGGCTATGGTTTTTCCAGTGGTCATGTATGGATGTGAGAGTTGGACTATAAAGAAAGCTGAGCACTGAAGAATTGATGCCTTTGAACTGCGGTGTTGGAGAAGACTCTTGAGAGTCCCTTGGACTGCAAGGAGATCCAACCCGTCCATCCTAAAGGAACTCAGTCCTGGGTGTTCATTGGAAGGACTGATGTGGAAGCTGAAACTCCAATACTTTGGCCACCTCATGCGAAGAGTTGACTCACTGGAAAAGACCCTGATGCTGGGAGGGATTAGGGGCAGGAGGAGAAGGGGACGACAGAGGATGAGATGGCTGGATGGCATCACCAACTCAATGGACATGAGTTTGAGTACACTCTAGGACTTGGTGATGGACAGGGAGGCCTAGTGTGCTGTGATTTATGGGGTTGCAAAGAGCATGACTGAGTGACTGAACTGAACTCTACACAGAAGTTAAATAAACAGGGTGACAATATGTAGCCTTGTCATACTAGTTTCCCAATTCTGAACCAGTTGGTCCATGTAAGGTTCTAATTGTTACTTCTGGAGCCACATACAGGTTTCTCAGGAGACAAATAAGGTTGTCTCATATTCCCATCTCTTTAAGAATATTCCAGTTCATTGTGATTCACACAGTCAAAGGCTTTAGGGTAGTCAATAAAGCAGAAGTAGGTGTTTTTCTGGAATTCCCTTGCTTTTTCCATGATCCAAAGAATGTTGGCAATTTGATCTCTGGTTCCTCTGCCATTTCTAAATCTAGCTTATACATCTGAAAGTTCTTGGTTCACGTACAGCTAATGTCTAGCTTGAAGCATTTTGAGCATTACCTTGCTAGCATGTGAGATGAGCTTACTTGTACAGTAGTTTGAATATCCTTTGGCACTGTACTTCTTTGAGAATGGAATGAAAACTGATTTTTTTTCCCAATCCTGTGGCCATTGAGTTTTCCAAATTTGTTGGCATATTGATTTGTAGCACTTTCACAGTATCGTATTTTAGGATTTGAAATACCTCTACTAGCTTTGTTCGTAGTAATGCTTCATGAGGCCTACTTGACTTCACAGTACAAGATATCTAGCTCTACATAAGTGACCATACAATTGTGGCCATCTGGGTTATTAACGTCTTTTTTTTTTTTTTTTTGGTATAATTCTGTGTATTCTTGCAACTTCTTCTTAATCTCTTCTACTTATGTTAGGTCCTTACTGTTTCTGTCCTTGATTGTGCCCATCCTAGAATGAAATGTTCCCTTGGTATCTTCAATTTTCTTGAAAACCTCTCTAGTTTTTCCCATTCTATTGTTTACCTCTATTTTGTTGCACTATTCTTTTAAGAAGGCTGTCTTATCTCTCTGTGATATTTTTTGGAACTCTGCATTCAGTTGGGTATACATTTCCCTTTCCCATGCAATATGTCCTCTTTTGTATTTGAGTTCTTTGATTTAGTGACATCACTGTGTTAAAAAATATTGAAATTTCCCATGCAGAAACACAGAACATCTCACCATTTGTTTATATATTCCTTAATTTCTCTTTGCAATATTTTGTAGTGAGCAGGTCATTTACATATATCATTAAGTCTATTCATAAATATTGTAATGTTATTATAAATGAGGATGTTTGTTTTAACATTTCATCTAATTTCCCACTGCTAGTACAGAAACATAGTTAATTTTTACATTGACCTTTTAGTTTTGAAGTGTTAGTCACTCAGTCATGTCTGATTCTTTGTGACCACATGGACTGTAGCCCATAGGCTCCTCTGCCCATAGGATTTCCCAGGCAAGAATACTGGAGTGGGTAGCTATTCCCTTCTTCAGGGATCTTCCTGACCCAGGGATTGAACCTGGGTCTGCTGCATTGCAGGCAGATTCTTTACTGTCTAAGCTGCCAGGTAAGCCCTTTTTTTTTTTTTAACCTGATTAAATTCACTTATTGGTTCCAGTTATTTGTGATCTTTTGTAAATCTTCTTGGGTTTTCTGTACATGATCATGTAATCTGAAAATAATGACTATTTAAATTTCTTTCCAATAATTGTGTATTTTATCTCACTTTCTTGCCTTATTTCATTGGCTATGATATTAAACAGAATAAGTAAGAACAGATATTGTTGCCTTGTTCCTGATATTAGATAGAAAGCGTTTAGCCTTTCACTGTTGAATATGATGCTAGTATTTAACAGAGAAAAGAATGAGGAAGATTACTTCTATACACAGTTTACTGATGTTCAACTGTAGAGATTCTAAACTGTGTTACTTTTCTTTGAACTATCTGTTACTGTTTTTGAGAACGACTTCAGTATTTCTTAAGCCAATTTAAATGGGAGTTTTCTCTATTTAGAAGTGACAGATTCTAGCTGATATTATGTATTTAGTATAAAAAATGAGTATAATAAATAATACAGATTCTAACAGAGAGAAACATTTGAATCATTAAGGAAAATACACCTACAACTTAACCAAATTAGTTAATCCTAAGAGAAAACAAACTTTTGGCCCACCCTTGCTGTGTGTGTGTGTGTGTGTGTGCATTGAGAATGTGGATTTATAGGAGAAAGGAAAGGACAGTATCATTTGAGTGTCATGAAAATTCAACATCGGCATCAGAATTTTAAGAAGTATATTAATATTTACACATATCTTAATATATACTTATGTGTAGTAATTGTATATGTTATATGAACTTATATCTACATATGTATAATGTACATCATTATAATATACTTGTGCTGTATATGTCTAATGTGTATAACAGTAGTGCTTAAAATGTACTTAATCCAAATATTAATATATAAAAACTTTTAGAATGTGTATATCCTAGGTGTGCTAAGTCACTTCAGTTGTGTCTGATTCTTTTCAACTCTCTGGACTTTAGCCTACCAGGCTCCTCTGTCTATGAGGTTCTCCAGGCAAGAATACTGGAGTGGGTTGCCATTTCCTCCTCCAGGGGATCTCCCTGACCCAGGGATCGAACCTGTCTCTTATGTCTCCTGCATTGGCAGGCGGGTTCTTTACCACTATACCACCTGGGAAGCCATAGCCACGCCCCCCCCCAAGGTAGATCAATATAATAATAATAATGTGAAAAAGTGTAATGGGATACACAATTTGATTTTAGTCATATGTTTCCTCATTCTGTAAATATTGGGTGCTTTGGAGCAATGGAAAGACCCAAAATATGTTGATGTTTGAAAGGGGTTCAGTAAAGGTGAATGATACTTCAGGAAGCATAAGATTAAGCCTTCCTGTTTGTATTGCTGGGTTCTGGCTGGACCATCCCTATACTCTCTCAAATTTAAATAACTAGATAAACTGTTAAGTAGATTTGAGGCAACTGTCACTTTGTGAATAAATGCGATAGGTGTAGAAGAGGATAAAAAGGGGATAAAGTGACCAGGCTTACTTAAAAAGGGAACAAAAGAGAGGAAAGACCATGGTCTTGCATTCTGACCTAGCAATTAGGACAAGAAATTTATCTTTTCAATTTTATAGCCTCTTCATGTTACATAATAGTATTTAAAATACTTATCTCTAGAGGTATGAAAATTAAATAAGATCATATATTACAAAAATTTTATTCAATAAGTGAGTTATTTTATGATTCTAAGAATGGTCTAACATTGTGATAAAACAATGAAATATATTAAGAAAATTTTGAGATAAAAAGCAGACAATTTTAGAAAGAACAAAATGAGATTTGTATCTAACTTAGGCTAGGTTAGAAGAAGGCTTTTCTAAAAGTCCAGACTTAGTGTATAAAGGGCTTAAAGATTTCAATAATAATAACAATAATTTTATTATATAGTTATAAAAACAAAAACAGTAAGCATCCACATTATTAGTTTGGAATTTAGCTATTCATTTGTTTATTAACATGCTTTTGCACTAGTTATTTTTAACAGTAATGTAGTAAAATACATATGATTCATGCTTAGCAAAATCCCACAGTCTCTGCACATAAAACATATGTGAAAATCATTAATTTCATGTCCAAACCCAATGCACTATTCCAATGGTTCATGCCACCAGACAGGTGAAAATATGAAGTTCGGAGAGAATTCACATCAATGTAACACTGTTCAGGTGAAGGGATGATCAGGAACTAGGATGAAAATCTGCCTCTAAGACCGGATCTGGAATAATCCAAATTCAGAAACATAGCCAAAGAAGAGCAGAGCCAAGCAGTTCAACACATAGGGAGCTGTGATATGAAAGGCAGGTAAGCAGGGTTTAGTAGGCAATCTGGGAGACAGCTGAAAGTTTGAGAGTTTTGTGGATAATAACTGTATTACAGGAATTTTTCCATGAGGATTTCTCTGCCAATGGTAAGTCTAAGGTCAGGAGTGGATAGAAAGCAAATTTACTTCAGGATCCAAATCACAGAGAAGGAAAATGACAGAAGCTAGTGGTAATTCTGGTTTCTAACCCAATAGGCTATATAAAGTAGATGATAAAAAAGAAAGTCATAGCTACTTAAGAAAGGTATTTTGGTAATTCTAGGAGAATTAGATATCCTTCGAAATGTGGCTAAAGATAGACACATTATCTTTGTGGTCAGGGTCAAAAGAAGCTTGAGTGTAGGAAGTATTAAATTTCAAGTAGGCACACTTAACTTTCTCTAGCAAAGATATGGATCATTCTTACAGGGGCAAATCACTATTAAGTGTTTGAACACTTTCAGAAGAAATTTGTGATTCTATGGATGCCACAGGAACACTCTCTGTTGAAGTTATACACTCCAGTTCCATAGAACAGACACATAGAAAACTTGTACTGTCCCATTTATTTTTAAAAAGGGCAAAACAGTAGTGTCCTCAAGGGAAATAATTTAGTGCATTCCAATTAATGAATAGGGAAAATCTAGAAGTTCTCTAGAAATACTTTAAAAGAGAAAAATTATATTCTCCACTGATTCAAAGTTTTGAATAGTAGAATACTGTCATAAGTAACGAGGAAGTTTTAGAATTATTAATACTGTCTTTTAAAGCTACATACCATTTACATGTCTTTATAACTTGTTACTTTTAAGGGATACATCAAACAAATGGATCACAGCTGAGTAATTGAGGACTGGGTTTCAAGGATAGACACTGTTTTACATTGACGAGGTGTATAGAGTATTTTTAGACTTTATGAAGTGCAGCAGATAAGCTTTCATTCATCTGATGACAAACAAGACAAGGAGATATATTTGGGTATTCTAACTTTGCATAACGTGTGTGATCAACCCTTTTCTGTGGAACAGTTCATTTAAAACTGATTACAATCCCAGCTGCTACAATGATGAAGGGGTTTCCATAAGAGTTTTTTTTCAGGTATACAGCATGTTATGACATTTTTGTGGAATAGGTTTTTACTTGCTTTCTCATCTTAAAAATTTAGATTACTCATCTATAACCCATTATACCACCGAAGATGGAGATTTATGTCTCAGACAATGTATATATTTTCTGGCAAGAGACTGAAGAGTGACAGCATGCTAGTAGACACTTTTATAGAACTGGTAACACAGGAATAGATTGCAAAATACTCCTCAATCATATGCCAAAAGCAATCTTAGTAAGCTTGCAAGCAAGGCAAACGTACAAGTTCTGCCACTGCATATAAAAATAACAGGTCGTGATAGAAATCACAGCTGTTCGGTGGTTGCATTTTTTTCTTAAACCTAGATAAACATGAAAAAAAATTAACCTCGATTTTATCCATTTTTTTTGTAAATTTTAATTGAAGAGACAGAAGGTGTTCAAGAATGATATATGCCAGTGGGGATAAAAACCAAAGAAAACACCTCTTGTCCACATGCTGCTATAAATAATAATATTTACATAATTATAAGAAGTGACCTATGTAAGTCCCATTCTAAACTGTGTGATTATAGAAAATATTGATGCAGAAAAAATCAGTTATATTTTTATTTAGTTTCAGTGGACTTCCATAGCCCATACATAATATAAAGAAATGGCATAAAGCAAAAAAAAAAAAAAAAAAAAAAAAAAATTCCTAGCATGAGACAGCTAAACTTCCTAACAGTAGAGATTAAGCCATGAATTATACCTACTACAGGTGTACTTCTTGGATGTAAACAGCTTGGAAGCACTCTCCATTATAAAAGCACACTTATATAAAGTTCACCCATTGCAAAAGCAGAGACATTACTTTGTCAACAAAGGTCCGTCTAGTCAAGGCTATGGTTTTTCCAGTAGTCATGTATGGATGTGAGAGTTGGACTATAAAGAAAACTGAGCACCAAATAATTGATGCTTTTGAACTGTGGTGTTGGAGAAGACTCTTGAGAATCCCTTGGACTACAAGGAGATCCAACCAGTCCATCCTAAAGGAGATCAGTCCTGGGTATTCATTGGAAGGACTGACGTTGAAGCTGAAACTCCAATACTTTGGCCACCTGATGTGAAGAGCTGACTCATTTGAAAAGACCCTGATGCTGGGAAAGATTGAAGGCAGGAGGAGAAGGGGACGACAGAGGATGAAATGGTTAGATGGCATCACAGAGTCAATGAACATGAGTTTGGGTAAACTCTGGGAATTGGTGATGGACAGGGAGGCCTGGCGTGCTGTGGTTCATGGGGTCGCAAAGAGTTGGACAGGACTGAGCGACTGAACTGAACTGAACTGATACCTCATAGAGGTAGAGTCAAGCATCATTTGTTTTTTTTTTTAACTGGCTTATTTCACTTAACATAATGTCCTCAAGATTCATCCATGTTGTAATATCCCTCAGGATTTCTTTCTCTTTTCCACTGCACACATATAACCACATTTCATCTCTCCATTCATCAGCTGATGACCACTCAGGTTGCTTTCACTTCTTGGCTACTGTGACTCTTGCTATAATGAAGTTGAGAGAGCAAATTTCTCTTTCAATACAGATTTTAATTCCTTTGAATATATATGTACACGCATGCTAAGTCTCTTCACTCATGTCTGACTCTCTGTGACCCCATGGACTGTAGCCTACCAGGTTCCTCTGTCCATGGGATTCTCCCAGGCAAAAATACTGGTGTGGGCTACCATGTCCTTCTCTAGGGATCTTCCCGACCCAGGGATGGAACCTGGGGATCTTATGTCTCCTGCATTGGCATGTGGGTTCTTTACCACCCAAAGTGGAATTGCTGAATCATTTGGTAATTCTATTTTTAATTGTTTAAGGAAACAGCACACTGCTTTTCATACTGGCTGCACCATTTTACTTCCTCACCAACAGTGTCCTGGGTTCTGATTTCTCTATATCCTCAGCAACAGTTTTTATTTTCTGCATTTTTTTTTAATAGTAGCTATCCTAGTAGGTGTAAGGTCATATCTCATTGTGGTTTTGATCCTAATTTACTGGTACTATTTTTAACCTCTTTTTTCAGATGGGGAAACTAAAGTCCAGAGAGGTTATGTAACATGTGAAAAGCCATATAGATTTGAGTGGATCTGGGCTTCCCAGGTGGATCAGACAGTAAAAATCTGTCTGCAATGCAGGAGACCCGGGTTCGATCCATTGGTCAGGAAGATCTCCTGGAGAAGGGAATGGTTCCCTACTCTAGTATTCTTGCCTGGAGAATTCCAGGGAAGTATAGACCACTGGGCTACAGTCTATGGGGTTGCAAAGACTCAGACACAACTGAGCGACTAACACTTTCACTTGCACTAAAATCCCACACTACTCTGTCTTCAAGTTTCCAATCCCTCACCACTCTGCAGACAGCAATTATAGGCATATTAGAAAAATGAAGACTTCTGTGTCAGAACAAACCAGCACAGAGCAGCTAGCTGATGTACGTTCAGGACTTGATAGACGATAACAGAGAACAATGGAGACACAGAGAGTTCACCCTAATTGATACTTAAACTCTGACACACAGGAACAGCCATTTTGTCAGAAGGCATGAGTCACCTTTAATGGATCAAAAGAGTAATGGGTGATGAAAGGAGAAGATAAAAACTAGGCTAGAAGCATTTTTCTTAGACATTCTTGTGTAGATTTTCTCTATTTTATAACATGGTAAATATGGAAATGTGGTAAATCATACTAGCCTCATATGTTTTATTTATGATTCGTTGCATAAAAACAATTGCTTGAACTATTACATTAATGTTATATTGAGTTATATAGAGTTGATCATACTGTATTAACCTCATTTGTTGTGTTTGCTAAGTCCCAGTTTCTTTAAAAGAAAAATTTGCTCAGAACATTTCAGAGAATTAATGGATCAGGTGACTCACATCTGAAAATTTCTATGAAGATTCTCATGTCATTTTCAGAAAGTTTAGTGAGTTGTACATATCTTAATAATGACTACCAAATAATGAGAACCTATCATGGGCCAATGTATGTGTGCTAAGTCTCTTCAGTCGTGTTTGACTCTATGTGATCCTAAGGACTATAGTCCACCGGGCTCCTCTGTCCATGGGATTCTCCAAGTAAAAAAAAAATGCTGGAGTGGATTGTCATGATCCTCCAGAGGATCTTCCTGACCAAGTGATTGAACCAGCATCTTCTGTGTATCCTGCAATGGCAGTGGGTTCCTTACCACTAGCATCATCTGGGAAGCCTATCATGTGCAGGCTTTCTGCTAAGTCTTTAATATGCAATGATCTCATTCAATCCACACAAGAACTATTAACAAAGTAATAATGATACAGCTAAAAGCTTTGAGGCTCTATGTGATTAATAACTGAGGTTCAACCCTGCTTACTGATGATACAGAATTCCAATCAGTTCTACTGCAGAGCAAAATCAGTACTCTAGCTAAAAAGTTGCCCATTTCTTAATTTGTTTATATAGTTTTTCATCAATTTACCAAACTTTAGGAAATGTCTTCTATATGCCAAATTAAAAAAAATGCAAATGGAAATGTCTAATTTTAATGGAAGTGGAGTCAACTTAGCATTCTTTTTATAGGAAGCATACAAGTAAAAGACTTCAGCTTCTGGTTAGGGAAAAAGAGATCATGGTGATCCAATATTCCCCCGGTATAGCTAAAACAAACTTGATAAATCACAAAGTTCCTATTATTAAAGACAGCAAACAGTTGTGGAAACAACAGTCACAAGGTGAGCTGAAATTCCAAGGAGGGTGATTCTTTTAAGATGAGCTGACAACCACTGACCTTTTTAATTTTATTTTTTAATCCTGAGCTTCAACTTTGACACATATAAAGGGGGTTCTCTAGGAGACAAAATCCATCAAGACTTTTGGTGATCACCGAGAACTGGCATGATAGGAAACTTTTGGAGTTTCAAACAGAAATCCACTTTTCCCATGGAATGTGTTATATTTAGGGCTATTTATGAGAGGTTGGGATCAAGGCACAATGGGTCTTACAAGGCTGATTTACATCTCTCAGAGCTGTGGTGTCCTTAAGAGACAGCCCTTCTAAAGCAAAGGGGAGTGCCTCAAACACAAAAGTGCTCTCCACACAAGATATTTGTAAGATCTGATGTAGTGGGGATGGAGTGGGGAGATTATATAGCTGGGCTCAAAACCTCTGGAGGGTCTCTAGTGAGATCTCTTTCTTTCTCTCTCAATCTATCTACCTATCTATCTATTGTCTTCCTAGAACAGTAAGAAAAATAAAAATCTGATATGCCACTTCTGTGTTTAAAGTCCTTCAATGTTCTCCCTATTGTTTACATAGTGAAAACCAAGTTTTCATAACATACAGAATTCCTTTATTACCTGAGATAGTCCTAATAAATATTTATATATATATATATATATTTCTATACCTATAGAAATATATATTTCTATACCTTGTATTTTATATGTGTGTGTGTGCTCAGTCATATATGAATCTTTGCAACCCCATGAACTGTAGTCCACCAGACTCCTCTGTCTATGGGATTTTCCAGGCAAGAATAATGGAGTGGGTTGCCATTTCCTTGGAGAAATGGATTATATATATTAAACACTAAATATACACTAAACACTAAATATATTTTTAACAATTATATAAATATATGTAACAAATACATAAATTATATATCTAAATCTATCTGTCTATTTATCTATATATATATATATTTCTCTAGCATATTTTGATTTATAGGTTTCACTTTGACACTCTTTCCTGATCAAGAAAGATGTCTGTGAAAGGGCTGGTTGGGGATAGGCTATAATGTACAAGGAACCACAGAATGAACACCAGTAGAAATAGCTACAAGTAATAATACCTAAAAACTCTATGTACTAAATAGAGACTCACTATTTACATGCTTTTACCTAGGAGACGGCAATGGCAACCCACTCCAGTACTCTTGCCTGGAAAATCCCATGGACGGAGGAGCCTGGTAGGCTGCAGCCCATGGGGTTGCTAAGAGTCGGAAACTACTGAGCGACTTCACTTTCACTTTTCACTCATGCATTGGCGAAGGAAATGGCAACCCACTCCAGTGTTCTTGCCTGGAGAATCCCAGGGACGGGGGAGCCTGGTGGGCTGCCGCCTATGGGGCTGCACAGAGTCAGATACGACTGCAGTGACTTAGCAGCAGCCTAGGATTTACTGAAAGACTTCTGACTTTGTATGGCATGTTTCATAGTATCATTTGAATACTAGGCAGTCAGAGCTTAGTGCTTTCCCCAGGACAGTTAGAGTATTTTTTTTTGGTCCCAGTTCATTGGCATCATTTTTATTCCAGAATGCTTTATCTCTGTTTGTACAGCTCTGTCCAAGAGAAACTGAATGCAAGCCATGGATGTGAGTGACATATATAATTTAAAACATTTTTGCAGCTGCATTAAATGCAAAAAGAAACAGATGAAAATAATTTCAATGTATTATAGTTGAAACTTCTATATCCAAAATATTATCATTCAACATGCAATCAATATAAAATTATTAATAAGCTACTTTATTTTTATCATACATTTTTAAAATCTGGTGTGTGTTTTACACTTGCTCTGCATCTTAATTTAGGCTGGCCACATTTCAATAGCTCAATAGTCATTTGTGGTTACGTGTGTACAGGCTCAGTCGCTTAACACAACAAAGAGTTGTGTCCGACTCTTTGTGACCCCATGGACTGTAGTCTGCCAGGTTCCTCTGTCCATGAAATTTTCCAGGCAAGAATACTGAGCGAGTTGATTTTCTACTTCAGGGGATCTTCCAGACCCAGGAATAGAACCCGCATCTCTTGAGTCTCTGGCATTATTAGATGGATTCTTTACCACTTCACCACCTGGAAAGCGCTAAAATTTCTATTATATAATTTAGAGAATATACTACATTTTTAGTCACATAGGTGCTACCTATAGAATCTGGAATAGACTTTGTTTTCCACAAACTCCTTGTGTAAATAATATATTTTTTATATGTTAGAATGCAAATAATGTTTTCAAGCTAAAATGATGAAAGCTATATGTACGTACCAAGGACTCTGATCTTGGGAATATTATCTTACTATATAAGGATTAAAAATAAATCTCCAGTGCCATGTCTTGCCCAGGGTTTAGTCAGCTTTTACCTGGTTATAAAACTTAGCACCCCCATTTGTTATTCTAAGTATACCCTCAGAGAACCCCTGTTATCCCAAAGTTCAGCACTATTATCTTTGGAGAAAATTAAGTAAAATAATATTTGAAGATCATGGTTTTGGCAAATATAACTCTTTAGTTTGGAGGTAGCTCATTTGAAAAATCCACTATGATGAAGAAGAGGAGGAAGTGAGAACAATGATGATGATGACAACCTCTATTCCATAACACAGGATATTTCCATTTCTGTAAAGAGAGATGCCTTTGATTGTGAGCTCATTTGCAGGATCATTTTGACAGATGTACCAAGGCCAGTGAATAATTATTTCCTTCTATGATAAAATCCCATTGCCACCCAATGCTTATCTAAATTTCCTCTATATGCATCTCATTCTAAAAATGCTTATCCCAGATCTTATTGCTTAGACATTTTCAGCAGCAATGCATAAAATAGCTCCTATAACATCACTCGACCTCATTGGTCCACCGATAGAAGACTATTCTTTTTTTTTTTTTTTTTGAAGACTATTCTTTCAAAACTTCTCCCCATTCTTTATTATACAGTCGGCATAAGAAAATATTCTTTCTCATCCTTAATTACCTCCACAATATTAAAATTATTTCAAAACTGTCATCAATTTCTCTTTTGTAAGTACACTAAGACTGTTGTTAAACAATTCTTCTCCCATATTCACAAATCCTCTTGTTTAAATTCAATGAAAAGCTCTTGTAAAAATCCTCAAGGGAGAGTAGAAAAAGGAGGTTTTACTTGTGATTTATTTTTTTCCCAAGGCAAATTGCATTGATCTTTATTGGCTTTTTACTACACTACAGCATTTTCTGTTCGCAGTTTTGCTACTAACAGCTGTACAATGTTTTGCCAGGTATAGTTTCCAATTGTCTTAAATAAATGCTGATCCCCTTCCTTCCTCGGGGAAGAGTAATTGGTATCAAAAACAATGCAATTATTTCCCAATAACTTTTATTTTTTTAATTTAAAAAATTACTTTTATTCTCCAAAAGTGTTCTTAGGTATCCATCTCTATGAGGAAATTACATTTGAGATTCCTTTAATGACAAAAAAATGAGCAGAAAGAAGTACTAGAGATATTAATGAATCTTCAATACTAGAAATATAGAAGCCTTTTTTTGTGCCTCTTCTGTCTTGTATAACATCTGAATTACTTATTCAAAATAAAAAAGAATTTTCTCTTTTCCAGGAAATGTTTATAAGTTTTTATGTTACTCTCACAAATATTCCTTTTATTTCTTAGTATACCTTTTTCTATGACTCTAAGGGTATGAGTGAGAATGGCATATATTTTATATGTTCCCTTATTTTTTCTCAAGCATCACCCTTTGGGTATAGCTATAAAATCAATACCTTAGAGCTAACAGAGCTGAATGGTACTCTTGTGAATGACGTTTCTGGCAATATGCTATCTCTGGTGGTCTTTGCAGCCCCGTTGGGAAGAGTTGTTAAAAGGTGCTTTCAGGTGGCAGGTGGTGACAAAGTAGAAGGGAGTATATATGAACTGACATTATTATCTGAGCTGCCTTAAGGATCTGCTTACACAGTCAAGCTATCAAAGCGGTGTTCACATGTCAGGACACTCAGAGGTGTGGCCTTGGATTCCTTGCAAATATGTCTGTGCCTGTCACTCAGTGTGATTGGCAACACTTGTTGATGCCACTCGGGGTATGGCTCCACTCCTGAGGATGACAAGTGGGTTTTATATTGATGATCAGGAATATACTGCATTACAATGTGTCTTATTTCCCCTTCCTACATGCTAAGCTGCTTCAGTTGAATCCGACTCTTTGCAACCCCATGGATTGTAGACTGCCAGGCTCCTCTGTCCATGGGATTCTCCAGGCAAGAATACTGGAGTAGGTTTCCATTTCCTTCTCCAGGGGATCTTCCAAACCCAGGAATCCAACCTAAGTTCTTCTGCATTAGCACTGGCAGATTCTTTGGCTCAGATGGTAAAGCGTCTGCCTACAATGTGGGAGACCCAGGTTTGATCCCTGGGTTAGGAAGATCCTCTGGAGAAGGAAATGGCAACCCACTCCAGTACTCTTGCCTGGAAAATGCCGTAGATGGAGGAGCCTGGTGGGCTACAGTCCATGGGGACGCAAAGAGTCAGACACGACCGAGCAACTAAACTTCCACTTTCTTTCAGCACCACCTGGGAAGCCCTATACCTATTGGTCCAGTTCAGTTCAGTCGCTCAGTCGTGTCTGACTCTTTGCAACCCCATGGACTGCAGCAAGTCAGGCCTCCCTGTCCATCACCAATTCCTGGAGTTATTCAAGTTCAAGTCGATTGAGTGAGCAATGCCATCCAGCCATCTCATCCTCTGTCGTCCCCTTCTCCTCCCACCTGCAATCTTTCCCAGCATCAGGGTCTTTTCAAATGAGTCAGCTCTTCACATTAGGTGGACAAAGTATTGGAGTTTCAGCTTCAGCATCAGTCCTTCCAATGAATATTCAGGACTGATCTCCTTTACAATGAACTAGTTGGATCTTCTTGCAGTCCAAGGGACTCTCAAGAATCTTCTCCAACACCACAATTCAAAACCATCAATTCTTTGGCACTCAGCTTTCTTTATAGTCCAAATCTCACATCCATACACCACCACTGGAAAAACCAGAGTTTGCTAGACAGACCTTTGTTGGCAAAGTAATATCTCTGCTTTATAATATTCTGTCTAGGTTGGTCATAACTTTTCTTCCAAGGAGTAAGCGTCTTTTAATTTCATGGTTGCAGTCACCATCTGCAGTGATTTTGGAGCCCCCCTCCCCAACCCGGGAAAAATATAGTCAGCCACTGTTTCTACTGTTTCCCCATCTATTTCCCATGACATGATGGGACCAGATGCCATGATCTTAGTTTTCTGAATGTTGAGCTTTAAGCCAACTTTTTCACTCTCCTCTTTCACTTGCATCAAGCGGCTCTTTAGTTCTTCTTCGCTTTCTGCCATAAGGGTGGTGTCATGTGCATATCTGAGGTTATTGATATTTCTCCTGGCAATCCTGATTTCAGCTTGTGTTTCTTCCAGCCCAGTGTTTCTCATGATGTACTCTGCATAGAAGTTAAATAAACATGGTGACAATATACAGCCTTGACGTACTCATTTCCCTATTTGGAACCAGTCTGTTGTTCCATGTCCAGTACTAACTGTTGCTTCCTGACCTGCATTCAGGTTTCTCAAGAGGCAGGTAAGGTGGTCTGGTATTCCCATCTCTTTAAGAATTTTCCAGAGTTTGTTGTGGTCCACACAGTCAAAGGCTTTGGCATAGTCAATAAAGCATATACCCATATGATAATCTGAATTCCATATGTATTTTAACTTTGTGCTTTCTTATTAGTTGCAGAAAATATATTTTTGGATGAAATGAAAATCTTTCAGGTTGTCCTAGTTTGCATAATATTCTTCATGACTGTGAAGTCTGTTTTTAACAAAATAACAAAAGAAATCTTTACTATGAAAATATGATATCCATTGTACCTAAAGTCTTAATTTGAAGAGAGATAAAAGAGATTAAAAGCTCTTTTAACTGCAAAGTCTAGATCCACCCCACCCATTAAAAGAATTATAGAGGGTTACCTTGTAGCAAAAAGGGTAAAAATTAATTTTCAAGGTATTTTACTGGTTCCTTAGCTGATACTGCCATATATATTTATTTCTGGAAAGCAGTCTCTTGACAGCTCCCTGGAGTTAGTGCAATGACACCACTTGTGCTCCCTTTGGTTTTCAGAGATCATTTTGGCAACTTTATTTTTTTAGTCACCTAATTAAGTCCCCGGGTAAATTGATGAAAAGAGTAAAAGTTTACCTGAGTCTCTCTAAAGTAACTTAAACCTCTCCAGCTACCATGAGCCTGTGGGTACAAATAAAGTTACACTTAGACTATTATCTTCCTGACTCATCTTCCTAACCAGTTCAACTCTACAATGTTGGCCCTGAAAAATCTTTTCCCATCACCACTCACAAGTATGTCTTAGCATTCTCACACTCTTCTAAACAAGGTCACTTTTTATAGAAACTTTTGATGTTCAACAAAAGAAAGAGCTGCCTTTCAGTGGGTATTCCTTTTCCCCAGGCTCACCACCTCTGTGATTCCGATGCTTTCATTGATGCATTAATTCCCGGAGAGTTCTCTTTTCTATACAAAAGTGGAAGAATTATCTATCACATAGTACACACTAATGTCCTATCTTCCACATACATAGGAAATAATTTTCTTTCTCCTAGGTGCCCTTCAGTTCAGTTAAGTTCAGTCACTCTGTTGTGTTCAACTCTTTGTGACCCCATGGACTGCAGTATACAAGGCTTCCCTGTCCATCACCAACTCCCAGAGCTTGTTCAAACTCATGTCCATCAAGTCAGTGATGCCATCCAACCATTTCATCCTCTGTCATCCCCTTCTTTTGCCTTCAGTCTTTCCTAGCATCAGGGTCTTTTCAAATGAGTCAGTTCTCATCAGGTGGCCAAATTATTGGAGCTTCAGATTCAGCATCAGTCCTTCCAATGAATATTCAGGACTGATTTCCTTTAGGATGGACTGGTTGGATCTCCTTGCAGTCCAAGGGACTCTCAAGAGTCTTCTCCAGCACCACAGTTCAAAAGCATCAATTTTTTGGTGCTCAGCTTTCTTTATGATCAAACTCTCACATCCATAGATGACTACTGGAAATACTATAGCTTTGACTAGATAGACCTTTGTCAGCAGAGTAATGTCTCTGCTTCTTAATATGCTGTCTAGGTTGGTCATAGCTTTTATCCAAGGAGCAAGTGTCTTTTAATTTCAAGGCTACAGTCACCAGCTCAGTGATTTTGGAGCCCAAGAAAATAAAGTCTGTCTCTGTTTCCATTGTTTCCCTATCTATTCGTCATGAAGTGATGGGCCAGATGCCATGATCTTAGTTTTCTGAATGTTGAGTTTTAAGCCAGCCTTTTCACTCTCCTCTTTCACTTTAAGCAAGAGGCACTTCATGGCCATTCAAAGAATCTCATGCAAGTAGGCATGTGTGAGGTTAAATTCCACTTCTATAGAGATGACTTTATTTTCTTGGGCTCCAGAATCAGTGCAGACAGTGACTGCAACCACAAAATTAAAAGACACTTGCTCCTTGGAAGAAAAGTTATGACCAACCTAGACAGCATATTAAAATTAGAGATATAACTTTGCTTACAAAGGTCCATCTAGTCAAAGCTATGGCTTTTCCAGTAGTCATGTATGGATGTGAGAGGTGGGCCAGAAAGAAGGTTGAGCACTGAAGAATTGATGCTTTTGAACTGTGGTGTTGGAGAAGACCCTTGAGAGAGTCCCAAGAACAGCAGGGGGCTCAAACCAGTCAATCATAAAGGAAACTGAATATTCATTGAAAGGACTGATTCTAAAGCTGAAGCGGCAATACTTTGGTCACCTGATGCAAAGAGATGACTCATTGGAAAAGACCCTGATGCTGGGAAAGATTGAGGGCTGGAAGAAAAGGGGGTGAGAGAGGATGAGTTGCTTGGATGGCATCATTGACTCAATGGACATGAGTTGGTGCAAACTCCGGGAAAGAGTGAAGGACAGGGAAGCCTGGCATGCTGCAGTCTATGGGGTCACAAAGAGTTGGACTTGACTGAGCAACTGAACAACATAGACATTGACTGAGTCAAAATTTAGTCTCCAGTTGAACCCTGCTTTACTAGCTTCCAAGCTCTTTGAAATTTTTCTTAAAACAATTCATAGAGAGAATAGAAATGCTAAAGTTGGAAGTTAAAAGCCTCAAAAAGAATATAGGTTAATATTGACATGCTCTCACTTTTCTACCAAAAATTAGGATGATGAGTTCCTACTTGCCACAGCAGCATGATATTCTGTACCTCTTGGTGGAAAGTCTTAAAGCATTCCACCAGCTGAGCTACCCTGCACTGCCTCATCCAGTCTCTCCTGCCTCAGACTGTGATAAAATTGTCTCATCCACATGAGGCTCTTCGAGCTTAAAGGGTGCATTACATCCATTTTTCTAACCCTGAGAAATGTAGCTTAACTACAGTTATTTGAGTTCTTATTTGAGGCATTTTAATATTAAAAACATAATTTAAAAAGCAAGATGCTTGGAGATGTTAGATAAGGAATATGAATAGTTATTTTTTTCATGTTTTGTAATATCAGGAGTTGTTCAATACTACCTGAAAAATTTTAATGTAGTCAAAACTAATTTTTAATTATGCTAAGAATGAATTCAGCAAAAGTGATTTAAAAGGAGAAGTCCAAGACTAAGTCAACATTCATATTTACATCAGAGCCTCTTCACCATGGTCTGAACTGCATGACTGGGGGCTTTATAAATTGATAATATAAGAGGCACTGTGACAAAGAGGGTGTGCTGCAAACACTGGAGATGACACTGCCCTCTGCTCAGCTTTAGCCATATATTTTGATCACCATAAGAGAAAAGCGGAAAAATCCCCCTCAACTTGTAAGTTGATTTTCCATTCTATTGAACATGACCTTGTGAGGATTTCATATTATTCATATTGGGAAGAAAATGCTTCTTTTCTTTTTCAAAGGAGCTGAGAAAGCATGGAATTTTGTCCATGTCTTAAAGATCTGCTATGATTTGGCTCATGCAAAAGCTGCACAGCTGTTTTAACAAACCTTGATGTAGAGTTTGCTGGAAAAAAATTCCATGTGCTACATCAAAACAGGGTGATATTATTCCTCTACAATTATATAACAATTAGAGATAGAGTTTTCTGTCAGCTTCAGGAGAAATGGCTCTGATGCATTAAAACCCAGGAGACAGTTCTGCAGGATTTTGGCATGATGTTAACCTACAAAGACATTTGTCCTACATCCTGCCTTTCTGCACCCACCCATCTTGGATCTCATCCCAGCCTTTGGATTCAAGCTACTAAAATGTTCATTATCTTAAGGGAGATATAGTAAGTATAATGAAAAATATGTTCTACTGATGCATTAAATTTTATTCTAATGTGTCTTGAGATAAAATCTTTCTGTGCCAAATTTTATAAATACTTTTTAGAAAAACTCACTGTGGTACAGTAAATTATCAGATGAATCTGATTAGTTCATTTGCCAAAGACTAGTAGATCCAACTTTATTTTTCAATTTTTAGCAAATTTTCCCTGGTGGCTCAGACAGTAAAAAATTAGCCTGCAATGCAGGCGATCCAGATTCAGTCCCCGGGTCAGGAAGATCCCCTGGAGAAGAGAATGTCTACCCACTCCAGTACTCTTGCCTGGAGAATCCCATGGACAGAGAAGCCTGGTGGGCTACAGTCCACAGGGTTACAACTGAGAGACTAACACACACACACACACAATTATGACTTTTCCAAAAAGACGTTTAGATATATGGTTATTCATCCTGTGGTTTTATTCTTTTATTCATAATTATATGTATATATATAATAAAATATATTATATATATATAATAAAATCTGAATGTACCTTATTTACTTTTTCACAAGATACACTTGACTATTCCAAGTCTATATTCTTACAAAAGTTGTTTAAAAATTGGCAGATGAAACAACATCACACAAGTCTCCAAATTTAGGAAACACCTTTTAAAAATGTACCTTTACACTATTTAAAATTCTAAATTACTTTTTAAGCAGAATTTTTAAAGCACATTTATGTTTTTTTTTAATAGAAAATCAAAAAATGAGAGAGAAATTGGACATGTCATTTTTTCCTCCTTGTGTCATGCTTTTATTTGGAACTTTCATATTTTTCCTCTCAGAGAGCTTAATTCTGCAGAGATCAAGCCTCCAGAAGTTTATTTAGGGAGAAGTCTAAGCTACTTTGTAAACAATTTTCTGTGTGCATTGGGACTGCAAGCCTGAGTTGAGATTGTTCCACCGGGCAGTAAGAAATGTTTCAAGCCAGAGATGACTTCTTTCTCTAGCCTTATGTCACTTTTGGGCCCCATCATATACTCAAAGGAAAATGTTGAAGTTTATGGTTGTCTGTTTCTGTCACCTGGCAATGTGAAGAGTTAGGGTGTGTAGGGGAAGGTAAAGAATAAAGATTATAATTAAGAAGCTAAAAATCCAGGAAAATGTATTTCTGGTGTCCTTATTCTAAAACATTTTTATTTTTCAAATGAGCTCAAGTAAAACCTTTGTGCTTGGTATAATGCACCGACCTCTAATTTATTTCAAATTAGAAATACCAGTTAGAAAAATGCACAACGCGATTTTTCAAAATTTTCAATGATGTGCATATTTGTTAGTAGATGAAACTATATTTTTTGAATAGCATTTTTGAGTGAGAAAGATATCTGTTGTTTCAGTGAGATCTAGAATAGAGTAGTTGTAATAGGCACACATTTGAGACTTCTGATGTTCTGTCATCATCTTCAACCTTGATGTCTCCAGTCTTCTTCAATTGGACCTCAGTTTACGTAAATTCTGGATATAGCTTCCACAGTCTAATTTCCAACTTGCCATCTATATGACTGGTGAACACTAGTGACTGGGTTAAAACCAGAATTCCAATCAAGTTCAGGGATTACAAATGAAGAAATGTAAAGAATTATGGAAGAACCAGGGAAGTTACTTCCAGCATTCCTAACTTGAAAGTATAGAGTATTTGTTGTACTAGTAAGAAGATCTATTATCATTTACTATTTTAGAGTTTTTAGTATCTAAGTATGGTTGTGTGTTTTTTTTTTTTTTTTTGTCCTTTCCTATTTGGGTAACTGCAATACATATGGGTGAACTATTCTTTATTTAAGAACATTTCTCCTTGAACCAGAATTATATAATATGATTTGGCATCCTTGACCTTGGTCTTCTAGGTTATGGCCTACAAGTATAAGGTCCAAAGGGGCCATAAGTTTAATAACTTTTAAACAATTAGTATTGAGATATTTTACCTTTCTGAATGACAATGTGAGTATGGAGAACATACAGGTAATATATCATTTGTTATTACTATCTATATCCATGCAAAATAAAATATGTGGTTATTCCATAATTGAAAATGGTATTCTTTTTAATTATGTACTATAATAGTGTTTTGATAATAAAATTAATATTTTACAAATATTTTTTATTATAAAACATAAATGGCAATAGCAGTTTACCATAATAGGTTGCTTCTATTTATGGCACATGAAAACAAAGTCTTTTAAAATGAAAAAAAATTCACAATGCATTATAATTTATAATTCTTTTTATTATTGAGACTCACGAAGTAAAGTTTGTATTATCAATTAAAGAGCACATATTCTTTTACTTTTGGAGCAGTTGTAATTGTATAAAATTACTGTTTCTATTGACTTCCAAATGTGTTTTTTTAATCAATGAAAACTATTTTTAACATAACACAGTCTACTTATTATAATCAAAATATATGACTTCTAAAGGCACCTTTATAATGAGGGTAGAGTGCATTAACTCTCTTATAAAGCAGTGTTAAACCTGAAAGACATTAAAGCCAATAGAAAGAAAATAAAATTAAGGGCTAGATTAACCAGGAAAAAAGAACATAACTAATGTTGCCCAAATAGAAACTGTGACCATTCCACTGAGACTGTATATCAAATAAGTGTGTTCTTTTTATTTTTTAATAGTCTGTTATTTATATCACTTCTCATTCAATAACCAATCTTACTGAATATATTTGTGATAGTTTCCTATAAAATCCTACAAATAATTTTTTCTACATAACATCAAATATTCTACTACAGAACCATAACTACTCTGTTTTCATAAACTGTATATCTGACCTTGAAAATAAGGTTGAAATTCAAAGTTATTATATTTTAATATCCTGAAAGAATGCCATGAAAATATATAGTCTCTTGTTACTGCCTGTTGTTAAATTTGATAGGGCAGTCATGAAAATAAATGCTGTATTGCATCACCAGAGCTTAAATGAATTTGCATGGGTCTAAAAAGAACCCCTCAGAAGCCAAAATGAAGTGCAATGAATAGCATGAGAAATTCAATTTGGTTTGCTTCTGATTTTTATTTGTTTTCATAGGAATGGGTGTTTGTGGTGCAATTTCTGGGCATATTTCATCTGAGGCACTGCTTGTGTTTGTGTAGAATAGAAATTTATGTTACAATAGAAAGAAAGATTGTGGGTCACTGGGTCTCCACTGTGTTGACAGTCATAAGGTGGTATTATGTCTACACGTGTGTCTGTTATGTGGATTTTTGAAAAAAAAAAAAAAAAACAACTACATGATTCCAATGTTCTATTTCTTTGATATACTATTAGGAAAATCTTATCATATATGATACCACTTTATGTTATGTCCACTTTAAATAAATGTGGCTGTACAGAGATCTCAGTAGACTATAAGGAAGATCTAAAGTCCTTGCCTCAAAAACCTTCAGAAAACATCATGAAAGTGGTCAAAGTTATACCTCAGGCCTACCTCAGGATTAACAGATACTATTAAAATATTCCTATGACATGTACATAGGTAAAATGTGTGATCCACATGTGAGTTATAAGTTATGAATCAGAAGCATAACTAATGATAAAATAAACACCAACTTTAGAAAAGAATATTATTCTTTGATGAAGGTACTGTTTTCTTCCCTGATTCCATCCTCACGTTTTCTCCTCCAGAGGTACTCATTGTTTTCAATTGTTTCCTTATTTCCTGTTGTGATTATCAGTTGTCACAATGCACATATTCCTAAAGAATGTTATGTTTTGTTTTCTGTCCTTACAGTTTTACCTTCTCTAAAATGCCGTATGTCTGCATGCCCAATTGCTTCAGTCGTGTCCGACTCTTTTTGACCCTATAGACGGTAGCCCGCCAGGCTCCTCTGTCCATGGGATTCTCCAGGCAAGACTACTGGAGTGGGTTGCCATGACCTTCTTCAGGGGATCTTCTCAACCCAGGGATCCGTCCCGAGTCTCTTATGTCTCCTGCATTGGCAGGAGGGTTCTTTACCACTAGCACCACCTGGGAAGCCCAGGATGTGATATATGCTCACCATATAGTATACACTTTTGGGTTGCCTTGTTTCACTTAACATGGTACATTTGATATTCATCAACATTACGGTACAACTTTAGTACATTCTGTGCTCTTGTTGAGAAGTATTTCATCACTATATATCCATATGTTAATTTATCCATTCCTAAATTAAAGTATGGGTCTGTGAACATTCACATAATGTTTTGTGTAAAGAAATTTTTCTTCTCATTTGGGTAAAGACCTAGAGATGGAATTTCCAGGTCAGATGATAAGTGGACGTCTAACTTCACGAGAGACTGAGAAACCATTATGCAGAGCAGTTAACTATACCACATTATCGTCCCATCACTGATGTAGGTGAGTTCTAATTACTCTGCATACTCTCTAGCACTTGGTATGGTCACTTTATTTTTAAAGACATTCTAAAAGGTGTGTGGTTGTGTCTCCTGAATTTGATCGGTTGCAATAAAATTTTAATTGGCTTCCTGAAAGAGATTGGGTAGTCTCACTGGATAGTCCATATATGGAAATCTTACATGATAGCCTTCATTTTAGTTTGGAACGTTTGGTTAAATGCCATGCTATCAGTAATCAAATACTATGTTTAAGATTGTATTCTATCCCTCTTCTTACCAGCTGCTATGCATGTATCATACATAAAATGGCTGTGACACTGAAGAAGGGAAAGAAAAGAGTAGGACTTTCATAATAAACAATTTCTATAATTGGATTTTAAATATTTGGGAAGTTGTCAGGTAGGGTATAGATTCTCCTTATATACATGACCCATATAACTTATTCAAAGAAGAATAGTTTTCCCTGACAATGAGGGAACAAACCTAAGGAACAAATCTTAGAAAATACTTAATAGTTAGACACATAAAAAACACCCATGAAAAGTTTCTATTTTATTTTTATGGACTTTAAATGGCAACTTACTCCACTAATCTTGCTTCGAAACTCTTGTGGACAGAGGAGCCTGGTGGTTACAGTCCATGGGGTTGCAAAAGAGTTGAATATGACTAAGCAACTGAACAACAAGAAGTTTCTATTTCTATTTTTATGCACTTTAAAAAGAAGAAAATTTTTATTTATATTAAAATCTATTAAGTTCTTCTATATGGGAATAGATTATCAAAATTCCTGGTTGTACTAAAGGCTTGAACATCTTGAAACATATCTTAATAAAAGCACAGCTCATTATAAATTCCCCAGAAGAGAATACGAAGAGCAAAATATCTAAAAATTATTCTATAAAGAACCTATTTAGCATCTATGGGAAAAAATTTTTATGGAAAATGCATTACAAATGCTATCAGTCACCTACTGAATTTTTAGCCTTGCATTTGTTTTGGAGAGAATACACATCAGTAATGTAAGCATAATCCAAACCACTGTGCTTAAGTAATACATTTAAAGGTTAAATGTAAGTAAATTACATTTCAGTTGACCATTTTTTGAAATATATGTATGGAGTGGCATACAAAGGTACTAGAACAAACATGGTAAATGGGTTGGGAAGTTAGGTTTTAAACAAGTGCTTAATGTAATATAGTAAGAGAGTTAATACAAAAATCATTTTACCAAAACTTGGCAAAAAAAAATTACCACCCACTCTCATAACAAAATCTGTATAGATGATTTAAGACAAAGTGTCACAACTTTTGTTTCTAAAAAGTGCCAGTGTATGTATCTATGTATCTACAGGCAGCTTTATTTTTAGCTGATTGCTTGAAGTAGTCTCTAAAATTTTTCTTAAAAGAGTTATTATACAGGTGTATTCATAATTTTTATACTCAATTCTATTCCAATTAGTGCAACTGTGAATGGGATAGCGAGGGGAGGTGGTTCATCCTCCTATTATAGGACTTGTGCTAAGAAGCAGGCATTTTGACTTGCTGTTTTGTTAAACTGTGTGAATCATCTAATCTCTGCACCTCAGTCTCTTTCATAATAATGTAGAGAGAATGGACTATATCTGTGTTTCTCTGATATCAGTTATTCACATACCACCAGTTATTTACCATACCAAGTCACATTCACAATCAATACTTTCATCATATCTATCTGCTGTTTTTTCTGTTACTTAATGAATATTATTTTGTCAACTTCAGTTCAATTGCTCAGTTGTGTCTGACTCTTTGCAACCCCATGGACTGCAGCACACCAGGCTTCCCTGACCTCCACCAACTCCTGGAGTTTTGTCAACTTAGTGTTTCTAAAACTTACATTCTAACTTAATTTTCATCCCAAATAGTAGTAGCCATGAAACCATATGTATGACATTTGACATATTTTTTTTCTGATTTGCTTAAATTCTGATTAAAATAAACACATTTTGCTTACACAAAATGTATTTGCCTATGAACAAACTAAAATTATCTGCCATAGCACTAATAACAGAGCATGAAATTTGTTTTAAACACTAGTATCTTTCCAAACCATGTTAAAACCTAATTAATACTATAATATATTTAAGATGTAGTTATCTAGTCTGTTATTTAAAGGAATAACTTGTTTTATGTGCTCAAATAAGAGTCAAAATGGAAAAATTATGTTTAGGTAAGTTTTTCATTTTTTTATACTCATGTGAAATTACATATGTGTAATATAACTTACTACAACACATTTTTTATAACCTGAAAAGATGCTAAGGTGAGTGAAGAGTCATTTTCCAAAGTAAAGAATGGTTTATAGGGTAACATTATATTGCTATTTCAGTTTATCAAGACAAAACTTAGACACATACCTGTAGAACAAGAAAATCCCAATTTTGATTATTTTTATTAAAGGTGCTTCATGTTTTATGTATATTCAAAATCATTATTATATGTATTTGAATTATGAATACATATTTCTGAATATGATTATGAGCTATTTTACTTAACACCAGTTGTAACTACTTTTATTTAGAATGCAATATTCTTTTGTAAAGCTCTTACTTTAATGAGAACTTCAAACTTTGTGAAATCTTACATAATCATTTTTTTCCCAAATTGCCACATAAAATCTAAAACTGTCAAGGGGAGCAAAGATCATGAAAATCATTCAGACATCCCTGGGAAGACCTGATTTTAATGCCTTAATAAACAGTTGGGTATAACATAGCAACCTTCAAATTTTACTTCGCACCACACTTCTAGTACCATCGCTGCATTTGACCCTATAAAAATGCTGTTAATGGTTCTGTTTACTAGAATTTATTGCTACCAAGATGGAAAGCCGTAATGCTATGAAACTAGTAATATAGCAATATGCAACCTCAAACCCTATAATGTGGCTGTATTTTGAAATCATTAAAATGCTGATGAGGATTAAGCTAAAGACTGATTTTGTGATTGCTTTAAGAAATTCAGTAGTTCTTAAAATATATGTCTGGGTGAGTGTGTATAAATAACTTGCATATTAGTGTCTTTTAAAACTGCTCTCCTGAGAAGGGTGTTTTCTTTGTCAGTGATTTCCCAGTTATTTTTAAAGTATTCTGTGATTCATCAAGTCATCAGATAAATTTCTGGTTTTAACTATTGTGATTATAAATATATAGCCTTCTACATTTTTTTCACTGATTTTCAACAGCTACTTATACGAGATATGTAAAATGTTTGGAACTGAGTAATATGCCTTCTTATAACCTTAGGCATATGTCATGTATCTGGCTTCAGATTACTGTGGGGCATTTCAAATTACTGAAATGTATTGTTCTAGGCAGATTTCTTTAATGGTGTATATCAGATCAATACATTAACACATGTTCTATATGTACATAAACTCTTTGATAGATAAATTTTTGATTTGCACCAACTGGTCATATCATGATGTGAATTAAAACATCTTTATTTCCCTGTACATGTTCATTATCCATAGGTCAAGATACAGGCATCATCTATTGATAATTAACAGAAACTGTATCATGTTTGATATGATATTGATATGATCCATTGAATCATATTAAAATCTATAAAATTTCAGAAGAGAATTTATTTTTCAGGATAACTATTTCACACATACTTCACACTTGATAACCACCCTCTATCTATTTAAAAAGGTTGAGACTTTATCCACTTCTGCTTCCTGCCTGTACTTAGCTCACTGCACATTAGTGGCGCTAAATGGACAAAAGAGGGCCCTTCACAGACCGCTTAGCTCACCTCCATTGCTCTAT
Source organism: Dama dama (assembly GCF_033118175.1). NCBI lineage: Eukaryota > Metazoa > Chordata > Mammalia > Artiodactyla > Cervidae > Dama > Dama dama. The sequence continues at coordinate 86,058,796 of NC_083698.1, read as the reverse complement.
GCCCATTGATCCATATAAGCTGTATTTTTACAAAATGTTATGGAGAGGTTTATTACTTGATTTTCCTTACACTAGTTAGAATTGATTCTTTCATTCTGGGGGCATCTTGACATTATATTTCTCTTTCTGCTCTAAATTGTCTCACCACATCCATGGCTTCAACTACTATCTATATGAACCAAGGGCTTTCAAAAATAAATGTTCTTTTCCGACAGCACTTAAGCTACAGACTCTCTATTCCACAGTCCTCCTTTGGAACACCTTAAACTTAGTGTTTTTCTAAACCCATGACCTTTTTGCCTCAGCCTAATCTACTCCTGCTCCCCTGTTCCCTTTCTGCATTAATGGTATCTCTCTGTCCTTGAATCCTTTCTCTTTTCTGAACTAATGCAAAAGTCTTCCAACTGGCTTCTCAGGTTTATCTTGCATCCTTCAATTCCTTTACCCATTCTACAGTTGGAGTATGATCTATCTAAAACACAAACCTACCTATCACTACTTCAGGAAAACGGCATTTTCAGACATTCATGGATTAATCCAACCTGCATGAAAATGCAGACAAGTTTCTATATTGCATGGGTAGAGGGGCAATCCTTTACACTCCTTTCTCTGAGTCTATTTTTCTTCATCTCAATGTCTGAGTTATAATATCTGCCTCACAAGTTGGTAAGAGATTTCAAATAGATAATTTAAGAATATGCTTTCAGCACAGTACCTGGCCCTTGGCAAGCACTCACAACCTGTCAGTTGTTGCTTCATGGGGCCAAAAAAGGAACCAGTAATATTTAGCATTAAAGTCCCAGTGCATACATATAATAAACACTCAATAAACATTTATTCAATGAATCATCAACCTCTGTATTTAAAAGAAGCCTCTGTCCCTCCATCCTCAATGACTCTGTCTGAGGCCATTGTGTCTCCTACCTGAAGGGGTACACTGATTCCTCTATTGTTTTCCCCACTTCCCATCTTAGAGTCCCTTTCCAACAATTAGAATAATCTTTCAAGTCAACATATACCCGCATGACTTCTCAGCATGACTTATGTTCCACTTATTCTTCTGAATTGTTATTCTAGTGCTAGGCTCACATCTTTTCCACTTTCTTCCCTGCTTTATGCTTTAACTTGCAATTTCCCATGTGAACTGTAGATCCTTTTGCTATCATTTTATTTGAATTGTACAAGCTTACAATGTGTATACACATAGACACATGCACACAGATTTCATGTTGTAAAACTTCTTTAGTGCCTTAACATTTGAAGGTTTATACAGCTTTTGTATGTGTGCGTGTCGCTCAGTCGTATCTGACTCTTGGCAATCCTGCGGATGGTAGCCTGCCAGATTCCTCTGTTCACGGAATTCTCCAGGCCAGAATACCGGAGTGGGTAGCTATTCCCTTTTCCAGGGGATCTTCCCGACCAAGGAAGATTGAACTGAACCCAGTTCTCCACATTGCAGGCAGATTCTTTACTGTCTGAGCCACTAGGGAAGTCCCGGTTTTTAATTAGATGTGTCTCAATTAATTTTACTAATAGGTGGTTCCACTGGTAAAGAATCCACCTGCAATGAGGGAGATTTGGGTTTGATACATGGGTTGGGAAGATCCCCTGGAGAAGGGAAAGTCTACCCACTCCAATATTCTGGCCTGGAGAATTCCATGGATTATCCATGGGGACGCAAAGAGTCAGACACAATTGGCTTATTAAAGAATTCACAAACCTCATTAATGAGAGTGGAGACTAAGTCCTAGAAAATTCAAATGACTGAATTACTCAAATTTTGACTGATATCTTGAAAATGGTCATTCACATAGTTTCTATAACCCCTCTTCAAAAGGTAAGCTACTTTTAAAACAGCTTGTGTCAGGAATTTTGCACCTGTGAAACTCAGGTTTGAAAAAGCCAAACCCCAAGAACAGAGTTTGTTACAGGTTCTGTAAACTGTAGGGAAAGGTGGTTTGAGAGAAATAGGAGGAAGGGAAAGGCACTTCACCTGGTCTGCTGAAAGAAATGAAATGAAACACTTCATTATACTTCAGAAAAATCAGGCAGTAGGAACTCAGGTATATTAGTTATATGATATATCTCAGACAATGGAACCTGAAGCACTAGGGTTTCCTGCCTCAATAAATATTCCTTTATCCAACAGAATTAAAGGAGTACACTGCCATGGGATGTCAAGAGATCACTGTGGCCTAGAATGTTGGAGATATCAGGGGGGGAAATCTGACTCATTTCAGCAGTGATCTTCAACCTTTAGAAGGTCATTTCCATTGTGTATATGGATTGGATGATATTTATGGGCTGAGGTTCATATGACTGTATCCAATTTTATGTGAATGGAAGCAATAAATGGCTCATTATTTCTAGCAGCACTGGCTTGTTTGTTCTAAGGTTAATTTAAAAATCCCATATAAATCCAACTTTTGTCCTAATATCTATGTGTGTAAGAAAAATTATCATTAGGAATTAGCAGTTCTTATTTGTATTATTTGTATTTAAACCCACTTTCACTGGATATTTCTTTAGATTATTTTCTATTGGAACTTTTTCAATTTTGTGTTAGAGTACTCCATTTTTAGGAATAATTTATCTAGTATAAACACTCTTATAATTAAATATTTCATTGTGCTTCTCTTTTTTTCAAATTTTAATAAGTACAGACCACTGTTTATGTGTATAGTACAGTCATTTAACTTTAAAATATCAACAGAAGCTATAAATATCAATTATATGCTATCCTAATGTGACAGGCATCTCATAGACATCAGTTTATTAGTTACTATTATTGATTAGTAAATTTGTTGTTGTTGCTCAGTTGCTCAGTTGTGTCCGATTCTTTGTGACCCTATGGTATGCAGATGCCAGGCTTCTCTATCCTTCACTCTCTCCTCTAATTTGCTCAAACCCATGTCCATTGAGTTGATGATGTCATCCACCCATCTCATCCTCTGTAGCCCCCTTCTCCTTTTGCCCTCAATTTTTCCCAGGATCAGAGTCTTTTACAGTTGAGTTTATTTATTTATTTTTTTTGCATAAAGTGGTTAAAGGATTGGAACTTCCTACATAAAATGTATTCATTTATTATCTAACCATTATTTATCACTTATATTGTTCCTTACTGTGTCCTAAGGAAAATGTCCTTTAATTTTATATACATGTACAATAATTAACTATAATTTCAATAAATTCTTTAGTTTCTACTGCTGTCAATTATGCTAAAGGCACTATAGCAATATAAAAAATATATTTCTAGAGAGATCCCTATTCACTAGAAATAAATGGGAGAAGAGCACAACAACATATACTTGAAATGAGAAAAGGCTTTATATTCAGTAAAAAAAAAAAAAAAAGAACCAACAAAACCTCTAAAGAGGGCTGAAACAAATACACAGCTGAAGAACATTTCATAAACATCAAAAAGCATAAAGGAGAAAATTACATGCTGGGATACAGAGTCAGAAAACAATAGTTCAAATTCCAAACCCACTATTTACTTGCTCTGTAATTTTGGCAACTTTTTTAAATCTTTTTGGGCCTGAGATTCTACATCTGTATAATTAGAATTGTCCTTATAAAGTTGTGATGAAAATTAAGAGTTAACCCAGGAAAAATGCTTTAAAGAATACCTGGTAAAAGTAAAATTCTATTTTAGTTCTCAGGATCAAAGATCACTACTTTCCTTCTAGAATGTATCTTAATTTTTGTCCTCCCTCCCTCCCTCCTTTTTCCCTAACTTCTTTCCTTCTCATTTCTCTCTCTTCATCTTTTATACAATGACATTTTGCAGTTTATTTTTTTCCACCCTGCTTATATAAAGTTTATGTACATTCTTTAAAAAATCCTATTGCCAAAAAGCAACTTTACATTATTTTCATTTTTAGCAAATGCATTTTAATTACAGATTAACTTAATTTATTCAGCTCCTCCTCCTCATTCCAATACTGGACATTACCTTTTCCTCTTAATTTTCTAATTACTTTAAACACTGCTTCAATAAGTGTCCTTGTAAATGAATCATGGATACTTTCTGTATCACAATTCTGATGGGGAATTACCAGTTCAAATACAGTTTTGAAATTTGAGTTTATCATGTAAAATACAAAATTGCCTTCCTGAAATGTTGATCTGTGTACACTATATGCTGATAGTGTATGTGTATCCTGAAGTGATGTGAAAAGTTACTCAGTTGTATCCAACTCTTTGTGACCCCATGGATATTAAGACCAGGTGATTTTCCAGGTCAGAATACTGGAGTGAGTAGCCATTCCCTTCTCCAGGGAATCTTCCCAACCCAGGGATCGAACCCAGGTCTCCTGCATTGCAGATGGATTCTTTACCAGCTGAGCCACTAGGGAAGCCCAAGAATACTGGAGTGGTAGCCTATCCCTCTCCAGGGGATCTTCCTGACCCAGGAATCGAACTGGGGTCTCCTGCACTACAGGCAGACTCTTTATCAGCTGAGCTATAAGTGAAGTTCATGCGCACAGCCTACTGTTTACTCAAATATTGTTACATTGGTGAGAAACCGAGTATACCATCAGAAAATGGTCAGACCATACATAAAGATAGAATTATGACCCACCATCTGCAGGAATCATCCTAGGAAGTCAACCTACTATTTATAAGTCAGACATGTTAGAAAGTCAGAAACCTCTCTGAAAATCAGTCTGTGAAGTGAAAGTCGTTCAGTCATGTCCGACTCTTTGCGAATTCTCTAGGCCAGAATACTGGAATGGCTAGCCTTTGCCTTCTCTAGGGGATCTTCCCAACCCAGGGATCAAACCCAGGTCTCCGGCATTGTAGGCAGATTCTTTTCTAGCTGAGCCACAAGGGATGCCCAAGAACCCTGGAGTGGGTAGCCTGATCTCTACCAGATCTTCTTGACCCAGGAATCAAACTGGGGTCTCCCGTTGCAGGCGGATTCTTTACCTACTGAGCTATCAGGGAAACTGAAAATCAGTCTAGGAAGCCCCAAAATAGCCCTGTAACAACTGGGCCCAAACAATGGGAGTTGACCAATAACTGACAACTTCTCTAACCTTTGTCCCTGCTCCCAATTTAGAACCAACAGCAGAGAAATCCAAATATGCAGCCCTAACCTATCACATAAGAAGATTCACTTCTAGTTAGCCTGCTTACAGTTTGCCCATGCTAATAGCCTTCAAGGGGGAATACCTGAAGTCTGCCCTTTTTGTCCACTATAAAGCTTTTCCACTCTTCTACCTACCTTCAAGTCTTGCCAAATTCAACTCCCTTCTTCCCTTCCTCCTTCTCCCTTTATTTTATTTCTTTTCTTTTTCCTCCCTCCCTCCTAATCCTTCCTTCTTTCTTTCCTTCTTTATGTTTCAATGAATTCCAAATTATAAATAAGCAATGAATTTGAAATAAATGAAATATGGTGCCCTGAGGGTATGAATAGAATAGGGGAGACAAAACAAAATGTCACAGTTCTATTCCAGGTGCAGATTCAAATCACCACATTAATTGAAATTCTATCAGTTATATTTGCCCACACTGAAAACCATTTGGCTAGGGAAATAAAAAAGCTGGCATACATATAACACCATATTTCTGAATACCTCTCTGTTGTTGAATAGATTAACACCATGATTTTTGTTTTTTTGGTAGGCCTAGGGATTTCTCTCGATTGATATTTTATTAACCAGCTTCACAGGTGCTCTGTGATACAAAAGTAATATACTTTCTCTGTAAAATGGCCATAGTTTACTGAAAAGCATTAAAAAAAATTTAATTCTATCATTCAGAGAATGGCAACATTTGTTTTATGTTTCAGACTTTTTCTATGCACATACACACATATGCACATATGCACATACACACATATGCATACCCCCAGTGGCTCAGCAGTAAAAGGACCTGCATGAGACCCAGGTTTGATCCCTGGGTTCGGAAGATCCCCTGGAGGAGGAAATGGCAACCCACTCTAGTATTCCTGCCAGGAAAAGCTCATGGACAAAGGAGCCTGGTGGGCTTTAGTCCACTGGGTTGCAAAAGTTGAACACAACTGAGCATGCATGCAGAATACACTACAATAATTCTATTTTCACTTGATCATCTTTTTATATCAAAACTATCATCTTCATGAATTTGTTCTTGCTGTGTTCAGTCGCTAAGTTTATCCAACTCTTGGCAACCCTATGACTAAAGCACATCCGGTTCCTTTGTCCTTGACTGTCTCCTGGAGTTTGCTCATATTCACGTCCATTGCCTCAGTGATATTATCTAACCATCTCATTCTCTGCAACTTCCTTCTCCTTTTGCCTTCAGTCTTTCTCTTCCAATCAGTAGGTCTTCGCATCAAGTGGCCGAAGTATTGGCGCTTCAGTTTCAGCATCAGTTCTTCCAATGAATATTCCAGGTTGGCTTCATGTAGGATTGACTGGTTTGACCTACCTGTAGTCCAAGGGACTCTCAAAAGTCTTCTCCAGCACCACAATTCAAAAGCATCGATTCTTTGGCATTCAGCCTTCTTTATGGTCCAATTCTCACATTTTCATGAATGCTCTCCTGTAATGCTATTTTATGGACATAGCCCCATATCACTGGCCCCAAATGATGGTGGCTGACTCTCTTGTTATAGCAAACACTGAATAAATAACCTTTGCCACTGTCACTTCAGTTTATTTCCACACTGGGTATAATTACTTTCATTTTTACCCTCTAAACAAAACAATGGTATTTATTTGATTAAACTGATATTTTTTATTTAAGAGTTAATGAGTATTTTTCATGCCATCATATCGTTTCCTATTTAAGCATTTAGTGTTTCTTTATTGATTTTTATTTCAATTGCATTAGTGTATTATAATTTTAACCTATGTTTTGCAAGTATTTTTACTAATACAAAGGAGAGTTATTTTGTTTATTTTAATATGCATTATTTTTTAGTAGTATTCTTAGGATTCCTAGGCAGAACATTGTATCATCTAAATACAGTTATGTTTATCATTTCCTTTAAGATACTCTGGTTTCTCATCTTTATTCTTCTTATATTATTTTCTAGGTCTTTCAGAAAAATGTGCTAAAAGTTGTGCTAGCAGCATTCTTATCTTGTCTCTCACCTAACAGAAAAATCTCCTGAAAGTCACCAATAACTTTTGTGATACTTATCTACAGTTACTTTGACATACATGCTGATAAAGTACCCTCCTATTCCTAGTTTATTAAGAGCTATTATTAGAAATTATACATTTATCAACTATTTTGGTACCTCTGGATAGGATCAATTCATCCTTTGATCTGTTGATGTGGTAAGATATAATAAAAGATTTTTCATTTAAACGTCCTTTTTTTTTTTTTTTTTTTTTAACCCTATTTGGTCCTTATCTGATGAATATGGTGTGAATTAAAAGTATAGAGCCTTGTAAATTTTATTATGTTTATTTTCCTCTAAAACTTAAAATTATGACATATAAGTACAAGCTATAATACTAAGTATCCCCTACTTTTTGTATTTCTCTCCCAAATGACTATTTATCTCTATTTTAACAGGAGTTATAGAAATTCAAAGAAGAGTAGCAACATTTGGACGAAGTTTCAGGCGTTTCAGGATTTCCCACTGGCTGTTCAATGAAATGATGGATACTTACAGAGAGAAGTGGGAGAAGATGGCATGAAATCCTAAAGAGTAATTTAGGGATAAAAATTTGGAAAGGATATAAGCAAAGGCAGAACTGTTTTATATGTTCCAGGATAAATGATAAGATCTTTTAAAGAGGTCCAATGTAAGAGAAAGATGATAAGAGATATAATTGGAAAAATAGATTGATACCATAGTGCGTAGGGTGTTAAATACGGAGGAGTCTGACTTTTGTACAGTAAGTGGTTTCTGAGCCAGGGATTGATACACAAAATGTTATTTGAGCACCAGAATTCCTGTGGTTGTGTAAGAGCTGAACTGTAGGAACATCATCTAAAGGCAGGGGGATTAGTAATAAAGTTACTGCAGTCCTTTAAAGGCGATATTTATGTCTTTGCTATGTATGGAAAATCTGATTAATAACTTATCTATTTCCTCAATAATATATTAATAGTTGTTTACAATTAGAATTTGTGCATTTTGGTTACCAGTTTCCTAATTTTACCCTTGAGTTCTTTCAAAACTCTTGTGTAAATCTCAATTGGTCTGTCAACTTATCTACATAAACACATGTTCCTAACAGGAATCTTTAATTTTTTATTGGAATGTATGATGCCACAGAAATAATTTAACAGCTTATTTGCTACAGAGGAAATAGGGGCTGTTGGTGTATTATAAATGAAATTAAAGACATTTCACAATATGATACATCCAGAGTTTTCATTTTATGGTCAAATTTTATAACTGAGATTCTTTTGATAATGCTTTCATGCTAAATATCTAAATATAGGAATCATGACTTAAGTTAACAGCTTGTGCATACTTCCATTGTAAGTTTTTCTTAGCATGGTGTGAAGCCATTCCTCAGAGAAGAATAGGCTTTGGGGCAATTGTCTTATCAGAGGCATACATTTCTTTGTGACTTTTCTTCTATCATATATAGTTCCTTATGTTGAGAAAAAATATATATTAAATTAAAATTTTCTCTACAGAGCTTTTGTTGAACCTGTAGGCAACACAGATCAGAATCTCTCCCTTGCACTTAAACAACCAAAACAGAAGAGAACATTTATGATATACTCAAGGAAAGAATATGTAGGCATTTTATATCTAGTCAAATAGTGCTTATAGGATGAAAGCTATGACCAGAGAATTTTGAACATGTACGAACTCATGGGATATTGTTTGCATGAATCCTCCTTAGGACTTAGATGATAAACTTCAAGCAAGAAGTCAGTGAGGGAAATCTCAGCAAAAGGTCCAAATGTATTTTACTGCAAATCTGAAACAAGTGTGCTCATAAAAGTAACTGAATATAATGAAGATGTTACATATCCACCAACTATAGAAACAGAATGAAGTGAAGTGAAGTCACTCAGTCATGCCCGACTCTTTGTGACCCCATGGCCTGTAGCCTACCAGGCTCCTCCATCCATAGGATCTTCCAGGCAAGAGTACTGGAGTGGGTTGCCATAGAAATAGAATAAATAATAATAATAGGAGTTGGCATATGGAGTCAGGGGAATAAGGTGATCAGCAGAATAATCTAGCTGATTGCCTTGTATGTGGTGACTCAGAAATCTCATTGTAGAGATATAAGCACTCAGTATAAAGGTAATGATAAAGAAAAGTAATATTGCTGATTAAATTGGATGTGAAAAGAGGGAAAGAGGAAAAAGACAGGCAAAAACAAAAATATATATTATTTAAAAGGAAAGGGCTAAAAAAAAAAAAAAAAAGGAAAGGGCTCCACTAACACGTTAAAACAACTACGAAAACAAAGATACAGAAATTCCTGTATCAATGAAGGCTTATGCAAAACAAAAACTTAAGAGGAAAACAGAACATCAAAAAATGTTAGTGATAAGAAGAAAATTGTCAGTAATATTAAGAAATGCACGTGTTAAACTTGCCTATTAAAAGAAAGATAACTTTCAAGATTGATTACAAGGAAAAAACAATTCTGCTAGGCTTATATATCTGGATCAAAGTGATTCCCAAGAGACTGAAAATGGCAATTGAGAAAAAAGCTTCAACTAAAACAACAACAATAATGACAATCTATAAATATGGAATTTTACCCAGAATACTCAAAATGGAAGAAGTGTAGATACCATCACTTACACTTTTTCTGCTCTTGAAACAGGACACAAATGTGATAGATTCAGAGTGATGTCTCACTCAACAAGCGCCACAGGAGTTTAATAAATCCTTAGACTGATGTTATGTTAACTTATTTTTCAGCCTATTAAGGATTGAATAGGTCTTATGGAATGTCTTCCAAAATAAATGCATACTGAAGAAAATTTAGAAAATACATTTAGAAAGAAAAATATAAAATCACTCATACCCACTTTAGTGATCGATCCTATTAATTTTTAAAGTATTATTAACTGTGATCATTTTTAGGTTATTATAAATAGATACAGACAACATCTATATAACATACATATATCACATGGGTTTTTAAAAAGTTAGATAATGTTGAATATACAGTTGTGTATTTTACTTTTCTAATATGATAATAAAATGGACATTTTCTATTGCTCTCTAAAACTTAAAGATGTATCACACTGCCCTATTGTAAAACCTTCATTTAAGATGTGATATTTTTACTTTTATAATATTATTAGAATAAAGAGGTACCTATATGTATCTACTTTGAGGAGAAACCCCTTATCCAAGGGTAAAGAAGAAGCCCCAGACAGTAGGAGCAGTGAATTCACTTTTATAATCAAACCCCATCCCCACCAGAGATGCTCAGAGGCCTCAAACAAACCTAGTGTGCACGAGGAGCCAGAGACCCCAGAGACACTGAGGTAGAACTGTGTTTGAGCATCTCCTCTGGAGGTACAGGTCAGCAGTGGACTGCCACAGGGCCTGGGGCGTTGGGTGCAGCAGACTTGGGTATGGCATAAGCCCTCCTGGAGGAGGTAACCATTAACCCCACCATAGAGCTGCCGGAACTTATGCAGGACTGGGGAAACAGACTCTTAGAGGGTACAAACAGAACATTGTGTATACCAGGACACAGGAGAAAAGAGCCGTGACCCCACAAGAGACTGATCTGACTTGATCAGGAATGTCCAGGAGTCTCCAGTAGAGGGATGGGTCGGTGGTGGCCTGCTGCAGGATTGGGGGAACTGAGTGTAGCAGTACATGCATGGGACCTTTTGAAGGAGTCACTATTATCTTCATTACCTCCACATAGGTTGGCCCCAGGTAAATAACAGGGTAATAAATATTCCAAACACTAGCAAGGAGAGATAAGAAAGCCTTCCTCAGCAATCAATGCAAAGACATAGAGGAAAACAATACAATGGGAAAGACTAGAGATCTCTTCAAGAAAATTAGAGATACTGAGGGACCATTTCATGCAAAGAGGGGCACAATAAAGGACAGAAATGGCAGGGAACTAACAGAAGCAGAAGATATTAAGAATGGGTAGCAAGAATACACAGAAGAACTGTACAAAAAAGATCTTCACGACCCAGATAATCACGATGGTGTGATCACTCACCTAGAGCCAGACATCCTAGCATGCGAAGTCAAGTGAGCCTTAGGAAGCATCACTATGAACAAAGCTAGTGGAGCTGATGGAATTCCAGTTGAGCTATTTCTAATCCTAAAAGATGATGCTGTGAAAGTGCTACACTCAATATACCAGCAAATTTGGAAAACTCAGCAGTGGCCCCAGGACGGGAAAATGTGTTTTTATCCCAATGCCAAAGAAAGACAATGCGAAAGAATGCTCCAACTATGGCACAATTGCACTCATCTCACATGCTAGTAAAGTAATGCTCAAAATTCCCTAAGCCAGGCTTCAGCAATATGTGAACTGTGAACTTCCAGATGTTCAAGCTGGTTTTAGAAAAGGCAGAGGAACCAGAGATCAAGTTGCCAACATCTGCTGGATCATCACAAAAGCAAGAGAGTTACAGGAAAACATCTATTTCTGCTTTATTGACTATGTCAAAGCCTTTGACTGTGTGGATCACAATAAACTGTTGAAAATTCTGGAAGAGGTGATAATACCAGACTATCTGATCTTCCTCTTGGGAAACCTGTAGGCAGATCAAGAAGCAACAGTTAGAACTGGACATGGAACAACAGATTGGTTCCGAATAGGAAAAGGAGTACGTCAAGGCTGTATATTGTCACCCTGCTTGTTTAACTTATATGCAGAGTATATCATGAGAAACGCCGGGCTGGAGGAAACACAAGCTGGAATCAAGATTTCCAGGAGAAATATCAATAACCTCAGATATGCAGATGACACCACCCTTATGGCAGAAGGTGAAGAGAGTGAAAAAGTTGGCTTAAAGCTCAAGATTCAGAAAACTAAGGTCATGGCATCTGGTCCCATCACTTCATGGCAAATAGGTGGGGAGACAATGGAAACAGTGACAGACTTTACCTTTTTGGGCTCCAAAATCACCACAGATGGTGACTGCAGCCACGCAATTAAAAGACCCTTGCTCCTTGGAAGAAAAGTTATTCAACCTAGACAGCATATTAAAAAGCAGAGACATTATTTTGTCAGCAAAGGTCTAGTCAACGCTATGGTTTTTCCAGTGGTCATGTATGGATGTGAGAGTTGGACTATAAAGAAACCTGAGCACCAAAGAACTGATGCTTTTGAACTGTGGTGTTGGAGAAGACTCTTGAGAGTCCCTCGGACTGCAAGGAGATCCAGCCAGTGCATCCTAAAGGAAATCAGTCCTGAATATTCATTGGAAGGACTGATGCTGAAGCTGAAACTCCAATTCTTTGGCCACTTGATGGGAAGAACTGACTAATTTGAAAAGACCCTGATACTGGGAAAGACTGAAGGCAGGAGGAGAAGGGGATGGCAGGATGAGATGGCTGGAGGGCATCACCAACTCAATGGACATGAGCTTGAGTAAACTCCGGCAATTGGTGATGGACAGGGAGGCCTGACATACTGCTGTCCATGAGGTTGCAAAGAGTTGGACATGACTGAGAGACTGAACTGGACTGAACTGAGTATTTTCTGTGCATTTATTTGTCATTGCTGCTATAGGAAAGCATCACACATTTAATGGATTAACACACATTATCTTACAATTCTATAAGCAGAAGTCCAACATAGGTCTCATTGGGCTGACACTAAAGTATCTGCAAAGTATCTCTGTACAATCCATTCATATCTGGATTGTACAGAGAATAATCTGTTATCTTGCCTGATCCAGCTTCTAGAGCAAGCCTGTGTTTCCTGATTCATGGCCCCTTTGCTCCATCTTCAAAGCAGACAAAGGTGAGTCAAATCTTCCTCATGTTTCATCATCTGACCCTTCCATCACTGATACTCTTTGCACAGGCAGAGAAACTTCTGTGCTTTTAAGGACTCATGAGATTAGCTTAGATCCACCCAGATAATCCAAGATAATTTCTTCATTTTAAGGTTGATAATCATAATTACATTTGCTGTTTTTTCTGCAATATAAGGTAACACGTTCATCTATTCTAGGGGGAAATGCACAGATATTTTGCCTACTACATTCTTTTATTTTTCCTTCTTTTGCATACAATGATCTTTTATTGAGGCTTTTATTCTATTCAACTGGTCTGGATTGTCTACTCCTGCTATACTATGCTGAATTTTGTTGATTTATATTACTGTAATCTATGGCAGGCTTTAGTTTATCCTCATAGCTTTTTTTTTTTTAAATGTTCTCATGTATTTATTTTAGAAACTGCTTTACAACTAATTAAGTACAAGAGATACCCTTGAGATATTTAATTTAAATTGCACAGATCCTATAAATCCTCTAACATCCCTCCTACACACAGTGTCTATTCAATCTTTTTAAAATTTTATACCCAAATTTTTATAATTTCCATCAAATATGTTCAAAATATTTCTTACTGAGTTTATTCTTATTTATTGTTGTTGATGCCTATGAGTATATTGTTTTACTTTCTAGTCTCCTAAATATATAAGAAAATGTTGATATTTGAAAGTCTGAATTATCACATTAATTCTAATATATTATAGTCTACTAGATTACTAAACAATTGTTCATAATGCTAACTATTTAGGTTGACATGTCACATACTAACAATAACTACTATATTTTTTTTAACTTTAGGAGGTTAGATCACTTTAGTTATCATGTGTGGTTTTATATATTTACATTTTAAACCAGTTGTGCATCCAACTCAAAAGAAATCTATGTAAATAAATATGATACAAATATTGCTCAACCAAATATGGAAAGCTGATACTTTTATATATTGTTAGCATCTGAAAATACATGTATAAAAAGAAATAGCAAGAGTATTAATAAATAATACAATCAATTTCAGGTTTAAGTGTTTATAAATGTCTATTTGATGATTTTTCTCTGTCAGTTCTCTCTTGTTAATGATTACAGGTTGAACAAGTAGTGTTTACTAGTCACTGCATTAAGGGGGAACACAGTCCTTGGGGAACCACTCAGGGTCTTAATAAGACGGTATTACAGAGGGATTACTGTAGGATTTGGGCCTGTGTTCGTGATTTGGGGACGGGCTTAAGGAAGTGGGGTTTTACTCTGCATTGGATGATGTCAGGAAGCAGGGCTATTTCTAGGACTGATCATTTTAACAAATCTTTTCTAGAAAGAGAAAAGAACAGAGAGAGACAATAGTTGTATCTGGTAAAGAAGTAGCAGTCACACATATTTGCCAAGACAGGAGGATCACAGCGGTGGTGGTGGTTTAGTTGCTAAATCGTGTCTGACTCTCGGACTCCATGGACTGTAGCCCGCCAGGCTCCTCTGTCCATAGGATTTCCCAGGTAAGAATACTGGAGGGGGTTGCATTTCCTTCTCCAGGGCTCTTCCTGTGCCGACATCTCCTGCTTGGCAGATGGATTCTTTACCCTTGAGCCACTAGGCTTCCCAGGTAGGAGGGTACTGCTTTTTTTTGTTGTGTGAAAATTGTTCAAGCTTTTCTCTGTGTTTAGATATGATTTCAGTTTTGTCTAAATTCTTGCCTGGAGAATCCCCGTGGACAGAGGAGCCCGGTGGGCTAAAGACCTTGGGGTCGCAAAGACTTAGACATGACTGAGCAAATAAGCACACAGCCACATATGATCATGGACTAGCCTGGTCTGATGTTGATGTTTTATAAGGTTGTTTATGCTCATCAGGAGCACATGAAGGTCTGTCTGTGTCAATCCAGCTTCCAGATGTTAGACTACTTTTCTCTCTCATCACCAGACAGACCAACGTACAACAACATTACTGATCCCAAAGGGCTTGATGTTAATTATAAGTGTTTGACTGTTACTTTTTGTGTCTGAGTTTATCAATTTTAAGTTCTTTTGCTCTGTATTACAGTTAATTATAGCAAATATATCCCTTAGATATTTTTAATAATCATAGATTTACAGTGTCACACGCATTTGAAATTATTTTTCTCTTGTATTCCAGTAACTGCAATCATTTGCAAATTCACTTTTGAAATTCCAAAATTCTGGATTCAGAAAGACAGTCTGAATTTCCATACCTCTGTAGTTGTGTGTGTGTACGTGTATGCATTACTAAGAAAC
Source organism: Dama dama (assembly GCF_033118175.1). Classification (NCBI taxonomy): domain Eukaryota; kingdom Metazoa; phylum Chordata; class Mammalia; order Artiodactyla; family Cervidae; genus Dama; species Dama dama. The sequence goes on along the minus strand of NC_083698.1, from coordinate 86,043,635 downwards.
AAAATAATTTAGATTGATGGTGGCTAAGTCTTCAACAAAAGTTAAGTAGTTATTGTGCAAGTCAATTATATATAAACTTATATAAAACTAATTATATAAAGATACACAAACATATTGCTTATCATATAGCAGATTTAATATGGTTAGTGTGATGTATTTTTAATTAAGTAGTATGTACCCCTATGAAAAAATAGAATAAGGAAGTTTCCTCTTCTTTCAACACTTTCAGAAGAATTTTTATAATGGTGAATTATATAAAGAAAGTCTTAATAACCTACTCTTAATTTCAACAGAAACAAGCTACAAGAATTCCTACATAACTGAAATAGCCACTTAGATTTTTTTTTAATAAACAGATTTCAAACGGAAAATTGAACAAGCTAAACTATAATAATATTTACTAAATTATTAGACTTGGTAAGTCTAGTAATTACTAGACTTCTGTCAACTGGAATCAAGTAGTCATTTAGAAATTTCCTAAGGCAGAAAAAATAACTACATGTTTTTCTGGCCATTTCCTATAGACTTGACAAATTGGGTTAGATTTATTTTCACCAGTTTTCTTTATTGTTACTTTTCTCTTTCCAACTAATTTAATTTTTCTTTGTACAATGATGAACATTTCTTTTGAAGTCATGATATATATACTTAATTTTCATATTACATATATAAAGAAAAAGCACATTTGTATAGTTTTTGGTCATCTATGCTTATTATTTGGATATGAATAAACTGATCTGATGCAAAGTTTATTTTATTTTTATATAAAATATATATCTATGATTTTGAATTCATGTCTGAATATTATTTATTCATTTAATTCACCAGAATTTTTTTTTTAAGTTCATCCCTTAAAGATTTCTCTTTAATGTTACCTAGGAAATGTACCACATAAAGCAGCAATCCCCAACCTTTTTGGCACCAGTTTCGTGTAAGATAATTTTTCCATGGACTGGGGTAGGGGTGATTTCAGGATGATTCAAGTGCACTGCATTTATTGTGCACTTATATTATCATCACACCTAAGATCACCAGTCATTAGATCTTGGAGGTTGGGGACCCCTGATATAAAGAATTAGAAACAATCCATTATATAAAACCTTAACAGAGATTTATGCTGCTAATTAGACTAGCTCTATTCCAATCATTTCAAATTTGTAAACTCACTTAAGGAAAAAACTGTCTTTAGAACAAGGTTGTAAAATGTGGAATATTTTAATCTTGTTGTTTTCATTGTGTTCTTGTTCAGAACATATGGGCTTCGTATGCATAATGGAATAACTAGCTGAAAAACTGTCTCCCAGACTATATATGACAAGTTCAACTAGCAGCTGCTAGATCTCTTGTTCTCCTCTTCAAACAGACAAAGGACACTTATGTGCTAATCTCTGAAGTAGTAGGCAAACCACTGTCGTTGTTTAGGCTCTAAGTCCTGGCTGACTCTTTGCGACCCTACTGGAGTAGGTTGCCATTTCCTCCTCCAGGGGATCTCTCCAACCCAGGGATTGAACCTGCATCTCCTGTACTGGCAGGCTGGTTCTTACCACCGAGCCACATGGCAGCCATGGTGGCAGTCAGAATCCGCAGACATTTGCATGATCTTTATTAAAAAAATAAATAAAAACACATTCAAATTAAAGGCCTAACAAACTGCAAGCAGGTTTTCTTGAAACAATTGCTGTCTCTAGTGTTGAGAACACCGGGCTATGCATATTAACACTAACCAGATTACATTTCATTATCCTTCCTTCTCAGAATCTCTATTCTCTGTCCTTCCAGAAATCTCACCATCTCTCCAGATGTGGGGATTGTGGTAGATATAAATTCATGCATTTAAATTCTTTTATAAACTTGTTTTAGAAGAGAAAAGGCGAGTGCAAGGCCCAAAGAGAGAGCAAGAAAGAGCTTCCTCATAAAATCCCAGAAATAAAAATTTTAGAATTACACCTATGTTTCATTAAATTTGTTTTGAGGGAATGACTCATTTGTTCACATGACATTCCTAAAATGAAGAGAAAATGTGCTACTTTTGGTTATAGACAGGAGTGGGGACATTGTGTGGTAACAGTTAGGATGTTAGAGAGTAAATATTTTATGATTAGCATGCAAATTTTAGGGAGACTAAAGATCTAATTTTTCAATATTAAAATATTCTCAAATATCTTATGACTTTTGTATATTGTGATTTACAAATGTCTTGTGATTTTGTATTGGGTGATTTACAAAGAAGTTCACAACTGTCCTGTGAAAAATGTAAAATCCAATATTTATTAACATTTCTTTAAAATTCCACATAATTTCATTAATTTAAAATCTTATATGAATAGACTATAATCATCTTAAGGAAATTTAATGTACAGTGATTTAAGGACAAAAACCAGAGCCCACTTCTGCTAGCTTTTACTATTTTTTCCATGATTAGCTGATTTTTTGTAGTTGTTTAGTCGCTAAATTATATTTGACTCTTTTGCAACCCCATGGACTATAGCTAGGCTCCTCTGTTCATTGAATTTCCCAGGCAAGTGGGTTGCCATTTCCTTCTCCAGGGGATCTTCCAGAACCAGGGATCAAATTTGTATCTCTTGCATTGGCAGGATTCTACATAGTTGCAATTACATATATTTGCCTTTTAATTTATCATTATTGAAAAATCCTGCTCATCCTTAAGAATGCCATGATGATTAAATGCATTAAAGAAAATACTTCAACTAACTAGCTCTTACGGAATCATAAATGAATTTATGATTTGGAACATTTCTTGCCTGTCAATTCTGAAAAAAATTTAAAGATAATTCCTAACCAAGGACGAAATGCAGAAAAGCATATTTTCTCATTTATCAATAAATAAAAGGAGAATAAACGGTCAGAACAGTTCAGGAAAGCTCTGTGGAAATACGTCAAAACCGAAAATGAAAAGTGAAAGTGAAGTCGCTCAGTCGTATCGGACTTTTTACGACCCCACGGACTGTAGCCTATCAGGCTCCTTCATCTATGGGATTCTCCAGGCAAGAATACTGGAGTGGGTTGCTATTTCCTTCTCCAAGACTATAAACACGCTCATATTATTTAGCCCAATAAACTGTTTCAACACCTGGGAAATAATCTCAAGGAAACAAAGGAAAAAAACAGGCAAAAAATCTATGTTTCAGAATCTTAAAAAAAAAAAATAAATAAAAATTAGGAAATGGTGTAAATGATGAATAACACAACTATGATTAAATGACTTGCAGTCTATTGCCTTGATTCAGTGGTATTGCATTAATATAAAATGCTCACTAAAAATATATTAAAATTATTTCTCTGTGTTTCTCTTGTCTAGGCTCTTTTCCAAGTTTTTGACTTGTTCTCCATTTGGCTGAAGTTAAAAACATCCAGAAATACAGAGTCTCTTTCCTCTAATTGTTCAATGAAAGTCTAGGGCTTTATTTAGAAAATTCAACTTGTTTCTTCCTGAGCTAGTCTACTATGTGAAGGAGGGGTGAGGTCTCAATCCCAGGAGCTCGTGACAGATCGATGCCTCCATGCTTCAGGCTCCTGTGTGATGGGGACAGGGTATAACAAATGCTGGGCATACAAGCATCTCTAGTTTGAAAAGAGAAGAGCATGATTGCTATGTAGCTGATCTTAAATAAACAATAAGGGATAAAAGCACACTGGCATTTATTAAACTTTTTAAAAGAACCCATTTTTCATTGTATCAGAAACCTGGCAAAACTGGGACCTTTACCAACATCTTACAAACGGGAACGCAGAGGCTTATTGAGCATCATTAATTAATTTGCTCAAGGTTATAGTCATCGGCATTTAAGCAAGTTTTAATGGTAAATGATATGCTCATTCTATGGCTTGTATTAATTCCTCACTGTTGCTGGCAGCAAGCAGTCATAAAGTGTGATTTCTTTTTAACAAAGTTTAAAAATCGTATGTGTTTTATTTGGAAATTAAGGTATTTTTATAGATTTTAACAAGTGGGAAGAAATAGAAAGTATAATTTAAAAAAGAAATTGTAAAATTTATGTGAAAAGAATGGATGTGGAAGCTGGTGTATGCTCCCTAGAGAGGCTGATGGATATGGATATGGGGACTCTGTATAATAAAATCATCTGCATAGAAGTCAGAGCCCTTGACTATGTATATTGGTCTCTCATATATAAGTGTGCAGTAAGTTTTGGAAGAGATGCAATCACTAGGAGAGCACATGACAAAAATATGAAAATGGTGACACAGAGGAATAATTAAAGAACATTCCAGAAAATCTCTGAAACGTTCTTGCCAATAGGACATTTCCTATTTAAACATATTTTCAAACTTTACGTAGATGAACTCTAACATTTTGAACATCACCTACAGAATAACAGTAGAAAAATAGCTTATTATAATGTAAGCTAAACCAAATGCAAGGCATACACAGTTATGCATGTCTATATTTCAATTTTTGCATATATGTAAAGAATTTGGATGTGTATATTATCCATTAAAAGGCATTAAAATCAAGATAGAAATAAACACTTGTTTAAAATTAGTCATTTTTGGGGGGCATATCACAGACTTCAACTCTGTAGCCACATCAGGGTTGTGATCTAGGGTCTTCAGGGCTTTGTCCTAGCTCTGCTGCAGGATTTATGACTTTGGCAAGCTGACTTATTTCATTGTGTCTGTTTCATACAGGTACACTGAAACAGCTGTACTGGATTATGTCTAAAATTTTCTCTGCTTCCAAATGGCTATTGTTCAAGAATTCTTCTAAACAAATAGTTCTTCCAGTAGAGCACACACATAGTATTCTGAAGTATGTACTCATAAATATGTGATAATTGATTCAACAAATACTGAGTGTCTACTCAGCTGGGAAACTAGGGATATAGTGGTCAATAAGAACTATGGACTCTTTCTTTATTAGTACACTCTTTTAGAAGGTGGTAAATTTATTTTTTCCTCCAATATCTATCTTTAACCCTAGAAGAATAAAGTCAGCTTCCTACCCCTGGAATGTATGTATGTGTGTATATGGATGGTGGTTAGGAAATACTAAAGGTGTCATTCCAGCTTAATATCCCAGAGAGATGCAGCAGCATGAAAAATTATTTTAGGTTCATAAATTAGAGGCCCACAGGCCTCATTAAGAATGTATTAATAGGTAACTTTTCTCCAATTCCACCATGCTTTAAAACATTTTTATTAAAGGCCAATATTTATAAAGTTGAAAGAGTATAAGTAATAAAAATATATTTTCAGTTTCTTTAATAAACTGGAAGACTGAGCCAGTGTAATAGTGTGACCTGATAGCTAAAGCTAGGTCCACCAGAGGGGGTGTAGCAAAGCCCCAGTCATTAAGTCCGCATCACTTACTAATGGATTATAACAGGTCCATTCTGCTTAAAAGATCTGTTTCTTACTGTCATTTGAGATATGAATGCTAACCTGCAGGTCTGAAAAACTGCAAGTTCCTTAATATGTTCAGGCTCAGTTCAGTCATGGATCTTATTAGTGAACACTGGAACCTTGTCCAACAGATTTACAAAAACAATTTGGTAACAAAGAGTGGGTACTTTTCATAAACAGCAAGAGGAACCAAAAATCTGGCTTGGAAGCTATGCCACCAAGAATAAGAGGAAAATCACAGCCCCAGGCTGGTCTCATGAGTTGTTCTGCGTCTTCTTCACGCGCTCCACAGTTGACCCTGTGTCCCAAACCCTGCAGTAGTATCGCTGGGCTCCTGGTGCTGCTGCAGAGAGCCTTTCATTTTTCACAGCACACCCACCACCTTCTCCAGCCATTCTGCATTTGCTCAAGGCCACCCTCTTCCTATTCCTTTCTTCTGAGTGACCCTCTGAAGGATTCTAAGCCACACACAAACCTAAGCTGTATCTCTAAACAAGGCTGGAGAGGCAAAGTCGGGCTGCCAGCTTGCTGAGATAGGATCCACAAAATAGAAAATCAACAAAATATTAAAAGTGTGTTCAGAGAGACTTGGCTTTTAAGGATGACTGTGTAATAAGTGTGCATGTGCCTAAAGGCATATAGTGAGCTGCTCTGGTAAAGATGAAATTTTAAACCACTTCTCCTGTGCCCTAATCCATTATTAATTCATGCCTCTAGACCATATTTGTAGAAAACTCTAATCCCAAGGAAACAGTCTGAATGTTACTGTAAGGAGCTTTTTATTTTTTAATTTTTAAAATTTCCATTTAAAACCCAGAATTTCTTAAAACATCCACGTATTAACCACCCAAGGGCTTCCTGCATATAAACTCCAGTAAGACCAGAAGACACTTGACATGGACAGAAGAGACCCCCTAATGCATTACTATTAGGTTAGAGAAGGCATGTAATGGTAATGAGGAATGCAGGTATCTCCCTCTCTGAGGCATACATATCTTATCCAGGAGTTATGCTTCATGAGGTCCCTGAATATGCCCCATGAGTATCACACAGCATCATTTAATCTCACATTAGTTTTTCCATTAGAAACTGAATTGTTCTGAGAAGTAATAATAAGAATGTACTTTAACTTTCTATATATATGATGATGTGGTAGATATGACAGGATATAAAATTATTGAAAATATCAATGTATGTGAGTATTTTAAATGAGTGAATGCTTTTAATAACAGGCTTTCAGATCATCAGAATAGTTACAGAAAGCTGAGCTGAGATAGCTTCCACATCTTCAATCATTATTTTTTTTCACATTATAATGAGATAAATAAAATGTGCTCCTTCGTTTGCCAAGAAAAGTAGAGGCATCAATTATCTGAAATGCAATCTAATTTCTTTTGTGTGTCAGACCAAGAGAAAAGAAGGCATACAGATAGGAAAAGAACAGTCATAATCAAGAAATCATAAATAATTACACCCAGAGGTCTTGTCTAAGTAGCTTGTTCAGACTCTTGTTTGTCTTCATCCAATTATATGACTTACAAAAGTGGTGATTAAATGAGTGAATAAATGATCTTTTCACAAGCCAGGGAAATGCTGACATCAGAGGACGGTGCACAGGCTCAGAGTGGACAGAGGAAAGCACCCCTAGAGTCAGAGCTGAGTGCACGACAGGCACATCAATGTTGCGGAGCTGATGTTGCTTGCTCCAGCAACACATATCCTTGTATGCAGCATCTCCATTATTCACCAAGTCGCCTTTAACAAAACTCGTCTTCCTGGGTGCAGTGCTTTAGTTAGCTTCTCTCTATACTGTTCTGATCACTTCATGTCCTTTTTACCTCCCAAGCTACTGTCTCTTACCTCCACTGCGGCCATTTCTCTTCTCTCTATAGACATTTCATTGCCCCTGTTATAATCGTACTGGCTTAGTTACCATCTCTCTTTAAATTCCTAAATCCGTACAATCACTCCCAACCTTCCTCTCAAGCCCAAGCCATGCACTTCAAACTAACAATTTAGTTGTAATGTAACCCTTCCTGTGGCTTCTGCATTTTCTTATTAGTAATGACCTTGCAAACTCCAGTTATTCATTCATTACTCCTTTACTCTTAGCACTGACTCTTAAACTCAGTGAGTTGCAAGTCTTGTTTTATTCATTTTTCATATTTACGCCAGAAATCTCTTTGTGATTCCTCATACTAGTTTAAGTTTCTGACTTCCTAACACCTGGATTATTGTTAACTGGTCCCTTGTCTTTTATCCATTTCACTGTTTAGTCCAACCTTCAGGAAATTACCACAATCTCCTTTTAAGGTTACCATTTTTATTATGTACACAACCTTCTTTCCTAGATCATCAGTAATCCTGTTTTACAAAAAAAAATATCTAGACTCATTCCAAGTTGTTGAAAAATCTGATGTTAAAATGGACCATTTTATAAGACTACATTTCAAGTATTTGGTACCAAAATTACACTACTTGGTTTTGCTGAACATGCTAAATGCTTTGATTTGTATTGTGTCTGCTGGTTGACATGACCTTAATCCTTGTATGTTAAAATAATACATATTATTCAAGGACATGTTCAAATGCCATGAAGCATCCAGGAATACTTCCTTAACTCTGCTTATCCTTTTCATCCTATCTTGTGTCCTTTTATTTCTCTTTTGCTGTTAGTGTATCCATGCCATTTCACCCATAGACTATAAACTTCTTTAGGAGTATAACTATATTATCATGTCCAATCCTTTTCCTGGTAATTTTCAGTTAAGTATTTGATGAGTAGATTAATAAAATATATTATTAAATTATGGATTGTCATATTAAAAATGAAGTTATAAAATAGCATCTATTAAAAACTCCACAAGTGTGGAGAACTGATATTTAAAAATTACTCTTTACCCAAATGGCCACTGTCCTTGGCTCTTTATTTCCCACCTTTGTCCTAGACCAGGTTTTGAGGCTTCTTCTCTTCCCATTCACAAGCAAATGACCACTTTATGTTTTGATTCCGGTCCGTATATTCCAATTAAACTATAGTGATCCATTTATGCTATGATGCTATCAAGTATGATCAAATTTGCACCTCCTCAAATACAAATGTTATCTGTGTTGGGACCCTGAAGGGAAGATAACTTATTTTTTAGTATCGACTCTATGCCAAATATTTCACATACCATTCGATCTTAAATTTCCATTATGTTATTTTTATAAGAGGACATAATAAAAAGATGCAAATTGTCCAAAGTGAATCCTGAATTTGTTTTTAAAAATCTCTAAATGCTATAATTTCCTAAGATAGTTTACTGTGAATATTGTTTCCCCAAGATGTTGTTCTTGAGTGACTGAGTCAGATACAGCTGATGAGGGCATTACCAAATAAGATTTTCATTGTGCTAAATTAATTTATTTTAAATGAGTAGTAAGTCGATGTGCTCTGGTAAATCCAACCACGTGTGTTCCATTCAGCTGGAAGATGATACAAGGAATCTGAAAGCAAATATAAGGTATATTTCTTTTTTTTTTTTTTAATTTATCTTGAAACACAGTTAGGACATCCTTGAATGTCCTTGATGCAGCAATTCCAGAACAATTATGTCTAGGTGATTCTGAAAAGCATAATTTATAAATAAGGAGCCTGCTTTGGTGAGGTGCCATGCAGCTTCTGAGTCCAAAAGAGAAAGGTACTAATACCAAGGTCTCTATGAACAGAAAAAATCTGTAAAACAAAGTTGTAATCAGCATGGAAAGAATTTTAGGTCACCAGTTCTTATTTTCCACCATTCTTATATTCAGAAGTCAGCGATATCATCTGTAGTCCCATCTTGAAATAGAAAAAAATATAATTTCTCCAACGTCATTCATCACCAGACTCATCATTATCCCTAGCTTATTCCACAATAGATTATTTCTCTGTCCAAACACTCTGTGACTGTTACAGCAATAATTTCATGTCCAGCTGAAGGGATTCTCAATCTTGTAAATTAGTTCTGATTGCCATTTCTCTTAATAATTCAGTGTTTTTTATGTAAATCAATTCTATTTTTAGGAAGTCTGTTTATCAAATTTTATACTTGTTTATCTCCTTCTAGTTCTGACTTCAGTGTTATTGTGTAGAGTAATATTTCAATTTAATAAATATGTTATAGTTATTTAAATAAGACAGTTACATAATATTTGGGGATCACAGTTCTTATTTACATGCTATATGAAATATCCAACACATATTTTTGTATGGTTCTACTTAGTTTGACATTTTACATTTCAAAATATGCCCATGTACAGATACATTCAAAAGTAACACTCTTAAACTTTGAGGGTAATGCAAAGAGAAAAATGCTATCACTTTTGCCAGACTTGAAATATAGTCTCAGTATAAACATTTACAATCTAGGTAAAAACCAAGTTGACAACACAATGGTCATTCTAGAAGAGATCATTGTTGTGAGGCTCCATGAAGCATCACATACCTCCCAGACCTGTTTCTGAGTCTAATATGGACATTTCTTTTCCACTGTTTTAGATTAATTTGAGAAACAAAGTTAAGAGAAAAGCTGTAGTGACCTAGAGATTTGAGAACGCTTTTAAGTGGGCAAGACAAACTCTTACTGGTATTCCACTCTTCCTGGTTGATTACAAATCCTTCTCCAAGAAAGCAGGCCCATTAAGAATATAAAGAACCCCACTTCTACCCAAGGGAAGGCAATACTCAAGAGATTTTTCTGTGATTGATTGTGTATTTTGATCAGCTGATAATTGGACCCTGGCTAGGTACAACCTACATAGATAGATAGATAGGAAAGACAATATAATTGAGAAATAGGGAACAACCTGTAATAAAAATTGGGTAGAAGAATTGCAAAAAGTATTCTAAATGGTAGAAATATAATCTACTGATCATAGTCCGCATGCAAAGTAACTTCAGTTGTGTCCGACTCTTTGCAACCTTATGGACTGTAGCCCACCAGGCTCCTCTGTCAACAGGATTCTTCAGGTAAGAATACTGAAGTGGATCGCCATGCCCTCCTCCAGGGGATCTTCCTGACACAGGGATCAAACCCATGTGTCATGTCTCCTGCACTGGCAGGCAGATTCTTTACCACTAGTGCCACCTGGGAAGCCTGATCATGGTCTGTGAGCTCTTTATTTTCCTAAATTATGATTGTGTGGAGATAGAGCAAGGGTACTTAGTGCAAAGAAGATTTATATTCTGTGCCAATTTAGTATGAATACTAATATGATGAACTCTAACTAAATCAGGATTTCAGTAGATTCAGAAACAACTTATTCATGCAATTATTAAAAATATTTAATAAGCATTTCTATGCCATTCTCTCTGTTAGACACTGGAGAGTTAACAAGAAAGAGATACAATGCCCATTCTCAGAGATCTCAGGATAGGCAAAGAGAAATAGCAATATTTCCAATTTAGTATTTAACCTCTTATGTATGACAAAGTTCTTATGTTGAAAGATATGGGAAAGCATGGGAAGAATAACTCTGTTGACCTAGAAAGGTTATGAAAGATCTTAAGGAAAAATACTTGAATTGCAATTTATGGGAAAAATAAAAAGATGTGTTAGTACAAAAGGCAGCTCATTTTCTGAGAGGGTGTTACAATTTGGGTTCTCTATAAAGCCAACTCTCAAACAGATACTATAATAGTTTGAGTGCATGCGTGCTAAGTCACCTAAGTTGCGTCCGACTCTGTGACTCCACGGACCACAGCCCACCAGGCTCCTCTGTCCATGGGATTCTCCAGGCAAGAATACTGGAATGGGTTGCATGCCCTCCTCCAGGGCATCTTCCCCATCCAGGAATTGAACCATGCTTCCTATGTCTCCCATTGGCAGGTGGGTTCTTTACCACTGGAATGTTTGTTAATTGAGTTCTCTTGGGATCAAACCCTGTGGAAGCAAGGGAAGGAAGCAGCACAGAGTAGTGGGTGAAGTCCAAGTGTGACTGAGGTTCAATTACAGACTTAGCCTCCCCCATGGAACACCTGGGAACTGGAACTGACTTTCAGGGTTGTTTTGAGCTAGGCCTCATACCCCTCCTGTCAACAAATCATGACATGAGTGCCACCCCAAGGGGCAGCTGAATTGGGACTGACAACTAAATAATGTCTGCCAACCACACTCCCAGCAGCTGAGTTACAGGTCGTATGTTGAAGAGAAAATGAGACATATCACAATGATTATCACAGAAGTGATATAAGTGGCGACTTCAACATGATGGAGGTTTGGAATACAATAGTCAGAAAACTTGGATGAAACATACATTATAAAGTGTCCGGGAAACCTGAGGGTGCAGCAGAGATTGGTTACTATTCTGGAGAAGTCAAATACTGTCACCTTTCCTGGGCAGCACCAGGGATTTGAGAAGTCCTAAGAAGCAGACCTTGGGAAATGTCTGCTTGGGAAATGTACAGGCTGGTGAACAAGGAAATTTAGCAGAAAGCAGAGGAGATAAAAATGTGTCTTCAGCTAAAGGGCAATATCCCCTATTAGTTCTTGTGAGAGGCAAGACAACACAATTTCCACAGTAACCATATTGCTAGAAACATACAATGGAGGTGGTAGACAGAATAATGACTCCTAAAGAGACCATTGTCCTATTTTCCAGAATATGTTACCTTAGATGGCAAACTGCAAATGTGACTAATGGTATAGACCTTGAGATAGTGAAGTGATTATTTATTATATTGGCAAGCCCAGAGTGATTTCTAAGGTTCTTAAAAGTGGGAGAGGGTTGCAGGAGAGAAGGTCAGAGTAATGCAACATGAAAATGACTGGAACTGTCATTACTGGCTTCAAAGATATAAGGGGCAGTTAGCTGAGGTAATCTCTTGAAGCTAGAAAAGTCAAGGAAATGAGTCCTACCTAGAATATACTAAAAGAAATGCACACTGGCAACAGATGAGACCATTGTCATACTTTTGACCTACAGAATTGTAACAGAGAAAGTTTGTGTTTTAAGCCATTAAAACAATATTGTTGGAAATTCAACATTATAAAAATGGTAAAACAACACTGTGTCAACTAATTACAACAATAATGGAAAATTAATAAGCAATATGCATGTTAGAAATTAGGTTCTAAATTGAGCACACAAGGCAAAGATTTGGACATGACTGAGCATGTGCACATAATATATATACATAATGTGTAAAATAATGCACGTAATAAATACATCAAAAATACATATACAAAAAAGTTATGTGCTTTTTAAAAATCACACACATCAAAATTACATGAACTAATTGCATATATGATGTCCAATCTACTTAGATAAAAGGAGGTATGAAAGACTAGAATATTATTGGAAATGAGGTTGAAATACTCCCTTTAATATAGGTGAATGAGGTGGGCGGTTATTTACTAGAAAACAGTTAAAACATCAAGGTAGCAGAAGCAATTCAGGCTTAATTCTGATCTAGTGGATTACTGATGAAAGGTCTTGCTGTTCTTTCTCTGTGGAAACAGGACTACTTGCAACATTGTGTGTATGTGTGTGTTAGTTTTCAGTGCTGTCTGACTCCTTGCAACCCCATGGACTATGACTCACAAGGCTCCTCTGTCCATGGAATTCTCCAGGCAAAATACTAGAGTGAGTGGCCATTCCCTTCTCAGGGGACCTTCCTGATCCAGGAATTGAACCCAGGTCTCCTGCATTGCAGGCCTATTCTTTACCACTGAGCTACAAGGGAAGCCCCTGCAGCATTGTGGTCAGGGCAAAAATTCTTGGAGCGATCAAACGCTCCATGAGATTTAGAGGCGTGGAACTAAGTAGATCAATACAGAGCCTGATAATTCATCAATAATTTTCTTTTATAGGATCTTGGCAAAGATTTACACTGCATTCAGTACTTTAGCAAGTAATACACTAAAACTTCTTTTTTGGGGGTGTTAGTTCTAGAAGGTCTTGTAGGTCTTCATAGAACCATTCAACTTCAGCTTATTCAGCATTACTGGTCGGGGCATAGACTTGAATTACCATGATATTGAATGGTTTGCACGGAAACGAACAGAGATCATTCTGTTGTTTTTGAGATTGCATCCAAGTACTGCATTTTGGACTCTTTTGTTGACTATGATGGCTACTTCATTTCTTCTAAGGGATTCTTGCCCACAGTAGTAGATATAATGGCCATCTGAGTTAAATTCACCCATTCCAGTCCATTTTAGTTTGCTGATTCCTGGAATGTCGATGTTCACTCTTGCCATCTCCTGTTTGACCACTTCCAATTTGACTTGATTCATGGACTTAACATTCCAGGTTCCCATGCAATACTGCTCTTTATAGCATCAGACTTTACTTCCATCACCAGTCACATCCACAACCGGGTGTTGTTTTTGCTTTGGTTCTGTCTCTTCATTCTTTCTAGAATTATTTCTCCACTGATCTCCAGTAGCATATGGGGCACCTACTGACCTGGGGAGTTCATCTTTCAGTGTCCTATCTTTTTGCCTTTTCATACTGTTCATGGGGTTCTCAGGGCAAGAATACTGAAGTGGTTTGCCATTCCCTTCGCCAGTGGACCATGTTTTGTCAGAACTTTCCACAATGACCCGTCTGGGGTGGCTCTACATGGCATGGCTCATAATTCATTGAGTTAGACAAAGCTATGGTCCATGTAATCATGTGATCATGTGGTCCAAGTGATTATAGTTGATAGGTTCTTTAAAATGTTAATCATTGAGAGATTACATCTGGGATAATGGCAGCAAGCATTAGAAGTTCATCTCTCCACCTAGACAATAATTATACTAGAAGAATCTACCCGAAACAACTATTTTTGGAACTCTTGAGTCTCCACAAACACTTGTAGGTTACAGGGGGAGCTAGGTTGGCAAATTGTGGTCAGTATCAATTTCAGTCAATTTCAGCCTTCAGTGCAGCAGTGACTACTCAACCCCCCAGCCCCATGATAGGTAGCTGTGGGAACAGAAACCTGTTGGTGTAGCCTGCTGGAGTTGGGGTGGGGAATAAGGACCCTGTCTTTGAAATCTCAGGATCAGTGTTCTGGTTATGGATTGTAGCTTCTGATGGCTGATATACAGCTAAAGGCTGCTACTGTTCCAATCCCCACCAGTGGAAGCAGTGGTGAGTAGCTTTATCCATGTTTGGACAGTTTCTTTGGGTTCAGTTGCTTTGATGTGTTTGAGAGTTTCGTCCAGTAAAACATCACCTATTGAGCTGTCTGACTGTAGCAGTACCTTTCTGTTTAGTAGTCCCTTCTGACACATGGTGGGGTTCTAGATAGATTTGACCTCACATGGCCCACTCTATCAGGATGCCGCCTCATAGGCCAGATGATATGCAGTCATTCCAGACAAATGTGTAAACTTCTTTATCTTTTAGTCCCAGGAGCAATACTTCTTCCATAAGGGTGAGGTGGATATCCTCCAGTGTCATTGTCTTGACTTCTGTCTTGATTCGTGTCTTCCTCACTTTCTACCTTCTTTTCAGAATTCTTAACTACTTCAGTACGGTGGGCCTGGTGAGTAAAGTTGGTCATTTCCCCCTGTTTCTGATGTTACCCCTGGGTTACAGCCAAACACAGGTTGCAGCTTGCACTCTGGAAAGCAAAAGTAGGAATGCAAATGTAGGAAGTCAAGAGATACCTGGAGTAACAGACAAATTTGGCCTTGTGTACAAAATGTGCCAGTCAAAGGCTAACAGAGTTTTGCCAAGAGAATGCACTGGTCATAGCAAACATCCTCTTCCAACACCACAAGAGAAGTCTCTACTCACAGACATCAGCAGATGGTCAATGCTGAAATCAGATTGATTATATTCTTTGCAGCCAAAGATGGAGAAGCTCTATACAGTCAGCAAAAACAAGATGAGGAGCTAACTGTGGCTAAAATCATGAACTCCTTATTGCCAAATTCAGATTTAAATTGATGAAAGTAGGGAAAACCACTAGACCATTCAGGTATGACCTAAATCAAATCCCTTACAATTATACAATGGAAGTGAGAAATCGATTCAAGAGATTAGATCTGATAGATAGAGTGCCTGAAGAATGATGGACAGAGGTTCATGAAATTGTACAGGAGGTAGTGATCAGGAACATCCCCAAGAAAAAGAAATGCAAAAAGGCAAAATGGTTATCCAAGGAGGCCTTGCAAACAGATGAGAAAAGACATGAAAGGCAAAGGAGAAAAGGAAAGATATACCCATTTGAATGCAGAGTTCCAAAGAATAGTAAGGAAAGATAAGAAAGCCTTCCTCGGTGATCAATGCAAAGAAATAGAGAAAAACAATAGAATGGGAAAGACAAGAGATCTCTTCAAGAAAATTAGAGATACCAAAGGAGCATTTCATGAAAAGATGGGCTCAATAAAGGACAGAAATGGTATGAACTGAACAGAAGCAGAAGATAGTAAGAAGAGGTGGCAAGAATACACAGTAGAACTACACAAAAAGATATTCATGATCCAGATAACCACCATGGCATGATCACTTACCTAGAGTCAGACATTCTGGAATGTGAAGTCAAGTGGGCGTTAGGAAGCATCACTAGGAACAAAGCTAGTGGAGGTGATATAATTCCAGTTAAGCTATTTCAAATCCTAAAGATGATGCTGTGAAAGTGCTGCACTCAATATGCCAGCAAGTTTGGAAAACTCAGCAGTGGGCACAGGACTGGAAAAGGTCAGTTTTCATTCCAATCCCTAAGAAAGGCAATGCTAAAGAATGTTCAAACTACCACAAAATTGTAGTCACCTCACGTGCTAGCAAAGCAATGCTCAAAATTCTCCAAGCCAGGCTTCAACAGTACATGAAGTGTGAACTTTCAGATATTCAGTCAGGATTTAGGAAAGTCAGAGCAACCAGAGATCAAATTGCCAACATCCATTGTATCATAAAAAAAGCAAGAGAATTATAGAAAAACATCTTCTTCTGCTGTATTGACCATGCCAAAGCCTTTGACTGTGTGGATCACAACAAACTGTGGAAAATTCTGAAAGAGATGGGAATACCAGACTACCTGATCTGCCTCCTGAGAAATCTGTATGCAGGTCAAGAAGCAACCGGCTGAACTGGACATGGAAAAACAGACTGGTTCCAGATCGGGAAAGGAGTACCTCAAGGCTGTATATTGTCACCCCGCTTATTTAAGTTATATGCAGAGTACATCATGAGAAATGCTGGACTGGATGAAGCACAGGCTGTAATCATGATTGCCGGGAAAATATCAATAACCTCAGATATGCAGATGACACCAACCTTATGGCAGAAAGCAAAGAATAACTAAAGAGCTTCTTCATGAAAGTGAAAGAAGAGAGTGAAAAAGTTGGCTTAAAATTCAACATTCAGAAAACTAAGATCACGGCATCTGTGATGCCCCATCACTTCATGGCAAACATTGGGGAAACAATGTAAACAATGACAGACTATTTTTTGGGCTCCAAAATCACTGCAGATGGTGACTGCAGCCTTGAAATTAAAAGATGCTTGCTCCTTGGAAGAAAAGTTATGATCAACCTAGACATCATAGTAAAAAGCAGAGACATTACTTTGCCAACAAAGGTCCATCTAGTCAAAGCTATGGTTTTTCCAGTAGTCATGTATGGATGTGAGAGTTGGACTATGAAGAGAGCTGAGCACCGAAGAATTGATGCCTTTGAACTGTGGTTTTGGAGATTACTCTTGAGGGGCAAGACTGCAAGGAGATCCAACCAGTCCATCCCAAAGGAACTCAGTCCTGAATATTCATTGGAAGGACTGATGTTGAAGCTGAAACCCCAATACTTGGGCCACCTCTGTGAAGAACTGACTCACTGGAAAAAAAACCCTGATGCTGGGAAGGATTGAAGGTGGGAGGAGAAGGGGATGACAGAAGATGAGATTGTTGGATGACATCACTTGATGGCAATGAGTTTGAGTAAGCTCCGGGAATTGGTGATGGAGAGGGAGGCCTGGCATGCTGCAGTCCATGGGGTTGCAAAGAGTTGAACATGACTGAGTGACTGAACTGAAAGATACTAAAACTTCAGTAAAACAGTATCTTATAGCTAAAACTGGCAATTAATTATCTAACAAACCTGTATTTTTATCAATGTTATAAATTTGGAAATAAACAATCTCATTTATAGGGACCATGATTATAGTAGGCTAAAAAATTGCATCACCACATAGTTATTTAATAGACAGCATTTTTCTCCCCCTGTTTTGTATCATAAGAACCCAGAATAAACAGAGACTCTTTTTATTTATTTATTTATTTATTTTTTTAGTGGAGTGCAGTTTATTACACCGGCGGGCCCAAGGCAGAGTCTCCTCTTAGCCAAGGACCCCGACCAGCATTTATGAAAATCTTTTATACCCCATGTGTACGTGTCCAAACCCACCACCCCAATTCCCTTGAGACTTACA
The DNA here is from genome assembly GCF_033118175.1 of Dama dama. Lineage (NCBI taxonomy): Eukaryota > Metazoa > Chordata > Mammalia > Artiodactyla > Cervidae > Dama > Dama dama. The sequence continues at coordinate 86,025,866 of NC_083698.1, read as the reverse complement.
TAAACAAAGGAAGGGTAAATACAACTACAATAACCCCATCATTCACGTGTTATGTGTTCAAACAGTCAATAATCAATAAGCCCGCAGTTACATTCCAAATAGTTAATAACCGATAAGCCTGTGCTTACATTCTGATAGATAGTGTCCGGAGGCAGGGGTGATTAGTGTCTGTTTTCTCTTCTTCAAGATTCCCCTGCCCAGAGCGGGGTCTTATCCTTCCATTGTCATTCCCACAGGCGCTAAGCACAGAGTTCAGAGTCCACTGGAGAGGTGGCCGCACACAATCAGCACAGACAGGCCTGAGATGGAGTCCAGGCCTGACCTGTCTGAAGATGTATCTGCTGCCTTGGAGGATATGCAAAATCAAGTGAAAGCCATGTCTAATGAACTATTGTTATAGTAATCAGAGACTCTTTTTAAATGGAACATGCACAGTCAATAAGAAGGGCCTTATGCTTGAGAAGCTTCGCAAGTGCAAGAAAACAAAGGGTTCTTATTTTCCCCTTTTGGGAAACAGATCCATTTCATTCCATGAACTTTTCAGTGATGCAGAAAGATTAAAAAAAAAGACCTCAGCTCCTTATCTTTGCAAATCCAATGCCAGACTAACAAGGTAGGGCTGGGGGAAGGGAAGAAGGGAAAAGAATGCAATGCTGGTGTCTTTGGTTTGTTTTGGATTTTAATGTCATCACAGAGACAAGTCAAGCAATTCTAGAGCATAGCTGTATAATACTACACGTGGTTTATCAGAACAAATATCTGGGTTTTTGTATCATAATTGAGCAAAAGTTGGGTTTTTGCATATTAATGAACCAGAGGCGGGCATCACAAGGATGCCATTTAATAGGTCAAAAGATACAAACACGCTAAAATGAAAGTCCTTAGAATAAAGGAAGTAATCGTGGGTCATTCAGTTTAGTTCAGTTGCTAGTCGTGTCTGACTCTTCATGACCCCATGGACCACAGCACACCAGGCCTCCCTGTCCAGCACCAACTCCCAGAGTTTACTCAAATTCATCTCCACTGAGTCGGTGATGCCATCCAACCATCTCATCCTCTGTCATCCCCTTCTCCTCCTGCCTTCAATCTTTCCCAGCATCAGGGTCTTTTCAAATGAGTCAGCCCTTCACATCAGGTGGTCAAAGTATTGGAGTCAACTTCAACATCAGCCCTTCTAATGAACACCCAGGACTGAGTTCTTTAGGATGGACTGGTTGGATCTCCTTGCAGTCCAAGGGACTCTCAAGAGTCTTCTCCAACACCACAGTTCTAAAGCATCAATTCTTCAGCATTCAGCTTTCTTTCTAGTCCAACTCTCATGTCCATACATGACTACTGGAAAAACCATAGTTTACTAGACAGACCTTTGTTGACAAAGTAATGTCTCTGCTTTTTAATATGCTGTCTAGATTGGTCATAACTTTCCTTCCAACGAGTATGCAGCTTTTAATTTCATGCCTAAAATAACCATCTGCAGTGATTTTGGATCCCCAAAAAATAAAGTCAGCCACTGTTTCCCCATCTATTTGCCATGAAGTGATGGGACTGGATGCCATGATCTTAGTTTTCTGAATGTTGAGTTTTAAGCCAAATTTTTCACTCTCCTCTTTCACTTTCATCAAGAGACCATTTAGTTCTCTTTCGCTTTCTGCCACAAGGGTGACGTCATCTGCACTTCTGAGGTTACTGATATTTCTCCTGGCAATCTTGATTCCAGCTTGTGCTTCATCCAGCCCAGCATTTCTCATGATGTACTCTATATATAAGTTAAATAAGCAGGGTGACAAGATACAGCCTTGACGTACTTTTCCTATTTGGAACCAGTCTGTTCTTCTATGCCCAGTTCTAACTGTTGCTTTCCGACCTGCATACAGATTTCTCAGGAAGCAGGTTAGGTGGTCTGGTCAGAATTTTCCACAGTTTATTGTGATCCACACAGTCAAAGGCTTTGGCATAGTCAATAAAGCAGAAATAGATGTTTTTCTGATACTCTCTTGCTTTTTCAATGATCCAGTGGATATTGGCGATTTGATCTCTGGTTCCTCTGCCATTTCTAAAACCAGCTTGAACATCTGATGTGAGGCTGTCACGGCTAACGCCATGGCAGGCAGCCTAGATTAGGAGTAGGCCTGGTTTCCCGGGGTAACATAATTATCAGGCCTCCTGGAGCCAGCCAATCAACATATGCCTAGCAAGAAAAAAAGGGAACCTATCAGGGGAAAGCTGAAAGCCCCACGTTGGGCCAACAAAAATTACCTTGCAACTGTGTAACCAATCCGCTTGCGCCAACTACACACTGTGTAACCAATCCGCTTGTGCCAACTACCTGCTGCTTTTTTTGACCTAATAAATACCCGAGAGAACTGGGGCTCGGGGCCTTTCGTCCTCACACACTTGGTGAGGGCGGGAGGCCCTGGCTCCAGTCAGTAATAAATTCCCCTATTGCAAGTTGCATTGTTTCGAGGAGTCTTCTTTCCCGACCGCGGACTCGGACTATGGGCAGAACACTGAAAGTTCACAATTCACGTTATTGCTGAAGCCCGGCTTGGAGAATTTTGAGCATTACTTTACTAGCATGTGAGGTTGATTGATTGTGGATCCAGGATTCCAAATGGCATTTTGGATCTGTATAATTCATTGCTGCATAAACTACTTATTCCATCTTTTAGCTTTTCCGACCATTCCCTCATGGCTGGCCAGCACATCTAGAAAGACAGCAAACACTTTTATATACATTATTAGAAACTCAATAAATAATTACATAGTGAAAAAAGAGTAAATGAATAAATGACTTTACATACAATTTATGTTTGGCATGATAAAGACGCTAACCTGTCCCAACGGCCATCTGACTGGAAAAATTCTCCACTTTCAATATCTCTCTCTGGTGGTATGTCTGTGTCTGGGATTTGTGTTCAGTGCTAATTAAGCGTGATCCCCTTTTAAATGGTAATTTTTCAAAAAGTGATTCTTTCTTGGCTTACAGAACAGCTCACTTAAATCTTCTAAATTGGTATGCTAGGGAAATGGTCTTGAACTCCTTCCCCTTTGGAGACAGACTCATGTTCTATGTTTCTTAAACTAAGGCTATGCTCACACCAGAGTAATTAACTGAATAATTGTCCTAATGGGATTTAACCTTACTCTCAGTCTTAATTGGATGATTGCTTCAGTTTGAATATACTCTAATAAGTTCCCTAAGAAGAACTTAGTCTTTATTTTCTAAAATCAAAGTCTACTCTGCTTTCCCTTCATTTGATTTTTCTTAAGAGAGATGTAATCAATGTTAAAAATAAGACACTCAAAACAGAAATATATGTGCTGGAAATAAAAGTTCCAACGATGATACTCTGCAGAAATATTTATCATTAAAAGTTTACAGAGCTTTCCAGAATTGTTTCTCTCTCTCTCACACACATACAAACACATATAGATACAAACATACATGTGTAAAGATAATTAATAATTAATTAGATTGATAGATAATAATTTAAATAGATTAATTAAAATTCCTACATCATAGGAATATTGTGTTCTTTCTAAGATTACCTAGTAAAGGTGCTTTTGTATTAATCATAGTAACAGTCTATTTCTCTGTTTAATTATTTTAGTTGTTAATAATCATTTTATACAAATTAACAGCTTTTAAGATTATTAAGAAACATTTTGTTTTTTCAGTATTAAACATACAAATAAGCTCAATCATCTTAACATTTTAATATATAGATTACCTAGGAGATTTCCTCACTCTAAGATAGTTTAGAATACTTATATTTTAAAAATAACATTTGTTGATACTTCCCTAAATTTGAATATTCTCTATTTGTTTATATGTTATAGCTACCAAACTCATATGTTTTGATAAGTTTAGATATACATCTCTGTTTGCATATTTTATATAAAACATAATGCTGCTTTCTATTTAGGATCTAATAGTCACCTTCTATCTTAATGCAAAGAGTTATCTGTATTGGATATAAGATAATTTTTGAAACATCTTCTAACAAACATGTATGTTGTTTGCAATGTTTAGTTATTGCAAATCCTGGTGCTTTAATTGTTCCTTGTAGTGAACACTGCTTTGCCTACCAAACATCCATTCTTCCATCTATCTTCCTAAGATAATCATAATTATGTTGAGAAATCCATTCCTCTTCTCTGAGACCCCCTAACTTGGGTAAACACAACTATACTCATGGCCTGAGTGCATATAATTGGTCTGAAAGTAATTCTGTTCACTTTTCTAGTGATTGGCTGAGAACTGAACCACTTGGGCACATAGAAATGCTAAGAGCAATTTTCCGAGAAAGTTCTTTGATATCCTCTGGGATCTTCCAGAAACCATTTTCTGTCTTTTCCTTTTTCTTTATCTTTCCTGTCAGTGATATGAAGCTCAGAATTGCTAAAACCTCACAGGGAGGGAGGGTCTGAGACAAGACTCAACTCAAGTTATAGCCATAGGATATAGCAAGGAGGATGCCTGTATGCCTCAGAATTTCCAGTCATGTGAGCAAATTCATTTCCTTTCTGTTTAAACCAGCTTGAGTAGGGTGTTCTGTTATTAATAGATAAAAACAAAGACATGCTCTTTGATTAACTATGCAAGGTGTAGGATCAAGAAAATTTGCGTATACAGAATTAGTGTTTTCTTCATTGCTCAATACCTAGCACTTACCAGGCTAGGATATCTAGTGCATAGTAAAGAAGTTTGGGATGCATGAATATATAAATTCATACTCTACTCATGAAAGACTTGAAGTAGAGCCCACAGAAATTTTAAAGTAAACTTTGCATTTCTTTCTTTCAACATTTTAATTTTTAGAGTGGATATAGGCATTGACTATGGGCATATACTTGATACATAGGCAAATATTTATTTTGAAAGTTTACACATGATAGCTTTCTTGTTCCTACACAGTACAGATATTTTCTTTAATGAAGAAATATGTCAACAAATGTGATGAATCAGTGATAGAAAAGGATGTATACCAACAGAAATGGATCATAAGGTAATATATTATGTAAATCCTTGACATTCTGGTCCCACATATTTTATGTGGCTGTAAAAACTGCCCCACAATAGGTAGGAATATATTAGTCTTTAGAATTCAAATCATTCATGTTTGTTTTTAAAAGAAAATATTACCATTTATTAACCTCTCAAAAGAAAAATCAGAGAAGTAATCATAATCATATTGTTGATACGATTGTTATTTCTTCAATTAGTGTCATAAAATCCCTTGAAATTTAGTTAGCCATCAGTGTATTCCTTTAGAACTTCACAGTTGAGAGATAAATAAAATTCTTCACAACTATTTTGGCTTTATGAACTCTATTCCCTTACCTATTTCACCGATGCTAGGGAAAGTTTAATTAGATCATTACCTCTGGCTGATAACGTGCAAAGCCAATTTTACAGTCATTACCAGTTCTACACCTCACTATTTTTCCATGTATGATCTCTCTGAATGGGGGTTCATCTTACAATTTATGATGAGGGATAATTTAATTGTTAGTGTTTTGACTCATACCACCATAACATGATTTTTAAAGTTCCCCAATGATTCTGAAGTGCAGACAAGTTAGGTAATTAAAGTTAGAGTCAAAAGTTGAAGTCCTTCCCTACCCAAATTTTAAACATTTGAATTATCTTTAATCCCCAAACTCATCTATCATTAAGAAACTAGCCTCAAAGTTAGTGAAAAATTCTTATAATGAAAAGTGTATGCAAATCCATGAAAGATATTTCCATCTTTTATTTGCTAATTTAAAGAAAATTTTATCACACTTTAATTCATTGTGCACACATTGAATATAATCTCTGTCTTGTTGTCTGAAATGATATAGGGGATATACGTTTAAAATTAGTTTTAAAAAACTTATTGAATTGTGGACTATCATGGAACTTTTTACTTATAATTCTCTCAAATTAAGAAAAAAAAAAAGATTGAAAACAGTTGCTTCTTTGGTATCTTGCATTCCCTTCTGGCAGTCATCTTAATTGGCCCTTCCAGTCTGAAGGTAGGTTTTGATCTAGTACTGACCTGTTCTATCTGCCTTAGTTCAGCTCTTTTTCTGAGTTTGTAAGGGCAGTTGGCTTTATCCTATGAGACTTGGGGAGACTTCAAATAATTGGTTGTCTGTTTTCAAGGTTTTGTCTCTGGGTGATAAAATGGAGGGCAGAGACATTTTCTCAGAGTTGGTCTGTCTTAGCAGGAGCCCTAGATAACTGAGAAAGACAGCAGCTGGGCTGATGCTCTAATGGTGTGGATTCAAGCATAGCACCAACAGGATGCACTGGCAATGGGGGAAGACAGTCACAGCAGAGCAGAGGTTTACAAATGATGCTCTGGCTGTGCTCAGATCTTGTCATTTCAAAGCAGAGACCCATAATGCAAATGAGCTCCCAGAAGAGGACACAAAGTCTAGAACGGTTGGGAGACACAGGGTACACTAGTGGTTGGTGATGGTGGCTAAGCTGGCGAGTCTTAGTAATTTCACTGCTTAAGAGATAGAGCTGAGAAATGGAATCTTTCCTGCCATTTCAGTAAACAAGGATGTGACAGTCCTTAACCACTGCAGCCTCCACTGTGAGCCAGCGGGCCCTAAGGGAACTCGGGGGGAGAGAGCAATACCTGCCATCCAGCCCCCATCAGACTACAACCACCTTCTATGGTGAGCCCTGGAAAACACAGGATATTGGCCCCAGATAGCTGAAATGCATATAAAAGGAATGATTTCTGAGAGCTCAGACCCTTGCACCTTCCCATACATAGAAAAGCACTAAATTTCTTTACTTGGGATATTTGAGTGAGTGAAAGTCTCTCAGTGGTATCTGACTCTGCAACCCTATGGACTATACAGCCCGTGGAATTCTCCAGGCCAGAACACTGGAGTGGGTAGCTGTTCCTTTCTCCAGGGCATCCTCCCAACCCAGGGATCTAATCCAGGTCTCCCACGCTGCAGGCAGATTCTTTATCAGCTTTGTTTTTTTTTAATTTACCAGAAACAGTCAGACTACCTTCCCTTTGTTGCAAAACTTCTGTATAATCTGGTTCCCCCTCTTGCCTCCTCAGAGAAGTTCTCTCAGGATTATTTGAGATGTTGCCTGCCAGTCTTAAAGTCCTAAAAATTTCTGCCAATTAAAGTATAACTCTCAATTTTTAGCTTCTGAGTACCTTTTAAGCTGACAGGGCTCAGAAATGAATGACAAGGCACCACTGACACATTAAAATTAAATAAATGTATATATTTTAAACACTGGCAAAATGATTAAACAACTATAGAGTGAAAACAGGAGATACTGTTGCAGTGATGTGACCTCATGAAAAACGTCCCTATGCTACAGGGCACGTAGCACAGACCACATTTAAGCCCGCAATGCAGTTAATAATTTTAAATTGCAATTTGTAGTTTCTCATTGGTTTTGCTCTTCCCATCTCCTCATCATTTAAATTTAATTATGAGGTATTCCAGAAATGCTCAGGAAAATCATAGGTTGATTTTCTATGTTTAATTGAAAATTCCCCACTGCATGTAATCACACAAGGTCATTGATGGAATTACCTGCTGACTGACATAGACTTATCATTGTCTTTTTCTATTTTTCAAGAAATAACTTACTCAGCAACCTGATTCTTTTTTGTCTCAGCAGGAGGTTTAAAAAGAACCTTTTTAAAACCTCATTTTGCAAAATTCAGTTTTAATTTGATCACTATAGTAGCACTAGTGTGAGACAAAAACATGTGTTTCTCAAAAAGGTTCCTCATGGACATTACTACTCTTTTACATGTAAATGGAGGCTTCCCTGGCAGTTCAGCTAGTAAAGAATCCACCTGCAATGTGGGAGATCTGGGTTTGATCCCTGGGTTGGGAAGATCCTTGGAGAAGGGAACAGCTACTCACTCCACTATTCTGGCTGGAGAATTCCATGGACTATATAGTTTATGGGGTCACAAAGAGTCAGACACAACTGAGCAACTTTCACCATATGTAAATGAATACGTGGGCAAGTGAATGAATGAATGCTAGCAGTGAGATTTCCTACTGAGGCTTCTCATATGCCTAGAATTTAGATGAAAATTTAAACTTTCATTTAAATCCACAGTGTGAAGGGAGTCATTTTTATGTTCAATCATCAGTTCTCTTTCCACAATATTAAGCAACTGTAAAATGTGAGAACAGAGTTTACTGTAACATATTTTCCTTACTCCTCCTGAAGTGGTAACAAAAAGTAATAAATACTAATGGTGACAACAATCAAAAGTCTGGTGGCACTTTAGATTCCCACAAGATGCATCCATTTTCTCCCCATTCTTTGATACACACAAAGACCCAAGACATTTTTCTCAGTCTTATGTAAATTGCTCTGCAAACACAGTCTCAAACTGGTTTTATCTACCTGCAAAGAAATCACCACTTATGAGTCTCCATCTTGTCTTATAAAGCTGGCTCCACCACTGAATCTAATATGAGTAGCTTTTACTAAGTGTTTAATCTGTTTCAGATTTAGATGATCCAATTTCATTGTCACAGTGACTCTATGAGCTAGGCACTATTAGTATTTCCCCAATTTACAAGTTAGGAAATTGCAGTTTACAAATACCAAAACCACACAGCTAGCAAAGAAGTCAGAATTGGAACTCAGATGTTTACCTTTTTTTTTTTTCTTTTGACTGGGTCACCATGTTGCCTGTGGGATCTCAGTTCCCTGACCAGGGATCCAACTTGAGCCTTGGTATTGAAAGTGAGGAGTCTTAAACACTGGACCATCAAGGAATTCCCTCAGAGGCTTCATTTTAATCAGCACTTTATACTGGCATTGGCAATAGATTAATCAAATTGCTTATGAGCAGTTCTAATATTTTCTCAATTGTCCTTTTCTGCGGTAAGTAGAAATAAATTGAGCTTCCATTGAAATTAGGCATATGAAATATTCATTTGCAACCAGCTATTAGCCATTATGAAATATTATGAATTTCTTATGAAAAGCAGCTTATTTTCTGAAATTGTTTAATAAAGTACAGAGTTAGTTGGTCAGTCTTGTCCGACTCTTTGCGGCCCCATGGACTGTAGCCCGCCAGGCTCCTCTGTCCATGGGATTCTCCAGGCAAGAATACTGGAGTGGGCAGCCATTCCCTTAAGTCTTACTCAATTCTGTGTTCTTAGAACCTAGTACAGTGGCTGGCAAGTAGCATTTGCTTCATAACTGTTTTATTGTTCAATTGCTGAGTTTGGATTAAGATATTGTGAGCTGGGGCTAGGAATATATTTATTTTTGCAGCCCTTGATTAATTCATAAAATATTTATTGAGAGCTGGACACTGGGTGGGTAGTGGATAATGGGTTTTTATATTATTGGGCAGAAAAAATCAATCTAATGCATTGAGGAGAAAGAAAATGTCTTATTTTATGAGATATTTTATAACTGATTGAATATAATCTGTACCTAGTAGAGGGGAATGAAGGCATTCCTAACAAGATTTATCCTAAACTGATATTAACCCAAATTTAACAAACTTCTCAGAGGAGATACCTGATGACTTGTAGTTTGTTACAGTGTTTAGAACATCTGGAGTTAGAAGGGCAAGTGCTCCCCTGAGAACCATTTACTTTGAAAGTTTAAAGATCATTGTGAGTTTACAGATAATTAGTGGTTCTTTTACTTAGCCAAACATACTCTCATAGGTTGCATTTAAAGATCCTGTGAATCTTCCACAGAACTAGAAGTTTCACTGGTTTGATAAAATACTCCCTTTACTATATCATACTCTGTTTACTGATTTCTGAAAATTATTAAGCTAATAACTTTTAGATACCAGTTGTGAGAGCCTAAATCTATTTATCTTAAAAAGCAGGTGTTATAGTAAGATGTACATATTTATAAGCTCTATTCTCACCTGTATGAAGCTTTTAAAGATATTGCTTCATTTAGTGTCTCATCTGGTTGCTTATTTATGATACTCAGTTTTCTAAGATAATATCACCAAAACAAGTCATCTCTGGATTCAAACAATGAAATAAAATGTGTAGAGTCAAAGGTGCCACACTTTGAAAGGTTTTTAAAAATATTTTTAAACTCTCATTCTGCCTATAGTTGAAAGTCATACATCACCTCTCTTTCTCCTTGAATGTGAGTTGCCTGGGAGAGTTAAGGTTTTATATTTACTTAGATCTAATACCTCAGTGCTGCTTGGTGATTCCTGGAACCCTGTGCCTGAGGACTTTTTGTTATCTTCATAGTAAGCTCAGAAGCTCAGTCATGTCTGACTCTTTGAGACCCCATGGACTGTAGCACACCAGGCTTCCCTGTCCATCACCGACTCCTGGAACTTACTCAAACTCATGTCCATCGAGTCAGTGATGCCATCCAACCATCTCATCCTCTGTCATCCCCTTCTCCTCCTGCCTTCAATCTTTCCCAGCATTGGGGTCTTTTCCAAGGAGTCAGTTCTTTGTATCAGGTGGCCAAAGTACTGGAGTTTCAGTTTCAGCATCAGTCCTTCCAATGAATATTCAGGACTGATTTCTTCTAGGATTGACTGGTTGGATCTCCTTGCAGTCCAAGGAAATTTTAAGAGTCAACTGACCTATAATTTTTATATTTGGAACACAGTGATTTCGGGGATAAGGGAGTCTAAGCACACAGAATACCTGAGGGATAAGCTCTAGTCAGTATGAATTTAAAGAACTAGGTATACTGTCCCTCTTACTTTCCCAGGTTCTCCTCCTGGCTCTGTAGCTCCAGCCCTGATTGGTCTTTCACTCTTACAAGTCAGAAATGTGTCTCTGCCTAATTATGGCAAGAAATGCAAAATGCATAGGCAAACAAACAAAAGAAACAAAAGGGAGAGAATTTTAAATAAAGTATTTTTTTAAGTTCACTTTTCCATAAGATGTGAGAATAATCCCAGAGCATTTTCCCTGGTTCTCTTATATGCTTGTGTTTTTTTCTTTTTTTTTTCTCTATTTTTTTTTTTTTTTTTTCCTTTTTTAATTGAAAGCTGCAAAAGCTTAAAAAGTTGCATATTAGGATCAGGCAAAATCCTATATGCATTTCCCATACAGCAGCTTCACTTTCAGAAGATTAAGGTTCACAAAGGTTTAAAACATTTTCTACCACATGGGCTCTCAATCCTACATGCACTTTAGAATCACCTGGATGTTTTAAACAACTGTTGATCCTTGTGCTCCTGCCCTGTCCCCACCAGAGATTCTGACTGGTGATGGGTGGGCCCCAGGCATGGGCCTCTAGAAGTACCAGAGTGGATTCTAATATGCAAGCAGGGTTGAGAAGCTCTCTGTTTATTGTAAATGAGCTATTCTGGTTTTATGGTCATCTGAGTAAAGAGTGGAGATTCAGAGAAATTTGCCTACTAATGTCAGAATTGAGCAGGTATATGAACTCACCCTGCTCATTTTTTTAGAAATAATTTTGTGGACAGAAAATGTGAGTTGCATCCTGAGTACTAAGGAAGTTCTCCTGACTGCCTATCCTTGTTCTCACATCATCAACCACCATGAAACCTTGGCAAGCTTTTTTTTTTTGGCAAGCATAACTAGCAGAGCCTCCTCGGAGGGGACCCATCATTTGGAAGGATTTCCATGGTGCCAGATCTCTTTCCAGTACCAAACAGGTTAATAAGTTCTTATCCATGTGAACTCATGAGCTGCACAGTTCTTTGAGTATCTTTAATGAATTTACCCCTAACATATGACATATATATGTCTATTTTACCCCCAAATATTGGACATTGTTGTGTAGTTGCTAAGTCATGTCTGACTTGTGACCCCATGGACTGTAGTCCAGCATGCTTCTCTGTCCATGGAATTTTTCAGGCAAGAATACTGGAGTGGGTTGCCATTTCCTACTCCAGAGGATCTTCCCAATCCAGGAATCAAATCCATGTACCTTGGAACTCCTGTACTGGCAGGTAGATTATTGTTACAATTAACAAACCAATATTAACTCATTATTATTGAAGTCCATACTCTAGTCAGATTTTCTAATAATTTTCACCTAATACTATTTTATGTTCCAGGAGCCTGTCCAGGATACCATATTACATTTAGTTGTCATGTGTCCTGAGGCTTCTCTTAGCTGTGTGTCAATTTCTCAGACTCTCTCTTTTTTGATGATCTTAACAGTTTTGAGGAGTACTGTCAAGTACATTGTAGAAAGTTTCTTCGTTGGGATTTGTTGGACTTATTATTACTATTAAACTTAGGTTATGTTTTCTTGGGAGGAAGATAACAGAAGCAAAGTGCCATTTTCATCACATCATATCAAGAGTAGGTACCTCAGCCGGACTCACCACTGTTGAGGTGAACCTTGGTTATCTGTCTGAAGGAGTGGCTGTCACATTTCTTCACTCTGAAGTTACTTTGTTTTCCTTTGCCCTGTTGTAGGGCTTCCCAGCTGGCTCAGTGGTAAGGAGTTTGCCTGCCAATGCAGGAGATACAAGAGATATGGGTTCAATCCCTGGATCAGGAAAATCCCCTCGAGTAGGAAACAGCAACCAGCTCCAGTATTCCTGCCTGAAGAATTCCATGGACAGAGGAGCCTGGTGGGCTGCAGTCTCTGGGGTTGCAAAGAGTTTGACATGACTGAGTCACTGAGCATGCATGCACTCTTAGAAAGGGAAGTCTCCATGTGCAAACCACAGTGACAAGTGGGAGCTACGCTTCTTGAAGTCAGAATATGTACATAAATTATCTGGAATTCTCCTTAGAGTTGCCTCTTCTCCCCACAGACTTATTCAATCATTTTTTTTAATATAAGCATGAACTCATAGATATTTATTTTATAATTTGGGTTATAATTCAATACTGCTTTGTTTTGTTGCTGTAATTGTTCTATCTTTGGCTATTGGGAGCTCTTGCAGCTGGTTCCTGTGTCTCTCTGTCATAGTCCCCTCATTATACTTTTTTTGTTTAGTAGTTCCTCATTTTCTGGCTCTGAAGATTCTCCAAGGAACGTTGATCCCCTTTTTCTTGGAGAACAATATTAGCCACAATCTGGATGCTACGTATGTTCACTGCTACTGGGATATTTTTACTTCCAGACCCTTTCAGCTGACAAGAGTAGCAACTATTTGGGTATATGTTAATACATATGCATACACTTTTCTATATGTAACATATGCATCTTTATTAAGCATAACCTAAGTTCATATTGATGTTTCCTAACTCTAATTCATTATCGCATGGGTCGTTCCCTTTGTTTATCTGTAATCTCCCCCTCCAATAGTGAGAAAGTTGCCTTCTACCGTCTGCCATCTTATATTTAACTGTTAAATAATTAAAAGATGCTTGCTCCCTGGAAGAAAACTTATGACCAACCTAGACAGCATATTAAAAAGCAGACATTACTTTACTAACAAAGGTCTGTCTAGTCAAAGCTATGGTTTTTTCAGTAGTCAGGTATGGATGTGAGAGTTGGACTATAAAGAAAGCTGAGAACTGAAGAACTGATGCTTTTGAACTGTGGTGTTGGAGAAGACTCTTGAGAGTCTCTGGGACTGCAAGGAGATCCAACCAGTTCATCCTAAGGGAAATCAGTCCTGAATATTCATTGGAAGGACAGATGCTGAAGCTGAAATTCCAATACTTTGGCCACCTGATGTGAAGAACTTACTCATTGGAAAAGATCCTGATGCTGGGAAAAATTGAAGGCAGGAGAAGAAGGGGACAACAAAAGATGAGATGGTTGAATGGCATCACCAACGTAATGGACATGAGTTTGAGTAGGCTCCGGGAGTTGGTGATGGACAGAGAAGCTTGGTATGCTTCAGTCCACAGGGTCACAAAGAGTCAGTCATGACTAAGCGAATAAAATGAACTGATCTGTAACCTCCCACTCCAGTAGTGAGAAACTTGCCTTTCACCCTCTGCCATCTTATACTTAACTGTTCAATGACATATGTAATATACAGAATGGTTTTAGAATGGTGAATACTGACCCCCCTGGGAAACAACTTATGAAACAGCATTTGCAAATATCTTCTCCATTCAATAGCTCTCCTCATTTTATTGATGGTTTCTTTTACTGTGCAAAAGTTTTTTAGTTTGATGAAGTCTCATTTACTTATTTTTTCATTTGTTTCCCTTGCTTGAGGAGATATACCCAAAAAATTATCACTAAGTCGAGTGTCCAAGAGCATACTGCTTATGTTTTCTTCTCAGAGTTTATTGGTTCCAGGTTTTATATTTAAGTCTTTTATTTATTTTGTGTTTATTTTTGTGTATGGTGTAGAAAGCTACAGATTTACTTCTAATTTAATTATACTGAGTAAAAATTAGGTTTCCAAAGTGCTTTGTTGACTAAAGTTCTTCTTTAAGTATCTAACTTCTTTATGAAAGAATGGAAAGCTCTCAATTGAATATGTTTTCCTAATGAAATTTACACTTGATATATACTAATGATATTGCTATATACTAGAAGTTGCACTATGCATTACGCCCAACCTCCATCCTGAAAAATCAAAAATTTGCTTTTGGAAAAGCTGCCTGCCTTCCATCTCTCATTTTAGCTGAAAAATCTTGGTGAAAGTAGATTGACAAAAGTGCTTAATGTAAATAAAATATAGATAAAATGAAGCAAAATTTCCAACGTTGGGAGTAAATGAAAAGGACACAGGGAACAAACCCAGGCTGAAATACCACACAGAATCAGAATTAAGGCTGATACAAAATGTATACCATGACAACTTTTTAGTTGCTAGCAATGGAACCTTAATAAACTGTACACTTTCTTTAATCCAGTACTGAAAGACAAAGGCAATCAGTTATATATACATATATAGTAGTGTTCAAAAGAGAGAAGACTTGGAACCAACGGGAAAAGATATAAGTATTGATGATACTAAGATGATAAAGAAACTTCTCCCAAGAATCTTCATAAAGAAAATACTTTCAACTAAAGTAGCTTTTTCACTGTAATTCTAGCAGCAAGATTCTGACTTTTAATATAGTCTTCCATGCCCTGATGCCAAAGCACAACTGGTAAAATCAGCTCAGTGTATGTGACACATCATGTGACTCATTGTGTGTGTGTGTGGCTAGAGTCTAATGGGGATGCGGTGTGGCAAGTTGGGGCTCATCAAAGCAAAGCTGACATCCAGCAACCGCCCTTGTGTGTTTGGCTAGCCTAGTGGTCATAAGAATCTAGCAGAATGGTTCAGGCTTCCCTGGTGGCTCAGAGGTAAAGAATCTGCCTGCCAATGCAGGAGACATGGGTTCAATCCCCAGTCCAGGAAGATCCCCTGGGGAAGGAAATTACTACTCACTCCAGTACTCTTACCTGGGAAATCCCATGGGCAGAGGGGCCTGGTGGGCTACAGTCCACGGGGTTGCAAAGAGTCGACACGACTGAGCGACTAAACAAGAGCAGCAGAATGGTTGTATAAAGTAGCACTCAGAAGATTCTCCCCAAACCTAGTTTCTTTCAGCTAAATTTTAGTAGATATTTAGTGGTATTAAGTTCACAATTGCATTACGTAAAGTTTAAATTCTGATAGCAGAACTTAAATTGCCTTCCATGACATTCTAATATCAAGAATGACTATTTTTCCTTTTGTGCCATTGCTGCATGAATTGTTCAGCCACTATATTCTCCCTTAATTAGTCTACATTGCAGAATCACATCTCCAGTCTAGTGGGCAATGTACCCTTTCCAAAGCAGCTTTAATTTATATGCTATGTTGAGCAGGGGCTTCTCTGAATGACTAGTTAGGTTGGATTTGTGATATGTGAATTTTCTACAAAGATAATTCATAAACAAGTGGACCTAATGAGTAGCAAATGAGTTCTTGATTATTTTGACAGACATAGAACTTGGTCAAATATTTCTCACTTTTTAATTTATGCAACGTGAGACTTTCATAAGGAAGGCATCTTCTTTATTTGAATGAATCACTTTGTAGTTTAATCATTAAGAAGTTGATATTAATGCATCACAGAATTTTCTTCATTCCAATAACTAAACTTCATACTTATTTTCTGACAGATACACAGCATCTAACAGGCGATTAAACTTGTTGACCTCTAAGTCCCAATTTACCCTGAGAAGCTATTATCCTATGACTCTTCTGTGTACTTGTTATACTACTTCCTAATCAGGAAATCATAGTGGATAGATTTATTAATGGCATGGAGACCAAACCTTTGCCCTGTTCCCCAAATGTCATTGTCTTTCATAAAGAAATCATTCCCTCCCCAGATAACCAGTTCTTATAACTCTTTTCTTCTGACAGATCAAATCTTACCTCCTCCTTCCTTTCCTCTTCTTCCCTCTCTCCCTCTCCTCCTCCTCCTCCTTTTTCTGATCCTCATTCTCTTCTCCTTCCTATTCTTGAAATGCATGAACACAGCCTCTGTTACCTTGTTGGCCAGTATTTTACATGCAATGAAGTTCTACAACTTGTCCATTGTCCTTTGTCTCCTGTTCTACAGTAAGCCCCAGGGTTGTAAACCTGCATTCTTTTTGCTTTAATTCCTTAACTTCAACCTGGCCAAAACAGGGATGAAAATTGGAATCCTGACTTCACCTAGGGACAGACAGCTCAATGCTAGGGGTGGGGGGGCGGGGAACACAAAGCAAAAAAAAAAAAAAAACCTCATAATGAATAATGCCCCTAAGCTGATCAGCTTTAGAAGATGACAACAGAAGCCATCAACTTATTTACCATGTCTTTTGTAAACCCTGAGCCAAGCATCTTTTCATGACTTGCTGATTGCAACACCAAATGATTTGGGGCTCAAACTCAGGTCAACAGAACCTTAGGAACTGAAGGTCACTTATATGCTTGTTCTCTTTCTATATATACTTTGTGTTGACTCTGCCTCTTGCCATTGATACCAAGGATTTGCAGGCTGTCTGAACATAGAGATTCCTCTAATGCAGGGTTCCCAACCTCTGAGATCTAATGCCTGATGACCTGCGGTGAAGCTGATGTAATAATAATAAAGTGCACAATAAATGTAATGCATTTCAAACACCATTAAACCTTTCCCCCCACCCCGGTTCATGGCAAAATTCCTTTTCACTAAACTGGTCTCTGGTGCCAAAGAGGGATTTGAAATGTGTCATTCATGGGATTACTGAAGAAAATCTTTCTTTGCCATTGTCGGTGTTTCAATTGCTTTCTGTTGATTTTTGTTAAAGTCCTTGATACTTTTCTCTTCAATCTCTGTAGTCTTTCAGGGACACTCAAACATTACTTCAAGATCCTTCTAAAAGTCCCAGAAGGTCTCATGCAGTGTCTCAGAAATCTCTCAAGAAGCAGCATGTGTTTTCTTTGCCTGAGGTCAAACTCTCCAGCACTGCAGACTGAGATCAGAGCTATTCCTCCCTGAGCGGCTCAGAATGTCCCTATCTCAGATGCCCAATGATGGCAACATTTTGATTTTTTGAGGTAAAGATGCACCTGACATTCTTTATATTCTTTTTATTAAGTTTTGCTTATATGTTGCAAATAGATTTATGATTTGCCAAGTTCTTCTTGACTTTAACTACTACACTGCAAGCTTTCTAACTTGATAAAGATTACTTACAAACAGAGTCCATCCTAACAGCAGATGTAATCTGAGTGTGATTTGAAGAGATCATAGGCAGGTCTCCCTGAACCTGAATTGCTACCACATCTTTTCACTCCATCAATGTTGTTGTTTTATTGTGATGGGTTGAGAAGCTTTTCAATCTTTCAGAGATGTTTTTATGTAATGCAGACACACTCAGAAGGAGTCTTACCTTCTGTTTTCATTATATCATGGTTGACTGAAAGTGGTTTCAGAATAAAATATGAACAATCCAAGTTCTATTGATTAAAAGGAGAAGCATATCAAGAAAATAAAATGGGTGCTATCACAGCAGGTTTTGGAGAGCCAAGAAATCTTTGCAAGTCCAGGTTTTTCTGTGAAACAATTTTCCCTTCTATATAATTTTTCTGTTGTCCATGTTTTGCTTTATTAATATTTTGACCTGGGTAAATCACACATTTTTTGAAGAACTTCCATGATATTCTTAACTTGGTTTGGATAGGGAATAGCAAATTTTATTGTATATATTTTTTTTCCTCTGACTTGTAAGAAAAAAAGAGGTGATGTAAAACAATGTGACCAGCTCCATTTAATCAAGTCAATTTACGTATTTACATTCCTAAAATTGTAAAAGTTGGTATATAGAGAAATCACCCTTTGGTGACACAGAAATTTCATTTACTAAAGAAAATCTAAAATATTTTTCTTGGATATCTTTTATTGAGGAAGAAAAATAAAAAATTCTAGTTAACTGATATTTTGCTATTTGTGTGTGTGCATATGTGCTTTATGTGTGTTTCTGTGTGTTTCTCCAGTGTCAGACACACAGGACATATATAACAAGAAACTGACAGAAGCCATACTTTCATAAACTTGAAATAGATGGCTACACTTCCACCTGTTGCAGATAAAATGTAAAACCATATACATATATATATATATATATATTTTTTTTCCCTAAGATGTGCAGATTCTGGTTAATTAAAAAAAAACACATAAGCACTGTTTTTTAAGTAGTGAAAATACTGCTGTTTATTCCTGATACCCCTTTCCCAAAATGCTGAAAGAAATAATGTATTAAAAAATATTTCCAAAAATTATCTCATATTTTTTTGTAAGAATTTTTCTGTGCATTTGCTACTATTTCAGTGTTTTATATTCTGGACATGATCACTAAACTTAGTCAATCCACTTTGATAAATGGTCATCCACAGAAGTTGCTACTTTCTGTAAATGTTATCATCTGATTCAATTTTGTCACCTTACCCAACTTCTCAAAACTGTTTTATTTCCTGTCAGATCTTTAGTCATCTTGAATCTTGAGTAAAGTAGGATGTCAAAATATCAAATCCTCCTTTCCATCCTTTTTTATTTTTATTCTCTAGCAGCTTCTGGTAAATGAAGGGTTGATTTTAGATGGGTGAGGTTTTCTTGCTTTGAAAATGAGAATTTTTGTGCAGATAATGTACTTATTTTCATTGAAATAGCAGCAATTGAAACACTGGACAACACATTGGAAGATAAAATGATAACAGGGTATTATATGGAAGTAAATTCACTTTATTATATGGAAATAAATTCACTAAAGTAAGCTGAGCACTGAAGAATTGATGCTTTTGAACTGTGGTGTTGGAGAAGACTCCCTAAAATCCCTTGGACAGCAAGGAGATCCAACCAGTCTATCCTAAAGGAAATAAGTCCTGAATATTCATTGGAAGGACTGAGGCTGAAGCTGAAACTCCAATACTTTGGCCACCTGATGCGAAGAGCTGACTCATTGGGAAAGACCCCGATGCTGGGAAAGATTGAAGGCAGGAGGAGAAGGGAACAACAGAGGATGGGATGGTTGGATGGCATCACTGACTCGATGGACATGAGTTGAGTAAGCTCTGGGAGTTGGTGATGGGCAGGGAATCCTGGCATGCTGCAGTCCATGGGGTCACAAAGAGTAGGACACAACTGAGCAACTGAACTGAACTGAAATTCACTTTGAAAACTAGAACCCGTTTGCCCAAGCCATGGCCTCACTAAAGTAATATTTCAAGATGTGCTTAATTACTGGTGCCATGGTTTACACCTCTGAGCTATTTATGCACTGTAGGTATGTAAAACTACTGTGGGCTAAGAGTCCACTTTAGATAAAGTACAGGATAAAGTACAAATGGGCAGGAGATCCCTTATGTACAGCTGACCTGTTTTTTTTTTTTTTTTTTTTTCTAGTGGCATCAGATGAGCATAGACTTCAGGAAATAACAAACCAGTACAAGGCATGTCCGTATGCATCAAGTACTTAATAGGGTCTGAATAGCACTTGTATATAGTTTAGCTTTGACAAGAATCTCCTCTAAATTCTGAGTCTAATCAAATGTGTTATAAATATATTATATATATTATCTGTATTTACATGCATTATATATTTATTATAATAAACTTAATTCAATGTAATTAGCTAGTTACTAACTGTGATATTGTGATTTATATGAACTGCAACTTTTGGCCATTCAGATAACTTAAATTATTATCTCATATATATTTGGTCTTCATCCACAGTTTCTAGCTCATAGCTCCCCAAGTTCCTGAATTTTCTGACTGATAAGAGCAATGGGAGAAATTTTAGCTATAATATTTGGTCTCTTGATGCTTCAGACCCATGAAGGTAAAATGGGTGTCTTGTCACTCACAGTAAAAACTCTTCGAACCTGTCCTCTATTTATGGAGGCTTTTATGGAGTTTTATGGAGGCTTCATTCATTACATAGGGATGTTTGATTAACTCATGGGTCACTGGTGATTGATTCAACCTCTCCTCCCCACACCCCTCCCCAGAAACCTGAGAGAACTTTTTTTGACAGCTAGCTCCTTCCTAAGGTGCCTTCCAAAGCACCTAACCATGTTAACTTTCACTGCAACTGGGTTTAAGTTAACATGGTTAGGACAGGTTCAAAGAGTTTTTAGGTTGGGGAACCAAAACCCTTCACATACTATAGTCCTGGGCTGCAAACTCTATGAGGACAGAAGCTTATTTTAGCAATCTCACTCTATGTGTCTCTTCATCTGGCTGCTGATTCTTATCCTCTACTAACCTTTGCAATAAATTGGTAATCTACTGAGTAGATGGCTTCCCTGAGTTCTATAGGCCTCTCTGGCAAATTGAACCCAGGCAGGCACTCATGAGAACCTCCAATCTGTAGCCTCATGGTCAGAAGCATGACTGACAACCTGGACTTCCAACTGATCTCTGAAGTGGAGGGAAGTCTTGTTGGAGAGAGCCCTTCACCTGTGCAATCCTATGCCATCTCATGGTTAAAAGAGTCAGAATTGAGTTGAATTGTATTGATGGCATCAGGGCTTCCCTGGTGACTCAGATGGTAAAGAACCTGCCTGCAATGCAGGAGACCAAGGTTCAATCCCTGGGTTGAGAAGATCCCCTGGAGAAGGGAATGGAAACCCATTCCAGTATTTTTGACTGGCGAATTCCAGGGTGAGTGGAGTCTGGTGAGCTACAGTCCATGGGGACAAGAAAGAACACAGAGGGGACAGAAGTAACAAAATGGACTGGCAGACGTATTCTTTCAAGTATATTTTATGATCAGAAAAATACTCCTTGCTGGTAAAGGATATGTCTTCTGAAATTTAAGACTCAATTTTGATTACAAGATAAAAATTATTTACATTTTATTTTATTGGACATTCATACATAATCATTTCCGATTAAGTAACTATTTGGTGAATTTGAATAAAGCAAATAGATTGCACTGAGTTTTAACCAATGAGGGGGACTTAAAGGTTTCTGCTACTTTTCTCATCTTTCTACTTGTTAAATTCTAAAACACATTCTATTGGTTATAAACTATACTGTAGTGTATAATAATTTTTCATTATAATCACTGGATTTCTATATTTATAATCTCCTATTCTTTTTTCATATATTTTCTACATATAATCTCACATATATATATCTCAGGGTCTATCCCTTAATATTTACATTCAATATCAATTGGTTGAAAATTTGATTCAATTTTAATGTTTAACTTATACCAATGCCTTTTATTTTATTTTATTTTGCATTCTTCCATGAGCTTTTATTTTATTTTATTTTTCAGTGGGTTTTGTCATACATTGATATGAATCAGCCATGGATTTACACGTCTTCCCCATCCCATTCCCCGCTCCCACCTCCCTCTCCACCCGATTCCTCTCGAAACATCCCACCCTCGCCTTCTCCCACAGAGTTCAAAAGTCTGTTCTGTATTTCTGTGTCTCTTTTTCTGTTTTACATATAGGGTTATCGTTACCATCTTTCTAAATTCCATATATATATGTGTTAGTATGCTGTAATGTTCTTTATCTTTCTGGCTTACTTCCCTCTGTATAAGGGGCTCCAGCTTCATCCATCTCATTAGGACTAGCTCATATGAATTCTTTTTAATGGCTGAGTAATATTCCATGGTGTATATGTACCACAGCTTCCTTATCCATTCATCTGCTGATGGGCATCTAGGTTGCTTCCATGTCCTGGCTATTATAAACAGTGCTGCGATGAACATTGGGGTGCACGTGTCTCTTTCAGATCTGGTTTCCTCAGTGTGTATGCCCAGAAGTGGGATTGCTCGGTCATATGGCAGTTCTATTTCCAGTTTTTTAAGAAATCTCCACACTGTTTTCCATAGCGGCTGTACTAGTTTGCATTCCCACCAACAGTGTAAGAGGGTTCCCTTTTCTCCACACCCTCTCCAGCATTTATTGCTTGTAGACTTTTGGATAGCAGCCATCCTGACTGGCGTGTAATGGTACATCATTGTGGTTTTGATTTGCATTTCTCTAATAATGAGTGATGTTGAGCATCTTTTCATGTGTTTGTTAGCCACCTGTATGTCTTTGGAGAAATGTCTGTTTAGTTCTTTGGCCCATGTTTTGATTGGGTCATTTATTTTTCTGGAATTGAGCTGCAGGAGTTGCTTGTATATTTTTGAGATTAATCCTTTGTCTGTTTCTTCATTTGCTATTATTTTCTCCCAATCTGAGGGCTGTCTTTTCACCTTACTTATAGTTTCCTTTGTAGTGCAAAAGCTTTTAAGTTTCACTAGGTCCCATTTGTTTAGTTTTGCTTTTATTTCCAATATTCTGGGAGGTGGGTCATAGAGGATCTTGCTGTGATTCATGTCGGAGAGTGTTTTGCCTATGTTCTCCTCTAGGAGTTTTATAGTTTCTGGTCTTACATTTAGATCTTTAATCCATTTTGAGTTTATTTTTGTGTATGGTGTTAGAAAGTGTTCTAGTTTCATTCTTTTACAAGTGGTTGACCAGTTTTCCCAGCACCACTTGTTAAAGAGGTTGTCTTTTTTCCAGTATATATCCTTGCCTCCTTTGTCAAAGATAAGGTGTCCATAGGTTCGTGGATTTATCTCTGGGCTTTCTATTCTGTTCCATTGATCTATATTTCTGTCTTTGTGCCAGTACCATACTGTCTTGATGACTGTGGCTTTGTAGTAGAGTCTGAAGTCAGGCAGGTTGATTCCTCCAGTTCCATTCTTCTTTCTCAAGATTACTTTGGCTATTCGAGGTTTTTTTGTATTTCCATACAAATTGTGAAATTCTTTGTTCTAGTTCTGTGAAAAATACCGTTGGTAGCTTGATAGGGATGGCATTGAATCTATAGACTGCTTTGGGTAGAATAGCCATTTTGGCAATATTGATTCTTCCAATCCATGAACACGGTATGTTTCTCCATCTGTTTGTGTCCTCTTTGATTTCTTTCATCAGTGTTTTATAGTTTTCTATGTATAGGTCTTTTGTTTCTTTAGGTAGATATACTCCTAAGTATTTTATTCTTTTTGTTGCAATGGTGAATGGTATTGTTTCCTTAATTTCTCTTTCTGTTTTCTCATTGTTAGTGTATAGGAATGCAAGGGATTTCTGTGTGTTAATTTTATATCCTGCAACTTTACTATATTTGTTGATTAGCTCTAGTAATTTTCTGGTAGAGTCTTTAGGGTTTTCTGTGTAGAGGATCATGTCATCTGCAAACAGCGAGAGTTTCACTTCTTCTTTTCCTATCTGGATTCCTTTTACTTCTTTTTCTGCTCTGATTGCTGTGGCCAGAACTTCCAACACTATGTTGAATAGTAATGGTGAGAGTGGGCACCCTTGTCTTGTTCCTGATTTCAGGGGAAATGCTTTCAATTTTTCACCATTGAGGGTGATGCTTGCTGTGGGTTTGTCATATATAGCTTTTATTATGTTGAGGTATGTTCCTTCTATTCCTGCTTTCTGGAGAGTTTTAATCATAAATGAGTGTTGACTTTTGTCAAAGGCTTTCTCTGCATCTATTGAGATAATCATATGGTTTTTATCTTTCAATTTGTTAATGTGGTGTATTACATTGATTGATTTGCAGATATTAAAGAATCCTTGCATTCCTGGGATAAAGCCCACTTGGTCATGGTGTATGATTTTTTGAATATGTTGTGGGATTCTGTTTGCTAGAATTTTGTTAAGGATTTTTGCATCTATGTTCATCAGTGATATTGGCCTGTAGTTTTCTTTTTTTGTGGCATCTTTGTCTGGTTTTGGAATTAGGGTGATGGTGGCCTCATAGAATGAGTTTGGAAGCTTACCTTCTTCTGCAATTTTCTGGAAGAGTTTGAGTAAGATAGGTGTTAGCTCTTCTCTAAATTTTTGGTAGAATTCAGCTGTGAAGCCATCTGGTCCTGGGCTTTTGTTTGCTGGAAGATTTTTGATTACAGTTTCGATTTCCTTGCTTGTGATGGGTCTGTTAAGATCTTCTATTTCTTCCTGGTTCAGTTTTGGAAAGTTATACTTTTCTAAGAATTTGTCCATTTCATCAAAGTTGTCCATTTTATTGGCATAGAGCTGCTGGTAGTAGTCTCTTATGATCCTTTGTATTTCAGTGTTGTCTGTTGTGATCTCTCCATTTTCATTTCTAATTTTGTTAATTTGGTTCTTCTCTCTTTGTTTCTTAATGAGTCTTGCTAATGGTTTATCAATTTTGTTTATTTTTTCAAAAAACCAGCTTTTAGCCTTGTTGATTTTTGCTATGGTCTCTTTAGTTTCTTTTGCATTTATTTCTGCCCTGATTTTTAAGATTTCTTTCCTTCTGCTAACCCTGGGGTTCTTCATTTCTTCCTTCTCTAATTGCTTTAGGTGTAGAGTTAGGTTATTTATTTGGTTTTTTTTCTTGTTTCTTGATGTAAGCCTGTAATGCTATGAACCTTCCCCTTAGCACTGCTTTTACAGTGTCCCATAGGTTTTGGGTTGTTGTGTTTTCATTTTCATTCATTTCTATACATATTTTGATTTCTTTTTTGATTTCTTCTATGATTTGTTGGTTATTCAGAAGCGTGTTATCTAGCCTCCATATGTTTGAAGTTTTAACAATTTTTTTCCTGTAATTGAGATCTAATCTTACTGCACTGTGGTCAGAATAGATGACTGGAATGACTTCAATTTTTTTGAATTTTCCAAGACCAGATTTATGGCCCAGGATGTGATCTATTCTGGAGAAGGTTCCGTGTGCACTTGAGAAAAAGGTGAAGTTGATTGTTTTGGGGTGAAATGTCCTATAGATATCAATTAGGTCTAGCTGGTCCATTGTGTCATTTAAGGTTTGTGTTTCCTTGTTAATTTTCTGTTTAGTTGATCTATCCATAGTTGTGAGTGGGGTATTAAAGTCTCCCACTATTATTGTGTTACTATTAATTTCCTCTTTCATACTCGTTAGTGTTTGCCGTACATATTGCGGTGCTCCTATGTTGGGTGCATATATATTTATAATTGTTATATCTTCTTCTTTGATTGATCCTTTGATCATTATGTAGTGTCCTTCTTTGTCTCTTTTCACATCCTTTATTTGAAAGTCTATTTTATCTGATATGAGTATTGCGACTCCTGCTTTCTTTTGGTCTCCGTTTGCATGAAATATTTTTTTCCAGCCCTTCACTTTTAGTCTGTATGTGTCTCTTGTTTTGAGGTGGGTCTCTTGTAGACAGCATATATAGGGGTCTTGTTTTTGTATCCATTCAGCCAATCTTTGTCTTTTGGTTGGGGCATTCAACCCATTTACATTTAGGGTAATTATTGATAGGTGTGGTCCCGTTGCCATTTACTTTGTTGTTTTGGGTTCACGTTTATACAACCTTTCTGCATTTCCTGTCTAGAGAAGATCCTTTAGCATTTGTTGAAGAGCTGGTTTGGTGGTGCTGAATTCTCTCAGCTTTTGCTTATCTGTAAAGCTTTTGAATTCTCCTTCATATCTGAATGAGATCCTTGCTGGATACAGTAATCTAGGTTGTAGGTTATTCTCTTTCATTACTTTCAGTACGTCCTGCCATTCCCTTCTGGCCTGGAGGGTTTCTATTGATAGATCAGCTGTTATCCTTATGGGAATCCCTTTGTGTGTTATTTGTTGTTTTTCCCTTGCTGCTTTTAATATTTGTTCTTTGTGTTTGATCTTTGTTAATTTGATTAATATGTGTCTTGGGGTGTTTCGCCTTGGGTTTATCCTGTTTGGGACTCTCTGGGTTTCTTGGACTTGGGTGGCTATTTCCTTCCCCATTTTAGGGAAGTTTTCAGCTATTATCTCCTCGAGTATTTTCTCATGGCCTTTCTTTTTGTCTTCTTCTTCTGGAACTCCTATGATTCGAATGTTGGGGCGTTTCACAGTGTCCCAGAGGTCCCTGAGGTTGTCCTCATTTCTTTTGATCCTTTTTTCTTTTTTCCTCTCTGCTTCATTTATTTCCACCATTTTATCTTCTACCTCACTTATCCTATCTTCTGCCTCCGTTATTCTACTCTTGGTTTCCTCCAAAGTGTTTTTGATCTCATTCATTGCATTATTCATTTTTAATTGACTCTTTTTTATTTTTTCTAGGTCTTTATTAAACATTTCTTGTATCTTTTCAATCTTTGTTTCCAGGCTATTTATCTGTGACTCCATTTTGTTTTCAAGATTTTGGATCATTTTTATTATCATTATTCTAAATTCTTTTTCAGGTATATTCCCTATCTCCTCCTCTTTTGTTTGACTTGGTGGGCATTTTTCATGTTCCTTTACCTGTTGGGTATTTCTTTGCCTTTTCATCTTATTTAGATTGCTGTGTCTGGTGTGGGCTTTCTGTATTCTGGAGGTCTGTGGTTCCTTTTTATTGTGGAGGATTACCCAGTGGGTGGGGTTAGACGATTGGCTTGTCAAGGTTTCCTGGTTAGGGAAGCTTGCGTCAGTGTTCTGGTGCGTGGAACCTGATTTCTTCTTTTGGAGAGCAATGGAGTGCCCAGTAATGAGTTTTGAGATGGGTCTATGTGTTAGGTGTGACCTTGGGCAGCCTGTATGTTGATGTTCAGGGCTATGTTCCTGTGTTGCTGGAGAATTTGCATGGTATGTCTTGCTCTAAAACTTATTGGCTCTTGGGAGGTGGTTGGTTTCAGTGTAGGTATGAAGGCTTTTGGACAGTCACTTATTACTTAAAGTTCCATGTAGTCAGGAGTTTTCTGGTGTTCTCAGGTTTTGGGCTTAAGTCTCCTGCCTCTGGATTTCAGTTTTATTCTTCCTGTAGTCTCAGGACTTCTCCAACTATACAGCCCTGATAAGAAAACTTCTAGGTTAATGGCTAAAAGATTCTCCCCCGTTAGGGACACCCAAAGAGGTTCACAGAGTTACATGAAGAAGAGGAGAGGGAGGAGGGAGATAGAGATGAGCAGGAGGAGAAAAAGGGGGACTCAAGAGGAGAGAGACAGATCTACGCAGCTGTCTGTTCCCAGAGTGTTCTCCGTAGCCCAGTCACGTACAAAGATTCACAGAATTGGATTGGGAAGAGAAGGGGAAAGGAGGAAATAGAGGTGTTCTGAGGTAGAAAACAGAGTCAAGATTGGGAGAGAATAATCTTTGGTTTAAAAATAGGGCTTCTCTTTTTTTTTTTTTTGTAAGGTTATAGTGTATTGAAAATGAAAATTAATGAGTAGTAGAGGAGTACTAGAGGACTTTAAAAGAAATAAGAGAAAAAGAAAAATAGAAAATAGAAAAGAAAAGGAAAGAAAAAAAGAAAAAAAAAAAGAAAGAAAAAAAAATTTTTTTTTTTTCCCTAATTGAAAAAATCGTAAAAATCTATGGAAATGAAAGTTAAGGAGTAATGGGGGAGTAATAAGGGATTTTAAAGGAAAATAAAAGAGAAAAAATAAAAAAGAAAAAATAAAAAAAGAAAGAAAAAAAAAAAGAAAAAAAAAAAAAGAGAAAAAAGTAAAATTATATCTAGGAGTTTCTCTGGAGCTGTTGCGGTCAGTGTGGGTTCAGCTCAGTTTCAGATAGCTCCTCGTTCCAGCTTACGCTTCTCAATATCCACAGGCCCCTTCCGGTGTAGTCAGTGTTTTCTAGAGGGATTTTAATCTGTTGCACCAGTCCCTTCTGAAGCGGTTCCCTTTGTTTATTTGGCTTCTGTTTGCCGGTCTCTTCAGAGCCTCATTTCCGCCCTGACACAGGCGGGCGGAGGTGGACTCTTATTCAGGTAGCTAGTTCCGTCGCTCTGCGGGGACGGGCTGGCGCTGCCGGGAGGGGCTGACGCTGCTCTCTCCGTCTGCGCTGCTCAGGCTCCCCGCCGCTCCATATGGAGCGCGCCCCGCGCTGCGCGCGGTTCCAGCCCTCGGGTATTCCACAAAAGCGCGGAATGAAAAGCTGCACCTGCTCTCAGTGCCTTCCCCGTCAGAGCGGTCCAGGCAGCAAGGGGCTCGGTGGGCGCACTCTCCCCAGGTGTGGCGCGCCCACTACCCTCCGCAGACCCAGTCTCAGTTTCCGCTGGCGCCAGTCGGGTGCGCGCGCCTTCTGCCCTCCGGGTCCCCAGCCCCAGTCCCCGCCCGCGCCGGTCGGGTGCCTGCGCCCTGTGTCTCACCGCGACCTTCCCCTCCCCCTGCCTCCTGCCTCCGGCGGGGCTGGGCCAGTCCGCAGCCTGCGAGCTCTTCTATGGACTTTCTCGGTCTCTTTGTTCTGCGAACGGCCGGCAGTGTGTTCGGGCCGGTTAATTTACTCTCTTTTGGTCTCCCACAGTTCAAGTTGGCAACTCAGAGAAGCTCCCTCCGATTGTCCTCAGGGCACTCAGGCCCGGACCCTACCCCAAGCAATGCCGCCTAAGACTTCCCGGGACGGATCTCCATCCTTAGCTCTTTTGTCTCACTTTTTATCTTTTATATTTTGTCCTACCTCCTTTCGAAGACAAAGGACTGCTTTTTTGGGCGTCTGATGACCTCAGCTAGTGCTCAGAAGTTGTTTTGTGAAGTTTACTCTGCGTTCAGTTATTCTTTTGATGAATTTGTAGGAGAGAAAGTGGTCTCCCCTTCCTACTCCTCCGCCATCTTGGCTCCTCCCCCTCAATGCCTTTTAACTCTCTCTTATTATAGCTAGTCTTTATTTAAGTCCTTCTCTTGTATCTCTACTTTTAAGTCTATGCTCAGATGCTAAATACATCTTCTTCCTACTCACCTATGATATACTCAATACCTCAAATTAATAGTTTTCTGTTTATTTCTTCAGTGGTTTTTGCAATATGGCCTCAATTTACTATCTGCAATTACAGTCCAATCATCTGCAATCCTATGCTGTAGTCCAGATGGAATTCACTGAACTATCTGATGTATAAAATTCATCTTAGGCAGGATAAAGATGCATTACAGGATGAGCAGAGGGAGGAAGGGAATGGAGTACCACGGGGTGAGTCAGTTTTGAGCAATGGGAGGACAAAAACTATTTTAGAAAAATTCAGTATATAAAAAGTTACTCTGAATCAACAGCTTACTTACCCTAACCTTGTTTGCAAACTTATCTGTCTATCGAAAACTGACTCATGGTTTGACATCTTTAACAATGCTACCCAGATCAGAGCTTTCTTTCTTTCTTTTTTTTTTTTTTTTAAGAAATTTACATTTGCATTTGATGCTAGTCCCACTGTCACTCAACCCCATATTCTAGCTCCCTGTAATATTAAACCAGTCTTTGCTGGCTTCTTCTTCCAGGTTTATCTGTGCTGAATATCTGCTCTAATTTTACCCTCCAACAGCCAAAGTTGAGCTCTGCCTCATCCAACTGCAAGTACTGTTTCTAAGTCGATACACATTGATAATCAGTTCCACTGATTACCTAATTGTGATTCACTTACAACACTTTCATTTATTCTCTTTCTCCTGAAACTTTCTACTCTTTTGGTTTCTGATAGTATATTACTTAAATTTTCTTAATTATTTTCTCTCTTCTATTTTCATGCTGTTTGTCTCCCTATCGTCCTCTTCCTTCCTCTTACATATTAGTGCCTCTTTTCTTTCTGGGGCTTCCCTAGTAGCTCAGATGGTAAAGAATCTGCCTGCAATGTAGGAGACCCCGGCTTGATTTCCAGGTCAGGAAGATCTGCTGGAGAAGAGATAGGCTACCCACTCCAGTATTCTGGCCTGGAAAATTCCATGGACTGTGTAGTCCATGGGGTCGCAAAGAGTTGGACATGACTGAGCAACTTCCACTCATTTCATTTAGCTTTCTAAACTCTGCTCAATTTGCCTTCACTCTCTAAATATTTTTTATGGATGAGTTAATCCAATCTCAAGGATGTAAATATCACCTGTGAGTTGGTTTATGTCTTCTAATGTTTTGTGTATCCACGTTATCTAGATCAAACCCTTCCCTCCGAACCACTAGAAATGCTTTTGTCACAGTTGTCAATACCTTCTGTGTTGCTAAATGCAGTGGCTTTTTCTGCTCTCATCTTCCTGGTCTTACAGTAGCATTTTCACTCATTGGGCTTATCCTTTCTTTTTGAAACACTGTTCTCTGGTTTTCTTTTGGCTTTCATCCTTTTAAGCTGATAGCTACAATTCAATTTTCTTTTCTAGTTGCTCTCCCTGTTCTCTGTAAATTGGGCATGCTTCAGGCATTGTTTCCTGAGTCCTCTTTCCTTGTCTATATAAACTGTCCTTTTTACTGATCTCATTCTGTCTCATGGCCTTAAATATCATATTCTAATGATATTCTGAAGTAAGATATTAAATGTGGAGCCAGAGAAGAGATCAGAACTGAAGAAATAAACAGACAGATATAAAATGATCTTCTAGTTGTCTATCTTTCAGACATGATGGAATCTAACAGATATTTCCTTCATTCTCTAACCTTGGCTTTTCACCACCAGTTAATGGACCTATCATTATCTTTACAGATATTCAAGCCAAGGATTCATTCTTGGCTCAGCTCTTTCCTTCTACTCTCTTATTCTTCATCAGGTCCTCTCAGCTCAAGTTCCAAATATATATCTTGAATATTTTCATTTATTTCTATCACATGGTCATTACCTTGAGCAAAGCCAAGACAACACTGCTTTTCATCAATATCCATTTCTCTAACCTGGGCAAGAATTATACATCCCAGCCCCACTGAAGGCAGGTTTCACCACATGGTTGTTTTAGCAAATGAAATGTGAGCAGAGGTGAGACCTGCCACTCTCTAGCAGAAGTTTTAAGAGATAATGATGCTTTGCCCTGTCTTTTTCCCGTTCGAATCAGTCACTGACAATGTGTCAGAGAATATATGCTTCATCAGCCTGGACCCCAGCCCAAGGATGATGTCTTTGTACACAGAAACCTTTGTACGCAACAACCCGCAATAGAAATGCTGTGTGAGTGAACCTTTGTTGAAACCTTTGTTGCCATAAGTCACTGATACTCTGGTGGTGTTTGTTATCACAGGATCGGCTATACTGTCCTAACCAGTATGGCCGACTAAAGGCAATATGCCTTAACTGAAATTCTTGCTTTCTCATATCCCCAGCCAGTCAGATCCCTCACTACAGTTAGTGTCATCTTTTGAATTAACACTAAACCTTAACCCTTTCTTCCCCACTGTCTTTTCATATCCCCTAGAATAGTATCAAAAGTCCTTGTCATGGCCTCCATGGTCCTGAAGAGCCTGGACCCTGCCTATCTCTCAGATTTCCTTTCATACCTCTCTAGATTTATTCTCCATGAGCTATGCTGGTCTTCATTTTTCCCCTGGATATCTTAAAGGTATTAATTACTGGGAAATTAATGAGTGTTCTGTACTCGGTCTTCTCTTGGTTCTTCACATAGCTTGTCAATTTCTCATTTTCCAGGGATTACATATCCCCCTAATGTCAGTTCTCCCATTTCAGTAACCATCTCATCTATCGCAGTATCCCTTTGGCCTTCTCTTTCCATCACATAGCAGTTCAGATTTTCTGTGGGATTCTGAAGGTAACATGAAATATAGATGACAAAATGGCAACTTGCACAGTTCCTTGTATTTTTCTCTATTAAGTTCCTAGGGGCTGTGGATCATGACTTTTCATCTCTGTATCTCTAATACCCAGGACAGTACAATAGACCACATACAGTAGGTGATAAATAAATGATCTGTTGAAGTGAGTTAAATATCTCTATATGTCCTTCTACCTTAAACTATTTCTGAATAGATTAAGGATAAAAATAGTTAAGACTGATAAGTGAAGCTCTACAATGTTTGTCCTTGTGTAAATAAATGCCATAAACAAAATTGTCTTCACTCCTCTCCAAACACACCAAGTGTCCTGTAATTACTGCCTGATTCATATCATAATAATTCAAGTGCTAGGTTTATGCAACCTGATCAATGGTGAAGTTTTCTAAAATAGGAAAGCTTTTTTTTTTTTTCATTTTTCATATTATTTCTACATTTTATTTTTGCCAAAGTAGTACAAGCAGGTAAAAAGATACTTATAAAAGCACAGAAAAACTTATAATTTAAAGCACCACAAGTTCATTTCATTTCTTCCCATTCTCAGGCCTATTCCCAGATTAAAACTTTTTAAAATTACTTCTACCTTCATTTTATTTGCTGAGTACATTCATAATTAATATGGAAGAAGTGTGAGGTATTAAATAATCATCTTTCATAAAGGAAGTGGAAGTCACATCTTCCTATCAGTGCAGTATAAAAATAAATTGTTATAGATGTATTACTTATACTGAACTTTTCACTAGCTCAGTTTATAAATATTCTGAGAGGAAAGCAATGTAATGAATAAAAAAGTCATACAAAATAATAGAAAAAGATAAACACAACAAAATACTATCATTCCAAAGCTGAAGGCTTGAGATAAGAACAACTTTGGAAATGAAAAACAAATTTTAATAATCAGGAAGTTCAAAAGAGATGTAGTTCACTTCTATACACAAATGTCTTAAAGAAAGAAGCTTCTTTCTGTCTGGGAACCTTTAACTTTGCATATATTATCTCATTTAACATATGCAAATAAATTGGTATGAATGTATCAAATGATGAAGTGCATAATTATGCAAATGAAAAATCAAATTCAGAGTCATTCAGTGACTAAGGAAACCCAGGACATCGTAAAATCTCAGTATTATGACTTTGGGTCTAACATACTTCCATTATAATAGTATTGGCTCAGAGATCTGGGATATTAAAATTGGAATGCATATTATCACCTTTTTAAACTTTTGTCATTTTACTGGCTAATCTAGTAATCAGAACTTTGATTGGCATTAAAATATGACTTAATTTGTCCTACTGGAAAAACTGCAATTTTATTCATTTGTTTTCTCCTTACTGATATGACTTATACTGATATGGTATTTTTCTCAATCTCAACCAACTTCCAATTTAAAAAAGGAAAAAGAATCAGAAAACCAATTCTGTATCATATAGATTACATATTGATATCCAAGGGGTTGTGAAAGAGAAGAAATGTGAATGCAGAGACTCTTCCTTTAATTAGACAATTCAAACCTACTGTGTCCATAACTCAATCTGAATATGTTCTTTTGTTCTCCTAATATGTAGACTTCATAGTTAAATAAATTTTCCTGTCTTAGTTTAGATATTATTTCAAATCTTGGTCTGTATGCAGTTCTAGAACATCCATGTAAGTAGCAAAAAACAAGGAAGAGTTTAAAATCTTACAAATTCAGTCATGGAAAAAAGTAGTGGATGAAACTTTCTACACTATTTCACATATTAAAGAGTGAAGGTGACTGCCAAACTCTGTACCTAATATAACATTTCTTTTAATACAAGAAAACTGGTATTCTAAATTGAGCTCTCTCCTAATTGTTTTTTATACAACCATTCATCAGATATGATAATGAGAATATACAAAAATGTTCTTTACTTAAAATCAAATGACAGCCACAGTAAATTTACATATGTCAGTTTAACTTTAAAATAAATTTAGTAGTTTACAGATTTTCAATTATGTTTACTACAATCAAGAGCTTTGAGAAATAAAAAACACATTGCTATATATCCTTGCTGGGTCCCCTACAACAGAAAAATCTTTCTTTCCTCTAATATCTATATTTAAAATTTATTTTGACTCCCTCATGCTATGAAGTACCTGCTGGCTAGTCCAGAACCCATAGCACTCTCTGTTCACACATTTGCACTCAGCAGTTTCTTATATTCTCACTTGTGAAATATTTTGAGTAGCTATGTGAGTGATGAAAGTCACTTAGTCATGTCTTACTATTTGCGACTCCATGGCCATGTTCTTCTGTCCATGGACTTCTCCAGGCAAGAATACTGAAGTGGGTTGCCATTCCCTTCTCCAAGGGATCTTCCCGAGCCAGGGATTGAACGCAGGTCTCCTGCATTGCAGGCAGACTCTTTACCATCTGAGCCACCAGGGAAACTTATAGGATGTTTCATAAATTCATCATATTAAGCTCTGATCTCCCAATTGAAACACAATTGTCTTGAGACCACTATTTTGTAATCTGTCAGAACCTATCAAAATCCCTCTGAAAGAGGTGATAAGTGATTAATTTGTTTCCAAAGAGCTAGAATACTTTAATGAGAACTCCCCATATCACAAAATAATGTTTTCTCCATGTAATTTGTTTCATTTAAAAAAAGATGGTAGATTTGAAATCAAGTTCTTGTTTAAAATACCATTTATAAAAGGCCAGATACAACTTGCTTTTCAAAAATGCTTGAGAAATTATTTTATCTTTATGCAACTATTTTTAAATCATCTTTCCTTTTATATGGTGACAATTTTCCCTAACAGTCTACCTTTTTATATAAAAAAGCACAATTTTAAAGCATTTTGATGCTGACCTCCTCAACACCTGTCTTCAAACCTACTTATTATCTGTGCTACTTCCCTATCTCCATAACAAATTTTTCCTTTACCAGGACACCACCCACTTTCAAAAGTAATTAACTGACATCATGTCTTTTACATAAACAATATAATTAATATAAAACCCTACAATCAGTGACTTGTACATAGTAAAAACTAATAAATGATTAAAAAATCATTAAGTTCTACCTATAACCTGACTGCTTGATTTCTTCTCCAAAACAATAAACTTCAGAATACTGTCCAGGGTGATCAATTATTTTTTCTTTAAAAAAAGTTAAAATAAGTAAAAACAATAATAATAATAACATCTAGTTTTTTGTTTACAATTCCTCACCCCTAGCATATTTAACCTAAATTATGCTTTTAAAGAAATAATTATTTCGTTTGAGAATGTAAGAAACAAAGAGATATATTTTAAAAACACTATACTTCCCTCTTGTAATCAAATATAATTCTCTTTATGTGCATTCAGCATAGAACATATCTCCATTTTATCTTAGTGAATTCACTAAGTGGATGAGAGCCATTGTTTAAATACTATTAAGAACACTAATGCTGTATTAATCAGTCGTGCATTTATTTTGTCCTTTAAAATGAAAGATCAATTAACTGAAGCAGTAATGTCATATTCTAAACTGTGTTCCAACTGAGAAATGCTGAAATAATTCATTTCTATCGAGTATTGTGTTCATCCTTCTTGAATTGTCAAGTAGATACGATGAGCTATATATCAAAGATATACCAACATGCTCTTTTTGACAGGTATCTGAAAAGATTTCTTTCTTTAGGAAAAGAATAAAGATATCTGATATCTAGAGCTTGGTTTTCTACAATTCCTCCTTTTATTAGCAATGTCTAAAGAGACAATTTATAAAACAGTCTGTTTTGACTGACAATATTATTCATTGTGAGGCTGAGGTGACAACCACGTAAGCATGCCAATGAGTTCTTAGATAATTGAGGGCAGTTTAGAGACCTCCTTTAAATATGATAGATTCTCTGTACACAGGTAAGAAATAAAATTCTGAAAAACACAGCACTCAGATACCTTTGCTTAGCTCTAATTGATCACATTGCTGCTTTGGTTGTGAATGTGGCTGGGGTTCCTGAAGTTGTTTAGCTTTATTTTAAATTCATCAGTGGTATTGATTGGAAAAAAAAGGACTTTTCAAGGAATCAGAAAAACGAAATTCAGTACCCAGTTGGCAACCATCTGGCCTGAGTCCTCTGTGTACTTCATTTAAAATAATTTGGACTTTAACTTCCAGTTAGAATGTAGGAAAATGCAAAAAGCAAAAATTTTAGTGACACAATAACAGCAACAGAAAACCCAGAAAAACAAAAATCATACTTTTATATTGGGATAGCAAAGAACATCTTGCCCCATCCTTCCAAGGGTGCCTATCAAACTGATGACTTGTTCGCTAAAACTTTGACTGCTCAGTGACAAACTGCAATGATCTAGCAGTCCTATTAAGAGGTTAGAGAATTCTACTGTGTGTTTGCTCAGTCACTAAGTCACGTCTGAGTCTTTACGCCCCTATGGAAGATAGCCTGCCAGATGCCTCTGAACATACGATTCCCCAGGCAAAAATACCAGAATGGGTTGCCATTTCCTTCTTCAGGGGATCTTCCTGACCCAGGGATGGAACCCACATCTACTGCATTGCAGGTCGATTCTTTATCATTGAGCCACCTGGGAAGCCCAATGAATTATATTAGTAACCTGTTTTATGGCTTAATAAACCACAATATGTTTATAAATTTTCCCATATTGTAAAACACACACACACACACACACACATATATATATATATATATATATATTTTTTTTTTTTTTTTTTCTGAGAGTGAAGGATACAGGGCATCCCATTGGCCAAAAATATAAGGAGACATTCCCATGAAGGGAAAGGCAGGATGCAGCCTCTTAACCAGGAAGCCATAGCTGCTCACTAATGAGACAATTCAGCCCCAGTGGTTAACAAATAAGGGGAGGCACCTGTGAACTAGTACGAGATAAAGGAAGACCCATAAGCCAAACAGACAGCAGAATTTGGAATACCTCCCAGGCTCTCCTAAGACTCAACCAAAGTTACAGTCTCAAAAGTTAATGAGGTGAGAGAGATAGATGACTTTGGATCAGAAAACATGCAAGCCAGAAGACACTGGAGAAACTGGTAAAAGTGCTTAGGGGAATTAAAATTCAGCCAATGCAGAATTCTTTACCCAGTAAAACTATGATTTCAAAAAGAAGCTGAAAGTATTTTCTAAATGAAATAAAAATTGAGATATTTCCCAGTAGACTCTTTAAAGGAAGATTTTAAAGGAAGTTTTTCTCCCTTTGCCAAAAGAAATATTAAGTTACTATACAGAAACTAGAATCTACACAAACACATAGATGAAACAAAATTAAATAACAAAAGTATAAGGTATTATTTCAATTCAGTTCAGTCGATCAGTCTTGCCTGACTCTTTGCAACCCCATGGACTGTAGCCTGCTGGGCTTCCCTGTCCATCACCAAATACCGGAACTTACTCAAACTCAAGTCATAGAGTCAGTGATGCCTTCTAACTGTCTCATCCTCTGTCATCCCCTTCTCCTCCCGCCTTCAATCTTTCCCAGCATCAGGGTCTTTTCTAATGAATTTGTTCTTGACACCAGGTGGCCAAAGTATTGGAGTTTCAGCTTCAGCATCAGTCCTCCCAATGAATATTCAGGACAGATTTCCTTTAGGGTTGACTGGTTTTATCTCCTTGCAGTCAAATGGACTCTCAAGAGTCTTCTCCAACACCACAGTTCAAAAGCATCAGTTCTTCAGTGCTCAGCTTTCTTTATAGTCCAACTCTCATATCCATATATGACTACTGAAAAACCATAGCTTTGACTTCTGGACCTTTGTTGGCAAAGTAATGTCTCTGCTTTTTAATATGCTGTCTAGGTTGATCATAGCTTTTCTTCCAAGGAGCAAGCATCTTTTAATTACTTGGCTGCAGTCAAGATCTGCAGTGATTTTGGAGCCCAGTAAATAATGTCTGTCACTGTTTCCATTGTTTCCCCATCTGTTTGCCATGAAGTGATGGAACCAGATGCCATGATCTTAGTTTTCTGAATGTTGAGTTTTAAACCAATGTTTTCACTGCCCTCTTTCACTTTGTTGAAGAGGTTCTTTAGTTATTCTTTGCTTTCTGCCATAAGGGTGATATCATCTGCACATCTGAGGTTATTGATAGTTCTCCAGGCAATCTTGATTCCAGCCTATGCTTCATCCAGCCCTGCATTTTGTATGATGTACTCTGCATATAAGTTAAATGAGCAGGGTGACAATATACAGCCTTGACGTACTCCTCTACTGATTTGGAACCAGTCTTTTGTTCCATGTCCAGTTCTAACTGTTGCTTCTTGACCTGCATACAGATTTCTCAGGATGCATGTCAGGTGGTCTGGTATTCTCATCTCTTTAAGATTTTCCAGTTTGTTGTGATCCACACAGTCAAAGGCTTTGGCATTGTCAATGAAGCAGAAGTAGATGTTTTTCTGGAAGTCTCTTGCTTTTTTGATGAGCCAATGGATATTACAAATTTGATTTCTGGTTCCTCTGCCTTTTCTAAATCCAGGTTGAACATGTGGATGTTCACTGTTCAAGTACTGTTGAAGCATGGCTTGGAGAATTTTGTGCATTACTTTACTAGAGTGTGAGATGAGTGCAATTGTGTAGTCATTTGAACATTCTTTGGCATTGCCTTTCTTTGGGATTGGAATGAGAACGGACCTTTTCCAGCCCTGTGGCCACTGCTGAGTTTTCCAAATTTGCTGGCATATTGAGTTCAACACTTTTACAGCATTATCATTTAGGATTTGAAATACTTCAACTGGAATTCTATCACCTCCAGTAGCTTTGTTCATAGTGATACTTCCTAAGTCCCACTTGACTTCACATTCCAGGATGTTTGATTGTAGGTGGGTGATCACATCATTGTGATTATCTGGGTCATGAAGATCTTTTTTGTATAGTTCTTTCATGTATTCTTGCCACCTCTTCCTACTATCTTCTGCTTCTATTAGGTCCATACCCTTTCTGCCCTTTATTGTGTCCATCTTTGCATGAAATATTCCCTTGTTATCTCTAACTTTCTTGAAGAGATCTCTAATCTTTCCCATTCTATTGTTTTCCTCTATTTCTCTGCATTGATCACTGAGAAAGTCTTTTTTATCTCTCCTTGGTATTCTTTGGAACTCTGCATTCAAGTGGGTATATCTTTCCTTTTCCCCTTCGCCTTTCATGTCTTTTCTTTTCTCAGCTATTTGTAAGGCCTCCTCATACAACCATTTTGCCTTTTTGCATTTCTTTTTACTGGGGATGGTCTTGATCACTGCCTCCTGTACAATGTCATGAACCTCCATCCATAGTGCTCCAGGCACTCTATCAGAATAATGCCTTGAATCGATTTCTCACTTCCACTGTATAATTGTTAGAGATTTGATTTAGGTCATACCTGAGTGGAATAGTGGTTTTCCCTACTTTCTTAAATTTTAAGGTATTATTTATGTGATCTAAAAAAGTATCTAAACAAAACAGTAGTTTGCTATGGGTTATGGCACAGAAAAATAAAATGTATAGAAACAATAGCAGAAAAGACAGGAGGAAGGAATTGAAAATATAATGTAGTGAGAAGCTCACACTACCTGAGAATCTACATAATAGTATTTGATGGTATACTTTGATTAGTTAAAGATGTCTATCAATTACAGTAGTATAAATATTCATATTTTTTTAAAATCTTGCAGTAATGAATAGAAGATAAAATAGAAGATAAATTGTGATCATAATAGTAAATTAACTTTAGAGAAGTTAGAAAAGGATAATAGAAAAAAAACCAAATGGAACATATAGAAAGTAGCTAGAAAAATGCTAAATTTTTAATTTAATTACTCCAATAATAACTTTAAATGTAAAGGCTCTGTGTAGCATTTAAAGAGCAAAGATTGGAGGACCGTAGCAAAAACAAAGATCCTATGTTATGCCACCTACAAAAAAAAGCACGTTAAATTTAGATATAGATCATGGATGCTGGTAAACTTTTAGACAGAGGATCCAGGTAAAAGAGGATTAGACAAAAATGTCTAACAGCAGTATCGAAAAAAGACATCACCAAACCACACAGACATGAAAAAGAAAGTAAGAGAATCCTACAGAAAGCATTGTCAAAGTTTGACAGAAAGGACCAATCCTTTGAGAAAACTACCAAAACCTACTCAGCCAGAAATAGACAACCTGGATAATCTTATACCTATCACAAAAATTAAATTCATAATTTAAAACTTTCTGAAAATTAAAGTGCTAACATAGTTTAGCAAGACAATTTTTTAAAAAAATCAAGAAATAGTACAATCTCTAGTCTGTTTCAGAACACAAGAGAGGGAATATTTTTTAAAAATGATGAAAATATCACTAAAACTAGACTAAAACATTATAAGAAAAGAAAATTATAGACCAATATCCTTCATGAATATGGATGTGTGTGCCTGCATGCTCAGTTTTGTCTGACTCTTTGTGATTCCATAGACTGTAGTCCATCGAGCTAGGCTCCTCTGACCATTGAATTTTCCAGGACAGAAAAATCATAAACAGTATAATATTGAATTCAATCCTGTTATAGTCCTATGTTCATAAGGTTTCCCAAGTAGTTTTATGGAGATCTGGATAGTCCACTATCTCTTCAGTGTCTCATTTATCAGTAGCCTTTCGGGTTACTACTAAAGATGATCAATTTGCTCTATGAGGGGCCACCTAAGAATAACTATTTCCATGGTTTTATATATGGAATAGAGCACCTCACTTTTCATTCCACTCTTATCTCAATTAATAACTATTAGAACCAAGTAATATTTTCTTTTACATTCTTTACATAATTTTTTCTTTGCACTGACTACATTTAAAAACACCACTAAAAGCCATCACTTTATGAAAGAATGTCATGTCGAAAACTCAGTTCAGTTCAGTTGCTCAGTCATGTCCAACTCTTTGCGACCCCATGGACTGCAGCATGCCAGGCTTCCCTGTCCATCGCCAACTCTCGGAACCTACTCAAACTCACGTCCATCACATCAGTAACACCATCTAGCCATCTCATCCTCTGTCATCCCCCTCTCCTTCCACCTTCAATCATTCCCAGAATCAGGGTCTTTTCAAATGAGTCGGTTCTTCACATCAGGTGGCCAAAGTATTGGAGTTTCAGCTTCAGCATCAGTTCTTCCAATGAATATTCAGGACTTATTTCCTTTAGGATGGACTGGTTGGATCTCTTTGCAGTCCAAGGGACTCTCAAGAGTCGTCTCAACACTACAGTTCAAAAGCATCAGTTCTTTGGTGCTCAGGTTTCTTTACATTCCAACTCTCACATCCACACATGACTATTGGAAAAAACCATAGCTTTGACTAGACGGACCTTTGTCAGCAAAGTAACATCTCTGTCTTTTAATATGCTGTCTAGGTTGGTCATAACTTTCCTTGCAAGGAGCAAGCATCTTCTAATTTATTAAATTATTTAATTTAATGTTAATGTCAAAAACTAGCCTTGTAAAATACAAATATAGTCTTTTTGGGGGGAAAAAAGAAGGGCAATTTTTTTTTTTTTTTGTCAAATATATTTGGGAAACACAAAATGAGAGTTTCTAATGTGTCCTTCTGAATGTTTCAAGTATTTATGTTACGTACAGCCTTCACAACATTGACACATGAACCACAGGAATCTATACACTAAATTTTGTTGGTAACTGGAAGAAACCCAACTCAACATAGATTAAAGAGGTAAGGATTTATTAAGTCATTTAACCAGGAACTTTTGGGACCTTTCAAGTACTGATATAATAATTGAGGAGTTCAAATTATATCACAAACTCCTCTTTTGCATCTTTTTCTTGGTGACAATGGCAGCTATTCAGGTGCCGTATTGTAAATGGCCAGGTCTGATCCTGTCCCTTTCCTGGGAAATAAGAGTATCAGTGCCAATCAAACCATACTGAGCATGCTATGTATTAGAAAGAAAGGTTCTGTTGCCAGATGGAAACAGGAAGGGGTTTCTATGATAAACTCAGAGAAGACTGTATGATTTTTGTGAAAAGATGATGCATTTTGAAGGACGAACATTTTTTTCCATTGATGTGCTATAGAAAATTTTAATTTCATAAAGTATAATTCTTAACAAGTAATTCAGAGTTACCTATTTGAAGTTAGAGCATTACATGTGAATTATGTTTCTTTAATAAAACAAACTGGTTTACCTCTTTTGCTATTTCCCTACTGAGTTATGTTGGCAAAGCCTTGAAAGCTGAGCACTGTGATAGATGAGTGAGCATTTATCACCTAAATCACCAGTTACCACTTGTGCAGATCTCAAAGAGAAAACTATGAATTCTGAAAGAAGAGAAATGTGTTTTACCTATCACTCTGTTCTTTTTGAGAAGCTAGAGAAAAATAACCAAACTTATTTACAAGTCACTTCTTTATTCATATTGGTGAATTGATTATCATTAGAGCCTAATAATAACTGTCCTACTAAGCCTGCCATCTATTCTATTTGATTATTTTAATAAAATATATTGAACCATAACTTACATACTATGTGTGTGTGTGTACATACACAAACGCACGCACATACTTGCATACACTTCAAGTATTTAGTTTTATGAACTTTGACAAATTTATATACTTGTGCATCTATTGACACCATCAACTACATTGTAAGGAAAAACTATTGGACTTCTAGTTCAAAATGGCAAGTGAGCATAAATATTTATTTGGCATCTCCTCAGAATTCCCACAAGTAAGAGGTAAATCACAGAAAGGAAAAACAACTAGGAGGTATGGACACACACAGATGATAGGAGCCTGTTGAGACATGAAGTAAGCAGAGAAAGCTCCAATTATGCCACCTGATGGGTTCAGTGGTAGAAGTTTCCCTTAATACACAGGGACTTTCTCTTTTCACTTGCCTGAATTAAAAATTCTGAATTTTTTGACTCATCACATATTTTATATTCTGTCCATCTAGATATCCTTGTTAGATCTACCTTCAAAATATATTAATAATCTAAATCTAAGAGGAAAATGTCCAGTTTCTCATCATTAAGTATGATGTTGGCAATAGGGTTTTTGTAGAATTTTTTTTAATCAAGTTAAGAAGGTTCTTATCAATTCTAATTTTGCTGAGGTTTTTCCATGAGTGGATGTTGTATTGTGAAATGTTTTTCTGCAATAATTGATGTCAATATTCAAATATTTGGGTATTTTCAGACTACTTTTCTGTTAATGATTTCTAGGTTAATTCCAATAGTTCCTAAGAAGATACTTATTATAATTCATATTATTTTAAATTTTTTAGGTTTACTTTATAGCCTAGAATGTAGTCTCTCTTAGGAAATGATTCTTGTGAGGTTGAAAAGAATAGATATTCTTCTATCGTTAGATGGAGCATTGCTTTGCTATAAATTAGATTACGTTGATTGACAGTGCTGTTCAGGTCATCTACGTCTTTACAAATTGTCTGCTTTTACAATCTATCAGTTACTGATGGAAAGGTGTTGAAGTCTTAATCGTAAAATCAGATTTGTCTATTTTTCCTTGTTGTTCTATCAGTTTTTGCCTTATATATTTAACACTCTTTTGTTGATACATATTTAAGATTGTCAAAATTATTAAATTATCTCTATTCCTTATGAATATCCTTGTTCTAAAGTCTACTTATTATGAAAATAGCATGAATATTTTTTCTTTTTTTCTGTTTTGCATGATTTCTCTCTGGCTTTGGTTTTCTGGTTTCTGTTTTCCATTCTTTTTCTCTATGCATTTCAAATAGGGAAGTTTCTATTGACCTATCATCAAGGCCATTGATTCTTTCCATGGCCATAATCTATTGATGCATCAAAGACATTTTTCCTTTCTGTTAAAGTGTGCTTGATTTCTAGCATTTTCTTTTGAGTCTTTCTTAGAGTTTCCATCTCTCTGATCATATCATATACCTGCTCTTTCATGCTGTGCACTTTTTTCTATTAGAGTCCTTAACTTATTAATCATAGTTATTTTATTTTTTGCCTGATTATTCTAAAACTTCTGTCATATCTGAGCCTGATGCTTACTTTGTCTCTTAAGCTGTCTTATCTTTTGGCCTGCTTTATAAATTTTTTTTTCAAAAACCAGACATGTTTTATTGGATAATTATAATTTAGGTAAATAGACCATTGTTGTGAGAATTTATTTAAATCTGGCTAGGACTTAGGCTTAATGTTTTCATTAGCTATGGGTGCCTAGTATCCTTATTTTTGTCTTCCCTTTTGAGTTTGTCGCCCTAAATACTACTCTTCAGAGACAGTGTATTGTAAGCTCTTTTAGCTGTAATCCATTATTACTATACTAAATCCTTGCTGATGTGGTAGTCAGGTGTGGGGTGAAATGTTCAATAATTTTATAATTAAAAAATCCAATTTTTTAGTAGGCCTGTGTCTCAAGGTTGTAACTTTCACAAATATTTCTTTAGTGCCCTCACCCCTATTCCCTTCTCTGGCTTCAGCATTCCCAATCAATTTCCTTGAAGCCCTGGGCCATATTATCAAAGTTTAAATTCCCTTCCAGCTCCTATCAGAACTATGAAGAATTTTTTCTAGGTTTTTCAGTGTGGGAACCTTCTGGAATTTCTGGAAGAAAAAACCCATGCTATACGAGAACTCCTCTTAGTCTACAGGTCCCCAGGGGTTTCTCACTAATCATAGTCCTCAATCTCCAGCAATTCATAAAAATTGCCGTTCTAGTGTTCCTACTAGTAAATGGCTCTAGTAGTGTCTGCACCATGTAAACAAGTCTATTCTGTGTCTCTCTGGTTGCATCTACTTCTTCAGATTTTTG
Source organism: Dama dama (assembly GCF_033118175.1). Lineage (NCBI taxonomy): Eukaryota > Metazoa > Chordata > Mammalia > Artiodactyla > Cervidae > Dama > Dama dama. Next base: position 85,981,286 of record NC_083698.1, on the reverse strand, counting down.
CAGGGAAGTGTGCCTTGTCACCTCCGTGCACTGAGGATGCACTGGTGGATCCAAGAAGAGTCAGGGATTTTCAGTGTGTTCTGGCTTTTACTGTAAGGATGAGGTTGATGACTTCTGACCTCCTTAAATGTCAGAGCTGAAACTTGAAATAACGTTCTTAATGTAAAACAACCATGTTAACAACTTGTCAATGTTTATTTATTCCCTTATCTCTGCATTTTCAATCTGTCTCTCATTTTTCCCATTATGATTTGTTTATTCTTGGGAATAATTTTGTTAAATGCAGAACAACCAATGTGAACAATTGAATTATATGTCTTGCTATTAGTCTTTTCCTACATCTCCTATATAATCTTTTCTCAATCGTTTATATATAGAATGGTTTATCACACATACATCATACTATTTATACTCATTCTTTTTAAAACTTATTTTCTGTTGGAGAACTCTGAATTATTTGTATTAATGGATAATAGAAGTAAATAAGTGTTTTTATTTCAAAGCTTTTGCTTTTTATCATTCAATGGTACAATTATGTTTATAACATTTTTCTTTTATTTCCCTAATTATTTTTATTTCTATATAGTACAGAGTTGGTACTTATGAAACAAGAAAAATTTAGAAAATAAATATAGTGCATTATAATGACAATTTTATGTGATGTCATAGAATAAAATCCTGAATGGCAACAAATTTTTATTCATATATATACTTTTTCTGTCCATATTTAGCGCAAAGATTGAAATTTCATTTGAAAGTAAAGTGAAAGTCACTTAGTCATGTCTGACTGTTTGTGATCCCATGGACTGTACAGTCTGTGGAGTTCTCCAGTCCAGGAGTGGGTAGCCTTTCCCTTCTTCAGGAGATCTTTCAAACCCAGGGATCGAACCCAGGTCTCCCACATTGCAGGCAGATTCTTTACTAGCTGAACCACAAGGGAAGTCCAAGAATACTGGAGTGGGTAGCCTATCCCTTCTCCTGGGCATCTTCCCAACCCAGGAATCCAACCCAGGTCTCCTGTATTGCAGGCTATTCTTTACCCAACTGAGCTATCAGGGAAGCCCTCATTCACGTAAAATGTGTCAAGGTTATAGGCTACTTGGCAGAAAACACTTGAATGCTATGGTTTGCTTTTTATAGTCTATGGCTTAGTATCTTTCTATCTTATTTTTTATTTACTCTTTTACTTTATTTTTTAATTGGAAATTAATTGCTTTTGTGTTGGTTTCCAGCATACAACAGCACAAATCAGTATGGGCTTATACCCTTAGAAAATCACAATTCAAAAAGACACCTCTACTCCAATGTTCAAGGCTCAGTCTCTTTCACATGGAGGTAGTTGAGGCATATTTTTGTCAACTAAACACTTATTTGAAAAATGCAGATTTCCCAGAATGACCTTGTTATTCAATTTACACTACACATTTTTTTCCTATGTTGTGAATTGATATGTGTAACTTTTGTATTTCATAAGTTAATTCAAACTACACAACTGTATCACCTTTAGTATGTTTAATTGCAGTCTATTCCATTTATTTTAATTCACAATCTATTATAGATGAGGTCAACGCTTTTAATGCACTTTTCTTTTTATCACTCAGAGAGCAATCCTGTAGGTGTTGGAAAATTCTATTTGATTGAACTTATCCTTTCCAGGGTACCATTATTATTACTATTTTTTGGAGTGTCTAGAATTAATAAACTCATAGACTTTGAAGAAACTCTCTTTTTCTTTTTCTTTTTTTCCATTTATTAGTTGGAGGCTAATTACTTCAAAACATTGCAGTGGGTTTTGTCATACATTGACATGAATCAGCCATGGAGATACATGTATTCCCCATCCCGATCCCCCCTCCCACCTCCCTCTCCACGCGATTCCTCTGGGTCTTCCCAATGCACCAGGCCCGAGCACTTGTCTCATGCATCCCACCTGGGCTGGTGATCTGTTTCACCCTAGATAATATACATGCTGTTCTCTCGAAACATCCCACCCTCGCCTTCTCCCACAGAGTCCAAAAGTCTGTTCTGTACATCTGTGTCTCTTTTTCTGTTTTGCATATAGGGTTATCATTACCATCTTTCTAAATTCCATATATATGTGTGAGTATGTTATAATGGTCTTTATCTTTCTGGCTTACTTCACTCTGTATAATGAGCTCTAGTTTCATCCATCTCATTAGAACTGATTCAAATGAATTCTTTTTAATGGCTGAGTAATATTCCATGGTGTATATGTACCACAGCTTCCTTATCCATTCATCTGTTGATGGGCATCTAGGTTGCTTCCATGTCCTGGCTATTATAAACAGTGCTGTGATGAACATTGGGGTGCATGTATCTCTTTCAGATCTGGTTTCCTCAGTGTGTATACCCAGAAGTGGGATTGCTGGGTCATATGGCAGTTCTATTTCCAGTTTTCTAAGAAATCTCCACACTGTTCTCCATAGTGGCTGTACTAGTTTGCATTCCCACCAACAGTGTAAGAGGGTTCCCAGTAAAATGGACAACTTAGAAGAAATGGACAAATTCTTAGAAAAGTATAACTTTCCAAAACTGAACCAGAATGAAATAGAAGATCTTAACAGAGCCATCACAAGCAAGGAAATCGAAACTGTAATCAGAAATCTTCCAGCAAACAAAAGCCCAGGACCAGATGGCTTCACAGCTGATTTCTACCAAAAATTTAGAGAGGAGCTAACACCTATCTTACTCAAACTCTTCCAGAAAATTGCAGAAGAAGGTACACTTCCAAACTCATTCTATGAGGCCACCATCACCCTAATTCCAAAACCAGACAAAGATGCCACAGAAAAAGAAAACTACAGGCCAATATCACTGATGAACATAGATGCAAAAATCCTTAACAAAATTCTAGCAAACAGAATCCAACAACATATTAAAAAAATCATACACCATGACCAAGTGGGCTTTATCCCAGGAATGCAAGGATTCTTTAATATCTGCAAATCAATCAATGTAATACACCACATTAACAAATTGAAAGATAAAAACCATATGATTATCTCAATAGATGCAGAGAAAGCCTTTGACAAAAGTCAACACTCATTTATGATTAAAACTCTCCAGAAAGCAGGAATAGAAGGAACATACCTCAACATAATAAAAGCTATATATGACAAACCCACAGCAAGCATCACCCTCAATGGTGAAAAATTGAAAGCATTTCCCCTGAAATCAGGAACAAACAAGGGTGCCCACTCTCACTACTACTATTCAACATAGTTTTGGAAGTTTTGGCCACAGCAATCAGAGCAGAAAAAGAAGTAAAAGGAATCCAGATAGGAAAAGAAGAAGTGAAACTCTCTCTGTTTGCAGATGACATGATCCTCTACATAGAAAACCCTAAAGACTCTACGAAAATTACTAGAGCTAATCAACAAATATAGTAAAGTTGCAGGATATAATATTAACACACAGAAATCCCTTGCATTCCTATACACTAACAATGAGAAAACAGAAAGAGAAATTAAGGAAAAAATACCATTCACCATTGCAACAAAAAGAATAAAATACTTAGGAGTATATCTACCTAAAGAAACAAAAGACCTATACATAGAAAACTATAAAACACTGATGAAAGAAATCAAAGAGAACACAAACAGATGGAGAAACATACCGTGTTCATGGATTGGAAGAATCAATATTGCCAAAATGGCTATTCTACCCAAAGTAGTCTATAGATTCAATGCAATCCCTATCAAGCTACCAACGGTATTTTTCACAGAACTAGAACAAATAATTTCACAATTTGTATGGAAATACAAAAAACCTCGAATAGCCAAAGTAATCTTGAGAAAGAAGAATGGAACTGGAGGAATCAACCTGCCTGACTTCAGACTCTACTACAAAGCCACAGTCATCAAGACAGTATGGTACTGGCACAAAGACAGAAATATAGATCAGTGGAACAGAATAGAAAGCCCAGAGATAAATCCACGAACCTATGGACACCTTATCTTTGACAAAGGAGGCAAGGATATACAATGGAAAAAGACAACCTCTTTAACAAGTGGTGCTGGGAAAACTGGTCAACCACTTGTAAAAGAATGAAACTAGAACACTTTCTAACACCATACACAAAAATAAACTCAAAATGGATTAAAGATCTAAATGTAAGACCAGAAACTATAAAATTCCTAGAGGAGAATATAGGCAAAACACTCTCCAACATGAATCACAGCTGGATCCTCTATGACCCAGAAACTCTCTTTTTCATTTGTAGGGCAAGGGTTAAGTACACAGATGACTTTCTTGTTTGATGCCATCAGTGTAATGAGATAGTTCATTTGTATCCTAGAATTGACATATCGTCTTATCAATGCTCAATATATTCAGAAGTATATATTTTAAAATCCTTAGAATGTTGAATCCTGGTTGTCTTCATTTTTATTTTTGCAAAATTGCTGCTGCTATAGAACAGGGAAAATTGAGAACTGACCATGAATCTAATAAGTGAATACTAAAATAAGTGGAGTTATATATATATATATATATATATACATCCTTCTGAAAGTAGATGAAATGTAATCTGATACTCAAGGCATTTGACCAATTATTACTAGAATATGTAAGAAGGTTATCTGATTGTATTGATTTTGTAATCACTGTAATATAAAAAAGGAAATAGTACATGTATAAATCATTCTGCAGCAATTTAAAAACTGATGGATTTTGTAGCTGAATTCTTATGGATTTTCTTAAACAATGGGGGAAAAATAGAAAAAAGGTAATTTCAGAAATACTGATCATATAATGAGAAGTCCATAAACTATATTTTCAGTGTATGTAAATATTACAGTCCAGCTTTTAATTGATATTAGTAAACTAAATATCTATTTCTGCTTTATTGACTATGCCAAAACCTTTGACTGTGTAGATAACAATAAACTGTAGAAAATTCTGAAAAAGGTGGGAATACCAGACCACATGACATGCCTCTTGAGAAACCTGCATGCAAGTCAGGAAGCAACAGTTAGAACTGGGCATAGAAGAACAGACTGGTTCCAAATAGGAAAAGGAGTATGTCAAGGCTGTGTATTGTCACCCTGCTTATTTAACTTATATGCAGAGTACATCATGAGAAATGCTGGGCTGGAAGAAGCACAAGCTGGAATCAAGATTGCCAGGAGAAATATCAATAACCTCAGATATGCAGATGACACCACCCTTATGACAGAAAGTGAAGAAGAACTAAAGAGCCTCTTAATGAAAGTGAAAGAGGAGAGTAAAAAAGTTGGCTTAAAGCTCAACATACAGCAAACTAAGATCATGGCATCCAGTCCCATTACGTCATGGCAAATAGATGGAGAAACAGTGGAAACAGTGGCTGACTTTATTTTTCTGGGCTCCAAAATCACTGCAGATGGTGATTGCAGCTATGAAACTGAAAGAGGCTTACTCCTTAGAAGGAAGGTTATGACCAACCTAGACAGCATATTAAAAAGCAGAGACATTACTTTGTCAACAAAGGTCCATCTAGGCAAGGCTATTGTTTTCCAGTAGTCATGTATGGATGTGAGAGTTGGACTATAAAGAAAGCTGAGTGCTGAAGAATTGATGCTTTTGAACTGTGGTGTTGGAAAAGACTCTTGAGAGTCCCTTGGACTGCAAGGAGATCCAATCAGTCCATCCTAAAGGAGATCAGTCCTGGTTGTTCATTGGAAGGACTGATGCGGAAGCTGAAACTCTGATATTTTGGCCACCTGATGCAAAGAGCTGACTCATTTGAAAAGACCCTGATGCTGGGAAAGATTGAAGGCAGGAGGAGAAGAGGATGACAGAGATGAAATGGTTAGATGGCATCACTGACTCAAGGGACATGAGTGTGGGTAAACTCTGGGAGTTGGTGATGGACAGGGAAGCCTGGCGTGCTGTGGTTCATGTGGTCACAATGATTCGGACAGGACTGAGCTGAACTGAACTGACTGAAACTGCTGTACGTAGCAAGTCTTCAATTAGTATTGTCTTTACTAAATAGAATTTATTCATTATCATCATTATCTCCAAATTACAGATTTCTACTAGATTTTGCACACTATATAATGCTTAGACATATATACAAATTTATTAGATGGAAGTTCACTATCTATCTGAATAGTGAACTATTAGTGAACCTCACTAATAGTGAGGTTCTGAATACAAATGTAATTGAGTGATATAATAATTTAAAAAATTTAATTAAAAATTCCCCTTTATAGTCTGACCAGGACTGTTGGGGTTTCTTTCTTTCTCTTTTTTTTCTTTTGTTGGATTATTTAGCTAGTTACTCAATGTTCTTATAATTGGACTTTTGAAGCTTAGTAAGTAAATGAAACTATATAGCTAGTTTGAGGTTTCATTTTGGTGCTTTGTTATTTTTTGTCTGTAACAAAGAAAATTGCTACTTAGAATCAGAGGCTAACAGTACTTTTCTATATTTTATGTTACCAGTAAAGGGAGATAAATTATGGTTTTCTTCTCTCCATCACTATCTCAAAATATCAGATTTTATTTAGGATCAATCATGGTTTGTGTGTTAGTCACTCAGTCATGTATGATTCTTTGAGACCACATAGTCTGTAGCCCACCAGGCTCCTCTGTCCATGGAATTTTCCAGACAAGATTACTGGAATGGGTAGTCATTCCCTTCTCCAGGGGATCTTTCCTACCCAGGGATCAAACCAAGGTCTCCTGCATTGCAGGCAGATTCTTTACTGTCTGAACCACCATGTTTACAATTATTCACATATTTGCTTGATTAATTTCTCTCTGATACTACACTGCAAGATCTTTGATAAGCTCTCTTTTTTGGCTCAGGCTCCTCTTTGATTGCTGAATGCATAACACAGGACCTAGCAGGTAAGGGGTACTCAAAAATATTAAAATACTTAATAAGTAATTTAAATTAAATTTAATGCTGAATAAAGGTTATGATCATAAAAAATTTCAGGTTAGGATAGATAATTGTCACATAATTTAACTCATTTTACCAAATTCATTTATATTACAGAAAATGAAGAATCACCATCAAACTTATTCTAACAGGGCTCAAGTACTTCTCACTAACTTTTACTTTCCCTCAGCCCCAATATGGTTTACAATTTATACCTAAATTAATTTACTGTTTTCTTACAGTTTTAAAGTGTAACTCCAAATAATTTAATTCTGCAAGACTCAAGATGTCATTAGACTACAGACTGGGGATATTGTTTGTCCCATGCCACCAAGTGTAAAGTTCTACTTTAGCAAATGTTTGTGTGGATGATTGAGAACATTTTATCTAAACACTGATGCCAATTTAAATCAATGCTAAAGTTTCAGGAGTGGTTCTCCATTAAAAAAAAAAAATTGATAAGTAGCTAGATAAGCACTAATTTAATACACTCTCATACCCAAGCTCAGCAAGGGTCACGCATTTAAAATTCAAACACAGATAAATGTGATACTATATTGTGGGAAAATATATAAGTAATGGGACAATAAATTCAAAATCAGAGATACTTTTTATGTCTAAGAGGGTTAATAGTATCATGGAGTATCCTGAAACCTTTAAAATATGACAGATGTTCTATTTCCTTGTTTGGTAAAATGAGTGTTTGGGTCTTTTTAAGTATTTTTAATTATAGTTGATTTATTTATAACCAATTCTTTTGCATTCATGAACTTTTCCTAAGTTAAAAAAAAAATAACTAACTACGCACTATAATTTTTGTGGTCCTGGCAAAATGTCTGTCATTCCTGTACAATTTCTCGGGAGTAAGAGAAGAGAATCTGGTTTTGAAAACTTCCTCAGTTCCTTAGAAATATTAGATTTAATATGATAATGAAAAGTGAACATAAAATCACTAATAAACATGCTGCTCTGGGAGTCACTGTTCAGTTTAATCAATATAAGAGAAAACCAACTGATATTAAAAACAAAAAATTAAGTTCATTGAGGATGATACTCTTCTGAAGCAAGAGAACTTGAAAGATTAATTATGGCTGCCTGAAGTAGTAGTCAAAGAAATTCGGTCAAAAATATGTGTATATAGCTGAGAAAACTAAAAAGAAGATAGGAAAACATTTCTACTGGTTCTAGAAAATTGTGCAAATTGAAATTCAGTATATATTTATAATTATTTTATGTATATTTAAAATGCACTTTATATTACAATAATAGAAATACTACAGTGATATTAATATCTTAAATAGTTTTATGTGTATTTCTCATGAAGTCACATGGACAATATCATTCAATTATTTTTTGAAGTGTGCCAGCAATTTCTCTTGTTCTGGTGTGATAGAGAGAAATGTAGCACCAGTACACAGCATTTTCATAAAATATCTAAGGACTTCTGTTGTTTTTGGTCCTGCATATTATCCATGGTGTATTAGTCAATGTTTTAAAATATCTTAAGGTTCAAATTTTCTATAAATTAAGTCACAATCACATATTGTTATGAATATATATATATATAATTTATAAAGTATAAATATGAATCATTTATGGATGATGCAAGTACTTCATGTAATTAATAAAAAGAAGTCCTCACATGGAGACAAGAATACCAATTCACTAGGGTTTTTGTTCTGTTTTCTTTGGTGTATATGTGTGAAGAAAATCACTTTATTCTAACCAATTCACAAACAATAGTGTCACAAAAGCTGGATTAAGGAGGCCACACAAACATCTGTCCAGCCCGAAAACTCTAGACCAACTCACTGAACTATATAGGAACAATACCCTCTTTCACTGTGATGCTGAAACAAGGAAACCAGTAATAATAAAAGTTTAACTGACTGTTTTATACTTTAAACTTTCACTATCAATTACATCTTTATGAAAAATTAACTTGGCCATGAGAGATGACCTGCTATGTCTTCAATATGAGTTTCTTGATTAGGCTAATGCATTGGCAAATTTGCTTTGTTTTTTTTTTTTTTTTTTTTTTCAGTACCTCGCCAAAACCTTCACAAAGCTTAAGATAACCTGATTCGGGGCACTCTGAAACTTCTATCTTACAGTGGCATGGGCCGCTGCTGTGGCTGGTATGCTGTTTGGATTCTCTGAGGCTCCTGGTGAATGACGTCAGGGCTTGGAAGCTCAACATTACTCCACTGAAGCCTCCAGCAATGGCTCAAAATTCTAATTTTAACTCAGTCTTAATTATTCATTTCTCATTTCATTGCCACTGGCTGAGAACTCTGTTCCCTCCAATGACCATGCCATTTTCCTGAGACCTTCAACTTACTACATCCTTGAAATATATCTTGAAAGCTGCATCCATTCTAAATGATCTTTTTATTTTAAGTACATTAATTAAGTTGATAGTAAAAGCTAGACTAGTTGCCTGGTAATGGGGTATTATATTAATTAAATTTACAGGTTTTAATGGGTTAACATAAATTTCCTCTTGTACTCTGTAAATTTTAGTTTCTTCAGGTTTTACTGAAGATCCTAAGATTTTCAAGGATAGTTTAGAAACACTGACCATGAAATTAGAGCAGCATTTTTCCTCTGGGTAATACGGGTAGAGGCAGACTCTACTGAAGTAGTTTCAGTAAAAGACCACTTACTTTACTTTCAGAATTAGTAGGAGAAAACTGTTGCAGGAGAAATTTTGGCTAGTCTTGACAATCTTATTTTAGAGTAAATAATCTGATAAACTAAATAAAAAGTATTCTTTAGATGTTTACAAGGGTGCTTATTAATTAATTTAGTTAATCATTTTTTAGTTACCAACTATGTGTGTGATGTTTTTCTAGGAATAAGGGGTGCATCAGTAAACATGGCAGAAAAGAGAAGAAACAAGCCATGCCTTTACAGAGCTTGATTTTTTTCCTAAAATCACCATGGTTTTTTAGGAAATAGTAAAAGTCATAATGCATTTTGAAATTACTTGGCATAATGCCCGCTCACTTCCCCAAAGGCTTTATCATTTCATCTGACATTACTGATCAAACTGAGTTTTTTCTCATTTATTTGAAATTCCTCATTTCATATATACAGTTTCTATATGCAGATTTTTGTTTATTTCTAGACACTCTGTCTCTGTTCTTTTAGTGGTTTTGCTTAGTCTTCTCATTGCAGGATAAAGTGATTATTGTAAATGTTAGTGTGGTTAACTTCCATAAGTTATCTTTCTCTTATCCTTCTCCATCAGAAGGCAGACAGACTGAAAACCACAATCATAGAAAGCTAACCAAATTAATTACATGGCAATCACAGAAAACTAACTAATCTAATCACATGGGTCACAGCCTTGTCTAACTCAATGAAACTATGAGCCATGCCATGTAGGGCCACCTAAGATGGACGGGTCATGGTAGAGAGTTCTGACAAAATGTGGTCCACTGGAGAAGGGAATGGCAAACCATTTCAGTATTCCTGCCTTGAGAACTCCATGAACAGTATGAAAAGGCAAAAAGATAGGACACCTAAAAATGAACTCCCCAGGTCAGTAGGTACCCAATATGCCACTGGAGATCAGTGGAGAAAAAACTCCAGAAAGAATAAAGAGACAGAGCCAAAGCAAAAACAATATCAAGTTGTGGATGTGACTGGTGATGGAAGTAAATTCTGATGCTGTAAAAAGCAATATTGCATAGGAACCTGGCATGTTAGGTCCATGAATCAAGGCAAACTGGAAGTGGTCAAACAGGAAATGGCAAGAGTGAACATCGACATTTTAGGAATCAGCGAACTAAAATGGACTGGAATGGGTGAATTTAACTCAGATGACCATTATATCTACTACTGTAGGTAAGAATCCCTTAGAAGAAATGGAGTAGCCATCATAGTCAACAAAAGAGTCCGAAATGCAGGACTTGGAAGCAATCTCAAAAAGATAGAATGGTCTCTGTTCATTTCCAGGGCAAAACATCCAATATCACAGTAAGTCAAGTCTATGCCCTCACCAGTAATGTTGAAGAAGCTGAAGTTGAACGGTTCCATGAAGATTTGCAAGACCTTCTAGAAGTAACATCCAAAAAAGATGTCCTTTTCATTACAGGGGACTGGAATGCAAAAATAGGAAGTCAAGAAACACCAGGAGTAACAGGCAAATTTGGCCTTGGAGTACAGAATGAAGCAGGGAAAAGGCTAATAGAGTTTTGCCAAGAGAACACACTGGTCATAGCAAAGACTCTCTTCCAACAACACAGGAAAAGACTCTATACATGAACATCACCAGATGGTCAATACTGAAATCAGATTGATTATATTCTTTGCAGTCAAAGATGGAGAAGGTCTATACAGTCAGCAAAAACAAGACTGGTTGCTGACTGTGGCTCAGACCATGAACTCCTTATTGCCAAATTCAGACTTAAATTGAAGAAAGTAGGGAAAACCACTAGATAATTCAGGTATGACCTAAATCAAATCCCTATGATTATACAGTGGAACTGAGAAATGGATTTAAGAGACTAGATCTGATAGACAGAGTGCATGATGAACTATGGATGGAGCTTTGTGACACTGTACAGGAGACAGGGATCAAGATGATCCCCAAGAAAAAGAAATGCAAAAAAGCAAAATGGCTGTCTGAGGAGGCCTTACAAATAGCTGTGAAAAGAAGAGAAGCCAAAAACAAAGGAGAAAAGGAAAGATATACCCATTTGAATACAGAGTTCCAAAGGATAGCAAGGAGAGATAAGAAAGCCTTTCTCAGTGATCAATGCAAAGAAATAGAGGAAAACAATAGAATGGGAAAGACTAGAGATCTCTTCAAGAAAATGAGAGCTACCAGGGGAACATTTCATGCAAAGATGGGCCCAATAAAGGACAGAAATGGTATGGACCTAACAGAAGCAGAAGGTATTAAGAAGAGGTGGCAAGAATACACAGAAGAACTATACAAAAAAGATCTTCATGACCCAGATAATCACAGTGGTATGATCATTCACCTAGAGCTAGACATCCTGGGATGTGAAGTCAAGTGGGCCTTAGGAAGAATCACTGTGAACAAAGCTAGTGGAGGTGATGGCATTCCAGTTGAGCTATTTCAAATCCTAAAAGATGATGCTATGAAATAGCTACAGTCAATATTTGGAAAGTTCGGCAGTGGCCACAGGACTGGAAAAGGTCAGTTTTCATTCCAATCCTTAAGAAAGGCAATCCCAAAGAATGCTCAAACTACCACACAATTGCATTCATCTCACATGCTAGTAAAGTAATGCTCAAAATTCTCCAAGCCAGGCTTCAACAATATGTTATCCGTGAACTACCAGATGTTCAAGCTGGTTTTAGAAAAGGCAGAAGAACCAGAGATCAAATTGAGAGCACCTGCTGGATCATCGAAAAAGCAAGAGAGTTCAAAAAAAAAAAAATCAATTTCTGCTATTGACTATGCCTAAGCCTTTGAGTGTTTGGATCACAATAAACTGTAGAAAATTCTGAAAGAGGTGGCAATACCAGACCACCTGACCTGCCTTTTGAGAAATCTGTATGCAGGTCAGGAAGCAACAGTGAGAACTCAATATGGAACCACAGACTGGTTCCAAATAGGGAAAGGAGTACGTCAAGGCTGTATATTGTCATCCTGCTAATTTAACTTATATGCAGAGTACATTATGAGAAACGCTGGGCTGGAAGAAGCACAAGCTGGAATCAAGATTGCCAGGAGAAATATCAATAACCTCAGATGCAGATGACACCACCTTTATGGCAAAAAGTGACGAAGTACTAAAGAGTCTCTTGATGAAAGTGGAAGGGGAGAGTGAAAATGTTGGCTTAAACTCAACATTCAGAAAATTAATATCATGGTATCCAGTCCCATCACTTCATAGCAAACAGATGGAGAAACAGTGGCAGAGTTTATTTTTTTGGACTCCAAAACCACTGCAGATGGTGATTGCAGCCATGAAATTGAAAGATGCTTACTCCTTGGAAGGAAACTTATGACCAACCTAGACAGCATATTAAAAAGAAGAAGCATTACTTTGCCAACAAAGGTCCATCTAGTCAAGGCTACAGTTTTTCCAGTAGTCATGTATGGATGTGAGAGTTGGACTTTGAAGAAAGCTGAACACAGAAGAATTGATGCTATTGAACTATTGTGTTGGAGAAGACTCATTGATTCCCTTTGACTGCAAGGAGATCCAACCAGTTCATCCTAAAGGAAATTAGTGCTAAATATTCATTGGAAAAACTGATGTTGAGCTGAAACTCCAATACTTTGGCCATCTGATGCAAAGAGCTGACTCATTTGAAAAGACCCTGATGCTGGGAAAGATTGAAGGCCGGAGGAGAAGGGGATGACAGAGGCTGAGATTATTGGATGACATCACTGACTCGATGGACATCAGTTTGAGTAAACGCTGGGCGTTTGTGATGGATAGGGAGGCCTGGCGTGTTGCAGTCCATGGGGTCGCAAAGAGTTGGACATGACTGAGGACTGAATGAACTGAACTGACTGTTGTTAGTGTAATTCTTCTCTAAGAGCAGTTATTTCATTGTCATTATAATTACTTGGCTCAAATCTGGAGCAGAATTCAATAGATGTATTTATTCTTCTAAAATATATATTCCAGAAGGAAAGTGAAAAGTGTGAACTGCCTGAGGATGTGTCTTAGAGCAAGAGGTGATATTGGTGATAAGGGTTAAAAATGGACTTCAACATTTCTCTTCTACCAACTGCTCTCTTCTAGTTTTCTCTGTTTTATATTTCTTGGTCAATTTTCCCTGGCCTCCAGCCTTGGGGCTTCATCCTTCAGCTTCTTGAATTTTTTTTTACTCTTGGTCTTTTATTTTGTATGTAAATTTATTTAGTTCTGTCTCAACTCTTTCAAAGTGAAGAATTTATATCCTCTAAGAATGTGAAGGGCTTCCCTGGTGTCTCAGTTGGTAAAGAATCACCCTGCAATGCAGGAGACCTGGGTTCGATTCCTGGGTTGGGAAGATCCCCTGGAGAAGGAAAAGGCCACCCACTCCAGTATTCTGGCCTAGAGAACTCCATTGACTGTATAGTCCATGGGTTTACAAAGAGTTGCCACGACTGAGCAATTTTAACTAATGTGAAAGTTCTTTACAGTGAGCATGAATCTGTGATTAGAAAAAAAAAACAAAAAACACACAGATGTTCCAACTGTCAAAACTTACTGATTCAGAAAAGACAGAGTAGGGAGGTAATGGTTGATAAGTGGAAGCATCATGAATCATACATAACAAAAGCATCTTCTTTTTGATCTTAAATACAATTGAAAAACAAAATATTTTCCTGCTGCATGTAAAACATTGTCTCAGGAGTGCTTATGACATGCAGGACACATTACGTGTCAGGCATATTATCATCTCTATTTTACAGTTGAAGATACTGAGTTCTGAGAGATTACACAAATTGTCTGAAGTTACAATGTTAGTAATATGGCAGACCTGACCTTTGTATTCATAACTGATTCCAAGCTTTTCAACATAATGCTTTATATGCCATATGTTTTTGATATCTGAAAAAGCAGTTGCCCAGTAAAGTTTTCTTCCATGTACTTAATTTCTTAGTAGAAAATACTTAGCATCTAATGGATGTAATTCAATAAGATTAGAAACATAAACATATGTCTAAAGTAATTAGACCTTGATTTGCCACATTCATAGACATGGACATGTGGTAGTTAGTTTTATGTGTCAACTTGGCTATACTAAAATATCCAGTGATTTAACGAAACTCTTATCTAGGCATTGCTGTGAAAGCTGTTGTTGATGTTGTGAACATGTGGTTGTGTGCTAACGAAAACAGTAGATTCTGAATGAAGAATAGGACCCTTGATAATGTCGGTGGTCCTTCTCCAATCAGTTGAAGGCCTAATGAGGAAAAGCTGAGGATTCCAGAAGAAAATATTGTGTCACAGGACTGAAGCATAAACTTCTTCATGAGTTTCAAGCCTGCTCAGTTCAGTTCAGTTCAGTTCAGTCGCTCAGTCGCGTCCGACTCTTTGCAACCCCATGAATCGCAGCACGCCAGGCCTCCCTGTCCATCACCAACTCCCAGAGTTTACTCAAACTCATGTCCATCGAGTCGGTGATGCCATCCAGCCATCTCATCCCCTGTTGTCCCCTTCTCCTCCTGCCCCCAAAAGACCCTCCCAGCATCAGGGTCTTTTCCAATGAGTCAACTGTTTGCATGAGGAGTTTCAGCTTCAGCATCAGTCCTTCCAATGAACACCCAGGACTGATCTTCTTTAGGATGGACTGGCTGGATCTCCTTGCAGTTCAAGGGGCTCTCAAGAGTCTTCTCCAACACCACAGTTCAAAAGCATCAATTCTTCAGTGCTCATCTTTCTTTACAGTCCAACTCTCACATCCATACATGACTACTGGAAAAACCATAGCCTTGACTAGATGGACCTTTGTTGGCAAAGTAATGTCTCTGCTTTTTAATATGCTATCTAGGTTAGTCATAACTTTCCTTCCAAGGAGTAAACATCTTTTAATTTCATGGCTGCAATCACCATCTGCAGTGATTTTGGCCTACCTAAAATTTTCAGACATGCCAGCTGCCACTCTGCATGGGCTGTTAAAATAAACATATCAATATCCATATCCATATCTGTATCTATATGAGTAAATATGTATACAATTATACATACTTACACAATATGATATTAATGTATATATATACATATATATACACAAACATGTTACATAAATATGGATATATATTTATTACATATAAATTATGAATAAATATATATGTATATATATAGACACCCACATTGATAGTCATTGATTTTGTTTCTCTGGAGAACTCTGTACGATACAGGGCCTAATTGGGTATCTTAATAGTACAAACATTTTGCCCTACAAGAAAAGTTTAGAGATGTCTTCTGTACCCACTATTACTGAAACAAATAAGAACATTTTAAAATTATATTATTGTATTAGAGAAGTGATTTAGGTAGTAATTCCAGCTGAAAAAAAAGTAAAATAATCTAAAGTAACTTTTTTCTTTTCAGATCATAATTACTATGGGTAAAACTTATTCTCAAAGAGTTTAGTAATTTATTAGCCATTGATAATCTGCAAATATTTACAATTCAATTGTGAATAATTTAGAGAAATATGGATTTTTGAGATTTTATGTATATATGTAAAGTATATGTCTGTGTTTATACATAAAATATATATGTCTGTGTTTATATGTAAAATCAAAAATAATTGTGATACTTGGAACTAATATGAAATAATTTCTTGTTAAATCACTCCTCAATTATAAGGTAATTTTAAGTAAACAGTTTTAGATTTTATTAAATGATTCTCTAATTTATTTACTAATGTAGAGAAAAAGTATAGCTATAAAAATCGTCATAGAATCCTGGGAAATTATTTAACTAACACCAAACCTAGTGCATATACACAACAAATATAAACATAGATATATGCACTGCACAAGCAATGTAGTGAATAAAACAAAAGGAATTATTGTTCTATTTAGAGCTCAAATTCAAGGATTACAGTATGTACTCTTAAGGCAAGGACACACTATGCTGACTCAAAACCAAACTTTTTTCACTGAGAGTGTAAGAAAGTAGCTCACATGATTTGTGTTTGTTTAAAAAAAAAAAATCACAAGATATATCATTAAATGGATTCCTAAAAGAGTGACTTGAGGTACTCTACAGGTTTTTGTTGAAATAAATTATTTTCTAACTTAATTTAAGTAATTCATTTAATAATGCAAGTCATTCTTCAAATCTGTTATGCTAGGTTAATATTTTAGGTTCATTGTAGCCACACAATGAGTTCAAATAAAAATAGAAAGAGACCATGGATAATAATCTAGTAAGTGGTAACAGTGGTAGAGGTAAAGCTCCCAAATGTGGTTATTAGCAGATGTCATGTGCTACTTGTTTCAATGGCATTTTACATTTAGTGTGCTAAAAGAAGCCACTTTGGAATAAAGGACTTTTGGATTTGCACTTTGAGATTTTTATCACCACCACTGCTGTTATACACAGCATCCAAAAAATGAGTCTGATTTAAATTAAGCATGTAAGGAATATTAGAATTCTTGAAGCAGAGCCATTGCAAATCAATCTCTATAAATCAAAATTATTTGGCTACATTTTCACATATGCATTTCTATCTGAAGATAATATAATGATAAATGTAAATTCATCAAAATTACATGGGGTGTAGTAGAGATAACATAATATAATTAGATATAACATTTATCTTCATTTAGTATCAAACATGAGCAAAGCACACATTATGTTTAAAATATCGAAGTCACAACAATAAACTATACTTCTCCTTAAGGAAAAAGAAAAATAAGTTTCCCTGAGACTTCCCAAATTAACCATTCATAAATAAGAGCCATCTAAGGTTGTTTTTTTTTTTTTTATAAACCCTTTCACCTTGCCTTATAAGTTGATAGTGTAGTCATCAATTGGATTAGAGCAGGAATCACCAGATGAATTAAATTCTATATGTGATAAACCAAAAGTCACAGTTATTATGTAGAAAATGAAAGGAGATATCTTCTGCTGAAGAGTCTCAGGACTGCTTGCATGAGACTGTTTGCCTGTTACTCTTTCTCTCTCATTTCCAATAGAATCCTGAGCTGTTTGAATCACACTCTGAGATACAAGATCACTAAACTATCCAGAGGGAGGAAAGAAAATTTCCAGAATTCACTGATAAGGCAGAATCTACACTAATAACACATGGACAAAATAAATGACTAGTATTCATAATTAAGCTTTTTAGACCAACATAAGGAAATTGTCCTATATATTATCTGATCTCA
Source organism: Dama dama (assembly GCF_033118175.1). Taxonomy (NCBI): domain Eukaryota; kingdom Metazoa; phylum Chordata; class Mammalia; order Artiodactyla; family Cervidae; genus Dama; species Dama dama. The sequence continues at coordinate 85,963,563 of NC_083698.1, read as the reverse complement.
TTCCTCTGAGGTTGCATCTGACTGTCACTTGACTAATTGAAATTCTACTGCACTGCTCACAGTTGGGAGACTACAGGGAATCAGCCACTGTGTATTTCTATTAGACTAGCAGATGTTATATGGGTCAATATAAGCATGACACAAAATAGATTCTTTTAAAACACATCACATTAACCTCTGAAAGGTTCAGGATAATGAGCTAATAAAAAATATTAATTTTATTTTTCTTCAGGACCTGTTTTACAAGGTCCAATGTCTGATGCATTAAATACACACACATACACACACACACACACACACACACTCTCTCTCTCTCTCTTGCCCCTGCTCTCTTCCTCACACTTAAAACTCATTTTTTAAAATTTAAATCATTTTGAAGTTGGCAATAAAAACAAAAATAAGCCATTAATATCTGACTTTTCTCTTATTTTTTGCTGTTATTTTAATCTTTCCCAGTCTGTACCAAAATGTTTGATGTAAATCTCATGTTTCAAATTTAGCTCAAATTATTTCATATGCAAAGTTAGTTAAAGATGGAGACAGGACCTCTGAAAGTACATTTCTCCACAAAAACAACACCACTGACAACAATTGTCAAAACCAACACTTTCTAGAATTATGAAAATTAACCAAAAGCTTGTAACAATCCAGAGAATGACTAAACCTTACTTAAAAAAAATATTTTTTGGAGCATTTTAATTATCTTATTCCCATATTTCTCAACTCAATGATAGCCTTGAAAGTCAACAGTTTTGTTAGAAAGGTAACTATGAAAATCAGAAACTTAGCAGTCATCATAAATGGCAAGATAGGTTTGGAGAGAACTGTCATCATTTGACATGGCTGGCAATTCCTTAAGGAGTTCCATTGTCAGAATATTGTTTTACTTGATCTAACTTAGAGATAACCTTTGTTTCACCTCTGTTTGAACTGCCTTTTCTCTCAGTAACTTTCTGAAAACAATCAGTATCAGTGGTTTAATATCACTGTTCACCGATATATTACCCACTGGGGCTAACATTCTTAGCCTTTTTAAACTAAGACACTCTGTCTAAAATGAGAAATTTCCATAGGTAGCTTGTAAAAGCTCTGATATAGTCTTGAGAACACAAAGGTCACATATATGTGCGAGCCTATGTGAGTGTACAGGAAAACATTGAGAAGGGCCTAAATTTTCACCTGTGTCTGACCTTGAGGGTTTTTGAAAACAGAAGAGTTAGAGTTGTAAACTTCCTGGAATATTAAAAGCATTCCTCACAGCCTGCAGAATTCCTAGGTGAAGACTGGGAGACTTACTGGTTCAAAGTATTTAAAGATATCCTTGTCTGATCACTATCTGACCACTAAGTCAATTAAGCATAGACTTCAGTGGCTGCACTTGACAAATAATATAGAGAAGATAGAATTAGTCCATGAATTGTGCTAAACAAGTAATTATCATCAACAAACTACTACAATGACAACAAGAGCCAACAATAATCACAAACTTAAAAAAATTAGGTAAAATGCGATTTCTATGGATGCCCCATTTGATTATTTAAAATGTCCAGTGTTCAACAACAACAAACAACATGAAACACATAAAGAAACAGAAAGTGTGGCCTTTACATTAGGGGGGGGAAAAAGCAAACAAAACTGTTTCTGAGGAATCTCAGATGTAGAACTTAGAAAGAGTTTAATAAGCTATTATAAAATGTTCAAATAACTAAAGGAAGTATATCTATAAAATTAAAGGGGTATGATAATAATGCTTTAATAAATAGAGAATAGCAATAAAGACATAAAAAGTTAAACAGAATAATACAGGAATTATTGAGTTGAAATGTACAATAAGTGTAGTAAAAACCACTAGAGAAATTTAACAGCAGGCTTGAATTGGCAGAAGAAAGAAACAGCTAACACGAACATATATTTATTAAGGTTATCTAGCTGAACAGAGAAATAAGAAAAGATACAGACAGACAAAGTTTCAGAGGCCAGAGAGACACAATCAAGTATGCCAATCTATGTGCAATGGGAATCTCACAAGAGAGATGATAAAGATGCAGAAAGTTTATTTGAAGAAATTATGGCCAATAAAGTCACAAATTTAGTGAATATAATTAATCTTCCCATTTACAAATCTTAGTCTCAAAGAATTATACACTGTGTTGCATCACAGTTGAACTGTAAAAACAGAATCTTGAAAGTAACAGGAGATAGTGATTCATCAAATGAGGGACTTTCAATGAGATTAATGGTTGAATTCTTTTCAGAAATCATGATGACCAGAGGCATAGTAGGGCAGAGTCAAAGTGCTAAAGGAAAAAATAAGACTGTCAGCTAAGAATTCTATATATAGCAAAACTATTTCTCATATATGAACAAGAAGTTAAATTATTTTCAGACCAGCAAAAAATGAGAGAAATCATCACTAGTAGAAATTTTCTATAATAAATAATGAAAGTCCTTCAGCCTGAATTAAAAAAGAAAAAAAAAAGGGGGCGGGGGGGAGAAAACTAGACCATGGTTTAACTCTACACTAAAAAAGCACTGGTAAAGATAACTAAATAGTTAACTATTAAAAAAGTATGAACATTATATTTACAATTTTCTTTGATATAAAGACAACTATATAAACTAATAAATATAAAACTGTATTAATGGTTTTATAATGTATAAAGGAGAAGAGAGCAACAGAGAATGAGATGGTTGGATGACATTACCAACTCAGTGCACGATTTTGAGCAAACTCCAGGAGATACTGAAGGACAAGGAAGCCTGTCATGCTGTAATTCACGTGGTCACAAAGAGTCAGACATTACTTAGAGACTGAACAAAAAATGTATAAAGACATAATTTATATGGCAATAATAGCATGAAAGAAGGAAGAAGAGTTTTTGGAGGAACACTGTTCATACTATGGAAACTAAGTTGATGTTAATTCAAGCTAGATTGCTTTTAATTAAAATATTGATTATTATAGGATCACCAACTCAATGGAGATGAGCTTGAGCAAACTCTGGCAGATGGTGAAGGACAGGGAAATCTGGCATGCTGCAGTCCACAGGGTTGCAAAGAGTCAGACATGACTAATCGACTGAATAAAGGGATTACATGTAGGTAATTAAGTAACATAACAGTATAGTAAAGGAAACATGGAAATTAAAATGGCATTGTAAAGATAGGAAATTGGCCATAAGACTAATCCACTTCTAACACAAGTTGCAAATTCAGGGGTCCACAAGACTACTTTCAGCTTGATAATTCACTATAAGCCCTCAAAGAACTCACCAAAAGCAGGAATACTCACTGCTACAGTTTATTAGCCATAAAGAAGGTTGAACACTGCAGAAATGATGCTTTCGAACAGTGGTGCTGGAGAAGACTCTTGAGCGTCCCTATGATAGCAAGGTGATCAAGCCAGTCAATCCTAAAGGAAATCAATCCTGAATATTCGTTGGAAGGACTGATGCTGAAGCTGAAGCTCCAAAATTTTGGCTACCTGATGTGAAGAGCCAACTCACTGGAAAAGGCCCCGAATCTGGGAAAGACTGAAGGGAAAAGGAGAAGGGGGCAGCAAAGGATCAGATGGTCAGACAGCATCACCAGCTCAGTGGACATGAATTTGAGTGAACTCTGGGAGATAGTGGAGGACAGAGGAGCCTGGTGTGCTGCAGTGCATGGGGTCACAAAGAGTCAGGCACAACTTAGCAACTGAAAAACAACACAGTCCATCACAACAAGGATAAAGATTAAAATTAACTAAGGGAAGAGACCCATGGGGAAGAGCCCAGGAATTTACCAAATATAGAGCTCCCAGTTTTCCTCTCCCAGCAGTCATAGAGTGTTGACTCTTAGGAACAACGTGTGGCAGACAATATGCATGGATCAATGCAAACCAAAAATGATCACCGGAGGCTGGGTGTCCAGAGTTTTTATTAGTGCTTTTTCATGTAGATGTGACTGACCACATGTGTGGCTGATCTTTGTCTCCAGTCCCTCCAGAAGTCAAGCTGATACTTCATGACCCAAATCCTCGCAATAAATCACATTGTTACTGTCTTCTGCAACTCAAAGTCTCCACATAAACAAATATACTCTTATCAGGCCAGTCATTCCAAGGGCTTAGATACTATATGCAAGGAACTAAGGGTAGAGAGCCAGACCTCTCTTTGGTAAAATTAATTCCTTTTCATACAGATGTATTATAAAATATCTCTGAGCCTAACTCAAAGGAAGACAGTGTCAACTGCAAATTGGTGCCTGCCATCTACCTCTTCAAGGATTAAATCAGGGGCTGCTGCAGCTGCTGACCTACAACACCCCTTGAAGGAGTTCAGGATCAAGAGCAGAAGTGAGGCACTGTGTACTCAGGGCAAAATTGGCAGAACAGGTCTTCAGATAATTAGATATCCTCAGGAACTGATTTTATGAGCCTAATTATTATATCTCCTCATATCTAGAAAAGCACTAAAATCTTTCATGGTGACAATTGTTTCTCATGACTAGTAGAAGCTTCATGAGACCAGCAGAAATTTTCTACAAAAAAATGTGTGCTTGATTGCATATATTCCCCCTTTACCAAAATCACAAATACACTGTCTGTTCCCCCTTTCTTTTTAGAGCAGTTTCTCAGAACTATCTAAGGTGCTGTCTCCCAGGCTGCAGTCCTCATTTTGCCTCAAATAAAATTTAACTCATAATTCTCTCTTTGTGCATTTTTTAAGTCAACAACAGTAAAGGAAGAATAGAGAAAAAATGATGTAAGGCACACAGAAAACATATAGGAAATGGTTAAAATAAATACTATCTTTTCAGTAATTAAATGTAAATGGAATAAACACTTCAAGTAAAAGCTGGAGAATGGGAGAACAATTAAAAACCATTATACAACTATATACTTTTTTCCAGTGATGCACTTTAGATTCAAAGACATTTAGATTGTGCATAAAAGATGGATAAGGATATACCACACTATCAGTAAACAGAAGAGGGTTGGCGTGACTATATTAACACCAGACCTCACTCATATCATAGACTTTGTGGCAGAAAGTATTAGTAGAGATGAAGGCCATATTCTGTTTGATTCCACTTACATGAAATGTCCAGAATAAGAAAACCCATAGGGAGAGAAACACGATTAGTCATTTCCAGAGGCTATGGGTGAGGGGAAAGTGGAGTGTGACTGCTAAGAGATATGGCATTTTTTTTGGGAGGGGGGTTAATATTCTAAATTAAGTGGCAGTGATGATGTACAACTTGCTGATTATATAAAAAATAATGAATTGCATACTTTAGAAAGGTGAGCTTTATGATATGTGAGTTACAGTCAATGATGACATTATGAAGACATAATGCTTAAATATTACTACTATTGCTTGAATGTAACATTTTAGAAATGAGTGGAATTATTACATATGTCTGCTTGTTTTCCATTATGATAACCAAATAACTCTTTAGGAAACAATCTCTGGATCTTGAGTATAATTCCTTTGTAAGTTGTCTTTTTTAAAGGAATATCTTCAAGGGGACTTATTACCTCTTGTGATTTGTCCTTACAGACAGTATTTTGTTTGCTTATTTTAAGAAGAATGTAAGTATATAAATCCCCAAAGGTGGATTTCAAATTCGATGGTGGTAAAATCTACACTACTTTTTTTCTCTTTGCTGCATAAATATTTTAAGCCATTCTAGCTGCTCTATGCAGTAATATTTTATCCACAATATAAGGTAATACCTATATAGAGCTTAGTTTTCCAAAGCTCTGGGTAGTCCTCCAAACTGCTGTGTATTCTATGAACAAGTCTTTTACTGGAAGATTTATGCTAATACTATTGAATTAGTTTGGGTTTTCTTCCCTAAAATGCGTGAGAGATTTGGAGTTTTTACTAGCCCGAAAAAGCTATTTTCAAAGAAAGTGATATTTTTGCTTATATGCTTCAGTAACTTTAAATTAAGGCAGCGGGGAATTTAAAATGCTGGGAAAAAAAAGCTCAGCAAGAAATAACAATAAAAGACTAGCCACATGAAAGCACTGCAAAGGAAGCCAGTGGGATATAATTATTACATTATTATCGGAGGTGGGTTATGTGAGAGAGTGGTAACATCAGATAGTAGGAAAGTCAATGAGGCCACAGGATCACAAATCATTAGGAAAAACATCCCATTTGCACATGTTATTCTTTGTATGTGCTTTTCACTTGAAGAACTCAAATGAAATTTAAATCAGCGTTTCACAGCTGCCATATTTTGCCTTTATATAATATTTAGACCCTTAATTTTCCATAAAGAAGAAAGTTAAAAATTCACTTAAATTACATATGAAACCCTTATTTTGGTGACTGTTTTGTTACACACTTGTTTTAAATGTAGAAGTTTCTTTTTCTTATATCTATAAACAGCAGAACCCAATTTTTTACTCAGAGTGAAATAATGTAGCTACCATGTTTTGGAATAGAGAAACAGGGATAAAAACATATAATATTCACACGGTAAAAAAAAAAAAAAGGACCTAAGTATTACTAACTGTCGTGAGATTTATCCTCTCATTATCCACATACAGAAAGTAGGACAACATATGTGAAATGATGAAATGACAGTTTTCAGTCATCGGGCAACAGGCAGTGAATGCTGAAGGAAAAGGGAGCAAGAAAGGTAAGTCTCATGTTTTCATCTTTGCCTCAGCCCGAGGCAGTTTTGAAATGTTGGACAAAAAAGAATGGAGAAAGATGAACTTTAAACCTATGGAACAACTTCAAGCACACAAACATATGAAATGGGAGACCAAGAAGCAGAGGAGGGAGACAACCAGAGCAACTTTCTTGGTCCACACTTTTTGGTGTTTAGTTGCTCAGTTGTGCCTGACTCTTTGGAACCCTGTGACTGCAGCACTCCAGGCTTTTACACTTTAAATATATACATTCATGTGTCAACTGCCTCAATAAAGCTGGAAAAATTAGAATCTTTGCTAAGGCCAGAATCAAAATAATAACAAAGATCAGTTAGTGAATTTCTCATCATTTTCTTATGACATAGTGATTAGACGTGAACTGAAAATGAAAATACGTTTCAAAGAAGGCTCTCTGGTAGTTTGAGTTTCCACTGTTGATGCTCTTTTGTGTCCCTGATGCATCTTCCAATGCAAAGTTTGCTACACAGAATTTATCAGAGATGATGTGTCTCATCGTCTACTCGCTCAGTATCTGGAAACTCCACATAGGACTCAAAAGCAGTTGTTGAGTGTAAGATTAGGTAAGGAACAGCCACTCAGAATGTGTGCCACTTCAGATCTTTTCTTGCTTGGGAGGTGAAGATTTCCTACTGTAATGGAGAAAACAAGCCCAAGTCTTGCTCTTTCCTAGCAGTGTGGCTATACACTTACTTCCCAGCCCTCTGATGTTTTCTTCAGGAGCATCAATATGCACAATCGATGGCTACTTGCACCTTGGCATCAAAGGGCAAAACCATGGGAGACACCTGCTTCCAGCCACAGGTCCTCAACATTCTTTACTTTCTGGGGATGAAAAACTGGCAGTAGGCATCTCAGGTGGTTTCCAGTCTCAAAAGCATGGACACGAACCGGGAATGCTTGTCTTGGTGTACAAAACGACCTAAGTCTAAAGAGGTACTGTTAATCTGGCTAGGCAGTCGTTACCAGTGAACCTTTATTTTCTAAAGTAAAACGAGGAATCGAATTAAAAAAAAACAAAAACAAACAAACAAAAAACTACTCCAATGTTATGGTGATTTCCCTTTATGTTTTCTTTCAAGGGTTTTATAAGTCTTGCTATTACACTTAGGTCATTAACCTATACTTAGTTCATGTTTGTATGTGGTGGGAGGTAGGGGTCCAGCTTCATTCTTTTGCATATGATTAATCCAGCTTTTCCAGACACATCGGTTGAAGAGACTTTTCCTTCTCCACTGAATTATCCTGGTGCTCTAGTCAAAGAGTAATTGACTATTGCTGGGAGGGTTTATTTCTGGATTCTCAGTCTATTCCATTGGTTTGGTCTTATGCCAGCACCACACTGTTTTATTCAATTAATGAGGCTTTGCAGTCAGTTTTGAAATCAGGAAGGGCAAGTCTTCTAATTTTGTTTTTATTTTTTAAGATTGGTGTGACTATCCTGGGTTAACTTCTTTTATTAAAAATAAAATTAATATGTAGCTCTATTTCAGTGGCTTTCAATTAGGGATTGTGCTAAGTTGCTTCAGTCATATGAACTCTTTGTGACCCTAAGGACCATAGCCCGCCAGGCTCCTCTGGCCATGGGATTCTCCAGGCAAGAATACTGGAGCGGGTTGCCATGCCTTCGTCCAGGGGGCTTTCCCACCCCAGGGATCAAACCCGCATCTCCTGCAGCTCCTGCATTGCAGGTGGATTCTGTACCACTGAGCCACTAGGGAAGCCGCAATTAGGGGTCATTTGTCCCCAATTCCAGGGGTACTTGGTGGTATCTGGAGACATGTTTGGAATCCTTATCTAATTAGTTCAAATAATCATTTTAATTTACTGAGTTGTTGTTAAAGTATGATTTTCCTTCCATGAAAGAACTGAGAGAGACCCGAAGCATTCGAACACATGATGAAAACAGTGCAGTTCCTTGATGATGGGCGAAGAGGATATTTTGGGGGGCACACTTTTGTTGATGGAGCTAAATGTATGCCTTGCAACCTTTTTCTTGTTTTAGGCTACATCTTCGCTACATCTCCATTTTAGGCTATATTTAAATACTTGCTGATCTTCTTGGTATCTGGAGAGAGAGCAGTTCTCAGAGTAGAAGTTGGTAGGGGTGGCCTGGTGTGTATCAGTGACCTTGTCGCTGAGTGAAACAGCCGGGGCTTAAGTCTGCAGAGGCTGCTATAGTGCCCCAACTTTTAAGAACCAGGGAAGTCAGTAGGTGGGTGTCACAGGAGCAAAATAGGGGGTTGCTGGGAACTGCAATAGAGGCTCTAGCCTGGAATTCTGCATCCTTCCCAGGGGATAGTTCAGGCTCTGTTGGTACTATCCCTGCTACAGACAGGCAGCTATTAACAGGGGTGGCTGGCTATCAGGCTCCCACTCATCCTCCCAGAAACAGTGCCTCCAGGAACAGAGGCTTCTGTTCAGAGGCCTAGTCCATGCACAAGGAAGGGACCACCCCATTTCTCATCTAGGGCTTGAATTGGGATGGCTGAGACTCCTGCTCTCTCAGTCCCAGCTCTCAATAAGGACAGATTCCTTGGAAAACTACCAAGTCCCTTTTCCCCCACTGTCCCACGGCCTCACAAGGTCTAGATCTGCCACAAGGGGTAGTGTAAGGGTGGAGGCCCAGCAGAGCTTGGTACCTGCTCCAGGGATGCAGACAGGCCCTCTGCACTCAGGAGTGATCCTGATGGTCCCTAAGATCCACACTGCTTCTGGGTGTCAAGGAAACTAAACAAAATCTCAGGTTCCTGTAATTCTCTCATTGTTGGAAAGAATGTACTCCATGGTGGAATATGGGAGATCCTAGTGACTTGGAAAGAATGTACCCCATGGTGGAATATGGGAGATCCTAGTGACTTGGAAAGAATGATCCCCATGGTGGAATATGGGATATCCTTGTGGCTTCCGTATAATAATAAGGGGTTTGATGTAGGTCATACCTGAATGGCCTAGTGATTTTCCCTACTTTCTTCAATTTAACCCTGAATTATGCAATAAGGACCTCATAATCTGAGCCACAGTCAGCTCCCAGTCTTGTTTTTGCTGACTGTGTAGAGCCATCTTTGGCTGCAAAGAATATAATCAATCTGATTTCAGTATTGACCATCTGATGATGCCTACGTGTACAGTCATCACTTGTGTTGTTGGAAGAGGGCGTTTGCTATGACCTTGTATTCTCTTGACAAAATTGTTAGCTTTTGCCCTCCTTCATTTTATACTCCAAGGCCAAATTTCCTGGTTACTCCAGGTATCTCTTGACTTCCTAATTTTGCATTCTAATCCCTTATGATGAAAGGGACATCTTTCTGAAGAACTATGGACAGAGGTTTGTAACATTGTATGGAAGGTGGTGACCAAAGAAAGAAATGTAAGAAGGCAAAGTCGTTGTCTGAGGAGATTATACTAAAGGCTGAGAAAAGAAGAGAAGCAAAAAGCAAGGAAAAGGGGAAAAGATATACCCAACTGAATGTAGAGTTCTAAAGAATAGCAAGAAGAAATAAGGAAGCATTCTTAAGTGAACAATGCAAAGAAATATAGGAAAACAATAGAATGAGAAAGAGTAGAAATCTCTTCAAGAAAATTAAAGATATCAAGGGAATATTTCACGTGAGAATGGGCACAATAAAGGATCAAAATGGTAAAGACCTAAAAGAAGCAGAAGAGACTAAGTGGCAAGAATACACAGAAGAAGTAGACAAAAAAAAGTCTTAATGACTCAGATAACCAAATTGATGCAGTTAATCACCTAGAGTTAGACATCCTAGAGCTTGGAGTCAAGTGGGCCTTAGGAAGCATTACTATGTACAAAACTACTCTAGGTGATGGAATTCCAGCTGAGCTATTTAAAATCCTAAAGACGTTGCTGTTAAAGTGCTACGCTCAATATGCAAGCAAATTTGGAAAACTCAGCAGCGGCCACAGGACTCGAAAAGGTCAGTTTTCATTCCAATCCCAAAGAAGGGCAATGCCAAAGATTATTCAAACCGCACAGTTGCACTAATGCTAGTAAGATTATGATCAAAATCATTCAAGCTAGCCTTTGTCAATATACGAACCAAAAACTTCCAAATATAAAAATTGCATTAAGAGGAGGCAGAGGAACCAGAGACCAAATTGCCAACATCTTTTGGATCATAGAAAAGGCAAAAGAATGCTAGAAAAACATCTACTTCTGCTTTATTGACTGTGCTAAAACCTTTGACTTGGTGGATCACAACAAACTGTGGAAAATTTTTAAAGAGATGGGAATACCAGACCACCTTACCTGTCTCCTGAGAGACCTGTATACAGATCAAGAAGCCACAGTTAGAACCAGCTGTGAAACAATGAACTTGTTCAGAATTGCGAAAGGATTATGTCAAGGCTGCATATTGTCACCCTACTTATATAATTTCTATGTAGAGTACATCATGTGAAATGCCAGCCTGGATGAAGCACAAGCTCGAATCAAGACTGCAGGGAGAAACATCAAGAACCTCAGATATGAAGATGACATTACCCTAATGGCAGAAAGTGAAGAGGAATTAAAGAGCATCTTGATGAGGGTGTAAGAGGAGAGTGAAAAAGCTGGCTTAAAACTCAACATTAGAGAAATTGTGATCATGGTGTCTGGTCCCATTACTTTGTGGCAAATGGAAGAGGAAAAAGTGGAAGCAGTGACATATTTTATTTTCTTGGGTTCAAAAATTATTGAGGATGGTGACTGCGGCCATGAAATTAAAGGGCACTTGCTCCTTGGAAGGAAAGCTATGACAAACCTAGTCAGCATATTAAAAAGCAGAGACTTCATTTTATCAATAAAGGTCTGTACAGTCAAAACTACGGTTTTTCCAATCATCTTATATGGATGTGAGAGCTGGAACATAAAGAAGGCTGAGCGTCAAAGAACTGATGATTTCAAATTGTGGTGCTGGAGAAGACTTGTGAGGGTCCCTTAAAGTGTGAGGAGATCAAAGTAATCAATCCTGTGTTGTGCTTAGGTGCTCAGTCATGTCCAACTCTTTGCGACCCCATGGACTGTAGCTCTCTAGGCTCCTCTGTCCATGGAGATTCTCCAGGCAAGCATACTCAAGTGGATTGCCATGCCCTTCCTTCAGGGGATTTTTCCAACCCAGGGATCGAACCCAGGCCTCCCACATTGCAGGTGGATTCTTTACCATCTGAGGCACCATGAAAGCCACCAAGCAATCCTAAAAGAAATCAACCCTGAACAGTCATCGGAAGGACTGATGCTGAAGCTGAAGCTCCAATACTTTGGCTACCTAATGTGAAGAGCCAACTCACTGGAAAAGATCCTGATATTGGGAAAGACTGAAGGCAAAAGGAGAAGGGGGTGGCAGCGGATGAGATGGTTAGATAGCATCACCAACTCAACACACATAAATTTGAACAAACTCTAGGAGATTGTGAAGGACAGGGGAGCCTGAAGTGCCGCAGTCCATAGGATAGCAAGTGCCAGTCATGAATGACTTAATGACTGAACGACAAGATAGTGGCCTCTAATCTTCCAGACCCTGCCACATGTGGGGTTTGAGGAGATCCAAGATTGGTGTGTTGTGGTGGGTAACCTCAGGGTTCTACTATGTTAGCACCTGGGATCTAGACCACATTAGTCTATAATGCCTCCACTTCACCCAAGGATTTGTCACCTATTAATAGTTCAACTACAGTGTTGTTCCTAATATAAAAACATTGTCACATTGTTCAAGGTATTAGTGTGTGATTTTGAAGTCAAATGAAGAGAGATTACCTTGAATTACAGACAAAATGCAAGACTGTGTTTCCCTGATCTCTTGGCAGAACTGCAAACTATACACTTGCTTTCATTGTGATGCACAACCTAGTAGCAGCATTCACATTTAATTACATTCAGATCCCACCTACCTCCAATCATCAAAGCCTCCTGATACTTACCAAAAGGACCTGTCATTTACAAAATGAAAAATTGGCTTATGTCAGTTTGTGACAGCCAATTATATAAATAAATAGACAGTCATAGGAAATGTTTCACTTGACAGTAAATGGCTCTACTTTCTATTTCAGAATTTTACCATAGACAAAAAAAGGTATCAGGACCATATCTATTTATAGTTATCTGGAGTAAATAGGCTTGGTAGCACAGTAATCATCACAAAGAAATGATTACCTACAATAATAAATGATGATATACAAAAACAGAAGAGGAAATGCCTAACAGATTTAATGCTAGGACTTTTGCCTCCAACCATGATGGATTACCAAAGACTGAATTGTCCCCAATGCTTTCAAACACCAGAAAACTGAACAGAAGGTGAGAAATAATGACTTTCATATGTGTGACAATAGCTAAGGCCGGTCTGTGATCTGTGAGTAAAGGAAACAAAGGAGGTGAGCTTGTGCAGGGAGAGAAATGCAGATAGAATCCAGAGATCTTAATCTGTTGAAGGGATCAATATCGTAATTCAGGGGGAGGCTAATACAGATAGAGCAGGGGGGACATAATATTAGAAAAAAAAGGAGTTAACAGATACTCAAAGGGGGTCCTTCAAGTTTTAGCTGAGTATAAATATGGCTATATATAAAAACAAATTACACAAAGGCATAAAGAAAATCACTTGAAGTTGAAGGATTATTAATTCCTGGAGCTCACACAGGGATGAGAGAATTTATTTTCCCATCAGCAGAAGAGAAAGACCTCCTAACCCACAGATCACGCAAGACTTGAGAAAGTGATTAATAATGGGGCTTAATTATGTGCATAATAACAGCTGATCTGTATTCATACTAACAAATCATAAAGCAAGCAATTGTATTCAGATTCAATTGATCTGAATAACTCAACTGCATTCCAAGCAAAATCCAACACTATTTAGAGGAATACAACAAAATCTATCACTCAAATGCAAGTATTACAAAGTTCAACGATCAATCACCTTTTACCAGGGACAGTAAGACTCCTACATATGAATGACTTCCATTCTTCATGAGTCAGTTTTCAATACCAATATTGTACTCTTTTTATTACTATAACTTTGCAATATAGTTTAAAATCAAATAGCATGATGTCTCTAGTTTGTTCTTCTTTCTCAAGAATTGCTTTGTCTATCGGTGGTCTTTTGTGGTTCCAAAAAAGTTATTTTTAAAATAGGAAAAAAGACCTTTTCTAGTTTTGGACTTTTTAGCAGGCTAAAATTTACCTGAATTTGCCATTCACATTAAATTTCATTTCTAATACATAAGAATATCAGATTATCAGTATTATCAAAAATTTTCTGTGGAAAACATCCTGTCCACTGATAAAATTCAAATTAACATATCCATTATCTTCATAGTATTTTTCTTCAATTGCTGTAAAAAACTTATGCCAGATTTCAATATGTAGCTTTGATAACACTACATCTACAATCCTTTCTATTTTTGTATATAATTTAGTATACCTTTTAGGGCATCAGTAAGTGAGAATTTAGAAGTAAATCATTTGTTCTTCTTACAGGTCTGGGGAAGTAATAGAGTCAAATAGGTCTGTATGATATTGAATCCTGTGCTTTCTCTAGAACACTATTTTACATCACTGCTATGTCTACTAAAGCAAAACAGCTGCATAATTATTTTCTCACAAAGACGTATATTTGCAAACTGTAAAAGTGCTTCATATTTCTAATTAATATTGGCCCAGCAAACACTTATAAAGGGTCCACAAAGTTCAAACATTATTCTAATTACAGTAAATTACAGTGGTTCTGGTTTATGCTTTTGACTAATTTAGAATTTACTAATGACGAACTTAACTGTAGAAGTACCAGAATCATAAGACAATATGAAAAATTAATTCACCACTCTCTTAAATAGTTTAGTGACTCATTACTTAATGGAATATCTTACTCAACAAGGAAAATATAATCAAATGAATCATGAAATAAAACATCATATGAGCTTCATTTTCCCTAACAATTTCTAACATTTTAAGTTTAAAAATTCTTTTCAATTTCTTATTCTGATTATCAATCCTTTTGGTGAAATATGACAACAAAAGGTGAAACTGAAGCTCAGGGCTATATGTGATTTGTTGTCTGTCACAATATATTTTAATGGCTGGCTAAACATCACTTCATGGGAAATAGATGTGGAAACAGTGGCAGACTTTATATTTCTGGGCTCCAAAATCACTGCAGATGGTGATTGCAGCCATGAAATTAGAAGCTGCTTACTCCTTGGAAGGAAGGTTATGACCAACCTAGACAGCATATTAAAAAGCAGAGACATTACTTTGTCAACAAAGGTCTGTCTAGTCAAGGCTATGGTTTTTCCAGTGGTCATGTACGGATGTGAGAGTTGGACTATAAAGAAAGCTGAGTGCCAAAGAATTGATGCTTTTGAACTGTGGTGTTGGAGAAGACTCTTGAGAGCCCCTTGGACTGTGAAGAGATCCAACCAGTCCATCCTAAAGGAGATCAGTCCTGAGTGTTCATCAGAAGGACTGATGCTAAAGTTGAAACTTCAATACGTTGGCACCTCATGCGAAAAGCTGACTCATTTGAAAAGACCCTGATGCTGGGAAAGATTGAAGGCAGGAGGAGAAGGGGATGACAGAGGATGAGGTGGTTGGATGGCATCACTGACTCAATGGACATGAGTTTGAGTAGACTCTGGGAGTTGATGATGGATAGGGAAGTCTGACCTGCTGTAGTCCATGGGGTCACAAAGAGTCAGATACAACTGAGCAACTGAACTGAATTGAACTGAAACAAAGGTAAAAACCCAGATTTCATGGGTCTTTAACCCAATGAGGCTTTTACATTTATTCTACAGAGAGCTGATTTCTAGGAGAAATGGACCATCTTTTTATTAAAATTTCTTTAATGTCCTACAGGTTTTGCTGTTATATTATATATTGATAATTGAACTTAATTCTCACATATACATTCAACCTTACTATGGAATCAAGAAAAAAAAAAATCTTCAATAAAGAACTTTAAAAAAGAAAATAACACCTTACATCAACCTGTGGGTATTTCACTTTTCATAAATAACACTTTGGATAGCATAATTTATTTAATTTTAGACACTTTCATCATTCAAAAGTTGTGTACCTATAAATATCTAAACTTAAACAAGAAAGTAGCAATATTTCTCTCAAGTCCTTACCTTCAACATGTCATAGTACTGACAAAAGAGAGAGCTACAACAATGTTTGACTATCGCATTGTATTTTAAAGCACAGATTTTGACTGATATTTTAAATGTAAGGAATCATCCTAGAATATTGAGTTCCTGGAATTAAATATTAAGAAAAAGTATAAAATAATATTTATGAAATTTTAATTTTTTAAATATTTTTAAGTATGTAGAAAAATTCATCGGTGAGTTCCTTATGTTCACAAACTTAGTTTTTGATGAACAGACTTTTGACTATTTTGAACAAAGCATGCACAGAGTTAAAGAATACATCTTAATGCAGTCTATATATCTTTTTTTATTTTGAATTGTGGAAAAAACACTTAAAACTTACCAACTTAATCATCTCACAGAACCTCAAAGAGATATCTGTATACCTATGGTTACAGAAGTATTATTCACAATAGTCAAGAGACAGAAGCAACCCAAGTGTCCTCTGATGGATGGATGAATAATCAAAATGTGTTATATACATACTGTGAAATATTATTTACAGTACACATATAAAAGAAAGAAAATCCTGTATATGGATAAACCCTGAGCACATTACACTAAGTGAAATGTTAGTCACCAAAAGATAAATAGTGTATATTTAAAGTAAGAATTTAATGATATTGTTTGAATGAGAAAAAAATTACAATTTTCACTGAGTTTTATAGTGCCTAAGACTGCTTCATAAATTTAAAAAAATTATAAACTTTTAGTGTAATGAAAACATAAGATGTCAGATGCCAGTTTTACACATTAGGGATTTCCTGGTCAGAAATTCAGCATTTTATCCAAGTTTATATAAGTAACAGCAACTTACTGAGAATTCACAATGGGGCATAATATTTGCTAGATGCCTTAGATGCTATCTCATTTAATGCTCATCATTTAATGAGTTAATTAGTTTTATTCACTTAACTTTATGCCTGAGAAAGCTGAGACTTCAAAGGTTAAGTAACTGGCCTAAGATAAAATAGGAGAGGGTGGAGAAAACATTTGTTTTACTCAAAGCTTATGTTCTCAAACTGGTAAATTATATTGCCTTCTTCAGCTTGTATCTAGATCAGTCTTCTTTTATGCACTCTACCAGTAATTGAAAATGAGTTTTGTTTAAGCAGTGGTTTAAATGATTGAATTTGAATGTCATATCCTCCTGAATAGCTATTTCTCCTGGCAATCTTGATTCCAGCTTGTGATTCCTCCAGCCCAGCCCTTCTCATGATGTACTCTGCATATAAGTTAAATAAGCAGGGTGACAATTGTACAGCCTTGACATAATCCTTTTCCTATTTGGAACTAGTCTGTTGTTCCATGTCCAGTTCTAACTGTTGCTTCCTGACCTGCATACAGATTTCTCAAGAGGCAGATCAGGTGGTCTGGTATTCCCATCTCTTTCAGAATTTTCCACAGTTTATTGTGATCCACACAGTAGGAGGCTTTGGCATAGTCAATAAAGCAGAAATAGATGTTTTTCTGGAACTCTCTTGCTTTTTTGATGATCCAGCGGATGTTGGCAATTCGATCTCTGGTTCCTCTGCCTTTTCTAAAACCAGCTTGAACATCTGGAAGTTCTCAGTTCACGTATTGCTGAAGCCTGGCTTAGAGAATTTTGAGCATTACTTTACTAGAGTGTGAGATGAGTGCAATTGTGCAGTAGTTTGAACATTCTTTGGGATTGCCTTTCTTAGGGATTGGAATGAAAACTGACCTTTTCCAGTCCTGTGGCCACTGCTGAGTTTTCCAAATTTGCTGGCATATTGAGTGCAGCACTTTCACAGCATTATCTTTCAGGATTTGAAATAGCTCAACTGGAATGCCATCACCTCCACTAGCTTTGTTCATAGTGATGCTTTCTAAGGCCCACTTGACTTCACATTCCAGGATGTCTGGCTCTAGGTCAGTGATCACACCATTGTGATTATCTGGGTCATTAAGATCTTTTTTGTACAATTTTTCTGTGTATTCTTGCCACCTGTTCTTAATATCTTCTGCTTCTGTTAGGTCCATACCATTTCTGTCCTTTATTGAACCCATCTTTGCATGAAATGTTCCCTTGGTATCTCTAATTTTCTTGAAGAGATCTCTAGTCTTTCCCATTCTATTGTTTCCCTCTATTTCTTTAAATAAATCACTGAGGAAGGCTTTCTTATCTCTCCTGGCTATTTTTGGAACTCTGCATTCAAATGGGAATATCTTTCCTTTTCTCCTTTGCTTTTTGCTTCTCTTCTTTTCACAGCTGTTTGTAAGGCCTCCTCAGACAACCACTTTGCCTTTTTGCATTTCTTTTTTATGGGGGTGGTCTTGATCACTATCTCCTGTACAATGTCATGAACCTCCGTCCATAGCTCATCAGGCTCTGTGTCTATCAGATCTAGTCCCTTAAATCTATTTCTCACTTCCACTGTATAGTCATAAGGGATTTGATTTAGGTCATACCTGAATGGTCTAGTGGTTTTCCCTACTTTCTTCAGTTTAAGTCTGAATTTGGCAATAAGGAGCTCATGATCTGAGCCACAGTCAACTCCTGGTCTTGTTTTTGCTGACTGTATAGACCTTCTCCATCTTTGGCTGCAAAGAATATAATTAATCTGATTTTGGTGTTGACCATCTGGTGATGTCCATGTGTAGAGTTTTCTCTTGTGTTGTTGGAAGACAGTGTTTGCTATGACTGGTGCATTCTCTTGGCAAAACTCTATTAGCCTTTGCCCTGCTTCATTCCGTACTCCAAGGCCAAATTTGCCTGTCACTCCAGGTGTTTCTTGACTTCCTACTTCTGCATACCAGTCCCCTATAATGAAAAGGACATCTTTTTTCGGTGTTAGTTCTAAAAGGTCTTGTAGGTCTTCACAGAACCGTTCAACTTCAGCTTCTTCAGTGTTACTGGTTGGGGTATAGGCTTGGATTACCGTGATATTGAATGGTCTGCCTTGAAAACGAACAGAGATCATTCTGTTGTTTTTGAGATTGCATCCAAGTACTGCATTTCGGACTCTTTTGTTGACCACGATGCCTACTCCATTTCTTCTAAGGGATTCCTGCCCACAGTAGTAGATATAATGGTCATCTGAGTTAAATTCACCCATTCCAGTCCATTTTAGTTCGCTGATTCCTAGAATGTTGACATTCACTCTTGCCATCTCCTGTTTGACCACTTCCAATTTGCCTTGATCCATGGACCTAACATTCCAGGTTCCTATGCAATATTGCTCTTTACAGCATTGGACCTTGCTTCTATCACCAGTCACATCCACATCTCCTATACTGGCAGACAGTTTCTTTACCACTAGCACCACCTAGGACGTCCTTATGCTGCTGCTGCTGCTGAGTCACTTCAGTCGTGTCCGACTCTGTGCCACCCCATAGACGGAGCCCCACACTCCCCCATCCCTGGGATTCTCCAGGCAAGAACACTGGAGTGGGTTGCCATTTCCTTCGCCAAGGCATGAAAGTGAAAAGTGAAAGTGAAGTCGCTCAATCGTGTCTGACTCTTGGCGACCCCATGGACTGCAGCCTACCAGGCTCCTCCGTCCATGGGATTTTCTAGGCAAGAGTACTGGAATGGGGTGCCATTGCCTTCTCTGAGGATGTCCTTATAAAAAGGAGTAATTTAGACACATGTGTGCGTGTGTGCTGTTGCTTTGAGTGTGTCCAACTCTTTGCAACCCTATGGACTGTTGGCCACCAGGTTCCTCTATGTATAGGGTTCTCCAGACAAGAATACTGGAACAGGTTGCCCTTCCCTTCTCCAGGGGATCTTCCCAACACAGGGATTGAACTCACACCCCTTTAAGTCTCCTGCATTGTCAGGCGGGTTATTTACCACTAGCACCACCTGGGAAGCTCAAAGTGAAAGTGTTAGTCACACAGCTGTGTTTGACTCTTTGCAACCCCAAGGACTGCAGCCTGCTAGGCTCCTCTGTCCATGGGATTCTCTAGGCAAGAATACTGGAGTGGGTAGCCATTCCCTTCTCCAGGGGATCTTCCTGATCCAGGGATCAAACTCAGGTCTTCTGCACTGTAGGCAGATCCCGTATCATTGGAGCCAGCAGAGGCTGTGACACATCAAGAGAGAAGACAACACGAATAGACACAGAGATGACCATTAACAAGCCAAGAAGAGAGGCCTGAAACAGCTCCTTTCCTCATCGCCCTTTAAAGGAACCAACTCTGCTGACACCGTGACATTGGACTTCTAGCCTTCAGAATTGTGACAACAAATTTTTGTTGTTCAAGGAGCCTCATCTGTGGTTCTTTGCTATGATAGCTCTAGCAAACTAATAAAAGAACCATTACAAAAAATTGTCATTATGTGTAATATTATAGAACTAGCTTTAACAACCACAGCTATGCATTCTAGCTGAATACCTGTTATTGCAAGATTAAAACATTGGTCTACATATTACAGGGATTCTCTGGTGGCTCAGATAGTAAAGAATCTGCCTGCAATGTGGGAGACCCAGGTTTGATCCTATGATAGTGATAGGATCAGCAATATCAGACATCTAAATGGAATGTTTACATTAGAAAGGTGAGTCATGTTTATTATTACGTAGTTTGGGGCTCTGAAATGATTGAAAAGCAGTCTCATATGTGTGGAAAGAATTGCTATTATTAAGGTATTTATTGAAATTTAGCCCATAAAATGTAATTATTAGGCAAGCCATATCTGTTTTTTTTTTTTTTTAATGATTTTCTTTACACTGTTCAAGGCACATTCTACTTGCTTAAACCAGATCTGAGGTAAGACTTTGAGAGACACACATTAGCCAATGCTTACTATAAATCATAACATAGGTGGAATACCAGCCAGACATGAATTTTACTACTTTATTTACAAACTTTTCAAAGACATATCATGGGCATTCCAGTATATGAACGCTAATAGTCTAAGTTATGTTAGAATCACCATGGTTTACTACTTCTCTTGATATTTCAAAGACTCTTGCTCCCTTATTGGCAAGCAAATAACATGATTTTTTTTTTTGCATTTTTAGGAAATATTAAAAATAAGTGAAATTAAATTATATGATTTATAACAACTGAAGATAATATGAAATAAAAATATTTCTCAGGGTCAAATAATTTATGCACACATTTCTGACAACTGGATATCTGCTGAGGGTCCTGAACAAAAAACAATTGAGGAAAACAAAGCAAAATCCTTTTAATCTTCCAATAAAGTCAAACAGATCACTTACATATTTCCCCTAGGATTGCTAAACTCAACAGTGGTCTTTATCATCATACTGTTGGTGCAAGCATTACTATAAATACATTATTATGGAATTCTCCATTTAAAATTATGGAGGAAAGGCTTTTTACATACAAAATTACTTGCTTTTTAAAGAAGATCTCGTTAGGTAGCCAGGTTGTGATGAAGTTAAATATTTGTTTAAGTATATGGCAATGAGGCTGCATGCAGCAAGATCCTGGGAATTCTCCTCCTCCTTTGAGAATTTCAGCATGGGAGGGATGTGTCTTTGCCTCTACTTCTACACTTAGCCCTACATTGAACAATATTTCACTGAGATCAATGCAGGTTCTCACTTTTTACTTCTGAAGATTGGCATTAGGCAACCTGAGGAATGAATACTTTGAACAACTTGAGAATTACAGAACACTTTTTGAACATGTATAGATTTTGAAAAGAGATAAATGTATAGAACTGAAGAAATAAAGTTTCTACTGAAATATGAAGTGAGAAAAAATTTCTATACCTTTGACAAAGGGAAGATGATTAATAGTTTGCTTCTCTTGTAACATGAACATAGTGATTGTGAGAATAATATGTACTTTTAAAAATCTGTAAATGCAAGTATTTCTATCAGTGTATTCATTCATTCTCGCATTGATCAAGTATATACTTAAAAGTGGCTTTGTGGGATATACTCTGCTAGTCGAGGGTTAGAAGATGGCAAACTTTATGGAGTTTACAGTTTGGTAATCTACCATTAATACAGAAAATAAAATGGCCAACTCTCTCCATATAATGTGATTCATATGCCTCTTGATGTCACCCATAATGTTAGTTGTCCTTATAAAAGAAAACTGTGACTCTTTATAGTTTTAGGTGAATTTATTACAAAGGTATGGTTTTTCCAGTAGTCATGTATATGTATCAGAGTAGGACCATAAAGAAAGCCAAGCAGTATAGAATTGATGCCTTCGAACTGTGGTGCTGGAGAAAACACTTGCTGCTTTTGTACTGCGGTGTTGGGAAAGGCTCTTGAGAGTCCCTTGGACTGCAAGGAGATGAAACCAGTCAATCCTGAATATTCATTGAAAGGACTGATGCTGAGGCTGAAGCTCTAATATTCTGGCCACCTGATGCAAACAGAAAACTCATTGGCAAAGACTCTGACACTGGGAAAGATTGAAGGCATAAGGAGAAGGAGGTGGCAGAGGATGAGATGGTTAGACAGCATCACCATTCAATGGACGTGAATTTGAGCAAACTCTGGGAGATAGCAAAGAACAGGGGAGCCTGGTGTGCTGCAGTCCATGGTGTCACAAAGAGTCAGACACAACTTAGTGAATGAACAACAAGCTCAATCAACCTTGATTATTTTCCCCCTACTTGGGAGCTCTTAGTTTTCTGAAGACTTAAAGTTGCCTAATTTTCTCTCTGTAACCATCTGGTTTCCTTAGTCCAGATGTCAAATCCTCATCGTGAATGTTTAGCAATGGAACAGGTTGAGGGTTAATTTACTTCCTCTTTCACTGCACAATGACTCATCAGTAAAATGTTTATCTGTTTCATGTTGTTGTTTCTGTCTTATTATTATTGGATTATTGGATGTTAAAGAAGATATTTTATCTTATGATTTCTAAAAAAGATATGATTTTTACTGTATGTGAAAGAGCCAGAAACAGGGGGCTAAGTGTACAGTGTATTTCAGACCAATGGTAGTAAGCAGAGTTCAGTTCCTCATAGCACTTCTGACTTTGCTACATAATTATGCAGTGAAACTAAACAAGAGATGAGCTTAAAATCATTAGACACAGGCTACGTAAGTAGAGTTCTTTGCTGAGAGTAAAATGAATCATTGATTAGATTTTTCTGAAGTCAACACTGCTAATACTGTTTTTCTGGTTGTAATTTGGAGGATTTTGTGTGTATTTGTTTTATTAAAGGCTTTCTTTTGTGTCTTGTATCAAGAGAATTTTTCTTCTGAAACCTAAAAATAGTAAAACAAAATACAATCAATATTTGTATAATTAAATGATTATTCTCCTCAATGAAACATGCCACTAGGAAAGTCTCCTTAGGTTCAGAAATATTTTTAACTTTTTTTTTAAGTTGCTTAAAATAAGGAACAAATGTGTCATTATCATGACAGACTAAATGAGAAATAACTGGAAGGAAAATACAGTTATAGTAGAATTTACCAAACTATTCCAATCAAAGCCATTATCAACTTGCTGGAGAACAAAATTTCAGATAATGCATAAAATCCAACCACAAAACTAAAGCTAGAAGCCTAATTATATTTGAATGTACCCTGTGGGATCTCTCCCATGACTTATTTTCCCAGGAGTTTCTGCCCTTATTTTTTTTCATTATCCCTTTTTTACATATTTTTCTCTGAAGACATGGGAGAAAAAAATAATACAAGAAAAGCAGACTTTCTTGAAAAGCCTTCCAGGCTTCATACATTTCACTGAAGAACTGGAATGTGGAGTAATCGGTGGTCTCTGTAAATATCGGTATTAATCAGTTACCCTGTGCCTGTCAACCTATGGATTGAAACAGTTTTTTTTTTTTTTTTTTACTTTTTAAAATTTGTTTTATCAGCTTATTTGAAACTTATAATTCGAGTTAGTATTTCAGAACTATATAACCAGTTGATCTTGACTATCACTTTCCCAGAAGAAAAGATGTAAATTATTGTTGATTATTATAAAATAATTATACCTCACAAAATTAGATGTCAGAATTTAAATACAGCTCTACATTCTGTACAATCTTTGCATATGTTCAGGATGAAATCTCTCTGTTTCTTCTGAATATTTTAAGACTACTATTTTACTCCTGAGAATCTGTGGGATGATCTCCGCTTTCAGTCGAAAGTATAGATTCGGTAATCAAGACAAATATACAAACATAAGTGTCTGGTTCATCAGAAATGCTTCCATTAAAACAGTAGAAGATAATAAAGGCTAATATAAACAGCTATTACAAAAAGTACAAAAGAACAGCTTCTCCTTACAGTTACTTTCTAGACTGGAGGTTCATTTCTTGTTGGTCTTTCACAGAGGTTTATGTCAGTACTAAAACTCGCTAAAATCAAAGAAAAATAAAGGCCTGATTGTGGGGAGAGATCCTGACAGTTCTTTCCAATGGGGATATGCATGTCTTCATTACAATCCATCAATCTGTATGTTTCTACTGATGGGGCACCTTGCCATCTTAATATGATTTTAATTTCTAACATATTAGAAATTAAGGCTAGTTTAGATGCTCTAAGTCGCATCACATGTGTAATGCAATCCTCTAAGGCTTATCTATAACTTTTGCTGCAACTGACATAGTGTAGCGATGGAGCACATAGACTCTTGAATGACATTGCTTACCAGACCCAAGAAATGCTTAAGATGTGAGAGTCGGACCAGAAAGGAGGATGAGCACTGAAGAATTGATGCTTTTGTGCTGTGGTGTTGGAGAAGACTCTTGAGAGTCCCTTGGACTGCAAGGACATCAAATCATTCCATCCTAAAGGAAATCAATCCTGAACATTCATTGGGAGGACTGATGCTGAGGCTGAAATTCCAATACTTTGGCCACCTGATGTGAATAGCTGACTCATTAGGAAAGACCCTGATGCTGGAAATGATTGAGGCCAGGAGGAGAAGGGGATAACAGAGGATGAGATGGTTGGATGGTATCACTGACTCGATGGACATAAGTTTGAGCAAGCTCTGGGAGATGGTGAAGGACAGGGAAGCCTGGTGTTCTGCAGTCCATGGGGTCACAAAGAGTCGGACACGACTGAGCAACCGAACAACAACAAAACCTCACTGAAGATTAAAATTAAATCATGAAGCAGACTTATATTTAAGATTTGGGGATTACAGATTTCTGGATTCCTTTAATGGAAATTTTGGTTAATACAGAAATGGGTGCTTCCATAGCTGCAGGGTCAGTCTGGCCATAAGAAAATAATTCTCATTTATGCAGAATCACTATCTGACACAGCATAACTGATTCACTACTTTATCAAGAAGAGAGACTTGATGATAGATAGTCGAGTGAGGTAGTCATATGGATTTTCATTGCTTAATTTAGATTTTCCTGAAGGATATCTTTGAATACTTGACATAGGCTCAGATATAGATCTCCTGGGAATGAAGTAAACTTATAAAAAATAATGTTTGCATTAGTTTTGTGATGTATTTGCTTTCGTGTAGAACTTCCATGGTCAGGGAAATAGTATTTTTCTCTACTTTGACAAATTTTCTTTTGGCTTCCTTCTTCATTAATATTTATTAGGCTTTTTATATGTGCCATCAAGAGATAAATATTTCTAGGTAAGTAGCAATAAAAAATATAAATCTGCTATTTTCCCCTGATATATGACCCAAAACAACTTACACAAATGCTATTTTTCCAAAATTCCTCAACGGATTTGATCCAGTCTATGCCAATTTCTAATCCTCTGGAGGCTCAAATGATAAAGAATATGCCTGTAATGCAGGAAACTCAGGTCCAATCTCTGGGTCAGGAAGATCCCCTGGAGAAGGGAATGGCTACCCCTCCATTACTCTTGGCTGGAGAATTCCACGAACAGAGGAGCCTGGGGGGTCACAGTCCTTGGGGTTGCAAAAAGTCAGACACAATTGCATGACTAACACTTTCACTTTCTTTAATAATATATTTAATGCTTACTTTTTTTTTTCTTGAATGTCTTGTCTTTTCTACATGGTCTAAATTCAGTTAGAGATATAGATGTTACAGCAAGTTTTTTCTACTGCTATATTATTCTCTTCTTCATATTTATAATAAAGTAGGCTATACAGAAAAAGACTGTTCTGTATTTGTTTTTGTATCCTTAGTTACTTTAGATGTATGTTTGTTCTTTTCCTTGAATCTTAAGGATAGGTATTATGTCTTACATCTCCTGTATCATCAAAATACAGAGCATATTTGTGTTCCAGGATAAACCTAATGAACACATACATTTTGTTTAAAAATTTCAGTAGCAGTATCCTCAAATGAGTTGACGGCTATTCTTGGCAAATTTCCATAAGATTAAAGTTTTTCTGTATTCCAGCTGTTATCTGATTGTGTAAATCCTCACAATCTGTCCTCAGTATTTTGGTGAGTGTAAAGATGATAAAAAAAGGGAATATAATGCCTGTGACAAATGAAATACTGCTTTTCATATCTGTAAACAAAGGATGTCACAATAATCAAGGCTTGCAGCCCTCCAACATGAGCAGATGTGCCCAGAGGAACTCATGAAGAAAAGAATACTTGCCATTTAGCAGCCACCAGACTGCAGCCACTCCCTACAGTGAACCCTGTGGAAACTCAGGATGTGAAAACACAGGATACTGGCCCCAGACATCTGAGGTGCATATCAACTCTTGTTTCTTCCCATATGTAGAAAAGTGCTAAATTTCTTAACTTGGAATATCTGATTTTCTTTAATTAAAAATAGTATTTTGACATTCAGACTACTTGCCCTTTGGGGCAATCTTCTATATAACCTGACTTCTCCCATTACCCCCTTGGAGCAGTTCTCTCAGGGTTACTTGAGATGCTGACTCCCAGGCCTGAAATCATAAAAATTACTGGCAAATAAAACATAACTCTCTACTTTTAGACTGAATTATTTGTTGCTGTTGTTTAGTCACTCAGTCATGCCCAACTCTTTGTGATCCCATGGACTGTAACCCACCAGGCTCCTCTATCCATGGAATTCTCCAGGCAAGATTACTGGCGTGGGTTGCCATTCCCTTCTAATAATGTTTTAGTCAACACCTAAAATAAATTATTGTGCTAGATATTTTCTAATTCTCACTGCAATCCACTCCCTATTATTTCTTATAACTTAGTATGCTTCAAGAGCTGACTTATCTCATCTTGCATCAATTAGGCTTCATGTCCTATATGGTATGTGTCGTTTTAGCCATAAGAAATGGGGGAAAGGGCAGGTCAAGAGCATATTTGCCCTTAGTTCCTCTCCTGATAGGTTTAAACTGAAAGTAGCTATTTTTCTATCCCTAAAGCCACAGATCCCTTTTAGGGTCAAAAGGCCCATTTAATTCAGCTCTGCTTCTCCCTGCATTCTAGATGCCTATCTCTTTCTTGGTATAATCGGGACTAGAGTGGTGAACCTTCTCAGCTCTTGCTACCTTTGCATTGCCTTCTACTCTAGTCTTTATAAATAAATGTGTCCCTTCATCAAAGTGCCCTCAATTACTCTATTGTACTACCTATTTTCTTTGCAGACCCTAAATGACACATCCTTTAAGCAAAGGATGAAAAAATGACTATAATCTACCTCTTCAACACTTAGTCTTGCCTATGTTTCTTTTCAAAGAAAACATCCATACTTAATATCAGTACATTATTTGTGGTAAGCTTTATAGTTGGTGATGCTTAAATAAACATAATTTATGCAATGTCACTTCCAAGGAGGGAAAATTCTGTTCAGGTTGACCTTCTGGAGAATTTGATGAATTAAAAAATACATATATTGGCAAGAAAGCAATGACATTTACCAGCTTCTAAAATAGGCATTATGTTCTCTGCTTTCTTAAGCCCATAAAACAGCCAAGTGAAAAGATCTCAAAGTGACTCGACAAAATGTTGGAAGCACCATATGAAAGAGTCTGGTTGACATCCTGTCATGTTAACTTTATCTCTACAAAGTCAGATGTTCTTATTCTCCTGTAGTTGATATAAGAAGATTAAGGTGCTGCATGACAGATGGTTTGAAAAAGTGCATACTATTCCATCTGGACCCAAGAGGAAATAGCAAAGTCACCCAGAACTTTTCATCTAAAAATCGCAATGAAAGGATTCTTAAATGTGAATTTTAACACTTCACAAAGGAATTCCACTAAAATTCTAGAGATGGTCAATTTCAGTTTTTTCCCAATTATAAACATCTGTGCTACCTGCCATCTAGATAAGACTAAATATTAACATAGAAAAAGTTAAACTTAGAAAGTTCCAGACTCATTTTACAGCAATAATTCTCTGCTCCTTTCCAATTTTGATCATATTTCCTTTAGGTGGAGGTTTTATACACTATTCTGTTGTATAAATGTTCAAAAACATTCAATGCATTTTATTTTATTATTTTTTAGTTTTCACTAACAGAAAGATAGAGCCTATAACCAAAGAAATAAAATTCTAGCTGTGCTGTTTCCAAATATAAAATATTTCCACTTATACAGATCCAATGTTCAAAGTTTTAAAAAATGTTAGGTTCATAGAGGATCTTGCTGTGATTTATGTCGGAGAGTGTTTTGCCTATGTTCTCCTCTAGGAGTTTTATAGTTTCTGGTCTTACATTTAGATCTTTAATCCATTTTGAGTTTATTTTTGTGTATGGTGTTAGAAAGTGTTCTAGTTTCATTCTTTTACAAGTGGTTGACCAGTTATCCCAGCACCACTTGTTAAAGAGGTTGTCTTTTTTCCATTGTATATCCTTGCTTCCTTTGTCAAAGATAAGGTGTCCATAGGTCCGTGGATTTATCTCGGGGCTCTATGACCCACCTCCCAGAATATTGGAAATAAAAGCAAAAAATAAACAAATGGGACCTAATGAAACTTAAAAGCTTTTGCACTACAAAGGAAACTATAAGTAAGGTGAAAAGACAGCCCTCAGATTGGGAGAAAATAATAGCAAATGAAGCAACAGACAAAGGATTAATCTCAAAAATATACAAGCAACTCCTGCAGCTCAATTCCAGAAAAATAAATGACCCAATCAAAAAATGGGCCAAAGAACTAAACAGACATTTCTCCAAAGACATACAGGTGGCTAACAAACACGTGAAAAGATGCTCAACATCACTCATTATTAGAGAAATGCAAATCAAAACCACAATGAGGTACCATTACACGCCAGTCAGGATGGCTGCTATCCAAAAGTCTACAAGCAATAAATGCTGGAGAGGGTGTGGAGAAAAGGGAACCCTCTTACACTGTTGGTGGGAATGCAAACTAGTACAGCCGCTATGGAAAACAGTGTGGAGATTTCTTAAAAAACTGGAAATAGAACTGCCATATGACCCAGCAATCCCACTTCTGGGCATACACACTGAGGAAACCAGATCTGAAAGAGACACGTGCACCCCAATGTTCATCGCAGCACTGTTTATAATAGCCAGGACATGGAAGCAACCTAGATGCCCATCAGCAGATGAATGGATAAGGAAGCTGTGGTACATATACACCATGGAATATTACTCAGCCATTAAAAAGAATTCATTTGAACCAGTCCTAATGAGATGGATGAAACTGGAGCCCCTTATACAGAGTGAAGTAAGCCAGAAAGATAAAGAACATTATAGCATACTGACACATGTATATGGAATTTAGAAAGATGGTAACGATAACCCTATATGCAAAACAGAAAAAGAGGCACAGAAATACAGAACAGACTTTTGAACTCTGTGGGAGAATGTGAGGGTGGGATATTTCAAAAGAACAGCATGTATACTATCTATGGTGAAACAGATCACCAGCCCAGGTGGGATGCATGAGACAAGTGCTCCGGCCTGGTGCACTGGGAAGACCCAGAGGAATCGGGTGGAGAGGGAGGTGGGAGGGGGGATCGGGATGGGGAATATGTGTAAATCTATGGCTGATTCATATCAATGTATGACAAAAAAAAATAATAATAATAATAAAAAAAATAAAAAAAATGTTAGGTTCATTCAATCCTACAAATCCTCAAAATAATTTAACTAAATGTCATTTGTGTTCATGCATTCAGGTGATTACTGTGCTTCTGATGGTAAGAATAATGATGATTCTTAATTATGGTAATTATGGTGACTCTGCATTAAGGAAAAACTGTTCTTTAATAATAGACAGTAGGTTTATCTTTTATGATAAAGGCTAATCAGGCGGGAATGGAGATTATATGAAACTGGATGCAAGGTACATATCACTATCATATAAGATGGGGAATAGTTTTTCATTGTCAGAATATTTCCACATTTTAAGTAATCATGAAATGGAGTGGTAGTATGAACCTATGATTTATAAGATAAATTTACAAAAATAATATGTTTATAATAACTAATCACTAATGATTAATTTGTCATGTATGAATGTGAGAGTTGGACCGTGAAGAAAGCTGAGCACCAAAAAATTGATGCTTTTGAACTGTGGTGTTGGAGAAGACTCTTGAGAGTCCCTTGGACTGCAAGGAGATCCAACCAGTCCATCCTAAAGGAGATCAGTCCTGGGTGTTCATTGGAAGGACTGATGCTGAAGCTGAAACTCCAGTACTTTGGCCACCTCATGCGAAGAGTTGACTCATTGGAAAAGACCCTGATGCTGGGAGGGATTGGGGGCAGGAGGAGAAGGGGACAACAGAGGATGAGATGGTTCGATGGCATCACCGACTTGATGGACATGAGTTTGAGTAAACTCAGGAGTTGGTGATGGACAGGGAGGCCTGGCGTGCTGCGATTCATGGGGTCACAAATAATTGGACACGACTGAGCGACTGAACTGAACTGAACTGAATGATTAATAAACAACATTTATATAGTTGGAATTTCATAGTTACATTCACAAACACTATATATGTAATATATGTGTGTAATGTTCATGTGAATCAGTTGATTTGACATAGATTTTTTTATAATAATGTTACATAACCCTTCACTGAGGAATTAATAATGCATTATATTTTATTAACAACTCAATTCATTCTGCCATATTTTTATCCTAATTGAGAAAAGAAAGATTATTATTCTCATTTCACATTTTTACTACATTGAGTATTGTTCTCAAAAATGTGTATGACATTTTTCCTAAGATTTTTTTGATGTCTTAGAATATGGCTATATGTGATATTCAAATATTGTTGTATTATTAGATACCATAATTTTAATTAATTGCTTAAACTGACTGAACTTTAACTTGGCTTTTAGTAGGTAATATTTACATGTAATTTAGAGAACAGAACATTAATCACATTGCTGACTAAAGATATATTGTCATTGAAACACCAATTTCCTTGCTTTCTTTTTTCTTTCTTTCTTCCCTTCTCTCAGAAATGTGTGAACACCAAGTCTTTGCCAAATATTAGGATATAAATACAGTACACAAAATGGTTTTGAAAAAGGTCATATAGAATTCATGCTATCAAATGCTTATATTCTAATGGTAGGACAGAGAAATGCATATAAGTAAAATTAAATTTGTGACATATCCTAGTTAAAACAAACTAAAAGTAGAAAATTCACATCTATAAAATACTGCAATACTAATGCATAAAACTAATAAAACATATGAATATCTTTATGCTAATGACACAAAATGCAGATAAAAAGAATCAAATGTTTACAATCAAAGAAGATATTACCAATCTCATGAATTGGAAGACCTACCACAATTCTGATGAAAATCCTCTAAATTTATGTGCAGATTTAATGCAATTAAAAGAAGGCAGAGATGCAACCAAAACATTTCCTCCAGGGCAAGACTTAAAGGCAAATGGCTTACTAAAAATTTTAAGGAACAGATAATTGTCATGTTACACAATATTTTCATAAAATAGAAATATATGTGTTATGTAGTTAGAATAGTGAAACAGGCTCCAAGATCGTGGTCAGAGGAAGCGACGACTAGAACTTCGCTAAGGAAAAAGGCAAGGAAAAAGCCTAGGAAAAGGGAAACCGTGGCCTGGTGTGAGAACCTTTGGTGGGAAAAGACACCTAACACACTCCTTTCACTGAGTGGAAACACGTTTCTTTCCCTGAGTGGTCTCTCATGCAAGCCCTATTCTGCATGGGGAATAGCCAAAACAGACCCAGGGACCACCAATGGGAAGAGACAAAAAGTATAGAAGAGGAAACCAAGACATGTTGGGACCACTCCTAAAGGAACTGGTCCCCTTTCACATCTCCAGGGTTTATGGTCTGCTGCCTAATAAATCCTGCTTGCTTGAGTTGTAACTGGTCTGTCATTTCAATTCTTTGCTGCAGCAAGACAAGAACTGAGGGAGGAAAAAAAAAATGATTTGACATATGGAAAGCAACTAAATTTATTTTATTAAAATACATTACCATATTACCAACTAAATAATAAATAACCCCCTCAAAATCACTTCAGCAGTCCTTTTTTTATGAATATGAAGAAGCTACTCTAAAATATGTAAGAGAATGAAAATAACAGCCAAAACTATTTTGATAATGAAAAACAAAATGGAGAGGCTTGTGCTATATGATTTTAAAGAATATTTTATAGTTATAATAACAAGGACTTTGTGGTATTATAACAAAGATTAGTGAGAAAAATTTCAGTCTAGAAATACAACCACACAAATATCACCAGTTGATGTTTGAAAAGTGGCAAAGAAAGTCAGTGGAGAATGAATAGTGTTAAGCGAATGACGTTTGAACAACTGGACATACACCTGAACTCTTGATCTGTTCTTCGCACCTTTCCAAAATAAAATGAATTACATATCCAAAGGTGTAATATAAAATTATTAAACATTTAAATAGAACATAGGAGCAAACGAACCTCAATGACCTTGGGTTATACAAAAAGTTCTCATTTATGTGTGCAAATGCAAAATCCACTAAAGAAAGACTGAACTTTTCTTTAGTCTAACTATAAGGAAACAAACCATTCAATTTTAAAAATGGGTAAAAATATGAATTGTTAACTTCATCAAAGAAGATATGCAGATGACAAATATGTTTAGGAAAGATGTTCAACCCAATTATTCAATAAGGAAACTGAAATTCAAATCAAAAGGAGATAACAGTACCACTACATGTCTAGTAGAAAGGCTATAATGAATAAAGCACAATACCAAGTGCTAGCTTACAGTAAGTACTTCTTTACATAACTCTCCCCAAAATATCTCTCCTGAGATATTCTTCCTTCCTGAGATAGACTTCCTCCCTGGCCTTAGGAACTTCAAACACAACACAACTGAGGTTAAATTCGTTCTTTTTACATACACACCCACCATGCATACAAAGTCAGTCCTTCCAAATTGCAGCTTACAACTTGGTTCAAAACTTAAAACTCATTCCATCTATACTTTTCTCCTGTATCCCCACTACTACATCTAATCACAGATGTAGTTCTAGCAATTCTATTAGTATTTCTTCTATCTCTATAACAAATAGGGCAACTTCACTTTCCTTGGTTTTACTCACATTTGCACTTTTTTTTCCTTGAAAAATGTTTTGATGATTTTATAAAACTAAAATGAACTTGGAAATTTTTCATCCTAGAAATTATACTGACTTCAGTTTGAAGGTACTGCAAAATCTAGTTTCTAAAGTATTTGGGAATATTATATTTCCAAATCACTGTAGTATGAAAACCCATAGGTTTTCTTTTTTTAACCCCCATGGAGCTGCCTTCAGTATTCTCCCCATGCTTAACATTTCCCTATTTTTGCCTTTGTTTTTACTTTTTATTGTCCTCTCCACTTAAAGAGGAAACAGTTTGTTTTCATGATGTAGTAATCTGGCTTTCCCAAGTTGATGCGGTTTTTAAGATAAATGGAAATGCCCTCTCTTCCAGGAAGTTTTATCACATTCCTCACAATAAATATAATATATATCTTCTTTAAGTAATCCCAAAGCATTTTGCATCACAATCCAACTCTTGTCACATTCTGACCCCAAACTTACACACTGGCATTTTGCCTGTATGTTACATTCAGCCAGGAATAAATAAAGGGTTTCTAATTTATCACATCACCTTGCACATGAGATCAGCTGCATAAGTGGTCATTGGATTGAATGCAAGTTTGTTTTTCTTGTTCTGTTTTCTTGACACATGAGGGAAATAGGAAAAAGGTAGCGCTTAAAGAGGTGGAGAAGAATGCTATCCAGAGTTTGTGAAGGGGTGGATAAAACTAATAAATAATAAAACAGTTTTGCCCTGTGAAAGCTTATAAAATGCTATCATAAAATATGCACCGTGTCCTTTAAAAATGGTGTATTATTCACCTGAATGAAGACAATGAATAATAATTCCAAGGATATTCATACTGATATTTTTTACTGTCTTCTTGCAAAAATAAAGGCAAAACAATTGAATTTCTAGCATATGTACTATGCTTTCACTCTGCCAAAGAGATTTGTTTGGAAATTGGGAATTGGTATTTTTATACCCTGGTATTAGAGAGCTGGCAACAAACTTAAAAATACAAACGTTTACAATATAGTTACTTAGGATCAGTTTATTCTTGAGTTTTAGCATATGAAAGCAATGATAAAACCATGACAATGTGACTAAATCACAATATAGCAGGATAAGACTATTATTTTTGATATTATTTTATTATGGTCAAATAAGGCTTCTTACTTCCAGAACCTCAAAACTCATCTACTAGTATATATTTGCATTCTCCTATCCATCATCTCCCTGCTGTCAGATAGTCTTAAGAAAACGCACATCAGATTGTTTTACATGTTCACTACACCATTTAGTGGACTTTCCTGGTGTCTCAGACGGTAAAGAATCTGCCTACAATGCGGGAGACCTGGGTTTGATCCCTGGGTCAGGAAGATCCCCTGGAGAGGCAATGCCAACCCACTCCAGTACTGTTGCCTGGAAAATCCCATGGAGGGAGGAGCCTGGGAGGCTACAGTCCACGGGGTCGCAAAGAGTCGGACACGGCTTAGCGACTTCACTTCACACCATTCAGTAGTGTTTCAAAAAGGCTTAATGGAAATTATGTGGCTCTCTATTTATGTTATCTAGTCAGCTTTACATTCCACATTTCTTCCACTTTCTATCTACTCATTTCTGTTCTCTTTCACCCATCTTATTCTACCATCTCCTTCACCTCCTGCGTCTCCAGTAAATCCAGGCTTCTCTTTGTGTTCTTCTGATAAACAGAACACTCTATTTGAGTAAAAACTACCAGATTTCTTCTATCATTCTTTAATGTTTATTCTTTTATGTTATTACCTTATTCTTTAAAGTTTATTTACTTTATTTTCAGGCCTCCTATAATCTGGCTCTAATCATCCAACCAAAGCCTTTCCTTATTCCCCCTCTTCCCTTGTCTTCCCCCCTCCTCCTCCTCCTCCTTCTCCTCTTCTCTCCTTCCTTCTCTCCCTCTCCATCTCATCTTCTACTGCTCTCTTTCTTTCAATATGAGGATCTAAGACAGCAAGTTTGGGATGCTTCTATCAACTAACATTGCTCAAGCAGAAATATTCCCAGTTATGGAGGCATTTTAAAATGAAAAAAAAAAAAAAAAAATTCCCAGAAAAAAGGCAGAACTCTTGACTGTGATAAAGCTGGCAAGCAATGTTAACAGGAGGCTTTAGTGTTCCTAATATGAGGTAAGACAGCTTGTTCTATGGAAAAAAAAATTACTATTAATATATTGTGATATATTTGCATTTAGGCAAAGAATTACTTTGATATTCATATATTTTGGGCATACATGTATTCACTTTTTTTTTTTTTTGCTGACACATGCAATAATTTAGTTCTTAAGGCCATCATAGCTGTACTGGTATTGCTGTATAACAAATTAATACGGGGAAATCAAGAGGCCTGATTATTTGTTAATATATAATGTGCATGGACAATATAAATGACTGAGCTTTATGAGTCTTTCATATATTTTTACATATTTAAATGATTATTGTTAATTAACTTATATTTATATATTCCTTTAACATACATTTACCTGCAGAGTGTCTGGTAATATATATCCCATGGTAATTGGGATATATCAGTGAATAAAAGAGACAAAAATACTGCCCTTCTAGAGCTTACATTCAAGTGAAGGGAGAAAAAGAATTAAGTAAAACATGTAACTATCATGGTGATAGTGCTATTTATAGAAATAAAGGAGGAAATTATGGTGGGGTATGATGTGAAGGTTATTTGCTCACTCCCAACATTGACTTATATAGATTAAAATTAGAGAATGAGGGTCAAATAGTGGGGATTCTTGTTGTGTTGGGGTGTGCAGAGAGTTCCCCTAACAACAGTCCTTAGCATCACAGGTGTTTTTGGTTGCTGTGAAGTTGAGCTTACATGAGGAGGAGGTAGCAGGTGTAATGTTTTTGACATGGGGTATGAAGATTGTCAAGATGGAACTGGCCTAAATGTCTAGAGACCTGGTTACGGGAAACTTGTCTAGACCTCCTTGAACTGTGTCTTTTTTTTTTTTTTTTTTTCATGCCTTAGAAATTTAATTTTGCCCAATTGCCTATATAACTGTGTCTTGAATCCAGGAACAGAGAATATTTGGAACTTTATTTATTTTTTTTTTAACATTGGTAAAAAGTGTAAGACTTGACGAGTGAGGATCATTTCAGACCACACGCAGAGCATTTTGACTCCTGACCCTTGCATAATCATTTTCAGTATCTTTTTTCAAAGTCATCAAACTGGAAAATAAAGCATTGGTGTTCAGATATACATTCCATTTATCAAAATTCATCATTTTAAAGAGTTAAATTCAATTTAGATGAGTTGGAAGTTTGACCTCTACTGAAAATGAGAAGAATGAATGTTGAGAGCCTAGCTGAACACTGATGATGACAAAACCTAAGTCACATTATGGGGAATGACAGAGGGAGTGTTGAGTATGAGTACTATTCTTTTTACTAGAATTGCATTTTTTAAACTCCTGGTGTAACAGAGTTTTTTCAAGTTCTAGAGAAAACCAACGGGTTATAGAATTAAATAAAAATGTTGTCATTAATTCAGAAAAGATAATGATGATGATTCCCAAACACTAAAAAGTAAAATGACCAAGTGAATGGAATTCACATATTATGAGGAAAAGAGCACAGTATGTAGACCTATCTAGAATAAAGGAAGGAAAACATTTAAAATACAATGGGCTGACTTAATTGGTGGATACAAGTAAAAGAAGACATTTTCATGCAAATGTAACTACAACTATGAAATTTCACATTATAGTCAACATCAATTAGGTGAAGTGTTAGGAAAACCATATGAGAAGATAAGAGAAATAAAAGCCTGGAAGTTCTACTGAGAGAGCTTGAGGGGATCCATACCTGGAACTCATTAAGCAGAGAATGACAGCTCTCTGACTTAGATAATTTAGCCATTCATTTGCTAGGAAAATGTTAGGATTTGATGAGACATTTTTTTTATGTTTTAAAACAGTTTTATTGAGAAATACCATTGGCATAGCAAAATTAGATATATTTAAATTGTACAACTTGATATTTTGATATATGTATATACTATGAAAGGATCACTGCAGTCAAGCTAATTAACATACTCCAGTATCTGTCAGTATAAGAATGGAACAGAGAATCTAAGAATACTTCTCACATTAGATGAAAGTCAGAATTCTATCAGAATTGGTCTTGATTACTGAAGGTGTGAACATGGAGGCACCTTGCTTATGTTTTTAGGAAAAATCTTAGAAACAGCGTTCTGCCATGCCATCACTTAATATTGCTTCAGTGTGTCCATAAAGTGATGTGTGTCATCCAGAAGTGAATTTTTAAATCTGAGAACAATACAATCAGTATGATATGTAGCTATTTTATAACCCAGCAATTCCACTGCTAGCTATAGTTATACCCAGTGGAAGTGTTAGTTATATTCACTAACATTCATAAGCAAGAATATTCATAGCAGAGCTTTCCTCCAGCTTCCAATTGAAAACAACCCAAATGTCAGCCCACAGTGAAGAAGATTAATATATTTCAAATATTTACTTATACTATGGAATTCAATATAAAAAATGAACATGAATAAACCACTGCTATATTCAATAACAGGGATAAATTATATTAATATTTATTTAAGCAAATCAATCAGATATAAAAGAGTCATACTCTGATTCAAAAACAGACAATCCTGATCTCTCAGGTTATCCTAAAAACAGGTTAGGATAATGGTTGTTTTTTAGGTAGGAATAGTGCCTGGAAGGGAACAGAGGTGAACTTTTTGGGGTATCAGCAATATTCTTTTTAAAACATAGGTGCTGATTACATAGAGACACCCACTTTATTAAAACTAAGTTTACATATATATGAAGATATATGACTATTAACTGGTATGTATGCTATACTTATGACTTGTCAGGTTATAGGTACCCACAATTGTTTAGCATGCAAATTCAATAGGTAATATTATTCCAACTTTGTATAAGTTGATCCTAATAATTGAATACAATAGGTGACACAGTTATAGAAAATTCAGGACACAGAATATTCCTTAAAATATGCTTAACATCCTTGATACAATCTCCTAGCATATAGATCCTGAACCTTTTGGGGCCATCTGATCTATTCACCTTTCTGTGGTTCTCTCATCATTATTATCTTGTGTGGTCTATTCACAACAGTATTTGGGTTTTCTTTTTAAAGGAATGTCCTTCTGTTACTTGCATGCTCATTTTGCTCAGGTCTATAGAACTTTGCATGTACTGGTAGTTTTATTTAAAATACCTCTTCTTGTTGGATAAAGGAATCCTTACAAGTCTGCAAGGTTTAGTTTAACTATGATCCACTTGTCTCTTGGAATGCCAGCTTCACTACCTGCCTCCACCGCAGCATTTGCCTCATTGTGTTATGATTGTGTCTGCTTATCTTTCTCACACACTGGATTGTATCCTGCTCAAGAGCAAGCATTGTGCCTTTCTACTTCATATCCTTTCCCAATTACTTCACACAGAGCACAATAACAGGTTATACTATACAATCAGGCTTGTCAGTTGACTGCTTAAATCTTAAATTATAAATTGTATTTTTGGTGAAAAATTACCATGATAAAATATGACCTGCAATTGTATAGGATTTTGTTCTATTGTCCTCATGAGCACTGTGTGTATGCATACACATGTTTTATTATATTATTTTGACCTTCTGGGAACATTATGTGAAAAGTGGAGTACTGCATACCTATTTTCTAGAAATATGCTTAAATAATACATGACATTCTTGAACAGAAGATTATTTGGAAATTACCCACCCCTTTTTGTCTTCTCACTCCCAAATAATGTCCTTCCACATTTATTCAGGGAAAAAAAAAATGAATTGTTTGCTGAAGCAGCTGCAGATCACCCTGAATAAAAGCATATTCCAACTGTTTCAGAAAAAAATACAGAACCATTTATGCTTAAGAAACAAAAGGGAAACCATCCTGAATTAATATATAATGAAGGAAATGGTAATTATTGGATCCAAAGGTTTCCTGAATCTCACAGTTCTAATGTTTTTTTGGAACTGCTTCAAGCTGAGACCAGTACAAACAGAAAAGAATATGAAATGAAACCCTGTTGAGGGCTCTAGAGTTTTACAAAAGTTACCATGCCTTTTAAGAATGATGGAATCACATGATTTGTTCCCTAGCTTCAGTGGCAGGCTCAGGCTCAGCTGCTTTTGAGCATGTCATATTTATTAGAAACACATTATGGAGAGAATCAAATACATCAGTCACAACTCTATCCACCTCCTAAAATGGAGTTGGAAAGCATCGTTAATTCTTAGCTGAGTGTTGCCGTTAGAGATAAACAAGGTTTCAATCCTCTAAGCAAAGATATTCCTTATTTAGAGACTTACATTAGCTTCTCTTCACAGAAGCCAGCTAATTTAGTCATTTGCTCTTTTTTTTGTTTTTGTTTTTTTTTTAATATGCTGCAATATAAACCAATTAGGTGGATTTCCCCACTTGACAGAAATAGATAACACAGTAGATGTCCTTGGGCATGTTCCATGGGCTCTTAAAATCTTATTCTCTTAGTGACATAAAATCATTCTGATTTTAATCTAAGAGCCAAAATATGATACCTGCTGGAATAGTTCATTACATACAACTAGTCCAGAAGCTATTCTTTCATATTACCACTTTCAGGACTTAGGAAGTGCTTTGGGTCAAAATCCTTCAAGCTATGTTTAGTGGTAAATACACACACACACACACACACACACACAACTGTTTATTCTTAAATAAAGTGAAAATGAAAGTCACTCAGTTGAGTCCAACTCTTTGAGACCCCATGAACTATATAGCCATGGAATAT
The DNA here is from genome assembly GCF_033118175.1 of Dama dama. NCBI lineage: Eukaryota > Metazoa > Chordata > Mammalia > Artiodactyla > Cervidae > Dama > Dama dama. The sequence goes on along the minus strand of NC_083698.1, from coordinate 85,923,546 downwards.
ACAGTCCATGGAACTCTCTAGGCCAGAATACTGGGGTGGGTAGCCTTTCCCTTCTCCAGGAGATCTTCCCAACCCAGGAATGAAACCCAGGTGTCCCTCACTGCAGGCAGATTCTTTACCAGCTGAGCCACAAGGGAAGCCCATTGCTTAAATAAGTGTTGCTTAATCTATTTTCCACTGATAATGGCTAAATAATCCTCAAATTAAAAAAACAGCTATAAAATGCATGGTTGTTCTAAGGGCACTAAAAGGAATATCAATAAATATTTTTGCATCCAAGATATCTTAAACCAAACCAAGTTCAAATTATAACAGCTTCAAGCTTATCTTTGCTTGAAACATTTCCTGATGTCCCAACACTCACTAAACTATTTTTGTGTGCTATAATATCTGTTTTGCTTTTGCATCTTTATCCTATGCAGTTTAGATGATAATTCAACAATTTCCTTATCATGACTGAGAAGCTTTTTCCAAAAATATTTTCATAATGAATCTTCTCTAGGGCATCCTCTGCTCTCTAGAATCTAGCAAAAGTAGGAAATAGATCTCTATTTTACAAGTCTACTTGAATTTCTATTCTCCTTTCATGGAAGAAGAAAGTTTAATGCAACCCAATTTCCTACTACATAAATATGACTGGGTTAATGGGGAATTTTAGTTCCCCAACTTCCAAAGTGTTTTTTATAGGAAAAGTGAAGTTTTGTTCTAGCTATCATTTCAGAATTTTTAGCAATCTGAATTCCACACTGACTTGACCAAAATTTTTAGCTATCATTTTGAAATAGACAATCTCATTTTATAACTACTGTGAATGAAGTCTGTCTCATAAGCATAGCTATATTTCCCTTGTCATTAAAAATATATACTCACTACTATCAGCTAGGAAATCATGGTTCAAGGTAGTAAGTGATCAATGTCCTAACAAGAGAAATTATTACCAACATGTGAAGGTATCCTCATTTAGGGAAAAGGCCACTGGGTAGTTGACTGGGGAGAATCAACTTTAAGGTTTAATAGCTGTGATTTAGTGATAGAGCAGCAGCAGCAACGATAGAGATTTATGGTAAAAATGGAACCAACAGTTACAGTCAAGACTTCTGAACTTGGGGAAGGCTTATACCGATGCGAAGTATAGCTTCTTATTCAATATTTATGAAGTACAAGCCACCATCATAAGTACTAGAGGGATCCTGGATTTGCACTATGCACGGCACATTCTTAAAACTAGCATGCTGAGGCTAACACAAGTGATAAAATGTACAAGAGAAACAACAGTAACCAAATGATTCTTAGCCTATTGCTAACAATAGGGACCAGTCAGTTTGCACTATAATAGCTATATATATATATATATATATATATAGCTATAATATATATATATAGATAGATATTTTTTTTTTGTAAATTCTCCAACAAGCATTCAAAAACACACTCCTAATTCACATCTGGTGTATGGTCCTGGATTTACTCCTGGAGCGATGTGCTCTTAAACAGGTTTCTTAAGCTATCTGAACTTCACATTAATAATATTAAAATAAGACAGTCTCCCAGTGTTCAGTTAACTCTAATATTATCCAGTCCTAATTTTGACATAGAACTCAGGACTAACTGTAGACGCAGCTGCAGTGAGTCCACTTTGACATTAACACAATAACAACTGTAAAACAGCAACGCTCCAATACACTGAACTACATTTTTGCATATTCATTAGTTTTTGTTATTATTAGATTAAGAGAATTGAGGGAATGAAGCAAAGGAAGCCAATCAAGTTATTCTAATAATGCAAAAGTAGTGCCCTTAAAATGATTAAAATGTGAATCTAATATATTTTACATGTTTAGAAAACATATATAATGTAATTGTGTTTTTTCTTGTTTCTAAGCATATATCCTTATAATTATGTATTTTTTCTATAGAATTTCCACTAGTGAGAGGTAATATCCAAAAATACAAATAGTTTGTGTATACATTAAGCATATGTTAACTATTAAAATATTGTGAACTATATTATTCAGATTCATCACAGTTTACTGGTTCCTTACACCCTGCCACACCTCTATGAGTAGTCTCTTCAATAATTACTTTCAATTTATCCACTGAGAATGCCAAATGTGTTTCCTATTAGGAGCCTAACTATTGTACTCTTTATCTCTTAAAAAAGTGAACTAGGCCAAAAGGTAATTATGATCTGTAGGGGTGAAATTTATACTAAATTATACAGGTCAGTTAATATTAATCAGAAATCTTTAAGTTCCAAACTTCACAGCTCAAGATGACTTTTAAAACCACAATAAAACAAACAAAAAGTATTGACTCAGTTATAAAATGGTGTGACTTGTTTCTTACTCACATTTTCACCTCTGCTTTCAGTTATTTGGCTTCAGTCCCTAGTGAGATCTCTGCCTATGGCCAGAAATAATTCTTCAGCCATCCAGGCTTTACATGACCATTACAGTTTGCCTGCTCAAAAGGGAAGAGACAGACTTATTTCCCATCTCTTCCATTAGTCACCTCAAAAGATTCCCAATTCATGCATGCCACATACACCAAATATAGTCCTCTTATTGTCTAGTATGAGTCAAATACTTCAGTACTCATTCAGGAAGGCTAGTGCCCAGAGAAAAGAGGTGGAGAGGACAAAAATGTAGCAGATACCCAAAATACTTTTACAAACATAAACATATTGTCATCGATGTTCCTTCATTCCTTAATTGATGGACCATATGAAAATAATAACTGTATACAAACTGTATAATGAGACTTCTGTATAGGTATACAGGGTAAATACCTGGTATATATTGAGAAAGAAATAATAGTAATTTAGTAGTGGAATTTTCAGGAACCTAAGGTTTAGGGTTATGATAGGAATTATGAAGTTGTTTTGTAGGGTAGTTCTGATTTACCTCTACTTTTTTCTATTTATAAGTCATGCTTTAAAGGAGATAATCATACATTAAATTGTGAAACACTGCTATAGTTTGTGAGAACCTTGTGCTTCCTACTAGGTTAAAGATACAAAGTTTAAATTTATATATACATAAATGTAGTGATATCAGGGAAGGAATAACATCTGAAATTGCTGGCTGATTTCAAATGCAAGTAAGATATTCAACCCTGCCTCTGGCTATTTATACAAAGGCACAGAATAGAGTTGACATTGCAAGAACCATATTTGCTTTTTTTCAATCTGTAATACCTGTGCAATTCATTTATTAGTGCTTGTTTTCCATCACTGAATAAAGAACAATTTATTTTTAAGTTGCTTAAGGTTAGAAACTGTAAAAAGGCAATTATATTTCTGATTTGTAAATAATATGCCAGCAAAATTAAGATGTCTCCACAGCTTAGTCTTTTAAGGTTTCTACATAAAGTATCTTCTGAGTAAAATGTATTATATAATATAGTACATATACACATATAATCTATGTAGCATTCATTAGTATTATATACTATGTTCTTTTCTTTGTTAATACTTTATACATTATCATTGGAGAACTTTCAACTGAATAAAAGCCATAAGAATTTGCTTGAAGTTTGATCACTGAAAATATATACACTGAGAATCTGTTGAACTGAAGTCATATTTTCCAATCTGAATAAAGAGGGATTTATTTGCTTCTATCTGGTTAAAAAGTACTGGGAATTATTTTGGACATATACCTAAATAACGTAAATCCTTTTGTGGTCACCACCTGTCAGTCTAGTTCCACATCAGGCCAATTCCACAACACAAGGCATGAACTAACAAAAGGATTTTATCAGGGGAAATGTACAGGGCAGGTGTTCAACAAGAAGAGAAGGTACATTTTTTTTCACTCCCCTTCCTTTCATTAATCTCATGGAGAAGCAAGCAGAATCAAGGAAATTGCTGGATATGCAGTGACATGTTTCATTTTAAACAGTAAAACAGAATATTCTACAACCCTTACCTTCTTAGAAGATAACTTTTCCAGCAGTGGGGTAAGCAGCTGACTGGGTATCAAGTAGTCTGAATTGTCGTTCCAGCTGTTGAGCTGATGTCTAGGAAAGATGTCTGCCCATTACCTGGAGAATTTTGGGACTGATAGGAAGTTGGCCTCAGGAACAGCACCTCCTGCAAGGAGAAGGTAGGCACTAGACACCAGAAGAAGAGAGTCTGGGTACACACATGGAGAAGTGGACCCCCGGTGACAGCTGACTCATTTTTCAGGTTACATGTAGTATAACTCAGGTCATTCCCAGATAATCCACTTCTCAGGCAACATGTTAAAATGCAAAGTGTTTGTGATATTTTGTTACAGTTTGGAAGTAGGAAAAACAGTTATTTCTGATTGATCAGTGTCAATCTGAGTTTTCAGAGGTCAGTGAAATTTGACATGAAATTTGCATTAAAAAATTCAAGAAAGATGTCGATTGTGGCACTACTGTTTTTAATTTCCCCAAATTCTCTATAAAGTCTGACAGGTTAGGAAGACCAGAAGTCTTCTAAGCCTGACTGAAGGGTATTGTTGGAGAGAGAGTAGGTTCTCAAGGCTGGAGAGCTGTGGAAAAGATAAGGGTGAAATGAATATTTTTGAAATTGTAAATTTCTCTGACACTTATTTGTTATGGAGGAAACCCATCTTCTTATCTAACAAAAAAATCCTTTTAATGGTACTTCTGATGTGTGTTGCATATCCTCACAAAAACACGCTGATTCTATTAGGGACCAATCCCTGCCACTCCTTGTTGCCTCCACGGCAGGAGTTCTGACTCTGGGTGATGTTGGCCCCCCCACCAGGGGACATCTGACAGTGTCTAGAGACATTTTTGATTGTGACAACTGGGAAGGTGGGTGCTACTGGTGTCTATGACTACTGGCTAGAGATTCTTCTAAACACCCTACATGGACAATCCCTAAGAAGAAAGAATTATCTTGGCCCAACATCTCAGAGTGTTTAAGTTAAGAAATGCTGCTCTTAGGACCATAGTAAGAGTTTTTATATATGTCGTCCATGCTGTGAAACAAATGACCACTAACAGAGGCCTAAAAAATATCTGTTCATGAACTCACATCTTCTATAGGTTAGACATCTGGATGAGGATTAGCTGAGTTCTCAGCTCTGTACTCAGGGTTTCACAAGGTTGAAATCAATGTTCTGGCTTGGTTGCATTCTCGAGAGGGTGCTCAACTGGGGACGGAGTCACTTCCAATCTCCCTTAGGGTGTTGGCAGAATTCATTTTATGATGGCTGCAGAATCCATGGCCAAATTGAAGAGAGACAAACAGATAACAACACACAGTCTTCTTTCAGGAAGGCGTGTGCTCTTTTGTAAATGGTTCACTCAGTTAGAACAAACCCATTCTAGATAATCTTTTTTTTAGGGGTAATGTAAGTCAATAAATCATTAGGGATCTTAATAACATCTGTAAAATCCCTTCCTTTGCCATAAAGCATGAGATAACAATGAGAGTAGTAGCCTATCACCTTTGCCATATTCAATTGGTTGGAAGCAAGTTGCAAAGTCCACCACCTTTCGAGGGGAGGGAATAACATAAGGGCATGGCTCACTGGTGGTCACTTTGGGCTGTGTTCACCACAGTTCCTACCTGGAAAGAAAAAACGTCTAACTTTAAGAGGAGACAGTGTCGTTCTGTACCCAACCTGTGGCTATTTCGGACTGGATGGGGAAATAGATACTAAAGAACAGATTCCTTGAATTGTTTCCTAGCTTGTGAAGTGAGAGCCATTATGATAGGAAGGAGAAACTAAAAGTCCTGGAAATGCCACCAACTCCTATAAAAATAGTGAATCAAGAACCATCTAGCTTCACTAGGGCCAATACAGAGTACAGTGTAAGTCACTCAATCATGTCCAGCTCTTTGTGATCCCATGGACTCCAGCCTGCCAGGCTCCTCTGTCCATGGAATTTTCCAGGCAAGAATACTAGAATGGGTTGTCATTCCCTTCTCCAGGGGATCTTCTTTGATCTTCCAGGGATCAAACCTGGGTCTCTTGCATTTCAGCTTCTTTACCATCTGAGCCATTAGGGATTGCTTACAGGGTACAGAACTGCCATCAAATATCTGAGAGCTGCAAGGATGGCAAGTCCTGACGCATTCTCAATTTGTATCACCTGCTTGGCATACGCAATGTGTAATGTGCTTGGGAAGGTGATAGGAGGTTTCCATAAGCTTAATGAGATGGTAATGCCAATTGCAGCTGCCGCCGTACTGGATAGAATATTTTTCTGGGGAAAATAATCTTATTTCTGGCACCTGATATACAGCTACAGGCCTGCCAAATGCTATTGGTTACATTCCCATAAGTGAGCCAAATCAGAAGCAGTTTGTAACTATGTAGTGAGGACAATAGTACACCTTTACTGCTCTGCTTTTCTCTCTGTTGTCACGGTCATCTTGATATCCCTCATAATATTAATCTTGCTGATACATTACACTGAAAATCTAGGGGATTTTCACTTATACTGGATCTAATAAGCAGTAAGAATACCAGAAGCCTTACTATTATATATGCTTCCAGGAATGTAGTACATAAACCCTCAGCAACTTAAGGCCTACCCTATTGCTGCAGTTTCTAAGGATGCAGTGGAATGGAGCATTTAGAGATAGTCCTATTAAAATAAGAACAACCCTGCTTCACTTCACACCACCTGTGAAGAGCAGGAGGCACAGTGCTCTGTGAGACCCCTCAGATTTTAGAGTGGCGTATTCTACACTTGACTGCTCCTGTCTGCCCATCTTGTATTAAAGATAATCCCTATGGAATACAACCATGATTGAGACTTTGGGCACAAATTTCCGCAGCAGGTCCAGGCTGTAGTCTTACAAGATATCCTACCATTCAGATCATATGACTCCCCAGAGGGTCATATTGGAAGTTCTAGGCAGAGAATTATACTGTAGAAGATGCTGCAAAATCCCAACGAAGAATCTGAGCACAGACTCTCCTAGAGTTAACAAATTCACTACTTCTATCACAGTCAGTCAGTCAGTCAGTCAGTCAGTCAGTCAGTCAGTCAGTTCAGTTGCTCAGTCGTGTCTGACTCTTTGCGACCCCATGATTCGCACCATGCCAGGCCTCCCTGCCCATCACAAACCATGGCCAATTAACTTAAGAGAAAAAAAGCAATAGCCTAAATATAGGAGAAGCTTCATGGTTTTCTAACTGAGGTTGATGGCTTTCACACTACTGCCTAACTCAGCAGTGACCTCATCCTTATACTCTGAAGGGAAATTTTCTCAGATGTCAGAACTTTGGTGGTAAATCTGTTTGGTCACCTAATGTGAAAGAAGAGATGGCTTGAGGACCCAACCTGCCAATCACAGAGGCAGATGCTGATCTCTAGTACATCACCATTCTCTGGGGAAGTCAGCAGGCTTCCCAGTGGTTGGTTCACCATGGTGGACCCTTCCTTTCACAGCACATGGCTCTTTATTGTTACTAGAACACACATATATTCCAGGTATGGATTTGCTTTCCCCTTTTGTAGTGGTTTTGTCTGTACTATTATTTTTTTCACTTGCTGAATGCTGTATACACAGCATGACATCTCTTATAATACTGTCTTCAACCAGAGGACACGACTTTTTAATAGAAGAAAATGCTATGTGTGACTAAAGCTGTAGATTTCAATTTGGGAGTATAATACATTTTCTACCACCCTGAGATGATGTCATATCTTGATGGTAATTTGTGGGTCTTCTGTGTCTGAGACACAAATGCTTTACTACACAAAGGACAGAGTGGCTGCTGAAGGCTAAAAGCCATAGACTATTGCAATTATCTTCCATTTATCTCTCAGAGTCTCTCTCCACAGAAAGCAGGAGTAGGGTTCCTGCTCTGTGTCTTAAGAGAACTGATTCATATGGGTTATACAAAAAGGCTCCCATGTTTTCTGGTTTGTTTAGATTAAGCCAATGGTGAGTCCTATGAGGAGATTAGAGGGAAGCAGAGTCATTACTGAGTGATACTGGGACGTATACTATCATGATATTTTCTCTTTTGCTCTCCATAGGTTGGCTACATCCTTGCAATGAAGGTCAGGGCTCCTCTCAAGTTGGCCCTTTCTATATGATTCTGCTGGGTTTAGGTAACTGCTCCTGTCTTCATCTATTCAAATTTCAGAGTGTTAGCAACACCACTCTAAGCCTTTTTAGATACTATTTATCAGCCTGTCTCCTCCATTTAGATTTAAGTTACTGGTAACAGTCTATCATTACCAGTCCTGGATACTTCACTGTCCCTTGCAGTTTGTGCCCAAAATATTGTAGGCAGTCCTTTGTTAGCTATTAATTATCCTAATTGGAGTCTGATAACCATTTACTATGGTGGTCCTGACTTATGCAATGGCAGAGGCCAGAACACAACTGAAAGAGGAAAAGAGATAATATCTTAGACTTATCCCGAGGAGTGGGGAGCCAGGAAACTATTGAGGTATACCTCTTAATTTTGCAGATAGAAACCCAATAGCAAGCAGACTCAATATTTTTGTAGACTTGAAAATATAAATTAAATAGAAATAAAATTGGCAGTTTCGAAAGAAAAATACAGAGGAAATCAACATTTTAGCATGTGTTCCCTCCAGTTTATCCTTCCTCAAAAGTGGCTCAACTTATGAGAAAAGTTACATGAGCACTCAAACCACACAAGACTAGTACAGAATGACTAATATTCAGGCCAGATTGAACCAAAATCTCTCTTTTGTACATATATTCCTGTTGATTTTTTTTGGACATAACTGAGACTCTGGTAAGATCTTTGGCAATGCTAAAAAGGATTAGACCTGGAACAATAAAACTGTTTGACAAAGTGACATTAGGAACTAAAAATTTCTTTGCTTCTCAAAATGTCATGAGTGTGGGGCCAAAACCCAAGCTCCAACAGGAATATGACTTTTTTGCTTTCAGGGTTAGATTTTATCCCCTCTATTAAGAGATACTCCTGATTCTGTGGTGAACAAAAACATAATTTCCACTCCTATGACAGTTTCAGTTCAACTCAGTTCAGTTCAGTTGCTCAGTTGTATCCGACTCTTTGCGACCCCATGAACTGCAGCACGCCAGGCCTCCCTGTCCATCACAAACTCCCGGAGTCCACCCAAACCCACGTCCATCGAGTCGGTGATGCCATCCAACCATCTAATCCTCTGTCATCCCCTTTTCCTCTTGCCCTCAATCTTTCCCAGCATCAGGGTCTTTTCAAAAGAGTCAGCTCTTCACATCAGGTGGCCAAAATACTGGAGTTTCAGCGTCAGCATCAGTCCTTGCAATGAACACCCAGGACTGATCTCCTTTAGGATGGACTGGTTGGATCTCCTTGCAGTCCAAAGGACTCTCAAGAGTCTTCTCCAACACCACAGTTCGAAAGCATCAATTCTTCTGCACTCAGCTTTCTTTATAGTCCAACTCTCACATCTATACATGACCACTGGAAAAACCATAGCCTTGACTATGACTATAGTCATAGTCTAGATGGACTTTTGGACTAGATGGACTAGATGGACCTTTGTTGGCAAAGTAATGTCTCTGCTTTTTAATATGCTGTCTACATTGGTCATAACTTTCCTTCCAAGGAGTAAGCGTCTTTCAATTTCATGGCTGCAATCACCATCTGCAGTTTCAAATAGCATTAATTTCCTTTCTATTCTGTCTGATCATCTACTTGTGTATGTGTATCCATCTTTCTATCTATCACCTATTTCCATATCCTCATCAGCACTTTACTTGGGGGTTCATACATAAAAAGCTTTTTCTTTTAACAGATCTGGCTCTACTTCAGGCAAGCCCATGTGAAGTCACCATGACCATTCTGTTCCAGCAGAGCAATACAACTGGCAGCACTGGCTTAGCCCCAAGAAGAGCAGTAGGATAGCAATGATTGTAAATTTAAAACAGGAAAATGCCATTTTTTTAGTTGTGGATACACTCTATTTGAACATAACTGTGACTTTAGAAAGACATTTTTCTGTTTTAAATTCAGTAATTGAACTTCTTGTATGTTGACTTCCCTCTCCACGGGCTAAGCCAGCATGGTCATTTTGAACAATTTTCCTCCTCTGTGACCTGAAGAGCAATAGACATTTCAAACAATGGGCTCAGAGGCAAAGCACGCCATGCATGGGAAAATGACTAAAACATCCTGAAAGGATTTCCAGTGTCGGGGGCCTTCGGAGAATTGCTCTAGCCCAATACATGCTTTCCTGCAAAAGACTCAGATTTGAACACAGAGAAACAAAGAAAAACTAAAACAAACCCTGTTGTTAAGAGACTAATTTAAACAACCATCTGGGGATTTCTTGTTTGCTTTCTTTCCTGTTTTGTTTTATTTTGTTTTATATTTGCCTCCTTTATCTGTATTGACATTGAAGAACTGAATTAAACCAGTTCATCAAATACGTTAACTCTGGAGTGAGCCCTGGGCAAAATGATCATGAAATATTTGTCTTTGAGGGACATCTTGAGCTCCTTCTTTGATTTACAGTTTTTTCTTTCCCTTTTCCCCCACCCCAATTCCTTTCCAGCTTTTTTTCCTTTAATCCTTCCCCCTAACTGTCAAATCCAATGGATTATCCTACTGTTTATTATTTTCCCTCCCTGTAGAACTGAATGGAAAACATCTCATCCCCCTTGATTTCCATCACAGAACTCTGCTAATGTCCTATTCCTTTCTGACTTTCTCCTTTTGGTCTCCTTGTTTCCTTATTGGGATTATTGTCTGCTTTCTGCCCGTTAAATAATTTTCCCCCCTGCTACCACTCTTTCTCTTCTCAGCTGTACAGTACTGGGATAGTCACATCTAAGTACTTATTTTTAATCCTCATGGAATTAAGTTTATTAATTAAATATGCAAAATAAAAGGTATGGGCAGAGAAACCATACTTCCTGCCCTGCTGCTGCTGCTGCTGCTGCTGCTGTCACTTCAGTCGTGTCCGACTCTGTGTGACCCCATAGATGGCAGCCCGCCAGGCTCCTCCATCCCTGGGATTCTCCAGGCAAGAACACTGGAGTGGGTTGCCATTTTCTTCTCCAATGCATGAAAGTGAAAAGTGAAAGTGAAGTTGCTCAGTCATGTCAGACTCTTCTCGACCCCATGGACTGTAACCTACCAGGCTCCTCCATCCATGGGATTTTCCAGGCAAGAGTACTGGAGAGGGTTGCCATTTCCTTCTCCAACTTCCTGCCCTATTCATTTCATATCAGTTTCATCCATCATACATACAATTTGAGTAGTTTTTGGTGCATTATTTATTTTTTTTACAAAAATAAGAAAATATATATGCAATCTTAGTCTTACTCAAGCAAATGATGGCATATTATATATATGCACTCAATACAAATACACATGTAGCCATGTATTTTATCATGGCTTTCTTATTCTATAAAAAAAAAAAAAAAACACATTTTGGCATTTTGTAAGTCACCCCATAGCAGTTCATAAAACATTTGTATTTTATTTTAAATCTGTGTAGAATTCTATTTTAGCCTTAATCCTAAGCCCTATCTGACCTGAAGCTAAAAGAGATATAAACTTCTTCAAATATGAAATGAAAACTGCCTTTTGTCCAACTAAGATATTAGTTAAGAATTCTAGACTTTGATTTTTCTTTTCCCAAAATAAATTTTCCAGTGCTATCAAAAGTGACCACTATCTGCCACTATCTTTGTAATCACCATTTTCACCAGCGCAACTAAGTATCAATACTCCTTGATCACCCAGTATCTTTTTCTTCATCTATACTTCATCTTACATTATCACTGCTGATAATGTAGGCAATCATGATATTCTACATGCTGTGACTTTTAGTATCCTATCCTCCAAATGAGAAGGATGATTTATGTTTGTGTTTTCTTTTGCTGGACAAGACTTTCTGAGGTGAAATGATAATGCTGACAATTGCCATCCAAGACTTCCCTTCTCGGGGGTGCATGTTAATTCTTGGTAGGGCAGGCTACAATCCATAGGGTTGCAGAGTGAGTCAAATGAACACACACACATGGACTAACAATCTGGCTTGGCCTATATAGAAAGCCTCTGCTGGGATAAAGAGAGAATCCCAAACTTCTTTGTGAAAGAGAGAAAATGAGGTGAAGAGCATTGGGAACTGGGAATCACCAAATGTATGGCTGCGTGCCCAAAGTGTGAAATGTTAGTTCCTTTGTTATATCTGACTATTTGTGACCCATGAACTAGAGCCTGCCAGGCTCCTCTGTCCATGGAATTCTCTAGGCAAGAATACTGGAGTGGGTAGCCATTCTGTTTTCTAAGAGATCTTCCAGACCCAGGGATCAAACTCAAGTCTCTTACTTGGCAGGCAGATTCTTTACTGCCTCAGTCACCAGGAAAGCTATTATATATATATATATATATATATATACACACACACACACACACACACACACATATATATTCATATATGTATACATATATTTATATATTTGCTGGGTCCTGAGGTTGTATAGACCATCGAGTTACATTAAAATCTTTAAAGGCAAAGATTTGGAAGTGAAATCTGGAAGATTACCATTTCTCATGGTATTTGAGTACCATTTCTCATGGTGTTCGAGTAAAAAGACCTGCTGCGAGAAAGGGCTGGACTTCAAGCACATGGCCAGTTATCCAGTTAAAGCATAAGCTATGTTCTGAAGCTACACTGGATGGTCACAGGGTTTAGTCACCAAGTTGTGGCTGACAGTGACCTCATGGACATAGAACTGCCAGACTAAGTCTGTCAATGGAATTTCCCAGGCAAGAATACTGGAGCGATTTATAATTTCCTTCTCTAAGGGATCCTCCCGACCCAAGGATAGAACCCATTTCTCCTGCATTGCAGGTGGTCTCCTGCATTGGCAGGCAGATTCTTTAACACTGAGCCACCAATAATTCCCAGTACATTGAATGGGAGGCTGGGCATCTAGGCTGGAAAACTTCAGAAAAAAAAAAAAAAAAGCTACAATGTTTTAAGGCTACAAATAAGATCCTAATCAGGTACACACTCACAATTCCAAGAAGACTATATTCAGAGAAAAGGGATGAATATAGATAAAATGTGAACTTGTAAATTGTAGTCCACACCTGATACAGTTTAATTTGTGAAACAGAGGAAAGAGACTATCTGATTTGTAAGAAGATGGAATCATATGGTCTTATGGCCCTTTTATTTACATATATCTAGTGTCCAAAAAATATTAAACTTACAAAGAGGCAAGAAAATTTGACTGATAATCAAGAGAAAAACAAAAGGAGACACACATAATCCAGATGTAGGAATTTTCATACAAAGATTGCAAAATAAGTGCATTAATATAGTAAATAAAAAAGGAAAATAGCTCAAATAAATATGAAGATGAAGATATTCTATACAGAATTGGAATCTATAAAAAAAGAACTGCATAGATACCCTAAAGTTATCATATATTAAATTAAAAACCCCTGGAATAGATTTAACAGAAAATTGGACACTGTAGATGAGATGAGATGAATAATGAATGATTTGATAAAAACCAACTTTAACTGGACTCATCCTTCTTCAAATCATTTTTCCTATTCAATCAGAAAGATCATTCTAAAATGAAAACTTCATTACTTTCCTCAAGAAAAAAATCAACAGATTCTTAGTGAAGTTAGGATAGTGTACATATTCTTTAATATATTAATATAACTTTATATGACCTGCTCCATTTTATATTCCTGGAATATACTATTCACTTAGTAAATATCACTTAAATGAAATAGAAGTTTGTTAGTGGACAGTGAGGAGTCTCACCTAATGAAACTATATGATATAAATATCAGTTCAACCTGTTAAAATGCTTATTTGGGAGACATTGCACATTCTTGTCTAAGGGCCTGGCAGACTGAAAGCAATGCATCAGAATTTGGTTTGACAGTGGATTACAGAGTTGATTTTAGTTGAGACAAAGGTAAACTAAGTACTACTTTAAATATATATATATATATATATACACAAACACACACACACACACACACAATTGAAACATAGTAAAAAGTGGCTCAGACAGTAAGGAATCCGCCTGCAATGCAGAAGACTCCGGGTTTAATCACTGGGTCGGAAAGATCCCCTGGAGAAGGGAATGGCAACCAACTCCATTATTCTGGCCTGGAGAATTCCTTGGACAGAGGAGCCTGGTGGGCCACAGTCCACGGGGATGCAAAACGTCAGACACAACTGAGCCACTAACACTTTTGTACTTTATTGGAACAATACTTGTTTCTAATCAACTCAAGCTGAGACAAAATCTTCCTTCCTGAGACTCTCCTAGTGACCAATGTGAGACTATCAGCATTCTTTTCTCTTTTCTTCCAATGTCTTATTCACGAATTCTCTGTGATCATTTCAGACTTGGACAACAGAATGTTGATAATCCTCCATGCAATTTCACTTGGTATTTATCTTTCTTGGGAAAAAAAAAAGTTAGCATGAAAACCACACTGAAATAATTAGAAAATTTCTAAGCTTTAAACAAATATCTTTATCCATTTATGTTCTGAGTAAGGATTACTGGCTTTGCTAGTTGAGTTCCTCATATCTATAGAAGATTAAAACCAGATTAAACTATGTTTATTGTGGAAGAGATAGATACAGTTGTCCCTTTGACACCCAGCAGATAATAAAACCCACAGGTACTTAAGTCCCTTATATAAAATGGCACAGTATTTGCATATAACCTATGCACATCCTCCTATATACTTTAAATCATCTGTAGATTAATTATAATTCTAAACATAGTGGAAATGCCATGTAAATAGTTGTAAATACAAAGCAAATGCTATGTAAACAGTTACTGGTATGAGGCAAATTCTGCTTTTTGGAACTCTTTGCAATTTTTTCAAATATTTTTGATATGTTGTTGGTTGAATCCACAGATGCAGAACCCCTGAAATCAAAGGGCAAACTGTATAAAGCTGTTTTAAAATTGAGTTTATTAAGTTGTAAAAGAAGGAAAATTTAAAAAAAACTGTATTCTTAAAAAAAGCTGGGCCCTATTTTTCTTCCAAATTGAAAATTTCAAATATCTTTTACTTTCCTGATAAGTTGCATTACATAAAAACATAAGGATTCTTGAACTGTATCAAAAATGATTCTAGAGAACTCCTTTCATAAAATACTCCCATTTGAAGTAAAACTAGAAATGACATAGAACTTATATAAGTAGGAATACAGCAGAAAATTTCTATATCAGAACAATAATATTGAATTTACTTTGAATTAATTTTGTCATTAAGTTCACACTGAATAGACTTAAATATAATGTTTACTGAACTTTGGATATTGTTGAGTATTAAGCAATACAGATTCTTTTAAAGTAAATGATGGCAAATTACATAATTCCCATAAAAATAAATGTAGTAGTATTTTTTTTTCCTGGCAGAGCTCTACTTAAGTTATATTTATCCTTCTCCTGATTATATAAGTTGATTAGAATACACTTTTAATCAAACTAAGATAGTAGTATATACTATCTCATTTGATGCCATTTTAATTCCTGTTTCCTTGGTCACAGAGTGCATATTCAAACTTAGAGAACTTGCCAATATGTTCTATTAGTCATGAAGAAGAAGTGTTTGGGTCAAAACATAAAAACCTACTGTATAGCACAGGGAACTCTACTCAATACTCTGTAATGGCCTATATGGGAAAAGAATCTAAAAAAGAGTGATATACATATATATACATATATATATATATATATATATGTATATATAATGGATTCACTTTGCTGTACATCTGAAATGAATACAGCACTGTGTATCAACTATACTCCCCTAAAAATTTAATTAATAAATAAAGTGCGAGTAACTTGAACTCTAAAAAAATAAAAAAAACAGATTCTATGGAAACATCTCAAAATTCATGTATGCTGGGTTACTGGTGATACGGTCATAGTTCAAAGATTTATATACAGGTGCCTCTTCATTCACATCATTTCATTCCCTATATTATGTCCAAAAATAGTTATACTTTGGAGAAAATTTTTAAATACTTACTGTGCAAAGTATACACTCACATGAATGCCTACTCAGGCAAGGGGACAGTAAGGCATATTTGCTTCTGAAATGGTGTTATACTGATATGTGAATTCTATGAATGACTGCATTTTTGTAGTTTTATTATATATCTTACAATGCCTGGTGAAAAGGCATTACAGCCCAAGTTGCAGTTTTAAAGCATAATAAATATGCATTGTAATACAGAAACTGAGAAATTAAGCAGAACTTTGCAATCGTATAATAATTTGTCAATATTATCACTATACACAGAATATATGCACTGCAGAGAATTTACAGTTTCTGCAGTGTACCAAAGTTACATATACAGTGTCTCTCACATACCCACTGCACTCATTTTTTTATAGTATTCCTACAGGTTAAGTGCTATCAATTCCATTTTTCTTTTAGAGAAATTT
This sequence comes from Dama dama, assembly GCF_033118175.1. Taxonomy (NCBI): domain Eukaryota; kingdom Metazoa; phylum Chordata; class Mammalia; order Artiodactyla; family Cervidae; genus Dama; species Dama dama. The sequence continues at coordinate 85,907,138 of NC_083698.1, read as the reverse complement.
AAGTGTCTTGTTCAGTTCAAATCATATCTAAACCCACTGTATGTGGAGTGATAATATACTGCATGTGCTCCCACTGTGCAAGGCAATGAACATGTAAATTCACTGAAACCTCTCTTAAGAGAATGCTGTGCTTATTCCTAAGACCTGAATTAATTAGTATGCATTTGTATGTATATTTATGTCATCACTTTTAATTACACATAGGTAGAGCAGCCTGCCATTCAGGCATAAATCTTCATTTGACCCCTCAGCCGTTACAATAGGGAATTAACCCCATCCACTATTCCTGAAGGAGGGCATGGCAACCCACTCCAGTGTTGTTGCCTGGAGAATCTCATGGACAGAGGAGCCTGGCAGGCTATCATCCATAGGGTTGCAAAGAGTTGGACATGACTGAAGTGACTTAGCACATATGTTTACTTACTGTTTAACATATAATTAGCTTACTGTTTAACATACAGAATTTCCTGAATTAGCAATGCTAAATCTCTGCTCTGTGGTTATTTCCCAAAGAGGAGAAATTAGAGTTGTTTATTGTAGACATATTATTGATAAGTATTGTATACATCACAGTGTATGGTCCTTATGAGGATTCCTGGGATAAGATTTACTGAGGTCTTAGAAATGGGGATAGACTTTCCAAACTTCATCTTAACTCTGGGCACTCTGAGTAATGTAATTGAGATTTTTCCCTTGCTAGTGATTCTCACAAAGTTCAGAGCAAATTTGTGGTCCCATTCTAAAAAGTGTGGAGAACCTTATGGCATGAATTTTATCCTTGGCTTCATTTTATTTCTTTTACCATTAATATACTTCATGGTAATATAATTCATAGTTATTTCTAGTGTGCTGTTTGTGTTTAAGCTTTGTGTATGATATATTTATATATCATAAATATAACTTTACTTAGATTCGTTTCACAGAAAATTTGAGGCAGTTTCCTTAGAATACATGCAATAGAGCAAAAACACCAGAGCAAAAGAATTTATTATCATGGGGAACATGAGTGTGAATTAAGGGGATATCCAGCTATGAGTCAAACACAGTTTTTAAAATTAGACTACTCATTTGGTTCAGTGCTTTCTTGTGTGCAAAGGACAAAAAGTGTATGTTAATTAAAAATTTACATTGTCAACTAGGAAGATAGTTTTTAAAAGGAACATATTGGCTCTACAAATATCATTTTTCCCAAATCTTAATTTTAAAAGAGACATTATAATGATACTCAACTCTACTTTATATATAGAGTAGTGATTACTACTGAATTAAATGAACAGATATTATTAGTTGTACAGAAATATCATTCTTTTGTTTTTGTGGAAGGTAGGGCTGAGGGGAGTAATTACTAGCAATGACTTACACTACATAATCAGACTAACTCACATATACTAATAAAACATAAGAAAAATGGGACTATCTTATTTTATAATTACAAAGTAAAACATAAACAAATACTTTGCTCTAATGGTCCAATTGCTTCATATTTAAGTGATAGAAAACATTTTTTTTTTTCAGTATTTATAAGCCTCATGGGTACACCTTAAGAAAGACCCTACTTAATAAAGAGTTTTGATGACACTGCATGGCCTCAAACAACAGGGTCCAGAAAACTTAGGGCCACTTTTCATATTCAATATCTTCCTATTCCTCATTCTCAGTTTGAAAAAATGAATATATTACAGATGGATGTGCAAATAGGAATTAATATGGTTGTTATAATTTAAAATATGTGGGGAAATGTGGACTAATTAAAAAATAAGTTGGAAAAAATGATCAATTCTAAAAAAAAAACTAAAGTTCCATCTTTTTACCATTCACAAAAAATATAAATATAAAGAGTAGAATATATGTATGGTTTACATTTTTCAAAACAACATTGAGGCATAGAAATTCTTTACAACAAACCTATAAAAGCTGATACAGATTTGTAAGCAATATAAAAATGATAATGTATATTTATATAAAAGTTCCCGATAAAGTGAAAGAAAAAAGGCAGAGTGGGAGAAAATATTTGTAACATATATAAAAATACCACTGTCTTAGTTCATTTGGATTGCTGTAACAAAATTACCACAGAGTAGGCGATTAATACACAACAGAAACTTATTTCTCACAGTTCTGGAGACTTTTTGAAGCCTAAGATCAAGGCAACAGCAGAGGTGGAGTGTGGTGAGAATTCGCTTCCTGGTTCTTTCAGTAGCCTTTCACTATGTCTTCATGTGACAGAGTGAACAAGGAGCTCACTGGGATCACTTTTTTAGGGGTGTTCTGTTCTGTGTTCAGTTGCTAAGCAGTGTCTGACTCTTTGCAACACAATGGACCTTCCACCAGGCTCCTCTCTCCATGGGATTTCCCAGGCAAGAATACTGGAGTGAATTGCCATTTCCTTCTCCAGGGGATCTTCCTGACCCAGAGATCGAACCGTCATCTCTTGCGTCTCCTGCAATTGCAGGTGGATTCTTTACCACTGAAGCCCCTATCTAAGGGTACTAATCCTATTTATGAGAGCTTCATCTTCATGACCTAATTGCCCTCTAAGGGTCCTAATCCTACTTATGATAGTTCAATCTTCATGACCTAATTACCACCGAAAGACCCCACATCCTATCCTATCACACTGTGGATTAGATTTCAATGAATTTTGGGGGGGGCACCCACATTCAGTCTATAACAGCCACCAAAATCGTAAAAGTCTTCTCTGACACCATAACTAATGAAGCACATTCACACCCCCAGCCCAACCCTCTCTCAGCCTTTATCCTGCTATATTCTATTTGCAGCACACACTTTTGCCTGGTATAATATTTCATATTAATTTGTTTGTAATTTTATTGTCTATAGTCTCCAAAAGATGGTAGAATTGGGAGACGGGTAGACAAAGTTGCCTTATGAAAATATTAATATGGGGAATGTAGCACAATTTCATCAACAAAAAGGTGGACTTTATGAGCCATAACTTAAAAAGATTAAGAAAGTTAATCATTGACTAGGACAAATGTATTTCATATTTTTACACATAGGAATTTCATTCGATAAGGAGTATAAAATTCATTCTGGAACTCTCCAAATTAAAATAAAAGCACCGAATTTGGAAGACCATGGTAAACAATTAAACCTTCATTTCTCTTCTTCAAAATCTAACTTGAGATGTCACTATGTGTTTGCAATTTCTTTTCAAACTAGGTATGTCAATTTACTCCTATTTTCTTGCTTGTATCTAAAAATGCAAATAGGGAAGGTGCATTAAAAAAATCTCTTTGAGAGAGGGGAAAAAAGGAACGTTTCTCAGAGAAGATTTTGACTGAAATAGCCTTTGCTTATTTACCCAAGTACATTCCCAGGAAGATTTTTTTTCCTCAAACCCATTTGGAAATGCTTCCTTGAAGCCTGGTGTTTCAGAAGAAGCACTTTCTGAGTTGACAGGACATATGCCTCTTCACTAAGCACTCTACTTTTCATTTCTTGCTATGACATGGTGTTAAAATCTCCAAGGTGATGTTTAGCCTGCTCTCAAACTATTCTAACAATCTGGAAACCTTAAGTTCCTTTCTAAAAAACAAAGCTGATAAAGCTTTTGAGCTTCAAAAGAAGAGTGTACTTTGAGTTTCTATTGAATAATACATAAATGTGTTTACATGGGCATGCTAGGTTTATCTTATTTTATTGTTGTAATGGAAAAGTTAGAAATTTAACATAAAGTAAAATCTAGAATTTAAGTTTCCAGATTTCACTTTATGTAATGTAATAATAAAAACAATAACATTGTCAAAGGCCAGAGTATAGCAGCCAGTGTCTGAGGGGGTTGAGTAGGCCATCATGTCAAATGTGCATACCCATCCTGCAACCACACCCCACCCCACCCAACATGCAAAGCTGGGCCACCTTTCTACGTTACTGTGTTGTGTGTTTCGTCACTCAGTTGTGTCCAACTCTTTGCAACCTCATGAGCTGCAGCCTGCCAGATCCTTATGATCATGGGATTTTTTTCAGGCAAGAATACTGGAGTGGGTGGCCATTTCATCCTCCAAGGAATCTTTTTATCTAGGGATTGAACTTAGGTCTCCTATGTCTCTTGCACTGCAAGAGGATTCTTTACCCACTGAGCCATCAGGGAAGCCGTGGCCCAGACTTAATCCCCTTCCCACGTCACTGGCAGGACTCATGAGTGCATCTCATGAGAGCTAGCCGCATGGTTTATAAACCTCAGGAGACACTGGAGGACAAGCCCTCCAGTTGGACTAGGAACCTGAAGCATCAGTCTTCGAGATAGTTGAGGACAGTGATACTTAAACGACAATTCCTCTAATTCACAAGCCTGGCAAAGAAAACCATAAAAACACAGTGGCATTTTCTAAGTTTGTTTCATTTTGGGTTTAAAATTAATTCTCAGCTCAGACTTCTAGGTGCTTCATTTAAATATGTATTTGTCCTGGACTTGAGTCAGAAGCTCTCTTTTCCCCTCCTGTGGCCTGATATGATGATTTCTTAACCGATACTATATCATATTGCAAACATCAAAGAAATACACTGATGAATCTGTTTTGCAGTACTCAACTCTCTCCCTGAATGATCATTTTGTTAGAATTAGATGTGGCATGTCCAGCAGCATTCAAGTTACAGGCTGACATTCATTCAGCCATATTTTTACCTTCAAATTCTTTTAAATAAATATCTAGCAACCATCTCCAGTATCTGAGAGTTAAAAGCAATATGTGTGTTCAGGTGTTTGGGATACCAATATTTAAATGTTTAAAATTTGATTTTAATAAAATCTTTCTAATATATTTTCGATGTCTTTAAAACTGTTCACTCATTTCCAATCTTACAGCACTTCTTTCTAAGGTCAAATTTGCTTAAATGTTTAGTAAATGGCTTATAGAAGCATCAAACAAATGATTTCAAATATTAAAAGCAACTGAGTTCCATTAAAATGAAATTTCTTCCATAACACTTCTTTAGGAATTTTAAATTATTGCATTTTTGAAAGTATTTTTTCTTTCTCCAAAATTCTCAAAATTAGATCCTCTAACATTAAGTGGAGAAATTTAAGATTATCTAAAATTAATATTACAGATCAGTATATCTTATCATCTAGGTTTTTATCAAACATCTATAATATATACAAATCTGAAATGTTCAAAATAGTGCCTGAGTCCAGGCTTGATGTGTTGAAGATTAAAAGTTAAATGAAAATATTTGCTTGTTGACTGCATTCTATCAACTGTTCTAATGTGTATCTGTTTAACAGTTTCACATTATCTCATTTTTGACCTATGCATTAATTACAAAAAAAGAGGCTTACAGAGTTCAAATATTTTCTTGACACAGATGCTGTACCTTCTATTTTTTTTTTTTTTTTGCATACCCATATCCCAAGAAAATTTCTTTCTTTTCCAGGGTGTAATGGTTTGGATACTGATACTGTTGTCTAACTCATGAATATCACCTATTTTCATCTTTATGAATGAATTAAAAAATCAGCTTTGAAAGGACACCTGTCAATATTTGCAAATGAATTTTCTTGAAGGCCATTCCTTTGACCTTTGTGTTTCTGGCCATCTCAGAACTCACACATTTATGAGCTTGTTGGCATTTCTTTTATAATTATATATCTGCTTCTAACAATGTTTCCTGAAGAATGTAAGCCTCTGTGCTGGCAGATTGGGGGAAAAAAAAAAAAAAGCTAACTGCAGAGAAGAGTAGCTGCATTTCTCTATAATGGTGAAACAAAGTAAAACAACTTTATAATGGACCTAGAACAAATAAGGCTATAAAGAAAACCAAAACATAAAACTACAAGGATATAGATGTATAAAGAAATAAGACATGCCCATTCACAATATAGACTAACCATTTCAGTTACATTGAGATTAAAACCCTGGTAGGCTGCAAAGTGACTTTTTTGAAGAAGCAAAAAATACATATATTTGACTGAATTTTTTTTCTAACAAGAATTGTTTTTCTTCTTTTTTTTAAAAAAAATGGGTTCATTTCAATTAAATAGTCAATTTGGTATGTGTGTATACAGCCTATTTTATATCAGTTGTTTGCAGGCTTATGGGAAGTAAAGTAACCATAATACAGACCTCCAAATACAGTTCCAATTTAAACTTAAGATTAAAAAAAAAAAAAAGTAAAGATAGAGCTTTGGAAAATAAAGTAGAATCAAGTATGCTTCCAACTCAACAATTAGAAATTGACTAAAATGACTAAATCAGAATTTCAGATGGGATCACTGACTGGCCTCAATTAGTGCTGAAATAAAATAAGTAGAAATAATGTTGACCATGACTGAGAAAAATATTTGCTAAACAATGTACAGACTGAAAAAAAATGGTGATGGACACTAAGAATTCTTATACTTTTTGCCTTCCTAAGAGAGTAATAAAGTACTGGAAAATGTGGAGGAATTTCTTACAAACCCAATCCAACTGACTTCATTAATTTGGAGGAACAATGGTCACACATACGTTTCAAATATTTCATTCCTAAAAATTTACTTGAATAATGTCCTAGATCATTCATAAAGAAAGCATCAAAGACTATAGTTCACTAAAATAAGAAGCAAATTGGCACATAAACAGGAAAAAAAACATTACATGCAAGGTTTTCAGGTGAGCACTGACATATTTAGATACAGTAATGTTTAACTGTCATAATGATACAGTAAAAAAGAAGAATCAAGGAATACTCTCAAATTAATTCTATGAGTCCATCATTAGTCCGATATCAAAACCAGACAAAGACACTACAAAAATAGGTAATTAAAAGCTAATAGCTCTGATTAATATAAATGTAAAAATCCTCAACAAATATTAGCAAACCAAATTCAACACCAGATTAAAAGGATCGTACATCATAGTCAAGTAGGATTTATTCCAGGGATGCAAGGATGGTTCAACATCCACAAATTAATGTGATATACCATACTAACAAAAGGAAAGATAAAAATCTTTATTGGTCATCTCAATAAACACAGAAAAATCATTTGATAAAATTCAGCATCCATTCACTGTAAAAACTCCCATAAAAGTTCTTATGGAAGGAGCATATGTCAACATAATAAAAACCATATATGACAAATCCATAGCTAACATCACACTCAATGTTGAAGAGCTGAAAGCTTTCCTGATAAAATCAGGAACAAGAAAATTATGTCTACTTTCTCAATTTTTATTTAACGTAGTATTGAATAGAATATGAGCCACAGTGATAAGAAACAAAGACATCTATATTGGAAGGGAAGAAATAAAATTGTTGCTATTTTTCATTTTTAAGATTAGAGAGAAATAAAGTGACCTTGTATGCTGATGGAAATGGACAAGGTAAAATGGATAAACACAAATACAAAAGTATAACTGCAAGAGCAGTCCTCAAGTAGGTGAAAAACGATAGACTTCAGAAACCCAAGTTACTTATGAACAATGTATTTTGACCTAAAATCACCTGTGGACCAAAGAAAAAAGGAAAACATTGTATAAACAAATATTGAACTCTCAACAGTAGGTTGGTTTTGTTTTTGATTGAGTCATGTTGGCTAGCAGGTTTGAGATAGTTTCTCTGTATTTAAGGTTACTAATAATTAAGTATATTGAGATGTCTATTTCAATATAAAGAAAAGGGAAATTCAAAAAAACTAAAAATTGTAAATTACTCAGGGATGTGGAATATAAGTTCTTATTTGTAATAAAATGTCAACCAATGTCAAAGATATTGATGATCAGCATCTTTAACTTCACTGGGGCTTCCCTTGTGGCTTAGCTGGGAAGGAATCTGCCGGCAATGCTGGAGACCTGGGTTTGATCCCTGGTTTGGGAAGATCCCCTGGAGAAGGGAAAGGCTACCCACTCTAGTATTCTGGCCTGGAGAATTCTGTGGACTATATAGTCCATGAGGTCACAAAGAGAACTTCACTGCTGGGAAAGATGGAAGGCAGGAGGAGAAGGGGATAACAAAGGATGAGATGGTTGGATGGCATCACCGATTTGATGGACTTGAGTTTGAGTAAGCTCCAGGAGACGGTGAAGGACAAGGAAGGCTAGCATGCTGCAGTCCATGGGGTCACAGAGTCAGATACGACTGAGTGACTGAATGACAACAAACTTCACTCCTTGTGAAGAAGTGAAAAACACTATTTTTAAACCATCACAATAATAATTGATTCACACAAGAATCACTAATCATGATAAATCTAGTGAGGTATGTTTGATCTGAAACATCTTGCATAGTCTCAAGTACCTTTTCTTAAAGGCTTTGACTGAAAAGTGAAAAACAGTAATGCTATAATGGAAAGAATATCAGACACCATGTTAACCAAATGATCAAAGTTATAATAAGTCAGGAGACAATTCAAAAATCTTTTCCAAAATGATGCACTAAGAAAGCATAAACCATCATCTCTGCATTTCTACTAAGAATGAATTTTTTTCTATTCAGTAGGAAACATCACACAAACCAAAACAGTATTTTTTACCAAAAAAAAAAAAAAAAAAAGAGTAAAACCTAGTCTGTCCTTTTCCAAGTTACAAATGCATCATGGACAAAGAAAGAATACTCCAAATTAAAAAAGAATGAAGGCTATGAAAACCAGATGCAGTATGTTCTGCTGGATTTGATTCTGAACCAAATTTTGGTATTCATATAAAGAAAAGACTGTTATTGACATTGAGTTTGGATACATTATATCATAGTATTCTCTCAATATTGATTTTCTTTCTTTCTTTTATTTTAAATTACACTCTTTGGCTCTAAGGAAGTATACTCTTAGAGGATACTAAGAAGTGGAACTAAGAAGTAGGAATGGAGCATCGTGTTTTAACTTACTCTCAAATGGGAGAGAGAGAACCTAAATGTTAAAAAAGTTAGACATAACAATATGTAAGCCTTATATAAGTCAAGACACTAAAATCCAACAATAAAGCAGGGCAAAAATCTCTTTAGGACAACTGGGGACCTGCCAACACTGACTGAATATTTAACGACATTAAAGGATTATTCTTACTTTCTGAGGAATTTGGTATTAGTTAAGAAAAAAGAATCTGTGTCTTTTAGAGATAAACATTGAAGCATTTAGGATTAAATTTAAATGATAACAGTCCTTTATTTCCAATGTTCCAAAGGTTTTATTGAGTAGAGTGTCAATGCAATAGGATTGCCCATTGCACAATAATTGTTTACACTGGAGATGGTTACATGGGAGATTATTTTGTTTTATTCACTACCTTTGTGTACAATTGTATACATAGTAAAAATTTTTACATTTTAGGAAGTTTATTTTTAATTCATAAAAGAATATCCTTACCAGAAAAAAGCATTTGTAAAACATCAAATAGTATATCATATACAGATTTTTACAAACACCACTTTAATGTAATAGTTAATTTATTTGCTGAGAACAGTGGCAGTAGAAGCAGTCTGTTTTAGAAGCTTTCTTTGTGCCCCATATGCTTATATAATCCCCCTTTCTCTCCTAAGCTTTTAAAATTTCACAAGTTGAAGAATATAATTTTCCCCATTGCTTGATTGTGAAGTAACTCTTGTGTTTTACCTTGCTGCCTTTGGCTGAATATTCATGGAGTGATGGGGAGACGGAAGTGCTAAGACTGTGGCATTCAGTGAGTGAAACTTCATTTTAAACAAACCACTGAATCACAAACCTAGACAGAATATTAAAAATCAGAGACATCACTTCGCCAACAAAATTCCGTATAGTCAAAGCTATGGTTTTTCCAGTAGTCCTGTACAGATGTGAGAGTTGGACCAGAAGGAAGGCTGAGCACCAAAGAACTGATGCCTCTGAACTGTGGTGCTGGAGAAGACTCTTGAACTGAAAAAAGATCAAACCAGTCAATCCTAAAGGAAATCAATCTTGAATATTCATTGGAATGACTGATGCTGAAGCTGAAGCTCCAATACTTTGGCCATCTGATGAGAAGAGCCAACTCAATGGAAAAGACCTTGATGTTACAAAGATCTGAAGGCATGAGGAAAAGGGGCCAACAGAGGATGAGATGGTTGGATGGCAATACAGACTCAATTGACATGAGTTTGAGCAAACTCCCGGAGATGGTCAAGGACAGGGTAGCCTGGCATACTGCAGTCCATGGAGTCGCAAAGAGTTGGGCACGACTGAGCAACTAAACAACAATAACAACTGAATCACTGTTGAGAGTGTGTGGCCTTTTACGCCTATGAATGGTTCATGGTCTGTAGAGATTTATAAGGGACAAATTACATCAAAACCAGGAAAGAACTAAGAATATTTTATGATTCCTTAAAAACCACAAGATGGAATTTTTTCAAAATCCATTTCAGCAATTTTCTAAACTGCACATAGGGATTTTTTTTCACATTTGCAATCCCAGAGTAAATTTAAATTGATAGGATTTCATTAGTATTTAAATGTAAATAAGCATGGTGATAGCTTCCAAGCTTGCCTAAGTGGCTACTCATCATATTATACAAAACTCTCAAGTATCCCCTGAGTATTTTCATGCTTTATACTGTTTTCACATTGCCACTTCCCATCTCTCTCTCTCTTAATATACATCAATAAACACTTCATATACACATCTTTAAATGTTCTCAAGTTGTATTCCCAGGTGGCTCAGTGGTAAAGAATCTGCCTACCAGTGCAGGAGCCCTAGGTTCAATCCCTGGGTCCAGAAAACCCCCTGGAGAAGGAAATGGCAACCAGCTCCACTCTTCTTGCCTGGAGAATCCCATGGACAGAGGAGACTTGCAGGCCACAGTCCATGTGGTCGCAAGAGAGTCAGACAGGGCTGAGCGACTGAGCACACACAGAGGGTGTACAGTACAATTAAAATGCTACTTTGAAATCATGATTGAGGTATTAAAAAACATAAAACGACCAATGCAGTAGATTTCTCTGAAAGTGTCACAATCTAGTATGCCTGTGTTATTCAGTGGAACACAGGTACACCTTGAGAAAATGTCATTGCTTTATTAACTTAAGGCACCAGAATCCTGAGATGTCCTCAACATCTATTAATGTATTCAGTGGAAAATCACTGACATTCAAATGAAGATACAAGTGATTATTTTTCTGTACTCCAAACTGGATAACTGTATCTGACATATTCTTAAATTGGACACCTGTGTCATTTTCAATGCTACTGCTGATTGAATTCTTCCCTCCCATCCATCCAACACCCACACCACTGATTCCACTCTTCCTTGGAGCCACATCATCTAAAGATGTAAATACAAATCTCAACTGTTCCAAGGTTTTTTTTCTTTTATTTGAGAACAGAGTAGTTAAACAATTTTAACTTAATACAAATACTCTCCTCAATTACCCTAAGCAGGAAAATTAACAAATGAAATTTCTGTTTGAGATCAGTAAAATTATGAAATTAATTGAAAGCCTAACATCTTAGGGTACTCTGGGCAGTGAGAGAATAGGCATTGCCCTGAACCACAGCAACACTACAGAGCTGTGCATAAAACCCACTGACAGTTGAATAGCATTTAAGTATGTAGCTATTCATTATGGATAAATTATTTTACCCTAGGATGCGAAATAGCGTAGAAGCTCATCATAAACTCTGTGACTAGTACAACACATCATAGTGCAATCAGAAATTCTAAAAGCAGAAAATTACACGAGGAAAGAATATATACTATTATAAATAAAATAATTAAAATTGTTATCCTTTAATGTAACCTAGACAGCATATTAAAAAACAGAGACATTACTTTACCAACAAAGGTCCATCTGGTCAAAGCTATGGTTTTTCCAGTAGTCATGTATGGATGTGAGGGTTGGACTATAAGGAAAGTTGAGGGCCGAAGAATTGATGCTTTTGAACTGTGGTGCTGGAGAAGACCTTTGAGAGTCCCTTGGACTGCAAGGAGATCAAACCAGTCCATCCTAAAGGAAATCAGTCCTGAATATTCATTAGAAGGACTGATGCTGAAGCTGAACTCCAGTACTTTGGCCACTGACACATTGGAAAAGACCCTGATGCTGGGAAAGATTGAAGGCGGGAGGAGAAGGGGACCACAGAGGATGAGATGGTTGGATGGCATCACCAATGCGATGGACATAAGTTTGAGTAGGCTCCGGGAGTTGGTGATGGACAGGGAAGGCTGGCATGCTGCAGTCCATGGGGTCACAAAGAGTCGGACAGTACTGAGCAAGTACTGAACTGAACTGAATGTAAGTGCTATCCAGTACCAAGTATTATAAAACAGCTCCATTCCATCTTCTAAATTTAACCACAGAGTATATTAAATATCAACTAGAACTTTATTTCAATTAAAAGATGCTTTCAATGTATTTTATAAAATAAAATTAAAATAGTAAGCATACTCTCATAAATAGGACAATTATACATTATGTAGATAGTTATATGCAAGGAAATTAAAATAAAATAATTTATTTAGAAGGCATTCTTCTTTTTGTCCAAATGTTAGGAACTCAAGTTTATTGAAGAACCCAATTACTTATAGGGCTTCTTTATCTGAGTTATTATTTTTACTCAATGTTTCTATTTAATCAGTTTACATTGCTTGCATGCTAAGTCACTTCAGTCATGTCCGATTCTGTGCAACCCTGTGGACTGTAGCCCGCCAGGCTCCTCTGTCCCTGGGATTCTCCAGGCAAAAATATTGGAGTGGGTTGCCTATCCCTCCTCCAGGGGATCTTCCCAACGGAGGAACTGAATCCACATCTCCCGTCTCCTGCACTGGCAGGCAGGTTCTTTACCACTAGCACCAACTGGGAAGCCTGAATTTATATTTAAGAGGGTATAATAAGCTAAGGTTGTACAATCACATATATTGATACCTGATTTAGAATTATATAATCATACTGAAAGAAAATTATTCTTGCAATAACTACATATAATTTGATTATGTATTCTCTGAAGTTATACTCTCTGATCTCAAAGAGTACTGAGAAAGTTTACCATGGCATTTCTGGTGACACCTGAATGCATAAAACTAAGTAAAAAAGTTTACTCTAGAGAAACAAGACAAAAAGTATTTCAAATCTCTCTATCAAACAAGAATTCCACCCGACAGCTTGTACTTTCTTTGCTGACTATTGTATTGACTTACTGCTGGTGGCTATTGCAAAGCTGCCTTTTAGGACATTTTCTAAAATATGTTATGTGGAAACTCTGCCATCCTGAAATAAGATTATACAAAGTGTCTTCTTGAATTGTGGCTGACTACAAACAGATGAGACTTTTCCTTGTGTGATTACTTCAGAGGCATCAGAACTGACTTCCACAAATGCAAAAGATATAAAGAAAACTACTGAAGCAAGTCCAGCAATTTGTTAGAATCTTTGTTCCCTTAAGAATATGAATTTTTATGTTTCTTACTATAGGGGGACACAGAGATAATCCTTAAGGGGATTTGACTTCAATAATAAAGGATTCTTTACAGAACATACAGTGGTTACATTAAAACCTTATTTTCTACATGCAAACAATCTCTCTTTGCCTTTATTTTGACATTTGCTACTGCAGATCAAATCAGTCAATTCTAAAGGAAATCAGTCCTGAATATTCACTGGAAGGACTGATGCTGAAGCTGAAGTTCCAAAACTTTGGTCATCTGATGCAGAGAACTGACTCATTGGAAAAGACTGCTGCTGGGAAAGACTGAAGACAGGAGAAGATGACAGAGGATGAGATGGTTTGATGGCATCACTGATGGGATGGACATGAGTTTAAGCGAGCTCCAAGAGTTGGTGATGGACAGGGAAGCCTGGCATGCTGCAGTCCATGGGGTCGCAAAGAGTTGGACACTGCTGAATGACTAAACAGAACTGAACTGCATCTTATTATTTACTTTGGAAGATGTGCACTTTGAGACGGAATTATCCTGGTAACATTTCTGTAATCACTGTACTTCTGTAGTTGATGTAGAAGTCTACCTTGTGTTTAGTTGCTAGAACTAAATTTTAAATAGGTATGAGAAATGCTATGAATAATCTTTCATCCTGTTATTGAATATAATTCATAAAAATGAACAATGCATTGTTAAACATATAAATAAAAGGCAAAATATATAGCAACACAAAATATACCAATATGTAATACATATATATACCTCAAATTTCTAAATCTTTAGTCTTATCTCAATGACTTACATTCTCTTTACCAATTCATTTCCTTTGCTAGCTTATCATTTCTTTTCCCTTTTTTCCTTCCCTTTCCTTTCTATTAATATATCATTTCTTTCTCTTTATTCCCTTTCATTTCTTTTTCTTACACTGGCTTAGTAGCCAAATAAGTCAAAGACTAGATCAAGTTCCATACAGCTTGATACTTCATTTAAATCTGCATCAAATCCTCATACATTTTTGACATCAAAGCATGTGACTGTGAGATGTTACAAACTTAAGGATGTTGACACGTTTTCTAGTTACTTTTAGTCCTCCATGCAGTATGTGTCTGTGTGTTTGTTTACTTATACTTGCATGTAGGCAGAAGCGATATTAAACATACTTAATTTAATTCAGAAAGACTATTTACAAATAGTAAATAAATCCTCTAATAGTTAAGTCATCTTAAAACCATAACCATATGCTTACTTTAAAGAGATTCTGAATATTTGCTCATCCTTTCTACTAATTTCAAATTAACATTTCCCTAATTTTTTTTAAAAGGAGTATATTCAGGAAAATATTCTTCTAATGAATAAGGAGCTTTTTATTTATTTTTTTTGTAATGGATATCTTACCTTTATTTAACTTTAAATTTCAGACTTTCAGTTATGATAGATGTCTTAAATTAATATATAAATTTCATTAGTTTTTTTTTTAACTACTTGACATCACTTTTCATTCTATTTTAAAAAGTCAATAAAATTGAATTTTAAAAACTTTGCTTATTGTTTACAGTCCATTATTCCTTTTCTTCTTATTTTTACTTTTTTTTAAATTGAAGTAAACTTTATTTCGGTTCAGTTGAGTCACTCAGTTGTGTCTGACTCTTTGCAACCCCATGAACCGTGGCATGCCAGGCCTCCCTGTCCATCACCAGCTCCCGGAGACCACCCAAACCGATGTCCATTGTGTCGGTGATGCCATCTAACCATCCCATCCTCGGTTGTCCCCTTCTCCGCCTGCCCTCAATCTTTCCCAGCATCAGGATCTTTTCCAATGAGTCAGCTCACCACATCAGGTTGCCAAAGTATTGGAGTTTCAGCCTCAGCATCAGTCCCTCCAATGAACACCCAGGACTGATCTCCTTTAGGATGGACTCCTTGCAGTCCAAGGGACTCTCAAGAGTCTTCTCCAACACCACAGTTCAAAAGCATCAATTCTTCGGCACTCAGCTTTCTTTATAGTCCAACTCTCACATCCATACATGACCACTGGAAAACCATAGCCTTGACTTGACAGACCTTTGTTGGCAAAGAAATGTCTCTGCTTTTTAATATGCTGTCTAGGTTGGTCATAAGTTTCCTTCCAAGGAGTAAGCGTCTTTTAATTTCATGGCTGCAATCACCATCTGCAGTGAATTCTGGAGCTCCAAAATATAAAATCAGCCACTGTTTCTACTGTTTCCCCATCTATTTGACATGAGGTGATGGAACCAGATGCCATGATCTTAGTTTTCTGAATGTTGAGCTTTAAGCCAACTTTTGCACTCTCCTCTTTCACTTTCATCATGAGGCTCTTTAGTTCTTCTTCACTTTCTGCCATAAGGGTGGTGTCATCTGCATATCTGAGGTTATTGATATTTCTCCTGGCAATCTTAATTCCAGCTTGTGTGTTTCTTCCAGCCCAGCATTTCTCATGATGTACTCTGCATATAAGTTAAATAAGCAGGGTGACAATTGTACAGCCTTGACATAATCCTTTTCCTATTTGGAACCAGTGTGTTGTTCCATGTCCAGTTCTAACTGTTGCTTCCTGACCTGCATACAGGTTTCTCAAGAGGCAGGTCAGGTGGTCTGGTATTCCCCTCTCTTTCAGAATTTTCAGCAGTTTATTGTGATCCACACAGTTGAAGGCTTTGGCATAGTCAATAAAGCAGAAATAGATGTTTTTCTGGAACTCTCTTGCTTTTTCGATGATCCAGTGAATGTTGGCAATTTGATCTCTGGTTCCTCAACCTTTTCTAAAACCAGCTTGAACATCTGGAAGTTCACGGTTCACATATTGCTGAAGCCTGGCTTGGAGAATTTTGAGCATTACTTTACTAGCGTGTGAGATGAGTGCAATTGTGTGGTAGTTTGAGCAGTCTTTGGCATTACCTTTCTTTGGGATTGGAATGAAAACTGACCTTTTCCCATCCTGGGGCCACTGCTGAGTTTTCAAAATTTGCTGGCATATTGAGTGCAACAGTTTCACAACATCATCTTTTAGAATTTGAAATAGCTCAACTGGAATTCCATTGTCTCCACTAGCTTTGTTGATAGTGATGCTTCCTAAGGCCCACCTGACTTCACATTTCAGGATGTCTGGCTGTAGGTGAGTGTGAGTTATCACCTTTGTGATTATCTGGGTCATGAAGATCTTTTTTGTACAGTATTTCAAAATAAAGTTTACATTTTCTTGTGCTGTACAATATATCTTTGTTGCTTATTTATTTTATATATAGTAGCTTTTTTTTTTTTTCAATTGGAGGATATTTGCTTTACAATATGGTGTTAGTTTCTGCCACTAGTTTTAATCATTTCTGTACCTCATCACTGGGATGAAGCTGAAGAAAATTTAACTCAAATTTGTCCAGTTTTGATTTTAAAAATATGAAATTTTTACACATGAAAATGAAAGAAAATATAAGGGCATTTTAAATTAAATATGAATTGAAACATCTTATTTTCATCATTGGCATATTTATTTTTGATCAAACCAGTATTTACATCTCAAACCCAATTTGAATGTTTATTCTCTTCCACATGAGAGTTTAAATTTTATGGAAACAGAAAATTCATATATCTTATAAAGAATATAAGAAAAGGATAAATATGGTACATAATCCTATTTGTCATAAAATTATCAAATAGGTTCTAAAACTTATACAGTGAAAATATATAATTGAAGAAGAACCAAGATATTTTCTCAAACAATTTTTAAGTTTATAAACAGCAAGAGTGAAAATCTGTAATAATTTAAGAAGAATAGAGAAAAAGATAAGCAATAGTGGAATGAAAATATTTTCTTTTTTTTTTAAGTAACAGAGAAGATGTGAAATAAGTGTTAAAACCATTCAGAGCATTCTGATATTGCCCAAAACAACTTCACTCTATTTTTTGAAGTCGGCATATCAACCTTTACCCATCAGCAATGATCAAGCTCCACACACTACTTTCCATCTGCCATCCCCCAAATATGCCACTATCAGTCCTCTCTTATCTAGCCACAGCAAGACTGCTACATAAAAGGCATTACTGACAAAGGTCAGAAATCCAAATAACAGATCAAAGAGTGATGCTTTAGCATAAAACTGCCAGCACCAAAGTCATGAAGCGGCTGCATCAAAATCATCTTTGGTATTAAAATGGGTTTAACAAAAAGTTCTGCTTTTAGGAAAAAACATATTACATGATATCTTGACCAATCTAAAGAGTTCATCTTAAAGAAAGGGCATTTATAATTCCACTCTCACAGGAATGATCTCCAAATGCAAAGTTGGGCAAAGCTTTATAGGTGTTACTGGGCACTGAACTGAGCCACATACATATACAATGGGGCATACTAGGCTAGAAGCAAGTAACTTCAAAAGCAAATATCTGAATTTTATCATTAGAAATTTCACCAAGGAGATTAAATACAGTTCAAAATATGCTTAATGTGTCTTCAATATTACATAATAATAGATCCTGGATTTGACATTATCTGAGAGAAAACTGAATCTCAATCTGTTACTGTAATTCAGGAAAACAAGTCTTAGCTTAATCAACTGACCAAAATCATGGATTAGGGCGGCAGGGGGAGGGAGTGAAAAAACTGCATATCCTGATTTTTAGTTTGAAACTGTTTCTCCTTTCCCACACTGTAAATCAACATTTAATTTCTACAATCATTTTTCTTTGTCACTAAGAAGTATGATGCTTTTGAATTATAGTGCTGGAGAAGACTACTGAGATTCCCACGGACAGCAAGGAGATCAAAGGAGACATCCCTAAAGGAAATCAACCCTGAATATTCATTGGAAGGATTGATCCTGAAGCTCCAAAACTTTGGCCACCTGATGAGAGGAACCAACTCACTGGAAAAGACCCTGATGCTGGGAAAGACTGAGGGCAAGAGGAGAAGGGGGCTAACAGAGGATGAGATGGTTGGATGGCATCACAGACCCAATAGACTGAGTTTGAGCAAACTATGGGAGATGGTGAAGGACAGAGAAGCCTGGCGTGGTGTAGTTCATAGGGTCACAGAGTGGGATACAACTTAGCGACTAAACCACAAGAAGCATGAAATATAGAAGATACTCATTAAGTCCTTAAATTTCCATTTTTTACTCTTGTATCCCAACCTACAACTTACGATTTTCAAGACTATTAATACTAACTCTGTGGAAGTACATTTTCCTATAGGAATTTAATCATTAAGTTTTTCGCATTAGGATTTACCTTGAGCTTTATACAGGTCAATATGCTTTATGCTGACTAAAGCTATACTTATTCCAAATAATACATGCTTTTACATAGCTCTTCACTTTAAATATTATTTGTGTGTATCTATCATATAGGTAAAGAAACATAGCACATGGAAGTAGAGCAAAATGAAAAGAAAAATGAGATAGAGACAGAACAGGAAAAATACTCATTCAAAATATTTTTGCTACATTTGTGGTAATATATTCGATTTTTTCACTCATTTTAGGCAACTTATGAAATGGTTTCAGTTAAATTCTTCTCAAGAGAGACGCTAGTCTCTCTAAAATGTGTCTGTTAATGTGTATCACAACTTCTTCTAAACTCCGTTTCCCTCCACACTGATGTTCTATTCTTTGATATACATTTAAAAGCATTTTGATTTAATTCAAGATGCATAGGGATCTCAGATTCAGGGATGCATTGTTAAACCTCAACTAACCCATTGATTGAAAGACAACCATGCTGGATTTTCTGTTGCTAACCCAGTTCCACCATGTTTGAAGGCTGATTATTATCTTTCCCAGAATCCTCTTCACTTGATTAATTTCTTTGCCCAAAAGAAGAGTACATGTAAGATTAGTCAGGTAAATGAAAAGGAGAAACTATTGTTCTCCAGATGGGGCTACAGTTTGACTTGTAGGGAGACAAAGATTTACAGCCACTGTCTAGCAAGCTCCTGAGAACCACCTCTCAACTGTTTCAGAGTCAAATCCTCTGATCCACAATGCAGCCTCGCTGATCTCTGGCTCTTTCTGCTTGAAAGTGAAAGTCGCTCAGTCGTGTCCAACTCTTTGAGACGCCATGGACTACACAGCCCATGGAATTCTCCAGGCCAGAATACTGGAGTGGGTAGCCTTTCCCTTCTCCAGGGGATCTTCCCAACCCAGGGATCGAACCCAGGTCTCCCACATTGTAGGTGGATTCTTTACCAGCTGAGCCACAGGGGAAGCAAAGTGAAAGTGTTAGTCGTGTCCAACTCTTTGAGACTCTATGGACTGTAATCCGCCAGGCTCCTCTGTCCATGGAATTCTCCAGGCCAGAATACTGGAGTGGGTAGCCTTTCCCTTCTCCAGGGGATCTTCCCAACCCAGGGATCGAACCCAGGTCTCCCACATTGTAGGCGGATTCTTTACCAGCTGAGCCACAGGGGAAGCAAAGTGAAAGTGTTAGTCGTGTCCAACTCTTTGAGACTCTATGGACTGTAGTCCGCCAGGCTCCTCTGTCCATGGAATTCTCCAGGCAAGAATACTGGAGTGGGTTGCCATTCCCTTCTCTAACAGGTCTTCCTGACCCAGGGATTGAATCCAGGTTTCCTGCATTGCAGGCAGATACTTTATCGTCTAAGCCACCAGGGAATCAGTTTTCTGCTTAATTCTGTAGTAAGTTTTGCTTTGGGGCTTCTCTGGTAGCTCAGTTGGTAAAAGAATCTGCCTGCAGTGCAGGAAACCCAGATTTGATCCCTGGGTCAGGAAGATCCCCTGGAGAAGGAAATGGCAACCCACTCCAGTACTCTTGCCTGGAAAATCCTATGGACAGAGGAGCCTGGCAGACAATGGTCTGTGGGGTCACAAGGGTCAGACACGACTTGGTGACTAAACTACCACATATACAGTGGTTTCTATTTTCCTGAACATACCTTGTCTGATATCAATTTTAATATGAGGATAGAGGTTGTGTTAAAACAAACCCTTAAAATATGCACATTGGATTTTGGCAAGAAAACTTTTATCAGAGGCTGCAAGAACCATAAACTATATTCTGTAGTCATACAACATCTGGTAAAATTACACATTAGACAATGTACCTTAATGAACTTGCCACCCTGGGCAAGAAAGATTTGATGCAGAGATTTAAAAGTGTGAACTAGCTGCCATGATAGGTATAACATTATCTGGCCAGTTTAAGGGGAATGCAGAGGGAATATAGAGTCTAAAAATAGCAATGTTTTTAAATAAAGTGATAACTCATTAAATCAAAGGTAGGTGACAGCTTTAAAATATGTGGGAGGGAAATGACTCATAGTGACTAAAATGGCCAACTGGTGGTCTCATAGGGTATAGAGAGTACTTCTCCTCCCTTTTACTCCAGGTTTGGCTATGTGATGCTTTACGAATGAGATGTTAGCAGGTGTACTATGGGCAGAGATGTATTGCCTATGCAGTTTGGCTGCTTTTTTGTGTACCTGCCTTTGCCATGAGAAAAATACAATGAAGATAGACACTTCTCTCACCCTTGACTCAAGAATGAAATATCACAGACAGATAGCCTCGCTGTCCCAGCCAACTGTAAACATGTGAGCTAGAAACACATGTTTACTATTGCATGGTACTCAGATTTCTGTGACTATGCCTAGAACATGAAGCAGAAAAAGCTGATTGATGGAATGGGCCTGAAAGAGGAATATTTTCATAGATAGAAACTTCTAGGAAAAGGAGTAGGAAGAAGGTCAAAATACACACACTTGGTTTTGAATGAATAGATTCTCATGGAAGGGATTTTTGACAGACTGGATTGCTGTTCTAATTATCACTTCTATGTTACACATAGATTTTTCAGTCCTAGAAATACATATTATCTCATCTGGATAAAAATATATATCCACTTTATTGAGTTGGGTTTGTTCAGTTTATAAGATACAGGGAGAGATTTTAAGAATGCTTTCTTGGTTGGGTTTTCCCTTCTGCTCTCTTATGATTAATTAAAAACATGTTCCACAGTAACCACTGATCCAGAATCAAAAAGACACAAAGCAGACCTGAACAAACATTGAAAGCTTGAAGCAAAGTCACTCCATCTAACCTACTGGATCTATGAGCAAGACAAATTATATATATATATATTAATTCTAAGTCTCTGAGTATATGGGTAATTTGTTATTCAGAAAAAAATGACTAATAAAGGTAAGGTATGATATTGAGAACAACATGCTGTGGGCTGTTTGTATGGCCTGCTAGCTTTAGGTTCAGTATTCTAATACAGAACATCTTATAAAACAACAAACAAGGAAGGTAATACTACTATGTGACCTAGCTCAGTTGCATCTGACTGTTTATGACCCTGTGGACTACAGCCCACCAGGTTTCTCTATCAATGAGACTTCCCAGGCAAGAATATCGGGGTGGGTTGCCATTTCTTCATCCTGGAGATCTTCCCAACCTAGGATCGAACCCACGTCTCCTGCATCTCCTGAAGTGGCAGGCAGATTCTCCCCCACTGCACCACCTAGGAAGCCCTGTGACCTAGTAAAAACTTGGGTAAAAGAAACGGATTGTAACTTCTTTATTTTAGTATAGTCATGGATGGAAAACAGATCATCAGAATATTTTGGGCATCATAACGGTAGTTCAAGGTGAATTTTAGAGATTGGGTAAAACAACAGTATAGCTCCAGGCCAAGGTGCTTAAGTAAGAAAAGCAGGTAATGCTGCATCATGACCAAAGATCTGTGTGACCATCACAGGAAAGACGCAGGGACAGAAGTTTCAAATAGGTAAGAGGACATCATTAGTACAAGTGAGATGACCTCATTGCCACCAGAAGCCTGGAAGGGAGAGCTAGTGATCTGATGTGCCTGCAGTTAGATGATCCGGACTAATTCATATACTCTCAATTTGGAGAATTCTAGGACAATAATAGTTGTATTCATTTTATTTAAAAAATACACTTACAATTTATGTTAAAAGTTTTCACTTTTATGAGGTGAAGAAAACAGAAAGTTTGGATGATTTAATCCACTAAAAACAAACAACAAAAATTAATTTTAAGTGTCAGTTACACAACAGACATAGAAAATCCTTTTTTTTTTTGAAGGTTTTCCTAATGATTTACTTAATTTTTCAAGAACAAAAATATTTCTACTTTTCAAAAATATATCTCTTGAATACAGAGGAGTATGAATAGGTTTATACATGTAGACTGAGAAAGACATTATAACTAATTTTGTAAATTTCCAAACTTTTAAAAAAATAGCACAAGCAAGTTCACATAAATATAACAACATGAAATGAGAAAGTTAGAAAATTCTAACAGTATTGTTAAAAGACTCAAGCATTGTTTTTCTAAAGAACAACTGAGAAGTGGATGTTAAGTCTCTTTTACTCAGATTTTTTAAACTATAACTCATATTCTCTTTTATACATCCATTTCAAGTGCACAATTTGATATATTGTAAGGAAATTAATAGGTCCAACCATTGCTTCAAAATAGTTACAGAGCACTCCATCACTCAAAGATATCCTTTGTATTTCTATGCAATCACCTTTTCTGGATATAAGTGGAACCATATAATACATAGTCTTTTGTGCCTGGCTTATATCACTGAGCATAAAGTTTTTGTGGTTCACTCATGTTGCAACATTTATCATAATTTGTTCTTTTTATTGTGAAATTTAATTTTTTATCTAGTCACTAGTTGATAGATTTTCAGATTGTTTCCAGTTTACAGACATTCTGAATAATGCTGCCAAGAGCATTTGCATAGTCATCTTTGTGTAAACAAATGTTTGGATTTCTCATGGACTTAAGAATGGGATTAAATGCATACTTAACTTTTTAAGAAACTGTCACAGTCTTTTCTAAAGCAACTGTACTAGTTTGCATTCCTACCAGCATTATATAAAGGTTAAATTTTTTTACACGATTGCCAACACTTGGTATCATCAGGCATTTTGTTTTTGGTAACATTTTTATGATAACAGTGGATATCTGCTCAAATGAGTAAGAAAACAATTTGCCCATTTTTTTTAATTGACTTGCTTGTCATCTTCTTACTGAGCTGAAGCATTTCTCTGTATATTTTGGTTACACATACTTCATCATATACATAATGTGGAAATATTTTCTAGACAGGTTGTCATTTTTCTACTCCAGGTTGGAGGATAAAGTTTATTCATACCCACTACAAATAGGAATTACTAAATACAAAAGTGAGGTTTTGTTGAGATAAGTAAACTTTATACATTTAAAGTTATATTTACTGTGAGAAATATCAATAACTTCAGGTATGCAGATGACACCACCTTTATGGCAGAAAGTGAAGAAGAACTAAAGAGCCTCTTGATGAAAGTAAAAGAGGAGAGTGAAAAAGTTGACTTAAAACTCAACATTCAGAAAACTAAAATAACGGCATCTGGTCCCATCACTTCATGGCAAATAGATGGGGAAACAGTAGAAACAGTGGCTGACTTTATATTTGGGGGCTCCAAAATCACTGCAGATGGTGAGTGCAGCCATGAAATTAAAAGACGTTTACTCCTTGGAAGGAAAGTTATGACCAACCTAGACAGCATATTAAAAAGCAGAGACCTTACTTTGCCAACAAAGGTCCATCTAGTAAAGGCTATGGTTTTCCAGTATTCATGTATGGATGTGAGAGTTGGACTATAAAGAAAGCTGAGTGCTGAAGAATTGATGCTTTTGAACTGTGGTGTTGGAGAAGACTCTTGAGAGTCCCTTGGACTGCAAGGAGATCCAATCAGTCCATCCTAAAGGAAATCAGTCCTGGGTGTTCCTTGGAAGGACTGATGTTGAAGATGAGACTCCAATACTTTGGCCACCTCATGCAAAGAGCAGACTCATTTGAAAGATCTCTTATGCTGGGAAAGATTGAGGGTGGGAGGAGAAGGGGACGACAGAGGATGAGATGGTTGGATGGCATCACTGACTTAATGGACATGAGTTTGGGTAAACTCGGGAGTTGGTGATGGACAGGGAGGCCTGGCGTGCTGCGGCTCATGAGGTCGCAAAGAGTCAGACATGACTGAGCGACTGAAGTGAACTGAACTGAACTGGAATAAATTGGGTTTGTAAATTGAAAGGCACAACATTTATACATTAAAGAGTTTGCTATGAGAAATTAGATTCTTTAGCTATACATAAACATGTAGATCTGGACTTCAGATGATGGAAAAAGTAATATAATTGATTGACCTTTTTGGATTTGTAAACCATGGAGAAAATTCTGACTCACAAGGCTAAGAAGTTGTATTTTTAATGTCTTGTTTGCACTCTTCAATTAGACTGATAAAGCATCTTGAAAGAATAAGACATTTTTGTTTTAAGTTAGATCACTAATGATACCAAAGGAACTGCTTACTTTTCACTATAAAGATTCAAGCACAAAGGCTCAAAATTCAAAACTGCTAAGACTTCCTAAGAACACAGAATTATCTTAACATGATATGTCATGTATTTATTTGTCACTGCACAATTGACTATTAGGCTGTGACCAGAGCACGCATCGAGCAGATGCATGGGGAATGTGCTTGGCATTTAATTGAGCATAGCATTCAGGTTCGGTAGATGGATATTACTTCTACATTTTTACATGAGTAAACATGTGCTGTATTGAATTTTAATGTGCCCTAATGCAGAGCTACAATTGTCCCTAGTCAATGGTATGTTGACAAAGTTTAAAAATACACACAGATGCACAGAGTGCTATATTCAGACATTTGCCCCCCAAATGAAGGAATCTGGTCATACAGTACATAGGAGGGAGCTGGCCGCACATGAGAAAAGTAATGAACAGCCAAGAATTGGAATATACACTTTTGAATGGCCCAATATACACTTAAATGAAATTATTAGTAATTATATGCAGAAACTCTGATGAACTTCTACCAAAATCTAATACCTATTATAGTAACATATAATTGTCTTGACTCTTTGCGACCCCATTGACTGCAACCCACCATGTTCTTCTAGCCATAGGATGTTCCAGGAAAGTAAATTGGAGTGGCTTGCCATTTCCTCCTCCAGAAGATCTACCTGACCCAGGGATCGAACCTGTGTCTCCTGCAAGTCTCCCACATTGCATGTGGATTCTTTACTGCTGAGCCACCAGGGAAGTCCTATATATACACCCTACTCTTGAGAGTTCCTTGGACTGCAAGGTGATCCAACCAGTCCATCCTAAAGGAGATCAGTCCTGAGTATTCACTGGAAGGACTGATGCTGATGTTGAAGCTGAAACTCCAATACTTTGGTCACCTGATATGAAGAACTGACTCATTTGAAAAGACCTGGTGCTGGAAAAGATTGAAGGAGGGAAGAGAAGGGGATGACAGAGGATGAGATGGTTGGATGGCATCGCCGACTCAATGGACGTGTCTGAGTAGACTGCAGGAGTTGGTGATGGACAGGGAGGCCTGGCATGCTGCAGTCCATGGGGTTGCAAAGAGTCAGACACGACTGAGCAACTGAATTGAACTGAACTGAACCGTCTAAAGATATTATAGATGGAGAGCAACAAGCCCCAGTGAAGGGGCCATACAACTATTTCTGCCGTTAAACTCAAAGGTTTTTCTCAGAGTGAGAGGGAACACTTTTCACTTTCCTGGTCTTCCTTGCTATGTTTCCAAACATTCTAAATTCTGTCTTCCACTCTTCAGAGAGGCAACTGATAAGTGGCACTTATTAGACACACTTCTGTATTGTTTAAGTATGCTGTCCAATATTATACCCACTATCCTTATGTGACTACGATTAATTTAAATAGTAATAAATAGTAATACAATTTAAAAGCAAAGTTTTTGGTCTCATTAACCACATTTCAAATGTTCAGTAGTGCAAACATAGCCTATTTATATTATGGCAGAAGTTCTACTGGGCTGTCTTTAACATTTTACGAAAAGTACAACACATATGACCATAATTAAATAGGAAGAAAGAAAACTGTATTTTTACAGCTATAAACAATTAAGATTGGTTATAGAGATGAAACATGTTTCTTTAGTGGCTTCTTTTATCTTTTGCTGTTGTCTTGGAAACATATATTTTAAGATGTGCACTTTGACCATTTACTATTTAACCAATGTTTATTAAGTTATTATTCCAGACTTCATGTCAGGCTTTCGGATACAATAATTAGGACATGACAGATATGAGCCCTACCCTCATGGGAGTTATAATCTAGCAGGAATGAAATAGACATTAAATTGATTTTTACACAAGTCATAAGAAAAAATAGCATCTCGTGAGTGTTGGGAGAAGGAGGTTACTAACCTATTCTGAGAGGGTTGGTGAAGTTTTCCTCCAGAGAGTGACTATACCTGATGCTTTGAAATGGAAATGAAAATAAGTTACACAGGTAAGATTGTATATATTGGGCACCTACAAGAGGAAGCAGTGATGGGACACTGGATGGGCATTCTAGGTGGAATGAATTGTAAATGTGTATATAGACATTGAGCAGAAAGAGAGAAAATCAGCTGCTGGTGGGTGGCCAGAATGGCTGGTTTGGAGGAAAAATAGTAGAAGGCGGCAGGGTAAAGAGAGGCAGGAAACAGTCACACAAGGTTTTATCTCAGCAGTATGGGATGATTTTGTTTTAGAAGTGATGACAGACTATCCAACTGACAGAAGGAGAGAGGAGAAAGGTTATTTTCAGAGGCTGTACGTGCGTGCGCGGTAAGTCGCTTCAGTCATGTCCCACTCTGTGGGACCCTGTGGACACCTGTCAGCTTCCTCTGTCCATGGGATTCTCCAGGCAAGAATATGGGATTGCCATGCCTTCCTCCAAGAGATCTTCCCGACCCAGGGATCAAACCGGTGTCTCTTAAGTCTCCTACATTGGCAGGCAGGTTCTTTATCACTAGAACTACCTGGGAAGCCCCTGTCAGAGGCTGGAGCAGGAGGAAACAGGAAGATGAAAGTCTAAACATACAAAATTTCAGTTGTGCAAGATGAATATGTTTGGAAGATCTAATGTATAACATGGTGACTACAGGTAATCATACTGTACTTGTATTTGAAATTTGCTAAAAGAATAGATCCTAAGTGTTCTCAGCGGCAGTGGGTAGGGCCAGGGAGGGGGCAGAAATTAACCATGTGAAATGCTGTACATGTTAATCAGCTTGATGGTAGTGACTATATCGCGATGCATATCAAATCTTAAATCTATACAATTTTAAAAATGGAATAATTTGAAGATTAAAAGTTTCTGATCAGATCTGCAAAACTGTTTTGTCAAGAAAGGGTATCTATAACATGGGAACATTAAAACAATTATTTCGGGAATGTCTTCTGTCGTTTTGCTTTTAGACTGTCAGTGGTAGAAATTTTTTGACCCATTCTGCCTTTTACTCGTGGTCCTGCTGCTCTTCCATACCGATTTACCTGTGCTCCCTGGGCTTACCTACCCTCACTCCCACCTCGAAGGTCTTTAGCACAGACTTAGGCCCATTCCTACTCTCAGGTGGGGATGTAATCCCATCAATGGCCTCCACCAACACAAATGGTTCTTTTTCCTCTACTGTAAGGTGATTCAGGGGGCTGTGGTTTTCTGATCCTCTCTGTATTCTCTTTTATTATCTATCCAGAAATTCCTTTATTTTCACACAATTTCACACCTTTTTAAAAGAAGAATGTATGTCTCAACTTACTATCATGTTTAAGAAGCCTACTTACATATTCACAGGCCCTTGTGATTGTTTAAAAGCCTCCCATGCCACTAGAGGGACTCTGCTGATCCACTACTAGATTAAAAAAGACAATGACATGCCTCCATTCAACATGTATTCTCAGGTATTTTCAGAAATTACATCTCCTACTGTTATGCAATGATGCTGGCAGCAAATCATGTGGTAATGTGACCTGGAAATTCCTGACTCAATTCTTGGCCTGAGATCATATTTAGGACTTCTAGAATTCCTCTGGGCTTAGATATTTCATTTTGCAAACAAGAAAGGAATTGAGAATCTTGTGATTGTAATTTTCCTATCATATTTTGCTGAAGAAACACCATATCCAATGTCCTATAAAATGTAAAGATATTCTGTTTATAATTTGTTTTATGCATTTTCATTTAAACCATGCCTGACAAGAAATCATTCTTCTTCAAAAGAAAAAATGGTTATTGTTTCACCAGTGGTTTTATTGCATTTATTCTTTTTGTTTGTTTTTAGTTTATATTTTATCTCCTGCCTCGTCTTCTCACTAGAGCCAGCTGTTGAGTCAGCAGTGCGTAGGCAACTCAAGTAGGACATGATTACTGAGATTTCTTTTATGTTCTCCTCCAGGGCAGCCACCTGCTTTGTCATTGAAAAAAAATGACTCATGGGGCAGCCTGACAAATACCTGGTTGCTCAGCCTAGCCTTCTGTGAGACACACTTGTAGCTCGGCTTTAAAGGAGGGTTACAACGAAGATTAAGAATTCATTGAAATATCCCTGCAGAGCCCAGCTAAAAGGCAAAGAGAGACCTTCACATTATAAATAAAACATTAGCAGAGTCAGTGCAGGGCATTGGGTTTCTTTTATGATTATTATACCTAAATGATGCAGGAAAACAAGGCAACAAGATAAAAATACATGTCAAAGCAATATCTGATTCCCTGACGTATTCTCTGACCCAACAGTCAAAATATTTCAGTCATGTTTCTTTGTAGTTTACCCTTTGAACCAGAAAAGTTTCAGTTAAATGTGTGTCAAAAATCCCAGTCTAGTTAGCACATACAGCATAATTTCACCTGAAACAAATGCTCCCTTCTCTTCTGTATTAAAAGCTCACAGAACTGGTTTCTCTACCACCTAGAAATGATATTGGAAATGGCCCCATTTAACTAGTTCTGGGTAACACACTACCTCAAGACTCAAATAATTTAAGACTCAAAATAATTATTTTATTCGCTTATGGTTTGTGTGGGAATTCAGGAATACTCTGATTAGGTGGTTTGTCTCTGACCAGGGCACTGACAGTTGGCTATCTGGGGCTGGAGCACACAACTCCATAATGACCTCATCATTCAGATGTCTGGTGCCCCAATTTTCCTTGGTCTCTTGTTCTCCACAAGGCATATCCCGGATCCATCCATGTGGCTGTGCTTCTCACCATGTGGTGGTCTCAGGGTGGTTGGCCCTCTTACACATTGATTTGCTTTCTCCAGAGTGAGTGCTGCAATACGACTAGGTGAAATGTACATGCATGCTCAGTCGCTAAGTCGTGTTGATTCTCTGCAAACCCATAGATTGTGCCCACATGGCTCCTCTGTCCCTGGAATTCTCCAGGCAAGAACACTGGAGTGAGTTGCCATTTCCTACTCCAGAGGATCGTCCCGACACAGGGATCAAACCTGCATCTCCTGTGTCTCCTGCATTCACAGACAGATTCTTTACCACTGGCTACCTGGGAAGCCCAGATAGAGAGAGAAAGAGAGTATGTGTGTGTTAAGTCACTTCAGTCATGTCCGACTCTTTGCAACCCAATAGACTACAGCCAGCCAGGCTCCTCTGCTAATGATATTTTCCAAGCAAGAATACAGGAGTGGGTTGCCATGCCCTTCCCCAGGGGATCTTCCTGACTCTGGGATTGAAGCCTCATCTCATATGTCTCCTGCATTGGCAGGTGGGTTCTTCACCACTAACGCTACCTGGGAAGCCCAGGTGAAAGACTCAAGGTTTCTAATAGTGAAATGTCAGAAGTACCAGGATGTCTCTTTCATCCATTCTATTAATCAATCAAGTTATATCCCAAGTAGGGAAAAACAGACTCCAGCACTGGATGGGGGAAGGGTATGCACATACAGGAAGCATGAAACAAAAGTCCATTTGTTGAGTAACAATATGTACTTTATCTTGTGAGATTGCGCTGAGGTTCCAGCTCAGTGAAGAAGATAATATTACGGGTCGCAGAATGGGTTTCCACATGTTTTCTTTATGTTAACTTTACGACAAGGCATAAAATATCAACAATAAGGTTCTCATTTGGCTGTGAATTGCTGCTCAAATCTAGTCCCATTCTTTTTGCTTTTACATATATATATTTTTCATAGTGGGTTATATTCATGTAACATATGATACTGAGTAGAAGAAGTTGTTTCTAGGTCTGAGAATCAGTTAGCTTTTCTTAAAAAGATCTTTTTTCAACTCATTTGGTTTTATAAGAAACATATAATAATTCCTTACTAATCATTTATATTTTCTTTCAGTTTTTTTTAAACAATGTGAATCAGGTCAAATGATCATTTGCCGCCCCCTACCAATGTCTATTAATACTTTAGGTATTGTGATGATTTTTATAAATTAACATTTTATTAACATAGTTATATTTTGAATTCTCTATTTTGGTTGTTATTAACAGTAATCAACCAAAGAAAATTTCTCTCATTAGAAAAGAATTATTGTAAACTTTAAGAGTTATCCTCTTGCTGGTAGTTTTGTGAAAACATGTATTTTCCTCAAGAGCGTTCCTTCTTATTTTTATCATATTATTGAGAACTTTGAGAAAATAGCACACTTTGTATTTTCTACAGACTGCAGTTCCCTTCTTTAAGGAAACCATGACAATTATATATTTCTAAGACAAAATCCTGTTTTTAATCTCTGAGTTTATGCAAATTAATGAGAGCTTAAATATATATTTGCAGATCAAGACAAAATAGTGAAAAATAGCTATTGGCGTATCCCGTGAGGTGCAAAAATCTTCAAAGGAAAAACCCTAGTTCTTAAAATGGAAATTAACTACAAGATAATTTACATAGAATCAATTGTGGTATTATTGAATTCCTCTATTAAGCAACCATACAAGAAAAAAGAACTTATTCAGGTAGGTTCATGATACCTTCTGGTGGAAGGGATTAAACGAGAAGATCCTGCTATATTTTTAACTATTTCTTGCCTAATTCGTTTTGTAATAGTAGACTTTTGCAGCCATGATGGCTGGTATGGCTGAAAGAGATCTTAACCTGTGAGATTATACACGTAACTAAGTCATAAACTAACTAGATTCCAAATATGGTCATTTTAAATGTCTCTTAATTTGGATGTATGGGTCCTAGTGTTGAAAGACAGCCTCCAGTCTTCAAAGGAATTCTCACAGAAGTTTTATGGAAAATAAAGGGGACAGAGCCGAGATTAAATGTCTTCTGTCACTGCCACTGTTACCACTACTGCCGCCACTACGTCCTACTGAATCACTATGATAGTAACAATGATAAAGTTATTTTGCAGAAAGTTTCAAGCTATAGACATCAGTGGAAAATATCCATCTTAGTCTTTAAATGATATAAACAGACATTCATAGAAGCACATCAGCATTTATATGACATGCTCTGCTAAGAGCTTTTTTCCAATTTAATTTCACCAATTTCTAATTCAGGTAATTTGACTGTAATCTCTAAGGTTCTTTCAACAAATTTTGAAGTATACTTTCATGTATTACCATTATTCTCCTGATGAAAATGTGAACCAG
The DNA here is from genome assembly GCF_033118175.1 of Dama dama. NCBI lineage: Eukaryota > Metazoa > Chordata > Mammalia > Artiodactyla > Cervidae > Dama > Dama dama. The sequence continues at coordinate 85,875,360 of NC_083698.1, read as the reverse complement.
AAATGGAAAATCCAAGCATGTGCTCATCTTTAAAAAGAAATACATGTAGAAAGTAGCAAAAATGATGTTTAGAAAAACATCATATATTTGGAAGCCATCTCTCCTAATCTTAAGTTGTATCTGTAGGTCACTACAATATTCAATTTTATCTTTATCTGGTTTATGGATTCCTGGGTACCTGTTAACATAACTTATTGCATCGACTGAAATTACATCCATTGTGCAATTATGTATTTGCAGCTATAGAGAAGTATCAGTTCAGTTCAGTTCAGTCACTCAGTCATGTCCGACTCTTTGCAACCTCATGAATCACAGCATGCCAGGCATCTCTGTCCATCACCAACTCCCGGAGTTTACTCAAACCCATGTCCATTGAATCAGTGATGCCATCCAACCATCTCATCCTCTGTCAGCCCCTTCTCCTTCTGCCCCCAATCCTTCACAGCATTAGGGTCTTTTCCAGTGAGTCAACTCTTTGCGTGAGGTGGCCAAAGTACTGGAGTTTCAGCTTCAGCATCAGTCCTTCCAATGAACACCCAGGACTGATCTCCTTTAGGATGGACTGGTTGGATCTCCTTGCAGTACAAGGGACTCTCAAGAGTCTTCTCCAACATCACAGTTCAAAAGCATCAATTTTTCAGCACTCAGCTTTCTTCACCGTCCAACTCTCACATCCATACATGACCACTGGAAAAACCATAGCCTTGACCAGACAGACCTTTGTTGGCAAAGTAATGTATCTGCTTTTTAATATGCTATCTAGGTTGGTCATAACTTTCCTTCCAAAGAGGAAGTGTCTTTTAATTTCATGGCTGCAATCACCATCTGCAGTGATTTTGGAGCCCCCAAAAATAAAGCCTGACACTGTTTCCACTGTCTCCCTGTCTCTTTCCCATGAAGTGATGGGACCAGATGCCATGATCTTAATTTTCTGAATGTTAAGCTTTAAGCCAACTTTTTCACTCTTCTCTTTCACTTTCATCAAGAGGCTTTTTAGTTCCTCTTCACTTTCTGCCATAAGGGTGGTGTCATCTGCATATCTGAGGTTATTGATATTTCTCCCGGTAATCTTGATTCCAGCTTGTGTTTCTTCCAGCCCAGCATTTCTCATGATGTACTCTGCATATAATTTAAATAAGCAGGGTGACAATATACAGCCTTGACGTACTCTTTTCCCTACTTGGAACCAATCTGTTGTTCCATATCCAGTTTATGATGAGCTTATAATAGAAACAGAAATAGAGAATAGAGAAGTATACAAGGGGACAAATAAATGTAGGCTTGTTTTTATCTATTTTACTTTCCTGATGAAACTAGTGAGTCCTCTTTCAAGTTATAACCTAAATAATTTAATAGTTTCAGACCTGAAACACTGTAATAATAAAATATAAATTATTAAATGTAGATAAAAATTTGATTGGATATGAGTAAAATTTCTGCCCACATCATTCACAAAATGCCTAGATTCAGGATTATGACTTTTTTTTTTTCACATTTCCTACCTAGTTATATAATTTAATAATAAATAGGATTTTATTCTTTCCATCATATATTAATGCTTATATAACTTTTCCTATGAATCACAAGGTAGGAAAACTAATATACAAGTTATTTTCACATGGTGTTTTATATTGGGTTAATTTTTCCAGAAAGAAACATAAAACTACTTCCCTGCTCACATTGTGTGAATTCAGAAAATTATGTAGCATACATTCAGAAATGAGAGGCAGAAATCTCCTAATTATGAGTAGATTTGACCCACTAAAAGAACTTTGTTCTGTTATCCTATTATTTCTTGGGTTCTTTATAAAAACACAGATAAAAAGCAACAATGATACAACTAATGCCTACTTCATAAGGCTGAAGAAACTTGAGGTTAAAGATTCTCTTTGTCTCAGTGCAATGTGTTTTTGTCTATATATCAATCCACTGTGTGTCAAAATATGATTGTTTTATTTACTGCAAATTTCCAGCATGATTAGAGAATAAGATTATAATCTTCCAATCAGCAATATTTAATGGGATACTAGTACATATTGCCAACAGAAAAAACGGGTAATGATCATTAACATGTACTTATAAGGGTATAAATGAAAACCAAGGGAACATTTCATGCAAAGATAGGCACAATAAAGGACAGAAATGGTATGGACCTAATAGAAGCAGAAGATATTGAGAAGAGGTGGCAAGAATACACAGAAGAATGATACAAAGAAGATCTTCACGACCCAGATAATCACAATGGTATGATCACTCACCTAGAGACAGACATCCTGCAATGTGAAGTCAAGTGGGCCTTAGGAAGCATCACTATGCACAAAGCTAGTGGAGGTGATGAAATTGCAGTTGAGCTATTTCAAATCCTAAAAGATGATGCTGTGAAGGTGCTGCACTCAATATGCCAGCAAATCTGGAAAATGCAGCAGTGGCCACACGACTGGAAAAGGTCAGTTTTCATTCCAATCCCAAAGAAAGGCAATGGCAAAGAATGCTCAAACTACCACACAATTGCACTCATCTCACACGCTAGTGTTCTTGCCTGGAGAATCCCAGGGATGGGGTCGCACAGAGTCAGACATGACTGAAGTGACTTAGCAGCAGCAGCAGCAGCACACGCTAGTAAAGTAATGTGCAAAATTCTCCAAGCCAGGCTTCAGCAATATGTGAACCATGAACTTCCAGATGTTCAAACTGGTTTTAGAAAAGGCAGAGGAAACAGAGATCATATTGCCAACATCCACTGGATCATCTCCTTTTGAACTATGGTGTTGGAGAAGACTCTTGAGAGTCCCTTGGACTTCAAGGAGATCCAACCAGTCTATCCTAAAGGAAATCAGTCCTGAATATTCATTGGAAGGACTGATGCTGAAGCTAAATTCCAATACTTTTGCCACCTGATGCGAAAAACAGACTCATTGGAAAAGACCCTGATGCGGGGAAAGACTGAAGGCGGGAGGAGAAGGGGACGACAGAGGTTGAGATGGTTGGATGGCATCACCGACTCAATGGACATGAGTTTAAGTAAACTCCGGTAGTTAGTGATGGACAGGGAGGCCTGGCGTGCTTCAGTCCATGGGGTTGCAAAGAGTCAGACATGCCTGAGTGACTGAACTGAACTGAACTGAAAACATCAATATCTTTCAATATGTCAGGGAATATTGCTCTTATATTAATATTTACTATTAAAGACTGCCACCTTTTAGCCTCAGAAGCTATGACTATAGATAATACTCCAGAACAATTTGAATGTCTAGAGCTAGAAAACCTTCTACCTTAACCACTGGTTAAAACACCAAATTCATGCACCAGTACAAATTCAAACTGTCAAATATTGCAAAATTGTTAGTGCATTTGACTGTAAGGAGTGGTCCTTATTTTTGAGAAATTAATAAAAAGATTAAAAAATGTGTAAGGGGATCTGTAGAGGAAAAAAATGAAATGCTCTTTACTAAATACAAATATATATTGCATAAAAAATCCTGCAAAATGTCAATTTGATATTGAGTCAGGGATGGAATAGCAGAATGGCTTTGCTTTGGTGTCAAATATACTTTGGGGATGATAATTATTCTATATTCTACTTTTGCAGGACAATATGGCAAAATGAAGGCTCTACAAAGTACTTTATTACTAACAAAATAAATTTGATTGACATTTTTTATCTCCCAATTTCCCAAGACATTGACCTTCAAACTTCGTTTTATCTTTTTGCTTAGTAACTTTTTTTTTTTTTACCATAAAACACCTTTTGTAAAAAATGAATACAGGCAAATGTGAATCCCAAATTAATTTGTATAGTTAGACTGTGTAGGGGAAAGTCTAAAAGAGTTGCATCAGTACCTAGAAATACATATTTTTTTGACATTAGGCTGAATGTTATGTCTACCTGTGAATATATATAAGCGGATCAGGTAGTCATACACAATGATCATACACTTTCCTTTTGTTTTCTGTAATGTGATCTTTACTTTACATCTGAGACCCCCATATAATTACCACAATTAAACAAGTAAACTGATATTCTAGAAACCTTTTGGTTTGGAGGGCACCTAGAGAACTGGCGGTTTATTCACTGTGGATATGTTTTTTATCTGACTTACTGCTTATTTGTACTTCAAAGGGAGCATAAATCACAGAACAGCCTTCTGTTTAAAATATTAATAAGTTTTTATTTTTATAATACCTTCTCTACTACTGCCTGAGAATAATTACAGAAAGAATTCAGACTTCTGTCTTATTCAAGTGTACCTGATCAAAAACACACGTAAACATTCATGCACCAGAGAGAAAGACAGAGCTGCTTATGTATGCAGCAGAATAATATCACACTGAATTGAGAAACTAGTCTCTCGGGACCAATTTTATGCCTTCCTCTACAGCTGTATGGAGCCACTTTGGAACATAATATATTCTTTTGAAGTCAATGATCCCTGAGGGTTCAAAGCAAGATAAAAATTTGGCTCTTGATAGAGCGGATGCATTGTGCAGAATAGAGTCTTTAATTCTAAGCCTCACTGAGCACATGCATACCCACACACACACAAGATAAAGAGAAAGGGGGAGTAATTCACTGGAGAAAATGTAAAATGATCAGGACCCAAAATGTTGACTTGACATGCAAGAAGTAAAATCAGAAGCTTAGCTATCCTTTGTATTAGAGTGAGGTTGAGGAGGTATGTCTATTTATATGTCTTTACTCAAAAAGGGGAGGAAAAAAAAAAAAAAGAGAAATGATCACATGGCTCAAAGAGGTATGACCACACAAAAGAAAACCAAACTTTAAGAAAAGAAATAATGTTACCAGTTTTTTTTTCTTCTGAAATTGTGTTTCACAACATTAACCTGGAACCAATCTGCAAGTATGAACCAAATTTTCAAAGGGACTTGATTGGAATAAAGCTGTTCACAGGTTTAGCTCAAACTTATGAGCATTTATTACTAATCTGTGTGCATGTGTGTGACACACGTGTGTGTATATGTGTGTGTTCAGCTTCTTTGAGAATTTGTATTGCTCACATTATACAAAAATCAAGACAAAGTCAATTTTTCTATGCATACTGCATACAGCTAAACAGTAGAAATGATCAATTCATAATAACTTCAGTGATGGCTCTATAAGTATTTATTTGCATGTTTTTGCTAGATTTCAGTTCATATAGAATAGTCTCCAAAACTAGTTTAGATTTTATTAACTGTTGTACCTTATTTCAGGTTAAGAGACTTTCAAATGCATAGCTGGAGTTCTTATTTAACATTACTAACACGTATACTGAAATCTGATAACATGCTAATAAGGAGGGGCTCTAGGGTTCCTATTCAGAGAGTTTTATAATTAGAACAGAGTTGAAATTCAGAAAACTGTTAATAGAAGTAAAGCTTGTGAAACAGGAAACACTGGGAAAAAATCTAAGACAGATGATTTACTTTTGTCAGATAGTCCTTGGATCTGAAATAGAGAAGACAAGGAGACATTTCGTCCAAGAAAGGGGTTCATGTACATATTTATCCAATGGGTTAGACTGAAAAAGAAGCTCAGTTTCAGAGTGGTGTTGAAGCAACTTCAAACAGTATACAATTCTGCTTCTTTGCTGCAAGGATAAGCTATTTTTTGTAGATAGTAAGAACTGTGCAAGTGTAAGGACCTTTTGATGGAAGAGGCAGTGATATGATCACACAGTGAAGGATACTTTGGACCAATTGTCATCAAAGAGATGGGTTGTATTTCAGTTGGAACCTTCTGACTCTTCCACAGCAGTGCCTAACCTATTTATTTGGAAGTCCTGACCCTTTACTTCTAATATTGGAGACAGGCTAGACAGGTTATAGTCCTAGATGAGTTATAGATTGGCCAGCTCTTCTAGATCATGTATAGATCTTTTCTCTTTCCATTGTTCTCAACCTATTCCTCTATCCTTCACATTTGGTCAACTGAGCTTTTGACTATTTCAATTGTTTTCTTTTCTTTTTTTTTTTTGCACATATCAACTTGGTAAAGTATTCTTTCAACTTCAATGTATTTCTTTAGCAAGAACCTATAATTCTCTTTGTCTCTTATTCTTTATACAGACTCCTGGCACAAGTCAGCAGGAAAATCATGTAGGACTTTTTAACATATAACTAAAATGTTAGCCCACCCTCACATTTTAAAGAATCTAATGATCCCAGTTTCTCATTAACACCAATACAAAATGCAAAGTGTAAACACTGTCACAAATGTAGTGTTTCTTCAAATGATCTAGTCTCAAAAGAGAAATGAGAACACTGTCCATAGAAGAACAAACAATATTTAATTGAATGATCATGTTCAAAATAGATATAAAGAGAGGCATATTTAGTGTACCACTGTATTTGATACTGCAGGAAAAAATGAGACAATAGGACAAAGGAGAAGGGAGGGGTATGCATATATCAACTGCCTTATTAGTAGGAGTCACTCTCCTCATACAAACATGCAAAGTGAGAACACTTCCATGCCAGCAAAGGATGTGGGAAAGAGTTATGCATTATGGCTTAGTAGGTAAAGATTTTGGTGAGAATAAAATAACTAGTAAGAAAATAGCATGATGATAGCAAAGGATAAAAGATGATATAAATCCCCTCACAGTGAATACATTTCCACATAGCTTCTGGTATAACCATTCCAGAAAAACATAGCCTTTCTCATTTTCACTTAAAATAATTTCATGAGGCCACATCTTTGCTAAAAATTCTTATTTAAACTTAAATGAAAGCTCTTCAAGATCATGCCACTGCCTCCCTCTCTGGCTTACCCCCTCTCATCTTACCTCTAAATGTTATACCCAAGTTCCAGTAATACCAAGCTTCTAGCTGTGCTTACACGCACCAAGCCAGCTCCTTCCCAACTTCTGTTACCTCTTTTCTGTTCTTCAGTCGCTCAGTCGTGTCCGATTCTTTGTGACCCCATGGGCTGTAGCACACCAGGCTTCCCTGTCCTTCACTGTCTCCCCTTCTCCTCCAGCATTCAATCTTTCCCAGCATCAGGGTCTTTTCCAATGAGTCGACTGTTCGCATCAAGTGGTCAAAGTATTGGAGCTTCAGCATCAGTGCCTGCAATGAATATTCTACTGTTACCTCTGCTTAGGCCTAAGACCCATCTTTTTCTCTTCTCTCAAGTTTGATATTTTGCTGACCCTTTCACACTCCCAAAGCTGAACCATATCATTATCTTTTATGCTCCTACAGTATCCATTGATCAAGTTCAACACACTCTGTTTTAAAAAATGCTTTTTCATTCTACCTACATTAAAGTCATTCATTGCATACATGCACAGCTTAATACAGCACTTTCTACATAAGACAACTCCTGGTGTTCAATGTTTTGATTTTAAAATACAAAGATTTATTCAGCGTTTGAATTATGATCTTTTTCTGGGCTGGAAATATGCAATACAATTCTCTCTTGTGATGCAAGGCAGCTTTAAGCCACAGCTCCCAGTCAGCCATAAGATCACAAGGGTAAACAAACAACTCATATAACCACTATACACACCCATATGGCCATTCTGTTTTTCACTTTCTGTACAGTATCCAATGAATTAAACAAGATATTCAATACTTTCTTACAAAATAGGCCTTTTGATAGATGATTTTGTCCAACTGTAGGCTAACATAATTATTCTGAGAATATTTAAGGTAAGCTGCACTAAGCTATGATGTTTACTAGGCTGGATGTATTAAACGCACTTTCCACTTAATAATATTTTCAACTTACAATGGGCTTACCATGATGTCATCCCATTATAATTTAAGGATGATCTGTATTACCAACTCAAATTTTCTGACCAACTGGAAAGCAAATATATGGTTCACTGGGTCACCTAGAAAGTCATTTAGAGAATTCTATATTTCTCTTACAGAAGCTAAATTTTAGGAAGGACTTTATATATATATATATATATATAATAAATGGGTTGCCTTGAAAATGAACCAAGAGCATTCTGTTGTTTCTGAGATTGCACCCAAGTACTACGGCATTTTGAACTCTTCTGTGGACTATGAGGGCCACTCCATTTCTTCTAAGGGATTCTTGGCCACAGTAGTAGATATCATCTGAATTAAGTTCACTCATTCCTATTCAGCTATGGTAAACCTAGACAGCATATTAAAAAGCAGAGACATTAATTTGCCAACAAAGGTCTGTACAGTCAAAGCTATGGTTTTTCTAGTAGTAATCTATGGATGCGAGAGTTGGACTATAAAGAAAGCTGAGCACTGAAGAATTGATACTTTTGAACTGTGGTATTAGAGAAGACTCTTGAGAGTCCTTGGACTGCAAGGAGATCAAACCAAACAATCCTAAAGGAAATCAGTCCTGAATATTCATTGGAAGGGCTGATGCTGAAGCTGAAATTACAATACTTTGGCCACCTGATGTGAAGAACTGACTCATCGGAAAAGACCCCGATGCTGGGAAAGATTGAAAGCAGGAGGAGAAGGGGACGACAGAAGATGAGATGGTTGGATGGCATCACCGACTCGATGGACATGAGTTTGAGCAAGCTTTGGAAGTTGGTTATGGACAGGGAAGCCTGGCATTTTGCAGGCCATGGGGTCACAAAGAGTTGGACACGACAAAGTGACTGAAATGAACTGATTCTCATTCATTTTAGTTTACTAATTCCTAAAATACTGATGTTCACTCTTGCCATCTCTTGTTTGACCACATCCAATTTACTTTGATTCATGCACCTAATATTCCAGGTTCCTATGCAATATTGTTCTTTATAGCATAGACTTTACTTTCACCACCAGATATATCCACAACTGGACACTGTTTCCACTTTGGCCCAGCCTCCATTCTTTCTGGAGTTATTTCTCTGTTCTTTCCCAGTAGTATATTGAACACCTAACAACCTGGGGGGTGGATCTTTCAGTGTTGTATCTTTTTGCCTTTTCATATGGGGGTTCCCAAGGCAAGAATACTGAAATGGTTTGCCATTCCCTCCTCCAGTGGACCATGTTTTGTCAGAACTCTCTCCACCATGACTTGTCCATCTTGGGTGGCCGTGCATGGCATGGTTCATAGCTTCACCAACTTACACAAGGCTGTGATCCATGTGATAATTTTGGTTAGTTTTCTGTGAATGTGATTATTGTTATGAAGATCCTGGGATTGTAGTTCTTTCTTCTTCTGTCTGTCTTCTGATGGATGGGGAAAAGAGGCTTCTGCAAACTTCCTGATGGGAGAGGCTGGTTGTGGGAAAAACTGGGTCTTGCTCTGGTGGACATGGTCAGTAAAACTTTAATCCAGTTTTCTGCTGATGAGTGGGGTTGTGCTCCCTTCCTACTAGTTGTTTGGCCTAAGGTGGCCCAGTCCTGGAGTCTACAGGCTCTATGGTAGGGCTAAAGGTGACCTCCAAAAGGACTTATGCCATCATGCGTCACCCAGGACCACTGCTGTCAATGCCCCTGTCCCCACGGCAGACCATTGTCAGCCCATGCTTCACAGAAGACCCTCAGACACTCACAGGCAGGTATGCCCCAGTCTCCTGCAGAGTCACTGTCCCTTTCCCCTGGGTAATATGACACATAATGTTTTGTTTGTGCCTTCCAAATATCTGTTTCCCACAGTCCTGTAGAAGTTCTGTAATCAAATCCCACTGACATCCAAAAGTTAGATTCCCTGAGGATTCCCAGTCCCTTTGCCAGATACCCAGGTTGGGAAGTCAGATGTGGGTCTTTGCAACAGTGCAACAACTGCTTTGGTATAATCGCTCTCCAGTTTTTGGGTCACCCATCTGGTAGCTCTATGGTAGGATTACAGGCTCTATATTAGGGCTAATGACTGAAGTGGATGAATCACAAGCTGGAATCAAGATTGATGGGAGAAATATCAACAACCTCAGATATGCAGAAAGTACCACCCTAGTGGCAGAAAGCTAAGTGGAAATAAAGACCCTCTTGATAATGGTGAAAAAGGAGAGTGAAAAAGCTGGCTTAAAACTCAACATTCAAAAAACTAAGATCACAGCATCTGGTCCTATCACTTCATGGCAAATAGATGGGGAAACAATGGAAACAGTGGCAGGTTTTGTTTTCTTGGGCTCCAAAATCACTTCAGAAGGTAACTGCAGCCAAGAAACTAAAAGATACTTGCTCCTTGGAAGAAAAGCTATGAACAAACTAGACAGCACATTAAAAAGCAGAGATATCACTTTGCCAACAAAGGTACATATATTCAAAGCTATCATTTTTTCAGTAGTCATATACAGATGTGGGAGTGGGACCATACAGAATGCTGAGCACCACAGAATTGATGTTTTTGACCTGTGGTAATGGAGAAGACTCTTGAGAGTCCCTAGGACAGCAAGGAGATCAAACCAGTTTTTCCTAAAGGAAATCAGCCCTGAATATTCATTGGAAGGACTGACACTGAAGCTGAAGCCCCAATATTTTGGCTTCCTGATGTGAAGAGCCAGCACACTGGAAAAGACCCTGATGTTAGGAAAGATTGAGGGCAAGAGGAGAAGGGGGCAGCAGACGATGAGATGGTTGAATGGCATCATCGACTCAAAGGACATGAGTTTGTGCAAACTCAGGGAGATATTGAAGGACAGAGGAACTTGGTGTGCTGTCCTCTGTGGTGTTGCAGAGTTGGATACAGCTTAGCGACTGAACAACAACAATAATAAACATAAACATATATCCAATTGCCACATGTAATAGTAGTATTTATTAATCAATGCTCAATGCTCCTGAAAAACTAATGCATTTGGCTTTTGATCTTTTCTTTCCTTTATTTTTAAATCTTAATATCTGAGTTGCTGTATTGATTATCATAAAAAACTTGAAGATAATTTGGACTACCTCTTTTTTCATTTGTAATGTTATTTGCACTTTGATAGGTTTATCTTAGGACAAATAATTTAAATGCTTCATGTAACAAATATATAAATACCTAGCAGTAGAAATTAATAACACATTTTTAAATTCTATACATAATATATCCTCTTTTAAGACTGCTTCCAAATTTATTCTATGAGGCCAGCATTACCTTGATACCAAAATCAGACAAGAACATAAGGAAAATTACAGGTCACTATTTCTAATGAACCTAAATGCAAAAATCCTCAGCAACATATTAGCAAACTGAATTCAACAATACATTAAAAATATCATAGACCACAGTCAACTGGGATGGATCCAGGAATGCAAGAATGGATCAGTATCAGCAAATTGATAAATATGAAAAACCACATTAACAAAACAAAGGCTAAAAATCATATCATCGTCTCAATAGAAGAAGGAAAAAAAAAACTCTTGACCAAATTCAACATCTATTTATGATAAAAACTTTCAACAAAGTGGATATAGAGGGAACATACCTCAACATAATAAAGGTTATATATGACAAACTCACAGCTAACAAGGTCAGGAACTAGACCAAGGTAACCTATATTGCCTCTTTTATTCAATATATTGCTGAAAGTCCCAGCCATAACAATGAGACAAGAAAAAGAAATAAAAGGCATCCACATAGGAAAGGGATAAATAAAACTGTCACAGTTTGCAGATGGCATGATACTATCTATAGAACACCCTAAAGATTGTACAAAAAAAAAAATAATAATAATAGAACTAATAAAGAAGTCCAGTAAAGTTTCAGGATGCAAAAGTAGTATGCAGAAATACTGTATTTCTATACACTAACAATGGATTAACAGGAAGAGAAATTAAGGGAATAATCTATTTACAAGTGTATTTAATAGAGTACCAAGCAATAAATTTAAGCAAGGAAGTGAAAAATGCAGACTTTGAAAAATATATAACCTGGTAAAAGATATTAAAGACACAAATAAATGGAAAGATATAATATGCTTATGGGCTGGAAGAATTAATATTGTTAAGATATCCATACTACCCAAATCAATCTACAGATTCAATGCTATTGTTATCAAAATACAAATAGTAGTTTTGACAGACTGAAAACATATAATCCTAAAATCTGTATGGAACCAGAACCACCGAAGTCCCCAAATAGCCAAAGCTATCTTTAGAAAGAAGAACAAAGCTGAAGGTATCACGTGCCATCATTTAAAACTATCCTACAAAGCTAGAGTAATCAAAACAGTATGGTGCTGGCCTGAGGCAGACATACTGAACAGCAGAACAGAATGGGAGCATGCATGTTAAGTCAATTCAGTTCCGTCCGGCTCTGTGCACACCTGTGGACTGTAATCCTTCAAGCTCCCCTGTCCGTGGGAATTCTCCAGGCAACAATACTGGAATGTGTTGCCATGCCCTCCTCCAGGGGATCTACTTGACCCTGGGATCAAATCCACATCTCATGTCTCCTGCACTGGCAGGTGGGTTCTTTACCACTAGTGCCACGTGGAAAGCCACAGAACAGGAGAGATAATCTCAACAAGAACTCATACTTATATGAGCAATTGATCTATAACAAAAGATGCAAGAACATATAATAGGGAAAGGCAGCCTCTTCAGTAAGTGATGTTGAGAAACTGGACAGCAATGTGAAAAAGAATGAAACTAAGCCACTTTCTTACACCATATACAAAAATAAACCATACAAAATGGATTAAAGACTTAAATTTAAGACCTGGAATCATAAAACTCCTAGAAGAAAACATAGCCAGTATGTGCTCTGGTATAACTACACAGTATTTTTCTGGTATGTCTCCTCTGGTAATGTACACACAAATAAAAACAAACAAATGGGACTACATCAAACTAAAAAGTTTTTGCACAGCTAAAGAAACCACCAACAAAACAAAAAGGCAACCTGCTGAATAAAAGAAGATACTCCAAAATAATTCATATTGTAGGAGTTTAATATCATATATATATATATATATATATATAAAACCTATATAATGCCATAACAAAAAATGATTAAAAATGGGAAGAGAACCTGAAAAAAATTATTACAAATGGGAAAAGAACCTGTAAAAAACCACAGTTTTCCAAGTGAGACATGCAGATGGCCAACAGACACACAAAAAGGTACTCAACATCCTTAATCATCAGGGAAACACAAATGAAAACTACAATGACATATCATCTCACACCTGTCAGAATGGCTATCATCAAAAAGAAAGCAAATAAAACATGGGTAATGGTGTAGAGAAAAAGGAACCTTCATATACTGTGGTGAAAATGTAAATTTGTACAGTTATCACAGAAACATGTATGGACATTCCTAAAAAAATTAGAAACAGAACTGTCATATGATTCAATAACTCCATTTCTCAGTATTTAAGTGAAGAAAATGATAATTTTAATTTGAAAAGATAAATGCACTCAGAAGTAGATTCATACACACAGAAATTGTTGGTTGTCAGAAAGGAGTTGCATAAGAGGTTGGGTGAAATAGCTAAATGGGATTAAGAAGTACGAACTTCCAGTTGTAAAATGAATTAATCACAGAGATATATTGTATAGTATAAGGAACATGTGTGTGCTTAGTCGCTGAGTTGTGTCCGACTCTTTGCGACCCCGTGGACTGTAGCCTGCCAGGTTCCTCTGTCCATGGGGGTTCTCTAGGCAAGAATGCTGGAGTGGGTTGCCATGCCTTCCTCCAGGGGATCCTCCTGACCCAGGGATTGAACCCAGGTCTTCCGCACTGCAGGCAGGTTCTTTATCATCTGAGCCACCAGGGAAGCCCAGTATAAGGAATATGGTCAATAATAATGCAAGAACTTTGTACAGGAACACGTGTTTACTAGACTTACCAGGGGGATCATTTTGTAATGTATTTAAATGTTGAATCACTAAGTTGAATACTTGAAGTTAACATAATATTGTACATAAACTATACTTCAATTAAAGTAAACAACTAAATTGAAAAATTAAAAAAAAATCTTGCTGAATTAATAAATGAACATTATATAATCTAAATAAAAATAAAAGTCAAGGTGTTAACGATGGAATTAATAGAGCTTTTAGCTAGTTACTTTTATAGTCACAAAATTTAGTATCAGCACTGCATTACGTAGCAGGAAATCAATGAAATGGATATACAAATCAATATACACCCAAAGAAAACAATCTGACCTAAAATAAACTGTGTCTCACAACGTGGAGGCAAATTTTGTCTTGTCATAGTATAGTAGCACTTCTGGGTGCAAATCTGGATCTCAAGATGCTTGTAATAATCAAATATATGTGTGTACTTTGGGATGTTAAATGCATTTACATATCCTTGGCCATCATTTAGGTGAAGAAATAGTAAAAGATATAAAGATGCTGATCTAAATTAGTACAGGAAATAACAGTACTTTCCCCTACATTCAAAAGAAATGTATTACACATTCATCTTTCATATGTCCCTTCCTTTCAAATGTGAGTACTAAATTTTTTTTTAAATGTCATTTGTCACCATTAAGAATCAATTTGGTTTAACTTTTTATTGCTTTTATGGAAAGAGTCTCAAATATGGTAAGTAATGGAAAGAAATAGTCAGTGCCAAAGGGTTAGTCATTCTGAACGGATTTTATTGTAATAGCATCCACAAATGTATATATCTAGCTTTAAAACTAATAACTGAAGCACATCGTTTAAAATGTTTCAGTTCTGACACAGTAGTGAAAAAAGAAATTCAAATTACTCCAAGTAAAAGTAATTTTTCTTGAAGTTAGGCATATATTAGCAAAACAACTCTAGGCAAGTCTAAATGGGAAAAGTACTCAAACAGAGAAAAGGCAACTGAATTTTTTTCTGAATTTATCAGGATACACCTTTTGTGTTTGATAGTGTTAAAAGGACAGTAACAGCCAGTTAACTACTAAATTGAAATGACAGCATTTCCATTTGGATACAAGTGATGAACTATAATCACTGGCTCTTAACTTCCCTACTCTTAGTTAATACTGCTACAGTGGGTGGCGGAGTAGAGGGAAATTATATTACTATATAAACATCTTGGGCTTCTCTGATATTGCAGATGGTAAAGAATCCACCTTCCATGTGGGAGACCTGGGTTCGATCCCTGGGTTGGGAAGATCTAGGGAATGGCTACCCTCTCCAGTATTCTTGTCTGGAGAATTCCATGGACAGAGGAAAGGACTGATTCAAAACTTACTGTACCTGGAATGGAGTCTAGGCACCTTTTCAATGGCAGCTTTCTTTGATTATCTATCCTGAGTGACTAACAAAACAAAACAAAACAAAACAAAAAGGTAAGCTGTAAATAGTTTACATTTTAACAGAATGATATAAACCTCGGGCACTAGCTAGTGGGTGACAAACTCTAACATGATTTTGAATAAATAGAAATATAAATGTGCAAATAGGGATAGCTGAATCAAGGTGTTGAATGTTAATGTTCTCCATTCAATAAACTTAACTACTTCTTTACCATTTTATGAGATCAATACATTTTCTGACTATCATAAAGGTTTACTTCTTATGTGCAGAAAAAATTTATAATAGTTACTAGTATTTTTGCTAATATTATAATTAATAATTCAGACATAAAAGTAATGTTAAAAATTGAGACAACCCCTTGAAACTAATGTTAAAAGCATGAGTAGTCTTTTAATAATGTTACCCAGTAATGTTGAGTTTTCTAAATTAACATTTATTTTTAAAAATATTCCTGTAAAATAACTCCACTTTAAACACCTAAAAACAACTATTTTTCTTAAACTATTCATTATCTATTTCTATAATTTACTGAACTAGGCATGATAACATTTCACAAGAGCAGGCATGACTGTGCTATTGAAGAATTTGAAATTAAAGCTGGAAATACCAATGTTCAGTTCAGTTCAGTCGCTCAGTCGTGTCTGACTCTATGCGACCCCATGAGCTGCAGCATGCCAGGACTCCCTGTCCATCACCAACTCCCAGAGTCCATCCAAACCCATGTCCATTGAGTCGGTGATGCCATCCAACCATCTCATCCTCTGTCGTCCCCTTCTCCTCCTGCCCTCAATCTTTCCCAGCATCAGGGTCTTTTCAAATGAGTCAGCTCTTTGCATCAGGTCACCAAAGTATTGGTGCTTCAGCTTTAACATCAGTCCCTCCAATGAACACCCAGGACTGATTTCCTTTAGGATGGACTGATTGGATATTCTCGCAGTCCAAGGGACTCTCAAGAGTCTTCTCCAAAACCACAGTTCAAAAGAATCAATTCTTCGGTGCTCAGCTTTCTTTATAGTCCACCTCTCACATCCATACATGACTACTGGAAAAACCATAGCCTTGACTAGATGGACCTTTGTTGACAAAGTAATGTCTCTGCTTTTTAATATGCTGTATAGGTAGGTCATAACTTTCTTTCCAAGGAGTAAGTGTCTTTTAATTTCATGGCTGCTATCACCATCTGCAGTGATTCTGGAGCCCCCAAAAATAAAGTCAGCCACTGTTTCCCCATCTATTTGCCATGAAGTGATGGGACTGGATGCTATGATCTTAGTTTTCTGAATGCTGAGCTTTAAGCCTATTTTTTGAGAAAACAAAAATTAAAAATCAACAAAACCCAGAATTGGCATTGAATGAAAGTAGTGTCTTTAAGTATCCCACTGATCTCCTTTTGCACCTTTCTTATAGCTCTTATTGTTCATTTTATACTATTAAAACTTTTACTACATTTTAAACTTCCGGAAGTTAAAACTTACACTTGATGTACTTAGCATTGAGGTATCGATCAAAGCAACAATATAGCAGCAGGATCAGCAAATATTTTTCTGATAACTGAATGATTTTTAAACAAAAACGTCACACTTCAGGTGGGAAACAAATGATGAAAGTGTCAGGAATATAAGATTTCTTTGCTTACAAAGATACGTGGGGATTTTCTTTCCTTTTCGAAGGTTTGAAGGGTAAACTTAATTCCAAATTTATTGGGTTCAGATTTAAAAAAATGAGTGCTTGGATGAGTACATCTGGTGTGTGCTGAGGATGAAGAGTAGAAGGTAAGCATGGTGATCAGCAAAAAAAAAAATTAATAACTATTATTACATCATAGGCAATGGCAAGGAGAAAAAAGAAAGTCTTCTTAAGTGAATAGTGCAAAGAAATAGAGGAAAACAATGGAATGGGAAAAAGTAGAGCGATTTCTTCAAGAAAATTGGAGATCAAAGGAAACATTTCATGCAAAGATGGGCACAATAAATGACAGAAATGACAAGGACTTAAGAGAAGCTGAAGAGATTAACAAGAGATGGCAAGAATACACAGTACTCTACAACAAAGGTCTTAACGACCCGGATAATCACGATGGTGTGGTCACTCATCTACAGCCAAACATCCTGGAATATGAAGTCAAGTGGGCTTTAGGAGGCATTACTACAAAGCTAGTGGAGGTGATAGAATTCCAGCTGAGCTATTTCAAATTCTGAAAGATGATGCGGTCAAAGTGCTGCATCCAATATGCGAGCACACTTGGAAAACTCATTAGTGGCCACAGGACTGGAAAAGGTCAGTTTTCATTCTAATTCCAAAGAAAGGCAATGTGAAAAGAATGCTAAACTACCAGACAATTGAGCTCTTTTCACATGCTAGCAAGGTAATGCTTAAAATCCTTCAAGCCAGGTTTCAACAGTATGTTAAACAAGAACTTCCAGATGTACAAGCAGGATTTAGAGGCAAAGGAACCAGAGATCAAATTCCCAACATCCACTGGATCATAGAAGAAGCAAAGGAATTCCAGAAAAGCATCTAGTTCTGTTTCATTGACTACACTAAAGCCTTTGACTGTATGGATCACAACAAACTGTGGAAAATTCTTAAAGAGATGGCAATACCAGACCACATTTAGCCTCCTGAAAAACTTGTATGCAGGTCAAGAGGCAACAGTTTGAACTGGTCATGGAACAATGGACTGGTTCAAAATTGGGAAAGGAGTACATCAAGGCCGTACATTGTCACCCTGTTTATTTAACTTATATGCAGAGTGCATCATGAGAAATGCAGGGTTGGAGGAATCACAAGCTGGAATCAAGATTTCTGGGAGAAATATCAACAACTTCAGATATGCAGATAATACCACCCTATTGGCAAAAAGCAAAGAGAAACTAAAAAGCCTCTTGATGAGTGTGAAAGAGAGTGAAAAAGCTAGCTTAAAACTCAATATTCAAAAAACTAAAATCTTGGCATCTGGTCGCATGACTTCATGGCAAATAAATGGGGAAAAAGTAGAAACATTGGCAGATTTTGTACTCTTAGGCTCCAAAATCTCTGTGGATGGTGCCTGCAGCCATGAAATTAAAAGATGCTTGCTCCTTGGAAGAAAAGCTATGACAAACGTAGATAGCAGATTAAAAAACAGCGACATAATTTTGCCAACAAAGGTCTGTCAAGTCAAAGCTATTGTTTTTCCAGTAGTCAAGTAGAGATGTGAGAGTTGGACCATAAAGAAAGCTGAGTATTAAAGAACTGATGCTTTCAAACTTGGTGCTGGAAAAGACTGTTGAGACTCACTTGGATTGCAAGGAGATCAAACCAGTCAATCCTAAAATAAATCAACCCTGACTTATTCATTCGAAGGACTGATGCTGAAACTGAAGCTCCAATACTTTGTTTGGTGCAAAGAGCAAACTCATTGGAAAAGACCTGGATTCTGGAAAAGACTGAGGGCAGGAGGAGAAGAGGGGGCAGAGGATGAGATGGCTGGA
The DNA here is from genome assembly GCF_033118175.1 of Dama dama. NCBI lineage: Eukaryota > Metazoa > Chordata > Mammalia > Artiodactyla > Cervidae > Dama > Dama dama. The sequence goes on along the minus strand of NC_083698.1, from coordinate 85,856,761 downwards.
TAGCATCACTGACTCAATGGACAAGGAGTTTGAGCAAACTCTGGGAGATAGTGAAGGACAGGGAAGCCTGGTATGCTGTAGTCCATGGTGTCACAAAAGTCAGACACGACTTAGTGACTGAACAACAAGAAGACACCCTGATGGAGGGTTGAGCCATATAGTAAGAGGATCTATAAATAGAATAAAAATCTATAAACTGAAAATTAAATCAAGATAAGGATTGAAGATGTCTTTTTTTAAATATAATAATATTGATCACTAAAGGAGGGGTTCGCTGGTGGCTCAGTTGGTAAAGAATCCTTCTGCAGTGCAGGAGACCCAGGCTTGATCCCTGGGATGGGAAGATCCCCTGGAGAAGGAAATGCCACCCACTCCAGTATTCTTGCCTGAAAAATCCCATGGATGAAGGAGCCTAGCAGGGTACCTGTGGCCCGCCTTCTGCAGGCTGCATGGGGTTGCAAAGAGTAGGACACAACTGAGCACAACGTTCTGTCTTCCTGTCTATTCATCATTAAGGTCCTGCACCAGGGTCTCTCAGGCTCAATGACTCACAAGAAGGATTCACAAGACAAAGTTGCATTACAGGAAAACAATACCGACTCAAATCAGCATAGGGAAAGACATCTGGGTGAAGCCCAGGAGAGATGAGGCACAAGCTTCCAGGTGTCCTCTCCCAGAGGAGTCTCATGATGGACATACTTAATTCTCCCAGCAATGGTATGTAACAACTTATGTTAAGTGTTGCCAACCAAAGAGGTCCCTCATCTCCAGGGTTTTTAATGGGGTCAGTCATGCAGCCATGCAGCACTTGAATGACTGGCCTCAGTTACTCAGACTCCAGTCCCTGCAGAGTGAAAACAGGTGTTAACTGTAAATTACATTGTTAACATAAACTATAGGATCAGACTGGTACAGCATGACCCATGTCCTCAGGAATAAAAAAACAAGCACTCATCATAGATTACATTGTTAGCCAAACTTACCTGGTCAAAGGGAACAGCATGAACCAAAGTTTCAGGCATACAAAAATCCTCTTTATCAGGGAGAATATTCCAAGGCTCAGAGTTCATCATCTAAGAGCCAGCTAAGGGCGAGTCATGACAACGAGCATTTTTGGGGAATGTCCCTTATACAATACAGGAAATATGGAAAGAATTACAAGAATTTGAAAAATCTGTCATTTGGAGTTGGTAATGGGTCCCTCTCAGGAAGCATATAAAATAGCAAAAACTTGGGAAGAATAGTGGGTAGAGACTGCCGTGTATTCAGCAAACCTATTTTCTATTCCTCTTGATCACAGAGCTATACTATATTTTTCATGTTCTCATACAGGTTTCTGAGACTGGATAACTGAGACTAGATGATGAAATGTTGGTGGTAGTGAGGCGTGCTACTTTCAGTGATATGAAGTTTATCTATCAAAGGAAAGCTAAGCCTGAGTTCAATGGTTTAGGTTTAAATTGCTTTTACATAAAGGGTCAAACCTGTAATTATTTTAAGAAGCAATCAGTTGAAAATTGCTACACTGTGAATTTCAGTGAACTAATAGTCTTTTACTTTTAGATCTGATAAATTAGCTGCAAACACTGTAAGATAGCAAAGTGACACATTAAAACATTAGGAATACACAATAAAAGTAGAAATGACAAAAATCCTAAGCATCACCAAGAATAACGCAAATATTTATTAACTTTATTAAATAATGTTATGTTTAAACTAACTTTTAACAATGAGCTCCATAATGTTTTTATTTATGTATGCTTTGTGTTCTGAATGAAATGTTTGAATTTTTTAAGAAATCAGTTGTGTGATATCATAATTGCAGTATACATCTGAGGGAATATAATCAAGACAGTGAAATGTTAAATATTTAAGAAAAAAATGAGTTTCACAAAAGGTAGATCAATATCCTAGAAACAAAACAATATCCTAGAAAGGATATTATGCAATTCATATCAGATTATCCAGTGAAAGTTTAAAATTCAGTGTAACTTTTATCTCTGTAGAACTAAAAAGCAGTGCATAAAAATATAAGCAGAAGGAGCATATCTTTTCAATTTGTTATGAGGTAAAAATACCTCATTCAACATATAGGAAGCTTTTGCAATTTTTGTGTCAATATTCTGTGGGTATGAAAGGGGCATTGTTTTTTCATTGTTTTTCCTTCTGAAGCAAAACTATAATGGCTTTTATCTTTGTTCATCTGATTTTAGGTTTACATTGCCCAAGGAAGCTGCACAATATTGATTACTACTGTTTAGGTTCTATATTTCATGTGAGAACTATCTTTACATAAGAAAGATAGTTTAAGTGGAAAACTATGGCAAGCACTTCATTCATTAGAGAATTTATGCTTTGTTCACTTGTATTTTGTTGGCTCAATGATTCCTTGGTTACTTAGACTCAGAGTATATTTTTCACAAATGAAGATTAAAAGATTTCCTTGACTTTCTAATTTTTGGCCAGTTCCCAATAAGCTATACAATAAATGGCTTTCATGTAAAAAAAAAACTGAATTTCATAACTTTAATTATTATATATACATTTAATAAATTTACACTTAACAATGTGTGGTTGTTTATGCATAACTGTGCCATGAAGACGCTATCAACTCTTTCTAAATGGAAGTATATGGCTTTGCATCAAACCATAAGTGAATTTGCAAGGGCAGAAATCAAGTGGTCACACTTTCTATCTATATACACTATTATTAAGACATAAACAATATAAAAACTAGTTTTATTTATTTAGAAACTAAGTTGCTAGATATGTCCAACATAGAAAAATCTAAAGATGTCCTACAGTCTAAAAATAACTGACAATAAAATGAAATGGAAGAGGGAATTTCCCACACAGGTGAAGACAATGTGGCTACTTGTTTTCACATTTAATAACAACTCTTCCAAAAACAAACAAAAAATAACTACACAGAAGCTACCCCTTTGCAACTCCAAAGTCAGAAAATGTTGAAACATTACAATAACTATAAGTACATTAAAAAAAACCCACTAAATTATTTTAGGTCCTCTCCCAAGCCCCTGCTTCACAGTAGAACTTTGCAGGAGACTTTGACAAAAATTACGGAGGAGTTTCTCAAAATTTTCCTCAAAAAGCATGAATATTATTTAAAGGATTATTTTCAGATCTATTTTACTCCAGGTTAGAATATTTTTTCTGTTTCCTTCCAAAACGACACAAATCAGACAAGGTCTCATTTTTAAGCATAGAGCTAATAAGGAATTAGACTTACATCTTATGGTATTAAGAGTCAAATATGAGTACTTTTCTTTTTCATTAGGCTCCCTCAAACTTTTTTAATTGAAATTAACTCACCCTTTCATATACATTTTTAGTTTATTATTCATACAGAAAGTTGGATATAACTATTCATTTCAATTCTTCACTCATCCCAAATGCAGAGTCATTACTTCCTGTCACCAAGAGAAACTTTAGGGTTGATGATTTAAATGCTCATTTATGATATGAAATTACACTTTACTTTCACCAGTTTTTTCATCATTTTCCTCTTGTAGACCTAGAATCTATAGGCACATGCTTCTACAATGCCTGCTACAGCCTGACTGCCGCTGGCACAAAGTTCAACAAAAATATTTGCTTTAAAATGACAAAGTCTGGAGTTTTTATATATTGATTTTTCTAAACTTGGATCACTGCTACTCATAGTAAAGCAGCTGATTCATCACAACCTGATAACAAGAGAGTTTTTGACAAAAACTTTAATGCCCTAAGTATCCATTCTGACAAAGCAATTCTAAAATGTCCCCCAAAATATGAATATCATTTGCTTGAAAGATTTTCAACTATATTTTAATTCAAGTTAGAATATTTTGCTGTTTTCTTTCTAATCCACACAAATAAGACAAGGCCTCCTTTTATATACTTTAAATTATTTATTAAATTTTCTTGACATTAATGCTAATGGGTTAAAATATTTCATGAAACTACAGACACAGATCTGCATTTGAAGTGCTTCTGACGAGTAGGATTTCTGCTTTTGCCTAAACATGAGGCTCTCTCTCTACCATCAGGACTCTGCCCAGCCTTCTCTCCTCATGCCCAGAGTCTATGATGGCCATTTCCATACCTCTATGGATCCTGGACCAGGCATCTGACCACAGCAGCCTCTGTTTTACACTTGAGGGAAACTGATAAGCAGGATCTTTGCCAGAATGGCGAGATAGCCAGCATCTGAGCACTGGTGCCCTGATTCCTACTAACCAACATCCACTAGGAGACAGCTAGAGACAGTTCTTTCAAAATCTAATGCCATACACAACAGGATGGATGAAACTGGAGGACGCATGCTAAGTGAAATAAGCCAGTCACAGAGAAAGTGCTGTATGAGTCTCCATATATGAGGTACCTTAACAGTCAGACTCACAGGGACAGAGAGTACAATGGTGGTTGCCACAAGCTAGAGGGAGGGAGAAATGGGAGGTTGCTTTTCAACAACATAGATTCAGTTATGCAAGATGAGGAAGTCCTAGGGAGCGGCTGTACAATGCTGTGCCTACAGTTAACAGTACGGCAGTGTGACTGAAATTGTTGTTGAGAAGATACATTTCATTCTAAGTGCTCTTGCACAATTAAAAGCAAAAAAAAAAAAACAAACAAACAAACAAAAAAAACCATGCAAGGTTCCTCTCCTTCATCACAGGCAAATAAGTAAAACCTTTTGCTTACTCTTCTTTCTTAGAAGTTTCTCACCATACAGATTACAATGTGTCTTCTCACAAACATAACTCTGCTTCCTTCCCTAGCTTCCTACCTCCTCAAAACTTGCAGCTTAAATGTTTTCTCTAACCCTCAGTCCATGATACAGAGATGTCCTATGTTCTTATTCTTTTTTTATTCCCTGCTGAAAACTCTACCTCCAAATCAATTTGAGACTCACCATAAAAAAAATATCCCTGGCTTGATATATTTGTCAGTTGCCCTGAGATGCAGACACAAAGAAGTAAGCATGCAAAAAAAAAAAAAGTGAAAGCCACTGAGTCAACTTTGGACTATAATCCACCAGGCTCCTGTCCATGGAATTCTCCAGGCAAGAACACTAGAGTAGGTATAGCCATTCTCTTCTCCAGGGGATCTTCCTTACCAGGAATCAAACCCAGGTCTCCTGCATTGCAGGTGGATTCTTTACTGTTTAAACGATCAAGGAAGTCCCTTGCATGCAGAGATTTTATTAAAGGCAAGACTATGTGAAAGGAAAGAGGGAAAGAGGCATGGAAGACTGCTGAGAGAACCAATCAGGCAGTAGAACAGGACATGGAACAACAGACTGGTTCCAAATAGGAAAAGGAGTACATCAAGGCTGTATATTGTCAACCTGCTTATTTAACTTATATGCAGAGCACATCATGAGAAACGCTGGGCTGGAATCACGATTGCCGGGAGAAATATCAATAACCTCAGATATGCAGATGACACCACCCTTATGGCAGAGAGTGAAGAGGAACTAAAAAACCTCTTGATGAAAGTGAAAGAGGAGAATGAAAAAATTGGCTTAAAGCTCAACATTCAGAAAACTAAGATCATGGCATCTGGTCCCATCAACTCATGGGAACTAGATGGGGAGACAATGGAAACAGTGTCAGATTTTATTTTTGGGGGCTCCAAAATCACTGCAGATGGTGATTGCAGCCATGAAATTAAAAGATGCTTACTCCGTGGAAGGGAAGTTATGACCAACCTAGATAGCATATTAAAAAGCAGAGACATTACTTTGTCAGCAAAGGTTCATCTAGTCAAGGCTGTGGTTTTTCCAGTAGTCGTGTATGGATGTGAGAGTTGGACGGTGAAGAAAGCTGAGCACCGAAGAATTGATGCTTTTGAACTGTGATGTTGGAGAAGACTCTTGAGAGTCCCATGGACTGCAAGGAGATCCAACCAGTCCATCCTAAAGGAGATCAGTCCTGGGTGTTCATTGGAGGGACTGATGCTGAAGCTGAAACTCCAATACTTTGGCCACCTCATGCAAAGAGTTGACTCACTGGAAAAGACCATAATGCTGGGAGGGATTGGGGGTAGGAGCAGAAGGGGATGACAGAGGATGAGATGGCTGGGTGGCATCGCCGACTCGATGGACATGAGTTTGAGTAAACTCCGGGAGTTGGTGATGGACAGGGAGGCCTGGCATGCTGCGATTCATGGGGTCGCGAAGAGTCAGACACAACTGAGCGACTGAACTGAACTGAACTGAAAAAGAGAAGAGAAGGCTAGGTGGAAGTTGTGCAATCTAAGAAACATTCAACAAGGTCATCAGGGAGTCCTTGAGCCCAAGTCTGCCCCTGTCTCCCCAGAAAGGTCTGCTTTGGTATTTCTGACTCACTCGTGTTGAGTAGATGAAGCTTACAGGAGGAGTGGCTTTGTGAATGCTATGATGGCTTTTAAGGCTCAGAACCTGGGGCAATTTATCAATTAGGCTGCAAGTAACAGGAGGAACACAAGGTGCATTACCACAGCTGTCCCACTCTGGTCTCCGTTATCAGTCAGCTACCACCTTCTTCCTTTCTTCATGCCCACACTTTTTGAACAAGGTTTCTTTGTTCATTTCTCTAGTTCTTTACCTCATGCTAATACCTCTATCTACCTCATTCTGGTTTCTTCTCTATAACCACAAATATTTTCTCAATAAATTCACTGATATATATATCTGGCATTAAGACAATGCATAATTTGTAGTTCTTTTATTCATTCTCTAAACTGCAAACTGTAGAATACAATCTTCTTGAAAAAGATGTTTCATTCTTTGCTTGTTTTGATCTATAAAATGCATGATCATTTTTGTTGATATCTGCTTCTTACTGAGGGTTTCCATGGTGGCTCAGACAGTAAAGAATCTGCCTGCAATGCAAGAGACCTGGGTTCAATCACTGGGTCAGGAGATTCCCTGGAGAAGGAAATGGCTACCCACTCCAGTATTCTTGCCTGAGGAATTCCATGGCAGAGTAGCCTGGTGTGCTACAGTCCATGGGGTCACAAAAGAGTCAGATACAACTGAGCAACTAACACTTTACCTTTTCTTACTGAACTTTATACATTCCATACTCTTTATCTACAGGTTCTGCATCTATGGACTCTGCCAACTACAGCTGAAACCATCTTCTTTTTAAATTCCAGAAAGTTTCAAAAAGCAATGTACTTAGTAACTATTTACATAGAATTTACATTAAGACTAGGTATTAAAAATAGTCTAGAGATGATTTAAAGTATATAGGCAGATATGTATAGGTTATATGTAAATACTATGCCATTTTGCATAAGGCACTTTACCATCTGTGGAGTGGATTTTGGTATCTGAGGGCAACACTTCCCCATTCTATGGATAGCATGGGATGACTGCAGTTGATGTGTCTCAGATGGTTATTATCTCATCCCTCCTAATTTCTGTACTCAATTACAATTGATATACCAATAAATATGAATTTAAATCACAAGTCTAAATTTTTTTCCATGAGCTTAAAAACTAGATATCCAAATGTACTTGGATATGCACATGCATAACTCAAAGGAAAATACAAAATGAATTGCTTCTTACCAAACTTTCTCCCGTATACTAAATCTACAGTAATCATCCTAGCAGTGCCCCAACTGCCCACGTTAGAAACTGGAATACCAATATAGTTTCTTCATCCCCATAACTGTTATCTGTATTCAATATAATATGCACTGTTAAACTTCAGAATTGCTTTTCCACTGCCACTTCTCTATTTTAAGCCACTATCACATTTATCATGAATTACTATAAAATTCATCTTACTTCATTCCTATCTTTATCTTTAAATACACTAGTTCATTATAGACTAGAGATAATTATGTTACTTTAAATAACAACACATGAATGTGTTTCATGTTATATTGTACCTAGTCTACAAAATAAAGATGAAATAACATGAAAACAGTTTTTGGAAAGTAAATATTCCAGTTCAAAGTCTACCATTACCTAGATATGTAACTTGAGAACTTTGAATTTGTTTCAACTTTCTTAATGAAAACTGGATTGGATTAAATCAATAGGGTACAAATAGTGGGCTATATGCAAAACTAATTGTGTTTATACATCATGTTCACATGGGACACTAAACAACATTGTTACTATAATTTGAAAGTCTCTGCTATTTTAAGAAAGGATTTATATTACAGAAAGTTATATAGCCCTCTAACCAGATTACTTCACTCTCTCAGTCTAGTCCTTCCTCATTAACTGTCTTTAAGGTTAAAGCACAGACACAGACTGCGCTATTCAACACAGACACACTCTCAAGATGCTGAGCTTCCAAGTTTTAGAATCCTATCACAAGTAATTTTTACTGTCTGGTTTTATTAGTAAATGTTTCTTAGGCCGAAGAAATAAAAGGATTTATAAAAGTTAGGATTTTGCATTTTATTAATCTGTGAATTTTGTGATATAACATTATACTCACTAAAGAACAGATATAGGCATAAGGATTTTACATAAGGTAAAAAAAAAAAAAAATTCCAGGAAGAATCAGGAGAGAAAAACATTGTAACTGTTTTATCATTAGTGATATATCTAAAAAATCTAGACTAACCGGTTACATAGTATCCTGAATTTTGTTGTTCTTTCTGTAACATTTATCACATTTTCCTCTGTATTATTTTTTAAACTATTAATTGATTTCACTAGCATCAGAGAATTGAGGCTTATGTTTGAAGTAATCCATTAGACACTCGGAATTATGAGGACTAAAATTTATAACTTCTCTGATGTTTCAGAAGAGAGGAGACTGGAAGACCTGAAGAAAGAAATATTGCTCTAGCTGTTGAGGTCAGTCTCCACCTCACTAATTACATCCAGGACACTGGAGATGATCCAAGAAATCTGTTTTCTTTTTCATATGATTCCTTATAATAAATCATAGTTTTTAAAATATCAAAGGGCTTAGCAAGCAATCACTGTGATCTACTGTGGGTAAATCAACCCTCTTCTCCACTCAATATTAAAAAAAGTCAGTGGGTCAGTGAGATTCCAAGATTAATATCAAAGCAATCAGACTGGCACCTTATTCTACTGGCTTTTACGGTAAGAGATTAGGACTACACATCTATATGGTTAAGCAATTAGTTTTAGAATCAAGGAATAAAATTCTATTCATATGAAAGTTTCTAATAGTTACTACATAGTTTTATGATCACTATTATTTGATATGAAAATAATAATAGTGGAGGAAAATACTTTTCAGCATTCAACACTCATAACCAATCTTGGACATTTCTTAAATTCATTTGTGACCTGATTTGCAAAGGTGAATTTAAAAATGTTTGACACGAGTTATAGGAAAATAAGCACAATCAAAGGGAAAGCCACGTGTCTTTTCTATGTCAAGCTAATAATCACTATTGCAAAGCATTCTAAAAATGATATCTCTTTTCATTTATGAAATATTTCATCTTAGTGCCAGTACCACTTTCAGAAGTGACTCAAGGAAACATTTCAGTCTTGATTTTTTTCCATCTTATACATGAGACCCTTCATGTACATTGAATAAAAGAACTAAATAGATTAGGACTTAACTATCAATGTAATATGCCCATGTTAATAATAATCTTCCTCCATCAAATCATATTCCTTTAACTGGTTGTTTTTAACAGGTTAAAAGCATTAGGTTCTATTGTTTATACACTGATACATATCTTTTGAGGGAAGGAGGAAAAGGAAAGGAAAAGGTGAGCACTTGGAATAAGAATGTGTGTCGATACAACAGGGATTCAAAGGCTATTATCTAACATGTAAATATAATCAAAAGTAGATGAATACTTTTTTTTTTTTTGTATTGTGGAAGATGGACGTATGAATTCAGACAAGATGAGTTGACTCTGACTCTGGTACCTAATGTGCATGATCCTCACATAACACCCTTGAGTATAGGTATGCTGATATGTAGAATGAGGATGAAACATATAACTCAAACAATTTGGGTGGAGGTTTAATGAGCGACCTATCTAAGAGCTAGACACATACTAAGTACACAATTATAGTGGTGTATTAACAAAATCCTATTGTTTCCACTCAAACTTCTCACTTTTCTTCTATAAAATCCCAAATATATCACTATATTCAAACTTAGCATTTCTTATACTTTTGTACCCCACAGTAGGTAATTAGGTACACATCCTAAACAAGTGTTAGAGATTGAAAGCAACTGATACAATTTGGTAAAACTACATCTGCATATCTATAAAAGGGTCTTTTATTATAGAACTTTATTTTCAAAGCAGGAATAAGACATTGTTGTTCCAATTGTGTCTCCAAAGTATTTTAATTCTTCCATGGTTCTTTTATTTTCCTTTCTGGTTTCCTTTGTAATTATCTGCCTCCTCTTTTGTGGAGGCCACCAGAGACTGAATTAGACTGTTTCATCTTGAAGGGGGTCCACACTCAATTTTTAATATCAACCTCTTCAGTTCTTGCTAGACTACCAGGGATCTTCTCAGGCTATTACAATACCACCAGCAGTGACTATAGAGCATGCTATTTTTCCTGCTCCGAGAAATCAGATTTTTCTCCCACTTTATGTAGAATTTTATATATTTTTCTATGCCATCTTTAAATCCATGAAAACATATGCATGAAATAATATCATGCATAACCAGAAAACGATAGCCTAATTTGGGCTTTAAGTATTCATTTCACAAAACAGAGCAATTTTCAGCAGTCATCTTTGAATGACACATCGAGGAGTGTCCTTTGTCAGAGATCTTTCATTAGTAAATACTGTTCCATTGCCACCTGAGCTGTTTCTTGCACAGTTTCATAGACATTGAGTCTCTGTTATGCATTAAGGAAAAACAAGCATGAGCTATTCATAAAGATTAACCACTGGCAGCATCAAATGCAAAATCACTTTGTTCCCCTGCTGTTGATGTCTATAAGAGGGTCTGCTACAGGCCCAAACACAGAATTGTTCTTAATGTTGACAACAATGTAGTGAATTGACTTCTGAAGAAATAGGCAATGAAAAGAAGAAAATGATGAAACAACAGCTGGTTTCTCTGTGGATGAAATCTGTCTCCTCCAAGATACATTTTCCGCCCACAGACATATATATTACTGTCATTACTGTAGGCTCATAAAAACCTTAGCCTCCAAGAGGCTTATGCCATTACATAAAACAAACTACATAAACATTGTGCACTTCTGTTTACTATCAACAAGCAGTTAGGGAATAAAATTTATTAACAAAATATACCATTGAAAAATCATACATTATGTGGATAGGCATACAATGAAAGCTGTATACATCGCTACTTAGAAAACTGCACTACATTACTGAAAAAAATTTAAGAAGGTATAAATAGTTGATGTTCCTGCATTGAAGACTCAATTGTGTAAAGATATCAAGTCCTCTCAAATTGACCTCTAGATAAATATAATTTTCAACTCAGTTTTAGATTTTTTAAAAAGAAACTAGCAAGTTGAATTGAAAATGTATATGCAAAATACAATAGGCCTAGACGAGACAACAGGATACTGAAGAAAAAGAACAACATTTGAAAACTTTTCTAACCAGATATCAAGATTTCTTATAAAATTTTCACTAAAGTACTGTTGTAATGTCACAAGGCTATACAGAGCCATAATCAGCAAGGAAAAGTTCAGAAACCAACTCACACATTTATAAACACTGGGTTTCTGACAAAGTTGGTTCCATAAAACAGTGGGAGAATGACAGTCATTTCAATAAATTAAACTGAGTTAAACAGTCATTAAAGAAATAATCTTGATTTCCTCTTCCCACAGTCCACAAAAACATCACCTCCAGGTGGATTATAGATTGATATATGACAGGTAAAACAATAAAGATTTCTAAAAGATAACATAGACAAGTACCTTTGTGATGATTTTAAAAGAGATTATAAATATTTTCTCAATGTGTCTAACTAAAAATTTTATCCAAAGACATTGTTAAATTATTCAAAGGCAAGCCACAGATTAAAGGAAGTATATACAGATCATTAACAAAGGACTTGCATCCAGAATATATAGAAATGCCTATTAATCAAGAAAAAGAAAGAAGCTACCATTACAAATAAATAAAGATGTATAGTACTTAGGGACTTCACAAATTCAGATACAATTACGAATTGTATAATTGAATTATATATAATAATTATACAATTAAATTATATTTGATACACTTATGAAAAGCTGCTAGACCACATTAGTCACATGGAGATAAAAACTAAAACCACAGTGAGATATCATCACACACATAAAGAATGGCTAACTTTTTTAAAAAAAAATCTATTGCATTGCAATATTTCATGTATCTAATATTTAAAAACAGAAAAGCTTATTCATGGAATACAAAGTTACCTTAAGGAAAGGCAGGGTGGATTCTACTGGGATGGTGCAAGGGCACAGTTTTGTTTTGTTTTGTTTTCTAATCTGGGAAATGGTTACAATACACTGGGCGGAACAATCATGATACATGCAGTTTTCTATTTATTTTTAAATCGAGAAAAGGAAGAGAATAATAACTCCATTTTTTCCTTACTTTAAACCCACTCTATTGAAGTATGATTGGCATACAAAAAGCTTTACATATTTAATGTATACAACTTGATGAATTTTGAAGTAAGTATATACCCTTGAAACTGTCACCACAACCTATAGCATAAACATCTACATCACCTCTGGAAGTTTCCTTTCAGCCTCCTCATTTATTACTATTTTTTCTCAAGAAAGTTTGTATTATGGGACATAGAGAAATGAAATATTCCAAAAGAAGTTAATTTTCAGAAAAGTGGATTTTCAAAATACACGGTCATGTAGTGCTGGGAATAAAATATGCATAGGAAAAAATGACACAGGAGAAAGAAGCAGAAATGCTGTATTGCCCCTGACCTGAGAGAATAACGAAATGAGATCTGAGACAAATAGACAGCTTGGTTTTAGGAAGGAAAACAAGTTTTTTCTCCATATTAGCAGAGTGAATTCACTCTGTAAATCTTTCACCCTCAAATGTATCTAAAGCTTCCTTCCTGTAACTATAACTTCATGCACACCATTCTCCTGAGGAAATGATTTTCTGAATTTACTACCTGCTGTGTAATATAGTGCTTTCAGTTTGGGGTCTTAAATTAGCCTCTCATGTTTTGAGATCCTGTCTCTTAATTCTTCTGCATTATAGGACTCAACCACATGTCTGTTGCACTGTTTCGGAGACTAGAGTCCTCATCTTTTCACCCTGTCCTCATTGGACAGCCATGCTCTTTCTCATCTTTACTACACCTTTCTTGATTTTAGCTTATCATCTCTGTATACATTCCAGCGCCATTCTATACACTGACTGATAAGATCTAAATAATTCCAAGTGGAGCTGCATCCTGATATCACACAGTTTAAACAAAATAACCTTGTGCATATTTTCAGTATGTTCTTGACTGCCACCCTCTTTTTTTTTTTCTTTTTAAATACACTAGCACTTTGAATTGGATGTTTTCAATGTATTGGATTTTTGCCAAGTCACCATAAATGGGGGATAAGAGGTAATGCGGAAATATTTTTAATAATTATTAAAATAGAAATACTATTATATAAAAGGGCTTCCTAGGTGGCTCAGTGGTAAAGAATCTGCCTGCCAATGCAAAAGACACAGGAGACGTGGGTTTGATACCTGGGTTGGGACGATCCCCTGGAGGAGGAGAGGTCAACCCACTCCAGGATTCTTGCCTAGAAAATTTCATGGACAGAGGAGCCTGGTGGGCTACAGTCCATGGGGTCTCAAACAGTTGGACACGACTGAGTGACTAAGCACACACTCAATAAATAATAAATCTCCATGGTATAGGACAGTGTGTTCAAAACTTGAGTAATCAATTGAAACTCTGTGGGTGAATTACAGCTACAGGTTCCCAGGTCTCACAGAGAACTGCTGAACCATAATCTCCAGAGACGGAGGATCGACGCTTCAACAAACACCTTACATGGTTTTAGTTATTAGTTGTTTTAGAAACACTGGATTTTGAAATAAATTGTGATCTTGGTTTGTATGATCATTGGTAAAAGTGTTAGTCACTCAGTCATGTCTGAGTTTTTAGGACCTCATGGACTATAGCCTGCCAAGCTCCTCTGTCCATGGAATTATTCAGGCAAGAATACTGGAGTGAGGAGCCATTTCCTTCTCTAGCAGGTCTTCGTGACTCAGAGATTGAATCCAGGTTTCTGGTGTTACAGGCAGATTCTTTACCATCTGAGCCACAAACTATACATACCTTAAGTAGATATTTTGAGACATTGAATAATTATAATCCCAGCTTTAGATCAAAAGTCTTAAAAATTATTGCATTTATTCTCATAAAATACCTCTTCTCCATTAGGTTCCTCTCATTTCCCATATTCCCCTGAACAATTTCTGATTTTTCTTTTCAGTGTTGCCTAAGGCATTCAGCCCCCTCTGCGTATTCTTTAATTTCATACTGTTGAGGTTTCTTTCAACAAAGCTTGAATTCCCTTACCTACAGTAAGCACTGTTATTAATAGTTGTCTACCAAGTATCTCCCTGGTGACTCAAATGGTAAAGAATCTGCCTGCACTGCAGGAGACTTAAGTTTGATCCCTGAGTCAGGAAAATCCCTTGGAGAAGGGAATGGTTACCCACACTAGTAGCCTTGTCTGCAGAATCCCATGGACATAGGAGCCTGGTGGGTTACAGTACATGGGGCCACAAAGAATCAGATACAACTGAGCACTAACACTTTCACTTTTTCTTTCACTTTTATCAAGTATTCTGGGCTTACCAGGAGGCTCAGTGGTAAATAATCACCTGTCAAAGTAGGAGAAGCAGGAGACATGTGTTCAATCCCCAGGTCAGGAAGATCCACTGGAGAAGGAAATGGCAACCCATTCCAGTACTCTTGCCTGGAGAATCTCATGGAGGGAGGAGCCTGGTAGGCTACAGTCCATGGGGTCGCAGAGTTGGACACGACTGAGCAACTTCACTTCACTTCACCATAGCATCACTAATTTCTGACTTCCTGTTATGTAAGACAAATCTTCTCATTTAATAGACTTGAGTGTTTTTGTCTCTACAGACATTTTAAAATGAATTTTCTTACTCAAATGAATTCAGTAAATCAATAAAATTATTTAATTCATGAAATCTGCCCAGAACTAGCACAGTGCAGAATTTTGTTAAACAACAAATTCAAAGTTTTAATTCCTTCTGTGAAGTCTAGAGTTCAGCAGACCAACTCATCCAACATCCAGATAATATTATAACCTGTTTTAGTAGTGGTTCACCTTGGATTTCTGTTGAAAAAGCATAATATAAATATTAGGTGAGTCCTAGCCTGCTAGTTGGGCTTCCTTGGTGGCTCAGAAGGTAAAGACTCCATCTGCAACTGGGAGACCCGGGTTCTACCCTAGGTTGGGAAGATCCCCTGGAGGATGGCATGGCAACCCACTCCAGTATTCTTGCCTGGAGAATCCCCATGGACAGAGGAGCCGAGAGGGTTATAGTCCATGGGGTCACAAAGAGTCTGACACAACTGAGCGGCTAGGCATAGAGCACAGCCAAGAACTGTCCTTGATCACTGGATATGTGTGCTGTGCTTCCAATTTAACCTGCATACTGAATATTTAACATATTTTTCCATGTCTACTTATTATGAAAACCAAATTTCTCATCTTTTTCCCATATCATCTTTACTGCCATGGGATTCAGTGAACACACATGTAAGACACTCAGAATCACTTTTATTACCTCTAGGTTTTGTAACCTCTCATGATCATCAACTACTCATTAAGAAGGTGGTCTTAACTCCTCCCTCTCCTTCCCTTCATATTAAAACAGCTGTTAGTCTCTTCACTCTCATTTTCCAGGTCTGTCTACACTCCTTCGCATAACTCTGCCACATGTCTACAGTTTATCCTGTTCAAGTCTTACCCTTTTAAAATAGAAATCTCATCATATTACTTTATTTAAAGCTTTCAAAGGCTCATCACTGAGTGATAGCATTAAAAAAAAAGAAAAAAACAGTAGAGTGTAGCATCAGATTCCTATAAACTCTGTCCTGACAGTCTTCCCGTCTTAATTATATACTACAACTAGATACAATGACCTTTTTCTAGACTCTTCACATTATTTGTATATACTGTTTTCTCTGCTTTTAATGTCTGTTCTTTTAAAATTCTATCTGGAGAAGGTCATTCCTCTTCCAATTTCACCATCTCTGTGAAACTGTTCCTTGTCTAGAATATAGTATGAACAACCACCACTTGTTTTCCTTTAGTAATTCTGTATACATCATAATTATAGCACTTGACATACTCTGTTATTTCTTTTCATCTTTACTTTAAAAAAACTGAGAGGTTTTTCAGGATAAGACATTAAGTCTTATTTTTTATGTATATATATATATATATATAAAATACATAAAAAATATATATATATATATTCTGTGTCTAAAATAATGTCTTATTTTATATATATATATAAATATATATATTCTGTGTCTAAAATAATGCCAGGAACATAGTAGTATGCTTAATAAATATTGATTGAACTAATCCATACCATGTAAATCTGGAAAAAGAAGTTCTAATTAATGAATTCTTAATTTTTAAATTAAGGTTTGTTATAAAAAATAATATATATACATATATTTTTGTAAGAAGTGGGGATATCTTTTCTACTTGCTCCTTTAATCCCAACACAATCCTCGCAGAATGACAGTCTACTCACAGATGACTTCCCTGAATAGATACCTCAATCCCCAACTCCCACCCTCAACTTCCTACAAAGGAGGAATCTATATCTTATGACAGTAATAATAAGCTTCTACACATGAATAAAGATTATGGGTCTTATAGAATCTTTTTCAATAGAAATAGAAATCATAAGGCAATCAGTCCACCAAACATGCCACATGATGCACTAACACATTACATAATTTACTAACTTATTGTTGTTCAGTCACTCCATTGTGTTTGACTCTTTGCGACCCCATGGACTGCAGTACACCAGGCTTCCCTGTCTTTCACCATCTCCCAGAACGTGCTCATACTCATGTCCATGGAGTTAGTGATGCCATCCAATATTTTGTCTTCTGTCATCCCCTTCTCCTCCTGCCTTCAATCTTTCCCAGCATTAGGGTCTTTTCTAATGAGTCAGCTCTTCCCATCATGTGGCCAAAGTATTAGAGCTTCAGCATCAGTCCTTCCAATGAGTATTCAGGATTGATTTCCTTTAGGATTAACTGGTTTGATTTCCTTGCAGTCCAAGGGATTCTCAAGAGTCTTCTCCACCAACACAGTTCAAAATCACCTTTCTTGGCGCTCAGCCTTCTTTATAGTCCAACTCTCACACATCCATACATGATTACTGGAAAAACCATAGTTTTGACTAGACAGATGTTTGTTGGCAAAGTAATGTCTCTGTTTTTTAACATGCTGTCTACGTTGGTCATAGCTTTTCTTCCAAGGAGCAAGCATCTTTTAATTTCACGGCTGCAGTCACCATCTGTAGCAATTTACTAATAGCTACACAGTTTCTCCTTGGCATGCATTCAAAAATCTTAGGGAAGTGCCATATACTCCCAACAATTTATCTACATATAACCTGTCAAATAAGCTTATAAAGCAACTTGGCTAAGGTACCACAGCTCTATGTATTGGTCACAAATCTGGTATTATCTAATTATGTCTCTATCTAGGAATCATTAATATGTTTTAATAATTTCACAGTGGGACTGTCCTGTTATTTCTTCTGCAGAGACCAAGGCAAATAATTGTGTTGTCAAACATTTTAATGTTCAAACAACATTTTGCACCATACTTATAAATTGGCTTTTCTTCATAGATAAATTGACTTCATGCTTAAAGAACAAATTTGTTGGGGATATTTTAAAATGTATCTTCATAAATTAGGGTAAACGAATTTTAATCATATCACAGAATTAGGGTAAACTGTCTAGCAGCCTAGAAATGGAAAACCCATACATGTGGCTCACTATCTTGACCTACACTTCTTTACTTGATTTTTATGTATGATGCCTTTTATATTGTTATTATTTTCTCACATCCATTATTTAATTATGATTTTGTCTAACATAATCTGAATCCTCTTGTTCCTTAGAATACTAGCATTTTATTTTCATTTTAAGGGATGCCTTTTAGTAAGATAATTCAAACTGGAAATTGTTACCTTCTGCATATTTGCTAGATAGGATTTTGTTAACCTCGTGTCTGACTCATCATTAATGGACAGATGTAGGTTTTGGAAGTTATGACATTAAGCAGGGTCTGTTTCCCCCAACCTCATGGGGCACCTTCTTAGATGTCTTGACCAGGTCCAGAGAAAGGTTCAGGAGAGAAAATTTGGATCTCTATATGACATCCTTGATAACAAACACCAACGCATGCTTTCTCTCCTGTAACACTCTCATATCAGAATTATTATGGAAAAGGGAAAAATCTACACTGGGAATTATAAATTATGTTAAAGTGTAAAAGGAATCTTAGTTTATATACACTTTTGTGGAAGGCTATTTTGAAAGTTGGATTTGTGAAATTGCAATATACATACATCCATGCAACCAGCATGAAGCATGGCATTAATAACACTTCCTTTGATTGACTCAGTCCAATTGATCTCTATATTAACTAATTGCATTTATAATCATGAGGATGACTTTAATTTTTCAAGAAACCTGTAACTTTTAATATCCATCCTAGACTAATGTTACTTTGACCCATTTCTATGCTGTACCTGTTCCACCATCTTCGGCAATAGTATGTTTTTTGTTTTTTTTTGTGTTGTTGGTTTTTTTTAATTTTTAAATTGGAATATAATTGCCTTGCAATGTGGTATTACTTTCTACTGTACAACAAAGTGGATCAGCTATATGTATACATATATTTTTTTCTTCTTGAGCCTCCTGCCCAAAACCCACTCCACTCCTCTAGGTCATCATAGAACCCTGAGCTGAGCTCCCTGGGCTATACGGCAGTTCTCCACAAGCTATCCATTTTACACATGATAGTGTATATATGTCAATGCTGCCTTCCCAACTTGTCTCATCCTCTCCTTTCCCCACCCACAGTGTTCACATATTTGTTCTCCATGTCTTTGTCTCTATTCTTGCCCTGTTTGGAATCTAGAAAATGGCATCATGGTAGTAGTAGTTTGAAAATCCTTCCAGGATTGTTTTTTTCTTGGCTCACCTACTTATATATTCTATCTTCTGATTCATGAAAAGGCAACACAACTCAAAATGTAAGAAATGATTAAAAACTTGCATTTGTTCAAAATTACTATGATAGTTAATATCTATAAAAAAGCTATCATTTGTAAATAAATGAACAGTATAAAAGAAATAATTTTAAGTAAACCTATCCAGCTCTTCATTTAATTTTCTTTCTAGTAGTAATAAGTACTACTAGATAGCTCTCGAAGCTTATTTTATAACTGAAAAACTATGTTAGCTTTTTCAGATATTTTGATGTAGGATTCAAAATTTCTTGTCTTTTTTTTATCTACCCTAGTGGCTGGATGACATCACCGACTTGATGGGCATGAGTTTGAGTAGACTCCAGGGGTTTGTGATGGACAGGGTGGCCAGGCGTGCTGCGATTCATGGGGTGGCAAAAAGTGGGACACGACTGAGCGACTGAACTGAACTGAACTGAACCGAGTGTCCTTCCTCTAGGCAAATATTTCTCCTTTTTTAAACATTGTGAAAGTAAGTATCTTTTTTATTCTCAAAGTAACCATCATAGACCCCATGAGCTCATTCTTTCTTACTTTTCTATAGATTTATCTGTAATAGGTAACATTTATCATCTTGGATGAATAAAATAGAAATTGAGAAATATCATTATTCCACTACATATTTCAAAGAACAAGATCTCTTTTCTCTTTTTGATTCTTACACAGTGGGACATGGTTAATAGTCTAAGGGTAATAATCATTACTTACAAAATAAAATACTGTCAAAATAATAAAGATGATGCAGAGATCTCTTTCCAAGGACAATTCTATTTTGTAATATTGACAAATAATATTACTCTGTGTGGAAATTAGTTCATAGTACTTTTTTTCATGTATTTCTCATTTTAGTTATGTAACAGCATGAATTTTCCTGTTAAAAGCCTTCCAAAACTTAATATTTAATGTGTTCATTCAAAAACATTGTTTTACAAACTTATTCATATCACACAGTAGCTGCATAGCATTCATCAAGATAACTTCAACACTTCAAAAAATATATGGAATTAGGACTCAAGATAATTTATAACTATAGAAAATAAATTCTGTAACAACTCATAGATTCTGACTGCCAGAGTTCTTGCCTTCCTATCGTGAAGTTAAATGCCATAAGATGAATTCATTACTTTTAGCACCTAATCACAATCTTTTCTTATCTTGAGTGTCAGCTGATCCAGTGGACAGAGTGACATTACTGCTCCAGGTCTCCTAAATGCCAAGACATAGATGTGGCAGGTAGAGTCATCTAGGCTAGGGAATCTAAGGTACCTCTCTGGACAGAAATCTGAGAGAATTTCCAGTGAACTTCAAAGGAGGAAGAATGAGACTCTTTCGGTAAAAGAGGGCCCTAAAGTTCAGCAGTGCAGAACAGGAAGTCATAGGGCTCTGAGCATTATTCTAAGGAGTATGTACTGTTTTTTAATCTCTTTTCTCATGAAATAAAAGCTTATGAGGTCACAAAAACACTATAAACAAATAGAAAGCAAAATGAATGAGAATTTTCCCTTTCTTTGTATAAAGATGAATACAGTCCTTTCAAATCCTGTCCTATAAAGGCATGAACCACTACATCTAATAAAGTTTACCACTTGTAAAAAAAAATGAACAAACAGGAAAGGTAAGTCTGTTTCATTTAAGGTCAATGGACATATGAAATTTAATAATTTACTAGAATGATTATCATCACCTTTACTCATTCACAGAAGCCATTTTTAAAACTAATTCAGGATCAGGATTGTGGCCCTTTAAATGTGTTAAAAACTAAACCGCTAATAAAAAGTACTTGATAATATAAAAGAATCAATAGTGAATGCTTATCAAACCCTTACCAAATGTTTTCTAACAATGTGTTATACACTTTAAATTAATTATATAATTTGATTCCCACAAAAAAACCCTTTTAATATTTGTGTTTTTAAGATGAGAAACAAATATGCAAATAATTTAAACAGTATGCTCCAATTCATTCAATAAGGAATTGAATTCTGGTCTATCAAGCTAAATTAATAACTATGCTCTCAAAAACTGTGCTATAAGGCTTTTTGAACACAATAAAGTGAGATCGTTGTAAATATAATATCTTTTCTAAATAAGCAAATATTTCAACTACTTGACACTGAAGAATGACAGCTTTTCAACTGATGTTCTTCCTGGATAATTACTTAGACTATTTTATTTCATCTGGTGTAATGAAAATATTTCTGAAGTGTTTAACTTAATTTCCAGGTTGAGAAAAACCACAATTCAACAAGTTTTAAATGGGTCAGGTTACTATCTGATTTTTATACCCCACTAGATACATGGATAGTAGAAACTTGAAGAGAGACTTCATAAACAATCACACTAACTAGAGAAACAAAAGATTGGCCACTTGTCTAATGCTCATAAAATGGATATGTAGAATGTAAGCATGCAGCAATGGTATAATAACACTATTTTCAATAAAATAAATTGAAAAGGAAAATGATAAGCTATTTTGGGAGTACCCATGACATCACTGATGGATAGTCTTAAAATAACATTGCTCAACCTCCTAACACATCATTGTAATATTTATGTGATTTACATGGAACAGCAATGCTCAATGATGAATTCATGAACTAAGGAATGGGCATTTCTGCCTAACAGTTCGAAAGTTTTGTATATTTTGACAAAATTTTACAGTTTTATGAATATATCATTCCATTTGTATATAGGAGCATTTCTATGAAAATACCAACAAACAAGTAATAATTAGCAAAGTTCAAATTAAATAATGAGATCTCAACTTCTGCATCCTTTTATAGGTGCTCAATTTTTAAGACTTCTTTTTCAACATGATTCCTCTTTGCATTCAACTTGTGCCAACTTTTATCTACTTTACTCTCCGTCCAAAGGTCTACCTTTTCTATCTCTAAAGTGTTCCACAGATAGAGTTGTTACAGGATTAAGAATTTAAGAATAAATTCCAAACCTTAGGATTTGGGATAGAATGCAAAGGCAAACAAAGGAATTTCTCTAAAACTGATTTTGTGTCACTGTGTCTGTACTTAAAAAAAAAAAAAAAATGTCCAAAATAATCTTCACGAAAACTCTTTAAAGCAGACCTTTCCCCACTATACATTAAAAGGTATAGAAATGTAGGAGAGAGGAAAAAAAGAAGATTAAGTAGCTTTCCTAAAACATTCACTTCTGGCAACTGGATTTAAAACTATGTAAATATGCCCAGCCTCATAATTCATTATGTTTCAATTCACCAATACCAGAAAGCAAAGCATTCAAATAAAAGCCTCATTACTTTCAAAGGCTTTCATTTTAAGACTGTTAGTGCAAATGAATGAAGATTTAATATTTCTAATTATTACTTTTGTTTTCTTTAGTGGTTGGAGTTTCAGTCACTGGTGCTTACAAGTTAAAAGGTAAATGAAATTTTCACTTCATTCTCAAATTCAAATGATTTGTTCGCCACAATTTGATAAAAACTTTTTGCATTTTTGCTAAAGGAAATATAGGAGTTTTATTATCAGTTCAGAGAGACTTACCTGTCTATATTTAATTTATTGCCCTCATTTTTTTAAAGTCAGTCAACCAGGCCACAAAAGAGAATGCAGTAAGATAGAATTCGGTCCACTGTTTAAGGCATAAGTATGGTGGAAAGGTCAGATTAACATACTGCCAGTTTTCCTGTTCACTAACCCATCAAGAGTTAGAGGTACAAAATTATATATTAGAAATTGAGGGATACAATAGAAAACATTGGGAATAACAGTGGAATATATATCATTTCAAGACAATCATAACGTATGGGTCACAGAATTAGTGATAAAGTAGTGAGTCCATTATGGCCACTGAGTTAAGACCAATTTTTAATTATTTGTTTAATATGTCAGAGGAAGGATCATGTAACATGTCACAGTATAATCAAAATGGTATATTTTGTACTGAACAACCTGAATCATGTAAGCATTACACTCAAGATTTGGTCAAAAACCAAATGTAACCACTTTAATTAGCAAGTTGAGTTTGGATAGAGACATAAAAGAGTTTAAGTATTTTTGTTTCTTAAAATAAGAATATAATTGTGCACTAGATTCAGCTTCAACAAGGAGACTATTAGGAAAGATTAATTAGATACGGGAGCAATGTCAGTAACTGTAGCATTAACAATTATGAATATGACAACAATATAAGAATATATATAAAGACCAAAGTATTGATGAGGACTTAAGTATTTTAACTATTTTGTGAAAAGATATCAACCTATTGTCTTTTTTTTTTACTTCAATAACTTTAGTAAGTAATGGGGAAGTTGACATCTATTAATATTATTATTTGCAAATTATTAATATATATTTATGTATGTGTATGTATGCTTTTTGTCATTTCCAGGTTAGTTGAGGAAACTACAAGTGAGATAGTCATGAAAGCATAGGAACTTTACCAAAAACTGAAAGTATGGATCAACAAAACAATGTGAGAGCAGACTTCAGTGTTGTGTTTCAAATGGATGAAAGAGCCATGCATTTTGAGAAGACAGTTGTGTGGAATCTATGTCATCCATATCTTCTGAGGCACAAAGCTTCTGAAAGACACTGTTCAATAATTATAATGAGATGGAAAGGAGTTACAATGATGTGACTGATTGTGGTAGAGGTTGCAAGTATACCTCTTCCAATTCTTCTTCCCTTACTGGACACACAAAAATGTATGATGCCTAGGCCCTTTGCTGTTAGGTGCATCCATGTAATAGTTTCAAGAATCATATGTAAATTGAAGTTAATATTTGTCTTCTTGGCCGAGACAGAAGAGAAAAACCCATCTGTTTTTGGGTTTTGGGAGCATCTCTAACTATCTGGGTCCTTAAACGACTTATGTTGAACACATAGGCCTACTCATGTCATAGATACTTATGAGTGAGTGAAAAGTAAATCTTTATCTATAAAGTTATTAAAATGCAGAGACATTACTTTTCCCACAAATATCTATATACTGAAAGCTATGGTTTTTCCAGTAGTCAAGTACAGATGTGAGACTTGGACCACAAAGAAGGTTGAACACTGAAGATTTGATGCTTTCAAATTGTGGTGCTAGAGAATACTTTTAAGAATCCCTTGGACTGCAAGGATATCAAACCAGTCAATCCTAAAGGAAATCAACTCTGAGTAGTCCCTGGAAGGACTGTTGCTAAAGCTGAAGCTTCAATACTTTGGCCACCTGACATGAAGAGCCAACTCACTGGAAAAGACCCTGATGCTGGAAAAGACTGATGGCAAAAGGAGAAGGGGGCAGCAGGGGATGATGAGATGGTTAGATAGCATCACCAACTCAACGGACATGAATTTGAGCAAACTCTGGGAGATAGTGGAGGACAGAGGACCCTGGCATGCCACAATTCATAGGATTGCAGAGTTGGACATGATTTAGAAACCAAACAACAATAGTTACTGAGATGTTAGCTTATGCTAATAACAGAGGATTTAGCAACAAATTAAAGGCAGGAAAATAAGAAAAGAGCCAGGGAAAGTGTAGTAGGAGGATAAGAGAAGATTCTGTAGTTCTGGAATGTATATAATAAGCCAGACTCTCCAATACATCACTGAGTTTTTTCTAGGCAGAAGAATGAATGATTACTGGCTTCTCTAGGAGACAAAGTCACCAATTGAAATATAAGAATCACATTTCTATGATTCTGTATCATACATTTTTTTCACATTTTGACATCTCTGAAATCTTATTACATCTTATGATGGCTGTCACGAAATACAACTGCATCATTGCTTAACTGATTGCTTTCTTTAGTAGCACAAAATGGTGCATCTTAC
Source organism: Dama dama (assembly GCF_033118175.1). Taxonomy (NCBI): domain Eukaryota; kingdom Metazoa; phylum Chordata; class Mammalia; order Artiodactyla; family Cervidae; genus Dama; species Dama dama. The sequence continues at coordinate 85,831,704 of NC_083698.1, read as the reverse complement.
GAATAGTAATGGCTTAGATTTATTGAAATATGTTAATGTCTGCTATTTTGCCTGCAGTTTTTTATTAGGGAATATGGCCTACTAAATATAAATTAAATTCTCTGACCAAAGTTGAGAAGATTCAGACATGTAAGTAATTAACATCAGGTTGCAAATACATAAATATCTATCTATTTTATTTTGAGTTTATAAAAAAACTCCTACCAGAGACTGATCATTTTTATATTATTTGTAATAACAGAAGTATACATAGCGATGACTTTCTTGGATATTTATAATTATACAGAATATAAAAATTCCACAACGTGATGATTTCTGTGTGCTTAACTCTAATTTTGTGATAGATGTGTGTGGCAGACATGCAGATGCATCACTCAGGTCCTCCTTCAAGCTCCTCTTCACTGTCCAGTTTCCAGGGGTGTGGCTATCAGGCAGTCTCTAGTTGTTTGCTCCTTCATGGGTGGCCTCATTTTTCTTTTTTTTAAGCTAAGGTTATGTTCTCCAAGGATGACCCCCAATTAATGACTGAGAAAGGTAGTACCATTAAGGCCTGGTCATTTCTACCCAAAGCAAGACTAACAGATAATTCCTGCTCTAGAGCTCCCTGATGGGTTGGCAGACACTTCATCATATCTATGAAATGGCATAACTCTTCCTGCCTAACTGCCCTTCTTTCATAGGTGTTACTAACCAACAAAAGTTTTGAACTCCTAAAAAATATTTCCATCTGCTTCCCAGAGAATTCAATTGGCATAACATGAATACAATTTTGATTGTGATCAGAAAAAAGTAAAACAACATTTGTTTTTTAGTCATCTCCTTGACTTTGAAAATTGCAAGATTTTAGATTGCGTTTTCACATTTCTTTTGTATTTACTGTTTCTGAAATCCAGATGTATCTTCCAAGTGATGTGGACAAGGATTATACATTTCTAAATAATAGTGAACTTGATAGAAATTGTTATTAAAATAATGATGGATATTTGAGTATATGTCAACCCAGAATCAAGGAATTATGACATATTGTTCTGAGCTACATTATGCAAGGTGCTGTATTTTATATCTAAAAGGCTGGAAGCTAGCAAACATATGCTACAAAACAACTTCCCCATATGTAATTCTACATTTATGGGCCAGCTAATTAACCTCTCTGTCAGTGTGAAAATACAACCAGTATTAAAGTTGCTATGAAGATAAAATGAGATCATTAATATCAAAAGCCTTTGAAAATTTAGGAGAACCCTGCGATTTCTCCCAACTGTGTATATCAGACTTTGAATATAACTATCAAGTATCAAATATCACACCATTTACTCTTCCCATGAACAAAGAAAATATCTATGAATCCTGGAATATTCTATAAAGCTTTAATGTAGCATGGGATGCTCTTTGAACATAACACAATAGTAGACCATTAACAATTACCCATTATTATGAAGTTGCAAATGAAAATGCCAGGCCTGAACTTGGAATTTTTGACTTCAAGTTCTTTTAAAAATCAGGTTTCCATGGACTTTTCTTTCGAGACTACAATAGTCAAGTTACTTAACAAAGCAATTTTTGGTTCCATTCTATCTTTATAGCTCCTCAGAAACAAAGTTAGTTGTGTGGTTGCCCTGACCAGTGAAGTTAGAAACGCAGCTATTAGTAGACCTGGCAGATCAGGATAATAAGTAACTACTCATAAAGGATAAGTAACTACTATTTACTATGCAATCGCTTAATGCACAACAAACAGCTCTAATAAAAGGTTCTGTGGTAATAAAAAATGATCTATATCTTCACTGTCCAATAAAATAACCACCAGCCTCATGTAACTGTTGGATAGTTTAAAAGTATTCAGTATGACATAGGATGGGACCAGATGCATAGTGATGGTATCCGGTTCCATCACTTCATGGCAAATAGATGGGGAAACAGCGGAAACAGTGACAGACTTTATTTTTGGGGGGCTCCAAACTCACTGCAGATGGTGACTGCAGCCATGAAATTAAAAGATGTTAACTCCTTGGAAGGAAAGTTATGGCCAACCTAGACAGCATATTAAACAGCAGAGACATTACTTTGCCAACAAATGTCCATCTAGTCAAAGCTGTGGTTTTTCCAGTCATGTATGGATGTGAGAGTTGGACTAGAAAGAAAGCTGAGCGGTGAAGAATTGACGCTTTTGAACTGTGGTGTTGGAGAAGACTCTTGAGAGTCCCTTGGACTTTGAGGAGATTCAACAATTCCATCATAAAGGAAATCAGTCCTGAATATGCATCGCAAGGACTAATGTTGAAGCTGAAACTCCAATACTTTGACCACCTGATGCGAAGAGTTGACTCATTTGAAAAGAACCTGATGCTGGGAAAGACTGAAGGCAGGAGGAGAAGGGGATGATAGAGGATGAGATGGTTGGATGGCATCACCGACTCAGTGGGCATGAGTTTGAGTAAACTCTGGGAGTTGGTGAGGAAGGTCTGGCATTCTCCAGTTGATGGGGTTGCAAAAAGTAGGACACGACTGAGCAACTGAACTGAACTGATGACACAGGAACTGAAATTTTAATTATATTTATTTTAAATATAAATTTAAATAGACAGGGAATGGTAGAGGAAAGAACTGAAAATATCCACTCCTCTATAAAAAAAAAAAAAGGAAGTGAAAAAAAGTTGAAATCAATTTTTTGTTATAACTCTGTAAATTAACTAAAATTTGCAACAATCAGATGAGTGTTTCTTCAAGGAAAACAGCTATATTTCAGTAGGACCAATAAATTTTGTGATGTTTTAACTTGAAATATTATTATCCCCCTCTCCCCAGCTCTGAAGTAACCAAGAAAATAAGCAACATCTACATGAAACCCATAAAAAACTATGAAAGTGACAGACTATAACAAGGAGATCTGGACATGTTTGATCTTTGACAAAGTCCCAACCTCAGAAAAAATTGTCAGTACTTAACCTCTCTGGCAACTCCCTGGAAAATTAGTTTGCCTCTGCTTGATTTAACTCAGAGCTCAAGCTAAACAAGTATCCATATTTCCAGAATGTTTGATGGAAACAGTTAGCAGTAATTGTATAATATCACAACTTCCTGAGGTGGAGATACTAGTTGTGGTTAACAATCAGCTGGCCAAAAAATTGAAAATGAAAAACTTAGGAATGAGTTGTCTACAGGAGTTCCTGAAAGTTTCAATAGTCCCTGAGAATCCAGAAGGCCACACACATATCCACAGGTTTACCATGCCTAGGAGAGATCTGATAAGGTTTAATCTGTTACCTCAGGTTGACAATGAGCAGGAAGTTAAAGCTATGGCACAGCTATTATTTGCTGAAGCATTAAAATTGAGCTTCAACAGACACATAGAATGTCTTGGAAAATTTTCAAAGAATTACTGGTTCAATGCATTTAAGAAAAATCTCTGCCCAATCATTAACAGATCACTTGGCTAATTGAGCAGACTTCAACAGTCACACATGATAAAGAATAAGACTTTAAAAAATTAGACCTGGAAAATCACTAAGTAACAGGAGCAGTAACAACAACAAATAATAATAATAATAGATTCTGGGAAGTGGACAGAATTTTCTTTCTCAGGTTGCCACATTATTTTAATTTAAATTATTTTAAAATATTATAATTATAAAGAAGTAGGAAAGCATGGATAATACACAGAAAAGCAAATATGTTCAAAGACTTAATGGAAGTCATATCTAAAAAATTAAAGCAAAGTAAAAGAATTACTTAGGTTATATCAATAAAAGACAGACAAATGAAAATACAAGAGTAAAAATAAAGCAACAGAAAACAAAATTTTAAGAGTTGCAGAAGCTGGTATCAGCTGGCTGAAGAATGAATCAGTAAACCTGAAGAAGAGTCAGCTGCCATTATTCAGTTTGAGGAACAGAAACCATGTCCCCATCTCCTTGAAAAAGAAGAAAAATGAACAGAGCCTTTCAGTGATATGGTACATAATCAAGTGGACCACTATGATCACAGAAGGAGGAGGTGAACAGAAAGGATATTTGAAGAAATAGTAGCTAAAAACTTCCCAATTCTAATGAATAGCATTTAGCTATCCATCTAACAAGCTTGGAGAAGGAAATGGCAACCCACTCTAGTATTCTTGCTTGGAGAATCCCAGGGACAGAGGAGCCTGGTGGGCTGCTGTCTGTGGGGTCACACAGAGTCGGACACGACTGACGCAACTCAGCAGCAGCAGCTAACAAGCTCAATGAGCTCTATGTAGGAAAAACTCAATGAGAAATATACTAAATGCCTCACCACAAAACTGTTCTAAGGACAAGACAGAGACTACTAAAAACAGGAAAAGAAAAGTAATACACTACATGAAACAAATTGTCAACAAAAATAATCACAATGTTCTCAAATCACAATGGAGTACATGTCCACAAATAACTATCAAAACCAATTGGTGAGTATATCAAAATTCTAGGAAACAAGATCCATACACAAATATCTCTTGTATTTCTAGACACTAGCAATGAATACTCAAAACCTGACATTAAGAAAACTACACAATTTATGATAGTGGCAGTAAGAAAATATGCATATATATAGTGGTACATTAAGAAGCCAAAAATTGGTACACAAAAATTTTTCAAAATGAAGTAGATTGAAGAAAGCCTAAATGAATGGAAACAAATCCCATGTTCATGGACTGAAATATTTAGTATACTAAATGACTATAATCACAAGTTGATCCATCAGTTCAGTTCAGTTCAGTTCCCTTGCTCAGTCATGTCTGACTATTTGCGATCACATGGAGTGCAGCATGCCAGGCCTTCCTGTCTATCACCAACTCCCGAAGTTTACTCAAACACATGCCCATTGAGTCGATAATGCCATGCAACCATCTCATCCTCTATCATCCCCTTTTCCCCTCAATTTCAATCTTTCCCAGCATCAGGTTCTTTTCAAATGAGTCAGCTCTTCGCATCAGGTGGCCAAAGTACTGGAGTTTCAGCTTCAGCATCAGTCCTTCCAAAGAATATTTGGGACTGATTTCCTTTAGGGTTGACTGGTTGGACCTCCTTGCAGTCCAAGGGACTCCCAAGAGTCTTCTCCAACACAACAGTTCAAAAGCATCAATTCTTTGGTGTTCAGCTTTCTTTATAGTCCAACTCTCACATCCATACATGACTACTGGAAAAACAATAGCTTTGACTAGACAGACCTTTGTTGACAAAGTAATGTCTCTGCTTTTTGTTTATGCTGTCTATGTTGGTCATAACTTTCCTTCCAAGCAGTAACCATCTTTTAATTTCATTACTCTAGTCATCATCTGCAGTGATTTTGGAGGAGAAAAAAAAAAAAAGTCCACCACTGTTTCCCCATCTATTTGCCATGAAGCGATGGGGCCAGATGCCATGATCTTAGTTTTCTGAATGTTGAGCTTTAAGCCAACTTTTTCACTCTCCTCTTTCACTTTCATCAAGAGGCTCTTTAGTTCTTCTTCACTTTCTGCCATAAACGTGGTGTCATCTTCTTATCCGAGGTTATTGATATTTCTCCCAGTAATCTTGATTCCAGCTTGTGCTTCATGCAGCCCAGTGTTTCCCATGTTGTACTCTGCATATAAGTTAAATGACCAGGGAGGCAATATACAACCTTGGTGTACTCCTTTTTCTATTTGGAAACAGTCTGTTGTTCCATATGCAGTTCTAACTCTTGCTTTCTGACCTGCATTCATTTTTCTCAAGAGGCAGGTCAAGTGGTCTGGTATTGCCACCTCTTTAAGAATTTTCCACAGTTTTTTGTGATCCACACAGTCAAAGGCTTTGGCATAGTCAGTAAAGCAGAAATAGATGTTTTTCTGGAACTCTCTTGCTTTTTCGATGATCCAATGGATGTTGACAATTTGATCATTGGCTCCTCTTCCTTTTCTAAAACCAGCTTAAACATTTGGAAGTTCATGGTTCCCATATTGTTGAAGCCTGTCTTGGAGAATTTTGAGCATTACTAGTGTATGAGATGAGTGCAGTTGTGCAGTAGTTTGAGCATTCTTTGGCATTGCCTTTGTTTGGGATTGGGATGAAAACACGTTTTCCAGTCCTGTGGCCACTGCTGAGTTTTCCAAATTTGCTGGCATATTGATTTCATCACTTCCATAGCATCATCTTTCAGGATTTGAAATAGCTCAACTGGAATTTTATTACCTCCACTAGCTTTGTTTATAGTGATGATTCCTAACTGAGGCCCACTTGACTTCACACTTGTCTGTCTCTAGTGAGTGATCACACTATCATGATTATCTGGGTCATGAAGATCTTTTTTGTATAGTTTTTCTGTGTATTCTTGCCACCTCTTCTAAATATCTTATGCTTATGTTAGGTCCATACCATTTCTGTCCTTTATCAAACTCATCTTTGCACGAAATGTTCCCTCAAATTCTCTAATTTTCTTGAAGAGATCTCTAGTCTTTCCCATTCTATTGTTTTCCTCTATTTCTTTGCACTGATCACTATGGAAGGCTTTTTTAAATCTCCTTGCTTTTCTTTGGAACTCTGCATTCAAATGAGTATATCTCTCCTTTTCTCCTTTGCTTTACACTTATCTTCTTTTCACAGTTATTTGTTAAGGCCTCCTCAGACAGCCATTGTGCTTTTTTGCTTTTCTTTTTCTTGGGGACGATCTTGATCCCTGTCTCCTGTACAATGTCACGAACCTCTATCCATAGTTCATCAGGCAATCTGTCTATCAGATCTAGTCCTTTAAATCTATTTCTCACTTCTACTGCATGGTCATGAGGTATTTGATTTAGGTCATTCCTGAATGGTCTAGTGGTTTTCCCTACTTCCTTCAATTTAACTGTGAATTTGGCAATAAGGAGTTCATGATCCGAGCCACATCAGCTCCAGTCTTGTTTTTCCTGACTGTATAGAGCTTCTTCACATTTGGCTGCCTAGAATATAATCAATCTGATTTCGGTGTTAACCATCTGATGATGTCCATGTGTAGAGTTTTCTCTTGTGTTGTTGGAAGAGGGTGTTTGCTATGACAAGTATGTTTTCTTGGCAAAACTCTATTATTGTAGAGTTTTATTTATGCTACAATTTTACACAAATGCAAGGATCCAGAATAATAAAAAAAAATTTTAAAACAGGGATTAAGTTGGAGCATTATTGTATTACAAATCAAGCACATTACATGCTACAATAATATGACAATATGAAAAAAAAAAGACATATAGGATCAACAGAATAGAACTGAGAGCCCATAAGTAAATCTTTACCTTTATGATCGATTAACCAATTAGGTTAAAAGGAAAACCAATAGGAAAATAATATTCTCTTCAACAAATGATACTGGCAACAATTTAATATTTATATGCAAAACAATTAAGTCCGATCCCTAGCTTACAGTATAGAGAAATACTAAGTTAAAATGGATCATAGACTTAATTGTTAGAACTGAAGTTATAAAATTCCTAGAAGAAAATATAGGGATAAATAATGCCTTTTAGATATGACATCAAAAATTTAAATGGCAGAAGAATAAATACATGAAATTGTTAGTCACTCAGTCATGTCCAGTTCTTTGCAACCCAATGGACCATAGCCTACCAGACTCTGCTGTTCATGAATTTTGGATTTCATCAAATTTAAAAATGTATTCCTTGGTGGTCCAGTGGTTAGTACCCTGCAGGAGATATGGTTCAATACCTGGTCCAGGAACTAAGATCCCACATGGCACACAGTGTGGCCAATTTTATTTTTTAACTAAAAATAAAGTAAAAACTTATGTCTTTCAAAAGACACCACCAAGAACTTGAAAGACAATGTACATAATAAGGAAAATATCTTCAAATCATGTATCTGATCAGAATACATGAAGCATTTTTAGAACTCAACAGTACAAGTAACCCAACTGAAAAATTTTCAAAATGTGAATAGCCATTTCTCCAAAGAAGACATGAAAATGTTGGTAAACATCACTAGACATGAGGAAAATGAAAAATACAATGAAAGCATTTCATCCACATTAGGAAGGCTAAAATTAAGAAGAGAATAGTAAGTGGTATTGGTAATATCATGGCATCCAATCCCATCACTTCATGACAAATAGATGGGGAAACAATGGAAACAGTGAGAGATTTTATTTTCTTGGGCTCCAAAATAAGTGCAGATGATGACTGCAGCCATGGAATTAAAAGATACTTTACTCCTTGGAAGAAAAGCTATGACCAACTTAGACAGCATATTAAAAAGTAGTGACATTACTTAACCAACAACGATCTGTCTAGTCAAAGCTATGGTTTTTCCAGTGGTCATGTATGGATGTGAGAGTTGGACTGTGAAGAAAGCTAAGTGCAGAAGAATTGACACTTTTGAACTGTGGTGTTAGAGAAGACTCTTGAGAGTCCCTTGGACAGCAAGGAGATCCAACCAGTCAATCTAAAGGAAATCAGTCCTGAATATTCACTGGAAGGACTGATGCTGAAGCTGAAAGTTCAATACTTTGGCCACCTGATGTGAAGAACTGACTCATTGGGAAAGAACCTGATGCTGGGAAAGATTGAAGGCAGGAGGAGAAGGGGATGACAGAAGATGAGATGGTTGGATGATATCACTGACATGAGTTTGAGTAGGCTCCAGGAGTTGGTAATGGACAGGGAGGCCTGGCATGCTGCAGTTCATGGGATCTCAAAGAGTTGGACATGCCTGAGCAGCTGAACTGAACTGAACCAAATTGGTAATGTGGAGAAATCAGACTCTCATATATTGTCTTGTATGGACATGAGTTTGAGTAGGCTCCAGGAGTTGGTAATGGACAGGGAGGCCTGGCATGCTGCAGTTCATGGGATCTCAAAGAGTTGGACATGCCTGAGCAGCTGAACTGAACTGAACTGAACCAAATTGGTAATGTGGAGAAATCAGACTCTCATACATTGTCTGTAGAATTTGGTAAATAGTCTGATAGTTCCTCAAGCTGTTAAGAGTTACCATATATTCCAGCAATTTTCAGTTCAGTTCAGTTGCTCAGTTGTGTCCGACTCTTTGCGACCCCATGAACCGCAGTATGCCAGGCCTCCCTGTCCATCACCAACTCCCGGAGTCCACCCAAACCCATGTCCATTGTGTTGGTGATGCCATCCAACCATCTCATCCTCTGTCGTCTGCTCCTCATCCTGCCCTCAATCTTTCCCAGCATCAGGGTCTTTTCAAGTGAGTCAGCTCTCTGCATCAGGTGGCCAAAGAATTGGAGTTTCAGCTTCAGCATCAGTCCTTCCAATGAACACCCAGGACTGATCTCCTTTAGGATGAACTGGTTGGATCTCCTTGCAGTCCAAGGGACTCTCAAAAGTCTTCTTCAACACCACAGTTCCCAGCAATTTTATTCCTACATAAATACCCACAAGAATGAAAAAATCTATGCCCACATAAGAATCTTTATAGCAGTATTAGTCTTAAAAGTAAAAAAGTACAAACAACCTATATTCTGACCAACTGATAAATGGATAAACAAAATGTACACTAAGCATATAATGGAATATTATTGTTCATAAAGACAACTGAGGCACTTATATATGCCACAACATGAATGAACTTTGAAAATGTGATGGCAAATTTAAAAATCCAGTCACAAAAGGTCACATATTCCATGATTTCATTTAAATAAAATGTCCATAATAAGCAAATTGATATAGACAGAAGGTAGATTAATGCGTGCCAGAAGCTGGGGCAAGAGGAAAATAGAGAGGTACTGCCAATGAGTACAGGTTTTTTCTTAAGAGTAATGACAATGTTCTAAAATTAATAGCAGTCATTGCACACATCTGTGAACATACTAACAACCACCAGATTTCACATTTTATTTAAAGAGATGCATTTATTATATGTGGAGTATATCTCAATAAAGCTTTTAGAAAACAAAAAACAAAAATTATTACAATAGTGACTCCATATCAGATAGTACTATTATAGAGAGGAGTGGTAATGTGGGGAGATGGTATCTTTAATTGGAGTCTATCAGAGAAGACATTTCTGAAGAGATGAAATTTGATCTGTTATTTGTATGAGGAAATATATGTGATGGTCTGGGTAAAGAATGTGCAAGGAGTAGGAAAGAGCAAGCACAAATGCCTTGAACAGAACTAACTTGGTATATTAAAGAAGAAAGAAAAGTGAAGGTCACTCAGTCATGTCCAGCTCTTTACAACACCATGGACTGTAGCCCATCAGGCTCCTCTGTCCATGGGATTTTAGGCAAAAATACTGGACTGGGTTGCCCTTTTCTCCTCCATGGGATTTTTCCCAACCCAGAGATAGAACCTGGGTCTCCTACATTGCAGGCAGATTCTTTTTCACCTAAGCTCCAGGGCAGCTCTTCCTCAAAGAAGAAGAAAGAAAACAGTATATTCTGGACCAGAATGAAAAAGGAGGAGAGTAAGAGAAGATGATGCCTGAGAGGTAGGTGCCAATCTTGGTGGCTGTTATGGTGGTAAGTACTAGAATTTTATCAATTCATTCAAGAAATATATACTACACACTATGTTCCGGGCACCTGAATTTGATATGTCACAAAAGAGAACACCCCAAAACTCTTTGCTTTAAGGAGTTCACATTTTTCACATAGAGAGGCAGAAAAAAATAACTTTCATTGAAAAGGTGAAATTTGAGAAAGATTTGTAAGAGGCTTAACATTCAAGAATCTGTGAGAAAATTATTCTAGGTGGAATGAATGGACAGTGTAAAGTCCCCAAAGTGAAAGCATGCCAGGCAAGAGCTAACAAAGATGCTTCTCAAATAATGGCAATGTGCATGCACATTGACGCATCTCTGCTCAAAATGCAGATTCTGATTCAGTAGGTGTAGGGAGAGGGAGGGCTAAGGTTTTGCACTTCTAATAACCTCCCAGGTAAGGGGGTTGGTGCTGCAACGGAGCACCACTGCCTGGACTATGAGTAACAGTAGTCTACTGAGTAGATGGAAAGCAACATTAACGAACTTCACTGGAAGTTTACCATCCTGAAACTTTTAGGATTAAAAGCAGAACTCCAGCTCTATGCCTCCAGAACTCAATACCCCATGCTGATTCCACTAACTATTGTTTAAATTAGGATAAAAGAAATTCAACCAAAATTGGCTTAAGTAGAAACAGGAAATATATGATTTCCCATAGCTAAGCTGCCTCCACGCCCTCTTGAGCCTCAAAGGCTCAAAACATGTCATCATTAACTAGTCTCTTTTGACTCTGCTTTCCTTTGTATTGGTTTCATTTTCAGACAGACTTTCTCCACATGGTTTTCCTCCCAGCAACTGAGATTTAAATCAACACAGCTCCAAAATTCATGGAATTCAGCTCCATCCTCTCTCCTCTCAACATTTCCAAAGAGTTCCAGGATTGATCTGCATTTGATCAGCCTAGATCCAGTGCCTCTTGGATGAATGGCTACTGCCAGATGATTTGATGTCTGGTTGTAACAATGTCAAACAAGCTCCTGGGTGACAGGAGTTGGTACAAGTACCTCTAGATCATATATAATAATTTTAGGGGAGAAGATTTCCCCAGGAAAATTCTGTTGCTAGAAAGAAAGAATAGATAATGGTCAGGCAGGAAAAAAAAAAAAAAAACTTATTATAACCCAGCACTTTCTGGAACATATCTGGTTTCCAATATCACAGTGAGAGGAATAGTGACAAAGCTTCAGAGAGCTACGTACATTCTCTGCATGAACTGGAAGCAAAACTGTACAAAGAATGATGAATAAATGCAATGTGCTGAAAGAGCAGATGAAGTTAAAACCAAAAACAGTAAAAAAAAAAAAAAAAAAAAAAAAAATTGCCTTAAATATTTGTAAGGAATTTATAGAGAATAGATTTACATTGTATGAGTGCTTACTCAGAAGGAAAAACTAACAGATTAAAGCTGGTGCTTTGAAATTAGGAATAGATGGATTTGGATTAAAGACATCTTTTATGAATTAAAGCTTTCAGTCAGATTCTCTTCAGTGAAAGTATCCTGGCTTTTCTGAAAATACTAGAAATTTAATTTTCCATAAAATGCGTAACTAGTGATAATTAGTTAAGCACTGAGGGGTGTGAGGTGAGCAGAAGTAATGCAACTTAGATTAGGAGTAGGCCTTATCAGGTAGCCTTCGCTTAACAATGACCACTGTTTGCCAATTAGGAACAATTAGCTTTCACTTAACACTGACCGATGTTTGCCAATTAGGAACGGGGCGGAAACCCCCAGGAAAGTCCCGCGCGTGGGAAAGTATTGACCAATGAAATTGCTTTGCAAATGTGTAACCAATCCGCTTCTCACCCTATAAATTTGTGTAACAGCTTGGGCTCGGGGCTCTCTGACCCGCACCACTGCGTTGGTTGCGGGCGGAGAATCCTGGCTCGAGTCAGTAATAAACTTCCCTTCCTGCGAGTTGCACTGTCTCGGAAGCCTTCTCTCTTCCCGCTCGGGGATTCGGATATCGGGCATAACAAGGGGAAGTTTTCAATCTCAGGTTTAAGTTATCATATGAAAAAGACCTCCTTCTCTCCTTCCATTCCTCCTTCTCCTCCTATTTCTCTTCCTGTTTTCCCTCCCTAAGCATAACATTTCTTTGTAGAGAATTTCTTAGTCTTTTGTTTCTTTTTCCCATTCTCCTTTCACTTCTCTTTTTCTGGATGTTGCACAGTCTTTTTTAAAAAAAAGCACAATTATTACATTTAATAGAGGATTTCCAAATGTTTATCTTCGTTCTCAAACTCTGCCCCATGGTCCAACTCCAAAATCTAACTTCTGAATGTACTTCACCTTTGATATATATTCAACTGGATCTTAAAACAAAATCCATTATCTCTACCTTCTTGAGCAAATTACATTTCTGAACTCTCTGCTCCCATTCATGACACCATGATTTTTGTAGTCTACAAAGTTGACAGACTCAGAGGCATCTTTAACTCCTCCTTTGACAGCATCGATTTTTGGCCAAATTTATGTACTCTACAACCACAATGGGCTTAAATCCACCTGTAATACAGGAGCACATGAGACATGGGTCTGGAATTAAAAGCTGCTTGCTCATTGGAAAGAAAACTAGGACAAATCTAGAAAGTGTACTAAAAAGCAGAGACATCACTTTGCTGACAAAGATCCATGTAGCCAAAGCTATGGCTTTTCCAGTAGGCATGTATGGATGTGAGAGATGGACCATAAAGAAAACTGAGAACTGAAAAATTGATGCTTTCAAACTGCGGTTCTGGAGTAGACTCTTGAGAGTCCTGTGGACTGCGAGAAGATCCAACCAGACCATCCTAAAGGAAATCAGCCCTGAATATTCATTGGAGGGACTGATGCTGAAGCTGAAGCTCTAATACTTTGGCCACCTGATGCAAAGAGCCGACTCATTGGAAAAGACCCTGATGCTGGGGAAGATTGAAGGCAGGAGGTAAAGGGGGTGACAGATGATGAGATGGTTTGGATGGCATCACTGACTCAATGGACATGAGTTTGCGCAAGCTCCAGGAGATGGTGAAGGACAGGGAAGCCTGGTGTGCTGCAGTCCATGGGGTCACAAATAGTCAAATACAACTGCGTGACTGAAGAACAACAAGACCAAGCACTGTAATGAGTCCTCAAAAGATTTTTCCACTGTTCTATGAAGCCAATTGCTTTAGGGGAACACAGCAAAACCAGTGAAATCCATGAGCCAATTGCCACAATTCCTTTGCTCTGAAGGGAGTTCCTATATAAAAAGCAATGCATTATGCAACACAATGAGTGTGTAAAGCATTTTGTAAGTCCCTGGATAATAGGCTGGGCAGACACATTACATTCAGGAAAGGCATATTGATATCCACAGTGAGTATGTATTCCAATAAGAAAAAATGCTGCCACGTCCATGATGGAAGCTGTCTGATGTAATCAACCAGCCACCGGGTAGATGGCTGATCACTCCAGTAAATGGTGCTTTACTGGGGACTCACTGTTGGTCTTTGCTACCAACACAGGGGACCAAGTGTAAGGTCAGCTTGTACCACAGCCTGAACTTGTTTCAGAACCATTTCCTTCTCTAGGATACACTCAACTTTTTGAGGCATTCTGTAAACAGCATGGAATATCATACCCAAATTAAAAAATATGTTGTCTCCAAAATCCAAAGAGGCCTACTAGGCTATGGGTCTCTCTCTTAGTTGTAGTAGAGGTCAGATGCAACAACTTATTCTTTATCTTAGAAAAGATATCACAGCATGACCCATGCTCCTAGACTCCTAGAAATTTAACTGAATTAGAAGGTCAATTAATTTTTGTCAGATTTATTTCCCACCCTCCAGAATTCAAATGTCTTCCCAATGAGTCTCTAGTAATTCCTATTTTTTGCTCACTAGATCCAATCAGCCTAACAACATCAGTGGAATTGACCAGTGTGATATCTTATAGAAGAAAAAGTGATCAAGATTTCTGCAAACTAAATTATAACATAAGGTGGAGAGTTTATTCGTTCCTGAAACAAGACAGTGAAGCCGTATGGTTGACTTTGTCAGCTGAAAACAAACTGCTGAACCTTAGTGACAGGATTGGAGAAAAGGGCATTTGTCAGTCAAGGGCTATACACCAGGTAATCAGGGGTGTGTTCACTGGATCAAACAATTATACCACATCTGTTATAGTTGCTGCAACTGAAGTCACTACCTGGTTCAGTCTATGACAATCCACTGTAATCCTTCAAGATCCATCTGTCTTCTGTACAGACCAAACAGGTGAGCTGAAGGGGGATGTGGTGGAAATCACCAGTCCCTCCATCCTTCAAGTTTTTTTGATAGCACTAATCTTTGCAGTCCCTAAGATAGGCAATACCAAAGAATGCTCAAACTACTGCACAACTGCACTCACCTCACATGCTTGTAAAGTAATGCTCAAAAGTATCCAAGACAGGCTTCAGCAATACATGAACTTCCAGATGTTCAAGCTGGTTTTAGAAAGGGCAGAGGAACCAGAGATCAAATTGCCAATATCTGCTGGATCATCGAAAAAACAAGAGAGTTTCAGAAAAACATCTATTTCTGCTTTATTGACTATGTCAAAGCCTTTGACGGTGTGGATCACAACAAACTCTGGAAAATTCTGAAAGAGATGAGAATACCAGACCACCTGACCTGCCTCTTGAGAAACATGTATGCAGGTCAGGAAGCAACAGTTAGAACTGGACATGGAACAACAGACTGGTTCCAAACAGGAAAAGGAGTACTTCAAGGCTGTATATTGTCACCCTGTTTATTTAACTTATATGCAGAGTACATCATGAGAAATGCTGGGCTGGAAGAAGCACAAGCTGAAATGAAGATTGCCAGGAGAAATATCAATAACCTCATGTGTGCAGATGACACCACCCCGATGGCAGAAAGTGAAGAAGAACTAAAGAGTCTCTTGATGAAAGTGAAAGAGGAGAGTAAAAAAGTTGGCTTAAAGCTCAACATTCAGAAAACTAGATCATGGCATCCGGTCCCATCACTTCATGGGAAATAGATGGGGAAACAGTGGAAACAGTGTCAGACTTTTATTTTTTTTTGGCTCCAAAACCACTGCAGATGGTGACTGCAGCCATGAAATTAAAAGACACTTACTCCTTGGAGTAAGGAAAGTTATGAAGGAAAGTTATGACCACCTAGACAGCATATTAAACAGCAGAGACATTACTTATCCAACCAATGTCCTTCTAGTCAAGGCTATGGATTTTCCAGTAGTCATGTATGGATGTGAGAGTTTGACTCTAAAGAAAATTGAGCGCTGAAGAATTGATGCTTCTGAACTGTGGTGTTGGAGAAAACTCTTGAGAGTCCCTTGGACTGCAAGGAGATCCACCCAGTCCATCCTGAAGGGGATCAGTCCTGAGTATCCACTGGAAGGACTGATGCTGAACCTGAAGCTCCAATACTTTGGTCACCTGATATGAAGAGGTGACTCATTTGAAAAGACTCTGATGCTGGGAAAGATTGAAGGCGGGAGGAGAAAGGGATGACAGAGGATGAGATGGTTGGTTGGCATCACTGACTCATTGGGCATGTTTTTGAGTAAATTCCGGCAGTTGGTGATGGACAGGGAGGCCTGGTGTGCTGCAGTCCATGGGGTCCCAAAGAGTCGGACACAACTGAGTGACTGAACTGAACTGAACTGAATCTCTGCAAGCCCTCCAGGATTACAGTGTTACTTTTGGTTTCCTCTTTTCCTAGGCAGAGACAGTTCTATTGGCTTTCAATTAGCCCTTGCCAACATAATAGCCCAACCTGTACCATTCAGGGAACCATATAGGAGTTCTGTCAGCTGCTGAATATATCTCTATTCTAACTATGAATTTCAAAACTGGGATAATAACAGGTTCAGAAACACTGGACCCAAGGTGAGATGGACCTCTACTGCTCACCTGACCTACTGGAACTCCCACTGTGACTGGTATATCCCACTGACATTTTGGGTCTTCGGGTACCATTGTCAGTTCAAAGCCTATATCTAGCAGTCATCAAAAATGTCTGATTATTTCCTTTTCCCAACACACAGTCACTCTGGTAAAAGGCTAGGGGTTCCATGGGGAAGAGAAGGGAAAGTATTAACAGTACAAATTGTTGGCCAGCAGGCCAGGGTCCTCAAGGAGATCTGGCCTCTCCATTCAAATGCTTCTGGGTGTATAAATCGACTTTGACTCCTGATTTATGATTCCTGTTAGACTTTTGTTCACTTGAACTAGAATTTTCTGCTTATACAGATCAAACAAAGAATTTATCAGGCAATCTATTTCACTTCTATAAACTCCATGATCAAAGCCTGGTGGCCCTCCCTAATCCTGCTATGAGCACAGCCGGGGCTAGTAGAGAGGGTGGGCCACTTGAAAACAGATACCACAGTGTCTCCTGGGGAACTATTTTTCTTTCAGTTTAGTCATTTTCACAGTTGACAAAAGACAAGAAGTGAGGATATTCCACGCCAGCACATTGCAAGGCAGCCAGAAATTCCTTTAATTGAGGTCCATGAGGTTGAGAACTGCTTGTCTTCCCTCCTCTTTTCTAGTCTCTTGCTCTCACTGCCTCAATATGGGACATTCCTTTTAGAGTTTTTACCTTTATTGTGCAGAGTGCAACAAAACCCAAAACTTCGTATTACAATGAATATACCAATGATCTAAAGGAGAGAAAAAACATAAACTGTGTGTAATCCAAAACCTGTATTTATTGCCATAGCCTCATAAAAGAGTATAATATTTGCAATATTTCACAATATATTAGAATGAGGTTTTCATTTAAATGAGTGACATTAAAATGAATATGCTAAAATAATGGATATTTTTACTCCTTCTCTGTATTTTAAATAAATTATTTTTTTAAATGGTGTGTTCACTGGAGTATGTAACCCAGCTATAATTTAATGTACTCCTACTATTCTTTGTTTTCCTAGTTTAAACACATCTGTCTTAATTTAATTAAATTTTGTACTGACATTTTAACTTTATTTTGCTTCTTTGGACACTCAAGATTTTTTTTTTTTTTTTTTTTTTTAACCATGCCAATACTTTGCTGTGCTTTGCCTTGATGTTCTAGATATTTATCAAAGATGTTTATTATGGAGAAAGTAAATGTGTATTGTTTATAAATAGCATTTTGTCTGAAGTTTTCAAAATTTAGTAGAAGTATTTTAGGAAAAAATGAAAAAAAGCTGACTTTTAAATTTCTGATTTCCTCTGTTCTCAATTTATCATTCTTTACTGAATGTATTTCATTTTGAAATATGCACTTTAAGACTTTTTATGACACTACCCTTTTTTCCAGTGAGTAAAAGGGAGTGCTGCTATTATGTTATCTTGGTGATTTATGGTATGTATCCTCATAATCAACCTACTGCTTATGATACACATGTAAAATAACATATTTCCTGCCTTGTTACAAGTTTATAATATAGTTTGCTATACTGTCTTACTTGTATTGCTTGTGCATGTTGAATACCATTTAAAATATTTTAACGAGAAAGACTATAAATGCAAAACCTACAATTTTAGTAACTAAAAATTGCCAATTACTTAACAGTCTTAAGAATTTTGCCTTTACTGAGCTTTTATTTATTAATGGACAAATATATTAGGTATTCTGGGTTTTTTGTGGGATTTTACTAGCATTTTACTTTGATTTGTTGATGTTTATAGCAACTCAGAGCATTGTTTTAAAAATATTATCAGCTCAGTACAGTCACTCAGTTGTGTCCAACTTTTTGCAACCCCATGAACCGCAGCATGCCAGGCCTCCCTGTCCATCACCAACTCCCGGAGTTTACTCAAACTCATGTCCATTGAGTTGGTGATGCCATACAGCCATCTCATCCTCTATCGTCCCCTTCTCCTCCTTCCCCCAATCCCTCCCAGCATCAGGGTCTTTTCCAATGAGTCAATTCTTCGCATGAGGTAGCCAAAGTATTGGAGTTTTAGCTTTAGCATCAGTCCTTCCAATGAACACCCAGGACTGATCTCCTTTCGGATAGACTGGTTGGATCTCCATGCAGTCCAAGGGACTCTCAAGAGTCTTCCCCAAAACCACAGTTCAAAAGTATCAATTCTTCAGTGCTCAGCTTTCTTCACCATCCAACTCTCACATCCATACATGACCACTGGAAAAACAATAGCCTTGACTAGACGGACCATTGTTGGCAAAGTAATGTCTCTGTTTTTTAATATGTTATCTAGGTTGGTCATAACTTTCCTTTCAAGGAGTAAGCATCTTTTAATTTCATGGCTGCAGTCACCATCTGCAATGATTTTGGAGCCCCAAAAAATAAAGTCTGACACTGTTTCCACTGTTTCCCCATCTATTTCCTATGAAGTGATGGGACCAGATGCCATGATCTTAGTTTTCTGAATGTTGAGTTTTAAGCCAACTTTTTCACTCTCTTCTTTCACTTTCATCAAGAGGCTCTTTAGATCTTCACTTTCTGCCATCGGGGTGGTGTCATCTGCACACATGAGGTTATTGATATTTCTCCTGGCAATCTTCATTTCAGCTTGTGCTTCTTCCAGCCCAGCGTTTCTCATGATGTACTCTGCATATAAGTTAAATAAACAGGGTGACAATATACAGCCTTGAAGTACTCCTTTTCCTGTTTGGAACCAGTCTGTTGTTCCATGTCCAGTTCTAATTGTAGCTTGCTGACCTGCATATAGGTTTCTCAAAGGCAGGTCAGGTGGTCTGGTGTTCCCACCTCTTTCAGAATTTTCCACAGTTTATTGTGATCCACACAGTCAAAGGCTTTGGCATAGTCAATAAAGCAGAAATAGATGTTTTTCTGGAACTCTCTTGCTTTTTCGATGATCCAGCAGATATTGGCAATTTGATCTCTGATTCCTCTGCCTTTTCTAAAACCTGCTTGAACATCTGGAAGTTCACGGTTCACGTACTGCTGAAGCCTGGCTTGGAGAATTTTGAGCATTACTTTACTAACATGTGAGATTAGTGCAATTGCGCGGTAATTTGAGCATTCTTTGGCATTGCCTTTCTTTGGGATTGGAATGAAAACTGATCTTTTCCAGTCCTGTGGCCATACCATCTGAGCCACTAGGGAAGCCTGAAAAATATTATAACAATCTTTAAAATTTGGCAAATACTATATAAACCCAAGTATATATTCATATATGTATGTGTGTATATGTGTATATATATACACACATATATACACATAGTTTTCATCTCATATCAAAGGTAGAGTGCAAAATAACACTAAAATTTTTTGTAAAAGTGATTAAAAGAAATATGTTCTAGTTGTTATTATTTTTAAAACATCAAAGAAACAGAGAAAATGTATTACTTTTTTATTTAGATTAACTAGACTGTTACTTCTGTCATTTTGCAGATGTGAAATATTTTTTATGGCCAGAGTCCTAAGATGAAACAGCATTATCAAAATGTTAGAAATGACTTTAATTTAAATACTTGGCAAGTAAGTAGACACTGGAGTCAAAGAATCCTAATAGACCTGCAATATGATCAATGAGGAAGGAGTCAACACAAAGGGCGATTATTATTTATCACAGACATGTTAGGCTTAGATCTGTAAATGGCATTCAAATATTTTACTATAAACTTCTTATAAAGATGTTCAAGGTTGGCCAGTATAAATATTTCTGTTGAAAAATGAAACAAACATACTCTAGTATTGGCTTCAGAAATATTCATTTTGCTGGCCAGAGGAAAACAAGGAAGCAGAATAAAAAGCACAAAATTCCAGCTATATGGGCATATGTCACAGATACTGTGAGCCTGGCTGCAGATCACTGCAATAAAGTGAAAATCTCAATAAAGTGTCACGTGGATTTTTCAGTTTCTTCATATACTTACACTATTATACTTATACATTACATTATTACATTATACTTACATTATACTATAGTCTATTAACTGTGCACTGATACTGTATCTAAAAAGAAAGCAATGTACATACATTAATCAAAACGTAATTTATTGCTAAAAATGTTAAGCATCATCTGAGACTCCAGCAAGTCACAATCTTTTCGCTGGTGGAGAGTGTTGCCTCAGTGCTGATGGCGGCTAATGGAGCAGGATAGTGGCTGCTGAAGGTTGGGGGTTAGGGGGGTGGGCGCTGTGGATATGTCTTAAAATAAGACGGCGATGACGTTTGCCACATAGATTGACTCTTCCTTTCATGGATTTCTCTACAGCTTTGTTTGATAGCATTATCAAATGCTATTAGATAGCATTACCTACAGAACTACTTTCAAAACTGGAATCCATCCTCTCATATACCGCCACTACTTTATCAACAAAATATCTATGATATTAAAAGTCCTTTGTTGTCATTTCAACAATCTTCACAACCATCTTCACCAGAAGTAGATTCCATCTCAGTAAACTACTTTGCTTGCTCAACTAAAGGAAGCAACTCCTCATCCATTGAAGTTTTATCTGAGATTGCAGCAATTCAGTCACACTTTCAGATGTCACTTCTAATTCCACTGTTTTGTTATTTCCACATTTTCAGTTTACTTCCTCCACTGAAGGCTTGAAACCTTCTCTGAGCAACCCATAATGGTTTGAATTAATCTTTTCCACAGTCCTATTAATGTTGATATTTTGACCTACCACATGTTCTTAATGGCATCTAGCAGTGAATCCTGTCCAGAAGGTTTTCAACTGACTTTGCTCACACCCATGGCAGCTATATCTTTATGAAACGCATTTCTTAAATGTCAAGAATTGATCAAGACCATCCCCAAGAAAAAGAAATGCACAAAGGCAAAATAGTTGTCTGAGGAGGCCTTACAAATAGGTGAGAAAAGAAGAGAAGTGAAAGGCAAAGGAGAAAAGAAAAGATATTCCCATTTAACAGGAAGGAGAGAAAAGAAAGCCTTCCTCAGTGATCAATGCAAAGAAATAGAGGAAAACAACAGAATGGAAAAGACTAGAGATCTCTTCAAGAAAATTACAGATACCAAGGGAACATTTCATGCAAAGATGGGCACATTAAAGGACAGAAATGGTATGACCCTAACAGCAGAAGAAGATATTAAGAAGAGGTGGCAAGAATACACAGAATATTCATTGAATTGTCTTGAATATTCATTGGAAGGACTGATGCTGAAGCTGAAACTCCAATACTTTGGCCACCTGATGCAAAGAACTGACTCATTAGAAAAGACCCTGATGCTGGGAAAGATTGAAGGTGGGAGGAGAAAGGGACAACAGAAGATGAGATGGTTGGATGGCATCACCAACTCAATGGACATGAGTTTGAGCAAATTCTGGGAGTTGGTGATGGACAAGGAAGCCTGGTGTGCTGCAGTCCATGGGGCCGCAAAGAGTTGGACACGGCTGAGCAACTGAACTGAACTGAAGAATTGAAAGGTGAAATTACTCCTTGATTCTCAGGTTGCAGAATGGATATTGTGTCAACAGGCAATAAAAAACAACATTAATCTAATGATACATTTTCACAGAGCTCTTGGGTAACCAAGTGCATTCCCAATGAGTAATAATACTTTGAAAAAAAAAAATCTCTTTAGCTTTCAATAGTGGGATTAAAATATTTAGTAACCTATATTGTAAAGAGATGTGCTGTCATCCAGGGTGTGTTGTTCCATTTATAGAGCACAGAAAGATTAAATTTAGCATAATTCTTAAAGGCTATCAGCTTTTCAGAATGATACATTTTATCATTTATCATTGGCTTCACCCTAAAAGCACCAGTTGCATTAACCTCTAACAGGAGAGTCCATCTGTCCTCTGAAGCTTTCAAGACAGTCTTTGGCTTTTCCTCTCTAGCTATGAAAGTCAGAGGTGGCATCTTCCAATCTAAGGCTATTTCATCTGCCCTGGAAATCTGTTGTTAAGTGTAGCCATCTTCAGTGATTATCTTAGCTGGATCTTCTGGACAACTTGTTTCCACATTAGCACTTGCTGCACCTCTTTGCACTACTATGCAATGAAGATAGCTTCTTTCCTTAAATTTCCTGAACCAAACGTTCTACTAGCTTCACACTTTTCTTCTATAGCGTCTGCACCTCTGTAAGCCTTCACATAATTAAAGGGACTAGAGCACTGCTCCTGCTTTGACCTAAAGAAATGTTGTTGTTGGTTTGATCTTCTATCTGGACTGCTAAGACTTTATCCATGTTAGCAATAAGGCTGTTTCACTTCCTTATTGCTCATGTGTTCACTAGAATAGTATTTTTAATTTTCTTTAAGAACTTTTCCTTTTTATTTACAACCTGACCAACTGGTGCAAGAGACTTAGCTTTCAGACTGTCTCAACTTTGTACTGCCTGCCTCATTAGTCATTTCTAGCTTTTGATTTACAGTCAGAAATATGAGAAGACACTTACTCTTATTTGAAACTTAGAGGCCATTGTTTTTATTGTTTGCTATTTTTTCACTAAGTCATGTCCAACTTTTTTGCAACCTCATGGACTATAGCCTGCCAGGCTCCTCTGTCCATGGGATTTCTCAGGTTAAGAATCCTGGAGTGGTTGCCATTTCCTTCTCCAGGGGATCTTCCTGAACCAGGAATCAAACCTGTGTCTCCTGCATTGGCAGGTGGATTCTTTACCATTGAACCACCAGAGAAGTCACAGTAGTGTTATTAATTGGCCTAATTTCAATATTGTTATGTCTCAGGGAATAGGGAAGCCTGAGGAGATGGAAATGGGCTGGTGGTTAAAGCAGTCAGAACACAGACAATATTTATTATTAAGTTCACTGTCTATCGGTGTGGTCCATGATACCTCAAATAATAACAACATCAAAGATCACTGATCACCATAAAAGATATAACAGCAATGAAAAAGATCGAAGTACTGCAAGAACTATCAAAATGTGACAGAGACAGGAAGTGAGAAATCCTATTTTTAAAATGGCACTGATTAACTTGCTGGATGCAGGGTTGCATAAAATCTCAATTTACAGAAAAAAAGTTCAATATCTGTGAAGCAGAATAACATGAAGCACAACAAAAAAAGTATGCCTACATTTCCATATTACCTTTAATTAAAACAGCAGCTTTCTTTTTCTCTAAGAAAGATTCAGATTATCCTCATTACAGTAATTTGACAATATTATGAAGCTGAGACTCTTTAAGTCGGTCATATGCTTTAAAAGAGGGCTTCCCTGGTGGCTCAGCAGTAAGGAATTTGCCTGTCACTGCAGGGGATGGCTTAAATCTGTTAGGTAGTTAGAATAGGGAGGAGGAGTCCAAAATGGCAGTGGCTAAAAGACAAGGAAGGAAAAGCCTATGAAAATAGAACAGAGGAAGGTCAAGAGAAGGTCCGAGGACCGGAGTGAGGACTTCAGGTAGAACAGCGCTCCTGCCTAAGCCCAGTTTGCATAGGACAGGCCCAGGGGGAAGAAAAAAACATAAAAAGAGGGGCCAAAGGGCTCTTGCTCTCTCTCTCCCACGTGATGGGGTGCTCTTCTCTTCACGTCTTTGAATTGACATGCCCTCACGCCTCAAAGATGGATTTTCCTGCTATCTTCTAAATAAAATAGAGCTATAACACTGATTTCTCTAAGAGCTAATACACGGTCAAATCGAGACCTGAGAGCTATAACATGGTCTGTCCAAGACCCAAGAGCTGTGACCCACCTAGGGGGCTTTAATGTCCGTCACTCCAAATCTTTGTTGTGAAGAGACAAAGAACCGAGGAGCATCACTCGCCTGACAAATCCATGGGTCAGGAAGATTCCCTGGGGCAAGAAATGGCAGCCCACTCCACTTCCCATTCCTGTCTGGGAAATGCTATGGACAGAGGAACCTGATGGGTTACAGTTCATGGGTTCACAAAGAGTTGGACACAAATTAGGGGCTAAATAACAACCAACCAGGCTTTAAAACAATTTGTAACATATAATTCTCAATTAGTTGAACAGTAATGCTAATAAGCCAGTTTTAACTTAAAGCAGTCAATTCTCAAAACTTGCTGCACTTTAATAATCACCGGATGGACACTAAAAAACTTCTCAAAGCCCAAGCTCTGCCCTTGCATATCTCTAGTCATGAGATCTAAGAATCAGTTTTTTTCTTTTTTTTTTTAAATTCCCCAGGTAATTCCAATTGTAATCACATTTGATTACTAGTGACATCGAAACAAGACAAAACAAATATTCAGCTGAAGCAAGACTTGAATTAAATTACACAGAGTCAGGATTAATCAATTGTTCCTCACCTATAAACAAAGAGGAAACACTTATCCTAAATATACAGTTAATCCTACACATCATCTTAACATTAGCAAAATATGTCATGTTAGTGCTCCTGCTCATGCTGGATGTAATCTTGTTCACCTTATTGATTATAGCTGATATTGCCTGTGAATCTCTATTTTTCTGAAATAAAGATAATTCTGTTTTGTTTCTCCTCACAGAAAGACTGCTGCTGCTACTGCTACTAAGTCACTTCAGTCGTGTCCGACTCTGTGCGACGCCATAGACGGAAGCCCACCGGGCTCCTCCATCCCTGGGATTCTCCAGGCAAGAACACTGGAGTGGGTTGCAATTTCCTTCTCCAACGCATGAAAGTGAAAAGTGAAAGGGAAGTCGCTCAGTCGTATCGACGCTTAGCGACCCCTGGGCTGCAGCCTATCAGGCTCCATCCGTGGGATTTTCCAGGCAAGAGTACTGGAGTGGGGTTCGATTGCCTTCTCCCACAGAAAGACTAGGCATAATCAAACAACAGAGTTTCCTATTTACTTTCTTCTCAGTGTCACATTTTAATTTTCTTGATATTGTTTTATTTCCTTTTAAGACCACATAATTTATTCTGCTAGGGCATCATCACTCTGTAGATTATTGTTTGTGTAATTGTTAACTGTGGCCCACCTACATCAGAGTAAGTTGGATTTAATGAGCAGATTCATGAGCCCTGCCAAAAAACAACAAAGACCCTGATGTGGGGAAAGATTGGGGGCAGCTGGAGAAGGGGTGACAGAGGATGAGATGGTTAGATGGCATCACTGACTCAACAGACATGAGGTTGAACAAACTCTGGGAGTGAAGGACAGGGAAGCCGTGCATGCTGCAGTTCATGGGGTCGCAAAGAGTCAGACATGACTGAGCTACTGAACAAAAACAAAAAGAAAAACTTCAAGGACTCTCTAGAGTAGGACTCCTTTTATAATTTACATGAGAAATGAGTCTTATGCAAACCACTACTTTTAGGCATTCTTCATGCTATAAATCTTTGAGCAGAAGAACAAAATAATTCATGAAAAAGTTTTCTACATAAAATCACAGACTACTATAACTTTCTCCAGTTTTCGTCCTCTGTAACTCAAGGTTGGGAATTCCTGGTGGCTTAGCACTAAAGAATCCTCCTGCAATATAGGAGATCACCTGCAATGCAGGAGACATGGGTTTGATTCGTGGGTCAGGAAGATCCCCTGGAGAAAGAAATGGCAACCCACTCTGTATTCTTGTCTGAGAAATCTCATGGACAGAGGGGCTGGCAGGTTATAATCCATGGGGTCATAAAGAGTTGGACACAACTCAGCGATGAGCACACACACAGGCACAGCTCAAGGTAACCCACGTTGTTTTCCTAGACTGTCAATCATACATGGCTCTCTGTTGGCTGATTATTGCTCCGAGGTGTACAGGACTTAGTGATAATTCAGCTTTCAGGCCCACCCATCTGCCCCTACTGGTATCCTCTGATGATATGCCCAGGCATTAACATTTAGTATTTACTATCAGCGATTCCACATCCTGGCTGCACATTAAAATTAACTGGTAAGGTTTTAAACATTACTGATGCCTTAGCATGACTTCCTAAGTTCACAATTAAATTATTCTTGGATGTGGCCCCAGCATGTCTGTGTGTGTGTGTGTGTGTGTGTGTGTGTGTGTGTGTGTGTGTGTATTTTTTTTTTTTTTTTTAACCCCAGCTGATTATAATAGACAGCCAAAGTTTAAAACCACCAAGCTACTTGTCAGCACAATAGTTTGGTCTGCAATTTTATCAGGAACTCAGGTTTTCAGTTCATTATGATTTCAAACATCAGGAGTAAGGCATTGGTCCCAGGGTATTAAGATATAATAATTACACAGTCTTACTTTACTACACAAATACCAGAATACTGGAAAGAATAGTAATGTCTCTCAGTTTGAAAAGTCCTGATTTCAAGCTGCTGTTACATCTATCTTCAGAATTTATTGCCTGGGTTGCAGATGGTAGAGTGCTACTTAGAAAAGACACCCTGTTGGGAAAACCACACTGCTGTGCAATTAATAAGCAGGGGAGTTTCATTTTCCACACCCTCTTAGTTACCAGTTGAAAAGAATCTTTATAGACTTACAAGGTTAACTAACTGTATAAATTTGAAAAGATATAAACATATTTACATTTTAAAATGTTTTATTCAAACAAAAGGCAAATATGTTTAGAAATATTTTGCAAATATTTGTCTCAAGGGCAAGTCAGTAGAGAAACAGTCTTTAGCATTGATTTGATTTCAAAAAACATTACAGTATCCAGTGATATTTTTGTGCCATTTCAGATAAGAAAACCAATTTTTCAAGGCAGATTTCTTATTTTTGTTGACATTCCACCCAGTAAGTAAGCAGTGACCAAGCAGTGTGAAATTTTCTAATTGCCTGTATACATCTTTATGTTGCTACAGCTTGTATGTATTCAGAAATTCGAGTGTCCTTTTTAATTATCACTAAAAGAACTTCAAGATAGTGGAGTAGGAAGTTCCTGAGATCACCTACCCCAACAAACATAACACAATGAGAACTATATGGAGAGCAATTCTCTCTCAGAATGAACTGAACACTAGCTGAATGGCTCTTCCACAACCAAGGCTATCAAGGGAGAGCCACACAGAGTCTCATAAGAGGAACGGAGAAGTGATCTAGTCAGGAAGCCACACTGCTGGGGGGTGATCCAGAAAAGGAGGGGGGGTATCACAGGCTTGGAGATCCTACTCAAGGAGTAAGGGACTCAAGCCCCATACTGGGCACCCTAGCCTTGGGTCTAGTACCAGGAAATGAGCTCCCTTGCCTGGTTTGAAAACCAATGAGGCATACTGGAGGGTTATTGAAAACCAAGACTCTGTCTTGAAGACCAGGAAGACAGACTGGCTTGCTCCAAACCCAACCCAGAAGATTGGGAACTGCCCGATGCTCGGGAAGGCCTTCTAGGACCACTGAGGTATGCCCCGGAGCATGCAGCATGCTTCAGCTGCAGCCCCGCTTCATCCAGTTCTGCTCCCAGCCAAGGTGGGGACTGCATCACACGCACTGGGGAGAAGCTGGGCTAGCTCACCTTGGTAGCCGTAACCTCTCCAGCCCCAGACCCAACCCCAACCAAACCAGAGACTTACACTGTGCCAGGGAAAAGCTCAGAACTGCGACTTTCACCCTCTCTGGCCTCACCCCGCAACAACAACGCTGACCAAAGCAGAGACCATCACTGTCCTGGGGAGAAACGGAGGTAGCTCAAGTTTGCTACTCCAGCACTTCAAGCCCTCACTCCGCCCTCAGCAACTTGAGGACAGCCACCACACTGGGGAGAAGCATGGCCCCCTCAGGGTTCCTGCTCCAGCGCCTGGGGCCCGGGCCTGCCTCCCATCGGGGTCACAGCCGAGGGGAAGCCCCAGCTCCTCCCCGGCTCCAGCTCACGCCCCTCTAACTCTATCCCCACACCCCGCCAAGGCTGCAAACCTCAAACGGAGTGAGAAGACAGAGGAGTGCTTTCCAAACAAAAGAACAAGGTAAAACCCCAGAATAAACTTCCCAGGTGGCTGGCTCGCTGGTAAAGAATCTGCCTGCCAATGCAGGAGACACAGGAGACGTGGGTTCAATCCCTGGGTCAGGAAGATTCCCTAGAGGAGGAAATGAAAACCCACTCCAATATTCCTGCCTGGAAAATTCCATAAAAAGAGGAACTGGAGGACTACAGTCCATGGGGTCTCAAAGAGTCAGACACGACAGAGCGACTGAGTATGCAATGTCTAAATAAATGGAAATAAGTAATTCACCTGATAAAGTGTTCAAAGCAATAGTAATAAAAGTGCTTGCTACCCCAATGTTCATCGCAGCACTATTTATAATAGCCAGGACATGGAAGCAACCTAGATGCCCATCAGCAGATGAATGGATAAGGAAGCTATGGTACATATACACCATGGAATATTACTCAGCCATTAAAAAGAATACATTTGTATCAGTTCTAATGAGATGGATGAAACTGGAGCCCATTATACAGAGTGAAGTAAGCCAGAAAGATAAAGACCATTACAGTATACTAACACATATATACGGAATTTAGAAAGTTGGTAACGATAACCCTATACGCGACACAGAAAAAGAGACATAGATGTACAGAACAGACTTTTGGACTCTGTGGGAGAAGGCGAGGGTGGGATGTTTCAAGAGAACAGCATCGAAACATGTATATTATCTAGGGTGAAACAGATCACCAGCCCAGGTTGGATGCATGAGACAAGTGCTCGGGCCTGGTACTGGGAAGACCCAGAGGAATCGGGTGGAGAGGGAGGTGGGAGGGGGGATCGGGATGGGGAATACATGTAAATCCATGGCTAATTCAAGTCAATGTATGACAAAAACCACTACAATACTGTAAAGTAATTAGCCTCCAACTAATAAAAATAAATGAAAAAAAAGAAGTGCTTGCTGAACTCAGAAAAAAAGAATAGAGAAACACAGTGAGAACTTCAACAAAGAACTAAAAAATATAAAGGAACCAATAAGAACTGAAGGATATAAAGAAAGAATTAACAGCAAATTAGGTGATACTGAAGAATGCATAATCGAACTGGAAAAACAGAATAGTGGAAATCATCAATCAGAAAAGTAAAAAAAAAAGGTGTGTATATGTAATGTAAACACACACACAAATATATATCCATATATATATATAATATAAATTTTTCTAGAAACATACAATTTTCCAGACCAAATCAGGAAGAAGTAGAAAATCTGAACAGACCAGTTACTAGTATGGGATTTGAATCAGTAATCAAAAAAGTACCAACAAAGATCAAAGGACCAGAGGGTTTCATAAGGGAATTCTGCCAACATTTAAGAAAGAGTTAATACCTATCCTCTCAAACTATTCAAAAAATTGAAGAAAATATGTCCAAATGTGCTCTATGAGGTCAAAATTACCCTGACAGCAAAACAAAAATACTACAAAAAATGAAAATTACAGGTCATGTGGTGGCTCAGACAGTAAAGAATTTGCCTGCAGTGCAGGAGACCTGGGTTCGATTCCTGGGTTGGAAAGACCCCCTGGATAAAGGAATTGCAACCAATACCAGTATTCTTGCCTGGAGAATCCCATGGAGAGAAGAGCCTGGAGGGCTACAGTCTATGGGGTTGAAAAGAGTCTGATGCGACTGTGTGACTAACACTTCCATGTCTAACGAACACAGATGCAAAAATCCTCAACAAAATATCAGCAAACTGAATTCAACAATATTTAAAAAGGAGACTTTAAGGTCAAGCCGGGGCTTCCCCGGTGGTCCAGTGGTTAAGAATCTACCTTTGTAATGCAGGTGACACCGGCTTGACTCCCAGTCCAGGAAGGTTTCACATGCCGAGGAGCAAACAAGCCCTTATGCCAAAACTACTGAGCCGGTGCTCTAGAGCCTGTGAGGCATAACTACTGAACCCACGTGCTGCAACCACTAAGCTCACACATCTAGAGACCATGCTCCACAACAAGAGAAGCCACTGCAATGAGAAACCTGTGCGCCGTAACCAGAGAGTAACCCCCACTCGTCACAACTAGAGAAAGCCCACATACAGCAACAAAGACCCACCAAAGCCAAAATAAATAAGTACTTTAAAAAAAGATCAAGTGAGATTTATTCCAAGGATGCAGAACGGGTCAATATCCACAGTCAACATTAATAAAGGAAGGATAAAAATCAAATGATCATCTCAAAAGAATGGAGAAAAAGCATCTGGCAAAATTCAACATCCATTCATGATTAAAAACTCTCAAGAAAGATGTTATAGCGGGGACATACTTCAATAAAATAAAGGTAATTTGTGACAAATAACATTTTTATTTTTAAACACTGAGAATGATGTTTTTCATGAGTGGAGTTGTCTCATATTTTCTAATATTTATAATTTTTATCCATCTTGCTTTATGTCACTGGTTAATCACCTGAAGGAAAATGGCAAATGGCAAAAGCCAACACCATGCCATGTCCCTGCACTTAGGAGCAAAGTGTGTTTACTACTGATAAGCTTTTTACAGATACCCATCATCAGATTGAGAAGTTTCTCTTGTATCCTAGTTTTGCTACCAGTTTTATTGCGTTTTTGTTGTTTTTATAATATAAGTGTTAATTTTTCAAAATTTTGGCAGTTATTAAGATACTTATATAATTTCTCATTTATTTTATTTTAGGTTATTTAATTTTTGATATTAAACCAAACTTAAATTACTGGGATAACAAAGGTTACAATTTTTAAGTGTTGATTTTGTTTTGTCAATACTTTTTTTAAAAGAAATTTTGTATCTGTGTTCTGGAGGGATAGTGTTCTATCATTTTTTTCCTTGTAATACACTTCACTTAGGATATAAGCATCATGTTGGCCTCCATCACAGTCCATTCAGGCTGCTATAACACAATACCACAGATTGGGTTACTTTTAAACTTCTGTGTCTCATAGTTCTGGAGGCTGTTAAGTCCAAGATCATGGTGTCAGGTGAGGACATTCTCATGGGCTGGAGACTGTCAAACCTTCACTGTAAACTCACAGGGTGGAAGCAGCTGGGGAGATCTGTGGGGTCTCGTTTATAAGAGCATTGGTTTCACTCACGAGGGCTCCACCTTCATGACATATGTAGCTCTCAGAGGTTTCACCTTCTAGTACTGTCATGTAAGATTAGGATTTCAATATATGAATTCTGGGGAGGCACAAACAGTTTCATAAAATGAGTTTCCCATTCTTACATTTGTTTGATATTTAGCAATTTGTTCTTTGTTCCTCCTTTACCCCCTCTGTTGAATCAATTGTATACACTGAAGTACTTGATTTTATACCCTATATTGACAATTTAGCGCCATCTCTTTTTGCTAGTTTCCATAGATACCACCATATGCATTTTTATGTGTTTACTCTGGCTTTGAACAATATTATGCTACTTCATGAAACAGTGTAAAAAACTTTAAGGAAGCTTTTATGCTACTATTTTGTTAGCTTTTTATGTCTGGCATATATACTATATCACAGTGTTAATACCGTTGCCTTAGTCACTTAGTCTTTTAAAGAAATCAAAAAAAGCAGGTAGGTTTGCATATTGCTGGCCCCGTGCTCTTCATGGACACTTTTCATGTCCAGTGCTCTGCATCCATTCTTATACATTTGGAATTTCATACTTTACTTTAGCTATGAGTATTTCTTTCAATTTTTCTTTAGAAAAGATATATTAGGGACACAAGTTCTTAGCTTTTTCCCTCTGAGAATGTTTTTGTATAGATTATTTCACTAGATTTATAATTATAATCTGAGTTATATTTTCTCTTTAAAAATAAAAGTATTTCAAAATTACCTATTATTTCTGGTAAGAAGTCAATCTTTATTAATATCATTTCTTTCTTCTGTATCTAACAGGCATTTCCCCCCTGATTTCTCCTTTTAAGAATGTGATTTTATCTTCAAATTTTACCCTTTTGGCTGTGATGTGTATTTGTATGTGTGGATGAGCATATATGTTTTATATGAGCATATATGTTTTGTACTTATCTACTCATACTTTTTGCATCCTTGGTGGTTCAGCGGTAAAGAATCCACCTGCAATGCAGGAGACCAGAGTTTGATCCCTGGGTTGGGAAGATCCCCTGGAGAAGGAAGTGGCAGCCCACTCTAGTATTCTTGTCTGGGAAACCCATGGACAGAGGAGCTTGGTAGGCTACAGTCCACAAAAGAGTTGGACATGACTTAATGACTAAACAGCATTCATAATTTTGGAACACCCGTTGAACTTCCTGGATCTGGACTGATATCTTACATTAGATTTGTGAAGTTTTCTTGGCCATTACCTCTTTAAATATTTCTGTGTCACCACCAACTTCTGTCCTTTTGAGATTCAAAGTACATATATTTTATACTGCATGATATTTTCTCATATATCTTGGATGTTCTATTTCTTTTGCCTTTTTTCTATTTTTATTTTTGTTTGTATACATTCTCATCAACATTTCTTTCCTCTGTTGTATCCACTGTTATGTTAAGCACATGAAATGAATTCTTTATTTCTGATATATATATATATGTGTGTATATATATATACACACATATAAAATAGCATTTCTATTTATTACATGTAGTTCCTATGTCTCTGCTAAAACACCCACATAGCTCTAATATTTCTTTCTACGCTTTCACAAAATGCGTCTTTATTTTTATTTTAGTCATTTTAAATTTGGTGTGATAATATCAACATCAAGGAAATCTCTTTCTGTTTCTAAAGATCATTGCCACTTGACTACATTTTCCTAAATGTCTGTGTATTCATTATGATTTTTTACTATGTTGTATATACTGCATTCGAGAACAACAAAGATTGAAATAAACAATGTTTACTTCCAGAAAGGCTCATTCTTATAAAGGCTGACAGAATTTACTGTAGTTTACTTGATTCTGGGTTTTGTTTACACTTGAACCAGAATGAGTTAACACTGGGCTTTAGATATTTTGAAGATGGGATTGCCACTTTCCCTTTAGCAGCGTCTAGGATCTAAGCTCTGGCATGATTCTGGAGATCTTCTTATGCTTCCAAGTGAAGCTGTGAGTTTCAGATACTGGAAAGGCTCTCCTGATTTCCAGCCCTGCTTTTTGCATTTCTGGTAGATGAAGCACCTTCTCTGCTCTCCAATCTCACTCACTGGTGTCTGAGCCTCCAGAGATACTATTTAGCCCTGCTCCCACATTTCAAGTTCTCTGATTGTGGCCCTTATCTTTTTTTCTGTAGACAAAAGTATAGATCCCTTGGGTGAAACAATTCTCTAAGTTATGTTCTACCTTTAGCCTAAGAATCTTTTACATGTCTTATCTTCTCTGCACTGTGATTTTAGATGAAGAATTTCACACTCACACATGCACAAAATTACTGTGTGTCTAAATGTGGTCTCTGGCAAGATTTTTTTTTTAAATTAACTTGTTTACTTCTAGACAGCATATTAAAAAGCAGAGAAATTACTTTGCCAACAAAGCTCCGTCTAGTCAAGGCTATCGTTTTTCCAGTGGTCATGTTTGGATGTGAGAGTTGGACTATAAAGAAAACTGAGTGCCGAAGAATTAATGCTTTTGAAGTATGGTGTTGGAGAAGACTCTTGAGGGTCCCTTGGACTGCAAGGAGATCCAACCAGTCCATCCTAAAGGAGATCAGTCCTGGGTGTTCATTGGAAGGACTGATGCTGAAGCTGTAACTCCAATATTTCGCCCACCTGATGCGAAGAGCTGACTCATCTGAAAAGATCCTGATGCTGGGAAAGATTGAGGGCAGGAGGAGAAGGGGACGACAGAGGATGAGATGGTTGGATGGCATCACCAACTCGACGGACATGGGTTTGGGTGAACTCTGGGAGTTGGTGATGGACAGGGAGGCCTGGCATGCTGCGGTTCACGGGGTCACAAAAAGTCAGACATGACTGAACTGAACTGAACTGAAATTGTGTAATACAGTGGGAACCCAACATACCAAATGAAATACAGTCATGCAGCTTAGACTAACAAATGATTTTTAAGATCTTTCACACCAAATTCATTGCAAAAAAACCCCCACAATTCTAAAAAGGATTTAAAGAATCATATTTTTTAAAGAAAAGTTACTAACATTCCAGACTATTTCATAACTAAATGTTGAAGAAAGTACTCAAAATGTTGAGAAAAATGCATGCTTTAAACATTTTAAAGAAATATATTCAATAATAAAATAAATTATTGAAGAGAAAAGAAAATTAGATACTTTCAAAAACCCTGATGCTTGATTATCCCCTTATTCTTAATATTGAATTTGTTTTGTCATTACAACTTAAATTTTACAGCTATTCAGGCAGCTTGCAGATTCTTTTGCATAACTATGAACATTATCATTTAAGAAATAATTTCAGCAATGCTAAAAATCAGTATGTATTTAATCAACAGGCAGTTTAAAAAGATGATTAAGACTCAATCTAGGAGAAAATCTGTAATTATTAAATATATTTCCTTAAACACTATGTTATTTTGAAATATTATTTGGGAAATACTCATCCAGACATTTATGAAAAACACAGACTACAATTCATTTCTTTTACAGTAGTCTCAGGGCTAAAACCAGCTTTTGTTGTTGTTGCCGTTCAGTCCCTAAGTAAGTCATAGCCAACCCTTTGCTGCAGCACGCCAGAATTCCCTGTTCTTCACTCTCTCCCAGAGTCTGCTCAAACTCATGTCCATTGAGTCAGTGATGCCATCCAACCATCTCATCCCCTGCCATCCCCTTCTCCTCTTGCCCTCAATCTTCCCAGCATCAGGGGCTTTTACAATGATTTGTATCTTTCCATGAGGTGGTCAAAGTATTGGAGCTTCAGTTTCAGCATCAGTCCTTCCAAGGAATATTCAGGGTTGATTTCCTTTAGAATTGACTGGTTGGATCTCCTTGCAGTCCAAGGGATTATCAAGCCTTCTCCAGCACCACAATTCAAAAGCATCAATTTTTCAGTACTCAGCCTTCTTGTGGTTCAACTCTCACATCTGTACACGACTGATGGAAAAACCATAGCTTTGATTATATGGACTTTGTCAGCAAAGTGATGTCTTTCCTTTTTAATATGCTGTGATCTTTATTTGGAAGACAGCAGGGTAGATGCAAGCACTACTCTGGATGGATGGTAAGAGCTGCGTAATTATTACTTATTTTATATTAATTAATTCTGAGGAAACAAAATCTGTTAAGACCACCAAATCCTGATTGACAGATTTTTGATGATTTCAATAAATAGAGATGAGAATTTCATGTGTTTTATACTGCATCTTGATATCTTTATAAAGGAAGAAGTAGGACATATCTGTCCTGGTTTTGTTTATTTCCTTTAAGAATTTCTCAGAACTATTTATTCATATTTCCCTGAACCACCTTTAAGCAACACAATAAAGATATAAGGAAAAGGTTAGCTCTAATTTTGTGAAAGAGAAGTGTCAGTAAAGCAAGAAAGATATGTAAAACTGTCAATAAGCTAGGACCACAATATTATACTATCTCTTAAACTAAAATGACTCTAACTTATGTAGAAATTATATTACTGTCATTGAAGTTGCCTTAATAATTAACAATATCGATTAAACATGGATATACTTTTTTTGGTGCTTAATGCAGTCTGAGGTTCACTGAAAAAAAATCCAAATGCTTTAGCAGATTATAGCCTACACTTTTCATCATACTATTTCAGTAGTATTTTTATGATGAAAATAGTTTTTCTCAGATAAAGAGATCTGAGGAGAACATCGCAAGTTAGCTACATACATGAAAGAGTAATAAATTACACTGTGGAAATTAGTATACCGTGTAATTCTCTTAGCAAGAAAACAAGATGTCTCTCAGATTATATCTACATACAGAAACTATTTTACCCATTTTATTCAAGTTGAGTGGCAGTTTTAGTTAATAACAAATTAGCTCATATTAAAGAACTAATCAACTAAAATAGGAGTTGCCTTAATTGGCAACTGAATGTGACTGAACGCTGAAATAGAACAGTGAACTCTCCTGTGATTTATATGCATTTAATTCTGATCATTTCTTTTGCTATCTGGAAATAAATTGTAGGTTTCTGTTCTTATAAAATAACATCATAGTTCAGGCTGCTTTAGCAAAATGCTGCAAGCTGGGTGACATTCAAATATTTCTTACAATCCTTGAGTCTAAGAATTCCAGGCCAGGGAGCCTTCTTCCTGGTTTGCCCATGGCTATCTTCTTGCTATAGCCTTACATATCATATGTCTCACATCTCTTCTTACAAAGACACTAATCACATTCACGAGGGCTTGAAAGGTCCCACCCCCAAATACCATAAAGCTGAGGAAAAGTATGAATATGGGGGAGACACAAACATTCAGTCCATAGCGAATAACACACTTTTAACTGACAGATATTAAAATAATATTGTCAAGGCACTTATATACTAGTACCTATGAAATCCAATGAAATATATATTTACATAGTAGTGAGGTGGCCTCAATAAATACTCAGAATTTGGTCTTGACCTATATTGTAGCTTTTATTTTGATTTACTTCAATAATATTTAATAAGACATGTTATTAGAAGCTAAGAAATATAGAAACAACTGGCCATCATCACCAAAACACATGCCCAAACTGAAGCTGATGTGCAGATCCATGCTTGAAAATGCATGTCTTAAGCTACCAATATTTTAAAGTCATTCATTATGCAGCGTTATCAAAGCACACTCATGGAGCGCTGGGAGACCAGGGCATACGTAAAGCAGTGTAAGTGCACAGGTCAAACTTGTGATATCTAGAGCATGTGTTGGGATGTGAAGATATTAAGCAGGAGAAATTGGCTTAGACATCAGGCTCAGCACTTTGTAATTTATCCTAAAATCAAAGTGATCCATTGAAACATTTTACTCACTTTGGTAAAATAACCACATTAACATTTTAGAAAGATTGTTCACTTACATCTGTAGCAAATTCTGCCAGAATTTTCAGAGGAAACCTTCCCAAACCAACATACAAAATACTTTTCCATGAAATATGTTGCAATTTTTCTTCTTAATTCCATGGCTTCAATGGCAGGAAAATCGATTACACATATTTAGAAAGCTCTATTCCAGAAAGAGAGGTGAGCTCTACCAGTGGCATTTTCCCTGGAGGTATCTGATAAGATAAAGCCTGGGTTTTAACAGGTGTCTGGCTTAGAATACAAGAGATAGAACTTGAGTATTGCCAATATGTTAATGCCACATTAGACACTCCATTTCCACCTCTTACAAAACTTGGAGCCCCAAAAGACATCATTTTGCAGAAAAAAAAAATGCCCTATAAAAAGAAGGAATATATGCCTTTCTTAAATTCTACTTAGAGTATAACACACAAAATGAAATTAACATTCCTTAAGAATACTTAATTGCATGTCCACATGAACCTGAATTTGGTCGATGAATTCATATTCCAGGGATAGTTCAAAGCACACTGCTGCTGCTGCTAAGTCTCTTCAGTTGTGTCCGACTCTGTGTGATTCTATAGACGTCAGACCACCAGGCTCCTCGTCCCTGGGATTCTCCAGGCAAGAGCACTGGAGCGGGTTGCCATTTCCTTCTCCAATGAGGGAAAAGTGAAAAGTGAAAAGTGAAAGTGAAGTCGCTCAGTCGTGTCCGACTCTTAGCGACCCCATGGACTGCAGCCTACCAGGCTCCTCCATCCACAGGATTTTCCAGGCAAGAGTACTGGAGTGGGGTGCCATTGCCTTCTCCATCAAAGCACACTAATAATATATTATTTTAGTTCTGTCCCAAATCAGTACTGTTGTGCATTGCCTGAAAGAAACAATAAACTGAAAAAATGAATTTCAAATGACAACTTCAGGAATATCCTACTAAGAAAAAAATTAAAAATATGAGACAAGATATTTTGAAATCATTAAAATTAATAAATGGGCCAGAATGCTAAAAGATAAAATAAATTATAAGTTAAAGAATATGAGTTTATTTACAATGCTTAAAATATAAAGGAGATATTGAAATCATATTGAAGGATTAATGATCTCTAAAAACTATAAGAAAGGTGATCTATAAGAAAGGTGAATTTTTTAAAGATAGGATATCTAAGATTTTAATATATAATAATTAAAATCAGAAACTCAATGCAGAGAAAGAAGTAACAGACTTGACTTCACTGAACAGTAAACAAGTAAATAAAATGATACTGTGAAAAAATCTGCCAGGATTAAAACATAACATTATGAGGTCAAATGAAACTATATATTACATCTAATAATCTGTTCTCTCTTCCTGACTGACTGAGCTGGTTCACTGGTTTCCTCTTCTCAGCCTGGAACTTACACCACTGTCTTTCTTGGTCTCCAGCTTACAGACAATAGATGGAGGTGAAGGGAGGGGCTTTGTAGATTCTATAATAGCATAAGTCAATTCCTTATAATAAGTATCTCAGTGTATATGTATTTCTCTCTCTCTCTCTATATATATATATAAATGCATGTATATAT
Organism: Dama dama; assembly: GCF_033118175.1. NCBI lineage: Eukaryota > Metazoa > Chordata > Mammalia > Artiodactyla > Cervidae > Dama > Dama dama. The sequence goes on along the minus strand of NC_083698.1, from coordinate 85,793,009 downwards.
ATGTATATATGTGTGTGTATATATATATATATATAATGTATGTATGTATATAACCTATTGGTTCTGTTTCTCTAAAAATATCCTGACTAGTAAGATAGATAGATAGAGACAGATATAAATTAGGTCAAATTGGGTTAATTATGCTACTCATCACTTCTTTATACCATTAATGAATTTCTGTCTTATTCAATTATCTTGTGAGAAGCTGGAACTGTTAAAACTTCCCATAATAACTATAGCTAGTTTCATGATCTATCAAATATTTTCTCTTTTTCAGGGAGTGGGAAGGATTTTTTAATTAAAACATAATATCTAAAATGAAATTGGACTAAATCACATATATATATATATAGCCCAATGAGCTTTCCTAGGCTGAACACACCTATATACCAAGCACTCTGATTGATAAATAGTACTCCGGCTGTGCAAAAGCTCTTTTTATGCCCATTTCAAGTCATTTAATTTCTACAGCCTCAAGGGACCCACTCTGACATCTGTCACCAAAGATGTGTTTTGTCTGTTTTTAAACCTTCTGTAACTGAAATAATAAAGCATGTATCATTTACACCTGGTATATTTTGTTTAACATTATGTGCATGTGGTTCATATAGTTTGCTGTACATAGTTGTAGTTTGTTCACTTTTGTTGCTGTATAGTACTCAACGTGGAATTTCTACTAAATACATGTGTACATTAATACTGTGCATGAACATTTTGGTAGTTTCCAATTTCAGCCATTTTGAATAGAGCTGCCGTAAACATACTTTATCTTTTGATAAACATATGCACATTTATGATAGCTATATTCCTAGAATGGGAATGGCTGTGTCATAGCACCAGCATATGCTCTGCTTTAATCAATACCAAAACTCCCACACTGTTCTCATAACAGATAGCTCTAGGCTATCTGTTATTTGGGATTTGGGGATCACTTCCTTCTAGTGGACACTAGTCACCTTAACTAGGGCTAAGACAGATAAGTCTTTTTGGAAACACTGGCATTTATTTATTTCACAGAAAACCTGAGGAAGTTTTATTATAGTATTTTTATCTAATTGCAAATATCAGTTGCAGAGAAGGCAGAATAACTTGGTGGAACCAGGATGCATTAATCGAGTTGTCAAGGAAATACCTTTATAAAGCCAAATCTCATAGGTTCAAATTAGTCAGTTCATGAATAAGACAACAGAAGTAAAAATTTTCACACACAGTAAAAAAAAACATACAGATAGGAGAATACATAAGAAAATATCATATGAACACAAGGAAGAGAAGCAAGATTTCTGTCTGCTCCCTTGCACTCCCAATTTCATGTATACTTCTTTTTTCCCCCTTCTCAGAGAGAATAACATCTGTACTTTTGCAGGCACAGATTAACATAAGAATTAAGCAAAATGCTTACTTAAAAAGTGCTGACAAGATCAAAGAAGGGCTCAAGGAATAAGTAAAGATAAATCCACAGTTTAACACAGAACATGAAATTAACATGAAGTTAGTGGCTGCCAAATAACTTGAAAATAAATTATTTACCCCTTTAGAAATCCATCCCTTGTACAAGGAAGAAATCCAAAGTATTTACATAGCAAACAGAGCAACAGTTAAATTGGCACAACAATGTGCCAATTTAAACCACTGAGCATGTCTCTAATTAGTGTAAAATAATTTCAGGGTCACTATATTCAAAAGCAATCAGTCAGGCAGGGAGGTCAAATGTTTCACAATCTAAAATGATGATTTTGATAAAATGGCCAATACTTTGGCCACTTGATGCAAAGAACTGACCCATTGGAAAAGACCCTGATGCTGGGAAAGATAGAAGGTGGGAGGAGAAGGGGATGAGAGGATGAGATGGTTGGATGGCATCACCAACTCAATGGACATGCATTTGAGCAAGTTCTGGGAGTTGGTGATGGACAGGGAAGCCTGGTGTACTGCAGTCCATGGGATCGCAAACAGTAGCACACGACTGAGTGACTGAACTGATAAAAATATCAGGTGATAGTGACTGCAGTTTTCACTTCTGTTCAGTTCAGTTGCTCAGTCGTGTCTGACTGTTTATGACCCCAAGGACTGCAGCACACCAGACCTTCCTGTCCATCACCAACTCCCGCAGTTAACTGAAACTCACACCCATTGAGTCAGTGATGCCATCCAACCATTTCATCCTCTGTTGTCCTTTTTTCCTCCCGTCTTCAATCTTTCCCAGAATCAGGGTCTTGTCGAATGAGTCAGCTCTTCACATCAGATGGCCAAAGTATTGAAGTTTCAGCTTCAAAGTCAGTACTTCCAATGAATATTCAGGACTGATTTCCTTTAGGGTGGACTGGTTGGATCTCCCTGAAGTCCAAGGGACTCTCAAGAGTGTTCTCTAACACCACAGTTCAGAAGCATCAATTCTTTGGCACTCAGGTTTCTTTATAGTCCAACTCTCACATCCATACATGAATACTGGAAAAATCATAGCCTTAACTAGATGGACCTTTGTTGGCAAAGTATTGTCTCTGCTTTTTAATATGCTATCTAGGCTGGCCATAACTTTTCTTCCAAGGAGTAAATGTCTTTTAATTTCATGGCTAGAGTCACCATCTGCAGTGATTTTGGAGCCCCCCAAAAATAAAGTCTCTCACGTTTCCACTGTTTCTCCATTTATTTCCCATTTGAAGTGATGGGACTGGTTGCCATGATCATTATTTTTTGAATATTGAGCTTTTAGACAACTTTTTCACTCTCCTCTTTCACTCTCATCAAGAGGTGCTTTAGTTCTTCTTCACTTTCTGCCATAAGGGTGGTGTCATCTGCAATCTTGATTCCAGCTTGAGATTCATCCAGCCCAGCATTCCTCATGCCGTACTCTGCATATAAGTTAAATAAGCAGGGTGACAATATACAGCCTTGACGTACTCCTTTTCCTATTTGGAACCAGTCTGTTGTTCCATGTCCAGTTCTAACTGTTGCTTCCTCACCTGAATACAGATTTCTCAAGAGGCAGGTAAGGTGGTCAAGTTATTCCCACCTCTTTCAGAATTTTCTGCAGTTTATTGTGATCGACACAGTCAAAGGCTTTGGCATAGTCAATAAAGCAGAAATAGATGTTTTTCTGGAACTCTCTTGCTTTTTGATGATTTCAGCAGATGTTGGCAATTTGATCTCTGGTTCCTCTGCCTTTCTAAATGCAGCTTGAACATCTGGAATTTCACAATTCACATATTGTTGAAGCCTGGCTTGGAGAATTTTGAGCATTACTTTACTAGTGTGTGAGATGAGTGCAATTGTGCAGTAGTTTGAGCATTCTTTGTCATTGCCTTTCTTTGGGATTGGAATGAAAACTGACCTTTTCCAGTCCTGTGGCCACTGCTGAGTTTTCCAAATTTGCTGGCATATTGAGTACAACACTTTCACAGCATCATCTTTTAGGATTTGAAATAGCTCAACTGGAATTCCATCACCTCCACTAGCTTTGTTCATAGTGATGCTTCCTAAGACCCACTTGACTTCACATTCCAGGATGTCTGGCTCTAGGTGAGTGATCACACCATTTTGATTATCTGGGTGGTGAAGATCTTTTTTGTATAGTTCTTCTGTGTATTCTTGCCACGTCTTCCTAATATCTTCTGCTTCTGTTAAGTCCATACCATTTCCATCCTTTAATGAGCCTATCTTTGCATGAAATGTTCCCTTGGTAACTCTAATTTTCTTGAAGAGACTTTAGTCTTTCCCATTCTATTGTCTTCCTCTATTTCTTTGCACTGATCATTGAGGAAGGTTTTCTTATCTCTCCTTGTTATTCTTTGGAACTCTGCCTTCAAATGGGTATATCTTTCCTTTTTCTCCTTTGCTTTTTGCTTCTCTTCTTCTCACAGCTATTTCTAAGGCTTCCTCAGACAGCCACTTTGCTTTTTTGCATTTGTTTTTCTTGGGGATGGTCTTGATCCTTGTCTCCTGTACAATGTCACGAACCTCCATCCATAGCTCATCAGGCTCTCTATCAGATCTAGTCCCTTAAATCTATTTCTCACTTCCACTGTATGATTTGAGGGATTTGATTTAGGCATACACCTGAATGGTCTAGTGGTTTTCCCTATTTTCTTCAGTTTATGTCTGAATTTGCCAATAAGGAGTTCATGATCTGTGACACAGTCAGCTCCCAAGTTCATCCTTAATCTACAATCTGATCTCTAGAGTTTTAAATGCCCTGCCACAAATGTTTATACTTTCACAATTAAGGCAAAGCAAGACAAAGTTTATACTTTATTAAAAGTTTAGATATGGGATGTAAAACTGGAATTAACATTTATAATGTCATCAGGTTCATATAATTTTTTTTCTGATATACTGTTTACCATTTGACTAATTAAAAATATGTTTTAAAAAAGAAAGCAAAAAATAGTCATTGTGCAAATGCACCAAAACATTAAAATTCTATATAGGATATCTCAACTATGTCAAAGCTGCCAAATAATTTTAATCTTTTCCTGTTGACAAAATAAAATTTGCCATCAAGAAACCAACACCCAAGTAATTCTGGAAAAGAAGCATAGTATATTAAGTGAAGAAATTGGAGTTGTAGAAGAGTTTTCATTTATTTAAGTTTCCCAGGAGAAGTGTAGATAGTTTAAGGACAGCTGTTTCAAAGGGTAAGATGAGTCTTATTATTGATTTATTTTAAAATTGTCTTGGCCATGCCACGTGGCATGCAGGATCTTAGTTCCCTGCTGCTGCTGCTAAGTCGCTTCAGTTATGTCCGACTCTGTGCGACCCCACAGACGGCAGCCCACCTGGCTCCCCCGTTCCTGGGATTCTCCAGGCAAGAACACTGGAGTGGGTTGCCATTTCCTTCTCCGATGCACGAAAGTGAAAAGTGAAAGTGATGTCGCTCAGTCCTGTCTGACTCTTCTCAATCCTATGGACTGCAGCCTACCAGGTTCCTCCATCCATGGGATTTTCCAGGCAAGAGTACTGGAGTGGGTTGCCATTGCCTTCTCTGTTAGTTCACTGACCAGGGATCAAACCTGTGTCCCATGCAGTGGAAGCATGGAGTCCTCACCAGAGGACTGCCAAGGAATTTCCAGTATCTATTTTAAAAATCAAATGATAACAATCACAATGTTCTGTTTTACTAAAGATTATTTTGCTCTCTCAAAATCACATCCTTGCTGGTGAAACGTGAAAGTGAAAGTCAGTCGTGTCAGACTCTTCGCGAACCCTGACTTTTGTGAATTCTGACTAATTAATGGTGATTTCTTCAATCTGAGAAGTTATATAAATGTCATCTGTTAATATTTTAATTGGTTTGAAAAAGGAATTGTCCCTGTCCCTGAGAGATGAATGTATATATGTCTATAATTTTGTGTGATAAGTTTTATTAAGTGGAACAGAATTTTATCAAGGGATATTTGGGATACGGATTCCACTTACGTATGTGATGATCTTCATCACAATGCCAAGATCATCCAATACAAATATAAGTGGAGTCACAAATGTTAGACATGCATGTAACAGCAAACTTTCTATTACCACATAACAGAAGCAAAAGGAACTAGCAAAGTTAATTTTAATAATATTTTCTTAGCTGTGGTACATATACACCATGGAATATTACTCAGCCATTAAAAAGATTTCATTTGAATCAGTTCTAATGAGATGGATGAAACTGGAGCCCATTATACAGAGTGAAGTAAGCCAGAAAGATAAAGACCAATACAGTATACTAATGCATATATATGGAATTTAGAAAGATGGTAACAATAACCCTATACACAAAACAGAAAAAGAGACACAGAAATACAGAACAGACTTTTGGACTCTGTGGGAGAAGGCAAGGGCGGGATGTCTCAGGAGAACAGCATCGAAGCATGTATATTATCTAGGGTGAAACAGATCACCAGCCCAGGCTGGATGCATGAGACAAGTGCTCGGGCCTGGTGCACTGGGAAGACCCAGAGGAATCGGGTGGAGAGGGAGGTGGGAGGGGGGATCGGGATGGGGAATACATGTAAATCCGTGGCTGATTCATGTCAGTGTATGACAAAAACCACTACAATATTGTAAAGTAATTAGCCTCCAACTAATAAAAATAATGAAAAAAATTTCTTTAAAGCAATATATTAAAATATAATTATGCCATGTAATTAATACAAAATGTTAATAAGTAATTTTACATTCTTATGCTAAGTCCTTGAAATGGGGGTGTGTATTTTATAATTACAGAATATCTCAAGTCAACCAGTTACATTTAACATGCTCAAACATGACTAACGGATAGTGGCTACCATATTGGACAACACAGTTCTAAATTAAAAGAGAAGATATTAATGTTTTTATTTTCAAGAAAAGATCATTAAAATACTTATTTAAGTAGATAAATTTATGTTTTTTCAAACGTTGACATATATTATTGGAAATCTATCTTAACTCTCATTTTACTATGATTGATTACTTGAGAGAGTTATACCAATGGTGGCTTTCATTTCACTTTTCACTGTCTACAGGAAAACTACTAACTTTTAGGCCTTCACCTTCTTTTCTCTTTCTGCTCTTTCAAGTTATTTGCCTTTGTTTTTTCCTCCAAAATAACTAAACGAAAAGAGAATAAAAGAGACCTGAATTTGGGGATTCAATTACTGCATTTCTGATTTTACACCTAATGCCAGGGGGAAATTGTTCTTCATTGAAAGAATATCTCAATTCAAACCAGTTACTTAATCCTGCATACTTTCTACATAGTTTATTGATATTCTAAATGTGTTTAAAAGACTGTAACCAGAAACATACTTTTAGAATTCTCTTAAAATTTGCACAGAAGTTGCCCAAACCTATACCTTCAAACAAGAGGAATGAGTTTGTGGTGCTGCCTGCTCTGATGCATTCTGATTCAACTTAAATTTTTTATAGTTCGACATGTTGGATTGTTTGCAGTACTCTAATCATGATTCTTCCCAAGAAATACGGGTGTATAGCAATTCCTACTCTTATTTATCCATGTCCTATAACGATATTTCAGTTATTTTTATGTCTAAGCTGTATGGTCATAAATCAACAAGGACTGTTTCCTCAGGGTGCTTTAGGATAGGTTTCTCACACTCGATTTATTCCAGGGGCATCACAAAGATTTTTACAGAACTTTGTCTGATGTGGTCTTCAACTATCTCTCCTCTTCCTTCTCTTTCTGTTAAACTAACTTTAGCTAGCTGGGCCATGCATAGCAGTGGACTATACATCTCTTCTCAAAATAGCTAAGCTTTCAAAATATTACACAAAGACAAAACCTCAGGTATGATTAAATGCCTTATACTTTAAAGGCCTGGTAAGTGCCATTTCAGTCGGGCTATTTAATGTAAACCAAAGAAATTATCTATTGTTGTAGCTTGTATATTGTAAACAGAATACTAAAAGTGACATATATGCTGAAACATCAAAGCTTTGGAAAGAAAATACAAATTCTAGGGTTTCATATAATTGAAATATTAATGATTTTAGGTTACTGATATCTGAGTTCATTCTGGGGTTGCCTTCACCTCGCCCAGAATTTTATTGCTGGCTTTTGGAAAATCATAATTTTAGTGAAAAGAAAACAAACATTTATTTTGGCAACAGAAATGTGAGAGCCAAATAAATTAGCTTCCAAGATAGTAATACAAATGCTCTTTTTGGTCCATGCACAACAAACTCAAAATTATGTCTAACAAAATTAGTCAACTACCAGTTATATTTTGCTAAGAAACATACCAAAATACACACTAGAAAAAATTCTAAAATAGACTCCACTAAATATTTTAGTCCAGCTATTTATGAGTAATATATTTGTCTTTCTTTGTTTTATTCCTTACCTCACCTCTGTTAATATTTTTCTCACACAAAGATACTGAAATTCTAATGCATTACTTCTGAATCAACAGCACATACAATTTCAATAATTAAGTAATCCTAATTGTTAAAAATATTAGAAAGTGGCCTTTTAAAAATGATAGCTGATAAATTTCAATGGTGAACAGAAAGAAATCATATTTTCAACGTGGTCACAAAATTATCTATTTCAATAGTCTACTCTGGCAAAGTTTTTCTAATTCTCATAATTTCCCTAATTATTCTATAGTAACAATTAATGGTACAAGATTATCCCAGGAGTCTAAAGGGAAATAACATTTATTTTTATGTAAAAAATAGGAGGAAATATCCTGAAGCAATAGAATTACAGCCACAGAAGGTAGCTCCACTCAACCAGCTGTTCTGTGACACAGTGCAAGAGAGGATACAAAATAAGCAAATGTGTGTTTGGGGCAAGAAGCTTGTGCTACATCACTGACTTGGTAGTGGAGTAGGGACATATGGAACTGAGAGCAAAAGGGAATGGAATTTTACTTTAATGAATACAATGGATATGTTTATATAAGCCAAAGAGCTTTCAATGTCACAGTTATGACTCATTCTGAAAGAAGACTTGTTTGTGTCTGTGAATGACATTGGTAGAATTCCTCAAGGCCATTTTATTATGTAAAAGATTACTCCTAAGGAAAAACTGGACTCTTCATAACACAAAAGTAAAATATACTAAAAATTGTTACTCTCACTTGGGAATGAAAATATTTTATTATTTTTTTTACCATAAACTTACGAGGTAAGTGGTGATTTTTCCAGAATGCAACATGCATGATATATAAGTAGTTACAACATTCCTCTATCTTCATTCATTTTGGTAATGAAGGAGAGAGTGGGATGAATGAAGGGAGTGGCATTGACCTATATACACTATCATGTATAAAACAGATAGCTAGTGGGAAGTTGTTATCCCACTAGCATCAGTCCAGCCTGATGCTCTGTGATGACCTAGGTGGGAATGGGGGAGGGGAGAGAGGCTCAAGAAGGAGCGGGTATATGGATACTTATGGCTGATATGCATCACTGTGTGGCAGAAACCAATACAATATTGTAAAGAAATTTTTCTCCAATTAAAAAGTAAATTGAAAAAAAATAGTTGTTTTAATAAAAAACTCATTGTTACAACCTTTTTTTTTTTATTTGTAAGGTAAATAAAAATGTGGCACAGCCTTGGGTTACTTAAGGAATGGGTAAAATATCCCTTGGTCAGGAAGATCCCCACCTCCATTAGTCTTGCCTAGAAAATCCAATGGACAGAGGAACCTGATGGGCTACAGTCCATGCAGTTGCAAACAGTCAGACATGACTCAGTGACTAAACAACAAAAATATCATCGAAAGTCCACAAGTGAAAATCATCTTCTTTGGAATTCACAAGAAGACAAGGGTGACTTGTGGTTTTAAAACATAAATGATTTTTAGGTTTAATGTGAATGGAGGGCATTGGTTTCATTATTACATTATTGCAGTTAGAAAAAATACACTACTCACAGTCACACAAATCTTAGAATTAATTATGCTTTTGCATATGAATTTCTATTGTAAATCTAGAGAAATCAACAGAAATAAACTTCTTCCCTTAAACGAGGCTTTATTGACATTATAGACATTTGTAAAGTTGAAAACTAAAAAATAAACTTCGTTATAGGTCATGAGCTAGTACATATATTTTATCCACAAACTTCAATTTCCAGTTGATTATCTGAGATAATTTATACACAGGGGTTGCAAATAGTAAAATGACACATTTTGTTATTTATTTATTTTAATTTTGTTTAAACTGCAAAAGAGAACAGAGATGGAAATGTACCTGCCATTAACTGCCTCAAAATTAATTTTAAATGAATGACAGGACACTCTCTTTCTTAAGTGGGCTGATTCCAAAGCAAGGGCAAGTCTGACCAGTCCCAAAGAATGAAAAGCTTATGATGAGATCTTGGGTCAAACAAGCAGCATCTTGAAATACTCAATCTTGTCACTGTGAGACAACAGTGGGGATATTTAAAGCATTATTCAAAGTGTGGTCCACGGGCCAGCAGCAAGGGCTCTACCTGGAAGCTCTTTCAAAGTGCAGAATCCTAGGCTCAATCCTAGGCTCTATGAGGTCTACCAAGTAACTGAAAAAATGCTAGCAAAAAGGAAAATGGTGGCATAGTAACAACAAAAGGCTGAAATTCCCTTTGATGGTGGTGTGATTTCAGAAGGAACCCTCATCAATCACAGGCCCAAAACATGAAAAAAAAAAAAAAAAATACTATGAACATGATATGGACACAAAGCCAAAGTGAAAAATATGAGAAACAAAATGAGGAAGCTAAAGCAGAAAACAGATCACAACATATGTTTGGAGAGGCTGGTATGGGTGGAGGTGTTTCATACTATTTACAGATTTAGTAAGATCCAGAACTTCACCCAGCAGAGGCTGTGTGTTCAGTGTCTGGGAGGATAAGCTCTGTGTTGCTTCATGTATGACAAACAGCTAGGGGGCTTCAGAATGAAACGGTGCTTAGGCTGTCATGAATGGCGCTCCAAAAGTAAATTAGTAAAATAAAACACATTTGTTAATGTATGTAAATCAATAATAAGTAGAGACTATGCAAAATCTAACTAATACCGAGAAAGAACTACAGGTCTCCTCCCATATACTGTGGGGGTATGGGCGAAATAGTTGAAGGAGATTAAGTATTAAAGATTAAGATTAAGGTATAAAGTAAGTTATAAGGTATTAAGATTAAGGTATAAAGTAAGTTATAAGAAGGTAATGTATAGCACAGACAATACAGTCAATATTTTATAACAACTTTGCATGAAGAATTTTCTATAAAAATGTTGATTTCCTATTTTATACATCTGACACTTATATGTTAAGTGAAATATATTTCAATAAAATTAATTAATTAAAAAAGAAACTATATTCTGATATGAGTGGAAGGTCAGAAATGAGAAAATAATAAGTTCTGACAATTTATGGCAAATAGAAAACACAGACAGAGTGCAAATCAATACGAAAATACCATTTTTTACTATATGGATAAAATTCATCTAAAATGTCCAAAATCAAAAAAGATAAAGAAGCATAAGTTTGCATTAAATGACTCAAAAATGCAAGAATAAATGAAGGAGTAAATATATAACAAACACTAAGGTCACAACACTTCATGGGAAATAAGATGGGGAAACAGTGGAAACAGTATCAGACTTTATTTTGGGGGGCTACAGATTCACTGTAGATGGTGATTGCAGCCATGAAATTAAAAGATGCTTACTCCTTGGAAGGAAAGTTATCACCAACCTAGACAACATATTAAAAAGCAGAGATATCACTTTGCCAACAAAGGTCCATCTGGTCAAGGCTATTGTTTATCCAGTGGTCATGTATGGATGTGAGAGTTGGACTGTGAAGAAAGCTGAGTGCAGAAGAATTGATGCTTTTGAACTGTGGTGTTGGAGAAGATGCTTGAGAGTCCCTTGGACTGCAAGGAGATCCAGCCAGTCCATCCTAAAGGAGATCAGTCCTGGGTGTTCACTGGAAGGACTGATGCTGAAGCTGAAACTTCAATGCTTTGGCCACCTCATGGGAAGAGATGACTCACTGGAAAAGACCCTGATGCTGGGAAGGACTGGGGGCAGGAGAAGAAGCGGACAACAGAGGATGAGATGGCTGAATGGCATCACCAACTCAATGGACATGAGTTTGGGTAAACTCCAGGAGTTGGTGATGGACAGGGAGGCCTGGCATATTGTGATTCATGGGGTCGCAAAGAGTCAGACACGACTGAGCTACTGAACTGAACTGAACTGAACCAAAATTAAATCTGTAAAAGAAATATTGCTACCAGGAAAAATACTCAGGTGAAATATGACTGAGGGTACTATATCAATGGGGGTAAATAGTAATGGGAGTAATATTATGACATACTATATAGTGAAAAAAAAACTTTTCAAAACTAAAGGTGAAAATTAAGATGTTGCATTAACCTAAAGTGAAGTTTTAAATCTACAAAGAAAAGTTAAGAACAGAATATCAGGGAGAAACAAACTCCCCCAGAATCTAATAACGATGGTGTAACAAAACAACTATATAATTATTAAAACAATTTAAAATGTAGAAATATAGATTTTGGCAAACCAGTTAAGAAACTTGAAAGCATATTTAGAGAAATCATCTAAACATTACAGCTAGTAACCAGTTTTGTCATTCACATATGAATCATTTACAAAAAATGAACACTTTTATGGGAAAATTTTTTTTGATTCCAAATATAATACTGATAGAATTCTCTGATAATCACAAATCTGAGGTAAAAGACCAACTGATGATTTTAACAATATATTTAAAAACTATGGGAGGTGTATGTTTCCATGAAAACATACAACATACTTTAAATTATTTTATATATTTGTAATACTTAATTTACTATTTCAAATCCTAAAAGATGATGCTGTGAAAGTGCTGCGCTCAATATGTCAGCAAATTTGGAAAACTCAGCAGTCGCCACAGAACTGGAAAAGGTCAGTTTTCATTCCAATCCCAAAGAAAGGCAATGCCAAAGAATGCTCAAACTACCACACAATTGCACTCATCTCACACACTAGTAAAGTAATGCTCAAAATTCTCCAAGCCAGGCTTCAACAATACATGAACTGTGAACTTCCAGATGTTCAAGCTGGTTTTAGAAAAGGTATAGGAACCAGAGATCAAATGGCCAACATCCGCTGGATCATTGGAAAACAAGAGAGTTCCAGAAAAACATCTATTTCTGCTTTATTGACTATGTCAAAGCCTTTGACTGTGTGGATCACAATAAACTGGGGAAAATTCTGAAAGGGGTGGGAATACCAGACCACCTGACCTGCCTCTTGAGAAATCTGTATGCAGGTCAGGAAGCAACAGTTAGAACTGGACATGGAACAACAGACTGGTTCCAAATAGGAAAAGGAGTACGTCAAGGCTGTATATTGTCACCCTGCTTATTTAACTTATATGCAGAGTACATCATGAGAAACACTGGGCAAGAGGAAACACAAGCTGGAATCAAGATTGCCAGGAGAAATATCAGTAACCTCAGATATGCAGATGACACCACCCTTATGGCAGAAAGTGAAGAAGAACTAAAAAGCCTCTTGATGAAAATGAAAGAGGAGAGTAAAAAAGTTGGCTTAAAGCTCAACATTCAGAAAACAAAGATCATGGCATCTGACCCCATCACTTCATGGCAAATAGATGGAGAAACAGTGGAAACAGTGTCAGACTTTATTTTGGGGGCCTCCAAAATCATTGCAGATACTGACTACAGCCATGAAATTAAAAGATGCTTACTTCTTGGAAGGAAAGTTATGACCAACCTAGACAGCATATCAAAAAGAGACATTACTTTGCCAACAAAGGTCCATCTAGTCTAAGCTATGGTTTTTCCAGTAGTTGTGTATGGATGTGAGAGTTGGACTATAAAGAAATCTGAGCACCGAAGAATTGATGCTTTTGAACTGTGGTGTTGGAGAAGACTCTTGAGAGTCCCTTGGACTGCAAGGAGATCCAACGAGTCCATCCTAAAGGGAATCAGTCTTGAATATTCATTGAAAGAACTGATGCTGAAGCTAAAAACCCTTTGGCCACCTGATGCGAACAACTGACTCATTTGAAAAGACCCTGATTCTGGCAAAGATTGAAGGTGGGAGGAGAAGGGGATGACAGAGGCTGAGATGGTTGGATGGCATCACCGACTCATGGACATGAGTTTGAGTAGACTCTGCGAGTTGGTGATGGACAGGGAGGCCTGGCGTGCTGCAGTCCGTGGAGTCGCAAAGAGTCGGACATGACTGAGCAATTGAACTGAACTGACCCATTAACAACTAATAATTCTGAAGCTTAAATATTAATACAAAGCAAAAAATATCTGTGATATGAAGAGAAGATAGTGTTTCTTTTAGTGCAGATATGTTTGCAGTGGATTTTATTAGCTTTTATACAAGTCAGTCAAATCAGTTAATGCTTTAATTATTTTCATTTTTGAATGATAATTTTAGTGTAATTGAATTCTTAATCGATAGTTTTTTAAAAAAGTATTTTGAATATGCCCTCTCTGTTCTCTCCTTGCCTAAATACAAAAGGAATTACTCTAACGGGATGCAAGTTATTAACAATCTTATCCTGTAGAAAATATCAGTTCTAAAATTTTTTGAGTAAGCTTAAATGAGAGCTACAAAGGGTGAACAAAAAGCAGGAAGATTTTAGGAAAGGGAGAGCAACTCAAAAATCATTCATATTATAATGATAAATTACATGAATGTGAAATATAATGGTAATAATCACCTCTGATAAGATATCAGAGAGGCTAGAAGGGGAACATTATCTCCATAGTGCTGAAAAAAAAAATAGACAGTAACTGTGTTAATTCAGGATTCTGTTATTTTAGTGATAATATTTTTTCAAGAAAGAAGTAAAGATATTTTCAGATATTGGAATGTGTTACCTCAAAGGTTCCTTTGCTTTTCATCTGAAACTACCATAGCATTGTTAATTGGCTATACTCCATTACAATATAATAAGTTTAAAGTTTGGAAAAAAAAAAAAAAAGAAGAGTGGCCTCAAAGGATTAAAGGGGAAATAAAAGTCCAGGCTCACAAACTACCAAAAATACTGTCTGTTCACAACAGTCAGATCAGAAAACTTCATATTACACAGGATATTAGCTAAAGTACTCCAAAGAATTTTGTCTCAGATGTGAGGGCAAACTCAATTCAAATAATTTCAATTGAATGAATGAAATTCAAAATAAAAATGTCCCACGTAAATCTTAAGAGCAGGACCTAAAAGTATCAAGTTGTTACCTTATATTAAGAGCAACCCAGAACAAACTCAAGAATATTTATAGCATGCAGAAATATCCAATACCCAAAAGGGAAATTCATATTATCTGGTATCCTGTGAAAATTATTAGGTAGTCAAAGAAGCAGATAATATGACTTATGATTATACTACAAAAAATAAATAAAAACTGACCCAAGCATGATACAGATTATATAATTAATAAAAAAGACATTAAAACAGTTGCTATAGATATATTCTGTTTGTAAAACAATAAAGGAAGTGTATGCTTTTTAAACTAGCAGAGAACGACTGAAAAATAAAATTTCTACATTTCATTCACAACATAACTAAAATACTCAGGAATAAATTCACAAAAGCTATACAGTATTTCTCCACTGAAAACTACAAAGTATTGGTGATACAAATGAAAGAACATTAACACAATATATCTTATTATACATGGGAATAAATCAGTCATCTTACAGATTCAAGAAAATATCTATCACAATTACTACAGATATTTTTGCAGAAATTAATAAGCTGTAATGGATGCCCTGCTGCTAGCTGTAATACATTGCTAATAAAACATTCAAACAGTACAACTACTTTGGGAAATTACTTCAAAGTCTCCTAAAGTGTTAAACATATACTTGCCATAATTTCCAGCTATTTCATTTCTATGTATGTGTTCAATTAAATGGAAACACTCTCAATACGAAGATATATTCTTGTACAAGTGGCCAGTATTGCACCAGTTGTAGCATGAAAGTCCTAGATGCTGAGAAACCCTTCAATCCTGTGCAAAGTTGGATTTTTTTGTTACCCATCATACAGGTACAAGAGTAAATAAATTAAAGTTTGATGAATAGCAATATTTATATATTTTCAAAGTTCCTCTCTCTAAAACATATTGACAAAAAAGCAAAAATGACTTCTCAGTGTGGAAGTCTGGCAGACAAAACATTAATTAAATGATCAAAGTGAATATCATAAATAATAGTGCAAATGGAAATTTTATGCCACTTGAAAGAAGCAAGAACATGCAGCACACTTCTGTGACATTCTTGTCAAAAACTGTAGCTTGTATATCTCATCACAGGGAATATCAAACACATTTACATTTAGAGACATTCTTTAAAATAATTACGCTGAAATTTCCAAAAGTTTCAAGCTCCTGAGAGTCAAGAAACGGCTGAGAAACTGTTGCAGAATGAAGGAAATTAAAGCAGTATGACAATTGAATTCAGTATGTGATTCCAAAGAGGATGTTTTTACTATGAAGAACATTATTAAAGTCATCGGTGGGATGAAACGGGCTCTAAAGATTAGATGATAGTATTGTATCACTGTAAATTTCCTTATTACGTCAGGCCTACTGTGGTTATGGGGGCTTCCCAGGTGGCTCAGTGGTAAAGAATCTGTCTGCCAATGCAGAAGACGCAGGAGACCAGGGTTCAATCCCTGGGTCAGGAAGATCCCCTGGAGGAGGAAATTGCAATTGCTCCAGTATTTCTTGCCTGGAAAAACCTAAGGACAGAGGAGCCTGGAGGTCCCAAAGAGACAGACACAATTTACCGACTGAGCATGCACTGTGGTTATGCGGGAGGATGATTTTTCTTACAGAACATATACAGTAAAGTATTCAGGATAAAATATTAATAACTTATTGTCAGATAGCACAGAAATAATTTTTCTATCCTCTTTCTCCTTGTTTTCCTAAGTTTGTGATTGTTTAAAAATTCAAGGAAAAAGAATTAGAATCTTCTAAATGGAAAAAAGACACCAAATATAAAGCTCTAAATAAACTATATTTTAAGAGAAGATGAATGATCAACAGCTATTTCTGCCTAACATAGAATTCATCCAGCACACAAGATTTGCTGAAGAGAAGTCTGGGACAACTAGGATTAAAAAAAAGAGTGATATCTCTACCTTAGAACAGTATGAAATGTTAAAACAATTAAAATTTCCATGGAAAGTTAAAAATTTTTATAAAGCACTTACATTTTCATATTTCAAAGTTGTAAAATACAGTCTTGTAACTTAAAAACTAAATGTATAAAGACTAACCCAATGCAACTTTAAACTCATTTACAAATTATTAATTAAACTTATTAACTTTAAATTTCACATATTTGCATGTTAGTAGATAGTACACCTGGCTTCCCCGGAGGCTCAGTGGTAAAGAATCTGCCTGCCAGTGCAGGAGAAGCAGCTTCTATTCCTGGGTTGGCAAGATTCCCTAGGGAAGAAAATGGCAACCCACTCCAGTATTCTTGCCTAGAGAATCCCATGGACAGAGGAGCCTGTTGGGCTACAGTCCATGGGGTCACAAAGAGTGACTAAACAACAACAATAACAACTTATGTCTCAATAACAGTCCAAAAATTATTCAACAGCAGTGTTGGTACAAATTATCTTCCCTAGGTTATAGGGAAATATTTCAGAAGTCAAGAAAAAAATAAATGAATTCTATGGAGAATAATGTATTTTCCATTCTTCATAAATACACTTTAAAGGAAGAGTGGGTAGTCTGAGGAGGGAGAGAGACCTCCCCTTCATTGGATATGGAAGTGTTAGTCACTCAGTCATGTCTGACTCTGTGACCCCGTGGACTGTAACCCACCAGGCTCCTCTGACCATAAGATTCTCCAGGCAAGAATACTGGAGTGGGTAACCATTTCCTTCTCCAGGGGATCTTCCCAACCCAGGGATCGAACCCTGGTCTCCTGCGTTGCAGGCAGATTCTTTACTGCCTGAGCCACCAGGGAAGCCCCACTTTCATTAGTAAATCCATATTAAAAGTTTGATCAATATAAAGGCTCTTTGCCATTGAAAGTGATTTGCATTTTTATCTACAAGGAGAAGAAAATTTAGGGAAAATAACAAAGATAAAGTGAGTGAAAGGAAAGAGTCGTTCTATTCTGGCTGCAGGAAAATAAATTGTAACGGCAGGTCCAAGGACAATTTAAAATCTTCCAGCACAGCTTCCTGGGGACTCTACTATTAATAAGCAGAAGCTAAAGTTTTAAAAAAAAAAAAAAAGTGTTTTCAAGCTTGACATCAGAATTCCACTACGGCTGTCAGGGATTTAACGGTGAACTGAGGTTCTGACCTCCTCAACAATATAAGAGGGAAAATTCAGAGGGAAAGAAGTTGAAATATGGATTGATAAGGTTGTGCTCTGCACATGGTAATCACAAGTCATTCTACATGGATATATCAATGGTGTATACTCTTGACACATCAGACACAATTGCAAGAATTTGGAAGAAACTAAATTTTTAACAAAGTTGGATTAAATCTTTAGAATTCATACTTTTAAAATATGTACCTTACATATTAATATTTTATTTTGTAGTGAGCAAATATAATACATTCATATTTTATTTATCAATGTATTATAAGCTTATTCATTGTAATAGTACTCACGAGAATCCTAAATCAATTACCATTTGTTAACATCAGTTTCCTCCAATTATTTTCCATCTTATTTAGGTTAAAATAGTTTTCTGTGTTTGTCACCAAAAAAGTTACTTAAAGTTTTAGTGATTTTTTGTAAAGTTTCCAGTAACACCTGATATGACATTTGACATGAAAGAGACACGTAATTCTGTTTATTGATGAAGTTGTAATAGGTATTATATAAAAAGACTATGCATTCTTGAAATATAAAATTTATTTAAAATTTCCTTCTTAATGATCTTGCCTTTGCCAGGGACTGAATGTACTAACAAGTCATTAAACAGAGGCATTTAGAAGTGCTTTGAAACACACAGATTATTGTGCTCAGTTCTCTTTTATCACCATTATAATGTGGATTTGTACAAACTCAAAATTACTGAAATGAAATGGAAAGAAAGAGTATCCCTCATCCTACGATCTTTGTGAAATGTAAGTGGTTATAAATGGTAGTATTGTTGTATCCCAGTATTCTTGCCTGGAAAATCCCATGGACAGAGGAGCCTGGTGGGCTACAGGTCATGGGGTCACAAAGAGTCAGACACGACTGAGGGACTGAGGAAATACTGGGAGTACCTGGAAAACTGTTGAGAGGACACTGTCTCCATAGGGAGAAGGACTTACTGAACAAAAGTTAGGAGGAAGAGCAAAAGAAGGAGTACTCTAGGAAGGATGAGGAGGGAGGGGTGAAGGAGAAAAGGAAGCCTAGTGAGAAGGCAATGGCACCCCACTCCAGTACTCTTGCCTGGAAAATCCCATGGACAGAGGAGCCTGGTAGGCTGCGGTCCATGGGGTCACTAAGAGTTGGACACGACTGAGCGACTTCACTTTCATTTTTCACTTTCATGCATTGGAGAAGGACATGGCAACCCACTCCAGTGTTCTTGCCTGGAGAATCCCAGGGATGGGGGAGCCTGGTGGGCTGCCGTCTATGGGGTCGTACAGAGTTGGACACAACTGAAGCGACTTAGCAGCAGCAGCAGGGAGACTATCAGAGAAAAGGGTTAAGTCAAGGAGAGACAGTGAAATGGAGAAGGAAATGGCTACCCAGTCCAGTATTCTTGCCTGGAGAATCCCATGGACAGAGGAGCCTGGTGGGCTACTGTTCATGGGGTCACAAAGAGTCAGACACAACTGAGTGACTAAGCATATACAAGTGAAAACTTCACCAAGAAAAACCAATTTTCTGTGTCCAATTTTTCATTGCTAAATTTTCACAAAAATCTACCCTAATCTCACTTTAAAATTTCAGTTTCCTTTATATCTCTAACTTCTGTGAGGCTTTGGGCCAGATTATGTGATATATTAAGACAAATAAGAGAACTTACACTATATATCCCATTTTGTGCAAAAAAAAAAAAAAAAGGAGTTCCTTTTATTTCCTGAAAACCTAGAAATTTACTTGCTGGAACATACAAACATTTTATATAAATTCATAAATGCTCATCTCTTAACATGCTACTAATATGCTACATAATGTGAGACTATGATTGTCATACAAAAGATTTTCTAATACTTTCAGGTGATTATATTGGAGGGTAACTATACCCACCCACATAATAGCCTATGGTCCTAATATTAAAGTCATAATGTGGGAAGCCACATTATGGCTTATGTGGACTTAGATTAGAATAACAAAATGTTTAATATTTTAAAAAGTAAGTTAAAAGTTCAATATATATATGAATTTTGGGAGGACATAAACATTCAGCCTATAGAAATCATATTCTCCAAGCCCTTCTTCCTCACTTTTGTGTTTTGAAACTTCATATAGAAGCAAAATGTTTTCTTAAAATATGACATGAAGAAATTGAGAGGGAGGATCATCAAAAGTAAAAGTGTATTATAATGAATAGGCCAGAAATTTTGCAAATTTTTCTTCTTTATTCACTGTCCTAGAAGGAGTATAAATCACTTGATCTCCACGCCTTGAATTCCATTAAAGAACTTATCAAATGAATACTCAAAAAGATGGAGCATTTCTGTTTCTTCTACCTTATAAACACCTATAGGAGCTCAGATGTTTGGAATAGCTCACCATGTACAGCATGTACCTCTGCCTAAGGTACAACTAAATGACCCTCTTAAGAACAAAACTGTCTCATTTTGAATAATTATAGTATTGATAGAAATGTAAAAGAATTCAGATATATGATAATTCAAATTATTTTCATTAACAATATGAAATACAGCTTGCTTAATAGCTTAGTAATTTTAAGAAATTAGAAATTGAAGGTTAGTCAAATTTATATAATTATCTATGCTCTAATCTGGATTATTTCATAGTCTTCAATTTGTTTTTAAAGATTGTTATTTAACTGCTCAGTCAGTTGCCATTTCCTTCTCCAGGGGATCTTCCCAATATAGGGATAGAACCCTCATCTCCTGCATTGCAAGATCCTTTACCACTGAGCCACCAGGGAAGCCCATTTTAAAGATATTAAAAGTTTTTCAAATTATAATGCCATTGTTTTTATTTCTGTTATGTATTTTTAATTATTTATTAGTAGGAAATAATACAGAGAGTAACACATGTTGCAAAGCTTCAGTAAGATATCACAGCCAGAAAATTAACACCGATACAAACCACCAGCCATGTGTGCATTTCACCCATTTAAAAGTGTATGTCACCCATACTAAATGTGTATGTCTACAACTCTGTAATTCTATCATTTCTAGAATGTTATATCAATTTAATCATAGTTATATTCTGTATTTTGAGACTGGCTTTTTTTCACTCAGCAAAATTTTCTTGAGATTCAACCAGGTTTTGCACTGTTTTAGTATTCCATTTTGTGTATGTACCACAAATGGCTTAATCATTCACTTGTCCAAGGACATTTAGGTTGCTTTCATTTGGGGGATGTTGTAACTAAAGCTACTATGAGCATTTGTTTACAGGTTTTATTGTAGACTTTGGTTTTCATTTCTCTGGGATAAATGTCCAAGATTAAAGTTACACGGTTGCATGGTAATTTTACCTTTAATTTTTAAAGAAACTATTACAGTCATCCAGAATGGCTTATACTATTTCACACTCTCTGCAGTAACGTAGAAGTTTCCCAGTTTCTCTGTATTCTCCCCAGTATTTGGTATGATTATTCTTTATTTTAGCCATCTGATAGATATGTAGTGATATCTTGTTTGGCTTTAATTTGCTTCTCCCTAATGGTTAATGCTGTTGAATATATTTTCATGTACACATCTACCATCTGTAAATCCTTTTCAGTTAAATGTGTGTTCACGTATTTTGCTGATTTCCTAATTGAATTTATTCACAGCATTTTCTATTATTGAGTTTGGGAAACTCTTGCTATATTCTAAATGCAAGTCCTATGTCAGAATTGTGATTTGCAAACATTTTCTCCCAGTCTGTAGATTGTCAATCTATTCTCTTAATAGAATTTTTCACAGAATAAAAAATTTCAATTTTAAAATGAAACAATTTATCAATTTTTCATTTGCACTTTGGGTCCAGTCTGATCATTTTTTGCCTAGCCCTAATTTTTTTCCATTCTACTTTTTGTAAACATTTTGTATTATTTTTTGTTTTACTCATAAGTCCATGATAAATTTCTAGTGAATTTTAATATAAAGCATGAAGTTTATCCAGAGATTTTTTTTTTCTTTTTTTGGTATTCAGTTCAGTTCAGTTGTGTCTGACTCGTTGCAACCCCTTGGACTGCAGCACGACAGGCCTCCCCGTCCATCACCAACTCCCGGAGCTTACTCAAACTCATGTCCATTGAGTCGATGATGCCATCTAACCATCTCATCCTCTGTTGTCCCCTTCTCCTCCTGCCCTCAATCTTTCCCAGCATCAGGATCTTTTCAAATGAGTCAGCTCTTCGCATCAGGTGGCCAAAGTATTGGAGTTTCAACTTCAACATCAATCCTTCCAATGAGTATCCATGACCGATTTTGAGTGAATTTTAATATAAAGCATGAGGTTTAGCCAGATTTTTTTTTTCTTTTTTTGGTATACAGATGGCCAATTGTTCCAGCATTCTTTATTGAAAGTGCTATCATTTGTTACTGAATTGCTTTTTCATCTTTATCAAAACTCATTATTGCATATCTGCATGGAATTATTTCTAGATTTTCTATCTTGTTTCATGGATCTATTCTATTGGCCAATTTGTCCCTTTTCAAGTACCAAAATGCCTTGATTACTATAATTACATAGAATTCCTTAAAATGGGCAGAATTATTAATCTCACTTTATTCTTCTTATTTCAGATAGTTAATATCTATACTAAGGTCTTAATCTTTTCCATGTCATTTTCAGAGTATGCTTAATATATCTACAAGAACTTGCTGAGATTTCAAAAGGAATTGCCTTAAATTTATAGATTAATTTGGAGAGAACAGATAGTTTACTGTGTTGAGTCTTTCAACCCATGAACATAATATTTCACTCCATTTATTTATGCATTCTTTAATTTCTGCCATCAAGAGTTTGTAATCTTCAACACATAGATTCTATACATGCTTTTTGAGATTTATACCCAAGTACTTCAATTTTCATTGAATCAATGATAAAAAATATTATGTTCTTAATTCTGGTATCCACATATTCATTGTTAGTATGAAGAAATGAGATTGATTTTCTTTGTGTTAATCTTGTATTCTAAAACCCCACTGAATTGGCTTCCTACAATAATTCTTTTTTGTAGCACTCAGGATTTTCTCTTAACTTCACTTGTCTCTTGGAAGAAAAGCTATGACAAACCTAGACATCGTATTAAAAAGTAGAGAAATCACTTTGCTGACAAAAGTGCATCTAATCAAAGCTATGGTTTTTCCAGTAGTCATGTATGGATGTGAGAGTTGGACCATAAAGAAGGCTGAATTGAATTTGAACTGAATTGAAAGTCAATCAGTCATTTCTGACTCTTTGCGACCCCAAGTCCATGGAATTCTCCAGTCAAGAATACTGGAGTGGGTAGATTTTCCTTTCTCCAGGGGATCTTCCCAACCCAGGGATCAAATCCAGGTCTTCCCTGTTAGCTCAGCTGGTAAAGAATCCACCTGCAATGTAGGAGACCCCATTTGAATTCCTGGGTTGAGAAGATCCCCTTGAGAAGGGTTAGGCCACTGCTACAGTATTCCTGGGCTTCCCTGGTGGCTCAGACGGTAAAGAATCTTCCTGCAAAGAAGGCTGAGTGCCAAAGAATTGATGTTTTCAAACTGTGGTGCTGGAAAAGACTATTGAGAGTCTCTTGGACAGCAAGGAGATCACACCCAACAAGCCTAAAGGAAATCAACCCTGACTAGTCACTGGAAGGACTGATACTGAAGCACCAATAAAGCTGGCCACCTGATGTGAAAAGCCAACTTACTGGAAAAGACCCTGATGCTGGGAAAGATTGAGGACAGAAGGAGAAGAGGGCGACAGAGAATGAGATGGTTGGATAGCATCACTGACTCAATGGACATGAGATTGAGCAAACTCCGGGAGATAGTGAAGGCCAGGGGAGACTGGTGAGCTGCAGTCCATGGGGTTGCAGAGTCGGAAATGACTTAAGAGAATAAACAGCAGGGTTTTCTATGTAGCTGTCACATCCTCTGCAAATAAGAACAGCTTCATTTCTCTCTTTGCAATTTGTATGTCCTTTATGCTTTCTCTTGCCTAGCCTTTTTGTGCTGGCTAGAATTTCTAGCATATGCTGAATAAGCATGGTGAGCGAGACATTCTCATCTTGTTCCCAATCCAGGAGGGAAAGTATCCATTCAGTCTTTGAAAATAAAGCTTGATGTTGCTGCAGACTTCTGTATGTGTTATTTTTCCAGTTTAGAAAGTCCCCCTCTATTTGAGCTCAGAGTTTTTAGTTATGAATGGAGGCTGGCTTTGGTCACAGACTTATTCAGCATCTACTAATGATCAAATAATTGTTCTTATATAGCCTACTGATACTGTGGGCTGTAATGATTGATTTTCAGATGCTGAACTAGACTGGCATAACTATAATAAATGCCACTTGGCCATGGCATACAATTCTTTTCACAAATTGTTGGATTTCATGAATAATTTGTTGATAATTTTTACATCTATGTTCATGGTTTTTTAAATGTTTTTAATTTTCCTTTCTCACAATTTCTTTACCTCATTTTTTGGAATTACAGTGCTACTTGCCTCATAAAATGAGTTACAGTCTCTGCTGAAAGAAAACACAGAATACCAGCATGATATCTCCTTCAAATGCTTGGTAAAATCCACTAGTGAAACTACTAGGCTTAGTACTTTATTTTTTATAGGCTAATTTTTATTATTTCTCATTGCATGAATTTTGGTAGATTGTATCTTTCAAGAAATTGCCTATTTCTAAATTATCAAATTTCTGGGCATAGATTTGCTCATTTTATCATTTTAATGTCCATGGGCTCAGCAGTGGTGCTCTCTCTTTCATTTTTGATATTATCCACATTCTAGATGATAGATGTAGATATAGGTATTTGTTGGTTAGTCCTGCAAAAGGTTCATTAATTTTATTTATCATTGCAAAGCAGTAAATCAGTTTTATTTTCTCGACTGCTTTCAATTCTATAAATTTGTGACTTAACTATTCCTTCCACTCAGTTTGGATTTATTTTGCTTTTCTTTTTCTGTTTTCTTAAGGTAGGAACATAAATTACCGACCAGATATTTCTTCTTTTCTATTGTAAGCACATACCCCTGTAAATGTTCCTCTTAGTACTGTCAGTTGCATCCCAAATATTTTGATGTATTTTCAATTTCTTTCAGTACCATAGTGTTTCATTTTTAAAAGTACATACATCAAGAACAACAACAAAGAACTAAGTTTCAGGTAATATTGCTATTAAATATAAAGAAATTCTCCTCTCTTCCCTTTTCAAAAATAGTTAATGTTATGGCAGCCTGAGGACTTTTTTCCAATGATGCAAAAATGAATTGCTTTGTAAACAGTGAAAGTCATTCAATTATGTCCTACTCTTTGCCACCCATGGACTGTAGCCCTACAGGCTACTCTGCCCATGAAATTCTACAGGCAAGAACACTGGAGTGGGTAGCCATTCACTTCTCCAGGGGATCTTCCCAACTCAGGGATTGAACTTTGGTCTCCTGCATTGCAGGCAGATTCTTTACTGTCTGAGCTACCAGGGAAGCCCCTGTATATATTATAGAATACACATATAATGTATGTATTATTATACATACATACATATTACATATTATACACACAATATATATGCATGTATTATCCATATACATACACATGTAATACATGCATGTAATTATTTATGTGTTATATACATTTTAATACATATAAAATGTGTGTATTATATATATTACATATATAATTCTATTTTATATAAAGGAGCAATATAAAGATTTTTCATTTAACACTTAACTATATTAATGGTCTTCTTCCAGGTCATGAGAATGAAGTCTGTTTTTGCAAATTTGAATGGAATATGTCCATTCCACCTGTGCAGTCAGAAACTGGGGAAGTATATAGTGGGTCACAGATTCTCTTGGTCGTGTTTGAGTAAATCCAGGGGATTTCAACTCATCAATTGATCTTTTCATGCTTCCATTGTTACAGGCAAACATGTGTTGCATTGCAAAACAAAAATACATGACCTTCTCACTCCAGAATGGTGTTCAAGAAAAATATACCTGTTCAATTTTGAGAAAACCTCAATATACAAAATATCACAAGGAAACTGAAAACCTAGTAAAAATGATTTATCAGTGTTTCCTGTTAAAAACGGAATTCATACCATCTTATTTCTTTACTCAAAATAGTCCCATCACGTCTCACCTCATTAGCCTTAAAGACTGATTTCATGTTGTGGGCAAGTGGTCAGATCTAGCATTATCCATCCTTGTATCATCCTCTACTATGGTTCATGTCATTCCTTCTGTTGCAAACACAGAAATCACCTTGTCAGTCCTTCCTCAGGGCCCTCGCACTTGCTGTTCTCTCTGCCAGGAATACTTTTTCTGATTACAGCACCTCGATTTATTTTCTCAATTCTTATAGGTCTTATTTTATTACCTTTTCACTTTATTACATTTCGCTTTCTTACTTAAGTCTTCATGGTACTGTTCAGCATTTGTTTACTGAATGAATTAACTAACCACCTATTCTAATGGTTAAGAATGGGTCACCCAAGGGATGCTTAGGTTCAAATTCTTATATAGGCAGTGTGTAACTGTGTCTTATAGGGAAACTTAGTTAATGCCTCTGTGGTTTAATTCATGCATGCTTATTTGCTCAGTTGTGTCTGACTCTTTGTGACTCCATGGACTATAGCCCACAGGCTCCTCTGTTTTGGGGATTTCCCAGGCAAAAATACTGGAGTGGGTTGCCATTCCCTTCTCCAGGGGATCTTTCTGACCCAAGGATCAAACCTGAGTCTCCTGTACTGCAGATGAACTCTCTACCCTCTAAGCTACCTGGGAAGCCTGGTTTAATTCATTCATCTATACAACTGAGAAAACAGAAGTATTTATCTCATGGAGTAGTTACTCAACTATCAGGAGCAAATATATGTAAAATAATTTTCACAGTGCTGGAAACATAGGAAGTACTAAAAACTGCTGTTTATTATTATGAAGATATTTGGATATTATGTTATACAATGATTAGAAATATCAATAGAAAAATACTCAATTATGTATATTGGCAAACTTGGTGCCCTTGATGGTAAAAATATATTTTACATTACACATTTTTACACTGTTCAGGTAAAAACAATTAAATGTTTGTATGTGTATATGATGCTTGTATATATCATAGAGATAAATGTATCTACCCATCTATGTGTCCCCTTTTCCTTAGAAACACTTTTGATTCTACTTGTTACTTTCCACCAAAAAAGTGATTATAGATATATTATTTTTCACATCTCTGTGGTCCTCTGGTGAGGCTGATTTATGATTCCTTTACTGCCCCAAAGGTCCAACTCTAACATCTAAGAGTTTTATTCCATGGGGCTTTCCTTCTCAACTTCCCAGGCAGCCTGCTTCTCATTTGCTCCACATCTATGGGGTGGTACTTTTATTAAGAAAATAGACCTACAGCTATCAAAATCAGCAATACACCCAAGGAACTTTTAAAGCTCTCATAAACTCCCTTAGTGTTTTCCCCTCAAGATATCCATGGTATTTCACTTCAATCAGCATGTAAATTCTTTTACTAAATCTCTGTCATGGTTGAAAATCATGTTACTCTCAAAAGGAATGAGAGAAAAATACCGTTAAGGTTTCAGAGGAGTGTTTATCGTTATCATAAGAACCATACATAATTATTATCAAAAATTAAGCGGTAACAATACAAAGATAGAAATATGCAGAATGTCATTTTAAAAATATAAACTGTACAGCAATGAACATTTATATATCTTAAAGTTTTCTGGGCTTCCCTGGTGGCTCAGACAGAAAAGAATCCACCCACAATATGGGAGACCTGGATTCAAACCCTGGGTTGGGAAGATCCCCTGGAGAAGGGAAAGGCTATCCACTCCAGTATTCTGGCCTGGAGAATTCCATGGACACAGGAGCCTGGCAGGCTACATACAGTCCATGGAGTTGCAAAGAGTCAGATACAACTGAGAGACATTCTCTTTCAAGGGTTTTTATATAATCTCTGCATTCCTCCCCTTCTCCCCTTCTCCTCCTCTTTTTTCTCATCCTTTTCTTTCTCTCTGTCTCATTTTACCCCAAAAAGAAAGTAATAATATACCCACATTACTTTAAGTATGCATTCTTTTGAAACTGTAAATTAAAATTATAATTTTGTTAGGAGAAATCTGTATTTTTAAAAATTTTGTGAAAGGCATATTTCTTCCAGTTGCCCACTTTTGTATCAGTTAATATCAGTTTTATGTGACCTTATTCTAATTTGCAATAATGATGTTGTGAACAGAATTGTCTAACCCCCTTAAATTCGTATGTTGAATTTCTAATCTGCAGCACTTCTCATCATGACTATATTTGGAGATAAGATCTTTGAAAAGGGTAACTAAGTTAAAATGAAGCCCTTAGTGAAGGCCTTAGTCCAATATGACTGGCACTCTTTAAGAAGAGAAGACGGGGACACAGACATGAACAGAAGTAAAACCACGTGAAGATACAGGGAGAAGACAGCCATCCACAGGCCAAAAAAAGAGGCCTCAGATAAAACCAAGCCTGAAGTCGCCCAGATTTTTGAATTTCTAGCCTCCAGAATTGTTAGGAAATAAATTTCTGCTATTTAAGCCACCCAGTCTAAGGCGTGTGTGTGTGTGTGTGTGTGTGTGTGTGTGTGTGAAACAGCCCTAGAACAATAACATAGGTATTAATCACTTAATTCTTCAATATATACTGAAAATATATTTTCTAGTTTGTCATTTGTTTTTTATATATATATAAATAAACTCCTTTGAAGTATGACATAATGCCAGAAAGTACAAAATCAAAATTGTACTGCTTTGTGGATTTTCTCAGAATGAGTAGACATACATAACCACTCCCAGATAGAATAGAACATCATTAGCACAATTAGAACTGGACATGGAACAACAGACTGGTTCCAAACAGGAAAAGGAGTACGTCAAGGCTGTATATTGTCACCCTGCTTATTTAACTTACATGCAGAATACATCATGAGAAATGCTGGGCTGGATGAAGCACAAGCTGGAATCAAGATTGCTGGAAGAAATATCAATAACCTCACATATGCAGATGACACCACCCTTATGGCAGAAAGTGAAGAAGTACTAAAGAGCCTCTTGATGAAAGTGAAAGAGGAGAGTGAAAAAGTTGGCTTAAAGCTCAACATTCAGAAAACTAAGATCATGGCATCTGGTCCCGTCATTTCATGGCAAATAGATGGGGAAACAGTGGAAACGGTGGCTGACTTTATTTTGGGGGGCTCCAAATCACTGCAGGTGGTGATTGCAGCCATGAAATTAAAAGATGCTTACTCCTTGGAAGGAAAGTTATGACCAACCTAGACAGCATATTAAAAAGCAGAGACCTTACTTTGCCAACAAAGGTCCATCTAGTCAAGGCTATGGTTTCTCCAGTGGTCATGTATGGATGTGAGAGTTGGACTATAAAGAAAGCTGAGCATCGAAGAATTAATGCTTTTGAGCTGCGGTGTTGGAGAAGATGCTTGAGAGTCCCTTGGACTGCAAGGAGATCCAATCAGTCCATCCTAAAGGAGATCAGTCCTGGGTGTTCATGGGAAGGACTGATGTTGAAGCTGAAACTTCAATCCTTTGGCAAAGATGCAAAGAGCTCACTCATTTGACAAGACCCTGATGCTGGGAGGGATTGGGGGCAGGAGGAGAAGGGGACAACAGAGGATGAGATGGTTGGATGGCATCACCGACTCAATGGACATGAGTTTGGGTGAACTCTGGGAGTTGGTGATGGACAGGGAGGCCTGGTGTGCTGCGGTTCATGGGGTCACAAAGAGTCAGATACGACTGAGCGACTGAACTGAACTGAAGAGAAGCACCAGAATCCACTCTCATTCTTTCTCTGAACCTTCACAGAGGGAAGTGTTAGTCCTTCAGTTGTGCTCAATTCTTTGCGACCCCATGGATGTAGCCCACCAGGTTCCTCAGTCCATGGAGTGCTCTACCATCTGAGCCACCAGGGACACCTCCTCTGAACCCTCCTCAAATCCAAATGTAAAGAGTACTTTGTCTCTATTAACTAGTTGTACATGGGTCACAATGCATCTGTAAGCTCAGCTTACGTATAAGGCCAACCCATTTTCTAATACCAGTAGCAATGTAGCCATACGTGGAAGTTCCATTTTCTCTATGTCCAGGACCACTCTAGGTAACGCCAGTCTTTATTCTAGTCCTGTGTCTTTTCTTCATTTTAGTCATTCTCTTTTGAGTAAAGTGATATAGCTTTAAATTTAATTCTTCTTTTAGTGAGAGATTGAACATCTTTAAATGCTTTTTAATTTACTGCACTTACTTTTGTATGAGTCCCTTATTCATCAGTTTTATTGTTCACTATCTTTTTCTGACTGTAAGAGTTCTTAACACATTGAAAATAGACATAAATTATCTACATAAATTGTACATTTTGTCCATATTTCACTTGCCATTAAAGCTTTTAATGTTGTCTTTTAACAAATAGGAATATTTAATGTATCCCTTTCTATAATTTTTTTTGGCTAATGTTCTTTATGTCTTCTTTCAGAAATCTTTGGCCTCTCACAAGGTCAAGAAGTTGTTTTCGTGCATTTGTTACCTTCTAGAGAGTTTTTGGTGGTTTTGTTTTTAGATCTTTAGCATCTAGAATGTAGAGTTTTTAATTTTATGATCTAAGATTTCTTTTTTCAGATGCGTATTCACCAACATCATTCTATTTTCTTTTGCATTACTGCACTGAAGTTTCACCTCAATCATAAATCAAGACCACATGTTTGTAATTTGTTTTCTGGATTTCCTATAATCTTTCATTAAGCTGTCAATGCCTGCACAAAAGTCATTTGGTGTCAGATTCTCTCAGATTTTGACTATCTGAAAATATGTTTACTTTGTCCTCATTTTTGAAACATATTTACTGGATTTAAATTTCAGGGTTAGCAGTTATTTTCTCTCAGATCTTCAGAGATACCATTCTATTTTCTTTTGGCTCTCTTTGCTCCTTTAGATAAGTCAGTAGTGAGGTTTGTTGTACCTAATCAGGTTGACTTATCCTTCATTTAAATTTAAATGTATTTTTACAACTTGGAAACTTTTAGGAGGGAAAAATATTAAATTAAATGTGCATAATTAACATATATATTAAATATATAAATTAAAACTAAATATCACACCAGAGAAAAATTAACCTGGATTATTTATGCAAATTATGATAAACTGTGATACATATTCACTCTAAATATAGAGTACTGCGGTAGCTTTTCTTTGCTGACTTTATGGTATCGGATTTCTTAATTTTTCCTGAATTTGGCCAAATGTCCCAGTCCCTCTAAAGCTTTTAGAGCTCTAATTATATTTACATTAAAAATTTTCAACTGTCACCTATAGTTGTTGAAAATAGAACAACTGAACAATAGTTCCATATTTTCCATTTGTACAGCTCTCTATGCTCCAGACTAGGTATTTTCTTTTGCCCTATTATCCAGTTTACCATTCACCTCCTTAGTTCTGTCCTTTCTAGTGTTAAACTCATCTACCGAGCTCTTAATTACAATAGTTTTATTGTTCAGCTCTATAATTGCCACTGTGTGTGTGTGTGTGTGTGTATACATATATATATATATATATATATATATTTTTTTTTTTTTTTACAGATTCCAGTTCTCTGGAAATATAGTTCTCTGGAGTCACTTATTTTGCTGAATATAATTGCAGTTTAAGTTTGCATTTTTATAAACTATGTGAATAACTTATAGATCTCTTTCCATTTTTCATCTCTATCAACTCTGTATGCAAGCTGATGTTTCATTAAAAACCAAGTAATTTGTTTGAAAAATTTTTTAAATTTCTAGGTAATCTTATCTAATCTGGAAATAATTTTTTCCAGTTCATGACTGTCAGTAAATTTTGATGCAGACTACCTTAAATTCAATCAGAAACTGAATCAAAGCTGTGTTCAGGCCTTTTTCTGATTTGTCCTTAATTCTTAGAAAAATCCTTTCAGGTGTACCAAAGACATGGGACTACCACAATCAAAGCTTTCCTCATGCTTTTTTATCCTCTAGCCCTGCAGCATGTATAGATGTGCAAAACGACTGAAGGAGAGAAGCAGTGAAGTGTATGAAGCTTACTTCTTGGGACTTCCCTATTGGTCCAGTGGTTAAGACTTCGCCTACCAATGCAGAGGGGTGTGGGTTCAATCCCTGGTCAGGGAGCTAAGATCCCACAACCCTTATGGCCAAAAAATCAAAACATAAAACAGAAGGAATATTGTAACAAAATTCAATAAAGACAGAAAAAAAGTAACTAAAAAGAAAAAAAGAGAGAGAAAGCTGATTTCCCTATGCTTCACTTCTCTTAGGGATTCTGACTCCTTAAGTCATGGCTATCTTGCCATGTTATAACTCTAATATATCCTTTCCTCCTCCATCCCAGGAGAATACCAAAAGGTTTCTTACTCCTGTTCTCTGTAATTTTCTTCTCAGCAGAGATATGTGTCATCTAATCCTTGTGTATGGGTAAACAGTTCTATAGGAAAAACAGCTTAAAATGTTGGGTTTAGCACAGAGATTGTGTTTTCTTTTTCTTTATAAAGATTTTATTTTTTTTAATGTGGACCATTTTTAAAGTCTTTATTGAATTTGTTACAACATTGTTTCCATACAATGCTTTTGGATTTTTGGTCACAAGGCATGTAGGATCTTAGCTCCATAACCAAGGATCAAACTCACACCCTGCATTGGAAGGTAAAGTCTTAACTACTGGACTGCCTGGGAAGTCCCAGAGATTGTCTTTTCTTTAACAATATTGTGGCCAGTAATATTTGCACTACCTTGGTAACTCTTGGATGCATTTTAAATTGATAAGTTATTATTATCATGAAACTACTATTCATCGAAAAATAGAAAATAATATTATATTTATTTCAATTATCCTAAATGTGTGATGTTTAAGAGAGAATGGTTCAAATGTTAAAAACAAGTGGATTTTATTCTCATAATCTATGAAATTTTCAAAATCATGCCAGTTTTTTGGATTGTAACTTTTAATTTTTATAGTTTTTTTCTTGAGATTTGTAATGACTATTTTCAAGTATTTTTAATCTTATCATCAAAGTTTTCTTAGTCTTTAACCAAATATTTCTGCACTAAAATTCTCTTCTGTGTATGTGGAGATTTACTTGCTTCAGAAGTCTAACCATTGCTGTCCTAATGTTGACAGATTGTTATTTGGGTCCAATGTACAGTTTCACTCTATAGCTTCTTATTATTTCATTTTAGATTAGTTCTATTTTTTCTTGAAATCCATATCTTTCTCCTTGTGATTTTTTTTTCATTTCTTTTTCTGGATAATTTTACAAAGATAAAGTGTAGTTATATCAAAATAAATGATCAGAAATTGATTAAGATCTCCTTTGCCTAAAATTATCTTGAACTGCACTGATATAATTGAGAGTTCTACTGAAATATAGGATTCAAGCATCAACACCATTTCTGTCTCAGAAATTACAATGTTATAGTCTCTGACATGTGTTTCCATGAATCCAGAATGCCTCTTCTCATCTCTATATCTAATACTTTTAATTTTTGCCTGATTCCTTAATTTTACCAGAAAGCACATGGCTATAGACAGTAGAGATTGCTTTGTTCCATAAATACTATTTAATACGTACACTAACTTATACTTTAAAATCAGAAGATTTTTGTCTCTCTTCAGCTTTGCTGCAAATTCCTTTATCATTTACTTAATTACTTCATTAAAGCCATGGTGCCCTGATGAACACCAACTGAGCCTTTTCTTAGAACTCTTATGGATATTATATGACTTTGCAATTTTTTACAGTTATATTAATATAATTGCAGTAAAGATATAAGGTAATTTCCTTCCCAAGGTAATATTATAAAATATGAACAAATGAAATAAAAATACCCTATGCCTGTGTAACAGGAAAACTCAAGTTCATATATCATACACTGTTGTATTCAGAGAAGTTATTTTAATCTCTAAGATACTTTCTATTACCTTGATCAATTTATCTGTAAATATTCTTTCTGGTGTTACAAAAATTTTATTTCCCTAATATTGTCATATTGAGCTTATTTACAGTAGTTCAAAGTTATAGTTAATAAGCTCACACACACTATCAGAATATAGATAGGTCTCTACTTACTGTCCTGATACGTCTAAAATAATTAAAACTTGTGTGAATTAAAAAAACACTAAAAATGTACTTTACTCCTCTGAAAATGAATTTGTAAATTTCTATGTTTATTGACATAGCCCACTTATTTTGTGCATGCTTAGTCACTCAGTTGTGTCTGACCCTTTGTGACTGTAGCCCGCCAGGCTACTCTGTCCGTAACATTTTTCAAATAAGAATATTGAAATGGGTTGCCCTTTCCTTCTCCAGGGGGCCTTCCCAGCCCAGGGACTGAACCTGAATCTCCTGTGTCTCCTGCATTGCAGGCAGATTCTTTACCTGCTGAGCCATTGGGGAATGCCCACTCATTTTACTTATTATTATTTGTACCTGCATAAGACATATCTTATGTAGCTTGCTTCCCTTGTAGCTCAGTTGGTAAAGAATCTGCCTGCAGTACAGGAGACCCGGGTTCGATCCCTGGGTTGGGAAGATCCCCTGGAGAAGGAAATGGCAGCCCACTCCAGTATCCTTGCCTGGAAAATCTCATGGACAGAGGAGCCTGGTGGGCAGCAGTCCATGGGGTCGCAAAGAATCGGGCATGACTGAGTGACTAACACTTACTTACTTACTTACTAAGACATATCCATTTCCCATGCTGTCATCACAAAATGGATGGCTTAAAACAAGAGAAAATTTTTGTCTCACAGTCCTGGAGGCCAGAAGTTCAAAATCAAACTTTCACTCGATGATACCTTCCTCTCTTCTGCTAACTTCCGGATTTTGCTAGCAATCCTTGGCAACCATTTGTAGATGAAAAACTCTAGTCTTTGCCTCTGTGTCACAGAGCCATACTTTCTTTTCACATCTCTGTGACTCTGTCTCATCTCTTCTTATAAGTACAGAAATCGTACTGAATTAAGAGCCCACCCTTAATACGGTGTCCTCTCAGCTAATTACAGGGCTTCCCTGAAGCTCAGTGGGTAAAGAATCTGCCTGCAATGCAGGAGACCCCAGTTCGATTCCTGGGTCATGAAGATCCCCTGGAGAAGGGATAGGCTACACACCCCAGTATTTTGGGGTTTCCCTTGTGACTCAGCTGGTAAAGAATCCACCTGCAATTCAGAAGACCTGGGTTCGATCCCTTGGTTAGGAAGATCCACTGGAGGAGGAAAGGCTACCCACTCCAGTATTATGGCCTGGAAAAATCCATGGACTGTATAGTCCCTGGGGTCACAAAGAGTCAGACATGACTGAGCAACTTTAACTTTTTTGCAAATAAGGTCACATTCTGAGGCCCCAAGGATTAGGACTTCAACATATCTTTTATGGGGGACACAATTCAACTCAAAACATAGGAAACACTAAAATAGTTTAGAGTATGTCATTTTAAACATAACAGGGCAAATAATCAATTATGTAAAGCCAAATTACTCAACTGAGAAATCTCAACATCTTGCAGTTTCTCAAATAGCCAATCTAAATTTTAATCCATTTAGTTGATAATTAATTTTTTAATAGCCAAGGCAATTAAGAATAGCAAATTAAGCAAATTGCTATTTTAGTGATTGAACAGAGTTAAAACCTCAAGTTGAAAGCAGACAGAGCAAAGGGGGACATTACACATATCCTGAATATTTGCCTTCTATCCCTTTTTAGTGTGAAAATTATCATGACGTTATTACCCATGAGGTACATAAATGAAAAGATACTGAAAATAATAAGTATTATCTGGTTAAAGACAACTTAGTAGAACAGTATTTTTCATTCATCTCTCTCAAATTTATTTTATTTTCTTTATGTTACATTTTTTTCCTTATTATTTTGTTCAAAAGACTCTCAAATTTTGGCTGGATAAGCACCATGTAAGGACCATGTGAAATCACTGGGTTCAGCACAGTTTCTGATTCAATACATCTAGAATGTGATACAGGTATGTACATCTTTACTCTCTCCACCTCTATGATTCTAATCCAACTATATCACATATTACACTTTGAGAAACACTACTATTTTGCTACCGGAATTTACACACTATTTTTAAGACCTCATACTGTTTTACATTTTGTACATTTTCTATCAATTTATGATTTTTTCAGTTGATTT
This sequence comes from Dama dama, assembly GCF_033118175.1. NCBI lineage: Eukaryota > Metazoa > Chordata > Mammalia > Artiodactyla > Cervidae > Dama > Dama dama. Next base: position 85,756,993 of record NC_083698.1, on the reverse strand, counting down.
TTTGACACTACCCATGAAACTTTGTTGTTTTTTTTATTTTCTTTTTTTACAAAACTCCCTAACCAAAAGGAGTTAGTATAAGTTGATTATGAAATGGGTAGGACTCCTTCAACCATTTGCAGAATTCAACTTCATTCTCCCTGATTACTACCTTTAGGACTACATCAAAATATTCCTTTTCCACACCTGGATGATATTAAAGGGAAATCCTATAGTTTTCCAGGCAGAGCCAGGATTAGAACAATTTCTTGATCGGGTATTAATAAACCCAGTAATCTGAATCTATACTTCAAGCTTACTTGCAATTTAAAGTTTCTCCCACTTCCCTATATTTAGTTCAGACCAGCCAGAGAAATCTGAAAGAAGAAATCAGGTGCAGTGTTTGGTACTTTACTCCTCTGCTCATCATGCTATTAAAAATTCCTCCATATGTGGTCTGATGAAGGAAGATGAGGTCAGGCACAGAGAAGTTGTAATTGTGTATCTCACCATACATTGTTTTCTGCTATCAGGGTCTCTCCACCCCAATAACTGGTCCTGTCTGAAACAGGTATCTGAAAATGCTCTAGCTTCACTACCTTCTTTCATCTCTTTGTCCAATTCGAGACATCCAGGATATTCCTACTGTACCTCTAACCTTTCTCTGCTATCACTAAGAGCTTAACCAGAATCTCACTTTTTTGGCATTTCCAGATAAGATTAAAAAAATGGAATCTTTATGCCTTTTACGTTCAGGAGATCTAGAGCAATCAATTTCAAGAACATTTGCACTCATTCCACTTTTGCAGCAATGCAAGTGGGATTAAGGTGTTTTCTACATCAGCAATAATCATTTCAGGGTATAAGATGTCATTCTACACTCCTAGTAGACATCCTCACATTTCAAGGGGGTTGCTCCCTTGAGGCACCCCACTTGTCTCTCCCACAGAGGTATAACAGTGATACATAAATCAGTTTGGATAAACTTTCTTCAAAGGAATTCTCACTCTCTTTGATTAACCTCCTGTCTTTTAAGACACAAGTTAAACATCAATGACCGTGGAAGTATCGCTGGTTTGTTTTGAGACCTCTAATGTAAGAAATGGAAGATTTCCTGCCTGCCATATCAGCAAACAATGATGTAACAGTCTTCCAAGGCAAGCAGGAAGGAGAACAATACCTGTGATCTGGCAGCTATGAGGTTACAGCCACTCCCTATGGTGAGCACTGAGGACAAATGCATGATACTGGCCCCAGATAGCTGAGATGCATACGGAAGGAATGATTTCAGTGAGCACAGCCTCTTTCAGCTTCCCATATATAGAAAAGTGCTCATTCCTTTAACCTGAGATATTTGGTTTTCCTTCACAAAAATACTTTTGATGTTCAGACTACCTGTCCTTTGTTGCAAACTTCTATATAACCAGACCCTTCCCCTGCCCCTTCAGAGCAGTTCTCTCAGGGTCACTTGAGACGCTCTCTCCTAGGCTTGAAGTCCTAAAACTTTCCACTTAATAAAACATAACTCTCAAATCTTAGGTTGTGACTGTGTTTTCAGTCAACAAATGCAAATAAACATCTCCCATTTGAACTTTGGTAAACTGGATGCCTATCTTTTCAACTCATCAGCCCCAGCCAGGAATCTCAATCAAATTGCCCTAAGCTATTTAATACCCAAGTGCAGAGGATTCCTCTAAACTATATAGTTCTGTTGAGAAGGTAAGTATCAACACTGCATGTGATACAGACTGCCCAAAGGACCCAGATTCTGATCATTTTAGCTGCTTTTCTAGGCTATTGGGATGAGGGTCAGGACCTATGGTGCATGGTTTCTCTCAATCTTATTTAAATTAAATAAAATTAGTAGTTGCATGTGAGAGGAGAGCTGAAATGAGTAACTCTAAATCCGGGGGAAACATCCAATGGATTTGGAAGAGACAAGGAGCCAAATAGTGAAACTGAAAACCAGGAGTATGTGAGCCAAGGAGACACAGATCAGGCAAGACAGGAAGGCATATGGAATAACTCCAGAGAAACGAGGCGCTGTTTATTTCCTCCCAGGGTGTCTCTAGCACAAAGCTGAAGAATACTAGCTAAGACACAAGGCAGCTCTGCACAGTGTTCAAGATTCTCAGGTGTTTTTGTTTTGAGCAAGTTTGCATGCCTGTGCTCAGTCACTTCAGTCGTGACCAACTCAGCGACCCCACGGAGTGTAGCCAACCAGGCTCCTCGGTCCATGGGATTATCCAGCAAGAATACTGGAGTGGCTTGCCATGCCCTCTTCCAGGGGATCTTCCCAATCCAGGGATTGAATCTGCGTCTCTTATGTCTTCTGCATCAGCAGGCAGGTTCTTTAGCACTAGTGCCACCTTGGAAGCCCATTGAGAAGGTTTATGTATGTTTAATTATTTATTTGCCAAAGTGCCTTGAAATAAAAACTACATTTTTTATTTCCACTGTAATTGAACCTTTTAAGATGCTATCATCTGTCTAAATATCAAGGCATACACAATGGAAATAGCATTTATATGACTATATTCCTTTAATGTACATCTATTTTGAGGACATGGTATTAAATGCAGATTTTCCATTTCTGATATACTGTTTTAAAGTGGTTTACAATTTTTTTCACATTTTGAAGAGGAAAAACTAAGAAATTTATGAGATTTTCATTTGTTATTAAGCTACTCTTCAGTTTGGTAAATTTAAAAAATCATTACAATTTCTCTCTCCTGTTCAAACTTATTTTAATCTCATGAATTTCAGGCTATTTAAAAATTTGAAAGTGTATTATTTGGTCTGACTGAGTTTAATTAACACCTTCTCTCCTAAGTCAAGCTCTCTCACTCTCTGCTGGAAACCAACTTTTTCATTAATGATTCTAATAATCTTTCCTAACTATGAATCTCTGTGTATCTCTATCCATGTATCTCTATCAATCTATTTACTGTCTATGTAATTTGTCCATATATATTTTCTTGAATTCCATTTCCCCTCCAATTATTTTAATATCATACTCAACATGATCTTATATTTGCCTGTAGTTGATACAGGAACAGTGCAAATGATATTCTGAATATTTCAGAGAGGTTTTTTTTTTTATATTTCTTAAGACTTTAAGCATAAACATCAGATGAATCTTGCAGCTGATACATGAGGCATCATTATTGATGGAGGGAGGAAGAATTCTGGATTCTTGAGGCTTTGAGATGCTTTGGGTAGGAAAAAAAAATTCCAGCCACCAAGCAGGACATTAAACGGGATTGTTAACCTTCATTAGGGGCTCATAAACCTATTAGTAATCACCTATACTGCTTTTAAAAAATAGTAATTATTGCCACAAAGACCAGAATTCTAGATTTAGAAGGCCTAGGTAATAGAAATGCAAAGATGGATTGTTTATTTCCAATTTTTTAAAGGAGCAAAATACACCAGCTCCTGGGAGGCTTGGTTCAGAAAACCAAAATGTGCTATGTAAAATATTTCACGTATTTCTTTTTTGAAAAAAGAAAGCTTAGTGACATACTGAGGATTATCACATTTCTCCAGTTCCTTCCAAAAACAGTTATTTAATTAAAGGCCTTATTTGAAGGGCATGCAAGGAGATACCATAAAGTAAGCCTACCTCTTGAGAGGAGCAAATTAAGAGTACAGTGGTGGACAGCTTCACCATACCACTGTATGATGGGGCCTGACGTGCTGGTGACTCAAGATTGCAGCTGAAAAGCGTCCACTATGTGCATGACATGAAATATTCCTGCTACTCTTAGAGAGGGCCAGTAAATTAGACTGAGCTTAGAGAAATCCTTCAGTATGTCTAGGAGGATTTGAGGGCCAGTAGTTAGAAACAGAATATTTAGAGCTTTTTAAGCCATGATCAAAATCAAATATTACAATCAACATGCTCTGTTAGCACACTTGTCAATAAAGAGTTTGGCTTTTATCTCATCTGTGTTTATTATACTTCTTCTGTTCCACTCTATACATCATTGGGCAGGTATTTTATATGCAAACTGCTAGTTTTAAGATTGAACATGATAAATATTGTGGGTTGGTGATTCCAAATTTTTCAACTATCACTCCAGAGAAGCAAGGCAGTCTGGCAAAAAGTACCTTTTCTAGATTCAGGTAGGGGTATGTTAGGATAGTTAACCCACTGTATGCTAGATGTAAAAGTCTGTCTTATCACTAGCCCTCACTTCAAAGTCTTTGGGAATTCAGCTAATTCATCTCTGTCCTAATTCCCAGAGCTATTCGTAGAATTTAGGTGAGGAAGCTAGTGAGTCTGAGTTCTGGATGGGGTGTGGATTTCACTTCCCACATACAGTGGAGAACTACTCCAAACTAGGAAGTGTATCTAGATACACGGGAACCAAAAATTGGCAAATGCTCATTGTGGTGTGTATTTTAAAAAAGCTATAAGAAATTTGACACAAAGATGAAAATTCAGCATGCAACACTCAGCCTCAATCAAAAAAGAGGTATTGGAGGGAATATCAAGATGGTGGAGTAGAGGATGCAGAGCTCACCTCCCCCAAAGTGAAAGTGAAAGTCGCTTAGTCGCTTCGGACTCTCTGCAACCCCATGGACTATTACAGTCCATGGAATTCTCCAGGCCAGAATACTAGAGTGGTTAGCTTTTCCCTTCTCCAGGGGATCTTCCCAACCCAGGGATCGAACCCAGGTCTCCTACACTGCAGGCAAATTCTTTACCAGCTGAGCCACAAGAAACACATCAAAATTACATGTATATGTGAAGCAATTCTCACTAAAAACAAACTGAAGACTGGCAGAAAGACTCTTCTATGACCAAGGCTGTTAAGAAAGAGCCACACATAGGAAGGGAAGAGAAGTGATCACATAGGGACCTGTACCTCTAGGAAGGGACACGGAAGAGGAGGGGATTATACTAACTGCTCATTCATATACTGTGCACCCTAGCCCTGCGGGTTTGACAACCAAGGGGATGAATCCCCTTAGCTGGCTTGCAAACCAGCAGAACTGACAGTAAGGCTGTGAAAAACCTAAACTGCACTTGTGAAGAACACACGCATGCTTTCTTACTGCCGAAACAGGGACTGTCAGTACCTATAACAGTACTTGATGTGCAGTAGACGCTCAATAAATGTTGAATGACTTACTGGATAAAGGAGCTTCAGTTTCTTCAAAAGTTTTATTCAAGGGAATAAAATAACATTTATTGTATATTTCTTGCAAGAATTTGAGGTACAATTTGTAAAGAACCCATTTAGTTTGTAATTTCAGTGTCTGGCAATAGTAAAAATTCAGTAAGTGCTAATTCTCTCTTCTTCCTGTTTTCTGAACACACATATATACACAGAGCTCATTCAGTTACATTTTTGAATTTATGAATACTTTTATAGCCATAATTAGGCATATTATAAAAATATAGTTATCACACTTAAAACTAAGACATTAAAATTGCATTATGTATATGAAAAATGATTATTAGCAAGCATCACTTTCTTATTACTTTGTCAAACTGATTTCTAATAGAAGCACATCACATCTTTTGTTAACCATGTAATATGATAAAGGAAAATATGGGATTTGCAATCTAGGCATGTCAAATTAAGTTGAACATAGAAATATTACAGTAAATATAGATTTTCTACTGCACATAATTTTAAATGGAACACTTTATGTCAAGTCAATGTTTACCTATTTATCCAGGCCTCAACATGGTACTTAACATTCATTTCAATCATCATGAAAGTGCTATTTATAGTTGATCCCTCAAGCATTAAGACACTTAAGACATATATCTTGTACTTAGGTTTCTATAGAGAACTGTTTGTCACAAACAGCTGAGTGGTGATCAATTAGTCTTTTCTGTATGTTATCTTAAAAAAAAAACTTACTTTATCAATTTTCCAGATAGATTTAGTCATTTATATACTATTTTATCACGTCATATGGTTATACAATGTTATACTATATATGTCTATTAAATCTCTCACTGTGCATACTTGTTAAATAGGAACGTAAATTTTGGGGTCCTTAACAAGAACAGATAATGTATTGTGCACTATAATGTATCACATTTTATGTGAAATGATTGAAATTATGGTAGTCCAGATTTGGATTGAATCTATTCAGATTCAAAGTCCTTGCTTTCCACACCTTTGACAGTGATATGGTTTCATCTGTTATTGGTTTATTTGATAGCACTGAATGAGATGAGTTTCGTTTTTATATTTCGCATTCTCATTTAATGCATTCCTACAACACAGCTGGGAACAGTTGTAGTTGTAAACTCAAATGATTATGTGGTTTCTAAAATGAAGGAAAACTAATAGAACTGATAGAGCACAGTTTTTAAATCAAAAGTTAAAATCTTAGAGAAGATTTGCAGTTCATTTGTCGCTTTAGGCCAGTCTGATCACTCCCATCAGCCCAAATAAAATTAGTTCAATTGAGTGTAATTCAATTACTATGTTTAAAAAGCCGGTAGCCTCTAAGAAGGGTGTGGAAAACATTCGTTGCAAATGTATTTTATGGTGTGTGAAACAGTTTGTATTTTTTACAGCATGTATATAGGAAGTAAATACTTTTCCATTTGGTAGATAACCAAAGAGCTCAGGCAAAAGTGTGTGAAGATGAATTTAGGAAGCTGAGTGCAATTTGATTTTCATATTATTTTTAATATTTTGAGTTTATTTTCCTGTGACGTGTGTGTACTTGCATGTAGTTTAGACTCTCTGAGAGTCAAGTGGCTGAATTTTGCATCAGATCTTCAAAACAAATATGATATATATATATATATACACATACAAAATATATAAATATGAATATAAATTAAGTAATAGCCACTTGCAATAAAATTAATTTTACTTCATAGGAAATTTTAAAACCCAGCAGTTATTGCTAATTGTTTGCAATATAACTTACAGGACATAGCAAAGAACTACATAGCAAGCCTGGTAAGAATACTGGAGTGGGTTGCCATGCCTCCTCCAGGGTATCTTCCCAACCGAGGAATCGAACCCACATCTTTTATATCTCCAGTATTATAACAGGGTTCTTTACCACTAGTGCCACTTGGGAGGCCCTAATTACCACTGATTGCAAATATTAAACAAATATCTACATGTAAAACAAGTTTCACCAGGTACATACAAAGTGAATGAATCAAACATTTGGTATATTTCTCCGTACTTCCTCCCTTGATTTGTATAGGCACTCAGATTTGAAACAAAATATCAACTGTCTGTGGCATGAATTTCATGACGAGATTATTTATACTGCTTGCTGCTGCCGCTAAATTGCTTCAGTTGTGTCTGCCTCTTTGTGACCTTAGGGACCATCGCCTGCCAGGCTCCTCTGTCTATGGGATTCTCCAAGCAAGAATACTGGAGTGGATTGCCATGCCCTCCTACAGACTATCTGCCGTACCCAGGGGTCAAACCCACATCTCTATGTCTCCTGCATTGACAGGTAGTAGACACTGTTTAGTTCACATATCTAATTTTTTATTGGAGTATGTTTGCTTTACAATGTTGTGTTAGTCTCTGCTGCACAACAAAGTGAATCAGCTGTGTATATACATATATTCCCCTGTCTTGGACGTCTCTCCCACCCACCCCTATCCCACCCATCTAGGTCATCACAGAGCACTGACCTGAGCTCCCTGTACTATTTAATTTCCCTATCATTTCTTTTTGAAACTTAAAGCTAAATACTAATTTAAAGACTAGTATTTGAAATAGAGCAAACTCATACTGGAATGTAGAATATATTTCCTACACATAAGATCATCGAGTTTATTCAAAATTGATGTGATCAAACTATACAACTGTAAAATTCTTTATTTCATGTATACAAGGAGTTCCCTCTTTGAGTAAAGGGCATATAGATTGCATCTCACACACAAGGAAAAGAAATTCAAAGCAGAACATAGGGAATTTTGGTCTACAAAGCTTAGAGCAAATTTTAGCATATTTTGTTCTAATATTTAGAAACATAAAATACAATAGTTATTGAAAACACAAGCAGGGAGAATGATGCCATCCACTGTATAAGAAGCCATTCCTCTGAGCAACAAATACCATTTAGTTGTGCTCTGTTCTTACTAGAACAAACCCCTAAAGGAAGGAAGTTTCAGCCAAATTTTCTCATCTATCATGAAATGACATTTTGCTTTCACTTTCTATAACCCAACTTTGTTCTTTAATATCTGTCCATTTTATTATCTAACCAATGTGAGAATGTAAAAATAATAATAATAAATCTAAAAAGCCAATACATTTCTGCCAGCTGTGATCTGTGCTAATGTGAAAAGAATACATTGAAGTATCGGGTGGCATCTTCCCCTAAGCTGTACGCATGCAACGCTGCTCTCACAAATATGCAGAGATACGCTTTCACAAATTATGTTATTAAAGATGTGGCTCCCGGCATTAGCTACTAAGCCTGACTTTGTTCTCTGATGCTTTTATATACATTTTTTAAATAAAAATCTTATGAAAGTGAAAATGTTAGTCGCTCAGTCATGTCCGACTCTTTATGACCCCAGGGACTGTGGCCTGCCAGGCTCTTCTCTCCATGGGATCTCCAGGCAAGAATACTGGAGTGGGTAGCCATTCACTTCTCCAGGGGATCTTCCCAGCCCAAGGATCGAACCCGGGTCTCCTGCATTGTGGGTAGATTTTTTACTGTCTGAGCCACCAGGGAAACCCAAAAGTACAATGTGTATTGTACAATATATATACAATAGTGGAAAAACACTAAACCATAATCAGTAGATCTATTAGACAAAGATCACTAATACCAATAAAATAATCTATTTCACCATTATGGTTAAAATATGTCTGATCATTTTGCTAACTCGAATCATGCTTGTTTTGTACAGAGAAGAGAGAGCAGGATGGGGTAAAGAAAGATGCAAAAGAATAATTATGGGAAGATAGTGAGCTTATGTCTCTGAAATATTAATCTTGTACCCATCTCTCTGTATTAAAAGAACTCAGAAAGCCTGGAGTATCCTTATGACCTTAATTTAAACAAAATCTCCAGTGGAAAGGGCAAGTGAATAGATTCATCCTCTGGGCATTAGGTGAGAGCTAGGGAAATGAGATCAGAGAAGAAAGCCATATATTCTACCCTGAAGAGCCAAGGAAGTTAGTGAGCTTCTCTCTGCATCTCAACTATCAGGTAATCCCTGACCAGCTAGTTTTAACTCTAGCAGATAATGTCACAGCATCATTTTTACGTGTCTGTCACTATTCAAGTGATCCCATAAGTCTACTTTTACAGCTAATGAAAGGACACAAAATAAACTCTAATTAAAGAAAAGTAATATATTCATCTCTCTGAAGGAGGATCAGTAACCTGGGGGAGGAAGATCCAGCTCAAAATACAAAATTATGGACTCCTATGGAGCTATAATGAATGGAAAAAACCAAAAACATGTGTTAGGAAAACTATAATAAAAACTCCCAGTGACATAAAATTAACAGTGCAAAAAACTTTTCAGAATTAAAAAAAGACAATGAAAACATGACTTTTACATGAACAGGCTGAATAAACAGAAATAAAAAATAGAATGACACCACTAAAATCTGAGTCAGTGTTCTGAAAAATCATATGGAAATATCTGACAACATGAATATAAGTTCCAAAAAAGCAGGTACATAATCTAGGTACCTTTCTATAGTTTAAGCGCCTAAAACAGTAGCTATGGACAGGCTTATTAATGAATATATACCAATACAAAATGAGTTAAAAGATTAAGAATAAAAGAGAAAACATACTTAAAAAGTTTAAACTGTACACATGAAGACAGGAGATCTAGAAGGAGAAAAGCATCAGTTTATAATATAATAAACACAAAAATGCTAGGATAGATTGGCAGTAGAGATATGCACAATATACATATATGTATAAACATACATATACATACACATATACATATATATATATAGTGTGTATCTTAGTGAAAAATACAAGTGATAAAGCAGTATGTTTAATGTGATTCCATTTTTTAAAAACAAAAACACAATTATGTATAGATAATTCAAATATTATTAAATCAATGACTCAACATGTGTGTGAACTTAAAGAATGACATAAGCATAACAGCAGATATTTATTAATGTTTACATCAGAGGAGTGGAATGGGGAGGTAACAGGGTCAGTTTCTATTTATCTTTATGCATTCTGAATATCTTATTTATTGTTCAACTTTTTAATAAAGATAAATCCAAATGGAATACACATTACACATAAAAACAAATAAAGCTAGTAAATCTGAGATCTTGATAATGTCAGCAGCTACGAGTCTAAAAGGAAGTATATTTGATTAGTATTACTATAGGGCTTCTCTGGTGATTCGGATGGTAAAGAATCTGCCTGCAATGCAGGAGACCCTGGTTCAATAACTGGGCTGGGAAGATACCATGGAGAAGGAAATGGCTACCCACTCTAGTATACTTGCCTGGAGAATTCCACGGTCAGTGTTTCTATAATATGTAACATCATAAAATTTGTTTGAGTGCAAACACTAGGTTTAAGCTGCTTGGACTGAAATCCTGTTTTTCCAAGAAGTCACGGAAACTGCAGGAACAGTTTCCTCTCTGGTAATGACTCCAACCTCTTGCAAGGTGGTTGAGAGGATTTATGAATTAACAAATGCAAAGAATTTATAAGATTAGAGGGAAGATTATAAGATTAGAGACCTTAGTTGGCATTACTGCCCTGCCCAAAACTTTGGGCAGACTGCAGGGCATTTTGCCCACATCGAAAATAGACCTTAGCAAATCTGAAAGTCAGAAATACAGATGAAGTCTGTTTCACAAAATAACCCTCACTCACAAGTTTCCTCAGTCAGTCTAGACTTGGAAGGTAAGCTGAATGCTCTCCTATTGTCCCCCAGACGGATAGGATAATTTGAAAGTGATCCTTTGCTCAAGGCCTGTAAACAGTCTGGCCACTTTCCTAGATACCTCCTCATGCCAGGGCACCTGCAGGGAACAGAGATAGAGGAGAATACCACTAGGCCAGTGTGTTCTGGCAGGCAGGGAAATTCCTAATACCTCTCCTTAGGCTCCCCAAATCTGAAAATGTGACTGTAGATAATTCTAAAGGTGAAGCACAAAGATTCTTGGGTCAGGTTACAATTTATATTTTCCTGCTAATGGATTTTACAGCTTTTCTTGAGAGCAGTTTTTCAGTTACAAAATACAACTGAAATGAGAATAAAGGTCTATATCTGGAAAGCCAGGGATAACTAGTGCAGTGTGGCACAGGTCAGTACTTCCCTTACATATAAAAATATGTGTAGTGAATATTCATCAGTATCTCCCCTCACTGAATGGGTAAGATTAGCTCTTCATCATATTATAAGACACCCTTTCACAGGTTTTTTCATTTTATAAGTTATATAATTTGATGACAGCTTTGATTCAAGGAAGGATAAAAACATAAATTTTCTGAATCTTTCCTCCAACTTTTAAAATCAAAACCACTAACTTATACCTTGTATTGCTCATGATATTAATTTTACTTAAATTCATTTTTTATTTAAGTCTTTTTCTCTTGTAACATGGAGTGTATTTTTTTTTTAAAGGCAAATTAGTATCTGGGTGCTTATGTGGGTCTATGTGCACGTGTATATGTATAACATAGTTTAGGAAGAGTGATCTACTCCTGTCTCTTTACTTATCTACCTAGCCATCTACTTAGTGGCTGGCTGCCACTGTTTGGTAGTATAACATAATTTAAGTAAATCTGTATTATAACCTACCAATATAATAAAAATGTTGTAATACATATTGTTCATGTATTTTTGTGAACTTATGTAACTTTTCCCTTTGAATAAATTTCAAATAGAGAATCCAGAATCAAACATTTATTTTTTTTGTAACTTTTTGATACCTAACGACAAAAGTTTGCAGTATGTTATACACAGCCACAAAAATATGTGCTATTTTAAAAAGATTAGGAAAAAATACATCAGATTATTGCTTTTCTTCCCAATTCTTTTACTCACAGGCGTAAAAGGTTACTCACAGAAGTTTGTACACTGTCCATATCATGTTTGGTGCCTTTTATATGTTTATTTAACATATTTCTTTTATATGTTCTCTGTGAATTTATATCATAAGCTGGCTTTTCTATAACATTTTGGAGATTTTTTTTAACTGATTTGTAAACAGCTTTTTACAAATTAAAGGTATTAACTCTTTATCATTTTACATAACTCCTTCACATTTGATATCTGTCTTTAGTTTAATGAGTTTCCTTTTAGCCACCTAGAAGTTTTTACATTTTATGTAGTATGTGTATTAGTGCTTCAGGAAGGAACTGCATAAACACTGGATATTCCAAATGTAAAGGTATTTCCTTTATTTTGGAGATGCAGAACTACTAAGTCATCAGTATTTCACAATAACTGCCATTAGACTGAGTCTGGAAGAGTAAATTTATGACAAGTAGAGAATACACTGTACACTGAATATACAACATTCAGAAAACAAAGATCATGGCATCCGGTCCCATGACTTCACGGCAAATAGGTGGAGAAACAGTGGAAACAGTGGCAGACTTTTTTTGGGGGGCTCCAAAATCACTGCATTTGGTGACTGCAGCCATGAAATCAAAAGATGCTTACACCTTGGGAGAAAAGTTATGACCGCCTAGACAGCATATTAAAAAGTAGAGACATTACTTTGTCAACAAAGGTCGCCCTAACTTGCCCAGTCCCTTATTTGGACTCAGTGACTGGCAGCTGGGATTTCAGTTATCCCTCAAGTCCTTAAATTCAGAGGGTCACCAGCATGAAGTCTACTGGATTTGAAATATTCCTGAGCAGCTTGGGAGAACACAGCACAAATGACCCCAGGATGCAGGAGGTAAAGTAAAATAATTACAAAATGCTGGGATGTAAGCCATCTCTCAGTATGAATGTGAATAAAATTCTTAACATTGTCAAGAACCCAAGTGTGAAAATCGTAAGACGGCTGTCACAACAATTGCTGGGTGCAGTTCCAGAGTGAGAAGACATTGAGATGCATCAACTATAATCTTGCCTTGAAGTTACTCACATTAATGAAATTTCACCTACTGAGTACTTAATTGTATAGACGACTGAGCTAGAAATAATTCTGGTTGCTACTTCTAGGTTTAACACAAGTCCAACATATAATATGAATGTCAACAAGAAAAAGAATGTCTTCTCACATACTTTTTGAATCTCTGTAAAGACTGCCAGCCAGCATGCACCAACTATGGGATTTATAACTAACTCCCCTCCTGAAAGTAAACCACAACCCATTCCAGTATTCTTGCCTGGAAAATCCCAAGAACACGGGCTCCTGGTGGGCTGCAGTGCATGGGACAGGAAAGAGTCAGACACAACTGAGCATGAACACACCTCCGAAAATACAATTTCCCCAAGAGTATAAGGGAAAGATTGAAGGCAGGAGGAGAAGGGGACGACAGAGGGTGAGATGTCTGGATGGCATCACTGACTCAATGGACATGAGTTTGAGCAAGCTCTGGGAGTTGGTGATGGACAGGGAAGCCTGGCGTGCTGCAGTCCATGGGGTTGCAAAGAGCCAGACACGACTGAGCAACTGAACTGAATTGATAAGACAATGAATTAATGTAAAACATGGTATATTTACCTAAATAATCGTCCCTTTATTTTACTCATATGAAGTGAAAGTCACGCAGTCATATCTTACTCTTTGCAACCCCATGGATTATAGCCTGCAAGGCTCCTCTGCCCATGGAATTTTCCAGGCAAGAATACTGGAGTGGGTAGCCATTACATTCTCCAGGGGATCTTCCTGACCCAGGGATTGAAACCAGGTCTCCATTGCAGGCAGATTCTTTACCATCTGAGCCACCAGGGAAGACCCCTAATCTTCCCTTCATTTCACCTGTATCAGCTCAGTTGCTCAGTTGTGTCTGACTCTTTGTGATCCCATGGACAGCAGATTGCCAGGCTTCCCTGTCCACCACCAACTCCCAGAGCTTGCTCAAATTCATGTCCATCGAGTTGGTAATGCCATCCAATAATCTCATCCTTGTTGTCCCCTTCTCCTCCTGTCCCCAATCCCTCCCAGCATCAGAAACTTTTCCAGTGAGTCAGTTCTTCACATCAGGTGGCCAAAGTATTGGAGTTTAAGCTTCAGCATCAGTCCTTCCAACGAACATTCAGGACTGATTTTCTTTAGGATAGACTGGTTGGACCTCCTTGCAGTCCAAGGGACTCTCAAGAGTCTTCTCCAACACCACAGTTCAAAAGGATCAATTCTTCGGTACTCAGCTTTCTTTATAGTCCAACTATAAGGCTATATAGTTCATATAAACTCTATAGTTCACCAGTATATCCTAACCAACTACGACTCAGTATTCATTATTATGATAATAACCATCTTACTTTCAAAGTATTATAGTTGATTTGATATTTTTTTGTTATAGTCTATTTAAGATATTTTTCTCTGGGCACATTTTACAGCCTGGATTATACGTGGAGATGCCTGGTCACTTATAGAGTCTCAAGAATGAGATGCTGCACACACTGAGTCTTGTCAACTACAAATTGGCACTTGCCATCTACCTCTAAAGGATTAATTCATGGTCTGCTGTAGCTGCTGACCTGCAATACCCCTTTTAAGGGTGGAGAGCAAAACAGGCCCTGTGTGTCTCAGGGCAAAACTGGCAGAACAGATCTTCAGATAGTTAGGTATTCTCAGGAGCTGATTTTATGAGCCCAATTTTTATATCTCCTCATATCTAGAAAAGCACTAAAATCCTTCATGGTGACAACTGTTTCTTGTGACTAGTAGAAGCTTCTTGAGACCAGCAGAAACTTCTTACCAAAAAAAAAAAAAAAAAAACAAACGTGTGTGATACTGTCCTCCCCCAACCTCTTTGAAGCAGTTTCTCAGAACTATCTGAGGTGTTGTCTTCTGGGCTGCAGTCCTCATACAGCCCCAAATAAAACAACTTGCAGCTCTCACATCGTGCACTTTTTGGTCAACAGTTACTATACAATGAATATGCAAGAAGCTAAAAATTAAACAGAGTTCTTGTTACCCTTATAGATCAATGTAAAAAGAGGAAGTCATGTCCTTGATTTGAGTTGAGTTGAAAATTGGGGTAGTAGCTCCAACAGAGTTAGTGGGAGGATCCAGATGGGGACCATAATGTAAGAAAGTTTCATATAACCTTGTGCACCTTTCATTTTCTGTTAAAAACAAACAAACAAAACTATCGGGACTAACTGGAAGGAAGTTGTTCTCTTGTCTGGATCACATACACTTTTCCCCACTATTTCCTTCACTTTTAAATTTGAATTATCACCTTAAATATCTGCTTTCCTACATTTCATTTTAGTACAATTCGTCCCACTTCTAGTCAATGCTCCAAGTCTCCCTTTCATTAGGTAAGTCACCCACTCCCCATCCCATTTAACATGGAGAGGAACATTGTAAGACAGACTTGTTTATATTTTGGAATTAACAATTTGTTGATGGAGTAACCTTGAGAAAATGTATTAACTGCTGTATGCTTCACTTTTCTCAGTTAAAAAACCATAAACACCCAATTCATGGGTATTTTAAGAGATCATGAAAAATTAATATGTAACACTAAGTGCTTACTATATGTCAGGATTTATTCTAAGCACCTTCCATATATTGACTCATTTAATACTAACCTTTAAGATAATCCTCTGAAAGAGTCTTATTACTATTTGACAGATGTAGACACTGAACTGTACAGTGGTAATCACATATCCAAGTTTTCCTTAATGATTCAGTGATGGAGTTTGGACTTACATGTAAATATTCTATCTCCATAGACCATAGCCTTGACCTCTATCAGTGCTGAATTTAAGGAAGATCAATAACCGTTCTCTCTTCCCAATTTCATCAATCCAAATTTTAAAGAAAACTAAAATTGAGAGAAAATGTGTAAGTGATTAAGCAGTGTTCCATCTAAGCAAATATTTTGTTTTTTGTTTGTTCAGTCACCAAGTCATGTCCTGCTCTTTGCAACTCCATGGACTGTAACATGCCAGGCTTCCCTGTCCTTCACTATCTTCTGGAGTTTGCTCAAACTCATATCCATTGAATCGGTGATGCCATCCAACCATCTCATCCTCTTTTGACCCAGTCTCCTCCTGCCTTCAATCTTTCTCAGCATCGGGGTGTTTTCCAATGAGTCAGTTCTTCGCATCAGGTGGCCAAATTATTGGAATTTCAGCTTCAGCATCAGTCCTTCCAATGAATATTCAGGGTTAATTTCCTTTAGGATTGACTGTTTTGATCTCCTTGCTGTCCAAGGGACTCTCAAGAGACTTCTCCAACAGTTCAGTTTTAAGGTATTAATTCTTTGGTGCTCAGCCTTCCTTATGGTCCAACTCTCATATTCATACATTACTACTGGCAAAACGATAGCTTTCACTATATGGACCTTTGTCGGCAAAGTAATGTCCCTGCTTTATAATATGCTGTCTAGTTTTGTCATAGCTTTTCTTCCAAGGATCAAGTGTCTTTTAAATTCATGGCTGCAGTCACCACCCACAGTGATTTTGGAGCCCAAGAATATAAAATCTGCCACTGTTTCCATTTTTTCCTCATCTATTAGCCACGAAGTGATGGGACCTGTTGCTATTATCTTAGTTTTTTGCATGTTGAAGTTCAAGCCAGCTTTTTTACTCTCCTCTTTCACCTTCATCAAGAGGCTCTTTAGCTCCTCTTTACTTTTTGCCATTAGAGTATATCATCTGCATGTCTGAGGTTGTTATTTCTCCTGGTAATCTTGATTCCAGCTTGTGCTTCATCCAGCCTGGCATTTCACATGATGTACTCTGCATAGAAGCTAAATAAGCAGGGTGACCAAATACAGCCTGATTTACTCTTTTCCCAATTTCAAACCAGCCCATTTTTCCATGTCCAGTTCTAACTGTTGCTTCTTGACACGCATACAGGTTTCTCAGGAGGCAGGCAAAATGGTCTGGTATTCCTATCTCTTAAGAATTTTCCACAGTTTGCAGTAATCCACACATTCAAAGGCTTTAACATAGTCAATGAAGCAGAAGTAGATATTTTTTCTGGAATTCCCTTGCTTTCTGTATGTTCCAATGGATGTTGGGAACTTGAACTCTGGTTCCTCCGTCTTTTCTAAATCCAGCTTGTACATCTGGAAGTTCTTGCTTTACATACTGCTGAAACTTACCTCGAAGGATTTTGAGCACTATCTTGTGGAAACATTTGTTCTATTTATGTTCACCTTCTAGGAGATCCTTCCAGTGTCCAGACTGACTTTCCTGAAGCAGCAATGAAAAGAAGCAGAACATGATCACAGATACTAGCCACTCTGTGTTCCCTGTGGTGCTTGATCATCCTTCCCTTCCAGGCTGCATCTCCCACTGTGTCATTCCAGTGAAGAGTTGTCTCTCTGGTAAAGCTTGTCGTAGCCCAGTGAAGATGCCACACAAAACTAAATCCTCCCTCAGTTCTGCAGCTGCCTGATATATTTCTAATAGCATGACTCTAGTACTGTATGCTTGAAAGTCTTGTATACAAGACTTAACTCATTCTCCTCTTGATGTATCAGGTCCCACTAAGAGTGAGTGAAAGTAAGAAGCAGACATTGAGGCTTCCATTATATCATCTCCCAAACACCAATTAAGGAACTCATTTGGAGACTTGGAGGTAATGATAATTGTGCTTACTATTAAAATGATGCTTTTTTATGAGTCAGAATTTTGTACTGCCTGTTGTGTTAGTATACTTATTAGAATACTGAACACAAGAATAAATCTCCATTAGACTCCTTTTTATTTCTTAGCTATAGGAATTTTGTACAAAGCTGATAAGCTAATCTGTGCTGTGTAGCAAAGCAAACACAAAATAGCAATGGCTGACAACACATGGTTTATTTCTGAACCCACGTTAAATGTCAACTACGTTTGACTGCAAGCGTGTTCAGTCACCGTTCAGGCAGGAACCCTGTTCCTCTTTAGTTTGAAGAAGCAGCCCATATTTGGAACAATATTGATAAAAGGAAAAGAACAAAATGAAATCACAAAATGACTCTTAAAACTTATCTTCAAAACTAGAATATGTTATATCTGCTTATATCCACTGGCCAAGGGAAGTCATACAGCCAGGAACTATGTCAGTGAAATAGGGTATACAAGACTTGCACAGTGAGGAGGACAGAATGGAGGAAAATAGTATCTATCTCATCTTCCAAATATGTATAGGCTTGGAAATAAAGAGGATGCTGTTAGCAGTCTCTTACACAGGAAGTACATTCAAACACATGTAGTTCTGAAACATCTTAATTTCCAACGGAAAATGTATAATTACAAAGAGTAACTGTCTTTTATATTGAATTCAAGGTCCATGATATCAAAAGAAATGCCCACAATTGTCTTCCTTAATTAAGAAGCTAAATTTCTGTTTTTAATCCATGGGGTTTCTCTTCTTTAACTTCAGATGTGGCAAAGAGCTGTTGTACTCATTGCCTTCTGGGAGGAATTTGTTATGGGTCCCAAAGGAGAAAGTGCCTACAAGTCACATTTATGGTCTTTTTCTTCCTAAAGTTTTGACCATCTATGTGCTAAAAGTCATAGAAAGGGAACAGAGAATGACTTTGAGAAGAGGAGAGGAAAAGAGAAGTGAGAACAGGGAAAGAGAGAGAGAAAGGCAGTGCAGGAGAGAACAAGAAAAAGAAAAAGAGAGATAAAAACAGAGACAGAGAGAAAGATAGAAAAAAAGTGTGAGGTTAAACACTGTCCCATCTCCAAACACAATGCAAATATGTAAGATTTGTGTGTTTCCCATCAGCCTATCAAGATAACAGATTGTAATACAAATCCAGTTGATTTAAAGAAAATTAAACCACCACATTTCTTAAAAATGTGAGTTTATGGTCTGAGATTTTCACACTCTTGTTTAGCAAAGGGAGCATGATTATTGGTCAATGACAAATGTCCTATGATTGCAGATATGAACTTTTTTCCCTCACTTCTTTTGAATTTTTTCCTCATCATGCTTACCTATTTTGTTCTTACATATAGGTAGACAAGGGACAGAAATCACCTTAAAACTATATTATGGGAAAGTGTGGAGGATCTAAAAATATTTTTTTCACTATCATATCATACAGAAAAAGTGGAGGAAGACATGTCTGAAAAGCAGTTAGGTATCATGGTACCACTGACCTGAGATGTTTTTACAGCCTCTTGACTTGTTTCACTGATTCATGTCCTATCCAAGCCTCATTTCATCTCACCCACATCAACCTCCCTAAAATATAATTTTGCAGTATCTTGACCCAAGAACTTGTAATAGAAGCTTGTTTGCAGCAAATCAAATCCAAGTGCCTATATTCATATTCAAGATCTTTTATCACTGAGCACTAGACACTGAAAGTTTGCATTCTACCACAATTCCTATGTTGAAAAATAACCCCCAGTGTGATGGCAGTTAGAGGTGGGGGTCTCTGGGGTGATTAGATCAAGAGAAGAGAGCCTTCAGATGAATTCAACTAATCTCCTTTTAAGAGAGTTGCGAGAGAGTGTCCTTGCCTCTTATGTAAAGAATCTACAAAAAGGTCACCTATGACTTAGAATGTGAGTTTTCACCAGACATAAAAGTTGTTAATGCTCTGTCTTGGAATTCCCAGCCTCTACAACCATGAGAAACATTTTTGTTGTTTATAAGCCACAAAGTCTATGTCATTCTCTTACAGCAGCCAAAAGAGACTAAGACACTGACCATGTTTAATGTGTAAATCCTACTTTTTGTTTCTTTTGTTTTTCCCACTAACTATTCCCTCCTCCGCATCTTTTCTCTGGCTTCATCTCCCACATAAAATGTTCCTCCACTTTCTCTCTGCTTTCATATTTTAGAATTTAAACTCGTGTTTTTTTGTTTTTGTTTTTTTTTAGCTTTAATTTAATTATCTTAAAGGAAAACTAGAGTATCTGTTGAGGATTGTTACAAGAACTGAACTACTTTTCAGGAATGTACAGACCATGATCTATGATGTGGTTGGTATTATGTACATTTCATTCCCTCTCTCTGTTTCTCTTTTGATAGGTGTAATTGAATATTTCTACCTTTAGGTGACTATTCCTTACTTCAAATTTTTCTTGTTCTTTCCCTTGAACAAGAAAGTTGAAACCAACATCATCGACCACCAACCAGTTGTCTATTCACATAGAGCTTAACCTGCTTAACATATATATTTCAATTTCTCTCACAGCTAGTGTTCTTTACTGTCCTTTGTGCCTCTAGTTAACCACCTCTCCCTACAATCTGACACACATTTTCTTCTTAATTCAATCTCTATGCTCTTCCTATAATTATTTTGCACCTCATGCAAACCAACATTATTAGATCTATTAGGCTGTGTTGCATTTTTTGGATTTAATTGCTATCTTCTTTCTAGACTACAAACAAATACCTTGGGAGGAAAAAAAAATCAATTCCTCTCACTTTTGTATTATCAATACCTATCACAGTGCTTGGCATATCTGGTGAATAAGACAGTGCTGCTTTGAAACACTTATGGATTGTTTCATAGAGAAACTATAAGATACGATGTGAACATATATAGACAGGACAAAAGACCTGGCTTCTAGTCCATGGACACATACTTGATGTGAAACCTATGGAAGACTGCTCAGCCATTCTGTTCCTCACTTTGTCATCTATAAAATGGAATTTTAAATGTCTATTTCTTTATCAAATTTACTTTTAGAATGAAACAAAGTAATGAATGTAAGATTATTCCAGATGCTACTGAAAAATTGATGCTTTTGAACTATGGTGTTGGAGAAGACTCTTGAGAGTCCCTTGGACTGCAAGGAGATCCAACCAGTCCATCCTAAAGATCAGTCCTGGGTGTTATTGGAAGGACTGATGCTGAGGCTGAAACTCCAATACTTTGGCCACCTCATGCGAAGAGTTGACTTATTGGAAAAGACCCTGATGCTGGGAAAGATTGAGGGCAGGAGGATAAGGGGACGACAGAGGATGAGATGGCTGGATGGCATCACAAACTCGATGGACATGAGTTTGGGTAAACTCCGGGAGTTTGTGATAGACAGGGAGGCCTGGCGTGCTGCGATTCTTGGGGTCGCAAAGAATCAGACACGACTGAGTGACAGAACTGAACTGAACCGTGGAATAACAAACTACCACCAAACTTACTGGCATAAACAACCATTTCATTAGGGTACCAATTTTTTTTTTTTTTTAATGTTTTGGTTTTTCAACCATGAGGCATGTGGGAACTTAGCTCCCCAACCAGAGATCAAGCCTCCACTCCCTCCATCAGAAGATGAAGTCTGAACCACTGGACTGTCACAGAAGTCCTTAGGCTGCCAATACTGCAGTTCAGGAATTAATCATGGAAAGGCTCAGACAGAAGTTCTCCCTTGGAGTCTCTCTGTGGCTATGGTCAGCTGGTAGCTACAGCTGTGATTATTGGATATTCTACCTTGTTTTCCGAAACAAGTCCTTTGAAGTCCTGAAATTCCACATAAAATATTTTTTGATCCTAAGGCTCAGAGTAGTTGAATTTCATATGTGGTGGCTCAGGGTTCCATGTACAAGCAATCCAAGCAAAAGACAAAACTGTATTATCTTTTATAGCCAAGCTAGGAAGTCAGGTAACATAACTTCTCCTGAATTTTTTTTTTTTTTTTGGTTAGAAATGAAGAACCCAAGTTTCACAGATACAAGGGTAAGGGACATAGGCTCACCAACTAATAGGAGAGATGCTAAAGAATCTGTGGTCATTTTTTTTTTTTTAAATCACCATGCATATGTGCTAAATCTCTTCAGTTGTGTTCAACTCTTTGCGACCCTATGGACTGTTGCCAACCAAGCTCCTCTGTTCATGGGAGTCTCCAGGCAAGAATACTGGAGTGGGTTGCCATGACCTCCTCCAGAGGATCTTACCAATCCAGGGATCAAACCTGCATCTCTTATGTCTTCAGCATTGGCAAGTGGGTTCTTTACCACCAGCGCCACCTGAGTGAAAGTCAGTCAATCGTGTCCGATTCTTTGCAATCCCATGGACCATACAGTCCGTGGAATTCTCCAGGCCAGAATACTGGAGTGGGTAGCCTTTCCCTTCTCCAGGGGATCTTCCCAACCCAGGTATTAAACCCAGGTCTCCTGCATTGCAGGCAGATTCATTACCAGCTGAGCCACAAGGGAAGCCCAGCACCATCTGAGGAGCCCTTTTACTCACATGTAACTATAAATCACATAGGGTTAAACAAATGTAACAAATCATCTCATTGTCCTTTGAAGAGGTCGTTTAATCAATGTGCATTATATTGTCCCTATTGCCAAAACACTTATCTTTCTTCTGTTTTTCATGACTACATAATCTGCAGGATTTTCTACTACTCACTGCCTCCTTTTCAGTCTCTTTCTTTTTTCTCTCTCTGTTTTCTGGCTCTGACTTTTCCACCTTAACTGTTGAACCATCTTGGGGCTTGGTCCTAGGTTCCCTTGTCATCTCTATAACAGAGGGATTACCTTCAGTCTTCAAACCTGAAGTACCATGTGTATGCCAATGAATCTCAAATACACGTCTCTAGACCTAAAACTTCTCCTCAAATCTAGATTCACTGATCCCAAAACCTATTTGAAATTTCAACTTGTATACTAAACCAAACTCCACACATCTAAATAGAACATAAAATGTGATATCCCAAACCTGTGTCCCATCAGGGAATGCCATCACTACTCATCCAAACTTTGTCTAACTTTCTCTTAAAATGGATGCACAGAAGTAGTAGGTTCCAAGTCTGTACAGTGCATTGGATATGTCATCCCATATACCATTCGGGACATATATACAAAAGAGACACCAGCAATCTACTGGTGTCAGTAACTTTCTCTCTGAATATGTAGGAACACACTTCTCTCTCTTCCTCCCTGTATAACACACACACACACACAAACACACACACACACACACAGTCTTTTCTCAATTTTATTAAAGGTGTTTATATTCATTGAAATAAGCATATCTAACAGAGACTAAGAAAGAAAAGAACACAGCACAAAGGTGGTGCTTGTCTTAAAGTCAGTACTAACTATTTTAATATAAATTTAGAAGCACTGATTCTTAAAAATCGGAAGGGACTGACTCCAAAGCCTTGACTGCTCACCCAAAGGTCACTCCCTTCTTGGTGGGTGGGAGTGTCTTCCTTTTCTTCAATTTCACTCTGAACATCTGGCCATCTGTTCACTAATCAAGCGGGAGGATATTGCGTATTGTTAGCCATCCCAGAAATCCTGTTCTCCACACCTGTTATTAGCTTGGGTATATATATAATGATATTTGGTTAATAAGATGAAGATTACTGAAGAGCTTCTAAGAGTTTCTTACGTTTCCAGTCAGAAACATGAAGAGAATGTCCGTATCCTAACTCTGTAAAGAACTGTGTGAAGCAAGTGGTGTTTGGAAACATGAATACTGAATCAGGATGAGATCTTCCCTAAGATAAAACACTCCAGGATGTAGACATAACAGATGTAGAAACTTGGGTCTTTGGTAATATCATTGAGTCGTCAAATTATCTAGCTATGGAATTATCCTTTTTCTGTGTTTCTGGCCATGAGCAAAAATAAAGTGTACGTTTATTTAACCATTTTAGTTGGGTTTTAGCTGAAGCTGAAAGTATCCCAACTTATTTAAGGACCTTAGCGATTCACTTGGCTTCTCTGATAGCTCAGTTGGTAAAGAACCTGCCTGCAATGCAGGAGACCCCAGTTCAATTCCTGGGTCAGGAAGATCCACTGGAGAATGGACAGTCTACCCACTCCAGTATACTTGGGCTTCCCCTGTGGCTCAGCTAGTAAAGAATCTGCCTGCAATGCAAGAGACCCGGGTTCAACCCCTGGGTAGGGAAGATCCCCTGGAGAAGGGAAAGGCTACCCACTCCAGTATTCTGGCCTAGAAATTCCATGGACTATATAGTCCATGGGGTCACAAAGAGTTGGATATGACTGAGCACTGATTGAGTCATCAAATTAACTAGCCATGGAAATATCCTTTCTCTGTGTTTCTGTCCATGAGCAAAAAAAAAAAATAAAGTATGTATTGATTTAACCATTTGAGTTGGGTTTTAGCTGTAGCTGAAAGTATCCTAACTTATTTAAGGACCTTAGAGATTAACTACCCTAGCCTACATAAAGAAAGCTAAAAATATGAAATAGCTTATTACAAACCACCCAGGTGGAGAGATAGAAGTCTTCTCTCTCACTTATCTTCCCTTTCCTCCCCTCCCCTCTCCTCCTTCTGTCTTCTTTCTCTCCCCTCCTCTACCTTTCCTTCAGTCAGTCTCTCCCTACTTCTCTCTTTCTCATAGCGTATCCCCACATACACATTAATCATGTGTTTGTATGCACACAAACACACTCACTAACTCACTCTTCACTCAATTCCGCTTGTACCTTGGCCAGCTGAAAACCAGAATTGAGAACTGTCAAGTTCAGTACATAGCTGACTCAGCATATTGAATGTCTCCTAATCTGCCCATTAGATATTTAAGAATTTTTAAGTTTATTTTTATAACATAGGTTTCAGAAAATTTAGTATTTGGATTTTTATGCAAAATTTTATTTTGGATACATTAACTGCAGTTCAGGATTTAATACATGCAATAAAATTGAATCTGTACATAAAATATATTCTGAGATATATTCTGAAAAGTGGGAGCCACTGAATAGGTACTATTTTAATAGCTATTCATTCTAATAAAAAAGAATCCTATGGGCTTAATAAAAATGCAGAATATTATTGAATCATAAAGGGGTAATTAGTTTTGTGAATTTAAAGTGCTGTGTTTGCATATGAAAACTAATTACTGATTATATGCAACCTTGGATTGAATATTTTTTTTTCACATGCTATTCTGTTAGTTGTAAACCTAAATTTACCAGAAGTTGGAGGCATTTCCCTAGCATCTAGATCTCAAGCACTTGGTCAGTAAATAATTTTATTATTTACCACATATATAGGAACAAATATAATCTCAAAATCTTTAAGGAACAACTTACACTTATTCTTTGCCAGAATTATACACCATGGAATCTAATCTAAATTTGATGTATAATATATTAGCTGTAGTATTTTAGTAACCCTAGCAGAATTCTAGCAATTACATATCAGAGCATCAGCTAATTGAGTTTAACCTTTACATATATGTCCTGGATCATTTATGAGCACAACATAAAACACTTGAATAAACAAGAATCATTTACTTGCATATTGTTTCTAAATCAATGAGAAAAAGTGGAATTAAATAAACAAACATACCTGAATCACCAAAAATTAGAGCCACACAGAAAAACTATTTGCAAAATGGGCATTTATTTTATGCAGTAATATTTCAGTCTTCAGAAGCTAGAGTCGCCCTGCCTATAGCCTTATTTCTCCCCAGGGAATTATCTGATAAAAGTCTGTCTTCATGACAGACCATGACTTCAGTGTCTTCTTCATTATTTGTCACTAGCTTAAAAAAGAACAAGAATGAGTTACACTGTTTCTCTTATTCTTTCGCTCAACCTTCTTGGGATCTGTCCAGTAATACTTTCTCTAGGATCTTAGCCAGCTATCACTTGAATAATATATTTCAGCTGAATGAGAAAGAGGAAGAAAGAAGCAGAGAAGGAGAAAGAGAAAAAGAAGAGGAGGAAAAAGAGGAGCTCTCCAGCATTAATGTCACTATCTTGGACTGTAACTTTACATCAGGCAAATGTGTCAAAAAAACAAGTATGTCTATGGCCCTTTAAGAAACTTCTTTTCTACATTATCTGATAACTCATTCCTTTTATGTATACTTTTAATTACCTAACACTATAATCTCTTATTTTCTCTGAATCTTTTCTAACTAACTTCATATCCAGAAAAAATATTTGATGATTGTACAATCATTTATTCATTCATTAGGCTTATATATATGTACCTAAGATGGGTAGAGCATGGGACTCTCAATCCCAGGGTCATGGTTTTGAGTGCCATGTTGAGTGGTTTTGCTTCAATATTTTGGGTCTCCCAGGTGGTACAAGTGGTAAAGATTCTACCTGCCAGTGCAGGAGACACAGGGACATGGGTTAGATCCCTGGGTCCAAAAGATCCCCTGGAGAAGGGAATGGCAACCCACTCCAATATTCTTGCCCGGAAAATTCCATGGACAGAGGAGCCTGGCGGGCTAAAGTACATGGGGCTGCAAAGAGTCAGACACGACTGAGCACATACATAAGATTAACACACAATTTTATTATACAATTTCACAGAGAAGGAGAAGATTCTGAAATTTTAACTTAGTGTCACCTGAAGACATAGGTTACTTCTTTGATAGCACAAGTAGAACAGATACCATAGATTATCCCCTTGGTCCATTTTCAATCCTTTTTTTTCACTGCAACAATATTCATCCATCTCACTTCTAATTTTATACTTCATTCTGAATCCCAAGTATGCTCAGAATTATTTTGTCATTAGAATATTTTACTTTTGTTACTCAAAATAAGCTCTTGTTTTAAAATAGTGGACCAAGGTGACTCTGACACATGGCATTCCATGGTATTCAGTCCTCTGAACACAATATTCTATACTGTAAAAGGTGTTCTTCAACATCCAGTCTTATTCTCACTTATTCCTGGTTCAATGTCCCACACAGATTGGTTTTTTTTTTTTTCTATTTAAGACCATAGCCTGTTTCAGGTTATTATCATTTCATCTTTTTAAAGTAGAAGCATTTGAGTCAGCAGAGGACTCATGTGGTCCCAGGTATCTTGTTAAGCGGCTGAACAGTTCTGAGTGGTGATGGCTGGAAATACCTGCACAGCTGTCTGGAACCCATGAGGCAACAGAAGCGCTAACAGAGGTGGTGTTAACAGGAAAAATAATAGAAACCACGACAACCAAATATTCCAACACTTGAAAGGGTGCCAATCATTTGTCACTATTTTTAGAAAACATTCTAAATTTAAAAACTGTCTCTATGACTCCAAATGGGAATCACTCCATATTTCATCCAGCAGGTGTACACACATGCAAGCTAAAGATTTTCATAAATTTATCAGTCCCAGCCACTGAGCAGAGATTATCTTTGAAAAAAGTTTGTAGATTATCAGTTCAGTTCAAACAACACCAAAAATACCGAGAAGGTGGTTATTGAGCTGTGAAGGAAATCAAAAGTCTTGGAAAATAATAAATGAAATCATTTATTTATGTAATTCGCCCCTCAACTAGAGCAGAGCCTTCACTTCGAGATGCCACCTTAAAAAACAGACAGGCAAAGTGAAGTTCTGAGAGGACAGTGATAAATTGAATAAAAAGTTAGAAGAAAAAAACTGAATGGAAAGCCTAATAATTAGTCACAATAATCTTTAAGATATTATATCTTAATATTTCCCTTGATGTCAGTAATAACCAAAATATATTAGAAAGACATGATTACGTGGGTTTCTCTTCCACATCCATTACCATTTTAATTAAGTCAGTATTTGAATAGTGATTGAACTATTTAAAGTTTATGCTTAAAATTTCTCAATAAACTTTATAAAAGCAATTCAAAAATTTAACAACTCCATATATATTTTAAACCCTTTGCATCACTGAAAATATATTTCACAGTGTTTATGATATGATGAACAAAAAGTCTAATGCTTTATAACACAGTTTCCAGTTGTAAAATATCTCAATCTGATGAATCCCTTGTCTTTAGTGAATCCTTAATTTCTTAAAACAGGTCATTCTTTCCTGATACACATATCTCTGTCTTTAAAATTAATCCTTTGGTAAAAATTCAGATAATATATAGGTACAGATATTTCTCTCACAGTGATCTTGTTCAAATTACTACTGAAAAAGTGAATTGGAATTTCTTGATTGGCAACAAAATAAGTGTGTCACATGACAAAATAAGAAAGAATTTGATATCTTGGGAAAGCTCATAAATGAAAAAACATGATATATGACTATACCTAAATAAACACGTTTGTAATATTAATACATAAGACAACATTTAAGCTGCGAACTATGAGAACTGATTAGCATTCGACATAATAGAAGAATGCTTTCAGAGTACATGATGCTTATAAATCAATTAGAAAATTATGAACAACCCAATAACTTGGCAGTTCACAGATGAAGAAATCTGAATCCTCTAACAGAATTTTCTTTAATGAACTTTTTTCCCCTGCTCACAGTTAGGCCAAGGTTCCCAGGCAATAGGTGCCCAAGTAACATTCTGGAGCAGGTTTTGAAAATATGGGAAAGGACATCTGTAATCATAACCTTTAGTCTATCACACACATCAAGGTCACAAAGACCCCAATGCTGAAAAACAGTGGGGAAGTGAAGATGGAGAATATTGGTTTCCTGAAAGTGATGCCCTAAGATTCAAGCTACAGAGCACATTCATGGTGGAGGAGCACCAAGGCTGGTTGCTGTCAGAACAAGGCCTCAGAAAGTGCAGGACTGTGGCTGGCTGGCCGCTCTGACAGCCACTGCAGGAAAGGGAACTGTTTCTGGGGGAGGCTTTTTGCAGATTTTGTGGGAGTAAAAACATGAGTATGAGGACTGGGAGCTAAGATGGCATTAAAAGGGCCGTTGTACTCCTACAAAAAGACTGTGCTAAATGTATCACCCTAGATCAAAAGAGTCAAGTCACAAGCTGCTAATCAGAAGACATTAGCAATAACAGCTGGGAAGAAACCGAGATGCAGCAGCAGCAGATTTTCAGGAAACCAGAAAGCACCTCACGACAGAGTCAGATTTAAACCACCACCAAATCCATCAAGCTTTATTTGAATAAACCATCCCTGTTTCTTATTTTCCTTCCTTTTTTATGAAGTTTAACTACTGATGTGGGAATGTTTTGAAACTGGAAGAGACAAAGATATATTTATTATATGATCTAAAAGATTATGGGAAGCCCTAGATTTTTACCCAGGTATTGAAAAAAAGGAACCAACATTTGGGTGTTTTATGGGTGTTTGAGAGGAAAGAATAAAGTCACTTTACCAATGCACCATACTGGATTCCAATTTTTCATAAGTATCACAACATATGAAATAAATATTAACTTCACTAGTAATCAAAGGTATACATATTAAACCAAAAATAAACTTTTGTATCACAGATATCAAATCTGCAGAAAACTAGTCTTGCAATGTAAGTGTTGACAAGAGCTTGGAGAAATAACAATATTCATACACTACTGTTGATAGTAGAAGTAGTTATAGCAAGTGTATGTTAGCAAATATTAAAATTTGTATCCACACCCAAATAACAGACTAAGGGATTCTTCTGCATCTACATGCTAGAGGATCTTCTACATGTGAGAAAGGAAAAATTACAAAAATTCTAACTACAGTCCTCTTTGTGAACAAATAAAATGCCAATATAATGGAATGGTAAATTATAAACCAGAGGATGAAAAATTATTACTATATCATGGCTAAAAGTTAATGTATTAGATACATGCATATCTATTTAAACAGAATATAGAAAGGCAACATTTTGTAAAATATTTGCCTAGATGTATAAAGGATGAAAGTAATTATAAAATTTTAAAACTGAAATAATATTTATTATGCTTGTGAATTCATATATGTGAATGTAGGTGGAAATATAAACATAGTGGATTTAAAGGTATACAGTAAAGTCACTTCAGCATCCTCCTGTGCTGGTCAAGTGTTTTTGACTCCATTTATTCTGGCTAACTGGGCTTCCCTTGTGGCTCAGCTGGTAAAGAATCTGCCCGCAATGAGGGAGACATGAGTTCAGTCCCTGGGTTGGGAACATCCCCTGGAGAAGTAAAAGGCTATCCACTCCAGTATTCTGGCCTGAAGAATTCCATGGACTGTAAAGTCCATGGGGTCACAAAGAGTCGGACATGACTGAGCGACTTTCACTTCACATTCTGGCCTACTGGATTAGTGGTATATTTTAAATTATTTGTTTAATTCTAAATCCCCAAATTGTAATCACTTATCAATCACATCTATTCCCTATTATATTTTTATCATTGCATCACAGTATAGAGGTAACAAATTATAGTCACTAGGATTTTACATTTTAAGAACCGTACATATCTAAGGCTCTTTAAGCAAGAAATAAAACAATAATCAATGATTTTTATAATCACTTTTTCTTTTTAGTGAAAAGGCATATGTTTTCATGTCAATGTAGCACACTACACAGTGTATTTTAAGATGTGATATGTGTGCTCATGTGTGTTTTTAGAACTGTATACTGTAAGTACATACTGTACCTTTAGCCATCACTACTTTTGGAGCTGCTATCCATCTCTTATTAATCATATTAGCCAGTATTATAGATGGAAAAATTAATAATATAAAACTGCATTCTCTGCATTTTTTTAGGACTACAAAGTTTTCCTTCTTTTCAGTCAAGTAATCAAAGTCTATCCTGTATAATTAACACTAAAATAAAACTATAGTTTTTATGTTCCCAATTTACTGTTGTTTCAGACAGTTTACAGAGACAACATTTCTTATTCTAATTCCACTGGTATAGAAAACAGATACAGAATCATTCAGAGTCATAAATGTGTCCACTTAGCCCAAAAAGAAAGCATCAGTCGTATCTAGATTAAATTGGATTTCAGTGGTTACTCAGTGTAGGAAGAGCAAGTGACTGATAGAACATGTTTCTTCCCCTAGTATCTTTTTACTGCCTTATAAAATGATTTGTCAGTTGCAAGTAAAGTTACAGGAGAACTGAAATCTAAGTCATTAAATTAAAATGTACCATAAATAAACTCCATTTCTCTCCTCTTCGATTTCCCGTTCATTTCTTTTTAGTACAATGCTCCTGTCCCAACCTCACTTATTACAAATTATCCCAAACTCCCATCACTATCTTTAGTCTTCTTTTGTATTTGCTATATAGTTTTGACTTCCATGGTCAAATACTACATTAGCACTTAGATTTCAGACTGTAAGTAAAAGTTAATTACATAGTTGACTGTACAATCAATTAGCAAATATACAGTTTGAATCTTCTGGATAGAACCATCCTTATTCATAGCTGGACTACATAAATATTTCAGTTTGTCTTCCAAACAAACTTATTACCAGACTTGCTGGTAACTAAAATTTAGCAAAATAAGATGTTAACCATGGTTGTTTCCTACTCTGCAGGAAACAGAGGAAACTCTGCAGGTTCATCAGTTTATTTTAATAAGGATATCCAAGAAACTGAGTACATATGAAACTTAATTAATCTAATGCTACATTTCAGCCAGTATCATGGTATATATAATATAAAATAGCAAATCTAACTTAAAGAAGTAATCATGCATATAATATTAGGCTAAGCAAAGCCACTATTTCCTATCAAAGTCTACTTTGTTCATTCTTCAATTATATTCTATTATAATGCAAGTGAAAGTCACTCAGTTGTGTCTGACTCTTTGCAACCCCATGAACTATACAGTCTATGGAATTCTCCAGGCCAGAATTCTGGAGTGGGTAGTCTTTCCCTTCTCCAGAGGATCTTCCCAACCCATTGATGGAACCCAGGTCTCTCGTGTTACAGGTGGATTCTTTACCAGCTGAGCCACAAGGGAAGCCCTCTTATTATAACAGAATGTGTTTATTAATATTAATAGAATTATTTATAATAAGATAGTATACAAAAGGAATATTTTGATGTTTTTCCTTTTGTATCTACCTGTTGCTCTTTTATTCTGGTGACCACTTGGCATTCATGCATTAAACTTGAAAATTTGTAGATAGATTTAAGTGTTCTCCAGTTTTTGACAGCGATGATATTGTTCACATTCACTGGTATTCTTCCCAATATTCAGCATACTAGCAACATACATAAGTCAAATAACAAAATTATGCAACTGCAGTAGCTCTCAGGGTGCCTGGCCTTGAACCAGTCGCAGTCAAGTACTTACCACAGGTAGAAAGGCTGCTACGACCTCAGCTTTCTAGACATATACACATACATATACACACACATACATATACACATGCATACATACACATTTATACATATATACATATATGCTGGGGCATATACACATACATACATGTATGTATATATCAGCTGCAGCTGACATATCAAGAATCAGAATGCAAGTTTAACATGCAACATTACTCATCAGGCTTCCCCTCTACCCTGCAATACCACTTGCATGCAAAAGTCACAAAAATGAAGAATGGCGGGCAGTGAGATCCCTCTCCTGCTTCCCAAACCACGATGTCTCAGCTGCACTCTGACCCAAGCGCACATTTCTGTAAAATGCTGAAAGAACTAGTGACCATATGCTTCCCACAGCTGCAAAACTTCTCCTTCATAGTTCGAGCCTTTGCTCGTGAACCCCTGCATATTGTTTTTGCTAAATCAATTATAATAAAATAGATCCCTAAATTATGATCTGCCATTCGCTTGACATCCTGTGAAACAAACTGGATAATTGTAAACCTGCCCAGTTTTAACTTTCTCATCTTAGCCACAACCTGAAAGTAGTGGTAAAAATCATTCTAAGGCAAAAAGACTACTGAAATGTTCCACAGGAAATGTAAGGAAAACATGAAGCTAAACCTGTAAGTACATGTAAGAGGACAGAGGCACAATGTATTAAAGGCAAGTCAGGTAAATTCTCACAAGAACTCGTCTCATGTTACTGTGCTGTACTCAGTTCAGTACTCAGATTTTCTCTTACCAACACTATTTGGAAACTCTATTTTAATCTTTCCCCAAAGGCATGGATTTTGGAATCTAAAAACCTTAAATTTATACCCTACCTCTGTCTCCTAGTAATACTTTGACCATCATAAAATCATCTAAGGTTTCAGAGGCATTAAATACTCTTCCTCACAATAATGATAATAAAGACAACCTCACAAGGCTATAAGCTACTTTAAGGGTTAAGTTAGATAATATATACATTTTTTCTGTACACAGTCACTTCATAAGAATTGGAATATTTCTTCTCTACAGTGGAATTAGCGCTGGTTAAGATTTTTGTCATTTCATCTCCTATAGCTTCTAAAAACTTGCAAATCACATAGAATTCCTGTGCCTCATTTCTTTTCTTCTCCCATACCCACATGTGATTTACCATCTCTGCCAAGGGCACTTTCCTTGTGACAATCTGAATTACTGACCACACAGGAAAAGACTGAATAGTACTGGGGGCCAAATTGTGCCAGCTTACATGCATCGAAGCTTAGCTCTGAAAAGCAGAATAAGTTAAACTTTCCATGAACGGACAGCAGCATTTGTACATGATTTATAACCTGCCAATACCCTATCGTCTGGAAAAGTGTTTCTTTACAACTATATATCTTAGGAATTTCTAATAGTAGTTCTGAGATAGGAACTTCCTCTGAGACTTTCTTCATAAGCCTGTTAAATGACTATATTTACAGTTAAAGAAGAGACTGAAATAACAGGATAATATTTTAAAATCTTGTATATTTGAATCTCAAAACACATTTTTGTATTCACAGCCAAATATACACCTTAATTTATCACCTCTCATTACTTTCTTTATCTGAAATAATAAATCAGCTATCACATTTTTTAAACATGGTATCATTTAATTCTAGCTCCCTCACTCATCTTCTCCCCATATATGAGTTGCTTGGTGTCACAAACAACTCAGTATTTTTACTCCATCTATCAGTGCAATGGAACCTAACATATTCCCTTTTCTTGCCTGTATTCCATGATTCACTGTTCTTTAGTCAATCACTGAGTGAAATCCTGAGGCCTGGTTGAATTCTATAGTCACTTTTCATGAGCTTCCATTTAAGCAGAAGTGAGATATTCTTCAACCTGGCAGCCAACTTCTTTGGTTGACTTAATGGTACATGAGGGCCCATTGGCACTTCATTCTCCCATTTGTCTAAAATTTTAAATTCATATTATGTAGAGCTCCAAACATAGTAAAGTAAACCAAGTAAACCATATACTGTAATAAATACCAATATATCTATCATCAGGCTTTCCAGGTGTCTCAGTGGTAAAGAACCTGCTTGCCAATGCAGAAGACTGTGCTTTGAACCCTGGAATGGGAGGATCCCCTAGAGAAGAAAATAGCAACCCACTCCATTATTCTTGCCTGGGAAATCCTATGGACAGAGCCAGAGAAGCCTGGTGGGGTATATATGTGTGTGTGTGTGTGTGTGTGTGTATATATATACATATGTAAATATATATATATATATACAGTCCATGGGGTCACAAAGAGTCAGACATTACTAAGCAATTCAGCATACCTATCACCCTCCTTTAACAAACATCAACCATGTACAATGTTTATTTCAACTTTGCACACTCACTACCTGCCTGACTTTCAATTCAAGTGAAATATCCATATATTGAAAGGTATACACATTAACAGCTTGATTTTAATAAATGGATAAGTATGTAATCCACATTCAGACCAAGATACAGAACATTTCTTCCACACTGTAAAATTATCTCACGGCCTTTGTTCATTCAATCCCCTCTACACAGAGGTAACCCAGTGTTTTTATTCCTGCTCCCATAGATTAGTTTTCCATTGATTACATTAGGTTAGTTTCATCAGTTTTCTAATGAAAGGCTGTGTGTGTGCTCACTCTGTCACGTCTGACTCTTTGTTACCCCATGGACTTCTGCCCATGGAATTTTCCAGGCAAGAATACTGGGTCAGGTCACCATGTTCTTCTCCATGGGATCTTCCCAACCCAGGGATCAAACTTGTGTCTCTTGCACCTCTTGCATTCATAGGCAGATTCTTTACCACTGCACCACCTGGGAAGCCCAATGAAAGACTAGCTTGTTTCAATCAGCATTACATCTGTGAGATTCATCCTTGTTGCATGCATGTTTAATCCCTTTTACAATAGATATTATTTCATTTAATAAATAATATCATAATTTATTTGGCCATTCCTCTCTTGATTACATCTGAGTTGTTTCCATTTGCAGCTATTATGAATAAAGCCACTGTGTGAACTTTCTTATAAAATCTCTGGGTGGACATCTGCACTCATATTTGTGGGGTAAATATGTACAAGCAGAAAGGCTCTGTCAAAGTGTAGCCATATGTTTAATTGGCTCTTCAATCTGATTAGATGTAAAACCACAAATGGTTCCACCACAAATAGAACGCTGAGACTCAGTGGCATGATCTGACAATGGAAATACACAAAATATCTCCATTTCATATTCCTAATCAAACACTAATGAGAGCCAAGGATCTGGGTGACCATGTATATAATATTTTAGGTAATTTATGCCAAATTAATGAATATGATGAGGTGGACTGGTTGCTCCTAGTGCCTCTGGACAAAGTGGGAAAAAAAAGGATGCACTCAGGAACTCAAATTCCCAACAAAATTACTGCATAAAGAACCTGAGAGTTTCTATAGCTTCCTGAAGAGAGACTCACATCTCCAGTAGCTGCAGAACTAAAACGGCTGAGATCCAACTCAGAAGCTTATCCTCCAAGTGGCTGAACAGCAAAGCAAATTAAATTCCCAGCCTCACAAGGTATTTATTGTTAAAGGCAATAACAACAAAACCAAGTACTCACACATTTTAATGGGGATATGTGGTAAGACCCTGATACAGCTGAGGACATTGAGCAGTTAAGTTCTGATGAATCATCTTTGCCAGCAGAAGCAGCTTCCCCAACCCCTAGTCTAAGTGGTCTCTCCACCTACTAACTATGCATTGCCTGAGGAAATGGGAATGGCCTTCCCTGAGGCACTTGCCTTACAAGACAACACAGACTCTTCTGAGGGCTCACCCCAATGACTTCTTTGTTTCTAGATCTATAACTAAATTCAAGCCCCGGTAGTTCTCTAAAGGTGAGGTATATTACCCTCCAAAAGAAGTTCTTGAGTTTTCTACTTTATACAGGTAGAAATCTGGGGAATACGTGCAGGAATAGATATTAAGGATGTGAGATAACTGTGGAAGGGACATAACATCAGATAAGGTCAATTTTTTTGCCATGGGCCCACCAGGCAGGGATTCTGCATTTAATGCTGTAGCTAACCTGGGAGATTCCAGCTTCCATGATGAGTATGTGAAATAACGTATGTATGGATGTGACATCCATACATGTGAATCTCACATGTGCATCTCACATGTATGGATGTGAGAGTTGGACTATAAAGAATTAAAAGATGCTTACTCCTTGGAAGGAAAGTTATCACCAACCTAGACAGCATATTAAAAAGCAGAGACATTACTTTGCCAACAAATGTCCATCTGGTCAAGGCTATTGTTTTTCAGTAGTCATGTATGGATGTGAGAGTTGGACTATAAAGAAAGCTGAGTGCTGAAGAATTGATGCTTTTGAACTGTGGTGTTGGAGAAGACTCTTGAGAGTCCCTTGGACTGCAAGGAGATTCAACCAGTCCATTCTAAAGGAAATCAGTCCTGAATATTCATTGAAAGGACTGATGTTGAAGCTGAAACTCCAATACTTTGGCCACCTGATGTGAAGAACTGACTCATTTGAAAAGACTCAGATGCTGGGAAAGACTGAAGGCGGGAGGAGAAGGGGATGACAGGATGAGATGGTTGGATGGCATCACTAACTCAATGGACATGAGTCTGAGTAAACTCTGGGAGTTGGTGATGGACAGGGAGGCCTGGTGTGCTGCAGTCCATGGGGATGCAAAGAGTCGGACACGACTCAGTGACTGAACTGACTGACTGACTAAGTGATGTGAAATAAATTAGTGAAGGGAGACCCAGCATCTCTGAAGAACTCTGAGGTCAGTCTTCTACATAGACTGAACTCACAGTGGGGACAGAGGCCACTGAATGGGTAAACCTGAGTACAATGTAAGTCATTGAATCCCAGGATAACAGAAATCAAATGACAGCAGACACCTGCCAAAGGCAAGATGAGTGTAGCTGTCACAATATATAGCTGAGTCAAAGTAGTACTCAGAACAGTCTAATATATATAATGTCCAGTATATATAATGGAATCGGCTAGTGATTAAAATCTTCCTAGAAGTGAAACATGTAAGAAGCTTACTAAATTCTTACTGGATCTGTGGAAGTAGCTGCTGATCTAAAATGAAGATACTGCCAGATGTTCTTCCAGCAAAGATGGTCTTATTCAAGATCAGCTGAGAATTACAATTAAGGGCCTGGGCCTGACAGTCCAGAGTCGCACAAAGTTGGATGTGACTAAAACAACTTGACACTTCATGCAGCACACAACCATGGCAAATCAATCACAAGCCCAAGGATAATGCTTTTATACAGGGGAAAAATTGGGACGGCCATAGCAAACCAAAAGTCCAAGGTTCACTGGTTGAGCCCTTGCCAGGAAAAAGGAAGATTCTTTCTTCTTCCTGTTGGGCTCTGGCAAGTGCTTTTTTCTCCATCCCTGTCAATAAGGTCCATCAGAAACAATTTTCTTTTAGCTGACAAGGTCAGCAATGCAACCTCACTGTCCTTTCACAGAGGTATATATCAACTCTCCAGCCCTGTGTCATAATTTAGTTCACATAGATACTAATGTTCTTTCTCTTCCACAAGATATCACCCTGGTCTAGCCCACTGAGGTCATTATTCTGATGCCCCACTGGCTTAGTGATAAAGAATCCACCTGCAATGCAGGAAACACAGGAGACACGTGTTTGATTCCTGAGTCAGGAAGATTCCCCTGGAGGAGGAAATGGCAATCTATCCCAGTATTCTTGACCTATAAAAAAAGCCATGGCCAGAGGATCCTGGTAGGCTACAGTCCATGGGGTTGTAAAGAGTCAGACATGACTGAGTGACTAAGCACTCAGCACTGGCACATTCTGATTGGACCTAAGGATCAAGCAGTGTCACCTACCCTAGACTCACTGGCAAGACATCTAGGTGCCAGCCTCTGAGATTAACTCCAAAAGAAAATTCTAGACCTTTTATCTCAGTGAAATGTCTATGGGTCCAGTGGTGCAGGTCATATCAAGAAGTCCCTTCTAAGGTGAAGAACAAGTTGTTGTCCGGCCCCTCTTACAACCAAAAAAGAGTCACAAAACTTAGCAGCCCTCTTTGGATTTTGGAAGTAACACCTTCCTCGTTTGGGTGTGTTAGTCCGGCTCATTATCAAGCAAACTGAAAACTGCTAGCTTTGAGGGGGCCCAGAACAAGAAAAGGAACTGCAACAGATCCAAGCTTCTGTGTCAGATACTCTGTCAATTGGGTCCCTGGATCCAGCAAAGCCAATGATACTTGAAGTGGCCCTGGCAGACACAGATGTTCTTTGTAGCCTTTGGCAGGCAACAGGCTCCCTCACAGTTAAAAATGTGAATTGACACTTCCAGTTTATCTCCTTCTCTTTTCAATAGACAGTACTTTGAAAGATACTTAAGGAAAGCTATTACGTCTGATTGACTATCCTCCCCTTTATACATATTTATACTTTTGTCAGACTTTAGTTAGAAAGATACACTAAAGTGTCTCCTTTTATTTAAAATTATGCCTTTCAATATTAATAGGCATTTGCTATAAAAGTGTTAACATGACTATAGGTGAATATACAATTTTAAAATATAGCAATTGTTTTATTTTAAAAGAAAGCATTCTATCCTCAAACTTTTGAATGTGAATAGCTTTTTGTTGTCTTTCAGAAGGATATTCTCACTGCATATGCATGCACCTTAACATCTGTGCCATTTTGTTTTGAATGTTTGACAGAGAAATTATTCAACAGGTACTCCAGCTGTCAAAGCATGCCATTTGTGATGCTTCAACAAGCAGCACAGACTCTTCAAACTATATTGCACCTGAGCAGGGGGAACCTCCACTGGGAACTACTGCCTTAAATGCTTCAAACCATACATAGGACACTTACACTTTTCAACATCAGGTCTCCTCTCTTTCTGCAAAATTGGTTTCTGCTGATCATCTCTGTCTTATTTTTCACCTAGGGTGACACTGATATGATTGATACTGTTTACTCACTTCTCAACGGTCCCTTAAATACTGTCTTATCTTTGACATTTCACTTATCTCTGCCGCTTTACTTGTCAGTTATTTATCTCATGTATTAATTATTTCTTTATTTAACGGCGACCTTTTTCTGAAAAGTTCCATGTGCTGATGTACATTTTTATTGGTATCAAAAAATATTCAGTAGTAGAAGTGAGGAAAATTTATGCAAAAAATGATAGAAGAACAGTTTTTAAAAGTTACTTCTCGAAAGCACATCTCAAACCACTGCTGTGTAAGAAAATCTATTCACATAGGATATACTTTTGATTATTTTATGTAAAGCATTATTTCAAGGAATGTTGTGCCATTTAAGATATGCCACAAGGGAATGGCACTCACTTTCTACTTCTCTAAACCTATTATTCTTCCTCTATTATGTGTCTCCTTTGGCAACTCCTTATCTTTCCCCATATCCTAAACCATAAAGCAATCCTCAAAGTCACATTCTCATATTCCCACATTCATCAAACTCCATTAAACCTATTCCATTTACACATTCAGACAAATCTTATTAAGTACTTGACAACTGCCAGGAAATTTGATACACGGTGAGATGAGAGGAGAAGATAAATATGCATGATCCCTAACATCACGGATCTTATGGACTCATCTGAGAGAGAGACAAACATTTATCAACTTCACAAACAGCTGCAGTTATACCACAGGTACACGAAGAAGCTGTCAGTGCTCCTGGTACATGTATTAAAACTTCATGCAATGCATACATACAGTGGAGTGTTACTCAGTCATATAATGGAACACATTTGAGTCAGTTCCAAGTGAGGTAGATGAACCTATAGCCTGTCATAAAGAGTGACATAAGTCAGAAAGAGAAAAACAAATATCATATATAAATGCATATATACGGAATCTAGAAAATGGTACTGATTAACTTATTTGCAGGGCAGCAACAGAGATGCAGACATAGAGAACAGGCTTGGTGGACAAAGTGGGGGAAGGAGAGGGTGGGATGACTCGAGAGTAGCATTGAAACATATACGTTACGATGTGTAAGAGAGATAGCTAGAGGGAAGTTTCTGTATAAACAGGGAGCTCAACCTGGTGTTCTGTGACAACCTAGAGGGTTGAGATGGGGCAGGGGATAGGAGGGAGGTTCAAGAGGGAGGGGGCATATGGATACTCACGGCTGATTTACACTGTTGTATGGCAGAAACCAGCATAACATTGTAAAGCAATTATTCTCCAATTTAAAAAAACTTAAGAAGTGGTGAATCATGCTCAAATTAGAAAAAATAATAGGCTTGGAGCAGATGAAGAAAGATCTGAGTGTTTCAGCTGAGGGAACAGAAGGTACAAAGGCTCAGTGGATGGAGGAGTAAGTTAAGTCTGTGATACTAACAGAAGGCAGTGTGCCGACTGGGTAAAAGTGAGACAGGAAACTTGCGAAACGAGTCTTCTCTATGTAAAACCTTATGAGATATTAAGGAATCTGGTACATAGTATATAAACTTTTTAAAGCCAATGATTCACTTGAAGCAGAAAATGGAAAATGAGAATTTGGCACAATCAGATTTGAGCTTTGAAAGGAGATCACTCAGCTATGAGAAGAAAAAATTGGAAAGGAGCAATGGCTGGACATGGGGAAATTATTTCAGATGCTCCTGAGAAAAGCTGATCTCTTTAACACAAAGACAGTGTTAAAGATCACTTATTGTTATCTAAATTGTATAGCTTGGGGAAAAACTGGGAAGGAACCAGGTTTAATGTAGTGAAGAATCATAAAATTTCTAGACATGCTGATTTTAAGAGGTCTTAGAGAAGGCCAATGGGTGATATCAAACAGACTGTTAAATATATAGATCCATGCCTAGAAATTCTAGAATGAAGATATAAATCTGACTTAATTGCATAGAAGAGATAATTAAACCCAAGATGAAACTGCTTAAACATCAGAGAAGACCTAAGACTGGGATGTGATGACTTTTGGCACATAATATCTGAGGAGAAAACAATGAAATTAGAAGACAAAGCAAGAAGCAGACAAAATCAGAGAACCATAAAAGGCAAAGAAACAGACTATTTCAAAAAAGACATATTGACCAAGAGAAATGAAAGCATCTACCTAAACAAAAACTTGTATACAAATATTCTATAAGCATCATCGCAGCCAGAAATTGAAAACTACCCAAACACCCAACTACTGAATGGCTAAACACTATGGAAAACTACTCAGTCATAAAAAGTAACAAAGTAATGAAATATGCAATAATATAGAAAACATTAAAAGCATACCACTAAATGAAACAAAGTGAAAGAAAGAAAGTGAAGTCGCTCAGTCGTGTCCGACTCTTTGCAACCCCATGGATTGTAGCCTACCAGGCTCCTTTGTCCATGGGATTTTCCAGGCAAGAATACTGGAGTGGGTTGCCATTTTCTTCTCCAGGAGATCGTCCCGACCCCAGGATTGAACCCAGGTCTCCCGTGTTGTAGGCAGACGCTTTACCATCTGAGCCACCAGGGAAGTAAAAAAAAAGTGGAAGTCAAGTCGCTCAGTCCTGTCTGACTCTTTGCGACCCCATGGACTGTAGCTTACCAGGCTTCTCTGTCCATGGGATTTTTCCAGGCAAGAATACTGGAGTGGGTTGCCATTTTCTTCTCCAGGAGATCTTCCTCTTCCTCTTCCCGAACCAGGGATTGAACGCAGGTCTCCCGCACTGTAGGCAGACACTTTACCGTCTAAGCCACCAGGGTAGTCCTCAAAGGATTCCCTTGTGGCTCAGCTGGTAAAGAATCTGCCTGCAATGCGGGAGACCTGGGTTCAGTCTCTGGGTTGGGAAGATCCCCTGGAGAAGGGAAAGGCTACCCACTCCAGTATTCTGGCCTGGAGAATTCCTATGGAGCTGAGGGTCTGTGTCAAGAGCGGCGGGGGCTGCAGGAGATGGCTGGCTGCCATGGGATGCAGTTCAGCTACAGAGTCATGGGCCCACTGAAGACTGAGGTTTAAACATTGAATCCAGACCTGCTAGTTGGTAGAGACTGGCGCTGCCTTCAGCACAATGGCAGAGGTGGTGGCTGAAGTGGCTGAGGTAGCTGAGATGCCTACACAAATGTTGCCAAGGGTAGTGGAGATGTCAGCACCGATATTAGGGGAGAAGATGGAGATGTCAGCGGAGCTGACTGAGATGACACCTGGGGAGGCCCTTGCCTCCTCCCTCTTCTTCCAGTTCATGTGCTCTGAATGTGGCAACCTCTACAACACACTGGAAGACGTCCTCTCACACCAGGAGCAGCACGTGCCCACTGTCACAGAGGAGGAGGCACTGACCACCCAGGACACTGGCCTGGAGCCAGAGCTGCTGCCAGGCATTGAGGAAGGGCCTTTCCAGTGCTGCGAGTGCAGCCAGCTCATCCTCTCCCCCAGGGAGCTCCTTGCTCACCAAGACGCCCACCTGCGGGAGTCTGCAAGCCAGATCCAGTACCAGTGTGGAGACTGCCAGGAGCTGTTCCCC
Organism: Dama dama; assembly: GCF_033118175.1. Classification (NCBI taxonomy): domain Eukaryota; kingdom Metazoa; phylum Chordata; class Mammalia; order Artiodactyla; family Cervidae; genus Dama; species Dama dama. The sequence continues at coordinate 85,714,529 of NC_083698.1, read as the reverse complement.
TCACCTGAGCTGTGGGTGGCTCACCGCAAGGCCCAGCACCTTTCTACTGCAGCAGCTAAACCTCTGGTGCCACCCCCTCTGCCTCCCGTCACACCACCACCTCCACCCCTGCTCCACCCGAAGTCAAGATGGAGCCCTACGAGTGCCGCGGGTGTTCTACCCTCTGTACCACCCCCGAGGAGTTCTTGGAGCATCACTTTGACTCTCTAGAGAAAGAAGAGCACAATGGGCTAGAGGACGAGGAGGAAGAGGATGAAGATGACAATGAAGAGACAGAGGAAGAGGAGGCAGCAGCCGAGGTTGGCGACGATGCAAAGGGAGGTGACCAGTCTGCAGCTGGCCAGGCCCAGGGCAGTGGGGATGGTCCCCCACACTGTACCTCAGCAGGGACACGCCGGCGACATCGGCGGGCATCCCACGGCCCGGCCTCAGCAGCTCACTCCTTCTACTGCAGCCAGTGCCAGCGCAGCTTCAGCTCTGCAAACCGGCTTCTGGCTCATGGGCGGGCGCACGTGGGTGGTACCCACGAGTGTACGACCTGCTCCAAGGTCTTCAAGAAAGCAGCCTCCTTGGAGCAGCACCTGCGGCTGCACCGCGGTGAAGCCCGCTACCTCTGCGTGGACTGCGGCCGCGGCTTCGGCACGGAGCTCACTTTGGTGGCCCGTCGGCGGGCCCACACTGCCAACCCACAGCATCGCTGCCGCTGTGGCAAAACATTCAGCAGCATGACCAAGTTTCTCTACCATCGGCGCACGCACGCCGGCAAGAGTGGGGCACCCCCCTCCGCAGCACCACCCACGGTAGCATCTGCGGTGGCCTCCCTGGCTCCAGCCGAGCCCACACCTCCCCCCCCCGGCCCCTCCCACCCCACCCGCCCAGCTGCCCTGCCCGCAGTGCCCCAAGCCCTTTGCCTCAGCCTCCCGGCTCTCCCGGCACCGGCGCGCCGTCCACGGGCCCCCTGAGCGGCGGCACCGTTGCGGCGTCTGTGGCAAGGGCTTTAAGAAGCTGGTCCACATGCGCAACCATCTCCGGACGCACACAGGCGAGAGGCCCTTCCAGTGCCATGCCTGTGGCAAGACTTTCGCTTCTCTGGCCAACCTCAGTCGCCACCAGCTGACCCACACAGGTGTGCGTCCCTACCAGTGCCTGGATTGTGGCAAGCGCTTCACACAGAGCTCCAACCTGCAGCAGCCCCGGAGACTGCACCTGCGGCCGGTGGCGTTTGCCCGCGCGCCTCGCCTTCCCATCACTGGACTCTACAACAAGAGCCCCTACTATTGTGGGACTTGTGGCCGCTGGTTCCGCGCCATGGCAGGCCTGCGACTGCATCAGCGGGTCCACGCCCAGGCACGGACCCTGACACTGCAGCCTCCCCGGTCGGCCCCTCCTGCCCCGCCCCCACCCCCTGAGCCTCAGCAGACTATCGTGTGCACCGAGCTCGGGGAGACCATTGCCATCATCGAGACATCCCAGCCGCTGGCCCTTGCAGACACACTGCAGTTGTGCCAGGCGGCCCTGGGGGCTTCTGAAGCGAGCGGGCTGTTGCAGTTGGACACAGCCTTCATGTGACAGTTAAAGAGCAACAATAAAAAAATTTGGTTGCCAAAAAAAAAAAAAAAAAAATGGAGGTATAGTCCATGGGGTTTCAAAGAGTCAGACATGACTGAGTGACTTTCACTTCTTCACTTCACAAGAAAATGAAAGAAGGCAATGACAAAACACAAAATTCAAAGAAAAAGAGAAAACGATCATGAAATAAAAGACATTAATGCTTCTCTGGAGCTGGGAGGGAGGGGGCGAAAATTGACACTAAAGGGTCAGAATGGAATTCTTTAGAGTTCTGGATGTATCTTATATCTTGATCATGGTAGAGATTAAATGAGGCAAGTTACACCTCAGTGAAGTTGAGTAATGAAGGGAGTTGTAGGTTATCAAAATGAAATGTCACTGAGAGGCCAGGTATGATTGAAACTGAAAAATATTTCTTAAGTTAAGCACTGTAGACACCAGGTTTTTATCAGAAACTACTGTATTAGAAGTTAAATCACGGTGATTATTTTTAAGGACTGAAATAATTTATAATGACCAAAAAACAAAAGGAACAACTTTTCTAAAACTTAAGACAATTAATTAATCACTTCAACTGTTTAACTCTTCAGGTGATGGGGGACTCAAGTGGTAAAGAATCTGCCTGCATAGGAGGAGACCTGAGTTCTACCCCTGGGTCGGGAAGATCCCCTGGAGAAGGGAATGGCTACCCACTCCAGTATTCTTGTCTGGAAAATTCAGAGGGGCCAGGCGGGCTACAGTCCTTGGGGTTGCAAAGAGTTGGACACAACAAAGTGACTAATACTTTAATTCACACTTTCATTTGACTCTTCATCCTTAATCAACCCCTAACAAAAACATACAATACTTATGATTAATACAAATTTTTGCTTTGTTTTTATTTTACTTTGCTTGTGTTTTGTGTTCACCATAAAAACTGTCAACCACATCCACACTGAGGATGGACATGATAATGATTACAATTCACGACCTTAAGATTAAAAGTGGGAGATCAGTTATTTGGCAATTGCATCTATATGTTATTGCTATCACTTGAGTTTTAGTTTTTTTCCTATTACATTGTATTCATGAGAGTTTTTAAGCTGCTTAGAGCAATCTACCACTGCCTGACTATAAATTACATAAGTTCATATCTAACACTTAACGATGAATCTTTTCACGGTTTGCTAGGGTTATCACTTTTAAGAGCAAGAATAATCTTAACAATATCAGAGCTGTAATTTTTTGTAGATTTCTCAGGTACCTTGAAATTTTAATTGAACAGATAGCTAAGATCAAAAATAATTTGATACACTTCAAATCCATAAGTGACTTTAATTGTTAAATATTTATTTGCACATTTAACTAACTACATCAAAATATTTCAGATGGTTTTGGAGCATTTGCTGTAGTTAACTCAAAGTGAATCATTTATCTTGAAAAACAAATATAAACACATTATATATACATAAAACATAAAGTCTTTCTAAATAGAGTACTCACTTTGGAAATCAATTTTATACAGATGTTTTCTTCATCCTAATTCTAAATCAATCCCAATCCTGTATCAAGAAACAAGAGTACATTAAAAAGCATGAAATATATAACATATTTTATAATAGATATGGAATAATCTTTCTTTTCCTATCTATTCCATAACTAAATTTTCATTAGTTAGGCTTCTGATCTGGTGATTTAAGATGTTCTTAAGCAGTGTTGTTGACTCACAGTCTATCCACAAGAACCAGAAAATCAAGTGTGAAGGCAATGCCCATCATTATGTAAAAATCTAACCCAGTGAAAACACAAGAGCCTTGCGCATAGAAAATAGATATTGCAACTTGCACCCTAAAACTGGGCATTGTATTCTGCCTCTAGAAGAGATGCTGCCACTAGTTCTCAATGGCAGCAGAAAAGCCACTTCGTGAAAATCTGGTAGAGCTACTATAACCCAATAGCAGAACATCTTCTGTATGATCAGTTTTCTTTATGTCATTACATCCAGTTTCATCATCCAGAGCAAGTCCATCTGACTAGTGAGGCACACATGTGATGCTCAAGTTGTAACTTCTAGGGAAACTGCCAAATACAGAATGTAAATATTTCAGCTTCTATGGTGAGAAGAAAACAGTCAAAGAAGACGGTGGAATCCTCTAATATGAGATGAAGTTTCAGATGTTGGCATGTCAAACAATAACAAAAAAATTACTACAGACATTAGTAATGATTTTCTAGAAGCAAAAGCTATAATATACTTTCTCTATGCACTGACAATTACTTATATTTACTCAAAGGACTTTTGGTACGGTATATAAGCATTAATTAATGCTCACCATTTGTAGCCTACTAGACACTCTTTAACTATGAGTCAGCATCCTATAACTTATGACTGCATTACTTTAAAAGTGTGAGGTTTTAAATTCTATTTGTGACAAGCTCACAGATAACATCATACTCAATGGTGAAAAGCTGAAAGCCTTTCCTCTAAAATGAGGAACTTGACAAGGATGCCTACTCTCACCACTTCTATTTAACACAGAGCTGCAAGTTCTAGCCACAGAAATCAGGCAAGAAAAAGAAATAAAAGACTTTCAAATGGGAAACAAAGAAATAAAACTGTAACTGTTTGCCGATGGCATGATACTATGAACACACCAAAGTCTGCACCAAAAAACTTCAGAAATAAAAAGGAAGTCAATAAAGTTTCAGGATACAAGATTAACATATAAAACTCTGCTGCTTATTTATACACTAATAGTGAAATATCAGAAAAAGAATTCAAGATAATAATCCTATCTGTTTACAAACACATCAAAAAAGAATAAAATACCTAAGAATAAACTTAACCAAGGAGATAAAAGACCTGTTCTCTAAAAACTATAAAACACTGATGAATAAAAATGAAAATGATACAAAGAAATGGAAATATATCAAGTGCTCCTGGATGGGAAAGTTTAAACATTGTTAAAATGTCCATAAAGCAATCTACAGATTTAATGCAATCCCTCCCTCCCAGGTGGCACAGTTGGTATAGAATCTGCCTGCAATGCAGGAGGCCTAGGCTCGATCCCTGGGTCAGGAAAATCCCCTGGAGAAGAAACTGGCTACCCACTCCAGTGTCCTTGCCTGGAAAATTCTATGGACAAAGGAGCCTGGCAGGCTACAGTCCATGGGGTCGCAAAGAGTTGGACATGACTGAGCATGCACTTCCTCTTTCTATCTAAATACACACTGCAATTTCAAAGAACTATAAAATAATCCTAAAATTTATATGGAACCACAAAATCCCCAAAATGCTAAAACAATCTTGCAAAAGAACAATTTGAAGATGCCACATCCTCTGACTTCAGTGTGTGTGTGCTAAGTTGCTTCAGTTGTGTCCGACTCTTTGCAACCCATGGACTGTAGCCTGCTGGCTTCTCTGTCCACGGGATGCTTCAGACAAGAATATGGAGTGGGTTGCCATTTACTTCTCTGACTTCAGACTACAGTACAAAGTTACAGTAAATAAAACAGCATGCTATTTACGCAAAGCACACACACAAATCAATGGAATAGAATTCAAAGCCCAGAAATAAAGCCACACTCCTATGGTCAATCAATCTACAACAAAGGAAACAAGACTAAACAATATAAAATGGCAACCTCTTCAATAAGTTGTTCTGGACGGTTATGTGTTAAAGAATGCTATAAGAACATTTCATTATACCATATATAAAAATAAAGTTTAAATGGATTAAAAGACCTGAAAGCAATCCCTGAAATCATAAAATTCCTAGATAAGAGCATAGGCAGAATATCCTTTGACATAAATCGCTGTGATGATTTTCTAGATCTATTTCCTCAGGCAAAAGATATAAAAGCAGAAGTAAACAAACAGGACATAATTAAATTTAAAAGTTTTTGTACAGCAAAGAAAATCATTGACAAAGCAAAAAGATAACCCCAAATTGGAGAAAATATCTGTGAATGATATGACCTATAAGGAAATATATATTTTTATATAAATACTTACAACACTCAGTATTTTTTTCAAAGCCTGATTAAAAACTGGGAAGAAAATCTGAAAACATTTTTCCAAAGACATACAGAGGGTCAACAGGCACATGAAAAGATGTTCAATATCACTAATCATCAGAGAAATGCAAATCAAAATCACAATGAAATATCACTTCACACCTATCATAATGCCTACCATAAACAAGAACTAAAATGACTAAGGCTGGAAAGAATGTGGAGAAGAGGAAACCCTAGTATGCACTGTTGGTGGGGATGCAACTGGAGGAGCCATTATGGAAAAAGAGTAGGAAACTTCCTCAAAAAAACTAAAAACAGAGCTATCATATGATCCAGCAATTGTAATTCTCAGTATATATCTGAAGAAAACAAAAACAGTAATGTGAAGAGGTACATGCACTTCAGTGTTCATCACAGCATTACTTACAATAGCCAAGCTATGGAAGCATCCTAAGGATCCATTAAGTGATGAATGGACAAAAAAGTGGTATATATAGACACAGGCATGCATACATACACAATAGAAGATTACTGTGTTGTGCTTAGTCGCTCAGTCGTGTCCAACTCATTTGCAACCCATGGACTGTAGCCCATCAGGCTCCTCTGCCCATGGGGATTCTCCTGGCAAGAATACTGGAGTGGGTTGCTATACCCTCTTCCAAAGGATCTTCCTGACCCAGGGATCAAACCAGCATCTCCTGTATTGCAGGCAGATTCTTTACCACTAGGCCACCTAGGAAGCCCAGAAAGTATTATTCTAAATGAAATAACTCAAATAGAGAAAGACAAATATACTGTACATTATCACTCATATGTGAACAAAAGAAATAAATTAATGTATATAACTAAACAGGGATCAAATCCAGTTTCCTGCACTGCTCACTGTCTGAGCCACCAGAGAAGCCCTTGATTATAAAACCAAGCAGAAATAGATTCACACATATAGTAAACAAACTAGCATTTACCAGTGAGGAGAGGCAAGATAGGGGTATGGGTATGTGTCTCTTGACACATATGTATCTCTTGTATCTCTTGACACAAATTACTATGTACAAAATAGATGAGCAAAAGGATATTTGGTACATAATAGGAAATATAGCTATTATTTTGTGATAACTTTAAATGGAGTGTGATCCATTAAAATGAATCACTACCATACACTTAAAACATTAACACTAACATTACTCTTAACATTGTAAATCAACTATAACTTCAATAAAAATAAATTCATTTAAATATAATAGTGAAATAAAATATGTTATCGCAAATTGAGCACAGTGTGAAATGAAACAGATGTCCATATCCTAATCTGTGTTCTTATTTCTCTAATTACTAATTTGTGATTTATGAGAACTTAGTTTACCTCGAGAGCCTCAGTTTCGTCATCCATAGAAAGGTATTGATAATGGTAATAAAATGGTGAATATCTATCTCTTAATATAGAAAAGAGAATTATATAAAAACTAAAGTATACACTCTACAGAAAATATGAGCTGTTATCTGGCTCACATCTCATAGATAACCAAATGCCTTCATATGTGTTCTCTCAATGTATCACTTATTCCCACATACAATCTTGTTAGGCAATTCTATGGCCTCTATACCACTGTTAAATTATATCTTACTGCACCCACATACTCTTCACTTCACAAAATAATAAACAAAATACAGACAAGACACACAACTGCCATTTATGTGAGGTAAGACCATGTGTCAAATTGAAGAAAGTAGGGAAAACCACTAGATCATTCAGGTATGACATAAATCAAATCCCTTATGATTATACAGTGGAAGTGACATATAGATTTAAGGGATTGGATCTGACAGACAGAATGCATGAAGAAATACAGACAGAGATTCATGACATTGTACAGGAGATAGGGATTAAGATGATCCCCAAGTAAAAGAAATGCAAAAAAGCAAAATGGCTGTTTGAGGAGAACTTACAAATAGCTGTGAAAAGAAGAGAAGTGAAAAGCAAAGGAGGGAAGGAAAGATATTCTCATTTGAATGTAGAGTTCCAAAGAATAGCAAGGAGAGATAAGAAAGCTTTCCTCCATGATCAGTGCAAAGAAATAGAGGAAAACAATACAATGGGAAAGACTAGAGGTCTCTTCAAGAAAATGAGAGATACCAAGGGGATATTTCATGCAAAGAAATGGTATGGACCTAACAGAAGCAGAGGATATTAAGAAGAGGGGGCAAGAATACACAGAAGAACTATACAACAAAGATCTTCATGACCGAGATAATCATGATGGTGTCATCACTCACCTAGAGCCAGACATCCTGGAATGTGAAGTCAAGTGGGCCTTAGGAAGCATCGCTATGAACAAAGCTAGTGGAGGTGATGGAATTTCAGTTGAGCTACTTCAAATCTGAAAAGAGGATGCTGTGAAAGTGCTCCACTCAATATGTCAGCAAAATTTGGAAAACACAGCAGTGGCCACAGAACTGGGAAAGGTCAGTTTTCACTCCAATCCCTGAGAAAGTCAATGCCAAAGAAATCTCAAACTACTGCACAGTTGCACTCATCTCACATGCTAGTAAAGTAATGCTCAAAATTCTCCAAGCCAGGCTTCAGCAATACGTGAACCATGAACTTCCAGATGTTCAAGCTGGTTTTAGAAAAGGCAGAGGAACCAGAGATCAAACTGCCAATATCTGCTGGAACATTGAAAAAGCAAGGGAGTTCCAGAAAAACATCTATTTCTGCTTTATTGACTATGTCAAAGTCTTTGACTGCGTGGGTCACAATAAACTGTGGAAAATTCTGAAAGAGATAGGAATACCAGACCACCTGACCTGCCTCTTGAGAAATCTGTATGCAAGTCAGGAAACAATAGTTAGAACTGGATATGGAAAAATAGACTGGTTCCAAATAGGAAAAGGAGTACATCAAGGTTGTATATTGTCACCCTGCTTATTTAACTTATATACAGAGTATATCATGAGAAATGCTGGGCTGGAAGAAGCACAAGCTGGAATTAAGATTGCCAGGAGAAATATCAATAACCTCAGACAAGCAGATGACACCACTCTTATGGTAGAAAGTGAAGAGGAACTAAAGAGCCTCTTGGTAAAAGTGAAAGAGGAGAGTGAAAAAGTTGTCTTAAAACTCAACATTCAGAAAACTAAGATCATGGCATCCGGTCCCATCACCTCATGGCAAATAGATGTGGAAACAGTACAGTGGCTGACTTTATTTTTCTGGGCTCCAAAATCACTGCAGATGGTGATTACAGCCATGAAATTAAAAGATGCTTACTCCTTGGAAGGAAAGTGATGACCAATCTAGACAGCATATTAAAAAGCAGAGACATTACTTTGCCAACAAAGGTCCATCTAGTCAAGGCTATGGTTCTTCCAGTAGTCATGTATGGATGTGAAAGTTGGACTATAAAGAAAGCTGAGCACCAAAGAATTGATGCTTTTGAACTGTGGTGTTGGAGAAGACTCTAGAGAGTCCCTTGGACTGCAAGGAAATCCAACCAGTCCATCCTAAAGGAGATCAGTCCTGGGTGTTCAATGGGAGGACTGATGTTGAAGCAGAAACTCCAATACTTTGGCCACCTGATATGAAGTACTGAGTCATTAGGAAAGACCCTGATGCTGGGGAAGACTGGGGCAGGAGGTGAAGGGGACGACAGAGGATGAAATGGTTAGATGGCATCACTGACTCAAAGGACGTGAGTTTGGGTAAACTCCAGGAGTTGGTGATGGACAGGGAGGCCTGGCGTGCTGTGGTTCATGGGGTGCAAAGAGTTGGACACAATGAGCAACTGAACTGATAATACCCTCTCATGCTGTTGGTAAGTAAACACAATTTTTTAGCCATTTTTTATTAACACTATTTGATATGCTACATGCTTCCAGGAGAGGACAGTTATCTGTTCATTAAAAAAAAAAAAAATTCTCTTCTGATTACAGGCTGACAACATTTAAATAATTAATCAATTTTATGAGCAGCCCTCCTGATATCAAACATGACACATACTAAAACCTGGCAGAAGTACAGATTATTGTCTTGAAGAAATATGTAAAACCTGAGGATCACACACAAAAAAATGATACTCAGAACAGAAAATTATGCTACTTAATTACACTGCAGTGACATGGATTATAAAAGCTATTTGTAGTCCTAGATATGGTGGGCAGATAAAAATTATATTTTTTCTGCATTGCTTAAGGTTGAAAGAGACTGTAGATGCATAGCTGGAGAAATGATGAAAGGAAAAACTAATGAGCATAAATTAAAAATTCTCCTTATGTCTCTACCGATAAAATCTCCCCACTCTCTAACGTGTTTCCCTCTCCAGGTCACCTAGACACATCTGAGTCCTGAAATTTTGTCTGATCTGTTCCACCCATACTATTGTCTTCTTGCCCATCTGATAATGGGATTTGGAGGAAGGAATAATCTAACCCTTCTCGCATTGACTGAACTAACAGAATTGAGTATGGGTTGAAAAAAGAGAGAGGAAACCCATCAAGGAAGAATGATAGAGGCAGGAAGAGAGCAATGGTTGTAGCCAGTGGCACTATTTTATAATAGAACACAGTAACCATTTACAGAGTGGGTATCTTTAGAAATTTCACACTAAAATCAATATGCCAGCTCTGACATACAGCTCTGCTGCAGGCAATTATTTTTTCAAGAAAAAAAATCATAACAGATTTAACAAAAATAGAAAGTGAATGTATACCCAGAGATTGAATATTTCCTAGGAATAGAAGATAGCAAGAAAACTACTAACTGCCTATTATGCTCTAAGCATTAAAAAAAAAAAAACAAAAAACATGGCGGAAGGAAAGGCAAAATGGACCATTTTCTCCAGGATGGTCTGAACTCAACAGTAAGAGCCCCAAGTACTTGGACATACCTTTGACTTAAGTTTATCTACCCCCACCTCTATCTACCTACACACACAAACACATACACCCATTACAGTGTTAATATTAAATGGTTCCTCAGATTTTAAAATATTTACCTAGTTCTAACATGACCAGGCACTTTTACTGACTTTCTTTAGATGAAGAAGACAGTTTGTGTCTGTGTCTTTTGGGAGGCTGACAATGTGGACACATTTTCTCAGATTAGATTCCATCAGGATGGTGCTGCATTTTAGATTCACTTGGATGTAGCAGAGAAATGGGAGATCACACACCACTGACAGAAGGGTAACTAATGGCCCTCTCTCAGAATTTCTGACTTAGGTTTTGATAAATGTAAGTTAGGAGGACTGGCGAGATTTAGCAGAGTTTTTATAGAATTAACAACCAGGCTGTCACAGCATTCAAAGTGAGGAAAGACTGTCCCTCTTACTGACTAGATAGTACTGTTTCTCAGTAGATTCTGATAATGATAATTATGATAACTAACAATTTTTGATTGGAATTATGTGACACTTTCCTAACTATGTAATGCAAGGTGACTTTTTAAAATTTAATTTAATCCTGCAAGATAAATGCTATTATTATTCCATTTCTACAGTAGGAAAAGGAAATGAAACAGTAAAATGGTTCTTGTTTCATGGAGAAGACTTGAGACTAAAAAAGTTGTATAAATGTTGTGAAGACAGTGTAGTTTCAACAAGAAAAATGGAAAAGCAGAATGAGAACTGAAATAAAATATTTTAAAATTCTTCCTAAACATAAACCTGAATGGAAAATAAAATATTGGAAGTGGAAGATAAGTGCAAATCATTGTTTTCTTATACCCTCCTCTCAGAAAAGCTCATAAATCAGATGAAACAATGTATTTAGAGATGTTTCAATATTTTCAATATTAATTCAAAAATTTTTTTTGACATTCAAAAACATTCAAAAATGTTTCAATATTGTTTTCAATAGTTATTCCTAAAAGCTTACTTTAGAACTGTGGATATTACAGCTCTCACAGAATATCACTTTTTGATACATTCATGAATGAAATTACTCATGTAGACAGATTTTATTCTTGACCCATTATAACAGCTCCTTTCTTTAAGGCATATGCAGTTAATATCTCACAAACTATCACAATCTATTAGAGACAGGTTTGTAATTCTTGACCCACATGCAACAATAGCCTATTGCAGGTTAATTTTTTTAGCTTTCCTAATAAACAGCAGACCAAGAACAAAAACAAAACTTCTATAATATGAACTAAAAAACCCAGGATTTAAGAGTTTTATTTGATGCATGCATTCTCCAGTTTGCAAGAGGATTTACCCCTCCGTAAGATTTTTCAGCAGGCAGTTTTATATATTCATTTATGTACCTACCTTAAATATTCCCATTAGTTACTGAAATTTTTACTCTAACATAAAAGAAGGAGATGATAGTCTGGTTCAGTGAAGGAGGAAGAGGGCAGGATGACGGGAAGAACGGCGTCACTTCATGTTCTAGCACACATCACAGCTTGTTCTTGGAGAACCAACCAAGGAAGAATTACCAGCACCAGTGGTAGGAGGTGAGTTCAGAGAACACCTGAGAATGTCTTATGACGTGAGGTCTCATTCTGAAATCACCCAGAGCTCGTGGACACAGGCTGACCTTTGCTCAGTGAAGTGAGAGGCCTCAGTGCCTTCCTGAGACACACAATGCAATCAGTTCCTTCTTGATGCTTCCAGACCCTGTCAAGGCCCACAGGCTGCCATCTCCTATCTCATGGAAACACTGCCAAGGATCGGATTGTGAGCAAAGCAGCAGATATTAGTTCTCACATTTTTCTCAGGATTTTCTTCCTGAAGTTGCCTTTGAGTTTTGGTTTTGATACTTTACACACACACACATATATATATGTTTGAGAAGAGTATATGCACTTGAGTACTATGCTCCTGAAATCTCAAACACCTGACTAAAATGAGAAAATGGTCATGCCCTTTCTTCACTGTCCAAAGACGCGGGCACTAAAACATGTTCATTCTTACTATTACTCTCTTGGCCAAGTTTGGGAGTTTAACATATGAATATGGCACCTGGGCCACCTGCACAAGATTTCTACAGCCAAATCACAGTAACCAACAGCTAGGGTACACATGGCTCATTTCAAGTCTATGTAGCCACCTATTATCACCATATGTCTTTTATTTGATTTTTAGTCATAGGAATATCTTTTCTGAATCATTTACTTTCTATTGAGAGCTCATAAAGGAGTTGGTCCACAGATCCAATATGGGGTCAAAGAACACCATTACTGCATTAGACTCATGGTCCATGAAAACCACTATTTATTGCTGAAATCTGCTTCGAAAGATCTGCAATGAGGAACCATTGCTGTCCTTCCCTAAAAACTACCAGAGTTTAATATGATCCAAGCCAGTTGTGCATATGATTGGTGATAGAAGTAAACTCCAATGCTGTAAAGAGCAATACTGCATAGGAATCTGGAATGTTAGGTCCATGAATCAAGGCAAATTGGAAGTGGTCAAATAGGAGATGGCAAGAGTGAACATCGACATTCTAGGAATCAGCGAACTAAAATGGGCTGAAATGGATGAATTTAACTCAGATGACCATTATATCTACTACTGTAGGCAAGAATCCCTTACAATAAATGGAGTAGTCATCATAGTTAGCAAAAGAGTCTGAAATGCAGTATTGGATGCAATTTCAAAAATGACAGGATGATCTCTGTTCATTTCTAAGGCAACCATTCAATATCACAGTAAACCAAGTCTATGTCCTGGCCAGTAATGCTGAAGAAGCTGAAGTTGAACAGTTCTATGAAGACCTACAAGACATTCTAGAACTAACAGCCCCAAAAGATGTCCTTTTTATCATAGGGGGCTGGAATGTAAAAGTAGGAAGTCAAGAGATATACCTGAAGTAACAGGCAAATTTGGCCTTGAAGTACAAAATGAAGCAGATCAAAGGCTAACAGAGTTCTGCCAAGAGAACGCACTGGTCATAGCAAACACCCTCTTTCAACAACACAAGAGAAGACTCTACACATGGACATCACCAGATGATCAATACTGAAATCTCTGCAGCCAAAGAAGCTCTATACAGTCAGCACAAACTAGACTGGGAGCTGACTGTGTCTCGGGTTATATATTCCTTATTGTCAAATTCAGACTTAAATAGAAGAAAGCAGGCAAAACCACTAGACCATTCAGGTATGACCTAAATCAAATCCCTTGTGTTTACTACAGTTCAATTCAATTCAGTCGCTCAGTCGTGTCTGACTCTTTATGACCCCCATGTACTGGAGAACACCAGGCTTCCCCGCCCAGTACCAATTCCTGGAACTTGCTCAAATTCATGTTCATCAAGTCAATGATGCCATCCAACCATCTCCTCTGTCATCCCCTTCTCCTCCCGCCTTCAATCTTTCCCAGCATCAGGGTCTTTTCCAGTGAGTCAGCTCTTCCTACCAGGTGGCCAACACATTGGAGTTTCAGCTTCAGCATCAGTTCTTCCAATGAATATTCAGGACTGATTTCCTTTAGGATTCACTGGTTGGATCTCCTTGCAGTCCAAGGGACTCTCAGGAGTCTTCTCCAACACCACAGTTTAAAAGCATCAATTCTTTGGTGCTCAGCTTTCTTTATAGTCCAACTTTCACATCCACACATGACTACTAGAAAAACCATAGCTTTAACTAAATGGACCTTTGTCAGCAAAGTAATGTCTCTGCTTTTTAATATGCTGTCTAGGTTGGTCATAGTTTTTCTTCCAAAATGCGAAGCATCTTTTAATTTCAGCTTCACGTACAAAGATATTTAAATTTCTTCAGAAGCCACTAGCACATCTTGCTTCATGCTGTGACGCAATCTCTGATTTAAATATCTGCTTTTTTTTTAGGATTTCCATAAACTACCTTAATAATACCTAGATCTTCATATTTTTTTCATTTATTCCCATCTTCAGGGGTCTTTGGCTCTTGCTTTGGTTTCCCTTGGGTTCTCTGGTTTCAGCCCTGCCCTGAAAGCCTCTACTCTATGGTTTCTAGGTTGGAGTCTTTTGACTCTGCCTCTGCTTTGCATGGTTTTGAGAGACTACTCACAAGATGCACTCCTCTTAGCCACCCCACTGGAAAAACCAATAGTCTCAAGGAATTAGCTGGATTCTGGTCCCAGCCCTATTATGTAAAGGATAGTTTTCTGTAGTAATAAGTACATAATAAAATAAAGTGAGTCATCAACATTTAGATAAGGCTTGTAGTTACAGTGGTTTTGACTATGAAACTGGAGACTAATGATAGATCAATTTGTGAGAACAATATTCTTACTTACGGTGTGGCAGTATATTATCATCTTTTTTGTGAAATACAGACTTGGAGGACAGAAAGAATCCTGTGTATGTCAATATGAAGTGCTCCTTAATATCTCCAATCCTCAGTTTCTTCAACTGTCAAGTAGGGGTAATATGATATTGTCTCCCGGGGCCATTTGTATGTTTTTCATGCCAATAGTTGGACACCGAATAACATTTAAGTAAAACAGGAAAGAGTAGTAGCAGTCTGAGCTAGAGAGAGTATGCAATAATATATTTAAAAGTATTAATGCCTGAAACACATGTGTTGATTTAATCAAATGAGTTATGTAGAGGCATAGCATGATCAAACAATCTGGGAATAAATATGAATAGGTGGCTGATAACAATGACTCAGAAGATATAAAAGATTATCGTTCATACAATTAGAACAGGTGACATTCTGAGGCTCTGGGTTCATATTAACGAGGTATGCTAAGACCATCTGATTGAAAGCATGGCCAGATTATATTCTGCAGCAACTTCCTTCAAGCAGAGGAGTCAACTGGTCCAACTCTTTTACTACAATGGACTTAAGACTTCCTTGACCAGACTGTGACAAAAAAAAAACAAACAAACTGCAAATTGCAAAGCTTAGTCTTCAGGAGGTATTATGGCTTCTTTTCTTCCTTCTTTGAATGCTGACCTGAAACTGCCATTTAAGGATGAAAGCCTTCATGGGGAGCTGAAGGTGTCTCAGAGGACACTCAACACCAATGTCAAAATTGTGAGGGACCACTTATCCCAGTGATTCTTCAGCTGGACACAGTCACATAAGTACAATCAGGTGAAACCAGCAAAACTCTGTCCAGCCAAGTCATGTAGTCAAGAGAAATCATAATGTTGATGTGAATCACTAAATTGAGAGACAGTTTTTTTACACAGTGACAGAGAACAGAATCGCTCTTGATTAATTTAGAAATAATTGAAAAACTTTTATCAGGAAAGGATCTAAGTAAAGCTGAATATATTGCATCTTTGTCTGAAACATTTTTCAGCAGTTTTTGCCCCAAGTAATTTACATCTGTTGTTAGAAAACACTAGTTTTATGGAAATCTTATAACTACAAAATATTAAAAAAGAAGACTATCACAGAGATATAAAGTTAAAAAAGATCAGATCTAAAGGTTTACATGTTCATGATCTCCCTTATTAGAAGTCATTCCATGTGTGACAGTATAACTGAAACTGTAATCCTTACAGGTTTTAACAGCTAAACACCAACATGTCCCTTTGGGATCTACTAAAATTCCATTTAAAAACTATAAGGTGGAGGTGGGAGGGAGGCTCAGAGTGAGGGAATATATGTATATTTATAGCTGATTCCTGTTGTTGTACAACAGAAACATACAACAGTATGAAGCAATTGTCCATTACAAATAAATGAAAGACAACAAAAAATTTAAAAAATGAAAACTATAAGGTACTTATAAGCAGATCTTAGCTTAACAGTGTTGTCTTTTTTTTTGGGGGGGGGGCGGTGTTTCAAGTGACTTTCTCTGAGTTTTGCTTGAAATGATACCTTAAGAATTTTATGATTTTTTTGTGTGTGTGCATGTTTGCTCATGTGCACTCAGTAGTGCCTGACTCTGCAACCCCATGGACTTTAGCCTGCCAGGCTCCTCTGCCCATGGAATTTTCCAGGCAGGAATACTGAAGTGGGTTGCCGGTTCTTATTCCAGGGATTTTCTCAACCCAGGGATTGAACCCACATCTATTATGTATCCTGCTTTGGCAAGTGGATTCTTTTCTACTGGTGCCACCTGGGAAGCCCCCGTGTGATTGATTGGTCTTTATAAGTCTGAGGAAAATGAAAGACAGAAACAGAGACGGAGAAAGATAAGAGAGACAGAGACAAAGAGACATGCATAAATCACGCAGACTGGTTTCTTTCTAATCTTCTGGGATAAAATTAGGAGAAAGTTATTCTTAGAAGGGAAATAAAGCTGAGAAAAAGCAGAATACTCCACAGCTCTTAGAACTGTTTAACTGTTGCGACCCTGTAACCTTCAATAATGCTACAGGTATGGTGAGAGGCCAAAGACCAAAATAACTTAAGGGCAAATATATTCAGTCCAATATAAAGTACTCATATTAATGATGGCACTAAATACAGAAGGTATTCAAAATGCCTTTTACTATGTAAAAAGGTTTTTGGTTATTTTCTAAATCTGATAAATTTAATTAAGTTGACCTTAGTTAAAAATTTCCAATTTTTTTGTTTCAAATGCATTTGGAGACTTCACCAACATTGAGTGACAAAATATTATAGACCATAAAATTTTAATACAAACAGTAAAATTCACTTATTTTGATGTATAGCTTTGTATGAATTCTTACAAGTGCATAAAATCTTACTATTGAGTAAAGACAAAAAATAAGTCCCCCATATGGTTCCTTTGTAGTCACCCCTCAGCCCATTCTCAGCCCGCAAATGATATTCTGTTCTCCATCCCTATAGTTCTGCCATTTCCAAAACAGACCATGAATTTTATATGCATAGCTTTTATTGTGTAGAGATGATCAGGCTTTAATGAGATAAAACGGTATTTTTCACAAATGCTATGTTGCCTTCAGAGGAAAACAATTTCCTCTGTAGCTCCACCAAGCTGTGGTTTTTAGACTGGAGTTGAAAAATCTTTACCAGGGATTATTCTGTAAAAGAATCCTCTAACTCTGTAATAAAAGATTTGGTGGGAGGAAGTGAAAGGAACCTGGAAAAGCTAATGGAGGCAAAGGCTTTAACACAGGCCATCTTTCAGTTCAATATAAATTGTATCTTTCCTCATTTTAAAGAACACATAAACACACACAAAGACTAGAGGATACACAATAATCATAGAAAGAACAATAAAAACAAAAGTAGATATTTACCTTATGTTCACTCACCGATTCAACAAGAATTTAGTGAAGCATTTATTATGATGGCTTGGGAGAAAGAGTGAATTTAGAGAAACAAGATATTTTCCATCATGCAGTTTATATTCTGGTAGGAAAACGCAGACAATAAATAAGTAGGCAAATAATTTAAATAATTATATACTGTTAGGTAGGTTTGAAATCTTCTAAAAGCTTACAGATTATTTGAGGACAATTAGCTGTACACCAGTAGGTGACTGGGAAACTCCCATTAAGTGATTGAGGAAGTGAATTAGGGAAGGGAAGGCAGCCAATAAATAGTATTATGACGGGGCCCAGGTCCTCTTCCGAACCCTGGGGAATGTGTGGAATGACTCTCAGGTTCATTCCAAGCTGAAAAAAAAAAAAAAATGCTAGTGTTTCTACCCACTTGTGTCTCTTTTTCTTCAATTGTTTTACTCTTTATTCTTCAGACTGAAGAATTTCTACTGATCTATCTTCCTATTTATTCATTACAATTTTTCTGCTATCATGCATCCACCATTGAATTAATCTACCAAATTTTTTAACTCTAGAATTACACTATTCAACTCTAGGATTTCCATTTTTTATTTCTACTTCTCCTTTGAGATTTCCTATTTATTAAGTCACTACAAATATATCTTTAATTTTTTGAAACATTGTGTTTTTCAGTACTTTAAGCATACTTCTAACAATTGCTTTGATGCCCTTTCTGCTCAATCCAATGTTCAGCGAACCTAAGATCAGTTTTTGTTGCTGTTTTCCCCTTAATATTGGCCATTTATTTTACATTATTTATGCTACTTCATATTTTAGTGGTCAGCTACTGATCTGGGCATGCATACACTGTACTCCAAAAAGTCAAGTCCTGTATGTATATGTCTATGGGGAATCTCAGTTAACCTCCAGCCACTTTTCTATCTGCCATGGCTTCAACTGTATGCCAGGCTTTCTCAGGTCTCCCTTAGCAAGTGTGTAGGTTTCTGTCAGTCAGACAGGTTTGGATGGCTTATGCGTGGACCTCGCCTTCTAAGCTCTGCTCATTAAATTTCTGGCAGGTCTGTAGCTTGCCCCAACTGTGACTGTGACTTCTGGCTCACAGACGTATAAATTTCATCTCGTTTCTTATGAGTTAGTAAATTTTACTAATAATGTCACCCATGTGAGTTTTCAGTTATATTGGTCCAAAGGGAACCCAACCCCTCTCGCAGCAAGATTGATTCCCATGGCCAGCATCCACCCAGGTTATACCGCTGTGCTTGCTGCCAGAAGTTGGGTGGACTTGATTAGATCAGTACCAGCAAAGAATGTCGTCGACTTTGCTACTCTTACTGAAACTATTGGCAGCTTTTATAAATGTATGCCTCTCAGTTTGTTTGTTTCATCATTTTTCTGAGAACATATTATGGTTGTTTTCAACTATTCTATCCAATTTTATATTTTTTTAATTTTTAGGAAAGGGTCTTCCAATTTTTTTAAGTTACTATCGATCAAATCTACCCCTGCTCCTCCCAAGTTCCTTTATACTAGCACTGAACAGACATGGTGGATATGCTACGACAAATTTTTATCAAGTTCTCCCACTAAAGCAAGTCATATGAATTCTTTCAGTTTTCAAAATTCTTTCTGTGCTTTATAAAATAATGGTTATGAAAGAGTGGTCAATATAAAGCAGTGAAAACTCAATTGTGAGGAGAAAAGGTTGTCTTTATAGCTGCATACACATTGTGTAATGAAAAACTTTTTTCTCAAGTTATACAGAAAGGACATCTGTTCCAGTGATAACTTTCCTTTGTCCAAACTTTTAAATTTATTTTTATTTGGAGGATAATTGCTTTATAATATTGTGCTTGTTTCTGCCATTCATTAACATGAATCAGTCATAGCTATACATATGTCCAGGCCCTCTTGAACCTACATCCCTATTCCCACATTTTTACTGGTAGCACAGATAAAAATAAAAGTAACTCAAAACAAAAACATAAGCTGGTGGCAAATATTTATCCTCAGTTTTATTTCTGATAAAGTTAACTATATAATTTAGTATTTTTCAATTATGTGTTCCAATTTGAGGTCTTCTTTTTTGCCCTAAGAATTCATACCTGTGAAATTCATCCTGCATCTATCTGAATTGATTCTTTGTTAAGCTAGATTTCTCTGAAAGCTCTCATTTGCCAAGCTGTCTTTTGAAAATGAAATATGATTCTCATTATATTAATCCCTCACTTAAAGTGATCCTTGTTTCAGTTCAGTTCAGTTGCTCAGTTATGTCCAACTCTTTGTGACCCCATGGACTGCAGCATGCCAGGCTTCCCTGTCCTTCACCAACTCCTGAAGCTTGCTCAAACTCAAGTCCATCTAGTCGGTAATGCCATCAAACCATTTCATCCCTTGTCATCCCCATATCCTCCTGCCTTCAATCTTTCCCAGCATCAGGGTCTTTTCTAATGAGTCAGCTCTTCCCATCAGGTGGCCAAAGTACTGGAGCTTCAGCTTCAGCATCAGTCCTTCCAACAAATATTCAGGACTGATGTCCTTTAGGATTGACTGTTTGATCTTGCAGTCCAAGGGACTCTCAAGAGTCTTCTCCAACACCACAGTTAAAAGCATCGATTCTTCAGCACAGTTTTCTTTATGATTCAACTTTCCCATCCATACATGAATATTGGAAAAACCATAGCTTAGACTAGATGGACCTTTGTTGGCAAAATAATGTCTCTGCTTTTCAATATGTTGTCTAGGTTGGTCATAGCTTTTCTTCGAAGGAGCAAGCATCTTTTAATTTAATGGCTGCTGTCATCATCTGCAATGATTTTGGAGCCCAAGAAAATAAAGTCTGTCACTGTTTCTACTGTTTCCCCATCTGTTTGCCATGAAGTGATGGGATTTGATACCATGATCTTCATTTTTTGAATGTTGAGGGTTAAGCCAGCTTTTTCACTTTCCTCTTTCACTTTCATCAAGAGGCTCTTTAGTTCCTCGTCGCGTTCTGCCATCAGGGTAGTGTTATCTGCAGATCTGAGGTTATTGATATTTCTCCCACCAATCATGTTACTGAGTCACAACTTTACTCCTTGTGCCTTCTTGAATTCACTTGATTTCCAAATGCAATGTTATTATTTCTTCTAAGTTTATTAAATTGCCTCCAATGGTAGAATTTATGCAAAGCATATTATCATTAGCATATCTGAATTCAACACAGATTAGGACAATTAAAAATTACCTGAGACTATAAAAGGGAGCTATAATTTGGAAGCAAAGCTATCTGACAAGGTGAATACATCCTGAAGTATCCTGAGGCACACTGATTAAAGCAGAGGATACTCTTCATAATACAAAGTAAACTAAGAAAATAAATCTATTACATTCATATACATATGTATATTTGTGTGTGTGCTATGTATGTATGATTAGCAAGGCTTATCAAACAAAACATTGTACAGTGAACTAAGAAAACTTATACATGCATGTGTATGTATATATGTGTATATCAGTAAGACTTATTAAAGATAGTTGCAAATATCTTGAAAAAAGTATTGTCAAACTCTCCTACATATTAAAACTGGGCTACTATTTCTTAGAGCATGTAGTAGTCCACTTTGAGTCTCTAAGATCCATCTGATTTTGCAGGCACCATAATGATGTTTTAAACACTGATATATTTGGAGTTATGATGGGGATTATAATCTTTGCATCCTTTAGAGATTTAAAGATAGCACAATATCCTCCATTCTTCCCCCTAAAATATTATTTTTTTATTTTCTTATGTAGGGAAGGGAGACAGTTTCAGACATTTCAGAGGTTTCTAGCCTCATAGCCCTATATCTCACAACACAGGGTTACCCCAGGTACCAAGTATATCAATCCGAATTACACATTCTGACCCCGGGAAAATACTACCAAGTGGGTGTGTAAACTTAAATGAACACTCTATAAGCTTAACAAGGGCTCAGGTAAGTTCAGTCGCTCAGTCGTGTCCCACTCTTTGCGACCCCATGAATCGCAGCACGCCAGGCCTCCCTGTCTATCACAAACTCCCAGAGTTTACCCAAATTCATGCCCTTCGAGTCTGTGATGCCATCCAGCCATCTCATCCTCTGTCGTCCCCTTCTCCTCCTGCCCCAGTCCCTCCCAGCATCAGGGACTTTTCCAACAAGTCAACGCTTCGCATGAGGTGGCCAAAGTATTGGAGTTTCAGCTTCAGCATCAGTACTTCCAATGAACACCCAGGACTGATCTCCTTTAGGATGGACTGGTTGGATCTCCCTGCAGTTCAAAGGACTCTCAAGAGTCTTCTCCAACACCACAGTTCAAAAGCATCAATTCTTCAGCGCTCAGCTTTCTTCACAGTCCAACTCTCACATCCATACATGACCACTGGAAAAACCATAGCCTTGACCAGAAGGACCTTTGTTGGCAAAGTAATGTCTCTGCTTTTTAATATGCCATCTAGGTTGGTCATCACTTTCCTTCCAAGGAGTAAGCGTCTTTTAGTTTCATGGCTGCAGTCACCATTGGCAGTGATTTTGGAGGCCAAAAAATAAAGTCTGACACTGTTTCCACTGTCTCCCCATCTATTTGCCATGAGGTGATGGGACCAGATGCCATGATCTTAGTTTTCTGAATGTTAACCTTTAAGCCAACTTTTTCACTCTCCTCTTTCACTTTCATCAAGAGACTTTTTAGTTCCTCTTCACTTTCTGCCTGAAGGGTGGTGTCATCTGCATATCTGAGGTTATTGATATTTCTCCCGGCAATCTTGATTCCAGCTTGTGCTTCTTCCAGCACAGCGTTTCTCATGATGTACTCTGCATATAAGTTAAATAAGCAGGGTGACAATATATAGCCTTGATGTACTCCTTTTCCTATTTGGAACCAGTCTGTTGTTTCACGTCCAGTTCTAACTGTTGCTTCCTGACCTGCATACAGGTTTCTCAAGAGGCAGGTCAGGTGGTCTGGTATTCCCATCTCTTTCAGAATTTTCCACAGTTTATTGTGATAACATGGGCTAGGATTTCATCTATTAGCTGGAATCACATGCCTACATTCAAACACGTGGCCATGATGGCACTTTGGTTCTCTGGATACCAACTTGCACCTGTGTCTAGTGGCCCTTGAGATGTCTGGGCATTTCTCTTTCCCCAGTGTACGGTTACTCCAGTTAGCAGCCACAGATACCTTTGGGGAAGGACTGATGGAATTATTATTTATAGTTATTACGGTATTACAGATTTCTTCTTTTTGGAGATGAGGTGTCTTCTCCCTTCAGTGGGTTCCAAGTGTGAAAGTTATCTCATAAAAGGAAAGTGGGAAAGAGAAGGTGACACCTTATTGGGGTGACTTCCCTCAAGCTCCTGTTCCTCCATCGACATCTTTCTGTAGAACAAGCTGAGGTGTATTCTTGCTGGCTGACCATCTCTTTTTCCCTTGACTACCAGGCTCCATCAGTCATCTCTGTAACTCTCTGTGATCCAGATCTCTTGACTGGCACTCTGATCCTTTCCTTCTCTCCAATAGTTGTGTCCACAAAGCTTCAATCAAGTAAGCACTGACTCCCAGCCTCGATAGGTTTCAAGTTCTATGATTCTTACTACTTTCAGTAAGCCTAGTTATGTCATGGCCTCTGCTATCATCAGCCCTGGATTACAAAGAAAAGCCAACAGGGGAAATTTTAGTGATGCTGAAACCAGCTCCTCTCACCTGTTTTCTAACAATCATGTTTTTCTTAAGTCCTGATGCACACACCAAACCTCTGCTAATTAATCAGTGTAGGTTTATACCTCTGGTTATCTTCCCTCCAAAATAAGGTATACTGCCTGAAATCCTGCCCTGTAGAAGAATTTCCTTCCTTCAGAGCCACATTCTGAATGGATCCAACTATAGCAGTGCTTTTCTGTCTGATGCTAAAAAACCATGGGCACCAATTGTAAACCAGGTTTGACCTATCTTTCCATGTCAACCTGTTATAGGACATCTCATGATAATACAGCATAGACTGAAGGATGG
Organism: Dama dama; assembly: GCF_033118175.1. Lineage (NCBI taxonomy): Eukaryota > Metazoa > Chordata > Mammalia > Artiodactyla > Cervidae > Dama > Dama dama. The sequence goes on along the minus strand of NC_083698.1, from coordinate 85,690,838 downwards.
TAAGAAATACATCAGTGAGGAAAGCACTGTGGGAGACCGAGACATGTGTCCATGCCTTTTTTTCACAATCAAGGAGGTCATCTTGTGCTCTTTATACATTGTGAATAACCCAATGTAAAAATCCCAGTACATGTCACTTGTTCTCTGAAACTACTATTGATAGTAAGAATCTGATAGCAAGTCAGAGTCTAACTAGAAAATAGAAACCACTTGATATGAAAATAGACTCATTTGAAGGATTTAATCTATGGGAACACTAAGAAGCCAAGCAGGGGACATAGAATATTCATTAACGATTATACAAACATTCATTGAACTTACATTGTTTATCCTTGTAGTAGTATTATGCAGGTTTATTTACTAGAATGAATTAAGTGGATTTCATGATTTCATAAATGTTTATGCATTGTCTCATAAAGCAATGGCTTAACAAGCTTGATTTCTAAGGAATTCCATAAGAAAATATATTTACTTTTAACATCAGGTTTTTTGTTTTGTTTTTTTTTTTTTTACAGACATCTAAGAAGAGGCAGCAAGAATACACAGAAGAACTGTACAAAAAAGATCTTCACGACCCAGATAATCACAATGGTGTGATCACTCACCTAGAGCCAGACATCCTGGAATGTGAAGTCAAATGGGCGTTAGAAAGCATTATACTAACAAAGCTAGTGGATGTGATGGAATTTCAGTTGAGCTATTTCAAATCCTGAAAGATGATGCTGTGAAAGTGCTCCACTCAATATGCCAGCAAATTTGGAAAACTCAGCAGTGGCCACAGGACTAGAAAAGGTCAGTTTTCATTCCAATCCCTAAGAAAGGCAATCCCAAAGAATGCTCAAACTACCACACAATTGCACTCATCTCACACGCTAGTAAAGTAATGCTAAAAATTCTCCAAGCCAGGCTTCAGCAATACGTGAACCATGAACTTCCAGATGTTCAAGCTGGTTTTAGAAAAGGCAGAGGAACCAGAGATCAAATTGCCAATATCTGCTGGATCATCGAAAAAGCAAGAGAGTTCCAGAAAAATATCTATTTCTGCTTTATTGACTACACCGAAGCCTTCGACTGTGTGGATTACAATAAACTGTGGAAAATTCTGAAAGAGATGGGAATACCAGACCACCTGACCTGCCTCTTGAGAAACCTGTATGCAGGTCAGGAAGCAACAGTTAGAACTGGACATGGAACAACAGACTGGTTCCAAATAGGAAAAGGAGTACATCAAGGCTATATTGTCACCCTGCTTATTTAACTTATATGCAGAGTACATCATGAGAAACGCTGTGCTGGAAGAAGCACAAGCTGGAATCAAGATTGCCGGGAGAAATATCAATAACCTCAGATATGCAGATGACACCACCCTTCAGGCAGAAAGTGAAGAGGAACTAAAAAGTCTCTTGATGAAAGTGAAAGAGGAGAGTGAAAAAGTTGGCTTAAAGGTTAACATTCAGAAAACTAAGATCATGGCATCTGGTCCCATCACCTCATGGCAAATAGATGGGGAGACAGTGGAAACAGTGTCAGACTTTATTTAAAAGAAATTAATTTAATTTAATTAATGAAATTAAAAGACGCTTACTCCTTGGAAGGAAAGTGATGACCAACCTAGATGGCATATTAAAAAGCAGAGACATTACTTTGCCAACAAAGGTCCTTCTGGTCAAGGCTATGGTTTTTCCAGTGGTCATGTATGGATGTGAGAGTTGGACTGTGAAGAAAGCTGAGCGCTGAAGAATTGATGCTTTTGAACTGTGGTGTTGGAGAAGACTCTTGAGAGTCCCTTGGACTGCAGGGAGATCCAACCAGTCCATCCTGAAGGAGATCAGTCCTGGGTGTTCACTGAAAGGACTGATGCTGAAGCTGTAACTCAGTACTTTGGCCACCTCATGCGAAGAGTTGACTCATTGGAAAAGTCCCTGATGCTGGGAAGGATTGGGGGCAGGAGGAGAAGGGGACGACAGAGGATGAGATGGCTGGATGGCATCACCGACTCGATGGGCATGAGTTTGAGTAAACTTCGGGTGCTGGTGATAGACAGGGAGGCCTGGCGTGCTGCGATTCATGGGGTCGCAAAGAGTGGGACACGACCGAGCGACTGAACTGAACTGATTCCTAATTATCAGTATATATTTAGATTTGAATAAACCTCCAAACTTCCAGAATTTGACTTTCTCTGACAAAATAATTCTGAGAAAAAACCAGTGTCAGTTGACTAATGGAAAGAAAAAATATAGATAAACTATTCACCTCACACTGCTCTTTCACATGTCTGTTATTTGCATACTTCTTTAAATTCCAAATTAGCATCCCATTTGCAAAATTGGCTATTTGGACCTTTTTCCATTCTAACCTCTTGTACGCTATTATTAATGCATTCACAGCACACTGGCTAGCAATGGCACCTTGATAAATTGTAATCGGCATTAGCTAATTTTCTTTTGTAAGAGCTGTAACTTGTGCAAACCTATGGATATTGATCATTAGCACAATGATCCATGTCACAAGCATCTCCATTCATCACAACCTCATTTTCATTAATGGCATTAGTAAACACTTTAATTCACTTCCTCAAGTCAACAGGATGTGATAGAGCTTTGTAAATAAATTCAAGGTTTGGGGGGAGAGTGAGAAGTGTTTTACATCTACACTAATGGTAACACAAAAGCTTATATATTAGATGAGGCATCACTCACAGCATATCAAGTGGATGCTTGATATTTAAAGAAACAGTTTAAACCTTTAAAATTGATGGCTCCTTCTTAATGGTCCCTAAAAATATGTTATAAATATAATGCATTTTTTCAAATATAAAATTTATTGTAAGTATATGTTACATTTTGAAATAACTGTTTTTAATCCAGAGTATGAATAAACCCATGCTGAGAAAATTCTTTACTAGAAAATGCTTTCTCATCATGAATGATCCACAATCATCTGAGTACATATATCTCAGAAGTCTGGAGATAGAGAAGCTTCTATTAAGAGTACTGGGATAGGGAATTTTATTTCCTTTCACCACTGCAGGGAATGGGGAAAAATATTGTTTATGATGAAAAACAAATTAGGAGGCCACATGTCAGGACTATTATTTATATTCCTACCATTGTACTTTAAATTATGTGGTATACTGATAAGCAACCATGATGAAAATACTATGCTGTGATAGTTTGATAACTAAGACATGGTTTATACCCAAAAGGTAGAATAGCTAGAGAGAGAGAAACTTTAAAATGAACATGTTCACATGCATTCACGTCTGTAGACATCTTTATTTTACCTGTCTCCATCTAGAATATTTATAGAAATTTAGTTCATGGTTCACTACACCCTGAAATTGCTTAAATGCCACAACTGACCTGACAGAATCCAAGACAGGAAAAGCAGAAATAGAAAACAGAAATCTGATACATAACACAACGCGCTGAATGCCTGACTAGGAAATTCTCTACAGCCTCCCTACCCAGACAGCACTGGTAAAGGCAGCACTGACCTGAGGTAATTTTTACCCCTTCATATATTATTAAGTATTGGATTTTATGGCAAAATCCAAATGAACTTTTTTGCCAATCCAATAATTAAAATAATGATAATAACAGTACTGAAACCTTTTCACTGTGTAAGTAAATGTATACTATTCTGAACAGGTTATGTAGAAAAATAGCTAATTGCATGACTTTTGGGAAAAGACTACCTGAGATCACTTATTACTTATACTCCTTTGAGCAAGTTATTTATCCTCTACTGACTTCATCTTTCTCATAGAGCGGGATGATGACATACTTACTGAACATAGTAAGAACACTGAATATTATAAACACTACTTTCTAAAGTTGGACATGACTGAGCACACACATATACACACACACACAAGTATATCCAATAATTACTAACTCATATTAGTCTTTTTTGGTATGGTGTGGACATAGTGATATAAATACAAAAACATTTAACTATTTTGATTAATGAATATGCTCAATAGCTTAAATTTAAGCACTTTCTTGAAAAGAATAAACACAAGTAAATCACTGTGTGTGATCACTGTTTCTCAAAGATGTTGGGAATCTACTAAATTGAGTGTGCAACATTTTGTTTTTACATATACAGAATTTCCTGGATTGTGTTTAATCTATTCTAATGGAGATGGCAAGTAAGTGACTCTGGGTTTCAGCTGTTTTACTGGAAAATAATTTATCTCATGAACAAGGCCATTTCTTCTGTCATAATACTCTAACAGAGAGCATTAAAGAGACTAACAGTTGACTCTCTCCTACCTCCATATGAAAACTGAATTAACTTCACTATTTAAAACCTCTTAGTAAATATCATTCACTTGAAAATAACCATTTCAGGAATAAAGAATTGTACTGCCATCTTTATATTGGATATTTATTTTTAGATTAGCAATATAAGTGAATATGTTAAAAATGGGTCCTTAATAAAGCTTCACTTTTGCTATCAACATTTCCTTGAACATATCATAGTTGAGGCTAGCTATACATATGCTTATAGACACTTTGGGATTATCATTGGGATTGTTATGACCAAAGGAGTTAAAGCGTTAACTAATTCAGTCCAGGTCTTCAAATTGTGCAGTTTGGGAGTGGAAATCTTTCTATAGAGGAAAGTTATTCTTATACTTGAAAGTATATTATATGCAAGGAAAAATGAAATGGTTAGTGATACAAATAGATATACCACAGCAAGTTCTCTAATGTTGCCTATTTTCTCCAAACTATCTACAGCAAGTTCTCAAAAAAAAAAAAAAAAAAAAAAATCACTAAAATTCTCAAAAATTCCCCACTACTATAGTTTTTCTCAATTAGTCCTGCTACTAATTTTTGCATGGCAGAGATTCATAACATTTCTTTATTTCCCTTTTTCCTTTCCCTTCCCTTTCTTTCTTAGAAAGAAAAAAAAAAAAAAAAAAACTGAACTTCATTCAACATTTATTTCCCAGATTGTCCTCAGAATGCCTTTGCACTAGAAAGTATTCATCTCTTCTCCTGCTCACGTTTGCCACATCTCCCCTCACACTGCATTTAGTTTTTAAACTCCACCAAGTCAGAGCTTGATTAAATACAGTATCCTAGATGTTTTTATCTTTAATTTTTATTTCTCACTTTCCATAGTTGCTCACAAAACATGTACCCCTGTGAAAAATGAAAAATACCCCCCAAAAGTTGTCATATCCAAAACCCCAGAACTTGTGAATATGTTGTTCCCCTACTTGTAAAAGAGACTTTGCAAGGTGTGGTTAAATTAAGGATCTTGATATGGGAAGATTATCCTGGATTATCTGCATGGGTTCAATGTGATCACAAAAGTCTTCATAAGAAGGATGTAGGAGAATCAGAATCACAGAGAGGGGATGCAAGGAAAGGAGCAAATATCAGAGAGGAGAGAAGATGCTACGGAGCCAGCTTTGAAGAGGGAGGAAGCCAAGGAATTTAAGTAGCCCCAAGGGCTGGGCAAGGCAAGGGAAACAAATTCTCCCCTAGAGTTTCTAGAAGGAATACAGTCTTGAGAATCCATTTCACTTTTAACACTCAGAACTGTAAGATAATAAATTCACATTGTTTTATGCCATGAGGTTGCCATAATGTGTTACAGCAGCAATAGGAAACTAATATAGACATACATGAGCACTGGACAAATTCCTACTGACTACTTTCTCACACCCCTCTTTGCTTTTCCTTATTGTAATCGCATGCATATTTTCCACACATTGCTTCTTCTCACTTCTCTATCTCCCCAGTCATTCACATGTCAAAGAATATTTTTCAGTGACTATGAAGCTTATCCAACTCTATAATTTCCTTTGTATATTTACAAATGGTAAATGCTAAAAATTATTAAACAAGATAAATACTAAAAATGAATTGTAAAAAAAAAAAAACACACACCATAAAATAGCAACAGTGTGTGTGTTCCATTGATTTGACAGAAATTGTCAGGATAGGTGGCACACATACCAACATTTCCTTAAAAGGCATAATCATTAGTCATATCTTCTGATTTATATGTGCTCTATAGAACTAGCTGTGATCCAATTGCTGACTAATTCATTGTGAAAATTGTTTACTATGATAATAAAATTCACACTCTAAAAGATAAACATGATGTTTATTATAGTTTATAGTAATATATTCAATAATTATTGTATTAATGATAGGATTTAAAAATAATTACTGAGTACATACTTTATGCAGTGGTTTAAATTTTATCTGATTATTAACGCTCACAACAATTGTCTGAGCTAGATACTATTACTGATTTTTATAAAAGAAGGAACTGAAGCAGAGTAACTGGCCTGAAGTCATATTCACTTAAATTTTGAATATCCTTGCTATAAAGAGGAAAATTTAATTGTCACAAGTGTTAATATGTTCATAAGCCGCTTACTTTATTTCTGAAAGACTATTAAGACATCTCACCCTCTACCAAACTGCAAGCTGTTTGTTTAAAATTCTCATTTTTTAAAGTAATAATCTGAGCAGTATTTAACTTGTCTGAGCAGTAATTGTCTATCCTAACTATCTCTTTCATTCCTAAAGACAAGTTTGTTTTCAATTTAACAAAATATATCATGTTCTTTATTGCCAATAAATGACATTTAACAGAATGTGGTAAAGCTGAAATCGACATAGCCTAGGGGAAAGGGGAGAGAAATTAATTAACTATGCTTCTTTCAAAGTAAAAATAAAAAAACTATTTTAAGACAATTTTTTTAACCACACTAGCTTGATTTATTTTATGATTGATTTATGATATAATTTATGATTGAAGAGAAACACATCAGATTACGGAAGCTGAGGGAACCCACTCACATGAAGTGTCTCCTACAGGCTCCTACTCCCAACTTTTGCCTGTTCACTGACATTACCTATAGTGGCTGCCAAGCAAGTGCTTTTCCACAGGGAATTCGTCATCCGTTTTTGTTACTGTTTTGCCTGCTGCTTTTACTGGATTGGCAGCCATGCTAAACACTGACTTCTAGTTACATTTTTTAAGACAACTGAAAAAACAATAAGTCGTAAACTGTCAATTCTCATCCATCACTGCATTATCAGGAATCACTCCAGCCATGGACCTCATCTAATCCATTCTCCAGCCTTCAGGCAGGATTATATTAAAAAAAAAAAAGCAGCCCAAGATCTACTGGATATTTAATTCATTTTAAAAGCTCTAGGGAAAGACTACTGAGATGCTTGGCATTCCTTTAATGCCATATGGCAATTTGGTTGCTTTGATTATTTCATGACATTAGTAAATATTTATTATTTTTATTAGTTTGTTGCCAGTAGTGATAGAAATAGGTAGGATGAGAACCAGAAATTGCATCTTAAAGGAGATAATTAGCACAACTGTGAATATGACTAGGTCACTGTATGTTTTTAAACTCAAATCAGGTGATAGCTTAAAAACATTTCATCATTGACAGCTGGGAAGGAAATGGTGGCTGAATCTGAGTTGCCAGTGCCAAACATGAATTCTTTTTTTTTGTTTTTTTCTTTTAATTTTTACTGGAGTACAGTTGTTTACAATGCTTTAGTTTCTGGTGCACATCAAAGCGAATCAGCCACACACACACACACATATCCACTCTTTCTTAGATTCTTTTCCCAAATAGGTGATCACAGAATATTGAGTATAACTCTTTGTGCTACTCAGTAGGTCCTTACAGTTTCAGTTATCTATTTTATATATAGTAGTGTGTATTTGTCAATTCCAGTCTCCCAATTTGTCCCTCCATACCCTTTACTCCCTGGTAAGTATAATTCTGTTCTCTACATCAGTTTTAAACATAACTATGAAAAGTACTATACAGTACAATTTATCCATGGGCTCTAATACGATAGATAAAATTTAGCCAAAGTACATCAATATCTTAAAACAAACAAACAAAAATAAGCAAGTACCCTGACTCACTGGCTAACAAATCCTTAATCCTATAAACACCTGGGCTCTACAGATACTGAAGTCCTATTTCCATACTATGGTTAAAATGTTGGAATTAAGCAATGGTGTGCAGTATTATGTGGTTACATTTCCTGTAGTAGATCGGCGAAGTGGCCCCAATTCCTTATCCCCTTTTCTATATATCCTTTCTCATGTAATTTTCATGTCCTTCTCACGAAGTAGGTGGAGTGTGTTTCCCCATAGCTTTACTCTGAATCCAGCCTTGTGACTTGCTGTGGCCAGTGAAATGTTAACAGGTAGCAAAAATGTCTATATAATTGGGCTTATGTCCCTTGCAATTCTGATAGCTTCATAAGAAGACCTGGCTAGCTTCTGCTCCCCAGTCAGGACCACAGAACAAGCACATGCAGAACATATATAGAGTCCCAACTTCAGAGAATGCCTGCCAGACCCACTCCTTGAAGCAGAGCCATTTCGTCATGTCCAGCTGATCCCTGCTAATCCATTAACTCGTAAACTGAATGAATATCTGCAGCTGCGACTTTGTAATTTACATTGGGACACTGTAATTTACAGTGGCAATAGATACTTGATACACTGCCTTCCCATGATATATGCTTACTACTTGAGTAGCTAAAATCCTAATATCTAATTTGCATTCACTAGGTATTTGTTGAATAAATGTGAATGGATGAAATCAATATTACATGAAAATTCCAGAGTATAAGTGCATGTTCTTCTGCAAGAAAATTTCTAGTTATGATTTAGCACTGATATTAGAACAATATTAAAACTGTTGATTTGTTTGTGTTTTGCTTCTGTTATTAAGGACAATTTATATTCATTTCTGTGTTTTATAAAAATTCTATTTTTCTGTGCTAAGTCACTTCAGTCATGTTCTATCCTGTGTGACCTTATGAACTGTAGCCTGCCAGGGTCCTCGGTCCATGGGATTCTTCAGGCAAGAATACTGGAGTGGGTTGCCATGCCCTTCTCAATCCATGGATCAAACCCTCATGTCTTACATCTTCTGCATTGGCAGGTGAGTTCTTTACCACTAGCACCACCTGGGAAGCCCAAAAATTCTATCAGGATATATAATCAGGATGCTATGTTGAAAATTGACTTGAAAAAAATTTTTGTTTTGCTGTTGTTTAGTTATCGATTTGACTTACAGTTATTTTCATTGTTTTCTTTTCATATTTGATTTTAGAGTGTGCAGTTTGGGTCCTGGTTAAGAAATATTTTTCCTGGGCTCTCTAGGATATTGTCCTGTATTATCTTCTAGAAGGTGTATTGATTTGCTTTCACATTTTGATCAACAATTCATCTGAAGTTGATTTTTGAGAACATTTTCAGTTAGGGGTCAAATTTAACATTTGTTTCCAAATAGCCTCAGAGCAAATTATTCAGGACTGCATGTTCCACTGCTCTGAAATGTCACTCCTGCTTTAAACTGGTGGCCTTAATACACAGGTATCTAGTTCAGGATTCTCTATGCTCATCAGTGGATTTATTAACTTCTATTTGCACTATTAAGACTTTTAATTACTGTATATTTATGACTTGGTTTTATACAGATTCATTCAGGAAGCAAGACACATTTATTATGAAGAATTGCTACAAATAAAGGGGATGAGAAGGATTCCAAGGGTCTCAAAAGTATCAAATGTAGAAAGCGGCTACAACTTTTAGGATAAAGGAGTGTGGGGAAAAAAAAGAAGTCAGTGGGGAAAAAATGTACAGCTCAAGTTGACAACTATGGGTCCTTGATGGCTGCTTCATTGAGCACTGAGCTTATGAGCCCCATGCGCTCCAATTCACTAGCTGGCATACAGGAAAAAGAAAACACAAAATTATCCCACTACCAGACAGCAGAGCACCTTCTCCGGATCTGTCCTAACAGCATCCCCTCAGGCGTAAAAGCATCAAAGTCTGATATTAAGCCAGCAGGCAAAGGATAAATATTTACATGGTCCAACTGCAGGATCAAAAAATCAGGAAACAGATGGGTGAATCTGGAGCTGAGAGACAATAAATTGGTAAGACACACAGTCTTGACTGCTGGTAGAATAATTCCTACAAATTTGTTCTTATTTAAGCTTGTTTTAAACCAGTCAATCCTAAAGGAAATCAATCCTGAATATTCATTGGAAGGACTGATGCTGAAGTTTCGATATTTCGGCCATCAGATGCAAAGAGCTGACTCATTAGAAAAGACCCTGATACTGGGAAAGACTGAAGGCCGAAGGAGAAGGAGATGACAGAAGATGATCTGATTGCATAGCATCACCTACTCGATGGACATGAGTTTGAGCAAGCTCTGGGAGTTGGTGATGGACAGAGAAGGCTGGCAAGTTGCCATCCACGGGGTCACAAAGAGTTGGACATGACTAAGCGACTGAACAACAACAATAAAGCTTGTTTTGGATAATTTGAACTTTCTTGCTTTTATACACATTTTAAAATCTGATTGCTAATGTTCAAATAAAAAACCTTGAACTTTAATCAAGAACTATGAAAATATTGCTCAATTTGAGAATACCTGATATGCTTACAAACTCAAAGCTTCTAATTAATGAACATGATATTCCCTCCTTTACTTATCTATGATGTCTCTCAAATTATGCAATTAAAATTATACATATATTTTATGCATTTATTATATTCTTAATTTATAATCTTTCATATTTAAAATCTGAGACTAATTTTTGTGTATTGAAATACAATTTAAAGTGGCAACCTATTCAATCAGCTTAACAGTTTATCTGAAGACTCTTGTATTCTTCCAAATCCATAGCCATGTGATATACAGATGAGAGGTGACAGCACATCTATTCTTCCTCTCTATTTACCAATTGTCATTATATATTTTTCTTGCTTTATTGCCCTGGCTAGGAATGGTAGAATGTTAAGTATAAGTGATAACAGTGGATACCCTGTATCTTGTTCATTATCTTAGCTTTCAGCATTTTAAAATTAACTATGATATCTTGTAATGGTACCTTTCACCAGATTAGCCAATTTCCCTTCTACTTGATTTGCTAAAGACTTGTATTCCAAATGGCCTTTAACTTGATTAAGTAGTTTTCTTAGTTTATTAAAATAGCTATCCCCTTTATCATTTAATTTAGTGAATTAAATTGACTTTCAAATATTAAATAAGCATTGTATTCCTGGAGAAAAGTCAGCTTGATAGTAATTATTCACCTTATATGTAAACAGGTGCAATTTAACAACAATTCAAACTATTTCTGAAATGAAAGTTTATGAATGGGACTAATGCATTTGGCATTTTATATTAATTCAATTTTACTGAGGTAAATATATATTCAGTAATGTGCATAGCTCTTAGTTGTATAAGCTGATGAGTTTTTGACACATGTATATACCTGTGTAATCAAAAACACAATCCAGATATACAGTTTCTTAGTGAATCTTTCATGGCAGTGCTCCCTACTCTACACAGAAATAATCACTATTTTTATTTTTACACCATAAAACAGTTTAATCTGTCATTTATCTTTACATAAAATAATAATATAACAAATTCCCTACAGTTGAACATTTGCCCAGGTAAACTCATTTGTTATTTTGTTAATAAAAATATATTAAATGGTCACTGATTACTAAAATTTTTTAAACATTCTATCTTGTTTTAATATATACAAAATTTAATCAGAGGCAATTTTAAATACTTAAGATAATTGCCACAGTAGATACTGCTTTTATATTTCAATAACAAATGAAGAGCCAAACCTAGAAATATATATTTTAAGAGATATGCTTTGTTTTTGAGAGAAAAAAAATTATCTTAGTTGAAAAACCACTATATAGCTTTGTACTTTTTATATATTGAATTATCACAAGACAACATAGAAAGAGGCAGAGGGAATAGCTAGAAGAGAGGAAATGTAGCTTTAGCTTCATCTCAGCAGCTCTTCTTTTATGACATTCAAAAACTGCCAGCAAAATAACATAATATATATGACACAAAGGAAAGTCAAGCTGAGGAAAGGAAGTCCATAGCAACCAGAGGAATATCACTGGCTAGTCAGATCATGGATGAAGCACAAGCTGGAATCAAGATTTCTGGGAGAAATATCAATAACCTGAGATACGCAGATGACACCCTTATGGCAGAAAGTGAAAAGGAACTAAAGAACCTCTTGATGAAAGTGAAAGAGGAGAATGAAAAAGTTGGCTTAAAACTCAACATTAAAAAAGCTAAGGTCATGGCATCCAGTCCCATCACTTCATGGCAAATAGATGGGGAAACAGTGGAAACAGTGAGAGACTATTTGCTTGAGCTCCAAAGTCACTGAAGATGGTGACTGCAGCCCTGAAATTAAAAGATGCTTGCTCCTTGGGAGGAAAGTTATAACCAACCTAGACAGCATACTAAAAACCAGAGCGATTACTTTGCTGACAAAGGTCCCTCTAGTCAAAGCCATGGTTCTTCCAGTGGTCATGTGTGGATGTGAGAGTTGGACTATAAAGAAAGCTGAGCGCAGAAGAATTGATGCTTTTGAACTGTGGTGTTGGAGAAGACTCTTGAGAGTCCCTTGGACTGCAAGGCAATCCAACCATTCCATCCTAAAGGAGATCAGTCCTGAATATTCACTGGAAGGACTGATGCTGAAGCTGAAACTCCAATACTTTGGACACCTTATGTGAAGAACTGACTCACTGGAAAAAGACCCTGATGCTGGGAAAGATTGAAGGCAGGAGGAGAAGGGAACAACAGAGGATGAGATGGTTGAATGGCATCACTGACTCAATGCACATGAGTTTAAGCCAGCTCTGGGAGTTGGTGTTGAACAGGGAATCCTGGCGTGCTTCAGTCCATGGGGTTGGAAAGAGTTTTGGACACGACTGAGAGACTGGACTGAACCAAACTGAGTCAGATCATGAGAGGGTCTTTCTATTACCAAGATGCCACTAGTTTCAGAATCTGGATATGGGATGAGAAGAATATCTGACTCAGATTGAGTTCTGATGATGAATTTCTTAAAAGTGATTTTCTCAAGTTTATGAGTTGAATTCTATGAGTGTTTCAAGAGCTAATGAGGGAATTCAATTTTTGAAAACTGTCAATTCTGTCCCAGCATTTACTCTTAAAATCTTATTTATTATGCATACTCTCTTTTTAGATTGTCTTATTGATCATTTGACTTGAATGCTGTCAACCTCCTGCCTCAACCTTTCCTCCTTTAAAAAAGAAAGAAGTTCAGTGAGACACTGGAATAAAGCAAGTGACAAAACAAATACTCACATATCTATTGGGACTTCCCCAGTGACCCAGTGGTAAAGAATCTGCCTGAACTTTTAAACATATTGCTACTGCTAAGTCACTTCAGTCGTGTCCGACTCTGTGCGACCCCATCCCTGGGATTCTCCAGGCAAGAACACTGGAGTGGGTTGCCATTTCCTTCTCCAATGCATAAAAGTGAAAAGTCAAAGTGAAGTCGCTCAGTCATGTCTGACTCTTCGTGACGCCATGGACTGCAGCCTACCATCTCCTCTGTCCATGGGATTTTCCAGGCAAGAGTACTAGAGTGGGGTGCCATTGCCTTCTCCGTCTAAACATATTAGCCATTCCTAAAATAAACTTCTTTGTCATAATAGTTGTTTTTATATACTGATGATTTCAATTTACTTTCTCATCTATATTTCTGAGAGATAACTGCCTTGCTTTAGGTTTTTCTTGTAATGCCTTATTAGATGTTGATATTAATTATGCTGGACTCATAAAATCAATTTAGAAATGTTATTTTTTGCTTATTTATATTTGGATTATTCATATTATCTGTAACTTCAAATATTTGGAAAATTTGAATAGTGAAGCTCTTCAGAAATTTCCTTTGTAAGAATAATTTTATTGTAGATTTATTTCATAGGTATAGGATATTTAATAGTTTTCTATTTCCTTCACTTTTTGATATATTTTTCGAGGAATTTGTCATTTACAAACTATGTCAAATTAGTTCATATAATGCTTATAGATTCACAAATTAATCTGTCTCCTTATAAAATTAACAATTTCGTTATTAAGAAAAAAAATCTCATTTTCCTTACACTTTAAAACATTCAAGCAACTTTGTCTGATATTAAAATAGTTCTCATTACTTCCTTGGTTTACTACTTGCAGGTATACTAGTTTTTCACCTATTACTTTCAGTCTCCTTGTGTTTTATATTTAAAGAACATACAAAGAAATTGTGAGGGTGAAGGAGATGGTGCCTTATGACAGCCAAAGATAGAAAATATTTATGATTTCTTTTTGAGTTTTGTGTTGCTTTTTTAGTAGCACTTTTTTCTCCCTGGAGATTCAGATTATTGTTTTATCTTTAAAGTCTACTAATTTTATTCAGAGCAAATCTCCATGGCCTTGTAGGTCAATTTTCCAAACTACATGGCAGATCTTCTCAATATGAAAATGTAGATCTTTTATTTCTCTTGGAAATGGTCCCTTGGAGTATAGTTTTCAATTTTAACTTTGTTTCATTATTTTGTCTTATTCTTTGTAGGAACTCAGTGTAAATGTATGGACTTTCCTTCCATATTTATCACTCCCACTCTAATGGTGTTTGCTTATGTATATTTTATTTCTTCTTTGTTTCTTGCCTTCACTGAATGATCTTTCCTATGTTTTCAGTTGAATCTAGTTTGTTTGTGTATGTTCTCTGTAATTTGGCCTTCTGTGAAACAATTTTGTATTTTTCATACACAAAAGATACTGGAATATCTTTTATGAGTTTGCCAGCTCTTACTTCCTATTAACCATATTATCCACCTGTGATTTAAATTTTTGAATGTGTTACTTGAAACAGTCTCTTTTACCATATGCATACAAGTAATTGTTTAAGGATGTTTAGTATAGATTGATATGTTCCCTTTTTTTTTTTTTTTTTTTTTTTGAGATTTGGGGTTTTGGTTTTTTTCCCTGCCCCTTGGAAGAGTTACTCATTAGCTAAAATCTTGTAATCCTCACTTTCTGCTTTATTTTTATTGTTGTTTATGTATTCTGCAAGCAGTTTTCTGTCCATTGAGAAATGTCTCATAATTTACAGAAGAAGCAACACCACCAAGTACAGATAAGAAGTCCGGGATGTTTACTATATTGTTTGGTTCAAGTTCGCCCTCTTCTGTTGTTACAGAGAAGTGCAGTTTCTATAATGGCAGCTTTATTTTGAGGGCAGAATTACTGTGACTTCTACTTCTTTTGAGGTTTTGCTGGTGGCTCAGACAGTAAAGAATCTGCCCGCTATGCAGGAGACAGGAGTTCAATCCCTGGGTCAGGAAGATCCCCTGGAGAAGGGAATGGCAACCCACTCTAGTATTCTTGCCTGGAGAATCCCAAGATCCGAGGAGCCTGGTGGCCTACAGTCCATAGGGCCGTTCTCCTCCTCCTCCTCCTCTTTTATCTCTAGGAGATTTATTTTTCCTCTTGCTTCCTTCCCTTACATTCATCACCAACCATCTGAAATTCTCTCCTTTTTTGGCCCCATTGGTGATGAATTTCTAGCACTTCAGTCTAGTCCAAGGTTTTGATTTCAGGATTCAAACCTGTTTTCAACAAGTCCCTGGTCTTTCTGATGATATATGTATCTCTGTCAAAGCACATTTTGTACCACAACACCCTATCATGTTAGCTTTTTTAGTTGTGGATATTAATTTCTCTACTTACATGTGAAGTGAAGAGGGGAGGCGAAAGAATGATTAGGTCTCCTAGCATGAATTATGCATGTTTTTATTTGTTCAACTGGTTAATCTGTTTGCTTTGTGGAATACATGTGAAAAGACGTGGATTTAGGGGTCATCCATTTTCCTTCATAAACAGAATCCTCTAAAATTTACTTTTAAATCAAACAGAGTGACATAAAGCAAGATGGAATAGAACAGAAATAGATTGGAATGCATTCACATATAAAGTAGATGGTAGGTGCATATGCTTACATGTGAGCAAATATCTATAATCTTTATTTACTGAATTTTAATAAAAACTCTTATTGTGGGTGTATTTAAAAAAAAAAAAAAGAGTAAAGAAAAGCATTGTTCCAGAATATGTTTGAGACATTTTTCTTTTTTTTTGGTCCAGACTACGAGAAAAGAATTGCTGATGAGAAAAGTAATAACAGCAACACCGAAACCAGTTTGGGTGCAGAGCAGAACAAAGTCTTTTACAGTAAGAATGGCGAGTCGTGTCAAATGCAGCAGTATCAGAACAATGTTAAGTAAGTTGTTGTTCTTTAAGAAAGATCCTGAATGTCAAGCTCAGGTAAATTCAACCTTCAGAAAAACTCCAGGGAGAGTGAAACCAACAAATAAAAACAACAGTGTTAGACTATGTGTTCAAGTCACTTTTTTTTTTTTTTAAACTCTAGAAGTTTCATTAAGATTTGATTTCTTTCCTCAAAATAACTGCTTGCCCCATATGATAAGAAAAATCCTTATATGCTTTGAAACTTTCCACATGTAAAGCTTTCCTTACTCTATTTTCTCAACTGCTATTTTTATTTGGTTCCATGATCTAAATAAAATTAGTTAATTTGCATATATGAAAGCCTTTAAATTACACACCCATCCATAGGAAAGAGAAATATATATCACTGAGAGTCATACAAAATGGCTTTACAATTTTATTGGTTAGTTTAAATATCAGTGTGAAAACAACATACAGCTGCAAAGATTGAGTTTCTTAATTAGACCTGCTGGACAGCTAATCCATAGTCAAATGTTTTCTGGTGTTTCTTATTATAACCTGCCATATTTGAAAGTTAAAATGCAAGTGTACATTTTAAAAATTCAACATTACTAGCTGAGAAAATGATCTCACTACTTTGTCATTTTATTCAGGGGAGCCGTGAGATTCTGATCCTAAAACTATAAAAGCTATTACAATTTCTGGAACATTTTGCATGCATTGTGTACTATCTAACACACTAGTAATCTGTTCTCATTTAATTCCTATAACAACCCTCTGAGGTATCACTGCCCCCACTTTATATGTGAAATAACTGAGGTTTCAAGGTGTTAAACAATTTGCCCACAGGTGCACAACCCTCCTGGCTGCCTTCATTCTTCCTAGGCCTGCACTCATCCTTCCCTTTCTACCCCAAACTGGGACCATGTTCATCTCCTACAGATAATGAGCCCCCAACTTCATCTTCACCCTCCTGATCAGAAATTTTCAGAAATGAATGCATTCCATAGGATAAATCCCACTGGCTCAATTTTAAGTATGTTCATAGCCTTTAAGGAAGCTCTGGTAGGCTACTGTATAAAATCCCACTTCATTAAGCATAAATTCAGCTGTACTCTACTAAAAAAATCCCTAATGTTGGAGGTGAAAAGTAGTAACTATATATTGTTTTTCAGAAGAAAGGAAGTAACTTGTATCACCCTCATGATGTACAACTTTGCAGGACTCTCTTATGGTATCTAACTGCAGATTCTTTACCTGCTGAGTCATCAGGGAAGCCCCTCTATGTGCCGGGGATGGGATGGGGGGGCATTTAAAAAAGGTTTCAAAATAAAATAAAGAGCCTTATCCATATTCCTGGGTGAGAGTGGTAAAGAACCAGCCTGCCAATGCAGGAGATGTAAAAGACCAGGGTTCAATCCCTAGGTTGGGAAGATCTCCTAGAAGGCCAGCCACTCCAGGGTTGTCGCCTAGAAAATCCCATGGACACAGGAATCTGGCGGGCTACAGTCCACAGGGTCACAAAGAGCTGGACATGACTGAAGCAACTTAGCAGCAGCATGTCACAAAATCTCTTTATGATAAAATATTCAAGAAGCTCAAGGAACCCCAAGGAGAAAACAAACCACATCAAGGCACATTATAATCAAATTGTGGAAAACCATAACAAAGAAAATTCCTCTCCAAAAATGGAAAGAAACATCTAGACTTGCCTTAGAGTTGCTGAATTCTGTTCTCATAGTGAAGAATTGAAGATAAAAATCTGAAATGGAATAAATTATGTAGGAGAGGGCTTACAGATATTCTCAATGGATTTGAAAAGTACCATATTTTTCATCAACTCTGTATTTATATTTCATCATTTCTATAAGAATCTAATAAGGTAGTATTATCAGCTTGCCTTTAAAAATGCTTTCCTGAAACCCATGGAAGAGTTTGTGTCTTTTCATCCATTAGCTGTCCCAGACTCCTTTGTACCTTGCAATAATCACTGAACTTTTCTTCACCACAACTTCAGTCAGTAGATTGGCTTTACTGTGTACAGACCAGGAGAATTAAGTTTGGTTTGGTAGCAACAAGGAAATCGAACCCAAAAATATAACAAAATTTACCAAGAAGATAAACAGAAAATGTTGCTGAAGTTAGATACATGTGTTGGCCAAAAATTTCATTCAGGTTTTTACCCTGGGTAAAAAAAAACCTGAATGAAATTTTTGGCCAACACAATACTAAACACTGGACATTCAGAAAATGCAGACTAGTCTAAGGTAATATTTAAAATACTCAGTTCTAACCCAGAATTAAATAATGCTATTGACTGTTTTCTTCCAAGTTTCTTTAACTTGATGCGTAGCTGAATTAATACATCTGCAAGGTAAAGCAGCTCTAACATTTGTAACATAAATCAGTTACGCTATTTAGAGTGTTTCTCACATAATAGATTTTCCTTTAATTTTCTAAAGCAAATGCTTATCCACTTATAACCAAGCACATGTTTTAATATTCAGTATGATTATACATTAATTCCAGTAAGTAACTTTTGAAACTAAAAAAAAAATCTACATAGCCTGTAAATGGAATGAAATGAATTCATGCCCAAATCTCTTTGATTCCAGATCTGTGATCATAATCATTATGCTGTACTTTCCTCTAACTAAACTCTACCTGGAAGACACTATTTATGATCCTGAGACTTAGTAGCAAAGAAAACTTATATTACCAATGATGTTAATACCAGGGAGCATCACAAGTAAAAGTGGAAGTCATTTACTTTCACTCATGTAAAAGTAAATACTCAGGTATATAAGTTCTCTCATTTTTTAAACATTCCTTTATCTGTCTTGGTTACTACTTTCAAGAAAAATGAACCCTGCTACTTCTGGAGAATTCTGGGGACTTTGTTTTTTAACCTATTAATATAGAAATTTTGTGAGGTTGAAAAATTGACTTCTTAGTAACTGAAAAAAGAACAAGAACTATTCATTCTTCTCTATTTTCTGTGTCATTCTTTGAACACAGTTTTTCCAGTAAGTTAGCTAGTACCAACACTAGTTACTGTGTGAGTGCTCAGTCACGTCCGACTCTCTGCAACCTTGAGGACTGTAGACCGCTGGGCTCTCTGTCCATGACATTTTCCAGGCAAGAAATACTGGAATGGGTTGCCATTTCCTACCCCAGGGTATCTTCCCAACCCAGGGATCAAACCCCCCTCTCCAGAATTAGCAGATGGATTTTTTCACTGAGCCACTGACAAACATATAAATGATTGAGATGAGATCATAACCTTTCCGAAGGAAAAGAGACAAGTGGTACTTTGATGTTTGACTTTCTTCTGTAATGAGGAAAAACAAGTATCTCTGAAATTTTTACAAATGTGAAGGTGGATTTACTGGAATGATAGTTGTTTCAATATTAAAGTGAATATATGGTGCCTTTTCAGAATCACTTCCATTGGTTTTCTTCTTGCATGCTTTTGAGGTAGATAACTTGTTCTAACTTTGTTGGCATACATTCAAATTCATATGCAGAATTTCTTTTGTGAAGTCATTCAGAAGATATAAGCTAGAACAATGAGTTCAACTGAACAATGCTATCTCCACTTCACAGATGACAGAACTGAGACAGAAAAGTAAAATATGTTCAATGCCACCGAATGAGTCACTAGAAAACTCAGATTAGAATTCCCTGTCCATGATTTCCAAGACTGAAAGCTGGCAGAACTTCTCCCATATTTGACTAGAGCTTTTTGTTGCTTTGCAAACTCCAAAACACACATGAATCTATTTATAACATTGATGTGGAAATAACACAAACGTCTATTTATAAATATACATGATACATAGATTTTTATCATGAAAGAAATAAATTTAGAAGAAACACGTGATCCATGGAGCATTCAGTTTGCGTAAAAGTAAAGAGCACTGTAAGTTAAAGTATATATTATACATTCACTTTTTCATTTAATTAAAGCAGATCATATTGAGTTTGGAACATGTTTTTAATGTTCAATGTTCAAAATTTCATATGATTCCAACTTAAATACGAATTGATAGAAATACAATCATGTAAATAGCTTATTTTCTTTTGAAACTAAAGTCTTAAAGTAGGAGCTTCAACATTAATCCTCAAACTTGGCTCTTAAGACACTAACGACTATGCATCTCATTTACATAAACATTTTATATTCTGAGCTGACGACAGTGCAGGGAGAGTTCAAATTCCTCTAAAAGATTACTGAGCTCTAAGACAGTGGTTCTCAGAATGATTCTGGGACCCGTGGGAGTTCTGGAAACCTTTTCACTGGGTTAAGTATGGCCAAGGTTATTTTCATACCACTAAGATATGTATGCCATTTTTATTCCCATTCTCTCGTGAATGTCTCTAGATGCTGTATCACATTTAATGACATTACTGCTTTGATGGCTAATGTAATAAAGGGCTTCCTTGGTGGCTCAGCGGTAAAGAATCTACCTGCAATGCAGGAGATGTAGGAGATGCAGGCTCAATCCCTGGCTTAGGAAGATCCCTTGGAGGAGGGCATGGCAACCCACTCCAGTATTCTTGCTGGGAAATCCCATGGACAGAGGAGGCTGGAAAGCTGCTGTCCATGGGGTCACAAAGAGTCCAACACAGCTGAAGTGCTCGAGCATGTACACACAAGAACTTATTAATAAGTGCTTGTAAAATCTCATGACTTAATTTTGCTTTCATTTTTAATTTCTAATATGATGAATACAGATAAATACCACTACAGAATAAAACCTCCTCAAAGTATTTGATAATTTTAAGGCTGGAAAGGACACCAAAAGCTTTCCATTACAGAAGATGAATTCCTAATTTTAAAAGAGGGAATAGCTCCTTTTTTAAATGAGGGAAGAGGCCACTTTTGAGGTTCAGCTTTGAGAAATCTTCTGGAAAGTTCCTTCAGGTATATAGGTTTTCAAATTATTCTGTAAGCCACTTAATAACCTGCAACAAACCAATTTCTCTATAAGCTAGCCACAATGCATATGTTTGTCTTCATCGAAACTCAGACCAATAAGTCATGTCTTTTCAGTCAAGAGAAAAAGATACCTCCACGGCAGAAAGACTAAAATTCACTAAGAAAGCACTGTGACCAGGGAATGGTGAAATATCTAGCCTAATACCTAGCAAGCATGCTTATAACTGACAGGAAATAGTCTAGAAATGCGGGTAAGGTATGGAATGGGCAAGGCCTCAAATGCCAAGTTGAATAATTTACACATTATTCTTTGGGGCATGTGTTCTTACACCTGCCTAGAAGTTTTATAAAATACAGATTCCCATGCCTCACTCCAGACATGTTAATCATACGAATCTGTATTTTATCAAAGCTTCTCAGACATTTATTGGCCAGATTTTTTACCTAGACTTAAATGATGGAAAAATGGTTGCAGTTGGGGAATTGAAGCGATCAGATATGTGTATTAGAAAGAATTCTCAGGCTTTGCCACTGGTTGTGTTGCCACGGGTTGTCTCACTGGTTGTGAGACAGAATAATAAGAAATAGAGAAAGTAACACCCTGTCAGTAATAGAGTCAAGAGATTATAAAATAGTAACAATGGGGAAAGATAAATGATTATCAATAAAAGAAGCATTTAACACGACCCTCTTTCGTGCATGTCTCCCTAATCTAGAAAATATTTTCCTTGCATATACCAATTGTACAATAATATATCAAGAGTGTTCTCTTATCCCAACTTTGAAATTGTATCGAAAAAACTCTCAATTTCACTTCACAGGAAATTTTCTAAATGCACATCTCAATCACTTTATCTTATCAAACTTTAACAGCCCTGGTTTACAACACTCATAATCAACTTTCAGAGGCCTCAGTGCCAAACATCTAGGGATATCTCTCTCTACTTTGGGTCTGCAGAGTCATTCAAAATATCCATTCCACAAGAAGCCCTCCAAATCTACCTAACCCTACCTTACTTCTCAAACATAAGCTGAGTTCTACAGTTCCAGCCAGTGTTTACCCTTTGCCCAGGTATCATCCCTTGTGTGGTTCTGCCTGGAAATCTCTCGTTCAAAGACACAAACTGATAAAGAGGTTTCTTTCATTGATTCAGTAGGCAGTGTGTTGTGATCTACCATCATTAGAATCTAACAAATACTACTGTCCATTCTTATATGTTGTGATCCCTGAAGAAGCAAAGTATAAAGATTACTGCCTGTCACACAATATGAGTAGGTTTTTCTTTTTTTTTGATGAATGGAAAACCCAAAGAACCTTTTAAATGGGGAATTATCTTTTTTCTAGGGTATAGTATTGTTATATATATTAGAGCTAATGCACCTACTGTATTTGGCACATAATAGGCAACTGAAACATGTTAGGTATTACTCCTATATATATATTATTATATATATATGTAACATATATATATATATATATATATACACACTCCTATATTACTCCTAAATATGCCTATATTACTCCTAAATACTCATATATTACTTATACACACACACACACACACACACACACACATATATGCATATATATACAGGGCTTAAGCCAAATATATATGTAAGGTTTAAGCCAAAACTGAAATAGCTGACCTAGTAGTTATGTTTCACAATGTATGACTAATAAAATCCCTGGATAAAGCCTTTACTTTGCCAAAATGCAAAGATAACTCCTCTCAGCATACTGTTTATAGAATTTTTTTTAAATGAAGAATAGAAGCTAAAAATTGAAATCCTACCTAACAGCAGAAATTTCAAATGATCAGGGGAAGTTATGGCATGCTTAAACTGAAAAAAAAAAGTATCATTACTTCTGATTATGTTCCCTATGATCATACAAGTTGAAAATGATAAATAACATCTAATAAGTATATACACATATAATGGCACTCTTATGTTTATGATACCCATAAATATGTTTATTTGGGAGGTGTTTCTACATGGGCAAATATGTCATCAGCAAACTGTTTTATTTATTCTTTCCTCATCCTTACATGTTTTCATTTCTCTTTACCTCCCATTGCACTAGCTCAGACTTCCAGGATGATGCTGAGTAAGAGTAGTGAGAGGGGACCTTCTTTTGTGCTTTCATTCTTAGGGGGTGAGCATTCAGTATCTCACAATTAAGCATGGTTAAAGCCTTAAGTTCTTGGCAGATTTTTTCTTTTTTTAATCAAGACAAGACAGTTTCTTCTATTCCTGGTTTGTATCATTAATGAGTGCTGAAGTTTGTCAAATGCTTTTTCTTCATGTTAATATATCATGACGTCACTGTTCCTCTTTATATTGTTGATGTGGATTACCCGAACTGATTTTCAAAATTCAATCAGCCTTGCCTACTTCAAATAAACCCCACTTTATTATGCTGTATAACTTTTTTACATTTCTTAGTTTTATTTGTTGTGCTTTATGTGGAATTACTTTACCCTGTAATAGTAAATAGCTGACAGAATTATACTTATGCTACTATTATAAATAGTATATGATATTAACTAATAATCTTTAACAAATGCTGCCCTACAAATGAAACTGGCTTTTTGACTTTTGTATATTAATTCTATATCCAGTCAAATTGGTAAGCTACCCAAAAATGGTGCTTTTCCTTATATTTGAGCACTTCACCCATGAAAAATGATCATATTATAGTCTAATACTTTAATAATATTATACTCTAATTCTTTAATTTTATACTAATTATTTAATGTCTGTTTTTTGTTTTATTTTATTGCACTATATAAAACACATTTTATGGTAATTATATTAATTAGACTTAATAATAATGGCATACTTGTCCTGTTCTTAATTACAAAGAAACAGGTGCTAATAACTAAAGTTTTTGATGATTTAATTTCTCTTGATTTTCATTATTACATAAATATCATGAATGCAAGGTATATTGAAGAATTAAGGCCAAAATTATGATAACCACATAGTATTACTTTAAGTGAAAAAAGTCTAACAAAAGCTATGCAAGATTACTACTGAGGAAAGTTCAAAACTTATTATTAAGGTCATTGCCCAAGATCTGCCTTATCTCTGTGTTTCTGACGACTTCAGTTCTGGCTCATATTTGGCTAAATTAAACCTCTGGGAGTTCTGAGGGAGACAGATAAAAGATGATAAATCTAGATCATAAATGTATTTGTATCTTCCAGGCACCAAAGGGCAATACCAACCTTGAATCACATTAAGTGTCTGGCTCGTGTTTGTTTTCTTTCAAGAGAATACACCAACAAAATGAGCAAGAATAGTCCATTGACTACAAATTCTCAGAGGGTTCTATTATTGTATTGAAAGGTAAAGAAGCAGATTTTTTCATTTGAGAGCTTTGCAGGAAGGCACAGTTTCTCACATACATAAGAATGTGCTTCTTTACAGCCCAAACCCGCTTAGATGTAAAGTTGGAGTTCTAATTCCCAGTGGTTATATTCTCACAAAAGATGATTTAGCATGTCTGTGTTCTCTGATTGACTTGTGATCGATGTTCTCCTTGGATCTATGTTAAAAATAAATGTGTACTGAATTCTTGCTATGTATAGAATATACCTGGTATATTGCAATGAAACAAAGAAGCTGACTATACTATAATCTATGTAGTGTTATGCATTACTCATGCCTAAAGGTATACTATAAAGCCATATATCAAAAAGATGCATATTGAAAATAAACGTATCTAATAGCTTATACAAATACCACATGGGGAAAAAAGTGAAAGATATAATTAAAGTGGAATGCAATAAATTGGGAACAACTGTCTAGTGAGAGGAGTTCAAACTTTATTTTTTAAAAAAAGGCAATAAATATAGACTGCTTTTAAAAGTATGTATATTATCTTCTAGGATCCTCAACTATTATGTGGTTATTAAAATGTTGTTTTATCAATACCTCCAGCCAGTGTAAAGATGCCTGGTTGCTCACAGAGAGATCCTGCTTCATTCCATTGCTTTTGTAACATACTTTGCGATATTTGTTTTACCATTTTTATCTCATTTGTTGGGCTCTGTAATTATTTACTTCTGAAATGACTTCAAACATAGGAACACAAAAATGATTGACTTAAAACATGAAATTTGGCAAGTGATTATATATAATGTGCTCTAATTATTTGCTGTGGAGCTTTTATCCCATGAGTTTTTCATAAGAATAAAAAGTGCATGATATGTAATTAATTGATGATTTTTCTTTCATTTAAATAGTGAATATGTCTTGTAACTGATAGATTAAGACAACTGTTCTGGTGGACTGAAGCTCTAATAGTTTTTCAAATGTTTTGTGAACACATCATTAAAGCTATTAGGATCTAAGTAAGTCATGTGAATTTATTTCAAACTACCATAATTATTTTTATCAATGGGCTGCTAAAAATCTTAAGTAGACTGGAATTTTCTACTCCATATGCACATCTTATAAACTTGCCAAAATACATGTATTTTTAAGAATAATACAAGATTGTAAGCACTAACCAACTGAAATCAAGTTTCTCTTTGGTCCATATTTTTACAATTCATATTTTTTCAATCTCATACATTAAAAAGACTTTAAATGCATTTCAATTTCTTTCAAGGAAATTTCTGACAACTCACTGACATAGTAGAGGCATCAAATTTGGAGGAATTAAAGGAGAAAAAAAAAAAGGAAGAAGAGATAAGGGGAGAAATGAAATTGTAGTGACCAGTAAGATATGCTGAATTCATAACAGAAGATACTACTACTTTTTAACAATATAATTAACAGTTATGAAACTTTTCTCAAGATTAACACTGCATTTATATTTTTACTCTAAACTAGGTTATGACTTTTAGGCATAATTCATTTCATTTAGAAACTGACATATTGCATAAGTCAGAACATATTGAAGTTCACATACACCTCGAGGTATAAGCAGTATTCGGACTAGAGGAAGTTTAAGATACAAATACTATGATTAAATACTCTCTAGCTGTTAGCCGTTCCATTAAGCTCTAGTCTCCTAGAGATATCACAACAAATTATCACAAAGTGGATGGCTTAAAACACAGAATTATACTCTGTCACATTTCTGGAGGCCTTCTAGAAGTCTGAAATGGAGGTGCCAGCAAGGCCATGCTCCCTCTGAAGAATCTGGGAAAAAATCACCAGGTCTCTGATCTAAAGTAAGTTCAGGAATAAGCAGGTCAATTCCCAATAGGTTCCAAGGCCTGAGTGTAACTCTCTACGGCTTTTTCTGCTCAGGCCACTCCACACCCCAGACCTGTGGAAGTCTTGTAGGCCCAACCTTTGGGCTGTGCATGCCCCAGGCTGGCCTCTGACTTGTATCTGTGACACCTGCTATTACCTGTTTATATGAACAAAAAATAATAAATGGTAGACACTATTTGGAACCAATTTTAATCACAAAATCAACAATTAAAAAAAAATGCTTCTAATTTCAAACTAAAAGAGAATAATGTTTTTAAGAATTCTTAGAACATGTGACGTTCTTTGATAAATACAACATATGTTAAGTACAGAGGGTAGAAAATAAAACACAAAGGGTGCATAAAGTCTGTATCATCAATAAATTTAAACACAAAAGAAGAAGAGAAACTAAACACAAGTTGAAATTCACAGTACCTTCCAGTGAGACTATCAGACAAGTGATACATTGGGAACATGTGATTATTTAAGAGCAAAACCCATTGAGAGGAAAACACCATAGAAAGGAAGAGATCAGTTATCCAAAAGAGTAAAAGAGTGAATTCAGCATAGAGGTAGAAGGTGACTGGAGAGAGTAGCTGCTAAATTTGGGAGAGACTGAATTGGCTGGGGAGGAACAATAGAAAGTTAATGGAAACTTGCAGGAGGGATATACAAAATAAGTGAGCTGAAAGAATCAGATGCGGAAAGACCCCTCAAGTCATTATATTATCTACCTGGGAATCTATATAAAGTGTTTTGAGCTGTAGCCCCTAAGGAGATTTTTATGACCAAAGTGGCCATTTCTGTGACCTGCCCTGTGCCCTGTCAAAATGGGCCAGTTATAAGCTAACAGTATTAAAAGCTGTTAAGTCTGTTTCCAAAAGTTTGTCTGTAACACAGATTTATTAAATCAAAGCTCAAGATGACACACTAATTCATAAACATAATTTTACATGAAGATTAAAATAAAGTGTATCTGCAATCATTCAGTCCAGTATTGCCAATGACAATTACTGAATTAAATGTCCTATGCCCAACAACATGAAAGACTCAGCAGTAATATTCCACCATTTTACTCATCCCAATCCAGTCTGTTCTTATAACTACAGCCTGGTTTTGATATGTCCCCAGATCATAATTTAACATGTGTATCATCTCAAG
This sequence comes from Dama dama, assembly GCF_033118175.1. Lineage (NCBI taxonomy): Eukaryota > Metazoa > Chordata > Mammalia > Artiodactyla > Cervidae > Dama > Dama dama. The sequence continues at coordinate 85,663,392 of NC_083698.1, read as the reverse complement.
AACAGTAAGGCACAAGGGTAGCCTTAATTGAGTCACCTTTTCCATCTCTGGAATTCCACACTTAAAAGAAACTGGAACTAGTATGTGTATTGACAGTCCCCTGGAGAAGGAAATGGCAACCCACTCCAGTATTCTTGCCTGGAGCATCCCATGGACAGAGGAGCCTGGTGGGCTACGGGCCATGGGGTCGCAAAGAGGCAGACACGACTGAGCGACTAAACAATACTGCCAGTCCACTCGGGCTGTCGTGACAGAATTCCACAGACCGGATGGCTCACATCATACACATTTACCCTCTCACAGTTCTCAAGGCTGGGCGCCAAGACTGTGCTGCCAACAGAGTTGGTTTCTGGTTAGACCTCTCTTCCTGGCTTGCAGATGGCTGTCTCCTTGTGTCTTCATGGGGCCTTTCACTGTGTGCATGTACACTCCTGGTATCTCTTTTTAGAAGGCCACCAGGCCTACTACTGCATCAGGGCCCCACCTTCCTGAGCTCATTTAACCTTACTGCCTTCTCAAAGGCCTTATCTAATACAGTCTTCCTGGGGTTTAGAGCTTCAGCATATTAACTGGGAGAGGGGGTCACAGAGAGTCAGAGACAACTAAGTGACTCACTCTCACTCTCTCACACACACACACACACACACACACACACACCAACCACCCTCCAGTCAATAACACCATGAATAGCACAAAATGAAAGATAGCAAATTTTGATGCCAAAGGCACATGTCTGTTTAGTTGTGATAATAAAGCTCTTTACATTAGCAACAAAATTAGTCTCTGGCTGGCAGTCAGTATTAACAACAGATTTCCCCCCAGCAAATGGATCCATTTCTTCTAAAGCCTTTCAGTATGTTTGTAGATTATTAAGCAAACCTCCTTCTGTCGTAAACATTATGCAAGAAAAACTCCATACTAAATGAAATTACACTCTAGCTGCAAGAAGTGCCATCATAAAGATTTGAGAAATCTGAGAATATTTCAGCCTATAAGATAATTCCAACAAGATAACTTTTCTTTCTTAAACTTAAGTGGATAATTCCTTTAACTTTTTGCAAAGATGTCCACTTGATTACAACAAGGAATTAAATAGTTAATATGTTGGCATAAGTATTCATAAGAACAAACATAGCAGAGTGAAGTTTCTGTAACATGTGGAGTCCTTTATCACAATTCTTCCATTTATTTCTGGAATTGAGAGACGTTTTGGTTGTGCAGATATAACTATGCAAACGACACTGTTTGGCTTCAATGGGGCTTTCAAATGTTTGCCCAAGTGGAATTTAGGTCTGAGGCATCCGAGGTATAATCAAATTTGAGTGTAGATTACTGGAAGGGGAATGTCAGGAAGTCCTTTAGTGTTTGTGGCATAAATAGCTTTTGAAACAACAGGAGAAAAGAATTGCCTGAAGGCTCACTAAAGACTTCACATATTTTCATTTTCAGAAGAATATCCTGAAACTAAAGCTATCATCAATATATTAAAATGGTCACATTTTTCTTCTTTCTCCCTACTTTTTAAATCTGAATCACAGAAACAATAATATAAACATACTTCTTAGAGCCATGGAGCTTATGGAGAAATCCATTGGGAGCTTATTTTTAGAGCATCTACTGTTTCCCTTGGAATGAAATATGAAAAGATTATTCTGCAGGATAATATGTTAAGGATTCACATGTATTATTTTATCAGTGCTGGACTGCTCACTATAATATCCTCTAAAATGTCGTTATTATGTCTAATTCAAATTCTGTAACTTTCTCTCAATTAGATCAATATCACTCACTGGGTGCAGAAACCTGTGGATAGCAGCTGTTACAAATCCTTTCTCCTTCAGACAAGCTGGGGTCTTAGTACATTTCAGGTCTCCAGTTCTCCTGAACATAGTTCTGTGAAAGTCTTGGAGTCTCTTATTGCACAAGCAAACACTATTTACTTTACTCTTTACTATTTACTTTACTGAGAAGAGAAGACATCTATTTGAGGTCCCTAATAATTTGTATAAGCCAGAGAAAGTCTTATGACTTGCAGAAGAACACTGTGGCTAAATCTCCAAGTGAACTGCAATTGTGACACTAGAATATAAGATGTTCTGACATCAGGGCCTAATGATCTGTTCCCCTATACCATGGAAAGGCACTGGACAGGTGAGGGAACTAAGGGGATTTCTGTTTTACACCTACAGCTTTACCGTCCTGAATGAGACTTAAAAGATTTTTGAGTATTTTGAGGTCTCATTACTGGGCATGCTCATATTAAAGAAGTCTGGGTCTGTATATGCCTTGGACAGTAATTTACAATATGGAACTAGGGCTTTGGAGCCACCAGAAGTTGGAATGACGTCTTACAGAAGAAATATCTGGTGACAAACTCAAGTGATAAAATTCCGTTCACTGATTAATTCATACATTTATTGACTCACAATAACTATTTTGTATCTCTATAATTATTTAGTATCTCTATATGCTGGGCAGAATTCTGGATACTGGAGACACAAAATAAAACAGATAAAGTGCTGCCCTCACAGAGCTTAGAGTCTAGCAAGAGAAGGCATGCTAAATAAAGATATCATGTGCACTGGAGAAATATAATTAAACATTTAAAAAAATCTTCTAATCCAGAAAACTTCTCACAAAGGTAGAAAAGAAAGAAAACAATATTGTCACCGAATAAACATTAAACCAGAATGTGCTGTGCATCACAGGCGATCTGCTAAAACATTGCATAGATAGGTGTCTCTACCCTTTTTGGGACAAAGCAGGTACAACCCACTACACATGTGTTCTCCAGATAAGAACTGGATCTCAGGTGAGGTAACTGGACTGAAACACCTGTCATCCACAGCTCATTCTAAATTGATTGGGCAACTGGTTTGGCCCTTGAAATTGTTAACTGGCTTTATCAAAGGAAAAATATACTGCTCTTATCTTCATAGGAGGTAGTTTTGCAAGTTGCAGGAGGTGCTTGTGATCATAGCCTCCCACAGAAACCAGGAGACAAGAGTCACCGCCTTCCTGGAAGATCACATACCGGAGAGTGCTCCCAAATCCTTGGAAAGAAATTCCTGAAGTCATTAAGTTGGCAAAAGGCTATTTAGCTTGTAAACAAACGTATATACATAGGAGATAGGAAGAACTTAAAATTACAAATTGTGTAAAGTTTTAAGTAAAGTTTTAAGAAAAGTAGGGGAGAGGTAAGCCTTTTCTCTTATTTTCAACTGGGAGGATTAAGCTTCTTATTTTTATTTTGAATTTGCCCTTATAATCTCCTCCCTATGTTACTAAAAAATAGTAGCATTACACTTTTCTAATATTCTCCACTGCTATTTTTACCTTTCTCTGGGCAAGCCGCAGACACTGAAGTATCTAGCAAGTCCAGTAAAATTAAAGAAACACTTTCCTTGAAGTTTATGATAAAACAAATATTTTGTTATCTGTTTCATCATTTTAACTATTTTTCTTCCTGCCGTAATCAAGTGAGTTACAGCTTTCACCCCCCTTCCTTGAGAAGAGTTCTGGGTTAAGGAAAAAAAATTCTGTCCCAAAAGAAATGTTATCTATATTTTAACAGTTCTTTAGAACTGGGAAGAAAAAAAAAAGATATCGCCTCTTCAAATACTGAATCTCTTTTGATCACTTTGTTTTGATGAAGAGAAAAGAAAGTGTTTGACTAAGGTACTGTGACAATGTCCAAAAGTAGAAAAAGAAAAGGTAAGGAACCAGCACCATCTGTTTCTCAATGGAGTTTCCAGTGTCAGCTCCACGTACAGAAAATAACTGGTGTGTGTGTGTGTGCATGCTCGGTTGCTTCAGCCGTGTCTGACTCTTTGAGACCCCACAGACTGTACCCCACCACACTCCTCTGTCCATGCGATTCCCCAGGCAAGAATACTGGAGTGGGTTGCCATTCCCTCCTCTTGGGGATCTTCCCCACCCAGGGACTGAACTTGCGTCTCCTGCATCTCCTGCATTGCAGGTGAATTCTTTCCTCACTGAGCCACCAGAGAAGCCCAATTAATTGGTAATACCACCTAAATCAGAAGCAGGCCTCTGTCCCTATAGTATGATAATTTTCAAGTCTTAGAATTCATTTAGAGAAGTAAAGTCTTCTATTATTTATCAAATGGATAAATAATAAATAGACAAACTGCTTTCTTCTCTTCCTGAGAGATTCAACCATCCTCTCCACCCAGATACCTATTCAGAGAGTTCACTCTTTCCCTTTCATTAGGTTACCTCTCATATGTAATTTTCTCAAAGAGGTTTTACCCTAGGACCCTACATAAATAGCACCTCCTCTGTTACATTGAGAACTTCCCTATCCCATTTATTTGTATTTGCTAGCACTTATATTTCCTTGTACTTCCCCCAGCACTTACATAACCCCTGACATGTTAAGGGTAAAACTCTCAAGTGCAGATTGAGTCACCTTCTCTCTTGTAACCTCTACTAAGCCCTCTTCTATTCACTAAACAGTTTTCTCAGTAAATCTGGAACTAAAGTCTTTTTCCTCTTCTCACATTATTGCGTATTTTCATCTTCCTAGGTTGCTGTGTGCATATTTATCCCATAACATTTGCTACCTTCAATGTACACATCTCTACTACAAGAATTAAAGGCCTCTTAAAGCAGAGACCGTGTTCTGTTGCTCTTTAAATCCTAGAAACGCAGTAGCTAACAATAGCATGTGCCAAATAATCAGTTGCTAAATATTAATAGCTATTCAGATATATATACATATAAATGTTAAAATCTATAACTTTCTATAAGGTGAAATATTTTATAATAAAGCAAATTTATAAATATATGTGCACACATAGAGAAAGGAACATGAATTCATTAGTTTTCCCAGGAAAATATTGGAATGGTGGAATTCACTGCCCTACCCAAAAAGATAAACTGAACTGGTAAACCTATTCTTAAAGTTATTTGAGATCGGGAAGGTGTTCAAATTCTTCTTATGTAACACTATATAGACAGCCTGCTCCTCTGTTTTCTAATGATAGTGGATCTATTACTGTGCTTCTAAAGACCCATTTTGAAGAAGAGTCAGTTTTCTCTACATTGTACTTTCTTGTTTGAGATTATTCTATAAACCCACAAGATGTGTGACTGATGATACTTTTTTTTTCCTTTCCCTTTTCCTACATTTGGACACTGTCACAGTAACCTGGACCACTAGTTTTCACACCATGGAAAGAAAGAGAAAGACTGAAAAAGATTGAATATCTGAAAGGGCAATGTATTTCTTTCAATTCCAAGGCACTGTTACAACATACACAACATTGATAAAAACTGTTTTGGGGACAGAACTTTTTTTTCTTAACCTCAAAACCATCTCTGAGAAGGGAGAATTCTATAAATAGCTTGTTTACCACAGAAAAATGTAAGCTAAAATAATTAAATGAGAGTAGATTTGTTTAATCTCAACTCCATATAAGGTAACTCTGAAAAAATAAAACATGAATAATCATTATTTGAATCTATTAAGTATCAAAAGAAGAAAGAAATCCCCCAAAGTGGATCAGTTTATATCAAAAATTCATAAAACATTTTTATAACTTAAAAGGTATATATCATATATATTTGTACTCTTTAATGTTTTATATGGTAAGATAGATATTTTCCCTAGGCCAACTAAAGAGGATAAAATGGGTCATGGGCTTAGTATTAAAATCATTCAAGTCTTTGGATTACTTTTTTCTGATCATATATTATATGTTAAAACCCCCAAAATGGATGCATAAATACACACATAAGAATGGCACACTTGGAATTTAAATTTATGTGAATTTAGTGATTTTAAATAGTCAAATATTCTGAAAATACCCTGTGCACTGGAAATAGTTCCTGTCTAAGAGACCTGGGTATTACGTGATTACGAGAAACAGGACTGGAGTCTTTCAGCAAAGTCATAGGGGATTGTCTCCATTTTTGTAGGCGACAGAAACCAGACGTAGAGCAGAAGTGCTCCTGATGAAGTCATGACTTCCCTCTCGTCAGGATCCTCTCCAGTCAGATGAATAAACCTGGTACCAAACAGCCATTCCCTCTGAGATTCACAGAGTGTTTATCAGGAATTAAACACTATGGCAGAAAATGAAGATGTAAAGAGCCTCTTGATGAAAGTGAAAGAGGAGAGTGAAAAAGTTGGCTTAAAACTCAACATTCAGAAAACTAAGACCATGGCATTTGGTCCCATCACTTCATGGAAGATAGATGGGGAAATAATGGAAACAGTGACAGACTTAATTGTGGGGGGGGGGGGGCCCAAATCACTGCAGATGGTGACTGCAGCCATGAAATTAAAAGACGCTTGCTCCTTGGAAGCAAAGTTATGACCAACCTAGACAGCATATTAAAAAGCATGTGCTCCTGCTGCTGCCAAGTCGCTTCAGTAGCCTCCGACTCTGTGTGGCCCCATAGACAGCAGCCCACCAGGCTCCTCCATCCTTGGGATTCTCCAGGCAAGAACCCTGGAGTGGGTTGCCATTTCTTTCTCCAATGCATGCATGCATGCTAAGTCGCTTCAGTTGTGTCCAACTCTGTGCGACCCCATGGACAGCAAACCACCAGGCTCCTCTGTCCACAGGATTTTCCAGGCAAGAATACTGGAGTGGGTTGCCATTTCCTTCTCCATGTATGGATGTGAGAGTTGGACCATAAAGAAAGCTGAGTGATGAAGAAGTGATGCTTTTGAACTGTGGTGTTGGAGAAGACTCTTGAGAGTCCCTTGGACTGCAAGGAGATCCAACCAGTCCATCCTATAGGAAATCGGTCCTGAATATTCATTAGAAGGACTGATGCTGAAGCTGCAATACTTTGGCCACCTGATGCAAAGAACTGACTTATTGGAAAAGACCCCGATGCTAGGAGAGATTGAAGGCAGGAGGCGAAGGGTACAACACAGAACCAGATGGTTGGATGCCATCGCCGACTCAATGCACATGAGTTTGAGTAAGCTCCAGGAGATGGAGAAGGACAGGGAAGCCTGGCATGCTGCAGTCCGTGAAGTTGTAAAGAGTTGGGCATGACTGAGCAACTGAACAACCTTCCTTTTGGTCCAACTTTCACATCCATACATGACTATTGAAAAAAATGATAGCTTTGACTGTATGGACCTTTTTCAGCAAAGTAATGTCTCTGCTTTTGAATATGCTAGGTTTATCATAGCATAGGTTTGTTATAGTCTAGGTTTGTCATAGTTTTCCTTCCAAGGAGCAAGTATCTTTTAATTTCCTAGTTGTGATAACTGTCTGCAGTGTTTCTGGAACCCATGAAAATAAAATCTGTAACTAAGTGTTACCACTTTTTCCCCATCTATTTGCCATGAAGTGATGGGACCGGATAAAATGATTTTAGTTTAGTATTTTTTTTTTTTTTAAATATTGAGCTTCAAGCCAGCTTTTTCACTTTCCTCTTTCACCCTCATCAGGCTCTTTAGTTCCTCTTCAGGAGATTATACTCAATCTCAGACCTCTTAGACTCTGTCCTTAAACCTGGTTTTACTCCAAAGCAAAAAAAAAAAGAAAAAAGAAACTAAGTTACCCCCAGATTCAAAAGTAATTCCTTCTCCCACTTTGCAGGTGGCTCAGATGGTAAAAGCATCTGCCTACAATGCAGTGGAAAAGGAAATGGCAACCCACTCCAGTACTCTTGCCTGAAAAATCCCATGGACAGAGGAGCCTGGTAGGTTACAGTCCTTGGGGTCTCAAGGAGTTGGACATGGCTGAGCAACTTCACTTTCTTTCTTTCTTTTCTTTTTCATAAAGCTAAGAAGGGTCTGACAGTGATCTGTCATTTAGGTTTTTTAATAGTGATGCAACTGATGGAATTAATTTTTATTAGACACAGGATTTAGCATTTCCTCAGTGCCCTAGCACATTCTAATCGACACATCTAATGAATATGACAGAATATCTGGTTGACTACCTGCTTTTCAGAAAGGGGTTGTTTTAGTCTGTTTGGGCTGCTATAACAATATACCACAGACTAGGCAGCTTATAAAGAACAGACACTGCTCTCAGAGTTAGGAAGATAGGAATCTGAGCTCAGGGTGCCAGTGTGGCTGACAGTTCTCTTCCAGGTCTTAAGACTTATCACTGTTATTGAGAGGCCCAAGGAAGCAGGAAACTCTCTGAGGCTCTTTTATAAGGCACCAATCCCATTCAGGGTTTCCACACTCAAGACTTAGAAACTCCCCAAAATCCTGCATCTTAATATCAGCTCGGGGAGTTAGGACGTTTATCCTGTGAATTTGGGGATGATACATTCAGACCACAGCATGAAGATAAAGCAAGACCAACAAAAATATACAGATATTCAGACACTGGCAAACAAAGGGAGAGTTCATGCCCTAGTCTCTAACATCACTTAAAATGTCAGTGATAGGGACTTTCCTGGTTGTCCAGTGGTTAAGACTTCACCTTCCAATGTAGGGGGGTGTGGGTTTGATCCCTGATCAGGGGGCTAAGATCTCACATGCTTTGGAGCCAATAAAAAACAGAACATAAGACAAAAGCTATATTGCAACAATTTCAAGGAAGACTTTAAAATCATCTACATAAAAAATCTTTTTTAAAAATGCCAGTGAAATACATTATTTTGGCAGCAGTTTTAGGAATCGATGTGCAATTCTGTCACAGAGAAATCTGAATTCATTTACTTTGCTGTGAGAATGGAAAAACAAACAAAACACACAAAGTTTCTCTTTATATGAGAGCTACTTCCAACCACCCCTCAGAAAAAAAAATAGATTCATGCATGGTGCATGAATATATGGTAACATCTGCAGCACTGAAATTAGAATGAGATAATGAAATAATATGAACAGACTAGTTTGAATTAGACTGTAGGGTGCAAGATGTCTTCAAGTTTCATACTGAGCATGGCCTGTCTTATTGCCTTTCCCATAAGCCTTACTGGAGGATTCCTTTGAACTCAAAAACAGTGAGATCAATACCAAAATCATCCTTCCACCTAACCCATTCAAAACAAAACACTGCTGTTTCCCCCCCCCTCCCCCCCCCGGTTATGTACTCCAAATCTGACATGATGGTAATCTGCCCCCCTTCTAAGGGTGCTGATGAGTGAAGTACTAACAATATGAAACATCAGAGTTAACAATGCCAGAAAGATTCACTTCTTAAAAGGCAAAGTCTTTGCTGCTGCATGTAGAAAATGGAGATTGGCAGTTTCATTACTTACCTTGGTAATTCCCCTCCTTTTAAAAATCAATTAATTTTTGTCTTTGCTTGGCCTAAATTATACTTCTCTACTAAAGAAGTTACAATGAGACCTCTTGTAGACAAATCATTATTAAAGTACCCGGGCAATGATTGATCTTTTTGTTTTCTCTCAGAAGACACTATGCTTGTTTTATTTTGGCTTCAGGTTTTAAGATTATTTTAAAGAAATATTTACAAAGGTTTATATGCACATGATATTCTCCTTCAAAACATCAGCTTAATGAAGGAGACTTCTGATCAAGAATTTGCCAAGTTAAGATATCCAAAAAAACAAAAAAAAGGCCAACCTCTCAAAGGTAATTTTTTACTTACTGAATAAAAAATTGAATACACACAACCTTTACTTCAACATGTAGTCCACTCTACTTGATTCATTTCACCAAACCACAGAATTCTGTTTAAATAATTACAACATATGTGTAAGGTGGAAGAATATGATAAATTTGGGACCTCATAATTACCCAGATAAATGGATAATTATTTTATACCATAAAATTAAATCACTATCAACACAATATTTTAAATTAAGGCAATCATTAAATAATCATAATAAACAAGTAACAAAGAGAATGCAGCTGAGTATATGTAGTAATAATAGATTTTGAAAGACGTGTGATAATAAGTCCAGACTGTTTTGTAGGCCATAGATAATTGTAATCCAAGTGTTCTTCAGTTAAAAAAAAAAAAAATCTTCATAAAATTCTAATTTTAGAAACCAATAATGCATATTTTAAAAAATTTAATTATTAGTAACTGTCACTTTTTCAGAACTGGAGTATATATACACACAATTTTAGGGTAGTTTAAGTCACGCTTTAAATGCAATATTAAAATACTTACAACATTTTGAAAAGATTTGTATATTCTGTTTTCAGTTGGTTGAATTTTTTGTGAGAATGCATATGCTATATAAATGTGTATATATATATATATATATATACATATATATATATTTAAATATCTATATATACACACATAGTTATATAATTTTATCCTAATCTAAAATATACTGATCTGCTAAGCTAGACTGACAGTGATAATGTACATATTGTCAAACTATTTGAGATCATTGCCTGTGGAATATATATTTCTGAATCTCAGAATACCTAACACAAGCTAGGCACTGAGTGTTTGTCTAAAGTGAAATTAATTGAAACATTGATTTTGTATATAATGTGTCTTTGAGTAATGCAAATGGGCACTAAATATAATGAATATTTTAGTTTAATATTGAGAAATATAAATTACTATTTTTAAGACAAGTAGAATATTCCCTTATTTATGAATAGAAAATAAAACTATTGGAATACAATATAGAGTGGCATCACTATAGTAATAACTTCAAAAGCTATGTCTGCTCTCTAGTCACAAACATGTATGGAGCTGGGAGAAAAAATAGTATTGAAACATTACTAGGAAATACACAAGGAGAACACATACTACACAAAGAAAAATCAAGTATATAGTAGAGTAAATATGTTGCATTATATAAAATCTGCTAAAACTATTAGAAAATTGAAATAAAGACTGGATGAAATATATATATGAAAAAATTAGATAGTGTGGTTTTCTAAGTAATATGTCACACTGAGGAGTTTATGAGAATGTAGCTATATTAATCAGATACAGAATTAATATTTTAAAATATTCTAAAACATATTACAATTTAAGAATGCTTATATGAAAAAATTATGGCATAATTTAGTACATTTTGCAATTAAAATAACAAAATTATAAAGAATCAGGGCTACTCCTGAATTTGGTCTTAATCAATGTTTCTTTTTGATCTTTTTTTTTTGAGAAATTTAAAAAGTAAGACTCTCAATAACAAATAATTGCATATAGAAAGTCATTTTATTCATGCTTATATACATCAGAAAAATATGTACTGTTGACTAGTCCATTTTACAAGTTTTTTAAATCATTTTGTAACAGGTGCATAATTTCCTTTGGATTAGATTCAGTGTATACAGGGATACCTTATCTGTTCCCTAGAAACTGGGTACCAGAAGTTCTCTATCCAACGTTTTGTGTCCAGAGGTTCCTGAATGTGAGAGTTATTTGGGAGTTGCTGGGCTGTAGAACAATGGGCCCACCTTCCATGGAAGGTCTTTACTGATCTTCTGTACAGAAATAAGGCTTCAAGCCTATGCAAAATAGTCCTTTCCCTAAGTAGTAGCTCCAGTGCTTCTGCAAACACAAAATCAAAACACAAAGTTAAATGCCCTAAAAGCTATTGGGTTTGATCCAAACCTCTTGAATTCCTAACTGAAAGTAACCTATTTTTCTTTCTCGCAATTTCTCCTCTCTGAGTTATGACTCTGTCTTCTATTCCTTTAACTAAAGTGAGGTTTATGTTGTTTGTTTACATAAAATAGAAATGTATGATCCCTCAGGAAATAAGTGTTCTTATTAGAGTGCACCTTCCTTCACCTCATTGCTAAGAAAGTCTTTGAAATTAAAAACACAAGACTTATGTATTTTCTAGAATGGAAGGAGCAAAATATTATCAGTTCCTTCATGACTGAGTCAACTTTCTTCTGCCAAATGAACAGAAGAGGAAGTTTCTAGTCACATAAGTCAAAAGAAATTAAAAAAACAAACACCCGTGAACAGAGTTCTAAACAAACTACCACGGAAGATGATTTTTTTAAAATACCCAGTTATAATTATATATTTATATTGATCAATCAATCCAACATAAAGATATCTATAAAACAAGGGGTTACATATTCAAGGAAGTTGATGAAAGTTGAGGACCAATTCTAGGTTACTAAATCAGCCAACAAGACACACTGGCATTCATCATGCATTTCATAAATTATCTGGATTTTTTATGTCATAAAAATACATGTGGAACAAATAGCTGTAATTTGGGATGGAACCCAGCTCTCCTGCATTGCTTCTCTGGCGGCTCAGCTGGCAAAGAATCCACCTGCAATACAGGAGACCCCAGTTCGATTCCTGGGTTGGGAAGATCCGCTGGAGAAGGGACAGGCTACCCGCTGCAGTATTCTTGGGCTTCCCCGGTGGCTCATCTGGTAAAGAATCTGCCTGCAAAGTGGGAGACCTGGGTTCGATCCCTGGGTTGGGAAGACCCCCTGGAGAAGGGAACAGCTACCCACTCCAGTATTCTGGCCTGGAGAATTCCATGGACTGTGTAGTCCATAGGGTTGCAAAGACTTGTACATGACTGAGCAACTTTCACTTCCTCCTGCATTGCAGGCAGGTTATTTACTGTCTGAGCCACCAGAAAAGTCCAATATAAATATAATACACGTTGAAATGAATACAGGAGAAAGATACTGGATCAGTGTGAATTAAAGTCATTTCCTGTAATGAAGCAAAAGAAACTTAGATTTTCTAAAGTGCCGTAAGGGCAAAAAAGTTGCAATAATTGAAAAGGGAAGATAGTACACTGGTTTTAATCAGTATTGAAAATAAAGGAGGTTATGAATTGGGCTTTTAACTCACACAGAAAGCAATTTCAGGAGCTAAAGCATCCTGAAAGACAAAGGAAAATGATCTATGTGGAAGTCTAAAAGAGAACAAATATGAGAGTTATTTAAGCAGCGCTGAGTGAAAACACAGCAAAAAGTGATATGCGAATCTGTAAACTAGATTTTAGAAATAGAGAAACAGACAGAACATTCATCATGGGACTTAGAATACAACTGAAAGGGAAACCTTTTGATTAAAGGTAATTCTTTCTCTATCTCTCAGGCTCATCTAGTTTCCAACTCTTTGTAAATTTCATGGGAACACAAAACTTTCTTGTCTTTGCATACTTCTCTGCTCCTACTTTCCTATAAACAAATGTTTTTTGTTCATCTTAACAACAACAAAAATAAACTTTAATTTCATAAAGACTTTGGGGAATTTTTTAAAGGTAAAAAAATTCCATTAAAGTGAATAATCAGTAGGCTCTTAAAGTGAATTCAAACTCAGTGAATTAGATTACTCAAAAATGCATCAGCGCATCAACTTTATGCATTCTGCTTGGGATGTAGAAAACAGTAAAGAACAATATTTTTTTGTCTTAGAAAAATACTTTGGGAGATACTGGCTTAGAATCAGTTAAAGTAATATCGGACACCAAACACAGATCCAAAATGCTTAGAGAACATGAAGAAGAATACATAATAAAAATAAAATAACAGTTGTGACATGGAGTTTCAGCTCTGACATCTGCAGAGCTTAGAAGCTGTCAATCCTGTTCTTACAGCAAGAAAATGCTCAAAGAACTGAAAATCAATAACGTTTCTTAGGTACATCAGAGAACTAAGGTTGCAGGGCAAATTGACACCCTGACATCTGGAAAGTCAGACCAATCCAGAGAGTCAGAGTCAACATTTTATTTACTTGGAGAAAAAACTGCAGCAGCCATGAACTGGTTAAAAAAAAAAAAAAACATTTCAATGGTAATTCTGATGAACTATGGGAGGCTGAGTGTGGACTAGTGTGAAAATGAAAGATTCCTGAGGGGTCATGTTCTCAGGGGTCATGTTCTCAGGGGTAAACTTAAGTTAAATTCTCATGAGTTTTACCTCCTCAATCCCCCACTGAATGGCCGGAAGGTAAGAATTCAAGAAAGATCTCTTCATGTTTCTGGCAGTGAGAAGGGAAGAGTGATTATTGTGAAGTACATCTTAGAACAAAGATCTGATCTCCAGGGAAAAAAATTTCATCAGAGCCTCATCCAACAGCAAGGACCTTCACCTCATTCCAGCTCCCTCTAGCATCCTTGTCTCACCTTAAGTGTATGTAAGAGGGAAGCTATGCCACCGGAAGGTCAGAGCCCCAGGGTACCTGTTCACCAAAAGATGGAGATTTAGTCATAATATAGAATGCTTCCCTTGCCAACAATTACTTAGGGAAGCACAAACATAAGAAAGGAGACAAAAACAAAAACACTAGATTAATTTCAAGTCTCAGTGTCCATACCTAGAGCAAACACTAAACATAGCCAACTTCTAGTCTGATTAATATTACCTGATACTACATAACTGGCTTTCAATTAAAAGTGAAAAGGCATGCCAACAGGCAAGTAAAAATACAGTCTCTAAAGATACAGGTGTACACCCATGGCTGATTCATGTCAATGTATGGCAAAAACCACTACAATATTGTAAAGTAATTAGCCTCCAATTAAAATAAATAAATTTTTTAAAAAGATCCAAATCAAGCATTAAAATCAGATTCAGATATAACACAGATGTTGGGAATTTAGAATGGCTGCAATTAGTATCTTACAAATTACACTGGGAAAAATTAAATGACATGACATATAAGCAGAGAGACAAACTAACTCCAAGAATTAAAATAAAATGCTAGAATTAAAAAAAAAAAAAATCACTGAGTTCATCAGTAGACTGACTGGACATAGCTAAACAAAGAACCTTGGATTTGCAGATGAGTCAGCAAAAATGTCTCAAATTCAAATGCAAACAGAAAAACAAAAAAAAAAGAAAGAAAGAAACACACAAACAGCCCAGAAAAGAATATTCAAGAAATATGGGACAATTTTTAAAGGTATAATGTAAATGAAACTGGAATAACAGAAGAATCAAAGAATGAAGCAGAAGAAATACATGAGGTGAGAGTGACCAAAACTTCCCAAAATTAATGACAGAGACAGTAAATGACAAATTTAGAAAGCTCAGAGAACTATACTATCAGGCAAGATTTTTTTAAACTACATTCAGGTATGTCATATTCAAACTGCAGAAAAACAAATAGAAGGTCATGAAAGAAGACAGTGGAGGAAATAAAACATCTTACTTATTGAAGAAAAATAATGAGATTTACAATAGTTTTCTCATCAGGATCCATGCAAGCGAGAGTAAACTGAAACATTGGAAGTAGTGAAAAAATAACAACCACTAACTTAGAATATGCTCATGAAATTCTTCTTTAAAAATGAAGGGGATATAAGGACTTTCTCAGATTAACAAACAAGAGAGAATAAATTTATGAACAGCAGATCTGACCTGCAAAAAATAATTTTTAAAAGTCCCTTAGGAGAAATATGATGCAGATCAGAAATTCAGCACCTGCTTAAAAGGAGCCTAAGAAGTCAAGACAAGACATCTCCTGGGTGGGATCCTGTAAGGCAGGGGTTCCCAAACCCCGGGCCACAGACTTGACTGGTCAGCGGTCCACACAGGAGGAGGTGAGTGGTGGGCAGAGGAGCCAAGCTTCATCTGTATTTGTAGCCGCTCCCCATTGCTAGTATTACCGCCTGAGCTCCGCCTCCTGTCAGATCAGCAGGGTGTTATAAATTTAATGCGCTTGAATCATCCTGAAGCCATCCCCCAGCCCTGGTCTGTGGAAAAGCTGTCTTCCACCAGTCCCTAGTGCCAAAAAGGTTGGGAACTGCTACTCTTAACCAAAAAGGACATCACATACAAACTAAGGAAACCTGAATAAAGTGAAAAGTGTAGACCTCAGTCAACAGAGTCAGACACGACTGAAGTGACTTAGCAGCTGCAGCAGCAGCAGTCAAGGATAATCTATTAATATCTGTTTACTGACTATAACACATGTAGCATACTAATGCAACATATTCATAAAAGAAAAAAAGATGTGGGATACATGGAAAATCTCCACTATTCTTATCATTTATATGTAAACCTAAAAATGTTCTAAAATAAAAAGTTTTTCTTAAATGAATAAACAATAATAGCACTTTGGCATATAGCAGTCAAATTGTTGCCAAAAATATATAAACAGAAAATATTAAAAGCAGCACAAGAAATAATACACTACATTAAAAAAAAAAAAAGATGTGAACTCCAAATTTTTCATCAGAAGCCAGGTGGTCTGAAGACTCAGAGAGGTGACTTAAAATATTAAAACACAGAAAGAAACACACACACACACACACATATCATACATTCACCCACACAAAACTGCCAAGCTAAAATTCTATAAAAGTTTAAAATAACTTTTAAAATTGAAGAACGCTTCCAAGTCTGGCTAACATGGAATAATCCCTCTGCTCTAAGTCTTCTACTGATTACAAGTGAAATCCTAGAAAGAAGAAAAGAGCTATCTGTTCAGACTCTGAAAAACACACAGTAACAGTAGATTGAAAGGGAAATGAAAATCCAAATAATGGCTGATATGGTGATATTATCTCTTATGTTGATGATACCTTTCATACATTCAGCTTTGGACTCTATAATGGCCCCTATCTCAGAACCATGAACACAGATGAGTATGAAAGACAAATTCTCTCTCTCTTTCTTGACTTTCTTTCTCTAAATTGTCCAGGAAGGGAGATTATGGGAGTAACTCTCTTTATGTTTTTATCCTCCTGGCCCTGAGCAACTTATAGCAATGAGGTTTGGCTCCAAGATCAGCAGAAACCAAGAAAGAAAGAAGGAAAGTGAAGTTGCTCAGTCATGTCTGACTCTTGGTGATCCCATGGACTGTAGCCTACCAGGCTCCTCCGTCCATGGGATTTTCCAGGCAAGAATATTGGAGTAGGTTTACCATTTCCTTCTCCAGGAGATCTTCCCGACCCAGGGATTAAACCCAGGTCTCCCATATTGTAGGCAGACGCTTGACTGTTTCAGCCACCAGGGAAGTCCATTAAGAAACCAAAAAGGTATTTAAAATAATGAGAGAAAAATCTTTCTATGTGGCCTGAGGAACTGGGAATTGGATGTTCACATGTCTTAATGTTTTTGTGGGGAACTCCTGTTATCTTCTATCCTTTGTTTGATCCCAAAGCAGACCCATTTAAAGGGAATGGGTGCCAGCACACGGATGTTAAAACACCACCTTTTTAGCCAGAGAAGCATGAAAAAGGAGTCACGGGAACCACAAGAGGTGAGGAAACCTGAGAAGACATGGGAGATGGACAGCGAGAGCTCCTAAATTTGTGTACAAATTCTTGGGCTTGCCCCTGAGCCTCACATGTGTGGAACTGAATTAGTCATTGGGGGTCTCACCCCAAACAGGCTGACTCCCTGCTGAAGAAAAGAAAAACAAACAAACAAACAAATAATAATAGATTATAATCTATATATTAAAATAAAAATCCTTTTACAAATGAGTAAATAAATAAATGGGGAAAAGGGAAAGTGTTCCTTCTCTCTAGCTAAATCTCAGCTAATAAATACAGAAGAAATGAGGCTAGCAAATTATAAATGCCGCTAAAACAAAGGGATACACCCTTGATAAGGAACAAGATATTTACCTGTTTAAATAATCTTAAAATATAACTCCACATGTTACTTTTCTAAAAGGTATTGTAGTAGTTTGCAAGAAAAGTTAGTCACTCAGTCGTGTCCAACTCTTTGTGAACCCATGGACTGTAGCCCACCAAGCCCCTCTGTCCCTGGAGTTCTCCAGGTGAAAATACTGGAGTGGGTAGCCATTCACTTCTCCAGGAGATCTTCCCAATCCAGGTCTCTTGCATTTCAGGCAGATTCTTTACCATCTGAGCCACCAGGAAAACCTCCTTGTTTATAGGAGGAAAAATGGCAGACATTATCTCATCTGACCAAAGTTAATATTCTCACTTCTTGATGCAATGTTTTCATTTCTTCATTTAGAAATTAGTCCAGTCCAATTTAAAATCTCAATTTCAAATTAAAGTCTCAAGCCTAGATTTGCCACAACAAGGAACCACTCACAATGGAGAGCTAGGCAACTGAGGTAACTCGTGTCTCTTTCTACTTCTCTTTCTCCACTTGAATCTGCTCTACTGATGGCGATGGCAGTGAAGGGATGTTTGCTCACAGCCTGCTTGAGCAACTGTGGTGAGTTCTTTTTCTCATTTCTTATTATTCCTCACCATATACTTGTCTGGTGGTATCCTCAGATAGTCCAGTTTCAAGTTTCAACAGTGAATTAGCAGCCGGACTTGATACATGGCATATTAGGCTGGTTTCAAATTCAAAGCTGATACCGCCACGTTAGCCTTTCTGAAAATGGAGTGGGGCACTCTTCATGTGCTCCAAACACTAGTCTGTTATATCCCAGGGCAGGTATGATCTCGGCAAGGTGTCCCTGTCCTTGGCCAGACTCCTTACAAAGGAAGAGAAGGAGAGAGGGAAGGAGCTAGGGAAAAGGAAGCTGCCTGCCAGCTGTCTTTTTCTTCCTTCATTCTTGCCTCTCTGTTTTCCTCCAGTAAATATTTAGAAGGCACATATAATGCATATTATTTCAAATAATAATTTAATAATAATATTTGAATATCCATAATAATGTCTCTAAATTACACTCTTATTAAAACATGTGCAATGCACTCAATATTATTATAGTAGTGCAATCATTACATTCATAGTCATTAAGTTCAGAAATGTATACAAAACATGTGCTTATGATGCCAGCTGAGTATTCCAAGATGTATCTAGGCTCATAGAAATATCTTCCATATATTTTTCCTCCAATGCTAAGAAACCTGTTGTTGCTCTAGAAGTCTAAATTTCATACCACTCTCCAGGTTGAATCATGAAATCAGCTATTAATGAGACGATGCAGCATCTGACTGTGATTTAAGGTCTTATTAGACCTGAGAAAGGTCCCTAGGTTTCAGCAGTGTAAGATGACTAGTATTCCACAGTTAACAAGGAAAGTCTGAAAATCATCCAGGTTTTACATCACACAGATGATACCTTTATAATTTCAGAAGTGTGTGAAGGACTAGTAGAAAAAAATTCTGTCTAGAAAGCTGACCAATGTTCTCAAGTCTGATATTGCTTCAATCTGATGTTAAGAAACCAACAGTTCAGTCCACTGAACTACAGAAGCCCCTTCACTCATGGTCTCCAATCAAGTTGTAAGCAAGTCCACCTCAATAAATTGGGCATCTATGAACAAAATCCTTCTATTATCCACTTTTCTATCAAAAATTCAAGAGAAACATTTTGCAAGGTATCACAAGAAATATTGGGAAGAGATTTTTTAAAAGCTTGGAAGTTTAAGTTCATATATCAATATTGGAAAATTATAGCTATATATGAAACTGGAAATAGAACTGCCATATGACCCAGCAATCCCACTTCTGGGCATACACACTGAGGAAACCAGATCTGAAAGAGACACGTGCACCCCAATGTTCATCGCAGCACTGTTTATAATAGCCAGGACATGGAAGCAACCTAGATGCCCATCAGCAGATGAATGGATAAGGAAGCTGTGGTACATATACACCATGGAATATTACTCAGCCGTTAAAAAGAATTCATTTGAACCAGTCCTAATGAGATGGATGAAGCTGGAGCCCCTTATACAGAGTGAAGTAAGCCAGAAAGATAAAGAACATTACAGCATACTAACACATATATATGGAATTTAGAAAGATGGTAACGATAACCCTATATGCAAAACAGAAAAAGAGGCACAGAAATACAGAACAGACTTTTGAACTCTGTGGGAGAACGTGAGGGTGGGATATTTCAAAAGAACAGCATGTATACTATCTATGGTGAAACAGATCACCACCCCAGGTGGGATGCATGAGACAAGTGCTCGGACCTGGTGCACTGGGAAGACCCAGAGGAATAGGGTGGAGAGGGAGGTGGGAGGGGGGATCGGGATGGGGAATACGTGTAAATCTATGGCTGATTCATATCAATGTATGACAAAAAATAATAATAATAATAAAAAAAAAAAAAGGAAAATATAAAAAGCAAAAAAAAAGAGAAAAATAACATTGTTGCAGAGAATTCAGTAAGTGATATTAATTGCTATATTGAGGAGAAGATATTAAGGAACATATCATGTTCAGGGAACAGTGATATTATCAAGACAGTTATTGAAGGTAGCTGGACTTCCTAGGTTCGTTGCTCATAGAGGCCTCAAGTTCAATATACACAAAATTGAATTCAGTATCTTTAACATCTGACTTTCCTTTCAAAACACACACACAGAGAACTAAAAGGGAAATACACTGTGTGGTTCATTCTCTTTATATTTTAATCATGGTGCAAATCCCATGATCCATTTTCCCAGGCCAGGAACCTGAAGAGTCTCTTACATTTTTGTCCCTCTGTTAATGTCTGAACTTAATCAAGATACACTGACTCTTCCCTCTCCATCGTTTGGCATTGACTCTTCTTTGCTTCAGATTCTAAGTACTGGTCCAGGTTATGATTCTAATACTGCAACAAATCTCCCTCTCCGTCTCCATCTCCATCTCTCCCTCCATTGTAGTCCCATCAATAAATTTGTCAAACTTCTGCAGCATAATCCTTTTAAAATATCAAATGGATGATGTCATTTCTTCTTTAATAGCTTTTATTTCTATTAGGATAAAATGAAAACTTATTAAGGCAAGTAACACCCCTTTGAAATGAGCCCTTGCTTTCTCTAAACACAAAATGTGCCTCAATTTTTAGCCATGATAAATTTATTAAAGTCTGTCAAAGGTATCATAGTCTTAAACACTTCCATAACTTTTCTCAACCTGGAATCACCTTATTCCCTTTTCACCTGGTCATCTACTTGAACAGAAGGAAAAAGATGTTTCATGATACCATCTCTTGACTAAAGAAGCATCCCTTTAGCACCTTGTAAAATTATAATCAAATTGGTTATAAATGTTAATTTCCAATGCCCATATTACATATAGAATAAAAAGACTACTAAGACACGGTGGTTAATTTCAAGGCGCTTGTATTCATTTGGAAGACATGTTAAAATAGCTAAAGAAATAGTATATATAAGGAGAAAGAACATCTTTTATTATTGGTGCTTTCTGTACCAATTTTTATGAAGCCTAACTTCTAAATCTCTTAAAAGCCATCTTTCCTTCAACAAGTCTGTGTCAATATCCTCTCAAGTGACCACCCAAACTTATCTCATATCCCTTTAATGCATTATCAACATGGTTGGCAGGCTGATGTTTCTAAAATATAGATTGGATTCTATAACTTTCCAGCTTAAGAGCTTTCAGTGGCACCATGTCGTCTATGGGATAAAATTCAAACTTGGTGAGACTGCCTTCGTGGCCTGTTAAAATCTGACTCTACCTTTCATGCTTTATCTCCTACAAATCCTATTCAGTTCTAGCAACAAATCTTATTCTTTGAACCTACCCTGGCTTTTAACATCTCTTGCT
Organism: Dama dama; assembly: GCF_033118175.1. Classification (NCBI taxonomy): domain Eukaryota; kingdom Metazoa; phylum Chordata; class Mammalia; order Artiodactyla; family Cervidae; genus Dama; species Dama dama. The sequence continues at coordinate 85,642,065 of NC_083698.1, read as the reverse complement.
TCTGCATGCTATTCTTTTTTCTTAACTACCATTCCCACTTGGAGAATCAATAACAAACTACATTTTCCTCTCAAGTTTTCTTTGATTTTCCTCTCCCTGATGTCATTACTTATAAACATAAATACCGACTAAATATTCATGCAATAGCGCTGCTATACTGTATTTGAATTTTAGAACAAATACCTTCTTCTCTATTACACTGGAGATTCCTCAAATACACAGACTATGTTTATTCATCTTTGTGCTTCCTAGGGCTAAATGCACAATAGTTTATAAGGGATTAATACATGTTTATTAAATGAATTCATTCTTTTAATTATTTAAAAAGAATGAAATATACACATATTTATGTACACATATTCTTTCACATATATTGGTTTTTTATACTGAAATGTATTTTTCATCCATATTACACACACACAAATATGTATCATACACACAAATGAGTGCATTGTATGTATGTGCCTAGCTTAAACAACAAGCTTATGTATGTATGTGCCTAGCTTGCGTATTCACCATCAGAAGTGGGTACTTTGGGTTTAAAATGTTATCTGGCATGCCATGGTGCCAGTTTGATACTCTACAAACCCTTGGAGGATGTCAGTACTGGCAAAGGCACTGGGGGTAGGAAAAATAAATGCATATCCAGAATGGAAGTCAGTTCCAACAAGGATGAACTATTGTCCCCAAACAGTCTGGACAATTTGGTATAATCAGTTTAGGACAGAGTGGTTGGTGGGTCCCATTGGTTGACTTTGCCCTACTGGGTGCTCCACGTTCCTCTCAGAGAATGGCAGGCTGACCATTCAGCAGTGGCAGTAGCTAGATCTGACACACACACAGAGAAACCCTGCTGCTGGACTATTCTCTTCATGGGCTCATTGCTCGAGAAATGGGGTGGCTAAGATCAAATTCTGACTGATTTCCTTAAGAGGAATCGTCTTATTGCTCCTGTTGTTATGGGCCTCCTCTAGGTTGAATGCTCACTGGCAGGCAGTAATGCAACACACAGATTCTCACACTTTTTTGTCCACACCCATTTTCTCCATCCACATGCCTGTTCTGAAAAGCTTTTGTGGTTTCCTCAATGCATCCCCATCTTGCTCCTTGCAGGTCCCTGACCAACCAGCTCTGCCATTTGTAAATGCTCAAGCATCTTTTACGTAAAAGCAGAGCATAGCCAATTACATACTGCTCACAGTTATTCACAATGGAAGAATTTCTTCCTAATGTTGTGGTTAGGGCCATTGGTGAGTTTGTGGTACGGTAGAAGTTAAGTCTGGCTTGCAGCAACACATCAAGTTAGTCTCCTCACTCAGGAAATCCCCATGAAGCCACAGGTACAAACTAAGGGAGAAGCACTGCTTCTAGAGAGCAAGTGAGACAATTTACACTTCATGTAAATTACTGTTGCTTCTGACCCTGCTAAGGTCCAAATCTAAATACACCATTTCAAATAAATGACACCGCACATATTTTACATCATTGGTGGAGATTTGCTCTGGTTGTGGAGTCAACAGACATTCTGTCAGTAAGCACTCAATTTCTACTGGGTTTTGTGGCAAATAAGGATCTGATTTTTAGATCTGTCCCCTGGTGCAGACGCCATGACCTTGAGATACACAAAACAACTTTATCTAACCTTGCTACTTCTGACACCACTGAATGTTAAGAGTCATGCAGCCCAAGAAGTAGGTGAGTTGGCTCTGCACTAGAACAGTAAGTCCAAGTGTAAAAGACCCACTAGGTCCTGTGACTCTTAGTGGTAGGATGTGGTAGGAATAATAATGTGTTCTTTATTCCAGAAAGTAAATTCTCTTTGTGGTGGTAGGCCTGGAATTTTCTAGGAGTATGTTTACCACTTCTGGGATGCTTGTAACTTAGCAGGACATCTAGGAAACTTGTTGAATATTAGGTACAATTAGCATGATAACACTTAATCTGGTGAAGCACTGTGATGCTCCCTGAAACCATGAAATGCCCAAGGCCTCAGAAGAGCAGAATGTAGTAGCAGCAAGAGAATTACTATAGCCCTGGTACAAAATTGTGAATGAATATTGATCGCCTTCCCTCAACAAAATGTGTTACTTTGATACTGTATTGATAAAGAGACTGAAGAAAATGCATCTTCCACATCAATAGTGATATCCAGGCACCAGAAATCACGTTCTTTTCTAGAAATTCATCCAGTGAAACAATTTCAAATGTGGTGTCACTACTTTGGTTTGTAGTAATCCACTATCACTTATCATATTAATGGTTTATCTGACTTTCAGTGGGGTCACAGAGGTGAAGTGATGGACGATGCTGGTACATTTCTTTGCTCTTTTCCTTCTGCAAGAAATTTCCCTCAACAGGTCAGGAATGAACCAGAGTCTAAATATATCAGTCCTAACTAGCCCTAGGATAGGCGTTTGGGATGGGCTTGTACACATTGCTATATTTAAAATGGATAACCAACAAGGACCAACTGCATAGCAGAGGGAACTCTGGTCAATGTTACGTGGCAGCCTGGATGTTAGGAGAGTTTGGAGAGAGTGGATACATGTATATGTGTGGCTGAGTCCCTTCTCTGTTCACTTGAAACTATCACAACATTGTTAATCAGCTATATCCCAAAACAAATAAAAAGTTAAAAAATAAATGTATCAATCCTAGTGCTGCATTTTTGAAAAATATTTTATAACTTTCATAAAATATACTTTATATTTCTTTTATTTTACATATGATCCTTTATAAAATCATTTGTTTAACTTTTAAATAGCTATACTGAAGTGTAATTTATACACAATAATACTTACCCACTTTAAGTGTGCAATTCAATGACTTTTGTTTTTTCTTTCTGGTAAATTAAGAGAGATTTCCATGAAATTAGTGTTCCCATTGCCAGGCCCAGCCAAACACTAATCTACACTAACCCCTCTAGACTTGCTTTTTATATATAATTAATGTAATTATTCACATGGTTTTACACCGAGGATTTCTTACTGTAGTGAAGATTTTCTAAATGTAGACTCATAATTTTAAACATCCATGTAAGTCTCTCATTTTGTCCATCAAGTATAGATTGAGCATCAGGACTCTGGAGAAACTTCTAGGATGCAGAAGTACTATAAAAAGGTCTCATTATACGAATTAAACTCAGTAAGAGTTCTCACAATGTAGATCACAGCTTGACACCTCAGAACTGTGCTTTAGAGGGTTCACCATGTGCTTGTTTTTGTCACTAGTTATATACTATGTTGCTTTGATAATGAGTGCTAAACTCAGAAGTACTCAACTGTTATTTTCTTCCCCATCGATTTTTTAATCTCAAGGTGACCCAGTCTGATATATGCCTACACCCCTTACACAGGCTTCCCAATATATCCTAGCAGGCAATACTAAAGGTAATGAAAGTTGCAAGTCATCTATCTAAAACTACCTGGATAATGAAAGCTCATTTCAGGGAACTGAATAGATAAGATATTGATTCTGGTGAAAGACAATGTATGCTCAACTCACGGTCTGGTAATAGAGGGAATGGAATTAGAGAGGCTGGCTGTCACCACAAATAACCTGAATCTCCTCATGAACCAAGATGGTTTCTAAATGGGTAAAAGTTTCAACTTGGAGAAACTTAAGAAAATATAGCACTTCGAAGGAAAGCAGAATGAATGTGGAAGAGTATTTCATTATTTAATTACAATCCAGATACCTGATGTAGCTCTTCAGTTAAGATTAACCCAAATTACTATTCCGCATCACATACTAAACTGAGAAAACTTTTATTTCTGTATTGTTTTGTTAAAGTGGAGTTGGGCTGTTTTATTTTTAGTGCCTTATGTCCCCAGGCATTGTTCTAAGATAGGGACCCGGTATTGAATAATGAATGCAATAGAAAAAACACCCAAGTTTATAGAACTTATATTCAAGTGGAACAGGTTAAAAAAAAAAAAACAAAAACAAATAAAAAGGTAAATGTATAATTTCTAGTAGTAAAAAAAAAAAAATCCTGCAGAGGAAAATTAATAGCATAGGGTTAAGAGTTTTAGGAAATTAGGGACATTTTTTGGGGGGTTAGGATGTCAGGAGGACTGTATGAAGATGATATTTGAGCAGAGAATTAACTGAGGTGAAATACAGCCATATGAATATCTGGGCATGAGATTTCTAACCTCAGGGGAAGTCCAGCATAAATCTTCAGGAGAAAATGTAATAAGCACATTTTGTGGAGGAGGAGAGGGTAAATCCAGGAAATCCCAACATCAACAACAAAAATGAAAAGTCAGATTTGAGGACAGAGTTACCCAGGTCAACTAGGTCCTTATGGGTAACCTTGAAAAGAACAATGGATGTTGGTTGAAATATGACTGAAACACCAAGCAGAGACTTTTGAGTAGAAAAATGATAGTCATTAAAAAAAAAGAAATAATCTAGCTATTGACAAGAGTTGGAAAAAAAGAAATCAGAGACTACTTGGTAGAGTTTTGGACCATTTCAAAAAGAAATAGCTTGGATTATAATTTTAGTGATTACAGTTGAGATAATGCATTGTGTTTACTGAATAATTCAAAAATATAAAGAATTTCCTTATGCATTATATATACTATTTGAGAGAAGAGTCAAAAATGATTACAATAATTTAACATGAGCAATTCATGGTCTGTCAGTTCCATATACTTCAAAAAGACTGAGCAATGAAAAGATTCATGGAGATGGTGTGTGTGTGATGTAGGAATCAAAACTTCGGACTTGGATATGTTAGGTCTCCCATGCGTATTAGACAACCAGAGAAAACACGTGTTAGGAAATGGGATAGTCACAAGACAGTGAGAGAAAGCATAAGTTTCTAAAAATAAATGTTTGTGTGTCATCAGTATAGAGAGGATTTTTAGAACCACAGGTCTGGATAAAATCACCAAACATGAGGGGGAAAAAAAAAAAAAAAGTACATGGAACTTTGGGACACCAAAGCATTTTAAAGGCAGAAAGAGGAAGACAAGAAGCAAAAGCAGCATGGATCTCTGGAAGTGATCACTACCAGAAGCCAAGAAGCAAAACTGTCTTAAGAATGAGAGAGAGAGATCAAAAGTGTTAACTGCTCTGAAAGTTCAATTAAACAAGAACTGAATTTTAATAAACTCACTGCTGTCTCAGTGAGGCAACACTGAAGTTTATTTTTCATCCACAAAGAAATCATATGTACATTAGCAGAGGGCAGAAACAGGGAGGGTTTGCTCCATGCAGTCATTTGCATATCAGGCTCCCTCTAGCTCCAGAAAAATAATTGTAGAAGTCAGTCTCTACAACAGTCTAATTTTGGCAAGCTGGCAAGAAAGGAGCTACAGATAAATATCCCTACCTCACCCTCTGCCCTTCCTATCATCTCTTGTTGATCCTTCCATTGATTAAATTCAACTGGAAGAAAAGAGTCAAGGAAGGCACTGATATAGTTCATACATGTAAGAAACGTGTATGTGCTTGAGAATATATTGATGGGGAAAACATAAGATATCAATACATGACTACTTTAATTGCTAGAAATATGTAAGAAATGTTGATACATGACTATTTGTTTCCCTTTTTACAAACATCATGGATATTCTTATATGCAACATTGATATATGATTTAGAGTCAACTTTTCAATGTGCACATACAAAAAGTTGTGATATCATTATAATTGGAGTTACTTTACATTTATAGATTAATTCATGTCTAATTGATACTTTAAGATACTGAGACTTCACATCCATGACTTTATTTCATTATTATTTAGGTCCTCTTTTATCACATGTGACAATATTTTATAATTTCCTATTTAGAAGTGTTGCACAATCATCCTTAAGATTACTTTCTATATATCTTATAGACTTGTTTTGCTTTTGAGTGGAGTATTTTTCAAACTATTTCTTTCAGTTGGTTATTACTGATATATAGTAACACTATGATTTTCATATATTTCTCATGTTTGACGGAATGGTATTGTCAGTAAGCCCTTTTTAGGTATTTTATCCCTTCTTTCAAAATACTTTTCCCAAAAAAAGCCTGCCTGGCACTAGTAAAATGTATTTGTTTTATATTTTCTGCTATAATTTAACTTGAACAAGCTTTCTTTGTTCCCCTTTGATTTCACACGTCTATGTCCTCTCTGACTTAGAGCTGTACATTTAGTTTACGTATATTTTATGATGTTAGTGAAGTGAGTGAAATTCACTCAGTCATGTCTGGCTCTTTGCAACCCCATACAGTCCATGAAATTCTCCAGGCCAGAACACTGCAGTGGGTAGCCGTTCCCTTATCTAGGGGATCTTCCCAACGCAGGGATCAAATCCAGACCTCCTGCATTGCAGGCAGATTCTTTACCAGCTGAGCCACCAGGGAAGCCCAAGAAAACTGGAGTGGGTAGCCTATCCCTTCTCCAGGGGATCTTCCCAGCCCAGGAATCAAACCAGGGTCTCCTTCAATGCAGGCAAGTTCTTTACCAGCTGCGCTATCAGGGAAGCCCTTTATGAGGTTAAGCAAGTTTTAACTGATTGTTTACTAAGTGCTTCTTTTGTTTGTGTCAATGAATAAGTGTTAAATTTTAAAGTGAGGATTTCAGTTTAAGACATTATTTTCTTCTTTACTGTTTGATGTCGTAAATTTTCCCATGTGAGATTGAGTTATGTATTTATTTATTTTATATGCTTTTTCTTAGTTGTCTGCTACATTATTCTCATGAAATTACATGTAATTTTTCTAATTACCAATGTTACATTTTGAAGCTCTGCAGCTTTACCTGATCTTTGCATTGTTAATATAATCACCAGCATGAATATCTAAGCTTCTTATTAATTTTTATGAAGAAAAGTAGAATTGGTGAAATAGTCAAACTGTCAGTTTCATTAGTGGACATGATGATATTCAGGTATCATATCTAATTTGCATTAAAAATAGAAAATAAGCAAAAATGCATATATCCCTAAATGCATTTTTTCTCAATTTTCCTCATTCCCTCCTTCATTTGAACTGGTAAAGTTTTATACATCCACTCTTTCTCTCTACTTTCTTTTTCTATTTATTTTTAAACTACACTTGTATTTATGTTGCTTCAGTGATTACTCTTAATTAAATTATGTATGTGTATTTATAGGTATATAATAAATGCAATTAAATTAATATTATACATTAAAGTCCCAGTCTTCTGGTTCTGGATTTGTCAGAGGCAATAATATGAATTATTATGTTGTTTTGAAGTGTTAACACATATACAGATAGCTAAAGAAACAAATATAAATGTGTACATATGCATGGGTTACTACGTATGTTCCCTAGTTCTCCGCACTAAGAGGAATGACATTACTTATAGGCCCTATGGGACAACCAATAACAAGATCATGGTTTCTATACCCCATTTACCAGCAAAAAGGGCCAGAGTGCATTGGAGAATCAGTTAATTCCAGAGCTCGGGCAGGGAAAATACAATATGAGCTTGGGGTATGGGATGCCAGAAGGACACTCCCAGTTTATGTTTTCATACAGTTAAAACATTGAAGAAAAATTGTAATTAATTTTTTAATTACTGTGTAACCCACAGTTTTGAGGTATTTTATGAAAGTTGCAAAAAAGACAAAACTGGTTAACTTCTACAGAGTATGTAAAAGTTTCCAGAACATTACAATGCAGCTGTGTAACAATCATGCTAATCAACTGTCTCATGCTTACTACTCATGTATGGCTACCTGTTTTATCGATTGATTCCCTGACTCTCTTCAGTCTAATTATAATGGTGTTCTTAAAATTTCTGGAAATGAGAGTCCTCTTTTAGTCCCTACAGCCTCATGCTCATTATGTAGCCTCTCTAACCATTTGACTTAAGTTGCACTGTGCTTAGAAGAGGGCCTTCAGCAAGACAGCCAGGTCTTGAAGTCAAGTCATCAGCTTGAACATGCTGATTTCACATTTATTGTAAGTCACTAATAGTCCTTTTTATCATAATGCTCCAGTACCCCTTCTTTCTTTTTGAAATTGAGTTGCTAAAAGCTTGAATGATTTTCAAGCCTAAATGTAATGTTATAAAAATACTAACACAAGACAACAATGGAGTGTGGGGAGGGGGAAGGTGAGGGGAGAGTTGGGAAAAGCCTTAAGGAATTTGACAGAAATGGTAAGTTATAGGACACCATGAGACAGTCTAATGAGATAAGTTGATAGCACCTGGGTTGCATTTGTAAGAAACCAAAGAAGGCCATTTGTGTAAAATTATCACACAGAAATGTTTCCTCAATCATTATAACGCCCTCCTCCTTACTTGTCTACATTTCTAAACTTCCACCACTGACTCTCAAATTTTTCTTTTTCTTTCAGAGTAACTGGTAGTGGAGGACAATAACATAAGCTTTCAGAAGCATGAGGTTTATCACACTGGCCAGAATGGTCATCATCAAAAAGTCAACAAATAAAAAATGCTGGAGAGGGTGTGAAGAAAGGTAAACACTCTAACACCACTGGTGGGAATGTAAATTAAGGCAGCCACTACAGAGAATGGTATGGAGGTTCCTTATAGAACTAAAAATAGAGTTACTATATGATTCAGTGATCCCACTCCTGGGAATATATCCTGAGAAAACTATAATAAAAAAAAAATGCATGCACCTCAATGTTCATAGCAACACTATTCACATTAGCCAAGACACAGAAGCAAACTAAGTGTACACAGACAGATTAATAGATTAAGAAGTGGTATATGTATACAGTGGAATATTATTCAACCATAAAATAGAATGAAATAATACCATTTAGACTATCATGGATGGACCCAGAGATTACCATACTAAGTGAAGCAAGTCAGACAAAGACAAATATCATGAAATTGCTTATCCATGGAGTCTAAAACAATGATACAAATGAACTTATTTAACAAAACAGCAACAGACTCGTACAGATTTCCCTCCTGGCTCAGATGGTAAAGACTTTACCTGCAATGTGGGAGACCGGGGTTTGATCCTTGGGTTGAGAAGATCCCTTGAAGGAGAGGGTGGCAACTCATTCCAGGATTCTTGCCTGGAGAATCCCCATGCACAGAGGAGCCTGGTCGAGTACAGTGCATGCGGTCCCAAAGAGTCAGACACAACTGAGCGACTACGCACAATAGACTCACACAGAAAAGAAACTTATGATTACCAAAGGGAAAAGGGGAGGAGGGGTAAATTAAGAGTTGGGGATTAAAATATACATGCTTAGATAGATAGATAGATAGAAACAAGTATTTATTGTATAGCACATGAAACTATAGTAAATATGTTATAATAAACTAATATGGAAAATAATCCAAAAGAAAATACATACACATACACACACACACATATAACCATGGAGAAGGAAACGGCATCCCACTCCAGTATTCTTGCCTGGGAAATCCCAGGGTTGGAGGAGCCTGGCTGGATAGAGTCATGGGGTCACAAAGAGTTGGAATGACTGGGTGAGAGCACACACGTGTATAACTGAATCACTTTGCTGTAACCTGAAACCAATACAACATTATAAACCAAGTATATTCCAATAAAAACTTTTTAAAAATATGAAGTTTAACATGATTTAGAATAAGAGTATTTATTATTAATCACTTTTTAGCCTTTTGGCTAAAATCACACATTTAGTTCAGTTCAGTTGCTCAGTCATGTCTGACTCTTTGCAACCCCATGGACTGCAGCACGCCAGGCTTCCCTGTCCATCACCAACTCCCAGAGCCTACTCAAACTCATGTCCATTGAGTTGGTGATGCCATCCAACCATCTCATCCTCTGTCGTCCCCTTCTCCTCCTGCCTTCAATCTTTCCCAGCATCAGAGCTTTTTTCAATGAGTCAGTTCTTCACATCAGGTGGCCAAAATATTGGAGATTCAATTTCAGCATCAGTCCTCCCAGTGAATATTCAGGACTGATTTCCTTTAGGACTGACTGGTTGGATCTCCAGATTATGTATAGAATACTTATTAAAAATGCTTAGCTAATTCCTAATATTTACACAATAAAATATGATTACAACATTATCTTCAAAGAATCTTTCATTAAGTGTAGAAAGATGCACTTAGAAGGATATAATCCATCTATTTAAAAATCATAAACACAGATTAGTTAAAGTGTTAACGAGATACCAGGAAAGGATTCAAGGAGAAAAATGCACTTAAAGTCAGTCTCTAAAGGTATGAAAGTCTCTGTTATGGGGTGAGTGGAATTCATTGCTTCTATTAAAATTGAGACTGAGGTAGAGACAGAGACTAAGATTTGGTTTTCTTAATAGAAAGAAACTCAGAAAGATGTATTATGTCCTTCTGTTTGAAAGAATTTAGTGGAGGTGGTAATCATTAGTGTGTAATTCCTTTGTAATATCAAGTTAAAAATGAACATGCCCGGTCTCTTTAGTCACGTCTGACTCTTTGAGACCCCACAGACTGTAGTCTGGCAGGCTTCTCTGTCCATGGGATTCTCCAGGTAAGAATATTGGAGTGGGTTGCCATGCCCTCCTCCAGGGGACCATCCCAACTCAGGGGTCAAACCCAGGTATCCCGCATTGCAAGTGGACTCTTTACTGTCTGAGCCCAGGGAAGCTTATTATCTAACAGGAGTGGTTAGCAAATCCAGCTAGGGTCTGAAACTCTGGTATTTTAGTTTTGGTCCAAGTCTAAGGTCAAAACTTAAGGATACCCAGGACATGTAGACTATACACAGGTAACACATTAGGCAGAATTCCTATCTCAAAAGGTGGAATGCTTTTCTTTTTTTTTTTTTTTTGTGGATGCTTTTAAATTAAAATTAATTCAGTGATTGCAGCAAGTAGTGTTTAAGATAATGTAATTGATTTTTTTCATTTGTTTATAGCTCAATGTAGTATGTTAAGAGCCTATCTGACCTATATATGATTTCTGCACAACTGTTCCAAAGTTGGAAATGTCTTCCTTAGGAAATTCAGCAAAACTGGTTAACTGAATTAAATAATTCATCCAGGAAATATCTGCATAATCATTCTGAACATAAGAACTGTTACAAAATAGAAACAACCCAAAGAATTCACTAAATAAAAATAATAGAAAAATGAGGCAGTCTGTAACTTCATGTAGTCATTTGTATTTCGGGCTGTCAAGAATCTAAAGGTATTTAATGAATAAATATGTCAACTAGCTAACTTACTTTTGCATCTAAATTGCAATATGAATAAACAAGCACTTTTTGCTCTATAGAGGCAAAATGTGAGTTCAGAAAAAAAAAGGGATTATAGATTAAAATACTAGAAACAGATAATCTTTAAATAACTTAATTTTTAAGTTTTAATAAAAATATTTTTAATTTTAAATAAAATGTAATAAAAATAATTGTATTAATAATGACTAAAAGAGACACAGCACCAAAATTTCACATGTGTGTGTTCCATCGTGTCCGATTCTTTGTGATCCTGTGGATTGTAACCTTCAAGGTTCCAAGTTATTATTAAATAAATTAAAATTTATTTAATTCTTAAAGTTATTTAAGAATTATATGTATAATTCTTCTAAGATTCAGAGGAAATTTTAGGGCATTTAGATGTCTATAGGCTGTTTATAATCTTAATGCTACTGATTTTACTCTGAAATTGACATGTATTCAGTGCCATATTTACATGTAAGAATATCTAAACTTTTAAAACATTCTCAACGTATTTTTAAGCATTTAAAATTAGAATTTCAATATGTGGCTTAAAAGATACTAGGGAATTATTTTTAAATATCTATTGAAGCAGCACATTCAAAAATAAGTTAGGTTTAATTACTACTCTCTAATTAAACAAAGTAAAATGGAAAAGACATTGGTTTTTCTATAAGAAATATTTTAAATACAATTGGATTACTGTGATGATACCCAAATAAATTTTGGCAGTTTATATTGTTTCTATAATGTAGCAAACCGTCCTAAAGTCCAAAAAAATCATTTTTAATATTAATCTATGACTGTGAGTGCTTGGTGCACTTCAGTTGCGTCTGACTCTTTGAAATTCTATGAACTGTAGCCTGCCACGCTCTTTTGTCCATGGAGTTCTCCAGTCAAGAATACTGGAGTGGGTTGCAATTTTTTCCTCCAGGGGATCTTCCCAACCCAAGGTTCATACCCATGCCTCTTATGTATCCTGCACTGGCAGGCAGATTCTTTACCACTAGCATTACCTGGGAAGTCAAATATTTACAGTTTACAGGAAGTATATGTCTCTCAATTTCATAGAAATTAAAAATGATATGAACTTATAGTTTGGATTTCTATAATTACTTTTATCTATAATATAATAAAATATATTTTACTTTAATTTTTAACAAGGCACTGTTCTGTGATGAGTTGCTGAGTCATGCCTGACTCTTTGCAACCCTATGGACTGTAGCCCAACAGGCTCCTCTGTCCATGGGATTTCCCAGGTAAGAATACTGGATGGGATGTCATTTCCTTCACCAGGGTCTTAACATGGTAGAGTTATGCATATTGTTTTTACCAAATACAGCATATATACTGGGCAACTTTTCCTCACCAATTGAACTTTTCTGATTATGATACTCCATTGGGTAAAAAAGGATACAGGAAGTCTGGATTATAGTTTCTACCAAATACAAACTGTTTATCTTTGAATAGAAAACATACTTCCTTTTATAACTGCAAAATAAATCTCTAACTTTATCCATTTTATAACACAATTTATTTAGACCATGGTGAACTGGATAAAAAAATATGGATAGAAAACTTAAAACTGTATGTTTGAAAATGGAGTATCTTAATTTCATATGTAGTAAAATAATTGTTTTACTTACTATAAAAGCTTATTTTAACATAAGGAACCAAGTACATAAAATTTTACTTCCCTGATGGTCTAGACTTTCCTGGTGGCTCAGGCGGTAAAGAATCCACCTAAAATGCAGGAGACCCAGGTTTGATCCCCAGGTTGGAAAGATCCTCCGGAGTAGGAAACAGCAACATAATCCAGTACTATTGCCTGGGAAATCCCATGGACAGAGGAGCCTTGAAAGCTACAACCCACAGGGTCACAAAGAATCAGACACGATGGAACACACACACATAAAATAGTGCTGTGTCTCTTTAAGTCATTGAAATAATCTTCACAAGTTTCAGTCAGTTTAGTCACTCAGTCATGTCTGACTCTTTGTGACCCCATGGATTGTAGCACACCAGGCTTCCCTGTCCATCACCAGCTCCCGGAGCTTGCTCAAACTCATGTCCATTGAGTCGGTGATGCCATCCAACCATCTCATCCTCTGTCAACCCCTTCTCCTCCTGCCTTCAATCTTTCCTTGCATCGGGGTCTTTTCCAGTGAGTCATTTCTTCGCATCAGGTGGCCAAAGTATGGTAGCTTCAACATCAGACCTTCCAAGGAATATTCAGGACTGATTTCCTTTAGGATTGACTGGTTTGATCTCCCTGCAGTCCAAGGGACTCTCAAGACTCTTCTTGAACACCACAGTTCTAAAGCATCAATTCTTTGGTGCTCAGCTTTCACAAGTTTAGTTTTCATCAAAAGTTAAAATATACTCCAAATGTATATAGAAGATCTACTTTTCTAAATAATACATAAAGTTATATTGCAGTTCACATAGACAATCTTTACATAATCTAGGATATACAAATAAATCATATGAGGACATCAAAAATGTGTATGTATAATTGAACCTCATGATTTTTGCTTGCACTTATTTATGCTTTATGTTCTCTGCATATGAAATAGTCACTGAGGTAAAAACTCATTACAATGCTGCTTATAAGGTTATTGTGAATAAATGCATTTGACTATTTTATATGTCTCAAAGTTTCAAGTTAAATATTTAGCCATATTTAATAACTATTTTATAACTCACAAAGAGTCAAACAAAACTGAGCAACTACCACCAACACCAATAATTATGTACTATTAGGTCTAAGTTTCATCTTTATCCTATTATACAGTAAATGCTGTTGGAAGTCACCTAAAGATTTTTTCAAGTATGTGGCATATAATTTAACATGAAGATTTTTATTGTTTTTATATCAGAAGCAGAAATTTACCTGGGCCCCTTCACATGGCCTTAGTGCCAAGTCAAAGGTTTGAAAATATCTGCTGCCACGCTCCCTGGTCCACCACCCTGACATTTTGTCCCCTATACACTGAACATCACACAGCTCTCCAAAGGTCACAGCATAGGAGTAGCACTTTATTTGATTCCACAACACAGACATCAGAGTTTCTCTGTGTTTGCTGTGATAAAACCTTGCTGACAAAAAAACAAAACAAAACAAAAAACAAAAAAAAAAAACCTTGCTGACAACAGGACAAATAAGGAAAAGGACTAGCTAAGCAAGGTTCAGGGATGTGAAACACAATAAACCGACACAAATCAGCAAATGGTAGAAATAACGTAACAGACAGACAAGGAGGAACTATAAATGTTTCAGATAAACAAAATGCTTTGCTGAGATCAGTAGGATAAAACCAAGAAGAAAACAGAAATCAAATTTCACTCTCATGTTCGATCTGAAAGCAAACCCAGAAAAACGGAACAGCTGCAGAACTGTTTTCTCATTCCCTTCTTAAAATGATTGTATCAAAAGCCACATCAACTGCATTTAGCTACTTCTCTTTCAGCTCATCACCATCAGAAGCACAATCATCCCACAATATCCTACTTTCTCTAATGGTGAACTTTGTTACCATTGTAACACAACTCTCAGCAGCATTTTAGACTCCTAACTACTCTCTTCCTCCTGTCAAAACGTTCTATATTTTCTTATATATATATATATATGTTGTGACATGGCATTTTTCTGGCTTTCCTCCAACTTCCTTGAACAGTCTGTCTCATTCTTCTTTGCAGGCTCTTCTATTTAATCCTTAAGTGTTGAGCTCCTCCAAGCTCTTCTTCTCAACTCTTTCTTTCTCTCAACTCTCAACTCTTTGCTCTACGTACTTGTGCTCCTTAAGTTGTCCATGGTTTTATTCTTTAACATTTTATATATTTAATCTTGTTTATTTAGGTATAAACATGTTTAGTATAGAAATTTTCAAACATAGATAAAAGATTCATAAACCTCATTTTTTATAACTCAGGTGCATAATGAACAACATACAATGAATCTTGGTTTATTTATAATACCTATTATCTACATGCCCCAAGCTGAATCATTTAAATAAGGTATATATCATTTCCCCCTTAAGTGATCCATTGCTTTTTAAAGCACAGCCATAAAACAATTAATTCAGTTCAGTCACTCAGTCCTGTCTGACTCTTTGTGACCCCATGGCCTGCAGCAGGCCAGTGCTGTTTTTGTTTGTGCAGTAATTGTTTGTCCATCACCAAACAATTATTTATTGTATTCAGTAAATGTTAAAATCTTTCTGATTACCCCATTTCTATAAATGTCTTTTTTACATTTGCTTTGTTTAAACTGGGATCCTAATAAATCCCACAGGTTGAGCTTTACATAACTTAAAAATTTGGTTTTTACTCTATAACAGTTTTTCTCCTTTATTTCCCCAACTCACTTCTTGAAGAAACCTGTCCTTCATCCGGTAGAATTCCCAACATCCTCTATTTGTTTAATTCCACCCCCAAAAATGTCACCATGCTCTTAATCTCTATGCTTTCTATAAAATTAATTAGACCTAGAAATATATGAAATTCACATTAAATTTTTAGACAGGGCCATTTCACAGGTGGTGTCATTTATTTTCAGCTGCTATGCATTTCAAATCACAACACGTCCATCTCTGTAAGCAGTTAAAATTGATCAGCCTGTTAGGATCTTACGCATCCATTATAACATTTCTCTACCAACCTTTCACCTAATGATTTTAGCAGCCACTGAAAAAACATTTATTTTCATTTCTTCACATTATTTACATGTTTTAAAATGTCACCTATAGGTTGGTGACTGACCTCATACTTATAGGCCTAACCTTCATTTATAGTCAACTGTCTACACACTATTCCTCCATGAAGATCTAGTACTTATATCCAACTTCACTTTGCCAAACGGAAAAAATAATCCTTGATTTTAACCTATAACCAAGTCTTCTTACTTCAGTAAATGGAAATATGAGGCAGTGAGCTTCTTTTCCCATAGACCTAGGAATATTCCTTGGTCCTTTCTCTCATTTTGTATTATAATCTATTATTATAACCTACTGGCTCTACTTTTCAAATATGTCCTGAACATAACTGAATTATTATATTTTGCATCCTGTTACAATCCTTAGCCATTTTGCTATAAAGTCACCCCTAAATACAATAGCATTCTGATCATCATCCGTGTTACCAAGTTTTTCTTCTACCTAACAGCCAATGCAATTCTTTCAAAAATAGATCCCACTATTTCCCTATAAAAATAATGTGAAACTTCTTAAATTTCAATCAGCAAACAATCCAAACTCACTAATATGGTCAATCTTATTCTACTGAACCAGGTGCCTAATTCTCCAACCTCTCTTTCTGTACATGCCACCTACAGCTGTCCTTATCCTGCTTACCAAACACATAGACCATGTTCCCCTCCAATACTTTCGTACTTGCTAGTCTCTGTATTTAGAACAATCTTCCCAGTATACTCAAATGACTCTCTCACATCTTTTCAGTGTATAAGTTCCATAGATAATTCCAAACCTCTCAGCTAAAGCAGCAGTTCCACCCACCCCTAGTCAATTTTTATAACCATAGTACTTTTGAATACCAATACTCACTATCTGGGTGTTTTATAAACTGATTAACTCTAATTTGTTTTCCCCAAATAAAATACATGCTCCACATGGTTAAAGAAGTCAGTTCTTTTTCATCCCTAAACCTAGAACAGTGCCAAACACATAACTCGTAGTAAGAACTCAATTACTGTTGAGAGACTGATTTGCAACAGAAAAGTTCATCCAAATAATTTGCAAAAAATTTTCTGCCAATGAACTAAAAAGTACAAAATGTGATAAGCTTTATTAAAATTAAGCTAAAAACTACTCAAATTAAACCCAGAGCTATTAAAGAAGGATGTCTCAGCATTAGATATGATAAAGTTTGAAAAAGAAAACATCACAAAAACAACAATAGTCTTTGTGCTTCAAAACAGGATTACTTAAAAACCATAGGATTAAGGAAAGACTTTACAAAACTGAAAACTTTCCTAAGATATTTTTACAAATAAGTAGTCTTATTTGGCAAATCAAATATGGTATTAAACATATCTTATTTTATATGAAATATTTTTCAAAACAATTATGTCACAAATATCCAAATATACAAATGAAACCTATTTTATTATAGAGTTTAATAAATACCAGGAAAAAGTTACAGTTATAACCTATAGTTTATTGTATGTAAGGTCAGATAAGTGCTTTTAAATTTTCAATGCTTAATATCAAGTTCCAATACAAGCTTACTATTGCTAATTGCTATGGTATTTCATTCCTTTTATTTTTCCCCTTTCTAGTACCAATTATCTGAAAATAATAAAAACTACTTGCACATATTTTAAATTTTGAATTTAATTGAAATTAAGTCTACCTTAAAGACATTTTTCAGATCTAATTAAATAGCTAAAAATGTCAGGAAGTATGCTAAGCACATAGAATGTGTTCATTAAATATGTTCCCTTCATTCTCGAATAAATACACCTCGGTTGGGGGTGTTAAAGGAAGACGCCTACTGAATTTATCTTAGTGACACTGTTACTAGGCTTCCTCCAATACTTTGGGTTTAACTCTGTATCACATAAATAGATTCTGTGTCTTTTTCCTCAAAGACCAACTACCTTTATATGCACTTCTACCACCGGATTCACAGCAGACAAAACATAACCCTGAAAAAGTTACACATATTTACTTTACTGCTTATAAGTTTTTGAACACTGTTTCACTTTGGAGTAAAAGTCTTGTTACCTTAATGTATTTTACTTACAAAATGAAGATTATCATCATCATTTTATCTCATAATTATATGACAAGTTTGTTTTTTTAGGTAGTTCATAAGAAACCACAGATGCAATATGTGAATGATTGTATCATAGTTCCTATGATGTTATTGATTAGTATTATTAACAAATAATTTACTAGAGGAAATCTATAATACTGGAGGCCATCTCTTTGTGGCCATAAGGCTTAATTTTTCCTTAATTTATCTAATTTCTGTGTACTCCTAAGGAAAGGTTTGTTGTCCCAATGGAATACCTAGCTTGTCTGGATTTGCATTATATTACTACCCAGCACATCAATATAGTTTAGACAAGGTATACTATGCAATCATTTTTTTTTAATTATTTTAAATTAGTAACCAAATATTAGGACACTTAGTTCTATGATTGTTGAATATAATGTACCACCAGCCTCTGGAATGTGCTTCTGAAAAATTAATTGCTTCCAGGGCTAGCTGCCCGTTTCCATAGTAACCAGAACATATACTGAAAGGTAAAATATTTAATTTTGTATGATAATGTTTTTCACAGTTTTTTTTCTAGAATGGTTCTTCAGTTAATAATGCCCATCAAGCAACTTCAGCTGAAATACACATTTATCTACTAACTCATAGCTTGACTGGCACACCCAAAGCATCCTTGTGACACAAAACATATTTCTTTACAGATTAATTGAGACTAGTAACCAAGTTATTGATCAGAATGCCTCCTGGCTGATTCATGAGGTTGGGTACATTTAAACAGCTATTGTTAACTAATATGACAGCTAAAACCAAAAAGAGTAGATTAAATTAGCATGTAACTGATGTTTGTTTATTTATTTGTCTAAAGTTTCATATCCTACAGATTGTTTAGTATTGGGTGTTAGATAACTGTAGATGTCTTGGTAATATTTCTAGAAAATTTTCATTGAGTTATAATTAACTGGATCTAGAACAATATTCCAAGTCAAATAGTTTTTTTTTTTTAAACTGCTGTAAATATATGCAGAGGAAAGTCTGGCATTTAAAAACATAATGTAATGGCCTAAATTCTAAAATATGTAAGCATCCAAGGAAAGGTACTTTCTTGTGAACTTTGCACAAAAACAGCTTGTACTAAAATTCAAAACACTTTTTTTCCCCACAAGCATACATTAGTCATTTTCTGTGCTTGGCTACCAAAGTAGAATAATTTTAGACATTCCTGACATTAAAGAGAAGACCTATAGGTCTTCCCATTCCCCTCACTCCCAGGTCTTTTTACTCAATTGAGAAAACATATAGTTAAAAACATTCCGAAGTCTCTGGATCCCTTAGCAGAATCCAGAAGTGTCAGGCACGGAGCCATCACTCAAAAAACACCAACAGGGATCTCAAACTCACTGGCTTCCAAATCTCACCCGATCCCTAAAGCCATTTTCCATCCAAATGGAACAAGAGGTCATGATCTCTGCTCACAGAAGCCCCAGATATCTCCGTTTACCCCAACGGTGGACTCCAATTTCACGAAATAAATTTTAATCCACTGTAACCTTCAAAATCACGAAAAACAGCACCGGTAGCACGCAGGAATATGGGGCTTGCAGGATGATTAAAAACGTGGATGCCGAAATTCGAGAAAAGCCACCTTCACTAAAAAACAAATCATTTTCCTCCATGTCTGGGAGACCTCGGATGGGGACGAAACCAAACGGCCACAGGAGAGGGACCGTGATCAGCGGGCACTGGGAGGTACTCTTGGCACTCACCTTCTGCCCTCCGGCTCCAGGGGCGGGGTGTCTCGGTTCTGCAGGTTCCCATGGGTCCGAAGAGAGCCAAAACCCTGCTATGTCTGCAAGCATTTCAGCTCAACGCGGGGATTTGCCACGAGCGCCCCACGTGGAGGCTACAGGACGGACGCTGGGCGTGGCCACACAGTGCTTTGGCTTCTTCTGCCTTGTTGAAACAGAAGCACGTGGAGTCCACGTGGCGTCTTTTAACCTCCCCCAGACCTTCGCTTTCCCTGTGTGTTGTCTTTTCATGGCTGCCTGTCTGTTGCTTCTAAGCAGGTCCTTTGTTTCCATCTTGGTGCTCTTCTCCGTCCAAACAGTACTGGAGCTTTAAGGGATGGATGGCTTTTTGGGGGGTTCGAGGCAGTGAGCTTTGACTCTCTTCTTTTACCCTGCAGCTGCTCTTACCAGCCTTGGATCCAGGGGCACTCAGGCTGCCCTTTCATTTCTCTTGCCCTTTGGGCACGCACGTGACTCCATCTGGTTTTCATAGTATTCATGAAACACAAGAAATGATTTCATGCAGCAATCCTCTGAGTTCCTACTATGATTCAGTCTTCACCTTATCTCTCCAAATGACTCTGAAGTTATAAGCCCAATATAAATAAGAAAAAGCCCAATACAGAAGCTTAAACTACCAAGGTAGGGGTATGTAAACTATTAGGTAGGGGATGTAAACTTGTGCACTCCCTTCAACAGCCCTGGTTCATTGTCCAACCTTCTGCAAAGGTGACTCTGGGAGTTTCCTTTCGCTTGCCCCTAGGCAGTATCATTGCCTGATCTTAGAGGTAGGGAAAGAAAGATTCCACTCTTACATGACTTGCCCAAATTCACATTTCATTAAAAAGTTAACCCCTTTATGACAATCAAATGATTATGTTTAAGTTTAGTTTATGGAACATCCAAGTAGAGAACAGTGCAATAAAGCAAAATCATAATGGAATAGAATGGATTGGAAACTAAGTCAGCCTATTGTATGAGTGTGTGTCCCTATTTGCTGAGAAACATTTCATAAGGCTTACCAATAATAAATTTGGGTTTTGTTCAAATTTCAGAGCTCATAAAAGTTAACATCCGTCTTCTATGAGTCAGCACTGCCCAAGGAAACTAGACCATCTCTTTGACCCTGAAAATTGGTAAAGTGTTTTTCAAAGTCAGGATCTGTTAACTCATATTAATACTAATTTTTTGTCTCCACTTGAAGGAAAACTGTTTATGTGGTGGGTGTGTGTGTGTGCACGTGCGCTAACTAACCTTATGGAGGCTGGGGAGATAGAGAAGCTAAAATAAGATTGACCTTTGACCCATTGTATCCAAAGCAACCTACTCCAGTATTCTTGCCTGGAGAATCCCATGGGCATAGGAACCTGCTGGGCTATGGTTCATAAGGTCACAAAGAGTTGGACAGGACTAAAATGACTTAAGTGGATACATGCATCCAAAGCAAAATAAAACAATATCCCCCAACCTTTCTATAATTCCTCTGAGATTAGTTGCTTAGTTATAGAACTTTTATCCAAAACTCTGATTTTCAACATTAAAAGGTAAGAGTTCATATTGTTAGAAGTTAAGATTTGATATAAATTGCAGGATATGGTGAAAGCGTTGGGAGGAGTTAGCAAAACTTCAAGGCAATGATAGTCTTAATCAAAATTTCAGAAAAACTGAGACCTGATTGAAATGAACAGGTGTTTATTTGGGATTTGTTAGGACTATCCCAGGAGACACAGACTAGAAGCACTTGAGTCATGTTTTTCTGAACTACAAAATGGAGGAAGCTTATAAAGGCAAAAACTGCAAGGCCCCAGATAGTTACATGTTATTTGTGAAGTATTATAATTGGAACTGACGGTAAGGGTGCTAGTTAAGCAAGGACTGACTGGGGTCTGAAATGGTTGCATAGTTACAAGGGTGACCTTCCACAAAGTGGCAGCTGTCAACTGATGTTCCAGATACCACTGGTGGTGTCCTTCGTTAGATATGTTCACAGAAAATTCTAGTTTCATGGTTCAGGGTTGTGTCTAAGACCAGATCCTCAGTGGGCACCACACTTTGTTTTTGTGTGCCTGAACTGTAATTATTTCATTACAATTGCAGTTTATCATCAACAGCTTTTCTGTGGTGAGACAGGCTAAGAGAAAATATTTAGGTACCTGGCAATAGGAAGGGTTTGAATGGCAAAATTAGGTTCTGGCATCATTAAGTAAGTTGAAAGATGAGCCCAGATTTAAAGGGTTGAAAATTCAGTAATAAGTAACAGCTTCTGGCAATTTGATAAATTGTGACTTCTTTTTTGCTTTTGAAGGGAATATAAGTCAAATATTCAGATTGGGTCAGAGTGCAGAAACCCAGCCAAGACAGGTCAATTCAGCAATAGGTCTCCTGCCCCAGAGAGGACTTTGTAGTACTTGAAAACCTGTGTCCAGAGATAGAGAAAATATAGAGAAGCCATCTGAAATAGAGGTTAAAAGTAGAGCCTCTGAGGTACCCAGCAAAGAAAAGGGCCCAATTTAGGAACCTAATCCAGACTGGCCCATTCCGGTGGGGCCAGTTGGAAATTCACTCTACTTTCTTAGGTTTTGTCAAGTACTTACTGTGGTTAGTGTTAAGCATGTAGAAGTACTGAGGGTACAATAATGAATAAAAGGAAAATCCGAATATACACTTGTGTATTCTCTTTTGGAACTATTGGATGATGAAACTCACAAAGATACCTACAAGCTTCTGCAGGTAGAAAATCAGAGGATAACAGCGATTGGGAATGGCAGATAGAATGATAAACCCCTTTTTAAAGTGAATTGGAAGTAACTGCTATGGTAGGGCTGGTCCATAAACTGTCATCAGATGTGAAATTATGGGTATTTGCATGACAGGCAGCATCTTGCAAAGAAACAGAAAGTAACTGTTGGTTGATCATCGATATGAATGGAATGAGCAAAGACAGAGAATCCAAATAGGAACAAACAAGGGTCTGTAGTAAGAATGAATGAGTTTAATGTATATGTGAAGTAATCAACCTTGGAGAAATTCTCTGAGTTTGTTAGATATATGATCAAAGCCGCCTCATACCTTTGCTCTGTAAGGAGTGGCTTTTGCTAGTTTTTCCCTGTGTGCACAGACTCAGAAAATGGGAAGCAGCTGTTAAAGGTATAGGTCTAGTTAGATAGGCTTCCCTGATAGCTCAGTTGGTAAAGAATCCACCTGCAATGCTGGAGACCCCGGTTTGATTTCTGTGTCAGGAAGATCTGCTGGAGAAGGAATAGGCTACCCTCTCCAGTATTCTTGGGCTTTCCTTGTGACTCAGATGGTAAAGAATCTGCTTGCAAGGCAGGGTTCTATCCCTGGGTTGGGAAGATCCCCTGGAGAAGGAAAAGGCTACCTACTCCAGTATTCTGACCTGGAAAATCCCATGGACTATACAGTCCATGGGGTAGCAAAGAGTTAGACATGACTGAGTGACTTTCACACACCTAGTTAGATAACAACTGAAACAACTCTCTCCTGAGAAAAAGTATTTAAAAAGTCTTCCATAACTTGAGTTTGACGGATAAGAGTATGATACAGTTTTTAGACATTCTACACCTTGTTTATTTTAGGACTTCACTTGTACTGTGGTGAACAAACAAATAAGATCAAACTCCTGTGTCAAGATATTTCAAAACTTGGATATGCTGTAGTCTGATATGATTTCCATATTCAGGTAGTTTCAATCCCAGGAGCAGCTGCCACTGTGAAACAGGGAAAAATTCCGCAGACACATATGGAGAGAGAAACTGATGAGTTATTCTTGTGGATCATTCCCAGTACCCTAGAAAATGTAGCTATGTAGCAGCTGTGAAGATGAATAGGATATTTGGCAGTAAATGGGTGACTGGCAAAAAATATTTGGAGCATATGGAAATACGCTGTGAGCATACGTGTTATTATAGAGTATTTTATTAAGAAGGCACATTAACAGCAAAAAATCCTACCAGCTATTATCACCATTAATGTTTCATCAGAGGCTCATTCAAAGCAAATATGAGATTAAAGCAGATAACCAGTGAAGACCTGTCTAGCACAGGGAACTCTGCTCAATACTTTCTAATAACCTAAAAGGGAAAAGAATTGGGAAAAAAAATAGATACATGTAAATGTAAACAATCAGTTTTCTGTACTCATGAAACTAATACAATGTAGTTAATCAACTATGTTCCAATATAAAAGCTTTAAAAAAAATTAAAGTTTTATTGTGGTAGGTATAGAAGGTTAAACAAATATTAGAAAGATAAATATCACCATATATTTTAGTTTATGAAAATATTACTGAATTGCCCTCATGTTTTCCAGATGACTGTGGACCAGTGAAATCTTCAAAAAGGGCAGGGACTGCAAAAGAAATATTTTGGGGTTAATAGGTTAAATTAATTGTACAAGGCATCACACTAAGAGTCAGAATTAGAATTTTATTGCATCCACAGCCCTGTATTCTTTTTATAAGTTTATAATTTTTGGTTCTTGCAGTGGACATGAAGTATTATAATCACAGCTAATATTTGCTATAATTCGTTGAGGAACATAATTAAACAATTTTGTATTCGGCTCTGATCAGGGAAAAAAATGGAAGAAAATGATTAAATTGATATTTTATATGAATCTACTTGACAGTCATAAAACTACCGATCATAAAACTATAAACAAAGATTTTATATTGTTGGACTTTGTTTTGGAGGTATTTGATTCATACTTTCAAATGTATTAATTCTACTCCACTACCTCTATGCTTTCATCCTGCTGCTTAAGCAATGAACTGCCTACACAAATTAAAATCAGCTGCAGACAAAAGGCTGGCTTGTGTTTTACTAGTGTTTTCATCATAGAGAGTGTTTTTTTGTTTGTTTGTTTTTAATTCCTAGCAATTAGAGGAGCAGTCAGTAGAAGTGAAGTTCACAGAACTGAGAGAGGGAGGGAAATCTCATAGATTTTGAACTTTAAAAGTTATAAAGGTTTCATGTTTTCATGTCTTCGTGTCACAGTTGTTTTTCTGCCCTGTGCTCTGTCTTCTTCATGCTTTTGCTTTACTACTTTTTCTGTTTCTAAATTCTGCCTTTTAAAAATACAATTTAAAGCAAATAAAAGGCATCCAATTTGCAAATGAATCAATAACACTCGCTAACCACAGATCACATGATCCTGCATATATATAGAAAGTCCCAAGGAATCCACAAAGAAAGATACTAGAGCTAATAAACAAATTCATCAAAGTTGCAGTGTACAAGACACAAAAATTCACTTGTGTTTCCATATACCAGCAATGAATAATCCAAAAGGAAATTAAGAAAACAATTCAATTTATAATACATCCAAAGAATAAAATACTTGAGAGTAAATTTACAAGTAAGTAAAAACTTGTACTCTGAAAACCACAATTTTTACTTAAAGAAATTAAAGAAAGCCTAAATAAAGGGAAAGCCATCCCCTGTCCATGGACTGAATAATGTAGCTGTTTTACATGGTTGTAGCCCTTGATTGACCTTATTACATTGCACTGGGTAGAGAGGAAGCTCAAAAGTATTTTGCAGACTATTTGTTTAGGCTTGATCTAGTTCAGAATTTTTCACCTTGGCACTATTGATATTTTGGACTTCTTAATTCTTTGTTTTTGTCAGAGGGCAGGGGTGCCCCATGCTTTTTTAGAGTGTTTAGCAGTACCCTGGCCTCTAGATTCCACTAGAGGAATTAGATTCCATTAGCATTTTCCCACTCAGTCTTGACACCCCAAAACATCTCAAGGCATTGCTAAATGTTTATGGTGGAGGAAATGGGGTTAGCCCTAGCTGAGAACCACTGGTCTAAATCTTTTGTTTCATATGTCTGGTTTATTCCCAGTAACCACCTTCAACAAATTTCAAAATTAAGGTTGAATCTGGTAAATTTCAACCTTTAGGAAGTTAGCAGATAATTTGTGTCATGGCCATGACCTGAATTAAACTGAAACATTATTTTATTTTTTCTGATTTTTATTTGCAAATATTTTATTTAGTTTTGATTTCTAATCTCTGATAGTTGTTTTCTGTTCCATCTTGAAAATAGACTTATTCTACTTATATCAAACATGAGAAATGAAAGACTACTACATTCTCCTGTTGTAAAAATAACTTTCTATTGATGAGGATATTGAAATCCAAAAAGAGTAGTCAGTTTGTTTAAGGATTAGTAGCTGACTTGAAGCTGTCTTACAAAACCTCTCCATCTAGGTGCTATGAATGCACTTCATTTAATGTTGAGACTCTGGATTCCTGTTACTTTGAATTGGTATTTAAAAAGATCCACAAGTGGGCTTTATCCCAGGAATGCAAGGATTCTTTAATATCCACAAATCAATCTATGTAATACACACATTAACAAATTGAAAGATAAAAACCATATGATTATCTCAATAGATGCAGAGAAAGCCTTTGACAAAATTCAACACCCATTTATGATTAAAACTCTCCAGAAAGCAGGAATAGAAGGAACATACCTCAACATAATAAAAGCTATAGATGGCAAACCCACAGAAAGCATCACCCTCAATGGTGAAAAATTGAAAGCATTTCCCCTGAAATCAGGAACAAGAAAAGGGTGCCCACTCTCACCACTACTATTCAACATAGTGTTGGAAGTTTTGGCCACAGCAATCAGAGCAGAAAAAGAAGTAAAAGGAATCCAGATAGGAAAAGAAGAAGTGAAACTCTCGCTGTTTGCAGATGACATGATCCTCTACATAGAAAACCCTAAAGACTCTACCAGAAAATTACTAGAGCTAATCAATGAATATAGTAAAGTTGCAGGATATAAAATTAACACACAGAAATCCCTTGCATTCCTATACACTAACAATGAAAAAACAGAAAGAGAAATTAAGGAAACAATACCATTCACCATTGCAACAAAAAGAATAAAATACTTAGGAGTATATCTACCTAAAGAAACAAAAGACCTATACATAGAAAACTATAAAACACTGATGAAAGAAATCAAAGAGGACACAAACAGATGGAGAAACATACCGTGTTCATGGATTGGAAGAATCAATATTGTCAAAATGGCTATTCTACCCAAAGCAGTCTATAGATTCAATGCAATCCCTATCAAGCTACCAATGGTATTTTTCACAGAACTAGACCAAAGAATTTCACAATTTGTATGGAAATACAAAAACCCTTGAATAGCCAAAGTAATCTTGAGAAAGAAGAATGGAACTGGAGGAATCAACCTGCCTGACTTCAGACTCTACTACAAAGCCACAGTCATCAAGACAGTATGGTACTGGCACAAAGACAGAAATATAGATCAATGGAACAGAATAGAAAGCCCAGAGATAAATCCACGAACCTATGGACACCTTATCTTCGACAAAGGAGGCAAGGATATACAATGGAAAAAAGACAACCTCTTTAACAAGTGGTGCTGGGAAAACTGGTCAACCACTTGTAAAAGAATGAAACTAGAACACTTTCTAACACCATACACAAAAATAAACTCAAAATGGATTAAAGATCTGAATGTAAGACCAGAAACTATAAAACTCCTAGAGGAGAACATAGGCAAAACACTCTCCGACATGAATCACAGCAGGATCCTCTATGACCCACCTTCCAGAATATTGGAAATAAAAGCAAAAATAAATAAATGGGACCTAATGAAACTTAAAAGCTTTTGCACTACAAAGGAAACTATAAGTAAGGTGAAAAGACAGCCTTCAGAATGGGAGAAAATAATAGCAAATGAAGAAACAGACAAAGGATTAATCTCAAAAATATACAAGCAACTCCTGCAGCTCAATTCCAGAAAAATTAATGACCCAATCAAAAAATGGGCCAAAGAACTAAACAGACATTTCTCCAAAGAAGACATACAGATGGCTAACAAACACATGAAAAGATGCTCAACATCACTCATTATTAGAGAAATGCAAATCAAAACCACAATGAGGTACCATTACACGCCAGTCAGGATGGCTGCTATCCAAAAGTCTACAAGCAATGGATGCTGGAGAGGGTGTGGAGAAAAGGGAACCCTCTTACACTGTTAGTGGGAATGCAAACTAGTACAGCCACTATGGAAAACAGTGTGGAGATTTCTTAAAAAACTGGAAATAGAACTGCCATATGACCCAGCAATCCCACTTCTGGGCATACACACTGAGGAAACCAGATCTGAAAGAGACACGTGCACCCCAATGTTCATCGCAGCACTGTTTACAATAGCCAGGACATGGAAGCAACCTAGATGCCCATCAGCAGACGAATGGATAAGGAAGCTGTGGTACATATACACCATGGAATATTACTCAGCCATTAAAAAGAATTCATTTGAATCAGTTCTAATGAGATGGATGAAACTGGAGCCCATTATACAGAGTGAAGTAAGCCAGAAAGATAAAGAACATTACAGCATACTAACACATATATATGGAATTTAGAAAGATGGTAATGATAACCCTATATGCAGAACAGAAAAAGAGACACAGATGTACAGAGCAGACTTTTGGACTCTTTGGAAGAAGGCGAGGGTGGGATGTTTCAAAAGAACAGCATGTATATTATCTATAGTGAAACAGATCACCAGCCCAGATTGGATGCATGAGACAAGTGCTCGGGGCTGGTGCACTGGGAAGACCCAGAAGGATTGGGTGGAGAGGGAGGTGGGAGGGGGATCGGGATGGAGAATATATGTAACTCCATGGCTGATTCATGTCAATGTATGACAAAACCCACTGAAATGTTGTGAAGTAATTAGCCTCCAACAAATAAAAATACATGAAAAAAAATAAAATAAAAACATCCACTGTATTACTTATTTATAAACTTCTTTTGCTTGATAATTTGACTTTGCAAAATCAGTAAACAATTATTTCCACTGTTTCTCCAGTATTACTTATTTATCTGAAAAATCATAATATCTGAAATAAATGAAGTGTAATTCTATAACCTATTTACTGTAGTATAAATGACACAATGAAATTTCAAATTAAATCACGTATAAAAGTATATTTTTATATTTTCTTCATTTGTAAAGAGACTATAATCATTAAAACTAAATCACAAGTAATTGAACCATGATGACTTCTTAATGGCCTCATCTTATGCCACTAATCATTTTGTGTATATGATACAACTGCTAAATTATTAAGTTATGCATGGAAGCTCTAACCTTTGTTTTAAATTTTATTTTCAGAGTCACATCAAATCAGTTATCAAGACTTTAGACTGCATTCATATATTCAGATTTCCGGCTCCCCTCAGAATGAGTCACTTAAACAATATCAGCCAGATCACTGATGTAAAGATAAAAATTTCTGATATCTGAAACAGAAAGATATGCCTTAAAAAAATAGCATAATCTTCTAATATCCTGTGCAGTCCTAAATATTGGCAATTATTGTATTTTTACCACTGGAGAAATGGGACTGAAAACATTTAATTTGGGACTTAATGTGAACTGAATACCAAGCAACTTCTGTATGTTATTTAGGCTTAATTGGTTTTTGAAGGATATAGAATTTTTTAGTTTAAAATTATCTTATGATCTTTCTTTCCAATGGCAGAGATACACCTTCTCATATTAGTCTTCATGGAAGATAATAGCTATATAAATCGATATAGGTATTACCATAAGCATTTATCAAAGGCCAATCAAAACTGTACGAATGACTATAATCCTTCCTTTATTATTCATTTCAACTGCAAGCAGCCTATAAATACTACCATTTTCTAGCAGAAGACACCGAAGCTTAGTGACAGTAAATAACATAATTTTATAAGCTCACAAAGCCCAGTACTTGGTAGAGTCGAGGTTTGGGTTTTCATTTCTGTTTTCTGGTACACTATATTGAAACACTTCCTTGTGTATGTCAATAGTTAAACAGAATAAAAAGATTTAAAAGCTATGGACGTTTGAGAAAGATCTTAAAAGACAAGTATGCTTCTTCTCAGAATAAATCAATTCATGGTTATTTGAAGGAGGGATAACAAAGAGAAAAGTAACTTGGCGGTGTATTGGATTAAGGCATATTTAAGGAATGACAAATTGTCAAATAATTCAAGGAAACAGGAATTCCAAGTAGGTAACACCCACTATCAACTAAAGGATATAAAAAGATAGTTTAGTGAGGATTGGAGAGAGGCTTATACATAGGTTAAGAAATTGAGTACAAACCTTTGGATAGTGAAGAAACAAAATCTTCCTTGCTTTCCAAAGAAGATAAAACTCTGTATATATGTTTTGTTAGATTATTTGGAGACAGATGGGAGGCGAGGACATAATTCTATTCAGCATAAGCAATTTTCACGATTCCAGCGGAGGAGCTATTCACTTGAAAAGTAGCACTGTTCACAAAGAGCGATGACAGTGGGTTAGGTCCATCCATCATTAGCTGAGAAGTGTCTGAATCCCCAAAGGGACTTTCAGGCTACATTGCTAAAGGAGACGTGCCTAGTTTAAATTAAAAATATTTTTGCACCTTCAGTTTGTGACAGGTATTTTGACATAATGTCTGAAAAAGAACTTTGAGGTGATGGCATCAAAAACTAAAGGGAGATAACAGAGAAATCTAATAAAGTTTCCTGTGAGTAATGAACACATGGAACAAATTAATAGTATCCAGAGACACTATAGAAAGTATTGCAAATAAGTTATAAATGAACATCTGAAAGTAGAAAAAGAGTTTTCTAATGGATTGTGCCACATCGAATTTTGTTTCAGAAACAAGTAGAATGGGAGCAGAATTGGAAAATAGCTGAGACAATAATAACAAAATGTGAAACTTGGGGAAACTCAAAAACACATAGGACTTTAGGATGGCACCCATTACCACTTTCTGACAAACAAAAAAAGAAAAATCAATAGTGTATGCTTGGTTTTAGTGAGTTTTACTCTCTGATTTAGGGTCTTGAAAAGAATCCACAGAGGTCAAGACTGTCAAAGCATTATTAAAGAAAAAAAAAAGAAATCTAGAACTTTGGACACCAATACCACTCATACTCTCTATTTACTAATTTACTCTTCCTGAGCAAAAGTGAAGAATGGGGCATGGGGGGAGAATTGTTAAAAAGGGTAGTGTTTGCAAGTATCATAAAAGTCAAAATTCACTTTTTAAAACTTGTTTATATACACTACCATGTGTAAAATAGAGAGCTAGTGGGAAGCTATTGTATAGCACAAGAGATTAGCTTGGTGCTCTGTGATGATCTAGAGGGGTGGGATGGGTGGAGGAGGGGAGTCAGAGGGAGGGGATATATAAGTACATACAGCTGATTCACTTTGTTGTCCAGCAGAAACTAGTACAACATTGAAAAACAATTATATTTCAATAAAAATAATAATAAATGAAAAAAATTTAAAAACAAACAAAATACACCAAATAAAACTTGTCTATTCACCAAATAGCCATATATCAATATGGCTTCTCATCTAGCAAATTGCCTATCTTTGGTCAATAGGTATATGTTGATCTATTTTTATTTTTCTATTGTTTATATTTTTTATTATTTCAACTAATTATTTTTTGACTCCTTACACATAACTTTTATAAAAGTCATGATATTAAATAAAAGCAACTAGCCAAAGATATTTAAGAAGGAAGAAATTTAACTTCTTCCACCTGGATGTTAAAATCAAATGGGAGGATAAACAACTATTTTAAAACAAAATGTTAAAATTTGTGAAGCTATTTGAACAATTAAATGCAGCCTTCCTTTAGACACACAGTGTCCATAACATCCTAATTTATGATTATATAAAAAATACCACCCTAAGAACTGTGAATATGTCCAGAATTGTATTTGCTATGTCCTTATTTTTAAGAGATGAATTACTCAGTTTGGGGACTTTTTCTCCTAGCTACTATTTTTGTGGGGTTCCTTCATGATAACCTTTTCATAATATTCTACCAAATACATGTTTTCATTTAAACAGTACCATATAGCATGAATTTAAGAGTTTTTAGGCCACTGTGCAGATTCTCTGTAAGATATTTTCTCTATTCCCCAATCACTGATTTTTTGGTATGGTTAATACAAATTCACTGTTGCTCTGTGAACCAAATATTATAAACCAATAGAGATATAGCTGAAAAGTGCCTTAGACAACATATAATGAATGAATAGAAAGTTTTTGTTTGCTTATCTCTACTATTTTTTTTACAAATATAATTTGTAAACACAAAAAACTAGACTTTAACAGGAATTGAAGTAATTATAGTTATTATGATACATTACCCCTCACATAACTTATTTTGAAATATATCTAGACCACAACACAGTCCTCCTGGGAAAAAGGTCAGGCACAATATCAGTGCAAGCACACAAGAAAAGATAAATTTTACATCTTTGTTATTTTGAATTTATATCAACTATACCACAAAGTCATCTGTTACATGTTTCCCCCCCCGCCGCCCTAAGATTTAACATCACTTCATAGAAAAGTGGGCTTCCCTATTAGCTCAGATGATAAAGAATCTGTCTGCAACACAGGAGACCCAGGTTCCATCCCTGGGTCAGGAAGATCCCCTGGAGAAACAAAAGGCTACCCACTCCCGTATTCCTGCTTGGAATGGGGTCACAGAGGAGTCAGATACAACTGAGCAACTAACATGTTCATACAAATGTAAAAGTAGTCAATATGTATCAAATGTATGTATATTGTCATCCTGCTTACTTAACTTATATGTAGAGTACATCATGAGAAATGCTGGGCTGGATAAATTACAACCTGGAATCAAGATTGCCTCAAGAAATATCAACAACCTCAGATATGCAGAGATACCACTCTAATGGCAGAAAGTGAACAAGAACTAAAGACCCTCTTATGAGGGTGAAAGAGGAGAATGAAAAAGCTGGCTTAAAGCTCAACATTTAAAAAACTAAGGTCATGGCATCCAGTCTCATGGCAAAGAGATGGGAGGAAAAAGGAAGCAGTGACAGATTTTATTTTCTTGGGTTCCAAAATCACTGTGGACAGAGACTGATGCCGTGAAATTAAAAGACACTTGATCCTTGGAAGGAAAGCTATGGCAAACCTAGACAGTGTGTTAAATGCAGAGACTTCATATTGCTGAAAAAGGTCAGTATAGTCAAAGCTGTGGTTTTTCCTGTAGTCATATACAGATGAGAGAGTTGGACTATAAAGAAGGCTGAGTGCTAAAGAATCAATGCTTTTGAATTATGGTGCTTTAGAAGATTCTTGAGAGTCCCTTGGATAGCAAGGAAATCAAACCAGTCAATCCTGAAGAATATTCATTCATACTTGATTCCCTGAATATTCATTGGAAGGACTGATGCTGAAGCTCCAGTGTGTTGGCCTCCTGATGCAAAGAGCTGATTTACTGAAAAAGACAGACCCTGATGCTGGGAAAGACTGAAAGCAAAAGAAGGGGGCAGCAGAAAATGAGATGGTTAGATAGCATCACTGACTCGATGGACATGAATTTGAGCAAACTCTGGGAAATAGTGAAGAACGGGGAGCCTGGAATGCTGCAGTCCCGGGGGTTACAAAGAATCGGACACAACTGAGCTACCGAATAACAACAACAACAAAATCAGTAAGAACATCTAACATCAGATTTTATTACCATCGCCACTTAAAGAAGTCGGGGCTCCTCTATCCTGTGTTGGCACAGAAAAAGGACAAAATGTTCCCAAAGCTCTACTTGTTCCAGAAAGCAAAGATGCACGCACCACTGAGGAAGACTTGTCCAAAATGTGCCAGGAGATGGCTTCCCCTTCTGGTTGAGATAAAGTATTGGGGACTGGAGTTACTCTCTCCCCTGAAATAGCTAACAAATGAACAATAAAATATGTAAAGCAATGGTTCTCAAGACACTGGGCATCAAAAAACAAAGGACAGTGATCTCTGAGACATGGAGAAAAAGGTGAAGACTATAATTATCCCTACTTAGAGCTTGGGTAGGGTTTCAAGGTCATGGGGTTGAGCGGGGGAACTCAGACAGAGTCCAGTGGAATCCTTCAGGTGATGAGATGGAGCTCCAAGGCTTGGGAGACCCAAATGTCTGTGGTTCATAGGACAGAGGACTAAAAGTAAAAAAGCCACAGAAGAGAGAACTCTGGAGAGCTGCAGAAGGGCTTGCTGATTATTTAGCTGAGTCTTGAGTGAGGAGACTAGTGGGGCTAGAAAAGAAGCACACACAAGGATTTGTAGTGGAAAAAAAGAGGGAAAAAGTAATAGTAACAACAAAATAAAAGAGCATCAGTGAGTTGGGAGACAGCCTGAAGCAGCCTGATACGTAAGTAATTGCAGTCCTGAAGGAGGAGGGGGAGCAGCAGAGAAATATTTGAAGAAATAAACTGCTGAATTTTTTTCTTCTGATTTTGTGAAAACAGTGAACTCACAGATCCTAGAAGCTGATCAAAACCCAAGCACATAAGCCTAAAGAAAATACATAAAGAAAATACACCAAGGCATAGTATACTTGCTCAAAATCAGTGATAAACATAAAAGACTTAAAAAGCAGCCAGAGGGGAAAAAAATCACATTGTTAAGGATAATAGCAGACTTCTCAATGGAAATAATATGTTAAGAAGATAACTGAACAATATATTTAAGGTAGAGTTATTAAAGCCTGTCAATCTAGAATTCCATGTGTGTGTGTGTTCAGTCATGTCCGACTCTATGTGATCCTATAGACTGTAGCCCACCAGGCTCCTTTGTCCATGGAATTTTCCAGACCAGAATACTGGAGTGGGTTGCCATTTCCTCCTTCAGGGGATCTTCCTGACCCAGGGACTGAACCTGCGTCACCTGCATCTCCTGCACTGGCCGGCAGATTACCACTGAGCCCCCCGGGAAGACCCTTGGAATTCCATACCACTTTAAAAAACAAACACACCAAACAAACAAACAAAAACTCAAAAATGAAGGCAAAATAAAGAACTGTTTTAAAAAGCTGAAAGAATGAATCCCCACAGATTCATATTCTAGAAATGCTAAAAGGAGTCCTTTAGTTAGAAGGAAAACAGACTTCAGTCCAGTAGTTAAGACCGGCAGTCCGATGGTTAAGACTCTATAGTGCTTCCACTACAGGGGCATGCTTAGGTTTGAGCGCTGGTTGGGGAACTAAGATCCCACAAGATGCATGGCCAAAAAAAGGAAAATAATACCGTATAGAAATCTGGATATACATAATGAAATAAAGACACTGGAAATGGCAATTCAATGGGATTTATTATTATTATTATTATTACTAGTATTTAGTTATCTTTACAGGACTACTGTTGCAGAGGTCCTAAGGGAATACCCTCAGGCTTGATGACTTGTTATAAGTATTCCCAGGACTCTGCAAAGTTGCTGTAAGTGTGGCTAGAGTTACCTATAGCAAATGAAACAGTCTAAAAGGAAGAGGTTCATGGGTGAGGTCCAGGAGACACCGGGTGCAGGCTTGCAGAGGAGTTGTATGGATATGCTTAATTCTCCCAACAACAGTGCGTGTCAACATGTGTGACGTGATATCACTCCAAGAAGCTCTCCTGTGTCTTGGGGTACAGGGTTTTAATGGTGGTGCATCATGTAGACCTCGACAGAGTCATCACATTTGCCTTCAGCACAGCCTGCTGTTTCAGATTTCTATACCAATGTGAGCTTCTTCCAGGCAGGTTTGTGAATGAGGAACTAGTAATATGTCCATAGGTAAAATACACCTCTTCCCAAATCCAAACAACCTAATCAACTGCTTTGCCTCTTGATTAGTTCCAAAAGGAGGCAACAATAGCAGTTTATTCTCAGCAGCCTGTGGGTGGTATGTTACAGGTGGCCCTCCCCATAAGCTGGCCTCTGTGAGTCCTGTGTCACCACGGTCAGTGCATTTAGTCAGTCCTAGCTTATTCTTCAGAGAAGGCAATGGCACCCCACTCCAGTACTCTTGCCTGAAAATCCTGTGGATGGAGCAGCCTGGTAGGCTGCAGTCCATGGGGTCGCTAAGACATGACTGAGCGACTTCACTTTCA
The DNA here is from genome assembly GCF_033118175.1 of Dama dama. Taxonomy (NCBI): domain Eukaryota; kingdom Metazoa; phylum Chordata; class Mammalia; order Artiodactyla; family Cervidae; genus Dama; species Dama dama. The sequence goes on along the minus strand of NC_083698.1, from coordinate 85,606,415 downwards.
CTTTTCACTTTCATGCATTGGCGAAGGAAATTGCAACCCAGTCCAGTGTTCTTGCCTGGGGAATCCCAGGGCCGGTGGAGCCTGGTGGGCTGCCATCTATGGGTCGCACAGAATCGGACACGACAAGCAACTTAGCAGCAGCGGCAGCAGCTTATTCTTCAGTTTCTGACACTAACTATCATGCTCTTATCAATTTAGTGTAATTTCATACTAGGGATTTTGCATCAAGTTCAAAACCTTTCTACTCAAATAATGACGGGAAACTGGTGAATTCAAATAGCCTGTGAATACAGTAAATGAAAATTGAGATCATTCACACTTAAAGGCAAATTGTTGTCAGCTCTTTTCCAAGACTGAGGGAAAAAAAGCATTTGCAAATTCGATCATTCTCCTTTTGGCTTGATGTAGATTTTGCAGTGCTGAAACCACATCAAGACTGCTGATGCTATATGTGGTACTAAAAGTCTTGATAATCTACTCTTGGTCTCTCTCTATCAACCATTTTCCTCAGGGCCACTCAGGGGTATTTACATATATTGATATCAACATTTTAATTTCTGACATGCCATTAATTAAACTGAGGTTTTAGTTTCCTAGAGCTATTGTAAAATCAGTATACAAATTGGATGGCTAAAGACAACATACTTTTTTCTTTTCTTTTTTTTGGTCTCACTGTTCTGAGGGCTCCAAGTCCAAATTTAAGGTACTGAATCTGAGTATGTTCAAGCTTTCTGATACACCTGCCAATTTGCGGGACGTATAGATGACACAGGAAAACAGTGAACTGTACCATGAGAGTGCAGCTTGCAATTTATATTATAGGGAAATCTACAAGGAAATGGCTTGGGTTAATTCAGTTCAGCTTAGTTTAGTCACTCAGTTGTGTCCGACTGTTTGCAACCACATGGAGAGCATCACATCAGATTTCCCTGTTCATCACCAGCTCCAGGAGCTTGCTCAAACTCACGTTCATTGAGTCGATGATGCCATCCAACCATCTCATCCTCTGTCGTCCCCTTCTCCTCCTCCCTTCAATCTTTCTCAGCATCAGGATCTTCTAAAATGAGTCAGTTCTTTGCATCAGGTGGCCAAAATATTGCACTTTCAATTCAGCATCAGTCCTTCAAATGAATATTCAGGACTGATTTCCTTTAAGATGGACTGGTTGGATCTCCTAGCAGTCCAAGGGACTCTCAAGAGTGTTCTCCAACACCACAGTTCAAAAGCATCAATTTTTCAGTGCTCAGCTTTCTTTACAGTCCAACTCTCACATACATACATGACTACTGGAAAAACCATAGCTTTGTGTAGACAGACCTTTGTCAGCAAAGTAATGTCTCGCTTTTTAATATGCTGTCTAGGTTGGTCATATCTTTTCTTTCAAGGAGCAAGTGTTTAATTTCATGGCTGCAGTCCCATCTGCAGTGATTTTGGAGCCCTTAAAAAAATAAAGTCTGTCACTGTTTCCATTGTTTGCTCATCCATTTGCCATGAAGTGATGGGACCAGAGGCCATGATCTTCATTATTTGAAAGTTCAGTTTTAAGCCAGCATTTTTACTTTCCCCTTTCACTTTCATCAAGAGGCTCTTTAATTCTTCACTTTCTGCCATAAGGGTGGTGTCATCTGTGTATCTGAGGTTATTGATATTTCTCCTGGCAATCTTGATTCCAGCTTGTGCTTCATCCAGCCGGCATTTCACATGATGTACTCTGCATATAAGTTAAATAAGCAGAGTGACAATATACAGCCTTGACATACTCGATTCCCATCTTGGGACCAGTCTGTTGTTCCCTGTCCAGTTCTAACTGTTGCTTTTTGACCTGCATACAGATTTCTCAGAAGACAGATAAGGTGGTCTGGTATTCCCATCTCTTGAAAAATTTTCCACAGTTTGTTGTGATTCACACAGTCAAAGGCTTTGGTACAGAAGTAGATGTTTTTCGGGAACTCCTTATGATCCAATGGATGTTGGCAATTTGATCTCTGGTTCTTCTGCCTTTTCTAAATCCAGCTTGGACATCTGGAAGTTCACAGTTCATGTACAGTTGAAAGCTGGCTTGGAGAATTTTGAGCATTACTTTGCTAGTGTGTGAGATGAGTATAACTGTGCAGTCATTTGACCATTCTTTGGCATTGCCTTTCTTTAGGATTGGAATGAAAACTGACCTTTTCCAGTCCTGTGGCCACTGCAGTAAATTTTCCAAATTTACTGGCATATTGAGTGCAGCACTTTCACAGCATCATCCTTTAGGATTTGAAATCGGTATCAGTTCAGTCAGTCATGTCCGACCCCTTTTGACCACATGGACTGCAGCACGTCAGGCTTCCCTCTCCATCACCAACTCCTGGAGCTTACTCAATATCATGTCCATCCTGTTGGTGACGCCATCCAACCATATCATCCTCTGTTGTCCCCTTCTCCTCCTGCCCTCAATTTTTCCCAGCCTCAAGGTCTTTTCCAATGAGTCAGTTCTTCGCATCAGGTGGCCAAAGTATTGGAGCTTCAGCCTCAACATCAGTCCTTCCAATGAATATTCAAGACTGATTTCCCCTAGGATTGACTGGTTGGATCTCCTTGCAGTCCAAGGGACTCTCAAGAGTCTTCTCCAACACCATAGTTCAAAAGCATCAATTCTTTGGTGTTCAGCTTTCTTTAGAGTCCAACTTTCATATCCATACACGACTACTGAAAAAATCATAGCTTTGAATATATGGACTTTTTATGGCAAAGTAAGTTTTTGCTTTTTAAAATGCTGTCTAGGTTGATCATAGCTTTTCTTCCAAGGAGCAACTGTCTTTTAATTTCATGGCTGCAGTCAGCATCTGCAGTGATTTCGGAGTCCCCAAAAATAAAGTTTCTCACTCTTTCCATTGTTTTCCCATCTATTTGCCATGAAGTGATGGGAACAGATGCCATGATCTTAGTTTTCTGAATGTTGAGTTCTAAGCCAACTTTTTCACTCTCCTCTTTCACTTTCATCAAAAGGCTCTTTAATTCTTCTTCACTTTCTGCCATAAAGGTGGTGTCACCTGTGTATCTGAGGATTTGAAATAGCTCAACTGGAATTCCATTACCCCCACTAGCTTTGTTTTTCATGATGCTTCTAAGACCCACTTGATTTTGCATTTCAGGATGTCTGGCCCTAGGTGACTGATTACACCATCGTGGTTATCTAGGCTATCTAGGTCATGAAGATCTTTTTGTATAGTTCTCAGTGTATTTTTGCCACCTCTTCTTAATATCTTCTGCTCCTGTTAGGTCCCTACCATTTCTATCCTTTATTGTGCCCATCTCTGCGTGAAATGTTCCCTTGGTATCTCTAATTTTCTTGAAGAGATCTGTAATTGTTCCCATTCTATTGTTTTCCTCTGTTTCTTTGCATTGCTCACTGAGGAAGGCTTTCTTATCTCTCCTTGCTATTGATTGGAACAGCAAGGGGCCAGCTGGTGTGCAGGGGATGGCGGCACCAGGGGCCCAGGCTGCCCACTGCTGGTCCCTGGCCACATGCGTGCCTTGCTCCCCGGTGCTGTCGGCCACGAGCTACGCATGGAGGCGCTGGCTCCAAGGCGAGCCATCTCCCCGCTCCTCGGCCGGCGCAGGTGAGCGTGGATGACCTGGGAGCGGGGTGCAGGGTTGGATATAGTAACAGATATAATTAAATGAGCAAGGTCAGATGGAGAGTTTTACATTTGTGGGAGTTTTTGTTTGTTTCATTTTTTAGTTCTTTTTAGTGGGTTTTTTTTTTTTTTAAGATCTTCTTTTATAATTTTTAAAAAGCTGAAAAGCATTGCTGATAAATACAGAAATTTTGGCATATTCTCTGGTTTTTCTTGATGTTTAAAATGTTCATAGTAAGTTAAAAAGTAAAACAGAGAAGTGACTGCAAAACGTGCACAGTCTAATAGCACTAAGGGCTATCCATCACTACTGTTGGAATAATCTTGAATATTCTGAAGAATTGGTGCCAGTTAAGTTCTTTATTCATGTAAAATGTCAGGTAAGGAGTATTCTTTCTCAGCCAATTATACTCACAAATACAATTTAGAAGTAGAGAATTCTATATATTGTGAAGATTGATAAGAATTCCCTTTTTCTAATCATTGCCAAGATAAGACTGAAGAAAGTTGGCTACTTAATGCTAATGAATTACTAATTTTTACTTGTCAGATATAATGCGAAAGGAAAATTTTGACTCCTGAACTACTCCATCTGTCTGCTGACCTCTTTTTATGCCTTGGAGTGGTTGCCTGATCTGGGGACCATATGCCCTCAGCCTTTCCTATAGCAACAAAGCCACATGATTGAGATTTGGAACTGATGTAAATGCCCATTGCAACTTCATGGTAAGAAACTGAACCTCAAATGCAGGTGAAATAATCATTTGATAGATCTTTTCATCAGCCTATCGAGGATAAAATCAGAAATTATAAAAAAGAAAAAAGACAACCTCCCCAAATGATTTTAATGTCACTGCAGTAACTGATGTGATTCCTTTAGAATCAAGTCACTCTCTATACCCAGGAGCTCTCTTTAGTCAAATGGACCCCTGGATGTTGGCTGCACTTGGCATTTGGCTGTCCTCCATCAATACTCAGATAAAATAGGCTCTCTTTATAATGTCAGCATTAAGTTGGCTGTAATCGAAATAAATAGTTTTTACTGCTTTTCATCTTTACAGATAGTTTAGAAGAGTTAAATTCTTATTTTATACAGCTTGTGCCTTATTCTTTGGAATGAGAAACTTCTGGGTCAACTTCATGAAATTTGATATTCTAAAGTTATCTGCCTGTTCTTCTTGACAGTGCTGAACAATGACAAAAAGAAAGACTTCATGTTCATAAATGACATTGAACCTAAGATTTGGAGAGTGGCAGAGACATGTTTTGATTTAAAAATTGAGCAGAACATGTCAGGTGAGAGAAAATGAGAATATACACATGCCAAAATGTCATTTTCATAAAATACCTGTTTGAAAGATACTTCATTTTAAGCAGAACATTAAATAAGCCTGTAAAGAAATAACTAGGACCACACTTTTAAAGCACTCAAGATTTTTCTTTGTATAGATTTACATGGTAGATTCCAAAGGTCATGATCACTATTGTGCCAGAAAAACTATGTGTTTGTGAAGACAGAAAATAGATCAACAAAATACATCATCAAAAATCTCACCAAGTTTATCATATAGATTTAAATCTAAGTTAGAACATACCCATTTCATATAGCATATCAGGTAGTGGTCATATATGCAGACTGCATTCAAGTTCATATGAAACTTCAGAATATCCTAAAACAAAGTAGAAACAATAGGGAATCTATGAAAGTGAAAGTGTTAGTCAGTTGTGTCTGACTCTTTGCAACCCCATAGAATATAGCTCACCAGGCTTCTCTGTCCATGGAATTCTCCAGGCAAGAATACTGAAGTGGAGAGCCATGCCCTTCTCCAAAGTATCTTTCGGACTCTTTGATCGAACATGGGACTCCCACACTGCAGACAGATTCCTTGCTATCTGAGCCACCAGAGAAACTCATCCCTAAACTCAATAGGATGAAAAATCAACAGATCAGTTTTTAGAACAACCCAAATCAGTAATTATGTCCACCAGATCATTGTTCTGGTTTTTAATCCTAATTCTCTGCCAGACAATATAGTTGTTTAATCTATATACCTTTTGGACATACCTCTTCCCATAAGATAAATTCAGTTGCTAGGTAGGACTAAGCCTAAGGTGGTTAACATATATGTTATTGGTCACAATGAAAAAATAAAATCAGAGACAAATGGAGGACTTGAATAAGTCTCATTCAGTTATCTTATTTAGGATCGTATATGCATGCTCATGTCCTTCATACGCATGTCTTTGCATTTGTGCTAAACAAGGTTCTCAAAATACCCTGCACATGTATTTCATGTTCCTGTATGGAACTGAACTAAAAATATCTTTTAGACTTGTACTGCTATACTTGGGTTGTTTTCCCCAGACTGTATTCACTGTTTATCTCTCCTTTCTCCTAGTGCTGAGTTGTGTTTTTCTCTCTCGTATTTCTTTTTCTTATTGTAATAAGTATCTTTTCCCCTGCATTTCCTTTCAAGGCTTCCATTTCTCTTTAGTTACCTGCTCTAAAACTAGGTTTCGAACTATGTTGTCTATTAAAGAGAAGATACTCTTGGTTTGGTGGTTTAGACCAGGGATTTACTCGATATCATCTCCTACAGTGTGGTGACCAGAAGCCCCATGGACCATAACATTGCCTGGGGTTGAGTTACTATGCTAGGCAGACTCAACTCAAAGACAGCAAGTCTTAATTCTTAGAACGTGTAAATATTACTTTATAGGCCAAAGGGTCTTTGCATTTGTGATTAAATGAAGGATTTTGACATGGGGAAATTGTAATGGGTTAGTTAGATCACAGTTGTTATGATAAGAGAGAAGGAGGGAGAGATCTGACAGAGAAGGTAATGTGAAAATGGAACCCAGAGAAAATTATAAGGTGACATTCTTAAAAATAGGCATGGTTAGACTACAAGAAATGCCAGTAGCCCTCAGAAATGGGATGAATCAAGGAATTCTTCCTCAGAGCCTGCGGATAAAGTATAGCCCTGATAAAACTTTGATTTCAGTACAGTGAGATAACAATTTTGGACTTTTCGCCTTCAAAACTGTGAGCAAATACATTTTGTTGTGTTAAGCCACCAAAATTATGGCAATTAGTTACAGTAGGCATGAAAAAAACTAATGCATTTATATAATTAGTTCACTCTTTGCATAATTAAATGTGTTATTTAATCATCCATCTGATTTAGCAAAAATAATACTGATTTAATAGGATCGCTCAACAGCTAGTTCTCTGTAGGAAAGCCTGTGTTACCCCTGCCTATTTCCCTTAAATTTTGTTTTTGCCACATGATTGGGTCAAGGCAATATTCTTTTTTTTTTTTTTTTTAAGGCAATATTCTTGTCTCAACATTACTATTAATTTATAAGAATGGAGAGACTTTCCATTCTTTATTCAGTGTACTATGTTAACATATGAAGGTATATTATCCTAAGCTATTTTAAAGATACTATGGTTTCAGAGCGAATCTAAAAAAACAAAACAAAACAAAACTCAAGTTTTAAAGAATTTTCTTTCCTTTACACAAATTGTTTAATTTTAAATCTTAAGTAATTTCACTCATACAGAAATTTCACATTATTAAGTGCTCTGAAACAAACACAAACATATAAACATTGAAAAGTCTTGTGTTTCTTGATGTTTTGGGAATGGGAAAGTCCATCCTCTGAAAGCTAAAATAATATGAATTCCCAAGCACATCTCACCTTTTAAATGAAACTTTGAGTTATGTAATCCATCCCAGAATGTTATAAGGTCTTACATTTGTTTTATTTCCCTTACAGCATTAGAGCACATGGTGAAAAGAGTCTATATCTGAACTTATAAAGCTGAGGATGGCTGATATTAAGATGTATTAAAATTGCCATTTTCCCTCCCTTCTCTGTATTTTTAAATATTAAGCAAAATGGGCAAAGCACTGATGTAATAAAATAGGCATATACTTTGTTCGTGCCTTACTGTAGGGATGAACGAGATACGGCTACAGCTCAGTCACTGTCAATCAACATATAATAACATCAAAGAGCCGTTACTGAAAATATGATATAAAATAGCCATTCAAGAATATCCATTATTAAGGGAGAAAGTGCAGATTTATGAAAGCTAAGGATTTCTTCTTCTCCTTTGTTCCACTTTTCTTAGAATCATAGAATTTTAATCAATGGTTATCCCTTTATCCTATTATCCTTTCCTATTTTCATATTTCCCCCTCTGGAAGACTAAAATACTTTGCATAAGATTCAAAGGCAAATTTGAATATTTTAAGGGTATCTGCAGGTTTATATAACATACACTCAAAGTAAGGCATATAATATTCATTTCATGTATTTCTGGTTATTAGCCAGATTTTGGAGGTGTTCTTACAGCTGTTTCTAATTTCCCTTTGACATGCTTTTGTTTGCAAGAAAATCAAATAGTATTTCTAATCCTTCCCCCTATTTTTTTCTTTTTCTCTTTCTTAATTAAATTGACATATAATAGTATATCATTTTCCAGTGTAAAATGTAGTGATTAAACATTTATATACTTTTCCCCCATTTTTAACTAGAACCCCCTATTCGAGGGAAGAGGGAAATATCCTATTGGATATTCCCTGTAGCTCAAACTGTAAAGAATCTGCCTGCAATGAAACCTGGGTTCGATCTCTGGGTCGGGAAGATCCCCTGGAGAAGGGAATGGCAACCCACTCCAGTATTTTTGCCTGGAGAATTCCACGGACAGAGAAGCCTGGTGGGCTACAGTCCCTGGGGTTGGAAAGAATCAGACACGACTGAGTGACTAACACTACCTCTATGATTGGATATTCACCTTTTGTGTCTGTTTTACTTTGCCTTGGTAAAATTAATTAATATTAACTTACAGGACATGATTTCTTTAAAAGGTAGTATTCTAAGGTTTTCAACTGAGGCTTAAGCAGCAGCTGTATTTATTACGGCACATAAATTCCCTGAGTGGTCTGGAGGAAGCATTTGATGCTGTATTTGATTTGCAGCCAAGCCATTCAGCAAAACTCTGTTTCAACATCCTCTATGAACATGTGAGCAAAGTAAGTGTCTTTTAAGCTTATTATCAGCAAAACTGTTTTCATCCAATGCATTAGCAAGAATGATAAAAACAAAGTACACTAGACCAAAAGTGCAGAGCAGAGCCATGGGCCTTGAGAAGCTCTTTTCATAAATCAATGCATGATGTCTTTTCTATGGAGTATCCAATTAACTGTAAAGAAAATTTTAGACATGCTTAAAAATTGTTTCTTCCCCCAAGAAATGACAGTTGAAAATAGCTTCCTGATAATAATCATTACTGGCTTTTACCATTTACTACAAAAGGCCTGACCATGGTTAAAAGGTTTAATTTTTATGTTTCAGTGGTCACAAAGTCAAAAACATGGATTTATCTACAATTGCAAAGATAGCTATAAATTCTATTACTAGTGACAGCAATTTTCCTTCAACTATCTTATGCTGAATGTAACTTTATTGCTACTTCTAGGAGGGACTTGCAGGCAATTTCCATTTTACAGTTACCATGAGTTAAACTCACAATCCCAAGCAGCAGTCATTTCAGACTGGTGCATAATTTAAAGAAAGAAGTGTAACATGTGGATCGCATTATCCACCGGCACTGGCCTTGGTGTCTTGGTTGCTTCATCTTCTGCCAGCCCCAGCCAATCAATATGTCTGGCCTGTCAGAGTCAGATTGACAAGGTGCTCGCTGTGCATTTTTTTCTTTTTTATTGCGTTCACTATTATCTTCACATAGTGTTTTTACATTTCTCTGGTGGGGAGACTATCAAAATGCAGCTGAAGTCAATAGTTTGTGTTTTATAAATGAGAAGTCACTAATTAGACACCCCTCTAGCATAGTTAGTGCACTAATGGTATAATATCCACTCTTTTCCTAACAACTTATCAAGGTTTTAAAAAGAGTTGAAAAGAATTGTTTTTAGATCTCAAACTAGTAGTAGAACAGTGTGTTCTGGCCATGTGTTAAAGAACAAAATGTGATCTATACAATAAAGGTTTATAATTTTGTTTATAAATTCATGTATTGGGGTATTAATGTAGAGAACGGCACTAAATATTACTCTTTCATTTCAAGCTGGAAATGGGACAGTATCAGCAGAGTAAATATTCTGACTCAAAAGCTCTGGACTTGCATGAACACTTAAACAAGCTTGTTATGACAGTATGATTATCACTAAGAAAATCTCATCCATCTTTTAAAAAGGCATTTGTAGTTATTTCAAAGCACAGGATCATCTCAACATGGACAAATATGTAACATATACCATATTACATAAAATTGGGATAAAGTTCATAATATTTAAGTAATTTATTCAGGATTATACTCCTACCATGGCTTCCCTGGTGGTTCAGATGTAAAGAATCCACCTGCAATGCAGGAGACCTGGGTTCGATCCCTGGGTCGGGAAAATCCCCAGGAGGAGGACTTGAAAACCCATTCCAGTATTCTTGCCTGGAGAATCCCATGGGCAAAGGAGCCTGGAGGATTACAGTTCCTGGTGCCACAAAAGAGTCAGACACGACCGAGCGACTAAACACACACACTCCTAAGAGTTTAAACAAGAATGTCTTTTGTGCTGGTTAATATCAGAACTGGGACCAGAACCCAGAAACAGGTGTCTGATGATAACTAAACACTCAATAAATAGCTGTGGACTAAGTGAAGTTTATTTTAAATATATAATCAAAGTGGCAAAAAAATTTCCACTCACAGGGAAGCCTAGCTAATTAGTTTTCTCTGGTTAAGCCATTGCTTAATTGTGTCAGATGGAAACATTAAAAAAAAAAAAAAAAAAAAAACACTCGACCCCTGTTTTAAAAAATGGCCTAAAATATTTGCCAGTTAGCTAAAATTTGTTTCCCACCCTAATTAATATTGTCTTCCAACCAAATCTAAAGATGCAAGACAGATAATTTACTCACTTTTTTACTTTATTTTCCCTGATATTTGCTATAAATGACATTTATAAATGTATTATATGTGATCTGCTTCTGTAATTTAATTCAATATTTGTGGCATGTATGGTATTAAAAGCAGATAAACAGATGTGCAAACATATGAATGATGGGAAAATATTGAGAAAAAAATGTTGATAAAATTCAAAATTAAAAGCTTTAATTAAAAGTTCAACAGATGCCACCAATCTGTTCACATGATTTTGTTGTTTTTACTTCTCAGAACTTTTCAAACTATTAATCACTTTTAATCTATGTGAGAATTTTATTTGGGGGTAGTTGTAAATTTTCTGTATAGATATAATTTTAAATGATGTCTTTGGATATTTAAGTCACATTTTCAGATGTCTTCTCATTTTATAGTTCTTAAAAGTCTCTAAACTGTGGTCCTAACTTGCTTTCTAATTAATATATCATCTATATGTTACCCAGTAGATAGTATCGCTTGTTTCATCAAGTAGATACTTAATAGGTGCCTCTGGAAAATGCTAAAATCTCTTGCCACACACCTGAGGCTTTTGTGTCTCTGTATGTTAATTTAGTCCTTTACCCCACAGTCTAGAATGTTTTCTAAGAATTTCAGCATGTAGATGCTAGAGCCAGATTGCTTGGTAGAAACTATCATCACATCTTGCGACCTTAGGCATATTCAAATTCCCTCTTGGCAAGGCTTTTCATTAAAAAAAAAAAAAAAGGATCCAATGCTTGTAGCTTGCACCTACTCATTCAACTGCAGAGACCAGTGAGATATCCTGTCATCTGTTTGGAACAGTACTTGACATCTAGTAAATGCTCCATATCGGTTGTTGTTGTGGTTTAGTCACTAAATCCTGTCCAAGCCTTTGCAACTCTAGGGGCTGTAGCCCACCAGGTTCCTCTCTCCATTTCCAGGCAAGAATACTGGAATGGGTTGTTATTTCCTTCTCCAGGGGATCTTCCCCACCCAGGGATCAAACCTGAGTCTCCTATATTGGCAGGAGGATTTGTTAGCACTGAGCCCCCAGGGAAGCTCTGTATATTGGTAGTTATCATTTTTATGAATCTGGAATTTACCTTTTACAAATTATATCAGTTTTAAAATGGAAGTTTTCCCTTAAGTTTTCCTTTTAAAATGTAAGTATTCAATTTCCTGTTACAAGTTGAGCTGCAAATCTGTTGTTCTTTTGGCTTTGCTTATAATTTAATTTTTCATTTATTCATTGAACATTTGTGTAATGCCTAATATGTATTAACTCTTCTGTTGGGTATTCATATATAAATGAATGTTTTTTGTTTCAAGAGGCTCACAATTTGGATGAATAAGCAAAATAAAATTATAAATTCTAGTCAAATTAGGTGGAGAATGAGCTCAGGAGAAAGTATGGAAGGGTATAATTTCAAAAAGTTTAAAAAGTAACCATGAGATTTTTAAAATGTAGAAGTTTTAAAATCTAAGGACATCTTATGAGCCAAGTGCTGTTACCTATAAAGTCAAAGTATCATACAGTGGCATTCAATATTTTATTCTTAATAACATATATTTCCCATTGTCAATAATATGCCTATGAAAGCTTCTTCATAGCTATGATTTTATGAGCATCAAAGATTAATTTCTTTAGACAAATTATGTGTTTTTTAGATATAATGCTATGTTAAGATTCTCATATTTTTCATGTCTACATCTAAATACTTTGAGAGAATTATTTTTAGATGCAGATTTTAAATAATAATATTTGTGATTAGTTCTCTCACTACTTATATAACAATACTTAAAAATGTTTTCTCTTATACTGGATGAAAAATGGCATATTTTTTATTATTTCACTTTGTATTTTTAAATTTTTATTTTTGAACAGATAAATTTCACAAGGTTCAAAATTTTAATGCTAAACAAGCACTGTATCAGTTAAATATTGTTGTGTAATAAAGCACCCAAGAATAAAAGCAAGCCAAAATGGAGAGGCTTAAAATAGCACCTATTTACTCACATTTTTATAATTTCCATGAGAACTGACCAGTCTGCTTGGATAGTTTCAGCTGGACTCACTCATGCATGTGTACTCATTGATGGTATGAGCTAACAGCTGTCTTGTTGAGAATAGGCTTGGCTATGATAAATCATATTTTTCTACTTGTTTTTCATGTGTTAAAGACTTATTTGTGAATCAAATTTTAAAATTCATTGATCTAAGATTTAATCCTTATTAATTTTTTTTGTTTCTCTGAACATTATTGATTTGTTTTTTAATACTTCTGAGTTGGTGCTTTTATTAATGTATTCATTTGTATTATTTTGGGGCTTCCCTTGTGGCTCAAAGGTTAAAGCGCCTGTCTGCAGTGCAGGAGACCTGGGTTCGATCCCTGGGTCGGGAAGATTCCCTGGAGAAGGAAATGGCAACCCACTCCAGTATTCTTGCCTAGAGAATCCCATGGACAAAGGAGCCTGGTGGGCTACAGTCCATGGGGTTGCAAAGAGCGACTTCACTTTTGTATTATTTTATGTGTATTTATGTATACGTATATACATACATATATTTTTATCTCATTGCTGGATTTCAAATGTATGTTTTGTCATTGTTGTTGTTTAGTTGCTAAGTCATGTCTAACTCTTTTGTAACCCCATGGACTGTAGCTGGCCAGACTCTCTGTCCATGGCATTTACCAGGCAAGAATGCTGGAGGGAGTTGCCATTTCCTCCTCCAGGGGATCTTCCCAACTCAGGGATTGAACCCAGGTCTTCTGAATTACAGTTGGATTCCTCACTGTCTGAGCCACAAGGAAAGTCCATGCTTTGTCATATGTTGCTGTTATCATCATTTGTGTGCATGCTCGGTTGCTCAGTCATCTCCGACTCTTTATGACCCAATGGATTGTAGCCTGCCAGGTTCCTCTGTTCACGGGATTCTTCAGGCAAGAATACTGGAGTGGGTAGCTTTTCTCTTCTCCAGAGGATCTTCCTAACCCAGGGATTAAACCCAGGTCTCCTTCACTGTAGGCAGATTCTTTACTGTCTGAGCCACTAGGGAAGCCCCATTATTACTTTTTACTGTCATCTAATAGATGATTTTGGTAAATGTTCTACAGGTTCTTAAAAAGAAGTTGTATGTGTTTTATATATAATCTGCTTTATTCAATATGCATTTGAGTGATAAAATCTTATGCCTTACTCTATCATGAAAAGCACTAAGTTCAGGAAACATGTTTAAATGTGATATAAGTGCTTGTATATGATGTAATTCATAATGAAGACATGACAGTTAATATTAATCTTCTAAAGAAAATCTATAGAAAATATAGGTATAGATTTCTAAAGGAAATACAATTATTGCTCTCTGAACCCTCAAATGTGGTGTTTTGTTTTGGTAGTCCTAGCAAATTAATACATATGGTCATGTTTTAATTAATTAAAAAATAAAATAGAATGTATGAAAACCATAGTGCATTGAAACTATTGATGACGTGTTAGCTGTAAAAAAAGCACTTTTCTTTGGTCTATAGTCATTACAGCTAAAAATATCAATTCATTTTTTAAAAGAAGGTGCATTTATAAATATAAAAAGTAGTTAATACTAAATAACCATTGCTAGTTTAATCACAAAATACCAAAGTTATTAATACTATGTATGATTAGGTAGAAATTATTCCTTTTTTAAAAAAACAACTTTTTCCCAATTTGCCTCTTTTTAAGGGTTCTATATGCAGGTCAGGAAGCAACAGTTAGAACAGGACATGGAATAACAGACTGGTTCCAAATAGGAAAAGGAGTATGTCAAAGCTGTATATTGTCACCCTGCTTATTTAACTTATATGCAGAGTACATCATGAGAAACGCTGGGCTGGAAGAAGAAGCACAAGCTGGAATCAAGATTTTCAGGAGAAATATCAATAACCTCAGATATCCAGATGATACCACCCTTTTGGCAGAAAGTGAAGAAAAACTAAAGAGCCTCTTGATGAAAGTGAAAAAGGAGAGTGAAAAAGTTGGCTTAAAGCTCAACATTCAGAAAACTAAGATCATGGCATCCGGTCTCATAACTTCATGGCAAATGGATGGGGAAACAGTGGCAGACTTTATGTTTCTGGGCTCCAAAATCCCTGCAGATGGTGACTGCAGCCATGAAATTAAGACACTTACTCCTTGGAAGGAAAGTTATGACCAACCTTGTCAGCACATTACTATCTCAATAAAGGTCTGTCTAGTCAAGGCTATGGTTTTTCCAGTGGTCATGTATGGATGTGAGAGTTGGACTATAAAGAAAGCTGAGCACTGAAGAATTGATGCTTTTGAACTGTGGTGTTGGAGAAGACTCTTGAGAGTCCCTCGGACTGCAAGGAGATCCAACCAGTCCATCCTAAAGGAGATCAGTCCTGGGTGTTCATTGGAAGGACTGATGTTGAAGCTGAAACTCCAATACTTTGGCCACCTGATGTGAAAAGCTGACTCATTTGAAAAGACCCTGATGCTGGGAAAGATTGAGGGCAGGAGAAGAAGGGGACAACAGAGGATGAGATGGTTGGATGATATCACCGACTCAATGGACATGGGTTTGAGTAAACTTCCGGAGTTGGTAATGCACAGGGAGGCCTGGCGTTCTATGGTTCATGGGGTTGGGAAGAGTCAGACACGACTGAGCGACTGAACTGAACTGAAGGGTTCTGTATTCCTATTTTGATGCAGTGGCAAAGAATCCACCTGCCAATGCAGGAGACACGGTTTGATCCCTGGGTTGGGAAGATCCCCTAGAGTAGGAAGTGGCACTTTTTTTCCAGTATTCTTGCCTAGAACATTCCATGGACAGAGGATCCTGGTGAGCTACAGTCCATGGGGTTATAAAGAGTCAGACACAACTGTGTGACTGAGCACACACACACATACACATTCTTATTTTAAAGGGAACTCATGAGGGGTTTGCTCAGGTGCTTCGACCTGGAAAATTCAGTTATTTCTCACTGTCCTTAAGAAGAATGCTGCAGAATACTGCAGAATTAAGGTTAGTGATGTCACTGTCAGATCTGAACGCTGATCCTCCTTCCAATGTCAGGAAGTATAAAGTATAATGGAACAATGAGAAGAGCATTCTGGATCTGGCTTCTAGTAGAATCCATTTTGGGTCTCAGCAATCCTACTATTGATTCCTTGTAAAATGAATGAAAAAGACATCACTTCTCCTATTCTTTCTACTCAACACAAACTACCTTTGTGGACTCATCAGCAACTCTAAGACAGTTTATAACAATGGTGAGTCCTGCAGGTCATCAACAACTGTGTCCATGAATAGGTACTGCTTCAGTCAATGGAAATTCTTATAAAGGATATCTGTGGTTTAAAAGATAAATCAAACAGCTAAAGAAACATTAAAAATGTAAAAGAATGGTGGTGAGCTCCAAGCAACTTAGCACATATTTAATCAACAAAGGGACAGAACTTAGAACTGGCAGGCATTTTCTATAGAAAACCTCATGGAGTGTTTGTCCCTTTTAGGTATTCCCTAAATGAGAGAGAAGAAACAGGGCTTCTGAAAATGGGGGCCGACATTTAAAACCTCACACTTGATTTTTAAAATATAAATCAACTCCCCTCACTTCATGATGAACTTTTAGATTTTTGAGACAAATACAGAGAGGGAGAGAGAAAACAACCCTTTTCTGATGTTAATAATGTGGACTAATTCCTTGAAGAACTGTTATTCTAAGAAATTATACAGAATATTCATCTACCAACAAACATTTCTAGCACAAACGATAATCATACTAGCAATATCTGTTATGATCCCTTACATTTTGTGAAGAGCATAACTAATGTGTCAATTGTGAGGCTCACACAATTGATATTTCTATGTTAACCATCAGATCATCTCTCATTTGTCTAAAATTTTTGTCATATTTAATAGTTCTCTTTTTTTACCTTTTTTTTTTTTATTTATTTTTTTTTAAATTTTTTTTATTAGTTGGAGGCTAATTACTTCACAACATTTCAGTGGGTTTTGTCATACATTGATATGAATCAGCCATGGATTTACACGTCTTCCCCATCCCAATCCCCGCTCCCACCTCCCTCTCCACCCGATTCCTCTTGAAACATCCCACCCTCGCCTTCTCCCACAGAGTTCAAAAGTCTGTTCTGTATTTCTGTGTCTCTTTTTCTGTTTTGCATATAGGGTTATCATTACCATCTTTCTAAATTCCATATATATGTGTTAGTATGCTGTAATGTTCTTTGTCTTTCTGGCTTACTTCACTCTGTATAAGGGGCTCCAGCTTCATCCATCTCATTAGGACTGGTTCAAATGAATTCTTTTTAATGGCTGAGTAATATTCCATGGTGTATATGCACCACAGCTTCCTTATCCATTCATCTGCTGATGGGCATCTAGGTTGCTTCCATGTCCTGGCTATTATAAACAGTGCTGCAATGAACATTGGGGTGCACGTGTCTCTTTCAGATCTGGTTTCCTCAGTGTGTATGCCCAGAAGTGGGATTGCTGGGTCATATGGCAGTTCTATTTCCAGTTTTTTAAGAAATCTCCACACTGTTTTCCATAGCGGCTGTACTAGTTTGCATTCCCACCAACAGTGTAAGAGGGTTCCCTTTTCTCCACACCCTCTCCAGCATTTATTGCTTGTAGACTTTTGGATAGCAGCCATCCTGACTGGCGTGTAATGGTACCTCATTGTGGTTTTGATTTGCATTTCTCTAATAATGAGTGATGTTGAGCATCTTTTCATGTGTTTGTTAGCCATCTGTATGTCTTCTTTGGAGAAATGTCTGTTTAGTTCTTTGGCCCATTTTTTGATTGGGTCATTTATTTTTCTGTAATTGAGCTTCAGGAGTTGCTTGTATATTTTTGAGATTAATCCTTTGTCTGTTTCTTCATTTGCTATTATTTTCTCCCAATCTGAGGGCTGTCTTTTCACCTTACTTATAGTTTCCTTTGTAGTGCAAAAGCTTTTAAGTTTCATTAGGTCGCATTTGTTTAGTTTTGCTTTTATTTCCAATATTCTGGGAGGTGGGTCATAGAGGATCTTGCTGTGGTTTATGTCAGAGAGTGTTTTGCCTATGTTCTCCTCTAGGAGTTTTATAGTTTCTGGCCTTACATTTAGATCTTTAATCCATTTTGAGTTTATTTTTGTGTATGGTGTTAGAAAGTGTTCTAGTTTCATTCTTTTACAAGTGGTTGACCAGTTTTCCCAGCACCACTTGTTAAAGAGGTTGTCTTTTTTCCATTGTATATCCTTGCCTCCTTTGTCGAAGATAAGGTGTCCATAGGTTCGTGGATTTATCTCTGGGCTTTCTATTCTGTTCCATTGATCTATATTTCTGTCTTTGTGCCAGTACCATACTGTCTTGATGACTGTGGCTTTGTAGTAGAGTCTGAAGTCAGGCAGGTTGATTCCTCCAGTTCCATTCTTCTTTCTCAAGATTACTTTGGCTATTCGAGGTTTTTTGTATTTCCATATAAATTGTGAAATTCTTTGGTCTAGTTCTGTGAAAAATACCATTGGTAGCTTGATAGGGATTGCATTGAATCTATAGACTGCTTTGGGTAGAATAGCCATTTTGACAATATTGATTCTTCCAATCCATGAACACGGTATGTTTCTCCATCTGTTTGTGTCCTCTTTGATTTCTTTCATCAGTGTTTTATAGTTTTCTATGTATAGGTCTTTTGTTTCTTTAGGTAGATATACTCCTAAGTATTTTATTCTTTTTGTTGCAATGGTGAATGGTATTGTTTCCTTAATTTCTCTTTCTGTTTTTTCATTGTTAGTATATAAGAATGCAAGGGATTTCTGTGTGTTAATTTTATATCCTGCAACTTTACTATATTCATTGATTAGCTCTAGTAATTTTCTGGTAGAGTCTTTAGGGTTTTCTATGTAGAGGATCATGTCATCTGCAAACAGTGAGAGTTTCACTTCTTCTTTTCCTATCTGGATTCCTTGTACTTCTTTTTCTGCTCTGATTGCTGTGGCCAAAACTTCCAACACTATGTTGAATAGTAGTGGTGAGAGTGGGCATCCTTGTCTTGTTCCTGATTTCAGGGGAAATGCTTTCAATTTTTCACCATTGAGGGTGATGCTTGCTGTGGGTTGGTCATATATAGCTTTTATTATGTTGAGATATGTTCCTTCTATTCCTGCTTTCTGGAGAGTTTTAATCATAAATGGGTGTTGAATTTTGTCAAAGGCTTTCTCTGCATCTATTGAGATAATCATATGGTTTTTATCTTTCAATTTGTTAATGTGGTGTATTACATTGATTGATTTGCGGATATTGAAGAATCCTTGCATTCCTGGGATAAAGCCAACTTGGTCGTGGTGTATGATTTTTTGAATATGTTGTGGGATTCTGTTTGCTAGAATTTTGTTAAGGATTTTTGCATCTATGTTCATCAGTGATATTGGCCTGTAGTTTTCTTTTTTTGTGGCATCTTTGTCTGGTTTTGGAATTAGGGTGATGGTGGCCTCATAGAATGAGTTTGGAAGTTTACCTTCTTCTGCAATTTTCTGGAAGAGTTTGAGTAAGATAGGTGTTAGCTCTTCTCTAAATTTTTGGTAGAATTCAGCTGTGAAGCCATCTGGTCCTGGGCTGTTGTTTGCTGGAAGATTTTTGATTACAGTTTCGATTTCCTTGCCTGTGATGGGTCTGTTAAGATCTTCTATTTCTTCCTGGTTCAGTTTTGGAAAGGTATACTTTTCTAAGAATTTGTCCATTTCATCCAAGTTGTCCATTTTATTGGCATAGAGCTGCTGGTAGTAGTCTCTTATGATCCTTTGTATTTCAGGTTGTCTGTTGTGATCTCTCCATTTTCATTTCTAATTTTGCTAATTTAGTTCTTCTCTCTTTGTTTCTTAATGAGTCTTGCTAATGGTTTGTCAATTTTGTTTATTTTTTCAAAAAACCAGCTTTTAGCTTTGTTGATTTTTGCTATGGTCTCTTTAGTTTCTATTGCATTTATTTCTGCCTTAATTTTTAAGATTTCTTTCCTTCTGCTAACCCTGGCGTTCTTCATTTCTTCCTTCTCTAATTGCTTTAGGTGTAGAGTTAGGTTATTTATTTGGCTTTTTTCTTGTTTCTTGATGTAAGCCTGTAATGCTATGAACCTTCCCCTTAGCACTGCTTTTACAGTGTCCCATAGGTTTTGGGTTGTTGTGTTTTCATTTTCATTCGTTTCTATACATATTTTGATTTCTTTTTTGATTTCTTCTATGATTTGTTGGTTATTCAGAAGCGTGTTATTTAGCCTCCATGTGTTTGAATTTTTAACAATTTTTTTCCTGTAATTGAGATCTAATCTTACTGC
Source organism: Dama dama (assembly GCF_033118175.1). NCBI lineage: Eukaryota > Metazoa > Chordata > Mammalia > Artiodactyla > Cervidae > Dama > Dama dama. The sequence continues at coordinate 85,586,530 of NC_083698.1, read as the reverse complement.
ACTGTGGTCAGAAAAGATGACTGGAATGATTTCAATTTTTTTGAATTTTCCAAGACTAGATTTATGGCCCAGGATGTGATCTATTCTGGAGAAGGTTCCATGTGCACTTGAGAAAAAGGTGAAGTTGATTGTTTTGGGGTGAAATGTCCTATAGATATCAATTAGGTTTAGCTGGTCCATTGTGTCATTTAAGGTTTGTGTTTCCTTGTTAATTTTCTGTTTAGTTGATCTATCCATAGTTGTGAGTGGGGTATTAAAGTCTCCCACTATTATTGTGTTACTATTAATTTCCTCTTTCATACTCGTTAGTGTTTGCCATATATATTGTGGTGCTCCTATGTTGGGTGCATATATATTTATAATTGTTATATCTTCTTCTTGGATTGATCCTTTGATCATTATGTAGTGTCCTTCTTTGTCTCTTTTCACAGCCTTTATTTGAAAGTCTATTTTATCTGATATGAGTATTGCGACTCCTGCTTTCTTTTGGTCTCCATTTGCATGAAATATTTTTTTCCAGCCCTTCACTTTTAGTCTGTATGTGTCTCTTGCTTTGAGGTGGGTCTCTTGTAGACAGCATATATAGGGGTCTTGTTTTTGTATCCATTCAGCCAATCTTTGTCTTTTGGTTGGGGCATTCAACCCATTTACATTTAAGGTAATTATTGATAGGTGTGGTCCCGTTGCCATTTACTTTGTTGTTTTGGGTTCACGTTTATACAACCTTTCTGCATTTCCTGTCTAGAGAAGATCCTTTAGCATTTGTTGAAGAGCTGGTTTGGTGGTGCTGAATTCTCTCAGCTTTTGCTTATCTGTAAAGTTTTTGAATTCTCCTTCATATCTGAATGAGATCCTTGCTGGATACAGTAATCTAGGTTGTAGGTTATTCTCTTTCATTACTTTCAGAACGTCCTGCCATTCCCTTCTGGCCTGGAGGGTTTCTATTGATAGATCAGCTGTTATCCTTATGGGAATCCCTTTGTGTGTTATTTGTTGTTTCTCCCTTGCTGCTTTTAATATTTGTTCTTTGTGTTTGATCTTTGTTAATTTGATTAATATGTGTCTTGGGGTGTTTCACCTTGGGTTTATCCTGTTTGGGACTCTCTGGGTTTCTTGGACTTGGGTGGCTATTTCCTTCCCCATTTTAGGGAAGTTTTCAGCTATTATCTCCTCAAGTATTTTCTCATGGCCTTGCTTTTGGTCTTCTTCTTCTCGGACTCCTATGATTCGAATGTTGGGGCGTTTCACATTGTCCCAGAGGTCCCTGAGGTTGTCCTCATTTCTTTTGATCCTTTTTTCTTTTTTCCTCTCTGCTTCATTTATTTCCACTATTTTATCTTCTACCTCACTTATCCTATCTTCTGCCTCCGTTATTCTACTCTTGGTTCCCTCCAAAGTGTTTTTGATCTCATTCATTGCATTGTTCATTTTTAATTGACTCTTTTTTATTTCTTCTAGGTCTTTATTAAACATTTCTTGTATCTTTTCAATCTTTGTCTCCAGGCTATTTATCTGTAACTCCATTTTGTTTTCAAGATTTTGGATCATTTTTATTATCATTATTCTAAATTCTTTTTCAGGTAGATTCCCTATCTCCTCCTCTTTTGTTTGACTTGGTGGGCATTTTTCATGTTCCTTTACCTGTTGGGTATTTCTTTGCCTTTTCATCTTGTTTAGATTGCTGTGTCCAGAGTGGGCTTTCTGTATTCTGGAGGTCTGTGGTTCCTTTTTATTGTGGAGGATTTATCCAGTGGGTGGGGTTAAACGATTGGCTTGTCAAGGTTTCCTGGTTAGGGAAGCTTGCGTCAGTGTTCTGGTGCGTGGAACTTGATTTCTTCTCTTTGGAGAGCAATGGAGTTCCCAGTAATGAGTTTTGAGATGGGTCTATGTGTTAGGTGTGACCTTGGGCAGCCTGTATGTTGACATTCAGGGCTATGTTCCTGCGTTGCTGGAGAATTTGCGTGGTATGTCTTGCTCTAAAACTTATTGGCTCTTGGGTGGTGGTTGGTTTCAGTGTAGGTATGGAGGCTTTTGGACGGTTACTTATTACTTAAAGTTCCATGTAGTCAGGAGTTTTCTGGTGTTCTTAGGTTTTGGGCTTAAGTTTCCTGCCTCTGGATTTCAGTTTTATTCTTCCTGTAGTCTCAGGACTTCTCCAACTATACAGCACTGATAATAAAACTTCTAGGTTAATGGCTAAAAGATTCTCCCCCTTTAGGGACACCCAGAGAGGTTCACAGAGTTACATGAAGAGGAGAAATGGGAGGAGGGAGATAGAGATGAGCAGGAGGAGAAAAAGGGGAACTCAAGAGGAGAGAGACAGATCTACACAGCTGTCTGTTCCCAGAGTGTTCTCCGTATCTCAGACACCTACAAAGATTCACAGAATTGGATTGGGAAGAGAAGGGGAAAGGAGGAAATAGAGGTGTTCTGAGGTAGAAAACAGAGAGTCAAGATTGGGAGAGAATAATCTTCGGTTTAAAAATAGGGCTTCTCTTCCTTTTTTTTTTTTTTTTTTTTTTGTAAGGTTATAGTGTATTGAAAATGAAAATTAAGGAGCAGTAGAGGAGTACTAGAGGACTTTAAAAAAAATAAGAGAAAAAGAAAAATAGAAAAAAGAAGAGAAAAAGGAAAGAAAAAAAAAGAAGAAAAAAGAAGAAAAAAAATTTTTTTTTCCCAATTAAAAAAAATCGTAAAAATCTATGAAAATGAAAATGAAGGAGTAATGGGGGAGTAATATGGAATTTTAAAGGAAAATAAAAGAGAAAAAATAAAAAAGAAAAAAGAAAAAAAAATTTTTTTTTTTTTCCTTCCTTACTTAGAAAAAAAAAAAAAAGTAAAAATATATCTAGGAATTTCTCTGGAGCTGTTGCGGTCAGTGTGGGTTCGGCTCAGTTTCAGATAGCTCCTCGTTCCAGCTTACACTTCTCGATATCTATAGGGCCCTTCCGGTGTAGTCCGTGTTTTCTATGGGGATTTTAATCTGTTGCACCAGTCCCTTCTGAAGCGGTTCCCTTTGTTTATTTGGCTTCTGTTTGCCGGTCTCTTCAGAGCCTCATTTCCACCCTGACACAGGCCGGCGGAGGTGGACTCTTATTTAGGTAGCTAGTTCCGTCGCTCTGCGGGGCGGGGCTGGCGCTGCGGGGCGGGGCTGGCGCTGCCGGGAGGGGCTGACGCTGCTCTCTCCGTCTGCGCTGCTCAGGCTCCCAGCTGCTCTACATGGAGCGCGCCCCGCGCTGCAGAGGTTCCAGCGCTCGGGTGTTCCACAAAAGCGCGGAACGAAAAGCTGCGCCTGCTCTCTGTGCCTTCCCCGTCAGAGCGGTCCAGGCAGCCAGGGGCTTGGTGGGCGCACTCTCCCCAGGTGTGGCGCGCCCCCTCCCTTCCGCGGACCCAGTCTCAGTCTCCGCTGGCGCCAGTCGGGTGCGCGTGCCTTCCGCCCTCCGCGTCCCCAGCCCCAGTCCCCGCCCGCGCCGGTCGGGTGCCTGCGCCCTGTGTCTCGCCGCGCCCTTCCCCTCCCCCCTGCCTCCTGCCTCCAGCGGGGCTGGGCCGGTCCACAGCCTGCGAGCTCCTCTCTGGACTTTCTCGGTCCCTTTGTTCTGCAAACGGCCGGCAGTGTGTTCAGGCCGGTTAATTTTCTCTCTCTCTTTTGGTCTCCCACAGTTCAAGTTGGCAACTCACAGAAGCTCCCTCCGATTGTCCTCAGGGCACTCAGGCCCGGACCCTACCCCAAGCAATGCCGCCTAAGACTCCCTTCCCGGGACGGATCTCCGTCCTCAGCTCTTTTGTCTCACTTTTTATCTTTATATTTTGTCCTACCTCCTTTCGAAGACAATGGGCTGCTTTTCTGGGCGCCTGATGACCTCAGCTAGCGATCAGAAGTTGTTTTGTGAAGTTTGTTCTGCATTCGGTTATTCTTTTGATGAATTTGTAGGAGAGAAAGTGGTCTCCCCGTCCTACTCCTCCGCCATCTTGGCTCCTCCCTTTTTCCTTTATTTTTTATTAGTTGGAGGCTAAGTGTATTACCCTATTGTCTCATCAGAAGAGCACAGAATGGAGAAAAATAATAAGGTTTATGTTTTTATATTTCTATGTCTTCCAACAGAAGCTTAAATACAGGTGTCTTTAATATCTATCTTCCTTATTTCCTTACCCACACCTACAACACACTCATACACATCTAACAGATATACATCCCATTTGTGTGTGTGTGTGTGTTAGTAGCTCAGTCATGGACTGTAGCCTGCCAGGTTCCTTTGTTCATGGAATTCTCCAAGCAAGACTATTGAAGTGGGCAGCCATTCCCTTCTCCTGGGGATCTTCCCGACCCAGGAACCAAACCCGGGTCTCCTGCTTTGCCATCTGAGCCACCAGGCCCCTTTAATAGCCATCAGGCCCCTTTCATGCAGGCACAACTCCAATCTTTTTATACTCTTACTTCGGTAATTATGCAGCTAATAAAGGGCTGACCTAATTGGTCCAGTCCAAATTGGAAAACATATTTAAAAACATTCATGTGATAAAATATTTTAAAATGCCAACACATAAAGACAGAGAGAAATGAACAAAATAGTATGCTGATAACTTTACTAATGTTATGAATCACAGTATTTATAGACAGTGAGTTAATAATTAGATACTGTCAAGCAAACACTCATCTGGAAAAACCTATAGCTAACAATACACTCTCCCTAAGATCAAGGTCAAATACAAGGATATTTTCTTTTATCAGTTTTATATAATATTTAATTTGATGCCCAAGCCAGTGAAATAAAGCAATAAAGTAAGAATATATTATCAGAAAGGAAGTAGTAAAACTACCTATTAACAAAGACATAATACTTTAATTAAAAGGTCTTAAGTGAGAAACAAAAACTTAGAATGAATAAGTGACATTTGAAAGGCACACAACTTAAAGGCAAAAATTAATCTCATTCTTCCTATATTGGCATTAAATGATTAGAAAAATGAAAAAAAGAATCATTAAAACATTTAGGAATAATTTTCACAAAGGATATGCAAAGTATCCACAATGAAAACTAAAATCAAAACAGAAAAAGTATTCACAAGAAAAAAATTGGTTTTAATAAATTAAAAATATATATTATATTCATCATTAAAATTGCATTCTATAAGTGTCCATTCTTCCCAATGTGATCCATAGATTTAAGGTAATACAAATCATAATCCCAACATGTTTTTCAGTAGAAATAGACAAAATAATTCTAAAATCATGGTAGCTCAGATGGTAAAGAATCTTCCTGCAATTCAGGAGACCTGGTTCGAACCCTGGGTCAGGAAGATCCCCTGGAGAAGGGAAAGGCCACCCACTCCAGTTTTCTTGCCTGGAGAATTCCATGGACAGAGGAGCCTAGAAGGTCATAGTCCATGGCCTCGCAAAGACTCCGACATGACTCAGCAACTACAATCCATATAAAAATGCAAAGGATCTAAGATATTCTTTAAATAGAAGAAAGAAGTTGGACATCAAGTATACAGTAAAATAATAGTAATCAAAATACTGTAATATGTGTAAGTAAGCAAGTAGAGATAGAACAGAAATAGACGCTCATATAGAGTCAGTTAACTTTAAAAAAGTGTCAGAGCAATTCAGTGGGGAAATGAAAGTTCCTTAATAAATGGTGCTAGAAAACTTGGCTATCAACTCGGAAAATAAATACAAGAAACAAACCATATCCTTACCTCCTATTATTCATAAGTTAATTTGAGAGAGACCACTTATTTATGTGTACAAGCTAGATACATAAAGCATCTAGAAGGGAACACACAAGGATAAAGCCATGAACTAAGAGCAGACAAAGATTTGTTTGAAATAATCTAAAACACATAATTGATAAGTTAAACTATATGAAATACTTCATGTCATCCAAATACATTATTATAAGAATAATGAGGCATGAACTCAGAGGAAAAAACTGTAAAATATGTATCTGGTGAAGAAGTTTTATCATATATAATCAAAATGTCTTAATTCAACACAAATGACAAAGAATCCAATAAGAAAATTATCAAAATACTTGAATATACATTTCTCAAAGTGAGATAAATGAGGTACCAATAGTCACATAAACATTAATTAAATCAGCAAAATGTGAAATAAAACAATAATAAGGCATTGCTACACACATACTCGAAGGGCAAGTATGAAAAAGGTTTCTATAGAAAGTCGGTAAAAATTAGTGACACAATTGTAACTCTTCTTTATTGCTGAGGAGCAGGTACTAATAAAAGTAAGCATACAACTAACATATTACAAAGAAAATACTCTGTTAAATATTCACTCAAGAGAAATAATGATAGAGGTCCACAGAAACACTTATGCATGAAAGTTTATAGCAACTTTACCTAGACTAGTTTATTTCCAAACTTAATAATTACACAAATGCCAAACCACAGGGAATGGATAACTAATTGTGTTGTATTCGTACAATGGAATTATTACTCAATAATAACAATTAGCAACTACTGATATAGATATATAAAGCTAAATGTATGATTCTAAAATGCTTTATGATGAGTGAACCAGTTGGGAATAAAAGAGAACAGTAATGTATGTTTTCATACAGATGAATTTCTAGAATAGATAAAATTAATCTGTGGCGAAGACAAATAAATCAAATGGTCACCTCTAAGGAGATGTTGCTTGGATGAAGCACAAGCTGGAATCAAGATTGCTGGGAGAAATATCAATAACCTCAGATATGCAGATGACACCACTTATGGCAGAGAGCGAAGAGGAACTAAAGAGCCTCTTGGTGAAGGTGAAAGACTTGGCATCACCAAGGCGATGGAATTGAGTTTAAGCAAGCTCCAGGAGTTGGTGATGGACAGGGAAGCCTGGCGTGCTGCAGATCATCGGGTTGAAAGAGTCAGACACAACTGAGAAACTGAACTGAACTGAAAGAGAAGTTTGGCAGGGACGGGAAATGGAAATTTCCTTTGATGATCAAATACTCTGTATTTGGATAGAAATGTAGGTCTATTTGTGAAAAAAATAAAAAATTACATACCAAAAGTATGTGTATTTTAATTTACTTAAATTTTATGTCAAAGAAAATCTGTAAGCAAACATAAAAGTAAGCATGGCATCATTACACATATAAATTTTGGGGCTTCCCTAGCTCAGATGGTAAGAATCTGCCTGCAATGTGCGAATCTTGCGTTCAGTCCCTGTGTTGGATGATCCCCTGGAGAAGAGAATGGCTACCCACTGCAGTATTCTCGCTTGATAAATTCCATGGACAGAGGAGCCTGGCGGGCTGCAGTCCATGGGATCACAAAGCTTTGGACATGACAGAGCAACTAACACTTTCACTTTTCACTTTCATAAAAACATGTTTGGGTAACTAATGAAAATAAATATAGAAAGAAAATATACCAATAAAGATAAAATCAAGATCTTTTATGTGCACGTAAATTGGGTCAATTTATCTTTTAAATTTCCTATAGATTGAAAATGTCAAAAACTCTGAAGAACTAAAAAGACCAGTGTGAAATCAGAAACACTTAAATCCTATTTCTTGTGTATAAGTGGCATTCCTACCATTCCATTTATAAAATTATTGCCAATAATTTTTCTCATTTTGTTTTCCTGGTAGGGAAAAAAAATGTGAAAATTGCAGGGAGTAAGAGACAGTGTTTCTAACAGATATTGTACTTTATTTTAGTAAGGTTAATAACGTAGAGCTGAAATTGTGACCCAAGTGTATTAAATGATGAATAAATTATCATTTGAAAGGTGAAAACATAGTGTATTATGTCTATCAAAGCTGGTGACTAGGGCACATATTTACTTTATTTTCTGCCTATTCAACATCGTAAAATAGGAAGCTATACCACTTTGACATTTTTTTAGTGATTCTAAATTCCATTATATTTCCCTTTATTATTTTTGAGTATTGGAGGATGCAAATATAAATACACATTCTGTTACCTTAAAAAAAGGAAAAGAAAATGATAAAGGAAAAGTCATTTAATGTTTTGGTTTTAAGTCATTTATTTCTCCGTGCATGAGGAGAAGTTAAACAATGCTATCTGAAGAGAATATTATCCTGCAATAAAGGAATCAGATTTTTTAAAAAATCAAAGTATAAATAAATTATAAGTAAAGCACAGCTACTCTAATATCCAGTTTTTGTAATTCCTTTTTAAGTGTATGCTTAAATTATTACAAAGACTTATTTGTATTATTTGAATTATTACAAAGTTTCACAGACTTTCATCTAAACTATTTAAGATTGGGAAATTTTATTCAATATATGACAGCAAATGCAGATTTAGAATATAATTCAGGAACAAATTTTTGTCCTTCTATAAAAATAATGAAATCAATTGCACTATTAAGATTAAGAACTTCACTTTTACCTGAAAGAAAATTCCTTCTCTACCAAAGGACAGCAGAAAGAAGGATTAATCCAAATCCAGTTAGAGTGCAAAGGAATAATGTGCAATATGTTTACCAGTATTTCTCAACTTCTTGAGGCTATTTCTTATAGGCCATTTTTTACATTTTAATTACATTTTTATTTTATTGCAAATGTTTTTATGTAGCTTGAAATATAAAATAAACTTCATTTGGAAAAGTAAAACCCCTTTGTCTCTTACATATTAAATTTATTATCATTATAGTAAATGGGATTTGCTATTGTCAATTAGGGAAAACGTTTTGTGAGGCTGGAGACGAGAAATGAGATGGGAACCTAATCCAGCAAAGATAACTTCAGAGTTCTCCTGACCACAAATAGTGTGCCCAGGTGACCATGTCTTAATAAGTAAAGTGGATTCAATTTGCTGTGCCTGCTAGTTTTTGCTTTCCTTCAAGGAGCTGTGACAGACAGTATAGGGCCTGCGGGGGATTGTTCGTACCCTGCCACTGGTGATATCTGTCATTGCATCTTGTTCCTGTTCCCTGACTTGACAGAAGTTCTGCTTCAGGGTTGAGAATGGTTGGGAACCTAGCCCATTTCTGCCTGTCAGCCTTGTTGACAGGTAGACACGGGAGCTGCCCTCTTTAGTGTCATCTAGCTCAGCTTCTAGGAGCACCAGAATAGAGGTTGTCTTTCCCACTGAACAAAGGGGAGTCCACGACACAGAAATGTGACGCCTTAACTGCTGCCACTCAATTCTGGTTTGTTGATTCAACAGATTGTCCCTCCCACCACTCCTGGCTTAGATCAGCACTTAACTAGTGTGCAAATCTAAATGAATCCTCTAGACTCAACAATACTGAGTGTTTCACCGTACTCCAGGCATACACGTGTGTGGGCTAAGTCACTTCAGCTGTGTCCAATTCTTTGCGACCTGACCTGATGGACTGTGGCCCACCAGGCTCCTTTGTCCATGGGATTCTTCAGGCATGAATACTGGACTGGGTTGCCATTTCCTACTCCAGCCAAACACATACCGATGGTTAAAAGGGTCCTCCCAAACTCATCTCATTATTAAACTCCTGTGTTAGTTAGCTTGGGCTTCTAAGACAAATGTTTCATAGACTGGACTGCTTAAATAAGAAACTTATTTCTAAGAGTTCTGGAGGCTGGAAATCTAAGATCAATATGCCAGCTAATTAAATTCCTGGTTAAGAGTCCTCTTTCTGGATTTGCAAGTGGCCACCTTTTGGCTGTATCCTCACTTGATGATAGCTCATGTGGTAAAGAATCTGCCTGCAATGCAGGAGACCTGGGTTTGATCCCTTGGGTCGGAAAGATCCCCTGGAGAAGGGAATGACAACCTATTCCAGTATTCTTGCCTGGAGAATACCACAGACAGAGGAGCCTGGCAAGCTACAGTCTATGGGTTAGAAAAAGAATCGGACACAACTGAGTGACTAACACTCACTTGATGAAGATACAAAGGCTCTAATCTCTTCCTTTTATTTTAAGAACACTAACCCCATCCTCATAACCTCTTCTATCTCTCATTACTTTCCCAAAGCCCCATCTCTTAATTGGGAATTGGGGTTCATGGCATTGGGGATTGGAGTCCCAACATGCGAATTTGGGGAAGGGGGGGTGGTGACATAAACACTCAGTGCATGCCTTATTTTAAATTCTTCATTCTTAAATACTAACATTAGTCTTTAACATATCTAATTTATTTTGTGTAAGGATATTAATTACTGGATCATGGCAGTTCAATTCAGTTCCCATAAAATGAGCTATTATTTTACTGAGTTCAGTAGCATAAGAAGTATTCGTTAGAAACACTCAATTATAAATGTTGAGTTGATTATTCTTTAGTTTCATCACCTTTGCAGTGTCTATATTACAATATATACTTTCTTATTATAAAATTTTATGTTATAGGCATATCAATTTGCCTATAACATTGGGAGCTACCAGAAAGCCAAAAGTGTAACTTAGTAATTTTTGTCCACTTCATTTATGACAATTTATGGAACATAGCAGGCACTGAGTAAATGTGTTTAGAGTGTTGAATGAATGGCACAAATGATCAAATATATAATGTGCAAAAGAGCAAAATATGGAACTTATCATAATACATTTGTCATTTAATTATATAAACTATAATTATGGCTTTGTAAAATTTATACTAACATTTGGACAAAGGCTGAAAGAATAGCAGGGAAAATGAGAACAGACTGATTTGTTGGAGATAGTAAAAATGAGCTTTTCTATGTTTCTGATTTCTATCCATTTGATCATATTATTTTGGCAATAAGCAAGATGTAAGAAAAATGCGATGATTATTACATGAGATGTAATGAATTATATGTCTATATTATACAGCTGTTTCTATTTCCCCAAGATTGGTTGGATGTGATTATCCCCATGATCACTCCAGCCCATGAAATTATAACTAGCTAAAGGACAAATGAGTCAGCTCTTCCCATCAGGTGGCGCTCAGCTTTCTTTATAGTCCAACTCTCACATCCATACATGACTACTGGAAAAACCATAGCCTTGATTAGATGGACCTTTGTTGACAAAATGATGTCTCTGCTTTTTAATATGCTGTCTAGGTTGGTCATAACTTTCCTTCCAAGGAGTAAGTGTCTTTTAATTTCCTGACTGCAATCACCATCTGTAGTGATTTTGGAGCCCCCAAAAATAAAGTCAGCCACTGTTTCCCCATCTAATTGCCATGAAGTGATGGGACCAAATGCCATGATCTTAGTTTTCTAAATGTTGAGTTTTAAGCCAACTTTTTCACTCTCCTCTTTCACTTTCATCATATATTAAAGAGAATCAAATTAACGATTAACTTGTAGAGAAGCACATTATTGATTATGTATGTTAATGTTTTACTAAATATTAAGATCTAGTATAATGACATTTGTTATTCTAATCCCTTAGCTCTCCTGTAGGTAAATTCAATCCTACATTTATTTTTGAGATAAGGATTATGTAAATAGAATCTCCTCCAAATAATGTAACACTATGAGTTAAAGTAGACTAAAAGTATTAGACTTTTTAATTCAAATGCTTGTCTTACTTTTTATTTACTATTTCAGGATGTATATTTTACCATTAAAATTAAAATAGGTATATTTTATATGTTATATAATTGTGCAACATGGCATATAATATCTATTAATATACTATTAATACATAAAAGATGGATATTTTAGAATTAAAGTTAAATATTTAGCATTCAAAATTGTAGCTAATTTGTAAACCCCTCTAACATTGTTTAAAATAGAGTAGAACCTGTCAAGGGCCTCTGTTAAATCTCATTCCGACACCCAAGGACTGAAAAATTACTGGAGACCGGAAGTTACAGATTCTCAGAAAAACCACATCCTGGAGAAGCACAGGTGGCCCAGATATAACTGTGGACCAGAATAGGTATGAACCCACCCGCTCTTTCCTGTTCCTTGCCCTTTGAAACTAAATAAAAAGACTCAGATTCCCACTCTCCTGGGCCAAGATCCCTCTGTCTGGCTCCTTTCCTCCCTTGAAAAGTGAATAAAAGCTCCCTTTTCTTCCCTCAATAATACTTCTGAGAATTATTTCACCATCTGCATTGGCTCACTTAACATAACTGGTATCTATAAATTTTTACTTCTTTAGTTTGTTGTTGTTGTTGTTTGTCGCTAAGTTGTGCCCAGCTCTTAGCCACCCCTTGGACTGTGTATCCCATCAGACTCCTCTGTCCCTGAGATGTTCCAGGCAAGAATACTGGAGTGGGTTAGCTGTTTCCCTTCTCCAGGGATCTTCCTGGCCCAGGGAACAAACTCGCCTCTTCTGCATTGTCAGGAGGATTCTTTTTTGTGTGTGTGATTCTTTTTTTGTTGTTGTTCATTTATTTGTATTAGTTGGAGACTAATTACTTTACAATATTGTATTGGTTTTTGCCATACATTGACATGAATCAGCCATGGATTTACATGTGTTCCCCATCCTGATTCCCCCCTCCCACCTCCCTCAGCATCCTAGCATTGAAACATGTATATTATCAAGTGTGAAACAGATTGCCCGCCCAGGTTGGATGCATGAGACAGGAGGATTCTTTACCACTGAGCCACCAGAGAAGCCCAGTTCTTCAGAGTGTGTGCTAAGTTGTTAAGTTGTGTCTGAGTTTTTGGGACTCTATGGACTGTAGCCTGCTAGGCTCCTTAGTCCATGCGGTTCTCTAGGCAAGAATACTGGAGTGGGTTGCTATGCCCTTCTCCAGGGGATTTTCCTGGCCCAGAGATTAAAACTGCATCTCTTGTGTCTCCTGCATTGGCAGGCAAGTTCTTTTTCCAACAGTGCCAACTGGGAAGCCCATTCTTCAGAATAAATAGTGCTAAATAATGAATAATGGCAAAAAAGAGAATATAATCTTGACTTTTTTTTCAACTCCACTGATAATTTCAAAGTCCCATTGCCCTACTCTCAAACTATCTTTATTTCCATAACCAGAAGAGCAATTTCAGTTTAGTGACAATTTTGACCAACTGCCTGATAAAGTAATAGTGGATTACATAAATGTACCTTTACGTTGATAAATTGTCTCAGGCTCCCCTGCTCCCAATTCACATAGATGTGAAGGTATCAACTGTGGCACCACAACACGTGTTTGAATGATTTCATGGCTCTGTCCCAGCAGCAGCTATCATGCCACACAAGGATTACCACACCAATGAGACTAATAAGAATATTTAAGATGACCGGCATGCCCAGCCCAGAAAATAGTGAATGAATGTTCATAACTATTCACTGGAATCCAGAGACAATGTATTATGGAAATTTTAACTTCTTTATGTGAGAAACACAGATATGAGATGAAATAATACATGATACATATGAATCTGCTAAAACAAAAATATTGTCTTAATTTCCTTTTTCTTCTATGATCTCAGCATTGTTTGAATTCCATGTCAGTGTGCTCAGGGCTGGTGCACTGGGAAGACCCAAAGGGATGGGATAGGGAAGGAGGTGGGAGGGGGGGATCAGGGTGGGAAACACATGTAACTCCATGGCTGATTCATGTCAATGTATGGCAAAAACCACTACAATACTGTAAAGTAATTAGCCTCCAACTAATAAAAATAAATGGAAAAAAAAAAAAAAGAATTCCATGACAGTTTCTTGAAATTCATATTTATCAGCTAATCAGTGGCTAAACAGATATTCAGTATTAGTTCAGTCAGTTATATTTTAAGAAAGAAGTGTCTACCTACTCCAGTATTCTTGCCTGGAGAATTCCATAGACAGAGGAGCCTCATGGGCTACAGCCCACAGGTTGTAATGAGTCGAACATGACTGAGTGACTAACACTTTCACTTGCAAGCATTGTTTTAGCTATTGAACAATTACTTGGTAATGAAAAATCAAGAAACAAACAATCCTTGCCCTTATGAACCTTACTATAAACCATAAGTAAACGGATACAAAAAGAATATGTATATAATATGTCAGAGTTTGATTCATTCTAAGTTAAAAACACAAGGGGGAAAAAGGGGCAAAAAGAGTGACTCAATGGGGCTTTGCTGTTTTATAAAAGATAATCAGAAAAGGCTCTTTGGTAAGGTGATGAAGAAGAGAAACATGAAGAATGTGACAGTAGCCTAGTGGATATCAAGGGGAAGAAAAATAGCAATAAATCTACTATGACTTGAGCAAGATAAACAGGAATGGGGAAAAAGGGGTAGTAAGGGCCAAATGATTTAGGGTTTGGTAGGTCAGTATAAAAACAAAGAATTTTACTTTAAATGAGAAGAGAAATCTGGGAAGTGTTAAATTTAAAAATTGGCTTTCATTTTTAAAAGATTGTTTCTGGCATTGGTGTGGAGAACTTGAAAGAATAAGTGAACTTGCAGCATGGAGACAAGTTAATATTGTATTCCAGTCATTCAAGCAAAATATGATAATAGTCTAAACCAGATTGGTAATAGTATTTGGCATGCCTATTTGATAGACCAAAGAGGAGGATGAATAGGCGGTTAGCTTTGTTGCTGAAAATTCTTGAGTTTGTAACAGATGTAAATTTGGAAGATGTTAGAGTAGAGATCGTGCCTTAATTTTAGCTTGGAAAAAACAGATTATTTGCAGCAATTCATGAGGGGTCCTTTCAGAAGCAGAGGTAGCAGTAAGAATGCATGCATAGAGAAAAAGAAGGAGAAAACTCTAGAGTCAACGTGTATGATTGAGACTGATGTTGCAAGTATTGGACATTTGATTCTGCAAGAACCTCTGGAGAAGTGTAAAAATATCTTCTGGAAGTTTCCGTCTAAATGATGGAAGGCTGGGAATTTTTTTTTTTTTTTTTTGCTCTTGTTCTCCATCGTTATCAGAGAGTTGCTTCTAGGAGTTTTACGTCACTCTGGATATCCCTACTGTCTTTCCCTGGGTCAAATGTCCTAAAAAAAAAAGTCTGGGGAAGAAGTCAGAAATATCCTTAAATTGGGAACCATGTCACTCTAAGATAATTCAGAGTTTGCATGGAGCTGCCATTAAGCCTGAATTCAGAGGGGGCCTGAAAGTACACGGCATAGGACACCAGAGACACCCACTACAGACATTCTATAAACCTAGATGATGAGATGGGATGGGGCTCTCTCCAAGGACTAAACAAATTAAGAAGAATTAGAGAAGAATTCCCTATGACCTGTAGATAATCCCAGTATTTGGAGCTTGGGAAAGTTCAACAGAACCAACCAAAAGAACCAAAAAGAAACTACTAGCTAAATACAGAGAACTAAGAATGGATATCTTGAAAGGCAAATAAAGAAAACACATCAAGAAAGGAATTCATTTAAAAAAAGAGTCAAATTCTACTGACAGATGAACTAAGGGTTGAGAATTCATTATTAGATTTATTGATAATGACACTGAAAATAGGATCCACAGTCCTGACTGAATTAAACTTTACGGAGACTAGAAAAACAAGATGTGGAAATGAAAGGAAATAAACAAACAGAAAACTAAAGGGGTTTTATGGTGAAAGAAGGTGAAAATATACTGACACATTGAGGAGGGTGTGGTAGCAAAAACAAATAATATTTTATGAATCATTTTCTAATTCTATTGTAAGTAACTAATGAGTTAAGCTTGGTTCTGTAGCTCAAAAGAAAATCTGTGACTAGAGAAATATAGCTCTGGTTGAAACATATTGCTTATACACTGCTTGTCCTATAAAATAGCACATTATAAAAAAGAGTATTTGTTGTTGTTTAGCCACTTCAGTTGTGTCTGACTCCTTATGGACTGTAGCCAACTAGACTTCTCTGTCTATGGGGTTTCCCAGTCAAGAATACTAGAGCGGGTTACCATTTCCTTCCTCAGGGGACCTTTCGGACCTAAGGATCAAACCTGTGTCTCCTACATTGGCAGGCAGATTCTTTATCACTGAGCCACTAGTCAAGCCCAAAATAGAATATACTTCAGAGTAAATATTCATCACCAGGTGTTTTTTCCCCTTCTACTTCCTTTTCCTTTTCTCACATGTTTTCACCACTTAGCTTAACAATCTTTCACCAATCTCAAGCTGACAGGACAATTGTGTGACAGGCGTGTTGCAGCATGATTTTTCTCTACTTATTTTAAGGTAGGCATATGGGTAAACAACCTAGAATTTGGGGGCCCCAGCAGTCACAATCCAAGTAAGGAAAAAATACAGCAGCATAATTTCCTGTCTATACCACCTGAAGAAGAGTGTGGAATGAGATCAATGAAACAGAATCCCTCAGGGGAACATGTAAAAAGTGGGGTGTCTTTGCTAATCCAAAGTGGTCAAATGATATAATGGGTTAAAGCAATTAAAAGCATGGTTTGCAAAATCTTTTGAATATTTTAAACTTACTAAGTGGGAGAATTACATCTCTATGAATAGTAATTAGGTGTTTTTGTTGTCAATGACACCAAGAAGCTGGTTGGTATTCAACTTAAAAGGTAGAGTGCTCAAGTCAGTAAATTATAGTTGATGAATTAAAACCCTGTCACATGTTTACATAATAGTTACAGTATTTAACAATATTTAAAGTCCATTAGAAGAAAGTATCATGTAGTGGTTACTAATCCAGCCATTGGGGTATTATAATCTTGGGTGGAATAATTTTCCTCCTCAGAAAAATTAATATTATTATTATTGTAAGAAATATAATAAAGAATATAGTATCAATAATATAAGTAGTCTTACCTCTGCTTTTTATCATTGTAACTCTAACTACATTTGTTGAAAAGATGTCAGCACAAATGCATCTTATTTGTTGCTTCAGCCTTTATGCTGTTGGCAAAATAGGAAATAACAACTTATTACTTGCTTGAAGAAGACAATTATAATTTGAATGTTATTAAACCACTAAAATATACAAAGATAGATATTTCATTGCCCTCTGTACAAATTAAAGAAAGACTTGCCTGCCCACTAGGATTCGTATTAAGCAATGGCCAGGTTTATATTCATTATTTTTAGTAAATTATACATTTAATGATTATTGAAATGGTGCTATGAAGGTAGCATTATTTGGATGAAATTTTAAATGACATAAATTTAAATCTAGTATTATTCACAAATAAGCATTTAAATATGAGAAGAAACATTTTAAGAGACAATAAAATGTTACTTTCTACTTGAATTCTGTAACTTACATTTTTCCTTTTTTAAATTAATTTTATTTTACTTAATGTTATTTAAACTTAGATTCAAGCTGAAAAAAAGTGTCTCCAGTAATGTGGATATTTACTATTATCCCTGAAATTTATTTTCAATGTAATCTTTCAGTCTCAGGAAGGATTGCAATGATATTCTGCTTTCTTTAAATTCTTAAGGTAATCCATAACTATACTTACAATTTACCTAGATAATACCTATAATTGCTGTATTATTGAGCTACCTGTCATTTGTAGTTACTGAGTACTTGAAATGCTGATGGTCAAAACTGAGATGTGCTGCAACTATGAAATACACACTGGGTTTCTAACTTTTTGTATGAAAAACATGTGAATTATGTCATTAATAATTTTATACTTGTTACATGTTAAATGATAATATCTTAGGTATATTTGGCTAAATAAAATGTTAATTCAAGTTTACAGAGTCTCTTTTTATTTTTTAATGTGGCCACTAAAATTTTTAAATTAAAGACATATATATATATAGTCTGACTGGCTAAATTCTAAGATAGTCCCCAAGATCCTAGCCTCTGGTATATATATACACCTTCTTCCGGTTATTCAATTAAGCATAAATCTAGACGACACTTTAAAGGGATTTTGTAGGTGTTTAAGGTCATAAATGAGAAGGAAATGGCAACCTACTCCAGTACTCTTGCTTGGAGAATCTCATGGACAGAGGAGCCTGGCAGGCTACAGTCCGTGGGGTCGCAAAGAGTTGGACATGACCGAAGCAACTCAGGAAGGTCACAAATCTCTTGATCTTAAGAAAGAGAGATGGTTGGAGTGGGCTTGACCTAATTATGTGAGCCCTTTATTTCCTGCACTTGGTTACACAAAAAGACATCTGAAGTGTTCTCTGTCTGACCTGGAAGAAAGTAAACATCCTTGCTCTGAAATGACTGTGAGAGTGTCTTTGGTGGGAACACAGTTCAGTCTGTAGCAGATGGTACATGGTAAGGACCTGCCTGTAAGCAGCTGAGAACTGTCCCTGCTTGATACCTAGCAGGAAAACAACCACCTCAGTCCTATAACTTCTAGGAATTAAACCCATTAAGTTTGGAAGAGGATCCTGAGGCCAAGATGAGAAACATAAGTATGGCTTAACTCAATGATTTTAGCCGAGTGAGACCCTGAGCATAATGTTTAGCCCAGTGAAATGCAAAGAATAATTGTTCCCAGATTTCCTACCTACAGACATAATGAAAATAAATAGATGTTTTTTAAGCTGCTGAGTTTGGGATAATTTGTTATGCAGCAAGAGAAAATAATGCATGCAGCTCATATTTTGGCTTGTGTGATATTTCATCAAAAAGTAGTTACCCAACAGTGACAATTCTAGATATGATGTGCTTAGAAAAACTGTAAATGTCTTCAATGATATCCTGAACTTAAAGGTGGTTTTGAAAATGGAGTGGCTTCTTCCCTAATATCTCTCTCCTGATTCTTTATTCATCAAACATATGCATAATATTTTCATGGGGTAGTTACTGGGGACTGCAGTGTAAAAAAGCTATCATCTTGTACTCATGGAAATCAATATATAAAATCTATCTTGAATGATATAATATAAACTTAATCTTTGCCTTATAACTCATATTTTAATGTGTATGATTGCATTAGCTATGTTTCATTCCTAAACTCAATCAGTTCAATATAAAAATTAATTGTATTTAACTAACCACAGCTTAGTAAAATGGAAAAGTAAAAAACAGACTAATTCAGACCTTCATTAAGTGCACCAGTCAATAATTTCTACAAAAATTTATTCTTGAGAGTCATTTGGACAGTTGAGAAATTGTTATGACTTTAGGTGCATGAAAGCTAGCCTTGAAGAAGCTACCTCTCCACAAACTTCCATTCCAGTAACATTATTAAAATTAATCCAAGAGCATTAGGAAATGTCTCCAAAAGTATCTGCTTATGCCACAGGTCATGGAAAGAGAGAAACCAGCACTAGCAGTTTTTACCACAAGATTATAGGGCAGAATCGGTAAATATGAATCCAACTCAGGAGAGTAGTGATAAGATATCACAAACTGACCATTCTGCAGATGGTTTAGAGAGCAACTGGTTCAGATAATAATCAGAAAATGGAGAACACTGGTAGGATCAGGGGAATACAAGTAACTGGGATAAAAAAGGTAGAATTTCATTCCTTCAGGATATAAAGATTTATTAATTATAAAAAAAAAAAAAAGTAGAGTAAAAACTCGAGGAGGAGGGGGTGTTTTACAAAGCTAAAGAAGAAGCACGTTAAAATGCTTCTTGTCTTACCAATGGATGGAATATCAAGAGAAGTGAATCTATTTGAAATTAATTTTACGCTAATTACATTTAGAATGGTACTTGGTTAGAGAGAAGGCTTCCCTTGTCTCTTGTGGCTCAGCTGGTAAGGAATACGACTGCAGTGCACGAGACCTGGGTTCGATCCCTGGGTTGGGAAGGTCCCCTGGAGAAGGGAAAAGCTACCCAGTCCAGTATTCGGGCCTGGAGAACTCCACGGAATGCACAGTCCATGGAGTTGCAAAGAGTCAGACACGACTCTGTGACTTTCATTTTCGCTTTCACTTGGTTAGAGAAACTGAACACAGAGAAGAATGTCTACTACTAATTTATTTTGCATGGTTGTAATAATGTAAACTCTATTTGTCGCCTTACATTTTTTGACTTCGCCTAATGACAGAGCTTCCCAGGTGGCCCTAGTGGTAAAAAAAAACCTATCTCCCAATTTAGGTGAGACATAAAACAAACCCGTTTGATTCCTGGATCAGGAAGGTCCCCTGGAGAAGGGAATGGCAATCCACTCCAGTAATCTTTTTTTGGCTAATTTGTTTATTTTTTAAATGAAGGATAATTGCTTTACAGAATTTTGTTGTTTTCTGTCAAACCTTAACATGAATCAGCTTCCCTCTTAACCCTCCCTCCCATCTCCCTCCACTGGAGAATCCCACGGACAGAGGAGCCTGGCAACCTATAGTCCATAGGGGCGTACAGAGTCGGACAGGACTGAAGGGACTTAGCACATCACAGCAAGGACAGAGAATAAATATAATGATGTGTGACTTTCAGATGAGAAGTAAAATGACATCAAACTTTAAAAGGTAAAAGTGTACATAATATAAGATACTGAATTACAAGTGAAGTATTATAGAAGACTGTTGTTACTCTTATTTCAGATGGAAATCAAGAAAACAATGATACAAAGGAAAAACATAGGACTATAGCATATTTTCCGAAAGTTTAGAGGTAACAAAAAAATTAAGATCATATTAAACTGTAAATATCATTCATTGGTGGTGTGAATCGCAAGTGGAAATGGAAAGTACTTAAAGGAATTGAGTCCCGATCTTTGTAAAGAATAAATAACTTTTTTGCAACAGATTTGCTGCCAGGACACAGGTGTCATGAAAACCCCATTAAACCTAAGCAAAAATGGGAAAGGAAAAGACCCACATCATCATCGTTGTCACTAGACACGTAGATTCAGGGAAGTCTAGCATGACTGGCCATCTGACCTACAAATGTGGAGGGATTGACAAGAAAACAGTTAAAAAGTTCAAGAAGGAGGCTGATGAGATGGGAAAGGGCTCTTCCGTATATGCCTGGGTCTTAGACAAACTAAAAGCTGAATGTGAGTTAGGTATCACCACTGATATTTCTCTGTGGAAATTTGAGAACCAGCAAGCACTACGTGGCCATCATTGATGTCCCAGGACACAGGGACTTCATCAAATACATGATCCCAGGCTGGATGTGCTGTCCTGATTGTTGCTGCTGGTGCTGGTGAATTTGAAGCCGGTATCTCCAAGAAAGGGCAGACCCGTGAGCATGTCCTTCTGGCTTTCACTCTGGGTGTGAAACAACTAATTGTTGGGGTTAACAAAATGGATTCCACCGAGCCACCCTAAAGCCAGAAGAGATAGGAGGAAATTGTTAAGGAAGTCAGCACCTACATTAAGAAAATAGGCTACAACCTCGACACAGTAGCATTTGTGCCAATTTCTGGCTGGAATGGTGACAACATGCTGGAGCCAAGTGTTAACATGCCATGGTTCAAGGGGTGGAAAGTCACCCACATGGATGTCAACGCCAGTGGAACCACCCTGCTTGAAGCTCTGGATTGCATCCTGCCACCAGCTTGCCCAACTGACCAGCCCTTGTATTTGACCCGCCAAGATATCTATAAAATTGGTGGCATCAGTGCTACCCCTATGGGTTGAGCGGAGACTGGTGTTCTCATACCTGGCCTGGTAGTCACCTTTGCTCTAGTCATTGTAACAACTGAAGTGAAGTCTGATGAAATGCACCATGAAGCATTGAGTGAAGCCCTTCCTGGGGAGTGTGGACTTCCATGTCAAGAACGTGTCTGTCAGAGATGTCCGTCATAACATTGTGGCTGGCAACAGCAAAAATGACCCACCAGTGGAAGCAGCTGGCTTCACAGCTCAGGTGATTATTTTGAACCATCCAGGCTAAATCAGTGCTGGATAGGCCCCTGTGTGGGATTGTCACACAGTTCATATTGCTTGCAAATTTGCTAAGATGAAGGAGGAGATTTATCATTGCTCTGGGGAAAAGCTGGAAGATGGCCCCAAACTCTTGAAATTTGGTGATGCTGCCATCGTTGATGTGGTTCCTGGCCAGCCCATGTGTTTTAAGAAGTTTTCTGACTCTCCTCCCCTGGGCCTTTTTGCTGTATGTCACATGAAACCGACAATTGCTGTGGGGTCATCCAAGCAGTGGACAAGAAGGCAGCTGGAGCTGCAAGGTCACCAAGTCTGCCCAGAAAGCTCAGAGGCTAAATGAATATTATTCCCAATACCTGCCACCCCAGTCTTAATCAGTGGTGGAAGAATGGTCTCAGAACTGTTTGTCTCAACTGGTCATTGGAGTTTAATAGTAAAAGACTGGTTAATGATAACAATATATTGTCAAACCTTCAGAAGGAAAGGAGAATGGTTTATGGGCCATATGTTTTGTATGCAGCAGCTTTAAGTTATTAATTTTTAAAATTAATACTTTTTAATGGAAGCAACTTGACCAAAAATCTGTCACAGTGTTTGAGATCCATTAAAAAAAAAAAAAAGTTTAATGAGAAACCTGTGTCTGGACCTACTATATAGCATGGGGAACTCCACACAGTGCTATGTAATGGTCTATATGGGGAAAGAATCTAAAAAAGAGGGGATATATGTATAACTGATTCACTTTGCTGTATACGTGAAACTACACAACATTTTAAGTCAACTATACTCCAATAAAAATTTTTAAAATAATAATAATAATAATAAAGAAACCTGTGTCTTATATTGGGCAACTTTGTAACTTCCTATAGCATTACTTTGGAAAGAATTGCTCATAACCTATTTCTGGTGAAACAGTTTTCTATTTATGGGTTTGTAGTTCTAAAGTGGAGCTTCAGGTTTGTTAACCTTGTGTTGAGAACTCATCTATTTTAAGAAACATCTTGAGAAACATTGGTGTAACACTTTATAGGTTAGGATAGATGAGTAAAGAATAGCTGTTTTATATGTAAACAAATGTGTAAGGTTAGATTCTATAGTATAAAACTCCTGTTGCATATAAAGTTTTGTGATTACATAAATACTGAGTAAATTTATGTCAAATTTTAGTTACCCAGTTATGAGAATGTGCATTCACATTTTTTTTCCATTTATTTTTATTAGTTGGAGGCTAATTACTTTACAACATTTCAGTGGGTTTTGTCATACATTGACGGGAATCAGATTTACATGTATTCCCCATCCTGATCCCCCCTCCCACCTCCCTCTCTACCCGATCCCTCTTGGTCTTCCCAGTGCACCAGGCCCGAGCACTTGTCTCATGCATCCAGCCTGAGCTGGTGATCTGTTTCACTATAGATAATATACATGTTTCGATGCTGTTCTCTTGAAACATCCCACCCTCGCCTTCTCCCACAGAGTCCAAAAGTCTGTTCTATACATCTGTGTCTCTTTTTCTGTTTTGCATATAGGGTTATCATTACCATCTTTCTAAATTCCATATATATGTGTTAGTATGCTCTAATGTTCTTTATCTTTCTGCCTTACTTCACTCTGTATAATGGGCTCCAGTTTCATCCACCTCATTAGAACTGATTCAAATGAATTCTTTTTAATGGCTGAGTAATATTCCATGGTGTATATGTACCACAGCTTCCTTATCCATTCATCTGCTGATGGGCATCTAAGTTGCTTTCATGTCCTGGCTATTATAAACAGTGCTGTGATGAACATTGGGGTGCACGTGTCTCTTTCAGATCTGTTTTCCTCGGTGTGTACACCTTATCTTCGACAAAGGAGACAAGGATATACAATGGAAAAAAGACAACCTCTTTAACAAGTGGTGCTGGGAAAACTGGTCAACCACTTGTAAAAGAATGAAACTAGAACACTTTCTAACACCATACACAAAAATAAACTCAAAATGGATTAAAGATCTGAATGTAAGACCAGAAACTATAAAACTCCTAGAGGAGAACATAGGCAAAACACTGTCCGACATAAATCACAGCAGGATCCTCTATGACCCACCTCCCAGAATATTGGAAATAAAAGCATTCACATTTATAATATTTAAGTAGCTAATCTAAAATATGAGGCTTAAACAGTATTGAGCATTGCCTTGCCAGAGTTAATTGTATCCAGATTCTAGGAAAAATAAAAGTTGCTGGAAACTAAAAAAAAAAAAAAAAAGAATAAATTTGGGTAAAGTTATGATTAAAAATTAGAGATATACAAAATAAACCATTTATTTTAAAATACCTGATTAAGAATCTACAAATAGGGACCTTTGGAAGCGAACATCCAAGATGGCTCCCAAAGATTCTCATGTGCTCGGTAGTGTTAATTCATACTGAATAAGATTGATGTAATCAATGAACTATTGTGCCAACAGTATCTGTGACTTCCAAATCTACATCATAAAACACATTGAAGCTTACACCATACTTTCCTGGATCACTCATCCTGGGGAAGCCAGCTGCAATGTCATGAGGACACTCAGAAAGCTGTGCAGAAAGGGTGAGGATCTGAGACCTCCTGCCATCAGCCAACATCAACTTGTCATTGCTTATGTCATTAGTTAGGGAAACAGAAGGACTCCAAGTGGCCCAAACTAGTAATAACATGATATTTTGCTACTTTTGAGCCATCATATTTATTTTTTCTCTTTGTTTTTGGACAAAAGTGGGGTTGACAGGCAAATAAGGATGCAGGAATATATGAATTCCTAAAAAAATTATCCACCTCACCTTGACATTTACTTTGCATATGTTCCAATATAACAATACTTGAAATTCTAGATAGTCTATGAATGAAACAAATTAAACATCTGTTAACACCCCCAAGTAATTATTTATAATTTGGAGATATCATCAATATTTTGGCAAAAATTTAAAATATATTTATGTGTGAGGTGAGTTGAGTTCAAGCAAGTCTTTTGATTTTGAAAACTCCAAAATAATTATTTTCAGACATCTTAAGCATAGGCTTCATTTTTTAGACTTTAACTACCTAAGAAAGTAAACATTTTACTTTGAAATTCTGGAATAGATTTTATTTATCCTATTCAAGATAGGACAAATATTTCATAGACATTATTAAAGATTTAAGAGCTATTATAAAACACCTGGTATATAAGTGAAAATAAAATAAATCTAGGTGAATTCCTTCAGATTTATTTTATTTTCACTTATATACCAGTGAATTCCTTTAGGGTCACTAAATAGTGAGAACCGAACCACTTCACAACACTAAACAAAAATACAACTACTACATTGGCATCTACAGTAAATAAATCACTGATCAGGTCATATATTTTGATTTACAGACAGACACCAATTTCAATTCCAGAAATATCACCTAAAAGTTTATGCTGAAAATTTAAAGATAAGAAAGAAACTTTTAAAAGTACCATTAACACAGAAGCTGGACCAAGTAGGTATCATTTCCCTCATTTCCAACAGCCAATTAAACTTTGGAAACAATCCAACTTTATCCATTGTTAGTATCACTCAGTTCAGATTCAGCATCATCTCTGGATGTAGAGTCCTAGCAAGCCTTTCTGGTTCTAGAAATAGCCGGTGAAGAATATGGTTCAAAACATCCCTCGGATGCTTAAACATGCTCCTTGATGAAAATCCTATAATGATTGTTTATTTTCCTGATGCCTATTTCACTTGCACCAAATTCCCTTGTATTGTAACAAGTCCCCGCGTAACTTATAACTTAGCCTCTCCCTCTCTTTCACAACTTAAAATTTACTTGCAATTGTGCAACGCTACACTAATCTCAGAGAGATTACTCATTTTGTCTCTCTTTGCCTGCAGTGCCCTTCAGTCAATCCACCCCACCAGGACCTAGGTAACCTCTCCTCTTCTGAAAGACTGTAAGATTACGTGAGTCATTGGTGTGTGTGTGTATGGGTGTGTTTGGTGGGGGAGGGGATTTTCATTCCTGAAATTGTGAACTCTTTGGTAAATTTTTGTTTGCAGACTATGACAAGTAGATTGACTCAATATCCTTGTCCTGTCTATTTATTCACATTTAACTGTTTATTATGCATTGTTTCACATTTGTGATTTTCCTACATATTGTTCTATCTCTGTATATGCCACTATAGCCAGGCTCATTTCTATGTAGTTACATCTCAAGGCAGTTATTTTGAGAGAATTAAACCAATAGCCAAAATAATTTAAAATAAAGATGTCCTTCAGATGTTGAGAAAACTGCCCCCAAGAGCCCAGTCAGTGGTGTTTATAGTATTTTGCAAATGTACAAGAAGTCCATAATGGCCCAGAAATGTGTGATGATCAAAATAATTACATTTTATTCAAAGAGAGATCTGATTTAAAATAATAAAACTTGATCCAATGCAAAATAATCACACATTATCTTTGTGATATGTAGCCTTCTATAGCAAAGGAAAAGAAACTCTACAATTTATGATACTTTTGTATGGGACCAATTATCTTTAAGATGCAAGAATAACTTTGCAACCTTCTTTCCATGTCAGAAGAAAAGATGAATATACAAAGTATTCTTTTAACTAATTATTTCATTGGCATCAACTATTTTACAAACTTTTCCCATACATTTCATCTTGAATGCATGATCTTCTCTATGATCCAATGGTCAAAAATTAAATGACTTTAATCATACCCGCTCAGTTAATCTTTTAACCAACTTCATGAATATGCTGTCTCTGGTCCTGTAGGCTCCCTGAAGTTCAAACCGTCCAAATTTCTTGCCTGAGACTTGAAACAACCTTCTAAGGAATTAATATTTTCTGTCCTAAATACTCCAGCAAATCAGCATTCCCCAGTATGATAATCCCCCATATCATTCAGTGTGATAATCCCCCACCTGTTCCTTAAATCTCTTCAATAATTATCCTTAAACTTTTTCTTTTTTAATAAAGCCCAAACCTTTTATCAAGGTACACAAATACCCTTTAACTATTTGTTCCTAGGCAACTTATCCAGAGCTATCTTCCTTCTTTCACTCTCCTCATGCTCAATCCTCAGCCAAACACAACTAATTCATGCTTATAAAATGCTTCTCCATATTTGCCTTTCTCCTCTCTTCTCCTCCATAAGAAAACTCCATTTACTGAACAAGAACTTCAACCTTCTTTATGATGTTTCTCCACCCCAACCCCACCCCAGTCCCACCGAGGCTGCAACCTTCCTTCCTGAGCTCCTGTAGCATTTTGCACAAGGCTCTAACACTGACATATTTTTATTGTGATTTTCTTCTATCAACTAAGGTTTACTAGACTGCCCTGTGCCATGTCCTAGAAATTTGAAGATGTAAAAACCATCCTGTCCCAAGGAAAATGTTAACAATTTAAAAATAACTATACAAAAATAAATAAATAAATAAATAAAATAACTATACTTCAGCAAAATAAAAAATAAAAAAAAACAAAAAGCTAACAAAAAGATACACATTTATGGTAAACTATTCATTTGTATAATAAGTGTATTAGAACATGACTGAAACATCAAAAAATACTTTCTAGAGCAGATGACACTGAAGCTGAAATTTAGTCATTCTTGTCTTTGTCACCAAAGACATTGTCTCAATTAATATTGAATTTTGAAAAATCTGGAGTGAATAAGCAAATTTCATAGAACACTTTACCTTTAAATATAATGTCTCTGAAAAGAAACATCATTTTATTAACTGTAACATGTCTGGTCAGTGGCTATGACCTGGATGAGCTTGGGCTCATACATATCCTTAAAAAAAAAAAAAAGTTGCATTTATTTACAAGATCTCCATCAGGGATGAATATTTCTCAGGTTTCAGTCACTTTAAACTGCTCCGATGTGAGGTTAGGTATTTACTTTGGTAAATTGATGCTTCGTTTTAACATTTGTTAAATTTATGGCACTTCATAAAATGTAAAAAGAAAAATTTGCTTATTTTTCTAATATTAATTTTAGATTCTGCCCATATTGATTCTTTCCTTACTTGATTTTTTTAAAGAGAATAAATTATTCTACACACTCTCCCCCTGACTCCTCAGTTCTTCACAAGAGGCAATACATCATGACTACGAATCACTAATTAATACTTCACAACATAGATTGATGAGCCGTTGCAACTTCTCTGAAAGTATGCTAAGTTTCAGAATCTGAATTGTCATTAGTCATAAAAATACTGACATAATGATTAAGCTTAACTAGGTAATTCTACCCCAATTTAAGTCTCCGGTAACATGCCAAACTCAGAATCCATTCATTTATTTAGCTGCAATCATGAATACAAGAACTGTATTCAAAAATTTTATGCTATTCAAATTGTTTCTAACACTCAACTGGTTGAGTTCACCAGCTCATGACAAATGATTACATCACGTATTAAAATTATTGTCAAAGTAATATATTACCTTCCCCTGGGAAGTTCATTGTACTTCCTAGTAAACCAAAATTATGCTCTACTGTATTATATACACAACAATGAAAAGGAGATGAGGAAAGGAGGATGTATCGGTGGAGAATGAAACAGTAAACACTCACTAAATCAACTTTTGACCAGAAGACAAGTGACTAAAGAAGTGTGTCACAGCAGTAGCGTATTAGCATGTACTTCCAGAGAAATAAGATATTTATCTAGAATTTTCACAGATGTCTTGTGCCTTTGATGGGCTTCCCAGGTGGCACTAGTGGTAAAGAATCAGCCTGCCAATGCAGGACAGTCCGATGTCTGGGTTGGGAAGGTCCCCCAGAAGAGGAAATGGCAACCCACTCCAGGGTGTGTGCCTGGGAAATCCCAAGGACAGCAGAGCCTGGCTGGCTACAGTTCACAGGGTCACACGGAGTCAGACACAACCGAACACACACATGCCATTGTGCCTTTGATAGAATATTTTGTTGTGATCGTTTTGCTTTCTACTCAGTATATAGTTTCACAGGACTCCGTTGAATATTTGGTGGTGATGACAATCTGAAGTGAAGTTAGGAAACTTTCTCTCACCTTCAAGAATATTTAACAGGAGCTAGGCCTTTGTCCTCTGAATAAGGATCCCTTTTTCAATCCTGTTTCTTTGATGACTGAGTTGGTGAGTAGGTATGCTATATTTGAAACTTTTATTGGCCAAACCCTAGTGAAATGATTTCTGGTTCTTAAAGCAGAGCTGCTTTCATTTTTTAAAAGTAACAAAACTGTTAGAACACTGAAAAAATATCCCTGTGTTCACAAACACTATGTTATAATCAGTGCAAGCTATTAAATTTAAATCTAAGCAAACTTCTAGATTGAATTTGGGCTAAAGTCTGGAAGTAGACCCAGGGATGAACAGTACAAGGATGGCTGGATCATGCTGAATTTGTCATGGTAAAATGATCATTTGGGATATATTTTATTGAAGCAATAACAGGGTCCATCACCTCCAGGATCTGCCAATTCCACTTTGAGATTCTAAAGCAAAGTAAGGCCTAGTCCAGCTGGATCTATGTTGTTCATCTGTGGTTCTGTCTTGATTGGTGCAGTGTCTGCCATATCAAAGAATAAACAATTAAACACCTTCTTAGAAATACCTTCCAAAATAAAATACAAAATAAATTTCATGTCAATAATATGCTTAAATCTTTTATCTGTCTCTCACTCTTTTTCTTAAAAGAAATTAGACATGATGTATTATTTCTTGAATATCCCAAACTACTACTTCACATGAAAGATTTAAAAATTTTAGCCCTTCAATAACCCTTTGAAATAACTTGTGTTAATCACCAGTTCTGACATGTAGGTTTATGCATTGACTTTATGACAATCCAGTTGAATGGCAAGAACAGATGTGGATTCTTATTTTATTATTTACAGTCTTATTTACTGCAATGGTATAAATGTGAAAATCCATCAAACTCTTGAATATTTTTGTAAATATGAAAAATTTCAGATGGTTGCATCTGTTTGGTTCTACACCTCACTGGGATAATTTTTTTTTATAATGATTAAGTATGGTCTGATTTACAATTAACTAAGCTTATATTTTAATTGTCCTTATTTTATTTCTGTTTTTATGAATCTTCTTTTGGTGGTATTTACAAACTTAGGACTGAAAATAGAGAGGGGGAACTTCTAAAATATTAGAAAAGAAGCTAGTAGTTTAATTTTGTATAATATTTGCACTGTATCATAAAAATCTGTACATGTATATAATACCAACTGAAGTGTATAAAATATTAGGTGAGCTTCAAACTAAAGAAGTATTGTGTCTTACTCTTTAAGTTGAAGGTTTGAAATGTTCAACAATTCTGAAATTCTGATAGTATTTCATTAAAAATTTATCATGAGAATGTGAGACATTTATTCTGTAAATTAAAAATTTGTTGCTAGGAGTATCTGTTTACAAACGTACATATCCCACCCCCCATTCCTTGTTGATTAATGGTTGTTGGCCTAACTTCTTTTTTTGTAACAAATTTCACTTTTTAAATATCCTTATATGCTGTTAGAAAAGCAATATTCACACACATAAAAACAAGTCAAGAACTTATCAATTTCATTCTGTCATATATAAGACTCATGCTGAGTCATATACTTGTATGTATCTATCTGTTATGGATTAGTTAAGAAATAGCTTTTGTAATTTGCAGAATATATATATTATATTTTTATGTGTTATGTTAAAAGCATAGAATGTACAACCAAAACTGCTGAGTGATTATTTGAGCTTACATGTGATTATATTGGTCTTAATTTAGATAGTAACTCATTAAGCCTAGTTAGCATATTGATTAATGAGAATTCTTATTCTGCTTATTTACAGAGACATTGTAGCATATTTGTAATGTCCAGTAATGACATTTTTAGTAGATCCCAATAAAGCAGTCCAATTAATTTTGGCTTCTAGGAACTGGAGTAAGAATTAATTCATTTGGCTGTTTACTTGACTCTAAATCTAATATTACAAATAAACAATTAGTAAGTAAAATTAAAATTTTAAATTTTGTGCAATAGTAGAATACATAATTGCATTAATTGTATTTTAATAACAACCTCATAAAATTATAGTTTATTCCCTGATCTTAATTTAAAATAGATTTTTACAGAATGCTTTCTTCAACATCATCAAAGAAATTAAAGAATTAGCCCATTATTATCTTAGAGGGAAAATAAACGGAAGAACTAGAGAAAACTGATAACTAACTCATTAACAGTTTCTAATAGTATTTATTTTAAAATGATTAAAATATATTCTGTCTCAATTTTTGCCTGAGATAATTAGTTTGATCAAAGACCAAGAATGAAACATATATAAGAAAAAGTTTTCTACCATTCTAATTATCTCAATTATTAATGCATACTTTTCAATCTCTTTGTGTTTTTATTGTTTTACTGGTGATGCATTATAAAAGATGAGGTATGTACTAATAACCTCCTATTCACTCCTAAGAAAGTGATCCCTCACTATATAGTATTAACAGGAGATAGCTGGATTCAGGACACTCAATATCATGGAAACTTTCAATCTTTTTAAATGCTATTTTATGATGGTTTGAGTCAAGACTACAACTACCTAATTCTTACACCATTTGTTGGCTAACTCATCCTTTCAATAAAATATTGCATTCACTACTTTAAGACATTTTGTTGACAAAGTTATATTTATCACTCTGTAAGTTTTATGAGAACCACATAATTTTGATTATCCTAGATTTGCAACATATTGCAATCACTTTTATATCTTCATTATTCTACAATACAAAATGGTCTTGTGTTTATGTATTTCCAGATGAATTCAACGTCACTGTTACAAATTTTCCTTCAAAAATTATCATCAAAATTTCATTAAATCTGATTATTTATTTTCCCCCAAATTAACATATTCATATCCCCATCAAAAAAGACAGTATTTCTCTCCATTTTTAATGCCTTTGTTCTTTCTTAGAAGTTTTCTTTACTTTTCCTCATAATAATCTTCAGCATGACCAGTAAGCATCTCTGCCATCTGACATGACAGAATCCTATTTTATGACTGCTGTTGAAACTCTGATGATCTATAAACACTTTTAAAGTTTTTTCATATCAATTACCTTAGTGGTTATATAGACTTTTTATCATATAATTGCTGTGATAACATCATTACAAACTCTTTGGCTCATCTCAGAAATACATGCTTCTGCAACATATTTGTGATTTAATATACCATTTACAGACAGATTATATCCCATGGTCCTCATGTATACAAATTTATTTTCACACATGCTCAGTCACTTCAGTCATGTCCCAACTCTTTGCAAACCTAGGTACTGTAGCATACCAGGCTCCTCTGTCCATGGAATTTTCCAGGCAAGAATACTGAGATGGGTTGCCCTTTCTTACTCCAGGAGATCTTCCTGACCCAGGGATTGAACCAGAGTCCCCTGTACCTCCTGCATTGCAGGCAGATGCTTTACTGCTGAGCCACCAGGGAAGTCCATTAATTATTCCTAACTTATTAATGTATTTAGTTTTATATTACACCTGACATTAACTAAATTTTAAATCAACTCTAATAATTTTTTTTTATTCCAGTGGTATATGCACAATATGATAATGGTATCTCCTGCCTTCTCATAATTATACCTCATACGTAGTACTGGTCAGAACTTTCAAAACAAAGTTATATTGTGAGATCTTCTGGAAAACAGAAACTTCTGCATGACTGTTTTTGCCTTTGTATTTTTACCAATCTAGGCTCCTCCCATGGGACAAGCGTAGGGCAGCAAAATTTACCACCTTAAATTATATTTATTTGGCTTAAGGATTAATTTAAGGTGATTATTTTTAAGGCCCAAAAGACTCAGGAAGAACATATGATCTTCTCCCTAGCTGCCTAGAGAATGTAGGTAAAGAGCTTTTCCCAGTAAGCTTTCTCCTGCCTAGATGTGTAGACAGAGAAGTACCCAGCAAAGTCTGTTAAAATTCATCTCTGCGTCCCATGCTCTCTGAGTGGTCCAGCAAACATTTGTTTACCAAACATTTGCTGTTCAATCTCCGTGAAAATTGCCTTTCTCCCCTTTGAAGACCCAAACAACTACCCCCAGCATCCTCTTTTGTCTTTAGCTAAAGATAGTATTTAAGGTGAAGGCTTTGCCCATGTGGGGGAGTTGTTTTTCCAAGGTCTCCACATGTATAGGGCTTCCCTGGTAGCTCAGCTGGTAAAGAATCTGCTTGCAATGCAGGAAACCCTGGTTCGCTTCCTGGGTCAGGAAGTTTCCCTGGAGAAGGGAATGGCTACCCACTCCAGTATTCTGGCCTGGGTCACAAAGAGTGAGATGTGACTGAGTGACTTTCACTTCTTCTTCTTCCATGTATTTATTTTATCAAACTTTTGTTTGATTTTATCCTGTTAATCTGAATCACACCAACTTAATTCTTGACCAGCCAGAAGAATCTAGAAGAGTAGAGGAAAATGTATTTTTCCCCAACACAAGTTAACCATACAATTACTTTAAAAAATCTTATCTTTGTGCTTTAAAGTAAGGACGATAGTCACATGCAAAAAACATTTTGAATAATGTTTATTCTAGTGCAGATGGATTTGACTGAGGAAGGAATTACCAAACACATAACCATCTAGCATCAAAGTTATCATTTAACATAGCAAATATAAAAGGAACCTTATCAAATTTCAATAAAATCTTTAAACATTGAAAAATGAGGTGCTGGCTGGTCTTGGAGTGGATGAGGAACTTGATGAATATTCTACTAGTAACCAAGGTTATGCAAATCTAAAGACTGAGACGCATATGATTATTAAACTGTCAAAAATAAAATAAAAACACAACTCCTTGCTGATGAATGTATAGAGAAGTACAACCTAATATTCACTGAAATTAGGAACAGAAATTGATACATACAGTTGGTAATTTATGTTACATTAAAACATTCCTTTCTTAGCCAGGTTCCATCATTTCAATATTATTCTTGTCAAACACTAAATTCTTATTTTCTCATCTAGCAGATTCAAACCTACATGAGCCCCAGTAGGTCTCAATACTTGTTCCAGAGCCCAATGTACATGCATACATATTAAATCACGTCAGGTATTGTTTAACTTTTTGCAACCCTATGGGTGGTAGCCTGCCAAGCGCCTCTATCCATGGGATTCTCCAGGCAAGAATACTTGGGTGGGTTGCCATGTCCTCCTCCAGGGGAGCTTCCTGACCCAGGGATCTAATCCATATCTCTATGTCTCCTGCATTGGTAGGCAGGTTCTTAACCACTAACGAAACCTGGGAAGCCCCCCAGAGCCTGGCATGTGTGTTGAGTGCTTAGTCATTCAGTCGTGTTCAACTCTTTGTGACCCAGTGGACTGTAGCCCACCAGGCTCCTCTGTCCATGGGGATTCTCCAGGCAAAAATACTGGAATGGGTTGTGATGCCATTCTCCAGGGGATCTTCCCAACTCAGGGATCCAACACAGGTCACCCACATTGCAGGCAGATTCTTTACCATCTGAGTCACCAGGGAAGCCCAAGAATACTAGAGTGGGTAGTCTATCCCTTCTCCAAAGGAACTTCCTGGCCCAGGAATTGAACTGGGGTTTCCTGCATTGCAGGCAGTTTCTTTACCAGCTGAGCTACCAGGGAAGGCCATCATAGCTTGATAATTTCATACAATAGAGCACCATGGTTTCATGATCTTCAAATTCAAATGATCCCACAACAATCTGACTATTCACTTTCTTTGTTAACCTTGCCATGTTATATTGCACAAGCATTTTTCCTCAAATTCAACTTTATTCTAAATTTTCTTCTCCATTCTCATGTCTCAGCAGTTGATATAACCTTTTATCTCAAAAGGAAAGAATAAAATGTCAATGAGAATTACCTCAATATCTATTTAACTTAACCACAAGCATATATAATTATATATGAAATAATAATATGTTATTATTATGCCTCTTTGTATCTTTAATTCTCTGTATGTGTTTGTGTGCATGCTCAGTCATGCCCAACTCTTTGTGACCCCATGGACTGTAGCCTGGCAAGCTCTTCTGTTCCTGGGATTTTCCAGTCAATAATACTGAAGTGGGTTAGCCATTCCTGCCTCCAGGGGATCTTTGCAATCCAGGGATCAAACCCATGTCTCTTGTGGCTCCTGCATTGTCGGGTGGATTCTTTAGCACCAGCAGCACCTGGACCTTAGCTTTTATCTTATGTATAAATACTTTCTCAGTGCCAGGATCCCATCCTGGATCCCAACGTATATTTAGTCATCATGTCTCCTTAAGCTCCTCTTGGTTCTGATAGTTCTTCAAACTTTATTTGTGATGACCTTGAGAGTATTAAGGAGTTCAAGTCAAGTGTATTTTAGAGTGCCCATCAATTAATATTTGGTTCCTGTTTTTTCTCATGATTAGACTGGGGTTAAATAGGCTTTGGGCTTCCCTTGTGGCTCAGCTGGTAATGAATCTGCCTGCAATGCAGGAGACCTGGTTTTGGGTTTGAAAGATCCCCTGAAGAAGGGAAAGGCTACCCACTCCAGTATTCTGGCCTAGAGTATTCCATGGATTGTATAGTCCATGGGGTCACAAAGAGTCAGGCACCACTGAATAACTTTCACTTTTCACTTTCATATAGACTTTGGGTTGGAAAATCACAAAGTCAAAGTGTCATTTTCATCACATCGTATCAAGGGTATCCACCATCAACTTGACCTAAAACTTTCCATACTAACTTGAACACTGGGCTGAGGGAGTGTCTATCCATTTCTTCACTGTGAAATCATTCTATTTTTTTGTTTTTTTACTCCCATCCCACTCTGCATTCTTTGGAGGACGTCACTAGGCACACTCCACTCTTAATGAGTACAAGTTATTCTTATCAATTGCCTTTTATCAATTAGATCATTAAAGTCAATTTAAACATATTTAAGTCTCTCCCAGTTGTATATTGTGTGTTTATGTCGATATGGTGGCTCAGATGGTAAAGAATCTGCCTGCAAGCCTGGAGACCCAGGTTTGATCCCTGGATTGGGATGATCCCCTGGAGAAGAGAATGGCAATCTACCCCAGTATTATTCCCTGGAACATTCCATTGACAGAGGAAACTGGCAGGCTACAGACCATGGGGTCACAAAGAGTCAGATACCACTGAGCGACTAATACTTTCACTTTTCAACATAAATACACATGCTAAAATGTCTCTTCAGCCATTTCTCACTTTTCCCCTCTCTCCTCTTCTGCAAGCAGACTTCTTGAAAGATCTTCTCAGACTTCCTCTTTTGAGCATGTGCAGAGCATGAGCATTCTCATCAAAAGAAGGATGTGTGAAAAAAAATCTTTAAATATTTCTATTAGTTATAACAAATAAACCATATTTCAATAAGAACATTTTTGAAGATGCTAACCTTCTCTCAGCAAACTGACACAATCTCCTCATCAAAAACATTGACCTCAGAGAATTCCCTGTTGGTCCAGTGGCTAAGACTCTGTGCTCCCAATGCAGGGGTGGGACTCAATCCCTGGTCAGAGAACTAGATCCCACATGTTACAACTAGGAGTTCACATGCTACAACTAAAGATCCTGCATGTGGCAACAAAGATAAAAAATTCTTCATGACACAGTTAAAGGCCTGGCAGAGCCAAATAAATATGTTTAAAACAAAGAAACAAAATGCTGACCTCAAACAATTTCCCCAGTGCCGAAGAAGCTTCGGTAAATGAAAGTGAAAGTGAAGTTGCTCAGTCCTGTCCAACTCTTTGGGACCACATGGACTGTAGCCTACCAGGCTCCTCCATTCGGGGGATTTTCCTGGCAAGGATACTGGAGTGGGTTGCTATTTCCTTCTCAGGGGATCTTTCCCACCCAGGAGTTGAACCTGGGTCTCCTGCATTGTGGGCAAGCGCTTTACCCTCTAAGCCACCAGGGAAATCTAAATAAGTCTGTAACATATAGTATAGGCCTGCCTCTTAAGAAACCTATATGGAGGTCAAGAAGCAACAGTTAGAGCTGGACATGGAACAACAGATTGGTTCCAAATAGGAAAAGGAGTATGTCAAGGCTGTATATTGTCACCCTACTTATTTAACTTATATGCAGAGTACATCATGAGAAACGCTGGGCTGGAAGAAGCACAAGCTGGAATCAAGATTGCTGGGAGAAATACTAATAACCTCAGATATGCAGATGACACCACCCTTAAGGCAGAAAGTGAAGAAGAATGAAAAAGCCTCTTGATGAAAGTGAGAGAAGAGAGTGAAAAAGTTGGCTTAAAGCTCAACATTCAGAAAACTAAGATCATGGCATCAGGTCCCATCACTTCATGGGAAATAGATGGGGAAAAAGTGGAAACAGTGTCAGACTACTTTGGGGGGGGCTCCAAAATCACTGCAGGTGGTGACTGCAGCCATGAAATTAAAAGACACTTACTCCTTGGAAGGAAAGTCATGACCAACCTAGATAGCATATTAAGGAGCGGAGACATTACTTTGCCAACAAAGGTCAGTCTGGTCAAGGCTATGGTTTTTCCAGTGGTCATGTATGGATATGAGAGTTGGACTGTGAGGAAAGCTGAGTGCTGAAAAATTGATGCTTTTGAACTGTGGTGTTGGAGAAGACACTTGAGAGTGCCTTGGACTGCAAGGAGATCCAACCAGTCCATCCTAAAGGAGATCAGTCCTGGGTGTTCATTGGAAGGACTGATGTTGAAGCTGAAACTCCAATACTTTGGCCACCTCATGCAAAGAGCTGACTCATTGGAAAAGACCCTGATGCTGGGAGGGATTGGGGGCAGGAGGAGAAAGGAATGACAGAGGATGAGATGGCTGGATGGCATCACCGACTAGATGGAGATGAGTTTGAGTAAACTCCAGGAGTTGGTGATGGACAGGGAGGCCTGGCGTGCTGTGATTCATGGGGTCTCAGAGAGTTGGACGCAACTGAGTGACTGAACTGAACTAAAGGAAAGGCAATTATATAAGAAGCTTTCTGAGAGAATCTCAGTATGAACTACTCAAGCATTTCCAACACTTACACATTTGAAATGAATAATTACAATCCTCGAAGACTGGCTAATAGCCAAATAAATTACAAAACATGGGTGTACAGCTAATAATGAAAGAGAAAGAGAGACTCTGCCCCATCTTTAAAAAGTTTCTCAATCATCTCATGCAGAGCTTTCTTTA
Source organism: Dama dama (assembly GCF_033118175.1). Classification (NCBI taxonomy): domain Eukaryota; kingdom Metazoa; phylum Chordata; class Mammalia; order Artiodactyla; family Cervidae; genus Dama; species Dama dama. The sequence continues at coordinate 85,548,804 of NC_083698.1, read as the reverse complement.
TGGCTATACTTGATTTTTTACATTACTTTATTCATCTTATAAAATCATTTGTCCCAAAGCCTCACTTTATGATTTTTGACAATACACCTGAACATTTTCCTTCCTGTTGATCGCCATAATCACTGAAGACCAGACTGCTACAGAATATCATTTTTGCTCATACTTAGGTATTATATATAAAATGTAGGTTAAAGCAATATTTCTGACAGTGAACTCTGATTATCTGTGGACTGTCTGTTGGAGAGCATGAGATAGATTTTCTAAGTTCTTTCTATTAGAGTACATAAGACCCAGACTTTCATCTCAGATTTCTGAACTAAAGAATTGCTACAGATCACACTACTCAAAAGGAAAAAAAAAGAAAGGTATTTTCCTCATTGAGGTCAAAATATTATTAAAGACATCTACACAAGTACCTGTGATTTCTTTTCTGCCTGCTCCCAAGAGACCAAGCAAGATAAAACTTTCTTAATGCCAGTGTGTAAAACATCCAGATCTCAGGACCTTTGTTTGTTTTTGTTTAGTATAACTTAAGATAGATTTATATGAAATTACACATAATTTTACATATACTAAGAATGATTACTAAGTATTTAGTTACACATAGTAAGAATGATTACACATACAGAGAATGATGCTGTTAAATCCAGGACTCAAATTTTTATTGTAAAATAAAACTGTAGTTCTTTAATGTTTGCTTAGGGGTAGTAAAGACATAGACAAAATGACAAATTTTATATTTCTAAAACCATTGCAAAATTACTTGCAGCTTAAAATTTTAGAATTAATCTCTTAATTTAAAAAAAAATTCAGTACTTCTGTGTTTATCAGATAGCATGAATAAATGAATGTTTATTTGCAAATACTACAATTCCACATAAAATGATATATCTTTAATTGAAATTCCCTATCTGACTAGAATTTAAAACATATATTGAGTTTTCCAATATACGTAAAATATATATGTATACATTACTATATATGCTAGTTTTGTCAATTCAACCAAGTTGATAAGGAAAAATAGGAATAGTATGACATGAAATGATTATATTCTTTGCAGCCAAAGATGGAGAAGGTCTATACAGTCAGCAGAAACAAGACTGGGAGCTGACTGTGGCTCAGACCATGAACTCCTTATTGCTAAATTCAGACTTAAATTGAAGAAAGTGGGGAAAACCAGTAGACCATTCAGGTAAGACCTAAATCAGATCCCTTATGATTATACAGTGGAAGTGAGAAATAGATTTAAGGGATTAGATCTGATAGAGAGAGTGCCTGATGAAATATGGGTGAAGGTTCGTGACATTGTACAGGAGACAGGGAGCAAGACCATCCCCAAGAAAAGGAAATGCAAAAAAGCATACTGGCTGTCTGAGGAGGCCTTACAAATAGCTGTGAATAGAAGAGAAGCAAAAATCAAAGGAGAAAAGGAAAAGAAAGTTATACCCATTTGAATGCAGAGTTCCAAAGGATAGCAAGGAGAGATAAGAAAGCCTTCCTCAGCGATCAATGCAAAGAAATAGAGGAAAACAATAGAATGGGAAAGACTAGAGATTTCTTCAAGAAAATTAGAGATACCAAGGGAATATTTCATGCAAAAATGGGCTCAATAAAGGGCAGAAATGGTATGGACCTAACAGAAGCAGGAGATATTAAGAGGAGGTGCAAAGAATACACAGAAGAACTATGCAAAAAAGATCTTTATGGCCCAGACAATCACAATGGAGTGATCACTCACCTAGAGCCAGACATCCTGGAATGTGAAGTCAAGTGGGCCTTAGGAAGTATCACGACAAACAAAGCTAGTGGAGGTGATGGAATTCCAGGTGAGCTATTTCAAATCCTAAAAAATGATGCTATGAAAGTGTTGCACTCAATATGTCAGCAAATTTGGAAACCTCAGCAGTGGCCACAGGACTGGAAAAGGTCAGTTTTCATTTCAATCCCAAAGAAAGGCCATGCCAAAGAATGCTCAAACTACAGCACAATTACACTCATCTCACATGCTAGCAAAGTAATGCTTAAAATTCGCCAAGCCAGGCTTCAGCAATACATGAGCCGTGAACTTCCAGATGTTCAAGCTGGTTTTAGGAAAGGTAGAGAACCAGTTATCAAATTGCCAACATTTGCTGGGTCATTGAAAAAGCAAAAGAGTTCCAGAAAAACATCTATTTCTGCTTTATTGACCGTACCAGAGCCTTTGACTGTGTGGATCACAATAAACTGGAAAATTCTGAAAGAGATGGGAATACCAGACCACCGGCCTGCCTCTTGAGAAACCTGTTTGCAGGTCAGGAAGCAACAGTTAGAACTGGACATGGAACAACAGACTGCTTCCAATTAGGAAAAGGAGTACGTCAAGGCTGTATATTGTCACCCTGCTTATTTAACTTATATGCAGAGTACGGCATGAGAAACGCTGGGCTGGAAGAAGCACAAACTGGAATCAAGATTGCCTGGAGAAATATCAATAACCTCAGATATGCAGATGACACCACCCTTATGGCAGAAAGTGAAGAAAAACTAAAGAGCCTTTTGATGAAAGTGAAAGAGGAGAATGAAAAAGTTGGCTTAAAGGTCAACATTCAGAAAGCTAAGATCATGGCATCTGGCCCCATCACTTCATGGGAAATAGAAGGGGAAACAGTGGAAACAGTGTCAGACTTTATTTTTTGGCCTCCAAAATCACTGCAGATGGTGATTGCAGCCATGAAACTTCCATGCTTACTCCTTGGAAAGAAAGGTATGACCAATCTGGATAGCATATTTAAAAGCACAGACATTGCTTTGCCAACAAAGGTCCATTTAGTCAAGGCTGTGGTTTTTCCAGTGGTCATGTATGGATGTGAGAGTTGGACTGTGAAGAAAGCTGAGTGCCCAAAAATTGATGCTTTTGAACTGTGGTGTTGGAGAAGACTCTTGAGAGTCCCTTGGACTGCAGGGAGATCCAACCAGTCCATCCTAAAGGAGATCAGTCCTGGGTGTTCCTTGGAACGATTGATGTTGAAGCTGAAACTCCAATACTTTGGCCACCTCATGCAAAAAGTTGACTCATTGGGGGAAAAAAAAGATTGGGGGCAGCAGAAGAAGGTGATGACAGAGGATGAGATGGCTGGACGGCATCACCCACTCGATGGACATGGGTTTGGCTGATCCGGAAGTTGGTGATGGACAGGGAGGCCTGGCGTGCTATGATTCATGGGGTCACAAAGAGTCAGACACTACTGAGCGACTGAACTGAACTGATAGTCACATAGACTAAAATTATGCTCTACATAGAGAATCTTCTAATTATATTTTTTAACCTTCTTTTTATTCTGGAACTTTCTTTAGAGTTGAAGCCTCACACATTGCTTATGTTCAGTTCCAAGAAGCATAAAGACAGTCACAGAACTAATTGTTAGAGAATGAATATTGCAATGGCTAATTTGATGTGTTAGTTTGACTGGCCATGTGGTATTTGTATTAAACATTATTTTTGGATGTGTCTGTGATGGGGGTTCTGGGTGAGATTAGCGTTTGGATCATTGGATTAAATAAAGCAGATTGCACTCCTCAATGAGGAGTGCATCATACAATCCATTGAAGTCTGAACAGAATAAAAAGCAGAGGGAAGAGCAATTTGCTCCCCCCCTTTTTTTTACTGCCTGAGCTGAGCCCTCTTCTCTGGCCTCAGTCTGGAATTTATATAATTCTCCCCACTTCTCAAGCCTTCAAACATGGAGTGAATTATACCACCAACTCTCCTGTGTCTCCAGCTTGCAGATAGCAGACCATGGGACTTACTATAATTGTATGAGCCAATACTCGATAATATATATTTTCTTTATATATCAGTTCGGTCACTCAGCCATGTCCTACTCTTTGCAGACCCCATGGACTGCAGCATTCCTATCTTCCCTGTCCATCAACAACTCACAGAACTTACTCAAACTCATGTCCATTGATTCGGTAATGCCATCCAACCATCTCATCCTCTGTCGTTCCCTTCTCCTCCTGCCTTCAATCTTCCCCAGCATCAGGGTCTTTTCCAGTGAGTCAGGTCTTCACATCAGGTGGCCAAAATATTGGAGTTTCAGCTTCAGCATCAGTCCTTCCAATGAATATTCAGGTCTGATCTCCTTTAGGATTGGCTGGTTGGATCTCCTTGCAGTCCAGAAACTCTCAAGTGTCTTCTCCAACACCACAGTTCAAAAGCATCGATTCTTTTGTGCTCAGTTTTCTTTATAGTCCAACTCTCACATCCATACATGACTCCTGGAAAACCATAGCTATAACTAGATGGACCTTTGTTGGCAAAGGAATGTCTCTGCTTTTTAATATGCTGTTCTAGGTTGGTCATAACTTTTCTTCCAAGGAGCAAGCCTCTTTTATTTTCATGGCTGCAGTCACCATCTGCAGTGATTTTGTACATATATATATATATATATATATATACACATACACACACATATACATATATATATACACATACATATATATTTATATACACATATATACATATATATATTTATATACAAATATATACATCCACCTATCTACTTATCTCTCTCTTTATATTTCACTGATTCTGTTTCTCTGTAGAATCTTGACTAAAACGAATCATTTAAAATGTCTTCTTTATGATTATGTTAGAAATAAACTTATACTTCTCTACTAAGAGAGACAATATTTAAGATAAATTCCAATACTTCTGACAGATAATTTTTAAAGTTTTTTTATTTGTTTATTTTTGTCTCATGTAGCTGGAAAGATACAAACATACACTTACATGCACAAATACAAAAACCTGCAATTCTGCTTGAAGTTCTTGAGTCAGTTAAATGAAATATTCTAAGAGGAAATAAGAGAAGACTTCTAACAGATTAAGCCAAAGTAATAATAATTAAAGGTCTGTAATGAAGTTGCCAAGTGCTATATCTAGGATTTAATAATCTTACATTTTAAAGTATATTCTAATAATTTAGATATAGCTAGTACAAATGCCTTTTTAAACTTTTTTTTTTTAGTTTTTGATAGGTAGGAAACAATATATAAAGAAATGACTTTTTGATTAACCAAGTTAGTAAGAAATGTGTTATGCAAGTTGTGAGCACAGTGTCTAAGAGAAAATGGAATATTACACTTTACAAAATCAAATCTTGAAGTGCCATCCCCTGGCCTTGGTTGTTTAATATTTGTTCTCTGAAAACTGACTATTTGTTCAGTATTAGCATATATATCATCCACAGATAAGTCAAAGGAAAAAAGATAAAAGAAATGGAAAAATAACAAAATAGCAAAATTGTTATATGAGCTTTCCAGGGAACAATCACAAAATGTTTTGCATTATTTGCATTATCCACAGACATCTCCTGATTTAGTACATGTTTTTTATCTGTAAGAAGAAATTTCCTTATACTCAGGTGGAATGGTCTGATAAATGGCAAACCAATGTTACAGAAACTTCAGAAAAAATTCATCTGCTTGAAAATATCTGACTAAATATATACAGGATACCAAAAAGTGCAAGGTAAAATTAAATGGCAGTTATTCATCAGTTAGGATTTGAGAGGGTTTCACCTCTGGGATGCTATGTAGCTAAGAGCTTAAGAACATTGCCACCCAGTAGTAGATAAAATAACTTGAAGTAATTCATTCAATCCTGTAATTTTTAGCAATGCATGCCTTACAATTTTAGATACTAAATGCTTAAAAGAACATTCTAGTTTACAATAACTTGTGTATAGATTAAACATAAAGAAGATGCAATTTATTTGAAGTTATATTTTTAATGAATTGGGGTAATTTCTAATATCTGGGTATGCTGTCTCAAATATTAATGATTTGATTAATTAGTGGCACTTAATAAATTCTATATTGTTCTTACTATCTATTCAGCCTGCTAATTTTTCTTATAAACCCTTTTCTCAAGTTTTAAAACTCTCTCTAAGCCTAAATAGCATTTTACTTTGCTAATTAATGAGCACAGTCTAGAGTTAGTTAAAATTAGTTAATACTAGGTATAAACATTAAAAATACAGTTTGGAGGAAAAGAAAAAATTATTTGGTAAAAACAACATAAAGCATTTCTCTTACTAGGAAAATCTCATCAACTGAATTTTGTTTCAATCAAATGCTTCATTTCAGCCATATAATATTAAAGAGAAAATTTCCAGTGTTGATACACAGCCGTTAGATTTTTACCAATTTGTAAATAGAACATTTAATGATGTTTTATGTTTAGCAATTGATAGATGTCATATTTGGAAATCACTGTCATGGTATAAAAGTATATCATTTTGATAACTAAAGAAACACATTTATTTTTTTTAAATTTATTCAGGTATTAGAATGAGATAGAAATCTCTTTTCTTCAGCTCTACAAAGACTTTCCTTTTTATAATGCTAAATTGAGATTTCTCAAAACCAGCCCTATTGACCTTTGGGATTAAATAATTATCTGTTATGGGGGCTGCCGTGTACATTATAAGATGTTTAGTAGAATGTCTGGATTTCATCTTCTAAATATCAGCAGCAACAGGCAAACTCCACAGTGTTGACAATCCAAAATGTTTCCAGATTAAACCAAATAGTCAGTGGGCAGACAAAATTGCCCTAAATTGAGAACCACCTTGTTAAATGATAACATTTCATTTAGGAGACATTCAATAAAGATATATTAGTAAGCCTTTAACTAAGTACATTTAACTTAGTATTAAACAACCATTAGGATAGATTCTACATTTAGCAACCAAATGAGAAACATTCATTAAATCTGCATATGGAATTTCTGTGCCCTGTGTCTGACATGAATTGAAAAAAAAAATCCAGATGTCAGAATTAGCTTCACATTGATTACTAACTATTTGTAAAGAGTTAATATGACAAGTGTGTGGGTAGGTAAATATTTTAGATGTGTGCTACACACATTTTGTGAACCTTATATTTTATCAGCATTAATTTCAGGACAAGAATAAGTTACTATTTTTTAAATTTGAAAAATCATAAATACTTATATGCAGTTTATAAATAACCATTGGGCTTCCCTGGTGGCTCAGTTGGTAAAGAATCTCACTGCAATGCAGGAAACCCAGTTCAATCCCTGAGGTGGAAAGATCGATCCCCTGGAGGAGGAAATGGCAACCCACTCCAGTATTCTTGCCTGGAGAATTCCATGGACAGAGGAGCCTGGCCAGGTACAGTCCATTGGGTTGCAAAGAGTCGGACAACGACTGAGTGACTAACATTTAAGCATAAATAAATACAAATGATAATATAATTTTCTATTAGAGTCTGGACATAAATCATTTGCAAATAAAGTAGTTCCAAATTAATTTACCATGTAGGGATGAAAACTAATATTAATAAATATAGAAATGCCTGATGTTATTTCTAAATTTCAAATTAAAAACAGAGATTTTTGTTTTCTATCCCTTCTCAAAGTCTACTGGTCCTCAAGGTAAGATAACTTGGATTGCCAATATTTGAAGAATGACTTTTGTTCATCTATTTAATCAATGGAGAGCTTTAAACTGACCATGTGCCCATCACAAATCTCACAGTGCCCAGTCATCCAGTAAGGAAACTTTTGGCAAAATCTTCTTCAAAGATGAAGGTATGCAAAGTTCAAATATCAAAACATATGACAAACTCACTAAACATAATGATACCAATCATGTGCCTTTTAGTTCAAAATGATAATTGGAGGAGAGTAAAATTAAGAGGAGGAAGGTGAGAAACAGATATGATTTTTTCTTCTCAAAGCATCTCATTTCAACTTGGTTGTTGACTACTAGCTTTCCTATTGTCCGTATATTCTTCTAAAATTTACCTTATTATCATACTTAATTTTGAAAGTATGAAAGTGAAAGTGTTAGTCGTTCAGTTGTGTCCAACTCTGTGACCCCATGGGCTGTAACCTGCCAGGCTCCTCTGTCCATGGAGTTCTCCAGGCAAGAATACTGGAACAAGTAGCCATTCCCTTTTCCAGAGGATCTTCCCAGTCCAGGGATCAAACCCAGGTCTCCTGCACGGTAGGCAGGTTCTTTACCATCTGAGACACCAAGAAAACACATATTTAATTTACTCTGGGATTAAAAAGTAATTAATAAGTAATGGAAAAGGGCTGCCTGGTAGCCTTTAAACCCAATACAATGGGAGCAAGGGAAAGTAACATTATGTTATTCTTGGAAGAGAACATAAAAATTTATATACATATAGTGTGTGTAAGTGGATATGTGTGTGTGTCTGCACTATAGATAGCTTACGGTGAACCATGTTGGATTCGTGATCTCTTAAAAATATTTAGCTTTGGGACCAGGGACCAGGCTTGATCACTTAGAGATTTTGTGTGGCAGAAGTATAGTAAAGTGAACAAAGACAAACAAAGCTTGTGACATAAACATCAGAAGGGGAACAGCGAGTATCCCACTTGCTAGTCTTATCAAGGCCTCATATAGTTTTACCAGACCCACTCCCACCATATAAATCTTAAATCGACAAGATTAGAACTAAAAATAGAAAGTTATTACCAGACCCACTCCTACAACAGAGTTCTTAAAATAAGATTAGTCAGAAGGTTCTTGATAAGAAGGAGAAACATGTCCTCAAGGAGAAACATGTCCTCAAGCAAGACATATTGTTGTTATATAATCATTCAGTTCAGTTTAATCCCTCAGCCCTGTTCAACTCTTTGTGACCCCATGGACTGCAACATACCAGACTTCCCTGTCCATCAACAACTCCTGGAGCTTGCTCAAACTCATATCCATTGAGTTTGCCATTCAACCATCTCATCCTCTGGCGACCACTTCTTCTCCTGCTTTCAGTCTTTCCCAGCATGGGGGTCTTTTCCAAGGAGTCAGTTCTTTGCATCAGGTGGCCAAAGTATTGGAGTTTCAGCTTCACATCAGTCCTTCCAATGAATATTCAGGACTAGTTTCCTTTAGCATGGACTGGTTTGATCTTGCTGTCCAAGGGACTCTCAAGTGTCTTCTCCAACACCACGGTTCAACTGCATCAATTCTTAGGCGCTCAACTTTCATTGTAGTCCAACTCTCACATTCATACATGACTATTGGAAATACCATACCTTTGACTACATGGACTTCTGTTGGCAAAGTCATGTCTCTCCTTTTTATTATGCTATCTAGGTTGGTCATAGCTTTTCTTCCAAGGAGCAAGCATCTTTACATTTCATGGCTGCAGTCCCATCTGCAGTGATTTTGGAGCCCACAAAAATAGTCTCTCACTGTTTCCATTGTTTCCTTATCTATTTGCCATGAAGTGATGGAACCAGATGCCGTGATCTTAGTTTTTAGAATGTTTAGTTTTAAGCCAGGTTTTTCACTCTCCTCTGTCACTTTCATCAAGAGGCTGTTTAGTTCCTCTTCACTTTCTCCTATAAGGTAGACTCTTCTGCATATCTGATATTTCTCCCAGCAATTTTGATTCCAGCTTGTGCTTCATCCTGGCATTTCACATGATGTACTCTGCATATAATTTAAATAGGCAGGGTGACAATATAAAGCCTTGACATACTCCTTTCCCCATTTGAACCCACTATGTTGTTCCACGTAATAATATAACCATTAGCACAGAGCTTAAAGAGAAACATACACTTGAGCAAGATGAATTGCTTTGTTGTGTAATCATTCAGTTCAGTTCAATTCAATTGCTCAGTTGTGTCCGACTCTTTGTAACCCCACGGACTGCAGCACATCAAGCTTCCCTGTCCATCACCATCTCCCATGGGTTTACTCAAAGTCATGTCCATTGAATCCGTGATGCCATCCAACCATCTCCTCCTCTGTCATCCCCTTCTCCTCCTGCTTTCAATCTTTCCTAGCATCAGGATCTTTTTAAGTGAGTCAGCTGTTCGCATCAGGTGGCCAAAGTATTGGAGTTTCAGCCTCAGCATCAGTCCTTCCAATCAATATTCAGGACTGATTTCCTTTAAGATGGACTGGTTGGATCTCCTTGCAGTCTAAGGGACTCTCAAGAGTCTTCTCCAACACCACAGTTCAAAAGCATCAATTCTTTGGTGCTCAGCTTTCTTTATAGTCCAACTCTCACATCCATACATGACTACTGGAAAAACCATAGCCTTGACCAGAGGGAACTTTGTTGGCAAAGGAATGTCTCTGCTTTTTAATATGCTGTCTGGGTTGATCATGACTTTTCTCCCAAGGAGTGAGCATCTTTTAATTTCATGATTGCAGTCACCATCTGCAATGATTTTGGAGCCCCAAAAAATAAAGTCAGCCACTGTTTCCATTGTTTCCCCATCTATTTTCCATGAGGTGATGGGACTGGATGCCATGATGTCTGTTTTCTGAATGTTGAGCTTTAAGCCAACTTTTCCACTCTCCTCTTTCACTTTCATTTAAAGGCTCTTTAGTTCTTCATTTCTGCAATAAGGGTGCTGTCATCTGCATATCTGAGGTTATTGATATTTCTCCCAGTAATTGTGATTCCAGCTTGTGCTTCATTCAGCTTGGCATTTCCCATGATATACAATGTATATAAGTTAAATAAACAGGGTGACAATATAGACTTGACATACTCCTTTTCCTATTTGGAACCAGTCTGTTGTTCCATGTCCAGCTCTAACTGTTGCTTCCTGACCTGCATACAGGTTTCTCAAGAGACAGGTCGGTGGTCTGGTATTCCCATCTCTTTCAGAATTTTTCACAGTTTATTGTGATCCATACAGTCAAATCTTTGGCATACTCAATAAAGCAGAAATAGATGTATTTTCTGGAATTCTCTTGGTTTTTTGATCATCCAGTGGACGTTGGCAAATTGGTCTCTGGTTCCTCTGCCTTTTCTAAAACCAGCTTGAACATCTGGAAGTTACAGTTCATGTATTTTTGAAGCCTGGCTTAGAGAATTTTGAGCATTACTTTGCTAGCATGTAAGATGAGTGCAATTTTGTGGTAGTTTGAGCATTCTTTGGCATTGCCTTTCTTTGGGATTGGAATGAAAACTGACCTTTTCCAGTCCTGTGGCCACCGCTGAGTTTTCCAAATTTGCTGGCATATTGAGTGTAACAGTTTCACAGCATCATCTTTCAGGATTTGAAATAGCTCAACAGGAATTCCATCACCTCCAGTAGCTTTGTTCATAGTGATGCTTCCTAAGGCCCACTTGACTTCACATTCCAGGATGTCTGGCTCTAGGTGAGTGATCACATCATCATGGTTATCTGGGTTGTGAAGATCTTTTTTGTACAGCTTTTCTGTGTATTCTTGCCACCTCTTCTTAATATCTTCTGCTTCTGTTAGGTCCATACACTTTCTGTCTTTTATTGAGACCATCTTTGCATGAAATATTCCCTTAGTATCTCTAATTTTCTTGAAGAAATCTCTAGTCTTTCCCATTCTGTTGTTTCCCTCTATTTCTTTGCTCTGATCACTGAGAAAGGCTTTCTTGTCTCTCCTTGCTATTCTTCAGAACTCTGCATTCAAATGGGTATATCTTTCCTTTTCTCCTTTGCTTTTGGCTTCCCTTCTTTTCATAACTATTTGTAAGGCCTCCTTAGACAGCCAGTTTGCTTTTTTGCATTTCTTTTTCTTGGGGATGGTCTTGATTTCTGTCTCCTGTACAATGTCTTGAACTCTCCATAGTTCATCAGGCACTTTGTCTGTCAGATCTAGTCCCTTAAATTTATTTTTCACTTCCACTGTATAATCATAAGGAATTTTATTTAGGTCATACCTGAATGGTCTACTGGTTTTCCCTACTTTCTTCAATTTAAGTCTGAATTTGGCAATCAGGAGTTCATGATCTGAGCCACAGTCAGTTCCAAGTCTTGTTTCTGCTGACTGTATAGAGCTTCTCCATCTTTGGCTGCAAAGAATATAATCAATCTGATTCTGGTTTTGACCATCCGGTGATGTCCAGGTGTAGAGTCTTCTCTTGTGTTGTTGGAAGAGGATGTTTGTTATCAATGAATTTTCTTGGCGGAACTCTATTATCCTTTGCCTTGCTTCATTCCATACTCCAAGGCCAAAGTTGCCTGTTACTCCAGGTGTTTCTTGACTTCCTACTTTTGCATTCTAGTCCCCTATAATGAAAAGGACATCTTTTTGCATGTTAGTTCTATAATGTCTTATATGTCTTCATAGAACCATTCAACTTCAACTCCTTCAGCATTACTTATTGGGGCATAGACTTGGATTACCGTGATATTGAATGGTTTGCCTTGGAGATGAACAGAGATCATTCTGTTGTTTTTGAGACTGCATCCAAGTACTGCATTTTGGGCTCTTTTGTTAACTATGATGACTTCTCCATTTCTTCTAAGGGATTCCTGCCCACAGTAGTAGATATAATGGTCATCTGAGTTAAATTCACCCATTCCAGTCCGTTTTAGTTCACTGATTCCTAAATTGTTGACATTTACTCTTACCATCTACTGTTTGATATCTTCACTGAGACAAACTTCCCAGGTCAGTAGGTGCCCAATATGTTCCTGGAGATGAGTGGAGAAATAACTCCAGAAAAATGAAGAGATAGAGCCAAGGCAAAAACAACACCCAGTTGTGGATGTGACTTGTAATGGAAGCAAAGCCTGATGCTGTAAAGAGCAATATTGCATAGGAATCTGGAATTTTAAGTCCATGAATCAAGGCAAATTGAAAGTGATCAAACAGGAGATGGCAAGGGTGAACGTCGACATTTTAGGAATTAGCGAACTAAAATGGGCTGGAATGGGTGTAATCATTAGCTCTGGGCTTAAAGAAAGTTAGTCTTAAAAATTGTTGTCATATAACTCAGAGTTTAAGAAAAATCTAAGACATGTAACTAAGACAAAGCAATGTACAAAAACGTTTGCCCCTTTCTCCTCCTCAATGGCCCCAGACTCCTTATCAACCTACCTAAGAATTAACTCTCTCACTATTTAAAAAAACAAAACAAAACAGTAAGTGCATTACTAGAAAGATATAAAACACAACAGGGAGAAATTATCTATATAAGTGTTAATAGCATCTAGCTAGAACTAGAAAATAAGATTCAGGGAATTATATGATAATTAAATGTCCCTACCTATTAGTTATGAAAAAATAAATTGTCCTGTTAGTTTTCTACTTTGGTTTCATTATTAAGATGATTAGTTAACTAGTCACTTTATGTTCATTTAAATACAATAGATCGAAACTGTTTTTTCTTGTTGTTCAGTTGCTAAGTCATGTCCAACTCTTTGTGACCCCAGGAACTACAGCATTCTAGGCTTCCCTGTCCTTCATTATCTCTCTGAGTTCACTCAAACACATGTCCATTGAGTCAGTGATGCTATCTAATGATTTAATCCTCTGGCGCCCCTTCTCTCTCTAGTTGGGAGTTATTAAAAGTCATCTAGTCTGATCCCTAACTTTATGTATGGGAAACCATTATCCAGAAAAGTTAATTGCTTAATCTGGTTAGCTAGTGTCTTATAGGTTCATTGCTATAAAATAGCACAATTTAAGAATCTGAAATAGCAGCCAGAAGACTAGTCACTGAATAAAGATAAATGTGATTGTCCTCAAATCAGACAGTGAGAAAATTTATATGTATAAGAAATAAACACAAGTGAATATAGTGACCAGCAGTCCATGCTAGACACTACGAAGAGCAATTAAAAAAAAGTGGCGTAGTTTGCATATGGGCAAGGGATACATGAGAAATCTCTTATTCTCCTCTCAATTATTCTGTAAACCTAAAATTTCTTGAAAAAAATCATCTTAAAAAAGTGAAACAGCCAATTTCCTAAAAAATATAAAATAAAACAAGTGAGTGTAACTAGTGTGTGCTCAGTTACTTCAGTTATGTATATGTTTACGTATAATGTATAAATATACCTTGTGTGTGTGTGTGTGCGCTCAGTAGTGTCCAACTCTTGGCAACACCAGTCTCCTCTGTCCATGGGATTCTCCAGGCAAGAGTACTGGAGTGGGTGGCCATGCCCTTCTCCATGGGCTCTTGCTGACTCAGGTATCAAACCCACATCTTCCAAGTCTCCTGCACTACAGATGAATTCTTAATCCACTGAACCACCTGGGGAGCCCCTAAGTGTATTAGAATCAGGGGCAAATATATGGTAAGTAGTCTAATAGAGCTAGGAATCACAAGCTATGTTCAGAGAAAGAAAATAACCATGTCCTTAGAACAGAAATAGACCAATGACCCAGCCTAAAATGTTAGAAAGGCTTTAAAAAGTGGATGGTAGGTATGGAAGGTGGGGAATTTAGTGGAGAAAAACTACTGAGATACAGTTCTATTCCTTAATTATTCTATGGTTATGGAAATTTATTAATTACAGTGAATAAATTATTAGATGTCACAAACTCTGTAGAGGACTAGCAGAGAAATGGAATCCACACCTAGTATTATAAAATAGCGATAGCTACAACTTGAGAACTTGCCACACTGCAGACCCTGTTCAAAGTTTACTGATATGTAACAAACCCCCTGCCAACAAAAACAGCCTATTACTTTCATGGTTCTGTTCTGTGGGTTTCCTGGGTCCAGCTGGGAGGTTCTTCTGCTATGTGCAGTATCAGCTGTGATTGCAGTCATCTGGATGATCAGTTTAGCTGCAACATCCAAGATGATTTCTCATATGGCTGACAGTTGGTATTGGCTGTAGGCTGGAAACTCAGCGGGAGCCATTCAGCACAGCATCCGGTTCTCCTTCACAGGGCCTCTCCTGTATCTTGGGCTTGTGGGTTGCCATTCCCTTCTCTGTCTTATAGAGCAGGGATCACTAATTAAGAAGAAACAACCAGAGCATGTAAAAGTGCAAAATTGCTTAAAGCCCAGATTTAGAAGTAACACAGCATCACCTTTGTCACATTCTATGAGTCAAGGCAATTTCATGACCGTGTAGAATGCAGAGGGAGAGAAAATAGATTCTACCTTTTGGTTTAAGGAGAGGCAGACATTTGTACCCTTCTTTAATCCAACAATCTTATTTGAATCCAGTCAGCATTCACAAAAACTCTGTTAAATACTCAGGAGACTTGAAGTACAGACAGGTTAATAAATACATTCTCCAATTATCACAGCAAAGAATTGGCTGAATAGAGTATTAAATGGAGATAGTCTGACACAGAAGATAACAAATGGCACTGATATTACACTGGACACAAATAATGTGAATTATTTTATTTCTTAATAAACCAATTCGATGTTTTCTGATATATTGCATTTACTCTATTTTGTATAATACTCCCTTTAATTAGTATTTTAGCCTACAGGCATCCTAACACTTCGTAGTATTCTTGTTTCCTTTATTTTATTTTTTATTGAAGTTAACTGACTTAAAATATTATATAACTTTCAGGTATACAAATTTGTAATGTGATATTTTTATAAATTATACTACATATAGTTATCATAAAATGCTGGCAGTATTTTTGTGCTGAACATTACATCCTTGTAATTTATTTTGTACTTAGTAGATTGTACCTTTTAATCTCCTTCATGTATTTTGCCCTTCTCTCCAGTTTTCTTGTCTTAGATATTGTGACATTTATAGGTCCCAAAATTTAATACTGCCATATTGGTGAGTGATTTTTTCAATGATCAGTTGAATATTTGCAGCTCTTTAAACACCGAAATTCCATAACTTAAAAAAAATGTATCCACTGAAAATTTTTGAAAAATTGTTTTTAGTGTTATAAAGCTGCTGTTGCTTTTCTATTACATGAAATTGAAATATATCTGGGATTAGCGAAGAATGCTTTCAGGAGTTAAATCATGGGTTTCAGGATATTTCAAATTGCACCTACATAAAAAAAACAGCCAGATATATGGTATCATTGTTTATCATTAAATAAGAGTATTATTTTTATTGCATTAAAAGTTTATACATTCATTTTATCAGCTCCATGTCAGCTTTCTCCAGTACTTTACACACTATTTAAGGGCAAAGTCTATCCAGTTTTCTCATTTATGGTTAGTTAGTTAGTTAGTTAAGTCGCTCAGTCGTGTCTGACTCTTTGCGACCCCGTGGACTGTAGCCCACCAGGCTCCTCCATCCATGGGATTTTTCGGGCAAGACTACTGGAGAGGGTTGCCATTTCCCTCTCCAGGGGATCTTCCCAACCCAGGGATTGAACCCAGGTCTCCCTCATTGCAGGCAGACGCTTTAACCTCTGAGCCACCAGAGAATCCCAATTGTGGTTAGGGTGACCATAAGCTGTGTTCAATATGATCCTAGGCATAAGTCTTTTAGAGCATGGGATGATTTTTTAACTGTTACTTTGCCTGACTGGATCTTCCTTACTGTTTTATCCCCAGAGAAGTTTTCTTCAGCTAAGACTTATCAGGTCTTTCTCTCATTACATGTTTGTCTTTTTAAAAATAGTACATCCATTCCAATTAATATTTACATTATTTAGATTTGGCTTAATATTTTAAAAGTAGCAGGTTAAACATACATCTTTAAATGACCATGTTATTCTAGCTTTCTTTTCTTCCACCCCTCTCTCCCTTTCTATCATTTCTCTTCTTCTTTTCATATCTCTTCTTTTTTCTTCCCTTTTTACAAAAGAATATAATACAATTACCAAGGCAGAGCTTGAGGATCAAAGTGGCACATAAGTATATTGTAAGTATTCAGTATATCCAATATTCATAAAGTATTAGGAAGATTCAATGTTTCTGATTAACACTGACTTGTTGTAAAGGAAGCAGATATTTGAGTGACTCATTGAAAAAATTTCTTAAAGCAAAGTAACAGTTCAGAAGGTATAGTTCAGATGTATGTATATATTATTGTGTTCACGTTCAGTTGTTTAGTCATGTCCAAATCTTTGCGACCCCATGGACTGTAGCCCATCAGGTTCCTCTGTCCATGGGATTCTCCAGGCAAGAAAACTGGAATGGGTTGCCATTTCCTCCTCCAGGGGATCTTCCTGACTCAGGGACCAAACTCACATCTCCTGTGTCTTTTGCAGAGAGGACACAGAAGAAGTCTTTTCCTCGCTATGTCTCATATTTCATCCCTCTCTTTATATTTGTATCCTCATTTTCTCTTAATAGAAGGACACTAGTCATATTAATTAGGGCCTGTCCCAATGACCTCATTTAAGCCTAATTACCTATTTAATGGCCAAACATAAAACCTTCTGAGGTACTGGGGGTTAGAATTTAAGTGTGAAATTTAGGAGAGAGGGCAGGCATAATTCAGCTTATAACTAGTTATATTTGAAATCATTTGTTATTTTTGAAAAGTATTATAATTTTCAAACTCATTTTATCATGAATACTTACTGTCCTTTATTTGCTTATCCTTATTTCTAAGGAATAAGGGAAAATTATAGATTCTATCATTTACCTAAAAACATATCTGATTTTATTCCAAACATAGCAAAGAGGGGCAAAAAAATCAACGTGTATTCAAAGCTGAAATATAAGAAAGGAAAGACAAGGCTCAGAATGAATATTTAAGAGTTTTACTGTGCCCTCACTGCCAAAAAAAATATGCCCTACTACTGGCCTAGTTACAGACTAATATAGTGTCTCCTATGTGAATAGTTTCATCCTGTAAGCAATTTGCATATCTCCATTAAGTGTTTATTAAAATACAAAAATTTGTGGAATAAACAACTCTGGAAACTCAATAAATTATTACAAATAGAAGTATATAATTTTGAATAGTGTTAGGTTTTATTATTCTTTAAAGATCATTAATAATTTTAGGAAATACATTTTTTTCTGAAGAAATCACATCATGATAACAATATATACCTCCTTAGAAAGTCTTTAAAACAGTAAAGTAAAATTCTATGTTATGGAGAATGGGCTTCATTTTCAGAATAGTTCAACTAAATTAGACTACAGCTGTCACATTTCACTAATATATGATCCTTTATAACATTTATGCCTTTCAAGAATGTCACAGAACTTGAAGACAAACATGAAGCAAATATTCTTATCTGTACTTTGCAGATAGGTCAATGAGGCTATTGAGAGCTGCAAGATTAGTCTAAAGTAAGGAAGGAGTTTTTGAGACTTCTGTGCCTCTGGAATTCAAACCCTCTTATTTTTTGGCCCCGCGCCTCCCTCACACAAACAAAACTTCCTTTCTTTTGCCAAATTGCCTCCAGGTGCACAACACTATGGGGCAATATCAAAGTAGCTCAATGCAACAGCTCTGATTCCACAAGGAACTGAAAAATCACCATGCATTGTGCTTGACACTATCAACTGATGGTTTGAGACACTATCTTCACATACCCCACACCCACCAAAACTTGTTGACTCCATCACAGAGACCTCTGGTGTTTGCATAAATACCATGCCAATCAGTATGTCTAAACAGCATGCAGTTAGTTTAAGGAGATTAAGAAGGTATCAAACACACTGCTGTACTGATGTCAACTTTAAATCTCCCAAAATGGTTCAATGTGCCTGAATATACCTGAAAACAAATTTTAACGAATCTAGTGCATAGTAGTAAGCAAAGTATATGAGGAAATGATTTATATGATCATGTCTTACATATTCATTCCTCTTTGATATGAATGTTAATGTTGCATTAGTTATCAGCTTCACTCCAGCAAGTTATGGTTTTATGTAGTAACATGATTGAGAAATTATTAAAATAATTGAGGTACCAGACAATGAAGCAGTAGCTGGACATGATTAATTATTAGAATTGACCCAATATGCTGAAGTTTCCTCGATGGATCAGTGGGTTAAGAATCCACCTGCAATACAGGAGACACAGTAGATATGGATTCAATCTCTGGGTTGAGAAAATTCTCTTGGGAAGGAAATGGCAAGCCACTCCAGTACTGGAAAATTTTGCCTGGAAAATCCCATGAATAGAGGAGCCTGGAGGGCTACAGTCCATGGGATGGCAAAGAGTAGGACACAACTGAGTGACTGACTCAATATGATCCTTGTGGTAGATGTTATTGTTAATTTCTGTCAAAATCTTTTATATCTCATGAATAATTAAAATAGCAACTTTCATATGGAAATAGGATTACTCCCAATTTTTTTCACTAATGAGCACCTAAAGATGTTGCCTCTGGTAGAAGAAATGGGAGTGTATCGGCACAATGGCACATTCACTCTTGTCTTCAATCCATTTGGTCCACATTTCACTTCAAAGTTTACTGGATACATCACTTTGCTTTTTTTTACTTGCAAAGTAGCTACCTATTCATATTCAATCACCCTTGATACAATTTGATTCCTTTTTGCACTGACATTTTACTAAATTAAGTTTGCATAAAACAAGAACTATAAAGTAAAAATTACAAATATAGAGTCAGTGGTGAAAATAAAGCATTCAGATAAAGCATAGACTGAGATGGAATATAAAAGTTCTTTATTTTTAAAAAATAAAGATTCTAGGAAATAAAGATCAGAAAACTAAAATTTGTTAACTAGAAGAATTCAATAAAGTTTATTAAAATGTTCCTGATTCACAGACAAAAATATTTAGAAGTTTCATATGTTAACTCTTAGGCTTGACGGAATCATAAATATCAATTTAATTCCCACTCCATCCTCTGTATTGTTGAGTTTAACTAAATTGTCTCATTTTATTGTTATGATGACTGATAGATATAAGCCTACAACAGACTTGCCTCATTAACACATGCATACATAAATTCCAAATCATGATTTGTATTTTAATAAAAACTATACTGTGGACTCCAGACTTAAGCTTTAGAAACATAAAGAGACTGTCACAGAAAAACTAATGACTATGAAATATCAGATAACATATACTACCATAACATTTTGAACACATCTAAGAGCTGAGGTCATCCTGAAACTCACTACCTGAAATTTAAGGGCAGACAGGCACCATCAAGGAGAGATGGGACAAAAGCACGGTTGACCTAGAGCAGACAGAGCACAAGACCAGGCCAACTTACAAGTGAGTAATATAAAACCAACAACTTTTAACAAATCGCTAAAGCTGAGTCAGGCTATCCTGAAAATGCAGAACCCTTGGAACAGACAGACCAAGGTGGTATCTTCGCAGTTGTCCTACCTCCAACATCATGAGTGGCTGATAAATGTTAACAAAATTCAGGAACCTGGATTCATTAGCTCAGTTCTTATGGCTGTTAAAGTGTAACTGCTGTCTCTTAGGTTCCTTACTGTCAAAACAAAAACCTAGACCCTACAGGATATGTTGTACACTGGGGACAATATAAACTCTGTGAACAGTGATTCTGCCAACTTGAACATCCAGTGAAAGACAGCCTTTATTTTAGGGATTTGAACTTGTGGCTTCCCTGACATAACTACCAGGTATCCTCATTTTCAATAGTGGCCATTAGTTTAATACTGAACATTTGTTCGAACTGTAAGCTTGACCCATGAAAGACTTGTGAAACTCTTTCATTCTTTGTACACTACAGACAATTCAACCAAAACACACCATAACAATCTGCTTCCTAACTGATTTATTAGGACTACAACTTCATAGGTGCTGAATAAATAATCCAAATATTTGTAGGCCAAAAACTTACTAAATGCTACCACGATATTAATAGTCATTTCATCAATTTTTGATAGCCACTATTAACAGATTCCTATCCATTACGCTCTATTCCACAAACAAATGCTTTATAACATATTTTTAAGCTTTTTTAAATTTACATAATCTACTTCCATTTATACGTTAGTCCTCTTCAGCTAGTTTATACAATAAGAACAACAAAATCTTACAATACACTGTTTCATAGAAGCTTATCACTTACTTAAAATATATGTCCTTTGTACATCAGTTTATGGCTTGTTCCTATTGCCTATAGCTCCTGTGTAGCTCAGTTGGTAAAGCATCTGCCTGCAATGAGGGAGATCTGGGTTCAATTCCCGGGTTGGGAAGTTCCCCTGGAGAAAGAAATGGCAATCCACTCCAGTATTCTTGCCTGGAGAATCCCATGGACAGAAGAGCCTGGCAGGCTACTGCTCATGGGATCACAAGAGTTGGACACGACTTAGTGCTTTCTTTTCTTTCTTTCTACTAAGTGAAGTGAAAGTCGTTCGGTCAAGTCTGACTCTTTGCAACCCCATGGACTATATAGTCCATGAAATTCTCTAGGACAGAAAACTGGAGTGGGTAGCCTTTCCCTTCTCCAGGGGATCTTCCTATCCCAGGGATCGAACCCATGTCTCTCTCATTGCAGGCGGATCCTTTACCAGCTGAGCCACTACAGAAGCCCATAGGTCTACTAAGGGCTCTTCTTTATAATATTCACACCACTTGGAAAGATAGGCTAAAAGAGTATGGCAGACCTAGGACATGAAATCATCATGGAAAAAACCACAGTGTGATAGGTCCTAATGCCCCTTCTCAGAAGAAACCTTAGTAATTTACACATTGGATTGCTCCAAACAAGTGAAAGGGCCATGTTTAGTATTAATCAGTTGAAGAAGGAAGTTATTAAAGGCCTTTGATCTCAATACTTCTGTGACTATCATGAGTACTTCTCCATTTTCATGCCATGCCTATGTACATGTTAAAGGCTATGAGTATTTTAAGAAGTAAATATAGGAAGAGTATAGTATAATCCTTGGCTATAAGTGAATAATAGATGACGCCCATCCTTTATCTTCATCCAGAGACAGAATACATGATACACAAGAGGTTTTAGAACCAATTTGTCATGCTTCTATGCAGGATGCTCAAACAAGACATCTTAAATAAGATAAGCTACATTACACATTAAGAAGGATGCTTGAGCCCAGGCTAGATGCATGAGACAAGTGCTCGGGCCTGGTGCACTGGGAAGACCCAGAGGAATTGGGTGGAGAGGGAGGTGGGAGGGGGGATCGGGATGGGGAATACATGTAAATCCATGGCTGATTCATGTCAATGTATGACAAAAACCACTACAATATTGTAAAGTAATTAGCCTCCAACTAATAAAAATAAATGAAAAAAAAAAAGAAAAAAAAAAAAAAGAAGGATGCTTGAATAAAAGAAACTCCTCACGTATAGATTACAATACAGAGTATAGCAGGACTTGCTAACAACCAATTAGCTTGCTTGCTGGAACCTGATGAAGAAATAACTAAAGTAACATTTCCAACGATTGCACTTATTTATCTATGATCTCTGGTATAAAGAACCCACTCTACAGAATAGAAAGAAATCGGTGCATAAGCACTGAAAGTTAAGCTAAAATCAAAAGTGATTTTTCTTTATCTTGAAAGCTAATTATATTGTGCCATTGCCATATTTCTATATTTAAGGCTTAAGGTTAAACTTTTTTATTTAACTATATAAAGCAGCAAATACATGCAAATTTATTGGAAATAGAAATATAAGTGAGAAAATAAATCTCATATCTACTGAAAATATTGAGAAAGAATATTATTCATGTAGTACCAAAGCTTTGGCTTGTATGACTGCTTTTACTACATCATCTTGGGCATTGTAATCATCTGCAGGACGGTAATTTTCAAATCTGGTAAATGAATCTTCAGTCAGGGAGAACCAGAGAGAACAAGATCGACCTCACCATCATCAGAAACATATTCTGACACATCTGGCCAAAAGCATTTCTTCTTCCAGGCAACTTAGTTAAAAATGGATGTAAGTCTGATTGTGCCAAGTGAGCACATCAGCAGTATAACAGCCGACAGTGTTGAAAAATTACTCTGCCCACAGTGTAATGCTAAACCTTTATAAATAACCTACGACATTTAAAGTACATAATTGTAAAACTAAGTTAAAATGTTGATAAAATTCTAGGTTATTTTAGCTTTGACCTATAATGGTGATAGTTATCTTTCAATAAATATTGATTTTAACATTTGCCATTCAGCATTTAGCTAACCTCCATAATTGATGAGCCTATAAAATTCAAGCACGATTCACTGCATGTTTATAATTGGTATACATGTAAACTAGTTCTGCTGTCAGTACCCTTTTTAATCCCTAAATTATTTAATTGACCAGAATGCCCATGAGCAAGCCAGCCATATGTTACAACTGTCATTCTCGCACATAATTTTGATTTTATTTTATCCCTTGCCACTTTTCGCCTTCTGCTTTCTGCCCCTGTCACACTGACCACCTTGCACCTGGCTTCATAGACTGTGCTCTTAGAACCTTTGTTCTAAATATTTCTTCTGACTGGAATACAACCAACTTACCCAAATGTTTGGGGCCTTCCTGGTAGCTCAGCTGGTAAAGAATCTGCCTACAATGCAGGAGACCCTGGTTCAATTCCTGGCTTGGGAAGATCCCCTGGAGAAGGGATAGGCTAGGCACTCCAGTATTCTTGCCTAGTGAGTCCCCATGGACAGAGAAGCCTGACGGGCTACAGTCTACAGGGTTGCAAAGAGACAGACACGACTGAGCAACTAAGTATAGCACACCCAAATATTTGCGTGGCTTTGTGCTTCACTTCCCGTAAACAAATCTGACTTTCTAAATAGGATTGACTAGGTGCACTTTCAAAACCTAAACTCTTGCCACCAGCACTTGTGATTCCTTCCACCCTTATCTATGTGTCTTAGTCTTACATTGATCGCAGTTATCACCTACTGAGAAACATGTTTTTCACATTATGTATAATGTTTACTGTATATTGACTGCTACCTTCTGCCACTCTAAAATAAGTTTTTCAAGGGCAAGGATCTTGGGCTTTTTTGTGTCTAGTGCATAGTAGTTTTTCAATAAGTACATCACAAAAGAGTGAATGAGCCATAAAATAGGACTTTGGGTACCATCACATCTGCAATGGCAATTATACTGCCCATAATTCAGTCATTCTAAAGATCTAAAATACCTATAAACATTTTAGCTAAATGAAGAGTTCCTATATAAATTACAATAACAGTTTATATAAATATTGATGATCAAACAATTTCTTCAACAAAAAGAAGGTGAAAATTTTCTAACTAGCCATATTTTCTCCCCCTGGGTAAATATATACTAAAATGTTACAATTTAAATAGATTCATGATGCAATGGCAATGACTGAATTATTTTAAAATTTACCTATCCTAAGCATTTTTCAGAAAGTGAAGAGAAACAAAGGAGCCTCTTGATGAAGGTGAAAGAGGAGAGTGAAAAAGCAGGCTTAAAATTAACCATTCAAAATACTGAGATCATGGCATCTGGTCCCATTATTTCATGGCAAATAGATGGGTAAAATTGGAAACAGTGGCAGATTTTATTTTCTTGGCTCCAAAATCATGGTGGATGGTGACTGCAGCCACAGAATTAAAGACACTTGCTCCTTGGAAGCAAAGATATGACAAATCTAAACAGCGTTTTAAAAAGCAGAGACATCACTTTGCCAGTAAAGGTCTGTCTAGTCAAAACTATGGTTTTTCCAGTAGTCATGTAGGGATGTGAGAGATGGACCAAAAAGAAGGCTGAATTCCGAATAAATGGGTGTTTTTTAACTGTGGTGCTGGAGGAGACTCTTGAGAGTCCCTTGGACGGCAAGGAGATCAAACCAGTCACTCCTAAAGGAAATCAGTCCTGTAGATTCATTGGAAGGACTGATGCTGAAGCTGAAGCTGCAATATTTTGGCCATCTGATGCAAAGAACTAAATCATTGGAAAAGGCCCTGATGCTGGGAAAGATTGAAGACAGGAGGAGAAGGGGACGACAGAGGACAAGATGATTGGATGGCATCATCAACTTGATGGACATGAGTTTGAGCAAGCTCTGGGGGATAGTGAAGGACAGGGAAGCATGGCATGCTGTAGTCCATGAGGTTGTAAAGAGTTGGATATGCCTGAGTGACTGCACAACAAACAAGACTTTTTGGTGGCAATAGGGTTGTTAACGTGAATTCCGCTCTCTTCTTTCACATTGAGGGAACAAACACCAAAATGAAAGCAAATATAGTTTTTTAGCATTGGCGTTAAATGATATGAAAATTTCCTCTATAGATAATAGACATGGTACATTGATTTAAGCTAATGATAGTAATAAAGCGAAGCATGTTTTATGATATTATAAAATGAGTGATCGGGCTTAGTTACTTCCTCCTTGCCTATCTATCATTATAACTTTTGAAATGAGACTTTTGGTTCATAGAAAAATATGGGTCCATTTGCAAATCATCCACTTTCAGTAATTTTAGCTATTCTCTCTAATGTCTATAAGCTGCTTACTTGTGAAAGAGAAGTTACAAATATAACATCTATATTTTTCTTACACATAATTTCTGCATTTCCTACAACCCTGAAAATCCCATATGGACAGGCACCACATCTGCTGTGTTCCTTTCTGAATCAAAGGGCTAACTGGCAAGGACTCTCATAGCTATTACATGTGAAATCAGAAACAATATTAATCTTATAAATTTTAGCATCACTTGTGTTTTAGCATAGTAACTTCAACTTAATATTGTGTTCTTGAAATGAATTGGCAAAGTTTTATTTAGGAAGTGATACAATATATAAAAACAAATACACTTGCTTTTATAACTCATAAGTTGCATTTTATACACACTTTTCAACTCCACCTACATTTCAAATTAGGACAATATTCATCTCACAGGATTGTCATGGGATTTAAGTGAGACGAACCTGCTAAGGCACCATGCAATAACTATGCAATAAATATTAGTTGATACTTAAAATTAATTTAGGCAATTGCATATAAAGCTTGAAGTGACTCTTTGGGCCTCCATCATGGAGACCAGACCTACATATCCTCTGTAGGATAAACTAGAGCATCAGTAGGAATTTGCCACTACGTCTAGGTCAGTGAGGACTTCCCTGGTAGCCCAGCTGGTAAAGAATCCACCTGCAATGCAGGAGACCCTGGTTTGATTCCTGGGTCAGGAAGATCGCTTTGAGGAGGGCATGACAACCCACTCCAGTATTCTTGCCTGGAGAATCCCCATGGACAGAGGAGCCCAGCAAGTCCAGGGGGTCACAAAGATTGGACATGACTGAATGACTAACCACAGCACAGCGTAGCTAGGTCAGTGAATTTTTCTCTGAGTAAATATACCCAAGTGAACAGACTTAGAACACTACATAGAATATTACCAGTGCCTCTGAAGATTCTCTTACAACTCCTCTAGTGACCACCACTCTAAACATTATACCCTACACATTAGTTTTGCTATTTTACAAATGGAACTAGAATGTATGCACTTTGATGTTTGGCTCCTTTTGATAAACACTGTTCTTCATACAGGATTTTTATTATAGTTATAGCTCTTTTTTGTTATGATGTATTCCACTGTGTGATGTCATAATTTATTTTTCCAGTATATTTTGATTAAAATCTGGATTATTTTTCAGTTTGAGCCTATTTTGCCGTACTACCAGGAATATCTCTTTGGCAAACATATTAAAGCTGCTTTATGTGATGTTCATATACTCAGCTTTAATAGCTATTTCTCTCTTTCAAAGAGATTTGACAGAAAAACTCTCAAAGTAGTTTATTAGTGTTTCCTTTGTTCCATATCCTCACCAACTGTTGCCATTTTGTCTTTATTGTGTAAGCTATTCTGTAGATGGGCAGTCATCTTGCATGATGGCATTAGTATGCATTTTTCTTATGATTACTGAAGTTGAACATTCGTTATATTCATGTACAGTTCGGTATATTTTTAGTATCTTTTATTTTAAAGTGGTTTTAGATTTACAAAATTATTATAAGGATAGCACAGAGTATTCCTCTATACCCAGTTAATGAAATAGCATTGATATATTATTATTAAACATAAAACACTGTATTCAGATTTCTTCAGGTTTTTTTCCCTAATGTCTTTTTTATGCTCCATTATTCCATTCAAAGTAGCACATTACAATTAGTTGTGATGTTTTCCTAGGCTCTTCTTGACTGTGTTAGTTCTAAGACTTCCCTTGTTTTGTTGACGTTACAGTTTTAAAGATTACGTCAGTCAGGAGGTTTATAGCATTCCTTTGTAATGGATTCAGGGCTTTTCCTGTAATTATACTAGTATAAATGTATTTTGAGGAAGACTGCAGAGGTAAAATGCATTCTCATCACATCACAATAACACTGAATATTGTTGAAATGAATCACCACTCGATGTTAACCTTGATCATCTGTCTTGACGTAGTGTTTGAAACTTTCTGCACAATACGATTATTGTTCCTTTTTTCTTCCTTTCTGTTCTGTACTATTAGGAAGAGTCTCTAGAAGCAGCACACAGTGAGTAGGGACTTAGGGTTTATATCCTTGGGGATAGAATATCTGTTTCATCATTTGTAACTCTTTTGCCTAAGAAATGTATCTCTTCTCCCACATTTATTTATTCAATCATTTATATCAGCAGAAACTCATAGATATTTATTCACACTTTGGGTTATAAGCCAATACTTGTTTTCTCAAATTGTTCCAGCTTTAGCTATTAACTCAGTTGGCACCAGTATCCCTTTAGCACACCACCATTGTGTGTGTGTGTGTGTGTGTGTGTGTATGTTCAGTACTTTGTCACTTTCTGGAACTATAAGATATCCTAGCTTCGTATTGTATATTTTCTGCCCCAGTCCCATAATTAGTCATATGTCTAAGGAGTACTATTTTTAAAATTGAAGGATGTATTAAAAACCAAGATCTGAGTATTAATATTCATTGATACCTGTGCTCTTAACTGAAGAGCAAGGAATTACATGTGTGTGTACTAATCCATGTATATACATATATGCATAAAGACTTTTATACTTAACTATATGTATACATACTAAGTTAAACATGAGTTCCGATTAACATCTGCAACTCTAATCATGACCACATGCATGAATCTAATCTCCTCCTCTGGCTTTTCTGCAACCTCACACCTGAACAATTGTAGATGTAGCTCCCATCATTTCCATCAATTTACTTAATCACTGAGTTTCAAACACAAAATCATTGAATTTCAAAATGGTTGCAGAATTGTTAACCCATACCCCTCGAAGAACAATTTTATCACCTGTATTACAATGCTTATGTATAGTTCATTTTGTCTTTCTCCTTATAAACTCCACTCATTTCTAAAGTAAATTAGATCAACATTTTTCTTTATCACCTTTGTTGAGTTGTTTCCTACACTTTTAGACGAGTTAGAATCATGTTCTGCATTCTACCCTGGGATCTTCCCCTCTAAATTATTTTTTTTTAATATTTTTTTCATTTATTTTTATTAGTTGAACGCTAATTACTTTACAATATTGTAGTGGGTTTTGTCATACATTGACGTAAATCAGCCATGGAGTTACAAATATTGATAAATTAAAGTATACTCTTTGTGCTGTAAAGTCCATTAGCTCAGACAGATGCTTGCTTAGTATCTTATATTAACCATTACAGTATCATATAGAATATGTTCATTGCCCTAACAAATCCACTGTTCTTCCACAACGTAATCATCCCCTCTCTGAAGCGCTGGCAACCACTGATGTTTTAAATATTTATATTCTTTACTTTTTTTTTTTAATTAATTTATTTTTTCAGTGGGTTTTGTCATACATTGACATGAATCAGCAATAGATTTACACGTATTCCCCATCCCGATCCCCCCTCCCACCTCCCTCTCCACCCAATTCCTCTGGGTCTTCCCAGTGCACAAGGCCCCAGCACTTGTCTCATGCATCCCACCTGGGCTGGTGATCTGTTTCACCATAGATAATATACATGCTGTTCTTTCGAAACATCCCATACTTTAAAAGCATTTTTAGGGTCATAGAAAAATAGAGCAGAAAGAACAGAAGGTTTCCATATATTGCCTCACTCCTCTCAATTTCCCTTATTAATTAACATCCTGCATTAGTGTGGTATAATAGTAATATAGCCTTATTAGCTAAAGCTTACAGTTCAAATTAGAGCTCATTCTTTGCATGTACATTTCTATGGATTTTGGCAAATGTACGACATGTATCCACCATTACAGCTTCATACACAATACTTTCATTACCCTAAACATTACAGCCTGTAGAATAAAAGTAAAATCTATAAGTCATTACTGTCATGAATATATGAGAGAAAGAGAAAGAGAGATTGCAGTTTTTTTCCTTAGATGGAAGTGTAATGATGGAAATGAAAAATCACAATTTGGCGACGATCACAAAAATAATTGATCTAAGCAAGAATTAATAATAGAATCTAGTGCAAGTTATTTTAGAAAAACACGTTTTTTTATGTGGTCTCAAAATATCTCCCCATAAGATACATTAATTACAGAGGGAAAAATACTAACTTCACATTGTAGAATGCTGGCAGATACTATTTAAACCAGGTGATCAGAGAACAGACTTGTGGACACAGTGCAGGGAAGAGAGGGTAGGACGAATTGAGAAAGTAGCATTAAAACACATACATTACCGTAAGTAAAGTTAGAAAGCCGGTGGAAATGTGCTGTATGATGCAGGGAGCTCAAATTCGGTGCTCTTGGTGGGAGGCAGGAGGGAGGTTCAAGAAGGAGGGTACATATGTGTGTCTGTAGCTGATTCATGTTGATATATGGCAGGAGCCAACATGATATTGTAAAGCAATTGTCCTCCAATTAAATATAAATAAATTTAAAAAGTAAACCAAGTAATCAAAGTAAACCCTTATTTTTAAATAAAAACTTAGTAGTATTCATAAAGGGCATCTTAAATTATGCATACATTCCTCTAAAGTCATGTCACTAGAAACAACCTAAAATGGCAGGCAACCACTATAGTGTAACTTTCATCATAATTAGCAGTTACATAAAAATATTATTTCTCTAGATAATTTGATAAGTAATGATTTGTTTAGTAGTTTGGACAGTTTTATAATGTGACATTTTACCCCAAATGACAGACAACTACTTCATTAATTTTTGTCTTTCAAAAAAACTGTTAGAATAATCCTTCAGTTTTAATAATTACTTTTCAAAATGAATTATTCATTAATTTCTCTCAACACTTCTGGTGGAGTCATAGAAAGAGCTCTTCCAGATTTCAGGTCAGTCACGTCCGACTCTTTGCTACCCCATGAACTGCAGCACACCAGGCCTCCCTGTCCATCACCAACTCCTGGAGGTTAACCAAACTCACTTCCATCCCATCGGTGATGCTGTCCAACCATCTCATCCTCTGTCATCCCCTTCTTCTCCTGCCTTCAATCTTTCCCGGCATCAGGGTCTTTTCAAATGAGTCAGCTCTTCACATCAGGTGGCTAAAGTATTGGAGTCTCAGCTTCAACATCAGTCCTTCCAATGAACACCCAGGACTGATCTCCTTTAGGATGGACTGGTTGGATCTCCTTGCAGTCCAAGGGACTCTCAAGAGTCTTCTCCAACACCACAGTTCAGAAGCAGCAATTCTTTGGCACTCAACTTTCTTTATAGTCCAACTCTCACATCCATACATGACTACTGGAAAAACCATAGCCTTGACTAGATGGACCTTTGTTGACAAAGTAATGTCTATGCTTTTTAATATGCTGTCCAGGTTGGTCCTTCCTTCCAAGGAGCAAGCATCTTCTAATTTCATGGCTGCAATAACCATCTGCCTTGATTTTGGAGCCCTAAAAAACAAAGTCAGCCAGATTTCAAGAAAGTAAAAATATGTCAGAGGGAAAATGCTACTAAGTTCAATTATATATAATTGAGTTAACTCTGCTTAGAAGTAAGTTGATTTAACTGTTATTAAATGATGGTATAATACTACTCTCAGAGAATAATACAAAACAGAAAAAAAATCAAGGAACTTTGTAATGTTTCTCAAATAAGAAAAAATACACATGAGAGACGAGAGAAAATGAGCAAGGTCTTGGCTATATCAGTTACTGCTTAATAGCATATCTGCAAAAAAGAAATACAGTTTAAAAAAGGAGTCAGATATACTAACACATGTCAGAGGAGAAAGAAAGAAGACCAATGAAATAGATTTTGATATCAAAAGGTCTGAGTAATGTAGTTAATTTTAATTCCACTTTTAATAAGAAAAATGAAAAGTGAAGGCAAGAACTGAAAGCTATGGAAAATTAAAAAGCAGTAGAAACCAAAACAAATTAAGTAATATTTGACAAAAAGAGTGCCCTAAAAGTTATTGATTACAGCTATGATGCATGGCTCATTTTAAAATAAATAGTATTTATGAAAACATCAGTACTGTTTACAATTATCTAAAAAGAAAATGAGAATAGAAATGATAAGTATAAAAGCTTAACAGAAAACATTTTCTTGAGATATGGGGTATTTTTTGAGATATTTGAAGAAACAACCCAAATAACTGAAACACTTTTCCTTAAGTGTTATATCTCACAATGGACATAAATTGATAATAAAACAGTAGGGTGGTTTTCTACAAGTGGTAATTCTGGTCCCTTGAGATTATTAGTGGAGTTTAAGAGTAAAACTTTTTTCTATGAGGTTTTTCTTATGAGTCAGTCACCAGAATACCATGGGAAGAGAACAAAGTCAATAAAACAATATAAAGAGTTAAGTACAAAAGGAGAGTCTACTAAAAGGACTTAATTGCATTTTCTCTTCATTCTGAAATTTGTCATTTTATATACCTAAAATATACTATTCTTTAAAATTCCACTTTGAAGTAACTGTCCAGATTTTCTGTTCTACCCCTCCAGGCAAATTGACATCTTCTAAAAATGTATATGTTGAAATCCTGAATATTATTTAGATCTCAAAAGATTTTTGTTAAATGGCCACCTCTCACTGTATCCTCACAAGGCTGAGAGAGAAAGCTCTTGTCTCTTTCTTACCTTGTAAGGACACTTTCTCATAGGGTTACCACCTCATGACCTCATCTTAATCTAATTGCCTCCCAAATCCCAGATACCTAGTAGCATCCATCTGGGGATGCATACAAATTTTGGGGTGCATGAACATGAGTCCATTGTAGTAATGAATAATCCAAATCAATGAATCCATCTGTAAAGCCATCTGTACTTTATCTCCAGCTTTGGAATTCATCTATTATTCATAGACATACTTGGGTCAGGAATTGCATCTACTTATAAATTTGTGAGCATAGATAGCAGATTGTTTGAAAACGAATATTTTTTGATGCAGTAATATACGATTACTTTAAGGTTTAGGCCAATAGAACTACAAATAAATGGGATTGTAGGGATGGCAGTTGTAGGAACAGAAGACACTGCATACTGGGAGAAAGTTTATAATTTTTTTCCCAGAAAAAGTTTGGATTCTCTATTTGCTGTGGAGAATTTCAGTAAGAGAAGATGTTAGACAAATGAGATATGTTCCTAAGAGGATGACCAAATATATCATGAATATGGTAATTTATGAACAAGGTTATTGTTTGACTCTGTGTGACTAAGTGGGAGAAATTTTATACTTCAAAACATGAAACTGTAAAAAGAAAGACTAATTATTAAGCCAAATACAGAATACTATAATTGTAGTTTGTGGGATCACCTGCATGTCAGCCTGCTTCGCACGAAGTACAGAATTTAAATCGCCAGTATTGTTCATATGATGTCTTCTGAATTCATCCTACCTCTCAAATAAATTCAAATGG
Organism: Dama dama; assembly: GCF_033118175.1. NCBI lineage: Eukaryota > Metazoa > Chordata > Mammalia > Artiodactyla > Cervidae > Dama > Dama dama. The sequence goes on along the minus strand of NC_083698.1, from coordinate 85,516,394 downwards.
GAAAACATAACTATAGATGCAGGTAGTACTTATCTCTTGGCATTCATGTTCTTCTTTGAAGGTGACAAATTAAGTATTAGAATTCTCAGTGCTGTTAGAGAAAATAACACCGAATAAAGTGAAAAGGCAAAAAATAAAGCCTCCCACTAACTGGCTTTGGAAACCAACTGCTTGTCATCTTCATCTTCTTAATCACAAAGTAAAGCCAGATTACTCATAGTCATAATTTTAAGAAAAATTAAGTCTCTTTTAAGATACAATCCAAGCTGCCTTAATTGTGCTCCAAAGATAATGATTTATTCATCTCTCCTTCCTCTTGTATTGTCTGTGCCCCATTTTATAGTAACCCTTATTTCTTATCCATTAATTATCAATAAAATCTTTCTTAGATAAATCATGAATCAATATACATTTTTTTTCCTAGAGACTATGTTCACATTATAAAGAGACTAGAAAATAAACACATGAGTGCAATCTAGCCAGGGCTTCTCATTCCATCAGTAGTGAAGGGCCAGTTTTACTTATTTCAATCCATGGTAGATCTATGTTTTTTGTAAAACACAAATTACAAAATTTTCTAAAATATGTAAAATGAGAAAAGAATCACAAAATATAAGCCTTACTCTAAAAAAATATATCAAATTTAATAAACTATAATTACTCTCCATGCAGGCAGATTCCTTATCATCTGAGCCACCAAGGAAGTCTCATACTTACTCTCCATATTGCTGTAAAAGTCTTTAAACTCACTCTTGCTGTTTGTCGTTAATTTTAGTCATATGCTAATAGAGTTTGTACACTGACATTTCCCTAACTAGTAAACAGCTAACCATGAAATCACTAGGCAGAAAATTGCTCCAAATAAGAAGTTTTTTTAAAAAAAAAGTTGGAATTCTTAAAACAAAACGAAAATATTAACACTTTCAGTAGTGAATGCAAGAAAAATTTAATAGCAGACATCTAAACGCCACCTGATGATTCTCAGTACTGATGACTAATGAGCATAATAGGGCTTCCCTGGTAGCTCAATTGGTAAAGAATCTGCCTGCAATGTGGGAGACCTGGGTTCGATCCCTGGGTTGGGAAAATCCCCTGGAGGAGGGCATGGCAATCCACTCCATTCTTGCCTGGAGAATCCCCATGGTCAAAAGAGCCTGGAGGGTTACGGAGTTCATGGGGTCATATAGAGGGGAACACGACTGAACAGCCAAGCACAGCGCAGCACAATAAGCATGATGTGGACAGATTTTTAAAGTCCCCTTGCCTGTTCTCACCTTATCAACCAAGATCCTGACTTAACTATTTTGGTCCCAGGCCTCAGTATTTTTGAAGCTGAGATATTTTAATGCACACCTGGGATTCAAAACCACTGCACCAAAGTCTAAGTTCCCCCCAGACTATTCTCTCATTACCATCACGATATCAGCAACATAACAGCAACTCAATAAATGCTAATGATTCAATAACTGGTTCCAGTTGATCATACCTCCTTTAAAAATCCATAATCTTTAACTAATCAAATCCACGGCTGATTCATGTCAATGTATGACAAAAACCACTACAATATTGTAAAGTAATTAGCCTCCAAATAATAAAAATAAATGAAAAAAAAATTTAAAAAGAATGGCCAAACCATGTCCCAAAGGAAGTAAATGTTAGTCGCTCTGTCATGCTCGACTTTTTGAGACCCCATGGAATGCAGCCCACCAGGCTCCTCTGTCCATGAGATTTTCCAGGCAAGGATACTGGAGTGTGTTGCCATTTCCTTCTCCAGGGAATCTTCCCCACCCAGGTATCAAACCTGGGTCTCCTGCACTGCAGGCAGATTCTTTACTGACTGACCTATGAAGGAAGCCCTAACCATGATCCTAGAGGGCCCTAAAGGAAGAAGGAGTTTTTCTTTCTGCTCCAGGGCAGTGCTTTCACCAGATGCTGCACAAAGGATGGATGCTTTTCTTCAGCAGTGCACTAGAAACTTCTTTTGACACAGAACCTTTTTTTGTGGCTTAACAGAAGAGTAAGGGGTGGTCAAGGCATCCCAAAATAGATTCCCACCCCCATTCCCTAGTTGTGTTCTTAGTAGTGCTAGGCATCTGCCTTTTGGTGGCTTTTCCAACACACACAGAGGCAGCTTTGCAGTGAGTTCTGGATACAGCATGTCACTGTCAGGAGTTTCTGCCACCACACGCATTGCACAAATTCAGGTAAGTCTTTCCAAAGTCTCAGTGAACTTTACCTGGTGAGTGACAGAAGTGCCCTTCAACAGGTTCTGCATCTCAGCCCTGGGAAAGCCTGGACTTTCTGTGGTTGCTTTAAATCAGTCCTAGAGATGGTGTCTACTCTCCATGCTTGAGAATCTTTGCCTCTTATTACACAACCCCCCATTCCTCCAATCCCACATTATAATTCTTTCTACTAAACTTTGCCTGTCCAAGTAACTGTAGTTTCTTGTCTCCTGATTGGACCCTGAGTGATACACCTATGGTCTGAACCCTAAATATATCTACCCTATCTTATTTGTCTGAAATTAGCATGTGAGTCTTATTTAATGACTTTATCAAGCCATTTAAAGCCACTTCTCTAAAAATAGGCCTTCTCATCTATATCACCAAAGTTTCAACTTAGAGAACTTCAAGTCCATTTATTCAAAATATCATAAAACGTTAAACAAAGAATTTTGAGGGAGGAATATTTTATCACTGTTGTTATTCAGGCTTGTAATTATTTGGTAATAATAAAAAAGCAGGCTTGCTTTGAGGTTTGTTTTTTTTTTTTTTTTTTTTTTTATCTTTCTTAGGTTTGGTGGCTCAGAGGGTAAAGAATCTGCTTGCAGTGCAGGAGGCCTGGATTCCATCCCTGGATTGGGAAGATTCCTTGGAGAAGAAAATGGCTATCCTCTCCAGTATTATTGCCTGGAGATTTCCATGGACAGAGGAGCCTGGTGGGCTATAATACATGGGGTCGCAACGACTTGGGCATAACTAAGCGACTAACACACAGATTTTTAAAGTTGTTATTCTAAAAATTTTTTAAAGACAAAGCATCTCTTACTGTCTGCATTCAAGGCCAATTGCTTTACTGTCCCAAGCTAAGCATGCTGTGTGCCGTGCAGTGCTTACCACTCAGTCATGTCTGACTCTTTGTGACCCCATGGACTGTAGCCCACCAGGCTCCTTTGTCCATGGGGATGCTCTAGGCAAGAATATTGGAGTCTGTTGCCACGACCCTCTTTCAGGGGATCTTCCCAATCCAGGGATTAAACTCAGGTCTCCCATATTGCAGGCAGATTCTTTACCGTCTGAGCCATCAGGGAAGACTTAGAAGCAACTTTTTCATTTCAAAACAGAAATACAATGAAATTTTAAAAACAATATGTTTGGAGCACAAACTTGCCAAACAAACAAAATTGAAAATGAATAGCCTGGGTTTGGTAGGAATATGAGATCATCAGAAAAATCAAAAGTGATTTTCTCCCAAAGAGAAAATATCCAACCCACACTTACAGAGTGAGAGGAATTATGCCTCATCTCCTTAGGGTAAATTATCTGCATCACTTAGAATTCTTCTAAACAATAATTTACCAATTCCCATTTATCACTTAGTCATTATTTATATAAGTATGAACTTATGTACATAATATGTTATAATGTGGATAATAATATAATACTGTTATGTTACCAAATTGTTGCAGCTTAGCTTGGACATCTGTTCTTTCATTTGGCTCTTTTGTACTCCTTTGACATATTCTTATCACTGTGGTGTCTTTGTTTTGTTTTGAACATTTTCTTTCTTTCTGACATCACAAGTTGCTTCAGAATCATCATCCTGCTCCAACCCTAAATTCAGTCATTTCTCCAAAAAGCCCTGGTTTCTTTTATGGGAAAATGACATTAGAAGATGCTTGCTCCTTGGAAGAAAAGTTATGACCAACATAGACAGCATATTAAAAAGTAGAGACATTTCTTTGCCAAAAAAGTTCTGTCTAGTCAAAGCTATGGTTTTTCCAGTAGTCATGTATGGATGTGAGAGCTGGACTATAAAGAAAACTGAGTGCTGAACAATTGATGCTTTTGAACTGTGGTGTTGGAGAAGACTCTTGAGAGTGTCTTGGACTATAAGAAGATCCAACCAGTCCATCCTAAAGGAAACCAGTCCTGAATATTCACTGGAAGGACTGATGCTGAAGCTGAAATGCCAATACTTTGGCCACCTGATGTGAAGAACTGACTCATTTGAAAAGACACTGATGTTGGGAAAGATTGAAGGCAGGAGGAGAAGGGGACCACAGAGGATGAGATGGTTGGATGGCATCACCAACTCAATGGGCATGAGTTTGAGTAATGTCCGGGAGATGTTGATGGACAGGGTGGCCAGGCAATCTTCAGTCCATGGGGTCACAAAGAGTCAGACATGACTGAGTGACTGAACTAAACTGAACTGACATTAAAAACTAAGATGCTAGGTGATAGGTGTGCATGTTGGTACTTTTCTTAAAAAACTGGAAATAGAACTGCCATATGACCCAGCAATAACACTTCTGGGCATACACACTGAGGAAACCAGATCTGAAAGAGACACGTGCACCCCAATGTTCATCGCAGCACTGTTTATAATAGCCAGGACATGGAAGCAACCTAGATGCCCATCAGCAGATGGAGTATTATTTTTAACAGTAAAATATGTCTGGGAAATGGAGGCTCGAAGGCACAAAAAGATCAATCTCATTATTATTTATGGAGAGTCCTCTACCTGTTAGACTCTGTTCTACATACTGCAAAATCATCAGTAAGCTAAACAAAAAAATATCTGCCTTCGTGATGTCCATATTCTAGGAGCAGGTAAAAGCAGTAAGCAATAAATAAATGAAGAAATAACAATAATAAGCATGATGAATGAAATGAAGTTGAGAAAAATAAGAGTGACTGGGGCTATATTACAGAAAGTGACCTTTGAACAAAGTCCTTTAAGATGATTATGAACATTATAATCAGCCAGGCAATTTCTGAATATATCAGTTCTGAGGGCAGGCCCTGGATCGGTTCATCTGAATATCTGTAGTTAGAGCCCCTCAAAAATACCAGAGTGATCTCATCCATAGTGAAAAATACAGCAAACAATAAGCTTAAAGGCACTGAGATAGGAATGAGCTTTATGTGATGTAAGGAAAGGAAAGACAAGAATAGTTCCTGCTTAATCAATAATGAGAGAGAAAAAAAGAAATATTGTCAATAATAAGATCAGTTCAGTTTAGTTCAGTCGCATAGTCATGTCCGACTCTTTGCAACCCCATGAATCTTGGCATGCCAGGCCTCCCTGTCCATCATCAACTCCCGGAGTCCACCCAAACCCATGTCCATAGAGTCAATGATGCCATCCAACCATCTCATCCTCTGTCATCCCCTTCTCCTTCTGCCCTCAATCTTTCACAGCATTGGGGTCTTTTCCAATGAGTTAGCTCTTCACATCAGGTGGCCAAAGTACTTGAGTTTCAGCTTCAACATTAGTCCTTCCAATGAACACCCAGGACTGATCTCCTTTAGGATGGACTGGTTGGATCTCCTTGCAGTCCAAGGGACTCTCAAGAGTCTTCTCCAACACCATAGTTCAAAAGCATCAATTCTTCAGTGCTCAGCTTTATCGTCCAACTCTCACATCCATACATGACTACTTGAAAAACCATAGCCTTGATTAGATGGACTTTTGTTGGCAAAGTGATGTCTCTGCTTTTTGATTTGCTGTCTAGGTTGGTCATAACTTTCCTTCCAAGGAGTAAGTGTCTTTTAATTTCATGGGTGCAATCACCATCTGCAGTGATTTTGGAGCCCTCAAAAACAAAGTCAGCCACTGTTTCCACAGTTTCCCCATCTATTTGCCATGAAGTGATGGGACTGGATGCCATGATCTTAGTTTTCTGAATGTTGAGCTTTAAGCCAACTTTTTCACTCTCCTCTTTCACTTTCATCAAGAGGCTCTTTAGTTCCTCTTCACTTTCTGCCATAAGGGTGGCATCATCTGCATATCTGAGGTTATTGATATTTCTCCTGGCAATCTTGATTCCAGCTTGTGCTTCCTCCAGCCCTGTGTTTCTCATGATGTACTCTGCATATAATTTAAATAAGCAGGGTGGCAATATACAGCCTTGACATATTCCTTTCCTGATTTGGAACCAGTCTATTGTTCCATGTCCAGTGCTAACTGTCGCTTCCTGACCTGCATATGGGTTTCTCAAGAGGCAGGTCAGGTGGTCTCATATTCCCATCTCTTTCAGAATTTTCCACAGTTTATTGTGATCCACACAGTCAAAGGCTTTGGCAAAATCAATAAAGCAGATGTTTTTCTGGAACTCTCTTGCTTTTTCAATGATTCAGCTGATGTTGGCAATTTGATCTCTGGTTCCTTTGCTTTTTCTAAAACCAGCTTGAACATCTGAAAGTTCATGGTTCACGTATTGCTGAAGCCTGTCTTGGAGAATTTTAAGCATTACTTTATTAGTGTATGAGATGAGTGCAATTGTGCGGTAGTTTGAACATTCTTTGGCATTGCCTTTCTTTGGGATTGGAATGAAAACTGACCTTTTCCAGTCCTGTGGCCACTGCTGAGTTTTCCATATTTGCTGGCATATAGAAGATAATGGAAAATAAATCAGATCTTTTAAAGTGTTTAGATTCTACTCTATGGTTGATTGTAAGCCAGTTGGGAGACTTAAATAAGAAAGTGCATGCTCTAATAATTTGTCTTTTGTAAAAATCATCCTGGAAGCTGTGGGATTTAACTGTGTAAGAGGAATACCACGTATCTGCTTTGATTCCCAATATCAGTTCTCCTGCCCTGATGTCTCTAATGAACTTTATATGAGTATGAGGCTGACACCTTGACTTCCCACTTGGGATACTAACAGACACCTGACTTATCTAGTCCATAATCAAGTTCCTGATAGGTCTTCAGGTCTGTTCCTTACATAATATCATTACTTCATTCTCCCTTTATCACCAGGGCTGCCCAGGTGGCACAGTGGTAAAAAATCCTCCTGCCAATGCAAGAGATGCAGGAGATGCAGGTTTGATCCCTAGGTGGGGAAGATCTCTTGGAGTAGGTAATGCAACCCACTCCATGGACAGAGGTATGAGTGTAACCTGGGATCGCAAAGACTTCTGCTTTACTGAGCATGGACTTCCAACACCAGGTACCAATAAAAAGAGTGGCTCTGGCCCTTAGAAGAGAAGAGGATTAGGGGAACAGAAGCCTGTGATGTGAGAATGTCTGAAAATTGATAGACCTCTAAACATTAACAAGTTGTTTGTGTAAAACAAAAAAAATAATAAATTAGAAACTATATTATTCTTAACAATGGTGTTTAAATCTTCAAATTGTTAACAATTGATAATCTATTGAAGATAACATTAAAATACATAGCAAAATAACAATTTGAGAGAAGGATAAAGAGTTTCTTAGCTTTCTCTCAATAGTAACAATATTGATTAAATTTGCATACCATTTAGTAAATTTCTCATGTTGTAATTTCTAACACAATTACTAAAAGAAATAATGAAGTACTGAGTATAATGGGAAAAGCAGATAAGGACAAAAATAAAATAATTGAATAATATTAAGAATAAAAATATAAATGAATTAAAAAAAATGACTAGAAGAGCAAAGAGATAATATTACTTCGAAATAACTATGATTGCTCCAAAGATGGTCAGATAAGATATCCAACTATTTGTACTTTTACAAGAGATACATCATGAATATGATTATCAAAAACTGAAGACAGAGACATGTCCATGTTTTGTGTGATCTGAAACAAACAATCTAGGGGATAGCTAAGAAAAGTAATTTAGAAATTATCAATGTAAACTTAGGAGCAAAAATGCATACTTACAGAGTGAGAAAGTGAAGATTTTAACTATGCACAAATACCATAATCATCATAAATCAATAAAAAGAGCATACCATCATCTTTATTATTATTGCATATTCTAATTTATTTCAAAATTATAGGTAATAATAATTTATTCTTACTCTAGCATAATTGTTGTGATTATTAATAGTTTCAATAATTAAATCTTTCAGCTTTACAACTCAATAGTTATTGTCAATCAATACCTTTCACTGCCACTGATGGCACACGTGTGCTTCCTTCCAAAGCCAAGTCCTCAGAGAACTCCAGCCCTTTGCCTATGTCCTGTTCCTCTTTCCTCCTCTGACACTGTCTTTTACAGAGAAAAGTAGCTTTGAAACATAGGTTTGATGGGTCCCCAAGCATAGTGCCCTATGCTCAAAGAAGCCCATTTAGGGGCAGGTTGTCACTAGACACCAGGACAATAGGCACCTGTCACTAGGTGCCTCTAGGCACCTTTAGAAGGCTCAATACCACCCCAGGTTTTAGAGGTTTACCCCAGGTTAGGCCAGCACTCTACTCCTGGCTGAGGGTAAAAGATAAGATTCCTCCCTGAGTCTCAGGGGAGACTATGGAAAGCTTAGATTTCTTATGGTAAACCCTTATCTATCCAAAGGTAAAGCGAAAGCTATACCATTTTAATACTAACAAAGGAAAGCTCTCATTCCCCTATGGACATTAGACAAAATGGACCTAAAGGCAGAAAAGAATTTCTAAAGGAAAAGAAGTTTACTTTATAATGATCCAAAGTTTAATTCATCATCAAGCAGCACCAATTTAAAATTCATATGTACTCAATGATACCATCTTAAAATATATATAATTGATATTGAGAAACCTATAAGGAATAATGGACAAATCTACAACCAGAGCTAGGCCAAGTATCCAAAATATTAGTACGAATAGGAAAGTTGAGCAACATCATTAACAAAGTTAACCCAAACTGTGCAATGTGCATTCTTTTCCATTGCATACTTAATATTCAAAACATGGTCCATATGCTAAATCATAAAGAAAACATTCACACAGTACATGTACTTTGCAAAAATGCATTAAAGGTAATATTTACCTTGTTTCCTTCCAACCTCTCCATCACACATATGCACACAGTTAATCACCTTTTTCAATCTCCAAAAAAAAAAGGTGACTTTGAGCAAAGCAACTGCTAGCTCTGAAAAAGGTAGAAAGGAGTGTTCAAATGTATCTGACCCAAGAAAATCAATTACTTATCTATTCCTTTACTGAAATTATTTATATAATTTGTTGGTGGAGCTAATTTACCTTGGAATAATTTCTGTTAAAAAAATGCACATTCTAATGCTAAGACTTAAGATAGGAAAAGGTAACAGACATCATAGACGCCTGAAAGTACATTATTATTCAGTTCAGCTCTTCAGAATCCCAGCTGTGATCTAGTTAATCTCTGAGACCATTGCCCCAGGAATTGATAGCATTCCTGGAAAACCTCCCCACAACCCCACTTCAAATCTACTGCTGCCTGAAACTGCCAACTGTTTCATTTTAAAGATTCTAGTGATTTTAAAATTGCCTCTACTAGAGAGGGAGTAATTGGTAAAAATCCCCAAGGGTAGTGACTGGGAAAAAGCTGTCACTGGTAATAGCAGGGAGTTACACATAAACGCCGATGAATTTTCTGACTGATGGAACTGAGATATGATTGAAGTTTAATAACCAAGGATGCTGATAGCTTGATAAAAAAAAGAGGACAAAAGCTCAAGCACTCACACATGTATACATATCAGAGGGAAAAACATATTTTAAAGCAATTTTTCTGCTTTTAAGTTATAAGTCACATTGGATAGATTCAATAAGTTTTTGGCGTCAAGATCCCAACAACTTGTGAGAACAGTCACTGTTTTCCTATTTCTTCTTTTCACCTCTCATTAAATATTACTGTTGCAAGGATTATTATTTTCAATACTTGAAAAGGAAAGGAGTGTTCAAGAAATTAGTGGGAAGGATATGGACATTACTAAAAGCAGAGAATACAAACCATCCAATCAACAATTGGATACTTCAACAAAACTATGTACAACCTATACATTGTAACAACCTAACTTCTTAAAAAGTACACACACAAATATACACAAACATATATAGAACCAAAACATTATTTCAAGCAAAACTAACACTAAAATTTCAAGTGCACTGAGTATTGTCTTTCAAGTGCATGATATAGTGATAGAACACTTTTAAGGTCATTAATATATTCTTACCTGTAATGTTGATTGCTTGTCCTCCTTTTTATAGATTTTAGTTTCTTCAAAAAATTATATGATAGTTCTAGGATATTACATTAACTTTTAACATCTTGATTAAAAAAATAACCTTAAAAAAGTAAATAAATTCATGTTTTTCCTGCCAAGATCCCACTAGTAATACTGACATTAACAGAGTGAAGTAATATATCTTTGTTTGTAGCTTATGCAGGCTTTCAAATAATATATTTACATTGAATTCTATCTTTGACAGTGAAAATAAAATAGAATGTCTGGTAGATTACCAGTGTTAAGACTGCTTTTATCCCAAAGATTCACTCATGACTCTTCTAAAATCACTTCTTATTCCCCTTCTTTGTGAGTGTTCTTGTCAATAACTCAAATTGCCCTACTCTGAAGTCTAGCACCACTAAGGAATAAATCATGAAATGACAAATGTCATTCATCAGTTTGATAGTTCTTACTCAACTGTTCAGTATTTTCTGAAGAAAGGTAATTCTGAAATTATTTTGTAAATGGACACCTTTCTCAGATAAAAAAATAGAGCCATTCCTTTAGAATTCTAGGCCACATTTTCTTACATAAGGCTTATATTTTTCTTATTCTTTAATGACCTTACTCTCTTCCTCTATTCTTCCTTCTTGTGAAAGTTTATGGGGATAAATATATCCCTAGGCATCCTATTCTTTCAGCCTTCCACTATTCAGTGAGCTGACTTGTCACTTCTCAGATGCCTGGATACCAGGCTAAGAGCCAAAAATATGTTGATGCTAGCAAGCTCCACGAATGTGTTGATGTCCTGTGATATCTCGCTAGATATCATCACCTTGAATGTGTACATTACTAGAAAATTTAAGAGTTACACTGGTAAATGTTCTTTTTTTCCCCCACAAAATCTTTCCTCTAAGTACGTTACTTAGAGGTAAGTAGTATTTTTTACCTCTAAAAAATGCATGTTGACTCACAGTATTATGTAGAAATGACAGTGAATTATTAGCAACCACATTAAATAGATTAATCTCACTAAATTTTTAAAATAAAAACATTAAAAAAATATGGAATTCCTGAGAACAATGATTATTTTGCATGTGTATCGCAACTAGGTGGAGTAGGAAATGGCAACCTCTTCCAATGCTCTTGCCTGGAAAATTCCACGGACAGCATAGCCTGGTGGGCTACAGTCCATATAGTCAAAGAGGTCACAAAGAATTGGACAGGACTGACTGAGCACATACGTACACTTTGCAACTAGTATCTTAGTAGTTTTGCCTTAATTGAGATCTTTGTTCTTAAGTCCAGAGTTTTATTTGCTTTCTATCTTTTCCTGCTCTCTATCCTCTCCTCCACTGGTTTCATTAAGTACTATAAGAAATGAAAGACATGTTTATAGGAAAAGAACTCATCAAAAATGAGTTAGCCTCAGTTACTAAAGCATAAACATAAAATAAAATATGTGTTACTTCAAAGTTCAACCAGTTTTCCATCTTTATTACTCTGATTAGAAAGATTATTCATTATTTAATTACATAAAAAATAGGATTGTTGTTTGTTTTTAAGTAGTTGGTTTTAAATATATCCAGAAATATATTTAAAAGAATCAGGGCAAGAGATTTTTTTACTTAAGAATTAAAACAACTTCTGAGGATCTTGATTTGATAGCTTTTGTAAAAACCCTAATTTAAAAGATGTCTTTCTGTACTTTTGATAATAGCACTTATTACTGTAGTGACTTGTTATAGTTAGATTCTTAGACAGGTTACCCTTGAGTCATGGTTTCCTGTTATATATATTTGGTGACAGATTTTGCACTCATTATAATTGAATCTCATCTTCCTTTATTTATAAAAACTGTTTTTAAACCAAACTAGTGAAAGTCGCTCAGTTGTGTCCAACTCTGTGCAACCCCATGGACTATACAGTCCCTGGAATTCTCCAGGCAATAACACTGGAGTGGGTTGCCATTTTTTCCTCCCACATTGCAGGCATATTCTTTACCAGCTGAACCACCAGGGAAGCCCAAGAATACTGGAGTGGGTATCCTGTCTCCTCTCCAGCAGATCTTCCTGACCCAGGAATCCAACTGGGGTCTCCTGCATTACAGGTGGATTCTTTACCATCTGAGCTACCAAAGAAGCCCTAAACTAAACTGATCTCTAATATTAAAAATGAGGAATTATCCATAAGGGCAGCTTATAACCAAAAGAAGTCATCAGATGGGCATTAGGAAAGCAGAAAATATTCTATCTGGGTACTAGTTACTTTGTGATGCCATTTATTTAAATTAAAGAAAGTTAATTTTTACAATTCATACAATTTCAAAGTAGAGAGCACCTGAAAAATATCAAGCATGCATCTAGGTACTCCAGGAACTGAATTAACTTTTTCTGTTTACTGGGATGCCCTTTATTAAATACATAAATCAATAAGAAATGTCATTATTTTGAGAAGTTTTCAAACCGATAAGGGCCAAATAACTGATTTGGAAAACTAAGCTCAGTATCTTAATTTTGTACCAAGACATTATAGTTTGATGCTGATACAAATACTGTGGCATGGGATAAAGTACACAAGTCTGGAAATACCAAGCAAAGAAAAGTAATCAGGTTTCCTTTGTAGCCATTGATATTTGAGTGACTAATACTTGCCAAAACCTTCTCTCAGTTTTTGTTATTTCCGTTGTCCTAACGACTCTTATTCAGCAGTTGAATAGTGGGGTTCTTAACAGGAAAAGTATAAACAGGCTTTTATGTTTGAAAAGAAACAAGAGTAAATTACTAAGTGACATCAATTACAACTAATTCCAGATTTACAGTAGAAAACTAGAATAGAGGACATAGTCTTTATAAGTAATGGACAAGAATAATTTTTGTGTACTTAGCTATATTTTTTCCTAGTAAAGAAAAGTCAGGGGAAGCATTTTTAATATCCTCTATTTAACACAATGTAATAGGGATACATTTAACATCAATTTTCTGTTCTCTATTGTAGGGTTCATTTTAAAAGCATTGACAGATTATTTCTCACAAAGAAAGGTAGATGATCATTTATTCAAAGCAGAAAACCAATAAAATCTGTTTTATTGTTTTAAAGAGATAAATTTTAAAATTAAAAAATTTAAAGAATTATTGTTGCAGAAATGATTTGTTGTTTTTCATTCACTAAGTTGTGTCCAGCTCTTTTGCAACTTCATGGACTATAGCTCATCAGGCTCCTCAGTTCATGAGGTTCTCCAGGCAAGAATACTGGAGTGGGTAGTTGTTCCCTTCTCCAGGGGAACTTCTCAACCCATGAATCAAACCTTCATCTCCTGCGTTGGCAGGTGAATTCTTTACTACTGAAGTACCTAGGAAGCCCAAAGAAATGATACATGTATTTTAGCAGATGTAATGCACTCTCGGTCTTCTCTCTTAGGAAATAGAACATTTCAGTATCATTTGCTCAAACTTAGCTAATGAGCATAACTATTTATCTTTTCCTTCCTTCCTCAAGGAAATGAGAGCACTAGATATCAAAGTGCCTTGCTGAATTCCACATTAGGATCATATCCTCTGCCCTGTTTTATAGGATCACTCAAATTTGACTTTTACTTCCAGAATTTTTCCCCAGAATTCTTCTCTTCTTTATACTCCATCAGCTGGAGCCTTCCCTATATTTCCCCCAGAACATAAAAGGTACACTTGCTTCCAGAACCTGGCTTTATAGCTGATGACCAACATTCACTGTCTATTGAACAAACTCCACACCAGCTGTTTCATTTCTGGAATGGTGATGTGAAGATCTTCATGAACCCTTCCCCAGGTGAAACAGCCATAACTGGTGAAAATTATTAAAAAAATACCCAACCATTTGAAGTTTTTGAAAAATGTCATAGGGTGTATAGTAAGAGGAGAAACACTTATTTAAGAATATCTACTAAGTCCTGCTCAGAACTGTAAAGGGATATGGCATTTCAGCCATGATCCACCCACTTCCACCTGTGTTCACCATGATTGAAGCTCTACTCCAAATTGAATTATCTTCCCTATGTGCTCAGTTGCTCAGTCATCCCCGACACTTAGCGACCTCATGGACTGTAGCCCACCAAGCTCCTCTGTCCATGGAATATTCTAGGCACGAATACTAGGGAGGGTTGCTATTTCCTTCTCCAAGGTATCTTTCTGACTCAGGAATCAAACCTGTATCTCTGGCATCTCCTGCATTGGTAGGCAGTGTCAGACTTTATTTTTTGGGCTCCAAAATCACTGCAGACGGTGACTGCAGCCATGAAATTAAAAAATGCTTACTCCTTGGAAGGAAAGTGAAGACCAACCTAGACAGCATATTAAAAAGCAGAGACATTACTTTGTCAACAAAGGTCCATCTAGTCAAGGCTATGGTTTTTCCAGTGGTCATGTATGGATGTGAGAGTTGGAGTATGAAGAAAGCTGAGTACTGGAGAATTGATTCTTTTGAACTGTGGTGTTAGAGTAGATTCTTGAGAGTCCCTTGGACTGCAAGGAGATCCAACAAGTCCATCCTAAAGGAGATCAGTCCTGGGTGTTCATTGGAAGGACTGATGCCGAAGCTGAAACTCCAAATCTTTGGCCACCTCATGGGAAAACTTGACTCATTGGAAAAGACCGTGATGCTGGGAGGGATTGGGGGCAGGAGGAGAAGGGGATGACAGAGGATGAGATGGCTGGATGATCAGCAACTCAATGGACATGAGTTTGAGTAAACTCCTGGAGTTGGTGATGGACAGGGAGGCCTGGCATGCTGTGATTTATGGGGTCACAAAGAGTCGGACACGACTGACCAACTGAACTGAACTGAACTGAACAACTTAAGACAGAGAAGGCAATGGCACCCCACTCCAGTACTCTTGCCTGGAAAATCCCATGGACAGAGGAGCCTGGTAGGCTGCAGTCCATGGGTCGCTAAGAGTTGGACAGGCCTGAGTGACTTCCCTTTCACTTTTCTCTTTCATGCATTGGAGAAAAATGGCAACCCACTCCAGTATTCTTGCCTGGAGAATCCCAGGGATGGTGGAGCCTGGTGGGCTGCCGTCTATAGGGTCGCACAGAGTCAGACACGACTGAAGCGACTTAGCAGCAGCAGCAGCAGCGACAACTTAAGAAGTATTAATTTTCCCTAGTATAGTCTTTGAGAATGATGATTTATCTTAAAATCAAACCTTGTTTACAAAAGCAACTCCACCTTGTTGGATAGGACTGAGCAACTCTGAGTTACAGGTTGAAACTTATGTGTCATCTTGGATTATAGGCATGACTATATTTAAAAATTGATTCAAGTAGTATGACTGCTTTTGCATTTGATTGGCTCCTACTGTGAGCCAGGGTAAAAGAATGGTAATACACAAGAAATCTTGTCCTCAATACATTTGGAGATTGAGATAAAGATTATAAGAAATCCATGGCTGATTCATGTCAATGTATGGCAAAAACCACTACAATATTGTAAAGTAATTAGCCTCCAACTAATAAAAATAAATGGAAAAAAAAAAGAATATAAGAAGTACAGAGCTATAATTATATACATCCACTTGCATGTGAGATAATAAAAAAATTACTGCAATGTAAATCATAGGTTCCATTTGGGACCTTGAAAATCCACATACATGTCTGGAAATTGTAGAAATATGACATATTGATGTAGGAAATTATAGTATATAGACATGCTTTTCACTATAGAAAACTGTGTGATCAAAGATTCTAGGATGAGAAAACAGTGTTTTGCAATAGTCAGAAACAAACAGAATTGATTAACAATGCTAATGAGCTCAAGGAAAATAGCACTCCTTTCCTCTCTATCCCATTTCTTCTTTTTCTGTCACTCACTGCTATGTTTCCATTTTTTGCTTGATTCCACCCATCCATCCATCCATCCATGACAACTGAACTATAAGAGCTGTGAGGCTAAGAACATTTTCTATTTTATCTACCACTGACTACCCAATTTTAAACAAAATGTATGTTTTATAGGATGTGCACAATTAATATTTGATGACTTTGCCTGCAAACTGTATTATCTAACCAAATTGTATACTTCCAAAAAGAAATAGGCGTCTGTGTGATGATAAGACATTTATTAAAGACACTACAAAATAATTCCTGTAATACTTGCACTTCTAAATGCATAACATTCTAGGTTCTTCATCTCAATTTCTACTCGTAAAAGTACAATGTGAATAGAGTCAGTCATCCCCACATCAGAGGCAATTTTCTATTACAGGAGGATTAATTAGATGTGCTTTGTTTGGTCTTGAAAAACCTTAATTGGGGTCACTGATACCTTAGTATTCTATGCCAAAACAAAGACTTTTTGTCAAAGCAATCAGGTGGCAAACAGATCACAGATAATATACCTGTAACTATGAAGAAAAATATGGCAAGATTTCCGTATGATGTCAATAAAAGCAGAGCAAATATTTTTATATGAAGCTGCATTGCGGCTCCAACAACTGACTTTTTGTTTTCAAAGAGTTTCTCTAACATATTCCATTACACAGCATTGGGTCCAGGAAATATTTTTTTTAAATTTCTGGGACTTGAGACTAATGATTCAAGTCATTTAAAAATTGAGTTATTTCCTCAATGCTTTGGAAAAAGTCTGAGATTAGAGTGTCTTCTCACAAATAAAATGAAATAAAATAAATCAGCAGGACAAATACTGTTGATTGTCTAATTATTGACTGAATAATACCTAAATGTGGAATGAAATCAAGAGCTATAGTTGCAGGATCAGAGGCATTGCAATGTAATAGATTCTGAAAACATTCTAAATGTTTTTAGAATGTTTGGGAGATGACTTAAATGCAAAATTAAATTAATCACTGGATGAAAATCCTGGGATGAAATATAATATTTATATGGGTTGATTGTGAATTTGCCAATAGCAAGGCCTGTTTTGCTTATTCTTCTTCTAAATCACTATTCCTTTGTGCCACTGAACAATTAATTTCCTATTTGGTTGTTTTCATATCTACAACATTAAAAACATTAAAGCCTACCTAATTCTCACTTATTTTATTATCCCAACAGTACCCATGTATAAAGGGAACAAAGTCAATTTCTACTTAATCTGGGCTGCTGTAAATACAAACCTTTGTTTGACAACCAACCTAGACATCTCTGTCTGTTGCAGACACTATAAAATCCTCATTCTCAGTGACTTGCAGGAATCAGAAATATATGACAAATTGCAGGTTTGCAGGAAGATGAGGTTCAATTACAATAAATGTAAAATCTACCATTTAAGAGATAGGATAAAAGCAGAAAAACCAAGACTCAAGGGAATCCTGCCTAATAATCAAATGATAACAAATCATAAAAGTTATAAGTACTATTATCAAAAGAACAAAAAGACATCTTTCAAATTGAGGTTTTTACATGGCTATCAAATCAAGATACCCAGTTCCCTTTCTAATTCTAAAGTAAAAAATCACTTTCCCTGACTCATATAAATATTTTTATGGGTATATTTAAACATCAACTACTTAAAAACAAGCAGCAATCCTATTTTTTATGTAACTAAAAGCCAAATAATAATGTTTTTGATGAGGGTAATAAACATGCCCAAATAGAAAAATAGTTGAACTTTGAAGTAACTTACACTTTCTTTTATGCTTATGCTTTAGTAACCAAGGCTAACTCATTTTTGGTGTTTTCATTTCAACATATTTTTCATTTTGTATAGTACCTAATGGGCTTCCCTGGTGGTTCAGATGGTAAAGAATCTCCCTGCAATATATGAGACCCAGGTTCTATCCCTGGGTCAGGAAGATCCCTGGAGAAGGGAAAGGCAACCGACTCCAATATTTTTGAGTGGAGAAACCCATGGATACAGGAGCCCAGCAGGCTACGGCCCATAGGGTTATAAAGAGTTGGATAGGACTGTGACTAACACTACTTCCCTGCCACTATAGTACCTAATGAAACCAATGGAGGAGGGAGTAGAGAGTAGGAAATGTAACTCTTGAGAACAAAGGTCTCAACTAAGGTACCAACTACTAAGATAAGGGTTTCAATACACATGCAAAATAATCATAGTTCTCAGTAACTCCAAAGCTTGGGTGTTAGAAGTTCTAGATAAAAATTCATTTTGCCCAAGGGATCTTGAAAAAGAAGTACAATATTTGTGTGCTATTAGTTTCCTAAATTAAATTTTTCACAGCTTTTTTCAGATTAAATGTTTATTGCATTCACTATTAACATACCCTAGAAATATATCATAGTTGATACCCTTGTGCTTATAAATGACTTTTAAAAACAAGTTAAAGTAGATATGCCTTCTGCATAGCTTTATATAAGCTAGTGTAATTAACGTTAACTATAGGAGTTCCCAGGGCTTCCCGTGTGGCCCAGATGGTAAAGCGTCTGTCTGCAATGCAGGAGACCCAGGTTTGATCCCTGGTTCGGGAAGATCCCCTGGAGAAGGAAATGGCAGCCCACTCCAGTATTCTTGCCTGGAAAATCCTATGGAACAAGGAGTCTGGTGGGCTACAATCCATGGGGTTGCAAAGAGTCGGACATGACTGAGAGACTTCACTTCACTTCACTTCACTATAGGAGTTTCCAGGTGGTGTTAGTGGTAGAGAGCCTGCCTGCCAGTGCAGGAGACTTAAGAGATGAGGGTTAGATCCCTGGGTCAGGAAGGTATCCTGGGGAAAGGCATGGCAACCCATTTCAGTACACTTGCCTGGAGAATTCCATGGACAGAGGAGCCTGCCGGGCTACAGTCCATAGAGTCACAGAGTTGGACACAACTTAGCAACTGAACGACAACATAAAAATATAAATTGAAAATTTGAACATCCTGTTCTTCACGATCCTTTCATTGCTTTAAAAACATGTGTCTTCAAAAAATAAAACTAATACCTTAGAGATAAATTGGGGGCCCTGTGATAAACTGACTAATGTGTGGGATTTAGTATGGCCTATGGATTCCTTTAGATGGAATTGGAAATTAGGCCATTCTAACAATTTAAGGAGTATTAATTTTCCCTAATATAATCTTTGAGGATGGTGATTTCTCTTAAAATCAAATCTTATTTACAAAAGCAGCTCCACCTTGTTTCAATGAAATTAAAAAATGAGTTATTTCCTGCAGACATGTATATGTGTATACACGTGTGTGTGGAAAGAGTGACAAAGAAAAAGAGCATTGCATTCATCACTACACTACATTTGTTTTCAGTTATTTTAAAGAGAATTATTCCTTGCATACAAATGCTTTTGAATAAGTGTTTGATGTATTGTGTATATTATTATTCCACACCCAGACATACAACATACATACAACACATAGAGCTCATTCAGCTCATGTAACCCTGGGCTACTGACCACTTGACTCTGTGATATTTCTATACCCAGGAGACTCGTTTCTTGGCTGAAGCTCTTGAACTTCTTGGCCCCTGTTCTTGAATGTTCTTCCCCAGGTATTCCACTTTGCTCTCTTACTTTTGTCTCTGGTGTTTATCTTTGATGAAATACCACTTTATCAATGAGACCTTCCCTGATCACCATATTAAATGTTTCAGCACACTTTTACATGAATATCACTCACTCATTACACCCTTTTTCTGTCTTTTTTTTTTTTTTTTTTTCTTTCTCCAGAGCTACAGTTCATGGGGTTACAAGAGTCACATGGACATGACTGAGCAACTGAATCACCACAGAGCGCTTCCATCACCAGTTTCATTTAATGTTTATTTTTTATTTATTTATAGTTGTCTGTTTCCCGCTTATTGGAACACCAGTGCATAAACTCGATGAAGGTAGCTTTTTATGAACAAAATATCTTTTGAGCTGATACTACAGTTTGGCACATTCCATTACTATATTTGAATGAATTCTGTCCATCTTATTTGATCAATGTTATTATTGTAGAACCTATAACTCTTCCCATATTTTCTGCATTTGACACAAATCTTTGCTCATGCTTTAGCACTTTTGGATCATTTGCTCCTTATCCAAGCTACAGCCCCCTTTTTGTTGCCTTATTATATCAGCAGAGGCATTTTCCTTTGAGTTCTCTCCAATATTCCATGTTTTACAATGCTTCATCTGTGACCCTCTGCTATCCCTCTTTCTATTGAAATGCTACCCTTTCAACATCAATGAATTCACACTCAATTGTTGCCACAGATCATTTGCTGCTTTTCTCCCTGACAGTTCAACTATTTATCAAACACTTCCTAATTTTCATTTCACACCTCTTTTCTGTAATCATATAGAGATGAGGTGTGAGAGGATAAAGTGATAAATGCACAGCTCAATTGAAATCCTAGAGAAAGAGAACTGGCAATATAAATTTACATTGCCATTTGACCATATGTCTGTCACACTAGAGAACATGGTTTCTTGAATTTTCACTCAATAATGCAATCAATTTGGTTTGTAAGGAGCCAATCTAGAAAGCTTCAAATGTATTTCTTAATGTTTAAATATATTGTGTGCAAAGTCAAGCTGAGCAAAACTCAATGAAGGCATTGATCCTTTCCAATTCCTTTCTCTCCCATTACACTCTGATCAATAAACACTTTTCCTACTTTAACTCTGAAACCCTCTTTAAAGAGAGGCACATAATTTTTGGAGTAGTTTCAAGAAGGTCTTGTGGTTAATCTCATAATTCTTCAATTTTATTTTCTTTAGCTTCTGGTGTTTGGGTATAAGTTTGAATGACTTTGAGAAAGACTGACAAGCTGGACCACATTTAATTTCATTATAGGACACTCTTAAGAAATATAGTTATTGTCATCCTAGGGTCTTTTTATTCTATTTTTTCTCTCATTCACATATATGAAATTATTGTCAAATGTTATTACATGAACATCATGAGTCTAAAGATTTGCTGAAAATATATTATGCCAGAAGACCTCTCTCCTATACCACCAAAGAGGGCCCTTTAGCTCTGGGATGCTAATTTACAATGTTCCCACATTTGCAAGATGTTTCTAAGCCAATTACTATTTCACAAACAAAAGGTAGCAACTTAATTTGTACTGTGTTTGTTAAAAATCTCATCCTGTGCAAGCTTCCTTTCAAATATCCTCCAACAATTTGAGGGATAACCACTAACTCTCAGGGATCTCACTCTGACTAAGTCTGAATTGTGACTATGGTTATGTGTGCACTTCACTTCCAAGTATTTCAAGAAACCCCATGAATGTAGAGCCATATGCTTTAAGATGTGGGGATACAATTATTATACAACATGGATACTCACAAAGAACTGTTTATAAAGAAAGAAGAGAAGGCAGTAACTAAACTTAGGGAAGGCAAATATCCATTAACTGATTCTACCATGTGCTTTAAGGGTTCACAGGGAGTGATCACTAAATGACTTCAGTTCACTCGCTCATACTAGGAAAGTAAAATAATTTGTGAATACAACGGGGACAAGCAGTGTGAGAAGAACATCCATGTGTTCTTCTCACTGGAAGCCAAGAGGCTGGTCCGGCATAAGAGCCAAGGGAGATGAGTAGTTCTTGAAGAAGAGCTGCATTTGAGTAGAGAGAAAGGAATGACATGAACGCTGCAGGAGAATGAGGGAAAGCACAGTAGGAATGTTTGGAAAAATGAAATATTTGTTGTTGGACTATTAATGGGAACTCATGGTTTTCTATATCAGACAGCCAGTTCAGTAGCTCAGTTGTGTCCGACTCTCTGTGACCTCATGAATCGCAGCACGCCAGGCCTCCCTGTTCATTACCAACTCCCGGAGTTCACCCAAACTCACGTCCATAGAGTCAGTGATGCCATCCAACCATCTCATCCTCTGTCATCCCCCTCTTCTCCTGCCCTCAATCTTTCCCAGCAGCAGGGACTTTTCAAATGAATTAGTTGTTTGCATCAGGTGGCCAAAGTATTGGAGTCTCAGCTTCATCAGTCCTTCCAATGAACACCCAGGACTGATCTTTAAAATGGACTGGTGGGATCTCCTTGCAGTCCAAGGGACTCTCAAGAGTCTTCTCCAACACCACAGTTCAAAAGCATCAACTCTTCGGCACTCAGCTTTCTTTATCATCCAACACTCACATCCATACATAACTACCGCAAAAACCATAGCCTTGACTAGATGGACCTTTGTTGACAAAGTAATACCTCTGCTTTTTAATATGCTGTCTAGATTGCTCATAACTTTCTTTCCAAGGAGTAAGTGTCTTTTAATTTCATGGCTGCAATCACCATCTGCAGTGATTTTGGAGGCCAAAAAAATAAAGTCAGCCACGTTTTCCACTGTTTCCCCATCTATTTGCCATGAAATGATGGGACCAGATGTCATGATCTTAGTTTTCTGAACGTTGAGCTTTAAGCCAACTTTTTACTCTCCTCTTTCACTTTCGTCAAGAGGCTCTTTAGTTCCTCTTCACTTTCTGCCATAAGGGTGGCATCATCTGCATATCTGAGGTTATTGATATTTCTCCTGGCAATCTTGATTTCAGCCTGTGCTTCATCCAGCCCAGCATTTCTCATGATGTACTCTGCATATAAGTTAAATAAGCAGGGTGACAATATACAGCCTTGACATACTCCTTTTCCTATTTGGAACCAGTCTATTGTTCCCTGTCCAGTTCTAACTATTGCTTCCTGACCTGCATATAGGTTTCTCAAGAGGCAGGTAAAGTGGTCTGGTATTCCCATCTCTTTCAGAATTTTCCACAGTTTATTGTGACCCACAAAGTCATAGGCTTTGGCATACTCAATAAAGTAGAAATAGATGTTTTTTCTGGAACTCTCTTGCCTATTCAATGATCCAGTGGATGTTGGCAACTTGATCTCTGGTTCCTCTGCCTTTTCTAAATCCAGCTTGAACATCTGGAAGTTCACTGTTGAAGCCTGGCTTGGAGAATTTTGAGCATTACTTTGCAAGCATGTGAGATGAGTGCAATTGTGCAGTAGTTTGAGCATTCTTTGGCATTGCCTTTCTTTGGGACTGGAATGAAAATTGATGCTTTCCAGTCCTGTGGCCACTGCTGAGTTTTCCAAATTTGCTGGCATATTGAGTGTAGCACTTTCACAGCATCATTTTTTAGGATTTGAAATAGCTCAACTGGAACTCCATCACCTCCGCTAGCTTTGTTCATAGTGATGCTTCCTAAGCCCCACTTGACTTCACATTCCAGGATGTCTGACTCTAGGTGAGTGATCACACCATCGTGATTGGGTCGTGGAGATCTTTTTTGTACAGTTCCTTGGTGTATTCTTGCCACCTCTTCTTAATATCTTCTGCTTCTGTTAGATCCACACCATTTCTGTCCTTTATTGAGCCCATCTTTGCATGAAATATTCCCGTAGTATCTCTAATTTTCATGAAGAGATCTCTAGTCTTTCCCATTTTATTGTTTTCCTCTATTTCTTTGCATTGATCTCTGAGGAAGGCTTTCTTATGTCTCCTTGCTATTCTTTGGAACTCTGCATTCAGATGCTTATATCTTTCCCTTTCTCCTTTGCTTTTTGCTTCTCTTTTTTTCACAGCTATTTGTAAGGGCTCCTCAGACAGCCATTTTGCGTTTCTTTTTCTTGGGGATGGTCTTGATCCCTATCTCCTGTAAAGTGTCACGAACCTCCATCCATAGTTCATCAGGCACTCTTTCTATCAGATCTAGTCCCTTAAATTTATTTCTCACTTCCACTGTATAATCATAAAGGATTTGATTTAGGTCATACCTGAATAGTCTATTGGTTTTCCCCACTTTCTTCAATTTAAGTCTGAATTTATCAATAAGGAGTTCATGATCTGAGCCACAGTCAGCTCCCAGTCTTGTTTTTGCTGACTGTATAGAGCTTCTCCATCTTTGGCTGCAAATAATATAATCAATCTGATTTCGTTTTTGGCCATTTGCTGATGTCCATGTGTTGAGTCTTCTCTTACCTATCAAGAAATAAAAATAGTTATAAATATAGATAAATGATGGAGGTGTGTGCAATATATAAACATAAATATATTCTCTACTTCCATCGATTAACAAAGCCTGGGAGCTGTTACATCTAATATGCAGATACTGCTTTTGAAGTATTATTTTCCACTAAAAGGAACCAGCCTTGTTGAAGAAATGGCTGACTCCACGACTGAAAGAGCACAAAGTGCATAAACCTAAGATGACCTGGCATGTTGTTTTGTCAGAAAGCAAGGAAGTGCTTAATAATTGATTGCAATATCCAGTCTGGATAGGAGGGATTTTGAGAGAGAATGGATACATGTATACATATGACTAAATCCCTTCACTGTTCAACTGAAACTCTCGCTACATGGTTAATTGGATATATTTCAGTAAAAAATATTTCTGGTATTAAAAAAAGGTTACATTAAAAAAATTAAAAACAAAACAAAAATTATGGCAAGATTACATAAGATTATAGGGGCTAGCATAAAGAACCTTCAACTGGCCAAATCCTGGACAATTTGATAACCAATATTAACAGTGGCAGGAACATAAAATAATCCATTGAATAAAATAGGACACTATATATATTAAATTGAATGAATTAAAAATAATGATGGGAAACATTTACATAGCTTCAAATACTGATTAATTCCAAAGGCAAAATTAGTAATTTAGCAGGGGAGAAGCCTGACACATAAGACCTTAGTCAAATGATCAAAAGGTACATCACCAACAATGGAACTAGTCAAAATTATATACCACTTAGAAAAAAAAAAATTCAAGAACAGAAAAAATTAAATATATATATACATATACATAAAAGTTTTAAAAACAAACAAACAAAAGGAAAATGTATGTGCCACCTGATCAGAGGCAAAAATACTCACATAGCACCCCTTCTGATATTCTGATCAGGAATACAAAACTTGAATCTAATTATGAGGAACATCAGGTAAACTCAAGTTGACAGATATTTCATAAAATATTAGGCTTTAATTTAGATAGTATCAAAGTCATGAGAATCAAAGAAACACCAAATAACTGTTCAAGAGAGAAGCCTAAAGACACATCATGGTAAGTAAAGTAACACATGATTCCAAACGAGATGGTTTCCTTATAAAGTATGTTATAAGGGAATCTAGGTGAACTTCAATAGAGTGTGAACTTCATACTCCAGGTGATATGATAGTGATATTGTTGTTGCTCTTATTGTTAGTCATGTCCAACTCTTTTGTGACCCTGTGACCCTGCCAGGCTGCTCTGTCCATGGGGTTTTCCTGGCAAGAATACTGGAGTGGGTTACCTTTTCCTTCTCTAGGGGATCTTCCTGACACAGGGATCAAACCGATATCCCTTGCATTGCAGGCAAAATCTTTACTGCTGAGTCACCAAGGAAGTCTGTATCATTGTTAATTCCTTTATTCTGAAGTTTTCTATGTGGCTATGTAGGAGAATGTCCTTGTGTGTATGGGATGCATACTATACTGTTTGGGGTGGCAGGGCATTATATAGGAAAATTATTCTCAGATGGTTTGGGTAAAATAAATCTTTACTATATCTACAAATTTTCTATAAATTTGATATTGTTTCAAAATAATGTATTTTGAAGATTCAGTTAAGTCCAGTTCAGTCCAGTTGCTCAGTTGTGTCTGACTCTTTGAAACCCCATGGACTGCAGCATGCCAGTTTCCCCTATCCTTCTCCAACACCTACAGCTTGCTCAAACTCATGTCCATGAAGTCAGTGATGCCATCCAACCATTTCATCCTCTGCTGTTCCCTTCTCCTCCTACCTTCAATCTTTTCCAACATCAGGGCCTTTCCAGTGAGTCAGTTCTTCGCATCTGGTGGCCAAAGTATTGGTGTTTCAGCTTCAGCATCAGTCTTTTCAATGAATATTCAGGACTGATTTCATTTAAGATTGACTGGTTTGATCTCCTTGCAGTCCAAGAGACTCTCAAGACTATTCACCAACACCACAGTTCAAAAGCATCAATTTTTCAGTGCTCAGCATTCTTTATGGTCCATCTCTCACATCCATACATGACTACTGCAAAAACCATAGCTTTGACTAGATGGACCTATGTTGGCAAAGTAATGTCTCTGCTTTTTAATACACTGACTAGGGTTGATATAGCTTTTCTTCTAAGAAGAAAATGTCTTTTAATTTCATGGCCACAGCCAACATTTGCAGTGATTTTTGAGCCCAAGAAAATAAAGTCTGTCACTGTTTCCATTGTTTCCCCAATGAGAAAAGCTGTATTCATGTTTTTTTTTCCTTTTGTAATGGAACTGTTTTGAAGATCATTCCATTACAAAAGAAAAGAAATAAATAAAAAGTAATACCACTTTCAATTAATCTGACAGCTCCACAAATAGAACTATGGTTTCAAAAAACAACTCAAGATGTTGGACACAAATTAAGTTTTAAAAATTTGACTTAATTGTGAAAAAAATCACATCTCCATTTTTAAGACTGAGGATTTTAATAGTTAGCATATGAAGCAAAGAGGAAGGGTGTAAAAGGAAATAGCCAACTAAAAGCAGTGGGTATGAGATGAGGCACATGAAAGTGTCCTTATGCAGCCAGTGATTAATCTCAAAAATTGGATCCTAAGATAATAGGCACTCGTTTGTCTAGTGATGCGTCTAAGTAGAATAATTTAACCACTGGACTGAAGGAGTGCTTATGATAGTTTTCAAAATTTTGTGTAATTTTCACTTTATAAAAGCACACACTGTATTTTTGTTACCACACCTTTATAATTTGGGAGATGGATAAATAGAATTTTTACTTTTGATTTAGAATTAGTCACTACTGTAAGTTTCTGATACACCAGAACTTACACAGGACTGGGGAAACAGACTCTTGGAGGACACAAACAAAACCTTGTGCCCACCAGGACCCAGGAGGAAGGAGTAGTGACCCCACAAGAGACTGACCCAGACTTGCCCATGAGTGTCCTGGAGTCTCCTGAGGAGGCATGGGTTGGCAGCAGCCTGCTGCAGGGATGGGGGCACTGGGTGTAGCAGTGCCTGCATGGAACCTTTTGAAGGAGGTCGCCCTTATCTTCATGACCTCCACCATAGTTTGAAAGTAAATGTCACTCAGTCGTGTCCAACTCTTTGAGTTCTCCAGGTCAGAATAGTGGAGTGGGTAGCCTTTCCCTTCTCCAGGGGATTTTCCCAACCCAGGGATTGAACCCAGGTCTCCTGCATTGCAGGCAGATTCTTTACCAGCTGAGCCACATGGGAATCCCCCAGCATAGTTTGGCCTCAGGTAAATAACAGGAAGAAACAGCCCCACCCAACAACAGAAAATTAGATTAAAGATTCAATGAATCAAAACAAGACCTAGTTTTCCCCTCAGTCTCTCCCATTAGGAAACTTCCATAAGCCTATTATCTGTCTCCATCAGAGGGCAGGCAGACTGAAAACCACAATCACAGAAAAATAACCAATCTGTTCACATGGACCACAGCCTTGTCTAACTCAATGAAACCATGAGCCATGCCTTGTAGGGCCATCCAAGATGGAAGGGGCATGGTGGAGAGTTCTGACAAAATGTGGTCTGCTGGGTTAGGGAATGGCAAACCACTTCAGTATTCTTGCCTTGAGAACCCCATGAACAGTATGAAAAGACAAAATGATAGGATACTGAAGATGAAATCCCCAGGTCGGTAGGTGCCCAATATGCTACTGGAGATCAGTGGAGAAATAACTCCAAAAAGAATGAAGAGGTGGAGCCAAAGCACAAACAACACCCAGTTGTGGATGGACTATTGATGGAAGTAAAGTCTGATGCTGTAAAAAGCAATATTGCATAGGAGCCTGGAATGTTAGGTTCATGAATCAAGGAAAATTGGAAGTGGTGAAACAGGAGATGGCAAGAGTGAACATCAACATTTTAGGAATCAGCGAACTAAAATGGACTGGAAGGGGTGAATTTAACTCAGATGACCATTATATCTACTATTATGGGAAAGAATCCCTTAGAAGAAATGGAGTAGCCATCATAGTCAACAAATGAGTTCAAAATACAGTACTTGGATGCAATCTCATAAATGACAGAATGATCTCTGTTCGTTTCCAAGGCAAACAATTCAACATCACAGTAATCCAAGGCTATGCCCCGACCAGTAATGCTGAAGAAGCTGAAGTTGAACTGTTCTATGAAGACTTACAAGATCTTCTAAAACTAACACCCAAAAGTGATGTCCTTTTCATATAGGGGACTAGAATGAAAAAGTAGGAAATCAAGAAACTCCTGGAGTACCAGGCAAATTTGCCCTTGGAATACAGAATGAAGAAGGGCAAAGTCTAATAGAGTTTTGCTGAGAAAATTCTCTGGTCATAGCAAACACCCTCTCCGAACAACACAAGAGAAGACTCTACACATGGACATCACCGGATGGTCAATACCAAAACCAGATTGATATTATATTCTTTGCAGCCAAAGATGGAGAACCTCTATACAGTCAGCAAAAACAAGACCAGGAGCTGACTGTGGCTTAGATAGTGAATTCCTTATTGCCAGATTCAGACTTAAATTGAAGAAAGTAGGGAAAACCAGTAGACCATTCAGATATGACCTAAATCAAATAGCTTATGATTATACAGTGGAGTGAGAAATAGATTCAAGGGATTAGATCTAACAGACAGAATGCCTGAAAAACTATGGATGGAGGTTCATGACATTGTACAGGAGGCAGTGTACAAGACCATCCCCAAGAAAAAGATGTGCAAAAAGGCAAAATGGTTGTCTGAGGAGGCATTACAAATAGCTGTGAAAAAAAAAAAAGAGAAGCAAAAAGGAAAGGAGAAAAGGAAAGATATACCTATTTGAATACAGGGTTCCAAAAAATAGCAAGAAGAGATAAGAAAGCCTTTCTCAGTGATCAGTGCAAAGAAATAGGGAAAAACAATAGAATGGGAAAGACTAGAGATATCTTCAAGAAAATCAGAGATACCAAGGGAATATTCCATGCAAAGATGGGCTCAATAAAGGACAGAAATGGTATGAACCTAACAGAAGCAGAAGATATTAAGAGAGGTGGCAAAAATACACAGAAGAACTGTACAAAAACAGATCATCATGACCCAGATAATCATGATGGGGTGATCACTCACCTAGAGCCAGACATCCTGGAATATGAAGCCAAGTGGGCCTTAGGAAGCATCACTACAAAAAAAGCTAGAGGAGCTGATGGAATTCCAGTTGAGCTATTTCAAATCCTAAAAGAGGATGGTGTGAAAGTGCTGAACTCTATATACCAGCAAAGTTGGAAAACTCAGCAGTGGCCACAGGACTGGAGAATGTCAGTTTCCATTCCAATCCCAAAGAAAGGCAATGCCAAAAATGTTCAAACTACCGCAAAATTGCAGTCATCTCACAGGCTAGTAAAGTAATGCTCAAAATTCTCCAAGCCAGGCTTCAACAGTACATGAACCATGAACTTCCAGATGTTCAAGCTGGATTTAGAAAAGGCAGAGGAACCAGAGACAAAACTGCCATTGGATCATCATAAAAGCAAGAGAATTCCAGAAAAACATCTATTTCTACTCTATTGAGTATGCCAAAGCCTTTGACTTTGTGGGTCACAATAAACTGTGGAAAATTCTGAAAGAGATGGGAATAGCAGACCACTTTACCTGCCTCTTGAGAAACCTATACGCAGGTCAGGAAGCAACAGTTAAAACTGGATATGGGACAACAGACTGGTACCAAATTGGGATAGGAGTACGTCAAGACTGTATACTGTCACCCTGCTTGTTTAACATATATGCAGAGTACATCATGAGAAATACTGGGCTGGATGAGCAAGCTGGATTCAAGATTGCCAGGAGAAATATCAATAACCTCAAATATTCAGATGACACCACCTTTATGGCAGAAAGTGAAGAAGAACTAAAGAGCCTCTTGATGAAAGTGAAAGAGGAGAGTGAAAAAGTTGGCTTAAAGCTCAACATTCAGAAAACTAAGATCATAGCATCCAGTCCCATCACTTCATGGCAAATAGATGGGGAAACAATGGAAATAGTGATAGACTTTATTTTGGTGGGCTCCAAAATCTCTGCAGATGGTGACTACTGCCATGAAATTAAAAGACTCTTGCTCCTTGGAAGAAAAGTTATGACCAGTCTAGAGATTATATTAAAAAGCAGAGACATTATTTTGCTAGCAAAGGCCTGTCTAGTCAAGGCTATGGTTTTTGCGGTAGTCATGTATGGATGTGAGTTTTGGACTATAAAGAAAGCTGAATGCTGAAGAATTGATGCTTTTGAACTATGGTGTTGGAGAAGACTCTTGAGAGTCCCTTGGACTGCAAGGAGATCCAACTAGTGCATCTTAAAGGAGATCAGTCCTGGATATTCATTGGAAGGACTGATGCTGAACCTGAAGCTCCAATACTTTGGCCACCTGATGCAACAAATTGACCCACTGGAAAAGACCCTGATGCTGGGAAAGATTAAAGTTGAGAGGAGAAGGGGACTTCAGAGGATGAGACAGTTGGATGGCATCACCAACTGGATGGTCATGAGTTTGAGTAAACTCCGGGAGTTGGTGATGGACAAGGAGTCCTGGCATTCTCCAGCCCATGGGGTCACAAAGAGTCAGACACGACTGAGTGACTGAGCTGAAGATTTAGTTACTACTGATACTTAGGCTAGTTTTGAATCGCTTAAACTAGATGAATTGATTAATAATAAAGTTTTACATTTACCAATCATTTTACAGAAGTCTATGAGTTTTAGGTATATAGAACAGTCTGTATGTGTGCTAATTCACTTTGGTGTCCAATTCTTTGCAACCCTATGGACTGTAGCTCTCCAGGCTCTCCTATCCATGGGACTTTCCAGGTAAGAATACTGGAGTAGGTTGCCATGCCTCCCTCCAGGGGACCTTCCTGATCCAGGGATTGAATGCATGTCTCTTATGTCTTTCTCTCCTGCATTGAATGGCAGGAGGGTTCTTTACCAGTATTGCCTCCTGGGAAGCCCATTCTCTTTATTTCAGTACTTTGAAAGAAGAGTAAGGAGATTTTTAAAATCATGACATTTGTTTTACACAAGTCATTATAACATTAATACTTTTCTTTGATAAAACTGAAAGATCAGGGTTTTTTTATGCTTCACAAAATATAGGAAGTGGTCAGATAATGTTATTTTGTTGGTTGTCGCACATTTAAAGTTGACTAAATTATTGACTTACTACTCCTTAAATAAGTGATTATTCTATTACAAATTATGTGAGTCTCATCGCTGTATTTACTGAGTTGTGTGAAGGAAAATAGCATACATAGCAATGCATGGAGAAACTGAGTTTCAAGAAATTTAATGACACTTTCTTGCCTCTGTAGTTACACTGCCAATAGATTTCAGCTGTTTGAATTTAGTAGTTGATTCTCCATAGCTTATAACATTTCTCTCTTTCCCCAAAAGTTTTTCTACTGGTATACAAAATTCCATTTCTTATATTTATTGATAACTTACATTAAGCAACATACTTTGTGATGCACTACAATGATATAAAATCCATAAACCATAAATCATGTGCTAAATACCTTAAAAGAAAAACAAAGCCGCTTGTGAACTCTAGCTAAGATTAGATTGTTTTCAGATGCTAGAATTCACAACAAACACATGGCACATAGGCTGGACCTTAAAGAATAGACAGGATGTTAACATATACAGTTGAGAGAGAATGTTATCCTAAAGGATGAAAATAATAAGATTAAGAAAATTAAATTGGAAATATAGTGATCAGTCTTAATGAGGGAAGAATTTGAACTTCCTTTTGGTTGGTAGGGGTGCGTGAGAGACCAGTAAGAACAACGTCCAGAAAGTTATATTCTAATCAGACTTTGGAGGATGCTGAATGCTAAATTTATTTGGAGTTTATTTTATTCTCAATACCTGGATTTATTCTCAATACTTTCGGAAGCCATTGGTGTGACACATTTGTCCTATTTCAGAAGGATCAATGGGCAGCTATAAAATGTTAATACTTGGGGAGAAGTAATATGCAGATGAAGAGAACAGCTGGAAGTGACTGCAATAGTCCAAGTGTGAGATACTAGGCTACATTAAATTATAAAGACTGTTTAATAAATAAGATAGGTCAACTGAAATATATCACAAAGATAGGATAGATAGGATGTGGCAACTGATTAAATGTGGAACACAAATGGGAGAGACATGTCGATAATGTATAGTGTTTGTATCTGAATGACTAGAAGAATGGCTATA
The DNA here is from genome assembly GCF_033118175.1 of Dama dama. Lineage (NCBI taxonomy): Eukaryota > Metazoa > Chordata > Mammalia > Artiodactyla > Cervidae > Dama > Dama dama. The sequence continues at coordinate 85,484,117 of NC_083698.1, read as the reverse complement.
AGAAAATGGGTTAGAGGAGAAGGGTATTAGAAATGAGACAGTTGAATTCAGCTTCTAACACTACAGTTGATTTACTAGTCTTTAGTATATAGTGTTCTTTTCTTAAACAACGATCTTGTATAGCTACTATCCCCCACCACTCTAAATCTGAAAAGGTATGAGTTTCAAGGTGATTTCCTATAAGAAATGATTGATTGCCCTAAACCAGCCGAAACTTCTCATTAAGTAAAGCTAATGACCAAAATTGATAAAATGACTAGCTGCAATCCAGACATTCCCATTTAGGGACTGATAAAGCAATTAATGATATACAGTATTAGTTTTTCACTGGATTTTCATAATCAGGAGGCTTAGAAAAATTATTTTTTTATTGCTCAAGACTCTTAATAATATAAAGGTCAGTATGAGTTTTGCCTTTGGATAATATTTAAATGTGTATCTTTAATTGGAAAATATGGAAATACATATAAGTAGTTTATTTTAGCTCCCAAGTAAAGATTATTCTATCAGCTCACTGAATAAAAAAATTAAATCAGCCTCATTCCCAAGGCTCTGTGTTTTCAGATATTGTTATTCAGTCTTATTAACTAAATTTTTAAAAACAGTTCCTTTCTTTCTGAAAAATTATTATAGAAGGGAGAAATACACTTTCAAAGAATAATGAGAAAATATTTAAAACTCTTTCTAAAACTCTTTCTAAAATCCTCATACTTTCTAGATAATCATTCAAAAATATATGAACATATTAGACGTAGTAGAAAAACTTTAGTGTTAATAATTTTTATAACATCAAGGTCTATTAAAAAATTTGTTTCTATCCTACTATATGCATATACAACATATAATTGAAAACTTCATCTTGTGAGAAATTAATCATTCAAATCTGGTTTATTAAAATATTGAATTTGCCAATTGTTAGCTCTGTTATTTTTCAGCAAAAGTTATACAATTTTTCTTTTGCATCTGATATTAATCATTCAAAAATAAACAGTAAGTCCTTCATGAAATTGTAAGAGATATTAAATTAGAAGATATAGCATATAGTAAAAAGGTGCTAGATTCATATGACAACTATGTAATATGGATTATATCTGATTATAATCTGGTTACAATCATTGATTATATCTGGCTGTGTTATCATTGTTATCAATATTATTTTCACATGCTATGTGACTACCATATTTCTGAGAGTTTCTCTAAATTCTCTCTCTTGTCTTTCCATTAATATCCACTACAATATTATCATCTAAATCTTAAATAATTCTCAAATATGGCCTCTCCTCCACATCAAAGTTCCTGCTGCCTTTGTGTAGGCTATCATCTTCCAATGTCATTATAAAAATATGCTCCTAAATCTATTTTGCAATTATCTAAACTTGATATAGAGTTTTATGTCTTCACATCTTTGCCCTAGAAGCATCTTTAGACATCATCATCAACTCCTTTGTGTGGTTATATATTGATTCTGCACAATATGTAGCAATAAATATAAAAACAGAAATGATAGTTTAACTGGCTTGTATATAAAACTGTTAATATTTTTAATGCAGAAATTTTCTTCCCAAAGATAAATACATTCTTGTGAAATTTTGATACTATTGTTTTTATTAAAAAACACAATTCTAAATAAATACTTTGAAATGAAAGTGGTGGAATGAGGATTTCTATTGGATCATAATCACATTATTAAAGCTATCTAGGAAAATCACCATATTTCTATCATTGTTTGATGCACTAGACATGTTTCCACTTGGCAAACTTCTGTTTATTCATCATGATTCAACTTTATTATCACATTCTCTATAGGAAATTTCTGCTAACCTCGTATTTGACTATGCCTGTGTCTTTGCCCCTGGCCCAACTGATTATAAATGTATTGAATATTTCATACAAAGGCAGGCACAATAAAGGACAGAAATGGCAAGGACCTAACAGCAGCAGAAGAGATTAAAGAAGAGGTAGCAAGAATACAGAGACAAACTATACAAAAAAGGACTTAATGACCTGGATAACCACGATGGTGTGGTCACTCACCTAGACCCAGATATCCTGGAGTGTGAAGTCAAGTGGACCTGAAGAAGCATTACTACAAACAGCTAATGGAGGTGATGGGATTCCAGCTGAGCTATTTCAAATCCTAAAAGATGATGCTGGGAAAGTGCTGCACTCAGTATGCCAGCAAATTTGGAAAACTCAGCAGTGGCCATAGGACTGGAAAAGGTCAGTTTTCATTCTAGTCCTATGCTAGCAAGGCAATGCTCAAAATCTGTCAAGCTAGGCTTCAGCAGTATGTGAAACAAGAATTCCAGATGCACAAGCTGGATTTAGAAAACTCAGAGGAACCAGAGATCAAATTGCCAACATCTTTTGGATCATAGAAAAAGCAAGAGAATTCCAGAAACAAAACAAAACATCTACTGCTGTTTCATTGACTACGCTAAAGCCTTTGGCTGTGTGGATCATAACAAACTGGAAAATTCATAAAGAGATAGGAATACCAGGACACCTTATCTGCCTCCTTAGAAACCTGTATGCAGGTCAAGAAGCAACAGTTAGAACTGAACATAGACTGGTTCAAAATTGGGAAAGGATAACATCAAAGTTTTATATTGTCACTCTCTTTATTTAACTTCTATGCAGAGTACATCATATGAGATGCCAGGCTGGATTAATCACAAGCTGGAATCAAGATTGCTGGGAGAAATACCAACTATCTCAGATATGCAGATGATACTACTTTAATGGCAGAAAGCGAAGAGGAACTAAGAGACTCTTGAAAAGGGTGAAAGAGGAGAGTGAAAAAGCTGTCTTAAAACTCACTATTCAAAAAATGAAGATCATGCCATCCAGTCCCACCACTTTATGGCAAATGGAAGTGGAAAAAGTGGAAACAGTGACAGGTTTTATTTTCTTGGGCTCTGAAATCACTGCAGATTGTGACTGCAGCCACAAAATTAAAAGACGCATGCTCCTTGGAAGAAGGGCTATGACAAACCTTGTCAGCTTATTAAAAAGCACAGTCATTGTTTTGCTGACCAAGGTCTATATAGTTAAAACTTTGTTTTCTCCACTAGTCATGTACAGATGTGAGAGTTGGACCAAAAAGAAGGATGAGTGCTGAAGAACTGATGCTTTGAAATTGTACTGGGGAAGACTCTTGAGAGTCCCTTGGACAGCAAGATCACATCAGTCAATCCTAAAGGAAATCCACCCTGAATATTCATTGGAAGGACTGATGCTAAAGCTGAAGCTCCAGTTCTTTGGCCACCTGATGCAAAAAGCCAACTCACTGGAAAAGATCCTGATGCTGGGAAAGACTGAGGGATGGAGGAGAAGGGGACAACAGAGGATGAGATGGTTGGATGGCATCACTGACTCAATGGACTTGAGTTTGAGCAATCTTCGGGAGATAGTGAAGGACAGGGAAATCTGATACACTGCAGTCCATGGGGTCGAAAAGAGTTGGACACAACTTAGTGACTGAACAGCAACAACAAACATTTTATATTTGTAATCAAATTTTGCATGTTGTGAAATAGGGAAAATATATTTTTTTCATTTTGAATAATACTTGGCACAGGGTAGACACTTGATAAAATGAAAATTGAGTCGATGAACTTACTAATTGTGGAAAATATCTTTTCCCATAATGGAAAGATCAGGGAAGGCAAATTATAAAGCCTGACAAAGAGATCACATTTATTAGGAAACTTCCGAACTCTAAATTACATAGAAATTAGAACACAGAAATTAGAGAAATAATTCTACGTGTTCTAGCTATGTTTCTATGAGAGATTCAATTTCTCTTCATTGTTTGCGGATTCTATATTTGTGAATCAGCCTATTCATTAAAAAGTATTTGTAACCTTGATATCAGCACTGCCAATACTTTCCTTGTCATCCGTGGACATGCATACATCAGAGCAACAAAAATTTTGACGAACCCAATACACAAGTTTTCAGCAGAAGCTGAATAAGATCCAGCTCTGCTCTCATGTTCCAAGCCCATAAAGTAAAGCAGCATCTTTTTTACACTCTATTTAGTGCCACGTTTGTCATATATTTGCATTTGTTTGTGGTTATATGCACGCTTGTGCATCGTGCTGAAGTACAGTCTAGCATTCCTAAGTGCAAGGTGGTTGTGGGGGGCTTCACAGAGAAAATGTAGGTCAGATGCCCAAACATAAATTCAGGAAGCTCAGAGAACAACAAGCAGCATAAATGCCAAAAAACTATACCTAGGCACATCATGATCAAACTATTAATGTAAAAGAATCAAAGATAAAGAAATAATCCTGAAAGAAGTCAGAGGAAAAATGTATCCCATAGAAGAACAAAGGATTCTGACTTGTCTTCAGAAACCAGGCAACAAAGAAGAGAATGGAGTGAACTATTTAAAGAGTTGAGACAAAACCACTAACCTAGAATTCTGTCAGTTTAGTCATTCAGTCATGTCTGACTCTCTGTGACCCCCATGGACTGCAGAATGCCAGGCTTCCCTGTCCATCACCAACTCCCAGAGTATGCTCAAACTCATGTCCATCAAGTCAGTGATGCCATCCAGCCATCTCGTCCTCTGTCGTCCCTTTCTCCTCCTATCTTCAATCTTTCGCAGCATCAGGGTATTTTCCAAGGAGTCAGTTCTTCACATCAGGTGGCCAAATATTGGAGTTTCAGCTTCAGCCTCAGTCCTTCCAATGACTATTCAGGACTGATTTCCTTTAGGATAAACTGGTTGGCTCTCCTTGCAGCCCAAGGGACTCTCACCAGTCTTCCTCAACACCACAATTCGAAAACATCAATTTTTCGGTGCTCAGCTTTCTTTATGGTCCAACTCTCACATACACACTTGACTACTGGAAAAACCATAGCTTTGACTAGATGGACACTGTACCCTAAAAAATTATCCATCAGTGCTCAAAGAGAAATACTTTCTCAGAAAAACAAAAATTTAGGAAATTTGTTGCCAGTAGACCTTGCAACAAATGTTAAAAGAAGTTCTTTATTCAGAAGGAAAGCAATATGGGTCAGAAACTTGGATCTATATAACGTAAGGAAGAACACTGAATAAGAAAAGTGCTTGCATGCTAGGTTGCTTCCATCTTGCCCAACCATATAGACTGTAACCCATCAGGCTCCTCTTTTCATGAAAAGGAATAATTAAAGGTAAAATAAAACTTTTATTTTTCTTAATTGATCTAACTGATCAAACATAATATTTTGTTTAACAGAATATCCTTGCCTTCAAGTTGATTCTTTTATCATTTCCATGTGTCTTGCTAAAACTTCCCATTTTTTTCTTCATATTCTCCATCTTCTCCATTTTTATCTTAGTAACTTCAATGCCTTTGACTAATATTTGAACATCTAGGCCATCTCTGAAATGGACTGTTTTCTCTCTTCAGGAAAAATCAATTGTTCTTGCTTATTCATGTGCTTCATACTCTTTCATTATATACCAGAAGTTTTCATTAACAGGATATTAGATTCTAAAGTAAATAACATTTATCTTGGGAAAAGAGCCCTCCTTTTTTCTGCCATTCTGCTACACTGTTTGCTGAATCCATCCCCATAGGGCCTCTGAGCAGCTATAATTTGACTAACTTCACCACTAGCTTTATATCTTTCTGTAGGCTGAATTGTTATTATCCTTTCAGGGGAGCCTGAAATCTGAGTACCAGTGATATTCCAGAAAGCATCTTTTGCCTCACAGATGAGTAATATATATATATTTTTTCTGAGTGTGAAAAATCTCTCAAGGTTTTTAAGTCATGGAGTATAGGCTTTGCTCCCTAACTGTGCACCTTGGGAAATTTCTTTCAGCTGTTGTCCCTCTGACAATTTCAACACCACCAGCCTTTGTGAAGTTTTAGAATGGCTTTGAAGTCACTTAGCTTTTCTCTCCTGCCTTCAGTCTATGGTAACTGAAATTCCAATGTGCCTGAAGGAAGGAAGAGGTTTCTGTCAGCATTCTTGCCTTTGCTTCAACAGGGAAAACAATGGAATGGAAAGAACCTAGAGTTGGTCTTATGGATCTCTCTTATCTCTTTCAACCATCCCTTGTTTTGGGGAAAAGGAAGCACTTGCACTTGGGTGAAGCCCCACACTCATCATGAGAGATCTTTCTCAGCTCCTGTTTTCTGACCATTGTTTTTTAACAGACTCCCATAGTTGACCTCTACATCCTGAGGAATCGAAGAGACTTGAGCATTCATGGATTTTGTCTTGGTGGTGGTGGTGGTGGGATAGTCCTGGAACCAATCCCCCATTGATACCAGGGGACTACAGTCCTCATGAATGAGTTGAGTGACGGCAGACTAATTCTTTTGGAGGAGCTCTTCCGCTATCTAGTCTGCCACAATGCTCACAGGAGACTGTTAAACATTTTTTAAATGTTAGCTGGTCTCTTCTCTCCCTTAGTCCCACCCAGGCCTCCTCCCCTTCACTAAACATAAGGGTGGATTCTTGTTCTCTTTGCAGTTCTAGGAGGACTGGGAGCCTGTCTTTTTAATGACAGGTTTGCCACTTTCTGGAATTTAGTTTATTTAGGAATCATCATGTCTTCAGATCTGTGATGTGTTTTTTAAAAATATGTGTTGTAGTTTATCAACTTTTTGTTGATTGCTAGGCTGGGACAGATGATCACTTATACATTTACATTTTCAAATGTAAAGTAAAACTAGGTTTTGAATTTTAAACATCAAAAGCTTTCCTCTTTGGGGTGCATTTATTATGAAAGCCTCTTCAAACACTTTGAAAGGAGGTCTTGCAGGCACCATCCACATAATTTCCTGAGGATCTACTCGAACAGTTGTTTTTACCTGGTGTTTATTTTCCCATTGCTACAGATTTGATTTCTGTGTCTCAGTCCCGGCTCCTTCAGCTGCTACTTTATTTGGATTGCTAACTTGAAAGTGGAACGAAGACAGCTGTAACCTCCAGGGTTCCCCTCAGCTTGCTGATTTGTAGTGTGTTTGTCACATACAAAACCAAAGTCTGTTCCTTGAGCATTAACTCAGGTTCAAAACCTTGTTATGAAATCTTACAATTGACTCTGCATCTTGTATCAGACAAAAATAATGTCCACGGGGCACTGCAGAGCCAAGACTGAAGATCACAGTGACAGTTTCTTCCTCTTCCATATGAGTGGCCTCCAGCTGTAAGCAATGGGGTGTAGGTGATGGAGAAATAATTGCATCTCAGAACCCAGCATTCTCATTTACCAACATCCAATTAAACAGATGTTTCATCATTTGGGAGCATTTACTAGAGACTCTGAGGCATCAGTGCTCTCTCTCCAATACATTTGGTTGTATGAGGGGACTAATTTCCAAGTTTCTAGTGGAGTCGGGGAAGGAATTGCATATATCTCCCTTTCATACATATTCTATTGCTAGATGACAGCTTAGAATTTCAAGCAGTCCTGAGAAATGTAATAAAATATCTATCCATGATATTTATTTAGAGAGCTTGATAGATAACAGACAGTGACACCCTATAGCACACACAGGCTCATTTACAAAGAGTCGTTCTGGAATTATGTCTCTTTGTAGACACTTGTGTGACCTCTGAAAACTACATAATGTCCTGGCCTACTCTTTGGAATATTTTAGGGTTCTGAATTGGTTAATCTCACATTTATGATGTGGTTATGGCTGCTGTTTCATTCTCCATTTCTTGAGGTTATGGCTATGTGGCTTCCTAACTCATTCAGGGTTATGCATATCCCTGGAGTTGATGGTATGTATGTGCTACCTATGGGCATCTAAAGGAGCAACTTTCCCTCCATTTTAATGTGACTTATCATAGAATCCCATCCTACAGTGACGATACTCTGCATGGACTGTCACTCTACAATGCTCACCTCAATGGGAACCTCATTGGCTTTTACCCTCTACTGACCTCTCTAACTAGTCAAGGCTTCCCTAGTGACTGAGGGGTAAAGAATCTGCCTGCAATGCGGGAGAGTTGGGTTCAGTCTCTGGGTTGGGAAGATCCCCTGGAGAAGGAAATGCAACCCACTCCAGTATTCTTGCCTGGAAATCCCATGGACAGAGGAGCCTGTTGGGCTATAGTCCATGGTGTCACAAAAGAGTCAGACACAATTTAGCAACTAACCAACAACAATCTAAAGATAAACTTCAGGGTCAGAGTACTCCCCCAAACTTAAAGCAGTGATCAACTTGGGGACAGTATTCTGATGCTAGTTCTTGAGCTAATTCTAATATACACTGATTCAAAAAGATCTTGCAGATAGAGGCCCTCTACTAAAGAGAGGAAGTAATCAATGAGACCAATTGTGCCGAACTGTATAGAAAGAATATTATTAACTCAGTGATGCCTACTACCATGTGTATGCACCTTTCTTTAAATTAGTATTTTTCTGGGTGTCAGCCCACAGCCAATAATTGCCTAAGCACCCTCTATTTCACATTTCTAATAATAATTTCTATGGTTTAAGAATTCTGGAAAAATGTAATGTGCATAGGAAATAGTTCAAGACATGGTAGGAGAATGATTGTACCACATTTCCACATGCATTCAGTACTTAGTTCTTGGCAAGTATTCACTGATTCCCTGACATGAGGATGAAGCTATTAACAAGCCATCAATAGATCACCTCTCTTGCATCTTGCCATATTATCTACTTTGATACCTGATGTCCCAAATCAGCTCTGTGGGGCATAATTCTTTATAAAGTTAGGTCTTAATTGCAGACCTAACTTAACTATTGCAAAGGAATTTGATATCAAATACCTGGTAGTATTTTGTATCACTATTGTCTTCCAGCCTGATCTATATGCCAAGTTGTCATCATCAAACCTGCTTCCATTGCAATTGGAATGAGTTATTTTTCAGGAGGCTTCTCTATTCCTCAAGGAAATATTTATTTCATGAACCCAACCATATACTGATCCCAACTTAGACTTAAACTGAGTCTTCTACTACACATGTATTATAACTGCTTCACACTATACTTATTCGTGTCATCATTTCACCTTTTCTCACTTGAGAATAAGCACCTTAAGAGACATCTTTGCTCATATTTGTATGTCAGGTTTAAAGGCAGTATGTTGCACATTTTAAGTAGGTATAAAAAGAAAAATTAGGATAAAGAGAAAAATTGAGAAGGAAAGAGGGAGCAAAGAAAGGATATAAAGCAGAAAATAAGGAAAGTTAAATGATGGGATAGCAGACAGAAGCAAAAGTTTTCAACAGTTTCAAAAACTTCACATGAGAATTGAGAATTAATAAAACAGGCTAACTAATGATTGCAACATAGCCAAGAAAATAATGGAACATTTATAACAAGGTAAAAAGTTTTGTACTTGTAAAACTAAATGTCATTGCAGGAAGTAAGCAATAGAGCTTAGAAATTAGGGCAACAGAGAAATCTTTAAAGAGAATCAATGAGACCCAAAAAATGACATGATCTGTCAGATTCCTATCATCCATTAAGAGATAAGTGAACGAAATCCTCAATCCCTATTCCTTTATATCATCATTCTGTTAACATTACTAATTTACACAAGAAAAGAGAAAATAGTGTTTTATCTAACAGTTATTAAAGCTAAAAGTAAATCAGATGGGAGCATTTGTATGAACATGTTATAAAACTAATGCTCAATATTAACATTTCTTGATTTTTAACATCATTTATAAAACCGATTTCTTGAGCACATGGATATGAAGTAAAATCAACTATTAAAACACTCCACTACTACTCATATCCAAAATTACATTTTCCCTGGACACAGAGACACCTGATCCCTTTGGCAGTATAAACAGTTAAGGGTTATTGATCCCTGTCTTATTCTTTTATATGGATGACTTACTTTATAAAAATGTCTTCCAGCTCTTCTAGACCAGTCACTGAATTTATTAAAATAATCCTCTCTCCCTATTCCATGCATAGTGAATAAAAATCTCTGGTACCAAGGATAGTGAATCTTTATTAAAATGATTTCCAAATATTTGAATGCAGCTATCTGGCTCTTGTCCTCAGACTGACATTTAGAATCACTCTTCTGAGCTCCATATTGCCATGTTAGTCACCATCCAGAAGGCTGATTACTTGGATCCCACATCTAATGTGTTTGGGCATCATCACCGTCCACCCTTTTTCCAGATCCCAATGTGTACACATTTTGGCTGGGCCCACTGATGCCCAAACCAATCCAGTACTCACTGAACCCCATTTCTAATGTGATCATAGAGTCCTTATGAGTCACTGCAATATGTGCAGATGTAGTTCTTCACTCCAAGCCAAGTATCCCAAATGCATCAAAGGGCAAATCTGAAATGTGTTTCATGATATCTTTGGGAGACCAATAGTGAGTTGATTTGCCACCACTAATGCTCTGAAGAGTGTGTCTTCTCCTGTAGATAAGCCTTATTAGATGAAATTCAGGTCTGACATACTGCTAAGTCAGAAGCCGGTGCTCTGGGATGGTATTGAACTGCTACATAATGGAGTCAGCATGGTCAGAGAAAAGAAATGAACCCAAACGTGGCAGAAGAGGACCCTTTCTCACCTACTTGCGACAGGTTGTGTGGAATGCCTTTTCCCTTTTCTTAGAAGCTATGTATTCCTAGAATATGTGCACCTAACCGCTCACAAGAAGAGCATAATTAGAAAAGAAGCAAAGTAGTTGCTTCTATATCATTTCATAATTACTATATGCCAACACGATGAGAGTTATCACAATGAATCATTGCCAGGTTTGGTCTTCTGGCTGAAGATTTTAAAGAGCTCAGCACATTTTGAAGACGTTTGAAATTCTTTGGCTTCTGTCATAAATTTAAAACCCAGAGCTTTGCGTCAGCTGTTTTAAGGAGAAAAAATAGTCCAAGTCCATAATAAATTTTTAGTTGAAAACTAACACTGTTATTGTATTCGGAGAAAATGTCATTAATGCACTCAAATCTTTATTAGTTGGAAAGGCCAAATGGAAGACACATCAAAATATATGAGATCAATATAGAAAACAAGTATATTATGTTGTTTTTTAAAACTAGAAATTTCAAGATGTTTAAAGAACTATCACAATGTCTTTTGAGACCAGGAGCAAAATGTGAAATAGTTGAAGAGTACAAGTATGGAATACAGTAGGATTAGAGAATGCAAGATGCTATTAAAAAATGACATGGAAGAAAGAGACACAATCCTGTTTTCAGATAACATCTAGATGACCTAGAAATAGAATTGTTTGGACAAGCAAGTGATTTAAATAAATTGCACTTTAAAATGTGGCAAGAACTTGAGTTAACGTTCTGTCACTTGAATAAATAGATGACAATTTAAAAATAAGATATGCTATGTCTAGATAACAATGTGAACCAAATCCTTCTTTACTATTAAGCATTCAGATGTTGTCACATAACCACTTGGAACAAAGTTAAAAGGATTCATGGCTTTTAAATTGGAAATAATTTTTATGCAGCTTAAGTAGAGAACAGAGGATAAAAATATGTAAACATATCTGATACAAATACATATTTAACCCAGTTGATTGAAACTTTGGGAGTTCAATAGGAAGAATAACTGAACTTCTATAACATACACCCTAAAATAGCAGTGACAAAGGCACAGAGGTGTATTTCACATTCACCAACAATTTGGTTCCTGTGATTGGCAGATGCCCTCACAGGGTAATTCAGAGGCCCAAGCTCTTTACATTATGGCATCCCCTTCCCCTAGGTCCTCAAAGCCCATTCTGTTCATCCAACAAATGGGAAAAGATAATTTTAGAGGTGGTTTTTACTAGTGGTAGAAGATAGATACATCATTTTGCCACATCCTATGGCCACACATAACTAATAAAAGCAGGAAAATATGCTCTAGATCTGTGATCAGCATGAAAGGAAAACAACTGTTTAGACCAATCTTTTGCAATGATTATCAATTTTTTCCTTGAAAAATTTCACTGCCAGCAATTTTTATTCTTCACGTGCATGAAAAGTTAACAGTTATAATCCCAAGAGGTCAATAAAATACAGTGTCTTAATGGTATGCCAGAGTTCTGCAATGCATTTCAGGTTGGGGAAAGGATTTACCTTTTTATAATTAGTGTAGTGCGTGCATGCTCAGTCATGTCCGACTCTTTGCGACCTCATAGATTGTAGCCCATCAGGCTCCTCTGTTCATGCAATTTCCCAGGTAAGTATGCTGGAATAGGTCATCACTTCCTTCTCCAGGGGATCTTCCTGACCCAGGGATTGAACCCGAGACTCCTGTGGCTTCTGACTCAGTAGGCAGGTTCTTTATCCCTGAGCCATCTGGGAAGCCCTATAGTTAGCATGATTCCTTTTAAATATAGAAATATATATTTAAGGGATGTAATGTGCCTGAGGATCATGTTAAACAGAAGTCTACAATATTTAGATTTCATAACAAGTTCATCTTAATTCTCTGAAATTGGTTGGAGTATTTAGCATAGCAATAATGGTAGCTAAAATTTGTTACTTTAATAAGATTCAGAAGAAATCTTTTTGGAAAATGTTTTTAAAATCCTCACCATCAGATTTCTCCCTCTAATCCAAACACATAAAAAAGGACAAAGTACAGTGATATGCAACTATTTCTTAGAAGTTTTAAAGTTTAAAAGTCCCCCAAAAAGGTAAAAAAGAGAAAGCTCTAAAATATCAGGAATTGGGAGAAATACAAAATGAATAATTATCTTAGGTATAATGTAATACTGCTTGTAGTAGCCGTGTTCTGTGGTTTTATTCTGGTTATCACAGAAAAGGAGTTTTTGTCACTATTAGTGTTAATATGTGTGATACTGAAGAAAAATAAAGGAGTCCTGAGAGAAACAAGCTCGTGTGTGTAGAGTAGTTGCTCAGGCTTAGTGACTGTAAAAACAATCTTCCCTCTCTGAGCCTCATTTTCCTTGCATATAAAATACAGCTGACAGCATTAAGTTCACAGGAATGCTGAGAGGGTTAAAGTACGGAACACATGAACGGGTGAACAAATACCCGGAATCAAGTAAGTGAAAGTCAGGTTGTAAAAGCAAGTCTATCTTACATCTTGGGAATAAGTTTGTGACTTACTGTCACTGTTTTATTCAAATGGATAAAATAATCTTGGCCTCATTTCCCTCTTCATTTTGATGTGGATCATTTTAAAGTCTTTATTGAACTTGTTATAATATTTATATATTATATACTAAAATATAACCAATTAACAATAACATTTAATAATTAATATATAATCATACAAGGGGAATTATCATCAGACATATATAATATAAGGGGAATACCAGCTTCCCCACCAGGGTCGAGCCCACACCCACTGCACTGGAGGGTAAAATCCCAACCGCTGGATGGCCAGGGAATTCCTTTCCCATTTATCTTCCAAGTGAAAAATTAGATAATGATCCTGAAGGGATTTCATGAAGATAAGAAGAGCAACAACTCTAGAGTGTTACTAGTTATTATGCATCATTGTATTTCCCTCAGACTAAAATCTAAGAAGACCTCATTTGGGTTTCCACATGACATGTTACAGAGGGAGGCTTTGACATTCTTTATGAACTCCTCTGTATCTTGGTATTAATAGAATTTATGCACCATATTATAAGCTACAGGAGTGCTTTCAAATCACTCTGGTGCAGCAGAGAGTTAACCAGATTTCACTCCCCACTTACTTCACAGTATAAAGGAAGGTTGTTTTAGAGATCAGATGAGTTTTAACTAGAGTAAGTACAGCAGCAAAACAATGAATGTTGTTGCCTAGGAAATAAAGGAATGGGAGAGGTAATCAATTTCTTCCAATCTTTATTTTGCTCACCCACTTGATTTGAAATCACATATTGCTTCTCCCCAGATTAACAGTTAAGGCATCTTCTTGCAACTCAACAAGCATTACAATGTACACTCAATTTTGAATATATTGAAATCCCCATCATAAAAAAACCTTCTGAGGCTTCTATATTTAAAATAACAGCATTTTCTAGTTAAGCCAGCAAATATAGACACATAGAAATAAAGAAATTTCTGGCGAATTAGCTCTCTGGCATAAACTATGGTTAACTGTGTGCATATTTATACATTTATTTTACACATTCTGCTCATTTGTTTCAAAAGTAGACAGTATACTTTCGGTGTTCATTGTAATCTCAATTTGGTTCTACTTCTTTAATGTGCTTTCTTGGCATCTGCTTTTAGGGAAATATAGCTGGTCATTAACACAAATTTGCATGCCTTACAACTGTGTTGTCTTTCATGCAAAATATACATTAGTAGAATAATTACAGATGGGAAAGTATGCCCCATGGAACTGTTTCTTCATTACAAAATTATCCTGTTCTGATTATTTTACATCCACTTCATTTAAGTGGAGAACACAGGAAAAATCAAATATTTCAGTAGTGATAGTCATCTTCAGAGTACTTGTTCTTTCAAAGTGAGAAATGATGGATTATATATAAAAGGAACCATTACAGAGAGATTTACTTAATAAATTATTTCCATTTCCCCTCCTTTTCACCACCCTCCCCATTCTGTAAGAACAGCCTCTCTCAGCTTCAAAGCAGTCTCCTGCTAAAGCTTCCAGAATCTAAAGTTCATAGTGGACTTGGCAACTAAGGTCCAGAAAAGGAGGATTTGTCATAAAGTATTATTTAGCTTATCATAGTATACAACTTTCCTTCCCATCTATCAATAGGAAAACCCTGAACTGAATGCCCTTTATGTTACTCCAGGTCTACTCTCTACCCTCTCTGTCCTGCTGTGCGCCTGGAAAAACTGACCTGTACAGACTGCATCAACTGGGATCCCTTGCCTTCTAATTCCATGTTAGGTTTAGCCATTGGGAAGTACTAATAGGTGATTTCAGACAAAAAGGAGAAAAAGATTGGGGATGTATTCTTCAACCTTTAACATTGCTGGGCAACAATTGGCAATGTCTATACCTTTACTGATGTCCATAGATCCTGTTGGGCAGTCCTCTGCTAGAACTTCTGGCAATTTCTCCTTCTCTTTACCAAGTCAAGCCTAACAATGGGAAAGGCTTCCAACTGGAGCTAGTTCCAAGACATATTATCACCTTCTCTTGGTTTCTTTCACTCACATATTGTTTGTAGCCCCTTCATTAAGGGCTTCTCTTGGGGCTTAGCTGGTAAAGAATCTGCCTGCAATGTGGGAGACCTAGGTTTGATCCCTGGGTTGGGAATATCCCCTGAAGAAGGGAAGGGCTATCCTCTCCAGTATTCTGGCCTAGAGAATTCCATGTACTATATAATCCATGGGGTTGCAAAGAGTCAGACATGACTGAGTGACTTTCACTCACTCCCTTCATTAAGCTATTATATAATTTGTTGAGATTGTCATTTATTTTGTGAACAATCCAGTTTCCTACTTATGTTTTGTTTCTGTGGAAGTATAGATAAAACCAGATTGAGATTTCTTGAATTACAGAATGATAGACTGTTAAAACTGGAAAAAATATCATACATATAACCATGACAAAAATGAGATCCCAAATTATAAAGCCTTATGCCCAATCACATCACTAATTTGTTGAAGAGATGAAATCATAACCAAAGTCTTCCAAATCCTGGTTAAGGGTTTTTGTTTTTGCTCCTCTTACCTTAGCAATATCTGTATTTGATCATTCAGAATCTGAAAATAAGATTAGTCATAGGGATATGAGTTTTCCTTTGTTAAGTCACTTCAGTTGTGCCTGACTCTTTGCAAGCATATGAACTGTGGCCCAACAGGCCTCTCTATTCATGGGATCCTCCAGGCAAGAATAATAGAGTGGGTTGCCATGCCCTCCTCCAGGGGATCTTCCCAACCCAGGGATCGAACCCATGTCACCTGCCTCTTCTGCCTGCATTTCAGGCCCATTTTCCTCTACATATTTCTTTATCTTATTTGTGTTTGTTTTTTTAACGCATTTTTAGGGAAGATTCATGTAAGTAATGGAAATGAAAGAGATGAATACAAAATAAACAAAAGGAAGACTACAATATTTGAGGAATACATTGTAGGGACATTGATAGTTGAATTTTAAATTTCAGTCATTAGAAATATGCATTTTAGTATCCCTTGTTTATCTCTTCAGTTTATGCTGAGAATAAATAGACCCCAATGCGAGTGAATTTTGTGTCTAAACCATTTAGTGCACAGTTGCAAACCTCACATTAAAAGGGCTCATTATTTCATGAAATGAGCTCAAGAGGAGCTTCAAATCTGTATTTCAGAGATTGGGGGTGGAGCATACTTCTTTTACATGATTAGCTTTCTCAAGATGGAAATAAAATTCTTAAAAACTACTACTAACATAAAAAATTTAACTTCTATCATGTGTAACCTATTAGTTTATGCCTTGTAGAAGTTTATAGTTAGAAACAGTTTCTAAGAACCCTTGGCATCTTTTATTACTCCTTACATTAAGTTACTTCTAAAAAATAGAATGAAAATATATCTACTTTCTGTCTTCCTAAGGGAAAGACCGTATATGGAACATAAAAATAATTTATTCCATAATTTGGTTGAAAAACTTGACCTTTAATTTGCCACCATGTAGAATTTAGTATTTCAACAAGAAAACCAGAAAAACAAT
Organism: Dama dama; assembly: GCF_033118175.1. NCBI lineage: Eukaryota > Metazoa > Chordata > Mammalia > Artiodactyla > Cervidae > Dama > Dama dama. Next base: position 85,467,544 of record NC_083698.1, on the reverse strand, counting down.
TTATAATATATATACACAAAGAAATTCATGAGCAGTCTTATTTATTTAGTTATACTTTATTTTTAAAATGTTTACATAACTGAAAAAATAAAAACAATAAATATAAAACACCAATATAATCATTTTAATGGATAATTCAATGGCTAAAATGATATTTTGCCTAAATTCATCAAGCATCTGCCATACATACTCATTGTGAAATCCTAGATATTTGTGTATAACAAAAAAACTGTGTATCCAAAAAGAAAAACAAGAAGCATTTTCCCCTATAATATAAACCAAGGGATGATCTGAAGAAGGATGTCACTTGATTTTATGTTTAAAGAAGGTATACAGTAAAATAACCAACATCTTTGACAGTAATGAATGACATTATGCTATAGCCTCACTAAAGCTCCATAGCTTTGAATCTGGCTTTTGATACAGTTTCAAACACAGCCTACATGCATATGTACATCAAAAAAGTTTAAATGGGAAAAATATCCAAATCAGTCAATCCAACAATAATAAAATAGCTATCAGAGAAAACACATGCGATCTGAAGAAAAGACATTAAGACTTATTAATGATCTGGCACACTTCCTCTGACAAAATAATAAACAATAATAAACAAAATAATAAACAATAATAAATAATAATAATAATAAAATAGCTATCAGAGAAAACACATGCGATCTGAAGAAAAGACATTAAGACTTATTAATGATCTGGCACACTTCCTCTGACCACCACCCTAGTGGTGGTCATCAGGAGTTGGCTGACTGTGACGCACTTCCACACGCATTAGCATCCAGGACACTCCTGAGTATCACACACTGGCCCAGAAAAACCAGAGTGATGGCAATTGACCCAACTTGTGTTTTTTTAAATCATATGATTTGGTCACTGCTACTCAGTGCAAAGAGAAAAACAACATGAACATATGAAAAATAGTAGTAAGATTACATAAGATTAGAAGGTCTATCTTATTTATATCTATATTTCCACTATTTAGGATGGTGCCAAGAAAAGTTAATACTTATAGTCAAGTTATTACACGTTAGGTCATATTGAATAAATCAACTAATGTTCCTTCACTGCTAGTAATCTATTGTACTGAACTTGAACAAATTGTTTCAACTCTCTGAGCTTGAGTTTCAACATCTGAAAAATTGTAAACTATAATAGTATTACCTCTAGGAGGCTTCCCCCCAGAGAATGAAATGAGATAATACACATGAACACACTCTTTGGACTTCACATACTGTTAAAGACAGAAAGTTTGTGTTGCTATTTTAATATTTTATGGATTAAATAAGAAAGCTAAGTTTGCCACTGACATTCTGTTCAACACATGGTTAGATTTATCTAACAATTGTTAGGCTTTATTTTTCTTAAGAGATTCAATAATATTTTAAAGTTCAGTGACAAATGACTTGCAAACACTTTTATTTTTTAACACATTTGGTTTTACCACAAAAAGATGGCTCATCATTTTTCCAATATAAATAAGTGATAACTCCATAGTAGTAACACAGCAAAAAGCTGTGAAATCTGGCATTTCAGGGCATGTCTACATAGCCAGTGTTCCCCCATGAGGGAAGTCCTAACAGCATGAGAGATAGATGAATCATAACAGTGAGAAAATGACTAAACACATTCTTTCGTACAGAAAGCTCCCAGTGTCTGTGACGGCCAATCTGAGACAGGGACAAAAAAGAAGTTGTTTATACAATACAGTCTTGGCAGCTCAGGGGGTCTCCCACATAGTTTAATAACTGAGAAATTTCTAGAAGTGTTGTAAGCAAATTTATTCCTGGAAGAATATGAGGTTATTTCTCTTACCTCTGGAAAAAGTTACACTGTCTTATGAAACATGATCAGTGTTAGTGATCACAGAAATAACTCTACCAATGGGAAAACAGAAAAGTAGCTATAGATGAAAAGTGAGGGCAGAGGTGACAGAAAATCAGTCATTAAATACTGTTAGTGAAAGTGGGAGAAAAGGCACCTTGAGGCAAAAAGGAGACAGTAGTGGTTACTTGAAAAGCATATGAATACTTTTACATTCACCAAAGATATTAATCACTAGAATTTAGGGACAAGAAATGACCTAAATTATAGATGATTCATAAACTACATCTAGCATTCTTAATACTCATTAATCTTTATTGTAGATAATAAAATGGTTACTATTTTAAAAATATTTTAGTAGTTTTTACAAAAGTTTTAGCTTATGGGCATATTAAAAAAACTGGAAAAATCCAGTAAACTTATTGGTTAGTTTTCAAATAATAAAATTGGGATCCTCTATCAAGACGAGAAATTCTATGTTGTTTCCAAAATGTGTTACTTCTTGAAACATGTTTATAAGATTTGTCTAATATCTACTATGAATATAAACTTACTAATTTCTATTGATAGAAATGACTCAACATTGGCAGAAGAGAGGCCCACCACCAACACACACTTAGCACAGATACAACATGAGCAGGACTGACTGATTAACTTGTGACTGATAGTCTCCTAAGTGTTTCTGGGTTGATTACCAGAGATGTCAACTTAGCTTTTGACTCTGAATGTCATCCCTTCCTATTCTTGCTTTTCAACTTGACATCAGTGGTTTCTTTCAAACCAGCAATACCTTGATGTTAGCTGTTAGGCTTTAATTCTTTCAAGAGGATTACAATTATTTTTTCTCATGTTCCCGATTTTTCAACTGATTTTTCTTAAGATTTTGGACTCAGAAAAACATAAACTTCCTGAGAATCACTGGGAGGAAATTTCTGCATGGAAATCCCATGCAAGACAAACTCTCTTTTCCGTGTCAATAAGTGGCATGACAGGCAGGCAGTGTCTTGAGTTTTCATCTAAGTATGAAAGTATTAGTCACTCAGTGGTGTCAGAATTCAGGAACATAAATATTCATCACTGTAAAATGGTAAGAAATATGTATGTTGGTGTCTGTCCCTGAAAGTGAAAGCCACTCAGTCGTGTCTGACTCTTGGCGACCCCACAGACTGTATTCCGCTGGGCTCCTATGTCCATGGGGATTCTCCAGGCAAGGATACTGCAGTGGGTAGTCATTCCCTTCTCCAGGGAATCTTCCTAACCCTGGCATCAAACCCAGGCCTCCCGCATTGCAAGTAGGCTCTTTAACTACCAGGGAAGCCCCCATCTAAGCATGAACCCTGGGCTCCTCTATGCCCCCCACATACCCGGCCTTCCGAATGCTGCTTCAAATACATCCTGAACTACCATTATCTCTCCAGCCACAAAGTTAGTACCACCACCTCTCCTGGTGACACAACAGTGTTTTAGGTGGCCTTTCTGCTTCCACTTCTGACCCACTAAATATAATTTACCACACAGTAGTCAGAATAAAAACTTTAAACATACAATTTAGGTCTTGTTACTTTCATGCTTAAAACCCCCATCAGTTTCTTATCACAATCAAAGTTTAAATTTTGTAACATGCCTTCCAAATTCCTGATAGTCTAACTTTCCAAACTGATCCCCTCAGCCTGAATTCTAGGCCCACTGACTTTCTTTCTGTTTTTCAAACACTGTAAGTTAATTCTTTGATCTTTTGTTGTATTTGGTTTCTTCCTAAATTGTTGTTGTCCTGCATTTGCAAGGATGAACTTAGGAGTTACTGCAAGTGACTTCCATGACCAGTGAATCTATGGTAGCCTACTGCACAGTCTCTATTATACCATTTTATATAAATTTTCTACATAGTATCTATCACCCTGTTTTTTTCTTAATTGTCCTCTCTCTTTCCCTTCCTTCCCTCCCTTTTCTTCCTCCCTCTCATCTTCTTTGACTAAAATGTAGACTGTAATAAAGCAAAAGTTGTCCATTTCATTCACTGCTACATCCCAAGCACTTTAGAACAGTATGTGGCACATAGTAGTGCTCAGTGAACAGTTATTAGATGAATGGATTAATAAAAAAGAAATATTTTAGATCATACATTTAAACTGAGCTTTAGTTTCTTGATCTCTAACGTGATCATAATACTGATTTTCTCAGAGTTCTTATAAAATTACATGTGATTAGTTCATGCAAATACTTGTAGAAACCACCATGAAAATGGAAGATACTAAAATATTAAGCCTATGAAAGAGAATTTTTTAAAAAACCATACACAGCACATAGCTACATTTAAAATATAAGCCCAAATCTAGTAATCATATATATTAATATATACTTACCTGATGGTGCATATGATAAAGAATCCACCCACAATGCAGGAGACCTGGGTTCAATCGCTGGGTTGGGAAGATCCCCTGGAGGAGGGCATGGCTACCCACTCCAGTATTCTTACCTAGAGAATCCCATAGACAGAAGAGCCTGGCGGGCTATAGTCCACGGGGTCACAAAGAGTCCAAGACTGAACAACGAAGCACAACATAACACATATTAATTAATATTTTTAATTAAGATACATTTTATGGGGTGAAATATTCCTAAGTGGGGCTCACATATATATATTTAATCAATATAGATTTTATGGGGTAAAACATTGGAAGTTGCTCAAGTTATTTAACCTAATTTAGAGATCTAGGCTTCAGCAAACAGAAGGAAAAGGAGGAAAGGCACTTTTTGCTATTGAGTACTTAAACTGAGTACTTCAATCTAAAAAATAGATTGAAGATCATGTTAAGATTTTCACGTAATATACATCACTGAGGTGGTATTGTCATCTCAATTGATAAATAAGGAATTCAGCCCCAGAAACATTAGGTCGTTATGTCTCCAAACCAGGTGTTTTTCCTATCATGTCACCTTGCCCTCATCAGTGGCTGGGAAGATGACCTGACGCAGAAGCCTCCAACAGTTTTTTTGATGTTATATCTTCAAACGCCAGTTCTACCTGTACATTTTCCAGGTAAATCCCACTCCCAGCCCCAGCTGAGAGGTTGTCAGGTCACAAAACTCCATGTCACTTTAGCTCCCCTTCTCATCTCTGCACATCTGACCCAAGAAAAACTTCTGTGGCCTGGCTTTAAAAAACATGAGTGGATTGCTTTTGTAGGTAATTGAATTGAAAAACCAGAAGCAAGTGTCAGTCATCTGGGATTTTTTTTTTTTTTTAATGTGGACCATTTTTAAGATCTTTATTGAATTTTTTTAATATTGATTCTGTTTTATTTTTTGGTTTTCAGCCACGAGGCATGTGGGATCTTAGCTCCTCAACCAGGGATTGAACCTACACCCCTGCATTGAAGGGTGAAGTTTTAACCACTGGACCGCCAGGGAAGTCCCCATCTGGAGATTTTGAAACAGGTTAAGTCATTAAAAAAAAAAAAGAAAGAAAATTTATGAAGCAGAGTCAGGAATGAGGTTGGTGCCCTAGCAAGCCAAAACCATCCACAAGTTGTTGCTATTAAAGAGTAGAAGTAATATATTATGAGAAAGGAGAGCCAGAACAAGGAGCCCACATTCTGAGATTAGGGAGACCATGCAGCTCCTAAGAAATGCAAGAGAACCTTTGATATCCTACTTAGTTTCAGTCCCTATAAGGCTACGTTTCCTATCTTTGGATGCAATTGCTTGTTATATCATCTTAAGAAAATCTATTTCTCCTTCCTATTGCTGGAGCTAGCTGGAAAGGTCTCTCCTTCTTGAAACTAAAAGGATCACAACTAGAACACATCATGCTTATTACCTCCTCCCAATCTCGGCCATATAGCCTGAAAACGTAGCTTCACACAATGAGAGCTACATCCACCCCACAGCAATGATTTCTGAAGAAACTGTTTGAAGAATAAGCAATTAATAAAAATAATAGCAAAGGGCTTCCCTGGTGGTCAGGTCAGTAAAGAATCTGCCTGCAATGCAGGAGACTGGATTCGATACCTGGGATGGGAAGATCCCCTGAAGAAGGAAATGGCAACCCACTCTAGTATGTTTGCCTGGAAAATCCCATGGACAGAGGAGCCTGGTGGGCTGCAGTCCATGGGGTTGCAAGAGTTGGGCATGATTTAGTGAGCAAACCACCATCCTAAAAATAACAGCAAAAAAGATCCCTAAATATTATCTGAAAGACTGTGCATTGTGTTTCTGTGCTCAGTCACCCAGTCAAGCCTTGCTCTTTTGCAACCCCAAGGACTGTAGCCCACCAGGTTCCCTTGTCCATGGGATTTCTCAGGTAAGAGTCCTGGAGTAGGTTGCTATTTCCTCCTTGAGGGGATCCTCCAGGCCCAGGGACTGAATCCATGTATCCTGCATCTTCTGCATTGGCAGGCGAATTTTTTACCACTGTGCCACCCAGGCAGCCCTGTGCTTTGCATCATGTCAATTAATGCAAATCAAATTTTTATTGCTACTATTAGTGCGTCATTGATTTGATCTGATCATTTTTATTCAAAGTAAAAGCTATACAAACTAACATGCATCTGTAACTTACATTCCTAATAGCTGAACTTAAGTTTGGATAGAAAGTAATTTTATGCACTTCATATGCACTAGTAGAAGACAAATATGAGCTATGGTTGACATAATGATTTTCTATCAGACTAATGCAAAAAAGTCTGCTAATTATAAGCCATAACTCCAAAAGAATAAGATTAATGTCCTCATGTCTTAATAAACTCTCATTAATTATTGTATAGTCACACTACTGTAACTTCAGACCAAATTGAAAAGTGCTTTTTTCTAGTTAATACGAATTAGAAACAGGTTTTCTAAGTGTCTGTCTTCAGGCATGGATATAGAGATGGTCCTGGGTTTCTGGATGTGGACAGAAGGAATAAAGTAAGCAATACAGGTTTAAGTATTTAAACAGGAGAAGAAAAGTTGTGAAACATTAACTCATCCCCCACACAGGGAGACTGTAAAGTCACAACAACATGTTGTTCTTAACAGACAATCAATAGTCATGATCTGCCAAGGGCAGATCCTCAGTTCATTAGTTAGGACTTACTGTAAATAATGAGCCTTATGATAATTAAAGATGTTCCCTTTAGCAACAATTCGGTTGCATTTAACTGATTTTCTGTACCCCTGAAGAAGGAAAAGGCTACCCACTCCAGTATTCTGGAGAATTTCATGGACTGTATAGTCCACGGGGTCTCAAAGAGTCGGAACATACTGAGCGACTTTCACTTTCTTTTCTGTAGATAGGATATTCATTTTCCCAAGTAATAGGCTTCAAGGTTGACTGATTTCAATCATGTGTGACAGAAAATGAAAATATATATATATACACATGTGTGTAATATATTAAGGTAAATATATACATATATATATATATATGTATATATTTTATAGGGGCTTTCCAGGTGGTTCTAGTAGTAAAACTGTCCTGCCAATGCAGGAGACATAAGGGTTCGATCCCTGGTTTTGGAAGATCCCCTGGAGGAGGGCATGGAAACCCACTTGAGTATTCTTACCTAGAGAGTCCCATGGACAGAACATCCTCCTGGGCTATAGTTCATAGGGTCACAAAGAGTTGGACATGACTGAAATGACTTAGCACTCACGCACACATTATTTTCTAAAGGAACAGAAACTTAGGTATCTTTACTGAGTAGTAAGATCCCCTGGTTCCAAATAGGAAAAGGAGCACATCAAGTCTGTATATTGTCACCCTGCTTATTTAACATATATGCAGAGTACATCATGAGAAACACTGGGCTGGAAGAAGCACAGGCTAGAATCAAGATTGCCGGGAGAAATATCAATAACCTCAGATATGCAGATGACACCACCCTTATGGCAGAAAGTGAAGGAGAACTAAAAAGCCTCTTGACGAAAGTGAAAGAGGAGAGTGAAAAAGCTGGCTTAAAGCTCATCATTCAGAAAACTAAGATCATGGCATCCGGTCCCATCACTTCATGGGAAATAGATGGGGAAACAGTGGAAACAGTGTCAGACTTTATTTTGGGGGGCTCCAAAATCACTGCAGATGGTGACTGCAGCCATGAAATTAAAAGACACTTACTCCTTGAAAGGAAAGTTATGACCAACCTAGAGAGCATATTAAAAAGCGGAGACATTACTTTGCCAACAAAGGTCCGTCTGGTCAAGGCTATGGTTTTTCCAGTGGTCATGTATGGATGTGAGAGTTGGACTGTAGAGAAAACTGAGCACTGAAGAATTGATGCTTTTGAACTGTGGTGTTGGAGAAGACTCTTGAGAGTCCCTTGGACTGCAAGGAGATCCAACCAGTCCATCCTAAAGGAGATCAGTCCTGGGAGTTCACTGGAAGGACTGATGCTGAATCTGAAACTCCAATACTTTGGCCACCTCATGCGAAGAGTTAATTGGAAAAGACCCTGATGCTGGGAGGGATTGGGGGCAGGAGGAGAAGGTGACAACAGAGGAAGAGATGGTTGGATGGCATCACAGACTTGATGGACATGAGTTTGAATAAACTCCAGGAGTTGGTGATGGACAAGGAGGCCTGGTGTGCTGCGATTCATGGGGTCACAAAGAGTCGGACATGACTGAGCAACTGAACTGAACTGAAGATCCCCTGGAGCAGGAAATGACAGCCCACTCCAGTATTCTTGCCTGAAAAATTCTATGGACAAAGGAGCCTGGATGGCTCTGGTCCATGGGGTCATAGAGATTTGGACACAAATGAGCACTCATGCACGTTCATGTTCATGATGTACATAAAGAATTAAATTTGAAAAGGAGAGAAAGCTATGAATCAAAAGAGTTAAAAATAAAGAAAAAATGGTTGAAAAGCATGTGTGGAGAACAAAATCAAAGAGTTTTGTAGTGAGATGCTAGATACTGTGTGTCTTATTGTCTCTTCCTTTCTTAATCACCCCATAAAATCTTTAATAATCTTACAATTCACTATATTTGGAAAATGCAATGAATGTTAGCAGTGATTCAAGGTGAACAAAAAGAAAAAAACAAGATCATGTGCAAATCTGTATTACTAAAATAATCCAATCATCAGTTAGTTTTAAACATTTTACAGTATTTTTCTTTTTTAATTACTAACAAAACCCTAGTTTAATAAAAATAAGATAATTTACAAAGGTTAAACTTTTTAAAGTTATTTTATGGAATAGACTACATACATACCAGACATACACTTCAATGATTAAAGAAAATTTCTCATTTAACTAAAAACAGGAATACGATTGACAAATTTTCCGAATAAACCTGAACTTGTAAAATTTGCATGGCAGGAATAGCAATGCAGACATAGAGAACAGACTGGACACAGTATGAAGAAGGAGAGGGTGGGACAAATTTGAGAGAGCAGCACTGAAACACATATTGCCATATGTAAAATAGATAGCTAACAGGAAGTTGGTGTATAATGCAGGGAGCCCCTGATGGCTCAGACTGTGAAGAATCTGCCTGCAATGTGGGAGAGTTGGGTTCAGTCTCTGGGTTGGGAAGATCCCCTGGAGAAGGGAAAAGCTACCCACTCTAGTAGTCTTGCCTGGAGAACTCCCATGGACAAAAGAGCCTGGCAGGCTACAGTCCATGGGGTCACAAAGAGTCAGACATGACTGAGCAACTCAGCATACAGCATACATGGTATAATGCAGGGAGCTCAGCCAATACTCTCTGACAACCAAGACCGGTGGGATGGGGTGGGGGTGGGAGGAAGCTTCAAGAGGGAGGGGAAGTATGAATGTACACTTATGGCTGATTGTATGGCAGAAGCCAACACGATATTGTAAAGCATTTATTATCCTACAATTAAAAATTTTAAAAATATAGGACACAAATTTTTTTTAAAATAAAACTTGACTCTAGCACAGTGTTTTCATAGAATTTTGACAGATCATCATAAGGTACTTTAGTTGATGAGCACAACTTAGTTGGAGAAGAAACACTTGAAAATGTTAATTACAGATGGAAATCTTTGGCTTAGTCATTTGCAATAACTTCCTTCCCTACTATGTACAAAATAAAAAAGTACCTTTTGATTTCAAATTTTTGCTTGATTAGTGATTAATATAGTTTCTATACCTTATGTATAATTGGAACCAAATGAAAATCCTTGGTAAGATTTATATAACAGAAATCTTTGCAACAATATTTTCTCTAGGATGAAATATGTTTACACTTTAAATTTATTAATGCTTATAATTTCAGATAACCCAATGCCATAAAATGATCTGTTTTGTGAACTATTCTCTTAATTCAATTCAGTAAATTATCTGGAAAAATTAAGCTCCTCTGAGTTTGGATTTTGTTTAAAACTGGAGTTATTTTAGTCAGTATGCAAAATCAGTGTGTTAGGTTTCAGTTGCTGCTTTAAACAATTTCAATTCTAAAGAAAGGAAATGCCAAACAATGTTCAAAGTACCACACTATTGCACTCATCTAACATGCTAGCAAAGTAATGATCAAAATCCTGCAAGCCAGGCTTCAACAGAATGTGAACTGAACTTCCAGATGTTCAAGCTGGATTTAGAAAAGGTAGAGGAACCAGAGATCAAATTGCAAACATCTGTTGGATCATCAAAACAAGAGAGTTCCAGAAAAACATTTATTTCTGTTTTATTGACTACGCCAAAGCCTTTGACTGTGTGGATCACAACAAACTGTGGAAAATTCTTCAAGAGATTGCAATAGCGGACCACCTGATCTGCCTCCTGAGAAATCTATACGCAGGTCAAGAAGCAACAGTTACAAATGGACATGGAACAACAGACTGGTTCAAAATTGGGAAAGGAATATGTCAAGACTGTATATTGTTACCCTGATTATTTAACTTATATGCAGATATATCATGCAAAATGCCAGGCTGGATGAAGAACAAGCTGGAATCAAAATTGCCCAGAGAAATATCAATGACCTCAGATATGCAGATGACACCACCCTGATGGCAGAAAGCAAAGAAAAACCAAAGAGCCTCTTGATGAAAGTGAAAGAGGAGAGTGGGAAAAGCTGGCTTAAAACTGAACATTCAGAAAACTAAGAGCATGGCATCAGGTCCCATCACTTCATGGCAAGTAGACGGGGAAATAATAGGAACAGTGAAAGACTTTATATTTTGGGGTGACAAAATCACTGCAGATGGTGACTGCAGCCATGAAATTAAAAGATGATTATTCCTTTGCAGGAAAGTTATGATCAACCTAGACAGCATAATTAAAAACAGAGACATTACTTTGCCAACAAAAGTCCATCTAGTCAAGGCTATAGTTTTTCCAGTGGTCATGTATGAATGTTAGTTAGACTAAAAAGAAAGCTGAGCACCAAAGAACTGATGTTTTTGAACTATGGTGTTGGAGAAGACTCTTGAGAGTCCCTTGGATGGCAAGAGGATCAAACCAGTCAATCCTAAAGTAGATCAGTTCAGTTCAGTTCAGTCGCTCAGTCGTGTCCGACTCTTTGCAACCCCATGAACCACAGCATGCCAGGCCTCTCTGTCCATCATCAGCTCCTGGAGGTTATCCAAACTCATGTCCACTGAGTCGGTGATGCCATCCAATCATCTCATCTTCTGTCGTCCCCTTCTCCTCCTGCCTTCAATCTTTCCCAACATCAGGGTCTTTTCAAATGAGTCAGCTCTTCGCATCAGGTGGCCAAGGTATTGGAGTTTCAGCTTCAACATCAGTCCTTCCAATTGAACACCCAGGACTGAGTTCCTTTAGGATGGACTGGGTATCTCCTTGCAGTCCAAACGACTCTCAAGAGTCTTCTCCAACAATACAGTTCAGTAGCATCAATTCTTCGGCACTCAGCTTTCTTTATAGTCCAAGTCTCACATCCATACATGACTACTGGAAAAACCATAGCCTTGACTAGATGGACCTTTGTTGACAAAATAATGTCTCTGCTTTATAATATGCTGTCTAGGTTGGTCATAACTTTCCTTCCAAGGAGTAAGTGCATTTAATTTCATGGCTGCAATCACCATCTGCAGTGATTTTGGAGCCCCCCAAAATAAAGCCAGCCACTGTTTCCACTGTTTTCCCATCTATTTGCCATGAAGTGATGGGATCGGATGCCATGATCTTAGTTTTCTGAATGTTGAGCTTTAAGCCAACTTTTTCACTCTCCTCTTTCACTTTCATCAAGAGGTTCTTGAGTTCTTCTTCACTTTCTACCATAAGGGTGGTGTCATTGGTATATCTGAGGTTAAAGTAGATCAGTCCTGAATATTCATTTCTAGGACGATGCTGAAGCTGGAACTCCAATACTTTGGCCACCTGATGTGAAGAACTGACTCCTTGGGAAAGACCCTGATGCTGGGAAAAATTGCAGGCAGGAGGAAAAGGGAACAACAGAGGATGAGATGGTTGGATGGAATCAACAACTTGATGGACATGAGTTTGAGCAAGCTTCAGAAGCTGGTGATGGACACAGAAGCCTGGCATGCTTCATTCCATGGGATCACAAAGAGTCAGACACAACTAATCAACTGAACTGAACCAACTGCCATTAAATTAGTGGTTTGCTGCTGCTGCTGCTAAGTCGCTTCAGTCGTGTCCGACTCTGTGTGACCCCATAGATGGCAGCCCACCAGGCTCCCCCGTCCCTGGGATTCTCTAGGCAAGAACACTGGAGTGGGTTGCCATTTCCTTCTTTTAAAACAACTCAAATTTGTTATCTTAAAGTACTAGAGGTCAAAAAGCCAAAATGTATCTTGCTAGGCTAAAATCAAGGTGTCAAAAGGACAGAGATCCTTTGTATGCCATATGGAGAATCTTTTCCTTGTCCTTTCCAGCTTCTAGAGACTACATTCTTGACTGTTGTCACTCCATCATTTTCAAAGCTAGCAGCACAGTATCTTCAAATCTTTCTCTGACTCTTCTGCCTCCTTCTTCCACTTAAAAGTTAACTTGTTTTTATACTGAGCCTACTAAAATAACAGGTTCCATCTGCAACCTTAACTCCCTTTTGCCAAGTAGTCTAACATAGATCCCAGTGATTAACACATGGATATCTTTGGAGAACCACCTCCAGCCACTAAAAAAAACTGAAGTTGTTTCCTTTTATGATCTATATTTGTGATTTTCAAGCATTTGTAGTTCATTTTCAGTTTAATACCTTACCATAAACTCTATCCCTAGAGGATTAGAGGACAAATTTCATGTCTGAATAGAATCGATAAGTTTTTGTGTTAAAAATTCATCAATATCTTTCCACAGTGGGGAGATATTATATGATGCCTCAAATCTTAGATTTTTACATATTGCCCACTTTATGAAGAAGATTGGCTAGAACCTTACTATAAAATTCCATGGCAAATGAATGCCCAGAAGGGAGAGATTTTTCCTACCATCTCTCTTTGGGCTATACAGATTTTTTTTTCTTTTTTATTTATTTATTTATTATTATTATTTTTTTTTTCCAGTGGGTTTTGTCATACATTGATATGAATCAGCCATGGATTTACATGTATTCCATGTAAATCGGGATTGGGAATACATGTAAATGGGCTATACAGATTATGCTGTAAATGTCAGAACTGGCTTTCTACAATTCAGTTTGAAAAGTTTCCCTTCCATAGCACTGAAATTTAACAACCAGTGAGCCAAACAGCCAACTAAAACTTAACAGGCAAGAGCGTTATTCACTTAGTCGTGTCCAACTCTTTGTGATCCCATGGACTATATCCCACCAGGCTCTTCTGTCCATGAAACTCTCCAGTCAAGAATACTGGAGAATCCTTTCCAATAGCATTCAAAACAATTTTAGTATTGACTTGATAAAATACCACCATATTGTAGAAGGTTTTATAATATTTGTTGTCATACTGCATTTCATATTTGGCATTTTCAACCTGAAAAAAGAAGAATGCATTGAATTTATATAGTTCAATTATGCTTAAAATCAGACATTTCTCTCTAAACTCATATCTTTATAAGATCTAGAAGGAATGCAATTTGGAGTGAATTATGGTTATAGAATAACTTTGAAATAAAGGCCTTTTAGTCTAACATTTTCAATGTACCATAAATGGCTATTTGGGAAAGACTAAGGTTAAAAACATTTTTGTAAACACTGATTTACTTAAGATAGGTGTATTGGTTTTCAGGAAAAAATATCTCCATGTGGTTTTTCTGATATAAACACTTCAGTCTTATATTTAGAGAACAATTATTTTACCTAACTAAAATTTAGGATTTCCATCCAGTAGGTGAATATGTATAAATTAGAGGATACTGTAGTAACAGTAATAGTAGTTAATAATTTCTTACACTTCATAAACCAGAAAATATACGGATCTAGACTCAGGCAGATCTGGATTCACATCCCAGACCAGTCATTAATGACTTGTGTGGCTACGTACCTCAGTTTTCTCATCTATGGCTACCAATAATAATGCAACCTTTATAAGATTCAATGAGGATTAACTGTAAGTAAAATATGGGTGCTTAGCATAGGTACATGGAGAAGGAAATGGCAACCCACTCCAGGACTCTTGCTTGGAGAATCCCATGGACAGAGGAGCCTGGCTGGCCATAATCCATGGGGTCACAGAGAGTCAGACATGACTGAAGTGACTAAGCAAGCAAGCAAGCAAGCATAGGTACAAGTATTTTATTTGACTCAATGAATGATAGCAATTGTTGAAGTAAAAAATTCTTCCTCTATATTCTGTGGGTCAATGGAAAACTGGTGACGAGTGTTATCAAATGTGAGTAAAGAATATGTTTAAACTTTCATATATGTGTGTAATAGAGAAATTAGTCCTGAACTAGTCTTCTCATCATAAACAAACATAAAATGAAAAAAAAGTATTCTTTTGGAATAAATTCCCTGCTTGAAATTTATTAATCAGTGAATAGGTTTATTTAATAACATTTGGAAAAAAATTTCTATATCTTTCAAAATGTCTTCTCCTTTCTCTATATCCTTTCTTCCTGGTCTTCAATTACTCATTTGATGTTAGGCCATAAAACATGGAGAATAAATTTATTTAAATCTTTATTTTCTGATGGTTCCTTTTGAAATTAATATTAATGAATTTTATCATGAACTTTCAATATTTTATTTCAATTGAGGCTCAGTGCATTTGGTTTCATTTTTCTCTGTGACTTTAGCTTGTATAATTTCTATAGACTTTTCTGTTGTGCTATCCAGAAAAAACATCAAGTGATTTATTTTTATTCTAAATATATTTCATTTTCATTTCCCATTTCATTCTTTTAGAAGTTTTATATCTCCTCCAATATTTTGCATAGTTTCCTCCTTATATACATCATTAACTGTATTAACATATTTTATATACTTATTTCAGAGTCTTCCTCTGACAGTTCCAACATCTGTGTCATCTTGTTTGTCCTTTCTATGTCCCGTGGAGCCATGGCGCATTTTGCTCCCCTCTTATTTAAACCTTGCATCACCATCAGAACTACTACAAGCAAATGTTTATGGCTTGAAAGTGAAAGTGAAAGTCACTCAGTAGTGCCCAACTCTTTGCGATTCCATGGACTACACTGTCCATGGAATTTTTCAGGCCAGAATACTGGAGTGCATAGCCATTACCTTCTCCAGGAGATCTTCCCAACACAGGAATTGAACCGGGGTCTCCTGTATTGCAGGCGGATTCTTCACCAACCGAGCAATCAGGTTTATGACTTGGTAGTCATCAAAAGATGAGTGGATAAATGCATGCATACATAACACAATGGAATATTATTCAGTAAAGAAATTCACTATCTCAAGCTATGAAAATACAGGGATGAATCTTAAGTAATACTGTTATGTGAAATAAATCAGTTTGTAAAGGCTGAATGTTGTATGATTCCAATTACATGAAATTTGAGAAAAAGCAAAACTCAAGTAATGATTAAAAAACTTCAGTGATTCACATGAATTTTTCAGGGGAAGAGGGAGAAGATTTACTAGGTAAAACACAGGAGAGAGTGCAGGGTGGTGAAACTATTCTTAAAAGAGTGCAATGATGCATGCATGACACAATGCATGTGTGAAATCCATAGACTTTACTGCAGGGAGAGTGTCATTCCCTTCTCTATGGGATCTTTCTGACCCAGGGATTGAACCCAGGTCTCCTGCATTGCAGGAAGGTTCTTTTCCATCTGAGCCACCAGGGAAGCCCAATCATTAATATATGTACATTTAAAACATCATTTAGAAGGTCAGGGTAATCCCAGGAAAAAATGCAGAACGTAATAAAACCATCTAGCTGCATTATAAAAATATGAAAAAAAAATTAATGAAGAGGATGGGAAAAATGAACTAACCTAATTAAATTTGGAAACAGAGTATATAAGTACTATATGCTGCTCAATAAAGTTGTTTCCCATAGGAGTGTGAATGAGTAGCTGATACTGCTATATGGATGTACTGGAATTGAACAGCTAAATAAATGTGAGTACATGCTGGGAGCCAGGTTTCTCACTGTTGGAGAGGGAAGTTATAGATAAGTAAGGAAGAAGAGTTTATAATGATCCATCCCTGGTGGCTCAGATGGTAAAGAGTCTGCCTGCAATGTGGGAGACCCGGGTTCAATCCCTGGGTCAGGAAGATCCCCTGGAGAAGGGAATGGCAACCCACTCCAGTATTCTTGCCTGGAAAATCCCGTGGACGAGGGAGCCTGGTGGACTACAATCCATGGGGTTGCAGAATCAGACATGACTGAGAGACTATCACATACATATACATGTTAATGAATCAGAGCAGGAGACATATGAACTTATGTTTGACCTGGTATAAAAATGGTTACATACAGAATTAACTGAAGGAAATGTACAGGAAACTAGACATATGAGCTTTAAGGAATAGGAAAAAAAAGAACCTTTAAGGAAAAAAAAAAAAAGAAAAGAAAATACAAGGTTGAATCGTGTGATTGCAAGATTAGTAATGCTTATTTTTCACGGATTGATCTTTGTGGATTATTGCATAGGGATAATGACGATGCTTGAAAAAATGTACTGGTGTCTTTACATTCACTGTGAATTGGAACTATAAAGAAAAACATTGATTTTTATAGCCAGTGTATTAGGAATTTAATCATTATGTTTCTTACCTTGGAGAATTTATCTAACTCAGCTTTTTGTCTCCTTAAGGCAAACTTCTACTGTCCTCCTCTACTACAAACATCTGTTTTATTTTGGAAATGTGTACTATGGCATATGTTCATTTTCTTTTTCTAACTCATAACTTAGTGTCTCTTCATATAAATTATTAATTAAATTTATGTACAAAAAGTCCCAGTTACACTGTAATGCCATATTGCTGCCTTGCAAGTGTGAAGGTAGCTACTCAGCTCTTCTGCCACCAAGGATTATGTCTTCTATGGTGACAGATTAGCACTTCTCCACCCCAGGCTTTCACATTTACCTCTCATGAGTAAATATCCATATCCAGGATTAAAGGCTTAGTCTGTGTCCTAGTCAGTTCAGCTTGCTAAAACCAATATACCATAGACTGAGAATCTTAAACAGCAAGCATTTATTTCTCACAGTCCTGAAGGCCAAGAAGCAGATCCAGTATCTGGTGAGAGCCCACCTCCTGGTTTGCAGATCATTCTTGCTGAGTCCTCACATGGTGAAAAACAGAGGGAGGGAGGCTAGCACTCTTGTATCTCTTCTTGTAAGTGAATGAGTGAAAGTCTGACTCTTAGCGACCCCGTGACCTATACAGTCTATGGAATTCTCTAGGCCAGAATACTGGAGTGGGTAGTCTTTCCCTTCTCCAGTGGAATCTTCCCAACCCCGGGATCAAACCCAGATCTCCCGCATTGCAGGTGAATTCTTTATCAGTTGAGCCAAAGGGTTAATCCCATCTTTGAGGTTTATATCCTCATGACCTAATTACTTCCCAAAGGCCCTACTTCAAGTACCATCACACTGGGGATTAGGCTTCAACATATGAATTTTAGAGGGACACATTCAATCCATAACACTCCTTCCCCACCAAAATTCACATTTTTCTTACATGCAAAATATACTCATTCTCTCCCAAAAGCCCCCAAAGTCTTAATGTGTTCCAGTATCAATTCTAAAGTTGAAAGTCTCATCTAAATATCTAAATCAGATATGGGTAGAACAGTGACTCATCACAAGGCAAAAATCTCCAGCTGTGAACCTATGAAACCAAATTCCCATTCCAAAAGGGAGAAATAGGAAGGAAGAGGTAACTGGTCCCAAGCAAGTATCAAACCTGGCAAAGCAAATTCCCTTAGATCTTGAGGCTCAAAAATAATCTTCTTTGACTCAATGCTCCCCCTTTTGGACCTTGTGGGGTGGTAATGTCACTCACATGGCTCAGGAAGGTTCTACACAAGTCTTGATGCTCTTCAGTGACACTGCTGGTGTCAAGACAGGGGTTGTGTCCCCAGGGTTGCCCCAACCCCATGGCTTCTGTTTGAAGCCTTGGCAATAGTCCAGAGGATCTCTGACTCACCTTTGGGGACTTCTGTTTTCTTGAAGGATAGCACACATTCACAGCCTTCCTTCATTCTATCCTGTCTCCTGTTTCCTTTAGTCATACAAGCAGCTAAGTTGCTTCAGTCACGTCCAACTATTTGCAACCCTATGAACTGTAGCCCGGCACGCTCCTCTGTCCATAGGATTCTCCAGCTGCCATAATTTCTGATGGTATAATCCCATCTGTATTCCTGGTGCCTGTTGAGATGCTCTTTAAGTCTGTGATTAAGTCTTTATAGCTTGCTCCTTTTCCTTCTGACACCTTACCAGAGTTACTTTTAAAATTTCCTTACTGACTCTTTCTAGGCTGTATCTCAAAACTCTTCCAGCTTCTATTCATTAGCCAGTTTCAAAGCCACTCTGACATTTTTTTAGGTATTTGTTACATCAACACCCCACTTCTAGGTACCAATTTCTGTCTTAGTCAGTATAGCCTGCTATAAAACAAATATACCATAGACTACATGGCTTAAGTAATATTTATTTCTCACAGTTCTGGAGGCTGGGAAGTCCAAGATCAAGGTGTCAGCAGATCCAGTGTCTAGTGAGAGCCCACTTCAGTGGTATCCTCTCATGGTGAAGATCAGAGAGAAAGAAAGCAAGCAGTCTTGTGCCTGTTCTCATAAGGGCACTAATCCCATTATGAGGGATCCACCCTCATAATTTAATTACCTTCCAAAGCCCTGGCCTCCAACACCATTAACACCATAGATTAGGTTTTAACATGTGGATTCCGTCAGACCACAAGCATCCAATTCATGGCAGTTAGGGTACAAAAACTTTAGGCTAAGTCTGTGTCAAAAGCAGCTGAACTAAATGACTACATCTGGGATTGAAGCAATAAAATATAATACTGCAGCAAATTTTACTACACATGCATATTTTAAGATTATTTGACTCATTCTCCTATACGTTCTTTATAGTCAGCCTTATGTTATTGGTGGTAAAAATCTGGCTGTCAAAATATTATCAGATGGAGATGATTGTTAACTTTAAATCTAACTGTTCATAGCATCAGTCATTGTGATGATGGTCCTTGAGGTTGACAAAAATCAGAGTTCAAGGGGAAATATATGATAGATGTGATTTATATGATATTTCATTGGAATTCTTAGCCATTTTGTAAAGGCTATGGACAATGTCAATCAAGAAATACCTCTACATAAATTTGTTCACAAGTCCCATATCTACAGTTTCTAAGAATATTTTTGATCCTCGACTGAAACACTCTAGATTGCCCCCCACCCCACTCTTTCTATCCTCCTCATAGGAAAGCCTTCTCTTAGAGTGAGTAAAGGCCCTAAGGCAAGAGTGATGGGCAAAACCAAAACAGGGAAGTTCTTTTTAGTTTTAGGAAGATGTATGTTCTAATACACTCATGCTCTTTTTTTTTTTTTCCACGTATAGGAATAGGAATAAGTAGAAATGAATTTCATCCAGGAACACAGTTAAATATGCCACATTTTATTTCTTCCTATGCTACTGGACCCATTCAACAAGAATATAGGATTTTAAATGGGTAAAGCAGTCACCCATTATGTGTCGTCAATAGTGACCATCGAGTAAGCCCTATAGAGGTGAACGTGTTAATGCATTTTTAGTGGAGGGGTGAGAATGTACATCTGACTGGAAAACACTGAAGAAAGAGTGGTATTAGAGACAGAACTATAGCCAAAGTTTTCAAGTAGTTTGTTGTCAGATGGGGCAACTCCAGTAAAGCGATATGGGACTGATAGAGGTTAGTTGGGTTGTTCTAACAAAAGCTGAGTGATTGCTCACTTGTGTCCAATTCTTTGCAACCCCATGGACTATACAGTCCATGGAATTCTCCAGGCCAGAATACTGGAGTGGGTAGCTTTTCCCTTCTCCAGGGGATCTTCCCAACACAGGAATCAGACCCAGGCCTCCTGCATTACAGATGGATTCTTTACCAGCTGAGCCACCCAGGAAGCCCCTAACAGAAGCTACTTGAATATACATTTGGTTTAATAGACTAAAGCTGAAGTACATCCTGATCATGTTTTTAAATAATATGTTTAATTATATCAGGTTACCAATTAACTAAAAATACTTCCACTGGAATTATTCTGGGTACATAATGTCACATGTAAATTTAGTTTATTCATACCCTTCTTTATTTACTCACTTAAGGAGCAGGGATGAAGTTTTCTTTCACTCTATACTTCATTTCTAGTCCCCAGTATGGTGATCATCACAAAGTATAGTGTCAAAACTTTTATTTGCTCTTCCTCTTAGCTATAGGTCTAAGAGGAGCCTGAGCTATGAGGACTTCTATTAGCATTAACATCTGAAGAATCTGAAACAGTTGCAAAACATAGGAAGAGATATAAGCTTGATAGCCAAGAAATGGAAAGAAGTGACTCAATGGGCCTGGAGCTAAGCTTCCAGGTAGACTCTTGGAGGAATACTACAATGAAAAGGGAGGGAAGACCTCAACAGAGGGGAGCATCTTTTGCTTGTATCCTATCCTGTGGTAACAGAGGACTGAAGATTGAGTCAGCAACACTAGCATTAATATTTTAAGAAAGAGTGTTTCAGTCAAAAGAAGGGGTAATTCCCAGAATATTTTCATTCTTTCACCTAATAGAAGCCTAATTCTAATCTAATCTTCACTGTTAGTGTTGTTAGTGATAAAGCATTTCATGACACTTAGAAGACAGTCTTTGCTCTCCCCAAGGATATAATTCAGTCAGGACTAACAAGCAATGAAGAGATTTGTCTTTCATTTGCTGTTTTAGTTATAAAAATGAAAGGGCAACCCCAGCTGTTCAGAAATACCCAAGTGCTGAAGGGAATTGTCAGAGCGATGATGGCAGCTGAGTTGGACTTAGTCTGGGAGGACTCTTGTGTTGCTGATTCCCTAAGTAATTTGTTCTCTCCTTCCAACAACCTTGAGTTTCTTGCCACCTGTTTGAAATTTAGTCTTAGTGTCTCTATTCCCCTGGTTCTTAAAATACACATTTTTAAATGCTGAGCAAAAAAAGTACCTACACTTGGCAGAACAACTTTGGGACAATTTCCAAACAATGTTTTTTATGAGAATTCAATTATATTGTCTTATTTTCCTGATTCACTGGAGTTAGTCCAATTTACTGATTACCCTTTCCCACACACTATTTCTCTTAAAATTGGAGTAAGGCCTATTTGAATGCCAGTGATAGAGAGTTGAAAGAAAGTACATTCTGAACAGAAGTAAAGTAGGGAAGATTGAGTAGCACTAAATCTAGAGTTTAGGCGTTGGCATGGCAACGCCAATGGCTGGCTCTGAGTGTGCTATGAGAGAAACCCTGAGGGCATCAGAGAGAGTGGAGAATAAAAACTGCTAAGAGAGAAAAGACGAATGGAGAATACAATGTACGCATTTATAGTAAGGTAGTAAGGAGTTTTGCCAAGTTTGATTCTAATGACTAGGATATGCCATCCATTAGCATATTGATTCAACAAAAACATGAACTCTTCCATGTGCTAGACACAATGCTAAACATTGAGAATATAAACTGATTTTAAAGTAACTTTTTATTTCAAAATAGGAACAATTTAGCCAAGAAATATAATATTCTTAACTAATGTCAAATTATAAACTTGCTATCACTGCTACTTTTGTCTTAGAAACATCTTTCTCTTAAGATGCTTGTTGTGTATTGTCCACTAATTGTTTCCCTACTGGTATTAATTTTAATGCTTTATTAGCATATCCTTTCATTTATTCACAGATTTAATTTCTATTCATTAATAGAAATGAATTAGAGACTCCACAGTAAAAAAGAAAATACTTTCTACATTACTTTATGTAATCCCATCAGTAGCTTACAGTAAGCTAGAAAAGACAAAGATTTAAAAAGTGGTCAAATAAATAAGTAGAATAAACATCACCTAGTGATCAAGGATATTGCAAGTCTCTTTTCTGTTCTTTTCAAGACTATCTCTCTTTATGCTTGAGACAGTGGAGGCAGGAGTATGTGTTTTGAGGGGTGAGGGTATTGTGTGTGTGTGTGTGTGTGTGTTTGTGTGTATGTGTAAGAGAGAGAGATGGAAATTGGGGATCCAAGGGCTTTAAGCTTGAGGGCTATAGTATCTACAAGAGGGAGACACCTCAGTTCAAGAACTCTTGGTGGAAAACTGGTAGGTGTTCAGTGCCAACCCAGTATTTCCTGAGTGTCCTGAAATGCCTTAGACACTTTATTCTTACAATCCCCAAAAGATATCTGACAAAACTTCATCTCCAAGTCAAATTTACTTTAAGTCATTCGCTTCTATATTCACTCTTTCATTCGATCAATATGTATTGAGTGTCTGCTCTACACAATTATACAATCTATGCTAAGTGGAAAGAGGAAAGTAATCAATTCAGGTCGAGACCTCTCATTCTGGAATTTACATTCTTCTTGTAGGTGGAGGGATGAAACAGGCACATAATGACTGACAATGCTATTAAATATTTACATAAATTATGACAGATGACATAAAGGAAAATATGGAGGCCAGTATAGATTATAAGGGAGGAAACTGAACTAATCTGGAAAGAAGAATAACAGAAGTATTTTCTGAGATAGTGGCATTTAATATCATAATGTAGCTAGATGAAGAGATAGAAACCAGAGAGATAATGACCCAAGCTTTGTGGTAGAAAAGGATCAAGTGATGTGAATAGAAACCTTGCACTATAAAATCAGACAGAAAAGAAATAGCACATATATATTTCCCTTTAAATGACTCCAATCCTGCAAGATGACAGGGAATTCAACCTGTGTCATAGTTCTGGCTTCCTGTCAAACTTCTCACAGCTGCCTGATATCCCAGATCTTCACCTGAAAAAACTAGTCACAAAAGCCTCTCCAGCTATTAGATTTTATAGCCACAAAAGAGATGTGGGCAGTATGCTTTTGTGACAAATTTAAGCCCAGCTGCTCTTCTATTTCTGTGCATCCTTGGTCATGGGAAACAGATTGTAGAAAGAACCCCTGGCCCCTGGTTACAGTATTCCTAGATGTATTACTTGGGTACCTAAGAGGAAACCAACCAAGAAAACACTTCTAGTGGTACAGCTAACAGCCATCAACTTCCCACTCTTAAGAGTGACTGCCCTTCTCACTTGGCATAAGCCCCTCAAAGAAGTTTAAGCTATTGAAAGAAAAAAAGTTAAGTGGCTTGTAACTTTTGTTTTCAGTATTCTCAAGTCAAGGGAACACAAAATCTTGAGTATTTGGTGAATTCAATGCAAACATTAAGGAAAAGTTGAGATTTAACATCTTAATAAATTATGAAGCGGCACGTAGCACGTTTAAAAAGTTAAAAATATGCCACAGTGGCCAGACATCCAAGATTTGGGAGACTATTATTATTTAGAGAGCAATAAAATCATACATTAATACCATCTAAAATAGCATCTACTGTCATATGAAATATTATGTCAATAATAATAGTTCAGTTCATTTCTTTGTGACCCCATGGACTGCAACACGCCAGGCCTCCCTATCCATCACCAACTCCTGGAGTTTACTCAAACTCATGTCCATTGAGTTGGTGATGCCATCCAACCTTCTCATACTCTGTCGTCCGCTTCTCCTCCTGCTTTCAATCTTTCCCAGCATCAGGGTCTTTTCAAATGAGTCAGTTCTTCTCATCTTGTGGCCAAGTAATAATAGTAGCATCTATCAATATATTAATATTAGTCATATTATAAATGATTAAATTTAACACAAATATACATGTTATATATAATGCATAGACATATACATATTTTTAACTCTTCACTGTCTGAAGTTAGAGTAACAAGTATATAGATTATTACACTAATTAATAATGAGTGAGTGAAACTTGTTCAGTCATGTCTGACTCTTTGTGACTCCAGGGACTATAGCCAACCAGGCTTCTCTGTCCATGGGATTCTCTAGGCAAGAATACTGGAGTGGGCTGCCATTTCCTTCTCCAGGGGATCTTCCTGACCCAGGGATTGAACCCAGGTCTGCTGCATTGTAGGAAGACTCTTTATCATCTGAGCCACCAGGGAAGTCAACAATTAATAATAGAGGTATACATTAAAATTAAAGTTACTATGAATTAGAAAAAATATTATTCTAAAATACTTTTTAGAACATAATAACCACAAGAAATCTACTTTTGCAGGAGACAACCCACACTCTTCACTAAAAGAATATATTTTTAAGTCTCTCATCAGCTCCCATGATGAAGTAAAGAAAGGAGAAATGATCTAATCAGTCACATGGTCATTTTTCTGGATGTCATAGTTCAAAATTCTGAGTATTTTGCAGGCATTGAGAATTATAAGACTTTGTCTTTTTTCTTCTTGTTTCTAAGGCTTAAAAAAGTTGCTTATTTTCATCACAACAAAGGGACATGGAAGGGAAGTGGCATAGAGAACATGGTTATCAAATTCAGGATTTGACTAAAAAGACCTAGTTGGAATGATAAGACTTGCTTTAAAATATTTTCATCCCATACAGATATACACCAGGGCTTATTCAATGGAGAAAGAGGAGGATGCCCTGAGAAAGGAAAGGGAGAGATTGGAGGGTGCTAACAACAGAGAAGTAGTTAATTTAAATTTGAAGCCACATGACTTGGCTCTGATGCATCTGAATCAGAGACTGAGTCACTGAACAAATGAAGGCACAGTGAGTTGTTTGGATATGAGGAGAATTATGCTAACATTAGTGAGAGGGAGAGTCAGCCAGAGAGATAGAATCACAAAACATGGAAGCTTAGTCACTTAGGGAATGTCTGCTTGCCTAGTCCTAAAGGTTGGCAGAGTGACAAACTGATGTCTGTTCAATATTTACAAAAAGGAAATTTATTTCCCGCTTACCATGAACCAGAAATGGATCAATGTCTTGAGGTCAGGAAGTGGACAAAGAATAGATTAACTGTAACATTTTGACTACTCTCAGTCAAGAAATTAATGTGTTAATTAGTTTTGCTCATAATATGTTGCATTTCTGCTAGAATATTTTTGGATGCTATCTTTATGATTATAAAAGTGTCCCTCAACTATATTATTTTCATTAGAAACATTAAATGCATTTTCAACCATGTGTTAATGTTTTATTAAATGTTAATAATATTCAGTAAACATTATTTAGTAACTATTATTAATGATGAGTTCATGAACAGTCCTACTCACCAATATTTCCTTTAACAGAAAGTTTAATGTATTAATATAATATAATGATATTTAAGCCCCCAAATTAGGAAGGATTGCTTTATATTATAATCATAGAGGGCATATTTTTGAAAGTTATGGTGACAAAGCTATGCTAACATGAAGCATGTCTTTAAGTGAAATGATATTCTGTTGTGTCTGATATGAATTAGTGCCCCTTTTGAAACAGTGTCTTTGCACTAGCTTGAAAGAGGGGTTTGAAAAAGCAAGCAGTGAGGAAAAATGACTAGGCATGAAGAAAATATGAAAGAGAAACACGCTGCTTTCAAAGCCCTGCCTCTTAAGCTGTCCCCTTAGTTCAGTTCAGTTCAGTTCAGTCGCTCAGTCGTGTCTGACTCTTTGCAACCCCATGAATCACAGCACGCCAGGCCTCCCTGTCCATCACCAGCTCCCGAAGTTTACTCAAACTCATGCCCATCGAGTCGGTGATGCCATCCAGCCATCTCATTCTCTGTCGTCCCCTTCTCCTCCTGCCCCCAATCGCTCCCAGCATCAGGGTCTTTCCAGTATGGTACAAAAGAATGATCCTGTGACTCCAAAGAGATAGGACTTCTCAATTCACTTTTCAGTTCTTCTCAATTTTTAGTCGTCTTCCCTTGAGATATTATTGTCTCATAGTGAAGACTCTCATACATCTGTAACATATTCTGGCACATGTTTTTGAATGGCAAAGAAGTACTTCAGAAAAGTATAATCACCTTCCCATGTCATCTTACAGAGGCTAAGAAAGAATGAGATAGAGTTGGAAAAGCGCTTGACCACTCTGATTGCTCTTGAGGTTTAAGACTGGATGTCCACAACACTGGAAAGATCCATGAGCCACTAGCAGCTACAGTAGCCACAACATCCCAGAAAATATCCCTATACACACATCCCTGTTGTAAGATACAAAGACTGATCCTCGAGTCAGGCAATACTGAAAATAAGAACAAAATAAGCAATGAGCACCCAGTAACAGAGTTCTCTAAAAGCCCCATACCATATTAGCCTCTTCCCCTCAATTTTTTCTGCCATTATTGTTCACTTTATGCAAAAAGATAAAATTGTTGAATATCTCAAAATGAACATTTTGATAAGTTGATCTCAATATTTAAAAAGCTAATTAAGCAAAGTGATTCCATCATAAAAGCTTTGGATATTTCTTGATTATTCAGAAATGATCAATGACCAGGGATTGACATTTTGCTGGAATTGGGGGACCATTATTTAGATGAAATATACCACACCAATTTTGTGTTTAGTAAAGGAGATGTGGTTTGGCCCATGATTAAACAGACCTTAGTTATGAGTAAGTGTTTGTTGATCAGTCATGTCTGACTCATTGTGACCCAATGGACTGTAGCCTGCCAGGCTTCTCTGTCCATGGAATTCTCCAGGCAAGAATATTGGAGTGGGTAGCCATTCCTTCTCCAATTATGAGTAAAGGCCATTCCAAAACTGACATTCACACACCAACAATTTGGCACATACAATACCTTTTTTTTAAAGAAAAAAACACTATACAAAAGGGTTGCTTTCTAAGTGGCACCACAAAGCTAAATCAACGCCGTGACTATATGGAACCCACTTGCTGATGTTAGGCCTCCTGTAATACTAATATACTTACATATTCCTTTGTTATCATCACCACACCTACAACTACTGTGGAAACTGGTTGTAACAAAATAATCAATGCCCAAAGGTTGTCATAGATGATATGTGGTTGTATTTTGTGAGATTTGTGAGTTGAAAAAAGTAACACAGTCAATTAGTTAAGCATAAATTCTCAGGGTCCAATTTTGTGATATATTGCTCTGTTTAAATATTAAAGGGGTAATTCTAGTTTTCATGGCTGATTAAGACTGAGACAGTAGCACTGATTATAGCAATACTCTGGTTAATGAGGACCACTTTTATAGACCATTTATGGTATAGAAATTGGACAGAGAGAATAATGGGAGGTCAAGACATCTACCATCAGCCTTCTCTCTTATTTAAGTTGGGGTTGCTATTACTTCTCTACAAAGCTTTATCCTCTCTTAACACTTTCGTCTCTTAACAAAAACCCTCTCTTAACACTTTCCATCACCCTCTGAAAAGCAGATCACTATTGATATTTTTGTGAGGACATGAAGAAACCTCTTTAAAAATTTTTTTTTCTGCCTTTTAATTAAATTTGTAAGTATAAATTTTAAGTGATTACAGTACACTACATATTTCATTTCTTGGGGACAAAAATAATACACTTCTCCTCTATGGTAGATCATGTTGGTGATGAATCACTGCCTAAAACAAAAGTGATTAACATGCAAAGGGAAAACTTAAATAGCATCCTCAGGGTTCATGTAGGAATAGGAAGTAACCAGGAAACTGCCTTGAAGTGGAAAAGAAAATACTCTGGAAAAATAGAGAAAGAGTGCACAACTTCTGATGGTTCTCTTTTCAAAACTTTCATGGCTGCTCACTGTTTGTTCCTACTCTCCTCAATTTCTTATTCCAGGTCTCAATGCCACTACACACAACTGGGGGCTGTGACTATTTCCCCTTATGTAGAGGAAGGGAGAGAAAAATACTCCTAAGCAAGTGGTTCAGTTCAGTTCAGTTGCTCAGTCCGACTCTTTGTGACCCCATGAATCGCAGCACGCCAGGCCTCCCCGTCCATCACCAACTCCCAGAGTTTACTCAAACTTATGCCCATGAAGTCGGTGATGCCATCCTACCATCTCATCCTCTGTCATCCCCTTCTCCTCCTGCCCCCAATCCCTCCCAGCATCAGGCTCTTTTCCAATGAGTTAACTCTTCACATGAGGTGGCCAAAGTATTGGAGTTTCAGCTTCAGCATGAGTCTTTCCAATGAACACCCAGGACTGATTTCCCTTAGGACGGACTGGTTGGATTTCCTTGCAGTCCAAGGGACTCTCCCAACACCATAGTTCAAAAGCATCAATTTTTCAGTGCTCAGCTTTCCTAACAGTCCAACTCTCACATCCATACATGACCACTGGAAAAACCATAACCTTGACCCGACGGACTTGCACTGTCAACACATATGCCTGGAGACAGAGGTGGAAAACCTTTCCATACTTCAAAAAAGTGTCTAGAATCAGATTCTTTCCAATTCCAAAATTTTCATGAGCCACAGGAGAGATCTGAGATAAGAAACATAATCATTAGGGAGTAGAAGAAAGAGGATCAGGCCAGAGAAATGTGAAATAACCAGAAACAAGAGCCTACCTGAGGATGGTGAGGGGAGCACAGTTATATGGATTTAACTTATGCAACCTACTCTCAATCTGGCCTTTCTCGTGCCTCCCCTGTTCACTCCTGTCTCTGCACATACCAGGGCCCCCCTCTCTAGACTGGATCTTGAGCACATGAGACCAGAAGGACTAAGTAGACAGCCATGGTAGTAGCCAGCCAAGGGAGAATAAAAGAGGGGGAGACGAGAGGAACCCCAAGTTCTAAGCAGCACCAGTGAGAATCCGGGGGTATACTAGGTAAGCACTGGTTTATAAAAATTGCCCACTATATGACCTATTATATTTTTAAAAAGTTAAGATCCTACAATAGTTCATTTTGTTCTAAGGAATTTTCAGAGTAATATTAATCCTCTGTCTCCAAGAAAAACAAATGTATACTGTCATATGTATACTACAAATTATTTTTCTCACATGAAAAATTCTCAAATGTATATTATAAATTTGTTTTTTTGTAAATATGAGCTGTTTTACATTAATTAAAATAAGGATATAATTAATATTCTTCTCTCCAAAAGTGACATTGCTATTATTTATTTTTTCCATTTCTTAACTAATGAACTTATTTCTGAGAACGTGTGAAGTAGGTTGAGACTAATATAAGATCTTAATAATACCTTTGAGGAAATGAAAGAACTCAGCTATGCTAACTTATTAATTCTCAATATCTATGAGAAATAGTATGCAAGAAGTATTAGCCATGATTCATGGAGGAGGAAACTAAGGAACACTCTAGTTAATCAGCTTTCCTAAGGTCAACAACCACAGCTACATTTATAACTATGGAGATTCAAGGACCAGAAAATTTCCTCAGTGTGATTCCAATCTCAAGCTATCCTTCCAGTCTATCATATTTGAAGAACAAACAAGAATTTGTTAGGTGGTGACACTGAAATTTACTTCCTTGATTCTGTCCCTGAGCTAATTTTGCTGAATTATCAAGCTGATTACCAAACTTAATTGTTATCCAAACTTTAGCATAATATGGCTAGCTAAATGGACATAGGAATAATTTTGAGTACAAAAATTAACATGATTACTATCACAGGATTGTATGTATGGAAGATATCTGCAGTTGATGGCTAAATAAGGCAAAGAGGAAAAGGAACAATATATCCATTTGAATGCAGAGTTCCAAAGAATAGCAAAGAAATAAGAAAGACTTCCTCAGTGATCATTGCAAAGAAATTGTGTAAAATAATAGAATGGGAAAGACTAGAGATCTTTTTGAGAAAATTAGAGATACCAAGGGAACATTTCATGCAAAGATGGGCAATATAAAGGACAGAAATGGTATGGACTTAACAGAAGCAGAACATATTAAACAGAGGTGGCAAGAATACACAGAAGATCTATACAAAAAAGATCTTCATGTCTTCATGACCCAGACAAACACGATGGTGTGATCACTCACTTAGAGCCAGACCTCCTGGGATGAAAAGTCAGGTGGGCCTTAGGAAGCATCACTACAAACAAAACTAGTGGAGGTGATGGAATTCCAGTTGAGCTATTTCAAAACCTGAAAGATGATGCGGTGAAAGTGCTGCACTCAATATGCCAGCAAATTTGGAAAACTCGGCAGTGGCCACAGGACTGGAAAAGGTCAGTTTTCATTCCAACCCCAAAGAAAGGCAATGTCAAACAATGTTCAAACTACCACACAATTGTACTCATCTCACATGCTAGCAAAGTAATGCTCAAAATTCTCCAAGCCAGGCTGCAGCAGTATATGAACCGTGCACTTCCAGATGTTCAAGCTGGATTTAGAAAAGGCAGAGGAACCAGAGATCAAATTGCCAACATTCGCTGGATCATTGAAAAAGCAAGAGGGTTACAGAAAAACATCTACTTCTGCTTTAGTGACTACGCCAAAGCCTTTGACTGTGTGGATCACAACAAAATATGGAAAATACTTAAAGAGATGGGAATACCAGACCACCTGACCTGCCTCCTCAGAAATCTGTATGCAGGTCAAGAAGAAACATTTAGAACTGTACATGAAACAAGAGGCTGGTTCCAAACTGGGAAAGAGTTCATCAAGGCTGTATATTTTCACCCTGCTTATTTAACTTATATGTAGACTGCATCATGCAAAAAGCTGGGCTGGATGAAACAAGCTGGAATCTAGATTGCTGGGAGAAATATCAATAACTTCAGATATGCAGGTGATACCACCTTTATGGCAGAAAGCAAAGAAGAACTAAAGAGTCTTTTGATGAAAAAAGTGAAACAGGAAAGTGAAAAAGTTGGCTTAAAGCTCAACATTCAGAAAACTAAGATCATGGCATCTGGTCCCAAAAATTCATGGCAAATAGATGGGGAAACAATGGAAACAGTGAGAGACTTTATTTTGGGGGCTCCAAAATCACTACACATGTTGATTGTAGCCATGAAATTAAAATTTGCTTGCTGCTTGGAAGAAAAGCTATGAGCAGCCTAGACAGCTATTAAAAAGCAGAGACATTACCTTGTTAACAAAAGTCCATCAAGTCAAAGCTATGGTTTTTCCAGTAGTCATGTACAGATATGAGAGTTGGACTATAAAGAAAGCTGAGTACCAAAGAATTGATGCTTTTGAACTGTGTTGTTGGAAAAGACTCTTGAGAGTCCCTTGGACTGCAA
Source organism: Dama dama (assembly GCF_033118175.1). NCBI lineage: Eukaryota > Metazoa > Chordata > Mammalia > Artiodactyla > Cervidae > Dama > Dama dama. The sequence continues at coordinate 85,436,168 of NC_083698.1, read as the reverse complement.
GGAGATCCAACCAGTCAATCCTAAAGGAGATCAGTCTTGGGTGTTCATTGGAAGGACTAATGCTGAAGCTGAAACTCCAATACTTTGGCCACTTGATGTGAAGAAGTGATTCATTGGAAAAGACCCTGATGCTCGGAAAGATCAGAGGCAAGAGGAGAAGGGGTCGACAGAAGATGAGATGATTGGATGGCATCACCGACTCAATGGACCTGAGTTTGAGTAAGTTCCAGGAGTTTATGATGGACAGGGAAGCCCGGTGGGCTTCAGTCCATGAGGTCGCAAAGATTCAGACAGGTCTGAGCGACTGAACTGAACTAAACTGATTAGAGAAATTATACATGCACAAATACTTGTTCAGGTTTCAGTGCCATAAAAAGACCTTCAGCTTAATAAAGTCATTAATTTTGCAACTATTCATTCATTTCTTCTCTAGACAATTTGCATACCACCATTAGATCATGGTGCGAGATCAAATTGCCAACATCTGCTGGATCATCAAAAATGCAAGAGAGTTCCAGAAAAACGTATATTTCTGCTTTTTTGACTACGCCAAAGCCTTCGACTGTGTGGATCACAACAAACTGTGGAAAATTCTGAAGGAGATTGGAATACCAGACCACCTGACCTGCCTCTTGAGAAACCCATATGCAAGTCAGGAAGCAACAGTTAGAACTGGACATGGAACAACAGACTGCTTCCAATTAGGAAAAGGAGTACGTCAAGGCTGTATATTGTCACCCTGCTTATTTAACTTATATGCAGAGTACATCATGAGAAACACTGGGCTAGAAGAAGCACAAGCTGGAATCAAGGTTGCCAGGAGAATTATCAATAACCTCAGATATGCAGATGACACCACCCTTATGGCAGAAAGTGAAGATGAACTAAAGAGCCTCTTGATGAAAGTGAAAGAGGAGAGTGAAAAAGTTGGCTTAAAGCTCAACATTCAGAAAACTAAGATCATGGCATCTGTTCCCATTGCTTCATGGCAAATAGATGGGGAAACGGTGGCTGACTTTACTTTTCTGGGCTCCAAAATCACTGCAGATGGTGATTGCAGCCATGAAATTAAAAGACACTTACTCCTTGGAAGGAAAATTATGAGCAACCTAGATAGCATATTAAAAAGCAGAGACATTACTTTGTCAACAAAAGTCTGTCTAGTCAAGGCTATGGTTTTTCAAGTAGTCATGTATGGATGTGAGAGTTGGATTATAAAGAAAGCTGAGCCCTGATGAATTGATGCTTTTGAACTGTGCTGTTGGAGAAGACTCTTGAGAGTCCCTTGGACTGCAAGGAGATCCAACCAGTTTACCCTAAATGAGATCTGTCCTGGGTGTTCATTGGAAGGGCTAATGTTGAAGTTGAAACTCCAATACTTTGACCACCTGATGTGTAAGAGCTGACTCAGTTGAAAAGACCCTGATGCTGGGAAAGATTGAGTGCAGGAGCAGAAGGAGACAGCAGAGGGTGAGATGATTGGATGGCATCACTGACTCAATGGACATGAGCTTGGGTAAACTCTGGGAGTTGGTGATGGACAAGGAGGCCTCGCATGCTGCGGCATGGGTTTGCAAAGAGTCAGACACAACTGAACAACTGAACTGAGCTGATTAGTACATGATGACTCCCTAAATAGAAAAATGGAGGAATAAAATAAGTAAATTTTGAAAAAATGTTGACACAGTCTAATGAGTTTCACTTTAGATATTGATACACTCGAAGTCAGAGAATGTATTAACAATATAAAATTTGTTCTATAACTTTGCCAACTGGTCTCAACAGAAAAACCATTGGAGTAACTATAGTAGAACCCACTAACACAGTCATTTATAGGGAAATAACAATCATGAATTTTATGTCATTGAAGAAAATAAATAGCAATTATAGGTAATGATGAATTCAACAGAAAATGCATCAAAAGATGTTGGTTGTACTCTTGGTAATTTCAGGGAAGTCCTATAATGGATTATTTCACTACAGACATTAGTCATCAACCATGGTCATAGACATATATATTTTTATATTTAAACATATAAATATAAAAAGGTATATTAATAATATTTTAGACAATAACTAAGGCAGTCAGAGATTGGCAGGAGGTATTCCATCCTTGAGGCTTCCCTGGTGGCTCAGTGGTAAAGAATCTATCTACCAGTGGAGGAGACGCAGGTTTGATCCCTGGTTTGGGAAGAGGCCGTGGAGAAGGAAATGGCAACCCACTCCAGTATTCTTGCCTGGGAAATCCCAGGGACAGAGGAGCCTGGTGGGCTATAGTCCATGGGGTGGCAGTCAGATAGAACTTAGCGACTAAACAACAACGACAATACACACATGAAAGAATGGCAATGTTTACATGTTTTTTCACTGAGGATCTTTACTAAGATGATCCCCAGTGATATTTGTTTCCTGGTATCCATGCCTTTGTGTAATCTCCTCTCCTTGAAGATGGGCTTGATCCAATGACAACTGTCTTCTAACACACTACATATGGTGAAAGTGACAGTGTCAGTTCTGAGACTAAATTTCAAAAGTCTGTCTTCCATATTGCTCACCCTTGCTCGTGGTCCTCACGATGGAAGAAGAAATCTGCCATGTTGTGAGGAACCCAAAGGCAAATCCAGTGGCAAGGCACTGATCTCTGGTCAAATACAGGGAGAACTTGAGGTGGCTAACAGCCAGATGAAGGAGCCTGGGAATGGATTTCACCCCAGTTGAGCCTCGAGATGACTCCATCCCTACTCCTACACTTAATGGTAGCTTTGCGAGAGACCCTGGGCCAGAAGACCAAATTAACTTGCATCTGAATTTCCGTTAAAATACATGCTTTTCATAAGAAATACTTATTAAATTTTAGAGTGCAATCAAAATAGGCAGAGAATGGTAGATATTTGATCCTTGAAAGAAAGGAACCCTTGAAATAGGGGTGAGATAGGGCTTTCTAGCTGTCACAATGGTAAAGAATCCTCCTGCCAATGCAGGAGACTTGGGTTTGGTCCCAAGGTCAGGAAGATCCCCTGGAGGAGGAAATGGCAACCCACTCCAGTATTCTTGCCTGAAAACTACATGGACAGATGAGCCTGGCGGGGTACAATTCATGAGCTCACAAAGAATCAGATGCAACTTATCGATTGAATGACAACAATATACAAAATGAATAACTCTTAATACCATACAGGAAAATTAAGTTAAAAGGGATCAAAACCTAAGTGTTAATACTAAATTTTGTTAACACCAGATTTCCAGAAGAAAACAGATTTTTCAGTTATTATAGGTAAAAATGTATTAGCTACATAAGCACTAAGCCTAAATAAAAAAATATTAATTTGACTTTAACAAAATTTAACATCTTTAGTCTTCAAAAGGCACTATTGCAGAAGGAAAAGATAATCCATAGAGCAGAATAAAATATTTACAATATACATATCTGTTAAGTAACTTTTACCTAAAATACACAAATATTTTTATAACTCAATAATAAGAGACAATCCAATTAAAAATGCAAAAATTTTGAAAAGACATTTAATCATAATTACATAGGTAGCCAATAAGAATAAAGAAACAAAACAAACATTCTCATAAATCACTAGTCACCAGAGTAATACACAGGAGGAGATACTGCCAGAATAGCTAAATTTTTAAAATATGGACATTAATAAAAAGATGAAAAGTATAGGCAAGATACTGTACACATTGATGGGAATGCAAAATGGGATCATCACTTTAGAAGCAACTTGTCAGTTTTCTATAGAATTAGACATGTTCTATGCTGTGGTGTGCTAAGTCGCTTCAGCTCTGTCCAACTCTGTGAAACTCTGTGGACTGTACCACACCAGGCCCCTCTGTTCATGGGATTCTGCAGGCAAAAATACTGGAATGGGTTGCCATGCCCTCCTCCATGGGATCTTCCTAACCCAGGGATTGAACCTGCATCTCTAAATTCTCCTGCATTGGCTGGCAGGCTCTTCACCACTAGCGCCACCTGGGAAGCCCAAAATTAAGCATACATTGTCATAAAATAAAGCAACCCTCTTTCAGGTATTTACCCCAGGAAAATGAAAACAGATTTCCACACAAAGACCTGGATATGGATTGTTAGAGCAACTTTAAAATAACCCATAACAAGAAAAAAACCCAAGTCTAAAATATAGATAGCTTAAACATAAAATCGTGGAAAATAATGTATTGCCACCGACTGTGGGTAGATATTATGTACTGCCAAAGAACAAGAGGACATTTTCTGGTTAATGGAAATGCTCTTAGCTTTGATTGGTATGGTGGTCACATTCAGAAATCATTTGTTGTAATTAAAATCATTCGTTATGATTAACTGAACTGTATTTTCAAATGAGTAAACTTTACCACATGTAAATTATCCTTCAATAAGCCCATTTTTAAAAGTGGGGACCCTTTAACTCAAATGAACATTTTATTGCAGTAACTTAAAATGTTTAACTTAGAAAAGAGATTTGATGATTAACTTGCCTTTAAATGATTGATTGATAACTTACAGAAATTGAATACTTCCATTACTTAGCTCTAGATGAAAAAATAAGACTGGTAAACAATAGTTGCAAAAGGACAGATTTTATTTCTAGCTAAGGAAAGAGTCTGTGAGCTAGTGAGTGCTCTATCACTCAACTAAGGAGAGGCTGGAAGTTTACAGATTTAAGATGATGCAGAGGGCTTATTACATTGTTTGGCTGAGTTTGTTAAAGATACATTCTAATTCTAAGGTCACTGGTTTTTATGCTGTAAATCTAATAGATGGGAATAGAAAACATAATAGATGGTATTTTCATTTTTGTGACAGACAATAAAAATATAATCATCATAGTTTTATCTCTATTTTACATTTTGTAGGATTTATAAGTTTTGACACTATATCAAATAAGTTAAATTATTCTTTATGGCATGTAAAGAATGAATAAAGTAGATCAATAAATTATTGACTTAGCATCAGTAATTTAGTATTACTTTGAATTAAAATTTATACTATATATACATAGTATTACTTATTATGTTGTTATATAGTATTGCTTTAATACTTTTTTATATCACTTTGAATTAGAATTTATATATTAGTTCTATAAGATTTGGTAATGAACTACGCCCTTCCCATCTTTAATAATGTAAATGAATCTGTATTTTTACACATTGAGTCACTTGTAACTATTCTTTAGATTATTGATTATACCCTGTAGAAGTATTATTTGCTTATCTGAAATGTGGTCCTTATAGTTTCTTTCCCGTCTAATAGATTAAAGTATTTAAACACTAAATATAATTTAAAAGTTTTAGTTATGTATATTATCTTGCCTCTTAAATTTTGATAATGGAATCATATCATTCCAGACACTGTATTTTGCCAAAATTAGGGTAAAAAACTTAAGAGATTTTTCTTTTCAGACTTAGGATACAAAAGGTACAAACTTCTGTTTCTTTAGAAAATACAAGATTTTTAGTGAATTTCTGCTACATGGCACTGACAAAAAGAATAGAAATACAAAATTAGTAAGTATGTCTAATAAAAAGGTTTTTATTTTAAAAATTCACAATATCTAAAAGAAAACAAAGAATTTGATAAATAAGGATATTTCTATGAAGAAATAGAGGTTTTTAAAAAATTAAATAAATAAGAAAATATATCAAGAAGTCAAATAAGAAATAGACTATTTTAATTTCTATCAACGAATTAAAAACATTTTTATGTTTTAGTTTTAACTATTTTATTTTTTAAATTATGAGAATAATTTCCTAATGATGTCATCTACTTGGGAAAAGTTTGTGTTTGGATACTTCAAATAACTGTTTCAGAAACAATGATCCAAAAGCTCGGGTTGTCAGCAAAGAATGAAAAGACATATTTGAGCCATAAAAAGGAGAGGCAGGAAAACAAAGTTCATAAGACAGAAAATCAAAATACAGCACACCTTGAAAACTCAGAAAGTTAAACTGGCAATTGGTCACATCTGAAAAAAGAAATGAATTAATGAAGAACCATGATTGAAGATGCAGAAAGGGCTGCTTGTTCTGAAGATAAATAGGCTCAGAGGGGAGGTAAGAGGAAACAGGGTAAGGTGCATAGAATGAGTGATAACGGCTGTGAGGTAGCATGTTTATCACAGTAGTTCATGGCACTGGGGATAAAAGCCCAAAGTGTATTAAATCATTTAATTGCTTGCTATGAATTATGGAAGAAGACCCATTACTGTGGTATATTGTTATATAAAACTACATGTTCAAGAAAAGATATCCAAACCATCTGCAACGTTCCTTAGGGATCTCTTTATCAATTTAGAATTCTCTCACGTGAACTACATCAAGTATTAAGTGACTCGCAGAGGAGTAACAAATCTTGTGTTTTCCAGTATGGTGCAATAAAATTTGGTGACTCACAGACATATGAATTAATCACTAGATCGGTTAAATGCAAAAAAAAAAAAAAAAAAAGTCAAACTTGCAAGATGTTACCAAAATTTAGATGACAAATACTTTTTCCCCAATAAGGGAATGGCCTCAATAAAAGAATCAAACATAATTGCTGAATCTTAGAAAAGTAAGTTTTCAAAACCAACATGTTTTCTTTTAAAATGTAAAATAAGACAGTAATCAGAATGTCTTTTAGTTTACGAAATAAGTATTCATATATGAGTATGTTGAACAATAATAAATGGCAACTAAATTTATGCAAAGGAAATGGAAACTAATTAGTTACATATTGATTACATATTAGCCTCATTAGAAATGATGGTTTAGTGGAAATAATACCATATCTTAAATTTGTGGGTTTGAATTTGGATTTGGGGCTTTAAAATAAAAAAATACAAAGTCATATGCTTTATGCATTCAAGACTAAGAATAGCAAATTAAAATTTGATAAACATACCCATTATTTATTACTAGAAATTAATTAGTATGACTTTTTAAATGGGAACTGGTTTTGTGTTGATACAGACAGAAAGGATTAATCACTACAGTTAAAAACAGACCCAGAGGAATCGGGTGGAGAGGGAGGTGGGAGGGGGAATTGAGATGGGGAATACATGTAAATCCATGGCTGATTCGTGTCAATGTATGACAAAAACCACTACAATATTGTAAAGTAATTAACCTCCAACTAATAAAAAAAATAAAAAAAAAACAGACATTGGATCGTTTGCCACTTTATTTTATAAACTAATCAGTAAATCAACAAATGCTGATTAATCAGTAATGAGTTTTTAGTAGTGTGCTGGACAATGCAAGAGATACAAAGGAAGAAAAATACACAATTCATATAATCAAAGCCTCAGTTGTTGGGTGATCACCATGACTTAATTATGATTTTAAAATTTTATAATACTGATAGAATTCAAAATGTATTGTAATTGAATTCTTCTAACCAAAGCAATATCACTGGTATATATCTATGAAAGTACAAGTTTTGTTTAATAGATTGCAAACTTATAGTGTCAATATGGGCTAAAATTTTGCAATAAAAGGTGCCTGTTCTGCCATTTGAGAATTTGTAAGAAAAAAATCAACTGATTTGGTAGACTGAGTTTTTCGTTGAATTGGTTAGTTTTTGCACAGTATCATTTACATTTATAAAACCAGATGAAGGTTTTCAAGTATAAATCTAGCCATTAATTTATTATACTTCAAAATGTGTTAAGTAAAGCCTAAGGGAAGGACTGGGACCCTGATAATTATATTTCTGATAGAATTTTTAAATGTCTGCATAGATTAAAAAGGAGAAATATTATTTTAATTACTTTTCTTTTCCACATATACATATTTAATGCACACATACACCCATGCATGCTTTTTTAAATGTACATTACGGGTTTTAAAGAAACTCATAAGTGGAAAGTTTGGCATTCCAACTAAGCTATTTTTAGATATATGGATAATATTATTTTAAAATATTCTGGAGCAATGTATATTCTTACAATTTACTGGTTCCTCAAGTTTGAGGTCAGTCTCAAAATGGGTATGATAAATGACATGCAACCTTGCAAATTTTAATTTTTGTCACATTAAATTTAAGTAAAATCTTACCAAAATATTTAAGTCCTTTATTAAAATTTCCTAAGTATGATTTTTCTCTTTTTCTTTTCATCTCAGTTAACCATCATCATGGTTTTATATGTATCATTCAATAATGTTCTCTAAATGTATGTTTATAAGCTATAAGTAGTTTTGTATCCCTATAACAATACATCTTTACAGGCCTAAGAAAAGTTTAGGATCCCATATTCTATTTAGGAAATTAAAACCAGCAATAAATTATACAAAATGTTTTCTGTCAAAATTTCTAAAGTTCAACATAATTTTCCAGAGGTATACAGATGTCAAGAAATTTACCTCTGATTTTTTCAGGCTTTAGGATTTGACTTCTAAATTTATCTTTAAGGTAAAGATAAATGAGCTTTCTACATGCAAAATATCCTTTATTTCAGTGATGGATTCTTACCACAACATGAGAAAGCAGAATTTTGTTCTTACTATAATTTTAGTCATTTAAAGATGCACAGGCTATTATATATCAATATAATTTTTTGTGTTTTCTTTTTCACCTTAGATAATCACAGGGGTAAACAATGCATGATATTTCCCTCCATAGAGATAGTCCCTTAAACAATATCCACTAGAGGTGTTTAAATGGAAACACCTTGTGGTATTTGCTACCCCTTATGGTGAACAGGAATGAATTCACAGTGACATTTACCCTCCCACCTGAAACAACAGTAACAACATAAGTTCATTCCAAAAGAAATAGATCACATGAAGATTTGTATATCTATTAATGACACTGAATTTATTGTTAACCTTTCCATATAGAAAACTCCAGGTCCATATGATTTTAATAGCAAATTCTATATATATTTAAAAAAATAATAATAACACTAGGGGCTTTGCCAGTGGATCAGTAGTAAAGAATCTGCCTGCCAATGCAGTTGCTGTGAAGCAGCTAAGCTCATGGGACACAACTACTGAACCCACCAGCCACAACTAATGAAGTCCTATGCCCTAGAGCCCTTGCTCCACAACAAGAGAAGCCACCGCAATGAGAAGCCAGGGCACCACAACGAAGAGTAGCCCCTGCTCGCTGCAACTAGAGAAAGCCCGTGTGCATCGACGAAAACCCAGCACAGTGAGTAAGTGAGTAAGTAAGTAAAAAAATACAATTAAATAATACTAATTCTATGCAAACTCTTCCAGATAACTGAAGAGGAGGAAAGATTGTCTAGTTCATTCCAAGATGCTAGAATTTTACTCTAGACATGATAAAAAAAACTCTAATTTCTTCATTAACACAAATGCAAAAATTCTGAACAAATTAGCAAATCAAATCCAAAAGTATATAATATTTCATGACCCTATGGTGTTTATCCCAGGAATACAAGCTTGATATTCTATTTGAAAACTTCCCAGTCTAAGTCACCTTCTAACAAATTAAAAAAGAAAACTATGTAATATTCTTAATGAACACAGAAAAAATCCATTCCTTGTTATAAGACTAAAAAAAGTCAACAGAAGCCATAATAATAAATCTCTCCATAAACAAAGAACAAGGATACCTCCTGAATCTGGTAAAGGACAGTTAAAAAATAAATCTATTCTAAACTCACAGTTAACTATGAAAATTGAATGGTTTCTCCCAATATCAAGGGCAAGACAAAGAACTCTATCATCACCAACTCAATGTTGCACGGGAGTTATAGCCCAGTACAAAAGACAAGACAAAGAAAAGGCTAAGACTGAAAGGAAGTAAACCTGTCTTTATTCCCAGAGAACTTGATCACCTGTGCAGAACATCTGTTGAAATCTACCAAAAAGCTGCCAGAATTAATGTGAATTTATCGACTGCAGTATACGAGATTCATATGAAAATTAATTATATTCTTGCAGACACAGATAAAAGAACCCCTGAGAAAAGCCTGCTCACTCTAGCCAAAGACTTGGGGAAAGAGACAGCTTGAAGGAGATTTTCTGACAATTACACACCATACTCCAGCCAAAAATCAAAGGAAAAACAGCTCTTTCTTTGATCACAGAGTCAGGCATCAATTTCAGCTTCTACCACCAGCCAGTAACTACCCTGGGGTTCCCAGGTGAAATTTTAAACTGGCCCCTGTACACAGGTAGGTAAGAGACCAAGAAAGAGGCAGATTACTCCAACTGGGAGGTGGCAGGTTTAATAAGAAACAGAACTTACCAGGCTTGTCTCTGGTGGTTGAAAAACCAAATAGATCTCCACACTTGCTTGCCTGGGTCTTGAGTTTATATGGAGGCCTTAACGGGGTTAAGCTATATGTACAGTCTAGGTTTCAGTAACACATGACTGTCTCAATGTGAGAGACTCATGACTCTCAACACGACTCGGTCCTTGAAGGGACCTTCATGGGACCTTCATAGGCAAGTCTCTCTCAGTCTCTTGTGGGGTCACTGCTCCTTTCTCCTGGGTCCTGGTACACACAAGTTTTTGTTTGTGTCCTCCAAGAGTCTGTTTCCCCAGTCCTCTGTAAGTTCTGGTGGCTCTATGGTGGAGTTAATGGTGACCTCCTCCAGGAGGGCTTATACCATACCCAGGTCTGCTGCACTCAGAGCCCCAGCCCCTGTGCAGCCCACTGCTGACCTGCACCTCTGCAGGAGACACTCAAACACACTTCTGGCTCAGTCTCTGCAGGGCCTCTGTGTCCTGCCTGGTGTAAGCAAGTTTTGTTTGAGCCCTCTGAGTGTCTCTGGCGGGTATGAGGTTTGATTCTAAATGCGATTTCTCCCCTTCTACCATCTTGCTGGGGCTTCTCCTTTGCCCTTGGATGTGGGGTATCTTTTTTTGGTGGGATCCAACACTCTCCTATTGATAGTTGTTCAGCAGCAAGTTGTAATTTTAAGGTTCTCATAGAAGACAAGTGCACATCCTTCTACTTCGCCATCTTGGAGTCATTCCATTTCACTAGAATGGGTGAATTTAACTCAGAAGACCATTATATCTACTACTGTGGGCAAGAATCACTTAGAAGAAATGGAGTAGCCATGATAGTCAACAAAAGATTCCAAAATGCAGTACTGGATGAGATCTCAAAAATGACAGAAGGATCTCTGCTCGTTTCCAAGGCAAACCATTCAATATCACAGTAATCCAAGACTATGCCTCGACCAGTAATGCTGAAGAAGCTGAAGTTGAACAATTCTATGAAGACCTACAAGGCCTTTGAGAACTAACACCCCAAAAAGATGTCCTTTTCATTATAGGGGACTAGAATGCAAAAGTAGGAAGTCAAGAAACATTTGGAATAACAGGCAAATTTGGCCTTGGAGTACAAAACAAAGCAGGTCAAAGTTGATAGAGTTTTGCCAAGAGAATGCATTGGTCATAGCAAGCACCCTCTTCAAACAACACAAGAGAAGACTATACACATGGACATCATTAAATGGTCAATAACAAAATCAGATTGATTATCTTCTTTGCAGCCAAAGACGGAGAAGTTCTATACAGTCAGCAAAAACAATACCGGGAGCTGACTGTGGCTCAGATCATGAACTCCTTATTGCCTAATTCAGACTTAAGTTTAAGTAGGTAGGGAAAACCACTAGGTCATTCAGGTATAACCTAAATCAAATCCCTTATGATTATAAAGTGGAAGTAACAAATAGATTCAAGGGATTAGATCTGATAGACAGAGTGCCTGAAGAAATATGGACAGAGATTTGTGATGTTGTACAGGAGGCAGTGATCAAGAACATCCCCAAGAAAAAGAAATGCAAAAAGGTAAAATTGTTGTATGAGGAGGCCTTACAAATAGGTGAGAAAAGGAAAGATGCAAAAGGCAAAGGAGAATAAGAAACATATACCCATCTGAATGCAGAGTTCTAAAGTATAGCAAGGGTAGATAAGAAAGCCTTCCTCAGTGATCAATGCAAAGAAATAGAGGACAATAACAGAATGGGAAAGACTAAAGATCTCTTCAAGAAAATTCGAGATACCAAGGGAATATTTCATGCAAAGAGGGGCACAATGAAGACAGAAATGGTATGGACCTAAAAGAAGCAGAAGAGAATAAGAAGAGATAGCAAGAATACACAGAAAATCTATACAAAAAAGATTTTCATGACCCAAATAACCACAATGGTGTGATCACTCACATAGAGTCAGACATCCTGGAATGTGAAGTCAAGCGGGCCTTAGGAAGCATCACTATGAACAAAGCTAGTGGAGGTGATGAAATTCCAGTTGAGCTATTTCAAATCCTAAAAGATGATGCTGTGAAAGTGTTACACTCAATATGCCAGCAAATTTGGAAAACTCAACAGTGGCCATAGGACTGGAAAAAGGTCAGTTTTCATTCCAATTCTAAAGAAAGGCAATGTCAAAGACTGTTCAAACTACTGCAAAATTTTACTTATCACACATGCTAGCAAAGTATTGCTCAAAAATCTCCAAGTCGGGCTTCAAAAGTATGTGAACCGTGACATTTCAGACATTGAAGCTGAATTTAGAAAAGGCAGAGGAACCAGAGATCAAATTGCCAACATCTGCTGGAGCATCAACAAAGAAAGAGAGTTCCAGAAAAACATCTACTTCTGCTTTACTGACTATACCAAAGCCTTTGACTCTGTGGATCACAACAAACTGTGGTAAATTCTTCAATAGATGGAAATACCAGACCACCTGACCTGCCTCCTGAGACATCTGTATGCAGGTCAGGAAGCACAGTTAAAACTGGACATGGAACAACAGACTGGTTCCAAATCAGGAAAGCAATATGTCAAGGCTGTATATTGTCACCCTGCTTATTTAACTTATATGCAGAGTACATCATGAGAAATGCCAGGCTGGATGAAGTGTAATGTGGTATCAAGATTGCCGGGAGAAATATCAATAACTTCAGATATGGAGATAATATGACACTTAAGGCAGAAAGCAAAGAATTAAAGAGCCTTTTGATGAAAGTGAAAGAGGAGAGTGAGAAAAGTTGGCTTAAAACTCAGCATTCTGAAAACTAAGATCATATCATCTGGTCCCATCATTTCATAGCAAACAGATGGGAAAACAATGGAAACAGTGACAGACTTTATTTTTGGAGGCTCCAAAATCACTCCAGATGGTGAAGACAGCCATGAAATTAAAAGATGCTTACTCCTTGGAAGAAAAGTTATGACCAACCTAGATAGCATATTAAAAAGCAGAGACATTACTTTGCCAACAAAGGTCCTCCTAGCCAAGGCTATGGTTTTTCTAGTAGTCATGCATGGATGTGAGAGCTGGACAATGAAGAAAGCTGAGCAACGAAGAACTGATGCTTTTGAACTGTGGAGTTGGAGAAGACTCTTGAGAGCCCCTTGGACTGCAAGGAGATCCAACCAGTCCATCCTAAAGGAGATTAGTCCTGGGTGTTCATTGGAAGGACCGATGCTGAAGCTGAAACTCCAATACTTTGGTCACCTGATGTGAAGAGTTGACTCATTGGAAAAGACCATGATGCTGGGAAAGTTTGAAGGCAGCAGGTGAAGGGGATGACAGAGGATGAGACGGTTGGATTGCATCACAAACTCGGTGGACATGAGTTTGCGTAAGCTCTGGGAGTTGATGATGGACAGGGAAGCCAGGAGTGCTGCAGTCCATTGGGTCACAAAGCGTCAGACACGACTGAGTGACTGAACTGAACTTACTGAAAAGTACTAATCTGTACACATTAGCAATATTGACTGAAAACATGAGTTAAAGAATAACTACAGAGACACTAACAAATGCCTCATATAGTGCATATTCATAGACACAAACCTCTTTCAGAAAACACGAATTTACAGTTCCATCTGAATTTGATGAATACGAACAAATACATAATAAACAAGCTAATTCATAAAAAACAGGTATTCAACCAGGCCTTCTGTGCAATAATAAAATGCAACTTTCCTAGGAATTTAGTTATCACATTGTTACATATAGACTATGGACACAAACTCATATGATAATGAGAAAATAATCTAGTTAGAGTTATATTTTATATAAACAGCCTGTAATTTTGAGAGGTTTTGCCAGCCATGTAACTTAAAATTATGAGTAAAAAGTAGAACAGAGGAAAATGAGTAAAGTTGATACTCAGACTTGATGTCAGTTCTTAATTTAAATCTTATTTTTAAAATAGTTTTCTCACTATGTTAGAAAAGGAAAAATAAAAGATAGGTAGAGATCAGAGAGTTAAGAAACATATGATTTCAGAAGACCAAACAAAAATTCCAATTTCATTATGGAAGCGTTCAACTTTCCACATCCTCATGAATAGTCTAGTCCCTAGGAAGCATGTCATGTGTGGGATCAATGATTTAGAAGAAATCTGTGGTGGGTTGAAATAGAAAAGTAATTGAGTAAAGAAGCTCAATTAAAAGATGAAACAATTTAATTTAATATATATCATAAGCATATTAATCAAGAAAGCATTTATACATTTTACTTCAAATAAGAGGTCTTCCAGGTTTGCTAGCCAGAGGCAAAAAATAGAAGCAGAATGGTGGTTGTGCTGCCTTATGACAAATTTTATTAGTATGCTCAGAATTATTCTGTCAGCCTTTTTAGGTAGACATTTAATTAGATTTGTCTTAAAAAGCCTTAAGTGACAGGAAGACAGCTGCATACTTACCTTGAAAATGACAAGCTACATTTTCCCTGTAAGCTGAACTGCTGCAGCTGTCTGATAATTTTCGCTCTTTTAAGGAAGTGGTTTGTAAGAACTAGACAAGTGATCAGGTTTGGGGCCATACTGACTTTTACAGGATTTGGGGAAGGCTGGGCAAAAGAACAAAGGGAAATTTATATCAGGGATAAAAATTGGTCATGCACTTGTGATTTCTGCTGGTCTGCTTTGGCTTATTCATTATGACATTAATATGTCCTTTTTGGAAAAAGAAAAAAAATTGAGCCAAATTTTGAAATGCAAATATTACAGACAAAGGAATAGATTCAGCCCTGCCTATGTGGTAATTTAAAATCAGTGCACTATATTTATGACTTTTCATTCTTTTCCAGTAATGTTTTTTTCTCATTCAAGTCTATGAATTACTCTGGAGGCACTGGAATATTCATTTATTCTTGGTTACTCTTGCACCGTCTGTTATTTTAGAGGAAATACACTGATGCTAATGGGAAATATATTGCTAGAGAGATACAGAGTGACAGTGAAATGAAGAAATATTTCCAAAAATGACAATGCCTAAAGTTTTACTCAAAACATTTAAGTCACATGCTTGATAGTTGTGTAAATCATGGGCACTTGTAGACTCAGGGAAGGCCATAGGGAATTGGTGGTGCATGCATGCCTGCTAAGTCACTTCAGTCGTGTCCGACTCTGTGTGACCCCATAGACGGCAGTCCACCAGGCTCCTCTGTCCCTGGGATTCCCCAGGCAAGAATACTGGAGTGGGTTGCCATTTCCTTCTCCAATGCATGCTGGTACTGGCTGCCTAAGAATTATGTTATGTGTGGAATCAGTGATTTAGAAAAAAGCTATAGTAGGCTGAAATAAAGCAGCCTTTAATTTTCTGGGACCACGTAGCAGAGGTGCAGGTCAAATTGAAGAATAAGAAAGATCAAACACAAGGGCAGAAAAATCCATGTGGATGTAAAGATTAAAAACAAAAGAAGAAGCCTGTTGTCCAAGCTCTTTAGAGCCAAGAGATAGGAACAGAGGCAAGGAGGTGCCCCAAACAGCCTATCAAACAATTTACTGAAGAGTAGCTTGTTTGTGACTCCATCAGTCCAAGCCAGGGTGATTTCTTTGTTGTGGGACTGTTTCTATTCAGCGTATTTCAAGGACTAGCAACAAACATCTCTGGGAATGTTTTACAGCTTCATCTTTTAAACTCATCCTTATATATAATCAATTATGCCTCTTATACTCGTGTCTCTGAATTCAAGGAAGCTTAAATAGCAGACAAGGGAGGCCGTCTCGGTGATTTTGTTAGGTTGTGAGAAGAGACTTGGGCAATTTCAGAAAAGCAGATCCATGAGATGAAGCTGAAGCTGAGCTGGGCATTCAACTAATTTAATTGTTCCTTCCCCCAAACTCACTCCATCATCTCACTTCTCTTACTCACTGGACTTAATAATTGACCCTGGAGTCAACCAAAAGCAGACTGGTCAGCAATATGTGAGGAAAATGAGATTTTCACCTTTGTGGAGCTGTTCTATCTCAGATACATAAATTCCACTGTGAATACTCTGAGTATTACTGATAGGCAGCTCAGCTTTTACGCCTAAACCTCAAGGCTCTGAAAGGCATCCAGGCAAAAAATTAACACCCTGGTCTAATTCTTGTATCAAATATTTCCAGCCACATGTTCTGAGATGGTTCATGGGTGTTATGCAATAACTCCAAATCCCAATAGAAAATTACTCCAAATAGTTAAATGTCAGCATTATTAAAATATGCTAAATTTGAACCAATATTTATTCCCTCACTTGATTGTATTCCAGTTGAAATTAAAGGCCATATATCAGATAACTTGCTCCTTTAAATCTTTAAGAAATAAAAAGCTAAAATTCTTAAGTGTAAGGAAATTAAAATCCCCAAAATCATATTGCTTATTTTTTTTATTACACTGTTTTAGCCAGATGAATCTCATTTTGATGCCTGAATAATATTGGGATTCCTTCACCAACTGTGATCTAGGCTGTGATCCAGGGGGACTGGCATAGCCAACTACAGAAACTGAATTATTTCCATAAAAATTCTCTTGATCTAAGGTAATGGACTTGTCTTAACTAAAATCCTTAAACTTTCCACCTAGATTTCAGTGCTCAAACTAGTACTTGTGATTATTTCTCAGTTTCAAATAATATACATGCTGGGACTTTAAAGGCTCATTTCAAATTCAGGCTTTAGGCAAATAGAGGTCAAACATGTGGATTATAACTGATAAAAGTTATGCATGAAGATGCAACTTAATATAAATTCTAATGGATTTTTTTAATATTTCCTTTATATTTAACTTAAAAAAACACTGAACTAAGGAACCCAGCTTAGGAACATGGAAAATAGAATTAAAGCTTGCAAAGTCTAGGTACCTATGAAAACTAGATGGCTGGGTTGTACAGACAACACTTTCTATTTTTCTACCAGTCTTACCAACTGGGTCAAAGAGGTGGCAACCTCTTTCCTGGCTGACATAGAAGGCGTAGCAGCAGCCATAAGGTAACCATAAAGTAGTGTAACAGCAGAACGTAACCTCATATAACATAACCATGATGTTGCCCAAATGTAGCCCCAGGGCAGCAGCAGTCAGGGTTTTCATGGTAAAGCCCATATAGGTATATACCACACAAAGCAGCCTGTGACCAAGCAAGTACCTCGTGACAAGAACGTGCAGTGCTATAAGTGATCTCGCATTACGCAGCCATGCAAAGACACCGTTTACAGAACACGGGGCAAGGAGGTGTGAGAGCTTGGGGTGAGAGTGCCTGACTGCACCATCCTGTTGATTTCCCCACAATGACATATTTAAATATCTGATGGAACTCTATCTACAAATCAAAATCACTTGAATTTTCAGTTACATTATTTAATAAATCCTTCTTTTGCTTAAACATATCTTGCTGAGTTTCAGTCTTATGTAATAATAATTCAGCACTGATGGGATATCCGTACTAAAAGTATACCAAATAAGATATAATCAAACTCTGTGTTCAAAGATGTTTGTCACAATAAATCTGGAAAATACACAAACCGCTGAATTAACTTTTCATAAACTAGTACAAAGGAAAATTATGTGTTTGATATAGAACAATCTTAAAGTTAATTTGAAAAAAGATAGGTACAAAACTAAATGTGCATAGGATAATTAATTTAACATAAATTAAAATAAATGTATATCAATATGTAAATATATGCATATGTTCCTGTTGTTGAGACATCCAGTTGTGTCTGACTCTTTGCAACCACACGGCTGTCGCACACCAGGCCTCCCTGTCGTTCACCATCTCCTGAAGTCTGCCTAAGTTCACGTCCATTGCAACAGTGACGCCATCCAGCCATTTCATCCTCTGACGCCCTCTTCTTCTGTCCTCAATCTTTCCCAGTATTAGGACTTTCACAATGAGTCAGCTGTTTGCATCAGGTGACCAAAATACTGGAGCTTCAGCTTTAGCATCAGTCCTTCCTAATTATTTAGGGTTGATTTTCTTTAAGATTGACTGGTTTGATCTCCTTGCTGCCAAGGGACTCTCAGGAATCTTCACCACCACCACAATTCAAAGGTATCAGTTCTTTGGCACTCTGCTGTCTTTATGGTCCAGCTCTTGCCACCATATGTGACCACTGGAAAGCCTTGACTATACAGACCTTTGTCAGCAAAGTGATGTCTTAGCTTTTCAACACACTGTCTAGGTTTGTCATAGCTTTCGTGCCAAGAAGCAGAGATTAAGAAAAGGAAGATTTGCTAATAATGTTATAACTTATCTTACCTTGGTACTTTTATCATTAATTAAAAAATGTAAATAGAGATTATCTTTTGGTAGCATCATGGGCAATTTTTATTCTTTTTTAATACCTTAATTTGAAATTACTAATAAAGGTTATTATATTTCAAGAATGTCTATGAAGCTGAAGGTGGCACAGAGCTAAGAGTGATAATATATCTAATTTCAGAAAGATAATAGCCCCTTGAAGAGAAGGATCATAGTTTATTTATCTTTTCTCCTTAATGGTAACATATAAATTCTGCCCAATTGATTTGATATGTAATGAATAATGTGGTTTGATGATATGCATTAATTGCCAAGTTCTTTCCTCTTTTCTCTTAGAAAAACTGCTAGCCTTATTTGAAAATATACAATTCTTCCATTAAAATCATATGAAAAATTACAAAACTGAAAATTAAATAATCATTTGATCTATTTTATGGACAACTTTACATAGAAAAATGAGCTTAAAAGCAATTGGAATTGTGTGATTGTTG
Organism: Dama dama; assembly: GCF_033118175.1. Lineage (NCBI taxonomy): Eukaryota > Metazoa > Chordata > Mammalia > Artiodactyla > Cervidae > Dama > Dama dama. The sequence continues at coordinate 85,417,226 of NC_083698.1, read as the reverse complement.
CAAAATGTCAGACTCTTCCTCTTATAATTGTCTTCCAGTGAATGAATTTCTTGGACTTTAGGACAAATTGCAGGGTTCATTGAACCTTGAACATTCAGTACATTTTCATTTTCTTTTTAAGAAAGCTCTGGTATGCTGCTTAAGTAGCTGGTAGTCACAAATGAATATGGGAAACATAATTTCAATAGCAAATCTCAAATTCTGTTATATGGCTACATCTGTAGTCAATGAATAATGTAAATGAAGTTTCCAAAATTTTCTATATACCATGTGCATTTTTATTCCTACTCTTTTATCTGTGAATATTTATGCCAGCTTGTGATTTTTTGTCATTGCAAGTGCAAGGCAATTATAATATGGTTATAAAACATAACATAGTAACACTTTAGGAGATCCTCCAATATGCATCCAAAACTTCTTAAAGTTCAGTTTTTTCTTTAAGAGTTATAGCTTATCTCTAATTTAATAGACATGTTGGATCAATGGTTTATTTTTTTATGTATTTCTAAACAGAACTATATATTAAATGGGTATATGTACAATAAACATAATTTAAATAATGATCAAGTTCACCCTATCTCATTCAGGGAATATTGAAAAATAGAGAATTTAGAATTACCCCAAGGATGATATCAGGTATCTTTCTCAATGACTTGATCAAGATTATATAAACTTAATGATGACTCTTACATACAATAAACATTATATTTAGATTCATTCCCAAAACAAACTTCTATATTTGAAGGCAGTATACATTGTCTTCTTTAAAATAGCCCTTATTGGTTTGAACTCTCTCATTGAAACTATTATGCTGAAATGCATTCATATATCACAATAATTCATTATTTTTTTAAAGTGAGTGAAGTGAACTCACTCAGTCGTGTCCGACTCTTTGCGATCCCATGGACTGTAGCCTACCAGGAACCTCAGTCCATGGGATGTTCCAGGCAAGAATACTGGAGTGGGTTGCCATTTCCTTCTCCAGGGGATCTTCCTGACCCACGGATTGAACCCGGGTCTCCCACATTGTAGGCAGACGCTTTGCCGTCTGAGCTACCAGGGAAGCTCCAAGGAAACCCCAAATATAAGAATATCTCTTTTCTACAAATAGATAATCTAACGCATTCAAAGATCATTTTCTTTTACTTTTAAAACACAGGATCTCAGTAGTAATGCTTTTAAGGCAGTTCTGCAATGCTGGTGTAACTGGATGGTTTTCAGGTATTTGAAGTTGGGTTATTTTTCCCAGGAGTACGTTCTAACAAATGTCCAAGTGAGTTCAGGCAAAGTTATTATTTTTAAAGAAGCTTTGAAACAAAGAAAATGTCATGGGACTCTGAGACAGTAAACTGGACAAATAGTCAAATGGGTTTTCCTTGCCCCTTCATTCATGAAATCAAAGGCTAAAATTAGAATTGAATTTGAAAATATATATTAGAAGATATTTTTAACCACTAATTATTTTTGAATAATTATAGAATTAATGCCTTAAATCAGCATAGTAAATTTTAATTTTCAAACATATTTGCACAGGTTTTATCTTATTGTATGTTATTACAAATAAGATATTGAAATCCCATCTTTTCTTTTTTTTAACAATTTTTACAAGTCTTATTGACAGAGCAAGTATATTACACTCTATTAATCAGGAAAGCTTCTGTGTGTTCTGTGTATTTAACTCTCTACAACATCTTTTAATGATCTCTTGGCTCAAAGAATATTTATGTTTAGCAAAGCCGAATCCAAACCCAGGTTTACTAATACCTAGAACAAGTCCTGGCCCACTACTTGACACTGCTTAAGTCGAGATGGTTGCCATTCATTACTATTCATGGTCTAGAAGATGGTAATACTTAGAAAAAATGTTATGGATACTGAAAGACTGTACTTCAAATGCCAGTTTTTAAACTAGCATGTACTTAGAGAACTTACTCCTAGAGAAACTTAGGACGAAATGACAAATGAGGCTGAATCATATTTAACTGTTCTTTTAAACTGATAACAGGACACAATTCAAAGCAATGTTTGATTTTTGGTAAATTAGATACAAAAAAATCAAATTAGATCTCACTTAAATTGGATTCTCATTGTAAAAATCATCTTAAAAAGCTTCTCCAAGTTAATTGTTCATAGTACCAAAAGCAAAGCTTACAAGTATCAGAGATTGAGGGATGTGTTGCTTATGAATGTATTCATATGTTTACATATGTATTTATGTGTATTTTATATTCATTTATATATATAAATTGATTATTATATGCATCTTATATATAGATACAGAAGACAATATGTATATATATACACAAAATTAGACATACTAATTTTTTAGTATAAAAATAAATATAAAATTAGATATACTCAAGCATATATGTATATTATAGTTATGTGTATGTGTGTGTTGGTTCAGAAACCAAAATTCTAGGAGAAGTCATGCCAACAATCTATATAGAGAGAGGGACTTTGAGGTTAGACCATGGAAAAGTGTCATTGTCAATTTTTGTCTCATATATCTCTAAATTTTAAGTAAAATTTTCAGGGAGCATGTCATTGTAGATTATTTTTTATATAAAAAATCAAAATTTAAGGAGTGAAAATGTTGTGTCTTCATAGTAACTCATTCTTTATCAGCACTCTGGAATTCTGAATCACTTTAGCTGTAATTTTCAGGTGATGGCAGTTATTCTTTACAAAGTACCTTTTAGAGCACTTCCATCAACAGATTTTGTTATGAAGTTATAGTTATTAAAACACAGATTGACTAACAATTTTGCAAGGTATTTTCACATGCCAATATATATGCAAGGGTTTCTTTTTGCTCAAATATGTACACTGGTTCAATTATTTATATTCATTGCTGTTGCATACCCTCTTCTTTTATTCCCAGAGATGTAAAGCTAGGAGAATATAAACATATGCCGGAAGTATTTTTGCCTGGAAAATCCCATAGATGGAGGAGCCTGGTGGGCTGCAGTCCATGGGGGCGCTAAGAGTCAAACACGACTGAGCAACTTCACTTTCACTTTTCACTTTCATGCACTGGAGAAGGAAAATGGCAACCCACTCCAGTGTTCTTGCCTGGAGAATCCCAGGGATGGGGGAGCCTGGTGACTGCCATCTATGGGGTCGCACGGAGTCTGACACGACTGAGCAACTTAGCAGCAGCAGCAGCAGAAGTTAATACACTCAGATTTTCTCTACAGACAAGAGTTCCTGCAAATGATGAACAAAGAGTTAAGAAAGAAAGAAAGAAAGAAATCTAAATATAAAATAATATAGATTTCATGTCTTAATTCCCAGTAAGCCCATCCTAATTTCTTTCTGATTATGGGTCAGTACTGGTTAATATTTCTTTTTGTAGCTAATATGCCATTAAGTAAATAATATTTTAACATTGTAAATGGACTCAATTTTAAATTCACTGGATAAAGAGAAAATGTTATTTGCCATTCTCCTACGCCAATATGTCTTATCAGAATTATCCAAGAGGGGAAAAGCCATAGTGGTAATGATATTCTTTAAAAGTTTAAATTTAGTATTTCCCTGAGCTTTGCAACTAATTTACTATTTCCTCTACTTTCTACCATATTTCCTGCTGATAAAAGTTGTGAATCTCAAATAGGCTTTTAATACATATTAGTACATTTCTGCAGGGAAAAACAAATTATTTAAGGATATAAAGTAACTTTAACATGCTCTGGTTACAGAAAACCTGTAGAAAATTAAATATTTTAAATGTAATTTTTAGCAAAATATTAAAAAATAATCATCATCATCAAGAAGAAGGCTATATGTTTTACTACTTTAAATTGTTATTTTATAAAATACATATTCTAAAAAAATAGCTAATAGCCAAACTTCCAACAAGGATACTTCTTGTAATTTGCTGACAAGGATATCTTAAGTTTAAATATAAAGTTCATGACTTTGAGTACACATAAAATAGAACCAAATTGTGGTTTGCAAATATTTAACGTGAATGCTTACCGAGAATAAAGTAGCAAGGACCACAGAATAATAAAGCAACACAAAACTCATTTTAAAAAATAGAAATATTTTGACAGACCAAAAATTAAATGAACAAAAAATGATGACAGATATCATATAATGGCACACATTGCTTGTATATGGAACATGCTGCTGCTGCTAAGTCACTTCAGTCGTGTCCGACTCTGTGCGACCCCATGGACAGCAGCCCACCAGGCTCCTCTGTCCCTGGGATTCTCCAGGCAAGAATACTGGAGTGGGTTGCCATTTCCTTCTCATGGAACATGAGGTGATCTATTTTTCAGTCAGCAATGTACAATGATTGTTCTTGAGATTTAAATAAATGCACAGGTTTGTCAGGTACAAGTGATATAATTCCAGTGTAGTCAATAGACTATAGAATCTTAAATAAGCAAGCAATTTAATGCAATGTTTAACTCTTTTTTAGGCTTATTAGAAAATATTTAAATGTCAAGACCCATGGTCCTGTTCACCCTGGAAGCAACATTTCTTAAAGGTCATTCCAAAAATCTACAGAGTATGAAGAATGCTTTTTAAAAAGTCATAAATGAATTAGTTCAGTCTATATAAGAGAATACATGGGTGAGACCCAAGCAATGATTAATCTTCAGATCTATCCAACTGAAAAAGCTACTGAATAGATTTATTTCTTAAGCCTGTTTTTCATCTAGATATGTTTTCCCTCTAGCTTCCTATTGATTTTCCCACTACTTCTAAGGGTCATTTTACCAGCTGAAGAAAATGTTATCAACCATGTGAAAAAATATATATGATAAAGCAATACTTAAATACTAAATATTGAAAAAAACATTTAAAATATTTAAATTGTAATGAAAATGTTGTTTTAAATATATAATGCTGTATCTCTATATATACTCTGTTTTATAAAATGCTATTTGATAATAACATATACATACTTCATTGTATAACAGTGAATTTAGCTAAAGGACAACATGACAGATGAAGAAAAATAACTTTTAAAATTCTAAAAATATAAATTATAAACCTAAAAAGAAACTTTTTCCCCTTAATAAAAGCAAAAAAAAGATGGTGTGTGGATGAACTGACCACAGGAATGTTAAGGACATTTAAAATTGTTCTTCTTTACATTTTAAAACAATATAAATAAGTCTACAAGCAATAAATGCTGGAGAGGGTGTGGAGAAAAGGGAACCCTCTTACACTGTTGGTGGGAATGCAAACTAGTACAGCCGCTATGGAAAACAGTGTGGAGATTTCTTAAAAAATTGGAAATAGAACTGCCATATGACCCAGCAATCCCACTTCTGGGCATACACACTGAGGAAACCAGATCTGAAAGAGACACGTGCACCCCAATGTTCATCGCAGCACTGTTTATAATAGCCAGGACATGGAAGCAACCTAGATGCCCATCAGCAGATGAATGGATAAGGAAGCTGTGGTACATATACACCATGGAATATTACTCAGCCATTAAAAAGAATTCATTTGAACCAGTCCTAATGAGATGGATGAAGCTGGAGCCCATTATACAGAGTGAAGTAAGCCAGAAAGATAAAGAACATTACAGCATACTGACACATGTATATGGAATTTAGAAAGGTGATAACGATAACCCTATATGCAGAACAGAAAAAGAGACACAGAAATACAGAACAGACTTTTGAACTCTGTGGGAGAAGGTGAGGGTGGGATATTTCAAAAGAACAGCATGTATACTATCTATGGTGAAACAGATCACCAGCCCAGGTTGGATGCACGAGACAAGTGCTCCGGCCTGGTGCACTGGGAAGACCCAGAGGAATCGGGTGGAGAGGGAGGTGGGAGGGGGGATCGGGATTGGGAATACATGTAAATCCATGGCTGATTCATATCAATGTATGACAAAACCCACTGGAAAAAAAAAATAATAATAATAAAAATAAATAAAAAAAAATAAAACAATATAAATAGAAAAATTTATATTTTGCAAAAATAATTTAGTCTATTATTTACTAAAAACAGGGATGATTCCAAATGAAAAAAATGTCCTTTTTTTTCTTTTTTTGGTGGGGGTTCTCAGGGAAATTCAAACTAAATACCATTAAATGCCCACTACAGACCCAGAAGTTTAAAAAGAAAAATTTGAAGGAGCAGGAACTCTTGAACGTTGCTGGTGGGAGGAAAAATTGGCACAGGTTCGTGTGTGTGTATGTTAGTGCTCGGTTGTATCCAACTCTTTGCGACCCCATGGATTGTAGCTCACCAGGCTCATCTGTCCATGAAATTCTCCTGGCAAGAATACTGTAGTGGGTAGCCATTTCCTTCTCCAGGGGATCTTCCTGACCCAGGGACTGAACCTGGGTCTCCAGGTTTGCAGGCAGATTCTTTACCTTCTGAGCTACCAGTGAAGCCCATATAATATATAACAGTAACAATATATAATTCCATTTTAATTAAGTTCAAAAGTAAGTGAAATATTTTTATTATGGGTAGAGTTGTTACCTTGGCTGGGGAGAGAATGCTTGGAAATCGGTAGAGTAATGGTTTCTTGGTAAGATTATTGACTTCTTTGCTAAGTTATATTTAAGCTACATATTCATGTATTGCATTTCAATTTTTTAAAAAGTTTAATTAAAAAATACAGTGATGCATGAAATGACCAGAAGCAAAAGCTGAAGTGTTACCCTCATTTCCTAGTCATTTAAATAGTCATGATTTAAGACTGACATGAAAAAATTATCAATAATACCAAAAGTCAGGTATTATATACAAGTTCATTTATCAAGTACAGTATCTTTGCAATATATTTATCAGATATCCAGCTCAAAATATTGTCATTCTGGTGCCTCTGAAGACCTCATCACTTTTAGCCCCAAGGGATCCTAGTTGCAGACCTTTGCTTTCATTGTCAGTATCTACTGGCTTCTCCAAGTAAGCCCAGCCTTGGGGAAGATTTTCTAAACTAGATTAAGATAATCCTCCCACTTTGCCATAATTAGAGAGCAGTGTCCCCTTGCACTAACATCTATAAACTATTTTTAGTTTAAATGATAAAATCTTGAGAAAGTTTAAAGCATAACATTATAAATCTGGAAAAATACCTCTTCTATTAAACATACATAAGGTATCATTATAAGTCAGTACAATTTCAAAGTTTATTTGCATTTCAGTGCCCTGGCTCATCTCTTGAGTATATGGAAGCAATATGTGTTGATTCAAAAAAGATTTGCAAATAATTTTTCTCCTTAATATTTCTTTTCTTTTCTTGCTTAAACTCTTAGCAAAATAACTCTTATTTTCTCACTAACTTTAAACTATTTTATAATATTTTAACATTGTAATTAATATTTACACTGGCATCTAAATGAATTCGGTAACTGATGACTATATGCTTATTTGTTTACAGTGATTTGCCATCTGAAGCTAGGAGTTTCCATCTGGGTTGAGCAATTCCTCACAAAGGATTGAAGGTCCAAGAACTGAAAAACTATGAAGAAAAAAAAAAAAAGAAAAACTATGTAATGATTTCAATTTCCAGATAAGCCAAGAATCATTGTATAAGATTCCAATAAGTAAAAAGAAAGTTATACAAGGAACTGAATACCCACATAATTTCAACACTGTGACTGTTAATGCTCACTTCACAATAACTAATTCACCACAAACATTCTGAGCTTCAATTGAGCTCAGGATTATTTCAGTAAATGTTCTGAATATTAAACTTAAAATAAATCTCTTTTTTCATGTTATCTCTTCATGAACACTATAGTTATATTGACTTGATTTCCAGATATTTCTAATAGTTTCTCATCTTATCACTTTAGGTATTTGCTGTTGGTATCAAATAGTAAGAAAATACAGGGAAGCTCCGATATAAGGAAATAAACCATGGTGTTCTAAGCTTTATAGTTGTCTAACCAAAGCAGAAGTAAATTTATGAGAAGTGAGAGTGCTGGGTAGTAGAGAGCTAAAGGTAAAGCTAAAGGCTTCAGATAGCAAGTAGATCTCTCAGGCCAAGGGTTGATAAATCTTCACCATCAAAATCCAAATATGTATGAATCCCAATCTATTTGTCTAAATGTTTTCCATGATGGAGAAGTATTTGCCAATCAGTGTGGAATAAAACAAATTATTTACCCATGTACCTAAACCATCTTGCAATCCTGTGCAAAGTAAAAAATAATATTATTGTGACTTTAAACTTCCTTTTCTATCTCTGTGTTTCAAGAGATAATGGTCCTCATTCATTTTAATGAACAGATCCATGAGTCAGAGTGAAAGTGTTAGTTGCTCAGTTGTGCCTGACTCTTTGTGATTCCATGGAGTGTAGTCTGCCAGGCTCCTCTGTCCATGGGGTTTTCCAGGCAAGAATACTAGAATGGCTAGCTGTTCCCTTCTCCAGGGGACCTTCCTGACCCAGAGATCAAATCCAGGTCTTCTGCATTGCAGGCAGATTCTTATTAGTAGATTCTGAGCCACCAGGGAAGCAAAGAAGTGGAATAGGAAACATGCTGTGGGCCCTCTGACAATGGAAAGCTTTCTTAGAAACTTAACAATCAGTGGTGTGTCATGTGACTAACTCATGTCCAACTCACTGCAACCCAATGGACTGTAGTCTGCCAGGTTCCTCTGTCCATGGAATTTTGTCCAAGAATACTGGAGTGGGTTGCCATTTCCTTCTCCAAGTGATCTTCTCAACCCAGGGCTCAAACGCAGGTCTCCTGCAATCAGAGAGGACAGCAAACCCAGCCTGTGAGCAGAAGAGTAACACACAGTAGTATTAGCACCCTGGCATTCATAACAGAGTCTTATGCTTTGAAACCTGCTTCCCTGTTGGATTAGATGGTAAAGAATGTGCCTGCAATGCAGGAGACCAGGGTTCAATCCCTGGATTGAGAAGATCCCCTGGAGAAAGGAATGGCTACCTACTCCAGTATTCTTGCCTGCAGAATCCCATGGACAGAGGAGCTGGGCGCACTACCGTTCATGGGATCACAAAGAGTTGGATTTGACTGAGCCGACTAACACTTTCACTTTTTTCTGTTTCTGTGATAGCTAGTTTGGAGAGATGGTTGGTCAAGTTACATAATTTTTTCAAATTCAATTCTATTTTTAAAATGTTTAGCTCTTTCGCTTACATAGAGAAATAAAGATATTGCTTTTTGTTGTTTTTTGATCAGGGGATTGGAAGGGGTATTAGATAATTTCTGAAACATTGCATTTTATGCAATTTGGGGCATATATTTTGCACATAAATTAGAATATGAGAGTGTAGGATTATAGACACCTTTAAGAATAATTTATATCTTTTTTTTTTTTAATTTATATCTTTGAAGCCAGGGTCCAACAGAGCCAAATGCCTTGTTTCTATACAATTCGAGGTCACTACCCTAAGAAGGAACCAAGGGAGATGAGACCAAATGCCAGTTTACTACTTTTAGGAGTATAGTTTGGTATAATTGCAAAAAAATAATAAATCTACTAATAAGTCATTACTGTTATCTTTATACAAATATCACACAAAATTTGCATCTTGTTTTCTTTTTCTCACTTGATCTTCTCTTTCTCATATTTTCCAAGTTCAATTCTGAGGCAAATATTATCTAATATAATTTTTATATGCAGTTTTTTTTCTGACTGGCTTCTCTGACACCATTACCTAAAACATTTAGTCTTTTTTTTTTTCACAACAGAAGCAATGTTTAGGATTATGGTTGATCTTACAAAGGTCAAACAGAGTATATGCAAATCTATATTTTTATTGTTCTCATTCTGAAACACAAAGAGCCCAAGGACACAAATAAGGGAAAGTCATGGCAAATGAGAAGAAAATATTCAACATTAAATGCAAATGAAATTTAGTTTGCATTAATTGTACATATCTGGTGTAGAAGTTGTGAAATGTCATATCTGTGGTCTCATTTAACGGGGATATTAAACTTTAAAAATCACATAGAGCAACTGGTGCTGGAGAACACTTGGTTTTATCTTTAAGTCTAATTTTGCTTTTAGAGGATTTAAGCTATTATTTAATTATGTTCTTTATACAAGTTCTCATAAGAACTAACTGAGGCCAGACATGGTAGAATTGACATTTATTTTTATTTTATCGCTATTATTATCAGCACTAATACTATTTTCCTATGGGGCATTGGCTCCTCAGATTCCTTTGAGGACATGGACTTAAATAAGCCAGCTAAGTGGGAAGAGATCAGATCCCACTTTAAATGAGTGCTGATAAATTATAAATGACTGCCAATGATGATAGTTACATTCAGGTTATCAATAGTTGGAAATCCAATTAGATTAATGATAACTTTAATGTCTACAACACACATTTGAGGAAACACCTGTTTTGAAAATTTGACTTAACTTCTTGCTTTGATGTTTATTGTTTTGACAACTTTGCTCACTCCAGGAAAAAGCAGAATATGGATTTACTCAACCAAATAGACTCTTGCAGAGTAATGATAACAATCACAACAAATTACTGCAAAAGACACTGTGCAATCTAGGCATTTTAATTGAAACATTTTTTCATTTTAACCACTGTTAAGATTTTCAGTATATAAATAAGGAAGATATGTACTCAAAGAGCTGAAATAATTTACTAATGCACATTCAGCTAATTAATGCACCATCATGATTCAAAAGTAGCTGTCTATTCATTCCTTCAAACTCTGTGAGTCAATGCCACTGTTATTCATATTATCCAGATGTGAATATCTACATTTGGACAGTAATTTTCTTAGGATTATCATGGAGAATCAATGGTTGAACTCAAAATAACATATCAAACTAGGAAATCAAAGACATAAATATCATTGAACTAAGGGTCATGGAATAAAAGTCCAGAAATGTTATGTGCACCAACTTGATCAGCCGTTGGCACTAACTCTATTAACACATTCACTGGTTCATGTTTTTAAATAATTCAGTTCAGTTCAGTCACTCAGTTGTGTCCAACTCTTTGCGACCCCATCAACCGCAGCACACCAGACCTCCCTGTCCATCACCAACTCCTGGAGTCCACCCAAACCCATGTCCATTGAGTCGGTGATGCCATCCAACCATATCATCCTCTGTCGTCCTGTTTTCCTGCCCTCAACATTTCCCAGCATCAGGGTCTCTTCAAATGAGTCAGCACTTCGTATCAGGTAGCCAAAGTACTGGAGTTTCAGCTTCAGCATCAGTCCTACCAATGAACACCCAGGACTGATCTCCTTTAGGATGGACTGGTTGGATCTCCTTGCAGTCCAAGGGACTCTCAAGAGTCTTCTCCAATTCCACAGTTCAAAAGCATCAATTCTTCTATGCTCAGAATTCTTCTGTGCTAAGCTTTCTTTATAGTCCAACACTCGCATCCATACATGATGACTGGAAAAACCACAGGTTTGACTAGACAGACCTTTGTTGACAAAGTAATGTCTCTGCTTTTCAATATGCTGTCTAGGTTGGTCATAACTTTCCTTCCAAGGAGTAAGCGTCTTTTAATTCCATGGCTGCAATCACCATCTGCAGTGATTTTGGAGGCCAAAAAAATAAAGTCAGCCACTGTTTCCCCATCTATTTCCCATGAAGTGATGGGACCAGATGCCATGATCTTCATTTTCTGAATGTTGAGTTTTAAGCCAAATTTTTCACTCTCCTCTTTCACTTTCATCAAGAGGCTCTTTAGTTCCTCTTCACTTTCTGCCATAAGAGTGGTGTCATCTGCATATCTGAGGTTATTGATATTTCTCCTGGCAATCTTGATTCCAGCCTGTGCTTCCTCCAGCCCAGCGTTTCTCATGATGTACTCTGCATATAAGTTAAATAAGCAGGGTGACAATATACAGCCTTGACATACTCCTTCTCCTATTTGGAATCAGTCTGTTGTTCCATGTCCAGTTCTAACTGTTGCTTCCTGACCTCCATATAGGTTTCTCAAGAGGCAGGTCAGGTGGTCTGGTATTCCCATCTCTTTCAGAATTTTTCACAGTTTAAATAATTAGGTAACTAAAAATTAGTTAATTCACTTTTTAAAAGTCCAAAGTGTTGTATCCTTAAATGAAGTGAATTAAATAAAATATATTTTGAAGTACTTAGGAGCTGGAGATACTAAATTGTAATATATCTTACAAATAGAAAATATGATCCTAGTCGTAGTATGTATTAGCCATGAACTGAACCTACCGTTTCAGTTAACTCCTCTGTTTGTATAACATCAAATCATTTCCTCCTTTTGATACATGACCTACAAAAATGTTTAAGGTATCTCATCTAAAAATTTAAATTCCCCTAGATTCTATGAATGCTGATTGCCACAAGAACCAGCACAGCACTGCTGTTCCCACTAGGAAATTTAATTAATAACAAAAAAACAAGAAGGACAGAATTTTGTAGGAGAAGATTCATTGCTGCCAGTGTTCTAGAGATAACAGTAAACGTCTGGCTCAGAAACCATCAAAGTATGCTATTTATGCCCCACAAAAAATCTTGGTAAAGTTTTCCTACAATATTAGGAATATCCTTCTTAGGATATTTTCAGACCAATTTGTCTGAAGAATAAGGTTGATTTTTAACATATTTTATAAACATACACCAACTCTGACAGAAAATTTTACGACAAAACTTCACTGAAGTGTCATACACCTAGAAATAGTTATCTGAGATGATGCAAATGTTAGTGACATTCATATTATGGAGTGGGAAAGTAGATGAGAGATAACTTTTGGGTCTTAGGTCATCTGAGGTCCTGCATTCACTGAGAACAGGGCACTAGGGATTGACAGGCGATAAAACTATGTTTTTAGTTAGCATTGGAAAGCTAGAGAAAAACAACTTCAATCTCTACATTATTTCCTTTAGTTATTAAAATCTTACATCCTCATACACACACATATGTTTCCCAGGTGGCACTAGGGGTAAAAAAATCTGCCTGCCAATGCAGGAGATGCTAGAGAAGAAAGTTCAATCCCTAGGCTGAGAAGGTACCCTTGGAGGACAGTGTGGCAACCCACTCCAGTATTCTTGCCTGAAGAATCCCCTGGACAGAGGAGCCTGGTGGGCTACAGTCCATGGAGCTGCAAAGATCAGACATGACTGCAGTGACCGAGCACACACACACATATACACACGTGCACACACACACGCACAGGAAATCGTTCTATGACCATTCTGTAAAACTGTGGCTTTCTTTGTAGACTTTGTAGACTACAACAGTAATTGTAACTTGAGGAAAAATCAAGATTTTGGATTAAAGTTACTGAGTTATAATGGAAACAGAATTATGCCATCAGGTCTTGTACATAGAGTAGGCCACTTATAGAGGAAAAAATACAATATCAAAATTCAGAAAGATGACACTTCGAAGTAACTAGAAGACCTAGAAATTCCAAAACTCTCCTGAAATCCTCTGCTTTAGAAAACACTGTCTCAGGTATGGAAGAAAAATAACAACACTATCATTCTCTACCCCTCATTATAACTAATCCAGAAATCAGGAATCAAACCGAGCTCATAGTAGGAGGACAAAAAATTACGAAAGGCCAGTATGTGTCTGCCTTGCACAGCAGTCCCTGCACGAGCAGTTCATATGATCAAGACAGCTCTTGTGGCGCCTCCATCTCCTGCAGCATTTTGGTGGGTCTCTTTCTGGAAAAACTGACAAGAGGCCACTTAGTTAACACCACACTTCCCACCACTGCAGCTGGCTCTAAGACCAACTAATACTCATCATCTTCCTCTTCTACACTTAGTTTTGATTTTCCTCACTTTCAACCAGCATCTCTCCTGGTCTTAAAGGATCTCCCAGGCCCTTACTGCTGAGAGGTCTAAGCCCTGGTCTTTATGCCATTACTATGTTGTGCTTCTTACTATAACGCCTTTACACTGTAAAAATTGAGAAAGAAATTACCAAGTGAGGCCCCAGAGAGTAACTAGGTACATTTCTCCATTGGTTAGCAGCAGCTCTACAATAATCCGGTGATCATGACAAATTTCTTTCTTGCTTATTCTCAGGATTAACCATGAACTAAGTAAATGGATAGACAGAGCTTGAACTGTAATGAGACTTTTTCTATGTCCTCTGTTGAACGCATTTTTCCTCTGGAAGCCCTTTAAACTTGCAGAGCCCAGAGTAATACAAATTTATCCAAGTAAGCCTATGGGAGTGACAGTAAATGGGATCCTCCGCACAGACTCCTTTAAGTTCTCAAATCCAAGTATTCTATCCCTAAATCCATAGACCCATGTGAAATAAACAAAATAAAATGATGGTTGTTCATTTAGAGTATAAACATATTATGGAAGATGACACTCCATCACTGCAGTTTCATCACCAAGTTCTTATCTCATGAGGCTATTTCATGATCCTATCCAGACTGTCAGTTTCTGAGTGACGCAGCATGGAATCAGTTCAGTTCACTTCAGTTGCTCAGTCGCATCCGAACCACAGCACGCCAGGCCTCCCTATCCATCACCAACTGCCGGAGTCTACCCAAACCCATGTCCATTGAGTCAGTGATGCCATCCAACCATCTCATCTTCTGTCATCCCCTTCTCCTCCTGCCCTCCATCATGGAATAGGTCCAGTTAATTTCATGGTCATATCCCTACTTCTGCATCTCTTTTTATGTACAGTATGTCTCTTCATCCAGTGAAAAGTTAGATGAGAGCCTGTGATAATAGATCAAAAACTTAGTAAGCTCTCAGATAATATTACTGGTTAAGGTCCAGTAGTGCAAAAAGACAAACCCATACCCAGAATATATGTAGATTTCACCAAAGATGAATGCCTACATCACTAAGGACAGATAATCTAATATAGTCAGGTGGTTGATGGATGAGATGGTGACATAAAAGGGATCACCTTTACACTCTGTTGCTAGCCTGTTAAATATTTTCAACAGCAGTAAGTAAACGTGCCTGGGTTGAGTGAAAGTCTGTGCTTGTATGTTTTCACCATGGAAATCTACATGTGAATGTTCCAGCAGCTTTATTGAAAACTGCAAAAAAAAAAAAAAACAGTAAAAACAGTCCTTTGTTTCCAATAGGAAAATGAATAATCGAATCACTGATATATCTATACAATGGAACACTACTCAGTAATAAAAGGGAAAAAAAACAGGAATGCAGGTAAATCTCCAATTCATTATTCAAAGTGATAGAACCCAAATTCAAAAGTTTATATTCTGTATGATTACATTTATATAATACAGCAAAGGCAAAATCATAAGGACAGAGAACATTTCAGCAGTTGACAAGGTTTTACAGTGGTGGGGGAGGATGATTTGGTTACCAAGGGACAGACAATACAAGGGCGTTTCTGATTATGATTTGGTCACCTGATGTGAAGAACTGACTCATTGGAAAAGACTCTGATGCTGGGAAAGATTGAAGGCAGGAAGAGAAGGGGACGACAGAGGATGAGATGGTTGGATGACATCACCAACTCAATGGACATGAGTTTGAGCAAGCTCTGGGAGTTGGTGAAGGACAAGGAAGCCTGGCGTGCTGCCGTCCATGGGGTCGCAAAGAGTCAGACACAACTGAGCTATTGAACTAAACTGAACATCACTCTGCATTTGTCAAAACACATAATGTACACCTGAAAGAGTCAATCTGACTTTATCCAAGTTAGAAATTAGAAATTAGCAAGGAACAAATAATTGAAATCTTAGAACATACAGATGGATCCTTCTTTTTAAAGAGATAAACCCCCTGAAAATAATGAAACAGTTCATCCCTTTAATGCTGATTATTGCACCCATTTAAATAAATGGAATTTTGAGCTATTAATAATATCAGCTTAGAGAATGTAAACACTTAAATCTCTTTTCTATTCAGCATTTTTTAAATTGGTGGATCATCAGTGAATAAAGCAAACTACTCATGCTGCTCTGTAATGATCCTGTTTTAATTACTTCGACTATTTTCTACATGGCACTATTTCTTAAAATCTAAAAGATCACCAATATTTTTTGAACTGGAGACATTAAAAAGGAGAATTATCTTTATATCTCAGCTTTTATTCCTTTATGTTCATGCTTTCTTCCCAGAAATCGCTTAACACTGCGCCAATCTCCTACTTCTAATTAACCAGTCATCACTAGTTGTTTTTAAGGTAACTTCACATTCTGCTAAAACTGCTAAATGTCTTTATAGACTATCTCTCTCCCTATTTTTAACCTTCTGATTTTTTAACTCCTTGTAAACTTTGAGGCAAAAAAATAGGAACTGTGTAGATTCCTCCCAAGTCACTCTCGTAGATCATAGCAAGTGAATCCTGGCATTGCCCCTCATTTCCTATCAGCTTCTGGGGCCTGATGATATGAAAATTACCAGATATTAGAGAGAAAAGACCAAGAAAAAGAAGAGATACTGGGAAGAGAACATATGATAAATAATCAACAGAGCTGTTTAGTCCTGTCCAAGTAAAGCCAGGTAAGAAAGAATCGGAGACTGATTTTGACTTTGACTCCTGTTACCAGGACTGCTGATCTCTCCTAGGAATTTAGTTTCAAAAAGTCATTTTTATTCTTGTTCTTCTCTGAACAATGCCTGGGGAAAAGATTCTATTTTCAGATATTGGTTGCATCACATAAACTGCTTATTTGTAAAATAAACTTATTGCACAAGGTACCCTGGGCAGGTGAGCATCAAACACCCAAACTCACATATACAAGTGAGAAATGAAGGGTTTAAGGGATTTGGATTTGTTTTATGACATTCTCTGGCTTTATGAACACAGCCATACATAGTTAGCTAATATTTTGTTCACTGAATTCCAGGAGAGTTACTAAAGTCATAACTTCAGCCATGTTCTTCAGATCCAGCCCCCAAGAACCCAGACTAAACAGATGTTTGATCACCTGTTGATTTGAGGGGGGAAAGGGAGTGGGAGTAGAGAGAAGAGTCACAGGAGCAAGAAGAAGAAAGAAAAAGCCTGAGAAATATTGCAGTAGAGTCTACATTGATGAAGAAATGGACATGGACTAAGATAAATATGTGATACTTATTTTCATAAAACTTTATCTTTTTAAAACTATATTTACATAAATTATTTTACATGATACCTAGGGATTTTTCTAAAGAAAATAGACCAAATAAAATTACCGGCTTTCGTTTACAAGACAACTGAGTCTCAAAGCAATATATCAATTTGCTTGGACAGCTACTACTAGAATCTGTATTCCATTTTTAAGCTCAGCTCTCTTCACAATACTCAGTAGTAGCCTATAAACAAGTATGAACTAGAAGTTCTTTCTCATTTTTATACATATTTCAGTTGTTTCTCATTTCCCACTTTGTTCTTAAAATAATACCCATATTCTTAGCAATATTAAGTCTGAGATAAGGGGACCCCTTCGAGATCCTTTCTATGAGACTGATTGTTGCTATTGTTCAGTTATTCAGACGTGTCCGACTCTTTGCAACCTAATGGACTACAGCACGCCAGGCTTCCCTGTCCTTACTGTTTCCTAGAAATTGCTCAAACTCGTGTCCATTGAGTTGATGTTTCCATCCAACAATCTTATCCTCTGTTGCCTCATTTTCCTTCTGCCCTCAATCTTTCCGAGCATCAGGGTCTTTTCCAATGAGTGAGCCCTTCACATCAGGTGGTTAAAATATTGGCGCTTTAGCTCCAGCATCAGTACTTCCAATGAATATTCACATTTGATTTCTTTTAGGATTGACTGATTTGATTTCCTTGCAGTCCAAAAGACTCTCAAGAGTCTTCTCCAACACCACAATTTAATAGCATCAATTCTTTGGCACTCAGCCTTCTTTATGGTCCAACGCTCACATCCATACGACTACTGGAAAAACCGTATCTTTGACTATACGTGGTGATATCCTATAATAAAGGCTAGGATATAACTTCTACTATTACATATTCTCTCCTTTTCACTTTTTCTATTCTTCTTCCTTTTAAATATTTATTGTTAAAATGCCTCTTAGTTATTTTTATATCTTGCCACATTTAGCAATTCTTCTTAAGATGAGGTTGATAGATGTAGTTATTCTTAATAGTTCGCTTGAGTCTTATTGGTAAAGTCAGTATTGACTTTCTTTTCTGATGATGTAATGAGAGCTTAGTGAAATTGAACAATAATGATAAAATGTCTAAATTTTCACTATATCTAAATTCTCCACTATGTCAGAAGCAGTCAGCTCCTATTTTAAAGTGAGGCTTTATCGTTCACCAGGAGCATATTTCTAAGTAGTTAGTATTCTCTTGGTTCAGTTTTATGAGGTCCTTTGCTGATGACTGGGCAGTCTCTATTCTTGGATGTCATGTTGGACCTCTGTGTGTGAAAAAATGAAAATGTAGTTCTGCTACCTGGGCCAATGAACACATGAAGCGTTTCTCCATTGGGTCATTCTTCTGAGGAACTATCACTATTGATAACTATGTAATCTATCACCAGAGAGCATTAAAAATGATGTATCAGTTTGCCCTGCTTGTACCTTAGTAGTCTTGACATTACCAATTCTAACTTTCATAGTTGGCTTAGTGATATCATTTGCTTCTGCAATTTTGAGCAAAATAGACACAAAGGAAAAATAAAAATAGAGGCTTTTTCATGATTTCCCTGGTTAGTTTTCCTGAAGATAGTTGAAAAATAGTGTGTATGTAATTTTTCTATAACAAAACTATTACCAAACTAGAATGTATTTGTATGTAAAGTGACTCTTCCATAATTCAAAGCTTAAACCAAGGAACAAATAGTTTAAATCTTTCTCCCTGGCTTCCTCTTATAGCTCTCTGGTATTTTTACCACAGGTCTTTGTATCTGTTTTTATTTGGGCACACACACACACACACACCTATATATGTTGCTGTTATTGTTTAGTCGCTAAGCTGTGTTTGATTCTGCGATCCCATGGACTATAGCCCACCAGTCTCCTCTGTCCATGGGATTTCCCAGGTAAGAATCCTGGAGTGGGTTGCCATTTCCTTCTCCAAGGGATCTTCCCAACCAAGGGCCTTGTTTACTGCATTGCCAAGCAGGTTCTTTATTGCTGAACCACCAGAGAAGCCCACCTACTATATAGACACACAATAAATACCTTTAAAATAACTTGAATGAATATAAATGATAAATAATTTTCTTGTAAAAATTCAATAAATTTAAATTGGAATGAATAAGAGCTTATAAAAAGGCACTTTTAATAGACTATAATATAGACATAGAGGTGACTATGAGAAAAACGGATTTTCAAGGTAGCATGGTGGTAAAGAACCAGCCTGTCAATGTAGGAGATGCAGGAGACACAGGTTTGATCCCAGGGTCAGGAAGATTACCTGGAGTAAGAAATGGCAACCCACTCCAGTATTTCTGCCTGAAAAATTCCATGAACAGAGAAGCCTGGTGGGTTGCAGTCCATGGGGCTGAAAGTTGGACGTGACTGAGCATGCATCCACATGAACATAACAACAGCAATTCTTAGTTTCAGAGCCCAGTACTCAAAGCAAAATATCTATCTGCCTGTCTGTCTATCAGTCTAACTGTTGATGTAATTTATCATACATACATATGCATATATTACTCATTTGAAAAAGCCAGGCAATGTTCTGCTTTTCTCTTTTTTTTCTAACTAGTAATGAGATTAATAAAAACACTTGGTATTTCTTATAAATTTATTACATTCATAGCATCTATTTCAAAGTTAAATGTAGTATAATTGTGGAAAATAAAAGGAATTAAAACATATACATTTCTGTATAAAGCTGTAATATTATATCTGAAAATACGACACTAGCAGTCAATTCTCACCAGTTAGTAAATAAAAGCAAATGAGGAATAAGGATTTTAATTCTCTTGTAGTAAATATAGTTAATTTTAAGTGAGCTTTTTCCAATTTTGATTCACATTTTATTCATGCATTAAATACATTTACATACTGCTATCAATAAAATAATGCATGTTGATTAATCTATTGACTCCTTTTAAAGTCTTCCCCAACCTGTCAGATGCCTATACACATTAATGATACTTTTCTAATAATAGAAGAATAGGACCTTATGAAATAATTTAATTTCTTAATATCACAAACCCAGATGTACTTTTTTCTATACCATTTCTTAAATTCAGTTTGAGTTCTTCTTCCTAGATAATAATCACTTATGTCAAAAGACAGAATCTGTATTTTAGGGTAACAAAATAAAAATTGAAAAAAATCTATAATGTTCTAGTTCTACAGTATTTATTGCGACAATTTACCCATTATGCTCCTGCGAATTATGTTTCTAATGTGTGACCTTTAATAAAAGTAGGAATAAAGTTTTAGCTGCCTCATGAAATGTAGTAAAATTGCAAAGTAAAGAATCAAAATCACCTCTATTTGTGCTCACAAAAACCTCCAAAATTCCTCAATAGTAAAGTTATGTATCATAGACAAAAACAATTTGAACATCATCTTATAAGGGATTCTTAGGTAAGCCAGGATCTGGTCTGTTTTAAAACTTAAAATCATATATGTCATATCTAAATTTTTAAGTAATTATCTCTATATTAAAACATGTTAATGCTCAAATCTCTAAATATACAATATATTGAACATATACTTATCTAACAAGACAACCTGGCTTATCAAGAACCTGGTACTTAAGCGGGAGGAGTCATTTGCCCTCCTTTGGAAGTGTTCCTTCCCCAAATACAGCCGCTGGGATCTGGGACTTGGAGGCTACACTGTAAGAGAACATTTTTTCCACTGCTGGAGCACTAAAGGTAGAATAAAATAAATTGATATTCAAACATGTCCTTACTTAAACTTGTCTGGTACATTCTTAGTCAGATATAGAAAGGAGTGATGAATAACAGTAGCTCCCAAGGAAAAACTCACCATATGGTAAATGGATCTCTGCAGGTAATCAATTTCAACTTTAGAGCCTAGGATATAGAAATCAAGTGTTGATTCTCTGATCAGCATGCAGTTAATGTGGAAAGAGCTCCTGGCCCCCTAAACAAAAAAAAGAAGAAAAATTCCCATCTTAATATTAGGGCCACAATGAGGACTTGAGGAAGGTTAATTATGAAAAAGCAATAGCACAAGAGACATCTCTCTCACCCTCATTGAGCATTAAAGTGAAAAGAGCATAATTCCTCTCAGCCAAAGGAGCAGATCAAGAAGCAATCTTGATCTGCATAAATAAGCACAAGAAAGTGGTCATGATGAACAAACCACAATGGGCTTGCAGGGATAACATGGGAGTTTTCTTGGTCTCCCCTGAGGATGAGGCTGGAATGATGAAGGGATATGAAACCAACCTAAATAGGACATGTGGTTCCTTGTAGGTTGTCTCAGGGGAACACGAGAAGGATTGATTCAATGACAAGTATGTTACTCTAGGGTGTCTCAGGATTATATCTGGAATGAAATTTTAGAAAGAAAAAGACTGAATTCCATACTAATTTAATGGTTAGAGTTTCACAGGTATAAATAATTGTAGCAGTGAAATCTAAGTATATGCCACACATTCTTTACATTTGAAGCACCTTTCAATCCTTAAAGCCACTCCATGTAATAGATGGAATAACTGGGGGACTGAGGTAACAATGGCCCAAGTACACACATTCAGTAACAAGTAGAATCGCTGTTAACCCAAGAAATCCAATTCCAAAATTTCCTTTTAAAACCATTTCTCTAACACTGGATATTTTAGGAAATAGAAACTTACTATGGAGATGAGGCTAACAGGATCTATAATGTTTGGGTTTCAGTTGATCCCCTTTCTATTACTTGTTTTTGAAGATCATTTAACTTACGATAGATATATAACCTCTTGTATCTTCCCAACTAAAAGTTTAGCCATTTCTATGAATGGAGTTGGAAAACAAATCTATTTTTTGATAAGTAATCATCTTGCTCTCAGCATCTAAAACTTATTACCAAAATATTGTTTTCTGCCAGACAGACAAATGGTATTTTTCCTTATCCCAAAGCCTTAGGGTATGATAGGCATTTTTTATTGTGTTTATTAGTGGAATTTTCTACTTCTTTGAGATTACTATCCTTGTCATTCGCTAGAAGCTACAATATGAATTTTGCATTCAAATTTCAGTGCCTTTTTCTGGGCATGCAATTATACTTCAAATGATAATATCATCTGTTCACACTTTTTATTGGGAGAACTCAAATATTAACACTTTGTTCTCTTTAAAGATGGTGATCTAAGTTTTATGTAGTAAACACTCCAATTATATTATTGGTTTGAGAGGAAATTTCTGAATTTTAATTAAAGATACTTGACAATTTTGATTAAAGATACTTGCTTTTGTCAGATTAATGAGGCATAGCTTTGCTTGGTTTTCATTGATTTATTTTGATACACAGACAGGTAGAATTGCTTTGATTCATGGGTAAATTATTTTTTAAAATAGAAGTATTTCTAAATTTCAAGTTTATATTTAAGATGAGTATAAACATGCTTAGATTGTTTCAATACTTTCACTATCTTTCAGTGAAGATTTTGATTTAAAATTTTCTCTATTCCCTTCAATCCAACTAAAATTTCAGAGTATGAGTGATTACATAGAAAACCTTTACAAAAAAACTAAAAAAAAAAAAAAAAAAAATCACATATAAAACAAAAACTTTTGCTCATAGCATAGTAATGAAAGTAAAATCAGCAATTCATAACAGATGAAAAATAATCATTTTGTATAGAGTAGCTGCAATCAATTATTATTATAACATTTAATCAGTATTATAGCATTCACCAGGTTCAAGAGAATTAAACAAAATCCTTATAAACATTGCTTACTTGTTAACAAACCAGCTGAAAGATTATCAAATGCACTGCCTTTTTTTTTTTTTTAAGATATTTGAGATATGCCAAGTTAATGATTCAAGGTATTATGAAGGGATTTTAAATGAAATCTTTTGAAAATGTTCATAATGGGTGCCTCTGAAGTCTGAAACATGTATATGAATAGGATTTGTCTGATACTCTCCACTGCATTTTCAAGATTGGATAAGAGAGGAATATGTAGTGGTTTTTGTCATACATTGACATGAATTTGCCATGGATTTACATGTATTCCCCATCCCGATCACCCCTCCCACCTCCCTTTCCACCCGATCCCTCTGGGTCTTCCCAGTGCACCAGGCCCGAGCACTTGTCTCATGCATCCAACCTGGGCTCGTGGTCTGTTTCACCCGAGATAATATACATGTTTCGAGGCTGTTCTCTCAAAACATCCCACCCTCGCCTTTTCCCACAGAGTCCAAAAGTCTGTTCTGTACATCTGTATGACAAAAACCACTACAATATTGTAAAGTAATTAGTCTCCAACTAATAAAAATAAATGGAAAATAAAAAATAAAAAAAAAAAAGAGAGGAACGTGTATTAAAACCAGACACCATTTTTTACAGGTTGTAATTTAAGATGGTCAAGGAAGGAATACAACTTTATATATTTATATGTAAATATAAAATAAATATATAAACTTTATACTTTTATATACAACTATATATTCCCCTTTATATTTTGTACAATTTTATCACTCATCCTTAAGAGGCATTTATTAATAACAATCAGAATTTTTTTCAGTAAAGGAAGATTGAGTTACACTAAATCTCCTGCTGAGAATAATTTTAAAAACCCAGACACAAACACCTACTTCAAGACACAAAGGAAATGCTAAGGTTGTGAAGAATAACCAGTTAGGATCTGTGAGAGGATGAAAGCATAGGCAGAGACAAGTTTAGGGCGTCTTTTAAGTATTTTCTGACTCAAGAGAAAGTAGCAGAGAAGAATTTTCTGACTCGAGAGGACGTAGCAGAGAAGCTGAGAGGCTTAAATATGCTGTTATCAGTCCTGCTATGCTAGGGGGCAGAAATTGGAGTTCAGAAATGGTAACCTGGTGAACTCCTCTTGATTTCAGAGAATTATGATCAATAAGTAAAAGTGAGATAGATAGAGTGCCTCAAGAACTACGGATGGAGGTTTGTGAAGTTGTATAGGAGACAGGGATCAAGACCATCCCCATGGAAAAGAAACGCAAAAAGGCAAAATGGTTGTCTGAGGAAGCCTTACAAATAGCTGTAAAAAGAAGAAAAGTGAAAGGCAAAAGAGAAAAGGAAAGATATACCCATTTGAATGCAGAGTTCCAAAGAATAGCCAGGAGAGATAACAAAGCCTTCCTCAGCGATTAGTGCAAAGAAATAGAGGAAAACAATAGAAGGGGAAAGGTGAGAGATCTCTTCACGAAAATTAGAGATACCAAGGGAAGACTTCATGCAAAGATGGGCAAATATAAAGGACAGAAGTGGTATGGACCTAACAGAAGCAGAAGATTTTAAGAGGAGGTGGCAAGAAAACACAGAAGTATACAAAAAAGATCTTCATGACCCAGATAACCATGATGGTGTGATCACTCACCTGGAGCCAGACATCCAGGAATGTAAAGTCAAGTGGACCTTAGGAAGCATTACTATGAACAAAGCTAGTGGAGGTGATGGAATTCAAGTTGAACTAATTCAAATCCTAAAAGATGATGCTATGAAAGTGTGGCACTCAATATGCCAGCAAATATGGAAAACACAGCGGTGGCCACAGGAATGGAAAATGTCAGTTATCATTCCAATCCCTAAGAAAGGCAATGCCAAAGAATGTTCAAAGTGCCCCGCAATTGCAATCATCTTACATGCTAGCAGAGTAATGCTCAAAATTCTCGAAGCCAGGCTTCAATAGTACGTGAACCATGAACTTTCAGATATTCAAGCTGGATTTAGAAAAGGCAGAGGAACCAGAGATCAAATGGCCAACATGTGATGTATCATCAAAAAAGCAAGAGAGTTCCAGAAAAACATCTGTTTCTGCTTTATTGACTATTCCAAAGCCTTTGACTATGTGGACCACAACAAACTCTGGAAAATTCTTAAAGAGATGGGAATACCAGACCACCTGACTTGCCTCTTGAGAAATCTGTATGCAGGTCGGGAAGCAACAGTTAGAACTGGACATGGAACAACAGACTGGTTCCAAATAGGGAAAGGAGTACATCAAGGCTGTATATTGTCAGCCTTGTCAAATAACCCTGCTTATTTAACTTATATGCAGAGTACATAATGAGAAACACTGGGCTGGAGGAAGCACAGGCTGGAATCAAGATTGCCAGGAGAAATATCAATAACCTCAGATATGCAGATGACACTACCCTTATGGCAGAAAATGAAGAAGAACTAAAGAGCCTCTTGATGAAAGTGAAAGAGGAGAGTGAAAACGTTGGCTTAAAACTCAATATTCAGAAAACTAAGATCATGGCATCTGATCCCATCACTTCATGGCAAATAGATGGGGAAAGAGTGGAAACAGTGGCTGACTTTATTGTTTTGGGCTCCAAAATCATTGCAAGTGGTGACTGCAGCCATGAAATTAAAAGACACTTACTGCTTGGGAGGAAAGTTATGACCAACCTAAACAGCATATTAAAAAGCAGAGACATTACTTTGTCAACAAAGGTCCATCTAGACAAAGCTATGGTTTTTCCAGTAGTCATGTATGGATGTGAGAGTTGGACTATAAAAAAAGCTGAGTGCAGAATTGATGCTTTTGAACTGTGGTGTTAGAGAAGACTCTTGAGAGTCCCTTGGACTGCAAGGAAATCCAACCAGTCCATCCTCAAGGAGATCAGTCCTGGGTGTTCACTGGAAGGACTGATGCTGGAGCTGAAACTCCAATACTTTGGCCACCTGATGTGAAGAGCTGACTCATTTGAAAAGACCTTGATGCTGGGGAAGACTGAGGGCAGGAGGAGAAGGGGACAACAGAGGATGAGATGGTTGGATGGCTCACCAACTTGATGGACATGGGTTTGAGTAAACTCCAGGAATTGGTGATGGACAGGGAGGCCTGGCGTGCTGTGGTTCATGGGGTTGCAAAGAGTCGGACTCAACTGAGTGACTGAACTGATCTGAGCTAGTGAACATCACAGTGACATCAGTTGGCTCAAGGCACCCCTCCCACACCCCTCAAGAACCCAGGATGAAGCCCTCCTCAGACTCTTTGGTCTAATCTCTAAATGTGCTGCGCTTTTACTTAATGAAGAAGTCATTAACCCTGGGTGGTTAATTTTAGAAGAGATTAAATATGGAAAGGGAATTTAAGCCATTTAAAACAAAAGAGATTTGGATAAATGGAAGTTTCTTTACTCTTTAGCAGGATGGGAAACTGAAGGAGATTAATGAGACACAGAGGTAGTTATGTCTCCCAGATACATTTAAAAAATTATCACTAACTCTACTCTCATTTATCATAGTTTTTCTCTTAATCTATTTTATTGTAATTCACCTCTGTGAAGATATTGTTGCTTCCGCTACAGTTTGCAGTGATGTGTGGGAGGTGTGAGGTACTGTGCCTCTATTTAACATTATGTGATTAGTGGAGTCTACTCTTTTTAATAATCTTGTTCTTTTCTCCTTTATTCAGGATTAAAATCTAAAGTTAAGACTAACAGTAAAGTTGGCTCAAAAAAATTCCAGATAATTTACTTCAAATTTATATACTGGCACTCTTTTTTGCCAAGGTTTCTAACACTTCATATGAAAAACATGGCCAATTCAGAAGCCCTGCTTAGAAAGAAAATTTTCTTCATCCTAAAACTACCTGAATATTTTCTATTCCTCTCTCCTATGGAACTTAGGGGAAGAGATATTCATAAGTTCAAACTGAATTAATAAAGCTATACTGTTCTAAGCACTGCCACTGACATTCCACAGACAGCGTAAGACATTAGCTATAAAACCTGTACAAGAAGCTACCAACAGTACTATAAATACACCAGAAGAACATGATTCATCCTGTGTATTTTCTCTTTAAAGAGTTCATTCTTTGGGGACAGTCTGCTGACAAGAGTACAAACCCCAAACATGTGTAAAGATAGTCAGAAAATAATGAAATGTCAGTAGAAACAAAATTATAAAGCATCATGTAAATTTAACATATAAATATATTACATATGAAAAGGAAATTTTCTTATAGCATTCTTTAGATAATTGTTACTCAGTTATATATCTCAATCAGTTATCATTTATTAATCTAATAGTTCTCTTATCATCTCCAATATTCAGGTAGAGATAAGTAGAATTAAATATTTCAATTTAATAATAATGTGTAATAGTGATACATTTACTCAAGTGTAAATCTATGTAATAAATACAACTTTACAGTTTACAAGTCACTTTCGCTCTAATAGTCCTTTAGGAAATAAATTGTTGTTCCTGTTTAGTTGCTAAGTGGTGTTTGACTGTTACCATTCCATGGACTGTAAGCTGCCAGGCTTCTCCATCTATGGGACTCCTGAGGCAAGAATACTGGAGGGGGTTGCCATTTCCTTTAGGAAGTAGAAAGGCATTTATGACAATTGACATTTCACAGATAAGGATCCTGAAACTGGAAGACTGCAAGTTACTAGCTTATAATCATTATGAAATTTAGAAGAGGAGGCAAGATTAAGACAGAAGCCTTTTGATAGTAAGCACAGTACTCTTTTTGACACAGTACTTTTATTATTTTTCTGAAAAGTTTATGTTTCATACGTTTGTAGTTCTCTGGTGGCATCTGAGAATTGCATTTGCTATGCTTTACACTGATGCTTTTAAAGGAAAGAAAATGCAATTGGAATATGCTTTATTTATCAACAGCTTACAATATTCCATCACTGTCTTAAGTTCTTTACATCAGTTAACACATTCAGTCATCCCAAAACGCAATGAAAAGGATACTATCACTAAAACCCTCCCTAGAATGAGATGCTGAGACTTGGAAGGTTTCAGGGCTAGGCAGAGTGCTGACCAGAATGTGTACAGACTGACCTGGTCAAACAATTCATCCCCAACAGAGACCACGTTACCCCAGACCTTTTGGCTCCCTGAACCGAGCAACCACAGGGTCCATCTCTGTGACAAACACCGATGGATTGAGGGAAACATTTGGATCCACTTTTTTTTTTTTTTAATTGGATTTTTAAGAAAGCATTTGTTTATTTATTTGTCAAATCACAGAGCATGTGGGATGTTAGCTCCCCAATTAGGGATCAAACCCATGTTTCCTGCATTGGAAGCGCAGAGCCTTAACCACTGGATTGTAGAAGTACCCAGTTCCACTTCTAATCAAAGCACATTTCGTCCTGACCTCAGACTCAGTCTGTAAAGTTCAAATGGCTACTGTTCTCCAAAGGAGTATTTGAGAGGAAATGAATGATGCTGACCATCATGCTTGTTTTCCTTGGTCAATGCCCAAAGAACAGGTAGGTTCCTGCCGTGTGCTATCATCATCACAGTGCTCTGAATTTTTTTGCCTTTGATTCACAGGCTGACACTTCCACTGCCCACATATATCTAAACACTAACTCTCTAACTCCCATATCATTCTAAAGGGATCCCCACGTACCATATATTGTCATGTCCTCAGCATTATTTCTCAATATTTCTGAAACCTGAGTTTTCCTCAAAACATTATTTCCTATGGATCAATTTAAGTGAAGATCTTTTATTCTCAGAAAATATATAAGCCAGAGTCAACATTCTTTTTTTTTTTTTTTTACTTTTCAGACATTTTTAATTGATTGTGTGTTTTTTTTTTTTCCATTTTTTTTTTTTTATTATTATTATTTTTTTTTTCCAGTGGGTTTTGTCATACATTGATATGAATCAGCCATGGATTTACATGTATTCCCAATCCTGATCCCCCCTCCCACCTCCCTCTCCACCGGATTCCTCTGGGTCTTCCCATTCTTGATCACCACTTCTCCTCTAAAAGTAAGCGTTTGGAGCATTTAAGAAATACTAATAGCTAACATTTAGTGAGAACTCATGTGTGTTAGTCACTCAGTCATCTCTGACTCTTTGTCACCCCATGGACTGTAGCCCACCAAGCTCCTCTGTCCATAGAATTCTCCAGGCAAGAATACTGGAGTGGGTAGCCATTCCTTTCTCCAGGGGATCTTTCCAACCCAAGAGTTGAACCTGGGTCTCACACATTGCAGGCAGATTCTCTACGGTCTGAGCCATCAGGGAAGCCTAATGAGCACTTGCCAGGGGCCCAATCTCTTTTGAGCAGTTTTTATGTACTTGCACATAAATCCTCATAATACCTATGAGACAGGATTACTGCCATCACTCTTAGAGAGATTTTACATCTTAAGCCAGGAAGTGATCATTTTAACCCTTATTATAACTTCCATCTTTCAATAATAATTTACTTTCCTTAGCTCTATTGAGAAAATAAATGATTATTTTCTCTTCTCAAATTGCAATTATTTTCTACTATGCATTACTTGTGTTTTTAACGAGGAAGAATCTTCTTCATTCTTTGTCATTCATTTCTTTAAAAAGGCATTTAATCCAAATTTGGGTGACAATATTGTTATAACTTTTGATTTATATGGCTACTTGCCAGGGTCCAGCCTCAGCAGGATCCAGGGGATACCCTCAGGATGAATGGCGTCGGCGAGAAAGGGAGGGAGAGAGAGAGAGAGAATGACTAGGGAGAGAGTGAATGACCAGATGGGGGTGTTTGCAGAGTCTGGCAATGCTTTATTTTTTACCGTGCCTTTTATACCCTAAATTAGTACATTTCTAAGGGGAAGATAGTTTAACATTACATCAGCTTGTTCTTCACGAAACCAGGGTGTTTTCTGCATACTTTTTTGTTTATGAGGGTCTTATACATTATCTTCTGGCCTTGGGGCCTATTGACATTTTATGACCTAGGTGAATGCAAAGCTGTTTTCTGTAATTTATTCTTTAATGAACACAAAGGTCAGTCCTTTTGCAGAAGTTATCAGTTAAATTTATCTAAAAGGTTTACCACACAAAGACTCTGCAGCTCCAGTGAGGCAGCCCCTGTTTAGCATTCCTGGTTAAAATTAACAATTTTAAACTCTTATTTTTCTAAATCTTTAACTATAACCATTTTTAGAATAATATTTTATGTTCTCTAATAGGGCTTCCTCACCCCCGAAGGGCTCTGTGCCTATTAGGGCCTTTATGTGATCAGGTTCTTTATGCTGTATTATGATTAGGGTATTATAAGCAATCATGCATATTAGTACCAAGGGCATAAACGCATTTGCCAAACAAACTAAAATACCAGCAAAGGAGTTTAAATTAAAACACTCCTTTCATCCTGGATAATCTCATAAAATACCACCACCTGGGAAACTTATTGATTAAAATTCTAAACTGATTCTTATTTGGAAAGAGATCGGGGAAGGCCTTCTGCCTGTGTCACAGAAATTAGGGAGTAGTCTATTGAAGCAAGCATCAGAAAGAGAGATATCATCTTCAAGGTGAGCGCTGGGGACAACTTTTCGGAATCCCTGAAAACCTGATCCGCCTTGCCCGTCAGGTCTTCTCCTCATGACCTTGTCATGGGTGGGATCTCGTGGCAGCTACTTAGTTTTTTGTTTTTTTTTTTTTTTTTTCTGGATCTGCATATTTAGGAAGGAAATAAAATACAAATGATGGAATATAAGATCTATTTTTAAAAGAATGTATTATATAAGAGCCTTATACATGTAAATCCATGGCTGATTCATGTCAATGTATGACAAAAACCACTACAATATTGCAAAGTAATTAGCCTCCAACTAATATAAATAAATGAAAAAAATTTTAAAAAAAAAAAGAGCCTTAAAAGAGGAAGATTTCCAGAAGTCCAATTGTAATAAGTCTGTTTTCTCTGACTGTAGTAAATCTGACAAGGCTGCTCACTAGGTCATGTGTATTAACTGATTTTCAAATCAGTCTGATAGGCCAGGCCATGACTCAATATGGCTATAATAATTGCTACACTTCAGCTGTTGAACCTATTTTAATGTCATAGATAATTTTTAATACACATATATTTAGGTTTTGTTCTCTTTTATACAAAATAAACGTGCTAGTATCATCTACAGAAGCAACGACTTTGTAACCAGGCTACAAGGGTTGTTATTCAACAGACTATAAAATTATTTATGAAGAAATAACCACTGGAAATAAGCACATAAACTTAGGGAAGGCATTTAGTATAAAAGAACATTTGGGACTTTTCTTTAGAAGTCTGTTTATATTTTCAACATAAAACATTGAGTACTTACTTACCACCAAATCCATGTGCCAACATGTTCCATAGCAGTAGCCATGACCAAAAATATTTTAAAGGCACACAACATAAAACAGGGCTTCCCTCATGGCTCAGTCAGTAAAGAATCTGCCTGCAATGCAAGAGATCTTGGTTCGATTCCTGGGTTGGAAAGATCCCCTGGAGAAGATAATGGCCACCCACTCCAGTATTCTTGCCTGGAGAAACCCATGGACAGAGGAAGCTAGCAGGCTACAGTCCACCGAGTCGCAAGGGTCGGAGACGACTTCGCAACTAAAGAGACAGAAAGAGAACGTAAAACAGGGCTTCCCAGGTGGCGCTAGTGGTAAAGTACCCACAGGTTTGATCTCTGGGCCAGGAAGATACCCTGGAGAGGGCATGGCAACCCTCTCCAGTATTCTTGCCTGGAGAATCCCATAGACAGAACAGCCTGGAAGGCTGAAGTCCATAGGGTTGCACAGAGTCAGACGCGACTGAAGCGACTTAGCATGCACGCAAGGTAAAACAAGTGTCACAGACCCCATACAACATTTTTTTTTTTTTTTTTTTTTTGCTTAGTGCTATTGCATTAAGCTAAAAGGCTTCCCCTGTGGTTCAGCTGGTAAAGAATTTTCCTGCAATGTGGGAGACCTGGGTTTGACCCCTGGGTTGGGAAGATCCCCTGGAGAAGGGGAAGACTACCCACTGCAGTATTCTGGCCTGGAGAATTCCATGGACTGTATAGTCCATGAAATCGCAAAGAGTTGGACACGACTGAGCGACTTTTACTTCACCTTCTTTAATTGCATTATAATCCTCTTCTTTAAAACATGCAATTCCCACTAGCAACAAAACTTAGCTTAAAATCAAAGAAAGGCTTGAAAAGTCACGAATGTTTTATGAAAATTATTGAAAGAAACTTTGAAAATTACATCAAGGGGTTTATATTCTGGGCATATTTGACATCCACCTTAGTAGAAAGTTGGATTGACCACTCTGTAACACTACTTATAAGAGGCTTTGCTGATTGAATATATGCTACAGGGTTAAGGTGCTTTGTTCTTTTTTAACCAATATTTATTTTTCTTTGTTTTTCATCATTATAATTTTGAAAAATGTGTCTTTTTCCAATTTTAAAAGATGTTTTCAAGTATTTATAGTTTATGTTACTTATGTAACATCTGAAATCTTTTCACTCACACATATCAGTATCATTCCCTTTTATTATTCTATTATTACATCTACTGGATAATAACCTGTTGAAAACTTACTACATGCCAGACATGATTTTAGATTCTGAAAATTTATCTATGAACAAAATAGCTACCAATAGCTTATGTTTTACTGAAAGGAGACTGGTAGTAAACAAACAGAAAATAGAAAAATAAAAAAACCCCAGATGGATTATGAATGCTATGTCAGAAATAAAAATTGGGTGATGTGATAAAAGGGAGATGAATGGCAACTATATGCTGTGTTACCAGAAATTGTTTCTTTGAGGAAGTGACCTAGTAGCCATTTTCCTGACACTTCTTGCCTAAAAGAGCATTGGCTGTATCCATTTATTCACTCTTGAATAGGATTCTTGGATTTGTTGACTGCATCATAATCTTAAAAAGAAAGTAAAGAAAATGGGCAGAGAGACTGCATAAGTGCCTTGATATATTTGAACTTCTTCATTAACTAGTCTTGTGATAGTCCTCCTTCCAGAATTCTTATAAGTAGAATAGTTAACCAACTATAAAGTTACTCTTGGATGCATCTTTCATTTATCTCAGTATCAACATTTAAATTGAAGCATGAAGGATCAAAAAAAGAGCCCAGGTATAAGAAAGTCAGAGAGAGGTATATTCAAGAGAAAACGACTCATTCAAAGAACGTATGGCTGGAATGAGCCTTTGAAAAAGAACAGAATGTGTGTGGGGTTTAATGGTAAGGATGAGAGTTACAGAGATGAAGTCAGAGCTACAGCAGGTTCAAATTGAGTAGGGTTTTGTTAGTCAGGTTAAGGTAAGTGTTGGACTTTATTCTAAAAGTATAGGAGTCATTCCAGTGTTCTACTCTAGGGAGTAGCAATCTCTGGTTAACATTTAAAGAAACCCCACTAGTTCCACCAGTGGGGGAGTAGAGAAGCAAATGTTGAAAAGAGGGTGACCCATTTAACATAGAATTGCGGAAGTCTTGGGGTCATAAAGAACTGGACATGACTGAGTGACTAACACACACACAGGCAAGAGATAATGGTGATATGGATTTGGTAACAACAGTGGAAAAGAGAAGTGAATATATTTGATCTTTGTTTTCTGAATCTGTAAGACATAATCATGAGTTGGATAGATGAATGAAGAATAACTGCTTAGTTTTTTAATTGGGCTTTCACCTAAAATGGCTCAAATATTTAGAAAGAGTAAATACATATTACATTAAAATGTATATTTAGCATGAAAGGAATTAAACCTCTTTTTATAGAATTCAAAACATTTTCTCATATAAAATAACTAATATTAAATATCTACTGTAAATTAAACTTTGTGTCACTGACTAGGGATGAAAATATGTAAATTTTTATGTAAATGACAACCTTAACACGTAGTGAATATTCTAACAGGAGTATCTCTTAGACTCTATAGGTAGCCAATATAGTAATTGCATAATTGTAGGTGTCTTTTGTTTAACAACTAGGTTGGAAATTTCCTTAGATGGGGGCATGTTTATTTTATTTCTTTGTTCCCCATGGTACCAAGAATAGTGTGAGGAATATAATGAATGCAAAATACATAAAAGCCTAGAAGTTCAGATCTGTACAGTTAACCACCAGGCATTTTCCAGTAGAGGCATAAAGGCAAATTCTGAGTAAAAACTCCTCTAGAAAAACACTATAGTCTTTTGCAAAGACCAAAAGAATTATCTAGAGCAGAGTAGTTCTTCTTTAGCAATAGCCACAACAATACAGTGTCTGTAGTCAGACACTCTTCCTCCATCAGTAAAACAAGGTAAATGTCTCAAGATCAAAGGCTATTAAGTTAAAAGGTACGTCTTAGGTACATGGATAAAATAATGTTTACTTCAGCTTTTAGGTACATCTGAATTACCACATTTTTTTTTTTTCTTGAAAGAGTTCTATATTCTAGTTTAACTCTTTGTTTAAAATAGGCTAAAGTAAAGCTGTAGAAGACAGGGCCTCTGCATCCCACTGAGATCAGGATCACCAGAGCATCTGTCCTTCAAAACAAGAATGCAGCCAAGTATGCAAATACCCTCTATGTGCTGAGGGAGGACATGCAAGTGACCTGGTCCTCTGGCCAACTGGCAATAACCATGTTGGTGGTTTAGCAATTTTTTTAACCCTTGCTGGGAGGGAAGATAAGAATATTCTTGCTTGTTTGACTATATATATATTTAAACACACATATAGAAACAAAAACTATATATATATAAAGCAAAGTATAAATTTTGCTGTTAACTTGTTTGCTGATTTTAGTGAGAGAAAGGCCTAAAGCTAATCAGCTCTGCCCTCATTACTGCAGTCAGTGGAAATCATTACAGTTGGCTGCAGGGCACACAAGGATAATTTGTTCATCCAAGAAAAGGAATTAAACATTGAAAAAACAAAAATCATAAAATTTCGGTATAGTATGAAGAGACCAACCTTCTTAAATTGCACAGAAATGTTTTAGTTCTAAACAAGAAAGGCACAAAGTAACATCTTCCTAAATTAAATTATAACCTATTTTGACCTTTCAAAACTCAGGTTTGCTGCTGTGTTAAATTTGTCGTGAGATTAAATTTGTATCTGTATTATTCTACACAAGCTTTTCTTTCTTTTATCTTAATATCCTAACTTACTTTTTTATCCATTTCTATAAAAGACATTTACAAAACAGATACTCTTTTCAGGACTTTTATACAAGCTCAAACGCCAGAAGCACTGAACTCCATTTGGTAGCTATATAATGGGATGTTTTAATTTCTAACCTGAAGCAGCTCACCCAAAGATTTAAAATGCCAAGGGGATCAATCTATTGTTGAAATGTGCTTTTCAGACAGACCTATTAAAAATAGCCCTGACAAACAAATCCAAAGAGTCCCCATCGGGTCAGCTATGGTAAAGTAAAATGCTATCTTTGTGTTTGACCCAACTCTGGTTAAGAATCAGCATTAGCCAAACTCCAATCTTCCTTGACTTAAAATATCTTTCTCTACTTAAATATAACATTGCCTGAGTGACCTCAATGGATAAATTTCTCTCAAATCCATATAGGTCCCCTCACAGAATAACATGAGTGTAACGAAAATAAACATGTTCTCAGGGGCTTTCCTCATAGTTCAGTTGGTAAATAATCCATCTGCAAAGCAGGAGACCCTGGTTTGATTCCTGGGTTGGGAAGATCTGCTAAAGAAGGGATAGGCTACTCACTCCAGTATTCTTGGGCTTCCCTTGTGGCTCAGCTAGTAAAGAAACCTCCTGCAATGCAGGAGATCTGGGCTCAATCCCTGGGTTGGGAAGATCCCCTGGAGAAGGGAAAGGCTACCCACTCCAGTATCCAGGCCTGGAGAATTCCACGGATATAGTCCATGGGGTCGCAAAGAGTCGGAGACAACTGAGCGACTTTCACTTCAGTTCACTTCAAACATATTCTGAGATGCTATTATGATAACAAAATTAGAGAGGAACAATAATTATGAGTTTCAAAATCATATACAAACTCTCATACATGAATCTTAGGTTAGTCATATTTCACTGGATTTGGGGTGAAGCCCTGGTTTGGCAGGTACTTGTGATAACCTCAGCTGGCTAAGGTTTCCTCTAAGGTTTGGTTTTCTCATTTTTATTTTCTTCTCTTTTCTCCTTCTTTCCCTCCTCGACTCCCTCCTTTCTTCTCTACACATCTTCCTACACATTCTAGTGTAGATAGCTGGACAGTGAAACAGATGACATACCTGATGGTAAGAGCTATGGAGAAAAAATACAGCAGGGAAAAATAACTGACAATGCTGGGAAGGAACACTTGGTATTTTAAACAGGGGCTGGCGCACTGGGATGACCCAGAGGGATGGGATGGGGAGGGAGGTGGGAGGGGGTTCAGGATGGGGAATACATGTAAATCCATGGCGGATTCATGTCAGTGTGTGGCAAAAACCACTACAGTATTGTAAAGTAATTAGCCTCCAACTAATAAAAATAAATGAAAAAAAATTTAAAAAATAAAATAAACAGGGTGATCAGAGGGCTTCCCAGGTGTTGCTAGTGGTAACGAATCCACCTGCCAATGCAAGAGACTCAAGAGACATGAATTCGATCCCTGGTCAGGAAGATCCCCTGGAGTAGGAAACTTGTAACCCACTCCAGTATTCTTGC
Organism: Dama dama; assembly: GCF_033118175.1. NCBI lineage: Eukaryota > Metazoa > Chordata > Mammalia > Artiodactyla > Cervidae > Dama > Dama dama. The sequence continues at coordinate 85,380,836 of NC_083698.1, read as the reverse complement.
CTGGAAAATTTCATGGATAGAGGAGCCTGGCAGGCTACAATCCCTGGGGTTGAAAGACTCAGACACGACTGAGCATGCACACATACACACACAGGGTGATCAAGGAGGTCTTTATATATTAAAAGAGTGAAAAAGGAGGTCTTACTGAAAAGGGCACCTTTGAGAAGACCTGAAGGAGATGAAAGGTAAGTCTTATTAGGCTACACAAAAATCTTTGAAGTTAGAGGATGGTTAATGTGTTCAGCAAAGAGAAAGCAAGTCAGTGAGGCCAGAACTGACTGGATTGGGTGAAGAGTGAAGAACTGACTGGGTGAAGAGCCATTTGTTTATTTTAAATACCTTCTAAAGATTTTGATTCAGTAAGTCTGGGTAGGACCCAAGAATTGATATATTTTTGAACTTTCTATGGATAATGCTAAATCATGCACCCTCCTCTCAATGATGTACACTGCTGCTGCTGCTAAGTCGCTTCAGTCGTGTCCGACTCTGTGCGACCCCATAGACGGCAGCCCACCAGGCTCCGCGTCCCTGGGATTCTCCAGGCAACAACACTGGAGTGGCTTGCCATTGCCTTCTCCAAATGATGTACACTGGTTTCCAGCAAATCGAAGGGGAAAAAATAAAAGCATCCAGCATCTTCTCAACTTAACTTAGTTTATGTACATTATTTTAATATTAAAACAAAACAGAAATACCCCATGACTTTTAGTGAACTTAGAAGATGGTATATTCCACAAGTACTTTCTCAAATGAACCCTAAATTCCTGCTTACTGTTTTTCAATAATAGGCAACACGGCATCTCTATTCTTTACTTTTTTTAAACTTTGCAATTCTTGAGTTTTTAAATGTCTTTCATTCCAGTTGTCCTTGAAAACAATAGGAAAAGCCAAATGAAGTAATCCATCTTAAGACAGGCACTGTCTTCAAACCCAATCTATGTCTCTGGTACAAAAAAAAGTCCATGTGTTTTCCTATACCATCATCCTTAGTTGTTTTAATTATAGCTTAAATGTTCTCTTTGGATATTTGAAATACTCCAGAAGTGTGTTCTTCTAGCAGCGCTCTGTAAAGAACAACTCAAATAATAGTTTTACAAATATTTAATGATTAAGTATTCTCTTCCTATCACTTTTGAGTTGTTTATAGGCATATATGTAAGTCTACATATCATACAGACAGACATTCACATCTATTTTTATCACAGGAGCTTACAGATTGGTGGCAGTACATATCTACATATATATACCACACAAATGATGGCGTGCGCGCACACACACACACACACACACACACACACACACATACACATCTTTATGTATCCACAATGGATACCAGACTCATAGATGTGCTCAATTAACAGTTACTACATAGATAACATTAATGGATAAATGAATGGCTGAATTGTCTTAGAAAGCACTAACTTTCAAAGGACACACACACAGTGTCTGCTGTATTTGGTGGAGTTGTTGTTTGGTCCCTAAGTCATGCTGGACAGTTTTGTGACCCCATGGACTGTAGCCTTCCAGGCTCCTCTATCCATGGGATTTTCCAGGCAAGGATACTGGAGTAGGTTTCCATGTCCTTCTCCAGAGGGTCTTACCAACCCAGGGGTGAACCCACATTTCCTGCACTGGCAGGCGGATTCTTCATCACTGAGCCAGCAGGGAAACTCACATACCTGGTGTGCACAAGCCCTTATTGTAGGTCCATCCCTTATTGTAGGTCCATCCCGGGCAACGACAAAGGGACATAAAAGGCTTCATGTACGTGTGCAGCTTTAGATCATGGCAACTTTTGGGTCTTTTGGCTGTTTCATTTTTAATTATATTTTAATTTCTAGAGGAGATTTAATTTTATAGAATACTGAGCAGACTGTACAGAGAGTTCTTGTATACTTTCTCATGCCTTCTCATAATTAACCCACTTGTTAATATCTTGCATTATTGTGATACTTTAATTACATTTGATGTATCAATATTGGTACATTGTTATTAGCTGAAGTCCACAGTCTGCATTAGGGTTCACTCTTTGTGTTGTACATTCTATGAGTTTCAATGTATGCATAATGACCTATATTCATCATTACATTATCCAAATTACTGTCACTTCCATTAAAAAAATGACTATGGCCCACCTGTTCATCCCTTTCTCCAGCCACTGATCTTTATACTATCCCCACAGTTTCTTTCACCTTTTACAGAAAGTTGTATAGCTATAATCATACTGGATGGTAGCTTTTTTCAGTGTAGCTTCTTTCACCAATCAATATGTACTTCAGGTTCCTCCATGTGTTTTCATGGCTAGAGAGCTTATTTCTTTTTACTATTGAAAAATATTATGTTGTAATGTCTATACCATAGAGTGTTTATCCATTCACCCATTGAGGGGCATATTTGTTGCTTTTAAGTTTTAGCAATCATGAAAAAAGCTACTACCATAACATCTATGTGCAAGTTTCTATATGGGCACAAATGTCTGAAAAGACATTCCACCAAAGTAGATATCTAAATAGCAAGTAAGGGTATAGAAAGATGTTCCACCTTGCATGTCATAAGCAAACTGCAAATTAAGACAATGACATGATACCACCCTACAGCTATTAGAACAGCAAAAATCCCAAGCGCTGTAATTACCAAATGCTGGCCAGGATGCAGAACCAGGAGTTCTCACCCATTACTGGCATAAATGCAAAATGGTACAGCTACTTTGGAAGATGATTTGGTGATTTCTTACAAAATTAAACATAACTCTTACTATATGATCCAGCAGTTGTACTACTTGATATTTATTTACCCAAATGAGTTGAAAATTCACGTCCACACAAAAACCTGCACACAGATGTTTATAGCAGATTTACTTATAGCTGCTAAAACTTGGAAGCAACCAAGATACCCCCCGGTAGGTGAAGGGATAAGTAAACTGTAGTATGTGGGTGCGAAGTCGCTTTAGTCATGTCCAACTCTTTGTGACTCCATGGACTCTAGTCCATCAGGCTCCTCTTTCCATGGGATTCTCCAGGCATGAATACTGGGGTGAGTTGCCTTGCCCTTCTCCAGGGGATCTTCCTGACCCAGGGATCAAATCTATGTTTTTTACATCTCCGGCATTGACAGGTGGGTTCTTTACCACTAGCACCACCTGAGAAGCCCCCAATGTAGTATATCCAGGCAATGGAATTTATTCAGCAGTAAAAGAAAATGAGATATAATATCATAAAAAGACATAAAGGAACTTTAAATGCTATTACCAAGTGAAAGAAGTCAGTCTGAAAAAGTTACTTACTATGATCCCACTATATGACATTCTGGAAAAGTAAAAACTATCCCTGGTTGCTTGGGGCTGAGGGAGGAGGAAGGATGAATAGGCAGAATACAGAAGATTTTTAGGGCAGTCAAAGTACTCAAGATACTATAATGAAATATATATGTCATTATACATTCCCTGAAATTCACAGAACTACAACACCAAGAGTGAACTATAATGTAAATTATGGGTGATTATGATGTGTCAATATAGGTTCACCAATTATAAGAAATGTACCTCAAAGGTGGGGGCTGTTGATAGTGAAGGAGGCTATGCATGTTTGGGGCAGAGGGTGTTTGGGAAATCTCTATGCTTTCTTTTTAATTTCATAGTGAAACTAAAATTGCTCCAAATAAGGTCTTCAAAAAAGAGAGGTGGCTAGAATCCAAGATGGTAATCATTGCATAATAGAAGATTTTGATACAGAGTTGGGTAACTATGTCACTAAAGAGATACATCTGGAGAGCAACTTTAATGACATTTAAACATATCAATCATACAATTAACTTACTAAAAATCCTAATATTCTTTATTACAATCTTTCTCATCACGGGCCAACTTTTCCATTCCTAAATCTTATGACATCATCACTCACTCCTAAATGAATCCAATTAGTTTAGGAATGAGTTTTTCTCAAAACTGTTTTTTCTGCCTTCAGTTTCAACCCCTTACATCCATAAACCACAGTAAAATTGTATTTCCTGGTGGCTCAGTTGGTAAGAATCTACCTGCAATGCAGAAGACCCGGGTTTGATCGCTGGATCAGGAAGCTCCCCTGGAGTAGGAAATGGCAACCCACTCCAGTAATTCTTGCCAGGAAAATCCCATGGACAGAAAAGCCTGGTGGGTTACAGTCCATGGGATTGCAAACAGTCAAATGTGATTGAGCGCACATACACACACACACACACACACACACACACACACACACACACACACAGACACAGACACACACACACACACACACACACACACACAGAGCTGTATTCATACCCTGCAGATGCAAAAACAAGACATCACAAATAAGGTGGCTTAAACAACAAAAATTTATATTGCCTCACAGTTCTGACGGCTGAAAATGTAAAATCAAGGCATCAGTAAGATCTATTACTTTCGAGGGCTGTGAGGGAAAACCTGTTCCATGAGTCTCTGGTAGACTTGGGCATTTATTGGCTTGTAGATAGTATTCTCTCCATATCTTCACATCATTTTCTCTGTTGTACGTATCTGTTTCTGCCTAAATTTCCCCCTTTCATGAGGACACTAGTCATACTGGATTTGTTGTTGCTATTCTTTAGCCACTAAGTCATGTCTGACTCTTTGTGACCCCATGGACTGTAGCCTGCCAGGCTCGTCTGTCCATGAGATTTTTCCAGGCAAGAATACTGGAGTGGATTTCCATTTCCTTCTCCAGGGGATCTTCCTGATCCAGGGATTGAACCAGTGTCTACTGCCTTGGTAGGAGGGCTCTTTACCAACGAACCACCTGGGAAGCCCAGTTCTTATTGGATTTAGGTCTACCTTACTGACTTCCTCTTAACTTGATCATCTGCAAAGGCCCTATTTCTAAATAAAGTCACATTTATAGCTACTGGGGATTAGAAATTTAATGCCTTTTTTTAAGGGGGGAAACGTGATTTATAACATAACAATTGCCAAAAGGCATCATTATAAAGAAGGCCACAGCATATTCGTCCCTTTTTTACCTCTTCATCACTATTTAATAAAGACTACTTTCTTAGGATGAGAAAGGATAAGTAAGGCTGTTCCTATTCTACTTCCAGCATATGCCTGGTGCTCCAACTCTTCTGGGCGCTGCTGAAATCATCACTACCTGAAATCTTTTTCCCTGCCAGTGGAAATTTTACTGATTTTTCATAACCCAAACTCAAGGGAAGTATTCTCTAAAGAGTCTCACTTGATTCTCTGAGTCCCAATTAATCTTCTTCTATCCTCTTTTCCTTAGTATTTATTAAGATTCACAAAGCCTGACTTCTTGAGTCCTCTTATGAGTCCATTTTTCTCATTCTTAGATAAATTCTATTGTATTCCTTTTAATACACCAATAGCATGTGAACAATAGATCTTTAAGAATATCTGATTTAAGTCATCTCTGTCTAAAAGTAGATAAACCTAGGCCTCCTCAAACTTTCAAATCTGACAGAATTACAATGCCATTGATGAAAATGGGATGGGTTTGATTGATATTGGGTACCTGTTGACTATATCGTGGTAGAATTTATGTCATCTCTGTAAATATGAGAGCATAATTCACCATATGAAGTCTCCAAGGGGAATATTTAAAGAGAGTAACCAGGGACTAGTTATTCCGCTTCGGGAAATCTACGTGGTGAAACAAGAAATAATTGACAAAACTAGATAAAGTGAAGAAATGATGATCAAAAGAAAGCTAGGATATAATTTGATAATTATTGTTTCACATCTTAGTACTACACTATAGACTGTAGATTCCACAAAATTGGAAATATAGGCTAATATAAATATATTTACAAGGATAGGTAGAAAACTTGCTTGCATAAGAAATGTTCTAAAAGTTTTCAGTAATAATACACATACAGATTTTTTTTTTTTTTTAACTAAGGGTCATTGTTTTTCCAACTCTCTGCCATAGAAACTAAAGTGGTAACAAGGAGAGTATTCTCTTCACAATTTTGGCCTATTTTTTCATTTTATCTATTTTAGTTCTCATGTTAAATCATAACATTTAGCTGAGCTCTAGTGTTCGCACTTAAGATGAAAACCTAAAATGCACATTTAATAGGAATGAAATTCTTAAATCATACTACTTCATGATGCATGATTTAAGAGTTTCATTCCAATTAAGTATATGGATAAAGCTATAATTATTGCCACTCTGCCTTTCTATTTATACTTTTACCCCTCCTCAAAAGGCTTAATGATTTTATTGGATAATTTTGGGAGATGAAACCTAAATCTTACAGCTTCTTTACTTCATTTAAAATTCTAAATACAAGGTTTCACCTTCAGCATTTGGTTACATAATGGATAACACAGTTGATCCATCTCTCCCTGATGATAATTCTGGCCTTTACTTAAAAGGTATCATAATTTAAATGCTATAAATCTAACCAGTAGGTAATTTTTTTTTTTTTCACTAGGATTATGGCAAGGCAGCTTGAGAGTAACTGATGAGTTTCTATCACCATCTGCCAGGGGTTGAGGTGCATTCCTATATGGTTCTCTTCTTAATGGGAAAATAAGCACATTTATGTACATCCCTGACTAATTTGGGGCCAAATGCATCTCAAGAATCTCTGCTTCCTTTTAGAGTGTTAATTCTAAGGCAATTACCATATGACAGGTGGAAAGCACAAGTGAAACCACAGCTGCAGTCCCTTAAATGATGCCTATAAACAATTGAAATAACCTAGGATATTTCCATGATCATACAAGAAGGGGTTGTCAGCAAGTCATTGCTGCTCTATCCTAGTGGGAATGCCCTGAAGGCAGCAAGTGATGTTTTACATGTTGCCAAACTATAAAATACACTGTAGTCTTGTTTGTTATTCCCAATGACCTGCCAGTGTGGAATTCGCATTTTGCTTCTTTTGGGGATTGTGGTCAGCAGTTTTACTCTTGAAATATGTCACCTTCTCTATTATGCATAGAATCTCATGATTCCGTATAATTTACAGAACAATGTGTTCAAAAATTCAGAGAAGTATACAATTTGAAAATAAAAATATATATTAAAGAGATATTTCTTTATGATCTCATGAAAATAGATGTCACATAAAATTCTGAAAAATACCAAAATTATATATAAGTATGTAAATTATTAAACACATTTCATGGACTTCTAGGTATCTTGTTTAATCAAAAATAAAAATGTAAATTTGAAGACTTGAGAATATCAAGACATTTAAGTGTTAACACTTGTATTTGAGATCAAAGAAAAATGACACCTTCCGTAACTGGAAAATCTGCTCTGTCAAGTAAGGGATAAGTCTTTAACACCTTGTGGCCTTTTTGAATGCATCATAGTAATTATCAGTATGAGCAGTAGTTGAAATTCTCTGAAAGGTTGGGAGGAAAATTGAGCAATAGAGCCACTTAAGATCTTGTGTTTGGTGTTACTAGTTTAGCATCAATAGTCCTCATTAGCTACATTAGTAAATGCTAAGCTTTTGTCCTGATTACTTCTATGTCCTGGTTGTAGCTTTAGACAAGATGAATTAGGAAATTGGGAATTGACCCTGACATTTTATCCTGAAAATCCACTTATTTCAGGTCATTCTATGAAACAAAGCATATACTCTCATGATTCTGCAATCTTGCCCTGGGAAATTAGTAATAGGAGGGACAATTTTTCCTTTCCTGTTTAAGGAGACGATATCTTCCTTTCTCCAAAATGCTCTAACTCCCTTATACAAAGGAATTGCTTTGCAATAGTACAAGAGAAGAATTAACAGTGGTTTTGTTAGTTTTCCTCTAGCTAGACCTGAGTAAGTCTGAGAACTCTGACCTGTGGAAACTCTCATAATATTTAGTAACTTACCTATACCATATCCAAGATGAGAACTATGTACCAGACCTCTCTATCTGTCAAATAATGAGTGACTTATACTCTTGGGCTTCCCTAGTAGCTCAGACTGTAAAGGATCTGCCTGCAATGCAGGAGACCTGGGTTGGGAAGCTCCTCTGGAGAAGGGAATGGCTACCCACTCCAGTATTCTGGCCTGGAGAATTCCATGGACAGAGAAGCCTTGCAGTCTATAGTGCATAGGGTCACAAAGCATTGGACACAACTGAGCTACTTTCACTTTCAAGTTTAATGAGTTACAACTAAAAAGAGAGAGTCCCAGCAACAGCATTTTTCACAGAAATAGAACAAAAAAAATTTACAATTTGTATAGAAACACAGAAGACCATGAACAATCAAAGCAATCTTGAAAAAGAAAAACCAAGCTGTAAAAATCAGGCTCCCTGACTTCAGACTATATGAAAAGCTACAGTAATCAAAAGAGTACGGTTTTGGTGTAAAAACAGAAATATAGATCAATGAAACAGTATAGAAAGTCTAGAGATAAACCCAGGCACCTATGGTCACCTAGTCTATGACAAAGGGGTCAAGAATGGAGAAGACAGCCTCTTCATTAAGTGGTGCTGGGAAAATTGGACAACTACATGTAGAAGAATGAAACCAGAACATTTTCTAACACTATACACAAAAATAAACTCAAAATGAATTAAAGACCTAAATGTAAGGCCCTTAGAGGAAAACACAGGCAGAACACACTTTGACATAAATCACAGCAAGATCTTTTTTGATCCACATCCTAGAGTAACGAATATAAAAACAAAAATAAACAAATGGAACCTAATTAAAGTTAAAAGCTTTTGCACAGCAAATGTAACCATAAAATGAAAAGATAACCCTCAGAACAGGACAAAATATTTGCAAATTAAGCAGCTGACTAGGGTTTAATCTCCAAAGTATACAAACAGATCATGCAGTTCAATATTAAGAAAACAACCCAATCAAAAAATAGGTGAAAATATAAATAGACATTTCTCCAGAGAATACATACAGATAGACAAGAGGCACTTGAAAAAATGCTCAACATCACTAGCATAGAAATGCAGATCAAAACTACAATGAGGTATCACCTCACACCAGTCAGAATGGCTGTGTCAAGAAAATCTACAAACAATTACATGCTGGAGAGGGTAAGGAGAAAAGGGAACATTCCTACCTTGTTGGTGGGAATGCAATTTGATATAGCCAGTGTGGAGAAGAGTATGGAGATTCCTTTAAAAAATAAAAATAGAGCTATCATATGTCCGTTATCCTACTCCTGGGCATATATCCATAGAAATCCGTAATTTGAAAAGATGTATTTATTTCAGTGTTCACTGTAGCACTATTTACAATAGCCAGAACATGGAAGCAACCTAAATCTCCATCAACAGAGGAACAGATAAAGATGTGGTACATATAGTCACAAAAAAGAACAAAATATGTCATTTGCAGTGACATAGATGGACCTAGAGATTCCATAGAGTGAAGTAAGTCAGGCAGAGAAAGACAAATATCACAATATCATGTATATGCGGAATCTTAAAAAAAAAAAAAGGTACAAATGAACTCATTTAAAAAACAGAAATAGAGTCACAAATGCAGGAAGCAAACTTATAGTTACCAAGAGGGAAATAGGGGGAAGGTAAATTGGGATACTGGGACTGACATATACACACTACTGTATATAAACTAGATACCTAATAGGAATGTACTATACAGCACAGAGAACTCTACTCAAAATTGTATGATGACCTATATGGGAACAGTATCTAAAAAAGAGTGTATATATGTATGAGCATAACTGATTCACTTTGCTGTATAACAGAAACTAAAATAACATTGTAAATCATTACACTCCAATAAAAATTAATAAAAATAAACAACAACAAAGAGCTAGTTACATGTGGGAAGGGACTGAAAAACTAGTCAGGACAATCACAGTAGGATCTGTGACAAGCTAGAAATAAAAGCTAAGACATTTTAGAGACAGAGGTTTTCTCAGGCTCAAGGAGTTTACACACTCTCAGAGAAGCCTGTGTAAATTATACATTTGACTGTCAACTCATATGCCAAGCTGGAGCTGCTAGCAGCATCCCATGACTTCTTATCTTGAAAACAATTCTTCCATTTTAGAGAAACTGCACTATTATGTAGGCATTAGAAATTAAAGATACAAAGATTAAAAATATAATCTTTGCCTTCAAAATCATTCTATTGGACAGATAAGGGAATTATGTATAGTTTAATAAAAGTTAATAATAGAAATGAGCACAGGGTATTTGGTGGTGATATGTTTGGGTTCACATATGTCAGAATGGTAAAGAGAGATGTGGTCAAATACTGCTTCTCCCCAAAACTATACTGGTTCTGGGTGTTGGGGGAAAAAAAAAGGATCCATCTTAGGAGGAACATGAAAACAGCTCTGCTGGTTGTGAGAATTAGATTGTTCAAAGCACTTAGATACACGTGCTTTGTTCAAAGAACTGCAATTTAGGATTAAGGAATTAAAAAGAAGAAAAATTAGGAGCTCTAGGGAGCTATATCATGGGGAATTTTTTTTCACATGTTAGAGAAATTGAGTACTGCCACATAACAAACTGAGAGATATTAAATAATTTTAATTAGGTAACTGATATCATATTTGGAGAACTAGAGAAAGATAAAGAAAAAGCCACCTTAGCTATAAAGAATCCATGATAAGAAATCCCATTGTAAAGCTACTGCATAAAATCATTATTTAAAATAACTTTGTATAACATTTAAACTGAAGAGCTATTTTACTAAATTGCTAAACGTTTAACATGACATGTTTATGTGAGGAAATAATGATGGCAGTTTTAGAGCATACAAAATAAAATTCACATTGTTATTTCTCAGAAGTAATACTTCATAACTTCTATAAATAAATATATTATACACCACCGCTATCTATAAATAGGTACCATTACTTTTGTTCTTACTTATAGCTTACATGATATTCATAACTCAAGAGGCACAGGAACAAAAAAGTTTGATGGTATTCTGTTGTTTTGGAGACTTTATTTTTGTTCCTTTTATAAGAAATAGACCTCATGTGTAAAAATAAATACAATTTGATAATAAAAGGTTTGAAAAATATATAATAATACATGGACACTAATCAAACTTTGTTTTAACTATGTATATCAGACACAATTGATTTTAAGACAAGAAGCATTATTAGAGATACAAAGGGACATTTAAAAATACTGTGTTCACTCACCAAGAATATATAGCAATTCTAAATTTGGAGACATTAATATCAATTATCAGAACTAAAAATGTAGCTAGAGATATCCCAAAACATGAGAGGCACACAATTCTCAAGATGTCAAGGCATCTGATAAAACAAGATGAAATATCTGTAAGCTATAGAAAAACTGAGCAAAATGATTAAGAAACATGATATAATTGCAAATATAGAACAACTCAATAACTTAAGCATAAATACTATTCTCAAATCCATGAGGGACCTTACCAAAGTTGGCTGTAACAAATCTCAAAAAACTGAAAAACTGTTAGCCTCTCAGTCACGTCCAATTCTTTGCAATCCCATTGCCGGTAGCCTGCCATGCTCCTCTGTACATGGAATTCTCCAGGCAAGAATACTGGAGTGGGTTGCTCTGCCCTCCTCCAGGAGATATTCCCAACCTAGGGATCAAACTCAGGTCTCCTGCATTGCAGGTGGATTCTTTACTGTCTGAGCCACCATGGAAGCCCTCAAAAGACTGAAATTAAGCCAAATCAATAGTAAAAATGTAACTAAAAATCTGACCAAATCTTTGGAAAGTAAGCAATGCACATCTAAATAACACATGGATCAAAAATGAAACAAAGAAAAAAACACATTGATTTCAGACCACATTTTTACTGAATGATAAAGTATGATATGTCATATTTAGAAGGGAATGTTTAGTCTTAAATGTATGTGTTAGAAATGAGCAAAAACTAATTAAAATTAATATTAGTTATTTAGTCTTAAATGTATATGCTAGAATAAACAAAGTAAAAATAATATTAGTATCCATCTCAGAAAGTTAGAAAAATCAAATGAAATGCAAGAAAAAATGGGATAAAATGGTTAATAAAGATGAGAACAGACATTAAAGACATTAAAAATTCAAATTGCAATAGAGAAAATAAACTAAGCTAAAAGTTTTTTCTCTCAAAATACCTAATATGTTTTACTTTTGGAGGTCAGTCTAACTTTCCTACAAATACCAAAGAAAGAATATAGATATTCTTTGTTATCTACAAAGATATATATATTTATATTAGATATATATCTAATTCTTATTATTATCTTTATTCAGCAAGATAAAGAAAAAAAAACAAGAAACAAAATCCTCTCAAGAATAGAAATGCAAATATATAAAGAAATTTTTGACAAATTAAAATCTAGGATTGATGGGACCACATCGTGGCCAAGTTGTATTTATCTCAGGTATGTACTCGGGTTTAACATTTCAAAATTAATCTATGAAATTCACAACACATGACAGAATAAGAAGAAAAACCACCTAATCTCATAAGCATTTCATAAGATTCAATATCCTTTATTTATAAATAAATGTAAGACTTAATGATAAGAAGAAAATTTCCTTTCTAATAAAGAGTATCTACAATAAACTAGAGCAAACATTACACATCATGGGGAAACATTGAAAACTTCTCTACTGAAGGAGAAAGGATATTGACTATGATCACTTTCCTGAAAACTGAACGGAAGCCATAACTTAAACAATAAGAAAAGAGAAGGGAATAAACATAATGATGAGTGTAAGTGTTAGTCACTCAGTGGTGTCTGACTCTGCAACCCCATGGGCTATAGCCCACCAGGCTCCTCTCTATGGGATTTCTCAGGCAAAAATACTGGAGTGGGTAGCCATTCACTTCTCCAGGGCATCTTCCGGACCCAGGGAATGATAATCAAGTAAGAAATAAAACTTTTCTTTTTTGAGACAGGTAGGAAAGGATCTAGTGATAAATATCAAAATCAATGAGTTCAGCATAATTATGAGATACATTGTTATGTGACAATTATTTTCTATTACTAGCATTGAAAAATAAAAATTTTTAAATATCAATTTCAATAGCAATAAAAAAGCTTTGAATAGTTATGACTAAACCTAAAAGAATTTGTGAAAGCCCACCACACAGAAAATTGCACAGTTTTTCTTTTCATTTTCTGGAGTTGCCTATTGGTCTCTCTCATTTTTCAACTGTACTGTTTAAAAATAATCAGACATATCCAACGGACTTACATCAATCTGTTTCTCCAATCCTTAAAGCAGACTGTTTTGCGTTGAGTATATTGCCCAGTTTTTCTAATTATACTCTGAGAGAGAAATGCTCTACTAAAAGCTGGATAGTCAAAACAGCAGAATTCAAAAGTCTTCAAAAATCTCCTTTATAGCAACAGAGATATTGTTCCTTTCTATATATTAATCACAAAAGTTAGCTTATGCTTGATATGAGAACATTTAATAAAGTACTTCATATTTACCTCTTAAATAAAGAAAGTTGATTATGTGGTGACAGATTTTTACTTGATTATAGGTTATTGAATTATCAATTAAATAATTAACACTTCTCATATTCAGGCACCTATTTGAACAAAAACACTAACTTTTATTCAAACACCTTGTTTATTCTTGAAATTTCACATGATAACACCTGGATGAAAATTGGCAGAATACTAAATTTAAAACTCAAGGCTTAAATTTTGAACCAAAAGATAATCTACTATATTTTCTATTATTTTTCACTGCTCTAAAGAGATTTATTTTGTCCATTTGGAGTACACGTATGCGAATATAAAAAGGCATGGTATAATCTGCCACAATCCTGCCCTGAAGAGATAATATGTACAAGAAATTTTGAAAATTCATGACCTGATTAGCATTATCACCTTCTTCTTGATTTTCCCATAAGACCTCAACTCTGAGGTTCCTAGGCTTGGTCTTAATGTGTTCACTGTTTAGTTGTCAGAGAAAGAGAATTGGAAGTAAGTATGATATAAGGAAAATATATTCAAAATAAACATTGGATAAATCAAGGAGAATACTAGGAAATCCATAATATGTTCTATTGGATAGACTTTAAATCCCTTTTTTCATTGAATTCTCAGTCTCTAACCCCCTTTAATGGTGGCGATTCTCTTGCACAGGTCAAAGCGCCGCGTGGGTGGGATAGAGACAGGCTAGCCAGCGGGTGCACTGCAGTCTGTAGCCAGCAGCAGAGGGTCTTTCATAGCCTGAAATCAGTGCATTTTAACATGGGGAAAGCTCTTTATCTTGAAGGGACACTGTAGAAAAGCAGGCCCATTAGTTAGGAGCTCTAGGAAGACCTCTGTGAAACATGAATGCCATCAAGATTTTCATGCCTACGAGGAAAAACCCTACTAGAAAGTGAAGAGGGCTTTCCAGGTGGCGCTAGTAGTGAAGGCTCCACCTGCCGAAGCAGGAGATGAGACACAGTTCAGTCCCTGGGTCAGGAAGATCCCCTGGAGGAGGGCATGGCAACCCACTCCAGTACTCTTGCTTGGAGAATCCCGTGGACAGAAGAGCCTGGTGGGCTACAGTCTGCAGAGTTGTAAAGCATCACACACGACTGAAGCAATTGAGCACACACACGAGAAAGTGAATAAAGCAGGTCCATTCTGCCCTGAAGTTTGGAGTGTCCCACATCTTCTGCTGACACTCTGAAGTTCAGGGTGCAAAGCACTCGACACCCCCAAATCCAATACTTCACTCACTGCTAGTGACCAAATGAGTCAATAGCATGGAGCTTTAAAAACATCATTCCATCATTCCAAAGTTACATCTTCTAAATGATGTTGAAATAGGCCACATAGGAATTTCTGTATATACTGAATAATGTATTGTTGAATAATAGGAGTTGAAACCTGCTAAATCAAGTGTTCTTATATATAATGTTTGCGGTTTGATTAATTGGCACAAACTACAAGAAACCAGTTTTGTTGTGTGTTTTTTTTCAACAATTGCACATCTATGAGTTTGTAAAAAGAGACAACAAGAGATATATAAATGGCTAAATGCACCAAGATATTTATTATGAAATTGTATAATGTAATAAAAAATTAAATATTCAACAATAGCAAATGATTAAATAATGTATAGTAAATAATTATGATGGGAAAGCTCATCACTGCAAGATGATATTAATAAATACAACTTTAATGGCTTGGAAAACTGCAAATACTACAATGTTAAGTAAAACTACAGAATAAAAATATCAGTTGCAGTATGATAGTTAAATTAATATAGATATATTAATATATTATATATATATACAAAGAAAAATTTATTGTCTTTAATTAATGAATACATATCAAAATAAAGATATTTGAATATTAGCTTTAATAATTTTGAGTGATATATTTATAGAGAAGTATATTTATTTTTTATATTAAAATTTTTCATTAAGAAATATAATGTCTTAGTTTTAAAATAGGGAAAATACTTTTTAAGCTTCAACAATAATATTTTTTTAAATTTAATATGGCACTGGTTATTCAGAAATCCCATTTGTTAGTTCCTTTTATGGGTTACAGAACATGAGAAAGAATCCCCATGAAATCAAGTGTAGTTATGTACTTTATAGAAGATCAGACAGTCAGGGCTTTGCTAATGCTACCAAGATTATTTTTAAAACTATACCTCTAGACATATATCTTCTGAAAGATAACGAATGCCCCAAATCAGGCAATCTGAACAAAATATGTGGAAATCAAAATTCGGACAATAAACACCTTGACATTGGGGAGAGATATCTGTAGAGATCATTTTCATGTAACACAATGTAAAATCTGGGTAGTTTGTGTTTGCTCTCTAGCACCTGCTGTTTCATTTCCTCTAGGGAAGAAGCTTATAGCGTGTAATCTTATAGCTCTTACATCTACTATAGATGAGACCTCAGCACAAAACTTAACATTGGGAAACACGGTTTGGATTTGTGATTGTTTCTAAGATTAAGGACTCTATAAACTCCCCCCCAAAATACAGTATTACTTCTCCACTACCTATTTTGTGAATGCCAGACATTGTTTATTTGATTTTTATTGTTTAAATGGAAGACAATATTATCAAGTTTAGAAAGCTGCAATACAGGCCAGCAAAAATTTTACAACTAAACTGTGAAAAGTTAAAAATTCCTGCCAGGGAAAAACAGATTTGGTTTGTTTATTGAAGCAAAAACTGATTGAGTTTCTGTTTCCAGGGCAATATTATTTAATAGGAAGACCCCATATGTATGGTTTTATATGCTTTACATGCACCTAAAAACTGCCAGTTTTTACTTTTATAAATAGTTCTCTGTCAGAATATTTTCAAGTTGAAATGCATAGTGAAAAATAAAACCTGGAATTTTATATTTTGAAATGTATTGCCTTTGGCCAAAATTCAATAGTAAAAATCATAAATTGCTCTCCCGTAATGCTATTTCCTTTTTTTCTTTCATTTCTTATTTCTTGGTTTCTTTGCCCTAAATCAATGCAGTTGACTCAGATACCTGAAGCACAGACCTAGAAGAGTAATTTAGAGACTGACTTTTTTTTTTTTTTTTAAGTGGAAAGTATTATAGACACAATAGGGGAATAAATAATCAGAGGAGATGCTGGGTTGCTAACTCTTCTAAGTATATAATCAATCCACTCAGGGAAGAACACAGGCAATTTAGAATGGCATAATACTCCTTACATATTCTGACTCCTCATTACCTAGTCATGTGTAACAAGACCACCTTTTTTCATATCATGTTCCAATTGAAGTAAAACTGTCCTTTTTCTGCCAACATGCTACACATATTTCACCCTTGCATTTTGATTTGACTCTGCAGAGAATGTTGCACCACCTGTGTTGTACCTTTCTTGGTTCACGGTTCAGTACAGCAAACCAATTAAAATCAGCCCAGCCTTAGAAAGTGTTGCATAACTACTATTGCAGCCAGTAATTAAGGGTTCAGATCTTAGAAAACCAGGGAAGCACACTGAGATAACTAGAACGTTCTGCATGCCACTTTGCCCTTGGATGCTCAAGTCTTGGAGAAAGGCAAATAGCTAAGAAATGCTACAAAAGATTTCGTTTCACAGGTGGAAAATCCAGTAGAACTTGAAGCAATCTCTGGGAAAGTCTGGCACAAATAGTGAGTTTGAGACTGCCTCGTTATCCAGAAACTGACGACCTGACATCCCAAGAAAGGGTAACACAGAGAAGTTAAACAGACACTACACATTGGTTTTCTCTTTAAGACGTTTGTCAAGCCCAAGAGACTAAGAAACCAAGCAGAAGATCTGAAATGTGGTGAGATTTCTAGACAGCTCACTGCAGTGGGAATATAAACATTGCAGTTCAGAAATCACTAAATAAGAGAAAACATGTGCAAGTTCCAGACTTCACATATGTTACTAATAGAGGGTTAAAAACAGGAGTGAGGCCAAATCCAAGGAGATACAGCAAAAAATGAGAGAGAGGGAGACTGGAAAGGATGGAGAGAGAGATACAGGAAAAGAAGAGGAGGAGGAGGAAGTGAAGGAGGGAGGAAAAAAAAGAGGAAGGAAAAAGGAAGAGAGAGACAGAGAAGACAAAAGAAGGAAGGAAGGAAGTGGTAGGGAAAGAGGGAAGGAGGAAGGGAGGTTCTGGGGAAAATTAAGTGATTTTTTAAATTATTCTTACAACAGGATTCTTAAATATAACCAGTCATAGTAAAGAAAATCACATGCTTTCTTCAAAGGTATGTAATTCAACTATCAACTGATAAAATAACGTCTTTAAAATGATGAAATTATTGATAATCTAGATTTCTAGGCCTACTGAAAATTTCCTTCAAAGGTAAAGAAAATACATCTGTTATTTCAAATAAGATAAAGTATACAAAATAAAATTTAGCCAGTAGATCAATATTAACAAAATTTTAAGCATAAAATACAGTATCATTACCTACAGGCGTGATGGAGTATAGCAGATCTTCAGAATTTATTCGTCTATTACCAACTCCCCCTCCTCCCAGCCCAGAGAAATCACTCAATATTAAAAAAAAAGAAATACTAAAATGAGTTCTCATGCAAAAGGAAAATGATCCTAAAAATCAAACTAAGACCACATAGAATTCAGAAAAGAATAAAGCAATCAGAAAAGCTATACATTAAGGTAAATATATATAAATATTTACTGTACAAAATAATAACAGTAATTTTGAGGGGTTAGATATGTATAGCATGTACATTTCACATTATAATTTTAACCTACAAAAAAACGGGCAGTCTACATAATAAAAAGCAGTAGCAATTAATTGTATTTCCTTATAGAATTCATTGACTCTGAAGGCAGTAGATCCTAATTCCTCTGTTGGAGCTATATTCCTGGATATATGTGAAGCTAACAACACAGAGCATATGGATCTGTATTTGAAGATTTAATATTTGAAAATAATCATGAATATATGCAGACTTTGGAGCCACATTACAATCAAATATGAAAAAATATATTCAAACTAATTATAATAACTGTAACTGATAGTTATGAAAATTCTTCATCATGGGATAAGAATATATCCCATGCTGCTGCTGCTGCTAAGTCACTTCAGTCGTGTCCGACTCTGTGCGACCCATAGACGGCAGCCCACCAGGTTCCCCTGTCCCTGGGATTCTCCAGGCAAGAACACTGGAGCGGGTTGCCATTTCCTTCTCCAAAGCATGAAAGTGAAACGTGAAAGTGAAGTTGCTTAGTCGTGTCCGACTCCATGCGACCCCATGGACTGCAGCCTACAAGCTCCATATACATGAAGCATTTACACATTCTGACATGGATCATAATACCTATCATGGTAATATACACACAGATGACATCTTTACAGCAACCTCCCATTAAAATGACAAATATTAAAACATACTTTGCTTAAAAGGTAATTTGAATAATGAATAGATACACTTTCTTAAGGTCACAATCGGTTGGTAGCAGACCTGGGGTTATAACCCAGACTTCCAAATCTTTTGCATTTAACATAAGATGTATCATTGAAAATGACTTCTTGCCCTGAATATTTAATTTGTTAGACTACCATAAACAAAATTCAGTATAGGTAAAGCCTTTTTTCCTTGACTATAACTAATAAAATTTACAGAAGGACCCCTGTTATAATATGGCTTTCTTATCAGGTGATCAGGAAATTTTGTCAGAGCAAAATCCTCTATGGCACAAAACTTCTCTGTCAATCTCAGTGTTGAAGTTTTCCCCTATAAACAGTGCTCTGCTGGCTTATGATAATACAATGTGGCAGTTTTTGATTTGTGGCAAGGCAAAGAACAAAAGTAAACTGAACTCTGCATTTGATTTCTGTGCCTTCTTAGAAAAATGTCATTACCTTTCAGCCTTACACCAATTTAAAATCCCCAAATCTATCAAGCTATTTAAAAAGTAAATTCACAAATAGTCCAGAAAAATAAAGCAATCCCTCTTATCACTTAGAGGAAGCTTCAAGGGTGAAGTTTATATTTGGGCAGTACTTTTCTTCTTGAGATCAAAGCAAATTTCATTCCAAGCCACTACAAAGAAGCTAGTCTGAGCCACATTTCATCATCAAGTTCTAAAGCTGTGAACGTCACTCCGACAATGTGTTCATTACAGGTATTATGAAATTTGACTGTAATTAAATAGTGTACTGCTTGTTAAAATTGGATTTCACTTCTATCATTTAAAAAAAAAAAAGTGAAATAACCATATGGTTGTTTCTCTGATGATCCACTTGCATTATTCCCTTCTTTTGGGGCAGGATTCTTATAAGTTCTACTTCCATATTCATTGTACATAAAATAATACTGACTGCAGAATGTTTTTAGAAAATATAAATATGAAGAGAGAGAGGGGGATACCCATTTGCCTACACACATACACACCATACCCAAATCTCTTCTTCATTTTTCAGGTTAAACATTATCTTCATACCTAAACTATTTCTCTCCTACCCTTTGGCTTTCTTATTTTATTGATTTCCTTATTAAATCATAGTATGCAGAAATGAACACAATACTCCACATGTTATTTGAGCGATTCATTGTTTTGGACAATATGCTCTATTTACTAAACTCAGATGGCCTCTTAAATCTTCAAGTATTGTTCTCCATTCTTAACCATCAATAATCTTTTTCATCATTGATGATCTGAAAGTTTGTGATACTCTGCTTAAGATTATTATCTCATTTATTGTGGGTACATTGGGAACCTTGCTAATCTGAAAAACTGTTTGTTAGTTTTTTAAATAACTAAACTTGAAACTGTCATGTGATCCAGTAGCTGCATTCTTCTGTACATATTCCAGAGAAATAAGACCTTATAGCCACACAAAAACCTGTACACATTTGTTCACAGAGCCTTATTTTGTAAGTCAAAAATAAAAATAATCAACCCAGACATCCTTCAGCCTGTGAATGGCAAAAAAAAAAAAAAAATGCTGCTTTTAACTCAGGAATGGTTGAATTGTTTTTGTTTTTTGAAAATAAGTTAAGAGTTTTTAAAGAAACGCTTGTTGCTCATTAATACCATGGAATAACATCCAGCAATAAAAAAGAATGAATTATTGATATGCATGACAACCTGGATGAATCTCTTAAGAATGATACTGAGTGAAATGAGCCAATTACAGAAGGTTATGTAATATATGATTTCCTTTATATAATATTCACTCAGTGAAAGCTTTTAGAAATGGTGAGGCAGTCCATGTTCCCCAGAGTTTAACTATGGGGAAAGGTGTAAGGACAGGGAGGAAAGTGAGTGTGTAACCTGGGAGAGTTTCGTGGTGACAGATTTGTTTCATATATTGATTGTGTCAATGTCAATGTCTTGCTCTGAGATCCTGTACTATAGTTTTGCCAGATGTCATCTTTGGGACCACTGGATAAGGGATGCATGGGCTCTCTTGGTGTCATTTCTTCCAACTGCTGGGGAATCTACAGTTATCTTAAAATTAAAAGTTTAATTTAAAAAAGAAAAAGCATGTAGATTAAAAAATTCCCTGAAGCCTGGAGAGATAGATGGGACAATAACTGGAGATCACACACAGGACCGAACAATTCCTGTTCTCATCAGCCAGTGTGAAAACTTGGGGTTTGCTTAGAGCACTGAGTGTTTTGTGTCACTAGGGAGACAAAATTAGCCCTGAACTAAATGCTAACAAAGGTTAAAGCCAAAACACAAAATTATCAAACTGTTCCCAAATAACTTAGCTGCCTTCCAAAACAAAGCTCAAGGATATTTTTAGGAATGCAAAATATCCAGCCCCCAACAAGCTAAAATATCTCACATCTAATCAAAAATCACCAGGCATTAGTTTCTTCTATACTTTCAGCTTTCTGTCTTCCTGGAATTTTTTATATCTTTATTTTTTAATATAAATTTATTTATTTTAATTGGAGGCTAATTACTTTACAATATTGTATTGGTTTTGCCATACATTGACGTGAATCCACCAGGGGTGTATATGTGTTCCACATTCTGAACACCCCCCCCCACCTCCCTCCCCATCCCATCCCTCTGCGTCATCCCAGTGCACCAGCCCTGAGCACCCTGTCTCATGCATTGAACCTGGACTGGTGATCTGTTTCACATATGATAATATACATGTTTCAGTGCTATTCTCCCAGATCATCCCACCCTTGCCTTCTCCCACAGAGTCCAAAAGTCTGTTCAACACATCTGTGTCTCTCTTGCTGTCTCGCATACAGGGTTATCATTACCATCTTTCTAAATTCCATATATATGCATTAGTATACTGTATTGGTGTTTTTCTTTCTGGCTTACTTCACTCTGTATAATAGGCTCCAGTTTCATCCACCTCATTAGAACTGATTCAAATGTATTCTTTTTAATAGCTGAGTAATATTCCATTGTGTATATGTACCACAGCTTTCTTATCCATTCGTCTGCTGATGGGCATCTAGGTTGCTTCCATGGCCTGGCTATTATAAACAGTGCTCAGTGAACATTGGGGTACATGTGTCTCTTTCAGTTCTGGTTTCCTCGGTGTGTATGCCTAGCAGTGAGATTGCTGGGTCATATGGCAGTTCTATTTCCAGTTTTTTAAGGGATCTCCACACTGTTCTCCATAGTGGCTGTGCTAGTTTGCATTCCCGCCAACAGTCTAAGGGTTCCCTTTCCTCCACACCCTCTCCAGCATTTATTGCTTGTAGACTTTTGGATAGCAGCCATTCTGACTGGCGTGAAATGGTACCTCATTGTCATTTTGATTTGCATTTCTCTGATAATGAGTGATGTTGAGCATTTTTTATATCTTTAAATCACTAAATGACTTCCTCTTTTTTTTTTTCCTAGTCTTGCTTTCATGAGCTCTTTCTATTCAGATTTCCCCACTGAGGTAGAAAGCCCCAGGAAACATCTTTCCTGCTCCATACTGTTATATTTATCTTTGTTATCCATGTAATATATCACCCACCTTCCTCAACTTGTATGAGTCACAAATGTGATCAGCATGATAGACCTGAGAAATCTGATGAATAATGTATTAAACACAAATATGAGTGACAAATAATATCAATTCCAATTGTTTTTTAAATTAACTGGCCCATATTTTGCTCATAATTATTAATTGTACAT
This sequence comes from Dama dama, assembly GCF_033118175.1. Classification (NCBI taxonomy): domain Eukaryota; kingdom Metazoa; phylum Chordata; class Mammalia; order Artiodactyla; family Cervidae; genus Dama; species Dama dama. The sequence continues at coordinate 85,358,323 of NC_083698.1, read as the reverse complement.
TAAGTTTTTGATCCAGAGTTTATACTTTTTTGTTGTTGTTGTTCTAACTCTAAGCCAAGTTTCAAAGTTGAGAGAGATTGGCCCTTTTGAGAAGTTAAATATCTACTATATTGTTCATGGGTGGCACAAAAGAATGAATTTTTTTTAAATGAACCAGTTAGATGGGTAAACAAATAGAGCATGCCTAATAATGAACTTCCTAGTGAACAATATTAACATTAATTTTTATCCCCAAATTAAAAGAAGAGATTGTTAAGAGGTGTTTTGATTTATATTTTCAAATTACTCTGAAGGATGTACAAGATAGATACTGGATAACTGAGGATTCCAAGTAGGAATGTTGGTAAAGTTATTTGCAACTTCTATATAGTATTAGCATTATACAGTACATATAGTAGTATTATTAACACTACAATATAAGATAATGGACATGGGTATAAATAGAAGTAAACAGAGTCAAGAGTTGTGTAGGATATAGAATCATAGGAGTTTATATGAAGAAGAGAGGTACCTCCAATATTTCTTGCCCAGTCTAAGGAAAGGCTTTGCAAGACATAATTCAGACAGAATATCACAGAATGGATATTGAGATGGGTTTTGAAAATATTGATTTGAGATTCCTGTAAGATATCCATGTTAAGCTGTTTCCTGCATTTCAATTTCTACAGCATGTATTATCATGCTACTTATGAGAAAATCAAAGGAAACCCTGCAGTCCTGGAGAGCATCATATACCCACAAACTCATCATTTCTCCCTTGCCTTCTGTCTTCTGCCATCTGGGTCATTGCTTTGACTTGCTTTACATTTCCTTGTTCTTTTTGAGAACAATCCATGACCTTGTCTTTAGAAAGTCTTGTCCAACCCAAGCTCCTAGTGAGCATTCCTCTTGCTCTCTTTTTAGCAAATCTGCAGCTGAAAATGTTAACTCATATTTAAACATACATATATACAGACATCGGAGAAGGACATGACAACCCTCTCCAGTATTCTTGCCTAGAGAATCCCATGGACGGAGGAGCCTGGTGGGCTGTTGTCCATGGGGTCGCCTAGAGTCGGACATGACTGAAGTGACTTAGCATGCATGCATTGGAGAAGGAAATGTCAACCCACTCCAGTGTTCTTGCCTGGAGAATCCCAGGGACGGGGGAGCCTAGTGGGCTGCCATCTGTGGGGTCACACAGAGTTGGACACAACTGGAGAGACTCAGCAGCAGCAGCAGCATATACACACGTAAGACGCAGTTCTGAGTATTTATTGGGCAAAAGTGCTTGGCTATTTTATAACTTTCCTGACCATAATTAATTTAGTTTTGAAAAAGAAAAGTTTAAATAATGCTTCTTAGCTTTATTTTTATATTATTGAAATATTACTAAAATAATAAGCTGATAAATTGGTTTACATAATAAATTAATAAAATATTATAAAAATATTAAAGTTAATGAAATTGATAACAGAGTTTCACAGCATCACTACTAAAATGTTCCTTTCGGGTTGATGCTGACAGATAAGTATACACATTTGGCATGATTATTCTGTTAGTTAGGAAGGCACCAGATTCTACTAATATTCAGCACATATGTCTCAGTTTGCTTACGAGGATAGCATGAAATATTTGTTAAATGCTTTGTTAATATCCAAAAACATAATGTAGTTTCCACGGCCACATGTTAAATAACATTACTGAAAATGAAAATATAAACGTGAAATGAGGTGATCTTAGGGTATTTTTTTATATATAACTTTAGTAATTAGAGCATATTCTTTTGGGTCCTTTGAAGTTTTTCATCACATACTACTACTCCAAACTCACGTTTTTGTTCTAGAAATGTGATTATACTTATATTTTAAACTGGCAATTAAAGCTTTACTCTGGTTACTTTTGAAATGGGTACAGCAGAATATAATTTCCAATTTTTCTAACTTTAGAATAATGATGACTTAAAGAAAAATACCAAAATGTACAATGCAAGAAAATAATTTCCTCCAATGAAAATACTGTATAGAGCATGAGACGTAACAACAGTCTTCCTGCCCAGGCAAACCATCCTAGCCTTTAAGATTCATGAAGGCATCACACTAGGAATGAAATCCCCCACAGGAGTGAGGACCATCAGATTCTATGGAAATCTCTCTTTACTAATGTCGCAAAGTGTGTTTTCAGCCTAGCAATACCTTGTCTTGGTTCTGGAGATCTGGATAAGTGCCTTGTGCCTTTCTGCCCAAGGAACTGGTAACAACCTCAGACCACAGGTAAGTGATTACTATGATGATACATTCAGGATCAATTCAAAAGTTCTTTCTTCTCTCTCTACATTCTCTCCACTTGATAGTTCCAAAATGAAAGTCTCTAGTCAAGCCTAATCTTCAGAACTAAAACTCTGCATGTCAGATTTGCATTATTAAGATTTCTTCTTGGGAGTCGTGCAGTGAGATGTATTTTAAGTGTCCTATTTTCTAGGACATCCCTCTAAACTCCAATCTTTCCAATGTCAGTAAAAGCAACACCACCCTTATCCAAGTGCTTAAGTATTTAACTCAATAATCCTTTCTGTAGTCACCTTCATCTCTAACTGTACATGTGTGATTAATTTCTCTTAATTTCTCTGTCTAAATCCCAGTCCAGACTATCATGATCACTTACCCAGAACATGACAACAGTATCATGACTCATCACTCCTTTTCTGCTCACACTTCCCTTAGAGGTATTGCCTACAGAGTGTCAGGAATATTATTCATAAAATTGTTTGCATCAATCTATTCCTCATAACACTTTAAAAAATGACCCAAGTTTTCTGATTATCCTTAGAAAAAAATATAATGCTTTCAGTTCAGTTCAGTCGCTCAGTTGTGTCCGACTCTTTGCGACCCCGTGAATCGCAGCATGCCAGGCCTCCCTGTCCATCACCAACTCCCGGAGTTTACTCAAACTCATGCCCATCCAGCCGGTGATGCCATCCAGCCATCTCATCCTCTGTCGTCCCTTTCTCCTCCTGCCCCCAATCCCTCCCAGCATCAGGGTCTTTTCCAATGAGTCAACTTGCTATCTTATCCTAAATTTTCCCTGTTATACATTTATTCTTACTTCATCTGATATCATTTGGCAGCAGGAATGACAGACTTTAAAAAAGATTGTACCATCTTCTTGTTTAAAATCCTTATTCTTATCTTTAATACAATTTCATCCTCCAGTACAGCACTTATAATTTTTCTTAGATGAAAGAACAAATAGATCTTAATTGTTGAGGGGATTAAACAAAATGAAATAAACGTACTGCTTGGTATGGTGCTTGGCATATAATACATGATCAACACTTGTTAGCAATTATGCATATCATTTTGTTATAAGCTCTATGACTTTTTCTTTCTGTAAATATAAATATATGAGTTGTTGTAGCTGTTCTCATAAAGATGAAAGTCAGTGGTACCACTTGATATGCTTTAAATAAATGGTTGTCTACAGAGGGTAAATGTTCTTTTAATTTATGAAAAAGTATATTAATATATGCCAGCATCTTAATCTTTTATTCTATATTGCAGAAAGATGATATATTGAAGGAGATTTAAGGGGAAATCTCTTTTGAATACTAAACAAGCAAAACTCAGGAACAATCTTCATTTTCATGATTTTCTAAACTGAGGGGAACTGAAGATTGATATAAAAATTAGACAAATGTTTCCAGGATTTTGAATGTGTTCATATCCTATACATTAACCCAGGCAATATCTATTGGCTATCAAACAAAAATCAAATATTGAACCTGGAATGGTGATCAAAGGGGGATAGGGAAAGGAGATACTTTAAGAGAATTTATTATAATTGTAGGTGCTTAAAATCACTTTTCACAATTATTAAACACATTCATATGACCAAGAACTTTTCTCTCTAACCCCATCCTGCTCTGAAACCATTGGAATAAAGGTAAATGAGAAGCAGAGAAAAAAATATATTTTTAAAGAATTAGCCAAAACATGTAACCCTATGTGCCATGTGAAAAGGACAATTAAGGGTACTAGGTGAATGAGACCACCTCAGAGAACCCAGAACAAGCAGATCTTTCAGGTCAAGTAGATCAAAAGGCCTTAAAAGTAGGGTCAAGACCAAGGATTTCATGCTTGGAATTTTAAGATTGTGCTGCATGAACTCGCTGTAATAGCCTTCTGGAAAGGAGTTGAAACTTGAAACTTATTTAGCAGTTCTGAGAGTTAGCTGGGGGTATCCATGTAAACACATGCAAAAAATACTTCTGTAAAAAGCAGTTGTTGGGGTTGTAAAGGGAAAATTAAACCAAGTAGCATGGTGCCCTGGATCTGCCAATCTATATCATCTGAAAAGCATTAACATCTAAATCATACTAGAAAAATGTCTATATACAAACATGTAGACATGCAGACACACACACACACAAACACACACAGATGGACCACTGCACTTGTCACACCTTGATCATGAACTACAGAGATTTCCTACTTAACAAGAAGCTGTAAAGCCACATCTAGGAATAGCGACTGGTGAGGATTCATTTTTTTAATGCTCTAAAAATTACCTACTGTCATTTTACAGCACCAGCTACATGTTAGCATCACCAGGAATTTTAAATAATAATTTACAAGTTCTAAACTAGACAATCAGAATTTTGTTATATTTTAAAAGGTCCTCTCTTCCAACCTATCCATGAAATTCTGTGAAGCCAGACTTAAATACTGTGCTAAAAGAAATATAAAATACAAGGGGCCCAACTAAAACCTGAGGCAGAATGGGAAGGAGAAAATAGAAACTGTTAATTCTTTATGTGTCTTATCATTCACACCAAATAATTAATATGTAGCATTATATAAAAGTTGATATTACATATAAAGCAATAAATATAATGATGAAAAGAAGTACCAGGGGTAAGCCCCCCAAATGTTCAGAGGGAAATATATAAGAAATATAAGACAAAAACAATGCAAACCAAGCAAAGATTATAAAGGAAGATTGAAAGAAAGAAATATTGCAGACATAATATAAAAAGGTAAATATACACACATGTGTGTACCTGGACATGCCCACACATGTATACATATATGTTGGTAGTCAGCAGTTCAAAGAATAAAATAATTATTTGTTAAATATGAGACAAAGCTAAAACTGAAGCAAGAAACTTGTAAGTAATAGGATGGTTAAAGATATATCCAGAAAATGCAAATAAAAAGAAAACAAGAAGCATAATCTTACATCAACAGTTTGAACTTAAGGGGTAGAAATAAACTTTTCCCAAGAAACATAAGGGTATTCTTAAAAAAATAATAAATTGAATCATGAAAATATATCATAAGTATTTTTCCAAATATCTCAATATCATAGTAATGAAAATAATTAAGAAAAATCTAAGAATTGAGCAAAGTCAGGGGTATAGTTTTTCTGGTAGTCACGTGCAGATGTGAGAGTTGGACGGTGGAGAGTGCTGAATGCCTGATTTGATGCTTTTGAATTGTGGTGCTAGAGGAACTCATGGGGATTCTTTGGACCACAAGGAGTTCAAGCCAACTGATCCTGGGGGAGATCAGCCCTGGATATTCATTGGAAGGACTAATGCTGAAACTGGGGCTCTGGTACTTTGGCCATCTGATGAGAAGAGCCAAATTACTGGGAAAGGCCCTCGTGCTGGGAAAGATTGAAGGCAGGAGAAGGAAGTGACAGAGGATGAAATAGTTGGATGGCATTGCCAACCCAACTGACAGGTATCTGAGCAGACTGGGAGATGGTGAAGGACAGGGAAACCTGGGATGCTGTAGTCCATGGGGTTGCAAAGAGTAAGACATGACTGAGTGACTGAACAACACGAAGAAAAAGTTGAGATAGAATCATGATGGTTGTAATAAGGAGACTTTATAGTGACTTTAAAATCAAACAAAGATCTTCAATATGCATGAATAAAAACTTCAGGAAATGAAAGAAACATAGACACAAATATTAATTAGAAGGTAATTTATTTCCATTGGCATTAAAAACCAAATAAAATACAAATATATTTAGAAAATTTATATTTAATTTATAAATTTAACATTTAAAATATAAATATGTAAATAAATACAAAAGAAACAAAATTTTTTTTAGAATTTAAAATATAAAAACAGAAAGCAAACTTTCTTTTCTTAATGCAAACTAAGAAGGCTTGCAAATTTTTTAACCATTAAATCCAAGAAGTCAGAAAGAATACAGAAAAATAGAACAAGGAAAATTGAAGGATAAAACTACATATTATAATATAAAAGCTTAAATTAATGAAATAGAAAACAGAAAATCAGAACTAATAAATGAATCAATGATGTGGCTCGTTGAAAATGCAAATGGGAAAAACAATAGATAAACCACAAGCTAAGCTAATTCAGTGGAAATAAAAAAGAAAACAAAAGAGAATGGAAAAGTACATCTACAGAGTATACTAAGAAAAAATCATAAGGAATTATTTTGCTAAACACAATAAAAATAAATTTTTAACCCTGGCGTGAGTAAAACTACCAACATAAAAGTAATAGATAATTGCAGTCCAATTTAGTTCATTCAAAGAGTAGAATGTGAATAAAGCATTCAAAATCTCTTGCAAAGATGCATGTTATCTTAAAAATCTAGTAAGAATAGAAGCTACAATATATATTAATTAAATTTTTTCATTGTAAAAATGTACCAAATACACGTACAGCATGAATAACAATGGGTTAATTTTTATAGTAAAAAGGCTATTGTGAATCTTCAAGAAATACTACTATAAGAGATTCAAATGATTCTTGGGAGAGGAATTTCCTAGCTATAGGTTTTGCATATTGTCGTATGAATTAGATATTAGCTGTACCTTGGCCACCTCATGCGAAGAACTGACTCATTGGAAAAGGCCCTGGTACTGGGAAAGATTGAAGGCAGGAGGAGAAGGGGATGACAGAGGATGGGATGGTTGGCTGGCATCACCGACTCGATGGACATGAGTTTGAGCAAGCTCCGGGAGATGGTAAAGGACCCGGAAGCCTGGTATCCTGCAGTCCATAAGGCTGCAAAGAGTCAGACACAACTGAGTGAAGCAACTGAACTGAGCCAGTAGATATCTAAAGTGCTCACAAATGCTTTACCTGGAGTGTATGTGATTTACACATTGCTCCCTATATAAATGAACATTGGTATTGTCAGACTTTTAGTGTTTTCTAGTCTGGTGGTTATGAAATAATTGTGGTTTTAATTTTAACCCACTGATTATTACTGAAGTTGTATATTTTGAATTTGAGTACAGTTTCAATGAATAATCTGTTTGTAATGTTTCCTCATGTTTTATTTTGTATTTTATGTAGATCATTATAAGTCTCTTTTAAAGGTCTTGGAACATCTTTTCAATTTTTATAGCATTGTTTGTTATCCAGTTGTGAGTGGGTTATGTTGAACTTCATCAATCATTTTCTAGGGACTGTGATTTTATGTGTTTTGTATAAGAAAATCCTCACTATCCTGAAGTAATAAGATGACAACTGTTACGATCTTTTATCTTCTAAAAATTTAAATTCTTCATTTTCATATATTGATTCTTAATACACCTGGAGTTGAGTCTATGTATTTTATATATTTATGTTTTGCTTTATGGGTAACTGAGAGTCTTAGGATATTTCCAAAGAGTCCACTGATTTGACATGCTACTTATTTTGTAACTTAATTTTCCAAGTGTGCATGGGTGTGATTTCAGTATACTTATTATATCTGGTCCATCTTTTTAATCTTTGTTTGAATACCATACTGCATTCAACATATCTTTGTTATGTTTTAGATTGCATAGAACACATTCCCCAGCTTCACACTTCTTCAGGAGTGTCTTTGATATTTTTGGGTCTTTGTGCTTCATGTAAATTTTATAATTAGCTTTTCAAGTTTCATTAAAAACTTGGTTAGTACTTTGATGAGAATTACATAGAACTTATAATTTAGGGAAAATTAACACTTTTATCATATTAACTCTTCATGCGCATACATGTATATCTCTCCATGTATTAAGTTTTCTTTAATTGTTTTAAAAAAGTTTAGTATTTTTTTCTCATAAATGTCTTACAAATTTATTTTCCCATAGGTGAATTTTTATAGTTATCATTAAGAAAAAATATATATACTTTATTGCTATGGTAAATAATTTTTTTGAACGACAGTTTCTGGTTTTGCTGACATTCAAAATTACAATTAAGTATACTTTAAAGCCTTATATCCTGAAATAACTATAGATGCCAGAACTTGTGAAAATAGTGCAGAAAGTTTCCATATACCCATTGCCTAGAGTCCTTCAATGGTAACATCTGTATCACTGTAGTACCTACATTATCAAAACCGAGCAATTGACATTGAAGAAATAAAATTAGTTAGACTACAGACTTTATTCAGGTTTAACCAGTTTTTGTGCTAATTCTTTTTTGTATACCATTGTGTAAATCTATATGAATTTTTAAATCATGATTAGGGTTCATATAACCGCCATCCTAATCAAGATATAGAATTGTTTTGTCAACACAAAGGAACTCTCTGGAGATATTTTAAAGTCACACCTCCCTCCTTCCCTAACCACAGATATGTTCTCCATTTCTTTAACTCCATCATTCCAAGAATGATGCATAAATTGAAGCATAAATATTTAACTTTTTGAGATTGGCTTTTTTTTCCTTCACTCACCATAATGCCCTGATATCCATCCAAGTTGTTACCTGTATCAATTGTTTGTTCTTTTTCAATTTAACTTTTTATCTGAACAGGCAGGGACATACCACAGTTTATTTAAGTCATTGAAGGATATATGGACTCTTTTCAAATTGGGGCTATCACTTTTAACCACCAGCCTAGTCAAGATAAACCTACTATGAACATTGTGTACAGGGGGTTTGTTCAGCTTTTTTTGGGCTATAACAGGTCAACAAAAACTTCACATATTTAATGTTTAAAATTTGATGGATTTGAATATATACAAACAGCCATGACACCAGCATCATAGTTGAGGCAATAAACATATCTATCCATAAGAAAAAGCTGCAGTTTTTCTGATTGTTTTATTAGTTTTGTTTTGTCCTATGATAAGACACGTAAGAGCTACTGTTTTAACAAATTCTTAAGTGAACAATGTTGTATTGTTAACTACAGGCAAGATGTTATACAGCAGATCTCTAGAACTTATGCATCTTGTATAACTGTAAACAGTTATACGTATATATAGAATAACAATCTTATATCTGCAGACTTGATTAACTCTTCTATTAGCCTAAGAATTTATCTGAAATTTCTCTTGGATTTCCTTGGATTTTTCCTTAAAGGCTCACAACAAGGGATATTTTTGCTACAGTCAGTCTTCAGTATTATCAACTATCAAATTAATTACTTTTTTATTTTAAAACCTTTTGGTTCTTTGAAAAAATAATTGAAAATCACAACACACAATTGGCAAGATTTCTTCAATTTAGACACACCCAAATCTTTGAAGTTCTTTTTTATTTTTCAGCTGAACAATCAATTGCCAGAAATATCAGCCCTTACTGAGTCTTTAACATATTTATTTTTTGAATCTTCCTGGAAAGCGAGAATCTGAACTTATAAATATTAAATCCCCCATAGCAACTATAATAATATAGTATGAGAAAACTTTAAAAGCTTAATTAGAATATGCTTCAAAAGATGGGGAAAAAAAACAAGCATACTCAGCCACAAATGAGAACAAAAACAAAAACTTTCCATGAAGAACTAATTGCTATTGGAATTTCCCTCCCATCATAGATACTGAAAAAAAAAAAAAAAGACAAATATTTGAAACAGCTACCTTTAGTTATTGGACAAAAATCAATGCAAGCATTTGACAATGAGATGAACCCATAACTGCTCCAATTCACTGCCTAGATCCCATTTCCAGGGCACCTCAGAGGAAGAGAAGACCAAATAAAGCCCAGTAGTCAACAGGCTAAGTAGACAGAGGCTAGAATGTGGAAAAGGAGATCTGAGTAGAGCCATGGGCCAGAATACCAGAGAAAACAGAATTTGAGAGAGGTTGAGCTCTAGAACTCTGCAAAGAGGTTACCCTTAAATGTTTGTCTAAGTACTGTTCTCAGAAAACTTGAAGTCAAACTCTGCAAGGCTCCAAAAAGTACCACTGGAAAGAAGTAGACCAAAGAATTTTTGCAGAATACTTATGAATAGTTTGCTTTTCCCCAGCCAGAGTAGGGAAACCTCATAAGTCATGGGACATTAAGTAAAATACTCAGAAACACATTTCTTCAGTGATATAACTCTAAAACAATGAGAAGCACTAAATAGTCCCTTGGTAGCACAGTTGCTAAAAAATTCGCCTACAATGCAGGATACCTGGGTTCAATCTCTGGGTCAGGAAGATCCCCTGGCAAAGGAAATGGCAACCCACTCCAATATGCTTGCCTGGGAAATCCCATGGACAGAGGATTTGTCCATGGGTTACAAGTGTTGAACATGACTTAGCAACTAAACCAACACCACCATAAAGTCCCAGCCAATCAAAGATGAAAATTACAGTATTTGAAATGACAACTACAGTGTATGGAATAAATAATAGAGTGTAAACAAGGTGTCAGCTAAAGGTAAAGAAATAGAAAGTTTCCAAACTGAAGTACAATTTTTAAAAAGATTTAAAAATAAGCATACTAATCTAAATTGGCTAACATATGTGCAGTTGGAATTCTTGAAAGAGGACTGCAGAAAAAAATTGAACTAAAAGTATCCATACATTTTCCAAATTTGATAAACATGATGAACTCATAGATCTAAGATTTTAGATTCAAGAATCTCAGTTAAACTTTAGCAACATAAGGAGATCAGAACAAAGCACAATGTAACAAATTACTAAAACCAGTGACGAGAGGGCTTCCCAGGTGGCACTACTGGGAAAGAACCTGCCTATCAATGCAGGAGACATAAGAAACATGGGTTCAATCCTGGGGTAGGGAAGATCCTCTGGAGGAGGACATGACAACCCACTCCAGTATTCTTGTCTGGAGAATCCCATGGACAAATGAGCCTGGCAGGTTGCATTCCATTGAGTCACAAAGACTCAGACATGACTGAAGTGACTTAGCATGCATGCTCAAAATTCTCCAAGCCAGGCTTCAGTAATATGTGAACCGTGAACTTCCAGATGTTCCAGCTGGTTTTAGAAAAGGCAGACGAACCAGAGATCAAATTGCAAACATCCGCCAGATCATCAAAAAAGCAAGAGAGTTCCAGAAAAACATCTATTTCTGTTTTATTGACTATGCCAAAGATTTTGACTGTGTCGATCACAATAAACTGTGGAAAATTCTGACAGAGATGGGAATGCCAGACCACCTGACCTGCCTCTTGAGAAACCTGTATGCAGGTCAGGAAGCAACAGTTAGAACTGGACATGGAACAACAGACTGGTTCCAAATAGGAAAAGGAGTACGTCAAGGCTGTATCTTGTCACCCTGCTTATTTAACTTATATGCAGAGTACATTATGAGAAATGCTGGGCTGGAAGAAGCACAAGCTAGAATCAAGATTGCTGGGAGAAATATCAATAACCTCGGATATGCAGATGACACCACCCTTTTGGCAGAAAGAAGTAGAGAGCCTCTTGATGAAGGTGAAAGAGGAGAGTGAAAAAGTTGGCTTATAGCTCAACATTCAGAAAACTAAGATCATGGCATCTGGTCCCATCACTTCATGGCAAAAGATGGACAAACAGTGGAAACAGTGGCTGACTTTATTTTGAGGAATCAAAAATCACTGCACATGGTGACTGCAGCTATGAAATTAAAAGGCGCTTACTCTTTGGAAGGAAAGTTATGACCAACCTAGATAGCGGATTAAAAAGCAGAGACATTACTTTGTCAACAAAGGTCCATCTAGTCAAGGCTATGTTTTTTCCAGTAATCATGTAAGGATGTGAGAGTTGGACCATAAAGAAATCTGAACACCAAAGAACTGATTCTTTTGAACTGTGGTGTTGGAGAAGACTCTTGAGAGTCCCTTGGACTGCAAGGAGATCCAACCAGTCCATCCTAAAGGAGATCAGTCCTGGGTGTTCATTGAAAGGACTGATGTTGAAGCTGAAGCTCCAATACTTTGGCCACCTGATGTGAAGAGCTGACTCATTTGAAAAGACCTTAATGCTGGGAAGATTGAAGGCAGGAGGAGAAGAGGATGACAGAGGATGAGATGGCTGGATGGCATCACCGACTCTATGGACATGGGTTTGGGTGCACTCTGGGAGCTGGTGATAGACAGGGAGGCCTGGCATGCTGTGGTTCAAGGGGTTGCAAAGAGTCGGACACAACTGAGTGACTGAACTGAACTGAACTGAAGTGATGAGAAAGTCTTAAAAGGTGTTAGAGAAAAGAAGACACATCATGTATATATGAACAGACATGAGAATAACAGAATTTTTCTAAGATGTGTTTTGAGCCACAGAAGTAGCAATCTCTTTAATGTTGAAAGGAAAAAACAAAAAACAGCTTTGAATTTAATAATCAGTAAACATCTTTCAAAAACAAATGTAGAGTAAGATTTCTATGCTTTCCAGAGCAGCACAAACTTTTTCTGGGACAAGAAAGGAATTTAGAAGTTCCATTAACTCAGCCAAGCTGAGGACACATTCACTTCACCTCAACTTTTAGCAACAGCTCCGGCATTGAGGTGAGGCTGAAAATTCTCAGGACACTCAGACAGGGGATAACACTTTCTCCAACTTTTCTAGGAAGGCAAAAATGACTCCTGGGCCTCCAAGTAGAATTAGACAGTTTTCCAACAGCTCTAGAAGTGCAAGAGGCTCTGTCTAGGTCTTCCAAACCACCCTGAGGGTTGTTTGGGCCCTGGAAGGGACTGGTGATTTTATTGGAAGCTTGGCCAGGTAGCTGGCCTTGTCACTGAGCCTAAGTATTCAGTTGTGTTGATTCTGGGGCTCTGAAGTAAGGTAGACAATCCTGAAATCACTCAGACAATAGTAATTCTCCACTGTTTCCAGGAAAGCAAGAGAGGTTCTGGGCTCTTACAGTTTGGCTGGCAGCCCAAAATGCCCTCTCTGGGGCTTCTGAGCCCGGAAAAGCATGTGCTGGGTCCCCTGATGGAACTTAGGCAATTTCCTACAAGTTTCCAGCATGCTTACAACTTCATCTCTATGGCCACTCTGCTAGCATGACTAGTTCCATGCTTGTGGAAAAGGACTTGGAATATATCAGGATTCTTGAATAAGCACTTCCAAATTCAATGTCTTAAACAACTTCTTTTTAGTTCTCATGAGTGTATGGGTGAGCTGGGAGTTTGTTGAGTTTGTATGATCTCTCCCAGGCTCACTCATACAATTGTTCATCTAGCAATGAGAGCTGGCTGTTCTACCATGTCTTTGACAGTTTTAAGTCAGCTTCAGGGTGTCATAGAAAAGGGCAGGAATTGAAAAAAGGAGTGAAAGATTTTTAGATTCATACCATATCAGGGATTTGACTTAGGAAAGCTAGTCTGACTGACTTTCCTGTCACTTATATCTTCATCATTTCATCATTATTTAAATATTATTTTATTATAGGAGACCTCTAACACCTATCTTATATGGAAGTCTAAACCATTAGCTACTGATTTCATTTTCTAAAACAAACAAACAAGAAGAAACAAAAGTTATTATTCTAAGAATCTGTGAGACAGGAAATTTTGTTCTGTTTCACAAATACATAAACACAGAAAACTTATTTTCATTTTTGACCACTTTGTTACAAGTAATTTTATAGTGTAGTAGTGTTTTCCTGTTAAATGATAACCAGTTTCTAGCTCACAGTCTCAGACTGATGAATTTTCTAAATTACTGAACATCCAGGAAGAGTATGGACCCTTCTTGTTTGGGGAGATTGTTCCTCCGTTGACCCCATCTACAAGGTTGTAGAGGGGATTACCAATCATTGTACCTAAGAACTCAATTTTTGGAGACTTGAGCAAAATCAGGCTAATTAATTTATTCCTGTAAGACTTTTTAACTCATAAAACTGAATTACGATATGTAATGTGCCTTGCATAGCACAACTGAAACGCACTAGACCGAGAGCTGGCACTGCCGTGGAGAACTGGCTCATGAGCTATAAAAGCCTGAATAATGAGAGACAATACTAAGGTGAAGATGCAGAGAATAAGCAACATCTGATGTATTTCAAACCCCTGTTCTCTGTCATTTCTGAGAAGAGCTAATGCTTTGTGACTTCTCAAGTCCTGGTAGGTAACCCATAAATTCCGCTCTCTGAGTAAATGTGTTCCAGTTGGATTTCTGCCATGTGCAGCCAAAATGAACCCTGGCTGAATATTCTGATGAATGCCCTATTTTTCCTACAGTAGATTTTTTCTCACCCATCTACTGGATTCAGTAGCTGCATAGCCTGAGACTGGATTCATGCTCATCACAGAAAGAGAATCAGGCTTCAAAACCAGAAGAACTTGTCACCCTTTATATTCTAAATTTTAAAAGCTTATTTGAGACCATGGAAAGACTCAAAAATATTTTCAGACTCTATTGATGAGCCAATATTTTGGTAACAAGAATCACTGTAGTATACAAATATGAGTTATAAATTTAAATAAAAATTAAATCATTGCTCAGCAATTTAAATCTATTCTTACTTGTCAAAATATGGTCTTTTTTACTAGGCCTTTTAAAAAAATTTCAACTATATGGTTAATCTATACATTCACTCACACAAGAGAAGATTCTACACATGCATATCACCAAATGATTGACACCAAAATTAGATTTATTATATTCTTTGCAGCCAAAGATGGAGAAGGTCTATACAGTCAGCATAAACAAAACTGGGAGCTGACCGTGGCTCAGATCATGAACTCCTTATTGCCAAGTTCAGACTTAAATTGAAGAAAGTGGAGAAAACCAATAGACCATTCAGGTATGACCTAAATCAAATCCCTTATGACTATACAGTGGAAGTGAGAATTAGGTTTAAGGGACTAGATCTGATAGACAGAGTGCCTGATGAACTATGGATGGAAGTTCGAGACATTGTACAGGAAACAGGAATCAAGACCAACCCCAAGAAAAAGAAATGCAAAAAAGCAAAATGGCTATCTGAGGAGGCCTTACAAATAGCTGTGAAAAGAAGGGAAGTGGAAAGCAAAGGAGAAAAGGAAAGCTTTACCCATTTGAATTCAGAGTTGCAAAGAATAGCAAGGAGAGTTAAGAAAACCTTCCTCAGTGATCAACGCAAAGAAATAGAGGGAAACAATAGATTTGGAAAGACTAGAGATCTCTTCAAGAAAATTAGAGATACCAAGGGAATATTTCATGCAAAGATGGGCTCAGTAAAGGACAGAAATGGTATGGACCTAACAGAAGCAGAAGATATTAAGAAGAGGTGGCAAGAATACACAGAAGAACTGTACTAAAAAGATCTTCATGACCCAGATAATCACGATGGTGTGATCACTCACCTAGAACCAGACATCCTGGAATACGAAGTCAAGTGGGCCTTAGAAAGCATCACTATGAACAAAGCTAGTGGAGGTGATGGAATTCCAGTTGAGCTATTTCAAATCCTAAAAGATTACACTGTGAAAGTGCTGCACTCAATATGCCAGCAAATTTGGAAAACTCAGCAGTGGCCACAGGACAGGAAAAGGTCAGTTTTCATTCCAATCCCAAAGAAAGGCAATCCCAAAGAATGCTCAAACTACCACATAAGTGCACTCATCCCACAGGCTAGTAAAGTAATGCTCAAAATTCTCCAAGCCAGGCTTCAGCAATATGTGAACTGTGAACGTCCAGATGTTCAAGCTGGTTTTAGAAAAGGCAAAGGAACCAGAGATCAAATTGCCAGCTGCTGGATCATCAAAAAAGCAAGAGAGTTCCAGAAAAACATCTATTTCTGCTTTATTGACTATGCCAAAGATTTTGACTGTGTCGATCACAATAAACTGTGGAAAATTCTGACAGAGATGGGAATACTAGACCACCTGATCTGCCTCTTGAGAAACCTGTATGCAGGTCAGGAAGCAGCAGTTAGAACTGGACATGGAACAACAGACTGGTTCCAAATAGGAAAAGGAGTACGTCAAGGCTGTGTATTGTCACCCTGCTTATTTAACTTCTATGCAGAGTACATCATGAGAAACGCTGGGCTGGAGGAAGCATAAGCTGGAATCAAGATTGCCGGGAGAAATATCAATAATCTCAGATATGCAGATGACACCACCCTCATGTTGGAAAGTGAAGAGGGACTAAAGAGCCTCTTGATGAAAGTGAAAGAGGAGAGTGAAAATGCCGGCTTAAAGCTCAACATTCAGAAAACTAAGATTATGGCATCTGGTCCCATAATTTCATGGCAGATAGATGGGGAAACAGTGGAAACAGTAGCTGACCTTATTTTTCTGGGCTCCAAAATCACTGCAGATGGTGATTGCAGCCATGAAATTAAAAGACTCTTACTCCTTGGAAGGAAAGTTATGACCAAACTAGATAGCATGTTAAAAAGCAGAGACATTACTTTGCCAACAAATGTCCATCTAGTCAAGGCTATGGTTTTTCCAGTGGTCATGTATGGATGTGAGAGTTGGACTGTGAAGAAAGCTGAGCACCGAAGAATTGATGCTTTTGAACCGTGGTGTTGGAGAAGACTCTTGAGAGTCCCTTGGACTGCAAGGAGATCCAACCAACCCATCCTAAGGAGATCAGTCCTGGGTGTTCATTGGAAGGTCTGATGTTGAAGCTGAAACTCCAACACTTTGGCCACCTGATTGAAGAACTGACTCATTGGAAAAGACCCTGATGCTGGGAAAGATTGAGGGCAGGAGGAGAAGGGGACGACAGAGGATGAGATGGTTGGATGGCATCACTGACTCAATGGACATGGGTTTGGGTGGACTCAGGGAGTTGGTGACAGACAGGGAGGCCTGGCGTGCTGCCGTTCATGGGGTCGCAAAGAGTTGGACACAACTGAGTGACTAAACTGAACTGACTGAACTGAAACATTCACTCTGAATATATTTGCTAAAAGCCCAGTATGTCTCAGGTGAACAATGAGAACACACTATTGTACAAACTTTACACTATGATGGAAAACAGTGTTCACTACTGTGTTTTAAAGTTGAATTTGTTAGCCACATTTAGTTTACATGGAAAATAAAACGTGTTATAAAGCACTAATAGTTTTTACATGATTATCAATTTTCTGTGTCAACTTCACTGGGTTAAGGGATGCCCAGATAGCTGGTAAACATTGTTTTTAGGTATGTCTGTGAGGGCTTTTCTGGAAGAAATTGGCATTTGCATTGGCAGACTGATGAAGAAGTGTCCTCACCAATGCAGGTGAACATCCTCCACTCTTCAGAGGGACCCAATAGAACAAAAAAGTGGAGGAAGAGTGAATTTACTTCCTGTTTGAGCTGGATGTCCATTTCCTCCTGCTCTCAGACATTGGCAGAGTTCTCAAGTACCATCATCACATGAACAATTCCCTCATAATAAATACCTTTCCTTTTCTATCTATCATCTATCTATCTAATCTATCACCAATTAGTTCTTTTTTCCTGAATGGCCCTGATAGATGAATGAGATCAGAATCAGCAGGTTACTTATCATGGGAGTGTGAGAAAATTAACTTCATTTGCCAAACAAAGCTTATCAATTTAAATGAAAAGTTTACCATAATTCTAAAAGTTATTCTTTCCTAAAAAAAACATGCAAAATCTCAAGGTCACAGACCTATGGTCCCTGGAACTATTCAAATTTGTCAATAGTATGGAAAATGTCCTTCCCTCATTTTAGGAAAAAAAAAAAAATTCTTAAGAAACAAGATACAGAGTATAGATTTCACTTAATTTTCTTCATAACTTCCATGTAAATATTTACTATTATCTTTCTTTGTAAATGAAAATAATGGTATATCCATTGCTTTGCAGGATCAAAAACATTTGTGTGAACAGTTTCTTAAATATTACCATTAAAGTTTTATCACCAAATATTAGCTTTACATTTGGAACCTCAAGTATCAACTTCAATTTTAATCAAAACTGGATGAAAAACATCTGGGGCTTAGAACATATATCTAAAGCACAAAAGAATCAGAATTCAGAATAGAGGCCACCAGACAAATACCTAAAAGTATTACAAGGCAATTAGTATGACACCACCCTTATGGCAGAAAGTGAAGAGGAACTAAAAAGCCTCTTGATGAAAGTGAAAGAGGAGAGTGAAAAAGTTGGCTTAAAGCTCAACATTCAGAAAACTAAGATCATGGCATCTGGTCCCATCACTTCATGGAAAATAGATGGAGAAACAGTGGAAGCAGTGTCAGACTTTATTTTTTGGGGGCTCCAAAATCACTGCAGATTATGATTGCAGTCATGAAATTAAAAGACCCTTACTCCTTGGAAGGAAAGTTATGACCAACCTAGATAGCATATTAAAAAGCAGAGACATTACTTTGCCAACAAAGGTCCGTCTAGTCCAGGCTATGGTTTTTCCAGCTGTCATGTATGGATGTGAGAGTTAGACTGTGAAGAAAGCTGAATGCTGAAAAATTGATGCTTTTGAATTGTGGTGTTGGAGAAGACTCTTGAGAGTCCCTTGGACTTCAACAAGATCCAACCTGTCCATCCTGAAGGAGATCTGTCCTGGGTGTTCATTGGAAGAACTAATGCTGAAGCTGAAGCTCCAATACTTTGGCCACTTCATGTGAAGAGTTGACTCATTGGAAAAGACCCTGATGCTGGGAAGGATTGGGGGCAGGAGGAGAAGGGGACGACAGAGGATGAGATGGCTGGATGGCATCACCGACTCAATGGGCATGAGTTTGAGTAAACTCTGGGAGTTGGTGAAGGACAGGGAGGCCTGGCATGCTGCGATTCATGTGGTCGCAAAAAGTCAGACATGACTGAGTGACTGAACTGAACTGAGAGTGTTTTTAAGAGACAGTGAAAGTATACAGACCAGAGAAATTTGGTACTTATGTATTGGTTGAATCAGAAAAGGCACCACATGCTGGGAAAGCTGGTCAACCACTTGTAAAAGAATGAAACTAGAACACTTTCTAACACCATACACAAAAATAAACTCAAAATGGATTAAAGATCTAAATGTAAGACCAGAAACTATAAAACTCCTAGAGGAGAACATAGGCAAAACACTCTCCGACATAAATCACAGCAAGATCCTCTATGACCCACCTCCCAGAATATTGGAAATAAAAGCAAAACTAAACAAATGGGACCTAATGAAACTTAAAAGCTTTTGCACAACAAAGGAAACTATAAGTAAGGTGAAAAGACAGCCCTCAGATTGGGAGAAAATAATAGCAAATGAAGCCACAGACAAAGGATTAATCTCAAAAATATACAAGCAACTCTTGAAGCTCAATTCCAGAAAAATAAATGACCCAATCAAAAAATGGGCCAAAGAACTAAACAGACATTTCTCCAAAGAAGACATACAGATGGCTAACAAACACATGAAAAGATGCTCAACATCACTCATTATCAGAGAAATGCAAATCAAAACCACAATGAGGTACCATTACACGCCAGTCAGGATGGCTGTTATCCAAAAGTCTACAAGCAATAAATGCTGGAGAGGGTGTGGAGAAAAGGGAACCCTCTTACACTGTTGGTGGGAATGCAAACTAGTACAGCCGCTATGGAAAACAGTGTGGAGATTTCTTAAAAAACTGGAAATAGAACTGCCATATGACCCAGCAATCCCACTTCTGGGCATACACACCGAGGAAACCAGATCTGAAAGAGACACGTGCACCCCAATGTTCATCGCAGCACTGTTTATAATAGCCAGGACATGGAAGCAACCTAGATGCCCATCAGCAGATGAATGGATAAGGAAGCTGTGGTACATATACACCATGGAATATTACTCAGCCATTAAAAAGAATTCATTTGAACCAGTTCTAATGAGATGGATGAAACTGGAGCCCATTATACAGAGTGAAGTAAGCCAGAAAGATAAAGAACATTACAGCATACTAACACATATATATGGAATTTAGAAAGATGGTAACGATAACCCTATATGCAAAACAGAAAAAGAGACACAGAAATACAGAACAGACTTTTGAACTTTGTGGGAGAAGGTGAGGGTGGGATGTTGCGAAAGAACAGCATGTATATTATCTATGGTAAAACAGGTCACCAGCCCAGGTGGGATGCATGAGACAAGTGCTCCGGCCTGGTGCCCTGGGAAGACCCAGAGGAATCGGGTGGAGAGGGAGGTGGGAGCGGGGATCAGAATGGGGAATACATGTAAATCCATGGCTGATTCATGTCAATGTATGACAAAACCCACTGAAAAAATAAATAAATAAATAAATTTTAAAAAAAATAAAAAAAAGAAAAGAAAAGGCACCACAGAAAAAATGAAACTTCATAAGAATCTAGAATAAATGAGCTTTTTCAATAGAAAAAAAGTAGATTGAGGGCAGCAGCAATTTATTCTCAAAATTCATCATAATATCATATGATGTTACTCATCTGTGAAATCTAAAAAAAAAATATTAATAGAAATGAACTTATATACAAAACAGAAATACCACACAGACATGGAAAACAAACTAATGGATATAATTGGGGAAGGGGGAGGAGGGATAAATTAGGAGTTTTGGAGAGATAACCAACATACTTTTTTGAGGAAGACAGTTTAGCTAACTAAGGGCACTCTAAGCAGAAGAAACAAACTGAAAAAAATTCATAAATTTCACAATTAATCTATGGTTTAGATTTCAAGAAAAATTTTGTTTTGATTTTCCCTTAGATCATCAACTTGTCTTTATTACTCCAAATTTCAAGTATACAATAATCTTTAGCTAAGATACATTAAAAATCACTTTGCTCTATTCCAAGCACTTTATCTGGCTTATTTTTAATATTTCAAAGCATTCTTCAATATTAGTTATTATTTTAGAAAAACTAACTAAAAGTGCTTTTATTGTACCACAAAGTAATAGCAGTTGTTCAAGACTGGCTTTAATGAGAAATGGAGAAGGTTTTCAAACTCAGTTAAAAAAAAGTGGAGGAAAGTTGGGTAAAACCCAGCCTGCTCTAGTTAAGTTTCTTTCCCAGGATAATGCATTGTGATGCCTCCTTTCTGTCATCCCAAATCCTTTTTCCATTGAACAAAACATCTTGGCAATTATCTTCAGTCCCTTTTGCTTAAAATATCTTATCAGTACCTTTCTACTTGATGGGAAACTTTTATATTTATATAAAACTTTAAGGTTTAACCTTATTATGGATATAAATTCCCCCCCACCCCTCCAAAAAAGGTACTTTGGAGTTCTATCCCCCAGGTCCACAGTGACCTTACTAGGAGACAGGGTCTTGACAGAGACAGACAAGTTAAAATGAAGTCTTTAGTGAAGTGAAGTTAAAGTTGCTCAGTCATGTCTGACTCCTTGCGACCGATGGACTATATAGTCCATGGAATTCTCCAGGCCAGAATACTAGAGTGGGTAGCTGTTCCCTTTGCCAGGGGATCTTTCCAACCCAGGGATCAAACCCAGGTGTCCCGCACTGCAGGCAGATTCTTTACCAACTGAATCACAAGGAAAGCCTGAAGTCTTTAGGGAGGGCCCTAATCCAACATAGACCTTCCCAGGTGACGCTAATGGTAAAGAACCCACCTGCCAATGCAGAAGACACAAGAAATGGGGATTTGATCACTGGGTTGGGAAGGTCCCCTGGAAAATAAAGTGGCAACCCACTCCAGTATTCTTTCTTGAGAAATCCCACAGACAGAGGAGCCTTGCAGTTTACAGTCCCAAAAGTTGGACACGACTTAGCGACTAAACAACAAGAATAATCCAATATGACTGGTATCCTTATAGAAAGGGGAAATTTGGACAAAGAGACGCATCCATAGGGAGAACATGAGGCACAGATATAGGCAGAGACGGGGGTGATGAATCTATAAGCCAAAGAATGACAGAGATTTCCAGCAAACCACCAGAAGCCAGTAGAGAGGAATGGAACACAAACTCTTAGGCAATTAGAAGGAATCAGCTCTGTTGACACCTTGCTTTTCGACTTCTAGATTCTAAAACTGGGACACAACTGAGCGCACACACACACACACAATGTGTCATGGCCTCTGACTCCTTACACATTTTGTTCCTTCTAATTGTGTAACACTTTCACTAATTTTTATGCTGCAAGCTAAATGTCACTGTCACCAGAGGACTTCTAGACCACCAAGGATACATTCAGTTCAGTTCAGTTCAGTCGCTCAGTCGTGCCCGACTCTTTGCGACGTCATGAATTACAGCAGGCCAGGCCTCCCAGTCCATCACAGACTCCTGGAGTTGACTCAAACTCATGTCCATTGAGTTGGTGATGCCATCCAGCCATCTCATCCTCTGTCATCCCCTTCTCCTCCTGCCCCTAATCCCTCCCAGCATCAGGGCCTTTTCCAATGAATCAACTCTTGGCATGAGGTGGCCAAAGTACTGGAGTTTCAGCTTCAGCATCAGTCCTTCCAATGAACACCCAGGACTGATCTCCTTTAGGATGGACTGGTTGGATCCCTTGCAGTCCAAGGCTCTCAAGAGGCTTCTCCAACACCACAGTTCAAAAGCATCAGTTTTTCAGCATTCAGCTTTCTTCACAGTCCAACTCTCAAACCCATACATGACCACTGGAAAAACCATACCCTTGACTAGAGGAACCTTCGTTGGTAAGGTAATGTCTCTGCTTTTTAATATGCTGTCTAGTTTGGTCATAACTTTCCTTCCAAGGAGTAAACATCTTTTAATTTCATGGCTGCAGTCACCATTTGCAGTGATTTTGGAGCCCAAAAAATAAAGTCTGACATTGTTTCTCCTGTTTCCCCATCTATTTGCCATGAAATTATGGGACCAGATTCCATGATCTTAGTTTTCTGATTGCTGAGCTTTAAGCCAACCTTTTCACTCTCCTCCTTCACTTTCATCAAGAGGCTCTTTAGCCCCTCTTCACTTTCCGCCATAAGGGTGGTGTCATCTGCATATCTGAGGTTATTGATATTTCTCCCGGCAATCTTGATTCCAGCTTGTGCTTCTTCCAGCCCAGCATTTCTCATAATGTACTCTAAAGATAAGCTAAATAAGCAGGGTGACAATATACAGACTTGACGTACTCCTTTTCCTAATTGGAACCAGTCTGCTGTTCCATTTCCAGTTCTAACTGTTGCTTCCTGACCTGCATACAGGTTTCTCAAGAGGCAGGTCAGGTGGTCTGGTATTCCCATCTCTTTCAGAATTTTCCACAATTTATTGTGTTCCACAGAGTCAAAGGCTTTGGCATAGTCAATAAAGCAGAAATAGATGTTTTTCTGGAACTCTCTTGCTTTTTCAATGATCCAGCAGATATTGGCAATTTGATCTCTGGTTCCTCTGCCTTTTCTAAAACCAGCTTGAACATCTGGAAGTTCACTGTTCACATAGGATAGGTTAGATTCTCCCAAAGCCTTATTTTTCTCTGTTTATTCTCTGTTAATTAAAGATAATAATGTTTTTGGAATTTTCATAAATAAAAATTTCTGTCTAGACATCTGTTACAGTAAAGACCAAATACATTGGTAACAATTTTATTTCTAGAATATGGACGATTTCTTGGCACACATTCGTGCACTCAAAACATTTTTTGTTGACCATGTGGTTTTCCTATCTCCTGACATCATATTATAATAAGTAAAAACAATGTTAGAAACAGGGCTTGCTCAAAGGGACAATTATTGGTACCTAGCTAAAATTATTCACATCTTTTGTTTCAATACTATTCAGTAAAAGAACATGACTAATAACATTTCTTGAGATAATTTGATCCAGAGCAGGCCCCATTTCCTTTCTATATTGCTCCACGACCAAATATACCATCGTTACTCTGCAGAGAATTCCAGTAGAAACTTAAGTTTCTAAGTAGAGTATTTTGCACGGTAATTCAAAGATAGTTCCGTACAGGTATACTGCTGTAACTATAGCTGTAGTAATTTAGGTTGTACTTACTTTCAAGAAAAACAGCACAGTTCTGTTGAAGGTTTTATTGCTAGTTTAACGTTATTCAAACTCACACATTCTTGAAATTTGGGTAAAATTCTATTAAAAAGACATCTGACTACCAATAGGCAGAATATTTTCCCAGTAGCTTATTATAAATATCTAACCTTATAATCTACTTCGCATAATTTTTAAAACCAAATACAGTTGCATTTCAATACAATCTTGATTGTCTAGTATAAGCCAAACTATGTTTTAAGATACACAAACTAGACATTTCACTTGTATTCACTTAAGAAGCTCTTAAGCTCTTGTTAAAATTTACATATATGCAAAGTCACTTCAGTTGTATCTGACACTGTGCAACCCTATGGACTGTAGCTTGCCAGGCTCCTCTGTCGATGGGATTCTCCAGGTGAGAATACTGGAGTGGGTTGCATTTCCTTCTCCAAAATTTATATGTATATATAGAGAGATTATTTTGAAAATTGAAATCATTTAATTATGAAAATTGTATGCATGCTCACAAGAGTATAAAAATAGGTTGAATTTCTCTCTTTCCAAGGTTCAATTTGCACTCAGAGTTTACTGTCAACAATACTTTATTTTCCTTCCATAATATGCCAGTTACTAGATAAATACCCATATCTGCATTCATTATATTGAGAAATGGAATACATTATACACACAATTTTATATTTTTCCATTTAAAATAAGTGTCTTTTCATAAAATCTGTTTTATTAAAACTGTTTTCAGCTTCATTCAGTTTCATTGAAATCTACATTACATCCCATTATAGAAATATATCATAATTCACTTAGCCTATCTCTCCACTATGGTCTTTAGGTTATTTGTATATTTTTTGATATAGAAAGCATTTGCTACATACATCTATGGTGGTGATGGTTTAGTAGCTAAGTTGTGTCCAAACTCTTGCAACACAGTGGACTGTAGCCTGCAAGGCTCCTCTGTCCATGGGATTCTCCAGGCAAGAATACTGGAGTGGCTTGCCATTTCCTTCTCCAGGGGATCTTCCCAACCCAGGAATTGAACTTAGGTCTCCTGCATTGCAGGCAGATTCAATACCAACTGAGCTACAAGGGAAGCCCATAAACATTTATACATAGATATGAAAGTAAATGTTTAGTATCAGTTGCTACCTGTATATTTTAAATTTTGTCAAATTTCTTTCAAAGTTTTTGTATCAATTTATACTCTGAAACAATATATAAGAATACTCATTTCTTCAGACCCTAGTAAGTCCTGTGAATTATCTACGTTTTTGACTCATTTGTGATCTGATAATAACAATAAGAATACTAGCTAACCAATATATGGCATACATTATTCATCAGAAACTATATACTATGTGTTTTTATGTGTGTATATACATATGCACAAGCCTATATATGGATGTAGAGAGACTGACAGAGAATTGGCTTAAACGAAGTTGCTTTAGTGAACAAATATGCACTGTTAAATTATTCCAGGCATGTTTCAACATGCTGGAGTTTTGTTTGTGAACAAAATGGGTAAAATTCCCTGCCTTCATGAAGCTTATATTCTAATGCAACTTGCATGAAGCTACCAATATATTTAAGTGTGGAATTACTATAATCAGATTTTCATTTCTGCTGCATGAATCTGGTCGAATGAAACACAAAGAAACAAACCAAGCATAAGACCACTGCAATTATTGTCCCCTTAAGTATCAGTCAACAAGAAGTCATATCAGGTGTCCTACAGACAGCTTCATCCAAATATGTATTCATCCTTTCCTGTGATATGTCATGTTTGAATCAATTAAGTTAATTAAGTTCATTTTCATTTCCAAAAATGAAATGTCTCCTGATTTTGATTCTAGCTTTGAATGGCATAAGGTACAAACAAGTCAGTGAGGTGTTTGCTTTTGTTTTTGTTGCTGTTTTGTGTTTTAAGAATTTGAGAGAAAGTAGTGATTTGAACGTAGATGATATGAGGGGAATATATAAATAATTTAATATATGTCCCCAATCCAATATTTGTTCCTTGGGTGTCACTGGCCAAGATCCTCTCCTACTGTATGTAAATTGTGAAGGAAAGAATCTGATTGAAATAACCTTGAGAGGACCTGTGGTGAATGGTGGGGGAAGGTGGAGCAGTTAAAGCATAACTAAGTGTACAGCTGGAAGATCTTAGGGGTGTTATCTAGTGAGCAGGCTTTTTGCACAATGAATAGAATGAAGGAAAAAGAAAATAACAGAATATAGTCAAGGAGGAAGAAAGCAATTTTTGTTGCATTCCTATCATACACAGGTAATTGAAACCTGTGCTTATTTTAGAAAGAACCCTTTCTTTAATCCTTGAAATATCCTTACACATTAGTCTCTGCATTAGAGGAAACAGGGAGCTTAAATTAGTGTAGAGCTCCCACAAATATACTGTCTTTGAATCACATCTGCCTAATTTCAAAGATTTGAGCTCATGGAATTCTGGAATTCACAAGTGATATTTTAGTAAGCTTAGACCTGCCTCCTGGGAAAACTGCATTTGGGTCAAGAGGCAACAGTTATAACTGGACATGGAACAAAAGACTGGTTCAAAAGTGGGAAAGAAGTATATCAAGGCTGCATATTGTCAACCTGCTTATTTAACTTATATGCAGAGCACATCACACAAAATATCAGCTGGATGAAGCACAAGCTGGAATCAAGATTACCAGGAGAAATATCAATAACCTCAGATATGCAGGTGACACCACCCTCATGGTGGAAAGTGAAGAGGAACTAAAGATCCTCTTGATGAAAGTGAAAGAGGAGAGTGGGAAAGCTGGCTTAAAACTCAACATTCAGAAAACTAAGATAATGGCATCTGGTCCCATCACTTCACAGCAAATAGATTGGGAAACAGTGGAAACAATAGCAGACTTAATTTTCTTGGGCTCCAAAATCACTGCAGATGGTGACTGCAGCCATGAAATTAAAAGACGATTGCTCTTTGGAAAAAAAGTTATGACCAATCTAGACAGCATATTAAAAAGCAAAGATGTTAAGTTTGCCAACAAAGATCCATCTAGGCAAAACTACGGTTTTTCCACTGGTCATGTATGAATGTGAGAATTGGACTCTAAAGAAAACTGAGCACTGAAGAATTGATGCCTTTGAACTGTGGTGTTGGAGAAGACTCTTGAGAGTCCCTTGGACTGCAAGGAGATCAAACCAGCCAATCCTAAAGGAAATCAGTCCTGAATATTCATTGGAAGGACTGATACTGAAGCTGAAACTCCAATACTTTGGCCATCTGATGCAAAAAGTGGACTCATAAGAAAAAACCCTGTGCTGGGAAAGATTGAAGGCAGGAGGAGAAGGGGACGACAGAGGATGAGATGGTTGGATGGTATCACCGACTTGATGGACATGAGTTTGAGCAAGCTCCAGGAGATGGTGAAGGACAGGGAAGCCTGGCGTGCTGCAGTCCGTGGGGGTCACAAAGTTTCGGACACGACTGAATGACTGAAGAACAGAGCTCTGGAAGAGCTTCTCTGGTGGCTCAGTGGTAAAGAGCTCACCTACCAAGCAGGAGACGTGGGTTTGATCCCTGGGTTGGGAAGATCCCTTGGAGAAAGAAATGGCAACCCACTCCACTCTCGCCTGGGGAATGCCATGGACAGAGGAGCCTGGAGGGCTACAGTCCATGGGGTCACAAAGAGTTGAACATGACTGAGCAACTAAACATCAATAACAAAAGCTCTGGAAGCATGTTCAAGTTATTTTCACCTTATAAAAAACCTTTATTAGCAAAATAATATTGCCAATAATTTTCATTAAATATCTACATGTTTTGTTTTCAGAAAGGTTACTAGACCCATTGTTATACATGTGTATGTGTACACAACCAGTTGTGTTAGACTCTATGTGACTCCAGACTTCTCTGTCCATGGAATTTTCCAGGTAAGAATACTGGAGTTGGTTGCCATTCCTTCTCCAGGGAATCTTACTGATCCAGGGATTAAACACACATCTCTTGTGTCTCCTCTTTGGCAGACGCATTCTTTAACAGATGAGCCAGAAGGGAAGCCCCAGTCTTTATACATATTAGAATGTTACTCTTGGAAAAGGCAAAATTGTAATTCTACTTATGTAAATAGATCTTACTTACTTAAACACTCAATACCTAACTTATTTTTCAAACTGTATTTCCATCACCTACTTATTAGAGATGCCAAATCCACACTAGAATATATCATGTACAATATAATTTTATATATTTAACTTGCATGGAAACTTTTTAACATTTTATTCTGTATAAAATACACATGGGGCAAGTGATGAGTAGTTTCTAGATTCAAAGAAATATTTCAGAAGTAGAAACAAGCTAACATATATGAAGGCATTCATTAAGGCCACAGTTAGAAAGGAGTGGGTACTACTTCCTGACATTTGTTTTCTTTTTGGAATTTCTTCTTTTCCATTAATTGTCAGTTTCCATTGCTCTGCCCCCTGTTCTCTTTGATGTATCTGAGGATAAAGAGTGCATGTGGGTAAGCAATGGAAGAGGAGGCGTCAATAATTAGCACTCCTTAGATAGAACAGATATCAGAATGCTGGAGTTTCAGTGGACTTAGGACAAGGGGATACTGGGGAGAGTTCATGTCAAATCTGGAGATTATCTCACATCTCCCAAATTATAAAAATGCTCTCCTTAAAGAAGACCTCTAGTTGTCTTGTTACACAGGATTTTTTTTTTTTTAAGATTGATGCAGACTTGTTAAGAAAATATCTGGGGTTTTGGAGTCAATCCAATGCGTAGCTCTGTAGCATAAAACCGAGATTATTAAATATTTCAGGTTATTAAACATCTGATGACTTGGCTTCCTCATTTGAAAACTGGACAATGTCTGCCCCATAGGATTTTGTAAGTATTAAACTACAAAGTATAAAATAAGCCTAGTGCAGTTACAGACACTTGGCAGGGATATAACAAAGGCTACTATCTTTCCTTCATGTATATATTTCACAAATGACTGGAAATAGTATTATTCTGGAGGTAATATTATTGTATGACCATAGATATTTTAAATTTTAATTTATTCCTCTTATCAGAATTATGTACAAGAATTCCTATTGCATATAAAAATATAAATAGTTGCATTAATTGCCTCATTCAAACTGACAAATCTAAGCTTAAAAAAATTAAATCAAAGTCAACTGAAAGTTAAAATGTTTTCCAGGAAATCAAATAAAACTATTTCTTACTATTTATTGTATTGGGATCATATTTTATACAAAGTTATATAGCTTATTTTTTGTATAAAATTATGTCATGGACATTTTTCCTGTAATATAGGGACTAACGTGTAAGGGTATTTCAAGGATTAAAGAAAGTGATGTTTTTAAAATAAGCACAGGTTTCAATTACTTGTATATGGTGTATATCTGTTGTTGTTTAGTAGATAAGCTGTGTCCGACTCTTTTGCAACCCCACGGACTATAGACAGCCAGGCTCCTCTGTCCATGGGATTTCCCGGGCAAGAATACTGGAATGGATTTCCATTTCCTTCTCCAGGGAATCTTCCCAAGCTCAGTTCAGTTGAGTCACTCAGTTGTATCTGACTGTTTGTGACCCCATGGACTGCAGCACGCGAGGCTTCCCTGTCCATTGCCAACTCCTAGAGTTTACTCAAACTCATGTCCATTGAGTCTGTGATGCCATCCAACTATCTCATCCTCTGTCGTCCCCTTCTCCTCCTGCCTTCAATCTTTCCCAGCATCAGGGTCTTTTCAAATGAGTCATTCTTTACATCAGGTGACCAAAGTATTGAAGTTTCAGCTTTCGTATCAGTCCTTCCAATGAATATTCAGGACCAATTTCCTTTAGGATGGACTGGTTGGATCTCCTTGCAGTCCAAGGGACTCAAGAGTCTTCTCCAACACCACAGTTCCAAAGTATCAGTTCTTCAGTGCTCAGCTCCAAACCAGGGATCAAGCCGTGTCTCCTGCACTGGCAGGAGAATTCTTTACCACTGAGCCATCCACGGAAGCCCAGTGTACATTTAGTTGTGCTTTAACACTCCAACTCCCCTCACCATTCACCAGAGATCCTCTCAAAGTTTAGAGAGCATCACTTTGGATGTGCAACAGCAAATTACCCACATATAACATACTCTGTCATCCCCTTACAGGGTTACTCCTGAACAGGTAACTGCTATGATTGAATTATCTCAAATCAAGAGATGTAATGATTAGAAAAGAACCAGCTACAGAACAATCAATAGACTGATGAAGAATGTACACCAGAATAATTACAATGTGAAATTTCAGATATATAGCCCTCAAAATTCTATTTCTGAGTCTAATGCAAAATCCAGAAATCAATTAGAAAATATTAGAATACCAGTGTGAGATCAGTAAATGAATTTAGGTCATTAACTGCTAGGTGAAGGGGAAGGCACAGACCCTTAGAAAACAAACAAACAAAAAAAAGCATAAACCAAGATGAGGGAAAGAACTAACTATACTTATTGTTTAAGTACAATAATATTAAAAATAATATTAAAAAACTACCTTCTGTCTTCTAGTCATCTTCTAAAATGAAAACATGATGAGGCCATTTCCCAAAACAAAATATGTTGCTTGTTTTCTGCTGTGCTTTGAGCACTTTTAAATTTATATTCTTGGCTTTTAATGTGACTCCAACCTATTTTTTCCTTTTTATTTTTTCTATTGCATCTTATTTATCAACTTGTTCATAAACATGCTATCAACTTTGGTGACTTTTATTAACATCATATTGGTCTACCACCTGGTTTGAAGGCTCTTTCCTCAACTTTTGCTATCATTACTGCTGATGTCTCTGAAGAATCAGGACAACTGTCACTCTGCTTTGCCAGGCAAAAATAATTGCTCTTCCATTACCTTGTTTATGCTTCTATCAAAATATATAACACACTTAGAGCTACACTAAGTAGTGGTATTTGCATAATCAATATTTTTCAATTGAAATTAGAATTCCACACAGAGCATTAGCAAACCTCAGACCAATGGTTACAGAAAAAAGGGGAGAAAGAGATGGATTCGGTAGTTCTCACAGGAGATTCCATAGTTTAGTTTGCAAGGGCCCAGAATTATTTGTGGAGATTTGGGGGAGAATGAGCCATTTGTATAGAAAACACAGCCTAAAAGTCATTGCACACAGGGATCAATAGCTAAAAGGAGTAGGCTGAAAACAAGGAGACTCAAGGACAGAAGTTAACCAGAAATCCACGTAGGCAGCCTTTGTCAGAGAAGTTTATCTACAGCCAATAGCAACCATGCTACCAAACTGGCATCCGTAAGCAGGAAAGCTAATGAAGAGAAAAGACAAAAGCAAGGCAAAGATCCATACACAGATTCCTAAGACAGGAAAGCAAGCCAAGGAAAACATGTAAGAGTTGTCAAAATTGGAGTCATCATGAGAATGTCAGACTCAGGACAAGAGAGTCTTGGTACCAAATCACAAATATTTGTGATAGAATATTAACATTTTCCTATCTGACTCCCAGGCCTGTATGAATATCAAAACTAACATTGTCTTAAATTACAAATTCCAAATCCTACTTCCAAAGATTGAGAATCAATACATTTGTACTTAAAAACAAATAAAAATACATTGAAAAGAACTCTACATTTCAGCCAGCTTTTTTCTAGACTAGGAACATGCCACAATCAGAGTCAACCCATGCTTGTATCTATTTTCCTCTCTAACTAGAGCTTTTAATTTCATCTGTTTTTATATTGAAAACTTTTTAAATTTGTAGTATTTCACCACAATTCCTCTCAGCTTTCCCCTTGGATATCTTGCTCAGTATGATGGTTTGTTTTATTTCTCTATCAAGAAAAGATCCCATGTATCTCACGCCTTTTTTCTTGAGCTTTCCCCCATTGTTTTCAGACTCAAACACCCTCGTAAATAAGCTAGTGTCTTTGATTTTACTTTTCCTGGCATCCACAAGATTCATCTAGACTCACAGGGTCAATCAATCCTCACATATCTGTCAATAGATTCATCAAGAATCTTTGCAGTTAATATGCTTATGCTGGTGTTAATGGTAAAATTGCAAACCTATAATAAATGTCAGTATATAATTTATTCTAACATTTCAATCATATGTTACAACTGATAAATTTCTGATTAAATGAATGAACTCAATAAGCATTCAACAAACATTTCTACAACCACTTTCTGAACTTAAGTAATTAGATGGAGACTGTGGGACAATGACAAATCAATTCCAAAGGCACATTTTCAGTTTCTGGAAAATGAAAAAAAAAAAAAAACATAATGGAGACAAGTTTTGATTTTAATAATGGTGAAACACTAGTACATATGTTATATGCAAATCATGTATTATGACATGTTTTATTATATTCAATTGTATCTTAATGCAGGGGTTGGACATTTTTTCTATAAAAAGACAGATAATAAATGATTTCAGGTTTGTGGGCCATACAGTTTCTTTTGAATCCCAGATTAGAACCCCAGTTTAAACTTTACCAGTGCCTGCTTTAGTAGATACACTTTGATCCATGGTATTATATATTGGTACAATGAAATATGAACTTTTTTTTCTTTAGAATCCTTGGTATAACATATCTGAAGACATGATAAATTTTGATGGAATAGAATGTATTAAGTTATTTTTACAATATAAAATTCTAGGATTCAAGCCAGCAAATATTTATCACATACTCTATGCTGCATGATGCAGGAGGAAAAGAAAGAGGAAACTTTCCTAACAAGCTGTTAGGACCTTGTTAATTTAAGAGTTGTTACAGTGAAGCACAGGGTGTTAGATAGTGAGCTATGTTCAACAACATCACAGGAAAAAAATACAAAACAAAACTGAAATAGCTGTTTATCACTCACAGGTCTTGGACGAAGTACAGAGCATGCCTCAAAGGGCCACAAAAGGAAGTCAAAGCAGAGTGAGACCAAGAGAGAGACAGGAGCTAGGTGAGACACACGTCTTTATTAGGGTGCCTGGGTTCAAAGGTAGGGCCAGCTTGGTCAATTCAAATCAAAAGAGAAGGGTTTTGGAAAGCACCACAGGGTCTTATCTAATGAAATCATAAGGTATCCAGGTGCTGGGAGGCAGGGGAGACTGCGGATCACAAGGGCTATTGGGGAAGTTATATCAGGAACTTACTTTTGCGGGTAACGCTGAGGCTGCTCTCTAGGACTTGAGCTGGTATAAGAGGGCTAGCGTCAGTTTAAGGTCCCTGCCAGACCCTTGGTCAAACAAATTGACTGCGGAGGCAACAATCCTAAGGAGTAGCCTGGCTAAACTCTCAACACAAACTTTGTTTCAAAATTAGTTGTACTCGTATCCTAGAACTGCGATAAAAATTACCACAGATTAGCTCGAAACAACAGTCATTTATTCTCTCAGAATTCTAGATACTAGAGGCCTGAAGTCAAGGTGTCAGCAGAGTCAAGCTCCCTTTGAAGGCCCTCGGGAAGTAGCCTTCCTTGCCCCTCCCTCCTTTGTTTGCTTTCTGCAATCCTTATCACTCACGGGTTTGTACCTGCATCAGTCTAGTCATCTTCAAATGGTCTTCTCTCTATGAGTCTCTGTATTGTCTCTTCTTCTTATAAGGATATCAGTCGTTAGACTTAGGATTCGTCCTAAATCCAGGATGAATTCATCTTGAGATCCCTAACCATTAACCACTGTAAGGACTCTATTTCCAAATAAGATCACATTCTAAGGTTCTAGGTGAATATGATTTTGGGGGGACACTATTCACTACACCAGTCATCATTTGCTTGTTTTTGAAGTCTTTTCTGATGACTCCTTTAACTTCTTCCAAAAAAAACAACATTGTTTTTAACTCCTCAAAGGTCAGAGCTCAAAGACTTTATCAGTTTGGTTTTGTCAAGAAACACAGTGCCAACACAACTGTTAGCATAATTGGAGGTATAAATAAAATTTAGGGTTTACAAAACATGAGACTGCCATAAGAATTCTGTAAAGCTGCAGCCGAAAATGCACTGTAATGATTGTAGAAACTATATGAAGCAGTCTGAGATGCCACCACTTTGCTTCATCAAAACTACAATGAAAACTAATGGGGGACGTCTATAAAATGTATGTGTGTCCACTGTAACTGCAAGCTAATGCTCATGGAAGGTCCGCGTGCATGGATGTTCAGTTGATTCTGTTGTGTTTGACTCTTTGCAACTCTATGGACTGGAGCCTGCCAGGCTCCCCTGTCCATGGGATTCTCTAGGCAAGAATACTGGAGTGGGTTGCCATGCCCTCCTCCAGGGGATCTTCTTGACCCAGGGACCAGGCCCTTGTCTCATGCATCTCCTGCATTGCAGGTGGATTATTTAGCACTGAACTGCCAAAGAGGCCCTCATGGAATGTCTACAGAAATGCTATTTATGGTCATCATACTCTTCTGAGAAAAACAGCTGCTATTTCACATCCATCTCCGAATCTCACAGAATTTTCTTTCATTGACCAACTCAAATCTAGCACCATAGAGAAGGGGATTTTGGAATATATGTTTCCCAGATGTGATAGGCAGTGGTGGTGAAAAACTGTCACCAGGCTAACCGGCATAGTCTGCTCCTTTGTTAACCTGGTTTCTAAAACCACCTTTTGAACTATACTTAATTTACAAATAAAGTCAATAACCCTTAATAAACAGTACTATCCAGGTTCCACCAAAGGCAGGCCAGGTGGAGAGTCACAGAATCCAAAGAAAAGGGCTAGTGCCCTCACAAAGACACAGTTTAACTAAAGTGGACCTGAGAGGACTCTCAGAAGGTTTCTTAAAAAACCCCATGGGCTGTGTCATATCCAGAATAACTCACTCCAGGAGAAGGATGAGGAGGATCAGGAAGAGAGTCTTGTGGGAAGCATCACAATTCTCTCACATCAGGAGTTGGGGAAAGTCTAGAAGAAGCCAAGAGTCTCACTCATTTCGGCAGAAAAACTTACTCCAGTGTTGGGAAGTCACATAATACCAGAGACACTGAGAAAAGCCATGAGACGATGCACAGTCTCACCAAACACAGTGACCACAGATCACAGTGGTGGGGATCATGCTGCAGGTGCAGAAACTCTGGGCTTCAAAAGTAGGGAGAGTGGCCCCTCAGGAAGTGACTCTGGTGTGGAAGAAGAACATCCAGGGAGCAGCTGAAGGGAGCAAAGATGGTTCTGGAGATTGGATCAGTAGAAAGTGCACGCTACACCAGTGATGAAATTCAGCTCTGGGGGTGGGTGTCACTGACTGAAGCTGGCAGGTGGAATAGCCTCACAGCTGTCCTTACAAGGCACAGAAATAAATGGCCATTGACCATAGAGGGCTCCCACCATCCTGGGTGGGAAGGCAGGGTCTCACAGAGGTACACCGACGCCTGGATGACAGAGGTCTTCATGTCAACAGTGGCCCTTTACGGCAGTCTTGGCAGAGAGGGTGGTGGGATCTGTCTTCTACAACCTGGGGTGCAGTTTAGTTGGCAGGCATTCTCCATAAGAGACTAATTGATGGTTCAAGGGTTTCTCAGTTCTTTGTGAACGCCTCCCCTCGAAGGACCCCCTCAGCCGGGTCCACGAAAGGAGGTTCATCACTGACTCTTCCGCCAATCGTCACTATACAGGCCAGACCAGGGACCTAAGCCTCCTTGAACTGGGTCTCTACCCCGGGGAAGAAGTGTAAGACTCTGCTGCTGGTGAAAACATGGGTCCCCTTGGTCCTGGAAGGCCTGTGTGATCCTGTTCCAGGCCTCGTTCCCTGAGGACGGGGGCTGCAGTGGGTATAGCTGCTTCTGATTCTCGTTCTTTCCTATCAGCATGATGGCTGTGGCAATGACCGCAGTGGGATCCCCCTTCTTTCTTTTGAAACCAGTATATATATATATATATATATATACACATACTTATATACTTATATATATATATATTACTTATTTATAGTATATATATAAATATATTATATTTATTTATACATATACATATTTTACATTTTAGGAGTGTGATGTTAAATAAATTGTATTCTTTAGTTTATGATATGCCTTCCACCTTTTATTATAAAATTTTACTCATTTTAATTTATTTGCTTATGTTTCCCCCTTCATCTTTTAACATCAATGCCACTCCTTTCCTCCTATAAGCACACAATCTTAAGATTTTGATAAATTTTGCTCCTGTATTCATAGTATTCTTGTCTCCTTGAGAGGAAACCTAGAACAAGATGCTAAACTAAAAACGACATGCAACGAAGGACTTGACCTTTACTGTACTTTACAAAGGCCCTTTATTTCCAATGCTTTCCCTCAAACTAAGAATAATAATAATGAAAGAATTAAACTAAACACATCAGTCCTTTAAAGTATTTTGCATTTACTATCTTAAAGCAATAGAAAAATGGTTTAAGTGTAAATCCTGGTTTTCAGTAATAATTGGGCTTCAAACGAATTTTTCCCACAAGGTCTACATTAACTGGTTGAAATTTTTTCCCAACGTGCCTTAGAGTCATAAACTTTTATTTGTTGAAATGCTAATATAGATGTGCACAACCTATCTTTACTATACATGAGCTGTAGAGGATCTGAATCACAATTACATGATTTTAAGAGGCTCAGAAAACATTCCTGCTATTGATTTACCACAGCCTCCTTCACTAGCGTCAGTTTTTAACATAATAGCAATTACACAGAAGGTGGAGAGGGATGTAACATGTAAATCCATGGCTGATTCATAGCAATGTATGACAAAACCCACTGGAAAAAAAAAAATAATAATAAAAATTAAAAAAAAATAAAAAAATAAAATAAAAAAAAAAATAAATAAAAAAAAAAAAAGATACTCTTTTTATTATTATAAATTAATGGTGCAAAAACAATAGAGGTCTTCCTCTCAGTTTTCTAACAGAACTGATAGTGTCAGCTTTCCTGAAATGGCAGTGGAAGAGGGTGGGACTCCTGCAGACACCAATATTTACTACAAATCACTGACTTATAATTACAAACCCAGTGTGACTTATGACAACTATACATGGGATAAATCCTCTGAATATAATAAACACATCATATTGACTAAATTTTTTAAATTAAATCCTGTTTTTGTTTTTTTAAATTGTGTTCCCACATTTTGTACAAAAATAAATCCTAGCATTTTTGTTGATGGTGATGTCAGTAGTTTTTTAAAAATTATTTATCTATTTTTGACTGTGCTGGATCTTCATTGCTACATGGACTCTTCTCTAGTTGTGGGAAGTAGGGGCCACTCTTTCTTTAGTTGCAGGACACAGGCTTCTTATTGTGGTAATTTTTCTTGTTGCAGCTCCCAGGCTCTAAAGCACAGGCTTGGTAGCTGTGGCAGAGGAGGTTAGTTGCTCTGCAGCATATGGGATCTTCTGGGATCAGAGATCAAACCCATGTCTCCTGCATTGGCAGGCAAATTATTTACCACTGAGCCACCAGGGAAGCCCCTGGTAGTCCCAGTAGTGTTTTAAAATAAGTAACTTTTTAACTCTGTTAGGGAATACTGGGGTGAGAGTATTGATCTAGTTATTCAAACTTCTTGAAAGAAAGCATTATGCCTTGAACGTGTTTCATATTGAAGATGGCCCTTTGAAAGACATAGGCAAATTGAAAAACAGTAGCTCTCTACTATGTAATCGCTGATATAAAGATCAAGTTGTATGTTTTAGATTAGAATCAACTTTCTCTCTTACATGCACAAACTCATGCATATAACTCATGTTTATAGCATAACTGGACGAGAACTAGAACCTAGGCTTAATAAAATCCAATTTTCACCAGGGAGAAACAAAAAGACCACACATTAAAATGATACTGTACTGAAATACAGGATACCAAAGTGAAAAATAAAAGAAGATGTAGAAAGTGAAAGTATAGTATAAATTTATAAGTATTTGCAGGCAGAGTTGTCCAAAGTTTAATGGGAAAGGCAGTAACTGGATATTCATCTGGTATCATAGGGAGTCCACACATCAGGAAAAACGTGTGGGAATGAGGCAGAGACAGCAATAAACAAAACCAAAAAAGTTACAAGTTGAATTAAAAAAATCAGTGAGGATTTTATAAGGCCACTAAAAAGATGACATTTAACAATGGGAAGAATAGTCTATTAAAGTTGAGTAGACAAAAGAATTTGGTACAAATGTAGTGATATTAGATATTTAGAATACTAAGCATCATCATAATTAACAGTATCATGATCATAAACAAGAGTCATCATCATAACTAAAAATTACTGAATACTTACCGTGAAGTGAACACTATACCAGTGATCTGTCAATTCCTCCTGGTAGCTACAGTTGCAGGTAAGTAAATTAAGGCTGTAAGAGGTTTCACAGCCTTACTATAAGACCAAGTAATTTGCCATGAGTCTGAAGAAACTAGTTTTAAATCCCATTTTTTTCTACCTCATCCATCAATGGAATCACCTTAGTTAAATATTTTAACCTTTAAACTGTTGTTTAACTGAGACTTATGTTCTTAAAATGGTTTTGATGTTAAAAATTGCACTTTATTTAGTAGTTCATTTGTGCCACTAATGCAGTATTTTAAACTCTTAACGCTAGGGTTCTTTATAAAATTTTTAAATATAATATCTTATTATTTAATCCATTGTTTGTAGACATTTTCTTTAAAAGAATAGCCCCACATTTAGACTTTACATGTAAAAAATAGATTTTCATTATTTCCCAGACATTATTCAGTTTAGTTCAGTTTAGTCCCACAGTCATGCCGGACACTTTGCAAACCCATCGACTGCAGCACACCCGGCCTACCTGTCCATCACCAATTACCAGAGTCTACCCAAACTCATGTTCATTGTCATGTCATCCAACCATCTCATCTTCTGTCTTCCCCTTCTCCATCTGCCCTCAATTTTTCCCAGCATCAGGGCCTTTTCAAATGAGTCAGTTCTTCGCATCAGGCGGCCAAAGTATTGGAGTTTCCGCCTCAGCATCAGTCCTTCCAATCAATATTCAGGACTGATTTCCTTTAGGATGGACTGGTCTCCTTGCAGTCCAAGGGACTCTCAAGAGTCTTCTCCAACACCACAGTTCAAAAGCATCAATTCTTTGGGGCTCAGCTTTCTTTATAGTCCAACTCTCACATCCTTACATGACTACTGGAAAAACCATAGCCTTGACTAGATGGAACTTTGTTGGCAAAGTAATGTCTCTGCTTTTTAATATGCTGTCTAGGTTGGTCATAACTTTCCTTCCAAGGAGTAAGTGTCTTTTAATTTCATGGCTGCATCACCAGGTGCAGTGATTTTGGAGCCCAAAAAAATAAAGTCTGACACTGTTTCCACCGTTTCCCCATGTATTTGCCATGAAGTGATAGGACCGGATGCCATGATCTTAGTTTTCTGAATGTTGAGCTTTAAGCCAACTTTTTCACTCTCCTCTTTCACTTTCATCAAGGGGCTCTTTTGTTCTTCTTCACTTTCTGCCACAATGGTGGTGTCATCTGCATACCTGAGGTTATTGATATTTCTCCCAGAAATCTTGATTCCAGTTGTGCTTCTTCTAGCCCAGTGTTTCTCATGATATACTCTGCATATAAGTTAAATAACCAGGGTGACAAAATACAGCCTTGACGTACTCCTTTTCCTATTTGGAGCTAGTCTGTTGTTTCATGTCCAGTTCTAACTGTTGCTTCCTGACCTGCATACAGATTTCTCAAGAGGCAGATCAGGTGGTCTGGTATTCACATCTCTTGAAGACTTTTCCACAGTTTGTTGTGATCCATACAGTCAACGGCTTTGGCATAGTCAAAGCAGAAATAGATATTTTTCTCGAACTCTTTTGCTTTTTCGATGATCCAGCAGATGTTGGCAATTTGACCTCTGGTTCCTCTGCCTTTTCTAAATCCAGCTTGAATATCTGGAAGTTCACCGTTCATGTATTTCTGAAGCCTAGTTTGCAGAATTTTGAGCATTACTTTGCTAGAGTATGAAATGAGTGCAATTGTGCGGTAGTTTGAGCATTCTTTAGGACTGCCTTTCTTAGGGATTGGAATGAAAACTGACCTTATCCAGTCCTGTGCGACTGCTGAGTTTTCCAAATTTGCTGGCATATTGAGTGCAGCACTTTCACAGTCGTTTAGGATTTGAAATAGTTCGACTGGAATTCCATTACCTCCACTAGCTTTCTTTGTAGTGATGCTTCCTAAGGCCCACTTGACTTTACATTCCAGGATGTCTGGCTCTAGGTGAGTGATCACACCATCGTGATTATCTGCATTGTGAAGATCTTTTTTGTACAGTTCTTATGTGTATTCTTACCACCTCTTCTTAATATCTTCTGTAAGATATAGGTACGAGAAACCCCACTAAGATGGTAGGTGCTGAAAAAGGGCAACAGAGGGCAGAAAGACTGAAACCACAATAACAGAAAACTAGCCAATATGATTATATGGACCACAGCCTTGAATAACTCAATGAAACTAACCATGCCATGTGGGGCCACCCAAGATGGTCGTGTCATGGTGGAGAGGTCTGGCAGAATGTGGTCTAATGGAGAAGGGAATGGCAAACAACTTCAGTATTCTTGCCTTGAGGACCCCGTGAACAGTATGAAAAGGCAAAAAGATAGGACACTGAAAGATGAACTCCCCAGGTTGGTAGGTGCCTAATATGCCACGGGAGATCAGTGGAGAAATAACTCCATAAAGAATGAAGGAACAGAGCCAAAGCAAAAAAACACCCAGTTGTGGATGTGACTGGTGATAAAAGCAAGTTCTGATGCTGTAAAGAGCAATAATGCATAGGAACCTGGAATGTTAGGTCCATGAATCTAGGCAAATTGGAAGTTGTCAAACAGGAGATGGCAAGAGTGAACGTCGACATTCTAGGAATCAGTGAACTAAAATGGACTGGAATGGGTGAATTTAACTCAGGTGACTATTACATTTACTACTGTGGACAGGAATCCTTTAGAAGAAATGGAGTAGGCATCATAGTCAACAGAAGAGTCCAAAATGCAGTACTTGGATGCAATCTCAAAAACAACAGAATGATCTATGTTCATTTCCAAGGCAAATCATTCAATATCAAGGTAATCCAAGTCTATGCCCTGACCAGTAAGGCTGAAGAAACTGAAGTTGAATGGTTCTATGAAAACCTGTAAGACCTTCTAGAACTAACACCCAAAAAGGATGTCCTTCTCATTATCAGGGACTGGAATGCAAAAGTAGGAAGTCAAGAAACACCTGGATTAACAGGCAAATTTGGCCTTGGAGTACAGAATGAAGCAGGGCAAAGGCTAATAGAGCTTTGCCAAGGGAACACACTGGTCATAGCAAACACCCTCTTCCAACAACATAAGAGAAGACTCTACACATGGACATCACCAGATGGCCAACACTGAAATCAGATTGATTATATTCTTTGCAGTCAAAGATGGAGAAGCTCTATATAGTCAGCAAAAACAAGACTAGGAGCTGACTGACTCACATCATGAATTCCTTATTGCCAAATTCAGAATTAAATTGAAGAAACTGGGGAAAACCACTAGACCATTCAGGTATGACATAAATCAAATCCTTTATAATTATACAGTGGAAGTGAGGAATAGATTTAATGGGCTAGATCTGATAGAGTGCCTGATGAACTCTGGATGGAGGTTCATGACATTGTACAGGAGACAAGGAGCAAGACCATCCCCATGGAAAAGAAATGCAAGAAAGCAAACTGGATGTCTGAGCAGGCCTTACAAAAAGCTGTGAAAAGAAGGGAAGTGAAAAACAAAGGAGAAAAGGAAAGATATACCCATTTGAATTCAGAGATCCAAAGAATAGCAAGGAGAGATACGAAAGCCTTCCTCAGTGATCAGTGCAAAGAAATAGAGGAAAACAATAGAATTGGAAAGACTAGAGATCTCATCAAGAAAATCAGAGATACCAAGGGAACATTTCATGCAAAGATGGGCTCAGTAAAGGACACAAATGGTGTGGACCTAAGAGAAGCAGAAGATATTAAGAAGAGGTGGCAAGAATACACAGAAGAACTGTACAAAAAAGAACTTCATGACCCAAATAATCATGATGGTATGATCACTCACCCAGACATTATTATTCTACCTCAAATTCAAACAAATACACCAATTCTGCAATATGAAGCAACATCTACAAACCAACTGATTGTCTTAAGTGTTTGTAGAACAT
Organism: Dama dama; assembly: GCF_033118175.1. Lineage (NCBI taxonomy): Eukaryota > Metazoa > Chordata > Mammalia > Artiodactyla > Cervidae > Dama > Dama dama. The sequence continues at coordinate 85,316,152 of NC_083698.1, read as the reverse complement.
AGTTTTGGATTTTCTCTAGGGTAATTTCTAAAAATATATTTGGCATAAAAATAATTGAATTATTTGATGAATTGTGTAACACTGCAAAAGCAGAAAACTATAATTGTATTTGTCCATTATTGTTTTCCTAAACCGAAGTCCAGCACAACTATAGCAAAGAAAAATACATGGAAAATATATATCCTGCTTTTCCATAGCTTAAATTTCATTCCTAAGATTACACATGAGTATATAAAATATTCTCAGATTTTACATGTCTTTCTAACAAAGAGGATAGTGGTATGGGCACATTTAAATCACAAATAGCTTTTAAACTTATTATTGTTATAAATATTTTTATTCTAAAGCAGATCTATCTTCCAAAGCATCATAGGCTAAAATTTTCTTCAAATCTTTAAATATATGATCAACTGCATTGTTAGGTTTTTGGATGATCTAAAGTACTTAAAAACAGAAAAAATAATCCTATTCTACCATCCCATGAGGCAGAATTGGAGCCAAAGAAAAGTCCTTTAAAAATGGTCAGATACTAACAAGAGAAAACTTTAGGGAAAGGGTTTGGATTCAGTTATTCATTCTGAAAACTGACTCTTACCTAATTCAGGTACTTTTCTTAACACTGACATTCCTTCCATTCATTACTGGCTCCTTTCAATTTCAAGGAGTTGATTTATGGATACAAACAGGTTCCCTTACTCTGTTAACTGTGAATGGTTTGATATTCTGCTTGGCAGCATTTACAATGAGGGAAGAAAGAGATGACAAATTAGATCTCTCATTCAATGATATTTCTTTTTAGTACTCTTTCTAATTCTTGCATGATGTCTCTCCTTTGATCCAGCTTCAAAATATATGTTCATTCTTAATTTTGAATCTTTGTTCTTTGTCATTCTGATGAATAGAAAAGCACATATTAAAGTCATCATCTGGGAATGAGTCTATCGTCTACAGATCATCGGCAGGGCGGCCAAAGAGTTTTTGTACCAAATTGTATTCCCAGCAGGAGTAGATATAGACACTCTAACAAACTCTGGGCACCGTGACATCTGTATCTGTGAGAAAGGATCAATTTGCATACCATCTGGCACCAGAGAATCGAACTACTTGAAGTCATAGTGGAGATGCTTTTGGCTCTGGCAATCAGGTTACAGATATGTGGTGAGTTAAAGGCTCCAACAGAGCTGCTGACAGGAGTATTATAGCCCTCAAAAAAGACAAACTGGGTGGTATCATTGGAAGAGCTAGAATAATTGTAACAAAAGGACGACATTGAAATTTGTAATTCCTCTTCCTGTGGAAAATCCAGAAGGGCTTATATGTCATATTAATTCACAGTGTTAACGTTCATCCTTCAGAAATAAGTCATTTTTTTTTTAAATAAAGACATTAGCCTTGAGATTCAATTAAAAAAGGATAAGAATGTTCCTTCCAAGGTGCAGCATACTGTGTCTGTAAGTAACAGCTTGAGAGAAAATTACAGTCATTAGGGTGCAATGGTAAGGAGTTTTTATTTCTATTTAATTCAAATTAAATCGGGTTCAAAATACATGGGGAACAGGGGTGGTTATTGCCAGGAATGCTATTAAAGCTTCTGTTCAGTATTTCTGTAGACTCTTTATTAAAATGAGACTGACAGCACCATCTCGGCCATTGCCCTTCTGTTCACTCTCCAGTCAAGACCACCCTAAATGCAACGGCTGGTTGGAAGTAGGATCAGGGAGTGGAGATGGGAGAGTGAGGGAAGGGAGGATTGGTAGAAAGAACTAACATATTACAGCTTAGGAGAGAGGAAGTTTTAACAGTTTTACTCATCATTCCAAGATTGGGTTTATAAAAAATAAACTGTAGTTGATTTGTGATACTTGCATTTTTAAAATGAGTTAAAGTATTGATTTAGTTTTTTTTTTTTTCTTATGATCATGATAAATTAATTTTCATAAAAACTTCAGCAAACTTCCAAGAAGAAAATACTTAATGTACTTTACTTGTTTTAATTTGGGGGGCTTCCCTGGTGGCTCAGAATGTAAAGAATCCTCCAGCCATGCGGGAGACCTGGGTTCAATCATGGCCTCAATCAATGGCACAAGTATGACCTTTGCTTCCATTATCCCCTTCTTATAATGACCCCTGTGATTACAATGGACCCACCTGGAAAAGCCAGGATAATCCTTAAAATAATTACATCTGCAGAGTCCCTTTGTCAGGTAAGGTAACAAGTTCTGGGATTTGGACATGGACAACTTTGTAAGAACATTATTTCACATACAACACAGAGAAGGCACCAAATGATCATAGGAGACACACAATTTCCACCAGGGTTAACTGCCATCTTATTGTGACAGATGATTCAATGGGGTTACAATCATTAGCAATGTTCTCTTGGATAGAAGGAAATGGAAGTCACTCACCTGCCTCTAGATAGCCATTGATTCACTTATGCATAAGTCTTATTGAACAATAACCTGAAGCAATGGAACAAGTCGTCTCTTCACAAGAAGTTCATAATCTACTATAAGTTAAAAGGTATGAGGGTAAGTTATCATAAGAGAAGGCAAAGTGGTAAGTGCCCTAGGAAATCAATCCAGTGATTCAGGAAATAGAGGATAAAGTGCACACTAATCAGGGTTAGCAGTGAAGGCTTTATATTTTTTTTAATTTCTTTATTTAGTATTTAGCAGTTCTTACTTTATTCCAGACATCAATTTACATACTTTCAAAAATTACTTGTTTAGCTCTTGTAACAACCCTTTCTAAAATATTATTATTTTTATACCTAGTTCACAGATGAGGGAGCTGAGCCACAAATATGTTAAAAAGTAAAATAAGGTCATACTCAGAAAGAGATCTGAGCCCAGGCATTCTGACTCTGGATTCTCTTCTTAACCACTACCCTAAGTCGCCTCTTAGAGAGGGCCACTAGAGCCAGGCTTTTTCAAGTGCTGTATTAAAAGGTTTCTGAGTGGAGAAGACAAAAAAACATTCTGGGTTATAAAAAAGTGGCTTATTTGAAGGTAGGAAAGCAAAGAACACAACTGTTCAGCTAAATATGGTAACTCAGTTATATTAAAGAGTAAGGAGATACACCGCTTTATGTAATGTGTACCCACACATTTACAGATGAGCAAAACTCCAAACCACTGGACCATGCCACCTACCCCAGGGCATCTTAAACTTTCAAGTCACCTCAACCTGAATCTCGAGTTGAGCATAAATATGAAGCCCATAAAATCTTGGTTTGAAGAATTTTGGTTTACTAGCAATTATCCATCAGTTATATACGTTACTTCAGGTCTGGAAATTCCTCTCTGTCTTTGTATATGGTTTTCTCCTTATAAGAATTACTAAATCATATTAATATATAGCTTCATGATACCAAAGGGCAAAACAGTAAAGTGGTAAAGAGCTTCAGAATCAGACATACCTGGATTTGAATCACAACTCTCCTCATTCCTAGTTGTATCAACATATTTGCCTCCTTTAGGCTAAGTTTCTCCATCTTAGGAGAAATGAGGGTAAAAGCAATTCCCACTTCTTCAAATAGCGGTTGTAAGTATTAAAGACTGCATATTGAAACACATAATACAGACTGTTAATTACTCAGTAAATGTTAGCTACTATTAGACAGTCATTTGATATTTACATTGACATAATGTGGCAGGAATTAGATTGGGAGGTAGTCATAACACAGCAAACTGAAATTTTCAATCTGGAAGAAAGATTATTTTTTAACAATGATTTTTTTAAAATGGCAGCAAGGTATACCAGTTAGAAAAATAGATTTTGGAATAAGAAAAGACTAGTTGAAATTCATGCCTTTGCATACTTACAGCTGTCTGACTTGAAGTGTGCTAATTAGCTTTCTGAATCTATTCTGTCCATCTGAATAAAATAATATAAATAAAACTGTATAATCAATGCATTACACCTAAAAAACTATTAATAATATATCACCATAAATGTCAACTTTGTTTAACAATTCTAACTGGATTCCTATTATTTATTTCTAGATGCTATTTATGATAAAAAGCTCAAAGGTATTAACAAAGATAGAAGAATAGCCCATTCAGTTCAATTCAGTTCAGTCGCTCAGTCGTGTCTGACTCTTTGCGACCCCATTAGTGGCATATCAATGTTAGATCAACAATTTACTAATGTTTTCAAGAGAACACATCATCTAGTTATTTTACATTGGGCCACAATTCTTTTTTGACAAAACAAAAACAAAACCTCACATTGCATTTTTTAATACATAAGTTTATGCCTGAATTCACCTATTTGGCTTTGATAAAAGCAGTCAAATCATTGTTTGGAAACAACTGTTTCCAAAAAATACAAATTTAAAATAACAAAAATAATATAGTGCCCAGTTCCCTTTAAAAAAAAAATGAAATGAAGTCATTTGCAGCAATGTGGATGGACCTAGATATTGTCATACTGAGTGAAGTAAGTCAGACAGAGAAAGACAAATGTTATATGACACCACTTATACAAGGAATCTAAAAACTGGTACAAATAGACTTATTTACAAACAGAAATAGATCCACAGATTTAGAAAACAAACTTAGGGTTACCATGGGGGAAAGTGGGGAGAGAAATAAACTGGGAGATTGGGATAGACATATACACAAGGAAATCAAAGCAGTCGATCCTAAAAGAAATCAACCCTAAATATTCATTGGAAAGGCTGATGCTGAAGCTGAAGCCCCAATTCTTTGGCCATCTGATGTGAAGAGCAGACTCATTGGAAAAGACCTTGATGCCTGGAAGGATTGAGGGCAGAAGAATAGGTTGACAGAGGATGAGATGGTTGGATAGCATCATCGACTCAATGGACGTGAGTTTGAGGAAACCCCAGGAGATAAAGTGAAGGACAGGGAAGTCCGGCGTGCTGCAGTCCATGGGGTCACAGAGAGTTGGAAATGACTGAGCGACTGAACAACAATTATATATAAAATAGATAACTAACAGGAACCTACTGTATGCCACACAGAACTCTACTCAGTACTCTGTAATGGCCTCTGTGGGAATAGAATCTAGAAAAGAGTAGATATATGTATCACTGACTCACTTCGCTATACACCTGAAACTAACACAGCATTGTAAATCAACTATACTCCAATAAAAATTAATTTTAAAAATAAATTGGATTTTTATAATTTATTTACATAGTCTAATTAATAGTTGTTGACTGAATCAAGTCAGTTTGGAAAATTTAGTACATTTCCTGGCATCTGTTCTTGAGTCATTGTTTACTAAAGCTGCACTTTTACAACAGGAGGGGAAATTATTATAAAGTTAATTGATAAACTAAGCATTTCCACCAGAAGGAATGAGCTGATTTTACAACAGCAAATGGGTCTGAAAATTTTAAAGTACATATTCAGGGAGTCCCAGATACAGGCTCCTTGATACCAATAATTTCAGCAATAATTTATTGAAGAACTCTTAGTGACAAGCACTTTAAAAGAAGCAGCATATTTAAGTGACAAATTAAAAGCTATAAAAGATTGTTTATCTCACATGCACCCATTTTCCAGATGAATAAAATAAGGTTTCGCTTCAGTTCAGTTCAGTTCAGTCACTCAGTTGTGTCTGACTCTTTGGGACCCCATGAACCGCAGCACAACAGGCCTCCCTGTCTATCACCAACTCCTGGAGTTTACTCAAACACATGTCCATCGAGTCAGTGATGCCATCCAGCCATCTTATCCTCTGTCGTCCCCTTCTCCTCCTGCCCCCAATCCCTCCCAGCATCAGGGTCTTTTCCAGTGAGTCAACTCTTCACATGAGATGGCCAAAGTATTGGAGCTTCAGCTTCAGCATCAGTCCTTCCAATGAGCACCCAGGACTGAACTGCTTTAGGATGGATTGGTTGGACCTCCTTACAGTCCAAGGGACTCTCAAGCGTCTTCTTCAACACTACAGTTCAGAAGCATCAATTGTTCAGCGCTCAGCTTTCTTCACAATCTAACTCTCACATCCATACATGACCACTGGAAAAACCATAGCCTTGACTAGACAGACTTTTGTTGGCAAAGTAATGTCTCTGCTGTTTAATATACTATCTAGGTTGGTCATAACTTTCCTTCCAAGGAGTAAGTGTCTTTTAATTTCATGGCTGCAATCACCATCTGCAGTGATTTTGGAGCCCCAAAAAATGAAGTCTGACACTGTTTCCCCATCTATTTTCCATGAAGTGATGGGACCAGATGCCATGATCTTAGTTTTCTGAATGTTGAGCTTTAAGCCAATTTTTTCACTCTCCTCTTTCACTTTCATCAAGAGGCTCATTAGTTCCGCTTCACTTTCTGCCATAAGGGTGGTGTCATCTGCATATCTGAAATTATTGATATTTCTCCCGGCAATCTTGATTCCAGCTTGTGCTTCATCTAGCCCAGCGTTTCTCATGATATACTCTGCATATAAGTTAAATAAGCAGGGTTACAATATACAGGCTTGATGTACTCCTTTTCCTATTTGGAACCAGTCTATTGGTCCATGTCCAGTTCTAACTGTTACTTCCTGATCTGTATACAGGTTTCTCAAGAGGCAGTTCAGGTGGTCTGGTATGCCCATCTCTTTCAGAATTCTTTTTTTCTTTTTTTTTTTTCCATTTATTTTTGTTAGTTGGAGGCTAATTACTTTACAATATTGTAGTGGTTTTTGTCATACATTGACATGAATCAGCCGTGGATTTACATCTATTCCCCATCCTGATCCCCCTCTCACCTTCTTGTCTACCCGCTCCCTCTGGGTCTTCCCAGTGCACCAGGCCCGAGCACTTGTCTCATGCATCCAACCTGGGCTGGTGATCTGTTTCACCCTAGATAATAAACATATTTCGATGCTGTTCTCTCGAAACATCCCACCCTCGCCTTCTCCCACAGAGTCCAAAAGTCTGTTCTGCACATCTGTGTCTCTTTTTCTGTTTCTGTTTCAGAATTTTCCACAGTTTATTGTGATCCACACAGTCAAAGGCTTTGGCATAGTAAATAAAGCAGAAATATATGTTTTTCTGGAACTCTCTTGCTTTTTCAATTTACATGAGTTAAAAAGTTTTGTTCAAGCTATATCATTGGTAAGTGGCAGATATGGGACTTGAATTCATGTATGGGCAATTCTAAATATTGCATTTTTATCTTCTATTTTTACTATCTTTACAGATAAGCACAGAAAATGTCTATTCTCATATACTTTCCATAAATATTACTTTTATCTTTCAAAGCACATAAGATGCTCCTTGCTTCTACCTTTGCCACCTCCTCCATCACCAGGATGCTGTCATCATTGTCATAGGATAGCCTCTTCTACTCCTCCCAACCTCCCAGTCTCTCAACCGTGGCACCCCTGGCATTCATCCTCTTGCTTAGCTCCCTGAACTCTTTCACTGCATCCATGCTGTACTGAACATATGGAGAAAGGTGCCCTGGGAGAGAAGAGCAGAGTAAGAATTCCTTCTTTCTCCACTGAAAGCCCCAACACACTAATTTTGGATGCTACATAGCAACCTTGATAAAATACTAGTATGTACAGTCTAGGACTTTTTCTGAAAAATAGATTTTCAAAATCTCATTTCATACATTTACATACTCAAAAAATTCTCTACTTTTATATCAATTTTAATCACTTTTATTTAATTCTAAGAGATAACTACAGTATAACCAAAGGAATGAGACTTTAAAATTTTACTTTTTCTTTGGAGCTTTCAACAAAACCATTGAGGGAGAAAAAAATGATCAATAAGTAGTCTATATTGGTGACTCAAATATTTTATTAGGGTTATTCACCCTAACCCTAACCCTAAATATTTTAGTCACAAATATATTGGTGACTCAAATAGATCAAATGTTTTAAGGGTCATTTTCCATAGAAGTCTAGGTTGAAAGGAGTTGTGGAGAAAGAGAAAAAGGAAGATAACTCTTAGAGTGAGAATAAAGGTTAAATTAGAGAGCAAAGGTGAAAGGAAAATGAAAAATATGAAAGATTAGAGAGCAGAAAATATAGATTTGAAAAATACAGAAAATAAAAAATATGGAAGACTTGAAAGTAGCAGACAACTTCCAAAGGAATAGTATAATATACCATTCCACAGTCATTGACTGCATCTATTATTATTATATACCAGATCTCAAATTCAAATCTCAGTTCTTTCCTTAATAGGCTTCCAAGCATGAAGGCTGTGAATCTTTTAGGGCCTCAGCTTCATGCTTTAGAAAGTTTCAGTAAAGACCAAATGAAACAATATTTTGTGCACTTTGCAAACTGGGCATTGCAAGGGGATATGGATACAAAGAAGGTTATGGTTACAGAAGGTTACAGAAGGTTCAAAAGGCCACAGGATAAACATAACACATTCACTGAGCAACAACATGTTTAAAATATTGTCTATATGTTTAAAAGGATATCCATACTTGGAAGTAGCAAGCAAAATTTTACTTTTTATTCAGATTACACACACACCTTTAAAAAAGTTAATGCATATGAAGTAGTCCAAATATAACTTGACCTAATAAACACTATTTGATACCTTAGAGAAAATTAAATGTCCTCTGAGCTTTTAAAAAGCATTAGAGGTTTATGGCAAAATACATTTCAGAAATGTTGTATCTTACAATGCACATTTTAACATTTAAGGCACTGAAGAATCCTACAGTAAGAAAACTTATTTAATGTATTCAACTTCAACATAATCAGTATATTTACTCATGAAATTCTACTCTTCTTTGAAATACCTATTAATAATTCTATGTATACTAGTGTCTGGGGGAAAACTTTAGTAAGCTGTTCTGAGAGCTTTCTCACCAGCTACCATAAATACTCCTCTTTCTCTGTGAACACACAATTGGAATTCTCAATAAATATCTTACACAGAACTTTTTGAACATAACTCACATGAAAGGTAAGAACAATTTTTTATGTGATATGATTTTTCTAAGAACTGGACCCTTTCATAATGTAATCTATGACCACAATGGGGAAGAGACATTTCTATATACACTTCCTATATGGAAGTTGACATATTGAAAGATTAAATAGCTGTCATCTTACACAAAGTTTATAATTTTCCTTACAAACTGTAGTGCATTTTTTAAAAATTAAGTGCCTCATTCAGATCCTGAATGATTATACAAGGATCGTTGTATAATAAACTATATAAACTGTATATTATTATATAATAGACTATACAATATCATAAGTCAATCATTTAAAAAACTATTAAAATAAATTCTGCTATTCAAATATTACAATATATTTAATTTTATTATTTCTCAGGGAACATTCACCAAAAAATTTCTAAAGTCTTTAAAGTTCCTATCATTTTATTTTTTTTTATTATTTTATTGGAGTATTTTTACATTTTACATTTATTGGAGTATTTATTGGAGTTGATTTACAATGTTGCATTAGTTTCATGTATATAACAGAGTCAGTTACACATATACATGTAGTGGTTCAGCTGCTAAGTCGTATCCGACTCTTGTGACCCCATGGACTGTAGCCTGCCAGGCTCCTCTGTCCATGGGATTCTCCAGGCAAGAATACTGGAGTGGGTTGCCATTTCCTTCTCTGGGGGATATTCCCAGCCCAGGAATTGAACCCCAGTCTCCTGCATTGCAGGCAGACTCTTCACTGACTGAGCTACCCGAGAAGCCTCAGGTATACATACATCTACACATATACATATATCTATTCATTTTTAGATTATTTTCCTATTATAGGTAATTACAGACTAGAGTTCCCTGTACTATACAGTAGGTCCTTATTAGTTATCTACTTTATATGTCAATCCCAATCTCCCAATTTTTCCAACCCCCTTTTCTGCTTGGTAATCATAAATTTATTTTCTTCCTCTGTGATGCCTATCATTTGAATAGTCACTGCATATGTAAGGACAAATAGAGGACACGAAAAGTGTACTGACATGAGTTTATAGGGCATTCATATACGCTCACTATCTGATTAAATGAGAGAAAAAAAAACTGAGTTATTTAAATTCTCACCTCATCATCTCATCTAAATTATACTCTACTAACTTAAATAGAACTTCTAAGTTGTTACAGGATAATCAAAATTGCAAATACTGAATCTTCCATATCAAAATTTATACTCTCCTACATACAAAAAAATATGTTTTAATAATCCCAAGTGAGAGCTTGAATATATAAATTAACATGCTGGTTAATTTTTTAAAAACTTTTCAGATCTTCCATACTTGAATATATCAGTTTCCATGAAAATATGTCAGTCTCAGCATTCTTATTATCAGTTGTATAAATAAAGAGATCTTTTGTATGTTTTCTATGGTAGTCACCTTGAATGACATCAAAGCTAAATTTTCCATTTAAACTTTATGGTTAGATACCAATTTAATCCTCAGTGTAAGAACCTCCAATTTTACAGTCTCCTGAGACACTGATTATTATTTTCTCTGACTGTATTACTTCCAATGAAAACAATGACTCAGGCAATGCTGATTTAAGATATTTAGCAATCCAGAAACATATATATTGCCATATGTAAATACATAGCTGGTGGGAGTTGCTATATAACACAGGGGGCTCAACTCTGTGACAACCTAGAGACGTAGGATGGTTGGGGTGGGAAGCAGGTTCAAGAGGGAGGGGATGTATGTATACTTAGGGCTGATTCACACTGATTTCAGGCATGATTTCATGCATGATAGAAACATTATAAAGCAATAATTCTCCAATTAAAAATTTAAAAAGAACCAAAGAATTAAACAAAAAGCAATAGTTTATGGAAATAGAAAATAAAGAACAGTGTTAATATATAAATGGGACAATTCTATTTATCCTAATCAGGATAAGGAGTATTAGAAGAACAGAGATTATTAGAAGAAGTACAAACATAATGCTTCACATTATTTAATGATAAAATAATTTATCTAATAAAAATTTAGCAATTTAGGTATTATAAGTTAAATTTCCTCTTTCAAAAATGATGCTGATTCAATGGAATTAGATTCCATATATAAAGGAGATCTTGAAGGTTTTTTTTCCCTTTGAATCTGTCTTATTTCACTTAGCATAAAGCCCTCCAGGTTCACCCATGTTCCTGCAAATGGGAGGATCTCCTCTTTTTTTTTTTTTTTTCCATTATAATAGCCATCTTTATTTGTAAAAATCCAGATATAAAATGTATTCTTTCAGTCTTTCCGAGTTTTCCATTTTACAAAAACAAAAAGGCACATAAAAACCTTCCCCACAGTCGTTTCCACAGACGGATGTTTCTCGGGCAGCCCCCACCCCCCACCCCCACCCCCACCCCCCGCATAGAGCTACATGCTTCATTCCGGGATGGCTCGCTTCCCCACATGCTTCGGTGCTTTCCTACCAAGGTGGAATTCCGAATTCCAAGACTGAAGTACACAAAGAGGGGGTGGGTGGTTTTCCTCTGTTTGTGTGTGCATCAGAATTTCTTTATGCATTTGTCCACTGAGGAACACTCAGGTATTTCCATATCTTAGTTATTATGAATAATGTTGCAATGAACATGGGAGTGTGAATATCTCTTTGTGCTGCTGATTTCATTTTCTTTGGATATATGTTAGAAGTTGGATTGCTGAAATTTGTAGAAGCAGAGAGTAGAATGTTGGCCACCACGAGAGATGTTGGTTAAACAGTACAAAGCTGCAGTTACATAAGGTGAAGAGATCTAATGTACAGCATGATGACTAAAGTTAATAATAATGTATTGAATACTGGAAATTTGCTTAAAGGGCAAAATCAGGGTCTCTCATCATACACACACAAATGGTAACTACATGATGAGATGACGTTAATTATCTCGGCTGGTGTAATCATTTCACTATATATGTATATTAAATCATCATGTTGCATACCTTAAATATATACAATTTTATTTAAAAATAAAATACACTAAAATATGGAAGGCTTTTTGTGTTCAATTCTCTGGCAACAATCTATTCACATAAAATCATTTCTATATGATTGGAATCAAATAAAGAATAACTTCAGAAAAATAAAACTCCAATGGTTTTAGGAAAACAAATTGTTTTTAAGCACATTTGAAGGATTCATTCAATCATTTAAAGTCCTAATTATTCTAGTTACATCCTTTCACCTGCATTATAAGTTAGTTTCCAATCTGTTAATATGGATTTTCTCAAACCAGAAGGAGATATAGATTTAATTAAATAAATTAACTTTTTAATCATAAAATTCAGACTTTGTACAACTCAGATTTTCATTTGTCTTTATTATTTCCACATAAGAAAACTTAGCACACGTGTTCCTTATATTAAATATATATTATTGGTTAATTTGTTTTAATTATGATTATTCTTAAAGCATTAAACACACAGTATTATGTGTATTTCACACAATACAATTCACACAATAACTGAAGTGTTAATTTCTTACACATAGCATTAAAATCTCTGAGGAAAGATCACAGAATCTTATGAATTATTAGCTATTTTGAGACTACAGTCAGAAACATTGAAATAAAGTAGTTCATAATAAAATGTTATACTACACTAACAATAGTGATTGACATTAAATGTATTAAATTATGTGCTTCATATTTGAGAATATATTTTAGAAAATGTAGAATAAGGAAAATTCCTATAATAAATCTTGTCACCTCTACTTAAAACTAAGATTTCCCTCAAAATATTACTACTAAGCTTAATCTCAAAGTATATTAGTTCTAAAATTAAAATTTAAACATTTTAACTAGATTTTTTTATTGTAGTCAGAATATTTAACATGAAATACACTCTTCTAACAAGTTTTCAAGTCTACAATACACTATTTTTAACTATAGGCACAGTGTTCTCCAGAGAACCTAGTCATCTTGCGTAACTGAAATATTATATGCATTGATTAGCCTACATCCTGCTTGATCCTATTTATGAGGTATGAGGTGTCTAAAATGGTCAAACACACAGAAGAAGAGAATAGGTTGGTGATTACCAGAGGATGGGGCTAAGAGGAAATAGGGGGTTGAGTAACCTATGCCAAAAGTACCAAGGGAACATTTCATGCAAAGATGGGCTCAATAAAAGACAGAAATGGTATGGACCTAACAGAAGCAGAAGATATTAAGAAGAGGTGGCAAGAATACACAGAACTGTATAAGAAAGATCTTCATGACCCAGATAATCATGACGGTATGATCACTCACCTAGAGCCAGACATCCTGGAATGTGAGGTCAAGTGGGCCTTAGAAAGCATCACTATGAACAAAGCTAGTGGAGGTGATGGAATTCCAGTTGAGTTATTTCAAATCCTGTGAAAGATGCTGTGAAAGTGCTGCGCTTAATATATCAGCAAATTTGGAAAACTCAGCAGTGGCCATAGGATTGGAAAAGGTCCGTTTTCATTCCATTCCCATGAAAGGCAATGCCAAAGAATGCTCACACTACCGCACAATTGGACTCATCTCACACACTAGTAAAGTAATGCTCAAAATTCTCCAAACCAGGCTTCAGCAATAGGTAAACTGTGAACTTCCAGATGTTCAAGCTGGATTTGAAAAGGCAGAGGAACCAGAGATCAAATTGCCAACATCTGATGGATCATTGAAAAAGCAAGAGAGTTTCAGAAAAAACATCTATTTCTACTCCATTGACTATGCCAAAGCCTTTGACTGTGTGGATCACAACAAACTGTGGAAAATTCTGAAAGAGATGAGAATACCAGACCACCTGACCTGCCTCTTGAGAAACCTATATGCAGGTCAGGAAGCAACAGTTAGAACTGGACATGAAACAACAGACTGGTTCCAAATAGGAAAAGGAGTACGTCAAGGCAGTATATTGTCACCCTGCTTATTTAACTTATATGCAGAGTACATCATGAGAAATGCTGGACTGGAAGAAGCACAAGTTGGAATCAAGATTGCCGGGAGAAATATCAATGACCTCAGATATGCAGATGACACCACCCTTATGGCAGAAAGTGAAGAAGAACTAAAGAGCCTATTGATGAAAGTGAAAGAGGAGAGTGAAAATGCCGGCTTAAAGCTCAACATTCAGAAAACTAAGATCATGGCATCCAATTCCATCACTTCATGGCAAATAGATGGGGAAACAATGGAAACAGTGTCAGACTTTATTTCTTTGGGTTCCAAAATCACTGCAGATGGTGACTGCAGCCATGAAATTAAAAAACACTTACTCCTTGGAAGGAAAATTATGACCAACCTAGACAGCAAATTAAAAAGCAGAGACATTACTTTGCCAACAAAGGTCCATCTAGTCAAGGCTATGGTTTTTCCTGTAGTCAAGTATGGATGTGAGAGTTGGACTATAAAGAAAGCCGAGCACTGAAGAATTGATGCTTTTGAATTGTGGTGTTGGAGAAGACCCTTGAGAGTCCCTTGGACTGCAAGGAGATCCAACCAGTCCATCCTAAAGGAAATCAGTCTGAGTATTCATTTGAAGGATTTATGCTGAAGCTAAAACTCCAATAATTTGGCTACCTGATACAAATATCTGACTCATTTGAAAAGATCCTGATGCTGGGAGGGACTGGGGGCAGGAGGAGAAGGAGATGACAGAGGATGAGATGGCTGGATGTCATCATCGACTCAATGATATGAGTTTGGGTAAACTCTGGGTGTTGGTGATGGACAGGGAGGCCTGGTGTGCTGCAGTCTATGGGGCCACAAAGATTCAGACATGAGTGACTGAACTGTACTGAAAGTATAAGTTGAATCTGTAGTAGTCAACTAGTGTCTCTAACAAAAAACTGTTGAGATAATAATAAGCTGGTGATTCCTTTTCAGCTATCAATAGAATCAGAGGAGCAAGGAAATATGCGCTATCAGGCATTATAGATGTATATTCAAAAAATCAATTAAGTTTATAAAAACAGAAATTCAGGTTTTGTGCTACAGCAGAAAAATATATTAAAAATAACATTTTTTATAAAATAAGTACATATAAAATCATTCCATGTAGACAATATTATTACAAAATACATTTATTTAGGTAAATTCTATAAATTATACCAACCATACAGAGTGATGCTTCAGACTCATAAGAAAACTGGATCTAAAAAAGAGAAATTATTTATATATAACTACAATCATCTGAATGAATAGATTTACAATATAGAAACTTATTTGTAAAATATATTATATATATAAAACCTGCTTCTTTAGTTCATCATCAGATTTCAAATCAACTTGAGTTAAGTTCTACTAAAGTAGCCTTTAAAGGTGATCATTAAAGATAAATCAGTTGTTTTTACTTTCTCACATGAAAAATAAAGTGAGATTTTTCACTGAGATATTCTATTAGGCAGGATAGACTAAGTTATGCTTCAGTCACAAAAAAATTAAACCACAAGACCATTGTTTATACTTCATGTCCACTAGAAGCTATCTAGGGCCCTGCTGTTACCCAGCCTTTTATGTGTTCCTAACACTGTGGTAGTCCTCTTTAGCCAGGGCAAAGGTTCTAAGACTCCCCATGAATGCCTGAAACTACAACTAATAGGATAGTACTGAGCCCTATATCTACTGATATTTTCTATACATACATACACACGATAAGTTTTAATTTATAAATTAGACATAGTAAAAGATTATCAATGATTAATAATAAGAACAATTAAAACAACATAATGGAATAAAACATACAAATGTGGTCTCTCTCCACAAACTGTACTCACCCTTCTTCTTTTGATGAGAGAGATGCCTGCAGCATGAGATGAAGTGAGACTACTACTGACCTTCTGATCATACGTTAAGAGGAGGGTCATCCACTTCTACTGATTCTGGATCATTGAACAGGGATGATGCTTGATGGCTGGGTGTCCAGGGCTAGTGGATGTCGACGTTTGGGGACTCTAGGCAGGATGGAGTAAGACAGTGTTACTTTCATCAAACTACTCAGAATGGTGCAGCATTTAAAACTTATGAATTCTATTATCTGGAATTTTCCATTTAATATTTTTGTACCAAGGTTGGTGGTGGTTTAGTCGCTAAGTTGTGTCTGACTCTTGTGACACCGTGGGCTATAGCTTGCCAGGTTCCTCTGTCCATGTGATTCTCCAGGCAAGAATACTGGAGTGGGTTGCCATATCCTTCTTCAGGGGATCTTCCCAACGCAGGATTCGAAGCAGGGTCTCCTGCTTTGCAGGCCGAATCTTTACTGACTGAGCTATGAGGGAAGTTATCTCAGCAACAGTTCTGTAACAGTTTCAGTACTACAAGGACTAAGGTTGACCTTGGGTAACTGAAACCATGGGAAGTGAAATGTGGATAAGAGAGAACTACTGTGATTTGATCTGTGCAGTAAGGCTGAGTTTCAAATAGCCTCAAATTGTTTTCAGTATTTTATTTTACATTGTTTTCAAATATTGTATTGGAAGTATTTTCATATTGAAATAATAGCTGATATTCAATAACAATTTCAATATTGTTTCAAATTGTTTAAAAAATTTGTATATTATTTTTATTTTATTTCATTTACTTTGTAATTGAGAAGGAAGTGCCTATTCCAACCATATAATGCCTAATTTTGTGGGCTCTCTCTATTCCCTTTCATTACTACTGAAAACTGGTCAGTAATTTTCTCATCTCATTTCTTTCTTGGGCTCCCCTTGTGGCCCAGTGGTAAAGAACACACCTGCAATGTAGGAGACAAAGGAGATGTAGGTTCAATCCTTTGATTGGGAAGATCCCCTGGAGAAGGATATGGCAACTCACTTCAGTATTCTTGCCAGGAAAATCCCATGGACAGAGGAGCCTGGTGGGCTATGACCCATGGGATCACAGAGTCAGATACTACTGAAGTGACTAAGCACATCTCTTTCTTATAATGCATTGCCAAATGTAGCCAACAGCAGTCAACACACACACACACCTGATACTCACTGTATATCCCAATCTCTTCCCACAGGGCTGCAGGTCATTAGCTATTGACCTGCATTCCAGGTCATCTCAGTAACAATTGTATAACAGTTTCATGACAAGATAGACAGATTTTCATGTTTTCCAACACACAAGAATCATTTATTTGCTATCTGCCAGTCAGGCCTTTGAAAAAACACTGCTATTTAAGTGCTTTTCCCCTTGTGGTAGCATTTATTTTTATATCAGTCAGTTTACCAGGTTAGGACAAAGAACAAACTACTCCAAAATACTTAATGAGTTAAAGATTAATTTTCTTCACATTATATGTCCTTTGCAGGTCAACTGGTATCTGTGCTCTGCATCATTCTCACTCTGGGACCCAGGCTGGCAAAGAATTCATTTCCTGGAATCCTGCTGGTCACTGCTACAAAGAGAAGATAAAGTGTAGTGGGTCACATGCTGGTTCAGTAGAGAAATGCTTCAGTACAGAATTGACACAAGTTAATTCTGTTCACATTTCATTGTCCAAAGCAGTCCACATGACCATTCTCCAATGCAAAGTGGCTAGGCAAGGAGAGCCAGGTATAACTGATGAACAGAACTTATGACTTCTACATACATTATTTGGATCAAAGTTGTGTGATAAAGTTGAAAATGAGAAGTAGACTTTCTAAGAGAACCTTTAGGTATAAATAAATGCATACAAGCAGTATTGCAGGCATTCCAGTGCATGATGACCTGGTATACAGAGCATAACAACAGAGAGCTTCCTTGCACTAAAAGACATAGAATTCTAATGATAAATTCATTATTCTATCCACCCTTGAAATCCTTTTACATTACAGCTAGTCCACATACCAAGCATTCTAGAGAAAGCCATTAAAACATCATTTTTATGCCTTGGAGTATTTATATAGAATGGCACTGTTTATCACATAATATTGTTAATGCCTTAGAAAATAAGAGTATAAACTACAGTTTTACCTCCTTGATTATATCTGTCTGAAAATATTCTTGACTATCTCATAAGGAGATTATACTTATATACAAATTACTTGCATAACAATCGACTGTACGTGAAAGCAAGGGCAATGAGATTTATTTTCAGCAACATGAAAAATAAACATAAAGGTGCATTCTGGACATAGGTATTTTGTAGTTTCTGTTTTAGGGTCAGCGTTTTAGTGTCCCAAGGCCTTGTTAGAGTCACTCTATCATAGCCTTTGTTACTGAGAGATAGGAATGGAGAGTTCCATTTTATTTATTTGTATTACTGAGGTATTGCTGATTTACAATATTATTTTAGTTTCAGGTGTACAACACAGTGATTCAAATATTTTTATAGATATACTCATTTAAAGTTATAAAATATTAGCAACATTCCCTGTGCTATGTAATGGATCCTTATAGATTATTTTATACATAGTAGTTTGTAACCCTTACCTCTACCTTGCCCCTTTTCCTTTCCTTCACGGTACTGGTAACCACTACTTTGTTCTCTATAAGTCTGTTCATGTTTTTCTAATATTAATTTTGTTTCATTTTTTAGATTCCACACATAAGTGATAACACACAGTGTTTGTCTTTCACTGTCTGACTTACTTTGCTAACCATAATACCCTCCAGGTCCAGCCATGTAGTTGCAAACAGTATAATTTCACTGTTTTTTATGTCTGAGTAATATTCTTGCTTATGTATTTGTCTTTACTACTTCCCTGTTGATGGACACTTAAGTTGCTTCCCTATATTGGCTATTGTACATTAAGCTGCTATGAATATTTCAATTTAGTGTTTTCATTTTCTTTGGATATATTTAGCAGGAGAATTGATAGTTCTATTTTTAGTTTTTTGGGGGGAACCTCCATACTTTGGTCTCTATTTATTTCCTCTCTGATCTTTACTATTTTCTTCCTTCTGCTGACTTTGAGCTTTGTTTGTTCTTTTGCTAATTCTTTACATGGCATATTAGTTTTGTTTATTTGAGATTTTTCTTGTTTCTTGAGATAGGCCTGAATTGCTATAAACTTCTCTCTTTGAATTGCTTTTTCTATGTCTTATAGCTTTTGGAAGGGTTTCCCTTGTGGCTCAGCTGGTAAAGAATCCACCTGCAATGCAGGAGACATGGGTTTGATCCCTGGGTAGGGAAGATCCCCTGGAGAAGGAAAAGGGTACCCACTTCATTATTCTTGCCTGGAGAATCCCATGGACAGAGGAGACTGGCAGGCTACAGTCCAGGGGATCACAAAGAGTCAGATATGACTGAGCAACTTTAACTTTCATAGCTTTTGGAAAGTGGTGGTTTTATTTTCATTTGTCTCTTCAAAAATGTTTTCTGATTTTATCTTTGATATCTTTATTGACACATTGATTTTCTTAGTAGCATGTTGTTAATCTCTTTCTCTCTCTCTTTTTTTCTTTTTTACCTCCTGTAATTGATTTCTAGTTTCATATCATTATGGTCAGAGGGAAAAAAAAAGCTTGATATAATTTCTATCCTCTTAAATTTGTTGAGACTTGTTTTGTGTCCTAGAGTGTGATATGTCCTGGAGGAAGAGGGACTAGAGAGAGTAACCAATGAAGGCAGGGACATGTGCTGGAACAGTACCAGGTCAGCAGTCAGAGGCTGAGACAGCGCCCAGATTACTGCCCCCTTGAGCACCGGTAATAGCTGGCTTCACCCCATTCAGATTAATTGCAGGGTGCTAGCTAACCCCACTTCCCTTAACCTTGATATCTCCTTGGAAATAGCAGCCTTCACTCTGGTGAGGAGCTGCTTCAGAGCAAGTGTTCGACATGGGCCAGAGCATGTGGTAGGATGCTTGCAGGAAACTGGCCAAAATCCTAGGCTGTTCCAGTCTGTTTCTTCTGCCTTGTTCCCAGGGGTAAGCAAGTGTGTATGCTTGCTCTTCATGAAAGAAATCTGGATTTCTTCAGATCTACTGTTAGGCCCACTAGTTTTCACATCACCTAGGAGGACTAGACTTGCTGGTGTAAAACCTAGGATTAGGATGCCCAACATGTGGTTCAAACCAATAACTCCATAGGGAGGATCTCCAAGCCAAAGTAATCCCCCTCCTTCCTCTCCTAGGGTTACAAGTCTCAAACTAATTGCTTATCTTTTTTTCCTTCATAACTCTGTGTGGATCTTTCTTTAGTTTTTCTGCCAGTCTCCAGTGAGAATTGCTCTTCATATAAATGTGTTTTTGCTATATTCACAGGGGGAGGTAAATTCAGTGTCCTCCTATTCCACAATCTTGATTTCCTCTTCCAAGTTTCCTATTTAGAGAGTGTCCACACTGGTAACTATTGGAAGTACCTGAAGAAACTTTATAGCATGGGGCTATCAATAACATTTTCAGATTTCATTGGGGTTGAACTACTGAACTACGTAACATTACTACTGAACTACATAACATTAGAAATCAGAAAATGTTAAAGATGGGAAAGTAAGCAAGGGGTCATAGAAATAATTTTTAAAAATCTGTATTACTATTATTAGATTATATTCTGCATTAAATTGTCAATTTTAAAGCATCTTACACATCATTTTGTAAGAGTTCTTGTAGGGAAAAGAGGACTTCCCGGGTGACACCAGTGGTAAAGACTCAGCCTGCCAATGTAGGAGATGCAAGAGACATGGGTTTGCTCCCTGGGTGAGAAGATCCCCTGGAGGAGGAAATGGCAACCCACTCCAGTATTCTTGCCATGAACATTCCATAGACAGAGGAGCCTGGTGTCACAGAGAGTCACATGGAATTCATTTTACAGTCCATGTAAAGAGTCAGATTGAGCAACTGAACAGGTGGGAAAAAGAACTTATCATTTTGTAAACAACAAGCTGTCAGAATCAAAAAAGAAACAGATTTCATGAGCAGTAACAAACCTGAGATAACCACAGAGCACAAGACTTATTAAAAATCCATGATTCTATAAAGCTTGTGAGCAAGAGGGTAATAAATGAATTAATGACAAGAACCTGTAGTGAGCTATTACTCCTGTAATGATGCCTTAGTGACTCTCTAATAAATGCTTAATTTGTTTCTTGGCAGGAGAACTGTGTTGGAAGGCCTAAGGTGATATGGTCAAAGCAATATGAACAAAAAATGGCTTTTTAATAGCTACGTAATGAAGCTTGCATGACTTTAAAACATTGAAATAAATGTTACTATTTCATATTGGTGTTTTCTTATTCTGTATTCCAAAACTAAAATAACAGTGCTACTTTAATAACCTTGTCATCTACATTTTTAAAAGTATTATTTTATCTTAACTCTTTACAATTAATAAGATATATGAGTAACTTTAGATTAAAATATACTACTCAATGTGGCTTAATATGCCTGAACATAATGGTAAATTTTACTAAGTTAACAATTCATGAGTCTTCATTTTAGATAAAGCACTTAATATTTCTGGATGCCTATGTTAATTATCTTCTATATTTATTATGAAAAGCAGAGACGTTACCCACAAAGGTCCATATGTATAGTCAAAGCTATGGTTTTTCCAGTAGTCATGTATGGATGTAAGAGTTGAGCCATAAAGAAAGCTGAGTGCCTAAGAATTTATGCTTTTGAATTGTGGTCTTGGAAAGGACTCTTGAGAGTCCCTTGGACTGCAAGGAGATCAAACCAGTCAATCCTAAAGGAAATCATCCCGAATATTCATTGGAAGGTCTGATGCTGAAGCTGAAGCTCCAATACTTTGGCCACTTGATGCAAAGAACTGACTCATTGAAAAAGACCCTGATGCTGGGAAAGATTGAAGGCAGGAGGAGAAGGGGACAACAGAGGATGAGATGGTTGGATAGCATCATCGATTTGATGGACATGAGTTTGAGCAAGCTCCAGGAGCTGGTAATGGACAGGGAAGCCTGGCATCTTGCAATCCATGGGGTCACAAAGAGTTAGACATGACTGAGTGACTGAACTGAACCATTCTTTCTGTACTTAGGACATATCTTCAAAGAATCTGGATGCTTAAAGTAACATAAGTCTTACTTTTTTCTTTAATACACAAGTAAAGAAACTACCAAGAATGCTATATGCTTTTATACATGTTTGATATTGTTTGTCCTATGATTTTACTTACATTCATTTAATTATTGTTGTTTCTGAAAAATTCAAACATCCAACAAGTTTGAATTAAGCCCATTATTAGGGTCTGATGTGTACATTAGAAAGGTTAGTATTTAACTGAATTATTCTCAAAGCCAATCTTATCTCTTTCCCATGGTCCATGGATAAGAGCCCAAGTGCCCTTCAAGAGGCTGCCTTTGTCAGGAAATCTCAGTGAATCAGTTTTCTATGTGTTCCTGATAGTTTCTGATCAATCTCACTAAATATTACAGCAAATCCTTTATAGCTATGTGTGTGTGTATTAGTTGTTCAATCGTGTCTGACTGTGCAACCCCATGGACTGCAGTCCACCAGACTCTTCTGTCCATGGAATTCTTCAGGCAAGAATACTGGAGTGAGTTGCTCTTCCCTTCTCCAGGGGATCATACCAACCCAGGGTTCAAACCTGGTTCTCCTACACTATAAGCAGATTCTTTACCATCTGAACCACCAGGAAAAATGAGTGAACTAGACCTTTATGTGCTTTGTAGCTATATCTAAGTAAAATTTTGACTTTTACCAGGCACATTTTTAATTTTGTCACTTCTGAAAGTCCCTGTGGGTGTGAGAGCCCATACTGCCTATCTGCTATTGGTTTCTCTTTACTTCAAGTTCTGTGAATAAAGATCCACATACCTTACTGTTGACAAAAAAATTAATCAACAGTTGATCTAAGAAAGAAATGGAAATTTTTATTCAAGCCACCTTCAGTATTATAACTCAGGAGACAGTCTTTTAGAAAGCTCTGAGTATTATTCTGCTCATTAGAGGTCAAAGCACAGTTATATATGTTTTTAAGTTTACACAATCCTGGTGTGCATCCACAAATGAGGAGAGGGTCATCGTGAACACTTACAAGATTAAGAAGGAAGGTTATCTCCTAAAGTGATTAATGCAGATGTACAATACACACTAGAAGGGAGGGAAGAGGCCCAAATAGAGAAAAAATTTTACCATTTACTTTTCCTTCTCTTGTCATAAAATATGAATTTTATTTCATCACTGCTCATACTAAATCTGTTTTCTGGGCTTCAGATCAGCCCAGAGGCACTCCTATTCCTGAGAAAGGTGCTCAGGCAAGGAGGTAAAGAAAGTCAGGCTGCTTCACTCAGTACCTGCTACTACTGAAATGATGGAACAAAAGACAGTAAGTTGTAGGCATGATAACTTCAGAATTCCATGCAGGGAAAAGGATGACTGATATGGGAATTCAATAACCTAGACAAGCTTTTCCAGAGCCCCAGAATCTAATACAGAAATCAACAAGATTGTCCACCTAGGTTTAGAGAGTCAAGAGAAAAAATTGCAAAAACTCATAAATTATAGCTGAGTCAGAGGAAGATCATGGATAAACTAAAAGAGAAGGGAAAGGATAGAACTAGTTATAAGGCAGTCTATAATTAATGCAAAGATAGGAGGGTCATGCAATGTGTGTTTTCTAACTTAATCAACAGCATAGCACAACCCAAAGGAACAATCGCAAAAACCAAATTGAATGTATCTTTGGTTGAAAGTCCAAGGTAATCTTAGGCCCATAATAATTCAATATATTTAAGTATCATACTAAAAAAGCTTACTATTATTTTCATTTACTTAATTGTATTCTTAAATAAAATACTATAATGAGAAAATAAAGAGTTTAGCACCAGAATATTCCTTAATATTCTTCAAGAAATAAAACATTTAACATCAGTAGCAAATCCAAATATAAATCACCTCTTTACAAAGGTGGGTCTGCAATTTGGAAATGTGCCTTGTTTTTTCTGAAAGCATAGTTCAATCATTTATAGTCAGTCACGATTCTATCAAAAAATTTAAAAAATAAAAAACATTGTATTTCTTCTGTCCCTAAGAACTTTATCTAAGTGAAGGACAGAAAAACAATTCTACTCCACCTAAGAGTTTTTTCTGATGACACAAGGAACAGTGAAAGGCAGAGGACAAGCAATAAGAGACAATATAATTTTTTTCTTTTCATGAATTAACTCTGTATCTAGAACAATAAACATGGTGAATGAAGCTCATAGTACAGATTATAAACTACAGAGACTTTCCTCTCAATGATATTTGTTTTCTGCCTTCAACTAAAATGGTATTGATAGTTATTTGAGAGAAAGAAACAGTGTTAGCTGGAACTTGGGACTGTATCTACTTACTAGGCATAAAATTTTGTGGCAATTTCTATTTTGCTACATGTTTCAACACATGCTAAAGACATAAATATTGTAATCTTTTTTAAGTAAAAAGAGAGTATTTCAGAGTGTAACATTAAAAAAATGTTGCTTTACAAATAATTTCAAATGTATGTAAGAGTTGCAAAGAAAGTACAAAGAGTTTCAGTAAATCTTTCACTTCTCTATCCCTATTATTTACAGTTTCCATAACTATTCCCATATAAACAAGTATGCGTATAGTGAAAAACAAGCTTATAAAATTTGACATAGTTGGAGAATCTCTATAGAGTCAGCAAAAACAAGACTGGGAGCTGACTGTGGTTCAGATCATGAATTCCTTATTGCCAAATTCAGACATAAATTGAAGAAAGTGGGAAAAACCATGAGACAATTGAGGTATGATTTCCATCAAATCCCTTACAATTGTACAGTGAAAGTGAGAAATAGATTTAAGGGACTATATCTGATAGACAGAGTGCCTGATGAACTATGGATGGAGGTTCGTGACATTGTACAGGAGACAGGGATCAAGACCATCCCCAAGAAAAAGAAAGGCAAAAAAGCAAACTGGCTGTCTGAGGAGACCTTTCAAATAGCTGTGAAAAGAAGAGAAACGAAAAAAAAAAAAAAAAAAAAGGAGAAAAGCAAAGATATACCTATCTGAATGCAGAGTTACAAAGAATATCAAGGAGAGATAAGAAAGCCTTCCTCAGTGATCAGTGCAAAGAGATAGAGGAAAACAATAGAGTGGGAAAGACTAGAAATCTCTTCAAGAAAATTAGAAATACCAAGGGAACATTTCACACACAAATGGGTTCAATAAAGGACAGGAATTGTATGGACATAACAGAAGCGGAAGATATTAAGAGAAGATGACAAGAATACACAGAAGAACTGTATAAGAAAGATCTTCACGACCCAGATGATCACAATAGTTTGATCACTCACCTAGAACCAGACATCCTGGAATGTGAAGTCAAGTGGACCTTAGGAAGCATCACTATGAACATAGCTACTGGAGGTGACGGAATTCCAGTTGATCTACTTCAAATCCTAAAGATGACGCTGTGAGACTGCTACAATCAATATGCCAGCAAATCTGGAAAACTCCGCAGTGGCCACAGGACTGGAAAACGTCAGTTTTCATCCCAATCCCAAACAAAGGCAATGCCAAAGAATGCTCAAACTACCGCACAATTGCACTCATCTCACACACTAGTAAAGTAATGCTCAAAATTATCCAGCGAGATTTCAACAATACATGAACTGTGATCTTCCAGATGTTCAAGCTGGTTTTAGAAAAGGCAGAAGAACCAGAGATCAAATTGCCAACATCTGATGGATCATCAAAAAAGCAAGAGAGTTCCAGAAAAAACATCTATCTCTGCTGCATTGACTATGCCAAAGCCTTTGACTATGTGGATCACAACAAACTGTGGAAAATCCTGAAAGAGATGGGAATACCAGACCACCTGACCTGCCTCTTGAGAAACCTGTACACAGGCTCAAAATAGGAAACAACAGACTGGTTCGAAATAGGAAAAGGAATACATCAAGGCTCTATATTGTTACCCTACTTATTTAACTTATATGCAGAATACATGATGAGAAACTCTGGGCTGGAGGAAGCACAAGCTGGAATCAAGATTGCCAGGAGAAATATCAATAACCTCAGATATGCAAATGACACCACCCTTACGGCAGAAAGCGAAGAAGAACTAAAGAGCCTCGTGATGAAAGTGAAAGAGGAGAGTGAAAAAGTTGTCTTAAAGCTCAACATTCAGAAAACTAAGATCATGGCATCCAATCCCATCACTTCATGGCAAATAGATGGGGAAACAGTGGAACAGTGACAGACTGTATTTTGGCGGTCTCCAAAATCACTGCAGACTGTTCCCATGAAATTAAAAGACGCCTACTCCTTGGAAGGAAAGTTTGACCAACATGGACAAAATATTAAAAAGCAGAGACATTACTTTGCCAACAAAGGTCCATCTAGTCAAGGCTATGGTTTTTCCAGTAGTCATGTATGGATGTGAGAGTTGGACTATAAAGAAAGCTGAGCGCAGAATAATTGATGCTTTTGAACTATGGTGTTGGAGAAGACTCTTGAGAGTCCCTTGGGCTGCAAAGAGATCCAGCTAGTCAATCCTAAAGGTGATCAGTCCTGAGTGTTCATTGGAAGGATTTATGTTGAAGCTGAAACTCCAATACTTTGGCCACCGGATGAGAAGAACTGACTCATTGGAAAAGACCTGATGTTGGAAAGGATTGAAGGCGGGAGGAGAAGGGGACAACGGAGGATGAGATTGTTGGATGGCATCACTGACTCAATGGACATGAGTTTAGGTAAACTCTGGAGCTGGTGATGGACAGGAAGGCCTGGCATGCTGCAGTCCATGGTGTCACAGAGTCAGACACCACTGAGCAACTGAACTGATCTGAACTAATACTGAGTGTAAATGCAGTTGTGCCTGGAAGTTAAAAAAAAAAAAAAAAGGAGACTTATAGATTAAGGAATAGATTATATGAGAGAAATTTCATTAATGAGAAAAAAAATTTAAGACCCTTTAAGGCTTTCAGGAGTGTATAAAAAGTTATTTAGAAACTATAAACCAACTTCTGCATCTCATTTACCCAACTGATGAGAGATAAATGAGTTGAGCATTTAAAACACAGCCCTTAGGTATGTTTTTTGCACAAGAACTGTCTCTCTTAAAAGACAATGTAATCATTAGCTTCTGCTACCACCATGCCAGCAGCAGTCACTAACCTTTCCTTACCATACATAGTTTCAAAAATAGCAATACAACAATTATAAATCATGATTCTCCTGGCTGACTTAGTACATTTTTTTTTTTTAGTACATTTTTATAAACTAGAAACTCTGTAAATGGTCATACTTTGTTATGTGTAAACAGGATATTATTATTTATTAAAAATGCCATTAAATCTCACTGTGGTTGTGTGAAAATAATTCATACTGCCTCATGGGAGGTCTTTTTATGAAGCAAGCTGAGAGATAAATATTGTGTAGATTGCTCTAAAGAAAGATGAGAATTTCATTTGCTGAAGAGGATGAACATCACCACCATTTGGGCAATATTAAAATCAGACTACTGCCAAGACCAGAACCTCCCAAGCCTATACAAAAGCCAATGATAAAATGTCTCCTTTTAAAATGAGATGGAATTAGTATAAGAATCCATTCCAATAATAGGAATATGAATGCTCTGTTGTATATCTGTATTCAGCTTTGTAACAAACTCTCAAACCATCTTCCAAATGGTTATATTATTTTTCATCTTTGGCATTGATAAATAAGAGTTCTTGCAGCATCCGTGGTTTACCTTTTCAATCTTAACTTTGTCATTTTCAGAGCAAAATTTTTCTATTTTAATAAAGTTCAAATTGTAGTCTTTCTTTTGTACATCATGACTCTAAGAACTTATCACCAAACTCAAGGTGACCTAAACTTTATCCTTTATTTTCTTCTAGAAGTTACATAATTTTGCACTTGGCATTTAGGTTGCTCATCCATTTTGGGCTAATTTTCATAAAATAGGTAAGTTCTTTGTCTGTGTTCACTTTTTGCATTATGGATTCTCAATTGGTCCAGCACCATTTGTTAAAGTTACAAATTTTCTTTATTGAATCATCTTTTCCCTTTTGTAAAAAAATCAGTTGAATACAGTGCATTTCTGGACTCAATTCTCTTCCACTGACTATGTGCTTAAACTTTTACCAAAAACTATGCTGTTTTATATTGTCTTGAAATTGAGTAGTATGAGTCCTCCAACTTTTTTCTTCTTCTTCAGTATTTTTTTGGCTGTTTAGATCTACTGATTTTCCATATAAACTTTGTTGTTGATGTTCAGTTGGTAACTTGAGTCCAACTCTTTGCTACCCCATTAACTGCAGCATGCCAAGCATCCCTGTTCTTCACTATCTCCCAGAGTTTGCTCAAACTCATGTCCTTTGAGTCTGATGCCATCCAACAATCTCATCCTCTGTTGTCCCCTCTTCCTCCTGTCCTTAATCTTTCCCAGCATCAGGGTCTTTTCCAGTGAGTTGGCTCTTGGCATCAAGTAGCCAAAGTATTGGGGTTTCAGCATCAGCCCTTCCAATGAATATTCAGGGTTGATTTCCTTCAGGATTGACCAATTTGATCTCCTTGCAGCCCAAGGGACTCTCAAGAGTCTTCTCCAACACCACAGAGAAAAGCATAAACTCTTCAGTGTACACCCTTCTTTTTGCTCCAACTCTCACATCTGTACACCTCAGGTTCCTCTGCCTTTTTAAAATCCAGCTTGAACATCTGGAATCTGTTCACATACTGTTGAAGCCTAGCTTGAAGGATTTTGATACTACCTTGCTAGCATGTGAAATGAATGCCAGTGTACGGTAGTTTGAACATTCTTTGGCATTGCATTTCTTAGGATTGGAATGAAAATTGACCTTTTCCAGTCCTATGGCCACTGCTGAGTTTTCCAAATTTGATATATTGAGTGCAGCATTATCTTTCAGGATTTGAGATAGCTCAACTGGAATTTCATCACCTCCACTAGTTTGTTTATAGTAATACTTCCTAAGGCCCATTTGACTTCACACTCCAGGATCATTAGGTCCTTTTTTGTATAGTTCTGTGTATTCTTGCCACTTCTCAATCTCTTCTGCTTCTGTTAGGTCCTTGCCATTTCTGTCTTTTATTGCGCTCATCTTTGCATGAAATGTTCCCATGGTACTTCCAATTTTCTTGATGATATCTCTAGTCTTTTCCATTCTATTGTTTTCTCTATTTTCATTGTTCACTTAAGAAGGCTTTATTGTCTCTCCTTACTATTCTCTGGAACTCTGCATTCAGTTTGGTATATCTTTCCCTTTCTCCTTTGCCTTTCACTTCATTTCTCAGCTAATATAAACTTATAAAACTTTGTAAGAAGCTTTATATATATAAACTTTAGTATCTATTTATTGATATCTCATAAATAGCTTCTGAGTCTTTTGATTGAGACTGCATTGAATCTTTAGAGCAAGTTGGGAAGAACTGACATTTAACAATAGTGAGTCTTCTATTTGAGAAACCCAGATTCTCTGTCCACTCTTCTAGATCTTTCTATGATTCTTTCATCAGCTTTTTTTTTTTTTTTAGTTTTTGCCCTATAAATATTGCCCATATTTTCTTATGTTTATATCTAAGTATTTCCTTCTTGTAGTATTATAAATGTTCTTTTCTTAAATTCAAATTCCCATTGTTAATTGCTAGTATATAGGAAAGCAATTGATTTTGAATGTTAATTTTGCACCCTGTTGCATCCATTAGTCTAAGGATGTTTTTGGCCAATTCTTTGTAATGTTATACATAGTTAATTATGTTATATGCAAATAAAGATCATTTTATTTTCCCTTTTCCAATTTCTACACCTTTTATATCTTTTATTGTTGCACTAACTAGAACCTTCAGGATAATATTCAATCAGAGTGGTGTCTTGCTTTTCTCTCAGTCTTAGGGAAAAAGTGTTCACTCTTTCACAATTAAGTATGATGTCTGTTGTAAGACTTTTGGATATATTTGTTATTATGTTGAGGAATTTCCTCTATATCCCTCATCTGCTGGTATGTTTGATCATAAATAGATTTTGGATGTTAAAAGCTGTTTTTTGCATCAACTGATATATATATAATTATATAATCTTTCTTCTTTAGACTGTGATAAATTATGACATCTTTAAATGTTGAATTAGCCTTGAATAGCTAGTATAATTTTTTTTAATACTTCATGGGAATTGATTTGCTAATATTTTGTTAAGGATTTCTGTACCTACATTTAAAAGAAATATCACTCAGAAGTTTTTGCTTCTTCTAATTCTTTATCTGGTTTGCATATGGTGACAATGATGGCCTTGTTGAATGTTTAAGAACTGTTTCCTCTGCTATAATGTTTCTAGAGAAGATTATGATAATGAGGTATTATTTCTTCCCTAACTGTACAATTCAACAATAAAACTATCTGGCCTGGTGCATTCTGTTTTGGAATGTTATTAATTATTGATCCAATTTTTTAAAATAAGAACAGAGCTAGTTATGTTATTGATTTCTCCTGATGTCAGTTTTATTAGATTATCTTTCAAAAATCAGCCCGTTTCACTAAACTATTAGAATTGTTGATAGTGTTCCCTTTTTTATCCTTTTAATGTCTACAGATCAGTAGTAATGGCCCCTCTTTCATTCCTGATATTGGTAGTTTTGTATCTTCTCTCTTTTTCCTTTTGGTTAGTCTGGCTACAGGTTTATTAATGGTATTTATCTATTCAAAGAATGAGCTTTTGCTTTTGTTGATTTTATCTGCTGGCATAACTTGTAACATTCTGCTGAAAGCCAGATACGCTATAAGGTACCAGGAACATTTTATGTGAACTTTCTACATAGATCTCTCTACAGATTTAGTTTGGTGGTCTACTCTGCAACCTTGCTTCTCTGATGGGTCCCAGAAAAGCCTATGGCTTTCAGATTGTCAAGCTTGCTCTTATTTAAAGACAGGATTGATAATATCCAAGCTATTTGTGTGTGAAAGAAGACACTAGAAATGACTTATTCGTTAATGAAAAAAATTCTTAGAAAAATTTTCTATTTTAAGTAGATCAATGATTATTTTAAAAATGTAATAATTCCTTTATTAAAATATCCACTGGCAATATCCACTTATTAATGTCTAAATCCTTCCACTGATGAAATATATCTGTGTAAGAAAGGGATGCTGATCTTTGGAAAGTCTAACAACAAGTGCTTTATACATAGTAGGAAATTAATAATTTAGTTATTACTAATATTGTATTTCAGATTATTTACAACAAGGTAAGAAATAATGCCAAAACCATAATCTATAAAAGAAAAAATTGATAAGTAGGATTTTGTTAAAAGGTAAAATTTCTGCTCCACAAATGATGCCATAAAAAGAATGAAAAAACAAGACGCAAACTGGGAGAAGATAGTTTCAAAATGCACATCTGATAAAAGACTTGTATCCAAACATACAAAAGACTTGTATCCAAAAAATACATACAATTTCTAATACTCAACAAAAGAAAATAAACAACCCAACTTAAAAATGGACAAAAGATACATATGTGTACATATATATACAGACAGCTCTACAGATAATATATACAGATTGCAAATAAGCATATTAAAAGATGCTTTTAATATCATATGCCATTAAGGAATTGCAAATTCAAACAATGAAATGCCCACTATAGAATAAAACCCAAAACACTGACAAAACCAAATGTTGGTAAGAAATGGAGAAACAAGAATGCTCGCCCATTGATGGTAGGAATCCATAATGATATAGCCACTTTGAAAGACACTATAGTTCTTACAAAGCTAAACATAATCTTATTTGTACTGCATAATAGGGCAAACTGCAGCTTAGCACATGTCCTTTCACTTCTAGTTGTGCCGGAATCCTCCTCTCTCTATCCCTTCCCCTTTGATCTTAAATATAATTCATAAAGGACAGTAAATAGTTCAGAACTGGATATGTCCCTTATGATTCATGCCTCTGAACAAGAGAGAAGTTTTAACTCAAGCATTGCTTCTTATAGTTCTTAATTTGATATCAGGTGGAAGCTTCACTCAATTAGCTAGCATCTTGGAAAACACTCAGATTTTCTGAAAGTGATTTTCTTTTTCTTAGCTCCTGATGTTATTTGACAGATTGATATAATCATAACCAAATTGTTTTATAATAATATTTACCAATGAGAATTTTTCAAAAACTAAGGGCAAGTATTCATCTGCTACACAGATTTAGAATAGGTGGCCTAATCGTACCATCACTTAAGACTGTCCTTGCTTTTGCTAGATGATTCTAAACACCCACACATAGACTACAAACCCATTAAGTTTTTAAAACAGTCTTTCTTTACTAATATGCTGCAATGAGCATTCACTGTTTGAATGCTACAATGTATTTTTCTGGTAGAAATTTCCCCATCTGATTTTCTCCAGTTATAAAAATAAAAATATTTGCTTGCAATGATAACTGGATTCCAGAGAAATGCCCAATGGGATCCAAACCAAAGAGGATGTTGGTTTATGCCAAGAGGCTATTTAAGAGCAAACATCTTATGGTACAATTAGTGGTCCATAACATTGAGCAAGATTACTCACATTAGGTAATCCTGAATGTAAACGTAGCTCAGTCGGTAAAGAACCTGCCTGCAATGGATTTGATTGCTGGGTTCGATTCCTGGATTGGGAAGATCTCCTGGAAAAGGAAATGGCAACCCATTCTAGTATTCTTGCCTGGAGAATCCCACCAACAGAGGAACCTGGTGGGCTACAGTTCATGGGATCACAAGAGTCAGACACAATGACTAAAGCACCACCACTGAACGTAAAATGACACTGTGTACTTAAAGGTAAAGCTCTAACTCTAAAGTTCTTATTTTCAGTTCAGTTCAGTTCAGTCACTCAGTCGTGTCAGACTCTCTGCGACCCCATGAATCGCAGCACGCCAGGCCTCCCTGTCCATCACAAACTCCCAGAGTTTACTCAAACTCATGCCCATCGAGTCAGTGATGCCATTCAGCCATCTCATCCTCTGTCGTCCCCTTCTCCTCCTGCCCCCAGTCCCTCCCAGCATCAGGGTCTTTTCCAATGAGTCAACTCTTCACATGAGGTGGTCAAAGTATTGGAGTTTCAGCTTCAGTATCAGTCCTTCCAATGAACACCCAGGACTTATCTCCTTCAAGATGGACTGGTTGGATCTCCTAAAAGACTCAAAAGGAAAAACAGAATTTTAATTTCAGAACAATTTTTCCAAGATAGATAACTCGGAACTGAATTCTGCATTTTGGCTTTCAGTTTTGATATAAGATTTGGTTCTCTTTTGCTGAAATCATTGAATAGATGTCCTTTTCTGAGCATATCTGTGAGTGCATGAGTAAAAAATACTCTCCTCCAGTGTGAGGAAATTTATTTTTTCAGTTACTATAACATTTATCTCTTTCTTTTTAGCTCCAAAGATTTAAACTTTCTGTTGCCAAGGTTACTGCTTATTGGCTTTTGCTGCTACTTGATTCCCTTTCTCACAAGTATCTTTATGGTTTCTAATATTTCCCACCAATGTATATCTCTTTTTGCCCATGCTCATTCTCTGTTCTTTCTCTCAACAGATTGATGTACCTTCTTAGGAATCTTCTTCCCAGCATCAGTTTCTAAAGTCAAGCAGCTTATTTACATGAATCATAATTTTCAGTTTCTCCCATACACACTGAGGTATTTGAGGATGATATTGTAGACAATATTATTTGTTTGAGAATACATTAAAACTTCCCTCTAACTGTACCTGAAAGAATTTTGGTTGAGCCTAGCTAAAGTTAGCATCATTCAGAGTAGGCCATCACTATGAGGTTTCCAGGAGCTAAAGAAACAACTCTGCCCCCAAATATGTCTAATGTTGATATAATACTTCTGCTATGGAATGTTTATTTATTATACTTCAGATATATCACTGTCTGAATTCCATACATACCCATTCCTTTTGATAGAGCATTTATATTTGAAATGATTTTATATTTGAAATCTTCAAATATAAATATAAGGAAATTTTCAAATTTCCCTAGGATGTGATCACTTCTTCACCTCCTCATAGTTTGATCAATGATATTCATCACCTGAAAGATATTAATCTTCCAAGCTAGCTCCTAACAGAATCAGGACAAATTTTTGAGAACTTAAACATATAAATTATCATCAAAATATAGCTCAGAGTTTTAATGATCAGGTTTGGGGTTGGGATGCATGGGTTTCAAACCTCAGATTGTATTCAATGGCTGTAAAGCCACAAGCAGGCTATTCAGCTTCCTTCTGTCTATTTCCTTATCTGAAAATTGGGAAGGTGTTAACATAGAGTTTTGATGAGAATTAAATCAGTTGGTAAATATAAAGTTCTCAGAATAATGCCAGTACAAAATAAGCACTATTTTAAGATTATTTATTACTGTATGCTCATGTGGTCAGGACTTGTAAGCTATCTTAACTCTCTTTCAAATTCTTAGTATGAACCCAAACTCATGATCAAGTGAACGTCTTGACTTAGTTTTCTCCAGTTCACTTACTGCAACTCCATCACTTTCCCTCCATTTTAGGTTACTCTGTAAGAATGAGAATGCTGACTTTCTGCATGCTTTATATTTTATTCAATTAGTCTTCCTAACCTACACAACCTGAATGGCCATGATGCTGAGGACTAGTCACTTGAATGATTCCTCATGGTTTACCTAATTCAAAAATACTGTCTTCCTTCAGTAGTCTAGTATTAGACTAGTATATGTGTTTGCAGATTGGTAAATCTTTATAACCAATTCTCTGCCCTGGTTTTAGACTATTTTGCCACTTCTCACTTCTTCTCTTGCTTATTCTAAGCATCCTTATTCCTAAACTATAATGCAAGTGATATAGTGACAATTCTTGAGTATTCTATGTATTTATGTTGAGGTAGTAAAAGGGTTATGATGATTTAAGCAGCAAATAACAGAAAACTCAAGTCAAATTTCTTAACTAAATCAGAATATATTCCCTCATATACAAGAGATATCAAGGATAGCATTTCCAGGTTTGGCTAATGCAGTTGATCAACAATGTCAAGGACTCAGGTCCCTTCTCTCTTTCCTCTCTTTTCATTCTGTCACCCTTAGAGTGCTTGTTATCAATTAATCCCATTTTTACAGAAGATACCTGATGGAAGAAAATGTACTTTTGTTATATGTGTGATTCCTTTCTGGAGTCACGGCAAATGCCTCATATCTTATTGGTCATAACCAAGTTATTCCTAAATCATGCTTATTCTTAAAACAAGTCAGAGATTGAGAAAATTTCAATTAACTTAGATAAAACAGGATTTACTCTGAATAAATAACTAGCAGAATGGAGGCATGAACAAAATCTGTTCCTGGACAGTGTTCCAATTACTACTGAAATCTAACAAATCATATGCCAAATTTACACATTTAAAAAACATTTTTTTTTTTTTACCTCTTACATTTACTGTAGGTAGGAATTTGGCAACTTCTGAACCCTCTTGGCTCAGGATATATCATGATTGTGGTCAGACAGGGATTGGAATTGTAAGAGCAAATGACTAAATTCATTGGAAGCTAAACAAGCATCTCTCTCTCTCTCTCTCCATATAGTCTTAGAGCCTCTTCCTGTCACTTTTCTGCATGATTAGTCTTCATGGCCTACAATGGTCTTCCTCAAAACATGGCAACCTAGGCAACTAGATTGCTCACATTGAAGTTTTGATATCCAAAAATGAATGCCTCAGGTAATAAGGTGGATGTCGCATCCTTTTAAGGCCAGTGTTTAAATTAACATAGGATAATTTTTGCCACACTCTCCTGGATATACATAACTTACAAAGTCTGCTCAGAATTAGGAGGGGAATTAACTTTCGCCTCTTGATATGGGTGTGGCAAGTTTCCTGTGTGTGTGGCACATTAGATGCGAGGCAAAAATAAACAAAACACAGACAAAAACAGAAGGAGATATCCCTGTGGGTATTCTGCCATGCACACACACACACACACACACACACACACACACAAATTATTCTGCTTATTCTACGTGAATGGAAAGTAGAGTACATTAGTGTTAGTCACTCAGTCATGTCCGACTCTTTGTGACCCCATGGACTGTGGCCCACCAGGCTCCTCTGTCCATGGAATTCTCCAGGCAAGAATCCTGGAGTGGATTGCCATTTCCTTCTCCAGTAGAGTACACTAGTTTGGTCAAAAATTCAAGATCAGGAAATGTCTAGGTGAACCATTCATAAGAAGAGTTCCTGGGCCAGACACAAGCTCCTAGGCTGAAAGATCTTATGAGGGAGATCTTATTTATTGAGGGAGAGAGAAAAGATGCCAAGTAAGAGAGAAAGAAGAGGAAGGTTTTAGAAATGACAAGGGGAGCAATGACGAGGCCAAGTAACATTTTTCCCTGTAGTGTTGCTCATGGTTAGCCCTTTTTCTTCTTTTCCTTTTTAAATTAATTATTTAATTTATTTATTTATTTATCTTTAATTGAAGGATAATTGCTTTACAGTATTGTGTTGGTTTTTGCCCAAAATTTACATGACTCAGCCGTGGTTGTTGATGAATAAGCTCTGTCAGCATATGCACATGTTTGTGGTTAGCCCTCTGTGAGCCACAATCAGTCAAAGCTTCATGATCCTGCACAGATTCAACCAGCCTCTTTCTTCTGTCTGAGCTCAAGTGATCTGCCCATTCAAGCTTTTCCCCCCAACATTCATAGCCTGAAACACTGCCTGAAGCTGTGCTGCATGCCTTTAGAGAGTTTCTTCTTGATGTCCTGGTAGTAGTCCTCTCAGATGGCATCACTGATTCAATGGACACGAGTTTTAGCAAATTCTGGGAGATACTGAAGGACAGGGAACCCTGGTGTGCTGCAGTCCATGGGGTCACAAAGAGTTGGACATGATTTATCAACTGAACAACAGCTCTGCACACTACTTTAAAAATGAGTTAATATAGTTTGAAGTGAAATGTGGCTTGGTAATTGAGTGAAAGGATTTTGTGGTCACATTGTAAGGACTTATATATCATCCTTTCCTTTCCAAGATTTGAAACAAATGTTCAAGAAGGGACTGCCGTACCAAAGACTGCAAAAAGGATGAGACAGAGAGTAAGAAATATCCTAGAAGGCTTAGGTCAGTGACTTTAAGTAATTGAGAGAAATGAGAAAGGAAATGTGAACTGATAGACTTATGGAGAAGAGAGGAAGTTAACAAGATTAACATGGGAAGATTTAGTGAGTGACCTGATAGCTAAAGATATGGACCGAAGGAAGGTGTATCAAAAATATTTGAGTTTTCAAGTATGGCTACTTCCATTATTAATAACTTCATTGATTCCACTTAAGGAAATAATAAGCACAGAAGGCTTTAGAGATTAATTTAATTTCCCTTTTAAATTGGTGCTAATAAAATCTATAATAATAGGTAATATCACACACAAAATCATATTGAATGGGGTACAGATCAAAGATGGAATCACGGAACTTACCAGCAGTTAGGGACAGAACTGGAGGAAATTCAGAAAGACAACAATCAGTGAGCTGAAGACAAGAAAGAGAAATAAGGTATTAACACAATAGTAAAGAAGACTATAGTGGAAAAATGTATGATCAGTATCATTATGCTATAGAGCAGCCAAGTTAAGTAGAAGGCAGTCACTGGATCTGATAGTTACAAGTGTATTTTTTATGTCATTAAAATAAAAAATCAGATCAAAGTGAGTTTAGTAGCACATTGGACATGAAGGAACTAGCAAACTTTGTAAACTCTTGATTGGAGTTTGTTTGTAGAAGGAGGAAATGAAAGCACTTCCAATGCAGCGAATGAAAAGGCACATGTGATAGTGTGTTTTCAGGGTGTGTTTCTAAAGCGCACCTAAGAATGATATTCTTAGAAGAGGTAAAAAAAGTGAACTTGAACTAAAGAAAGATCAGTTCCGCCTTGAGAGGAAAGAGACAGGGAGTGACAAAGATTGCTGGAAGAGATGACAGGTGGATGAAAGTGGTTTGATGAGTTTTTTTGACATGCAGGGTTTAAGAAATTTGAAGCGAATATAACATATCCAGTCGATGAGGTACAGTTGAAACAAAAACTAAGCCCCACATGACCAGTCAAGACATGAAGCTGGTTTGAAAAAACTATAAACTAACAACTGAAAGTAATGAAAATAAACCACTACTTACTGGAATCTCTCAAATAATATTAAAGTGTAAGAAACATTTTTCATTGCACTGAAAATCTTTAAAACATTTCCATTTCTGTCATCACCAGTACCCTACCCTTGAATTACAATTGATTTCCTCAAAATCTCACTCCATTATAACTCTGAACTCCTACTTTTTTTTCCTATAAGCCACCATTCTCTCTTAAAGAGACAAAGCCCTTCCTAGCATGATTCAGTTTACGTATCTTTCTCTCTACTTGTCCTAAATTTATGATGTTCTACTTTTTATCTTAAAACTATATTACAAAAATCTAAAGAAGGAGCTCACACAACAGGGATACTCACTAGATGTGGCAAAATCTCAATGGAAATAATCATAATTTTCCTCAACATTTGAAGAAGAAAGAAAACGGAAAATGCAGATGTTTTACCTGTCACAGATGAGAAAGAAAACCAAACTTGCAAAATCATTTTCTGCTAGAGTTGCTAAAATATGGATGATTCTTCAAGGATAATTCAAAGATTAAACTGTTCAAAATGTGAGCATATATGCTCCTAGAATCAATTACTGAAGTATTATATCGTATTAAATTCTCATATATCGCCTCATAAGTCCTACTATTTACCATCAGTATGGGTGGATGATGGAAATTTTAACTTCATGAAGGTGGTTGTAAAATTATATCATCCCCCAAATACTAATAGCATCTTAAGTGTATGATGTGTGCCGGACTCTTCTGCACACACTGCTTCCAAAAGCTCTAGGTTGTATGTACGTCTTTTATTACCATTTCCAGATGAGAAAAATAAAAGCATAAAGGTAAATTAGAAGAAATAAAGAACAAGTAACAGTGATCTAAACTGATGATGCAGGAGTGTAGTGAGCAGAATAGTGCTCTCCCCAAAGGCACTCCTGTCTTCATCCCCAGAACCTGTGAATATGTCATGTACCATGTTACAAGGGACTCTGCACATGTGATTAAGATCAAGGGTTTTGAGATAGGGAGCCTGTCCTGGATTTTCCAGGTGATATTAGTTTAACCACAAGAGTCCTTAGAAGAGGGAGTCAGGAGAGTCAGAGACACAGAAGGGGACGTGATTATTGAGGAAGAGGAAAGAGCATTGCTACAGTGGCCAAGAAACGTGTGCAGTCCCTAGAGCTGGAAAGAGCAAGGGATGGATTCTCTGTTAGAGTCTCAGGAAAGGTTGCACCTCCGCTGATGACACTGATTCTAGCCCGTAAGACCCAGTTCACATATCTGACCTCCAGGACTGTAAGATAACAACTTGGTGATGTTTTAAACCATTAAGTCCTTAATAATTTGTTGTAGTAGCAACAGAAATCTAACACAAGAAAAGACAGGAATAGTGAAAATAGTGAAGTCTTTGAGTAGCTGTGAGGGAAGCAGCTCCAGACTAAGGTGATTAGATTATTTATTTATCTTGGGAAAGTTGTTTTTTTTTTTTTTTTTTGTATCTTGGATCACCAAATGGAGCTCAATAAATATTAGTGAATTACAAAAGGCTATAAATGTCTCTCAAATAATAGACCATCCCTCTTTATGCTGTTAAAAAAAAAAAAAAAACACTATTATATTTCTAAATATGATGCTGAGTGGTCTACTCACAGTAATTTGCCTAGCCTACCCCCTTTAAAGGGGGTCCTAAGGTGGCTCAGTGATTAAGAATCAGTCTACCAATGCAGAAGATATAGGTTTAATCCCTACGCTGTGAAGATCCTCTGAAAATGGCAACTCATTCCAATATCCTTGCCTCAGAAATCCCATGGACAAAGGAGCCTGATGGGATCACAAAGAATCAGACATGACTGAGTGACTAAACAATAATCCCTCTTTAAAACCTGGTTTCTACCCATATCTTTGAAAAATTAAATATTTGTGAGAATAGGGTGGGGGGAGATATAAATAAGTCACCAAAAGGAGAGAGGGGCACCATCCACATACCAGAGATATTAAGTAAATTCTGAAAGTTACAGAATGACAAAAAACAGATGAAGGGGGAGGCCAGACAATCTGGAATTAGTCTTAAGAACAAGAAGACTATCTCTGGCCAACATGTGGAGCAGTCACCAACAGGAAGCATTACTATCTTACATCTGTGGAGAAAAGGGTGAGGCTGCATTCAGAGATCCTGCTGGAGCTTCCTGTCTAGGTAAAGACCATCCAGAGAAGGAACCTGCTGTCCATGAGGAAAGACAGTATTTTATGATCCTTTTATGGCAGCTGTCATGCCAGCTAAATCATGGTGGCTCTTAGCATCTGATTTGGCATAATAATGAGTAAAGGCAACTTTGACACAGATCATAAGAGTCTCACTATTAGCAGCCACCAAGGACACCTTTATTTTCTTTTGTCTCTTGCTTGACACATGGGCGGTTGAAAGAAGTCTAGAACACATGTTGCATAAGCTTTCTTGTCTTCTCCCTCTAGGTATGAAAAAACGTTCATTGTATATTTGTACAGGCACAAAATTTGCAAAATGTTTTATCTTTCCATATTTCATCATAAGCAGTTTAGATAATTTTTGTAAAAGGGCATTATAGTTCTGTGTTGAAACCACTTAAAACACATTTTGCCCTTTGTGAAACACTGCCTAACATGAGACCCTTCTTACCTGGCTTCTGCCTACTTGCCCAGAATCAAAAGTCCCTGACACAGTACACATTAGTATTAAAATGGGATAACCTTTATTTCTCCTAAAATTCAATGTTCTGTGTTCTCAGACCTTTATGTATATCGTAGTTCTTTCCATCTAGACTCTGTCTC
The DNA here is from genome assembly GCF_033118175.1 of Dama dama. Taxonomy (NCBI): domain Eukaryota; kingdom Metazoa; phylum Chordata; class Mammalia; order Artiodactyla; family Cervidae; genus Dama; species Dama dama. The sequence continues at coordinate 85,275,464 of NC_083698.1, read as the reverse complement.
TCCCACCTTTCAGGTCTTCAACATCATAAACTTAGTGTGGCTGATTTGGAAATATTTCAGGTCTCAGCTAAGAAGTCAGTTCCCCCTTGAAGATGTTCTCTGATCCACCACAAAGGGCTGTCCCATCACTATGCCCTGTTCTGTGTTTCAGAAGAGCAGGACAGCAAGAGCATCAGAATACCTGTTTGGGAAAGCACTATTTTTGGACAAATAAATATTGATATGTTGATAAAATTCAAGGGAGCATTTTCTAAGAAATTAAAATTATCACTAAACTATTATACAAGAATTTATGAGATAAGTTTATTTTCTGTTTCTGAGAAGGAGAGAAAAGAAACAAGAAAAAGAGGAGAACTAAACAGGGAGTGCAGTTAGATGACCACAACTGTCATACATTCACTTGTCTCTGCCTTAACACATATCAGCATGTCTACAATGATTATCTCTGAAGTCATTATCAATAATTTATGTCTGAATTTTCTCCTTTATATTTTTTGAAGATTTATAAAATAGGCAATTTATTTTTAAAATTAAAAAAGAGTACTGGTTTGTTTATTCATTCAGCATATGTGCTGGAACTTACTAAGTGCCAAGTATTTTTCAAAGCACTGAAATAAAACACTAAACAAGAAATAAATAAAATGTTGCTGATTGTAAGGAGTTTGCATTCTAGAGGGAAGTGTAGAAATTTAAGCTAAAAATAAATAAAGCAATATCAGATAGTAAGAAGTAATACATAAAATAATAAAGTGATATGCTAGAAAGTAAGTGGTCAGAGAAGGCCCTTTTCAGTGACAAGAAGGTGTTGTTCACGTGAGGATATAAGGAAGGGCCTTCCAGGGAGTGAGAAGAGATAATGCAAAGTCCTGACAGTGGAGAAGTCTTCTCCTGATAGCAAAATAGAAGAAAAGCCAGTGTGGATGAAGTGTGAAAACTGAGGGAGACAGGTGTTTTAGATGTAAAGTATAGTTTAAGGTGTAAAGTATTGTTGTGCTGGAGCCCATAACTATGCAGAACCTTAGCATCCAAGATGAGGAATCTAGATTTTATTCTCCATGTAGTACTGATAGTAAATTTATTATACACATTTTCCAATTTAACTAAGTATTCTTCTAAAATACCATTTTAATGGGTTCACATTATTCTGTCATATGGATGTGCTAAGATTCAATTAATCATTCCCTTATTATCGGACTTTTAGGTTATAAGCCTTGGCCAAAGCCCAACTTGAATCAATTAGTGAAACAGAATGAATCCACCTCTTTATTGCTTCAATCAAATGCCAGTTAGTAGTAATTAGTATTTGCTGAAGATGATATATGACGCTGGAAATTATAATCAGGTAAGAAATGTGCATTATTCCCCATAATATAACTTATTTTGACATGTTTGGAATAAAGTGTAGATGCTTAAGTTAATATCATGGCATGTTTTCAACTATCCTTGGAGAGCTCTTACAAATCTAATAAGTGGATATACTAGCATAAATGATGAAAATTTTAAAAGCATTTTATTTGAAATAAACATTTCACAAGAGATATTCAGAAGGTAGCCAAGGAAATATGTATTACAGAGTTTTTGAAAAAAAAAATGATAGAGAAGACTTTTATAATTATAGTGGGACCAACCATCATTTTAAAGGAAGAATTATGTTACTACGAGGTGTCCATCATTGTCAGGGATCCTATCCTAACCACCTCCTCTAGATCTCTGAGGTTTGAATTACATGTGCAATATTTGCCAACTCCTCCTGCCTTCAACACAATCCCCTGGAGCAGGGGCCTAAGTCATAATCTCTTGATAGTTGAATAAACCTTAAGTATGGGCCTTCTCAGAATATTGATTTTAGCTGAATTAAATTAAATACTTAAGATTGTAAAGGAAATCAATTCTACTGAAATATAGTTCTATCCATCGTTTTGGAACTCAGTTGAAGGCCTAGATTATCAGTTCTCCATGGATGATTTCATAGTTGTAGTACAAGACTTCTCCTACCCTTAGCTCAGGTAAATATTAATATGTGTACCTTGGATTCCCTGATAAAGAATCTGCCTGCAATGCAGGAGACACAAGTTCAATCCCTGGGTCGGGAAGATCTCCTGGAGAAGAGAATGACTACCAATCCAGTATTCTTGCCTGAAGAATTCCATGGACAGAGGAGTCTGGCAGGCTATATAGTCAATAGAATCACAAACAGTCAGACAGGACTGAGCAAACTAACACCCTTTCACTTTTTTTTTTTTTTTCAATGTAGAGCATGTTTATGATAATAGTAGGTGCATGGGTGTATGTGCTCATAAACTTGGCCCCTCAGGCTACAAAAGCCAGATGTATAGTCAGTGTTTGAGCAAATTACAAAACTCTTTATTTCTATGTGGTCCTCAGGAACCCCAGTCCTACACAGTGATTTTTTCCTCTGACCCCGTGTCTGATGGTGGAGGGCATAGAGAGCACCTACATTTTCTTCAATGCTGTCAAACTTTGGATCCCCTATGGATCAGGCACTCAATGGGCTGTCATGTTAGCTTCCAAAGATGCTCCTGGTTATGGAGAGGACTAATCTCTGTCTTCATCACCGCACAGCTGAATTTCTACAACAGTACTTTCTTCATGTTCCATGAAGCTGGCTGCCCCTGAGACTTGCTGGGATGGAGCTGCTAGAACGGTATACACACCACTCCTTAAAATGTGAGGTTCTGCACCCTTCCTCACATTTCCCTTCTCCTCAAAGGAACTGTATTACTTAGACATAGTCCTCAAATCAGGCCACAGAGTCGAGCCTTTCCTGGTGCTGCTTCCTTGCTTTTGCTTTCCAGGATTTTGTTGTTATTTTTAGTTGCTGGCACATTCTTAGACCAGGAAGCAATGTCTGTTCCTCTCCCAAACTGTCCATAGAACTCCCCAGAAACCAGTTTTTATTCCTACTTCTTTCAGTTCCTGGTCAGCTACTTCTCCCAAAACTCAAGCAACAAACTAGGTCAAAATTAATTTTCTCCATGCAATCTTAACAGCCAAGTTTGTGCTGTAAAATTTTCTTTGAATTTTTACTAGACATGATGTGATTAACTTTTGCTTCATATGCCAGTCCGTACTCACATCCTGATTCCCAATATGCATATATGTATAAGTGTGTTAGTAAATAGAGGAATGTCTATTTGATCTCTATGTGAGCATTTGTTGTTGGAGTTTAACCATTGGAAGAAATATGTGTTTGTAAAGAGAATATTTTTCTTTCGTAGTCACATGGGGGATTATCAGAAGGAAGAGAGGCACAGCTTTTTTCTGGATAATTATATTTCTCCGAGAATTCCTCTGGGCATGCCCATGGGAACCATGTGTAAATGTCATTTAAAAGTGTTTTGACTCAGAAGTGAACAGAGAAGACTGAAGGAGGAACAAAGATTCTGATACAGAATAATACAAAAAAAAAAAACAGAAAGGCCACTGGAGTCAGGTGGTCCTGAGATCTTCTTTTATCTGCTACCTGCTGTGTAACCTCAGTAAGTCACTCAGAGCTTCGATTTTCTCACCTTTAAACAAAGGAAAACATATGATTATTTGAGGATTAAATGCCTGGCACAGTGTAGGAGATCAATATACGTGATCAATAAATGGAAGGTTCCAACCTCTACCTCAGTCAGCAATTGTTGCTTCTAAGACTTTTCATGCTGAGTGATCAAATTTGCATAGGTCCATAAGAACAGTAACTTTTATTAAGTATTTAATATACAGGAGATGCTCTTCTTGAAACTCTTAAATCTTTTGTATCATTGAAATCTATGAGAAAGGTGTTTCTGTTATACATGCTTTACAAGTGAGTAATTTAAGGCACAGAGATGTTAACGGGCTGGCGGTCATAGAACTCACAAGCAAAGGGACTGGGATTTGAGTCCCAGCAGCATGGCTTCCAAGCTCATGCACTCTTAACCAATGTGCCCAAAATACTTCTTATAAACCAGGTAGAACTGAGATGGCTGGGCATGATGCAGAAATGAGAGATTTTCCTGTGGATCCAGTCTATGGGAATGAGGAAGGCACAAAATGTTGTTTCTCAAAGAAGAATAGATAGTGAGTTAGTCTCACACAAGAATCAGTGCTGTGTATAAAAGGTCCAGGGTGTTCCATGCTTGGACCACAAACTGGCTGTGTTTCAAGGCACTCCCTTTCTGCTCCACCTAGAAGAGGAACCAAACTCAGCCTTCTAAAGGATGAGCAGTTCCCTCCACCTGCCACATCACATCCACTGGCTTTATTTTACAGCTGTCCCCAGACAACAGATTCAAGGAACCTGGCTTTCTCAGATACTTCTCCAAGGAAGTGGTACCCTCACATAGACACTACTGTGCCAACTGACTCCTTAATTTCTCCTGAGCAGAGCCCTTCTTCAAACTCACCCTCTGTGAGGAGAGTCACAAGTGGAAGGGTATTTTCTCTAGCAATGGAATGGATCCCACACTCCATAGGATGGCAGGGAACTAATGACTGTCCCAATTCTCTGCCTGGTTAAATCTAACCACACGAGTTATCCTTCACCCCACACCATGTCACAGCGTGGAATTTGTCTCAACTGTATGCAGTGATAGATGACAGCTCTGAAGGCATCCTCCAGACATGAGATTTGGAGAGTAATATAAGGTAACAGGAGACTGTTCTCTTCAGCCACAAGTGGCTTATTGTCAGCATCATGATGATATGATGATGATGATAAGACCTCACATTTGTACATGAATTTACAGCTTCAGAAGTACTTTTTATCTATTACCATGTTTTATTTTGGGGCTTCCCTGGTGGCTCAGATGGTAAAGAATCTGCCTGCAGGGTGGGAGACCTGAGTTTGATCCCTGGGTTGGGAAGATCCCTTGGAGAAGGGAATGACTACCTGCTCCAGTATTCTTGCCTGGAGAATCCCCCAGAGAGAGGAGTCTGGCGGACTATAGTCCATGGGGTCACAAAGAGTCAGACATGACTGAGACTAAGCATGCATGTTTTATTTTTAGGAAAGAGAATATAAATATCCACATATGACAGCTGAGGAAACAGAGACATTAAGAAATAGAGACTTTTCCAAGTCTGACTATTAATAAATCCAAGAACCAGTACTACAGCTCAAGGCTTCTGATGGCTTTACACATGGTGCTTGAGAAATATCAGGTAATTAATTCAAAACTATTGCCTCTAAATAGCAGTTTAGAGATACTCAGACAAGTGGTAACCTTGTGTGCAGTGAATTATATTAGCTAAATATAACCAAGTTACATATAAAGTATAACTAGTCTGGGCAACTTGACAGTTCACACTCTTTGCTTCCTCTGTGGAGGTAGCAAGTATGCAGGGTCAGCCCTGCAGAAATCTTTCCATTTAGAATGTAACCAGATACTGGTTAGCATAATTCTGCCATCAACATGCTTCTTCTTTCCTGGCAGATTGACTTTACAATTGTTCATCTAACAGGAACTGAGAGTCAGTCAATTAAGTGAAAGGAACAAGGACAATCCTATTTTCTCCCCCATAGTCAATGCTCCTTTATTGCTTATTGTTTTCACTTTTGAAGTCATTGTAAAACGGTGTCTCTAGGTAGCACATACCTTCTCAGCCAAGTTCACCATCTCGGCACAAAAAGACTTTGTGTACACAAACTGAACATGAAACTGATGTCCATGGTGTGGACAATAGTTTTAAAAGGAATTAAGTAGTTGACAGGGCCCTTGTTCTTTGGGTCATTTCCTTTTCTATGCATAGCCTTTTTGTCAGTACTGAAATCACTGCCAAAAAATTCTAAAACTTAGGTCTGAACACTATTGATCCTTTCTGGACACTAACTTTTTTTAATGAGATCAGTTTGAGCAAACTAGGAGATGGTGAAGGACAGGGAAGCATGGCATGCTGCATTCCATAAGCTCGTAAAGAGTCGGACACCACTTGGCTGAACAAGTGAAGACCATTGTCTTTTTTTATATCTGTCACAAAAAATTCAGGATGATATTTCACTTTTATGCTTTCATAACATACATATAATAATTCTTCATATATGCACTTCTCTATTAAATTTGAAGACATCTACACTTTTCATAGGAAGAACTATTCAAGAAGAGAATAAATGATGAATATCTAATATAGATTAGTTTTTCCTTACAATTCAATGGTATATTCTCTGCCATCAGCAAAATATTATACAATTGTATATACTGACACAGAAAGAGCAAAAATACTTTACTCAGTAACTCTTTTAACAGTAAATTCCTTGGTTTACCATTTCTTACATAACCATATGTATTTTGCTATGTGAGTGCTACTTATTTTATATGGTATAAGTATATTCTACTTTTGTTGAAGAAGTTTGCAGTCTGGACCATGGATAATAAGATGTTGTCTAAATACTGTATATCTAGGTCATTTTGTTCTACTCCAGATTCAATCACATATATTTTGAAAGAAATTGTATGAATCCAAATTAATTAATCATTTTAAAGGAAATAAGAATGAAATATTAGAACCTTACATTTTCACTTAAATTTTTATTTTTCTCTACATTTTCTACCCTGGTAAATTATTTTTTTATCTGTGTGACATCTATCCCAGGTGTGTTATAAATTCTCATGTTCTGGTATTTTGAAATGCATGTGTGGATAAATGGTGACTTCTTCAATTGTCTGGTAAACATAATATAAAAGATTGATTTTCGTATTGAATTTTTCATCTTACCTTCCAATATTCAGAAGCTTCAAATTGATACATTCAATTTTTTAAAGACTATAAAATAATCACTTGATATTATTGGGCTTTTCTTGGGCAAAAGGGATATATAGTTGAATTTTACTGAAGTAGTAAGCTATTAGTTGAACTCTAATTTGTATCTGATCTTTGTAAATCTACTCTAATGTACAGCCAGTTCCCTGTTTTCCTGAATCCAGAATGAATTAATCATTTTGTTCTTTAGTCACCAAGTCATGTCCGGCTCTTTCACAACCCCATGGATTGTAGCCCGCCAGGCTTCTCTCTCCATGGGATTTCCCAGACAAGAACCCACTGGAGTGGGTTGCCATTTCCTTCTCTGGGGGATCTTCCCAACCCAGGGACCAAACCTGCATCACCTGCTTGGAAGGCAGATTCTTTACCACTAGCACCACCTGGGAAGGCCCAGTGATCTTGGAACTCATGCAAATGCTGACCTAGATACTGTTAATCGAATGCTGGTAACTCAAGACTTTTTATAGATAAATAAAAATAGCCTATAGCCATGCACTCCATTTAATTTGCATATATCAGTTTTGGTCTTTGCTTTTATTTATTTATTTTTTTAAGGAAAAGACAAAACTGGGGTGGGTGGTCCTGTTTCCTGGCCATTCTGAATCGGCTTTGTCAAAATAGAAGAATTTCCTGAAAAGCATGACTCTCAGGGCATCATTCTCTTTCCCTCTTTTTGGCACTACTTTTTTTCCCAAAGAGCTCTTCTCCAACCAATTTTCAAGTGTTAAAATTCTACTGTTACTAGGGCTTGATTCCTTTAACCTCTGTTAAATGCAAATTACCTTTGGCAGAATAATAAAGTGATTCGTGTCATAATCTCCTCAGAGTATTTCTCCAGTAAAGATTTCCATGAGAGGAAGAGAGAAAATGCAACTCAAGGAATAAAAATAGAATGAAGACAGACTTCACTCACTTAACTTTCTTCCTAGAGTCAGCTCTAGAAATGAAGAACAGCTATATTAACACACAGTAGTATAGAGCAGAGCTTATTACTACTGAAATGTGAGCTAAAGGATGATTCTTTGTCATAACTATAATCATGCAGTGGATTTTCTAACCTATTGGACTGTAAAGCATCTGTATGTAATACAGAAGAGTATAGTAACCTGAAAGAGCACATACTTTCAGAACCTCAGTAAATATCACTTTCAGAACTGTACAGCTTTGTAAAATGAAGGAAAATTTGTTGACATTAACCTAATTTTGATACCACACACATACACACAGATAAATACACACACACAACACACAAACATCAATGAACATAATTCTAAAATGTTGCTAACATAAAACTATAAGAAGATGTTTCAGTTGTATAAATCTGACATGAAATTTTTTTTTTCTAAAGATGTCTTTGATAGTCAAATGTAATATTGAAAAATGAGAGAATGAGACCCTAGGATACAGAATAATTCTCCAGTATAATTCAAGGTTTATCACTTAGACTGTATTAGCATCTGGTGACATACATTGGAACAGACACATTTCATTGACTAAATACTAATCACTCTTCACTTGTTCCTCACCAATAGAAATCTTGCTTCCCAGGTGGCATAGTGGTAAAGACCCATCTGTCAATGCAGGAGACACAAGAGATATGGGTTTCCAAACAGTGGTGCTGGAAAACTATATATCCATTTGGATTAAAAAAAATAAACATTAATCTTATCTGCATAATGCAAGAAATAATAATAGCATATGGAGAAGGAAATGGCAACCCAATCCAGTATTCTTGCCTGGAGAATCCCTTGGAGAGAGGAGCCTAGTGGGCTATAGTCCATGGGGTCACAAAGAGTTGGACACGACTGAGTGACTGAGCACAATAATAGCATAAATTAAAGCACAGCCATAAAACCTCTAGAATAAAATACATCAGAAAATTTTGTAAAATGTGGGAAGACATGCCAAAAAAATAAGCCTAAAAAAATTAGAAATTGGGCTGTATCAAATTACATTTTTTTGTTGTTGTTGAAAGAATACCATTAAGAAAATGAAATTGCAAGTCACAAAATGGAGGAAAATATATACAATACTTCTATATGACAAAATAGACAATAAGAAAGCAAACCATTCAACTTAAAAATTGGTAAATATTTGAACAGATCCTACCAGAAAAAATAAAAATGAATCTGTAGATCATCTTTGTGGTTCACATTGTATTTCTATTGCAATTTATAGTTCTACAGCACTTGAAAGCACAGGATTCAAAAAGAATAAAGATGAAACAAAGCAATTGGTTCCTTCAGTTCAGTTCAGTCTCTCAGTCGTGTCTGACTCTTTGCAACCCCATGAACCACAGCACTCCAGGCCTCCCTGTCCATCACAAACTCCCGGAGTCCACCAAACCCATGTCCATTGAGTCGGTGATGCCATCCAGCCATCTCATCCTCTGTCGTCCCCTTCCCCTCCTGCCCCCAATCCCTCCCAGCATCAGGGTCTTTTCAGATGAGTCAGCTCTTCACAGCAGGTGGTCAAAGTATTGGAGTTTCAGCTTCAACATCAGTCTTTCCAATGAACACCCAGGACTGATCTCCTTTAGGATGGACTGGTTGGATCTCCTTGCAGTCCAAGGGACTCTCAAGAGTCTTCTCCAACACCACAGTTCAGAAGCAGCAATTCTTTGGCGCTCAACTTTCTTTATAGTCCAACTCTCACATCCATCCATGACCACTGGAAAAACCATAGCCTTGACTAGATGGACTTTTGTTGACAAAGTAATATCTCTGCTTTTTAATACGCTGTCTAGGTTAGTCATAACTTACCTTCCAAGGAGTAAGAGTCTTTTAATTTCATGGCTGCAATCACCATCTGCAGTGATTTTGGAGCCCAGAAAAATAAAGCCTTAAGCAGCATTAAATTGAGTCTCCTCAACTAATAATAAGATAAACTGAATCTGGATCCTCTTTTGCCCACGATCTGAAAAAAAACATATTCTAAACACATTCAATATAAGAAACTTACATTCTGTCAGTTAGATATGTAATATATCATCATTCTGCAGACTTATTATCCTCCTCTAAATGATTCAGGGAGAATTTTAACCATGCTTAAAGGAAGTTAACAAAATATTCCAAAGCCACAAATCAGTTTACAACATAATTCCTTACATTCTCTCCTAATAATTCTCATGTTCTGGCTCAAATATATTCTTGATTTTAAACTATACATATTCTTTTGCTCTTTAGATTTTATCCCATGTTTCTAATTTTACTATCATTTTTTGGAAAGGTAGCTGGGAGATAAATACAAAATCTAGTCCATATCCATGGCTTTGCCTTCCTTTAAATTTGGATTCATTTATTTTCTCCATGGCTTTACTATTTATAGTCCCAACCTCACTCAGCCCTTGCTTTGGGCCTTGGCAATTTTCAGATTCTTCACCCTATGACTATAGCTAAAGTAACTGGAGTGGTGAAAGAATGAAATATAATGCATTATAAACCACTAATTACAATTAACATTTGAAACATGGGATGATTTTAAGGAAATATTAAAAGCATATCAAGTTCTATAAATATTTCAGTAGAAAGAAAGATGTAGCTATCACATGGGTATTACAAAGTACTTTAGAGAGAGATTTACTTATAATAAATGAATGAATAGGGGTTGTGGCTGTTTTAACAAAATATCAACCCTATTAAATTCGGTTTAACATGAGATTAGGGCTTCTATTTATTCCTACTTCTTTATCCTTGAAATTCTGTATTTTGTACATAACAAGAAAGTTTTAGAGTTCTAAACACTGTATTTGTACAAAGATAAAGAGTGTCTAAATGCCAGAAGAAATGTGCACTATGTTGGTGAAAATATTATACAGATTTTAATCCTGAAAAATTTTAAGCACATAGGAGCATTCACTGTGAAAAGCAGAATAATTTTATAAATAGAGCTGATTAAGATAATAAAGAAACATCTTTTTCTAGGTCTGACTTGTATTTATAGCTAGAAAAATAAAGGATTTGTAGTGTACTATCCTACATACAAGTGGCATTGCATTTGAATATACATTAGTTTGAGGAAATTCTCAAGAAAAAGATTTAAAAGTTAGAAAATAAGGTATTCTATTGATAAAAGCAATATGAAATTTCATAAATTAAGCAACAGTTATAGGAAAGTACTCATAATAAAACTTACTATTTGTTAAGTGGGCAGAACTTAGAGTCACAGACAATATTTTAAATGAGATTAAGAAAATGTGACTCACTAATGCTGAAACTAATTGGCTTTTGAGACATATACAAAGAGCAATGTCTAGGCACAATGAAACATTCATTGATAAAAACTGATACAGAGCATACTGAAAAAGTTCTTAGAAACTGTTTTATCACAGTAATAACCTTTGATTATATGATTTCTCTGGTATAGAGAGCAGGTAATAGAAATTGAATACCCATTTGCTTTGCATAAAAATTGTGATTTATTCTAACAGGGAAGCATAAAATGAAATTAGAAGTATATAGGTGAAATTTTAAGTTGGTGAAATGATCAAAGTTTGATGGTAAAGTCCTAAAAGAGATTTATAGAATCAATCTCATTTATTCCTTAAATACTTGAGTATTTTCCATGAACAAGGCACTTTGCAAGGTGGATTATACGAAGTCTATAATTATAGCTTCTGCTTTAAAATGCAATTGTGTAGAATGTAAAGAAATACCAGGAATTGGGCTGTCACCACACTCTGAACCTGCAGGTGCCTTGATCTTGGACTTCCTGGCCTCCAGTTGTGAGAAATAAATGTTTGTTGTTTAGGCGACCCAGTCTAGTATTTTTGTTAACACCAGCCCTAACAAATTTAGACATTTGGCAAAAAGAATTATTTTGACATTCTTTTCAAAATAAAACAAATTGTCTTTAATCAAAAAAAAAAAAAAAGAAAGAAAGAAAAGTCCTTTGAACTACACTGATGGACAGAGGCAGGAAAGGCTGACATTGGCAATGATGAAAGCTAAGGTGGAGCAGAACCTGGACCTGTTTGCCACCAGATCTTCCTCTTCTCCTCTTGGCTCTGGAAAATTGGTAATCTGATTCCATAAACCGTGTTTTCAAGATCTTTTATCAGTTGGCTTTATACTGGGATTCAAAAACTGGAGGACAGAAGAGAGGAAACAATTTGTTGTCTATCTCAGCTTTAGGCATCACCTCATCCTGATCATCAGGCCGTGTCTGTGTCTCTTTCAAGGAACCAGCTTCCAATCACTTGACTCTGGCCCCTGAGTTCTCATAATATCAGCTTACCACACTCTGCCCAGTTTCTAGTGATGGTAGCAACACCCTCCAGCTGCTATTGCTCATCCTGTTATTGCTTGTTGTTGGATTATCTCACCACAGTCTTCTATTAATTTTCTCTGCTTTTCCATCACTAGAATAACAACATATGTACACTAAATTCTATTTTAAATATTTTGAGTGTTTTTTTGTTTTTTTCTGGATAGACACTGAAGATTAAAAAAAAAAAAAAAAAAAACCCACACCATCAGGGGCTCACTGAGTACCAGACATTGTAAAAATGCTTTACATATGATATTGCATATACTCCATATAATAACCACAAGAAACAGATAATATTAGTAGTATCATTTGTCAGAGAAGGAAACAAAGTGGTTTAAATATTTTCACAAGGACACACAACTGTAAGTAGAAGTGCTAGACTTTTAAGATCAGGCAGTCTGCATCTAAAATTAATGCTCTAAACATTGAAATACTAAGCTAAATCAACTCATTACCTGTCACGTGGGAAACATCCAATAAGGGTAAGTCTAAGCTGTCCAAATCACCAAAAGATGAATCTGACTCAGTCAAATATTAATATCCAAGAGCTTAGGGTAATACATGATAGCTGCAATTCATTCATCTACTGTACCAAGAAATAAATGTTCTTGGTGCTGGGAAACAGCAGATAAACAGCAACCATATAGATAAAAATCCTGACCTCATGGAGCTTACGAACTATTAGAGGGTGAAAAGATAATAGATAAGTGAATGGTAGTTGCTAGCAATGAATCCTATGAGGAGAAAATAAAGAAAGGAAGAGGAATGAGAAATCTCAGGACAAGTTTTGAATTTTAAATAGGAAAGTTCTATATATTTCCTTAGATGTTCTCAAATATCACTTTTCCTCTCTTTTGGTTCACACTCTTTCAGCATTGCTTCTCCTCTTTAAACATGAATGAAATACTATGCCATAGATGGGACATGGCTTAACGAATGGCCATCAAGGTGCTGGCCACTGTGACATGGAAGTTCAAGAAATCCCCAAGAAGTTTCCCCATCATGTTTTCCTCATCTCATAGGAAGCAGGATGCCCTTTGTTATCTCTCTAGTAAATTACTTTGATGTAAAGTTCCTACTTTCACTGTTTTAAAAATATTTTATGTGCCCATTATTTCTCTTTGTGTCTCTTGATAAACATGCTGTTGCAGTTTAGTTGCTAAGTCGTGTCCAATTCTTTTGTAACCCCATGGACTGTAACCCGCCAGGCTATGTTCAGGTTAGTGTGTGCGTGCTAAGTCACTTCAGTTGTGTCCAACTCTTTACAACCTTATGAACTGTAGCCCACCAGGCTCCACGGGATTCTCCAAGTAAGAATACTGGAGTGGGTTGCCATTTCCTTCTCCAGGGGATCTTCCTGACCCAGGAATTGAACCTGAGTCTCTTGAAAGTCTCCTGTATTGGCAGGCAGGTTCTTTACCACTAGCATTACATAGGAAATAATTCATGGCATTACCTTGCTCAGCCTCTTTCTTACTTCATTTCCATATCTCTCATCTTCACCCTTGTCATGTTCTCCTCAAGTAAAGTTGTTGTTCAGTTGCTAAGTCATGTCCGATTCTTTACAACTCCATAAGCTGCAGCACACCAGACTTCCCTGTCCTTCACGGTCTCCCAGAGTTTGCTCAAACTCATGCCCATTGAGTCAGTGATGCCATCCAACCATCTCATCCTCTGTCATCCCCTTCTCCTCCTGCCCTCAATCTTTCCCAGCATCAGGGTCTTTTCCAATGAAGAGCCTCAAGTAAACTATCAGCAACTAAATTCTTTCCATAGAATCTGTTTAAAGAAACTGAAATTATTTTATTTATAGTTACAAATGTGGAGAGAGGCAGCTAATAAGCAACAGGTTTGTGCCTTAGGTATGTCACAGACATCATCTCTGATTCCATCTCAGGCTTTTACTTGATCCAAACAAAGGCTGCTGAAGCTCCTCATAAGGCATTTCAATTTGAGGCAGTAAGGAAGGATGAAAAAGGAGAAACACTTGCTGAGTTTCTCTTTTCATCATAAAAGATTTTTCCCAGAAATGCCAGTAACACAATTCCATTTAGCATATCATTGGGTAAAACTGCCACTTGGCGTGCCCTAATTTCAAGAGAGACTTTGAAAGTTAGTACTTAGCAGCTCTAGTCTTTTTAGTGAAAGTGTATAAAGAGGAAGGGATCTAGGAACTCTGTGCACTGGCCGGGCAGTAAGACTTACCACATTCATTAGGAGTTGCAACAGGAGAGAACAAAGAGAATGCCACTGAGGCAATATTTGAAAAACATGATGCCTGACATCATCCAGAATTTAGTAAAGACATGAATTAAAACCCATGATTGAAATTGCCCACTTCTTTCCAAGCAAACTGAACAAGAAATTCACATCTTATTAAAAGTTAAATTGCTCCTCATAAAATGGAAAGAAAAAGTGTTCAAAGCAACCATAAACAAAAGATGAATTACAATAAGAAGGGAATAACAATTAGACTAACAGTTTTCAATAGCAAAGAAAGAGACTCAAAGACAATGAAATCTTCAAAGTGTTAAGAGAAAATAAATGTCACCTATCTTGTAACTCCTTCAATTATCATTCAAGAATATGTATGATATAAAGGCATTTTTTTTCAAATAGTGGAAAATTTTATCACTCATACATATTTGGTTAAAGAATTAGAGAGACTTTACCTCAATAAAAAGGAAATTGATATCAATGAGAAAGGGTAGAATGTGAAGAGGTGTGGTATGGTCTGAAACCAAATGATCAAAACTTGACTGAGAACAAATTGCAAAGAATTGCAAGAATATGCAACCTAGGGTGATCATATAATTTGTTGTTCCAAACTGGGAGATTTTTGACAGTAAAAGGGATTACTAAAAATAATTTTTAAATACACATTTTATAAAATATTTTTATTGAGTATCTTGGTTTTATTAAACTGATAGGTCTTTATTATAAGAGTTACCCTTTTTTTTCATTTATTTTTATTAGTTGGAGGCTAATTACTTTACAATATTGTAGTGGTTTTTGTCATACATTGACATAAAGAGTTACCCTTTTTAAACGTTCTTTTAAAGTGTGTTTTAGTTGCTAAGTCGTGTCTGACTCTGCAACCCCAAGGACTCTAGCTTAAATTAATATTATTCTTACAAAATTAAGAAATATATATATATAAAAGCAAAATTTTCAGTCTCATTAATTTTTTGAACCATTAAAAATCAGTTTCTTAATTGTATCTGTTTCTAAAACTATACCAACATACTTTTCTGTAAAATGTGGTTTTTTAATGGTCTTACTGCTTTTCATTTTTCAATAAAGTTACATAAAATTTTTCTCAAAATTGCATTTCGTGGTCAATAAATTTGAATTATCAATAAATTCTATTGAAAATTCTCTCCATTATATTTTGTTGATATGAAAATATTCACTCTAGATGAAGTCCCTTGTAAAATCAAACTCTATTAAATACAGGATATTTTCAGTTATAGTACGGTTTTTTTTGCCTTGAATCAGAGTTTGTTTACTGAATAAATATGCTCAAAAGGAAAAACTCATAAAATCAGTTGTTCTCATCTAAACATATTTTGAATATTTTAATAAATTTTCATTTAAAAATATCATTAAAGATAGACATTAAAGATATAGTAAGAAGTCACAGACTATCTATTCATCCAATTAAAAGCAGGGGATCAAAAGGATCTCTACAATTTGAGATATTCTAAAGCAAAACTATTCTAAATTGAATATTATAAATCACTTCACTGCTCATTCAACTTGTTCAATTCTTTTCTTGTTCTTATATAGGATATATCTTAGTGTTTACCTGTTTGTAAGCTTTGTTTCCATGTGTTGCAAATTGCTAAAATCTTCAAATCATATTTTCTAGCAGCTAATCTTTCAACTTAAAATTATTTTCAAAATAAAGCAACAAACATAGTAGAAATATTTACAAAACATCTTTGTAATATTTTAGTGCTGTTAGATTGACTTAAAAAAAAACTTATAGCTCAAACATTTTTGAAACGCAAAGTAAAAAAAATAAAGAGAGAAGGCTACATGTACTGCTACGCTGAGTTTTTGTCTGTATGCTTATTCAACATTGGTTTTTTCATAAAAGTTTTAGTTAATTACCCTAGATCTATATGGGCAAAAATTATAAATTTTGACAACTTCAAGCTTCTTTTTCAACAGTAGGCACATACATCCCCAATATATACATGTATATATTATTATATATATAATTATAACTTATGTGTGCTCCCAAATTAAGTCCAAGTACATTTCTGTTCCATAGATTTCTTACTTTAGTATGAGTATTGTTTTCATCATAAAGCTTTGCTCCACCAAAATTGGGTAAAATAGTTGTATCATTCATGTTGGATTTTAACTGAAATTCCAATAACATGTCAGATGTTTTAACAAAATAAGCCTCCAGGATTGTATTTCCTCTCAATTGTTGGGCAACAAAAGAAGTATTTGATGACATTAACTTTTTTAACTGGAAAAATTTAACTATTTTCTGTACAGAAAGCTCTTCTTGTACACATAGAGACAAGACATTAACATCTATCAATTCATTCTTTGCAGTATGTAAGAAAACTGGAATTAAATCAGGAGGTCAACTGATATATTTAGAAGAGTCACTTGACACATAGGAAAAGTCACACTTTACAGAAAGGTTATTTAAATACATAAATGCATCTTCTGCTGTACTGAGTGTCATCTTAAACAATTTAACTAAAATTTTTAGGTAGATTATGAGACTGTGTCAAATCTGGAAATAAAACATTTTGAGTTTTACCACACCTGCACTATTTACAAATAAAACTATAAAAATACTTAGCTAAATCTGGAGCAAGTGCTAAATGAGATGGATGCCAGGAAATAAAGTAGAAATATTCTAGGCAAACCAGACAGTAAACTTACCCATATTAAACTCACATTATACTTGGTCATTTACATACAGTATGGTGGCACTTGGGGTAGTGTGCTATTAAAATCTGAATTCAAGTTTGTAAAATGTGTTGCCAACATTATGTACTTAATCTAAAAGGTTTAGGATAATTTACATGAAGTGTTGAAGAGAATTTTACAAGGCATAAAAACTATGATTATAAACTATAGTGAAAATGGAATATTGGAAGCTTTTATTCAATAAAATAAAGCATTTTATAAAAGCTTGTGAATTCTGTGAGTCTACAGTTGTCACAATATTTCATTTTATGTTTCTTTTCTCTGAATGAAATGACAAAGTGCTATTGTTAAATATCAGTCTTCACATAACTCCCTCATTCTCCCTCAAGCTAAAAATGATGAACTATCATTTTTTTCTCATTGATTTCTTTTCATATAAAAGTCAGTGCATAATTATTTCTCAACATAGAAACTATAATTTATGTAAGTTCTGAAACACTGTAAAAAGTCTCACCACACAGATAATATCTCCTCTTGGTCTTTACCCGCTGTGCACCAGGATTCAAGATGAATTTCATAATGTATGACATGGCTAAGGATACACTTTACTGAGCAAACTTATACAGGGCGAAGGTCAACAGGTGACTTTTTAGTCTGTAGGGGGGAATCTCTGACCGCCCATCATTCCACAGAGATGTGTACAGAAGCTTTGAGACTGTTGAAGCATTCAGTCCTCCTACTGTGTGTCTTTTCTTATATGATCAATGTGGGAAAATAGCTTTGTCATTTGAGGGAACGAATGAACTGCTAAACTTGGGGACCATCTATTTATAAAGTTGTTCTGGAAAAACTAGCATTTTGACACTTGGAGATTAAGTCTTGAGGAATCCCCTTGTTGGAAGAGGAAGCCCTATTCCTATGGAAAGAACCTTTTTAAAAGGAATCTCAGGTCTCAGTCAACTGAGGTACAGGCAACAAAAAGTGAGCATCCCGGCTCAGCTTCAGCAATTGTTTGTGGCACCGCAAGTCTTATAAAAACTCATGGTGGAAAGTATCTTTATCTATCTATCTTCTATTTATTATCTACATACCACAACTAGGAAAATATTATCTTATACAAATGGTCATTTAAGATTAACAAGTTGTACATCATGCATGGCAAACTATATAAAGATGGTACAGTTTTTAAACTTCATATTTATAAGAACAATAAAGTCACCTACTACCATAACATAACCACTGCTGGAGTTAATATGATGGACTTAAATGAATATAGAATCAAAGTTCATACTTGCCTTTTTCAAACATGGTATATGTAGATCTGATTCATTTAAAAAACAAACAAAAACTACAAATTATTTATATTAAAAAAAAGCTATAATTTTTCAATTCTGGGACATACAGTATTAGAGGCTTATTATCTATCCTTCCTGAGTAATTAAACATTAACATTTGTGAAATCAAAAGTTGCTAATAATAGAATTTTCTTTTTGATTTTGGAGCGCAAGAATATAAAATTCACTACTATTTCCATTTTTTCCCCATCTCTTTGCCATGAAGTGAGGACCTGGATGCAATGAATGTTTGTTTTTTGAATGCTGAGTTTTAAACCAGCTTTTTCACCCTTCTTTTTCATCTTCATCAAGAGGCTCTTTAGTTCCTCTTCACTTTCTGCCATTAGGGTGGTATCATCTGCATATCTGAGGTCATTGATATTTCTCCTGGTAATCATTATTCCAGCTTGTGAGTCATCCAGCCCAGCGTTTCCAGTGATGTACTCTGCACACAAGTTAAATAAGCCGGGTGACAATACACAGTTTTGATGCACTCCTTTCTCAATTTTGAACCAGTTCGATGTTCCATTTCCAGTTCTAATTGTTTCTTCTTAACTTGCATACAGGTTTCTCAGGGGGCAGTGAGGTAGGCTGGTATTCCCGTCTCTTTAAGAATCTTCCACAGTTTGTTGTGATCAACACAGTCTAAGGCTTCTGCATAGTCCGTAAAGCAGAAATAGATACTTTTTATGAAATTCTCTTGCTTTTTGTATGATCCAGTGGATGTTCGCAATTTTATTTCTGGTTCCTCTGCCTTTTCCAAATCCAGCTTGTACATCTGGAAGTTCTTTGTTCATGTCTTATTAAGGCCTAGCTTGAAGGATCTTGAATATTACCTTCCAAGTATGTGAAAAGAGTGTATGGTAATTTGAACTTTCTTTGGCATTGCCTTTCTTTGGGCTTGGAATGAAAACTGACCTTTTCCAGTCCTGTGGCCACTGCTGAGTTCTCCAAATTTGCTGACATAATGAGTGCAACACTTCAACTGCATCATCTTCCAGGAATTTAAATAGCTCACCTAGAGTCCCATCACCTCCACTAGATTTGTTTCTAGTAAAGCTTTCTAAGGCCACTAGACATCACACTCCAGGATATCTGGCTCTAGGTGAGTGACCACACCATGGTGGTTATCTAAGTCATTAAGTCCTTTTTTGTGTGGTTCTGTGTATTCTTGCCACCTCCTCTTAATCTCTTCTGCTTCTGTTAGGTCCTTGCCATTTCAGTCCTTTATTGTGCCCATCTTTGCATGAAATATTCCCTTAGTGTCTCTAGTTTTCTTAAAGAGATCTCTAGTCTTTCCCATTCTATTATTTCCTCTATTTATCTGTATTGTTCAGGTAAGAAGGCTTTATTTCTCCTTACTATTTTATTTATTTTCTTGGACTTCAAAATCACTGAAGATAATGACTGCAAAAACGGCATTAAAAGACACTTGCTCCTTGGAAAAAAATTATGACAAACATAGTGTGAAAGTGAAAGTGTCAGTTACTCAGTCGTCTCTGACTCTTTGAGATGCGATGGACTGTAGGCCACTAGGCGCTTCTGTCCACGCAAATCTCCAGGCAAGAATACTGCAGTGGGTTGTCATTTCCTTTTGCAGGGAATCTTCCTGGCCCAGAAATCGAACCTGAGTCTCCCACATTGCAGGCAAATTCTTTACTGTCTCAGTCACCTAGATAGCATGTTAAAAAACAGAAATATAACTTTGCCAACAAAGGTTCGTACAGTCAAAGCTAAGGTTTTTCCAGTAGTCACATACAGATGTGAGAGTTGAACCATAAAGAAGTCTGAACACCAAAGAACTGATGCTTCCAAATTGTGGTGCTAGAGAAGACTCTTGAGAGTCCCTTGGACAGCAAGGAGATCAAACCAGTCAATCCGAAAGGAAATCAACCGAAACATTCATTATTAATAGAAGGACTGATGCTGAAGCTCTAATACTTTGGTGCTCTAATGGGAAGAGCCGATTCTTTGGAAAAGACCCTGAGGCTGGTAAAGATTGAGGGCAGGAAGAGAAAGGAGTGACAGAGGATGAGATGGTTGGATGACACGAGCAAACTGCGGGAGGTAGTGAAGGACAGGGAAACCTGGCATGTTACAGTCCAGAGGGTCACAAACAACTGAACATTTTATGCAAAGATGGGCACAATAAAGGACAGAAATGGTGTAGAGCTAACAGAAGCAGACCATACTCAGAAAAGGTGACAAGAATACACAGAAGAACTATCCAAAAATGATATTCATGACCTAGATAACCACGATGGTGTGATTACTCACCTAGAGCCAGACATCCTCCAGTCCAAAGTCAAGTGGCCTTAGGAAGTATCACTACGAACAAAGCTAGTGGAGGTGATGGAATTTCAGCTGAACTGTTTTAAGTCCTAAATGATGATGCTGTGAAAGTGCTGCACTCAATACACCAGCAAGTTTGGAAAACTCACCAGTAGCCACAGGACTGGAAAAGGTCAGTTTTCATTCCAATCCCAAAGAAAGGCAATGCCAAAGAATGCTCAAACTACCGCACAATTGCACTCATCTCACACGCTAGCAAAGTAATGCTCAAAATTCTCCAAGCTAGGCTTCAACAGAATGTGGACCGAGAACTTCCAGATGTTCAAGCTGAATTTAGAAAAGGCAGAGGAAGCAGAGATCAAATTGCCAACATTAGCTGATCATAGAAAAAGCAAGAGAGTTCCAGAAAAAACATCTACTTCTACTTTATTGACTATGCCAAGGCCTTTGAACACAACAAACTGTGGAAAATTTTGTAAGAATGGGAATACCAGATCACCTGACCTGACTTCTGAGAAATCGGTATGCAGGTCAAGAAGCAACAGTTAAAACCAGAGATGGAACAACAGACTGGTTCCAAATAGGTAAAGGAGTACATCAAGGCTGTATATTTTCACCCTGCTTATTTAACTTTTATGCAGAGTACATCATGAGAAATGCTGGGCTGGATGAAGCACAGGCTGGAACCAAGACTGGAGGGAGAAATATCGATAACCTCAGATATGCAGATGACACCACCCTTATGGCAGAAAGTGAAGAGGAACTGCGGAACCTCTTGATGAAAGTGAAAGAGGAGAGTGAAAAAGCTGACTTAGAATTCAACCTTCAAATAACTAAGATCGTGGCATCATCCGGTCCCATCCCTTTATGGCAAATAGATGGGGAAACAATGGAAACAGTGTCAGACTTTATTTTCTTGGGCTCCAAAATCACTGCAGATGGTGACTGAAGCCATGAAATTAAAAGACACTTGCTCCTTGGAAAAAAAGCTATGACCAACCTAGACAGCATGCTAACAATCAGAGACATTACTTTGCCAACAAAGGTCCATCTATTCAAAACTCTGGTTTTTCCAGTAGTCATCTATGAATGTGAGAATTGGACTATAAAGAAAACTGATACCTGAAGACTTTTGGATTATGGTGTAGGAGAAGACTATTAAGAGTCCCTTGGGCTACAAGGAGATCAAACCAATCAATTATAAAGGAAATCTGTCCTAATTATTCATTGGAAGGACTGATGCTAAAGATGAAGCTCCAATAATTTGGCCACCTGATGCAAAGAACTGATTCACTGGAAAATACCCTGATTCTGGAAGAGTTTAAAGGCAGGAGGAGAAGGGGACAACAGAGGATGAGATGGTTGGATGGCATCAGTAACTCGATGGATATGAGTCTGAGCAGACTCCAGGAGTTGGTAATGGACAGGGTAGCCTGGCATGCTGCAGTCCATGGGGTCACAAAGAGCTGGACATGAGTGAGCAACTGAACTGAACTAGCAACTGACAACAACAATGACAGAACTGATTTTGATTCTAAAAGACTGAATTAAAAATCATTGAAGTTGTATCAAGAGGCGAAGAATTCAGTTCTGCAGTACACATAGAACGTTATCAGATTGTCTATTTTTAAGAGTCTGTGAATTATTATTACTCAATATGCTATTTATTTTCTGTGTCACCATACATTCATCACATTCTCTATAGCATGGGAAGTACTATTTTAGGAAAATGTGGGGGGAAATAAACCACCAGAAGCACAAAATGCTTCTCCTCTGGTCTCCCTGAAACTTTCTTTACGTCAAGATAAAATGAAAGTCCCATAGGAAGACAGTAAATATTTCAAAAATGCCAATAAATAAATAAATAAAAAGCGAGATACCATAGCACACAAAGCATAGATTAATTGTATTCCCATTGATTCTCTTTCTACCTGTAAGGCAATCAAGGGAAGGTAACATAAGCCACCTAGCCTGTTTTTTTACCTGTAAAATAGGGATAAGGAGATTATCTCAAGGGGAGAACTGATGGAAATTATTATGACTTATCACAATAATTTTAAGAGGGTCTCCTGAATTCAAAGTCTATCAATACATTATTTACCAACAATGTAAAAATTTTTCTTTGTGGCTGAATAATGTGAATCTTTATAAAATAGATTTGATCTTTATTTAGCTCAACTTTCTTTACAGTTAATAAATCTAAAAGTCTCATAGATAACTGTGGAAAAGCTTAGTTAAATTTGAATATGATTCTTTTTGACATGCTTTCATAATATGCTACTATAAAAATCAAAGAGGTAAAGCTAGCATCATTGTGAAATATAAAGCCACATCTTTTATTTTAAAGTGAACTCCCTAGGACTAGTTTCTCTTATAATTTTTGGGAAACACTCATCTAATTCTTTTTAAAAGAATCCTATTGCTATTGTCACATGTTGTAAAGCTTATAAAATCATTTAGAAAAACAATATTTTATTTCCACTCATTAATTACAATCTACTGTTCAGCTAACTCACAGAAAATACACATAGTAATACTTCATTGTGTTTGTAAAAATACTTTTTAAGTAGAAATGTCTTTCATATAGGGAAAAACTGCTTGCTTGTTTTTCAGAGAACATGAATCCATCTAAAACAAGATTTTATTTTGCTTCTGGATTGTTGAATTTGGGGAATGCTGTCAGTATGTCGCTAAGGCTAATTGTTGACCACAAAGGATGCGGTTTTACTATGGAAATAAAAATATCCAACAACAGAACAGGCATCTTCCAGCAATGTTGATCAGCCACTGAGCATCACATTATGGGTCATGGAAACACTGCCTGAGCTTTGCCTTGCTTGATACATAAAAAATGGAATATAATGTTTAATTCTTCATACACTTGAAGGCATTTCAGGAAAATTATGACAAAGATAAGGGATATTTTTTAGACAGTGTCCAACAGTGGCCATAAGGCAACAGACTACATTAGTCTTATTGCTGTTGAAACAAATTACCATCAATTTAGTGACTTAAAACAGTGCAAACATGATTTGACATTTTAAAAGTCTGAAATAGGTTTTGTGGATCTAAAATCAAGGTGTTAGCAAGGCTGAATTCCTTCTGGGGGCTCTAGGGGTGAAAAAGTATTCCTGCCTTTTCTAGTTTCTGGAGGCTGCCTCCATTCCTTGATTCATGGCCCCCTTCTATCTTCAATAAAAATCAGCAAACAAATCACTCTGATCTCTGCTTCTGTCATCATGTCTCCTTCTATGATTCTGCCTCTCCTGCATCCTTTTCTAAGGTCCCATGCAATTATATTGAGCCCACCCAGAAAAATATGTCCATCTCAAGATCCTTAACTTAATCATATCTGTAAAGTCCCTGTTGCCAGGCAATAACCTATTAACAGATTCCAGGATTAGAACATGAACATCATTGGAGGGACATTTTTCTACCCACCACAACACTCCCCTTTTCTTCACATCCAAAAAAACAAACAAAAAAACAGTTGAACTCTTTGAGTTAGCAATCATACTTCTCAATTTCCTGAACATCAACAGTAATGATTTAGATTTTCAGAGTATTGAGAGAAGATTTACTTGCCAGGTGACTGAAAAAATATAAATAGCACCAGCAACTGAATTTAAGAAATGGAGAACATTACTTTAGAGATTTTATTACATACAGCTTACATAGACAAAGAATGATTTTGTCTCACAGCTACCATATCCATCAACTCAATTTTATCACTTTGCTTTTCTAAACAAGAAAGTGTTTTATAAATCATACACATCTGTCATCTTATTTGCTGCTGTATGAGGCATCATGTGTTAAGAATAAGTGTTTAGAGTTCAATGTGATATAGCCTCTCTTTTTAATAACTTGTCTCTGCTTGGTATTTTCTCACCTTGCAGCAAAATTTTAGAGATTGCTGTGTTCTCCAAAGAGTTATTATAAATCCAAAGAGACTTACCACATGCAAAGGGAAATAAAAGCATCTGTTTGTTTGATAATTCACTGGGTCCATTCTTCACATCAGATAAATGCTATTTGACCACGTGAGATCTAATAAAAGCCAATACCCATTTTGTTAAATTCCTTTTCTGCGGCATCTGTGCATGGGTCATTACACACTTTCAGCATATCATGTGTGCTGGTCATTAGAGTTAGACCTGGCTCATCTAAATCAATTTGTAATGTATGTAGATCAACTACAGATTTTCACTGCTAATGCTTCATAATGTGACTCATATTCATAATTTAGTTATTCAACAAAGGAAAAAAAAACAATAGCTACTCAAACTGAGAACAATTCCTTTCCTTTTTGACCTTATTACAGGTTTGAGTTTCACTTTGCTTATATCCTGGATTCACATCACTTCACAAAAAACATGAGTACAGATAATTTGGGGCTCCTCACCATCAGGGCAATCAGCAAACTTGTACTACAGTAGAAGAGTGAACACCCTAGTACCCTGAGTAATCCGTTCTGAAGACAATAGGGAGAAAGACATAATGAGAATTATTCTGACATTTCAGTAATTAAATTCATTTTGTGTCTAGATCAATCTGACTTAACTCGGAATTGCACCCTAGAATGGATTTCAAAACATGTTTTCATTGTATTCAGGTATCTGAATGGGACCTTTCAGAAGAACTCAAAGGGAAATAAATCATTTGGTAATTGTACTTTCAGGGACTGTGATACAGACTAGTCTAAAGAATAAATCACTAATGTGAAAGTAATGTGCCTCTGGAGGAAATGTCTTTTTATCTTGTTCAGGTTTGGTTTCAGAGACACTGTGTCATAGGTGACATAGTACTGTACTTGCCGGTGAGCTAGAACTGGGCCAACATCTACTCCATGAACATGGAACAAGAAGTTGATGTTCTAGTGAGAGTCAGCAAGAGATTCATGTTCCCTGAGGGCAGATGACCCAAGCATTATAACAAATAAGTTCATCTGCACCATTTTTCTAGATTCCACATATAAGTGACATCATATGATATTTATTTTTCTCTTTCTCACTTACTTCCCTCTAAACGACAATCTCTCAGTTCAGTTCAGTCGCTCAGTCATGTCCGACTCTTCACAACCCCATGAGTTGCAGCACGCCAGGCCTTAGGTCCATCTAAATGGCACTATTTAGTTCCTTTTTATGGCTGAGTAATATTCCATTGTGTATATATGTACTAATCTTCTTTATCCACTTGCAAAGCAGAAATAGAGTCACAGATGTAGAGAGCAAAATTGCGGTTCCCAAGGAGGGAAACACAGTGCAATGAATTGGAAGATTGGGATTGACATATACACACTGCTATGTATGAAAGGGATAACTATTGAGCCCCTACCATATAGCAAAAGGAACCCTACTCAACGCTCTGTGGTAGCCTAAATGAGAAGGAAACCTAAAAAAGAGGGGATACATGTATACATATAACTGATTCACTTTACTGCACAGCAGGAACTAACACAATATTGCAAAGGATTTTTATTGCTGTTGTTCAGTCGCTCAGTCATGTCCGACTCTTTGTGACCCCATGGACACAGCACTCTAGGCTCCTGGGTCCTCCACTGTCTCCCAGTGTTTGCTCAGATTCATGTACATTGAGTAGTGATGATATCTAACCATTTCATCCTCTGCTGCCCCCTTTTCTTGCCTTCAAGCTTGCCCGGCATCAGTGTCTTTTCCAATGAGTTGGCTCTTTGCATCAAGTGCCCGAAGTACTCCGGCTTCAACATCAGTCCGTCCAATAAATTTTCAGGTTTAAGTTCCTTTAGCCTTGACTGGTTTGATCTCCTTGCTGTCCAAAGGACTCTCAAGAGTCATCTCCAGCACAATTTGAAAGCATCAATTCTTCGGCACTCAGTCTTCTTTATGGATCAGTTCTCACATCTGTACATGACTGCTGCAAAAACCACAGCTTTAAATATATGAATCTCTGTCAGCAAAGTAATGCCTCTGTTACTTCAATAAAAATTAATTTAAAAAATATCACAGCAGTCCAGGGCCAGGCTCTATCTTCACTGACAGTCTGATGCCATGTCATGTACAAAGGCGTCTCTAGTGTGAGGGAAGCTGGACAGAAGACTTGGTGAAAGACCATTTCTTTAAATTCGACTAATGAAGGCCATGGTTGCAGGCTGTTCTAACAGGGGTCATTTGGAAGGAGCATTAGAAAAGATCATCCAAAGGGAAAAAAAGTAAAAGACGAAGGAGGAAAAAAATGAAGATAAAGACAGTCCTTGTTTTGAGTTAGAATATGTACAATAAATAGTCTTATTCAGTTAGGATTTATAGACAAATCAACTATATAATTCTACATAGAATATTACTTTTGGACAGAAGGGGCAATGAACGTTAGAATGTTCAAGATCGCCAGCCACTCTAGGAAGTGGAAAAAAAAAAAAAAAAGTGCTGGAATGCTGGCTCGTGCTATTGTATCACTCTTATACCTGCCTTGTTAGAAGCTATTTTTATCTACTCTCTTCTTTTGGAACATGTTCCTACATTATCTTGTTAGTTACTGGTACTATTCTGGGTTTTCATCTTCTGGTTCAGTATATACTGCCTTTTCCCATCCTCTCCAATTTGGACAGTTGCAGTCCCCTCTTGGTCTCAGGCCTCTACAACTATTTTCTGGTTTTGATTGTCAGCACACGGTACAAACCATCTATACATCCCCAGCTCAAATCACCCTTCATATCATCCTGTTTTCAGTGTTAACCATGAACCTCCTACACAAAAGATAGGTGTGTATAAATATGCAGACTCCTAAACCCCACTGTAAGAATATGGCAAGGTTCATTTATAACAAGCATTCCCAGTTGATTGGAACACAGGATACATTTTGACAAAAACCGTGTTAAGTCTTCAAATTACTAGAAAAAGACAAACCTCTGCCCTTTCTTTTCCCTACCCCTCATTGCTTAACTGAATTTTGTAGGTAAGTTGACCCACACAGACTTTCGAGAACAGAAGTACTGTGAGTAGCCACTCTGCAAAGTAAAAATTAAGAATCAGGATTAAATTTTTAAGTTTTATTGGCATAAACATATAACATTATTAAATATTTAATGCTAGTCATGAGACTAATCCAGTATACTGCTGAAAATAGCAGATGCCTTGCTGTGTTACTCATCATTAAGGTGCAAATTAATTATGCGTAAATCAGAAAATAGATTTCCAGGGTCACTTTCTGCGCTAAAAAATCACCCACTCCCAATCTAAGTTTGCCTATCAGTAGAAGGTAGAAAATTTCGGTGACACTCTTTCAGAATGGAACACAGGCATTCTGGGCAGGGGGTGGATGGCGGGGTGTGGGGTTGCGGGGTCTGGAGGAATTTATACAGCTGCAAGCAAACAGCAAATAAATTTAAATTTCAGACTATGTAGAAATTTATCATTATAGGTAATCCTTATCAAAACTACTAGTCAATACATGACAAAGCGTTTCTATTAATAGTTCTTTTTTCTTTACAAGTTTCTTTTTTGAGTTTTGTTGTATTTAGTAATTAATCTCCTTTTCTTCACAGTCCCCCTTTTTTTTTTAAAGTTACAAACATAAGATAAAGGGTTCATATAAACTTTTAATGGAGCAATAAGAATCCTGGTTGACTTATGAGGTTAATTAATTCTAGCCTTTTCAAATGAGATATTAAAGTTATTGTTTGGGAATGGAAGTTGAGAAGTAGTCTGACAAGTTGCTGCAGCTTTTGATCACAGGCATGAGCACACTCACTGACAAAACTTAACAATTTTGTTATGTATTTGTGTAGACAACATGAGTACAACCCATGCCAATGATTTTTTTTTGCTCAAAATAATGATCTCTTTAAAAACTCGCTACTTTCTCAGTATATGCAAATTAGTTAAATGTGACACTGTGCTTTTTTCAAGAACATTTGTTAGCAATTAAGAGATAAAGATGATAAAAATGTTTATCCTCATGGGATTAAGTAACCTGAAATTTTAATTATTCTCGAGTGACCACGTTGCTGTCTCAGGATTATGAAATGAACAAGAAAGAATAGGATATGACAACCTAATTCTTCAGACCTCAGATGGCAATTAGAAAGAGGAATCTTTAGTCACGGGGTGCCTTAAAACTAAAAGGTATTTACACTAGAAGTCTCGGTATTTCACGACAGATAATCAGAGAAGGTCCAAAACTAAATTTCATGTTTCACAGAATTTGTAAGTGGCGATATAGTAGACAGGTGGAATTTTGGGGAAAAATTCCCTAAAACCTCATGGCTTGGCATGCCTACTTCACATAATATTATTTAAATGTTTATTGAGAACTTTCTAGGCTCACATATTGAAGCTATAAACTTTAATTGTTTAGTCATCACCGTAAGCCTGTGGGGAAAGTTCTATAGTGATTCCAATTCCATAGCTGAGGCAAAAGGGAAGATTAAAAAAAGAATAAAACTAGGATCTCACCTCAGATGATTACAGCACAGCTGCATATTTAAACACCATGCTCTTCTACCTAGTAAATTGTGATTTATGCGTAATTGTAAAGGGGAGATACTTTGAAGGTAGGATAGAGCCATGCTCAAATTCTTCCAGGAGGACAACTGCCTAAATGTATGGTATGTAAAATTGATATTGTCATTAAATGACAGCATTATCACATTGCTTACTGATTATAATACATTTTTAAAAGATACATAGGGGACTTTTGTTTCTTACATATATCATGTCTCAGTGCTTTAGAACATCGAATCACATGATAAAACTACAAATACAAGAAAGAGCTTTAACTATGATAACATTTATCTGGAATGACTCAATATGAATCAGTTCTTTAAAATGAAGATTTTTATATTTATAAATATTTAAGGTTACATCTTAAGTTTTGAGATTTAAAATTTAACTTCAAAGATAAGCTTTCAGAATATTTGATTCACTTTTACATGTGTCTTTTATTAACCTTCTTGGAATTTGGGAAAAATAGTCCTATTATTTTCATAATTCCAAGCAAAGAGCTGGTTATATAGTAGACAGTTAATAAATATTGGATTGATAAATTGATTTACCTTGTTTCTAAGCTTTGCCCCCTGGTAATTTGTACTATTATTGTTTCTGTTCAGTCGCTAAGTCCTATCCAGCTCTTTGTGACCCCACAGACTGCAGCATGCCAGGGTTCCCTGTCCACTATCTCCCAGAGTTTGCTCAAACTCCTGTCCGTTGAGTCAGTGATGCCATCCAACCATCACATCCTCT
The DNA here is from genome assembly GCF_033118175.1 of Dama dama. Classification (NCBI taxonomy): domain Eukaryota; kingdom Metazoa; phylum Chordata; class Mammalia; order Artiodactyla; family Cervidae; genus Dama; species Dama dama. The sequence continues at coordinate 85,245,709 of NC_083698.1, read as the reverse complement.
GTCACCCCGCTTCTACTGCCCTCAATCTTTGCCAGCATCAGGGTCTTTTCCAGTGAGTCGGCTCTTCCCATCAAGGGGCTATAATATTAGAGCTTCAGCTTCAGCAGCAGTCTTTTCAATAAATATTCAGGGTTGGTTTGCTTTAAGATTAACTGGTTTGATCTCCTTGCTGTCCAAGGGACTTTCAAGACTCTTCTTCAGCAACACAGTTTGAAAGCATAAATTCTTCAGCCCTCAGTCTTTTTTATGCTCCAACTATTACATCCGTACATGACTACTGGAAAAACCTTAGCTTTGACAATACAGACCTTTGTCAGCTTTGCTTTCTCACATGCTGTCTAGGTTTGTCATAGCTTTTCTTCCAAGGAGGAAGCATCTTTTAATTTCATGGCTGCAATCACCAGCCACAGTAGTTTTGGAACCCAAGAAAATAAAATCTGCCACTGTTTCCCCTATCCCCTTGTCTATTAGCCATGAAGTGATGGAACTGAATGCCATGATCTTAGTTTTTTGAATATTGAGCTTTAAGCCAGTGTTTTCACTCTCTTCTTTCGCCCTCATCAAAAGGCTCTTTAGTTTCTCTTTACTTTTTGCCATTAGAGTAGTATCATTTGCACACAGAGGTGGTTGTTATTTCTCCTGGTAATCTTGATTCTAGCTTGTGCTTTATCCAGCCCTGCATTTCACATGATGCACTCTGCACATCAGGGCTTTCCTGATAGCTCAGTTGGTAAAGAATCTTCCTGCTGCAGGAGATCCCAGTTTGATTCCTGGTTTGGGAAGGTCTCCTGGAGAAGGGATAGGCTACCCCCTCCAGTATTCTTGGGCTTCCTTGTAGCTCAGCTGGTAAAGAATCAGCCTGCAATGTGCAACATCTAGGTTTGATCCCTGGGTTGGGAAGATCCCCTGGAGAAGGAAATAGCAACCCACTCAAGAGTACTCAAGTATTCTGGCCTGGAGAATTCTGCGGACTGTATAGTGCATGGGGTCGCAAAGAGTCAGACATGACTGAGCTACTTTCACTTTCACTTCACTTTGCATGTAAGTTAAATAAGTAGGGTGACAATATACAGCTTTGACTCCTTTCCCAATTTTGAACCAGCCCATTGTTCTATGTCTAACCATCGCTTCTTGACCTGCATACAGGTTTTTCAGGAGTCAGGGAAGGTCATCCAGTATCACCATCTCTTTAAGAATTTTCCACAGTTTGTTGTGATCCACACAAAGGCTTTAGTCAATGAAGCAAAAGTAGATGTTTTTCTGGAATTCCCTTGATTTTTCTATGATCTAATGGATGTTGGCAATTTGATCTCCTGTTCCTCTGTCTCTTCTAAATCCAGCTTGTGTATCTGAAAGTTTTCATTTCACATAATGTTGAAGCCTAGCTTGAAGGATTTTGAGCATTATCTTGCTAGAATGTGAGATGAGCAAAATTGTGAGGCATTATGAACATCCTTTGGCATTGCTTTCCTTTGGGATTGGAATGAAAACTGAAAACTGTACTGGAAAAATCCAGTCCTGTTGCCATTGCTAACTTTTCCAAATCTGCAGGCATAAAGAGTGCAGTACTTTAACAACATCATCTTTTAGGATTTGAAACAGCTCAACTGGAATTCCATCACCTCTACTAGTTTTGTTTGTAGTAATGCTTCCTAAGGCCCACTTGACTTCATACTCCAGGATGTCTGGCTCTAGGTGAGTGACCACACCATCATGGTTACCTAGGTCATTAAGACCTTTTTTGTATAGTTCTTTGTGTTCTTGCCACCTCTTCTTAATCTCTTTTGTTTTGGTTATGTCCTTGCTCTTTCTGTCCTTTATTGTGCCCATCTTTGCATGAAATGTTCCCTTGGTATCTCCAATTTTCTTGAAGAGATCTCTTGTCTTTCCCATTCTATTGTTTTCCTCTCTTTCTTTGCACTGATCATTTAGGAAGGATTTCTTATCTCTTCTTGCTATTCTCTGGAACTCTGCATTCAGATGGGTATATCTTTCCCTTCCTCCTTTGCCTTTTGCTTCTTTTCTTCCTCAGCTATTTGTAAGGCCTCCTCACACAACCATTTTGCCTTCCTGCATTTCTTTTACTTTGGGATGGTTTTGGTGATTGCCTTCCATAAGCTGTTGCGAAGCTCCGTCCATAGTTCTTCAGGCACTCTGTCTAGCAGATCTAATCCTTCAAATCTACTTGTCACCTCCACTGTATAATCATAAGGGATTTGATTTAGGTTATACCTGAATGGCCTAGAGGTTTACTGCCATATTAAAAATCCTTAATGGTAATTTAAAAATTATCTTTGGATTAAAACATTTCTTAAATGTGATTAGAAGAGATTTTCCTTTTTTCCTCCCTAAACATATCAGTTAATTCATTGTTTATCAGTTTTTCTTTTGTGTATTTTTATCACTTCATTTGTTTACATCTTCTTTAATCTCTCTTTGAAAAGTTACATAGCGATTCAATGCAATCCCTATCAAGCTACCAACGGTATTTTTCACAGAACTAGACCAAATAATTTCACAATTTGTATGGAAATACGAAAAACCTCGAATAGCCAAAGTAATCTTGAGAACGAAGAATGGAACTGGAGGAATCAACCTGCCTGACTTCAGGCTCTACTACAAAGCCACAGTCATCAAGACAGTATGGTACTGGCACAAAGACAGAAATATAGATCAATGGAACAGAATAGAAAGCCCAGAGATAAATCCACGAACCTATGGACACCTTATCTTTGACAAAGGAGGCAAGGATATACAATGGAAAAAAGACAACCTCTTTAACAAGTGGTGCTGGGAAAACTGGTCAACCACTTGTAAAAGAATGAAACTAGAACACTTTCTAACACCATACACAAAAATAAACTCAAAATGGATTAAAGATCTAAATGTAAGACCAGAAACTATAAAACTCCTAGAGGAGAACATAGGCAAAACACTCTCCGACAAGATCCTCTATGACCCACCTCCCAGAATATTGGAAATAAAAGCAAAACTAAACAAATGGGATCTAATGAAACTTAAAAGCTTTTGCACTACAAAGGAAACTATAAATAAGGTGAAAAGACAGCCCTCAGATTGGGAGAAAATAATAGCAAATGAAGAAACAGACAAAGGATTAATCTCAAAAATATACAAGCAATTCCTGCAGCTCAATTCCAGAAAAATAAGTGACCCAATCAAAAAATGGGCCAAAGAACTAAACAGACATTTCTCCAAAGAAGACATACAGATGGCTAACAAACACATGAAAAGATGCTCAACATCACTCATTATTAGAGAAATGCAAATCAAAACCACAATGAGGTACCATTACACGCCAGTCAGGATGGCTGCTATCCAAAAGTCTGCAAGCAATAAATGCTGGAGAGGGTGTGGAGAAAAGGGAACCTTATTACACTGTTGGTGGGAATGCAAACTAGTACAGCCACTATGGAAAACAGTGTGGAGATTTCTTAAAAAACTGGAAATAGAACTGCCATACGACCCAGCAATCCCACTTCTGGGCATACACACTGAGGAAACCAGATCTGAAAGAGACACGTGCACCCCAATGTTCATCGCAGCACTGTTTATAATAGCCAGGACATGGAAGCAACCTAGATGCCCATCAGCAGATGAATGGATAAGGAAGCTGTGGTACATATACACCATGGAATATTACTCAGCCATTAAAAAGAATTCATTTGAACCAGTCCTAATGAGATGGATGAAGCTGGAGCCCCTTATACAGAGTGAAGTAAGCCAGAAAGATAAAGAACATTACAGCATACTAACACATATATATGGAATTTAGAAAGATGGTAACGATAACCCTATATGCAAAACAGAAAAAGAGACACAGAAATACAGAACAGACTTTTGGACTCTGCGGGAGAATGTGAGGGTGGGATATTTCAAAAGAACAGCATGTATACTATCTATGGTGAAACAGATCACCAGCCCAGGTGGGATGCATGAGACAAGTGCTCAGGCCTGGTGCACTGGGAAGACCCAGAGGAATCGGGTGGAGAGGGAGGTGGGAGAGGGGATCGGGATGGGGAATACGTGTAAATCCATGGCTGATTCATATCAATGTATGAAAAAACCCACTGAAATGTTGTGAAGTAATTAGCCTCCAACTAATAAAAATGAATAAATAAATAAAAAATTAAAAAAAAAAAAGTTACATAGCTTTCTCCACAAAGGACTTACATGTCCTTTTAAGATATATTTCTAAATAATTGATTTTAAATGCCTTTTAAGTGTTAATTAAAACATTTTATCAGTTTTAAAACTGAAGGTTCCCTTTTTCCCGTTACTTAGGTCACTGAATGTTATCTGAGAGTCCAGTGAATGCTTTGCTTCCCTACCATTATATAAGTTCTCTAATTTCCTGTGAGAATTAGTAGCTGGTGGAACATACATGAGGAATTTCAACTTTGACAACAGACTTTCTATGCTAAGTATGCTTTGTTCAAAGAAGTCTTATAGTTTAAAGAATTCCTACTCATTTCCTGGGACTTTCAGAGTCAATCTTATTTGCAGGTTGCATTCCAAATTTTGACTTTGACAGCTCCTAGTTGTGTCTCTAGTAAACCTCATCCTAAGTTAGATCTTCAGGCACTGATATCAGTTGTATTTTTACCTGTATTAAGCTCTGTTTTTGCCTACTTTGGGACTTTTAGTTGGTTGTTTATGTGGTTATTTGTATTACTAAGCAGTAGTTGAAAAACCTAAAAGTCAAGCTCTTGTCATTGATGTAGAGAGGTCTACCAAATACTGGTTCTACCATAAATGTTTGTGAGTGAATGAGCTGCTTTCATACAGAAATTCATGAGGTTTTGTCAGTGGCTCTGTTCCATGTCCCATTATGATGTTTTTTGTCAACCATCCATCATGATACTAAAAATGTCATTTCCTCTTTCGCCTTTCCTTATTCTCCTACTCTTTCCTCTGATTTTGTTTCCATTTCCTTTTTCTCTTCCTCCTCAAAATATAATATTGGGTTATACTATATTTATATATTTTATTTATATTATTTATTTAATTATTGGGTTTCCCCTCACCATCAATGCTGAGAAGTTTCTACTCTGGCTTTAAGTATAGAAAGAAAGTGAAAGTGAAAGTCACTCGGCTGTGACTGATTGTTTGCTACTATATGGACCATACAGTCCATGGAATTCTCCAGGCCAGAATACTGGAGTGAGTAGCCATTCTCTCCTTCAGGGGATTTTCCCACCTTAGGGATCGAACCCATGTCTCCCACATCGCAGGTGGATTCTTTACCAGCTGAGGCACAAGGGAAGCCCTTAAGTATGGATCACCCAATCAAATACTCCACCCTCTTATTTTGAGTAATCAGACAGAGGATTTTGTGTTTTCACTAAAAATATTCATAAATGAAAAATGTACGGTATTAACCAGGATTCACCAGAGAAACAAAACTAATGGATCCATCTGTCTGTTTATCTATCTATCTTTGAGTTGGTACATATGATCATGGGGGCTAAGTCCCAGTGATCTGCTATCTGCAAGGTGGAGACCTAGATAAGCCAGTGATACAATTCCAATGTAAGTACAAAGTCTTGCGAGTCAGGGGAGCCAGTGTGTAAATCTCAGTCCAAGGACAATGTCTCAGTTGGGCAGGCAGACAGAAATAAGGCAAATCCTCCCTTCCTACCCTTTTCATTCTAGTCAGGCCCTCTAAATGGATTGGATCACGCCCCCCCCCCACCCCCCTCTGTTTTATTGAGTCCACAGATTCAAATGCTAATCTCATCCAGAAATACCCTCACAGACACATTCAGAAGTGTTTAATCTGGGCACTCATGGCCCATCAAGTTGGCACATAAAATTAAACACCCCATATACATTTCAATGTAACCTTTGATTTCCGGTGGGTATAAACCGTTTTAAGTCATTTTGCAAATTCAGAAAACTAATGTATGCTTCTAAATCCCACAGACTATCCAAGTCATATAAGGAAAAAGTATAAGACACTCTTAAATCACAAAAGATTTAACATCTCACTAAGGAAAGGACACCTTTAATCCATCCCTCTTGAGTGGATCAGATGTTTTAGGAAAAGGAAGGAAGGAAGGAAGGAGGAAGAAATATGAAAACATTAAAACAACAGCAGTTTATTGATACTTGTTCAACATCAAATAACCTTATTTCTTCTCAGTCTTGAAAAAATAAAAGCATCTGCTTTGGTTTCATGAACACGCATTTCATTGAGATTGCTCTATTTTTAAACAGTGATGTAGGATTGTGTAAATGTGATTATTATTCTGACCTATGTCTCTAGACTCTACAGTTTAGAATCATGGGAGGAATGGCTATTGATACAATGCTCTATTCAAATAGAAAAATAATCCAATAGAGACATTCTCTTGCATTTGAAAAATTTCATAATCTCACTTGACAAAGGAAATTTGGAAGATTTGCAATAACTGCATAGGTCTCAGTAGAAACAAATAAAAATCCTCTGTTTTGGGTTTTGTTTTGTTTTTTTTCTTACAATGACTTCCTATGTCCTAGATGCTGTAGTTTTGTTTGTTCAAGTTTTTACCCCAAAGAAAGTAGTTTTCCTTGTATACACAGTATCATGGTCAAGGTCTTTAGCTTGCCTTCTTCACTGGTCATAGCCATCTTACACTCAAATGGTGTTAGAGCTTTTTAATTGCATTGTGCAGGCTATTAAAATGAAGCATTCAGGGAGAACCGGTTGCAAGTCCAAGAGAAGTGGTAAAAATCATAGGTAACTAATCCTTTTGCTACTTGCAATGACTATAAAAGATAATGGCTATGTCAGCAGACAATTAGATCAGCAGTGCAAAGAAACGAAAATACAATACAGGAAAGAACTTCAGACAAAACAACTGTTAAAAAGGAAAAAACAAAAAAAAATCCTTTTCAGTTGGTTCTCTGGAAACATCCCCCGACACATCCAAATTTGACTTGACTATATTCCTTGTCAACGTCTGTCAAACTGGTGATTAAATTCACAAATAAACAAATTATTTGGAATGTTTTAAAAGCCTAGGTTCATTTGATGAAGAAGCTGCCTAGAAGCAGTTGAGTCTCAAGGTAATAGGAACTACTTACATAATTAAAATATTCTACCTTTACCCATGACACTAAGTGTTCCAGAATTTATATAAACTCATCTTATTTATCAGTGTGCTTTGGAAATCCCTCTTGAAAAATCAAATATAGAAGCAGTTACAAATAAAAAGAGGAAACAAGATGCTGCTTCTTTGGCAATATCTCGACTTCATTATCTTAAAAGCTGAGGGAAGCTGGTCTTAGTCACTTTTACATTATGAGAAAACAAAAAGACATCTAAGAGTTAAAAATCATCATTCAGAGCTTTCTGCTTAGAGAAGATTCCAAAGAGCAATTTCTATGTTTTCCCTCTGCCTGTTCAGCACTTTGATGTCTGTCCCTACTCGTGTCTACAATTCCCTTGCACTATAAATAAGGCTGAATTTAACAAAGTGAAGAATTCAGTTTCACACATTGCTAAGTATGAAAATAGTGTTCCATAAAGAACTGCACTGCTAGCTTACATTTCCTGAATAAAAGAGTAGATGATTGATGATGAAATGAACTAACAAATTGAAAGTAAGTATGTATAATGGCGGGGATTTGGTATGTGGCTGTGTTTCTCACCAATGTGTAACTGCCTGGGGATAATACAGAAATTGCCTTTTGCTTGATAGTATAAATTTTAAATCAGTCTCTTTCAGTTAATCAGAAGAAGAGAAGCTCGTCTGGTTCCTGCCACAGCTTTTCTGTTTGTTATTAACTTTGTTCAAAGAACTTATGATTTATTTATTTTTTAATAACCAAATCACACAGTATACAGTGATGGATCTGCAATGATTTCAGGAGATTTGCAGCCTTTATTTTAAACAGAATTACATACCCCTTAGAAGTTCCACATTATTTTCAGCCATCCACAAATGTTATATAAAACAATTAGCCACATTGAGAAAACTGGATTTAAAAAAAAGTAGTGATGATGATGTCTGCCTTTGGGTAGAGAATATATCAAACAGAAACTGAAAGATGTGTACTTAATACAATAAGAGTATAATATGAAGGGGTTCTACATTGTACTACTACCTAAATTCTCCTTCTGCCAGTATCTTCTTTCATTTTCCTGGGTAAACTTCCTTGACATACACAAGAGTCAGACCTTCCCTTTGGAGACCTCCACCAATGGGGGTCAGTCCGGACACCCGGAACTTGCTTCTGACATGCCCTAACCTCTAATCCCACCCCCTCTTTCCCTGAGTTCTACTGCTATCTGTTCAGAATCATCAAGACTAAAATAATGGTCATCTTCATCTTTTTATATCAATCACCACAGGAAGCTTGGCTCTCCAGGTTATACCTTATCCCTCAGATTTCAATTCCCAGAATGTACCCTAGCACATTTCTACCCATCTTTCCCTCTCCCACAACTCCTTCAACCTTTCTTCCTTCATCACTGGATTCTCTAATTTGTCCCATCACTTTCTTGTTCTATCCAGGCTTCCACACAGCTCATTCAGCTGGTGTTAGTCTCCTTACCTCCCTAACCGCTGGACCTGGAGGTGTGGTAGAGATTCTCCTTGTACTAATCACCGCTTCCAGCATATCCTCTTTTCTTCCTCTCTAAAGGCCTTCAGTCTAAATGACTCAAGTCACTTTTTTCCCTTCCATAAAGATTTGATATGTGAATCACTATGACTCTTTAAAAATACCCCGTTTTAACTTTTAGTGATGTTAAACCCACCATGAAAAGCTGCAGAAAGAACAGGGAGATTACTAGGGACTCCCCCATTTCTTTCCACCAGGAAATTACTCCTGCACACACTAGCATTAGAGAGGATGCATATTCCCCGGAAAAGTTTCGTCAAAAGGGCTCTGAACTCAGAAATAAATGGACCAGATGGAGGCAGAGTACTGTAACTTGGGTCTTTGTTGCTCACAGAATGGTCCACAGAGCAGCAGAATTTTTGTTACCTGAGATCTTGTTAGAAATTCAGAAACTGAAAGTCTACACTAGAACTATGGAATCCCAGTGCATATTTTACTGTGTATTTATAGGCATATTGAAGTTTAAGAAGCAATGCCACTGTGTTAACTAAAAAGAATGTGGCAATCCAGTTTATTCTTACCAAGCAAGCCCCACAGCAAAGATCTATAGATGATGATGTTTGAGGGAGGTTTTCAGAGGAAGAGATAGCAAGTTGTCTTCAAAATTAATACTTGCTTTCCCATAGCTCAGAGTTGTCACCAGGAAGCAGTGTCCTAGCTGGAGACATTTCCCAGCCCAATTTCCACTGAACTAGTTCTGGCTACTCTAATGTCTGTCACTTACGGGATAAAGATTTAAAAAGCAAATGTGTCCTCTCTAAAGTTCATCTTCACTTTCTGCCATGAGGGTACTACAAGACCCTATGACAAGAAGGATCACAAGGAAAAGAGTCTGCACTTCTAAATCTCTCGAGAGTAAAATCACCCATTAACCCGAAAAGTGAATAACAAAAATTTTCCATTGTGTTTGAGCCTTTATATTGTCTTTATTTTAGTGTCTATGTGTTACAGAAGCTACCTATGATTTATCCAATACAAATTCTCAACCAAATATCTGGGTGTGTGTGTGTGAACATACTAAGTTGATTCAGTTGTGTCTGACTCTTTGTGACCCCATGGACTGTAGCCCGCTAGGCTCTGTTATCCATGGGATTCTCCAGGAAAGAATAATGGAGTGAGTTGCCATGCCCTCCTCCAGGAAATATTTGGGTGTACATCTGATCAACTTATGATAATGACACTGTATCTCATTGGAATTAACAGAGAATGACTAGCAGAAATTCTTGACCTTGTTTTACAAAACAAGAAATAAGGGAACAGCTTGTAAAAGCCCTTTCACTGGTATAATGCCTTCACTGATTGAGCTCACTTTTCAGTTCAGTTCAGTAGCTCAGTCATGTCCGACTCTTTGCCATCCATTGGAATGCAGCATGCCAGGCTTCCCGGTCTATCACCAACTTCAGGAGCATGCTCAAACTCATGTCTATTGAGTTAGTGATGCCATCCACAGATGCCATCCATTCTCTGTCATCCTCTTCTCCTGCTGCCTTCAATATTTCCCAGCATCAGGGTCTTTTTCATTAAGTCAGTTCTCATCAGGTGGCCAAAGTATTGGTGCTTCCGCTTCAGCATCAGTCCTTCCAATGAATATTCAGGATTGATTTTCCTTAGCAAAAACAATATCAGAAGCTGACTGTGGCTCAGATCATGAACTCCTTATTGCAAAATTAAGACTTAAATTGAAAAAACTAGGGAAAATCTCTAGACCATTCAGGTAGGACCTAAATCAAATCCCTTATGATTATACAGTGGAAGTGAGAAATAGATTCAAGGGATTAGATCTGATAGACAGAGTACCTGAAGAATTATGGACAGAGGTTCATAACATTGTACAGGAGGTAGTGATCAAAACCATCCCCAAGAAGAAGAAATTCAAAAAGGCAAAATGGTTGTCTGAGGAGGCCTTACAAATAGCTGTGAAAAGAAGAGAAGTGAAAGGCAAAGGAGAAAAGGAAAGATATATCCATCTAAATGCAGAGAGACTAGCAAGGAGAGATAAGAAATCCTTCCTCAGTAATCAATGCAAAGAAATAGAGGAAAACAATAGAACAGGAAAGACTAGAGATCTCTTCAAGGAAATTAGAGATACCAAAGGAACATTTCATGCAAAGATGAGCACAATAAAGAACAGAAACGGTATGGACCTAACAGAAGCAGGAGCTATAAGAAGAGGTGGCAAGAACACACAGAAAAACTATACAAAAAAGATCTTCATGACCCAGGTAACCATCATGGTGTGACCACTACCTAGAGCCAGACATCTTAGAGTAGGAGGTCAAGCGGGCCCTAGGAAACATCACTATGAACAAAGCTAGTGGAAGTGATGGAATTCCAGTTGAGCTATTTCAAATCCTAAAAGATGATGCTGTGAAAATGCTGCATTCAATAAGCTCACTTTAGATATTACTTTTTTTCTTTCTTTACATGCATACCCACTGAGCCTTGTGTAGCCTAGGTAATTTATCACAAGACTCCTTAACCACTCCTATAGATAACACCTCAGATGTATGGGTCACTATAGAAATAATGGGGGCTGAAATTGTTTTTCGGGAACTTGGAGTCAGCTCTTGCTCAGTTCAAGCTGGCTAAGACCGGCTGAGACCACCAATCCCAAAACTGGACCTTGGCAGGTGCCTGATGAAAGACCCTTTGATGTCAGAGGGCCAAAAACTCCCTCTGATCACACTAAGCACCTCCAGTTATTAACATGCATCCTATGAAGAAGCATGTAACTCAGATGTACTTGCATAACACACCAATTATCTCACCTTTCCCTTACCTCCAATCACCTTACACACCCCATGCCTAAGACCAGGGTGCTTCTTTATCCTGTAAATATCTCAACCCCCTCACCTTTGAGGAGGTGGATCTGAGCCTTTTTCTCTGGTGTCCTGTATTGGCTGCCTTGTGAATAAATCTATGTCTGCTGAAAACCTCTGGCATCTCAGCATCAGACTTGCTGCAGGGCAGGCAAACAAACTTAGTTTGATAACAAAGTTTAGCAAATCAGTAAGGCCAAGTTCTGTACACAGTTTGCAATTACCACGTCAGTGCCCCACTTTTAAATATGAATGGACAGCAAATGTCACCAAGTATCTGACAAAAGCATCTAAAGGACAAACAGGCATATAGAAAGGGGGAAAAGTCATTATTAACACCAGGAAAAGCAAAGAATTATACAAAAAGAAAGTCAGGATGTATTACAGAATTTGTGTGACCAATATATATATAAAGTCAACATAACATAAGCAGGAAACATGGCTTGACAAATAATATAATTATGTTGGGAGACATAGGAGAGAGAGAGAGTAGGGAGAGTGGGAATATAAGACAGAGAAGTCCTCATCTTCCAATCAAAACAGTATACGTTTACATTTTAAAAATCAAAACATATCAGTATACTTATTTTATTTATGTATAGGGAAGTAAAACTAAGAAGATACAGTTAAGCAATTGAAGACAGTTTCCTCAGAGCATAAATCTGGGGTGAGGAGAGACACAAAGTGAATATGGTTTTGTCATTCTAAGGCTTTTGGGGTATTTTAACTCCTAAATTATATGCACACATAAATGAGTAAAATAAAAGTTAAATTAAAATTTAAAAATGTGTTATTTTATTTTTTCCTTCCTTAACTCCATCTAGGAGCATAATGCTTTATTTGAATTAGTTAATTCTGCAAAAATTTCATTTTATCTCCCCATCTTACCTATCATTAATTTTGTCAATTTGCTCAAATTAAAGATGAGAATCTATGTTTTGCTGGAATGCTTATATGTAAAATTTGCATGTAAACCATCATGCTGAACACAGACAAATAAATAAAGATCCACCATTTATCCCACTGAAGGTATTATTTTACCATAAGCATACAGAAGTGAAAGTGAAAATCGCTCAGTCGTGTCCGATTCTTTGCGACCCCATGGACTATACAGTCCATGGAATTCTCCAGGCCAGAATACTGGAGTGGGTAGCCTTTCCCTTCTCTAGGTGATCTTCCTAACCCAGGGATCAAACTCAGGCCTCCTGCATTGCAGGCAGATTCTTTACCATCTGAGCCACAAGGGGAAGCCCTAAGCATACGGAGGTTAAGTCTAAATCAATGCATTTGATTTTCCAGTTAAATAATCAAAATTTCAAATAAAGAAATTGTTTTTGTTAATCAACTATGACTTAGAAAAGGTGTTGAGGCACAAGAAATTTTTCTCTACTCTTCTAGGTTTTTCTGGTTGGTCTGAGAATACAATGACATGAAATTGATTAACAAAAGAAAATCAAACAAAAAATAACATGTACACATGAAAAAGATCCAGGAAATTGAGTAACTTGCCAAAATGGCCAAAGTGAAGCCCTCACCTTAAATCCCATCTTCAGCTAAAGACAAAAGAATATGCTGAGGGTGGGAAGAGGCTGTTACGAGAGGGTACCAAGAACAGTATAGTAAAAAGCAGATTGTGATAAAGATTTAAGCCTGTGCCTACTCCATGGGCTTCCCTGGTTCCTCAGATGGTAAAGCATTAGCCTGCAATACAGGAGACCCAGGTTCAATCCCTGGGTTGAAAAGATCTCCTGGAGAAGGAAATGGCTACCCACTGTGGCAAGAATCTCCAGTATTCTTGAGTGGAGAATTCCATGAACAGAGGAACCTGGCAGGCTACAGACCATGAGGTCCCAAAGAGTCAGACACAGCTGATGACTGCTTCACTCACTGATGCGCGTTTCTTGAGTTTGGTCATCCTCCCCTCTAGGTATAGAGAGGGAGATGGAGACTTCTCTTACAAATGTAATTGTCTCTTGTTGTTATTGTTGTTCAGTTGCCCATTCATGTCTGACTCTTCGCAACCCCATGGGCTTCACCATGCCAGGCCTCCCTGTCCCACACCATCTCCTGAAGTTTACCTAAGTTCATGTCCATTGCATCAGTGATGCCATCCAGCAATCTCATCCTCTAATTTCCCTGTTCTCCTTCTGCCCTCAATCTTTCCCAGCATTAGGGACTTTTCCAATGAGTTGGCTGTTAGCATCAGAAGATCAAAATACTGCAGCTTCAGCAGCAGCCCTTCCAAAGAGTATTCAGGATTGATTTCCCTTAAGATTGACTGGTTTGACCTCCTTGCTGTCCAAGGGACCTCTCAGGAGTCTTCTCCAGCACCACAGTTCAAAGGCATCAATTCTTTGGTGCTCTGCCTTCTTTACACTCTAGCTCTCACAACCATACATGACCACTGGGAAGACCACAGCCTTGACTATATGGACCTTTGTCAGCAGAGTCATGTCACTTCTTTTCAACACACTGTCTAGGTTTGTTATAGCTTTCCTACCAAGAAGCAATCACCTTCTGATTTCATGGCTGCAGTCACCACCTGAAGTTATTTTAGAACCCAAGAAGAGGATATCTGTCACAACTTTCAGAGTTCTTCCTTCTATTTGCCATGAAGTAATGGGGCCAGATGCTATGATTTTTGTTTTTTTAACATTTAGTTTTAAGCTGGTGTCTTTCACTCTACTTCACCTTCAACAAGAGGTTCTTTAGTTCCTCTTTTAGTACCATTAGAGTGGTATCATCCACATATTTGAGGTTGTTGATGTTTCTCCTCTTGATTCCAGCTTGTAGCTCATCCAGCCTGGCATTTCTCATGATGTGCTCAGCATATAGGTTAAACAAACAGGATGGCAGCAGACAGTCTTGTGGTGCTCCTTTCCCAAACTTGAACCAATCAGTTGTTCCATACAGGTTCTAACTGTTGCTTCTTGACCTGCGTACAGGTTCTCAGGTAACATATAAGATGGTGCTGTATTCCCATCTCTGTAAGAGCTTTACATAGTTTGTTAAGATCCACACAATCAAAGACTATAGCATAGTCGAGATAGATGTTTTCTGGAATTCTCAGAAACAGAGATGTTTTCTCGAATTCCCTTGCCTTCTCTATGGTCCAGCAAATGTTCAATTTGGTCTCTGGCTACTCTGCCTTTTCTAAATTCATCTTGGCCATCTGGAAGTTCTTGATTTGTATAATACTGAAGCCTAGCATGCAAGATTTTAAGCACGACCTTACTAGCGTGGGAGATGAGTGCAACTGTCCAATGATTAGCACATTCTTTAGTACTACCCTTCTTGGAAATTGGGATGAGGATTGACCTTTTCCAGTCCTGTGGTCACTACTGGGTCTTCCAGATTTGCTGACATATTGAGTGAAACACCTTGATGGTATCATCCTTTAGGGTTTTGAATAGCTCTACTGGAATTCTATTACATCCACTAGCTTTATTAACAGCAGTGCTTCCTAAGGCCCACTTGACTTCACAACTACAGAATGTCTGGCTCAGGGTGACTGACCACACTGTTGTAGTAATCTGGTTCATTAAGATATTTTTCATACAGTTCTTCAGTGTATCCTTTCCATCTCTTCTTGATCTCTTCAGTGTCTCCTAGGTCACTATCATTTCTGTCCTTTATTGTGCCCATCTTTGGGAAAAAATGTTCCCTTGATATCTCCAATTTTCCTGAAGAGATCTCTAGTCTTTCCCCTTCTGTTGTTTTCCTCTAGTTTTATACACTGTTCATTGAAGAAGCCTTTCTTGTCTCTCCTAGCTATTCTTTAGAACTCTGTGTATAGTTGGATGTACCTTTCTCTTTCTCCCTGCTTTTTGCTTCTCTTCTTTCTTCAGCTATTTGTAAAGCCTCCTCAGATAACCACTTTGCCTTCTTGCTTTTCTTTTGTTTTCTGCCTTCTGCACAATATTAGGGACCTCTGTCCATAGTTCCTCAGGCACTACTATATCTAATCCCTTGAATCTATTCACTACCTCAACTGCATATTCATAGGGGATTTGATTTAAGTCATAACTGGCTGGCCTAGTGGTTTTCCCCACTTTCTTTAGCTTAAGCCTGATTTTTTTTTTTTTTTTTTAATGAGAAACTGATGATGTGAGCCACAGTCAGCCCCAGGTCCTGGATGAATAGCTGTAAGAAATGTTTCTTATAAATGGATAACTCCTACTTGGTTTTCAGGACCCTTCTCGGTCTACTATTTCTCAGAAAATAATCAGTTAAAAATAATTAAAACGCCAAAGAGACGAATTTTAGGGTGGCAAATTCTGCTTCCCTACAAAGGAAAAAGAAGATAAGAAGTTGAAGGAGAAGAAAATATTACCATACCTAATCCTAAACAATGTACTTCAACAGCCTTCAATGCCATTTTGAACTGTTACAAAGTAACATCAACGGTGCTACTGCTGCTGAGTCGCTTCTGTCGTGACCGACTCTGTGTGACCCCATAGACGGCAGCCCACCAGGCCCCACCGTCCCTGGGATTCTCCAGGCAAGAACACTGGAGTGGGTTGCCATTTCCTTCTCCAATAACATACGCCACATATGCTTAAAGAAAAAGCATTTGTATGAAAGTGAAAAGTGAAGTCGCTCAGTTGCGTCTGACTCTTAGCGACCGCATGGACTGCAGCCTACCAGGCTCCTCAGTCCATGGGATTTTCCAGGCAAGAGTACTGGAGTGGGTTGCCATTGCCTTCTCCGAAACACCAATGGTGGGGTTCCAAACTGAAATCAAAATATTGCTGTTGTTCAGTTGCTAAGCGGTGTCCAACTCTTTGCAACCCCATGTAATTATATAGTAATTACATAAACGGTGAGTATAAAATGCCAGTAGTGTTTCCCTTAGATTCCTCTTGGAAGTCACTGCATATATAAATACCTAGGCCAAAGCTACATGAGAAGAATAGTGAAGTAAGTAACAGAACAGCCAAGTTGCAAGTCTCCTGTTCTAAAATACTCTGAAGTTAGAATACTAAACATTGTAATTGACAAGTTTGTTACTGAACAGCTAAAGACTGTTTTTTTAAAAATTCCTGTTATCACTTTACATTTATGATCATGTGTTTTCAGCAACATTACAAGTAACATAGGAAATGCCTGCTAGGATACAGATTTACTGCCACAGTGTCTTGATTTTGTTCTTTTGTTTGTTTTTTAATGTGATTCCGGTTTTACTTTATGTTAGGTAGTTAGACTAGGAAAAAGGAGTCCAAAATGTCGGTAGCTAAAGGACAAAGAAGGGAAAAGCCCGCAAAAATAGAACAAAGGAAGGTCTGAGGACTGGAGTGAGGACTTCAGGTAAAACAAACAGTCCTCCTGGCTAGCCCAATTTACATAGGGCATGCCCAGGGGGAGGAGGAAAGAAAACATACAAAATTGAGCTGGGGCTTCTCTTCACTTCCTGTCTTTTGGGTCAGCCCACCCTCATGCTCAGAGGATGTATTTTCCTTTGCTTTTAAAATAAAACTGAGCTATAATATGGAGCTGTAACACTGGTCCATCTATCGCTTCAAATTTTTTATTGCGACGAGACAGAACCAAGGAAATTACAAACTCCCCTGACACTTTATAAAAAGAAAAATTATTTTCCACTTTAGTTTGATCGGAGGCTAAATCCAGACATAAGGAGCAGAGATAGGAAACAAAATGAAAATGATTCACTTCACCCTTCTATTTCTAAAGATTGCTGCTTCAAAACACAAAGACCTCCCATGCAGTAATTATATTTTGTTACTTTACATAATAATACAGCTTACAGTCACTTCTGTTTTCTGAATTACCTGGAGGCAGCAAATTGTTCTTGCAATTATCTGATTTTCTAAGTAACTAGGACAGAGTTCTCAAACTGTGAAGCTGATCACCCTGGGATGACTTCAATCTTTTCCTGGGGATGTGAAAGCCAGTCCAAAGAGAAGGATGGTATATTTTCCTGTTCAGTAATTATTTTCACTAATGGTTGAGAAGGCATTTAACTGGGAATTTTTGGTACATTTTATTTCTTTTGATGAAGTATATCATTTCTCTTCTATATTGTGAAATAAAAAAGATATGTATGTGTTTCATTAGCATTCAAACATTAATAATAGCAGTTGGAACTTATATTGGTTGCTATTCAGTCATGTCCAACTCTTTGTGACCCCATGGACTGCTGCACACCAGGCTTCCCTATTCTTCACTATCTCATTGAGTTTGCTCAAATTCATATCCATTGAGTCAATGATGCCATCCAACCATCTCATTCTCTGTCACCCACTTCTCCTCCTGCCCACAATCATTCTTTGCATCACAAAGTATTGGAGCTTCAACTTCACCTCCAGTCCTTCCAATAAATATTCAGGGCTGATTTCCTTTAAGATTGACTGGTTTTATCTTGTTTTCCAAGGGACTCTCAAGAGTCTTCCCCAGCACCACAGTTTGAAAGCATCAGTTCTTCAATGCTAGCCTTCTTTAGAGTCCAACTCTCACATCTGTACATGACTGCTGGAAAAACCATAGCTTTGACTAGGTGGAGCGATGCCAGCAAAGCAAGTCTGTGCTTTTTAATATGCTGTCTAGGTTTGCCATAGCTTTTCTTCCAAGGAGCAAGCATTTTTTAATTTCATTTCATGGTTGCAGTCACCATCTGCAGTGATTTGTGAGACCAAGAAAATAAATTCTGTCACTCTTTCCATTGTTTCCCCATCTATTTGCCATGAAGGGATGGGACCAGATGCCAGTATCTCTGTATTTTGAATGTTGTTTTAAGCTGCTTTTTCACTCTCCTCTTTCACTTTCCTCAAGAGGCTCTTTAGTTCCTCTTCAATTTCTGACATAAAGGTGGCATCATCTGCATATCTGAGGTTATTGATATTTCTCCCACAATCTTGATTCCAGCTTGACCTTCATCTAGTCTGGCATTTCCCATGATGTACTCTGTATGAGTTAAAAAGCAGGGTGACAGTATACAGCCTTGAAGTACTCTTTTCCTAATTTGGAAGCAGTCCATTGTTTCATGTCTGGTTCTTACCTCATACAGGCTTCTTGATCTCATACAGGTTTCTCAGGAGGCAGATAAGGTGGTGTGGTATACCCGTCTCTTTAAGAGTTTACCACAGTTTGTTGTGATCCACACAGTCAAAGGCTTTATCATCAATGAAGCAGAAGTAGATATTTTTCTGAAATTCTCTTGCTTTTTCTATGACTGAACAGATGTTGGCAATTTTATCTATGGTTCTTCTGTCTTTTCTAAATCCAGCTTGTACATCTGGAAGTTCCCAATTCACATACTGTTGAAGCCTGGCTTGAAAGATTTTGAGCAACAATTTGCTAGCATGTAAAATGAGTACAATCATGCAGTAGTTTGAACATTCTTTGGCATTGCCCTTCTTTGGAAATGGAATGAAAACTGACATTTTCCTGTCCCATGGCCATGGCTGTTTTCCAAATTTGCTGGCATATTGAGTGCACCACTTTCACAGCATCATCTTTTAGGATTTGAAATAGCTCAGCTGGAATTCATCACCTCCACCAGCTTTGTAGTAACACTTCCTAGGGCCCACTTGACTTTGCACTCCAGGATGTCTGGCTCTAGGTGAGTGATCACACCATCGTGGTTATCTGGGTCATGAAGATCTTTTTTGTACAGTTCTTCTGTGTATTCTTTCCACCTCTTTATAATATCTTCTGCTTCTGTTAGGTCCATACAGTTTCTATCCTTTATTGTGCCCATCTTTGCATGAATTGGTCATCAGATTAGTAATTTCCTTCTGTTTGCATCTCAGAGTAAAAGTGTAAAGATTTTAATGAATCAGATAATAAGGGTTCTATTTGCTTTATAATATATGCTGCTGCTGCTAAGTCGCGTCAGTCGTGTCCAACTCTGTGCGACCCCATGGACAGCAGCCCACCAGGCTCCTCTCTCCCTGGGATTCTTCAGGCAAGAATACTGGAGTAGGTTGCCATTTTCTTCTCCAATAACATACACCACATATGCTTAAAGAAAAAGCATTTGTATATTTTTATGTATTGATTTACTTTTGGCTATACTGGGTCTTCACTGCTACATGGGCTTTTCTCTAGTTGCAGGTACTAGAGTGTGGGCTACTCGATAGTTGTGGTGCTCAGGCTTCTCATTGCCGTGGCTTCTGCTGTTGTGGAGCATGGGCTGTAGGGAAGGCAGGCTTCAGTAGTTGCAGCACATGGGCTTAACAGTTGAGGTTCCCAGGCTCTAGAGCACAGGCTCAGTAGTTGTGATGCATGGGCTTAACTGCTCCCTAGCATTTGGCATCTTCCCAGATCAGGGATTGAACCTGTGTCTGTTGCACTGGCAGCGGCTGATTCTTTACTACTGAGCCACCATAGAAGCACTGAGAATATTGATAATTGTGATCTTTCCAAGATATTATAATATTCCAATTTCTTTTTGACTTAATAAGTCATTGTCTATCCCTCTACCTTCTCACCTCAACATCTTCTTTTGTCTTTAACTAGAATTGGTATTGACATGGTGGTGTGGTCCATTTTGGGGAGTTACTCTGTTTCCCTGGGTCTCTCCTATTTTTCTCCTATTAACCTGTCTTTTTCTTTCAGGGGGTTTCTGAGCCAAGAAACTAGAAAGAGAGAGGGAAATTATTTTTCCTCCCTTGCCAGATCACAGAGAAACTACTTGTTGCCTACCTTCTAGCCACCCTGATGAAGCAGGATACAGAATCGGAAGTAATGTTGCCACTGAAGAGTAAGTTTTCATAAAGCCATGCTCTGTATAAGTAAGAAATCTTCACAGCTCATTAGTTGATCTATTCCCCAGAACAGGCATAAACAACCTTTACTCTTTGCAAGTGGAACAGCCATAGGAATAATATGCATGTTATGGCTTATCTCTACTCTGTTCAATTAACCAGAAGTCTAACTTTTTCATTCTGACTTATTATTATTTTAAAGAATTCTTCTGCTGATATTCCCTCCATTTTATATTTTTCTGGAATACATACTTTTGTATTTGTATATACAAAATGATGTTTATTAACTCTAATAAGGTCTCAAAAATAATCAGAAAACTGCAGAAGAAATAACGTGATCATTGTTGACATTTACATATATTTACTAACAATAATTTTGTGTTTATATTTTCTGAAAAGAAACTAATTATAATCTTCAATTTTGTATTCTACTTTTTGTTCTGCTTAACATTTTTTTTTGTGAATTTTCCATATGCATGTAATTCAAAAACATATCATTATATAGATGTACAAATGTCTTTAGAGCCATGTTGGGAGGATGTTAAGCAGTTACTGCAATTGTCTTACTCAGTTCAAAGATGTGTTAAATGAAAAGACTACAAATTAAGAGAGAGTGGAGTCTGCTTATACTATATATTAGTCTAATGGCTGGAGAAGGAAATGGCAACCCACTCCAGTGTTCTTGCCTGGAGAATCCCAGGGACGGGGGAGCCTGGTGGGCTGCCGTCTATGGGGTCGCACAGAGTCGGACACGACTGAAGTGACTTAGCAGCAGCAGCAGCAGTCTAATGGCACACATTTGTTTCTATATAAGAGTAAAGAAATCAGAGAAACTAAAATATCACATTGAAATGCTAGAGTTTACTGAACTAAAGCAAACTCAAGTGAATTCTTGGACCAGCTCCAGAATATTACTGAATGAATGAAACATGTCCCATTTAATACAATTGCAGTCAGTAAGAAATGTGGAAAACTGGAGAATATTCACCTTGTTTATAGCCAATAAAATTTAATTTTTCAAGCCAAACAATATATTTCTGATAACCTGTCAGCAGGGTGTAACCTTCAGATATCAAATAAAGCTTTATCTGTACTTGAGAAGAATTCCAGGATATCAGACTTCATTTTGTATAATTATGATACTGTTCATAGGCAAATAAAAAAGACTTTAAATCACTTAAACTTTTTGCAGTGTCTGTGACCTTTATTTTGATAAATTCTCTCCAATGGGAGCTTCTAACCATCAAGACTTATTTACTTAGACATCTGCTACATAACTGTTCATATACATTCATTAACCACCATGCACTAGAAACTTCTGTGTAAACTCAAATGTTCTGTGCACTTTTCTCCTAGCTGTAGAACCCTGTGAGACTTAATTTCAACTTGCCCGTCACTTGTGTGCTATGGGCTAGGACTATTCACTCCTAAACATGTCCTTCACTTGGTTCTCACTAGTCAAAGGTCATGCTATAAATCATTCTTCACCCAGAAAACACACCAAGACTTGGAAAACTGGGCAAGAACTGTTTCAGAGGAATCTCTGTAGATTACTTGGAAAGTAGACCAACCATAAAGTCTCAATAACCAAAGGATGTAGGACTATGAGTATACCTATTAAAATGGCAAATGAAGTTCCAGAATATTGCAACCGGCTTAAGAATATATTTTTATATTAGAATTTATTAGCATGAGTGTGTTTTGTAACTATCAGAAAACTTCATAAATGGTATTACATAAAAATCATGAACCTTGTTATAAAATAGACTTTGATTAAAATCCAGTTCAACTGGTTAATGACTCCAGAACTCTCTGGAGTCACTTATAAAATGGGGAAAAATAATTCCTAGGAGAATGAATTATTTTAAGTATTTGAAATAATTAACTAATCTAGTCAGAAATGGGTCCCCTACTCTGATATTGTGTTTTCATTCCAGGTCTCTATAACAGTTATTCCATATGCCTCCAGATAATCATAGTGCTCTGGCAGGAAAGCTGAACATATAACTGTAATAAGTATCTGTCCTTGAAAGGATAAACCACTGGTTCAAGTATAGAAGGCGATTTTGGAGTTAACTCGCCATAAGTGGTTGGTTAGTCTCCCTCCGAAATAATACCATATTGGGGGATTCATGTTGGGTTTCATTACTATAAATTGTTTATTCAGAGGCAGAAGTAGCTTGATTACCATTAGTACACAAGAGACCGTACTGTCAGACATGTACATGAACTCCATTAACTGCATCAGCGTGGGCACTGACAGTGGGAACAGTGATTTCCTTGAAGATGTCACTGCTACATCCTAAAAAACGTTCATGGTGTATTTTTAGTTCATCTATAAAATCAATTCATAAACATACAAATTATTGAATATGAAGATTATGAATATGAAGATCTTCAAGAATATAAACACAAACCCTCAGGGATCTGTTAACCCTGTGTTTGAATATATATCCACTATGTTAATATATCCAAATGATCAACTTAGAAAAAGGATATACTTTTAAAAGCTGTAAATATAAGACCATCAACGGGAAATTACAGTAACATCCAAAAACCCAAAAGAATGGGCACTACTGCTTTAAGTGGTACAGAGGATGTAATTAGCAACATTAAAAGATATACTAAATTGTTATCTTCCTAAAATAGTGAGAACAGTCAGAGTAAGCAGAAAACAATGATAAATACATGTGAACATGTTTTGATCTGTGTATTTTCAGATCCATGCTTCTTCAGTTACAATGAGAAAACTATTTCTTAGCAGGTTTATCTGTGACTATTAAAAAACCATGCTGATAATCTTCCTGAAAGCATACTCATCTAGCTCCTCTTTTAAACCTAAAAAGTGACCATGAGTCTAATCCGGAATCACTTCACATACATAAGTACTTTTGTCAGCTACCTTTCATCTACAACTCACTTCCTTATATCTTATTCAAAATTATCTTTTTTCAAACAAAATGATTTCATCAGAAAAAAAAAAAATGGAAAGAAATGTGGATTTCAGCCTGATTTTTTTTTTTTATTGTACCCATTCACTGCCTGACTGCTGTTAAACACAATTGTTTCTAAAACCAGGCAATATGGCCTTGAAGTATGTATTCATGATATATGATACTTAGATACAATCAGTTGGAAGATTAACGTAACTTGCTATAGAAATAAACACTGCACATTTCTATATTATCATTGCTGATTAAATAGAGAACAGGTATACTTCAGAAATCTAACATTCTTATTTTATCGCCCTTTTATTTCACATGTCTAATTCAATGATACATATGACTATATAACAACTTTTGCTTCTACATAAAGCTTTATTTCTGGTTTTCCAGTTCTTTCAATTTTTTGAGAACTGGATTAGAAACATTTTACAGTTACAGTGTCTCTGTATACACTTAAGCTAATGCTTCAAAAAGTGAGACTATTTTATTTAATTTGTCTTATTACTTTATGAAAATAAAGAACAACTAAGTACTCTAATCAGCACATTTACACTTTTAAATATTGCATTTAATTATATCCTTCTGCTTAACAAAAAAGAGACAATTGAAGGTAGTTAGAAGTGTTTTCCATAATGGGTTTCTATTATAAGATGAGCTAACCCTCTAAAGGGTATGCATTAATGTTTATGAATTCAATACCGCAAGTCTATTAGTTCTGCCTTAGGGAAGGAGAATTCAGTGAACTATTTTAACAGCAAAATCTGAATTTTGCTTGAATGATGACAAATAATCATAAAAACACATCTATTGTAATGATATCTGATCATATGTGAATATATGAACATACCAAAAAGGGTATATTCAAGCTTATCCTTTTACTAATACAAAGGGTATAGAAATTAAAATTTGATGGTAAATCAGCTTCTTAGTGACCAATGCACTGTGATGAGACAGTCTTGAAGACTACTAAAATAATCATTTTGTCTAGCAAGTATACTTGAATTACCCTTCATTTCATTTAGACAGCTGTTTTCACTGATGTCCAACAAGAGTTGGACAACCAGCTCAAATACTTGTTCTGGATTAAACTTAACATGAATTAACTGGATAATAAGCATAACTTGATAAGTTTATCTAGCTGTCCTTTAGAAACAACTTTTCCATTTGAGAAGAGTCATTTATTCAAGAATGAAGGTTCATTGGGAAAGTGAAAACAGGAAGAGTTATAGAATATAAGTTTATATTTTTAAATAAAAAGGGTTGTAGAATATAATTGTGTATTTTTTTAAATATAAATTTTAAAAAGGTGAAATAAAAAATTAATCCCATGGGTTTGGATATCTATTCTATTTAAAAATTCCCATGTGATCATGATGAAAAAAGAATCCAAAATATTAAAAACCTCAAAGAAACTCTAATTTTTGAAAGACAGACAAAAACTCAAAATCTTCCTTATTCCTAAAACATTAGTACTCAGATCACTCTCTGCATTAACAGTGCTAAGCCCCAGTAAGATGACTGCTCAGTTTAGGTATCAAGCTGTGAACATAATCTTCCCTTAAAGTTCACTTAAATGCCCCACATAATACAACATTGAGTGATGGACAGACCCATATCCCTTTGATCTCTTCCTAAACTTGTCAATCATGTGCTCTTTGTCCCAGTTTTGCCCCAAAGACTCTAATAATCAAATAGATTTCTGGTATACCTTATCTTGTATGCAACTGTATGTTTTATTACTACTAACTCAGGTAGGGTTTATAACTACTCAAAAAATTAAAATTAAAAAAAAAATTCAAACTACAGATAACGATTAGTTAGAAGCCCCTTGCTTTGTTCACCTCTAAGCACAAGAAATAAAATAAACAGTGAAATTAAAAGAATACTTTTGGTGGCTTCCCTGGTGGCTCAGTGGTAAAGAATCCACCTGGCAATGTAGAATACATGGGTTCAACTTCTGATCCCGGAAGATCCCAGCCACAGAGCAACTAAGCTCATGTGCCACAGCTATTGAGCCTGTGCTCTAGATCCTGCAAGGCACAACTACTGAGCCCGTGGGCTGCAGCTACTGAAGCCCATGTGCCTATAGTCCGCGCTGCACAAGAGAAGTCACCGCAATGAGAAGCCCGTGCACTGCAACCAGAGGTTTGTCCCTGCTCTCTGCAACCAGAGAAAAGCTAGTGCAGCAAGCCCATGTGCAAAGATCCAGAATAGCCAAAAAATGAATAACATAAAATAATAATACTATGAATCATTAATTGGTTCCATTTCCTTTCTTACTGCTATGTTACTAGTAAAGCACACACTTAATATATCTTTTAAAAATATCATGTTTAATTAATTTAGTTGGTCAAGTCACTCAAAAGTACTAAAAATCAAAATGCCTAATAAATGGTTAACAAAAGCTATCTGCTCATCTTAAAAAAAAGAAAAAGCTTTATTGAGACTTAATTAACACACTATAAAGTTTACCCAGATTTAAAGTTTACTTTGGCTACTCTGGATCATTTGCATTTCCACACAAATCTGATCATCAACTTACCAGTTACTGAAAAAAGTAGGTTAGAATTCTGGAAGGGAATGTGTTCAATCAGTAGATCAAATTAAGGAGAACTCCATCTTGATAAGGGGCTTCACTGGTAGTTCAGCAGGTAAAGAAACTACCTGCAATGTGGGAGACGGGAGACCTGGGCTCAATCCCTGGGTTGGGAAGGGAAAGTATTCAGTATTCAGTAGGCAGTATTCAGGCCTTGAGAATTCCATGGACTGTGTAGTCCATGATGTTGCAAAGAGTCGGACATGACTGAATGACTTTCACCTTCACTTTCTTTCCTTCTTGATAATATTGTCTTCTGATTTATGAACATTGTATGTGTTTCTGTTTATTTAGAACTTTTTAAATTTCTTTGAACCACATTTTCATGTTGTCAGTTTCTACTTTTTTAAATTTATTCCTAGGTTTTTAAAAAAGTTTTTGCAAATGGAATTATTTCCTTAATTTCATATTCTGATTGTTCATTGCATCTGTATAGAAATAAAACTGATTTTTACATTGATCTTGTATCTTACAATTTGCTTATTAACTCATTTATTATTTCTAACAGTATCTTGGAAGGTGTGGATTCCTTAGGATTTTCTGTGTTCAAGATCATGTCATCTGTGAATACAGTTTTACCCTTTCCTTTTCAATCTGAATGTTATTTCTTTTTTCTTATTTTTTTTTTCCTAATTTTTCTAGCTAGAACCTCTAGTACAATGTCAAATAAAAGTGGAGAGTGGAGACATTATTGTTTTGATCCTGATCTTAGGCAAAAGCACACAGTCTTTCTTTATAAATGGTGAGAATGATTCTTAAGGCAGGCAAAGAAGCTATAAAGTTCTTTTGGCATGGAGGAATATATTTTAACACTGCAGGTACTTTGTTAAATCTAACCTATAAAGATCACTGCCCAAATAGACTTAGATGGGACCATTCTAAAAATCAGAAAGGCTTCCCAGGAAAAATGCAGGATTTTTATATGAAATTTTCATTATATAGCATATAATAGTTTAAGTATTTTGGAGACTTTAGACATATTAGCTATTTCTATTCAATGAGTAAAAAGAGATTTTAAATATCAATATCATAAAAGTTCTATTACACAAGCTCCAACAGTCTATATCTGACTTCTACATTATCTGTCATCCCTAAAGAAACTATTTCTTATAGCATAGAATGCTAGAGTACAATGCAAACATTCTTTTGGTCTGAGTGCACAATAGGAGTACAGAAGAATATATGATGATATCAGCTTTGCACTGTCTCTTTGAAAAAGACAAAATCAAGTTTACGTTACACAGTATTACATTTTGTTCTCTCTATCCACATCTCTATGATACTTTCATTCCACCACAAGAATATGTTAAAAGCTAACAATCATTAAGTCATTGATCTGTATAGATTCTATTCTTGGAAATACAAATGATTCTCTAATTCAGAGGCCAATAAACAAATACATGTGACATCTGGGTTTCCCCTCCCCTCAATACCAGATCCTAAAGTAGAGAAAACCACTAGATAACTCAGGTATGAGCTAAATCAAATCCCTTACGATTATACAGTGGAAGTGAGATATAGAATTAAGGTACTAGATCTGAGAGAGTGCCTGATGAACTATGGACAGAGGTTAGTGACAATGTACAGGAGATAGGGATCAAGACAATCCCCAAGAAAAGAAATGGAAAAAAAGCAAAATGGTTGTCTGAGGAATTGTTACAAATAGCTGTGAAGATAAGTGAAAAGCAAAGGAGAAAAGGAAAGATATTCCCATTTGAATGCAGAGTTCCAAAGAATAGCAAGGAGAGATAACAAAGCCTTCCTCAGTGATCAATGAAAGAAATAGAGGAAAACAATAGAATGGGAAAGACTAGAGATCTCTTCAAGAAACTTGAGATACCAAGGGAATATTTCAAGCAAAGATGGGCTCAATAAAAGACAGAAATGGTATGGACATAATAGAAGCAGAAGACATTAAGAAGAGGTGGCAAGAATACACAGAAGAATTGTACAAAAAAGATCTTCACAACCCAGATAATCACCATGGTGTGGTCACTCACCTAGAGCCAGACATCCTTGAATGTGAAGTCAAGTGGCCCTTAGAAAGCATCACTATGAACAAAGCTAGTGGAGGTGATGGAATTCCAGTTGAGTTATTTCAACTCCTAAAAGATGATGCTACAACAGTGCTGCACTCAATATGTCAGCAAATTTGGAAAACTCAGCAGTAGCTACTTGACTGGAAAAGGTCAGTTCTCATCTCAATCCCAAAGAAAGGCAATGCCAAAGAAAGCTCAAACTACCGCACAATTGGACTCATCACACACGCTAGTAAAGTAATGGTCAAACTCTCCAAGACAGGCTTCAACGATACGTGACATGAACTTCCAGATGTTTAACCTTGTTTTAGAAAAGGCAGGGGAACCAGAGATCAAATTGCCAACATCCGCTGGATCATTTAAAAAGCAAGAGAATTCCAGAAAAATATCTATTTCTGCTTTGTTGACTATGCCAAAGCCTTTGACTATGTGGATCACAGCAAACTGTGGAAAATTCTGAAAGAGATGGGAATACCAGACCACCTGACCTGCCTCTTGAGAAACCTGTATGCAGGTCAGGAAGCAACAGTTAGAACTGGACATGGAACAACAGACTGGTTCCAAATAGGAAAAGGAGTACTTCAAGGCTGTATATTGTCACCCTGCTTATTTAACTTATATGCAGAGTACATTATGAGAAATGCTGGGCTGGATGAAGCACAAGCTAGAATCAAGATTGCCAGGAGAAATATCAATGAACTCAGATATGCAGATGACACCACCCTTATGGCAAAAAGCAAAGAACTAAAGAGCCTCTTGATGGAAGTGAAAGAGGAGAGTGAAAAAGTTGGCTTAAAGCTCAACATTCAGAAAACTAAGATCATGGCATCTGGTCCCATCTCTTCATGGCAAATAGATGGGGAAACAGTGGATACAGTGGCAGACTTTCCTTTTTTGGGCTCTAAAATCACTGCAGATGTTGACTGTAGCCATGAAATTAAAAGACGCTTACTCCTTGGGAGGAAAGTTATGACCAACCTAGATAGCATATTAAAAAGCAGAGATATTACTTTGCCAACAAAGTTCCATCTATTCAAGGCTATGGTTTTTCCAGTGGTCATGCGTGGATGTGAGAGTTGGGCTATAAAGGAAGCTGAGCATCAAAGAATTGATGTTTTTGAACTGTGGTGTTGGAGAAGACTCTTGAGAGTCTCTTGGACAGCAAGCAAATCCAACCAGTCCATCCTAAAGGAGATCAGTCCTGAGTGTTCATTGAAAGGACTGATGTTGAAGCTGAAGCTCCAATGCTTTGGCCACCTGATTCAAAGAGCTGACTCATTTGAAAAGACCCTGATGCTGGGAAAGATTGAGGGTGGGAGGAGAAGGGGTTGACAGAGGATGAAATGGTTAGATGTCCTGACTCAATATGAGTTTGATATGAGTTTGAGTAAACTCCAGGAGTTGGTGATGGGCAGGGAGGCCTGGCGTGCTGCAGTCCATGGGGTCACAAAGAGTCGGACACAACTGAGTGACTGAACTGAACGGAACCTCCAGTTGAGCTTACATTAAGCTTTGCTTCTCTAACCCACTGTATTAGCCTTGAAGACAGTTTTCTTTGCTTAACTTGGGAACAATATTTGCTTTGACAGTGCTTTTTATAATTATTATTATAATCAGCTTTGTTTATTGACCTTTATCTTTAAAACAAAAGATTTACTCAAGGAACTATTATCTCAAATAATTTTTTAGAATGGTTTGTCTGTTAAAGTGTATTTGTAAATAATTGGTTTTTAAAGGTGTGCTAACCCGTCTTGAAGAACTTTACTAACTTACTTCAATTAGCTGAGCATTAATATCGACTTGAGGCAGTAGTACATAGTGGTTAAAAACACTATAGTCCAGGGATTCTGGACTATAACTAACTAGTTTAATGTTCCAAGTCCACCCCTCACTAGTTGTGTGAGCTTGGGCAAGTTATCTACACTCTTTGTACATTCAATGAATCACATACACAATGAAGGTTCCTAGTATCTATTTACAGAGCTGTGAAGATTAAATGGTTATATGTAAACTTGACTTGAAAATGTCTGCAGTATACTAAATGCTATACAAATGCATGCAGTTTTTATAAGGAAATGTTTTGTTCATTGAAAAGAATTTTTTCTCACATTGTAATCTCAGTGTACCAAGTAGCCACTTAAAATGCTTATATGAATTAGGTTATTTAGAGCAAACTAAATGCAGCTATTAACACAACTCCAAAAAGTATTTCAATCTTATAATATGTACTTCCAAAGATCTTGTATTTATTTTAAGGCTTTTTAAGGAATAAATAACATTACAATGCAGTAGAAAGATTTTGTTTTTGCCATTCTTATATTAGTTTAAGGTGATTATTCAATCATCTGTGTTTCAGTTAGGAAAGGCCTGGTAATGCCCAGTAACAAAGAGCTCCCTTTTATTTCTTGTCTCCCAGTGCCTTCTGTGGACCTAGGCAGTATCTACCTCCCATAAAGCCATTTAGCAATGCTGATTGATAAAGAATCTGAACCTATAGCTTTTTGGTCGGGGAGGTGGGGGAGAATAAAGTATCATATCTGACCATGAGTTTCTCAGAGGTACAGATCACTTCTGCTCTCAGCTCACTATAATAACATTATTTCTAAGGTGCTATCTGACTGCAAATAAGATGAGTAATGAGAGAAAAAAAAAATTGTTTATTGGGTGGCCATTATATCTCTACCTGTCTGTCCTCCAAATACCCCTTCACATGAAATACCTCCTTAAGGGAGACAGCACAAAGTTTCACCAGTGTATCCAGTTCAAAGGCTTATTCTGAGTGACATGCAGTAGTGTCTATATTAGGTCAAGGAATGGCTTTGTTTGGTGTAGATATCTCTGAACTAAAAATATAACTTAAGTCCCTTCTACATTCCAGTATAAAGTTTGTGTGAAACGACTGTAAAAATCACTACCCTTTTGAAGAAGGAAGAATGGGTGACATGCAGTAATGCAGTCTATTTGATTTATTAAGAAATTGAGAACATAATACTATGAGAGACAGTAAGCCTCGCTAACTACTCTATTTGTTCCATTATATTGCCAAACACACAGGGAGGTCTGCCACATATCTATCTATCTGCAATCCCACTGGGAAGGTACTGTAAGGGACCCCATGTCTTTGACTATTATCAATGGAAGGAATAACTACCAAAGGACCATTGATACCAACTATGAACGTTCTTTGATCCACAGAACATTTGTAGTTGGTATCAATGGTCGATTGGTAGTGTCTGTCTTTATCCTTCATGTCCATCTCTGAAGTGGACACTTGGGTACTATGCACTCTTGATGGCTGAGGAGATATTTCAATTCATTTCCTTAACCTAAAAGGTTTGAGCAATTTAAAGTGATATTGAGCCTTAGACTCAAACTTTTTGCTGTAAGATGCAATATCTCCCCAAAACTAAGCTTCTTATATATTTGATTCCACTTAGTTTGTAGGTACAATCTTAGTCTTTCCAACATAAGTTTCAGACTCACTATAATTTTTGCTCTCTTGTCCCCATCCCTCTCTATGTGTTTAGAGGCTACATGATTTTCTATACTCCAATCAGATTTTTGCCTCAAGTTATTTTTTCAGTTTAAAGTATTCTGTCTTCACATTCTTGGTCTGATTTTTTTCTCCCCTGAAGCAATTAAATCAGTTTAAAGATCTTGCTGGACTTTCATATTTTTACTGGTTGGGAGTCCAGAAACAGTGGACTTTCCTAATCCTGAAAGGCCCAGATTTTGTATATTATATTTCTTTTCCTGCATTTTTGCTTAGAAACCAGCCAACTTTTATCTGAAATCATCACTTTCATGTAATATCTTGCCAACACAACCATTTAAAACTATTCAAAATTCTAAATTTTTCAATCTCTCTTTCCCTAAAAGCCACACATCCTTTTTTTTAATCACTGTGAACCCCACTGGTTGGTGATGTTTTTATTTTGTCTTATTTTGAGGTATATGATCCGCCTCCTTAAACCCTGCAGGTATGTAATTTGCCAGATATTTTACTACTGTAAAGATCACCAACTTCTTTAAGCTTTGATATAAGTTTAATGCTACCCCATACATCAGGCTTTTGACACTCAAAAGTTCCACAACTTTGGTTCCATTAACAGGATGTGTCAGGATAGGCTTGAATATTCCACACCAACAACAGCCCGGTGTACAACCGGCAGTGTTAGTGGCTTACAGCAACAAAAGCTTATTTCCCTCTCATACAAAATTTGGCATCTCTCTAAGCAACTCCACAGTAAAACTGTGCACCGGTAACAGAAGTTCCATTATTTGAGTTATATCACACGGAACTGTGGAGGACTCTCCTCACTTCTGTTCATAGCCCATTGACCATTACCACTGACAGTGCGCCTGCCTAATTTCAGGGGTAAGGCAATGTAAAGGAATAAATGAAACGGTTGATGAGCATACCACCTCTGGTCAGTATTACTTTCTAGATTTCTCAATAAATTAAATAGATCACAAAATGCAACCTCTGTCTGTTGCTTTGGTTAAAGCTTTTCTTTGTGTGGAAAGAAATCTCCCACAACTGAACATGTGAGGTTAGTATCATAAGCATATGCTTTACTGTCATTTAAATTATATTAGGAAAATAAGCATGAAATCTAGGGCTGTTGTGTTCAGTAAAATTGAGAGAAATAATTTGCATAAGAATTTAAATACTGTATAGATTAGCATATTAACACATATATATGGCATTTAGAAAGATGGTAACCATGACCCTATATGTGAGACGGCTAAAGAGACACAGATGTAAATAATAAAATTTTGGACTCTGTGGGAGAAGGCGAAGGTGGGATGATTTGAGAAAATAGCATTGAAACATGTATATTATCATATGTGAAACAGATCACCAGTCCAGATTCGATGCACGAGACAGGGTGCTCAGGGCTGGTGCACTGGGATGACCCTGAGGGATGGGATGGGGAGGGAGGAAGGAGGGGGGTTCAGGATGGGGAATACATGGACACCAATGGATGATTCATGTGAACGTATGGCAAAAACCACCACACTACTGTAAGGTAATTAGCCTCCAATTAAAAGAGATAAATTTTTTAAAAAAGAATTTAAATATTGTATAGATTAATATTATGTAACTCTCAAGCTTAAAATCTATCTAGTGTATAAGAACCTTAACAGAAAATGATCAAAGGATGATTAACATGAACACTAAAAAGCACTATTATGAAAATATACAAATAAAATTCAAAAACCAGTTTTATTTTGAAAGTCAAAAATATTTAAGATAAGTAAGACTCTGTGAGTCAAAAAGTGATAAGATAATAAAGTGCTGACTTAGCCTAAGACAGATTATAAAAATGTAGTGTGCAAAAATAAAATTACAATATAATCTTAGATATTAAAATATTTCAATTTACTCTTTTTCCTTAATAACAATAAACGAATCCATATGCAATTTAAGTATGCACATATTATCAGAGAAACATATTTTTAAAGTTTATGACATTAAAAATGTCATTCAGCTATCAATAAATTAGTTAGCAAATTTCTCTCATTTGAAGGCCATCTTATAAAATAGTTTTCAACTAGAAATGGTGTGTATATCAGAGTCTATATGAAAGGTGCTTTAGTTCTCATAAAAAATGGAAAATAGATTCATCAGCAATTTTACTCTGCAATAAGCCTTAACATATCACACAAGTCCATCTGAACAAAAGAAAAAGCCTTTAGTATTAAAATATTTTTAAGCTATGTCATCTGATCCATTAGACACTAGTTTGATAATGCACTTCTCCATTTGCAGTTAACAGTTTTTTTTTTTTTTCTTAAAACACATTTACACTCATTAACAGTACAGATTTGAAAAATAGGAAATGAGACTTTTGAAGATACTATTTTAAATATTTGCTGCTCGATATTTTACTAGCAATCTGAACACTGGGAACAATCATCATTTAAAGGTAAAAATTAAAGTGAGTCTGCAAAATTAATTGAGCATAATCCCTTATTGTATGTACTGTAATTGCTTCTTATAATGAAACTGGACATTATTTTGGTCATTAGAATGGAAGTTTTGAATGGTACTAGGATTCTTTATAGGAAAAATAAGGCATTTCCCATCAAAATACACCACAGGAAAATATATAGAAGAAAAATAAATTTAGAATTTGATTGTATAATAAAACCATGTTTTAAAAAATGCATCATGCAAGCACAAGATAAATTCTCTGACCACAGTTAACTTGTGAAGCAGAATAGCAAATGGACATACCACCGGGGGCTCATTACTAGCTTTGCTTTTAGCTCTGAGATGTGGTTCCAAGAGCAGAGTTTTCCATTAAAACCAGAGTCAGACAATTCAGTCTTAGGAGGCTTGGGGCAAGGGAGGGAGCAGGTGCCTGGGGGACAGGAGGGAATACAGGGTTCTGATCCACGTTTTATTCCCCACTAGATGCTTAATGCTGGACCAGGAAATATGCCAACTTACGATCCTACTGGGCAGAAACTTCAGCCAGCTCTTCTTGGAATACCACATCTAATGAGTGCCAGGGCTCATTAAAGGTTCATTACTAGTCGCAGTCTCCCAGTTCTTTGGGTTTCTATTCAGTAGAACAGCTGAAATACTGCACTATGTTTGGAGAAAACTGAACTACACTTCTACATGTTTGCTTCATTAGCCTAGTTCCCTCAAAGGCAGAGCCACAGACAAAGACTTGCAAGGCAATTAAAGTGATCTCAGGAAATTGGGGGCAAGGAGAGTTTAACAGGAAAACAAGGAAAGCAAATTAAAAGATGCATTATTTCATTACCAACCAGGCTGGAATGACAGTATTTGATCTTGTAGGACATTCTGAAAAGGTTTATGAAATGCATATTGGAACTTGAAGCCCAGAGGACAATTGAGGAGTGTTTATCCATTAACTTCTGCCCCCATAGACATTGACTCTCCAACCCCAGTAGTCCAACCATGAGCATCCATAAGATACTTTCTATAATTTCAAGCTGTGTCCTCGAAAATGCATGGAATAGGAAGCCAAAGGAAGGTTTTCTTGAAAGTGAAACATGATCAAATTGCCCCTGTATGAGGCTGAGAGACATCTGCAAGGAACTGGACACTAACACTGGCTGCAGTAAGAGATGCATCCAAGAAGATGTGGAGTGATGCACAAGAGGTCCTCACACATTAGGTTAATTAAACACCAGACCAGATTTGAAGCAATGGGAATATGAATGAGAGAGAAAGGGGGAGAGAGAGGTTCCAGGACTGCTTCCTAAATACAACTAAACTACTTGACCACCACCTCTTAATTTCTTTCTCCTTCATACATGGTAAGCAGTACCTCAGAGGACAGGCTTGGAAGGAAACTTACATAACACTATTAAAAAATTCAGTATAGTCAAAGATAATATCTTAATAAGATGACCTTCAAATGAAAATTGAACAGCTACAAAGAAAGAATCAATATTAAACAACATTATTACTGAGTGAATTATTCTGAGTAAATTTGCTATTCTGGCTAATAAACAATGAAAAACATATGCTGTGAAATACCTGGGGGTGGTAATTCTCCCTCCTGATGTAGTAGGAAGAGCTCTGAACTTGAGCTGAGAAGCTGTGGGCCTGAATTTTAGGCCTGAAACCCTTTTATTGTATAAATTTGGAAGTCTCTTAACATCTTTGAGTCTTTGCAAAGCTGAACTAATAAAACTCGCTTGCAAATGTAACTGGTTGAGTACAGGGTCAAACAAGATGATGTGCTGGAAGATACTATTTTCCTGGGCCATTGTTTATCTTGGTCATTATGACTTTTCTGGTTCAGAAATTTTAGAGACCATCCTAGATTGGTCCCCAGCCTAAGACTAGTTCTAGCTAAGTAAAACCAATCCAGTCATTCTCCATCCCTGCCAACTCTGAAAAGCCTATAGACATTTTTGGTAATCTTGTCTACACACACAAAATTCTGAATCCTGGTTGGTCTTTCCCAACCTATACTCAAAACAGCTTAGTCTTTTGATTCTGTAACTGTGCCTCTCAACATAAATTGTTATTCAGTTGAGTCGCTCAGTCATGTCTGACTCTTTGTGACCTCTTGGACTGCAGCACACCAGGCTTTCCTGCCCATCACCAACTCCCAGAGCTTACTCAAACTTCTGGTTATTAGCATACACATTTTGATGGTTATCCCTGCTTAGTCTTCTTTTCCTAAAGTTGAATCTTCCAATGTCAGAATTTTGTTCCAGCATTTTAAAAGAACCACGCCATCATTTTTACTTTGTTGCTCTCTTTAGACTTTGACTGAAATAATTCTCTCAACATACTAAGAACAAAAAAGTCAGATTTTGAATCAATCCGTGACCCAGTACTGGCTATGATATAATTTATTTATCTTTCAGTTCTTGAATTATTAAATTAAGGCAACTATTTGGATCACAAACGAAACAAAACATTTCAACATGCTATGTGTTATTGTTCAGTTGCTCAGTCATGTCCAACTCTGCAACCCCATGGACTGCAGCACATCACGCTTCCATGTCCTTCCTATCTCCTGGAGTTTATTCAAACTCATGTCCATTGAGTCAGTGATGTCATCCAACCATCCCATTCTCTGTTGCCCCTTCTCCTCCTACCTTCAGTCTTTCCCAGCATCAGGCTCTTTTCCAATAAGTAGGTGCTTCACATCAGGTGGCCAAAGTATTGGAGCTTCAGCTTCAGCATCAGTCCTTCCAATGAATATTCAGGACTGATTTCCTTTAGAATTGACTGGTTGGATCTCCTTGCAATCCAAGGGAATCTCAAGAGTCTTCTTCAGCACCACAGTTTGAAAGCATAAATTATTTGGCACGCAGCCTTCTTTATGGTCCATCTCTCACATCCATACATGAGTACTGGAAAAACCATAGTTTTAACTATATGCTTTTGTAGCATATAGTCTCTGCTTTTTAATACACTGTCAAGGTTTGCTCATAGTTTTTCTTCCAAGGAGCAAGCTTCTTTTAAGTTTATGGCTGCAGTCACCATCTGCAGTAATTTTGGAGCCCAAGAAAATAAACTCTCACTGTTTCAATTTTTCCCTATCTATTTGCCATGAAGTGAGGGGCTGGATACATGATCTTAGTTTTTTTAATGTTGCATTTTAACCCAGCTTTTTCTCTCTCTTTCACCTTCATCAAGAGGCTCTATAGTTCCTTTTCATTTTTGGCCATTAGAGTGTTGTCAACATGTTAAGTACCTCTCAGTTAACTATACCTAGACTATTTCCAGAGCTTATTACACTTTATTGTGCCCTAGGATAAACAACTCTCAATAGGGCCAACCTAAATACTTCTTGAAGGCTTACACTTAGAAGTCAAAAAGCTAATGATTTTATTCTAATACAATATCAGAAACTGCTTCTGAAAATTTTAGGTAGTTATATTTGATCTGTAAGCTATTTACTTTTAGAAATATAGAACTTTTGCAGTGAAGCATTTTTAACTGGTAACTGGCCTATCAAATCTTAGTAAAAACATACTTTTGGAGACTTCATATAAAATGTGCAGTTAAAGTGGTCTCCAGTGATATTTTTTTCAAATAAAAGCCAGAGGCTAAAACAGTCCTTCACCAAAAATTTACAAAGGCAGAAATCTTTAGAACCTCCAAGAAATATATTTCATAAATAAACTATAATTAAAAATATTGAGATGCTAGAGGTGATTATAAAAGTAAAAGGGAAATCTAATATGAGAATTGAACATATTAGAGTGGAAAATTCTTAAAGAGATGGGAATACCAGACCACCTAACCTGCCTCCTGAGAAATCTGTAGGCAGGTCAAGAAACAACAGTTAGAACTGGACATGGAACAACAGACTGGTTCCAAACAGGGAATGAGTACATCAAAGCTGTATATCATCACCCTGCTTATTTAACTTATATGCAGAGTATATCATGTGAAATGAAAGGCTGGATGAGGCACAAGCTGAGATCAAGATTGCCAGGAGAAATATCAGTAACCTCAGATACACAGATGACACCACACTTATGGCAGAAAGCAAAGAACTAAAAAGCCTCTTAATGAAAGTGAAAGAGGAGAGTGAAAAAGTTGTCTTAAAACTCAGCATTTATAAAACTAAGATCACGGCATCTGGTCCCATCACTTCATGGCAAATAGATGGGGAAACAGTGACAGACTTTATTTTTGGGCTCCAAAATCACTGCAGATGGCGACTGCAGCCATGAAATTAAAAGACACTTGCTCCTTGGAAGGAAAGTTATGACCAACCTAGATATTATATTAAAAAGCAGAGACATGGCTTTGCCAACAAAGGTCCCTCTTGTCAAAGTTATTGTTTTTCCAGTAATCATGTATGGATGTGAGATTTGAAG
Source organism: Dama dama (assembly GCF_033118175.1). Taxonomy (NCBI): domain Eukaryota; kingdom Metazoa; phylum Chordata; class Mammalia; order Artiodactyla; family Cervidae; genus Dama; species Dama dama. The sequence continues at coordinate 85,207,618 of NC_083698.1, read as the reverse complement.
TATTAAAAAAAGCTAGGTGCTGAAGAATTGATGCTTTTGAAATGTGGTGTTGGAGAAGTCCCTTGAACTTCAAGGAGATCCATCCAGTTCATTCTAAAGGAAATCAGTCCTGAATATTCATTAGAAGGACTGATGCTGAAGCTGAAACTCCAATACTTTGGACACCTGATGCGAAGAACTGACTCATCTGAAAAGACTCTGATTCTGGGAAAGATTGAAGGCAGGAGGAGAAGGGGATGACAGAGGATGAGATGATTGGATGATATCACCAACTCAATGGACATGAGTTTGAGTAAACTCTGGGAGTTGGTGATGGACAGGGAGGCCTGGCGTGCTTCAGTCCATGGGTTCGCAAGGAGTCAGACATGACTGAACCACTGAACTGATCTGAAATACTCCCAATGTGGACAGTTTCCACCTATTAATATTATATCCCTGAATATAGAACACACGGTTATGTAATATATCCGCTACACAGATTCAGTAAACATAACTTCAAGCATACAGATAATACTGCCACATGGCAACAAATAATTAGAATGTGATAAAATCTGAGTATTTATTACCTTCACTTTTAGTATACTTTAATTTAAACTTTATTTAACTTATATCTTAGGAATGGCTTTATTTAAGAGCCAGCTCACAACATTCCTGAAAACATAACAAGCATCCCATGAGTCAATGTGAGCTGCTGTGAGCCAGTCTGGCATATCACTAAAGTAGGGCCATATGACAGGTATAAGTGACAAGGCCTCTCCCTGGGAGGACTCTATCTTGAGACCCAATCTGCTCCTCTGCCCTAGACTCCACTTTACCCTAGGATAGGAAAAGAAATTACCTGTGAAGCTGAGCCATAGTCTAGAGGAAGCCACTGAAACCGTATCATCCCCAAGAGAAGAACACCAAGATCCAAGAGCAAGGTTTTCCAGGATCAATGATCAGAGAACAGTTCACGGAGTGACTGGCACAATTTTTATACCTCATCTTTGTGAAGTCACTCAGTTGTGTCTTATTCTTTGCCAGGTTCCTCTGTCCATGGAACTCTCCAGGCCACAATGCTGGAGTGGGTAGCCATTTCTTCTCCAGGAAGTCTTCCCAACCCAGGGATCTGAATCACCAGAAAAGCTCAAGAATACTGGAGTGGGTAGTCTATCCCTTCTCCAGGGGATCTTCCCAACCCAGGAAGAGAACCAGGGTCTCTTGCATTGCAAGCGGATTCTTTACCAGCTGAGCTACCTCTTGGTACCTATTCCCAATTTCTTGAAGTTAAACAGTGCTTCTAGTGAGTGAATCATGTAAGTGGGTTACAAATAAATTAGAATATGTACCCATTTATTAGTTCTGCAAGTAGTTCAAAAGCTTCTAAAGGTCAGAGGTTTGCTGCTACAGTACTTGGTGCAAAACTCAATAATCTAGCTTGATACTATGTACATTAAACATAATCAATACAATCTAATATAGGAAGTAAAAAGGTCTGGGGCAATTTTAAGTTGCTCTCCCTTCATTTTCCCCTGTTGCCTCAGTGGTAAAGAATCCACCTGCCAATGCAGGAGATGAGATGCAAGTGATATGGATTAGATCCCTGGGTTAGGAGGAAACCCTGGAGGAGGAAATGGCAATCCACTCCAGTATTCTTGGCTGGAGAATTCCATGGACAGAGGAACATGGAGGGCTACAGTCCGTGGGTTGTAAAGAGTCAGATACAACTGAGCAACTGAGCACCGAATACCCTTCGTTACAGATCTTTGCCTCTCCCCTTATATGCCAGAAACCATTGTCGATACACACATGATTTTTTTGGTAACCAAAAGACACTGCATTTCTCTCAAGTCAAGGAAAAATAAATGCTTTCAGACACATTCACTGGTGTTACTAATTCCCAGAATTAATCTTTTACGATCCTGAGGTTGAATGCATCGATATGGTTTCTAGGCTAATAAAAATTACAACAGCACCACCCTTTTTAAATATAAATCACTGCAGATGGCGATTGCAGCCATGAAATTAAAAGATGCTTACTCCTTAGAAGGAAAGTTATGACCAACTTAGACAGCATATTAAAAAACAGAGACATTACTTTGTCAACAAAGGTCCGTCTAGGCAAGGCTATGGTTTTTCCAGTAGCCATGTATGGATGTGAGAGTTGGACTATAAAGAAAGCTGAGTGCCAAAGAATTGATGCTTTTGAACTGTGGTGTTGGAGATGAATCTTGAGAGTCCCTTGGACTACAAGGAGATCCAACCAGTCCATCCTAAAGGAGATCAGTCCGGGGTGTTCATTGGAAGGACTGATGCTGAAGCTGAAACGCCAATAATTTGGCCACCTGATGCGAAGAGTTGACTCATTTGAAAAGACCCTGATTCTGGGAAAGATTGAGGGCTGGAGGAGAAGGGGATGACAGAGGATGAGATGGTTGGATGGCATCACTGACTCAGTGGACATGAGTTTGGGTAAACTCTGGGAGTTAGTAATGGACAGCGAGGCCTGGCGTGCTGCGTTCATGGGGTCGCAAAGAGTCGGACACGACTGAGCGACTGAACTGAACTGAACTGATGTTTGCATATTATAGACTGTTTTACTCTAGAAATAATAACAAGATATTTTAAATATAAATCTTTTAAAAACATAGAGAAGTAAATATATCTAAATTTAGCTTTGCTTATTCTCGAACTGTGGTGTTGGAGAAGACTCTTGAGAGTCCCTTGGACTGCAAGGAGATCCAACCAGTCCATCCTGAAGGAGATCAGTCCTGGGTGTTCATTGAAAAGATTGATGCTGAAGCTGAAATTCCAATACTTTGGCCATTTCATGCGAAGAACTGACTCATTGGAAAAGACCCTGATGCTGGGAGGGATTGGGGGCAGGAGGAGAAGGGGACGACAGAGGATGAGATGGCTGGATGGCATCACTGACTGGATGGGCATGAGTTTGAGTAAACTGTAGGAGTTGGTGATGGACAGGGAGGCCTGGTGTGCTGCGATTCATGGGTTGCAAAGAGTCGGACAAGACTGAGTGACTGAACTGAACTGACTGACTGATTCTCAAAGTACCCACACATTTTATATCCTGATAATGTATTCATGAATCTACTTATTTTATCATTTGTTATAGCACTTCCAGCTGTTTCATTTACATATATGCAAAACATATTTTATATAAAGAGAGGAACTTGTCACCTTTTTAAGTTCTTGTGGTACATAGTGCTATGCAGTGCGCACTCTGTCCAACTCTTTGTGTTCCCATGGACTATAGTCTGTCCGGCTGTCCACGAAATTCTCCAGGCAAGAACATTGGACTGGGTTGCCATTTCCTCCTCCAGGGGATCTTCCCAACCCAGGGATTGAATCCCTGTCTTTCACATCCTACATTGGCAGACAGGTTCTTCTCCCACTAGCGCCACCTGGAAAGCCCTATGCTTATGGAATAATTGTGCTAATTTCTAATCCCAAACCCTACATACAGAACATTTCATAGATTATACATTCTTAATATCTCTGTACTATTTCACTCATGATAAAACTGTCATAATGTGTTAGTTTCAGGAAAATTAAGCAAGAAAATATTATTCCAAACCTATGTAAAACACATGTTGAAATAGCACATAATTCAGTCAATCAAGTACTATAGTTAGGCTATTGTTGCTAGGAAAGATTGTTTGCTATATACCTTGCTCTGGTTTTAAGAGTCTCCACAACTCTAAAAAACTGTTTGATAAGTATTTTATAGACTTTTTACACTTTTCTTTTTTATTGGATTATACTTGCTTTACAATGCTATGCTAGCTTCTGCTGTGCAACATCATGAATCTGCTATCACTTTTAATTTGCAAATGGATATGAAAATAATTCCAATGGCTTATTTAAAGTAGTATAATTCAGAACCTTCTTTCATTCTATTCATTCCTTATGATAACCTTTCACAGATAATTAGTTTATAATGCACATGATGTTCTTTAAGGATTTAGGGAAATTCTTAAAGTTGTAATGGTTGTTATTAATAATTGAAAATTGGTTAAAATGTGTATGCAGCCAATTTTTCAAAACATTTTTAACAGATGCATAATATCATGACAGGCTCAATTTATTCAGCTTTTTGGTGAGTCACCTCAAATTAGTCATATTTCATCTAGTGATAAATAAAACTTTGGAAATTTCTTAGCAATATTTTTGTGATTAATTAACTATCGTAAGCTATAAATATGCTGAACATAGAAGAATTAGTCAATATGAATAAAATGCCTATATGTTTCACAACTTACAACATTGGATTTTATAACTTAACAAATAAACAAAATAAAGATAAACTTATATGGAATGTCTATATTTGCATATGCAAATATCAGTGGTAAAGACTCCACCTGCCAATGCAGAAGACACAGGAAATGCAGTTCAGTTTCTGGGTCAGGAAGACCCCTAGAGGAGGGCATTGCAATCTAGTCCAGTATTCTTGCTTGGCGAATCCCATGGACAGAGAGCCTGGAGGGCTACAGTCCATAGGGTCTCAAAGAACTGGACATGACTGAGCATGCAAGCACACACCTTATCAGTGTTGAACACAAAATCTTGCACAGCAGAATAACCCTAATAGTAATAGAATATACAGGATAAGTGAAGCTAAATTCGCTCAGTCGTGTCCGACTCTTTGCGACCCCATGGACCATACAGTCTATGGAATTCTCCAGGCCAGAATACTGGAGTGGGTAGTGGTTCCCTTCTCCAATGTAGGACAAGGATGCTAGCACAAGTGTTTCCTTAACATGATAGAGCCTCTAAAATTTAGGGGGCTTAAATACCATTAAAATTTTAATGACTATACATTTATATCAATATCATTCTAATATAGGTCTAATTACTAAATCAAACATAGAAAATCAAACAACAAAAGCCAGTTTACTTGAAATTACTACAAAACTGCAGTGTCAGTGGTGAAATAGAATCAACTGTAGACAATCAAATGTGAGTAAATTCATTGACCATAAGACCACTGATATTAGTGATGTTTGTTTGCACTCAATTTTTTCAGGTTTAAAATAGTTATAAGTAAGAAAAATTATATCTAGTGTCATTCAAACTCATGCTTGGGAGATATACCAGTATCATGAAAGAGAACCCTTAAATTTTAGGATGAAGAAATGTAGGGTCTGATGATAACACTTAAATTTTAAAAGACACTGATATATGACAAATCACTTAGGAAAGTATTAGTGAAGTGCTGATAATAAGTATAAAAAATCTACTTCTAAATATAAACTTTGTCATTTTAATTTAAATCACTAGGAATGTCTTCCTATTAATTATCACTATATATACTAAAATGCACTGAAGTTTATCTATTTTCATCAATACGATGTATCTGGTTTACAACAGAAACTCCTTTATATCTAATTCTGCTGGGTCCTGAAGTAGTTTAGGTTCTTAGAGAAGACCCTCAGGAGTAGTGACCCACATCACAAAACCATTATTCCATTTAGTATATTTAACACAACACATGACTAGACTATCAGTCATGCACAAACTCACTGTTGAGATCTAGGAAAACCAGTAGCAACATTTCCCATAGTGCATGTCTCCAGACAACACTAAGTAGCAAATATTTGTTGTATCTTAAGCAACAGTTAGAACTGGACATGGAAAATCAGACTGGTTCCAAATACGAAAAGGAGTACCTCAAGGCTGTATATTGTCACCCTGCTTATTTAACTTATATGCAGAGTACATCATGAGAAATGCTGGGCTGGAAGAAGCACAAGCTGGAATGAAGATTGCCAGGAGAAATATCAATAACCTCAGCTATGCAGATGACACCACCGTTATGGCAGAAAGTGAAGAGGAACTAAAAAGCCTCTTGATGAAAGTGAAAGAGGAGAGTGAAAAAGTTGGCTTAAAGCTCAACATTCAGAAAACTAAGATCATGGCATCTGGTCCCATCACCTCATGGGAAATAGATGGGAAGACAGTGGAAACAGTGTCAGACTTTATTTTGGGGGGCTCCAAAATCACTGCAGATGGTGATTGCAGCCATGAAATTAAAAAAGACTCTTACTCCTTGGAAGGAAAGTTATGACCAACCTAGATAGCATATTAAAAAGCAGAGGCATTACTTTGCCAACAAAGGTCCGTCTGGTCAAGGCTATGGTTTTTCCAGTGGTTATGTATGGATGTGAGTGTTGGACTGTGAAGAAAGCTGAGCACCAAAAAATTGATGCTTTTGAACTGTGGTGTTGGAGAAGACTCTTGAGAGTCCCTTGGACTGCAAGGAGATCTAACCAGTCCATCCTGAAGGAGATCAGTCCTGGGTGTTCACTGAAAGGACAGATGCTGAAGCTGAAACTCCAATACTTTGGTCACCTCATGAGAAGAGTTGACTCATTGGAAAAGAACCTGATGCTGGGAGGGATTGGGGGCAGGAGGAGAAGGGGACAACAGAGGATGAGATGGCTGGATGGCATCACTGACTTGATGGGCATGAGTTTGAGTAAACTCTGGGAGTTGGTGATGGACAGGGAGACCTAGTGTGCTGCGATTCATGGGGTCGCAAAGAGTCAGACACGACTGAGCGACTGAACTGAATTGAACAGAACTGAATGATATTTACAGTAATAAGCATTGGATTCTTTGATTTCATTTTGTTTTCTGGAGTATATATAAATTAGATAAGTCAATGTTAAAATGACATATGGCCAGTCTTGAATGAAAATAATATTAGAGGCAGTAACACTTTGTAACAACTTAAAAATCACCTTCCAAGGTAGCAGTGATTTTCCTTGCTTGTACTTTCAAGACCTCCTTCTACTCCTGTTTTAAGCTATATTTTCTTTAGGACTTCATTATGTTCCTTGGGAAACTATTTCACACTCTATTAGTTACAGGCAATTTCATCACATTACTAGCAGTATAAACATCCACAGTTCTTTGCACCTCTTGAAAGCACATTTCTTCCTTTTTGGTATTTAATAAACTGTAGGCTGGAATTTGAATTAAGGGGTAATTTTACCCCTTCTGGCAATATGGCTTTAAGTGGGGAAAATCTTATTTCCCAATTTCAAATTCTATATTATATAAAGATAAGCTGCATGTCTTATTTGTATCTGATAATTTTTTGTATCAGAAAAACTCCCCCAAACTTGGAACTAAGGCAAGTAATTGGGATATACATCTTTTCAATATTATACTCTGAAAAAAGTTACCTAAGGATTGTCATTCCCTTCTCCAGGTGATCTTCCCAATCCAGGGTTCAAACCTAGGTCCCCTGCATTGCAAGCAGATTCTTTACTAGCTGAGCCACAAGGGAAGCCCAAGAATACTGGAGCAGGTATCCCTTTCCAGAATACTGGATAGGCTATCCCTTTCTCCAGTGGATCTTCCTAACCCAGGAATCAAACTGGGGTCTCCTGCATTGCAGGCAGATTCTTTAACAACTGAGCTATCAGGGATGGTGGATAGCATCACCAATTAAATGGACATGAGTTTGAGTAAACTCCAGGAGTTGGTTATGGACAGGGAAGACTGTAGTGCTGTAATCCATGGCGTCACAAAAGAGTCAGACACGACTGAGCAACTGAACTGAATTGAACTGAATTGAAGCATTGTCTAAGAGAATGTGCTTAGTTCATTTTATTATTTACTATTAAAGTCCCCAGATTTTATGAAGTTATTTATTAATACTTATAGATTTTGTTTGATAAAGATGAAAGTCACTTTTGTCTGCTAGGATAGATAACTCCAAAGATGTGTGATCTATTGGATATTAAAAAGTATTAGATTCAACTTAGCAATCTTATCCTAAAGTCTTTTTGATAAGTTTCCTACAAATATATCAACTTGTTAAGTGCTCTTTGAACCAGTCATTACATCTTACTGGTCCCTTCAGAAACTAATGGGTTAAATAAAAATCTGATATGGCCACAATATGAGACTTCTCCCCTTGTTTGAAAAGGGGACTCATTGACTCATTGGAAAAGACCCTGATGCTAGGAAAGTTTGAGAGCAAGAGAAGAGGGTAACAGAGGCTGAGATGGTTGGATAGCACCACTGACTCAATGGACATGAGCTTGAGCAAACTCAGGGAGATAGTGAAGGACAGGTAAGAGTGGCATGCTGCAGTCCGTCGGGTTGCAAAGAGTCAGACATGACTTAGTGACTGAACAACAAAATTTCTATTTGCCTGAGAATCATGATTTCGCTTTTTAAATTGTGCTTTAATCTATGCAATGATCAAAATTCCTCCAAGTAATATGAGTAATATTACTTATTCTGCTAAAGATCCAGAACCTATTCAGATTTTTTCTAAGAAATTCAAACACTGGAGTAAGACTTTATTAACAGTATTACAACAGGAAGATCCTGGTTGAATTAGTGGCATGGTTGAATCCTGCCATGTGCATCTTACTCTTCCTTCGTCATTATTCTTCATGTGGTTTACAGTTTGATTATATGTCAGATCAACTTCTGGTGTCTCAGATGGTAAAGAATCTGCCTGTAAGGCAGGAGACCCAGGTTCGATCCCTGGGTTGGGAAGAATCCCTGGAGAAGGAAATGTCAACCCACTCCAGTATTCTTGTCTGGAGAATTCCATGGAAAAATGAGCCTGGAGGTATAATCCACGGGGTTGCAGAGTCAGACATGACTGAGTGGCTAACACAACAACAACATTTCAGAAAGGTGGTAAAAATATAGTATCATTCAATGCATTTACATTCCTAAAACCTCATCAAAAGTCATTCCACAACAATTTATGTCTAGTACATTTCAACGTGTATCACATACCAATACTGACTTGTTAGTTAATAAAACCTCCACATGATACATTCAATAATTTGTCAATCCACATCCTCAGATAGGCATAGACATGTACCAGTGTATGTATCTAGACAATTTTCACTGCTTAAATTAAAAAAAAAAATCACTTCTCACTTTTATAAAAATATGTGTTTGTTATATACAAATTTCACTGTGTCATTGTTTTTGTATGTTCAAAAATATCAATTTTTGTGCCAAAAAACAAACATAGAAAGTGAAGAAAAAGATAAACTATGCATTAGCAGGTGGAATGACCTAAAGGCTGAAATATAAAGCAGCAAAAAAGTGAGACAACACAAACTGTATACTGAGTTCATAATTACCTCTGATACATGCCACAAAATAGGAAATATAAAATTGTATTCAGGCTTAGAAGTAGATGAGAAGTATTAAAAGAAATTTAAAACTATCACTTACCCTGAATTCATCAAAGTAAAATTAGAAATCTCTATTGTATCATTGGAAATGTATATCAATATTCTTACTTTGCCTAGAAATAGTTGCTTCAGGTATTCAAATTTATCTGTGTATTAATTGATGACAAATACTGTATTTACAGTCCCTCAGTAAACTTTGTGCATTTGGATCATTTATTTGAGGTGGAAAATTAAAGACCATTTCTTTGATTTTTGCCTGGGTGTTGCTTCCAGAAATCATTTCCAGAGGCCTGGAGATATAAAATACCCTAAAGAATATTATCTTAATTCCATTTCAGAGATAGATGGGTCAGAAGTAAATAAAAGCCATTTTCTTTAGCCACTTTTCCAATACCAACTTAGTCAGCCATCCCCACAAGAATGAGCTTCATAATTAATAAAGCTTTTAGAAATAAGGCTACAAATAAGGCTCTCAAATCTCCAAGTATATTGGATTCTTGTGACTAAAAAAAAACTAGCAAGCTGGTTTAATTGCATTCTAGGATCTCAATTATCTCATGCAGATGATCCAGCACAGAAATGATATTCTTCTCCAAGCAACACAAATGCATTTAAACAACAATTTTCCTAAGGATGCTTGAAAATCTACTTTCTTCTGTATGCTACAAATAGATGCCAAGAACTGGATGATAGTAAAAGATATTAGCAACAGAGTTGATTTTATCTAAGGTGTAGTTATAACAAATGTACAGAGAAATCAAGGTTTGGGTTTAAAATTGTATAAAACAAGAGAAAATGTTAAGCCTAAGAGTTTATGAGCAGTATAGGAAAATAGTAACCAAGTCCTCTTCTTGATAAGCCTTATTTTTCAAATAATTTTTAAAACTAAAAGCATCTAGGCAGAATTGTATTTACATCATATGTACAGAATTCAAAGAACTATCACCAAGATACAAATATGATTACCACTAAAACCAATAAAAATACCACTGATACCACATCAGAACTTCAAATAAATTGAAGCATACAATACATATATTTTGGCTAGTTTCTTTCACTCAAACTAGGTTTGTGGAATTCACTATAACTCCATCAATAATTATTTTATATTTGTATATAGTATCCTAAGATATGAATATACCACACTTTATCCATTTTACTAATAATGGGCATTTGGGAGATTTTCACTTTGGGGCTATTAAAGACAATGTTGCTCTGAACAGCTTTGTACATGCCTGGTGCACACATACACAAAATTGTCGCTTTGGTACACATGTACACAAAATTCTGTTGAGAACCCACTCAGGAATGGAATTCATAGGTTATAGTATATATATATATATCAACTTTAGAAGACACTACTTAGTAGTTTTCAAAAATGATTTAACAATTAATAGTCACATCAGAATTGTAATTGTTCCATATTATTGTAAGATCTTGATATTAACATTATTTTAATATTTAGTCATTATTACAATGTACAGGATGTTATATTGAGGTTGCATTTCCTGATGAATAATGAGGTTGAGCACCTTCCATTATTTTTATTCGCCATTTGGATATCTTCTTTTGTGAAGAGCTTACTCAATCTCATGAATTTTTCTGTTGGATTATCTGTCTAATTTTTATTAATATGTGCAAGATTTTTATATACACTGGACAAAATACTTTTGAGCATTATTTATGTTGAATATGTATTCACCTACTCAATAGCTTGACTTTTCACTCTCTTAGTAGTGTCTTTTGATAAACAGAATTTCTTAATTTTAATGAAATAATATTACTAATAGCTTATTTTAGTGATATTTATACACTATTTTATAATATTAAAAATCTCCATTATGATCTTCAAGGATGATACGAGAACTTTACCATTCATACTTAGACATATAATCAGGAATTGGGTATTGTCTATTGTGTCAAACAGTGATTAACAATTTCCCCCTCTTTTTTATATGTACAGTTGACCCAGTACTATTCAGTGAGATAAATGATCCTTTCCTCACTATTTTTTAGTTATACTTTTTTTATCATAAAGCAACAGTCATTGTACCTGTGTATACCCATCTCTTGACTCTGTTAGACTACTTGTCTCTCATTGTACCAATTTAGTTTGAAAAATAAATATTGAAACACAAATCTATTCTATTTTAGGATGGTCTTAGCTATTCTTTTAAATTTTTAATATACATTTTAGTCAATGGTAAATTTTCATAAGCATTTTGGTAGAATTTTGGTTGATATCATACTAAACCTACATGCTTTTCCATCAAACCCAATGTGCAGCAGGAAAGGCAGATGACTACATCTGAACGGCCTGAAAAAAGAGGCAGAAAGTTTAAACTCTATATTGCTATCCCATACCTTATTCAAAGGACAAGTCCCAATGACAAGCAGTAAGTGTCAAAAAGAGATATCACCTCAGACCCTTTGGTTCCCTTACTCTCTGGTTAAAAGATAAATATTCATATTCATCACCTTGATCTGTTGCCAATCCTTCCTTAGTGAACAATAAAACTTCAGCATAGTCCAAAGAGCAACATCCGATGCACCAGGTCCAGATTTGGGGCTCAAATTTGTCATTATGAGGTATATAACTCAACAGCTCATTGAATCTCACTGGATTTCATTTCTCTCAACAATACAATAACAAGGTCAGCTCCATATTTCCTAAGGTGACTTACTTCTGTAAAGAAAATTCTATTCTTTTAAAAGGATTTTTAAACTTGTTTTAATTATTTTGCATGTAGAAGCTGCTGAATAGGTAGTTTCACTCTTCCCTAGGATACAGAGATAAGAACAATGCTCCCATTCTAACAAAAAAATAATAATAATAAGATGTGCATAAGCTACAACATACAGACAGTCAGGAGGTAAGTGACTCTGGCTGGGGAACAGGCTCAAGTCACTGAAACAATAAAATGAAACAATTTATCAGTGGGTGGTGGTTAGAAATACAGTGCCACCATTTACTCTTGCCTCTTAACTTTTTAACTTGCTAAATAGAAACCACATCCAATCAATCTGAAGAAATCCACACCTGAGAAATAAGGATAAAAGTGGCAGTCTCCTAGAGGCATATGGAAACACATATGTGTAGAAAAAGTCTAAAAAGTATTTGAAGAAAAGAACTTAATATTCAAAAGTGTTTTAAAATATATGTTTAAATATATATTAAGTAATTGAAGGATATGTACAAAATTGGAATTAAATATTTGGAGAAATGTATAAGTCCTTTATTAATATTTCTATGACTGAGAGTGATCTTATATTTCAGAGGGCATCATTTTGACAAAACTATGTGAAAACACTGACAAATATTTAAAAAATCACATAGAGAGTACTCATTCACTGAAATGATTGATCCCATTTGTTATGGCTTTAATGTGTTTTTTGTATAACTGTATTTGTTACCATCTCTGAGATTATTCATAAGGTTTTGATGAAGTGCATACTAAATATGCTGTAATAACTGCTTGAAGCTTCTGTCAAATATGACTGTGCTTAGTAAATCATGTGTCACCAATGTTATGATTTGCAGTAATAAAGTTATGCTATGGTAATTTTTTTGGAACACTGAAGCATATGGTACCAGATGCCACGGGCATACTAATTAATGAGAAAATTAGCTTATAGATACCAGACCACAGTAATGCATCCATAACCTAAGCTTAACGTGTAACTCAGAAAGCAATTTGAAATTTTAAGGCTGGTATTATACACAACTTAATATCCTTAATAGAGGTATACAGACAAAATATTCATGGTCTTTGGAACAATGAGGATATAGAAAGTGTGCTATTGACCTAATTATTCTATCTTTCCCTTTCAGACAGGAGCTAAGCTGAGAAAAGCAGTTTCTCACATACTGTGATCAAACATCTTTATCAAAAATATCTTTCACATTCCACTAGATACTCTCAAGAACAAGAACATGTTTTAGGGTGAAATCATCAATAAGTCGAACAGGTACTAGTCCAGTCTTTTTGCCTCAGACCTCCTATGGGCAAAACAGGAACTGAGATGAACAGCCAGAAGGCCTCCCAATCAAAGGTATTCCTGCCTCTATCAAGCAGTTTTAATAACTAACTGATTTGCAGTTACGCAGATCGAGGTTTTATAATAAAAATGCTACTATTTTACCCTGCTGTAGGCTTTAAAGTCCGACAGATTACTGTGTGACATTGAAATTAAAAGCCTGAGTTCTGGAGACAGATGGACAAATTCCTAAGGACAAACTTCAACTCTAGGACTTGTGATCTTTGTGATCTTGGGAATGTTATCTAAATTGTTAGTCACAGCTTCCTTCCCTTGCAGTGGAAATCACTGCAGTATGTATTTCAAAGGGCTGTTGAGCAAATTGACATACTGCATGTAAAGTTAAAACAACGCTTGCACATAAAAAATATTCAACAACTGCAATAAGTTATTGTAAGTTTTCTCACTGCAGCTCAATGATGTTGCTATCACATTCACAATTATCACAAATGAAGAAATGAACAAGGAAGAATTTAAATGGCTTTCTAAAGTTTAGGGCTGATGCTGAAGCTGAAGCTCCAATACTTTGGCCACGTGATATAGAGAGCAGATTCACTTGAAAAGACCCTGATGTTGGGAAAGATTGAGGGCAGGAGGATAACGGGGTGACAGGATGAGATGGTTGGATGACATCACTGACTCAATGGATGTGAGTTTGAGCAAACTCTGAGAGATAGTGAAGGACAAAGAAGCCTGGCATGCTGCAGTCCATGGGGTCACAGAGTTGGACACGACTCAGTGACTGAACAACAACAGTAAAAGTTTAGGGAGGTAATAAGATGCAAAGTTGGAAATTGCGTCCATGACACAGATTCTTTCTAGAGTTTTTCACTACTTTCCCACTAATTGATACAGACATGGATAGAAATGATTTGAGCTTATTTGATGGATTGTGCCTATTCTAGGGATTATTTTATGCTTAGTGATTACTTTCAGCCTTATTTGACTCTATGTAAGCATAACTAGGTCTTCTCCGATGGCTCAGTGGTAAAGAATCTGCCTGCAGTACAGGAGACGCAGAAGACGTGGGTTTGATCCCTCCATTGGGAAGATCTCCTGGAGGAGGAAATGGCAACCCACTCCAGTATTCTTGTCTGGAAAAAATCCCATGGACAGAGGAGCATTCACAAAGAGTCAGACAAGACTAAGCAACTAAGCATGAATACAAAGGATGACTAACCCATCATGTTAAGGATAAACATCTTAGAATTCTTCCTGTTTTCACCCCAAATTGTAAACTCATGTGCATTTGAGAAGCTGCATTGCTGATAACAGCTATTGAAAAATGAGTGCAAAAAATCTGAGGAAAGTTAGCTTCTGCTCCATGCCCTTCCGTGTGGTAAACATTCATGACACAATACTTAAGGAAACTTAAGTAAACAAGTTTGGAGTAAATAAACTGTATTACAAAATGTAAACCATTCAAAATAATACTGAATACTATAACTGTGTACTTCAACCTATAATTCTTTGACTTTATACGACAGTTCTTTGCAACTGAAAAAAAACACAAAAAATTTCCAGTTGCAAACGGAACAAAAGTTGCAAAAACAAACAAACAAACAAGTCTATATATATGAGTTCTTTAGGAAGACCCCTCTCCTTGTCGCTTGCAGGCAGTCTTGAACCCTGCCGACTTGTCGACCTCAAATCTCATTTTTATACTCTTTCTATTTCCTTCCAAAGATTTTAAACCTACAGTTCCAGATAAATAAAAGACATTTCCATTCATTGGAATGCTGAAGTCATCAATATTGCCCATCTGAGAACAAAAGTTCTCAGAAAATTACTTGCTGGGGCAGGTGTAGTAGGATTATTCTGAGAACTGCCTTGCAAATTCAAAGAATGAAGCCAAAGTGACCTACATCGAATGGGATATTAAAATATGTTTAACATACAAATCCAAAGGCATGACCACTAATAGAAATAGAATCATGTCATCCTTGCTAAAAACATGAAAATAATTAGCAGATTTCATTGACTCCTTAATGACCCTATGAAAATAGTTTGAACCTAAAGAACCAAATCTAATTTTGAACAGGTATTACTCCGATAAACTTTATTCTTTTCTGAAAGTATATTTATTATCTCAAGTGCACAGAAAATTTTTTTCTTTCCCTATATCCCTTCTCTATGTTTTATATTCTCTCTCATATTGTGTGTAAAGTCTAATAGATTATTTCATAAAATTTCTTAAATGCCAACTAATCCCTGAGCTGGTCAGTTTCATTTAATGAAAAACAAAATTATATAATTTCAGAGTGCACTTTTATCATTTTTCAGTATAGGAAAATCTATACTAGTTTAATTTCAAACTACAACAACAATAATAAAATCTACACATGCAAAAATCTTTCTATATGCTCTGTGAGAAGGGGTATTAAGGAACATTTGGCTACAATTCTGATCTCTTAGACTAAAAGGAAATAAAAAGATATGTATAACCATTAGCCAAATTCATGCTGCTTCCATTCAGTCCTCAAAACTCAATATATGTTTGCTGAAATTTTGATGTCACCACCTTAAAAACATATTAGTTTTTCTCCCAGTCTTTAAGGGTTACACAATGTTCTTAAATTTCTGGATTGCAAATAACATCTCTATTCCAATCATTATAATTAAAGAAATTCTCATCACACAGTTTTACTTATTTCTTCCTATACTAGATACTATTGGTATTTTTATGTTTCTACACAGTGTTGTTTTTGTCTAGTTGCTAAGCCGTGTCTGACTCTTTGCGACCCCATGAACTGCAGCATGCCAGACTTCCTGTCCTTCACTATCTCCCAGTTTGCTTAAATTCACATCCATTGAATCAAGTCATGCTATCTAACCATCTTAACCTCTGCTGCCCCTTTCTCCTTTTGCCTTCAATCTTTCCCAGCATCAGGGTCTTTTCCAGTGAGTCAGGTCTTTGCATCAGGTAGCCAAAATATTGGAGCTTCAGCTTCAGCATCAGTCCTTCCAACGAATATTCAGGGCTGATTTCCTTCAGGATTCACTAGTTTGATCTCCTTGCAATCCAAGGGACTCTCAAGAGCCTTCTCCAGAACCACAATTCGAAAACATCAATTCTTTGGCACACAGCCTTCTTTATGGTCTAACTCTCACATCCAACTCTCACATGACTACTGAAAAAACCATAGGTTTGACTATATGGACCTTTGTCAGAAAAGTGATGTCTGTGCTTTTTAATATGCTGTCTAGGTTTGTCATAGCTTTTCTTCCAAGGAGCAAGCATCTTTTTATTTCACGGCTGCAGTCACCATCTGCAGTGATTTTGGAGCCCAAGAAATTAAAATCTGTCACTGCTTCCACTTTTTCCTCTCTATTTGCCACAAAGTGATTTGACTAGATGCCACAAATAGCAGTTCTCAAAAAAGAAATTTGCCTAGGTTCTGAGAACAGTCCTAGTAATGCTGCCTGTCATTAAATTTATGATAAAGTTAAGATTTAAAGAACTAAAAGTAGTGATTCTTAGAAATATACTATTGCTGGTCATGGGCACATGCAAAAAAAAAAGAAAAGAGATATACTACTGAGTTACATCTTTAAATATATGATGTGTGTATTTGCCAAAAACTATAATAAACTGACAGTAAAATATGCCTCTCAATATAATGGCATAAACATGATAGTATCTAGTTTTCTTTTGCAAAAAATAAGTCTCCATTCTTTGTCATTGGTGTCTACCCTCAAGTTTACCTCATAGCAACAAGATGGTTTTGGAACTTCAACCATTACATCCACAGCCCAAGCAGGAAGAAAAACAAAGGGAGATTTCTGAGATGACCCATGAGGCTTTTTCCCCAGCTTTCTTCAGATATAATAAACATATAGTGATGAGTTAAGTTTAGGTATACAGCATAATGATTTGATATATGTATATACATTGGGAAATGACTAGCACAATGTTTAGTTTACCATATCCACCACCTCACATAGTTACAAGTTCATTCTTCCTGTGTTAAAACCTTTTAATATTTACTCTCCTTAGCAACTTTGAAATATACAATACAGTATTGTTAACTAGTCACCAAGCTTCACAGTACATTACTAAAACTTGTTTATCTTATAACTGGAAGTCATTGGTCTTTTACTTACATCTCATCAGACCCTATTTATGAAAGAGAAACTGTGAGTTACAGTTGTTATTTACTGGGTACACTGCCATCCCAAACAATAAAGTTCATTTATGGAAGACCCATAGCTAACATCATACTCAATGGTGAATGCTGAAAGTTTTTCCTTTAAAAATCAGGAAAAGACAATGATGCTCACTTTCACCACTGCTATTTAGGTAGTACTTGAAGTCCTGGTTATTGGAGAAGACTTTTGAGAGTCCCTTGAACAGCAAGGAGATCCAACCAGTCCATTCTAAAGGAGATCAGTCCTGGGTGTTCATTGGAAGGGCTGATATTGAAGCTGAAACTCCAATACTTTAGCCACCTGATGCGAAGAAGTGACTCATTTGAAAAGACCCTGATGCTGGGAAAGATTGAGGGCAGGAGGAGAAGGGGACGACAGAGGATGAGATGGTTGGATGCCATCACTGAGTCAATGGACATGAGTTTGGATAAACTCCAGGAGTTGGTGATGGACAGGGAGGCCTGGCGTGCTGTGGTTCATGGGGTCGCAAAGAGTCAGGCATGACTGAGCAACTGAGCTGAACTGAACTGGAAGTCCTAGTAACAACAACCAGATAACAAAATAGAGAGGCATCCAAATTGGATGGGAAGAAATAAAACTGTCACTATTTGCAGATAACATGATACAATATGCATAAAACCAAAAAGGATCCACTAAAAAAATTATTAGAATTAACAAATGAATTCAATGAAGCTGCAGGATACAAGATTAATACATGAAAATCTGTTGTTTTTCTATGCACTAATAATGAACTAACAGAAAGAGAAAGCAAAAAACCAATCTTGTTTAAAATCACATCAAAAAAGAACAAAATACCTATGAATAAACTTACAAGGAGGTGAAAGACCTATACTCTGAAAAATATAAAACACTGATGAAAGAAATTGAACATAGTCCAATATTTTTTATTGAATTTTAAGTTTTAGGATTAGTATTGTCCTATTGCTTGGGTTCATATAGTAGGAATCATTTTATACATATGCCTTATGTTCTTCTATTCTTTATCCATAGCTTATACTCATTAATATCTTTTGCCCAGTTATGTTTATTTTATTTTTATTTTTTCCATTTATTTTTATTAGTTGGAGGCTAATTACTTTACAATATTGTAGTGGTTTTTGTCATACATAGACATGAATCAGCCATGGATTTACATGTATTCCCCATCCCGATCCCCCCTCCCACCTCCCTCTCTACCCGATCCCTCTGGGTCTTCCCAGTGCACCAGGTCCGAGCACTTGTCTCATGCATCCCACCTGGGCTGGTGATCTGTTTCACCATAGATAATATACACGTTTTGATGCTGTTCTCTCGAACATCCCACCCTCACCTTCTCCCACAGAGTCCAAAAGTCTGTTCTGTATTTCTGTGTCTCTTTTTCTGTTTTGCATATAGGGTTATTGTTACCATCTTTCTAAATTCCATATATATGTGTTAGTATACTGTAATGGTCTTTATCTTTCTGGCTTACTTCACTCTGTATAATGGGCTTCAGTTTCATCCATCTCATTAGAACTGATTCAAATGGATTCTTTTTAATGGCTGAGTAATATTCCATATGTACCACAGCTTCCTTATCCATTCTTCTGCTGATGGGCATCTAGGTTGCTTCCATGTCCTGGCTATTATAAACAGTGCTGCGATGAACATTGGGGTGCACGTGTCTCTTTCAGATCTGGTTTCCTTGGTGTGTATGCCCAGAAGTGGGATTGCTGGGTCATATGGCAGTTCTATTTCCAGTTTTTTAAGGAATCTCCACACTGTTCTCCATTGTGGCTGTACTAGTTCGCATTCCCACCAACAGTGTAAGAGGTTTCCCTTTTCTCCACACCCTCTCCAGCATTTATTGCTTGTAGACTTTTGGATAGCAGTCATTCTGACTGGCGTGAAATGGTACCTCATTGTGGTTTTGATTTGCATTTCTCTGATAATGAGTGATGTTGAGCATCTTTAACAAGTGGTGCTGGGAAAACTGGCCAACCACTTGTAAAAAAATGAAACTAGAACACTTTCTAACACCATACACAAAAATAAACTCAAAATGGATTAAAGATCTAAATGTAAGACCAGAAACTATAAAACTCCTAGAGGAGAACATAGGCAAAACACTCTCCAACATAAATCACAGCAGGATCCTCTATGACCCACCTCCCAGAATATTGGAAATAAAAGCAAAAATAAATAAATGGGACCTAATTAAACTTAAAAGCTTTTTGCACCACAAAGGAAACTATAAGCAAGGTGAAAAGACAGGCCTCAGATTGGGAGAAAACAATAAATAGCAAACGAAGCAACAGACAAAGGATTAATCTCAAAAATATATAAGCAACTCCTGCAGCTCAATTTCAGAAAAATAAATGACCCAATCAAAAAATGGGCCAAAGAACTAAACAGACCTTTCTCCAAAGAAGACATACAGATGGTTAATAAACACATGAAAAGATGCCCAGTTATTTTTAAATGTTTGCACATTGTTATCTGTCTTAGGACATCATCCAAGGTATTTACATACTACTTTTTGAATTATACTTCAACCTTATTTCCCAAATGATTTTATATGTTATTTTAAATTATTTTATGATTTATTTCAAGTTACTTTAGAAATCTTCCTTTTCTTTAAACACTTTTATCTCATCTGTGTTTATCTAAATCTGATTGATTCATTCTTTTATAGATTTCATTTCCTTAAAATATTTCATTCATATTAAAGATTATTCATGTCATTATTTGTACAAATCTTTATTCTGATGGTTGTTATCCCTTAAAATTATTGTTGCAATTTTTCTGTAATCCCTTTACATTACTTATATTTTATCAAGATAGATTTTCTCTATTAATAGTAGAGATAAGTGGGACAGAATAGCTTTCTAATATTTGTGATTTTGAACTCTCCTAATGGCACAGTAGGAGATTAGAAAATATAGTCTTAGAGTATTTTGGGGATCTGACTCCTTTGTTACCTGGTCCTGACTTTTTCCTTCCTTTTCTCCTCTTCCTTCTCAGGTCAGTTTCCAGTCTCAGCAATATTTTCACATTGTAGGCCTTGGTACTGGGAAAGAGCATCAGCTGGTCAGCCTGAGAATTCACTTGTCCAGTGTGACCCATAATAACAAACTTTTTAGTAGTCCTTCTATGTTTGTTCCTGAATGGTAACCTTGGAACTCCCCTCTCAGTCTATCTTCCTGAATTTGGCCCACTGAACTTCCCATGCTAACTGGGATTCTGGACTGCATATCATGCTATTGGTTAGATGCATAGGTCTTCCTGCTACAAAGTTCATCAAAAGTTACTTTCATTTCCACTGCTTCCTCTCACACAGTTATTAACACCAAACGTGACTTAATGCACTTGGTGTTGGCTGACAGGTAATTTTTAGGCCTCTTGGGATTATAAAATAATTTTCATGAACACTGAATATGTGTTTGTAAAATTTTGTTTGGCTAGTCCTGTGCTTTTTTTTTTTTCTTAACTGGGCATGGGTGTGTCAAATGTATACCAGTGCTAATATATCTCACTCTGAAAGCTCTTGGTTTTTTCTTCATCTATCTGGATATATTTTAATGCTGCCACATCAACATACCCCTATCTCATTTTTGTTGGTCCTTTAATGGACCGGAACCTGGTGGTCCGGAGTCGACGATAAGAAAGTAAGAGAGAGAAAGAGGCTGATAGCACTTGTTGGTCCTTTAATGGACCGGAACCTGGTGGTCCGGAGAGTAAGAGAAAGAGGCTGATATCCCCTGGTTTATGCGGAAAGCCAACAGAGTCCTGTTCTTAGGGCTCAATCTGCTGCAAGTAGGCACCAGGCGCCCTCTCGAGTGGGTGAAGGCGCAGTGCGCCTTCTCGAGAGGGTCTTAGAAGCCCGGGCAAGAAAGTGAGCTCAGCGGGACTCCGTGCTCCAAGGAATTAGCCAGAAATAGAGAGAGAGAAAGACAGAAGGAATAGAAAGAAAGAAGGAAAGAAAGAAAGACACAGGGACCAAAGCTCTGATGGAGCAAAGGTGTTTTAATCAACATGGTGTGGGCATACATACTGTAGTTATTCTCAGCAAAGATAAAGATTAAAATTCCAGACTTACAAAACATAAGATGATCGCTATCAAAGAGAGAGTTGCAAACAATCACCTTTTACCATATGGCTCATAAAAAGGAAGAGGGTACTTATCACCGTAATGAGAAATGCCTGGATTCCTCAGCCCTGGGAAAGGCGTGCCTCTCCTCTTAATTCCTGAATATTCAGGAATCAATAAGGGCCAGAGGGTTCCTGACAGATCCAAAACAGCACACAGGACGCCTCTTGTTAAATGCTTCCTGACACATTTTTACTCTTCTTTAATATCTTTCATAATTTTCTTCTCACCTACATTTGAGCTCATGTTAATGCAGAGGCTAATTAGTATTTGAGAAAGGTAAACGGAAATAAAAGAGGGAAGTCATCATTTTGGTATCTATGTTCACATCTTAACCACTTTTTCCATAGTATAAATAATGCATCAAAAGATAAAGTAGTTTCCTCCTTAAAGACAGAAAAAATGACACTGGTGGAACTGCTCTTCTTATTCAGCGTTCAAGAGCAGCCGAGGCGAACTGTTAAGGATACGTTTGTGTCTTCTGACCCCCACTGACCCTTATTGTTTTTGTGAATCAGTTGGCAGACAGGACAATTTATGACTTTATTAAAACAAACTTCACTTTTAAAGGGCCGGTTTTAATACAGTATATGTTTTAAAATACAGTATATGTTTACGTTTTATTTTGTGCTAAAATTTCACCTGAAGGAGACAGCCACGAAACATTAAATATTTCATTACTAAGAATAACACAATTGCTCCTAATAATCTCCCTAACATTTCACAATGCAATGTTATATTCATAGTGTCCAAAGCCACGTGAGGAAGGAACAAATTCTTTGATTTAAAAAGCACAGGAACCAAACTCCATTAAACATGGTTCATAAGCAGATGTGACATTTCTATTGCAGAAAGTGTTTTCTTGATTTATAGAACTGTCATGAATGAGGGTCATAAAACACTTATTTTTACAGACACCCTTGCAGGAAAGGTTAAGGCCTGTATAAAACAGTTCACAATGCCCTTAGTGTGAGGAAAGGAAGCTGTGTTTCACACAATACCTTTGTCATCTCTCAGCTGAGTTTCTCCCCTGCTCATTACTTATGTTTTGTATGTTCTACAAGCTGACCTCATCTCCTTTACTTTTACTCATGCTCCACAGGCAAGGGGGGCATCGCTGCGGAGCTAAGGCTTGTCATCTAATCAGATTAATAACCATGATATTAGAGGGCTTCACTCATATTATTAAGACAAATGAATGGGAAATCTATTGCACTTAGGGGTCAAACTATGAGCAAGCTTCTGGTCAGTCCTCTAGATCATCTAGATCAGATGAGAAGAAAACATCTGAGATTCTGTAGCACATACTAGTTTGATGTTTCTATTTGTGATTTCCCATATTGGTTTAGCAAATACAATGACTGGATGTTTCCCATCATTTCTAATGGGAACAGGATAAATAATCTAGGAATCTTCATAATATATCTTGATATAAATACCTCAATGGTCCTCTGAAGTGTTGTACTGCAATTCCTTAATGGGTATCAGCCTTAAACAAGAAGAACAGTAAAAAACATGATGTCCATATTTAATAATAACGAACTAAAATGGCTAGATTTGAATTAAATTCAAAGTCAGAGTTTATGAGTTAAATAACATCCTTTGATTTTATGTAGGAATTTTCAAAACACCTACCAATTAATTACTGCATCAAAACAAACTTGTAAGGTGGACAGAGTAATTATTCATACCACACAGATCTGGAAACTGAGGAACTGCAGAGTCATTTTGTGACCTTCAAAATACTCAGCTTAGTGAAAACTCAGCCCCAGTCTGTCCCCTCCACCATGATGCTAACTGACATACTTTATCACTGGGATCCACACACTGAGGAAAAAAGGCATGTAACCTGGGCTTTTCAGACTCAGTAGGGGTCATGCCCTTCTGCTCATCTGGATAAACTATGCTGTCTTTTTCTCTTTTTAATATTACCCATGAATTCCTTGTTTTCTGATTGAATCATGATGGATCACTAAATGAGGTAATTCATTCTCCTTTCCTTTTCCTCAGAACAACATTTTATGAGTCTAGAGAATTAGAAAGCATTCTGCAACTGAATGTTTTGGCAGACAGAAGAGTGGAAATAGAGTAAATTGCCTAATCAGAGGAACAGAGGTTTGCAGGCTCAACACTAAAGTTTTAATGACAGGGTCTCACAGGGTCACTGATCTGATTACAGGCTGTTTTCCTAATCCACTGCCCAACTTACCTTTAATTCTAAATAAGTGAAACTGAGAATCATGTCCTGACAGATTCTTTTGTTAACTTCTTTTCCAGTTGCCCAAATAGGAAGACCTGAAATAGAAGATATTCTTGCACCTTGCTCAGAAATCTGTAAGTAAAATAAGAGTGCCAGGCCAAGACACATGCTCCAAGGGCATGAGATTTTCTTTTTTAAAAAATTTGTATTATATATTACCATACAATTGATAAACAATGTTGTGATAGTTTCATGTTAGTTAGTACATGAATCTGTACTTTTTCAAATTATTTCCCCAGTTAGACTGTTACAGAATATTGACCAGAGTGAATTTCACTGCCTCTATCTTTTCATTTAGATATTTATCAAAACTCCACCAATGTTAAGGGCTTCCCTGGTGGCTCAGATGGTAAAGAATCCCCCTGGAATGCAGAAGCCACAGGTCAGAGGTTCAGTCCCTGGGTGGGGAAGATCCCCTGGAGAAGGAAATGGCGATCTACTCCAGTATTCTTGCCTGGAGAAGTCCATGGGCAGAGGAACCTGATGGGCTATCATTCATAGGGTTGCAAAGAGCCAGACATGACTGAGCAACTAACACTTTCACTTCCTAAGAATGTTAAAGCATATAAATGAAAGTAATAGAATTTTTGTTACCAGTTGTTATTTTCATTCACAGATGATTCAGAAAAGGGTCAACTCTGGGCAAAGATCTGAAATAATAGGTTATGTGATATGTCTGAGAAGTTACATATGTATAGTGTCTCAATTCATTGCTTCTGGTGAAGTTAAGGTTTTATGTAATAAGAAGGCAAGATGATCATCTTGGTCCACTCACATGCTGAGAAATAAGAGGGCGTTCTTTCTTTTTTCAATACTTTAGAGGACAAACAGCAGTAAGCATAGTAGCCTGCACATAACACAGGGTACATACTTTGTAACTATAGCAGACTGTTGAGCCCTGGAATAAATCTATGAGCAAGAATCAGGGAGGTGAAATCAGCCCACATTAAGAGTGGAAAATTGATCAAAGAGCAGAAAACGGATGTAAAACTAATAATGCTTGTATTTCCATTTTTCCTTAGTTGCATTTTTTTCATCTTTTTGTTATTTTCAAGAAAGTTACAATTAAAATGTAACTAAGGAAGACTTCACTGGGTATTGTACAGGCTGGACAATTTGGAGGTTGGTGTTACACACATACTGCCTAGCAGGATGTAGCACAGATTTTCATAGTTCAGTAAAGCTGTATTGGTTTCCAAAACCCTCTATGGATTCCATTTAATCCCTTCTTTTTCAGACTGTGCCCCTGATACTTTCAACCATCAAGGCGACTGAGTCATCATCATCTCAATGACTATTTCTTCTCCTTCTATCAAAATTTACCCCACTATGCCCCAGAATTAGTCTCTCCAAAGTGATAACAGGACTCTCTGAGAAATAATTATGTCTTAAACCAAAGAGGAAAGACTTTGGCTGACATCTTACTTTGTCTCAGGCATGAATTCTTGTCTTAGGTCAGTGATAGTTAGTCTAAGTTGTGCAAAGTCCTGGAAATGCATGAAGACTTATACACAGCCATGAAAAATTTTAAGTGATTAAAATACAGAAATATTTCCTTAAATTAATATGTCTAAAGAAAACCCTGAAATTAGACTTTCTGCCATTTCTACTTTTTAACTCCTCTTTTAAATGGTCCTTCCTCCATTTCTAATGGTAGAAAGAGCACAGGGAGAGAGAATCATCTAATCTTATATCCAAACTTTTTCTACAAATATCCATTCATTTCTTTCCATGATATCACAAAACATAACACATACCAGAACAGTTAAGTACTTGAACTTTTGTGTTAGACCTAAATTCTAATCTTATTCACTTATAAATTGGGTGACTTTATGTAAGTCACACAGCTTCCCAGGCGGTTCAATGGTAAAGAGTCTACCTGCCAATGCAGGAGATGCAGAAGACGTGGGTTTGATCCCTGGGTCGGAAGATCCCCTGGAGAAGGAAATGGCAACCAACTCCAAAATTCTTGCCCGGGAAATCTCATGGACAGAGGAGCCTGGTGGGTTGCAGTCCATCGGGTAAAAAACAATGGACATGACAGAACAACTGAACACACAAACATGCATGTAAGCCACACAACGTAGAAGTGTGCAAATAATATCACACTTGTCTGTTGATAAGGAGAAATATCTCCAAGGAGTAAAAGGTTATAATAGGTTTAGGATAATTAATCTTCAGATTGCCCAGTTCATGCCTTCTTTTCTAAAACTGATCTGCCTGAGAAAACAGGACATCATGCAATTTCTCCTATCTAACCTTTCACATTGGAGAAGGAATTGGCAACCCACTCCAGTATTCTTGCCTGGAGAATCCCATGGACAGAGGAGCCTAGCAGGATACAGTCCATGGGGTCTCAAGAGTCAGACTTGACTTAGCGATGAAACCACCACCAACAACCTTTCACATGCATTTCTCCGGAGGGACAACCCTGTGTATGAGAAATAAGTGGAGTGTTGGTAGGAAATGTTAACAGCAACAGAGGCTTTTATCTTCTACCCAAGACAAATTTGGGGTCTTTTCTATTCATTCGTCTTAGAATAAGAATTTAAAAGTTATTAAAAAGTGAAGTCAGATGTTTTCCTGTAACAAATAATTCTATTACAATTCGTTTGATTATTTTGACAATGAGGATTGTTTTCCCCTTTATTATGGATATTTCCCATAAATTGAATGAGTTAAATCAGCAAGTGCAACTTTTCTGAGTATATCTGGTTAAATAGGGTGCCTCTGAGTAAAACTTAAATTAAGATAGTTACAGCAGCACTGTTTGCAATAGTCAAGATGAGAAAGTGATCTAGATGTCCACTGACAGATGCATGGATAAAGAAGATGTGGTACTTAAACACAAAGCAATACTGTTCAGCCACAAAAGATAATGTAATAATGGTGTTTGCAGCAACATGGATGCACCTAGAGATTATCATACTAAATGAAGTAAGTCAGAAAAAAAAGACAAATACAATATGGCATCATTTGTCTGTGAAATCTAGCATGTGACACAAAGAAGCTTATTGACAAAACAGAAACAGACTCACAAGACACAGACAACGAACTTACAGTTATCAAAGGAAAAAAGGCATGGGGTGGCATAAATTAGGAGTTTGGGATCAGCAAATACAAAATACTATGTGTGAAACAGATAAACAACAAGGTGCTACTGTACAGCACAGGGAAATATATTTAATATCTTATAGTAAACCATAATTGAAAATAATATGAAAAAGAATATGTATATATATATGTGTGTGTGTGTATATATATATAACTGAATTACTTTGTTGTATACCAGAAACTAACACAATGTTGTAAGTCGAATATACTTCAATTTTTAAAATATTAATAATTTAATTAAGGGACTGATGCATGTTAGTGAATTATTTTGAGATACTCCCCAGAAACTGAAGAAATAGATGATTTTATTTAATAGACTGTCATTTGGAAGTCAGATGGTCTTCTAGTCTTTGTTTTCTTCAAATATATAAGATATAAATGAATCAGAAACTGATAGTTTTATCAAAAGTAATGATAAAGTACAATAATCCTCAGCTTTAAATTTAAAAGTTTAAGAAAATGTGTGACATGACATTAATAAAATTCCCAATATGTATTATTAGAAAATATTTTCACTATTATCATCAAAAGAAATAGTAGAAGTGATCTTAAACCCTGTGTTACAATAAGAGAATCATTTTTGGACATATCAGTTCAGTTCAGTTGCTCAGTCATGTCTGACTGTTTGCAACTGCATGGACTAAAGCACATCAGGCCTCCCTGTCCATCACCAACTCCCAGAGTTTACCCAAACTCATGTCCATTGAGTCGGTGATGCCATCCAACCATCTCATCCTCTGTTGTCCCCTTCTCCGCCCGCCTTCAATCTTTCCCAGCATCAGGAATTTTTCAAATGAGTCAGCTCTTCACATCAGGTAGCCAAAGTATTGGAGTTTCAGTTTCAGCATCAGTCCTTCCAGTGAACACCCAGGACTGATCTCCTTTAGGATGGACTGGTTGGATCTCCTCGCAGTCCAAGGGACTCTCAAGAGTCTTCTCCAACACCACAGTTCAAAAGCATCAATTCTTCAGTGCCTAGATTTCTTTATAGGCCAACTCTCACACCCATACATAACTTCTGTAAAAACCACAGCTTTGACTACATGGACCTTTGTTGGCAAAGTAATGTCTCTGCTTTGTAATATGCTATCTAGGATGGTCATAACTTTTCTTCCAAGGAGCAAGTGTCTTTTAATTTCATGGCTGCAGTCACCATCTGCAGTGATTTTGCTGCTGCTGCTGCTAAGTCGCTTCAGTCCTGTCCGACTATGTGTGACCCCATAGACGGCAGCCCACCAGGCTCCCCCGTCTCTGGGATTCTCCAGGCAAGAACACTGGAGTGGGTTGCCATTTTTGCAGTGATTTTAGAACCACCCCCCCCAAAAAAAAATAAAGTCTCTCAACTCTTTCCATTGTTTCCCCATCTCTTTGCCATGAAGTGAAGGGACCAGATGTCATGATCTTAGTTTTCTGAATGTTGAGTTTTAAGCCAACTTTTTCACTCTCCTCTCTGACTTTCATCGAGAAGCTTTTTTAGTTCTTTGCTTTCTGCCATAAGTGTGGTGTCACCTGCATATCTGAGTTTATTTCTATTTCTCCCAGCAATTTTGGACATGTGAACTATGTGAAAAATAGTCTCTTTTTTCATTAATAGGGACATTTACAATAAAATCTTTTCTTTATGTTTAGCAATCACTTGTCAAATATCTTATATATATATGTTGCTTTGATCAACCCTGTACTAATTACATCATAATCTAGTCCAGGAGAAAATTTTTAATATTTAGAATCTTAAATTAATGGAAAATAAAAATGTTTAATTTATAAATACAGTTTGCTCACAGAGAAGTATGAGTACTTTATTTAATATTTAACTAATAAGAGACATGAGTCTATAAATATATTAATTTAGTATAAAATTCTCCAGAGCAAATGAAATGTAAATCAGGTTGAAGATTAAAAAACATGATAAAAATTTTAATAATTAAGAAAAGTTTTCTAATGTAATTATTAAATAGCTGGTTGTGGATATTAAAGTCAATCCTAAAGGAAATCAACCCTGAATATTCATTGGAAGGATTGATGCTGAGGCTGAAGCTTCAGTACTTTGGCCACTTGATGCAAAGAGCCAACTTATTAAACTGTCATGGTACTTAAATTCTATGGAAACTTTATGTAAGATTTATATAATTTTATGAATAAAATCACATGAATTTTTTAAGAAAAATAATATTTTAAAAGAATATATATATAGCTGAATCACTTTGTGTATGCCAAATATAATATTGTAAATCAACTATACCTCAATCAAAAAAAATAATGAATTTTTTCATTTTCAAATGTACAAAGGAGTCTATATTTAATTTCAAAATAATCCTTAGGAGTACATAAGCAAAAATTTGAAGACCCCTAGTCTAAGCATATGCATTTCATAAAGGCCTTCTGATTTTCTGAAGATCCAATTTACCTAACTAATCTACTCTATTGATCTTTTAATCCTTAACATCCAATAGAATGTATACCAAAACATTTCCAAAAGAAGGAATAATATAACAAATATGAGATACTCCTAAGCAAAATTGAGATTTTAGCACATTACTTTTTTGAAGCATATATATACAATTTATCAGAAAAGGCAATGGCACCCCACTCCAGTACTCTTGCCTGGAAAATCCCATGCATGGAGAAGAAGCCTGGTAGGCTGCGGTCCATGGGGTCACTAAGAGTCGGACACGACTGAGCGACTTCACTTTCACTTTTCATTTTCACACATTGGAGAAGGAAATGGAAACTCACTCCAGTGTTCTTGCCTGGAGAATCCCAGGGTCAGGGAAGCCTGGTGGGCTGCCGTCTATGGGATCACACAGAGTCAGACACGACCTAAGTGACTTAGCAGCAACAGCAGCAGCAGCATATACAATTTATATATAAATTTATTGATCAACAATGGCTTCTAAGATATTTCCTATCTGGAAATACACAGGTCTAGTTTAACATGGCTTAGTGGGCTGTTCATCTCAGGGACAGTTGCCTTTTGCAAAGAGAATACTGAATTTCAATTTTGATTAAATTCATTGAAGTCTTCTTAAGCTGTTCCTATATACTACACATTTTGTTAGGGGTTGATGATATGTCAGTGAAGATAGTCATGGACTTGCTTTCACGGAAATTGCATTTTTACAGAGAGGGAGGATTTAAATCAGTAATAACAAGTGTGATAATGGTCACAAAGGGCACATGTAAGTGAATATCGAGGCCCAGAGCACAGGGGTGTAACCCAGCCACTGAGACCAGAGATGGACATGCCAGTGGAGAAACGGCAGAGTTGTATTTGACTGCTCGAAGAATAGAAATATACATATATACATTTAAATAAATTATGAAAATAATATATGCAAATGTGTGTGTGTGAGGGTGGTGGTTCATACCTCCAAAACTTAAGTGAACTATTGAGCACTTAAAATGTTCAAAACCGTGAACTAACACACAATTGCAATCATTTCACATGCTAGCAAGGCAATACTGAAAATCCTTCAATCTAGGCTTCAACTGTAAGTGAACTGAGAACTTCCATCTGTACAAGCTGGACTTAGAAAAGGCAGGGGAACCAGAGATCATATTGCCAACATCTGTTAGGTCACAGAAAAAACAAGAGAATTCAAGAAAAACATCTACTTCTGCTTTATTGACTATACTAAAGCCTTTGATTGTGTGGATCATGGCAAACTGTGGAGAATTCTCAGAGAGATGGGAATACCAGACCATCTTACCTGCCTCCTGAGAAACCTGTAAGAAGGTCAAGAAGCAACAGTTAGAACCAGACATGGAACAATGAGCTGGTTCCAAATTGGAAAAGGCAATATGCTGTAACCCTGCTTATTTAATTTATATGCAGAGTACATCATGCAAAATGCCAGGCTGGATGAAGCACAAGCTAGAATCAAGATTGCTGGGAGAAATACCAATAACCTCAGATATGCAGAGGACACCACCCTAATGGCACAAAGCAAAGAGGAAGGTGAAAGAGAAGAGTGAAAAAGCTGGATTAAAACTCAACTTTCAAAAAATGAAGATCAAGGCAACTGGTCCCATCACTTTGAAAGGTTGTTGCTGAACAATAAGACGTGGGATTCTTGGCCTCCAGAGGAGACGAATTCAATCCGGGGCCAGAGACGAGGCTGGATTGCTCAGAGCTTTTGTGTAATAAAGTTTTATTAAAGTATAGAGGAGATAGAGAAAGCTTCTGACATAGGCATCAGAAGGGGGCAAAAGAGTACCCCTTTGCTGGTATTAGCAATGGAGTTATATACTCTACAATGAATCCAAAGAATGTCTGGAGTCTGCAAAGACCTCACCAGACCCACTCCCATAATTTACATTTTAAGATAACAGAGTTGGCCAGAAGGTTTAATCCAAAGATTGTCCTTAGGCAGGATACATCCTTGTAAAGACCAGACCTACTCCCATAATTTATGTTTTAAGATAACAGAATTAGCCAGAGGGTTTAATCCAAAGACTGTCCTCAGGCAGGATACATTATTGTTATATAATCCTAAGGAATGTAGAGGAAAGAAAATAAAAAAGTTTGTCCTTTCTTCCTCCTTGAATATCCCAGACCTCTCTCTCCTTGGGGACCCCTAGACTTCTTATCAACCTGCCTAGGAAATGACTCTCTCAACTTCATGGGAACTAGATGGGTAAAAATTGGAAACAGTGACAGAATTTATTTTCCTGGGCTCCAAAATCACTGAAGACAGTGACTGCAGCCATGAAATTAAAAGATGCTTGCTCCTTGGAAGAAAAGCTATGACAAACCTAAACAGAGTACTAAGAAGCAGAGACATTGCTTTGTTAACAAAGATCTGGATAGTCAAAGCTATGGTTTTTCCAGTAGTCATGCCCAATGTATTACTGGAGAAGAGTGGAGAAATAGCTCCATAAAGAAGGAAGAGGCTGAGTCAAAGTGAAAACAATGCCAAGCTGTGGATGTGACTGGTGATGGAAGTAAAGTCCCATGCTGTAAAGAAAAATATTGCATAGGAACCTGGGATGTTATGTCCATGAATCAAAGTAAATTGGAAGTGGTCAAACAGGAGATGGCAAGAGTGAACATCGACATTTTTGGAATCAGTGAACTAAAATGGACCAGAATGGGTGAATTTAATTCAGATGACCATTACATCTACTATTGTGGGCAAGAATCCCTTAGAAGAAATGGAGTAGTCCTCAGAGTCAACAGAAGAGTCTGAAATGTAGTACTTGGGTGCAATATCAAAAACAACAGAATGATCTCTGTTCATTTCCAAGGCAAACCATTCAATACCACAGTAATCCAGGTCTCTGCCCCAACCACTAATGCCACAGAAGCTGAAGTTGAATGGTTCTATGAAGACCTACAAGATCTAGAACTAACACCAAAAAAAAAAAAAAAAAAAAAAAGATGTCTTTTTCATCATAGAGGACTGTATGAAGTAGGAAGTCAAGAGATACCTGGAGTAATAGGCGAGTTTGGCCTTGGAGTACAAAATGAAGCCAGGCAAAGGCTAACAGAGTTTTGCCAAGAGAACATACTGGTCATATCAAACACCCTATTCTAACAACATAAGAGATGACTCTACACATGGACATCACCAGATGGTCAATACTGAAATCAGACTGATTATATTCTTTGCAGCCAAAGATGGAGAAGCTCTATACAGTCAGAAAAACCAAGACCAAAGTCTGACTGTGGCTAAGATCACAAATTCTGTATTTCAAAATTCAGACTTAAATTGAAGAAAGTAGGGAAAACCACTAGACCATTCAGGTATGACCTAAATCAAATCCCTTATGACTATACAGTGGAAATGACAAATAGATTCAAGAGATTAGATCTAATAGAGCATATGTATAACTATGGACAGAGGTTGGTAACATTGTACAGGAGGTGATGATCAAAACTATCCCCAAGAAAATGAAATGCAAAAAGGCAAAATGTTGGTCTGAGGAGGCCTTAATAATAGCTGAGAAAAGAAGAAAAGCTAAAGGCAAAGGAGAAAAGGAAAGATATATCTATATCCATCTGAATGCAAAGTTCCAAAGAATAGCATGGAGAGATAAGAAAGCCTTCCTAAGTGATCAATGCAGAGAAACAGAGGCAAACAATAGAATGGGATAAACTAGAGATCTCTTCAGCAAGAGATAACAATAGAACATTTCATGCAAAGATGGACACAATTAAGGACAGAAATGGTACAGACCTAACAGAAGCAGAAGATATTAAGAAGAGGTGGCAAGAAAACACAGAACTGTACAAAAAAAAATTAAAAATCTCAGTGACCCAGATAACCACAATGGTATGATCACTCACCTGGAGCCAGACATCCTGGAGTGTGAGATCAAGTGGGCCTTAGGAAACATTACTATGAACTAGTGGAGGTGATGGAATTCCAGCTGAGTTATTTCAAATCCTAAAAGATGATGCCGTGAAAGTGCTGCACTTAATATGCCAGCAAAATTGAAAAACTCAGTAGTGGTCACAGGACTGGAAAAGGTGAGTTTTCATTCTAATCCCAAAGAAAGGCAATGCCAAAGAATGATCAGACTAATTGCACTCATTTCTCACGTTAGCAAAGTAACACTCAAAATTCTCCAAGGTAGGCTTCACCAGTACATGAACCAAGAACTTCCAGATGTTCAAGTTGGATTTAGAAAAGGCAGAGGAACCAGAGATCAAATTGCCAACATTGGATCATAGAAAAAGTAAGAGAGTTCCAGAAAAACATCTATTTCTTTTTAATTGACTATGCTAAACCTTTGACTGTGTGGATCACAACAAGCTGTGGAAAATTCTAAAAGGGATGAGAATACCCGACCATGTGACCTGACTCCTGAAAAACTGTATGCAGGTCAAGAAGCAACAGTTAGAACCGGACATGGGACAATGGACTGGTTCCAAATTGGGAAAGGAGTACGTCAAGACTGTACACTGTCATCCTGCTTATTTTACATATATGCAGAGGTCATCATGTGAAATGCCAGGCTGGACAAACCACAAGCTGGAACTGAGACTGCTAGGAGAAATATCCATAACCTCAGATATGTAGATAACACCACCCTTCTGCCAGAAAGTGAAGAGGAACTGAGGAGCCTCTTGATGAAAGTGAGAGAGGAGAGTGAAAAAGCTGGCTTAAAACTCAACATTCAAAAAGCTAAGATCATGGCATTCAGTCCCATCACTTCATGGCAAATTGATGAGAAAAGAAAGGGAACAGTGACAGATTTTATTTTCTTGGGCTTCTAAGATGACTCCAGTCCTGAAATTACAGATGCTTGCTCCTTGGAAGAAAAGTTATGCCAAACCTAGACAGCATATTTAAAAGGAGAGACATTACTTTGCTGACAAAGGTCTGTATAGTCAAAGTTATGGTTTTTGCAGTAGTCATGTATGGTTGTGAGAGCTGGACCATAAAGAAGGCTGAGCATTGAAGAATTGATGCTTTTGAACTATGATGTTGGAGAAGACTGTAGAGAGCCCTTTGCATTGCAAGGAGATCAAATCAGTCAATTCTAAAGGAAATCAACCCTGAAAATTCATTGGAATGACTAATGCTAAAGCTGAAGCTCCTGGTACAAAGAGCCAACTCATTGGAAAAGACCCTGATGCTACTAAAAATTGAGGGCAAGAGAAGAAGGGGTAACAGAGGATGATATAGTCA
Organism: Dama dama; assembly: GCF_033118175.1. Lineage (NCBI taxonomy): Eukaryota > Metazoa > Chordata > Mammalia > Artiodactyla > Cervidae > Dama > Dama dama. Next base: position 85,173,115 of record NC_083698.1, on the reverse strand, counting down.
GATGGTGTCATGGAGTATATGGACATGAGTTTAAGCAAACCCCGGGAGATGGTGAAGGACAGGGAAGTCTGTCATGCTACAGTCCATGGGGTTGCAAAATGTCAGGCTTGATTGAGTGACTGAACAACAAAAACCCTTAGAGAAATAAATACTCAAATATGTTTGCAAACAACTTGTGTAAAATTTTTCAATAATTCTGAGGGTTGAATTACAATTTATAAACTTTATCTCTCAATATGACACATACCCACAGTTTTTGAGATTTTAAAATAGCCCCACATTGCCTACAACTTCACTCACTATAAAATTTATTTAACATTATGAAGCATACCAAGCTTACTTTTAATTCAGAAATCGTTTTTCTTTCCCCTCCAGTAGCTGGTCCACATTTTCTAACCATGCTCAACAGTGCAATAGGTCCAGTGTCCAGGCCACTGTAGTCAGATAGACCCAGCTTCGAGTGCCTGTTCTACTAGTTCTGACTCTCTATGATCTTAGAAAAGTTACCTATCTTCTCATCATAATATCAACAGAACAAAACAAGATAAAAATATATAATTTACAATCATTTTACATATTAAGGGAGATAATGAATGGGAACATGTCTGTTATAAAATCATCATTAAACATATGTGAAATCCATTATCTTTTGGTGCTCTTTGAATATTGACTATTTTATCCCCTTTACTGAACCTAAGTCAATATGATTTTACATTTTAATCTTGAAATTTAAGGGCAAAATTAAAAGCCTTGCCACATGTGAAAAATGTGTCAGAACTCAGAATGTAAGCAGGTGGAGGAAATTTGGAAAAGGGCCTTAGGAGTGTCTTACCTAGGACTTCTAAATTCAATCATAAAGATCATTGTTTATTCTGCCATTTCAGGAAACCATATTTATGTATATGATACATGTTATTCATAGTGCTTCCCTGATTGGCACAAGCATGCATACAACCACACACACACACACACATGTCCATACACAGACAAAATTGGGAGTGGACAGGATTCAAACATTTGTTTTCAGTCCCACTGACCAGTTTTCTGAGATTCCTCTAATTTCTTTAAGCTTTGAGCAATTGAAGTAGTTGTATTTTCTTTCCTGGTTTATTACTTATGTTTTATCACCTGAAATACCTCTGGGAAAAAACGAGAGGGAGAACCTCATTTTTGGTAGTATAGTTTCCTTCTAACTAAAATGAAACCTATTGCTCAAATCCCAAAGATTGCATAAAAACAGAAAGTTAATTTCCTGCAGGCACTCATTCATTTCAGACCTATAACAGTAGAGTGTAAAGAAGCCATCCAGAAACTTACCATGACCCTTGAAAAAGTCAGCATGTTTGATGTGGGAAAAGTACTGCCCTTTTTATGAGATTTCAGTTACTTCTACTTTATGCTTTTTATTTATACAATTACTTGGAGGAAAGAAATGGTAGGGAATTTTTAATCATGGCAAAACATAGTAGTTTTTAAAAGTAGCTTTTTCACTGAAATGGTAAGGTGGCTGGATTTATGGGGAAATCGCTGGAGGATGAAGATATTATTTTTCTAAAGTATCAGCTGAAGCCCATCTGTGTACCAGTGTCTGGTGATGTCTTAATTTGCAACCTTATTATCAAAGGCTCTCAGCAAAGGTCATCAAACAAACAAACAAAGCCATTTGTTAGAGACAGAGATTTTGTTAGAGAAAAAAGATGAGTCACACTTTTGCACTCTCCATCCAGAGAAGTAGAATATATAAATTCTTCTAAAAATTGTTATGCATTAAAGCAATAAAGTCACTAATCCAAGAAAATGTTTTACTTCCATTTTTCAACTTTTATTAAGCTTTTTCATCTCTTACTGAGTATTTCATTTTCAAAGCAAAAAAGTTCCCGGTGAAGACATGGCAAAATGATAAAGACCTTTTTTTTTTTTTAATGAGAAAGGGAAAACCATTCAGATTTCTTGTTTTCACTTTCCAAGCACAGTTGTTTTTGTTTTCACTTGATTTTCATTTTAGTATATGTAAACACTGAATAAAAATCACATAGATAGAGAAGCCTTTAAAAGAGAAGTTTCAGTAACTGTGGGCACACATATTCCTAGGTAAACCATGCTACTTTAGGATGATTTAACACTCTCTTATGCCTAATTCAGGAATTGGTCTCCTGATGAGAACGCTAAGTTCTTATGGCTCTTACAGAGCATCAGCCTTTGGGGTACATTGACAGATAGTTCCTGCTAGGTAAGGAGCTAAGAGAAAAGATTTTCTGAGATTTTAATATCAGAAAACTTGTGATATCACAGTCCTAAAATTAAAGAAAGCATAAAGAAGCAAAGTACTTATTTTTGTCCATAGGATAGCAGGCTATTTGGATCCTGATATAGTGTTCCTGCCACAACAATTAATATTCCATGCATCAATGAGAAACAAACACTTTTGAGACATTTCAAAAAACTGAAGTCTCCAAATATAGCCCACAGAACCATAAAGGCTAATATGCTAACCCCTTTCAGCAAAGAACAATGACATTCATTCATTCATTCAAACTTTCATTAATTTATTCATTAGTTCATCAATTTACTGAGTAGTTTATCTGCAGTCAGCATTATTCCAGGGACTGGAATATATCAGTGAAAAAAACTTCCGACCCCCAAAGTAGCTTCTGTATTCTTGGAGTATAAGGATAATGAAATAGATAATACAAAAGTATTGATAACTAAATGGGCAAGAGAATTTCACATAGTTGTAAGTCTTATGACGACTATAAAAAATAATAAGAGGGAGAGAGAGAATGGGAGAGTCTAGGAGCAGTTTCTGAGAAGGTGATATCTGAGCCTGAAATATGAGTACTCACAAGCAGCATGATACAAGAAGATGGTGAATGAAATAAATTCAAGTAGAGGAAACTGTAGTCAGTGTATTTGAGAAAAACGGAGTCTGTATGATTGGAGTTCAGAAGGTAAAGAGATTAAACAGGAGATAAGGTTAGAGAGGTAAGTAGGATAAAAATGGTCAGAGACTTGAAGATCATAAGGAATCCAGATATTAAATCCAGTGGGACATAATTGTAGAATCAAAAGCAGGGGATTGGCTTGATTTGATTTATACTTAAAAAAGAATATCTGGCAAGAGAATGGAAAATGGATTATAGACAAGCAATAGAAACAGGTAGAAATGATAGTTGCTATAATAGAGTAATAGCAGTAGACATGGTCAGAAGCATGGAAATTCACGGAGACCTGCACATGGACATGTGGGGAAGTAAAGAAATCAATCAATAAACCATATCTAAGTTTTTTGCCTGAGTAAATGGATGGGCTGTGAGCCATTGCCTGGCATGGAAAAAACTAAGAAGAAAAAAAAAAATGTGTTGGAAATAGAAGTCAGAGATTTCCTTTGTCAATATTAACTTTAAGATGTCTCTTAGACATTTAAGTAGAGATTACATGTAAGAAGTTGGCTGTACCAGACTAGGGATATTCCAACATCCCCAAGTCTATCACGCACACACAAAAAAGACAGAGAAAAGCAAGCTGAGAAGGAATACCAGTGAAATAGGAGAAACACTGGAGAAGGATGGTGTCATCAGAGTCAAGAGGAAATGATTCAAGAAAAAGGGAGTAGATAGCTGTGCTGAATACTGAGAAATCAAGAAAGACAAGGACAGAGCAGCAATGATTTTGACAAGAGCTGCACTGGTGCATTTGTGAGGATATGTATTAATATTAATGAAAGAAGGTTAGAATATTTTTTATAACAAACAAACCCTCAAATATCAGTGGTTAAACTCAATAAAGTCTTCCTTGCCAAACAGGCGATGTCCTGAGGTCAATCACTGACCTCCTTTCCAGTTCGCGGCCTTCATTCATCTTGTATAATGCCACTTAAAACAAATGGCTTTTACGTTTGTCACAGCAGCAGAAGAAAGACAGCATGGTATATTTTTTAAAATCTGGCCTGAAAAATGTTTACATAACTTCCATTCACATTATCCAAAATCCAGTTACATGGCAAAGAAAACTGGGAAATATAGAAGAGAACATGAGTATCTGGTGAGCACAGTGTCTACTTGGGATAGTAACCTAAATTACTGCACTGAAGACAGGATGAGAGATGACAAATTAGAAAGAAAGAATAAGGACAATACAAATACTCTCCATCTCATAAAAGCCTTCCTTGATGCCACCTCCTCCTCAAGCTACCAGTCCATTTCTCTGCTCTCGTTTGTACTTAACACTTTGAATTACCAACCAACATCTGAATAATAGTCTTAATAAAACTTTTGCTCTGTCATGAGCCAATGATAAAATTTTTGAAAATAACTGGCAAAAAATACCTGATACAATTATATAGTTTGGAATAGTTACATAATGAGCATTCATAGGACAAGGACAGTAATTTTTTTTTCTTCTAACTTTTTATGATTAATGGACCCCGCCCCCCCCCCCCCCCGCCACACACACACAAATAGGAACTGCATCAAAGAAAACAAACTGAAGTGAAGTAAAGTGAAGTTGCTCAGTTGTGTCCAACTCTTTGAGACCCCATGGACTGTAGGCTACCACGCTCCTCTGTCCATGGGATATTCCAGGCAAGAGTACTGGAGTGGTTGCCATTTCCTTCTCCAGAGGATCTTCCCGACCCAGGGATTGAACCAGGATCTCCCACATTGTAGGCAGAAGCTCTACCATCCGAGCCGCCAGGTAAGTTCTAAAAAAAACAAAAGTATATGACAAATTTTGAGTTAGGTATTTACTTCCATTATGAACCTAAAGTGAATAATGGAGAGAGAATCAGTATTTATAAGTTTTTTTCTATGTGTTAGGCATATTAATACATTGTTATATAAACCACATAGTAACATTAATTAGTATTAGGATCTTATTTGAAACGTGAAATTTAGGCTGTAAGATGAAATTTTAGTAAGCAAGATAGCTGGGGTCTAAAATCAGTTGATTCCAAAGTCCATGTTTTTTCTAACCCTTGATGATTTCTGTTCAAAGTTCAATAAATCAGGGTGCATATCTATTCTATTTTAAAATTCTAAGATCGAGAGCTTCTACAAAATGGCCTTTGAGAAAAAAAATCTATTAAAACTATACTTTAATTCTAATAATTACTTCTAACTTAAATTTCAGTCTTCTATCAAGGAGCTGCTTTTAGAATACTTCCATTTTGATATTTCACATGACATCAAACCCAACACCCCCCCCCCAAACTTGATTTCCCTTTTAAAAGCTACTCTCTCCCCAAGATTCTCATTTTACCATGGCATCACTTCTCCTGTCACCTCACAATTCAGTCAGTCTATTGATCTATCACCAAGTTATCCATTATTCTTATGTACGTATTTTCTCTGCTAGTGTAAAAAAACTCTTTGGAGAAAAGACTCCGTATCTTCTCCATCTTTATATGTCCATTATCTCTGCCATTACCTTATTTATAACAGGTGCACAATACATGTTTGTTGATGCCTTTAATGACAAAATATAACTTTAATTCACTCTTCTATTTTTACTACATTTACTACCTAAATCTAAGGTCTCATAAGTTAGTTACTATGACAGCTCTGTCACTGACCTCCTAGCTCCCAGTAGGTCTCCTTGTAAGTATTATATAGACCCCCTGGAGAAGGGAATGGCTACCCACTCCAGTATTCTTGCCTGGAGAATCCCATGAACAGTGGAGCTTGGTGGGTTATAGGCCATGGAGTTGCAAAGAGCTGGACCTGACTGAGCAACTAAGAATTCACTGTATACTGTAATCAAGCAAAAAAACTTATAAAATACTACTTGATCACATCAGTTCTCCCTTCCCAATTCTACAATGGAATTATATTGATTATTAATTTAGATGAAAGTTATTGACATACAAAGTCTTCCTAATCTAGGTCATCTTTGTCTCCCAACCAATGAACAGGTAGGGTTTTAAACACAGGAGATCATTGAATCGATATACACTTCCTTATTCTTCCCTTTAAGTATGACTAAAAGCTCTGGAAATGATGTATAAAACAAATATAATAAGACTGTTAAAGATTGAAAGACGAAAGTAGAATAGCTAGCAACCTCAGGACTCAGGAACAACGTGGTGGTGAGACCTCTGGGTTTCTTTTGGCCTCATGTAACCCAGATTTAGAACTGAAGAACCCAGAAACCTGAAAGCACCTACAATCATAAGCAAAAAATATCTCTAAGAAAAGCCTTATTCAAAAGATCAATCTACGAAAGCAGAAAATGTTTAGATAATAACTGCACTACCCCCACCAAATGTCAGAGGGAAAGTTGTGACCCCACTTTGCCCCCATGCCAGCAAAGGCTGAATGAAGAAATTAGACTGCAAAATTTGAAGCTATAATAAGGCACCTCAGGATTCTTGCCAGAATGATGTTAAGAGGAGGCTAAGTTGAAAGGCAGGATGTTCAGCACCACCCAGCAATAACAAAGCCTCATACCATAATGATGCTGGTAAGACCAACTGGGGAGCAAAACTCTCACCCACAAATAGCAATAATGAGGAGGACAAACTGCAGGTGTTAAAATCCTAATGACAAGCCTGGACTTCTACACCCACCAGAATGTAATAAGATAGCAGAATGATGTTCAGAAAAAAGTAGTCTAAAAAAGAAGGTTTAGCAACTTTGTGGATACTGACTAACTAATTCTAAAGTATTAAAAGGGAAAACATCTAAAGCAGCCAACACAATGTTAAATAATTTAAAAAAAAAACAATGAAAACAGACTAACAAGATTTACTATAAGTGTACAATATAGTATTGGTGACAGTGTGGTACTGGTGAAAGAACAGATGAAGAGATCAAAGGAACAGAACAGAGTGTCAGAAATAGACCCACACAAATATAAACAAGTGATCTTCAACAAATGAGCAAAGGCAATACAGTGGAGCATATTTTTTTTCAACAAATGGTGCAGGAACAAGTGGACATCCACATACCAAAAAATAATATTAATAATAATCTAAACACAGACCTATACACTAAACTGAATTAAAATAAAAATACAACATATCATAATGTGTGTGATACAATTAAAGCAGTTCTAAGACGAAATTTTTCCCTGATGGCTCAGACAGAAAAGAATCTGCCTGCAACTCAGGAAACCCAGGTTCAATCCCTGGGTTGGAAGATCCCCTGGAGAAGGGAATGGCAACCCAGTCCAATATGGTGATTCCCACGGATAGGGGAGGCTGGCAAGCTACAGTCCATGGGGTCACAGAGTCAGACATGACTGAGTGATTAACACTACATATTCAAGAGAAAATTCACAGCATTAAATGCACTTATTGGAAAAAATAAAGTCTGAACTGGGTTATCTCACTTCCTGCTTCAAGAATCTAGAAAAAGAAGAGCAAAATAACCCCAAGCAAATGAAAGGAAGGAAATAATATAGAATAGAAATGAATGAAATTGAAAACAGAAGAGTAGATAAAAATCACAGGGACAAAGTGCTGATTTTTCAAAAATGCAAATAAAATTGACAAACTTCTAATAAAATGAAAGAAAAGAAATTCATTGATAAGACACATGGATCAATGGATATCAGACTCACAACCCATGAATCAACCCATAGAAACAGGCCCAAGTGATTTTGGACAAAGTTCATATAAAATTGAGTGGAGTCTTATAAATAAGGCTGCTAGAGCAATTGGGGTTTTGGACATTCATAGACAAAACAAACAAGCAAAAACCTTATAGAAAAACATATTATCTTCAAGAACTATGAGGCAAACAGTGCTTAAACTTGACGTCAAAACTACAATCCATAAAAGGAGATATTGATAGACTATACTTCACCAAAATAAATAAGATTTTACTCTGTGAAAGACCATGTTAAGAGGATAAAGACACAAGCTACAGTGAGAGAAAACATCAAATTACAACTAGCGTCTAGAAAGATAAAGAACTCTCAAAACTCAGTATTAAGAAAGAAAATAAAAAAGAAAACAATAATCTGTTAGAGAATAGACACAAAGATACAGACAGACACTTCACCAAAGAAGATAGATATACAAGTGCAAATAAATATATGAAAAAATGTTCAAAATCTTTTCCTAATATATCACAATACACCAGTCAGAATGGCTGAAGTAAAAAAATAAAGATAACTCTAAATGCTGATAAGAATGTGGAGGAAATGCATTACAAATACTTTTCTGCTGAAACTGTAAAATGGTACAGCCACTCTGGAAAATCATTTGGTAGTTTCTTAATAAAACTAAACATTCAACTACCATCTGACCCAGCAATTTCACTCCTGAGGATTTATCCCAGAGAAATGAGGCTTAAAATGAAGACACCAAACTGTACATGAATGTTTATAGCGTATTCATAGTGGTTCAAAACCTGAAACAACCCAGATGTATTTCAATAAGTGAATGTTTAAACAAATTATGGCACACTGATATCACAAAACAATTTAGACGTGCAACCACCTCTAAACGAATCTCTAGATGATTATGCTGAGTGGAAATTACACGTATACTCCATGCTTGTAATTACATAACATTAATGAAATGGTAAAATTATGAAAATAGAAAACAGAGTAGTGGTTATCAAGGGTTAAGGTGATGAGAGGAGCAGCAGGAAATGGATCTGGCTATAAAAAGACAACTGAAGGACTCCTGTGGTGACAGAGTGTTCCCTGTCTTGACTTTATCGATGTCAATATCCTGACTGTGATACTGTACTACAGCTCTGCAAGAGGATACCACTGGGGGAAACTGGGTAAAGAGTAAGGGGACCTTTTCATTATTTCTAACTGCTGCATGTTAATTAGTGATTATTTCAAATAAAAGAGTTTAATAAAAAAATAAACATATGAGGGAATAGACACCTTGGTTTGAGTCAAACTAAGAAATATGAATACTCAGACTCATTTATAGAGCCAGCTGATTTCTTCCTATGCATGCATGCTCAGTCTCTCAGCTGTGTCCTGACTCTTTGTGACTTCATGACTGCAGCTCGCCAGGCTCCTCTGTCCATGGGATTATCCAGGCAAGAATACTGGAGTGGGTTGCCATTTTCTTCTCTAGGGGATCTTCCTGAGGCAGGGATCAAACCCACATCTCCTGCACTGGCAGGCAAATTCTTTACCACTGAGCCACCTGGAAGGACTGATGCGGAAGCTGAAACTCCAATACTTTGGCCACCTGATGTCAAGAACTGACTCATTTGAAAAGACCCTGATGCTGGGAAAGATTGAAGGCAGGAGGAGAAGGGGACGACAGAGGATGAGATGGTCGGATGGCATCATGGACACAATGGACATGTGTTTGAGTAGACTCTGGGAATTGGTGATAGACAGGGTGGCCTGGCATGCTTCAGTCCATGGGGTCACAAAGAGTCAAACATGACTGAGTGACTGAACTGAACTGAACTGAGCCACCTGGGAATCCATGATTTCTTCCTAAACTTCTTCTTTTAGAATAACTCACCAGGAGCTTCCCATTTCATATTTCTGATCTTTGCTTTCAAATTTACAAAATTACTGCTGATGGTAAAGAGCTTTCATGATACAGGAGTGAAGTGAAAATACCCCATGTGTGGCCTGCTCTTCTACTGTTTAGGACTCTTTTTCTGACTCTTTGACTTCATAATGTATTTGTTTGGAGGACTGCATGATCTACTGTTTTTGTCACTTCCAAGAAATATATCACAGTGTCACCCAGAAACAGATAGTGACGTACTTCATGATTTTATTCTGCTCAATTACTTACAGTTGCCTTTCTTTACGTTGCCATGTCAGTAGCTTTTAGACAACCCTTCTATCTTACAGGAATCTTTTCTATTTGATTTTTCATATGTTCAGCTTGGTAGAGCTAAGTCACTCAGAATACAGCTTCAGTGCCCAGTGATCCTGCTTCAGAACTTTATTGGATCATGTGAAATACTCAAGCAAGAAACTCAAATAACTAAATCTAACTTTCCAAGCTGGACTGTATATATAGGTGAAATGGCTCCCCAAATGGTGGCTCTTTCAAGGCACTCAAACACATTTTAAAAAATAAAAATCAAACAAATATTTGTAGAGTGCTATATATGTACCCATCGCTGTATGTCATTGTAAAGAATCCCAAAGCAACTTCTGGTAGGAAGACACCAGCTTGATTGGGACAGAGGCACATGACATCAAGAAGTAGGAAATCAATTAGCATTAAAGAAATAGATAATTGATCTCTAATCTAACAATTTTAGAAAACATTTTATTAATAACCAGTTTTTCAATGATAAATGTCAAATATTACCATATTTATATAATTTTAAAAATTTTCATGGAATCTTTACTGTATGAGTCTAATGCTATTCTAAACATCAGAATGTGTATGATACTGGAAATACCAGCTGACATTTTGGTTGGAAAAATCATCTCATCATGGGAAAATGTATAAGTAATACATAACAATGTAAGAGAAAATAAAAATATATTTAATGAGAAAAGCACTCTTGAGAGAACAGCAATCAAAAATATCAAAATGTAGTAGAGACATTTTTATAGAAGGAGTGTGACTAGAGATGGGACTTATAAATAAATACTGGAGTGTTGACAGAATTGGCAGATAGTCACATGAAAGTTTAAATTCCAAATATTCTATTTTTCCAACCATATTTCCACAGCTTAAATCCCTTTCCTTAGGCATCTTCTCATGAATAGCATTCTGAGCTCAGGACCTTCCTTTCTTCCTGTTAAGTCTTCATCCATTTCCCCCACGCAAAGTCTTACCCTACAACTTCAGTCCCTTGCTCTTTTTTATCCATGCTTAAATATTCTCAGGCTTGGCCGCTTACCTAACGTCTGGAGGAGATCTCCACCTCCCTTTCCTGGGTACTTGCTGAAAGGAATCTCTTGCCTGGATAGAATCTGTCAACTGACACTGTATAGTACCCACCTGACTATATTATCTGCAGGCAGGATTCTCCTCAAGTGTGTTCCCTACCCCGGTGTGCCTTCCAAGTTCCTATTATTTTGGTATCAGGTTCTATGCATCAATGACTGTAACTAATTGACCATTTAAACCACTGAATCAGATCTGTTTCCCCACACTGTCAAAATGACATATTTATTCACTATTTTGTTTCTTTGAAATGACCATCTATTCTTCTAAAGAATGGACACAAGGGTTTCATGAGGGTGGATTATACTGAATGAAATTCTCACTAAAAATAGTGAAATTTAGAATTTAATTTAGGATTGCAAAAAGATCTTGGAAGTGATTGTAAGTCATGCTAATGGAATAACAAGTACCAGAGTTCAATACAAAGTGATAATGATGTACACAGTGCAAGATGTGCTATATTATATTTGCAATCATCACAAACATTTAGTGCTCAGTTCCGTCTGACTCATGGCCACTCTATGAACTGTAGTCTTCCAGGCTCCTCTCTCCATGAGATTTCCAAGCAAAAATACTGGAGTAGGTTGCCATTTTATAACAGAACAAGTTTTAAGAAATTAATGCATACAATAATCCTGGCAATGTCAGTATGAAAGAGATTTGGACACTTATACAGGAAAAATTAAACAGACTGGAAAAGAGGCTAGATAATAGATATTAGATAATTCTAGTAAGTATGAATGAAGAGTGATAAAATCACTATATATGACTTAGTGAAAAACAAAATTAAAAAAATACAAGCAATTTTTTTATCTCTATTTATGTAAGAATGGTAATTCCTTTAGTGACTAGAGTTTATAAATGATTTCTATTTTGATTAAAGCCTATAACTACAGAAATGTAAAATTTTGAGGTCTATTTTGAACTGTGGTGTTGGAGGAGACTCTTGCGAGTCCTTGGACTGCAAGGAGATCAAACCAGTCAATCCTAAAGGAATCAGTCCTGAATATTCATTGGAAGGACTGATGCTGAAGCTGAAACTCCAATACTTTGGCCACCTGATGCGAAGAACTGACTCATTGGGAAAAACCCTGATGCTGGGAAAGAATGAAGGCAGGAGGAGAAGGGGACAACAGAGGATGAGATGGTTGGATGTCATCACTGACTCAATGGACATGAGTTTGAACAAGCCCCGGGAGTTGGTGATGGACAGGGAGACCTGGTGTGCTTCAGTTCATGGGGTCTCAATGAGTCTGAGTGACTGAACTGAACTGAACTGATGGCAGGCTAGGATCTCGTCGCATAAAACTCCAAATCCAAAACCATTAGGGCAGTTAATCACCACTTCTGTCTTAACTTATTTCCTATTTCACACACCTTTGGTTTTTGTGGGGTTTTTTTTGTTTGTTTGGTTGTTTTTTTTTAATGGTGCAGTATTTCAGGTCCAGCTCTCCAGGAGTCAGTAGAGGAGCATGTCAAGTCATTAGTTACGTCTCTCATCCCCTCCAATGGTCTTCGATTACCGTTTTAGTGTTGCAATGATAATTTGAGTTAATAGAAGCTAAACTAATTAAACAAACAAACTCTACTGAACATCTTCCATCTGTTCCTGGGAATATAATCAACTCTCCCTTCATCGTTCTGTGCCCTGGATGGCTGCTGTCCCTGGTCCACATTCCTGACTCCTTTGCACTCTAGTCTTTTGTTGGCAGAAGAAGGGAAGCAAGGAGGAAATATAGCTGGAGTTTACTTCCTGAGCCCCCTCCCCTCACTGTGGTCACTGCAGGCCAGTGGTAACAGTGTTCCTTCTTCTGACAGGGACTTCTCTCTTTTTTTTTTCATTCATTTTTATTAGTTGGAGGCTAATTGCTTTACAATATTGTAGTAGTTTTTGCCATACAGTGACATGAATCAGCCATGGATTTACATGTGTTCCCAATCCTGAACACCCCTCCCACCTCCCTCCCCATCCCATCCCTCTGGGTCATCCCAGTGCACCAGCCCTGAACACTTGTCTCATGCATCCAACCTGGACTTCTCTTCTTATTAGTTCCTCTCACCTCTCCACTTCAGAGAGGGGTTGGCAGACATTTTATTCCAATTCCAGAGAACCAAACTATTCATGTCAGTCAGTTCTATCACTCAGTCCTGTCTGACTCATTGCGACCCCATAAATTGCAGCTTGCCAGGCCTCCCTGTCCATCACCAACTCCTGGAGTTTACTCAAACTCATGTCATCGATTCGGTGATACCATCCAGACATCTCATCCTCTGTCACCTCCTTCTCCTCCTGTCCCCAATCCCTCCCAGGATCAGGACCTTTTCCAATGAGTCAATTATTTGCATGAGGTGGCCAAAGTATGAGTTTCAGTTTCAACATCAGTCCTTCCAATGAACACCCAGGACTGATCTCCTTTAGGATGGACTGGCTGGATCTGCTCACAGTCCAAGGGACTCTTAAGAGTCTTCTCCAACACCACAGTACAAAAACATCAATTCTTCGGCGCTCAGCTTTCTTCAAGTCCAACCCTAACATCCATACCTGACCACTGGAAAAACCATAGCCTTGACTAGACAGACCATTGTTGGCAAAGTGATGTCTCTGCTTTTTAATATGCTGTCTAGGTTGGTCATAACTTTCCTTCCAAGGAGTAAGCGTCTTTTAATTTCATGGCTGCAATCACCATCTGTAGTGATTTTGGAGCCCCAAAAAATAAAGTCTGACACTGTTTCCACTGTTTCCCCATCTATTTGCCATGAAGTGATGGGACCAGATGCCATGATCTTAGTTTTCTGAATGTTGAGCTTTAAGCCAACTCTTTCACTCTCCTCTTTCACTTTCATCAAGAGGCTTTTTAGTTCCTCTTCACTTTCTGCCACAAGGGTGGGGTCATCTGCATATCTGAGGTCACTGATATTTCTCCCACCAATCTTGATTTCAGCTTCGGCTTCGTCCAGCCCAAAGTTTCTCATGATGTACTCTGCATGTAAGTTAAATAAGCAGGGTGACAAGATACAGCCTTGAAGTACTCCTTTTCCTATTTGGAATCAGTCTGTTGTTCCATGTCCAGTTCTAACTGTTGCTTCATGACCTGCATATAGGTTTCTCAAGAGGCAGGTCAGGTGGTCTGGTATTCCCATCTCTTTCAGAATCTTCCACTGTTTATTGTGATCCGCACAAAGGATTTGGCATAGTCAATGAAGCAGAAATAGATGTTTTTCTGGAACTCTCTTGCTTTTACAATGATCCAGCAGATGTTGGCAATTTGATCTCTAGTTCTTATGCCTTTTCTAACACCAGCTTCAACAGCTGGAAGTTCATGGTTCATGTATTGCTGAAGCCTGGCTTGGAGAATTTTGAGCATTATTTTACTAGCGTGTGAGATGAGTGTAATTGTGTGGTAGTTTGAGCATTCTTTGGAATTGCCTTTCTTTGGGATTGGAATAAAAACTGACCTTTTCCAGTCCTGTGGCCACTGCTGAGTTTCCAAATTTGCTGGCATATTGAATGCAGCACTTTCACAGCATCATCTTTCAGGATTTGAAATAGTTCAACTGGAATTCCATCACCTCCACTAGCTTTGTTCATAGTGATGCTTTCTAAGGCCCACTTGCTTCACATTCCAGGATGTCTGGCTCTAGGTGAGTGATCACACCATTGTCATTATATGGGTCATGAAGATCTTTTTTGTACAGTCCTGTGTATTCTTGCCACCTCTTCTTAACATCTTTTGCTTCTGTTAGGTCCATACCATTTCTGTCCTTTATCGAACCCATCTTTTCATGAAATGTTCCCTTGGTATCTCTAATTTTCTTGAAGAGATCTCTAGTCTTTCCCATTCTGTTGTTTTCCTCTATTTCTTTGCATTGATTGCTGAGGAAGGCTTTCTTATCTCTCCTTGCTATTCTTTGGAACTCTGCATTCAAATGGGAATACCTTTCCTTTTCTCCTTTGCTTTTCACTTCTCTTCTGTTCACAGCTATTTGTAAGGTCTCTTCAGACATGTATTTCCCTACAAAATGTTCAATTTTGTAATAGCCCTTTGTAATATTCACTTCAGCTTTCTCCAATTTGATTCTGCTATCATTTCCTGCTGAGACATAACTGACATCCAAAAAAATTAAACACATTGTTTTCTGGCATCACTTCATAGAATATGGATGACATTAATAAGATTTCCAAATCTTCCCATATTCTACCATGCTGTTTACTACATACTTCTTGAACTACTCACAATAAGCATAAAGATAAATGTGGGATGCGGATATTGACAGATTTTACGAATATTCCTTATTGGAGAGCTGCAGTTTTGCTAATGAAATTTCAGAAACTGCATATTGTATGAATCATTTTGTGTGTTTCGAGTATTTGGTGAAGTTAGTGAGGGACAAATAAGGTTTGTCAGGAAAGCCTACCAGTTGTATAAAAGCTTTGGGAAAAGTCAAACCCTTTAGACCTATTATTGATATTGATCATTTTATTTAATTTTTTTCAGAATAAATTTCTTTACAAGACCAGCTGGAATGGATTTACTCTCTACAGGTCACACTGGCTATCCATAAAAATGCCTGATTCTGTGTATACCTCCACACTGTCTATCCAAACACACTCAGTGACAGATTCTTTCCTCTTTCTCTTCCTGTGTAATCTGGTTTCTGTCTAACATCCAGAACAAATGACAGCTTCTCCATGAGGTGTATCCAGATGTCTCCAAAGGCTATTACTTTCTCTGTATTTTCAAACTCTTGGGTGTATCTCTACATTAGTATCCCTTTAATATATTAAAATTAGAACTCTAAATATGTTGTGAGTTTCTGGATGGCAAAGGTCTAATTTATTTTTCTTCCACTAGTATCCAGTTCAGTATATAACAGCATACAATAATTATTTAATGAATGAACAAATTAGTGAATTTATTAGCTAACCACAATGCAAACCCACATAGAGCATTTAGATTCTGTTCTTATAAAGCCCCAAATGTGTATTCCTAAATGTAAATAAGGGATCATTTTCTGATAAAAAATAATTAAACATATTATCTATTAAATTATTTTAATACTTAGTTTAACAGTTGTTACTTCAACTAAGCTTGGATATTTTATTTCTTGATTTTACATAAACACAAACTTCAACTGTATCTGTTAAAACATATGCATTGTTTTCCACTTAAATCCACTGAGAAAGAATTCATGAAACAAACAAAAACCAAAAAAAAATTACAAACCAAATTCTGGTCATAGAATGGTAACTGTCTGGAAAGGATATGGGAAATCTACTTGAATCTTTCTTATGCGCTATCTATTTAACATTAAACTGCTCATTGAAATCTTTAAAAAGCCTGAGAGGTAATATAATGAATGACTATGGAGGAAGTCAGCAGATGGTATTCCTCAGAGCTATAATACAACTGGACATGATGACTAAGGATACTGTTGTAAAATTTGTCCACAATTTTAACAATGAATGCTGTAAATTTCTTAGGTCTATAGGCTGTCCAAACCAGTACGATTCTTCTCACTGTTAAGACTGTAAATATAGCTGCTTATTCTACTGGGCTTTTCAATCCTGCTATCTCACTATTCTATGGTTGCTAAGCAACCTTGGTACTATTATGGCATGATCAGTTAAAAAAAAAAATGGAATCACCAAAATGTGTTTGCTGATTTATTTATTTGAATGGAAATGATCCAGGTCCAAAATAAAATCTTTTTATTGTGACAGCTGGCACTGACTGGGTAACAACTTGCAACTTGACTGCAATCACAGTTAAGACAATGTTTTTCTCTGAAAAGGTAGACTCCTAAGTACCCTCTTATCCCAAATGTGTATTTGTTTAATCATTTTTGGTCAGGATTGCTTTTGAATACCTGAAGATAGATTTGGCCTTTGGAAGTTCATGTGAAAAAGTATATGTGTAGTGGAGCCCAGGGCCAGGACGTTTGTAGGACAATATGAAGTATGAGTTATTGCAACTGTAGTACTCAGTGAGAAAACTAACCCATCAAGCTATATAAGTTGTCACAAAATGTACTGAGGCACTCTGTTCCACTCAGGTGAGATAGGACGAAGGGCAGAAAGAAGGAGTCTGAGTCATAAAATCTTTCCTGCCTCAGGGTAATAGTAACTTATTTCACGATATTTATAGGTCACTAATGGTAACTGATCCAAAAGAAATGGTGGCATCGAATTGTCCTTGGCCTCCTGTCAAAAAGAAAGAAATCATCTATGAATACAGTCAGGGGCCAAAAAAGGAAAAAACACAATAAATGACAACACTATTAGCATAAATATAGGAATAATAACAATATGTAATTTATATGGTCTATCTTCAATGTTTTTTTCTAATGAAATTATTCAAATTCTAGTACACGCAGAGAATATTTATCACACAGAGGAAAAGAAAGTCTACCAGTACACTATTCAAACTTACGAGGCTAAATTCGCTATATTCACTTTGACTGCTCATGGGTGAAGAGAATAATACAATGAATCATCCTTTCCTCCCTCTATTTCTCCTTCCCAGGTTAGATGGTTTTGTCAGGAGAAGCTGAGATATTGGAAAATAAATTCAGCTCTTTCCTGTACTCTGTATCTCAGAGCAGCACACATACATTTTTCTAGTTCTTAATTTTTATCCTTTCATTCTGTTCCTAAGCTGTTCCATGATAACTTATGCTAAAGGAAACTGCATTGTTTAGTGATATTACTCATGGCTACCATCTTCTGAGGACTTGATATGTGACCAGAGTTTATACCATTCTAGATTATCCTGTGCTTGTTTGTCCAGTGTAATAAGAATCCATTAAATAATACAGAATCTTTGTTTCAGGGAAGAATGGACGTGAAACCAGTCAAAATTCAAATTTTTTTCTATGATAAGCACCACAGTAACGCAATGCAATGAAATGGGGTAGCTACTTTATTCCTAAAATATAGATTATGATTCCACTCACTCTTCTGTTATTCTGCTGAAATACTTTTAAATGGTGTTTTACCAAGGCATAAACCCTGCTGAGAATCCTCAGACATGTGCACACTATCAAGCAGTCACACACTTCTTGTTTCCATAACCTTTATGGCTAAGCTCTTTTAATCAAGACTATAACATCTATTCTCTGTTTTATATTGCTAATTATCCCAAACATGGTATAACACTCTTACCCATCAGTTTAGGGTTTAGAAATTCATATGGGAACGCTGAGAAATTTTAGTGTCACAGAATTCGTTGATGAATTTCAATTTTATACAATACATGTTTAAAAGTACACTTATGAGTAAGTTTGTGTCTGGCATTAATTAGTCTCTTTGACTGATTGATAACCAAATTAGCTAATTATTTTAATATATTAAACTGCCAAGTTTGAGCATATATTGATACATATAAATCATTCTTAAGTTTTAAAATTTATTTAAATCAATGTCTGCAATATGTTTCTTCCCAGGTGGCGTTAGTGGTAAAGAACCCAACTGCCAATGTAAGAAACATAAGAGAAGCCTACCAATACAGGAGACATGGGTTTGATTCCTGGTTTGGAAAGATCCCTTGGGAGAGGTCATGGCAACTCACTCCAGTTTTCTTGCCTGGAGAATCCCATGGACTGAGGAGCCTGGTGGGCTACAGTCCACAGGGTTACAAAGAGGCAGAAATGATTGAAGTGACTTAGCAGCAGAAGCAGTTGCATTAATTTAGTTGACTACCTTGAAAGAGGTAGACTATATTGTAAAAATATTTAGAATTTTATTAAGCAAACAATGGAATAAATTTAAATGCTACCTTTAAATAATATATTCATTGCTTACTAAAAAATAAACAGTTTTGTTAATTAGACTCCTCTAGTTGGTAAAGAATCCGCCTGCAATGCAGGAGACCCTGGTTCGATTCCTGGGTCGGGAAGATTCACTGGAGAAGGGATAGGCTACCCACTCCAGTATTCTTGGGCTTTCCTTGTGGCTCAGCTGGTAAAGAATCTGCCTGCAGTGCAGGAGGCCTGGGTTTGATTCCTGTTTTGGGAAGATCCGCTAGAGAAGGGAAAGGCTACACACTCCAGTATTCTGGCCTGGAGAATTCCATGGACTGTGTAGAGAATTCCATAGACTATACAGTCCATGGGGTCTCAAGGAGTCGTACAAGACTAAGCGACTTCACTTTCTTTCTTTCACCCTGAAACTCGATTCAGTTTTACTTAGACTCGTTATACCATGTGGCTTCAAACTGTGCTTACGGTGTGCAGAAGGATGACATTTCACTTGACTCAAGAGTGTCTGGTTTTGCATTCAAAAGACAGTAAACATTTTTATGGCATAAAACTGTTTAACTCAAATGAATGTCACTCACACGTGGGCTTCTAAGCTGCACTTATACATCTCATATTGCAGTGCACTTACATAAATCTGCCTCTTCTGGAGAGCATGCTTCCCTTGAGGGGCTCACCTGAAATGTCAGATCAACTAGAGCATGAAGATCTAGCCTAGTGAACAATTCAACAGTCTGAAAATATTCAGGTTGAGTTAAAACAAATACTTTCTTGTTTATAAAGCAAGATCTACTTATTAGCACCTATTTAGGTATTACTTTAAGCTTTTAAACATAGATCAACTCATGTTTTATGTTTCTGTCCATAGGGGACAGGAAAAAAGAAACAGCAGAAAAAAAGAAAAATGAGACTTATGCATGCTTAGGATGCCAATTATTCTGAAATAAAGTATTTTATGGCTAAAAATTACTAATAGTTAAATGTTTAAAATAAATATTATGCCTAAATATCTAAAAAGTAGCATATCTGTACTGTGATAACCATTTAATCATAGTTCAGTGTTAACTTCATCACATCTGAAGAGAATCTATATTTACAAATTCTTAAACTTGTTATTTATCTACTTTATAAACAAAGTTGCCCATCATATAGAGTGAAGTAAGTCGGAAAGAAAAACACCAATACAGTATATTAACACATATATACAGAATTTAGAAAGATGGTAACAATGACCCTATATGTGAGATAGCAAAAGAGACACAGAAGTAAAGAACAGACTTTTGGACTCTGTAGGAGAAGGCGAGGGTGGGATGATCTCAGATAATAGCATTGAAACATGTATATTAATATATGTGAAACAGATCACCAGTCCAAGTTTGATGCATGAAACAGGGCACTCAAAGCCGGTGCCCTGGGACAACCCTGAGGGATGGGATGGGGAGGGGGGGTGGGAGGGGGGGTCAGGATGGGGGTCACAAGTACACCCATGGCTGATTCATGTCAATGTCTGGCAAAAACCACTATATATTGTAAAGTAGTTAACCTCCAATTAAAATAAATAAGTAAATTTAAATTAAAAAAAAATAAAGTTGCCCAGAAGATAAAATTTATCATCATCTTACAAGTTAAAACAATCTTTGTTTTGGGGAAACGATCCTTAACAAGAAGTTAAATAAAACAACTCATTCCTGAACACTTCAATGTATTTTTGGGTGGTAGGTAGTAAACTATATAGGCTAATCCTATGTACTAATCCATTCTTTTCAAAATCCTCCTAAATCTTGCGGCTTTGAACAGCAGCAGATAATGAGATGTGGGCTCCCGGGGTGGCTCAGAATCTGCCTACAATGCAGGAGATGACCCCTGGGTCAGGAAGATCCCCTGGAGAAGGGAATGCTACCCACTCCAGTGTGCTTGCCTGGGAAATCCCATGGACAGAGGAGCCGATGGGCTACAGTCCATGGCGTGTCAAAGAGCTGGACACACCATTGAGCAACTAACACTTTCACACTTTCACCTCTCATATATGTCTGGGGTTTTGTTGTTGTTGTTGTTGTTGTTGTTTTTAATTGCATCCTGTGATGTTGAGAGGGGAAAGATTAAATAAACTACAGAGGACAGTATACGGCAGAGTTGTCTCCTAAGAGCACTTAAGAATAATTTTTGGATGTAAATATCCAATGGTCACTCCAAAATTTTAGACCAAGGAACAAAATAAAAAGACAACCACTTTCAAAGTTGTCTTTGATGTTGCTTCCTGAAAATAGGGTCCTTACTTTTTAGTCACAGTCACTGACTTTCTCCACAATTCCTTATCTACAGGTGATCCAAGACATGACTGAATGTCATGGAATAACAACAAAAAAATGGTCTGCAGAAAATTCTTACTTGGGACTTTCTCCCTAATTAAAATCCGTATCCTCATAAACAGTTAACATTCCCCACTTTATTAACATTACTTTTAGTTGTTGAAGCACAATATTCATTTAATAAAAATTGAACTTGTTTCGAACACTCATGTAAAACTATATATTTCCCATTGAACATAAGAATGTCCTATGTATTCAAACATATTCACCTTTCCTTTTAGGTTTTTAAATGCAATCAATACAGTGAGCAAAACTTTTTTTTCCTTTATGATATTTTCATGTGGTAAAAAACCCACCTGCTCATGCAGAAGATGAAATTTGTTCCCTACATCAGGAAGATCCCCTGGAGAAGGAAATGGCAAACCATGCCAGGGTTCTAGCCTGGGAAATACCATAGACATAGGAGCCTGGTGGGCTACAGTCCACAGGATCACAAGGGGTTGGACATGACTTAGCAACTGAACAACAACAACAGTCATTTACTCTATATATTTCAGAGAATTTCCCATCATGGATTCACTGTTACTGACTAAGGAGTTAAAATTTGGACTGTGAAAGTAAGTTCAGTTCAGTTGCTCACTTGTGTCTGACTCTTTGCGACACCATGAATCGCAGCATGCCAGACCTCCCTTTCCATCACCAATGCCCGGAGTTTACTCAAACTCATGTCGATCAAGTTGGTGACGCCATCCAGCCATCTCATCCTCTGTCGTCCCCTTCTCCTCCTGCCCCCAATCCCTCCCAGGATCAGGGTCTTCTCCAATGAGTCAGTTATTCACATGAGGTAGCCAAAGCATTGGAGTTTCAGCTTCAGCATCAGTTCTTCCAATGAACAACCAGGACTGATCTCCTTTAGGATGGACTGGTTGGATCTCCTTGTGGTCCAAGGGACTCTCAAGACTCTTCTGCAACACCACAGTTCAAAAGCATCAATTCTTCTGCACTCAGCTTTCTTCACAGTCCACTCTCACATCCATACATGACCACTGGAAAAACCATAGCCTTGACTAGACAGACCATTGTTGGTAACGTAATGTCTCTGCTTTTTAATATGCTGTCTAGGTTGGTCATAACTTTCCTTCCAAGGAGTAAGTGCCTTTTAATTTCATGGCTGCAATCACCATCTGCAGTGATTTTGGAGCCCCAAAAAATAAAGTCTGACACTACTTCCACTGTTTCCCCATCTATTTGCCATGAAGTGATGGACCAGATGCCATGATCTTAGTTTTCTGAATGTTGAGATTTAAGCCAACTTTTTCACTCTCCTCTTTCACTTTCATCAAGAGGCTTTTTAGTTCCTCTTCACTTTCTGCCATAAGGGTGGTGTCATCTGCATATCTGAGGTCATTGATATTTCTCCTCGCAATCTTGATTCCAGCTTGGGCTTCTTCCAGCCCAGGGTTTCTCATGATGTACTCTGCATACAAGTTAAATAAGCAGGGTGACAATATACAGCCTTGACGTATTCCTTTTCCTATTTGGAACCAGTCTGTTGTTCCATGTCCAGTTCGAACTGTTGCTTCCTGACCTGCATATAGGTTTCTCAAGAGGCAGGTCTGGTGGTCTGGTATGCCCATCTCTTTCAGAATTTTCCACAGTTTATTGTGATCCACACAATTGAAGGCTTTGGTGTAGTCAATGAAGCAGAAATAGATGTTTTTCTGGAACTCTCTTGCTTTTTTGATGATCCAAATGGCAATTTGATCTCTGGTTCCTCTGCCTTTTCTAAAACCACCTTGAACATCTGGAAGTTCATGGTTCATGTACTGCTGAAGCCTGGCTTGGAGAATTTTAAGCATTATTTTACTAGCGTGTGAGATGAGTGTAATTGTGCGGTAGTTTGAGCATTCTTTGGGATTGCCTTTCTTTGGAATTGGAATGAAAACTGACCTTTTCCAGTCCTGTGGCCACTGCTGAGTTTTCCAAATTTGCTGGCATATTGAGTTCAGCACTTTAACAGCATCATCTTTCAGGATTTGAAATAGTTCAACTGGAATTCTGTCACCTCCACTAGCTTTGTTCATAGTGATGCTCTTCAAGTCCCACCTGACTTCACATTCCAGGATGCCTGGCTCTAGGTGAGTGATCTCACCATCGTGATCATCTGGGTCATGAAGATCTTTTTTGTACAGTCCTTCTGTGTATTCTTGCCGCCTCTTCTTAACATCTTTTGCTTCTGTTAGGTCCATACCATTTCTGTCCTTTATCGAACTCATCTTTTCATGAAATGTTCCCTTGGTATCTCTAATTTTCTTGAAGAGATCTCTAGTCTTTTCCATTCGGTTGTTTTCCTCTATTTCTTTGCATTGATCGCTGAGGAAGGCTTTCTTATCTCTCCTTGCTATTCTTTGGAACTCTGCATTCCAATGGGAATATCTTTCCTTTTCTCCTTTGCTTTTTGCTTCTCTTCTGTTCACAGCTATTTCTAAGGCCTCCTCAGACAGTGATTTTGCCTTTTTGCATTTCGTTTCTATGGGGATGGTCTTAATCCCTGTCTCCTGTACAATGTCACGAACTTCCATCCATAGTTCATCAGGCTCTCTGGCTATCAGATCTAGTCCCTTAAATCTATTTCTCACTGCCACTGTATAGTCATAAGGGATTTGATTTAGGTCATACCTGAATGGTCTAGTGGTTTTCCTTAGTTTCTTCAATTTAAGTCTGGAATTTGGCAATAAGGAGTTCATGATCTGAGCCACAGTCAGCTCCCGATCTTGATTTTGCTGACTCTATAGAGCTTCTCCATCTTTGGCTGCAAAGAATATAATCAATCTGATTTCGGTGTTGACCATCTGGTGATGTCTATGTGTAGAGTCTTCTCTTGTGTTGTTGGAAGAGGGTGTTTGCTATGACCAGTGTGTTCTCTTGGCAAAACTCTATTAGCCTTTGCCCTGCTTCAATCTGTACTCCAAGGGCAAATTTGCCTGTTACTCCACGTGTTTCTTGACTTCCAACTTTTGCATTCCAGTCCCCTATAATGAGAAGGGCATCCTTTTTGGGTGTTAGTTCTAAAAGGTCTTGTAGGTCCTCCTAAAACCGTTCAACTTCAGCTTCTTCAGCATTACTGTTTGGGGCATAAGCTTGGATTACTGTGATATTGAATGGTTTGCCTTGGAAATGAACAGAGATCATTCTGTCATTTTTGAGATTGCATCCAAGTACAGCATTTCGGACTCTTTTATTGACCATGATGGCTACTCCATTTCTTCTAAGGGATTCCTGCCCACAGTAGTAGATATAATGGTCATCTGAATTAAATTCACACATTTCAGTCCACTTTTGTTCACTGATTCCTAGAATGTCAACATTCACTCTTGCCATCTCCTGTTTGACCACTTCCAATTTGCCTTGATTCATGGACCTAACATTCCAGGTTCCTATGCAATATTGCTCTTTGCAGCATCAGACCTTGCTTCTATCACCAGTCCCATCCACAAATGGGTATTGTTTTTGCTTTGGCTCCATCCCTTCATTCTTTCTGGAGTTATTTCTCCACTCATCTCCAGTAGCATATTGGGCACCTACCGACCTGGGGAGTTCCTCTTTCAGTATCCTATCATTTTGTCTTTTCATACTGTTCATGGGGTTCTCAAGGCAAGAATACTGAAGTGGTTTGCTATTCCCTTCTCCAGTGGACCACATTCTGTCAGACCTCTCCACCATGACCCATCAGTCTTGGGTGGCCCCAGACGGCATGGCTTTGTTTCATTGAGTTAGACAAGGCTGTGGTCCTGTGATCAGATTGTCTAGTTTTCTGTGATTATGGTTTCAGTGTGTCTGCCCTCTAATGCCCTCTCACAACACCTACAGTCTTACTTGGGTTTCTCTTACCTTGCAGGTGGGGTATCTCTTCACGGCTGCTGTAGCAAAATGCAGCCACTGCTCCTTACCTTGGACGAGGAGTATCTCCTCACGGCTGCCCCTCCTGACCTTGAACGTGGAGTGGCTCCTCTCAGCCCTCCTGCGGGGCCCAGCCGCCGTTCCTCGGGCGTGGGGTAGCTCCTCTCAGCTGCTCCTGCACCTTCACAGCTTGGCACTCTCGGTCTCTGCCCCTGACCTTGGGCAAAGTGTAGCTCCTCACAGCCACGTTTCTGTGCAGTCCATCGCAGCCGGCACGCTTCTGAAAATAAAGGGAAAATAAATAACAGGGACAAACCAGGATGTTGGTACGTCTTTCCCTATTTATGCTCCTTCTCTTCCAACTTCCAAATTTTGTTAGAGTGCTTCTATTGGCAAATTACAACACATTGGATATCACCAGTATGGTACTGGCACAAAAAACATATAGATTAGTGGTACAGAATAGACAGCCCAGAAATAAGTCCATGCATACATGACCAATTGTTGTTATTGAGTCACTAAGTCACGTCTAACTCTTTGCAACCCCATGGACTGCAGCATGCCAAGCTCCTCTGTCCTCCACTATGTCCTGGAGTTGGCTCAAATTCAATAACTAATATTCAAATTCAAACTGAAAAGCTTTCACACAATGAAGGACACCATCATAAGAAATGAAAAAGCAACCTACTGGGAGAAAATATCTGCAGATGATAACATCTGGTAAACCATTAATATCCAAAATATACAGACAACTCATGCAATTCAACAACAAAAAATCCAATTAAAAAATAGGGAGAGGAATTGAATAGGCTGTTTTCCAAAGAAGAAATACAGATATTCAACAGGAATATGGAAAGATGCTCAAAATCACTAATCATTGGGAAAATGCAAATATAAGTAACAATGAGATCTCACCTTACACCTGTGAGAATGACTATCCTCAAAGAGACAACAAACAAAAAGTATCAGTGAGAATGTAGAGGAAAGGTAACTCTCAGGCACTGTTACTGGAATGTAAACTGGATCAGCCACTATGGAAAATAGTATGGAGGCTTCTCAAAAAATTAAAAATAGAACTACTATACAATCCAGCAATTTCACTCCTGGATATTTATCCAAAGGCAACAAAACCAGTAATTCAACAAGATACTACACCCCATGCTCATTTCAGCATTACTTATAATAGCCAAGATATGAAAGCAATCTAAGTGTCCACTGATGAATAGATGAAGAGGGTGTGACATACACATACAACAGAATATCACTCAGACATAAAAAGAATGAAATCTTGCCGTTTGTAACATAAATGAACTTAGAGGGTATTGAGCTAAGTGAAATAAGTCAGACAAAGAAAGATAAATAAAGTATGTTTTCACCTGTGTGTGGACTCTAACAACAACAAAAGAATAAGTATAACAAAAAGAAAACAGACTCACAGACACAAGAAAAAAAAGTAGTGGTTTCCAAAGGGGAGTGGGATGAAAGATGGATAAAACGAGTAAAAGGGATTAAGAGATAAAACTATTTAATACCAATTATAAAATAAATAAGTCACAGGGATGCAATGTATAACACAGGGGTATAGTCAATAATACTGAAATAACTTTGGTGCATATTACAGAAAATATTATAAAATTAATTTTATTGGACTATAGTTGATTTACAATGCTCTGTTAGCTTCTGCTGCACAGCAAAGTGAATCAGTCACACACAGACCTATATCCATTCTTTTTTAGATTCTATTCTCATATAAGTCATTACAAAGTATTGAGTAGGTGTCAATTGCTATTCATCACCAAGATAGGTTACTATGGCTGTAACTACAAAGTAAGCAATGAATAAGGAAGAAAAAAGGGGTTAACTGACAAGTATTCACACAGAATTCTTACTTAGCCAGTATAGATATAGAGTGTAGCTACTTCCCCTCATTCCCTGCCCTGGTCATTTCATCTGTTCTTTTACCTTTAATTTTTCCTTAGTCCTACCCAAACGTATTCTGGCTCTCCTGCTCAAAGCTGCTGGATCTCACAGGCAACATTATGGAATTTTACATGTTTCACCACTGCTAAGAGGGTCATATAGGCCACTTCTGGCTTCCAGCTTCTCCAAATACCCACTTTTATTCATGCTATTTCTTACACTTCACTCTTAATGTTGCCGTGTGTGTGTGTGTGTGTGTGTGTGTGTGTGTGTGTTAGTCACTCAGTAGTGTCCGACTCTTTGCAACCCTATGGACTGTAGCCCACCGGCTCCTCTGTCCATGGAATTCTCCAGGCAAGAATACTGGAGTGGGTAACCATTCCCTTCTCCAGAGGATCATCCCAACCCAGAGATTGAACCTAGGTCTCCCATATTGAATGCAGATTCTTTACCATCTGAGCCACAAGGGAAGCCCAATGTAGTCTTAGGGACTTTCAAAAAGAAATACTCTTTTTTTATTGTTGTTGTCTAAAATATTATGCTCTTCAAGAAATACTGTCCATTTAGTCAATAAAAATTCACCTAAGACATATCCAAAGTAGTAACCTCTAAAGTTAATTTAGCCATGCGTATAATAGGTTAAGTTCTGTATAACTAAGTAAAAGTGCTTGGTGTGAGTAATGTTTCAATGATGATGTTAATGATTGCATACATACTTGGTCAAGGTGAAATTATCTTCTCTACATATTCTAAGTGAATATATTTGAATATTGAATGAGTGTATTTAAATGAAAATGTTAATAATGAGGGCTAACCCTGGCAAAAACATTTATATGAAAAACACTTCTTTCCAATGGCAACTACTTAAAGACTGATCCAAGGATTTCCAGAAACAGCATCTTCACATATTTGAAGGCTCACAGTATACTTTGCTCCAGCTCCAGAAGTCTCAGTAGATTCTCTTTTCACACTTACCCTCTGTACAATCCTCACGCATGCTGTTCTCTTTCACTTTTGACCTGGACTCTTCTCCTAAGTACCCCTACTGCCACCACCATATTCAACAATGTTTTGTCCTAACCAAGTTCCCTAGATGCTTGATGTAGGGCTTATGATATAGCTGGCATTATTCTAGTGCACTAAGTTCTATTTTCCTTTTTTTTTTTAATTTTATTTTATTGGAGTATAGTTGCTTTACAATGTATTAGTTTCTACTGTACAGCAAAACGAATCAGCAGTACACATACATATATCCTCTCTCTTTTGTATTTCCTTCCCATTCAGGACACCACTGAGGATGAAGTAGAGTTCTCTGTGCTATACAGTATCTTCTCATTAGTTATCTATTTTATACAAAGTATCAATAGTGTGTATGTGTCAATCCCAATCTCCCTTCTATTTTCAATGGAAACCACTATTCACATTTTTAGAAACTACTGGATGTATGCACATGCCTCCTATATTGTTTGTATGTTTAGTGACAATATTACTAATCATCTATACAAGATTACAGCTTATTGTAGAGTAGGAATTTTTTTTTTCATATTTGTATCAGTTATAAGAAAGAACTGAAAATCTTTTTTCTCAGTAAGAAGTGAGCTTAGTTCATTTTCTGGTAAGAAAACTTTATCTGCAAGCTATATTATAAAAGAAAGGCCAGTGATTAACTCCTGCAATAATCTTCTATTGCTTCTAGTCACATGTAAGAATTAGGTGAGAATGGATTTCTCTAATATAGGTTGTATTCAGAAGATGGAAATGGTGTGAAAGGTAGTGGAAAGAACAGAGCCCTTGTCTCTAATGATTATTTCTTACTGAAAGAGGCAGGAAAGAGTCAGAGTGACAAGACCCATGTCATCTCATTTAGGGATCAAAAACCATGCAGCTTATAACCAAAGATAAGTGAAACCAAATTTTCCCATGGAATGTAATGAGGAACAAGGGAGTGAAGAAAATTTTTAACAGGTTGGAAGAATATCCTAGGAAGGGTAGGCAGAGCTCTCTGCATGACCCGCCTAGGATGACCAGACCCTGTCCCTATTTTACCAAACTCCTGTCCCATTAAAAGTCTCCAAGTCACACCCCCACAAAGCTAAGTTTGCACTAATGATCAAGGGATCTCCTTGTTACTTTGTTCATTTCATAAAATCATAAAAATAGGGTTTGGTTTAAAATTAGGATTTAATTTGAGATGGAAGAGAAATGAGTTTAAAAATTTAGATCTATTATTATTATTCCTGGAAATCTGACTTTATGGAGCAAGTCACACCCATTAGAAATTTCTGACATCTATTTTATTAATATCTTGATTACAGCCCAGATTAATGTAATTCTTAAAAATTGCCCATCTTCCATGGAAATGTGACTTCATGATCTTTTATTTTCATTATGGTACCCCTAATTTCTGGTCTTGATCTTAAAAATGAACAATTAGCAATTAAATGTAAGGGCACAATACCACTGAGCTTTAACTTATTGCCTAAAGCTTACAGTCAGTGAGTTACTATGAGTATTTAACAGAGTAATAAATTCACTATGGCTTAGAAAAATCTAGAATTTAATCAGAATTTTGTACTGGCTTTCATTATTGTTTATATACATAGAAATAAGAGAAGGTAAATTCAAACATCAAATGAACAAATTGTATTGACTTTTATTCTTTTGCTATAGGAAATCTGCTTTTAGAACTACTTCATTTGTAAATTTCAGAGTTTAGCAAATGAATTTAACAAATGAATTTATCTTAACCTAATAAAGAGACCTGGTGGAAACACTGTTCTCTCTACAGTATCTAACACTTCACTACTCTGTACACACATCCTGTGGTGACTTGTTCAAACCTCCAGTTACATAATCCTTGAAATTAGACAAATTGTGAAATTTGGTGAAATAATTAAATTTAAGTAAATGTCAGCAAATGACAAAAATTGTTTTCCTATCCTGGTTTACCAACTGTTTACAGTAATCAATTAGCACTTAGGACTATTATGTATATCCACAGAATTTTAGAACCCAGACAGTGAAGTAGAGATCCCAAGATACTAAGTAACTTACCTCAAAATTCCATTTCTCCTTTTTAAAAACTGCCCCATTCCCATTTGTAACTTGTAATGAAACATTCCTTAGCAATGTTTTCCACCATCCTATAAAAAGTTTTAAATTTTAACATTATTGTTTTATACTAACTAAACTTTAGCAAGATTTAAGGTAAAATATACAGTCTCAAATGTTCTTTTTATTTTTATTTAATACTTACAACTTTTTATTTTGCAATAATTACAGATTAACATGAAGTTGCAAAAATAGTACAAGGAGTTTCAGTTTTTCCCAGTGGTAAGATCTTGCACATAACTCTAGTCCAACTTCAAAACCAACATATTAACAATGGTACAAAAATGCTAAATAGATTATAGACCTTATTTGGTTTCATCAGATTTTACTTGCATTTATTTGTGTGTGTAGCTCCATATAGTTTTAGTGCAGATATACAGTCACGTAATCAACAAAACAATCAAGATACAGAAGTGTTCCATCAGGCCAAAGGAACTCCTTGTGCTACCCTTCATAAACTCATACCCTCATGACTAAGACTGTACAGAATTGCCTGCAATGCAGGTGATCGAGGTTCGATATCTGGGTAGGGAAGATCCCCTGGAGCAGGAAATGGTAACCCACTCCAGCATTCTTCCCTGGAGAAGTCATGACCAGAGGAGAGTGGTGAGCTACAGTTCACAGGGTCGCAAAAAGCATGAAACAACTGAAGGACCAACACTCCAGTCCCTACCCTTGGCAACCATTAATCTTCTTCACCTCTATAATTTTGTCATTTCAAGAACTGAGAAATAACATACAGTAGGTGACCTTTTTTAAAAACTAATTTATTTTTTATTGAAGGATAATTGCTTTACAGAATTTTGCTGTTTTCTGTCAAGCCTCAACATGAATCAGCCACAGGTATACACATATCCCCTCCCTTTTGAAGCTCCCTCCCGTCTCCCTCCCCACCTACCCCTCTAGGTGGATACACAGCCCCCGTTTGAGTTTCCTGAGCCAGACAGCAAATTCCCGCTGGCTACCTATTTTACATATGGTAATGTAAGTTTCCATGTTACTCTTTCCATACATCTCACCCTCTCCTCCCCTCTCCCCATGTCCATAAGTGTATTCTCTATGTCTGTTTCTCCACTGCTGCCCTGTAAGTAAATTCTTCAGTACCATTTTTCTAGATTCCATATATATATGTGTTGGAATATGGTATTTATCTTTCTCTTTCTGACTCACTTCACTCTGTATAATACATTCTAGGTTCATCCAACTCATTAGAAGTGACTCAAATGTGTTCCTTTTTATGGCTGAGTAATATTCCATTATACATATATACCACAGCTTCTTTATCCTTTCATCTGTTGATGGACATCTAGGTTACTTCCATGTTCTAGCTATTGTAAATAGTGCAGCAATAAACAATGGGATACATGTGTCTCTTTCAATTTTGATTTCCTCAGGGTATATGACTAGGAGTGGGGTTGCTGGGTCATATGGTGGTTTTATTCTTGGTTTTTTTAAGGAATCTCCATAGTGGCTGTATCAATCTACATTCCTACCAACAGTGCAAGATTGCTCCCTTTTCTCCACACCCTTTCCAGCATTTATTGTTTGTAGATTTTTTGATGAGGGCCATTCTGACCAGTGTGAGGTGATATCTCATTGCAGTTTTGATTTGCATTTCTCTAATAATGAGCCATGTTGAGCATCTTTTCATGTATTTGTTAGCCATCTTTGGAGAAATGTCTCTTTAGGGATTTTTCCCACTTTTTGATTGGGTTGTTTGTTTTTCTCGTATTAAGTTGTATGAGCTGCTTGTATATTTTAGAAATTAATCCTTTGTCATTTGTTTCATTTGCTATTATTTTCTCCCAATCTGAGGGTTGTTTTTTCACTTTGCTTATAGTTTCCTTTGCTGTGCAAAAGCTTTTAACTTTAATCAGGTCCCACTTGTTTACTTTTGTTTTTATTTCAGTTACTCTAGAAGGTGGGTCATAGAGTATCTGGCTTTGATTTATATCATTGAGTGTTCTGCCTATGTGTTCCTCTAAGAGTTTCATAGTTTATGGTCTTACATTTAGGTTGTTGATCCATTTTGATTTATCTTTGTGTATGGTATTAGGAAGTGTTCTAATTTCATTCTTTTACATGTAGCTGTCCAGTTTTCCCAGAACCATTTATTAAAGAGGCTGTCTTTGCCCCATTGTATATTCTTGCCTCCTTTGTCAAAAATAAGGTATCCACAGGTGCATCGGTTTATTTCTGGGCTTTCTATCTGTTCCACTGGTCTGTATTTCTGTTTTTGTGCCAGTACCATACTGTCTTGATGACCGTAGCTTTGTAGGATAATCTGAAGTCAGGAAGGTTGACTCCTCCAGCTCCATTCTTCTTTCTCAAGACTGCTTTGGCTATTCAAGGTCTTTTGTGTTTCCATATGAATTGTGAAATTAATTTTTTGTTCTAGTTCTGTGAAAAATGCCATTGATAATTTTATAGGGATTGCATTAAATCTGTAGATTGCATTTGGTAGTATAGTCATTTTCACAATACTGATTCTTCCTACCCAGGAACATGGAATATCTCACCATCTGTTTATGTCATCTTTGATTTCTTTCATTAGTGTCTTATAATTTTCTGTGTACAGTTGTTTTGTCTCATTAGGTAAGTTTATTCCTAGATATTTAATTCTTTTTGTTGCAATGGTGAATGGGATTGATTCCTTGATTGCTTTTTCTGATTTTTCATTTTTAGTATATAGAAATGCGAACAACTTTTGTGTATTGATTTTGTATCCTGCAACTTTGCTAAATTCACTGATTAGCTCTAGTAATTTTCACATACTATCTTTGGGGTTTTCTATGTACAGTATCATGTCATCTGCAAACAGTGAGAGCTTTGCTTCTTTTCTGATATGGATTCCTTTTATTTCTTTTCCTTCTCTGAGTGCTGTAGCTAGGACTTCTAGAACTTGTTGAATAATAGTGGTGAAAGTGGACACCCCTGTCTTGTTCCTGATCTTAGGGGGAATGCTTTCAGTTTTTCTCCATTGAGAATAATGTTTGCTGTAGGCTTATCATATTTGGCCTCTTCAGTTTCCTTCTATGCCCATTTTTTGAAGAATTTTGTCAGAGACTTTTCTTCTTCTATTAGATGACCATGTCATTTTTATGTTTCAGTTTGTTAATATGGTGTATCACATTGATTGATTTCCATATATCGAAGAATCCTTGCATCCCTGTAATAAACCCAACTATATCATGGTGTGTGACCTTTTTGATGTGTTGCTGAAATCTGCTTGCTAAAATTTTGTTGAGGATTTTTGCATCTAGGTTCATCAGTGATATTGGACTCTAGTTTTCTTTTTTTGTGTTGTCTTTCTGGTTTTGGTATCAGGGTGATGGTGGCCTCGTAGAATGAGTTTGGAAGTGTTCCTTCCTCTGCAATGTTTTGAAAGAATTTTGGAAGGATAGGCATTAGCTCTTCTCTAAATTTTTGATAGAATTCTACTGTGAAGCCATCTGGAGCCATCTGGTTCTGGGTTTTTTCTGTGGGGGGGGGGGTGGGGGGGGCAGATTTTATCACAGCTTCAATTTCAGTGCTTGTAATTGGGTTGTTCATAACTTCTATTTCTTCCTGGTTCAGTCTTGGAAGATTGAACTTTTCTAAGAATCTGTCCATTTCTTCCAGGTTATCTATTTTATTGCCATACAGTTGTTCATAATAGTCTCATATAATCCTTTGTATTTCTGCATTGTCTGTTGTAAGCTCTGCTTTTTCATTTCTAATTTTGTTGATTTGATTTTTCTCTCTTTTCTTGATCAGTCTGGCTAAGGGCTTGTCAATTTTATCTTCTCAAAGAACCAGCTTTCAGTTTTATTAATCTTTACTATTATGTCTTTCATTTCTTTTTCATTTACTTCTGCTTGGATCTTTATGATTACTTTCCTTCTACAAATTTTGGGGTTTTTTTTCTTCTTCTTTTTCCAGTTGCATTAGGTGTAAGGTTAGGTTGTCTATTTCATGTTTTTCTTGTTTCTTGAGGCAGGATTGTATTGCTATAAACTTCACTCTTAGAACTGCTTTTGCAGCATCCCATAGGTTTTGAGTTGTCATGTTTACTTTGTTATTTGTTTTTAGAAATTTTTTGATTTCCCTTTTGATTCCTTCAGTAACCTGTTGGTTATTTAGAAACGTGTTTTGATCTCTATGTGTTTGCTTTTCTTACAGTTTTTTTCTTGTAATTGATATCTAGTTTCATAGCATTGTTATGAAGAAGATGCTTGATATAGTTTCAATTTTCTTAAATTTACTGAGGTTTGATTTGTAGCCCAAGATGTGGTCTATCCTGGAGAATGTTCCATGTGCACTTGAGAAAGTATATTCTTTTGCATTTGGAAGGAATGTCCCGAAGATATCAATGAGATCCATCTCATCTAATATATCATTTAAGACTTGTGTTTCCTTCTTAATTTTCTGTTTTGATTATCTGTCCATTGGTGTGAGTGGAGTGATAAAGTCTCCTACTATTATTGTGTTACTGTCAATTTCTTCTTTTATGTCTGCTAGTGTTTGTCTTATGTATTGAGGTGCTCCCCATGTTGGGTGCGTAGATATTTACAAATGTTTTGTCTTCCTCTTGGACTGATCCCTTGATCGTTATGTACTGTCCTTCCTTACCTCTTGTAATCTTCTTTATTTTAAGGTCTATTTTGTCTGCTATAAGGGTTGCTACTCCAGCTCTTTTGCTTCTCATTTGCATGGAATATATTTTTCCATCCTCCCATTTGCAGTCTGTATGTGTCTTGAGGTCTGAAGTGGGTTTCTTGTAGACAGTATATATATATATATATATATATATATATATATATGGGTCTTGTTTTTGTATCCATTCAGTCTGTGTATTTTGTTTGGAGCATTTAATCCATTTACATTTAAAACAATTATTGATATATTTGTTCCTATTGTCATTTTCTAATTGTTTGGGGTTGATTTTGTAGATCTTTTATCTTCGGTTGTATTTCTTGACTATATAAGTCTGTTTAACATTTGTTTTAAAGCTGGTTTGGTGGTACTGAATTTGCTTAACTTTTGCTTATCTGAAAAGTTTTTTATTTCTCCATCAATTTTGAATGAGATCCTTGCTGGGTACAGTCATCTTGCTTGTAGATTATTCCCTTTCAGTACTTTAAATATATCCTGTCATTCTCTTCTGGTCTGCAGAGCCTCTGCTGAAAGATCAACTGTTAAGCATATGAGGTTTCCCTTGTATGTTACTTGTTGCTCCTCCCTTGCTGCTTTTAATATTCTTTCTTTGTGTTGGTCTTTGTTAGTTTGATTAGTATGTGTTTTGGCATGTTTCTCCTTGGGTTTATCTTGTATGGAACTCTCTGTGCCTCTTGGACTTGATTGGCTATTTCCTTCTCCACGTTGGGGAAATTTTCAACTACAATCCTTCAAAAAATTTATCATACCATTTCTTTTTCTCTTCTTCTTCTGGGACCCCTATAATTCAAATATTGGTGCATTTGACATGGTCCCAGAGGTCTCTGAGACTGTCCTCAGCTCTTTTAATTCTTTTTACTTTATTCTGCTCTTCAGAAATTATTTCCATCATTTTATCTTCCAGCTCACTGATTCATTCTTCTGCTTCAGATATTCTGCTATTGAGTCCTTCTAAAGTATTTTTAATTTCAGCAATTGTGTTGTTTGTCTCTGTATGCTTATTCTTTAATTCTTCTAGGTCTCTGTTAGTTGATTCTTGCATTTTCTCCATTTTGTTTTTAAGTTTTTTTTTTTTTTTTTTTTTTTTTTTAATCATCTTTACTATCACTATCCTGAATTGTTTTTCAGGTAATTTTCCTATTTCCTTTTCATTTATTTGGACTTCTGTGTTTCTAGTTTGTTCCTTCATTTGTGCAGTATTTCTCTGCTTTTTCTTTATTTTTTAAAGTTATTGTGTTTGAGGTCTCCTTTTCCCAGGCTTCAAGGAAAATTGAATTCTTTCCTTGAAAAAGGTTTAATTCTTTCTTCCTTTTGGTTTCTGCCCTCCTAAGGTTGGTCCAGTGGTTTTTGTGATCTTCGTATAGGGTGAGATTTGTGCTGAGTTTTGTTTGTTTTTCCTCTGATGGGAAAGGATGAGTGAGGTGATACTCCTATCTGCTGATGAAGGGTTGGTATTTTTGTTTTGTTTGTTGTTTTGATATGGCATTCTGCACAGGGTGCTATTGGTGGTTGGGTGATGTGCGGGCTTCTATTCAAGTGGTTTCATTTCTGTGAGTTCTTACTATTTGTTACTCCCTAGACTGAGCGAATGAACTGAACTGAACTAACTGAGGGTTAGTTACGAGGGGCGGCCATGAGCAGATACCCCACATCCAAGGTAAGGAGCAGTGGCTGCATTTTGCAGCAGCAGCTGTGAAGAGATACCCCACGTCCAAAGTAAGAGAAACCCAAGTAAGACTGTAGGTGTTGTGAGAGGGCATCAAAGGGCAGGCACACTGAAACCATAATAACAGAAAACTAGCCAGTCTGATCACACGGACCACAGCCTTGTCTAACTCAATGAAATTAAGGCATGCCGTGTGGGGCCACCCAAGACAGACGGGTCATGGTGGAAGGTCTAACAGAATGTGGTACACTGGAGAAGGGAATAGCAAACCACTTCAGTATTCTTGCCTTGAGAACCCCATGAACAGTATGAAAAGGCAAAATGATAGGATGCTGAAAGAGGAACTCCCCAGGTCGGTAGGTGCCCAATATGCTACTGGAGATGAGTGGAGAAATAACTCCAGAAAGAATGAAGGGATGGAGCCAAAGCAAAAACAATACCCATTTGTGGATGGGACTGGTGATAGAAGCAAGGTCTGATGCTGCAAAGAGCAATATTGCATAGGAACCTGGAATGTTAGGTCCATGAATCAAGGCAAATTGGAAGTGGTCAAACAGGAGATGGCAAGAGTGAATGTTGACATTCTAGGAATCAGCAAATGAAAATGGACTGAAATGTGTGAATTTAACTCAGATGACCATTATATCTACTACTGTGGGCAGGAATCCCTTAGAAGAAATGGAGTAGCCATCATGGTCAACAAAAGAGTCCGAAATGCTGTACTTGGATGCAATCTCAAAAATGACAGAATGATCTCTGTTCATTTCCAAGGCAAACCATTCAATATCATGCTAATCCAAGCCTATCCCCTACCAGTAATGCTGAAGAAGCTGAAGTTGAATTGTTTTATGAAGACCTACAAGACCGTTTAGAATTAACACCCAAAAAGGAAGTCCTTTTCATTACAGGGGACTGGAATGCAAAAAGTAGGAAGTCAAGAAACACGTGGAGTAACATGCAAATTTGGCCTTGGAGTACGGAATGAAGCAGGGCAAAGGCTAATAGAGTTTTGCCAAGAGAATGCACTGGTCATAGCAAACACCCTCTTCCAACAACACATGGACATCACCAGATGGTCAACACCAAAATCAGATTGATTATATTCTTTGCAGCCAAAGATGGAGAAGCTCTATAGAGTCAGCAAAATCAAGATCGGGAGCTGACTGTGGCTCAGATCATGAACTCCTTATTGCCAAATTCCAGACTTAAATGGAAGTAACTAGGGAAAACCACTAGACAATTCAGGTATGACCTAAATCAAATCCCTTATGATTATACAGTGGAAGTGAGAAATAGATTTAAGGGACTAGATCTGATAGCCAGAGAGCCTGATGAACTATGGATGGAGGTTCCTGACATTGTATAGGAGACAGGGATTAAGACCATGCCCACGAAAAGAAATGCAGAAAAGCAAAATGGCTGTCTGAGGAGGCCTTACAAATAGCTGGGAACAGAAGAGAAGCAAAAAGCAAAGGAGAAAAGGAAAGATATTCCCGTTTGAATGCAGAGTTCCAAAGAATAGCAAGGAGAGATAAGAAAACCTTCCTCAGAGATCAATGCAAAGAAATAGAGGAAAACAACAGAATGGGAAAGACTAGAGATCACTTCAAGAAAATTAGAGATACCAAGGGAACATTTTATGCAAAGATGAGTTCGATAAAGAACAGAAATGGTATGGACCTAACAGAAGCAGAAGATGTTAAGAAGAGGTGGCAAGAATACACAGAAGAACGGTACAAAAAAGATCTTCACGACCCAGGTGATCACGATGGTGTGATCACTCACCTAGAGCCAGACATCTTGGAATGCTCAAACTACGCACAATTGGACTCACCTCACACGTCAGAAAAGTAATGCCCAAAATTCTCCAAGCCAGGCTTCAGCTATACATGAACAGTGAACTTCCAGACGTTCAAGCTGGTTTTAGAAAAGGCAGAGGAACCAGAGATCAAATTGCCAACATCTGCTGGATCATTAAAAAAGCAAGAGAGTTCCAGAAAAACATCTATTTCTGCTTTATTGACTATGCCAAAGCCTTTGACTGTGTGGATCACAATAAACTGTGGAAAATTCTGAAAGAGATGGGAATGCCAGACCACCTGACCTGTCCCTTGAGAAACCTGCATACAGGTCAGGAAGCAACAGTTAGAACTGGACATGGAACAATAGACTGGTTCCAAATAGGAAAAGGAGTACTTCAAGGCTGTATATTGTCACCCTGCTTATTTAACTTATATGCAGAGTACATCATGAGAAACGCTGGGCTGGAAGAAGCATAAGCTGGAATCATGATTGCCGGGAGAAGTACCAATAATCTCAGATATGCAGATGACACCACCCTTACTGCAGAAAGTGAAGAGGAACTAAAGAGCCTCTTGATGAAAGTGAAGGAGGAGAGTGAAAAAGTTGGCTTAAATCTCAACATTCAGAAAACTAAGATCATGGCATCTAGTCCCATCACATTATGGGTAATAGATGGGGAAACAGTGAAAACAGTAGCTGACTTTATTTTTTTGGGTCCCAAAATCACTTCAGATGGTGATTGCAGCCATGAAATGAAAAGATGCTTACTCCTTGGAAGGAAAATTATGACCAACCTAGACAGCATATTAAAAAGCAGAGACATTACTTTGCCAACAAATGTCCATCTAGTCAAGGCTATGGTTTTTCCAGTGGTCATGTATGGATGTGAGAGTTGGACTGTGAAGAAAGCTGAGCACCACAGAATTGATGCTTTTGTACTGTGGTGTTGGAGAAGACTCTTGAGAGTCTCTTGGACTGCAAGGAGATCCAACCAGCCCATCCTAAAGGAGATCAGTCCTGGTTGTTCATTGGAAGGACTGATGCTGAAGCTGAAACTCCAATACTTTGGCCACCTGATGAGAAGAGTTGACTCGTTGGAAAAGACCCTGAAGCTGGGAGGGATTGGGGGCATGAGGAGAAGGGGACAACAGAGGATGAGATGGTTGGATGGCATCACCGACTCAATGGACATGAATTTGAATAAACTCTGGGAGTTGGTGATGGACAGGGAGGCCTGGTGTGCTGTGAATCATGGGGTAGCAAAGAGTCGGACACAACTGAGCGAATGAACTGAACTGAACTGAACTGAGGGTTAGTTCTCCAGTAGTCTAGGGTCTTGCAGTCTGCTTCCACTCCAAAGGCTCAGGGTTTGATATCTGGTCAGTAATGAGGATTTCACAAACAGTTTGTTATGGTATTAAGGGAGAGTAAAACAAATATCCAAAAATGAGAAATCAAAGATGAACCCCAGATAAAGTTCAGTTACATTTTAGGCAAATAATAATTAATGACGTGTACACACACATATATATATATATACCCTGAGCAAAGTGAATACTGTTCAACCAAAATATAGTACAGTAGATTGATCGGGCAAACAAAGGAAATAAAAAATTATACGTACCAGTTAAGAAGAAAACTAACTTAAGCACAAACTGGAAAACAAAACTAAAGTAAGGTGCCTAGTGGGGAATAAAGCATTGAAAACAAAAGTAACAAATATGTTGAGAGGAAAGGAAAGAAAGAATAGATATGCAAAGCTAAAGAGAGGTAGATGAAGAAGATTTATATACATTAAAGATTAACTGCAAGGGGAAAAGAAGGGTAGGAAAGGCAAATGAAGGATTAAATGTAAAAAAAAATAATAGGTTTTAAAAAAGTAAAAATTAAAATTATTAATAAAAGAGAAAAAAAAAGAGAGACACAGAAAGAAAAAACGGGGCAAAAAAGGGAAAACTCCACAGAACTGCAAAAGCCCAGTGTAGAGGCAGAGGTTTATAACAACAATAGAAAGTATGACTGAATATATACATATACATATACACCCATAAGCAAAATCAAAACAGTCCAACAAAAATTCAGTACAAAAGATTGACACAGCGAACAAAGGAAACCAATAATTATATCTACCAGATAATAATTATACCTACCAGAACAAAACTAATTAAAGCGCAAACTGGAAAACAAAACTAAAGCAAGGCTCCAACTGGGGAATAAAGCAATGAAAATAAAACTAACATATATGTTGAGAGGAAAGGAGAGAAAGAAAAGAAAGAAAGAATTGATATGCAAAGATAAATAGAGGTAGATAAAGATTTATGGGTTTCTGGTGGCTCAGAGGTTGAGCCACCCTGCAATGTGGGAGACTGGGTTCAATCCCTGGGTTGGAAAGATCCCCTGGAGAAGGGAATGGCAACCCACTCCAGTATGCTTGCCTGGAAAATCCCATGGATGGAGGAACTTGGTAGTCTATAGTACATGGGGTTGTGAAGAGTCGGACACAAGTGAGCAACTTCACTGTCAGAAGGGCATGACAACTAATATTATCCAATGTGCTCCAATATTCTTGCCTGGAGAACCCACCCTCTGACAGAGAAGCCTGGCAGGCCACAGTCTACAGGGTCGCAAACAGTCGGAGAGGACCAAAGTGACACTGTGCCCATAAACACAAGACCTTTTTTTTTTCTTTTCTTTCTTTTTTTTTTTTTTTTGCCTGTGGCAGCTCTGCCCCAGTGAGAGTTTAGCGTGAAGGTGGAGCAGCTGCTCGGCTTGTAGGGACCCTGGCAGCGCCAAGTGTTCAGGGACACAAACTGCCTCTATGGCAAGAGTTATGGCCCTATCAGTCTTTTTTCAAGCCTCTTGTAGCTGGTGATCAGAAGGCCTCTTTGGCCAGTCTTTCTCCGTAGCTCCACCCATTCAGGCACTTAGAGGGATCCCTTGCCTGGGGTCCTTCTCTGCTGTTTGGTGCGTCAGGCACATAGAGGGCCCCCCTGACTGGGGTCCTACTCTGTAGATCTGTGCATCAGGCACTTAAAGGGGCACCCTAGGTGGGCTCCTACACTGTAGTTCAGTGAGTCAGGCTTTTGATGGGCCAGCCTCTCTACTGTTCAGCTGCCGATGCTGGCATGTGGAGAGAGAGAGGCTATGGTGATGGCTCTACCCTCTATGCATGACCCAGCAGTATCACCTTGCTTCC
Source organism: Dama dama (assembly GCF_033118175.1). NCBI lineage: Eukaryota > Metazoa > Chordata > Mammalia > Artiodactyla > Cervidae > Dama > Dama dama. Next base: position 85,131,959 of record NC_083698.1, on the reverse strand, counting down.
ATGGCTGCCTGACTTTCCTCCACAGGCATTTCCCACCACGATCTTCTCCCTCACGTCCCCTCTATCCATCTCTCCACAATCAATAGCAGCCCTCACACTGGGATTGCTCCACAATCCCTAAACTCCAGCTCCCAGTCACTGCACCTTCCAAGAGACCCGCATTTCTGCCTGGCATATGTAAGGTTGGGGGAAGAACTGTCTGATTCTCATTCCATTTAGGCTGCCACAGATCAGCTGTTTCACCCTCAGCCGTAAATGTTTCTCCTCTGACTCAGACAATTGCCTTGCTATGAGGATCGGAACCCTGTTTCACTTCCCCCACCCGCTGAGGGTCCAGTCCTATTAATACTCGTTTTTTCCCCTAGTTCCTTCATCGTACCAAGTTTTGCATGGTTCTATATATTCTTTTCCACTGGTCAAGTCCTGCTGTCTGCTCTCAGCTGGTGTTGTGCATGCACTTCTGTGTCTGAAAGTGTATTTCTGATGTATCTGTAGAGAGAGATGTACTCCACATCCACCTACTCCTCTACCATCTTGTTCTTCAATGGGTGACCTTTCAAGACTGGCTTTTTCACTCATCCTAATATGCTTGAAGTCCATCCAAGTTGTGCGTATCAACAGGCTGTTCCCTTACACTGCAGGATAGTATGGTGTGCATATTTGCTTTAACTACACACTCAGCTACAGGACCTGGGTTGTTTCATTTGGGGCTATTACAAGTGAAAGTGCTAAGAACATCTGTATAGAAATGTTTGTGCCAAAATAGGTTTTCATTTCTTTGAGATAAATGTACAGGAAAATAACTGCTGGGTAATAAATTATGTGTATATTTAACTTTGGTAGAATTCTCTAAACTCTTTTTTTTAGAGTGGCTTACCATTTTACATTCCATTCAGAAAGAATGGAAACCACAATTACAGAAAACTAACCAAACTGATCACTTGGCTCAGAGCCTTGTCTAACTCAGTGAAACAATGAATCATGCCATGTAGGGCCACCCAAGACAGACGGATCATGGCGGAGAGTTCTGAGAAAACATAGCCCACTGCCGAAGTGGATGGCAAACCACGTCAGTATTCTTGCTTTGAGAACTCCATGAACAGTATGAAAAGACAAAAAGATATGACAATGAAAGATGAACTCCCCAGGTCAGTAGATGCCCAGTATGCTACTGGAGAAGAGTGGAGAAAGAATGAAGAGGCTGAGTCAAAGCAAAAACAAAACCCAGTGTGGATGTGACTGGTGATGGAAGCAAAGTCAGATGCTGTAAAGAGTAATATTGCATAGGAACCTGGAATGTTACATCCTTGAATTAAGGTAAATTGAAAGTGGTCAAACAGGAGATGGCAAGAGCAAACATCAACAGTTTAGGAATCAGGGAACTAAAATGGACCAGAATGGGAGAATTTAATTCAGATGCCCATTACATCTACTACATTGGGCAAGAATCTCTTAGAAAAAATGAAGTAGCCCTCATAGTCAACAAAAGTCCAAAATGCAGTACTTGTGTGTAATCTCAAAAAGGACCGAATGATCTCTGTTTATTTCCAAGGCAAACTCAATATCCCAGTAATCCAAGTCTATGCCCCAAACACTAATGCTGAAGAAGCTGAAGTTGAATGGTTCTATGAAGACCTATAAGACCTTCTATATATAACACCAAAAAAAAATATGTCCTTTTCATCATAGGGGACTGTAATGCAAAAGTAGGGAGTCAAGAGATACCTGGAGTAACAGGCAAGTTTGGCCTTGGAGCACAAAATAAAGCAGGGCAAAGACCAACAGAGTTTTGCCAAGAGAATGCACTGGTCATAGCAAACTCCCTCTACCACAAACAAAAGAAGACTCTACACACATGGACATCACCAGATGGTCAACACCAAAATCAGATTGATTATATTCTTTGCAACCAAAGATGGAGAAGCTCTATACAGTTAGCACAAACAAGACTGGGAGCTGACTGCAGTTGAGATCATTAACTCCTTATTGCAAGATTCAGACTTAAAATGAAGAAAGTAGGGAAAACCACTAGACCATTCTGGTATGACCTAAATAAAATCCTGTTTGATTACACAGTAGAAGTGACAACTAGATTCAAGGGATGAGATCTGACAGACAGAATTGTACAGGAGGCACTAATCAAAACCACCCCCAAGAAAAGGAAATGCAGAAAGGCAAAATGTTTGTCTGAGGAGGCCTTAAAAATAGCTGAGACAAGAAGAGAAGCAAACAGCAAAGGAGAAAAGGAAAGATAAATCAATCTGAATGCAGAGTTCCAAAGAAGAGCAAGGAGAAATAAGAAACCTTTCTAAGTGAGCAATGCAAAGAAATAGAGGAAAACAATAGAATGGGAAAGACTAGAGATCTCTTCAAGAATATTAGAGACACCAAGGGAACATTTCATGCAAAGATGGGCACACAGAAATGGTATGGATCTAACAGAAGCAGAAGATAAAGAAGAGGTGGCAAGAATACACAGAAGAACTATACAAGGACGATACAAAAAAAGGTCTTAATGATCCAGATAACCTCAATGGTAGGATATCTAGCTTTAGGTGACATCCAGGATGTCACCTAAAGCTAGACATCCTGGAGTGGGAGGTCAAGTGGGCCATAAGAAACATTACTTTAAACAAAGCTAGTGGAACTGACGGAATTCCAGCTGAGATATTTCAAATTCTAAAAGATGATGATGTGAAAGAACTTCTCTCAGTATACAAGCTATTTTAAAAACTCAGCAGTAGCCACAGGACTGGAAAAGGTCAATTTTCATTCCAATCCAAAGGAAAGGCCATACCAAAGAATGTTCAAACTAACACACAGTTGTACTCATCTCAAGCAAAGTAATGCTCAAAATTCTCCAAGTGAGGCTTCAGCAGTATGTGAACTGAGAAATTTCAGATGTTCAAGCTAGATTTAGAAAAGGCAGATGAACCAGATATCAAATTTCCAACATCCAATGATCATCAAAAAAGAAGAGAGTTCCAGATAAACATCTACTTCTGCTTCATTGATTATGATAAAGCCTTTGACTCTGTGGATCACAACAAACTGTGGAAAATTCTTAAAGGGATGGGAATAGCAGACCACCTTACCCGCCTCCTGAGATATCTGTATGCAGGTCAAGAAGCAACAGTTAGAACTGAACATGGGAAAATGGAGTGGTTCCAAATTGGGAAAGGAGTACATCAAGGCTGTATATTGCCACCCTATTTATTTAACTTATATGCAGAGTACATCATGCGAAATGCTGGGCTGGAGGAAGCACAAGCTGGAGTCAAATTTGTTGGGAGAAATATCAACAACCTCAGATATGCAGATGACACCACCCTTTTGGAAGAAAGTGAAGAGGAATTAAAGATCCTCTTGATGAAAGAGGACAGTAAAAAAACTGGCTTAAAACTCAACATTTAAAACATGAAAATCATGGTATCCAGTCCCATCACTTCATGGCAAATAGATGGGAAAACAATGGAAACAGTGAGAACTTTTATTTTCTTGGCTGAGAAAATCACTGTAGATGGTAACTGTAGCCATGAAATTAAAAGATGCTTGCTCCTTAGAAGAAAAGCTATGACCAACTTAGCATATTAAAAACCAGAGACATTACTTTGCTGACAAAGGTCCATATGGACCTTTTTCCAGTAGTCACATGAGGTACAATACAAATTTGGATTCCAATTCTCTCATATTCTGAGCTCTTTTAGGCCTGTATGGATTGAAAGCAAGTATAGATTACCCGTCCAGTCTTTGTACATTTATCTTCTGTGAAACAGGAAAATATAAGCCTGACAACGCCTTGATCCATCATCTGGTACATGGCTTGGTGTGAAAATCAACAAGTGAAGGCCAAACAGTTATATGGGGATGGGAATTATACCAGCCTGCAACTCTCAGGGATGCAACTAACAGGGATGACCTGTTAGTTCAGCCAACCTCTCTGCCTCTGTTGAGGCCACAGACACCTATTTGGAGGTTTCCACTCTATCCTTCTTATCAGAACATCGCTAGATGATGACAAAATGAACACGATCACTTATGTTGATGTCAACGGTTTCAGCAACAGTGCAGATTTCGGTTCCAGTATATGTAAATTTGGAGTCACTATTTAAATCACCATTCAACGCCCCTACGCACAACCCCATCACCTCCTCCTTCTCTGTGCTGACAGTGTGATTGAGACATACCGCGAAAGCATCCAGATGAACTGCTCTCACCGCCTGCACTACCGGCACCGCCATTTTGGCCCAGCCCCACTCACATCCGCCTCCCGCCTGCTTAGGCCGGCCAACCAGCTGCTCAGGCATGCAGGTTGAGTCCAAACGTTCTTTACTTAAATCCACAAAACTAAGTGTCTAAGAAAGACACAAACTTTTGTTCTGAATGATCGTATATTTTTTAATGTTTTTTACTAAGTTATTAGTCACTCCAATTCTAATATATTAATTTCACAGATCTCATCCAGGAAAAATGCTACTCATTACCTCTCAAAAATGCTTTTATTAATGCTGCATTTTTAAGTATTAAGAAAAACGATTGCAATACCACACATGAAGTTTTCATTCATAATAATTCATGCTTTAAAAATTATTAGATTGATTTATTAATTGATAATCAGAAAATTCTTTTCTCATGTATATCAAGCCCAGTAAAAAACACTTTTTCCTTATTGAGAGACTACCAGAATTTATTTAAAATGGCAAAGAAAAGTTAGTAAATTACATTTGCTGTTGAACGGTCTACTAGTTATATTACTCCCTTTTCAATATTTTACATCATTGATGTTTGGAAAAATAATCAGGGTTATAAAAATCCAAGCCTGATTATCTGTGTTCTCAGATTCTTCAAGCTTTTTTCTCAATTATATGAGGAGCACAATGCAGCATTATAGCACTTGAGGCTTACTATCATTTCATTTAATTCTGTAGCCTCAAATACCTAATGATTATGAAAAATGATAATATTATGATGTGATTTATAAAATTAAAATATTCACTATTCTATTTGACCCTGTTTAAAGCAACAAATAACAAAATACTGATACCTTAATAGTTCTTAATGGTGACTTAAAATCTAAGACTGGTGGTGACTTGTAGGGTACACACCAGTTCAGCATAATGGCCGGCCTCAATTCTTACAGGTCAGTTAACATATTATTGGCCTATGCCCAATGTGCATTATTTTGAATATCACTGCTGAATATACCTGTCCTTCCTCTAAGCTAAACTGGGCACAGTGTCAGTTTAGAAAGACACACAGAAAGACAAACAAGCTTAAACCATCAGCCTGACAACCAAAATGCATTAAAAATTCATAGATAATTAATGGGAACCTACTGTACAGCACAGGAAACTCTACACAATGTTCTGTGGTGACCTAATGGGAAGGAAATTCAAAAAAGAGGGGATATATGTATACATATGGCTGAATTACTTTGCTGTACAGTGGAAACTAACACAACACTCTAAAGCAACTATGTGTGTTAGTAGCTCAGTCGAAATCTGTCTCTTTGCAATCCCATGGAATTCACCAGGTAAGAATACTAGGGTGGATAGCCATTTCCTTCTCCAGGGGATCTTCCTGACCCAGGGATCAAACCGGGGTGCCTGCATTGCAGGTGGATTCTTTACCATCTAACCAACCAGGGAAGCCCAAAGCAACTATACTCCAATGAAATTTTTTTAAGTTATCTTAACTGCAATCTACAACAGAGGTACTAGTCATCTATTTCTCAAAGTATTCACTCATAAGACAAGCTGCTCCCACTTCTTTATCTTGCTCTCTCCCTAACTTTCTGGCCATGCATGTATTCTCACTCTTCCCTATCCATGCATGTATTCTCACCCCACTCCTGTCCACTGCATCAACTTGCAGAGAATCTCTCCTTAGTATCCATCAGTGGAGTCTTTTGCAGCTTGGAATTTTTGTCAACATTTCTCCACCCCCTCGCCTTCCCCCCCGCCCCCATCGCCTTGAAAGGATCACTTGGTCACCTGCCTTATTTGCTCATCGGTACTGATCCACATATAATCATGTTATCTCCTCTTAGCTATTATCTAAACTGGCAAATACAGAAGAATCTTCCTGAGTGAGGAGGATGAAAGTTTTAAACACTTACATATTATTAATATATTTTGCCACCTTCACTTCAATCTAATAGTTATTTATATTTTCACAGTAGTTCATACAACTTGTATAAGATCATTAACAGTGTGTTATTAAATGTGTGGCTCTTTGAAAATGGTTCCATTCACCCTTTTCATAATGAAGCTTTTTTTCACTTTATTTTTTTTCCCTTGAGATATCAAATTTCAGTTTAGTGGAATTTTTTTTCCCTGTCATCATTTGCTTCACATTTATGTTTTTTATATGATATCCCTACCCTTCTGACATGAGGCAAGTGGCCTATTCTTTCTTTCCTTCTTTTTTCAGAACATCTTGCACATTGGAAGATCAGAGGAAGAGGATGAAGTGTAAATGCTGCCTTACTAACTGAATAGTAAACAGCATTCTCCCAACAGGTTTCAGTTTGAACGTTACTCCTTCCAGGACTGCAGGTGATGATCACCCTGCACAGGAAAGCCAAGTCTCCCATGATAAATGATGGTTTCAAAAATAACTGAGCAAAAGTAAGAACCATCACTAAGCCAGCATTTCCACTGGTGGAGCACTCCCTGAACATCTGGCCAGAAGGCTGGTTCAGAATTGGCTCAAAGGTAGTCCTGTTGTTGAATTATTTCTTAAAATAGCTATTCTACAGAATGTGTTCCTCAGAGACATCACCAAATACTGACCCAGTCTGTTCCTGCTTAGCTTAAACTGACAGGTTCAGTATTTTAGTTGCACTGCCTTCAGTTCAGTTGCTCAGTCCTATCCAGCTCTCTGTGACCCGATGGACTGTAGCACGCCAGGCTTCCCTGTCCATCACCAACTCCTGCAGTTTACTCAAATTAATGTCCATCGAGTCAGTGATGCCATCCAGCCATCTCATCCTCTGTCGTCCCCTTCTCCTTATGCCTTCAGTCTTTCTTCCTTAGCATGGAAGAAATCCTACTTGCTTTCTCATAACATGTTAAGAGTGTGGAAATAGATTCCTGTCACCTCTTCTTCTCAGCAGTTCCAGATAAAGTTTTTCTTTCAACAAGCTAGTGTTAACAAAAATTGGTTGGTTTTTGTCAGGTTTCAGCTGCCAATCATAAAAGGAAACTTTCCAAATGGATCTCTATTCTTTTTCATTCTGTATCAAATAATGGGGTCAATGGTCTTGCTTTCAATGTAACTGTGCAGGCTATGCATATAAAGCCTTTACTGCTTTATGGCTCTTTCCTTCTGAAAGTTTCCTTCTCATTTCTTTACCTTATTTATGATCCTCTACCACAACCCAGATTCATTCCCTTACATCTTACCTCTTATACATAAAACATCCAACATCCGGAGCCCATCAGTTTCTCTGTTATATTTCAGTTTGAAGAAAATACATATAAAATAATAATAATAACTAAACCATTTCTGTTCATTAAGAATAATATGATGAATACCCATGTACTCAACCTCCATGTTAACATAAATTTAAAGCCCAGTGTGTACCTGTTCCCAACACATTGCCTCAGAAGCATGCCACCTCTACGTTTGTACCTGTGATTCCTATTCATTTTTGGTTAAAACACTTTAGAATAATTTTTTAACTAATGCATTACTTAACCTTTGTCCTTTCTTGAACTTTATATACATTAAATTATACTACATGCATTCTTATGTGAATATAGCTTTTATATAAGAAATATATGGGTTAGGTCCAGGTTAAAATCTCAAAATCTTCACATGATGGCTGGGTGGCTGTTTTTCCCTCATTTTATTATTGTACAGTGCTTAGCTGTATGGCTACACCACAATTTAATAATCGGTCCTATTTTTGGTGTTGGAATGGTCAAAAGCAAAAGTCTTAAACAAAACAAAAAGATTTTTTTTACAGTATAGTATCCCCAAATAATTTTAAAAGTCATGATTAAAGAAAAATGATAATCAAAAAGTAGAGTTGAGATACAGTTAGGAAACCTTTGAAAAACTAGAGGGAAAGAAAGATGGTACACAGAATGACAAGTGGGTCAGTTCAGGACATGCGACATCTGAACAAGTACAGTTTCAGAAAGAGGGAACAGAAAAAATAGAGGAGTACATTATTAAGAAAACAATTTCAGAAAGATTCTAGAAGGATATGAACTTTTTTTTATTAGAAAACTCACCAAGTGCCCAGTAAAGGAGATGAAAAACGATTCATGGCAAAGCATATTGTTATGAAACCTCAAGAGAGAAATGTCACACCAGAAGCAAGACAATGGAGGATGCTTTCAATCATTTAAAGAAAATAATTTTCAGCTAAGAATTCTATGCTGATACATCCTCTCAATCTAGTGTGAAGGTAGAAAATATACATTTTTAACCATGGATTTCTCATATTTTCAGATTTACGTTCCTTAAGTAAACCAAAAAAAAAAAAAAAACAGATCCAGTACACCACATGAGAGAGAACTCAAAACCCCAGGATGATGAGAAAGGAGAGCTTCAAGGACATAACCTAAAAATTTAAACATTTAGGAGAAATTGTAGTTCTGGGAAAGAATTCAAAGATAACTATGTGATACTCACATTGCAAATTATTCAAAGAAAAAAAAAAGACAATTACTGAACTCAAGGAAAGCAAAAATCTATGTAGGAATGCAGCAATTCAGGAGCTCTGATGTGATTTACTCCTACCTACATAAATTCTACCTACTTGCCGCCCTCATCCAACTTCTTAACTAGATCTCTACTTCTGACATGCGGATAGCTTCTCCAATAGTGTTAGTCACTCAGTCATGTCTGATTCTTTGCCACCCCATGGATTGTAGTCCAGCAGATTCCTCTGTCCATGGAATTCTTCAGGCAAGAATACTGGAGTGGGTTGCCATTCCCTTCTCCAGGGGATCTTCCTGACCCAGGGATTGAACCCAGGTCTCCTGAATTGCAGGCAGATTCTTTACCATCTGAGCCACCAAGGAAGCCCTTCTCCAACAGAAGAGGACTAAAAGACAACATACAAAATCTTAAACTCCAACAGCATCTCATTCTAAGCTAGACTCTGCCTTCAAGATAAACTTTTCACAAACTCTATTTTTCCACATAGCCTAATAAACTGCATCTATCTGACATGTGTATAAGATTCAATATCAGAATCCTTTTATCTTCATTATATTTATCTAAAAATGATGGGAAAATCTTTTAAAACATTGTCAGCAATGAGACAGATGAGACTCAAGTCAATTTCATACAATTTATCCTTTGCTAAACTAATATCATGTTCATACTCTTTATCAAGCTGTTTTTCTTTCCTGTTTGACCTACTTCATAAAGCTTCACATAAAATGAGGTTGAAATAATGCTACAAATAAATGTGTGGTTTTAATATGCTCTGAATGAAATATAGGAAGGAAAATTTCTTTTGATGTCTTTGAGTATAAAAAGTAGACAATTAGAGGTAATAGGTAATCATTGCTGGGGCCAATCTGTAATACATGAGAGAGGCAAAACTCCTTGATTTTACAAATTGAGATGATAGGCAAGCTGCTATTAGGATTAGAGAAAAAATATTACAACAAAAAGCCAATATGACATGGATGTCAAGGGAGAACAGTGCCCAACAGAAAGTTTCTATCTGTACAAAGTGACCTACTTCATATAAAATAAAATCAAGTTACTGCAAGAGAGAAGTGTCAGGCAATATGAAATGACTATTCATCCTATGTAACCTACTTTTGCTTCAAGCTTCCCTGAATGATTTCTTACTAGAGAAACTAGAGTATACAGTCACACTCATTTAAATACACATGCTATAAAAAGAACGTGTATAATTTTTATTGTGATATTTAAGTGCCGCATTTTGTTGCATTGGGGATATATTTAAAAGGCATAATGTGAAAGAATGATTTCTAAGTAGTTTGTCATGTTTTAACAATTGTGAATGAGGTGAATCTCTATTTCTCTTTGTCAGTTTCATCACAGAAATACCAAATTAGCATCTGTCTGGTTGTAGATAGTTTATTCTTTCCCTTTATTAAAAAGTAACCTTCCCATTTGTTTCTGTAATTAATTTTGTTACTATAATCTATAGGCTTCCTATATAATAATTCTAATTACTTTACTGAATTATTTAAATTATAACTCACAATTGGAACATATATCTACTTCATGCCTCCATCTCTGTTCATGGTCTTTCCATTGCCAGGAACGCCTCATACTACATTTCCGTGATTCCAAATCCCAACTACCTTCCCCTTAGTAAAATGTCAGTTTCTTACAAAATCACCTCTGATGGTTCAGCTGGAAGGAATCCTTTGCTGTCCCTAAACTCCCATTTTAGCCATACCACTGCAATGGCAGGCTTCCCTGAGAGCACAGTTAGTAAATGCAATTCAGGAGACCCCAGTTCAATTCCTGGGTCAGAAAGTTCCCCAGAAGGGACAGGCTACTGACTCCAGTGTTCTTGGGCTTCCCTTGTGGCTCAGCTGGAAAAGAATCCACCTGCAAGGTGGGAGACCTGGTTTTGACTCCTGGGTTGGGAAGATCCCCTGGAGAAGGGAAAGACTACCCACTCCAGTATTCTGGCCTGGAGAATTCCATGGACTGTATAGTCCATGGGGTCACAAAGAGTCGGACACAACTGAGCGACTTTCACTTTCACTGCAATGGCTGTACTCATGACTTCCCATCCTGTAATATATAGTTACTTGTCTGTCTCAGGAACCCTCTTTGAAGAAGGCTCAGTTATTTTCATATTTAGTGTGGATCACAATAAACTGTGAAAAATTCTGAAAGAGATGAGCATACCAGACCACCTGACCTGCCTCTTGAGAAACCTATATGCAGGTCATGAAGCAACAGTTAGAACTGGACATGGAACAACAGACTGATTCCAAATAGGAAAAGGAGTACTTCAAGGCTGTATACTGTCACCCTGCTTATTTATCTTATATGCAGAGTACATCATGAGAAATGCTGAGCTGGATGAAGCACAAGCTGGAATCAAGATTGCTGAGAGAAATAGGAATAACCTCAGATATGCAGATGACACTACCCTTATGGCAGAAAGTGAAGAAGAACTAAAGAGCCTCTTGATGAAAGTGAAAGAGGAGAGTGAAAAAGTTGGCTTAAAGCTTAACATTCAGAAAACTAAGATCATGGCATCTGTTCCCATCACTTCATGGCAAATAGATGGGGAAGCAGTGGAAACAGTGACTGACTTTATTTTGGGGGGCTCCAAAATCACTCCAGATGGTGATTGCAGCCATGAAATTAAAAGACGCTTACTCCTTGGAAGGAAAGTTATGACCAACCTAGATAGCATATTAAAAAGCAGAGACATTACTTTGCCAACAAAGGTCCATCTAGTCAAGGCTATGGTTTTTCCAGTAGTCATGCATGGATGTGAGAGCTGGGCTATAAAGAAAGCTGAGCACTGAAGAATTGATGCTTTTGAACTGTAGTGTTGGGGAAGACTCTTGAGAGTCCCTTGGACTGCAAGGAGATCCAACAAGTCCATCCTAAAGGAGATCAGTCCTGGGTGTTGGCCACCTGATGTGAAGAGCTGACTCATTTGAAAAGACCCTGATGTTGGGAAAGATTGAAGGCAGGAGGAGAAGGGGACAACAGAGGATGAGATGGTTGGATGGCATCACCGACTCAAAAGACATGAGTTTGGGTGACCTCTGGGAGTTGGTGATGGAGTGGGAGGCCTGGTATGCTGCGGTTCATGGGGTCACAAAGAGTCGGACACAACTGAGCGACTGAACTGAACTGAAGCAGAAAATATTATTGCACAGCTCTAGCAAAACATGAACCTAAAAAACAAACGAACAAACAAACTATACGTTTGTATCCTGATCATGAAACGCAGTGACCCAAAATAAATGAGAATGTTTTCTTTCAGCATATTTCTTAGATTAAGCAACCAATCATAAAATCTTAGATGACTTAAACAAACCTGACCAATTTCAGACATCTGTCCCACCTAGGGTCACAAAACTTCTATAAAATCACCCTCTGTGTAATACCCTGGACATGAAATGGGAGTAAAAGTATAAAGGTAGCAGGCAACTTCTCTACATGTGATCAATATATTGATTTTAGAGACTCATTTCTCTCAGACCTATCCAACTCTCATAACAGAATCAACTAATGTTATAATCCCAAGAGACAAAATCTAGGTTCTCCTAACAAAATGGGTGGAGACTTCAATATTTAGGTACTTCTTAAAGGTGAGAGAGAGAGAGATTGATTCTACAAGTTTCCAAAAGCTTTATTGTTTTAGCTTTTGAGCTGGTATTTTTGTGTATAGTAGAAGATAGGACTTATAGTTTATTTTCATTTATAGCTAGCTTTTTAACCTAGCATCCTGTGTTTAAATGACCATCCTTTTCCCTCCACACTGCTGTGTCACCTCTGTTATAAATCACACATAAATCATATGTGTGATTGTTTTCTGAAAACCATTGTTTCATGGTTCTATTCTTGCATTCTTTTGTTAACATTTTGATCTTAGCTACTATGGTTAAGTAATAAAGTTTGCATTTGATAAAATAAACTTTACCTTTACTTCCAGATAAGGTTTGTATCTGGAAGAACACATCTCCCAGCTTTGTTCTTGTTCAAGATTACCCTGTTTATTCACAGCTTTTGATTTTCCATAAAAACATTAGAAATAGCCTGTTACTTTCCTCCAGAAAAACCTGTTGGAATGTTCACTAGTGTCTATTAGGGAAATTTTACTTCTTTAAAATCTTGATTCTTCAATTCCATTGACATAAAATTCCATGGTCAAATTAAATTTATTATTTTGGCATAGATTGGGGCCAGTATTCCCAACCTCCTTGTTTGATTGTAACTGTAAAGGTTTCTAAATATAAATAATTTCTCAGTGTACTTTACAGTTTGGAATGCCATGTTTTTCAGGGAAAAAACACATTTTCCTTGAGTAATATACAAAAGCTGACTAATAGTTTTCATTTATTTGATAAAGATGAAGACCCTCTGAGATGTGTCTCTTGACGACATCTTAATTCATCAGATCTTTTCAATATTATGATTACAGCCCAGAAATAATCCCTGTATACTGTCTTGGCTACTCCTACTATGAGTTTAAAAACAAGAGCTATTGAAAAACTCAAAGGACTTCCTAATTAACATGCTAAAGAGTAATAATATAATAAGTTATAATAATACCTAATACCCAAGTCCATTGCATTGAAGAAAATAATAAGTCATTCTTTCTCTTTTCCTCTCACCAAATGCCTTTCTCCACTAATGATTCTCTTTCTTCCTAACATTTAGAGCTTTGAATTCATTCCTTAAAGTTAACTGAGCTTTGGACTAAACATTAAATTTACTTATGTACTGGGTTTTCAAATTAAAATGATTATTGAGACTAGATACGTAATGTAATGTAAGTTTAAAAAAAAACAGGTATCCTATCTAGAGAAGGCAGCATCCAGTGAATTATTCTTTTGGGAACTGAGACATAGTTTTGGTAGAACTTGATTTTTTACAACTCATAATGAAGGTAATTCAATGAAATGTTTCAATTTTAAATGCTGGCAACCAATTCAAATTTAATAAGAAACAAACAACATACAGTATACAGGATCATACTTGTTGAATTAAACAATATACATTTGTTGATATATTCAGTCTTGTTTCTTACTTTTGTGCTTATATAGACATAACCAGCAGAATGTATACAACTATATCACTCTTTGTCTCGTCCCACCAATTAAAAAGTTTGTTTTTTTACAGAGAAGCAGGGAAACTCTACAGTTTCCTCTTGTCAACAAGGAAATTTTAAAATGTGTATAATTTTACCTTATTGCTCCAGGTCACAATGGGAGTCATTTTGCCCCCTCAGAGACATTTGGTAATATCTTTGGGCATTTTTGGTTGTCATAATAGGGGAATGGATATGCTACCGGCATCTAATGAGTAGATGCATCTACAGATCCTGTTAATTATCCCACAATGGACAGGACAGCCCCATAACAATGACTTATCTGGCCTTAAATTTCATTGGTACTAAGGTTGAGAAATCCTGGTTATAATATCTCCCCCCTCGCCCCAGTTCTTAATGTTTCCTAAAATTTTTATGAAAGCTTAATGTATGAGAAATGGTATTGAAAAGAACTGAATAAAAATGTGTGAAGGGACTGAAAGGGTGTTGGATATGAAATGAATAGTTTCCATTTTGTCGAGTGTTTTAATTTATTCCGCTTCTCAATTAGTGGAACAACCTGAAATAGAGTTCTTAATTTTACTTAAATTTTATTTAAAAGCAAAACAAGGAAAATCATTCCTATTTATTTTTCTCTACCTTAAGCCTAGATGTTTGTTTTAAAGTCTTATTCTTCCATCATGTTTAGATCTCAAGCAAGTCTATTTAAATATTCATGCTCAGTTGCTCAGTCATGGGATTCTCCAGGCAAGAATACTGGAGTGAGTTGCCAACTGCTCCTTCAGGGGACTTAAATGTTCAATTTACTATTATTATTAATACCAATAGCCCAAGTAATAGTCTAGTATTTTAGACATTTATGAATATTTGTGACATGTAATAAATACTCAATAAATATTAGTTTTATTGTTTAGTTTTTGTTCACCTGCATTTTCAATGACTTTTAATAGTAATTTTATTTCTCCTTTACTTAGACTTTCTGGTTTTTATTTATTTTCATGTGCTTTAGCTAAGAGTTGGAGATTTATTCCAAAAGGTTTGAGCTAGGTAAAATAAATAATTACATACTAAAACTGATATATCATTTCAGTAGGGTAAATGAATTCATTCAGATATATTTTCCCATCTTTTGGGTTATCACCTAATTATTATGAAACTTAAATTCTTCTAATAAAGATATATTTAAAAGAAAATATCCTGATGAGTCGGCTATCTGGATACATAATTAATATGTATAGACCCAGGAATTCTGCTCCTTTCTTGAGCTCAGGAATCATTTAATGGGGTAGTTCCCTTTCTTGAAATGTTTTTTGTTTTTTTGCATTTTCTAATTCATAATCACTATAAATTATTTGCTTGCATTCTCCATAGAAATTTATATTGCATGGTTCAGGGATATTGGATAGTATTTGCAATATTTTTTCAGGTTTCAAGAGACCACCAGAATGAATCAGATTTTCTTAACAACTTCTGACAAGCATCAAATGCATTTAGACTGAGGAGTTAGTCACCTTGAAAATTTCAGTTCATCTTAATCTATGGCCAAATACACCACCAATTTCATTCAATTTATTCGCTTAGAAGTAGGGTTAGGATTTTTAACTTCTTTGCAATATCTATTGGTGACTAGCTATATTTTTGCTTCTCTTATGTTGGTTTGATCTATTGACACTATTTCATTGGATGAGCTGAAATTTTCATTTTTGCCAGTTTGTTTAGGCATTATATAAATGCCTCATTAATGTGATTTCAGATTATATACTAACTACAAACTAACTATAAACCCTAACTACAAACCCAAGAAACTAACTACAAATACTAACTACAAACTACAAACCCAAGAAACCCTCTACTTCAGAATAAAAAGATTTCAGATTCCTCCATCTTTCTAAAACTGAAAATTTTAGATTAGAAAATTATATTTTAGCCATGAATAAAAATTATGGGAAAATTTTCTCTTACGCTGCAGCAATTAAGGAAATACTTTAAAAAATTAAGAGTTTTATAAAATTATTTCATTAACATTAAAAATAGTTATACAAGTATATACAGACATGTGGGTACAGTGTAGAGAGTTATGTACAGTTCTAAATGATTGCAGCTCCTTAAAACTTCTGAAAGTATAGAACTCATAGAGAGTATAATCACATACTTCCTGAACGTATTCAAGAATATTAGCATTTTTTTCCTCTTCTCTCAAGATTAAGGGGATTTATTTAGGGCAAATAAATGAATATACTACTTCATACCATACAACTTTTGTGGCTAACACGCTGGGAAAACATTTCTTTGCAAATAACATCACTTGGGTTTTTTTCTTACCTTCCCTTCAGGTGATGTCACTAATTTACAAAGCTTCAAGTAAATGTGTCAATGTGTATGTATATATGTGCAGCTTTGTTAATTCTTAAATTATTATCAGTATGTAAACACAGTAACATTGAACATTTAAAATTATTATTAATACTTCATTAACTCAGCTTGAATTATCTCCATTTAACAAAATTATCCCAATCAACTACTTTAAAAGTTCAAAGTTTAAAACTAGTTTAAAAGTTCATGGTTCACATATTGCTGAGGCCTGGCTTGGAGAATTTTGAGCATTACTTTACTAGCACGTGAGATGAGTCCAATTGTGTGGTAGTTTGAGCATTCTTTTGCATTGCCTTTCTTTGGGAATGGAATAAAAACTGACTTTTTCCAGTCCTGTGGCCACTGCTGAGTTTTCCAAATTTGTTGGCATATTGAGTGCAGCGCTTTCACAGCATCATCTTTCAGGATTTGAAATAGCTCAAAGGGAATTCCATCCCCTCCACTAGCTTTGTTCGTAGATGCTTTCTAAGGCCCACTTGACTTCACATTCCAGAATGTCTGGCTCTAGGTGAGTGATCACACCATTGTGATTATCTGGGTCATGAAGATCTATTTTGTACAGTTCTTCTGTGTATTCTTGCCACCTCTTCTTAATATCTTCTGCTTCTGTGAGGTCCATACCATTTCTGTCCTATGTTGTGCCCATCTTTGCATGAAATGTTCCTTTGGTATCTCTAATTTTCTTGAAGAGATCTCTAGTCTTTCCCATTCTCTTGTTTTCCTCTATTTCTTTGCATTGATCACTGAGGAAGGCTTTCTTATCTCTCCTGGCTATTCTTTGGAACTCCGCATTCAAATGGGAATATCTTTCCTTTTCTCCTTTGCTTTTCATTTCTCTTCTTTTCACAGATATTTGTAATTCCTCCTCAGACAGTGATTTTGCCTTTTTGCATTTCTTTTCCATGGGGATGGTCTTGATCCCTGTCTCCCATACAATGTCACGAACCTCTGTCCATAGTTCATCAGGCACTCTGTCTATCAGATCTAGTCCCTTAAATCTATTTCTCACTTCCACTGTATAGTCATAAGGGATTTGACTTAGGTCATACCTGAATTGTCTAGTGGCTCAGATCATGAACTCCTTATTGTTTATTCTGTAGGACTTCACAAAATTAAGCTACCATTATGATGAAGACACATTGACTAGGGTGACTTTCACTCATGTTGGACACAGAGTGAATTCCGAGTTCTAGGCTACTATGGACCAGCACTAACCCTTGCTGACATGAGTTGAATGTGTGGACCTATGCATTAGCTCTTGTTCTCAATTCAACTGTAGTGCCACTTCTAGTCTTTGGCACACAATGGTGCCAGCTTGATGGCAGGTGACTTTGACCATTTATGCCCCTGCTGCTGACACCTGGAGAGATCAGCACTGCCCACCCCCCAACCCCGCCCCAAGCAGGCTTTGTGCCACTTGATAGGCATTAAAGTCCACGAAGCTTTAGACTTGCTCACAAGACCTATCCGTCTGACTGGTCTTTTTCTGATCAATGTAGTAATGTTATAATCTCCTGGATCAGTCTTAAGCTTTGCCAGAGAGGGACAGTTAACAGCATTGTTAGCTTTATTATCATGCTATGCCAGAAGATATGAAACTGTGCATGAATTTACTTTGGAAAATAAAAACTTAAAAAATGTTCTGGAGTTGAACTGGAGGGGACAGTGCCTAGAACCTATGAAGAAAGTTCTTGTATAATGAGTAATCAACAAATCCCTAAAGACATCTCTAACCATAATTCTAATTCATCATCAATAAATTACTATACCTCACAAGGGCCTGTGAATTTTGCAACATTTTTTTTTACTCTAGTTGTTTGTGTAGACTGGGGCCCAACACACCCTAGGGGATGCCCCAGAATAGCCATCTCTATTGCTGGAATTTGACAGATATTACTATGTAATTTAAAATGCTTAAAAATGAGACCACAGACAAGAAATAAAGGGACAAAGTGAAACATACAGAAGAACATTTTGAAGATAAACTTCACAAATTCCAAATTCATCTTTTATGTGACTTATTAATAAAAATTGAAATTATTAAACTTTTTGTTAACTTTTCTATGTGTTTATATTGTAGTTGTACATCTGTGGCCTTTTTCTTTTTTACTAACAAGCACAGGTCTTGAAAATAACATACTCTGAAGATGAAAATATTACTGGTGCCAGATTAGCTGTGGCCAAAAACAGCTGAAAAAAATTATAAAATATATATGGCAACTGTTTTCAGAGGACAGCAGGCAGGGAATAAAACACAAGTAGGGAAATACATAGGTAAGCTGAGCAATCACCCTGGCTTTGTTCCTGGGGACACTTTCCAGATTGTGGTGCAGAGAGTTGGAACCCAAACAGAGCACAGGGATCCTGCTGAACTGTGAAGGCAAGGATCAGGGTTCCAAGCTGCTAAGCTGGCTAGACTCTGTAAGACAGAATACTACAGGTGAAGAAGAGCTACAGAAATTCTGTAGCTCTCCATCACTATTAAAACTATACTAAGCTTTGCTAGTATACTTTTTCCCAGGATAAAACTCCATAAGGTTTAGTAGAGAATAGCTGCTGGGGAATATGATAATCTCACATCCCAGCCAACACGTGGCCTCCAACAATATGTTAAATTTTTAACTGATTCATCTTATGTGCTTGTGTAGTTGCACCAATTTCTCCCATGCTCTGCCACAAATAAGCCACTGTCTAAGTTGTTACTCCCAAGAAGAGCCATTTCTGCTTTGTATTCCATGTTACATATTTGTTCTGCTGCTTCAGTTCTTTAATAGTCTCAAGAAGTTATGATTTTAAAGTTTATCTAGCCATGAATAGTTGCTAGAATGGATAAGACTCTTTTCAGTTTTATATATGCTGGGCAGAAGCAGAAATAACATTCAGTTGATTTTCAACAAAGGTGCCAAAGTAATTAAATTGGGTAAAGGAATGTCTTTTCAGAAAATGATTCTGGCATAATTGAATATTCATATAGAAAAAAAGGGGGGCCTCAATGACTATTTCACATCATATAGAAAAATCAACTGGGGGGTGAATCATAAAATTTAATGTAAGTTAAAGCTCTAAAGCTTCCTGAACAAGGATGCCACAAAAAAGGAAAACTACATGCCAGTATCACTGATAAAGATAGATGCAAAAATCCTCAACAAAATTCTAGAAAACAGAATCCAACAATGTATTAAAAAGATTGTACATCATGACCAAGTAGGCTTTATTCCAGGGATGCAAGGATTCTTCAATATTCATAAATCAATCAATGTGATACACCATACTAACAGATTGAAAGATAAAAACCATATTATTATCTCAATAAATGCAGAGAAAGCCTCTGACAAAATTCAACACCCATTTATGATAAAAACTTTCCAGGAAGCAGGCATAGAAAGAACATACCTCAACATAATAAAAGCCATATACAACAAAGCCACAGCAAACATTATCCTCAATGGTGAAAAACTGAAAGCATTTCCTCTAAAATCAGGAACAAGACAAGGGTGACCACTCTCATCACTGCTATTCAACAGAGTTTTGGAAGTCCTAGCCACAGCAATGAGAGAAGAAAAAGAAATAAAAGTAATCTAGATTAGAAAAGAAGAAGTAAAACTCTCACTGTTCACAGACAACATGATCCTCTACATAGAAAACCCTAAAGATACCACCAGAAAATTATTAGAGCTAATCAGTGAATATAAGTTGTAGGATATAAAATTAATGCATAGAAATCCCTTGCATTCCTATACACTAACAATGAAAATAGAGAAAGAGAAATTAAGGAACAATCCCATTCACTATTGCAGCAAAAAAAAAAAAAAAAAATACTTAGGAAAAAATTTACCTAAAGAAACAAAAGACCTATATATAGAAAACTATAAAACACTGATAGAAAAAAATCAAAGATCACACAGATAGATAGAAAAATATACCATGTTCATGGATGGCAAGAATCAATATGGTTAAAATAAGTATACTACCCAAAGGAATCTATAGATGCAATGCAATCCCTATCAAGCTACCAATAGTATTTTTCACAGAAGAAGAACAAATAATTTCACATTTGTATGGAAACACAAAAGCTTTGAATAGTCAGAGCAATCTTGAGAAAGAAGAATGGAACTGGAGGAATCAACCTGCCTGACTTCAGACTATACTACAAAGCTATAGCCATCAAGACAGTATGGTACTGGCACAAAGACAGACATATAGATCAATGGAACAAAGTAGAAAGTTCAGAGACAAATACAACTATGGACACCTTATATTTGACAAATGAGGTAAGAATATACAATGGAGAAAAGACAATCTCTTTAATGAATGGTGCCTGAAAAACTGGTCAACCATGTGTAGCAGAATGAAACTAGAACACTTTCTAACACCATACACAAAAATAACCTCAAAGTGGATTAAAGATCTAAATGTAAAACCAGAAACTATAAAATTCTTAGAGAAAAACATAGGCAGAACACTCTCTGACATAAATCACAGAAAGATCCTCTATGACTCACCTTCCAGACTAAAGGAAATAAAAACAAAAATAAATAAATGGGACCTAATTAAACTTAAAAGTTTTTGCACAATGAAGCAAGGTGAAAAGGCAGCCTTCAGAATGGGAGAAAATAATAGCAAGTGAAACAACTTACAAAGTATTAATCTCCAAAATATACAAGCAGCTCATGCGTCTCAATACCAGAAAAAAAAAAAAGGCAACCCAATCAAAAAGTGGGCAAAAGAATTAAACAAACATTTCTCCAAAGACATACAGATGGCCAATAAACACATGAAAAGATGCTCAACATCACTCATTATTAGAGAAATACAAATCAAAACCACAATGAGGTATCATCTCATGACATCAAAAAGTCTACAAACAATAAATTACGCAGAGAGTGTTGGAACCCTCTTACACTGTTGGTGGGAATGCAAACTGGTACAGCCACTACAGAGAACAATGTGGAGATTCCTTAAAAAGCTGGAAATAGAACTGCCATATGACCCATGTATATGTTCAGTCTCACTGCTGGACATGCACACTGAGGAAACCAGAATTGAAAAAGATGCATGTACCACAATGTTCCTTGCAGCACTGTTTACTAGGACATGGAAAAACCTGGATCTCCATCGGCAGATGAATGGATAAGGAAGCTGTGGTACATATACACAACGGAATATTACTCAGCTATAAAAAGGAACACATTTGAGTCAGTTCTAATGAGGTGGACAAAACTGTCACCTATTATACAGAGTTAAGTAAGTCAGAAAGAGAAACACCAATATAGTATATTAACGCATATATATGGAATTTATAAAGATGGTAAAGACAATCCTGTATGCAAGGCAGCAAAAGAGGCACAGATATAAAGAACAGACTTTTGGACTCTGTGGGAGAAGCTGATGGAGGGATGATTTGGGAGAATAGCATTGAAACATGTATATTACCATATGTAAAACAGATGACCAGTGCAAGTTCAATGCATGAAGCAGAGCACTCAAAGCCAGTGCTCTGGGACAACCCAGAATGATGGGGTGGGGAGGGAGGTGGATGTGGGGTTCAGGATGAGGGGACACATGTGCACCTGTGACTGACTCATGTCAATGTATGGCAAAAACCATCACAATATTGCAAAGTAATTATCCTCCAATTAAAATAATTAATTAAAAAAAATAAAGCTTCCTGAAAAAAAACACAGAAGAATATCTTCATGGCTTACGGAGTGTTAAATATTGATTTCTTAAGACTGTGCACAGAAAGCAAAGCCCCCTCCCCGAAATTTTAAATGTTAAATTCTATTTCGTTAAAATTAAAAATTTATGTTCATCAAAGAGACCCCATGTACAAAATGGAGAGATCAACCACATTGGGAGATTTTTCACTAGGAGAATTTTCACTATAAGAAAATACTTGCAAACCAAAGTATTGACAAAAAACTGACAAAGGCTTGTACCGTGGTATATAAATAACTCCTACAACTCAGAAATTAAAAAAAAAAAAAAAACTTCAATAATAATGGGAAAAAGACTTGGGACATTTAAAAAGAATATGATGACTGATAAGCACATGAAAAGCTGTTCAATCGTTAGTTTTTAGGGAAATACAAAGCAAAGCCACAATCAGTTAGGTATTTCCCTGGTGGTTCAGTGCAGTGGTGGTGAAGACTCCACACTTCCAATGTAAGGGTATGGGTTCTATCCCTGGTCAGGTTACTGAGATTTCACATGCCTTACAGTGTGAGGAAAAAAACAAACAAACAACCCACCACAATGTGTTATTTAAAGATATCTAATAAAACTAGAATTAATACAATTATAACAGCAAATATGAGAAGGGATGTAGAGATACTGAAACTTTCATAAACTCTTAAAGGGAGTGTGAATTGGTACAAATACTTTGGAAAATGTCTACCAGTTGCTTTCAAGTTAAATGTAAATCTGCTCTGTGCTATGTTTAGTCACTCAATCATGTCCAACTCTTTGCAACGCCATGGACTATAGCTCACCAGGCTCCTCTGTCCACAGGGATTCTCCAGGAAAGAATACTGAAATGGGTTGCCATGCCCTCCTCCAGGGAATCTTCCCAACATAAGTATCGAACCCAGGTCTCCAACATTGCAAGCGGATTCTTTACCATCTGAGCCACCAGGGAAGTCTAAGAATACTGGAGTGGATAGCCTGTTCCTTCTCCAGGGGATCTTCCTGACCCGGGAATCAAACTGGAATCTCCTGGATTGAAGGCAGATTCTTTGCCAGCTGAGCCACCAGGGAAGCCCCAAATCTGCACTATGATTCAGCAATTCTATTTCTATGTATTTCCCAAGAGAAACAAAGAAAATCATCCCACAGAATAACTTGAATAAGCGTTCTTAGCAAGCTTTCTCATAATTGCTAGGGAAAAAAGAAAAAAAAAGTCAACCCAAACATTCACTCCCTTAAGAATGAATAAACAATCTGTGGTTTATTAGTGAAACACTACTTAGCAACAAAAAGGGCAAAACCACTTATGAATCTCAAGAACATTTAACTGTGCAAAACAAGATGGACAAATTAGTGTACACACTGTATGATTTCATTATTATTGAGAAAAATTTGAATATAGATTTTGATTTAGGTAACAGTTTTGTTTCAATGCTAACTTTGAAGTAAAATGTGCTCCTTCTAGAAAAACATATTGGAATATTTAGAGGTATAGAAGGACTAAATTTGAATAATTTAGCAAAGTTTTAGAGAAACTAGTGTGTCTGTGAGAGAGACGGACAGAGAGAGAGGGTAATAAATAATAAGGCAAATGGAGAAAAATGTGAACAATTAGAAACTGCATAATGGGTACCAAGAAATTCCCATTTTGGCAACTTTTCTGTAAGTTAGAAATAATATCGTTCCAAAAATTAGCATGCTCTACTTTATATAATCAAAGTGCATACAAAAGTCTCTTACTGCCAAAGTATTGTTTAATGCTCAAGGCAAAGTATCTTACCCTCAAATTTTGACAGAGAAATTTATGTATCAAACTATCCATTCTTTAAAAAATAAAAAAAACAGGCTTTTTAAAAATTTTATTTATTTATTTAGACTATGCCACAACACATGTGGGATCTTAGTCCCCCAACTAGGATAAAACCTGTGTTCCCTGCTGTTGAAGCATCAGGTAATTTCATTTACCATTTCACCATTCATTTTTTCTTTTTAATATAAACTTATTTATTTTAATTGGAGGCTAATTACTTTACAATATTGTATTGGTTTTACCATACATTGACATGAATCTGCCACGGGTGTACATGTGTTCCCCATCCTGAACCCCCCTCCCACCTCCCTCCCCATCCCATCCCTCTGAGTCATCCCAGCGTACCAGCCCTAAGCACCCTGTATCATGCATCGAACCTGGACTGGCGATTGTTTCACATATGATAATAAACATGTTTCAGTGCCATTCTCCCAAATCATCCCACCCTCGCCCTTTCTCACAGAGTCCAAAAGATTTCTACACATCTGTGTCTCTTTTGCTGTCTTGCATACAGGGTTATCGTTACCATCTTTCTAAATTGCATATATATGCGTCAGTATACTGTATTGGTGTTTTTCTTTCTGGCTTACTTCACTCTGTATAACAGGCTCCAGTTCCATCCACTTCATTAGAACTGATTCAAATGCATTCTTTTTAATAGCTGAATAATATTCCATTGTGTATATGTACCACAGCTTTCTTATCCATTTGTCTGATGATGGACATCTAGGTTGTTTCCATGTCCTGGCTATTATAAACAGTGCTGTGATGAACATTGCTCTTTCAATTCTGGTTTCCTCGGTGTGCATGACCAGGAGTGGGATTACTGGGTCATATGGCAGTCCTATTTCCAATTTTTTAAGGAATCTCCACACTGTTCTCCACAGTGACTGTACTAGTTTGCATTCCCACCAACAGTGTAAGAGGGTTCCCATTTCTCCACACCCTCTCCAGCATTCATTGCTTGTAGACTTTTGGATAGCAGCCATTCTGACTGGCTAGAAATGGTACCTCACTATGGAACCTGAGCGGCTTAGACATACCACCATTCATTCTTTTTTATTATTATTCATTTATTTTTATTAGTTGGAGGCTAATTACTTTACAATATTGTAGTGGTTTTTGCCATACATTGACCTGAATCAGCCATGGAGTTACATGTGTTCCCCATCCTGATCCCCACTCCCACCATCCTCCCCATCCCATCCCTCGGGGTCTTCCCAGTGCACCAGCCCTGAGCACTTGTCTCATGCATCCAACCTGGGCTGGTGATCTGTTTCACCCTTGATAGTACACTTGTTTCAATGCTATTCTCTCAGAACATCCCACCCTCGCCTTCTCCCACAGAGTCCAAAAGTTTGTTCTGTACATCTGTGTCTCTTTTTCTGTTTCGCATACAGAGTTACTGTTACCATCTTTTTAAATTCCATATATATGTGTTAGTATACTGTACTGGTGTTTATCTTTCTGGCTTACTTCACTCTGTATAATGGGCTCTAGTTTCATCCATCTCATTAGAACTGATTCAAATGAATTCTTTTTATTGGCTGAGTAACATTCCATTGTGTATATGTACCACAGCTTCCTTATCCATTCTTCTGCTGATGGGCATCTAGGTTGCTTTCATGTCCTGGCTATTATAAACAGTGCTGCGATGAACATTGGACACCTTATCTTTGACAAAGGAGGCAAGAATATACAATGGAAAAAAAGACAACCTCTTTAACAAGTGGTGCTGGGAAAACTGGTCAACCACTTATAAAAGAATGAAACTAGAACACTTTCTAACACCATACACAAAAATAAACTCAAAATGGATTAAAGATCTAAATGTAAGACCAGAAACTATAAAACTCCTAGAGGAGAACATAGGCAAAACACTCTCCGACATAAATCACAGCAGGATCCTCTATGACCCACCTCCCAGAATATTGGAAATAAAAGCAAAAATAAACAAATGGGGCCTAATTAAAATTAAAAGCTTTTGAACAACAAAGGAAAATATAAGCAAGGTGAAAAGACAGCCTTCAGAATGGGACAAAATAATAGCAAATGAAGCAACAGACAAAGGATTAATCTCAAAAATATACAAGCAACTCCTGAAGCTCAATTCCAGAAAAATAAATGACCCAATCAAAAAATGGGCCAAAGAACTAAACAGACATTTCTCCAAAGAAGACATACAGATGGCTAACAAACACAGGAAAAGATGCTCAACATCACTCATTATCAGAGAAATGCAAATCAAAACCACAATGAGGTACCATTACATGCCAGTCAGGATGGCTGCTATCCAAAAGTCTACAAGCAATAAATGCTGGAGAGGGTGTGGAGAAAAGGGACCCTCTTACACTGTTGGTGGGAATGCAAACTAGTACAGCCACCATAGAGAACAGTGTGGAGATTCCTTAAAAAACTGGAAATAGAACTGCCATATGACCCTGCAATCCCACTCCTGGGCATGCACACCAAGGAAACCAGATCTGAAAGAGACATGTGCACCACCATTCATTCTTAATAGCTAGTAGCATAATGGGTACCTAAAATACTCAGTGTAAGGCTGTCTCCCACATAAGAATGGTGAAACAGCATTATAATAATTCTTTAAACCACCCTTCTTATGAACTAACAAATGAGACTACAGAAGTAAGCCAAAACTAGGTCACCAATGATCTTATTTATTTACTATGCTAAAGTGTTTAGATTTCATGAGGAAAATAGGAAGCCACTGAAAGGTTTTAGGGAGATTTCTTAAGTTCAGATGGAAATTTCATTGAATCACTTTCATAAATTTGAGGACTGGAAATTATTGATGAGGAAAAAAATTAGAAATGTATTGTCAAATCTACGAATTAGAAAAAAGGGATTTAGAGTGCAGACAATATGAATACTAACTGTATCTATAAAATATTTTAAAAGGTGGAAGCATAAAGGTTTGTTATGTATTCAGTGTGGTGGTAAAGAAGTGGAAGAAGTAAAGCATTTATTTTGTATGACCGATAATATAACAGTAACAACAGATTCAAGAAAATGATTAGCTCTACTACAAGTTTCAGACCTGCATGCAATGACCAAGTTGAAATGATCAGAAAGATTTGAAGTTCAAGAAGGTGAGCTGAGATAGAGATAGTACTTAGGAAGTGATCAGCATATAGATCTATCCTTTTGCTGTGAAATACTGGGCAAATAACTCTTTAGGTATAAAATGTTTTAAGCCTTTATCAATTTCATTGTTAAATGTCAGGTGGCATCATGATCTTTCAATGTCTATTATCCAAATAAATAAATTAAAAATGTTAAAATGCAGATGAACCACTAGAAATTGTAAATAAACACCTATCACAGTTTCTTTGAAAGGAATTTCTCTTTTTTTGATACTTTATTCTAATTTCAAGCAATTTTTTTTCTTGAATGTTAATGCTGGTTGTTAAATGAGAAAAATGCCTGTAGGCCAATTTTCAAGTGGCTGATGCTCTAATTACCCAAATTATGTTACATTTCTTGACAGGCTCCATGTTAACAGAATGTGACATATGAAGTTTTCTCTAAATAGAAGATCCCTTTCAAGATTTTCAATAAGACATTTGAACCTGCCCAGAAAAGCAGAGGAAGGATAATGTAATTCTAATACATTTGAGACTCTTGATGGTATTAAAATTTTCAAGCCAAAATATGCTCAAATCCCCAACACAGAAGGGTTCAGCAAAGCCTCCCTGATGAAAATATTAATAAAAGCCAAGATAAAAATTGGGAGAAAAATCAAGTACTCAATCATCCTACAATCACAGAATAACCTGTGAGAGTACGTATGCATGTGTATCTATATATGTATACACATGTATAGATATAGGTATAGATATAGATACAGCTGTATGAACACCAGTGGGAATGCGGGAGGAAAGTAGTAGGAAGAAAAGTTGCCCAACTTTTCAGAACTATCTCAGCTACTTACTGATAAGATAAAAGTAGGACCCTCCAAAGAAGTGGAACATCTTTGGTCACTTGCCCATTTAAGTAAATCTTAAATCTGTTTTCTGTATTTGGCTACTGGTTAAAAAACTTTGACTTTCAGAAATTTTGGCCTGTCAAAATCCATCCATTCTTACCTTGTTTGGTAGAGACATTTTTACCCTATCTATAACAATTGTAACCCATTCTGCCAATATTACTCACAGAAATATAAATGTATTTATATGTTTATAATAATGTGATACTTTTTAAAAGTTTATCTCCCAACTTGCTACAGTTTTAAAATTTCATTTCATTTAGGAATTAAGATTATCAGTGTTGAAAAATGTCATCAATGTAGATAATCTGACTATATTGTAAATTTGCTTACAGGACATTATTAAGATATGTTAAATATAGTATGCCCCACAATAATGCCTAATAGGTAAATTGGACTTCCAGAAGTACAAAAGAGTTCTGAATGTTTCCTACTATTCTTGAAAGATGTAAAACTATGGCCGTAGTGGATTACTTAAAGAAAATAAAACGTTCCTTTATTAAATTTAACTGATTATTATCTAAAACATCACTTTTCCAAGGAGAGCAATCTGAGATTTCCTCATTGACATTTAAATAATGTTTTACCACAAAACTAGAGTTGAGAAAATAATAAATTATGCCATATGTTCTTACCTAGTTTGTGCCCCCAAAGGCCTAGAGAATGGGCTCAGTTTTCTAAAGCTAAACAAATTAAATAAATGTTTTGCACATGTAACGCTGTTACCTTTTAGCCAAAAAAATGAATTACTGCCAAGGGAGCCACAGAATTAAGAGACCCTGTAAACAAAAGAACAGAAGGCTGTCTGCATCTTCACACTAAATTAATGAACACCAGACAAGTTACAACAGATTATTCAGTTTATCAAAACAGACAGCTAAGTCAATGCAGTTTATCTGCATGGACTATATATAAAAATATTTATAAAGGTAACCTTATTTTGATCATTAATGAGGAAACACACAAAAAAACTTCAGTTTCTCAAGAAATTGAATGCATTTTTAAAAGCACGATGTAAAAATCTTGAATATTCCTTTCTAAACCTATTTCAGATTCTGCTTTTGCCTACAAACACAAACACTCATGTTACTTCTCCCTGTAATCATCTGACCATATATGCCAGTACATGTATATGAGGCTTGGCTATTATATGCCCCACACTTTGGGAGAATTATAATTATGTTTCCCGCAAGTTCTACCAGTTTTGTTTTGTTTTCATTTTTTTCACAAACAGAATTAGTCAAGTTTTCTAATTTTATACCATGAAAAAATCAATGTAACATTAGGAGGATGGACTTTTATTTTGCCTGTTTACTTGCTAATCTTTTTTATCTTACTATTTCTGATGATTCTGTGTACTACAGATTATATTAATAATTCCTAGGAGAGTTATAGTCATCAAATCAGGACCAGTATTCTATTGACTCAATTATGTTTCTCTCCTATTTGACTCACATATTGTCAAGTGGTAGAATTCATTTCTGGCCACTCATCACAAGTTAGTTAGAGGATCCCATCCCCTCTTTCACTAACCATGAATCTCAAATGAAGTTTATTTCCAGAGCTAATGGCATTAACGAAAGTGAAAGAGGAGAGTGAAAAAGTTGGCTTAAAGCTCAACATTCAGAAAACTAAGATCATGGCATCTGGTCCCTTCACTTCATGGGAAATATATGGAGAAACAGTGGCTGACTTTATTTTGGGGGGCTCCAAAATCACTGCAGATGGTGACTGCAGCCATGAAATTAAAAGATGCTTGCTCCTTGGAAGAAAAGTTATGACCAACCTA
The DNA here is from genome assembly GCF_033118175.1 of Dama dama. NCBI lineage: Eukaryota > Metazoa > Chordata > Mammalia > Artiodactyla > Cervidae > Dama > Dama dama. The sequence continues at coordinate 85,102,543 of NC_083698.1, read as the reverse complement.
GATAGCAGATTAAAAAGCACAGACATTACTTTGCCAACAAAGGTCCATCTAGTCAAAGCTATGGTTTTTCCAGTGGTCATGTATGGATGTGAGAGTTGGACTTTAAAGAAGGCTGAGCGCCACAGAATTGATGCTTTTGAACTGTGGTATTGGAGAAGACTCTTGAGAGTCCCCTGGACTGCAAGGAGATCCAACCAGTCCATCCTAAAGGAGATCAGTTCTGGGTGTTCATTGGAACACTGATGCTGAAGCTGAAGCTCTGATACTTTGGCCACCTGATGTGAAGAACTGAGTCATTGGAAAAGACCCTGATGCTGGGAAAGATTGAGGGCAGGAGGAGAAGGGGACAACAGAGGATGAGATGGCTGATGGCATCACCTACTCAATGGACATGAGTTTGAGTAAACTCTGGAAGTTGGTGATGGATAGGGAGGCCTGACATGCTGCAGTCCGTGGGGTCGCAAAGAGTCAGACACGACTGAGCGACTGAACTAAACTGAACTGAGTGGCATTAAAGTGCACTTAAATCTTTTTTTTTTCCAGACAAGTCACTTAACTCTTTTAAATGTTCATAATTTTTACCCAAATTACTTCATAGCCCAAAGAAGATATCTCAGGAAAGAAATAGAAATCTCCACTTTAAAGGTAACTAATAATTTGCTTTTGGATCCTTAACAGTTCTATGATTTCTTTTTAAGCCACATTTTAAAATCACTCAGCAATAAAGTCATGTTCAACAAGACGTTCAAATCAATGTTAACAGGGTCAAATAAAAAATTAGGACACTCCCATCCAGGACTTTTTAATGGTGAGCTACTCAGTAAAATGTCAGTCAATTCAATTCAGTCAACAAATTTAGAAAGCAGATATTACACCAAGCCTGTGGGCTAACTTTCATACATTGATCTACAATTCTCAACTCTCCCCTCTTCGTGGTATAGTACTGTGTACAGAAATAAACAACATCCCAAAATGAAGGAAAGACTCTCATCTGCTCATGAAATACAGGCAGTTAGACAGGAGGGAGAGCAGGGCATGGCAACCCACTTCACTATTCTTGCCTGGAGAATCCCCATGGACAGAGGAGTCTGGTGGGCTACAGTCCATGGGGTCACAAAGAGCTCAGTCGGCCATGACTGAGCGACTAAGCACAGCACAGCACAGAGAGGAAGGAAATAAGAACAAGAAGCCAAATTCTCTCACCACTCCATAAATTCTTAAAATGTTCTCTTCCTCTTTAAAACAACACCACCACAATATTCAGGCCAGAAACCTAAGTGTGGAAGAACTGAAACATAATTTTTTTGGAAATAAGTACCAGTATCTGTGCATTTCTCTTTCCTTTGTCAGAACAGCTCAATGGATTATGATAGCACACCTGTGCTATAAATGGGCTCCAGGTGTGATGAGATTTTTGTCCTCATTCTTTGCCCTACTTGGCTATAGCCTGGTATAGGATGCTCACAGTTAGTTGCTTCTACAAATAGCATAAATTTTTATGAATCCATGACTTGTAAAAGGTGTGGAAGTACCATTATATCCAACTGTCTCCATCTTCCTGGGCCAATGAAAACAAACTGATTCTGATTGATCTTGTATTCTTCAAAATTACTTTCTAATGGCATATGCTTCACTCTCAGTGTCTTTGGGGGCTTTATTTAGTAAGTCTAAAGCTAAAAGTGAACTCTTCTGCCATCTGCTTTTATGAGGCAATGATTGTTGCTTACTGAATGGGAAAAGGTCTTGAAAAAACTACTTGAACCAAGTACACATTAGTCAGCATATCACAATAATCTTCCTATCTTTAGGCAGTGTCTTCATCAGAAATCAATCATGGTTGAAAATGAACTGAAATGTTTTCAAATTGGGTTCAGCAGAAAATAAAAGGGGTGTGGGTCTCTATCATCCACAAATATAAGAATCAGACAGAATAAATAAGATTTATGGGGGGAAAAAATCTACCTACCCAAGAACAAGAGGAGTAATTGAGCATTTTGTGAGGCTAGAACCAAGTTCAGTCTTGCTGTCTCTCTATACTACTTGCTCTTCTTTCTAGATTTCAGGTACATTCTTCTTTCACTCTCCTTTTATGCAAAAAATTATTTTCCTAATTAATTTACTCTTGCATACTTTAAAAAGACAATTTTACACCTCTTCTCTCCTGATATCTCTAACAACCCATTCACACATATTACTCTCAGATAAAAAAGTCCTTATACCCACTAAAAAGAAGTAATCAGAAAAGCATTTATATATTCCTCTTACCATCATATCAACCAGAAGACCTGTGTCTGTCCCTATATACTGATTTCATTCTTGTAACAATGAATGAATTGTTCCCTGTCTATAGTCAACCACTTTATTGGTGTACTATGGTCAACCACTTTATTGGTCCTCTTACCTGAGCAAGAACATCAGTCCTGTAATTATCTCCTTCTTCTGTGTCATTTTTCCACTTCACCAAATCATTCCATAGTCATCCTTACATTCAAATTACACTCTGAATAATCTATCTCCATTTGGAAAAAGAAAAAAAGCCTTAATCTAAAATCCCCTTATAGTTTATATCCTTATTTCTCCATTCTGTTTTCAAAACCCGTTGTGACATTTGTCTTTACTTATTTCTTATGTTCTCTTCAACTGAACTCATATGTCCTTTTGTCCTCCCTAATCCAATAAAACTGCCCTAGTCAATCATAGGAACTCTAGATACATATACTGACATCTATTCAATGTACTGACTTCCACATATAATAGGCATCCTGTATTTAACACCCAAAATCAGACACTTCATTCTGCTGCCACTTTAACCCCAAACTAGCATGCTTCACAAGAGAGTTCCAGAAAAGCATCTCTTTCTGCTGTATTGACTATGCCAAAGCCTTTGACTGTGTGGATCACAGTAAACTGTGGAAAATTCTGAAAGAGATAGGAATACAAGACCACCTGACCTGCCTCTTGAGAAACCTATATGCAGGTCAGGAAGCAACAGTTAGAACTGGACATGGAACAACAGACTGGTTCCAAATAGGAAAAGGAGTACGTCAAGGCTGTATATTGTCACCCTGCTTATTTAACTTATGCAGAGTACATCATGAGAAACACTGGGCTGAAGGAAGCACAGGCTGGAATCAAGATTGACAGGAGAAATATCAATAACCTCAGATAAGCAGATGACACTACCCTTATGGCAGAAAGTGAAGAGGAACTAAAGAATGTCTTGATGCAAGTGAAAGAGGAGAGTGAAAAAGTTGACTTAAAGCTCAACATTCAGAACACTAAGATCATAGCATCTGTTCCCATCACTTCATGGCAAATAGATGGGGAAGCAGTGGAAACAGTGACAGACTTATTTTGGGGGGGCTCCAAAATCACTGAAGATGGTGATTGCAGCCATGAAATTAAAAGACGCTTACTCCTTGGAAGGAAAGTTATGACCAACCTAGATAGCATATTAAAAAGCAGAGACATTACTTTGTCAACAAAGGTCTGTCTAGTCAAGGCTATGGTTTTTCCAGTGGTCATGTATGGATGTGAGAGTTGGACTATAAAGAAAGCTGAGTGGAGAAGAATTGATGTTTTTGAACTGTGGTGTTGGAGAAGACTCTTGAGAGTCCCTTGTCTGCAAGGAGATCCAACCAGCCCATCCTAAAGGAGATCAGTCCTGGGTGTTCATTGGAAGGACTAATGTTGAAGCTGAAACACCAATATTTTGGCCACCTGATGTGAAGATCTAACTCATTTGAAAAGACCCTGATGTTGGGAAAGATTGAGGGCAGGAGGAGAAGGGGACGACAGAGGATGAGATGGTTAGATGGCATCACTGACTCAATGGACATGCCTTTGGGTAAACTCTGGGAGTTGGTGATGGACAGGGAGGCCTAGCGTGCTGTGGTTCATGGGGTCGCAAAGAGTAGGACAGGACTGAGTGACTGAACTGAACTGAGCATGCTTCTCCCCAAGTGTCAGCCTTTCCATAAATAACACCACATTCATCTAGTGGATTCACCCAGTGGATGTACCCGGTAAACCCACTCTTATCTAATACTTCACATACAGGCTTCCCAGGTAGCTCAGCTTGCAAAGAATCTGCCTGTAATGCAGGAAACCCTGGTTCAATTTTTCGTTCAGGAAGAACCCCTGGAGAAGGGATAGGCTAGCCACTCCAATATTCATGGGCTTTCCTGGTGGCTCAGATGGTAAAGAATCTGTCTGCAATGCGGGAGACCTGGGTTCGATCCCTGGGTTTGAAAGATCCCCTGGAGGAGGGCATAGCAACCCACTCCAGTATTCTTGCCTGGAGAATCTCCATGGACAGAGGGGCCTGGGGGCTCCAGTCCATGAGGTCACAGAGAGTTGGACATGACTGAGCGACTAAGTGCACACATCCAAACCAACAGCAAATCCTCTCAGCTCTACTTTCCAAATATATCTTGAATCTGGGGCTTCCCTCGTGCCTCAGTGGTAAAGAATCTGCTTCCCAATGCAGGAGACACAGGTCTGATCCTTGGTCTGGGAAGATCCCACATGCTGCGAGGCAACTAAGCCTGCAGACCACAACTACTGAGCATGTACTTTAGAACCCTGGAGCTGCAACTAGTGAAGGCCACATGCCCTAGAGCCCATGCCACACAACAAGAGAAGCCATTGCAATGAGAAGCCCATACAATGCAGCTAGAGAGGAGCCCTCACTCGCTGCCAACTAGAGATAAGCCTGCACAGCAATGAAGACCCAGCACAGCCAATAAATACATACATAAAAATTACATATATATATATATACATATCTTTAATGTATACATATAAGCATCAGCACACCCACCACTACTACCTTACTCCTTGACCAGTATAACACTTTAATTTGTTTCTCGGTCTCCACTTTTTGTCACCCATAATGTTATTTTGACTATATATATATATATATATATATATATGTATATATATATATCACTCTCTTAAACTCTTTAAAAGGTTTAACAGCACCATTTGAAAAAATTCGGGCCTTACCTTGGCCCTCCAATTCCAAAGAATTTGGCTTGTAACTGTATTACCAGTCACATCTCCTATCATCACCTACCTCACTCATTGTACTCTAGCCAAACTGATCTCTTGCTTTTGAGCTTTTATGCTTGATGTTTTCTTTGCCTGGATCATTATTCTCCAAGTGATCCACATAATTTTTTCCTCACATTATACAGGTCTGTTTTCAAATATAATCAACTCAGAGAGTTAGTCTCTTACTACCTTATTTAAAATAATGCCTCTGTCTGCTATATATCAGTTTTCCCTGGTGGTTCAACTAGTAAAGAACCTGCCTGTATTGTGGGAGGCCTGGGTTGGATCCCTGGGTTAGGAAGATCCCCTGGAGAAGGGAATAACTAACCCCGCTAGTATTCTGGCCTGGAGAATCCCCATGGACAGAGAAGCCTGGCAGGCTACAGTCTATGGGGTTAGAAAGAGTTGGACAGGACTGAGTGACTTTCACTTTCACTTACTATCTATCATTTTGCCCTGCTTTATTTTTCTCCTTAACACTAACTTCATAACTATTACTTATGTAATTATTTTAATAATCTGCACATCCCCATAAGTGTAAACATTAAAGCATGATTTTTGACTGAAGCATTCCTCTCACCTACAAGTAGTAAATAGTGGATAACCATTACTTACCCATTGAAAAATTTATAGAAAATAGCCCACGTAATATCACCCAGTTCAAATGGTGAACACAGTTTCATGAAGTCTCCGTGTTTTATCTCCATGTCCCCAATCTGTATATCTAGGGCAAAAAAATACTTGGACAAATTTACCCTGGACCCATCAGTTACACATCCCATTAGCCATGGTGAAAGGGTGGCAGTCAATACAGGTACCACTGTACATAGTTACAGCTATGGGAGTATTTAAGAAAAGGGGATATGAATAGGCAGGAAAATTAAATAACTTGTCTTCACTTTCATCTATTCAACAAATATTTATTGAGTACTGAAAGTGTGCCAAGAATTCTAGAAGGTAGAATACAATGGGAACTTGGCAAACAAGAACCTTTCTGTTATAAATCTTTCACTTAGTGAGTGGAGTTCCAAGTATATATGACACTCTTGCCTCTGGTCCATGAAAAAAAGAATCAGAGTAAACAAAATTGAGTTATTTTGTTGTATTGCATGCTACAATTATTTAAATGTATTAATTAAAATAGGAATCCTTAGAAATCATCATGAAGTGAATACTGAATCATTTTCACACTGACCTTGATTATAATTTCACAGATAAACTCTTATTAATTTTTTTTGTTTCCTACATATTATTTAGAATTTATAAATATGAATATTTATTTCAAAAAGAATACATCTTTTTAAATATGTGGTATACATGCACTTGCCTCATTCTCACAAACACTATCACAATATAACCACTACTAAGTTTATTCACTGTTCGATCTTCAGCACATTGCTCAGCCTCTCAACCTTATTTTGTTATCTAAAAAATTACCAGACTGGATTAGACGTTCAGAAAGCCTTTTTATGAGCTTTACATATTTTCAGTTCAAAAAGAAAACCAATGGAGACAGATTTCTGTATTCTAGAAAGATGTATCATTGGTGCACCATGGTCCACCATTCTCATTTTATGAGAAGGTCCCATTGACTCTAAAGGCTGCTGTTTAGAGGATATACAGTCAGGGACAGCAAAATGGATAACCACAGAGAAATGGTTTCTAAATAGTTCAGTTATGACCAATTAAAATTTTGAGCATTCTAGAAATGAAAGTGTTAAAATTCCTCTGAATCTGAAGACATAACTGATTTACCGTGGGTTAAATTCTTCCCTCACACATGATGTTTATGTTTTGTTTTGGTCAGCTCAGTTTGTTGACCTTGAATTTGAATGCTTTAGGATTTATACTCTAGTTCACTGAAGTTCATAGTTTCCCATTATTCTACACTGGCTGTTCACAAATTTGAGCATAAATTACAATCACCTGTAGAGCTTGTTAAAACACATATTGATGGTCTCATCCCAAGTCTCTGAACTGTGTCTTCAGTGGGGCCATATAATATGCATTATTTAAAATTTCCCTTGTGTTGCTAATGCCATTGGTCTCATGTCTGCATTTTGACAACTACTGCCCTGTACTACTTCTGCACTTTATGTTATTTGCCAAGCCTCTAAAGACATCTAAATTCATGACTCACTGCCAAAAACAATTTACTCTAATCCTAAGACTTTTTTTAACTCTTAATGAGTAGACATCAAAAAGAATTGAACTGAGCTTGTCAATCCCCATCTGGTCTTGGATGTGATTAACATACATGGTGTTCTTTAAAGCTGTTTGACCAGACAACAAACTATTAGAAAGAGTAACTCAGAAAACAATCTCTTTTATATGTGCAGGAAAAATAAAATATCTAGGAATAATTCTAACTAAGGAGGTTAAAGACTTGTACCTGTTACAAGATGCTATTGAAAGAAATTGAAGATGACACAAACAAATGGAAAGATATACCATACTCATGAGTTGGAAGGATTAATATTGTTAAAATGACCATACTACTCAAGGCAATCTACAAATTTCATGCAATCTTGGTCAAAATACCAGTGGTGTTTTTCATAGCACTAGAATAACTCTAAAATTTGTATGGAAATGCAAAAGACCCTGAATAGCCAAAACAATTTTGAGAGAAAAACAAAACTAGAGGCATCACATTCCCTGCTTGCAAACTATACTATAAAGCTACCATAATCAAAACAATATGGTACTGGCACAGAAAAGACACATAGATCAACTGAACAGAATAGAGAGCCCAGAAATAAACCCATATTAACATGGGCAATTAACCTATGACAAAGGAGGCAAAGATATACAATAAGGGAAAGACAATCTCTTTAGCAAATGGTGTTGAGAAAACTTCTGCCAGATACAGGCAAAAGAATAAAACTGGACTGCATACTAAATCACTTCAGTCATGTCTGACTCTTTGTGACCCTAAGGACTGCAGCCTGCCAGGCTCCTCTGTCCACTGGATTCTCCTGGCAAGAGTATTGGAGTGGGTTACTGTGCCCTCCTCCAGGGCATCTTCCTGACCCAGGGATTGAACCCACATCTCTTGCATCTCCTGCACTGGCAGGGGGGTTCTTTACCACTAGCGCCACCTAAGAAGCCCAAAACTACACTACTTCCTCATATTATGTACAAAAATAAATTCAAAATGGATTAAAGACTTAAATATAACACTTGAAACCATAAAACTTCTAGAAGAAAACATAACTAATACAGTCTTTGACATTGGCCTCAACAATATTTTCATTTTGGATATGTCTCCTCAGGCAAGGGAAACAAAGCAAAATAAATAAATGGAACTATATCAAACAAAAGGCTTTTGCACAGTGAAGAAAACTATCAGCAAAATGAAAAAAACACCTACTGAACAGAAGAATATATTTCGGCAGGGAGAATTGGATGAAGGCAGTTAAAAAATACAACTTCCAGCTATAAGACAGGTAAGTACTAAGGATATAATGTACATGATTTAACAAAATTAACATTGTTATATATTATATATGAAAGTCATTAAGAGAGTAAATCCTAACAGTGCTCATCACAAGGAGAAAATACTTTTTTCCAATTTCTTTAATGTTGTGTCTATATAAAATTATGAATATTCACCACACTTATTCTGGTAATCATTTCATGATGTTATGTAAATCAAGTCATTATGCTGTATACCTTTCACTTATATAGTAGTATATGTCAATTATATTTCAATAAAGCTAAAAAAACTAGATAATTTTTTTAAATTGTTTGATCTGGACTTTTATGTGACTATCTTATTAGGACCACACAACTAAACTATACACCAAGTCAGGTATGAGGATTCTCCTAAAAGGAACAGATATTCTCATATTCTTAGAGAAATACTATATATTGGGGTACAAAAATCTGTGGTTATCACATTTATCTTTAGACCTTGATAATGAGTTCATCTTAAGAAGTGAGAGCATACGTAGTGTCAATCTTCTATGTTATTTCTCACTATAATTATATACATATATAAACCTATATACATATTATATATATGTGTGTATATATATATATGCATATCGCTGTAGTGGACAGTGGAGATATACATATATATATATATATATATATATATATCCACATATATTCATCTACCTGTCCACTAGAGTGATTCCCACAGTAGATACATTATTTTTCACTCCTTTCCCTTATCCTTCTTAACTTGCCTAAAAAAATGAGTACTGATTCCTCTTTTTCCAAAACCTACCCATTCTGCAAACTCTAAAATACACTACTTCCTTACCTGGACTCCGGGGGAATCTTACTGCAGTTGTGACACAGAGTTGTACTGTAGATATGACAGGACGGAATAACTACTATAAAGATCTACTATTTGTCTGGATTGTAACAGCATTTCAGAAGCAAAAAGTTATTATATTTGACAGATAAAGCAAATCACATTGCCAGAGAATTAACTACTGTGGCCATGAAACCTATAACTTTTTTGTTTATGCTCTCTATACAAAATGTGTTTGTTTATTCAGAGAAATTGATATGTGAAAATGTCAAAGCAATATTAAGCATTCAAATTTTATGCCAATCATGATAAATATTGATAAAAATTTAAATTCCATATAGGTTAAATGGATCTTTGCTTCAGAAGTTTAAGTATTTTATAGTGCAACATGTAATTGGTTTATTGCTAAATCATCAGAAATAATCAGCATCACATTACAGGGATTTAAATTTTAAGTTTCTTTTTACCTAAAGAAACTAGCAAGTTGCACTTTTATTTCTATACTTAATAAACAATTTGGCTGATTTTGTTCAGTTGCTTTATTTTGTTATATCCATCATGGCCCTCAGTCTTATGGCATTACAGGGATTTAAATTTTAAGTTTCTTTTTACCTAAAGAAACTAGCAAGTTGCACTTTTATTTCTATACTTAATAAACAATTTGGCTGATTTTGTTCAGTTGCTTTATTTTGTTATATCCATCATGGCCCTCAGTCTTATGGCATAGACTCAGGGACCAAGCTGAGAGCTGGTGCCCTGTGATGCAAAGGGAAGGGAACATCACTTAGTCCCTGCCTTCAGCTCTCAGAAAGCAGGAAGTGGAGGTGACTTGTGAAGACATAAAATCCTCAAGGAATCCTTGCCCTTTCTGTTGACTTTGCCTAAAGTATATTCCCCTGCCTCTTTCTTTGCTTAATTAACATCTATACATTCTTTTTCTCAGCCAGTTTGGGCATCATAGCCCCTAATTAAGTTACTCTCCTTTCATAGCACCACTAAGCTCTCCTTTATTGCACTTATCTCAGCTGCATATTATATATTCATTATTATGTTATTTAATGAATGCCTCTCTCACCCCAAAGAGTGAGCTTCCTACAGGCAGTAGTGTGTTTTTACACAGAAACAGTGTGTAACAACATGCCTGACATCCAATAGGTACAAAATCTATATATGTAATCTTATATACGCGTACATGTGTTAAGTGAACAAATGTATGAAAATATCTTTCCTCTTGGTCTACCACTTGAATTGAAATTTCCAAAGTTATAATCATTGATTATTATATAAATGAAATAAGAATTTTGCCTAATTGTCCCCAGATAAAATGAGAAATATTCTCTAGAAGCTTTTTCCTTTTTATATGGGCAACTTATTAGGTACTATAGATACGGCTAGCTCATTAGATTAAATTTTAATTGAATGACAGGTGAAAGAGTAGGACTGTGCCTTTTAAAGCATACTGAAATGTGGCCTGAGCTGACAGCTCTGTGCAGCAAGCACGAGCAGTAAAGGAGAACACTGACCATCTAATCTGGTGGAGAGAACTCTGAAATGACTGAGAGGGCTCCCTGCCTTAGAGGACTTTTTAGGCCCCCTCTATTAGATGTTGATTCAACAAGATATTTGTTCTTGTTGCTAAGAGGATGCTAAGTATTAAAGACTAATATAATAACTTAAAAAGGAAAATGGATATGATAAGACTTTTGATTCCCATTTTAAAATTCTTAGCAATTCATATTATTTGATTAGAATCTGCCACAATTTTTAATTCCATTAAATAGCCACTCATCCAGAGACAGAGGAAACTGAAAGTTCAAGATTTCTTTTTATAAGCAATAGAATAGCCAGTCTTGAGAAGTTTTGGAAAGATTGCCAAATCTCACCTTGTGGTCTGCATAAGAATTGATGTTGTTTTCTTTTGATTAGTTTTCTAATACTGAAACAGTAAGCACTGATTTAAATTCCATAGTGTTAGGTCTTTGGTGGGTCAGATTATCTAGAGAGCTATTACAGGGCTTCCCAGGTGGCAAAGAATCTGCCTGCCAATACAGGAGACATGGGTTCGATCCCTGGGTCAGGAAGATTCCCTGGCAATGGCAACAAGTTGGACATGATGGAACACACACACACACAAGTTCATTATAATTTTTACAGGTCTATATTTTAAAACTTTTTTTTTACTGTAAAATCTGTTTTTCATGCTTGCTAAGTCACTTCAATCATGTCCAACTCTTTGCAGCCCCACACACTGTAGCCCACTAGACTCCTCTGTCCATAGGATTTTCCCAGAAAGAAATTAGAGTGGGTTGCCATTTGCACCTCCATGGGATCGAACCTGTGTCTCCTGCATCTCCTGCACCGTCAGGTAGGTTCTTTACCACTGTGCAACCTGGGAAGCCCAAAATCTGTTTTTAAACTAAATACCCATAATTATTTTCCTATTTAATGAGTTCAATGATGAGTTTAAAAAAAAAAAGTTACAGAAAAACGAGACTATGTTCCTTGATATATTTAGTATATAATGTATTTCTTTTTCCTTCTTATGTTTTAGCACTTGAAATTTTTTTAAAAATGTAGTGAACCAACCCAATGCTCCCTGTGTTTAGCATAACTGTATGTATGATTGCTTTGTTGTGGCAAGCTAATCAGGGATGATGAGATGATACTAGAAATTAATAGTTACTTAAGAAAAGCAACAAATTACAATTTCGACTTCAATGATGATAATGAACATGAGTTCAATTATATGTGGGTTTAATTTGCTTAAAAGTTTGCTTCTGTTAATTCAATTTCCCTATTTTTAGAAAGTCTTGCTCAAGAGTAACTTAAATCAGATAGACTTTCAAAGAAATGCAGGCTTGACTCTCAAATCTATTTGAAAATATTTTAATATCAAGGCATCATTAATAGCTGCAGCTTCCATGACTTTGCATATCCGATAGCTATCTAAAAACTTTAATTGTCTCTTGAAAAGTCAATAATGCTGAGCAATATGCCCAGCAGCAGTGCTCTCTCTCTCTTGCTGCCTCCAAGTCTCACATTGTGAGCTCCAGATTCCTCCTATAAACCACCAAAGCAGTGCTACGAGTGTGCATTCCCTGCAAGATCAGACTGGAGCTTGTTTTAAAGCCTGATACATCTATAGATGAAACTACAATCATAAACTGACAAAATTAGACAACTTCCCTGGAGGCGTGGAAGATGCTGTTGCATAAGAAGTACTGGGAATGACTCGAATTGTCCTGGAAATTTTACCTGTGCATACATATTAACAGCATAAACACAGTAATTAAAGAACCTCTCTGCCATGAAGTTAATAAATATCAAGTATTTCTACTGAGTTTTACAGTTGTAAATTTACTGGCATACTTCCGTAAACTTTCAGATATCACCACTTGGATAAATGGATCCTGATAAGGTAATCCCCTAAAACCTCCAAACTCATCCAGTTTAAAGCTAGTCTTAACTTGAAGACTAGGAAGAAACCTGAGAGTAAGATCGATTTTTCAGATACTGATGGGAGACGTGGGAGGTTAGCTAAGAAGCCCTCATGATATCCTTGCTGTCCTCTGTGGAGAACTCCCATCCTAATGCTACTATGTAAATAAATGCTTGTACTTCAATGTATAAATAATCAGTAGTAACATACACATATATATATTTAAAATAATACAATCCTCCATAAAAATCATCCCTAGATAAGCACAAATGAGAGGAAAAATTTTCCTATTCATTAATAAGAGCAAATATAAAATATCAGTCTAAATTTTAATAAAATGGACATGGCTTTCTTTTGATTGCAAAAGTAAACATTAAAACTATTTTAAAATACTAAAACACAAAGAGGGAAATAAATATCCTTAATAATCTCACCCTCAAAGATAAATGCTAAGAAAATGTTTGTATATAGGCTTCCAGGATTCAACATTTTGTATATATATAAGTGAAGTTTTACAAAAACACAGTTGTTTAAAGTTCTTGAATTTGTTCTATTATATTCATAATGTTATGATTATTTCCCTCATGCCATTAAATATTCTAAGCATGTCTGAATGATTGTTCATTCTATTTTTGTAGGAGTATTTGTTTAACAAACTCCACGTTGCTTCAGATTTAACCTTTGTTGTTTAGTCGCTCAGTCATGTCCAGCTCTCTGCCACCCCATGGACTGCAGCATGCCAGACTTCCTTGTCCTTCACTATCTTCTGGAGCTTGCGCAACTCATATTGATTGAGACGGTGATGCCATTCAACTAGCTCGTCCTCTGTTGTCTCCATCTCCTCCGGCCTTCAATCTTACCCAGCAACAGGGTATTTTCCAGTAAGTCAGCTCTTCATATTAGGTGGCCAAAGTATTGGAGCTTCAGCTTCAGCATCAGCCCTTCCAATGAATATTCAGGACTGACTTCCTTTAGGATTGACTGGTTCGATCACCTTGCTGTCCAGGGGATTCTCAAGAGTCTTCTCCAACACCACAGTTCAAAAGCATCAATTCTTTGGTGCTCAGCCCACTTTATGGTCCAATTGTCACATCTATACATGACTACTGGAAAAACCACAGCTTTGACTAACGGGCCTTTGTCAGCAAAGTAATGTATCCACTTTTTAATACACTGTCAAGGTGTGTCATAGCTTTTCTTCCAAGGAGCAAGCGTCTTTTCATTTCACAGCTGCAGTCACCATCTGCAGTGATTTCCAAAGGGAAAGTGAAAGTCGCTCAGTCGTGCCTGACTCTTTGCTACCCCATGGACTGCAGCCTGCCAGGATCCTCTGTCCATGGAATTCTTCAGGCCAGAAACTGAAGTGAGTAGCTGTTCCCTTTTCCAGGGGATCTTCTCAACCCAGAGATCAAACCCAGATCTCCCACATTGCAGGCAAGTTCTTTACCGTCTGAGCCACCAGGAAAGCCCAATTCCAGCAGTGATTTTGGAGACCAAGGAAATAAAGTCTGTCAGTGTTTCCACTGTTTCCCCATTTATTTGCCATGAAGTACTCTGCATATAAGTTAAATAAGCAGAGTGACAATACACAGCCTTGAGGTATCCTTTCCCAATTTGGAACCAGTCTGTTGTTCCATGTCGAGGCGCTAAATAACAAGAAAATCTGTTAGAAGGTTGTGTCTCATTCTAAAACAAAATGAGTCAGGATCAAAACACTGGCAAGGATCATGTAAAACAGGGGAAAAGAAAGGGATTTCATACTTAGATTAGCAATCACATACTGAGAAATCGGCACAGAGGGAGTGGGCAGAGGTGAGAGTGATGGAAGTAAAAGTAAGAAAGAAACCAAGGATGATTCTGAGGTTTCTTAAAGGACCTAGGTTAACATTTACCCTGTCAATTTATATATTTCATATGCATCCAAGCCAATTATCTTTATTCTGTGTGAAGGTTATCTCACGTACTAGAAAACACTTCCCAAAAAAAGTCTCAGTGATTCAGGTGATATTAGACATCAGAACATCTAATAAAATGAGGAAAATACTGAGAACATGTTATGATTTTGAGGACAACAATCATTTCACTCTTCTAATTAGGAATACAGCCTAGAGTGTCTTGTTTAAATGGACCCCACTTATTATAGTATGCCTTTAAAGGACTAGTATTTTAGTCCTGACATTTTAGCAACAAGCTGAATAGAAAGTTAATTGTTTCTGCTATGGAAGCATGGCTACCAATTAGACTATAGGCTCTGAAAGTCTAAGTTTAGCTACACTGCAGGTAGAAAATGGGCTCCAAGGTATTTTCTAGCTTACTTCTTACAATAAATATATATAAAGTAACTATGTCTCAAAACCATAGTTTCAGGCATGAATTAATTTATTTGTATTTAATCTGTAATAAACTGTTCATTTGTATTAAGTAAAAATCTCCTAAAAATATTAGTGTCCTTCCTTCCCTTCCTCCTTCCCTCTTTCTCTTCCTCCTCTACTACCTCCCTCCCATCCTTTCTCCCTTCCTTGCTTCCTTTTTTATTTTGGCTTCCTTTATATTTCCTTCCCTTCTTTATTTTGGCTGACACATGCAAGAATCAGTAAACAGTATTAACGGGAGAGAGTAGAAAGGTAGTACCGCAAAACAGATTCTGAACTCCAACTATCTTGGATTCAAATTCTGTCTCTGCTGCTAATCAGCATCCTGACCATGAATAAATTACTTATTTCTCTAAGACTCATTATTTTCTAAAATAGAGATGATGATGATAATAACAATGTCTACTTTGAAGGGCAATTATAAAATTTAAATAAGAAAAGGGATGTACAGTAACAATGGGCCTAGCACATAGTATATAGTTAATAATGATTAGCTATTACTACTATTTATAAATAGTCATGTGCACTGATATTAGCTATGAAGGAAAAAATCATGAGTGCCTGAAAGAAATAGATACAAAAATGGTCAGAAACAGATTAGCATCTCTTTTGAAGAAGTCTCTTTTTCTTAGCCCATCTTTACTGATGATTAATTGTAAAAAGGTCCCAATTCTCCACCTTTTCCTACATCTACATCCTTTTCCTCATGACTGTGCAGCTCCTTCCTTCAGAAGATATAGACTTTGGCCACAAGAATAAAACAGAAGTGACAAAGTGCCAGTTCCATGTGGGGGACTCAGTAACCTTGAACACTTCCTCATGCTGCTTCCTGGAAAGGAACCAGTCTTGGCTGGTCTGCTGGAGGACAAGAGATCATGGGGACCAGAGAGCAGATGGCCAGTTGAGATCACAGATGAGCCAACCCCCAGCTGATTTACAGCTGTCCACTGAAGGGGTTCAGGGCAGGCTGCCCTAAGAGGTGTCACTCTGGTGTTCAGATTGTTTCAAGCCGAAAACAAGTAAGGCCCAAAAGACTCAGGAAGAACCCTTGAACTTACCCTGATTGACTAAAAGAATTCAAGATGGAAGGCGTGTTCCAAGGAGTTATCACCGCAGATAACTGCAGTAAAGAAACGGCAACCCACTCCAGTATGCTTGCCCGGAAAATCCCATGGACGGAGGAGCCTGGTAGGCTACAGTCCATGGGGTCACGAAGAGGCGGAAACGACTGAGCCATTTCACTTTCACTTTTCACCTTCATGCATTGGAGAAGGAAATGGCAGCCCACTCCAGTATTCTTGCCTGGAGAATCCCAGGGACAGAGGAGCCTGGTGGGCTGCCGTCTATGGGGTCGCACAGAGTCGGACACGACTGAAACGACTTAGCAGCAGCAGCAGGTGCGGTAGACAAGGAGGAATCTAGCAAAGCCCCCACAGTCAAAGCCTTTTCTGGGTCCCAGTGTCTCTTGGTGACCAAGCAAACACTTGTTTATAAAACATTAACTTTTTTCATCTTCCTGTGAATTTCCTTATTCCTTTTTGAAGTCCCAAGCCCCTAACTCATTCTACTTAATTCAAAATTGTCTGTCTTTGGCATCCTTCATGCTTATGTGAATTCCCCACAGGCATATAAAAAATTTTATTTTCTCCTGTCAATCTATCTCATGTCATTTTAATTATTTGACCAGATAAAAGAACTACAAAGGGAAGAGGTGAGTTTGGGGGAGCTATTACCTTCTCCCACTCCACAGACACAGTGGAGATTGGCCCAGTCTGGTCCAGATCTACAGAAACAGCAAACCATGAACTTATAAGCAAAAATAAATGTGTATGTTGTATATCACTGAGGATTTTACTTGTTTGTTATCAGGCATTATTGGGGTGGTAGATTCTTGGTAATTCTCTGCATATAGAAGAAATTGAACATATCTTTGATGAAAAAATGTTTGCTTTGTGAATAAAGACTTAAAAATAAACATAAGAAAAGAAAAAAGCAAAGCATAGCAATTTAGTTACCACTGGAGCACTTACTAACTTCCAAACAGTGTGCTAAATTTTATGTGCACATATAAATACATACTATGTACGCACCTACACATATGTAATTTCATTTAATTCTTATGAGAAACTTTTGAAGAAACTTATCAGAAGAAATCAAAGCTGAAAGAATTTAAGTAACTCATCTAAGCTTTCACTATGATTTCTGCTCAGGTTTGTCTGACTCCAAAGTGCATATCAATGCTCTTGTGATACTGTCTTCCAGTTTAGATTTATTCATAACTCACAAGGACTCTGCATTCATTGACTAGAACTTGATTAATACATAGTTTTATCAGTGACTTATAAATGTAATTTCAATGATAACAATGAATTATTATTCTAAACATTTTTTGGCTCTATTTAACAGAAGGGGAGAATCAAAATCAGTAATCCAGACAAGTGCAAACAAGGCAAAACACTTTCTAGTAAACACATTATTTTATCAAATACATCCTTTTTATAATTAGCAAAATAATAAATTCTAAAGAAATTCAAAGCACATATACAATCTGAGGATAACTAAGAACTAATCTAGTCAATAGATTTACACAGACAAATCAAGTGAAGGAATATTTAATTTCTCCGTTTTCAGAGAGAAACTTCTCTTTTCTAAAGGTCTAAAATATAAATGAAAGTAAGTAAGTAAGTAAAGTTGCTCAGTCATGTCTGACTCTTTGTGACCGCATGGACTGTAGCCTACCAGGTTCCTCCATCCATGGGATTTTCCAGGCAAGAATACTGGAGTGGGTTGCCATTTCCTTCTCCAGGAGATCTTCCTGACCCGGGTCTCCCACACATAAGATGATTTTGTGGAAATCATTAGAGGAGACACAAACAATGTAAATTGTTGAAAAAAAAAATGCACTCCCCTTTGGAAGAAATGATTTTGAAATTTTATGAACATGGATATATCACTGTAGACTGAATCGGGAAGAATTCGGGTATCCAACTTAAAGAAAAAGTGTCATCAGCTTTACTGAGTGAAATGGCCTCACGCTGCTTAGTCCTCAAAGGAAAGGAAAAACCAACCAGCTTTTATGTTCTAGAAGCTGCCAGTCATGCAGCAGTGAACATGAGCCGTCACATGAGTCACTTTTCTTTCAGCTATAATCTCTTTTCACAGTGACAAATGAATCACAGAAGTCAATCTCAACTCTGACTATGAAAAATCTTCTGCAGGGATTTTTATTTGAAAAGAGTAAAGACAGGCAACCTAAGATTACACATTAGGAGGCAGACAAAATGAGTGTGAGCCTAAACTGGTCCAGGTGTGCAAAGAAAAGGTTTCAGAGCTCTGTCTGGCATGTTAGAGAGAGTTCAGTCTTTGAGACAGAACAGATGAGACCACATCCTGTCCCATGGCCTATTAGCTGAGTGAGTGGCTAAATTAGTCAACTTCTGCAAAACTTAGTTTTCTCATTCATCAAAAAGAGAAGATAATAATATCTCCATGGTAAGACTGTGATGAATGTTAAGCAACGTATTGAGGCTTTTTTACCCACATTCCACTAAAAGCACTGATACAGAATCAAATAAGCACGAAGCAAACCTAACATCATTTTATACTATATGACTTAATGCATAAAAATACCTTGCTGCTATTTTTCTGCAAGCGTATGTTTATTTCATCCCCCTAATTAAACAACTATTTCCAAAAAGTATGGCTTTCTATTTCTTTAATGTACCCTTCATTTCTGAATACTGTGAAGACCCTCTCTCTGCCCAAAGAAGGAACTCATTAAATAAGGTAGATAACTATTGAGCTACACATTCCAAACAAAAGAGTGAGATGTCACGAATCATGTTTTTATATGGACTCGGAAGGCACTACAGGAATCGTACCAAAAACAAAACATGTACCAAGACTATTTCTGCTCATTAGTAAAGTTTTATATAATCTCCAAGGTTCTTTCTCCTGCACCAGTGCCTTGTGGACAGTTCCAAGGCATACAATTTGTTTCCCAGTCATTAGTAAGAATTAATAAGGTAATTCTGGATATCTCAATGCAACTTTTGCTGAAAACTCTGGTCTCTCTACTTATTAGACAAAATTATTGTCAGGTTAAGAAACCTCTTAGTGGTTGCTGAGCTCCTGTTGCTACTCATTAGAAAATTCTGGAGCCAGAAGCAATACAAAAGGAAGGGGTTTATTAAGGTTCATTTTTTATGCTTAATAAAATTTCTGCTATTAGCACACATTGCAGCATTTCAGTTTATACTATATTAGCTATCTTTTAAAAATACACCCATATTTAATGACATTTAATGAAAGCAGTGGTTGAAGGGATCCTTGCTCTGTTAAAACCTCTGATGAATGATTTTGCCTTGCTATAAATAAAATGCAACATAAACATGCTTGAATTTTATTGGACTCCTGCTAAATGTACGTAATTTAAGTACAGAAGCTATTATTTTGTGGTTAGTCTCAGGCAATTGTCACAGTTTTAAACTTTGCCTTTGGTTATTTTAATTCTGTTTTTTCAGTCTCAACACAGTAGAGAGAGAGAAAGAGAGAGAGAGAGAGAGTGTGTGTGTGTGTGTGTGTTGTCAGCATATAACTTTCAAATGATTCAAGATATGTTATATATATTTAGTTTAAAAATCCTCTCATTAGAAGTTTCATACTCAAGATGCTTTTATAATGTGAAAAGCAAGAAGAGAGAAAGCAAGAGAAAAAAAAAATGTTGTACTGTGTAAAACATTTTTAAGCCTTTCCCACCCAGATGCATAGCAAACTTATTTTACTATATAGGCATTAAAGATAAGGTGAGCATATCATTAAAGAATTATTTGCCAAGCCCTAGGAATTGTTTCTAAATACTTGGATATTTATCTACATTCCATAAAATACAAGATTTGTTTATTGATATAGCGCCATCTTCTGGTAAGTATTATAAAGGTAGTTGGTTTCACACCAAAATAGTATTGAAATCATTTAAAGAATTTAATGAAAAATTGATCCATTGTAACAAATGTCTGGAATTGCATTCTACTAGGCTTTCTTAACATTTTAGTGTTATACTTACTTGCTACTTGTTAGCCTTGACTTTTAACCTTTTCCAAGAAGTTTACAGTTATTGTCAAATTGCTATACATGGCATAAAATCAATACAAACTGTAAGATGAAGTTATATATATATGAGTGTCTTTTATACATAACGTGCAACTTTATAAATTTATTTTATATGTAATATAAATACACGTCTATATAAAAATCAAAATGTACTTGGATAATCTAAAAATTAGAATTATGTATTCTACTGCACAATGGAATATAGTAAGTGCATAAACATATACACACACACAATTCTATACATATGAGATCCAAAACATAGGAACTGGCTAGCATTAATAGAAATGCAACACATCAAAAATGGACTGCTTGTCTAAATATACCTTAACAAAAATTAAAAATTTAAATGCAAACATAAAATTGAACAAAACTCTTAGCATGTTTGAAATAAAAAGGGCCAATAACTCTAAAATATAGTCATTGTAATTATTATCAATGACAAATGTTAACCTCCTTAAAATGTTATAATTATAATGAGAAATTTTTAAAAAGGCAGTGACAACACAGAAAAATGAGATTAATAAAATTTTATAAGTGAGGAAATAGAAACTTAACAAAGAATAAGCTTAATAAATAAGCCAAAAATATTTTATCCTCATATACAATGAATTGTAAGCTAAAAATAATGTTTTTAACTAAAATTTGATAAAAAATTAAAACTGCAAATTCATAATTTTAGGAGTATAAATGCATACCATATTTCTGAAGTTATTTGTCAATATGCACCAAAAGTTCATTTTAATGTATATAACCTTGGATAATAAGCAAATGTGAGAAACATGTTAAAAAGAAAATTCAAAAATTTTAGTTTTGGGAATTTCCTGGCAGTCCAGTGGTGAGGACTCCATGCTTCCACTGCAGGGGCCAATGGTTCAATCCCTGATCAGCGAACTAAGTTCGTGCATTTATGCAGAGCAGCCAAAACAAAAACACACACACAAAAATATTTAGTTTCATTTTGTTTGTGTTATACACTGGGAATATTTAGAAACAAACTAGACATCTTAAGACATCTTAAGAGGATTATTTATATTAACTGCAATGTCTTTACATGATAGAAAGATACTATTGACAGACTGATGTTCACAACATATTGCTTAGAAAAAAAAGAAAATAAAATGAACAAAGTAATATGTATATGATTGATGGAAAACAATGAATGGCGTACATCAGTTACAGGTCATCTCTGGATATTAAAATTATATGTAAATTTATCTTTATATTAATCCCTATTTTCTGTATTCTAAATAGTAACTTATTTAGAACAACAGAACATTTTAAAATTTTTTTTCAGAACATTTTAAAATTATAATTGCTAAAATTCTTTAATTTTCAAGCACATATAAAATGCCATAAATCAATAAACAGTTATTAGGAACCTGTATTTGTGTAGTTACACTAAGTATAAAGTGTACATAGTACAACTGTGGAACTAAGTTACAAATCAGTAACGTAGCAGGGTAGATGAAAAGTATTGTATGAGTGAATACATCAATCAGGATATTTTGACTTTAAGACTTCAAGAAACTGAATGCAACCTTGTTGAATATGCTTAAATGAAAAACAAACAAAAAAATATGGGCAGGGGTGGGGGAAAATTATTTGCTTACACAACTGGGCAGAGCAAAAGTGAAGCTGATCTTAAAGATGACTGAAAAGAAGGATGTAGAAGCTGACAGATCTGGGCTCTGTTTCTGTCCATATGACATCTTCATTTTCTAATGTCAGGTTTTCCATATGGTGGAAGCAGGGGATGGTCCAGAGCAACTTAGGGCTCATACCCACGTAACTCCAATTAAAAAGACTGCAGTTCAAAAATTTTGACTGGTTGAGCTTGTGTTGTACCCACACCCTACAGCCCAGGGTATATGACTGCGCCCATGATTGGCGCTCTCCACTGCTAAAAAATAATATTTGACACCTGTTAAAATAGTAAATTAGACTTTTCTTTTGGGACTATTATGATAAATATCAAGACTATCTGGGGTCCCTGGTGGCTCAGCCTGCCAAAAGAATCCTGGGGTCCCAGGTGGCTCAGCCTGCCAAAGCAGGAGACCCAGGTTCTATCCCTGGGTTAGGAGGATCCCCTGGAGAAGGAAATGGCAACCCACTCCAGTATTCTTGCCTGGGAAATCCCATGGACAGAGAGGCCTGGCAGGCTACAGTTCATGGAGTCACAAAGAGTCAGACATGACTTAGCGACTAAACAATAACAACATCAAGACTATCATAATAAGAGAGATAAGCCAAAACTCCTAATACAGAAAAGACAACTGGAAATGTATAGTCAATGAGCAGAATGAGTGGTGATTATTGGATGAAAGTTAACAAAGAGAAGACATCAAGGGTGGAGAATTCTTGTTAAACTCCCTTAACAGGGTTCTTGATGAAGGCAGGCCAGGGTAATCAGATATCAAGGGTGGAAAGACTCTTAATAAGCAGACTTAGCAGGAGTCTTGCTACAACTGAACTAGGCAGGCTACACACAGCGCCCAAGGACAAGGACTAGTCAAAAAGTGGGCTCTGAGGGCCCTGACTAAGGTTTGGTCAAGAAGAGAGTCTTTGTTACCACTAAAATCAAATATTTGAAAGAGGAAGAAAGGTATGGGAACAGAGTTCTGCTCAAAACAAAGGATAAGAATTTAAATATCATAGTGCGACTCACTAAAGGCTTATAAGAAATCAGTCATGGGAAATAACTCCAGCTTAAAGATACTTAAAGAAAAGATGAGTATAAATTTGATATTGAAAATTAATCAGCATTTTACACCAGACATGAAAGCAGGAAGGAAGCCACTGCTAAGTCATGAACAAAGACAAGAAAGCTGGAAAAGAGAGATGAGCCTGTATGAGAATAAGTTCAGCAGTCTGGATGGAATGTAGGAGTCACATAGAGAATTAACGGAAGATAGTTTATAAAAGTCTATTAAAGCTATACGTGGAGTATCATGAAATTCTAGCAAAAGCGTCTGAACTCAGTCTGACTTTTCAAATCTGAGTACTTCTACCTCCAAGAAAATGTGGTACAGCCAGGGAAACTTGGAGCCATATGGCAAATCTTCCTGGACATCACAATTACCTCAAGATTTGGAATGAAATACTAGGCTATTTAACCAGGAAGTGTTTTTAATAACATTAAAACAAATGTTGATAGTGAGACGGGCCTGGGGCCTGGGACCCTTTGAGGCAGTGCTGCAAAACTTGCACCTGGGCATACCTCTCCTAGAGCAACAAAATACAAAGAAACTATGGGACTAAAAATAACTGTGCGTGTGTACAGCTGGGCAAATTCTGGACCAAAAGACACAAAGGCAACAACACCAAAAAACTCAACTGCCATTTCTGCAGCGCCAATAACAAGAGAAAAGCGGGTGGCAAAAGCAGAGTACTGTGCAAGCCTGCCTGCTTCCAACACCGCAGAGGGGTGGGCAAACCACCTAAGCCACTCCTCTGCCCCACCCCAGGATGTACCCCTACTCTACCCTCACTTCATATAAAGAATGGAACAGGAGGGTGTAGGGGGAGCTGTGAGCAAAGGAACAAGTTGCTGGTTTTCACTCCCTCCTGCAGCCAGCACAGGGGCCCCAATAAAGCCTTGCCTGAAATTCTTGTCTGGCCTCTAGTCAATTCCTATTACTTGGGGAAGGCCAAGAACTCCGGTTGGTATCAATAGTATGTGATTAAGAATGAAAAATTAATTTGCATATTAAAACTACAAGGCAAGATTGGAGGAGAATTGATAAAATTTTTGCCCCCAGGTTCTTCCAGTCCTCTCCCATCTACCATTTGAGCAGAAATTCTTGAGAACTCTGCTGCAATTCAAGGATGTTTGAGCATAAGGACAGAATAATGAAAAAGCATATATTATATAAATATTAGTGTGAAAAGTGAAAGTGGAAGCCACTCAGTTGCGTCTGACTCTTTGTGACCCCATTGTCTATAAAGTCCATGGAATTCTCCAGGCCATAATACTGGAGTGGGTAGCCTTCCCCTTCTCCAGGGGATCTTCCCAACCCAGGGATCGAACCCAGGTCTCTTGCATTGTAGGTGGATTCTTTACCAGCTGAGGCACAAGGGAAGCCCTAGTGTATACAGAATCAGTAAAGAAGGGTAAGAATAAAGAAATGGAAGCTAGTTAGAGAAATATTTTTATAATTCAGGTATAATGCCATAAGGTAATAGCAATGGAGATGGATGGAAAGGAATGATTCAAGAAGCACTATAAAGGAATTTTAAAATATGCACCATGTTTTTAAATAAAATTTTAATCACATTAATAAAAATAATGCTAATACTGTGTTGTTAAATCAAACTGACACTAAGTTCATGAAGAATGCCTGCCTAAGTCCACTGAGTTATTTGGTCCAATGCACCTTTTTGTCACCCCTTTTTGCTTATCTTGCCACAACACAGGGCTAATGATTAAGATGGTAATATTCATGAACTCTCACAGACATTGTTCTCACCAGACTCCAAGACTTACATGGCAAGAGGAGCCATAAGCAACTAATGAGTAACTCTTCATCCCTTCCAATTTCAACAAGATTTCACTTTCCCTCTGGGATACTTAAACATGGAAGCTAATTACAAGAGTTTATCAAAAGTCTGAACTCTTGGGTACAGTTCTGGTGCCGTGCCTGAAGAAAGACAATATAAACTTTGAAGAGAGGAAAAGAAAAGGTAGTTAAAATCAAGAATATGTGGAAATTTTCATATAATGAAGTGGGACTCGTGAATCACAGAAAAAGTAAATTTGAAAGGGAACATAACTGAATTCTATAAAAGAATGAGAATGATACCGAGGTAACTGATTCTGGAACAAAACAGCACCTACTATGTACTAAGAAATTGTATTTGCCATAATGCATTCTATTTTGAGAACAAAACTGGTTATTATTATTCTGACATTTCAAATAAAGAAACTCGGGCTCAAAGAATTTGAGGATTATCCCATAATGACTGAATGAAATAGTGCCAGGTGATATAAAAGAAATTATCACTCATACCCCAGATGAAGATGAGAGGTATCAAAGCCTAAAACTAAAATTAAATATAAGTGAATAAAAATTCAAGGAGAACTCGGATTCATGACTACAGCTGTGCAATGAATATTGAATATATATCATGAAGATTTTTGGAGCAGAAGCCTAACCCTCTGAGATCGAAGCATGGCAAATAATTGGGAAGCTTTGTAACACCACTGCCCTGTCTCTCTCAGAAACAGAATTTTGAATGTGTAACAGAAGCAAAGTTGTTAAAATGTGACAGATATTTACCAAGTACAATGCTTAGGATATCTTAACTCTATCAACATTCCTATGACGTTACTACAAATAATCAAGCATCTGTGTTTTAAAAAGGTGTTTTTCTTTTGTACATAATTGCTTTTCTTTGTCCTAGAGATCCAGAACTATGCTGTAATGTTATCCACAGGATCCATGCCATGGGACTCTATTATAAATGAAGCCTTGGTACAGTGAGATCCTTTTGGTATTTCCAGTAATAAATCCCCTCAGATAGGGTCAAAAACACATCTACTTTATACTGAATTCTACATTCTCCACAGCAGTACTGTGAGGCTCTGGCCTTATATCTTAAATGTGAAAGCAAACCCTCAAAAAATTTTTGATTCAGATGGAAAACCTAAGAATTATCTTTAATATGACCATGTAATATGACAAAGAATTCTGAGCAGCCCTTGTCTAACAGCATTCTACTGTCTCATGAGATCTATGTGCCAAATAATAGCTGCCAACCAAGTCGAATCCAAAGCCAATTTCTAATTTATTATTTCATAGGGAGCTTTGAAATATGCTCATTTAAAAATCTACCACATAACAGCAAGTTCTGTACCACTCTTCTGTAATGTCAGTACAATATTGCTAAGCACAAGAAAGAAGCATGAATGTTGACACTTAATTATGGATATTAAATTCAGTCTCCCATTTCAGATCTATGTCAGATGTCAGCATCTTCAAGAATTTATAAATGAGCAATTCTCTTCCTCTAGTCAATGTAATATGAACTATAGCTTGAGATATATTATGTTAAACCACTCTTCTTTGGTTACACACCTATAAAATATTCTTTTGCACCCCAGCAGCTCTGGATCACAGAAATTTCCCAAATACTTCATCCATCAATATATTGTAGTTACCTCTCAAGTGTGATTTCAATATTCAGAGGCGAAATGGAGCACAGCAGATCATCACTTCTAACTAATTAATGATTTAAATTGTTAGGCCTGGTAAGCTTGAGCATTTTTCAAAATAAGAATTGGAGTGGTCTATTTTTAGTAGCAGCACAGTCTAAATTACAGCTATATATCTATATATGCATGACTTCACAAAATGGAAAAATATGAAAAGGTATGCTGGTGATAACAGGTATATTTAAGGTCATCTTTTTGTTGCTACTCTTGTTTATTTGAAGAAACTAAAAAAATAAGGTTTTATATTTAGCATTCTTTGACCACTTAAATTGTGTGCTGAAAGGTTAAAAGTTATATCAAAAGTTAAAGTTTTGCAATCAATTGTGAATTAAACTCTAACCTTAGAGCTCAGCTGCTGAAAACATTTTACTTCTTCTCTGGAGACTTATTGTTCATGGGATTCACCCTGCAAAATCACATTATAGCTGAAGCATTTGTACAACTTTCTGCAATAAATGCCTTCTGACAATGGTCCCAGATCTAGAACAGATTTCCTAACAGGGAATTCTATAGTGGTTTATGGTACAGTGTAGGCCACGATTATCAAAGAAATGTGGTTCACTTTCAAGGGAAAAGTTAAACATTTTGGTCCCTAAATCAGAAGTCATCTGCTCAGTCATGATTACATGTACTAACCAGCAGGCTATGATACATTTTAATAAATGTATGTATCACACAGTGATGACGTATATTGCCAATTCATTATTCCTAACTCTTTTACTGCCATTTTATCATTCCTGACTAATTGCATGTTCTGACACTTTCTATGAAATGTGTGATACTGAATAATAATCACTGACTATTCATCCAGTAGTAGTAGGAAATATGGCCAGGGGAGAATGTGTCCCAGGTGATACATCAGCAAATGTTACTTAGACTTAAATAATTTCATGTTAATTTGGATTTCAGCAGTAATTAAGGA
This sequence comes from Dama dama, assembly GCF_033118175.1. NCBI lineage: Eukaryota > Metazoa > Chordata > Mammalia > Artiodactyla > Cervidae > Dama > Dama dama. The sequence goes on along the minus strand of NC_083698.1, from coordinate 85,075,171 downwards.
ATTTATGCCTTAAAATTTTTTCACTTTTATTGACATCATTAATACTTTTCAGTGGCTAATTTTTTAAAAAGTTTCTTATTGACCATTTAAACAGAGTTAGCTTATCAGTATAATACACTTATAAGCTTTGGTTTTTTAAGGAAAATTTTCTACCAATAAAGAATGGCTTGGGATTTGTTTTATCATAGAAGTTTTGTTTATTAGCGGTTAGTTTCTGCTTCAAAACAATTCAATCTTATTTCCTAGATTAATTTTCCATTTGAGTGTGATATACATACAGGGAGAGTCTTCTTGTGGACAAACATCAAAACCAAACTATAACTTGCAAATGCCACACCAGCAACTCCTCATCTTCAATGATACATTTCAACAGAGTTGCAATTTCATCACAAGCAACCACTTCAGTGGTTACACTTGAAACCTGAACAAAGTCTGGTTTTACCTGTGGCTGTTCCCTGAAATTGCAAACACAATTCACTAAGCTTTTATATACATTCTAGGGCTTTAACTCAGTCATGCAAAGAACCCAAAGGCATCTGACCTGCTAAGTTGCCTGAAAATATGGGACTGTCTTTCTGAAAAGTTTTTTCACCGAAATAACTCAAGTATGGCTTTGGCTTTATTATAGATTTCACTTGGAGGCAGTGAAGAAAATAACATGCTTCACAGGCTGTCCTTGTTAATCTAGCAATACCTGGTCTGAGGTTAAGGATGGAGTGAACACTTAGGAAATACATGTTAAATGAAAGAGCATTTGCATAGTTAAATAGTTTTGGTGACAAGGAAGTATCTGTAAATTAAAAATTCTGCAACGTCTATATAGATATTTTCTTAAGACTATCATAAAAGTAAACAAGATGGAAACTTATGGCATCAAATCATTAATTTGCTCATAACTGGTTGACCTACTTAGCAAATGGGGCCTTCCTGGTGGCTCAGTGGTAAAGAATTTGCCTGCCAATGCAGGAGATGCAGGCTTGACCCCTGGGCCATGAAGATCCCTTAGAGAAGGACATGGCAACCCACTCCAGTACTCTTGACTGGGAAATCTCATGAACAGAGGAGCCTGGTGGGACAGTCTGTGGAGTTGCAGAGTCAGACATGACTGGGAGCCAGCTGAACTGAAAATTTAAATACAGCAAGTGAAGAAAAAAGGAGCCAAATCGCTTTGTTTTATTAAAGATATAGCTATTCATGCCTGGGCACATTAAGTGCAAAGTGAAAATGATAGACAATGTCAGACTCTAGTATAAACAACTTGAAATGGGAATTAGAGCATGAAAGAGCTCTGAGCCTCAGTTTCCTCATCCGTAAAGTGAAAGTGGTGTTTCTGTAAGATTTCTCAGATATGCATGCATTGAAAACTCTTAAGGACAGGGTAAAGTTATTTCATACCCCTAAGTATCCAGAGCAACAGCGATAGCATAAAGAAGAAAATAAATAAATAAATAAACCTCTGAAAAGCAAACAATAAAACCTCTCATTGATTTATTGTCACATCCCATGGTAACTAAGATTATATCTGTTATACATACTATACCTAAGATGTTTATACAATTTAGGGTGAAATCATCTCATGTTATTTCCTTCCCAAGAGTCATAAACTTGCTTTTGTTTTTTCTGCTTATCTGAATACGAGCTAGAAAATCATCACACTAACTGGTTAGAGTCTTTCTCAACATTTAAGTAATGGAGACATATCCCCAAATTATCACATGCTAAATCACCTACAGAGAATCTTCCTGAAGTCTTACAAACCAGGAACAATATTTGAGCAGCAGTCCCCAGATGGAGCAGGAAATGAGCAGTGTTATTTCTAAACCAACAGGATTTTTTTTTCCCTTTCTAAAACATCTTTTCACTTGGGACTGACATATACAATTGCTATGTATATAACAGATAACTAAAGAGAATCTACTCAACAGCACAAAGAACTCTACTCAGTGTTCTGTTGTGAACTACACAGGAAGGAAGGAGATCTAAAAAAGAGTGGAGATATATATATATATACAGCTGATTCACTCTGCTGTGCAGCAAGAATCACACACAAGACTGTAAAGCAAATATACTCCAATAAAAATTAACTTTTAGAGAAGCATTCTTGCACTCAGAATGATATCTTTACAATCAGAATAGGGTTGCGGGTCGTGCATTTGTAATTTGGGAAAACTGGAATAATACATCATCATACACACATCTTCCCTCTTCTGCTCATCCACAAGAGGATCATCACAATCACCCAGGAATTTCTGCAAAAACTCTGACAAGTAAGTGGAAATTCACAGGTTAAAGCAATGTGGTGTGGTGCTGGGGAGTTTTTCTGAAGCATGAGTACTTTTGCCCAATTTCAGTTAGCCCCACCCTCGTAGGAGTCACAGTCTCAAAGCAGAAGTGGAAATAACATAACATATGTGTAAGTTCAAAGACTGCAATCATCTGAAAGTTAAAGTTGCCCAGTCATATCTGACTCTTTGCGACCCCATGGACTATACAGTCCATGGAAATCTCCAGGCCATAATAGCGGAGTGGGTAGCCATTCCCTTCTCCAGGGGATCTTCCCAACCCAGGGATCAAATCCAGGTCTCCTGCATTGCAGGCAGATTCTTTACCAGCTGAACCACCAGGGAAGCTAACGCATTCTAATTTACCTATCTGGTCCTCTCTCACTGTAAAACTAAGTAAGAATTTTCAGAAAGGGACTGGAGTCCCTATTTTGAGAAAACTACAATTTCACTTCTATTTTACCAATGTTTTAATATCATTTTACATCTTCATTTAGATGAAAAATTGGCATCTCTTAGGCAGAATCATGTTTTAAAATACACAGATGCTGCAAATAAAACATCTCGTGGCTGTTCAACAGAAACATAAGGCCACTGAAATATATTAATTTTTCAGTACACATGTAAATGTGGCTAAGCAAAAATTTGGCAGAAGAACAAATATTCTTACAAAGAAAATACAACATAGCAAAACATAAACACAATTAAGTGGGCCAAATTACACCCCATCAATAGATGAGAGAGGCGTGCCATTGACTCTGTCTGCATGGTAACTATACAGTCAATTTTCTGGATTATTAGACAAAATATGCACAAAAGCTTTTGGATGATTAACTGTGTATAATAGAATCCTATTAATTTAGCCAACATTCATTGAACACCTATCATATTTCATGCACTATAACCATTGGAACTATCAAGATGCAAAGAGGCACAGTCCACACACTTAGAAGCCTGACATCTTAAGTCTTTCCTTTACTGCATAGCTTTAGATGCATTATAGATCAGCTTACATTTCTTGAATACTAACCAAAGTCTGATACAACATGATTCGTCAGAGTTCAGCAATGCTCTTGCCTTACATGAGCATGTAAAGATGAAATTCACTTTACAGTCTATGACATTTCAACAATATATAGACATTAAAAAAATATTTCATTTTAAAATGTCTTGTTCATTCATTTTTTCACTCAAGAAATATTTATCAAGGGCTTATTCTGTACAACATTCTGTGAGTAACTGGAGACACAGCAATAAAATATCAGCATACTCCTTGTTTTTCAGAACTATAATTGTATATTATTCTTTTCACAATAACAAAGCTCCTAGAGCCTTCCATCTGGACAGATTATTTCTTTGTTTTCCTGCTGTTAGAGTCTGCCCTTCTCCTGAGAAAATCTAAGCTTCACTCATCTCCACTCAACTTATTCGGCTCAGTCTTTACTTCTTTGTCTACCCAACAAGGAAGTAAATATTATTATCTGGTTAATATTATCAGATCTGATTATTATTATCTGACACACTAATATATGCTAATGAATCAATAAAATATCTGCCCCCTTCTGAGTGACAGTTGTGCATTTGTGCAGTGTCCTTTTAGAGACTATGTGTTTAAACTTAAGTGAGTTTAATGGTAGGTATTTCAAACTCTGAGACAAACAGCTTGAGGAAATGATGGGATTGAATTTGTAAGCAGTTACCTGTATGCCTATGCAGGGATGATACTACAGTCACCTGGTGGTAAATGCTGTGAAAGTATTTTGGTATTTAACTGCATTGCCCATCTCAGGGTGAGGTGCTCCCAGTATGACGCCCATACCTTCCGTTTTGGAGACTTAGGCATGGGCCTTTGATTGATGAATGTCATCATTTCATTAAAGGAGTTTTTTCATTTTTTCCCATCCTTCATCCTGCTGTGTCCTCCTAATCATGTACTAAAATGAGCAGAGGACATCCATCCTCAAGAATCAGTTTTAACAGCCTCTATTTCAAATGCACTTTATCAATCTAGTCTGCTGTCAGGGTAAACCAATAATCAGGAATACTTTCTATTACATGCGACAAATTTCAGTGTTCTAAATGCAGTTAATTTAAGACCACTCTCTAAGGAATAGAGAAGCTAAAGGCAAAGGAGAAAAGGAAAGATATACCTATCTGAATGCAGAGTTCCAAAGAATACCAAGGAGAGATAAGAAAGCCCTCCTCACTGATCAATGCAAAGAAATAGACAAAAACAATAGAATGGGAAGAACTAGAGATCTCTTCAAGAAAATTAGAGATACCAAGGGAATATTTCATGCAAAGATGTGCACAAGAAAGGACAGAAATGGTATGGATCCAACAGAAGCAGAAGATATTAAGAATAGGTGGCAAGAATACACAGAAGAACTACGCAAAAAACGATCTTCATGACTCAGATAACCACGAAGGCGTGATCACTCACCTAGGGCCAACATCCTGGAATTCGAAGTCAAGTGGGCTTAGGAAGCATCACTATGAACAAAGCTAGTGGAGGTGATGGAATTCCATTTCAGCTCTTTCAAATCCTAAAAGATGATGCTGTGAAAGTGCTGCACTCAATATGCCCACAAACTTGGAAAACAGCAGTGACCACAGGACTGGAAAAGGTCAGTTTCATTCCAATCCCAAAGAAAGACAATGCCAAAGAATATTCAAACTACCACACAATTGTACTCATCTCACATGCTAGCAAAGTAATGCTTAAAATTCCCCAAGTTAGGCTTCAGCAGTCTGTGAATTTCCAGATGTTCAAGCTGGATTTAGAAAAGGCAAAGGAACCAGAGATCAAATTGCAAACATCTGTTGGATCATCGACAAAGCAAGAGAGTTCCAGAAAAACATCTACTTCTGCATTATTTAACTATGCCAAAGCCTTTGACTGTATGGATCACAACAAACTGTGGAAAATTTTTAAAGAGATGGGAATACCAGACCACCTTCCCTGCCTTCTGAAAAATCTGTATGCAGGTCAAGAAGCAACAGTTAGAACTGGACATGGAACAACAGACTGGTTCCAAATGGGGAAAGGAGTACGTCAAGGCTGTATGTTGTCACCCTGCTTATTTAACTTATATGCAGAATACATCATGTGAAATGCCAGCCTGGATGAAGCACAAGCTGGAATCAAGATTGCCAGTAGAAATATCAATAACCTCAGATATACAGTTGACAACACCCTTATGGCAGAAAGTGAAGAACTAAAGAACCTCTTGAAGAAAGTGAAGGAGGAGAGTGAAAAAGTTGGCTTAAAGCTCAACATTCAGAAAACTAAGATCATGGCATCCGGTCCCATCACTTCATGACAAATAGATTGGGAAACAATGGAAACCATGAGAGACTTTATTTTGGGGGGCTCCAAAATCACTGCAGATGGTGACTGCAGCCATGAAATTAAAAGACGCTTGCTCCTTGGAATAAAAGCTATGACCAACCTGTACAGCATATTAAAAAGCAGAGACATTACTTCGTTGACAAAGGTCCATCTAGTCAAAGCTATGGTTTTTCCAGTAGTCATGTATGGATGTGAGAGTTGGACTGTAAAGAAAGCTGAGCATTGAAAACTGATGCTTTTGAACTGTGCTGTTTGGAGAAGACTCTTGAGAGTCTCTTGGACTGCAAGGAAATCCAACCAGTCCATCCTAAAGGAAATCAGTCCTGAATATTTATTGGAAGGACTGATACTGAAGCTGAAACTTCAATACTTTGACCACCTGATGAGAAGAACTGAGTCATTTGAAAAGACCCTGATTCTGGGAAAGATTGAAGGCAGAAGGAGAAGGGGATGACAGAGGATGAGATGGTTGGATGGCTTCACTGACTCGATGGACATGAATTTGAGCAAGCCCCGGGAGATGGTGATGGAAAGGGAAGCCTGGCGTGCTGCAATCCATGTAGTCGCAAAGAGTTGAACACGACTGAGGGACTGAACTGAACTGAATTGAACTAAGGAATAACTAACATTTATGCCCGAGGAACTGTGCTACTTCTATTTTCCAACTCATGTGGTTCCCTTTATAGTTTCATGAGGTGGATTATATATCTCCACTTCACAATGAAGAAACTGAGACTAAAATCTTCGGTTTTGGTTACATAACTAGTGAGTATAACATTTTAGACGAGAACAAGCACAACAGATATCAATAGTTTCAGAAATAGAGCCGACCAAAACTGCATCTGCCACTCCCTACCACTGTGATTGAAAGTCTACTTTCAGAAAATCATTCTTTGGAGTTATTAAGTTGTTTTACTTGATTTGATTTTTTTTGCTGTTGTTTCATTTTAGAAACTTATTAAATATATGTGTTCCCCTAAGAGGAATAATGCCTAAAGATTTTCACCTAAAATATTATTGAACATTTAGACATTTTATAGGTAGACACTGTCTTTATGAGTGCTACACTTTATATCTAATTTCAGTAAATCTAAGACACCATTAATTGGAAAATGCACCATTTTCTATGTACTACTGAAAAAATGCCAGTTAATCATGACAGTGATAATGATTTTTTATCATATCAACTTAAAGTTACATCGTGATTGCAGAGATGTTAAAATGTGAAAAATTCACTTTTTATGTTTGACAAAATAATGTACAACCTCTGAACATGAAGAAAGTAAAATAAGATGGAATTCAAACTAACATCACCTGCTTTATCCATTTTAAAAAAGATTACTGAAATTACTAGTTAATTCATTAGAAGGGTTTGAGACACCATATTTAAATAGTTCTTTGTTATTGCAGAATTAGAATATGCATAATCATTATATTCAGAGGAATACAGTTGCTACAGTTATGCGTTTAATTAAGAAAATACTGATTTAATTATCTATTACTTAATATTACTTTATTTTCTACAATGTAAAGGCAAAACTGGAAGAGGCACAATGTTCTTTGATTCTTAGAATTTCTAACTGAGGCCAAGATGAGGAACTGTTTAAATGAGTAAATACAGCATAACTGTGTCCTAATATCATTTGTAGAATGCTTCTAAGAACACTTCTACATTCAGCTCAATACAACCATCATTGCCAATCCTGATTCAAGAATATCCAATCATCACTTCTTGTATAACCTGAAGTATCCTCTGTTTATCCTCTCCTATTATTGTACCCTTTACTTTATCAACCACCTGAGCAAAATTTTAAATTACTGTTTTTTATTTCTTGTCTTTAAATATTATCCATTTATAATTAACTATTAAGTAAACATCAGAATAGACAGCAATAGAAATATCATAAACCTCAGAGTCGGAGTTGAACTTGGATTACCTTTTCAGACTTGATTTCTTTACTTGCAAAACATAAGAATTAAAATAACATAAGTATCTGGTATTTAATGGGTACCAGTATACATTAGCTTCCCATAGACACATGCTTTGTAAACAGTCAAGTGTGTTGATTTCTTTAAGGATGCCCTACGTTGTGACATTTGGACCTCTAGCAGTGGGTAAGAGAAGACACAACAGTGGTGGCTGAGTTTGAAAAGAAAATAAACATTCTAAAATTCTGGGGGACACCTAAGTAAGTAATAAGTGTAGTCGCTCAGTTGTGTCCAACTTTTTGCGACCCCGTGAAGTGTAGCCCTGCAAGCTCCTCTGTCCATGGAATTCTCCAGGCAATAATACTGGAGTGGACTGACACTTCCTTCTCAGGGGACACTTCGGGGGACATCTAAGATATATTTAATAAGAAACACAATTTAATAATTTAATAATAAATATTTTACATTTCTCAAATGGGCATAAAGCTACTTATTAACATACATATGTTTCAAAATACTCAATTAATACTTACACTTTGTAACAATTTGTTCATCTTTCCCTCCCACTTTTCTTACTTTTACTTCCTAACTCAGCTTCAAAGTCCCTATTCTTATATAGTTGTGGCTTTCTTAACTAGTGCTTAGAAGAAGCCTTTCTAATTCCTTTGTCCCTTCACCTCAATCTTTGGATGAAAATCAAATATGCAGAAAAGAGACTCCAATGGCTGTTTCATTCTCATCTCTGTAATGGGAAAAACCAGAATATGCTTCTCTTAAAACTGTCACTCACCTAAGTTTTCCTATTCCGATTTAAAACGGCTAACTTTGATTCAATGTTTTGCGAAATTCTAGACAAGTGTCAGTGCCTGTGTAAAATTAACTGAGACGAACAAAAATTCTTGTTTGTTATTTCTGGTCCCCGAATTAATTTTTCTAAGAGTTTCTACTTTGATTCTTCTATAGTAACCAGGATCCTAGGTACAAGTTAGTAGCTTTTTGGTGACAATCCTCAAGCAGTAGTTTGATAAGGATCTCTCTCCCCCTCCACCATACTGGAAATGTATCTGCAAATATTTAATCTCAATTTCACACTGAATTTTTATTGTGACTTCTTATGTTGGTTTTGGACAACTTTTAATTTGATAAATAAATAGCCACACTTTATTTTTCCATATTTTAACTGCTATTTTGTGCATCTTCCTACTTTGTACTAAGAAGGTAGAAAAAAAATCAGTACTGATCAGTGAAAATTCATAGTTATAAAAAACTGAAAAGAAGCAACACCTGTACTTTCTGTTTTATTTTTACTGTTTCAAGACAGGCAGAACTTTAATAATTAGTTTTAGGAAACCATTTTAACAAGTCAACAAAAAATTGGAACACCTCAAATTCACTTTTCTGATGCACAATGACTAGTAACATCCCTACAGCTGTTTTTGTGTGATTAATTTCTCAGCACAACATATTTACTTTTAGAAAAAGTTTTCTTTATATTAGTTCTTTATAGGATTCTCCCATAACAAGGTTTTATTATACATTCACCTTAGATAGGGCTTCCCTGGTGGCTCAGAGGTTAAAGCGTCTGCCTGCAATGCAGGAGACCTGGGTTTGATCCCTGGGTTGGGAAGATCCCCTGGAGAAGGAAATGGCAACCCACTCCAGTATTCTTGCCTGGAGAATCCCATGGAGGGATGATCCTGGTGGGCTACAGTCCACAGGATCACAAAGAGTCAGACACAACTGAGCGACTTCATTCACTTTCACCTTAGCTAATGCTTCCTGCTCTACTTTCTTCATATTTATATTCTCAGAAGGAGTGCTACTATTTCCTAAAATACACACCAAAGTTATCAGCGGGCAGTCAAGTTAGTTGCAAAACTGAAGCTATAATATTTGAAGTAACTTGGCAATTAAAACCAAATTACATTGACAGGTCTTATTAGGTAAATTATTCAATATAAATCCTCTGGCTCAATTAATTGTTGTATAACAGAACTTTTAACTTTAAGAATTCCTATACTAAGAAGCCAATGATATCTTGTTTCAAATGAATATTTTTCTTTTAAGCAAGTAATTAGACATTTCCTATGGTTAGATTTACAATGGCACAACTCCTAGGTAAGCCCTTACCTTTCCAATCTTCTAATCTTAGCAAAGAGCCCTCATAATGAGCAGGGCAGACAGACTGGTGAGGACTCCAGCTCTACACCCCTGGTTCCTGAGCCCTACCTAAAACTCTACAGCAGGGAAAGGCAATCTTAAGGAAGTATTTTCAAAGCAAAATAAAACACTTTAGAAGCACTGACTTGTCCATCACCTATTTTACAAACGAGGAAAGTGAAGACCCCTTCTTGTCCACAGTGACTTCTGTTCTATTAATTCCCTTTAGCTGAGGAAAAACATTTTTTGAAACCAGATCTTTTCATACCCAATGTTTATTTCCTCAGAGGAAAAAAATGTTTCCCACCTTTCACACTTGGGAACTTATATACCTTGAAAAATTTTAAGGATTTTTGACTCAGTTTAAAATTTAAAATATTTTACTAATTATGAAAAATACCACTTCTAGCCAATAGGAGAAAGAATTCCTAATGTATGTCAGGTATTTTGTTAGACCCTGAGGATCTAGAAATGAAAATATATGGCTCTCTGACATGAAAGGTCTTGCAGTCTAGTGAAGGAGGCAAAGTGACAAATAACTATAATTCACTCTACTGATATCATAATAAAGGTGCATGTAATGTGACAAAAAGCACAGAAGATGGGAGTAATATCTGCCTAACAATGTAGAGTAACTTTTACATCTAAACACTCTTTCTTCTAAACTTGCTTGCTTTTTAAATAAATACCATATAAATCCTAGTATTCTAAAATTGATGTTTTCGGAACTATGATAAATGGCATTTCATAAAAAACGCACTGAATCCATAATATATAACACATTGATCTCCAGTATTCTCTTACCTAATAAATCCATCATTACATTAGAGAAGGTAAGAGCAGCTTTAAAAAAAAACTTTAATAAATTTGTGATGTTGATCACTTTTCAAATATTTTGTTCTCAAGTGGTCACATATCAATAGTATTTATTGGGTCATAAATTTAAATAAGTTTGTAAATCATGTGACTCAACTTTGTGTAAACTTTCTAGACTTTTGAACTATATCCATTCCAGAGTGGAAAAGCTTCACTCTAAACTATGTAGGGCATTGAACCTAAAATGCAATTTGAACAGGCTTTTATGACATTGTTTCTATTAAAAGTGTGATTATGCAGCTCTCAGGTAAGCTCCTTCAAAGAGGAGGGATAGGAAAAATACTTAAGGCTTTCTGCTGAGGTTCCCAAAGGTCTTCACAGTAGTGTAAAGGCAAACTGGAAATAGAACAGGACTCAAAAATTTGGAAACAGTTTAAATACATGCATGGCTAAAGGTGGTTTCTTTTCTAACAAAAGGAAATTAAATTCTCTTAGGAGAAAGAAATATCATATAGTCCTTCTATAACTCTATAACTTTTCTCTATAACTTTTCCTACGGATCTGTGGTATTCACTAAATGACCAAAACAGCAAGACCAAAATCCATATGACAGAAAAAGATCCACAGGTAGACCATTTATACATTATAGCAATCAAACAGGGACTTTAAAGTAACAATGATTAATGTGTCCAAGAAAACGAATAAGATAAAAAAATTTACTAGGAAAATGAAACCCATTAAAAATAGTTAAGTGGAAATTCTATAAAAATAAACTTACAATAAGTTAAATTATGAATTTAATAGATATGCTTACTGGATGATAAGATACTGCAGAAAAGAAGATTATTAACTAGGAAACAGAGGAACAGAAAAATAAAGTTAGAAAAAGAATTAAAAATATATAAAAGAGAAGGAAAGTCATATGGGCATACTAAAAACATCTAATATGCCTGAAATTGGAGTACAAGAATCAATGGAATGAAAGAATATTTGCACATATATTGGACAGAGAATATTCCAAAATGGATAAAAACTAGCTGGAAACATCAAGCATAAAATATATCAAAAAGCTCTGAGATCAAAGAGGATAGGCACCAGAGCTGTACAGTCACTGAAAAGGGAAAGAAAAAAAAAAACTTAAAAGAAGATAGAGGGGCAGAAAAGGACACCTTACCTTCAAAGGAGTGACAGACAATAAGACTGACAGCTTACTGAGCAGACATGATGCAAGTCAGAAGACAATGAAATGACAGTTTAAAGTACTGAAAAAAAAATAAATGCCAACCTAGACGCCTTCCATCAGTGAACGCATCCTTAGAAAGGTGGTGAGATGAAGAAATTTTCTGATAAATAACATATGAGAAAAGTCATTTCAAGGGCAACTGCACTAAAATATATAACAAAATTGTTCTTTAGGAAGCAGAACTTCACAAAGCAGAGGCATAGTAAAGCAAAGGATGGGTAAGTTTTGAAAGTATTGACCTGAGGGTAAATCTAAATGAATATTGATTGTTCTAAATAATAATATCTAGTGGAGTTTGAAGTGTGTGTGTATGTGTGTGTGTATACACATATATGTACTTGTATGCATATATGCATACAAACACATATATGTATCTGTACTTGTTTATATATATCATTAATATATATAATAATAGAAAAGTTTAGGAGGTAGGCAAATGAACTTAAAATGTATAAAGTCCAGGAATTGATAAAAATATTAATAAAAAGTAGGCTGTTGAAACCTCTGGTACAACAATCCCCAACATTTTTGCCACCAGAGACCAGTTTTCTGAAGACAATTTTTCCATGAACTGGAGAGAAGGGAATGGTTTCAGGATGATTCAAGCATATTACATTCATCGTGTACTTTATTTCTGTCATTATTTTATCAGTTCCACTTGAGATCATCAGGCATCAGATCCCAAAGGCTGGGGATCCCTGCTCTATGGATATCACTTAAATAATAAATACATGTATATAATTAAAAAGCTAAGAGAATACAGAAAATACTTTAAAATTACACAATTATTCTAAAAGAAAATAAGAGTGGAGGGGGAAAATAAACAAAAACAAAAAAACTGAAAATATAAAGATAATAAATTTGAATTCCACATGTATCATTGCCTATATTTATTATATGAAATTTAAATGGATTAACTACTCCAAAGTTTTTAAAAATTGTCAGACTGAATACAAAAATATCAAATGATACTCTGCTTACAATTGATATGCCTTAAATATTAAAAGACAGGAAGTTTGAAAGAAAACGGATGAAGAAACATGCCATGAAAAACTATACATAGAGAGAAATATCTTGTAATAATTGTATTAGGGTTCTCCAGAGAAACAACCAACAGGAGATGATATAGAGATATACAGAAATAGAGCTTCGTCATAGCTCAGTGGGTAAAGAATCTGCCTGCAATGCGGAAGACTTGGGTTCAATCGCTGGGTCAGGAAGATCCCCCGGAGAAGGAAATGGCAACTTACTCCAGCATTCTTGCTTGGAGAATCCCAAGAACAGAGGAGCCTGGCAGGCTACAGTTCATGGGGTCACAAGAGTCAGACACAACTTAGTGACTAAACCACCACCACCACAGAAATAGAAAGAGACTTGGTTCATGCAATTACGGAGGATAATAAATCCCTACACCTGCAAGGCGACTAGGCAGAAGGAGTTCTCTATTACTCTAGGAAGAGTCAGACTTTCCATTCCATTGAGACCTTTAGTCAATCCGTTGAGGTTCACCCACACTGAGGAGAGCAATCTACCTTACTCAGTCTACCAATTCAAACGTTAATCTCATCCAAAGACATTCTCACAGACACACCCAGATTATTGGACCAAATAACTGGGCACACATCACCTAGTCAGGTTAATATGTAAAATTAATTATCACAACAACAAAAAAAGATAAATTCAATTGAAATATATAGCAATCTTAAATTTATATGGACTTAACACTACAGCACCAAAAGAGATGAAGAAAAGTCTTACAGAATTGAAAAGAAAAATAGACAAATTTCAAAAATACTGAAAAAACATTAACATAAATTCTTCTTGTAATTAATAGAAAAGAAAATCAAACAACCAACACAAAAACATAATTGGCAAAAAACATAACTAACAGATGTGGAACACTGTCCCTAACAATAAAACAGTACACTCTATTTCTACCTACTAGAAATACTTTATATAAAAGGCCATCTATGGGTTACAAAACCAGTCTCTACAGATTTATAATGATGAAACTAACATACAAGTCAGTCCCCTACATATGAACAAATTCCATTCTAAGAGCACATTCATAGGTCCAATGTGTCTGTAAGACCAACAAAGAGGCTAGGCACCCGACTAACACAATCGGCTATATAGTACGATACTGTAATAGGTTTTACAGTATTTTTCACATCAAAAAATATAAAAAGCAAGCACACAAAATAAAGAAAATATTTTTAATCTTACAGTATAGCACCTTGAAAAGCACAGTAGTACAGTACAAGAGCAGGCATACGGAGGCTGGCATCGAGTGAACAGGCAAGGAGAGTTACTGACTGGAGGAGGGAGAAGAGAAAGAAAGGAAGGGAAGTTGCTCAGTCGGGTCTGACTCTTTGCGACCCCATGGACTGTAGCCTACCAGGTTCCTCTGTCCATGGGATTTTCTGAGCAAGAATACTGGAGTGGGTTGCCATTTCCTTCTCCAGGAGATCTTCCCAACCCAGGTCTCCTGCATTGTAGGCAGATGCTTTAATGTCTGAGCCACCAGAGAAGTCCAGGGGGAAGGAGAGAAGGTGGGAAATGGTAGAACTGAAGGATCATCAGCAATAGGAGAAGGAGGGCAATCTGCAATTTCACTCACGCCTGACATTGATGGCACAGGTTCTGGTTCCTTGCTGGATTCAGTTCTATCTACCCTTTGGAAAAGCGATCCAGAGATGTCTGGATAGTAGCTCTTTGTTGTTGTTGCTGTTGTTTTTCTTCTCATCATGGATGATATGGTAGCACTGGATTGCCTTCTGAAGTGTTGTTGCAACCTTTGTGTACCATTCTGCGTTCAGGTCCTGTTTCTCAAAAACTAACATCGCCTCCTCAGATAAAAAAATTCCTCTTGCCATTTCCTGCATCCTGAATCCCTTTGGCTCTTCAATTACTTCTTCTTCCTCTTGTCTCTCTTCATTCTTTCTCTTTCTCAACTCCATCAGGTCTTCTGCGTTGGTAAGCTCTTCCTGTTGCACAGCAAGGAGTTCAATGAAGCCATCTTCTTGCAGTTCTAGCTCCAGTTTCTCGCTGAGGGTCACAAAGTTACTGAAGACTTTTTTTCAGGGTAATGGCTGTAACCTCATGCTAAGCAAGGTCAATGGCTTTTATGGCCTTGTCGCTATTATAGTCCTTCCAAAATTGCAACAAGGTTCTTCCTGATTTGTCACTCACCTTTACTGCCTGATGAAAAGTGTGATGCAAATAATATTTCTTGAAAGTTGTTATAACTCCCTGGTCTGTAGGTTTGATGAGTGATGCAGTATATGGTGGAAGAAGAACTACCCTGACGATGGGATGAAAGTTGTCCATGAATGGGGGTTGGCCTGGAGCACTGACAAACAGCAAAAGAATGTTGAATGGGATGCCCTCCTCCAAGCAATGTTTCTCTACCTCTGAGATAAAGTGGTGGAAAAACAAGTCTTGGAAAATGACCTGTGTGACCCAGGATTTGGGGTTACTCTTCCACGTAATAGGAAGTGAGCCCTTCTGTATGTTCTTGGGTTCTCTAAGTGATAAACTAACAGAGGCTTCAGCTTCATATTGCTGGAAGCTCTGCCACCAAACAGAGTTAGCTTATCCTTTGCTGCCTTATAGTCTGTCATCAACTTTTCCTCCTCACTGATATAACTTTGGTCTGGCATCCTCTTACAGCATAGTCCTCCTTAAAAAGCTGTTCGGGTAAATACATGCCTTCATCAATACTTTCTCAAAGACTTTCAGGAAATTACCAGGCATCTACCATATCTGCACTCACTGTCTCACTACTTACTTTTATGTTGTAAGTTTGACTCTAGCCTTGAACTAATGAAACCAGTCACGGCTGACATTAAAAGATGTACCCTCTGATTCTTCACTGTGTTTCTTTTTCAAGTCTTCACACAGGCTTTTATCCTTCTCTTAAGTCAGCATTAAGTTGAGCAGGACTCAACACTGATGCTGATTCTGCGTCCACACAGTGAGAAATTTCTCTATCTTTTCCATCATTTTTCCATGCTCCTTCTATATTATTGTTGACATCACTGGCACAGCACACTTTACATGTTCAATGATTTTGTCTTGGTCTTTAGAATCATACTGATGGTTGAACAATTCATTTTATGAGTGACATCTACCAGCTATTTCCCATCACTTAACTCAATCATTTTTACTCTTGTTTTCATCGTTATCACTTGGTGCTTCTTAGCAGTCCCAGCTTCAAGACCACTACTCTCACACTTGCTTCTGGACATTTTGGGCTTGAAATAAATATACTGTACTACTGTACTATACAGTATTATAAAGTAAAGTACACAAAATCACAACTATGGAGAATGCATGGACATGACAATGTACGCCAGATACACGAAGCAACTTATGTGATTGGACATGTACTGCACGTTTACATCTTTAAGTTTCCCAACCTAAAGGTTCATTGGTAGGGGACTTACTGTATAACATACAGAATATGTTCTTTGATTATAGTGGAGTTAGTCAGCAATGATCAAAAAAATATACAACAAAAATTACCAAATTTCAGATACTTAAGGACCACATTTCTAAACACCTGCAAAACCAGAGAATTAGTCAGAATGGTAATTAGAAACTATTTTAAACATGGAATACCAAAACATGTGGGAAATACAGAAGGCAGTGCTTAGGAGGAATTATGTAGCCTTACTTGTAAGTATTAGAAAAGAAGAAAGGCTGAATAGTAGTACTTTTCTAGTTTACATCAAGTACCAAGGAAAGGAATGACATACTAAAATTTGCCAATAAAAACTAGATAAAAATGAAAAAGAAATGAATTAAATAGAAAATAAACACATAACACAGAAAGTCAAGAACATTAAAACTGTTCTTTAAAAAGACTAACAAAATGATGAACCTCCAGAAACACTACTCAAGGGGAGAAAAAAAAGAAAAAAAAAAACAAGGAATACACAGAATAACAACATCAGGAAAAAAAAAAAAAA
Source organism: Dama dama (assembly GCF_033118175.1). Lineage (NCBI taxonomy): Eukaryota > Metazoa > Chordata > Mammalia > Artiodactyla > Cervidae > Dama > Dama dama. The sequence continues at coordinate 85,058,416 of NC_083698.1, read as the reverse complement.
AAAAACGGGCAACATTACGTACCCCACAAACATTGAAAAAATAGAAAGAACAACTTTATATCAATAAATTAAAAAATTTAGAGGAAGTGACTGGACAAATTTGTTTCAAAACTCAACTTTTAAAATATTAGTAGGCTTTCCACCTGTTAAAGTAGATGAATCCATAATTTTAAAATTTAAAAAAAAAAAGTCCTAGGTGGAAACATAACATGGAACAAGAATGTTCATGATCATTATATCTATTCAACGTAGCACTGGATGGTCTATAAGGCAGTAGAATAAGACAACAGATAGTAAATACACTTCCCAATTCAACATTTTGTTCTGGATTTTATGTATAAAATCATGCCATTTGCAAATAATAGATTTCTCTTTTTCATTTCTAATATTTGCAACTTATGGCACTTTCCACTAGCTTCCATTTTCTAATCTTAAACCTAGTTATTGGGTCTTCTACAGGACTACCCAGAAAACAGTATGTGTCTCCTGAGGTTAGAGGTGGCATAGTTGACCAGAAAGTCTAAAAGGCAGAGAGATCAGACGGCTGTGCCAAACGAGTTAAATGAGCATAGCAGAAATTACCATCATGTTAGACATCACTTACATCTCTAGAGTTTGCTCCTGGTAAGAAGGCATGAGTTTTTTCTGTGGAGCAATGGAGGAACATGTGAGAGAAAGTAGACAAAGCCACTGTAAATCTTCTCACATTGAAAACAATAATAAAAACACTATATTATGTTTACCATGGGATTAGTAGATGGATAAATAGAGGGCTAGATAGGCAGGCAAATAGGTAGGTATATAGATATAATTTCCTCTCAGGAGCTCTATGATGTTGGTTCTATTTATTATCATACCTCTTTCAGATGACAAAACTGAAGCAAGAGATATTAAGTAACCTGCCCAAAGACACATGACTAGTAAGTGGTAGAACCAGGATTGGAACTCAGACAGCCAAGTTCAAGACCTTCTTTAGCACCACACTTTGCAACATAAACAAAAAAAAAGTCTAGGTAAACTACATCTCCAGAAAACTAGGAGGTGGTAAGAGGAAAGGTTGGATCCAGAGAAAATTACAACTCTACATCACAGAAACCTATGAAAGAGCACATGAAAGAAAGAGCTTTAAATACCTACCAGCTCAGAAACAGAAAGTTAACCTGGCAGAATCAAGTAAGTACATTTATTTGACAGTGCCCCCCACCCTCCAATCCTTCTGTCTTTCCCTAGTTTGACCCTAGAGGGGGTTGGAAATTCTAGTTCCAGGAATTAAATATTACCTTCTTTCACTTTCCTTTATTCACTTAAAATACTTAAAAAAATAAAGAAAGAAAGAATCACAGTTTCAAAAAAAATCAGCTTAATTCATATTTTTCAGATTATTCTCTTATTCTGACTTCACCGTAAGAAGGATTCACACCATTTCTTTTAGTTCATTATAATTTGCAAATTTCTAGTCTCTGCAGGTGTGTATCCTCTGTTACACAAAGGATCAAATGCTCATATTTGGAAACACAGGATAAAAAAGAAGACACCTTAGTTGTTGCTTTCCTCCTAACAGTTTTTTTCTTGCCAAACCAATTAAGTAAACAAGCTGTAGTTTCTACTCTAAAAATAAAAACACACATTTACAGTTGCCCAAATATGTTTTCCTTTTCTTACATAAAAGGAAATACTCAGAGGATTTAATTATAACAAGACTTGACATTTGTGGCATAAATATGATAGGTTAGTTAATGTTTGTGTACTTTCTTTAAACACAGAAACAAAGTAAAGAATCTAGCAAGCTGGCTTGAATGCTGTATGGCAGTTGACAAGCTGGAAACGTGCCTCATGGATACTATAATTGTGGCAATTAGCTAGCACCTCTTGGACAAAAATTTTGTCTTTCCTTATGGGGTTTTTTTAACACAGAGGAGAAATATTGGGAAAATTAAGATAGTCTTATGGAAGTGATAACTGTTAAAAGAAAAGAAATATTAAGAGCAGCCTATATTGTGAAACTGCAAGAATTTTCAAAAGAGGGCCTAAAATATTGCTTTCAAAGGAATAACACTGAAGGGCCTCAGCAGCAGCTTTCACATTAGCCTAGAGTCATCTGAAACTTACAAAGTTCAACTGAGGCAGGTGCTGGGCAGACAAAGACTGGAAGGATCCTGTTGAGAAATGATCACAGCAGGATAGTTACTAAGAATAAGAGCAAGAACATTAACCAAAAAGGGTTTTCCAAAAAAACAATTTTCCAAATTCTGATGGAACATCAGCCAAAGTACTATATTTTACCCTCTAACTCTAAATTTGATCTATTTGATCTACTGTTTTTCACAGAGAGAATATTTTTTAAATGCATTTCCCACTTTTTCTTGCTCCTGAAGTCAGTTCTACAAGGGGTTAACAAAAATCTAAATAGTGCTTCTAAAATGAACAGCTTCACAGATTCACTCAGCTGATGGATTCACAAAATGGTAACAGAGCAACAAAGCTCATTCCTCCACCAATACTATGTTCTTTTGCACTTTCTTTTGCCTGTGTATACTATCATGAACAGTTACTTCAGCTTGGAATTAGAACACACTTAGTTTGAGCCGAATCTCAACTTAGATGTTCCTCCCTCTAGGAATTTTCTCATGATTCTTCCAAATATTAGACAGAATCCTTAACACTCCCCAAACTATAGGACTTGTGCTAGGACACATTGAAAGTGAACGTGTTATTTACTCAGTCGTGTCCAACTCTTTGTGACGCCATGAACTGTAGCCCGCCAAGCCCCTCTGTCCGTGGACTTCTCCAGGCAAGAACACTGGAGTGGAATACCATTTCCTTCCCTAGGGGGATCTTCCCATCCCAGGGATTGAATCTGGGTCTCCCACATGGCAGGCATATTCTTCAACATCTGAACCACCATGGAAGCCCACGCTAGAACATATTAGAAGAATCTAAATGTTTAATGTTCTTAATATGTTTCCATACTATCCTATATTTCTCCTCTCATAGTACATACTTAGCATGCACTGTATTGAATTCACTTATTTTTCTCCCTGTGCTAATCTCATAAGATCTATGAAAGCAGAAGACCTGCCTTTACTCTTCACTGCTACTTCCCCAAAGCTCAGTGCAAAGCCTGACACCACAATGACAACACTGAAAATACATGGATGGAAACAACAGTTAAGCTAAAATAGAGCTTACACAAAAACTCACATAGTGAAGCTTTGACTCAGGACATATATGTGAATTTTGGACAGCACTATAAAAAACAAGAACAAGCCAACAAAAGCAGCAGAAATTGGGGAGGAGTAGTGGTTAACAAAAAAAAAAAAAAAAGTGGGAAATAACAGCAAAACTTACAAACAAGGAACATTCAGTAGAAAGTAATTCGACATGCAAGTTAAAAGCTGTACAAGTTACTTTGTCACAATTTGAGATATACCTAATAAAGCCATCTCTTCTGTTAAGGAAGTCACAAACCAGAAATTTTAGAACTCAGAACAAAGATGGTGAGACAAAAGAGGAAATGATGTGTGAGCTGATAGAAGTTGGGAAAGAAGTTAGAAGGATAAAACCAATCACAGAAATGAAGGAAAACAAATAACAGAAAGTGATGGAAGTTCTGAAGGAACACAAAGAACAGAAACTGATGAAAATATAGTAATTGAAAGAGTGAATACAAATGTGTGTCAAACTTAAAAGAAATGGAGTTAACGAAAATTGAGAAGAATCAGAGAGACTATATTTAAAAAAGAAAACAGGCACACCAAGCCAATATAGAATAACTGGAGTCTCCAAAGAGAAAAAAAGACAAAAATCTATATTTAAATATTTAATTCCAGAAAACTCTCACTTTCTGAAACTAGCAGAGTGTATCATAGCAGTAGAAGTGAGTCAGAATGACCAATAATAAGCTATATCCCAGTCAAGTTATGAAACCTTAACAATACAGAAACAAGCAGGAGAAAGTGGGGAAAGGGAGAGAACAAAACAAGTTTCAAATTTCTCTGCAGCAACAGATAACAACAGAATAGAGTGAAAAAATATCCAAAATATCATCAAAGAAAGAAAAGCCTAGGGTTTATTATACAGACAAAGGTACAATAATTATAGAAATATTATTTCCATGAACATTCTTAAGGATTTACTTAGAAAACTGTTAAGAGAAATCATTTTTTCAAAAAGTCAGATTGCTTCTCTGAGATCAACTAATTATATTGATAGAATTGAGACTAAAATAAAAATGGAGATTAAAGTGGCTTGACCACACAATTTCTATTTTCATTGCTCTTTATCTCCTCCTGCATCTTTGAGTTTCATCTGGAAAAGTTTCCCTGCTGCCTGAATAAAACCCTTTAGCATCTTCTTTGTGCCATGTTACTAATGACAGATACTCACAGTTTTTGTTCATTCAAAAATTTATTAATTTCACTTTCATTCTCAGTGAATTCTTTCACTCAATAGAGGATTTCTGGATGGCATTTTGAAGTTGCTATTCCATTACCTTTAAGACTACAATTCTTTTTTCTAGCAAGAAATTACCTGCCAGTGATCACTGTTGCTCTCAAGACAATCTTTTTTTTTTTTTTTTTATTCAGCTGCACTTGGCATTTTCTTACATCTTTTTAAATATTATATTCCCTATCTACTCCTTCTCTCAACAATCCTACTTAAATTAGAATGACTCATTTGTGTACTTTACATTCTCTTGCTTATTTTCAGTTTTGACTTGTCCATGTTCTCTCTGGACATGTTCTTCTGACCTATCAGTTCACAAATGCTGTCCTCATCTATATCTAATATATTGAGAAATCTTTACTGATTATTTCTAAATCTTGTTATTACATTTGTTGGCCTTAAAACAATTTCTTTCTTATGGTGTCCAGTTCTCTACAAAATTAAGTTACTATTTTATCTCCTTTAACTTATTCGGGGAGGGGAGCTCTCTGATGGCTGCACTATCTGGAGACCCATGGGTCTTTTCCATTGCTCATCTCTGCTGGGTTTTTTTCATCCTGTCTCTTCTACTCGTGTGCCATGATATCCTGAATATTTTTTATTATGTTACCAGACATTGTATTTGCAAAATTTATTGTATAAATATTTTTATTTGAGGCTTAAAATGATGTGAGGTTTCGCCAGAGGTGATTTATCTTTACTTTCTGCCAGGGAGGAGAAGGGGATGACAGAGGATGAGATGGTTGAATGGCATCACCAACTCAGTGGACATGAGTTTGAGCGAGCTCCAAGAATTGGTGATGGACAGGGAAGCCTGGCATGCTGCAGGCCATGGGGTCACAAAGAGTTGGACACAACTGAGTGACTGAGCTGAAATGAGGGGCAATATAAACATGGGATTGTTTTTATCCACTCCTGGAAACTAAAATGTTCCAGAGCTGACATCAGTCTCCATGACAGCCTTTCTATTTCCAATTATCCCTTCTTCCAAGGCCGTAGCGTGTTGAGAATCCTTTGCAAGGACACTGGCACCCACCAGACCTCAATTTCCTTCACAGGCCTTAGACTCCAGCTCTGCTCCCACAGAAATATGGAATAAAATTGAGTGGTTTCTTTCCTGACATACCTCACAAGTAATCATTATAAGCAAAAATTTAATTGTAACTTTCTTTCTTTTTTTACAATTTAAAGAAACTATAGAAGCAATGGAGGAAACTATGGAGAATTCACACATAAACTTAAAGTTGGAAAGGATATTCATACCATCACTCAACATCCAGGGTTCTCAAAGAAAAGACTGATAACTTTCACTATCAAAAAAAAAAAAAAAAACAAACCTGCATGTCAAGAAATGCCATAAATGTATTCAAAAGGCAACTAAGGAAATATCTGTGATTCTAAAACAGATGAAGAACAACTCTTGCTAGAAGGTATGTTTCAAAAACTAAATTACAAAAATGAAAAATGGCAAAGGTTATAAGAAGAAAAGAAAATGCAAGCAGCTGCTAGACACATAAATAGATTTCAAACTCATCTATAATGAAAAAAGTAAATTTATCTTGAAAAGTCACCTGATCTTATCATATTTGCAAAAACTGAAAATTCAAAATAACAGACTATGAGGAAACAGACATCTTCATATATCGCTGACTGGAATATATATTGGTGCAATTCTTATGAACAAAAATTTGGCAAGAACTATCAAAATTACAGAGATCTTTGACACCACGATCCAACATATGACATATTTTTCAGATATGTTTGCACAGGTAGAAAAATGATACAGATGCACATACATTCTGTCTTATAAGCATACTGTCTCATAGCAAAAACTTACCCTTGTAATATCAAAATATACATCAAGCCCATACGTCAACACAAGACATATCAAATAAATTATGGCATGAGGACTATAATGATAACTTTTATTTTCATAGATATACCACCATCTTAACACCTATAATGGATCTTATTATATATAAAATTTAAATGATTACTAATATACCCTAAAATGAAAAGCACAGTAACACAAATTAATATAAACCCTATAAAGTAAGAAACAAAATAAAGTAAACAAAGATTTATCTAAGCATTCCAACTGACTGCAGATTTCTGTACGGACAGGAATAATGAGGGGTCTGTCAACAAAAGGAGAGATTGAGAAAGAGACTCTACTGGGATCCATCACCCAACAGTGTGTTTTAGAATATAGGAATGGTATACTTTATAATTCTCTCAATAACAGAAAATAACTCTTGGTCGCCTTCAGAACTTCATGACAAATTGACAGGAAATAAAATTCTTAGATAAATTTACCTTTTGTTTTAATATCAGGTATATAATTACATCACTAATAAATTTTTCTCCATCATCTTATGAAGTCCATGATAACAGTGACTGTGATTATCTTATTTGCTTCTTTTTCACCTAAGTTTGTATCTGATATAGAATTAAGTGTAAAATAAATACATTTTAAATCAATAAATGAGCAAATGAGTAATGCAAAGAAATACAGAAAGCCCCTATCTCTATTACTTCATTTTCTTCCAGCATTTACCATTTAAGCAAAGGCATCTAAGGAAAGGCAGACTGTGCTCTGTAGCAAATAAGCTGTATGCTCTAAGTTCATGCTTACAGGATTTTTAAATTCTCCTTTGAATTTGGTAAAAATATGTTTCTGTGTGAGATTTTTATAGTCTGTACCATAAGATCATTTTTAGTTGAAACTCTTTGGAATACATTTAAATACCATACCTTTTTTAAAATGCAATTATGTCAATCAGTAATGCAAGATCTTGGGCAAAAATGTGAAGACAGTAATAATTAACACAGAGTACTTCCCTTGTACCAGATACTCTTCCAAGGGTTTCATCAAAAATAACCCATTTATCCTAAATTAACTCTCTGAAGGTGGGTTAATTATACCGGTGATGCATCTGAGATAAAAAAGGTTAAGGATGTTGTCCAAAGCAAAGGACCATTTGGGAGTGCAGAGATTCTTCTAGATGCTTAAGGTAAACATCATCCACATGTATGTAAAATCGTATGCACAGAACAGACATGCAGAAGAAACTCAGCAGAGGTTACTTTCAATGGGCATGGGCACTGGAGGAATAAGGATCTACAGTGAGAGGAGAATTGATGTTTTACCATAAACACATTTGTACAATTTGAAAGATTTGCTATGTGCATATGTTACACTTACAGTTTAAAAATAAAAAGAGGGAAAATACTACGTATCTTCAATTTGAGTTATTTACACTCCATTTGGCAAGGGATGTCAAATGAAGGGAGGAAAGACAAGGCCTAAATTGTCAATGTCTTTCTCATGGTCTGTCCTGTTTCACAGAAAGTATTTAGGGTACTCTATAGATGCAAAAAATATGCATTTTATATATGATACAAATAAATCTTTAGGGAAAAAATATAATACAAATGCATCTTGTTTATCCTTATTTGAATTGTTTTATATTTAATTCATTTTAAAAGGTTATTGCGAAATATATGTAATATATCCATGCATTAGTAACTTTATTTATTAATAGAATGATTTCATAAGCTACATGTTCTGAGATGCAGAAGCATTTCTTTGAAAACCGCACTGGCTTTGTTAATCCCACAATTCCAGTCTTGTAATCATTCAATTTCAAATCAGTAACAAATCTCATAATTCTCAAAGCTATGGTGAGGTGGTATGATGAGATATCGGTCTAAAATATTGTTTCAGTTGTCAGGAAAAACACTTGTAAGGAGAACTAGTCTATTTGTCTGTTTCAAAATGAGCTTTAAAAAAAGAGCTGTAATCTGAAAGACAAGAAATAAATGACAGAAAAGACTGATAGTAGCATGAGCCACTACTCTTATTTTGCCTTCTGCTCAATCAGTCAACAAAAAAATAATAATTCACAGGACACAGGATAGAATGGGATGGGGTTGGCAGAGCTTTCTTCACTTTTGAGATAAATACAGGTAAGCAAAGACCTTGAACCTTAAGGAAAACACTTAATCTCTATCGAAAAATACATTTTAAATAAGTATCTATTTGCTGTAAAAAGGATCTTATCATTTGACGAGCGAATGGCTAGCAATGACGGCTGACATTTAATAACACATTCCAATCAACCCTGCACTCTACATTCATTGTCACATTTACTATCCCAGTTTCTGTATGTTTAAAATGGTAAAACAGGTGCCACAAGGGGAAGTGACTTACTCAAAATAAAACACCCTAGAAACAGAAGAGGAAAAACTCAAATCCAGGACTGTCAATTCTAAGTCTGGAGTTGAGCACACAGCATTTATTCACCAGATATTTACCTCACTCCTTTCTGCTAGGTACTCTGCTAAAACCTCAGGATTCAATTATCTGAAGGAGTTTACTTGTTAATGGGAAAGATTAATGACATCAAGTTAACTAACATTTTCAAAGTTATATTTTGTGATAAAATAGGTGATGGAAATGAAGAGAGAGCTGTGGTTAAGACTGAAATGAGGCCTCTTTCAGTGGGGGACCTCTGAAAGCCTTCTCAGAGGTTGTAGCACTGAGATGGGCTCTAATAATCAGAAAAAGCTGCTTGTATAGAGCAAGAGAAAAGACATTAGAAACAGAAGGAAAAACAAAGTCAAAGGTTCAAAGAAAAAATTTCACCTGCTTATGGAACAGAAAAGGAGGCCAGTTTTCTGGACTGCGGAACCAGAGGGAGAAGTCTACAGAAAAGGGAATGGGGCCAGATTATTAAGACTTTATATATCAGGAAAGGAATTATAATTTTATTCTAAATATAACAGAAATTCATTTAAGAAGTTTAAAACAGAAAATAATTTTAAAATACATTTTTAAATATAAAATTTGTTTGGCAAATCAACAGCAGTACTGTTGACTTAAATTAATTGTACAACCTATACTTCAACAAGGATAGTTCTGAGAATGAAAGAAGGCCTTACTAATAATTACACCATAACAACAAATCTAAACTAGGACTGTTCCAGGTATATTAGTTGGTTTTTGCTACATAGCATTATACCCATTCGATATAAGCAACATTTACTTAGCTCATGATTCTATAGTCAGACTCATTCTGTGATCTGGGTCTGCTTAGCTTAACCCCTCTGGATTCAGGCAGAATGAAGAAGGCTAGTTGGTGGCCCAGTGACCTAAGATGGCCTCTGGATCACTCTTGACTCACATATCTGGCTGTTTTTCATCCAGGGTATGGACACAAATGTGCCACTGGTCTCTACTTATCCACCAGGTTGACTCACCCACATGGTAATAACAGGGCTCTACAAGCAACAAAGGCTGAAGCCACAAGGCCTCTTGAGGTCTAGGCTCATAACCCATTATGACTGGTACTTCATCATTTGTACTACATTCAGCGTGTCAAAGAAGGCCACAAGGCAAGCCCCAGGTTTAATGGGTGGGGAGCCAGACTCCACCTTTTGGTGACTGTTACTGTAAAACATTGTGGCCATTTTGCACATTTGTCAACTCTTAAGTTGACAGTTTGGGACGTTGTATAAATGGATATTCTGTGTTAGAATAATCCTTTAAACCCTCCATAAACCATCCATATTCTCAGAATGAAATAGACATCTTTAAAGTAGAGGCTTAAATCAGATATAATCTCTGAAAATACAGGTCAAACATAGAAGATATTTGCCCATTCATCATGCTCCTATGTCTCCTGGTCACTCAAACTGCCTCTGAGGCAAAATACTCTTACAGCTCAAGGATTCTCACCCTTGAGCAGACATTTTGATGGTAGCTGAAAAACTAGCGACTGCAACTGGACAATTAAATGCCTGTAGCTTTGCCATATCATCTAAGGAAATTCAAAGGACTCATGGTAAAACTTAAGAGCAACAGGAAGGAAGTGCAGGTCTCACAACCTGACATGTTATTAGCTTTACTCCTCTTCTGGTATACTCATATCTTGTGCCTACAGTGAGATCGCCACTAGCCCACAGTGTAACCAGATCCCCACCTCCTACTGCAAGTCAACTCCCAGTGGACCAAGATTTTACAAAAATTTTTATTTATTTTTATTTTTTTTCAGCCATGCTGTGTGGTATGTGGGATCTTAGTTCCCCAACCAGGGATCAAACCATTAGATTCTGCATTAGAAACCCAGAGTCTTAATCACTGGACTATCAGGGAAGTCCCCAGAAGTCTTCATTCTGAAAAGCTTCCTAGAATATCTTGATGGGCCGCCAGGTTTGAGAACGATTGATATTATGGACAAATTTATAGTTGAACCTAGATTCTCACTTACTCTTACTCATCTGTGTTTTCTTGGAACTAAAGAAATCATAATGTATAAATTATTTTCTAAGATGAGACAAAATATTATTTCAATTTCTGTGAAATACTTTTACTAGAAAAAGAAAATTTTGCATCACTAAGAAATCCGTCCTAAGGACAATATATCTCCAATTTCAGACACCTGGTTCCTATAAATTAGAATAGTTTCTAAGGGATATGGCTGGCAGATGCCACTTTTATGGAGTGAATCTTCAAGATTGGTACAGTATTCTCCTGAAAAGAACACTGAAATGTATAAAAATGAACGATAACAACCACAGAGCACACAGAAAAGAAAATTCTGCTCAGTCACATCTAAACTAATGGAGAACAGAATCAGCGCAAAGGTTTGCCATTTCTTCCTTTGGTGTACACCAAACACTGTTAAAGTAACAATAGTAGTAATGCTATCAGCACTGAGTCCTACACTATAGCCTCCACAATGCCTCTCACTAAGCACTGTGCTTGCATTAGCCTATTGAATCTTCACAAAATCATGAGATAGGAATATTATCCCTCCTTCAGAGATAAAGAATCCAGAATGTAAGACTGTTAAGTAACTTATCCAAGACACACAGCTGGTGACAGAGCTGGGATGAGACCAAGGTCATCCTATCTCAAAACCCCCAAATTCACCCATTACTTCAACCTGCCACAGAGTGAGATGAAGGAGGAGAGCAAAAGCAGAGAAGTGACTAGAAAGCTGAAAACAAGGTCATGATTTCTCAATATACACTCAGAAATAACTACAAATTTGGCTTCCAAACTTGAGCTTCTCCCAATCCACAATTCAGGCAAATATAAACTACTCCCAGAGGAAAATTAACAGAGAATTATGCTCTATTATTATGCTCATCTTCTAGTCCTTTGCACTTGAGAATATTATTAAGCTAAAATGTGGGGTTTTTTCCCTTTTTGATGGGGAGTATTGTTTCTTTTACCATATCCATAACTGTCAGTGAGATGAAAATTTATTTTGTGCTTAATCAATAAAAAATAATGGCATTCAAGGGCTGCCCACCAAGTGAACAAAAGTCATTGGTAAAAATTATTTGTTAAGTCCAATTGAATGGGTTCCATACAAACGGGCAAACAGAAAGCAATGCAAGTCATGTGCTAACACATACCACTATATGAATGTATCTTCCTACAAGAAAAAGGACATTTCACCAATTTGCCAAGTAGGGCATGAATTTTCACAACTACTCAAGTAAAAATTAGCCATATATAGATTATTCTTAGGAATAATTTTGTTTGAAAGTGATGCCTCACCTAGCAATAAACAGTCAGTGCAGATCATTTGAACATAGCTTGCACTGTAAATTTTTGCTGAAAAGCTTTTCAGATCATTATTAAAGACTTTTAAATATATCATACATTCATTTAGCTCTATTTTTTTACTTCTGTTATTATACCTTCTAAGTGGCAATCTGTCTTGTGAAAATTTACACAGCAAATACTTTAAGTTGTCTTATTAGAGGTATTCCATAGAGACACTGTTTCCAGTACATGGAATGTGCGTGCGTGCTAAGTTGCTTCAGTCCTGTCTGACTCTGGGCAATCCTACGAACTGCCTCTGTGCAACCCTATGGTCTGCAGTGCTCCATGGGGTTCTCCAGACAAGAATACTGGAGTGGGCTGCCATTCCCTCTTTCTGGGGATTTTCCCAACTCAAGGATTGAAACCACGTCTCATATCTACTTGCAATGGCAGGTGGGTTCTTTACCACTAGCACCACCTGGGAAACCCAAATGGTGTATTTAATATTACATTTATCTATCACATATCTTTATTTTCTCCTGGACATTGTATCTTTATTTTCTGTGCTATCATTATTAAGAATTATTAAGAATGGCCTGGATTCATTTTAGGTACAATTTAACAAATCAAATTTAAATGTTTTGCAGATACCATAAAATTCCCCTATGACTCAGAGCTGCATGCTGGGTTCAATTATTTGACTGTATCTAGATGTGAGTAAAAGAATAAAACCATATATTTTCTGGGAGTACATTCTCAATTTTATAAGCCCTCCAATCTCTTCCTATTTTTAAGAACAAAGAGGCATGAAGGGAGATATAAGAGCATTTGACCCAAATATCAGATGTGTAGAGACCTGTACCTAAAGTAAGGAAGGGTGATGTTTTACCGTAAACAGAGAACTCCTGAAATACATCAACGCTGCAAAATCAGAGTGAGATGGCAGGGCCAAAGTGACAGAAAACTACACGGTCTTAAAGAACCCTTAAGAGGACATTATCTTTCTTTTAAAATGCTCAGTTTAATTAGTTCCTCGTAATTGCTGTAGAAAAAGAAGGAAATAATCTTTACTCTTCAAACAATTTGATAAAATCTTTAATCTGTATGTAAGCAGAGTGTTCAGGTGTGTTAGGATCTCCACTTAAAAGTAGACAAGAAGCATATCTACATAGCCCATCTAGACGGGGAAAAAAAAAAAAAAAAACTAAAACTTTGCTTTGTGGAGCTGAATAATATGACGAGTTGTTATACCAATCAAATTACATAAGAAATGGCCAAATGTCTGTTTTGTGCTGTGTGGAGACAGACACTAACAATCAAAGCTAGGGAGTTTTAATGAGGAGACTTAATTAAGACACACATCATCTTCCGAAAACATGAGTCTTTAATTCTGAGAAAAATCACTGCCAAACTCAGTTCAGCTGTGCTAATTAGCAAAGACTGGGAATTCAGAAAATCAGGCTGTTAGAAAAAGGTATGCTAAAGAGTGACTATGGAGTATTGGCCACAGAGTATATTGTCGGGTTTCTGATCCTATGACAGAAACTCGTAGACGTGGAAAGGGACAGGTCTTTGTTCAAATGATACCCGACCAGACCTTTCCACGAAAAGCAGAGTTCTATAAACATCCTGACACCTGGGAACCTCAAAACCAGAGACCAAGGTTTTGGTCTCATTACATTCTTTGGCTATCCTTGCAATTTTTGAATAGCTCAATTTAATTGAAAATAGTGTCTTCAATTGAGCTACATCTGTCTCTTTAGGGTTTTCATTTATTGCTTAATTCTTGCTCTCTGAAATTATCCAGATGAAGTCTAACCCGATTTCTTATACATATATCTGTTTTCTCTTTTCTAACACAACAGGATTCCCTGCTGTTTCTACTGTCCCTCACATAATCCTGCTTCAGACCTTACCACCATCTGGGTCAGTCTCTTCTGAAAAAGATCAGTTGCTGTTTTTCTTAAAACTGTGGTACCTCAAAGGGGAATCTGTTCAGTGTGTTTCCAGTCCTCTGGATTCTAGAATTTTGTAATTGCTACCTAAGTTTGCATTAACATTTTAATAGTTACAACACACCATTCGCTGATTTTGAACTTGCAATCAGCTAAAACACCTGTCTTTTTCTTATGAACAGCTATTGAGCCAGGTTCCTCTGTATTTGGTACTCTATCAGTTGTTTATTAATTTAAGTTCAAATTTGTTTAATCTTTATTGAACAAGTGATCAATGTCCACTTGTTGAAAAATTAGAAAATCATCAAGATGAGCAAGAACATAAATTAAGTATAAAGCATCACTTGACTCCAAACATTTGAAGAAAACTGCTGTCTACAATTTTTAAGTACTTTCCCAAGTGCCTTTTCTATATATACACATGATGACTGTTGGATATTTATGTGAATTTCTGTATACACACATAAAATATAATTATTATATATAATGTATACTATATGATATATAGTTCAGATATATTGTTCAGTCACTCAGTCGTGTTCGATTCTTTAGTGACCCATGGACTGTAGCCTGCCAGGCTCCTCTGTCCATGGAATTTCCCAGGCAAGAACACTAGAGTGGGTTGCCATGTCCCTCTCCAATAAGAGTATTATAGTATTACTATACATACTAAATATAATAATATATACTCTTATGATCTACCTTTTTTCTCAACTGCACTTTGGAAATGTCTGTAAAATTTTTAAGATACATATTTTCCACCTAAGTTTTTCTTTAAAAATGCCTTCACAATATTTCAGTTTTGGAGGTAACATTGTTCCAGGTACTATGGCTACGTATAATAACAAACCACTTCAAATTGTAGTGACTTAAAACAACAGTATGCATTTTGTTCACAAATCTGCAATTTGGAAGCATTCAACAATTTGTCTGCTCTAGTTAGAATCAGCTGTAGTGACTCAAAGGCTGGAGGCTAGAATCATCTGAAATCTCATTCACTTAGATGATTAGTAGATGCTGGCTGTTGGCAGCAATCTTACCTGGGGCTTTCTGCTGGAACACCTACAGGTGACCTTGCCATGAGGCCTGGGCTTCATCCCAAGCTGAGTTTCAAGGGAGAAAAATCCCAAAGGAGAGAATCAGGTGAAAAGTCTTCTGCCTTTAAAAGTCATCCAGTTTCACTTTCATCATCTGTTACTCAGTGAAGGAGCCATAAAGTATTGCCTAGGTTCAAGGGAAGGGAAAACTCTAACTGGGGAGTGACAAGGTTAAGGAAGAACATGTGAGACTGAAAATGCTGTTGTAACTGTCTTTGAAAATCAGTATTTCCACAGCCATAATTCATTTAACCTACTTAATACTATTTAAAATTTTCACCAATACAAAAACAATTCTCAAATAGACATTTGTGAGTATTTACACAATTATATTCCTAAGATATTCTGAGACCAGTGTTTACAAAATTTAAGCACATTTTGTAAGGCTTTTGATAGATATTGGCAAAATGCGATTCAGGAACATGAATGGCACTTTAGACCTCAATCATTAGTGTATTAAAGGAAAAGCCCATCTCTTAACTCTAGCTTAAACCCTTGGAATTATCAAATTTCATAATATTAGCCAGTTCTATATTATTGTTATTTAAATTTGAGTTTCTTTGAGTACATCTGAACATTTTATATGTCTACTGGTTATTTGTATTTCTTCTTAGAAATTTCTTTTTTCTTGCCCTTTGATCACTTTTCTTTTGATCTCTCTCTTTGAAGTTTTTGTTAGAGAATTTTATGTATTAACATTAAACTTTGTCAAATATATTGCAATGCTTTCCCTGATTTGTTATTTGCCTATTACACTCTAAGTCAAGTTCTTATATTTTCCTGTTTGCAAAAGAATACTCAGCTCTATGTATACATATAGCTGATTCACTTCATTGTACAGCAGAAACTAACATGGCATTGTAAAGTAATTACGTTGTTGCTGCTTAGTTGCTAAGTTGTGTCCGACTCTAGCAATACCATGGACTGTAGCCCATCAGGCTCCTCTGTCCATGGAATTCTCCAGGCAAGAGTACTAGAGTGGGTTGCCATTCCCTTCTTCAGGGGATCTTCCTAACCCAGAGATCAAACCTGAGTCTTCTTTGGCAAGCGGATCAAACCTGAGTCTTCTTTACCACTTAGCCACCTGGAAAGCTTCTCTTAAAGACCTACACACCTACATAAAAATTAACCTGTATTTTCTACTAACATTTTAAGATTTAATTTTTATATAATATCCTTAATAAATCTGAAATTTTAGTGTATGGAAAGAAGACTACATTTTTTCCTAAATAATTGTCTCTTTTCTCAAATACTGTTTAAAAATTAATCATCAATTATTTATGTATTTATCATACACCAAATATATATATTTTAAATTTTCTTTATGATTCCATTTATCTGTCATTTCCAACTTGTCTATCAAACTATACTACCCATTTATCAATGAATTCTTACTACACTATTCTATATACTGCTGCTTTATAGGCAATGATATATAAACTTTTTTTGTTTCTTAAGCTCATTTGAGAATTTGATGGACTGTTTAGATTCTCTACTTAGAGAAATGTACATATATGCATACACAAAATTGTTTTCATTCAATTTCCTACAATTACCCATCTCTGACATTCATATAAGGTGTCTTCATCTTTGCCAATATCACATGAATTTAAGTATTTTTATTTTTTAGACTTATTTTGATTGAGTTCTCTTTTCCATTTCATTTTGTTATATTTGTTTGTTGATAACATATAAGAAAGCTGTTGACTTTGTTAAACAATTCTTTTCATCCAGAATTTTTTTTGAATTCTTTCAAATCTATTTGTTTCATATAATTTTTGTGTTCTATATAGGCTTCCCTGGTGGCTCAGATGGTAAAGAATCTGCGGCAGTGCAGGAGACCCAGGTTCAATCCCTGGTTGGGGAAGACCCCTTAAAGAGGGGAATGGCTACCCACTCCAGTATTCTTGTCTGGAGAATTCCATGGATGGAGGAGACTGGTAGGCTATACAGTCCATGGGGTCACAAAGAGTCAGGCATGACTGAAAGACTAACACTTTCATGAGACAGTCAAACCATCTTCATTGAATATAATATGGCCTTCTCTTTCACAGCATTTAAATATGATCTACATCATGTCAGAATATTTACAATATACATCTTTGTTATAATATCTAGAACAAGGCTTCATAATAATAGAGATAATATACTTTATTTTTTTCCATTTTTTTCATGCATGAGTTAATGAGAATGCAACTAAACTTTCACCTGGTTACATGTGCAAGATAAAAATCCTTTACTATGTTCAATTTCCTTCTGTTTTTTCCTAAGTTTTTCTTCTATTCCCAGTTTATTAAACATAAGTACCTTTTTAAAGTTTTACTGAGATATAATTCACTTACCATTAAATTCATCCTTTTAAAGTGTAAAATTTAGTGGATTTTAGCATGTGCTCAGTCGCTCAGTTGTGTCTGACTCTTTTCGGCCCCATGGACTATGGCCCACCAGGCTCCTCTACCCATGAATTTTCCAGGAAAGAATACTGGAGAGGGTTGCCTTTTCCTACTCCAGGGGATTCTTTCTGACCCAGGGATCAAACCCACATCTCCTGCATTGCAGGTGGATTCTTTACCACTAGCACCACCCGGGAAACCTGGACTTTAGTATAGTCACAAAATTATGCAACCATTACCATTATCCAACTCCAAAACATTTTGTCACTCCAAAAGGAAATCATTTGCTTCATTTGCTAATAGTCACTCCCCATCCCCTGCTTCTCCCAGGCCCCGGTAACCACTAATTTACTTTCGGTCTCTATGAATTTGCCACTTCTGGATATCTCATATAAACACTTTCTTAATGAATTCTGCCTATTATTTCAACTCTAAAGATTTTTATGATTCCTGATTCTACTCCAGATCATATTAGCTCTTAATTTTGTACTGCCAGATAAATGTTTATCAGTTTTATATGTATGCTTCTGCATCTTAAGTCATTAATAAATTTTACAGAAATGTCTCGATTACTTATGCAACTTCTATGTAGGTGTCTCCTGTTACTTTGGTATTAATACAAAAAGCTAAAAATGTACTCATCTTTAGAATCATCTTGTCTGCACATCTCAATTTTGCCTAAAAAAACTATTAAGTGATTAAGTTAAAACATAATACATTGTTTCTCCTGTACCAATCAAACTTTGCCAAATGCTGAACTTAGTTTTGGAAGCAAAGTTTATTCTAACTCACTACATACTACATCTAATCAATGAACCTTGTTCTATATGTGAATAAATTATCTCTTTCATGATGAAAGCCAGACTCTTTTCTAGTATTAACTACAAACTTAATGACCCATGATTTTCAGAACAAAACTTTTAAAAAATCAAATTGTCACAGCTTTTCCTTACTTTACATTCTATGACTTTTCCCTTTTCCACTATATCTGAAAAATCACAGGCAATGTGGCAATTACTAAATCTCCACTTTAGTATCTGCTTTGTAAACTCCACAGCTTAGATGGATAAATGGTGAAAGGGGAAACAGCATAATCCACATCAATCCACCAAGATGCTAGTGATTCTTGACCCACAGTTTATGAAATGCTCCACACTGAACGTTAATAGATAATTCAATATATCATTTATCCCTGGAACATTTGATCACTATAAATTATTATGAAGATGAAGAGTCATAGACTCTGACATACACAGCAGTGGCATCGAGAAGGGCCAAAGAATGGTCCCAAAGAGCACTTCAGATTTTCATGCCCCTCCTCACCAACGAGGTCTGATACCTGCTTCTGAGGCTAGGCTGGACCTGCCACCAGTGTGGTGAAGGTAGTGAGGCAGGTATGAATGCTGCTCTGTCCACTCAAGCTCCTTTCCTAACCCAATTCTTCCCACCCCTTGTGCTGTCAACTGCAACCTCACTTTTGGACAGACCTGACTTGACCAGACTACAGCCTCAGTCTCAGAAGACATCCATCTTCTGGAATCAATCTCTAATTCCTTCCTGTAAAAGCACTTGATCTCACAGCCCACTAGACTTTTGGCCTTGTGTGGATGTGTGTATACATATATATATATATATATATATATATATATATATATATATATACTGTAGAACCAAAACAAAATGGAGTCACTTATGTTGAAGACAAAATGGAGTTGGTAAATGTAGCCACATGAAAGAAAAATGTGCCTACATTTACCAACTCCATTTTGTCTTCAATATAAGTGACTCCATTTTGTTTTGGTTCTACAGTATATAGGAAGCTGTGGTACATATACACCACGGAATATTACTCAGCCATTAAAAAGAATTCATTTGAATCAGTTCTAATGAGATGGATGAAACTGGAGCCCATTACACAGAGTGAAGTAAGCCAAAAGAGACAAACACCAATACAGTACACTAATGCATATATATGGAATTTAGAAAGATGGTAACGACAACCCTATATGCAAAACAGAAAAACAGACACAGATGTACAGAACAGACTTTTGGACTCTGTGGGAGAAGGCGAGGGTGGGATGTTTTGCGAGAACAGCATCGAAACATGTATATTATCAAGGGTGAAACAGATCACCAGCCCAGGTTGGATGCATGAGACAAGTGCTCGGGGCTGGTGCACTGGGAAGGCCGAGAGGGATGGGATGGAGAGGGAGGCAGGAGGGGAGATCGGGATGGAGAACACATGTAAATCCATGGCTGATTCAGGTCAATGTATGGCAAAAACCACTATAATACTGTAAAGTAATTCGCCTCCAACTAATAAAAATAAATGGAAAATAAAAAAAAGAAAAATGAAATTTAACTTTACCTAACATTAGTTGCAGGAAACTGACAGCTCTTCTCAGAAATTAGCAGAGTACACCAGCCAATCCACAAATCCCAAATGTGTTCACACCGCCTTTGGACTTGGTTGATCCTGACTCAGCTACCCTCACCCAAAAAAGGAAGAAGCCACCAGGAAAAAGACAAATAACTTCTGCATTTACTCCATAAAAATCCGTTAGTTCTTACTAGTCACTTGTGTTCTTTTATTTTCTTCTGACTTTTTAAAAATTTCCTTTGGAATATCAATGTCTTTGTTACTGGTTTCTAAGAACTCATTTATGACGAAGGAAGTTAACCATTTGTCATGTGATACAAATGAAATATCATGTTTTATTGGCATCAATTTACTATGGTGGTCTGTATTTTGGTTATGTATTAAAAAATAATTATGTAGTGATTAAAAAACAAAACAAAAAACTGCAGTCAGTAAGCAACAGGAAACATTGCTGGTCGCCTTGAGTTTCCCGGTTTTCCAGGCCGTAAGCCTTGAAAATAAACTCATCTTTCGGTTTTGTTTTATTCAGTGTCCAGAATTTGGTTTTGGACATTACATACCTGTGCACACATAAGAGCCAGAAGTCCGTACTGAATGACACAGCCCATGCCCTAAAAAAGAAATGACAGAAAACCTTCAAAAAACGGGGAACGGAGGGCTTGTCCACACCCTGCCCCACTCTGTGTTGTGGAGAGTCAGTGAGCATCACACTGAACTTTCGCGAGAAGTGGGAAGTATCGCGCCTGCGCACAGCAGTAGCTCCTGCCGGCGGTGGCAGGTCCGCTGACAGATGTGTGACAGAAGTAGTCTGTGTGGAGGCCACTGCACCCCAGGGAAATCGCCACCATCAGCAGCATCTTAGCCGACACCTCTGGGATCGAAGCCGAGATGGCTAGGACTAAAAGTACAAAACCACTGCTTAGAGCTGCTTAAGGCTCTCTCCGTTAAGCTTCACAGAAAACTCATTTCTCCAAAAGGTGGTGGTGCTGGTGAGCCAGAAGGTTTTGGTGTGGCCAAGAGAGGTGATGCTCCAGTTGAGTTAGTGGGCTTTCTAACTGTGGGGAAGTCCAAGCAGTTAAGTAACTTGGCTGAAGTATATTCTGAGGTGGCCGCTGGGATTCACTCTGCTGACCGCTGTGTCATCAGATACAAAGGAACCAAGATCCGGCTCCTGGATCCCTCAGATATCATTGAAAGTGTCAAGGATGGGAAAGGTAGAGAAGCCGTCAAGTCATTGCAGTGGCCCGAATGTGTCACTTGATCCTGCTTGTTCTGGGTGCTCTGAAACCTTGGAGACCTAAGAATATAATTGAAAATGAACCGGATGCCTTTGGCATTCGCTTAAACAGCAAACCCTTTTATATTGGCTTTCAGAAAACGGAAAAAGGAAGCATTACTCTGAAGGCCACTTGCTGCCAGAGTGAGCCGGGTGCTGAAACTGTAAAGAGCATTCTGCTGCTGCTGATGCTGCTGCTAACTCGCTTCAGTCGTGTCCGACTCTGTGCGGCCCCATAGACGGCAGCCCACCAGGGTCCGCCGTCCCTGGGATTCTCCAGGCAAGAACATTGAAGTGGGTTGCCATTTCCTTCTCCAATGCACGAAAGTGAAAAGTGAAAGTGAAGTTGCTCAGTCGTGTCCGACTCTTCGCGAGCCCATGGACAGCAGCCTACCAGGCTCCTCCGCCCATGGGATTTTCCAGGCAAGAGTACTGGAGTCGGTTGCCACTGCCTTCTCCAAAGAGCATTCTAGCTGAGTACAAAGTTCCTAATGCTGACGTGACCATAGCAATGCCACAGGGAATTACTTCACTGAAGAGGTGGAAAGAGGCAATTTATATCCTCTGTAACTGTGTGCTAGTTAAATAAGATTGATCAGATCTCCACTGAGATATTGTATATTATCTATATGAAGTCTCACTGTACCCACCGCTGCCCATCACTGGGATTTTGATAAATTTTTGGAAAAGATCTGGTAGTATCTGAAATTTGTAAGGACTTAGACCAAACCCAAAGGCCAGTTCCCATATTAAACATACCCAGTTCAATGTTACCTTACCCAGGACCACAATGGAGGATTACTGCTGAAAATTAATGAAAATATTATCAAAGAATTTAAATATGTTCCAGTCTGTGGTTTCTCTGTGAAAGACACACGCAAAAATGGTTAATGGTTGGGGAATAAGAATGTCATTCAGACATGGAAACCTTCTCTTTCCCCATCTTCTATGTCAACCACTATAGCTTTCCCCATGACCAAGAAGCTTACCCCAAACCCATTCTGGATTTGGATCAGGATTCATAGGAGGGAGAAGGAGGCATCCAAACTGGATCTTCATTTATCTTCATGTCATCTTGTACTTGGAACTGCATGAAGGGCCAGGTTAAAAAAAAAAATAATGGACCATATTCATTAAGATTTATTTATTTATTATTTATCTATTTGATGATTTATAATTAAGATGGTCGTAGGATCGTAAACATTTTTGAAATCTTGTTCAGGGCATGAGTATGCAAATCTGCCAATATGTAAACAAGGACACCTTAACTGAGGTGAGGCTAATGAATGTTTAATGAATTCTTGAGCGACATAACCTTTCAGTGATGGTGCTATCTCTGATTTTCATGGTTGCATATAAGACATATCAGTAATTACTTATTTAAACTTTCATCTGTCATCATTTAATTAGTGGAAATAGAGACAAACCTGAATATATTATTTTAAAAAGTGACAAAATATTATAATTACCAAAGAGAAAAAAATTGTGAGAGCTCACTTAAGACCACTTCTGTTGTTTTTTAAATATCTATATTTACAGAGATATATTGAGATAAATATCAGCTTTATGGCAACCCAGATATTTCCTGTTGACTTATGAAGATGATCGATAGGAACTGCTACAAAACAGAAGAAGAGGTAAATCCTTAAAATATTCCATTTTGGAATGTGTCCATGACCTTTTGTGCCTTGTGCCAACGTGATGAATTATTCATAGAACACTGATAACAGTGTGATACATAAGTCTTATACACTGAACTGGAAAATGGAAGATTGTAATTCTCCTTTTGGCTCTGTCATTACCTTTTGACCTTAGCCAATTCATTCATTCATTCATTGACTCAACAAAATCTTAGGAAGTTTCTCCCATGTGCTATGCACTGTACCAAGGAATGGGATGTAGCAATTAACAAAATGTCCCCAAACTCATAAAACTTACAATACAGTCATTTAACTTCTATTCATTTACTTCCTAGTCAAGACACATAATTTTTTTTAGTCTTGAGTGTTTTCATTTTTAAATGAAAGAATTGGGTATTTATAATATCCTATCCTGAGTCTTCATCAATAAAACACATGTTTTCATATGTTCTTCATAATAATTATAGGTTGTCCTGTTGCAAAATTCTTATGTGACCACTAGCAACTGTTTCTTGAGCCAACTGGCATTTTGTTGTATGTCAGATGCTATCAGAGTGAGTACTCACTAAACAATGCACATGTCCATTCCATCACCTTGAGCTAACTCAGAGCATTCCAACCGTGTGAATGTGCTATGGGAGTGGGAGATGACAGTAGTTCCCTCCCGCTTTAGAGTAGTCTGATAAGGATATGATAGGTTAGAGTACCTGGCTTGTGATCTCCCAAAGGAAACAACCTCATATATCTCCTTTTTTGTATTGTATACATATTTCATTTTCTAGGTATACCATGATGTAAAAGACATTGGGAAGTATTACTCTATTCTAGGTATACCATGATGTAAAAGAAATTGGGAAGTATTACTCTATCCAACCAATTGACAAAATAAAAATGCAAATTTACAAAATATTAAAAAAAGCAAATCATCAGAGCAGAAGAAAATTAGGAAGTAGTTACTGTCAAGTTCTAAACATCTTTTAGAGCACCAAAACTAATTTAATCTTATCTGCATAAAATTGGGACCAACAGATATTAAACTATTTCAGAAAATACAAAACTATACATGATTATGCCATCAAATCTAAAGTGAAGGAATAAGTAGCATCTTTTGTCAGAAGTCTCAAGCTATAAATGAATTATTTCAGTTTATGAAGCAATGTCCCCTTTCCCTTTTTAAAATATGTTTATAAATAATCATTCTCTAAAAGGGTTATAAATAGCCTCTATATTTGTAAATTTGAAAAATATACATTACCAAATCTAAATTCCACTGATTATATCCCTTTCATCCTAAAGGATAATTATTTTTAAATATTATATTTAAAATATATCTTATTCTGACTTAAATATAAAGAAATAAATTGGATCAGAGCCCTGATTTATATAAGAACTCCTGTTGGTCCTACCTATCATCCCTCAAGTTGCTCAAATCTGTCCACCTGCACATTTACATAGCCACTACCTTAAGCCTATCTTTCGTGTCTATCATCCAGTCCACCTCCCCATTGTTTCCAGAATGCTTCTCTGTACTCTGAAAAGTGTTTTAAAGGATCCACTTTGTCTATAGAAATGGTTTTTCACTGAAGAATAAATATGCAAGCTACTATAGCCTCAAAACTGTTGTAGGGAGGGATTTGTATGTTTCTCAAGTAGATTTTATTTAAGAATTAATGACACTGGTCAACTGACTAAAGTCAAAGTTCTTTGATATGGCACCCAAAGTCCTCCTTGATATGCCCTCAGCATCTCTCTTTAATCTTTTCTCTTACTATCCATATTGGAAATGGATAGTTAACTGTCTGCATGCATGCATGCATGCTCAGTCACTTCAGTCCTGTCCAACTCTTTGTAACTCTATGGACTATAGCTTACTAGGCTCCTCTGTCCATGGAATTCTCCAGGAAGAATATTGGATTGAGTTGCCATGCCCTTCTCCAGGGGATCTTCCAGACCCAGGGATTGAACCCACATCTCCTATGTCTCCTGCACTGCAGGTTGATTCTTTACCCACTGAGTTACCTGGGAAGCCCAGCATGGTCTACATATGTGCTAAGTGCATATCAAGTCACTTTAGTCTTGTCCAACTCTTTGTGACCCTATGGACTGAAGCCCCCCCAGGCTCCTCTATCCATGGGATTCTCAGGCAAGAATACTGGAATGGGTTGCCATTCCCTCCTCCAGGGGGGTCTTCCTGACCCAGGGATCAAACCCGGGTCTCTTATGTCTCCTGCACTGGCAGGCAAGTTCTTTACTACTAGCATCACCTGGGAAGCCCCAACACTGTCTACAGTTCCCCCCAATATTGATGCATCAAATGCTGGTGTATTTAAATATTCCTTTCCTTTGCTTATGATATCCTTCACCTGCACTTGTATACCCTTCAAGTACACTTTTCTGATCTTCACAGATAAAGTTAATCACTCCACTCCCTCCATGTTTTACATCTACTGCTCTTACAACACTGAGATAAAAGTGTACTTCTGTCCATCTTATCTGCTAAATAGGATCTCTCTGAGTATAGACAGTGTGGATTGTGTCTTATTCAACCAGTGTAAGTCCAAGCATATTAAGTACACAGCAGTTATAAATTAAAGGAAAATCTTTCCTATGAATTTTTCATAATATTCATTGAAACTTTAGAAGCCAAATTATAATTGAGGAGCCTTGAAAGATAATATGATGTCAACCTTGAAAAAATATTTTCAACTCCTAACAAAATTAAAAAGTTTAGTTCTGTGTAGTGAAGAAAAGGTTTGATGTTACAACGCCTATATTCAAAAGTCCTTATTCATTTCACTAATGACTATGAAGTGGGCAGTATGCTAGGTACTGAGATTGAAAGATGAATTAGAAAGGATCACTAGAACCTTCAGTTCAAAATTATATATGATTATCTATACTAGTTTCTGGAAGGAAATGAATGTGAACTGGTATTTTTCAATATTTAATTAATATTATATTTTGCCTTTGTTCCACAAAATAGACTCACCCTGCAGTCACATGGCATATGCTTTAAGATTCTGAGAAAAATTATTTTAGACCTAAACTCTATACCGAGCTATAACAGTGAAGCCATCCTGAAAGGGAGTTCCCAGCAGTGCTAGCTTACATCATCTTTTTAAAAAGAAAGCAGTTTAAAGAGAGAATCTCATTCTCAGTATGTTCCAGGAAAAACAAGTGTCAGTATTTCTTCTGAATGCACTAACATGGGTCATATGCAACTCTGAATCAATCACTCTGGCCAAGAGAATAAATTGGTTAAAGGGCCAGACTTAGGTTATATCTGTGTGCCTGGAAAAAGAGTAGTAAGGGTAAGATGTCAATCACATCTGAACCAGATTGAGAGTGAGTTCTTCCAAATATAATCAAGTCAGCAGTATAAGAAAAAGAGAAAAAGATGCTGAAAATCAAAACAACACAAGTCTGTTATAGAGTAGGAAGAGAGAAAACGTCCAAATCATATGAATCTATGCTCTGCCTTCAGCATTATTCCTCACTAAGAATGTGAAAACTGTTGTGGTTCCAGGTGCAGTAGATAGGGAAAAGAATGTCTTGCTACAATTATAAAAACAGGTGTGACCTCACCAACTTCAGGGAAATTCTTGGAAACTCCCAGACATCCATGAGCCCCATGTTGAGAAGCACCGCTATGGGTAATGCTTCTTAAATTTTGATGTCTTACATCAATCTCTTGGGAATTCTGTGTAGCTTGTGATTTGGTTGGTCTTGGATGGAACCTAAGATTCTTCATTTCTAACAAGCTTCCAGGCAATGTTAATGCTGCTGGTCCTTGAATCACTTTCTGAGTAGCAAAATTTAAGCAATAAGAACATAATCAATTCTCTTGAATCCAGAGTCAGAGAATTCATGACTGGTTTACCCTGTTGTTGTTCTCTGTATATCTATTATTCTCTTTCTCTACACTGCCATCACAATGTCAGCTTTGTTCTAAGACTGATTTCACTCTTTAATTATGGGATGTCTTGTAAGAAACATCTGAGTTTTATACTTCTCTCATTGATGTCCAGCTGGTAAAAGCATTTCCAACGCAAAGGCTTCAATGCATGCTTCTGAACCTTCTGTAGCCAGAAAAATGCCATGTGTGATTGGCTCAGAGCTTGATTGGCTCAGAGCTGGAATCTGTGAGTCAGTCACTGTGTTAGGGGTAGATGATTTATTCTAATTAATTGAAAAGCGAAATGGTGAGGTATAACATTGACCAACAAATTTTACTTCAATTAGCATAAAAAATAAAAGGGTGAACTATATGATATAAACCTTGGTTTGCTTCAGTTGCTCAGTCATGTCCAACTCTTTGTGATCCCATGGACTGTAGTACTCCAGGCCTCCCTGACCATCACCAGCTCCTAAAGCCTGTTCAAACTCGTGTCCATCAAGTGGTGATGCCATCCAACCATCTCATCCTCTGTCATCCCCTTCTCTTCCCTCCTTCAATCTTTCCCAGCATCAGGGTCTTTTCAAATGAGTTAGTTCTTCACATCAGGTGGCCAAAGTATTGAAGTTTCAGCTTCAGCATCAGTCCTTCCAATGAATAGTCAGGACTGGTTTCCTTTAGGACTGACTGATTTGATCTCCTTACTGTCTGAGGGACTCTCAAGAATCTTCTCCAATACCACAATTCAAAAGCATCAATTCTTCGGTACTCAGCTTTCTTTATACTTCAATTCTCACATCCATACATGACTACTGGAAAAACCATAGCTTTGACTAGATGGACCTTTGTTGGCAAAGTAATGCCTCTGCTTTTTAATATGCTGCCTAGGTTGATCATAACTTTTCTTCCAAGGAGAGAATATGAAAAATAAATGTGGAAATGACAACACCAAAAAAGAAGGAATAGGAAGAATGAAAAAAATGACAGTGTTAAATAAATAGATAATAATTAATTTCAATAATTAAAGTGCTGGAAATGGAGCAATGATTAAAATAATGGAGTTAGAACTTTTTCTAATATTTAAGAATAGAAGGGTCTCCCGCAGTCGGATTCTTTACCATCTGAGCCACAAGGGAAGCCCTAAAATACAACTGTCAATCAAAAAATCAACAAAAGAGGGGAAATAACAAAAAATAAAGAGAGATGAGTGAGATTTACTTATTATAACCACAGACTTTTACATTATATTAAGATATTTTACATGACAGAAACTTTGAAAAATAAAGCAACAGGAACAGAGGAAACACAAAAAGAATAAAATGAAAATATGTGGCCAGTGTCACTGTTATTAACATATATTTGTAGACATATACATATAGTCATGAACATGTAGATGTGCAAATATATATATATAGTCATAAGATATATGTGCAAAATGTTTCAGAAATGAGACATAAACACAAAGTAATGAGT
Organism: Dama dama; assembly: GCF_033118175.1. Lineage (NCBI taxonomy): Eukaryota > Metazoa > Chordata > Mammalia > Artiodactyla > Cervidae > Dama > Dama dama. The sequence continues at coordinate 85,030,300 of NC_083698.1, read as the reverse complement.
GGGTTGAAGCTGCAGGGATTCTGGATACCCAAGCTAAACCAGAAAGTGAGAGTAGGAAACATAATTCCCATAGGACTACAAGAAAACTAAAATGTTGCACAATATCTGGTAGCCAGAGTGAACAAAAAGATGAGGGGAAAGCATGCTGGAACTTGAGTCTGAACCTTTAAAAGATGTCACAGACTTTTTTACAAAGAGCCACAGAGTAAATATCTTAGGCTTTGTGGGTCTTCTGTTTTTGAACAAGTCTTTAAAACTATAAAAATATATTTTTAGCTCAAAGGCCATGCGAAGCTGAAAGTGACCTACCAGCAGTAGTTTCTGATCCTGTCTTATAAGAAGTTGTCAGTATAGATGAGGTGAGAGGATGGAGATGCAGCCATTTGACCAGATACTAAGCCAGGTTGCCCCTGTCTTGGAGGATTAATCTGCAATAATCACAGTATCTCTGTCACACCACTTCTAATTTCCCATCTCTCCTCTCCTCCTTTTCTTGATCTTCTCACCCTTTCTCCCCTTCTTTCAAGATGTTCCCACTTTTCCTTTGGCTAAAAAATATCCAATTAAAATTATTTGCCTTCTAAAATTTAATATTAAACAAAAATTTAAAAATAAAATAAAATTACTTGTTTTCTCAGACTCCCTTGGAGGTCAAATAATCACATACATATCAGTGGCTAAGAAGGTAAAAGCAAAGTACTTAATGTAATTTCCATAAATTTTAGAAGGTATAATTATAGCTGACATGCTACACAGGTATTTGCTTTTTTACACTTCCCTTTCATCATCAAAATCACAAATGCATGTAGGTACAAGAGCCCTCTGGAGTGTTTGAGGATGAAAATCACATGGTAACAATGGGGAAACTGAGATGTGGAAGAAGCTTATACATCTATGATACCTTGGATAGCTTGTATCTTTTGCAAGAAAAAAGAAAAAGACCTTTATTTGATGAAACCATCGCAGCTGGTATGATCCATTGATGTTTTCTCTACCACTGACTCTGATACCGAACCAAAAGCAATAATAGCTAATGCACCATTGCAGTGTCATAGGTGGACTGAAACATTCTTATGAGACATTAGTAGGCTCTAGTCTGAAGAAAAGGTAAAAGTAATAACAATTTTCTAAATCCTCCAAAGGAAAAGTGAAATTAAAAGAGAAGAAAGGGAATGAGAAAGACGTGCAGGTAGAGAAAGAAAGGAAACGAGAGATAAGGCTCAAAATACAATCAAATATATCAGCGTGCAAAGCTTAGAATGCTCATGAAGAAGCCCAGCTGTCAGAATAAAAATCAGAACATGAATTTACTATGTATTTTATTAGAAAAAACAGATAATAACTTTAAAAATAACAATGTTAGCTATTCACAAACATAAAGACCTAATAGCCATGAAATGCAGATACAATTTTTGAAATGAGAAAAAATGAAAATGACACAAACAGGTTACAAAATGACACATGTAGAATGATGACAAAATTGTGAAAACACACAAGGTGATATATTCATTGTGAATAAGTACATGCAAAGTAATAGTTTGAATTATGTAAAGGTTTGATGAATGAATTCAAGTGAGTTGCTGTTTCTGAGAGAAGGGGAGGAAGGAAATGTTATTGACAAGTTGACAAATGGTCTACAGTAGGTTTCAGTAGCATGTTATGTATTATTTTATTTAAAAATTTTTAAATTAAGAATAGAAGAATGATGGGATTTCTCTTTTTTTTTGATCCACCTCCTAGAATAATGAAAATAAAAACAAAAATAAACAAATGGGACCTAATGAACTTAATAGCTTTGGCATGGCAAAGGAAACCATAAATGCTATAAGATAACCCCCAGAATGGGAGAACACATATGCAAATGAAGCAACTGACAAGGGATTAATCTCCAAAATATAGTGCAAACAACTCATGCAGCTCTCTCTATATATATACATATATATAAAATTTTAAAAAATAGAAGGCCTAAATAGACATTTCTCCAAAGAAGACATACAGATGGCCAACAAACACATGGGAATATGCTAAACATCACTAATTATTAGAAAAATGAAAATCAAAACCACAATGAGGTATCACCTCTTGCTGGTCAGAATGGCCATCACCAAAAAATCCACAAACAATAAGTACTGGAGATGGTGTGGAGAAAAGGGAAAACTTTTACCTTGTTGGTGGGGATGTAAATTGATACAACCACGAAGGAGAACCATATGGAGGGTCTTAAAAAACTAAAAATAGAAGTACACATATGACCAAGAAATCCCACTCCTTATCATGTACTTAGACAAAACCAAGCTCAAAAAGGTCCATGAACCCTAATGTTCATTGCAGCACTATTTACAATAGCTAGGACATGGAAACAAGTTAAATGTTTCAACAGAGGAGTGGATAAAGATGTGATACATATATACAATGTGCTTTTCATCTGGCTCAGTGGTAAAGAATCTGCCTGCCAATGCAGGAGACACAGGTTCAATCTCTGGGACAGGAAGATCCCCTGGAGAAGGAAATGGCAACCCACTCCAGTATTCTTGCCTGAGAAATCCCGTTGTCAAAGGAGCCTGGGCTACAGTCCATGGGGTCACGAAAGAGTCAGACATGACTTAGCAACTAAACAATAACAACAACGCATATATAGAGGAATATTACTCAGCCATAAAAAGGAAAGAAATTGTGCAATTTGCAGAGAAACATAGAAACTTCCATACAGAGTAAAGTAAGTCAGAAAGAGAAAAACAAATATATGATATCACTTATATATAGAATCTAGAAAAACAATAGGGATGAACTTATTTGCAAAGCAAAAGTAGAGAATGGACATATGGGTATGGGGGCAAGGGGTGGAATGAACTGAGAGAATGGTATTGACATATATACACTACTATGTATAAAAATTGATGCTGAATCAAATCAAATTTTTAGAGCCAGCTGCCACAGGAAATGTAAGACAAACAAGAGCAAGTTAAATTAATTCCAAAGAAGCAATCAAAAATCCAGTTGCTAAAAGCAACTGATTTAGTTCTTACAACAAAGCAGTAGTATAAAGGGAGAAAAAGGAGGGGAGAGTTGGGAGAAATAGAGTGGTGGGAAGAACTGATTTAGATTTTTCAAGAATTTTTTAAATTATAAATTTATTTATTTTAATTGGAGGCTAATTACTTTACAATATTGTATTGGTTTTGTCATACATTGGCATGAATCCGCCAAGGGTGTACATGTGTTTCCCATCCTGAACCCCCCTCCCACCTCCCTCCCCATCCCATCCCTCTGCGTCATCCCAGTGCACCAGCCCTGAGTACCCTGTATCATGCATAGAACCTGGACTGGCAATTGGTTTCACATATGATAATGTACATGTTTCAGTGACATTCTCCCAAATCATCCCACCCTCACCCTTTCCCACAGAGTCCAAAAGTCTGTTCTTTACATCTGTGTCTCTTTTGCTGTCTCGCATATAGGGTCATTGTTGCCATCTTTCTAAATTCCATATATATGCATTCAAGGCATCAAAATCAAGGCATCTGGCCCCACTGAAGTGAAGTCGCTCAGTTGAGTCCGACTCTTTGCAACCCCGTGGACTGTAGCCCACCAGGCCCCTCTGTCCGTGGGATTTTCCAGGCAAGAGTACTGGAGTGGGTTGCTATTTCCTTCTCCAGGGGATATTCCTGACCCAGGGATCGAACTTGGGTCTCCTGCATTGCAGGCGGACGCTTTACCATCTGAGCCACCAGGGAAGCCCCAATATATATTCGTTAGTATACTGTATTGTTATTTTCTTTCTGGCTTACTTCACTCTGTATATAGGCTCCAGTTTCATCCACCACATTAGAACTGATTCAAATGTACTCTTTTTAATGACTGGGTAATATTCCATTGTGTATATGTATCAGAGCTTTCTTATCCATTCGTCTGCTGATGGACATCTAGGTTGCTTCCATGTCCTGGCTATTATAAACAGTGCTGAAATGAACATTGGGGTACATGTGTCTCTTTCAATTCTGGTTTCCTCAGTGTGCATGCCCAGAAGTGGGATTGCTGGGTCATATGACAGTTCTATTTCCAGTTTTTTAAGGAATCTCCACACTGTTCTCTATGGTGGCTGTACTAGTTTGCATTCCCACCAACAGTGTAGAAGGTTCCCTTTTCTCCACACCCTCTCCAGCATTTATTGCTTGTAGACTTTTGGATAGCAACCATCCTGACTGGCGTGTAATGGTACCTCATTGTGGTTTTGATTTGCATTTCTCTGATAACGAGTGATGTTGAGCATCTTTTCATGTGTTTGTTAGCCATCTGTATGTCTTCTTTGGAGAAAGGTCTGTTTAGTTCTTTGGCCCATTTTTTGATTGGGTCATTTATTTTTCTGGAATTGAGCTGCAGGAGTTGCTTGTGTATTTTTGAGATTAATTCTTTGTCAGTTGCTTCATTTGCTATTATTTTCTCCCATTCTGAAGGCTGTCTTTTCACCTTGCTTATAGCTTCCTTTGTTGTGCAAAAGCTTTTAATTTTCATTAGGTCCCATTTGTTTATTTTTGCTTTTATTTCCAATATTCTGGGAGGTGGGTCGTAGAGGATCCTGCTGTGATTTATGTCGGAGAGTGTTTTGCCTATGTTCTCCTCTGGGAGTTTTATAGTTTCTGGTCTTACGTTTAGATCTTTAATCCATTTTGAGTTTATTTTTGTGTATGCTGTTAGAGAGTGTTCTAGTTTCATTCTTTTACAAGTGGTTGACCAGTTTTTCAGGCACCACTCGTTAAAGAGATTGTCTTTTCTCTATTGTATATTCTTGCCTCCTTTGTCAAAGATAAGGTGTCCATAGGTGCGTGGATTTATCTCTGGGCTTTCTATTCTGTTCCATTGATCTATATTTCTGTCTTTGTACCAGTACCATACTGTCTTGATGACTGTGGCTTTATAGTAGAGCCTGAAGTCTGGCAGGTTGATTCCTCCAGTTCCATTCTTCTTTCTCAAGATTGCTTTGACTATTCAAGGGTTTTTTGAATTTCCATGCAAACTGTGAAATTACTTGTCCTAGTTCTGTGAAAAATACCATTGGTAGCTTGATAGGGATTGCACTGAATCTTAAGAAATGTTAATTTGACATATTGATGTTAACTAAAACAATAGTAAAAAGACATTCTAATGAGTCATGGAGAATTGAATATGGATAGTAGTAGCAATAACAAAAGTAGATAAGGCAATGTCATAAAATCTTGATAATTGGGTGGTGGATATAGAGGATTCAGTTAGTTATTTTCAGTACATTCTTGTATTCAGCTTTAAATAAAATACATTTTAATATAATACTTACCTAAAATATCAATGCATGTTAGAAAATATAGTAAAATGGTCTAGGTTTTTAGCAAAAGCTACTCATAGTAAATATCTAGGAATAATTGCAAAGTCTACATAATGAATTTTTAAAATTTTATTAAAATTTTTTAATATTTTTTTATTTATTTATATTAGTTGGAGGCTAATTACTTTACAATATTGTAGTGGTTTTTTGCCATACATTGATATGAATCAGCCATGGATTTACATGTAAATTTTATTAAAAATTTTAAATGTCTTAAACAAAACTTGAATGAAGAGTTTCATGTTCCTAGCTACAAAAGTAGGATATTATAAAGATGTTGATTCTTTCTATAGCAATGCCATTCCTATAAATATCCCAAAGGACTTTGTATCAAATGACAAATGATAGCAAGTTTTTTTCTGAAAGGATGGAAGTATAATTATTCCACTATAATATATATATAATTTATCTATAATATAATAATAATATATATTATAATAATATATAATAATACTATATTATTATAGTGGAAGAATATAATAAAGTACTATAAATGGAAAAAAAAGAAAGATAATTTTGAAAATCGCATCAGATGATAACAATCTTAAACTCCTAGATATTATAAAATTTAGTAAATAGACTGCAGAGGGCACACATATAGAGAAACATTAATAGAATCAGATAGAAAGTACAGAAACAGATTTCCTTAGCATTTTTTTAAAGTGGCCTTTTTAACTCTCAGTATAAGACTGGATGATTAAACAACTCTTTTTGTAATAGCTGTTCAAATTCTTAGGAAATGATTAAATTAAATTCCTTTCTTACCCTATTTAGAGAAGCAAATTCCAAAGACTTTCCAGTAAATTAAAAAAATACCCTCAAAATCTAAACATTGCAAACAGAGGAAATCGAATACAGAGAATTAGTTTTTCCTATGCTGAAAATCTATAATGCTGGTGCAAAATGTATCAACAGCAGAAAGCTTTTATTACTGCTTTGTGATTGAAGGACAGAAGGTAGTAGCAGTATTACCAGGGCCTAGGATCAAAAATAAAGGAAAACACTGGGAAAATATTGTTGTGTTAATTAAAATAACAATTTTCAACTTTAATATGCAAAAATTATAAAAATAATTTGAGGCTTTAAAAAATGGGGGTAAATGTGTGCAACATATACAATGTATTTGATATATAAGTAACTTTAAAGATAATTTGCATACAGTGATATGAATTTTTTTAAAAATAAAGATAATTTGCAAAAGAAGAAATGTAAGTAACATTTTTATTGTTCAACTTTATGTACTAGAAATAAAATAATGCAAGTTAAACCTAAGATAAGCCTGTATTAGCTCAATAAATATCTAACTTATTTAAAAATCAATAAACAAAAAAAAAATATGGACCATATGCTACTTTTGCAATAGTAGATGTAGTTTTAGTTTTAAGGTTATATGTATATTTACTCCTAGCAAAATACCGAAAAGGGAAAACTGCAAGCGCACTTTGCAAGTATTAGAACATTTGTGGAAATAGCAAGTAATGTACAAAAATAGTTGGAGTTGTTGTATAAACATGCATGGACTGGGGGGATATCTTTACTAAGAGAAAGAAAATATCAAATAAAATAATTCTAAGAATTGGATAAAATTATTTTGAAGAGTTTTCAGCTTAGTTGGAATTCTTGCCACATAAAAGTGCTAAATCTATGCTTGTTGTGAAAGGCAAAACATGTTATGTTGTTTTTTTTTTAAACAAAACTCTACCAGTCAGAGCTCTTCATTGTAAACAAGAGCATTGAGTTCTGGCTAAAAAAAGATAGGAGGAATTTGTAAAAGGACTTAGAGATAGTCCACAGAATCTGTTGGTATGCAGATAAGCAAGCTTGGAAAAATAAGTAAAATCGTGATCAAGGAACACAGTAACTGATTTCTTACTGCCTTCCTGTGGCTCATTGCTATGAGTGAACATTCGGTGCTGTTCCATTGGCCTCACAAGTACCCGGTCATCAATGCAAGAATGAATACTCATGGGATCACCTTCTTTGCCTCATAACCTCAAAATTAAACATCTTTAGCTATAGCCCTATTACAGGCTTCCCAGGTGATGCTAGTGGTAAAGGACCGCCTGCCAATGCAGGAGACATAAGAGAGGCAGTTTCAGTCCTTGGGTGGAGAAGATCCCCTGATGGAGGGCATGACAACCCACTCCAGTATTCTTGCCTGGAGAATCCCATGGACAAAGAAGCCTGGAGGGCTACAGTCCATAGGGTCACAAAGAATCGAACACAACTGAAACGACTTAGCACTCATGCACCTGTTTATTGGGTCATAAGGGCGAAGAAGTAGAGTTTCTTAGCCCTTAGGTACACTTCTCTTGGTCTTACGTACACTTCTTTTGATCCTTTCAAATCACCTGGTAGGTAATCTATATGAGCACACATACACACACACATATAGTGTGCCAGAATCCCTATTAACCTATCTCCGCTTTACTTTTACCTTGAGTTGAGGCTGTATTGTGTTCAATGTGCCCAACTCTTTGCAACTCCACGGACTGTAGCCCACCAGGGCTCCTCTGCCCATGGAATTTTCCAGGCAAGAATACTGGACTGGGTTGCCATTTTCTTCTTCAGGGGATCTTCTCTACCCAGGGATCAAACCTCTGTCTCGAGCATCTTCTGCATTGGCATGCAGGTTCTTTACCACTACACCACCTGGGAAGCCTTCACTTTTACCTACTTGCTCTTATGTATACATATACTTCTGTGTGCACTAGTTGAAGTATCTGCTTGCCAAAATTCCATTGTATTTGTTCTAATACCTTTCATGTATGTTATCCGTCTATCTAAAATTGCTTAAGTTAACCAACTACTATATAAACTAGTGAAATATGAATGTGAAGAGTAAGTTGATTCTTTAAAACCTAAGTTGAATATATTGACATATTCAGTAAAAATTAAAGTCTTCAAAATTACGATCATGTAGGCCTAAGACAACAATAAAATGTAGGGGAAATCTATAGGTCTATAAAGATCAAGGCACTTAAATAATATTTTTGCAAGTGCTTTGAAGTTCTCAGCCAGTTTAAGAGGTTTAACTTGAATGAGGTTATTTTTAAAAGTACAATAGTAATCTAAGCAGGGAAAAAAAACCCTTTCTTTACACAAAGGAATCTTTTGTCCTATATAAAAACCATTGATAACTGTACTTTTTATACTTATTTATAGAGATTTTTCCTTTTGGAATTACATAAAGCTGTAGTCTGTCATCAAAATAACAAGTGATCTAGCAAGCATTGTTCCTCTCTTAAAGTAAGTGATACATGATGAAGCAACTTTCCCTGTGGAGAGGACATCCATCCTGATAACTGGTCCCCCAGAAACTCCACGGAGCTTGCAGAAGCATATTTTCATGGGATTTATTGCCTAGCCTTTGTTATGTACTTGTCCTACATGAGCATTGAAAGCACAGACGATATCTGGCTTTTCACGTCTTGTCAGTGAGTCATCAGTGGGCCCAAGTGGTAACCTATGGGATGATGACATGATGAAGATTCCTACAGGCTTTGGCTCTATTTGGCATGAATCCTTGAGATAATACTGAATTTCTATTACTGCCCCTGCTTAGTGTAATCAAACTTCTCCTGCATTTTTCAAGTATTAATATGTTGAGAAAGACAAAACATTATTTCCAAGCTTAATTTCTAGTAAACATTTACCAGATGTGGTAATACTTTCTTCAATAAGGATTTGAATAAGCAGTTTGGCAATTTGATAGACAATTAACTACATTTATGATAATCCATTAACAAGGGCTTCCCTGATAGTTCAGTTGGTAAAGAATCTGCCTGCAATGCAGGAGACCAGGGTTCAATCCCTGGGTTGGGAAGATCCCCTGGAGAAGGAAAAGTCTACCCACACCAGTATTTTGTCCTGGAGAATTCCATGGACCGTATAGTCTATGGGGTCACAAAGAGTCAGACATGACTGAGTGACTTTCACATGATAATCCATTAACATTCTTCAAAATGTACCTATCTCCTGCACTTGCCAAGCCAGATGGTGAAATAAGGATATGAGAGGTATTGCCAAAATTGCAACTTTCAAATGATTGATACTTGTTGATGTTTAGTTGCTCAGTCAGGTCTGACTCTTTGTGAGCCTATGGACCACAGCACACCAGGGAAGCCTGGTCCTTCCCTGTCCTTCATCATCTCCCAGAGTATAGTCAAACTCATGTCCATTGAGTCATGAGGCCATCCAACCATCTCGTCCTCTGTCATCCCCTTCTCCTCCTGCCCTTAATCTTTCCCAGCATCAGGGTCTTTTCTAATGAATCAGCTCTTCACATGTATCAGGTGACCAAGGTATTGGAGCTTCAGCTTCAGCATCAGTCCTTCCAATGAATATTTAGGACTGATTTCCTTCAGGATTGACTGGTTTGATCTCCTTGCAGTCCAAAGGACTCTCAAGAGTCTTCTCCACCACCACAATTTGAAAGTATCAAATTGGACCTTCTTTATGGTCCAACACTCACATCCATAAATGACTATTGGAAAAACCATAGCCTTGACTAGACAGACCTTTGTTGGCAAAGTAATGTCTCTGCTTTTTAATATACTATCTAGGTTGGTCATAACTTTCCTTCCAAGGAGGAAGCGTCTTTTAATTTCATGGCTGCAGTCACCATCTGCAGTGATTTTGGAGCCCAAAAAAATAAAGTCTGACACTGTTTCCACTGTCTCCCCATCTATTTCCCATGAGGTGATGGGCCCAGATGCCATGATCTTAGTTTTCTGAATGTTGAGCTTTAAGCCAACTTTTTCACTCTCCTCTTTCACTTTCATCAAGAGGCTTTTTAGTTCCTCTTCACTTTCTGCCATAAGGGTGGTGTCATCTGCATATCTGAGGTTATTGATATTTCTCCCAGCAATCTTAATTCCAGCTTGTGCTTCTTCCAGCCCAGCGCTTTCATTCCAGTCCCTAAGAAAGGCAATCCCAAAGAATGCTCAAACTACCACACAATTGCACTCATCTCACACGCTAGAAAAGTAATGCACAAAATTCTCCAAGCCAGGCTTTAGCAATACATGAACCGAGAACTTCCAAATGTTCAAACTGGTTTTAGAAAAGGCAGAGGAACCAGAGATCAAATTGCCAATATCTGCTGGATCATCGAAAAAGCAAGAGAGTTCCAGTGGATCACAATAAACTGTGGAAAATTCTGAAGGAGATGGGAATACCAGACCACCTGACCTGCCTCTTGAAAAACCTGTATGCAGGTCAGGAAGCAACAGTTAGAACTGGACATGGACCAACAGACTGGTTCCAAATAGGAAAAGGAGTACGTCAAGACTGTATATTGTCACCCTGCTTATTTAACTTATTTAACTTATATGCAGAGGAATATAGATAGTTTATTTAATAAAATCTTGTTGATTGGCTAATACCTCATCAAAATAGGAGAATTTAGAACCATGGTTTGACATTAGGAAAGAGTTACATAGAATGTGCTACAAAGATTGGAATTAAATGATTTTTAAACATCGCTTCCAGCTTAGTTATTCTGTGATTCTCCATGACTATACCAACTGTTGGGAATATGAAAATATAGGGCCGACAGCTGATCTTGGATCTTGGATAACCGATGCTTCAAGCCCAGTAGGTTTTAGCAGAAAGCATGCTGATTTCAACTATAACAAGTTGTTTTGCTAGTTCCAAAATCATCTGATAAATCTGGTGCAATTAAAAAATAGGTATGTGGAAAATAGGATGTTTCCCATGGGTTTTTAGTACTGAACTAAACATGTGTGAATGGTTCATATAATAAAAGGTCAAATGAAATTTGTTTTTATTGCTATAAAGTTAATGAAGAAAAAAATACATTAGGGAAAAGAAATGAAGCCATCATAACATTTCCTGGTAAAATGCCATTCCTAGTAGGAAAATTTTAAATAGGGAGGAGAGATGAAATCACTCTACAATGAAAAGATCACCTGACCAAACATGAAATTTTGCTAAATCTTTAGGAAAACCAAAATGAAACTGCAGAATTAAAAGATATGATTTCTACACCTGTGACATTAGCACACTGGTTGTTTCTCAGTGTCGCTCTCAAAAGTGGTTTGATGGAAGCCAAAGCGTCTTTTGGCTTGTGAGCCTAAGTGATAAATTGCTCTGCCAGCATGATCTCTCTCTCCAAGCCCATAGAAGCCTTTCATTACACTCTCAGTGACAGTCCATTAACAAGTCTAGCTAATCAAACCCCAAACCACTCTTATTAAAAGTTTAAGCTTTCAAACCTCAAAAAAACAAAATTCTGTAAAGCAATTATTCTTCAATTAAAATAAATAAATAATTTTTTAAAGTTTAAGCTTTACTGAACTTGTTGAAAATAGCTCCAAAGAAATGTTCTATAGCTCCAAAGAAATAATACTGTAAATGGTTAATCATAAATATAACCATGCGCCTAAGACATACGAATCCTTTTTAAATTAGAGAAGCATGATGGTTGGTGGTGAAATATCAAGAGAACTGATTAAAAGTGTATTTATCTTTCAAATTATTATTTTAAAAAGTGATAATTTTCTTGCGATTATGAGTAAACAATACTCTCAAAAATGCGTACCCCAATGTTCATCACAGCACTGTTTACAATAGCCAAGACATGGAAGCAACCTAGATGTCCATCAGCAGATGAATGGATAAGAAAGCTGTGGTACATATACACAATGGAATATTACTCAGCTATTAAAAAGAATGCATTTGAACCAGAGGTGGATGAAACTGGAGCCTATTATACAGAGTGAAGTAAGCTAGAAAGAAAAACACCAATACAGTATATTAATGCATATATATGGAATTTAGAAAGATGGTAATGATGACCCTATATGGGAGACAGTGAGAGAGACACAGATGTAAAGAACAGACTTTTGGACTCTGTGGGAGAAGGCAAGGGTGGGATGACTTGAGAGAATAGCATTGAAACATGTGTATTATCATATGTGAAATAGATCGCCTGTCCAGGTTCAATTCATGAGACAGGGTGCTCAGCACTGGTGCACTGGGATGACCCTGAGGGATGGGATGGGGAGAGAGGTGGGAGGGGGATTCACGATGGGGAACCCATGTACACCCATGGCTGATTCATGTGAATGTATGGCAAAAACCACTACAATATACTAAAGTAATTGGCCTCCAATTAAAATAAATAAATTTTTAAAAATAAAAATAAAAAATAATAATTCATTCAATAACAGCAAAATGAACGTAGAGTGAAATTAACTTACTTATTTTTCATAATTCAGCTCTTTATTTAAGAACCTCATTTATTTGCATGTTTCATATTCTTCATTGGTCCTTGTATAGAAAGGGTAGAATAATTAAGTTATTCTTGTTGAAATAGTATATTGGTTAAAAAAAATTAATAAATATTTATTACTATCCATTGTCAAGCATTGATATCCAACATAACATACTTATTCAGAGGAATAAAAGATCTACCTAGAAGCATAAAAACTAAAAATAGAATGAACTGACTTACATAAAATTATTTAATCTTTAAAAGCAATATTCCCCAAAATCATTTTAAGCCTGATTCTATATCATTACTTAGAAAAGAGTTACCAGCTATTGTGATATAATTCTTTAAAAAAATTTTGTTTTTACGTTGTCTTGAATATGCAATGCATCATGTTATGTCACCCTCATGTAATGTAATATGTACAATGACTAGTTTTCACTATAGGTACTTAACCATCCCTTAAATTCTCCTCCATTCTGCCTCTTTATTTGATAGTAGGATTAATTCTCATCAATTTTCTTTAGAAGTCAGTTATGTTCTTCAAGTGTCTGATTCAGAGACAGAATGACTCCATGCACAGGTTCTTAATGAGCACATGGGTATGAATTATCCATATGGCTTAGAGATAATAGCTAGAGAGAAAGGGAATGATGGGGGGAATGCAACTACAATTTGGTTTAAGAGAAGGCCCTTGTCATGAGTGTGCGAGTGAGTTGGCAGAGTCATTGTCTAGTGATCCTCTGTTAGAATATTAAAGATCTTTGAAGCATAAGAAAATGTTAACAGTGTTAAGTTAATGCTTCCTATATCAGCTTCCATGAATGATAAGAATACATACTACTGACATGATCAATTATATTTTTAAAAATGAGAAATTATTAAAATCTCAGTTACATTCTTCTAGATGAGTAAGTTGTACATAATAATAGTAAACACCAAAGATTTTTTTGTTCCAAATAAATAAGAAAATCCATGCCATGTGAGCACATAATAAATGATCAAGAATGGGGACTCTAATCAGAGAAAGAATAATGAAGTCACCTCAAATGTCTTTCCATACATGAAGTATCTTTTATGAGTAACTTTTGTGCTCTGACCCAGCATTTTCCACCTTGAGAAGCTTCTCCTAACAAAATAATTAGATATGTATGCTAAGATTTATATGTAATGATTTTCATGGAAGTTAATTAAAACAAATATATTGTTCAGTTCAGTTCAGTTGCTCAGTCATGTCAGACTCTTGCGACCCCATGGACTACAGCACACCAGGCTTCCCCATCCATCACCAATTCTCAGAGCTTACTCAAACTCATGTACCTTGAGTTGGTGATGCCATCCATCTCATTCTCTGTCGTCCCCTTCTCCTCCTGCCTTCAACCTTTCCAGCATCAGGGTCTTTTCAAATGAGTCAGTTCTTCGCATCAGGCGGCCAAAGTATTGGAGTTTCAGCTTCAACATCAGTCCTTCCAATGAATATTCAGGACTGATTTCCTTTAGGATGGACTGATTGGATCTCCTTGCTATCCAAGGGACTCTCAAGAGTCTTCTCTAACACCACAGTTCAAAAGCATCAATTCTTCGACACTCAGCTTTCTGTATAGTCCAATTCTCACATCTATACATGACTACTGGAAAAACCATAACTTTTACTAGGTGGAACTTCATAGAAGAAGTAATGTCTCTGCTTTATAATATGCTGTCTAGGTTGATCATAACTTTGTTAGGAACCTAAATATTTTACAAATGGGAAGTGGTTAAATCTATCATAATTTATTTATAAAATGAAACACCATGCAGTTGTTTTAAATTATGTTGAAAAATAATATTGGAAAAGAAAGTACATTTTAACATATTATTAAATGGCACAATTTGCACATCTAGGATTATTTAGCTATGTCTTAAATATATATATATAAATATATAACCCATCTCATTTATATTTTAAAATTTATATACAAATTATACACACATATGTAATGAAAAATATATACCTAAAATAAACAACTGTACCTGAGTGGTGATTATTTATGCTTTTTATACTTTCATTTTTTTCTTGTCTGTATATTTCAAATTTTCCATGTGACTATTTTATTTTTATAATGTTACTATCCATTGAATGACCTCCTAAAAGATTTTTTTATAGATATTGATAGGACTAAAAAAGCATTTAATGAGTACATTGGTTTGATTTGAAAATTAAGGTTCTAAAGTATCCAGGAGTCATTAGTAGAGTTTATAGCCAATACCAACATGGCTACCAGAATGAAGGACTCTGGGAATCCCAAGTGTCAACTTTAATTATTTGTGCAAGCTGCAATCTAAGAATAACCTGGAGTCTTCAAGTACCTTAGGATAGTAAAACACTAAATCAAGTAGACACTTCTTTGACAGGTTCATTATAAGGTGGTCACAATGATTGCTAATGCCTGAAAATCCATAATTAGAAAATGTGGCTCTTCCTTAAAATCCTGAACAAATGAGGGGAAAGCTAAGAGGTCAGTGAGTGGGGATGAGAATCTAAGCAGCAGATGGCTCTGGTGGTCTTCAGCAGGTGCTCATTTACATATTTTGGCCATAACCTTCCTTGTCTTTCCCACAGCATGGCACGATGCACTGGCTTGACTGCGCATTTAGATGAAAAATTGTGTGACCTACTGAAAAATGTACTAAATATAGTCTTAGATTTGACTTGTGATCCCAGCTCTTATATTAAGTATATTCACAGTCTTAAACATGTCCCTTAAGCTTTGGGAATGACTTTTATCAAAACCAGTATTTCTGGTTTCTCTAATATTCATATAGAAATTGAAGGGAACTAATGGAAAACTGTGTTGGCAAGGGATGAATTTTCACCATAAGTCAGATATTTTAAGAGCCCAGATTTTAGGAAGGAACAGAATGATGCAGTGGGTAAAGCCCCAAAAATTGGAGATCAGGAAATTATGGTCCTCTCGCTGTCAATAGTCCAAGTATGACCTTCAATACATATAAATTCATCCATCCTCAATTTATCAATGAGCAAAATGTGGTTAGGAGAATTGGGAGAAGAGAAGATAGGAGTTAAGTTACATTGTCTTTAAGATCTTATTAAAATGTCAAATGCTTTGATCATCTATGAAGTGAGTAATCCAGTAGCTTTTTTGAGAAAAGTAAATTTATTCTAGAATTTTAAATGAATACCATATAGTAATTGGATATATAACATTACCAAAATAAAATATATGGATAAAAGAACATCCCTGCAACAAAATGATAAATAATGGGACATGAACGTGTGTTAGTTGCTCAATCATGTCTGACTGTTTGAGACCCCATGAACTGTAGCCCACCAGGCTCCTCTACTCATGGAATTCTCCAGACAAGAATAGCAGCCTGGGTAGCCATTCTATTCTCCAGGCTTTCTTCCCAAACCAGGGATCGAAACTAGATCTCCTACATTGCAGGCCAATTCTTTACTCTCTGAGCCACAAGGGAAGCCTCTTAATTCATTTCCATTTCTTTAAAAGTTTCTTTGCATTGATTGGGCCCCCACCCACTGGTGGGTAGGACACATAGACTGCTAATGTGTTAGAAAGACAGTATTCAATTCAGGTCAGTTCAGTTCAGTTCAGTTCAGTCACTCAGTCCTGTCCGACTCTTTGCGACCCCAAGAATCGCAGCACGCCAGGCCTCCCTGTCCATCACCAATGCCCAGAGTTTACTCAAACCCTTGTCCATCAAGTCGGTGATGCCATCCAGCCATCTCATCCTCTGTCGTCCCCTCCTCCTCCTGCCTCCAATCCCTCCCAGCATCAGCGTCTTTTCCAATGAATCAACTCTTCGCATGAGGTGTCCAAGGTATAGGAGTTTCAGCTTCAGCATCAGTCCTTCCAATGAACACCCAGGACTGATCTCCTTTAGGATGGACTCCTTTAGGATCTCCTTGCAGTCCAAGGGACTCTCAAGAGTCTTCTCCAACACCACAGTTCTTCAGTTCAATTCAGTTACTCAGTCATGTCCAAATCTTTGTGACCCCACGGACTGTAGCATGCCAGGCCTCTGTGTCCTTCACAAATGCCTGGAGTTTACTCAAACTCATGTCAATTGAGTCAGTGATGTCATCCAACGAAGTCATCTCTGTGGTCCCCTTCTCCTCCCACATTCAATCTTTCCCAGTATCAGGGTCTTTTTAAGTGAGTCAGTTCTTTGCATCAGCTGGCCAATATATTTTAGTTTCAGGTTCAACATCAGTCCTTCAAATCAATATTCAAAACTGATTTCTTTAGAAGGACTGGTTGGATCTCTTTGCTGTCCAAGGGACTCTTAAGAGTCTTCTCCAAAACCACAGTTCAAAAGCAGCAATCCTTTGATGCTCAGCTTTCTTGATAGTCCAATTCTCACATACATACATGAATACTGGAAAAATCTTAGCTTTGACTAGACTGACCTTTGTTGGCAAAGTAATGTGTCTGCTTTTTAATATACTGTCTAGATTGGTCATAACCTTTCTTCCAAGGAACAAGCATCTCTTAATTTCAATGCTTCAGTCACCATCTGCAGTGATTCTGAGCCCCCCAAAATTATGTCTGTCACTCTTTTCATTGTTTGCCAATCTATTTTCCATGAAGTGATGGGACCAGATGCCATGATCTTAGTTTTCTGAATGTTGAGCTTTAAGTCAACTTTTTCACTCTCCTCTTTTACTTTCATCAAGAGGCTCTTTAGTTCATCTTCACTTGCTGCCATAAGGGTGGTGTCATCTGCATATCTGAGGGTATTTATATTTCTCCTGGCAATCTTGATTACAGCTTGTACTTCATACAATCCAGCATTTCTCATGATGTACTCTGCATAGAAGCTAAATAAGCAGAGTGACAATATACAGCCTTGACGTACTCCTTTCCCTATTTAGAACCAGTCTGTTGTTCCATGTCCAGTTCTAACTGTTGCTTCTTAACCTGCATACAGATTCCTCAGGAGGCACATCAGGTGGTCTGGTATTTCCATCTCTTGAAGAATTTTCCACAGTTTGTCGTGACCCACACAATCAAAGACTTTGGAATAGTCAATAAGGCAGAAGTAGATATTTTTCTGGAACTCTCTTGCTTTTTTGATGATCCAGCAGATGTTGGCAATTTCATCTCTGGTTCCTCTGCCTTTTCTAAGTCCAGCTTGAGCATCTGGAAGTTCATGGTTCATGTACTGTTGAATCCTGGCTGGAGAATTTTGAGAATTACTTTGCTAGTGTGTGAGATGAGTGCAATGGTGCAGTAGTTTGATCATTCTTTGGCATTGCCTTTTCGGGATTGGAATTAAACCTGATCTTTTCCAGTCCTGCGGCCACAGCTGACTTTTCCAAATTTGCTAGCACACTGAGTGCAGCACTTTCACAGGACCATCTTTTAGGGTTTGAAATAGCTCAACTAGAATTCCATCACCTCCACTAGCTTTGTTCTTAGTTATGTTTCCTAAGGCCCACTTGACAAGAAAATTAGAGATACCAAGGGAATATTTCATGCAAAGATGGTCTCAAAAAAGGATAGAAATGGTATAGATCTAACAGAAGTAGAAGATATTAAGAAGAGGTGACAAGAATACACAGAAGAACTATACAAAAAAGATCTTCATGACTCAGATAATCACAATGGTGTGATCACTCACCTAGAGCCAGGCATCCTGAAATGTGAAGTCAAGTGGGCCTTAGGAACCATCACTACGAACAGTTAGTGGAGGTTATGGAATTCCAGATGATGCTGTGAAAGTGTTGCACTCAATATGTCAGCAAATTTGGAAAACTCAGCAGTGGTCGCAGGATTGAAAAAGGTCAGTTTTCATTCCAATCTCAAAGAAAGGCAATGACAAAGAATAATCAAACTACCACATAATTTTACTAGTCTCACACACTAGTAAAGTAATCTTCAAAATTCTCCAAGCCAAGTTTCAACAGCACATGAACTGTGAACTTCCAGATGTTCAAGCTGGATTTAGAAAAGGCAGAGGAACCCGAGATGAAATTGTCAACATCTGCTGGATCACTGAAAAAGCAAGAGAGTTTCAGAAAAATATTTACTTCTACTTTACTGACTATGCCAAAGCCTTTGACTGTGGAAAATTCTGAAAGAGATGGGAATACCAGACCACCTGACCTGCCTCTTGAAAAATCTGTATGCAGGTCAGGAAGCAATAGTTAGAACTGGACATGGAACAACAGACTGGTTCCAAATAGGAAAAGGAGCACATCAAGGCTGTATATTGTCTCCCTGCTTATTTGGCGTCTATGCAATTACATCATGAGAAATGCTGGGCTGGATGAAACACAAGCTGAAATCAAGATTGCCGGGAGAAATATCAATAACTTCAGATATGTAGATAACACCACCTTTTGGCAGAAAGCGAAGAAGAGCTAAAGAGCCTCTTGATGAAATTGAAAGAGAAGAGTGAAAAAGTTGTCTTAAAACTCAACATTCAGGAAACTAACATCACAGCATCCGGTCCCATCACTTCATGGCAAGCAGATGGGGAAACAGTGGAAACAGTGGCAGACTATTTTAGTGGGCTCCAAAATCACTACAGATGGGGACTGCAGCCATGAAATTAAAAGATGTTTACTCCTTGGAAGAAAAGTTATGATCAACCTAAACAGCTTATTAAAAAGCAGACACATAACTTTGCCAACAAAGATGGTCCGTCTAGTCAAAGCTGTGGTTTTCCCAGTGGTCATGTACGCATCTGAGAGTTGGACTATAAAGAAAACAGTGCCAAAAATTGATGCTTTTGAACTGTGGTGTTGGAGAAAACTCTTGAGAGTCCCTTGGACAGCAAGGAGATCCAATCAGTTCATCCTAAAAGCATTCAGTCCTGAATATTCATTGGAAGAACTGATGCTGAAGCTGAAACTCCAATACTTTGGCCACCTGATGTGAAGAACTGACTGATTGGAAAAGACCCTGATGCTGGGAAAGATTGCAGGCGGGAGGAGAAGGAGACAACAGAGGATGAGATGGTTGGATGACATCACCGACTCAATGGACATGAGTTTGAGTAAACTCTGGGTGTTGGTGATGGACAGGGAGGTCTGGTCTGAGGCAGTCCACGGGGTTGCAAAGAGTCAGACACGACTGAGAACTGAACTGAACTAATTTAATATTAAAGACTTCCCAGTTCATGTGTACCTGAGGTGCATTTAACTTTATTTCTCTTCTATTTAGAATTGTTTGGTTTGTAAATGCTTATTTTTATTTAAGCCAATTAAATAGAGCTCTTTTACAAATCAACGGTAGCTATGCTATCCAAAAACAAAGATGAATTATGGGACATAGTATTAAACAAATAATTTACCAACACATTTTGATATGTGAATTGAAAGTAATTGATGTATCCCTTAGGTATAATGTCAATTTCTTTTCTAATACTAGTTAAATATAAAAGTTCTTTCTTATGCATAATATTTTCCTAAATTATTAGTATCATTATATATGAATATGTTAATATCATAATATTGTGTTAGTGTCTTACATAGTCTATTATTTGCACCATAAACTTTTGTTTATGTGTCATGATCCTTTCAGATTGTAGAACTCTTGCCTAATTCAATGCAGTCTTTAATAAAACCAATATAACTTTTGAGATAGTATATTAAATAAATATTAAAATGTTAAAGAAACTATTCAGACTAGCTTAAAACTTGTTTTGTGGAAAGTGCCTAGTTTTTTCTATTGACTGTTATTTATTGAATACCTTCCAAGCATAGACATGTCATAAGCTGTGTATTATAAAATCAAATTAATTATAAAAAATTCTCCCCAGCAAAGTAAAAAAAAAAAAAAATCTAGACATTTGATAATGTAGTAAAATGTGTTAATACCACAGTAAGTTAAGTTTAAAAAAATTAAATGCAAGATTTTCTACAAAGTTCATTCATTTATTAAACAAGGTTTAATTAAATGATCTGTATGCAGCAGTTTAGTAGACATTAGGTAAATATTTGAGAAGAAAATCATTATAATCTCCAGTTCTTTGTATTGTTCTTTAGTCCTTGGGATATGCTGATGATCTTTGTACTGTAATAGCATCTTCTTAGCCCTTGAGAATTTTCAGTTACTTGGAACTTGGAAAAATGTAGAGAAATTTCATATGTAAAGACCAGCTTAAATGAATAGTACTAGAGGTCACAAAGAATCCCTTCAACCTAATTATTTTTGTTCTAACAAGTTTAAATACAATATGGATTAATCATTCTGAATATGAATTATGACATCTCCTAAAAAGATAATACCTTCCATGTTGAAAATTCATAGATTTTAGAGAGATGACAATAAATCATATTCAAAGGTGACATATTAGTTGCTATAGATTTTGTATTTGTTGATAGAAATGCATTTCAATCCCAGAAAGAAAATAACAATGAAACTCTGAAATCTAAGCAAATTATCAAGTTTTCAAGTGAGTATAATATAATACAATAAAAATAATTACAGGAAAGGAAAAGCTCAAAAAAACTGTGGACTTCATTTTTTCTGGCAATAGTTGCTTCAAATCCAAAGAAAATCAAGAGCTTCTTTGTTATTGAGATTTAAAATGTTTGGAAGAACTTAGATGTGTCTAAACTTTTCTGAAACCTACTCTCCAGATAGAAATTGAAGTTTTCTAAAATTAACATTAAGAAAGACAGGCCAAATCTATCAGAAGTGAAAGCATTTTTAAATAGTGATTTAAAAGTCAATCATATTACTTCAGGTAAATAGGCTCAACATGTGTATGCATAAATGTATAGAAGAAATCATTTGATTAGTACAGAAATGTAAAATGTTTGCCATTAATTCTCTCAAAAGGCTATGATAGAAATAATGCATAAATAATTATCCTAAAGTTTACAAACCACGTTCCAGTGGTCATCCATTGGAACTTGAGAAAAATGTAGAGAAATTTCATATGTAAGGACCAGCTTAAATGATTAGTACAGTACTATTCATAGTACTCTTAAGTTAAGAGAACTAAAAGGCCACATCTGACCAACTTTTACTCTAGTTGGCATTCATGTTTTCTCTTTTATTTACTTTCTTCTTGGTTTTTTAAAGAAATCCTGACAGGTAGCAGTTGTAAAACTTACTTCTTTCTC
Source organism: Dama dama (assembly GCF_033118175.1). Classification (NCBI taxonomy): domain Eukaryota; kingdom Metazoa; phylum Chordata; class Mammalia; order Artiodactyla; family Cervidae; genus Dama; species Dama dama. Next base: position 85,008,604 of record NC_083698.1, on the reverse strand, counting down.
TAACGCAGAAAACTTGCAACAGAATTATTTAAAATGATAACAGTAATAAAAATTTGCAGAGCACCATGTGACTGAAAGGCAATTTCACATTGATAATTTAATTTTCAGATATCCCTTTAAAGTCCTTATTGATATATTGCAAACCATTTTGTTTCTTAAAGATAGATTGCTATGCATAGAGAACTTGAAGCTATTTCTGTGATAGTAAGGATTGAGTTGTTCAAATCCATCCCTGAATCTTCTGCCTTTCATGCATACTCAGAGTAAAATTGAACTACTAAATAAGCTTATCAGCAAGAAAATTAAGATTTAAAAAACAATAAATGTATACATCTCAAAATTAGGTAGGGGTACTGCATGAATGTATACACTTGTAATCATTCTCAAGAATAAAAGAGAGAGAAAGAGGGAGAGCAGAGGAATCCATTTTTATTTCTTTAAAATTAACTGAGATTTCATTTTTATCCCCCAAACAGAAGAGTTACATGGATAATTTCCCTTTGACAGATCTAACATCTTAAGAAGAAAGGCAAAACTAACAAGTATTTTTATATGGAGATATGCAGTGAATCACCATGGAAGAACTTACAATTGGAGGAGCAAAGAGGGTAAGTATTTTCTCAATAAATATCTTCTCAAGAGCTTTTAGAAATAATACTCTCCTCTATAGGGTATGCTTTATACATCAGCCTCATCTTCTTAATGACAGATGGCAAGTATCAATTCCATAAGGGAAGTTTAGGAACCAGGCAAGAGAAAATAGAATGAAGAAATTTCTTCTAAAGTCATATGACAAATCTGTGAGGAAAAACAAAAAAAGAAATAGATGCCCAAACTTTAAACTTTATCTTTGTTGCCTGACTGAATAGACCATGTTGCCTCTCAGGATATGTGGGGTTGAGTAATTCTTACAGCAATAGAAACCAATGGGAAAACAGTGATTCTGTTTCAAGCTTGAATGGGTGTGAACCGACAGGTAGTCTGATGAATGTAGTCATATGATTTCTTTATAAGAAGATGTTTGACAAGCTGTCAAAACTCTTTTAGAGAGAGAAATAGTGGATAGGGTTGCTCTAAGGAATACTTGTCAATTCAGTTATCTTATTCCTACATCATATTTTGATGCAAGGTGAGTAATCTCCATGGGTCTCATGCGAAGAATCAGGTTAAAGTAACAACAGTCAGATTGATTTTGAAACATAGATTTAGTTAATGTCATCAGAGCAAGATGACATTCATGCCAAAATTTTACCACAAAGTAAGCTTGTTTTTAACCAAGATTTAAGGCAAAAATTTATAATAAACAGATATGTCTATGGCTTAGCCAAATAATTCAATACTCTAAGTCAGAGGCTTGTAATAGATCTTCAAATGTTAGAATCTGAAGGGAAAATCTATCTGAGAATAGGGGGAAAGCAGTAATTCTCTGACAGCAGACCTTCAATCTGCCATCTGGGCAAGGAGATCAAGAATCAAATGTACAGTTGACATATTGAGTGGAACATGATTTTCCTAAAAACTCTATTCTGTCATGCACTAAAATATTTTATGACTTAACATTTCTTTTTTTTTCCCTCTGTGTCCAGATTTGGATTTTACTCTTTCACAGCAGGATAACCAACATAGAATATCAGTTCAGTTCAGTTCAGTTGCTCAGTTGTGTCCGACTCTTTGCGACCCATGGACTGCAGCATCCCAGGCCTTCCTGTCCACCACCAACTCCCGAAGGTTACTCAAACTCATGTCCTTTGAGTTGGTGATGCCATCCAACCATCTCATCCTCTGTCCTCCCCTTCGCCTCCCGCCTTCAATCTTTCCCAGCATCAGGGTCTTTTCCAATGAGTCAGTTCTTCGTATTAGGTGGCCAAAGTATTGGAGTTTCAGCTTCAACATCAGTCCTTCCGGTGAACACCCAGGACTGATCTCCTTTAGGATGGACTGGTTGGATCTCCTTGCAGTCCAAGAGACTCTCAAGAGTCTTCTCCAACACCACAGTTCAAAAGCATTAATTCTTTGGCACTCAGCTTTCTTTATAGTCCAGTTCTCACATCTGTACATGACTACTGGAAAAACCATAGCTTTGACTAAATGGACCTTTGTTGGCAGTAATGTGTCTGCTTTTTAATAAGCTGTCTAGGTTGATCATAGGTCTTCTTCCAAGGAGCAAGTGTCTTTTAATTTCATGGCTGCAGTCACCATCTGCAGTGATTTTGGAGCCCCCAAAAATAAAGTCAGTCGCTGTGTCCACTGTTTCCCCATCTATTTGCCATGAAGTGATGGGACAAGATGCCATGATCTTAGTTTATACATGGAATATAATTGCAAATATTCAACTGTGCAATGACTAGGTATTTCTTAAGGAATACCATCCAGCTACTTGGCCCTCTGTGATCTCAACCCCATTTGCCTTTCCAGTCTTATTCCTTGTTCCCTACATTCCAGTTGCACTAGTCCACTTTTTTGATGTCTACACATTGCCTACTAGCCTTCACTGCTAGTCTCTTTCCATGAACTCCTTTCTCTCTCTCCACTTCTGACTGCTGAAATCTTACCTAATTTTTAATACTTAGTACAAATGCTCAAATCCCATATCTTCCAAGGAAATACCCCTGATTTCCTAGCAAGCATTATACTCTTTTTGCACATATTGATCTTGAGGTGACTCTATAGCTGACTCAACACTTTTTGTCATAAATCATAGTTAATTGTATTTATCGGTCTCTTCCGTATATATAGTCCTAAAAGTAAGGAGTCATATTTTTGTCACTTTGTATCTCATTTCTCTTTGAAAGGTTTGTGGAATGTAACTAAATGAATGAATAATCAGACTAGGTAATCAACGTTACATTTAAATATCCTTTATTTTAAAAAATTAACAAAACCTCAGACAGTCTTTACAGGCCTGACTTTCCATTTTTTGTAAATGGGGAAAAATATCCTCTGGGATCTTCTGTCACAAGTCTACTTTGCCATTTGAGTGCCCAGGTATGATCCTAGGGTCATAAAGTTCTGAAAAATTCATCTTAGACTTACTTGTATATTTATCTCCTGGTACATCACCACAGCATCATGTGTTCATGCCCAAAAGCACCACACAATTTCTTCTCTTTTGGGATTTTAAGAACAGTCTCTGAGCAGAACATCATGCCGACTGCACTCTAAATGCTGAACATTAAAGTTGGAGACATAAGATGTTGACAATAACTATTATATACTTGTAGGTATATGTGGAGTTTCAGATGCCAGACTAAAAAGGAAACATTTCTTTGATGTGCAATAACTGCAGGGTGTTCCACAATGACATTCTGAATTTTCCTATGCAGCAAAAAGGAAAAGGATCTTTGTGTTCACTGATTTAAAAGAAAAGCATTATGTTGGAGTTATTCTCTGATATGAGCTCATATCTCCTCCAGACACTCTCAGCAGTTAACATCTACTAACTAAGCCTTGTCATATTAACATTTTATGAAAACACAGGCTTAAATGATCAACATAAGAACTATCTCTCCCAGAAAATTCTGACTTTCTGCTCTGGCAATCCCGCAGAAGTCAGGTCTTTGTTTTTGGATGCTAATACCTATAGGCATCCAGGCAAGAGTTACTCAGGACTGAAACTCATTGGCATGAGATAAGAAGAAAGTAAGTTGGGCTGTGCGGGAGCAAATAGCCCCAGTTTCAGAATCATTTCTTTTTCCATGACTCTGGCTCTGTATCTCTGTTCTCCAGTTACATCGCCCTAGCTCCTTCAACTGGTGAACATTTCTGATTCATCAATATTTTGACCAACCCTTCTCCTACTGCTGCTTCAGCTTCTCCAGATCTCTTTGCTCCTGATCACTTACTTGAACCTTAGAAGTCCTGCTTTGCTTGGTTTCTTTCTTTCTTTTTTTTTTTTTTTTTTCATGTATTTTTATTAGTTGGAGGCTAATCACCCCACAATATTGTAGTGGTTTTTGTCATACATTGACATGAATCAGCCATGGCTTTACACGTATTCCCCATCCCGACCCCCCCTCCCGCCTCCCTCTCCACCCGATTCCTCTGGGTCTTCCCAGGGCACCAGGCCCAGTTTTCTGCTTTTACTTGGCATTGGGTGCTTCTCTTACCTGAACCTATTATTTGTCTGTCTTTGGCTTCCTTCCTTACAGTCCTTTAGGGGCTTCTCTACCCACTGCCTGAAGAAGCAATCATAAATAGCAGTTTTTACCTTCTCAACTTTTCTCAAATAATCAACTTATTAAAAGCATTGAACTTAAAAATTTTACTATGAGAAATGGTTTATCTTTAAATGTTGTATTTTAGAACAAAATGTGATCCTTTTACTGGCATTAAGATCTAGTTTTCCCTATGAATACACTTTTACCTAATGAATACTAAGATATGGGAAATCTTGTCAACATTTATGAAAGTTAAACATTAATTCTAAAAATAAAAATCTACAGCAAATATGAAATTCTCCATTCATTGTCTACATGTCTCCCCATCTTAGGTGCCCTGGGTGCTCCTCACCTCCCACTGACGCCATCTTGGCAAACCCATTATCATGTGTTTTACCTTTATTCCCAAGCAGACTCGAAGGATTTTAAGTGTAAACCAGAAATAATATCTCAAAACCATGCCGTCTAGAAAGACTCCTATATTTCCATTACATTAAACCAGTCCTAGGTGAACATTTATATCAAATCAAGGAAGCCAAGAATTCTCCAGAGTAAATGTCCAAGTATTATGAATATTAGTGTCTTGTGAATATTAGTGAGATTTAGTAGTTCTGTTTATTTTGTTTGCTATAGCTACAAATAGTTTCACATTTGTACTATAAACAGGCTTATATCTTATTCAACAAATGTTTACATTTCTATTCATTAACAAACCTCATTCCTCTCTGGACCAAAAAATTAGCCATTTTAGGAGTCATGCCTGCTTATCTTCTTGGCAAATGTCTTTATCCAGATGCACTGAGAGAATTAGAACACATTTGAGAGCAAATTCATACCAAATAGAGAAAAATTTGATAATATTTTAAAATATGAATCTCTTGATACATAGACAGACATTAATAATTCTGCCAGAATATGGAAGTAAAATGCATTTGCAAAAGTAACTTTATACATTCTTAAAAACATCTTACTCATAATTGCTCAGTACAGAATATTTCTCCCATGCCTGCTTTTTTTTTACATTTAAAAGAACACTGACTTTTAGAATTTAATTGGCTGCTAAGCTGTCATGTCACAGATAATAAAGTTGCATGTAATTTTTAAATATCATACAAAGAAACATTGAGGGCAAATATTTATAATGTTAAGTTCTCAGTGAAAGTATAATAAAAAATTCTTTTAGGTTTATATGGAAAAAATCATATGCCCTATACTGTCCACCTTTATTTAGAAAGTCAAAATGAAATGTTCCTAAAGACACATAAAAGTTACATAATAAAAATTCATTGTTTATGAAATAGTTCATTAGTAAAGCAAGTGCATTTTTCATGCTAGAATTTATCAGCAAACTGGTATTTACTTGTCTCTGTATGTGTACAGAATTTTTGATCTGCCAGAGTAACAAATGCTATCCCTGAATGTAGAGCATTCACTATGACAAATTATTGATGAAAACAAACAATAAGTCATTGTTCACTTTTATGGAAAGGTGTTGGGTGGAAATGAACTTAATTGAATTAAATACTATCTGACATTTGGATGATCATGCTGAACTAATTAGTACAACACTAACTGAAAGGAATGGAGAATTGGGCACCAAGCCAAGATATCTCCTTTTAAACAGGCTCTTCTGCTCCCTTTTAAAGAAATGAAAGAAATGACAATCTCTAAATGAATGCTTCATTTACCCCATAAATAAAACACTAACAGTGAAGAGGGTATAAAAGTAGCACAAGCATCAGTGAGATTGTGAATCATTTCACAGTTCTATTTAAGTAACCATTTTCTCCCCTCATTTTTTTTTTAACAGTTAAGACAGTAATACCTTGAAACATATTTTTTTAAATTATTGTTATAATCTGCTAAAGTCTTTCATCCAAGCAACTGATATCAATGGAATTTGCTCAAGGTAGCGTCAAGGGCTTCCCAGGTGGCAGAAGTTATAAAGAACCAGACTGCCAGTGCGGGAGACATGAGAGACATGAGTTTGATCCCTTGATAGGGAGGATCCCCTGGAGGAGGAAATGGCAACCCACTCTAGTATTCTTGCTTGGAGAATCACATGGACAGAGGAGCCTGGTGGGTTACACTTCATATGGTTTTGCACTTCAGTTGAGATCAGTTCATTCTCTCAGTCATGTCTTTGCAACCCCATGGATTGCAGCATGCCAACCTCCCTGTCCACGGCCAACTCCTGGAATTTACTCAAACTCATTTCCATTGAGTCGGTAATGTCATCAGCCATCTCATCCTCTGTCAGCCCCTTCTCCTCCTGCCTTCACTCTTTCCCAGCATCAGTGTCTTTTCAAATGAGTCAACTCATCACATGAGGCGGCCAAAGTATTGGAGTTTCAGCTTCAACATCAGTCCTTCCAGTAAATATTCAGGACTGACTTCTTTAGGAAGAACTGGTTGAATCTCCTTGCTGTCCAAGAGACTCTCAAGAGTCTTCTCCAACACCACAGTTCAAAAGCAGCAGTTCTTCGACAATCAGCTTTCTTTATAGTCCAACTCTCACATCCATACACGACTACTGGAAAAACCATAGCTTTGACTAGATGGACCTTTCTTGGCAAAGTAATGTCTCTGCTTTTTAATATGCTGTCTAGATTGGTCATAACTTTTCTTCCAAGGAGCAAGTGTCTTTTAATTTCATGGCTGCAGTCACCATCTGCAGTGTTTTTGGAGGCCAAGAAAATAAAATGTGTCACTGTTTCCATTGTTCCCCCATCTATTTGCCATGAAGTGATGGGACCAGATGCCATGATCTTCATTTCCTGAACATTGAGTTTTAAGGCAATTTTTTCACTCTCCTCTTTGACTTTCATCAAGAGGCTCTTTAGTTCTTCTCTGCTTTCTACCACAAGGGTGGTATCATCTGCATATCTGAAGTTATTAATCTTCCTCCCAGCAATCTTAGTTCCAGCTTGTGCTTCATCCAGTCCAGCATTTCTCATAATGTACTCTGCATATAAGTTAAATAAGCAGGGTGACAATATACAGCCTTGACTTACTCCTTTCCCGATTTGGAGCTAGCCAGTTGTGCCTGCCATATCCAGTTCTAACTGTTGATTCCTGACCTACATACAGATTTCTCAAGAGGCAGGTCAAGTGGTCTGGTACTCCTAGCTCTTGAAGAATTTTCCAAAATTTGTTGTCTACACAGTCAAAGGCTTTGGCATACTCAATAAAGCAGAAATAGATGTTTTTTCTGGAACTGTCTTGGTTTTTCTATGACCCAATGCATGTTGGCAATTTGATCTCTGGTTCCTCTGCCTTTTCTAAATCCAGCTTGAACATCTGGAAGTTCACAGTTCATATGCTGTTGAAGCCTGGCTTGGAGAACTTTGAGCATTATTTTACTAGTGTGTGAGATGAGTGCAATTGTGCAGTAGTTTGAGCATTCTTTGGCATTGCCTTTCTTTGGGATTGGAATGAAAACTGACATTTTCCAGTCCTGTGGCCACTGCTGAGTTTTCCAAATTTTCTGATATATTGAGTGCAGCACTTTCATAGCATGATCTTTTAGAATTTGAAATAGCTCAACTGGAATTCCATCACCTCCACTAGCTTTGTTCATAGTGATGCTTTCTAAGGCCCACTTGAACGTGGTCCACTGGAGAAGGGAATGGCAAACCACTTCAGTATTCTTGCCTTGAGAACCCTGTGAACAGTATGAAAAGGGGAAAATATAAGGCACTGAAAGATGAACTCCCCAGGTCAGTGTGTGCCCAATATGTTACTGGAGATCAGTGGAGAAATAACTCCAGAAAGATTGAAGAGATGGAGCCAAAGCAAAAACAACACCCAGTTGTGGATGTGACTGGTGATGGAAGTAAAGTCCCATGCTGTAAAGATTGATATTGCATAGGAACCTGGAATATTAGGTCCATGAATCAAGGCAAATTGCAAGTGGTCAAACAGAAGATGGCAAGCATGAACATTGACATTTTAAGAATCAGTGAACTAAAATGGACTGGAATGGGTGAATTTAACTCAGATGACCATTATATCTACTACGGTGGGCAAGAATCCCTTAGAAGAAATGGAGTAGCCATCATAGACAACAAAAGAATCCTAAATGCAGTACTTGGGTGCAATCTCGAAAATGACAGACCTTTGTTAGTTTCCAAGGCAAACCATTCAATATCAGAGTTAGCCAAGTCTATGCCCTGACCAGTAATGCTGAAGAAGCTGAAGTTGAATGGTTCTATGAAGACCTACAAGACCTTATAGAACTAACACCCAAAAAAGATGTCCTTTTCATTATAGCGGACTGGAGTGCAAAAGTAGGAAGTCAAGAAATACCTGGAGTAATAGGCAAATTTGGCCTTGGAGTACAGAATGAAGCAAGGCAAAGACTAACAGAATTTTGCCAAGAGAACACACTGGTCATAGCAAATACCCTCTTCCAACAACACAAGAGAAGACTCTACACATGGACGTCACCAGATGGTCAACACTGAAATCAGATTGATTATATTCTTTGCAGCCAAAGATGGAGAAGCTCTATACAGTCAGCAAAAACAAGACTGGGAGCTGACTGTGGCACCGACCATGAACTGTTTATTGCCAAATTCAGACTTAAATTGAAGAAAGTATGGAAGACCATACTAGACCATTCAGGTATGACCAAAATCAGATCCCTTATGACTATACAGTGAAAGTGACAAATAGATTCAAGGGATTAGATCTGATAGACAGAGTGCCTGAAGAACTATGGACGGAGGTTCATGACATTGTACAGGAGGCAGGGATGAAGACCATCCCCAAGAAAAAGAAATGCAAAAAAGCAAAATGGCTGTCTGAGGAGGCCTTACAAATAGCTGTGAATAGAAGAGAAGTGAAAAGCAAAGGAGAAAAGGAAAGCTATACCCATTTGAATGCAGAGTTCCTAAGAATAGCAAGGAGAGATAAGAAAGCCTTCCTCGGTGATCAATGCAAAGAAATACAGGAAAACAATAGGATGGGAAAGACTAGAGGTCTCTTCAAGAAAATTAGAGATACCAAGGGAACATTTCATGCAAAGATGGGCTCAATAAAGGACAGAAATGGTATGGACCTAACAGAAACAGAAGATATTAAGAAGAGGTGGCAAGAATACACAGAAGAACTATCCAAAAAAGATCTTCACGACCCAGATAACCACAATGGTGTGGTCACTCACCTAGAGCCAGATCCTGGAATGTGAAGTCAAGTGGACCTCAGGAAGCATCACTATGAACAAATCTAGTGGAGGTGATGAAATTCCAGTTGAGCTATTTCACATCCTAAAAGATGTTGGTCGCAGAGTCGGACACAAACTGAAGCGAGTTAGCTGGCACACACAGGAGCAAGGTAGACCCCAAGCAGCTTGTATGAGGAAGATAAGCATTCTCTTCAGGCCGTGGTTCTAAAGCAGACAATTATGGCGTCAGGAATATAAGCCCTTATGTACTGTGCATGCTAATTCTTCATTTTTAGTTGTTGGGACAGGTAGTGAATGTGCTGGGCGGACCTCACAGGGGGCTAGACTTAGCAAGAGAAAGCACAGATCTACACTGATAGAGCATTCTAGAGGTACATGTTGCTTAGGATAGTCATTTGTACAATTCATATAAAGCCAGGAACTGGTACCCAAGGTCAAAGTGTTGGTGAGTTTCTAACAACCCTAAACTTTCATCTGAAGCTGACCCTCTCCCTTATTTGGTAGAACTTTGTTTCATCCCTGTTAATTGGAAAATTTTGGACCTACTTTTCTTGCTCTGATCTTTTTCTTTTTCTCTCTTCTACATCATTTTCGCCTCTATCCAGGTTTATTCTTGATTTTATTTAGCTCTTCCTGCTCCTATGTGTATTTCCCTGGAAGTTATATAGAAGATTTGGCTTTCTGGTTTGATATTCATCCCGTTACTCTCCAACTCCCTTTATCTTTGGTCATACCAGAGAAAGAATAGGAAACAGCATTAGGGAAAGTTTGTAGGTAGGAAAATGTTATTAAATAAAAAGTCTGGCAAGGCAATAAATGGGGGGAAACGACATGAAATTAAAAGGCTGAACAATCAGAGACATATTAGAATGTGACGATTGTAATAATGAGATGCACTTTTTAAGAGAGTTACCAAGAAAAAAGGAAGGATGTTGGTGACCACTTATGTAGCATGCCAACTGTGTTGTAGAAGTAAGTCAGAAAACTTAATAGGACTTGCCTGTCTCCTTGAATACCCTTGTCCACCCCACTCCAATCTGCCTTAATAATTCCTTATTTTTTTATAACATTTGGCAGCATCTGTAACTAATGTGCTGCATTTATTTGTGAACATATTTATCAGCTCTTTTTCCTAATAGAGTATATGCTGTGTGATGTCAGAAGCCTCTCTTGTTTACAACATAGAGCCAGCACTAAGCATGGTGCCTGGCACAATATTGATGCCTAATAATTTTGAGACATACATTCATGCTTGAATAAAAGAAGGAATTAATGAATGAATTCAAAGTCTAATTCAAGCATCATATCCTTTGTAAAGCTTTTACTATACACCTTAATAACTTCTTACAGTGAGGGTACCTTCTATATACCATTGTATTGTGTTCCACTTTAATAAAATCATTTTTTCACTTTTGACTTCTAACAGAATATTAGTCCCTTAAAGGCTGGGTCATGTATTATTTCTCTTTGGAACTCCCATTTAGGGTACAGTTTTGTGATTAGATGAACATTTTTGAGAATATATTATTGGGGGCCCAGAACCATCCTGACTACAAGAGAAAAACCAAATTTTCTAAGTTATTGCATATGAAAAATATACTTTAAATTCAGATAGCAGAGAGGTTTATATTATTTACTTATGAAAATATGTCATATTTTAATTACATATATTTCTTTACTTGTAAGCTCTATACCCTAATCACTTCCTTAGCTAAAATAATAGCTGTCAATATAGGCACATGCATGGCTTTCAAACTCTAAAGTATTCTTTCTAAAAATTGATAAAAAACTTAATAGCTTTTTCACTTTCTTGAACTAATCAGATGGTATGGTAGCTGAAAATAACTGTGAGTTTCTCTACAATGCTTCATAAAAACTCAAGGAGTACTAGAGACTTGACAATACATATTAATCTAAAGGAAGTCATATTCCACCATTTTGTAAATTTCCATTTAATAAAAACACTATATTTAACCAAAATAGAAGGAGATATGTAGGCTACAAAAGCATAGACATTTTCCTTTTGTAGCAATAGAAATAGAAGACTTTGATTTTTAAAAACTGTTATACTTTTCTCTATTATGGATATTAATTTGGTTGTTGCCCAAACATGTACTTAGTAAAATTTAAGTAAAAAGTATGAGTTGTATGCGTTATAGATTTCTTAAAAGAAGACTGAGATTATTTAGGCAACAAGATAGCCCAGTTTCCTTGAGATTGAATTACAACCTGAGAAACTTGATTTTCAGTGCTAAAATGAGGCAGACCAAACGGTTGTTCACCTTAGACTGACAGCATTATTTTTTCTTTTCTAACTTAAATAATATGCTTGAAAGACTTTCTGGAATTTTACAAGAATACATCTCTAAGGTACAGTTAAAGAAAGGAAGGTAACTCATTTTTGCCTGAAAGGTTGACACTTTTATGTTTTATTGTTATCCCAAGATGGCCATTATTATTTATTTATAATAGTTGTAAGGGTACATGGCACTTATAAACACATAAAATACAAAGCTCCTGTGAGACTTTCTATCTAACTCAATATAGGGTACACTATATAAAGGCATAGGAGGAGGTAGAAATGGGCTAGAAAAAAATCAATACTGGTAGGCTTAGTGGGAGAAATGTGTTCTAAACTTTCAAGGAGAGATGTCAAGGAATAAGGAGAAGTTTGTTCAAGTAGGACTAATCTAGTTTGAAGCTTTTTGAGAATTATATATTCATAAGTAACAGGAAAATGGATTTCTATATCTTTTTTCTTGTTATATCTTCCTAGTGAGTCTTTTAAAAAATCATTTTACAATGACCCTTTTAACCTGATAAATGATTCTTTCCTTAAACTGTTTTCCCTGAGAGTTACATAGTCACAGAATCTTCTTGTGGTTAATATGTGTCAGATACAACATTTTTATTCCCCTTATTTTCATATATACTGAGGGCAGTTAAGGTAAATACTTATTTCTAATATTTTTAATTTAAAGTTCTGATTTCATTCACATTGACGACAATGTTATTTTATATGATTATCAATGAAATGTGCTTTTAAACAAAAATATAAAATATTTAAATTTTCTTTTGTCAAAATAGTTTTCTTTCTGGAAGGCTGTAATGTTTTTTGCTGTCAAATACATTTTAAGAAGCAATAAATTGCATTTTAACACAAAAACTTATTCTTCCAGATAAATATCACAACAAAACATTTATTACAAATACAGGTCTTCTTACAAATTATGAATGATTTCACATAGTTCCAAAATATCTTCTAGCCATACAACCTTGACTACCTTCATCTTACCTGGTGAGAAAGTTAACAAGCTGGATATATACATTAAATATATATGGGTTTTATTCAGAAAGGAAGACAAGCAGAAATCAAGGTATACAATATGCTTCACTTCAGCTCCGTTCAGTCACTCAGTCGTGTCCAACTCTGCGAAACCATGGACTGCAGCACGCCAGGCCTCCCTGTCAATCACCAAATTCTGGAGTTTACTCTAACTCATGTCCATTGAGTTGGTGATGCCATCCAACCATCTTATCCTCCGTCAGCCCCTTCTCCTCCTGCCCTCAATCTTTTCCAGCATCAGTGTCTTTTCAAATGAGTCAGTTCTTCCCATCAGGTGGCTAAAGTATTGGAGTTTCAGCTTCAACATCAGTCTTCCAATGTACATTTAGGTCTGATTTCCTTTACGATGGACTGGTTGGATCTCCTTGCAGTCAAAGGGACTCTCAAGAGTCTTCTCCAACACCACAGTTCAAAAGCATCAGTTCTTCAATGCTCAACTTTCTTTATAGTCCTACTCTCACATCCATACATGACTACTGAAAAAACCATAGCCTTGACTAGACGGACCTTTGTTGGCAAAGTAATGTCTCTGCTTTTTAATATGCTGTCTAGATGGGTCATAACTTTTCTCTCAAGGAGCAAGCATCTTTTAATTTCATGGCTTCAGTCACCATCTTCAGTGATTTTGGAGGCCCAAAAATTAAAGTCAGCCACTGTTTCCACTGTTTTCCCCATCTATTTGCCATAAAATAATGGGACCAGATGCCATGATCTTAGTTTTCTGAATGTCGAGCTTTAAGTGAAATGTTTCAGTCTCCTCTTTCACTTTCATCAAGAGGCTCTTTGGTTCTTCTTCACTTTCTGCCATAAAGGTGGTGTCATTTGCATATATGATGTTATTGATATTTCTCCTGGAAATCTTGATTCCAGCTTGTGCTTCTTCCAGCCCAGTGTTTCTCATGGTGTACTCTGCATATATATAATTTAAATAAGCAGGGTGACAATATACAGCCTTGACATACTCCTTTTCCTATTTGGCACCAGTCTGTTATTCCATGTCCAATTCTAACTGTTGCTTCCTGACCTGCATATAGGTTTATCAAGAGGCAGGTCAGGTGGTCTGGTATTTCCATCTCTTTCAGAATTTTCCACAGTTTATTGTGATCCACTCAGTCAAAGGCTTTGGTATAGTTTGTATGAATTTATATATATATAGCTTACTTCATCAATTAGAATGATTGTGAAGTCATACATTTAATAAATGTATGTACCATATGGTATAACTATAATTTATCTTAGCTTCAACAAAAAGATGTTGACTTAAAAAATATTGACAACTTAAAAGTTGAAGGTTATGTTATATTCAGTGGGAATTTTAGAATTTCAAGCCCAGGAGACATCATCTCAAGTGACCTAGGTGAAAGAACTACTCAAGGAGACAAAGGGGACTAGCCAGGTAAATAGAAGTTTTGTAACAAAAGGTAGGTAGTGTAAACATCAAAAGTTTTTTTTTTTTTTTTTGTAAATTAAAGAAAAACAGATATCACAAGTAAAGGAATTTAGTTTTTTTCCTTGTAGTAGAAATGGAAGAGTCTGGGAACACTAAAATTATTCCTTTGATATGGACCTCAGCTATCTGGAGCCAGGATCCTGTTTTCACATCCTGAGCTCCTTAGGTATGCCCTCAGGGCTCACCTTAGGGAATGGCTGCAGTCTCAGTTCAGTTCAGTGGCTCATTTACAACTCTTTGTGACTCCATGGACTGCAGCATGCCAGGCTTCCCTGTCCATCACCAATTCCTGGAGCTTGCTCAAACTCATGACCATCCAGTCGGTGATGCCATCCAACCATCTTATCCTCTGTCATCCCCTTCTCCTCCTGCTTTTAATCTTTCCCAGCATCAGGGTCTTTTCCAATGAGTGAGTTCTTTGTATCAGGTGGCCAAAGTACTGGAGTTTCAGCTTCAGCATCAGTCCTTCCAATGAATAGTCAGGACTAATTTCCATTAAGATTGACTGGTTTGATCTCCCTGAAGTCCAAAAGGCTCTCAAGAGTTTTTCCAACACCACAGTTCAAAAGCATTGATTCTTTGGCACTCAACTTTCTTCACAGTTCAACTCTCACATCCACACATGACTACTGGAAAAATCGTAGCTTTGACTAGATAAAGCTTTTTGGGAAAGTAACATCTCTGCTTTTTAATATGCTGTCTAGGTTGGTCAAAGCTATTCTTCCAAGGAGCAAGCATCATTTAATTTCATGGCTGCAATCACCAACTGCAGTGATTTTGGAGCCTCCCGAAATAAAGTCTGACACTGTTTCCACTGTCTCCCCATCTATTTCCCGTGAGGTGATGGGATCAGATGCCATGATCTTAGTTTTCTGAATGTTAAGCTTTAAGCCAACTTTTTCACTCTCCTCTTTCACTTTCATCAAGAGGCACTTTAGTTCTTCTTTACTTTTTGCCATAAGGGTGGTGTCATCTGCGTATCTGAGGTTATTGATATTCTCCTGGCAATCTTGATTCCAGTTTGTTCTTCATCCAGCCAGGCATATTGCATGATATACTGTGCATAAAAGTTAAATAAGCAGGGTGACAATATACAGCCTTGATGTACTCCGTTCCCGATTTGGAACCAGTCTGTTGTTCCAAGTCCAGTTCTAACTGTTGCTTCCTAACCTGCATCAGATTTCTCAAATGGCAGGTCAGGTGGTCTGGTATTCCCATCTCTTTCAGAATTTCCCAGTTTGATGTGATCAACACAGTCAAAGGCTTTGGCATAATCAATAATGCAGAAATAGAAGTTTTTCTAGTATTCTCTTACTTTTTCGATGATCCAGCAGATGTTGGCAATTTGAACTTTGGTTCATCTGCCTTTTTTAAATCCAGCTTGAACATCTGGAAGTTCACAATTCACGTACAGATGAAGTCTGGCTTAGAGAATTTTGACCATTACTTTGGTAGCATGTGAGATGAGTGCAATTGTGTGGTAGTTTGAACATTTGTTGGCATTGCCTTTCTTTGGGATTTGAATGAAAACTGATCTTTTTCAGTCCTGTAGACACTGCTGAGTTTTCCAAACTTGCTGACATATTGAGTGCAGCACTTTCACAGCATCATCTTTTAGGATTTGAAATAGCTCAACTAGAATTCCATCACCTCCACTAGCTTTGTTCATAGTGATGGTTCCTAAGGCCCACTTGACTTCACATTCCAGGATGTCTTGCTCTAGGTGAGTGATCACACCATCATGATTATATGGGGCGTGAAGATTTTTTTGTACAGTTCTTCCATGTATTCTTGCCACCTCTTCTTTATATCTTCTACTTCTACTTCTGTTAGGTCCATACCATTTCTGTCCTTTATTGTGCCCATAATTGCATGAAGTGTTCCCTTGGTATTTCTAATTGTCCTGAAGAGATCTCTGGTCTTTCCCATTCTGTTGTTTTCCTCTATTTCTCTGCATTAATCTTGAAGCAGGCTTTCTTATCTCTCCTTGTTTTTCTGTGGAACACTGCATTCCGATGGGTATATCTTTCCTTTTCTCCTTCGCCTTTAGCTTCTCTTCTTTTCTCAGCTGTTTGCAAGTCCTCCTCAGACAACCATTTTGCCTTTTTGCATTTCTTTTTCTTGGGAATGTTCCTGATCACTGCCTCCTGTACAAGGTCACAAACCTCCATCTGCAATTCTTCAGGCAGTCTATCAGATCTAATCCCTTGAATCTATTTGTCACTTTCACTGTATAATCATAAGTGATTTGATTTAGGTCATAGCTGAATAGTCTGTTGGTTTTGCCTACTTTCTTCAATTTAAGTCTGAATTTTGCAATATGTGAGCCATAGTCAGCTCCTGGTCTTATTTTTGCTGACTGTATAGAGCTTTTCCATCTTTGGCTGCAAAGAATATAATCAATCTGGTTTCAGTTTTGACCATCTGGTGATGTTCTTGTGTAGAGTCTTCTCTTGTGTTGTTGGAAGAGGGTGTTTGCTATGACCAGTGTGTTCTCTTGGCAAAACTCTGTTAGCCTGCTTCATTTTGTACCCCAAAGCCTGTTACTTCATATTTCTTCACTTCCCACTTTTGCATTCCAGTCCCTTATGATGAAAAGGACATCTTTTTTGGGTGCTAGTTCTAGAAGGTCTTGTAGGTCTTCATAGAACCATTCAACTTCAGCTTCTTCAGCATTACTGGTCAGGGCATAGACTTGGCTAACTCTGATATTGAATGGTTTGCCTTAGAAACAAACAGAGATCATTCCGTTGTTTTTGAAATTGCACCCAAGTACTGCATTTTGGACCCTTTTGTTGACTATGATGGTTATTCCATTTCTTCTAAGGGATTCTTGCCCACAGTAGTAGATATAATGGTCATCTGAGTTAAATTTACCCATTGCAGTCCATTTTAGTTCACTGATTCCTAAAATGTCGATGTTCACTCTTGCCATCTCCTGTTTGACCACTTCTAATTTACCTTTATTCGTGAACCTTACATTCCAGGTTCCTATGCAATATCACTCTTTACAGCGTGGGGCTTTACTTCCATCACCAGTCACATCCACAACTGGGCCTTGTTTTTGCTTTGGCTCTGTCTCTTCATTCTTTCTGGAGTTATTTCTCCACTGATCTCCAGTAGCATATTGGGCACCTACTGACCTGGGAAGTTCATCTTTCAATGTCTTATATTTTTCCCTTTTCATACTGTTCATGGGGTTCTCAAGGCAAGAATATTGAAGCTGTTTGCTATTCCTTTCTCCAGTGGAACACATTTTGTCAGAACTTTCCATCTTGACCCGTCTGTCTTGGGTGGCCCTACATGGCATGGCTCATAGCTTCACTGAGTTAGACAAGGCTGTGTTCCTTGTGATCAGTTTGATTTGACTCCTTCAGGGTTCACCGTAGGGAGTGACTGTAGTTTGATGGCTGCTAAACGGCAGGTTTCTTCTTCCTGAGTTCCCTCAGGTCTCACCAGCTCACATTGAAGGGCTGCAATCATTGATGACTGTGAAATTCTTTTTACTAATGTGGCAGGAAATACTCCATTTCTCAAAGGTTTTATAGAACATAAAACTTTGTTTTATATTACATGCTGACATTATTTTATATATTTTTGAACGTGTGTTATGGTTGATTGTTGATCTAATTTAAACATGGGCATGTGTGTGTACTCACTCAGATCTGAATCTTTGCGACCCCATGAGTTGCAGAAAGGGGGACCCCCTTCCAGGGCCGAAAGTGCACTCTTGTCTAACACTTGGAAATGAATCTGAGGTGACACATGAGCAGACAAAGCAAGATATTTTATCGGGAAGGGACTGCCAGGAGGAGAGCAGCAGGCTAAGAGAGCCCAGGAGAACAGCTCTGCCAGCTCTGGCTCACAGTCTCGGGTTTGATGGTGATGGGATTAGTTTCCAGGTTGTCTTTGGCCAATCATTCTGAGCAGAGTCCTTCCTGGTGGTGCACGCATTGCTCAGCCAAGATAGATGCCAGTGAGAAGGATTCTGGGAGGTGGTTGGACGCATGGTATCACCTTTTGACCTTTCCTGAACTCTTGTGGGTGGTGGTGGCTTGTTAGTTCTATGTTCCTTACCAGGATCTCCTGTCATAAAACAACTCATGCAAATGGTCAGTATGGTGCCTGGCCAGGGTGGGTGGTTTCAGTCAGTGTACTTCCCCTAACATATGGACTGTAATCCTCCAGGCTCCTCTGCCCATGGGATTTTCCAAGTGGAAATACTGGAGTGGGTTAGCCACTTCCTTCTTCAAGGGATCTTCCTGACCCAAGGATCGAACTGGAGTCTCTAGAATCCCCTGCATTGGCAGGCTGGTTCTTTACCACTGAGTCAGCCGGGAAGCACACTTCCAATTTATTAAAATATGTATTTGATTTTGTGTAATTCTACAGGTTCAGTGTCGTAGGATGAAGATTTAAGCATGCCATTGCAACAAAATTAACAGCTGATATTGCCTGCCTTAGCTGTGAGTTTATTTCATAAAGAATTGTTTTGCTCTGTTGCATTCCCCAGTAGATTTTAATCTCATTTCCTCATAATTTAATCTTTTAAAATCTTTACAAGTGATGTTTTTATTATTATGTTAATTACCTTCTAACGAATTTTTTTTTTTTTTTTTTTTTTTTTTTACCTTGTAGAAATAATCAACTCATTTTCACATTTAGGTAAAAGTGTAATATTTTTGTTTTAAGCATATCAGGTTTTGCAGCTCATTCACTTTTCTATATCCATTACTTAAAAGTTTCCATTCAGTTGCCTGGATGTCAAATAACAGTAGTGCCATAAAGTAAATATAAGGGCTTTTCATTAAAGATGCATAAGCTTCAATAGTCTTTCAATTAGTTATTGATAAATGGAAAATGACATTCTCCCCAAAAGAAGAAGGGGAAAAAAAATCCTTGTATTTATCTCAGAACTTTTCTGTTAAGGCAAAAAGAAAAAGTATCACTGCTTGCATTCTTTCCATTGCAGTGAAAATTTAGTATCTGACCCATCCCAATAGAGACTGTGAAAATGATAACAGTTTCCTAGACACCAATAACTAAAAATTGGTCCTAAAAATCTTAAGTATTTTTGTACAAATTATCAGAACTGCAAGAATAATGTCAAGTACAAAATACAATGTATATGTTTTTGTCACTTGATAAATTTAAATTTTCTATAAAGATATCCATTGGTGTTATAGTTTACCTACCACTTTTTCTATTATGTAAGTGTCCACAGAAAGATTTTGAAATCAGTGTGAGGTAATGGTTGAACATAAGAATTCAAAGTAATATGAATGTTTTCATTTCAAAATATCTTCATTTTTCAGATGATTTACTTTAAATTTTATACAAACTCGGTATATGAGCTACAGATTGTGAGGGCATACACTTCTCAATGTAGACTTTGCTGCATTTTCACAACCTAAGATTCTAGTTACCAAGTAATAAAATAACTAGCCTCTCTGGTTTCAGATAGTGTTTATGCTATAAATCAAAGCACTAGCTACAAGTAGAATCTTAGGTTGTGAAAATGCAGCAAGGTGTATATTGTAGACTCTCTATGAAGCCAAACAGCCTGGAACAATTTAATACCAAGATGATTTACTTTAAATTTTACACAGACTCAGTATATGAGCTACAGATTGTGAGGGCATACTCTCTCAATGTAGACTTTGCTGCATTTTCACAACCTAAGATTCTAGTTACCAAGTAATAAAATAACTAGCCTCTCTGGTTTCAGAGATAGTATTTACGCTATAAATCAAAGCACTAGCTACAAGTAGAATCTTAGGTTGTGAAAATGCAGCAAAGTCTACAATGTAGACTCTCTATGAAGTCAAACAGCCTGGAATAATTTAATACCAAGAGATGTGGGGATTTCCTCTATTTATCCTAAAAAAGTGTTAACTTCAAAATATTTAAGTGCTTGCAGTTTTATTTCAAAATAAAAACCGCTCAGATCCAGTTATGGCAACTTAATGAAGTCACTTTTCATTCTTCCGTCTTTCTTAGTTTCTGCTGTGTAACTACTACTATAAAAAAGAATTCTCTAGAACTGATGACAATAATTGGTAAAATACATTTCTGAGCATAAGCACAGAAACATTTTACTATACAGTCAAAGATTTTTATCAATAATAACCTTGAATTTGCCTACCCTGTAATAAAATTGCAATGTTACTGCATAGTTAGACATTGGCTTAGAACAGAAACTGAACTTGGTTATAAAGCATTGGGTCTCCAGTGAGATTTTACTGGACTGTAAGTTAATAGACAGAAAGCTGAATTTTAAAAAGTCAGGAGACCAGAAGGGGAGCTCTCACACCCTGTGACCAGTATCTAATGAAGCTTGGAAGAAGACAGACTCCTTGTCTCTTGGCAGTGAGAAGTCAGCCAGTGAGAATGGTCACAAGTCAACCAATGAAAATGCTTGGATGCTTTGTTTCCCATAACCCTCTCAACTTCCTTTTCCCCTCTCTGAAAGAGTTCTGTTCTCATTCTAAGAGGTGATTTTGCAACTCTCCCTCAAAAATGAGAAGATTGGGATGCTCTCCTCCTTGTTGATTTCATTTCAAGGAGATACCTTCCAGTTTCCTAGAGAGAGACATAGCTGGGTCATAAAGTTCTTAAGAATTTTATTTCATTTCTAAAAGATTTACATAAGTTTCAGAGACAAAGGAAAAGCTTATCAATTGCGGCTTTCTAAAGTAAGCATTCTAAGAAAAGGGGTGAGGGAAGTCTCTCCTTTATTTTCAAAATGGAGAATTGTCTCTTATTTTTAATTTATATATGCCTTTATAGTAGAATTGGAAATAGAATGGGGAAAAGCAAATAGAAAATCTCTGCCATTTATCTTCAGACTTAAGATGCAGAATAGAAATCATGGAGAAGGAAATGGCAGCCCTCTCCAGGATTCTTGCTTGGGAAATCCCATGGACAGAGGAGCCTGGTGGGCTACAGTCTATGAGGTTGCAAAGAGTAGGACATACCTTACAGACTAAACAGAATGACCAAAAAAGAGAAACAAGCATTTTTAAATTAATTGTTGATGTATAGTTGTTTTACAATTGTGTTAGTTTCCACTGTACAGCAAAAAGTGAATCAGCCATATATATATAAACACTCTTTTTTGGATTTCTTTCCCATTTAGGTCACCACAGAGCACTGAGCTGGGTTTTCTGAGCTATACAGTAAAGATGTTTGGTTTTTATCTACTTACTAATGTGTAATATCAACAGTTCTCATTAAGAAGGAAAATATTTGTCATAATGTAATCTAAAATTATAAGAATTATTTACCATTTATATCTAAGCTTAATCTAATAAAATTATGCTTACAAATGTGAAAAAAAGAACTTTCTTTACTTGTTTCCAAGTTCCAGTATTCATTGTTCCAGGAAGGTAACTGGAAAGTAAGATAAAAAAGAGTTTCACAGGGAAGACTTGTACAACATTTACACAAACCCATTTCCTGGAATATGCTCTGAGAAAAGAAGAATACATGGGAGAATAGCATGGGAAACTTTTCATTTGCCTCCCTTTGTAGGATGTTCAAAAACCACATTTTCATCTTGAAGTCTTTGTGGAGTCCAGCTTTTGGTAAGTCCTTTTAATTTTATTTTTGAAATAACATAAACTATCCAAATTAGAGCAATCTTTTTTTCAAAGCTTGCAATAGTAAGTGTCATCTATGTTCACTTGTCTGCTGCTTTTACAGATAAGCAAAAATTTAAAGTAGTACAAAATATTTGAGTCATACTTTTCCTACTTGAGGGTTTCCTAGAATTGCTTTATTTCTTTCTAACGATGAAACATGTTGTAGTGAGGGTTAAAACCAATCTGACAAGTAGCTTAAAATAAGTTACTCTTCCATTTTATTTTGATTTGGTGACTTAAAATCCATAGGAATCTTTCTTCAGTTTTAAGTCCAGGAAATGTAAATGAAAGTGTCATAGTGTTTATAATTCTGAGCCAATTTTAATTACAATTCAATGTCCATCTTCTGTTTATTGAATCAAAAATTTTATCTCAGAAATTTTTCTTTATTTATATTTGTAACTCTTTTAGGTTCAGATTGTTGTATTCTCCTCTACATGGATCCCAGGTATGTGTGTAATGAGTCTATGTTGGCAAACTTCCACAACTATCTCTTTCTAATTATTAAATGCTTTTTTGTCTTTACATTTAATTCAATATGCTGAAATTTGTCCTTCATTAGATAGCTGTTGTTGTTTAGTCACTATGTCATGTCCACCTCTTTTGCAACCCCATGGGCTGTTGCCTACCAGTCTCTTCTGTCCATGATTTCGCAGGCAAGAATACTGGAGTGGGTTGCCATGTCCTTCTCCAGGGTATTTTCAGGACACAGGGGTTGAAGCTGTGTCTGCTGCATTGGCAGGCAGATTTATCAACACTGAGGTAATGAATAAGGGAAGCCCCTCATTAGATAGACTTGTTTAAAATTGTGTGGGTGCATCAACTGTTGTATCATTATTGTGGTTTTATTTTTGTTCCCACTTATTTTGTTGTTTTATGATTTCTCCTTATATTTCTTATATTCTTATATTTCTACCTTAAATCTTCATGCATGGAAGGCTTTAAACAATTAGAAAAAAATTTTGATTTATTAAGCTATTTGATTCTATAATAAAATAATTTGCAAAAGTTTTTATCTACTCCATGTTAAAACATTTTGTTAGCCATCTTTGTTGTCAGCTTTTATAATCTGACTTTGTTTTATGTGTCCCTCTTATATTCCATCCCCCAAAAAGAGAAATGCAAAAAGGCAAAATGGTTGTCTGAGGAGGCTTTACAAATAGCTGTGAGAAGAAGCAAAGCTAAAGGCAAAGGAGAAAAGGAAAGATATACCATTAGAATGCAGAGTTCCAAAGAATAGGAAAGACAGATAAGAAAGCATTCCTCAGTCATCAATGCAAAGAAATAGAGGGAGAAAAAAATAGAATGGGAAAGACTAGAGATCTCTTCAAGAAAATTAGAGATACCAAGGGAACATTTCATGCAAAGATGGGCACAAGAATGGGCAGAAATTTTATGGCCTTAACAGAAGCAGAAGATATTAAGAAGAGGTGGCAAGAATACAGAGAAGAACTATACAGAAAAGATCTTCACAACACAGATAATCACGATGGTGTGATCACTCACCTAGAGCAAGACGTCCTGGAGTGCAAAATCAAGTGGGCCTAAGGAACCATCACTACGAACAAAGCTAGTGAAGGTGACAGAATTCCAGTTGAGCTATTTCAAATTCTAAAAGATGACGCTGTGAAAGTGCTACATTCAATATGCCAGCAAATTTGGAAAACTCAGCAGTGGCCACGATCTGGAAAAGGTCAGTTTTCATTCTAATCCCAAAGAAAGGCAATGCCAAACAATGCTCAAACTACCGCATAATTTCACTCATCTCACACGCTAGTAAAGTAATGCTCAAAATTCTCCAAGCCAGGCTTCAGCAATATGTGAACTGTGAAATTCCAGATGTTCAAGCTGGATTTAGAAAAGGCAGAGGAACCAGAGACCAAATTGCCAACATCTGTTGGATCATCAAAAAAGCAAGAGCATTCCAAAAGAACATCTACTTCTGCTTTAATGATTATGTCAAGCCTTTGACCATGTAGATCACAATAAACTGTGGAAAATTCTGAAACAGATGGGAATACCAGACGACCTCTTCTGCCTCCTGAGAAATCTATATGGGGGTCAAGAAGCAACAGTTAGAACTGGACATGGAACAACAGACTGGTTCCAAATCGGGAAAGGAGTACATCAAGGCTGTATACTGTCACCCTGTTTATTTAACTTATATGCAGAGTCCATCACGAGAAATGCTGGGCTGGATGAAGCACAGGCTGGATCACCGGGAGAAATATCAATAACCTCAGATATGCAATGACACCACCCTTATGGCAGAAAGCAAAGAAGAACTAAAGAGACTCTTGATGAAAGTGAAAGAGGAGAGTGAAAAGTTGGCTTAAATCTCAACATTAAGAAAACTAAGATCATGGCATCTGGTTCCAACAATTCATGGCTAATAAATGGGGAAACAGTGGCTGACTTTATCTTTTTGTGCTCCAAAATCACTGCAGATGGTGACTGCAGGCATGAAATAAAAAGATGCTTATCTTGGAAGGAAAGTTATGACCAACCTAGAGAGCATATTAAAAAGCAGAGACATTGCTTTGCCAACCAAGGTCTGTCTAGTCAAGGCTATGGTTTTTTCACTAGTCATGTATGGATGTGAGAGTTGGACTATAAAGAAAGCTGAGCATTGAAGAATTGATGATTTTGAACTGTGGTGTTGGAGAAGACTCTTGAGAGTCCCTTTGACTGCAAGGAGATCCAACCAGTCCATCCTAAAGGAAACCAGTCCTGAATATTCATTGGAAGGAGTGATGGTGAAGCTGAAACTCCAGTACTTTGGCCACCTGATGCAAAGAGCTGACTTATTTGAAAAGACCCTGATGCTGGGAAAGATTGAATGTGAGAGGAGAAGGGGACGACAGAGGATGAGATGGTTGGATGGCGTCACAGGCTCGATGAACATGAGTTTGAATAATTTTCGGGAGTTGGTGATGGACAGGGAGGCCTGAAATGCTGCAGTCCATGGAGTCACAAAGATTCGGACATGACTGAGTGACTGAACCGAACTGAATTGAGTAATCTACATCTATGACATGTTGTTGTTTACTCTCTAAGTCGTGTCTGACTCTTTTGTGACCCTGTGGACTGTAGCCCACCAGGCTCCTATATCTATAGGATTTCCCAGGCAAGAATACTATAGTGGGTTGCCATTTCCTTCTTCAGATGATCTCCACCCAGGATCAAACCTGGTCCTCCTGCAGGCAGACTCTTTACCACTGAGTCACCAGGCAAGCCCACATCTATGATAAGTCATGTTACTATTTCTGATATTTTTATAACATTTGGCTCAGTCTAAAGATGTTAATTAAATGCCTTTCTTCAAAAATTGGGTTTGACCACTTATGTAATAAAGCATGTGTGCTTGCTCAGTTGTTTCAGGCGTGTCTGACTCTTGGCAACCCTATGGACTGTAGCTCACCAGGCGCCTCTCTCTTTGGGATTCTCCAGGCAAGAGTACTGGGTGGGTTGCCAAGCCCTCCTCCAAGGGATCTTCATGACCCACAGAATAGAACCCACATTTCCCCTGTTTCCGGCATTGCAGGTGGATTCTTTATACACTGAGCTATGTGGGAAGCCCTAATAGTCTATTTTCCTTACACTGCTGCTGCTGCTGCTAAGTCATTTCAGTCGTGTCCGACTCTCTGCGACCCCATAGACGGCAGCCCACTAGGCTCTCCCCGTCCCTGGGATTCTCCAGGCAAGAACACTGGAGTGGGTTGCCATTTCCTTCTCCAATGCATGAACGTGAAAAGTGAAAGTGAAGTCGCTCAGTCGTGTCCAACTCATAGCGACCCCATGGACTGCAGCATACCAGACTCCTTCGTCCATGGGATTTTCTAGGCAAGAGTACTGGAGTGGCTTGCCTTCTCCGTTCCTTACACTAGACCTTATGATTTTGCTTGTTAATTTCTGTTTGGCTGTCTGTGGTATATGTTCTGACATCAGAGCTGGCCTCGAGAAACCATGGGATTGAAATGCTGGTCGACCGCCTGAGATTTCTGTCTGATTATGTCTGGTTTCAGTGACTCAGACACTGACTGTCACCACTTTGCTCTGAGGGCAAAGGCAGCTGAGGCCCAGAAAAGAAGATTCTGCCCAGATCTTCCACATGCACTCACCCAAGTAATCCCTTCTCTGGGGATCTCCCCAACCATTTTAATGCATTGCTCTGTTATTGAATCATCCTTTGGTAAACATTTCACATCTGTCCCTCTGTCCTCCTCCTAATGTCTTTTGGGCATTTTGCATGAGCCGCTTTTCTCTGTTTTACGTATGTAACTAATTCCTCAAATTGCATGGCTCCTTGATAAAAGATATTCTAGTTTTCTATCACCACTTTATACTTATTATTTTGTAAAATATATATATGACCATTTAAAAGGGATTTGGCTAGGAGAGGGTTCTTATGTTTAGTCAGCCACCTTCATCCAATGTCCTTGTTCAGCACTTCCTATGATTACTGATTGGAAGCCTGATTTTTTTCTCTGGTCCAGGTTGAACTTTCCTAAGAAATTGTCTTTGTGGATTTATTTATTCTAGAAATTTAGGAGGTTGTGTTAACGGTATTTTTGGTGAGGGAATTTGTCACTTGCAGAATGTTTTTTCCATGTGCATTTAAGAGATGGGGCATATTGCAAAGCCCATAATGGTAGAAGAATGGCTTTATTATGGCTTACACATTAAAACACAATAATTTGTGGTACAAAGTTCTGAAGAGTATCATTAGATATTGTATTATCTAGTGGTCCTAATTGAAAGGGGCCCTTTAAAGCTTGTAATTTAATTAACTTTAGGGGTTTGGGGGCTTCCCAGGTGGCACCAGTGGTAAAGAATCAACCTGCCTATGCAGGAGACCCAAGAGATATTGGTTCCATCCCTGGATCGGGAAGATTTCCTTGGAGGAGGAAATGGCAACCCACTCCAGTATTCTTGCCTGGAGAATTCCACAGACAGAAGGGCCTGTCAGGCTACAGTCCATGGAGGTGCAAAGACTCGGACATGACTAAGCACACATGCATGGGGATTTTCAATATTTAATAGTGTCTTTGTTTTTCACCTCTGTGGTAGTCATCTCCACAGAATACAAATATCAGGTCACAGGAATGGTGTAGATGAATCCATGCAAAAATGTGGATATTTGTTCACTCACTTAAATGAGTGTTGTTTTAATATTTGCTTTCATTAAAAAATTGGAGATATGTCAAAAGTCTAGCTTCAAAAGTCCAGCAGTTAAACTTGAAGCTATCAGAGAGTAATCAAAGTATGCAATTAAAATTAGAATGTGCTTAGCCCATCAGTCTACAAATATGACTCTAGCTGTAGTGTATATTTTATTATTTGAATCTGGGGAAAGCTGGAAAATTGTGACGTATATACAGGCCTGTGGAAATTGCCCCATATACTATTCTGGGAAGTCTTATAATTTTGATATTTCATCTTATATTAATAGTTTATATGAGTTTTTTTTTTTTTTCTTTTTACAGTTCTCCAATATTAACAACAGTGCTAAACTAGGGTAATAGATAATTTTATTTGCCAAAGGGCCTCTAAGAAACCAGAATTAGATTATCAATTACAGGTTCCAGAATGTTCTGAAAAGTGTTCATATTATTGTTTTCTCACGGATTGCTGATTCATCCTCAAAAACAAATAGTTTGGATGAGATTTGTTTTACTTTGAGGTTTTTACTGTCTGGACTTTTTCTTTTTGTTTAATATTCCCCAAGGGTAAGTGCTTTACCTTCTAATTCTGTGTCCTGGAATAGATAGCTGTAAATCAGTTTTCAAAAAGTGAGATAGAGATACCTAGCATATACCATATGCCCTCTCTTTGCCTTTTTAGACCTTCTCACTCTTCTTCTTTGATCTGCTCTCTGCCAGAAGAGCCTTACATGTATAGACCAATCATTTGTACCCCATCCCTTTTGGTTTCCTAAAACTAGGGATCTGTGGTTTATCCTGAAGCTGGCTTCATCACTACACTGAAAGTCACATCTCTGCTCGACATAGTCTTCTCTACGTGACTTTCTCCTTCTAAGATCTAGCATCTGCTCCTTCTCCTTACTGTTGACATAGGTGGTCTCAAGTTTCACAAAGGAAAGAGTAATGGAACTGGTAACGAAAAGGAGATGGCAGTAGTTCTAATAGTGAGGTTCACATAATATAGCCAAGCTCAGATTTTGGCTCACGGAGAGTTAAAAACTTGTACTAACTATTAAGTTATGACCAACCTAGATAGCATATTAAAAAGCAGAGACATTACTTGGCCAACAAAGGTCCATCTGGTCAAGGCTATGGTTTTTCCAGTGGTCATGTATGGATGTGAGAGTTGGATTGTGAAGAAAGCTGAGCACCGAAGAATTGATGCTTTTGAACTGTGGTGTTAGAGAAGACTCTTGAGAGTCCCTTGGACTGCAAGGAGATCCAACCTGTCCATCCTAAAGGAGATCAGTCCTGGGTGTTCATTGGAAGGACTGATGCTGAAGCTGAAACTCCAGTACTTTGGCCACCTCATGCGAAGAGTTGACTCATTGGAAAAGACCCTGATGCTGGGACGGATTGGGGGCAGGAGGAGAAGGGGACGACAGAGGATGAGATGGCTGAATGGCATTACTGACTCAATGGGCATGAGATTGAGTAAGCTCCGGGAGTTGGTGATGGACAGGGAGGCCTGTTGTGCTGCAATTCATGGGGTCGCAAAGAGTCGGACACGACTGAGCGACTGAACTGAACTGAACTGAACTGAACTATTTTGTTGCAAATTAAAACAAAACAAAACAAAAAACAATCTCATGTCAAAATGTTGTAAGCAAAAATGGATTATAGCTCTTATCACTGAAAAATCTAAGAGTAGATGATCAATTATCAACAGATCTGGTGGTCAAACATTGTCAGTTGGACTGATAATATATAGTCACCCATTTGCTTTAGAACTAATACAAGATAGCAAAGAATAGTGAACAAATGGTTAGAAAACCACCCTCCAGCAAGGTAACTTTTCAGTAGAGACCTCAAGGAAGACAGTCAAGTTTCTTGACTATTTGGAGAAGAGAATTTCAGTGTGTTTAGTCTGTTTCCAAACCAGGAGAAGTCAGTACTTTTTAGCAGAGAGACAGGGGGGAATATCTGGATGTAAAAGTGGAAGTGTTGAGAGGCTAGATTTTTTTTTTTTTTTTCAGTGTGGTGAAAAACCACTGAAAGATATTGTAAGCGGAAGTGACATTTTCTCAATATATTTTTTAAAAAATCCCTCTGGGTCCCATGTGGGGAATTAGATGTAAAATAATAAGAATGATGGTTAGTAATCCATTTTAGAAGGCTGTTACTTTGAAACAGTGAAAGATGATTGACTTGATGGAGGTGATGGCAAGTGCCTGGATCCAGAATAGGATATGATCTGAAAACAGAGACATCAGAACTTTCAGATTGGTTGTGGAGTGTTAGAAGAAATAAGAGCATCCTCAATGTGGTTTAGCCTGAGTAATTAATTGCATGAAAGTGGTGCCATTCATTGAATTAGAGAATATTAAAGTGGAACAATTTGGAGTTCATAACATCTGGAGTTCTCTCTTAAGCCTGTTCCGGTTTGAAAGTTGGAGATATCTTCCAGACATATGAGTGGAGATATCCAGGATGCCAATGAAAATATTAGATTATTATTAGCAATGTTAGATGTATGAATTCCCTGGTGCTAGTCTGAAAGAAGTCTTCTTTTGACTGCCAGTCATGTAAAATTGAAACAAGTTCATAAAACTTGAAATTCAGAGGCATGTGAATTTCAGAGTTAGTTGATACAAGGGCTTAAAGTTATCAAATGCAGATTTTTTTAAAAAATCTGACATTCTGCTCCTTTAGCACAGACTGGCTTCATTTTAAATGTGTTTCCTTTTTGGCCATGGAATGGCATACAGGAATAATTGATCTACATGTTTCCTCACTTTGTATCAGAAAGATGGGAGGCTGGTTTGCCATACTGTTGCTGTGACAACAGAGAGAGGAAAAAATTTTCTCACAGAAGTCCCCAGCAAATACTTTTTCATCTGTCTTTGGGCCACATGCTCATTCCTGAATGTGTAATTGTGGCAAAGAGAATAGAATTTTTCTGAGGGAGGAATGAATGGTTTGATATAAAGGCTAATGGGCAGAAGTTGAAAGAAAAGAAGAATGTTTAATATGAGGGAAAACTGAGATTTATCAGGATTAATATTATTAGTATTGTAAAGGTATTATGAATAGAATTGATTAGCGGATTACTTGGAGTACATAAACAATTCTTCATGGTAAGTATAAATGACATGCAGAAAAAATAAATTTTCTTTTCACCGATTCCTTTCTTTTTGATAGAGTTACAAAACTGTTAAACAAACACGCATCTAGACTTTGGACTCATTTACACCATCTTAATATGAAAATAAGTAGGAAAAGCAAAGTATTTGCTTTTCTCCATCTGTTCTATTCCTTTGACTATGCCAGACTTTGACAGTGCCAGATTTTGACACTGTACTCTGGGTTGAATATATTCTAATTGAACTAGAAGTTTTTCAAACATGATTATATGGTAATCATTTCTATTCTACTCTAATCATAGGAAAGATGCTTTGAACTAATTTTTTTACTACTGAGGACTAGATAAAAGTAGGGCCAACACAAATCATATTTCATCCTCCAATACAGTAGCTATAACCTATTACTGTAGGGAGAAAAGATAAACTGTCATTTATATACAGAACTTCTCACTGTTATTGTATACAAGTAAAAAAAAGAATAACATACCCTCAATTTTCATCAAGGGGATTCTATGATGTTGAATTTTGCAATTCCTCAAAAAATGTATGAATGTAATGAATAAATGCAGATTCTATTTAAACTAATAGAAGAAAGATCTGACAAAAGTACAAAATGTCTTTTTGTGTTAAAAAACATATTTTGAACCTAGAGCAAATGGTTCTCAATTATGCCAAATAACCATGAAGAACTAAAAAAAATGCAGCTTCTTAATCAATTTTCCATTATTTAAACTATTTTTAAACTATTCATTATGAAGGATTAAAAGTCTGCCTATTTTTGATCACTTGAAAAAGATGGGTAAAAAAGAGAAAAAAAATCAGATTACACTTTACCACTTGTTACCATGCTCTCCAACTTTCAGCACTGGACCAGAGTCTTTTTAAAACACATATTTTGAAGTCTAACACATTTTTTTAATCCTAAGATTATATAAAGTTCTATAGTGAGTATTATTGCATGCAGGATTTTCCAGAACTATCCTCATATTATACTCTGCAGGACATTCAGAAAATAGTGACTCTAAACTCAAGATATAAACCCATACATCTACAGTGTTAAGAAATTGAAAGTTCCTCTTTGACTAGTCTATCCTTCATGTCTGCTCATTTTCAGCAGGTCTTTCATTATTATTTTTCTTTCTCTCTCTTCAGTGTGTGCTGCCTCAATTATACTTGTATCAGTCTGAACATAGACCAAATCCCATACTTACTGTGATCAATCAGATCAGTTCATTTCGATGGCTCAGTCGTGTCCGACTCTTTGTGACCCTATGGACTGCAGCATGCCATGCCTCCATGACCATCACTAACTCCCGGAGGTTATTGAAACTCATGTCCATTGAGTTAGTGATACCAGCCAACCATCTCATCCTCTGTTGTCCCCTTCTCCACCTGCCTTCAATCTTTCCCAGCATCAGAATCTTTTCAAATGAGTCAGTTCTTTGCATCAGGTGGCCAAAGTATTGGAGTTTCAGCTTCAGCATCAGTCCTTCCAATGAACACCCAGGATTGATCTCCTTGAGGATGGACTGGTTTGATCTCCTTGCAGTCCAAGGGACTCTCAAGAGTCTTCTCCAACACCACAGTTCAAAAGCATCAATTCTTTGGTGCTCAGCTTTCTTTACAGTCCAACTATCACATCCATTCATGACTACTGGAAAAACCATAACTTGGACTAGATGGAACTTTGTTGGCAAAGTAATGTCTGCTTTTTAATATGCTGTCTCAGTGGGTCATAACTTTTCTCCCAAGAAGCAAGTGTCTTAATATCATGGCTTCAGGCACCATCTGCAGTGATTTTGGAGCCCCCCCTCCCCCAAATGAAGGCTGTCACTATTTCCATTGTTTCCCCATTTATTTGCCATGAAGTGATGGGACCGGATGTCATGATCTTAGTTTTCAGAATGTTGATTTTTAAACCAACTTTTTCACTCTCATCAAGAGGCTCTTTAGTTCTACTTTGCTTTCTGCCATAAGTTCTTCTTTGCTTTCTGCTTGATTGGGTCAGGCCCCAAGATAACCTCCAGTTTTTTGATGTTTAGTGACTAAGTTGTGTCTGACTATCAATGCTAAAAGATAACCTCCATACTTAACATCAATTGATTTGTAAAATCCCTTCACAGAAGCACCCAGATTAGTGCTTGATTGTTAATTAAGGAAAACCAGATATCTCAAGGAACTTAATGCTTTTCTATGTATGGGAAGATGCAAGCTGGGCTTACTGAAATCATTTCTTTCATGTGCACCTAATCTATCTGGGGCCACTATCCTGTTTTCGCATCCTGAACTTCCTTTCCTCAGGGCTTAATATAGGGAGTGGCTACAGTCTGACGGCTGTTCAGTTCAGTTCAGTCTTGTCTGACTCTTTGCGACCCCATGGACTGCAGCACACCAGGCTTCCCTGTCCATCACCAATGCCTGGAGTTTACTCAAACTCATGTCCATTGAGTCAGTGATGCCATCCAGCCATCTCATCCTCTGTTGTCCCCTTTTCCTCCCACCTTCAATCTTTCCAGCATCACGGTCTTTTCAAATGAGCCAGTTTTTCACATCAGGTAGCCAAAGTATTGGAGTTTCAGCTTCAACATCAGTCCTTCCAATGAACATTCAGGCCTGCTCTCCTTAGGATGGACTGGTTGGATCTCCTTGCAGTCCAAGGGACTCTCAAGAGTTTTCTCCAACACCATAGTTCAGAAGTATCAAATCTTTGGTGCTCAGCTTTCTTTATAGTTCAACTCTTACATCCACACATGACTACTGGAAAAACCATAGGCTTGACTAGATGGACCTTTGTTGTCAAAGTAATGTCTCTGCTTTTTAATATGTTGTCTAGGTTGGTCACAACTTTTCTCCCAAGGAGTAAGCATCTTTTAATTTCATGCGATCAACAACTTTACCAAATGAGAAATTGTTTTAATGGGTTAATGAAGGACAGCACAGGCATCAAAAAATAACATCTCTTCAGGGAATCACGTATACCCCTCGGCTTTTTGCTAGCTCCCTCTCAATTCCTCTCTCTTCTCCACCTCTACAGAGAAACAAAGAACCATTTTCTTAGGCAACGTGTTTCATTTCACACATTGGCACCTCGAGGTTTTGTTTGTTTGTTTTTTAAATTTTTTTTTCTATTAACAGTTTTCTCAGAGAATCTTATTCTGAATTAACTTATGTTGATATTGTAAATGCAGATCGTTTCCAATACTTATCTTTAGTGTAACTTAACTAAAATTTCTCTCTGTTGAGACAGCCTGTTTCAATCAACCCTGTGCCTCTTAGATTCTATGAATTACTTAGGTGCCTAATGGCTTAGTTGGAGAAGACTCTTGAGAGTCCCTTGGACTGCAAGGAGATCCAACTAGTCCATCCTAAAGGAGATCAGTCCTGGGTGTTCATTGGAAGGACTGATGCTGAAGCTGAAACTCCAATACTTTGGCCATCTCATATGAAGAGTTGACTCATTGGAAAAGTCCCTGATGCTGGGAGAAATTGGGGGCAGGAGGGGAAGGGGACAACAGAGGATGAGGTGGCTGGATGGCATCACCGACTCGATGGACATGAGTTTGAGTAAGCTCCAGGAGTTGGTGGTGGACAGGGAGGCCTGACGTGCTGCGATTCATGGGGTCGCAAAGAGTCGGACACGACTGAGTGACTGAACTGAACTGAACTGAATGGCTTAGTCCAAAAGGAAGAGTGTCTCACTCTTCTTTCTGATAAGATCATGGTCCTTCTTGCTTTGCTCACCCTTCCTTCATGTATCCGTATCCCTGTAATGTTTACTAAACGTTCAGGCTGTTATGTTCTGTTTCCAGTCATTCACTTTTTCCTTAGTGTGTGATTTGTCCCTTAGTATTCCTCTCAGACAGAGCTTTTCACTGAACTTGATGTGATGATAACTGGAAGTTAATTGTAATTTTTAAAAAATACTACTAAAATACAGAAATTGTGGTGGAATCTCTTCAAGCGACTCTAATGTTTTTCTCAATTTGTGATATTCAATATTATGTTTTAAAAATATCTTTATTGTTTTCATAATATACCCTGTGATTACAATCCTTATTTAAATTTATGTTTGAAATATAATGTTGCTATAAATTTATGTTTGAAACATCTTTTAAACTATATAACAATATAAAAAGTTGATGCTTTAGAAATAAGATTTGATACAGTTACTGATATGTTCATTAGGATTGGACACAAATGCTATTAGATTGCAAGGAAATGAACTCTAAACAATGTAATCTAGTTACTACTGTTAGGAAAACTAAAGAATAAGTAGAACATGATATTGTCAAGCACTTGGGATGCAACATGATACCAAATGCTTGCAGGAAGATAGCTGATTGCAACAGGAATGGGTAACAACCCCACAAGTAATGCATAGGAAATAAATTTGGAGTACTGGGTGACTAGAAAATTCAATTCAAAATATCAACATTAAAAAATAAATAGGTAAGAGCAGTTTAAAAATGCTTATGAGAGATAAGAAGTACCAGAAGCTTGTAGATTAATTTCTTTCCTTCTGGTCAGTCACTTAGGAAAAAAGTGTCCATCCATCATGCTCAGTTGTGTCCAACTCTTTGCGACCCCAGGGACTGTAGTCTGCCAGGTTCCTCTGTCCATGAGATTCTCCAAACAAGAACACGGGAGGGTGTTGTCATTTCCTACTCCAGGGAAACTTTCAGACCCAGGGATTAAACTCACATCTCCTGCATCTCTTCCAAGGGCAGGTGGATGCTTTACCACTGAGCCACTAGGGGCGCACCGAATCCTTACATTCATGCTTTTCTTAGTTAAAAATTCTACTTTCAGCACTTATTTTTTATTAGTGAGAATCTCATTTTAACTTTTCTTAAAATTGAACATTTTTACATTGTAGATTTTATACCAAAACTTCCTTCTCTGCACCTTTAAAAATTATAACTTGGAATAGCTGTTACATGAATTGTTAGTCTTAGTGTAGCGTTTTAGATTGCTTCAGTAAAGGTAGAAAAACAATAATGGATTGATTTGGCATTATATGAGTTCATTGCCCTATCTAGTTGATTCAATCTCTTTTTTCCTCCTCTTATTATCTTAAATTATACTGTATTTCGTATTCAGTTTTTTGTGGGTTTTTTTTTAATTTGTAGAAAAAACTAATTGCTAATGTGAGGAAGAAATGTGTAGGATCCGGAGCCAGACCCATCCCCATCTCAGCCACTAACTGGGAAGTTATGAAGAAGAACAAGATTAGAAGTTGCTTGAATGTGTAGGGAGCATTTGGGTCCTAGAGTAATTAAGAACAATCACAACAAAAAAGCAGTTTTGTATACTACCTCTCTTAGATATCTTCATCATAGTAGAATATGGACATTCATAGACTTTAACAGGAAAGAAAATAAGAAAACTCTAAAGGTTTCTATTGATAGAGGGTAAAAGAAAAACTAAGAATATGTGGTAGTGTTACCAAACTTAAATTTGGCTGCTCATGGCTCAAGAATCTAATACTGAGAGACCAATATTGGGTAAAAGGAAAGAGCATTATTAAGGAAGTTGACAATCCCAAGGAGAAGGTTGACTCACAGACCAAAGAACTGAGTCCCTACTCCCCATGGTTTGCTTGGATGTTATACAGGGGAAAGAGAAAAAGAGCTACATACTCGTGAGAAGGTTTCAGGATATATGCTCAGTTCATGGACATCCTTTTGTTTGACTGGTGATGAGATAACCAGGAGTCAACATCATCAACTTCTGGTTCCAAATGGTCTGTGGGTCTACATGCTTGTGGGCAGCATGTTTGTGAGCAAACTCGTCTGATGGGGGTTTTAGTATATGCAAAATAGTTCAAAAGATATGGTGCAGAATGTTTTATATAGCCCTTAAGAAAAACTGTCTTTGACTTTGTTTAATAGCTAAACTTTCATTATTTTGTCTTGTTTGACAGTTTTCCTTTGTTTCTGCATTTTCTCATTTTTCTGATTAAATTTATTATTTGGCTAAAGTTTTTTTTTACAGACAAGAGGCAAGTGGAGGACATGAGTGGCGAGGGTCTGTCCCAGAGAGGCCCCAAAAGGCCTTGTGCAGTTACAGTAGCAAGATGAAAATACTTTTTTAAAAGATGAGTAAGAAAGACTAAACAGTGTCCTTTTGGCTTAGCAACAAAGAACTCTTCAGTTATCTTGGAATGACAATTTCAATGTAATATGGTAAATTAGGGGTGAAATGGAATGATGGAAGCCAGAGGTGAGGAAAGAGAAAATTTTTTTCCTGAACATTTGTTCATTCAACAAATATTCAGCACCTACAATGTGCCAGACATTGTTCACAACTGGTCACACTGGTCACAATAGCAAACAATCCTCCTTGCCCATAGTAAGCTTAGGCTGTGGAAGAAGGTGTTTAAATGCCAATTGCAAATGTAAAAATAAATAAAATAAAATAAGCAGAAACCTCAATTAAATAGAGTTGGATTGGATACATTTAGAATTGCCATTGGATACAATGACATATTATTCTCCACAGTCAAACTGAACTTTCAAAACAGTCCTTGTGTTCTAAACTTTTCCAACATATACCTGATTTATATAACTTTGTTGTTGAGTAAATTGTCTTGCGGTTTATGGAGATGAACTATTATGTTTGTATTAAGATTTGCTGGGAGTGATAGGTGGACATATCTATATATCAATAAGGACTAACCATCTCTCTCTTTTTTTGTATATAGAAATTGACAACTATACTGTTTGAACCCCACAGTGTTTTACTCCACTTTCAAAAAGATCAACTTGGCACTTTTCCCCGTTTTTTTTTTTTTTTTTTTAATTGAAACTAGGATTTTTTTCTCATTTTAGGGCAAAGGAGAACTTGAAGGATTAAACTAAAAAGATAGTTTAGATGGTGTATATTTTTAAAACTAAGAACATGTATACAGGTTCTGTGTTGCCAAGTTTACATGTGACAGTTGAAAAAAAAAATTCCCCTGTAGTGATCATGGTGTTAAAATTTTGGGCTTAATAGTAAACTTGGAGAACCAGTAGTCATAAGGTCAGTGGATAGTTTCATTCCCAAAGAAATGAATTGCCCCTGTGTATTTCCCTGTAGGACCCAATAGTAAATCCTGTCTCAGTCCTGTATATTTATAAGGATCCTATAAGATGACCACCAAGGCTTTGGGCCTACGCTAAACAGTAAGCTTATGAAAATATCTTGTATAAATTTGTTTTTTTTTTTTTTCTTTCCAATAAGCTTACATTTGGATAAGTTTAAAAAGATAGTAATTACCTTTATGTTTCCATAATGCTATAATTTAGGTGATTGTTAATTCAGTTAGATATTGGAAAAAAAAATAGAGTTGGGAGACTAGAAAACTGAAGTCTCATACCCTGCTGACCTCAACAGGAAGAAGACAGACTTCCCTTTCCTGGCAAAGATATTTGATACAAATGAACTTACAAAACAGAGACTCACAGATTTAAAGAATAAACTTGTGGTTGCAGGGAGGAGGATGGAGGGAAGGGATAGATAGAGAGTTTGGGATGAAGTACATACTGCTATATTTCAAATAGATAACCAACAAGGACCTATTGTATAGCACATGGAACTCTGCTCACTGTTATGTGCAGCCTGGATAGGAAAGGAGTTTGGGAGTGAACAAATATGTATATATGTATGGCTAAGTCCCTTCATTGTCCACCTGAAACTAATCACAACATTGTTTATTAATTGACTATACTCCAATATAAAATAAGGTTAAAAAAGACTCAATGAAAAGCCATGAACTCTTTGCTATTAAAACCCTCCCAGCTCCCTTTCTCTCTATATACCAGCTTTCTTCTTCCCTTTCCAGTCCTTTTCTTGCATGTTTCCCCGTGGTTGCAAACCTTGGGTTGCCCCATTCTACTGATCCCAAATAAACACATCCTTGTTGGAGAATTATCTGGTAGTGTTACTTGTTTCAGGTCAACACAGAGAATAAGAAGGAAAAGTTGAAAATAGGTTGAGAAAAGATGTGTATTGACCCCTTGGATAGTTTTCCTCAAATAACCAGCTGCAGAGCTCAAATTGTTATCACAAGTGGTGCTATATGAATACAGGGATGGGAGAGAAAGGGAAGATGGACTAACACACGTGCTTCCTGCTGAAAAAAATTTTTTTCTTCAAATATGTTAGCTACTTCTTCCTGCAAATATATACGTACAGCAGATGTTTCAGTCCAAATAGCCCTGGAAATATTTATGTGAATCTTTATTTCATTCTAGTCTTGCACTGGGGTGGTTTCACGTAAATGATTGGAGGGAGAAATAAGAAATAAGCAGAAGATTCACATTTAACAGCATCTCATTAACTACGGTGGCTCAGTGGTAAAGAACCCAAATGCCAGTGCAGGAGAGGCAGGTTTGATCCCCGGGAGGGCAAGATTCCCCTGGCAAATGAAACCGGTAACCCATTCTAATATTCTTTCCTGGGAAATCCTACGGACAGAGAAGCCTGGCCAGCTGCACCTGGGGTCGCAAAAGAGTCTGACAAGACTTAGCAACTAAGCAGCTCATTAATTATAGCATCAAATCACAGTCCTATAAATCATTGAAGTAGTTAATCAAATCTGAAAAGTAGCATTCCTCATTGCTAGATTTATTTCACTATAAATACTGCGTTAGAGCTCTTGCCTTTAGGGGGAGACAACTGGGGACTAAAATAAGGGCCCTGTCCCCAGGAGCTTCCAACCTACCAAACCCGCCTAGGTTTGCGAAAGGCTTTTCATTGGTTACGGGATTTAGGAAACGTGTAGCACCTCCTCTCCTCCCTCTGTCTCCCGCCTGAGAGACTGCTCGAAATTGGCGGGAGACGCCCTAAGTGAATCGGCGGGAATTCGGGGCGCCGGGGTAGTACAGCCGCCACCCGCCCCGCCACGCGCTGGATCCTCTAGGTATTCCGGGAAACTTCCAGCGCATTTTAGGCCTAGACACCATCTCGTAATTCGTCCTCCAAAGGCCCGAGAACGAGCAGGGGGTTTGCCCTAGCGGTCGTGTGCGCATGCGTGGGAATGGGCTGCTGGCGTGCGTGTGACGTCACGAGCGCGCCCGTCCGAACTCTTCCTGGTTTCTCTTAAGAGAGTGGGTCAGTCAATTTCCAAGTAAGTTTGGAGATCTTGACGTGGTTGCCAGGTGAGTTGGGACCTGAACCGATATTATGAAGAGCCTGGTTTAGTTTAGGTCAACATTTGGAGGAGTTATTGCAGGGAAACTCTTCATACTTGTCTTTCTCGTGAGCTTAACTTGTGTTGAGCATCTTAGCATTGCATTTTGTGAGCAGCTGGCTTCAGTTAGTCCAGGTCTCCGCCCTCAAGACGGTCATCTGGCTTGGAGAAGCTTGGTGCGCACACACTAAAACTAAATATAGATACTAGTGCGTGTCCCAGGCAATAAGTTTGGGGAAAAAAAGAACCTGAAAATGCGCAAGTTAACAGCAGTTCAATAGTTTCTTTAGACTGCGTAGGGGCTGGAGGGAGGAGGCAACCGATATATTTTGGAGTCATAAACTTTTGGGGCACAGTTTGTCTACACAATGTTACAACTGCCAAAGGGATTTAAAAACAAGCGAAAAACATTTCAACCTCCTTTCCCTTCCTCAATAGTTTGTACACTTTAAAGCACAGTGGTAAAGGCAGTTGTTAGGGCACTTTTCACAGATCCTAAAACTAAATTGTACAAGTAGTTCTTAAAATGCAAGACTAATAGAAAATGGTTAAGTTTGAATGCCTTAGGAGGATGTGTGTATTGATCCTCGTAATAGGATTACGGAATAATTCACCGGTCCTTCTCCCCCAACAAGTGATGACTAACTAGAAAGGAAAAGCAAACGTAAGTCAAAGACGCTTCAAGCAAATTATTTACTGTATTTTGGATAAAATAATGGTTTTTGTGTTTTCAGCAGTAAGTTATCAACTTCTCTAACTGAATTTGCTTTCCATCACACTATGAAGCAGATCTGATATGCCACTTGAATTAATAAAAGAAGTCAACGGAGTGCCTGAAGTTGATCTGCTAAATAAATTACACAAAGTCGATATCAGATCCCTACAGCCAGGTTGTGATTATGACAAGAAATATATCCAGGTAAGAATTGACGCAACTCAGAATAGTTATCATTTGTTTTCAGAAGTTGGATTGTCTAGTGCTTTGGTGTGTTCTTTATTTGAACTTATCCTGATGTGAGTAACTGAACTTCTTGGATGCACAGGTCAATAGTTTTTTATCAAATTAGGGAAATTATTGACTAATGTTTCTTGGAATTTTTTTTTCTTGCTTATTTTTACTCTTTTCTTTTTCTGGATGTCACTTACATGTATGTTTGCATGTTGATTTCTTTGATATTGTCCTTCTGGTCTGTCAGGTACTGTTTGTCTTTCTTCAGTACTGTTTTTGTTTTGTGTTTTGGCTGAGGATTTTCAGACTGTGGAATTTCTATTGATTTTGTCTTTAAGTTCCTGAACTTTTTGGGGGGTTATATCCAATATTTGTTATGCATATTTAGTGAATTTTAAAATTTCAGTTATTGTGTATTTAATTTTGGGTCAAAGTTAAGAGTGATGGGAAGCAGGTAAACGGCTTACTGACAAAATGTGTCATATAGTGAAAGAGAAATGATGTAACTTTTCAGTTTTACCCCATAATCAATATTCTCCATGTAGACATTTATCTTTCATTTTTTTTGTTTTCCATTTTCCTGATATTTCCAGTCATATGAAGTAAAGTTCTGTGTATTACAGCTGGTCTTCTCTACTTCATTGTATTTAAATTCCTAATCAAATGTTTTTTAGTATTTGCAAACTCACTTCACGTTTGGTTGATTAGGATGATGCTTCTTGCATACTTCTGTTTATTAATAAAATGCTTTGATTAATTTTCTTTCTGATGGATCATTAATTTTAATTATTACTATGCTGTACCTAACGTCATCATTCTTCTCTTATTTTGTGTGTTTGATATAGAAGAACTTAAGTGAAATATTTAAAAAATTCTAGCATTTTTATTAGTTATTAAGATAAGCCCTTTTAGATATAAATGAAATGTCAGTTTGAATTCTTACATTCCTTTTTCTAACCTGCACATGTCTGCAGGTATCTCAAGAAACATTTACGTTTCTTGAATTTTATTAAATGCATTTTACTATGAAATTCACTGTATTTTAGTATATATAGGTCTGTGAGTTTTGACAGATGTATAAAAACGTGTAACTGCAACCATAATCAAGCTGTAGAACAGGCTTTCACTCCCCCCAAATTTTATAGTCAGCTGCTACCTTAATTTCAATCCATGGCAACCACTTTTGACCAGTTTTCTCAGGTTATACAGTATTTTTTGCCTTTCAAGAATGCCATGTAAAGTGAATCATACAGTATGTAGAGTTGGACATGACTGAGTAGAGTAGGACATGACTGAGCAACTGAACTGAACTTTTTAATTATAGTTGATGTACAATATTATATGTTACACGTATCAGCGTGTAGCCTTTTGATTATGGCTTCTTTTCACTCCTCACAATTCTTCAGGTTGTTATGTTTATCAATAGTATTACATTTTATTGATTGCTGGAATTCCACCACAGTCTGTTTATAACATTCCCCATTGTAGCAGTACTTGGATTCTTTCCAGTATTTTGTAATGATGAATAAAGAAGCCTTAAAATTTTATTCTAATTTTTACTTATGTTATTACAGTCTCTTGAATTTATGTGTAACTATTTTTTTTCTCACTTCAGGGAAAACTCTCACTTATCTCTTCTTTAATTTGTGGTGAAAACAGAAGAGCTATTTTAAAGATTGGACTTCAAGGTAAATGACAAGACCATTTCTGCTTAACTTTTTGAAATGGGTAACTTTATGTATACATACACACATAACCACAAAAATCATTTTTAGTATGAAACTCTATAGAGTGAAAAGTTATTGTTTTACTCCAGCATCAAATATATGGAATGAAAAGTTACTCTTTTCCTCTCTAAATCTTTTTCTTCAAAGTCTGTCCACTCCTCACTCCCCCATGGCTTCCATTTTACTTCAGATTCCTTTAATGTCCTATCCAGATATTACAATAGCTAACTTATCTCCCTATTTCTAGTTTCATTAATGTGACCCAAACAGCACATTGTAAGATAATGCTATTTTCAGCATGTTATTTCTTTCCTAGGTGTTACATAAGCTAATTCTTCTCCCTAAATAATCTTGGTAAGAGTTAAATAATCTTGGTAAGAGTTTAGAATACTTAGAGACCAAAGTAAATCTCATCTGAAGTCTGAAATTAGTTAAATGAATGAAGAATGGTCTACAGCAGGAAATGGGAAATAAACTTTGAAGTATATTTCCAAAACTATTGGAAACCATATACATAACAGACATTGTTCTAGGTACAGGGAATATAGCAATGACCAAAACAAGGTTCTTGCATTCATGGAGTTTACATTGTAGGGGAATAAGTAAATTCAGCAAATAATTGTACAAAGTAATAATTGACAGAAATTTAGTTTGAAGAAAAATAGAGCAGGATGTGGTGGTGTGCCTGATGTATTATCCTTTTATATATTCCTAGGTTTGATTTGCTAATGTTTTGTTAAG
This sequence comes from Dama dama, assembly GCF_033118175.1. Taxonomy (NCBI): domain Eukaryota; kingdom Metazoa; phylum Chordata; class Mammalia; order Artiodactyla; family Cervidae; genus Dama; species Dama dama. The sequence goes on along the minus strand of NC_083698.1, from coordinate 84,965,941 downwards.
AATTTTTGCATTTAAATTTATTAAAAATATGGTAGGAATCTGTCTTTTCCTATAGTGATTTTGATTGATTTTGATGTTGGGGTAATGCTGTCCTTAGTAAACAGTTGTTTATGGCCCCTCCTTTCCTATTTTCTGGAAGACTTTACCTGGAATTGTTTATTTCTTCCTTAAATGTTTATAGAATTCACTGGTGAAACCACTTGTACCTGGAGATTTTTTCATTCAGTTCAGTTCATTTCAGTCGCTCAGTCGTGTCCAACTCTTTGCGACCCCATGAATTGTAGCACGTCAGGCCTCCCTGTCCATCACCAACTCCTGGAGTCTACCCAAACCCATGTCCATCGAGTCGGTGATGCCATCCAACCATCTCATCCTCTGTTGTCCTCTTCATCTCCCACCTCCAATCCTTCCCAGCATTAGTGTCTTTTCCAGTGAGTCAACTCTTCGCATGAGGCGGCCATTAGAGTTTCAGCTTCAACATCAGTCTTTCCAGTGAACACCCAGGACTGATCTTCTTAGGAAGATTTAATTCTAACTTCAGTCCCTGTAATTGACATAGGGCTATTGAAATCAAATATTGAAATCAAATATTGGATTTATTTGTAATTCTTTAAATATTGTTTGTCTTCATTTTGGAATACTACAAATTCTCTTGGAATCAATTTGATTAACTTTGTTAGGATGGGTCTAGAGCAGCGTTTATGTGGGGACTAATTTGTCCTGATAACTAAGGAAGTGCCCTTCTGACAAGTTTACCATGTGCTTTGTGTATGAGGATTCCACTCTGGAGCCAGAACAGTTCACAGCACTGTGTGAGTCTCAGAATTATTCTGCCTCTTTCTTTCAAGTGGTTCTGATTCCTTTTTGGGATTCTTTCCTCCCGTGCTTTTGGAGATCAGTACTCAGCCAAGACCCAAAGGCACTCATCTCCAGAGCACTTGTCTATGCTGCTGTCTTCCTTTCAGCAACATGTTGCACAAATTCTCTCCACTTTGCTGTCCTCAAATCTGAACTCTTCTGAATTCAGTGAGGCTGTTGGGCTTTCTTTAGATTTTACCTCCATTTTCTGTTGCCTAGAATCTCCAGGAAATAAATTAGGGCTCTGGCTTTGCTTTCCTTCTCAAAGAGAATAGTTGCCTGCACTTCCTGTTGTCCAGTGTCTGAAAACTGTTGTTTATATATATATATATATATATATATATATAGTTGTTGTTTTTGTTAGTTTTCTAGTTTCTTTAAGGACAGAACAAATCCAGTTCCCATTACTCTGTCATGGCCAGAAATAGACATCTGACAGGGCATTTACTGTATTAAAGAAGTAAGTTATATCTTGATTAGAAGCCATTGTATTTTTGTGTTTAAGAACATTAGTGTTTTAATTTATGTATCTACTTATTTTGAGGAATTAGATGACAGAAGTAAACAAAAGGAGGTAATAGGCAGATGTGTGATCGTTTTTTCTTTGCTGGTGATAAAGTAGCAGATTGAAGAATATAAGTTACACTGCAAGTTTTGGAAAGATGTTTCATATACTTCATAGATATGTGAAAGTCTGATGTGAGGGCAGTTGGAGTAATTGTTTGAAACCTGATATTAACGAGACCTCCCTCAGATGATACAGTAATTGAATCTTAGCATTTGGCTTTGCTTCAGTGGTTCTAGGAGGTGACCTCTGGAAAACAAAGATTATGGAGAGTCTTCTCCAAAGCCTAGAATTTCCAAATGAGATTTCTCATAGCATATCTGTTTCTTCTTTTCCAAATAGTTCTTATTGTCAAAATCACAAAAAGTTCAGTTTTTATACACACACTGCTCTTCTACTCTTCAGTGAATGGGTGCTGCAGAGAACTCACTTGTCGAGATTAAAACTTAAAGTTCTAATAATTATATATTACCAGAAGTTCAGTAAAAATAAAGCATTTGGAGAGTGATGTTATACATGATAAAAATTGAATTGTTTTTATTTTTTATATTTATAATTTATATATACTAATTTCTATTTATATATATAATTGATATATTTATATATTAAAATATAATATAATATATATTATATTATAATATATATAATATAATTAAATATAAATATATATTTATTATATTAATATAAAAATAAATATAGATAAATAATATAAATAATATATATTTATTTATAATTTATACTAATTTATATTTGTATATAATAATTTATATATATTTATATATATTATTTATATTTATATATATAATTCATATATATTTATATATTAGTATATATAATTATACTAATTTATATATTATTTATATTTATATAATTTATATATATAATTTATATATATATAATTATATATACTAATTTATATATAAATTCTTATTCAGTATCTTATTCAGTTCTTTTGATTGTAACCATGGGAAAATAAATTGAAAGTGATTGTTATGTGATGTTAATGTGGTATTTACAGAAATTTGTAAAACATAGTTGAAACTAGTTATAATTTTGGTTTTAATGCCTAATAGCATTCTGTACATTATTTTTGCGATTCTTAAGGTGATAGAGTAAACTAAAAGTGAATTATAAGCATTTTAATTACTCTTCTTCATAATTTTATTTTGAAGTAACTATGGGTTTTAGAATTTAGTTGTCAGCAATTTTTTTGTGTCTATAAAGCTGTATCTGATGTGTTTTTCTGTGTGTTTCTCTATAGAACAAGATAATTCGAGTTCAGAGATCAGCAAGATCAATATATTATTTTTTGGAAGCTTAGCAAAGGACTGTGCCAAAGTTTTCTATGAAGGGGTAAAATCATTTTATATTACTTTATCTCTTTAGAAATAGAATTATTGATCATGCTATATGTATCGTACAAGCCATTTTTTAGAAGTTCATTATAGATTTGCAGATGGATGAAAAATTAAACTTAAAAAGCAACATCCTTAAAATTGAACACTCCAAAGAGATTAGTGAAACTTAGCATTGACAGAAAAAGGGACAATTTTTCCTCTCACTGAAGTTTAATTTTTAGTATTCAATAGACTGTCTTAAAGATAGGTACATTTTCTCTTACTTAAAAATAATCCTTACTAACTAAAAAATAATATGGGCTATATGTCTATATGAGTATGTCTATAATATTTTCTGTAATTATTATAAAATAAATGCCAGCTAAAATCCCCAACAAGATGATACCAAACCAAACCCATCAGCATATTAAAAGTAGAGTAAACACCATGACCAAAGGTATTTATCCTAGAAATTGTGTTTGGTTCAACGTAAGAAAATCACTGTATTACATTGTATTACATTGTAATAGCATCACCAACTAGATGGATATGAATTTGGGCAAACTCCAGGACATAGTGGGGGACAGAGAAGCCTGAGTGCTGCAGTCCATGGGGTCTCAGGATTGGACACATTTAGCAACTGAAAAGCAACAAAATACGTCTCATTAATAATAGAACAGAGGGATAAAAAGCACTGCTACTCAGCATTGCACTAGAACTTCTAGTCAGAGCAATCAAATAAGAAAGAAAAGAAAGACATCTAATCTGTAAAGAAGAAATAAAAATATCTCTCTTCTCAGAGTAGGAAGTCTTCTCAGAGTAGGAAGTCAAGACATACCTGGGATAACAGGCAAGTTTGGCTTTGGAGTGCAAAATGAAGTGGGGCAAAGGTTAACAAGAGTTTGGCCAAGAGAACGCACTGGTCATAGAAAACACCCTCTTCCAACACACGAGAGACAACTCTACACGTGGACATCACCAGATGGTTAATGACTGCAATCAGATTGATTATATTCTTTGCAGCTGAAGATGGAGAAGCTCTATACAGTCAGTGAAAGCAAGACTGGGAGCTGACTGTGGCTCAGATCGTGAACTCCTTATTTGAAAATTCAGACTTAAATTGAAGAAAGTAGGCCATTCAGGTATGATCTAAATCACATCCCTTATGATTAAACAGTGAAAGTGACAAATAGATTCAAGGGATTAGACCTGATAGAGTGCCTGAAGAAATTTGGACAGAGGGTCTTAACATTGTACAGGAGGTGATGACCAAAACCATTCCCAAGAAAAAGAAATTGAAAAAAGGCTAAACGGTTATCTGAGCAGGCCTTACAAATAGCTGAGAAAAGAAGAGAAGTGAAAGGAAAAGGAGAAAAGGAAAGATATACCTATTTGAATGCAGAGTTCCAAAGAATAGCCAAGAGAAATAAGAAAGCCTTCTTAAGTGAACAATGCAAAGAAATAGAGGAAAACAATAGAAACCGGAAGACTAGATCAGTTTTCATTCCAATCCCAAAAAGGGGCAATGCCCATGAATGTTCAAACTACTGCACAATTGCACTCATTTCATATGTTGTCAAAGTAATGTTCAAAATCCTTCAAGCTACGCTTTAACAGTAAGTACGTGAACAAAGAACTTTCAAATGTTCAAGCTGGATTTAGAAAAGGCTGAGGAACCAGAGATCAAATTGCTGACATGCATTGGATCATAGAAAAAGCAAGGATATTCCAGAAAAACATCTGCTTCATTGACTGTGCTAAAGCCTTTGATTGTGTGGATCACGACAAACTGGAAAATTCTTAAAGAGAGGAGAAAACCAGGTCACTTTACCTGCCTCCTGAGAAATCTTTATGCTGGTCAAGAATCAACAGTTAGAACCAGAAGTTGAACAACAAACTGGTTCCAAATTGGGAAAGGAGTATGTCAAGGCTGTATATTGTCACTCTGCTTATTTAACTTCTATTACATCATGTGAAATGCTGGGCTGGATGAAGCACAAGCTGGAATCAAGATTACCAGGAGAAATACCGGTAACCTCAGGTATGAAGATGACACCACCCTAACGGCAGAAAGTGAAGAGGAACTAAAGAGCATTTTGATGGAGGTGAAAGAGGAGAGTGAAAAAGCTGGATTAAAACTAAATATTCAAAAAATGAAGACCGTGACATCTGGTCTCATCATTTCATGGCAAATAGATGGGGAAACAATGGAAACAGTGACAGACTTTATTTTCTTGGGCTTGAAAATTACTGCAGACAGCAACTGCAGCAATGAAATTAAAAAAGATGCTTGCTCCTTGGAAGAAAAGCTATGACAAACCTATACAGTGTATTAAAAAACAGAGACATCACTTTGCTGACTAAGGTCCATATAATCAAAGCTATGGTTTTTCATTAGTCATGTACGGATGTGAGAGTTGGACCATAAAGAAGGCTGAGCACTGAAGAATTGATGGTTTTAAACTGTGGTGCTGAAGAAGACTCTTGAGAGTCCCTTGAACAGCAAGGAGATCAAACCAATCAATCCTATAGGAAATCAACCCTGAATATTTGTTGCAAGGATTGATGCTGGAGCTTCAGTACTTCAGCTACCTGACGTGAAGAGCTGACTGATTAGAAAAGACCCTGATGCTGGGAAAGATTGAGGGCAAGAGAAGAGGGTGATAGAGGATAAGGTGGTTGATAGCATCCTTGACTCAGTGAACATGAGTTTGAGCAAACTCAGGGAGAAAGTGAAGGATAAGGAAACCTGGTGTGCTGCAGTCTATGGGTTTGCAGAGTCAGAAATGACCGAGCGACTGAACAACAAGTCTTCTCAGATGACCTGATCCAATATATATAGAATCTTTAAAAATCCAAAAAAAAAAAAAAGCTGAGAGGGCTAATATATGAATTTAGCAGTGTTGCAGGGTGTAAGATAGACACAGCAAAAACAGTTGTACCATCCAATAGATCTGTTTGCTATGCTGGCAATGTTCTAGATCTGTGTTGTCAGTATGGTAGCTACTTGTCTTATTTGGCCAATGAGTACTTAAAATATGGCTCGAGGAACTGAATTTTAAACTTTGTATCATTTTAATTAAATAGCCACATATGGTTAGTTTTTACTGTATTGGACAGTACATCTACAGAACTTAACCACTCTCTGGTGTATAATACAGATTTTTTTTCTTCGTGTGTATTAAAATGATTTAAAATTGTGTTTTAATAAGAATCATATGACATCTTTGATGTTAATTAGTGATCCTCTGGATATTTGCAATACCAGTTTTGGCAATTAACTAATATTGAAGCATATAGCTATAAAACTTATTGAGTCATTGATAAGTCTCCAGATAAATTGTTTAGTATTAGCAAGTACTTCTAAAGTGATGCTACAGAAATATTAGACATATGGTTGATTTATGGTTGTTACTAACAAGTAAATGATATGGGGAAAAACAATGGTTTCTGCAAAACGACAAAGTCAGATGAGATTGTCTGTACTCTGTCTCTTTTTTCATTTACATTCATTTAGGTTCAGTAAACATTTATTAAGGGCTGACATTTTGCTTGACTTTGTGCTAGGCTCTAGAGAAACCAAAATGAATAAGACACAGTGCTTGACCTTATGGTGTCCACTATCTCTAGTCTATTGGAAATCATTTAATGGTGGTGACTATAATAGAACTGGAGTAGCAACCTCAATAAACTGAATCTGCCTGGAGGATTTGGGGAAAAACATCAAACAGTAGGCACAAACTTTTTAGTGGAACATTTTATCTGTTAGTCTTTAAAATTTTTTATTGTGAAAACTTTCAAACATATGTATAAGTGGTAAGAGTTGTATAATAACTGTCCATATTCTGAAAATCTAACTTCAGTAGTAATCAATACTTAGGCTCTTATTTCAGCCATTTCATCTACTCATTTTACCGCCACAGATTATTTTGAGGCAAATAGCAGGAGTTATATAATTTAAACCCTAAAAATTTCAGTATATAAAAGAGAAAGCATCCTAAAATTATGTATATATGTATATGTATGTATGTGTTTATGTATATACACAAATGAATATATACACAATATAATTACACTACTGAAGTGTTAACATCAGCTTTTATAAATCATGACATCATCAGTGCAGTCATGTGTACACACGCACTCATATCTATGTATATTTTTCTTTTCCTATGTGTTTGTATACATGCATAAGCACAATTTCATCATTATGCCTATAATAATTTGTGTATATATATATGTATATACATATATATATAAAGCCTGTTCCAGTTTCCCTGATTATCTCCCAGATTATTTTTCAATTTATATTCTTCTACCAGGAAGAGATTTAAGGTAGAGGAATCAGTGAGAGATTAACAGAAATTCAGAAACTGTAAAGACCAAAACTAATAAGGCACTTGTTGACTTGACATAGAATTGATTAGTTGTATATATGTGTGTGTTTGGAGACTGACGTGAGAAGACATTGCTACGATTTGTGTCAGAGAATGTTTTGCGTATGTTCTCTTCTGGGATTGTTTTGCTAAGTTTCTGTGAAGAGATGGTAAATCAGTTAACTTTTTTCTTTAATTTTTAATTTGAACAAAGAAAAGAATTAATGTAGTGATTTATTTTTTCCTCAGTGAACAGCTGTTATTAAATCAGTGGTCTATCTTGAAATCTTACTTTAAAACTTGAGGAAAGCAAATAGTTGCCATGCAGTTCATGTTCTAAAACTCCTAGGATAGTTCATTAGGCTTTCTCTCACAATAGTAACCAGAGTAATTTTTGATGCAATTTTAAAAGTTTTGATTGTGATATAGTTTTAACATAGTTGGTATGGCACTGTGAAGTTCTAGAGGCAAGTATACTAAAAAAAAAAGTACTACCCGACAGCCTTATCAGGAAAGTGGACTAAGAAATAAAAGTTTATGAAGCTAGTGTATCACACACACAATCAAATCTGCTTGAGGCTGTTTAGGTAGGGTAAAAATCAGTATCTCTGTATAGCTATTTTAGTGAGGCACTTCTGTGAGTGGCTCCAGTAGCCGTCTGTTATTACTGTTATTCCTTATGATTATTCTTGCCCTTAAAGGCATGACTTTTATTTCAGCTTTGTTTAAATAATTAATATTTATGATGACAGTTCTGAATTACTAAGAATCCAGTGTTTCATAAGACTCCAGATCATGTCTTTTTTTTTTTTTTTTTTTTTTTATTAGTTGGAGGCTAATTACTTCACAACATTTCAGTGGGTTTTGTCATACATTGATATGAATCAGCCATGGATTTACACGTCTTCCCCATCCCAATCCCCGCTCCCACCTCCCTCTCCACCCGATTCCTCTCGAAACATCCCACCCTCGCCTTCTCCCACAGAGTTCAAAAGTCTGTTCTGTATTTCTGTGTCTCTTTTTCTGTTTTGCATATAGGGTTATCGTTACCATCTTTCTAAATTCCATATATATGTGTTAGTATGCTGTAATGTTCTTTGTCTTTCTGGCTTACTTCACTCTGTATAAGGGGCTCCAGCTTCATCCATCTCATTAGGACTGGTTCAAATGAATTCTTTTTAATGGCTGAGTAATATTCCATGGTGTATATGTACCACAGCTTCCTTATCCATTCATCTGCTGATGGGCATCTAGGTTGCTTCCATGTCCTGGTTATTATAAACAGTGCTGCGATGAACATTGGGGTGCACGTGTCTCTTTCAGATCTGGTTTCCTCAGTGTGTATGCCCAGAAGTGGGATTGCTGGGTCATATGGCAGTTCTATTTCCAGTTTTTTAAGAAATCTCCACACTGTTTTCCATAGCGGCTGTACTAGTTTGCATTCCCACCAACAGTGTAAGAGGGTTCCCTTTTCTCCACACCCTCTCCAGCATTTATTGCTTGTAGACTTTTGGATAGCAGCCATCCTGACTGGCGTGTAATGGTACCTCATTGTGGTTTTGATTTGCATTTCTCTAATAATGAGTGATGTTGAGCATCTTTTCATGTGTTTGTTAGCCATCTGTATGTCTTCTTTGGAGAAATGTCTGTTTAGTTCTTTGGCCCATTTTTTGATTGGGTCACTTATTTTTCTGGAATTGAGCTGCAGGAGTTGCTTGTATATTTTTGAGATTAATCCTTTGTTTCTTCATTTGCTATTATTTTCTCCCAATCTGAGGGCTGTCTTTTCACCATGCTTATAGTTTCCTTTGTAGTGCAAAAGCTTTTAAGTTTCATTAGGTCCCATTTGTTTAGTTTTGCTTTTATTTCCAATATTCTGGGAGGTGGGTCATAGAGGATCTTGCTGTGATTTATGTCGGAGAGTGTTTTGCCTATGTTCTCCTCTAGGAGTTTTATAGTTTCTGGTCTTACATTTAGATCTTTAATCCATTTTGAGTTTATTTTTGTGTATGGTGTTAGAAAGTGTTCTAGTTTCATTCTTTTACAAGTGGTTGACCAGTTTTCCCAGCACCACTTGTTAAAGAGGTTGTCTTTTTTCCATTGTATATCCTTGCCTCCTTTGTCGAAGATAAGGTGTCCATAGGTTCGTGGATTTATCTCTGGGCTTTCTATTCTGTTCCATTGATCTATATTTCTGTCTTTGTGCCAGTACCATACTGTCTTGATGACTGTGGCTTTGTAGTAGAGATCACTGATGAACATAGATGCAAAAATCCTTAACAAAATTCTAGCAAACAGAATCCAACAACATATTAAAAAAAATCATACACCACAACCAAGTGGGCTTTATCCAAGGAATGCAAGGATTCTTCAATATCCGCAAATCAATCAATGTAATACACCACATTAACAAATTGAAAGATAAAAACCATATGATTATCTCAATAGATGCAGAGAAAGCCTTTGACAAAATTCAACACTCATTTATGATTAAAACTCTCCAAAAAGCAGGAATAGAAGGAACATACCTCAACATAATAAAAGCTATATATGACAAACCCACAGCAAGCATCACCCTCAATGGTGAAAAATTGAAAGCATTTCCCCTGAAATCAGGAACAAGACAAGGATGCCCACTCTCACCACTACTATTCAACATAGTGTTGGAAGTTTTGGCCACAGCAATCAGAGCAGAAAAAGAAGTAAAAGGAATCCAGATAGGAAAAGAAGAAGTGAAACTCTCACTGTTTGCAGATGACATGATCCTCTACATAGAAAACCCTAAAGACTCTACCAGAAAATTACTAGAGCTAATCAATGAATATAGTAAAGTTGCAGGATATAAGATCATGTCTTTTTTTTAAGAAAGATATTCTTCAGAAATACTGATGAGAGGAAGGGAGAGAGGGGAATGAAAGTGAGAATACTTAGTAGGTGTTTAACAGGGAAAGTTTCACTCCCATCACTTACTCCCATTATTAGATAATACCACTGCTATGCCATTTTTCTGGTATCCTTCCAGTGTTATATATGTATGTATGTATGTATACTTACATATGTATGCATATATATATGTATATGTAAACTCATATATGTGTGTTATCAAATGATGTCATACTATCCATGTTTTGTAAATTGCTTTATTTCACAACATATCTTGTACATCTTAGAGAAGTGTTTTAGAAATAAATACATGGTATTGAATATTAAGGATCTGTTTGCTTATATTTTAAATACATTTTAATCTTTATCCTTAAAATTCTTGTGTTTATTCTTATTTGAAAAGCAATATAAAAAGTTTGTAATAAAATGAATTAGCATGTATGCATTCTGTGAAACATATGTGGTATATTAGATATTAGTATTTTTCCTAACTGATATGAAAGGTGTTTTCTGCTATTGAAATATATTTTAAGTAGGTATTCACTAAAATAGGATAAAACTACACAACTAATTAGTACTTGTCTGGTAACAGGATATTGATAATGGTAAGTCAGTGTTTCTCCTTTTAAAATATAATGGTGAGAAGACTGAGTTCACAATTTAAATTCTTTCTGCATTTAAAGTCATGAATGCTAATCATCCGAGAGGTCTAATTAGGCTATTTTTTAGAGTTTTTAGTGTCAAGGGTAAAGATTGTTGCAAATCAAAGGTAAAACTTTTTGCATAAAAGGATGAACTTTATTTGTACTTCAGTTCTTATACCATTTTTCGTCACTTGTTTTCTTAAGCTTGGCTCTGTGTTTAAGTACAGCAGTCCTAAAACATCTTTGCTAGATTAGTGCACATTTTGTGAGAATATGAATGCTCTGATTGAAACTCCATTCATCTGAGGCTTTTTTTTCAGTTTTAGCTTTCGTTTAAAGAAATTTTTAGCATTAGTATGTAGATATAAAATACAACTTTTTCAAAGTACTTTAAAATATTTTTTTTCCCATCCCTATAAGATTTAGTTTTGAAAGAGCAGGTAGAGTAGTACCTGGAAGTCAGAGATCTGGATTCTTGTCTTGTTCTGCAATAATTAGCTGTATTTGACCACAGACTGTTCATTTATCCTCTCTGACCCTTATTTTCTTATCTGAAAACTGAAAATATACATGATTACATGATTTCTAAGGTCCTTTGCAATTCTAAAATGCCAAGTTTCTTTGAAGTAATTTTTGTGGTAGTTGTATAGTTTATGTTAAGATTTAATGAAGGTATATTTTATATAATATGTGTGTATGTTTCATGTGTATATTCATATGTTTCAGTCTTCATTGACTTGTCTAAAGCTTTGTTGACTGTTTTTTGTCTTCTATGCTTGATGTCTGAAAAATCTTAACTGATTAAGACATTTATGAACCTTGCCATCATGCAGTAGTTTTCAATGGAGAAAAGTGAAATTAAACAACTATTATGTAATTAATTATTTTATCCAGATGTGATGTGTACTGAGAAGATTGAGTAGCAGAATAAGAAAAATAGCAGGAAGAATGAGCACAGGGGTACTAGGAGAGTAGATCATCCCTGCCTGAGGATCCTGGAATGCTAAGGAATTATGGGAAGGCAGAATTCCATAGTGAGTCCCACAAAATATGGCTGTTGGTCTGGGGTGGGGGTATCAGATCATAAAATGTTTTGAGACCACTTAAAGATTTTGGTTTTCATGCTAGTATTGCATGTATTACTTCCAGTTATGTCCTTGGTGTTACACGATCCAATAGATGCTAGTAATACCCATGAAATACATTTCATATGTTAGAGAAATCCTTTCTGTCGGTCACTCTACTATCAGTGACATCAGGTGCCTGACTTTTCCCTCTACCCTTTCACTCTTGAGCAGTGTTTTAAGGTGTAATAACCTAACAATATTTGCAAGTTCTGTATAGTAAAAATTACTTTAATGCTTGGTAAAGTCAGATAAATTTTTCTTTTTGGATTATCAGTTGCTTCATATTTTCTCTGCCTTTTTCCTGCTCAGTCATGAGAATTTTTAATGTATTATCCATTAAAATTAGCAAATTAGTACACTCGTTTTGTGATTTACATTTTTTGATATCTATTGATTTACTTCCTATCTCACCACTGATTGTGTTCATCATTAGGAAATATTAGCATGTAAAAACCATGTTTGTTTATATGCAAGTAAGTTGCCTGATTTTTTTTTTTTAATTGTTCATTTTTAAAGAACACTTATGTTAAAAAGATGTGTCCTGATTTCATTATGTCAGAGACTCATTTGTGGTAGAAATATTCCTTTTGGCTAAACTAAAAATTGTTTAATGACGAGGACTCAGTCTTTCTCTTTTTTTCTTTTTGACTCAGTCTTTCTAAGGCACTGTAACAAAACGGAAATGACCCCTTTGTGATACCTGAGTATTCTGAGTTGGTTCAAAGATTTCATTTCATGTGTTTTCACTTTTATAACATTGATGCAAAGATAGTGATTAAAACCTTATCATTTTTAGTAGCAGGGTTATGCTTCTCAGGCTGATTTCCTATTTCTGTTTTCAGTAGACTGAGATAGGGGCCCACTCTGACATATCAGAATACTGTAGTCTCACTATTGAACCGTGTATTTCCCGTTCTTGTTTGATTGGCTTCAGTATGCTCTTCTCAGAAACTTAGAACAATTTATATTAAATCTCATTTTCAACTTAGTCTAATGAATGTTCATGCAAACTAAAACAACCTATTGTATATTTATCTTTCTTATCCTCTGTGTATTTGAATTAATTTGAGAGCCATTATGATTAATAAATTCATTAAATATGAATCCTAGGTCACTTATTTTTCTCTTTGTGAAGTTCAATATTTCAGTTTTTACCAGTGCTGATTAATTTATTCAGAACATATTTATTGACCATTGATTATGAACAGCAGCCTCCACCAGTCACTTGTATAAGATAGCCATATGGATAAGACATTCTTCGTCTCAAGGATCTGACAGAGTTTTAAGGGCAGTAAAAATATTAAGAAAGTTTATAAATAACACAGAATATAAAAAATATTAAAATGATGTATAGGAGAGTTTAGAAGAAGGAAGAATTATTTTTCCTTCTCCCTTCTTTGGGGTACAATCTAAGGTAAACCTCACAGGGAAGAAACATTTACAGCCTAGATTTTCAAACATAGGTAGGATCAGATATGTGCAGAAGAGAAAAAGAGCTATTTATTATTAGTGGGGGCTAAGAATATTCCAAAAATATATGTGGATAAGCACTAGATATTTAAAAGAATATGATTTATGTAGTATTGAATGGAAGTATATGGAGATAAAACAGGCAAATTCCATTGGGATGAGATCACGGAGCCCCTTCAGGGCAATTTATATGTATAAATTAAACATAAATTCATGTATATAGGGCTTCCCAGGTGGCTCAGCAGTAAAGAATCTGTCTGCAATTCAGGAGACGTGGGTTTGATCCCGAGAGGATCTCCTGAAAGAGGGAATGGCAACCCACTCCAGTATTCTTGCCTGGAGAATCCCATGGACAGAAGAGATTGGTGTGTTACAGTCCATGGGTCGTAAAGAGTCTGACACGACTGAGACGACTGAACACATGACACACACGTTTATAATATAAAATATAAATTGGGGAGGGATAAATTGGGAGGTTGGGATGGACATATCCACATTACTGTATGTAAAATAGATAACTATAAGGACCTGCTGGATAGCACAGCACTCTCTATAGCACTCAGCACTCTGTAATGTGATAGGTGGCAAAACAGTCCAAAAAGAGGGGATATATGTATATGTATAACAGATTCACTTCACTAAAAATCTCTATGTGATTTAATTAGTGCTTTCCTGGTCCATTAAGAGAGGCATTGTACTTGCCTATGCCTACATTACTGATACCCATTTTTGTAGGAGATGGTATTCTAAATCTTAGAGTCAGAAAACATTAAGTTTAGGGAAGCCTGTTTTCCATTTTACAGAAATGATTTCCTTTTTTTTACATAGTAATAAAAACCAAAATCTATGTGGCTTTCAGAATTATGGTATATTGATGGTTTTAAATTATTTTATTCTATATAGGACACCATTGCAGTGGCTGGATTTGTTGTTTTGTCAGCATCTTCATCTCCAAGCAGAGATGGTAAACATTGCTTATTTTTGAAAGCATCTGAGAACTTCAAATCAACTGTTTATGTAAGTGTGCAACTTTTTTAGTCTAATCATTTTATGATTTTAATGAGCTAAAGTGATGGAATAGAAGTAGTATGTCTGTATATCTGCAGATAAACTATTTTGTCTGACTGAATTATTGTAATTAAATATTTTAAGTTTAGAAAATAGAAATCCTTTTCTTACCTTTATGTTTAGAATGAAGTCATTCTAAACATAATATCCCTTAAAGATAAGTAATTTGTTAATGAATTTCATAAAACTTCACAGGCACTTTAAACCTGATCCTGTTCTTTGCAATTGTACTGTCATCCTCTTTTGATGGTCTGCTTGAATTTACCTTAAATTAATCAGATTCCCCTTTTTAGATAAAACTGATTTCCTCCTGTTGTTGTTGTGTTGCTAAGTCTTGTCCAACTCTTGGCGACCCTATGGACTGCAGCACTCCAGTCTCCTCCTTTGTCTAGTATCTCCCAGAGTTTGCTCAGATTCGTGTCCACTGAGTCATTGATGCTATCTAACCATCTCATTCTGTTTGCCCCCTTCTTTTGCCTTCAGTCTTTCCCGGAATCAAGATCTTTTCCAATGAGTTGGCTCTTCGTATCAGGTGATCATAGCTTCAGTATCAGTTCTTCTAATGAATATTCAGGGTTGATTTCCTTTAGGATTACCTGGTTTGATGTCCTTGCTGTCCAAGGGACTCTGGACAGTCTTCTCCAGCACCACAGTTCAAAACCATCAATTCTTTGGTGATCCACCTTCTTTATGGTCCAATTCTCACATCCGTCTATGACTGCTGGTAAAACCATAGCTTTGACTAAACAGACCTCTGTTGGCAAAGTGATGTCTCTGCTTTTTAATACACTATCTAGGTTTGTCATAGCTTTCCTTCCAAGGAACAAACATCTTTTAATTTCGTGGCTACAGTCACCATCTGCAGTGATTTTGGAGCCCAAGAAAATAAGATCTGTCACTGCTTCCACTTTTTCCCCTTCTGTTAGATTGGTTCAAAAGTAATTGCAGTTTTGGACTGTGAATTTTAAATCATTATAACTAGACTCAAACACATCTTTATTAATCAAAATAGGAATCATTACAATCAACGTATTTTTGCCAATAAGAAATAAGTCTCTCTATTCCTGTAGCATAAAAATCTGTGCTTCAGGATTTGATGAACTCTTGGAAAGCATTTTCTGCCTCCTGCTCATTGTGGAAGCGTTTTCCTGCAAAAAAGTTGTCGAGATGCTTGAAGAAGTGGTAGTCAGTTGGATATGGCAGATGAGGCAAAGCTTCATAGCCCAGTTTGTTCAACTTTTGAAGTGGTGGTGCAGTCAGGTATTATGGAGAAGAATTGGACCCTTTCTGTTGAACAGTGCTGGCTTCAGGCTTTGCAGTTTTTCATGCATCTCATGGATTGGCTGAGCATACTTCTCAGTTGTAATGGTTTTGCTGGGATTCAGAAAGCTGTAGTGGATCAGACCATTAGCAGACCACCAGTGACCACAACCTTTTTTTGGTGCAAGTTTGGCTTTGGTAAGTGCTTTGGAGTTTCTTGGTCCAATCACTGAGCTGGTCATCACCGGTTCTCATATAAAATCCACTTTTCATTACACGTCACAATCCAATTAAAACATGGTTCGTTGTTATTGTGTTGAATAAGAGAAAATGACACTTCAAAACAATTATCTTTTTGATTTTCATTCAGCTCGTGAGACACCCCTTATCAATCTTTTTCACCTTTCTGATTTGCTTCAAATGCCAAATGACTGTAGCATGAACAACATCGAGTTCTTCGACAACTTCTTGTATAATTGTAAGAGGATCAGCTTCGATGTTTGCTCTCGGTTGTCAACTTCTGAAAACTAGCCTCTCAGCTCCTCCTCATCAAGGCTCTCATCTCCTTTGCAAAACTTCTTGAACCATTGCTAACATATTGCACTGTATGTTAGCAGTTAGCAGTTCCTAGGCCAAATGTGGTGTTGATGTTGAAAGTTGTCTTCTCTGCTTTGTGACCCATTTTGAACTCAAATAAACAAGTTGCTTGATTGCTTTTTGTCTAACATTATTTCTATATTCTAAAATAAATATAAAATAAACACCAAATAATAAGTCATTAGGAAAACCACAGTTAAAAATGCACAGTAAAATGATGTATGATATAACCACATTTATTTAATAATGTATTCCAATATCAAACAGCAAAATTCAGCAATGCAAAACTGCAATTACTTTTGCACCAACCTAATACTAAGTGATGAGACCAGATGCCATGATCTTAGTTTTTTGAATTTTGAGTTTCAAGCTAACTTTTTCACTCTCCTCTTTCATCCTTTCCTAGCGGCTCTTTAATTTCTCTTTGCTTTCTGCCACTAGAGTGATATCATCTGCATATCTGAGATTGTTGATATTTCTCCTGGTTGATGTTTCCTCCTGTTTCATTGCTTATGATCATCCTCTCCCTCTCTCTTTACCGCCCCCCCCCCCCATACACATACACGAAAGTGTGCATCCTCTTCCTCTCTCTTCATCCCCACCCCTGTCAACACACACAGATACACATACACACACACACAGTTGGAAACTACCTGTTTGGTCAAGGCTGTCAGGTAGAGAAGCAAAATTGGGTCAAGCCATGTGCCTGCAGACCAACATCTACCTGTTTTGTTGTGTTCTGTTTGTCTGAACAGGGCATTATATGAACCAGTGTGGTCCTGTGATATTAAAATTAATGAATTAAACTGAAGCTTAGCTTAGACAATTTTGTCACTGTCACTGTTCATTTGTAAGCTATTATGCCGTTCTAGTGAACTTTAATATTATAAAATTAAGATTGTAGGTTTAATACAGTTAAATGTCTGTAATTACATTGGACATGATTGTATACATATAAATCCTCTCTTTTTTTCAGGTTTATGTTAAATCCGTAAGAGATTGTTCTACAGAATCAATGTCTTTGGTAAGATGATGTTCATTTTAATTTACAAATGTACACCCTCCCACACACACATACCTATATTTACATACAAATATGTATTCAGGCAACTTTATAGCTAGCTATAAACTTTGAAATTGTATCAGTACAGTGGGAAAACATAATCTCTGCTTTTTCAATACACGATGATATTACATTTGAGTTATATTTGCATAGTAATTAATATCTGGTTTGTCTGTTACATGGAATATTTGCTTATATTTTGTGAAAGTTATGTGCACAAGAAAATTAAAGTGGAAAAAAAGTTTTATTGTGTGAAGACACTAGGATTTTTGCTACTTCTAAATCTTAAGCAGTCATTTATTTTGCTTTTCATCAGCTTATGTTTAAAACTGATTATTGTGCACTAAACTGTGATTTGATAAATTATGTAATTTTCAGTAAAGAAGTTTTTTATACTTGTGATACATTTTGCTTTTTTTTAAAATCATTTTTTCAATATTTTTAAAAATATTGTTATCTCATAGCAATGAAAAAGTCCCCATTTTTTCAAGTAAACTACTTGTAGCTGAGTGAAACTAGAAAGAACGTAATATGTTGATAAAGTTTAATATAAAGTTTATGTTCTACCTATGTTCTTAAACCTTTACTTTCTATTGGACAGAGTTCATCAACTTTGTTTCTAGTTGACGGTAACTTCAGGGTATAGGCTTTAAATTCTGAATACTACCATAACAGTATAATTTAAATTTGTTATTTAGGGAAACTATAACCAATAACCAACTTTGAAAAAAATATCAGTTAACTCTGATATTAGTATTTTTCAAAATTGTTATAAATAGGTCAAGTTCAAATATTTGATTCATCCATGCACCTGTAAATAAGGCAGAAGTAAATGAAAGCCTCTGTCCTTAGCAAAAATGTTTTTTCAGGAAGCTCAGGCATTAGTTTATAACTGAAATGTTAGCATATAACTTATCTGCTATACACACATATACATATGTTTTACTTACATTGAAAACCAAATTACTGTCAAGAAGTTTATTGCTAGTTGTGAATTAACAAGTACATATTTGGAAGACCATAATGGTTAGGGTCCTGGAGCTGTGCTGGCCTTTGCTTCATCTCTACATTAGGGAGATATTTGTTAAGAGAGTTTACTGGATCCAGTTAGTTTGGGAGCTGAGCTCCTCTCAGGTCTTCCTGTCCTATATGCTGACCATTATTTTTCTTTCTTTCTTTTTTAATATCATGGTTTGATGAGATTTCTAAGCAAGCTCTGTCCTTCTTGTGTTTGACCTGATCCTCCTTGAAAAAAATCAATTCATTTTGATTTGATTTTTAAAATTTTAACTGTTAGTGTGATAGGTAACCTTATTTCAGTTGGGAGTGACATTGGTGGGTGACAGAGCCAGGTGACTGAGTCCTTTTAAGGATTGTTTGACTAATATTGTTTGTAATTTCCTTGGTTCTGTCTTGCCACAGCAAAAATTTGAAGTGATGGACGGACCAGTGTTATTACAGCTTGGTGTTACTGCTTGGTTACAGCTCAGTTTTATTTGGCAAACAAAGGATAATACATCCTCGAGGCGTGAGGGAGGGCCAACCCAAAAGAAGCGCAGAGAAGAGAGAGAGAGTCTCCATTTTGGCTCCTCTTTTTATATGTTTTTCTTTTCTCCTCCCCCTGAGCCTGCCTTATGTAAATTGGGCTAGCCAGGAGGGCTTTTTATTTCACCTGAGGTTCTCACTCCACTCCTCGGATCTTCCTCTGTTCTATTTTTGTGGGCTTTTTCCTTTCTTTGTCTGTTAGCCACCACCATTCTCGACTCCTTTTTCCTATTCTAACCACCTAACATTCCTCCCTCAAGAGACTCGAGATGGGAGGCCCAATTCTTTGGGAATAGGGGTGTCAAGGTCTCTCTGGCTACTTCCTGCTGAACTGGGATGGGGAGAGGCATTGGGCCTACCCCTCTTGCTAGTCTCAAGCCTCACAGTCCTTATAGCAGTGTCCATCTAAGGGTGAGTGATATTTTCCATAGTTGGCTGTAGTTTTATATATCCTTGTTGAACTGGCACTGCATGTTGTAGCTTGTTGACCTGGGCAGAGACAAAACCGGTTAGACAATTGATACTACATGGAGCAATCATAGGCAGCACCAATATGGTGATAACAAAGATTAGTAGGGCTATTCAGTTGAGTTCAGTCACTCAGTCGTGTCCGTGAATTGCAGCATGCCAGGCCTCCCTGTCAATCACCAACTCCCGGAGTCCATACAAACCCATGTCCATCGAGTCAGTGAGGCCATCCAGCCATCTCATCCTCTGTTGTCCCCTTCTCCTCCTGCCCCCAGTCCCTCCCAGCATCAGGGTCTTTTCCAGTGAGTCAGCTCTTCGCATCAGGTGGCCAAAGTATTGGAGTTTCAGCTTCAGCATCAGTCCTTCCAATAAACACCCAGGACTGATCTCCTTTAGGATGGACTGGTTGGATCTCCTTGCAGTCCAAAGGACTCTCAAGAGTCTTCTCCAACACCATAGTTATTAGCCAACTCCAAATTCCCCATTGCCAGGAGAAGGATCCCCCAAAGAGAGACTGTAGCCACCCTGAGAACTCTCATGCTCATTCTTTGAGATCTGTAGGATCTGAATTTTTCCTTTTTTTTTTTTTTTTTGAGGACTGTAAGACTTTCTTTAACTTACCTGGAGGTATTTATCCAGAAACAACACGTCTCATTCAAGGTGGCTCAAGTCCCAACTTGTTCAGGGATCAGGAGATCTATCTCATGTCTGTTTTGGAACACAGCCCCTGCCAAGCTGTGTTTGCTCTTTAGAACTGTCCTGAGAAATCTTATCCCCAGAAACTTAATTTTGGGGGTATTCATTGGAATGGCACTCATTTGTAGTCTTGAATAGGTATCTGAGATCTTCCAGGGGCTCACAGATATATTGAGTGTCCTCTTCTGTTTTTTTCTATGGCTTGACTCATGAGTAGTGAATCCAGGAGTCATGTCCAGGTACCTTGACTGCTGTGGGGGTAGAAAGTATTACAGGGTAGGGGCCCTTCCATGTGGGCTGGAGTTGAGCCTTTGGGACCCATCTTTTCAGACTTTAATTAGGACTTGAGTCTCTGGTGCATATAATGGTGGCTGTTTAGAATCTTTTAGGCCTTAGTTGACACCCCACAAGTGTATATCTTGTTGGAAGTGCACAATGGCCATGGTATAAGACTGGAGGGTCTGAACCTGTGAATCTAGGAAGAGGTCATTGACATAAACAAAAGGTCCCCCATATAGCATCTCATAAGGACTAAGACCAACCTGTTCCTTAGGGGCAGTACGGGTGTGGAGGAGAGCTATTGGTAAAGCCTCCTTCCATCCCAGGGAGGTCTCCTGGGTTATCCTTTTATTGCTGATTTTAAGAAATGGTTTACCTAATACCTGTAAATCACTTCCCCTTTTATTTCCAAACTTATGTACAGTTATTTCATATATTTTCTTCTTTTATTACCATTTTTAAAGTCTTTATATCATTTATAATCAAATCTGCCTTTACATAGGCCTTAGTAAAATCTTCATAGCAGTATAAGAAAAACAAATATATGCCGTAAGTTTTGAAGTGATTCTAGTTAAAGTTAAAAGCTAAAACTAAAATCTCTTAAACTGCCTTTTAAGTTGTATACAGATTGCAAAATTAATAATCAAAGCTATTTATAAGAAAAAGTATATACAGTAACCTTTATAAGCTGTACATTTCCCTTTTTTTTAGACATCTCATTTTTAGACACAAAGAAATAGATGCAGATTAGTTTACTAACTTACAGATTGATCATAACATGATTCTAAAATCTAAAAATAAATACTTAATAATACTGATACATTCACTGTCTTTCTTTAGGCTCCAGCCACACATTATGTATATACACCCCTGAATCAACTTAAAGGTGGCATGATTGTGAACGTCTATGGTGTCGTGAAGTTCTTTAAACCTCCGTACCTAAGCAGAGGAACTGGTAGGTATTAAAATGGGTGAAGATTTTAATGAACTGGATCTGCTTTATTGGTTTCCACACAGCTCCTTCGGTACTCTTAAGTCTTACAAGCTCAATTCAGATTCGTCATTGTCAAACAATACTGATGCAGATTTTTTTGGCCAGTTTTAGTTATAAAATAAGTGTCGTCTTTAGGTTCTAAAGAATAAAGAAATTAAAAGGATGCTAAACAGTAACGTGACAGCATGTGCAAGTATATATGAAAGTATAGAATAAGAAAAGGTAAATATATAGCCAATTACAGAATACTGTAATACTGTAATGATGATTTGTAAATCATTTTAATTCTGGTACAGAAGTTAAATAACAAATGTATAAAAAAGAACTACCTGTAAATACATGTTAGTGGGTACACAATATAAAAGGATAACACTGTAATGTTGTAACATCAGTGACATGGAGTATGTGTTGGGGAGAGTAAAAGTGTAGCATTTTTGTGTGTGATAGTTTATTTTTTATCAGCTTGAGACAGTTTTAACTGTAAAATGTCTTATGTAAATTTTCTGTTAACCAAAAAGAAAATACCTATGGATGATACTCAAAAGAAAATGGGAAAGGAATCAGACTTTATGTAATGACAAAAAAAAAAAAAAATCAATGAAATACAGAGGAAGATCATAAGAGGAAACAGAGCAAAAGAGCTACAAGTCAGAAAAGAATTAGCAAAATGGCAAGAGTAAGTTCTTCTTTAAATGTAAAAGTGTTAAACACCCTATTCAAAAGACTTGGGTTGCTTTAAAGCTAATTGAGAAGATATAATCTATTATCAGCAGTGGCCACAGGATTGGGAAATGTCAGTTTTCATTCCAATCCCAAAGAAAGGCAATGCCAAAGAATGCTCAAACTACCGCACAATTGCACTCATCTCACATGCTAGTAAAGTAATGCTCAAAATTTTCCAAGCCAGGATTCAGCAATACATGAACCATGAACTTCCAAATGTTCAAGCTGGTTTTAGAAAAGGCAGAGGAACTAGAGATCACATTGCCAACATCTGCTGGATCATCGAAAAAGCAAGAGAGTTCCAGAAAAACATCTATTTCTGCTTTATTGACTATGCCAAAGCCTTTGACTGTGTGGATCACAATAAACTGTGGAAAATTCTGAAACAGATGGAAATACCAGAACACCTGACCTGCCTCTTGAGAAACCTGTATGCAGGTCAGGAAGCAACAGTTAGAACTGGACATGGAACAACAGACTGGTTCCAAATAGGAAAAGGAGTACGTCAAGGCTGTATATTGTCACCCTGCTTATTTAACTTATATGCAGAGTACATCATGAGAAATGCTGGGCTGGAGGAAGCACAAGCTGGAATCAAGATAGCCGGGAAAACTATCAATAACCTCAGATATGCAGATGACACCACCCTTATGGCAGAAAGTGAAGAAGATCTAAAGAGCCTCTTGATGAAAGTGAAAGAGGAGAGAGAAAAAGTTGGCTTAAAGCTCAACATTGAGAAGACAAAGATCATGGCATCTGGTCCCATCATTTCATGGCAAATAGATGGGGAAGTAGTGGCTGACTTTATTTTTGGGGGCCTCCAAAATCACTGCAGATGGTGATTGCAGCTATGAAATTAAAAGATGCTTACTCCTTGGAAGGAAAGTTTTGACCAACCTAGACAGCATATTAAAAATTAGAGACATTACTTTGCCGACAAAGGTCCTTCAGGTCAAGGCTATGGTTTTTCCAGTGGTTGTGTATGGATGTGAGAGTTGGACTATAAAGAAAGCTGAGCACCGAAGAATTGATGCTTTTGAACTGTGGTGTTGGAGAAGATTCTTGAGAGTCCCTTGGACTGCATCATCCTAAAGGAGATCAGTCCTGGGTGTTCATTGGAAGGACTGATGCTGAAGCTGAAACTCCAATACTTTGGCCACCTCATGCCAAGAGTTGACTCATTTGAAAAGATCCTGATGCTGGGAGGGACTGGGGGCAGGAGGAGAAGGAGATGACAGAGGATGAGATGGTTGGATGGCATCACCGACTCGATGGACGTGGGTTTGGATGGACTCCGGGAGTTGGTGATGGAGGCCTGGAGTGCTGCGGTTCATGGGGCCGCAGAGAGTCGGACACGACTGAGCGACTGAACTGAACTGAACCTATTTATGTAAAAGTGCAAACTTTTAAACAGACTAACGTAAAATAATGTGTTCAAAAAGTGTGAATTTCAGTTTTCTGAGAGTTAATGTAGTTAACAGACAATGCACTTCATCTTGGTTTAATTCAGTTCAGCATTAAATTTCACATTTATTACTCTGTTGCGACTGAACTGAACTGAACTCTGTTGAGTCTAATTTTAAACGACAACAATTTGTAAAACGTATCATTGTTTTATGTATTATTAAGAAAAGCTATACTTTACTGTCAGTTGTAAAATGTAGCCATGTTTTAAGATGTAAAAACATGAAACGGGTGGTGGTAATGAAACATTTTCTTTATCTACTGTGTGTCTGCCAACTGCTGTGGCTCATGCTGAGAACACTAAGATGTTCTCAGTGAGTTAATATTCTTTAAAGATTTAATTTATTAAGTTGTTGTTCAGTCACTAAGTCTTATCTGATGCTTTTGTGACTCCATGGACTGTAGCCTGCCAGTCTCCTCTATTTATGGAATTTCCTAGGCTCGAATACTGGAGTGGGTTTCCATTTCCTTCTCTAGGGGACCTTCCTGACCCAAGGATCGAACCCGTGTCTCCAGCATTGTAGACAGATTCTTTACTGAGCCACCTGGGAAGCCCTCATTAAATTACATGTGTAAATTTTATTGTGAAATGACCTCTAAGTTTACTCCTTGCTTTGTTGGATGGAGGAAAATTTTATTTTCATGTGGTCCTTATATTTTGTTAATGTGTAGTCACAACTTAGTTTATGTGAAAATGACTATGTGAAGCCTATTAAATCTAGAGATAAGAAGTTTGAAATAGAAGGTAGCTAAGTTTGAAGAGCCCAGAGGGATGTTTTATTGAAAACCCTGACTTCTGTTATTTTAGCAGGAGGGGAAAAAATTAAACACTAACATTGAAGCAGAGAAATTTTTGTTTGAATTTCTCAAATATTTTTATTCAACTTTACCTTTTTGCAAAGTCTATATTCCATACCCCATCTTACCATTCAAAATACACATGCATACTTTCACTTTAGTAGGATCTTCTCACTGAATTTTTCCCCCTGAATTTTACATTGCTCATCCTGAGAATTCTGTTACTGTGATCTTCTTCCGATGGTGAGTGTCATCCCGCTGGCTTTCATTGACCTGACCAATTTAGGAATAAGCGCTGGTAGTAATGTTCTCTAACTTGGTAGAAGATATAATTTTAAAGCTTTTTTGCACTTGGTGTATTGCAAATGCTTATCATTAAAAGTTTATAGTAAATTAATCAGCAAATATGTTAAAAAATAACATGAAATGAAATTAGGAAATAAAAATATGGCTGTTTTTAAAACAGCTGTGATGACTCAACATTAATTTGTATAGCATAATCATTTTCTTCTGACAATGATATTAATTCATGTGTATATAATGAAAGCAATGGGAAACTATATAATGTTTATTATATAGTCTATGCATCTTATATGTCTCTCAGATATCCAATCCCTATATTTCTGTTTCTTCTGAGATACTAAGTTAAAATGAATGTCATCATTTTTTTCTGAATATATTCACTGAAGCTCTAAAATATGTCTGAAGATATAGGGAGATATCTTTACTAGTAGCAAGATAGTAGCATTTGCAAACTATCTGTCTTTTCATTTTAGTTACACTTAATTTTTATTTCTCTTTGATAGAGTTTATCCTTCAACATGCTACAGGAGAGTCAGACAGAAAGTTCTGATTTTTGTGTTCAGGAAAGGATCAGCTTCATTAGTATTACCACTGAGAAGGACTAGAATAAATGTACAGGAATAACCCACAGCTGTGCGTCTTTTGTATGATATAAAGCAACGTTATTTCACAAATACATGGTCACAACCTGAATATTACATCTTAATGTATAAAATAGTTATGTGGAGGAAAGTTATCTTTGTGCAACTCAAACTTAGGTAGGTGGAAAAAATTTATTCTCTTATATATCATCAGCTAGAATTTTTCATTAAAATTCATTTTATAAATGTTCAATTTAGTGCAGTAGAGACAGTTTGATGCAATTTTGCATCCTTACTACTTGGCTGAAATTTTTCTTGAAGACTTTGCTCCTCTGTGATAATGAATACACATGACCTGTAGCACGTTGCCATCTTGTTTTAAAGCATTGCTCATGCTTTATTTCCTAAGCTTTGTATTGAGTCTCAGGGCAGTTGCAGCCTTTATTCTTCCGGAAGTCTTTTTTTTTTTTTTTCTTCTTCTTTCTTCAGTCCTGTTTTAAAAGGACTATAGTTACTCAGTCTCTTACTAATTTGTGATGATGTCATGAAAACTGAGAATTTCTCAGGGATAATGAGAACAACGTGTATTAAAAGATCGTTGTATCATCCAAATTGATTTATCACTCATTGGGGTACATAATATGGCCTCTTTCATGTAGGAAGACAAGGTTATTGTCACCTTCTTGGGATTTTGAGATTTATATCAGTTACCTCCTGTGAAAGCCTTACAGTTACTTTCACTTTGCAGAGCTGGATATAGAGAGCTAGGTGTGCAGTGTTTCATCTTGTACAGATAACATTGGGCATATTTTCTAGAAAAAAACATATGCATGTGTAAAGACTTAAACATACAATATCAAAGGTTCATTCCCTGCTTCCTTTGAGCTTCACATTGGAAACTCCTGATCTGTGATATGTTTAGAGTCACTTATCTGAATATTTAGTTAATATCAAAGCTACAGCATATGTATTGGTTTAATGTATGGCATTTAAAACAAAATAAATATAGTTTTTTTTTTCAGTTCACTCGTTTGCATTTATGCAACAAACATTGACAACTTTCTATGTTCCAGGTGTTATATTAGACGTGAAACATTCAAAGATGTATGTAATTGTTTTCCACCCTCAAGAAATTAAAATTTTTACTTTAGACAGATAATCATTACAATAATTATAATTGTTCATGATTTCACTTTGGTTTTAGTCTTTCCCCAATTTGTAAAATTCTAGTTGTCCATTTTATTGTTGAAAATGAACAGAATCATCATGGTGAAGCATACTAAACTTTTTAAATATGTATTTTAAAGCTGAATGATGGATTTACCTTTTATATGAGATGAAGGTTTTGGGCAGGCATGGAGTTTTCCATTTCTCTCGAGCTAAAGCATTATGTCTAGTTGAGTGACTTGAGACTCTTCTCAAGGGCTTGGCTGTCTTACTTTCATGAGGGGAGGGCAGCCAGAGCACGGCTAGTCATCACTTATTCCTTTAAGGATTTGGAAAGGAAAGCTAAGCCTCTCTTCACTATTTTCAGGCTATTCTGTCCATGCCAGTAGGAAATACTTAGGTTTCCACTTGGAGAGTGAAGGTGAAGAAAGCTCTTTCTTATTCTATCACTGAACCTTTGTATGGCTTGCTTTCTTATATTCAAGATGACTTCTTTGAGGAGGTTTGTGGCATCCCCTCTTCCTTATCCATATCCTAGGAATATGTCTCTCAG
This sequence comes from Dama dama, assembly GCF_033118175.1. Classification (NCBI taxonomy): domain Eukaryota; kingdom Metazoa; phylum Chordata; class Mammalia; order Artiodactyla; family Cervidae; genus Dama; species Dama dama. Next base: position 84,939,122 of record NC_083698.1, on the reverse strand, counting down.
AATGTTTTCCTCTAAAAAATTATAAGCCTACTTACTATGTTTCTTGAGTTTATAGTTTTAATTATTTCAGTGAATAATAATATGAGTGTTTTCTCATTCTTTCATGAAACTTGTGGTACATTCTTTTATTCATTCAATTGGAAAATGTCTTTGCTAGCCTTGTGTAGCATTATATTATAGTTAGTTGTTGTCTAAAGACAGAGACTAATAGATTGTTGTTCATAGATAAAATAACTCTGAGAGAGTTTATGAGTGAGAGAGACCCAAAGGTAATCAGCTAATTAATACAAGGCACAGTTGTATTATGCTGTGACTAAAGGAATAAACAAGTTGCTTTTAGAGTGGGAAGGGAGAGATTAATGCTAATGGAGAAAAGTTTCTAGGAGATGTAGCATTTGAGCTGAACTTTAAAGGATATTGGATTTTGATAGATGAGGAAGAAGAGGTAACAGTCCAGACTTTGAAAATAGCAACAAAAGTTGTCAGCTTTATAATAAAAATGTGTACTAGTGCTGAAGCAGTCGACTTAAATATAATTTGAAGCAATAGAATGTCAGCAGTATATTGATGCATACTTTTATGCTCTTGTAGCAGGGTTTTTTAGGGATCATTATTAAGGACCTATGATACACTGTGTGATACACTCCTTGTTTATATTCCTGAATAAATTTTTTTTTAAATTTTGTATTTAATTTATGGTTTCCATATGTGGTAAAACCAGCTTGTTCAGATTGTATTGGTTATATATACAGTCAGCATCTTTATATGCTAGAGCTGTCACGTATCAATCATTGGCAATTGGTCTTTGCAAGGTTATTCAGAATTATTACAAATATATTTTAAGTGGACTTCCCTATAGCTCAGATGGTAAAGAATCTGCCTGCAATACAACAGACCCGGGTTTGATCCTTGGGTCAGGAAGATCCCTTGGAGAAGGAAATGGCAACCCACTCCATATTCTTGCCTGGAGAATCCCATGGACAGAGGAATCTGGTGGGCTACAGTCCATGGCGTCACAAAGAGTCAGACACAACTAAGTGACTAACACACACTCATATTTTAAGTGGCTATCAATGGAATACTTCATTATATTATTTCACAGGTCTAATGGATTCTATTAATATTGGACTCACAAAAATTACTTATAAGTTACAAAAAACTTTGATTTCTATCTGCATTTTAAAGATTTTCTTCTACTTCAGTATATTACTTTCCCTCCCAACTTCACATACATCAATTAAGAAAATAAAAATATAATCTCTTCTATGTTTTTCAGTTTGGTTGTCCTCTCAGTGATTTCTGGCAGCTTCTTACTCTTTTTCATCATATATGTTATGATGCTTTCCCCAGCACTTTAGTTTTGTGCTGATAATTTTTGAAATATAAATGTTTATAGTGCTTGTGGAGTCATAATTTGTTTGTTTGGAGAGTCTTACCCATAGAAGATCTGCAAAAAGATATTTTTCTTTATATTTTTTAAAACTAGAGGTATTGCCTGGAATTTTATTTTGTATGTAATGTGCAGTGATCTCACTTTTTGTTGGTAACTGCCTTGTTTCAAAATCATCTATTAAATTTTGTGATGTGTGTAAGTCATGTATATTATCTGTACCTCCATATAAGGATCTGTGGAAGAACAGCTAACAGAGAGCCTGGGGTGAATTCTCTTCTCCCAGTGTCTGACCTGCAATAAGTCTCCTCAAAAAGAGGACTATTCAGACGTTGCCCAATTTTTAATCATTAGGCAGAGTATTTACTACAGCCTCTACATGAGTTTTTTATGCCACTGTGTTCCTCATCTTCAAGGCTCTTGTCTCCTTTGCAAAACTTCTTGAACCACCACTGCACTGTATGTTCGTTACAGTTCCTAGGCCACATGTGTTGTTGCAAGTTGTCTCCGCTGCTTTACAACCCATTTGAACTTGAATGAGAAAAGTACTCAAATTTGCTTTTTGTCTAACGTCATTTCCATAGTCTAAAATAAATATACAATAAGCAGCAAGTAATAAGTCAAACCAGTGAGTCCTACATGAAAGCAACCCTGAATACTCATTGGAAGGACTGATGCTGAAGCTGAAGCTCCAATACTTTGACTACCTGATGAGAAGAGCTGACTCATTGGAAAAGACCCTGATGCTGGGAATGATGGAAGGCAGAAAAAGAAGGGGGCGACAGAGGATGAGAGGGTTAGATAGCATCACTGACTCAATGGACATGAGTTTGAGCAAACTCCGGGAGATGGTGAGGGATAAGGAAGCCTGGCATGCTGTCGTCCATGGGGTCGGAAAGAGTTGGACATGACCTAGCAACTGAACAACAACAATAGTAAGTCAGCAAAAAAACATAAAGGGAGAAATGTGCATTAAAATGATGTATAATATAACCATATTTATTTAAGAATGTATTCCAATATCAAACAGCAAAATTCAATAATGCAAAACCGTGATTACTTTTGTACCAAACTAATATTTTTATGCTTTTATGTACACTTCATATAGACAGCCTCACTTTGCCTCTAGCTTCTTTCACTTAGCATAATGATTTTGAAGCTCCATGTTATAGCATGTATTAATAGTTTATTCCTTTTTATTGATGAATATCAATATACTTTTATAGTTATTTTAAAAGTCATTCTTTTTATTTTATCTACATTATTTTAAGCACAAACTCCGGAAAGATAAAGACCACTGCTAGTTTTAATATAAATCCTTAAACCTGGTATACCATCTATGACCTGTGGTTGCTCAATACATGGAGTAAAACATGAGGAAAATGCCTCCAGGCATAATTCTAGAATAACGTTTATAAACTTGTCGAGTATCTGTCTACCTACCTACTTAGTCTCCTGTGTAATCTGTGTGTATATGCACACATGTATTTAGAACCTATATCTCTATCATACTGTTTATGCTTTCTTCTCTTCCTGCTTCCCATGGTCTTTTCCAATATTATAAAACATGAGTGGAAATTATGTTAACATCATACCAGCATAGTTAGAGAGTGCTGTTATGTATTATATAGCAAGTATCCTTGTAAACAGATAAGGTTGTAGCATATAGTATCACCTTAGTTCAGTGATTTGCCTTCATGGCTTTTACTTTAGTGTTCCAATAATAAACTTTCATACAAATAGAAAGCTGTTGGGGAAATTGGTTTAAAAGTAACGCTGCTCTAGTATTGATAATAGATAAAAGATGGTGAAGCAACTTTCATGGAGGAATATTTTGTGGATTATATAATTTATGCATGCATGCATGCTTCTTTGATTAAAGACCTTACTTAGATGAACTACCAGCTTTTCCTTATAATATAACTCCAAGGCAATTTACACTTAATCATACTGAGGAAATTAGGTGAATTGCTTAAGATTGCAGACTATAGGGCTTAATTTATCATTTGTTACCTGTTCTAGATTTATATCAAGTTACATGAAGTATTACCTAAGTGTTAAAGTAGTTAAAACACTTTGTCAGTTTAAACATGAAGTTTTACTGAAGCATTAAAGTAGTTAAAATCAATCCTTTATCAAAAGTTTAAATATGTGTTTTAGAGGTTATTTGCAGGGTTCCAGGTGGCTCAGTGGTAGAAAAACTGCCTGCCACTGCAGGGGACACCAGAGATGCAGGTTTGATCCCTGGGTCAGGAGGAATTCCTGGAGGAGGAAATGGCAACCCACTTCAGTATTCTTGCCTTTAGAATCCCATGGACAGAGGAGCCTGGCTGGCTGCAGTCTGTGGGGTCACAAAGAGGCAGACAAAAATGAGCACACACATACACAGACATTATATTAATATGTTACTTTGATAAACTAAGAAAGAATAGTGATTTATTAAATGTCTTTCTACTCTCCGTACTTTCTCTACTGGTATTAGCTTTCAAGAAAGTAAACTTAAATTACCTTTGTTTTGTAACTCTGTTATTAAAATACAAAGTTCTAGGTTGACTGTGACTTCACAAGTTTTTTTTTTTTTTCATTCATTTGGGAGTCAAAAATGAGGCATAGGGAAAATAAATATTTTTTATTATTTTAGGTAGTCATTATTGAAGGATTATTTATTTGGTGGAACACTTGTTTGGCAGTTTGCCCTGTTAGTATTTGTTAAAATGAGTAGCTTGGTTTCCAGTTATGTCAGGAATCTAATGGTAATTTGTGAAAGAACCTGAAAGTTCTTTAATATTTCATTTGTATTGCTACTTTACTGTTCTTGAGGGCAAATTATTAGACAGATTTTTTTTTAATGCCCCCTGTTTCTTGGATCTGAAGTTTTGTTTCTTTTATAACTGTATACATATCTAAACACCAAAATATATAAAATTTTATTTTTAAACTCATTATTTTTGTAGATAACCTTAGGAGAGTCTGAGAACTTCCTCAGGTTTAGTTATGCTCTTCTAGAGAGCTTGTTTTGTAGCTGGTAGATGGTATGTTGATTGCAGCCATGAAATTAAAAGACGCTTGCTCCGTGGAAGGAAAGTTATGACCAACCTAGACAAAATATTAAAAAGCAGAGACATTACTTTGCCAACAAAGGTCCGTCTAGTCAAGGCTATGGTTTTTCCAGTAGTCATGTATGGATGTGAGAGTTGGACTGTAAAGAAAGCTGAGCACCGAAGAATTGACGCTTTTGAACTGTGGTGTTGGAGAAGAAAGACCCTTGAGAGTCCCTTTGACTGCAAGGAGATCCAACCAGTCCATCCTAAAGGAGATCAGTCCTGGGTGTTCATTAGAGGGACTGATGTTGAAGCTGAAACTCCAGTACTTTGACCAACTGATGCGAAGAGCTGACTCCTTTGAAAAGACCCTGATGCTGGGAAAGATTGAGGGCCAGAGGAGAAGGGGATGACAGAGGATGAGATGGTTGGATGGCATCACCAAAACAATGGACATGGGTTTGGGTGGACTCCGGGAGTTGGTGATGGACAGGGAAGCCTGGCGTACTGTGGTTCATGGGGTCACAGAGAGTTGGACACGACTTGAGCGACTGAACTGAACTGATAATATTTTGAAGAACATTGCCCGTGGTGCAGGAGACCCAGGTTTGGGAAGATTCCCTGAAGAAGGGCATGGCAACCCACTCCAGTATTCTTGTCTGGAGGATCTCATGTACAGAGGAGCCTGGTGGACTACAGTCCATAGGGTTGCAAAAAGTCAGACACAACTGAAATGACTTACCACACATGGATATATTAATGTTACCTTTTGAATGTATAGGATAAGTTTGAGAGCAGAGTTGTTTCTGAAACAAGACACATTCTGCCGAAATGTATAACTTCTACCCAAATGGCTTAAAAATAGATTGTTTTTCAAGTTTCTTCATAAACTTCCAACTTTCTGAGAGTTGTATGATAACCCCACCTTCCCATCTCCTCTTCTCTGAGTGAAAACATATTCAAATAATTTCTCTTTTGGTTAAAAAATGAGAAGGATTTTTTTTTAAAAAGAAGTTTGGAATAGAAAAAGCAATGAAAATTAATTTATGCCTTGGATTATTTCTTTTATTTATTTGTTTATTTTACTTTACAATATTGTATTGGTTTTGCCATACAATTTTTTTATACTTTTAGTTTTTTACTTTTAGGAATTTGAAAAATTTTGCTTTATTTGGAAAACAGTATCAGGACTTCATAGAATTTGTGTGTATACCTGGATGTTATTACCAGTTGAAAACAAGTGAATTTGATTTTTAGGGTGGAGTGATAAACCAAATTCATATTCCCTGCAGAAATGTCATGATAAGAAAGCTCATATTTTATGTTAAGTATTTGAAAGATTTGTCATTGAATGCATTATATTAGATTTAAGCAGAAGGTTAATGGAACCATGTACCAGCAACAGAATAAGAACTTAGAAATACACATGAATTTCTGTTACCACTAGAAACAGTTTTGATCATTTAATCATAAACAAAGTGGGTATACCCCAATCCCTACCAAAAGCTCAACAACTGTCCATCAGTTTTTAGCAGATTCTTCAGGCTTCTCTTAACTCCTCTCAGTTTCCCAGTACATATGATTCTTTGGAGAAACTGGTATCATCACCAATAATCACCTTCTATAACTGAAATAAGATTCATGTAGCATTATAGATAGGAAAACACTTCAAATTGAGAAAAGAAGAAAGATCAAAACTATGGTTTATTGATTTGTTTATTATCTTCCATAATACTGTCGAAATACTTTCTTTCATTCTTGGTACTTTTGAGATAAGTTTATTAATACCTTTTAAATTCTGATATACCTAATTCAGGATTTTTTGAGAATTTAACAGGTCAAAAGATTCTATAAAGATGTTCTAGTCAAACAGCTAATGAAAATACTGTTATACAGGAAATATTTTAAAAAGTACTTGTTTTTCTCAGCATTTTTATAAAAATATTTAAATATACAGAATATTTGAAGGAATTATGCAGTGAACACTCATATATACTGACCGTTATTGGTGATTCTATTACTTAATTTATTTTTTGATCCATTTCAGAGTAAGTTGAAGATACCAGTACATATTATCCCTAAACATTTTTGGATATTCATCACTATCAACTAGAGTTTATATGCAGTTCTTTTTTTGTGGGGAGAAACTGTTACATGCAGTGAAATGTATGAGGGTTTTGTTCATGTTGATCCACTTAAATCCATTATGTGTAGTACAAGTTTATGAATATGTTTTTGTCTATCCATAATAATATAAATATATAAATACTATAATACTTTTGGATATTCAAAAAATGAAAAGCTTTATCACTTTATTGCTTGAAAATACTCATTTGTATAGGATATAATAAAAAAAGGTCTATAAACTTTAAAGAAGATGGAAGAAGATAAACTTTAAAGAAGATAAAGAAGATTGAAACTGAATCTTAGACTTTTCTGATGGTCTTTAAGCTTTTGCCAAGAAGGTTGCTAGTTATTTGTATTATTAGGGACAAGTTACAAGGTTACATATTCACTGGATTTTAGTTCACCCAGTTGTTTAAAAGTTTATTTGGTTGCTTTTGTTGTTCAGTAGCCCAGTCGTAAAGCAAGACAGTTCCAGAAAAACATCTATTTCTGCTTTATTGACTGTGCCAAAGCCTTTGACTGTGTGGATCACAATAAACTGTGGAAAATTCTGAAACAGATGGGAATACCAGAACACCTGACCTGCCTCTTGAGAAACCTGTATGCAGGTCAGGAAGCAACAGTTAGAACTGGACATGGAACAACAGACTGGTTCCAGATAGGAAAAGGAGTACGTCAAGGCTGTATATTGTCACCCTGCTTATTTAACTTATATGCAGAGTACATCATGAGAAATGCTGGGCTGGAGGAAGCACAAGCTGGAATCAAGATAGCCGGGAAAACTATCAATAACCTCAGATATGCAGATGACACCACCCTTATGGCAGAAAGTGAAGAAGATCTAAAGAGCCTCTTGATGAAAGTGAAAGAGGAGAGAGAAAAAGTTGGCTTAAAGCTCAACATTGAGAAGACAAAGATCATGGCATCTGGTCCCATCACTTCATGGCAAATAGATGGGGAAGTAGTGACTTTATTTTTGGGGGCCTCCAAAATCACTGCAGATGGTGATTGCAGCTATGAAATTAAAAGATGCTTACTCCTTGGAAGGAATGTTATGACCAGCCTAGACAGCATATTAAAAATCAGAGACATTACTTTGCCGACAAAGGTCCGTCTAGTCAAGGCTATGGTTTTTCCAGTGGTTGTGTATGGATGTGAGAGTTGGACTGTGAAGAAAGCTGAGTGCTGAAAAATTGATGCTTTTGAACTGTGGTGTTAGAGAAGACTCTTGAGAGTCCCTTGGACTACAAGGAGATCCAGCCAGTCCATCCTAAAGGCGATCAGCCCTGGGTGTTCATTGGAAGGACTGATGCTGAAGCTGAAACTCCAATACTTTGGCCACCTCATGCCAAGAGTTGACTCATTTGAAAAGATCCTGATGCTGGGAGGGACTGGGGGCAGGAAGAGAAGGAGATGACAGAGGATGAGATGGCTGGATGTCATCACCGACTCGATAGACATGAGTTTGAGTAAACTCCAGGAGTTAGTGATGGACAGGGAGGCCTGGTGTGCTGCAATTCACGGGGTCGCAAGGAGTCAGACATGACTGAGCGACTGAACTGAACTGAACTGAGCCCAGTCGTGTCTGACTCTGTGACCCATAGACTCCAGCATTCCAGGCCTCCCTGTCCTTCACCATCTCATGGAATTTGCCCAAGTTCATGTCCATTGCATCAGTGATGCTATCCAGCCATCTCATCCTCTGACACCCTCTTCTTCTACCCTCAATCTTTCCCAGCATCAGAGACTTTTCCAATGAGTTGGCTGTTTGCATCAGGTGACCAAAATACTGGAGCTTCAGCTTCAGCATCAGTCTTTCCAACGAGAATTCATGGTTGATTTCCTTTAAGAATGATTGGTTTGATCTCCTTGCTACACAATCTTAGGAGTCTTCTCCAGCACCACAGTTCCAAGGCACTGATTCTTTGGTGCTTTGCCTTCTTTAGGGTCCAGCTCTCACACATGTACATGACCACTGGGAAGACCATAACCTTGACTATATGGACTTTTGTCAGCAGAGTAGTATCTCTGCTTTTCAACACACTGTCTAGGTTATTTTGGTTACTTAGTTTTATAGTTTATGTAAATTGGGAATATTCTTCAGTGTGGCAGTTGCCCCATACTCATTTTATGGGCAAATAAGGACAGCCATTTGACATCCCTTTTGGAGGATTAGGAGAAGTCATTATATCAATTGGTTTGATATCAGGAAGCATCAAAATGAGGTTTTATTTTTTGATTTTTATTTTAAGTTGTTCTCTTGTAAGTAACAACAAAGAGGGAGTTAAGGCAAAAAAGAGGAGACAAAAGTATAAAACAGTGGATAGCCAGGAGATCGGTAGATAATGGAGAGTTGGGAACTGCTAAAGAGAATATCCCAAGACAACAGTAAACTACAGTCTTGAAGAGGTGTCTGCCTTTTCATCAAGTGAGTCTATAAGTTCTCCATTTTCTCAGTAATACTTCCCTCAAAATAAGTTGCAGATCTAATCTGCGTACACTTTTAGAAAAGAATTTTCAGTGGGAGAAACACCAATTCTGTGAAACATTCTATGAAAAAGTGGTAAATTTTACATACTGTATCTGGCTCTTGAGGTTCACAATGCATTATTAGCATGTTGTCACCTCTGAAAAGTTTTAAGAAAGGAACCTGTTTAACTTTATTTTTAGCATATTTCACTTGGAATTACTTGAACATGGAACCCTTTTTAATGTACTCTGATTTTTGTTTGCTGAAACTTGTTCTGTAGAGTCAAGTTTAGAGATTAGCAACTAGGAAGGGTTAGGGCCAATTCTTATTTTTTTGCAATTTTTAAAAATTTATTTATTTTTAATTAGAGGATAATTGGTTTACAATGTTTCATTGGTTTCTGCTGTACATCAGCATGAATCAGCCATAAGTATACATCTGTATCTTTGCAATTTGATTATGGTAGAATTGCAAGGGCCTCGTCTCTGTAGTTTTCTATATAAAATGTAGTACTTTGTGAATTTTCACTTTCAAAGAGTATGCCCTAAATCAGTGGTTTTTAAGTTTTTTATTCTTCTAAAAATTATCAGGATTTCAAGGAGCTTATATTTTTTATGGGTCATAGTTACTGATATTTAAACGTACAGGAAATTAAAAGTGAAAGACTAACATTTAATAATTTTTTAAACCAAAAATAGTCTATTACATGTAAACATAAATAACATTTTTAATGAAAAATATATTTTCCAAAAACATGGAGTGTGGTATTGTTTCACATTTTTTAAAAGTATTTTTATCTTTAACAAATGATAAAAGTAGCAGGATTCTCTTATCTCTTTAGCAGTTCTATATTATCTTCAACATTTTCATTTTTGAATAAGTGGTTAATGTTATTTTCCACCTTATAGCTTCTCAGAAACTCTTTGTGTTCCAAATGATATTTCACTTGAGAACCAGATTATCTTGTTAACTATAAGATATTTCTCTGTGGGAGGTTGATTGATGCATATCTAAAGGCCACTAATTAAAATTCCAGTGGAAATTCAAATTGGAATTCTTTTGCAATCTCTTACATCTGTACTTTTCTTTTCATGTACCAACTGCAATCAGTTTGACACTGTATATTGGTAGTGTCTTTAGGTTCTTTGTTAAGGCAGATTCTAAGATTATATCTGAGTTCATTAGATAAGAATGTTAGTTTATTAACAGTAATAGAAATGCTGCTGTTGCTGCTGCTGATACCACCACCATCACCACCACTGACCAGCTCTTATATATACCATTTAGCCATGTTGTAGGTGCAGTTTTAAGCACTTTACATGTGATTACATGTTTAATTTTAGCAATCATATGAGGTGAATACTAATTTCCTCCATTTTTCAAATAAGGAAATTGAGGCATAAAGAGGCTAAATGATTTTCAGTGTCTGCAGTAGGCTTCAGAGGGAGAATTTTTACAAGTACCATATATTCACTGTAGGTGGTGCTTCCCAGGTGGTGCCAGTGGTAATGAATTGCCTGCCAATGCAGGAGGGTCATTGCCAGAGACTTGGGTTCAATCTCTGGGTCAGGAAGATCCCTTGGAGTAGGACATGGCACCCCACTCCAGTATGCTTGCCTGGAAAATTCCATGGGCAGAGGAGCCTGGCAGGCTACAGTTCATGGTGCTGCAAAGAGTCGGACACGACTGAACGACTGAACACACAATGACATGCATTAATTTAGTAATGATGGTTGGTCAACTACTGTGTATTATAGAATTTGTGAACTGTGAAGACTTAATACTAAATCTGGAAGCCTATTGTCTGTGTTTTCTGGTTAAAGAATGTCTGCTTCTGGCATGCTTTAGAAATCTATATACAGTCACTATTCTGAAAAATATTTGCTGTGTTCACATAGGTCATTCATTACACAATAAATATATGTGATCTATTTCAAGACACATTGGGTGTCTTCCCACAGCTAAGTCCTTATTTAAATAAGAAACTTAACCTATCTCTTATCTAATTTGACAATGAGCAAAGTGTTTCCACTCCCTCATTAAACCCTGTTACTGATGCTTTTATCATCCTGAGCTCTCACAACTGGGAACTGGTTATGCGAAATTGACCAGCCCTAACGCCCCTGCTCATTTCTGCTCCTACTAGTGGAACTGTATTCTCTCAAGAGTTGTGTTCTTACAGTTTTGTTCCCAAATCTCTTTGTACTCTTTTTCCTTGTTATTCTGATTAAGTAATTTCATTAAATCTTATGGAGACAGATGAATATGAATGTGAAAAGGCAGTTTTTTTTGTGGTTTTTTTGAAAGTTGAATGCTTTGGAAAGATAATAAACAGGCAGTGGGCTGGATTTGGCTGTGGACCATAGTTTGCCAGCTCCTAATTTATAATACTGTGCTCTCTTCTTTTTCTTCTAACCACTCAAAATACCTCTCTAAGTAGCCTCACACTTAACCATATATCTGCTTTTATTGCCTTTGTCTCTTCACTAGGATTTAACTCTTGTTCAACTACCTCAGAAGATGCTCTTTTTTGTCTCCTTTTCTTCTTTTAACTTATGAGGCAAAAAATAATTGTTGCAAAGAATGTAAAAATAAATTCAAGCATTATTATAATGAATTTTTATAGACTTTTTCTATGATATGAGGTCTGTTTCTGGAGTAAATTTATAGGTGAAGGAAGTTTCATTATAATGAATGGTATGTTAATTCTTCAGTAATGAATTCCTTAATAGGAGATGCATGAAATTGTAGATGATATAGAGTTAAGATACAGTATAATTTTTCCTATTTAGAAAAACTCTCAAGCCTCCATCACAGTTTTAGGCATAATATTTTACTTTCTTTGAAATTACTGTGTATGTTTGAAAAATATGTAATATGGAGACAGTACAGTGTTCTGGTTAAATATAGAAACACAGGAATCAGTTATGCTAAGCTACATGTGACTTTCATACTTGGGAATCTTACCTAGACCTTTTAAGAAACTTAAGTTCTCTTGTTTGTTAATTGCAGTATACAACTATCTAAAAATTCAGGGAGACAATGCATATAAATTGCTTAGCAGAAACCTGGTATTTAGTAAGCCCTCAGTAGTTGCTGACTGCTAAGTAACATAATTTCCCCCCCATTTTTAGTCCTGAGAATAAGATACCTTGCATAACATAGGTACTGTGGTTTTGTTTTTTCTGTCTGAGAAGACAAATACATTATTCCATTTCATAAATTAATTTAGAATGTTGACATTTTATTTTGCACGTTACTATTATTATTTGATAACTCTAACTATATTTAGGACTATAAATATCTTTTACAGAAGTATACATCCTTTAATGTTAAACATAATTTCAGACTCTGGTTAAGCTTCAGTCATGGTTTGAAATTTATCTTAAGGTCCCTTATGTGTTGAACTCCAAAGCTGGGTATGAAATGTATGAAAAATTTTGTTTTCACCACTTTTCTGAAATATGAATGCTTATTTTACTGTTCACCAAGGATCCAGGGCCATCTTAAGCCTGTCTGTTTATCCAGTGTCAAGCTTAAATGTCAGTTTCCAGTTATGCTAGAAAATGTCATCTGGATCATTAGTTCTGTGGTTATTGTGATGAATCATTACGTATATAGAGTATAAACTCTATACACTAACAGATGTTCGCATATAAAATAACACACAAACTGAGATCACAGCATTAGTGTTTAAAGATGTAAGTCAATGTAAGGAAAATGTAAACTTCATAAGAGAAGGTGCCATGCCCTGTTCATTTAGTAATCTTCCCGACTAGTATATATATATACCTAGCATTAGGTAGGGAGAAGGCATGGCACCCCACTCCAGTACTCTTGCCTGGGAAATCCCATGGATGGAGGAGCCTGGTAGGCTGCAGTCCATGGGGTCGCAAAGAGTCAGACACGACTGAGAGACTTCACTTTCACGCATTGGAGAAGGAAATGGAAACCCACTCCAGTGTTCTTGCCTGGAGAACCCCAGGGATGGGAGCCTGGTGGGCTGCCGTCTATGGGGTTGCACAGAGTCGGACACGACTGATGTGACTTAGCAGCAGCATTAGGTAGACACTCAATAAAATTTAGATTAGCTTATGTACTAAATTTTTTTTAAAAAATGGATTGGAAAATAGCAGAGACCCAAGCAGGGTTCCTTGCTGCTGAAATATAAACTACTAACCACCCTGAAATACCCAGCATTCTATGGTGGTGGAGGGAATTCCGAAGGAGGTTTATGTTCTAGAGAGCTTTGTCATTCACCTATAGTTAGTATCTATGGTGATTCTACCGTAGGTGTTGCGTAATATTTAGATCCTTGCTGAACTAAGTCTTATATGCTTACAGATGTCAGTATTTTATCACTGTATATATGTATATAGTATTAAGTTTGTCTCTATCTTTTTTGCTTTCAAGGAAGCCTTTGCTCTATGGAAAGATTCTCTTTTTTTCTCTGTTAATAAAATCTTACTTTTATAAAAGGATTTGAGCACTAGGTAGATCTTTCTGGCTTACACTTGTGAAAAGCCATTGGTAGTACTTCCCGTTGAAAGAGAAAGGAAGCAAAGAACAGAGACTCGGCATGTGATGACTCATGTGTGCGGTGCCCAGGTGTGCACTGGCTAAGGAGGTGCCTTTCTCATCCACATGGAGTCACTTAGCTGAAAACACAGCTGTGTAGATTTCAGGCCAAGTTCTGCTGCCACTTGGGAATGTCCTCTGCTACATAAATCTATAGCAGCATGTGGAGCCATTCCTTTTACCCACTTAGAATTCTGAGCCTGTACCTGTACACCCTGACACACACAACTGTTGTGTTGTTCTTTGGGCAATCCCGAGGTCACTTCTTTCTTTCTTGGCAGTCCGTTCCTACCTAACTCCTAACTTGACACAGACACTTCAAGGGGAGTGGGGAGGAGGAAGGACCTAGAGAAGGAATGTGTGCATTGCAGGTGTCGTGTGTACAAGTGTCCCTGTTTCTGAAGGTTTGCATAGAAAGTTGTTCAATCACTAAGTCGTGTCCAACTGTTTGTGACCCCATGGACTGCAGCACACCAGGTTTTCCTGTCCTTCACGATCTCCTGGATATCTCACTGTCTCTTGCTCATACTCATGTCCATTGAACCATTCAACCATCTCATCCTTTGTTGACCCCTTCTCCTCCTGCCCTCAATGTTTCCCAGCATCACAGTCTTTTCCAGTGAGTCAGCTCTTTACATCCAGTGGCCAAAGCATTGGATAGAAAGGCCAGAATGTAAATGTGTGCCAAGACTGCTACTCTCTTGGGCTCAGTAAAGTTTTCCTGAAAGCTGGTTAGGTTGTAGAGTATTTCTGTTTGAGAAAGAGGAGTCTTTTTCTAATTTGCACAAAGATACTACAAAAGCTAATGGTGACCCTCTATCAGACCCTCTGGACAATGGGTCTCCACACTGTTTCTCAGAGTGTCATATGGAGTCCTTTGCAACCTGTCAAGTTGTCTACGGGAAGGCTGCATTTTCCAGGAAGAACAAAACCGTGAGGCAGTTTTGAATATTCTGAAATTTAGGTTAAGCCTGATCTTTTTTTAACCACACCCCAGTTTTGTTTTGTTTTTCAGTTATTCCACTCTTCAGTATCATGTATATGCCAGAGAGACTGGGCTCTGTCATTTCATCCTGGCTAACATTTAGATTCAACTACTGTTATTTATGCCTGCTAAATTTGCAATTTTGTTGATGTATTGTATTCCCAATTTACAAAAGTGGCTCATTGTGAAGCATTTAAAATGAGAGGAGTAATTTAGAATCACTGCAACTTAAAATAACACTATAAGTACAAGAAGTAACTAGTTCTCTGGTATAAATATGAAATGTGAGTTTGTGTATTCTAGTACAAATAAATCTGTTTTACATGATTTTGGAGAAGCTGTCAGGAAACAAAAATGTAAAGATACCAAGTTTGATCTTTGTGTACCTGAATTAGATTTCATTAGACTAGTGATCTCTTTGCCCTTATGTTTTGCCTATCATGAAATTACATGAAGCTTAAAACCTTCAGATCATTTGTGTTTTATTCAAAGTACATTACTCATTATGCAGTGCTGTTGCCTGTCTTTGCATTCAGCTTCTGCTTCATCTAATAATGGTTAAAGGACTTCTGTCGATTTTCTTCTCTATGGCCATTAGCAGAAAATTTCAGTTCTAAATTCTTAACTGAATTCTTAAAGCCGAAGAAGACATTCCAAAGATCATTTTCAAACTTGGTTTTTTATGTCATCTTGAAAGGTGTTATAGCACATTGAGCAGTGCAGGGCACCAGGGATGACTCATTACACTCTTGCATCTTTCTCATAAGCAAGTCTCTCATTTTCCCATTTTAATATTAATTTAGTCTTTTTTAAGCATAGGTAGGAATAATGATGAAATAATTAATAGGAGAATGAAATTGCAAAATATTTCAAGATAAAGGAAAATACATGATTAAAAATTCCATAATGGATCTTAGATTTATAAAAGGGTAAAAAGCAGCCATATGGTTATCACAAGCAAGAGTGTGTTTTATTCTGTTAAAAAAGAATGTGTTTTATTCTATTAAAAAATAAGTGAATTTACCTTTAATCTTTGGAAGACTGCTAAGAGAAAAAATGTCACAAAATAACACTCCTTACAAATAGTTAGAACTACTGACAAAGGAAACCCCAGAACTAAAAACTGGGTCCGATAGACCCTCCACATGAAGAGATGAGGATGTAATATATTTTCACTGTTTTTGAAGATGCTCGTTAAGGTTTTGTTTTTAAAGTTTTTTAAAACACATATAAATCCATGGCTGATTCATGTCAATGTACAGCAAAAATCACTACAATATTGTAAAGTAATTAGCCTCCAACTAATAAAAATAAATGAAAATAAATAGTTTTTTATGTTCTCTCAGTTAATTGTTGTCCCCTCCTCACAGAATCGGGTTTCTGTTTTTCCTTTTTCCCTCCAGTCCTGTCTCCCCATTTTCCCATTCCTTCCCCTTTCTCCATACTCCTCTGTTCTCCTCCATCTCCTTCTCCCTTCCCCCTCTTGGTGTTCTTCCTCCTTTTCTTCTATTTTTGTTCTGTGTCTTGTTTTTACATTTACAAACGTAGGTATCATTTATTTTAGATCGTAGACATTTGTTTCCTCTGCTTTGTATATGAAGAATTTGTTTTTTCAACGTGATCTCTTTTTTAAATGGGAAATCTTACAATGTTCAAACTTCTAATAAGAGACAAATCTTATAATAGGAGACAAACAGTACTCACACAGGACACATTGAAAGTATCAGTCTAAGGTGGGTGAGAAGACAGCTTTCTACCTGGTTATAGACCTCCTAATGTGATAATGCAGAGGGTTTATTCTGGGTACTAACATCCTCATCAGAAAGCTTACCACTTCTTGGTGTATCAGTGAAACTTACTTGGAAAGCAGTCTGTGTTCCACGAAGAGGTGCAGTTAGAGACTGAGATATCCTACCTGCCTACCTGAAATCATCTCCAAAGGAAGGTTAAGATGGGTGATCATTGAAGCAGTTGTTCCATGTGTAAACTTTTCAATAGCCCTAATTTCAGCTGTTTTTCTCTGTCTGCCTTAATCCCAAAGGCTCCCATCTTTGCTGTAGCTGCTTAGGAGTATTTTCTGTTTGCATCCTCCTCTGTCCATCTGATCCCTTAACCATCTACTTTCCCAACTTCCTGAAATAATGTTGATATCTTTTTTCCATCTCCTTCACCCTCCTCTCCTCACCTCTCCTCTCCTTTCACTGCTTTGGGTTTATCTTTTCCTCGGTCTGCGCTGTCACGAGTATAGTATTGAGAAGGAGGGAAATCAACGCATATTTTCAGTGTTCATTTTTCTGAAACTTCTACTTTAAATGATAACATCTGTTATAGTTTTTGCTACCACCGGTTTGAAGTTACTTGTTTTTCATGCAGCCCAACTATCATTATATTTGGTTAGTTTTTTTTCTTTTGCCAGTTTAAATTGTATGAAATACCCCTCTTGTTCTGATGTGTAACCTTTTGTAAGTATTAATAGCAGATCATCACTTTTCCTTTTAATTTGGTATTATGTAGTTTTCTATGAATTGTTCATTTGAATTTCATATTCACTGTAAAACCCTGGGGTTTCTTTTTGCAGTATGTTCACTCTTGAAATATCTTATGGTATTTTTTGTTTGTTTTTGCTCTAAATTTAATTTTGTTTATAAATTATGTTATTTAAATATTTTATCTGTTTTACAATTTATAAATTTGAGGTAATAAAAATGACAATTTACATTAAGTAGGGTTTTTATTTTTGTTTTATTAAACTTTCTAAAATGAATTTTTTGTGAAACATTTTTGCAAAATAATTTGGCAGTGTGTTTCAAGAGAGAAGAAAATTTCTTTATGTTTTGATCCTATTCTTAGAAGACTAAAGGAAGGAATAAAGTTTGATGTTTTGAACTCAGTATTATTATTTTATTAGATGCTTTGAAATACAAAAAGTCAGGTAAAATATTTTTGTGTTTTCCAGATTATTGTTCAGTTGTAACAATTGTGGACCAGACAAATGTAAAACTAACCTGCCTGTTCTTTAGTGGAAATTATGAAGCCCTTCCAATGATTTATAAAAATGGAGATATCGTTCGCTTTCACAGGCTGAAGGTATAACTCATACTGTTTAGAACTTATATTTGTTTGAAGAGAACTAAGCATTGCTCACTGAAACTAGTTAACGCTAATTATATGTGGTTGCTTTGTTAGAACGTGACTTCAGGCATTTCAAGAGATAAGAAGAAATGTAAATAAGATCAGACTTCAAGTGATTTATATTAGGAAACCTCTTTATTTGAACAAACTACCTGCCCTCCGTCTACAGAAGTGTTAGCTGCTGTCATTCAGACTAGCTGCATTCTGTGAAAGAATTTTAGTAAAAAAGCAAAACTATTAGATAGTATGTGATTTTTTAATAATCAGCTTTTCAGTACTTTAATATTTTCAGTCTCTTAATTTTTAAACATTTTAGTTCCTTGCTATTTTGCTCTTGTTACATGAGTTTCAATACAACTCCTTCACTATCTTTGTTGTCTTTTCTTCTAATGCTTCGGTTTATCTGTGGTTCTTGTGATCACTGATGCTCATAAATGAGTGAGGTACTCAGGGTGTATTCTATCAGTGGTCTTAGATATGGTGGGAGATAACTCTGTTGCTCTATTAATGCCTTTCCTCTGAGAACAGAAGAATATTGGAGAACGTTGGTTAAAGAGAACTGGAAAGATTATTATTATAGCACTATATTACATGCTTATCCACATTTCAAAAAAAAATAGCTGATTGGCACACATTACTGTTTCCTATAGTACAGTTGACCTTTGAACAACACAGTTTTAAACTTCACAGGTCCAGTTATGCACAGATTCTTTTCAGTAGTAAACAATATCCCATGGTTAGTTGAATCCATGGATGCTGAAATGAGGAGAGAGGGCTGACTGTAAGTTATAAGAGGATTTTCAGTTACATGGATGGTTGGTGCCCTTAACCTCAGTGTTCATGGACAACTATATTTACAATTTTTGTCTGTTGTTTAATTGAAGTGGAATATAGATCTCTCTTTCCACAGTACTAGCATGCTCATATATCTAACACTCTAGAAACTTCCACCATACCCTCACCTAGGGTTGCCATTCACACTCTTCCCACCCCTAGCAGTAAATAATCTCATAACTTCTCACAACATTTATTAGTTTCTCTACATTTGTTCTTTATATAAAAAGAATACAGTTAGTCTTTTTTTTTTGAACGTTTGGTTTATGCTTGTTTGATTGAACTGTACTATTGCATATAGTTTTTACTTTCTTCATTTTCACTGCTAAATGGTATACCATTGTTTGAATACACTAGAATTTGTATATTTATTCTGTTAGTTGTTTAAGTAGTTTTCAGTTTGGGCTATTATGCTGCTATAGACAGTCTAGTACATATATTTTACTGAATATGTATAATTATATAATATACACATTTACATATAATTATGTAATTATAATGTATATTATATAATATGCATTTCAGTTGATTGTATACCAAGGATTGTAGTTCCTAAGTTCAAGGCTGTGCATATATTTGCTTTAGTTTATAGCTAAACTATGTATTTAATTTTGCAGAGTGATTTTTACCACTTATACTCTCAGTGATACAGAAGAATTCTAGTTGTTCCACATTTTCACCAGCACTTGATATTTTCCAGTTTTTTGAATTTCAACCATTCTGTTGCATTTGTATTAGTATCTTATTGTGATTTTAACTTGAATTTCCCTGAAAAATTAAGAAACTGAGAACCTTTTAAAGTCTGTGTGTCAAAAAAAAAAATAAAAAAAAAATAAAGTCTGTGTGTCTTCTGAAGCATGAAGTGTCCATTGGAGTCTTTGGCTCATTTTTTATATATCAATGTATGACAAAACCCACTGAAATGTTGTGAAGTAATTAGCCTCCAACTAATAAAAAAATTAAAAAAAAAATAAATAAAAAATAAACTCCCATTTCTTAATGATTTGTGAAAGTTTTTTATATATTTAGGCTACAGATCTTTTGTCAGGTATATGGATTGTGAATATCTTTTTCACTCTATGTTAGTGCCTACTTACCCCCTTAACGGTGTCTTTGGATGAACAAAAGTTCTTTATTTTAATATATTCTGCTTTATTAACTTTTGTTTTATGATCAGTACTCTTGTTTAAGAACTCTTTGTCTACTCATTTTATGAAGATAGCTTCTAAGTTTTCCTCGAAGTCATTACAATTTTCTTGTTTCATATTTAGACCTGTAATTTCCTTTTCCTACAATGTCTTTGACAGATTTTGAAGTTAAAGTTTTTCTGCCTCATGAAAACAGGAAATGTGCCCTTCTTTTTCAATTCTGGAAGAGTTTATGCAAGATTACAGAGTTTTTTCCTTGCTTAAATGCTTGGTAAAGCTATCTGAGTTTGATGATTTCTTTATTGATAGATTATCTTAATGAATTAAGATTTCTTTAAGACGAATGAGGTTTTTTTAATTCTATCAGCTTTGGTGTATTTAATTTTTAGAAAAAATTATATCATTATCAAAAATTATTTCATTCAAATTGCTGACTTTATTGATACAAATTTGATCATATGTTATTCATCTTTTAGATGTTTGATGGATTTGTAATGACAAATCCTTTTTTGCAGTCTTAATATTATGATTTGTGTTTCTTTTCTTTTTTTCCAAATCCACCTTTTTCTAGGGTTATTATTTTTGTTAATCTCTTCAGAGAGCTAGTTTTTAGCTTTGATTTTCTCTACTATATGTTTCTATGTCTCTTACATTGTGTTTCCCTTCTACTTTCCTTGGATTTGAGATAATATTCTTTGTGCAGCGTCTTGAGATAGAAGCCTAAATTTCTGATTTTTAACCATTATTCCTTTGTAAAATATTCACTTATTTCTATAAATTTTTCTCTATGTACTGCTTTAGTTATATCAAACAAGTTTTAACACATCACAGTTTAAGCATCCATCAGTTGAATACATTTTCCAATTTTCCATAAATATATAAATATATTTATTAATATCAGACAGTATTACAGGAGACTTAAAAGGCATTTCATAAGTTCAAAAGGATTGTTTTATGGTGATGTAACAGTCATAAATGCATGTGCACCTAATAACTGAGCCTCAAAATTCAGAAAGCCAGTGTTTTTAAGGTTTATCTGAGTTCTCTCAGTCAGACTGATGAAACCTTAGCCTCAGCTCCGTTTTATCCACTTCATACTCTTTTATTTTGAGTGTTCTAGTTTTCCCTACAATATTCATAAGTAACTATCTCTTATTAGCCTTTTTCTTTTTATAAATTATATCTTAAAATAAGCTAATGATTGTCTTGTCAGTAAAAGTGTACTGATAGTATTAGGGGAGCTACCACATAGCTCTTTAAAAAATAAAAATAAATTTTGCATAATGTTTTACAGTTTACATGGTAAAAGGATCACATGGTACTAAAGGATTTTGACGTAGCTGAGTAGATTTTTATCATTTCATATTCTAATTATTTAAAGATTATGTCCTCTAATATCTGTACTGGCAAAATTTTATAGTCTCCTGTTTCCAGTTCCTAGGTTCTACATCAGTAACCTGTTTGTTTTGTTTTCTACGTTGCCACTTTCTTAGATCCAAGTATATAAAAAGGAGACTCAAGGTATCACCAGCTCTGGCTTTGCATCTTTGACATTTGAGGGAACTTTGGGGGCTCCTATCATTCCTCGTACTGCAAGCAAGTGTTTTAACTTCACTGCTGAGGACCAGAAAATGGTAGAAGCTTTACGTATTTGGGCATCAACTCATATTTCACCTTCTTCAATATTAGTCAAATTGTGTGATGTCCAGCCAATGCAGTATTTTGACCTGACTTGCCAGCTCTTGGGCAAAGCCGAAGTGGATGGAGCATCATTTCTTCTAAAGGTAGGTATTTTTAAGTACTTAAAACTGTAAGTTAGCATGACCTCAAAGCCAAAAAGACCTTTTATTTCAGCATTCTGATGGAATAAATAAGCAGCTATGTATTAAGAACTTAAAATCTAACCTTTTTAATGGTCCTGTATTTCCATGCATCCTTATTCTTGAATTTCCCTTCTTCATCCTAAACTTTTAGAGAAAAATAGTGTTATCAGTTCTATATTTTAAATATAGTATACTTTATGCTGTTTATGTATTTCTTATTTTAGTACTGGTAAAAAGAGTTGTTTCCTCTTGCTATTTTTAAACTACATTTCAAAAAATGTGTAGTTTTGTTGCTTTATGTGGATGTAGCCTTTCTTCTCACTTATTTGCTTTCTTGGTTTGTTGTCATTGGGTTCTCTTCTGGGTTATTTCACTACCTGCTTCATGGGTAGATCATGGATGGTTTTGAAGTGTTTATTTTTCTTGTATTTTGTTTTGTTTTTAAATCCACAGGATTAAAAAGGTGGCCTAAGACCCATCTAATCTTTGTTTATACCTATTCCAGTTTATTTATGAATAGCTTCTGGAGAGGTCAGTTGTCTGATATTATCTTCACCGAACCCTGCCAAGGCAGGATGCTGTTAAACAAACACTTCAGCCCTGCTTCTGTGGTTCTTTCTTAGCTTTCTGCTCTTTACAATGATGGAACGTAATGGGAAATGGAGTTCAGTGTCATTGGGCGGATATTGGGGTATCAGATGTATCTTGCCCATATTAAAAAAAATAGCGAAGATAGAAATGATTGAATAAAATAGGAAGTTTCTGAAGTTGAAAATAGCACATATTTATATATACATAAGATAATCTGAGAAAATAAATGTGTGCTATAAAAAAGGGTGAATGAGTTAAATATGACAAAACTGAAGCTAAAGAAACATAAAATCATCCAAACAAAATGAGAAGGTATTTTAAGTCCACCAGTCGTACTTTATGCCCAAAGTGACTTACTTAACAAATGAACATTTGTTAATCATCAAACATTTCTAACGATAATGAATCTGCTGTGCACAGAAATATTCTCCATCTTTTGACTGCTGTGTTGTTAGTATGTAATTCTGAGGTAAAACCTGACACCTTTTAGCTGACATAGCTGAATCTACATTTTCTCTCTAAAGCAAGAAATCATGCATGCATCCCATTTTTATCAATAGCCTTTTCAGATAAGTAAAAACAACTTTCCTGTAGAGATTATTTTAAAATATAGCATTCAGCTTTGAATATAAGAAATTATTTTAGTAAGATTTCCTTGAGGACAATTTGAAAGAAATCTCAGAAGTCTCTCTATACGTCTCAACAACTCTTTTCATAAATTATTTTATACTAATAATTTAAAATGTGAGAAAATGCCTTTAAGGGAATATTTCTCCATATATTTCTTACAGTGACAAAAATCAGAAAAAACTTGGGCACTAGCAATAGAGAATTTTGTGAATTATTTATGTATTATGGAATACTGTACTCTAAAATGACATTGTAGACATAAACTTACTGAGATAGCAATACACAATATTCTCTTTAGTGATTAATGCACCTTCACTTATATACTAAAAAATGTTTCCTATACCTAGCAAAAATATATTGAAATGAATATATAGCAATATTTTACTCATTTTACATATAGGAAGTCAGATTTTAATACTTTCTTTTCTGAAGTTGATTTTCCTATCCCAACCTAGAACTATATATTTTTTAAATTTTATTTTGAAAACAGAAGGAGCCAGATCTTACTCCAAATGAGTTCTGGTCACCATGGAATATAACATAATTGTTTCTCCTCTCAACTGAGATGATACTAATATCAGTCTCCTTGTTAGTAACTATAATACATTCACTTTGACTATTCTAGTAGACATGATTCCCCTATATAGTGCTGTTTCTAAAAGAAATTAATTTTAATTATAGGTTATTAAGACTATTATGTTAATAAGATAAGTTAAAGGCTATGTCTGGAGGTATACTCAAAGACAAAATTTACAGCCTTAAATGTCTTCATGAACAAAGAAAGAAAAAAAGGCATAGCATATTAGAATAATCTTTCAAGTCAAGAAATTGAAAAAGTAACAAACACAACTGTGGAAAGTATAAGGTAGTATTTTAATAAGGTATTTAATTTGGGGGTAGGCAATTTTAGCATTGCCCAGAAATTTAAAAAAAATTTTTTTAAAACAATACTTATTAAAAAAGTTTCTCTCCTTGCCATCCTCTCTTATTTCCATGCTGCTATTAATACAATAATAAAAATAACATTAGCATTTCAAATTGACAAAGAAAGATTGTTAAATGGTGATTGTTATCTATTTGGAAAAAAGATCTATATATAATATGCAAATTCCTAACACATTAAGTTTTGATACAAGATTGCAAAAGTTCCAGAATTTCAAAGCAAAGTCTGACTTACACTCTACTCTCTCAGGCCATCCTTCAAAAGACTCATGAATTGGTCTGTAAAGCCATTTAAAGTCTCAAAAACATGTACACACAATGAAAGAACAAACTCCAAGTAAAGCTAAGTGTCTGGGACATAATGTTACTACTTCCAACGTTATTGTCCTAGCTCTTTTAGGTGACAGAGCTAGTGACACAAACTCACGATACTTTAACACCTACACTGGCACCAGCATTATTTAATACTTCCTCTGTAAGCTGACCCTGGCAGACACTTGTATAGAAATGTGGTGTTTTCCAAACAACCCCATCAGAAAATAGGCAGAAGACCTAAAATGACATTTCTCCAAAGAAGACATGAAAATGGCCAAAATGCACATGAAAAGATGCTCAATATCACTAATTATCAGAGAAACACAAATCAGAACTACAGTGAGTTATCAAAACTGGTCAAAATAGCCATTATTAAAAAGTCTACAAATAACAAAGGCTGGAGAGCGTAGGGAGAAAGGGAAGCTTCCTACACTGTTGGTGAGAATGTAAATCGGTGCAGTCACTGTGGAGAACAGTGTGAAAGTTCCTTAAAAAACTTAAAAATAGAGTTACCATATGATCTAGCAGTCCTGTTCCTGGGCATATATATGGAAAAGGCAAAAGCTAATTTGAAAAGATACATCCAGTTTTCATAGCAGCACTATTTACAATACCCAAGACATGGAAGCAGCGTAAATATCTATGAACAGATGAATGAATAAAGAAGATATACATTTTTATGTGCGTGCATGCGTGCGCACACACACACACACACTAGAATATTATTTAGCCAAAAAAAGAATGAAATAGTGCCATTTGCAGCAACATGGATGGACCTAGATATTATGGTACTAAGTAAAGAGAAAGACAAACATCATATGATATCACTTATGATTGGAATCTTAAAAAATAAAACAAATGAACTTATTTACAAAACAGAAATAGACTTATAAACATAGAAAACAAATTTATGGTTACCAAAAGGGAAAGGACAAGGGGAGGAATAAATTAGGCATTTGGAATCAATAGATACACACTACTATATATAAAGTAAACAATAAGGACCTGTGTATAGCACAAAGAACTATATTCAATATCTTGTAATAACCTACAATGGAAAAGAATATGAAAAAGGTAACATGTATGTATGTGCGTGCTCACACATGTGTAACTGATTGCACACATCTGTAACTGATCGCACACATGTGTGACTGAATCACTTTGTTGTACACCTGAAACTAACACATTGTAAATGAGCTCTACATCAACTAAAAAAAAGCAATAACAGTTAAAGAAAGAAATGTGTTTTCTACTTCAGTTCAGTTTTCTACTTAAGTAGCTTGTTTTCTCTTATACAGCCAGACTTCGGACATGCAGGGCTATTCCCACCTCTATTAAATGTCTTTCGCAATGCCTTTTTAGCATAATAAAGCATCAGTCATCTCTACCAATCTAGCACAGCACAGGCTAGTTCAGGTCTTGAGGATGGGATAGTGCATCCTTGTCCTGGGCTCCTTTCCCATCTCTGTCTCAAGGTAACTTAAGTAGCAATCCAACATACCTTTCCCTTTTCAAGGACCCATGATATTCATTCATTTGTGTTCATTACATCTAATATAAGGTTGCTTGAAAAACTACCCAACAGTAAAGTAAGAAATAAAAGCAGAGTAGAATGCCAGTTTGGTAAAAAGGAAAAGACATATATATTATAAATACACAAAAGAAAAAAGAATAAAATTAAGCAATGTGTTAATCATTTTTCTAAGCTCAGTTTGAATTTTTTTACTTATATTTTATTCATTGCCTCTACATATGTAGTCCTTGTACAATCAGGAAAAAATATAGATCATATTTAAAGCTTACCAGATATTTGGGGGAATATAGTTAATTACTTTTAAGCTATATCACCAGCAAATAAACCTCTTTTAGCCTCCACAGTTTTATAAAAAGATCATAAATGTTTTGTTCTGCCTCTTATGCAGGTATGGGATGGCACCAGGACCCCATTCCCATCTTGGAGAGTCTTAATACAAGACGTTGCTCTTGAAGGTGATTTAAGTCGCATCCATCAGCTGCAGAATCTGACAGTAGACATTTTAGTCTATGATAACCATGTTCAAGTGGCTAAATCTCTAAAGGTGATGTTACTTTGCAAACTTGTTTGTCTTTTGTATTTTTATTAATTTTAGGGTAAATCACATGGTAGGTGATATTTGAGGTCCAGAAATTAACTCCAAATTTATTTTTTCTTTAATTTCTAATTTGTAAAATGCATGTTTAAAATAAATTATTAGATGATACATTAAATTACAATGGCTTGAACAACTTTTTAAAATTTAAGAGCATTTCTGAATATCTTAAAGCTGTGCCCAATTTTGCTATGAAAATAAGAAAGAAAAATTTCATCCTGCAATAAAATTTGCTGAAACTGATGAAGGATGTATGAAATATTTGTAAACTTAAAAAATGCTAAGCTTTTTTAATTGGTTTGATAAAATCCAGTCTTTAACTTTGTACTCATTGGACTAAGAAATTGTTAATCTACCTCTAAAATATATTGTAAATTGTGTGTATCATGCAGTTTATTAGAATTTGCTCAGTTTTTGAGATAAAATTTTCTAGGTAAAAGCATCCTGCTTAATTATGGCACTTCTTGTTTTTTAATAACACTTTAAAGAATATTTTTCTTCATTTTACTCTATTTTATGTTTGCAAGTATCCCTTCTTGCCAAGAATAGTATCACTAATAATAGCAATCATAATGGTAACATTTATGAAACACTTCACATGTATTTAGCACTGTCTCGGGCAGTAGGTACTATCATTTCTGTGTTACCAATGAGAAAACTGAGGCACTCAGAGAGGTTAAGCCCAAGATTTCACAGCCACTTGGGTGAAGCCTGTATTTGAATGTACAGTGTCTGCTTCTAGAGCTAATCCTCTTAAGCAGTATAAAGAAATGATTTCCTTTATTGCAAATAAAGCTTCCATCCTACCTTGAGGGAGTTATACAGCCAACTTAATAGGAAGAAAACAGTGAAAGTGAATTGCAATTTTTTTAGATATGAATTTTACTGCCTAATTTCTTTTTTGCAAATAAATGTTCTTGAAGAGGAAATATTTCCACTTCCATATTATGTTACAAATAAGCCCACCCAACTCAATAAATTAGGTTCAAGTCCAGGTCAAGGAAGGTGACAAGTGCACTTTTTTTTCCTTTGTGAGTGTGTTCATACCTTATGTCAGAAAACTGACGGTTGAAGACATATTTTGATGCTTTTCCCTGATTTTATCTGCATTGATTAGTTTCAAAAATAATATAATGATAAAACCAATTCTAAAATCTTTTTAAGATACAGGTAGAGTTCTTTTACAAATGAAAAAATTTACATTTAAAATTGGACTTTTACCGTTTAATTCCCTTCCCTGTCCCCTGTGCTGCTTCTCTAGGTCTTTCTGTTCCTCTCCAGTCCAAGTCCTGAACAGTACCTACCAAGTGCTTTCCATATTGTAAGGGTGAAGTGAATACTATCTTCTGATGAATGAATCAATCTGTGAGCCTCCTGAAATTTAAAAAAATTTTTTCATCTCCCTTTTCGCTGCTTTATCTCACCCACTAGACGGTGCTCTGAGCACACATAATTAAGAAAATGTAGGCAATTAATTTTTATCTAAAGATATCATGACATATTTATCTGTAATGTAATAGAAAAATGGAAAGAATTTTATCTGTATAAAAGTAATATAACTGTAGGCTTTTATTTAATGTACACTGATAGCATATTTTATTCGTTCTGAGGTAACCGCCATACCAACCATTTCATACTACTTTAAGAAATCCCCAGAGTCGAATGATACTGATAGCCAATGAATTCTTATCAGTGCTTGAAGAAAACTGGTTAAAATTGCATATGTATATTGAAATGCATGGAATGCATGTATTTTTGTTGAGTAGGAACAGGAAAAATGTGGTTTTTATTATATTTAATAAAGAACAGTTAAGGCAGTTATAAAGCACGATATAATTGAATTCTCTGTACAATACATTTTACAACTTAAGTTTTTTTAGCGGTAACGTTTTTAACATTTTTCTGAAAATTTGCTTTTTAAGTAAGATACCACATTCCCTATACGTTTAATACACATACACACACATAATGACATTTCAAACATTTTGTCTATAAATGAAAGCAGGGTATTTTCAATCCCCAGACTTACTCTGACACAATTTAAAAATAATTATAAAATATACCTAGTTAGTATGTTTGGCATTCGGTGACCCAAGAACTATAGTTTGGTTATTTTCAGACATATACAGGTTATTAAAAATGTTAAACCTAAAGGGAAAGTTTTGAAAGTTTATAAGGAATATTTAAATTATTTGAAAAGGAATAATAATTTCTTAATAGCCAGTTTGTTTTGCTTTTTTTGTTTATGTATTAAAATGGACTTTTATAACAGTGTTTAGAAATATGTTTTATAATTTTTGGGTTATGATTCCCTCACCTGTATTTTTGGAATATTACCACATTAACAACAAGACTATTTATTATGTATTTGTCTATTTTAACAGAGCATCTGGCATATTTTATAGTATATTTAGCAAGCTTAAAAAAATACAATGCTGCCTCCAGAAGGAATTTCTGGAAATAGCAACTTGTCATTTTTATAGCCTATGTATATACAAATTCTCTCTTGATCTTTAAAATATGATTTTGTTTAATTATGAAATGCATTAGTAGAGACAAACGAACATCCATGTGTCTGTCACCCATATGTTTTGCACACTTATTTTAGGTACTTTTAACTTTAAGAAATGAAACTCTACATGTGAAACCTTCTTTGTACTTCTGCTTATCCTAATTTTTTGCTTTCCAATATCCTCTTTTTAATTATCCTAACATGTAGGTGTGTACAACCATGTTTAGTATGCTTTTATTTTATGATTTTTTTCTGAAAAATGCATGTAGTTATTTATCATTCTATAAATTGCTTTTCTCCTTTGACATTATATTTCTAAGATTTATGCATGATCATACATGTGTCTCCATTAAAACCAGCCTGTCTTAATTTTTATACCTTTATTTTTAAATGATACTTCATAGGTTAAGCCCTCACTCCTAGTTCAGTCTTCAAAACTAACTTAACTATTCACTTTCAGATCAGTTTTTACAGTTGCAGGAAAGGCACTGGGGATTTTGACAGAAATTGCATTGATTTTAAAGAATAATTAATTAGGAGATTATCATTATATTTTGAAACTTTTCACTTATGGATATGGTATCTTTCACCTGGGTCTGCCCTTAAGTACTTTTTAGGTTACATACAAATACTATTCTAATATATTGAGTATATTAAAAAGAATTATAGAGTAATAAATGTTCAAAAAGAATGAGATAGAAGTGCATAAATAGAAATATATTTTATATTTTCTTTTTACTTTACTTTGGAGACCATGAGGAAAATCAATTTGTCATCCTTTTTTTTCTTTTTCCTTTTGTGTTTTTTTCCTTTGAGTTTATTTACCCTGCTCCCCTGCTGTTCTGTCAGTGTTAGAAGTCAGAGAAGAAAAGACTAAATGTTTACCTCTTTATAAAACACATGATTATTTGGGAAAAGTATCCTTGAGAGTGAAGAAGTAGCTCAAGGAGTGTGGATTTCCCCCTCCTTTTCTTTCCCCCACCATTTATCTCCTCTATCAAATCGAGAGAGTGATGATGAGAAATACAATGAACTGAGACAGTAATAAGCAGACGTGGGAAATTGATTTATAATAAATGTGATTTAGGTTTTACAGCTTCTTCCTTTAGTAGATGTCAGTTGCTTTAATAATGTTCTGTATGTACCTCTTTATAAGTCTTCTTAAGAGAGTATCAATACTCTATATTAAAGGTATTTTTAGGACTCAGTTCAGTTGCTCAGTCACGTCTGACTCTTTGTGATCCTGTGGATTGCAGCATGCCAGGCTTCCTTGTCCATAAGCAACTCCCGTAGCTTGATCAAACTCATGTCCATAGAATCGGTGATGCCATCCCACCATCTCATCCTCTGTCGTCCCTTTCTCCTCCTGCCTTCAATTTTTCCCAGCATCAAGGTCTTTTCCAATGAGTCACTTCTTCGCATCAGGTGGCCAAAGTACTGTAGCTTCAGCTACAGCATCAGTCCTTCCAATGAATATTCAGGACTGATCTCCTTTAGGATGGACTGGTTTGATCTCCTAGCAGTCCAAGGGACTCTCAAGAGACTTCTCCACACCACAGTTCAAAAGCATCAATTCTTTGGTGCTCAGCTTTCTTTATAGTCCAACTCTCACATCCATATATGACTACTGGAAAAACCATAGCTTTGACCAGACGGACCTTTGTTGGCCAAGTAATGTCTCTGCTTTTTAATATGCTGTCTAGATTGATCATAGCTTTTCTTGCAAGGAGCAAGCATCTTTTAATTTCATGGCTGCAGTCACCATCTGCAGTGATTTTGGAGCCCAAAAAAATAAAGTCTGTCACTGTTTCCATTGTTTCCCCATCTACTTGCCCATGAAGTGATGGGACCAGGTGCCGTAATCTTAGTTTTCTGAATGTTGAGTTTTAAGCCAACTTTTTCACTGTCTTCTTTCACTTTCATCAAGAGGCTTTTAAGTTCTTCTTCGCTGTCTGCCATAAGGGTGCTGTCATCTGCATATCTGAGGTTATTGATATTTCTCCTGGCAATCTTCATTTCATTTGTGCTTCACCCAGTCCAGCATTTCGCATGATGTACTCTGCATATAAGTTAAATAAGCAGGGTGACAAGATACAGCCTTGACAGACTCCTTTACCTATTTGGAACCAGTCTGTTGTTCCATGTCCAGTTCTAACTGTTGCTTCCTGACCTACATACAGATTTCTCAAGAGGCAAGTCAGGTAGTCTGGTATTCCTATCTCTTGAAGAATTTTCCACAGTTTATTGTGATCCACACAGTCAAAGGCTTCAGCACAGTCAATAAAGCAGAAATAGATGTTTTTCCAGGACTCTCTTGCTTTTTCCATGATCCAGCAGTTGTTGGCAATTTAATCTCTGGTTCCTCTGCCTTTTCTAAATCCAGCTTGAACATCTGGAAGTTCACAGTTCACGTACTGTTGAAGCGTGGCTTGGAGAATTTTGAGCATTACCTTGCTAGCATGAGGGATGAGTGCAGTTGTGCAGTAGTTTGAGCATTCTTTGGCATTGCCTTCCTTTGGAATTAGAATGAAAACTGACCTTTTTCAGTCCTGTGGTCACTGCTGAGTTTTCCAAATTTGCTGGCATATTGAATGCAGCATTTTCACAGCATCATCTTTTAGGATTTGAAATAGCTCAACTAGAATTCCAACACTTCCACTAGCTTTGTTCATAGTGATGCTTCCTAAGGCCCACTTGACTTCACAATCCAGGTTGTCTGGCTCTAATCCAGTGATCACACCATCATGGTTATCTGGGTCATGAAGATCCTTTTTGTATAGTTCTTCTGTGTATTCTTGCCACCTCTTCTTAATATCTTCTGCTTCTGTTAGGTCCATACCATTCCTGTCCTTTATTGAGCCCATCTTTGCATGAAATGTTTCCTTGGTATCTCTAATTTTCTTAAAGAGATCTCTAGTCTTTCCCATTCTGTTATTTTCCTCTATTTCTTTGCATTGATCACTGAGGAGGGCATTCTTGCTATTCTTTGGAACCGTGCATTCAGATGGGTATATCTTTCCTGTTCTCCTTTGCCTTTAGTTTCTCTTCTTTTCTCAGCTATTTGTAAGGCCTCCTCAGGCAACCATTTTGCCTTTTTGCATTTCTTTTTCTTGGGGATGGCCTTGATCACTGCCTCTTGTGCAGTGTCACAAACCTCCGTCCATAGTTCTTCAAGCACTCTGTCTATCAGATCTAATCCTTTGAATCTGTTTCTCACTACCAGTGTATAATCGTAAGGGATTTGATTCAGGTCATACCTGAATGGTCTAGTGGTTTTCCCTACTTTATTTAATTTAAGTCTGAATTTGGAAATAAGAAATTCATGATCTAAGCCACAGTCAGCTCCCGGTCTTGTTTTTGCTGACTGTATAGAGCTCCTCCATCTTTGGCTGCAAAGAATGTATCTGATTTCAGTGTTGTCCATCTGGTGATGTCCATGTGTAAAGTCTTCTCTTGTGTTGTTGGAAGAGGGTGTTTGCTAAGTCCAGTGTATTCTTTTGGCAAAATTCTGTTAGCCTTTGCCCTGTTTCATTTTGTACTCCAAGGCCCAATTTCCCTGTTATTCTGGGTATCTCTTGACTTCCTACTTTTGCATTCTAGTTCCCTATAATGAAAAGGACATCTTTTTTGGGTGTTAGTTCTGTAAGGTCTTGTAGGTCTTAATAGAACCATTCAGCTTCAGCTTCTTCAGCATTACTAGTTGGGGCATGGACTTGGATTACTGTGATGTCAAATGGTTTGCCTTGAAAACAAACAGTGGTCATTCTGTTGTTTTTGAGATTGCATCCAAGTATTGCATTTCAGACTCTCTTGTTTACTCTGATGGCTACTCCATTTCTTCTAAGGCATCCTTGCCCACAGTAGTAGATATAATGGTCATCTGAGTTAAATTTTTAAGACTAAGTTTGGCAGAACATCTAAAATTAACAATAGGACATTTAGTTCAAAAATATATTGTTTAATTATACATTTGAACTCACGGAATGTGTTTCACATTATGGTGTCCTGACAGAAATTGTTTTTACAAATGTTTTCTTTCCATCAAACTTGTGGAATGTGTGCTGCATTCAAAGTTGTTCAGTTGTTTCAGACTCTTTGAGACCCCATAAACTGTAGCCCACCAGACTCCTCTGTCCATGGGATTTCCCAGGCAAAAATACTGGAGTGGGTTCCCATTTCCTACTCCAGGAGATCTTCCCAACCCAGGGATTGAACCTGTGTCTCTTGCATCTCTTGAACTGGCAGGTGAATTCTTTACCATTGAGCCACCTTGGAAGCCCAAACTTGTGGAATAGAGGAAGTTTATTATTTTGATATAATAATACATTTGAAAATATTCTAGTATTCTCATAATGAGAGTATTTTATTGGTCATATTTAATTAAATGTTACCTTAAATTGGGCTTCCCAGTGGGCTTAATGGTAAAGAATCCACCTGGCAATACAGGAGACATGAATTTGATCCCAGGTTAAGAAGATTCTCTGGAGAAGGAAATGGCAACCGACTCCATAATTCTTGCCTAGAGAATCACATGGACAGATGAGCATGGTGGGCTGCTGCCCATGGGGTAGCAAAGAGTCAAACACAACTGAGTGAGCCAGCCATCAGTGATACCTTAAATTAGTTAAAGCAGGTTATTTTCAAAAACCCTAATCAAATAGGGGGCTTGGGTTTGATTTAGGTAATAGGTTTCTAAGCTACTGTATTTTACCAGAGCTAAGACTCAGTCATATTTCATGTCTTAATATCCCCAAAATGAAAATGTGCCTTTAGATTTGAAAAAAATGCATACATACATCTCTATACATGTATATGTGTGTATACATACACACATTTTGGTTTCAGTATGGTGTCCTTGGGGCTGATACTGAGTATACATCAGTGTAGTATACCAGTTCCCTTTCTGATGGGTCTACACCCCTGGTTATTGGTCTGTACCCCATATTAGTTGTTAAATACTATATCATAGATTTTTTTTTAGTTTTCTCCATTTTCTAAATAATAAACTGTCTATTTTTAGGTTGGAAGCTTCCTTAGAATTTATAGCCTCCATACCAAACTTCAGTCAGTCAGTTCAGAGAACCTAGCAACGTCTTTAGCCCTAGAATTTCATCTCCATGGAGGCACAAGTTATGGTCGGGGAATCAGAGTCTTGCCTGAAAATAACTCCGATGTGGATCAGCTGAAAAAGTAAGCCTATTATATACCTATCTAGAAATTGTAAATAAGGTATTAATTAAGCTGATTTCTAAGATAATGTAGTTCTGAGGTGAGGAGAGGGAATCTAATGAATCCCTTGTAATTCATTCTCAGCACCTTCTGTGCCATTATTCATTTTTTTTAAATAGCTGAACCAAATGAAACAAATCAAGTGATTGTTGGTTCAAATAGCTAAACAGTAGCAGAGCTGAATAGTCTTTAGTTTTCCAACATTTACTTATATTCTTTCTTACTTTTACTCTTTGCACTTTATGTTCTACCATTTTCCACCTTCTCTAAGTATGGAAACAAACAGTGGAAACTGGAGCTTAGCTAAAATTTGGAAAACTTGATATATATACCCAGGATGCCAAACATACTTGGTCCTCTGTGGAAAAAAATCTTGCCTTTTTAAAGTGTGTATACCTAAGAAAATAGATAGCATAAATATTTCATGGTGTCATATTTTTAAAACTTTTAGGTGTTCCCAGAAAGTGAATAGTACCTTAAATCCTGCTACACTTGTACTTCCCTTTTCCCTGAAGTATTCTTATTAGTCATAGTGTGTAGAAACTCTTTGATCTATACTCTGGGGAAATAAAAAGTCTTCTGTATATTTTCAAAGAGATATAGAAAATATCCTGTTCAGTAAATTGAAATGACAAAACTATTTTCTAAGTTTTAACATATTGAAATCAAGATGACTTTAACATCAATGAAATTAGCTATTTTAATAACCTTATATCAGTTTTCCTACTTTATTTCTTAGATTGCAGTATATAGCCATATAGTATTTCATTGCTTGAGTCTAGAGTGAGATTGTTCTGACTTAGAATGACATGCATTATATACCCAGCTTATTTGCAGTATTTCATGATCCCACTATTTCACTTGTATCTTTCTAGACTTGGGTTTTTTACATTTTAGAGTCTCTTGGAACCCCCTGATAATCTGATGAAAGCTATAGACCTACTGCAGAATGCGTACACACTCACAAACGCACACAGAATTTTTACGTAATTTCACTAAGCTCTTGCTTTCTAAGGGTAAACTGACCATTCTTTGATTGTGCTTTATGCAATTAAAAGTTGTATTCTTTCAATTATAGGATTTTAGAATCTGCACATTTGCCCCCCAACCAGAGTTTTGTCGGTGTATGTCAATCAGAGCAAGAGGACAGCTTTTCAAACATTTCAAGTAAGGACAGTTTTTTAATACATTACCTAACTGTAGTTGACTTATAATATTGTGTTAGTTTCAGGTATACAGCTTTAGATTCTTTTACATTATAGGTTATTAACAAGATAGTGAATATAGTTCTATGTGCTCTACAGTAAATTCTGTTTTTTTACCAGTTTTTATATATAGTGGTGTATATCTGCTAATTCCATACCCCTAAGAACTAAGGGTGATTTTTGATGCTGCCAGTTTAGTTTCTGTTAAGTAAAATTACTACATCAACATAAATTCTCTTTTTTAATACCTTCCAATCTCCTTTTTTACTTGTTAAATTGATATTCATTATAAAGAGACAAGCTAAACCTTTACGTGTCCTAGTACAAAGATAAATATTACTCCCCCCTCAATTATGTAGTTACATTTTCAAATTGGAATGGTAAGGATTACTTGATTTGGGTTATATTAGTATTTATGTATATACATTTATTGGGCTTTGTAGGTGACTCAGGGGTAAAGAAGCCACCTACCAAGACAGGAAATGCAGGAGACATGGGTTTGATTCTCAGGTCAGGAAGATCCCCTGGAGAAGGAAATGGCAACCCACTCCAGTATTGTCGCCTGAAAATATCCCATGGACAGAGGAACCTGTTGGGATTGGAATGAAAACTGACCTTTTCCTGTCCTGTGTCCACTGCTGAGTTTTCCAGATTTGCTGGCATATTGAGTGTAGCATTTTAACAGCATCATCTTTTAGGATTTGAAATAGCTCAGCTGGAATTCCATCACATCCACTAGCTTTTTTTGTAGTGATGCTTCCTAAACAAATTCTTAAAGAGATGGGAATTCCAGACCACCTACCTGCCTCCTGAGAAATCTGTATGCATGTCAAGAAGCAACAGTTAGAACTGGACATGGAAAAGCACAATGGTTCCAAATTGGGAAAGGAGTACATCAAGGCTGTATATTGTCACCCTGCTTATTTAACTCATATGCAGAGTACATCATGCGAAATGCCAGGCTGAATGAAGCACAAGCTAGAATCAAGATTGCTGGGAGAAAATCAATAACCTTGGATATACAGATGACACCACCCTTATGGCAGAAAGTGAAGAAATTAAGAGCCTTTTGATGAAAGTGAAAGAGGACAGTGAAAAAGCTGGCTTAAAACTCAACATTCAATAAATGAAGATCATGGTATCCAGTCCCATCACTTCATGTCAAATAGATGGGGAAACAGTGACAGGCTGTATTTTCTTGGGCTCCAAAATCACTGCAGATGGTGACTGCTGTCATGAAACTAAAAGATGCTTGCTCCTTGGAAGAAAAGTTATGACCAACTTCAGTTCAGTCGCTCAGTCATGTCTGACTTTTGTGACCACATGGATTTCAGCACGCCAGGCTTCCCTGTCCATCACCAACTCCCGGAGCTTGCTCAAATTCATATCCAGTAGAGTCGGTGATGCCATCCAACCATCTCATCCTCTGTTGTCCCCTTCTTCTCCTGCCTTCAATCTTTCCCAGCATCAGAGTCTTTTCAAATGAGTCAGTTCTTCACATCAGGTGGCCAAAGTATTGGAGTTTCAGCTTCAGCATCAGTCCCTTGAATATGCAGGGATGAATATTCAGGACTCATTTCCTTTAGGATGGACTGGAGATCACTCCTTGCGGTCCAAGGGACTTTCAGTAGTCTATTTCAACACCACAGTTCAAAAGCATCAGTTCTTCAGCACTCAGCTTTCTTTATGGTCCAACTCTCACATCCATACATAACTACTGGAAAAACCATAGCTTTAACTAGACGAACGTTTATTGGCAAAGTAATGTCTCTCTTTTTAATATGCTGTCTAGGTTGGTCATAGCTTTTCTTCCAAGGAGATAGCCTTTTAATTTCATGGCTGCAGTCACCATCTGCAGTGATTTTGGAGCCCAAGAATATAAAGTCTGTCATTGTTTCCACTGTTTACCCATCTATTTGCCATAAAGTGATGGGACCAGATACCATGAAGGGAGACCGACCTAGACAGCATATTAAAAAGCAGAGAGATTACTTTGCCGACAGTGGTCCATCTAGTCAAGGCTATGGTTTTACCAGTAGTCATGTATAGATGTGAGATTTAGACCATAAAGAACTCTGAGCGCCGAAGAACTGATGCTTTTGACTGTGGTGTTGGAGAAATTCCTGAGAGTCCATTGGACAGCAAGGAGATCAAACCAATAGATCCTAAAGGAAATCAGTCCTGAATATTCATTGGAGGACTTACGTTGAAGCTGAAGCTCCAATACTTTGGCCACCTGATGTAAAGAACTGAGTCACTGGAAAAGACCCTGATGATGGGAAAAATTGAAGGCAGGAGAAGAAGGGGACGACAGGATGAGGTGGTTTGATGGCATCACTGACTCAGTGAACATGAGTTTGAGCAAGCTCCAAGAGTTGGTGATGGACAGGGAAGCCTGGTGTGCTACAGTCTATGGGGTCACAAAGAGTCGGACATGACTGAGCGACTGAACTGAGCTGAGGAGCCTGATGGGCTATAGCCCATGAGGTGGCAAAGAGTCCCACACAACTTTAGCGTGTAAACAACAATAACAACAAAAATGTATATAACTTATTAAAAATCTGTATTCATTTCCCATTCAACTGTTTGCTTGTTAGTTTCTCAAAGGGACAAATGTTATTTTTGCTGCTTTACTTCCAATAGCCCAAGTATTTTTTGATCATACATATCTTAAGAGTTCCCAGTTGTATTGAATTAATCAAGTACCTAATTATAAAATATTAACAGATAATTGGTGGTATATTTATATTATTATCTACCTGAATAGATGGCTATTCAAATATAAATTTTAAAAATTTGCTAAATCTGTAATAATTTTTCCTTTACCATTTTGTCTCAGTATTTGCTTGTACATCCTGAGCTTTAAAATCTATATCATGTTTCTATCCCATATGATTGTTTTTTTTTTCTTACAACCTAACTTCTTCCCTACTGTGATCTGTTTAATGAATATGTATGCTCTTTATATCTATATCAGTAATAATAAGCATTAAAATTAACATCTGTGACTCGATAGGCACTAAATAAGTGCTAACAGTCATTATTTAATCCTAACCGCACTCCTGTGAGGTTGCTATTCTTCCCTTTTGCAGAAAGGAAACTGAGGCTTTGAGTAATGGGAATCATATAGTTTGCCCAACCTCCCTTACTGTTAACTGATGGCAAAGTCAGTGCCATTCAAGTGCTGGCGATTTGGTTGTTTTGTCCATGTTTATTTCTTCATTTTATGTGCTTTAAAATTCTTCATATTTCCTAGCACCTTGATGACAGCATTTTAGCCTAATCTGTGACTACTTGAACTACCCATTATGAGGCCAGTTTACTTCAGTTGACAATCATTTAGAGCCAATGTGATTTATAATTATACTTTTTGAAATCTCTTTTCTCCTAAAATGTTTTTCTGATTATTTTCAAATTACAGAAGTAGTACATATGACAGTATCAAGTTACGTAGCTTTCCCATGCCTTTATTCCCACTTGCTGAGGGAAAGGTAACAGTTGACTATGAATTCTTCAAACCATTCATGTTTATAAAAATATACATACTTCTATATGAACATATATATCTTCTTCCTCTGTTTAAAATTTTCACAAAAGTGAGACCTTAGTATGCTGGTTGTTTTCTTTAATGATAGATTATAGACCTCTTTCTGGGCTAATTCATATAACTCAAACTCATTCTTTTAATAGCTGCATTATATTTTACGTTAATCTAATATAATGAATTCAGCCATTTTCTATTTGATAAACAGTTGTTTTCAGTTTCTTACTCTTACAAATAATGCTTTAATAAACATCCTTGAACAGTTGTACATTCAAGATTATTTTTTCTCTAAAATTCGTAAAGGTGGGGTTGAAGGATCAAAGAGTAAACACCTGTTATTTTCATAGATGACACCAGATTATATGCCAAAATGTCATAGAATTCAAATGCAAATAACAGTGTGGGAGCATGTCCCTTCCTCAAACTGTCAGTGGTATTGCTTTAACAATATATGTACTTTTTTCAGTTTGGCAGGTGTTAGGTATATTTAGTTTCCCTGAGTACTTGTAAACCTAAAAAATCTTATATTTATCGACCCTTCTTACTTCTTTGAATTGTCTGCTCTTACTCTTTACCTGATTTTCTGTTGGGCTCTTTATCTTTATTCTTATCAGTCTGTGGGAGATGGTTTTAATACAATTTTGCACATCTTTTCTCTTATTTTCTTATTATTTGTTTACTAATCAGGCTTTTACATTGTTTCACTTCATGCAGAATAGCAGGTATTAAGTAATCAGATTCTTTGAAATTATAGTTTTCCAGCTTAATGTGTCCATGCAGTTTCTCTTACCATGGGTCCTTGTGCCATTTAATAGTGATGTTGAAGAAGAACAAGTAATCCATATATTTGTATATGATGTTTCATATAATAAATTATAAAAATATAACACACTATTATATGTAATAGAATGTGGTAAGCTAATATAAGTGCAAAATGTGAATACTTTTTTTAAGTCTTCAATTCTTCATTTTAGAAAGCATCATTAAAATGTATTGCTGTGGTCACTATTTTTGCTGTTTTGTTTAAGTAAAATTGTATTTGATGGCATTCGTCAAGTCATCTTATTAAACTTAGTAAATTTATTATTTTATCCACTTATCCCTTATTTCCATCACAGTCTACTTTTTCAACATAAGAAAAACTTGCAAACATATAGAAAAGTTGAAACAGTTGTTCAGTCAACATTCGTATTCCCACCATCAGTTTCTCCAGTTAACCTTTTACTCTCTTTGCTGTATCTTTTATCTCTTTTTTAATCCATCAGTTTGTTTTAGTTTGTGATGCATTTCAAAGTAATTTGCAGACATAAGTACACCTCCCAAACACTTCAGTGAATGAACATCATTATCTACAGTTCAATATTTGTTTAGGATTCTAAACAAAAAATTTAGAATGTTTAGATTTTAAATTCCTTGCCATTTTCACTTAAGTGATGGAATCCACTTGTCTCTTTCTATAATAAAGCCTATGCAGTTTTGATTAAGATTTCATTGAAACTACAGATCACTTGGGAAGAATATCAGTTATTTATAATATTGAACTTTCCATTCCATGAACAAATGACATGAATCCATAAACAAATTTCTCCATTGACTTAAGTTTTCTTGTTTCTCTCAGTAATGTTTTATAGTTTTCATTGCCACATTGAGCTTTTAATGGATTTTCAAATATAATTCTCTCCTTTTTCCTAATAGGCTCTGGATCAGTATCACTATATGAAGTCGAAAGATGTCAACAACTCTCAGCTACAAGTAAGACCATTTTCATCTTTGAAATTGAGACACAATAATAAGCATAATGAAGTCTGTCTTTAAATTTAATAAGGAACTCATCATTGGGCTTCCCTTGTGGCTTAGATGGTAAAGAATTTGTCTGCAGTGTGGGAGACCTGGGTTCAATCCCTGGGTTGGGAAGATCCCCTGGAGAAGGGAACAGCTACCCACTCCAGTATTCTGGCCTGGAGAATTCCATGGACTGTATAGTCCATGGTGTCACAAAGAGTCAGACACGACTGAGTGACTTTCACTTATCACTATCTAATGTTGAGAGCACATATCCATGAGAACAAAAACATACCCATATTTATCTTTTATTCCTCTACCTCATGCTAAGTGGCATAAAATGGAACCCATAAAGATATATGCTTTTAAATTGAGTGTGTATTTTTATATCATTTATCTATAAAATTTGTAAGGAATATTTATAAAAATAAGCCCCATTGCATAGCAGAGAGTATAAAATATTTTATCTAGTATTAATCAATCCACACTATGTATTTAATGGTATACCCAAAAAGGAGCTCCTTAAAATATTCCCCAAAATTTTAATGTTAGCAATGATAATCAATTCATCACATACCCATCTTCTGTTACTTTAGTTCAGTTCAGTTCAGTCGCTCAGTCGTGTCCGACTCTCTGCGACCCCATGAATCACAGCACACCAGGCCTCTCTGTCTATCACCAACTCCCGGAGTTTACTCAAACTCATGTCCATCGAGTCGGTGATGTCATCCAGCCATATCATCCACTGTTGTCCCCTTCTCCTCCTGCCCCCAATCCCTCCCAGCATCAGGATCTTTTCCAATGAGTCAACTCTTCGCATGAAGTGGCCAAAGTACTGGAGTTTCAGCTTCAGCATCAGTCCTTCCAATGAACACCCAGGGCTGATCTTCTTTAGGATGGACTGGTTGGATCTCCTTGCAGTCCAGGGGACTCTCAAGAGTCTTCTCCAACACCACAGTTTCAAAAGAATCAATTTTTCAGCGCTCAGCTTTCTTCACAGTCCAACTCTCACATCCATACATGACCACTGGAAAAACTATAGCCTTGACTAGACGGACCTTTGTTGGCAAAGTAATGTCTCTGCTTTTTTAATATACTATCTACGTTGGTCATAACTTTCCTTCCAAGGAGTAAGCGTCTTTTAATTTCATGGCTGCAATCACCATCTGCAGTAATTTGGACCCAAAAAAATAAAATCTGACACTGTTTCCACTGTTTCCCCATCTATTTGCCATGAAGTGATGGGACCGGATGCCATGATCTTAGTTTTCTGAATGTTGAGCTTTAAGCCAGCTTTTTCACTCTCCTCTTTCACTTTCATCAAGAATCTCTTTAGTTCCTCTTCACTTTCTGCCATAAGGGTGGTGTCGTCTGCATATCTGAGGTTATTGATGTTTCTCCCGGCCATCTTGATTCCAGCTTGTGCTTCACCCAGCGTTTCTCATGATGTACTCTGCATTTAAGTTAAATAAGCAGGGTGACAATATACAGCCTTGACATACTCCTTTTCCTATTTGGAACCAGTCTGTTGTTCCATGTTCAGTTCTAACTGTTGCTTCCTGACCTGCATACAGGTTTCTCAAGAGGCTGATCAGGTGGTCTGGTATTCCCATCTCTTTCAGAATTTTCCACAGTTTATTGTGATCCACACAGTCAAAGGCTTTGTCACAACCAATAAAGCAGAAATAGATGTTTTTCTGGAACTCTCTTGCTTTTTCGATGATCCAGCGGATGTTGGCAATTTGATCTCTGGTTCCTCTGCCTTTTCTAAAACCAGCTTGAACATCTGGAAGTATATGGTTCACGTATTGCTGAAGCCTGGCTTGGAGAATTTTGAGCATTACTTTACTAGCATGTGAGATGAGTGCAATTGTGTGGAAGTCTGTTACTTCAGCTAAGGTGAAATAGAACAATTAAGAAAATATTTCTCCACATAATGTATTAAATAAAATTCTGTAATATACTATTATAAAAACATGAGTTTTTCATGATTGGAGAAAGGATGTATAACTATGAAATGGCAGAGGGCTAGAAGAAAGAAGCTTATGGTATTATATTAGAATTGGAGGTGTTAGTATGCACTCATGGTGTTAGAGACAGATAAAGAAATATATATATATGTGTGTTTGCATATATGTATTCGCTCATGTATATATTCATACACATGCAGGCTCATATGTGTAAGTATAGGTGTAAACATACATGCATATGTGCCCCAGCTCTAATGGAAACAATGACACCCAGTAGCAATAAGCACACCTAGTATTCAGATCTTAATTTATAAATAATATCCCCAATCAGGGCTTCTTGGAGAAATAGCATATTCCAGAATTGGGAAGCAGAATTGTAAGATGATTCTGGAACATCTTATTGTGCCATAAAGTAGAGAAGTCCACCAGGTTAATGGTAACAGGTGTCAAATCTGGTGCAATTTAAGTGTCAAAATTAAAATTACTAGTGATGGGATAGTACTGCTTGAGTAAAGTAGGAATCTATTAGTCCATATGGAGAGTAAATAAAGAAGAAAACAAATAAATGAGGTTGAATAGAAAACTGTTATTTTAAGTAGAATGGCAGCTGATAAATATAAAAGAAATAATCAAGTTAGGGCACAAAGTCACCATTTTTAATTATGATAGTGATAATTTATTAAGATAATTTATTAATTGCCAGTTGCCTGTCATTGGTGGATCCTAAGCTAGCAGGATTCTAAGCATTTGATGAAATTGGGATATTTATATTTTATCAAATGCTTTCTTATTAATTATGGAGGGGGAAATAATAAGGTTATAGTGGAGAAACCTACTGAACACCACCTTCATGAGCTGAGCAAAGTTCACATCCCCAGGAATGAAAACACTGATACATGTGCCTCTTCATATGCTCTGAGAGGGCCACAGTATCACTTATATGGTAGTATTCCTACCAAAAACGCATAACTGATATCTGATCATGATAAAAACCAGACACACCCAAATAAACAGCCTCAAATTCTCAGTATATCAGTGTCTTGAAAGACAAAGAAAATCTTAGGAACTATTCTACACTGAAGGACTCCAAAGAGACAGAAGAAATAAATACAATGCGTTGTTCAGGATTAGATCCTGGACCTGAAAATAAAATGCTAAATAGGAGCATTATGGGGCTAGTTGGAGAAATTTGAACGTCTGTTGATTCAGTAATAATCATTTGGTAAGTGTTTTGATGTTGAAAATTGCATTATAATATGTTAATGAAATTCCTTGTTCTTGTAAAATATACACTGAAGTAGTTAGGGATAAAGGGGTATAATGTTTGGAAATTACTATCAAATGATTCATATATATATATATAAATATGTGAAGTATGCATATGTGAGTCATGTATCTGTAAGATTTATATATATATATATATATATATATATATATATATATATATATGCATATATATATATATGGAGAGACTGAGAAAATGACAGAGATGATGTGGCAAAATGTTACCAAGGTTGACAGTTAATACATCTTAATTAGATTTGATTGTATATTTTTTCATGGAGATTCTTCTCATGAATACATTAATATCCTTATAGATTTATCTAACTTAATCCAAAAATTCTTTGTAGTACTTACAGATCATCAATATTTGGAGAAAACCCCACTGTGTGCTATTTTGAAGCAAAACGCTCCTCAACAATATCGTATCCGAGCAAAACTGAGATCATATAAGCCCAAAAGACTCTTTCAGTCTGTCAAACTTTATTGTCCTAAGTGTCACTTACTGTAAGTATTTTCTGTAATAAAACCAAAGTTTTCATTTCATAAAATGTGTGTATATATATTTTCTTATGTATAAGTTTAAGTACTGGAAGTGAATCAGTTATGGTTTAAATCTATTGTATTTTGAAAGAATTGTAATCTTTTTAAGAAAAAACACTAATTCCTTAAAGATAAATCCTTTTGATATTTCTTCATAATAGTAAAAAAAAAAAAAAGTAGATGCTATTTTTAGATCTGAAATTCAAGTTAGTAGCTCTGATACATGCAAACAAGTAACAGACTATGAAAATATTTGAACAGACTTTCTTATTTGTAACAAAAAATCTTGAAAGTAAACCATTATTAAGTAAAATTCTTAAATCGATAAGATTTCTGGTTAGTTGAAATTCTTAATTGTTAGAGAAAACCTTGTTGGAAATATTCCTGTCCTGCTTAATAACTACAATACAGTGAACATAATTTAA
The DNA here is from genome assembly GCF_033118175.1 of Dama dama. Lineage (NCBI taxonomy): Eukaryota > Metazoa > Chordata > Mammalia > Artiodactyla > Cervidae > Dama > Dama dama. Next base: position 84,894,496 of record NC_083698.1, on the reverse strand, counting down.
ACTTTTGTTAGTAATTGAGGATTTCTCAGTTTCTGAAAATCTTTATTCTAAGCATCAATTTTTATATAAATGAGTAAATAAATATATAGGACATTAGAATATATATGTACTTATTATTGGCTCAAGACATATTCTGAAAATTATTTTTAATCCCTCTTTCTCTATTTATGCAACCTGACTCTCTTCCCTCTATGTATGTAACAAATACATGTATGTGCATCGTCATTTGGACATGTTGTTTGTGGGTGTACTCTATACACTAATATACATATGGTTTCCCCTCTGAAATGTAAGTATAGTACTGTTTGTGGAGATTTTTAATCATCAGATCTCCTTCTGCAAAACAAGGGATTGTTTTCTGTCTATTTGGGCTTGAAATAATAGAGTATAAGTACAGATTTTAGATCTTTAAGTATTATCAAATTATAGTTGGTAAAATTCTGTAAAATTATATAACTTTACCAAACAAAGCCACCCTGTATGATCCTTTTTAAACAAATGAGGAAAACATTTCAGAAAGGTTGAGGTTTGGGGCTTTCCTGGTAGTCCAGTGGTTAAGAATCCACCTTGTATTGCAAGGGACACTGGTTCAATCCCTGGTCCGGGAGGTAGCCGCATGCCTGAGGGCAGCTAGGCATGTGTACCACAGCTACTGAACCTATACTCTGGAGGCCACAAGCCCCGATTGCTGAGCCCATGTACAACTCCTGAAGCCTGTGCACCTTGGAGCCCGTGTTCCTCAGCAAGAGAAGCCACCTCAGTGAGAAGCCCATAGTGAAGTGAAAGTTGCTCAGTTGTGTCCAACTCTTTGTGACCCCTGGAATTCTGCAGGCCAGAATACTGGAGTGGGTAGCCCTTCCCTTCTCCAGGGGATCTTCCTAACTCAGGGATCAAACCCAGGTCTCCCGCATTGCAGGCGGATTCTTTACCAGGGGAGCCACGAGGGAATCTCCTAAGAAGCCCGTGCACTCCAACAAAGAGTAGCCCCCACTCATCACAACTGGAGAAAGCCCATGTGCAGCCACAAAGACCAATCATAGCTGTAAAATTAGATAAATATTAAAAACAACACCGAAAAGCAGAACATTTAGAAAGGTTAAGAGATTTTACCTAAAGTTACACACTTGATTGGTGACAGAACCAGGAAAGGAAATAGACCTTTTGATTCCAGATTATGCAGTTTCTACTGTATCATATTTTGCCATATGATATTAAAAAATTATATTCTACATTAAAAGGAATCCAATATTGGTCTATAAAATAGGTACCCTATGAAAGTGAAATTACTTAAATGGTAATGAATATTTAGCTGGAGTGAAGATGGGGTTCCTACTGGGAGGTTTAGCATTCCTTACAGAGGAGAACAGTTTGGTGAAGAAATAATTATACATAATCTTGGTATCACAGAGCCAGGCAAGGAAATTGGTGGTTGTTAATGTAATTATGATATGGATCTAATTAGCCATGAAATGTCATCAAATATCTTTCTATTGAATGAGTCCTTTAATCTGCAGAGTGAATTATCTCAATATTTTAAAATAAGTAGATGGTTCATAAGCATATAAATGTTCTTTTAATTGGATAATTTGTTAAATTGACTTTCTAAGCTTATACCAGTTGTTTTTGTGTTATTCCATTGTTGATGATTTTAGGCAAGAAGTGCCACATGAGATTGATTTGGATAAGATTTTCCAAGAGGGTGCAAGCACAACCCCAGATACAAAGCTACAAAATACATCCTTATATAATTCGAAGGTCTGGACCACTAAAGATCAAGGAGAACGAAAAGTAGCTATTCATTTTGTGAAAAATAATGGTATTCTTCCACTTTCAAATGACTGTCTAATTTTGATAGAAGGTATGATGTTTTTACTGTTTTATTAACATACAGCTTTTTCTTCTGCCTTTCTCTGATTAATTATTGTTAAATTTATTTTAGGGGCAACCTTGGACATATAAAGTCAAAATATTATTGCTTTAAATTTCAAATAATATATGTAACAATTATATTCAAATAGATACATAAACATATACATATCTAAGCTTAACTGAATGACATTTTGAAATTAGACATTAAACTCAAGTGTTTGCATTTGTTCATCTTGTTGGAGTCCTGCATGCAATCTTAATGCGATCCAGTGTGGTTTTTGAGCTAAATAATAATCAAGAAGCTGTTTATTATATATAGTTGCTGTTGACTTGGCCTCTGGATGTCACTCTTGTTTCATAAAAATTACAATGAAAGTCATCTATTGATAGCTAAAAGCAAGGAAGGAATCCTAACTCAAGTAAAGATAACTTGACATACAGTATTTTAAAAGAATGAAGCTTTAAGTCAGATTTATTTTTGCATTTCTTTTATACTTTTGTCTTATTTTTATCTAATATTTATATAACAATCCATAATAAAAGAAGACCACTTCTAATTTGAAATAGAGAAAACTTTAGTTTCATTTTGTAAATTAACTGATCTTTATTACAGTGAAATATGATCATTTTTATTACTGACATTTTTCTGTTTATAAAAGTAATTCGTAATCTTTTAAAAAAATAATTATATATATATGTGAATACATATGTGTATAAACATTGGTGTTTTCATGAACATTTCTTGTTTTAATACATTATAGCATACAGGAAACTATTCGAATTAATTTCTATATCTTAACTGATTTAATAATCACAATAATCCTCTGAAGTTGGTACTATTATTATAAGCTATTTTATGCATGAGAAAACAACCACAGAGAGATAAATGTCTTTCCCAGTATAATGACTAGTGAAACTGAGTTGCCTCCTGTTTTTTGACATAGTAACTCTGTGATAAACTTTATCTCCCCCTGGATGAAGTATAATTATGGGAGCACAAAGAATTAAGTAAATGTTACCCAGTTTCTCTCTAGGAAAGTTATCGTAGTGTGCGTATGCTTTAGTAGCATATGAAATTATCTGTTCCCCTACCCTCATCATTATGATATACTAGAGCTTTAAAAGACTTGGCCACTTTTATGAGTGAAATGTGGTGTCTTACTCCATTAACAGTATTTTTACCTGTACCAGGAGATAGACATAAAAACAGAAAGACACGCACACACAAATGGAGTAAGACTATTTATATGCCCTAAAAATAAAATAAAGCCATGATCCTATCAGACTATATTAGAACTGTCCTTGTAGAGCCAACTAAGAGGATGTCAAATACGCCTTCGGGTCCTTCTGTGCTTTGCTGCCTCCCACAGAATTCTGTGCTTAGCCAAGTTGGCCTTGAGCGTCCAAAGGAAGCTTAACAAAGAAGTCCCTGTAGTTCCTGCTTCTGTCTTTAATTACCAGTTATCCCTCCAACTTTCAGTCTCATCTCCTACCTCAATTCCCATCCCACCCTCTAGGCATACTGAACTGGTCATACATCCTAAACCTAGTGTATTTCTCTGTAGCTCTTTGCCATTCCATTGCCACTTTCCTGGGAAATTCTGCTCTAAAACTTCTTCAGAAGTAAATGCAGCAATTCTCCTTATTCAGCAATTCACATATAATATTTAATGAACACCTACATGCATCACACATTTTTCTGATTCATCAGGCAGATTTGAGTGGTTCTTATTACATACCATATGAACTTCTAGTAGGGTATTTTTCTTATATTTGTGCTTTAGCTGTCTGTTTATAGATTAGTTGTCTTTATTAGAATGTAAAAATTCCCTGAGGTCAGAATGCATGTAATTTTAATCTGTGTAACTTCAACACCTAGAGTAGTAAACCTGATGTGTAACTAGCTTTATTTGCAACCCTATGGACTAGAGCCAGCCAGGCTATTTTTATTTTATCATATTTCTGAGTATTATAACTCCAAGCCTAGGCTAGGATCTTAACTGTAGTTAGATCCTGCTATTACAGAGCTGAGAAAAGAAGTATGGGAGTTGGGCAAGTTAAAATGCCACAAAGCTTGCTGTTCTCACCAAGATTTATCCACTTTTTTTGAATGAACACTCCTTGAATTGTTGCAAACCTTTGGTTAATTTCTGTACTTAGTCACTCAGTCCTGTCTGACTCTTTGTGACCCCATGGACTGTAGCCTGCCAGGCTCCTCTGTGGTAGGAATTCTCCAGGTAAGAATACTGGAGTGGATTGCCATGCACTCCTCCCAGAGATCTTCCTAACCCAGGGATTGAACCCAGGCCTCCCACATTGCAGGCAGTTTCTTTACCGTAAATAGAGTTCTGAAAAAGTTGAATTTGATAATTTTTGCCATAGTTATTTTTGCTATTATAGAGATGTGTATTTTTGAATGTTTTTACTCCACTATGCTATACCAGAAATACTTCCCCCTCACAATTGAATTTCAACATTACAAATTTTATACAAACTTTAGGAAATACACAGAACTATTTTTATAAATCCTGTTCTGTTTCCCTGGAGAGGAAAAATTATCAGTCTAAGTAAAAGTGTACCAGAAAAGGTACTGGTAGGTTTGAGTAATCAGAGATAAGGCTGCCTTCTAATAATGGTATGCCATTGAACATTCTATTTCTTCTCAGCCAACTTGATGGTTTTAGTGCCCTTCCTGTCATAACATTTGGGTGTGATGATTTTTCATAGGAAAAATGTACAAACACTATACAGGAGTTTCGATTACTTGAACTGTTCACATCTATATTTAAATTAAATGTTAAACTGAAAAGAACTGTGAACCATGAACTTCCATATGTTCAGCTGGTTTTAGAAAAGGCAGAGGAACCAGATCAAATTGCTAACATCCACTGGATCATCAGAAAAGCAAGAGAATTCCAGAAAAACATCTATTTCTGCTTTATTGACTATGCCAAAGCCATTGACTGTGTGGATTACAATAAACTGTGGAAAATTCTGAGAGATGGGAATACCAGACCACCTGACCTGCCTCCTAAAGGAGATAAGTCCTGGGTATTCATTGGAAGGACTGATGTTGAAGCTGAAACTCCCAATACTTTGGCCACCTCATGTGAAGAGCTGACTCATTTGAAAAGACCCTGATGCTGGGAAAGATTGACGGCAGAAGGAGAAGGGGATGACAGAGGATGAGATGGTTGGATGGCATCACCGACTCAATGGACATGGGTTTGGGTAGACTCCGGCAGTTGGTGATGGATAGGAATGCCTGATGTGCTGTGGTTCATGGGGTTGAAAAGAGTCGGACACAACCAAGCGACTGAACTGAACTGATCTGCCAGTTGAGAAATTGTATGCAGGTCAAGAAGCAACAGTTAGAACTGGACATGGAACAACAGACTGGTTCCAAATAGGAAAAGGAGTCCATCAAGGCTGTATCTTGTCACCCTGCTTATTTAACTTATATGCAGAGTACATCATGAGAAATACTGGGCTGGAGGAAGCACAGGCTGGAATCAAGATTGCTGGGAGAATTATCAATAACCTCAGATATGCAGATGACACCACCTTTATGGTAGAAAACAAAGAAGAACTAAAGAGCGTCTTGATGAAAGTGAAAGAGGAGAGTGAAAAAGTTGGCTTAAAGCTCAACATTCAGAAAGCTAAGATCATGGTATCCGGTCCCATCATTCATGAGCAAATAGATGGGGAGACAGTGGAAACTGTCAGACTTTATTTTTGGGGGCTCCAAAATCACTGCAAATGGTCATTGCAGCCATGAAATGAAAAGATGCTTACTCCTTGGAAGGAAAGTTATGACCAACCTAGATAGCATATTAAAAAGCAGAGACATTACTTCACCAACAAAGGTCCATCTAGTGAAGGCTATGGTTTTTCCAGTGGTCACGTATGGATGTGAGAGTTGGACTATAAAGAAAGCTGAGTGCCGAAGAATTGATGCTTTTGAACTGTGGTATTGGAGAAGACTCTTGAGAGTCCCTTGGACTGCAAGGAAATCCATCCAGTCCATCCTAAAGGAAATCAGTCCTAAGTGTTCATTGGAAGGACTGATGTTGAGGCTGAAGCGCCAATACTTTGGCCACCTGATGCAAAGAACTGACTCATTGGAAAAGACCCTGATGCTGGGAAAGATTGCGGGCAGGAGGAGAAGGGGACGACGGAGGATGAGATGGTTGTATGGCATCACCAACTCAGTGGACATGAGTTTGAGTAAACTCCAGGAGTTGGTGATGGATAGGGAGGCCTGGCGTGCTGCAGTCCATGCGGTCGCAGAGTCAGACACAACTGAGAGACTGAACTGAACTGAAGTGAAAACTGAAAAGATTCATTTCAAACTCAAGAGTAAATTTGCCTAGACATTAGTAGTATATAGCAAACTTAATAATGGGAATCCTGTCATTTTTTCATTCTCAACTTCATTCTTTTTAGGTCATTTGAACCGAAGTGTTCAGGCATAAAGAGCAATTTGTATAAATTTTAAAAGATGATGGTTCATATTTCACAAACCTTTTGTTTTGCTTATATCTCAGCATTTTTGCTTAGTGGTTTCTTTAATCAATGAATAGGATCCTAAGTTTACAAATTTCTGTTTTTAACAATAAATGTATAAGTGTGTTAAATTAATGACATGTGTTGTCTTTTTCTGTCCATCCTTTTAGTCTTTTACTGCCCCTAAGGTGTTGCACAATAAATACCCCAGTTTGTCTACTTTATATTTGTACTATTTGAAGGGTTTATTTGTTCCCTTTTAATAGGAGGTACACTCAGTGAAATCTGCAAACTCTCAGACAAGTTTCATAGTGTAATTCCTGTAAGATCTGGCCATGAAGACCTGGAAGTCCTTGACCTTTCAGCTCCATTTCTTATACAAGGAAAAATACATCACTATGGGTATGTTTTCAATAATGGGAATTTTTAATTTTATTTATTTGTTTATTATTTTATCCCACTTGTTACTACTGTATTCAGTGGATAGTGGTTGAGTACCAGTTTATAGGTGATAGATTTTTTTGGTACATGTATCTTCTTGAATAGCATGTATATTGAGTGTCTGTACTCTGCTAGGTTTAAGGCTGCCCTAAAAGCTAATATTCATTTGCTTTCTAAAAATTTCGATACTTGTTACAGAGAAGGTTCAGAGCTGCATGCTAGTAAAAGTTAGGTAATTGAATTCCAGAATTTCTGTGCCACAAAGTTATAAATGAGTTGCCAGTGGGAAAGTAAAAGATATAAAAATACATTAGGAGCTACTTACTAGGTTTGGAAAGAGGCAGTGTAGATAGCATCTGTGTTTCCACCTGATCAAACAGTCAAAGGGTTCTGCTTTGTGAAACCTTGGGCTATAGAATATTTTCTGCTTTATTGGAAAACACCAGACTGTTTCCCAGTGATTATGGTTCAGTCGTGCGTGTGTGCATGCTAAGTTACTTCAGTTGTGTCTGACCATTTGTGACCCTGTGGACTGTAGCCCTCCAGATTCCTGGCTATGGAACTCTCCAGGCAAGAATACTGGAGTGGATTGCCGTGTGGGTGAATCAGCAATGTGTGAAAATTTGCTTACCTTGGATTCTCCTTGACACGTAGTTCTTGGTATTAGTCTGACTTGTGACTTTGTTAGACTGATGAGCATCAAATAGTATCTATGTTGCTTTGGTGAGTTTAAACATCTCTCCTGCTTGTTGGCTATCTAGGTTTTCTCTTCTGTGAACTCCATGTACAGATTGTCCACTCGTTGGCCCCTGTTTTGGTTCTTGTGTGTGTTTGTGCCACGTGCTTACTCGCTCAGTCGTGTCCGACTCTGTGGCCCCCTGGACTGCAGCCCGCCAGGCGCCTCCATCCAGGGGATTCTCCAGGCAAGGATACTGGAGTGGGCTGCCATGCCCTCCTCCGGGGGATCTTCCCGACCCAGGGATCCAGCCCATGTCTCCCGCGTTGCAGGCGGATTCTGTACTATCTGAGCCACCAGGGAAGTCCTGTGTGTGTTTAGCCGATTCTAATAATTCTACAAAGAGATGTAGAAAGTATTTTTGTAAGCTTTTATATGCAGTTACATGCATCTCATCAAACTTCTAGTCCATCCTCTACTTTTTTAACTGTAGTTCCTTTTATTTTATAGATTTTTCCAAGATTAATATATTCATATTTACCAAAATGTTTGACAAGACCTTAAAGTTTTTATAAAACTTGACTTAGATTTCTGGATATGATACTTTTTTAATAGAACTGAAACCACTGCTTCAGATTTTTAGCAGTTGCACATCTTTTAAGAATTTGTTTGTCCTTGAATCTATTTTAGTAATGAAAGTTTTCTAGAATAGTATTTCGTTTGTTTTTCAGGTCTAAGTTTATTGACATAAAATTATTCATAGTGCTTAAGTCTTCCTCTTCTTGAATTCACTTCATATTATTTGCAACTTTTTGATCCTTGGCCTTTTTTGCCAAAGCAACAACTAGCTTTTGTTTTGTTGATGGTCTGTATTTTGTTTATTATTGTTCTTTACTTTTTTCCTTTACTTTCTGTAGGTTTCCTTAGTACTCCATTTTTGTAATGTTTTAAATTGAATGTTTGCCTCACTTAATTCATTGTTTTTTAGTATACGTTTAAATATTTATATTGAAGTCGATAATTTTCCCCTGAGAAAATAGCCATAGCTTTAACCGAAGGTTTGATAGGTCCTATCTTTCTTATCATTTCTAAATGTTTCACAATTTCCATTATGATTTCTTTGGCCCATTAATTATTTCACTGTGTATTTTAAATTTTTCACACACTCATTTTAGGTGCTACATTCTTATTTATATTTTAGTTAATTACTTTTTAACCAAATAGGTTGATGTATTTCATAATGATTCATCTTCGCTTTATCAAGGAATATGTTTTTTCATAATTTGTACATACTACATAGATTTTTAAAAGAATGTGTATTTTCTAACAGTTGTGTTTAATGTTTAGTAGTATTTAGTTATGTCCATTAGACAAGCTTATTAATTGTATCCAAACCTTCTTTCCTTTGTCATTTTATCTATACAGTACCTTCTTAGAGGCTACAGTTAATGTCCTCTGTGATTGTGAGTTTGTGACATTTTATTCTGTCAATGTGTGCTTTATATGTTTTGAGTCTTTTTTGCTTGTTCATTCAGGTTCAGCATTTCATCTTCTTGGTGAATTCAGTGTATTGTATGTCCTTATGTAAAAACTTCATCTATAATCATGATTTTTTGTTGTAAAGTTTATTTTTTTTCATATTCTTATAACTGTATCAGCTTTTTTGGTTGGTAATTAATTGCATGGTGTACCTTATTCTCAGCCCATTGCTTTTATATTTCTTTGTTGTTGTATTTTAGTAGGTCTCATAAATGAATACCAGTAGATTTTAGTTGTTTTTTGTAGATGTTTTAAAATAAGTTAATTGCTGAAATATCTAGGTTTTATTTCTACACTATATTTCATGTTGTTTTACCCTTGGTTGTGGTGGTGGTGGTTTAGCTGCTAAGTCATGTCCAACTCTTGCGACTCCGTGGACTGTAGCCGCCAGGCTCCTCTGTCCATGAGATTCTCCAGGCAGGAACAGTGGAGTGGGTTGCCATTGCCTTCTCCACACTTACCATAGTATTGTTGTTTCCCTTTTCATCCTTTTTTGTTATTACTTTATTTCTCCAGTCATCTATTGGATTAGTTTATAAAAATGTTCTTGTTTTTCTCCTTTTTCCTCTTTCATTACTTTGGAAGTAATGAATTCTCTAATTTATGCTTGTTACTTTTTAATTTTTAATTTGTATACTTAATCAATGTCTAAAGTTTAATATTATGGCCATTTTTAAAGGTAACTCCCCCAGTTACCTTTTTCTGTTAAAGAAGATGCTTTGGTGTATTTGAAGAGTGGAAGGAGATAATATTTAATATAGTTACCCTCTGTTCCTCCCCAGATTGCAAATGAAAAGTATTCTGCATGAACCTTTTGAATGTTAATTTTTATATTTTTGTTCAAGCGTATTTTCTTATCAACATCTCCTAAATATTAATATATAATAAAAAGTAAATTACTTATATTTACAATGTTTATATATTAGTAAAGCAAAATATCTATACTAGATAATGTACAATTTTAAGTGTATTATATGATTTTAGACTGATTTATATTACAAAGAATAAATATAGTATTGCGCAGGCATGCCCAGTTGCTCAGTCTTGTCCAGCTCTGCGACTCCATGGAGTGTAGCCCATCAGGCTCCTCTCTCCATTGAATTATCCTGGCAAGAATACTGGAGTGGGTTAGCATTTCCTCCAAAAGATCTTCCTAGCCCAGGGATTGAATCCACCTGTCCTGCATTGACAGGCAGATTCTTTACCACTCTGCCACCTGGGAAACCCCTAACTATAGCATTAGGCATCATAAACTATGATTCTCTAAATATGTCCTAGTACTAACTTCTTTAGTTAGAGTAACTTTCTCCTATTGGCTATATTTATAAATTTAAGGTCTTGGGTATTACATATTGTTCTCAGAGCCATAAATCAAAAGAGTCTTTAGAGTTTTTCACTTTACGAATAAGGAAATTGGCCAAATTAATTAACAGCCTGCACCTGGAACCTTTCTCATTGTCAGCTTAGCAAAGTAAATTCTGACTGTACTATCTTTTTTGATTGCTTCTATTGTAAGGAGTTTATTTGTTTTAATAATTCTGTTTGTAATATGCACATTAAAATACAGAAATTGCAGTGCTCTTTTGTTTAATAATATACTTTTTAAATTGTGCATGCCTAAACAGCAAAGATTTATAATAATTAAATGAGTTGTAATAATTACTTATAATAAATTATTTTTTCTTTTATTGATTTCAGATGTAAACACTGCTCTAGTTTGAGACCAATAAAAAATCTAAATTCCCTGGTTAATAAAACATCGTGGATTCCTTCTTCTGTGGCAGAAGGTTAGCTAAATTTCTCTGTCCTGTAATTGTAACTGTCTTTGTATAGGATAATCTCACTGATAATATTTTAGTATTTGTGGATATTTTAAAATCAGAGCAAAGGTTATGCTAAAGTTTAGTTTTTCTTAAGCAGAACCATTCACAGTCATCATAATAAAAATTTAAATATTTTAAAAACCTGAAAATGTACTTTTAAGAATCTTCCAGTATTTTTCAGTTACTACATTTTAATTTTCAATAATTTAGTATTAATCATAAATACAACTTGTGAAAAATCTCTCCAGTTTATGGTATCTTGGGTTTGAAAAGAATTTTAGAGCTAGCTATTAGAACTTTTTACCCAATACAAGTCTTTAGCTGGAATAATAAGAGTCTTTTTATATCACATCATTAACTGTGGTCATCCAGCCTTGGCTTAAAACTCTCAGCGACTGGGGACCCATTTACATTGCTAAGTCACTTCAGTTGTGTCCAACTCTGTGAGACCCCACGGACAGCAGCCCACCAGGCTCCTCTGTCCTCGGGATTTTCATTGTAAGGTAACAAATCTTACTTTTTAGATGCAGTACTTAACAGTGGGGCAAAATCTGCTTACCTGCAATTTCAACATGAGTCACGTTCTGTCTACTGTTAAGAGAATTAGAGTCCGTGTGTTCCCTCTTCTATAAAATCAGTAGACTGTGCATTTGAATGTAATCTGTCAAGTATTCATTAAGTCCTTATTTCTCCAAGCAGGTATCCACACTTCCTTTGGTATTTTCTCATGTTTCTTACTGCTTTATTTCTCCTCTTCAATAAGCATTCTATTTTACCCATGTTCTTCTCAAAGTTTGATACTCAAAGCTAGAAATAGGGCTGCAGATGTTGGCCAGTTCAGAATATGGAGAAAACCTTTATTCCCTAAAATTGGACAGTGCTCCTGCTTGCCTGAAAATTTTATTGTGTAGATATTGGTTTGTATTCTTGCTTTTGTTTTCTTTCTCTTTTAATTTAGCTATGTGATACTACTAATTCATGTTTTGTTTGTGGTCCAGTTAAAATCCAGGTTAACTTTTGCATGAGTTTCTTGCTGTGTCCTTCAAGCTTGGTCTCATCATCCTGTACTTAATGTAGTTCTTCGTTTGCTTATTGGTCTCTTAGAGTAGGTTTTCTGTTCATCCTTCTTGGTTTTAGCCCACAGTCTATTGAGTACTATTGAATCTTGAAAATCAGTTCCTCTCTATTAGTGATTTTTCTCATGTCTGTATGCCCTAATTTATTTTTCTTACTTGCCCCCTTTATTAGTCATATTTGAATATGAATTCCACAGATGGAAGACAATATTCCATTATATAAGCATCTTGAATGTCTTTCATTTATAGACACAAAGTAAGATGTTCATTTTAACCTATACATTTTCATATGATTTAGTATCTTTAATTTCTTCCTTTTTCCTCATCTTAACCAAATTATGAAATCTCAGATTCTGGCATCATTCAACCAGATGCTATCTTTTAAAAAATAAGTGATCTCTGTGCTTAAAATCCAAAGGATAGAGACAGGTTACAAAATCCTAACCATTGAACTGTATGCTGTTTTTTTTAAGAACATTCTGACATTTAAATTTTCTCTTTCATAAGCTAACATGCATTGAATTGCCTTTTATATTTTCTATGAAGATCGACTCATTTTAAAGATAATGCTATATCAGTATTTAGTTTTTTAAAAAGATACTGGGACTTCTCTGATGGTCCAGTGGTTAAGAATCCAGGACAATACAAGGACATGGGTTCCCTCCCTCGTCTGGGAAGATCCCACATGCCGCAGAGCAGCTAAGCCCTTGTGCCCCGGCCACTGAGCCCACACTCAAGAGCCTGTGCTCCGCAACAAGAGAAGCCCCCGCAGTGAGAAGCCCCTGCACTGCAATGGAGAGTGTCCCCCGCTTGCCACTCACAACTAGAAAAAGCTGTCATGCACAGGGCAGACCCAGTGCAGCCAAAACATAAATTTTTGCAAATAAAATTAACAAAGATACCATTGCTCTTGAGTCATTGTCTCTATACAGGTGTAGTATAATATTCCAAAATTACCCTTCTAAAATGAGCTTAACATATTAGTATCAGGGAACAAAAAGGAGTGCTTTTTTTTTTTTTTTAATCTCTTGAATTATTTTAGTAAACAAGATTAACAGGAACATAATATCACAAAACAACTTTTTTCTTTACTGTTATTAAAAGGCATAGTGGGACTTCTTAGTGGTCCAGTGGTTGTGAGACTCCATGCTTTCACTGGAGGGAGCACAGTGTGGTCAAAGAAAAACGACGTAGGAGATTCATATGGTTTCAACTTTTTTCCTTCATTAGCACTGGGCATTGTTCCCCTCCGACAAGTGTTTGTGATGACATTTACTCTTGATGATGGAACGGGAGTATTGGAAGCTTACCTCATGGATTCTGTAAGTAACAGAGGTAGTGAAGATATTTCTAACTATTAGAAGATATTTCCAAAATAGTACTTTTTTGAATTTTAATATATTTATCCATGCTTACCTTATTACTGAGAACATTTAAGGCAACTCAGAAGAATAAATAAAACACAAGCACATAAATCTTAAATTATGTATGTATTTACTCTCTTGATTTGACACTATAATCTTAATATGTGAATAGTGAGAAATTGAAAAATCAGCATTTAAGGAAAGACTCCTTCTCTATACCATGCAGAAGTTCCACTCCAAGAACAGGAGGCAGAGGTGTGGCCATACCCTCAGGCGTTATCTATTAGCATTTCACTGGGCTTTTTAAGTCTCCAACATTTCATATTGGAAAGAATGAAATTACTTTGAAGGGGAGATCCATTGTATTATGTGAAGCTTGGTAGCTATCTACAAGACTACCTTCATGTCTAACAATTTCAAGTTGAGGGGTTCCCTAGACAAAGACCCTTACCTCTGACACCAGTCGAAAGTACAGAGGTCTCCAGGACCACTCTTAGTTTTGATAATTTACTAGAAAGACTCACAAAACTTAGTGTGTGCATTATGCTCACTGTTAACAATTTATTATGGCTAAAGGGTATAGGTTAAAATCATCAAGGGAAGAGGTGCATGAATCTGAATCCAGGAAAGTTTCAGACATGGAGCTAACATTTGTTCTCTTCCTGTGGAGTCGTGGACAGTGTTACTTTCCCTGTAATGATGTGTAGCAGTCCACGTGAGGTGTTACCAACCAGAGCAGCCCAAAGGAGCCTTAGTATCCAGTTTTTATTGGAGCTTCATCAGGTAGTCATTATTGGCTGCCCCTGTGACTTATCTCAGTCTTCAGCCCCTCCAGTGGTCAGGTTAAAACCACATGCTCCAAACTCTCCACCCTAAACCACAACCTGACCCAGGTTCCCCAGGCAAATGCAGACACATCTGTGAGGCGTGATGTTCCAAAGTTTTAGAGGTTACCTCTCAGAAACTGAGGGCACAGGCCAGTGAGGTTTTTACTACACACATTGGGAACAAAACTGGGATAAAGATGAGGACACCTTTTCTTCTGTCTAATCAGTTTATCCATTTATTAAATATTTAATGAGCACCTGCTGTATGCCAAGTGCTATTCTTTGTGATAGGAACATGGCAGTGAGTAAAGCAAGCAAACTCCTTTCCCTCCTAGATCTTACAAATAGTAAAGGAGAAAAAAGTTAAACAAATAAATATATAGTATATATTATACTCTTTTAAACTCGGCACTTAGACATTGTAGGTGCTTAGTCTATGTGCTGTCAAGAGAGTAGTAAACTTCACTGTGTTCTGCTCACTACTTTTATCATTATGTCAAAACAGTTTAACTTGATTTTATATGTATCTCAAAGCTGTCCTTAGATTAAAGTAATGGAGAGTTTAGCACTCTAGTTTATGAATTCTACAATATAAATAGGGTGAAATAGTTTAGATGATTTTAATTAGATAATATTCAAATAATTTCACATTGATTATAACTTCTAATCATTTCCTTGTTTCTTCATGCTTTTCTTAAGGAAAATTTCTTCCAGATTCCAGCATCAGAAGTCTTAAACAATGATAACCTTCAGCATAACATGGAAATGATCATGGATATGTTTTGTCCCCCAGGAGCAAAAATTGGTAGGCAGTAATATTTGTTAATGCCATTCATTCTTTTTCTTGAAATAATACTTAGCTTATGGCTAATCTCTGGACTTTTAGAGGTAAAAAAGTTTTGAAATCTGAATCCATATAAATTTATAAATTAGTGATTGATGAGACTGTATGACCTACCTACTGATGAAGACTGTGGCAAGGATAAGACAGGTATGACTCATAATTCCTGAAATGAAAAAAGATTTTTTATATATTTTGAAATGTATCAGGGGGAGGCAGTTTTGATCACAAACACATTTGATAAGCTGCTTGTGCATACAAACAGTTGAAATTGAGCCAACAGGGATGAAATTTTGACAAACATTTCCTATAAAAAACTCACTTAGTTCACTAATGAATTGTTTATTCAATATTAGCTAATTTCAGATTTTATAAGTTTTATTTTACTAAATATTTTGTTAGCTTTTATTGTTTTCTGTGTAATATTTGATCACCAGCCAGTCTTCAAGTCAGGTTGCACTGATTACACCTACTTCCTTTGGTGGCCATTATTTCTCTTTGCCTTAAATGTGCAGATCTAAATCATTTTAAGGCAATTTGACTTCTTATCACAATTTTTCATCAGTAACAGATTTTACCAGCAGCAAATTTAGCTGTTGTCAGTTTAACTTTTATAGTTTGTCTTAAATCAGGTTTTATTTTCCCCTGATCAGTCTTTGCATTTTATAACAGTTCTAAAAAGAGAGAGTTTTTGTACATCCGTAACTAAGTCTAACTTACATACTTTTATTTGATGTCAGTTTTCATTTTTATTGGCTGTTGAATTCTTTTGGATAGATATTTGAAAATAAAACAGTCATATCAAAAAGCATAGATGTGATAGGCTTTTGATACATACTGCCAGATGGCTTTTCAAGAGCATTTTCCCTATTCATGGTTCTAACGACAGTGTGGGAGAAGCCTGTCTTGCTTGACCCTTGCCAATAGTTAGGACTATATTAAGAGTCTTTCAAATTCAAACTCTAAGAAATATTACCAGACTGTTCTAGAAGGTATATATAGATTCGCTGGGGTCATGACCAAAGCTCAGAAATGGCACCTGTGGCTGCCATATTGCCTGGACAGAGTACCTGGTACCTGACAGGGCTTTCAGCTAGACACATGTAAAGGTGAGCTGGCTTCTTCACAGTCAGCCAAGACAAGCAAAACAGGGGAGATCAGTAAGCACTCGGCAGGGAAAAAAGAAAGGAAAGTCCGCACCAGGGACTTGTCTGGTGGTCCAGTGGTTGAGAATCTGCCTTCCAGTGCAGGAGACGCACGTTCAAGCCCTGGCCCAGGAAGACCCCACATGCCACGGGGCAGCTCAGCCTGTGTGCTGTAACTACTGAGCCTGCTCGTTAGCACTCCTGCGGCTCAACTGCTGAAGTCCAGTGCTCTAGAGCCTGTGCTCTGCAACGAGAGAAGCCACCGTAATGAAGCCCGTGCGCTGCCAGGAGAGTAGCTCCCACTCACTGTAACTAGAGAAGAAAGCCCAAGTAGCAGCAAAGACCCAGCACAGCCAAAAATAAAATGTAAAAAAAAGTTGGGAATGATTTAGATTACTACCTATGATATCAAATGTTTTGAAAACCCTACATCATTACTTTTTCTTGTTATTGGGGAAAAATTCAAATTAGTCAGAATTGCTGCAAAGCAGTAACATGAAGTCAGTGTGTATTTGAAAGAACAGATGATGTTAAATTTGGTGAGTGTATTTATTTACTTCTCAAGCTAAATTAAATATGTTAATTTTACTAGTTAAGTGTTATGCTTAGATACATATTACTGAGTTACATGTTTAGTTTTAATGATTCAGTATCACTTCTTTTTTTGATTTGTAGATGCGTATCCATGGCTGGAATTCTTCATCAGGTCATATAATGTCACAAGTGGAAAGGAGCAGCAGATATGCTATCAGATTTTTGATACTACAATTGCAGATGATGTTATCTAATTTTGACATTCAGCTTAGAGCATATGAAATATTGTACTTTTAGAAAACATTACCATTTTCTATGAGATTGCTATAAAACACATGAAATATCTAATTCTGTAGTTTATTTTCCATTTTAGCCAGTTGTTTTTTTGTTTTTTTGACCAATAGGCATTGTGTTATCTTAATGCCTTCTTGTAAGTTCAAAATGTTCCTGTTGCTCAGAATCTCCAATATGATAGCTGTGAGGGGTATAAAAGAGAAACATCAAATAAATAAGGACTATGTTTTCACTTACTCTTGACTCTTCTCCTTTCAGAAAAGCTATTTTGCTACCCTGCCCTAACAGTTGGAGTAGGAAATGGCAACCCACTCCAGTATTCTTGCCTGCAAAATTCCGTGGACAGAGGAGCTTGGGGGACTGCAGTCCATGGGGTCGCAAAGGGTTGGACCCACCTGAGCTGTTGAGCACAAGCACCCTAAAAACCCTCCCCCTGTTGGTTTTTCCATGTGTCACCCACTGATTTCTCTGCCATCCACCATCACTGGTTGAACTGCTCTTTCTGAAGAAAAAGCATCAGCATTACATTAGCCATGTGGATGATTTTAGCAAGCCTATGGGCTTAGGAAATGTCCTCACCTTAAACCTTCAACTTTTACTGAATGCAAGGATTTGATTTGTTTCATTTTTGTACAGAGGGATCTGCTTAAACAAGTACTCCTTGAAGAAGTGCTTGTCTGCGTGAGCTACAGTGTGCTTTAAAGAGTGATTCGCTTTAAGTGCAAGGAGTGGAATTGCTTTCCTCGGGTGCTGATTTTGACCCGTTGAGGATAACTCCATTGTTTCAGACTTATGTGCTTTGATTGCTTGTTTCTCTACATGATACTAGAAGTTATTCCATTCCTCCTCAAATCTAATCAAGTGGTCAAATTTGCAGTGTTCGTGGCTTACTTGTATTAACCTTTTTGTGAGGATCTTGTGTAAAATGGACTTCTATTTCAGGCTGAACATTGAGAGTGAAATTAATTCAGTATGATAGTCTGCTTTTTACCTGATGATATTTGTCAAATTTAAAATCATGAGTATTCAGTTTTATACAAATACTTGTATATATTTGTATATATGTAAAAATTTGTGTATGTTATTTGCTGATAACAGAGATATAGATCTACCTAGTTCAGTATTAATAAAGAATAAATAAATATATAATTTCAACTGTTTTTATTTATTTGCCCTATGTTGAGCTGAGGCATGATTGGAAGTGAAGAGTCAGAGCAGATGTATCAATATAACGGATATTTAGGACTGTCCGTGCACCAAGTACCATATTACCTAAGTACTTAACTTGTCTTTTGGACTTCTGTGGTGGCTCAGATGGTAAAGAATCTGCCTGCAATGCAGAAGATCCTGGTTTGACCCCTGGGTCAGGAAGATCTCCTGGAGAAGGGAATGGCTACCCACTCCAGTATTCTTGCCTGGAGAATTCCATGGACAGAGAAGCCTGGTGGGCTACAGTCATGGGATCACAAAGAGTCAGACATGACTGAGTGACTAACATGTATTTTAGTTTCAGGCAACCCACTTTCCTGATAAGAAAACTAAGACTTGACAAGCTGACTTGCCTAAATGCATACAATTATTAAGTGTCAGTCAGCACTTCAATTCACACTGTCTCTGCTCAGAGGCCGCACTGCTAATAACCACTCCAGGATTCTGGAGCAAAAGCTAGCATGGGATTTTTCTGCAAGTGAGTTCTCCCTTAAATATCTGAAGTAATGTTGGAGATAGGTTAAAAGAGAAGTCAGTGATGTGTTCTCTGACACTAACCAAAAGGTTTTTCACACATTATTGACAAAAAAGGATTGGATATCTGATTTCCTCTGTTCACAATAACTCTAAATTAGAGCTCCTGAGTATATTAACACATCTCCATGGCTAAATACCCATCTCCCCCCATCACCAAATTGTCAGCATGTTCGAGACAGTGAAGGAGACTGATGCTGCTGTTTTGGATTCAAACGATTGGAGGAAAAAAGTGTTCAGAACCATACAATTGAGTCGGTATGTTTCAGTGTTGGTGGTACGGTAGGGAGACAAGAGTGAGAGAGGCATTTTCTCTTCCTTCGAGAAGCACCCAGTCTAGGGGAGTAGCAGTCAGAGGGCAGTGGGTACCACACGTGTCAGCCTGGGCTGTCCTGTTAATAAAGTAAGTCTTCCTATGAGTTTTCGTGCTTTCTGTTTGTTCATTTTGATAAACCCCAAGACTGTCATTTGTTTTGTTTTCTAAATTGTCAGTTTTGAACAAAAAGAGTTTGTCAACCAGTAGTGTTTATCCAGTGATATATGTACCTTACCCAAATCGGGAACCCTAAGTTTTAGAGGAGTTCCATTTCTGGAGCAGCACCTAGTTCATTGTGCCCAGGTTGAAACCCTGTCCCCTTTGTGGTCCCTGTGAATGGTGGTAGAAACTTCCCACCAGACTTTAAATGACATAAACTTAAGAATGCAGTTTGTGTTCACCCTCTTCCTCAGTTTCTAGTCTCCACAGCTTCCATTGTTTCAGACACTACTGGATCAACTCTTGAGGCCCCTGCCCTGTCGTATATGAGGAAGAGAGTGCATGTCTTAGAAAATTTGAGGCAGTTGATCCTTCTTTATCTAGATGTGACAATGAAAAGTACCTGCTCAAAGTCTGTTTCTGTGGCCACCCTCATACTGCCTTATTTGAAGGAGTGCGTCATACTGCCTACCAAGAAGGAGTGCGTCATTCCCCACTTCTTTTTACCCTGGTCATGTTGTTGCACATTGGGCGTTGTTTCTAAATAAATACGGAAATGTTGATGTTGATAGTCTTAAAGGAGCTGAATACATGTCTGACTACCTGGGAAAGCAGTCGCCACACAATACTGGCTGCTGGATTTTTGAATCCTGCACCTGGGGCTACCCTGGTGTCTCAGGAATAAAGAATCTGCCAGCAATGTAGGAGACACAGCTTCCTTCCCTGAGTCAGGAAGATCCCCTGGAGAAGGAAATGTCTCTTGCCTGGGAAATCCCATGGACAGGGGAGCCTTGAGAACTACAGTCCAGGGGTTGCAAGAGAGTCGGACTGGACTTAGCAACTAAGCCACCACCCAAGCTACTTGCACTCACAGAACTGGACCAAAATCTTCCTCCCGCCTGCTTACCAGCTTAGTGCCATTTTGTTTCCAAAGTCAAAGCATTCGTTTGTCACTAATTGTGACTCTTAACCGAGCCAACTCTTCTATACCTTCTGGAAAATTTCACTGGTACCTGGGAAAAACACTACATTATTTTGATTATTTTCAGTGTCTTGAATTTTGACCATGCATTTCATTGAGTTTTGCTTTTATCCAACATTTAAAAAAAAATGAAAGTACTACTTGTAAAAGTTTGAAACAGCATAAGCTATATAAGTTTGTATTAATTGCTGGTTTAACTAGCACCCCAGAGGAAAACACTTGCAATAATTTGGTATATCATTTTCCAGACTTTTTCCTGAGAACAACTATGTATATATATACATCTTTAAAATAGCATCATGTTACGAATATATTTCTGCAACTTGCTTCTGTCACTCTGCAGACTTTTTTTGTTAGTACACATATAAGGGGGCTTCCTTGGTGGCTCAGGATGGTAAAGAATCTGCCTGCAATGCTGGAGACCTGGGTTTGATCCCTGAATCAGGAAGATTCCCTGGAGAAGGGAATGGCTACCTACTCTAGTATTCGTGCCTGGAGAATTCCATGGATAGAAGAGCCTGGTGGGCTACATTCCATGGGGTTACAAAGAGTTGGACATGACTGAGTGACTAACACACACACTCGTGTGTTAGAAACTTGTTTGTAATCACTCAGTAATGTTTTAGTGGGCAATTATTACTGTTTAGACTCTTATCCGGTATTGTTTTCCCTCTGGGCTTCCCTTGTGGCTCAGCTGGTAAAGAATCTGCCTGCAATGTGGGAGGCCTGGGTTTCATACCTGGGTTGGGACGAGTCCCTGGAGAAGGGAAAGGCTACCCACTCCAGTATTCTGGAGTTTTATTAAAAACTTTCATTAAAATTTTTTTTTTTTTTTAAGAGTTTTCCCTTTAAATAAATCTGAGCCCCTGGGACCTCATTTCACTTTTACCCCCTGGGGGTTTTCAAGTGATCAGAATTTTGAAAGCCTGTCCATACTTCCTAATACAGGTTAAGACTCTGCCATAGACATAGCTGCCTTGATATATTCTTTTATGCTCTTTTAAAGAACTCATTGTGAAAAAATCATGTTAATGTAAAAAAAAATGCCTCCTGTAGCGCTTTTCATTAGGAAATTCAGGCTCTTTGACGGCTATAATGGGTCACACTCAAGTTCTAGAGCATGATTTTAAGTGAAATGAAAAAAATTTCTTCCTGTGTTGGCCCCTCGGGGTCTCTGGATAGTGTCAAAGCCTCCCACCTACTCTAGGAAAGGCAGAGTGATCTTTCTTCTCCACCCTCTGGTACTAGGAAATAATATCAGAACTCACCAGGGTGCTCAGGTATGTGAGATCATATCTTCTGGCAGTCAGGAAATGAATCAGTAGCACTCTGTATTATTGTTCCCTTCAGTGTTGTGATTTAAGCTGTTCGGAAATGTGAGATCACTTAGGATTTCAAAGTGATGATCGTCTTACAAAGAGATTAATGTCCCTTCCATTCAAGACTGCTTTTGATGGGTAGAAAAGCATTAGGCATCAATTACAATGATAAAGATAATGCATCAATGTGTAAGGGAGCTCTCCCTCAGATGTGCCGATTGGTGAAACATGGGTCGTTCAGAGACTCTACTATTTTTAGACCATAGCAATATCCTGATGAATGTCTGTCTTGTCTTCCCCTTGAAATCTAGGCCACAAAGTCACATTGGTATTTGTGTGTGCATGTGAGTATATGCTCACGTTTATTCTCTGCTTTGAGTTCACTTTGCAGGGCACTGTGTTGGAATTTACTTGACAACCTTATCCACAACTGCCAAAGCAAGACATTTCCAACTTGTGTGAAAATTTTCTTTTATTTCAGTTATTCCACAGTACTTTGAAGACGTGGAGCCTGTGTTTACTGAAAGCCTTATCATCTATTAATAAAATATTTCATCAAATATTGTTGCAATTTCTAAATAGGTACCTTTTCATATATAACCTGAAACCCTGGTATATGCATTTTTCATTTTCCTGTACCTTCAGAATGATTTTTCCCTGCTGTGCAATATGGATTTACAGATAAAGCCAATTTGTCTTTACATAAAACTATCCCTCAGCAGATTTTTGTCCTCCATTAGAGGGCAAAGTCTTTCTAGAATTTCTCTTGCCAAGTTTAGCTACCTCTTAAATGATTTTCTGTCCCAAGTTGCCGTAAGTGTTAATAACAAAGGTAATACATTTAAAAATCACAATTGCTGAAGTCAGGTGAAAACACTGCTTGTGATAGGTAGTCATAGTTGTGGTTTTATGGGGTTGTGTGGGAAGTACTATGGGCTTCCCTGTGGCTCAGACAGTAAAGCCTGCAATGTGGGAAACCCAGGTTGAGTCCCCGGGTTGAGAGGATCCCCTGGAGAAGGGAATGGCTACCCACTCCAGTATTCTTGCCTGGAAAATTCCATGGACAGAGAGTCCTGGTGGGCTACAGTCCATGGGGTCGCAAAGAGTTGGACACGACTGAGTGACTGACACTTTTGCTTAGGAAGTCCTATGTGTTTACTCCCCATGGTTCTTGAATGTTAAACTTGCCCTTAAATTTTGGAATCATTAACAAATACTTCTGCACAATGATCAAAGCTTAAATGGAGGTTAGCTCAAGAATACAGAGTAGGCATTTAAAAGTCAGCTCACGCCTTTACATTCATTTATAATTCATATTGTGTGTATCCAAAGAAGAGTTGAATGTGGTTTACAATAAAATAGAAACATGGGACACAGCCTTTGGAAATAGAGCAAGAAGACAAGAACTAAATAAAGAGAAGAATGTCAAAGCAATTCAAAATTTGAAACCTATGGGCTACTGCAGGTTTTGAACAATATTGGAAGGACTGATGCTAAAGACGAAACTTTGGCCACCTCATGGGAAGAGTTGACTCATTGGAAAAGACCCTGATACTAGGAAAGATTGAGGGCAGGAGGAGAAGGGGACAATAGAGGATGATATGGCTGGATGGCATCACCGACTCTATGGGCATGAGTTTGAGTAAACTCCGGGAGTTGGTGATGGACAGGGAGGCCTGGCGTGTTGTGGTTCATGGGGTCGCAAAGAGTTGGACACGACTGAGTGACTGAACTGAACTGAATACACGAACATATAACAGGTTACATAGTTCTTATTAAATAATAAGAATTACATCTTTTTTTAGATACAAACTTTTATTAACCTCAATTTGAAGACAAGGTAGATTTTTAAACACATGAAACAACAATGATTCAGGGATTAATAGTACTTATTTTAAAACTTGATCTAGAATGGTGGGAGGTAAGCTCTGAAAATGAAACAGAGTAAGGGAATTTTCCACTGGCTATCTACCTTTTGGTTCTTATATGAGGCATTTTTTTGTTTTTACTATTAGTGACTAAAGTTTCAAATATCTATGCATATTTAAGAATTACTAAACGCATTAATGAATTAACACAGGGAAAAAAGTCAATTCCCTTCTGATATAAATATCACTGAGAAAATTAGCTTTTTACCTTTTTCTTTTTTAGTCGCAGGTAATGAAATGAAAGAGATGTCATGTGTTCAGTGTTTCATGTCAGAAAGAATGTGGGTTTTAATGAATCACAGTCCTTTGCAAGATAATGCGCTCCCGTATTTCACCTTCAGTGTTCCAGGGAAGGAACTTACTTTAGTCATAAGTAAAAGCTTCACACTGGTGCCCAACTGGGAATTTTCTGGGAAGAGTATTTTATCTTTATCAGATTTACTGAGCACTAGCTGCCCAAACAGGCTTCCCTGGTGGCTCAGCAGTAAAGAATCTGCCTGCAATGCAGGAGACCCAGATTCGATCCTTGGGTTGGGAAGATCCCTTGGAGGAGGGCATGGCAACCCACTCTAGTACTCTTGCCTAGAGAATCCCATGGACAGAGAAGCCTGTAGACTGCTGGCCATAGGGTCACACAGAGTTGGACATGCCTAAAGCAACTAAGCAGCAGCGGCTACCCCAAACAATAGATCTTGTCATCTTGATGCCTATTTCATTCACAGCCCACATCCAATCCATCTGAAAAATCATCATGGATTGCTCTTAAAAATTCATCCAGAATTTGACCACTTCTTAGTGCTTTGTCTGCTACCGCACTGGCCACGCAGCCATCTCCTGCCTTGACTGCAGCCATATTCCCCAGCTGGCCTGCCTGCTTCCGCAGTTTCCCCACATGGAACAGTCTCTGTTCAGCAACCGGACTGATTGATTAAAATGTAAGATGGATACCATCATTTTCCAGTGTTTTCTAATGTCACACAAAGTGAACTTACCATGGCCTTCCCCAACCAGTGTGATCCATTTCCTTACTACCTCTCTGACGTCTTTTACTATTTCATTTTTCCTCTCAACCTTCTCCAAACACGAGTTCCCTTGTTTGCACTCTGTAACTCGATGTTGTTACTTTATTCTGGACATTGTTGAACTCTTCCAGTTTCCATGGTTCATCTAGCCACATCCTCTGTGGCATAAAGACTTTATAGGAAGGCCCTCCCTGATCATGTAAAGACCCCTCTACCCCATCAGGCTTCATCCCCCCCATTCCTGACTTGCTTTTCTCCATTGCACCTATCCACCTGACATCTTTTTTGGTAGTTCATACTCTGTTTCCCTTTCCCAACAAAACATGAACTCAGAAGCAAGGTGTTTGATTTCTTCATTGCTGTTAACCTAGCACCTAGAAGTGTAATCGTTGCCTAGTAATATTCCTAGAACCAACAAAATATTTGAGACTCAAATCTGAAATACTAGAATTCACTAGCACCTATGGTGATACTTGGAGAAGGAAATGGCAATCCATTCCAGTATTCTTACCTGGAAAATACCATGGACAGAGGAGCCTGGTAGACTAAAGTCCATGGGGTCGCAAAGAGTGGGACACAACTGAGCAACTTCACTTTCTTTCACTTATGGTGATACTACCACTTAAACTGATTTCTGGCACCCAGAAATTTGCATTTAAAAATAAAACCTAGGTCTTCCCAGTGCACCAGGCTGGAGGAATCGGGTGGAGAGGGAGGTGGGAGGGGGGATCGGGATTGGGAATCCATGTAAATCCATGGCTGATTCATATCAATGTATGACAAAACCCACTGGAAAATAATAATAATAATAATAATAAAAATAAAAAAAAAATAAAAATAAATAAAAAATAAAAAAATAAAACCTAGGGTAACTTTGATATAAAATAAACAAAGTTTCTGTAGGTCTAAGGCTCAGTAATTTGCATTTTTAGCAATCTCCCTTTCAGGTGAAAGATTCAGAACCATTATTTTACAAATTATGTAGAGTACAGGGTCTGTATCTGTTTGCTTCATTTATTTTATCTGCCTGGTCTTGAAAGCATTTGAGTTGAAGCACCTTAAACTAGAATCAAAACCAGTCTGTGGGTTTTAGCCTTGACTTCATATTATAATCACCCAAGACGGAGCTTTAGCAGCATCAAATCCTTGGGCTCTCCTCAGGACTGCATAGATTCAGCCCCCATCTACACCCCAATCTAGTTGTTGACCATAGACAAATTGGTTAGCCTCTCATGAAAACTGAGAATAATAATAGTGCCCACCTCAAAATACCATGGAGTGGGAAGAGGGCAGGGGACAGTGGATTAAATGAAAGAATAAATAAATAAATAGGTAAAACACTTAGAATCTTGCACATAGGAAATCTTCATAAAGGATTAGATATGATTGCTAAACTTTGGTGACAAAAACTAAGCCTTATTGCTATTCTCTTTTTTTAAAAAAAATGTGTTTATTCTTCTACTTTAGAATCCTTAACATCCAAGCAAGCTCTGCTGCACTTGTGACAAAGAGAAAGAACCACACACTTGGGGTCATTCCAGCCGAGTCCAGTGTAGCTATTACAAAAATGGGAATGGGATGAATATCAGTGGACCAGTGGACCAAAGAATCCTCTCCTAGGATGATTATCTTGGATAATTTCATTATTTTAAATCCCATTTTCTCAATACCTCACTTTTCCTTTTTTCCTTTTCTTTACTGTGCCACAGGAATATAGGATCTTAGTTCCCTGACCAGGGATCGAACCTGTGCCCCTAGAATGGAAGCACAAAGACTAACCATTGGACCATGAGGAAAATCCCTCGATATCTCATTTTTATTGTGAAAAATACAGGGAAACAAAGAAATGCAAGTTAAACCTGGGCTTGTATGACTGATTTTTATTTTTAAATAGAGAATAGCTTGACTAAGTAACAAGAGGAGGACTCTGAACATTGCACAGTATGCAGTCACTGGGAAAGGTGAAAAATATGTTTTCTGGTTAAAAAAACATAACTCTAAAACAATGATGGGAAAGGAAGAAAGGAAAAATTGTGTAATAATTTTATGGAAGATTTTTTGCAGTATAGTCAGTTTGAAAAAGTCTCTTCAGTTTCTGCATCTTGGACACTTAAAACTAAAATACAAATAAAGCTATGGATTTCCCAATGCTTGCATCATTCAAAAATAGTTATATTTAACAAGTCATTCACTAGCCATTATTTGTTTTTCAGAGAGTCATCAAGAAAGTTTCTTTTTAATACTGGATAGTATCTAATTTTGGAATGGGCTTATATAACTCCACATACCTGTCTCTTTTTCATGTAATGGAGCTTTGAACAAAGAATAATGATGTAATACACTGCTAGTGTTGAATCCCTATAGTTTTAGCTGAATCTAAATGCAAATCAAAGTGCATTTTTTATACTGGTATATTTGGTGAGATATTTTAAATGCTTATTTTATGGTTCCACAGACTATAACTGACACCTCTTTGAAAGCACTGAATTTTCAATATTGAATCTGCAAAATTAGTTTCTACTCTCAGATCACAAAAAAAAAAAAAAAGCATGTGATACATATCATAATTTATCTACCTCAGAAAATAAGACTTGGTTATTACAGATAGGACACTTGTTAGGTACTTAAAATTTGCTAAAATCTGGCTTCTGTGTATCGCTATCTTTCTCACATAAGACTTACTTACAGTAAGATAGTGGTAAAACCAATCTTTCAGAACTAGCCCACACCTGCAGGATCATGGCATTCTGCTATGACTTCCTAGGTGGTCCTACTGCAAAGAATCTGCCTGCCAATGCAAGAGATGCAAGAGATGTGGGTTCAGTCCCTGGGTTGAGACGATCCCCTGGACTAGGAAATGGCAACTCGCTCCAGTATTCTTGCCTGGAAAATAAGGGAAACCAACACTGCAAACATTCATAACATGATTTTCCTAGATCTACTCTAAATAAATCAGTGTCTTTTTGGAAAGTTAAAATCCACTTCATATTTGCTTTAATCACTGGCTCTTTACCAGAAATTCCTGTCTGTCTAAGGACACCTTGTGAAAAGCTAAACCTCTTTTAGAAGAGCTTCAGTTCTTTGGTTCAATGCCTTAGACCTTCATAAAAAGCAAAGAAGCCTGGAAAGAAGACAACATTTCATGTTGTTATGAATATTTAAAATTAGTATAAAGTCTTCAGTGACATATTATTGGAAATAGAGGACTGGACAGGGTTCCCAAGCACAGGAGTAAGAAGCCCACATCACACAACTCTGGGCATCACCTCTAAGGCATGGGATCAACTCCAGGCACCAGTCTCTAAGAAGTTTGCAGTACTAGAAGATGCAGTTGTTTACCCTGCCTCTCACCTACGGGGATTCAGCAAACTGGGTATCCAGTCCTAGCCTTCACACTAATTCACTTAACTCCTCTGGACTCTCGTCTTTATAGGCCATTTGTTTCCAAGTTTTCACCACTGGTTAGTTTGTAAAGATTATACCTGTGAAATTTCATCTATTAAATAAGAATTTGTTTCTTGTTTTTATTAAAAACAACACTAAATAAAAGTTTTTGGTCTGATTAATATAACTACGTGCTGTCTAACTAAATTCATATAATCCCAAACAAAGTTAAAGAATCAGAGCAGATTTCTCACGAGTCATTGTACAACACTTTAAGCATTTTGAAAAGTTGAAAATGGTTTGAGAATTCCATTTTCTACCCATCGTTCCTTTAGAGTCCTCTAATAGTTCAGAAGTCCAGATTGTAAACCAGTGAACCAGGATGATCTTTAAAATCCCTCCTAGTTCTGACATTTCTTTGATTTAATGAAACTTGGTTTCACTTTCACAACTGTTGTTGGTTTAGTCACTAAGTCATAGCCAAGTCTTTGCGACCCCATGGACTGTAGTAGCCTGCTAGGCTCTTCTGTCCATGGGATTTCCCAGGCAAGAATACTGGAGTGGGTTGCTGTTTCCTTCTCCAGGAGATCTTCCCAACCCTGGGATTAAACCCAGGTCTCCTGCATTGCAGGCAGATTCTTTACATTTTTGCCAGAAACACTTAGCTTTATTTACTTTCATAGTTCCTTTCCTGTCGGGTTTCTTTCCTTTTCTAAAATGAGAATTTCTCTTTGGAATCTGAAAGATTTTTCTTGGAGAAATTTAGATTGTCTGTGTTCATTTCAGTGTTTTAAGAACGGGGGAAATTAATTACTTAGATCCTTCTTCATCTGAATGGAACATTTTTACAATTAATTTCAATCTGTAACATTGAACACTAGTGTTCTGGCAAACCAAAATGGAGTGATTAATATTCTTTAAATGCCTGGCAGTTGATTTAGGAAATAGGTGTTATTTTAAAATGGAAATTTACAGATTTAAAGAAATAATAGTGTACACTCAAATAACCCTTTACAATTTATAATGCACTTCCATAGAGTATAGACTGGCGGTATTGATTTGCCCTGGATATTCCTATGTTCTTTCTCCAACCTTGGAGTAATAATTGATTTGATTTTTTCTATTTGTAGAGAGAAGTCACAAATATATTTCCATGTGTGCAGTATGAATTAAATAGATGAAGGGATAAATATGCTTTTATAGCATTTATTTAACTTCGATGTCTTTCCAGTTTCCTCTCTTTTATGAACTATGAAAAACTGAGAATGACAATAATGCCCCCAAAATACTACTTAGAAAAAGTGGGAACAACCATAATGTCCCAGAACATACCAATTAGGCAAATTATAAGTTATCCCCCCAATTTGTAATATAACGCAACCCTGAAATATGTTTTAGGAGAATATTTAAGAAAATTCTTATATTTACTGTTATAGGTAAAAAGAAAGGTTTATGCTAACAACCTGACCCCATCTGAGTATGTGTATCTATACATTTATTCAATAAGCAAGCATATTTCACAGGTATTTGTTCAGAGCAGCAATGAGAATTGACAATACAACTCTCAAAGACAGTTCCTTCCTCCAAAATCACAGGCATGCCAACAACTACAGGTAGAACCAACCAGAATGCTAGCAGTCTGGGGCTGTTTTTTATTTTTTGAACCTGACTGTGTTTTTCTGAATCCTATGAAGTTCATGCATCGACTCACATTCCAACTAAAGCTTAAACACATTTTTGTAATTTTACTTATTTTATGCTTAGATGAGGAAAAATTCTAGCAGAAAGAAAGCAGTCTCATTATATCATAGCAATTATAAGAGTCTTCACAACATGTTACTACTCTCTGAAATAAGGAGGAAAACTAATAAAAAGAAAAGAGCTCACTATTTTCTGGTATTTTAATTTTGCAACCAAGAGAGGCATTCTTTACAAATTTAGGATGGAAGAACCATATTATATTATTAATGCTTTGGCTCTTCAAAATCTGTATAAAATCACTTAATTCAACATCATTTCAATAAAGTAGAACACTATGTATAGTCTGTCATTTTTAATTATGCTAAAAATCCCATTTAGAGATCTCAGCAGAGTTTATCAATTTATAATTATCATTGGAAAAACTTTTTGATTTCACTAGGTTTCTAGATGCAATGCATAATTCAAGAAACCCCTTGCTGATTTTAAGTTAACATCACGTAAAGTAAGTCTTCTACATTTTGCATAAGCTTCACATTAAGCAGAATTCATTATTTCTTATGCCCTTGATGAGAAGGTTAATTTTTGTTAGGACTTCATAGGACTTATATTAATTTGAATAGAAGTTCAAGTTAATATTAAAAGATTTGACAGGAGCTTTTGGCTGTTTTGTCAGTTGTAAATAGGCCATGATTTAAATTAGTAACTTTTGTTATAACCTTAAACAAATATCACAAGCATGTGACAGAGAAAATAACAGTAAACTTGAAATAACCAAGGAAATTCACATTTCTGCTGTCAGTAGACCATTTAAGCCTTATTCCTAAAATTAAGGTAATTGATATATGTCATTGTCTTCACTTCAGTGATTTACACAGTGATTACACAGTGATTTTACACATCTTCACACCGTGATGTGCGTGCTGAGTTGCTCAGTCATGTCCAACTCTGTGCAACCCCATGGACTGTAGCCTGCCAGGCTCCTCTGTCTATGGGATTCTCCAGACAAGAATACTGGAGTGGATTTCCATTCCATTTTCCAGGGGATCTTCCTAAATCCAGGAATGGAACCCACATCTCCTGCATTGGTTGGTGGATTCTTTACCACTGAGTCACCTGGGAAGCTCTAGGATTTGATAGGCAGAAAATAATCCATTTGATAAATCTTTTCTACAATACTCAAAATTTTCTATTTCACCCTCTCTGAGCAGATATGATTTGTGTCCTTTGGATTTCTTTATTCTTCCATCAGAAATTCATTTGCAATTGCTTTACAAAAGGACAAAGGGATGAGTTTGGGGTTTGTGAATGCTAAAGAATCTTACTGCACACATTGCAAATACAAATACGTGCTTTCAACTTCAACAACTTAAAATGTTGACTTTGTTTCAGATGCATAACATTCGAGTATGAAGAAGGTCAGAATACTAACCGGTTTTTCTGTGTAGCCACTATCTATATCTCTTTAAAGATCTTTTGATCTCAATCCTGAGTAAAAGGATCAGAAGTCTATGAGATCAGTCTTGCATTAAATTCAAACCAAATTGTCCTTGTTCTTGTCCTGTCTTATCCTGATAGAACAAATAAGCTAAAAAATCCTGACTATTGGAAAGCCAGTATTTGTCTAAAAGTTAAAAACCATGAGTGAATGTAGATGGGTTTCGAAATCTATGATCTCATAATTCATTTCTTTATTTAAGCTCTTATTAGGTAATGAGTTTTCCTGGTTTATTTAGGAGATTCTTTTGTCCATTCATTTAACATATATGCATGAATCTGCCATGTAACAATAGTAATTCATAATCCATTGTACTTATCAAGACAAATTGAATAGCTCTATATGTGTGAGATTCTGAATAAGAATGGAAATATCTCATGGGCCAGAAATGCCCTCGTAACTGAGAAGTCAACTAGACTCAAATGTCTTACTGGTTTTGGCATTAATTTAGCACATGGATCTACCACAGAAGCCTACTTCATTGAATTGCATTTTTTTTTCAAGTTCAAGAATGAATATATTTGCCATCTTTGAAGTATTTCTATAGCGAACTTTTATAAAAACTGAAGAAACTTTTGTGACATATACCAGGGTATTTGCCTGTTATAAAACTATTTTAAAGCATTTTCATTAAGATCAGCAGAAAACTCAAGATTTTAGAAATCTTCATTTTCTGATCTCAAATGCAAATACATTTGGCCTTTAAATTTTCTCCATAATTTAAATCAAAATAATGAAGATTATTTATAATTTTTAGGCCTCTAATAAAAATACATTGGGTTGACCAAAAATTTTATTTGGGTTTTTCTTAAGATGTTATGGAAATTGTTGGCCAACCCAATAATTATTCCATAGTTTTATTCAAGCACTTTTATAATCTAATTATTTTTTTTAATCTTTGATCTACCTAGGATTTATTTTGGTGTAAACAAGATCCTGTGTATTTTGTCAATAACTGAATTTTCCATTCTTTCCTACTGGTCTCTTATAACAAAGAATATCTTTTTCATAACCATAGTTAACATCATGACTAATAAAGAATTATAGGAAGCACTTCCTTTATATTTAGGAAAAATAGAAATATTCATTATGATTCTATAACTTCTTAAAGTTCTGGAGAAGATGGCCAATGTATTAACTTGTGAAGCAAACCCAGCAGTATAAATATCAGAAAAGAAAACATAAAATTTAAATATTTGCAAAAATCTTTATGACATTAGAAAAGCCTATGCTGAGAAACTAAAGGTTAGAACGAACCGCAACTCAGCAAATAAGCAGAACAAGGTTTAATATTCCCAAATCATGAGTTTTCTTAAATATCAGAGAGACTAGATAAATGTTTTGAAATTATCATTTGTTTTTTCTAAGTTTTTCCTTTATCTTCGCCACCACCCCCCCTTCTCTGCTCCCTGGCTCAGCTGGTCAAGAACCTCCCTGCAGTGAGGGAGACCTGGGTTCGATCCCTGGATTGGGAAGATCCCCTGGAGAAGGGAAAGGCTACCCATGCTAGTATTCTGGCCTAGAAAATCCCATGGACTGTATGGTCCACAGAGTCGCAAAGAGTTAGACACGACTGAGTGACTTTCACTTACTGTATTTCGTTTATTCAGAAACATTGAGCAGGAAGCAAAAATGGCTTGTATTATGTTCTGATTTCCTTCTGTCCAGAGAATTTTGAGTAATAATATTTAGGAGAATGTGAAGGGTTTATGCGGAAGGTAAAGGGGGAGTGTGGGGTGTGCTGTGATCATATTATTAAGGTAGTAGAAGTCTAGCTATAGAAAGCCATGGTCCATCTCCTTCCTCTTTTGTATGCATTCTCCACTGCAGCTTAGGATGGGGCTTAAAGATAAATAAATATGTTACATCTGCTCCTGACATGGTGTGAAGCAGGCCAGCAGCTGATACTGCCTCCACGAGGCCTGGAGAGCCAGGGGCTCTGAATTATTTGTCTCCTTTTGGAGTTGCTTCTGTCAAGCTCTCATGCACTGGTTTTGAAGACCCAAGAGAAGCTCTTCAAATGAGGTAAAGAATCCACCTGCAATGCAGGAGACTCAGGTTCAGTTCTGGGTCTGAAAGATCCCCTCGAGAAAGAAATGGCAACCCACTCCAGTATACTTGCCTGGTATGTATCATGGACCGGAGGAGGCAGTGGCACCCCACTCCAGTACTCTTGCCTGGAAAACCCCACGGACGGAGGAGCCTGGTAGGCTGCAGTCCACGGGATCCCTAAGAGTCGGGCACGACTGAGCGACTTCACTTTCACTTTTCACTTTCATGCATTAGAGAAGGAAATGGCAACCCACTCCAGTATTCTTGCCTGGAGAATCCCAGGGACAGGGGAGCCTGGTGGGCTGCCGTCTATGGGGTCGCACAGAGTTGGTCACACACGACTGAAGTGACTTAGCAGCATCAGCAGCAGCAGCAGCATGTATCATGGACAGAGGAGCCTGGGGGGCTACATTCCATGAGGTCACAAGAATTGGATACAGCTTGGAGACTAAACCATCACAGACTATCTCCAATGCAATATTGACTTTATTTTTATAATTAAATGTTTAAAAATCTTGTGCTTCTTAGAGTTAATATTTTGATCATGGCTATATGTTTGTTAAAAATACAGATAAGTAAAAAAAAAAAATACAGATAAGTAAAGATAAGGCTTTCATGTCTTTTTCATTTCTCATTAGTAGGTTTGAGTGGGTCTAGGAGATTGTTTTTTCTTTTCCTCTTCATAACATCAAGTTTGGGATTTAGGTTAACTTGACAGTTATTAACAGTACTTCCATAGTATTACTGCAATTATGAACCCTCTGCAATGGCTCTGCTGGCAGTCTTAGGTGAACATTTACAGAACATGTATCTGGAAGGCCATATCAGGTCACTAATTAAATCAGATAGTAATACTGTATCTTTTAGTGTCTTCTGTGTAGCAGGCATGGGCATCCCAGGCAGCACAGTGATAAAAAATCTGCCTGCCAGTGCAGGAGACGCAAGAGACCCAAGTTCCATCCCTGAGTTGGGAAGATCCCCTGGAGAAAGAAATGGCAACCTATTCCAGTATTCTTGCCTGGAGAATTCCATGAACAGAAGAGCCTGGCAGGCTACAGTCCACGGGATCCAAAGAGTCAGACATGAATGAGCATGCATGCATATAGCAGACATAGTGTGACTGACTCTACAAAGAAACAAATGTTAATAACATACAATTTCATAATCTATTTAGACAAACAGAACATAACCTTTCAGGAAAAGATGACTATGTTACATAAGAGGGGTCCCAGTCTTCTCCAAGATTGGATTTGTACAATTAAGCATTATTTTCTCTTCACTGATTCACTTAAAATGCTCTAGATTGCCCCTGGAAATTCTTTGTATTTAATTATAGCCACACAACTACTTTAACATGTAAAAATTGTATTCAAATATAAGGAGCATGCATATCTCAAGAAAACTGTCCTACTTTTTTTGCAATTTTAATCTCTTTTAATGACTAAGATAATCCACTTCTCCATAAATCAAAAATTTATGTTTGAAGCTACTTGAATCTATAAATCATCTTTCTGTTTTTGATCTGGGTCTATTCCATTTACCACATGGACTAATTGTGGTCTTATGGGTTTCTTCCTTGTATATATTTTGTCTGCATCTAGTTAAAGAATTCAATGTGAGATTAAGCACCACTTTAGTCGGAATCCTTTAAAAAATATCACCTCCTCTTTGGTGTGTATGTGTGTGTCTACATGGATTTTTATGGATACATTTTGAAAGGAATTCTTTAAATAAAAAGTTTAAAAAGACAGTGTTACTTCACCTCCAATAACAAGGCACAGTTGTTTAGAGCCTAAACAAAAATACTAAAGACACCACTATCAGTATTTAAAATCAGAAATTTAATGGAGGGAAATGGGTTGTTGGGTAATGGAAGAAGCTGAAAAGCTACCTAGAGGACAGTGAGGCTCTGCATAGCTTGTAGAGCTCCATAGCTCTATAACCAACACTCCCAGCATTGGCCAACTGAAGGACAAATGAGGAGGAGGTATGATGGGAACCCATGGTCTTGAGTTACTGCATGAAGGCTGAAGCTAGTGGGCCTTTCTGGAAGGAGATGAAACCTTGAAAAAGTGTTGATCGCTACCACCAAAGGCAGAAAAGGGATACCTTGAGGTCTCCCTTCCTCCTGTCCTCTGCTCTGCTGATGGTGCCTGAAGCCTGGGAAATACAGGTGGTAGAGCAGAGCTGAGAAAAGCAAGGTCAAACTTGACACAAGAGGCACAGAGAGCAAGCGCGTCTAGTTGTTTCAGAAGCAGGGATGGACTTGTTCTGAGCTGCCTCTGCTATTGTTCTTGTCGGTCACTGCTCTCATCCTGTGGGACAATGAAGGAGTCATGCAGTGGTGATGTCAGAGCTTGTGTGGGGCTTAAATCAATGACAATTGCCTCACTGACCCACTAATGCATCCTGCTGATCAAACCACATCACATGGAAAGTGATTCTTTTCCAGAGCTTATTTTTGGCAAAATTATGACATTGCCACTTCTCTTTAGCAATAATCACAGGGAATACTTTTGGACTACAGAGTAATACAAATGATTTTCCTAATGAAGACATTTATTTATTTATTCTCTTAGTAGTGGTTCTTTTTCCATAGTTTTACTTATGTGTATGACACACCAAACTATTGAGCTAATAAAAGTGAAAATAGAGACTAGCTAAATGATACTGAGAATTAGGAACTTAAAACTTGGAGATCAGTCAAAGAAAAAAGTCAGTGACCCACTATTTTTGCACTGCTATACAAGAGTAATTATATAAATCGCAAAGAAACTGAAATTGTTATCACATGTACAACCATATTAACAACAGTGGCATGGGGCAGCCCTGCTGGAGCCTGCTGATCAGGAAAAGATTTGGTACAGACATCATTCCATCAATGTGCTTCATGACCAGGCCTCAAATATTTTCTGCTTGATTTCTTCCTACCCCCTCAAATATAATCCCCATATCAATTCACAAATAATTATAAAATATTTTCCAGTATTTTGAAGATATAATTGGCATAAGTGAAAGTGGCTCAGTCATGTCTGACTCTTTGCAACCCCAAGGACTGGAACCCCCCAGGCTCCTCTGTCCTTGGAATTCTCCAGGCAAGAATACTGGAGTGGGTAGCTGTTCCCTTCTCCAGGGTATCTTCCCAACCCAGGGATTGAACCCACGTCCCCCGCATCACAGGCAGATTCTTTATCATCTGAACCACCATGGAAGCCCAAGTTTACTGGAGTGTGTAGCATACCCTTTCTCCTGGGGATCTCCCCGACCCAGGAATCAAACCAGGGTCTCCTGCATTGCACAATTGACATAGAACATCGTATATGTTTGGACTTCCCTGGTGACTCAGAGGGTAAAGAATCTGCCTGCAATGTGGGAGACCTGGGTTTAATCCCTGGAGGAGGGCATGGCAACCTACTCCAGTATTCTTGCCTGAAGAATCCCCATGGACAGAGGAACCTGGCGGGCTACAGTCCACGGGGTCGCAGAATCGGACATGACTGAGCAATTAGGGCAGCACAGCACATCCTATATGTTTAAGGTATACAACATAATGATCTGATACATGTAGAATATGAAATGATTACCACGAGTTTAGTTAACATCCATTACCTCACATAGAAATGATAAATTCTTAATGAATAAATGAAGCCCGAAAGTGGAATTTGACCCTTGACAAAAGGGAACTGCACTTGCCCTTCTTTTTCACCCAAACTTTGTATAGCCTAGGGCAGCAGGAACTCAAAAAGAGAGCTGTAGGATTTTGGGCTTGAATTTCAAGGGACAGAATCTGGAGCTGCCTAAAGGGCTGAGAATTTCTCCCCAGTAAGGACAGAGTTATGGAGGAAGGAGTACCACTGTAGGGTAAGGGAGTTAGAGAAGGCGAGGTTCGGAAAAAGAACCAGACCGGCTCTTTACAGGAACTGCTGCTAAGTCAC
Organism: Dama dama; assembly: GCF_033118175.1. NCBI lineage: Eukaryota > Metazoa > Chordata > Mammalia > Artiodactyla > Cervidae > Dama > Dama dama. The sequence continues at coordinate 84,857,525 of NC_083698.1, read as the reverse complement.
TTCAGTCGTGTCCGACTCTGAGCGACCGCATCCCTGGGATTCTCCAGGCAAGAACACTGGAGTGGGTTGCCATTTCCTTCTCCAATGCATAAAAGTGAAAAGTGAAAGTGAAGTCGCTCAGTCCTGTCCGACTCTTTGCGACCCCATGGACTGCAGCCTACCAGGATCCTCCATCCATGGGATTTTCCAGGCAAGAGTCCTGGAGTGGGGTGCCATTGCCTTCTCCGCTTTACAGGAATAGATCACCTTTAATGAGGCGAGAAGGGACAGCAGTCAGTTTAGGGAGCTGCTGCCCTAACTCAAGAAAAGAGTAAATATATCTAGTCATATATGTGAAAATCTCCTGTCTTAAGGGGGCCTGTTCTTCTCCAAGGTTGTCCAGATTAGTTATCTCTTAAATGGCTGGGGCAAGGAATTCTGGAGATTGGCCAGAGTCTGGGACTGGCTGGGAGCTGGGAGTAATCAACTTTAATGTCCATTTTTGCTTTGGGTGAGAGAGTTCTTTGTTTTGCATAGAATGGTGGGGAGGACATGGAGGGGAGTTTTAACTCCAGGCTCTTTTGAGCAGTGTAACTTTTCCTTCAACCACAATTAAATATAAATCTTCCTCAAACCCTTGGTGACTGTGTAAGTGTAGGGGAAAAATCCAAGGAACTCAGTGGAAGGCAGTATCTTGGAAGTTTAAAAGGTTCAGTAGAGATTTCAGCTGCTTCCCACTATGAGGAAGAGAAGCATTTGGAGTGTGAGTCGTGGCAAGTTAAGCGGCTTGATAAATATCTTAGGTTTTCCACTGAAAGCCTGTGCTTTCAGGCTAAAAATTGTATCACAGAGATTTTCCCTATAGGTTTTTCCCCTAAGATATGAACAATCCAAAATGAATCCTGCTCTAAGAACATGTAAAAGCAAGCCTTCATAAGTTCAAGGTGAGCAGTGCATGTGCGTGCATGTGTGCGTTAATATAGTCAACACCTGATAGAAAAAACAACAACAACAAAAAAAAACAATAGTTCCTAGAGAACAATTTAGAATCCAGCTTCTCACTGATGTATAATCTACAATGTCTTGAGGGGATCTCCCCAACCCAAGGATAGAAACCAGGTCTCCTGAATTGCAGGTGGATTCTACCAGCTGAGCCACAAGGGAAGTCCAAGAATCCTGGAGTGGGTAGCCTATCCCTTCTCCAGGGGATCTTCCCGACCTAGGAATCAAACCAGGGTCTCCTGTGTTGCAGGTGGATTCTTTACGAACTCACCTATCAGGGAAGCCCTGAATATAACAAACATCACTAAATATGCAAAATAAAATTATGACACTAGATCAAGAGGAAAATCTGTCAATAGAAATAGCCCAGCAGACTCAGAGATGGATAATATGAATATGTTGAAATTATTAGAAAACACCTTTAAAACTACTTCTTTCAAAGTGTTCAAGGACTGAAAATAAAAGATGGTCATGTTGAGTGAACATGAAGAGAATCTTAGCAGAGAAATGCAGAATACAAAACAGAACATAATGCAAATGTTAGAGCTGAAAATTAAAATATCTGAAATAAATATTTCACATGATGGGATAAACAGTAGGTTAGAGATGGCAGAAAAAATAGTCAGTTGAATTTGAAGACAGATCAATAGAAATTATCCCATGCAAAGAACAAAGAAAAAAAGTATTAAAGACAAGGAACAGGCATTCAGACATATGTGGAATAATGTTAGGTTGTCTAACATGCATATATTGGGAACCCTACCTAACAAGAAAGAAAATGAGAAAGAATCTACATTAGAAATATGTCTGAAATTTCCCAAATTTAGTGAAAGACATAAATTTCAGGTTTAAAAATCTGAAAGAATCCTGAGTAGGGTTAATACATACAAAACCTTACGTTAACTTATCATAATCAAGCTGATGTAAAAAATAATGAAAAAATCTTGAATGCAGCCATAAGTGTGTATGCATGTGGTGAAATATGATATAGAGGGGAACAATGATTCAAAGATGACTGATTTCTCATTAAAAATAGTGGAGACCAGAACAAAACATTTAAAGAACTGAAAGAGAATTCTCTCAGAATTCTATCTCCAGAAGGAATATATTTCAAAGAGAAAGGCAAGACAAAGACTTTTCAAATAAGTAAAAGCTAATAATTTGCCACCAGCAGACTTGCACTACAAAGAAGTACTGAAGGATTTTCTTCAAGGTGAGGGGAAATAATGATTGGGGAACTCAGATCTTCAGGAAGGATTGAAGAGCAGAAAGAAAGATAAATAAATGGATACATGTTAAGGGATATCTTTTTTCTCTTAACTTTTTAAAAGGACCACTGCCTTTAATGAGATATTATATGGAAGACTGTATAATAGGTTTTAAACTGTGTGTAAAATTGAAATGTGTTAATAATAGCTCAGAAGATGGGGGTAGACAGGATCATGCTATTATTGTTGTTCAGTCACTCAGTTATGTCCCACTCTTTGCTACCCCATCGCCTGCAGCATGCCAGGCTTCCCTGCTGTTACTAGGCTCTAGCGTTTTACATCAAGTGAAAAGGTATTAACTCTAAATAGATGGTGATAAATTAAAGATGCATATGATAATTATATATAAATTACCACTAAAAAAATAACACAGAGGTGTAGCTAAAACCCAAGAAAATTTAAGATGGAATCTAATTAATATTAACTAACCCAAAAGGGGGAAAGAAAGAGATCATGCTTTTCATTCTATGTAAAATTAAAAAAAAAAAAAAAGAAAAAATACAAACAAACAAAAACAGATCTGGTGGATCTGAATATCACAAGCAGGATTCAGGAATTTATATTTGATAACACCCCCTCCCCACTAGTTACATGGCTCATCCATGTTTGAAACTGCTGATGTAGATAGACCTTACCACTTCTCCCCTGGTTTTGAAGCACAAAACCTCTCCCAAGGTCCTTAACTCCTTCCTACAGACACATCACTCAGTTGTAAGAGCAGCAGGAACCTCAGACTTGTCAGCTGGAAGAAGCAGGCTGTGGCCTAATGGTCTGCGGGAACGACGTTATCAAAACGACAGCAGTTATGAAAGCGTTGGCGAGTTTAACAGCTTGCTGTTTCCTCTTTGATTCTTACACTCCTCTTGCTAACTTTCATCTTCCCTCAATTTGTCTGCCTTTCTGATGGAGAGAGAATTATCATAAACTGACACTTCCATTTTTTGCAGGAAAGAGACCTGCAGGGGAACATCAATGTTTTTTGTTGACTCACACATTTATGTCCTGAGCAAGTATGGCATTGAGGTTTCAGGGACACAGTCTGTAGCACTTACGGTGTTTGTACGAAGTCAGAACTGTGTGGGAGATGGACAGTCTGTCAGAAATGCTGGTCCTGTGAGGCCAGTAGTGCAACATAACGTAGTCCTGATGGATGGGATATAAATCTGTGTCTTATGCCTCTAGATGTCACTTTCCATCACACTGAGGCAAAAAAGGAAACCCTTCAGAAAATATACTGATTTGAAATCAGAAAATTAATTTCCAGTGCTAATGTGTATGTGCTGAGTATGGAGATTACATGTACAAATCTCAACCTGGATTTTTTAAAAGGTGGAATTTTTGGATCATAAATGCCTATTTAATGTAATACAAAGCAAATTGTATAATCATTTTTGGAAATGCTCATTTACTTCCAATAGCCTTCTAGGATAGCAGATAAGGTTCCATACGCCTAGGTATGTAGTCCCATACGAATCCTCTAGTTTCTCAATATCCTGATCTAGGATTGTGTCTACTCAATTTAATTCTTCACCTGACTTTCTGACTTGGGATTTTTTTCCATCAGTTCATTTCAGTTCAGTCATTCAGTTGTGTCCAATTCTTTGTGACCCCATGGACTGCAGCATGCCAGGCTTCCCTGTCCTTCACCATCTCCTGGAGCTTGCTCAAACTTATGTCCATTGAGTCAGTGATGTCATCCAATCATCTCATCCTCTGTCGTCCCCTTCTTCCATCACTCCATGTTTATTGAGTAGCAGTGTTTCAGACTCTGTGCTAAACTGTGGAAATACTGTCTCTATCCTCACAACTCTCAATCCAATGAGAGATGCCCACAATTAAAGACAATTATGAGATGCTTTGCCCAATGCCATGATAGGGAAGTAAGGACGTGCTCTTTCCTACAAGCATGTAGGAAAGAGCATGTAGTTCAGACTTGGGATGTCAGAGGACACTTCCTGAGAGATGTCATCTCTAAGGTGAGACTTAAAGAATGATTAGGTTTTGGGGAGTAACGGGGAAAGAGGAGGAGAACAGAAGACTGTTCCAGGAAGGAGAATCAGTTCATGGAAAACCCTAGAGGTAGAGAGAGCAAGGAAAATTTAGTTAACTTCTACACAAAACTGAGGCTATCTGAAAGAAGAGGTGAGGTAAAGTAAGAAGGTTAATTAGAGAGAGAGGCTTTTGAGGAAAGTAGATGCCATATCATGGAGAATAATTAACTGATATTTAGGAACTTGTTGTAATGATTGGAAGTGATTACAGTGTTTTAAAAGGGAAATGGCTTGGTCCGATTTGTATTGTGGAAAGATCACTTTGGCCACAGTGTAGAGAATGGGCTAGAGGGTAAGTCTGGAAGGATCAGGATCAGAAAAATTAGTGTGGCTATTGCTAGGTAATCCACATGAGGGGTAATGGTGACTTGAATTAAGGTGACAGTGTGATAGAGAAGAGTACAGACTCTTGACAATTTGCAGGACTTAAAAAATAAGAGAAGGGTCCTTGGGATCTAAACTGATTTACAAATGATGTGGATATCAATAAGTTCATAGAAGTGGCTTTAAGAGAACTGAGATCACTGTGAAGTAAAATAACGTTAAACGACAGCGAGAGCGCTGGAAGAGTGACAATCTGTACACAGGGTGGGACTTTGAGGTGAAGATTTCAGAGGTGGAGGACTGTCAGGTAATCATAAAGACCAGCATGTGGTTTGGGAGCCGGTGACTGAAGGTGAGGGATGTGAAGCTCACTGGAGAGAAAGCCAAGGAGGCAGTAGGCATGCCTCCTACTGGATGAGATTCCCATATTAAAAAAAAAAATAAATGAAAATTGAGGCTGAGATGAAAATCATGAGTCAGACACTAAAGGATTCAGTGAATGAGAGGGAGTTACCAGGAAGTCAGGAGGTGATGGAGGGAAGGAGTGGAGGCTAGTATACAACATGGTAAGTGAGTCAGCTTGTATTTCTCAGGAGAAAAAAGCAGAGATTTTCCTTTAATACACTCTTCGCTATCATGCCAGATCTCCCAGGCGGAAGCTGATGAGCACAGTAGCTGCTCTTACTTCTTAGTTACGTCTCAACGACTCAATCCCTTCAACCCCAGCTAGCCTCTGCCACTCACCACTCACTCACTGGGTCTCACCTCTTTAAGTCCCAGTTCTCCTGGTGCCTTACTCCGATGCTTCCCCTATTCTAATATTTACAACTCCTTGGAAATGTGTGCGAGTCTATGTCCTGTCTGTATGTGTGTTATACAGAAATGATGGTCATTCTACCCATACAGTTTTTGAGTTTCATTTTTGGCTCATAGAACTGATGATCCTTTGGGTCCAAAAGAGAAAAAAAAAAAACGAGTCGTTGTCTGAGAGGTCAGCTAAGTGTACAAAATCAAGAGTAACACAGGGAGGCTATAGACAAAGACACAGACATGAACTCTGAAGATGGAGTCCGAGAGAAGGCAAGAGTCATGACGAGCAGCACTGAGAGGAGAGCAAGTCATTCTCTGCCTTCTTCGAGATCAGCTGCTGTATTTGAGATTCCGGATTCTCAGGACTTCACTGGAGCCAGAATGAAATCACGTCTGCAGGCATCACTCTTTCTGTGAATGGAGGGCATGGGAAAAATGAAGGTGGGATGGGAGGGGAAAATAGCTTTTATAGAAACAACCCTCATGAGGGCCTCTCATTCCAACGATAACTGCTACAAAATGGGGAAGGCAGAGCCATTTACAAGTGTCCAGACTGTGAGATCACAGAAAGCAAAAAGTGTGTCTTATTATCTTTTCTTTGCCTTTAGGAGTTCCTACAATTTTATTATAATATTTGGAGGTGTGAATTTATTTATCATTTACTGCTTGAGATTCATTGAGTTTTGAATCTAAATATTGATGTCCTTTAACAGTTCTGTAAAATCTTTAGTCATCATCTCTTCAAATATCTCTGGTATCCTATCTGGAATTGAAGTAGCTGCATAGTCCTTTTATTCTTACATGCTAGTTACTCTCCATTTCACTTTTTAGATAATTTCTTTTCTCTACCGACAATCATTCTCTCTTCAGCTGTGCAAATCTACTGTATAATCCTTTCACTGGGTTTCCTAACTCTGATGTTTGTCTTTTCCACTTCTTAAAGTTCTATTTTTTAAAAAATTAAAACCAGGACTACTCAATTAAAATCTCCACTTCAGCTTTCTTCAGACAACAAAAATGGTGATGATTTGGACTAGCTCAGGTGAAAGCTTACTAATGGTTACAAATCCTCAGAGGAGGCATCAGTTTCTAGACAGACAAGTTTCTCTGTTATCCTCTTCTAAAGAGAGGATTTATTTCTCATTCACCTTTACTCTGAGGGTTTCGTGTGCTGAAGTCCAAGCTATTTTCAGGCTTTAGTCTCTACCCCCTGCCTGCTTACACGCCAGTCCTGTCATGGGGTTGTCAGAAACCACTGATAACAAAGCTAGTTTTGTCACTTACCTCTCAGAGTTCTTGCTTTTACTTCAGATTTGGACTCTCTATTGCTCCATTTGTACCATATCTGCTAGGCATTTAAAAAGAGTTTTTGATGTTATATCTAGTATGTCTGTTGTTTCAGTAGGAGGACCATTCAGGGCATCTAACTTGAAAGTCTTTGAGGTCACTGTTGAGAAGGAAGAAGTCAACTTTTGAGAGCAAAAAGACACGAGGACCTTCTCAGACTCGAAGGTAAAAGCTACTGGGAGTCACAGAAGTGAGGATTGTTACACAGGCTTCTGAAGTCACTCAGGATGAGGGAGGAATCTAGTCTTTGATGAGTGTGGAGGTATGTTCAGGGACTAAGACAATGGTGGTAAGAAAAAGCTGACCTCACTATGTTAAAATTCAACTATACTCCAATATAAAAATAAAAGGCTGGCTTAGGTTAAGGAAACATGAAATGTGCCTTGCAGAAGACTGCCTTTTATATTATTATGGAGAAAAAATTTGTTTCTCATCAGCAAGCGATTGAGAGACCTGATCTAGATAGAGATCTAAATTGAGTGCATTTTGTATAATTAAGTAAAATATGCTTCTTTTATTAAACATGAGAAAATATGCTAATCATAAGGAATGTGAAAGCAAATTATACATTTGAATCTATGAATTTAATGTTTATTCCTTTTTATTCCTTGGAAAGGAAAAAGAGTTATAAAAGCAGAGGAAACTGGAGCAAAAATTAAACTAATCATGGGAGGTAAAGTAAAATGGCAGTACTACTTCATCTTTGTGGGAAAAAGGAGAGAGATAAAGGGAGTGGTTCAGGTTATAAAGGAGAAAATAGGAAATGTGAACGATAAAAATAGAAGACAGACATGGTGAACAGATGCATGGAAAGATGCTCAATATCACTGATCATCAGGGAAATGCAGATCCAAACCACAGCGATGTATCATCTCACACCTGTCAGAGTGGCTATTATCAAAAAGACAACAAACAAGTGTTGGCAAGAATATGGAGAAAAGGGAACCCTCATGCACTGTTAGTAGGAATGTAAGTTGGTATAGCCACTATGGAAAACAATATGGAGGCACCTCAAAAAATTAAAAATAGAGCTGCCATTTCCACAAAAGATATATGTACCCTTATGCTCACTGCAGCATTATTTATAATAGCTTAGATATGGAAGCAACCTAAGTAGCCATTGGCAGATGAACTGCAATGTTGGAGACGCAGGAAACACGGGTTCGATCCCTGAGTCAAGAAGATCCCCTGGTAGAGGGCATGGCAACCCACTCCAGTATTCTTGCCTGGAGAATTCCATGAACAGAGGAGCCTGGAATTCTACAGTCCAGAGTTACAAAGAGTTGGACATGACAAGTGACTGAGCATGCACGTGCTAAGTAACTGAACACACAGTGGACTATTACTCAGCCACTAGAAAAATACTAAATCTCACCATTGTGACAACATAGATGGATCTAAGAGGTATACTGAGCAAAATAAATCAGACAGAGAGAGACAAATAGTGTATGATATCACTTATAGGTGGAATCTAAAGAACAAAACAAATCAAAAGGAAAACAAGACTCAGATACAAGAATAAAAGGATGATTGCCAGGGTGGGGAGGCTGGGAAGGGGCAAAACAGAGGAAGGAGCAGAGGTATAAACCTCTGGTTATAAAAATAAGTAAGTCATGGAGAGGGAATATACAGCAGAAGGAATATGGTCAATGATATTATAAGTTTGTATCAGGGCAAGTTATTAGTAGACTTACCATGGTGATCATTTCATAATTCAAATGTCAAGTTCCTGTGTAGCACACCTAAAACTAACATAATATTGTAAGTCAACTGTATTTCAATAAAACAAAAAAAAATATAGAAATAACAGGTAATATCAAGGAGCAAAAATAAAAGGATAAATATCAGCTAGTATATCAAGAAAGGAGACTAGGAAAAACACATGAAATAATGATGCTTGAAAAACTGAGAAACTGCTTGAAGATAAAAACTAATAGACCAAAGAAACATAGAGAGATGAGGAACAGAAAATTAAAAAATGAAAAGAATTTAGAAGATAGGTAAAAAATGGAAATCCCGAGGAAGGAAAGTAGGTATAATCAGGAAGTGTGTGTGTCTGTGGCTTTTAAATTAACTGTGACAATGTTTATGCATGTCTCCAAACAACATGATTCCCGGAATTTGGGAGAACTTACTGATTATTCATCCACAGGAAATTTAAATGATTTTTTCTTAGTAGTAGTCTGGAACAAAATGGAAAGGAAGTGAGTAGTAATCTTCCCATGGGTCGTGAAACAAACTTTCTTAAATAATATTTGCTTAGAATTTTTTAGTTTTTATAGGATTTGACTTCCTTCTTAAATATTTTAAACTGAGTTTTTAAAAATAATCTTTTAAATAATATATGGAAAAAATTTCTTACTCTTTCATAGATCCGCAAACAGGTATTATGGATCCACCGTGTTTAGATCTGTAAATAGGCAGGACCCTGTCCAATCGTGACACATAATTACATATCAGACAAAAACATTTTATCCATTTATTTGAAAACAAATAAATGGGTAAAACAGTTATAATCTGATTCTTGCATTCATACAATGTACTTAATTTGAAATATATTCTAGGTGTGCAAATATACAAAAACATAATTACTTAGATGATTTCCCCAAAGACATTCGCTAGTCTTGAAGGGCTTAAGGTTTACTTCATTAAAAATATATGAGGATGAATAACATGGATGGACCTAGGGATTGCCATACTAAGTGAAGGAAGCCAGACAAAGACAAATATCATATGGTATCACTTATTTGTGGAATCTAAAAAATAATAATAATACAAACGAACTTATTTACAAAACAGAAATAGACTCAGAGACATAGAAAACACGTTTATGGTTACCAAAGTGGGAAAGGTGGGCTGAGGGATAAATTAGGAGTTTGGCTTTAACATGTACACACTATTACATATAAAATAGGTAAACAACAATGACATTCTATATAACCCAGGGAATTACACTCAGTATCTTATAATAACCTATAATGGAAACGAATGTGTGTGTATGTGTGACTGAATCATTTTGCCGTACACTTGAAGCTAACACAACATTGTAAATCAACTCTACCTCAATTTAAAAACTGTAGAAGGATGGTCCCCTCAAAAGGGACTTAGATTTATGATGGCCACATTTCACATGTCTAATTCCCTCTATGAAGATTGCTATTAAAATGACCAGTGGATTATTTAACCAGAAAAGAAAGAAACTCTTCACTAGTGCAGTTAAATACAGAACAGTGATAATCACTCTCTAGAAACTGAAATTTCTACTCCATGTAGAGCAAGTGGAAGAAGAGGGAAGGGTAAACTTCAAGGGCCATCTTACAGTAATGGGTACTTGGTGAGTGGGTATCTCAAAGAAATCCTTATGCTCGCCATCTGGGGAGCCTGAGGCGTTACTTGGTGCTAACGTCACAGAGAATACCACGCATCCTCCAGATTTAACGTGTCTTGGTTTATCCTGGACAGAACTTCCCATTGCCAATCAAAACAGAAAATAACACCTTCAAAGAAAAAGTCTGCACCTCTTCACTTCCTCCAGTCTGTTGAATCTCTTAACTGGCCAAGTAAATGCACAGTCTAGATTTATCCCTCTCTTCTTCCTCCAGTCCCAAAAGAGTCAGAGACCTATACTGACATCAGATATACCCCATTTCAAGCATAGATCTTCCTTTAAAAGATGGAGTAAACAAGCACAAAAATGATAACTACCTGACTTGTAAAACTACATTCCAATTATAAAAAAGTACAAATATTTTCAATGAATTGTAGGAAATTTTAGAAAATGGTTTTTTCCCCCTATTTTCTAAAAATAAATATGTACTACAATGGTTACAGTTTAGAAATACTATACAGAATATTTCCAGTGGAGCAACCAAATGATGCCTATTCAAGGTCATATACACCATTCATCTTTATTAATTGCCTCCTTCCTTGTTCTAAAACATATGTCAGCACTTGGAATCAAAGGTGTGGGCTCCAGTTTTGACTCTTTAAATTTTATCATCTAAGTGTGTTCCAAAATGTTGTTTAGCACCTCCATCTGTTAAAATGAAGAAAAATATTTTAAGATATTTTGTGCTTAGAGCAGTTAATATGGAAATTAATGGATTGAACATATTAAAAATGCCTATTCTGTGAGAAATTCTAAATATAATTTAGTTTCCCATCCTCTCCTTTCTCTTTGTTCTTTCCATTACCCCTTTCCCAAGTACTGGTTCATTTTTCTCCTCTACTTCATAGCTACATTTCTTTAATGTACATTTTTCCTTTGACATTCTGCATTTTCTAACACCCATTCCATTCTCTACTTCATATCTTGCGAACCCAGGTCTCCTGCATTGCAGGTGGATTCTTTACCAGCTTAGCCACAAGGGAACCCCCTGCTATCTTACTGAAGCCCTGTCATTCACTAAGTTAATCTCTGCCCATATCCACTTATTTTCTTTCTTTCTCTTTTGATCTTCTTTTGTCTTTCACATCAAAAGGTAAATTTTTTTTTTACCTTTTGCATTTTTACCTTAAGCATTTTGCATTTTTACCTTTTGCATTTTTACCTTAAGCATTTTAATGCTTCTCGAACTCTTTCTTGGCATCAAAGTTGCTATTCTGGACCTAACCTCCAACTTCAGTTCCACATCAAATTCATTAACCAGTAGTATACCCAGGAAATGGCAAAGGACTATCAATTGATAGTAAATTTTTTGGTCTGAAATGTACAGTGTAGTGGTTAAGTACATGGGATCTAGAGCCAAGACTTGGTTGAAAATCTAGCTTACCTACTTCCTTGAAATGTGAGCTTAGCCAAGTTGTTTCACTTGCTTGACCTTAGTTTGCTTAAATTTTCTTGAAACCCCGAGGTTTAAAAGGAGATAATGAATATAATGCAATCAGCACAGTGCCTTGTACATAATAGCAGCTAATGTCTATGGAGCACTCAGTAAGTGTTAATTCAAATTAATTTGAGGGTCTTCCAAATGAGTGATGAGAATTAAATAAAGAAGAGTAATGAGAATTAAATAAAGAAGAGTGATGAGAATTAGATAAAGCACAGATGAGTGACATTACTGAACATTAATTACTTTTGTGATCATCTTTTAATCTCGTAGTTTTCCAGAACAATTCCCTTCTTCTATTCAGAAAATTGTAAAGTTCCTAATGAAAGCTGAACTTTCGTGATTAAGACTCAGAAACAGTAGTACATTTTCAAATACTTATGAACTGAGAAAAAAAGAAAAAACAGTTCTATCACAGGATGGTTGCTTACCTATACCTCTACTCACTTTAATTCTGCAGACAGGTCTAAAACCCCTAGAATGACTCTTACAACAAAGAATTTTGCTGGAAGAGGGAGGTGAAGTTTTGAATACAAGAATGTTTTCTTATTTCCAGCATTTTGAACATTTATACTTTGTATTTCAACTGTTATCAATAAGTGAAAATTATTTGACAAGTATTAATTAAACTGTCTTGATCTTCAATATCTCTGCAGGTAAGGCAGATCTTCCTGTCTTTTCTGTCATTTTCATTACTAGGCTAAGGCTTTAAGTTTTAATACTTGGCAGTCGTTCATCTGTCAAAATTCATTTAAACTCATCCATAAACATGTCATTTGCATGTTGATTAACTGTCACAATTTCCTCTGAAACAATATCAGATTGGAACTGCACATAAATCACAACTGAACAGATTCCTATTAATTCCTACGCCTCATATGAAATAATTGATTTTCTGAAGAAAATTTGTAACCAATGTGCAAATTACACATTTTGTTTATACATGCGATCTATAGTTGATGTTTTAGTTATGCATTTGTTTATATATAAAACCTGGATTTCCAAATCAAGGACTATAAATATAAAAAAGATCTAGCCAGTCTAAAATGCAAACCTCCTGATTGAATTCAACTGTTTGGCAGCGAGAAGCCGTAAATGGCAATCCGGCGCAGTGCATTTCCCCCCGAAAGGCAGGCGAGGGCGCTCTTCCCACAGTATTTTGGTTTAATCCTCCAGGAGCAAATAAGGTGTGAGAAGCCCGCCAAATCGGAGGAAACGCCCCACACATTTAAGCAGCATCTTGGCGGAGTCCTGTTCAGAGACCTTGAAAAACTGACTTAGACCTGTCACAACTGGGGGCGGAGGACCTTTCTCAGTTTTGATGAGGTTCTCAGAGATTCCAAATGGCTTTGGAGGAATACTGAAGTTACAGTGTCCACTCAGAACTAAAAAAAGGAGGACTTTCAACCCAGTAAGTGCATCCTAGTGAATTCCCAGCCAGCAATCTTAAACGTGCTGAGGCCAAACTATACTAACTGGATGAGTGCCTTCCAACCAGATTTCCCTGAGTAATGAAGGCAGCATTTACTCCTAAGGAGGGTTCTAGAGAGCTTCCCTGTCCGCCTGCCAATGCGGGAGGCACAGGTTCTATCCCTGGGTTGGGAAGATCCCCTGGAGAAGGAAATGGCAACCCAGTCCGGTATTCTTGCCTGGGAAAGCCCATGGACAGAGGGGCCTGGAGGGCTACAGTCCATGGGCTCCCCAAACAGTCGGACAGGACCTAGAGACTAAACAACAGCGGCGATATCAACAGGGTCCTAGAGGATGGAGGATTTCACAACTCTGAAAACGCAGTAGACTTCAACTTCTGAATTCCTTCCTTCACATATCCTTCAATCGTTCGAAATACAAAATAAAAGTTCACAAGCTTAAGAGGGTTGAAGTTTTAAAGAATGGTTCTGTTTTGGGAACTCAAAGAGTTAGAATTCTCCAGCATCATTATTTTTATCCTCCTTTAAATTTCACTATGATTGTCATGAGCTTCATTTCTTTACTTAAAGCATTATTGACAGCATGGAAACATTTATTTATTTCAGTTAACAGTGAGAGGGAGATTCCCGCATCCCCAGCCTTAAGACTGAGTGACTATACCAGTAACATTTAGGTCTATTTTTAATTGAATTATAATCTTTAGTCCTGTTCTTCTGAAGGAGTTTTATGTGTTCTACATTATAGAGGCTTTGAGGTGCTCATCATTTTATCCCAGTAACTGCTATTCATGCCCAAAGAGCACTATGCTCTTGCTTTTAGCAAATCAATGGTCATTTCTTAGTTTCAAGTTTTCAGCCCTGAAAATAAAAACGGGGTTGACAACAGAGTTGTGATAGGATGATAAATAGTTCACCTTCAATTTGTTCTCAAAAATAAATGAAAGAAGAACATCATCTATAAACATAGGTTATCATGTTGAAATGATGACATCCTTCAATAGGTTTCTAACATTCAAAAAATAATTGAAGGGGTATATATGTTCTCAAAGAAAAATAAGGAAAATGGAACAAAATGGCATTTTATTGGGAAATTAACATCTAGCTTAGTCTTCAACTAAAACCTTTATCTAGGGAGACAGTTTGTGCCCTAGAGGAAAAAGTAGGAAAGTGAGGTCCCCCTAGGTTTGGGGTCTGTCACTAATCAGCTGTTTCACTGTGATATTTATTTCCAACTCTGAGTCTTAGGCTATGGAGTTGTGAAATATTCAGGATGTAAAAGTTTTCTGAGGAGTTAAAATTATTCAACCTTATATGGTATTTATTAGAAAAAATAAAATATATGACATATATACATCTGTACATATAGCTATAAAGAGACTAATGTCTAATGTGATAGATTAATTAAGAGACTAATGTGATAGATACAGATCTAGATAGACACAGATACACATTCCTGGCCAGTAAGGCAATATGATGAAACAGGAAGTAAAGGGTAAGAGAAGAAGGAGAAAAATAGTTTGAGGGTAATATTGCTCTTCTATTTTCTTCTGACAAAGTTAATTCCAAGTTTCTTGAGTTAAAAGGAAAGAAAATTATGTAAAATCATATTTCTATCCCATGAAAATATGTTTTGTTCATTTCCAAACTGAATGGATTTCTTTGACTTAATTACTTAAGTCAAAATATCAAGGATATTTTTCCAGAAACTAATACATATGTTTTACAAAGCACTTTCCCCCAACATCTTTTCAAGTTTGAGATGCAGCAGTTTGCCTGCAGTCCTACAGCTTTGCACAGCTCCTAATAACTGACCCTTTAGTTCCTGAGTCCAAAGATATGTCTTACAGCTCCTTCCCCTCCCTTCCTCTGACATCTCCCCCCACTTCCCCAAGATCCTCCCCCTCATCTTCACCTCACCTTACCTGGCTCACTGACCCCCCAGCCCTCCACCCCAATCTCTCCCTAGCCCACATGGTTCTTTCCTGGAAGTTCCCTGACCCATGAATCTCCTGCATCACCTTTCTTTAGCTCTTTCTTAGTTTGTCTCTCTGCCTTTTCTATTCTATTCTTTTCTTCTCTCCCTTTCCCTTGGTCTATCTCCTTTCTTCCTTTTTCGTTGAGAGTAATATAAATTGGACCTGTAGTTTAAAAAATATTTGGTGTATAGATTAATAAAATTGTGTGTCCCATTCTAATTTCAAAATAGGACAAATTGTTTCAATGTTTCTTTTAAAACAGCAATCAAACCACAGTAATTAAAAGAAGGCTCTGTGCAACGTGTAGGTTTGCAGGCACATGTGAGTGTGTGAGTGTGCACACTGCACTGTGTGTTATTAATCTGTTATCTGGTCAGGAAAGCAATCCAGGCCTCCTGCTAAGACAACAATGCGGTGTTTCTGTTTGCTCTTCAGGATCCAGGCTCCACCCTCTTCTCCACTGACCACGCCCCCTTGAGGCTAATTTGCGTAAACATCATCGGCAGAGATCCTGTTCCCTCAAGTCAGGCTGACTCAAAAAATGGGAATTCTAGGGAGATGCAGGAGGACGGTTACTGCTCTGTGCAGAGTGACTCACTCTGCTTCTGAGTTTTGGTAACTCTCCTCCCACTAGCTCTTCAGCTTGGTTTCCTGTCCTTTCACTTCCCCAGCACCTCATTTAATTTTTATCTTTTTTTTTTTTTTTTGCTGCTCTAGGTTTTTGGTGCTGCACATGGGCTTTCTCCAGTTGTGGTGAGTGGGGGCTACTCTCTAGGTGTGATGCACCGGATTCTCATTGCCGAAAACCTCATTTATATCTTTAAATTAGATTTTTGATAAATAAACTCTCCTCAAATTACCCCAGATCAGGTGTATCATCTGTAGCCTGTTGGAAACCTGGTGGACACAGCAACCTCATGTATTCATTCATTTAATAAGCATTTTTTCAATGCCCACTAAAGTGCCAGCCAGGCTTGGAACTGGACTTCAGGGATATGACTGGTTAACAAAAATCAGCCACAGCCTCTGACCTCATGGAGATGAAAATTTAGTATAGAAGTGTTTCTCGGCTTCTTTGGGTGGCCAAAACTGACTGGACTTATCTTTGTTTTAAATCTGATACTTGATAAAAATCCAGCTCAAACTCAATGTAAATATCACACACCAAGCATTGTAAGCAGTTGCAGTATCTCCTTAGACTATTTCCTAATTGCTCTTCTGCTGGAGTCCAGGTGGGAACAGCAGGTGCAGGGATTTCCAGACAGGAGCATACTAATTAGCTGCCAGCATGGTCCACCTGTTGGAGTTGAAGTCCGCTGGCAAATTTCCCTCTTGCTTGGGGGGGTGGGGTCAGTCTTTAGTTCTATTCAGGCCTTCAACTGATTGGATGAAGCCCACCCACTGTATGGAGGACAATCTGCTTTACTCATAGTTCACCAATTTACATATAAATCTCACCCAAAACATCCCTCAAAGAAACATCACTTTTCTATATCCCCCAAATGCCAAACCACATCTTTTCACCTTAATTAAATGATGAAATATTTCAGGTCAAATGGGTTTTGAAAATTTAGAAATTTAAGTACATACTGCATGACTATGATGTACAAGGGCTATTTGCTTGATACTGGCCTTACACAGATGAATGACAGATTTCCCATGTTCATAGAACTTACAGTTTGATGGTAAAGTAAATACATTCATATGATCATATGATTTTTATGTATAACATGAAAAGGAACAACCTAACTTCTCTCCATTCAGTGTCACAGGTACACATTTGTGAAACTTTCTTCTTTTTTTTTTTCACAGTGCTTGTCCTGTAACTGTTCCATCACGCCTCCCTGACCTTTTCCAATAGTTACATCACAAAGACCTTGGCTGTGTTATCGGGACATCAACACTGTCGCTTGTTAATCTGGATGAGTTACTATAATGCTCAGAGCCGCTGTGTCTTCATTTCTAAAATGAATGTAATAATTTCTACAGTGTCACAATGGAATGGTAATGTGATTGACAGAAAGATAGAAAGTTTTAGCAGCAAATGGTAAGGAAATTTACAGCGACCGGAAGAACAGAGAACAGTTACATAAAGCAGAGGTTTACGCAGTGAGGTTTCAGTGAGCTTATGGTTTTTCATACTTCGCAGCATTTCAGTGAGATTATGCAGGTTCACAGGCTGCTGCCTGGAGGGAGTGAGGATCCCTCTAGGTGGGAGATGCTTCCTTTCCCATTTTCAAGGGTTTGTTAATACCCTACTACTGGTATCAGCCTGGAGACTCTGGCTAGATGCCTGCCTCCTGACTAGGTGCAAATAACTAGCAACAAAACAAAATTAGCACCTTTCCGAGTGTTTATGTGGAGGTGGGATGAAGCGAGCTTCTATTACCCACACTCAGGCTTCAGCAGGCCTGGGCTTCAAGCTCTAGGAGGGTCCCTCCTGCAAACAACTAGCTCACAAAGATTCTATATGGAAACTTTTAAAGTACCCAGCCCATGATGGGCACCCAATTAATTGAAAACTAGAATTCGGTGACATGAATAATATTGGTTATATTGCTATATTATTGAAGAAGGCAATGGCAACTCACTCCAGTACTCTTGCCTGGGACGTCCCATGGACGGAGGAGCCTGGTAGGCTACAGTCCACAGGGTCACGAAGAGTCAGGCACAACTAAAATGGCAAAAAAGGATATAAGTGCCATCGGCTGGGTTCTCTTTATTGCTGAAGTCACTCATAACAGTAAACTATTATTATTATTATTTTATTCTGTATATTATTGTTTAATATACTGTACTTAGGGTACATTCAGATTTCTTATATTCCCAACCTCTTGTATATTTACTATATCTTGAGTTTCTTAAAAACGAACACTTCATCTTTGAATGTAACTAATATTGGTAGTTATATATTTTATTCATTCTTTTTTTTCAGGAACAACAGAGTGCACACTTAAAGGTGATTATTCAATTATTAAATTGGTTTTATATGAGCTTTCTCTGTAAGTTCTTCATGTTAGGAATAGCAAACTATACTATTTTTGAATGCAAATCATACATTAGAAAGCCATTCAATTGCATTACATTACAAATGAAACATGTTAAGGTTGTGATAGTGTTTTTACATATACTGCTTTAATATTTTCTTTATATACAATGCCATATTTGTGTTTTCCACAATCTGGATGTAAAACCCTGGTCGCTCATCAGGTAAAGAATCCACCTACAATGCAGTAGGTTTGATTCATGGGTTGGGAAGATCTCCTGCAGAAAGATAGGCTACCCACTCCAGTATTCTTGCCTGGAGAATTCCATGGACAGAGGAGCCTGGCGGGCTACAGTCCATGGGGTCGCAAAGTGTCAGACATGATGAGTGACTAAGCTCAGATATAAAACCACTTTATATTCAACTCCAATTTCTCTTATAATGTAAAGAAACAGTTAAGAAGGACTGTTGTCTGTTGGTAAAATTAGGAAGTGATGAAAGTATAGAATATGAATGCAAATCTGAACATGCCATGCCACTCAAATAGCATGACATCTCACTACCAGCAAATACACAGCACTCATGGACACACACAACTGAAATGTTCCACTGGCTTTATTTATTTATTTATTTGTAATAATTTTCCTCTGCTCTTTATTTGTTTTTTGCTGCATGCAGGATTTTCATTCCCTAACAAGGAATAGAACCTGCAACTCCTGCTTTGTAAGGGTGGAGTCTTAACCAATGGACCACTGGGGAAGTCCTCTGTTGACTTTATATAGCTCTCAGGATAGAGACAAATCTCTTTACTGTGCCTATAGGGATCTTTCGGGATCTGGTTCCATCACAGCTCTTTAGCCCCGTAGCATTCAACAATGCCTTGGCACTGTCAGCTTTAGCCACGGTGACCTCTGTCTAGTGTCTCAACTGATTATACCCTCTCCTGCCCCCATGCCTTTAAGACATGATGTTCTTCTGTCTGAAGCAGACAGAAGAGTTAACTTCTGTGAGTAGTTAACTTCTAGGAATTCTTCACAGTCTCTTTGTAGAAGTTTTCTTTGACCTTCAGGATTTGTAAAAGTACTCCAACCATGGAATCTAAGCATCACACAGCTCACCATCAGATTCATCTCCATGGCAATTTCACATTTGCTTGTGCAAACACCTCAGTGCCTGCCTCTCCATCACCATTAGACTGTGGGGTTGATGAGGGAGAGTCTTTGTCCGTTTCTGTTCACCATTACATCTCCCCAGAGCCCAGCACTGTTTTGGAGTAGTACAAGCTTGATGAAAGTCAAAGTGTTAGTTGCTCAGTTGTGTCCAACTCTTTGCGACCCTATGGACTGTAGCCTGCCAGATCCCTCTGTCCATAGAATTCTCCAGGCAAGAATACTGGAGTGGGTAGCCATGCCCTTCTCCAGGAGATCTTCCTGACCCAGGGATAAAACCTGGGTCTCCCACATTGCAGGCAGATTTTTGCCATCTGAGCCACAAGGGAAGCCCTAGGAGCTTGATAAATACCTGTAAAAAGGGTAAAAAGTAATACAAAGCAGTGAGTGAAAGCATGTAATGTTGGCCAGATTTCAAGCTCATGTATTAGTGCAACTGAATGTCAGAAGATGTTAATAGAGGGTTTATGTTTGGAATATTGAAATGTAAAGATTTCCATGAATGAAGTGCAATTTGTTCCTGCCCCTCTTTTGATTCCTTGGGGAAGCATTTGCCAAGTGCCTTTGATAAAAATATTTGCATTTTGCTCAATTTTTGTTTGTTTTCTTGTTGTCCTCGGGGAGCGGAATGCCTGTCTGACTCCCCCTGACAGATCAGCTGTGGCAGGTCGGCTGTTACAGAAAATTCTCCACCTCAAAGGCTATAGATCTCCTACAGGGAAGACTCTGAGCAAATGCTGTCATTAGCAGCCATGCATTGCTGCAGACATGCAGTGAGAAAAATATGTCAGGCTTTGTTTCAATGTACAGGTTTTAGTAAAAAAAAAAAACAGGAAGAATTTTCAGGATATTGATTACAGATTAAAACAGCAAGCTTTAATTTAAATCCTGAGAATTCCCCTTGTCATTTTTGTTTTCTTATTTTTCTTGCCAATTTTTAAAGTTAATGCATTTGCCCCCCTTATTTTTCAGGGAAAGGTGATTTCATCAGATAAATTTTTTAGCTATATTATTTCATTTCACCTTTTACGTAGTCTATTTCATATTTCTTGGTTTAAAACCACCAAACGCAACCTTTTCTAAACCTAGGACAATAGGCATATTGAGCTTCCATTATATAAAATCTCTTTTTTCTTTTTTTAATGTACATGGAAGCACACTGCACTGTCTTGGGCATAACAATCAGAATATTTGTTGAATTAGTGAGCACTAAAAATAGTTCTGGGCTTCCCAGGTGGCACTAGTGGTAAAGACCCCGCCTGCCAATGCAGGAGACAAAAGGGATGCAGGTTTGATCCCTGGGTTGGAAAGATCCTCTACAGAAGGAAATGGCAACCCACTCCAGTATTCTTGCCTGGAGAATCCCACGGACAGAGGAGCCTGGAGGGCTGAAGTCTGAGGGGTCGCAAAGAGTCAGACCCTACTGAAGCGACTTGGCAAAAATAGTTACACAATCTGTATGTGTGCATGCATGCTAGGTTGCTTCAGTTGTGTCTGACTCTCTGAGACCCCACAGACTGTATTCCGTCAGGCTCTGTCCATGGGATTTCCCAGGCAAGAATACTGGAGAGGACTGCCATTTCTTTCTCCAGGGGATCTTCTTTAGCCAGGGATCAAACCCACATTTGCATTGCAGGTGGATTCTTTTACTGCTGAACCACCGGGTAAGCACCCAGGTATTTGTGGAATCTGTCTGTTTCAGTTTTGGGCATGCCTTCTGACCACATCTGAGAGAGTTGGTATGACTATCTGACCATGTTGGGTCCTTTACTGGAATATTGGAACTAAAAAAGGGAAGTCAATAACTTTCTCCTTCTAAAGATTGACTTATCTAATGTGTAATGAGTCAGCAGGTGCATTTTATACTATATTTAGGTGCAAAAATAGCTGGGATGCTGGAAAGAAAGAAAAAAAATGGTGACTGGTGAAAAGAAGCAGAGACAAAGAATGGGTCAAAGTTCCAATCAGCTTCTGCGGCCTCCAGTCACACCCACTATGCTCTCGGGGCATCCGTAAGGACTCCTTGCAGGGGTCCAACCTCTGAAAATCACTGGCTGTCAAATTTATTCAAAATGCATCCCTTTCTTGTCTCTCTGGCCTGTCTCTCCCCAGTCTACCTTCAACTTTGTTCTCAGCCTCACAGTACTATTGCCACTATTATAAGTCTATTACACTGAATTTTAGTTCTGCCCTAGTTTCTCCTGGATGTCCAACCCACCTCTCCCCTGCGCTCCTTCCTTCCCCACCTCCCCCACATTCACTTGCAGGTCTCAGTGTAGAACTTTCTTCTTCAAAGGCATCTACTTTGACCCCTCCTCCAGTCAGAGTAAAACATCTCTTTATGTTTTCACCCCCTCTTTCCCTATTCTAGAGCTGACTTTGTCATCATATATTCCAATTAAATGCCTGTGTACTTGACTTGACTCTGTTACAGTGTGAGCCCCTTGAGGAAACGATCCTAACTGTTTCATTCACCACTGTATATCTAAAGGTGGCTCAGTGGTAAAGAATCTGCCTGCAAAGCAGGAGACATGGGTTCAATCCCTGGGTTGGGAAGATCCCATGGAGAAGGAAATGGTAACCCACTCCAGTGTTCCTGCCTGGAAAAGCCCATGGACGGGGGAGCCTGGCAGGCTACAGTCCATGGGGTCGCAAAGAGTCGGACATGACTTGGTGACTCAAGAGCAACAACAATACGTCTAGTACACAAAGCACCATTCCTGGTGCAGAGGAGGTAAGCAATAAGTACTGTCTTTTTTGTTTGTTTTAATCTATATTTTTGGTTGTGCTGGGTCTTCGTTGCTGCACGCAAGCTTTTCTCTAGTTGTGGTGAGCGGGGCTACTCTTTCTGGCAGTGCGCAAGCTTCTCACGTGGTGGCTTCTCTTGTTGTGGAGAACAGACTCTAGGGTGTAAGGGCTCAGTAATTGTGTGCATGGGCTTAGTTGCCCTGAGGCATGTGGGATCTTCTCAGACCAGGGATTGAACCCATGTCCCCTGGACTGGCAGGCAAATTTTTATCTGCTGCACCACCAGGGAAGTCCAAGTACTGTTGAATAAATGAAAGATAAATATATATATTTAGATATCACAGAGTAAGTAGATCTCTGAGTCAAATATGCCTAAGTATTGTAATTACACACTCTTCATAAAATAAAATTGACATTGAGCTCTTTTTTCATTATCCCTTGTGGCTCAGACAGTAAAGAATCTGCCTGCAATGCAGGATACCTGGGTTCGATCCCTGGGTTGGGAAGATCTCCTGGAGAAGGGAATGGCAGCCCAATCCAGTATTCTTGCCTGGAGAATTCCATGGATAGAGGAGCCTGACGGGCTATAGTCCATGAGGTTGCAAAGAGTCAGACATGGCTGGGCGACTAATACTTTCACTTTTTTCAAGCTCTTTTTTAAGAACAAAAATCCTCATATTCTGCTCCTAGCAACACTGAACTGCTTGTTCTGTACACTTCATTATTTTTCTCTTCTCCCCATCTTGGCTGGAGTCTGTCCCTCTGCTTACAGCATAGGTTCTTCCTCCTTCACGTCAGTAAATAACTCTTACCATTCTACCTTATAATTATCCACCTCCTTCAGGAAGCCTCTCTGAACCACTGATCTGTGGCCCTTTCTCTTCACTTTCAAAGAACTTGGATTTTAGTCCATAATATAGGGCAAATAACCTCACCCACTTTGGCCACCATTGCCTTATTTCTAAAAATGAAGAGGTTGTATTGGATTATTCATCTTTAAGTTCTTTTTAGCAGTCAAATTCTCTTATTTTTATAAGTAAGATTCTTTTATGAAGTCCAATATATTCATCAATGGAAATCCAGGGAAACTATCCCAGGCTACTTGCCTAAAAGGGATCACCATGAGGAGTCCCTCTTAGACAGATAGTAGACCACTGCAAGGGGCTCGGGTCATATTATCACTTAAATGTCCTTTCTTGATTACAAGAGGAGATAATTGGCTTATTTCTGATCTGAAGTGGAAATGAAAGACTTCCCTTCTCCTAAAAGTGGATGCTCAGAGAAGGAGACTGAGTTCATGAATGGGTGAACCTGGAAATGCAAAATACTAAGGAACTAGTTGGACCATAAGTAAAGCTGAGCACTGAAGAACTGATGCTTCCAAGTTCTGGTGCTGGAGAAGACTCTTGCAAGTCCCTTGGACCGCAAAGAGAATAAACCAGTTAATCCTAAAGGAAATTGTCCTGAATATTCATTGGAAGGACTGATGCTGAAGCTCTAATACTTTGGCCACCTGATGCAAAGAGCTGACTCATTGGAAAAGACCCTGATGCTGGGAAGGGCTGAGGTCAGGAGGAGAAGGGGGAGACAAATGATGACATGGTTGGATGGCACCACCGACTCAATGGATATGAGTTTGAACAAACTCTGGGAGATACTGAAGGATGGGAAAACCTTCTGTGCTGCAGTCCATGGGGGTCACAAAGAGTCTCACATGACTTAGCAACTGAACGACAACAAAGAAATAGTAGCCTCAAATATCCAAGTTTGATGACTTTGGGCCACATCTTAACATTTTATTAATTTGACCATTCAAAATATCTATGTTATCAAGCCAATTTGTTGTAGTGATAATACCCAATCCCACCCTCTCCAAATACTGTTAAAAATAAATATAAAGCAGACCTCCTTCTAAAAAAAGTGAAAAATATCAGAAAGATTGCACTGATAGTCCATTGTTTCTTCTTTGTTGACTAATCTTTGGGGTAGAGTTTTATGACTCTCACAAAGCAAATCTAGTTTTGGCACCACTTGCATTTCAACTACCAGTCAAGAAAATAATGGCTAAAAGTGGCAAGATTCAAGGCTTAGATGAATCCATTGAATCGATTTCTTTGCTGGAGCTAACATTTAATAGCTTGCCAAGAGAGCCAAATCAATGATGCATTCTTTTAAAAAAAAAATCCTTCTAACAATATCAGTGTTTCACTTTTCATATCAAAATGTGTGTTCTTTACTTTGTATAGAAAAATTACATTCTAGTTAGCTAAAAATTCAAATTTCCTAGTATTTTAGCATTTTTATTTTAATTTTAGTTAGAGGATAACCACTTTACAATGTTGTGTTAGTTTCTGCTGAACAACAACATGAATCAGCCATATGTATACATATATACGCTCTTTCCTCAGCCTCCCTCCTATCTACTGCCCATTTCACTCTTCTAGGTCATCACAAAGCTCTGAGCTGAGCTCCCTGTACTATACAGCAAGTTCCCACTAGCTAGCTATTTTATACATGGTAGTGTATATATATTAATGCTACTTTCTCAATTTGTTCTCCTCCATTCTTCCCCTCTGTGTCGACAAGTCCATTCTCTACAATCTGCACCTCTATTCCTGCCCTGCAAACAGGTTCATCTGTATACCATTTTTCTAGATTTCATATTTATGCACTGATAGAGGATATTTATTTTTCTCTTTCTGACTTACTTCACTTACTAGTTTCTTAAAAGGCTAAATCAAGGTTTGACTTGCCTTGTTTTAATATTTGCGTATTATTGAGTATCAATGTTACACAGAAAGCAGATTTAAAGAATAATGCAAGGCCAGAGATGGGGCAAAAGTTGACTGGGGGATGTGATTTGTTTAGAAGAGTCTTAGGAGGAGTCTTATTGATACCAGATACAGTTTGGATCCAAGTAATGGAATAAGGAAGTAAAATATATATCTTTATAATATTACATTTTCTTTAAATAACTGTTGAAATGTTCTGCCTATTGTGATTATTTACAGGATTTAAAACTAGTATGATGTCATTGCTAGGGAAATTGTACTATTTGACAAGTTATGGAGGACCAAAGGAGAAGGCAATGGCACCCCACTCCAGTACTCTTGCCTGGAAAATCCCATGGACGAAGGAGCCTGGTAGGTTGCAGTCCATGGGGTCACTAAGAGTCGGACACGACTGAACGACTTCACCTTCATTTTTCACTTTCATGCATTGGAGAAGGAAATGGCAACCCACTCCAGTGTTCTTGCCTGGAGAATCCCAGGGACGGGGGAGCCTGGTGGGCTCCTGTCTATGGGGCTGCACAGAGTCGGACACGACTGAAGTGACTTAGCAGCAGCAGCAGAGGACAAAAGCCCAAAGCGGTTGGGTCTCCTGCTATTAACATATCACCTTGACTAGGTGCCAGCCAAGAACTTCTGCATCTCAATGGATTTTCACCAAAAGGTGGGACTGAATTTCACAGAGAATTCACCTCTACAGAGCTGAGAAAGGTTAGAGCATTTATTTATATATGTGTCAATGAATCTTCAGTATGATCCTTTTTTACGTTTAAGTTTCTTTCCAATCAAAAAAGACTTGGTCATGCAATATAGAGTAGATTTTTTAAACACATTTTATGTAGCCCAGCGGCTACATTTTTTTCTGTCATAGTTAAAGGACTATTGTTATTATTGTTGATTCATTTAAAATTTAAAAATGTTAACACTGATAGTTGATTTTCAAGATTCTCATTGATTTTCCATCATATTGGTGTTTTATCCCACACAGTACCATTTGTTCCCATTCATCAGATCTAGCTGGGCTCTCAACGGGGCACAGGAACAAGATGGAGCAGGTAGTCGATAGAGGCGTCTAAATGAACAATGTGTAATTTAGGGTCAGAGTTTGCAACAACAAACTGTTTGCAAAAAGACATAGTCTGACTCTCAGAGCATAATCATCTGTTGGTTGCATGTTACAGTTTCTTTTAGAAAGCGGTCCTTTTGAATTGTATGAAGCCAAATAAAAGGAAAGAAAAATTACTAAAGTGCATTGGGTGCTGAGTAAAACTTCTCTTGTTCAGTGATGTATCTTAGAATCTGAAATAGTAATTTCTCTTATTTTGCAATGAGCCTTATTTTAGCACACCAAACACTAAGTGAAGTGTAATAGACAGTACAGAAATGCCGAGGCAGGTGTTAATTTACATGTTCTCTTTTGTATGTAAAGTCAGTATTGTATATTATAAACTCTGTGGGATGCTGACACAGAAAAATCCATGTTCAAATCAGTTCTTGCACAGATAAACTATCTCTGATGTAAACAGACAATGATTAGCCAACATCTTTTCTGATCTATTTTTCTAAAACAGAAATTATAGAAACAGATAAATTGTGACTATTCCCATTTAAAAAATTGTAGTTACAAATGAGATAAGTTTTGGGAAAAAATTGAAAGACATTTTTTTCTTTTTTTGTAGTGAATGCTTTCTAACTTTTAAAAAATATAATAAGCCTATTACTTTAGACCTTTATTTATCAAGTATGACCTCCTTCAAAACTTTTATGTTCTTTGTGGCGTTTATATTTTGCTAATAGCAACAAACAGTTGAACTAATAAAAACAACACAAACATATATTTATAAAGTCTTTTCATACCTTTGCAATCATTATAACAACTTGGGTGGGCAGAGCTGAGAGCACATAGGAGCATCCTTGTTTTGCAGATAAGAAACTTGTGTTTCCCAAAAGATATATGATTGACATTGTTCCAGGTGGTTGAAAGTCTGTGATTTTATTCACGGTCACAGTAAGTCTTTACTTACCTAGCCAATGAATGGCACATCCAAGTTGGAAGGCATCATCCTTCAGGTTAAGTAGGGGCTACTTATGAAGAAGGTATCCTTTCAGACAAGCACAGGAAGCCCCTCCACCAGGATTTTCCTAAACCACTCTCGAAGCTGGCTACCTCAGTTGTTCAGCCTACCACTTTGAGAACAATGCCCATTATGTATTTTCATTGTATTTCTCCTGTCTCTCTAGATATCCTTATTTTATTTTTTCATTTCAAAATGTGTAAAGAAATAGAGAGTGAGAGAATAGAGTAATGGATTAGGAAAGGTCGTCCTTTAAAAAGGATGGTCAGTGAAAGCCTTTCTAATAAGCTGATTTTTGAATACTTATGAGCATATATCCAAGAATCCCAAAGAAAATCTTAACAAATTGAACTCAACACTACCTTTAAAAAAAAAATACTATAGCATAGTATAAGGCTTATCTCAGGAATGCTTAACATTTAGAAAAATTTTAAAATAACTTATGAAACTAAGATAACTAAGGACAAAGATATTTATCTCAATGGATGCAGGAGAAACATTTGATGAAATGTAATCATCATTCATTATTAAAACTGTTAGCAAACTAAAAATAGAAAATAAGCTTCCTTAATATAATAAATATTAACTAATAACAATATAGAAAATACTAATGTCAAAATATCAAAAGTATTCCCTTCAAAATCAAAACAAGACATGGATCACCTCTTTTAGTCAGCATTGTACTGGAAGTACTTAACAATGAAATAAGACAAGGGAAACAAATGGCTGTTTGAAAGGAATAAATTTGGTATTATTTGTAGATTAGTTAAGTCTACATATAAAAGGTGAGGTTACTAACAAATTTTATAGCTATTGCATGGGCTTCCCAGGTGGTGCTAGTGGTAAAAAACCCACCTGCCAATGCAGGAGGCATAGAGAATAGCTACCATACCAGATATTAAGTTATACAACTGTAGAAATAAAAATAGCATGATGTTAGTACAAGGATAGCTAAATAGACCAATGAAACAGAACTGAACACAGGGAAGTGTACATAACTTTATGTGGAGTTTGTTAAATAAGAGGAATTCTCATTACAAATGGTAGGAGTGGGGTGGGCTAGTCAGTAAATGGGACTGAAATTCACAACTCATACGCATGCATGCTCAGTCGCTTCCGTCATGTCTGACTCTTTGTGACCCTATTGACTGTAGCCCACCAGGCTCCTCTGTCCATGGGATAGTCCAGGCAAGAATACTGGAGTGGGTTGCAATGCCTTCCTCCAGGGGATCTTCCCAACCCAGGGAAAGAAACCACGACTCCTCCCTTGCAGGCGAATTCTTACCACTAAGCCGCTGGGGAAGCCCAACAACTCATATAGATAAAAATAAAATTATGTATCTCTCTTCATATTATATATAAAATATATTTCATAATAAAGACCTCAGTATGAAAACTAAATAGTGAAAACTTTGAAAAGCATGTTGGGAAAGATGTGATTATGACATTGGAGTAGGAAAGATTTAATAAGCAAAACTCAAGAAGCAAAAGTATAAAAGACAATAATGGTTAGTATTTCTAAATGTTTTATGTTTCTGAACCAATAAGGACACCATCAGCAAACTAACAATCAAGCCACAAGTTGGAAGCAGACTGTGGTACAGTAGTAGTAAGATCCGTTGTCGTTCTAGGATGGTCTCAGGAATGTCACAAAAGACAAAATCCAGGTACCAGTAAAATGTGGACGATGCTCAACCTCATTAATAAGTACAGGACTGCAAATTATAGTAGCAATGAAATGCATTAAATCTCCACTGGACAGGCAACAATGAGTGAGAAAGACAATATTCAAACAACTTTTTGAGGGGACAGGAAGAAACTGGGGGCTCTCATATCCTTCTCTTGGAGGAGAAAGCTGATGGTGTTAATGTCCTATGAACCTGAAACGTTAAGCTGGCCTAAAAGTTTGTTCGGGTTTTTCTGTAAGATGGCACAGAAAAATCCAAACAAACTTTCTGACCAAACCAATATCATGCCTAAGTATAAACCCTAGAGAAGCTCTTGCATGTGGGCACAAGGAAACTTCTATGCTTATGTTTAAGAGTAAAAAGAATGGAGACAGCACAAATGTTAACCAATATAGGAATGAAAAAATTAATTAGAGCATACTCATAAAAAGGACAAATTAGACTTATATGTATGGATAAGGCTGAATCTCAGAATTATGAATGTAAGAGGAAAAGAGCAAAATTCAATGTCTGAACTGTTCTATGCCGCCATTTATGTAACTCTTAAAAAGCATGCAAAACCATATGTTAATCATATATGATCTATCATAAATGTATAAAATATATGGATGAAAAGATACACATCAACTTCAGAATATTAGTCACCTCAGGTGACAGAGTGATGGGAACAGAGTGGGAGAAATCTTCTACTTTAACTGTAGTACTTCATCAAAAAAAAAATCAGAAGGGGGCAATTCAGGTTGCTTGTGAACAAGAAAAATAAAGTTGCCAAAATAAAGCCAGAGATACTGTCTCCTCTCACATCTCATTAGTTTTAAGTCTGGGTTATACATGTGAGCTATTTCTATATCCTTACTCTAGACCACATTAATGTGTCACTAATTTCTACCTCTACCCATAGCAAGGAATTCAAGTTCAACAAGAAAATATCTTTTTGTACTCTCCCCAAAAACTCCATTGTATTAATAACTGACAGGTGTCTTAAAGTGTTTCCAAAAAACACAAATTCATCATCTTATCATTCTAGAGGTCAGCAGTCTAAAATGATCAGGCAGGGCCTATTTCTTGCTTTTTCCAGTTTCTGGAGATCTCCAGCATTGCTTAAGTTCAGGGTCTCACTTCATTCAGACCCTCCTGCCTCCCTTTTGTATCGGCCCTCATGATTTCAATGGACTCACTTGGATAATCCATGGTCTTCTCCCCATCTCAAGATCTTTAACTGAAGCACATCTGCAAAATTCCTTTTGCCAGGTAAGGTAATATTTTCACAAGTATTAGGAATTAGCATGTGGACATCTTTTGGAGGGCCATTATTCTACCTGCCACCATTGGCATTATTTCTCTTTGTGTTTTTCTCCTGTCTCTCTAGATGTTTTTCTGTCTTCTACTTTTTGGCTTTGTGGGATCTGAGTTTCCTGACCAAGAATGGAACCCTGCACTCACTGCACTGGAAGCAGAGCCTTAACCACTGGACCACCAAGGAAGTCCCTAGATGTTCTTTTCTTTTTTCAAAATGTGTTTATTTCTCCCTCTATCACTTGCTCTCTCTTAATCAAATTGTCTGATATTTGTCTGTTGAATTAGCTATACCCTGACAGCAGTGACCAGAGTGTGGGATTTTATAGTATAAAGGCTGGAAAGGCCTGGTCAGCCAGGCTGAAAGTTCTAAGTTAACTTCCCCCTACCTGTCATCTCCCTCTGCTTCATCAAACATAAGTACTTTCATTGTGCTCTGAGTAGTTCCATTGTCACCCCTGGTAGGATGCCTCCTAAGGTATTAAAATGGTGTTGGTCGCTCAGACGCATCCAACTCTTTGAGATCAGGCAAGAATACTGGAGTGGGTTGCCATGTCCTTCTCCAGGGGATTTCCCCAACCCAGGGACCAAACCTGTATTTCTTCTGTCTTCTGCACTGGCAGGCGGGTTCTTTACCACTAAGGCCACCTGGGAAGCCCAAGATATTAAATGGTAGAATGGTTAAAGGTCATGGGGCATCCTGAGCATCCCCGTTCTGCGTCCCACTCCCCAAACTGCTCATTCTCTGTGATGGAAGCCTCTGAGCATCCTTTCTTTCCCGTCCTCAGTTCTCGGGAATA
This sequence comes from Dama dama, assembly GCF_033118175.1. Taxonomy (NCBI): domain Eukaryota; kingdom Metazoa; phylum Chordata; class Mammalia; order Artiodactyla; family Cervidae; genus Dama; species Dama dama. Next base: position 84,826,958 of record NC_083698.1, on the reverse strand, counting down.
CCTAACGAGGTGAGCGCCTCACCTTACCACTCCCTCGGGGACCCGGTCCTGGACCAGCGCAGGGGCCACAGCCGATTGGAAGCGAACGCACGCGTCTCTCCCCTCTCTCTCCCGCAACCTGGCTCGGGGACCGGTCTGGCTGGTTCCGACATCTGGGGAATTAACATGTCCCGCCCATCCCCAGCCTCGAGCCGCGCAGGCTCCGCGTCTCCGCCCTTGTTCCCTCGCCGCTCCCAGCGCCTACGTGTGAAAGCCGCTACAAAGGGCTTGAATGAAACGTGTGTGGGTTTAGTGAGTCGTAAGCCACCAGGGGATCCCGTCTCCCCACAAACCAGACTCTCTCGCAGGAGGCTGAGGAGGGGGAGGAGGCGAGGAGCGGAGCGCTGGATTTCGCGGGAGCGCGCCGCGGCTGGAGCGGCGGGGAGAGGCCGGGCCACCTCCCCCCTTCCCAGCCATGCACCGCCTCGCCCGCGGCGGTTCCAGGCACCACAGTCTCCGCCCGGGCTGCGCCCGCCGTCGCCGCAACGAGCTCCTGCGGCCACCGGCCCCGTCCACCGAGGAGCAGCGCCAGCCCTCCCCACCCCACCTCCACCGCCGATTCCCTTCTCCGCGGGGACGCGCCGCCCAGCAGCCCGCGCCGCCCCCTGGTCAACTTTGAGCGAGAGGAGAAACAACTTTGGCAGTGGCCGCGGGTTTCCAAACCCTCGCCTCCAGGTCCGCAGCAGCCTCGCGGGTCGCCGGGGTTAGGTGGGGCAGTTTCCCGGGCGCATCTGAGCGTCGTCTGGCAGCTAGCAACCTGTTTCCAGCGAGCGGGATGGGACTGTGGCTTCTAGGCATCCGAAGGAGGGCTACTTGTTTTTCTTTCCCTTGAGCGACCTCGGCTTGCTGCTGGATAGAGCCGCCTCGAAAGGATGTAAATAGGCGGAGCAACTGTTACCGAGAAGGCAACCACCCCAAAGGCAGGGAGGAGCGCGGGGCTTCGTCCGGGCTTCTCCCAGTTGCAACATTAATCATCAAGCAGGTGTTGGTTGCAAGTTTTCAAGGTCAGCCACCCGGAGCAGCGAGTCCCTCCCTGAACCTTGGGGATACGTAGCGCCCGGGTTGGATTTGACTGAGAAATGCTCAGGACGCCAAACAAGGAAGGATCGTAGAGGGGGAGTGTTGTGACCCCAAGACCCATCCCCCAACACCCCCGTAATCTCCCGTTCCCCGCTGCCGGGGCGGGGGTTAGTATGTGACATGTGCCTAACTCTCAGCGGCAACTTAGGCAGCAGGTGTCGGTCCTAAGCGGGAGGCGCTGCTGCTGGGTGCGCCCTCGCCCAGCCATGAGGGCCGCGGGCGCACCTCTCGCCCGCACCTCGCGGCTGCTGCTTCTGCTGTTGCTCAAGGTCTCCGCTTCTCCTGCCCTCGGGTCCGCCCTTGCGCCCAGGGAGGAAAACTGTCTGGGAGAAAGCTGTTCTTCACCTACACTGATCCAGCGTCGCAGCAGGGACGCTTGGGGACCAGGAGATTCTGCAGGAGACCTTCTGCCAACTCGTGCGCCCAGGGAGGAGGAGCAGGAGGCAGTGGAGCGCTCGGCGCCCCCGTGGGACCTACCGGCGGGTCCCGGCGGTGACCCAGGTGTGGGCAGAGGGGCGCAGGCGTCGGCAGCTGAGCCCTCGGGACCTCCGGCTAGGCCACCTGGAGCCTGGAGGTGGAAAGGTGCCCGGGGTCAGGAGCCCCCTGAAACTTTGGGGAGAGGGAACCCCACGGCTCTCCAGTTCTTCCTTCACACCTCGGAGGAGAAGGAGAAGGGTCCCAGAGGCGCTGGCCTTTCTGGGCGTAGCCAGGAGCAGAGTGCGAGGAGGGAACCCGGAGCCAGCGACCTTTATTATTGGCCGAGGAGAGCCGGGAAACGCCAAGGTTCTCCCCACGACCCCCAACCCAAGACGGTCCATGGACCGTCGGGGCACGAAGGGCGGACGATTGCACCCCCTGGCAGGGCGCTGGCTCAGAATGGGTCCTCCCTTGAAGGGGTTCATGAACGCGGGGGTCCCCGGCGGGGGAACAGCACGTACCCACGCTTGCGGCTGAAGAACCCCTTCTACCCACTGACCCAGGAGTCGTACGGAGCCTATGCGGTCATGTGTTTGTCCGTGGTGATCTTCGGGACCGGCATCATTGGCAACCTGGCGGTGATGTGCATCGTGTGCCACAACTACTACATGCGGAGCATCTCCAACTCCCTCTTGGCCAACCTGGCCTTCTGGGACTTTCTCATCATCTTCTTCTGCCTTCCGCTGGTCATCTTTCATGAACTGACCAAGAAGTGGCTGCTGGAGGACTTCTCCTGCAAGATCGTGCCCTATATAGAGGTAATGCCGTCCAGGGGGTCTCGAGCTACTGGCTTTATTCATTGCCGGGATTTATAGCATCAGGACTGCTGCTCCACACACCTACCTGGCCGCTGAACCCCTGCACTTTTCCTGAGTCTCTCCCCCATTTCTCCTGCCAATCATGTATATACATTGGCATTTATACACTGGGTGTGGGGGGCGGACCTGAGCCGGCTTTGTCCAGTCACCTTCAAACTCATCTGCTCCTGAATTGGGAAATAACTATGATCACATTATACATAGGATTGTTTAGGTTTTAAATGTATTTCTCTGAATATGGTGTTTTATGGTGTGTGTGTGTCTATATATATATTGGCGATTGTCAGATTCTAGGGTTAATAAGTAATCAGTCCTTGACTGTCATTATTAGAGCCTAGCAGGGATAAAGCCCTATATCATTTATCTACTAGATTTCTAGTGCTCCAATATGATTTATTCCCCAAGAATATTATTAAATTCTTTCCTTAAATATAAAAAATTGAGTAATATTTTATTTAACTGAGGAAATCTACTTTTCTTTGTCACTTGGTCTTGATACATTAGTAACCTGCCAAATTAGTTTTAGGGTCTGGCTGTCTGCCATGCTATCCCATCTGAATTCTTATATTCTTATGTCATTTCTGTCCCTCTGTTTTCATTCTTCAATTTTGTAACCATTTTATTTACTTTGTATGAATGACCTTAAGGAAAAATAACACTTTGTACCTCATGGCACAGAATTTATTGAACATTCTCAAAATGTATAGTATATATCTGTTATTTGTTAGGGTGTAATGGAGTGACTACTTTTCTAAGACTAGAAAATTTCTTAAGAAGTAGGGGAAACTTAATAGGTTCTGAACTTTGGAAATGAGAATCTTTGAGTAAAATTTTACTGTAACATCCTACAGCTAGTGTCCTTAACCGTTATTATGGTAGTTGGATTTGCTCTTTAAATGGCTTCTCTTTAAACACCAGCTCTTGGATGGAGCCCAAGTGCTTTGTTGCCAGTTGTGTTTTTAGCCAGCTGGCCCTTGATTTCCTCCATTCAGACTGCCCATTTCATTTATGGAAGCAGAAGAAGGGAAACTGTAAATATTCCAGAGCCCCTGATCCTGTCTGGCACCAAGGCCAGTGACACTATGTTCAACATTGTTCCAGGGCCTAGAGCTAGGGGATAAGTAAACAGAAAACAGTACCTACTTAGAAGGACCAAGGCAAGAAGCTGTAAATAAGACCCTCTGCTATCCTGGCAGGAATTAGCTGCAGGATCAATCCATGCTTGCTAAATCAGCTGTTGCTGCTTTACCAAGATCTAGGATTTCTCTTGTTGCCAAGCTCCAAGTAGCTCCGAAACATCTAATTTATTTGGAAGACAGCTCATTTTTGAATTGCAGAGAAGGAAGTTAAATTTATGGAAGAGAATATGTGTCTACCAGTCATCATACAATGTAAGGTTTCTATGATTGTTTAAATAGTGCAGAAGAAATTGACATATGCAAAAAAGAGACAAAAGTAAACTAGTAAGTAAATAGGAGAGTTACTTCCAAGAAGAGGAAAGCAAATTGGCTTGTTTTAATTGTACTGAACAGGATAAAATTTTCATACAGTAGAGGGAAAACAATAAAGAGGACAGAAAAAAGAAACTGGGAAAGAAAATAAAAAACACCAAAGTTCTTAGGAAAAAAAAAACTTTAAAATAATTTCATTCAAAATCAGAAAAGAATAATCAAATTTTGGTGAGTTTTATGAAACCTATGAGTTCCGAGTGATGGTATTATGTATGTGTTTTAATTTTCTTTCTAATTCTGAGGATTTTAGAAAAAATATATATTTTCATTTGTGTTTAGTTTTTAAATTTAATTCTCATCTTCTTAAGAATAGCAATTATTGTTATTTTTTACTCTGTATTTTCTCCTTCTTCATAGCCCTATTTTTTTTAGTTATTGGTACAGAGCTTTTTTTCCCTCTAGAGAATCAAAGGCTTGAAGAAAAGATTCACTCATTTTTATTTCTTGAAAAATTAAACTATAATATACATTTTTACTTTTAGAGTAATGAATAAGTAGTGTTTCTATACTCATACTTAATCTTGTTCTTCTGAAATAATTTGATAATATTTCATAATTTTCTGTGAAAATGATCACTACTGTGATCAGACAGTAGTATTAGCTCCACAGTTTCTGATTATGAGTGCAAGAAATATGCCTCAAATTTCAGAATAAAGCATTTCTGCCTCCAGGAGGCATTGCTATTTTCACAGAAGAGGGATCTAATGCCTATTCCATGTTGGGTTTCTGGGAGAAAAAACTGGGAAGTTGAACTGTGATGCAAATGTCACAAAGACTTCAGCAGACAACACAGGAGCTCTAGGGCTGGGGTGCTTCTACAGGGTTGTCCTGAATGGAGGCAAGAGGACTCAGCCCTTACATAACCCCTTGATGGACCTGTCACTGGATTCAAGTTGCTCCCAGGAAGGGGGCATAACCTTAAGCTGGGTGGATCTCTTTGGTCAAGGGCAATCCTATAGAGGAATGCAGCTAAGAGCCATCAACCACAATAGTCCCAGCAGGTAGGGAAGTCAGCATTTCATTCCTTAAAGGACTTTTGGGGGGGGAAGCCATCTGTGTGGGGAACAACATCATCCACTACAGTGACGTTTGAATTATCATGTTGAATTAGAACCAGGTAACCTTCTAAGTGAATCCCCTCATTTTAAAGATGAAACATGACACTCAGAGAAGAGAAATGACCCTCCTAAGTATGTACACTAGTCAATGGCAACCAGACCCTTTGTCTCAACACTTGATGTTGATATTTGGTTATTAGCAAACATCTATAAGGCAAAACAGTGTCCAGTGACTCTTTTCTTTTTCTGCTCCTTGTTATCTTTTAAAAAGACTTTTGAATCCAACAGGCAGGAAAAAAACAGTAAACCTAGTTGACATCGTTTGTTTTATGATAAAATTTATAGCTTTTTATATTTTTAAATTTCATCTTCCTTCCCATAAACTGACAGTAAATTCCCTAGTTGGTAGCTCATTAAATTTTAAAAAGTTGTAGTAATTTGGGACAACTACACTTTTTTTTTTTTACAACTGCACTTTTTAACGTGCCAAAGGTGATTATCTTAATAATCAAATACAGATATATAGGTTGTACTTTATGTTCTTAACAACTACAAAGTGTCTTAGATTGGGGAGCACATTACAGATGTTTTTAAAAACCTTTTCCACAATTTTTCCTCATTCTGAATCTTTTTCTTCTTGGCTGCAAGACTCTGAAAATTATTTGACATTTCATCTCCTTTTATTATCTAGATTTGATCCTTTCTTTACTTTTTACTTTTTTTATATTTATCTTATTAGTTGGCTATTCTTCCCTTTTTTTTTTCCCATCACACACTCTCTATTGATTTATAATGTCTGAGCTACCATTTTTCTAGTAGTTGTTTTTGCCTTTTTCGATGTATTTATTTTAAAATTTTAACCACAATTCACTTTGATTGATCTTTACAGATTTTCTCTATCTTCTCTTTTGCCTTCATTTCCTTCTCTACTATAGTTCTTTCTTCTTCAGCTTGAGTATTAGCATCATCTTAAGGAGGTATAAGAATTTAGGGGAGAGTTCTGTTTGTATAGAAAAATAGGTGTTTCTTCAACAGAAAGGATAGGTCTTCACAATTTGCATTCAACTCTTCTTTTTTATTTCAAAGTGTTGACATAAAATTTAAGGAGAACACTGAGCTTCCAGAGTCTATCTCTAGAAAGGGAGTTCTATTATATTTAATGTTACTGTGAGTGGGATCATAGTGGGAACATTTGTAGTTGATAATTTCTCTCTTTCTGTTCCAGGATTATGAAGTCTCTGTGGTCTAGTGATAAGTCCCATAAAGATGCAATGGTAGGAAAGGGGGACAGGAGAGAAGGAAGTCTGGGTGGATGGTGGCCACCCTAACACATACATCATTTTAAACTGGTTTATCAGAGAGTCACCAGAAAATAAAAAAACAAAAAACTATACACCAAGCAATAGTTTGTGGAGAGAGAGTGTATGTGCGGCTTGCATATGGAGGTCTGGGTGTGGATTGCAATAGGAGGATGGCAGAAGAGTTCCCTACTGTACCATTCTCTAGGGATCTAACAAATGCTTCAGTTCAGTTCAGTCACTCACTCGTGTCCAATTCTTTGCCACCCCATGGACTGCAGCACACCAGGCTTCCCTGTCCATCACCAACTCAATGGAGTTTGAGCAATGAAGCTTGCTCAAACTCATGTCCATCGAGCTGGTGATGCCATCCAACCATCTCATCCTCTGTCATCCCCAGTATTCTTGCCTTGAGAGAACATCATGAACAGTATGAAAAGGCAAAAAAGATATAACAAATGCTTAAAGCCAAATAACTCAGGCATTGAATGGTGCAACTGGAACAGCTCTTTGCTCATTACTTGATGAAAGCCGACCAGAGTGAAGTGTTAGATCTGATCCAGATCCACTGCTAAATGTATATTTCTCTTGAGATGTCAGTGGGAGGTCTTGAATATGTTCTTGTTTTTTAGTTGCTAAGTTGTGTCTGACTCTTTTGCCAGGCTTCTCTGTCCATGGGATTACTAGAGTGGGTTGCCATCTCCTTCTCCAGGGGATCTTCCCAACCCAGGGATGGAACCTTCCTCTCCTGCATTGGCAGACAGATTCTTTACCACTGAGCCACCATGGAAGCCATGAGAGAATCCTTGTTGTTGTTCAGTTGCTAAGTCCTGTCTGACTCTTTGTGACCCCATGGACTGTAGCCTGCCAGGCTGATCTGTCCTTGGAATTCTGCGGGCAAGAATACAGTGAGTTTGCTATGCCCTTGTCCAGAGGATCTTCCTGACCCAGGGATCGAACTCCCATCTCTTATGTCTGCTGCATTGGCAGGCCTGTTCTTTAAAACTAGTGCCACCTGGGAAGCCCTTATATTGCCATACAGGTATGCTATTCTACACAGATTTCCCTAGAACTCCTACATTCAAGTGCTAACACGCTGATCACAACGGATAGTAACTTTGCTTGAGGAGTGGATTAGATATTGGTTTGTTTAGTCGCTAGGTTGTTTCTGACTCTTTGCGATCCCATGGACTGTAGCCCACTGGGCTCCTCTGTCCTTGGGATTTCCCAGGAAAGAGTACTGGAGCGGGTTGCCAATGGGCTTCTGTGGTGGCTCTGAGGTAAAGAATCTGCCTGCAGGAGACACAGGTTAGATCTCTGGGTAGGGAAAATCCCCTGGAGAAGAATTAGGTATACTGATGGACTTTTAAGTGGAAGAATACAGTTTTGAGAGCCATTTGAAAGTTACTAATAATATTCTCAGGGAAAATAAACACACTGAGTTAGAATGGTACTTAACGCATATTGTATGACTTCCTATTAATCCTTTATAATAATTTTCACATTCCCATGCAAGAGAAATAATTGGCTGATAACTCCGAAGAGTTAACCAGAAAAGAAAAAAAAAAAAAAAAGTGTGTGCCTATGTATAACTCTATTCATGAACAGTGTATGATGAAGTTTATTGAACTTGGGTTCCACCGGAGAAATGTTGTTGTTCAGTTGCTAAGTCATGTCTGACTCTTTGTGACCCCATGGACTGCAGCACTCCAGGCTTTCCTGTCCTTCACTATCTCCCAGAGTTTGCTCAAACTTATGTCCGTTGAGTCTGTGATGCCATCCAAACATCTCATTCTCAGTTGTCCCCTTCTCCTCCTGCCTTCCATCTTTCCCAGCATCAGGGTATTTTCCAATAAGTCAGTTTTTCACATCAGGTAGCCAAAGTATTGGAGCTTCAGCTTCAGCTTCAGCATCAGTCCTTCCAATGACTATTCAAGGTTGATTTCTTTAGGACTGACTGGTTGGATCTCCTTGCAGTCCAAGGGACTCTCAAGAATCTTTAGCACTACAGTTCAAAAACATCAATTCTTCAGGTCTCAACCTTCCATATGGTCCAACCCTCACATCTGTACATGTCTACATACCTGACATGTCATAGCTTTGACTATATGTACCTTTGTTGGCAAAGTGATGTCTCTGCTTTTTAATACACACGAGGAATGAAAGTTTTATAATAATCAAATGTGAAATTCAAATACTTTCCTTAACTATTGATTATAAGAATGCTCTCCTTTTGTAAAGCTTGCCAATGAAGTAGAAACAAGAATATGGGTTTTTCTTTACTTGTCTCCTAGAGATATCAGTTGGCTTTCAGCTTTTAAGAATTGTACACAAAACACCAGCACCCAATAAGGACTAAAGAGCAGCTTGAATAATTCATTATTTTCTATAGTCCTTTTCCATAGATGTCATTATTCACTCATTTATTTACTATCCATTCATTCATTAAACATTTATTGGGCTTTTCTTCTATGCTAGGCACTAAGTTAGGAGAGAACAGGAGGGAGAGAGAAGAAAAAGCTTCCAGAGTTCAGTAACATAGATGTGTTTATACTGTGTGTTTATAGATGTGTGTTACTGCTATTATAGACAAGTGAAACCACGTGCTATATAGTGTGATAATACTATAAGAGGGGCTTAAACAAGCTGTCATGGAGGTTCAGGAATGGCCCTGGAATCAGTCATCTCACAATCGTTCTTCCTCTCTCCAAAGAGAATTCAAGAATTCTCCAAAGAAAAAATTCAAGTGAAAACTATGTTCCCTTTCATTCTTTTTCAATAATATTCTTGCTATTAGTTTTCACAAATATGTACAGCCTAGAGCCATGGTGAAAAGCTACAACTATTAATTCTTGCTTTCTTGTTTTTTCAATTTGTCCTAGGATATGAGGTGTATGAGACATTTCAGCAGATGTGACTGTCCTAGACATTTCATTTAGAATACAGAATTATTCCAAATATTGTTAAATGTTAAATTATTATTTAGAATACAATGCCTGAGATAACCATTTCCGAGTTGGAATTAGTCATCCTTATTAGTCATAAAGACATTAAGTAAATCGAGTTTTAAAATTGTACTTAAATGAATGGTTTATTTAGCAGTGCAATAGCAGAATGTTAAATGATGTCCTTTTCTTCTGAAAATCTCATAAACATACCAATTGTTTAATTTGACCTTAGAGGACCTGGGAAGAAAGGCTGATAAGAGAGATACTTCACACCTTATTATAGAGCCAGGGAAAATGGAAGCATGGAGAATTGGAGTCATCCCTCAAGCCCACAGTCAACTTTAGAACTTACCCTCAGTTTTTGAGGGCTTTCAAAGTATCTGGTTAAATCAACAAAATATCCCTCAACAGTGAAAAATAAGTTATGCAAAAACAAAATAGATCTGAGCTTCTGAGCCTACCCAAGGCTGAGAATGTAAGGTTCTACCTTGTACTACATGGGCCATGAGAGAAGGGTCCCACCTTTAATAGCTCCTCCTGTGAATTGTAGGGTTTCCCCAGTGGCTCCGTGGTAATGAACCCACCTCCAATGCAGGAGACTTGGGTTAGATCCCTGGGTTGGGAAGATCCCTTGAAGAAGGAAATAGCAACCCACTCCAGTATTCTTGCCTGAGAAATCCCATGGACAAATGAGCCTGGCAGACTACAGTCCTAGGTTTAATGGTATCCCATTGGAAGCACAGGGCTCTGAGTCTGGGATATGGACCATGTGGGGAGAAGAATGCGTAGACCGCTATGCACTGAGGTTTGTCCCTGACACTGCACTTCTGCACCCATCCTTCAGGGATCCTCTGTCATTTTTCTTACCACAAATTGACCTGCCAGAGTCCCATAATTAACTCAACCTTGTTGCCAAGACTAACTCTTAGGTATCCTTATGAGAATGGTATTCTTTGTGCCAGAAGAGATGATCTCTTCTAGAATTTCAAGGTGGAGTGGAGAATGGAATTACTACCACCTCAAATATGGGCTCTTTCTATTTGCAAAGTCGGTACAGACACTTTCCATAAAACTTCCATAAAAACAGGATATAATCACAGTTCCAGACTTATTCTTGAGATAGAATAGTTTCAGCTTGTGAATTTATGATGGTTTTCAATGTGATCTATCAGCACACTTGAATGGTTCACAGCATGAATGAGGCCAAGGTCACTGATTTGATCCTAGCCTAGAATGAGTCATTTCAATTAGGTCTATGACTGTACTCAGGGCTGCCATTTTTCACTCCCTTCTCATCACTTCCTGCCTTCAGGGAACTTTCCTCCTACCTCTATTACTTCTCCTTGGTTCAAATTTCTCTCATATAGGAAATGCATCTGTTAACTAATTCACAGTAAGATGTGACATTTAGAGATACATGCCTTTTGTAAGAAGGATGAATAAAGAGAGGGTACTACTTCCTTAACCTATTACCCAGAATGGGATTTTGGTTAAGAACAGAGAAATTTTATCTTCAAATATGGTCTCTCAATGTCATTCAAATCATAATTACCTAACAACAATTGGATGAGGCCAGTTCTGATTTTGTCTTTAGTTTAGGTTCACCACCATGTTCAAGGGACTACTTGCTGTCCAAGGAGTCCCGTGGACAGCAAGCAGATCCAACCAGTCCATCCTAAAGGAGATCAGCCTTGAATATTCATTGGAAGGACTGAAGCTGAAACTGAAGCTCCAGTACTTTGGCCACCTGATGCGAAGAGCTGACTCCTTGGAAAAGACCCTGATGCTGGGAAAGATTGAGGGCAGGAGAAGAAGGGAGCAACAGAGGATGAGATGGTTGGATGGCATCCCGGACTCAATGGACATGAGTTTGAGAAAACTCTGAGATAGTGAAGGACAGGGAAGCCTGGCATGCTGCAGTCCATGGGCTCACAAAGAGTCAGACACCACTTAGCAACTGAACAAAAACAACATGACCACATGCAATGGTGCAGTGTCATTAGTCACAAGAAAAAACAGGTGAAAATTTGTTACTGGTCTTTGGAAACTCATCGGAACCCCTAGGTGAAAAACAGAAATTCCAATTCATTTTAAGATTGATTAGAAACAACATCATAATATTAAGAGTTGAAATCTAGACTTTGGGCTTGTGGGAAATACTGCCTTTTGAAATGAATTTCTAATTATTGAGAACAAATTTGTAATGATTAAATTCCTTAAGATCTGTTGATTCCAATAGATGGCTTGCATTTTAGGACAAATGATGTTAATCTTGCTTCAGTTGTTGTTGTTTTTTTTTTTAACCAATAAGCATTGGCATATTTATATTTAAATTATAACATTTTAGATAAGTTGTAGCGAAATTATTTTTTTTTAACTGCAAAGGAATGTACTTCTACAGAAGTCAGAAGTCTCAATTGTTAGGAATGTCAAGGTGAGAATGATAAAAGTAAAAGGATAAATACAAATTTTACGGTGATACATTGACTTTTAAATAGTCTCCTTTTTTTTTTCTAACTTAGTAAGAACATGTTACCAAGTTTAAAAATGAGGGAGTAGAGTTGAGAAGGCAGCAATAGCTGATACCTTGAAACTTGTCTTTCCCTGACCCTGGAAATCATGTAAAGATGAAATAGGCTGGGTACAGTTTAAATAAATAGATATGTATGATATGCAGTTGTATCAGATTAAATCTCAGTGATTTTGATAAAAGTAAGAAGCCCTCTTTTTGACTGTGGAAGAATTGTTTTAGTGCCTGTGAAGGGCTTCCTTTCATTTCCGAGGCCTGTGCGTCCTCACCAGGGTTGAGACACATCTCTCCTACTCATTCTGTATTTTGGTTTGGAAACACTAATACAAGTATGTTACTGCCACAGGATCGTGATTAGCATGTGCTCCAAGATGAAGACCTTTTGATAAAAGCCATCGCATTGACAGTGATGAATAAAGTGGCTTTGATAAACAGTGATGATAAACAGTGGCTTTGAAAAACATGGTTCCTACACTGTTGCTCAAAAAAGTGTCTCTGGTGGGGAAGTTGCCCTGAAGAGTTTCGAGGAGATGTGTCATGGGAAATGCAAGAGGAAGCCAGGGACACAAGCTCAAGCCATTTAGAGTTTCACAGGAAACTCTACCCTGTGCTCCTCCTGCTTTTTTCCTGGCTGATTGTTAGGTCTCTAACCATGGACTTATAATGGGTTATCATTCATGGCCCAAATGAATGGGTTTTCTTAACAATGATGCCCTTGTTTTGAGGGTTACTTGTGTACAAAGGACAGCCCATAAATAGATGCACTTGTCTTTCTGAGGTAAAATATAAGTTAAGCGAGAGTACAGTTGTCATGACTTTGGTTAGAAATTTTCCTGTTTTATAAAAATCAATGTATTCCAGTTGCTTCACTGTAGTTAAGCATGTGGGTTCAATGTCATATGAAAGAATTTTTGCTTGGAAGTACATCAGTCTTTTCTTTCCCCATCAGTGTTATCACTGATGTCTATCAGAGAGTTCAGCAAAATATACTATTTATTTGGTATGAGTTAAACTTTCATAGCTTGACCTCATTCATAAAGGTTTCTTATTTGCCCGTCTGCAGGAAGCTTCTGAGAAATGGAACTGTAGCTACCACAGAATTTTTGTAGATGACTGTTTTTCACAACACATCCATGTGCTCTTTCTTCACATCATTTTGAATGAACAGGGATTTGAAATAGTACTAGCTGAAGACAGTACTTTCCTCCAGCTGGATGTTTGTACCGAGTTAGAACCTTAAATGGTAGGGAGAACTCTTGTGCATTGGAACTGCTGCTTCCCCACGTGAGGGTATCCACTGGCCCTGTGCCTCTACGGGCCCTTGAAGCAACATTGCAGGTGACCGCAGGTGACCACAGCTGCCCGCAGCCTCACTGTTCTAGATGTTGACTGGGCAGCAACGTTTACTGTTGTTCTTCTTCCAGGACACAAAGAAGAGCAGAACATTGCTGATGGAAGATTTCAGAGTTGTTCATTTTGATTCTCTAGTGCCTGTATTTTGATGCCAGTCCCCTCAAAATGCTATATTATTTTCCCAAATAGTTAAAGATTTCTGCTTCCATCTTTCCTTTGATCTTGATTCTCAGAATTAACCATCTTGTCCATTCAAAGTGTTTACATTTCTGCTTTTGTTGATGTTAATTATTCCTCCGGTTGCAGTTTAATTAATAAGAGATTGCATCTCACGCATTCCATCTCTCAGAATATTGCTTCAAAAAACTAACCATCTAAGCTAACGCTTAAAGCTTTACTCCCAAGAGCATATTTCTAGTGATATGGAATTTTAGCAATCAGATATGGTCATTAAATGCAGAAAGATCCAGCCTTCATGATACAGTTTTATAATTGTATATAATTGCACCATTCATCTTGGTAGAATTTCTAATGAGCTGTATGTAAACAAGTATATTTAAAAATTGTGATAGAAATCTTCTCATGGCCAAATGTTACCCCAACATTTAGCAATTCTAATTACATGGATAGATTCCATATATGAGTAAACAGAAATTAGCCCACCACTCCTTGTCCAGCTGATCCATGCATTTCTGTAGCATGCAGTTAATTCTCTACAAAGGTTTACAGTCTCCTGTAAATAACCTGGGGAAGTACTGAGTGGGGACCTTGTGCCTTTCTTGCTGTTTCACGTCATGTTTCAAGTGCATAAGTGAATTTATAGAAAAATATCTGGAGTAATAACACTGCAGGCAGTGGCAACAGGAGAGAGTAGCTATCTAGGACTGGCATTTGGGATGCAGTTGCTCCTGGCAACTGCGTGGTAAGTTCTGTCTGTATTTGGGGAGCTGTTTGTCTCAGTGGTTCTTTTAACTCTCTCTAGCTCTTGTGACCTTCCTGGATGGTTTACCTCGTTTCAGTTTACTTCTGCAACCCTAATCGCAGAGAATTTTATCAGAGAGAAGAACAATTTGAAAGTAGGAAGCTAGACGCAGGAGTTTCCTGAAATTTGTGTATGACAACTGAGAAGTTTCCCGTAATCCATGGTTTGTCAAGAGCACTACAGGTCAAATGTGTTTGAAGTCCTTAGTACTGCAGCTCTCAGGAGTATGGTTGAAGAACTGAGCATCTTCAAATAAAATAAAATGTAGAAGGATTCCTCAGTAAAAAAATCAAGGCACATGTAAATCCTGCTTAAAATTTGTCCTAATTTTTTCTTTTTTAATCTTATGAGATGAGTTATACAGAATCTAGAAACACACCCCCCCCTTTTTTTTTTGCTTTTTGAAGCAGTGAACATCTTTTCATTAAGAATGAAGATGCAGCAAAGTTTATGGTATCCAAGGAGCTGATAATCTAACACACCTGTTTTAGTACCTGTCCACCTACATTCATTTGCTCTTTGCTGTTACCTCACATTAAATGCTTTGTAACAGATTTGAGATAGGTACGCAAATGCTAGCTCCTGTAGTAATTGGTTCAGATTTTAAATCTCTAGATTTAAAATGATGGAGATCAATTGGGGAGAAGGTACTATCACTTATGCGTTGTGTGTTCTCTGTAAGTAATGATAGAAAATTACCAAGCAAACAGATTTTGTGAGCCTCTAAGAGACTGCTTCTTCTCAGAGTCTAGTATTTTCATATTGCCAAGCTGTCCTTTTAATAGAAATGTTATTCATAATTTAAAAAGGCTGCAGAGTATAAACTTTTGTAGCTTAGTATTTTTGGACTGACTGTGGAAACAGGGTGACAAGGAAATATGCACGTGATTTGCCTCAGTGAAGATGGTGCAGAAAGTCTTGCTGAGGACTCTTGTACATTTGATAGCCTGAGAATTTTTTTTTTGTTTGTGCTTTACAATCTTATAGAGAGATGACTCAAAACACTTGCAAAGCTAATATATACATACAAACTTCCAAAAATCTGTATAATACAGCAATTTCCAAATAATCCTGTTTGATGCAGACCTTTAGAAAATGACACATTCTTCTTCGATTTCCAAAAGGTGATATTACAAAAATTATTGACATAAAACCCAATCTGATCTTAGGACAGTTGCACAGTGTGGACTTCAATTGTAGAATTATTTTGAGTCTCTAGCATAAATGAAAAATATATTTCTATTAAGGTGAACAACTCATTAAGTTGAAAATTAATTTTAAAAAGGTAAATGTAGAGATGGCTCAGGCATATTAGATTAATATTTTCTATGCTGATGTTTATGGAAAACTTCATGAAGATTTTGTAGTAAAAGAACTGTGGTTATAAGTTTAACCATGACCTCTTGATTTGCTCTGATGTAGACTCTGTTATTCCTATTTTTCTTCATTTTTGCTTTTCATACAGCTAACCCCTCATTTTATCTCACTTCAGACTGTCTCCAGCAATAGTTACGAGAGTAATCAGGACACGCATGCAGTATCCTTATTTTCCATATGAGAACTAGTAGACACTAACTAATATGTAGTGTATAAGAAGCAAGACTGTTTGCCATTGGAATTCATAGAATCCACAAGGCAAGTTTCTATTTTTCTAGGGAGAGTGACAGCTTAAACGTAGTAGGTAAACAGTTAATGTTTTGAGTGCTGAAATTGTTAGGACAAATGGTTTTCCTTTTGTCAACATGGTCCTTTAGAGTCCTAAAAATTTAGACATTAATGTATATTCATTATACATATATACACATATATATATATATACATGCGTGTGTGCATGCATGCTAAATCACTTCAGTTGTGTTTGACTCTTTGCGACCCTGTGGATCGTAGCCCTCCAGGCTCCTCTGTCCCTAGGGTTCTCCAGGCAAGAATACAATACTGGAGTGGGTTGCCTTGCCCACCTCCAGGGGATCTTCCCAACCCAGGGATGGAACCTCATCTCCTACATTGACAGGTGGGTTCTTTACTATTAGTGCCACCTGGGAAGCCCATATGAAGTAGGTATTTGGGGTATACCCCAAAGCAGCCCATTCACTTCAGGGTTTTCTGTTAGTCTCCTGTTTTATCTGAACCTTCAGGTACATTTTACCTCCTATCCATTGTCCTTGTTTAAATATATAGATAATGACTTCATTTATTAAACATTAAATGACTTTTAATTTTAACCCAAACCGTGGAGTATATTTGGTGCTCTCAGATGATTACTCTGCTTATCTTGTGACTTTGAGAACCACCTTACCTCTCTTGGTTGACTATGACCTAGCTGATCTTTATGCATCCTTCCAGCTTTAATATTTTTTGGCTCCATGACCCAGAAGCACTATATTTCTTCTCTCTTTTTCCTTCTATTTTTATTTGTTGTCCTTACTATGATTCATCAGAAGTCACCAACAACAGTTACCCATGCCTGATTCCAGGAAATTGTTCTTTTCTTTTGGGGGGTACTTCCCGTCCATCTGTATTTATTGCCTAATGTTTTTGATCTTTCAGAGATGACCCAGGATAAATATATTCTATGTTCCTCGCGCAGGTTGCTTCTCTGGGAGTCACTACCTTCACTTTATGCGCTCTGTGTATAGACCGCTTCCGGGCGGCCACCAACGTCCAGATGTACTATGAAATGATAGAAAACTGTTCTTCCACAACCGCCAAACTTGCTGTGATATGGGTGGGCGCTCTCCTGCTAGCCCTGCCGGAAGTGGTGCTCCGCCAGTTGAGTAAGGAGGACCTAGGCTTGAGCGGCCGAGCGCCTGCCGAGCGCTGCGTCATCAAGATCTCCCCCGACCTTCCCGACACCATCTATGTCTTAGCCCTCACCTACGACAGCGCTCGACTCTGGTGGTATTTCGGCTGTTACTTCTGTTTGCCCACGCTTTTCACCATCACCTGCTCTCTAGTGACTGCAAGGAAAATCCGCAAAGCCGAGAAAGCCTGTACCCGGGGGAATAAGCGACAGATCCAGCTAGAAAGCCAGATGAACTGTACAGTCGTGGCTTTGACCATCTTATACGGATTTTGCATTATTCCTGAAAACATTTGCAACATCGTGACTGCTTACATGGCCACAGGGGTTTCCCAGCAGACAATGGACCTTCTTAACATCATCAGCCAGTTCCTTCTGTTCTTCAAGTCCTGTGTCACCCCCGTCCTCCTCTTCTGTCTCTGCAAACCCTTCAGTCGGGCCTTTATGGACTGCTGCTGCTGCTGCTGTGACGAGTGCATTCAGAAGTCGTCCACGGTGACCAGCGATGACAACGACAACGAGTACACCACGGAACTGGAGCTGTCGCCCTTCAGCACCATACGTCGGGAAATGTCCACGTTTGCTTCTGTTGGAACTCACTGCTGAAGGAGTGAGCACAGCCTTGGGTTGGCTTCGCTTTCTTTCTTTTGTTTGTTTGATTTTCATACCCTGTGAAAGTTTTTACTCCTATTTTTCCTTACTGGGAAAAAATGCAGAAGAAAAAAAAAAAAGGAGAGAAATATTAACTACTGGTAGAACTGATTTTGCAAATTAATATTTGTGCTTTGAAAAAGAAGTTTATATTTAGTTATTTAAGAAGTATGGGAGGCCCATAGTTTTAGATCATTTTATCTGGTATGGTGCTAATATTTTATTTGAAAAAAAGTGACTGCACCTTAATTAATTGCTAACTTACTTTCGTTCTTTTAAAAAATATAATCACTGTATATTGGTTATAGCCATGTGATTTTGTAGGCTATTTTCTGTTTGAGTTGTGATTGAAAGTATATTGTATGTGGTTTCGTGAGATGAGTTGTAGTTAAGAAGCATTCACCAAGTAGCACCAAATAAATGACACTTTATTCTTTAACCTCATTGTCAATCTACTTTTAACCAAGATTCAATAAATATTTTAATTGCCTTAAATACACAATTACTGGTTTTATGCACGATTTCAAATCGGCCTTATTGTTTTATAAATTCTATTTTCCCTTAAGGCTTCTCTGATAGCTCAGTTGGTAAAGAATCCGCCTGCAATGCAGGAGACCTGGATTCAGTTCCTGGGTTGGGAAGATCTCCTGGAGAAGGGAAAGGCTAGCCACTCCAGTATTCTGGTCTAGAGAATTCCATGGACTGCATAGTCCATGGGCTTGCAAAGTGTTGGGCATGACTGAGTGACTTTCACTCAGTTGACTATTTTCCTTTAAGATGGGAAACCACTATGTTACAAAGAAGTTTTCCTAACAGTACTATTTATATGTATGATCCATAAAACTATATTGTATGTTTCAAAAATGTATGTTTAATATTCAGATAGAGATGCAAATTACTTCCAAATATTTAAAAAATATGAATAAATAGACAGCAGAGTAGGAAGAAACTATCTTTTTTTAAAAAAAAAAATTCACCTCTTAACCAGCATATAGAGCTACAGGTTTTCCCATGAGGAATTATAAGTGGAACCAAAGATGAAAAAACAATGCATTTGTCATCTATTTCATCTAAACACTGACCTCTGAAGCACCATGAATTCTATGTGAAGTACTATGAATTCTTATTTTTCTCCTTTTAAAAAATGAACTTGGTTTAATCTGTGTGACTTAATTTCTTTAATAAATTACAGTATAGTGGAATAATAAAATATTTATACATCTTGATTAAAACACTTAAATATTCAAGTACTACCTTTAAATTGATATTCTGTAAACTCCCAACAAAAAAACTAGTCCTCTCCATTTGAATTATATGAATCCCTGAAGGAGTTCACGTAAAAGCAATTGTATGGGATGCCTGCCACGTGGGACACACCCCTAATCAGATGGCAGAGGCCGTGACCTAGGTGACTCAGTGTGATTTTCATGTTGCTGTCCTCAGAAAAATCATATAGGGGAACCCAACTTTCTGGCTGGAAACTGCCCTGTGTATTTTCTTCTTGTCAATTTCTGTACTATTTAATATAACTGAGTAGCACATTTTTTTCTTCCTGACTAAATGTTATTTAAATCATTAAACTTTAGTGCTAGAAAAATTAAAAGTACTTAATTCAGACCACTTGTTTTCTGCATGAAACCCAGAATAACTAGATGACAGTGCCCAGAATATCTCCTTTTCCCCAGTCCAGTACTCCTCAAAGGGATTCCCCCCCTACTGCCTGTATTTCAAAGAACTTGAGGAGGAATAAAAACAAGGCAGCATTGTTCCTCTTACAGATCCCTGTAATAGGTCTTTGGAAATGAGGATGCCTGAACTAGGTTTTGGCTGCTGAGCAGATCAACAATTATCATTCCACAGTGTGTCTCATGATATTTAGTTGAAGAACTGACTTACTGGAAAAGACCTGATGCTGGAAAAGATTGAAGACAGGAGGAAAAGGGGACGACAGAGGATGAGATGGTAGGATGACATCACCGACTCAACACATATAAGTTTGAGCAGACTCCTGGAGATGGTGGAGGGCAGGGAAGCCTGGCGTGCTGCAGGGCATGGGGTTGCAAAGGGTCGGACACGACTTAGTGATTGAACACAGCAACAATAAATCAAGAAACTGATTGAGCACGTGGGATGGAAAAGATTCTGTGCTATAATCTGCAATAAATAAATGTAAATAAAGCTGAGTGTCAGACCTTATAAAAGCAGGTAGGGGTGGGCTGAGAAGAGAGGAATAAGACACATATATAAACAGGTATGACATCTGCTGGGACTGGTGAGGAAGGTGTAAAGTTCTAGGATACTTTAGAGAGAGCGCCTCAGATGAGAGGAAATCACGAATGACTGTAGGATGACTGGAGGGGTGGGCTTTCAGAAGGAGCTGATGAAAGGCGGTGGGAGAAGTGAACACTTCAGGAGGAGAGAGACAACCGAGGAACAGAGGAAGGCGTCCTGGCCTGTGACTGAAGAACAGATAAACAGTCCAGTTAGGTTCCTATACTATGTGTGAACAGAAGCCTCGTGGGAAATCCTGGTGAAAATATGTGTTTAAAACACATTATAAAAGGGTAATAGCTTTATGGTTTTGGCATCCCAAATGTTCTGTGTTCACGTGAGAGGCCCTGCCCGCCCCTCCCCCTCCCCGTCCCCCACGTTGTTGTTCAGTCTCTAAGTCGTGTCCGGCTCTTCCGCGACCCTGTGGACTGTATGTAGCCTGCCAGGCTCCTCTGTCCATGGGATTGCCCTGGCAGAAATGCTGGAGTGGGTTGCCATTTCCTTCTCCAGGGGATCTTCCAGGCCCAGGGATCAAAGCCACACCTCCTGCATTGGCAGGCGTATTCTTTGCCCCTGAACCACCGGGGAAGCCGCTCTTCCCCATAGTCTCATGTGAATATAATATGTACATTAGCAGTGGGAAATAGGAACTTCCTCTCCCCACATTCACACCGGTCCTGAACTAAACATTGTTTGGTGGAAGCTTGATTCCTCTGAGAAATACTTAAGATATTTCTATCAAGACATTTTATTCTCTGACCCTTCACCATCATTTAAAAAATGGATGGACTTTTCCCAGTTTTCAAGGATTCTCCAAGATAATACGTGGAGGTTTCTCCCTAGTAATTTGAATTCATCTTACATTTTAAAGTACTCTGATTACTTTGTGAGTTAGGCTTTCTCTGTTCTCTTTCTGGGCAGCATACCCCCAGTGTACCTGATTATGGCTAACCCTCCTCATAAAGAAAGAGGAAGGAAAAATATTACAAGTTTCTATAATTTCAAACTCATGTTTTATGAGAGTTCTCTCCTTGTTTCTTGGGAGTAAGAAAATATATGCTGTATTTCTTGGTCCCTGTCTTTTAGTGAAAGCAAGTGAGAAGTATTTACTGAACCCCAGTTTGCTTTGATGCATTAAAAATTTAAATTTTTAAAAATTTTTTTAAAAATTAAAAATTTGATGCATTAAAAATGTTAGTTTTTGAATTCAAAGCAATCGGCATGGTACCTGTAATAGATTGGAATTACATTACTTCAGAGCTTAAAGTGATCTCAAAGTCTTAGAATATTAATTACTCAGCTCTTTCTTTGTATGTACAAAACTGATTTTCTGAGAAGTTAACTGAGTTACACAAAATCACATAATTGGACCCTGGTTGAATATTGACTTAAAGAGTTCTAAGAATAGATAGAAGACTTCCTTCCAGGGATTATAAATAATAATTCTTTTCAACTTAACCAGTAGGCTCACAGCAATCTATGAAACACTCTTGATTAAGAGAGGGGACAGTGAATGTTCAGTAACTACTTGCTCAATGAAACAATAAACAAATCTTTAAATGAAAGAACTCTCAGAAAACACAGTTTAGCAAAAATACAGACGGAATACCATGACTGTGGTTAAGAAGCAGTGACATAGAAAAAAAAAACAAGAAAATACGGTTTTTGTGTAAATGTGTCCAGCACTAATCAAATGATGTAAATATGCATGTATATATACACATATATAAACATATATATATATATATATATATATATATATATGTTCTAGACAAATTATAAAGACTGGGTGCTACAACTGACTCTTCAAACCTCTCTATCCCAAATTTATTAAGTCCAGGTATCCTAAAATCCACTTTAGTTCTTTGCACATATTATGCTTTCTGTCATTCAGTTAAACACCTATCACTGGCTTTGCGCAGTGGCAGCATCTTAGCCAATGATGTTTATCTGTGGCACAATTATTGGTAATTGAGAACACCTACATGTTAGACACTATGCTAAATCCCAGGGACAGAATAGTGTGTGATTTAGATACAATTTAGTCCCTTTTGGAGTTTGCATAATGTGTGGTGCCTAAACATAATTCCCTACACATAGATTATTCCCTCTATTGAGTATTTAGTGAAAATGTGAGTAGTGCTGAAGAAGAAAAGTTCAGGAAGAAAAGTTCTCTGAGAGTTTGTTATAGGGGATCCTGACCTAGTGATGGTGTCAGAGAAAATTCCCTTGGTGAAAAGCTCAGGGAGAGGAAGGAAGTACATTAAGGCTCTGTATGGACACAGACAGGTTTCCAGGTGGTGCTAGTGGTAAGGAATCTGCCTGCCAAGTAGGAGACACATGGATTTGATACCTGGGTGGGGAACACACCCTGTGTAGGAAATGGCAACCCACTCCAGTATTCTTGCCTGAAAAATCCCAAGAACAGAGGAGCCCGGCGGGCTGCAGTCCGTGGAGTTGCAAAGAGTTGGACACCACTGAGCAACTGAGTGTGTGTGTGCGCACGTGCGCTCACACACACACACACACACGGACACAGACAGAGCAAGCCCAGAAACCAAGAAGAACCAAGAAGCCTGGCATGCAAAAAGCAAAGGCAAGTATGAGACCAGAGTTTGTATGAAACAAATTGCTGTTCATCTACAAAGGGTTTTGGTTATGTGTAGGTAAAATAACTTCACTTCATCAATGTTAGACTGCCCTTCTGTGGTTCATGGGGGACTATTTATCATTGTGATTAGAAAACTGACTTCCTTTCATATTTAACATAACAGTCTCACAATTCTGAGTCTTGATTTTTCATTATATTTCACTGAATTGTGTTTCCACACTTTCACCCCAAATATTGCAATATGAAATAGGATAATTACTCATTAATTGAAGAAATCTTATTGATATAAGTAGGAGATCATTGTTATTTGCTATCAAGTTATGAGATCTTTGATTCCTACAAAGATCAAAGGAAACACTGATTCCTCTGGTGCTAAATCAATAATTGTTCATTGTATTTATAAACTTACAGAGAATTAGCGATCTTTTGGCTCCAGTGCTTGAATTTAAAAATTGATTTTAAACAATAGTATGGTAATCAGTCTCAAAGTGATCATTCTCTTGAACCAGTAATACTTTAATCAATTGCATAACTGTGAAATGACATTTTCATTTCCTATTGCTTCAACTGCTGTCAATTCCACAAACTGAATTTAATATTTTTCTTCAAGTTTTAAGAGATATAAATAATTCATGTGAAATACATTCTGTGAAATCCATAGAAACCTGAGTTGAATGCCTTGCTATACAGACAGAGATGTGACTGGTTTGTTTTACTCTTTAGATATTTACACCAAATTTAAGTATGGGTGTGCTTGTGTGTGTGTAGCGTGTGTGCTGGGTTGTGTCCAACTCTTTGTGACCCCATGGACTGTAGTTTGTCAGGCTCTTCTGCCCATGGAATATTACAGTCAGAAATACTGGAGCAGGTTGCCATTTCCTCCTGCAGGGAATTTTCCCAACCCAGGGCTTGAACCTGGGCCTCTAGTGGTTCCTGCATTGGCAGGTGGATTCTTTACCACTGTACCACTTGGGAAGTGGTAACTTTTGTAATTTTATTCCTTTTATTTGTCTTTGAATTGATACTGTTTTTAGACACTTAGGTCTGTTAGGATTTCTTTTCCCTAATCAAATAAAATATGATGAGCTTGATAAAATTTGAAAGTTCGCTACAGACAGAATTTGGAAATTTAAGGGAACAGTATCTCTGAAGAGAAGAAGAAAGGGAGAGAGAAAAAGAGTGAGAGAAAAAGAGAGGAGAGGACATTTGGAGTGTCTAGAATAAACTGGGATGGTTATGAGGGATGCTTTCAAAGGAGTTCATGAAAATACCATAGTCATATTTTTCTTATTCCTCTTCTTCCACTAATGACTTTTATTTCTGATTTTGTTATTGTTTCTAATTCTGTTCACCGAGAAGAGTGGGCTCTAATCACCAATGCTTTTGAGGCAATGGAACAGTGACCTAAATCAGGAGGCATTTCAATAATGGGGAAGTTATGTTAGGAGGTATGATTATGTGCTTTAGTCATTCAAAAATACACCCATGGTTTTGTTTAAAAACATGTTTTAAACATGTAACTACATTTAAAAACTCTCTATAGCTTGCTTCTATCACATGGACATTTCATGATTCAGATTTAAAGCTATTACAAAAGAAAGTGCTAAGTTGTGTCTGACTCATGTGACCTCATGGACTGTAGCCTGCCGGGCTCCTTTCTCCATGGAATTCTCCAGGCAAGAATACTGGAGTGGGTTGCCATTTCCTTCTCCAGGGGATCTTCCCAACCCAGGAATAGAACCCAGGTCTCCAGCATTGCAGGCAGATTCTTTACTGAATGAGCTACATGGGAGGCCCAAAGCTATTAAGAACAGTTTGTAAAGACAAATATGTTCTTTTGTGAATTGTCCATGTATGAACAGGAAGGACATCAAGAATCACACTTAAATCCCTGAAAGTAATGTGGGTCATGTTTTCTTTCATTTTGAGACTATGTTCTTGCCCTGTGGGCAGAATTCCCTTATATTAAATTTTAATCCTGCCTTCACTACTTTGGCCACCTGATGCGAAGAGCTGACTCATTGGAAAAGACCCTGATGCTGGGAAAGATTGAGAGCAAGAGAAGAAAGGGGTGACAAAGGATGAGATGGTTGGATGGCATTCCCAACTCAATGGACATGAGTCTGAGCAAACTTCATGTGAAAGGGAAGGACAGGGAAGCTGGGTGTGCTGTTGTCCATGGGGTCACAAAGAGTGGGACAAAGAGTATCAGGTGTAAAATAGGTAGTGAGAAGTTACTGTGTAACACAGGGAGCTCAGGCTACACTCTGTGATGACCAAGAAGGGTGGGTTGGGTGGAGCGGAGGCAGGCTCAGGAGGGAAGGGATATATCTATAATCATGGCTGATTTGTGTTGTTGTATGGCAGAAACCAACACAACATTGTAAAGCAATTGTCCTCCAATTAAGAAATAAATAAAATTTGAAAAGCTAACTAGACCGTTTATAATTTAGCGACTGAAAAACAACAGCAACAATCGCTACTCCTGGAAAGAAGACTTCTTTTTGGTTTGTTTCCCTATGTTTGGCTTAGCCATGATGACTTGGTGTTGGGGCAGCATTTGGTCTTGGTTTACGCTGAATTCCAAATTGATTGCACAAACCCCACATCACAGGTTGGCATTATTCTACGGGCATAATACAATGATTGTTGAAGAAGTGTGCTTGAAAGTCCACCCAGAGTGTCAGAGAGTAAATGGACCTTTTGTTAGGTTTGGGGGATGGAATATTTTTCTTTGTCTTGCTGATTTTGAGGTTTCTGGACAGAAATTTAACTTTTTCTTTTTTTTTTTTCTTTTGGAAAGAGATGAAAAAATATCACTAGTGTTTCTTCAAAAGGCTTCATTGACTTCCATAAAACTTTGTTTCTGACTTAACTTTTATCTCCTGAAAACCTGTGGGCAGGACAAGTCAGGCATATACAGGGCATCTGCAACAATTAGAAAGTTCACTGGTTGGAACTGATCTTTGGTCACCGAGTTTAAAAAGATGGGATGTTGTCATGCCCACTGATTGTGTGATTGTTCAAACCTCACTCATAAAGGATTTTCGCTGAAGAGTCTTTGTGTGGGGTAGGCCTGTGAGATGCAGCTGCAGCAGTCCTGGAATGAATGCCTTTGTTTCAATGGCTAGCTCCCTCTGATATCTGATCAGCCCCTATTTGTACGGCGACCTATTTCTACATCGCAAAGTGTGCATATAATGCTGGACTTTGTAATCTGGTTGAGAAAATGCATGGGGGTTCAGAGGTTTCCCCTAAACTGTCACCTCTGAGGATTAAGTCAAAAAGTGTGGAAAGAAGTGTTCTGTGAACAATGAGAAACACAGAATGACTGACTCAGATGAAGTTGAGCTAAAACCGTGACTTTGCTTGCAGGGCTGCAATTTCCTGTGGTCAAGATAAGTTATCTGATTTGGTCGCTTTGATTTATCAAAAGTTGTAGTAGATGACCAAGAAGGCTGGGTTGGGTGGAGCGGAGGCAGGCTCAGGAGGGAAGGGATATATCTATAATCATGGCTGATTTGTGTTGTTGTCTGGCAGACACCAACACAACATCGTAAAGCAATTGTCCTCCAATTAACAAATAAATAAAATTTAAAAAGCTAACTAGAAAGTTCACAAGATCTTCATTTCCTCCAGACCCAAGGACTACGTCATCAGTCTCTAGTCACTGAAAAATGAGAGAAACTAATTTCTATTGTTAGAGTCGTTTAGAGAGTAAAGAAACTCACACAAAACCAGCCCCCCAACCGCCCCCCCCCACCACATATAGTTATATACAACGATACAGAAATGGAAACTGAAACTGCTCATATCGTTTCCTGATCTAGCTGAAGTAAATGCATCTAAACCCCTAGTGTCTTTTTGTTTTAAATCATAATCTCAGAAGATCTCCAGTAGTCCTTACATCATAAGCGACTAGGAGCACTGTTTCTCTACAGAAATACAATTGCATTTAGGACAAGACAGTTCTTTGTTCTTTGTTGTGTGTGACTTTCCCAATATTGCAGCATGTGTAGTATACCTGACCCCTCAGGACCTAGATACCAGGAATGTCTCCTAGTAGTTGTGACAAGAGAAAGCTCCTTTCTTGTTATCCCCACTCCCTGTATTTCCAAGTGTCCCAGGGAAGCC
Source organism: Dama dama (assembly GCF_033118175.1). NCBI lineage: Eukaryota > Metazoa > Chordata > Mammalia > Artiodactyla > Cervidae > Dama > Dama dama. Next base: position 84,800,397 of record NC_083698.1, on the reverse strand, counting down.
CTGGAGTGGTGCCAGATAAGCAGATTGAGAACCTCAGTGCAGCATTATTTCTGAAATAGTTTGAAAAATACAGAGACATAACCACTATCCATAGTTTACCATGTTTTGTGAAATTTGGAATATAAAAAGAAACATTCAATCCTAAAATTACAGAATACATGCAGACAACTCTCAACTAAAAATGTTATCCCAGGGGAGTTTTTATTTTTTCAATGTTTTTATAAAATTAAAAAAAAATTTTTTTTACAATGTTGTGTTGGTCTCTGTCATACAACAATGCGTATAACCATAATTATACATACATCCTCTCCCTCTGGCGCTTCCCTTCTCCCCCATCCCATCCCTCCAGGTCATCACAAGGGCTAGACTGGGCTCCCTGTGCTACTTATACCTGATAGGATATATATTTTTTAATTAGCTATTTATCTAACTTTATACACACTTTTCCATAGGCTATATCTCCAAAATTTATTTAGCAAACTGTAGACCTTGTTTTGTTATTTTTTGAGTGCCATCCAGTAAGAGGCCCTATAGAGATGAATTTCCCAAAGTGCAAAGTCTGTTTCATGGCCTGAACTTTCTCACCATAAAGCAGGGACAATGTGACCTGGGTTGAGATGTGATAGAGTATCCATTAATTTGTATATTTCAGGGTGTATACACAAGGTCCCTGATGCTGTGTTCTACTATTAAAGACCTGAGAATTTACATTAGTAACCACCGTGTGGCTGCTTGGTAGGTGAGGGGAAATGATAGACCTGGATGGCTAGTCTCTCTAGGTCATGGCAATGTCTGGGCAAAGTCATTTCACAACTGAGATGCCCATGTCTCTCAGATTCTTTCCTTTGGAAAGTGATCGATAATCTACAAAAGTTTACTTGTGTTTTCATTTCATCCATTCAATTGAATGCTGTTTCTAGCCAAGCTTTCTGTTCCTGCATGTCTAAGAAATGATCTATTACTTTCTGTTTAGGGTTGACATTAATTTTACCTTCAGGATAGGTCTTCTCTATACCTCAGGGTTACTCTGGAAGAAACTCTGAACCATCCCATATACTGGAGATACTCATTATAGAGATAAAATAGCATCAATAACAGCAAATATTTATAGTATTTACTGTATTCCAGAAACGAAAAAGTTGGAAAACAGGTCTTTGTTAATACACATAAGGAAGTCTTGAAAGACCTCAGTGAACTAAGGATTATATGATACATTTAAATGGATTGCTACAACACTTTTTCATGAGTTTATGATTCTATATTATGCTCTAGCCAGGTAATAAAAACATCATACCTCCATAAACAGTTGGTTGTACTTTTGTCTTGGCCTTATTTTTCTTCCTTCCACTGAATCATTTTTTCCTCCATTAGGCACTGGGTGAGCATTTTCCAAGCATTAAACATCACTCACCTCATTTCAGGCAGGTCCTGTGACAAATTACAATCTCCTTAGACATTAAAAATACATTGATCAAGAGAAGTTGTGAGACATGGAAGAAAAATTAATCCATATCCCTCTTAGAAAGAAAAGAAGAAATCACATTTTTGAGTAATCTTGGAGCTGAACAGACCTTGGAGTCTTAAAGGAATCTCCCAGTTTCACAGCCCTGCTGAGGTCAGTGCACTATAGTACATGTTGTAGACAGCCCACACATATTCTGTTCTCCATTGTGGGACAGCTATGGATCATGTAGATCACTTCTCCCAGCTCTAAAGTTTCATTGTCTATCTTTTTTATTTTTTAAATGATAAAAGTAGGATAACACAATTACAGGAGATTTGGAAAACAGAAAAAGTTGCATATAGTTCCACTGTATATTACAATTCTGTTTTAAGTAGAAAAAATTAAGGTTTTTAGTTGGAGTTTCAGTATAAAACTCTCAAAAACTAGTAGAATGAATATACAGAGAAGTAGAAGGACATAGTAGACCGGAAAAGCACTATGAACCAATTCAAAATAATTAAGATTTATACAATTTTCACGCAAGGGTAGGATACAAATCCTATTCAAGTTCCCATAGACTATAAACTAGGAGACAATGGAACATACCCAGGGATATAAAACACTGTGTAAAAATTTCATGGTCCAGAGGCATTGAAATCCTACAGTCTGTTGTGTTATCACTGTGGAATTATATTAGAAATCAATATCAAAAGATATTTGAAAACAACCCACATATTTTCAAGTGCAACATGACATTTAAAGTAGGCTTATTGATTCTTCTTTTTTAAATCTTATCCTATCTTTCTCTTCAGAATAGTTTGTTTGGTTACTTAATTCATGCCTCAGTCAATGAGCTCATGGTATTTCCCTCATCCCTGTCACGTTCAGCAGCGGATCTAAATCTGTCCAATCTACATGTCCTAACTCAGTGTGTTAGTTCACGGCTACTGTAACAAAATTACCATGAATTTAACAGCTTATGCAATATGAGTTTATTCGGTTACAGGTCTGTAGGTCAGAAATCAGACACCTGTATCGTTGGGCTGGTGGATACCATTGAATGGCAGAAGGAGAAGAGGGCAACAGAGGATGAGATGGTAGGGTGACATCATCAATGCAATGGACATGAACTTGGTCAAACTCTGCGAGATGGTGAGGGACAGGGAAGCCTGGTGTGCTGCAGTCCATGGGGTTGTGAAGAGTAGGTCATGACTTGGTAACTCAACAGCAATATCATTGGGCTAAGGTCAAAGTGTTGGCAGGGCTGAACTCCTTTCTGGGGATTCTCAGGGAGAATTCCTTTCCTTGTCTTTTCCAGTTCCTGATGGCTGAGTGCATTCTTCGGCTTGTGACACCTGCTTTCCTCAGTCTTCAAAGACAGGAGGCCTGCAGAAGAACTCTGACCGTTCCTCTGTGGTCACATCTTCCTCTGAGTACAGCTGGGAAAGCTTCTTTGCTTTTAAGGACACAAGTTATTAGACTGGGTCCATTTGAACAATCCAGGATAATTTCCCATTTTAACATCCTTAACTTTAAACACATTTGCAAAGTCTCTCTACCACATAAGATAACATTCGCAGATTCTAAAGATGAGAACACAGACATGATTGGAGAAGGTCAGTATTTTGCCTATGACACCCAGATTTTTGTTCTACAGTGAGTAAAATGACTTTATTCTGGATAGTTTTATTTGTGAGTTATAACCGGAACCTACTGCAGCTATCCTAAAGAAGGCCAACCTGAGTATAAAGTTAATATGAGGCAGCAGCAGGGCTGGGATACAAAGCAGAGAAATTGTGTAATACTCATTTAAGTGTACACACTTTCTCTAGACTTTGCAGTAACGTGAGCCACTTTAGCTCCCTTTGTGTATCAGCTGGTTGTAGTTGAATATTACATTATTTTTACCTGAAGAATCCTAACAATATATACCCAGGTGGTTCATTTTAGTTTAAGTTATATCATGATTTTTGAAATATGTAGGGAATAAATTTGTCCAACTTTCTAGCAGCACACGAAGGATTGTCACAAAGACAAGCCTAAATAGTATTATTGATGCAGCAGAAGTACACCCCCACTGAATTGGCCCAACATAAACTTTCCCAGGAAGGATAATCCAGAGTTGAATAGGGCAACTGGGACCCAATCGAATCTTTCATGTTGCTATGTATTTTCTGGGTAAATAAATGGATGGTCTGGTCACTGAAGCTCAGATCATTGTACAAGCTCATTGTCCATCAGAGTTTTTGTGAACATCAATACTCAGAAAAATTCTGGGCTCATGAAGCTGTTCTATCTTCCTGCAGAATACAACATGCAATCAATTTCCCTCCTCGCAGGTGACCTAACTGCATTTTCTTACTAATAAGTGTAAGAAAACTCACTAACACATTTCTCAAGACTTTTCATGTAAATTGATTGTTTACTGTTGCTCTTGGTGTGGACCAGACTCGGTGTGAAATGCTTCTGTTTTCCAAATGGTCTCATTCTCCCACCCTCTCTCATTTTAGAGTAATAGCACCTAAGTCAATTCCTGTAACATAACAAAGTTTACATAGTGGCTCATGACTATGATTGCTGTTTATAAATCTAGCTTTTGGATTAGGTAGAAGGGGTCCACTAAACCTATTTCATCGCATTTACCATCCTATTCAGCTTCTCCTATTTTATTATCTGCAATTTAAAATTTTATAAACTTTTAAATCTTTATAAATCTTAAAATGTAGATATTTCCAGAAGAGGTTAATATATAATATTTAAGTTTACAGATATTTTCTCAGAAACAGATTTGGTAAGAGAGGAAATTAAAAAAAAATACAAAGATAGTGAATTCCTAGACTTAGACATTAGGAGTTTATTTCCAAATGTAAGGAAATGGTACCAAAAGCAAAATAAACTTTGCTGTTGTTCAGTTGCTAAGTCACGTTCGACTCTTTGTGACTACATGAACTGCAGCACAACAGGCTTCCCTGTCCTCCACTATCTCCCAGAGCTTGCTCAATCTCAGGTCCATTGAGTCAGTGATGACATCTAACCATCTCATCCTCTGCTGCCCCCTTCTCCTTTTGCCCTCAGTCTTACCCAGCATCAGAGTCTTTTCTAATGAGTCAGCCCTTCACATCAAGTGGTCAAAGTACTGGAGTTTCAGCTTCAGCATCAGTCCTTCCAATGAATATTCAGGGTTGATTTCCTTGAGGATTGACTAGCTTGATCTCCTTGCTGTCCAAGGGACTATCGAGAGTCTTCTCCAGTACCACAATTTCAAAAGCATCAATTCTTTGGTGCTCAGCCTTCTTTATGGTCCAACTCTCACATCCATACATGACTACTGGAAAAACCATATCTTTGACTATATGGGCCTTTGTCAGCAAAGCGATGTCTTTTTTTTTTTTTTTAATATGCTTAAATCAAAATTCTGCCAGGACCAACTCAGAAGAATGAGAGTTGATTAAATAAAATTTATGGTATTTGTCATATTATACAACCTCAGGTAGAAGGATATTCTTTTCACCACCAGTATGAGAAAAAAAGAGCCCCAGAGAAAACACATTACCAAAGTCAAAGGAGAGAAAAATGGATACCAGACAAAAGATATTGACATAGACACTTTTCTAAGAATGGTGACTATGTTTCTACTCATAGAGTCACCCTCAGTATCTACAGGAGATGATTCCAGGACCCCTCAGGTATCAATATCTCAGAATGCTCAAGTCCCTTATGTAAATACTGCATCATTATATTTAAAGGATTATTTGCTTATAACCTGTGTATATACTACCATATATTTTAAATCATCACTAGATTACTTACAATACCTGTACTGTGCTATGCTTAGTCACTCAGTTGTGTCCGACTCTTTGTGACCCCATGGACTGTAGCCTGCCAGGCTCCTCTGTTCACTGGGATTCTCCAGGCAAGAATTCTGGAGTGGGTTGCCAAGCCCTCCTCCAGGGGATCTTCCCAACCCAGGGATCGAACCCAGGTCTCCCACATTGCAGGCAGATTCTTTACTGTCTGAGCCACCAGGAAAGCCCAAGAATACTGACTCCAGTAGGGTAGCCTATCCCTTCTCCAGGGGATCATCTTGTCCCAGGAATCAAACCGGAGTCTCCTGCATTGTAGGTGGATTCTTTACCACCTGACCTACCAGAGAAGCCCCCTTACAAAACCTAATAGAATGTAAATACTGGGTGCTGTACTATGCTCAGTCATGACCGACTGTTCGTGATCCAATGGACTGTGACCTGCTAGGCTCCTCTGTCTATGAAATTTTTCAGGCAAGATTACCAGAGTGGGCTGCCATTTCTTACTGCAGGAGATCTCAACACAAGGATAGAACCCACATCTCTTGTGTCTCCTACATTGGCAGGCAAATTCTTTATCACCGTGTCACCTGAGAAGCTCAAATGCTATGTTAATAATTGTAAATACAACATAAATGCTATGTAAACAGTTACTGGTGTGAGACAAATTCAAGTTTTTCTTGAACCATCTTGCTTTTCTGAACCATCTGGAATTAAAAAAAAATCTTTTTGATCTGCAAATTCATGGATACAGAGCCTGCAGATATGGAGGGTCCACTGTACAACCATTTTTAATGTTTGATTTAACTAAAGCAATCAAATAGATTATTAGATATAATTCATAAAGAATGCAGTGCCATAAACAAAAGTTTCAGTGTATTTCCTTCTGATATTTCAGGAAACTAAGGAATTTGTTTTTGTTATAATTTTCAAAGTGGGTATAATAAAACTAGGTCAACATCATTTGTGAAAAGAAGACCAAAAAATTATACTTTCCAGTTAAATTCTTCCTCCTCTTTGTTTCATTTTCCTTAGGGAAAAACTTTTAAACCATAAAAACTGATAATTAACAAGGCAGTAAGGAAATAATGAGAAGAAAACATTACTTAGGAATAAAAGGGATTATTATTAACATCAGAGATCACTGGTTTCCAAATGTTTTTAATCAAGTGAGAGGACAGAAATTGTAATCATATATTTAAAGGAGTAAAGAGGAAGTCCAGATATTTTAAAAATCTTCAATAACAAAAGTATATAATCAACTCCAACATATTTCACAAAAAACACAAGTAAAATATTGCGAAAAATACTCATTAGTTTCTGTAGTTTTTGTTTCCTCATGCAAATTATACATTCATCTACGTTCTGTAATAATTTTCTGTTGACTATGATTTTAAGCTTAATTTTAAACTGCTTTTGCTACTTACAATCCAATATTGATATTTTATGAGCTGGCTGAGGAAGATTAAAAATTATCAAAAGTTTTACCGGCTGGAATCTTACTTTATGATGCAAACAAAATTTTAAAAATATTGAAGTTATGTATTGCTTAGAGTTAAATTAGGTTTTAACACTTAATATTTTAAAATTCATCATTTTTCCCCTCAAAAAAACAAGTTAAAGTATGATAATTTAAAAATAAATATTCTGAAAATAATGACCATAAAGGTAGGCATTTAAACCTTCAATCTGTTGTCCAGGAAGTACATTTTTTTATGTTCTTTTAGAATAACGTGTCTGCTTCTAATTAGATGTCTGAGAAAAATTATGTGTTGTTTTGATTTATTAACAGGAAAGTAAACCTTGCCACAGTAGTCAATATCAATTACATAGAAGAGAATAAACATCAAATCTCTCAAACTGAATAAATTTTTTTTCCCATTGGAGTTCAACGTGTTGCTTAAAAAAAATCAGCAGAGCAGCAGGGCAACCTCGGTATAGAATTTTTATTAAGTCTGGGTAAATTTAAAACCAAACTGAAACTGTATGAAAGAGTCCCATTTTGTCCTAATTCTCTAGAAATGCTCTTGTCAGGCATTGTAAAGGAGACTACTTTATTGAATGACCTAAAATTTTGCTACTTGAGTTGTTGCTCCCAAACAGCTCCTGACACTTCAGAACCCCATGTGGAGCTCACAGAGGCAATGGGCTTCAATGTGTAGTTTCCGATCCTTCATTCATTTTCTAACCTTCCTGTTATTTCTTCGAGCAGCTGAAATGGAGGTGGTCAGGATAAATTTATGTTTGAAATGGATACAAAAGAGTTAGGAAAAGAATTGCAAATCTGAGCAATTTGATGCTTCTGAAGACTTAATATCAGGGTTCATCTTAATGTTGAAATTTCTTTCTGTGTATTCCTTTAAATGTGGCTTGTCTCTGTTGCAGGATGTCTGAGCTTCAGCTGGAAGAACCAAAGGGTGGGGGCAGACGTGGTCTGGAGGATCACTCATTCACACATCAGGTGTTCACACATCAGCTGGTTGACGCCGGCTGTTGGCTAAGATGTCAGCTAGGGCTGTGGGCTGAGCACCGACTTGTGGCCTCTTTATGTGATGTGAGCTTCTTCACAATGGAAAGTCTGGTTTCTGAGGGCCACTGCCCCAAGTGGAGCTGAATAGAAGGGGTGTGTGTGTGTGTGCGGGCATACACACATCACATCCGACTGTTTGTGACCCTATGGACTGCAGTCTGCCAGGCTCCCCTCTGTCCATAGAATTTTCCAGGCTAAGATGCTGAAGTGTGTTGCCATTTCCTCCTTCAGGGATCTTCACGGCCCAGGGATGGAACCCAAGTCTCCTGCTTTGCAGGCGGATTTGATTTTTTAACTGCTGAGTCACCGGGGAAGCCTGATGGAAGATACATCTTTTTTATAATCCAGCCTCAGAAATCAGTGTAACTTTCTGGACTGGAGCGGCCACAAGTCTGCCCAAATTCAAGGACTGGGGAAATAGACTCCATCTCCTGATGGGAAATCAACCCTAAACATTCATTGGAAGGACTCTTGAAGCTCCAATACTTTGGCCACCTGATGCAAAGAGCCAACTCATTGGAAAAGACCCTGATGCTGGGAAAGATTGAAGGCAAAAGGAGAAGAGAGTGGCAGAGGTTGAGATGGTTAGATAGCATCACCGACTCAAAGGACATGAATTTGAGCAAACTCCGGGAAATAGTGGAGGACGGAGGAGCCAGACAGGACTTAGCAACTGAACAGCAGCAACAGCCTGATGGGGAGTGGAAGGTCTGCGCCAGAATATGGGTTTTGGGAATAAAGGAGACCAGAAATATTACTGTGGTTATTTTGGAAAATACAGTCTTTCACACTGTGTAAAAAGGCAGATCTAATCACTTAACTATTTTGTCATAGAAAGTATAAACCTGCTTTGAAGCAGCCCATTCATTCACTCTAACACTACTCGCCGCATGTGAATAGTGTAAACAGTGTTACATGACAGCTCTTCATACTCTTGAACTCTGTCACTTTGAATCCCTCTTTTCTTTATTTATAATTCCTATGGATACACTCTGACTTATCAGTGTATTTTAAATGTGATATCCCCAAATGAACACAATATCCCAACATTTCAGGCTAGGTTTTAGTAAATAAAATAAATTGTAAGCCTTTTTAATTCACATTTTATACCTTAGATAGTGTGGTGGTGGTTTAGTCGCTAAGTTGCGTCCGACTCTTGCCACCCATAGACTGTAGCCAGCCATAGACTGTAGCTCCTCTGTCCATAGGATTTCCCAGGCAAGAAAACTGAATTGGGTTGCCATTTCCTTCTCAAGGGGGTCTTCCTGACTCAGGGATTGAACCCAGGTCTCCTGCATTGTAGGCAGATTCTTTACCAACTGAGCCACCAGGGAAGCTACTAAAGTAGCCTAAAGGAGCTAGCTTTTTAAAGTAAGTCACACTATTATCTTAAATTCGGTACATTGCTAACTAAATCATATTCTCTTCTGTTGTGAAAGTTTCACCTTAAGTGATTCCTATTTTATTTTTTTCTCTTCACTCCCTTCCTTCCTGCCTTCTTCCCTTCCTTCATTACTTCTCTTCCCTCTTTATTCATTGTTCCCTGAGTTTAAAATGTGAACAAATATTATTTTCTCCTACAAATGTTCTTTATATCAAATTTAGAACAAAACTGACTAATTTAGCCTACCAATTTCTTTATGAAATTATAACACTGTTCTACTCTCAGTAAACCATTCTCTCAGTTCAAATACTTACTGGCTCAGTTCTATATAGATGGCAGATATAAAACTTCATGACCATGAAAATTAGCAATGAGAAAAGAAAGAAAAAAGTGTTCTATCACTCAAGGAAGAAAATACATAATGAAAACTTAGTAGTAAACACTAGTTTAAATCCTTTTGAAAAAGCCTGCCAGGGCTTGATCTATTTAGATGAATCTTCAAATAATGAAAGTAATGATAAGAACATAAATGAAAATAGGTGAGAAAAGGGATGTGAAATGCAAAAGAGGGAAGGAAAAATATACCCAACTGAGTGCAGAGTTTTAGAGACTAGCAAGGAGAGAGAAGAAAGCCTTCTTAAGTAAACAATGCAAAGAAATAGAGGAAAACAATAGAATGAGAAAGAGTAGAGAACTCTTCAATAAAATTTGAGATATTAAGGGAACACTTCATGCAAATAGGTACAACAAACGACAGAAATGGCAAGGACCTAACAGAAGGAGAACAGTTGAAGAAAAGGTGGCAAGAATACACAACTAATACGACAGTCATTTAGAAGTACTCATCATGTGTGTATTATAGAAATGACTTCTTGCAACAATGAGCATTGCAGTATTACTATCCCCATTTTAAACTGTTAAAACTGAGCTTCAAGGAAATGAAATAACTTGTTCATGATGAAAACAGCTAGTAAGTGGCCAGACTTGGTATTCAGCTGTTGACAGTTTTAATCGTATATTGTATACCTTTCTAACTATGTCATGGATTTGCCCTTCTAAAGAATGCAACTGATTTTTTTTTTGCAAATCAGTTGTCTTATAATAATGCAAAGGCTTACATCAATGGAAGGATTCTCCAGTTAATTTACATGAAAAAAGAAATTTACTGAAAGAATAGAGGTGCTTACATCTGAAAATAAAGGTCCCATGGTAGCTCTGGGATCCAGATGTTTTGTTGTTGTTGTTGAGTCCCTAAGTTGTGTCCAACTCTTTTGAGACCCCATGCACAGTAGACCATGAAGCTCCTCTAATCATGGGATTTCCCAGGCAAAAATACTGGAATTGGCTGCCATTTCCTTTTCCAGGGGATCTTCAGGACCCAGGAATCAAATTTGTGTCTCCTGCATTGGCAGGCAGATTCTTTACTGCTGTTTCATTTGGGAAGCTTGGGATCCAGATTAGGAACTAATATAAGGTCTTTTCCGAAGGGGAACACCATCAAGATGACTCTGAGCAAACTCCATTCTGCTAAGATTCAAAATCTTCAAGAGAGCTTCACTGACTCTGGCTGGATAATATGCCCACTTTGTGGCTTATGGGAGAATACTGTGATTGACGGGGCTTCCCAGGTGGCACAGTCATAAATAAACTGCCTGCTAATTCAGAAGATGCAAGAAACATGGGTTCCTTGGGTCAGGAAGATTCCATGGAGTAGGAACTGGCAACCTACTCAAGTATTCTTGCCTGGAAAATTCCAAAGGCAGAGGAGATGGGTGGGCTACTGTCCATGGTGTCGAAAGAGTCAGAAAAGCCTGAGCAATTGAACACACATATATACCATGATTGACAGCTCTCCTAAGATTGCCGTAATAGGTTCTGGAAAATGGTGGGCAATTTTCTCAAAGGAAGCAGAATATTATTACCAAGTGAAGGCAGAAGGGCAGTGGGCAGTTAAAAATAAAAGATATTCACTATATAACCTTCTAGGTTTGTTGGGGAAATTAAATGAGATAAAAAGTATGAGATGGTTGGGACCTAGTGCTCAAAAAGTAGTCATTGCTATTATAATAGTCATCACTTAAATAAAACTCAACCATCAGTGCCTGACACATCAAACATTAACCAGGCTTTTGTATGGGAGAAAGACTTACCCCATGGGAGGCTGATCCACATACACCTGAACATTCAGAGTTTTAAGCCAACCAGCTAAGCACTTCATGTGTGGTTAAAAGTGAAAGTGTTAGTCGCTCAGTGGTGTTCTACCCTTTGCGAGCCCATGGACTGTAGCCTGCCAGGCTCCTCTGTCCATGGGATTCTCCAGGCAAGAACACCGGAGTGGGTAGCCATCACGTGCAGAAACACCAGTAACTGTTTCTCTCATTCTTTCCCAAGCTAGTGCCTAGACAAGAACAAGCCCTACCACTCGGGAGGTTAGTCCAAGTAGGCAGTGACGATAGGTTTAGAACCAGTGTTACTTTCAAGATACTCGAGTGAGACAGTAGTTGGTTCACTGGATGTTGCTCAAAGGCACATAAGGTTCCCATTGGGCAGCTTAATCTCAAATACCTTCAAGTGCTAGAAAAGTGGTCCATGGCCATGAAACCAATAAGAAGAATTGCTGGCAGCAATTTGGGGAGAATGTGACTCACCCCAGGAGGGCATTGATACTTTGTTCCAGCCAATGTAGTGAGGAGGGGAAATGTAGGCGGGTGATCAGACCACGTGATTTTTTGAAAGAACTAGAAATCTTGATCCTTAGATGAAGTTAGTTTGCAGAGAACTCAAAAAGTTTGTGTGTGTGTGCTAAGTTATTTTAATCGTGTCTGGCTCTGTATAACCCTAAGGACTGCAGCTCACCAGGCTTTTCTGTCCATGGGATTCTCCAGGCAAGATTACTGGAGTTTTTGCTGTTCATGTGCTCAGTTGTGTCCAACCCTTTGAGACCCCATGGACTGCAGCATGCCGGGCTTCCTTGTCCTTCACCATTTCCAATACTGGAGTGGTTGCCATTTCCATTTCCGGGGCATCTTCCCAATTCAGGGATTGAACCTGGGTCTCTTATGTCTACCTGCATGGCAGGTGGGTTCTTTACCACTAGGGCCACAAAAGGTTTGAAAAAATACTTTGTAATTTAACACTGGGCAGGTCAAATAAAACCCATTTGTTGATTAAATTTGCCACATGGTGGTCTGTTTGCCATTTCTATTCGAAAAAGGTTATCAGCCCATAACCATGTGGTCAGTAAGTAAGTTCTCTTTGCTCACAGTTGTGCACTACATGGGTTGCTGCAATTTCTACACTAATTTCTCCCCCATGCCGCCATTCATAGCTGTTCATATTAGCAGCATGGACTCAATTATAGAGGAGAGGTATTGGGGAGAAGGCAAGAAGAGCTTTGGGAAGAATTTTCTTCAGGCAATGACTGACACTACTGTACCTATTCCTCAGGCTTAGGCTAGGAAGCTAAACTACCTCCAGACACCCAGGCTGAAGAGGGTGGCTGCACGTGGCTCTGGGAAAAAGGAGAAAAACAGAACGTTCTCTCCATTCCCCAAGACTCTTCACATGATCACGCCACAAAATATTTCTTGAGTTGACAACTGGGATAAGAGACACATTATTATGCTTGGTTTTTCTTTTATGACATTTCCTTCCTTCCTTCTTTGTTGGGCTTCTCTCTGTGAAGCTATTCTGGGGAACTTCTGATTTATGAATAAGATCTCTGCTGGATTTTTATACGGTGATAAACACCAAAGGCTTAGATTTTTGCAAGTGGCAAGATTTAGCTTCTGGGCAATTTTCTTCCAGCAGCTGGGCATTCCCAAATGACACTGCAGTATCTAGATGGGTCAAAGAAAATTAGACATCTTTTTCAGCAGAGCTTTATCTTATGCTGTGTTGTTTCACAGAACCTAGCTTACTACTGGTCACAGAATACATGCTTCTTGATTTATAATAAGAGTGACCTTAAATAAAGCAGAAATATAAGACCATGTCAATAGGGTACCTTGAAAATTCATAAAGATATCTACTTGTAAATATCTTCTCATCAAATTATTAAGGTACTTAAAATTTACATCATTAGTCACCCTTTTGGACTTTCTTATGAAGACACAGTGTAATTATCACCAAGAGAAATGTGCTTTATTCTATGAGTTGCCATTACTATTAAACAATAAAATAATTGTAAAATAATGAGTAAAATTAAAAATGGAGACCAAAGACCCACTCAGGACAATGGCTGCTTAAGGCATGAGAAGGACCCTGGGACTCTAAAGGGTAGGTGATGTTTACCAAGAGACAGGATGAAGCTGTCTGGAGGGAAATCGTGTTGGTGAACATTTTTCTTCTATTGAATGTTTGTCAAGATTTTTGGTCCTAGTATAGTTTCCATTTGTGGTGCTGGAGAAGACTCTTGAGAGGCCCTTGGACTGCAGAGAGATCAAACCAGTCAGTCCTAAAGGAAATCAACCCTGAATATTCATTGGGAGGACTGATGCTGAAACTGAAGCTCCAATACTTTGGCCACCTGATGCCAAGAGCCAACTCTTTGGAAAAGACTCTGGTGCTGGGAAAGATTGAAGGCAAAAGGAGAAGGGGGAGACAGAGGATGAGACGGTTAGACAGCATGGACCAACTCAACGGACATGAGTTTGAGTAAACTCTGGGAGATAGCGGAGAACAGAGAAGCCTGGCGTGCTGCAGCCCGTGGAGTCTCAAAGAGTCAGACATGACTTAGTTACTGAATAGCAACAACAACATAGTTTCCAGTGGACCTCAAAGCTTCAGAAAACTTACCAAGTTTCAGGTTATATCTCCAATTACTTCAAGGACAACAATTTGCAACCTTTGGGGTAGATGAGAAAGAAAGTGTATTAAAATATGTTGCATCCTCTAGTTCGTAATCAGTGTAGGATTGAAACTGTTGAGGTTTTCAGCCTCTTTCACTGATATCACCTTCAGTAAACTCCACATATAAAAGAAGAGAAGGGTCAAGTGTACTTCCAAACTTAAATGGGTGTCTTGAGTGCTCTTAATTTAATAGAGTATCTAAAGAACGTTTTGAGAAATCTGAGTAGGAGGTGCACTGCAGCCACATAAATACACTTGTCATATTGCAATGGAAGCTGATTGCTTAAGTGGTTTAATAGTACTCGTAAACATTATCAGCAAATCTGTCACATCTCATTATGAATTATGTTTTGTTTCTCCAGTTCTAAAATTACCCATTTGAAGTTCCCTAATAACCCCAGAGCCTTAGTGACCATTTTCTGCTGTTAGGCTTCTGTCTTCTCCCTGTGTGAACACTCAACTCTCACCCTGGATTTATTCAGTCTTTTGAGAACAAATCAAATGAATAACTGACCAAAACTCTCAGGTTTTATAATACTGTAAACATACACATTTAGTTAAAGAGTTCAATAACTTTATGGATGTGTTTTTTTTTTTTTTTAATTTGCATTTATTCTTTGCAGCCTTTTTTCCTGGGCCATTAGTTTTTGTTTCTTCAGTTTCTCCTGGGGTATCTTTTTCTTCCGTTCAGCCTCTTCTGGTTTAGGAACAATCTGTTCTTTTTCAATAAGGAAAGTCTCAATGTGGCAGGGAGAGCTCATGTAGGGGCTGATCCGACCATGAGCTCTGTAAGTCCTGCGGTGCATCTTGGGGGCTTTGTTCACCAGGAGGTGGTCAGTGCCCAGAGAATCTATATCTAAGCCCTTAAATTCAGCATTACTGTCTGCATTTTTGAGCATGTGCAGTAAAAAATTCAGCACTCTCTCTGGGCCACCAGCCCTTTATCCAGCACCAGTTTGGCCTGGGCTTACCTAACAACTGCACCACTGTAATGATGAAATAGTACACATTGCTTCTTTAAAGTGACATCCTTCAGATACTTGGTAGCTTTCTGGATATGCATACCCTTAATGGCCGGGATGGTTTCACAAGTGTTCTTCAGGTGAACATGAAGATTTGAACCTCTTGAATTGCATGATTTTGTGGGTTTTTTGGGGTCAAATGAATAGCACACCATTTTTAGAGGTCACCTCGGGCTGCTTCCCAGGTGGTGCTAGTGGTAAAGAACCTGCCTACCAATGAGTCAGACATAGAGATGTGGGTTCAATTCCTGGGTCAGGCAGATCCTCTGAAGGAGGGTATGGCATCCCACTCCAGTGCTCTTGCCTGGAGAATCCCATGGACAGAGGAGTCTGGTGGGTTCGCAAAGTGTTAAACACAACTGAAGTGACTTAGCACACGTATCACGTTGCTTACTGGAAAAGCTATGGATGTGTATTTTTTAAGCAAACATATTTTGAGTATTTCAGAGCTGCACCATTGGGCTTCACTGGAGCATATGCGTATAGAAGATACAAGATACAAGTCTATTTCAAGTCATAGTGGAGCTCTGCTCTACACCTGGATGCTTGTTGATGGACATGGAGGTCACAAGTAAGATTGTTGGAACATCTTGATGGAATTTGCCAATATCATCATACTACCATACTACCTTTGTATGAAAGGTAGCCTGGAGTAAGATAGGTATCAAATATGCGCACTAAGACTCTATGTCAGCAGAGCACATTGTTGGACAGAATGTGTCCAACCCGATGTCACGACTATTGGCAAATGGTCTATGCGTGATGAAGTAAACTTTAGGATCCCAAGATAAGTACACATGACTGAATAAATTACTGTTTGGTGCAATTTGTATTTCTTTAATGACAAATGTTAAATGATCAACTATTAATTGCCTATATAAATCAATGAATTAAAATGGTAAATTGTAATTATCATTAAATAATACCTTATAGTCAATAATTTTACTCAGAAGAATAAAAAAAATTATAAATGCATTTATACTATATCTAGAAGTTTATAGAAACATTTCATTTGATCACAGCCATAGAATGACGTAGCCACAGATCTTGAGTCATGAAATTGTCAATTTCATAGATGAAGACAGTCAAATGTTGGCAGTTTCATCTAGTTCAGCCTAAGAGTTGGGAAGGCCAAAACTCTGAATGATTAAACGATTTGTACAAGCTCATATAGTTTGCACTGACAGAGCCAGCTTTGATCCAGTTTGTCTATGTGCACCTCTCTTGGCCATTCGACTTCCAGCGTTCAGTCCTGTCCAGTGTCTCTGCGACAGCTCCAGTTACCTGGCAGTTATATCGCAGTCAAAAACACCTGAACACAGAAGCACGTTCTGGTGGGACACAGGGATGCACTGCAATCTATTTCACGCCTGAATCACTCCAGTCGGCATCAATCAATTTTCCTCCCTTTCAAAAAGGTCTTGTCCTTGGTTATACATCCCGAGTGAACAATGAAGCAGTCAAGAGGAGAACTTACCCCACTTTCTTTGGAAACTAACTGACCAGTATATTAAGGAGTATATATAGGAGCAAACTAACCGAGTCCATTGAAAGACAGAGCTCGTACATACATCTTTTATAAGCCAATAAAATTGATTTTAATTAGTGTTCTAGATGTGCTCATCGAAACATTGAACTATTGTACGAGATATATATCTCCCCCCTATGCCATGGTATTTGAAGCAGGGAACAAAAATAGCCTTGGGTCTTATCACAATTCATTTCCTTATTTTATTATAGGTTTGAATTCATTTGCCATAGTCTTCCTTGTTTTCTTCTTTTCCCTAGCAGTTCAAAAATGCATGATATTAAAATAAATTAATTTGAGACTGATATTAAAAAGGGTAAAATTGTTTTGTTTTCCTTCTAGGAGATCCAGGTATATATGTATTATAATTTCTTTCTCTTCTTTTTCTTTCCAACAGTCTCCTGTATATGCAACATTTTAGTGATTTTTTATTTTGAACTAATAAACAAAGACCTAATTTGGCACAGGTTAGTGTCTCCCTGGTGGGGAGATGTTAGATCATATCAGTCATGATTTCATTTTCTGAAAACAACTTTATGGATCCATTTCTATTCTGCAGTGGCTACTATCATCATTTTCTTTCCTTTATCTCACTAAGATTTTTATCTCTTGGTATTTGTAAGGAATAAAAAATAAATGTTTCCATTAAAAAAATTCATTTCAACTGTAACATGGGGAAATAATAGGCTTTTGAAAATCCTACAAAGATATAACTTTTATTTTAGTTCTCCTTTCATTTTTACATCTAGCCCTACAGAACTAGTATTGTAGAGCTAGATGTAAAAAAGAAATAAGAAACTAAAATAAATGTTTTTTTTTTTTAAAAGGATATTAAGCCCAGAACCTAAATAGGGTACGTATTTAATTTCATGATTGTAAGAACATCAGATAAGTTGTCAGATGGAATGTTGATTTCATTAATATAGTTCCCAAATTAATATAGTCATGCTATCATGATAGCTGATAATATGAAATTACATGGATGTGACTTGAATTGGAAATAATATCTAAAGCAAGATTTGACAAACTACGGCCGACGGGTAAAAATCAGCCTCCTGCTTGTATTTGTAAAGAGACACACTTATTGGTTTGTGTGTATTGTCTATGGAAGCTTTCGTGCTACAACTGAATTGAGGAGTTGCAACAGAGATCATATGACCCACAAAGCTGAAAATATTTGCTATCTCATCTATTTATCCTCTTAACTCCAGATCTATAGCAAAAGTATTTCAAAAGAAATCCTATGAAATGACTTCAAGGCAGAAGATAAAGATGCAATCCTATTTTACATCTAAATTAAAAGGCAGGTAAGAAATCTTCCTAAGGTCATGGCTAAAGTGGCATTCCTTTAAAATATTTGCAATTCAAAGAAAAACTGCTAAGAAGAAACGGGTGAGTGTATGAAATGATGCAGTCAGTAGAGCATTGCTTTATAAATAATCTTATTGGACACACTCATCTTTCAGTCAATAGTTGCAAGGAGTGGTACGCTTTACTGAAAATATTAAGCTAATAAAAATTGTAAAATTTGATGATAAAGTTGCGAATTCCTTTATTCTAATGTAAAGCTCCCTGCTATATTAATTGTGCATTGATTTTGATGCCAAAATATTAAGGCATTTGTTTTGTTCATTCCAAGTCTTCAGGGAAATTGGAGCTTGTTTTAGTCAAGATAGACTAGGTTATGGTGCAGCAAAAAACAACTTACTTCCAAATGTTAGTGGTCTCAAAACAAAGGTTTAAATCCTGTTCAAAGTGTACTATACATCTAGTGACCCCCCCAGGTTCTTTTCCTCCATGTGATGATTCAGCGTTCCATCTCCATATCAACACATGCTACCATGATTACAGCAGCCAAGGAAGAAGGTTCTGAAACGTCTCCAATGGCAATTAAATGTGTCTGCCCAGAGAAGACACACGTCACCTGTCAGTTCAGTTCAATCATTCAGTCATGTCCAGAGTCAAATCTGCGACCCCATGGACCGCAGCATGCCAGGCCTCCCTGTCCATCACCAACTCCTGGAGTTTACCCAAACCCATGTCCATTGAGTCGGTGATGCCATCCAACCATCTCATTCTCTGTTGTCCCCTTCTCCTCCCGCTGTCAATCTTTCCCACCATCAGGGTCTTTTCAAATGAGTCAGCTCTTTGCATCAGGTGGCCAAAGTATTGGAGTTTCAGCTTCAACATCAGTCCTTCCAATGAACACTCAGGACTAATATCCTTTAGGGTGGACTGGTTGGATCTCCTTGCAGTCCAAAGGACTCTCAAGAGTCTTCTCCAACACCACAGTTCAAAAGCATCAATTCTTTGGCACTCAGCTTTCTTTATAGTCCAACTCTCACATCCATACATGACCACTGGAAAAACCATAGCCTTGACTAGATGGAACTTTGTTGGCAAAGTAATGTCTCTGCTTTTTAATATGCCGTCTAACCTGGTCATAACTTTCCTTCCAAGAAGTAGCGTCTTTTAATTTCATGGATGTAATCACCATCTGCAGTGATTTTGGAGCCCCAAAAAATAGTCTCTCACTGTTTTCATTGTTTCCCCATCTATTTTCCATGAAGTGATGGGACCAGATGCCATGATCTTCGCTTTCTGAATGTTGAGCTTTACGCCAACTTTTTCACTCTCCTCTTTCACTTTCATCAAGAGGCTCTTTAGTTCTTCACTTTCTGCCATAAGGGTGGTGTCATCTGAATATCAGAGGTTATTGATATTTCTCCCGGCAATCTTGATTCCAACTTGTGCTTCATCCAGCCCAGCGTTTCTCATGATGTACTCTGCATATAAGTTAAATAAGCAGGGTGACAATATACAGCCTTGACGTACTCCTTTTCGTATTTGGAAACAGTCTGTTGTTCCATGTCCACTTCTAACTGTTGCTTCCTGACCTGCATACAGATTTCTCAAGAAGCAGGTCATGTGGTCTGGCTTTTCCATCTCTTGAAGAATTTTCCACAGTTTGTTGTGATCCACAGTCAAAGGCTTTGGCATAGTCAATAAAGCAGAAATAGATGTTTTTCTGGAAATCTCTTTCTTTTTTGATGATCCAGCAGATGTTGGCAATTTGATCTCTGGTTCCTCTGCCTTTTCTAAAACCAGCTTGCACATCTGGAAGTTCATGGTTCACATATTGTTGAAGCCTGGCTTGAATACATCACCCATATTCATATTCTATTTTCAAAAATAAGTCATATAGCCATTTATAACCTTAAGGTGAAAATGAAAGTGAAAGTGTTAGTTGCTCAGTCATGTCCAACTCTTTGTGACCCCATGGACTGCAGCCCGCCAGGCTCCTCTGTCCATAGAATTCTCCAGGCAAGAATACTAAAGTGGGTAGTCCCTTCTTCAGGGGATCTTCCTGACCCAGGGATCGAACTCATGAAAGGCTAAATATACTCCTAAGGAGTATAATTACCCCACATATCCAGAATGAAGATAGGAAATTTTGAGAAGCAGCACAATAGTAGTTTTCCATATTTTCCCTCAACTTCCTCTCATCAACTCCCAGGAGTGTCTTCAGAATATCACATATTTAGCCTTTCATGAATAAGAGTGAGTTGGTGGGGAACCTGTTGGTATTCAAAGTATCTGCATGTAGGTTGATGGTACTGTTGCAGAGGTTAAACTAGATTTCTGAATTCTTGGTTGTTATGAATTTCATTCTCATCCCACTAGTCTGCTTCCTTTAGTAACCAGTGTTTGATAGAAAGCAAAGGCCTTTTTCTGACTGGGTTCCCAGTGCAACAACTAATTTGAAATAAAACTATTATTTGTACACCTACAAACCCAGCGTCAATGAAGAGCAAAACAAAACAAAACTGAACTAATTGCTTCTCACTCTGAATTCCACACAAAGAACATTCCAAATCAGTTTTTCCCTTGTCCTTCAACCCAGGGTCAACTCTAAAAGCTATTTCTCCATTTCCTTCTTGGCTAACTCAATTCCTTCTTATCCTCTGTATGTAAGAACATAGGTCAAAATTTTTGTTCCAGTGGCTTTGTTGTAATTCATATTTTTCTTTTGATTTCTCTCTTTGAACATTTTTGTCTCTGTTTTTCTCATAGATCAACAGTTGTGTTACAGACCGCATATCCACACTCTAATGCTTCCCAGCTGGCTCGGTGGTAAAGAATCTGCCTGCTGATGCAAGAGATGTAGAGTCTTGAGTTCGATCCCTGGGTGGGGAAGATCCCCTGGAGAAGGAAATGGAAACCCATTCTTGCCTGGAAAATCCCATGGACAGAGGAGCCTGTTGGGCTACAGTCCATAGGGTCACAAAGAGTCGGACACGACTGAGCATAGCACAGCACAACCCTTACCCCAGTGTGATGGTGTTTGGAGGTGGGGGCCATTGCAAGATACCTAGGTCATGAGAGTGAAGCTCTCATGAATGGAACTAGTGTTCTCATAAGAAGGGGCCAGAGAGAAAGCTCACTTATCCTTCTACTATGTGAGGGTACAGTGAGAAGTCAGCCATCTGCAACGGAGGTGAACACACTCACCAGAACCTGACCACGCTGGCACCATAATCCCAGACTTACAACCTCCAGAACTGTGAGAAATAAACCTTTGTTGTTTAAGTTACCCAGTCTATGATTATTTGTTCTGGCAGCATGAACTGACTAAGGCTGCTTTATCACAAATGTGATGAACTTCCCTGTAGCTTATAAGGTAAAGAATCTGCTTGCAATGCAGGAGACCTGGGTTCTATCCCTGGATGAGGAAGATCCTCTGGAGAAGGGAATGCAACCCACTCCAGTATTCTTGCCTGGAGAATTCCATGGACAGAGGAGCCTGGTGGGCTACAGTCCACGGGGTCACAGAGTTGGATATAACTGAGCAACTAGGCACACACACATATCATAAACGTATAGCATCATATAATATTCATGAGATAACGTTAGTCCCCTCACACACAAAGGAGAAAAGCTATTCATGATGGTCATTATATTTATGACATCAATTTTAGTAAGATTTTGTTAGAACAATGGGTGATTTTATTTTTGGAGTTTTTTTTCCTTTTCTATAGTACAGATGGAAATAATGGATGGTGGGCTCTGTGTTCCAAACTTTGTAAACCTCTCTGTGCCTATCCCTACCCATTCATACATGTTTGTCGTGCTCATAAAACTTTCCTGTCCCCAAATCTCATATGTTTTTCTCTAATGTGATGAATTTTTGTTTGATTCTCTTCATGTATACACATTGTAAAATGGTCCTCAGTTTCCTTCACATTAAATTTCTTTTCCTAAAAATAGCAAATGAAAATGCTGACTTAAAAATAATCATTGCCATGTATGGACTAAAGGTTAATTCTGGAAATTTCACAGCATATACAATTCCCCATGCTTTAAATTGAGATCTCTCAGAAAAAAAGACATTCGAGTTCTTTTGGTCAGTAGGGTCCTCAGTTGTTGGTAAGTCTTACTATATTCAGCTTGTATTTCTCACTTTAGGGATTATACATGGGACAGAGCCCACAGTAACTGTATCTCTATTCTGCTGTTTAGTTCTCAGCACTTCAGTATCAACTGAGGTCCTGCATTAATCTCATATATCCCTTTCCCAGTATCCAATTTGGAAAGGACTAGCCCATCTGAAACTAAAAATAGCTATCAATTGATTAATATCTTGCAGGTGTCTGAAGGAGTAGTAAGTAGAGCCCAGCTTCAAAATGGTGTCCAGAATTCATAAGTCTTTGTCTTGCCATTAGAGCAGATCAATGACCATCACGTGGGCAACTGAGCATAGGCCTGACAGTTTCTATTAACACTGGGTGTTATAGATGATGCCCTCTCGCACCCAAATATTCATGTGATTCACAGTTGGCATCTTGCTGAAGATTAATGGCGCAATGTGAAATGATGGGTTTCTGATGGATTTCACTGATGACTGTTTTTTGACTATTTCACTTAACATTCTTCTTCAGCTGGAAATTCACCAGCTTGAATCACTGAACTCATTCAGTACAAGTTTCAATTTTCACACATTTACCAGCCATATCTTTTTAAAACTTTCTTTCCTCTAAAACTGTGAATCAAAGAAATAATTTTTCCCCCTCATCCAGCCAATGGAAATTGTTCTTTTGTAGGTATAAATTGTTGGCTGTTTCAAGTTTCAATTCACTATAGGGTATACTTTACAATGTAACAAATTTGTATAACATACTAGTTATAGGCTAGTCATAAAGTCCCATTCTTAATCATTCGAAGGACTATAAAAGAAAACAAGACAACAATGAGAAAAAGAACATTTTCGACATTGGAATTGAGTGTTCAACAAAAATAAAAATAGAAGTTTAAAATTAAACCAAACCGTTTAGTAAAACTTGAAGATTTTAGTTCTGGCTTACTTTTACAATACTCTTTGTATTATGATGCTTCTTGGCTAATTTCAATTTAACCACATATTATATTCTGGCCTCTCATTTCCTTGACTCTCAGTAATGTCCTTCATACAATCTCAGTCACTTACTCCCATATTTACACCTGGATAATGAACTCTCTCTCTCCTGGATGATTACTTCTTACCCTCACCTCTTTTTCACATGGCCAACTCTGATTCCACTACCCTCACTTTGCAATAAAAACCTTGATTCTTATTTTATGAATTACAGAAACAAACAAAAAAACACTTTCCCCAAACTACATGATTCTCTCTACTCATGTGCATCATCACAGCCTACCTCCTCTGTCTTCCCATCATCACTATGGATCCATCATCCCCATCATCACTGTGGATCCAGTGTTCTGGCTCCTAATTGAACAGATATTTCTGTTGAGCACTACCTCTCTCTCCTAGTTAGTTGCTTTGACTGTCACGTCCTCTCTCTCCCATCCATTTTCCCTCTCTGCTATATCATTACTTTAAATATAAAATATGTTGTTATTTCTCCTTGTTAACAGAAACAACCATGTCTTAACCCTACTTCCTCTCTAATGACTGTCTTTTTAAAGCAAAGCTTTTCAGAAGTGTCATCTATAATCTAATCCATTTCTTCCACAGTTCTCTTAAACCCACTATAAATAGGCATTTTTTCCTTCCATGTTACTAAAAGTTTTCTTGTTATGGTCACCAATAACCTCCCCATCCGCTCAATCAGCAAATCTCGTTGGGTCTAGCCTCATGGTATATCCAAAATTTCATCACTTTATATCACTTCTATTGCTATCACCCTGGTTAGGTCACCTGGACTGTAAACCACCTGGATTACTGTAATAGTCTCTCAACATGTCTCCCTGCTTCAACCTCCCATGACAGCCTCTCTCTTATAACACCTGTTTTCAGCACAACAGCATGATTTGTTAAAAAGTAAGGTCAGCTCAGCACCATTTAAAATGTTCCAGTGTTTCCTGTCTTCAAAGTAAAAGTTGTTGTCCATATAATAGCTGGTGGGATTGGATTCCCCTCCTTGACCGCATTCTGCTACTAATCTCTCCTTTGTTCATTTTACACCAGCCTCTTGGATGTTCCTTGAACATTCCAGAGCACTTATGCCTTTCAGTTTTTGCCCTTGTTTTCTTTTTGAATTTTCTTAACATATATATTTCATTGAAGTCTAGTTGCTTTACAAGGTTTCAGGTGGACAGTAGGTGATTCAGTTATACATATACATGTATATTATTTTTCAGATTATTTTCTGTTATCAGATATTACAATACATTAACTATAGTTCCTTGTGCTATACAGTAAACCTTTGTTACTTGCTGCGTATCTATTTTTAAATTAGAAATATATATATAAATACTATGTATAATACATATATTTTAGAAAACATGAATTTTTGAAAAACTTCTGATATTTTGGTTCCAGTTGTTCGATTTGGTATGACTAGAATGCTAGATTCCTAATGCCCTTTTTTTCTTTCTTTTTGCCTGGAATGCATGCCCCTATGTCGTTCACTGGGCTCACTGGCTTGCTTTCTTCAGGCCTTGGATTAAATATCTCCTTCTTGTTAGAGTCTTTCTTGACCATTGTTTAAATTTGCCCCCACCCCTGCCATTCTCCCCACCTCCCTCTCTGGCCTAATTTTCTCAACATTTATCATGATCTGGAATACTGTGTATTTTACCTTATTAACATTTGGACTCATGTTCCACCATTGCGGTGTTAGCTCAAGGAGGGCAGGAACTCCAGTCATTTGCCTTTGTTACTGTAGCCCAGCCAGACAGTGCCTGGCACAGGGTAGGACTTTAGTAAAATGTCTTAAATCATAAATGAATGGTACTTCACACTATGCTTGGTTGGAATTACATGGCTGAAATGACAAAATGACTAAGGCATTTCTTTAAAAGTGTTTCCCTCCACACTCCAATAGGAAACTCTGTTACAAAACTGATTTGTCAGTTTTGTCAATCATCTAGGAATGATTTGGTTTCGTGAGGGCACATATGGTGATTTTAAGTTTTATGTTTTTACCACCTGGAAAAAGGGTGTATGCAATAAACGTTTTTTGACTGAGTCAATATGTTACGGACAGAGGATACTTCGGTGGACAGCAAAGACCTAGCTCTTTCTGTGTTCTGTAAGCCGAAGCCCTGCCTGAAGATCAAGGCTCTAACATCCTTTTCAATAGCGTTGTGAGGATGCTAATACCTCAAATTACTCTCTGAGAGTAAAAAATAATTCTATACTTCTTTGAAACTAGTTCAGAAATGAACATTGTGGATAATTTCAGTTGCCCTAGGAATCAGATTCCCCAAATGAATTAGATTTTAAAATAAGTAAAAACAGAATTAGCTTTCAAGGCTACCTTTAGCTTCCTTACTTTGTCACAACTGCTAATGGCTGATTTCCTAACATCATGATCATTGTCATTGTCATTTACACATACCAGTCAGAAGCTTCTCAAATTCTTTAGCAAGTATTGGGCATTTGCTACCCTGGCCTTTTAGACTTTACGTTGATTATGAATTACTACTATGATACAGAATGGGGTATTTTTTAAATTAAAGAAAAAAGCTTTATTGAGATATAATTTCCCATACTATGATGCTCACCATTTTAAAGTATACATTTCAGTGTTTTTTTTTTTTTTTTTTTTTTTTTTTTAGTATAGTCACAGAGTTATACAACCACTTCCAGAATTTGAGACTATTTTGACATTCCCCCCAAAGTCCAGCACCCAGCCACTCCTCAATCTCTACTTTCCTTATCCCCAGGAAAACACTAACCTTTGTGCTTCTGTGGATTTGTCTACTGTAAACACTTCATATAAATGGAATCAGCCTATATGTTGTCTTTGTGACTGGCTTT
Organism: Dama dama; assembly: GCF_033118175.1. NCBI lineage: Eukaryota > Metazoa > Chordata > Mammalia > Artiodactyla > Cervidae > Dama > Dama dama. The sequence continues at coordinate 84,774,570 of NC_083698.1, read as the reverse complement.
CATCATTTATTACAATGTTTTCAAGGATAATTTATATTTCGACATGTATCAGTGCTTTATTTCTTCCTATTGCAGAATAATATTCCATTGTAAGGATATATTGTATTTTGTTTAACTGTTCATCAGTTGTTACACATTGGATTGTTAACAATTTTTGGTTGCTGTGAGCATTCACATACAGGTTTTCGTGTGGACATAAATTTTCCATTTTTTGTGTGTTTATACCTAACAGTGGAATTGCTGCATCACGTGGTAACTCTAAGTTTAACATTTTGCAAAACTGTCGAATTGTTTTCCAAAGTGGCTGCATCATTTTCAATCCCACCAGCAATATATAAGGGTTCCAACTTCTCTGCATCCTTGCTAATATTTGTTATTGTCTGTTTTTCATTTTCACCTTCCCAGTGAGTATACAATGGTGTATAATTGTGGTTATGATTTGCATTTTTCTGATGACTAAAAATATTGAGCATCTTTTTGTTTGCTTATTGGCTATTAAGAATGGTATATTCTGAGAAAATGTGTTTTCAGGGAAAGCCTTTCTGAGAACAAGTTATTTTAATAAATATGAATATAAGTAGGATTCAGCTGGAATGAGGATGACAGAAAAAATTCTTCATGCTGGGAGCACAGCTGTTCCAAAGATCCTGAGGTTCAAGGCACTTGACTTTTGGAGGAACTTAAAGAAGTTTAGTGTGACTGGCCAGTAGTGAGTGAGGCAAAAGGTGGCAGTGAAAGGTTTAGAGAGATCAGCAAGAAGGAAAGAATTACAAACACTTCAGAGGACATAATTCAGCAAATTAGTTATCAGCATATAGATTTTTAAGCAGAGAAATTAAAGAAACTGATTTATGTTGTTAAAGTAATAGTGGATGCTACACAGCACCTAGCATATTGTAGGCACCATTCAAAGTGCTTCATTTGTACAAGTATCTGTTATTTTCATGAAAGTGTCAGTGTCTCAGCCATTGCCATTTTTGCGATCTCACGGACTGTAGCCCGCCAGGTTCCTCTGTCCATGGAATTCTCCAGGCAAGAACACTGGAGTGGGTAGCAATTCCCTTCTCCAAGGGATCCTTCCAACCCAGGGATCAAACCCTGGTCTCCCACAATGCAGGCAGATTCTTTACATTTGTGCCACCAGGGAAGCCCCATAACTCTATAAGGTAATGTATTATTTTCTTTTTGCTGCTATAACAAATTGCCATAAACTTAGTGGCTTAAAACAGCATGGCTTATTGAATCTAAAGGAAAATCAAGGTGTCAACAGTACGGTGTATCTCCTAGAAGCCCTAGCGGAGAATCTATTTTCTTGCTTTCTTTCTGTCTGGAGGCTTGACATTTTTGTTTCAGAAGACATATTTCTAGGCTCAGGAACCTGCATCACTCTGACCTGGGCTTCTGTCTTCACATCTTCCCCTCTTCTAGGGAGAAATTATTCTTCTATCAAGGTACGTGCTATTATTTTCTACAAAGTAATATCAATAACCTCAGATATGCAGATGACACCACCCTTATGGCAGAAAGTGAAGAAGAACTAAAGAGCCTCTTGATGAAAGTGAAAGAGGAGAGTGAAAAAGTTGGCTTAAAGCTCAACATTCAGAAAACAAAGATCATGGCAACTGGTCCCATCACTTCATGGCAAATAGATGCAGAAACAGTGGAAACAGTAGCTGACTTTTTTGGACTCCAAAATCACTGCAGATGGTGACTGCAGCCATGAAATTAAAAAATGTTTACTCCTTGGAAGGAAAGTTATGACCAACCTAGACAGCATATTAAAAAGCAGAGACATTACTTTGCCAAGAAAGGTCCATCTAGTCAAGGCTGTGGTTTTTCCAGTGGTCATGTATGGATGTGAGAGTTGGACTATAAAGAAAACTGAGTGCTGAAAAATTGATGCTTTTGAACTGTGGTGTTGGAGAAGACTCTTGAGAGTCCCTTGGACTGCAAGGAGATCCAACCAGTCCATCCTAAAAGAAATCAGTCCTGGGTGTTCCTTGGAAAGACTGATGTTGAAGCTGAAACTCCAATATTTTGGCCACCTGATGCGAAGAGCCAACTCATTGGAAAAGACCCTGATGCTGGGAAAGATTGACGGCAGGAGGAGAAAGGGACGACAGAGGATGAGATGATTGGATGGCATCACCAACTCAATGGACATGGGTTTGGGTAAACTCCAGGAGTTGGTGATGGACAGGGAGGCCTGGCATGCTGCGGTTCATGGGGTCGCAAAGAGTCGGACACGACTGGGTGATTGAACTGAACTGAACTGAACTGAACTTGTTTACAGTCCCATAAATAGTGAGAGCACCAGGATTTAAACTAGAGGTCTGATTCTGGAGAACACTTAGGGTCTCATAGTTACTAGATTTTCACCAATGTATGACTATTTCTTTCCAATGCTAATACCCTATTGAACTCTGCATCAGGATATAGTTAATATAATTGATGTGATTCTTCTGTGTTCTTGTGGGTGAAGCTCAATATATCTGGTTCCTTTTAAACTTATGGGCTTTTATTTTCTGGTTTTTATAAATGCTCTCCTATGTGTTAACGTTGGTATTTTTCTTTCACCTTTTCAAAAAGCTACCTATTCCATCGAAAACCCTAAATGATAGATTGCTGCCTGTTATTACAGAAAAGAAAATTTGACCTTTGTGAGAGTCAGCTGTTATGAATATCCTAATATAATTATCAGTCTGCACAAATTAGTATAGTGAGGAAATGTCCAGGATAGTTCTGTCATCTTTGGCCACTTAAAACTCTCCAAAACTAAATAGTGATGAATAATTTCTGCCTCTGAGGGTTTTTTTGTGTGGAGGATTTAATGGAGAGAAAAGTATATAAAATCATTTTATTAGAATAAGAGGTATACATATTTAGTACAGGTATGGAAAGACATCCTATCACTTGTCTGTTAAACCCTGAATATGGTAAATAATAGCAGTTTTAAAGTTTTCAGTTTAAGTATTGTCAGTTATCCCATAAAATGAATAGAAAATGTAGCTTACAATGTAAAGTTTAATATCTTAAACTTGTTGTATGCTTTCAATTAACTGCTGTTGGTAGAACAATTACGTTTGTCTTTTGGGGAAAAATTTGCCACAATTTTCCTTCATCTGCAATTCAGGCTTTCTAATTTATGTTTTCTAATATAAATAGAATAATAATTTCTAATAATCATGTTCAAAATAAATACAACTTTTTATCCTTTGGGGGAAGCCCAAGTCTTGGAAAAGACCCTGAGGCTGGGAAAGATTGAGGGCAGGAAGAGAAGGGATCGACAGAGGGTGAGATGGTTGGATGGCAACAGCAACTCAATGGACATGAGTTTGAGCAAACTGGGGGAGATAGTGAAGGACAGTGAAGCCTGGTGTGCTGCAGTCCATGAGGTCAGAAAGAGTCAGACATGACTTAGCAACCGAATAACAACAAGGATTAGATCCAGCAAATATGTTCTTCATTAATACACAATGTCTTATATCATACTGGAACAAATTTTTGCCTTATGAATTGTTAACTAGAACTCTCCTAAGTTGTACATATATTAAGCTGTGTTCTGAAAATAAGAGTTTTCTGTGAAATGAAACATATATCTTTAGCACTGAACATGTTGATCATACTGTGAATAAAAAGTCTTTGTCCGTAATGGGAAAATGTACCCTTAATAACAGCAAAAGTGTTTACACATATAGATTCACATCTAACTCTTGCAAGTATGTAAAATGATTTAAAATATGACTGAGATCTTGGTGAAAAAGAGGATGACTGAAGCTTCTTAACTGTTATATTTCTATCTTTTTAATTGGGCTTCCCAGGTGGCTCAGTGGTAAAAAATCCATCTGCCAATGCAAGAGATGCAAAAAGACTCAAGCTAGATCCCTGGAGGAGGAAATGGTAACCTGCTCCAATGTTCTTGCCTAGAAAATTCAATGGACAGAGGAGCCTGGAGGGCTACAGTTCATGGGGTTGCCAAGAGTTGGACACAACTGAGTGACTGAGTACAACATACTATCTTTTTTATCAGTTTCCTTGTAAGCAAAAAGGCCATACTGATGACACACCAGCTTATGCCATCTTGTCTGGTTCATTTCTAAGACACAGGATGGGGCAGGGGTACTTTTAGGGGTTTCCTGTATGTGTGGTTCTCTCGTCTTTCCTCTGCCTCATTTCATGCTTGCTGCTGCTGCTGCTGCTGCTGCCAAGTCACTTCAGTCGTGTCCGACTCTGTGCGACCCCACAGACGGCAGCCCACCAGGCTCCCCCGTCCCAGGGATTCTCCAGGCAAGAACACTGGAGTGGGTTGCCGTTTCCTTCTCTAATGCATGAAAGTGAAAAGTGAAAGTGAAGTCGCTCAGTCTTGCCCAACTCTTAGCGACCCCACGGACTGCAGCCCACCAGGGATCCATCCATGGAATTTTCCAGGCAAGAGTACTGGAGTGGGGTGCCATTGTCTTTGCATGCTTGAGTGGAGCACAATTCAGAGGTTTTTGATATTGTAGCACCAGCTGGGACTGAGCGTGGAAAACCAGATTTCAGACTCAGCTCTGCCTTAACTATGACCTAGGGCCAATCATATGGGCTTCCCTAGTGGCTCAGACAATAAAGAATCTGCCTGCAATGCAGGATACCTGGGTTCGAACCCTGGGTTGGGAAGATCCCCTGGAGGAGGGTATGGCAACCCACTCCAGTATTCTTGCCTGGAAAATCCCATGGACAAAGGAGCCTGGTGAGCTATAGTCCATGAGGTTGCAAAAGAGTTGGATGTGACTCTGAGACTAAACAACAAGGACCAATCATGGAGCCTTTGGGGAACTAATTTGCTAAATTACAACCTGGAAGAACTGGACGGGGTGATTCTGAATGTATCTTCCTGCACAAAGTGTCCATATTATAAAAGTAATAAATAAACAGCAACATAATTTTCTAGGAATTGATGATGTAACACAGATTGACACTGTCCAGGGATGGCCAGCACAGGGCCATTTCTACTTTGCATTCTTAGGCTTGGAAAGCCTCTGCCCAGACACTGAAGCCTTACCTCTCCCCAGCTGAAACCCATGTTTTCTTTCTTTTTTTAAAAAAAAATTTTGGCTGTGCTGGGTCGTTGCTGTGCTCAGGCTTTCTCTAGATGCGATGAATGGGGGTGGCGGTACATGGGCTTCTCATTGTGGTGGCTTCTCTTGTGGATCATGGGCTCTAGGGCAGGGGGCTTCGGTAATTGTGGCGCATGGGCTTAGTTGCCCTGTGGCATGTGCGATCTTCCCGCACCAGGGATTGAACTTGTATTCCTGCATTGGCTGTAAGATTCCCTGGACTACCAGGGAAGTCCATGTTTTCTTTGAACTATGTTTTCTCAGATCCTCTTTGTTTTATCTTCAAACCAAATTTAAGCTCTTCCTGGTCACTGAACAAATCAGCCTTCTTCCCATTGGTTTTTTTTTTTTTTAATTTCTGTAAGATGGAGAAAGTAGAATAAACAAGGTCTTAAATCCCTACATTTCTTACATGCACAACTATGTGGACCCCATAAAGCTAGAAAACCCCAGTTTGTTTTTTTTATTTTACTGACTCTGCTTTTTGGCTTATTTTGTTCATGATTCCTCGTTTTTTCCCTACCTTTCTATGACCATGTGTAGGGTATGCCTCTCTTCTCTCTCTCTTGCTATTCATTTTCTGTATCAGCCAGTTAACCCAGTCAAGTGTATTACCCTTTTGCAAATTAGCACATTTCAGCAGCTTCTTCTCTGAAGAAGACATATTTGTGTAATGACTACTAGCAAATTTAAGGGCATAAAAAGGGCCTACACTCACTCATTTCTACATATTTTATGGATTTTGCTATTAAGATTATTACAGCTTAGACTTGAGAGGCTTAATGGTCAAGTTCCTTGTATTTCTTTAATGAATTCTAATTAAACATCTCATCTGAAATAGCAAGAGTAATCATCTTTTTCATATTCAGTGCCAGAAAAATTTAAGTCAGTTGAAAATACCATGTTTGTAAAGTTTAGAAACTTTCCTAAGACTAGAATGTGTCTGTTTCTGCTATGTTAACATAACCTCAAGTCTGTTCCAATGATAATTCACAATTCATAAATACAAAATTTAAACTAAAAAAGAATATTTTTCTTTGGTGAATACCTGTCTTGGCACTTAAGAGGTACATTGTAGACAAAGCCTTGTTGCTTAGCGTGGCTCTTGAACGTATGCATCATTCAAGAGCTTATCAGAAATGAACAATTAAAGACTAATAAATCAGATTCTGCATTTTAGAAATATCCCTAAACAATTCTTATGCACACTAACATTTGAGAAACATTGCTGTAGAAAGGATTAATATGAAAAAAGACTAGAATAAAATATCCATATAGGTATGAAAATATAAATATGTGTGTTTCATTGGCTGACTTCCCAAACTTCCAGGGAAATTAGACTTATGTTAAAGTGTCTGCCTGCAATGTGGGAGACCTGGGTTTGATCCCTGAGTTGGGAAGATCCCCTGGAGAAGGAAATGGCAACCCACTCCAGTACTCTTGCCTGGAAAATTCCATGTATGGTGGAGCCTGGTGGGCTACAGTCCATGGGGTTGCAAAGAGTCGGACACAACTGTGATTTCACTTTGACTTTACATATATAAAGAGCACACAGTTAAACACACACACACACACACACACACACACACACACACACACACAGTAGTTTCATTACAAATAAACCCAACTGTCTCCAGAGAAAATTGAAATTCAGAGATAGCACTATTTACAGGTTTTCCTTTGACCAAAATATGTGATAATAATTTCAAACAAAACACTAAAATTCCTCATGCTTGGGAGGTGCTATATAAGGAAATTTGCTTTTCTATGCTTTGATAAAATAAGTAAGGTAAGTAATATGGTGTATAGAACATCCCACAGTTTTAAAAGCAAGTTGCCTTTATTCTAACTTCATGTGTTTGTCTGTACTGTGACCCCCGCTTCCACTAAGGGAGTTTTCACAAAGGCTTAATCACACTGTTCTATGTGTCTCCCATCTAATTATAATCACACTACCCTATTCAGTCGAGGGCTAATTGTTTCAAAATAGAGTTCTGAAGCAAAAGCCTCAGGTGTATAGTTAAATGAGGTGTTAATTGGATGGCAGATGCACTAACTTCAGAGTCAGAAAATCAAGGGGTGATGGTTACACACTTGGCTAGAAGGCCAAAGGGTCACTTTAAGAGTTCACCAGTCCATTTTTCAAGGTATATATTTACATTCTTCTGTAATCATGAGATCTGAAATCTAGGTGAGGGAGAAATGAAATTGTGGTCAAATGCTAAGCGTGGTTAAGAAATAGAACTATAACTCATTTCTTTTTGATGGCATTTTTGTGTTTACTTGTGCAGAACAGGGACCCAGTCTGAGGAGTCACTACTACTGGATTCTCCTTGCCAATACTCCTGCCTACTTGCCTCTCCATTCAGACCAGTCCAGGTAGGGATGTTTGCTGCCCCCTCTCTCATCTTCAGCACCACTCCTCCAACCAGCATATGTATCTGTGTATCCACCAGGAGCCATAACCACTTCCTAATCACAAAATGGGCCTTCCCTGGTAGCTCAGCTCGTAAAGAATGCACCTGCAATGCTGGAGACCCTCGTTCGATTCCTGGGTCGGGAAGATCCCCTGGAGAAGTGATTGACCACCCACTCCAGTATTCACGGGCTTCCCTTGTGGCTCAGATAGTAAAGAATTTGCCTGCAATGTGGGAAACTTGGGTTCAATCCCTGGGTTGGGAAGATCCCCTGGAGGAGGGTCTGGCAACCTGTTCCAGTGTTCTTGCCTGGAGAATCCCATGGACAGAGGAGCTGGTGGGCTACAGGCCATAGGGTCACAATGAGTTGGACATGATTGAGCACCGAAGCACAGCGCACAATCACAAAATGGGTGCTTCCTTTTGTCTATTTCTTAACTTCACCATTTAGCACCTGTCCTGAGATGTTTACCACCTGTCCTGAGATGTTTATCACTTACACTCTTACTTAATAAACAAGAGAAGGGTTAAGTTTAGCATGCCAAAAGGAAAGTGAGCCAGAAACAAAGAAAGGGCAGGAAGAATCCAGAATGATGTCCTGCATCAGTGTGACCTCTCCAAGCCTGCCTCTTGTATCTATCCCTAGCAAGTTTCACATGGTTACTCTGTCTTGCATGTGCCAATCCTACAGATAAAATCAGTGTTTTCAAATATGATTGTAAACCACCCTGATTATTGTTGCCTGAAAGCGTGGGTTGCTTCAGTTGTGTCTGACTCTTTGGGACACCACGGACTGTAGTCTGCCAGGCTCCCCCTGTCCGTGGGATCCTCCAGGCAAGAATATGGGGGTGGGTAGACATTTCCTTCTCCAGGGGATCTTCCTGACCTAAGGATAGAGTCCAGGTCTCCTGCACTGTAGGTGGATTCTTTACCATCTGAGCCGCCAGGGAAGCCCTAAGAGACTGTTAAAAATGCAGATTCCTGGATCTCACTTCAGTCCTTCAGAATCAGAATCACGGGATATAGACTTCAGAAACTTTACACAAAACCCGCAAATGGCTAATTTGATCAATGAACTACTACTTATATCCTGGCATAGGCAGGACATGAGGCTCATTCAGCACATTGTCTACGATTTCCAAAGCAATTCTGTCAGTCATCCATTCCTGTCTCTATAAACACCAGTAAGCAAACCACCAAACCCTTCACTTGTTTCAGTATGTTTGAGAAAGTGTAGCATTTTAAGAATGAGAAAGACAGGTGAAACATGTATAGCTCTTATTTTTTTAGCACTCCATTAATGCTCATAGTGAAGTGAAAGTGAAAGTCGCTCAGTTGTGTCTGACTCTTTGTGACCCCAAGGACTGTAGTCCATGGAATTCTCCAGGCCGGAATACTTGAGTGGGTAGTCTTTCCCTTCTTTGGGAATCTTCCCAACCCAGGGATCGAACCCAGGTTTCCCTCATTGCAGGCGGATTCTTTACCAGTTGAGCCACAAGGGAAGTCCAATGCTCAAAGTGGCGGTATCCTTTAGGTTGTTACTGTTTAGTTCTCAGTCATGACTGACTCTTTAGAGACCCCATGGACTGGAGCCTGTCAGGCTTCTCTGTCTGAGGGATTTTCCAGGCAAGAATACTGGAGTGGGTTGTCACTTCCTCCTCCAGGGAATCTTCCTGACCCAGGGATTGGACCCGCATCTCCTGCACTGGCAGGCAAATTCTTTACCACTGAGCTACCAGAAAAGCATATCCTTAAGGACTCTTCAGCAGTTAAATAGAAATATAACCAAACCACTTAGCAGCAACACTCTGTAAGGCTGACCAATTTAACTGAAAAGTAACACAAAGATAGATTGATGTCTGTGTCATCATCCTTTCACAATACATACTTTGTTCACACAAACATGTGTAGGATATGATTATTCTGAAAAGAAAAGCTTTCTGCATTCATGTCATGATATATGCTCAACATGGGCTGTGTAGAAGTCATAAATGTCAATAAGGCCACAGAAGAGCAAGAATAGTTGAAAGAAAATGAGAAAGATGATGAATGGGAGTTCCATCTGAGGAAGCAGTTGTGGAGTCAATTGCTATAACCTTTGGGGGCTAATTAGCAATGTCCACAGGGTACCAATGATGCAGTGTGCCCCAGGATACTGAAAATAGAATAGGGTTTTCTAATTTAAAAGGCAAGTTAGATATTTAAAATAGGATTACTTCTTTGGTTGATCAGAAACTTTATTTTGCTAATTAAACTGTTGATTGTTAAAACACCATTAATAAGTACTGAAAGTTATTTTCATGACCGTATAAATTTCATATTTGAGAAAAATTAAATGATAGGGAACTGTCTATTATTCCTTTAGTACCCAAGAATTTGCAGCAAATGACAGGGAGAGTATATATAATGCATTAAAACTTGTTAATTTCTTATGGAAGTTTTCGTGTAACATTAAAACATTTTTAAAAATATCACTAAAATGTTACTATTTTCTAAAAAAAGAAAGATGTTACAATATAGTCAATTAAGAGAGAAAGGCTTTTATTACTGATATTCTGAAGATTCAAAGAGACTGCCACTGATTATTAACTGCTAGTTAAGTGCCTTTTGCAAATTGACTTTAAAATTTTAGATGCCAGACTGAATTATGTTCTTTTGAACCTTGGAAAGAAAAACCATAGTGGTTTTCTGACATAATTAGAAAACCTTTTATATCAAACTATATATCATTCTTACAGGGTAGAATTCATTGATTTAAGGGAAAAAAAATTCATTTATGAGTTATTTCCTTTCTGAAATAATTGCAAAAGTGTATATTTTAGTCAAATTTATCTAGGTGTATTCATATCAAACACCATGACCAAGAGCCTCACATGGGATTCTGAACAGCTACATAGTTTTGTCCTTATGTCAAGTATATTCACCAGCCAAACTTCTGATATAATCAGTATTCATAAGCTGTCTCCCTCTGAAGCAAAAGTTTTCAAGTATATATTTTTACTCCCTATTTCTTTATCCTCTTTTGGTTGATTATATACTGCAGAACTTAGTAGAATGAGCTGATTTGAGCTTCTTTTTTATCATTGTACAAAAACTACAGAGGTAGAAACGCTCCCCATAAAGTTTCAAGTCAGTAGCTTTGAAATAACTCCTAAACTGTGCTCCATAACTTAGTCCAAAGTTTTATTCTTTTTCCAGAGTTGCTTTTTATGATAAAGGGCAATAAGAAATTAATTTGTGGGTAACTAAGCAATAAATTGGGCTTCCCAGGTAGCTCAGTGGTAAAGAATCCCCATGCCAATGCAGGAGACATGTGTTCAATCCCTGGGTTGGGAAGATCCCTTGGAGAAAGAAATGGCAACCCACTCCAATATTCTTGCCTGGGAAATCCCATAGACAGAGGAACCTGGCAGGCTACAATTCAAGGGGTCATGAAAGTGCTAGACACGACTCAGCAACTAAACAACAACAAAGCAATAGATGTCAAACAAATGTCTCGAATTAGGATATTAAATAAAGCTTAAGTGGCTATAGCTGTTTTCGCCTCATGATTATTCCCTGGCATAATTTTTATATGTTCATGTATAATGTCATCTCTAATTCTCTAATCTCTAATTAGAGATTAGGGATAATTAGAAAGAAAAGAAAATTAGAGATACCAAGGGAACATTTCATGCAAAGATGGGCACAATAAAGGACAGAAATGGTATGGACCTAACAGAAGCAGAAGATATTAGGAAGAGGTGGCAAGAATACATAAAAGAACTATACAAAAATGATCTTCATGACCCAGATAACCACGATGGTGTGATCACTCACCTAGAGCCAGACATTCTGGAGTGTGAAGTCAAGTGGGCCTTAGGAAGCATTACTACGAACAAAGCTAGTGGAGGTGATGGAATTCCAGTTGAGCTATTTCAAATCCTAAAAGATAATGGTATGAAAGTGCTGCACTCAATATGCCAGCAAATTTGGAAAACTCAGCAGTGGCCACGGGACTGGAATAGGTCAGTTTTCATTCCAATCCCAAGAAAGGCAATGCCAAAGAATGCTCAAACTACTGCACAATTGCATTCGTCTCACATGCTAGCAAAGTAATGCTCAAAATTCTCCAAGCCAGGCTTCAGCAGTACATGAACAAAGGAGAACTTCCAAATGTTCAAGTCAGATTGAGAAAAGGCAGAGAAACCAGAGACCAAATTGCCAAAATCTATTGGATCATCAAAAAAGCAAAAGAGTTCCAGGAAGACATCTACTTCTGCTTTACTGACTACGCAGAATGGTTCCAAATTGGGAAAGGAGTAAGTTAAGGCTGTCTATTGTCACCCTGCTGATTTAACTTCCATGCAGAGTACATCATTCGAAATGCCAGGCTGGATGAAGCACAAGCTAGAATCAAGATTACTGGGAGAAATATCAATAACCTCAGATACACAGATAACACCACACTTATGGCAGAAAGCAAAGAAGAACTAAAGAGCCTCTTGATGAAATTGAAAGAGGAGAGTGAAAAAGCTGGTTTCAAACTCAACATTCAAAAAAACTAAGATCATGGCATCTGATCAACAGCTTCATGAAGTTAAACATATACCAGCAATTCTACCCCACACACAAAAATTTACTTAACATATAAGAAAAAATGTCAAAATTTTTGCCAGAATGTTACGAGAGCTTTATTTATAACAGTAAAATCTGAAAGCAATACAAATTTTCATCAACAAGCAAATTGAGGTATATCTATATAGAGCCTTTGACTGTGTGGATCACAATAAACTGTGGAAATTTCTGAAAGAGATGGGAATACCAGACCACCTGACCTGCTTCTTGAGAAACCTGTATGCAGGTCAGGAAGCAGCAGTTAGAACTGGACATGGAACAACAGACTGGTTCCAAATAGGAAAAGGAGTACGTCAAGGTTGTATATTGTCACCCTGATTATTTAACTTATATGCAGAGTACATTATGAGAAATGCTGGGTGGGAGGAAGCACAAGTTGGAATCAAGATTGCCAGGAGAAATATCAATAACCTCAGACATGCAGATGACACCACCCTTATGGCAGAAAGTGAAGAACTAAAGAGCCTCTTGATGAAAGTGAAAGAGGAGAGTGAAAAAGTTGTCTTAAAGCTCAACATTCAGAAAACCAAGATCATGGCATCCAGTCCCATCACTTCATGGGAAATAGATGGGGAAACAGTGGAAACAGTGGCTGACTTTATTTTGGGGGGCTCCAAATTCACTGCAGATGGTGGTTACATCCATGAAATTAAAAGACGCTTACTCCTTGGAAGGAAAGTTATGACCAACCTAGACAGCATATTAAAAAGCAGAGACATTACTTTGTCAACAAAGGTCCGTCTAGTCAAGGCTATGGTTTTTCTAGGAGTCATGTATGGATGTGAGAGTTGGATTATAAAGAAAACTGAGTGCCAAAGAATTGATGCTTTTGAACTGTGGTGTTGGAGAAGACTTTTGAGAGTCCCTTGGACTGCAAGGAGATCCAACCAGTCCATCCTAAAGGAGATCAGCCCTGGGTGTTCATTGGAAGGACTGATGTTGAAGCTGAAACTCCAATACTTGGTCACCTAATGCGAAGAGCTGACTCATTTGAAAAGACCCCAATGCTGGGAAAGATTGAGGGCAGGAGGAGAAGGCGAGGACAGAAGATGAGATGGTTAGATGGTATCACTGACTCAATGGACATGAGTTTGGGTAAACTCCGGGAGTTGGTGATGAACAGGGAGGCCTGGTGTGCTGCGGTTCATGGGGTCTCAAAGAGTCGGACATGACTGAACTACTGAACTGAACTGAACTACATAATAGATCCAGCAATAAAAAGAAATAAGCAAATAGACAAATTGAGATATAACCATACAATAGAATACTATACAGCAATGCAAAGAACAGGTGACTACTATATGGCTGGCTTCTAAAGAGATTTTGTTGAGTTACAGAAGTCAGAAAAAAATGGTATATACTACAACATTCCATTTACAAGAAGATTACAAATACTCAAGGGTAATCTATGGAGTTAGGAATTAGAATAGTAATTGCCTCTGGTTGGGGCAGGTAGTGGTATGAAAAGGAGAAGCAGTGGATACAAAGGAACTTTTTAGGGGTAATGGAAATATCTTTATCTTGATTGGGCAGATAGTCCCAGGTGTACACATTTTTCAATACTCATTTAACTGAATATGTAATATCCATGTATTCTATTGTATATAAATTATAATGTGATACAAATACCTATATCCATGCATAAATAAATGGATGGATGGATGAATGAATGGATAAAAAATATAGCTTCTGAATTCAGAAATTCTAGATGTGAATCTTAGCATTAAAATTTCCTACTGTGACCACATACAAATTATTTCTTGTGCTTAAACTTGATTTGATAATAATAGAGTGTTGTGAGGATGAAGTAAGTTCATACATCTAATGAGCATTGGACAGTGCTAGGAATAGGGTAATACTTCAATAACTTTTATGATGACATTTTCTCTTTGTGATGTGAAGACATTAAGTGGATTGTAACTCAACATCTATATTCTGTTTCATATATACTGTTTCTTTCTGGGAAGCAAGATAATTTATTGGCCAATCAACAAAGTGTATCTTCTTATTGTATAAGCAATCATTTTTATTATATAAATGAAGGTACTAAATGATCACTTGCCATTTTACTGTGTTAATCAATTAGCGAGATCTGTTCACAATTAACTGTTATAATCTGTCAGTGTACAAAACCAGTGTGTAAAACCATTGGCAGGTACCGAACCAATATGTAAAAATTGAGACCACTGAAAAATATAGTACCACATATTTATATATTTTTACATTGAATTCCAAAATTCTTAGTTTATTAAATGAGAAGCCCTATGAAAAAGTCTTATACACTTTCATATAGTAGGTACAAAAAAAGCCACTACTTTTCATAATTGAAGTAATAGAAATAGTAGGAGTGAATACAACTCCCAGTTCTTTCAATCCACCAAAGTAAAGCTTTCCTTTAAAACACCAGGAAAAAGAAAAAACCTTTAAAAATTTAAATAATCCTTCTCTAGGATTTGTCTGTTAGCTGAAAAGGTCTTAAATTTTCTATTAGGAGATAAAGTAGTGAAAATGTTATGGATGCTCAAGCCTGCCTGTCTGGTTTTAATGACTTCTATTAGCACTTGCATATGTGAGCAATAAGGAAGTCATCCTGTCATCTCCCAGGACAGCAATAGTCACAATGAATGATCGGGGAAAAATTGGTTTCTCCCACTGAGGTCATTTATTATTGCCTATGATTTCTTACTTCTAAGGCCACTACAAAGTCATTCCTCACACTGTTAGCCCCTAAGGAGAGCAGTTAGAAAAGCAATAGACGTACATGGTAGTATTCCCATTTACTGAGTTATAAGAAAGTGTTTTATCTTTATTAAATGTGATGTCATCAGACTCTGTGTTTGAGGCCTTATTTATTAAAATAACTGTATCTAGTTTTCTTCTATTCTGCTCAAAGAGATAGATTATCTATCTTCTCATTAAGAAAAGATGTAAATTCTTGGAGATCTGAAATTCTTGTGTCCATTCATACAAAACCTACTAACTAAGCTCCAATTTTAATCCCTGTTTAGGTTACTTATCTGATCATATAGACAGTAAACAGGACAATTCACCATCACTTAAAAGCAATTTACGGTGTGAAAAGTTAATTAGCAGTGATGCCATGTCCATTTATATTAGATACTATACTAAGCATCAGGAAGATCCGCTGGAGAAGGGATAGGCTACTCACTCCAGTATTCTTGGGCTTCCCTCGTGGCTCAGCTGGTAAAGAATCTGCCTGCAATGTGGGAGACCTGGGTTTGATCCCTTGGTTGGGAAGATCCCCTGGAGAAGGGAACGGCTACCCGCTCCAGTATTCTGGTCTGGAGAATTCTATGGACTGTATAGTCCGTGGGGTTGCAAAGAGTCAGACATAACTGAGTGACTTTAAAAAAAAAAAAATACTAACTGCTAGGTATCCTTTATCTGATTAATTTCAGTTTCTGCATACTTATTACTTCAAAAGTAATTTTCCTTAAATATAAAAACTAGGTGGACTTTCATACTTCTTACCACTAGTAAACCTTTCCCAGGTCTTAGGAAGGAGGCCAGTCACCCTAGACCTACTAGCTTTTAACATGTTGTCTACTTAGTTGTACAGGCTTTGATTTCACCGCACATTCAATGGCAGTTCTTAACATCTTGATCTCTGTCCATTACATCTTAGACAGGAGTGAACAACTCATTTGGTGCACACAGAAAAAAATTTATGAAAAAGGTATAGTTATGATTGGCTGTGGGAACACAGTGTCAGCTGTGAGAACACTTCATTACATACGTGTATCCAGAGGATAGTAGACTCCAATAAGATTATAATAGTCCAAGTTATCTTCCTTTATCAGCTCTCAGAAATGTCAGGATTTTCCAATAAATATTTCTGATATTTCATTGGCAGATTCCTTATTGGATGCAAATTGAGGTATTGGGAGGAAAAATTAATCCTTCTTGCCTTTGGACTGTTACTGGTAAGTTGTTAAAAGCTTTTGTTAGGTTAAAATTTCATAAAAGGGCATTAAGGAAGAAATCACTAAGGACTAGGAAAACAGGGAGAAACATCCCACATTTTGAGTAGGCTTTCAAAACCTCAGTTTGAAAACTGCAGGGAAGTTTATTGCAACATTTCTAGATGATTATTCAAAACCAAAGTAAGAGTCCTAATCTTATGCCTCTGCAGGGAGTCTCTTATAATGATGACCCTCTCGTTAAAAAGGATATGAAAGCAAAAATTCCCTCTGATGGCATCCATAGCACTAAAATTATAATTTGCTTATTACAATATGGTTAAAGAAAGCATTTTCACCCCGGAAATTAAGGTTAAAACACTTTCAATGTAATAATTGAACATTCCCTCATATTTTCCTGTGTTCATGAATTTTTTGGGAATCATGAGAGAAATAGTCCTTTTTAATTCAATTTCAGTCTGTCTACCAGATGTTGCTTATAAAGATAATAATGACAACAACTGTAAGTTTTATCAATTTAATCATAGTAGTTGGCTATAAATGATGATTAGAAAGTTTTACCTTCATTCTCATAAAAACCTCCAAAGGTTAAAAAGTTATAATCTTAATAGTATGTTTTCTATGTCTCAAATTTATAACATTTATATATGTACAAGTGAGTGAGTGAAAATCGCTCAGTCGTGTCTGACTCTTTGCAACTCCATGGACTATAGCCTGCCAGGCTCCTCTGTCCTTGGGATTCTCCAGGCAAGAGTACTGAAGCGGGTTGCAGTGCCCTTCTCCAGGGGATCTTCCCAACCCAGGGATCGAACCCAGGTCTCCTGCATTGCAGGTAGATTTTTTTACCAGCTGAGCCACCAGAGAAGCCCTGGATATGTACATGTATATATATGCATATGCATATAAACACACACACATATAATGATTTCATTGTTTGGTCCATTTTGAGGAAATTCTCTCATGTTTTATATGGGAGAAGAAATAGTGATTTTTTTCAAGGCTCCATGGAAAGCTATTGTAGCTGCTTCACTTGCCTTGTAGCTAAGGCAGGACTTTTGAAGCAGGAAAGAAAGGGCATCATGTGATTCCTGGACTGAGGTATGAGGATGAATGTTGATGGAACTGACCAGCAACAGAGGCCAACTGTAGAAGACAGCCTTGAGACTCAGGCTTCCATGTATGTTCAGTTCTTACTTCCAGCCAGACAGGTGGGGCAAAACAATGGCTGATACTCAAAGAGTCAGCTAGCACACCGCTATCCTTAAGATACATCTATGAACTTGTTGGTTTCAGGTCCAGATCTATAAAAAGAAAGCAAATCTCCAATACCCTTAACCACCAAGCTAGAGTTGGTGTAGAAGATTGGGGAAGAGAATTAAGATTTAAACTGGAAACTGTGACTGAATATATAAGCTTGGCAGCAGGTAAAACTGGTCTGACTAATTATAATGATGTTAATTTTAACCATGATTAGACTCGAGACAGTGACAATTACTGTGTTTTGTTTGGTAATTATACTCTGTGATGTTCATGTTTTTAGAAAAAGGGTAGCAAGGACACATCCCATGATTATCTCTTGCTTCAGACAGGGTTGCCATGGGTCACGGGATGATTCTGAGCCTTGCAGTGAGCACCTTTCCTGACATCTGCTTCCTACTTAACGGATGCTGGAAAATAGAAAGGTACAAGGAAAGAGGCAGGAGGTAGGACACACAACTTGCAAAAGTCCGTGATGGGACTCTCCCCATAGAATGATAGTGCTTACCTTCTCAGGACTTAAAATGCAATCGTCTTGAGCATCTCTTGTTTTTCTTTAACATTATAGCTGTTGGCCTGGAGAAGGAAATGGCAACCCACTCCAGCATTCTTGCCTGCAGAATTCCATGAACAGAGGAACCTGGCAGGATATAGTCCATGGGGTCGCAAAGAGTCAGACACGACTGAGTGACTAACACACACACACACACACTTAGCTGTTGGCTACATTTTAGATATTCTCTGCTTGAACTGGGAGGAAGCTGTGATGCAAACGCACAAAATGAAAAGAGGAGTAATACTTGATGATTAGATTCCTATCTCTTGTAGACTCTGTGTTGCAGCCCAGGTGTCCCCAACCACTGGGGTCTAATCCCTGATGATCTGAGGTGGAGCTGATGTAATAATAATAGAAATAAGTGACAGTCGTTTAGTTTGTGTCTGACTCTTTGCGACCCCATGGACTGTAGCCTGCCAGGCTCTTCTGTCCATGGAATTCTCCAGGCAATAATACTGGAGTGGGTAGCCATTTCCTTATCCAGGGGGTCTTTCCACCCCAGGGACTGAACCCAGATCTCCCACATTGCAGGCAGATTCTTTACCATCTGAGCCATCAAGGAAGCCCTGGTGCACAAAAAAGTACACGATAAATGTATGTACTTGAATCATCCTGATACCATCCCCCATCCAGTCCATGGAAAAATTGTCTTCCTCCAAGCTGGTCCTTGGTGCCAAAATGGTTGGGGTCCACTGTTGTAGCCTACCCAGAAGGATGGAGAGAGGAGGAAAATACCTAAGTGGAAAACATGGGTTCCCTTTTCTGCAAGCATGGGCCTTGTAATTTTGCCAAAGGCAGAGAGAAGTGTAGGACTATGGATACATTTCGATTTCAATGAATACATGCTAATTAAAAAAATCACATATCATAATATTATCTTCAGCTATTTTCAAGTTGGATAAGCAGGGCTCGGAGGGAGTGAAGTGCAACACCACAAAACGCAAATATGCTCCTGAGATTAAAACCTAGTTTTATGTTTTTTTTTTACCTGTTGCTAGGACATATTTTGATACCTAAGTAAACAATTAATATGTTTATGTGACACTTAAACTGAGGATAATGTAGGAATTTACTAGTTGCTTTTTCCCTTTCCAGATGGCCATTAACGGTGTAACTCTGAAATGTTTTTTATAGTAACAGTTGGGAAAAGGGAGCAATTAATTGAATGATAAAGGTTATCTCATTGAAATTCAGCATTCTGTTTTGTCGAGAGTAAAGGAGACATATTTGGCTCCAGTGGAAAGTGCCACAAGATATACTACTTGGACAAAGAAACAAAGAAAAACGCTGAAGGGAAGTCTGTGCAGTAGATGGTACCCAGGATCACAGGGGGTCAGCTTACACTGAATGCCCCTGGGGCAAAGACTTTCATGTTTGTACATGATAAACTCATCTCGACTGTTCAACAAAAAAAAGGAAGTGATAACAACATTAATTATAAATCCAGAAAATCAAATACACGGACATAAAATACTGTCAGATTTTTTTTTTCTTTGAAGTTACCTCTTTGAAGACTCATATGCTCAAATACTCAACAAATCCGTTCCAATGGCAACTTTGGAATTCAAAGAAAAAATATAACATAGCTCTATTTTCATCAGGATTTGAGTGCCTATAATTTCTGACTTCTTGAGATTGATCTTGATAGGCGTCCTTTTAAAGATCCCCAGGTGTGGTTTTTCTGGTGATTCTCTAGAGATATTTTTATCAAAAGAAAGTGTGACTTTTTGGTCATTTATTCCAAGTAAGTTTCAATAGAACAGTATTTTCAGATACCTATTAGATACCAGGTATGGTTTAGCCTCAAGCCTAGAAATAATAATAGTGTAACAATAACAGTAACAGTGTTATATATAATACTATGTATGTAAAACTATGCTTCCCTGGTGACTCGGTGGTAAAGAATCTGCCTGCCAATGCGGGAGATGAGGGTTCAATTCCTGGCTTAGAACGATCCCCTGGGGGGGGGGCACAGCAACCCACTCCAGTATTCTTGCTTGGTAAGTCCCATGAACATAGGAGCCTGGCGGGCCACAGTCCATGGGGTCACAAAAGAGTCGGACATGACTTAGCAATTAAACAACATACAGCTAAATATATCACTATGTAACGTATATCAATCAGTGTATAATATGACAATAATAATAGCTATTATACTTTTTGAAACTTAGTGAATACTGGGACCTTCAGTGTTTTTTAAAAATATAATCTCATTTTACTCTCAAAATAATCTTACAAGGGTAGGACTCTCCCCCCCCCAATTTTATAAACAAGGAAACTGAGAGAGTAAATAACTTGCCGAAGACCTTACTATTAGCAGACGTCAAAGCCTTACATACCCCAATACTGAATCAACCTTACTCGTCCACCCAAGCAACCTAATCCATTAAAAACACACATAGTAGAGTAATCAAAGGCAAATATACCTTTAGCACTGCTAAATTCTACGTTTCTCTGTTCAATCACTCAGCTCACTCTTTGCTCTCAAACAACTTGCCCTCCCTCATACCCTCTCCCTCTAAGCAGATGAGATTGCCTCTTACTTAAGAGCAATTAGAGAGGAACTCCTTGAATCCTGTCCTTTCACCTCCATGACTCACCACATCAGCATATTCTCTTTTCTTTCCTAGAGTTACAGGAAAAAAGGCAATGGCAACTGACGCTCAGACTGCTCCTCTTTCATTTCCTAGGTCCACCATCATGTATCCTTGCTCTCATACACTCAGTGTGAAGTGGGGATAATTACACTCAGTTGTTAGGGTGATTGTGAGGATCAAATTAGGCTATATGTGAAAAAGCAACACATAGTTAACACACATAGAAGGGTAAAGAAGATGAGGAAGACAATACTGCTCTCCAGATAGCCTGCTCTTCTTTGGAAGCTATGATCTCTATACCACTTTCTTCCTCTTTAGGATAAAGCTTTGACATAGGGATTAACAGTAAAAAATAAAAGAAAAAAAATTAAATACAACAAAATATCTGTGCAAGCTTTGGGAATAGCTGTGGCAGGAGGGTGCTTAGTGGCTTGAGAAACAGGTTTAATATTCTTTCATTGTAAAAAATACTACCATATAAATTTTCTGTTGCATACAATAAGCCTGAGTGGGTGTTTTGTGAGCTAATATTATGATGCTAAGAAATTATAAAAAGACTTCAGACTCCCCAATATTGTTTTTACCTGCAGATTTCCTTCTCCATACTCTCAAGATCTCCTGGGCCATGTGCTAATTTTAGCATTTCAAGAGGAAATTATAAAATCTCATTAGGGTCATCTCTCTGGGGCCGCATAATTTTAATAAAGTATAAAATAAGTTCAGTGGTTATCTTAAATAATTTATTTTTAAGAAATAGTAATAAACCAAATTGACTTTTATAGAAGACCCCTAACCTTTTAAGTGGTACTATTTGAAAGTTTATTTTTTGCTCATTTTCCTAAACTGCAGGCCAAACTGTGTTTTCTTATCTCCACAATTTCTCCATTTTGTTTCTTTTTATAAAAAAAAAATCATTGCATCTTTTTACCTACAATATGGGCACAGTTTACCACTAGAAGATTTCATAACTTTTCTTTTGTTATCACTTAAGTGAAATCCCAGGTCACCAAGGGGCCCAGAATCAAAGTGGAAAAGAGTATGTCTATTTGGTTGGAGAACAGTGTGACCAAAAATAACATAAAATCATCTAGTTCAATCTACTAGTATTAATTTGTGGACTAAGGATGTAGAAGATGGATTGTCTTCTATACAAATAGCCCAGGTGATTAGAGACAAAGTGTGCTCCAATACCCAGACCTCTAGGTTCCATTCCCTGCTGCCTTCCATTCAAACTGGGTGAACTCTAGAAATGCAGGAAACGTAAAATATATTTCCTTAGTTAAGCAGAAATTCTGTAAAGCCAACATTCTAGAAACATATTTATGAACATTTCCTAATGACTTCATAGTTATGCAGAGATTTATCTTCTGAAGTTAAAAAATCATTTAATATATATTAATTTGCTTTTCTATGCTAATAATAAGAGTTGCAATTTAACCCTTTGTTTGTTGCATGATCTTAACTGCTTCTGATTCATCTTAAGTATAAGCAAAGGTGGATAATGAACATTCATTATTGTAGAAGATAAACAAATGCTGACTTAAAGATTTGTATTTGAATTCCATGCAACTAAGTTGGCCAACTTAGGGTTTCTGCCTCTCAGTTTACAACTAAAATGGAGATCATATATGTTGTCCTTTCTTTGAAAGATTTATGAATGTCCAAGGAGATGACCTATGTGAAAAGGTTCTTTAAATTAAAGAATATTACAGTTTCATAGTGACATTGGGAGACTTGATGAAAGACATAGTGACAAGTAGGATTAAATCCAAGGGAGGCTATTTAGTCAGTTTTCTAGAGACTTCAGGAGTCAGTACATGGGTAAATTCACCATGATGTAGGGTTTAGTTCCCAGCCTTTATATAGGCAGAAACCCAGACTGATTTAAACTCAGGTGAAATGGACTGAGAAAAACTAAACTCAAAACCTATTACAAACCAGCAAGAAAATTCCTAAATTTTAAAGACCAGACTGTTCATGCTTCCATTCCAGAACAACACGTCCCTGATGTCAGACAGGATATAGGCAAGGGAACTTTCTAAATATAAAAATAAGTTGCTTCCTTTACAAATACATTAGAATGTGGTGCGTCTTTAAAAAAAAATGTTTACTCTTTTGCTACTTGTTTTTATTATGCTCTTTCTCTCTTGTAGACTCACACACATAAGTATGTAAAATTTTTTTTCTAAACCATTTGAGATCAGGTTATAGATACTGGAAGAAAAGCTGTGACCAACCTAGACAGCATGTTAAAAAGCAGAGACATTACTTTGCCAGCAAAGGTCCGTCTAGTCAAGGCTATGGTTTTTCCATAGTCATGTATGGATGTGAGAGTTGGACCATAAAGAAAGCTGAGTGCCAAAGAATTGATGCTTTTGAAACGTGGTGTTGGAGAAGACTCTTGAGAGTCCCTTGGACTGCAAGGAAATCAAACCAGTCAATCCCAGAGGAAATCAACCCTGAATATGCATTCAAAGGCCTGACGCTGAAGCCAAAACTCCGATACTTTGGCCACCTGATTGGAAGAACTGACTCATTGGAAAAGACCCTGATGTTGGGAAAGATTGAAGACAGAAGAAAGGTTTGACAGAGGATGAGATGGTTGGATGGCATCACCAAATCTAGGAACATGAGTTTGAGCAAGCTCTGGGAGTTCATGATGGACAGGGAAGCTTGGCATGCTGCAGTCCATGAGGTCACAAAGAGTTGGACATGACTGAGCAACTGAACTATAGATATTGTGATTTTTATTATTTAACATTTAGTGTATATTTTCTAAGAACAAATACATTATCTTACTTCAGTTATCAAATTAAAAAAAATTAACATTGTTACAATACTATTCAGACTCTAATTTTGTCAGTTGCTTTAATAATAATCTTTACATATTTTTTCCCTTTCAGTCAAGGATCACAGATTGCATTTAGTTGTCATGTTTCTTTAGAATCCTTTGATCTGGAATAGTTCTTCGGTTTTTTTTCTCCATACGACATTGACATTTTAAAGAATACAGGCCGGTTTTTTTTCTTCCTTCATTCCTTCTTTTGATTTTTTTAGAGAATGGTCCTCATTTGGGTTTATCTGATGTTTGCTCATGATTATATTCAGGTTATATCGGTCTGGCATGAACTGCATGTTACTACTGGTTATAGTGTCCCCTGGATACCATATATAGAGGTACTCTTCATTGATGATATTAATTTTGATCACCTGGCAAGGTGTTATTTTGTTTCTCCCCTGGAGAGATACACTGGAGTGTCCCCTTGGTACTCGTTAACAATTTATGGGGAGAAAAAGACTTTAAGTCTGTATTTTTCTCCTCATTAAACTTCCCTCACGATTTATCATACACTGACAATTTTTGCCTATATGATTTTCATGTTGCAGTGATAGTAATTTTAAATGGTTGCTTAAACAGTACAGTGGTTCTTAAAGAGATTTTATCCAGACTCTGATAGTCCCAGTAAATCCTTTTCACCTCCCTAACAGTAGGCAAAGATTTGGTGACACCTTCCCTAGTATAGCACTGGATGAACATTGCTGCTTGCTATCTCTTTCAGTTTCCCTTTTCCATGCTCTGGGCTAGCCATCCCTCTTTCTGTTCAATCTTTCTCCAGACAGGGTAAGGTTCAATTTATTTCTTTTTTAGATGATTAACTGCAAACACATTTCAGACCTGTCTTTCTGTCAGTCAGTCAGTCAGTTCAGTCACTCAGTTGTGTCTGACTCTTTGTGACCCCACGGACTGCAGAGCGCCAGGTTTCCCTGTCCATCACCAACTCCCGGAGCTTGTTCAAACTCATGTCCATCAAGTCCGTGTTGCCATCCAACCACCTCATCCTCTGTCTTCCCCTTTTCCTCCTGCTTTTAATCTTTCTCAGCATCAGGGTCTTTTCCAATGAGTCAGTTCTTCCAATCAGGTGGCCAAAGTATTGGAGTTTCAGCTTCAGCATCAGTCCTTCCAATGAATAGTGGGGACTGATTTCCTTTAGGATGGACTGGTTGGATCTCCTTGCAGGCCAAGTCTCAAGAGTCTTCTCCAACACCACAGTTCAAAAGCATATATTCTTTGGCACTCAGCTTTCTTTATGGTCCAACTCTCACATCCATACATGACTACTGGAAAAACCATAGATTTGACTAGATGGACCTTTGTCAGCAAAGTAATGTCTCTGCTTTTTAATATGCTGTCTAGGTTGGTCATAGCTTTTTCCAAGCAGCAAGCATCTTTTAATTTCATGGCTGCAGTCACCATCTGCAGTGATTTTGGAGCCCCTAGAAATAAAGTCTGTTACTGTTTCCATTGTTTCCCCATCTACTTGCCATGAATTGATGGGACTGGATGCCATGATCTTCGTTTTTTGAATGCTGAGTTTTAAGCCAACTTTTTCACTCTCCTCTTTCACTTTCATCAAGAATCTCTTTAGTTCCTCTTTGCTTTCTGCCATAATGGTAGTGTCATCTGCATCGTACTGCTACTGCTAAGTCACTTCAGTCATGTCCAACTCTGTGCAACCCCATCCCTGGGATTCTCCAGGCAAGAACGCTGGAGTGGGTTGCCATTTCCTTCTTCAATGCATAAAATTGAAAAGTGAAAGTGAAGTCGCTCAGTCATGTCTGACTCTTCACGACCCCATGGACTGCAGCCTACCAGGCTCCTCTGTCCATGGGATTTTTCAGGCAAGAGTATGGAGTGGGGTGCCATTGCCTTCTCTGACATCTGCATATCTGAGGTTATTGATATTTCTCCCGGCAATCTTGATTCCAGCTTGTGTTTCATCCAACCTGGCATTTCTCATGATGTACTATGCATATAAGTTAAATAAGCAGGGTGACAATATATAGCCTTGACATACTCCTTTCCCAATTTGGAACCATTCTGTTGTTCCATTTCCAGTTCTAACTGTTGCTTCTTGACCTGCATATAGTTTTCTCAGGAGGGAGGTAAGGTGGTCTGGTATTCCCATCTCTTTCAGAATTTTCCACAGTTTTTTGTGATCCACAAAGGCTTTAGCATAGTCAATCAAACAGAAGTCAATGTATTTCTGTAATTATATTCAAATCAAATTCATTGACATCTTAGTTTTTTCCAGACTCTTAAGTTACATATCCAAAGACAGTTACTTAGTTAATTCTCAGGATAGTCACATCTGTTGTTTGCATTTTAGCTAGTTAAAAGTTCAAAGGACAACTTGATCTTTCTTCTTTCCATGTTCTTGAAAGCCACCTTATTGTCTTGTTCTCATACTTCTTGAGCAAGTATTATTACACTGATGGCTATTATGAACAATGTTAGTAAATGTAGACAATTCCAGAATAAATTCAAGAATTTCTTCTGTTTAATTATTGCTTGCTCAAAAATTAAAGTACTTAAAAAATTGTTCAAAACTATGCTTTCCAATCAGTTGGAAGTCTGCTTAGAGTATTAATTTCTAAACTGATTTTGGATTTTCCCAGCAGAAATAAAACTTGACAGTCAAGGATAAGGCATGACATATCATGGCAAAATGACTCATAATATATGTATTTTTAATTTGCCTTGTACTTGTTATAGAATTTTCAGTCTTGAGAATGTCTTAAGGAATATGACTTTAACAACTCCTTTTATCAGTGGGGACTCAAACCTCAGAGGATTTTAGTGTCTTGTTCCTTGTAAATTTGGCAATCTCCTTTGCACAGCCAATCTCACAGCAAATATCCTTTCTTTTCTCCCAAAATGCTGCCAGCTTCTTGGTTCTGGCCTTTATAGTTGATCATTCAAGTTTCTCAAGGTTTTGAAATAGCATCTTTGCCTTCATTCTTATTCATTTGTAATTAATGAGAGCATAGAGCAGGGAAGACTTAAACCAAACAGGGGGCTGGGAACCCAGAAAAGCTTCTAGAAGGAACTCTTGAGCTTGAGTTTAAAAAATGGTCAGGGAAATCAAGAGTGGAACTTTATAAAACTCCTGCAAATCATGAGAATAAACTGTAGAAATATTCAGACTTCATAGTCATTTTAAAATGGTGCTCCTAGGATACTTGCAGTTGAGAGAGGATGTGATTGAGTGGTTTCCTAAAAGAGGGTTCATGAAGTTCTTGGTCTGCCTTTTATCATAGCAGTTCTGTGAGAAAATTTTGTTGGAAAAAAGAAACTAAAGAGTTTAAAAAAAAAAAACTAATAATTTAAGAACTTATGTAACTGATGATCAGTGATAATTCTGACACTTTGAACTTTAGAATTCTCTTAAATAAGTTAAAATCCATTTGAGATAATTTGTTTTCTAGTTATCACCTGCAAAGATTTTTTTTTAAAGTAATGACTGATTGCTGCCTTTAAAAATACTTTCATTTGCATGAAAAAATCAAATATTTCATTGCATTAAACATGTTTGGCATGTGAAATTCTCAGCAGAGCCAACTATGTTCTAATTATCCTGATGGTGATGAGTCTCAATATAAAAGTGTTTTAATATCAATTTTACAGGATATCAGAGCAGCTGTCAGGATGAAATGTATTTACATTCTGCCAAGGAACTCTTAAGAGCTAAACCATATGACCTAATCCATTAAATTCTGTGAACTAAAAACGAGGTATTCCAGTAAATAATAAGAAATACAAACTAATATTACTGACTAAATGACTAACAAGTAAAATTTTCTTCTTCACCTAAAATAGATGACTCACATCACCCTGTTTTTCTGTTTTTCTTACTTGCCAATAACTTTTTCCCCTTCTCATTGACTTAAATTACACCAAGTGAAATCCAATGGTTAGCTAAAGGGTTACCTTAACAGTCAGTTTTAAGTATTTTTTAAATAAGTGATATAGGAGATTGTTTCTTTTTACGGCTCTTCAAATCGACTACCTGTCAGCTGGCACCAATGCAGCAATTAATTGTACTGCGTGTGATCAAAAGACAATTCAGTCTCTGATTATTTTAGCCATTTTAAGGAACAAACGAGGTTAACCATCTAGTGTTGCATATAGTTACTTGTTTTAATGATTTCTAATTCCCTATGGAGAATTCTGTCAAAGTTCCTTGATGTCTTTGATAGATGCAAATTTCAAAAAGTTGACCAGGTTCAAAAATGTCCTTCTTATCTGTATCACCAGGAAGAATAAACCCTGGTCCGCTATGAGGATAACTCTTATCACCTCTTCTGGAGGAGAGCAGGAATTGAACAGATGCTTTTTGAATGAGCACAGGAAGCAAATGAATAACTTTGTAATAAACTTACAAAGATACTATCTCTAATAATATTAATTAACATGACAGGTTGTACATTAGAGAAAATGTACATTACAAATATATTACTTTTTCAAATGGTCCATACTTGTTAACATTAGAAATGGTAAGAATTAAGTAAATTGATGATTTTCTGTCTTAGTCTTTATTTTCCTTAAAATTTCTTCCATAGCTCAGGTAATTGGAATAGGTCTCAGTGACACAAAATTATTAAGTTTTTCTCATTTTTCTTTTATGTATTGCATTACTCATTTGAGAAACACCTGACATACATTTGGGGGAGATCTTTTGGGATTCCCTGGTGGCTCAGATGGTAAATCGTCTGCCCGCAATGCGGGAGACCCAGGTTCAATCCCTGGGTCAGGAAGATTCCCTGGAGAAGGAAATGGCAACCCACTCCAGTACTCTTGCCTAGAAAATTCCATGGATGGAGGAGCCTGGTGGGCTACAGTCCATGGGTCGCAAAAAGTCGGACACAACTGAGCGACTTCATTTTCACTTTCTTTCTTTATGGTAGACAATTATATTATGAAGGAAACTTGTGATACATAAAAGAAACATATCAAACAAACTAAAATGTAGGTTTCCTTGAAGTAAAAGATAAAGACAAGCAATATGACCCCACTTTCATTCTGAACTTGGGAGCTTGCTTGGAAAAAATGATAGTAATATTATTAGGGATAGAAAGATACATTTTTGAACCAAAAAAGGGGGAAACTTTACCTGAGGAAAAGTATTGCTAAAGCAAACTGTTGTTAATATTGCTTCCTCTAAATAATACTGCACTTTATAATTTAATTAGTTTCATCTTATTCAGTGGTTTCCCTGGTGACTCACAGTAAAGAATTTGCCTGCAATGCAGGAGACCCAGGTTCAATCCCTGGATTGGGAGGATCCACTGGAGAAGGGAATGGCAACCCACTCTAGTATTCTTGCTTGGAGAATTCCATGGACAGAGGAGCCTGGTGGGCTACAGTCCATGGAGTCGCAAAGAGTTTAACAGGACTGAACAACTAACACTTTCACTTTCATCTTAGTATTTTTTTTTTAATTTTAGGCAATACATTCTACTGACCACAGGGACTCAGTCTTTAATCTCTTGTTTGCTTAAATTGTAGTTAAAAGAATCTGGATTTTTGTTAATAAGTGCATGCTTATCTGCAGGATAAATAAAGTTTTACTACCCACTTCAAAGCCTATCCTGAACATTAGTTCTGAGTGCCTGTTTCATAAGAACAAATGTTTTGAAATGGTGTTTTAATATATAGGCTTGGGATTAGTTTGTTAAGCAGTAATTGAGAAAGCTGTATTGAAATCATGCATTTCCCTAGTTCACCAGAGTGTGTGCTGCTGAAGGTGTAAAAACCTGTTTGACCTCTTAGTAGAAAATTAAAAGAATTAGAGGAAAATGGAAATAAAGATCTTGAATGGGTAAAGGAGTTACTGAGGTTACATCATCAGTGACAATTCTGTAGATAGCTCTGATTCCTAATCAATGTTTTAGAACTGTTCTACTTCCTAATGAGCTGAATGAGAAACCATGCCCTGTTTCACAGCGAATAAACAGCATTTGATCAGGTATTTAAGAGAGACACTTTCAAAGTGAACCTGTTACAGAATAGGCTGATTTTGGCTTCCCCAAACATTGTTTTACACATCATCATCAGATCATCCTTTTGAGTTAAATGATTTCAGAAGACATCCATAAGAACATTTTTAAGGATAGAAAGTATTTTAGGAAGAATATGGAATTATTATGGGGGAAAAGGGTGTTGGGTTCTTCCACCTGAGTTGCCTATTTACACATGCTGTGTGAGAGTAGGGTATTTAGCAAATCCTGCAACAGAGTTTTAGGTGGAGATATAGGAAAATTTTCTGATGGTCCTCAAATCCAAGTCCTCTACTATAACTTGACTTACTATTTATTGAATATCCTCAGTTTTACTGCACTTGCATTTAGTGAGATTTTATTAAAAATAATTTGGCCACCATATGAAACTTTGAAATATCTTTGTCATAGAACAATGAATTTCCAGGGATTGTAACTCATCTTTTATTCTGGTCCACCTTACTTGATATCAAGTAGAATGCCTGCTCCTGATTCTTTATATACTGTTTGTTTGCCTGTAGAAATGTCACCAAACAGCATCAGCTATGGCCTGAGTTTCTTAGGAAAATGCATTTGTTTTCTATTGCAGCTGCAACAAATAATTCACAAATTCAGAGTCTTATCTTACAAATCTTTAATATTGTAAACTACAAAACTATTATCTCATGGTTCTTTAGATGAGAAGTCCAGCATAAATGTCACTGGGCTAAAACCATGTGTTAGCAAAACTGTGCTTCTCTCTAGAGGATCCATATATTTTCTTGGCTTTTAGTTTCTGTTGCCCTCCTCCCCACCCACTCCAGTATTCTTGCCTAGAGAATCCTATGGACGAAGGATCCTGGTGGGCTGCTGTCCATGGGGTTGCACAGAGTTGGACACGACTGAAGCGACTTAGCAGCAGCAGCAGCCCTCCTTCCCTATCCTCTCCCCCGTTCTTTGATTCATCCTCTTCTGTCATCTTCAAAGCCAGCAGTATCTCCCTGACCATTCTTTCACAGTCACATTTCCCTCTGAGTTTCTTCTTCTGCTTCTCTCCGACATATTCAAGGACCTTTGTAATTAGTTGGGCCCACTCAGAGAATCCAGAACAGTTTCCTCATTTCAGTTGTTCTTAATTCACATATGAGAAGGCCCTTGCCACACAGGATAACAGATACACAGGTTCCAAGGATTATAGCATGGACTTCCTAATTTTATCTTAGAATTCCCCAGTTCTGTCTGACCGTGGAGCTGTAACTTTTACCCCTCAAATAATATCTATATTACATTCCACAGAAATTATTTTCTATCGAAAGCCCTTTATGAAGTACTGATATGATAACACTTTCTGTACTTTTTAATCATTGTCAACATACTCTCCAGTGATATTTGAACCTTTATGTAAGGAGGTACAATTAAACTACAGTGTTCTGCCTCAATAAATATTTTTAAAATAAATGAGAATGAAAGATACTATTTTTATTAAAGATTTTAAGTTAATGTGTACTAACCACTTACTTCATACCTAGTTTGTTTTTTTTTAACCATTAGATATTTCTAAACAGCAAAAACTTTGTCACTCACTTATAGATTGAGGCATTAAAAAACAACTCAAGTTGTTTCAAGTTTCCTTGCTCTCTTATTATTTCTTATACAAAGCAAATAGGAAACTAAAAGACACCAACTGTCACATGTAAATCACAAAGACCAAGTTTTGTGAATCAGAAATCAAAATGGATTTGTTATTCCAAATTAGTGTTAGTAAATAAGCAGCTGGGCTTCCCAGGTGATGCTAGTGGTAAAAAACTCTGCCTGCCAGTGCAGGAGGCATAGGAAGCGCGGGTTCCATTCCTGGCTTGGGAAGATCCCCAGTATTCTTGCCTGGAGAATCCCATGCACCGAGGAGCCTGGCAGGCTTCAGCCCATAGAGCTGCAAAGAGTCAGACATGACCGAAGTGACTCAGAACGCACACAGACAAGCAGCTCTGTGCTACTTCCATTTTATTTCTGTAACTCTATTTAAGTTTGCCTTTGTTTAAGCTGAATATCTTTATTGTAGATAATAGAAATATTGGCTTCTAGAATATGGAAATTGGCAAAGTTTTAATGTTTTAGAGGATTGTTTAATATGAAACACTGGTAGTTGTCCATCTAGACATTGTCTTTTTTATGCTAAAATAAGGGGCAGTCTATTCAACTCACTGTGGAGAAATAGAAGTGTTTATTTTTTTTATAAAGATGGAAAACAGAAGCAATCGATTGCTTACTACAAATAAATCCTAATTTGCAATCACTGGCATGGAGTGTACCCTTAGGTAAGTGGTAGGCAATAAACAAATAGGGTGGTGAATCCAAAAAATATGTTTAAAGACATTACTAGTTCTGTTTCAGAGTAAGGTGACTTCCTGGGGCACAATAAATTGTGACATAACATTATTTTTCACATTCTGTAAGTTTTCATGGACAACTCTTAATTGTGTCAATGCATCACATCTCTAGCAAACACTAAAGAAAATCTTGTTATCATTGATACTGGTGATTTTTCTGTGGAATAATTTTAGAAGCTAAAAGATTTTCTTTTCTTTTAACAGAGGTTACAAAAAATGCTTAGAGTACTTTTGATCACACCTACATGGCTGATGAATTAAAATAGTTAACATATCAAACCAATTTTCAGATGCTTTCTCCTTTTTAACTCTATGGGAATTTTCCCAAGGACATATCAGTGGAGAATTTTCCTCAAGGTAACTGATTAATCAATCACATGATTCTCTAGGCAGCTTCTCCATCATAGACTGAACCTCTGTAGCTGGAGTAGCACAGCTGAACTTTGGGCTGCATGTTGGGAAGATACCTACTCTCATCTTTCTAGTCCATTTTTCATACTGCAGGTGGTGAGTTTTTCAAAACGCTATTCTGATTAAGTCATTTCTCTGCTTAATACATGGCAATGACTCCTCATGCTTTTAGATTAAGACCATAGTCTCTAAGGTGTCCCACACGGCTCTGCGCAGTACACCCACCTCTTTAGATTTCTCTCGTACTGTGTCCCTAACATACCTGCTCCTTCTTCCTGCCTCTCACCCTACACTCCTTGTCTTTGGCATTTCATCCACAGTAACCTTCTGTGGTTCATCAGTAATACATTAGTTTCTCCTGCCAAGGCCCCTTCATAAATGATTTCCTATGTTTCGAATAATCTGTTTCTATTCATCATCCTTTACCTTTTTTTTTTTTAATTTTTATTATTATTTTTTTCCAGTGGGTTTTGTCATACATTGATATGAATCAGCCATGGATTTACATGTATTCCCAATCCCGATCCCCCCTCCCACCTCCCTCTCCACCCGATTCCTCTGGGTCTTCCCAGTGCACCAGGCCGGAGCACTTGTCTGGTGCATCCCACCTGGGCTGGTGATCTGTTTCACCATAGATAGTATACATGCTGTTCTTTTGAAATATCCCACCCTCACATTCTCCCACAAAGTTCAAAAGTCTGTTCTGTATTTCTGTGTCTCTTTTTCTGTTCTGCATATAGGGTTATTGTTATCACCTTTCTAAATTCCATATACATGTGTCAGTATGCTGTAATGTTCTTTATCTTTCTGGCTTACTTCACTCTGTATAATGGGCTCCAGCTTCATCCATCTCATTAGGACTGGTTCAAATGAATTCTTTTTCATGGCTGAGTAATATTCCATGGTGTATATGTACCACAGCTTCCTTATCCATTCATCTGTTGATGGGCATCTAGGTTGCTTCCATGTCCTGGCTATTATAAACAGTGCTGCGATGAACATTGGGGTGCACGTGTCTCTTTCAGATCTGGTTTCCTCAGTGTGTATGCCCAGAAGTGGGATTGCTGGGTCATATGGCAGTTCTATTTCCAGTTTTTTAAGAAATCTCCACACTGTTTTCCATAGCGGCTATACTAGTTTGCATTCCCACCAACAGTGTAAGAGGGTTCCCTTTTCTCCACACCCTCTCCAGCATTTATTGCTTGTAGACTTTTGGATAGCAGCCATCCTGACTGGCGTGTAATGGTACCTCATTGTGGTTTTGATTTGCATTTCTCTAATAATGAGTGATGTTGAGCATCTTTTCATGTGTTTGTTAGCCATCTGTATGTCTTCTTTGGAGAAATGTCTGTTTAGTTCTTTGGCCCATTTTTTGATTGGGTCATTTATTTTTCTGGAATTGAGCTTCAGGAGTTGCTTGTATATTTTTGAGATTAATCCTTTGTCTGTTTCTTCATTTGCTATTATTTTCTCCCAATCTGAGGGCTGTCTTTTCACCTTACTTATAGTTTCCTTTGTAGTGCAAAAGCTTTTAAGTTTCATTAGGTCCCATTTGTTTATTTTTGCTTTTATTTCCAATATTCTGGGAGGTGGGTCATAGAGGATCCTGCTGTGATTTATGTCGGAGAGTGTTTTGCCTATGTTCTCCTCTAGGAGTTTTATAGTTTCTGGTCTTACATTTAGATCTTTAATCCATTTTGAGTTTATTTTTGTGTATGGTGTTAGAAAGTGTTCTAGTTTCATTCTTTTACAAGTGGTTGACCAGTTTTCCCAGCACCACTTGTAGGAACATACCTCAACACAATAAAAGCTATATATGACAAACCCACAGCAAGCATCACCCTCAATGGTGAAAAATTGAAGGCATTTCCCCTGAAATCAGGAACAAGACAAGGGTGCCCACTCTCACCACTACTATTCAACATAGTGTTGGAAGTTCTGGCCACATCCTTTACCTTTTATTAAATTAGACTTTTCATTTTGCAATAATTCTATAGTTTCACATGCAATTTTAAGAAATAATAAGAACATATTCTGTGAATCCTTTATGCAGTTCTCCAAAGGTATGTGTGTACTCAAGTCTGACTCTGTGACCTCATGAACTGTAGCCTGCCAGGCTCCTCTGTTCATGGGATCTTCCAGGCAAGAATACTGGAGTGGGTCGCCATTTCTTCATCTAAGCGATCTTCTGGACCCAGGGATTGAACCCACGTCTCATGCATTGGCAGGATTCTTTACTACTGAGCCATGTGGGAAGTCCTCCCCAAAGGTAACATCTTGAGTATCACAACCAGGATATTGGTATTGATATAGTCAAGATTCAGAACATTTTTATCACCATAAAGATCTTGAATGTTTCTCTTTTACAACCACATTTTCCTCCTTCTAGTATCCCCAGCCCCTACTAACCTCCAGCAGCCAATATCTGTTCTCCATTTCTATAATTTGAGATTTTAAGCATTTTAAATAAATGGAAACATCAAACATGTAATCTACTGGGGTTGGCTTTTTTTTTTTTTAAACTCAACCTAAGTCTTTAGAGATACATCCAGAGT
The DNA here is from genome assembly GCF_033118175.1 of Dama dama. NCBI lineage: Eukaryota > Metazoa > Chordata > Mammalia > Artiodactyla > Cervidae > Dama > Dama dama. Next base: position 84,739,916 of record NC_083698.1, on the reverse strand, counting down.
GTTATAATGTGTCAATAGTTTAATACTTTTTGTTGTGATGTACCTGTTTGTTAACCTTCATCCACTGATGGACATCTAGATGTTTCCACTTTTTTACTATCATGAATGCTGCTGCTGCTGCTGTTGACTGGCTAGGTCGTGTCTGACTCTTTGCCACTCATTGGACTGTAGTCCACCAGCCTCTTCTCTCCATTGGCTTTCCCAGGCAAGAGTAGAGCTGCTATCAACATATGTGTAGCTGTTTTTGTATGAACATAAATCTTTACTTCTCTGGGATAACTGTTCAGAAGTATAATTGCTAGGTCACATGGTAGGTAGTTGCATGTTCAAGCATTTTCTTTTGTTGTTATTGTTGTTTGTAAACCACTAAACTGTACTGGAGTGGCTGCACTTTTTTTCATTATCACCAATAATATAACATGATCCAATTTCTCTGTGTCCTCACCAACATTTGGTCTTGTCACTAATTTTTGTTTTAATCATTCTATTAATGTGTAGTAATACCTCATTGTGGTTTTAATTACATTTCCTAACAGCCAGTGTGGCTTTGGAGGTGGTGTTGGTTTAGTCACTAAGTCATATCTAACTCTTGCCACCTCATGGACTGTAGCCTGCCAGGTTCCTTTGTTGATGGGATTTCCCAAGCAAGATGCTGGAGTGGGTTGCCATTTCCTTCTCCAGCAGATCTTCCTGACCCAGGGATCAAACCTAGGTCTCCTGTAGGCAGTCTCCTGAATTGCAGGCATATTCTTTACCAATTTAGCCACCAGGGAAACCCACCTGCCAATGCAGGAGAGGAGACGCAGTTTTGATCCCTGGTCGGGAAGATCCCCTGGTTGAGGAAATGGTAACCCACTCCAGTGTTCTTGCTGGGATAATCCCATGAACAGAGGAACCTGGTGACCAATGATATTAAGTAACCTTTCATGTACTTAGTTGCCATTTGTATGTCTTCAGTGAAATGTTTCTTTCTGTCTTTTGACTATGTTTATTGGATTATTTGACTTTGTATTGGTGAGTTCTGAAAGTTGTTATATATTCTAGATACTTTGCTGGGTATGTGGCTTGATTCTCCACTTTGTAGCTTGTCTTTTCATCTTAACAGGGTCTTGTACACAGTAAAAATTTTTATTTTTAATGAAGTCCAACTTATTAATTTTTCCTTTTATGGATTGTTTTTGGTATCAAGTCCAACAACTCTGCCTAGTCCAAGAAACTGAAGATTTCCTCATTTTTTTCCCCTTAAAGGTTAGTAGTTTCACAGCTTACCTTTAAGTTTTTGATACATCTTGAATTAATTTTGTGTTAGCAGTAAGACTGAGATCAAGGCTTATTTTATTGCCTAGAAATGTCTTATTGCTTCAGCAGTAAGTTGAAAGACAGTCTATCCTCTCTTGAATTCTTTTGAACTTTTGTCAAAACATCAGTTGGGAATATTTATGTGCATCTATTTCTGTGTCCTCTGTTCTCTATTGATCAGTGTGTCTGTTTATCTGGCAATGCCACTCAATCTTGATTACTGTAGCTATATAATAAGTCATGAAATTGGGAGGTAGAGTTCTCTTATTTTATTGTTCTTTTTCAAAATTGTTTTAGCTATTTTAGTTTCTTTGCCTTTTCATACACATTTTAGAACAATCTTGTCTAGATCTATGAAAAAAATCTTGCTTATGTTTTGATAGGAATTGCATTATACCTGTGTATCAATTTGAAAACTGGTATCTTTATTAGTTGAGCCTTCAAATCCATGAACATATATGTCTTCATCTATTTAGACTTTTTATCTCTCTAATCAGAGTGTGTAGGTTAAGCATATAAGTCTCATAATGTTTTGCTAGATTTACATCTAAAATGTTTCATTTTTAGGGACTTCCCTGGTGGTTTAGGCATTAAGACTTCATGCTTCCAATGCAGGGGAAGCAGGTTCAATCCCTGGTCAGGGAACAAAGACCCCACATGCTGAGTGGTGTGTACAAAAATGTGAAATAAAGAAAAATTTTTTCATGAATAAAATATTTCATTAAAAAACAATTTTAAAAAGTATGTTTAATTTTGTTGTCCACCTGTTCAATTGCTAGCATATAGCTATACAACTGCCCTCCTACATTCTTTTAGCAACAAATTCTCTCCTTTTTCTTTCATATGAGAATATGTTGAGTTTCTCTTCTTTCATTCTTACTTTCACTGGGCTTAGAATTCTGGGTGGTCATAGCCTTTCTTTCAGCACCTGAGAAATTTCGATGGGAGCTGATGAGGAATATGCTATTATTTGAATTGTTTTTCCTTTATAGGTAAAATGTCATATTTTTCTGGTTATATTCAAGAATTTTTTTGTATTTAGTTTTCAGAAGTCCAATTAAGATGTTTCTTGGCTTGAGTTTGTTTTTTATTTTTTCCTGTTTTGGGTTCACTCAGCTTCTTGAATCTGGAGGTTTATGTCTTTTTACAAATTTGGAAGCTTTCACCCAGTATTTTCAGGCCTGACCTCTTGTCCTTCTCCTTCTTGAACTTTCAAGTCATGAAAATTAGCTATTTTGTTATGGGTTTCCAAGGCTTGGTTTACTTCTTCAGTATATATTTATCCTTTTTTGGTATTGTATAATATTCTAACTTCCATTTCATTAATCTTTTCTTTGTTCCTTCTAATCCACTGTTGAGCCAATTACTAAGCTTTTAATTTCAGTTAGTATATTTTTTCAGTTCTAAAGTTGCCATTTGGTACTACTTTATATGTTCTATTTCTTTGTTTAATATTTCTAATTCTTTGATGAAATTTTTTTTCATATGTTTCAAGCATGTTCCTTTTTTTTTTTTTTTTGGCTAAAGATCAAGCTCTCTTGGGGACTTCTGTCTGCAGATATTGGTGTCCCTGAGTTACCAGCTTCTTGTCTCCAAGTCTGGTATATACAAAGTAGAAGAAAACCCAGGGAACTTATTATTATTCCTTAAATTCTGTGGTCCCCAGTCTCACTGCTTTCTTTTCTATATCTTTTAGAGCCTTGTGATGTTTGTTTAGTATATAATATCTAGGATTTTAGTTATACTTAGGCATGAATAATAGGGGAAAATATGTCTATTCCATTTTGCCAGAAGTGGTGGTGACACTTGACTTTCTAAAATATCCTTTGTTCATTATTATTTTTTAAAGTTTTTTTTTAATGTGTACCATTTCAAAAGTATTTATTTAAATTTTTACAATATTGCTTCTGTTTTATGGGTTTTGGATATTTGGCCATAAGGCATGTGGGGTCTTAGCTCCCTGACCAGGTATTGAACCTGCACCCCTTCATTGGAAGGTGAAATTTTAACCACTGGACCACCAGGAAAGCCCTTCCTTTGTTCTTTAGACTTTGGTCTAACATTCCTTCATCTGTGAACCATTCTCTCATTTTCCTTAGGACCTACGTTGTTTGACTATTAGAGGCTCTCATAGAAGTATTCGTTTCTCATCTTAGCATGTGTTTATAATTGAAATCGTAAATAAATTTGAATATTTGATTAATTGCCTTAATTAGACTCTTAGTCATATATGTCATGATTATGACTGAGTCTTAGTTATTATTTTATTGACAGTACCTGGTAGTATGTATGGCATTAACAGGAGATTCTCAATCTTTGTAGAATGGATAAGGTAGTACAAAAAAGTAGAAAGGACTTTAGTTCTGCAGTTAGATTTTGCCACTTTACTAGAAGTTTAATCTTTATAAGTTTTTTGTCCTTTATATTTTCTCATATGTTGATATTAACTGACGTAACATGTAAAGTTCTTCACTCAGTTCATCAGGTGACAATTTCGAATAGCTATTCTTTTTCTTCTTTCTCTCTTTCCTAGGAAACTGCAGCCTTACTTTTTTTGGTTGTTTTACTTTTTTCCTATTTTTGTTGACAGGCACAGTGCCCAGGACATAATGGAAATTCAATAATTATTGAAAGGATTAAATTGATATGCTTATTATTACTTTATAGAACTCATATGAACTTTCTGATTAGCATTATACATCTAGGAAAATGTAAATAAAAAGAATCAAAATTTATAGGGGGAAAGAGTTTTGTTTATAAGTGAAAAGCTGTTTGGCCAATGATTGAACTAGAATCACAGCAGGTTGAAAATAGCAAATAAAATTCAAGGAAACTGTACAAATGTTTATTCTATAATAACTGCCACAGAGAGTTACAAGAACACGTCCATTTGGAAACATAAAAAGAACGTGAACTGTGTTTAGAGGCCAAAAAGTCCTCTGAAAAAGTAGATAAAAGAAATTTTTGACAAATGGAATCAATTTTATCTCCTAGAGCCAGGAAAAGGGAACAAGGAGAAATGGACTTTGAAACACATACTTGACACTGGTCATGGGCGAGAACAAGAGAAAGAGAAAGAAAAAGGGTTCAAAGCCTTCAGCTGACCCTTTCTTCAGCAGTTCAGGTCTGCGCCCTGGGCTTGCAGTCCTGCCCACAGGGTGACTGTAAAGGGGTCATCTTTGCAGTTAAGGGTGCCTATTGAATTTTGGACAGTGTGATATACACAGCACAGCAGCTGGTTCCATCTCCCGAGAAAGCTATGATTTATGGTTGTAAGAAAGGAAGAGAAAAGTCACAAAGAAATCCAGAACATCTCTGTGCAGGCATGAGTGAAAAACGGGAAAATGCGTAGACAGGGGACCACTAGTGAATGTGTATAAATGGTGGTAAGTATGTATTGATGACATACTATGTGTTCGGCACTGTTCTCTGAGCTTTACATGAATTAAATCATTCAATCTATTATGACTGGCATTCCTGTCATGATAGTCGTCTCAGGATACTGAAGTTACAGCAGTCTTCTAGGTTTATTAATACCTGCATCTCTTGCGTCTCCTCCATTGGGAAGCAGATTCTTCACCACTAGCATTACCAAGATGAAGTCAAAGTGGAGTTGAGTAGAACCTCATTTCTGTTGTTTAAGCTATGCAGCATGTGGCACTCTGCTGTTCTGGAAACCCTGGCAAACTGATAGACTTTCCCCGGAGGACAGACCTTTGTAATCTGGAAGGTTATGTATCCTTTTGAAAGTATAAATCGAACAATGAGAGCCTTCTCTCAAAGTAATGCAAATAGCCACAATTTCACATACACTCTCAAGAGTTCACAGACCTTCTGCAGTCCATCTACGGATTCCACCCTCACCACAGGTCAGACTGAAAACCTTCCTCCTAGAACCCCTGCGATCTCACCCAACTGGTTTCTTGGGTGATGCTTCCTCAACATGTGGTGCTGCAGTGAGCATTTCCCATTCAAAGAACCACTGTTGACTCTATGACGGCATCTTACAGCAACAGAAGGCAATGCTGCTCTTAGGAGCTGGTCCCATGGAACTGTGACTCACATCAGAGGATTCAGCTTAGAAATGCTGGGAGCCTTACCACAGTCCCCTGCTAAAACACACAGCTGCTTTTCTATATCCTCTTCTTTGGTTTAAATTAAAACAATCTTTCTCCGTAGTTTATAGGTTGAGCAGACAATTAGGTAGAGGAAACTCTTGCCATTTTGGCATGCTTTAGGGAAAGAACTTGATCTCTGAGGAACTATTTCTATTTAAAATCCAAATATAATGGGGTGGGGGGTGGGGGGTGCGGCAGGCTCTGGGGTAAAAAGGAAAGCGACTAAGAAAGTGGTTCCATGGCTGATTCATATCAATGTATGACAAAACCCACTGGGAAAAAAAAAAAAATAATAATAAAAAAAAAAAGAAAGTGGTTCCTGAAAGGAGAGACAGGCTCTTGCAGAGGATGTGAGAGGGAGCCAAAAACTCACTCTGCTTCCTTCACACTCTACTTGGCACTACGAGTGTTTGTACATATTCTGGATCTCACTGAGTATGTTCTGTGCGCACAAGGCTGAAAGGCTTTAAGAAGAGAAATGTAAGAACCACCTGCCTACATCCCGCTGTGTGTGTGTTTGTAGCTGTGTCTTGCTGTCTAGGGGCTGGCTTCCTCCTCCTGCTCAAATAAGGCATCTTTCTGTTCTTGTGGTGAAACTCTGTGAAACTCAGTCTGTCTCCCACTGTCATTTTCTAGCCACAGATAGAACTGCCCTCACCGCAGCTCTGTGTATCCTTGAAGAATGCCTTTTGCCTGAGTTTATAGGATTTCTCTCTGTCTTTGGCTTTGAGGAAGAGACACCTTGTCCTGACGTTGCCAGTGCCCCTCACGCATAGACTCACAGGAGTGAGTCTGTATTTTTCAGCTGTCAGGATTGTATTCAAACAAACATGAAACACTGTCTGGCAGATAATCTGGTCTGCACAAGGGATGAGATTTCAGAAAGCCCACTTGCTCCTGAAATTTGCTAACATAGGACAGAGGGATCGTTACTAGGATTCTTCCTTTCAGGTTGCTCTTCCCTAGGATCAGCCTTGCTGTCTGGAATGATCAGCTATTTGTGCTTGTGGAAATCCTGCTCACTCTTAACCACCTAAGGTTCATCTGCCTTCAGGAAGCCCTTGTAGATCTCTCAACTGCATAGGGTTTTTGACAGTTCATGGTTTTCCTTAGGTCATAGTTCTAAACTCAGAGTGAGTCTGTCTGCGCCTGATCATAAGGTCCTGAGGACAATGCCTGGCCTTACTTATTTCGCAGTCTCCCTCAGCACTTCACACAGGATGCTCACAACAAGGTGCTTTGAGGTTTTTCTTTTTCCCTGAAGCCTTCTAATACCTGACTCTGCCACTTAGTCTTCCTACATGAATCAGAACTGGGGTTGCCTTTGAATCTGAGGGGGAAAGTGTTCTGGAAAATGCAAAGTTGCAGAATGTAGGCGAAGGGACTTAAAAGGAGATGCCAGTATTATTTAATGAGATCTTACAGAATGCCATGAAAACGGAATAGGAGTTTATAAGAAAAGAAAATAGAGACTAGGGGAGAAATTTGAGATGGGGCATATTTAGAATAAGTTAAAGATGGTAAAATATTTAGATTTACATAGTAGTTTGCTTTTGAAGAACTTTAAGGCATTTGAGTAACATAAGCACAGGTTAATCTATTGCTATAAATTTTACATCAACAGAAGCAACATAAAGCCTGGGATCAAATAAGAATTTAGCTATTTATAGGATGTGATTATAAGATGTGATGTACTTGGAGCTTCGGAAGAAAGAGAGCTGATTAAAGAAAACCACTGGATTACAAAAGGATGATAGAGAAAACCGAGGCTCATTTTTAGATTTTAGCCTTACTCAATTTGAGGAAGAGATATGAGGAGAGGCATGGAAAACAGTGAGAGATAACCAGAGTTTGAATCTTCCCGGTGAAAAGACAAATAGGATGTAAAAAAAAAAGTGAAAGTGATAGTCACTCAGTCATGTTCGAGTCTTAGTGGTCTCATGGATTGTAGCCTGCAAGGCTCCTCTGTCCGTGGACTTCTCCAGGCAGGAATACTGGAGTGGGCTGCCATTCCCTTCTCCAGGGGATCTTCCCGACCCAGGAACAAATGCAACGTATCAGCCTCTGGCTGTAAACTGCTCATTTACAGAAGCACCAGCACCCACCTTCTTGAAACTTGAGTTTTAGATATGCTGTAATCTAGCACACCTGACAGTGGGAAATTTATACAGTGATAAGAACACTTAAAATGAGACCTATCCTCTTAACAAATGTTTAAGAGTACAATTGGGTTTTTATGGTGGCTTAGTGGTAAAGAACCTGCCTGCCAATGCAGGAGACCTGGGTTTGATCCCGGATCCCCTGGAGAAGTAAGTGGCAACCCACTCCATTATGTTTGCCTGGAAAATCCCAGGGACATAGAAGCTTGGCAGGCTATAGCCCACGGGGTCGCAAAGAGTCGAACACCACTGAACTGAGTAACTAAATGATAACAACAACAAGTGTGCAATACAGTGTTGCTAATTATAGCCACCATGTTTTACAGCATATACATGGAACTTAATCATGTTATATAACTTCTTTTAAAGACATGCCCCCAGGCTGCCTTAACTCAAGATAGCCATTCCTTCTATGAGGTCTCTCACTTGAAAAAAGAAACACTCTGAATAAGTCACAGTGACTAACCCTAAAATAAATAAATAAAATAGAAAACTAAGATCATGGCATCTGGTCCCATCACTTCATGGCAAATATATGGGGACACAGTGGAGACAGTGAGAGACTTTATTTTTGGGGGCTCCAAAATCACTGCAGATGGTGACTGAAGCCATGAAATTAAGAGATGCTGCTCTCTGGAAGAAGAGTTATGGCCAACCTAGACAGCATATTAAAAAGCAGAGACATTACTTTGCCTACAAAGGTTCGTCTAGTCAAAGCTGTGGTTTTTCCAGTAGTCATGTATGGATGTGAGAGTTGGACTATAAAGAAAGCTGAGTGGTGAAGAATTGATTCTTTTGAGCTGTGGTGTTAGAGAAGACTCTTGAGAGTCCCTTAGATTGCAAGGAGATCCAACCAGTCAATCCTAAAGGAAATCAGTCCTGAATATTCATTGGAAGGACTGATACTGAAGCTGAAACTCCAATACTTTGGCCACCTAATGTGAAGAACTGACTCATTTGAAAAGACCCTGATGCTGGGAAAGATTGAAGGCGGGAGGAGAAGGGGACAACAGAGGATGAGATGGTTGGATGGCATCATGGACTCAATGGACATGAGTTTGGGTAAACTCTGGAAGTTGGTGATGGACAGGGAGGTCTGTAGTGCTGCAGTCCATGGGGTTGCAAAGAGTCGAAGAAGACTAAGCAACTGAACTGAACTGAACCCTAAAATAAGATGCATAGTGTTCTTTTTCTCTGTATGTAATACTTTAGAGTGGGTACAGGAAGTTGTACAAATTGACAGATAATTATAGTGAGAGAAGAGAAGGGAAGGAGCCCAGCTTATAATCATTTTTTCAGTAGATATTCATCAAAAACCAACTACGTGTCAATAGATAGTCCTATGGTGGGAAACATGTTGGTATATTTGGGGAATATTAAGGGAGATTTGTCTTAGAGCAATGAAAAATGGGAGAAGATAGTAAGAGGTAAGATGTGACAGTTGGCCAAGGCCAGATTAGGAGGTGGTAAGCAGTTGGGTTTTATGTGGTGCCTCGACCTTGGAAGCTTTTGAGCAGAGGACTGACATTACTTGATTTATTTTTCACAAGCTTTGTCTGCCTGCTCCATGGAAAGTGCAATTTGGGAGGGCAGGCAGAGAAGCAAGCTGACGAGTGGGAAGACTATTGCACTTGTTGAGGTGAGAGTTAATGATAGCATGGCAGGATGGTAGAGGGGAGGCAGCAAATATGACTGGAGTGAGGAAATATTTTGATGTATATAAGTTGACGAGTTGTGCTGTAGATTTATTGCCAGGGAGACAGAGAATTCAAAGATAACTTCTGGGTTTTCAGACTTCACATGTGAGTCAGTTCAAAAAAGACTCGAATAAGCAGGCTCTAGAGGGTGATGAAGGCTGCTGCTTCAGGAAGATGCTTAATAGACACTCAAGGGAGATGATGAGTAAGTTATCAGATCTATGATCCTGGGATTCAGGGAGTGGTCAGGGCTGGATATACACATTTGATGATCATTAGCAAAGAGATGGTATTAGCATGTGGGGTCTGGATGAAGTCACATGAAAGAATGTTGATAGAAGAGAAGATGGAACTCTGGACTTAGTCATGGGACACTCTAATATTTGGAGGTAGGAAGAAGAAAAGGAGTAAGCAAAGAAGCCTGAGAAGGAGAGGCTGCAGAAGAAAATGGGGATGGTAAATGTCAAAAACAAAAATATATCCGATGCTGCTCACAGGTTGAGAAAGATGAAGATGGAGAGGTGACCTCTGGGTAGGGCAAGATGGAGGTGCCGATAAACTGACTGCAGTGTGTTGCATAGATAATAAGAAGTGAGGAAACTGAAACACTTGTTTCAACTGGTTTTAGCTACAAAGAAGGCAGTGGGCAGAAATAGGGAAAATTCATCCATTCTGACAGGAGGGAAGGTGGAATTGAAGGGTAAGAATGCAGGTAGAGGCTGACTTGATTTTGAAAACAAGAAGTTGTTATTTTTTCATATTACAAGAAAAAATAGAAAGTAATTGTTCTTTTTTTTCAAAAGCATCCATCCCCATATTTGTTGCTTGATGAAAAGTTAGATCAAAGAAGAATGAAAGCTGCAATGGGACTTCTGAATACTCACTTGGTGTAAATTTGTTTTCATGCTTCATGTTTATACACCAGTTGCTTAAAACCAATCACCTTAGTTTTTAGGAAAGCTTTCTAGTCAATTCTATGTGGAAATGTAAATAATACAACAACATTTAAAATGTTTTAAATTGCTGTTTGGCATCAACATGAAATATAATCATTCTTTGATTACTATCTTCTGTCCCACAGGTCTCTCAAGAAGCATAAAAAATACAACAGTGGAACATTCAGTGATAACAGGTGATTATACAAATGATTATTCTTCTGAACTGTTATGCAGTAAGCATAAATAAATAAACAAAATCCAGCTTGCTCCAGTCAGTCTCTTCAGATTGCCATATTCAGAATTTTAATGTTGTGTTTACCTCTGCTTTGCTGAGTAACAGTGAACTAGCAATTGAGCTATTCTATGCCCATTCAAATATATAAAACAAAGGACCACTATTTTAAGAGCTTGATGTCCTCTTAATGAAGCGGTATCAGTATATTTTTTCTACTTTTTGTATCACAGTAAAATACATAGAACACAAAATTTATAATGCTAACCAATTTTAAATGAGCACTTAAGTGGTATTAAATATATTCATATTGTTGTGTAACTCTCAACACCATCCACATCCAGAACTCTTTTCATAAAATATGGAATGTTTCCTGAATTTGTATGACATCACTGAGCAGGTGGCATGCTAATCTTCTCTGTATTGTTCCAATATTAGTGTACGCACTGCTGCGGTGAGCACGGACACACATTTTAATGAAAACACTTACTTACATAAAGGAGTAAAAAGTATAGAGACGGTGACTCTGAAAGACAAGCAAGATTCATTTGATGATGATTGTAAAACTAAGGGCTTTGATCAAGTCTATAATGCTCCCTCTCAGAGTACTGACACATGGAAAATGACCAAAATACCTTCTGATTCTACACACAGGGATGGAATATAGGGATAGATTATTTGATCCAAAATGATCATCGCTGTATTCTCCTGATTTATCTAGTTAAAAAGGAAACAACAGAAAAATGACTCAAATTTAGGTTGAGTTCTTACTATATGCCAGACACTATGCTAAATCATGCACAATGCATTTCCAGCTTACTTCAAAATGAAAATGTCTTATTTTCATTTTAAAGACAGTAAGACTAAGATTCAGAAATGGTAGTATAATTAACTACATGGTCTCACAACCAGTAAGATGTGGGTAAAACATACGGCTCTGGGCTAGCTTCCCCACACAGCCCTTGCTCTTAATCTCTGTGATCTGTTGTCTAAAGGTGACCACATCTGCCCCCAATTTTTTCAGTTTATGGCCTCTGACAGCCTCCCCAAACACACCCTGTTCTGTGAACATATCCTGTTCTTACGAACGCATTCTTTTTGCTTGTGCAAACATTTATATGCTGAACAATGCTACTTACCTCATCCAAGTTTTGTGTTGAACTCTCACAATTATTTCTAAATGTTTGCAAGCAAATATTTTCTTGATAGCTACAGTCAAGATTTGTGGCTTGAGAGGATGGGGAAAGATTTCATCAGTATTCTTTGGTGCAGTTTCTGTGTATTCAGGCTTACAATTTGCTGACTTCTGGAACGATGGTTTGAAATTAGAACATCTCTGGAAATAAAGCTGCTTGCCAGAAGACATCACATAGAATTTCATTTCAGCTCTGATGTACAAACATTCCTGCATCTCCAATCTGATCCTAACACTTGCTATGCCCTAAGTGCCTGCCTACACGCATGTGTGCTCAGTTGAGTCTGAGTCTTTTCAACCCTACGGACTGTAGCCCACCAGGCTCCTCTGTCCATGGGATTTTCCAGTGGGGTGCCATCCAGAATTGGCCTTAATGGACTTTCATTCACTATCGAATTCAGGAAGCCTTTAAATATTTGTCAGCAGTTGGTGAGGTTTCTGCTTGTTTTGTTTAGACTTTGTTTGTGGGGTCTCCTCACCCTGAGCTCCCATTCCTGTTATCTACCAGGAAGTCTCTGCTGTGGCAAGGGCATGGCTTTTGGAAGACACCCCTAACCCAGGTTTGATGTTGACTCCTTCACTTTTTGCATCTAATGCACAATGATGTTCAACTGTTTTTTTTTTTTTTAATTTCTAAGAGTACAGACATAATTTTATATTTACCTGTGATCCAGTAGAGATTTATACAGTTGAGAAATGCTTCCTGTTTGTTGGGGGAGGGGTAGAGGAGATTGGTAAAGGGCTTTAATCTTTTTTTTTAAGATATTTTTTGTTGTGGACTATTTTTAAAGTCTTAATTGAATTTGTTACACTATTGCTTCTGTTTTACATTTTGGTTTTTGGCTGCAAGGCATATGGGATCTCAACTCCCTAACCAGGGATTGAACCTGCACCCCCTTCAATGCAAGGCAAAATCTTAACCAGTGAAGGGAAGTCCCTGGGGGAATTTAATCTTATGCCAACAAATTTATGTGACAAAATAAGTGGATCTGGGTGAGTTTCATGTTCCCTCCTGCTTCCTTCCTTTCCACACTCCTTCTCTTTTCTTCCCAGGTTCCCCAGCAGAACCTGACCAGCCAGAGACAATACCCCACAGTTCAGGTTAGATGCATGTGGGCAGGTGGGCAGGAGGATGGAAGAATGGCTTTCCTAATTCCTTTCCTTTAACTCCCATCTTTTCACACTGGGTTCTGTGCTGTTGGAAAACATGCCTCAACACTGAGGCCCCCTCAGACGAATTTACTGTTTCAGAAGTCAGGCTGGATTTTCTCTTCATTTACAATTTTGTAAATTCTGAAAGAACTGTTTTTTATTTATTTAATAAAATGTGGTACATACATACCATAAAGTATGATTTGGCCTTAAGAAAGAAGGAAATTCTGCAATACGCAACCACATGGATAAATCTTGAGGACATGATGCTGAATGAAATAAGCCAATCACAGAAAGACAAATGCTGCATAAATCCACTTGCATAAAGTAAATCAGAAACCAACAAAATATTTTAAAGCAACTATCTTCCAATTAAAAATACATAAATTAAAAAATAAAGTTAAGTCAAGTTCATAGAACCAAAGAATAGAATGGTGGGACTGGAGGGAGGAGGAAATGAGGAGTTACTGCAAAAAAGTTTCAGCAATGCAAGATGAATGAGTTCTAGAGCTCTGCGGCACAGCGTTGCATCTGTAGTCAACAATGCTGTATTATACATTCAAAACGGCTTCCCTGTTGGCTCAGCGGCAAAGAATCTGTCTGCAGTGCAGGAGACACAGGTTCAATCCCTGGGCTGGGAAGATCCCCTGGAGAAGGAAATGGCAACCCACTCCAGCAGTCTTGCCTGGGAAACCCCATGGACAGAAGAACCTGGAGGGCTACTGTCCATGAGGTCACGAAAGAGTTGGACATGATTTAGCAACTAAACAACAATAACAACACACTCATAAATTTGCTAAGAGGCTAGATTTCATGTTGTGTTCTTGCCACAATAAAGAAAATTAAACAACAACAACAACAAAAATAGCTGCTTTTTACAATCTAGATTTCCAGTGCAGAAGGCTAGACTGCATTTGAGTGGTGCTTAAGCTTTCCAAATGCATCTGGTCTCTCTAATCTAGCAATTTTTCACACCCAGAAAGTAATTTAACTGTGAGGAGCTGAAGAGCTGACTTTCTAGTGCTTGGTGAACTCTTTTAAATTATGTTACCCAGAAAAAATTTCTGACTAAGTTATCATAAGCAAAACACATCTTAAAATCTGGGCTATTGCTTAAATGAATAAACTTTTGAATGCTTAAAGATATGATATTTCCCAAGTTATCATTTAGGAGATGAACTACTACTTCAAATTTTCTCCCCCTAACTTTCAATTTATTTTCAATTGCCAAATATAATTCTTGATAAAGCAGACAATATTTCTTCAACATGAGCAATTCTTAATGTCTTCAGCTTATAATTTTGTTGCCTCAATTTTAATTGTAATTTGTGTTTTATGAGCCAGAATAGTTTAAAATGAGCACAAAAGTTTCCATTGTTTAGTGTCCTACAAAATGAATATGCCTGAGTTGCAGTCATTAAGAGCCTTACATGGGCCAGTTTTTGTTATTGTCTTCCCCCTTCCCTCCAATCCGGCTTTATTTTTTAGCATGAGTGAGCTAAGAAGAAGCAACTATTATTTGACCAATTTACTTAAATAGAAAATGAGTGACTATGTGTCTCCTAGAAAGATGGCTGGATGTGTTTTTAAATTCTGAATGCTACAACTAAATTTAGCCAAAGTGCATTGCTTTTTGAATGCTTCCAAAATGGAACACTGTGCTTTGATTGTTGCTTTGGGAGTCTCACTAAGACTCTAAAAGGTCAAAGGAGTAAAGACTGAAGCAAAATACATTCATTTACAATACACACAGCACAATCAAAATGTAGAAATCAGCTACATATGTGATGCAGTTTTCTTCCAGGGTATTTGTATAATAGAGCCCTGTTTTTGTGGTTAGCTGATATGTCTAAATGGTTACATTTATTTGACCAAATGTCTACAGTGTTGTTACTAGTGGAGAAACATTTCAGATTGCCAAATGTTTCATAAATTAATTTCTGAACAGAGGATGATGTTGGAATCAGATATTTTTCCCATAAAGTGAGATGGCTATCCCCATAGCGGACAGGTTTTTACTTTCTTAAGAGACAGACATTTTTATAAGACTTCTGCTCTAACACACACTTTAAAAATTTCATGAGGGGAGGAGAGAATGTGATCACTTTGGCCCCTGGAAAGTTGCCCGTGAAGGATGACATCAGATTTTGACAAAGAATACAAACTAACTTAAAACTCAGTTTTCCCAGAAGAGTCTGCTCTAGCTTGAAATTCAGTTTTCTCAGGTACATTTCAGTAATTTGTTTCTGCCAGTAATAAGGAGATTATTTTCATGTGAATGTGATGATATCCTATAGAGGAATCAGTGGGAGTGTTCCTTTAATTTGAATTTAGCCTTTCCTCTAACATATTAAGAGGATAGAATAATTTTTAAATATCTTGCTACTTGGTTTTCCACATTCTAGATTTCAGCTGTTATTTTCTTTGGCTCCTGAATATCTCAAAAATTATATTGAAGTAACCTCATAACTTTCCTTTTTGTGTCCATAACTGATTGCTCTAGTATTTAATATTCTTATAAGGATTAAGAAATACCATAGTCCAGGCACTTGTCCAGGTGCTAGCAACTCATCATTTCATGTGCGCTCAGTCACATGCGCTCATTGCATGTGTCTGACTCTTGGAGATCCTATGGACTATAGCCCGACAGACTCCTCTGTCCACGGGATTCTCCAGGCAAGAATACCGTAGAGGGTTGCCATGCCCCCCTCCAGGGGATTTTCTGAACCCAGGGATTGAACAAGCATCTCCTGAGTCTCCTGCATTGCAGGCAGATTCTTTACCCACTGAGCCACTTGGGAAGCTCCCCCAAATTCCATCAATGAAATTCAAATAAAAATCTCTGCCTACATGGGCCTTTCATTTCTGTATATGTATTTATACTTAAGTTTATCTTTTCCAGCCCCCACCCCCCAAGCTTCAGTAAAAATTTCCAAACTTTTCACCAAGTTTACAATTTTAAAGATTGTAACCTTTTGGAAGAAATGACTATGGATTACTTTCAATCTGAGGATACAATGTTCCTGGCACTCTTTGGAGCTGAGAACTAAATCCATGTTATTTACAAAAAGGTCAATGTTTCTAAAATTGTGTCCTTTGGACCACTACTGTCAGGATCCCTTTTAGGTGGTGGTCACAGTCCCTGAGACCCACCTCATAGCTCCTGATTCAGGGTATCAGGGTGAGGATCAGGAATCTACATCTTAAAGAAGCAGTCTAAGTGATCCCTACACATGCTGACAACTAAAAATTAAGTACTAATTTAGACAAAGAGCTGAAGAAAGTGAATCTTAAATTAGAAAATGACCATAAGCAACTGTACAAAAAGGACTGACCTTGTGTATTCTCAGTACTTAACATGGTGCGAAAGGGCAACAGAAGTTGTCTTTCAGAAACAACTGGCCCCAGAATTTCTCCTAGGGAGAAGACTGTTTCTTGTTAAGGCAAACTTTGATTCTGCTTGGAGAGAGAACATAAGCCAAGGAGAATAAATGTCACCGAGGCACAAAGAGAAAACAAAATTGAAACAAGATTGGAGCGGGGAGACTGAAGAGAGGAACAGAGAACCACACCTCTCGGGGGAAGGCTGGCAACTGGTGGAAATGGCCTAGCAAATGTCTAAGACAAGTTTTAGGCACCTGTGTGGTTGTGATATCAACTCTTTTCTTTCTTCTCAAATACTCAGTTATGGCTGCTACACACACAAAAGCCTGATGTGAGTGGTTTTGTGGGAAACAAATTAAATCAGTGGAGGGCTGCATCAAGGTTAAAGAGGAGCAGTGAGGATGAAGGAACACCTAACCACCAGAAAATGGCAAAAAGATGGAGGATTAAGGAGGGAGAAATCTGAGCCGGAGAGCTTCGAGAGATGGCGGGGGATTTTCATAAATTCAGAGGAAGACAACTGTCTTCCCATTGAATGAGCAGTTTGAGGTTCAAGCTAATCTTACATAGATCATGAAGGGAAGGATGACCAAGTGGACATTTGGCATTATGGTTAGGTTACCATTTTATGTGGTTATGCCTTATCTTTTGGACTAGATTTTGAGTTTCTAGTTAAGAGTATTCTTGTCTTTTTTTTTCTTTTTATTATTAATCACTTTTCTGCATGGTATATTTTATACACTGTAGGCTGCCACATATTTATTGAAATGTTTTGTGCTATAGAGTGAGAAATGTAGTGGATTGTGAATAAAAAGTGTCCTAGATTTAAGATCTTTCCTTTATTCTCTTGTGGACCTTTTAAGTTCTGGACCCTTAAGTCTTACAGACACTTTTAGAAAATAACTTGTCTATGCCTTTATTTCTAGAGTGTCTGAGTTATTTAATATTTACCATTTCAGTGGAATGAAATGCCATTTCTTGAAAATAACATCTATAAACTATGTTTTTCTATGAAAATATATGATAGTTTAATTTCCTGAAGTTAGTTTAATTTCCAAGCAAGTATTGCAGATCTTATATGTGCTCTGAAGCCTTATGATTATTTTAACTTTGTGACTTAAAAATTTGTGGCTAAGCTCATTAAATTTTTAATGCTGGAAGTACATTTATTTTCCTATGAGGATTCTAAATATTTAGAATAATTATACTTGGCATCTAGAATTTTGTTGGAAAAGGCATTAAAAACTACTACTTGCACTTCTTATGGGTAAAAAAAAAAATCAAAGCACAAACAAGTGGGTAAAGTACAGAATGCTATTTTATCTTTTGAATTCTGGTCATAACTCTAATAGTAATTTCTGTGCAGTGAGAAATTCCCTTTAAATCTTTTTCATCTGCAAGAAAGTTTTTATGTGGACTTTATATATATTAGCGTAAGTCTTTACAACAAGGACTTGAAATAAGTTACAGTCATCCCTCAGCATCCCCAATAGCTTGATTCTTGGATCCCTAGAGATGTTATAATCAGCAGATGCTCAAGTTCCTTATAGAAAATGGCACAGTGTCTCTGTATAACCCATGCACATCCTCCTACATAATTTTATCATCTCTAGACTACTTACAATACATAATACAATGTAAATGCTATGTAAATAATTGTAAATACAATGTAAATGCTATGTAAATAGTTGCTGAGCATGCAGCAAATTCAAGTTTTGCTTTTTTGGAACTTTCTGGATTTTTTTTTTTTCCTGAATATTATTGGTCTATATTTGGTTTAACTGAAGGATGTGGAAATGGTGGACACCAAGGATCAACTGTATATACATATAAGTTACTGAGAATATATTTATCTTGTGCTTTTATAATCAACCATTTTGCTTGGCAGGGAATATCATTTCCATTTGATACACAAGTGTGGCAGACAGCCTTTAGGCTTGCCTCTGATGACTCACGATTCTCTCTTGATTATTTGAGTGTGGGCTGGACCTAGTGACTCATTTCTAAACAATAGACTATGGCAAAGGTGATGGGATATCACTTTCAAGATTAGGTTGCAAAGAAAAGGTAGCTGCCATTTTCCTTTCCTCTCTTCGTGTCTCACAGGTTGTCTCTGAAGGAAAACAGCTGCTGCGTTGTGAGGTGCTCTGTGGCAAGGGTCATGTGATAAGGAACTAACACCTCCAGTCAATAGCCAATGAGGACCTAAGGTCTGCCAATGGCCACATAGGTGGTTTTGGAAGTATCCTTAGCAGAACCTTGATTTAACTACATCTACACTTTGATTGAGCTTCCCAGGTGTTGCTAGTACTAAAGAACCTGCCTGCCAGTGCAGGAGATGTAAGAAACATGGGTTTGATCCCTCAGTCAGGAAGATCCCCTGGAGGAGGGCATGGCAACCCACTCCAGTATTCTGGCCTGCAGAATCTCATGGACAGAGGACCCTGGCAGGCTACAGTCCATGGGGTTGCAAAGAGTTGGACACAACTAAAGCGACTTAGCATGCACACAGGCACACTTTGATTACAGCCTTAAGAGATAACCTGAGCCAGACCAACAAAGCTGCATTTGAATTCCTGACCCAGAGAAAAATAGATAATGAATATTCATTTTGTAAGTGGCTACATTTTTGGGGTAAATTATTGTCTTAGTCTGTTCAGGCTGCAATAACTTAGTACCACAAGCTAGGTAGCTTGTAAACAACAAAACTTTATTTTTCACAGTATTGGAGACTGGTAGGCTCTAAGATTTAGGTGGCAGAAGATCTGGTATATGATGAGATTCACTTCCTGGTCTATAAGGCATCTTCTTATTGTGTCCTCACATGGTGAAAGGGACAAGACAGCTCTCTGGGGTCTCCTTCATTAGGGCACTAATCCCATTCATGAGGGCTCAGCCCTTACAACCCAATCACTTCCCAAAGACCTCGCTTCCTCATACTGTCACCTTTGGGCTTTAGGACTTCAACACATGAGTTTGGAAAGACACAAACAATTTAGGATATAACACTTGTTATACAGCAATAGATAACTAATAACGCATGAGCACTGAAGAATTGATGCTTTTGAACTGTGGTGTTGCAGAAGACTCTTGAGAGTCCCTCAGACTGCAAGGAGATCCACCCAGTCCATCCTAAAGGAAACCAGTCTGAATGTTCATTGGAAGGACTGATGTTGAAGCTGAGACTCCAATACTTTGGCCACCTGATGCAAAGAATCAACTCATTTGAAAAGACCCTGGTGCTGGGAAAGATTGAAGGCGGGAGGAGAAGGGGATGACAGAGGATGAGATGGTTGAATGGCATCACTGACTCGATGGACATGAGTTTGAGTAAACTCTGAGAGTTGGTGATGGACAGGGAAGCCTGGCGTGCTGCAGTCCACGGGGTCGCAAAGAGTGACACAACTGAGCAACTGGACTGAACTGAACTCATGAAGAAACTGAGTCCCCAAAAGGTCATCTGATTTGAACAGGGAATCATGTAAAGAATTGAAAATTTAAAGGTTTTTGGACCACTTGGTCAGAGAAGTACTCTCTGAGAAGGTGGTATTGAAGATACCTAAATGAAGTGAGGTACGTGGACCTTTGGGGAATAAGCGTGCAGGCAGAGAGATTGGCAAGGGCAAATGTCCTGTCATGAGAACACTGGATCAGCATCAAGACCAATGTAGAGGGACCAACCTGGTGGTTCAGGGGTTAAGACATCACCTTCCAGCGGAGGGGGTGTGGGTTCAATCCCTGGCTGGGGAGCTAAGATCCCACACACCTCACAGCCAAAAAACCAAAATGGAAGCAATATAGTAACAAATTCAATGAAGACTTAAAAAATGGTTCACATAAGAAATTAAAAAAAAAAATTGTAGATAGAAGAGCAAACTAGAGAAAGATGTAAGGATGAAGTCAAAGAGATAGAGACCAGATGATGCAGAGCTTCCTAGCCATGCTAAGGACTTTGAATTGTGTTCTAAATCTAATTGGGAAGACATTAGGGTATTTTAAACAGAGAAGTGGTATGATTTGATGCACTTTTTAATATTTGTGGAGAATGGAAAAGAGTAACAACAGGATGAGTAAAGGCTCAGTAAAAAGATTTACCAAAGTGTGTGGCTTGCCTAGATGAGTGGTAATGATGGCCTGGGCTAGAGGTAGGAGTGAAATGGTAGTAAATGGGTAGAATGAGTGCTTGGAAATTGAAGTCATTTTCATTTCTGGTTGCTTCTATTGACATTTTGTCAAAGAGCATGCACTTTTGGAAGTGAGGTTTAATTATGACCAGAGTGCCACCTAGGTTTTTGATCACTGTAATGTAACAATTTTGAAATTATGGCTGTGTTCTGCTTTAACAAAATTCAAGAGGCAGTCTTGACTGAGGGCACTCAGGTATTAGAGAAGTCTTCGAGTCAAGCTATGTCTAAAGGCATAATCCAAGTGAGGCTTCCTTTTAGATTTTGAGCAGATGACCACAATTGTTGAAAAGAGTTAAACATTTCTTTGCTTTTGCCCTACACAAACTGAAGCTGGTTTTTGTTTTCTGCTCATTATCCTTTTGACCAACCTTCTTGGGAGATCTCAGAGAACTCTCTGAACATTTCACTTATTATAATTGCTCTTTTTCTAAGATCACACACACACACACACATGGAGAAGTAACACAAATTATATTTGATTTTGTTGTGTATGAGAACACACATTCTTAAATAATATGGGCAGACTGTCTAAGTTTGGATGTTTGTTGAGATTCCCAGGGAACTGAACACTGGCACTTTTATTTTGAAATGTCCTATTGCTGCCTAATCAGCGTTAACCTACCATTTTCTCCTCAAAGGTGAACTGGAGTCTTTCATTCTTTACATCTATCCCTCTAGGGGGCCTAGAGTTGAACAGGGTTCAGGAGAGCTCTTTGTGTACTTGATTTCTTCACAAGCTTTGTTTTGGAGAAAAAAAAGTAAATGCTTATCTGGTAATTTTGAGTCTTTTCATCTTAAAGCAAGAAATTATATGGTAAAATTTCAGTAAGCAACTCTGATAAATATTTCCCTTTTGTTAAG
Source organism: Dama dama (assembly GCF_033118175.1). Classification (NCBI taxonomy): domain Eukaryota; kingdom Metazoa; phylum Chordata; class Mammalia; order Artiodactyla; family Cervidae; genus Dama; species Dama dama. The sequence goes on along the minus strand of NC_083698.1, from coordinate 84,718,694 downwards.
TGTAAGTGACTTTTTTCAGATTTCAGAAATAAGGTCTAATATGTATTCAGTATAAACGACATGAAACATTCATTTGTCTGTGGGGTATGATTCAGATTTAAAGTAAAACATTTAAAACCCACAGATCAAATTCCTCAATAATAAGTTCATGTAACTATGGGTTTTAAAATAAATATATTTTTGAGAATGAAATGAATGATATTTGAGAAGTTACTGATTATTTATGCAAGGCATTGTTTATGTTAAATGTTTTATGCTATAGTAAGCAAAATAAGTCAAAGACAAATATTATATGATAGAGCTTCCTTGATGGCTCAAATGGTAAAGAATCTGCCTGCAATGCAGGAGATATGGGTTCAATCCCTAGTTCAGGAAGATCCCCTGGTGAAGGAATTGGCAACCTATTCCAGTGCTCTTGCCTAGAGAATTCCATGGACAGAGAAGCCTGGCAGACTAAAGTTCATGGGATCAAAAAGAGCCAGATATGACTGAGTGACTGACTTTCACTTTTCACTGTCTGATGTCACTTATATGTGAAATCCCCAAAATACAAAAAAAAAACCAAAAAAAAAAAACTAGTGGATAAAACAGAATTGCAGCAGACTAACAGATACAGAAACAGGCCAGTGGTTACCAGGGGGTGAGGAAGGTGCAATATACGGGTGAGGAAGTGGGAGATCCAAACTGTTGGGTGTAAGATAAGCTACAAGGATGTATTGTGTAACACAGCGAATACAACTGATATTTGTAATAACTGTAAGTGGAAATTAACCTCTAAAAATTACATTAGGGACTTCCTTCGTGGTCCAGTGGTTAAGAATCTGCCTTGCGATGTAGGGGATGTGGGTTCAATCCCTGGTCAAGGAAGTCAGATCTTATATGCCACGGGGAAGCTAAGCCGATGTGCCACAACTACTGAAGCCCGCGTGCCACAACTAGACAGCCTGTGCACGGTAACGAAAGATCCTGCATGACGAAATGAAATCCCATGTGCTGCAACTAATACCCAAAGCAGCCAAATAAGTAAGTACTAAGAAAATAAAAATTATATTAAAGTGCAGTTGGTAGCTCTGCTGGTAAAGACTCCACCTGTAATGCAGAAGACCCCGGTTTGGTTCCTGGGTCAGGAAGATCCCCTGGAGAAGGGGTAGGCTACCAACTCCAGTATTCCTGGGCTTCCCTTGTGGCTCAGAGGGTAAAGAATCTGCCTGCAATGCGGGAGACCTGGGTTCTATCCCTGGGTTGGGAGGATCCTCTGGAGGAGGGCATGGCAATCCACTCCAGTATTCTTGCCTGGAGAATCCCCATGGACAGAGGAGCCTGGCGGGCTACAGTCCGTGGGTCACAAAGAGTCAGACATGCCTGGGTGGCTAAGCACAGGATCTCCCACCCTATTCACCATTCCTTGATTGTCTACCGTATTTAACCCACCCCAAGTGACAAATGGTCCTGCAAGCAGTTGGCTGAATCTACGGAGCAGGCATTTAACACACAAAAAAATGTTATTTTCCTTCTCTCAGATTTGAGAAACATTATATCATGATGAAAACTGGAACAATTCCAGCCTCAGAAGTGTCCTCTAGAATTCCTAAATGTCACAAATTTCCTCCACTTCAGAGTGGAGATATCATAATTTATAAACTTTTAGGGAATAAAAAAGGACTAACCACTAGGTTGGATGTTAATATGATGATGTATATTATTTGTGTTTTTCCTCATTATATAAAAGCAAAGTTTTTTCACTACATTAGCATAGTTAATTTATTATTTTCAAACTAGTGCCTAAACTTCTGGACCAAAAAATTAATGGGTTCTTGGAAACCTCTGAATTGCCCAAAGTCAATGGTGGTTCTTCCCATCTGTCATCTTAATGTGTAATGTGTCTCCCAGATGCATTAAAACACAAAGATACACACTAAACTTCTTTGCATTCCCATTGGCACCAAGGCAATGGGAAGAGTAGTCATAAAGGAATTCTTTATTCCATAAAGGAATTTCTTTACAAGAAAACTCCAAAACTGGAAGCCCTGATTTAAAATAAACTTGAATGTCACTCAGCTTTGCCAACCAACTCTTTCAGACTGCAAATGACACATTTATTTATAGAGCTATTTAGATAATGATGGAAGAAGGTTTAATTACTTGTTTTCTAAAGTAGCACCCAATGTCAGCTCCATGAGTTTGATGACTGCTTATAAAATGATCTGTTTGCATCTGTTTTCTGTTGAAATTATTAAAATAGGAAATGATAAAAAAATATGTTAATATTCAGCATACACTTGGCTTTGGTCATATTCTGAGAGAAGATTATATTTTGATCCAGAATTATGGCACTCAAAGTTATTGAGAATGAATTAATTTCTGGCTTCCATATCTCTTTCCATGATAAAAGAGTGATGGGAAAATTGGGTAAGTAGTTTTAGAGTTTTATGTTGTGTCATGTTGGAATTGAACCTAGTTTAGCCTGGGGAGACTCCAAATCATAGCTGAAAGGAGACCAGGTTTGTAGTCGAAAAGCAGTACTACAAACAGCAAGTCCAAGAATGATGCAAGCTCAAGAATAGAGGGTTGGGGCGGTGAGAGATGAAGTCAGAAAGCTGGAGAAAAAGAAAGTTAGAATGTAGCTTAAGGAATTAGTCCAGTACAGAGGCTTATGACTTCCTGCTGGCTCAGACAGTAAAGCGTCTGCCTACAATGCGGGAGACCTGGGTTCGATCCCTTGGTTGGGAAGATCCCCTGGAGAAGGAAATGGCAACCCACTCTTGTACTCTTGTCTGGAAAATCCCATGGATGGAGGAGCCTGGTAGGCTACAGTCCATGGGGCCGCACAGAGTCAGACAAGACTGAGTGACTTCACACTAAGGAATTAGTCCCCTACAGAGGTTTATGACTAAGGTCAACCATTTTCAGACTGCCAGCATTATTCTGCAATGATGCACATCAAAGTAAGAATGAGGATTTACGGGAACTGTAAAAGCAAGACACAAACCTCCACTATCTCCACTCCTTACCCGTAATTGTTGTAGCTCCTTCACTATTTATTTTATTTGTGTACAGTATAGCTAAAAATTTGAGTGTCAGGCTAGCTAAAACACCAGGTTTCCCTGACTCTGTTCTAGTCAATGGCTACCTTTTTAAAGTATAGTTAGAATAACATCCCTTTTTACTCTCCAGAGTTTCCCAGTTTGGATGGCAAAGTTTACGGTCATCCTAGTGAAGGACAAACATGAGTGCTTTAATGCTTTTTGGATTACATGATTATTATTTGACTTACAAAGTCTGTTGAAATCCATGTAGGAAAAGATTTGTTTGTTTGATCATTCTAGAAAGGGATGAGATATATTCCTGGAGAATTAAAAAAAAAAGATAAATTTGGTTCTTATGTGTTCAGGACATCAGAGATCCACAGACTATGAGGATAAGTTTAAGAAAATTGATATAAAGTTAAATTACTTAGTTCCATTTCATTAGACTTTTCTCCCTGAAGTTCAAATATTTTCTTTTGTTTGGAACATAGTCTTCTATTTCTCTATTTTGCTTGACTCTGTGTTGGTGTCCATGCATTAAATAGACAGCCCCTCTCCCCATCTTGAAGAAGGGGCCGCATGTAGGAGATGGGCCCCATGTAGGAGATGAGCCTCATCCTTCAACCCTGTCCTGGCTTTCTCAAACTTTTGCAATCGTTCAAGCAGCCGATTTTTAGTAGCTCCCTGTAGTTGAGGGTTTTTCTAGAATCATCCTGTGTCCCAAAGAGAAGGATCTCTGGCAGGAGGGAGATTCAGGCAGATTGGCAGCCTGACCCTCAGGCAGCAGTTTTGAAAATATGCAAATGTATACAGTCCTGTGGTACCCCAAGCTTAAGCCCCACAGGCCACCAGAGTCAGATCTAGAGGTGTCTTCTGGGTGTCAGCTGCAAAAACCAGGGCAGAAGATGTACTTAAAAACTCCCCTCTAGGAGATACTGGTGATCAAGCACACGCAGAGGGAGAGTATGAAGATGCGACGCATCCGCCGGGCTGAGGCCAGGCCTAGGCTACAGACCTGAGCTGCCAGGAAGGAGAGAGAAAACTGCGGCGCCGAGGAAAGCTCGCGTGGAAAGCTCCGCAAGACGCCGCCTGCCAGCGGGAGCTGGGGAGAGGGAGAGTGTATAAATGACTTGTGCAAGGAAAAGGGCGGGGGAGGGAGGGACCAAAGAAAAAAGAAAAGAGTTTAGTTTTTTTTTTTTTTTTTTCTTTTAAAGATGGCTAGAACAAGGCTCAGGGGATGGTGCCACCAGCCATCAGGTCCCAGATATGAGCTGAATTAGATACCTGCCCCTCCTGCCAACAGCTTCAAGGTAAGCAAATGAGTTTCATTTACAGAAAACTTGGGACTTCATCCGCTGCCTTTGAGCTCAGCCCTGCAGCAGCTGAGTCAGAGGGCTGGAGTCCTTTAGACAGTTAAAACGGTCTAAACCTTGTGGGTCTTGTGGACTGAATCCGGGGGATTTTCCAAGATAGATGCTTCGAGGGCTTGTCTGTCAGGGGCAGGCCTTAAAACTTGGGGTTCCCCATGCAGGCGGGGGGTGTCAAACCCTGTACTCCTCAGAGAGAGGCTCTGGGGGTTGAGTTCTGTTCTTGTTGGGCATCGCTCTGCCCTTGGTGGGGTTTACGGGGTGACGTGTCCTAGTCTCCCCAACCTACTTCCGCGTGGGACTTAGTTCTCTCATTCAGCTGATGCCAAGCAGCCCCTCGGTTATTAGGTTTATTTCAGAGGAAGTTGTTTCATATTTAGTTGCGGATTCGGTGTGCTGTGGAAGGAGGTGAGCCCAGAACCCTCCTATGTCTTGTCTTGACCTAGAACTCTTTGATATAAAGAGATACTGACAAGCCTGGTAATTTTTAAAGGTTTAATGGAATCTTAGGGTCACATAAAACGTAGCGCAGGTGATAAATGAATCCTTAATTGAGATGAATAAGGAATGGTAAAGTTAATATTAGAGTGGGGCCCTTTATTTTATGTAAGATATTTTTTATTCAAGGGCTAATAATGTCAAAAATGGTTAGAATTAGATCTTGAAAAAGGAGAATTCTTTAGGCTTAAAGGTAAATAGGAAAATAAAATATTCATGGGGATTTGCATTTGAAAATTGAAATAAATTTATCACTTCTCATTTTATTATTCAGTGTGGTGTTGTGTTCTAGGGGATGTTAAGACCTTTCTCATGAGCATGTGTAAACTTATTCAACTGAACGGGGCCTTCATGTGGGGACCCTGACAGCAGAGGCATATGGCATAATCAAGTCAATATGACTTGATTACTTGGGTGTTTAGTAATTCCATTACTGTGGTCTGTTGTGATCATTTCTGTAATTAAAATGAAAGCTGGTTAGTAAAGTGAAAGAAAGTGAAAGTGAAGTTGCTCAGTCGTGTCTGGCTCTTTGTGACCCCATGAACTGTAGCCTACTACACTCTTTGTCCATGGGATTTTCCAGGCAAGAGTACTGGAGTGGATTGCCAATTCCTTCTCCAGAGGATCTTCCCGACCCGGGGATTGAACCTGGGTCTCCCTGCATTGTAGGCAGACACTTTACCATCTGAGCCACCAGGGAAGTCCTAAGTGAAACTAATTTGGAAGGAATTTATTAAAAGTTTGTGCATGAGTAAGTGTTAAACATCTAAGTTGATGTTTTCATGAAAAATATGTGAGATGATTTTTTCCACAAATGAGTTAAGACTCTTGTCCTTGGTTCTCTCCAGTTTCTCCTCAGTATCAAGATATAGCGGTTCAGACACCCTCTTCCACTTCTTCTTTCTCACTTCCCATTTCCTATTCAACCCACTACAGTCTGGCTTTGTGCCTGTTACTTTACAGATACTTAGAAACAGCTCTCATAGTCATTATGACCTGCAGTCATATATTGGACTTCTCGATTACATTTGACCTAGGGATCATTTTTCTCCTTGAAATTCTATGCTTCCTGTGTGTCCTAACACCACCCTCTCCTAGTTCTCTATGACCAGTTCTAGTATAAATATGTGCTGCATTTTACAATGGAAGTAGGAGCAAGCAACAGATAATTCTGGCTTGTTCTTTCTCCCTTTCTTGTTAATTTTAGTAGTTGGGTCAAGACACCTCAGGATCACAAACAAGAAAGCATTTCCTAACCAAAGTGAATATCTAAATGTTATCTATTATCTATTTATAGATCTAAATATCTATTTGTTATTTTCATTCACTTTATGTAGTAGTTATACATAATATAATATTTCATTTGATAAAAGATTGCTACCAACCTTGAAAGAGTTGCTGTCAACTCCCTGTCTTTACTTGAGTTCCAGCTCCTGTCTTATCTTGGTCACTGTATTTTGACTTTCCTCCTATGTGGTTGTTCATACAACAAAAATGGAAAAGTCCAGCATGTTCTTTTGTGTGGATGCCATACCCAATCCACCATTGTCTCCTGTTATGCTAGTGGTATTGGTTTTATCCTACTGCCTTTTGTACTGATGTTCTGCTTAAAGAGTAGTTTTTTCACTCAAAGGGGAATATTCCTCTTGAAAATATGACACGCCGATTCAGTCGACATTAGCGAATTGGTTTCTGTTTGAGGATAGCTCTTTTATGCCCCAAATGGTAACCTTCCCTTGGATGATCACAATGTCTTAGATGATACCTGTACCTTTGGGTGTTTAGTGAACTCCTATGCTCTTTTCAAGAACTCTAGGGATTATTTATCCAGTGGGGGATAAATATGAGGGAGATGATTCTGTATCCCTCTTTAAGAGTCATCTTGAGTGAGATGTTTGTCCACTATTTATCACCGGCTTTAAGGAAACATCCTGCTATCCAGGAGTTAGAACAGTCTTAGCAAATGAAAATAAATCTTCAGGACAGAGACTGGACACAATCAGATGCTCCCTCCATGATGGCTCCTGAACAAAAATTTATGTATGAAATTTTTATTGTCTTTATTTATAGACAAGGAACTTCACTGAGAGATTATGATCTTCCCAAGGTTATTTACCTGATACGTGCATACCTGAGACCCAGCTCAGGAGATGTGAATTCACCTTCTGCCTACATTTCCTCCAAATTGTGTAATTTTATTGTAGTAATAAATTTTTTGAAGTTATGTCTAAATCTTAAAAGAATTACCTCCAATTTTAAACATTTCTGACATTTTAATATTCTTTAATTGGACTTCAATATAAGCAAATCTATAAACTAGAAACTCTGTACTTCAAATCTGTTAAAGTGAAAAATGAAGTAAAATCAGTTCAATTACTTTATCTGGGTGTCTCCAGCTAAGGAAGCATAAGCCCATATAATAAATCCCTCCAGGAGTTTGGGAATTTAGTTCAACATCCATGGTTAAATTATTATATTATTTCCTGGATGTGTCTTTGATTTTTTGAATATTAAATTAAACCACTAATAAATTACATTAAATCTGGGGAGGCAATTAGAAGAAAATAAATATAGATTAATAGAAGCTTTATGATGAATAAATGAGAAAAGGAATTAGACTTGAAGACAACAGAAAGGAGTAATACCAAGTATCTATGAATAAATAAAGGTAGATCCTAGGGAGAACATGGGGTCAATTTCATGAGTATTCGTCTTAAAATAAGGTATTAATCAACTTAAAATTCTCAACAGAAAAATAATTTATTCAAGTTTTGATATGAAAACCTCATCATTTTAAGAATGGTTGAGTGACAGAATAAGCTTTTAGAGAAGAGGAGGGAATCTTATAATGTAAAATCCTTGAAGTCAGGCTAACAGATGGGTTAATACTGATGACATCAATCCTATAATGCAGGAGAGTGGCTTAACTGACTTGCTGGGGAACATTACTGATTCAAATTATGCTCATCTGCTTGGAAATAATACTTTGGGCGATTCTGGGCATCTGGAAATATAGTTTTGCTTTTTCAAATTATTCAAAATGAAAGATATTGCCAGAAGCTCAAGTCACTCAGCCAATGGATGGAAAAATCTTCATTCTGCTTTTGAAAAAATTTCTCATACTAGTATATGTACTTCAATTTAATTTTCAGTAAGTTATAGAGACTTCTGCAATATCATTTTAATTTTTGTGTCTTATGCATACCAGCTAAAGGATGGTTTTCCTATTTGTTATTATTATTATTTTTTTCTTGGCCACAGTTCCCTAATTCTTAAGTGAGATACCTGTTTTAAAGAAACATCAGAAACATGTTTGCAAAATAGAGATATACCTTTCCTGATGCAAAAGACAAGTTCTTGAAAGAATGCATGTAAACTCAGTTCTGGCTTAAAATTGCTTCTTGGCTAGCATTTTCTCACATTTCCACCAAAATATGAAATCAAAGAAGTTAAAAGAAAATAAAGTTTTGTAGATTCGACTTTGGTCATGTAGTTAAAGAGTACACAAACAAACCAATAGTTTAAAACTTACAAGAATGCTGTAAAAGTATTAAAAACAACACTCATATATCCTTTTTTAAAAAATTAGTTGTGTGTTTCACTGTATTAGACATTGTCAGTTTTACAAATGGTTGTACCATTTTACATCCAGCTAGCAATATAAGTGTGTTTTATTTGTGCCACATTTTTACTGGCATTAGGTATTGTCAGTCTTTTAAATTTTAGCTTATTGTGGTTTTAATTTGCATTTTGCTAATAAGTAAGCTTTAGGCAACTTTCCATTGCTTATTGTCCATTTGATTATCTTCTAAAGTCACTGTTTAAATCTTTCTCCTATTAAAAATACTTTAGTCTTGTATTAATATATTTGTAGGAGTTCTTCATATCATATAAATGAGTTCTTTGACAGATACCCATATTGTTTATATTTTCTCCTTGTCTTTGGTTTGCCTTTACACTTTCTTTTTTTAGTTTTTATTTTATATTATAATATAGCTGATTAACAATTCTGTGTTAGTCTCAAGTATGCAGCAAAGTGCTTCAGTTATATTTATACATGTATCTATTCTTTTTCAAATTCTTTTCCCAGTTATTACAGAATATTGAGCGAAGTTCTTTGTGCCATAAAATAGGTCCTTGTTGGTTATCTGTTTAAAATATAGCAGTGTGTACATGTCAATCCCCAACTCCCTTTGTCCAGAGACCCAATTCACCTTTCTTCAACTGTTTCAGTTATATCCTTTATAGCCAAAGAATCCAGTCTAGGATTGTGTGTTCCACCTGGTTATGCCTTTTTAGTTTCTTTTCTTGAAAAACGACTGTTCCCCTTGTTTTCATATCTTGACATAAATTTTAAGATTATAGATCAGTGTTCTCTTTATTATCCTTCACTTCGGGCTTGTCCAATGTTTCCTCATGATTAGACACAGAATACATATTTTTGTTGGTGTCACAGAAGTGATGCTGCTTTCTTCCCATTGTATCTTTACAGGTAGCATAACAATGTTGGTTGTCATTCCTGATGGTTTATCACTTGATTAAGGTGGTTTATCTTCCAGGTTTTTCTGCTGTGAAGATGCTTCTTTTCCACCATGTAATTATGAAGATTTTGCATGGAGAAGATATTTTGAAATACATGAAAGTCCTATTTCTTATCCTTTTTTCACCCACTAGTTTTAACATCCATAGATATTTTATGCATGAGTTAATTATTGCTGTGATAGTGATTACAAATGGCAATTTTCTGGTTTCATCATTATTTCTATATTATTAGTTGGCATTCTACTGTATGGTAGGGATTTTTCTTCCTTTTTATTTATTCATCTATTGATTGATCTTTTATGTGGACATACAGGTTTCTGTTTTTCTTTGTGTTTTATGTTTTACATAATTCTAAAATAAAATCAGAATTTTAAATAACTAAAAATAGAAAACAAAATGAAGCACATTGATCTAAACTTGTACCCTGTGGTAGGTAACATGAACACAGGGGCTGTTTCAAGTGACTTTAAAATGGACTAATGTGACTATGCAGTCTTTGTATGATATCTTAAGGTCTAAAAGAACATCTCCCCCCAGTACTTTAATAGTTGTGTTGTGGATGGCAGTATTGGTGGTTATGATGGCTATTGTGTATATAATATGGAATAAAGCCAACAAGTCATTGTTTCTAGCTCTGCCCTCTGAATGGTCTGAGGGCAACAGCAATGAGCATTCCAAATATATCCCATTAAAATAAATGGGCTCCTTGGAGAATTAGTAATTCTAAGACTGAGGCAAGACATATCCATTATGAATTTTGAACAAGTTGTCACGTCAGAAGGCAAGAATAACTACTAGGGTCATATCCAAAGGACTCAGAAGCCATTAGGACACCAGCTCCTATAAAATAGCAAAGCAGGCAGCAGAAATATAGAGATGGGGAGGTGAAGCAAAAGGACACATGATACTCTGGGAAGTTTAGTTCCAATATGTTAATTATTCTCCCGAGGAGTAGAACCCGAAGAATCTCCATAGGTGAGAAATTGTGTACTTCACTGGGTTTGAACACTGGTGATTAGATAGTGAAATTAAAAAGATACACTAACACATTTCATTAGAACATACCAAATGAATTGCATGTTTTACACACTGGAAACTGGGTTAGGTGCTGTCCTAACAATGATGGGGCTTCCCAGGTGGCTGAGTGGTAAAGAATCTGCCTGTCAATGCAGGAGACGCAGAAGACGCGGGTTGGATCCCTGGGTTGAGAAGATCCCCTGGAGGAGGAAATGGCAACCCACTCCAGTATTCTTGCCTGGAGAATCCTTGGACCAAGGAACCTGTGGGCTGCAGGCTGTGGGTTTGCGAAAGACTCAGACACAACTGAGCAACTAAACAACAATAACAGCTGTCCCGTTATATCCTATTTTCCATATCATTGTAAGTCTGAGAGGATTCCACACTTTTATTAATGTCAACAGTTATATACATAATGTGTACATCATATCCATATGTTTTTTATGTAAAATATGTATATCAGGAAAAATGAAAAAGAGAACAATTGTGACATAAAGAAAAAAAAACAAGATAAGAGACAAAGTTATGGACAAGATGAATGGACAAAAATGCATGTCATATAGTCCTATACAACAACAAGTAGGAATAAAATCTTTTTCTGAATTACCTCCTAATGATGAGAGCAAAGAAAGGAACAAAATTGATAACATGCGTCAGAATGTTAATAAAATAGGAGCAATACTTTATTCTGCATAATACTGAAAAACATTTCTCCAATGAATTCTCATAAATGAAATGTGCTATAGTGTAGAACATTAAGAGCTCTAAAAAATAAATATGTTAGCAAATATCAAGTATTAGTATCTTGTTTGCATTGTGAAAACTGGTTGCAAAATATAAAATTGCATTTTGGTTAAAAAAAAAGCTCTACAAAACACATTTTTGACATTAATGTAAGACAATGCTGATGTTAAAATTCATGTTCAAGTTTAGTGACTCATGGAATTGTCAGTACTTTTTGTTTAAATTTTGAGTGACTAAGCAGTGCATTTTCAAAACACTGAGCATCTTGCTAACAAATGAGAAACTATGATTCAACAAGGACAAATCTTTCTTGGATTCCATTAAAACGATTTTATTATCCAGTATATCGCTAGGAACTCATTACAACCTTGTCTCATTTGTATGTCTTTATCCTAAGGCTATATCATAAACCCAGCTCTGTGGATATAGACTCATATTTGTTCAAATTTTAAAGATATCCAAGACCCAGTGTGCTATATTGATAGACCCTTAATAAATATTTCATTGACTAATTGAATTGCTGATTGCCATTCACCCCCTTTACCTTCACCCCTGCCTTTACTCTTTTTTCTCTTCATGTTCCAGAGTCAATTATTGACTTATATTCTGAGCTCTTAGCTTTCCAGTCTGTGTTGTTAAATATAGGTTTGCCTTTACTTTTCTGTTCCTCCTTCTCCATGCCTCTGGTTCTGTTTTCCTCTAGATGGTAAGTTTCTCCTAAACAGGGTTTGCCTTAACACATGCCTTTAAAACTCTGGTTGATAAACCATAATTTGATGATGGATTTGGTGTTAATTGTGATGTAGTTTCTCACTGAAGTAATACAGTACTTGTGTTTTTAAAGGTATTTGATGGGGAAATTCCATTATATTGAAATAAATAATGGGAATAACCATTTATCAGTAGAGCTTACCTCTGGAGTGGAGAAGCTACAAAAGCATTACAATTTACCTGGTGTCTGTAGCCCTGGCCATTTTACCTAAAACTTTGTTCATGTTGCTAATTCACTTGGATATTGGGGAGGGAGGTGGAAACTGACTCCGAATGTTGGAACTTATTTTTGTTGGTGATTAAATGATTATATATTTATTTTATCTTAATCGTTTCTCCTAAAAGATGAAATCTATTGCTCAATGCAATCAGCATATTTTCAGAACATATTAAAGCCACTTGTGGAATAAGTTTAGCATCCCTATTTGAACTACTTAAAAGGCAGATTGTCTTTAACATGAGTGAGTTTTGTCAGAACCCTATGATACAGGGTTTATGCAGAACTGAGAATAACTATTAAATGTTTGAAAGAATAAATAATTAAGTTTTTTAATAAAAACAACAGAAAGTTGCAAAATTATGTCATTTTTCTTAGGCATTGAAAGTTTGCTGTTAGATTAGATTTGATTAAAAGAAATGCCAATTTATTAAATATTTATCACTTTTATTTAATTTTAAATTCATCCACATCTGCAATTGTGGAAATCTAGTGTTTCAAGATACCAAAACCTTGGGGGAAAATCAGAATGGAAAATTGTAATGAGATAAAATTATTTTTAATATATTACCTATGATGTTTTAAATGCTAGTTTCAAGTACCACAAGAGTTCTGAATTTTTTTCCATAGAATGTCTAATGCTGTACCGCCTAAATGATAACTGTGGATTATAATAAAAGGATGGTAAGCAATACTAATACTAATTAATATAGAAGTGAATGTTGAATACAAGAATAATGTGAGCTAATTTTCCTAAGTTTCAAAATATAGAAATATAGAAGTATCAATGTAGTTGTTGAAAATGTCTAGGTGGATGGATTTTTCCATGAGATTAACTAAACCTGGGTTTCTAGTGGACTTTTCATCTTATCTTGCTGGGAGAAGAGCTCTGTGAGATTCTTATTCTTTTACAGGGACAACACAGTCACCTGAAGTCATGCTTTGGTGGACATACGAGTTTCACCATGATTATCATTAACTATGTCAGAATAATCTCTCTTCCTCTTTCCACAAGTATCTATAGCCCCTTAGCACTAGTTTCTCTTAAATTCACTAGACATTGTGGATATTTTCTGAGTTGCAAAGGAATGGAAGACTTTAAGTTTTATTTTTTAATTGAAGTATAGTTGATATACAATGTTATGTTAGTGTAGAGAAAAGTGATTTGAAGATATACATGTGTATGTATGTATACATACACATTCTTCTATTTATTCTTCTTTTATGGCTTCTCTATTATGGCTTATTACATATTCTTCTCTATTATGGCTTATTACAGGAGACTGAATATAGTTCCCTGTACTATACAGTAGTACCTTATTGTCTGTCTACTGTAATCCTTGTGGTTTCTATCTGCTTGTCCCAAATTCCTAATTTATCCCCCTTACCCCCTTTCCCCTTTGGTAACTGTAAGTTTGTTTTCTATGCCTGTGAGTCTGTTTCCGTTTTGTAAATAAGTTCATTTGTATCATCTTTTTAAAAGATTTGATTCCACATGTAAATGGTAATGTATGATATTTGCCTTTGTCTGATAATCTAGCATGATAATCTCTAGGTCCATCCAGTGTTGCATAGCATTGTTTTCTTATTTTTTATGGTTGAGTAGTATTCCATTTTGTATGTATAGCACATCTTTTTCATCCATTCATCTCTGGATGGGCATTTAGGTTGCATCCATGGGAAGAGTGTTTGACATCACTTGTTCATTTCTCATGTCCCAGTCGGAAGAGACCTGTGTTCACTCTTCATTCCGCTCTGCTCCCTGGCACCCTGGCTGCTTCTCCTCAGTCACCCTGCCTACTAGCATTACTGCAGGAAAAGACTGGGCAGAGTAAATGGATATATCTTCAAAGACTCTGGAAGCTTTCTAGTAAATTTAGCAAATCTATTCCTGAGTTTTGGCTGTCTAATTCTTGTGTGAAGAAGCCAAGGTTTTCCCACCTAAGAATTGAGTCACTTTCTTGAATTAACAGGAAGGATATCTCAGATGAAAAACTTAAAAAAAAATTTCTTCCACATAAAACCTTTTCCTAACTTGTGACCTCCTGAAAGGGAAATATATTTTTGGTTTATGTGGACCTTGATGTACATATATAGTCACACAAACACATACACACATGCATACATAATATGTGTGTATGTGTGTGTGTGTGTACCTTCATATATATTTTATATTACCTTAGGAAATCCTGATTTGATACTATTTATTTGTTTGACTTGAATATGTTGCTTAGCTTCTATGTCTTCAACTATAAAACTTGTGTTTATGAGACTAAGAAAGATGGAAAGTACTTATTAAACTGTCTGGTATCAGGAAAATTTTCAATAAATGAATGGTACTTATTATGATACGTTTTGTGTTTTATTAAATTTATACAATAATTCTAGCTCTCCTTACCACCTAGGATTTTCATGTGACTCATATAAGATAACTTGTGTGAAAGTATTTTGTACACAGGGAAGTTTCAAACAGATGAAAGAAAACATTGTGATCGGTGCAATGCATCAGAGGGGGGAGCTAAAGAAAAATAAAACACAGCAAGCATAACATGGATGGCACTGTCATTTAGTCAGAATGGAGAAGACAATTCTGACACCCGCTTCTTTGATAATAGTTTGCATAATCCGCAGAGTTTAACAGTCTTAACACACATTATAGCACCAGTAATGTCCAAAGTAGCAAGAGGGGTGGTTCAAAGCATTATTACACCAATGCAAAGGCAGCGCAGGCCACTCTGTCAGCAGATGACTTTTCCTTGTGCTCTCCTCATTCTTCTTTTTCATGATTAATCTAATGTCTATCACAGTAAAGAGAGAAGTACCGTGGCAAGAGGATCTGGATGTCTCCATAAAGGTTGAAATCAGGCAAGTCCTTCTTTTGCTAAGAAGAATTGTAAAACAGGCTAGTAACCTCTCATTGGGGTCTGGTGTTTTTTCATTTGATTTTTATCATGTGTACTATGGAGCTTTAGAATTGTACTAAAGAAAAGCGAAGTTGAAAATTGTGTAGCAGTTTGGTGAGCTCTTGAGAAAAAAGAGAGCAAGGATAGTTGTATAACCTCCCTATTTTATTTGGGCATTTTAGCTCTTTAATTTCTTAATGGACTACTTTTATAAATATCAGAATAATTCAGTTTCAGTTTATAAATACGTTGTCTTGTGGTTCTTCTGAATTAAAAATCAATGTAAAACAAATATAAATTGCTCTCTTACTCTTTATTTTCTACAGACTACCATTTTTATTTGAATTTTATTAAACTGGGTTAAATGGTTAAAAATTAAATAGATAAATGATTAAATATTTAAATGCTTAAAATTTCAAAGAATGCCACTCGCTTTATGTGGTCATACTTTTGGTATTGGTTGATGAGTATTGTTCAGTGTTTTTGAAAAGTTTTCATGTGCCAGGCACTGTGCTAAATGGTAAGGACTTAAGGATAAATAAGATACGCCCCATCACCCCCAGTGAGCATCTGAATTGTTCAGAAAGAGAGAGACAGACGACAGATGAATAGACTAACAATTTTAATACAACGTGAGAAGTGAACTCATGCAACATTCTACTGGAGCACAGTCTAGAAAAAGGAAAGGAAGTTCTTCAGCTTTAGAAATTTAAAGGGAATCCAAGAAAAATGGTTATTCAGCAAAATAAGAGGCCTCCTGGGTGGGTGGTAAAGGGGTATTCTAGGTGGGAGTTATCTGAAGCTGAAGGAACAACTTATACCACAAAATGGAGATATGAGTACACAATTTAGTGAGGAGGAAACAGGAAGTTCATGTTGGATGGAATGCAGAGTGCTCTTGGAAAAGGAAATGGCAGGAGCTAAGACTAGAGATGTAAGCACGGACTTGTTGATGAAGAGAATTGAATGTTTTCCTAAGGGATTCAGCCTTATTCAGAAGATGAGGGAGGGGAGATGGTCCCAAAGCAGTGGAGTGACACCCACGGATTTTCATTCAGGGAGCTCACTCAAGTAGGTGTGTGGAAACAGGAGAAGTGGTTGGGAGCTGGATTTCACAGTGTCCTTTCAGCCACTGTGAGTGCTTTAGATTTTATTCTGAAATGAAGATCCTGAGTAGAGGAACGACGTCAGCTATTCGTATTCAAAGGAGAGTTCTGTCTCCTTGTAGAGAGTAAACTAGGTGAGGAAGTCAGGACTACCAAGTAGGGGCCTAAAGCACCTCTCCGGCACCGAGGTGTTAGTGGCTTGAACAATTGTTGTAGTGGTGGTGAAGGTGTGAGGAGGGTTTGTTTTATAGGATATACTTAGCATGCAGAGCTGGGAGCATTTTCCATTGACTTTAACATGACAGAAAGTAAAAATTTAAGGTTTCTGGCCCAAGCAATTGGGAGGAATGAGCTGGTAGTCCTGGGGAGGAAGAGACCCTTTCAGGAAAAAAAAAAAAAGGTGATGTCATATGTTCTGCTTTAGCTTTGCTGAGCTGCCTGTAAGCATCCAAGTGGAAATTATAAGTGGGGAATTATATTTATGAGACTGTATTTGGAGGAGGAATCTGGGTTGGAAATATAGACTGGGGAATTGTCAGCATATAAATTTATTTTAAACCATGGCGATGGATCATTTTCCTGGGGAGTGAGTGTATCTTGAGCAGATGAGTCAGAGAACTGAGTGCTGTGGCACTCCACCATGCAGTCCTTGGAAATAAAAAGAGGATCTGGCGAAGGAGCTTGAGAAGAAGTAGCTAGTGTTGCTGGCAAGAGGAGAGCCACATGTTCCACAAATCAAATAAAAAAAAGAATGTTTCAGGAAGGAAAGAATGAAACTATTGTATTAAATGTTATTGATCGACAGAGGAAATGAAGAAATGAGAAGAAACCATTTGAGTTTAAACTTGCAGATTATTTGTGACCTTGACCAGTTCAATTACATGGTGGGGACTAAAGCATGATTGAAATAGGTTCAAAAGAAAATTGGGAAAAGTGGAAGATGAGAGAATGAGAAAAGAAAAAGTGGAGATTAGGAAATGTTTGTTCTAAAGATAAGAGTGAATAGGGAGAGTGAGTAGAGGGTTATATGGGGGGAAAAGAGAGTTTTTAGTTTATAAGATGGAAGATAATAGAGCTTGTTGTTTGTATGTTAGTGAAAATGATCCTGACAAGAGTGCAAACTTGATAATGCAAGAGATAAAAATTTTTAATTTTTATTAAAAATTAAATTTTTAAAAAAGGTCTTTAATCAAAAGATCTTGAGGATATAGAATCCATTATAAAATGGAATTTAGTGTTAGGATCTTGGACAAATTTATCCATTGTGACAAATGGAAGATGTTTATAGGTGCAGATGCAAGTGTGTTGGTATACTTGGTGGTGGTGGTGGTTTAGTCGCTTAATCGTGTCTGACTCTTGCGAGCCCATGGACTGTAGCCCACCAGGCTCCTCTGTCCATGGGATTCTCCAGGCAAGAATACTGGAGTAGATTGCCATTTCCTTCTTTAATTGGTATAGTTGGATGGTTGCAAAACAAGTGAGAAATAATGGTCCAGATCAAGTCACTGCTTGGAGATAGAAGTATACAGGTTCAGAGGATACTTGGAAAGCAGTATGGATGAGACTTCGTGCTTATTTTAAAGTGGAAGATGAGAGAGAAGTCTCTAAAAGCTATCTCATAAATTGATCATCAAATAAATTATAATTCAGTTAAGTCTAATCTGAACCAAAGATAAAATTCATGAGTCACCAATTATGGAAGATAAAAATGAGCTAATGGAGGATACATCATATATTTTGCATATTTTCGATGTAGGACTTTCTTATGCATATAGCATTCAGAAGTCTGAGTGCATGCATGAGGCATGAGAACTTTGACAGAACAAGTTTCAGGTAGAAAGAGTGGATCACAAAGTAGAGAGAAGGACGGCCTTTTAAAGCCGAGTTTGAGAGCTTAGATGAATGGATAATATTTCGCTAGAGCCACTTCCTTCTGAGGTTGTAAAGAGGTTGAGAGGGGTAGATATACATGTATGTTTTAGTGGGGAGAGAAGTAAGGGCCTTAACGGAGTTCCTAACTTAAAGTTTCTGCTTTCTGTTTGTCATGGATAAGAGATGATGGGACACAGACATGCTGAGGCATGGGAGGTGGTTAGATGCTTGAATAACGCTTTGGAAAGTGGTAGGAGGGGCAAACCAAGAAGACTATAAAGGCGACACATTTGCTAATGAGCGCCAAAGAACTGATGCTTTCTAATGTGCTGCTGAAGAATACTCTTGAGAGTCCCTCAGACTGCAAGGAGATCTAACCAGTCATCTTAAATCATTGAATTTATTTATTTATATATCACTGAATATTCATTGGAAGGACTGGTGCTGAAGCAGTATTGGCAAAGAAGCTCCAATACTTTGGCTACCTGATGCTTAAAACCAACTCACTGAAAAGACTCTGATGCTGGGAAAGATTGAAGGCAAAAGGAGAAGGGGGTGGCAGAGGATGAGATGGTTAGACAGCATCATAGACTCAATAGACATGAATTTTAACAAACTCTGGGAGATAGTGGAGGACAGAGGAGCCTGGTGTGCTATAGTCCATGCGGTCACAAAGAGCCAGATGTGACTTAGCAACTGAACAGCACCTGTCTATATGACTGTGTGGCCGTTTTTAGCACGATTCACAGCCTGGGAATAAGAATGGAAATGCTACTGGGGATGGGGATTCCTGTGGATAAGGATTTTAAGAATAGCAGAAATACAAGCATGTGAAGGGGGAAATGAGAGTTAATGTTACCGATTATTAAATTATGTTACATAACAGACACAGTGCTCACTATATGACCAGACCTTATGATACATTTCTGAGCCTATAGTAAATTTACCCCAGTAGTCATGCTTGGAAGATGTAATTTGACCTATCTTGGCCTCGGCTAATTGTTCGGAGAAAGGTACCTGGTTCAGAGGGAGCTTGTCTAGAGACTATGTAACACAGAGTAATCTCCACATCTCTGAATCAACAGATCATCAAAGGTCATTACATCTTCAACTTAATTTTCTTTTGCCATGTAAGGTAACATGTCCACAGGTTCTAGTGATTAGGATGTGGACCTTTTTGGGGACACATATTTTGCCTACCTCAGTGTCATAACATGACTTGGTTCAGTTCAGTTGCTCAGTCTTGTCCGACTCTGCATGGGACCCCATGGACTGCAGCACGCCAGGCTTCCCTGTCCATCACCAACTCCCAGAGTTTGCTCAAACTCATGTCCATACAGTTGGTGATGCCATCCAACCATATCATCCACTGTCATCCCCTTTTCCTCATGCCTTCAAGCATGCTTTCCAAGCATCAGGGTCTTTTCCAATGAGTCAGTTATTCACATCAGGAGGCCAAAGTATTGGAGTTTCAGCTTCACTCATTCCAATGAATATTCAGGACTGGTTTCCTTTAGGATTGACTGGTTGGATCTCCTTGCAGTCCAAGGGACTCTCAAGAGTCTTTTCTAACACCATACTTCAAAAGCATGAATTCTTTGCTGCTCAGCTTTCTTTATGGTCCAACTCTCACATCCATAACAGGACTACTAACTGAAATAACTCTATTCCTTGAGATTCTGTAAGATTGAATAAAAAGTATGATTCTATGGCATGTGAATATTTTAATGTACTCTCTTAAGATCCTCTGCAAATTTTTGTAGAACTTACATTTTTATTGTTATCCCTAGTACTGAGCTATATTCCTACCGAAATACTTTGCAATCCCAGTCTTTCTGTTACTGTTTTGTACCATGCCAGACAAAATGGGAAATGTGATTTCTGGCATTGAGGGTGGAGTGCAGGGGATGGGTGATAGATAAAATTAAATAAAAATGTCAGTCTCATTAAGCTTTGGGGTACAGGAGCCTTTACCAAAGATCAGATAAAGTGGAGGAGAAGTTGGCATGATAGTGGCAATTTATATAGACGATACCAAAATATTTTAAAATTGAACATCCTTAGTCTTAAAAATTATTTCATTCACTCCATCTTCAGGGCTTTTTTTTCCCTTTGGCAATGTCATCCTACAAAGGTTTCTTGACTTTGAAAATCTGCTAGGGCTTTTCCCTTCTTCTCATTCCTTCCTCTTTATTCAATTAAAAAAAAAAGAGAGAAGGAAAGCCTTCTTACCTCTCTATTCCTCAACTGGTCCTCTCTGTCTCTCTGCTTTTTTCTTATTCTGAGGCTAGTTCTTGTTATGAGCCTGTTTTTTTTTTTTTTTTTTCCTAAATTAAAGATATTGGTAAAGTGATTCTTAGATATCATAGTCAAGTTTTAAGCATATGTTAATATTATGGAAACCCCTATCCCACTTGAGTAAGTGGTAGATTTTTACAGTTCTAAAAGTCTTCAATTCTGAGTTAATTTGCTGCTGGTCTAATAATCCTCACAAGTCGAACTGTTGTTGATCAAGGTCAGTATAATAATTATAGTAGATCTTCTGCTGGAAATATTTAAGACAAAGGATAATTTCACTTTTACTCCTGTGTGGTATTACAGACACTGTATTTAACTTTATGTATAACTGATGTTTTGTAATTTATGTGTTCTTTAGTAATGGAACAAAAATTGCATGTTTTAAAAGGATTTCATGTTACAAAATACAAATGTATTTCAAAAATGACATTAAATACTTGATATTTAGAGGGCATTGTTCTGAAGAAAGTTTTATACTTGTAAAAATTTCTCTATAATAAAATATTTATATTGTTTGAATATTATAACTTCCATTCAAGAAATGTAATTAATGAAAATTAGAAGAAAAAATTCAGAGTATTTATTATTCAAAAGGTTACAGTGAATTCATATGTGATACAAAGTACTTAGGATTAAATTCATTATTGGATTGCTTTCTAACTATAGATAGGACCCATATATTGTGAATGGTGGTGGGGTGATTGGGAGACGTGTAAATGATCATAACCTTACATATTGTCTCAGCATGTCATATACTCCCTTTTAAAAATCTACAATTAGTGCTCACTTCTATTTTCAAGAAATTATCTTTAAGATATACTTCTGTTGTTTGATATTACCAGGTAATTTCATCATGTTACTGAATCTTGAGGAGGATTTGGGGATATCATTATGGTAAAAGAATCACAGGGTAGGGGAGAGGGATGAATTGGGATTGGGATTGACATATACAGACCATTGATACTATGTATAAAATAAATAACTAATGAGAACCTACTGTATAGCTCAGGGAGCTCTAACCAGTGCTCTGTGGCAACCTAAATGTGAAGGATATCTAAAAAGAGAAGATATATGTATGCATATGGTAGACTCCCCTCATAGGTCAGTTGGTAAATCATCTACCTGCAGTGCAGGAGACCCGGGCTCAATGCCTGAGTCAGGAAGATTCCCCTGGAGAACGAAATGGCAACCCACTCCAGTATTCTTGCCTGGAGAATCCCATGGACAGAGGAGCATGACAGGCTACAGTCCATGGGATCGCAAGAGTTGGACACGAGTTAGTGACTAAACCACCACCACCATCATGTAAACATATATCTGTACAGTGGAAACTAACACAGAGCAACTATATTCTAATAAAAATTAATTTAAAAAATAATACAGTCTTAAGTCATAACAGTACTCCCAGAACTTCATGAGAATCAGAATCCGTCTTCTCCATAGCCCTCCACAGGACTCAACTTGAGTGAAAATATCCTTGACAATAGTGAGAAATTGGAGGTTTGTCTTTGTCATCCAACCCTGTGTCCCTAGAAGGCATCCCATTTTGCAGAATCACCACAGATTCAGCTCCTTTACCAGAGGTGCTTAAGCCATACCTTCAGGATCACCTCTGAATCAAACTTCTACTTTCAGAGTACTGTCAAATCTTCAATATCAGTAAAATTCAGGCAAGCCCAATTGATTTGCTTTTAGTATTCTTAAAGACTACCTTGGCCAAGATACAAGTTGGTTTGGTGAATTCCTGAAGCACTCACCTTTATCCCCGTCACTTGTGCTTTTCTAAAGACTGAGAAAAATAGAGCCAGTCACTCTACTCTGTAACCAATAACTAAAAGGTCATTTCTGAGGGTATAAATAAAAATGAGACAATGATATTGTTTATACACTTTTATGGCAATTGAAAGAGCACAAGAAGAAAATGAAGCTACTATGTATTGGACAGTTAGCAAGTATGAGATACCACATCGGTCTTTAATAGACACTATCGAATTAGGAAGGTAAAAGGTTGGTCTGGTCAGGTAACTGGCCCAAGGAAGGATCAAGGCATTTTGCACTGTTTAAAGCTCACCCCAGGGAAACCGACAGCTTTCACTTTTCACACACTCCCATTCTAACTCTGTTATTCAGGGACATTTCCAAATATTGAAAAAAATAAATGAGTTGAGTATGGTTTGTTTCACTTTAAAATTAGCAAAGATAATTTTAAACTGACAATAACTGCGTATTTTTGTTATTATGAACGTTTTCTTTTGTCAGACAAACAGGATCATTCTAGTTCACTGCCTTGAGCATCAGACCAGGTGTTTACATAAATGCAAGTCAATTTAAATGTTTTAAACATGTTCTTAATGTTTTTGTTTGTTTTTGCATTTGGCACTTTTGAGGACCTAGAAAGTGGTATGAACACTTCTGAGAAAAATACTCAGTTGCCTAAAATGTTGTGTTTAGAAATCTCCTAAAGCTTATCTTTATACCCAAGCTTGAAAATCTCTGAATGAGAGAACTGTGATAAGGGAGCAATCTAAATAACTTTACAAGCATTGTTAACAATTTTCAAATAAAATACAGTATTGATATCACAGAAAGCAAAAAATTAAAAAAAAATTAGAATGAATTATTGAGAGCTACACATTCCTGATAGAAGCATACATTATAAGAGGCTTTAAATGGTTATAAATGATGACAAGGAAAGACTTAATGTAATTATTAAGGACAGATCTACACACTTTTAAATAAATAAATGTAGTATGTTTGCATTAGAAGTTTTATCATGCTGAATTAAGCAGATATATGCGAAATCTCCATCAGTAAAGTGTCCATTTTTAATTCTTTGTAAAAGTTGTGTTCGCCCTTTCCAACAATTTTATTTCTGCTTTCTTTTTTATTTCTTATTTCTTTGCTGCAATGTCTGGTTAATGCTTAAATCCCACTAGACTTCATCTTCTGCTGATGCTAGGCAGCCCCTCAGCAGGAAGAATAACAGTGAATAGTAGAAAAATAAGAAACATGCTTCATTTGGCCGTATTCTTTGGTCTTTATTAATCCTTTGGGCCACAATCTTTGTCTCCTTTGTTAACTGTGATATATTCTTTTTTTTGTGTGTGTGCTATATTCTTGAACGTGTGAAAACAGTCTTTAATCAAAATTATACCAAGACATCTCTGGGAACAAGCTATCACATTTGGAAGAGGATAACAAGCTGGACATTGGGTGCTATAAAAGTTTGAATCATGGTTAAAGAAAAACAGATTTGTTCAAGAGCAGCAGTGAAAACACCAGGGAAATTGTTTACTGCTCTTGGCATTAGCAATGTTTAAAACCAATGGTGCTTTGTGTCCATAGACCATATCAACTAAGGAACATTAAAATTCCAAACAGTCAGTCCAGGGATTGCTTGGAAGGACTCAGACATCTCTTCAACAAGACATGAAGAGTATAAATATTTTTAATGGACTAAACTTGAGATCCCTGGTGACAGTAATATCAGTCAACAACTAGGTACTTAATAGGTATAGACTAGAATTGTTGTTCCCTTTGCATTTTTATTCAACTTTATCAGAAGAAAGAACCAAAAAGATACATGGCAAAAAAGCCACACCTAGTTATGTCATTTATCAACTGTAGAAAACCAAAGGTACACAGAAATTTTCTTAAAGAAACTAGAGGAAATAAACATCTTACCTAGAGAGAAGGAAAGGTAAAAATTACATCTGACTTTCCTCAGAAACCATGCAAACAAGAAGAAAGGAGTGACATACTGAAAATTTGAGAGAAAACAACACACCAACCTAGAATTCTATACTCTGAGAAATAATCATTTAATAGTAAAGGAGAAATAATGACTTTCCCAGAAAAAGAATTTGTTGCCAGTAGTCTGTCTTGCAAGAAATGTTAAAGGGAGTTCTTCAGAAACAAGGAAAATGATATAGGTCAGAAACTCAGATCTACATAATAAGAAGAAGAGAATCAGAGAAGAAATAAGTGACAGTAAATCAAACTTTGGTTTTTCTTATTTTTAATTGCCCTGATAGATAATAGATTTTTTCAAAATAATAACAGCAACAATGCATTTGATTATGTACACACACACACACACACACACACACACACACACACTTGTCTATGCTTATATACACATGTATAAGTGAAATGAACGACAACTATAATAGAAGGGACAAGAGAGAGGAAAAAGGATTATTGTGTTATTTTAAGGTACTCAAACTACCCAAGAATCAGTATAGTGTTATTTGAAAGTGGACATGAAGTATTTGTATTGAATACTCCAAGTATTCCAAGCTCTAGAGAAACCACTAAAAAACTGAAAGTGATAAAACAACACAACAGACATACTAAAAATGGAGAGAAAAGAGAAATGCTTTAGTTGAGTAAAATGCTCAACTAAAAACACAAAAGGTAGAAAAAGAGTAGATGAAAAAGATAGGAATGAAGAACAAGGGCAACAAATAGAAAATAGTAACAAATATGATAGCCATTAATTCAAGTATATCAATAATCACTTTGAATATCAATGGTCTAAATTTACCAATCAAAAGATAAAGGTAGAGTGAATCAAAAAAATGAAATCTAACTATATGTTGTCTATGCTGCTGCTGTCTATAAGAAACCCATATTAAACATTAATAAATATTAATAATATTATTAATAAATAATAATAAATATTAATAAACCCATATTAAATATAAAGACATATATACAAGTAAATTAATAGAGAGGGAAATAGAAAAAGGAAAGAATAGCTATATTAATTTCAAGTCAAATAGATTTCAGAGCAAGAAAGGTTATCAGAAATAATGAGGGGCATTCCATAATAACAAAGGGTTCAGTACTCCAAGAAGTCATAATAATTCTTGATATGTATATGGACTAGGAAATGGCAACCCACTCCAGTATTCTTGCCTGGGAAATTCCATGGACAGAGGAGCCTGGCGGGCTGTAGTCCATGGGGTCACAAAGAGTTGAACACGACTGAGTGCAGATGCACACACATGTGCCTAACAATGGAGCCAAGCCACGTAAGGCAAAAACTGATAGAACCTAAAGGTGAAATAGATGAATCCACTATTATAATTGGAAACTTCAGTACCGCTCTATCAAAAATGGACAGATCCAGCAGGCAGAAAATCAGCAAACACATAGTTGAACTCGATAACACCATCAATCAACTGGATATAATGAACATCTATACACTGCACATTTAACAACAGCAGAATACACATTTTTCTCAAGCTCATATAGAACATTAACCAAGAACAAAAATAATACAAAGTCTGATTTCATAGTGCAACTAAATTAAACTAGAAATCAATAACAGACAGCTGGAAAATCCAAAGATACTTGGAGATTAAACAACACTTCCAAATAACATTCAAGGCAAAGAAGTAATCTCAAGAGGAAAAGAATATTTTGAATTAAATGAGACTGAAAATACCAATCATCAAAACTTCTGCGATGCAGTGCAAGCAGTACTTAGGGAAAATTTATAGCACTGAATGCATTTTTTTTTTTAAAGAAAAGAACAAAGATGTAAAGATCAATAATTTAAGCTTTTACTGAAGGAAACTTAAGAAAAGCAAAATCCAAAGTAAGTGGAAGATAAGTGATAATAAGTAGAACAGTAATCAATGAACTTCTAAAAAGGAAGTTAATAGAGAAACAAAATTAAAAGCTGATTCTTTGAAACAAAAATGATAAGCATCTACCCACACTTAACTAGGGAAAAAAGAAGGATAAAACTAAATATTATGTTGAAATGAAAGAGGAGACATTACTATGTATCCCATTGACATTAAAAAGATAGAAAATGAATACTATGAACAACTCTATGCTCATAAATTTGATAACCTAGATTAAATGAACAAATTCCTTGAAAGACAATCTTCTAAAACTCATACAAGAAGAAACAGACAATCTGAATAGGACTTTATTAATTTGAACAATTGAATCAATAATTAATAACATTTCAAAAAAGAAAATACCAGGTCCAGATGGATTAAGCTGGTGAATTCTAACATACACTTGAGAAAGAAATTACATGAATTTTCTATAATCTCTTACAAAGGACAGGAGCTGAGAGAATACTTCCTAACTCAGTTTGGCAGTTTTCTTAGAAAACTAAACTTACTCTTCCTGGATGATCTAGTGATCAGGCTCCTTTCAACTCACCCAAGTGAGCTGAAAACTTAAGTCCACACAAAAACTTGCACACAGATATTTACAGCAGCTTTAACAATAATTACTAAAACTTAGAAACAACCAGTAATGTCCTTCAGTAAGTGAATGGATAAGATATGGCACACTAAGGAATATTCCTCAGTGCTAAAAAAGAAAATAAGCTATCAATCAAGTCATGAAAAGACAAGGAGAAAACTTAAATATATATTGCAAAGTGAAAGACTCCAATCTGAAAACCTACATGCTGTTTGATTCCAGTATATAACATTCTGAATAAAGCAAACCTGGAGCAAGTAAAAGGATAAGTGGTTTGTGATTATTAAAGAGAAAGTAGGGATGAATAGTTAGAACACAGAGGACTTTGGGCTCAGTGAAACTAGTCTGTATGATACTATAATCTGGATCTGCTACGGCGTAATTTGTGGATTGTGGATATGTGGCATTATTTTCCAAACTCATAGACTATACCACACTGAGAATGATCTGTAATGTAAACTATGAACTTTGGATGGTGATTCACTGATGTAGGTTTATTGATTGTAACAAATATCTGGTGAGGAATGGTGATGATAAGGAAGCTACGCATGTATGGAGGCACGGGGATATAGAATCTTTGTATCTTTCACTCAGTTTTGCTGTGAATCTAACACTGTGACCAAAAATAAGGTATGTTTAAAAAACTCCATATTTTCTAATTATAAATGACACTAATATGGAAGTTTTCTAGCACACGTCTTAAGTGGGCACATATTTCATACTACTTTGAAGTTAACTCATGAAGTAGGTTCAAACTCCTTTATAAAAGGAAAAATATTGAAGTAATTCCAGTTTATGATATTTAATATGGACATCACATTTTTTTAGCTTCTGAAAAATATTAAACATTCACATGAAATACCCTACAATGAAAGTTATCACAGCTATTGAGTTATTTATTAAGTTACTTCAATGACTTGTTGTTGTCATCATTCAGTCCCCACGTCGTGTCCGATCCTTCGGGACCCCATGGATTGCAGCATGCCAGGCTTCCCTGTCCCTCACCATCTTCCAGAGTTTGCCCAAGTTCATGTTCATTGCTTCCCTGGTGGCTCAGCTGGTAACAGATTTGCCTGCAATGCAGGAGACCTGGGTTCAATCCCTGGGTTGGGAAGATCCCCTGAAAAAGGGAATAGCTACCCACTCCAGTATTCTGGCCTGGAGAATTCCATGGATTGTATAGTCCATGGGGTCACAAAGAGTCAGACACGACTGAGCAACTTTCACTTTCATGTCCATTGCATTGGTGATGCCATCCAACTATCTCATCCTCTGTCACCCTCTTCTCCTTCTGCCTTCAATCTTTCCCAGCATCAGGGTCTTTTCCAATGAATAGATTTTTCACATCAGGTGGCCAAGGTATTGGAGCTTCAGCTTCAGCATCATTCCTTTCAATAAATATTCAGGATTGATTTCTTTTGAGATTGACTGATTTGATCTCCTTGCAGTCCAAGGGACTCTCAAGAGTCTTCTCCAGGTCCATAGTTTGAAAGCATAAATTCTTCAGCGGCTCTCAGCCTTCTTTATGGTCCATCTGTCACAACTGTAGTGTGACTACTGGGAAAAACCATAGCCTTGACTATATGGACCTTTGTCAGCAAGGTGATACCAACTTCAATAACTTAGTTGCTTCATATTATATTGGATTTTCAAGCTGTTCCAAAAAAACAAAGCAGAAATTTAAGTAGGCAAAATGCAGAGATTAGAGAAAAATAGCCAGATTTTAGTAATCTAATGATGATCTTAGTGATCTAGTCTACTAGAGAAGAGTTCAGAGTATTTTCCTTTATTGTTGCTCATTTTCCTTATAGGATACAATGACACATAATGGCTCTAAAACAAAGTTTTCCACCTAAAGTGAGAGAAAAAAAAGAGTCAGTTGTGTCTCAGTTTTGGTCTTATTCTTTGAACAACTATCCTGTTTTAAAAACAGTCTTTATGATCTTACAAAGAAGCAGAGTTTTATAATTAAACTACTTTTTCAATCATACAATTATACAAAAGCACCTTAAAATTAATTAATAATATATCTCAATTAATTAAATATAAAATGTCTCACGTTATTATCTACTCTATAGTATATTTTTGTATATATTTTATTATCATTATTTGTGCATGTATCTTTACCTTCTAAATTATAAACTCATTCAATTGGTCCACTCTTTCCTATTTATTTGCTTGTTTGTTTTCTTTTTAGGCATACATGTGTGTGTGTGTTAGTCACTCAGTCACGTCTGACTCTGTGAACTCATGGACTGTAGCCCGCCAGACTCCTCTGTCTATGGAGTTCTCCAGGCAAGAATACTGAACTAGATAGCCATTCCCTTCAGGGGATCTTCCTGATCCAGGGATCAAACCCGGGTCTCCAGCATTGCAGGCAGCTTCTTTACCATCTGAGTCACCAGGGAAGCCCCTTTTTAAGGCATAGTACTTTTGCAATGGACATGAACTTAGGCAAACCTCAGGAAATGGTGAGGGGCAGGGAGGCCTGGCATGCTGCAGTCCTTGTGGACGCAAAGAGTTGGACACAACTTGCGACTGAACAAAAACACTTTTAAAAAGTATTGTTTATTTACTTCATTGAAGCATAGTTGATTACCCATATTATATTAGTTACATTAGGTGTACAACATGGTTGTTTCAAAAATTATGTACAATATACTCTCCAGAGTTTGACTTTCACTATTTACTGAATAAAAGTGTAAATAAAACTATAAGAATTTATACATTTCACCTATTCAAATTATAAGCAAGACTGAATTGTGTAGGTGAATATGTGACCATTGTCAGTCTATTTAATAAAAACTTTTTCTTAATTTTTAATATTCTTTTAACATTTATTAAGCCCTTACTGTGTGTCAGACACTATTCTGTGTACTGAAGATATATAAGAAAGTAAGTATATATGAAACTAACACAACATTGTTAATCAACTATACTCCAATGTAAAATAAAACTGTGTACATATGTATATATAGATATATAGATATACATGAAAGAAAGTGAAACACTAGCTCACATGGAACCTTTACCCTATGGACAGAAAACAAATTTATGTGATAATAAAAGAATAAGTATATTAAATAATATGTTAAGAATGAATACATTTTATGGAAAAAATAAGCAGGGAAATGAGAGAGGTGGTACCAGGCATTGGGGTTTGTAATTTCAAATAGTTGAGCCAGGGAAGGGATCACAGAGATAGAGACATTTAAACAAAGACTCTGAGAGAGTGAGGGTGAGCCACATGAGAATCTGAGAGGAGAGATGCCAGGCTGAGGGGACAAGAAGTGTAAAGGTCCTGAGGTAGGAAAGTGTCCCAAGTCTTCCCAGAATAGCAAGGAGGCAGTTGTAGCTAGAGTGAGTCAGCTAGGGTAGAGCAGCACATGAAGTCAGAGAGATCATGACAAACTCAGTCATGTAAGGTCTTGGAGGTCATTGTAAGACTTTTGATTTTTACTCCGAATGTGAGGGGAAGAATTGGAGGATTAGAGCCAAGAAATGACATAATCTGAACTGCATCCTAAATGGGATCACTTTGCTGTAATATTGAGGACGGACTGTAGACACTCAAGGTGGAAGCAGGGAGACAGACCAGTTAGGCAGGTAGGACTAGGGCGGTAGCAGTGATGGTAATGAGAGGTGGTTAGTATCTGTACATACTTGGAATTAAAGTCAATATTTGACTTTTTGATGGAAAGGAATCAAGCATAATAACAAGGTTTTAAACTAGCAACTAGAAGGACTGGGTTGCTATTGAGAGGGAAGTCTGATGGGGTAACAGATTTGTGCAGATTAGAAACTTACTTTTGAAAGGTTAAGTTGGAAATACCAGACAAACATCTTATAGCAGTTCCTTTCCATACAAAGTTCACTTCAGTTCAGTCCCTCAGTCATGTCCAACTCCTTGTGACCCCATGGACTGCCGCACACCAGGCTTCCTTGTCCATCACCAGCTCCCAGAGCTTGCTCAAACTCATGTCCATTGAGTCAGTGATGTCATCTAACCATCTCATCCTCTGTCATCCCCTTTTCCTCCTGCCTTGTATCTTTCCCAGCATCAGGGTCTTTTCCAGTGAGTCAGTTCTTCATATCAGGTGCCCAAAGTATTGGAGTTTCAGTTTCGGCATCAGTCTTTCCAGTGAATATCCTGGACTGCTTTTCATTAGGATTGACTGGTTTGATCTTGCAGTCCTAGGGACTCTCAAGAGTCTTCTCCCAGCCACAGTTGAAAAGCATCAATTCTTCGGCACTCAGCTTTATAGTCCAACTCTCACATCCATACACAACTACTGGAAAAATCATAGCTTTGACTACATGGACCTTTGTTGGCAAAATAATCTCTCTGCTTTTTAATATGCTCTCTGGGTTGGTCATAGCTTTTCTTCCAAGAAACAAGCGTCTTTTAATGTTGTAGTCACCATCTGCAAGGATTTTCTTACCCAAGAAAAGAAGGTCTCTCACTGTTTGTGTTGTTTCCCATCTATTTGCCATGAAGTGATGGGACTGGATGCCATGATCTTAGCTTTTTTTTTTTTTTTCACTTATTATTTTTTTTTTATTATTATTATTATTTTTTTTTCCCAGTGGGTTTTGTCATACATTGATATGAATCAGCCATGGATTTACATGTATTCCCAATCCCGATCCCCCCTCCCACCTCCCTCTCCACCCGATTCCTCTGGGTCTTCCCAGTGCACCAGGCCGGAGCACTTGTCTCGTGCATCCCACCTGGGCTGGTGATCTGTTTCACCATAGATAGTATACATGCTGTTCTTTTGGAATATCCCACCCTCACATTCTCCCACAAAGTTCAAAAGTCTGTTCTGTATTTCTGTGTCTCTTTTTCTGTTCTGCATATAGGGTTATCGTTATCACCTTTCTAAATTCCATATACATGTGTCAGTATGCTGTAATGTTCTTTATCTTTCTGGCTTACTTCACTCTGTATAATGGGCTCCAGCTTCATCCATCTCATTAGGACTGGTTCAAATGAATTCTTTTTCATGGCTGAGTAATATTCCATGGTGTATATGTACCACAGCTTCCTTATCCATTCATCTGCTGATGGGCATCTAGGTTGCTTCCATGTCCTGGCTATTATAAACAGTGCTGCGATGAACATTGGGGTGCACGTATCTCTTTCAGATCTGGTTTCCTCAGTGTGTATGCCCAGAAGTGGGATTGCTGGGTCATATGGCAGTTCTATTTCCAGTTTTTTAAGAAATCTCCACACTGTTTTCCATAGCGGCTGTACTAGTTTGCATTCCCACCAACAGTGTAAGAGGGTTCTCTTTTCTCCACACCCTCTCCAGCATTTATTGCTTGTAGACTTTTGGATAGCAGCCATCCTGACTGGCGTGCACAAATAGATGGAGAAACATACCGTGTTCATGGATTGGAAGAATTAATATTGTCAAAATGGCTATTCTACCCAAAGCAGTCTATAGATTCAATGCAATCCCTATCAAGCTACCAACGGTATTTTTCACAGAACTAGACCAAAGAATTTCACAATTTGTATGGAAATACAAAAAACCTCGAATAGCCAAAGTAATCTTGAGAAAGAAGAATGGAACTGGAGGAATCAACCTGCCTGACTTCAGACTCTACTACAAAGCCACAGTCATCAAGACAGTATGGTACTGGCACAAAGACAGAAATATAGATCAATGGAACAGAATAGAAAGCCCAGAGATAAATCCACGAACCTATGGACACCTTATCTTTGACAAAGGAGGCAAGGATATACAATGGAAAAAAGACAACCTCTTTAACAAGTGGTGCTGGGGAAACTGGTCAACCACTTGTAAAAGAATGAAACTAGAACACTTTCTGACACCATACAGAAAAATAAACTCAAAATGGATTAAAGATCTAAATGTAAGACCAGAAACTATAAAACTCCTAGAGGAGAACATAGGCAAAACACTCTCCGACATAAATCACAGCAAGATCCTCTATGACCCACCTCCCAGAATATTGGAAATAAAAGCAAAACTAAACAAATGGGACCTAATGAAACTTAAAAGCTTTTGCACTACAAAGGAAACTATAAGTAAGGTGAAAAGACAGCCCTCAGATTGGGAGAAAATAATAGCAAATGAAGAAACAGACAAAGGATTAATCTCAAAAATATACAAGCAACTCCTGAAGCTCAATTCCAGAAAAATAAATGACCCAATCAAAAAATGGGCCAAAGAACTAAACAGACATTTCTCCAAAGAAGACATACAGATGGCTAACAAACACATGAAAAGATGCTCAACATCACTCATTATTAGAGAAATGCAAATCAAAACCACAATGAGGTACCATTACACGCCGATCTTAGCTTTTTGAATGTGGAGTTTTAAGACACCTTTTTCACTCTCCTCTTTCATCAAGAGGCTCTTTAGTTCTTCTCCACTTTCTGCCATAAGGGTGGTGTCATATGCATATCTGAGGTTATTGATATTTCTCCCTGCAATCTTGGTTCCAGCTTGTGCTTCATCCAGCCCAGCATTTCGCATGATGTACTCTGTATATGTTAAATAAGCAGGGTGACAATATACAGCTTTGACGTACTCCTTTCCCAATTTAGAACCAGTCTGATGTTCCATGTCCAGTTTTAACTGTTGCTTCTTGACCTGCATACAAATTTCTCAGGAGGTAGGCAAGGTAGTCTGGTGTTCTCATCTCTTGAAGAATTTTCCAGTTTGTTGTGATCCACACAGTCAAAGGCTTTAGTGTACTCAATGAAGCAGAAGTTCATGTTCTTCTGGAATTCTTTATTTTTCTATGATCCAAAGGATGTTGGCAATTGATCTCTGGTTCCTCTGCCTTTTCTAAATCCAGCTTGAACATCTGGAGGTTTATGGTTCACGTACTGCTGAAGCCTGGCTTGGAGAATTTTGAGCATTACTTTGGTGTGTGAAATCAGTGCAATTGTGTGATAGTTTAAACATTCTATGGCATTGCCTTTCTTTGGGATTGGAATGAAAATTGACCTTTTCCAGTCCTGTGGCCACTGCTGAGTTTTCCAAATTTGCTGGCATATTGAATACAGCACTTTCACAGCATCATCTTTTAAGATTTGGAATAGCTCAACTGGAATTCCATCACCTCCACTAGCTTTGTTCATAGTGATGCTTCCTAAGGTCCGTTTGACTTCACACTCCAGGATGTCTGGCTCTAAGTGAGTGATAACAGCATCATAGTTATCTGGATGGTGAAGGCCGTTTTTGTACAGTTATTCTGTATGTTCTTGTCACCTCTTCTTAATATCCTGCTTCTGTTAGGTCTATAACATTTCTATCTTTTATTGTGCCCATCTTTTCATGAAATGTTCCCTTGGTATCTCTAATTTTCTTGAAGAGATCTCTAGTCCTTCCCAAATTTCTAGTCTTTCTAGTCTTTTCTATTGTTTTCTTCTATTTATTTGCATTGATCACTGAGGAAGGCTTTCTTTCTTTCTTTTTTTTTGATTTCATTTATTTATTTATTTTTTCAGTGGGTTTTGTCATACATTGATATGAATCAGCCATAGATTTACACATATTCCCCATCCCGATCCCCCCTCCCACCTCCCTCTCCACCCAATTCCTCTTTTGGGTGGAGGAAGGCTTTCTTATGTCTCCTTGCTATTCTTTGGAACTCTGCATTCAGATGAATATATCTTTCCTTTTCTCCTTTGCGTTTCACTTCTCTTATTTTCTCAGCTATTTGTAAGGCTTCCTCAGACAACCATTTTGCCTTTTTGCATTTTGCCTTTTGCATCTTCTTCTTGGGGATGGTTTTGATAACTGCCTTGTGGTACTAGTGGTAAAGAACCCGCCTCCCAGTGTAGGAGACATGAGACCCGGGTTCAGTCCCTGGGTTGGGAAGATCCCCTGGAGAAGGAAATGGCAACCCACTCCAGTATTCTTGTTTGGGAAATCCCATGAACAGAGGAGCCTGGTGGGCTACAGTACATGGGATCTCAAAGTGTCAGACATGACTGAAGTGACTTAGGATCCAAGTACCACCTGTATAGGGCTTCCCTTTTGGCTCAACTTGTAAAGAATCTGCCTGCAATACAGGAGATCTGGATTCCATCCCTGGGTTTGGAATATCCCCTGGAGAAGTGAAAGGCTACCCAATCTATATTCTTGCCTGGAGAATTCCATGTACAGTTCATGGCGTTGCAAAGAGTCAGACATGACTGAATGACCTTCACCATCTGTACAATGTAATGAACCTCCATCCATAGTTCTTCAGGCACTCTATCAGATTTAACTCCTTGAATCTTTTGTCACTTCCACTATATAATCATAAGAGATTTGATTTAGGTCATACTTGAATGGTCTAGTGGTTTTCCCTACTTTCTTCAATTTAAGTCTGAATTTGGCAATAAGGAGTTCATGATCTTAGCCACAGTCAGCTCACAGTCTTTTTTTTTTAATATTTTTTACTTATTTATTTATTTATTTTTATTAGTTGGAGGCTAATTACTTCACAACATTTCAGTGGGTTTTGTCATACATTGATATGAATCAGCCATAGATTTACACATATTCCCCATCCCGATCCCCCCTCCCACCTCCCTCTCCACCCAATTCCTCTTTTGGGTGGAGGAAGGCTTTCTTATGTCTCCTTGCTATTCTTTGGAACTCTGCATTCAGATGAATATATCTTTCCTTTTCTCCTTTGCGTTTCACTTCTCTTATTTTCTCAGCTATTTGTAAGGCTTCCTCAGACAACCATTTTGCCTTTTTGCATTTTGCCTTTTGCATCTTCTTCTTGGGGATGGTTTTGATAACTGCCTTGTGGTACTAGTGGTAAAGAACCCGCCTCCCAGTGTAGGAGACATGAGACCCGGGTTCAGTCCCTGGGTTGGGAAGATCCCCTGGAGAAGGAAATGGCAACCCACTCCAGTATTCTTGTTTGGGAAATCCCATGAACAGAGGAGCCTGGTGGGCTACAGTACATGGGATCTCAAAGTGTCAGACATGACTGAAGTGACTTAGGATCCAAGTACCACCTGTATAGGGCTTCCCTTTTGGCTCAACTTGTAAAGAATCTGCCTGCAATACAGGAGATCTGGATTCCATCCCTGGGTTTGGAATATCCCCTGGAGAAGTGAAAGGCTACCCAATCTATATTCTTGCCTGGAGAATTCCATGTACAGTTCATGGCGTTGCAAAGAGTCAGACATGACTGAATGACCTTCACCATCTGTACAATGTAATGAACCTCCATCCATAGTTCTTCAGGCACTCTATCAGATTTAACTCCTTGAATCTTTTGTCACTTCCACTATATAATCATAAGAGATTTGATTTAGGTCATACTTGAATGGTCTAGTGGTTTTCCCTACTTTCTTCAATTTAAGTCTGAATTTGGCAATAAGGAGTTCATGATCTTAGCCACAGTCAGCTCACAGTCTTTTTTTTTTAATATTTTTTACTTATTTATTTATTTATTTTTATTAGTTGGAGGCTAATTACTTCACAACATTTCAGTGGGTTTTGTCATACATTGATATGAATCAGCCATAGAGTTACACGTATTCCCCATCCCGATCCCCCCTCCCACCTCCCTCTCCACCCGATTCCTCTCCTGAAGCTCAATTCCAGAAAAATAAATGACCCAATCAAAAAATGGGCCAAAGAACTAAACAGACATTTCTCCAAAGAAGACATACAGATGGCTAACAAACACATGAAAAGATGCTCAACATCACTCATTATTAGAGAAATGCAAATCTTTTTTTTTTTTTTTTTTTGCTGACTGTATAGAGCTTCTCCATCTTCAGCTGCAAAGAATATAATCAATCTGATTTCAGTATTGACCTTCTAGTGATGTTTATGTATGGAGTTGTCTTTTGTGTTGTTGGAAGAGGGTGTTTGTTATAAGCCATGCATCCTCTTGGCAAAACTCTGTTATCTTTTGCCCTGCTTTGTCTTGTACTCCAAGGCCAAATTTACCTATTGCTCCATATATCTTTTGGCTTCCTACTTTTGCATTCCAGTACCCTATGATGAAAAAAAAAAAATCTTTATTTTGGTGTTAGTTCTAGAAGATCTTGTAGGTCTTCATAGAACCATTCAATTTCAGTTCCTTTCGCATTAGTGGTTGGGGCCTAGACTTGGGTTACTATGATATTGAATGGTTTTCCTTGGAAGCAAACAGAGATAATTCTGTCATTTTTGAGATTGCACCCAAGTACTGAATTTCAGATTTTTGTTGACTATGGGGGCTACTCTATTCCTTCCTAGGAATTCTTGCCCACTATAGTAGATTTAATGGTCATCTGGATTAAATTTGCCAATTCTGGTCCATTTTAGTTCAGTGATACCTAAAATGTTCATGTTCACTCTTGCCATCTCCTGTTTGACCATGCCCAATTTCCCTTGATTCATGGACCTAATATTCTAGGTTCTTATGCAATATTGTTCTTTACAGCATTGGACTTTACTTCCATCACCAGTCACATCCACAACTGGGTGTTGTTTTTGCTTTGGCTCTGTCTCTGTATTCTTTTTGGAGTTACTTCTCCACTCTTCTCCAGTAGCATATTGGGCACCTACTGACCTGGGGAGTTCATCTTTCAGTGTTCTATCTTTTTATCTTTTCATACTGTTCATGAGGTTCTCCAGGCAAGAATACTGAAGTGGTTTGTCATTCTGTTCTCCAGTGGACCACGTTTTGTCAGAACTCTCCACCATGACCCATCCGTCTTGGGTGGCCCTACATGGCATGGTTCATAGTTTCGTTGAGTTAGACAAGTTGTGATCCAAGTGGTCAGTTTGGTTAGTTTTCTGTAATTGTGGTTTCCATTCTGTCTGCCCTCTTTTCCATACAAAAGGCAAGCACTACTTTTTCCCCAAAAGTGCTTTTTACCATACTGGACAAAAACCAGCACAGCAGTGCTTGAATGGCTTCATCCTTTGGAGATAAAGTAGGACTAAGAGTGATGGAGTATTAGTTACTGTTAGTTTGCTTCATTTATTTAACAAATTGAATGAGACCCTGCTATATACTACTTAGCTCTCTGCCACTGAAAGGTAATCAGTTCACAAAACTCTAAAAAAAACCCTCTACTTTTTTTTGGAAGTTATAATCTAATGGCAATAGATAATACGCAAGAAAGATAATTGACAAGTAAATTTTATAGTATGTTACAAGCTAATAGGTGCTTTGGAAAAGTATATTAGGGTAAAGAGGATTGAAAATCTGGGGAATTAATAGTAGTTACAAATCCTGTCTTTGATGCTAACATTCCTAACAAGGACATGAATATTTTTAAAGCAGAGAATGACTTCCAAATCAGCAGAAATAATTTTCTTATGTCTTACATATAGTGTGGATTGCTTAGAGTCTAAAGGCAGTAGTACTGAATTCTGAGGCACAGCAGTAGTGTGGGAATTGGGTGAACTTAACTGTTACCCTTTGAGATCCTTGTTTCTGACAGGTCAGATATTTCAAAATCTCTTGTTAAGAACCTTTGAGCATGTTCCTTTCTGGGGGACATTTTCATCTTTAATAATAACCAACTTAGAGAAAGTAGGACAGAGCAACTAGGAAGTTTTGAAAACAACAAAGAAATAGAAGCTTCATTGCTAACTGTTTGGCACTCTGAAACTCTGAGTATTTAAAAATCATCAATTATATTGTAAAATTTGAGCAAGGTCATAGGCTAACAATACCATCCTGAAAACCTCAGATCATAAAACTGATGAAATTGAAAATTAGTGTTATTTTACAGGGCTATAAAAGGAGGAAAGACTATTAGGTAATTATTTTTGTATTTCCCTACACCCAGTGTTTGTCAA
This sequence comes from Dama dama, assembly GCF_033118175.1. NCBI lineage: Eukaryota > Metazoa > Chordata > Mammalia > Artiodactyla > Cervidae > Dama > Dama dama. The sequence goes on along the minus strand of NC_083698.1, from coordinate 84,680,307 downwards.
TGAGAAGCTCCAGGGAAGAGACTTAGATTATTTCTGCGTACTCAGAACCAAGCACAAGATCTAATATAAAGTATGTTTGTTCTCAGATGCTGAAGTTCCAGAGAGTCACCCAGGATACTTACTAAGAATACATAATTTTGAGTTCCACTGTATGGAATACACTAATACTAGCTTGTACTACCAAAATATGTGTTGCTCATGAAGTTCACATTTAAATCTGGCAACCCTAATATATAATTAAAACTATGAATGGGTATCCCAGATGTCTATAGGACAGATTTCATATCTGTGAGATAATCATCTATCTGAGTAACAAGTCTGTGAATTAATTCAGCTTTCTGTGGCTCTAAACAGACTAAATTCTCTTACTTGCCAAAAGTAGGTTGGTTTATTTCCTTCTGTTTTGAGGCTAGAAATTAACATTTGCTTCTCAGCTTGGAGATATCTAGGATTAGTCATATAGTGGGACTCAGTAGGTGAGTGTGACTGAATAAACATTATTAAGAAACTTCTTAAATATCCAGATGACATTATTGCAGCTTCAGTTTTTTTATTTTAGGATTATGTCATGATAAGGGAAAATCTAGCTGTTTCAGTATGTGTATATTTATGTTTTAATGAAAGATGCCAACTATTAATTTCTCTAGATGGAGATCAATGTTCTAAACACTCTTTAGTTCTTAGAAATTCTCATAATGAAATGGTCATAAAATTTCCTGCACACTGGCTGATTGTTTTTATTCCTCAGGTATGCTCACCTTTGTTTCATTCTATATTCAAGTTGATTGATTTTTATTGATTCTGCTTCACCATCGGGGACTCCAGATAAACCAGTCTTAAAAAGTTGTGGTTATGTCTTGAGTGTCCCTAGGACAGCAAGGAGATCAAACCAGTCAATCCTAAAGGAAATTGACTCTGAAATATTTTTTGGAAGAACTGATGCTGAAGCTGAAGCTCTAATACTTTGGCCACCTGATGCGAAGAGTTGACTCATTGGAAAAGACTCTGATGCTGGGAAAGACTGAAGGCAACAGGAGAATGGAGTGACAGAGGATGAGATGGTTGAATGGCATCATTGACTCAATGGACATGAGTTTGAGCAAACTCTAGGAGATAGTGAAGGTTAGCGAAGTCTGGCTTGTTGCAGTCCATTGGGTCACAAACAGTTGGACATGACTTAGGGACTGAAAAAACCAAAAATAGTGATGGATATTAACTAAACTTACTGTGGAGGTCATCTTGTAATATATACAGATATCAAATCAATATATTGTATGCCTGAAAGAATATAACAAAATTCTTTGCTATAATGTATTTGGAGTTACATTATTAAACCTCTGTACATTATTAAACCTACTGTATTAAACCTCTACAGTATCCCAGAATCTCAGAAAAGCTTGTTGCATGTGTATTACTCATAGAGACTGAGAACTGATAATTGATAATATAGATAAGTGGGCTTCCCTGATGTCTCAGTGGTAAAGAATTGCCTGCCAATGCAGGAGATGCGGGTTCAATCCTTGGGTCCAGAGAATACCCTGGAGGAGGAAATGGTAACCTACTCCAGTATTCTTGCCCGGAAAATTCCACAGACAGAAGAGCCAGGCAGGCTACAGCCCACAGGGTCACAAAAGGGTCGGACATGACTTAGCGACTAAACAAAAGCCACAAATATAAATAATCATGACTCTTTGGTTATATTGTGTATACTGCTGGTTTTCCATTGTATATATGGTCAGGATTTAAGTCCATTTTTCTTATATGTTAGTGAACAAGATGATCACAGCAAATGGGAAGTCTTGGGAACATTTAAAAATTTATGGGTTACATATGTTTCTGTCTGAGAGGAGAACAACAATTAGAAATTGGCTTAGAATATACAGCCAAACCTACATCAGGATAGGCCAGGAGAATATGGTTCATTCTGAAAGGAGAGCAAACAAGTAAACTTCAGGGTCATAAAACAGACAAACAAATACTTAGGCTTTTGGAAAGAAGAACTTGGAAATGTTTTTATTGTATTAGCAAGTGTTTGCTGTCATATGGCCTTCATAACCTGGTATCACAATGCCAGATATTACCTGTGTCAGTAAAATGCTGCCCTTCAGATAGATGCCAGTTTATTAGATTTTCAAAATTGCACTTTTCATAATAAAAATCACCTCAGGGCTCAAGTACAAAAGAAATGACATGCGTTTATATGAGCTTGATTCAGAGATTAGAAGATGTGAAACAGTAATGCTATTTACAACATTCAACCCCTGCTGAATATAAATTTCCACAAAGTCAGCATAAGATTCCTTCTCCTTGTGAGAGGACTGAAATCATACAGGAAGTGTTCAATCTATACAAATTAGGAAACATTTTGGTGTTTGGTCTTCAGGTTGGTTGAATACTAGGGATACGGCTAAGAGAGATGACAGGAGAAGCAGTATGTGACAAGAACAGATTTAGAACCAGAAGGTCTTTCTTCCAACCCTGTTTGTGTCTTATGTTTGTGTCTTATGTGGCATTGGGCGAGTGATTTAACATTTTAAGACTTTAATTTTTTCTTCAGTAAAATGGGGACAGCATCCAGGATGGATAGTGAATGTTCAAGGGGGTTGCAAATTATGTCACCATAATAACTTGAATTACTATTTTCTAATGATTCTAAGCTAGGCACTGTCCAAGTTTTGACTTCATAGGGAAAAGGCACTCAAAGCACAGTGGGATGTGATAACAGGTTTGTAGCAAAAAAAAAAGGAGAATTTGTCAGATATAACTGGTACCTCTAAAGAGTCTCCATTCATATATATTCTCAATTCATCCAAACTCTTTCAGTCACAAAAAGGTGCCTCTTTGTAGGCAATTACTTAGCTTAAACATTGTTCTACATGAAAAAAACTATAAATGAAATAACAAGGAATCTAAGCTTCGGGCAAAGATCTCTACTTATTCCTTTTGTGTACTAAGGTTTTGCATTGAACAGAACTTCGAAGTTAGGGGGTAGATGTTACTCCAATTCTGTCAAAGATGGAGCTTTCTTACAGAAGTTTTGCTGGCAAGATATTTTAAAAATTGAAATACAGGTGATTTACAGTATTGTGTCAGTTTTAGGTATACAGCAAAGTTCTTGAATTAAATACATATATATATATTCAATTCTTTTCCATTATAGGTTATTGCAAGATATTGAATATTGTTCCCTGTGTTATACAGCCAATCCTTATTGCTTATTGATATTATGTATAGTAGTTTGTATCTATAAATCTCATAGTCCTAATTTATCTCTGTCCCCCTTCTCTTTCCCTTCTGGTAAGCCTAAGTTTGTTTTCTGCATCTGTGAGTCTGTTTCTGTTTCATATAGAGGTTCACTGTATTATTTTTTGGATTCCACATATAAGTGATGTAATATTTATTTTTCTCTTTCTTACTTCACTTACTATGATGTTCTCTAGGATGGTCAGTATTGCTACAAATAGTAACATTTCATTCTTTGTTATGGCTGAGTAATATTCCATCGGCTTCCAGGTGACTCAGTGGTAAGTGATCTGCCTGTCAAAACAGAAGAAGTGTGGTTTTGTTACCTGGGTTGGGAAGATACCCTGGAGAAGGAAATGGCAACCCACTTTAGTATTTTTGCCTTGAAGAATCCATGGACAGAGGAACCTGGTGGGCTAGAGTCCATAGCATCACAAAGAGTTGGACATGCTTGAAGAGACTTAACATGCACCAGTATTCTTGCCTGGGAAATCCCATAAACATAGGAGTCAGGTGGGGCTACAGTCCATGGAATCACAAAAGAATCTGACACAGCTCAGCAACTGAACAACAAAAACAACAAATATATACATATATTGATGGGTATTTGAGTTGAATATTGTAAATAGGCTTGCTATAAATGTTGGAAAGCATGTATCCTTTTGAATTAGAGTTTTCATCTCTTCTGGATATATGCCTAGGAGTGGGATTCCTAGATCATATGGTAATTCTATTTTTAGTTTTTAAGGGAACCTCCATACTGTTTTCCATTGTGGCTGCATCAGTCTACATTCCCACCAACAGCATAGGAAGATTCCCTTTTGTTTGCACCCTCTCTGACATTTATTATTTGTAGACTTTCTGACGGTGACCATTCTGACAGGAGTAAGGTGATACCTCATTGTAGTTTTTTTTTTGTTTTTATTTTTTTATTAGTTGGAGGCTAATTACTTCACAACATTTCAGTGGGTTTTGTCATACATTGATGTAGTTTTGATTTGCATTTCTGTAATGATTAGCAATGTTGAGCATTTTTTTATGTTCCTGTTGGCCATCCATATGTCTTCTTTGGAGAAATGTCTACTTAGGTCTTCTTGCTGGCAAGACATTTCTAATATATAAGATGAAAGGATAGGATAAGTGACAGAGCTAGTTACCAGAAATGAGGCTTCACTGTGTTACATCATGATCCTCACATTTGTTTCTGTCTCCATACTAATCTCTTTCTCTGTCTTTCTCTCTCTCTTGCTCTCTTTCTATCTCTTATATCTAAAGGTTAAGTGAAAGAATAAGGTAAAATGATACTAAAAGCCATTGCATATAAAACAAAGGTCTAAAAGGATGCATTTCAGATTTATCTCAGAATATCTGAGAAAATCAGAGTCACACTGTAAAAACAAACTCCCTTTGGATGGAAACTTATTCATTTGGTGGCATCAAATCACACATTAATGAAAAGAGAACAAAGTAAGTTTTGTGTTTTGACTGTTGTAGTCTCTAATAATAAATTTTAAAGTGACTTTATTAGTCATTTTCATGATTTTGTATATCCGTAACTAGTCTATAAATAGCATTCTAGAAAACTTTCATATTGTTTTCTCTGTAAACCTGCTTCTTTTGCTTTTGATCCTGCTCTCTTCACTCTGTCAGAATCTATTTCTTGAACAACTTATCTAATTATTTGTTTCCTTTTATTTGAATGTTTCTATTAGCCGTGAAAGGCCTTCAGGAAATATATTAAAGCCTCTGGTTTGGCACTCAGTACATCTCATGTGGCCTGAAATGACTTCACTGACCTTATTTTCACACATGCCTCTCAACACCATAGACCCACTCATGTGACTCTATTCTGGTATATTTATGCCTCATTCTTCAATAAATATTCTATACCCTTTCATGAGACTAAGTGTCTGCAAATGCTGTCCCTTTGCCCAGAATATCGTTCCTCCTTCTGTGCCCAACAAATTCTGCTCAGGCTTCAGTATTAAGTGTAACTTTATTTGTGAACTCTCAGTTGAGTCCTTTGGGCAAGGAGTCTTTGCTTCCTCTGAGTTTTAGGAGCTAGTCTTGTCTCCCTATTATAACATGTGCTACATTGCATTGCAATGGATCTGTTTCCATATCTGACTTCTCTGTAAACTATAACTCCATTTGGTACCAGGACTATCTAACTCATTGTTAATTCAATCCACAGCACATGATATGGTGTTTGTGACCAGCAGAAAATCAATAAGTGTTTGTCAAACTAAATTAATACTCCAACAGCTCTATTCTTTGAATGACAAACATTTCTCAGATTGATTCTTTAAAAAAAGTGTTTACTTTTTTAATAAGTATTTTGAGTCTTGATTTTCTAGGTAGAAATATAGTAGGTTATAGTAAGCCAATAACTTCCACTGTAGCAATGTGAAGAAGATGGATAAGTTGCAAAAACTGTAGTGTTGAAAGCTTTCAGAAACATAGGGAATCAACAAGGACTATGTGAAATAAAATTATAGAGAGGGATTAAAGCTCATTATATACAAATTAAAAAATTTTAAAAATTAAAATTTTTATTTACATTATTTACATTACATACATTTACATAAATAGAATAACAATTGTTATTTACATTATTTATTTACATTACATACATCTACACACATACATTACATACATTTATTTACATTATTTACACTATATACAAATTTAAAAATTAAAAAATTAAATAAAAAAATTTTAAAAATTAAACCTCACTATACAAATGAGCTTTCGTTGTTGTTGTTCAGTCACTGTCATGTCCAGCTCTTTGCAAACCCACGAACTGCAGCATTCCAAGCTTCCCTATCCTTCACTATCTCCTGGAGTTTGCCAAAGCTCATGTCCACTGAGCCAGTGAAGCCATCCAACCATCTCATCTTCTGTCACCCCCACTCTCTCCTCTTGTCTTCAATCTTTCCCAGCATCAGAGTCTTTTCTAGTGAGTCAGCTCTTCGCATCAGGTGGCCAAAGTACCGGAGCTTTGGATCACTGGATATTTTTTTCCTGCAAAGGAATGGCCAGTTGTGTTTTGAGCTGAGGGTCAGGGTGGGCCCCCTGAGGTCAGTAGAGGCCCTTGTGCGGAGCCTCTACTGCAAAGAAGTAGGAAGGCCATTTGTATTGTGTGTGTCTGGAGTTACAAATTGGAATCTTGAGGAACCACAAACTTTTGCAATCATCAGAGACAGAATTTAAGTTCACATGAAATACTTACCAAATCAACCACCTAATCAGCCATAAAGAATCTCCAGAAATTTTAAAGATTGGAATAGCTTAGATCACAATACAATTAATGTAGAAGTCAATAATATGATAACAAGAAAAGCCTCACTGTCTGGAAATTAAATAAAGCATCCCATATATTAATAATTAAGAAGTCAATGAGAATTAGTTTGAACTGAATCATCATGAAGTTTCAACATATTTAAGCATACAGTTTCCAATTAAAGCATAGTAAAATCAGTATTTATAAGGATATGTATACTTGTAAACATATATATTTAAAAGATTAAAAATTAACATAAAATTTAATCTCAAGAAGCTGGAAAAATAACAACATATCAGTCATCTGCAAAAGAGAAGAAAAATAAAGAGCAGAAACATGGAATAGAATGAGAAAATCAACTAAGCCAATACTTTTTAAAAAAACTATTAATAAAATTACCAAAGCTCTAGGAGAATGTTTAACAAATATAAGTGACAGTCACTCAGTCATGTCCAACTCTTTGTGACCCCCATGGACTCTACAGTCCATGGAATTCTCCAGGGCAGAATACTGGAGTGGGTAACCTTTCCCTTCTCCAGGGGATCTTCCCAACCCAGAGATTGAATCCAGGCCTCCCAAATTGCAGGCAGATTCTTTACCAGCTGAGCCAACAAGAAAGCCCAAGAATACTGGAGTGGGTAGCCTATCCCTTCTCCAGCCAATCTGACTGACCCAGGAATCAAACCCGTGTCTCCCGAATTGCAGGCGGATTCCTAACCAGCTGAGCTACCAGGGATTTCCTTTACAAAAATAAAGGAAAACATAGGGATGTTTCGAGAGAACAGCATCAAAACATGTATATTATCTATGGTGAAACAGATCACCAGCCCAGGTGGGATGCATGAGACAAGTGCTCGGGCCTGGTGCACTGGGAAGACCCAGAGGAATCGGGTGGAGAGGGAGGTGGGAGGGGGGATCGGGATGGGGAACACATGTAACTCCATGGCTGATTCATGTCAATGTATGACAAAACCCACTACAGTATTGTAAAGTAATTAGCCTCCAACTAATAAAAATAAATGAATAAAAATAAAGGAAAACATAAATTATCATTATTAGAAATTTGAAATCCATTGCCAAAATCTTCCCAGAAAGAAAGTACTTGAAATGTTTCCAATATTTAAAGAAGATATTAGCACCCAGTCACCCAGTTTATACAGTCTCTCCCAGATTATAAAACTGGAGGAAACTGTTTTTTAAGTGATATCAGCATAATCCAAAACCTGACAAAGACGTTATGAAAAAGGAAAATTAGAAAACAATCTTCTTTACATAAACAGATGTAAAATTCATTAACAAAACATTTAAATTAAATCAAGTGATGTTCAAAAGGGAAAGTACAATACAACAGAGTGGAGTTTACTACACCTATGAAAGGCTGACTTCACATTTCACAATGAATGTAATTCACATTATCAAAGGAGAAAAGGAGAAAAATAAATGACTATCTCAATAGATGCATAGTTTGCTTTTGATTCAATATCATTTTTTAGTAAAACTTTTAGTTAATGAGTTGTAGAAGGGAACTTCCTTAATCTGATAAAGAATATTAACAAAACACCTACAGCAAATGTTATACTCAATGGTAAATCCTTGAAAAAGTTCCTCTTAAGATTGGAGTGCAAAAGTAAACCTATTTTTATTTAGCACTGTCTGTGTGTGGGTGTGTGACCACCCATGCTCAGTCATGTCCAACTCTTTGTGACCCCATAGACTGTTGCCCACCAGGTTCCTCTGCCCATTGAGTTTTCCAGGCAAGAATACTGGAGTGAGTTGCCATTTCCAGCTGCAGCAAATCTAACCCCTGTCTCTTGTGTCTACTGTACTGGCAGGCAAAGTCTTTACCAATAGCACCTCCTGAGAAGCCCATTTAGCATTGTACTGGGAGTTTTATTCAATGCAATAAAATAAGAAAACACACATCAACTACCTAGCAGTCTTCTCTGTTCTCTCTGAACTCTGAGACCTGCCCATCCACATCTAGTGCTACAGTTGTCCAATTTCAGGAAACATTCCCTAATAGCTCAGTTGGTCAAGAATCCACTTGCAATGGAGGAGACCCCGGTTTGATTCCTGGGTCAGGAAGATCCCCTGGAGAAGGGATAGGCTACCCACTTCAGTATTCTTGGGTTTCCCTTGTGGCTCAGCTGGTAAAGAATCTGCCTGCAATGCAGGAGACCTGGGTTTGATCCCTGGGTTGGGAAAATCCCCTGGAGAAGGGAAAAGCTACCCACTCCAGATTTCTGGCCTGGAGAGTTCTATGGATTGTAAAGCCCATGGGGTCACAAAGAGTCACAAAGACACACTTGAGCGACTTGCACTTTCACTTTCACTTTTCTTATACCACTTCACAATGTTTACAAGTTGGTCCCCTCCAATGCTCACAAGCAGCTTTAGATCACTTTCAAAGTGAAGCATCATAGTAGTATTTATGCTCCTTGTGAATTTCTGAACCACTGACCATACATAAAACTGTTACCAATTTTACCAGACTCCTATTTTTTTGTATATGTGTCACTGGTGAAGTTTGTTAGCATTGTGCCCCTAACCCATTGTCCCCATAACCCCTGTTTTGTTTTGTTTTTTATTGTGAGATTTTTGCCCAGCAGAGTGATTCTGAGGGATCTATGTCTATATCCATATATAATAGCAAAACTGACTGTCCACAAAATTCACTGAAAGTCAATCAGAGTTTTTGTGCATAAAATTCATCTCAGTGTGGCCAAAACAAAGTATGACTTTGGATTCATATTTGAAATAAAATAAGTTATTAGGTATATGACTCTGTTCCCATATTCACATATGTTTAGGAATTCCTTTCCTCTCAGAATATACTTTTGCCATTGTGTAGCACTGCTCTTTGCAGAAAACATAAAGATTTTAAAAAATTATGGACTTTCTACATATTTATGCAGTAGACAATGAATTGTGTTACAGGCCTGGAGTTGAAACTAGTCAATTCATGGCACTTCTAACAAGAGCTTCCTTCCTGCCTTTGGTGATGGCGCATGTCACAGTCTGCACTGAAGTGTGTTAACATGGATGTTGGTCACGTGGGATTCAGAACTGCCTAGAATGCAGGAATACAAATAAAAAATATAGTCTCATTGGAATAAAATGGTAGTTTTAAGGTAGTGGTGCAAAATTTGATTGCTTTGGGATGGGTAGATATGTTTTTAATGAGGTATTTGAGAAATGCTTTCATTCATAAAGAGTACATTCTCTGTGATACGAACTGTTTAATGTCATCTGATGGGAATATGATGAGAAAGATCATTTTTAGGACAAGCTTTATATAACATTGATTGTCACAAAAGGGCTGTCTTGTAAAAAACATAAAGACTGCATCCCAAATTCCTTATTGTAACATGAACAACAATAATAACAAGACACAAAGTTCAAAAAGAGCTGGGGGAGTTCTAGTGTCTGACAGTTTATGCATCTAATTACTGAGTTGTCACCAGAAGTCTTATTATGTTGGAGGGAGGGAGGGAGGGAGGGAGCGGGTGGGAGGTGATGTGATGACAGTGCCTAAAACAAAGGATAACGTTGTCTCTGCATATCTGGATCACTGTTCTTTGGGTCACGAGAGAATCCACAATGTGAATGAACTCTTTGCCCTGTTGGTGCATGAAGCGAAGTGTTGCCATGAAATTAGGCATTGTCACCTGATGCTTGGTATGGATCCGGCTGTGACATGTATCTCCTTTGATTCAGATTTTGGTGTTCCTAGAAAATATTTTAAATTTCAAACCATGTGATTCAACTTGAAGTCTCTACCCACTGTTTTGGGACACAGAGAGGAATGGTAAGACTAAGTCATGCTTCCTGACTCATCTCTTTCAATCCTGGCCAATGCCAGAGGATCAGAGCCATACAGCTGGGTGGGGACACAGCCAGGCATCCCAGGAGTCCCTAGGATCCCACAGGGGCTGGCAGACTCACCTTTGCCAGCTATTGTCAGGCTGGCTTTTATTCCCAAGAAAAAGAGAGTCAATTAAAAGGCTCCCCGCACCCCTACACAAAAAAATTAATTCTGTATTAAAGGGATCCAGGAATGCCAAAAGACTATTTTGGTGGGTAAAAATGTGGGTCCTGTTAGACCCTCTCCCTGCAGTTTTGAATTGCCTGCTAATGAGTGCTAGGAGACAGACTAGCCTGATTTTCCTCTCTGCCCCTGGCAAGTCTGTGTACTTCTAAAGGTTAGAAGTGAGATTAATAAAGGGAGACATAAGCAGAGTTCCCAAATTACCTCTTTACCCATATATCATTCATGCATTATTCATCAACTCATCTACTATGTGCTGAGAACTGGGATGAACACGGGAGAACAGGGACAAGTATGATGTGGACTGTGTTCTAAACATCCTCTAGTGGAGGATGATGGACAGGAAAGCAAGTAGGGTCACCACATGCCGTAGAGACTCTAAGAAAGTGACAGGGAAGAGTAGTCATATCTGCCTAGAACGCAGGTCTTTAAACCATTTTTTTTCCTCTGGACCCATTTGGCAGTTAGCAAGATTTAGGTCCTAATGTTCCTGTGTCAAACAAATGCTCAACAAAATATTTATTAAATGTATAATTAAATGTGACAGTGTTTGGCTCATCAGTTAAATTACAGAATCACAACTACTGCCCTAATTCATGAGTATATGAAAAAGAAATTAGAGCATATTGCTGTAAGTTACTCTGAAAATGCCATGGTGCAGGTAAAAGAACCTGGAACACGTGTTATTGCTTAGCTTTGCAAACACCGAGCTGTGTGATCTTGGCCAAATCACTTGATTTTTGCCTCAGTTTCCTTAAATGTAAAATGAGAAAGTCTCCTTTTCTAGACAGTAATGATTACAGAAAAATTCAAGGGCTAAAAATAGAAACAAAAGTGTAAATTCTTAATGATGTTTTTCCAAGTATAAACAAACTTTAGAGAGCAACTGGATGATTTTGGACTTCCCTTGAAATTCAAGCCAAATTGGGAGCCAGATGGTTGTTACCCACAAACCCCCCCATCCGAGCTGATTCGCAGGAAGCCCATCTGCTTGAATTCCCCCTGTTTCCACATGGAAGTGAGGATCTCCAGATAGTCATATTCCGGTGAGTCATTTCACCTTCTCTCTTTTCTCATGCATGCAAAGAAAATTTCTCCAGAGGAATATAAGAAATCTAAATTCCGAGTGGTGTCCCTGGAGTATGCAATAAAAATAGTTCTTATCGTGACTATCTGTAGAAAACTCTGAAGAGTACAAGGTAATATTGTGCATTTTATAAATGAAATTCTATCCCCTGTGACAGCTACTCAGGACTTCTAACCTTGATTGTTCATATCAGCTTCCTGTTTATGGTTTCCTGTCCCTTCCAATCCATTTATAGAGTGCTACTGGATTAATCTTTTAAAGCAGCTCTGTTCAATAGAACATTCTGTGATAATAGAAATGTCCTATATTGCTCCTGTCCTGTATACAAAAGCTACTAGCTGTTAGGCATTATTGAGCATCTGGAATAAGGCAAATGAAACTGAGGAGCTGAATTTTTCATTTTATTTAATCTTGATTAATTTAAATTTAAACTTAGGCAACTACATGTGCTGGTGGCATCTGCACTGAACATTTCCATTCTCAAGCAGAGCCCTGACCATGTCCCTCCTTGACTCAAAACATTATGGAGCTTTGCTCTGCCTAAAATGTGGTGTTGTGTCAGTGGTTCAGTCTCTAGGTCATGTCCAACTCTTTGTGATCGCAAGGATTGTAGCCCGCCAGGCTTCTCTGTCCATGGGATTCCCCACGCAAGAACTGAAGTGGGTTGCCATTTCTTTCTTCAGGGGAAATTTCTGACCCAGGGATCAAATCTGTCTCTTGCATTGCAGGCAGATTCTTTACTGCTGAGCCACCAGGTCTAAAATGTACTATTAAAGTATCATAAGCATTCAAGAAATTCCATAAACTGTTTTCGAACATTTCTTTTTGTGCAATCAGTATTTTATTCAAAGTGAAATGTTTCCTGTTTTCAAATCTATCTTCTGTTTTCACGGAGGCACACTTTCCTTATGTTTCTTTAAAAAAGAATTTTGTTCCTTTATTTAATTATATCTGATGTTGAAATAGCTCAATTTCCTCATCCTTTATAAGATCTTATCTCATTCATATCCATTGATATCTCTCATGCTCATGAAATCCCAGTGCTCTCCTATGACACTTAGTACATTTTACTGCATATCTTAACTATTTATTAATATGTATATACATTAAATCTGCTACTTGGTTGTATTATAATCATCCTGAGACTGTTGTCTATGTCTGATTTAATTTTATATTCTTCCTGGCTCTTTTCACAAAGAAGACATATAAATTAATCATTAAACAAAAGTCAGTAGCATTGGATTTAAATCCCAGTTACTTGAACTACTGGGCTTCCCTGGTGGTTCAGCAGTAAAGAATCTGCCTGCAATGCAGGAGCTTTAGGAGATGTGGAATTGATCCCTGGGTTAGGAAGATCCCCTGGAGAAAGGAATAGCAACCCACTCTAGTATTCTTACCTAGAGAATCCCATGGACAGAGGAGCCTGGCGGGCTACAGTCCACAGGGTCACAAAAAGTCAGACACAACTGAAGCGCCTTAGTATGTCCTTGAATCACTACCTGTGTAACTGATGAGCACCATGCCAAGGCACATAATGAGGACACAGCAAATGCTAGCTAATTCATAAATGCTAAAGATGTAAGGTCAGAATTTTCACAGGCAGATCATCATAGTTACTGTTGATCCACAAACAAAAGGCCATCTTCTCTTATTGAAAGAAGCACTTGATTAGCAGATACCTTATTCTCCAAGACCAGGGGTGATAGAAAGAAGCTTATTCTCTCTCACAGCAGAGGGAACAATTGTTGATCTACAATCACCTCTCTCTCCATCACTAAGAGCAGAGTTTGGGGCAAAGTATCAAGTGAGAAGACTTAAAATGTAGCCCCAAGGCAGGACCAACAGCAGGTCATCCTGAAAGCTATTCTCTGGTAAAAGCAGCCCCACGCGGAGGGAAGTATGTGGCTTCCTGCCCTCCTGCCCTTCGCTGTGTTCCCATGCCAGGACTCACCCTTGGCAGCACCAGGGTTGAATGACATTTTTTTTTGCCCCTGGGCTTCAAAAGAATTATAAAGATATGTGGGTAAAAAGGGAAGAGAACAGATTTCAAGGAAAGCTGTCCTTCTCAACATTTGAGAGAATTCTTTGTTCTCTGCTTTTGGCCACTAATCTTTGGGTTATTTAGGCTGACTTTTCCACAACAGTTGAAATCAAATGCTTTCAAAACTTTACAGTAGAGAATTTTAAAGATTTTCCTCAAAGACACAAAATTCTACTAAAGCACCAATATGTTTAAATGACCAAATTCTTGATTCAAAAATATTTCTAAGGAATAGAATTGGTTTTATCTGCAAAATCACTGGAACTAACTTCTAACCTACTCTTAGCAAGTGACAGTGACTGACATGCTTTAGAAGAAGATGTAAATCATCTGGGTTTGAATCCTAGTTTGCTGTTTACTCACTAGGTAATTTTCTTATCTATGAGTGTCAGTCAGCTCCTTCTAGGTTCAAACATGAGCTGGGACACATAAACTTTACAGGCTCCCACAAGTTACTTAAGTTTCTTCATTTACAAAATAAAATATAATGATAATTCCTACTTCTCAAGAATATAATTAAATATGAATTCAATTAACATTAAGCAAATAAAGCACTTTGGATAGTTTCTGGCACATTATAGACACTCACTACATTTAACTACCCTCCCTATATGGTTTGTACTAAGATAAACACTATAAATTATTAAAGAACAGTTTCATCTTTGGCTGGGCTATTTATAATGGTGCCATATAACCCTGAATATCCTATTTTGGGGGCTTCCCAGGTGGCACTAGTGGTAAAGAACCCACCTGACAATGCAGGAGACATAAGAGAGGTGGGTTTGCTCCCTTGGTTTGGAAGATCCCCTGGAGAAAGGCATGGAAACCCATTCCAGTATTCTTGCCTGAAGAATCCCATGGACAGAGGAGCCTGGTGGGCTACAGTCCAGACGGTTGCACAGAGTTGGACATGACTGAAGCGATTTAGCATGCGTGCATCCTATTTTTTAAATCTTTTATTTGGAAATAATTTCTAGAATGCCAAAATGCCACAATGTTAGTACAAGGAACTCCCTGTATTGTTTATCCTGATTCAAAAATTTGTAAATATTTTGTTCTATTTGCTTCATCATAAGTACTCTCTTTATATATCACACATCTATCATTATAGCCTAGACTGGGCTTTTATAACCACACATTCAGCTCTCTGCAACAACAGAGAAAGTTTTTTCTTTTCTTGTTTTTCATTAGCACTGAAGGCATATGGATTTTGTATATAGAAACTGGACTTAAAAACTTTTGGGGAACTCCATTCTCTGGATATGCCACTCTCTGACCTGTGTATCCACACATTACCTCCCTATGAAGCTCCTCAGAGCAAGCCCTGGTGTGATTTCCCCTCTAGAAAGTGAAGGGAGGCTTTAGGGCAGCAGTTCTCAAACTCTTTAGTTTCAGGGCCTCTTTCCCCGCTTATACATTACTGAGTATCAAGATTTGTTTAGGTTTGCTACAGCTATCACTAGTTACCCCATTGGAAATTAAATGGAGGAAAATTTAAATATTTATTAATCATTAAAAATAATAATTTTAATCCATCATATTAACATATGGACCATAAAGAAGACTGAGTGCTGAAGAATAGATGCTTTCAAACTGTGGTGCTGGAGAAGACTCTTGACAGTCCCTTGAACTGCAAGGAGATCCAACCAGTCCATCCAAAAAGGAATCAAGCCTGAATACTCACTGAAAGGACTGATCCTGACGCTGAAGCTCCAATATTTTGGCCACCCAATGCAAAGAATTGACTCACTGGAAAAGATCCTGATGCTGGGAAAGATTGAAGGTGGGAGGAGAAGGGGACAACAGAGGATGAGATGGTTGGATGGCATCACCAACTTGATGGACATGAGTTTGAACAAACTCTGGGAAACAGTGAAGAACAGGGAAGGCTGGCGTGCTGCGGTCCAGGGGTGGTAAAGAATCAGACATGACTGAGCGACTGAACAACAATTAACATATTAACATGAATAACTTCCTTTAATGGAAAAAAATCTATTTACCAATAATAAACATGTTAATGAGAATTGGGTTCTCTTAATGTTAATCTTCTTAGTCTATGTCTTATTATACAGATGCCAATTAGATTCTCATATCTGGTCTGCAGTCAACTCATTAAAATATGCTATTTTGGTTGAAGTGTAAAAGAAATCCAGTCTCATGCAGTACATGGAAAAAGGAGTCATGAATTGCATTTTCAGATAAGTTATCTTCAAAACTATACAGAAACTTCGTAAGTAGTTAGTTTCTTAAAGATTAATTGCAGCCATATCTTTTCATAAACTTTTAATATTCTATCAAAACATTGCACTCTATTACTGTTAAATTCATTGGCTTCTTTCTCACCTTGAATGTATCTTTTACCCATGCATACATAGCTTTGTGAGGCTTCCCTGGTGGCTCAGATGGTAAAGAATCTGCCTGCAATGCGGGAGACCTGGGTTTGATCCCTGGGCACGGTACAGCATGTAGCTTTGCATCATCATTCATTGGCCATTTGAAAAATCTTGGCTCACTGTGTTTCACAGATCTTCCGCACATTCCATAAATATCAAAAAACACATTCGTTAATATCCCCACTAATCTTAGAAAATCCACCACTGGGAAGCTGTGAAGCACATAGTGGCTGGTAAAAGTTTAAAAAACTTTAATTTTTGCTTAAAATTTGAATTATATCACTGGCAACACTGTCAGTTGTTTTCTTTGGAGTGGAAGGCTGACTTCATTCGTTTTTGAGAAAACATCTGCCAAATACCTGCTTTTTTTTTTTTCATTCATTTTTATTAGTTGGAGGCTAATTACTTTACAATATTGTAGTGGGTTTTGTCATACACTGACATGAATCAGCAGTTTAAGATAATTCACATACTATAGAATTCACCAATTTAAATTTTAAAATTCAGTGATTAGCATATATTTATAGAAGTGAGCGACTTCCCGTACCATAAAATTTAGAACATGTGTGTGTGTTAGCTGCTCGGTTGTGTCCAACTCTTCGCGACCCTGTGGACTGTAGCCTGCCAGGCTCCTCTGGGCTATTATGCTTCCACTTTAGGCTATTGTGGATAGTGCTACTCTGAACACTTGTGTGTATATTTTTGTTTGGGTATATATATTCAGTTTTCTGGGGTACATAACTAGGAATGGAATGCTGGATCATGTAGTAATTTTATATTCAAAATTTTGAGGAACTGCCTGTTTTCTATGTCTGTGCCATTTTATATTCCATTCACAAAAGCAATAAATAAGGGTTCAATTTATCTGTTTCCTTGCCAGTACTTGTTATTGCCTGCCTTCTTTAGTTATAGCCATTTTGGTGCATGTGAAGTGGCATGCCACTATGGTTTTGGTCTGCATTTTCCTAATGGCTAATGCAATTCAACATCTTTTTGTTCAGTATTGGTCACTCACATATATATTCTTTTGAGATATGTCTAATCAGAACCTTTGCCCATTTAGAAATGGGATATTGATCTGTTTAGTTTTTAGTTCTGTCCTGGATATTAGACTCTGACTAGACATATGATTTGCAAATATCTCTTCCATTCTGTGAATTGTCCTTGCACTTTTTTGATGGTGTCTTTTGAAGCACAACAGTTTTGACTTTTAAGGAAGCTCAATTTATCACTTTTTTTCCTTCTTTCATATCTTTTTTTCCTTTTGTGTTCTTCATGTCAGGTCTAAGAAACCATTCCCAACCTATTGGTCACAAAGATTTACTGTTATGTTTTATTGTATGGATATTTCAGTTTCAGTTTTTACATTTAAGCATAAGAGCCATTTCAGGCTAATTTTTTTTGTATGTCGTGAGGCAGGGTTCCAAGTACATGCTTTTATATATGGATACTCACTTTTCCTAGCACCATTTCTTGAAAAGATTCTTTTGTCTCCATAGGTTATCTCTAGCTTCTCAGTTCTGTTTCTTTGACCAATGTGCCTACCCTCATGACTACACAGACTTGACTACTCTAACTTTGCAGTGAGTTTAAGATCAAGTAGGATGAGACCTCCAACTTTGTCCTTTTTCAAAATTTTTTTGGTTCTTCAGACATCCACTTCTGAATAACCATAGTTTTTTGTTGGTCCATTCAAAAATTACATCCTATGGTAATAGTGGCTAGGGCCACTCTCAAGCTCACAAGTGCTTTTGCTCAAGACAACCACTGGACTTTATGTGTGTAACAGAAGTGCTCTATGCTTCTCTTTTCACAGAGGATATTAAATGATATGTACTCAAGGGCCAAGATTTAATATAATTAACACATTTTTCTACTTTATCAAAACTTCTTTGGAGAAATTAACTTTTTAAAAATTTATTCATTTTACAAATGTGTATGAGAATACAGTGACCATGAGTCCCACTGCCTTGATTCCTGCTAGGTCCACAGCAGTTTTGCCCATCACTGAATTTGCATCATCACTGCAAATATCAACACAGTAAAAAAGTAAACATTTTTCTGCATGTATTTAATAAAATCAAGTCTGGTAAAAAAAAAAATTGTTAGGAATAAAAATGCCATTTTAAGATGCCATTTTAGGAACTTCCTGGTGGTCCAGTGGTTAAGACTTTGCCTTCCAGTGGGCGCCGGTTTGATACTCATGGGGGAACTAAGATCCCGCATGCTGCTGCATTCAGAATAACAAATGGCACTAGAAAGCTTGAATCTCTCTGTGCAAGAAGAAAAGAAAAACAGCAACAAAACAACTGATCATACCTTGCATTGTATACAGAGATTAACTCAAAATGGATCATAGGTCTAAAATGTAAAACCTGAAAAAAGAATACAAAACCTAAATGCCATTTTATTGCCCACATAACTTCAGAAAACCTGTCAACACGGATTTAATTTGTATTTTATTACACATATCATTTAAGCTATATACAATAAAAATAATTGTCCAACAGCTTTATGGTACACGTCAAAACTGCTCTTTGACATATTTTTATGTTTTATGCTACTTATTTATACCTTAAAACAAAACATGACAAAATAAAAAAATAATTATCCAAGTAATCTTGTCATAGTTATGAATATTACTCCAATAGAAAATATAGTTATTATTAGTGGTATCATTATTTGGATAAGGATAATTTTTAGGTCTTTTAAAATATTCCCTTGATCCAGAATAGTCTATGTTTGTGTAGTGAGGTATTTTCTGTATACAATGCGTGTTGTGGCTATGGCATTTGAGATAGCATAAAATATTTTAGACAAAGCATTCTTTCAGTGAAATTTACATTTTTTCTACTAGTAATTACCAAATGCCAGAATTAATTTTTCTTAGATAATTATTCCTTTAGCATAGCTGACAATCCCAGGCATTTAACTCATTCATTAAAATGCAATAATGATTTCACCAATGGTTTTCACTACCAGTAATGACATGCATTATTACACATCACGAATTTCCATGAACAACAATGAGATACTATTTTACTGGTATTTACATTTATAGGACTATACTTTGCTAGTATTCCAATGTTTACATTTACTCATTAAAATAGCAGTTACTTTTCAATAAAAGTTAATTTGTGATTTGAGCCACTAAAACAATAAAATTGAAGCTTTTCTCAGTTTGCCTTGAAGAGTCATCTTCAGTTTTATAAAATGCCATTTTATAAAACATTATGTTTATAAAACATTAAAAAATGTTCAATTAAAATCAGGCTTTATATCTGGGAGGCAATATATCAAAATGTCCACATATGTTCTTTGATTAAAACACTTATTCAGTTGGAAAATCACTAATTGATATGCAAATATTTAATCCATTAAGGTGAGCTTTACTCAGAATATATGATTTGTCTTTCAGATTACAGCTCCTCATTGCAGACATGCTATTTTCACCCTATTTGTATGAAGCAGTGGTGACATGCTGAGACTGATTAGCTTAAACCACAGATGTGTTTGCCTTAGGGAAGTAGCAGTAGCCTAGTTTTCCCCATAAAGGCGATAGCCAGAATTCAGATTATTTCCAATCCAGAGCCACAACTGCCCCAATTCTAGTAGTTCAGTGATTAAATTGGAATATAGTAAAGAGAAAAGGACGACTGAACCTGTAAACATGTAATGTCTGTATGTTAAGGCTAAAAATAAGAATTCTGTATATTACTAGGGATTGGCTCTCACTATGCTAACATCGGTAGGCAACCCATTTGTGCAGCACTTGAAAAATTCATTTGCATCAGTCATCAACACATGGATGCATAATGAGGGCGGGTATTTTTCAGGAAGAGAACACACATTTAATTTGACATTTTCATGTTGAACTTGAGGCAGCCAGCTTCCCTGATTTTATTCCATCTTTTCATCCCACCAAACTTTCCCTCCTACTCATCAAATAATCACAGCATTCTTCACCCTGAAACACAGGCAGATGGGTTCTTGTGTCATTGTTTGTAATCCGATTGAAAGATCTGTTTTTGCTTCTGGTCCCTGTTCCACAGTTCTCTAAAATCAACATTCAGTTCCTTACATTTACAGTCTTTCTTTTTGCCTAGCAAAGAAATAAAACTTATCAATAGCATTCTTTTGCAAGTGTCTCATATACTTTATAATTATGCGTAATCTATGGGTAAGAGTAATTCACATGAAGTGTTGGAATCTTTTGGTTAATTCAATAACAGTAGTACACTTATAAAATGGAAGGTACCACATAAATGCTGTGTAATAACAATTTTATGGAAGTCATCTGCCCTTTCCCATAAATGTAAATACTTCATTATTTAAGCATGCATTTAAGAACCATTTTCCTGGGTTCTGTTTATCCATTGCCATTTATTCTGAATTACCTCATAATTAGATTATTTCTCATTTTCTTTGAATAATTGCTTGAAGCATATAAAAAGCTAAGTGTTAAGAGGTCTTTCCTTAACAGTGACTGTTAGAATTTTTTGAAAATGATTGTCCTAGGTTTCCAGGTTACATTTTTCTTTCCCCATTAGGATGTCTGAAATTCTTTGTTGAACAAGGGAAGGATATATAATATTATGTTTTTAAGCTGCCAATCAACACTTGTGTACCCACATTTGTGAATTTTTTTAACCTACAAAGAACTACATAAACCTAATGTGTGAAAAATAAAAAGAGCAAGCCCCACTGGGGACAGATGAAATACTGAAAAACATAGTAAGAATCAATAAATACTGAGCCCTGGAACAACATTTTGCATTGTGGCCTTTTCCATTCTTCAGATTCATTAAAAAGAAAAAAAAAAAAAGCTTGCCTTTTTTCCTGGGGAAAGTGAGACTACTTCCAGAGCTCATGGCAGTTGATTTTGCTGTTGTTCAGTCACTTAGTCCTGTTTGACTCTTTGCCACCCCATGGAATGTAGCCCACCAGGCTCCCTTGTCCTTCACAATCTCCTGGAGTTTGCTCAAATTCATGTCCATTGAGTTGGCAATGCTATCTAACCATCTCATCCCCTTTGGCCTCCTTCTCCTATTGCCTTAAATCTTTCCCAGTTACCATCGTTTCCAATGAGTTGGCTCTTCGAATCAGGTGGCCGAAGTATTGGAGCTTCAGCTTCAGCATCAGTCCTTCCAATGAATATTCAGGGTGGATTTCCCTTAGGATTGACTGGCTGGATTTCCTTGATGTTCAAGGGACTCTCAAGAGTCTTCTCCAGCACCACAATTCAAAAGCATCAATTCTTCAGCACTTAGCCTTCTTTATGGTCCAGCTCTCACATCTGTACATGACTACTGGAAAAACTGTAACTTTGACTATATGGATGTTTGTCAGCAGGCATAGTGATGTCTCTGCTTTTCAATACACTCTCTAGGTTTGTCATAGATATCCTTTCAAGGAGCAAGGGTCTTTCAATTTCATGGCTGCAGTACCATCCCTAGTGATTTTGGAGCCCAAGAAAATAAAGTCTGTCAGTGCTTCCACTTTTTCCCCTTCTATTTGCCATGAAGTGATGGGATCAGATGCCATGATCTCAGGTTTTTGAATATTGAGTTTCAAGCCAGCTTTTTCACTCTCTTCTTTCACCCTCATCAAGAGATTCTTTACTTCTTCTTTGCTTTCTGCCATCAGAGTAGTATCATCTGCATATCTGAGGTTATTGATATTTCTCCCAGCAGTCTTGATTCCAGCTTGTGATTCATCCAGACCTGCATTTCACATGATGTACTCTGCATATAAGTTAAACAAGCAAGGTGACATTATACAGCCTTGTCATATTCCTTTCCCAAGTTTGAACCAGTCAGTTGTTCTATGTCCAGTTCTATCTGTTGCTTCTTGACCTGCATACAGGTTTCTCAGAAGACCAGTAAGGTGGTCTGGTATTCCCTTCTGTTTAAGAATTTTCCATAGTTTGTTGTGATCCACACAGTCAAAGGCATTAGCATAGTCAGTGAAGCAGAAGTAGATATTTTTTCTATAATTCTTTCGCTTTCTCCAATATCCAGCCAATGATCTCTGTTCCTCTGCCTTTTCTAGTCCATCTGGGAGTTCTCTATTCAAGTACTGAAGAAGCCTAGCTTGAAGTATTTTAAGCATAACCTTGCTAGCATGGGAAATGAGTGCAATTGTGTGATATTTGAACATTCTTTGGCATTGCCTTTCTTGGCTTGGAGTGATTAGACATAGTTAAAATCTTTGCTTAAGAAGTACGAGTGTTTGGACTTTTTAGCTTGATAAAATGAAATTCGTATTCTGTATTTAGTAGACACTCTCACCTGATTTAATCACAAATCATAGAAATATCCCAATGAGAAAAGGAAAGGGAAGGGTGGCAATTACATGAGCGAACTGGCTTTCACAGCTCTACCATTTTCGCTGTTCGTTTTTAGTTCTCCATCTTCTTTGATTCTCTTTCCAAATCATCTAAAATAATTTCAAAGAAGTGCCTTGTAGGAAATCAGACTTTCTAGAGGCAGGCAACAGAAAGATTGAAATTTACTAGTGTGTGATTTTCACTAGGGGACAAATACCCTTTCAATCTCTTTCAATCAGATAAACAAAATGCTCGTTATTATTGATATATTTTAAGCTTTCTACTGCATAAGAATATGTTGTTCAGTATCAGGAAAAGGTAATTCTGAGAAGGTACAATATCTCTGCATCAGAGAGTTTACATACTAAGAATAAGTTGCTGGATAATTTTAAAAAATGAGGCATAAATGTCCTAATGATTTTTATTCAACTGATAGTCTTTCTTAAGATTATTATTTAGCATCATGTAGTGAAAATTTCATCATATTGGAGATTAAGAAACAGTGTTGCTTTTGACTCTGGCTTGACTGAGTGACCTTGGTTATGGTATTGAACATCTCTAGATTTCAAATGTATTATCTAAAGAAAACAAAGTTGATTGAACAACCTCTAATTCATAGTCATTCTGTATTATTTCTTATGAGGAAAAATGTCCTTTTCAAAGATGGGTGTTTTCACAGTTTTCCTGTTACTGCTTTAATGCCTCCTTTTTCTATCACATCTTTTGAATGGCTGTCTGGTACTTAAGAGCCTCTTATATATATCTATATACATATATCTATATATGTATATCTTTAGTGCTTATGTATTTTTTAATGAAATGAAAAACATTGATTTTTTCACACGGTTAAGCACTTCCATGGATTGTTAATTCTTCATAGCACTCTCTGAAATATTATTATGATTATACTCATTTTCCAGGTAAAAACTTGGAGACATAGTGAGATTCAGTTGCTAACCTAGGGTCCCATTAACAGTAAATGGGGAACTGAGTTTCAAGTCCAGACAGTCTGACTCTGGGGCTCACTTTCTTAACAATAGCACTGCATGTGTTATTTACCAACATGGCTGATTTCACACCATTCTCCATATTTTTCCATTTCCAGACAGATTGATATTTTTTGTTTCGAAACAGAAGCCTATGTTCTCAGCCAGGGCTGCAGACCTTTACATCTTGTCCCCCATCCTGGAATGCTTTTTTCAACTCTCACTTCTCTTGGCTCCAAATGACACAGTGCTCCATATGGCCTTTGCATCAGTTGATCAGCAAACAGTGACTATTACCATGGTAGAACACAAGGTCCCCAGATCTTGTCTCAGCACTGATTTTTTTCCAGCCAGTATCACATGCTATTGCCTGTAACATCACACCGTCTTTGAACATGTGTAGTCTGGCAGCTCCAATGCCCCATTGTTGGCTCAGGCCACTACCCACGCTTGCTCCAGACTCATCTATCTCCTACTTTGCTAAGACACATGCTATGCCTGGCATTTTCCTACACACAGTTCACACCACTAACGCCACAACTGTCTCATTAGGAATCGCTGCTTATCACTCCTCTAAAATCGGTATGGGAGTGAATATTTCTGCATCAGTTGCTTCAACTGATCTGAGAATAATCCTCTGCCTCATCACAGGCATACGGCAGTGCTCCCAACCGGATTTCAGGGCCCTGACTGTTCTAATGAGTGTCTCTGCTGCGCCGGAGACTCCTCAGATGACATCACATTTCTCCCAGATTTGCAATGTCTCTGATCCTCTTACAGGTAAATACACCCCTCCATCTCCCCGAGCAACAACTTTGGAATTCTAGATCACTCCTTCTTTCTCACCATGTGCACCCAGTCTCCCAAATCTGCTGGTTTTGCTCCTTTTGTGTGTTTCAAACTGTTTCCCCGCCCCGCCAATTCTCAGTCATTCCCTAAGTCTTTATTATTTTCTGTCATAATTATCACAGTAGCCTTCTTATCTGCTCTCTGTATTTCCCACCATGCCCTACTCCAGTTCTACCAGAGTAAATCTGGAGCAGTAATCTTAAAAATGGTTCTTCTTTCCGCTTTCCTCCATAATTTTCAGTGCAAAATTTAAACTCTGTCATAATTTTTAAGGCTTCTTCTTTCCTCCCTCCCTCCCTCTCTGTCCTCTTTTCCTGACACTTCTCCATGGGCTTCCCTGGTGGCTCAGCTGGTAAAGAATCCGCCTGCAACGCCGGAGACCTGGGTTCGATCCCTAGGTTGGAAAGATCACCTGGAAGGGAACAGCTACCCACTTCAGTATTATGGCCTGGAGAATTCCGTGGACTGTATAGTCCATGGGGTTGCAAAAAGTCGGACACGACTTTCACTTTCGCTTTCTTCCCTCCCTCCCTATCTCTCACCTCTTTTCCTGACACTTCTCAGGCAAGGTTCAGCAACCTTCCCCAAATGCAAGCACTTCCTCTGTATTCCTCCGCTGAAACTGCCAAAGACCCCAAAGCAGTTTAAAATAAATCTTAAGAGCTTATACTTTGAAGCTACATAAACCTGGTTTGAATTTCTGGTCCATCAATTACTAGCTTATTTGGATGAGCTTGGATAAACAATGTGGCCTCCCTAAGTTTTCGTTTCCTCAGCTGTAAAATCGGCAGAATAAAGGGCCAATCTCACAGATGTGTTAGGAGGGTTAAATAAGGTAATTAATGAAAAATCCTTACTATGATGCTTGGGACACAGTAATTGCTGCATGAATGTTGATGCTATAACTGATACAATGCCTAGAATTAAATGAAATGATAATTAAATTTTTAAATGAATAAAAAATGAGTGAGTGAATGAACAGGATGTGTGAAATTGAATCTAAGGAGGAGAGAAAATGCTCCAGGTCAATGATAATTTCAGGAGACTTCAAGTATAATAAATAAGCAGCACTTCAGTTGTATCCATTTTTCTGCCTTCAAATATGTTCAGCTGATATTATTTTAGTACAAAAGAAACCATTAAAAGCTTATTTTTGGTCTTTTATATTTCCACTGCCATGTTCTTCGTGCCATTTGAGAGGTACTTTTTACTACTTCCAAGATTGTGGTCTTTGTCCATCTTTACTGAATTAGAATAAGCACAAAGCTCTTCCTATTGCCGAAGCCAGCTGAGGTTCCTGGCCTGGAGGGGCACGGATGAAGGAAAGCTGTTGTCAGCACATTTAGGGCGCATCAGGGAACAATTGAGCAGTGTGCAGGGTCTGTGCAGTCACTTGCTCTCATTAGATACTTTTTAAATGTTTGCCTGCTTGCCAGAGGCAAAGATGGCAAACTTCAAGTAATTGGGAACAAAATTTTTATTGTCCCCTGCAGTTCCATAAAAACTGAAGATTAATATGTTTTTCTTTTTTTTTTTTTCTTTTTTTTTCCTGAATGGCTTTCTACTTCAAACCTTTGGTTGAGAGTCTGGGTCTATGATCAGTATCTGGAATCCTTAGCAGGTAGATAGGATGAGAGGGTTTAACAGGTGTTTCTGTAGGTGGTAAAGTGGATCCAGCAAGATACTAGTAGCTTATGTATTTAAACTCTTGCTAATTTACATTGTGATTCCCATATATGATCTCATTTGGGCTGTTTCCCATATATTATCTTATTTGGGGAGGGGAGGTAGTTTTCTTAACCTTCTTTTACACTTGACAAAAACTTAGGATAATCAGGGATCAGTTAATTGCTCAAATTCACTTTCTAGGGGTGCCATTGTTAAGGTCATTTATGGTGAATCACATACCCTTTCCCTTCTAATCTCCAAATCATCTTGGAGACTGATTTTTTAATGGATTTAAAAATTGAAGAGGCAAGAAATCCTACCATTGAGGGGATAAGTGATGTGGCAGATGTCTTTCACTCAAGGCAAATTCAAGAATGTACATTTAGGGAAGTGTGTCCTGTAGAGCAGGGGTCCCCAACACCTGGAACCACTACCAGTTCATGGACTGTTAGGAACCGTGTTGTATAGCAGAAGGTGAACAGTGGGTGAATAAGTGAAGCTAATTCTGTATTTACAGATGCTACCCATCACTTACATTACCGCATTCCTACCTGAGTTCTGCCACCTGTCACATCAGAGGCAGTATTAGATTCTGTGCTTGAATAATCCTGAAAGCATCCCTTCCAACCCCACCCAGGTTTGTGGAAACATTGTCTTCATGAAACCAGTCCCTAGTGCCCAAAAGTTTGGGGACTGTTGCTATAGAGTGAAGAGGTTTGTCTAGACTGTTGTTACTTGAAGAAGATAGGGAGAAGAAATTAGAGGGGAAAAAAGTAGCTACAGCAAAGAATTTCTCTTTCTATTGCTCCAGTTACCATTTACACTTACCTGCTGATGAAATAAAAACTCATATTTTAAGGCAAGACAAAAAAAAAAAAAAAATAAGCATAAAACTATCTGTCCATTTGGGCCTCCTCCCTCCCCTCTAGTATGCCCTGTTCATCTGTATTTTGCTTTCACCAGATCTCCCAATGGCAGAAATACCTGCTCAAGCATAAAGATCATTTTTTCTTCTTCTAAAGTTAGTCATGTAATTGCCTAGCAGATAACATTTCTTTCTCATTCTGTAAGGGGCTAGGATGACCCACTACTTGCCTTGTGTGTACAGACGACTTTGTGCAATTTATGTCTATATATCATTTGCCTTAGACACAGTGATTGGTGCAAAAACAGACTGGTCAAATGACCTGGGGAGATACTGGGCCATACCTGATGGAAGTTTATAGCTTAAAAAGTTGCTTATGACCTTATTAATGAAACTAGTTAATGTTACTTGTATTCTGCTATTTGCAGTTGAGTTGCTCAGTTGTGACCAACTCTTTGCAACCCCATGGGCTACAGGCTTCCCTGTCCATCACCAACTCCTGGAGCTTGCTCAAAATCATATCCATCAAGTCGGTGATGCCATCCAACCATCTCATCCTCTGTCATCCCCTTCTCTTCCTGCCTTTAATCTTTCCCAGCATCAGGGTCTTTTCTAAGGAGTCAGTTCTTCACATCAGGTGGCCAAAGTATTGGAGCTTCATCTTCAGCATCAGTCCTACCAATGAATATTCAGGACTGATTTCCTTTAGGATGGACTGGTTGGATCTCCTTGCAGTCCAAGGAACTCTCAAGAGTCTTCTCCAACACCACAGTTCAGAAGCATCAGTTCTTTGGTGCTCAGCTTTCTTTATGGCCAACTCTCACATCCATACATGACTACTGGAAAAATCATAGCTTTTTTACAAGATTGTTGTTTTTTGTATTCCAAATGTATGAGTGAGCCTCAGATAAAACTAATGATGATTAGACAACTAGAATTGATTGATCAAATATATAGTCCTATAAGATCATTGACTGCAATAATGTAACTCTAGATATGGGAAGAAGAAACCAGAAGGAGCAATTTCTTGAGCCATAACAGACTAGTAGGACAGGAGGTCCAGAGGCTTTTGACTGCTGTTAACAGGCAAGGTCCAGTAATAGCACCTTGAATGGCCAATCAATGAAATCCTTGCTTAACCTGGGAGTGAGAATTCCTATACTGTGGGACAAATTGGTTATGAAATACCTCCTAAACCTTGGTGTAAATTAAGACCAAAAGGAAAGGGATTATAAAATAAAGAGGTTGCCCACCATCTAGCTCTAAAATAATCAATTTATTAGCTACTACAGTCACTGACCTACTGTACACCTTGAAAGGAATTCAGGATGAAGATCAGGATGAGGTATTCTGGGGAAACTGACAGAACAGGCCTTCAAATAGATATTTTCAGGAGATTTTTTTTTTCCTGATCCTGGATTCTTCAATCTTCTCATACTTAGAAAATCACTCAAACCATTAAATAAGATGTCTATTCCTCATTACTAGCAGCAACCGTCTACTGAGATGTGTGCTTGATTGCATGTTCCCTCTTCTTCAAAATGACACACCTGCTGGCCTCCTCCTACATCTCTTTCAGAGCAGTGCTCAGAGCTTTCTGAAAGCCCGTTTGCCAGGTTATAATCCTCAGAATGGCTTGAATAAAATTTTCTATTTCCTTCTTAGATTGACTGTTGATTAATTTTTTGTAGACACTGCCACAACCACAGCGTGAACCAGTTTGTTGTTGAGACTTTTGAGCTTGCCCTGGAATCTGTTTCCATGCCCTGACATCAGAGACTGAAAGAGTCTGATCCCATCAAAACTGGAAGGGTCTCCCAGAGCAAACAACTTTCACTTCAAAATCATGTCATATCATTAATTACCAATGCCTTAAAATATCATTATTCTTAGCTTTTTGACCTATGCTTTCTAGCATTGTTTTTTAATCTTCATTGGGACTTTCGAAGTTGTTCCTGTTTTTGAATGTCATTATTTTCTGGCATTGTGGGTTGTGGTGGTGAGTAGTTGTGGTTCTCTGAATTCTTTGCATCTTTCTTGTTTTCCACCTTCAGTGGTGTATTCAGTGAATACTTTTGAGCTCCTACAGTGTACTAGAGGTACAAAGATGAATGCAAAATGTTCTTCAGCTTTACCATTGGTTGAGGGAGATATCGATGTGTTTTTGAAAACTTACAGAATAAGGGGATTTCCCTGGCAGTCCAGTGGTTAAGTCTTCACCTTGCAATGCAGGGGCTGGGGATTTGATCCCTGGTCATGGAGTTAAGATCCCACCTGCCTTGAGGCCAGAAAAAGAAAAAACAAAAATTCCCACATAAAATGGAATACTGTTAACAAATTCAATAAAGACTTTAAAAACGGTCTAAATCAAAACAATTTTTTAAAAAGCTATTAAAAAATGGAGATATGTGTACTACTAGTCAACTCAATAGGGATCACTGTTGGCTCCTTCTAAGGAAACTTGAGTCTCTCTGTCCACCACAACCAGGATTCCCTCTGGTGAGCAAGACCACAGCTGATTCTGGAAAGACCTTGGTATTCCCTACACCTACACCCCACCCATCAACAAACTGCCAGGAATAAATCACTTGGCAACCCTGTGGTAAATCTAGTCCACCAGGACTCATTATATCTATCATCACTATCCAGTATATAGACTCCTCAGCATTTACTCTTTTCAGCAGACTCACCTCAGATTCTTTTAGACCTCCTGCTCCTAATGCTTCCCTAGTGACTCTGACAATAAGGAATTTGCCTGAAATGCAGGAGACCCGGGTTTGATCCCTGGGTCAGAAAGATCCTCTGGAGAAGGGAATGACTACCCACTCCAGTATTCTTGCCTGGAGAATTCCATGAACAGAGGAGCCTGGCAGGCTATGGTCCCTGGGATCACAAAGAGTCAGACATGGCTGAGCAGCTAATATTTTCACTTTATTCACTTCACTGCTGACCAATCCTAATGCTACTTCTCTTGGCACTGCCTTCTGGTCCTGACCTCTGTATTTTACTCTGTGAAACTCCCTGATTATAGTTAACACACTGTCCCATGTTTTCTGCAACTGATGGCCTTAATTGAAAAAGATACCTTCCTTACATCAAGTCTTCTTTTGTTCAAGTGGGAAAATCTATTATCAGGAGGGAGATAGTCACAAGAGTTTATGTGTATTTACAGCTACAAGAATTCTCAAAATCTATAAGAATTCTCAAAAATAGTTTTTTGTTTTGGTGTTGTTTTTAGAAGCCATGGGGTGAGAGCTTCACAAATGTGTTCTTGTGATCTTGAAATTTTTCCATAGTAAGCACCTAACACTTGACTGGATCTTCAAGTATCAGAGTACCTATAAAAGTAAGAGCATAAAAATTAACCATTTGGTGAACTTATGAAGTAGAAACATACTCACAGACCTAGAAGACAAACTTATGGTTAGCAGAGGGGCAAGGGGGCAGGAATAAACTAGAAATTTGGGATTAACAGATACACACTACTATATATAAAACAGATAAATAACATGGTCTTACTGTATAGCACAGGCAAGTATATTCAATATTCTCTAATAAGCCATAGTGGAAAATAATATGAAAAAGAATAATTATATATATATATATATATATATATAAAATTTTACACTTAACTGTGATTTTTTTGTTCCTTTGTAATTTATTTTTCACTTCTGTTATTTCCTGAAATGAAGAGGCTGGTATGTTTGCTTCCTGCTGGAGAAAATACTATAAGGAATTTTGTGTCATTTTGCATAACTGAGTAATGAAGTATTCTGATTACCAGAAGGAAAACAAAAAAAAGTCAAGCTACAAACTTTCAAGAAATAAAGGTGTAGTGTGTGTATGTATTAGTCGCTCAGTCATATCCAACTCTTTGTGACCCCATGGACTGTAACCCACCAGACTCCTCTGTCCATGGGATTGTCCAGGCAAGAATACTGGAGTTGGTTGGCATTCCCTTCTACAGGGGATCTTCTGGATCCAGGGATTGAACATCCCACACTACATGTGGGATTGAACATCCCACACTATAGTTAGATTCTTGACTGACTGAGCCACCAGGGAAGCCCAAAGCTGTAGTAGACTATACCTAATAATAATCCTGCTCTTAGCCCATGCAGTATCACAGTAATCCAAGTCTATGCCCAACCACTAATGCTGAAGAAGCTGATGTTGAACGGTTCTATGATGACCTACAAGATCTTCCAGAACTAACACCAAAAAAGAGATGTCCTTTTCATCATAGGGTACTGGAATGAAAAAGTAGGTAGTCAAGAGATACCTGGAGTAACAGGCAAGTTTGGCTTTGGAATACAAAATGAAGCAGGGCAAAGCTAACAGAGTTTTGCTAAGAGAATGCCCTGGTCATAGCAAACATCCTCTTCCAACAACACAAGAGACGACTCTACACATGGACATCACCCGATGATCAATACTGAAATCAGATTGATTATATTCTTTGCAGCCAAAGGTGGAAAAGCTCTATACCATCAGCAAAAACAAGACCAGGAGCTGACTGTGGCTCAGATCCTGAATTCCTTATTGAAAAATTCAGACTTATTGAAGAAAGTGTGGAAACCACTAGACCATTCAGGTATGACCTAAATCAAATTCCTTATGAGTATATAGTGGAAGTAATAGACAGATTCAATTAGATCTGATTAGATCTTATAGACAGAGTGCCTGAAGAACTATGGACAGAGGTTTGTGACACTGTATAGGAGGCAGTGATCAAGACCATCCCCAAGGCAAAATGGTTGTTTGAGGAGGCCTTACAAATAGCTGTAAAAAGAAGAGAAACAAAAGGCAAAGGAGAAAAAGAAAGATATACCCATTTGAATGCAGAGTTCCCAAGGATAGCAAAGAGAGATAAGAAAGCCTTCCTAAGTGATCAATGCAGAGAAACAGGGGAAAACAATAGAATGGGAAAGACTAGAAATTTTTTTCAAGAAAATTAGAGATACCAAAGGAACATTTCATGCAAAGATGGGCACAACATAGGACAGAAATGGTATGGACCTAACAGAAGCAGAAGATATTAAGAAAAGATAGCAAGAATACAAAAAGAACTATACAGAAAAGATATTAATGACCCAGTTAACCACAATGGTGTGATCACTCACCTAGAGCCAAACATCCTGGAATGCCAAGTCAAGTGGGCCTTAGGAAGCATCACTACGAACAAAGCTAGTGGAGGTGATGGAATTCCAGTTGAACTATTTCAAATCCTAAAAGATAATGGTATGAAAGTGTTGCACTCACTGTGCTGGCAAATTTGGAAAACTCAGCAGTGGTCACAGGACTGGAAAAAGTCAGGTTTTATTCCAATCCCAAAGAAAGGCAATGCCAAAGATGTTCAAACTACTGCACAACTGCACTCATCTCACACGCTAGCAAAGTAATACTCAAAATTCTCCAAATGAGACTTCATCAGTACATCAACCAAAAACTTCCAGATGTTCAAACTGTGTTTAAAAAAGGGAGAGGAAGCAGAGATCAGATTGTCAACATCCATTGGATCATTGAGAAACAAGAGAGTTCCAGAAAAACAACTGCTTCTGCTTTATTGACTATGCCAAAGCCTTTGACTGTGTAGATCACAATAAACTGTGGAAAATTCTTAAAGTGATAGGATTACCAGACCACCTTATCTGCCTTCTGAGATATCTGTATGCAAGTCAAGAAGCAATAGTTAGAACTTGACATGTAATATTGGACTGGTTCCAAATTTGGAAAGGAGGATATCAAGGCTCTGTCTTGTCACCCTGCTTATTTAACTTATATGCAGAGTGCATCATACAGAGTGCCAGACTAGATGAAGCACAAGGTGGACTCAAGATTGCCAGGAGAAATATGAATAACCTCAGATGTGCAGATGACACCACCTTTATGGCAGAAAGTGAAGAGGAACCTGAGAGCCTCTTGATGAAAGTGAAGGAGGAGAGTGAAAAAGCTGGCTTGAATTTCAACATTCAAAAAACAAAGATCTTGGGATCTGGTCCCATCACTTCATGGCAAATAGATGGGGAAGCAATGGAAACAGTGACAGAATTTATTTTCTTGGGCTCCAGAATCACTGCAGATGGTGATTGCAGCCTTGAGGTTAAAAGACACTTACTCCTTGGAAGAAAAGCTATGACCAACCTAGAGAGCATATTAAAAAGCAGAGATATTACTTTGCTGACAAAGGTCCATCTAGTCAAAGCTATGTTGGAGAAAACTCTTGAGAGTCCCTTGGACTGCAAGGAGATTCAACCAGTCCATTCTAAAGAGGATCAATCCTGAGTGTTTCCTGATGCTGGGAAAGATTGAGGGCAGGAGGAGAAGGGGACGACAGAGGATGAGATGGTTGTATGGCATCACTGACTCAATGGACTTGGGTTTGGGTGGACTCCGGGAGTTGGTGATGGACAAGGAGGCCTGGCATGCTGCGGTTCATGGGGTTGCAAAGAGTCGAACATGACTGAGTCACTGAACTGAACTGATAAAGTAACATAAATGGAATTATATATGCTGTTTCTGAGCAAATAACAGAAGTAAAAGTCTCAAGGTCACTTTCTTGAAGTCTAGAAACTTCTTGCAAAGAATAAATCACTAATCTGTTTTCTAGATATCATTATCTTCTTTCAAATGTGATATTCATGTTTTTGCCAGTGCCAGTAATATATTCTCCTATTCCACCTCCTCTGTGCCAGCAAGACACAATGTTGAAATAAAGAGAACAGGAGTACTGAATGAAATCCTCTTCCTAGCTTTGTGACCAAGGATAACTTAAAGAAACTTTTTGACATTTCCCAATTTTATTATTTTAATCTATCAAATGGAAATATTTTTTTAGCAGGTTGAGTTCTTGTGAGAAGCAAATAAGGCAATTTGGGTAAAGCCTTTAGAATTGTTCCAGCAAATGCTTTCTTTTAACACTATCACTTTTTATTTTTACATTTAGTAGTTCATAGGTGAGGCCCTATTATTTTGAGATTTTATGAACACATCTTTTAAAAGTTGAAATGGACTTATCATCTTCTAATGGTTGTTTTTCCAGATGTAAGAGGCATAATCCCTTTAGTTGGTGCTTATCACCCATGGCATTGTGAGTGCAGCATCTGGTAGCTGAAAATGAAAGTGAAGTTGCTCAATTGTGTCTGACTTTTTGCGACCCCGT
The DNA here is from genome assembly GCF_033118175.1 of Dama dama. Lineage (NCBI taxonomy): Eukaryota > Metazoa > Chordata > Mammalia > Artiodactyla > Cervidae > Dama > Dama dama. The sequence continues at coordinate 84,646,354 of NC_083698.1, read as the reverse complement.
GGAATGTAGCCCACCAGGCTCCTCCATCCATGGGATTTTCCAGGCAAGAATACCAGAAGAGTTGCTGTTTCCTTCTCCAGGGGATCTTCCTGACCTGGGGATCAAACAAGGGTCCCCTGCATTGTGGGCAGACTCTACCATCTGGAAGCTCTTCTGGTCGCTGAGGGCATAAGGAATTATTGTGGAGGTAGAGGAGGATTCAGGATTGTCCTAGTCTCTCAGCTTGAAAGTTCTGCCTCCTACTGAAGCAAAGTCAGCTTTTTCTGTATCTTCCTTTTCACTTCCTTACTCCTGCATAGACTGTGTTATCATTTTGGTCACTGGACAAAGCTTCTAATATTTTAAATGTTTTATACTTTCTAACTAGATTCAAAGTTTGCTGAAGTTTTGGTATCTTCCCTTATCAGTTATTTGGGACACAGGTTTAATGACTGTTTCCCAAAAGGAACATGTAAGCGGTTTACTTTCTGAAATCTTTTATGTCTGTGAATGTTTCCCTCTTAGTTCACCTGTTAAGGACTACATGAATTTTTTTTTTTTTTAATTTTCTTGAGTGTCATCTTTCTTTTCCTCTGAGCCTACAGGATAGTGCTTGCTTTCTGTGTTTCTGCAGGGAGTTTTCTTAGGCTCCTGTTGTTTTATTTTTCTCTTTTTTCAGTCATGTGCAAAATTTCCCCACAGTCCCATAGCTCTGCAGTCTTATCTTCTTGAGCTGGATGCTTGAATCCCTTCCTCAGTTCCACGGCAAGAACTTGGGAAAAAATATACTCTAGTCCATTTCCCCATTTCTGATACTCTTCTCCCTTTATAACCTCTTTCTTGGAGACACTGAACCAATTGATTATATTAAAAATTATACTTCTCAACATACATTTCCCCCAAATTCTTCTTAATTCTTTTCCTTTCTTGAAAGTCTTAATTATAATTGCATTAAAAAAACCATAATTTCTCTTTCCATTATTTCACTTTGTATGACACCCACACATGAAAGTCGTAATTTCAGTTTTAGATTCATTTTCAATATATCAGTATTTGGGGAAAATATTTAAATTCCTATATACCTTTTTGAATATTTTGCTTAGTATTTAGATGTGAAGTTTTGTTTTTATTTGGTTAGAAAATACACAGTTTTTCTCTTTAAAAAAATTTATTTTTATTTATTTGACTGTAGCGAGTCTTAGTTGAGGCATGCAAGCATCTAGTTCCCTGACTAAGAATAGAACCCAGGCCCCATGCATTGGGAGCATGGAGTCTTAGCCACCAGATCACCAGGGAAGTCCCTTTCTCTTTTTAATCACAAGTCCTTTCCACGTTCTTGCTTATGTTTATATGTTTTTTGTCAGTCAGTCAGTTCAGTCACTCAGTCGTGTCTGACTCTTTGCAACCCTGTGAACCGTAGCACACCAGGCCGCCTGTCCATCACCAACTCCTGGAGTCCACCCAAACTCATGTCCATTGAGTCGGTGATGCCATCCAACCATCTCATCCTCTGTTGTCCCCTTCTCCTCCTGCCCTCAATCTTTCCCAGCATCAGGGTCTTTTCCAATGAGTCAGCTCTTCGCATCAGGTGGCCAAAATATTGGAGTTTCAGCTTCAGCATCAGTCCTTCCAATGAACACTCAGGACTGATCTCCTTTAGGATGAACTGGTTGGATCTCCTTGCAGTCCAGGGGACTTTCAAGAGTCTCTGTGGTCCAGTTTAATTTCTCTGTATTTGTGATTTTATACATCCCATACTTGCTTTAAAGGTAGTTGAGTATCACTGGGTCTTTATTGAAGAGCTAGTGAGTCCCTCTCCCTTTGTCTATCTTCTTGCTCATATCTACTCCAGAAGGTAGTTTACCTAGGAAAAAGACCTGCATTCTTTATTTTATTCATTTTAACTCCAACCTTTCTAATTTTGTCTTTTTCATGTAAATATGTGTGTGAACTCTGAGTTAATTACTATGCTAGACACCGGCTCTACAGCTGAAATAGGGCAGTCCAACAGAGTAGTCTAACAGAGAACACCAATATTAAGTACAGTAAGGTAAAGTTCTTCTGTGAAGAAATGGAAAAGCAAGGAAAAAAAAGACCTTTCTGGTACTGACATTTTTCTAATCCATAACGAAACAGCTTAATGACCCAAAATCGTTGCCCACCACACAGAAGTTCTGATCAGTTTTATGGGACTCCAGTTTATGTGGGACTCTTTCAAAGAACTTACTCCCCAAAATACCTTATTCCAGAACTTTACTTGCAGGAATATTCAGCATATCTGTTGTTTGCTTCAACTGTTACCCTTTGCCTCAGGTCTCAGTAGCTAGTTTCTTTTCCTTTCCCAATGTTTATGAGGAATTTCATTGCATAGTCTCCTCATTCTCCTGAGAGAGTTCCAAGTTAGGTAAAATAAAAGCGACCCCTCTGCATGACTCCTCTCAGAGAGGTCAAAAGAGACAGAGACAAATTTTTGAGAACAAGGTTCTCTCTGCTCTTTCTGGAACCAGACAATGTCCAGAATGGGAACTGGCAAGCTGTGGAGGAGAGATGGGGCAAAGGCAAGTCAAAGCATCACAAAGGTCTCCCACTTGGTTTCAGTCCTGGTTCTCCTGATTAAGCACTCGCATGGCTGCTGCAAACCTCAGACTGGATATTATTCCAGAGTTCTGATAAGGTTGATTCTGCATGTTTTTTTGTGGGGTTTTTTTGCCAGAATTTTTAGTGTTTCTGTAACATGATAGTCCCCCAGAGGTCCCTGCTCTGCCATTTTCACTGATGTTACTCTCAACTTGTATTTTTTACTTAAAAGGCATGTGTGAGCACAATCCCATAGAAACACATAAAAGCTTCTTCATTCTTTTTATATCATTACAATGTTCTATTTTGTTCAGTTCAGTCACTCAGTCACGTCTGACTCTGCAACTCCATGGACTGCAGCACACCAGGCCTCCCTGTCCATCTCCAAGTCTGGGAGTTTACCCAAACTCATGTCCATTGAGTCGGTGATGCCATTCAACCATCTCATCCTCGTCGTCCCCTTCTTCTTCTGCTTTCAATCTTGCCCAGCATCAGGGTCTTTTCCAATGAGTCAGTTCTTCGCATCAGGTGGTCAAAGTATTGGAGTTTCAGCTTCAGCATCAGTCCTTCCAATGAATATTCAGGACTGATTTCCTTTAGGATGGACTGGTTGGATCAAGCACAAGCTGGAATGTAGATTGCCAGGAAAAATATCAATAACCTCAGATATGCAGATAACACCACACTTATGGCAGAAAGAGAAGAAGAACTAAAGAGCCACTTGATGAAAGTTAAAGAGGAGAGTGAAAAAGTTGGCTTAAAACTTAACATTCAGAAAATAAGATCATGGCATCTGGTCCCATCAATTCATGGCAAATAGATGGGGAAACAGTGGAAACAGTGACAGACTTTATTTTTTGGGGCTCCAAAGTCACTGCAGATGGTGATTTGCAGCCATGAAATTAAAAGGCGCTTGCTCCTTGGAAGAAAAGTTCTATTGTGTAGTTCTACTCTAAAGATTTAATGAATCTCCTATTGCTATACATCTAGCTTATTGACAGCCTTTTGCTATGACAAGTGGTGTGTAATGAGAACATGTTATTTCATCACTCTGCTTATATATTTCTATATGATAAATTCTGACATTGGTGTGCCAGTGGATATGTGCATTTGTAATTTCAAGAATATTACCAAATTATGTTATATATGACTGTTACCAGTTTACCTATTGACCAACAGTTACAGGAATTCAAGATTTACTATAAGCTTTCTAACATAGTGCTTCATCATTTTTTTTCCTCTTTTCCAGTTTGATGCAGTATGTTTTATTTGTCTGACACTTTGTGACCCCATGACTGTAGCCTGTCAGGCTCCTCCATCCATGGGATTTCCGGACAAGCATACTGGACGGGGTTGCCATTTTCTTCTCTAGGGGATCTCTCCAACCCGGGGATCGAATCCGGGTCTCCTGCATTGCAGGTAGACTCTTCACCATCCAAGCCACCGGGGAAGCCACAGTTTTTATTTGCATTTCTTCAGATATTAATGAAGATGAACATCTTTTTTTAATGAACTAGAGACCTACTTTTTTTTTTAACTTATGTGACTATTCTGTTCATTTATTGCACATACTTATATGGCAATTGCTACTGGTGTGTGAGAATTTTGTATTGAGAGAACACTCATAATGTTTCTGGAGTTTTCCTGATAGCTCAGCTAGTAAAGAATCCACCTGCATTGCAGGAGACCCTGGTTCAATTCCTGGATGAGGAAGTTCCCCTGGAGAAGGGATAGGCTACCCACTCCAGTATTCTGGCCTGGAGAATTCCATGGACAGAGGAGCCTGGCAGGCTACAGTCCATGGGATTACAAAGAGTGGGACATGACTGAGCAACTGCATGAGCGACTTCCACTTTCACTACATGAAACATATATTGGGATTTTTTTTGTTTTTAACCAACAAAAGAGGGCAAAGGAATGATAAATATTACTAAGGAAGCGGGGACTTCCCTGGTGGTCTAGCAGTTAAGAATCCACCTTGCCATGCAGGGGATGTGGGTTCCATCCCTCACAGGGGAACAAGATCCCACAGGCTGCAGGACAACTAAACCTGCCCGCTGCAACTATAGAGTCCATGCCCCACAATGAAAGATCGCACGTGATGCAACTAAGAGCCAACACAACCAAATAAATAAGTATTATAAAATAAAGAATAAAGAAACTTGAAGGACTGCAACATAAGATTATGAGTTTTAGCACATAATTTTATTAATTTTTGGACAGACATCCAGAGAAAATACTTTCTTTAAGAATTTTCAGTGACACTGGACATACTTTGGTTGTATCATGTGGTTTATAAAGAAAAATTGCAAAATTCTGGTAGTTCCACTTAGAGATAAAATTAAGTAGTTATGAAGGAATAAAATCAATAAGACTTCAATTTGAGAAACATAATTGCCTATTAAAGTAAGTAGGGTTAACTTTTATGTGCAGGACATGGATGCAATTTCTAAGAAATATTATTATGTTTTGTACTTGCTAAAGATATGTCTTATAGCTTTAATACTGAACCTATCACCTATACTTATCTTTGAAAGATAAATTCTCAAATATATTAAAAAATTAGCTAAAACACTGTAATATCAAGTTTTAAAATTGTATAAGCTGTGAGCCAGTGCACATTCAACATGATTTAACTGCAGCATTAAATTTTGAGATATTATTTTTTAAACTCACAAAATTTCTACAGGTAACTTAGGCACATTAATTAATTACACAAGATTTTTGAAAATGGAGAGTTGACTTTGTTTCATGAATGAGGAAGGCTTCTTTCTTGGAAACTAAAATTTTTCAGTTAGTGCCAAAACCCACATAATTGTTTTGACATCAGCTTACTCTTTACAGTCTTTTGATGATTATTTGTTGAGATCTCTCAGCTTTAATTTACCCAGCTCTCTCCAAATATAATCCAGCTTATTTTAAACCCTATTTGAAAAGATTTCCTTATGCCAATAGAAACATTTTAAAATCAGGTTGGGAGATACACAGAAAAGAAAGTAAGTATTTGTTCCACCAAATCATTTGTTGCAGATTACCTGAGTTATAATCAGCCTAGCCTGTAGGAATTTAGTTTCTGAAGATGGAAACAACCCCAAGAAACTGACTTGCATTTTTCATTTAATTCAAGTTACAGAGACTGGTTTTGATGGGAGTTAGTCACCATAAATATGGGATCTCAATCCTTTCCAAAACCCAGTGGCATAAGAAAAAAGTATTTATGTAGCTCATAAATTTGTAAGTTAGCTGGGTTGGGGGGTACTTTTCTGCTCTTAACTAGGCCCTCCCAGATGTCTTGGGCAGGCTGGCTTTGGGGTCATCTTGAATGGTTTTGATTGAGATATCTCATCTGTTTTCCTTCTGTCTCATCTTCCAGCAAACTAAGGACAGCATGTCTTTCTCCTGGATGACAGGGAACAGGAGGGAATCCCAACTGTGCCAGTGATTTTCAAACTTGTACTTGAGCAAGTCACATGGCTGACCCCAGAGTCAGAACAGGAGGGCCCTACAAGGCTAGGGCAAAGAGCATTAATACAGGGCAAAGTAGAGAGTGAGGGCCATTTGGCAATCTACCACTGTGGTGTCCTAGGATTGCATCGTACAACATGTATACTATCTGCTTTGCTGCTCCTGGAGAACAGAACTACTTCAAAGCTTATAAAGCCTCACTGGGGAGGCAGGCTTAAAGCTGTCCTGCCTTATGGCACCATGTTCCACAAATGTTGCACTCAAATATTCAGAGCTCCTACCGATGACTAATAATAGGAAAGATGTCATTTGGGAACATTATTCTGATGTTAAGGTCTACTGAAACTTCAACAACAATGCAATTCAGAGTTTTCCAGATTTATCTCTTAGGAGGAATAATGGAAACTCAATTATAGGTTGAATTATTACTCTCGAGCAACCAATTTGTGAAGGATAATGATCTAACCTAGAAGATGAAAGTTTTCATATGATTAGGTTCTTCAGTCCATGAAGCATTGTCAAACACCTGAGAGTAATATGAAAAAGATCTCCCCTCCCTTTCTTGAGCTAATTAAAAAGAATGGTGTCTCTAAAGGGTCTTCATGCACAGATCTTCTACAAGGGCCTTACTCTGATATTTCAGTTGTAAATCGTGACTCACAGCAGCTAGGTTTTCTTCAGGATCACACAGTTTATTTTTAAGATGTAGTATGAATTTTTTGTGTTAGGCCCTTTGCTAAACAAATACCCTCACTAGTCATTTCACAAAACTGTACAACACAATTAATAACATTTTTTGTATTTCTGTTTTTTCTATCCCATAAAAAGTCTAATTGTTAAAAGAATTCCATTTCCTATGATTTGTCATTATGTGGGTTTTGACATGCTTCTCTCAATTTCATAGTCTTATAATAAGCACATGAAATTCTAAATTTTTTTCAGTTAAACTCGGTAACTTAACTCGGTACATGAAGCATTGTGATATAACTACTTACTAGTAATAATAGCTAAATTTTACCAGATGCTTACAGTGACTCCAGTATAGCATGTTTAAAGTTTGTATCATATAGAAACAAGGATATTTCAATTGTCAGGAAGTTGAAGCTCAGAGCAACTAGGTTTTTCAGAAATCATTTCTTGTAGATGAAAGAAGGGTTTGTGCTCATCTTGGGAGCCCTTTCTACACTGAAGTCTGGAAATTGCTTCCTGGTAGAAAATCAGAAAGATTGTAGGATTTATCTCCTTTGTGGCGCTTTTCTAAGGTGTCACAGAGGTCTAGAGGTCTTATATTGCCTCTTGTTTAATGTCTGAAAACAGTTGTTTTATATATTCTTTGCAGTTTTCTATTCATTTATTTTAAAAAAGTCTGAAACTAGTTACTTGGGCATGATAGAAGCAGAATTCCTCGGGAATGTTATTTCAAGTTGGCCAAATTTTCCAAGAAAAAGGGAGGTATGAAAAAATTGGAAATATCCAATCCACAGTATTTACCATACCTTCTCTGATGCACCTATTTGCAGGGCAGAAAGAGAGACGCAAATATAGAGAACAAACTTGTGGACGCAGTGAAGGAAGGAGAGAGTGGGACAAACTGAGAGAGTAGTATTGACATATATACACCACCATGTGTAAAATAGCTGGCTAATGGGAATCTCTTCAAGGAAATTAGAGATATCAAGGGAACTTTTCATGCAAAGATAGACACAGTAAAGGACAGAAATGGTATGGACCTAACAGAAGCAGAAGATATTAAGAAGAGGTAGCAAGAATACACCGAAGAACTATACAAAAATGATCTGCATGACACAGATAATCACGATGATGTGATCACTCACCTAGAGCCAGTCATCCTGGAATGTAAAGTCAAGTGGGCCGTAGGAAGCATCACTAGGAACAAAGCTAGTGGAGGTGATGGAATTCCAGTTGAGCTATTCCAAATCTTAAAAGATGATACTGTGAAAGTGCTGCACTCAATATGCCAGCAAATTAGAAAAACTCAGCAGTGGTCACAGGACTGGAATCAGTCAGTTTTCATTCCAATCCCAAAGAAAAGTAATGCCAAAGAATGCTCAAACTACCACACAATTGCACTCATCTCACATGCTACCAAAGTAATGCTTAAAATTCTCCAAGCCAGGCTTCAACAGTATGTGAACCATGAACTTCCAGATGTTCAAGCTGGATTTAGAAAAGGGAGAGGAACCAGAGATCACATTGCCAACATCCGTTGGATCATCAAAAAAGCAAGAGAGTTCCAGAAAAACATCTACTTCTGCTTTATTGACTATGCTATAGCCTTTGACTGCATAGATCACAACAAACTGTGGAAAATTCTTAAAGAGATGGGAATACCAGACCACCTGACCTGCCTCCAGAGAAATCTATATGCAGGTCAAGAAGCAACAGTTAGAACTGGACATGGAACAACAGACTGGTTCCAAATAGGAAAGCGAGTATGTCAAGGCTGTATATTGTCACCCTGCTTATTTAACTTATATGCAGAGAACATCATGAGAAATGCTGGGCTGGAGGAAGCACAAGCTGGAATCAAGATTGCTGGGAGAAATATCAATAACCTCAGATATGCAGATGACACCACCCTTATGGCAGAAAATGAAGAACTAAAGAGCCTCCTTATGAAAGTGAAAGAGGAGAGTGAAAAATTTGGCTTAAAGCTCAACATTCAGAAAACTAAGATCTTGGCATCTGGCCCCATCACTTCATGGCAAATAGATGGGGAATCAGTGGAAATAGTGACAAACTTTATTTCTCTGGGCTCCAAAATCACTGCAGATATTGACTGCAGCCATGAAATTAAAAGACACTTGCTGCTTGGAAGAAAGGCTATGACCAACCTAGACAGCATATTAAAAAGCAGAGACATTACTTTGCCAATAAAGGTCCCTCTAGTCAAAGTTATGGTTTTTCCAGTAGTCATGTATGGATGTGAGAGTTGGACTATAAAGAAAGCTGAGAGCTGAAGAATTGATGCTTTTGAACTGTGGTGTTGGAGAAGACTCTTGAGAGTCCCTTGGACAGCAAGGAGATCCAACCAGTACATCCTAAAGGAAATCAGTGCTGAATATTCATTGGAAGGACTGATGCTGAAGCTGAAACTCCAATACTTTGGCCACTTGATGCAAAGAACTGACTCATTTGAAAAGACCCTGATGCTGGGAAACATTGAAGGCGGGAAGAGAAGTGGACGACAGAGGATGAGATGGTTGGATGGCATTACCAACTCAATGGACATGAGTTTGAGTAAACTCCGGGAATTGGTAATGGACAGGGAGGCCTGGCGTGCTGCAGTCCATGGCATCGCAAAGAGTCAGAGACAACTGAGCGACTGAACTGAAGTGGGAAGCTTCTGTATACCACAAGGAGTCCAGCCCTGCGCTCCGTGATGACACAGAAGGGTGGGATTGGGGGGTGGGTGAGAGGGAGGCTCAAGAGAGAGGAGACATATATATATATATATATATAGTTTTTATATATACATATATAAGCAATATATATATATATATATATAAAGCAACTATCATCCAATTTAAAAAAAATTTAAAGAAATCTAAGCAAACAAGAAAAACACTGTCTTTTAGATGTCAACTGTTTAAGTGCTCATTGCCTTTTGGACTAAATCAGGCTTATGGAATCTCAGTTCAAATCTTACATATAGGATGATTCGGGGGCAGTCATTCTTTATCTGCCTGTTAAAATATAATCATAGCACTGCAATTTAGAGTTTTGCTATCTTCTTCCTTGTTAGTTTTGAATCTTAGGTCATCAAACTATATCAATTCTTAGGAATCAGAAAAGTGTGATGCAGATGGGTTAATTTGTCAATTTAGATATTTTTTCATTTCAGGGAATTTTTTAATGCTACATATTCAAATTCTTTTTCTGCTCAATTGGTTGGATTCTCTTGGTAAGAGCCTCAGTTATCTTTATGATGGTTCATTTTTGTCTTGCCTCAATGTCTATTATTTTTTCTCAAATTGCTTTGATTCCTAGTCTTTTGTCTGCATTCACTGTAATTATCTCAAGTCATTCTTCTATGTTATTATCTCAGTGTTAAAGCATATCTGTTATGTACTTTATTTCTCATATTTTTTACTTCTGTAATAGTATTATTTGGCCTTCAGTTCATTTCATTGGCTCTACTGGAATCTCTTCATCTTATTTTTTGTTTTATCATCTTGTGTTTGAGTTTTTTTATGTATTAAGTCTTGTTCACATTAATTTCTCTCACTGCAAAACACTAATAGGAACATTTCGTCTGACTTTTGGCTAACGATTTTTTTTAACTGTTATTTTTTTAATATATAAGTTTTTGGAAAGGTTGTTCAATATTTTTGCATGCATGTGAGACCATTTCTTTGACACTTACAAGATCTGGGCAGTTCATTTCTCCTAATATATGAATGTGAATGAGTTCTCCTCGACTCCCTTTCCATCTCTGACTGATGAGTGTCTCTAACTGAGAGAAAGGGCTCTTTTAAGAATTTTGCTACTCCTGTGCACATTTTTTTAAAAATAATGTATTTATTTATTTTTGGTTGTGTTGAGTCTTTGTTGCTGCATGGGCTTTCTCTAGCTGAGGTGTGTGGGCCTCTCATGGAAGTGGCTTCTCTTGTTGCTGTGGCTCTAGGCACACAGGCTTCAGTAGTTGCAGCTCGTGAGCTCAGTACTTGCGTCTGGCAGGCTTTAGAACACAGGCTCAGTAACTGTGTTGCATTGGCTTTAGTTACCTGTAACATGGGGATTCTTCCTGGACCAGGGACTGACCCATGTCTCTTGCATTGGTAGGCAGATTCTTATCCACTCTACCACCAGGGAAAGCCCACATGTTTTCTTTACGTGGTAAAGACCAGGCGTTCTGCTTCCACAGAGGTGGTGGTAGAAGTTTGAAGAAGGGAGTATATTTACCCCAGAATTTTGGATCATTTTTTTAGGAAGATGTTTGGAGTTTCCGTTTTGTTCAATAAGAGCAATTTCCACTTACTCACTCCAGTCCACGTCACCATGTTCTTTCATTCAAAATTTAAAAAGAAATCAAAATTGCTGGTATTTGTGAGAATTGTCCATATTTAATCAACTCTCAGTACCATTTATATAAGATGGGGTTGTGGCTAAAGTCCACATTGTACTGTGTCCTTCTTTACTTGGGCTTCCCTGGTGGCTCAGATGGCGGCTCATGAAAGAATCTGCATGCAATGCAGGAGACTTGAGTTCAATCCCTGGGTCAGGGAGATCCCACTCCATATTCTTGGATAATTCCATGGACAGAGGAGCTTGGTGGGCTGTAGTCCATGGGATGGCAAAGAGTCAGATACAACCAAGCGACTAACACTTTACTTACTTGTGGATTGGCAATTTTTTTTCTTCTGGTTATTACTTTTTATTCATTGTGAATATTGAAGGAGGGAGAAGTCTATTATTTTTATCTGGCAGTGTGGTGCTAATTTTTAATTAATCAATTAAGGGTTAAGTATCAATTCTGTGGTAACAAAATGTCTATTCCTTTTGAACTGAAATATTTCCCATTATAATTTAATTAGATTTGTGTTACCTTTGTTGCCAAGAAATTTAATGCAGTAGCTCTTCTCAGCCTGATATTTTTTAGTATAAGCATCTACTCCCAACTTGTATAATATGATTGCATGACTCTTGTTATCTTAGTCGTTCTATGCACTTTTGCTTTTGATTATAGGCCAACTAAAATTCCGTTTGGAATTAGGTAAAATATGTAATTTAAAAATAAAGTCAGTTTCTTGGAGAGAAGCCAATATACTTTAAATCCCTATTATAACAATAGCTTCAATGCTGTAATGATATTTTTCTCCACCATCATAAAGGGACTAAAATTATTTTAGCTCTGTGGCTTTAAAAATCAAAATGTGATTAAGTAAAAAATTAAAAATGCACACACTCTTAGTTTTTATTCATTCAAGTGGTCACTATTTTATAGAACCTTTCAAATAGAAATATAGCTGACAAATGGAGACCGATGTACGTGTATTTTAAGGTTGTGATCTTGCTATCATGCTCTTAGTCTGCATGAGAGGTGGTATAAGAAATAGCTCTGTTAAAATTAATTAGACAGATGTCACTGGAGATGAAATTCATCCTGTTAACCTAATTTGTCTTCATGAAAATCCAAGGAAGAAATTTTGTCAAGTCATTGTATCTGGAAAAAGTATAGCTACCCCCTGAGAACAGCATTATTTTAATCCTAAGAATTGAGACTCAATTATTGGGACTCAGAGTATGTTTCCCTTTCTGGTTTGGCTATTCAGAAACTCCAGAAAACATTGTGACTTACTTTTATTAAATGTATGGGTTCCTAAGTTGTGTATTTTGAGTATCTGTGTTCCTTTGACTGCATTTCCTTTTCTAATTCTCATTTTGTTCCTACTTTAATTTGCTTATTTATTTTTTCATTTGAAGGCGTTGGTTGTTGTTGTTCAGTCACTCAGTCGTGTCCGACTCTTTGCAACCCCATGGACTGCAGCACGCCAGGCTTCCCTGTCCATCACCGTCTCCGGGAGCTTGCTCAGACTCATGTCCATTGAGTCGGTGATGCTACCCAACCACCTTGCCCTTTACCATCCTTTCTTCTGGCTTCAATATTTTATTTTAAGTTACATTACATCTCTGGTGGCTCAGATGGTAAAGAATCTGCCCGCAATGCAGGAGACCTGGGTTTGGTCCCTGGGCTGGGAAGATCCCCTGGAGAAGGGAATGGCTACCCACTCCAGTATTCTTGCGTGAGGAATTCCATGGACAGAGGAGCCTAGCCAGCTACAGTCTATGGCAACACAAAGAGTAGGACATGGCTGAGAGACTAATACTTTCACTTTCACCTTGGCATAATAAATAAATTAAATATTGAACCATTCATCTGATCCCTGATGTTCTATATTTAAATTTTTATTAACAGAATTAATAGAATTATAAAGTCACTACTCAAAGTAAAACTTACATACTTTGGCCACCTGATGTGAAGAACTGGCTCCTTGGAAAAGACCCTGATGCTGGGCAAGATTGAAGGCAGGAGAAGAAGGGGACAACAGAGGATGAGATGATTGGATGCCATCACTCACTTAATTGACATGAATGTGAGCAAGCTCCGGGAGTTGGTGATGGACAGAGAAGACTGTTGTGCTGCAGTCCATGGGGTTGCAAAGATTCGGACACAACTGAGTGACTTAACTGAACTGATAGAAGGGTATGTAACAGGATAAATATAGGAGGATAAGGCCTAATATTCATTATGGTGTTTTTGCATAAAGAAAATATTAAATGAGACAATATTCAGAAAATATTCTGAGCCAATTAGTAGGCTGTGAAACATGTTTAGTGAATAGCTAACTGCAAGTTGCATTTTAACAGTAAAAAGTGCATTTTAACAGTAAAAAAGGAAATACTAAATTTTATTCTTATGGCAAGGGGAGGGTCAATTTTTTACTTTGGCGTCTATATAATGTTTATTATTTTTGTACTGTATCTTGTACTAGGCGAGGGTGAGATGTTCTGAGAGAATAGCATTGAAACAAGTATACTATCAAGGGTGAAACAGATCACCAGCCCAGGTTGGATGCATGAGACAAGTGCTCAGGGCTGGTGCACTGGGAAGGCCCAGAGGGATGGCATGGGGAGGGAGGTGGGAGGGGGGATTGGGATGGGGAACACATGTAAATCCATGGCTGATTCATATCAGTGTATGGCAAAAACCACTATGAAATTGTAAAGTAATTAGCCTCTAACTAATAAAAATAAATGGAAAAAAAAAAAAAAAGAAAATTGTGAGAAATCCAGAGAGATTATATATCTAACTTAACTATCAAAAAAAAAGTAAAACTTATATATTTGTATATCAATCTTAGCTCATTTAAGATACCAAAAAAAGGACGCATCTTAATATGTAACAGTAAAGGAATAGTTAAATGTATTTTCATTTATATATATGATTTTTTCCAAATAATATTATATGGGTAGTTTATGACATAACATCATTAAAATAATAGGATGCAAAATTACATTACAATATGATCTTAATTTGATACCATGAATCCAGTTGACATCTTAGTTGATATCATATGAACAGAAAATATCTTCAAGTAAAATGCATCCATGTTAACTGTTACTCATAATTATTGATTAGAAGTCATCTATATTTTGTCTTGTATTTATAGTCTTCATGCATTCTACAATGACTATCCCCTTTATTAACAGAAACACATAGTATTTTAAATCATCTTTTAACTTTCAGCTTACTGTTGTTAATCTTAAAATATATTTTGCAGACATACTGGTATTCCTATTCCCACACATACATAATTAGACTACTAAGGACCTTAAGGAGTCTCTTGATGTGGACGAAAGAGGAGAGTAAAAAAACTGGCTTAAAGCTCAACAATAAAAAAAGAAAAACACACAACTGAGATTACGGCATCTGGTCCTACCACTTCATGGCAAATACAAGGGGATAAGTGGAAGCAGTGGCAGGTTTTCTTTTCTTGGCCTCAGAGCCACTGCAGATGGTGACTGCAGCCATGAAATTGAGAGACACTTGCTCCTTGGAAGGAGAGCTATGACAAACCTAGACAGCGTATTAAAAAGCAGAGACATCACTTTGTTGACAAAGGTCTGTATAGTCAAAACCATGACTTTTTCAGTAGCCATGTACAGATGTGAGAGTTGCACCATTTAAAAAGCCTGGGCCCCAAAGAACTGATGCTTTCAAATTGTGGTGCTGGAGAAGACTCTTGAGAGTCCCTTGGACTGCAAGGAGATCATTCAGTCAACCCTAAAGGATTTTAACCTTGAATATTCATTGGAAGGACTGATGCTGAAGCTGAAGCTCCAGTACTTTGGCCACTTGATGGAAACAGCCAACTCATTGGGAAAGACCCTGATAATGGGAAAGATTGGAGGCAAAAGGAGAAGAAGGAAGAGGATTAGATAGCATCGCCAACTCAGTGGACATGAACTTGAGTAAACTCTGGGTGCTAGGGGAGGACAGGGAAGCATGGTGTGCTACAGTCCATGGAGTCACAGAGTCAGACATGACTTGACGGCTGAACAACAACCACCACATCAAGGACCCTAAGACCTTAACTCCTGATGTGATTGTGTTTTTCCTCTAAAAATATCCAGAGATGCGTTTCTTTTTCCCATTAATGATTGGGGTGATTTTTTTTTTTTTACCATGAAAGTGAAAATGAAAAGTGTCAAAGTCATATGTGTGGGAACTTAAAATGATCACTTGGGCCTAGGTATTTACCATTTAATTTGTGAAATAAGTAAAGTTGACTAAGATTTCAATGATACAAACTTTCTCTTTCATCATCCAGATTTATTCTGCGGCATGTCACTGCTAAAGGAACTGAACTTTTCTATGCTACTTAATTTTAAATTTTTACTCTACTTCAATGGCTTTTATATTCTGAAAAATATAGTGAGGGAAATCTGGCTGTGCAAGATATATCATGATTTGAATGTTGCCATTTTCCTTCACACATAATTACGCTGATTCCATTTTTGTGTTATTCTCTATTGACATTAGTGTCATTCTCCACATGTTGGGAACACTTAGCGTAGACTTTATTTCAAAGGAGATAAAAACAAGAGATGGACTGTAATTGTTCATGTTGTGTTATGAGTGACTTTTCCTCCTTAGGAAAATGAATGCTATTTTACTACAGCCTCCAGTTCATTAAACACTTGGCAATTTCTTTTCCTTATTCTTAATCTTTTCTTCACAATAAAAATACTCTCTTTAGTATTGGGATCAATATGCTTTCTTTCCTTTCTTGTCTATTCTACATTCCTAGCTAAATTATTGCTTTTTAGGGATTTCGTTTTAGGTTTCTCTGTGTGTGTGTATGTGTGAATGTGTGTGAGAGAGAGAACCAAAGAATTCAAACCAAAAGTAGTTGCTATATTTAATTATTTTAGTATTTCCAATAGTGTGAGAAATCAACATTTTAAAGAGATTTGTTCTGTAATATGTACATTAAGTTGTTTTGTATTCCCTGACAGTGTCAGTGCCTTGAACTTCCTAGCATGGGATGAGAATTCTTCTAGTTAACAACTTTTGGCACTAGGACTTAATAACAACTGTAGATGGTATTAGTTTTTTTCTCCTATGCTGGTTATTAAAAGTATTGTTTAATTTACATAACAATACCATAAGATTGTTCAGATTTTTCCTCAAAGATAACTTTATTTTATAAAAATAAGCCAAAAATAGATTATCCTTTTAAGTTTTGTAAGCTTCTGGAAATGAAAATATTTGTTTAACTGACATTTGACTTGCATTTTTCCAAGAGTGACTTACACAAAACATAAGTAAAAGTGAAGGAATTTTAATATCCTTGGATATTCTCCTGCAATTAAAAACTCTGCTCTGTGCTCACATATACTAAAAAAATAAAACAAACAAAAAAGAACACTGCTTTTAGTCTTCACCTTTTTGTCTCTTAAGATTCATTCAAGGATGTGGGTTTTGCAACCATAGGAAGAAGAAGCTTTGTGTGTTTGAAAGACGGCCATATGGTGTTTATGAAGTACAATATAAACCATTGCTTTTGCAATTATGCCAACCATTACCTTCAAATATTAATGCTTTCCCTGCCCTCAAAATAGTTGTTCCAAGATTATATTATTTTCTTATTTCTCTTTGGCATATGGATTCTTTAAAATATTGCTTTTCTTTTTTGACCAACTCTCAAATACCCATAAACAGAAGAAAATCCACCCTGTTTTGCACATTTAAAAAAAAAACAAAAGAAAAAGAAAATTCTCTGGTCTTCATTTGGCTTTGTTTTTTTTTTACATCAAAACTCTTTAAAAAGTTTTTCTACTCACAGTCTCTGATTTTTTTTCCCTTTATTATTTCTTGAATCATTCCAACTAGCTTTCATCTCTACCACTTCACTAAAACTACTTTTGTCAAGAATTTTAGAGGTCACCACTGACCTCTACATAGTTAAATCCAATGCCACCTCTCAATCTCAACACAGTTGACAGTACCTTTTGACACAATTGAGCCTTCTCTTCTTAAGAAACTTTTTTGGTTTCCAGGAATTTTACTACTTTCAGCTCCTTTTGTTGGTTGCTCCTCATTTCTCCAACCACTAAATAATGGAATGACTCCCACTCAATTTCTGAACCTCTTCTTTCCCTATATGTTTCCATTTTACAAGTTAATCTGGTCTCATGGACTTAAATCCCTCATATAAGTCAGTGGTACCTTAATGTACACATTGGGCCTGAAACTCCTCGGAATGCCAGAATAAGGCATCGTTTCACCTAAATCTCTCTTGGACTTCTAACAGGCAACTCACAAATAATATCTAAGCTTGCTCTTCCTATGGTATTTCTCATCTCCATTAATGGTCACTCCGTTCTTGCAGTTAATAAGGCTAAAAAAACGAGGTCAAAATGCATGCTCTCATAGTTCACATTCACTTCAAGAGTATATCCTGTAAAACCTATCCCCACCAGCCACATCTAGCGCTAATGATATGACCCACACTGCCAGTCTCCTTCAGCTAGGTCACTGTATGATAACCTTCTAGCCGTTCTGCTTTCTTTCCCGTGCCCCATTATTTTCCACAGTGTCTTCAGGAAACTTGTTAGAATATAAGTAAAATCACGTCACCCTTCCAGAACTCTCTCATGGTTTTTTATTATGACCCCAAAGGCCTTGGATTTGGCTGTCTTGATTTCTCTGAGCTCTTTCACTTTACTATCTCTCACTCTTCTTCAGCTACACTGGCATCCAGGATTTTCCTATAATATTCCAGGTGTACTCCTGTCTCAAAGCTTTTGCACTTACTTTTTCCTTTGTCTGGAATACTCTTTTCCCAGGAATCCACAAAAATTGCTCTCTTACCTCCTTCAAGTCTTTATTTAAAGTCATGTTTTCCCTGACACTTTCCTTGGATCTCTGTTTAGAATTGTACTTCTACATGCCTGTTATCCCATTTTTCTGCTTCATCTTCCTTTTTAGCAGTCCTGACCATTTTACATACTATATATTTTTAAAATTTAACTTGTTATTGCCTATCTTTCCCCAAGCAAGATTGTAAATTTGAATCTTAACTCTTGTTCAGAACTGTGTCAACAGAACCTAAAACAATGTTTGATATATACTGGGCACATGATAAATATTTGTAGAATTTATTAATGAATGCAGAAAAACTGTTACTAATGTCATGCTTTTAAACTTAAGAGTGAATTATGTTATTTTGGGTAGTAGACTGATTCTTCTAAAATGCTTTGCATACACTGTTACAGTATATAGTCTTATTACACTGTACTTCCATTACCTAACACAAAATAAAACCTCCTTAAAAATGTCTTGGATTAATAAAATCTTTGTGTGCATATAAATGGAAGTGAAGGGAAATGCTAAGAGATGTGAACAAAGTTAATAATTTTAAAAATGTATCACATGAATAATGCTTCAATAATGGACTTAATAGGTGAGACAATAAATACAAAATTTATTGGATTCTCCTCCATCAGGCAATAAAATACAATTGTTAAAGAGCTTTGTGTGTAGACATCCAGAAAATTCTAAATGGTACCAAAATGACATTCTGAGGATGATTTTCCTTGTAACATCATGCTGCCTTAATTGAGACCATTTTCTAGGCAGACTTGTCTGTAAGTCTAAATATATATTTTAAGTAACCTATTATTAGGAGAAACACATTTTTCCCCCAAGAGAATGATGAACTAATACCAAAAATATCTCCCTGTTGTGTTCTCTGAGCCAGGAGTCTGTTTTCTGCAGGCAGTCTGGATGGCATCATTCTGAATTCATGGTAAGAAAACCTGGGAAGGAGTTGAGATGAGAGTTGCAGTCTCAGTTCTTTCTCTCCCTCCCTTCTTTCACCTACCATCTTTTACTCGGTATACATTGTTTAACCATCACAGTCTGTTAGTGACACATTTGAAAGTCATGGGATAAAATCCATTGTGTATGTGAAAGGGCTTTTTAGGGTCTTACTAGGGAAGGATAATATGGTTGTTTTCCAGAGGTATTGTTGAGAGGGTTCTTAATTGCCTGAGAGGTTGCACTAGACCTCCTCCAAGTTCAGTTTAAGTATCCAGATTTGATGATCTTTAAAAGTTATGTATTTACCTACAGCACTGTTGTATTTATGCCAGGAAATGGAATTTCATTCCTGGGCCATATTTATAATTTATCTTTCAGAGTCTGTAGTTGAAAACACATTTCTTTTTTTTTTTTTTTGCTCTGTAAATTTTGCATGACTAAATAATAGAGTCTGGATACAATTGGAAGTTTCTATAAGAAAAGAAAAATCATAACTAGAATATTTTAACCGTAAATGACACATTGCAGAAAATGTATTTAAGATGGAAAAATGGCTCCAGTTGAAGAGCAGTATAATATATTGTTTGACAAGTTTTTTCCCTTCTAAGAGAGAAGATGGAAGAATACGAATTGCTCACTGAAAATGTAGATTAAAAGCTAAGAAGTATTCTGATATGACAAACCTAGATAACATATTAAAAAGCGAAGACATCACTTTGCTGACAAAGGTTCTGTATAGTCAAAGCTATGATTTTTCTAGTAGTCATGTATGGATGTGAGAGTTGGATCATAAAGAAGGCTGAGCATTAAAGAACTGATGCTTTTGAATTGTGGTGCTGGAGAAGACTCTTGAGAGTCCCTTGGACAGCAAGGAGATCAAACCAGTCAATCCTAAAGGAAATCAATCTTAAATATTCATTGGAAGGAATGATGCTAAAGCTGAAGCTCCAATACTTTGGACACGTGATATGAAGAGCCAACTCATTGGAAAAGACCCTGATGCTGGGAAAGATTGAAGGCAAAAGGAGAAGAGGGTGGCAGAGCATGAGATAGTTAGATAGCATCACAACTCAATAGACATGGATTTGAACAAACTCCGGAAGATAGTGAAAGACTGGGAAGCATGGCATGCTCCATTCTGTGGGGTTGCAGACAGTCAGACACGACTTAGTGACTGAACAATAACAATGATTTTGATGTGACATACATCAGCAGTCTCATTAATAAAAGTAGATGCCTTGCATTTGTATTCTTGAAAAGAAAAATTAACATATTATGCAGTATTTTGGCCAGAGTATGATACATATAAAATAAAAGTTTATATATAAATCAGTCTATGAACTTTAAAAATATTTAAACCAAAGTTGTTAACTTTTTTGCAGACATCATATAACATTTATAAGAAACTTTGGAAATCAAGAAAAAAGAGGTTGACTGTAATTGATCAGTTGCTAGAGTTTCAGTGTGGACAAGTCTGAGAATTAAGAACTCCAGCGGTAACCAGTCATTGGGGAGACCCCACACTTTTCTGAGTTTTACCTTCACGATCCTCACAGCGAGTATCAGAGAAAAATCCCTTCATGCCTCTACCCTCAGAAAAACATATTTCCCCAGAGGCTAACATTCTATGGTTTTATCAGAACCTAACTTACCTGGAGGAAAAGAAATACCCAACTCCAGCCCCAGCCTTAGCCCTATCTAATCAGTCTGTCCCAGGTAAAAGAGGGAAAAAATCTGAGAAACACTGATGAAATTCCCAGTCCAAGGGCACACCTTGAAAAAAGACCGAGACTTTAACACAGCAATGCAAATCAACTATACTTTAATAAAATAAATTTTAAAAAAGACTGAAACTATCATAGGTCTATACAGAACAATTTCCTCTCTTCTCAAACTTAACATTACATTACAAAAGGCCTTTTACCCAATAATGCTTACCTTTTAACAAAAAATTACAGGACATCCTCAGAGACAAAAATCAGTTTGAAGAGGAAGAACAAAACATTAGAACCAGAGTTTGATATGGCAGGAATACTGGAGTTATCAGACAAGGAATGTAAAAGATTATGATTAATATACTGAAGGGCATCAGTGAAAAAAATAGATAACATGCAGGAACAAATGAATTATGTAAATAAGGATGGAAATCTTAAGAAAGAATTTTTTTTTAAGTGCTAGAGATCAAAAACACTGTAATAGAAATGAAGAATGCCTCTGTCGGACTCATGTAGACTAGACATGTCTGCAGAATGAATCTGTAAGCTTGAGGATATCTCAATAGAAATCTCTAAAACTGAGGGGGAAAAAGACTGAAAATTCAAAACATAATATCCAAGAACTATGAGAGGACTACAAAAGGAATAGTATATCATGTAATGGAAATTTATTGTTGTTTAGTTGATAAGTCATGTCCAGCTCTTTGCGACCCCATGGATGGTAGCCTGTTAGGCTTCTCTGTCCATGGAACTGTCCATGGAATTCTCCAGGCAAGAATACTGGAGTGGGGAGCCATTTCCTTCTCCAGGAAATCATCCCCACCCAGGGATCAAACCCACATCTCCTGAATTGGCAGGCAGATTCTTTACTACGGAGCCACCATGGAAGTTCTTGTAATGGTAATAGTAGGAGAATAAAGAGAGAAACGAATTTCCTCAAACTAATGTCAGACACCAAACCTTCAAGGAGCTTAGAGAATACCAAGAAGGATAAATGCCAAAAAAAAAAAAAAAGAGAGAAACTTGGAGAAGGAAATGGCAACCCACTCCAGTATTCTTGCCTGGAAAAGTCCATGGACAGAGGAGCCTGGCGGGCTGTAGTCCATGGGGTTACATGACTGAGCATGTGTGCACGAGGGTGGAGGGAGATGGGTTGGTAGAAATAAACTGGTAGAACTAAAAAAAAAAAAGAAAAACTAAAATAAAACAAAAAAACCTATACCTAGATATATAATTTACAAACTACGATTTTCTATTTTTTCATGCCAGATTGTCTGATATAAAATCTAAGCAAACATAACCAGGGAAAAATGTTCGCATGACCTACTCACTTAAGGAAAAATGTGCAAATGTAGCAACCATCAGGGATCGCTGTTTGGGAAGAACAGCCCCACCTCCAATGGAGGAAACATAAAACATATTTGCAGCCCCAAACTTGTTCTCTCCTCATGGAAGTAATCCATAAAGGGTGATTTTTTTTTTCTTTTCTCTGTTCTCTCATTTTGCTTTTCTGAGGGCAAGCTATTAGAAACTCTGCTATTAGAAACTACACAACACCCTGCCAATACATTTCAGTAAAGTTCTCTCACATCACCGAAGCCTATTCTAATTCTTTGTGTTCTTTTGGAGCACTTAATTACCCCTACATCATAAGTCTCTTCAACAACAAGACACAGACAGGGACTTAAGGAAGTTGATTCTTTTTATTTTGTTCCATTGCCTTCGGGTAAGACCACCTCCACAAGATTCTTGTTAATGGCAAGACAATAGAGGTTAGCCCTGGCCTACACTGTGTTCTGAAGTTTACATTTGGCCAAGAAAAGATTTCACCAAATATTCAAACAACTTTCTGAACAGCCTCAACTTATGAATCTTAGGCACGTTTTACTGAGTTATCCCCCAGTCCTTTGAAAATTCATGTTTATGAATTCATGCACAAATGACAAATTACCTAATAGTGGAATTAAAAGCTATTTGATCCATTAAATATATTAGGGACTTTGTAAGTTAATTTTGTAATTTTTATTTTTCAGTTTTGTTTTAACTTTGCTTTAAATCAACAGAGCATTCTACACATATATATCAGTCCATGCCTGATATGACTAGAAAATGACTGCAGTAATAGATACCTAGGCTTAAATAGTTAGTCCCTTATTAAAAAAAAATAAAGTAAAACTTGCTGTGAAGTCAAGTCAGCATGTTGTTGCTCAGTCGCCCAGTTGTGTCAACTTTTTGTGACCCTATGGACTATAGCACGCCAGGCCTCCCTGTCCCTCACCATCTCCTGAAGTTTGCCCATGTTCGTGTCCATTGCATCGGTGATGCCATCTGGCCAGCTCATCCTCTGCTGCTCTCTTCTCCTGCTGCCCTCAATCTTTCCCAGCATCAGGGATTTTTCCAATGAGTCAGCTGTTCCCATCAGGTGACCAAAATACTGGAGCTTCAGCATC
The DNA here is from genome assembly GCF_033118175.1 of Dama dama. Taxonomy (NCBI): domain Eukaryota; kingdom Metazoa; phylum Chordata; class Mammalia; order Artiodactyla; family Cervidae; genus Dama; species Dama dama. Next base: position 84,623,315 of record NC_083698.1, on the reverse strand, counting down.
AGTCCTTTCAATAAGTATTCAGGGTTGATTTCCCTTAAGATTGACTGGTTTGATCCCCTCGATGTCCAGGGGACTCTCAGTAGTCTTCTCCAGCACCACAGTTCAAAGGCATCAATTCTTTGGCGCTCCACTTTCTTTACTGTTCAGTTCTCACAACCGTATGTGACCACTGGGAAGGCCATAGCCTTGACTATATGGACCTTTGTTGGCTGACTAATGTCAGCTTTTCAACACACGGTCTAGGTTTGTCATAGCTTTCCTGCCAAGAAGCAATCATCTTCTGATATTTGATGTAATACAAATGTGTGGAGGGATTTCTCTGGCAATCCAGTGGTTAAGACTCCATGCTTCCATTGCAGAGTACATAGGTTTGATCCCTGATCAGGGAACTAAAATCCCTAGAGCCACATGGAGTGGCCAAAAACAAAAAAGTGTGGAAAAGGATTGAGGAGAAAAAAAAGTGAATATTTTAAATAAATCTTTGGAGAAGGAAGACATTATAGAGGTAAAAATCAGCCCATTAATAAAAGCAGAATGTCTTTGTGGTAGTGAAGTGAAAGTCACTCAGTCGTGTCCTACTCTTTTCAATCCCATGGACTATACAGCCCATGGAATTCTCCAGGCCAGAACACTGGACTCAATACCCTTTCCCTCTTCCAGGGGATCTTCCCAACCCAGGGATTGAACCCAGGTATCCCGCACTGCAGGCAGATTCTTTACCAGCTGAGTCACCACGGAAGCCCCGATCTATGTAGTATGGCTCTATGTGGTAGATGGCACTCTAAAATGATCTCCAAAGTTTTTTATCATGTCACATACTATATACCCCACTATAATCTATTCCCCTGGATGTGGCAAATAGCCATGAATATGATGGAAGAGTTACTCCATGATTAGGTTGATAAAAGTGAAAATTGTTTGAAAATATAATTAAGGCCCTAAATCAGTTGAGTTTGAGGTAAGCAAAAAATCGATTATCCTATGTTCTTCCTCAAACCTTTATCAAGTGTAGTAGAAAAGCTTTTGTATACATATGTATATAAATAAGGGCTTCCCTGGTGGCGCAGAGGTTAAAGCATCTGCCTGCAGCGCAGGAGACCTGGGTTTGATCCCTGAGTCGGGAAGATCCCCTGGAGAAGGAAATGGCAACCCACTTCAGTATTCTTGCCTGGAGAATCCCAGGGAGGGAGGAGCCTGGTAGGCTACAGTCCGTGGGGTCGCAAAGAGTCAGACACGACTGAGCGACTTCACTTCACTTCACTTCTTCATATATAAATAATATGTATGATACATATATTTTAGGAAACTTATGAATTTTTGCCTAACTAAAAAATTTATGACATTTTGATTCTACTTGTTTGATTTAGTATGAATAGAATGATAGATTTCTAATTTAAAAATTAGACATGTAACAAGCAACTAATGTTTACTGTATAGCACAGGGAACTATAGTCAATGTCTTGTAATAACCTATAATGGGAAACAATCTGGAAAATAATACATGTGTATTTGTATAACTGAATCATCTTGCCGTGCACCTGAATCATTGTAAGTCAACTATACTTCAATAAAATGTATATATTAAGAAAAAATAGACAAGAAACAAAGGGAAAAAAAAGAGTCAGACACTACTGAGTGACTAATACTTTATTACTAGTCCAAAGAGTTTTAATATTTTGATCGTCTGACTAGTCTAATAAAGAATCTAGCCCACTGTCCTTCTGTAAAGTCCTCCTTGTAGGCTTTTTTAAAGCACTGTACATATTTGTAATTACATTGCACATAGATTATTAATGGATAATTTTCTTTTGTCAGGCTACAACAACAAACTGCAGATTTATTATTTGTAATGTAAATGACTGAATATGTTTCATTCCTATAACATTTCCAAGACAAAAAATTACAAGATTTTGCTTTGAAAAATTTATGTAATTAAAATTTCACTAAAAATATAGATTATCCTAGAAGAAAGGTAATAACAAAGATCAGAATGGAAATAAATGAAGTAGAGACTAAAAGAGAAAAATGCTACCATGCCGTGCTCAATAGTGTCTGACTCTTTGCCACCCCATGGACGATACCCTACCAGGCTCCTCTGCCCATGGACTCTTCCAAGCAAGGATACTGGAGTGGGTTGCCATTTCTTTCTCCAGGGGATCTTCCCGACCCAAGGATCAAAGCCACATCTCCTGTGTTGACAGATGGATTATTTATCACTGTGCCACCTGGGAAGCCCCAAAGAGAAAAATAGGAAGGATTGATAAAACTAAGAGATGGGACTTTGAAAAGGTAAACAACACTGAAAAACCTTTAGCTAGACTAAGTCAGAGAGCATAACTGGAAAGAGCCAGTGACTTTTGTTTCTCTTCCTCTATTGCCCTTTCTCTCTATTTTATATTATGAAAACAGAATAATATCAAAGATCAATATAAAGTTCCTGAAGAGAAAAGAAAAACAACATCCCAGACCTTCTATTTCATAACAGCAGTTATTAGTTCCACTTCCAGGCATGGTGACTATTGTTCAGTATGACTTTCATTAACTTACTGAATAATTCAATTGAGAAGTTATGATTTTTTTATTTCTGACTGAAAATACAACTAACCTACATGCTATTTGAGAATATGCCTCTATTTTTCATTGAGATCATACCAAATGTCAAAATACAGGACCTCCTGTTCTCTCTCTAGACAGAATGAATGAAAAAGAAACATTTTTTTTAAGTAAAATTGTTTTTTAAAAAATGCATGTAGAAAAATAAAATAGCTGTCTATATTAAAGTCACAATGCCAGTATTTCAGCAGCCAGGTTTCGATTTTTGTGAATGCCATGGGTTTTCTCAAGATTGTGTAGCTATTATCACAGTGGTTATGAAGAACTAGGTTACAGTAGGATCTACATGGTTATAATTCTTACTGGTTGTTTAATATAATTACAATATTTACTTTTACACATACTGAGAAAATTATATACTAAATAAAACAAGTGTCTTGTAATGTTTCTTCCCAAGTAATAGAGATACTGGCTGTGGAATATATGGGGATTCTTTGCAAGTTATTTTGCAAATTTAAACCTATACTCAAATATTGGGTTGGCCACAAAATTCATTCAGATTTTTCCACAAGGTATTCTGGAGAAACCCAGATGAACTTTTTGGCCAACTCAACACGAAGTAAAGAGGAAACTACAACGCTTTTAGCTTCCATCTAGCAGAATTTTAAAGGAGTCAAGAAAGTATGATTGAGCAGTACTTCTGCCTGTGCAGAGACATAAAGAGCTGCTTGGTCCTCACCATAATCTGAAATATTCAAGATCTTCTCTTCTAAATTGATTTTCAAGCCTCTCAGAGGAACTCTTTGTGCTTATTACCAAGTTAACTCAGTAACCGTGACCTGAAACTTGTCATCTGCAGACAGGCACCTGACAAGTGAAATTAGCACCCCTGGGTGCGCATGCAGTCTCAGGAGATCTAATGCCACTTAACCAAGGGATGGCTGTCCCATTCTGAAAGACAAGGGTAGTGTCGCCTTGCATATCGCTAATTACCTGTGCTCAAGTCCAAAAGAGGCTTAGCATCTATTCTCAGATTCACCTTGATAGCCACTTAAATATTTTCTGGGTGAAGCCCAGTCCATAGACACAGAGCATTATCTTTCTTCCTTGGGAAGTGATGACTCTGCATAGCCAGTCCCAAATTACACTGACCCTTTTGATAGCGATGTCACATCCTTCAGTGATAGTCAATTAGGCTGCCCAGCTCACCCTTCCGTTTTTTTTTTTTTTTTTAAGCACTGAAGATTAACAAGATTTTTTTTTTCCTGTCTCACTAAATGTCTTACTTCTGATTTGTGCCTCTATGCATTGAGCTCTATTTCTGGGTCCCTTTTTGTTCTGGATTTATAGCTTTCCCTTTCTACATTCACTTTTCTTTTTTAAAATTCTTAATTTGTGTTGAGAAGAAATAAGTAATTTACTGCTTTAAAATGCTGAAGACTCAAAATAACTCTGACACTTTCTGTTTTACAAGTGATTGGAAATCAAAGTCATAGTTAAAGTATGATTAAAAGTGCCCTTAAAATATGCATTTGAGACTTAGGAGCAGATATGTACAATTATTATGATGATAAAATAATTGCTTCTTTTTTTTCCCAAAATGTACTTTTTTCCCAAGTATGTATGAGTTAGTACTTGTTTCAGAAAGTCAGGGTATATTTACAGAGAAAGACAAATATCATATGATACCACATATATGTGGAATCTAAAACAATACAAATAAATCTATATACAAAACAGAAACAGACTCACAGAAAAAGAAAACAAACTTATGGCTACCAAAGGGGAATGGGCAGGAAAAGAGTATATTATGAATATGGAATTAGCAGATATAAACTAATATATATATATATATGTGTATATATATATAAGCAATAAGGATTTACTATATAACATAGGGAACTTTATTCAATATGCTTCAATAACCTATAATGGAAAATAACCTTTAAAAAAGTATGTATAACTGGATCACTTTGCTGTACACCTATAACCAGGGCTTCCCTGGTAGCTCAGATGGTAGAGAATCTGCCTACAATGCCGGAGACCCAGGTTTAATCCCTGGGTCAGGACGATACCCTGGAGAAAGGAATGGCTACCCATGCCTGTATGCTTGCATGGAAAACTCCATGTATGGAAATTAACACAATATTGTGAATCATCTGTACTTCAGTTAAAAAAAGAAAGAAAGGAAGGAAATCAGGTAGATTTGCCACCAGAAAAACTTCTGAATAAGGAAGTTCTCGTTTCTCCAGGGGAATCTTTCTGGAAGATTTCATGACAAGAATACTAAAGCATCAGTAAACTTGAGACATTGACCTCCAAGTTCCCATGGCCTTCCAGGCAACTCCAGAGAGTCTCTTCTTGAGAAAATGCAATGCTCACACTTGCTGACTAAAGAAGGCATCGTAATTCGCTTTCCTGTTTAATGTCTTCATTGTCTAAACCATCACAACCATGAAAAAAGAAGCATGCATTCATTACCAATCGCTCAGAACCCTTTTCTGTGCAGCTTACAAACGACAGCACACATCTGATTGGGTACTTTTGCAGTCAACACTGCCCAAGGTACACAATGAGATGTATGCATCCAGGTATACAGTTTTGGGATGGTGAGAATTGTCATGCTCATCTATTTCCCAGTGTACTCAGCACAGTGCCCTGTTTGTAGGTGCTTAAGAAATATTTGTTGCACTGAGTTGAAGTATAGTGAGAAGAGGCATAAGCAGGCAAAGTGAATATCTTGCCAAAGCCCTTAATTCCCTAAATCCGCATACTGCCAACAACAAACTGTAAATTAGAACTGCCACAGATATGTTTGAACTTCTGTTTAAATTCCTCCCTAAGTTAGTGCTTCTAAATTTAACACTGTAGTCACATTCCTGGCAGAAGGATAAGCACCAGGATGGAAAATGAGAGAAGCTTAGTCTAGTTCTCAGCTTGGCATCACCTATCGACTGGATACAGAAGCCCCAGGGCAAGGATGCACCATGCGGCTGCCTCACTTCTCTTGCCTGGAAGAGAGAGAAGAGGAGCAAAGGCCACCATTTTTAAGGCAATTTAATCCCTTAAAAGAGAATAGAAATTTTACAGATACCCACGTTCAACTCTTTGATGACTTTTTTGTCATTAGCACCATGATAATAAATGATCAGCAAACAGCTTTCAAAAGCAATGCAGCAGTTAAGTATCTTAACACATCACGGAGTCTGAGCTTTGCAGAGGAGAGGACATATTTCAGGTAGCATGTTTGGGCTAGGATCATATGGAAACTGCTCCAGGTGCTCTCTCTGGGTTGCCTGGACCTCACACGAGCTGTGTACGGGGTGATTCCCCTTTTCCCAAGCAGAGTGGCAGTGCCCTATGTCAGCTTCCTATGAAATTGAAGATTTCTTCCCAAGCAGAGCTCTGCAATGCATATCAGGAGGTTGGTGATCCCAGAACATACTTGTAAATGTCTAAAACTCAAAATTCAGACCGCCTGGGGCCAAACAGCCTATCTGTCTTGTTTTTCAAAGTATTGATTTGTTTATTTTTGGCCATGCCAGGTCTTCGTCACTGCAAGCAGGGGCTACCGTCTAGTTGTGGTCCTCAACCTTCTCATTGTGATGGCTCTCTTGTTGTGACTCCTGAACTCTATCCCTAGAGGGATGGGGTGGGGAGGGCCATGGGAGGAGGGTTCAGGATGGAGGGACAATGTACACCTATGGCCAATTCATATTGATGTATGGCAAAATCCATCACAATATTGTAAAGTAATAATCCTCCAATTAAAATAAAAAAAAATAGGGGTGTGAGATTTCTGGGAAACATTTTTTTCTGACTTCAGATGTGCTTGCATATGGCCATCTACTGTAGGTCTAAGCATAGGGCAGCTGCAGATAATTTTTCTATTATTCTCCATTTATCCTTAAATAAAGATGGATGCTGATTTCTTCCCAGGCCTGTGAGACCTGCCTGGTGTTCAAGGTACACATCAATAGGTGCCAGAGGACAATCGCATTTCATAACAGCACGATCTCTGCTTTTGGAAAGCATCTGTATTACATCATATAAACCTCCTTGCAAACTGTCTCAAGTGGTAGCAGTTCCCAAAGGCAGAGGCAATGCTGCCCAGATGAAGGCCAGGGTAGGCTTTCATTTATGACCACATGATTTACATTGGGCAATGGCAGCTGCAGCATCATAATCACCCTGGAATTCAGTTTTGAAAGACTCATAACTCTTTAAATGGGTACAGTAGTGTTCAAGCTGTCAGAACAAAAAAGGAATCATTTATAATAGCAGTAACTTCCCAGGATAAGGAAACAAATTGAGTGCTGTGTATACCAGAATGAGACAATCAACCCGCCAATACTATGAACTGCCATGCTTTCAAAGAAGGAGGGGAAAAAAAAGCACTTCCAGTATTTCTGTTTCCAATATTTCTAAGTCAGTCTATCTTCTTGACTTAAAATATTAATTTGTCAATCATGTGCTCAGGAGTAGAAGTGTAGACAGATCAGACCAAATGCCAGTTCAGAAGGCAAGGGGCTCTATTACTATCAGTGAAAAGTGAGTGTTAGTTGTTCAGTTGTGTCCAACTCTTTATGACCCCATGGACTGTAGCACATCATGCTCCTCTGTCCATGGAATTCTCCAGGCAAGAATACTGGAGTGGGTAGCCATTCCCTTCTCCAGGGGATCTTCCCAACTCACGGATTGAACCCAGTTCTCCTGCATTGTGGGCAGATTCTTTACTGTGTGAGGTTTACCCTCAAAGCTGCACTGATTTTGCCATTTTATGTTATCTTAACTCTACTCATGTGCACCCCAGTCCACAAAGAGTAAATTCCTGTTTAAGTTTTCTATTCCAGGGGATTTTCACGATACATGTAGCAGAAATCTGGAAATCATCTTCCAAAAGAGGAAAACCCAAGTCACTGCTTATCAAAGTTGGAGAAAAATGACTCTGCCTCCTGGGGCTCCATTCTCCTATGAAGGACAGTGGTGTTGAAAACTCTTATCTTGAATTTGTATGGATTTTGTTGTTTATAAGCCACTTTCACATACTGCATCTGGGAGAGGCAGATACCACTGGTGTATATGCACACATATGCACACAAGGGCATTTTAGGAGCCTTTTCAGTCCCAGATGTCTTATTCATTGCCTATGTAAAGGTTCAGAAATGCCTATCCACTTCACCACAGTGAAGTGGCAATGGCCCTGAGTTTGGAATCAGAAGCCACATGTATAAAGTCTCATATTGGCCATTTACCAGCTTTGCTTACCAGGAGGATAGTTAATTACTCTCTTGGAAGCTAGTTTCTCATTTCTAAAATGGAATTATATTAACCTGATGCTCCCTAGGGTCCTTTACAGTTCTAATGTTTTATGATTTCGCAGCCTCTCCTTTTTATTCAATTTTAAGTTTTCTATATTTAAACTAGGGATCAAAGCCATCAAACAGCAGAAGTATTTCAGGATGCAGGCTCAAGGGCAGAGTCAGAAGTGATGGGAGAATCTCCAGACCAAGAGAAGCATGCAGAAGATTCCAAGTGGAAAACTGACTCAAGGTGGAGCTTACAATTTCCAGAGACTTGAAGGGAGCAGATCTGGGTGGGAGCACAGGCACCCTTGCACTACTGTCTATCTCAGTTCAGTTCAGTTCAGTCGTTTAGTCGTGTCCGACTCTTTGCAACCACATGGACTGCAGCATGCCAGGCCTTCCTGTCCATCACCAAAGCCTGGAATTTACTCAAACTTAGGTCCATCGGGTCGGTGATGCCATCCAACCATTTCATCCTCTGTCATCTCTTTCTCCTCCCACCTTCAATCTTCCCCAGCGTGAGGACCTTTTCAAATGAGTCAGTTCTTCATGTCAGGTGGCCAAAGTATTGGCATTTCAGCTTCAACACCAGTCTTTCCAATGAATATTCAGGACTGATTTCATTTAGGATGGACTGGTTGGATATCCTTGCTGTTCATGGGACTCTCAAGAGTCTTCTCCAACACCACAGTTCAAAAGCATCAATTCTTTGGCGTTCAGCCTTCTTTATAGTCCAACTCTCACATCCATACATGACTATTGGAAAAACCATAGCTTTGACTAGATGGACCTTTGTTGGCAAAGTAGTATCTCTGCTTTTTAATATGTTGTCTAGGTTGGTCATAACTTTTCTTCCAAGGAGCAAGTGCCTTTTAAGTTCATGGCTACAGTCACAATCTGCAGTGATTTTCGAGCCCCCCAAAATAAAATCTGCCACTGTTTCCAATTTTTCCCATCTTATTGACATGAAATCATGTGATCAGATGCCATGATCTCAGTTTTTTTAATGTTGAGTTTTAAGCCAACTTTTTCACTGTCCTCTTTCACTTTCATCAAGAGGCTCTTTAGTTCTTCTTCACTTTCTGCCATAAGGGTGGTGTCATCTGCATATCTGAGGTTATTGATATTTCTCCCAGCAATCTTGACTCCAACTTGTGCTTCATCCAGCCCAGCATTTCTCATGATGTACTCTGCATATAAGTTAAATAAGCAGGGTGACAATATACAGCCTTGATGTAATCCTTTCCTGATTTAGAACCAGTCTGTTGGTCCATGTCCAGTTCTAACTGTTCCTTCTTGACCTGCATACAGATGTCTCCGGAGGCAGGTCAGGTGGTCTGGTATTCCCATCTCTTTAAGAATTTTCCACAGTTTGTTGTGATCCACTCAAAGGCTTTGGCATAGTCAATAAAGCAGAAGTAGATGTTTTTTCTGGAACTCTCTTGCTTTTTCGATGTTCCAAAGGATGTTGGCAATTTGATCTCTGGGTCCTCTGCCTTTTCTAAATCCAGCTTGAACATCTGGAAGTTCACAGTTCACATACTGTTATAGCCTGGCTTGGAGAATTTTGAGCATTACTTTACTAGCATGTGAGATGTGTGCAATTGTGCGGTAGTTTGAGCATTCTTTGGGATTGCCTTTCTTTGGGATTGGAATGAAAATTGACCTTTTCCAGTCCTGTGGCCACTGCTGAGTTTTCCAAATTTTCTGGCATATTGAGTGCCGCACTTTCACAGCATCATCTTTTAGGATTTGGAATAGCTCAACTGGAATTCCATCACCTCCACTAGCTTTGTTCATAGTGATGCTTCCTATGGCCCACTTGTCTTCACATTCCAGGATGTCTGGCTCTAGGTGAGTGATCACACCATCATGATTTTCTGGGTTGTGAAGATCTTTCTTGTATAGTTCTGTGTATTCTTGCCACCTCTTCTTAATATCTTCTGTTTCTGTTAGGTCCATACCATTTCTGTCCTTTATTGTGCCCATCTTTGCATGGAAATTCCCTTGGTATCTCTAATTTTCTTGAAGAATTCTTTAGTCTATTCCATTCTATTGTTTTCCCCTATTTGCACTGATCACTGAGGAAGGCTTTCTTATCTCTCCTTGCTATCCTTTGGAACTATGCATTTAAATGGGTATATCTTTCCTTTTCTCCTTTGGCTTTCTCCTGTCTTCTTTTCATAGCTGTTTGTAAGGTCTCCTCGGACAGCCACTTTGCCTTTTTGCATTCCTTTTTCTTTGGGATGGTCTTGATCATTGCCTCCTGTATAATGTCACCAACCTCTGTCCATAGTTCTTCAGGCACTCAGTCTATCAGATCTAACCCCTTGATTAGATCTAATATACTTGTCACTTCCACTGTACAGTCATAAGGAATTTGATTTAGGTCATACCTGAATGGTCTAGTGGTTTTCCCTACTTTCTTAAATTTAAGTCTGAATTTGGCAATAAGGAGTTCATGATCTGAACCACAGTCAGCTCCCAGTCTTGCTTTTGCTGACAGAATAGAGTTTCTCCATCTTCGGCTGTAAAGGTAATAATTAATCTGATTTTGGTATTGACCATCTGGTGATGTCCATGTGTAGAATCTTCTCTTGTGTTGTTGGAAGAGGCTGTTTGCTTTAACCAGTGCATTCTCTTGCCAAAACTGTCTATCTAAAGTGCTAAACTGTCTATCTAAACTGTTTCTCTAAAGTGCTGCATGCAGTGGCACATTGGAGATGCTTAGACAAGGCCCTTGGAAGGACTGATGCTGAAGCTCCTGTACTTTGGCCACCTGATATGAAAAGCTGACTCACTGTAAAAAGCCCCTGATGCTGGGAAGGATTGAGGGCAGAAGGAGAAGGGGGTAGCAGAGGATGGGGAGGTTAGATAGCATTGCTGGCTCAATGGACATGAATTTGAGCAAACTCTTGGAGATAGTGAAGGACAGGAGAGCCTGGCATGCTGCATTCCATGGGACTGCAAAGAGTCAGACATGACTTGGTGACTGAATAACACAGACAAACCCAAGGAATCCATCCTGTACATACTATACAAAACCAGCCATACCATCCAAAATAAAGACTTCTACAAGGCCCTGTAAGCATGAATGAAGACTATATTGGTATACTTCTCAAAGTTTATCCATCTCAGAAGACTGCCTAGTAGCAGGAAGTTAAGTTATTCATGGGGGTTGGGGAATGATGATTTTTATATTCTTCTTCTTCTTCCTTTTTTATAGCTGTATCACTTTATAGTGGCAAACTTGTCAAAAATCCACAGCAATCAGACAAAGCAAAGGATTTAGTAGAAAATTGGAAGAACAAGATGTTTTATTGAGAATGCTCATTTGAGTGTGAAGAAAGGTTTCACAAAAGTGACAGAGAAAATTACCTGCAAGAAGAAGCTTTTGCAGAATCAAGTACTTGCAGTTAAAAACTGTAACTGAGGTGTCATGTCTTCAGCATGAACCTAGTTTTTAGAAAGAATAGTCAATGGTGAATAGACTTTGAGGTCTTAGTCTTCCAGGAAAAACTAAAGTGAAGCAAGAAGTATCAGGGATAGTGTTCTGCAGGGGGGCCTCTAAAGCTTTAGATTCTTTCTGTTCCTCAACATGAACTTCCCTGCAGTTCTGTTATTCTGACAAACAGGAAAAACATCAAATTTAGAGTCTGAGTTCAAAGAAAAGTGGATTAAAAGGAAAAAAAGACTCCTAATTCCAATGGTCAGATCAATAAACTGAGAATGGAGAGAAAATGTCCCTAGGGCATTAGATGGCTTTGCATTTGACATGCAATGTTTTGTGACCTGCCTCTATAGAAGGCAAAGACGAATTTTGTGCTGTTACCAAGGAGGCAAGTCTTGTCTGCAAGATATGGTCTGTTTTGGTGTTTAATCATTTACCTTTTCCACAAAAACATTGAAGTTGGGAAAAATCCTTGAAGATTATGTTTCCCAGCAGGCTCTATTCACATTAGATTAGAAGAGCCTGAGCACTGGGAGAGGTGAATTGATGCTCCTGGATTTAGACCCATTGATTGAGATTATAAAATGCACCTGGAACTAGGAACGCCTACTCTGAGTCTAAACAGCCTTTGTTTTTTCTCTTTTAAGCATTTCCCAAAGCCACTTTTAGGCTTTCCCCCTCCATTTTTCCTTTGATTTTTGTCTTTCTTTCTCCCCTCTCTATCCATTTTCTGATTATTATTTTTTAACAAAACTCCAACAATTCACATCATTTCACTAAAAACTGTACTTTCTTTTGAGTCAACTGTATCCTATCCTCTTTCCATTTTCAATGATTCCGACATATCCACCAGTGGCAGATTTTTAAAATTGTATGAGAAATTGGCAGGATTAAGTAAAAGATGTTATGGTACCTGTCATGTGGATTTAAAACATCCCAGTTAAAGTCAATGAAGTGATGATCAAAAATAGATCTGAAGCAATTATAGCAACAGCAGCTCTTGGAGGAGTGTGAAATTAATCATGTGGGAAAGAAAGTAAGGCAGGAAGTAGCCAGAGAGGGAATCTCTGCAGAGGGACCTCTAAAGCTGCAGACGTTGATTCCTGGATATTGCAGCTCTCATGCACTGCTAGGAATAATTCCTAGAAATAGTCTTAACCCAAATCCCACGAATACATGAAGAGTCCTGGGTGCAGGCTCTGGACTCTGAACAACAGTTTGTGTGACTGACAAAATATTATATTATCGAAGGCTAATGTCATCTACAAATTTTAGTTGTCTTAATTATAGTCTGCAGCTGTTATGCAAAGCTAAAAATAATGTTAACTGTCACCATCAAAATGTATTTTTTAAAGGAATGTCTGTACACACAGCACTATGGTGAATGCTTTACAGGCTCAGTAGATTTAAAGGCTCCCAACTTAAAGCGCATGACTGGGTTCTGTTGTGCAGCTGGTGAAATTGGCTAAGATCTTAATTCTTCTGAGACAAGGAGATGGGCCCTCAAGGAGACTCAAGATCTCTGAGCGCTTGCAGCCCTCTGTGTTAGGTGTACCTTCTCTTGTAATTTACAGTATATTTGCTATGAATTCTCTGGCTTCCTTTGAAGGCTTTTCTCTTCTGAGGACCTTGAAGCATAATAAATATCTTCATTTTTTTCTTTCATAATAATAGGGTTATTTGGAAATAAACAAGAGGTAAAAAGAAAGTAGAGAAAGGTATAAAGTACTATCTTAATAGTAATTTATACCATTATGAATTACTACAGTAATTTATACTATTATAAATAAATAGCAATTTACACTATTATAATTATAAATTATAAAAATACATAGAGAAAAGTATAAATTACCATCTTAATAATTTTTATTTTAATTATTAGTTACTTAAATATAGCCTTAGATAATAATCACAGTAAGATATAGAAATGCTCATTTATGAGAAAAAGACCACAAATTATTTTTATTGTATATAAATGACTTTATCACATTCTTTTGACAAAAACTACAGTATTAATTGGTACTTTCAAAAATTAAAATACTTATAATTCATTTTTCTGTATTTGGATTACCATATGCCACTTCTTCCCCTAAAGCAGAGAAAGAGATCTCTATTTACAATATCAAAATCATTACTAAATAGTAAAAAATCTTAAAAAGTCTTAGCAACCATTGAAGTTTTTTTTTTTTTTTTTTTTAGTAATTGTGCAGAGATGATTTTATGTTTTTTTAATGCAAAAACTTCGTAACCTCAGGTTTTTGTTGTATTGTGGACAATGCTGAAATATTAATATGTGGTTGATGTTTATCAACATCATATCAAAACAGCCAGAAGTGAGGATAACTGAATTATTTGGAAGTTATGTCTGAAGAAGGAAATTCCATCTTTGGTTGTTTTGAAATATAACCAATCAAGAGCTGGAAACAGCAGGGCAATTTTAAAATATGAGATTGCTCTTTATTGTACGAAAAACTGAATTGTAAAGGAAACAAGAAATTTATCTTTTAAATATTTTCAAAATGCTATTTTTTTCTTTTTGTAATATTTGTGCACATATTGTGAAACAACCAATGAAATACAGATAAGCAAACAGGGAAAAGTATTTCTTCCTATCCTACAATCCTGGCCTTTTGGTTTAATAGCACGAACACTTTGTCTGTCTTCCTGAGAAGCATCTTCTATATCTTGCCAGTGTCGGTGGTTAAAAAACTGTCATGAGAAAGCAGAAGAGGACAGACCAATTTTGAGATAATAAAAATAAATGTCTCTATAAGACTGGTCACCATGAAGAAAGATTCACATTTTGCTTCCTCCAGCATTCCAGAGGAGAGCTATTTTTAGCCACAGATTTACTGTGAAGTCCATTAGCCAACTAAAACCAGTAACTGCCTAGTAATAATTCTGAATATAGATGTAAAATATAAATGAGGGTGGGGGTCCTCGGAAAAACAATGTTAGGGAGTTGGGCATTACAAACGCAATTTTGGGGTGGACATTAGGGAAGCAAAAGGAATTGTTTGGGGATTTCAAGAGGGAGGGGATATATGTATAATTATGGCTGATCCACATTGCGTTGGCACAAACCAACACAACATTGTAAAGCAATTATCCTCCAATTAAAAATTAAAAAAAAAAAAAAGGAATCAGTGGTCTTTAAAAGGCAGTTTCAGTCACCCCAGGAAGGTTGTGTCTGTGATCAGAGGCTTTCAGATTTTTGTTGATCAAGTTACAGCTTCAGTCGATTATAGTGAGGCTTCCCAAATTTCTGCTTCCCAAGCCTTGTTCCTCTGTCTCAGGTACACCCTACTCAGTTGTCAGCGAAGCCTCCCCCAGAAAGCTGCTTGAGGGATGGCTTTTCAGGCACCAGCTGGAAACCTCATTTGTATTGTACTGCTCTTCCTGCCAAGACCCAAGCCTCCTCAGGCACAAGGAACCCTGGAGCCTCTCTGCTTTGTATTAAAAGAAAGCATCTTCCATCATCCCTCTAATCCATCAAGTTCACACCCAATAACAGAAGCTTCAACTCTGCAAATTTCACAGGCTATACAAGTTAAAACTACACTGAGCCCTAATAAATTGGGGACATCTAATCACCTGAGGCTTTGCGTGCAGGCGTGCTAAGTCACATCAGTCACATCTGACTCTTTGCGACCATATGGACTGTTGCCTGCCAGGCTCCTCTGTCCATGGGAGTCTCCAGACAAGAATGCTGGGGTGGGTTGCCATGCCCTCCTCCAGGGGATCTTCCCAACTCAGGAACTGAACCCTGGCCTCGTACATTTCCGGCATTGGCAGGCAGGTTCCTTACCACTAGCGCCACTTGGGAAGTCCCATCTAAGGCTTTCCCTATATCTAAATCTTGAAGGTGAATGTATGAAAAATGAAAGAGAGTTCTTGGAGGAAGACAGAGATTCTCACTAGGATCATAAGATCTCTGTTTCTTTCATTTTAAATTCACTTCTGTTTTTTGTTTTGTTCATTTTAGTCACAGAGTGTACTCTTATTCTAGGTAATAACTAATCCTCCCCAAGACTGCTATTTATTGAGTGCTTGCTATTCTCCAAGCCCTATATGCTAGACATTTTACAATCAAAGAATCATATTCTTAATATAGCTCTTTTATGTCAGAAATTGGTAATAACAGAAGTTAAAAACCAAGATTAGAAATAAGGACTTTGATGATACTTCTGTTATCACCTTTCTTTCACATTATTTCCAGTCTTTCACTAACATAAGCCACACTGCAATGAAGATCTTGTGTCTCCTTGTACACATATCCAGGGGTTTGTAATACCTTGTCATCCAGAATTACTGGTCATAGGGTATATACAGCTTTAATTTATCAAGATACAATTTACAGTTTTAACCAAAGGTAA
Source organism: Dama dama (assembly GCF_033118175.1). Lineage (NCBI taxonomy): Eukaryota > Metazoa > Chordata > Mammalia > Artiodactyla > Cervidae > Dama > Dama dama. The sequence goes on along the minus strand of NC_083698.1, from coordinate 84,607,629 downwards.
TTATATAGTATTTACCATACGGATACATAGATCTAGGCCCCAGAGATGGGCATAGCAGTGGCCCTGATCCCCTGGGGAACTTTTGCTTCCTACCCCCTCCATAATAAGTTCAGATTCTACTGGCATCTGTGTTCCCAGAGGAGGAATGATTCTACCAGAAAAGATAGTAAAGGTTTCATTAAACCTAACCATAACTTCTGCCTGAGCCCTTCAACACAGCAGACACACACAAAAAAGAGAGGGACTGCTCTCCTGGCAAAGGTAATCCACTCAGATTATCATGAGGAGATAGGATTGCTACTTATATTATAGTAGGGACAGAAAGCCATAAGTGGATCTGGTACTCAGAAGATTCTCTCTGGTGCTTCCCTTTCCAGTAACAATCCTAAAGGGACATTTGCAGCAACTCGAGCTTGACAAGAGCAAGTAACTGAGTCCTCAACCACTCAGGCAAGAAGACCTGGGTTACTCCATGGGGCTGTTAATGTTCATCAGCTCACATACTAGCGAAGGGGGAGGGAGATTTTGAATTAATGAAACAAAAGGCAGATGATGTATATCAGTCATGGTCTTAGGACCAACTGTAACTCTTTTCACCTAACCTGCAGTAAATTTCTTTTGAGAAATTGTAACTGGATGGCTCTTGGAAGAAGAAATGAGAGAATGGAGTAAGCTTAATGTTGAGTCAAATGAATCAGAGAGATGCAAGGAGATTATATCAGTGTCCTGTGCATCTAATTCTTGCTGACTTCAATGACTGTATCTGCATCAGGCCTCTTACACAGGCAGCCCTGAAGTACAGAAGAATTAGCACTCGCAGAAGGAGCAGCTCTCAACCAGTAACTCTCTGGCATTTTTGTATGTATCTCCCAGTTCCCTGGCTCTTTGGGTGGTGTTATTCTAATGAAGCTGTTTCCCTGAAGATTTCATCCCCAGCTGTCCACCATAATGGCTGGCTAATTCATGTGTTCTATAATGCCTACCTGCTACTTCTATATTATGTACACTACTTGCCTATGGCTCAGCTGATAAAGAATCCACCTGCAATGCAAGAGACCTGGGTTCGATCCCTGGGTTGGGAAGATCACCTGGAGAAACACTGGCTACCCACTCCAGTATTCTGGCCTGGAGAATTCCAAGGACTGTATAGTCCATGGGGTCACAAAGAGTCAGACACGATAGTGACTTTCACTTCACTTATCCTAAAATTTTTGTCTCACATCTTACTTCTGGAATAACTCAAGTTAGGATCTCCACTGGATGCAAGAACCTCTGTTCCAGCTCTTGAAACTCAAAGTCATATCTCCATATGGGAGTGGGCCTATCTAGACATCTAATTTATGATGGAGCAACAGAAAATCAACATTGACTTTGGGTTCCTCTTTTATTTTTTGCACTGTTTCTACTTTTTAAAATTTCGATGTTTAATTTTATTTTCAGAATGAAACTCAAACAATGAAGTATCAGGTCATTTCTATTATACTGATAGAAATGAGAACATTGGATAATCCTCGAGTGGGTGGGGTGGGGGGCAGGCTTGGGAGTATTCATGTGTTACTGCTAAAGGTGAATATTGGTGGAAGTTGTCTGCAGAACAGTCTGGCAGTACGTAGTGACAGTAAGTTTTCACTTACTCTATGAGACACAGCAATTTTGTTTCTATATATTAATATATATTCCAAAGACATGTTCAGTGGATCTGCAAGAAGATACAAGGGAGAAAGCCCAGCATAGGGCTATTTTTGCTGGTAGGAAATTGCACCAATGCAGGTATTAACCTGGAGAGAAGTAGATGGTAAGGTGTGTCATTGCTCACCTCATAGTAGATACATCAGGACAAGTAAGACTACTGATATACACAGCAGCTTGCATAGATCTTAAAAATGCATTGCCAGATGAATAGAGTAGAAATCACAACAAGATATATAACAATTCTTTTGTGTATATTAAAATATGCATACAACCTGCAGTTCATCTTCTGTAAGAACACACCGACTGCAGTCTATACAGTAAATGCGTTGAGAGGGAAGAGGAAACAGAGGCAACAGGCAAGAACAAAAGAAAACAAATGAACACAACAAGACCCATGCCTTGTGGAGACCACTAATTATTATACACCAAGTACTGACAAATAAGATAAAACTAACTGTTGGCACCTAAGAAATCTATATACATATTTCAGGTATTTCTACAGGTTTGCTGCAGATGGAAGTTTGGCACAAGTATTAGTTTAAGTGTTGGAAGTACCTGTAATTCATTTAATAATTTGCATGTTGATAGCTGTTAGCTCAGTTTGTTTCTTCTGTTAGAAGTAGTGCTGCAATGAGTAGTGTTCTATGCCATGTGCAACACACACAGCTCTACTGAGAGAAGCAATGAGATGTAATGATCAAGAATGCTGGGTCCAGTATGGAGTCTTGGCTCCACTGCTCTGTGCCCTTGAACACAACAGTTCATTGTTCTGGGCATCAGTTTCTTGATATTAATAGTACCTACCCCATGGAATTATGGTGATGATAAAATGATCTAATGTTTGCAAAGCATTTAGAGTAATGCTGGTACGTGCAGCACTCAATCACTGTTATTAATCCTACTGTTTTAACATACATTTCGACATGGTAAAATTACAGAGATGGAATTTATTGATTACAGGGAATACATGTTCAATTTTGATACATTTTTTAAAAATTGCAAATAGGCCATTTCAATTTAGTCTACCACCAAAGATTCCTGGGAATATAATTTTTCTATACTCTGGCCAAAATCTGATATCTTCATTCTTTTCTCATTAATTTTCATCTTTTGGTGAATAAAACATTATTTCACATTAAATTTCCCTGATGACAAGTGAGCATTGGACCTTCAAACTTTTATTTGATATTCATTCAGAAGCTGGCATATTAACAAGAATAATCCTGCCCAGTTTTAGACAAAAGAGGCTTCAATCAGCTTTTGTATTTATTTGGCTTATGACCTGTGATAGATTCAACCAGTGCTAAGCTTAGCCTGAAGCAGCCCTACACACTGGCCTTACAGATTCTATTATTTTCTCTCTGGCCAGATGGGCTATTTGGGATATATAAATGATCATGATTATATCATAATGTTGTCATTGTATTTCTTTTCCAAATATTCATAAACATCATCTTGATTAAAATAAAATCTCTAAAGCTGCTAGAAGTGAAACTAAATTGACACAGAATTATTCAACATTGGATTACTTTAGAACATTGCTTTGGCTTTTAAAATTTTTCGTGACACGTAAGATTTTAGCAGCATAATTTAATCCAAATGCCTAAATTCTTTTCTGTGACCTTAAAGAAATTTAAGTGTTTATTATATCCTTGTTAGAATAAAATGCCAGTTCATGAAGATTTAGAAAATGTCAGCCAATATAGCCAAGGGGGTATTTATTAAGGAAAAAAATCAAAGCTCATGTAATCCTAGGGTAATTTTTAATGGGAAAAATAAACTAAAGGACTGAGAAGTCACTTCCTGTTAAAATTATCTTTAGCCTATGATAATTTTTTTCTATTGGGTTCCTAGAAGAGTTTGCCAGTAAAAAAATTTTTATTTAGTGTGATATATAGTCAGACAGTTCTCCGTCTTCTATCCCAGATATAGACTCGAAGCCCAGAGAACTCCTGCTGATTCCATAGCAACCTTCATCAGGATAGAAAGCCTGTAGCTATGTGGAGAGATAAGAGAGGAGAAAGAGTCAGAGCATGTGTCATTTCATCAATCTCTTGTAACGAAGGAACAGGAATGGTAGCGGAATTGCCAGATATTAGAACCTTTTGCTGCCCTATATTCTCAGCTCACTGCTTGGGAATTTGAAAAAACTGGAAGACTTCATGTTTTTTGTATTTTTCAGTATTAAATCAGGTTATTAATTATTGTTTGCATAATCATTATAGTAAATGCTTCTATACTCCAAAGTTCAGTTTATGTTTTTGGGGGCTCATCTATCTATTGAGTCAAAACCTTGCCTAGAAATAGGGTAAAACATGTTAGGAATACAGAGCTTTCACAACTGAAAACACATTGGCCACAAAATCCTTCTGAGTGAAGTTTTCATCTAATGCCCTGGTAATATATGGCAGGTTATGCTTTATGGAGAGTGGTTTCTTTAACAGACTCATTTCTTGTTATATAACTGATACACTCTGTGTACAGTCTCTGCAGTATTGTGATGTAAAGTGCTTCTGGGATAACCCTGTGGAGATGAATTCTCATCAATCTATCCATTGCCTAACTTCTCACTGACATCCCCAGTGAAATAAAACAGAGAACTCTCCTCCAAAGACTCTTGGTATTAGTAGACATCCAATTATCTTTTATGCATTTCCTTAACAGATCTGCTACAATAAAGCAGACAACATCAACAATGAAATACACACTTCTCTTTTTTCTTTGTTACAAAGCATATTGAGATTAAGATGTTCTGATTATGAAAATCATAGACATAGTCTAGTTATGAATTCCACATCAGCTCAGGTCAGGTATTCATTCATTCATTCAGTGAGTATTTAATGAATCCTGACCATGAACAAGTTACTGCACATAATAGAGAATTCGCATATAAAGAAACAACTTTCCTCAGTGTATCTAGGTGGATAAGTTATGCACTTAATTATTTGTGGTGAAAAATAGAAAGAACCAAGTTCTATAGAAGGTTAGCAAGAACACACCACGGGAAGACATGGAAACATGAGAATATTTTCCAAATGAAAATACCATCAACTCCTTTGTAGGGATGTCATGTAGTCTGAGCCATGAAAGCTGGGTAGTATTTCAACATGTCGGTATGAGGTAAACCAAGTTTGAATGTGAAAAGAAAAACTGTGGGAAGAAAGCCTGGAATGGGACCATGTAGAGACTGTGCAGGAAATATCTAGGAATCTGGCCTTTACGAGGAATAAAGTAAGTGAGGCAGACATATGGAAAGCAGTGAAGCAGGAAGCTGATACTAGATAAGGAGCCTGGAGTGCCCATGCCAGCAAGCTAGGCTAGGAAAGCTAGGGCTTTTCTTGGTCACTGCAGGTTTTAAGCAGAGATTAAATGATCAGAATTGTGTTGTACAGAGTGAATCTGACTGAGATGCTCAGGCCAGATTGAAATGAGGAGAAACTAGAAATAGTAAAAAGGGAATCTTCTTACAAATGTCAGGAGATTTGTTAACAAGGGCCTCAACTAAGATAATGCCACTGAAATAAAGACGAGGGGCAGGGTAGGGGAGGGATGTGGAGAACTTTCTACAGTAACTCGATGCAGGCAATGGGAAGGGGAAAAGGACTAGGTGAGACTACTAACGTAAGAAAAAGACACAGAAGATGAAATGAGTGTTTGGAACAGAAGCTATTTCAAGACATACTGAATTTTAGGTCTGGAGAAGTAGGTACATTTACTATTAGGTACTGAATCAAAGGAAGAGTAATTATGAAGAATGAAGGGAAGGTCAATGGTTTAGAGAGATTGAAGAAACAAAGAAAGGTCCTTGAATTTAATGACTAAGCAGTCACTGGTCAATCTCTATTTTTGAAATATACAAGCAAAAGTGAGAAAGAATAGATCCAAAAATATTAATTTTTTCACACAGAGAGATTACGAGATTCTTGTTCTGTACATTTTTTCTATAATGACCTAGTAATTCTGAGTAACAGAGAAAACGACAGTGAAATGTCAACAGTCTTTGGTGACATTTACGTAGTGAGAACAGGAGCCATATGTGAAGAGACTGCAAAAGCCAATTGTCAAAAGCTCTGATTGTTTGGGATCATAATCATTTCTTTACAAAAGCTCTTCGAGCTCCATTTTTGTATTCAGGGTAAATCGTCCTGACACGAATCTTATTCCATTACAGCTCCCTGATCTGACTGAGATTTCATCACTTGTAGATCTACTGATCACATTTAACGTCCATCTAGTGACTCCTTAATGTTTTTACATGAAGAAAAAAATGATCCTGATTTTCTACAGTTTCTTATCCTGCCCAACATTCTACAGAGGTCACTGTAGCTGACTCCCCTCTCCAGGCAATTATAACTCACTTTAATCAAGCAGCTACTCTGTGATGTGTATTTTAATAGTATATTTATGTGCATTATCTATGGGGATTCTCACAATGATTCTATGGCATCTCTGCTTTTATAGTCCCCATTTTGCTTAGGAGGAAGCTGATGTTCAGTGAGTGTAAGCAACTTACCCAAGGCAACTCAGTTAGAAGTTACTGTGGAACACATTGCTGCAACCTTCTTGTCTTTTCCAGAAGGAGACTGGGTGATACCCACCAAAGAAACCATATGCTAAATGGTTCAAAGGTTCATAAACTGCCCATGTGTTCTCCCTAAATTATTAATATTACTAAATTACTAGCTTTTCTGTGATTGTTAGCAAAATGGAATTACGGAAAGTCAGAAAACCATAGTTCCATTGCTATGTCTTTCAGTACGTGTATAGGAAAATCACTGAATCTCCTTGGGTCTTTGAGTTCTCACAAAAATGGGTTAGTAGCTACCTGCATCATGATGGTTTTGTAACTATTGATTTAGATAACTCCATGGAAGTTCTCCATAAGCCTTAAATTGCCTTGAAAATTATCCAGATGCTCCTTGCTCTTCTGTCCTGCACCCCGGGTAGAAGAACATTTCAAGTCTGTTTCTAAGGGCATTGCTTGCTGTCTAAATAAGAGAAATTCATAAAAACTGGGACTCTGACTCTTATTCTTGCTAAATAGGATTATACTTGTAAATGCAACTAAACCTTGGATAAAACAAGAGATTATAGTATTACTGGTTTTACTTTTCAGAATACTATATTTTTGGTTGAACCCAAAGTTGAAATGCTAAAAATCATGCCGGGAATTACAATGTTTCTGGTAAAATTTTCTGGGAAAAACTAAAATCAACCTGTTTGTATTCAATGACCTCCAAACTCCTGTATCTGGGTTTTCATTTATTCAGCATTTTTGAGGAGCTACTATGGGTCAGGCACTGAGGTACCTCATAGCTCGATGATCAGAAAAGGAAGAAAGTACTATTCAGCCTCTGCCTGAGAAGTGGAAAGGAGCTCTGAGTGGATGGAATAGCATGTGCAATGACATGGGTATAAATCAGAGCTTAGTTTTCTAGCGGTCTTTGACAGGTGATGCTAGTGGTAAAGAACATTCCTGCTAGTGCAAGAGACATAAGAGATGTGGGTTCAGTCCCTGGGTCAGGAAGATCCCCTGGAGGAGGGTATGGCAACTCAGTCCAGTATTCTTGCTTGGAGAATCCCATGGACAGAGGAGCCTGGCGGGCTGCAGTCCATGGGGTCGCACAGAATTGGACACAAATTGAAGCAACTCGGTGTGCACACACATGCCTAGGGAGCTGAAATTGATCTGGAGTATTAGGGTGAAATCAGCAGATTTGGGGAAGCCAGATAACAGGGGCCTTGTATTCCATGTTAAAATGTTTGGATTCTATCCTGAGGACAATGAAGAGTATTTTGATGGATTTTAAGCATAAAACAATTTTTATGTTTTTTCAAAGATCTCTCTGATTCATGTAGATAATGGGTGGGGTCATTTGTCCTTGTTTTTCCTGTTGTAGCACTATTTTTAAAGATCAGTTTTACTGTGAGAGTTGGACTATAAAGAAAGCTGAGTGCCGAAGTATTGATGCTTTTTGAACTGTGGTGTTGGAGAAGACTCTTGAGAGTCCCTTGGACTGCAAGGAGATCCAACCAGTCCATCCTAAAGGAAATCAGTCCTGAATATTCATTGCTGAAACTGAAAGCTCCAATACTTTGGCTACCTGATGTGAAGAACTGACTCACTTGAAAAGACCCTGATACTGGGAAAGATTGAAGACAGGAGGAGAAGGGGATGACTGAGGATGAGATGGTTGGATGGCATCACCGACTCAATGGACATGAGTTTGAGTAAACTCCGGGTGTTGGTGATGGACAGGGAAGCCTGGTGTGCTTCAGTCCATGGGGTCGCAAGGAGTCAGACACATCTGAGTGACTGAACTGAACTTGTACAGTTAAATGCATTTAGAATATTGTACACACTGTGCAACTATCACTACAATCAAGATATAGACTATTTCCAGGACTTCCCTGTGACCCAGTGGCTAAGACTTCCAAGCTCCCAAACAGAGGGCCCAGGTTGGATCCCTGGTAAGGGAACTACATCCTGTATTCCACAACTAAATATCCTGAATGCTGCAACTAAGACCAGACACAGAGAAATAAGTAAATAAATGTTAAAAAAAAAAAAAAAAGAGGATCTATTTCCATCATCTCAAAAGTATTATCCTACACTCTTGTTTTCAATTTCCTTCTTTTAACCCCAGGCCCCACCCTCACCTCTGAAATCACTAATGTACCTTGTGTCACAGGTACATTAGCTCTGGCTTTTCTGCAACATCATAAGAATAATATTTTAGTATTTCTATGTTTTTGAGTCAGGCATTGATGAGCATAATATTTTTGAGATTCCTTCATGTTGTTACATAATTTTATAAAGATAGATCTCACTATTACATTCTGTTTTTTGTGTAGTGTTCCATTTTATACATATGTCAAAAGTGGTTTTTCCTAATCACATGTCATGGAAATTTGCATTATTTCCAGTTTTAAACAATTATAAATAATGCTGCTATGAACATTTATGTACAAGTACTTGTATGGGCATAAAATTTCATTTCTCTTGCCTAAATACCTAAGAGTAGAATGACAGGGTCATATGGTAGGCAAAAGTATATTTAACTATATAAATAACTTAAAAGGTATTTTCAAAAGTGGTTGTCATATTTTACATTCCCATCAGCAGTATGAGGGTTCCAATTGTTACACATATTTACCAACACCAGGTATTGTCAATCTTTCTAATGATAGGCATTTTAGTGGGTGTATAGTAATAATCTTGTTATGGTTTTAGTTTGCATTTCTCTAATGATAAATGATGTTGAGCAACTTTTGGTGTAGTTCCTTGCCATCCCATATATCTTCTCTGATAAACGCTTATTAAAATTGTTTGCCTCTTTTCTGATTGGAATGGGAATATCGTTCTCATTCTCCTGTAAATATCATTGAGATATTTACATATCCTCAGAATAATTCCTTTGTGCGATAAATGCATTGCAAAGCTTTTCTCCCAGACTTGGACTTGCCTTTTGATTTCCTTAATGGTACCTTTTGAAATTATAAAATTTTGATAAAATTGGATAGCACTCACTTAAGTATTGTAATTAAAGAGCCATGATTGCTGGGTCATATGGCAGTTCTATTTCCTGTTTTTTAAGAAATCTCCACACTGTTCTCCATAACAGCTATACTAGTTTGCATTCCCACCAACAGTGTAAGAGGGTTCCCTTTTCTCCACACCCTCTCCAGCATTTATTGCTTGTAGACTTTTGGATAGCAGCCATCCTGACTGGTGTGTAATGGTACCTCATTGTGGTTTTGATTTGCATTTCTCTGATAATGAGTGATGTTGAGCATCTTTTCATGTGTTTGTTAGCCATCTGTATGTCTTCTTTGGAGAAATGTCTGTTTAGTTCTTTGGCCCATTTTTTGATTGGGTCATTTATTTTTCTGGAATTGAGCTGCAGGAGTTGCTTGTATATTTTTGAGATTAGTCCCTTGTCTGTTGCTTCGTTTGCTATTATTTTCTCCCAATCTGAAGGCTGTCTTTTCACCTTGCTTATAGTTTCCTTTGTTGTGCAAAAGCTTTTAAGTTTCATTAGGTCCCATTTGTTTAGTTTTGCTTTTATTTCCAATATTCTGGGAGGTGGGTCATAGAGGATCCTTCTGTGATTTATGTCAGAGAGTGTTTTCCCTATGTTCTCCTCTAGGAGTTTTATAGTTTCTGGTCTTACATTTAGATCTTTAATCCATTTTGAGTTTATTTTTGTGCATGGTGTTAGAAAGTGTTCTAGTTTCATTCTTTTACAAGTGGTTGACCAGTTTTCCCAGCACCACTTGTTAAAGAGGTTGTCTTTTTTCCATTGTATATTGTTGCCTCCTTTGTCGAAGATAAGGTGTCCATAGGTTCGTGGATTTATCTCTGGGCTTTCTATTCTGTTCCATTGATCTATATTTCTGTCTTTGTGCCAGTACCATACTGTCTTAATGACTGTGGCTTTGTAGTAGAGCCTGAAGTCAGGCAGGTTGATTCCTCCAGTTCCTTTCTTCTTTCTCAAGATTACTTTGGCTATTCGAGGTTTTTTGTATTTCCATACAAATTGTGAAATTATTTGTTCTAGTTCTGTGAAGTATACTGTTGGTAGCTTGATAGGGATTGCATTGAATCTATAGATTGCTTTGGGTAGCATAGTCATTTTGACAATATTGATTCTTCCAATCCATGAACACGGTATATTTCTCCATCTGTGTGTGTCCTGCCATATGACCCAGCAATCCCACTTCTGGGCATACACACTGAGGAAACCAGATCTGAAAGAGACACATGCACCCCAACGTTCATCACAGCACTGTTTATAATAGCCAGGACATGGAAGCAACCTAGATGCCCATCAGCAGATGAATGGATAAGGAAGCTGTGGTACATATACACCATGGAATATTACTCAGCTGTTAAAAAGAATTCATTTGAATCAGTTCTAATGAGATGGATGAAACTGGAGCCCATTATACAGAGTGAAGTAAGCCAGAAAGATAAAGACCAATACAGTATACTAACACATACATATGGAATTTAGAAAGATGGTAATGATAACCCTATATGCAAAACAGAAAAATAGACACAGATGTTCAGAACAGACTTTTGGACTCTGTGGGAGAAGGCAAGGGTGGGATGTTTTGAGAGAACAGCATCGAAACATGTATATTGTCTAAGGTGAAACAGATCATCAGCCCAGGTTGGATGCACGAGACAAGTGTTTGGGTCTGGTGCACTGGGAAGACCCAGAGGGATCGGGTGGAGAGGGAGGTGGGAGGGGGGATCGGGATGGGGAACACATGTAAATCCATGGCTGATTCATGTCAATGTATGACAAAAACCACTACAATATTGTAAAGTAATTAGACTCCAACTAATAAAAATAAATGGAAAAAAAAAAAAAGCCATGATTGATTGATTTCAAAAGAAAAGCAAGACTATATACTGGCTAGAAAGATACACTTTAAATCTGAAGACAGAGAGGATAGAAATATAATAGATGGGAAAAGATACGCCATGCAAATACAAAATACAAGAAGACTGAAGTAGATTTTTAAACATGTGATAAAATGGTTTTCAAGACAAATGGTATTATTAGAGACAAAGAGGGGCCTTTCATAATGATAAAAGGAACAATGTATCAGGAAGATGACAATTTCCAGTGTGTGTGCGCTCAATCGCTCAGTCATGACTCTTTGCAACCCCATGGACTGTAGCCCACCAAGCTCTTCTTGCCCATGGAATTTTTCAGGCAAGAATACTGGAGGGGGTTGCCATTTTCTCCTCCAGGGGATCTTCCCCACCCAGGGATCAAGCCTGTGTCTTTTGCATCTCCTGCATTGATAGGCAGGCAAATTCTTTACCACCAGGAGGAGAAGGGGACGACAGAGGATGAGATGGCTGGATGGCATCACCGACTCAATGGGCATGAGTTTGAGTAAACTCCGGGAGTTGGTGATGGACAGGGCGGCCTGGCATGCTGAGATTCATTGGGTCGCAAAAAGTCAGACATGACTGAGCAACTGAACTGACTGAGCACCACCTGGGAAACCCTGTTAGTATATATGGCCCTATTTATAGAGTTTTGAAATACATGACACAAAAATGTATAGAATTAAAAAACTAGGGAATTTTAAGATTAACAGTAAGAGATTTTAATAGTTGTTTGTTGACAGTTGATAGAACAACTAGACATAAATCAATACATTGCTTAAATCTAATTAATTTGTGTAGAACATTAGAGTCATAACTAAAGAATACACATTATTTTTGGTTTCATCTGATACATTCACAAGTTAGATCATAACACATCTCAATAAATTTAAAATAATCAAAATCACATGATGTGTATTCTCTGAAAATAACAGAATAAAATTAGGAATTAATCAAAGTCAGATGTCTAGGAAAACCTTCCATAAATCTAGAAATTAAACAACAGACTTCTAAATAATTGATGGGTCAGTTAACATTTAGCAAACTTTATCTTAAAAAAATTTAACAAAGGACAAATGACAAAATCTTCCTCATTTATCTCAGAATTATTATGAGAATAACATGAGGACTAGAGATAAGATTGCTTTGACTATTTGGAGGTGGTATACACTACAATATTCTCTAGAAATAAAATTTTCAAAGCTTTCTCTGAGCTACAGTAAAACTACCTACAGAGTTATCTTTTGCAGTCAGTGAGGACAATCACGTGCCAGGAGGGAAGTATATTGTATTTTCTAGAGTAAGTCTTTCTTTGCCTACAAAATAGAGTGAACCTCCTTTTCTTTCCCACTCTGTTGCTGTCCTATTTAAAGTTCAGTCACTGCACATGACTAGTAAAGTTGTGTATAGCTAGAATCTATTTTATTTAATGTACAGTTAGCAAGGCATTGTACTCAGAGCTTGTTCTGTATGAATATAATCCTCATGGCCATACTCTGAATCAAGCACCATTATTACATTTGCCATATAAATAATGAGCCAGTGCTAAGTCTGTGGAATAAGATAAACCTAACTTTGATCATCACTTATTAACTTCCTAAATGTCTAATGTTGGGCAAGTTAATTCATGTCAGTATCAATGATTCCATCAGGAAATTGCTGTTTGATTGGCAAAAGAGACTATTTTACAGACAGAGTAAATTAAGGTCTTGGGGGTTATCTAGGTGAATCTCAGTCATCAGAAGCATTTTTCTAGGCTTGGTCAAGAGCTATTTCTATTGCATATACACGTACACTTTTACAGATGCATGAGATAAGGCAGTGATGACTTGGACTTGGTCTTTCCCAAGAAAACCAAGTGAATGTAAGTGTCATAAGTTTGCAAAAGCAAGAAGGAAAATGTAACAATGGCTATATGATACATTTCCCCATATAGATGTAGTGGAGGCTTAATGGTCATTCAATACTACATAAATGGAGTTAAACACCAGCTCTGTTAGAATTTACAGAAAATATACATCAAACACAAGGGCTTTCATCATTTCAGTTTGGGTTATATTTGTTGGCAGTGTGAACTTTGCTACATGACCAGCTGGTTTTGTTAAGCTAATATACAAATAATAAGAGGCCCAAGATTAGTGAAAGACGAGATTTATTAAAGACGTTTTATATATACAAAATTTTGCTATGCATTGGATTTATTATTATTTAAGATGGACAATACCTGACCTCATTGTATTTCCAGTAGAGAAGATAAACACTGATTAGATATACAAACATAAAGTCATGAAAAAGTAAAGCATGTGTTACAAAACATAAGAATAAGGGTGACCTAGTTAATGGTTTCAGTGGAGTTGAAGGAAATGTTTTTTGGCAATCAAATTTAAACTTGCCTGAAAAATAATTCTGACGTAAATCATTGTTATTGTTTTTAATCTAAGAACTTTTGTTACACTGGAAAGGAGATGATCATTAGTTTTTTTAATATTTATATATTTGGCTGAATAATTATTTGGCTGTACTGAGTCTTTGATCTTAGTTGCAGCATGTGGGATCTAGTTCCCAGTCCAGGGATTAAACTTGAGCCTCCTGCATTGGGAGCCAAGAGTCTTAGCCATTGGACCACCAAGGAAGTTCCCAGCAATTAGTTTTATTACAAGAAATAATGGCGTTTTAACTCTGATTGCTGCTGAAATCTATGATAAGTGAAAGTTGTCAGAAAATTAAGTATCTTCCTATATAGGTAAACAGAACCTTACTTAGAACAACTAATTGGTTGAAAATTGGGAAAGGAGTACAACACGGCTGTATGTTGTCACCTTACTTATTTAACTTACATGCAGAGTACATCATGCAAAATACCAGCCTGGATGAATCGCAAGCTGGATGAATCTCAAGATTGCCAGGAGAAATATCAACAACCTCAGATATGCAGATGATGCCAGTCTAATGGCAGAAAAAAAAAGAGGAACTAAAGAGCCTGTTGATGAGGGTGAAAGAAGAAAGTGAAAAAGCTGACTTAAAACTCAACATTCAGAAAACTAAGATCATGGCATCTGGTCCTATCACTTCATGGCAAATAGAAGGGAAACAAGTGGAAGCAGTGACAGATTCTCTCTTCTTGGGCTCCAAAATCACTGCGGATGGTGACTGCAGCCATAAAATTAGAAGATATTTGCTGCTTGGAAGGAAAGCTATGAAAAAACTAGACAGCATATTAAAAAGCAAAGATATCACTTTGCCAACCAAAGTTCATATAGTCAAAGCAATGGTCTTTCCAGTAGTCACATTCTAATGTGAGTGTTGGATCATAAATAAGGCTGAGTGCTGAAGAATTGATGCTTTTGAAATGTGGTGCTGGAGAAGACTCTTGAGAGTCCCTTGGACTGCTAGGAGATCAAAGCAGTCAATCCTAAAGGAAATAAACCCTAAATACTCATTGGAAGAACTGATACTGAAGCTGAAGCTCTAATACTTTGGCCACCTGATGCAAACAGCTGACTCATCGGAAAAGCCCCTGATGCTGGGAAAGATTGAAGGCGAAAGGAGAAGAGGGTGGCAGAGGATGAGATGGTTGGGTAGCATCACTGATTCAATGAACATGAACTTCGGCAAACTCTAGGAGATAATCAGGAACAGGGAGGCATGGCATGCTGCAGTCCACGGAATCGCAGAGTCAGACAACGACTTAGTGACTGAACAACAGCAACGTAGGGAAGTAAGTCAGCTCTTTGGATACCTATACCAAGCATGTTTTTGGACATCTATCACCATATTAAGTCTATCTCAACACTGAATATTATATGGCTTTGGATATAATGCATTAGAGAGAGAGTGAATGTGTGCTTAGTCACGTCCAACTCTTTGTGACATCATAGACAGTAGCCCTCCAGTCTCCTAGGTCCATCGAATTTTCTGGGCAAGAATACTGGAGCAGGTTGCCGTTTCATACTCCAGGAATCTTTCCAACCCAGGGATCAAACCCATGTCTCTGGCATTTCTGGTGTCTCCTGCATTGGCAGGCAGATTCTTTACCACTGTGCCACTTGGATACAATACATAAAATTCTATATGTTCTTCCTTGAAATAATAAATAATGACACCATTTGAGTCTATTTAATAGTGATATAATATAGATGATTAAAAGATATCCAAATTCTCTATTTGAAGGTTGTACGATAATGGTAACATGTAATTATCATCCTGATTGATAACAATGTTAATTTTTAAAATTACTAAATGAAAAAATTTTACATCGCTTTCATAGAAAAATTTTTGGTATGAGTAGTTGACAGTTTTATTTCCACTGTGCATTCTCTTTCTTGAGAGGTAAAATATGCATTCAGACAGAAAATATTCATATCAGAAAATGTGGAGAGCAGTCAAAAGTAAATTAGCAGCCTTCTTCATGAATATTTAAAATAACCAGTATGAAAGCCCACTTCCATTTGTGCTAATTTTTGTTATTTTAAAAGTCATCTGTGGTTTTGGCTCATTGAGGATGAATTTTAAAGAATTTATTTTCCTGCACAACATAATCAGTTTGAAATGAAAAAAAAAAAACCTATAAAGCATTTTGGTACTAAGCAGCACTAATAGGAGAAAAATCTGATCTTCAATTCATAATAGCCCAGACTGATTTTTAAATTAGGGTTTCCTAATCTCAGAAAATTAGCAAGCTACCCTCTCTCCATTTCTAGATAGGAAGATCAGAAGGGAAGGAAAGAGGTAGATAGGTCCATGATAGATAGAAGATAGATAGATAGATAGATAGATAGATATAGATAATAAGATAATTTTCCTTCTTGTCCTACCTATCATAATGGCCAACTAGCAATCTATGGCCAGGTTACCAATGACTAAAGTGTAAGAGAAAGAGATTATTAATGCCTGAAAGAATTCTGTTGTTTTGGTCCCCTTGGGCCCTAATATATCTCTACTGCATGAGAATGAAACGTTAGATCTAAGTGTGGTATTTCCATTTGTGAGCAGGGCACCAGCTGTCTTCTTAAATTTCCATGCCACTTAATCTAGCTCTGAGCTTGGTTAGCTTTCAATTCACAAAGAAGGCAACAACAACTACACAAGGGTCACATTTTCAGCAAGGTCTCTGAAGTAATGAAGTGTACAAAGTATGCTAATAAAGGAGTAGCTAAGTTAATTCCTTGAGGCAGGTACGAATATATGCCTCTAAGAGCCACTTTTTGGTGCAGTGCAAGAAGTGACCTGTAAACAGGAGGGGTTAACCCTGGAAGGCAAGACTTTAAGAGTTTCTCAGCATTATTGAGGGATTACCACTCAATTAGTCTAGCTTGTGCTAATATGGAATTTACTACCTTGCAGATCCACTGCCTGGGGCTCATGGGGTCACAAAGAGTCGGTCATGACTGAGCACAAGCATACACACAGGTCCTCTTTCAGCCACACAAATCAAGGTGTCAGTCACTCTTGACACCCCCAAGAGTGTCATCTAGAGAGCCACTCACATCAAAATCATGTGCTGCATCAACCATCTGAATGCACAGAATAAACTGGCAAAAGATGCAATGTTGATACATCCATTCTAATCACCACCATGACTTTTCAGAGGCTCTTAGTGTTTTTATTAAAATTTCCAAGTCCTTCATGCCTCTGCTGGGTCAGAGGAGGATAAAAGGAGATATTTAAATAGGTTTTGTTCCGGTTTTTAAAGAAGTGAAGTAGTTTGGTCAGAACATGACAGAGTTTTTGAATTGAGGATACCACCCCTGAAAATAACTTCTTATCTGACTCCCTAATACGTACTTGTCAGAGAAGATGGTTTATTCATATCAAATCACTGAATTAAGCCTAGACCACATAAGCATACACAGAAAAATACATGGAAAACAAAACCTCTGAAAGCTACCAAGAAATCATAGTATTATTCATATGTAAACCATATACCTTTTAAAGAATGAGTAAGTAGTTGATAGGTTGTGCTACTGGTCAAAAAACCTGCTTGCCGATGCAGGAGACATAAGAGACCCAGGTTCAATCCCTGGGTCGGAAAGATCCCCCGGAGGAGGACATGGCAACCTACTCCAGTCTTCTTGCCTAGAGAATCCCATGGACAGTGGAGCTTGGTGGGCTACAGTCCATGGGGTCGCAAAGAGTCGGACAGGACTGAAGCAACTCAGCATACACGCACACAGGTAGTTGATAGGCATAATCCAGAATAAAGCATAGAATTAGAATCACAGTATATTAATGCTATAAACTATGCGGGTACATTATTCCTATACTGCCACTTTAAATGCTGTGTAACAAAACACCCCAAAATTGGTGGCATAAAATGACAATCATTTGTTCTCCCGTGGACAGGGCACTTGGCTTGGCTTTGTTTCAGGTTGCTGGCAGTGGGCCTTCGAAGTCGCTGCCCCATGCTGTGGGTCCATCCAGATCTGTTTTATGAGTCTCATTCTGGGCCAGAGACTACCTCGAGATGGTCTTCCAATGACAGTTTGGAAGATCCAAGATACATGAGAAAGAGCCTGTAAGGTTTCTTCATGTGCAGGCTCTTCTGCCGGAACCTGCACGTGGTTATTTCTCTCATGTTCCATTGGCTGGAGCAGGTCACAGAGAAGAAACATGTTCCTCCTACAGAAGTGGATGGGGGAGTGACTCCAGCTGAACAATAAGGGATTCTATTCAAGTTGTAGACAGTAACCCGACCTCCTTGTTTTACAGAGAGGAAGATGGCAACTGCAAACATGTGGGTGTTATGTGTATGTGACATGTTTCAGGGGACATGATAGCTTAATTTCAAAACCGGAGTAATGACTATGTGCTCCATATTTTAAAATGGGAAATTCTACTATATTTCAATATAGTGCTCTATATGATATACTGATATATTTTTACCAAATGATAAAATGAACTATTGCTTCTTGAATGCTTATTGGAGCTTATTTGAACCTTTTTTTTTTTAATTAATGGCCTCTTCCTCCACACACATGCACATCTACATATAAGCATGCACATCTGCAGATAGATAGTAGACGGATTGGTGGATAGAGAGGAAGAAAGAGGAGAGAACACAAACGTAGAAATGGAATTATTTACTGAATATAAAGCCAAGCCAACCCTAACTGAATTTGGAGCTGCAGGTTTTTTTCTTTTCTAGGAGTTTAGACATTTCAAGGACAAAATAGAAGCTGCTAGGCGCTCCCCTTACCAAGTTTGTCATTTTGTTAACAGGAGTGTGAAGTGTGGTTTGAGAATCAGGGCAACAAAACCTAGCAAAGCTAGAATTTGTATTCCTCTTCTTTCACTGGGATGGAAAACAAAAATTAGCATTTTAAAAATTTGCTAGATTATTATTATTTTTTTTAATCTCAGGAAAGCAGGATGTGCTGACAAGATAGGTTAATCGAAGCCATGGGAAGAAAGAACATTTTCTCTCTTGACATAAACCCCGTGAGTATCAGAAAAAAAAAAAAGGAATTGCTACAACAGAAAAAAAAAAAATACTATTACAGCTGTGACTGGTGATCTGTACAGAACAGCCTGCCAATCTCACCCAGAATCACTCCGGAATTCACCCACCACACATATACTAAGCTACAGATGGTTGTCTTGCTTTTCCAATGGCAGAAATCTCTGAACTGTTGGAATTAACCAACACTTAACTTTCTGAACAAGTTTAAAAATTTTTCCCACAGATTTCTTCTTTAATCCACTGGATGTAGAAAGAGTATATAGTTAATTTACATACCAATTTGCAACCCACTTGGAGAAGGGAATGGCTACCCACTCCAGTATTCTCGCCTGGAGAATTCCATGGACAGAGGAGCCTGGTGGTCTACAGTCCATGGGATCACAAAGAGTTGGACATGATTGAGTGACTAACGCTTCCACTTTCACACTTTTGATGGACCCATGCTGTGCTGGTTTGTTAAAGGAGGCAGAGTTTGGAATTCGCTCTACAAAACAAAAGGCAAAATTCACACTTTCTTGATAATAATGACTCTACTCTTAGAACTTTAACTTATGCTGGTATCCAAGTTAGGCTTTGGTTTTTCTCAGATTTATAATAACTACCATAGAATGTATTTTCCAGATGTTTCCCTCACTTTGGGTTTCCATTAAATTAATGAAAGGGCTGACATATTCCAAGAAACACCATATTCTCCCCATATGCAAAAACTATTCATTTTTTCTCTGCAAGAATCCAAAGTAATATTTTCAGCTCATGAAGGGAGGGATTCGGTGGTTTAAATGTCTTTAAGACAAAATTGGCCTTTCTGTAGTTAAACAAAAAATCTCTTATATTTCTTTTCCATTACTAGCTTGCCTTCATATCCTAACATAAATAGAAGAGTTAATTGGAAAGAAGAAGAATCTTTCTTCATATGATCATAGAAGGGATGCAAAGGAAAGAATAGAAAGACCAGTGTTTTTCTTTTCTCTTTTAAGAAACTGTTTACTGAAGCATGTTTTCCAACGCGAGCAATTCAGACACACAAAGACAAAAGAAAAATAGGCAGATAGATGGATATTGAAATTCCATCTCTGCAAATAGCAACCTGTGTGACCTTGAGCCAGTTATTTATGTTTTAATTTCCTCCTCGTGATGAAGATAAAATAATATATGCAAAGTATGTGGCCCTTGGTGGGAATTCAGGAAATGATCATTATATTTAGAGGGGCTTCACAGGTGGCTCACTGGTAAAGAATCTGCCTGCCAATGCAGAAGATGCAAGAGACCCAGGTTCAATCTTTGGGTTGGGAAGATGCCCTGGAGGAGGAAATGGCAACCATTCCAGTATTCTTGCTGGGATAATCCCATGGAGAGAGGAGCCTAGTGGGCTAGAGTCCATGGGGTCAAAAAGAGTCAGACACCAGTGAGTGACTGAGCATGCATCCATATAATTATATTTGGGAAAATAGTAGTATGTGGCAGGCAAAGAGTTCAACCTTTAGATTTAAGATGCATCTGGGTGCAGATTCAGACTCCTCCACTGGCTATATGAATAACCATTGATGGGTTTATCCTGAAAGAGATTTAATTTCCTGATTTTTATGGTGCCAGAGGGTAAGGGGAAATTCTTGACCCCTCCGCCTAACTTGGCAGATGGCTGTCACTCAGTAAGTGGTAGCTCATAGTAGTAGTGACGGAAGTAGAAGCAGTACTCAGAGTGAACCAGTGAAGATCATTATTTGATAAAATTTTTATAATTTGTTTTCTTTATATGGTATTTTGGGGGCTTCCCAGGTGGCACTAGTGGTAAAGAACCTGCTCACCAATAGAGGAGACATAAAAGACTCAGGTTCGATCACTGAATCAGGAAGATCTTCTGGAGGAGGGCATGGCATCCCACTCTGGTATTATTGCCTGGAGAAGCCCATGGATAGAGGAACCTGGCAGTCTATAGTCTACAGGGTCACTAAGAATTGGACACAATTGAAGTGACTTAGCAGGCACATACAGAATTTTAGCTCCTGTTCCAGATAAAAAATAGAGTAAGATCTTCCTGAGAAGCTCTACTGAAACCAAATTTATTTCCTAAGACCTCATCTATCCTAAGCAACCCATACATGGCTCCAAAAGACTCATAACTGTCATTGTGACTTTCTTTAAGGATTCCTTCCATTGCAGTCCTAAGGGGTGAGCTCTCATAGGTGGGGAGGGCATCATGCACTTAGAAACCCCGAGGGGTGACAAGAAGGAAGAAGTTTATCTCTCATATTTGCCTTCTTACCCCTATGTTTCTTGATTTCCTGGGGAATACTGTCTCCCTGGAGAAAACCTAAGCATTTTAAATTTGGAAGGTAAGACTGAAAGATCAAAGGAGTGCTCCAGAGGCTGCCTCAGTCACCCATTCACCCCCTGATGACTCAAGCCCTGGAGTCTGCAAAACTGTAGACACGGCTCTTTCAACATCCTGTGAGCTTGGTGGGGAAGACAGCTTGCTGTAAAGATTAATCTCACTGGGCCACTGATTGTATATTCTGCTGCTTATCCAGGAAGGTAATCACTATGTTCCAGCAAGGTAGACATAAAGTAAATCTTATTTCTATTTAGAGATAATGGGTAAAAGAGAAAGAAAAAAAAAAAACCAGCAAGAGTCACTGTTTTTGCCTGACATACTTCTTTGGGTTTCTTCAAATGTTACTGACCTTTGTAATTCAATTGATCAAATTTGCCATTTCACTCATTTTTATTTAAGGTGATTTAAAAAACAAAGTCCTCCTTTTTGTTTACATGGTGCCACAAAAAAAATAAATAATCATTTTTTAAAAAGTGAAATTCACTCAATCTGTGTATCTCCTGAAGGACAAACTTCAGTTGAACTACTGGTTTGATTGATTTCCCCTCTGCTACCCTGAATTAACCAGATAAATTTTATTCAATAGATAGTCTCATTCCCAAACTTCAATCAAAGGACATTTGTAGGTCTGGCTGCATTAGAATCATCTTGGAAACTTTCCAATAAATACAGATTCTTGGGCTCATTCCTGATACTTCAGATTCAGAAGCTCCTGACTCAGGAATCTGCATTTCAACAAAGATAATAGAGATTTTGGTAGCTTCCTCGGGATCTGTTGCTGTGATTGCCTTGATGATTTAACAGAGATTATTTGATCAATCTTTCTAATATAAGTAAGTCTATGAAACAGTGGTATAATTTCAGAGAACTAGCTCTGAAGCCTGTGGAGTAAGCATGGGAGTTGAGAAGCATCTACACTGGGGGTTATTTGGGGTTATTTTCTCTCCCTACTTCCTCATCTGTTATGATCACTAATGTCTTTCTACATGTTTTTCCCAATATGGTAAATAAATAAATGAATGGATGAATAATGATGCTGCTCTCTCAGTAGGAGCAGGGATATTGAAAAGAGGCTAGATTTGAGTGCCTTTATGAATTACTCTGAGCCTTAGAAACTCTGGATTCAGATGAGAAGATGGCTTTAGCATTGTTGCAGCTGTATTGGCAAAATTTGCAAATGGGCTGTTGACTCTGCAAGACACAAAGAGACCCTTGTCATAACCACCTGACATTACTGCCCAAGAAAGTTGCATCTCTAATTCCTGCTGATGTCAATCATTTTACTGGCTCCACGGCTAAAATTCCCAGCTCCTAAATCCAGCCAGATTTTTAGCCAATCTTTGCTACTAGTCAGAAAGTGAGGATGAAAGATGTGGATCACTGGTATAAACCCTTTCTCCAATATTAGATGGATGGAGCAAAATTTAAAGTACGTGCCCTTCTCAAAGAGCCATTTTATTGCACACAGGGTAGCATCTATTTTGTAGGAATGATCATGGAGAACAGGGTTAAAGGCATTAAAAAAAAGTAGGCATGTCAATTTCTAAAGTATTTAGAAAAATGATCATTTTATGTAAGAATGTCAGCAATCTGGTAAAAAAGGCTTTCTAAAAAGTCTATTCTGTTAAAATGTCCCAATATGGGACAAATGTGGTATTTTTTTTTTTTCCAAAGTAGTCACTTGGAAAAGGAACAGCTGCAAACATTTAAAAGGATCTGATGCAACCCCGAGCCATCATAGCAGGATACTATTGGAATTCTTTGCAACTGCGATTCTTAAGCAGCAGAAAGGTTCACATAGCAACTAGTAAGCTACAGAAGGATGTGAGATGGCCAAAAGGTGTAATGATTACTTACAAACAATAAAGCTTCTTTGCTTGCTTTGCTACAAAGCAGAAATAGTCACAAAGCAGAAATGCCTTCATAGAAGCCATACAAAGGATGTGAATAGAATCTAACTTTGATGGGGTCCATCATGCTTGTTATAGGATTCACAGTATGAACTCATCTTTATCCTTCCCTTTCTTAGTATGGTTGTTGATGCCAAGTCTAATTAGAATGATCTATATTGATGGATGGATGGTATGTGATACCACTGATTACCTTCCCAGCCCCTCTTCTTTGGAACTACCCTTCTCATCTTTATTTGTACTGTATGTCCCATACCTTCAGCCTGTAGTTTAGTTAGTAACTAGACACCTGACCCAAGTTGGATTCATCTCATTCTCTCTTCAGAATCTGGTTTTATTTAGACTAGTTGGGAACTTACCCATGATAAAATATATATGATTCCACCCAAATCATAATGCTGTAGGAGGGTTGTATTGGATTGCTCCATTTCCTTAAACAGCAAAGGAAATGAGAATTAAAAATAATGAAATAAAAAGAGAGCTTAGAAACAACCAGGATTCTGTGACACACTCTTTTTTCTTCTATCCCCCTGATATTATAGGAAGAACCGTGAAATACCCCAATATCAGAGCATATTTTATTAATGATAATAGTGATAATGCTCATCATTAAAAACAGCAACATACTTATTATTTAATGTATTCTTAATAATAAAATTTGAGCAAACTCTGGGAGACTGTGAAGGACAGGGAAACCTGGCATGCTGCATGCAGTCCATGGGGTCGCAATGAGTTAAATATGACTTAGCAACTGAACAGCAACTGCCTCTGATGGCTGGAGCTGTGATTTGCCAGGTCATCCACCAGCTGGAACCTCCCCACCAGGGCTCCCAGAGGTGTGTGTACAGAGGACAAAGTCAATGGCCCACTGTGGGTCACTAAGTGGTGTCCAATTCAAACTCCTCTCCTTCAAGACCATGGTTCTTTACCTCCTCTGGCCTAAGGCCTCACCCCTTTCTTCTAGTTTTAGTTCTGATGCCAAATCAATAAACCAACCAATTAAACAAATAAACCGTGGGGTAGGGGAGAACTCAAGGAAAAGAATCAAAAGAACTCTAACGTACACACCATGACCTTCCCCTGGGTTCTACTTGGCATTGTATCACAGTGCCTTCTCAAGCTTTAATGTGCACACAGATCAACTGAGGCTCTTATTAAAATTCAGATATCGATTTGAGTTCTCTCTCGAGTGGGGCTGAAATTCTGCATTTCCAACAAGCACACAGTTGATGCCAATGACCCTCAACCTGCGCATCAAGATTTAAGGTCAAGTGAGGAAAATGCTTTAGACTACATTAACCAAATGGGGGGTATGGGGAAAATTAGAAGGAATCCTTCAAAGAGGGAGTCCCAATTGCTATTCAAAGAGAACCCACCACATAGACTTGGGAGAGGCCAACTTCTCCTGAGTCCCATGGCCACCTGGCATTCTGGGTTTTGACAAATATCTCAACTCCAGTTCAGGAGTTGAAGTAAAAAGCAAAAAGGAGGTATGGTTTCCTTGTGATCTTCCTACATAGGGGCTTCCCAGGTGGCAATAGCAGTAAAGAACCCACCTGCCAATGCAAGAGATGTAAGAGACACAGGTTCAATCCCTGGGTTGGGAAGATCCTCTGGAGAAGGGCATGGCAACCCACTCCAGTGTTCTTGCCTGGAGAATCCCATGGACAGAGGAGCCTGGTGGGATGCAGTCCATAGGGTCACAAAGAGTTGGACACAACTGAAGCAATTTAATACACATGCTTCCTCAGAGGATTTCTCATCTGAATAAGTGGTGGAAGTTTCATTTATTGGAAAGAATCACTTTACAATGTTGTGTTAATTTCTGCTGTACAAGGCAGTGAATCAGCTGTATGTATACATACATCCCCTCCTTCTTAGATCTACCTCGCGCCCTCTACCCAGACAAACCCCACCTATCTAGAGCATGCAGCTGAGCTCCCTGTGTTATATAACAGATTGCCCCACTAGCTATGTATTTTACACATGGTGGTACATATATGTCAACGCTACTCTCCCGGTTCATTAAAAACAGCCCTCAGAATGGGAGAAAATATTTGCAAATGAAGAAACTGATAAGGAAGTAATCTCCAAAACACATAAATGTCTCATGCAGCTCAAGATCGAAACAGCAAACAACCTAATCAAAAAAATGAGCAGAATACCTAAATAGTCATTTCTCCAAAGAATATATACAGATAGCCAGGAGACACATGAAAAGATGCTCAATATCACCATTTATTAGAGAAATGCAAATCAAAACTACAATGAGATATCGTCTCACACTGGTCAGAATGGCCATCATAAGGGAAAAAAAACTGGCAAATTTTTAAGGAGACAAATTTATATGACCCAGAAAAACCACTGAACAGCATCTTGGTGTGGAGACCCAGGTTTACATACACTTACATAGCCCAAGAGATGATTTTAATATCTTCTTCTGGTTAAGAACTCCTGAATAGCAATTACACTGTACCCCTCACAAACACACATTTGATTAAATACATTGAGGGTCTATTCATAGAGCCCATGTTAACACTTTATTGCTAGGTCTGAGGGTAATCACACTGTGTAATAAATCTTTTTAATGGGCGTATCCTTGCCAGTACTTGGAAAAGCATAATTTTTATATGTTATTGATCTATAATACTTTAATTGGACTTACAACTTTAAGTATGCAAATTATGGGTTTCCCAGGTGGTGCTAGTGGTAAAGATCCCTCCTGCCAATATAGAAGATGTAAGAGACATAGGTTTGATACCTGGGTCGGGAAGATCCCTTGGAGGAGGGCATGCCAATCCACTCCATTATTCTTCCTGGAGAACCCCATGGACAAGGGAGACTGGCAGGCTACAGTTTGTAGGGTTGCAAAGAGTTGGACATGACTGAAGTGACTTAGCGTGTATGCATGCACACAAAATATACTGTAACATTTTGTTTTTAACGATATGAGTGATTGTAACTGATCTAGAGAATACTTTGGCCATCTGATGCAAGGAGCTGACTCATTGGAAAAGACCCTGATGCTGGAAAAGATTGAAGGCAGGAGGAGAAGGGGATGACAGGGGATGAGATGGTTGGATTTCATCACTGACTTACCGACATGAGTTTGAGCAAACTCCAGGAGATAGTGAAAGACAGGGGAGCCTGGCATGCTGCAGTTCATGGAGTCACAAAGAGTTGGACATGACTTACTCATTGAACAACAAAGAGAATAAGACTCCTTCCAGGGTCCCTTATACGTGAATAGTTCTTGGTAGTTTACACTTTATTTCTATGTATAGTACCAAATTTATTCCTGCAACATGTTAAAAACAATCATTTTCTCTTTTATAGATGAAGAATTCAAGAAAGATTATTAAGTATTTGCCAAAAATCACAAAATTACTAGGTAACAAAGCTAGGATTTAAGCAAGTCTTGTAAGACACATAGTCTCTGTGACATACTGCTGGTGTTTAAATCAGTATAATAATTTTGAACAAATAAATCTATTATGCAAACTGTTGAAGTCTATTGAAAATTATCTTTCAATTTAAAGAAACTTAACTGCTTGATTTCGTTTTCTGTTTTAATCATAACGAAAAGTTAACATTCTTTGTGCTTCTGGAATTATATTATGCATCTTCTATTCTCTGTCCAAAGGCCAGATTGACAGTTGAGAAGCAGAAGGAGCTGAAACCAGGATAAAATAAACAGAAACCATTTCACTGGTAACAGTGTTGCAGTATTCCCTTTTAGAGGAAGAAATTTTTAATGGATTATTTTATTGCCATCTGTCAAAATCTCAGTTTCAATTACAGAAAAAAAATTGAAAATAATTTTTGGATCAAATTTTGCTCTGAACTGTAAAAAGGTTTTGTTTTTAACAGAAGGCTCTGGAAACTGGTAGAAGTCATCACCTTTTTCCTGTGAGGTGATCTTGATGTCATGAAAGAAAGGAAAAGATTCAAATGGATTGTAGGCAAGGGGAAAAAATAGACTCACATTTAACTCATGGCCCCAGAGACTTTACCTCTTAAAATTTATTTGTGTAGTTACAAAATCCTTTAGCAGTTGAATGCCATTCCTCTCAGCCTCACAGCTGTCTCTCGAATTTTCTTCTCTATCAAGCCAATGTTTATTTCTGTCAGAAGACTAAATTACAAGTCGTTTGACACTTCTAGTTTATCTTCTTTAGCTGCAAAGGTTAATTTAATGCTTTCTCTCCTGCATTTTAGAAATAGTTCTGAGAGCAGCAGCTTCATAAATGGAAAAAGATTCAGAACTTGACATTCTAGTCACTTGGATTCCAAGGCCATCGCAAGGTTTGCCTTCATAAGCCAAGTCTAAGCCTTTGTCTCATATTGAAATGTGCCTCCTGTTGCCTCATCACCTCTGGGGTGTACCTGTTCACCTTCCAGATTCAAGACTGTCATCCCCCAGAGGGTGAGTGTATCAGAGGCTGAGGGCTCACATCTGAGAGGCAAAATTTCAACATAATTTATTTCAACTTTGATACATCTTATTTTGTAAGATATTCAGAACCATTTTGTAAAGTAAAAGGAGATATTTATACCAGTTAATGGTGATCCTAATGTTATTTCATGTTAAAAAAACATTTACTCTTTTCTATCTCCGGTGAGCTGACTCATTGGAAAATATTCTGATGAAAGATTGAGGGCAAGAGGAGAAGGGGGTGACAGAGGGTGAGCTGGTTGGAGGGCATCAGCAACTCAATGGACATGAATTTGAGCAAATTCTGGGAGACAGTGGAGGACAGAGGACCCTGGTGTGCTGTACTTCATGGGGTCACAGAGTCAGACTCAATTTAGCAACTAAACAACAACAACAATCTGCTACTAGCAAAAAAAAAAAAAAACAATTTGCCAGTTGCCAGGCTGATTAGATTTTAGCAGTAAATGATTTTTTCTCTTTTGTCTTTTTTTTCAGCATAATAGGGAATGTTAGATCATGGTAACTAGTGAACTCAATTGAATTCTGTCTGATATTTACATTTGATTGCTCCTCACTAAACATTAGAAATTCTTTTTTAAATTGATACTCTTCCCTGCCTAAATTAGAAATTCAAGAAAAAATTATAGAACAAAGAATAGGATGAGATCAGATGTCAAATTAATAACTTCTCTAAAAATAGAAAAGTTAATGAAGTCTAGTTAACTTAGTTTAAAAAAACTTTGTCCAATCCTATTTTGTCAGGCACTGTGGTACATGAATTGCAAAAGAAAAAAAAAATCTTTGCCTTTGGAAATTAATTACCTTGATCAAAAATTATTTTACATCATAAAGTATAGGACTGGTATCACAATTTTTCTACTTATTTTGCTGTAGATTAAAAACAGATAATCTCAGTTAACTGACTTCACCGAGCTAAACCATTTTTAACAATTCCTTTACAGAAAATGATTCTGGAAATGAGCAGTTTTCCATAATATCAGAGAGCAATTTAGCTGGAAACCATTCATTACCACAAATAGAATTTATATAACTCAATTTTACTGCCATTAAAAGGTCAACTATGAAAGGCTTTATTAATGTTATTTCCTTCCAAAGAAGTTGTTTCTATCAAAAATAATTAGTCACAGAAGTAAAAAATGATCATTAACTACTCCTTTAATCTGTATTCATTGTTTTTAATCTCTTTAGACTTTTGCCCTACTAATGATAAATATATATGTATATATGTATATAGTTGTTGTTTAGTTGCTGAGTTGTGTCTGACTGTAGCCTGCCAGCCTTCTCTGTCCATGGAATTTTCCAGGCAAGAATATTGGAGTGGGTTGCCATTTCTTATTCCAGGGGATCTTCCTGACCCAGGGATCAAACCCGGGTCTCTTGCATCTGCTGTTTTGGTAGGCAGATTCTTTACCACTGCAACACTCGGGAAGTCATGTATATATAATATATATACTTTTTAACTCTAAAGACTGCAATATGTATATATATACACATACATACACACACACACACACACACACACACACACACACACTGTTTAACTGTAAAGACTGCCTACTAAGTGAGAAAATTAGAGGTATAGACTTCCTTTGAAGAAGGAGTATTTTCCATTGAGTTGCCTTCTAATCAACGATCAGTGGTAAGTGTCTTCTCTTTGAAGAGCAGAAGGGAACTTCCTAGAAGTTTTATCCTAGGTTGTCTCAGTTACTGACAGTCTCCAATAGTGTTTCGCCAAGCAAACAGACATCCTGAGACTAACAGAATAGGAGCTTAAGCTTGAACAGAGCCCCACCTGCCAGTTCTCTGTTAGGAAGGCATCTTTTAGCAACCTTACATCATCCCCACCCTTGGTCTCAACCAATTGTGTCCTGATGAAACTCCTTGTATAAACAGACCAGGACAGTGAGTAAACCCACAACCAACCAACCAAGCTCCAGTTACAGTTGATTCTCATTTCCATACACACAGCCATGTCTTACTCTTTCAAAAGACAGGCTGATCTTTCAGAAAAACAGCTGATTGTGCCTCACTTAGGAAAATAACCACTCGATGCTAACTAGAGAAGTGATAAATCTACAAAGTTTTATAATCATAAATCAAAATAATAAAAAATAAAAAAGCCTGGATTTTCCCCCTACTGAAGGTACACTAAAAAACAGAACCCTAATGTGCAGAGTCATTAGCCAAATGAATGTAATTGCCAGAAAGTTGAACCACACCTCACTGCTGCCAGCACGATTTCTCCTGACAATCCAGGGCTATTTTAAGTGCAGCAGAATAGACTTAAACAGCCAGGTTTCTCCATGTGGGGTATAACAAGGCTGCATAGAGGTGGACTACAGAAAGTGAGTGCTTTAGGAAGTGACTTCTAGCTCTGGTTCTTCTTTGTTGTATGAACATCTAATTTACATGGGTAGACAAACACCTCCAAATGAATTAGATGCTCACAGAACAAAAGCTGGAGACTCATGAGCAAAATGCCGATGATTGAGAGCTCCAAAGTATTAAGGGGCAGTTTATAAGTTTGCTATTTTTGGAGGAAAAGAAATATATATGATGTATGATAATTAGAGAGTCTGAATGCAGTAGGCACATATTTGTCAGTTTTGTGGTGCAAAAATCCAGCTTCCAAATTCAGCTGGCGTGTCTTTCTTTCTGTCATTTTTACAGGTAGACCAGGATAGCTCTGCTTCTGGCTGTGGTCTGTGGGTGGACCCAAGCTGGAGGGTCAGGTCCCTGAGCCATCTTTTCCTGGCAGAGGTCGGAAGCCCCTCAATGGATGAGAACACATGAGAGATGCTTCTTGGGTTAGAACTGACAGTCAGTTTTTCCCACCTTCCTCTGGGCCTAAGCAAGTTCCCTGGCTAAGCCCACTTCTGATGGGATAAGGATGTTTGCTTCTCCATGGAGCTGGGGAAAAGAAAATGACTATTTGCTGAAAGATGTGCTAATCTGACAAAACTTGCTTTCCTCATAATTGAGAAAAAGTCATTAATGAAAAAAGAAATAAAATAAAAATCACTGGATATAACCCATCATAAAAAGATCATCAGTGTTAATCTGTAGCATATATCCTTCCTCTTTTACTTACAAGCACAGCGTAGAGTGAGTGGTGGAAGGCATTAATGAACATTTCATGGAAGAGGGGCAGGGTTACCAGGAAAGGGAAAAGGAGGACAGTTTCCAAACTTAGTGGGATATTAAATCAGCCTGTCTCTGTTTTTGTGCCTCTGAGTCCCAGTTTTACTTTGTAAGATGGGCTAACAGGGTTTCTCCTGACAATCCAGGGCTATTTTAAGTGCAGACAGAATAAACTGCCAGCTTTCTCCATGTGGGGTATGGGAAGTCTACATAGAGGTGGAGTACAGAAAATGAGTGCTTTAGGAAGTGACTTCCAGCTCTTCTTTGTTGTATGAACATCTAATTTACGTGGGTAAACAAACACATGAGTTGTGTCTACCTCATGATGCAATGTGAAGATTAAATGAATTGTTGACTGTAGATGGAATATAACTTACAACATGATAAATGATCAGGAAGAATTAGCCACTATCCATAAATGTAATGTGTCAGTGTTTTAAGTATTGGTTTGTTCAGCTTATATGTGTTATCCATACTCCTGCTTGCTTACAGAGTGGCAGAACCTCCCAGAACCTAAACCAGTGGTCATCTAGTACTTCCCAAAATAAGTACTATTTATTTTGTGTCCTCTTGTACATTTTTTACTTCTAAGATTTAGACATCTAAGATTTTCCATAATGAGTTTAAATAGATATGATTAATGGCATTTTATTTAAAAATAGGGTTACAGTAATCTAAATATCTAGTGAAATTTAAATATCACAATTCAAAAAAATAATTCAACGATTTCTTTGTTCTTTGACATTTAGGAATTTTACATCTTTTGTTTTTTGCCCCTTGAATTCATATTTCCATTCCAGTTTTAACCATAATACTTAATATAATTTATTTCTCATTCTTGAAAGACTTCTATTGATAATCTTCCCTGTACTCATTGCAAAGAAAAAATACCAAGGAAAAGTAGAAAATTACTTAGAGTGTTATAAATATTAAATATTTTTTCTGGCTTGAGTTATTACTATTATTACTGTACATCATATGTATAGTATTGATATTGTTATATAATTATTGAATATCAAAAGTAGAATTTTATTAGAAATGCATTTCTTATTGAGATTTTTTCAATTAGTTCTTATTTCTGTGAATGTGTAAGAAATTGTTAGAGTGAGAAAGAGTCCTACACAAATTGTATTTTGATTTGTTTTGATTTTATAGATATGGACACAGAGAAATTATTTTCAAAGAAATCAGTAGAGGGGAATGGGAGGGAGTTTTATTTCTTTTTCATAGGTGTGTCACTCATTTCCTTAAATACCAAAAGTCACAGTGATCTATCATCAAAAATCATTTTTAATTATAATCTGGTTGACACATATTTGAAGGCCAAAATCCCAGTAATATGCCACCAAAATCTATTTTTAACCATTTTAAATTAAGTTCCATTTCAAACTGGCAATAGCAAAGAACTAAAAAGTGCTTGATTTGAAAAATGATTTATTGCCCAGACATTATTGTCCAAGCTTTCTCAATATCTGGTAATTAAACCAAAACACTTTACAAACACATACCAAATGGCTATAAATTATACCTACTATTCTTTTATTTACAGGTGTATTATTTAACCCAATAAGTCCAAAAAGGTTAGAAAAAATCAAAATGTTATTTCATTAGTCTCTTTCTTATAAAATATTTTTGTGTTAAATTCTTTTTTATCTTATTTGCTTTAAATTTAGTTTTATCAATACTTTGGATTGCAGAATTAATTTATTAAATTTATGGAGAATGTCTGCCCTTCAACTTAATCAGCAAAGCGTCCCCAAGCTAATCAGACTTACATTTTGTCAGAAAAATTTTGCCTTCATGTTTCAATTCAGACAAATGTATTAATAGGCTTTTCAAGCATTATTATAAAAGATTTGAGGAAATAAATTATATATAAAGAGATTGCCAAAAGCAGTTTTTAGGATTTAAAATGAACTCAATCCCAAATAATTAATATGTTATAAAAATAATAAACCAATAAGCTATTTCTGAAGGAGATAAGTCCTGGGTGTTCATTGGAAGGACTGATGCTGAAGCTGAAAGTCCAATACTTTGGCCACCTGATGCGAAGAGTTGACTCATTGGAAAAGACCCTGATGCTGGGAGGGATTGGGGGCAGGAGGAGAAGAGGACGACAGAGGATGAGATGGTTGGATGGCATCACTGACTCGATGGGCATGAGTTTGAGTAAACCCCGGGAGTTTGTGATAGACAGGGAGGCCTGGCGTGCTGCGATTCCTGGGGTCACAAAGAGTCGGACACGACTGAGCAACTGAACTGAACTGAACTGAAGCTATTTCTTCTTAATTTGTCACAGTTTAGTGAAATGTTCAGTTATAAACTATAAGTTCTTTATAAAGCAAGAGGGGTAATATAAGACTTGCTGATCCTTCAATACATGTAAGGGTTGATCAGTTAGCTAATGATATACTACCATTGCAAAGCAACCATGCACACAGCATCAGTGTCCTAGGATAATAAACATTTATAAGTAGTTCTCACATTTATTTCTAGTGTCACCTGATCTAGGTTAGCCTGGACTAGATTACCTAATTCGCCTGGGAGCTAGCCAATCTAGACTGAGCTCAGAGTGGTGGTGGGTCAGCTTTTTTGCACAGTTCTCTTGGTGTTTTTCTAAGATGAGCAGGTTAACCTGGGCATGTCTTTCACAAAGCAATGGCAGAAACAAAAAAGACAAGTATTTCCAAACATGTGAGCCACTTATGGCTTAGGCTAAAAATTACCATATTATTTCTCACTTTATTGGCCACAGCAGGTCACAAGGCCAAACCTTGGAATGGAAAATCATGCTGGATCCTCTGGAGAGAACATGATGTAGCTGTATGGTTAAGGACACAGATACAGGCAGGATTGGAGAATGGACGCCATTCAGTCTAATTCAGTCTACCACTGCCTGAGTAATGAACTTCAGACTTCAGCTTTTGAAAATAATTAAATGTGAATCAAATATAAATACCAGACATAATTCAATTGTCTTCATTAGCTACCATGATCTAACATTTCCTGTATGTTGAAAAAAGGAAAAAGAGGAAATCCTATACTGCTAAAATCTAATCAGTTGGGTGACTGGTATGTAGTTCTCTTTTTATAACATAAAATAAAATTAGGATCATCATTAATTGGTATAAATTTCTACTTATTGAGGATATCTTATTGAGTAAGATATCTTATTGAGTAAGGTGTACAAAATTTGAAATGTTATGTTGAAATTTTACCTCTGGATTTTGACCAAGATACACTGAAAAAGTTGGGTGATATGAAAAAAAAAAGCCTTCCAGCTACAGCTGAGAGACTAAACATCACTCATCTATACTACTTAGACTATCCAAAAGTTATTTTCTTTCCAACTAGATAACATGTCTTAGGGTTGATATTTAAGAAGAGTGGGAAAAAGAATTGCTTACATCTGAATACCTGCTGGTTTTGTTCTTATTTCTTACTGATGGCCACTTTGCTCTTCTCACGTTCTTTCTCAGTGGTGATGCATCCTTTGAAACTGGTGGGAGAATAAGAAACAACTTCTTAAATAATTGTCTTCAGTCTATCATATATCTGAATTTCAAACATTACAACTTGGCTGAAAATAACCCATTTCTTACAGAAACACATGTAAGGTAGAATAGATTGGGTGTACTACAACTTTAAAATGTGGTTTAAAAGTTATCAGGCCTGTCTCCACCTCTTATATTTTATATTTATTTACTCAAATTAATTCTTTGTGCTTTTTTGATGAGTTTGGAATAATTTTGTCAAGTTCAAGCAATATCTTTCAAGATTTGGCTTGTAATGGGTTTAAATGCAACAGTTCAGTTCAGTCGCTCAGTCGTGTCTGACTCTTTGCGACCCCACGGACTGCAGCACACGAGGCCTCCCTGTCCATCACCAACTCCTGAAGTTTACTCAAACTCATGTCCATTGAGTTGATGATGCCATCCAACCATCTCATCCTCTGTCGTCCCCTTCTCCTCCCACCTTCAATCTTTCCCAGCATCAGGGTGTTTTCAGATGAGTCAGCTCTTCGCATCAGGTGGCCAAAGTATTGGGGTTTCAGCTTCAGCATCAGTCCTTCCAATGAATCCTCAGCACTGATTTCCTTTATGATGGACTGGTGTGATCTCCTTGCAGTCCAAGGGACTCTCAAGAGTCTTCTCCAATGCCACAGTTCAAAAGCACCAATTCTTTGATGCTCAGCTTTCTTTATAGTCCAACCATTAAGAAATAAATGCATAGATTACCTTGAAGTAGTTATCACAGCTTTGCCATATTGCTTTCCTACACAGGATTATGACATCTGCATGCTTATTTATTAAAAAGTTATTAATATTTATAAACTAAAACTTGTCTTTTTCACATTTTTTTCTTTGGTTATTATTTGATATTCCTATTTTCACTCATGGGAATGAAAATTATTTTTAATTATAATTACTGATTCTCCTTTTTTAATAGGAAAGAATCCCAGAACACATATTTTCTGGGTTATTAGTTGAAATGGATGGCCTCAGGATTTTTCCATTTAGGGAATTTTAATTAATGTTTAATAAAGTAAATATTAATTTATACTTTTGAGATGCATATATAAATTTTATCTTTATTTAATAATTTAGGTACTTTTAAATGACATTCAAACTTCTAAAGTTTTCCACTCCTGAATTTGCAAAATCTTTAGTTTGAAAGGTCTCTGCTTTCTACTTGTCATTATTGGTTATAATGACCCACTCAGAATTTCAAAGATCTAAGCCCATTCTCTAAATAAAGTATATAGATACAATTAGGTATGTGGCTCATTACAATCTCACTGAAATATAATTTCCTTTGTCCATCCTTATAAAGATATTTTCAGCAATTCAAAGTAAGTAAGTCTTCTGAATAAGATTCCATTAGAAAATTCTAAGGAATATAGAAAGATTTTATGGTTATCTACTTTACCTTAAAAGATTCCTCTTATACAACCACAATAAAATATGTGTCATGGGTATATATTTTGATGTACCTGAAAAGGAAAGTGAGATTTATAGCCTCTGGTTAGAATAGTGAAAATGTATATATTTGGTGTGGATCTAATGATAAGAATATAAGGGCAAATTAAGCAACTGTCATACAGAAATAACAAAAGACAAATTTTTGCCTTTATTTTCCTGTGAAAAGATATATATTTTAAAAATTATTTTTAGTTCAAAGCCTGATGGAATCAATAATTGTTCAAAAAATAGTCAATCCTTCTCCAAAGTCAAACACAGTCACACAACAAAAAGAAGTATAACCCATTACTGTGTCATTAGGAGTCATCTTACTCAGTGCCAGCTGAGAATTGATGGCAAAATAGAGAATGACTCCTTTAATTTGCTCACATTCATCTTGAAAGTCAAAAGAACGAATGGACTATTTTCAAAAGATGGAAAGAGGCAATTTATCTTTGTTCACACTGGACAAAATATCTTTGCCCATCAGCGGCTATACATAAAGTAAATAGAAGTAAGGGTGGAGAATGGGGGAAAAATGATAACATTGGGGGAGGGGAAGAGAGAAGAGATAACACGTTTTTAATAAAAGGTGACACCATATTAGAGACAGAATTTTTAAATGAAGGAATTATGGAAAGACTGAGAAGAAAAATCAACAGAAATAGTAAAAGAATGGAATAAACAGACATGTTACAATGAACTGGAGACAAATAGTCTTGGTAGAAAAGAAAATCTGTGAACAAACAAAAAAGAGAAATAGAGTATTATTACGGTTTAAAATTCTGAACCTCTAAAGTCATTGTATTATAATCCATAGAATAATGTAAATATCTGCAAGACCATACTGACATAAACTGAATAAACAAATCAGTGAGAAGGGACATCCTTTTCTGTACTGGAGAATTCCAATTAATAAATGTTGAAAGAATAAAAGAGAAATAAAATTGCCATTAGGCAAACAGCAAAATAATAATAGTTGTTGCAGGCATGATCCACCAATGGATTATGAAAGTGAAATTATGAAGGAGAACTGAATATTTGAGTAGCCTCAAATGTTTTTCCCAAGATATTTATTAATTACAAGTGAGCAAAGAGTAACTTACTTACAGGGAAAGACTCAAGACCTACAGATTTCTTATTCAAGAAAATCACTAGTCGTGTCACTAGTAATAAGGCACTGATGTTATTGTCTTCTGAAGGGCACAGAACCACTTCTGTGATCTTTCTAAATGTATAACCCCATAAAATAACATCAGAGAAAAACAAATGAGAGATACTCTGGAAATTAATGACCGATATTCTCCAAAAGGCCAAGGTCCTGAAAAACAAAGACTGAGAATGGTCATAGATTGGAGGAGACTAAGGAGACAGGAAGACAACTAATGTGATGTAGAATCTTGGATCAGATCTGGAAAAGAAAAAGGTCATTAGTAGAAAAACCTGGTGATATTTGAATAAGGTCTGTATTTTGGCTAATAGTAATGTATGGCAACCAACTCCAGGATTCTTACCTGGAAAATTCCATGGACAGGGGAGCCTGGCAGGCCACAACCCACAAGGTCACGAAGAGTCGGATGTGACTGAGCACGCACATGCACACACAAACACCACCGTTAATTTCCCCGTTTGATCTTTTTACTGTGGGTATGCCAGATGTTAACATTTGGGGGCGCTAGGTGAAGGGTGTATGGAAATTACTATTTGGCAACTTTTCTGATATCTAAAATTATTTCAAAATGAAAGCTAAAAAAGTTTAAAAAATTCTGGCCTCAAGCAAACATTTTAGGCAAGGCTTCTGTTGTAAGAAAAATGTACTGATACATTTTTGTTTGTTTGTTTTTTGCTGTTTTTTGACCTATCAAATGGTGTTTCTCTTCAGTATCTGCATTCTTTACAAGGAGTGACTCTGCACCCGTTTCTCAAGGTGAATGCTCAACACTGGAATTGTCAGCTCCAACTAAGATCCTTGAGTTCAGGCTTGGCGATGCGATAAGGACCTTGAGCAGCTATAACCTCCTGGTGACCCCACGGATTTGGGCGACTACCAAACTTGTAGAAAACATTTGTGACAGGAATTTGCTTATTCTCCTGGTATCAGGTAATTCTGGATCCCTATGTTATGAGGTGGATAAGGAGAGGGAAATAACCCCCAATTCACTTAAATCCCCATCAAATGGCTGGACACAAGTTTGAATCCAGTTTAATTTGATTTAAAGAAAATAATAGGATATTTCTTACATCTTCAAGATTGTGGATTATGATTTATATTCACTACTTCTCCTAAAACTTCTGTTAATTATTTAACAAAACCATAATGAAGAAATACCTACCTTTTTGGGGGGAGTAAAATGCAAAGCGAAAGTGATAATATTTCTAAATCCCTCTGTTCCAGCTCTTGGAAAAATCCCTACTTACTGACTATTTGGCTCGTATACCTGTAAAATATTGTTTCTCCATCCACCTTTTTTTCTTTTTGAAATTTGGAAGAATTGGTCATTTTCATGATGAGTTTGCATTTCTGTAACGTCAAGGTTCAAGTTGGTGTGCTTTATGGCATGGATTCAGAGAAGCCACCTGACAGGCTCATCAAACAGGGCCAGAAATATTTCGGTAACCACTTTCTCTGCTTAGCAACTGGATGAATATCTCCCTCTTGTTCGGTTTAGACAAGCAGCAAACTGTTAATTTACAGAGGACTTTGATTTTTGCTTGATTCTACTAAAGTTCAGAAAAGAAATTCCCAGGGTTACACTCGATCACTACCAATTTCTTTTTCTCCATGGTGTGTGAGTGCATTTCAGGGAGGAGGGAAGAGTTTGATAGATGGCTTATCCAGAATATAAATAACACAGTGTTTGCCAACTGCTACTGTCTTTTATGCCTGGGTAACCTGGATTTGCATTAGAATCCAGCCACAATTTAACAGCATAATTTATGGTGCTTCCAAAAGACCTGCTTTTTTTTTAATCCCTGGACAGATCATCCAAGTTTATTCTTACTGCCACATTAGCGATTTAAAGGTTTCTATTTTCCCCTTGAAATTTTCAGTTTGGTAACTGATAGTTGTACCCGAGGCAAATATTCTTTAAATCATTACAAATAGTTTACAATGACATTATTCCTAACTTACATGGCTTTCATTGGACTTTGAAGCCAGATGCACTTTGATTCTGTGATAAGTATATGGAAGAGTATCTAATTAGAATATTAAGGTTATACATTTGTTCTCTGAGCTTTGAAATGTAGTATCAACACTATGGGTTAGAATATAGGTTGTCAATAACTGAAAATGAAAAAGACTGGAGACCTGAACACAAAAGTTTCTGATAAGTAAGCTAAGGATGTTAATACATATAAGATAGTTTGTTAATCAGAATGAAAGCACAGCTATATTGCAATAATACCCTTAAAACTTTGATTCATCTACTGCTTCCTCTTCAGATTCCATGATCTCCAAGCACATCCATGATTTCCACATTTATCTGTCAGTTCTTAATTTTTTCATTCCACATATAGAACAAACAACCTAGCAAGAGAGAATATAATGATTCTCCTGGATTTACACATTTTGGGACTGATTTTTCTTGGTAAATAAATAAAACGGCTACCAATGAACTTTTCCCAAAGGGCTTAAGAGAAGGGAGTATTATTGTGAATATTTTCAAAATGTATATGCAATCATACACCTGATTGTTTACTACTAATTATTTACTAATAATTGTTTACTAATAATTTGGCTTTCTGGAGTTAGCCTCAAGGAAATGCAAATCTGACGCGGCCACCTCTGAGTTCTAAAAGTGGAAGTCTTTGGAGTCTTCAAAGCAGCGAAGAACCCCAGCCACACTAACCTTGAATCATAACACTATACCACTTACAAGCGGATTCTTTTACTGATTTGTACGGAATACCATCTCTGTGTTGCCAACTAGCTATGTGATTTTAAGCAAGTTACCTAGACTTCTTTAAGGCAATTTTCCCTTATCCTAGGTGAAGCTAATAATTTGGACTTTGTGGAGATGTTGTTTGGATTAATTATAATACTAAGAAGGTGTATGACACATTTTTGGGGGCATATCATAAATATTTAATAGTAGTAGTAACATTAAAATATAAGTTCAATGTAATTAATATTCTTATTACAAAGTCTGTCACCTTTCACTGTCTCTGATATTGTATTGTATTACTCAGACTTTGAGGTGAGGATCAATCCAGGAGCACAATCTCAGAAAATCTACATTAGATGATGAGGAATACATCTTATACGCTTCACGGAAGTGTCAGTCTCCAAACCTGAATACTGGTGGCAAAGTTACTGGTCATCTAGTCCAATCTCATCACAAAGAAATCTTTATTAGGTCTTCATCTAGAGTCTTTAAAACTTTGTAGTGATTGAGAACTGAGATCTCTATAAGACACACTCCTTACTCTAATTTTAGAAAAACCTATCCCTGAAACTGAAATGTGTTATCCTTGTTTACTTGTCCTTCCAATCTATTTGTCTCTAAATAACAAGTGATACAAATGATTCCTCTTTAAAAATTTCTATCATGTTTCTATTAATTTTTTCCAGGTTGAAAATCCCAAATTCCCTCAAACATTCCTCATGTTTCATAATTCTAGTTTTCTTTTTTTTTTTTAACCATTTTTTTAAAAGGAAGATGAGCCTTCTCCATCTGAATATAATAGTCCATAAGTTCACAATGGCAGTGAATGATGGGAAAATGTGACTATTACCTTCTTTGCTCCAAATATTGCTCTCCTACCACTGTGGCTTAATAACAAGTTGATGTTTATTACATTGTTTTAGTGGGGGCTTCCCTGGTGACTTAGACACTAAGGATTCCACCTGTGATGCAGAAGCCCTGGGTTCAATCCCTGGGTCAGGGAAGATCCTCTGGAGAAAGGAAGGGTTACCAACTCCAGTATTCTTGCCTGGAGAATTCCATGGACAGAGAAGCTTGTCAGGCTACAGTCCACGGAGTCACAGAGTGAGACAAGAGTGAATGACTAACATACCTTGTTTCAGCATCCAATCACAATTTTTTGTTCATGCTGCACTTATAGATAACTAAAGTCTTCTTTACAATCACTTCTATCAGAGTAGATCTTCCCTAAGTCCAGTATTTGAGTATGATATTTTTAACCCTGAATTAGGCATCCATAGTTATCTTAAACATCATCTTCTTTATTTGTTTTCATCTACTATAATATTTATTCCTTTAAGACTTATTCAGACATAGGTGCAATACTCATATTAATAAATAATTTTCACAATGTATTAAGCAAAATATTGAAGTTGATTCTGATAACTACTGAGCTATACAAAGGGCTTGAAGTTAAAAATTTTGAGTATTCCTCTAGATCAAAATCTGAAGACAGATGGACTACGAAATATTCTTATACTGAGATAACATTTTCCAGTTTTTCTTGTACATAGTTTACTTTACAAAAGATTCAGTAGGACACATGGAATAATGAATTTTAAAATGTGTACTTATTCAATAGTAGTTCAAGTCAAAATAATTGAGTGGATCAATGGGCTAGACTCAGAGGTTTATTAGGAAATAGTGTCATTTACAAAATTTGAGTATGTAAGTCAGACAATAATGACCATTTTAAGATTTTACTTATTGCAGTTTTTAAAATTTTATAATCCTATTAATATTTCAGACCGTGGACTTAACTGACATCATACAAATTTCACAGTTTTTCTCCCTATTCAATTTTTGTTTTGGGGGAAGAATTTTCTATACAAAGAGGACAATGCAGAATTTATTAAACAACTAGCAATGGCTATTTGAGTGAACTTGGGCTTTCAAAGATAGTCTAATGTTATTTACTTTTCAGACTGTGGTATTTATGCTTCTTCCTTAGATAAATTATTTCTATTAGAAACTTGATGATATACGATCCTCACAGACAAGTGTAATAAAAGAAGGAATTTATCCCTCTCAATTTATGAAAGCACACTTAGCAATAAGATAAAGCATCAGGGTATTTGAGAGTGTTTCTCACAGTTTTATTATTCGCAAAGCATCTCATGCAATTAAATACTTGTGTGCTCCTGCTCAGTCATGTCCAACTCTTAGCGACCCTTTGGACTGTAGCCCACCAGACTCCTCTGTTCATGGTATTTTCCAGGCAAAAATACTGGAGTTTATTGTCATTTCCTCCTTCATAACATCTTCCCAACCCAAGGATTGAACCCACATCTCCTGTGTCTCCAGCATTTAAGGCAGATTCTTTACCCATTGAGCCAATTAAATACTTACCAACAGTTTAAAAAATGAAGGAAAGGGGCAATTAATCTTTTATTGGCCCCACCCCAAATAGTGATTAATCAATTCAATTAAACAGTATGTGCA
Source organism: Dama dama (assembly GCF_033118175.1). NCBI lineage: Eukaryota > Metazoa > Chordata > Mammalia > Artiodactyla > Cervidae > Dama > Dama dama. Next base: position 84,565,901 of record NC_083698.1, on the reverse strand, counting down.
AACACAGCATAATAACAGAGATCTCGCTCTTACTAAATTATTATTAAATGCTCCCTTAGCTTCGTTCTATCATATAGTAATTCTAAGCATGTTATGTTATACTATATAAATGAATGCAAGTCCTCCCCCAAATCTTAGAAGTTCATTTAAAGACAAAAATTAAATTTCAAGCTAATTGTACACTGTAATGGGGTCCTTTTCTACCTTAAGCCTTGCTATCATTCTGAGTAAGCAGACTTCACCATTCTTAGACCAAAATCCAAATAACCTTTCCTGTACTTACTCCAGAAAACATCTCAGGCCTGTTATCATTCAGAACTGCTTCTCTAATCCCTTCTAGTTCAGTGTGATTTTTTTTTTTTTTTCTGACTTTCAGCTATATAACTATATGGACCCTCCCATAACGAACTGTTAGTTTGAAAATAAAAGTTGAAGAAAGAGGAAAGTGTTATTTGCAGTGAGGTTACAAGATAGACAGAGCTCCATCTGCTCTTGGGGATGAAAGAAACCATACCTGTCCTGGCATTAGGCGGCACAGGTGACAATTCCTGGCAAGAGGCCCAGACCACACTTCAGCACATTGAACACAGTGTGACGAAGGCTAAAGCCCCAGGGACAGGAACCAGACCTCTCTCTCTAGATCCTTCTGTGCCAAGTTCTCAGTTATGGCTCAAAAAAACTAAAATAAGAAACTCCATGTGTAATAGTGCTGCCAGGTTAAATACAGTATGAGGTCAAATTCAGGAAAACAAAGCAACCATTAAAAAATGAAAAGTAACATTACAAAATAGCAATTAAAAGCAGTAAATAAAAAAGCGGGAAGAAAGATCAAACATGAATTTTGTGCTCAGAAGGAAAATATGTCAATTGCTAAATGATATACAAAGAAAAATGGCACAATGAAATGTTTACATGGAGGCAATGAAATTCTAACTGCGAAATAAAATGTCTTTGAAGTCAGAAACATACGTTACTTTGCACATTGCTCTGAGTTAGGTACAGTGAATAGTGACTGAAGCCATGAAATTAAAAGATGCTTGTTCCTTGGAAGAAAAGCTATGACCAACCTGGACAGCATATTAAAAAGCAGAGGCATTACTTTGTTGACAAAGGTCCATCTAGTCAAACTTATGGTTTTTCCATAGTTAAGTATGGATGTGAGAGTTGGACCATAAAGAAAGCTGCACGTCGATGAATTGATGCTTTTGATCTGTGGTGTTGGAGAAGATTCTTTAGTGCCCCTTGGACTGCAAGGAGATCAAACCAGTCAATCCTAAAGGAAATCAACCCCTAATATTCATTGGAAGTACTGATGCTGAAGCTAAAGCTCCAATACTTTGGCCACTTGATATGAAGAGCTGACTCATTGGAAAAGACCCTGATGCTGGGAAAGATTGAAGGCAGGAGGAGAAGGGGACAACAGAGGATGAGATTGGTTGGTGATGGACAGGAAAGCCTGGCGTGCTGCAGTCCATGAGGTTGCAAAGAGCCAGACATGGCTGAGCAACTGAACTGAGGAACAGTGGACAGACAAAAGGGATAATATCCTCTTCTTGGAAATATACAGACCAGCCATGAAAACATACACAAGCAAACAGATGTGTAATTCTTTGTAGCCTAGGGCTTCAACAGTTCTGTTCTATCTTCTCATAATTTCTATAAAATACCTTTTTCTGATGGCCAATGTCCAATTAAAATTTGAAAGTCTGGATGTCAGACTTACTCTTTATCATAAATGTAACCAAACCTCTGAGCTTCTTCAATTTCCTGTTGACACTAGTCTATCACCTTTGTTTCAGAAACCCTTGATCAATTTTAAAAAACTTAAAAGCAGATCCAGATTTAGTATTCTTTAGATGAGAAATCACAAGTTACCAGGTTTAAAAGGCTATCTAAAACTACATCACAAAATACATTAAAGAAACTTTTAATAACTAAATGCTTAATAAACTTTTTATATTTATCTTTTCTACATTTACAGCTGCATATCCTAATTAACTATTCCTAATTCAGTGACTTTGTAACTGTGTTTTCTGTAAATATAATAGAATAGTGTTTCCTGTAACAAATTCGGTGCAAATTTGTTTTCTTTAATTCTGATGATTTAGGAAAGTTTCTTGCAGCTTCATAATTCATGTTGTTAATACATGCATAATGCAGGCTTGTTTTCCATTTTGGGCGAACGTCTGTCAATTTTCTTTTGTGCATAAGTTATTAGTCTTCTTGCACAAGACTCATCTGAAATACATTGTAAACTGAAGACCCTAGCAAGGTAATTTTGTTGCCAATGTCACTATGTCAGGAGGATACATGGGTCTACTGTGTGTGACGGAAGTGTTCCTGGAACCCATCACTGCACCAGGAAACCTATAACTCCATTATCCACAGCAATTACTAAAACCTGTACAAATACATTCCAGTAAACTCACATTAAATGTATTCCTACATGAACTTCACATTTCTGTGCCTATTACTCCATCACCACTCAACAAAAGCAGATGTAAAATGGAGGGAAAGTGAGAGTTGAAAGCAGTAATAATTTAAATCCACTACAGTTAGAATATTTCACCTTTGCAAAACAAACTTTTGACCATGTGATCACATCAAGGGCCTTTCTCCAAAATCTGGGAACAGGAAGTCTCTCATTGGTGAGTTGACCTCTGTAATATTTCTTCTGCACTTCTGTCATTCACGCTTCTCACCATCCTGTGGGTAACAGTCTCTGTTTCATCCTCTCTCTCTCTCTCTCTCCTGCCATTCTTCCTCACTCCCTGCCATCATGTGTGTTTGTCTAATAAATTGAAGACCTACTATAAATCTTAAAAACTGGAAGTCATCCTTGATTTCCTCCTCGCTTTCTGCCTCTAGTATGGTAAATCAACACGTCCTTCAGATTCTAAGTTCTCCGTGTCTCTCGACTCGTTCCCTCCCTTACGGCTACCAATGCCATAATCTGGACAGCACTGCTCCCTCACAGGGCTCCTGCAACCACCTCCTCATCAGTCTTTCTGTCTACAGTATTGTGTCCTCGGACCACTCTTTGCAAAATATCAGTAGTAATTTATTCAGAGTTCAATTCCAACCAGATCATTCCTCTGCTGGAAAAAAAAAAAAAAACAACTCAATAATCCTCACTACCCACAGAGAGTGGGGCTTCCCAGATGGTTCAGTGGTAAAGAATCCTGCAATGCAGGAAATTCAGGAGGTGTGGGTTCGATCCTTGGGTCAGGAAGATCCCCTGGAGGAGAGCATGGCAACCCACTCCAGTATTCTTGTCAGGAAAATCCCATCGACAGAGGAGCCTGGTGGTCTCTGGGATCCCAAAGAGTTGGACACAACTGAAGTGACAGAGCACACACATCCACAGAGAGTGTTCAACTCTGTTGCTGGCACACAAAACCCTCTGAAGTTGGTCCTGTCTGTTTCAGTCATATTTCTTTCTATTATCAGCACACACTCTAAAATTGAAAACAACAAAAAAACTCTTCAAAGTGTATGCAATTCTCTGTACTCCATGTTCTATCCAATTAACACTCAGCATTCCATGTTGTCTGAAGTACTGGTACTCACCTTCTCCAACTCCACAATCATTTTTAAAGATGGCTGAGATGTCAACTTGTTGGGTAGACTTTTCCGAGGCCCAGGTGCTGAAAAAGTTTCCCTCTACTGGTTTCCTTTACTACTTTGCAGTTAGTATCATTGCCAAGTTCTTCCCTGGTCGCTCAACAGTAAAGAACCTACCTGCCAATACATGAGACACAGGTTCAATCCCCGGGTAGGCAAGATTTCCTGGAAAAGGAAATGGCAATCCATTCTAGACTTGGCAACTGAACACACACACATGCATCCTTACCACACCTTCCACATACTTTTTTGTTTCCCCTACTCATTTGTAACATCCTGGAGGCCAGAGGTCCTGTCTTATTCTGCTTTGTGTCTCTCTGGCAGAACTGAGTTCCCAGGAAATGAAAGGTGCTAAGTGACTTTGAATGAATAAAAAGCAATATGTGATGCCCAGTGTGTGTGTGTGTGTGTGTGTGTGTGTGTTAGTTGTTTAGTCATGTCTGACTCTTTACAACCCCATAGACTGTAGCCCACCAGGCCCCTCCATCCATGGGATTCTCCAGGCAAGAACACTGGAGTGGGTTGCCATTTCCCTCTCCAAATGGAACTATAGAAAGAAAGAAAGTGAAGTCGCTCAGTCATATCTGAGTCTTTGCGACCCCATGGACTGTAGCCTACAGGCTCCTACATCCATGGAATTTTCTAGGCAAGAGTACTAGAGTGGGCTGCCATTTCCTTCTCCAGTGATGCCCAATGGTACAGGTGAAATGAGAGTGATGAACAATTTAAGAGAGAGAAATGAATTGTTTATGGTGTCATGAAGTAAGTAGCATTTGAAATGAATCTTGAAAAATATGTAAGGTTTGGGATAGCCCTCATAAGATGAAGTGGGGTGCATTTCAGAAGAGCTGTGTAATGAATCATGACCAAAGATCAAAGAGCTTCACTACAAGAATGCATCCAAAATTAAACTAATGAAGGAGATCCTGGTAGAATAAATGAGAACAAAATATTCTTTAACTCTTGACATGGATCATAGGTCTCAAAGGATTATTAAGAGGACCTAATTAGCTGAGCAAAAGGATATCTTTATGGTTGAAAGGAAATATTATCTTTTGCATTAACATAAGACATATGAGGGAGAATGCCAAAATTGAAAGAAAAGCTTTCTAAAAGAAATGATTTTTTAGTGCAAACAAAAATATGGTACATATGAATTCAGTTCAGTTCAGTCACTCAGTCGTGTCTGACTCTTTGTGACCCCATGGACTGCAGCACGCCAGGCTGAATAACATTGGTTATGTTTCATAGTATTAGTTATATTTTGTGTTTGTAAATGCTTTATGAGTAGAATTAACTGTGTACATGATGAAAAAGCTAGTGCTAAATTGGAGATGCTAGGAACTGGGAAATACTGGTCAAGCAATAATTTATTGAACCGTTTCTCTTTTAATTACTGTAGAAGATACAACTGAAGCAGCAAATAATATCCTTTCCTTAAAAGCCTAAAATTCAACTAAAGGAAATAGATAAGCATAAAAATAGAAATCAAGTATATAACAGATTCTAACCAGTAAAGAGCACAATTATACTTTTTCTAAAAGGACATCCCAGAGAAGATATAGTTGACCTAGACATGAATATTAAATGGAAGGAAGGATTTCTGTGTGAAAGTACCTTTAGCAAAGGCATGCATGTTCTGTCAAGTATGACAGATTCGCAGAATCACAAGGAAGAGCAAAAGTGAGGGTCTGTGGCAGCGCTAGTTACTCAGCTGTAGTGATGAGAACATCAGGGAAAAGCCTGTAAGATGAAGACGACTTAGACATAAACTAACACATGATATGAAGGTGTGGTAAACTTTTGAAAGGGAAATCCACATGAAAAAATTCACTATTTTTCAGTGACTAAGGTTATCTGGGCTGTACTTAAAAATGAAAAACAAATAGTTTCACATAGCATTGTTAAATAATCATTGCTTCCTTTTCTTAATCCTCTCCCTCTCTACTTATATCATTTTCCCTCTTCCTTACAATTATATGTTTATACACACTCTTACATGGTCATATTTTTTCAATCTTTTATATTTTTAATTTGTCTTCATTATAATATTTTTTATAAAACAATTGTGCATTTTACTCCCTATTCTTTTTTGTATGCATCTATTCTTATAATAGTTAATGATTTCTAGACCCCTGTAGAGTTTGTCTTGACATGTCTTTTCTATATTTGTGAAAGTGAAAGTGTTTGTCGCTCAGTCGTGTCTGACTCTTTGGGACCCCATGGACTGTAGCCCGCCAGGCTCCTCTGTCCATGGAATTCTCCATGGCAAGAGTACTGGAGTGGGTAGCCATTACCTTCTCTTCCTGATCCAGGGATCAAAACCTGGTCTCCTGCATTGGTATGAAGATTCTTTTCTGTCTGAGCCACCAGGGAAGCCAGTCTATCCTCCTGTGTGCCTGCTAAGTTGCTTCAAACTCCAGTTGTGTCCAGATTTTTGTGATCCTAAGGACTATAGCCCCCCACACTCCTCTTCCAGGGGATTCTCCAGGTAAGAATACTGGAGTGGGTTGCCATGCCCTCCTCTAGGAGATATTACTGACCCAGGGATCCAACCCGAGTCTCTTATGTCTCATTGGCAGGCCTGTTCTTTACCACTAGTACCTCTTCTGTCTTCATCCAGTGTTTAAATATCAAGGGACCCATCAAGTTTTAAATCTTTCACTCAGCTTTGTAGTTTATTCCTACCATCTCTATTCCAATATATGGGGACACAAGAACTATCTTAATTTTTGTTGTTTTTGGTAACTAAAACAGAAGAAAAGAGAAAAAAGGGAATGCAACAAACAGGAACTAAAATTTATTACTGCATGCTGGACACTTTGCAAAAAAAAATTACCCACATTATTTAACCAGCATAATAATCCCATCGAGTAGAAATTGTTATCCTCAGCTTGCAGATGAGGAGCCAGGTGATTAGAGAAGTTAAGTAATCCACCAAAGATTACATAAGGTCTCCATGAAGAAGTAGGGATCCACACTGGAGCTTTCTGACTTCAAAACCCTTGCTTTCAATCCCTGTGCTGTTATCTCAGCCCTGATTGTGTCTTCTCCAACTCCAGTCAAGCAGTGTTTTAAAAGAATACACAAATTAAAAATAATCAAAGCTGTCCTTTTCAAGAATGTTATTTAGATAAGGCTGTGAAATTATAGTGACTTATGTGGTCCACAAAAAAGGTATTGAGTCTTAACATCTTAGAAACACTCTTTGTTTTTTATGTTAAAGTTATAACTTGTGTGATGTGTATGATGCAAAAGTTTTAGAAAAGCATTCAGACAGATAAGGATATTTAGTTTAATTCACTTGTTCAAAAGGGCATTTGATTCATAAAACAAAGGAAGAAGAAGAGGAGAAGGAGGTAGAAGGAAGAGAGGGAGGGTGGGAAGGGAGGAAGGAGAAAAGGGAAAAGAAGACAAGGAGGGAGAGGAAGAGATCTATTAAAAAAGCATAAACTTCATGAGCTGGTTAAATGACTGCATAAAATAGCAAAATAGTGTAAGATGAAGATAATTGTAACCAAAAGCTTCAGGAAAAAATTAAACTCAGATCATAGCAGATTAAAAAACATAAGCCTGCATGGGACTTTGCAGGAACTCATGCCTTTGGGTGTGAATGTGTTCAGTGAAAATATACTGGGCAAAGTGGGAGGTTAAACAGAAAGATTTAGAAAGAAGAATCCAGAGTAAATAAAATCATTACAAGACTTTCTTTTTTTTTTTTTTTTTTTTTTTTGACTGCATATGGAGATCTTAGTTCCCTGACCAGGGATCAAACCTGTGCCCCATGCAGTATAAGCACAGAGTTATATTCACAGGACCCCAGGAAAGTTCCTAGAAGACTTGCCTTTTGCTTACTGACTTTATCCAAGTCTGAATGTTCTGAATAAATCCACTCTCCCCATACCTCATAATATCTCCTAAATCAATAGCTTCCATCCTAGAATATTCTGATCTTGGTTCCCCCTCGTTTTACTTAAGGAGTAGCGTCCCAGTCGCCCTGACAGGACTTGCAGGACTGTGATCCCCGTCTGGGGAGAAGACTGTCTTCCTACCTAGCCATGCCTTTCACCTCCATTTATCACCTGAAAGGATGCGAGTTGTGTGAAGTTCATTTTCTTTCACTCAGGACTGGTGTACAATATGTAGCAAGAGTTTTGTCAGGAGCTTTCCCTTTGAGGAGGATGGATTAAAAGTCACATCATGGCTTTCTTAAAAGCCCTCACTAGCACATCTGGAGAAAGCAAGGTATTAGAAATAGGTCTACTTTGAAGGAAATGACTTGTGTTTCTGTTGAAAGGTTCTGCTGTATCAATAGGGGACAAAAGCCCTGGAGAATTAGAACCAGATCACCAAGAGTGGTAACAGTCCCCAAAGGTTAATTCATGCAGAAGGGTTGGAAACCATCGTATTTTGTAATGTCAGTTTCTATTATGCCATACATTGAGTAATGTCAACACGTAGCGTAATCAAACTTAAAAGCTTAAAATTACTTAAATAATTCCCCACATCTAAATTATTCTAAGATCTCTCAGTAATCATGATGTTCTCATGGGTTTCTTATCTTCTTTCTTTTAAAAATCTAAATTATATATTTCAGAACATCAGTTTTGTGTTGTGTGTGTGTGTGTGTGTGTGTGTGTGTGTAAGAAAGTGCAAAACGATCCTTTGACCTTATTTAACATAGGGAGAGTCTGAATTATAAAGAAGTTAAATACTATTATCTGGCCACAGCAAAAGGTCACCAAATAAAGAAAGACAATTTGTGGGTCTGACTCCTTCCTCTGGATTATAAAGTTCAGGCAGTAGTAAAAAGAGCAGGAAATTTCCACAAACGGGAGTTGGTGATGGACAGGGAGGCCTGGTGTGCTGCGATTCATGGGGTCGCAAAGAGTCAGACACGACTGAGCGACTGAACTGAACTAAACTGAACTGATGGGCAGACAAATCCTGAGTGAAGTTCCATGAATCAAGCTCTCATTCTTTTCTCCAAACTTGTCTCCTCATCACTTTAAGATGTACTGACTTTTAAAGAAATATTGAGGAAATTAGTATGTATTTCACAAATATAAAGTAATTCCTAAATTTATGAAGGTATAATGCCATAGCATTGATTTTTGTGATACTCTGTATCCTCTTAAAGTTCATACAAAAGATCAATGAACTTTTTAAAAGAAATTATGTATCATCTTTTTACTAGGATTCTATCATCTTTATTTTAGAGTTTAAATTATTTCCTGCCCCTAGGCTTGAGAATTTATTTGTTAATTTGTTGTCTTTTTCTCTCTTTTCCTTACCTCTTCCCAATACTTTTGTTCAACTGTTAAGTTTGTTCCTTACTCTCTGAAACCACAATTGTAAACAGTTTATTTTTAAATTTGAAGCAGATTGCTGTTGGCAGTATTTTTGTTGTGTAGTGGTTAACCATACACGCTCTGGAGGCAGAACGCCTGGGTTTACTTCCCTGTTTCCCCACTTATTAGCTGGGAAACATAGGCAAGTCTTGCATCAGTGAGGCCTTTTTTTGTTTCAGTGTCCTAATCTATAAAATAAATATAATAATAGTACCAACATCACAGGATTGTGTTAAAGATTAAATGAGTTAAAATACAGAAAATGCTTGGAGCATGGCCTGGCATATGTTCTTCACTGTGTAAGTGTTAGTAATGATTATTTTTATTCCCCTGGTCCATCACCTCGCTAAATGGTTAGGAGTAGATCAGAAGTTCAATGCTGCTTATGGTCAACTTGCATCTTCAAGTCATTCACAGAATGATGCCCTACCAGATACTAACCCAGAAAAGTTTGCCAACTTGACACATAGATTCTTTGGCAACCAATGGCATGTGTGTGGCCTTGGCTCATCTGAAGACCCCTTGTTGATTTTGCATCTGGACATAGCGGGCCAACATTATATGATGTACAAGGTGTCACTAAAGCCTGCAGGGGCTCCTTCAATCACAGGAAAGGCAGGTCTCATTGTTTCTGTTGGGGAGCAGACATAGAGCCCACATGACTTAACTCTTCCAAGTGAGTAACATCCCAATTTGGCTTCTAGTTTGGAAGATGAGCTCTCCTGAGTCACGCAGAATCAAGTAAAACTGTATTATCAGTAAACATTTATTGACTCTGTCTCCATATCCCCCAGACCTTCGTTTCTTCTCTGTGATAACAAGCATGACTTTCTCCATAAAGCGTCTGTATCAGTGTCTGTTATCCCTACAAACTGTGTCTACAGTAGCTGCTTTGAACTTTCTTCTGAATCATTGCTCTAAATTATGTTCCCAGACTACTTAGAAAGTAATATTCTATATTTTCGCTATAACCACTGATGTGCTATATAGAAAAACACAATTTTTCTTATATTAAAACAATGTTGTTGACACTGATGAAATTCCAGAAAGGAACTATGTGAAGACTCTATCATCAGAGTCATGCAAAAGCCTTTTGTATGTTTTTTTTTAAAGCAATATCTTTATCACATTCAACACAATCTGATGATAACATTTCCCTATACATGTAAAGCAATGATATATGAAAGCTCTACTCTGCTTCCAAGCATTGTATATGCATAAGAACAAAGTAGCAAAAATGATTGTACACAATTTTACCAAAGAAACCCTTTCCCACATCTCAATTTTGTGAGCTTTCACCAGGACATGGTATCTTGTACTGTTTCATAAACTTGGAACAGAGACTATAATTTTCAAGCTTGTAACTTTAGGAGAAAGTACCTGGAATAATGTAGATACTTAACAAATACTCATGAAATAAATCAGTGAATAAGTATCTAAGTGTACTGTCTGCTATCTGTCTGTATTTAGCACATTTGCTCTAAAATTAATAGCCTATTACAAGTTACAAGCAATGCCTCTATTAGAAGAATGTCATTAAGGTATTTATCCTGAAATTAAAAACAATTATTCTTAGTTGTATTTTCAGGTGATACTGTACTGACTCGCTCAATCAGATCACAGCCAAGCAAAATCACTTTTTGTCTTTAATCAATTCTCATTTCCAAGAGATACAAAAGTAGCGCCCAAGAGAAACTAGGGGAGAGTTTCTAACATGTACTACAAGTTAGCTTATAATTTTTTAAAAATTGCTTTGTCATGGAGTCAGAAGCATTTTAGCTTCTTCAAAAAAATGATTTGCAACATTCTGACTAATGTCGAGGTTTCCGGTAAAGAAGAGTCTCATAAATGTGCTGATTCAGAGGAAAGATGAAAGCAGAGTTAAAACAACCACAGGATGAATAATTTGTATCTCTAATGTACACTGATTTCTTGTTTTAAGCATGTACCAGCAGCAAGGGAATTCATTTGACCTAGAGGAGATACTGTTATCATTTCTAGCAACATCCTTTATCCTGTTTGAAAGAACTATTTTGTATTACATTGTTAAATTCAAATAAACATTTGAATGCTGTAATTAAAGCTCAAGATAATGATAACTGAATAATGATGAATTATGAAGAACCATTGTAAATTAATACCTCTCACATCAAGAATATGTGTGAACAGAATGAATAAGAAAAGGAGCCAAAAGGAAAAGGAATCTGTAACTTGTAACTTCCATATGCTGATAAAGGTTTAATTAATTTGAAACACAATCTGCTGAAAAATTTTTAAGTTTTTGTTAAAAGTTATGGTACTAAGTGTTCTCCATATTTGGACAATGGCCACCAGTGGCCCAGATCACATTTTAATATTAGGAAACTTAGAGGTTTTTGTTCAGGGTCAATCAAAACAAATACTATTCTAATCCTCTCAAGTTATGGAAGGGTTGATGTTTGTTTCAAGATATAAGGAAGAAAAATGGGAGAATGACTGTCAAGTTACTCTTCACTTTCCTCTAAACCAGTGATCTTGACATCAGTTGAGTATTGTATGTATGTATTAGAATCACTTAAAGAGTTTTAAAAATTACTGATGATTGAGTGTCATTCCCCCAAATTCTTGTTTAATTAATTTGAATGACCTGGGCATTAAAACCTCTCAAAGTTCCCCCAAATAATTCTAATGTGCAACTAATTTTAAGAACGACTGATCCAAATAAAGTAAGAAGAAAGATGTAAGGGATGGTTAATAGTTTAAAAGTCTTAAAAAATCCTAATTCAGTTAAATATTTTAGTCTCTCTCCTGTTGGCAAAGACCAGAATTGTTGCTTCTTATGCTCATTTGGGGTTTAAGGCAATGGATAGACCTGCAATAAAAGCAATGTTTCCATGCTTTATCAAACTATCTCTTCAATAATAGCAGTCACTAGATAAACTATTATCTGCAAAGAACTGATGTAGTGTTGTAAAATATTCAAAGATGAATAAGATCTGATCCCCCTTTCAAGTAGCACACAAGCTAATGGAATGTTTGCTACCTCAACCATAGTCAGGTGTTATAAACAATCGGATCTGGAAAAGAGGCTAATGACTTCTTGAAAAGCGCTTATATAGCCCCAAAGTTATGATGGCAAAGCTAAACACACAATTTGAAAAACAGTGCTAGGCCATAGACACATAGTACTGTGACTGATTAGAACTGAGAAAGTGGAGACATGAACATTAGCTGATGAATAGAGCTATGCATTGTTTGCAGACTGAGAAGCTAAGAGTATCTTGTTTCCAAGTACAGAATTTGAGATCTGAAATAGTTGCTTAGAAGTCTTAACATTCTAAGGGATTTATCTGTGAAAGTGCTTCATAGTTGACAATTAGAATTTTTTAAATTGAAATAAAGAGCATAATTACAAACAATCGATTGAATTATTAACAGTTGGTTTTAGGGTTTTAGATTAGCCATAAGCTTGTCAGAGGAGTGTTATCCAGTAAACTCTGGCTCGGTAATTCAGTTTGCATTATTTTTTTATTTGTATCGAAGATATACAGTGTGTGTGCGTGTGTGTTTAAATATACGTTTATGGGCTACAAGTGAGCTTGTGTTGTTATTTAGTCAATAAGTCATGTCTGACTCTTTTGCGGTTTCATGGACTGTAGCCCACAAGGATCCTCTATCTGTGGGATTTCCCAGGCAAGAATACTGGAGTGGGTTGCCATTTCCTTCTTGAGGGGATCTTCCTGACCCAGGAAATGAACACAGGTCTCCTGCATTGGCAGGTGGAGTCTTTACCACTGAGTCTACCACGAAGGCAGTAACACTATACATAGGGGGAATTACTGCAGAAAACTCCATAGGTTTTCCTCCACTCAAATCTACCTTGTGTGGTGTTGGCAAGCTTTCCAGGCACTGTCAGAGCACATTTGACCTTGGAATTAGAATATTCCAACATTCCCAATGGACATGGAATAATAGACTGGTTCAAACTTGCGAAAGGAATATGTCAAGGCTGTATATTGTCACCCTGCTTATTTAACGTACATGCAGAATACATCAAGTGAAATGCCAGGCTGAGTGAATCACAAACTGGAATCAAGATTGCCAAGAGAAATATCAACAACTTCAGATATGCAGGTGGCACCACCCTAATGGCAGATAGTGAAAAAGAAACAAAGATCTTCTTGATGAAAGTGAAAGAGGAGAGTGAAAAAAACTGAGTTAAAATTCAACATTCAAAAACTAAGATCATAGCATCTGGTCCCATATTTCATGGTAAATAGAAGGGCAAATAGTGGAAGCAGTGGCAGATTTTATTTTCTTGGGCTCCAAAATCACTCCAGACAGTGACTGCAGCCATGAAAGTAAAAGACACTTGCACCTTAGAAGAAAAGCTATGACAAACCTTGACCACGTATTAAAAAGCATAGCCATCACTTTGCCAACAAATGTATGTATAGTCAAAGCTGTGGTTTTTCCAGTAGTCATGTAGAGATGTAAGACTTGGACCGTAAAGAAGGCTGAGTACCAAAGAACTGATGCTTTTGAACTGTGGTGTTGGAGAAGACTCTTGAGAGTCCCTTGGACTACAAGGAAATCAAACCAGTCAATCCTAAAGGAAATCAACCCCAAATATTCATTGGAAGGACTGATGCTGAAGCTGAAGCTCCAATAATGTGGCCACCTGATGGGAAGAGTTGACTCATTGGAAAAGACCCTGATACTGGGAAATATTGAGGGCAGGAGAAGAAGGGGATGACAGAGGTTGAGACGGCTGGATGACATCATCAACTCAATGGACATGAATTTGAGCAAACTCCAGGAGATGGTGAAGGACAGGGAAGCATGGCATGCTATAGTGCATGGGGTCACAAAGAGTCGGACACAACTGAGTGACTGAACAACAAATCAAGGTTTGTTGATTCAACAGTGATAAAGTATGTTGGCAGTTTATGCATTTGATATGACGTGATGAATATGATACTTTATTTTGTGGCTTCCTCCCCCCGACCCATGGCCCAGTCTGATTAAGAGAAGACATCAGAGAAATCCCAGAGGAGGGACATTCTACTATGGATCCTCTTCCACCACGTACAACTTCCACAGTTCTGTTTTCCCCATCAGCACCTAGAAACTCAGAGAAGAAAGTAATGCTGAAACCCAATCCTTGTCTCTCTTTGGTAATTAAAACGTGAAGGATGCATGCCACGTCGTCTCATGATGTTGCATTCCCTGTTATACACATTTCTGGTGGGGGTGGAGACAGGCAATGAGTTTCCAGCTCCTGCTGTAACCATACTTTCCAGTTTGGGATAAAGTGACAGAAGAGTTGACCATCAGCCAGCGAAAGAGATCCAAACTCCCAAAGGAAGTTTATCAATATAAAAATAATCATTTTCTATTTAAGTCTGGAGCCTTACAGCTGAGCACATGATGCCAAATTACCCTAGTTATATGGCTATATTTGAGCGTGGAAATATCATAGGAAAACCTCAGAAGTCATTTTCCCTCAAGACTTGATCAATATCAATTTGGTTACAGTGTATATGTTCTCCTAAGTCTGAATGCTTTCTATTTCTATTTTAATGCTGTATGTTGCTGGGAATAAAGCTTGTATTCTTCCTTCTCCTGGATTACTGTCTTTTTGCAGGAGCCTACTTTATATGATTAATTTGTGATATTCCTTATGAAAAGTGAGACTTATCATTAGTCTTCTCATAGACTCCTTTGATCAGTCTCACCCCACCCACACATTTCAAGGGTTACAACTAAAAAGTTATTTTTGAATTCATAAGTCATGTATAATGCTAGTGGAATTTTATTATCCAAATATAGTAAACCACAGACTGAATTTAAACACTAAAATCATTTTTTAGTCACATTTGTACTTTCTAATGTGCATATATATATATATATAAAACTTGTAAATATACTTTGTCTTTAAATAGTTACTACTTCTCTCTCTCTAAATGGATTTACTATTAATCACTTAGAGACATTAATGATAAAATGTTTCAGCATTTTTCATGTGATTCTTGAGATATTTGGATGCCTGATAGAATTAATTTATTTAGAGATTATTGGACATTTTACACTGCCATCTAGTGATGTGTAAACTCAGATAAGCTGAAGTTTGGGTGAAGTTGAGGAATTTGCCGAGCCCATCTAAAAACCCTGCCCTCCCATTGCCAGCCCTTTCTGATAGTTTAGAGAAACACTCGTTTTAGGAACTCTTAGTTTTAATCTCAGTTTCTTCATTTTTTATAATTCACACTGCAAACTTCAGGGGAATGTCAACTTACCTTTGAAAACTGGAGGAGGAGATGGCAACCCACTCCAGTATTCTTGCCTGGAGAATCCCCATGAAGTGCCTGGTGGGCAACAGTCCAAGGAGTTGCTAAGAGTCAGACAAGACTGAGCGATTGAGCACCTACCAGTAACAACCTTTGAAAAAGACGCAGTTTCAGTTCAATGCAGCATTCCTCTGATGGGTGTACTTGTGACAATGCTTACCATTTATTGAATGCTTACCATTTGTCAGGCACTGCTCTAAGTTCTTTCCAGGTCCTAACTCATTTAGTCCTAACCAGCCTTAGGAGGCAGTTACCATTTTGTCCTTCTTTAACGCAAAGTCCCATAGGAAATGACTGAACTGCTATTTAAATCCAGTCAAGCTGGTTTCAGAGTCCATATGTCTAACCAGACAAACATTCCAGAAAAGAATTAATACTGTCTCCACTGTCTCTCTCCTACATACATGTTCACAGATACTGACCTCTGACTGCCTAGAGTCACCTTGCTGTGGAATCTTACCTTGGTTTTTCTTTCTACATGCAGTTAGTAAAAGTCAGGAGTTTATTTCTGTCTTGCCATACTAATATTAGGAATTTGAGCTCTAACCTTAAAACTGAAAAGCAAGCTCTAGATAGAGCGCAGGGAACTCTATTCAGTACTCTGTAATGAGCTCTATGGGAATAGAAACTAAAAAAGAGTGGATATATGTATGTGTATAACTGATTCACTTGTTGTACAGTAGAAATTAACACAACATTGCAAATCAACTATACTCCAATAAAAAATAATTAGAAAAACACTACATAAAGGCAACACAAGTTTTTCTTTTCTTTTTCACCAAGAGAATACAAAATAAGAATGAGATAGAGTTGATTCCAGCAGGGCAGTGCAGGATATGCCTACTTAATTGTTGTTTATAAGAAAAATCATGTGAGTTAGCCAAGTGATTAATTCTGTAAGAAAAAGTGGCAGAAAATTGCATCTTTCACAGAAAGTCGAGGCAATGTTAACAATTAGTCAGCATTGCTTTCTCCACTAGGTGATTGTCTACAATTCAGGGAGTTGTGGGAAGAATGTGGGGTGTGTTGGGGCAGGGGAGGAGAGCAGATGATAGCAGAGCAGCAGCATGTTTTGTGATGGGGGGACTGTGCATATGCTTGTGTGGGGAGTGGATGTGGGAAGAGGAGACACCCTTGTGCCAAACAGAATAGAACTCTGTCATGGACCCAAATAGATAATTACAAAATGAACAATGTTTTGCAAATAGAACATATTCTCTTGTATTTCAGAGCATACAGAGTGTCCTAAGAATTTAAGAAATAAAAGATTTCCTTGAAACTATAGGGTTTGAGCTGAGGTTTGAAGGATTATTATTGTTCTGTTGAGTTCTGTATTTCTAAACGCTGTCCCAACATTTTCACAGCTCTCTCACTCCTCCCTTTCCAAACATCTACATAACAAATGACACAGTAGAATGGAAAAATATCCATGATTCTCTAACACAGGGAGATGATGGTTTACTTAAAACAGTCAACCACTTATGGTTCCTTTACTGACTCTTGTTTAATCACTAAGTGAAAGTCGCTCAGTCGCGTCTGACTCTTTGAGACCCCAGGGGCTGTACAGTCCATGGAATTCTCCAGGTCAGAGAATTCTCCAGGCGTGGGTAGCTGTTCTCTTCTCCAGGGGATCTTCCCAACCCAGGGATCAAACCCAGGTCTCCTGCATTGCAGGAGATTCTTTACCAGCTGACCCAGCATGGAAGCCCAAGAATATTGGAATGGGTAGCCTATCCCTTCTCCAGGGGAATTTCCTGACCTGGAAATTGAACCAGGTCTGCTGCATTGAAGGCAGATTCTTTACCAGCTGAGCTACCAGGGAAACATTTAGTCACTAAGTGGCGTCCAACTCTTTGTGACTCTATGGACTGTAGCCCACCCGGCTCCTCTGCCCATGGAATTTTCCAGGCAAGAATACTGGAGTGGGTTGACATTTCCTTCTTCATTCTTAGGCATCTGTTAATTATACAAGCGGTATATTTTGAAATGTCTAATTAAGAAAACTTTATGAAAAGGTATTCTGTGGGGACAACAGTCCTGTCCCTAGTAATGGCCTTGCCCTCTTCAGGAAAAATATTCTGTTGAGTTATTTCTTCAGGTTATTTGATACCTAACTTCAATCCCAGATCCCTAGTCATGACCCTTCTGTTTTGGTCATGTCACCAAGATTTTGAAGCTTCATATAAGTACAGCCAGAAAAATTACAAGCAAGATATATAAAAAATGAGCCTGGCTAGGATTTAATGTTTTTGAAACACTTCACTTTGCTCAGCACTCTCCCCTGTGATTCCAAAGTATTTTCATTCAACCTGGCCATGTCAGGATGCATCAGCCATTGTCTGAATACTGAGGATATGAAGATAAGTAAGACATGTTTAATTAATGTCTGCTGAATTAATGTCTTCTTGAGCTTAAGCTTTCAGACAATGTCCTTTTGACCATTCCTCAGAATTTAAGAGCTGCCAGTCTATTGGGCAGTTAGTTAACTTCCATTACCTACTAAAAACACCCCTGAACTCTAATACATATGTTAGCCCCAAGAAGGCTTTTATGTTTCCCTTCCAGGGAAACCATGTTCTTGAATTACCCTCAGGAACATCTCCAGCCTCTACCTACAGTTCATAGAATCATTTCGAATCATTTCAGGAGCTCTGGTTGGTCCTTTGAAGTCACAGCTCTTGCCAGAGATGGTTCATAAAAAGTGCCCTGACTTGGAAATAAGTCATATTCATCTACATTGAAAGACAAGGCGTGGGTTCCCAAGTTCTAAGAATTTCCCTGTGGCATGTAAGACACTGAGGTGGGAGATGAATTCACTGATACTTCTGGACTACAAATACGCATCTGTGAGTTGTTTATGAAGGCAATTTTATCCCCAAGTAGTGAAAGCTTGCCCTTATCTCACTTCCTAAAGAGACTTCGATAGACCCAACAAGGTGGATGTGAAGGAGAAAATCTGGAGTGATCATCCTGGGATAAAATGGAATTTAGAGAATTAAACAGGGCTGATACATGGAAAAAACATCAAGAAATGTTTCTCAGGAAAAGCTGCTGAGAAAGGCCAAGTCTATTTCTTGCCTTAACCCAGTGAAGTCCAGCAATGATGATTATAAAAAATGTTGGAAAGGTTTCTGGTGAACTTGTAACTTGCCTTTACTTATTATTTTGTTTCCTTCTACTCCTACTACTCAAAAAATAACAACATATTTTATAACAGAAAATCTGTTTGCTTGCTTAGAGAATGGAGAAGGATGCAAAAAATGGTAAACCCCCCAATACCACAAGCTCAAGGTCCAGTTTGAAGAAATTTTAATCAAAACAAGAAGAAACAGGAGGAGATCTTCTACTCAAGATTGTATATAGACAGAGCAAGCTCCTGGCTCAGAAGTGATTTTAGGAAATATAGGTGAGTGGGATCTGTGGCTGATTGTATTCATCATGTCTTTTCATTCTGTATTTTTGATGCTTTGTCATCTTGGGGCCTCACTGACTCTGGAGAGACCGCCCCTGCAAGGACTAGGTATTCCTACAGATAGAAAAAGACTTGCCTGCAAGTGTACCATTAAGATGCAAACCAACCAATCCAGTGCCAGTACCCCAAACCACCGCCTTCATCTACCTCTTACACTTTGCACCACTCTCCCCCTTCCCGACTGACTCTTGACCAGGTTCCAGACCACTAGGAATAGCTCTGTGTCCCCAAACCTATCGAAATGCTTCAAGTTAGCCAGTCCTAAACCTTATCACCTTGCCTTGCCCACACTTTCCCACAAAAACCACAATGAAGGCTCTTTTCCACATTTTCTGCTCACTTCCTCTGCCTCTTGATTAACCTTGCTGTTTCCTCATGTACCCCTCTCCCCGACCTCCATGGAGCACCATGACTCTGTACAACATTAATAGACAGAAAACTCAATTAAGTGGAGTCGGGAGACAAGAAGGGGGAGCCCTCATACCCTACAAAGACAGCAGGGACCAACAAGAACAAAGACTGCTTTTCTGGAAATGACTCAGCCAATGAAAACAAAGTACATTAACACATATATGGGGACTATAGAAAACTGGTACAGATGAACGTATTTGTAGGGCAGGAATAGAGACACAGATGCAGAGAATGGACTTGTGAACACTGGGGTGGGGAAGCGAGGAGGATGGACTGAGAGATTGGTACTGACACATGTGCACTGCAACGTGTGAAACATAGCTAGTGGGAACCTGCTGCATAGCGCAGGGAACTCAGCTCAGTGCTCTGTGGTGGCCTAGAGGGGTGGGATGGGGCAGGGGCCGGTCCAAGGAGGAGGGGATACATGCACACATGTGGGGCTGATTCACATTTTTGTACAACAGAAACTAACACAACATTGTAAAGCAACCATACCCCAATTTTTAAAAAAGCAAAGAAATACCGTGGACTCTGTTTACTAGAGCCCTCCCAACTCCCTTTTCCTCCCTACAAAGCATTCTCCTCTCCTTGCTGTGTGGAGACTCACACACGGCCTGCCATAGTTGCGGACCTTGAATTGCATTTCTCTGCTGATCCCAAATAAACCCATTTTTTTTCTGGGGGAAGACCTGACGGTCTATTTGTTTCAGGTCAGCATCCCCTTCTCTTGGGATCTGTGAGTATAACAAACTACCTTTTCAATGGCAATTGTATTCTGATCTGTTTGCATCACCAAAAGTAAATAAATATAAAATCCACACTCTAGAACAGTGATTTCAAAGCAAGCTCTCTTCCCTATGTCCTCCTTCGAGAAGGAGGGTAAGACTCATTATTCCAAATGAGGCCTGTTTTCTCCTTTCCATTTTGGAAACAAAGAATGACAGATTTTTTTCAAAACAGGTTTAAGATTGCTTTTGTTTAAGAATATTTCTTTGATTCATCAAGATTTTTTTGTATAGTCACTTGATAATATTTTAGGTATAATAAGTCATATTTACTCAAACCCTTGACATATTTAGTATTATATAGATGAGGCTCGTCACCATTTCCTGACCCTTTCCCTTTCTTTTGTTTGCAGGTAGGGCCATTTGAATTCCATGTGTGTGTGAGACTGTTCTAAGATGTGGTGGGGGTGATTTAGTTGCTAAGTCGTGTCCAACTCTTGCAACCTCATGGACTGTATCTCACCAGGCTCCTCCATCCATGGGATTTCCCAGGCAAGGATACTGGAATGGGTTGCCATTTCCTTTTCCAGGGTACCTTCTCAACCCAGGGATCAAATCCACGTCTCTTGTGTCTCCTGCATTATAGGCAGATTCTTTACCACTGAGACACCAGGGAAGCTCCCAGATGTGGAAATGAGCCTAATTTTAATTAAGAGATACTTCAGTTTCACTAATTCAATACCTGGTTGGTGCAGAAGGCAGTCATCCTTGCCCCTAGTAGCACTCCCCCGTTCTACATCCAACTCTGGCATCCATTTTAATCCCGAGTCCTTCCCCAGTTCTGAAAAGTGGCCTAACAAGAAGAAATTTAATTAGTCAAATTTAAAAGGGATGAATAAAATTAAAACAAGTGAAAATATACAACAACTTAGATCCAAAGTTTGCTGAGTAATGCACAACAGTCTAGAGTGTGTAAGGCATGAGAAGCTGTTAGGATTATGAGGGCTGTGGGTTAAATGAAAAGCAGAAAGATGCTTGTACTGAAGAGGATCCATTAAAAATTTTAAAAACAAAACTGTTTTTAAAAAAGAGATCCAAATAATGAGAGGAACAAGGAGCACCGAGTTACAGATTCCTCAGACCTAGGAATCCTGAGAACACTGAAAAGAAAAAAAAGGTGACTCCAGGGGAAAAAAAAAAAAAATATATATATATATATATATATGTGTGTGTGTGTGTGTATATACACACACACACACACATATATATAAGCAAGAACTGCTTTTTTTGTGAAAGAAAAGCTTATTAGGAGTCTAAGTGCCTAGAATGAAAGGATTAGAATTCTACCCTTACAGTTTCTAAAATATTTTTGTTGCTAAGATTGCTGGATGTAACATAGGATGAGTAGAGAGGAATGAACAGGCATCAACAACGGGCAATGTCTCAAGGGTATGTGTTTGATGAATTCTTAGTTTCAGTCTTAAGATGGAAGGGAGAAGAGAAGTGATTGAACTGATTTGAGTATTTGAATTATGTATACGGATATTTAAAATCTCACAGTAGAAGACTTGTGTAGAATTCTAAGTTGACCTGAAAAACTGATATTAAAATTGCTCAAGTGTAAAGGTAGGAATTGAAGGTCCACAATGGAGAAGTGAAATAAAGGAAACAACTCAGGAAATGTCTAAGGGTTGTTCGTCTGGAGTTTTGCTGAGAGTTGAGTTTTGCTGATGTTGGAACTCTTGTTCCTGGTGGACTTGATTTCCTTATATAGCAGATCTACCAGATATGTGTAGTATATCAGCTGCTCTAGAGTGACAGAGGCCAGATGGACGGTTTCCAAAAGAGTCTGAGACAGCTGTTGAGATCACTGAACCTACGAGGCAGGAAGGGAGGAAGACACTGGCAGGGCTGAGGTCAAGGTTGTAGCACCAGGGCTTTCATGGGGCAGCCTGCCTGGTCCCAGAGCCCCGCTTTACTTCTTTTTAGAGATGTGTATGTGTGTGTGTGTGTGTGTGTAGAAATGAAAGCAAGTGAGATTTTAAGCCAAGTCTCACTCTTAAAAAAACTATATATATATATATATATATATATATATATATATATAACCCTCAAAATTTTCCTTTTTTATATTGCTACTGCTACTGCTAAGTCACTTCAGTCGTGTCCGACTCTGTGCGACCCCATCCCTGGGATTCTCCAGGCAAGAACACTGGAGTGGGTTGCCATTTCCTTCTCCAGTGCATAAAAGTGAAAAGTGAAAGTGAAGTTGCTCAGTCATGTCTGACTTTTCGCGACCCCATGGACTGCAGCCTATCAGGCTCCTCCATACATGGGATATTACAGGTAGAGTATTTGTTATGAGAAGCATATTTATCAAAGCTCTGTGTTTTTTATAAAGGCTATTGTGTTCCCATGTTATAGAAAATACTCTCTGCATAGTAAATAATGTCCTTGAATGAATAAACTGTACTTTCCACATAGATGAAAGTGATACTAGTCAAAAAAAAAAAACCTTTTAGAAAAAACTATAAATCTTTAAGATGAATTTTCTGTTCTGTGATAAGATAAATTATTGTTTTAAAGGGGTTTGGCTTTGTTGGTTGAATTGACTCTTAGTGAGTGACTGAAAAGTTTTCATATCTATTATTTCATTGCATTATATAGACACAGGCAACTATTTGAATAATTATAAGTATAGTAGTTACATACATAGGAATTGACTATAGTGTGATCTGCTGACATTATTTTTGGTAAAATGGTGACAAAAACTGAAATGAACTTTTTTGTCCAACCTAGCAAATTTTGGGTTTGATGAACGTTGCTATATCCGCATGTAGCGGTAGTCATGCAAAAGCATTCTCAAAAGTCTTCAGCACACCACATTCAGAAATAAACTGTTTTCCTCTTTCCATGATGGCACAATGGGTTTGAGTTCTGCTTTGCGTGATCATCAGTGGTGACCCGGAGACCATATTCCATTCACTGAGCAAAGTCTATTGCCCATGTCTACAATTTGCTTCATTAATACTCTGGAAGACTTGTAGGACAACTCATGGTATCTGTTTGGAAAAAATGAGATCTTGTGCACATTCATCATATTAGTTATGGTATGATTTATTTTCTCCAGCATTCACATTGACATGTTACCAATTTCATGTAAAAAATACAAAATTGCCTTTCTAAGATTTATGTTCATTTTAATAAGCCAATGTACATATTGATTCTTAATATTTTATAGCTTTTATTTGATATCTAGGGAAGGTTATTCTATTTCTTTGAATAATGTTGTAGGATTATTATCCCTCTGGAATTTCTATATTCAGATATATGTTTGGACATTCATTCAGTTTAGATCATACTTATATGCAGTATGGACATATAAGCTGAAAAATTAAGACATGCAAGAGCTTAAACTTACAAAGTATAGTCAAAATGGAGTAAATCAACCAATGGCACATAATTCAAACCTTTCAGTTCTTTATTATCTGGGTGAAACTTACCAATAAGGCATTAATTAGCCATATGTTACTTCAAAAAATATTTCCTCAATCATGTGGCAACACCCTAATTATAGGAAATGATAAGGGCCATTTAATACTTGCAAATTGCCCATAGCCAGGGGAATTAGAGGGTAGACTGAACTGTAACACCTTGCTATAAAAGATGGGCCAGCTGCAGAGAGATTTATCATCCTGTCCTATTTCAGTCTTTGCCAAGTATAAGCCCACCTCACTCCATTACCTATGGACATACGCAAAAAAAAAAAAAAAAAAAAAACAAACTATTTCTTATATAGTCTGACAGCAAACCCATATTAATATGCTAAGAAACTAAACAGTAAAAGCCTATGGTTAAATTGTGTGGAAAATGTTCCCAGTTAAATGCTTGTGTGCTGTGACTAGATCCATATAGACTGAAGCAGAGAGAAAGAAAACAGAGATTTCATACACTAACATTGCTACAGTCTCCCCAAAGACAAGCATCTGTAAGGTAGAATTTAACAACAATAAAAAGTCAAAAAATGGCTTTCTAAGAACCGTCTTGCCAACAAATCTGACAGAAACTTTGTTTTTTAGTGTGATTATAAATTTAACATGAAGCATAAAAATTTCAGGAAGGTTCTTAAGAGCTGACGTCTGTGGATGATGTGCTAAGATCTCTTATTCTCTCTCCTGTGCTGACGAGTGGGTTTTCTTTCTGTCTGGAATATGTGATAGGAGCTCAGGCACAAATAACTCAAGTGGTATCTGCTATGAGGGAGGCTGATGAACGGATGGGCACCTTCAGAAAGATTTTTTCCCTAAAGTTATAGAGGCTTGTATAGCCTTTTCCTTGGCATAATTATATCAATGAAGAACAAAATTCATATTAATATTGGCAGAAGACAACAATAATGGGATACTCTAATTAAGAAATCAAGGAAGATAGTATGCCTTGATAACTGTTATTGATTTCCTTTAATCTACTAGAATAATTAAGTTCCTTGAGTTCAAGGCTTATGTTTCTTTAACTTTGGATCTTCTGGAGACCAAAATAGAATGCTTTATTTGATTGTGTCCTATATATATGTATTTATCTGAGCTTCCCTGGTGGCCCAGATGGTAAAGAACCTGCCTGCAATGTGGGAGACCCAGGTTTGATCCCTGGGTTGGAAAAATCCCCTGGAGAAAGGAATGGCACCTCACTCCAGTATTCTTGCCTGGAGAATCCCATTGACTGTGGAGCCTGGTGGGCTATAGTCCATAGGGTCTCAACAAGTTGGACATGACTGAGCCACTAACATTTCATTTCATTTATATATACTTAGCAAATTGTAATGTATTAAAATTTCATGATTTTTGGATTTTGAAGAATTGTACCAGAAAGGCCAATTCAATCAAATATTTACATGTTAAAATTTCTGTTTAAAGTATCAAAAAACATTTTTCACAAATATTGTTGCTTATTTTTCTATTGAAAGAAATAAATGCAGATTTGAGATTTTAAGGGTTGAAAGTGTCCCCAGGTTTTGGAACTTTCAAATTGTTATATTAGGTACAATCTTGGTATTCCCTGGAGCTATCTCCGAGAAAGTACCAGAAGTTCCTACTTCTGCTGTAACCAGAGCAGCTGCACTTTTATCTGTTTTACATAATGTAAAATCCTGTTTGAAAATATATGAAAACCTTGTCTAAAACATACACCTCTGAGAATTTCGTTCATATAATTTGAGACAAGACCAGTAGCAGCTTTTAAGTGGCTTATGCCTATACTTAAAAAATTTAATTGCTGTAATTGTTTTTGTAGTTGTATGTATTTCTTACAACTTCTTCCACTGACAAACTTTTGTTAGGGTTACTGGTAAGCATTGTTGCCATTCAGCTGTACTATTTCTATATATAAGAATTTTCTGTCAGTGTCCTATTTGATTGGACAACGCTCAAGCTAAAGCAGTTGGTAAATAGTTTAATATAATCACTGCTGCTATGGACCATATGATAAATAAATTTAATAAACTTTTTTATACTTGTAGATATGCTGATGCAATGGGCAATAAGAAAAAGTAAGAAGAAGGATGTGAAATAGTGATAAAAGTTAAAAATTAGATTTCAGATTAGAGCTCATATCAGTCCCTTGAGGGAAATCTCATCTGGTCAAAATCAAGTTCACTATTCCAGTAGCAGACTATTTTCTCCAAATAACAGAGATTTTGATTTATCATAAGGGTTGAACATTTCAGAAACAGCTGCTGTTTAAAATATATATAATGGGGGTATCATTTTTATGTCACTGAAAAGGAATACCTCTCTCTAAAGCCAGTGGTAGATTCCACTACATTGTCAGCCTGAAGTATTTAGTCTCCATAGGAACAAGGTGGGAATGGGGTGGTTGGAAAGGAATTACCTATGAATATGTAGTAAATACATACAGTTTGTAAGTATGTAGAAGATATCAAGGCAGATCTTTGATGGTTCCAACTTATTAATATTGGTGAACAACGATTCTCCAGTTTCAAAGAGACCAGCGAAACCAAGACTAGTGCTTGAATTGTATGAAGTAGGAAAAACCTGCTTGAGGGATGATCTCGAGGGAGGTTAGTAAATAAATATAATATTATTGTGGAATTGTATAGACTTTTCATAAACATTGTCTTATATTTTTCACATTCTTTGTAATCAAAAGGGCTACCATTTTTCTTGATTGGTGAAAAACAATGATTTCAAAAAGTTAGTTATATTGTCTCATGTCATATAGTTACTACATGGTGAAGTAGAGATTCAAATTCAAAACCTCTTATTCTAAGTTTAGTGCTAGCTTCATGTCATTATTATACTTTCATACCATCCTAGGTGCAGAAGAAGATCTCACTGATTGATCTCTGTAATTAAACTGTTACTTGCTTTCCTTTATAAAGAGGAAAACAGCCTTTAATATAAAATGGGCTTCTTACTGGCTTTAGGTAGTTATGCAAGCTATACAAGGTGCTTTCCTGGTGGCTCAGTGGTAAAGAATCTGCCTGCAATGCAGGAGGCTCAGGAGCCGCCGATTTGTTCCCTGGGTTGGGAAGATCCCCTGGAGGAGAGTATGGTGACCCACTCCAGTATTCTCGCCTGGAGAATCCCAGGAACAGAGGAGCCTGATGAACTAAAGTCTATGGGGCCGCAAAGAGTCGGACACAACTGAAGGGACAACAAGCTCGCAAGCTATACAGATAATAAAAATTGCATTCCCTTCAGCTGGATCCTCTGTGGTGACCTAGATGGGTGGGAAGGGAGTGGAAAAGAGGTCCAAGAGGGAGGGGATATATGTATACACACAGCTGATTCACTCTGTTGTACGGCAGAGACTAACACAACATTGCACATCAACTGTACCCCAATAAAAAACCTACTATTAATATATAGCACAGGCAGCTCTGAACAAAATTCTCTAATAACATAAACGGGTAAACAATTTGAAAAAGAATAGAGATATGTATGACTGAATCACTTTGCTGCACACTGGAAACTAATACAATATTGTAAATCAACTAGAGTTCAACATAACATTAAAATTTTAAAAATAAAAGATAAAAAGTAAAAAAAAAAAAAAGAAGAAGAAGTGTGCTTCTTGACCTAATAATGACCATGATGAACTCCCTGATCAAGTTACCTTTCGTAGTAGCGAGATAATATCCTTGACGTGAGATATGGTAAACATGGATTGACAGATGTGATTGTACACAAATTAAATCTTTATTTAGACTTGGTGTTTTTTTCTCTGTATTATATGAGATCACAATAGACAGGCATGCTTATTTAAATTTAGGCATAAACAGCACCAGGGGTCAGGGGAAAGCTCTGTTAACATTGATGGCTCACTTCCTAACTGTCATATAAGTTCCTAACTAGATTTAAACCATCCCTCCTTCTAAACTCAGAAATTTCAGACAATTAAAATGTTGTTGTTCTTGTTGTTGTATTGCTGCTAAAAAGCAATAGCTATAAGTGCTTTTAATGGACCCACTACATAAGAAGTTTTATTATTCAAAATACATCTTTTCTTTAAAAGTGAAGATGAACAGTAATTTTTCTAAACTTCTCCTTTTTTATCCCTAGAATTCGAGAAAATCAGTTCATTAACAAAGATAAGTTTCTCCCTCAGAGTCTTATGCACTAATTAAAATTGACAACAGTTGAAAAAAGTGATACTAAATGCAGGAAAAGTGGTTTTCTTTTAGAGAACTGTCAAGGAAATGTGAATGATAAAGTAACAAGGGAACAATATTAATAAAAAGATAAGTGTTAGAAACATACAGTACTATGTCAAATTGCACTACATTGGATAAACAATTTCAGTGAATCATTTTCTGACTGACGAAGGACTTAACCAAAGGAAACGTGTGAAAATAAACAAAAATATATTCCAAAGAGCTACTAAGATTGGATTGACATTGGAGAGTTGAAATGTTCTAGGAAGTAAAGGAATTGTGTGTTTGATCAAATTATGTGTCAAATATGCAGAAGACTGAAAATCATTCAGATTCTGAAAATAAAGATAGAAATATTTTGCCAAAAGAGTAACACTCAGAGTGAAACTGATTGAGGTATTTGGAATATTAAGTAAAAATCCCATTCCATTCCATGAAGCTATGGAATTTTCCTTGAGATTCAGCTTTACTGGAAAGAATGTTGGATAAATGCCCAACATATAGCACATGCCCCATCTTACATGAAAGTAAAGCAATAGTTTAAAAAAAAAAAAATCAATCTTATATGAAAGTTTGCTTTTGCTAGTGAATCTATGTAAATGTGAATATAATAAGATGGATAGGTATCTATTTCCCAAGCTACCCTAGTCTGCCAAAAATTTTGAAAAGATAAGTAAAGTTTGTAACCAGGACAGTCATGAACCATTTATTTGAAAACTTATTAACTAAATAGGCTAATATAATTTAGTATGAAATGTCACATGTACAATTTAGTTTCTTGCAGTAAACTGTTAGGAGGAAACAGTGTATAAAAACACATGGCAGTGAGATCTTCCTAAGAATCAAGTTCTTTCATTGCACAAAATACTGAAAAATATGGTATTCTGAAGTTTGGGTGGGGTTGGGGAAGATGCTGACTGCAACACTGCTGAGCTGAGCTACCCCACTGTGTGAACAGTTAATAACTACAGACGATTTTGAACACCGTGGGGAGATGAAGAATATAGTTTGTCTTACATCAAGGAAAAGCTAATACATTATAACTAATTCAGTGATCTCAACCTGATAACTCAGTTCCATCATGGATAAATCTCATCACCATTTTACGATTTGGTTACATAAATGAATAGAACTAGTAATTAAGGGATTAGTAAATCTTTAGTAAAAATTTGGTAGCACCAAGGAAAAATTTACTTTCAGTGGTCACTCTGACAAGAGAATTGACCGTCTCGGATTCAGGTACTTACTCTTGTAAAAGGGTAATTTCTCTTGTGAAAATGTAACTGGACTATAAACTCTCTCTAATTCACTGTCCAAGAGTTGCAACATCTTGGGTTTCATCTTGGACTCTTTCCCATCCTTAATATCTCTTGAAACTATTTTCACTGATTTTTATCTCCTCTGTCAGCATCACATTTCTCCTGAGTTATTGGAATATCCTCTGCACTGATCTTTCTGCCTGTTGACTTGCAGCAAACTGCCGTGAAGGGGGTGTTAACACAATGTACTCTTTTGCCTAGAATTCTGTGCCACCTGTGCTTTTGAAGGACAGAAATAGTATTTCTTACACTATTAAATCTCCAACATCTGATACTCATCATCACTGGTACAATATTTTTTAAATGAATCAATGAATAGATGGTTGGATAGCTGCCTGGGAATGTCCTCTCTCTACGGAAGCAAAATTATAAGGGATGATTTACACAAAGAAATGTTACCTCTGGAACTACAGTTTTGGTGCATAAAGAATAGATGCAGTTTCACCATTAGCCATAAACATTTAACATGCATTCATAGCACAGCCTTATGGGTAAATTCATTCCAAATTCCAAATAGCTGAATAATACCACAGACCTTTACAACATATGTCAGTCATTAGGTAGAGCTTGTTCGACTTAAAATGAACAGCATCTCTTAAAACAAATGAGGTTGTGGAAATCATGAAATACAAGAGATTAATAAAAATAGAGAGTTTTCTGTACTGGAGTTGGAATGCCATGTCAGACGAGTAGAAATAAAATGATTAATGTAGGATCTGGGAAAATGGATGGTGAACCCAAGCAAATAATTACAGATATAGATTGCACTTTCTCCATTTCCAGTGTGACAAGTGAGATGTACCAGCTGCCCTGGAATTCCTTGCAAGTACTGCTTTTAAAATCCTCTAGACTTTTTATTTTATCCATCGTAACTGGCAGGCCATAAATAAATGTTGACATGACATTACTGTATGTCTGTTCCACTTGACTAATTTTTGGATTTTTTTCTTATTTCCCTAGAAACACAGTACAGGATAGCAAAGGAAAAGATAGCAGGAAGGTGTTTCTGTTATTTTTATTTATTTTTGATCCTTGATAGCTCAGTTACTAACTCGGATGCTTCTCTGAAAAAGATTAATGGTAACTGGAATGACTTAAGACTGCCCTTAATTTTTTTATCAATAAAATTTCAGGTGAGATGAGCTAGCCTTAAGACACTGTACATCTGCAATATGTTTCTTTAGACTTGATTAAGATTGTCAAAGTCTAAAACTAAAGATGATCCTTGACAATCTTTTAATGTCTAACGAAGTTTCTAATACTGTCAGTCGTATATATTCTCTTGGGAGAAACTCAGTAACAAATTCGTTCAAGGGGCTTGTTGAATTGGATAAATTAAATTTGAAAAGCATGGATGGATGTGAGAGTGCTATCTAACCATAAAACAAAATTGCCAGTTGATAAGAATCACTGCTAATTATTGACAATACTGCATACCACTATAATTCTTTCAACAATTGTAAAATTCTTCAAATAAGGTTGATCTTAATTTGTTTCAAGTGAAAAGCTATAATGGTATTCTGAAGTTTATGGAAAGTAAAGATGTAAAAACAGGTAAAGCTAGCTTCAATTCAAAAAAGATGCAACATCACTTGTTCATTACAAGAGAACAATAATAGAAAGGCATCAGCAGTACTTTGGGTAAAATGAATTATTGGACTGTCTCTACAGCATTAAGTTAAACAGGCTTGGAAAGGATCAAACATTTGGTTGTGAAGGTAGTTTATAGCATCAGTTCAGTTCAGTTCAGTCGCTCAGTCGTGTCCGACTCTCTGCGACCCCATGAATTGCAGCATGCCAGGCCTCCCTGTCCATCACCAACTCCTGGAGTTTACTCAAACTCATTCCCATTGAGTCGGTGATGCCATCCAACCATCTCATCTTCTGTCGTCCCCTTCTCCTGCCCC
Organism: Dama dama; assembly: GCF_033118175.1. Lineage (NCBI taxonomy): Eukaryota > Metazoa > Chordata > Mammalia > Artiodactyla > Cervidae > Dama > Dama dama. The sequence goes on along the minus strand of NC_083698.1, from coordinate 84,535,091 downwards.
CAATCCCTCCCAGCATCACGGTCTTTACCAATGAGTCAACTCTTCGCATGAGGTGGCCAACGTATTAGAGTTTCAGCTTAGCATCAGTCCTTCCAATGAACACCCAGGACTGATCTCTTTTAGGATGGACTGGTTGGATCTCCTTGCAGTCCAAGGGACTCTCAAGAGTCTTCTCCAACACCATAGTTCAAAAGCATCAATTTTTTGGCACTCAGCTTTCCTCACAGTCCAACTCTCACATCCATACATGACCACTGGAAAAACCATAGCCTTCACCAGATGGACCTTTGTTGGCAAAGTAATGTCTCTGCTTTTTAATATGCTATCTAGATTGTTCATAACTTTCCTTCCAATGAGTAAGCACCTTTTAATTTCATGGCTACAGTCACCATCTGCAGTGATTTTGGAGCCCAAAAAAATTAAGTCTGACACTGTTTCCACTGTCTCCCCATCTATTTTCCATGAAGTGATGGGACCAGATGCCATGATCTTATGCATAGAGGTAGTTTATAGCAGATAGTTTGAACCCATTTTTGTATTCCAAATGATCATTCAACCTACTTATGAAGACTAATACAAAACAGAAACTGATTTTTATCATTTTTATTAGGTGAGAGTTGCTTTACAATGTGCTAGTTTCTGTTCTACAAAGAAGTGAATCAGCTATATGTAAACACATGCCCCCTCCCTCTTGGACCTCTGCCCACCCACTCCTATACTGAAACTTATTATTGTGTGTTAGTCCCTTAGTCGTGTCCCACTGTTTGAGATCCCGTGGACTGTAGCTTGTTAAGCTACTCTGTCCATGGAATTCCCCAGGCGAGAATGCTGGAGTAGATTGCCATTTCCTTCTCCAAGGGACCTTCTTGACCCTGGGATCAAACCCGGGTCTCCTGCATTGCAGGCAAATTCTTTACCATCTGAGCTATAGGGAAGTTCCTGAAACTTAATATTAGATAATATATAATCTCAAGGGATTTTTTTTAACCATTTTTAATAAAAAGTGTTCAGAGAATAAGTTTCAACTGTATTATTTTAAGACTTTCAAACACTATATAGACAGAGGTATACAAAAACAAAATGATTATTTATACTACATCTATTTTCAAGGAACTATGGAAAATCCCTAATGTATCTAGCTTATTGGATTCCATCAGCTGTTATGTGAAATTCTCTACAAAACGTCAAAAACCAAGTAGTGGATTCCATGGGGTATTTTATTGAGCAAAAAGACATTGCTATTCTAGTGCATTTTGTTTAAGTATATTAATGTCTATATTATAGATCACACAATGACATGGTCAATACAATGCTAGAACTTTGGGACTTATCAGGCTATTATTGCATGAAGTATAGCAAAAAGTTAAAATAATTTAGTTCCCAAAATGTATGGGAAGAATTTGTAATCTCCAAGTAAAGAATCGTGAAACCCTGAATAACTAAATCCTTCATCGATGTTGGAAAAAACAATGTCTACATGATCCTTTGAGCATTATAACATATTACAATTGTTAATTTATTAATTTTACATAGATTTATTGGCCATCTGCTATGTGCACAATACTATGCTATCTCTTTTTCTTATTTGGGTGTTTTACTTTCAGTACTTTTTCAGAAGAAAGAAAGGATATAATTTAGTATCTCCTTCTTTTCACCTACCCATTAGACATATATATGCTCCCATTTACCATACCAGTTCAGTTCAGTTCAGTTCAGTTCAGTCGCTCAGTCATGTCCAACTCTTTTCGATTCCATGGACTGCAGCATGCCAGGCTTCCCTGTCCATCACCAACTCCCAGAGTTACTCAAACTCATGTCCATCTAGTTGGTGATGCCATACCATATCTCTCTGAAACAGAGGGGCAGCCTGTTTTAAGTTGAAAACTTTTAGTTACAAGTTGCTCATGATCTCATTAAATATCCCCCCTTTTGGAAATATTTTAATTCTAAGGAATTTTTTTATGTTGAACCTTTGAACAGAAATATGAGAGAGAGAACGAGACAGGGAGTGATTTATTATGAAGAATTGGATCATGTAGTTATGGAGGCTGAGAAGACCCAAGATCTGCAGTCAGCAGTCTGGAGATGTAAAAGAGCCAATGGTATAATTCCAGCCCAAGTCTAAAGGACTGGGAACCTGGAGAGTCAATGATAAAAGTTCTACTTTGAATCCAAGTCCAAAGGAAGGAGAAAATCAATGTTCCAGTCAGGCAGAGAAAGCAAATTCTCCCTGTTTCAACTTTTTGCTTTATTCAGGCCTTCAACTGATTGGACAAGGGCCACCCACCTTAGAGAGAGCAATCTGCTTAATTCAGTCTACTGATTCAAAAATCTCATCCAAAAAACTCTCATAAACACATCCAGAATACTGTTTAACCAAACACCTCCATCTGGCTGACACATGAAACTAACCATCACACTTAGGTTGCTTCCTTGATCAGTGAACTCTTCTGACTGTGAAACAGACATGGCATCCCAACACTGTAGCAACCCTGTTCAGTATTCGTCCAAGTTCTCACCTCCAAAAACATTGCTGACTCCAAATGTAGTTAGGAGATGACAGCAGGAAGTCATTTATTGGTTATCTGATGGTTTCTTGGACTGGGATGGTACCAGCAAAGGTGTGAAAAGTGCTTGGTTTTAAATATTAAATGGTGGACTTGATGGAATTTTTCTTGTAAATGGAATGGCTTAAGAAAGAAGTAAGGTAAAGAATGATGCCACATTTGGCCTGGGCAACGAAGAGAATGGAGTTATTACACCTGCAGTGGGAAATATTCTGGGAGTTTCAGGTGTTTGGGTGTGGAAAGAGGAGTCAGGACTCAGTTTTAGAAACATGCACTTTGAGAATCTTATTCAAAATGCAAGTGGAGATGTTGGTAAGCCATTGATATGTCGTGTATTTAGTAGAAATAATTTTGGAAGGAGTAAAGAAATAATTTTGAGGCAATCACACCAAACAGATATCTTTAAGTCATGAGGCTAATGAAACCACCAAAGGAAAAAAGACAAATAGAAAAGTTAAAAAACAGAATGTGTGTAAGTACATACATAAACAGAGTTATGTGTGTTCATTGAAAACAAATCATAGGCATTGGAAAACTTTTTTTAGCATTGTCCTGCCTTTTAACAAATCCCTCCATACATAGACCTCAGACAAGTTCAACTAATTCTAAGAAACCCAAATTTAACTTAACCTACTCCTAAATTAAAAAATAATTTCACTGATACTGTAAAAATAGAGCAGATGGTCGTACTGAGTCCTCAAGTCAGTGGGGCAGTGGAAATCATGAAATGACCTTAATCTAGGAACAGAAATATTTTTTAAAAAGCTAAAAATAGTACTGAGATCACAGATTATACACAAACCCTGAGATTTCAGTAATGTTGTTACATCAGAATTACCCATTCTCTGTTGTTTTATATATGTGTTTAACTTTTATTACAACAAAATAACACAGGGCATTTGGAGTGAAAGGTCAAGACAATAAATCTGTTCATATGATCTCAGTCTATCTAGATGCTATTGATTTTGTTGTCTGTTTCTGCTCCAAACATTTCCTTTAATGACTTTAAAGCTCATAAATCCAACTTATCCTATACATAAAACATGTACAAGGCAAAGCAATAGGAAATACTTATTCTTTTCAGCATTTACAGTCCTGTCTGCTTTGCAGGATTTTGGAAGCAGTAACATATTTTTCATAGGGTTTATAGTATTGTATCTAGAAAATGATCATACTGAGTCTGCTCATGCAACTTTGATGACTCTATGTTCCTTGCTGAGCAAGCTTTACTCATGAAATTATAGTGTGAGCTATTTCCATGGATGATATTAAAGATTAAGATGATATTAAAGATTAAGATATTTGACTAGTGACTTTAAGAAAATCAGACAGAGAAGCAAAGATTTTAAGTCAAAACTTTGATTAATTCAATTATATCACATTGAAAACCTTCTAAATGACACCATAAAAGATAAAATTAGACACTAAAAACTTGACAGACACATTTATATATTTATATTGTTTATGTATTAATATATTGGGTGTGACAAGAAATTGACAAAGGAGGACACAAGAATGGTCAAAAAGAAGATGATAAGAGGTCCAACTTCACTGATTGTCCGGGAAATGCAGATTATAAAAGTGAGATATATTATGTCACCTATAAAATTAAGAAATTTGTTAGTCTAACAATTCCAAATGTAAGCAAAGATATAGGTAAATGGATATTCTTCAACCTTGCTGGTTGGAGTGGAAATTGGTATAACCTTTTTGAAGAATAATTTTGTAATCAGTAGAAAGGTTGAAAATACTCATAGCTTCAACTCAGCAATTCCTTTTCTAAGTATGTTGTTATTCAGTCCCTAAGTCATGTCCAGCTCTTTGTGACCTCATGGATTATAGCCCCCCAGTCTCCTCTGTCCGTGGGATTTCCCAGACAAGAATACTGGAATGGGTTGCCATTTCCTTCTCCAGGAGAGCTTCCCAACCCAGGGATCAAATCCATGTCTCCTGCATTGGCAGGCAGATTCTTTACCACTGAGCCACTAAGGAAGCATACACCCTTGAGAAATTTTCCCACATGTATTCAAGGAGACATATTCACAAATATTCATTGTGACATTGTTAAAATTTTAAAAACTAGAGCAACCAACATGTTATCAACAGATGAATGGATAAATAAATTGTGGTGTATTTATGTGAGGGAATGGAAGAGTATAATATTAATACTAAATGATAGGGAGCTAGTTCCAAATTGGCAGGTAAAAATAACGTGATTTGTTAATTATACAATAACATTTATGTAACATGCTTTCATGGGCATATATCTATGTTAAAGTGTAAACAAAACATACGTATAAAGAATAAATAAAATTCATGATGGTGTTTGCCTTAGATAAGCAGGAAGAGGAGTGAATCTGTCAAAATGTACATAGGAGTATCATTGAGTTTTCTTTCTTAAAAATGATCTGAAATAAATGATGCATACTGTTAACATTTATTAACTTCAGTGGTAGTATATGTAAGTTTATCATATTTCTCTATATATTTTCCAATAGGGAAATTATAGTTAGGTGATTTTACTACATGTATTAATTTCAGAGTCAGTGGGTAAAGAATCTGCCTGCAATGCAGGAGAGGCAGAAGATGGGTTCAATCCCTGGACTGGAAGATTCTCTGGAGGAGAACATGGCAACCCACTCCACTCCAGTATTCTTACCTGAATAATCCCACGGACAGAGGAGGCTGGTGGGCCACAGTCCATAGAGTCACCAAGAGTTGGATACAACTGAAGTGACTGAGCACTTAATACTTTACACTTACAATGTATTACGCTTACAATTATAATCACATATATTTTTAGCAGTATTAATGTTGGTATCATATCACTGTTTTTACAGCAGAACTATCCCTTTACTGATTATGTTTTTAAGTCAATGCCAATAATTTCCAGCTGAAATGCATTTCCTCTGATTTCTAAAAATTCCTAGTAATTTTGCCACACTTCCAATCTACTCATCTTTTTTGAAGGTCCACACACTCATGGCAAGATACTTATCCTTCGCCTGTACTGGCAGCCTTTATATTCCTATATAGCTCCTTGATCATAAAGTGGATCTCATGACATTGCTTATCCCTGCTTACTTGTGTTACCTTTACAAGGCTAAGAGAGAAGGCTGACTTTCTGACTTGTCTCTAAGACCCAGAAACCCATGTTCATTCAGCCCAGGATAGCCTTTATTCTGAACTCATCGCCCATTCTATTCCAACTCTCGAAATCCATTCTGGAGGGTAACCTCTGGAAGCCACAATCAATCATCAGCAAATTTCTTTATAACCTCCATCAACTCTTTACAAGTTAGCTTTCATCCTCTTTCCTGAATTGGAATCTGGCCCTCCCCTGATGATATGCATTCCTCTAGAGACTTTTCAAATCATGACTGTCTATCTCTCTCACACATTCCACCGGGCTTTCTTGCTTTTCATTTCCATCGCTAGACAGTGACTCCCTCTTCCTGGAAATGCCAGCATATTTAAAACTCATACTTCCTACTTTATTATCCTTACCCTCCTCCCTTTAACTGTTTAGATGCCAGTGGGCAATTCCTCTTCATTCCCTGGAGATTTCAACTCTTGAACTTCTATGGATCCAGAACAGGGCAACATATTAATAAATGTCTGGTTTGAAGCACCTGATCTATAGTATTTTGTTACAGCAGCCTGAGTTGACTCATAGAGTGGTCATGGGTAACTGGTGGGGAAAGTGTTGTCAGAAAATAAAATACCACTTACCTCTTTTAGAGGAAAGATTGTCAGGAAGGAAGACATGAGTATTACCCTTATCATGATGACTCAGATATTGAGTAATTCTGAAATAGATGAGTATAAATTTGGATATTCATTGTACACTTTACACAGTCTGTTTTATTATCACACTGAATAGGCATTTGTCTTAACTTCAGGCATTTTCTGGTATGGGCCTGCAGGTAGCATATTATCACAGAAGGAATGGACATAGAGACAGCAGGACCAACCATTGCCGCCTGCACTGCTCTGAAATGTGCATGATGCCATCTATTGAAGTTACTGAAAACTTCTTGTCCCCAGGTATCATTAATCTTGTATTTTCTAGTGGCTTTCTAATGGCTGATTTTCACTGAGCCTGTACTTTATAGATATCTGTTGAGGGAGTGAACAAATGAGCAGATTACATACAAAGTAAAAATTTACCTTCTGTTACTGGTTTTAAAAATATAATACACATCATTTAAACATTATATAATCTCTCTTCCTACAATGTAAGTCATAAAATTGAAATCCCACCTATCTCTTTAAAGTGAAGCATTTCCTAGCCCAATAATTTTCAATGTCATGGTTATAAAACCTTCTGTTGGAATTTTGGTGGCTTATAATTTCAAGTAAAATAAGATAACAGAAGGAAAGTCTTCTTTGAAAAATAATTTTATCATTTGACTTTTTAAAGAAGCAGGAATATTAACCTGATGGTAGAGGAAGAAACTGAGGCTTCAAGAGGGTGATTTGCCCCAAAGAGCATAGATAGTAAAGAAGAGTATTCAAATTCAGGATTATCCGGCTTAGTTTTCTTTTTTAAAAGCTGTCTCCCAAAACACATCTCTCTTCCCTTCTCTGACATAGACAAAAACACAGGCACATGAGCAATCTCTTTGAAAATTTTCCTCAGATAGGATGAAAGGGAAAGTCATGCTCAAATTTATTTTCTCCTGGAAGCATCTGATTCACTCCATGATCTTGTTTAGTTTCGATTTAAAATCAACTTCACCGTTTCTGAGCTCATTTTGTACTCTAATATGTGACATTGTCATTTATCCATGTTTTGTTTTGTTCTATGTTCACTGATAATTTTGACCCCTCAGATTCTAGAATTTTAAATATAATAAATTACATTATTTATTTCTGATTAAGAAAACAATTTTATTAAGAAAATTTGGAATGCTGAGAAAACACAATCATGAAATCTCTAAAATCATTTATTATTCAACTACCCAGAAATAAAACTATTAACATTTTGGAGTTTTCAACTCCTTTGATTCTATAAATATATTTATAAATTTATATATGCTTTTTTCCTAAAATTGTATTCTAACATACTTTTAATTTTATATCTGTCTTTGCATTTGATTATGTCATCATGTTATTAAACTCATACCACCATTTTATTTAATTTTCTATCTATATTCATGAAGAAGTAAATCTGGTGTGTGTGTGTGTGTGTGTGTGTATGTGTGTGTGTCTGTGTGTGTGTGAGCTCATGTGTTTCTGAGCATCAGTATGCTGGAACGGGTTGTGCCAACTTGTGAGGACCACTTGTATGCAGGTCTTCCCGACTTTGCTCTCAATGAAGTCACATGTTGTTTAAAAGCAACCAGGAATAGATCATTTGCAAACAGGAAATTGCTATAAGCTGAGAACTTTCTTTTCTCTTAAATTCCAAAGAGCTAGCTTACCAGCACTCTATTGGGTTTGGGTGTACAAGGTATGTGAACTTCATAAAATAAAAGCAGATAAGTATATTTTGGTGTTCTACAAATTTTTATATGGCACATGCATTAGCTGTTTCCTATTGTAGATAAACTGGACTTCTCACATATTGCTGGTGGGCATGTAGAGTGGTACAGTCACTCTGAAAAACACTACAGCACTTAAGAATGTTAAAATATTTACAATATGATTCAGCAATCACACCCTTGGGCATTTTTCCCAGAGAAATGAAAACTTACATATCTGCATGGAAACATACACATTAACGTTAGTAGCAGCTGATTCATAATAGCTCCAAACTGGAAACAGCTCAAGTGCCCTTCAGTAGTGAAGGGTTAAATGAAGTGTGATGCATCCATATTGTGGCATATTACTCAACAATAAAAGGAAATGATCTATTACTGCACATAAGAACTTGGATGGATTTCAATAGAATTAGCTTGGATGAAGAGCTGATCTGAAAGTTTAGATGATATTTCATGCTATTATATTTATATGTCATTCTTAAAACACTACTATTGTGGAGTTGGAGAACAGATTCAGTTCAGTTCAGTTCATTCGCTCAGTTGTGTCTGACTCTTTGCAACCCCAAGGACTGCAGCACGCCAGGCTTCCCTGTCCATCACCATCTAGGAGCTTGCTCCACTCATGTCCATCAAGTTGGTGATGCCCTCCAACCATCTCATCCTCTATTGTCCCCTTCTCCTCCTGCCTTTAATCTTTCCCGCAACAGGACCTTTTCCAATGAGTCAGTTCTTGGAAAAGAGAACAGATTAGTGGTTCAAAATAGTTTAGTTTAGTTTAGTTTTGTTTTTTTAAGCAACCTGTTACATTTACGGAGACTTTTTATGCATTTGGTTACTAACTACATAGTTTGCTCAGGCTGCCATAAGAAAATCAGTTCAGTTCAGTTCAGCTGCTCAGTCATGTCAGACTCTTTCTGACCCCATGGACTGCAGCACACCAGGCTTCCCTGTCCATCACCAATTCTCGGAGCTTGCTCAACTCATGTCCATCAAGTTGGTGATGCCCTCCAACCATCTCATCCTCTGTCGTTCCCTTCTCCTCTTGCCTTCAATCTTTCTCAGCATCAGGGTCTTTTCCAACTGAAGATTCAGTTCTTCCCATCAGGTGGCCAAAGTATTGGAGTTTCAGCTTCATCATCAGTCCTTTCAATGAATATTCAGGACTGATTTCCTTTAGGATGGACTCGTCTGAGTTCCTTGGAGTCCAACGGGCTCTTAAGAGGCTTCTTCAACATCACAGTTCAAAAACATCAGCTGTTTGGAGCTCAGCTTTGTTTATAGTCCAAATCTCACATCCATACATGCCTACTGGAAAAACCATAGCTTTGACTAGATGGACCTTTGTTGGCAAAGTAATGCCTCTGCTTTTTAATATGCTGTATAGGTTGGTCATAGCCGTTCTTCCAAGGAGCAAGTGTCTTTTAATTTTATGGCTGCAGTTGCCATCTGCAATGATTTTGGAGCCCCTGAAAATAAAGTTTGTCACTGTTTCCATTCTTTCTCCATCTATTTGCCATGAAGTGATGGGACTGGATGCCATGATCTTAGTTTTCTGAATGTTGAGCTTTAAGCCAAATTTTTCACTCTCCTCTTTCACTTTCATCAAGAGGCTTTTTAGTTCCTCTTCACTTTCTGCCATAAGGGTGGTATCGCCTGTGTATCCAAGGTTTTTGGTATTTCTCCTGGCAATCTTAATTCCAGCTTGTGCTTCATCCAGCCCAGCATTTGGCATGATGTAATCTGCACAGAAGTTAAATAAGTAGAGTGGCAATATATAGCCTTGACGTACTGCTTTTCATATTTGGAACCAGTCTGTTGTTCCATGTCTAGTTTTAACTGTTGCTTCTTGACCTGCATACAGATTTCTCAGGAGGCAGGTAAGGTGGTGTGGTATTCCCATCTCCTTAAGAGTTTTCCACAGTTTGTTGTGATCCACATATTTAAAAGCTTTGGCATAGTCAATGAAGCAGAGGTAGATGTTTTTCTGGAACTCTTTTGCTTTTTTGATGATCCAACACATGTTACTAATTTCATCTCTGGCTTCTCTGCTTTTTCTAAATCCACTTTTAACATCTGGCAGTTCATGGTTCATATACAGTTGAAGCCCGGCTTGGAGAATTTTGAGCATTACTTTACTAGCATGTGAGATGAGTGCAATTGTGTGGTAGTTTAAACACTCCTTGGCATTGCCTTTGTTTGGGACTAGCATGAAAACTGACCTTTTCCAGTCCTGTGGCCACTGCTGAGTTTTCCAAATTTGCTGGCATATTGAGTGCAGCGCCTTCACAGCATCGTCTTTTAGGATTTGAAATAGCTCAACTGGAATTCCATTACCTTCTCTACCTTTGTTCATAGTGATGCTTCCTGAGGCCCACTTGACCAGGATGTCTGACTCTAGGTGAGTGGTCACACCATAGTGATCGTCTGGGCCATGAAGATCTTTTTTGTACAGTTTTTCTGTGTATTCTTGCCACCTCTTCTTATTATCTTCTGCTTCTGTTAAGTCTATAACATTTCTGTCCTTTGTTGTACCCATATTTGCATGAAATGTTCCCTTGATATGCCTAAATTTCTTGAAGAGATCTCTAGTCTTTTCCATTCTGCTACTTTCCTCTATTTCTTTGCACTGATCACTGAGGAAGGCTTTCTTATCTCTCCTTGCTATTCTTTGGAACTCTGCATTCAAATGGGTATATCCTTCCTTTTCTCCTTTGCTTTTCACTTCTTTTCTCAGATATACGTAAGGCATCCTCAACAACCATTTTCCCTTTCTGTTTTTCTTTTTCTTGGGGATGATCTCGATCCCTGCCTCCTATACAATGTCACGAACCTCCATTCATAGTTCTTCAGGCACTCTGTTTACCAGATCTAATCCCTTGAATATATTTGTCACTTTCTCTGTATAATCATAAGGGATTTGATTTAGGTCATACCTGAATGGTCTAGTGGTTTTCCCTACTTTCTTCAATTTAAGTCTGAATTTGGCAATAAGGAGTTCATGATCTGAGCCACAGTCAGTTCCTGGTCTTGTTTTTGCTGACTGTATAGAGTTTCTCCATCTTGGCTGCAAAGAATATAATCAATCTGATGTAGGTATTGAAGATCTGGTGATGTCCATGTGTAACATCTTTTCTTGCGTTGTTGGTAGAGGCTATTTGCTATGACCAGTGGGTTCTCTTGGGAAAATTCTGTTAACCTTTGTCCTGATTCATTTTGTATTCCAAGGCCAAATTTGCCTGCTACTCCAGGTATCTCTTGACTTCCTGCTTTTGCATTCTAGTCGCCTATAATAAAAAGGACATCTTTTTTGGCTATTAGTTCTAGAAGGTCTTGTAGACCTTCATAGAACTGTTCAACTTCAGCTTCTTCAGCATTACTGGTCTGGGCATAGACTTGGATTACCGTGATATTGAATGGTTTGCCTTGGAAACGAATAGAGATCATTCTGTCGTTTTTGAGATTGCATGCAAGTACTGCATTTCGGACTCTTTTGTTGACCATGAGGGTGACCCCATTTCTTCTCAGGCATTCTTGCCCACAGTAGTAGACATAATGGTTATCTGAGTTAAATTCGCCCATTCCAGTCCATTTTAGTTCACTGATTCCTAAAATGTCGATCTTCACTCTTGCCATCTCCTGTTTCACCACTTTCAATTTTCTTTGGTTCGTGGACCTAACATTGCAGGTTCCTATGCAATATTGTACTTTATAACATTGGACTTTACTTCCATCACCAGTCACAGCCACAACTGGGCATTGTTTTCTCTTTGGCTCAGTCTCTTCATTCTTTTTGGGGTTATTTCTCTAGTCTTCTTCCAGTAGCATATTGGCCACCTACCAACCTGGGGAGGTCATCTTTCAGTATCCTATCTTTTTGCCTTTTCATACTGTTCACGGGGTTCTCCAGGCAATAATACTGTAGTGGTTTGCCATTCCCTTCTCCAGTGGACCACATTTTGTCAGAACTCTCCACCATGACCTGTCCGTCTTGGGTGGCCCTACATGGCATGGCTCATAATTTCATTGAGTTAGACACGGCTGTGGTCCATGTGATTAGTTTGATTAGTTTTCTGTGGTAAGAAAATGCCACACATCAACTGGCTTAAATAACAGAAATTCATTTTCTCACAATTCTGGAGGCTGGAAGTTCAAGATCAAGGAATCAGCAGCTTTGCCTTCTTCACAGGCCTCTCCTTGGTGTGCAGATGGCACCTTCCGTGTCCTCACATGATCTTTCTTCTGTGAATGAGTGTGCTTCATGTCTCTCTGAGTCCAAATTTCCTTTTCTTATAAAGAACACCAGTCAGATTGGATTAGGATCCACTCTTAGGGCCTCATTTGACTTAATCACCTCTGAAAGAACCCAGCTCCAAAACAGTCACATTCTGAGGTCCTGCAGCTTAGAGTTTTAACAGATGAATTTGGGAGGGAGGGGACACCATCCAGTCCATAACACGAATGAAACCATAAAGTGAGGTTTTTCATCTCTTTTTTTCCCTTTTTGCTTATAAGAAAATCCTTAAATTGTCTCTTTAAGAAAAAGTTCATATTTTTGCTATTTTTCTTATCTCCTCAGAGAGACCAAGAATTCGAGATTACAAATGAAGTTATAGACAGCACTGGGGAGGCTTGTCCTTCTCTTGAGCCAACCACCCTCTTGTCAGAGAAGCTGCCACTCGTCCAAGAAGTCATGGTGGTCTAGATACCCTCACCGCACTGCTAGGGAAGCCCCCAACCCAGCTGTCTGACACACTCTCTTTCATCAGTGTCATGAGGTCCAATGTAAAACCTCTGACTCTCTGAGAGGTCATTTTCTTTTTGTTGTTCAACGGAATGCAGTTCCTTACACTAATGTTGACATAAGAATATCTTTCAACAGACAAAACTGTGGGCTGTCTATAGTGTGCGTCTCTTTTCATTAGGTCTTGATCACATTCTTTACTTAGGAGCTGATGTGCACAATTTCCAGTTCAGCCCTCCATCCTTCACTTGGAAATGCATGTTTCTTTTTCTTCAGCAATTTTTGTTAGAATTATACTTCCTAGGTTGGCATGGGCACCATTATCCCCTTCTACCCTTAAGCTCACAATTCCTACTGACTCACTTGTCTAGGAATTGATACATTTGTATGTACATTAATAAATAATGATTAGGTAAAATGAAAAAGGCAAATATTTATTCTGTTCCCCTTACAAGTCTGCACTTATAATTTTATTATTATCTCTTAACATTATATATTATTCAATTGTCTCTTAAAGTTGTATATTTGTAAGAATATCTCTAGTGAAAATAATTTTTTTAAAATTTCATGTCATTTATTATTGTGCAGTTTCCTTACAAATTCATATTCATCTATCAATAAACAATTTTAAGTATTTACTACATGTCTATCATTTTCTAGGTACCAACAGGTGCTGACTATATGAATAGAAATATCTTTTAATATCCTTTGTCCACAACGTAGTTGGCATAGCTTGTATTCAATGACATGATTTATAGTTAGAAAGGAAAATTGTTAAGCACTTAAGAAACATTCCTAATTGACAAGTTATTTTGACTTGTCTTCCTCTCATTTTAATATCAGTGGAAGATGTGTTTTTGCACTGAGATTTATACATGCATATATACAATGTGGACAATTTTTTATGCCCCTTCTGTGAAAAAATGTAAATGTTACTGTTCTCAGTTCAAGTTTTCAAGGCATTTAACTTTATGGTCATTCCATGTTATAGAAGCACAAAACATGCCAAGTTTTCTATTTATAGGATCCTATTTTAGTTCAAATTCTTTTCTTTTTCTTTAATTGGCTAAACTGAAATTTCTTTTCCATCTCTATCCCTAGCAACTGGTTGATTTTATTGAACCATAATCATTCAGCAAGAGCAAGCATTTAGATATTATACCTGAAGTTTTAGAGCAAAATACAAACCTAAAACAGGTGGAAAAGTGTAAGTTTCTCAGTCTTGTCTGAGTCTTTGCAACCCCATGAACTGTAGCTCACTAGACTCCTCTGTCCATGGAATATCCAGGCAAGAATACTGGTGTAAGGCATAGTTCCGGCAAGGCAGAAAAGGAAAGACGACCTCAACAGAAGTAGGTTACCTTTATTCAGGCAAGGAGGGGCGACAGTCGGCCTAACGACCAGGCTGAGCGCCGAAAGGGATCAGGGAGGCTTCATACTTATGGGGAGGTTTGTGGAAGCGATAAGGGAAACGTCAAGCAGGCGGGATATTTTGAGTATTCTTTTGTTGAGATGACACTTGTAGTTGGGCAGGGGGTGATAAGTCTTCTGGGCGGGTGTAGGGGGTGGTAGGTTTCCGGACAGGGGGTGATAAGTCCCAGATAGATGCAGCTGGCCTGGAGCATCAGGATGGAACTAAAGTTATGCTTTGTTTTCTCCGAAGTTAGATGATTCAGCAAGGGGCCTTTGAGACTGTTGTTCTCTTTTCTAGGCCCAAAAGACTCCTTCATTCCAGACCCTGAAATCATAAAAAGAAGGGAAAAAGGGTGCCGTATCTCTCGGGCTACTTCCTGCTGGATAGGGGCGACGGTTTTGGGTCTGGAATGGAGGATTGTCCTAGGGCCCAGGGTCTCTTTTTTCTGAGCTTGGGGTGAGGCTCTCGAGAAGAAGAATGGTCTTGACTTGATCTCAAGAGATGGCCCGAATCCGTTCTTGGAGAAACCTTTGAAAGAGATTGAAGAGACAGGGTCCAAATAAGAGGAATAGAATGATAAGTACCAATGGCCCCAGGAAAGGGAGCAACCAAGGGAGTATCTGTTGGAACAGGTTTTGGGGACTGTAAAGGTTTTGTAACTCTTTTCTGCGGCGTTCAATTCTGTCTCTAAGTTCTTTGACTCTGCCCTGGACTATGCCCGTTTCATTAACAAAATAGCAGCAGTCTTCTGCTAGGAAAAGGCAGGTCCCTCCCTTTTCTGCGGTGAGAAGGTCTTGAGGGGAGACGGTTACTAGGCCTATTGCAAGGATTAAGATTAAGAGTGCAGTTATGGTTAGAGAGACAGGGAGAGGCCAGTCAGGGCGAGGGGCAGAAGGCCCCAAGTTGGTGGTTGTTTGAATCTGAGGAGGAACAGTGCTCATTAGGATGTAGAATGATGTAGAGAATGAGAGTAAAGAAATCAATTTCGTCTGGAGTCAGGTTGTAGAAGGTTCCCTGGAGCCACAGTTGAGACACCAGTGTAGTCAGGTCTTTGAGGGAGGTTCCTGATGGGGCGCTGGTCCAGAGGTCTTGTAGTAGTTGGGTCAGGAACTGTTGTAGGTTGAAGAGAGTCCAGGTCATTCAGTGTCCTCTCCGATGGTTGACAGGGGTTGTCGCCGGGTGAATTTTAAGGAGGTGGGTCCTGTGAGGGAGACCTGATAGGTGTCATTTAAGGAGGGCAGCGCAGGATCGGAGGTGACCCGTTTTAGACGAGAGAGGTGTACCCAGGAGGTGACCTTTTCGAGTTTAGCTGCAGTTGGGGTAAGGAGGATGACTTTGAATGGTCCCTGCCACTTTGGGGTTAGGTCACCCTGGGGATTATCAGACAGATAGACCATGTTCCCAATTTGTAAAGGGGGCAGGGAGGCTTGGGGGTCAGGGGCAGGCAGATTGTGGTTGACGTATCTCCAGAGGGCATTGCGGAGTTGCGCCAGCAGAGGGGAGTGTAGGAAGCTTGGTATGGGAGGAGGTTCAGGGGGGAGTCCAGGAGGGAGCACGGGCCTTCCATACATCACCTCAAAGGGGCTCAGCCCCAGGGGCTTTCGGGGCAAAGCCCGTATTCTGAGGAGAACAATTGGTAAAAGTTTAGTCCAATCCAGATGTACCTCGAGGGTTAATTTGGTAAGGGTTTCTTTGATTATTCTATTCATCCTTTCTACCTTTCCTGAGGACTGGGGATGGTATGGAATGTGAAATTTCCAGGGTATCTGTAAGAATTGGACAAGTTGTTGGGTGACCTTGGATGTAAATTCTGGGCCATTATCAGACTGTAGGGATGAAGGCAGCCCAAACCTGGGGATAATTTCTGTGAGGAGGATTTGGGCCACTGTGTGCACTCTTTTGTTTGTAGTGGGAAATGCTTCTACCCATCCCGAAAAGGTGTCCACAAGGACTAGTAGGTATCTGACTCTCCGGACCCGGGGCATATGAGTAAAGTCTATCTGCCAATCTTGGGCTGGGAGGCTGCCTCGCATTTGATGGGTTGGAAAGGATGTCGGTTTAAGGTTGGAACTGGGGTTAGTACGTTGACATGTTTGACAGGAGCGGGTAAGGTTATCTAAATATTGTTGGTCAGCATTGGATATGGGGAAGTGGTTACAGAGGAACTGCTGGAGTGTCTTGGATGAGGGATGAAGAAGTGAGTGTAGATAAGAGAGGATTTCTCTGGTGGTGGGAGGGTCGGGTGGAGTCAAAGATAAGATGACAGGGGACTGGAGGGAAGGATGGGACAGTGCTATCTCCTTTGCCTTCTGGTCTGCAGCATTGTTGTAGGCTGATATGAGACTTCCCTTTTGATGTCCACTACAGTGGAGGACAGCGGCTTTGTTTGGTAAGAGTGCTGCCTCTAGAAGTTTGTGAATCAGGTCTGAATTAATAGGGGATCCCTTTTGGGTTAGGAAACCTCTTTCTCTCCATATTAGGATGTTTGAGTGAAGTATGTTATAGGCATATTTGGAGTCTGTGTGGATGTTAACCCTTAGATTTTTAGCCAGAGTTAAAGCTCTGGTGAGAGCTATCAGTTCTGCCTGTTGGGAGGTGGTGTGAGGTGGCAGCGGTGAAGCTTCAATTTTCTGGGTGCTGTGACCGTGTCGAAGGTCCCCCTGGATGATGGCATATCCTGCTGCAAAAGGTGGGGATTTTTGAGAGCTGCCATCAACGAACCAGTGTGGGGTGTCTGGGTCTAGGATGGGCTGATCTGTTACATGTTGGAAGGGGTTTCGGGTAAGATCTACTGTTAGGCTGCAGCTATGTAAGAGGGAGTCTGTTGTAGAGGACATGGGTAATAAGCTGGCGGGGTGAAGGGGAGAGCAGGGGGAGAATGAGAGCTGAGGGTCGAGGAGAAAGGCATGTAGGACCTGTACCCTGGAAGGGGGAAGGGAGAGGAAAGCCCGATGTGACAGCAAGTCTCGGAAGGTGTGTGGAGAACAGACTGTTAAAGGGGCATGTCTAGAGAGTTTATTTGCTTCGGGTACGAGGGCTGCGATAGCAGCCATGGCCTGTATGCAGGGAGGCCACCCCTTGGTCACCATGTCCAGCTGTTTTGATAGATAGGCTGTGGGAGCCCAGGTGTCTCCAGCCCGCAGACATAGAAGCCCCAGGGCCTGTCCTTGGTTGGAATGTGCAAAGAGAAGGAATGTCTGGTGTGATCTGGCAGGTGGAGCGTTGGCACTCGAAGGAGGCTCTGGGTGAGTTGGCGAAGAGGATTGGCCAGCGAGGAACGATTAAAGAGGGGCTCATCTAGACATCCTTTAGTTGCCTCATAGAGCGGCTTTGCAATGAGGGAGAAGTTGAGGATCCAGATACGGAAAAAATTTAGGAGGCCGAGGATAGACAGGAGTTCCCTTTTTGTTTTTGGAAGTGGACAGTTAATTAAGGCCTGGATTCTATCTGGGGGAATAGTTCTTTGTTGATGGGATATGGAAAGTCTCAGGTAGGTGACTTTTGTCTGGACTATTTGGGCCTTAGATTGGGATACCCGATAACCCCAGGATACCAGGGCCCCAAGGAGTTTGGCAGTATGTTGGAGGCAGAGTTTTTGGGTTGAGCTACAAAGGAGGAGGTCATCTACGTATTGGAGGAGATGACTCGGGGCTAGGTTGAGTGTCTGTAGGTCTTTTTGTAAAGCCTGTCCAAAAAAGTGGGGACTGTCTCTAAACCCCTGGGGGAGAACTGTCCATGTTAGCTGTTGGGAAACATGAGTCTCGGGGTCTTGCCAGGTGAAGGCGAAAAGAGATTGGGAGAGGGGGTGGAGGGGGATGGTGAAAAAAGCGTCTTTGAGATCTAATACTGTGAAGTGGGTTGCAGTCGGGGGTATGGTAGACAGAAGGGTGTAAGGGTTAGGGACTACTGGGAATGTCGGCATAATAGCCTCATTGATTTTTCTCAGGTCCTGGACCAGTCTCTAAGAGTTTGGTCCCTTTCTTACTGCCAGAATAGGGGTGTTGTGTGGTGAATGGGTAGGAATTAGGATAGAGGCTTGAAGAAGACGGTCTATGATAGGCTTAAGTCCCCTGTGGGTCTCTGGGGTGAGAGAATACTGTTGTTGGGTGATTATAGTTGAGGGGTCTTTTAGGGTAATGTGGACTGGGGGATGATGTTTGGCTATTGAGGGGTGATCAGTGTCCCAGACTTGGGGGTCTAAGGCAGGTAGATCTAAGGGAAGGTCAGGGGTGAGGGATAGGGACTGTCCAGGTGCCGTTTGCATGCAGAATATAGAGACTGTATCGGGGGGGTATGGTAATAAAGACCCCCAATTTGGATAACAAATCTCTCCCTAGAAGTGCCATTGGGCACTGAGGCATTATAAGGAATGAGTGTATAAGGGTTGATTTTCCAAATTGACAGAGTAATGGAGGGCTGATTTTTGGCCTTAGGGGAACTCCAGAGACCCCCTTGATTGTGATTTCTGAGTCTTGAGTTGGGCCAGAGTAGGAAGTTAAGAGAGAGAAAGTGGCTCCAGTGTCTATTATAAAAGAGGTCTTTTTTCCGGCCACTACTCCATCTACCCTAAGTTCCGAGCTTGTGTTCAAGACACCGGCCGGGGGGGGGGGGGGGGGGCTGGAACCCGGGCCCCATCATTGGAACAGTTCTTGTAGAGTTGGGCTGGGGTTCCGGGGAGAAGTGGGGATCTCCTCAGATACGCCAGGGCGTCCCTATGGACATTTCTCTCTCCAGGTCTGGGAGGTGGGGACCTCCCCAGGGGTGCCAGGGCACTCCCGGGGACAGTCCATCTTCCAGTGTCCCCATTGGCCACAGGTTGGGCATGCTTTTGTCAGGGGCCGCGGGTTTGGGCATGCCTTTGCCCAGTGTCCTGACTGGTTGCATCGGAAGCAGGGTCCGGGGGGAGTCTTAAGACCCGTTCTGGGATGACTTGGGCCAGGCTGATTTTTTTCTTTAATTGCTGCTGCCAAAAGGGCATATTTAGTTTTTCTCTCACGTTCTTTTTCTCTCTTAGCCTCCTCCTCTCTATTATTGAACACCTTGAAGGCTACTTCTAGAAGGTCTCTCTGGGGGGTCTCAGGGCCCTTTTCTAGTTGGCGAAGCTTGCGTCTGATGTCAGGGGCAGATTGGCTGATGAACTGAACATGAAGGTACAGTAACCCAGCAGGGGTAGTGATATCTAGGTTGGTATACTTTTGGACTGCCTCTGTGAGGCGTGCCAAGAATAAGGCTGGATTTTCGTCTGCCCCTTGGGTGACTTCCCTGACTCTATCATAATTGACATGGATATGAGTATTTTTCTGCATTCCTTCTAGAATGCAGGTGATCATGTGATTGAGTCTCCTGATACCTGGGTCACTGGGCTGGTAAGTCCAGTGGGGATCTAACTGAGGCACCGCCTCATCAGCAACTGGGCTGTCCCAGTCTTGGTTATGTAAATGATCAGCATGGGATTTTGCCGCTTGCCAGATACGGTCTTTTTCATCTGGGGTGAGAGTGGCATTTAGGATATAATATATGTCACTCCATGTGAGGTTATAGGCCTGGGAGAGTCTCAGGAATTCTTTTCTGTATCTGGTAGGATTTTCAGAAAATGATCCTAACTTTTCTTCTGTCTGGCTCATATCTGACAATGAAAATGGCACATGGACTCAGGTGGGGCCCTCTGGTCCTGCCACCTCTCTTAGGGGAAACATGTGCTGGGTACGTGACCTCGTGGCAGGGGGGGAAGGAAGGGGGGAGGGGGAGTCGGGGAGATGGGTAGCGGGGCTGAGGGGGAGTCAGGAGAGGTTTCAGTGTCAGTAGGTGAGTTGGATGAAGGGGAAGGAGAGGGGCGGCGGGGTGGCGGGTAGGGAGGGGGCTCGTCCGCGGGCCGAACTCTGGGGGTGCAGAAGGTTGCGGTCTGCGGTTAGTTGAGGAAGAAGAGCCCTTTTGCTTGGGAGGCAAGTTGCATAGAAGGACTTCGTGGGTGGAGCAGGCCTGGCATAGGGAGGGCCTGCTCCGAAGAGCCCAAAAGGCTTGGGCATAGGGGATCTCCGACCACTTGCCATTCCGTTTAAGGAAGTCAGTGAGATTTTGGAGAATGTTAAAGTCAAATGTGCCGACCTCAGGCCAGCGGTCTTGATTGTCTAATTGATATTGAGGCCAAATCTGTGTACAGAGTTGCTTTAAGCGGTTAGCTTTGAGTTCAGTGAGTGAGAGTGGTTTGAGATTTTTGAGAACACAGGCCAGAGGGGAATCTTTTGGGACAGAGTGGCCAGACCCCATAATTGAAAGGCAAGCAGAGGCTCCTGTTGGGAACTTGAGTCGTCACCCGCAGTCGCAATACGACTTATGAGAAGAGAGCTCTGTGTCGAGGTGGAGCGTCCCCCACCGTCGCCCACAGAGTGGCCCTGGGCCGGGCGTCCCAGGGACCCGGAGAGGACTGAATTCTAGGGCGCCTCTAGAACTCCGTCCGGATCGGATCTTACCTTAATCTCGGGGCGGCTGGAGTGGAGTGTTGCATGTAGAGAGGTCGAATGGCAAGAGGTCCCTGTTCTGGAGGTCGTCAGAGAGAGAGAGAAAAGGGGGTAAAGCCGAGGCCTGGGGGTACGCAAATCATCAATAAAGCCTTAGCACAAGACTTGCACCGCTCACGAAGGCACTAGGCGTCCCCGAGGGGAACTTAAGAGCCCTGGCAGAGAAGTGAGCTCGGAGGAAGTTTGCGCTCCCAGACTCCGGGGAAAAGGGGAAAACAGTGAGAGGGAGGGAGAGTGCGAGAGAGTGAGACGAGTGCCTCGCCCCCTCCCGGGTTTCGGCACCAAAAATGTAAGGTACAGTGCCGGCGAGGCAGAAAAGGAAAGAAGATCTCAACAGAAGTAGGTTACCTTTATTCAGGCAAGGAGGGGCGACAGTCGGCCTAACGACCAGGCTGAGCGCCGAAAGGGATCAGGGAGGCTTCATACTTTATGGGGAGGTTTGTGGAAGCGATAAGGGAAACGTCAATCAGGCGGGATATTTTGAGTATTCTTTTGTTGAGATGACACTTGTAGTTGGGCAGGGGGTGATAAGTCTTCTGGGCGGGTGTAAGGGGTGGTAGGTTTCTGGACAGGGGGTGATAAGTTCCAGATAGATGTAGCTGGCCTGGGGCATCAGGGCGGGACCTAAAGTTATGCTTTGTTTTCTCCGAAGTTAGATGATTCAGCAAGGGGCCTTTGAGACTGTTGTTCTCTTTTCTAGGCCCAAAAGACTCCTTCAACTGGAGTGGATAACCATTCCTTTCTCTGGAGGATCTTCCCAACCCAGGGATCAAACCCAGGTCTCCTGCATTGCAGACAGATTCTTTACCATCTAAGCCACCATAATAGGTACTAGTGCATTAAAAAAAAAAAAATATATATATATATATATATACCCATTAGCTTGGAGTTAGAACCATCCATCTGTTACATAAATTGTATTTTAAAAACTATGGCTGTTTTTCTTTTGGTGTTTATTATTTATGATATGATCATCTTCATCTGAAATGAGGTGTCTTTCCTACATAAAAAAATTATATAATGATTATTAATGTTATATTGGGATTACATATATATATAGAAATGCTCTGTGGTCTAGAACATATCGTTCCATGTTTACTCCAATTTGAGTTTCTCTGAGATCCTGCATTCCTTAAGGTTTGTAACTATAACAACAAATGTAAGGCCAACCCAAACAATAGTTTACCAGGAGACAAGTATCCTACATTGTCATCAAATGTCAGCTTTAACCCAGGGCAATAGTAGAAGCTATTACTGGAGATTAATTAAGCCATTTGAGGTCAATGTTCCATTGTTCTCATTTAAGAAACAATGGCATACTGAAACACAGTAGATTGTTCTCCCCTTTCCTTTCCATTCTCTCTGCTTCTTTGACCTATAGTATTAGCATTTCTTCTTTCCTTCATCTTCACTTACAGTATTACAAGCAAAGAATTAACTTATGATTCTTCCAGTGCTATTTTCTATTTGTCAATCTATTTATCAGTGTACATTTAAAGCATAAAGATTCTAGGATGTGATGAGAATCATGTCAAAATGATTTGGCATTTAACTAGTTTATCAAATTCATATCAAATCCTCTTTTTAATGGCCAAATAAGTGCAAATTAGGTCAAACTGTCTGACACTAGGAAAAGGAAGTAGACAAAACTAACATTTTAAAAAATAAATGAAGCAATATGGAATCTGTGTTTTAGACTATTCCAAACAATATTTATCCATGAAAAAAACTGCACTTAGTAGAGTTTTTAAAAAATTATGATGAAGTTGCCATAAATACTTTTAGAAGAGATAATTTAAAGGATGATTAAAATTATTCCCCCAAATGCATTGCTTCAAAGGATCTTTATCTTAAGACCATGACTTGAAAATTAATATAAAGTCATCTCTTCATATCCATGGATGCAGCACCCACATATACTGATGGTCACCTCATTTGAGGGACATGATCATCCCTGGATTCTGGTTTCCATGGAGATCCTGGAATCAATGCCCATGGGATATTGAGGGGGGGCCATATAACTTTCCCCTGGCTCCTGTGGGCAAAGTGTGCTCCTATCAATTTCTTGTTTTATATTGTCCTTTTGGAATGGATTTTTTGCTCAAATGAATTTTTACAGTATTTATTATGCTGCAATTCATCTTTTAATAGATATATAAATGGCATTAACAGATACATTTGTAGATTATTAATATCTTCATGTTCAGTTGTTCCCACTTCAGTGAATCTGAAATATTTGCTCAGTAGTAAAGAGCTAGTTCCTGTTCAATGATGAAAAGATATGAAGGAAAAACAAACATCTTCTCTTTTTTTTTTTTCAGTTGATGTCCTTGGGTTGAATTTAAATTAGTAACATTTTAAGAAATGCATGATATAAAGATTGTCCTGTATTTGAATGGAAATGTTTGTGAATATGCATCATAACTTGTCAAGTGCTAGCGAACATGAAATATTTTTTCTAAAATTGGCTGTCTATATTTGTGGGTTCTGCATTTTGGTCCTTGGTTGGTTGGGGAATCAGAACCTGCAGACACAGAGGATGGGCTGTACTACCCCTTCTAATATCAGGGAGTTATGTATCTGCAAACTTTGGTACTCTTGGTTTTCCTGGAGATAATTCCCAGAGCATACCAAGGGATAGCTATACTTTAAAAGGCTAAAAGTCACACAAACAAGCAATTTGGAAAGCATATATGAACTCTAGAAATGCAAAAAGAACTTTTCCAAGTATTATCTTGCCATGGGGTAGCCTTCAGTCTGGGATCTTTATCTGTGTTTTACTTTCACACATTTCTTTATCTAAAAGAAGTTAAGTGTTGAGCTTTTACTTAAAAGATATTCTGATAAAAGAATTTATTTAATGAATGATCTTGTGTGTGCATGCTCGGTCTTGTCCAACTCTTTGATCTTGTGGACCATCACCCGTCAGGCTCCTCTGTCCATGGGATTTTTCAGGCAAGAATACTGGAGTGGGTTGCCATTTCCTCCTCCAAGGTAATCTTCAGGACCAAGGAATTAAACTTGCGGCTCCTGCATTGGCAGGCAAATTCTTTACCACTGAGCCACCTGGGAAACCCATGAAGAATAAGAGTGGGCAGGACTTTAATTTTCATAATGGTGGTGTGTTTTAATCTCCTTTCTCTCTCTTTTCAGTGGATATAAGCAAATACAGAATAAAAAGTACTAACCAAAATTCTCAGATAATGGGCCACTTTTCTATATTTTCAAAATATGATAGCATACCGTTTAAAATTCTGATTACTAAATAGCTGTCTTATAAATCCATTAACTTCTCCTTATATGTAATTAATAGTAAACAAAAGTAAAATTTATCAAAGGAATTATTCTCCTACTGGAGCTACATATGAATGGAGTGACAGGTTTTATTTTCTTGGGCTCCAAAATCACTGCGGACAGTTACCGCAGCCGTGAAATTGAAAGGTGCTTGCTCCTTAGAAGAAAAGCAATGAGAAACCTAGACAGCACATTAAAAAGCAGAGACATTACTTTGCCTACCAAAGTCCATATAGTCAAAGCTATGGTTTTTCCAGTAGTCATGTACGAATGTGAGAGCTAGACAACAAAAAAAGGCGGAGGGTCAAAGAATTGATGCCTTCAAACTGTGGTGTTGGAGAAGACTCTTGAGAGTCCCTTGGACTGCAAGGAGATCAAACCAGTCAATTCTAAAGGAAAT
Source organism: Dama dama (assembly GCF_033118175.1). Lineage (NCBI taxonomy): Eukaryota > Metazoa > Chordata > Mammalia > Artiodactyla > Cervidae > Dama > Dama dama. The sequence goes on along the minus strand of NC_083698.1, from coordinate 84,510,671 downwards.
CAATCCTGAATGTTCACTGGAAGGATTGATGCTGAAGCTCCAATACTTTGGCCACTTGATGTGAGGAGTTGACTCATTGGAAAAGACCTCGATGCTCGGAAAGATTGAAGGCAGGAAGGGAAGGGGACAACAGAGGATGAGATGGTTGGATGGCATCACTGACTCCATGGACATGAGTTTGAGCAAACTGCTCGAGATGGTGAAGGACAGGGAAGCCTGGCATGCTGCAGCCCACAGGTGGCAAAGAGTCAGACACGACTTGAATGTCCTGGTTTGTGACAATTTTAAAATAATCAGTTAACTGATTTTTAAATGAATTCAGAAGCCCTTTTTGATACTGTTGGAATTAAATAATGCTAACATTAGTTTCTTAAACTGGATTTAAATCTCTTTAAAAAAAAAATGGCAAACCCCAATAACTTAATGAAAATAAACGTGGATGCAAGTTTTAGCCTTCTGGTGGAAATCTGCCAAAAAAGCTTTCACTAGATAACAATCACTGTAATTATAATAGCAACTGACAAAGGTTTAAACATGACCTCCACACACACCCTTTTAGAAATCACAGTGCTCTTAAACAATAGCATGGTCAATGACACGGTTATGGGTATCAATGTGAGAAGCCCAGGTGACAAGGATGGGGAAAGCAGGGGTCCCAGACAAAGACCAGACCACCAAACATGCTGGGATAATTGAGACAATTCATTTTGTCCTTGAATTGACAAGGTTATTTTAAATTTGACATTTTGCCACCTTTTTTATTTTGCTTATAATTCTAGAAAGCTTTTCCATGAGTTCCATGAATTGGTATAATTTATTTGGGGCATTAATAGTGTTTTGATAAAGTAGCTTCTTCTTTTGTATTCCTTTGATTTACACTATTCCACGCTAGAGAGCAATTAGAAGTATTTTAAAAGAAAGTTTACAATTTAAGAAGCAGATGTTTTATTAACCCAATATATAGTATAATTATTTTTGTACTAAATTTGATTCATATTCACTGTATGTGATACATATACATATATAATGTGTATATATGTGTCATATACATGTATGTATACATATAGATACATACATATACACATACACACATATATATACATATATATATATATGTTTTAGTATAACCAAACATTTGCTTTATTTGAGAACTGAAATACAGAGAGTGAATAATTGGACATTAAAATTAAATTAGTAGAACACAAATATGCAAAGCCCATAATCAGAATTCCAGTAATTATAATTGTTAAAGTGTTGGTTATTTATTCAAGACTTCAAAATTGAATCATTGATGTTTCTGGAAGCAAACACAGTTTTACTGTGGTCCAGAATAGTGTCCTAAATTGTGCTTCAGCAATCAGATAATCTCTGTTATTTCTCAAAAAATCCCTAGAGGGATAAACGTGTTCCAAATGTTGCCAGCGGGCTTTCCTGGTAGCCCAGGTGGTAAAGAATCCACCTACAATGCAGGGGACCCTGGTTCAATTCCTGGGTTGGGAAATTCCCTGGAAAAGGGATAAGCTATGCAATCCAGTATTTTGGGCTTTCCTGGTGGCTCAGACAGTCAGGAATTCAATGCAATGAGGAAGACCTGGGTTCAAAGCCTGGGTTCGGAAGATCCCCTGGAGGAGGGCATGGCAACCCACTCCAGTATTCTTGCCTAGAGAATCCCCATGGACAGAGGAGACTGGCAGGCTACAGTCCAGTCAGTACAGTTCAGTCGCTCAGTCCTGTCCGACTTTGCGAACCCACGGACTGCAGCACGCCAGGCTTCCCTGTCCATCACCAGTTCTTGGAGCTTGCTCAAACTCATGTCCATCAAGTTGGTGATGCCATCCAACCATCTCATCCTCTGTCTTCCCCGTCTCCTCCTGCCTTCAGTCTTTCCTAGCATCAGGGTCTTTTCCAATGAGTTAGTTCTTCCCATCAGGTGGCCAAAGTACTGGAGTTTCAGCTTCAGCATCAGTCCTTCCAATGAATATTCAGGACCGATTTCCTTTAAGATTGATTGGTTTGATCTCCTTGCAATCTAAGGGACTCTTAAGAGTCTTCTCTAACACCACAGTTCAAAAGGATCAATTCTTCAGCACTCAGCTTTCTTTATATTCCACCTCTCACATCCATACATGACTACTGGGAAAACCATAGCTTCGACTAGACAGACATTTGTTGGCAAAATAATAATGTCTCTGCTTTATAATATGCTGTCTAGGTTGGTCATAGCTTTTCTTCCAAGGAGCAAGCATCTTTTAATTTCATGGCTGCAGTCACTATCTGCAGTGATTTTAGAGACCAGAAAATAAAGTCTCTCAGTTTCCATTGTTTCCCCATCTATTTGCCATGAAATGATGGTAAATGCCTTCAATTGAGCAGTCAAATTGCTAAAAAAAATGTCTGGTTAATATGGCCAAGACTACATTTTTGATGCCCAGGTAAAATAAATAAAAAATATCAAGTAAAGGAAAAATCAATCTTTTTAAAGGAACATATAATTTTAATTCCACCTTTTAGATTTTTAGTAATCAAAGAATTGTTTCATTCTACAACTTGTTACCTCATTAGCGATTTTCTACTTTATATGTTTTCACATTCCATGAGCTATCTTCAAATACAACCCTATCTTTTCTAACATTTATACTTACCAGTTTAGTTTTAGAATGTCTTACACAAAAATGCCTCTCCAATGAATTTTATCCCATTCTGATTACCCGCTTCATTTAGCACTTACTTTCCATATTATGTTACAAACACTATTTTTTTTACCTGCTTTTAGAATTAAGGCATCTTTTGGATTATCAAAGAATTGTTCTATTATTTTATTTTATATAATTTAAAACTCATATACTTATAATGATTTAGTATTATAAACTAAAGATATCATATTTACCAGCAAAACAAAGTTTCTTTCCCTTAAAAATGTTAAAAACAAATTCTATTCTAACAGTTAAAAATTTTGATGATATTCAGCTTTTAGTGAATTTAAGAGTAATCATTTTTAATGGAGAAGTCCTTTTTGAACTTCAAAACAAAGAACTAATTCTGACCATTGAGTTAAAACATAATAAAATTTGGAGCACAAATAGTTCAGATTTTTGTTTTGTTTTGTTTTTTTCTGGGAATATCTCAAACTGCTTTCCATTCACATTGATACATTTGCATGTACTTGCAGATAAAGCCAGAGTTAGAGCTTACATTAAACAAAAAGGGAAGCCCTAAACAAGAGCAACAAAAGCTTCCAATAGTCTTTCCTAAGTATTTATGTTAGTCGCTTAGTACTCAGACTAATCTTAGTTAAACAGTTTCTCAACAAGGGCAGTGCCGCCCCCTAGGGGATATTTTGGAAATCTGTGGGTATTATTTTTAATTGTCACCATGATTGGAGTGGTGCTGCTGCTGCTGCTAAGTCGCTTCAGTCGTGTCCGACTCTGTGCGACCCCACAGACGACTGGAGTGCTACCACTTACAATTGATGAAAGTCCATGTGAAATATAGTCCATGGAATTCTCCAGCCAGAATACTGGAGTGGGTAGCCCTTTCCTTCTCCAGGGGATCTTCCCAACCCAGGAATCGAACCCAGGTCTCCCGCATTGCAGGCAGCTTCTTTACCAGCTGAGCCACAAGGGAAGCCAATTAATGGAAAGGTGCTAAAATTGCGTGATATCCTGCAATGAATGGTACAGTGCCCCTCAAAATTTCTTTATCACACACCGACATACAAACCTGGAATATCCTACCGAACTTTAATATAGATGAAAAATCTGCTCTTAATTGTGTCCACCTAGCTTATCTCCAGTTTTTAAAAAGTTTTTATTTTGTATTGGAGTAGAGCCTATTAATAATGTTTTGATAATTTCAGGCGAACAATGAAGAGACTCAGCCATACGTATACATGTATCCATTATCTCTAATTTGCAAGTAAATAGAGGTTTTCTTTCCACCTTTGCATTTAAAGTAGAAATTTAATTAATGGTAAATTTTCTAGGAATGGGAACTACCATTTAAGCTGAAGGAAGATTGTAGTATCTTTTGTTTGGAAATTTACCAGCCATTATTCAACATTTTGGAGAATCACATCACTAACCACACTAGTGCTCTGTTTATGAGCTGCAATAAGACACTCCGGTCTGTCTTCCCTTGCAGTCATCACGTTCTGATGACTCTATTCATCACGGTGAGCTCCTAACCCTTCATCGCGTCCTCGAGCGTTGCTGTGCCTGAACACTAAGAGCACACGTATGCTATTTTACAAATACTTAGCCTTGTTTTTTGGCTTTATATCACCCCAGGATGCTTGCTTTTAATTATATGCGCATGTAGGTTATATTGCCTATAAATTTCATGTCAGGGAGTAAAGCAAGCACTATAAAATATTTGTTACAGAAGCAGGACTTTGGATCTGATGGGACTGAGAACCACTAGGTAGGATGGAATGGCAGGGTTGAACTTCCCTTGGAGCTTCTAAGGTCAGTGTTTTGTCTGCTCATGTATTCCTTTTCTAGTAATATGATAGTCTGGGAAGCTTGGGTTTCATGTGGTAGCTAAAGTGTATAGGAAAATAAGACATGATATAGTTAATCCTGGTGGTATCTATGGGGCACACAGATATAAATATAAATTAGAGACTTACAGGGTTGGTCTTTCAGTGAGTTTGCAGTGGTGAGCCTGGTAATATTGAGAAGGGATGTATTGATAAGAATAACAATGCATTGTCTAGGTTTCCTATGCAGACCTTTTAAGGGCAGTAAGAAAAAGAGTGAAAGGACCATAAAAGTGATATCTGATGTCTCTTCTGTCATTCTGTCAATGCTTTACATTCTCTATGATTTCCTATTACTGTCTATTTATTGCTCTCTGTGTATTATCCATTTAGCTGCCTGAATAGTTATGCTATTATTTTTGCCAGCAATAGTCTCAATGCAAAATCTTTTTCTAGTTGCATTGTCTATGTTTTAAGATCTGCGTTTTGGTGTTATGTGACTGGAATAAACCTTCAAAACCCTTTTCAAAGAGCATGTGGGTCATATACCTTCACAGCACTCATATAGAAGAGTATCTGTTCTTTTACTTAGGAAAGACAACTTGGATACAAACACATTCTCGAGATGCAAACCTTGAAATTGTATATAGATGCATCTCATTTGACTTAAGATGTGTATTTATGTTTGGGGAAAAGATAATGGGTGTTTTCCCACTTAATGTTTGATTCTAAATTTTTTTTTTGACCTTAAATATTTTTTATCAGATGTGCCGGGATGCTTTTTGGTAAAATTGTCTAGAATGTACTTAGCCTTTATGATATTCAAATTTTTAACTTCAGAAAAATCTGTTTGAGTTATATTTTCCTATTCTTTTCCTATTGTTCAAAATGTCTTCTTTATACTTACCAATAATACTTCAGTTGCACTTTCATTTTCTGTTTTTATTATTATGTATATGCTTTTATTATTAACATGTTTTCTTTCATTAATTTTATCTTTACCCTCTGCATTCTAGGAGAGCTCTTCAGATCTATTCTTTTACTGTACACTGTCAATTCTAACCTATAATGCCTGTGATATAGGCTTTGAAATCCTTCTATTGTTCTTTTATTTACCTTGTAATTCTTCTTTATGTCTCTTACATACCTTTATAACTCATTTTCTTATCCATGTAGCTCAGCCTTCCCCTTGGGGACTTCCATTCTTGCTTAATAAACACTTCTTTGATTCTTCATTAGTGAGAATCAATACATTTTCTAAATTTTATTTCAAACTTTGGAATAGTTATTTCCTGGGGACTGCTCGTTCTCTAATATTTGATTTTGTTTTCATTTCCTTATTTGGGGGTAATTTCTTTTGGCCTTTTTATTTCCCTGTTGTATCTTTTAATTTTCCTCATCTGCATTGGATTCAGCATAGTTTTATTTAAATAAACAAACTCATAGATGTAAGCAGTTTCTATTTCAATTCCCGGTGTTTGCAAGGTTACCTTTTACTCCTTGAGACCATTCCTTATATGTGTGTCCTGGTGCCGTGATACCGTGAGGGCACATTCATGAAAATCTCACCCTCAGGGTACCGCTTACAGAGTAGCCCCTTGCGCAGCAGTATGCCACTTCAATTACCACATGATTCCTGCCCAGCTCTTTTCTGGAAAGAGAAAGATTGATGTACAAATGATGAACAGCTCTCAACTGCCCACAAAAACCTCCATCCGGCCACAGAAGAATGGCTGCCAAGTTTCCTGTTTAGAACAGTCCCTTTTCTTATTTAAGAGCCAGACATTGCAAAGGGATGGTAAAGAGTGTGTTTACCTGGCCAAGTTTTCTCTTTCTGGATATAAAGTAGGAATGGAAGAGTGTGTGGATTTTCATTCCTATTTAATCGGGTTGTGATTACTTAAAAAAAAAAAAAAAATCCTACCACCTCGGACAATAACTTTAATGTCACTCAATTTTCAGTGTAGGGAATTTGCATTTTCTATGTTTTTGTAGAAAAGATGTGCTTTTGAAGGCAAAGAGAAGAGGATATGGTAGTAACATGCTGGAAATTATGAGGGCCTGGATGTGGGCTGCAGCCACACACCCTTCACCATGAAGATGGCAGGTAAAATTTATATTTTCACACGCAAACTTCAAGGTCTATGAGACACCAGGAAAAAGTGTTTATTAGACACTTTGAGCTGTAGAACTGCACTGGAAGTGATGCTGACATTGGAGTTACAGAGTCAGAAGTCTTAGTATATATGTGACAGTTCAAGCTATAAGGCTAGGGACAAAAGCCTGGGAAATACAAATCTTTAACTCCTCAGAAATCGTTGGGAAAAAGAAGCAAGAATAAGTGGAAAAGGGAACTCTGGAAAGAACATATTTTCAACAAAGTTGAAAGCTAAAGGGAGGTTAAACAGGATGAGCCCCAGAGATCTGACCCTTTAGAAATCTCGGTATGTTTTAGAGATGAGTTTAAAAGGAGTCATGGACACAGAATCCGTAAAGCAGTGAACTGATGAGAGGATGAAAAGTGAGGTCATGACTGTTAAATGTACTTGGAAGAAATCTGTCTTTGAAGGAGGGGGATAATAGGATAAAAGTTTACAGAGAAGAGGCTTTTATAGAAACAGAAAGAACTTACAAAGAAGGCTCAGTCTACACTTGTGTGTGTTAGTTGCTTAGTCAGGTCCAACTCTTTGCAACCCCATGAACTGTAGCTGGCCAGGCTACTCTGTCCCTGGAATTCTCCAGGCAAGAATACTGGAGTGGGTTGCCATTTCCTTCAGTCTACAGTTAAACTCATTCAAACAGCTGAACAGCAGAAGGAATTTGTTCTTTAAGTCTATTGTTCCCGTGGGAAGAAACAAGCCTTAGAGAGAATTGATTTGTCTGTCATACGGAGCCTTAAATGTTTCTGCTATTCAACAGTTTAAGTTAAGAGATGCCTAACAATGAAATAATAACACTTGGCGACATAAGCTGGGCTGCCCTCATGGGCATCCAGACTCTTTGCCATACCAGCGGTGTGACCTTAGAGAAGTTACTGAATCTACTTAACTTCTCCATGCCTCAATTCCTCATCTATGGAAAGAGGAAAATGATTGTATCTAACTCATAGGTTTGTTAGGTAGATTAAACAACTTAATACTAGAGCTTTGGGACAAAGTTACATCCAGTGCATGTTACATAAATATAAACCAAATATCAATCTCAACCCTTACTTTACCTATAGGGTTGGCTTAGCATTACTTGGTTTTAATGAATTGAGTTTAAGATCTTTTCACAGGTGATTATTTACCTGGTATAGCTGTTGGGGGTGCCTGGATCAGAAAGAGAACAGTTACAAAACAAAAATTTTTATTTGAAAGATTTACCTACACAAGAGAACAAATATCTTCTCTTCTTATCTTCCTGTAAGTTGCCCTCCTCCCCTTTCATGGTCCAGGCTCCTATCCCATTCCTTAGCTAAGGATGGTCTATAAGTCACAATTACTGTACTTGTTTTGAGTATATCTTTGGGGATCCCGAATGTAGAAAATTAGTTTTCCTTCTACTCATCTGTCTTATGTTATTGAATTATTAGACCAGCCAGAGAACCTAGAAGGAAAGAAGGAAAAAATTTCTGCCCCTACAGGGTGTCGCTGCTATGAGGCCCTATTTGTGGACCAAACTGGGAAAAATAAATACACAGAAACATCTTTTTTTTCTATATTTACTTGTGCATATTGAAAATTATATATTCTCCCAACACCTTCAATTCCAGTACGCTACAACACACTTACTCTATGGCACTACTTTCCATCTTTCCATATTTATAACTTCTTCTCTGGCAGTGAGAAACCTAGCTGCTACTGTTCTGAACATAGTTACCTATTTAATCAATATTCCCTATGTAACCAATCTCTTGACCCCACGAGGCCACTGTCCCAAATAATTACTTTTCCCACTTGGGCTTTGACCTTTGGTCACCTTTCTTGCTCAGGGTCTAAACTCTGGCAGGAGGAACACCCGCAGCTCTGCCTGAAAACCTTAGCCTCATCCTCTGGCTTTAAACTAAATTATTCAGAATGGAAAAAAGAAGAAGGAGGAAAATGGAAAAAAAAGAAAAAGAAAGAGAAGACAAGCAAGCAGAAGCACAGTCAACATACTTTTACTGTGGATTCCAAGTTCAAAAATTAAAATGTCAAGATTGTATTTAAGAAATTATATTACTAAGACTAAAAAAATCAGTCTTTCTAGATTAAACAGTCAAAATGCTAGAGCATAGAGAACCTCAAAAGGGCATTGCTTAATAATATGTATTTGATCCTAGATACTGAATCCACGACTATGTAGTTTATAATGATAAATATTTGTAGTGAGATTTTATACTTGTCATGTTCGGTGGTTTTCTAAAGTGACTGAATCAAGTATCTAGATAATCAAACCCTGTGAAGTTAGTTAAAAGATATAGTTATATTAAGTGAATAAGAATATTTGCATGGAATAATTATTTCTAACATTCTCTTAGTTTCCTATTTTTAAATCATCCTGGGCCCGTGTAAGAAATTTCTTTGAGCTTACCTAGCTATGAACTCACTGTAAATAAATTATTGAGCTTTGCCATTTCTGTAAAGTACCAAAGAGCTCTTGGGTGAGATGCATTTTTAAAATTTCAAAAAAAAAAAGATCAATTTCTTTTCATGACAGATTACTAATAGCCTCCACCTGTCCTTTTAGGGTACTTACATCTCTAGCATCACAGCAAGTGAGAGGAAAATTGACAGAATGGTGCCAGGTCAGTGAATATTTTTATGCTCAACTTGAATTAGCAAGTTCAAAAACTGCATTTCCTTCTGTCCTATGCATGTTACAAATATATAGTAGCAACACACAGCTTCCCAGGAGACAACTTTAGAGATTTTTAGAAAGTCAGCCTAGAAAGTACATTGTAAAGTTAATAAAACTGATCTCTACCCTTCTTTTATTTATTCCCCTAAGCATTTTTATTATTTTACTATTCTAAAGCCAAGAATTCTTTGTTTATGGCACTACTATTTGTCAAACTTATTAGCGAGTTTCTGATCTCTCAGGAAATTAATACTATTGAAATAAATATATTACTAACCTATAGGTATCAATCAAGTGCCTTATCAATTTATAAAACAATTTTAGCCTGATTTCTTTTAAGACAATATTTGAGAAAGACTGCAGTTTTTTTTCTTCTGTGTTTATAGCACCAGCTTTACCTTAAAATATGTGGAAGCCTGAATGCATGTATTCTAAACTCTAACCATGATGCTTGCTTATCTGCATCCAGCTCTCTCACCACTTCACTCAGGAGTCTGATTTTTGGTTACACAGATCTCAAATCTCTTGATCCTTCCCCCTGTCAATACACTTCTGGCCTCACATCCTTCCCCACTCAGTTGAGACTCCATGACTAATCATGTAAAGTGAGATTCCCTGTCTCCTTACCCACTTAGCCTATATACCCCCAACATGAAAAAAAAAAAAAAATCCACATTTCACTGCCCTGCTTGGCTTAAGCGCTGCAGGAGAAAAAGTGGTTGGTACAAATACCAATTCATGTTTTCCAGCTATGTTCTTTTAACATGTGTCTTTCCTTCTTTTACATTATTTCTATTGTACCATCTCCCATTCCCCTAAAATATTCCAAATTATTGAGGTTACCCTTACCAACATTAGGAAGTTATTTTACCAAGCAAACAGGATGCAGTAGAAAATGCCCTCAGCTTCAAATGGAGCTTGATCACACATATCCCATATTCTTTTTCCCTTTCACTCTCAAACCAGTTGGCGCACCCTCCAGATGCAACTCCTGCCCTGACTACCTGGTTCTTGTCCCCTCCAGCCCTGCACTTTTGTTCCCATCTGCACCATTCCTACTTGTTGGCTTTCCCCTTCAGACTACAGAAACACTTAAATCTCTTTTCTCATAAAAAACAGACCAGCAAGCAAAACTAACAAACTTCTGTGATTAAATTGTCCTGCCTAAATACTGCCTTCTTTCTTTCTTTTCTCTTCTTCTTCTTTATTAAGCTTCTTAAAACTTTATGCCTTCTAATTTCCATCTGATGGCCTCTCTTCATTTACTTCAGCAAAGCTACTTGGCAAAAATGTCATCAGTGTCCTGCTAATTTCTAAATCCAGTGGGAAAGTCTCAGCCTTCATCTTTCTTGACTCCTTTGAGGATTTCAGGCTTCCCAGGTTTGAGCAAGCTCCTGGAGATGGTGAGAGACAGGGAAGCCTGGTGTGCTGCAGCCCATGGGGTCACAAAGAGCTGGACACAACTGAACAACTGAACAACAAAGGCTTCCCAGATGGAACTAGTGGTAAAGAACCCGCTTGCCAATGCAGGAGACCTAAGAGATGTGGGTTTGATTCCTGGGTCAGGAAGAAGGCTTTGTGCTACTGTGCTTGTATTTTTGGCCCTTTTTGTCATCTAGCATGACACTATTCTCACCTGTAACTTCTCTTCCTATCCTTCTGACTATTGATTTTCAGGTTCCTTAACTAGGATTATTTTCTGTAAACACCCTTCCTATGCTGCTGTGTCCAATTACCATAAACAAGTCACTTTCATCTGTGTTAAGCAGAGCCCTAGAGGTTAAACAGAGAGGCCTCAAGGTGGTATTTACATATGGTGTTTCCATGTGAGATTACTTTTAAAGACCACGTTTAAGCTTTTCATTACATATTATGCATTTTTCTAGCTGTGTTACTATGCAAATGTCTTTTGTTTTTTAAAGTAGAAAGAGCATAAAATACAAAATCTAGCATAGCAGTTACCTCAGATAGCAAGACAGTAATACCATAGAAGAAAAATACTGGGAGATGCAAATTTAGCAAAAAAATCTTAGAAAAAAATATGTAATTACTTAGAAAGAAGTTAGAAATACACTTTAGGCAAAAAAGAAAATCAAAAAGCAGTATGCAGAGAAGGATTCCATCTTTATAATGGTGTATATAATTATTCATCAAGATATTATTTTCCCTAATGTAAATGAATATTGGCATCATATTTTCTAATTTTTGTTCACATATGTTTTAAAAAATTTTTACAGGAAATATTGCTTGAGAGTAAGGACAAAACTTATCTTTTTTCTCAAATTCCACAAACTGTATTATGATCATTGATATAAGATTATTGATGTAAGAATAGATATGCTGAAAATCATATGAGTATCATTTTCAGGATTACTTCCCCAAATTCTCTTAAATATGAGCTTAGACATTATATAAAATAGTATATCCTATTGGAGAAATTCTCTAGGTTAAAAACAAAATCAGCAAACTATTAGTCATTAGTAAGGCAAAGTGTTCTGATTTTTACTTCAGAAATGAAATTGGATAAAGAAAGTGGTTACAAAGTTATCAAAAGAGTATTTTCAGCTTGCCATTCATGATAACTTCTAAAGCAAAAATGAATCAGTTATTTCCTTCTCTGCTCTAAAATTCATATCAAACAAAGGGAGGGCTATTGGGTAGTAAAATTGGGAAAGCTCAATCAAATCACTGTATATTCTCTAAGAAAACCGCTCCTTACCTTATTTTCCTCCTTTCTATGTCAAGCATAATCAGACACACCAATAGCAATTTCTTATTTTCCATTTGTAGTCATGTGGTATCAAAAAAGTGATATATTTGGAGTTGTTCTGCAATAGTGAAGTCTTGGGCAGATAAAATGGCCTGTTTCCTCATCTATAATACAACTGAAATAACTGCTACCTCACAGGACTACTTAAAGGCTAAACCAAAATATTGTGGGAGAAAAAAAAAGCCATTTTTAAATGATTAAAAATGCTGGAATTTGTTTGCTATAATTAAAGTCCTGACAGTCTGGGATTCAATAAAATAATTACCTTTGAATAAAAAGATGAATTATATGTGTATTGAGAACTCTGAATCAATCATTTTTTGCCCACCCCCCACCAGCTTTTTCTCCAGCCTTTAGGGGAAATGGAAAAGTTGATGGCAACCAGAGAAAGTTAGAAAAAACGAAAAATAAACTTAGATGAAACATAGAGGCAGACTTTGAACTCTTTTCATCTGTTCTGATCTGGTGGAATCAGGATGATCTTTGTACAAAAATTGCAGCTGTTTTAATCCTCATTGTTTACAGGTAAAGAAAAACTATGGCCTGAGAAAACTAAGTAACCAGGCTAAAGTGACATTCTTGGCAAGTTACATTCTTGACAAACCAGGCTAAAGTTTACATTTCTAAACTCAGAATCTGAGAGTTCAAAGAACAACCCTCATTAGCAAAATAAGAAAAAAAAGAAATGTGGAAATGTCAGATGGCACAGTTAAGTACTACTGAGTCAGAATTTCTCATCTATATGCAGGAATAGTAATCATATCTCAAGGAGTTATTGATAAAAAAATCATTTAAGTAAAAGGATGTGAGGCCTGGTTGACAGAAGTTACTCAATGAATATTCCCTACTTTAATTACACAAGCAATTGATGCCAGGGCTACAAATATAATGTCTAATTCATCCTGGCAAAAACAAGTCTTATCTAGTTGGACTCCTGATTTTTGCTCGCTGAGTACCAAAATCTTCAAATAATGATCAGAAAAATATCTATAAGTGGTATCCTTGTAACCCTTCTGAATTTTTTATTTCAGAATTTGATGAATGAAATGATTTATTGAAAATAAGTGAGGCTACTTTCTAGAATTTAAAAAATATCTCTTAACAAACCCCCCAAAAAACTAAGTTATGCTGGCCTGAGCATTTTGATATTAACTTTTAGCTGTTTTTTATAAGGAGCAGGTGATATTTTCAGTCAATGTATTTCACTAATCCATTTTACAAATGTTTATTGAAAACTACTTTGTGTCAGATAGTCTTCAAGCTCTTAGGACCCATCAGTAGATAAACAGGTAAGGATCTCAGCCTTTGTGGAGCTTGAATACCCCACATTACAGCAGGATATTAGAATACAGGATGGGGGGCTTCCCTGGCAGTCCAGTGGTTAAGACTCCATGCTTCCAATGCAGGGGTCATGGGTTCAATCCTTGGTTGGGGAACTAGGACTCCACATGCCTCGTGTCCAAAACATAAAAATAAATAAATACTTTAGACCCAGAGGAATCGGGTGGAGAGGGAGGTGGGAGTGGGGATCGGGATGGGGAATACATGTAAATCCATGGCTGATTCATATCAATGTATGACAAAACCCACTGAAATGTTGTGAAGTGATTTGCCTCCAACTAATAAAAAAAAAAAAAGCAACACACACACAAAAAATAAATAAATAAATAAAAAACAATATGGGAATTTCTCACTTTTCTCACTGAAAGAACAAGCAGACCAAAAAAGTCAATTAGAATAACCCGTTACAAAATCTTTTCAAGAAACAAGAAGAAAACTGACATTTGCTAAGAAAAGAGCAAATATCAGTAAGTTTCCAGAATGAAATCAAAATTGTATATTCTCTGACTGTGATGGAATTAAGTTCAGCATCAATACAACATAGCTAGAAAGTTGCCAATAGTTTAGAATTTAAAATACACATCTAAATACTCACAAATAAAAAATTGTATATGAAAAGTGGGAAATTTTTAAATTGAATCAAAATATTTTTAACTTGAATCAAGATATTTTTATATTGAACAAAAAAGATATTTTTTCTGTTCTGGTCTCTTTTCCTAGACTTGTATCCAATGGTTGCTGTGTCCCCTTTGCCAGCATTAGGATCTTCATTTCCTTGATTATGTGTTCTTGTTTCTGAGTTTTGGATTTTACTTCAATAAACACAACTATTTAATAAACATTTATATGTTATCTAGATGTGTCAAGTGGCATGCCAGAAGCTGGAGAAGCTATTACAAATAAGACATAATCGATGCCTCAAGATGGGCTTCCCTCGTGGCTCAGACAGTAAAGAATCCACCTGTAATGCGAGAGACCTGGGTTCGATCCCTCCATTGGGGAGATCCCCTAGAGAAGGGAACAGCTACCCACTCCAGTATTCTGCCTTGAGAATTACATGGAATATATAACCCATGGAGTCACAAAGAGTCAGACATGACTGAGCAACTTTCATTCACTTTCATGCCTCAAGATGCCCAAATTGTAGTTGGAGTAAAAGCATAAGAAAGATGGAGTAAAAGAACATGGAAGAAGGGAGAAAGGCATATGTAATATGCTGGTACAGAATGTGGGAACGGAGCTCCAGGAAAGCAGGGAAGGATGCAGGAAGTGATGAGGACATGAGTTCTAAAGGATACATTAGAACAGTAGAAGGATAGAGAACTTGACTTCCAGACAAATGAAAAGTGTTGAAAGTCCAAGGGGTAAGGGTAAATCTAAGGTCTAGAGATGCATGTTGCTCTTCAGTAGCCCAGTCTTGTCATCTCTTTGCGAGCCCATGGACTGCAGCATGCCAGGCCTCCCTGTCCCTCACCATCTCCCGAAGTTAGCCCCAGTTCATGTCCATTGCATTGGTGATGCCATCCAGTCCATCTCATCCTCTGTTGCCCTCTCCTCCTTCTGCCCTCAATCTTTCCCAGCATCAGGGACTTTTCCAATGAGTTGGCTGTTCCAATCAGGTAACCAAAATCCCGGAGCTTCAGCATCAGTCCTTCCAACGAGTATTCAGAGTTGATTTCCCTTAAGATTGACTAGTTTGATATCCTTGCTATCCAAGGGACTCTCCAGAGTCGTCTTCATCACCGCAGTTTGAAGGCATCAATTATTTGGTGCTCTGGCTGCTTTCTGGTCGGATTGTCACAACCTTACGTGACCACGGGGTAGACCACAGCCTTGACTATACAGACCTTAGTCGGCCGAGTAATGTCTCTGGAGAGGCATCTACACGTTACAGGTAAACTTTAAACACATATCTTCCAAAAACTTTCCTCCTCTCTAATATACTTACAAATGTTGAATTTTGATTTATTGTTGAGCTGTAACTGGGAAGAACCCTGGTCCTTATAACTAGCTAGCTTGCTCCCTCTAGCCTGTTTTCTCCTTGACATCTGTGATTTTTTTTTTTTTTTTTTGGTGGCATATGGTGAAGAAGGAAACAGATTTACATTTTCCTTTTTTTGCAGAAAAAGTCTTTTTCTTTTTTGAGTCTAAATGGAAAATATTACATAACAGCATCTCCTATTTAAGAACAGTAAAAATCCCCTTTCTTCCTCAGTACCCTCACTTTCAAGCTACTCAAGTTCACCTACTTAACGTTGACTGTCACTTGAAGTATGCAAGAATTCAGGTCTCTTATCCTCCTCTCTAGAGAAATGTCTTTACTAATTCACAAATTTATATATTCACTAATTCACTTTTATGTGGCAAGTAGGAAACCACAAACATGAAATGAGATAGTCCTTTACCTCCAAGAACTACATTCCATTCTTTCAATCCTCACACTGTCTTTTTACTTCGAGGAGTAAGTTGTATTTAGAGGAAATGCCTAGGCAATTTAGCTAATGCATAGAGTCAATATGGTGTTGGAATATTTGCAGTGTACGGAAGACTGCCAAGTTTTATAAAAAACTAATAAAGAAACAGAACTCATCATTTGAATGACTTTTACGGCATCCGTTAAAACATCTAGAATCTGAAAATGGAATTCTGTCATTCCTCTTATTAGAATATGAATGCTCTTATTAGAATATGAATGTCTCTACCCATGTTGACAAGTGGGCAAAACACATTTATGTTATGCAAGCCTTTCCTGTAATTTAATTGATCTTTCAAATTTTGCCACATTAGCCTTGGGTTGCTAGTCAGAAAAATTACCCTGGGACTTAACATTGCCCTGTCAAGCTTAAGACTTTCCAGGTGACCTAATGATATAATGGAGATTGACAGTACTCTAGCCCACATGTAAAACAGTGTGAATAAAAGGGAAATCTGCCTTGCTTCCTCTTACCATGTCTTACTGAGATTCCAGGGTCTGCCAGACATTTCATTATAGGGAATCTATTTGTCATGGCTTGTCATCCTGTGACATAGTAATTCAGTCTGCAATCAAGTAAGCCTGGTAGTCATTTTTATTTATGTATAAAATGGTAACATATAACGGTCCTAGGGAACAGGAAAGTGAAAAATCACAAATTTAGCTGGTGATCTTTAAGAAATGTATTCTTGCACATACCCAATCTTTTATTCTTATGTCTAGAAAACTTCTAGTATCTGGACTACCAGCAGATAATTCTTCTGCCTTCTTTCTAATCAACTACCTCTCTCTTCAAATTGGCCCTGTGGTGAGTCCTTCTTCTTATTTCCCTCTGTAAATGCCTCTAGGAGCAAAGCCAAAGATGAACACAACTTCTCTGAGCTGTCCTTTGCATTTTCATCAGTTTTATCACTGACCTTTAGCTAAACTCCCAAACAGAAATAAAATCTTCAACTTGGTAGTTTAAAATGCTGATATGTTTATTACTAAACTTACTTTTGAAGAGAACTAATGGCCCAAGACTACTTGAAAGAGGAAAAATCTTTTTAACTAAAGATTATATGTCAAACAAAGCAAGTCAAAAGTAATAAAATGAGTCCAAAAAACAATAGTTTCTTGTGGAAACAATGGTCTGTTTCATTTTCTATCACCAGTAAATGCAAAAAAGCAAACATTTAACAGTATTTACCAAGAAATCAAATAGGAAAAATATTCCAAAAAGCCCAATGGTTTTCCCATACAATAGACTCCATAACATTTTTGAACATTGACTTTTTACCCAACATAAGTAATATGTTTTTGAATGCTGATTCAATAAAACTTCTCCTATTCTGTTACTAAGAAAGCATATGGTCAGAAAATAGAATAGCTTAGTGGTTCATTCACCTCTGCATAAGCATTTACTTCTGCTCTTAGAAGAAAGACATGCCTTACCTTGGATTACAGGAGTAAGTATGAAAGGAAATAAATAATAAAAGTCATCAACAGAATCTTGCATAGGCAACATGCTAGTAAACTCTGTCATCATCTAGAATCTAATCACTTTCTTTTACACACAGCATATGTTTAAGTCAAATACCAGACAGAAACTTTGGAAGCTCAGAGATGTTTACCAAGAAGAAATTATGCACAGAAAGTCTGAAGTCTAGAGTGGTACCATTAGCTTGTTTTCAAAAAGGTTGGCATAGTCTTCACACACTTCCCTTTATCATGGCTGCATGCTAAAAATGTAGGCAATCAATATGCTAAATAGGAAAACCTGGGCTGTCAGTTGCCTGCATTTGTCTGCCAGAACCTTGAAAATAGGTCATGGCCGCCAGGGAAAATTCCTTCTCGCATGACAGGCTGTGTGAACATGTTAACAGACGAAGATGAGAGGAAACACCTCCCGAAAATACTCTAAATGATGGAAATGATACACATTCTTCAAGTTACATCAACTTGTGATCCCAAAATCTTTCAATACAGAACAAAGAAATGTGGCTCTGAACTTCACACCTCACTTTCCATCCTGTCCTTGAAAGAAAACAAAACAGAACAAACCTCCTTCCCAGCTTTTCCAGCTGTTTCATCAGCCTACTTAAATATTCAACATTCTAAGTATAGGATTTCTTTCAACAAGCACCATGCCTGATACTTCTTAATTATATTAATTTTAAAATTCTGTCTTTATGCAAGGATGATACTCCTGAAAGATAAACACATGCATGCATACATATCTTTGTATGTGTGGAATTGCTAGTTCAGTCACAAACATAAGGGATCATTTATAATAACTGTGCTTTATCATTTTCATAACAGATTATTTTTTTAACTAGTAAAACTGAAATACTATCAAAATGCTTTGCTAAAATTTCATAGACTTTGATGATTAAATTAAGCCTTTGTTCCTACGTCAATAATAATAGGGGACCTGAGGATGAAAAATATTTCCATTTAAATAAAAGTAATCAGTATATGGTAATGGAAAGACCATCAGTAAAAAGTTCAGGAATAAGAATTTAAAGTCTGCTTTTATTATTAATTTATTTTTTAACTTTAACTTAATAATAATATTATCTTAATAATACTAGAAATAATAGAGTTACTTAATAACTTTTTAAATTTAGATATAAGTTTACTTATCTGTAAAATGATTAGATATAGATTTTAAGCCTACTTCTGTCTATAAGAAAGCATGATTATTTTATTTGAATGAAAGCTAATAAAAAACTCAAATAGTCCTAAATTTTGATGCACTATTACTTTTTAGCTATTAATTTTAACTTTAAATAATATTTATATTATGTACATGAAGGGGTACCTACAATAGCAATGGCAGTTAAATATGGTCTTGCAAATTATGGAAGGTCATCAGATCAAGTTGAAATTAAGATTTCAATACCTTTTCTTTGGCCACAATAATTCATTGCACCTGTTGCATTGTGCGCAGCAGCAGAAACATCTGTCATGGGAGAAAAAGTCCCTTTGGCTCAGTTAAGGGTCTTTGCAGGCATCAAAAATGAGACACTGTTAACCACATAGGTATTCGCAGTAATTAGGGCTTCAAGTTGTAAATCTAAATATTGGCATAATAAATTTGTTAAAGCATAAAACTCTGATTAAAGCTCTTGGGTGACTATAGTTTCCTAATTTGACATATTTTAGTTTGAGAAACCCAAGATTTGCAGGACTACAATAAGAAGCTAAACCTAATTATTCCGAATGCCAAACCACTGTGTAATTTTATTGGAGTAACAATGCAGCAACTCTTAATACTCCAAAGAATCCTTTCTGTTGTTGTTTACTCTCTAAGTTGTGTCTGACTCTTTGTGATCCCATGGACTGTAGCCCACCAGGCTCCTCTGTCCATGGAATTTTCCAGGGAAGAATACTAGAGTGGGTTGTGTTTTCCTTCTTCTCCTGGGGATCTTCCTGACCCAGGGATCAAACCCATGTTTTTTTCCTGTATTGGCAGGCAGATTCTTTACCACTGAACTATCAGGGGAGCCCAAAAAACCCTTATGTAGTCTGAAAATTATGAAAAACTTTAAAGTTCAGTTTTATTTATTGGACACCAGTGACTCAGAGAAGAGTGAGTGACCTGATTGCATGGGAAATAATTGATGTGCAGATTGAAGTCGGAAAACTGGGACCATCTTTCAGCCAGGAGAGAATTCCCAAACTTCTCTAATGGATTTTTTATTTTATTATTCTTTGGGTTTTCCCTCCAAGAAAATTGTTGAATGTCAACCATAGTTAACATGGTTCTTTCACATTCTTTCAAATCCTCTTCATAAAATTGGAAATTGAAGAGTGGAAGCCTCTCATTTGTCCATTAGGATGTCTAAATGTAAAGCTGTTATCTAAATTTCTAATATTTCCATATTGTGTTTATCATTAATAGAAACCAATTACCATGACACTCTCAGCCTTCTCTAGTGTATGCAGTTCTAATAAGGCAGTTTCCAAACTTCTCTTCATCCTGTTTTTCTTCCCTAAGCATGCTTACCTGAACTCCCATTCCAGGTAAGCAGAGTTTCATATCGCTATGATTATAAAGGTTTAAAAATACTGCATATACATTATCCTTCTATTTTTTACAAGATTCCTCATTTTTAAACTTTAACAGAAAAGCTTCTTATATCTTTCACTCTAAAAATTTAAAAGCATTTTGTAATGAATTGCCTTGTACCTGCTGCATATGCAAATTGCTACTATCCCGTTACACTGTTCCACCAAGATTCTTGAGAGAACTATCTTTAGTCATGATATAGTCATTCACTTTCCTTACAATCATTTCTTCCTTACTACTCTTTTGCTTCTCTTCAAACTCCACCATTCTATCGAATACTGTTTGCTCCAGCCACAAATAAACTCTTTAGAACCCCATCCCAAAATATCTTTAACCGTACTCATTTTGCGCCACTTCTCAGGAATAGTGAATAATGTTGATGACCCTTACCCATTTCTCACCCTTAGCTTTTCAAACTCTTCATCGGTGGTGGTGGTTTAGTCATTAGGTCATGTTTGACTCTTTATTATCCCATGGACTGTAGCCTATGAGGCTCCTCTCTCCATGGGACCTGTATGAGTTTATTTCCCTTGTTTTGCATTTATCTAATGGTTTAGTTCATTCATTCATTCACTCATTTTTACATTCAAGATATGCCAGAAATGATGCAAGCCCTTGCCCAAAAGGAGTTTACAAGCATGTGGTAAGCATACAATTCTTCCACTCGCCACGCCTTAAGTGTTGTATACAGTCTGCCCTTGATCTTTTGTTTCTCTGCCTTGATTCTGTTAGCAAGCTGTGTTCTATAATGGCTTTAATATGGTTTTTTAACAGAGCTGCTTACCCACGTGAGTAACTACCACCTGGGTATCTTCAGCGGCATTCTTGTTTGTACCTGAAATGTAGTATTTTCTTTGCTTTCCTGCCCATGGTCTGGATGAGTTGTACTAAGAGATCACACAAGGAGATGTATCATCTCTTTGCTCAGCAGACCAAGAACAGAGGAATTCCTGAAAGGCAGAATTCACTCCACTTGCATTTTCCTGGAAAGTAGCACATTTATTCTCTCATGAAAGTAAGTCATTTTGAATTGAGAGCATCATCTCACATATACTAATGGCAAGCCTAACCCATTTGATCCAGTCTATCCTTAGCCATTAGGTTGAACTGGAATCATTTATGACATCAATAAACATCAGAGTAAATGTAAATTGATGTCAAAAGTACATCTAATCAGTAATAAGCTGTATGACCATGAAATCTAGTATTAAGTTATTATTAGCCGGATAACAAAGCTATGCTCGTCTCTATGAAGTTGAAATAAAGGAAATCACTAGCTATATAATACCTCCTTCTTGCAGACAGGTATATTTGGTGGAATGAAAGGACTGTTGAATTTTTAGTAGAGAATCCTATTTTGATTGCTTACTGAGTTACTTTGGAAATAAAAAGAAGCTTATAAGCTACTGCTTTCTCATGTTACCAAATAAATTATTATACAGGACTTTGAGATGCAAAAATCAAGAACACTATAGAATTATTTATTTTTAAAACATTGAAAACTAAGTTCTTGAAGCTGAAATTACCAAATAAGGACCAGGGTCAACCTCTTTCTGAAAGTGTGACAGACAGTAAATTTATATAAACTGTTTTAAGTGGTCCTAGAGCATTTTGATCTCAGGTCCCCTTCACACTTTTTAAAACACTGACAACCCAAAAAAGCATTCTTTATGTTGTTGTACATATCTATATTTACTATATTAGAAATCAAAACGGAGAAAATGTAAAACATTTGTTTATCCATTTATTTAAAATAATGATAAACCTATTATATGCTGATGTAACAATGTATTTATTAAAATAACTGCATTTTCTAAAATAAAAAAATAGTGAAGTAGTGGCATTGGTTTTTATTTTCACAAACCTCTCTATTTCTTATTTTATAAGGGATAGGTGGATCTTTATATGTGCTTTTGCATTTCATTTGCTATAATATCACATACCATACAATCTCTGCAAACCCTTGAGAAAAGAGAATGAAAGGCAAATAAAGCCTTGTATTACCATGAAATACAGTCTTGTGTTACTATGAAGAGAGTTTTGACCTTGTAGACCCCATTAAATTTGCTCAGGGATCCCAAGTATTCCAGGACAACACATTGAGAACTTTGGGGATAAAAGGATACATGTGCTCATGTTTTTAAGAATAAGGGTATAGTTTTAAAGATTAACATTTTAAACCATGTTTAATTTTTAAGCACTCCATACAACAGTTGTAACAAGTATCAACAGTTTGTCATATTTCCTTCATATTAAAACAAATATCCCCACTGCAAAACCACATCATTTTGTCCCTCCTCAAAGGCAAAAATGAAAGAACTTCTTTTAAAAATTTCAATTTTTTAGACTCCTATAGGATCATAGTTGGAAATTAAGTATTTATTCATGGTAAACTGGTGCCTTGAATTATGTAGCACTTTCATAAATGGATTTTAGTAGTTCTAATGGCATCTCTCTAGCATTTAAAAACTATGTGACAAAGGTATTAATTTGGTGCTTGGGCAATGTGCCAAACACAGATGGAGTTTGGAAAATCTGCACTAATTCCACAATTCACTACAGTTCAGAGGTCTCTGATTAGAAACCACTAAAGCAAATGACCCTTAAGATACAGAGCAGAACACACAAATACACACACACAATCTTTAATATCAACTTTAATCTTGAAAAGTTAAAGCTGTCTCAGACATTATGAAGTAATTTACAAATCCATAACTCAGTGATCTTCCCATCACTGGTGGTGACCTCACTTAATGCCTCCACAGGGAGTGTATTAAAGAGTTAAAGAATGAAACATATTACTGAGATACACTGTTAACACGGGAAATTACACAAACTGGGCAGAAAGACAATCATAGTATGTATCACTGCAGTCTGTATCCCAACATAGAAAAATAAATTAGTGGAGACTTTCCTGCTTGGAAAAAGTTGAATTTCTTTTTGTCTTTTGTAAAGTCAAGTGACTATGACTCTGTCACTTCCATCGCAGAATTATGGATCCAAACCTTTCCTGTGTGATTGGTAAATACTACTAAATACATTTAATTTTTCTGGCATTCAACTAGCACAAAAGAAGAAATACAAAAAAAGTCATACAAGTGTCTTAAAATTTCAACCAAATATAGCCCATGAATGATAAATAAGCTAGTAAATAATCTGCAAAGAGTAGTAAGTGCTACAGGAAGACAATATGGCACTGCGAGGGACAATAATAAGATGAGAGGCAACTGCTCAATTTTTTATTAAAATTTTTATTTAAAAAAAATTCAGCTTTAGCCATTCAGGAAACTTGCAAAACCATTACAATAAACAGCCATGGGCACTTCCACCTGTGTTCTTGTGTTGTTAATATTTTGCCACATTATTCTCTCTCTTTCTCTCTACTCCCCTGTCCTCCCCTTCTTTGTTCTTCCTCTCCCCCTTCTTCCCCTTCCCTTCTCCTCCGTCTTCTCTTCCTCCTCTCTCTGTCTACACACACACACCCAAACACACACACAGACACACACACACACACACACATATATATTTCTAGATATGGTTCCAGAGATCTTTATCCTAACTATACCACTGCTTCTACATGTGTGTGTTTACATTTTACTGAAAAGGAGAGCGTTCCTCTTTGTATTTACTTTGGAGCTCAAATTGCGGGGCTGTGTCAGACTGAAGGAGAAAGAGAGATTTGCGGAAGATGATAATTCACTGTGAACAAAGGATGAAAATAATGTAGAAAGAGTGGTCCAGGCATAGGGAACTGAAAGTGTGAATATTCTTTTCTGCCCAAAGTCTTGCCACAGAGCTCTAATTAAATCATCTATAAATTAATCACCTCAGAGAGAAGCTATAGAAATCAAAAAGCTTTATTTAAATAGCTAATTAATTGAAAGTAAACCATTTTTTCTGGATCACAGTGAGAGTCTAATGTGCCCACGACAGTCCCGATTGATGTTTATTTCCTTGGCATCATAATTAATAAAGTCCCTTGGAAAGATTGAGGGCAAAAGGAGAAAAGCAGAAGGGGGCAGTAGAGAATGAGATGGTTAGATAGCATCACCAACTCAATGCATGTGTATTTGAGCAAACTCTGGGAGACGGTGAAGGACAGAGAAGCATCGCATGATACAATCCATGGGGTGGCAGAGTCAGACACAACTTAAAGCATCTGCCTACAATGCGGGAGGCCCGGGTTCGATCCCTGGGTCAGGAAGATTCTCTGGAGAAGGCAGTGGCACCCCACTCCAGTACTCTTGCCTGGAAAATCCCATGGATGGAGGAGCGTGGTAGGCTACAGCCCATGGGGTTGCAAAGAGTCAGACACGACTGAGCAACTTCACTAGCAACTGAACAACAACATAAACTCCCCAAAGTCTCAGTTTAGGAGCTAAATCTTATGATTATCTTATGACATCCTAAGAAATATTAATGAATAAATAAATAAGTCTTCTTCCCAGGGAGAAGACTTGCTTGTGCCACAGGAACACAAGTCCATACCAAAACACACTTAACTGAACATTTTTCTTTTTCAGTTTTAAAAAACTGCAAATTTCTCTCCCTTCCCCCATTTAGTTGCTCATTGCATTATTTGCTAACTCTTCAAACAAAGAAGTGTGTCTCAATCCAACTGGAATTGCATTTGTTGCATTTTATAGTCATCCCCTATGTTAGTGGATAAATATGGCCAATGAATGCAAGATTCATTAACATCTGTAAATTCTCAATAGTTGTATATCTGGTCATAGTTACCTTGTAGTTAGGGAAAAAATACATACATTGAAAAATAGGATGTGAGATAACATCCTATTGTTTCAACTAGTATAAGAACAAACTAAGAATAGGCTAGGAAAAGTGTTAAGACACTTCCCTTTAGAATGGAGTTCTGAGTCTCACCCCAACATAAGGTCAGAATACTAGACAGCTACATACCTAGGACCGCTAATTTACTGAACATGCAACTGCCTTGGCACAATTGTAATTTTGTAATAAACCCATTTTTCTTCACTTTCAATAAGGGTCAGTATTAAGAATGGCTCTATGAAAATGGTCATTTGAATGGCCTTTATACTTCTGTAAAATTATGATTGAAAGTAATTTATATGAAGATGATGACATCTCTCTAAGACACCAGAATTAGTTCCCTTAGTGAATTGTCATGCTTTCATTTCTCATCTAATGAGATTATTGTAACTCAATGTTACATCTTTTTAGACTAATACAAGATTCAGAGGAAAATCTTGGTTTCAGTTACAGAAACTTTTCCAGGCCAGTGTTTTTGAGTACCCACTGACTATTCAGACTCTTCATTATTTTTTACTGGCTATTGCTATATCTAAAGTTAAAATACTTATTATAAATAATCAGATATGTGAATATTAAATGAAAAAGTAACTCTAATGACCTCTTTTTGATGAACTTTTCATAACAATTGGGTGTGTGTTTAGGATATTATTAAATACACATTATTATTGTTTTATTAGATTAAAAACTATTAAAATACAATTAATCATTTACAGACAACTGTAGATAAACTTCTGGATGACATCAAATATCAATTGTGAGTTAATATTTTAACTCACAATTTTAATGCTTTTAAAATTGGCATGTAATTTAAGCAAGAAACAAATGACACGGAAATTGTTTTTAATAAAATATTATACTTAATAGTATTTAGAAATATATATGTATGTATATATAAGGATATACATGATACTTTACAATCCTCACTGTTCTTCATCCTGTTGGTTAGTAAATCTTAACAATTCCTCCTCCATTATATACTTTCATACATATCTTTCTCTTCTACTTGCTGCTGCTGCTAAGTCACTTCAGTCGTGTCTGACTCTGTGCGACCCCAGAGACGCAGCCCACCAGGCTCCCCCGTCCCTGGGATTCTCCAGGCACCACTTAAATTTCGGCCCTCATTAACTCTTGCTGCTAACAATGCAATTAACTAATGGGTTTCTCTTACCTCTAATCTATCCAATAAATTTCTATCAGATTAACTTTTCCAAAGAATATCTAGTCCTGTTACTCTCATGTTAAAAAACCTCCCTAGTCCACAGTTTCCTAGTGAGCAACAGTTTAAAACCTCTACAAAGTGGCTGTCATCTACCTTGCCAGCCTTATCACATCTAATGTGCCCTTAAACTGAATTAACTGCTTTCAGAATATGTTCTATAGTTTCCCCTAATGTGGCTCATAGTATACTACTTACTCTGCCTAAAGTGCCTCCTCTTTCTCTGAAATTCACAACACAGTTTAAATTGAACCATCTCATCAAAGAAGTACCTTGTTATTCCTGCTGTTCAACCATTCCTGGACTCCTCTGATACGCACCAGTGATACAATATAACGTAAACATGGTTTCTTCCCTCTGGAACTAACAGCCTGTTCACTCCAGTGGAATGGTTACTCCATCCTCTGAATTTCTGTAACACATTATATTTTTTCCCATGGTATTAGTGCCATTAGAAATTTTATTATAGTTATTTGTATATGAATCATAGAATTATTCCTCAAATTGTTTTTACAGCCTCAAAAGAGGTTAAATAAAAACACAGTATTGGAGGAATGTTTGTAAATAATTAAGCTAGTAGATGAATTCTAAAGCAATGACATTCAAGTTACATTTCTTAAGCAATTTGGCAAAGCATTTTTCTAAGCTTAACTTTCAGATTGTGGCCATGTTTTTCTTAAATAACTAAAGCTATTAGAATTATTTTTGGCTTTCTAATTTTTTGCCTGATGTGTTGCAAATCTTGCTGAAACTTGCATGTTACTAATGCAGACAGATGTATTAAATATAAAATTTTCTAGAAAACAAATATTATTCCAACACACATTCATTTGCCAATCTGCTGTGTCCTTCAAGGTCTCACTAGAAATGTTATTTCCCCAATTTCTGCTAGTCACAAAATCACTTACTTATTGAGTTTCTAATAGATCTAGCAACTGAAGAGAGAGAAGCAGGCACTTAATAACAAGTTTTACTTTTTAAAGGTTAGAGTTTAGAATACATATTATCCCTTTAAATTAGCCTATATAGATCCTTTGCTTTCTTAGGGGAAAAAAAAAAGCTTCCATGACCTCTAAAGGCACTTTAAAAAGGAAACTAAAGAAAGTATAAAGAAAAGCTATTCACTTTGGCCTCATTAGGTACTAATCACATCTAGTGAGTATGAAAAATAGGAATTGATTTCCCAAAGGAGATCTATTGGTTCTCACTTCCAAAACCTATCCGTCCAGTTTGAGAAAAAGCCATAATGGTTAATCCATACCTCTGCTTTTCCAGTTTCTCTAGCCTCATTCACAGACATGAGTAAGGATCTGGGTAAAAGAAGCATACAGTGATGAAGCTGAATCTGCTAAATTTTCACAGTGATAACACAGCCAGAAAGCCAGTCCATTCTTCACAGGACTACAGTGCTGGGTGCCCAAGGAGCACTCAATACTTCTGATAGAGGAGGATCATCCTTCCCCTCAGAGAGACATGAACTCAACAATGATGCATGGACTGATGCTCTTTGTGAGAAATCCAAAAGCCAGTTTAGAGGTTCCTGCACCCCAGGGACCTTGACACCAGCCTTATCAAAATCAACAGGAGAATTCATGGCATTCATCCACATTAGTCTCATCCCCCAGCTCAGGACCACACTGCTAGGAGAAAACTTCCAGCTCCCAGATTCTCCCTGAGGAGAGAGAGAGAAGACGTGACTATACAACCAATGTTCAGACTTCTCAGGGGGCACTCTAAGGGACTGGTTTCTGTCTCACTCAACTCAGACCCCTGAAGGTACCCAGCATATTCTGGAAGCCTGGGGACACTGAAAATAAAAGAGAGGTAGATGGCTTGGTAGTTCCAAAGAACCTACAGTAATGCAGATAGACACCAGAGAGAACAAGGATTAAAATCTTCTGAAAATGGAAACCAGCAAACACCTCTAATTTTGAATTTGGATGCGAGTAGTAGAAATAATGGGCTTCCCTGGTGGCTCAGCGGTAAAGAAACCTCCTGGCAATGCAGGAGACAGAGACGTGGGTTCAATCCCTGGGTCAGGAATATCTCCTGGAGAAGAGAATGATTACCCAGTCCAGTATTCTTGCCTGGAAAATTCCATGGACAGAGAAACCTGGTGGTCTACAGTCCATGTGCTTGCAAAGAGTTGTACACAATTTAGGGACTAAAAATAACAGCAACAACAGTGGATGTTATCTCAATAAGTACATCCACATAAAAGGTTTGAGAAGCCCCTGGAATCTCAGGGAATGAAAATTAAAACAGCAATGAGATATCACTACACACCTACTATAATGCCCAAAATTTAGAACTGAAACATCGAATGCTGATGAGGATGTAAAGCAACAGAAACTCTCATTAATTGCTGCTGAGTACATAAAATGGTAATGCCACTGTGAAGAAAGTTTGGTGGTTTCTAATAAAACTAAACATACTCTTACCATATGATCCAGATATCATGCTCATTGGTATTTATCCAAAGGAACTGAAAATTTATGTCTACACAAAAACTTGGACAAGGAGGTTTATAGCGCCTTTTATCATAATTGACAAAACTTGGAAGCAACCAAGATGTCTGTCAGTAGGTGAATAGATAAATATATCACAGTACATTTAGAAAGTGGAATATTATTCACTACTAAAGAGAAATTAGATATCAAGCCTTGAGAAGACATAGAGGAAGCTTAAAAACTTAATGCTAAGTGAAGGAAAGCATGTGTGTGTGTGTGCATGCTGTCATGTCCGACTCATTACCCCGTGGCCTGTAGCCCACCAGGTTCCATTGTCCATGCAATCTTCCAGGCAAGAATACTGGAGTGGGTTGCCATTTCCCATTCCAGGGGATCTTCTAGACATAGGGATCATGTCTCTTGTGTCTCTGTAATGATTCCAACTCTATGACATTCTCTAAAAGATAAAACTATAAAGGCAGTGAAAAGATCCGTGGTTTCCAGGAATTGGGAGGTGCATGGAATAGATGAAGGCCTGAATAGGTGGAGCACGGAGAATGTTTAAGGCAGTGAAAATATCTGTATGATACTATAATGATGGATACATGTCATTATATATTTGTGCAAACTCACAGAATGCATAAAACCCAGAGTGCACCCTAATGGAAACTGTGGACTTTGGTGATTATGATGTGTCAATGCAAGTTCATCAGTTGTGGTAACAAGTGCAACACTCTTCTGGGGGGTGTTGATAGTGAGGGAAGCAATGCATGTATGGGAGATGGGAGTACCTGGGAAATCTCAGTGCCTCCTCGGTTCTGCTGTGAACCTAAAACTGCTTTAGAAAATTTGAGTCTTTAAAAATATAGCAATAACAATATGTTAATGGATACACAAGACAAAAGATATAATGCGTGACAATAAGTTCATATGGGAAGAGTAAAAGTGTAGAGTTTTGTGCTCGTTTAAGGTTGCTAACCTAGACAGCATATTAAAAAGCAGAGACCTTACTTGGTCAACAAAGGTCTGTCTAGTCAAGGCTTTGGTTTCTCCAGTGGTCATGTATGGATGTGAGAGTTGGACTATAAAGAAAGCTGAGCGCCAAAGAATTGATGCTTTTGAACTGTGGTGTTGGAGAAGACTCTCGCGAGTCCCTTGGACTGCAAGGAGATACAACCAGCCCACCCTAAAGGAGATCAGCCCTGGGTGTTCATTGGAAGGACTGTTGCTGAAGCTGAAACTCCAATACTTTGGCCACCTGATGTGAAGAGCTGACTCATTTGAAAAGACCCTGATGCTGGGAAAGACAGGTCAGGAGGAGAAGGGGATGACAGAGGATGAGATGGTTGGATGGCATCACCGACTCAATGGACAAGAGTTTGAGTAAACTCCGGGAGTTGGTGATGGACAGGGAGGCCTGGTGTGCTGTGGTTCATGGGGTCGCAAAGAGTCGGACACAACTGAGCGACTGAACTGAACTGAAGGTTGCTATCAGTTTAAAATAGATTATTATAACTATAAGGTGTTTTATATAGCCCCATGGCTATCTGCCTGCAATTTGGAAGACCTGGTTTCCATCCCTAGGTCAGGAAGGTCCCCTGGAGAAGAGAATGGCAACCCACTCCAGTGTTCTTGCCTGGAGAATCCCATGGACAAGAAGAGCCTGGAGGGCTACATATAGTCAATGGGGTCGCAATGAGTCAGACATGACTGAGCGACTAACACTATGGCTACGTAGCCTCATGGCTATATATAGTTTTATATAGCCTCATAGTAAATGCAAATTAAATACCTATAGAAGATGCAAAAAAGAAAATGAGAATAGAATCAAAGCTTGTCAATACAAAAAAAAAAAAAAATTTCAGTGAATCACAAAGGAAGAGACAAAAAAGCTACAAGACAGACAGAAAACAATGATCAAAATGGCAATAGTAAGCCCTTCTCTATGAGTAATTACTTTAAATGACTAAAAAAAGCAAACCTAGATCAATTCTTATATTATGAAGATAATTTCTTGGATTTTCTTTTAGAAGCTTTACTGTTTTAGCTTTAACTTTAGGTATATGACCATCACAAATTAATTTTTGTATATAGTGTTGAGGTAATGGTAAAGTTTTTTTTTTCCATGTGAATATCCATTTGTTGAAAAAGCTTTTATTCCTCATTAGCGCCTTTGTTGAAAATCAATGGTCTATTTAAGTGTAAGTTTATGTCTGAACTCTTTAATATTCCACTGATATTTGTCTACTTTTAGGGGAATATAATACTAACCATTGTATTATAGACTAAATTTATCCTTGGATCAATCTAGATATGAAAAATGGTGTTCGGGGGAGCCAAAATTATTTGGCCTCTCATGGAATTGCCTTCACTAAACCATGCTTTGGTATTGTGACCTGGGCTATCATTGAGGACCAGTTATTTGAAATTCATCAGTACATTTATTATGGAAATGTTAAATGCATTAACCTATCTCTTCTTTATAAGAAAATGTCTAACAAGTTTCAAACCAGAAACAGTAATGTGTCTATTTCCTTGGATTGTGTCTAAACAGTAATGTGTCTAATTCCTAAATCCATAGGAATTCATTTTATGAAGCTATACATCCTGACCATTGGGAAGACAAGAGACTAATTTACTGATCAATTCTAATAATTCCATTTAAAAAAATCTTATCACAAGGCCCTATCCTCTGCAGGTAGACTATCCTTACTCCTACATCTTATTTTTCAAACTTTATTGCCAATTTTCTCTTAATGTACCACTCATTATATATAACTGGTTGTATTATACTTATATATGCAATCCAAATCAAACCTCTTTTTGGAGTGATTCAGAATCTAAGTAGAGCACTACATCCAATCCTTTAGAAATAGGTTTTGCAATTGAGAATAACAGCATTTGAATTAGTTTTAATTTATCAGATGTATAGGTGAGAGCCCCTATCATTTTCCCATGCTCTCCTGAGAATTAACAGGAAGAAGAGCCAGGGCCTAGTAGTTCTATTACATGTGTGGATTCATGTCCAATTACCCACTTTCTTTCTGTCACAAGTGGACCATGGTATCTCCTCTCTTCCAGTTTATAGTGTATATAGATGAGCAGCATTTTAAAGGAAAAGTGGGGACTTCCTGAGGGTCCAGCAGTTAAGAATCTGCCTGCCAATGCACGGGACATGGGTTTGATCCCTGATCCAGGAAGATTCCACATGCCACAAAGCTACGGGTTCTGTGCATCACCACTACTGAGCTCACATGCCACAACTACTGAAGCCCGCCCGCCCTCAGAACCTACGTTCCACAACAAGAGAAGCCACGAAAATAAGAAGCCCGGGCACCACAACTAGAGAGTGGTTCCCGCTCACTGCAGCTAGAGTGAAGCCAACGCAGGACAATGAAGATCCAGCACAGCCAAAAATTAATGAATGAAATATAAATAAATCTACTTTTTACCTATTAAAAAATAACGATAAAGGGAAAGTGGCTTGGACCTCTGTTCTTATACCATAACTCTAAATCAAGTCTCTGAAAATGTAAATCAAGCCTCTTAAATAAGTAAGGAGGTTGATGGGAATGATGAGGGAATGTAGCTACGCTACATTCTGTAAGGGGAGGAAGTAAAAGAACAACAAAGCTGTGGTACCACGTACACACCTCACGAAGGACCAGGAGTCTTCACAGTATCCTGCTGTTTTCAACTTTTGCCTGGCAGGCAGGGTGATGCAGCATGGAGTAAGTGACATCTTGCTCTATCTCCTGTCTCCCGGCCCATATAAAACACCAACATTCAAGAATAAATATCAGACTATCCATATGCCCAGAAATACCAGCAGTAAGCTTCTTTTCAATGTAATGCCTATTTTCTACCAGGCTCTATTGCCCTTTCTCTTGTTTAAAAAGTTATTGATTGTTTTCTATGCTCTATGTGTTGGGAATAAAAAAGAAATAAGATACGGATCTGGAGATGAAAGTGCTGGACTCTGAAGCAGGAATAATCATCAGCTGTCCTGACTCTTTTCTCCCTAGTCTTTTATATACTGCAAATCAGTCTCTAGCTTTTGAGAACCAAATGTCACTCTTCTGAGGTACCAGACAGCAGAAAGGTGTTCCATACAATGAAATGAAGTGAATCCAAAGTGAAGTTATCCCTCAGTGCAAGTGAAACCACACAGGAAGAATGAAATTATTCTGCTAAATTATAATCCTTCTTCTCCTAGAGGAAAAGCAATTCTAAATAAAATTAAACACATCCTCTATTCTGCCATCTTGCACAAATGTGCCGGAGAATATGTAAGTGACAAAGATAATATTTCAAAGCTCTATAGTCCAAGATCAACCATCTTAGCAAATTCTCATGTTACTTTTCACTTAATTTCAATCAACAGAATAATACAGTATGTACGAGTACTATATAGCAGAAACTAACACAACATTATAAATCAACTATACTCCAATAAAAATAAAAATCTCACTGTATTATACAGTTGGGTAAGCTGAGTTGTTTATTCTAGTTTAATGGCCGACACTTTCACTGGGACTTGTTCCTTAAGAAACAAAGATCCCAAATTTGAGGAAGAGTGAGCTATGATGTCTCCAGGTGGGTACCTTCGGGCACACCTATACTTCCCACTGTCTCTCACCTTGCCTCCACCAGGGTGGATCCATCTCCCAGCTGTGGCTCCAGGCAGCTGGTCTGACAGAGATAAGGGATCTTGGAATCTAACTGTCAGAGATGGAGAGCACGGTGAAGTTCAACTGCAGGAGCAAATCTAAAACAGACGAGCACTTGGAATCACAGCTGTTTATCTTAAACCTTCAGTTCAGTTCAGTTCAGTTCAGTCGCTCAGTCGTGTCCGACTCTTTGCGACCCCATGAATCGCAGCACGCCAGGCCTCCCTGTCGATCCCCAACTCCCAGAGTTTACTCAAACTCATGCCCATTGAGTCAGTGATGCCACACAGCTATCTCATCCTCTGTCGTCCCCTTCTCCTCCTGCCCCCAGTCCCTCCCAGCATCAGGGTCTTTTCCAGTGAGTCAACTCTTTGCATGAGGTGGCCAAAGTACTGGAGTTTCAGCTTCAGCATCAGTCCTTCCAATGAACACCCAGGGCTGATCTCCTTTAGGATGGACTGGTTGGATCTCCTTGCAGTCCAAGGGACTCTCAAGGGTCTTCTCCAACACCACAGTTCAAAAGCATCAATTTTTCGGCGCTCAGCTTTCTTCACAGTCCAACTCTCACATCCATACATGACCACTGGAAAAACCATAGCCTTGACTAGACGGACCTTTAGAGCCCACCAAATATAAAATTATCCAGTGAGAAAGGGAGGCAATTAATCATTTTATGCATTTGCTTTTAATTGATGTATCAAAATTTTACCAGTGCTATTTGAGTATTATAGCTTACTTTGAGATTCACCTCTGTTTCCTTGTAATGAAAGAAAAATTGTAATTAAAACCTAATCTGCCTGCAATGCAGGAGACCCTGGTTCAATTCCTGGGTTGGGAAGATCTCCTGGAGAAGGACTAGGCTACCCACTCCAATACTTTTGGGTTTTCCTTGTGGCTCAGCTGGTGAAGAATTCACCTGCTATGTGGGAGACCTGGGTTAGATCCCTGGGTTGGGAAGATTCCCTGGAGAAGGGAAAAGCTATCCACTCCAGTATTCTGGCCTGGAGAATTACATAGACTGTAAAGTCCATGGAGTCACAAAAAGTAGGACACGCTGAGCAATTTTCACTTTCAGATAACATTTTTAAACTTCTTCCAGCTTTATTGAGGTACACAACAAATAAATATTGTATGTATTTAAGGTATACAATGAAATGTTTTGATATATGTATACTTTGTGAAATGATTACCACAACCAGTCTAACTACCACATCCATTATCTCACAGTGTTATGATTGTATGTGTGTGCATGTATGGTTGAGAATACTTAAGATCAACTCTCAGCAAATATCAAGTATATATTAGAGTGCTATTAACTGATTTATTTATTTGGTTTCTTTGGCTCTCAGTTGTGGCTCCTGAGATCTTTGTTCCTTCATGTGGGATCTTTCTTTGTGGTGCACGGACTCTCAAGTTGCATGTGCTCTGGAGCTCCTGGACTCAGTAGTTATGACTAGCAGGCTTAGTTGCTCTGCAGCATGTGGGATCTTAGTTCCCAGACCAAGGATCAAACCCCATGTCCCCTGCATTGCAAGGCAGATTCTTAATCAATGCACCACCAGGGAAGTCCCTACAATAGAGTATTATTGACTACAGCTGCCATGCCCTCCATTTAGATCTTTAGTAATCCCACTTCTAGTAATTCCCACTAAAGGAATAGAACATCTCATTTCAAAGAGGTATCGGCACTTGGCACACTCATTCCAGGTTAGCCATATCAGTCCCAGCCCATCCTCACAGCTTACCATGCTCCTCCTTTATTTCATGGCTATCCTTCCTTCTAGGTTGCTTGCCCAACTGTCTTCAAGTTCTTGCACCAGACAAAGAATAACTTTACCTAGGATGTTTAATTTTTCTCAGTTGCATAAGATCATATCCTGATAATAAATGCCTTTCTATTCTATCCTCTGATCAAGCCCTGACTGCTACAATGATGTTTTAACAGCCTGTATGATAACGCTGAAAAAAGGACTTGGGCATAATATTAAGTTAAAACCATAAGTATGCAAATGTTATGCAAATTTAAATTTCAGTAGTTTCAATGTAAATGGATCCAAAATTCACCAAAATAGTAACTGTGATTTTATTTGAATGAATGGGATAATATGTAAATTTTTGTTTGCTTTATATCTTTCATTGTTACCACTTTTAAAAAAGTGAACATGCAAAAATAAATAAATAAATAAAAAGTGAACATGCATTAATTTTTAATTTAATCAGCAACAAAACATAAACTTGTTTTTGTAACAATAAATATTCAGAGCAAAGAAAAGGCAGTCACCTAACTGTGTGATTTTAGGTCCTTTTAATTCAGAGAAACACATCCTTAGGGGCTTTCTAAATGCTGATATTACAAAATATAGGAGTAGAAAGGGTTGTAAACAATTAGAGCTACATTTTCAATATGTTCTGCTAAGACTCAGCCACCACTTTCATGAATGCTAATTTGAAAAACTGGGTCATATTTCCTAGCACAAGTGTATATATATATTTTCTTATCAAAAGACTTAGTTTTAAAAGTGTGCTTAGTCACTCAGTTGTGTCTGACTCTTTGTGACCCCATGGACTGTAGCCCACCAGGCACCTCTGTCCATGGGGATTCTCCAGGCAAGAATACTGGAGTGGGTTGTCATGCCCTCCTCCAGGGGATCTTCCTTACCCAGGGATCAAACCCAGGTCTCCCATATTGCAGGCAAATTCTTTACCATCTGAGCCACTAGGGAAGCCCTAGGTTTAAAAGATTTTTAGGCAAATTCATTGAAATTATATATTCAAAGTATAAATTTAAACTTTTAGCAAATATATACATGTCTATCCAATGTCATATACTCAGACACACATGCAAAGAAATCCCTATTTGCAATAAATAATTTCCAATTTTTAATAAATTTGACAACCTCCTATGTATATTTCACTTAAATGTATACAAATATAAACTTATATGCTTGAACTCACAATTTTTGAATTTTTAAATAGTTACCTTATTTAAGTAATAATCCTTTACATGTTTCTAGCCAGTTACCTTTTACAAAGAACTTGCATAAAACCATGAAAAGACATTTTTTTTTTTTGTTTTTTAATTATTGAAGATACTGAGGCTCAAAAAGATTAAGAAATGAAGTTATGATTCTCATCATACTTTATTGCCTCTATTATTTACCTTATAAAACATTGTCACCAGGTTTGTTTCAAAAGTATACGTCTTTGACACTTCAAAGAAGGTATTCGCTTCCTTTAATGAACATACAAAAATCCTGCAACATATTAATTTTCAGTTGTTATGCAAATACGCTATTATAGTTATTTGATACATGGGCATAATAGGATCTTTTAGACTAATAAATGAATTATTCAATATTGTTAATGGCAATATGAATTTGTCCTTGTAAATCAAAATAAATTATGCATTTGAGTATATACACCATAATTATAGATATCTTCTTATCAGATTACATGTATGTAACTTAAAATGATTTAACTATATTTTGTCAAGGAATTACTTTCTCAAGCAGGTGTTAGCATACTGCACTATTAGTTTTAGTGGAAGAGTTTGGGAATGTTTTTTCTAAGGAATTTTTAGGATTTTGTTGTTTGGTCACTAAGTCATGTCTGATTCTTTGTGACCCCATGGACTGCCGCACACTAGGCTCCTCTGTCCTTCATTGTCTCCCAGAGTTTGCTCAAATTCATGTCCATTGTGTCAATGATGCCATCCAACCATCTCTTCCTCTGCTTCCTCAACCATCTCTCCCTTCTCCTTTCCCCTTCAGTCTTTCCCAGCATCAGGGTCTTTTCCAATGAGTTGGCTCTTTGCATCAGGTGGCCAAAGTATTGGAGCCTCAGCTTCAGCATCAGTCCTTCCAATGAATATTCAGGGTTGCTTTTCTTTAGAATTGACTGGTTTGATCTCGTTGCAGTCCAAGGGATTCTCAAGAGTCTTCTCCAGCACCACAATTTGAAAGCATCAATTCTTCAGCACAAGTAAGATAAATATTCACAGACATGCATTTTGCTTTTAGAAATTAAGAGCATGGTGTGTCTGTTCTTTCAATTTGATCATCTGGTACAGAAGTCGGCACAGTGCAGTCAACCCAGGAGCTAAACCCAGCTCTCCAGATTTTGTATGGTAGATGAGTTAAGAATTTTTTCAATTTTAAATGCTTGGAAGAATATTTCACAACATGTGAAAATGATAGGATATTAAAATTTCAGTGCCCATAAATAGTTTTATTGCAACACAAGTCCACTCATTTGTAAAATATTATACCTCATGGGAACAATGTAACACATGGTAATAGCTTCCCTAAATTGCAAGGTTCTTCTGTGGACAATGACAAATGTAAACTAAGCATAATATTATTATGTAACAATCTCTGATAAAATCTAAAATACTTTGTTACACTGTAAAAAAAGTCCACAAGACTTGTGTTCACATAGTGGGGGTGGGGGAGTAAGCATTTACATGTTTTACTTAAATGGTTAATCTTGATGGTAAAATGATAGATTTTTATTGTGGAACCATATTGGATCCACCAGGCTTCCCAACCCTGCAAAAGATTTGGAAATCTTTATTTTCTACTGTTTAAACACAATATGACCTAGGTAAGATTAAGAAGGTGACATGTTCTGTCGGTTCCTATGCAAGGGAGGCCAAAGAGAAAAAGAGAGAAAAGAATTAAAATTAATGATAAGAAAATTACTCCTTTTGTATTAGCATGAATGGGCTGAAAACAACACTGAGTGCCTGGAATTGCGGTCCTGACAATCTATGAACTCAGTCTTAGTCCATGACACCGGTGTGAAATTGTATCGCTGCTGAGCTGAAATCACATGCTAAACTTGATGAGTTCCTTTGTTTCTCCAATCTAGTTATTTATCAATAATTCATTGTTGTGGCTGTTACATTGTATGGTTACTCCCCCATCACTTGTTTGCAGAAGACTCCAGACCAAACAGTTACAAGTGGTTCAAAGTCTCATGCAAGTGCCTGGATTTCATTAAGGATGAGTTCTCAACTGATGTTCATGGTTTGTAACCCTTAGGAGATGCAGGAGAATATTAAAGCACAGATTTAAGCAAATGGACATTTTACATCTCTAGTTTCTTTTTCAGTCTAAAGTTCATTGCTGATTGTTGTTCAGTCACTCAGTCATGTCCGACTCTTTGTGACCCCATGGACTGCAGCACACCAGGCTTCCCTGTCCTTCATCATCTCCTGGAGCCTGTTCAAACTCATGTCCATTGAGTCGGTGATGCCATCCAACCATCTCATCCTCTGTCGTCCCCTTCTCCTCCTGCCTTCAGTCTTTCCCAGCATCAGAGTCTTTTCTAATGAATCAGCTCTTCCCATCAGGCGGCCAAAGTATTGGAACTTCAGCATCAGTCCTTCCAATGAATATTCCGGACTGATTTCCTTTAGGATTGACTGGTTTGATCTCCTTGCAGTCCAAGGGACTCTCAAAAGTCTTTTCCAACTGATAAGCAAATGCAATTAAACTTGTACTGACACTTCTATTCCCAAAATAAAGACTATTTATTTTTTAAGTGGTGATAAACACCTTTCTTAGTGATTGTCAGCACATCAGTTATGCTTTTTAGATCCAGCACAGTGGTGAATCATGACTTACTTTTTCCCCCTACTAAGAGGCAGGTTGTTTTAAGCAGTTTTGAAATGTGTTCAAAGTTCACAACATATACTAATAATTATAGCTAATGTTTTTGCCTTCTTACTATAAGCTATGTCATACACTTCATTTTCACTATCTCATTTATAACTTAAAAACCTTACAGTGGAGGTGTTGCTATTATTCCCATTTTATGAATTAGAAAACAGAACCTCACAGAGTCTGGTTTAGTTTAATTAACTCTTTAACAGGTACATGTGTGCTCGGTCATGTCCAACTCTTTGCGACCACATAAACTGTAGCCTGCCAGGCTCCTCTGTCCATGGAATTTTCCAGGAAAGAAGAATATTGGAGTGGGTTGCTATTTGGGGAAAGTAATTATTAGGTATTAGAGTCAAGATTAAGCTCCCTTGGTGGCTCAGAGGTGAATCTTGCTGCAATGCATAAGATATAGGTTCAATCCCTGGATCAGGAAGATACCCTGAATACGGAAATGGCAACTTACTGTAGTATTCTTGCCTGGGAAATTCCATGGACAGAGGAGCCTTGAGGGCTACAGCCCATGAAGTCACAAAGAGTCAGACAGGACTGAATGACTAAATCACCACCACCAGAGTCAAGATTAGAATCTATGCTCCCTTAATAACAAAAATTGTACTCTTATCTACCATTGAACCATCATGGTTTCTGTGCATGGAGACAAACAGATTAGAAGAAAATGCTTGCATAGATTTATTCTATTTTTGTCTGTATATTAATAGACATCAACATTAGTTACAAGTCTAGGAAGGTGACTTTTGTGAAGAAGGCAGACCTTAGGAGCAGGTTCCTCTGAATCCTCATCGCTAGCCATTTGCTATAAAACATGATATTTGCTTTCTTTAATACCCACTTACTAGTCCGCTAAACAGAGGTGATGGTAACTGCTTTGAAGTTTTTGTAAGTGTTATGTAAGGTAATGTATGTATGTATAGTAACAACCATGAAATAGGCAAAAAATAATTATTTTTTTTCCTTGTCTATATTTTCAACTATACATAACTTCCTTTCTATGGCAAAGTTGAATTAATGTCTTAGTCCTCCTTAATGTGATAATCCAGGTTCTATCTTAAGTTCAGAGATAGAATTTTTAAAATATTTATCACATGCTCACTAAACACCAGAGTAAAATTAAAATTGCATTTTAAAAAATCACAGGAAGAGCATTGACCTGAAAATCCTTTAAAGTGGTGATGCACAGCTCAACTCTTGGGGATGTTTATTGCAAACAATAGTAACAGTTCTGGCAAAGGGAACCTGAGGGAAAGAACCTGAGCACAGGAATTTGAGAGCGAGGTGATGCGCCAGGTGAAGCACAGGGGAAGAGGAAGGAGAGAAAAGAAGCCTCTCAGTGTAGCCCTCCAAGAATTCTGGCTCCGAACCAGACCAGCAAGAACACACTCTACTCCGAGAATTTCTTTCCTTTTATTTTTTTAACTTAATTTTTTTTTTAAGGTTTCCCATAGAGTCTCAAAACCAGCTTTTTATTTCATCCATGCAACTTGTGGGATCTTAGTTCCCCAACCAGGGATGGAACCTGCGTCCCTTGCATTGGCAGCGTGGAGTTTTAACCACTGGACCACCAGGGAACTCCCTCCCTCTGCTATTCTGATATCGATGTTGATACATCTCTCTGTCCTATATTTACCTTCCTGGACCTTAAACAGATATGATCCTCTTAGAATATCCTGCTTGACTTCTAATACCCTATGTTTGCCTACACTCAACAAGAAAAAAAAAACAAAAACTGAAATATTTCACATCGAGTTCATAGTCATAGTCACTATTTAACTGTCAAGTGTAATATTAAATTTGTGCAATCCTAAGGTTTCCAATGTAGGAAACAAATAGTAGAAATAGAATTGATTGTTTCTAAGATGATTTGTAATGATAAGAAAATGGAGGATGTGAAAAGTATAATAGTAACATTCAAAATGGAAGTAGCAATATTAACTGGCTATTTTGCTATTTTGAAGTTGAAAATGACTTCAGATTACTTTGGCTAATGTTGACAATTTTCAGGTATTGGACTTTAGCAACATCATATATCCAAAGTCACATAAATTATTTAATTCTGGTTAACATCTGCCATGGTAAAAGAAACACATTTTAAGAAATAAAGCCAGTATTACTATTGAAAATATTTTGGATATCCTGAAATCATCTTAATTTTATATTAAAAATCCTTGGGTCTTATAGAAATCTTTTATCTAAGAAAAAATTTAAAACAGATATTTATGACTACTTGACTTTGATTATAATCTTTTTAAAAGGAGAGGAAGGGAAAGAAAATACATTCTAAATGTTATATGATTATTATGTATATATATAATGAAAGGGGAAAAAATACATTCCAAATTATATGTATGTGTATATATATATATATATATATATATATATATGTATTGTAGGTATAGCCACATATGTGTGTGTTTAGTGTACAGACACACAGATTCCCTGATTGAAAGAATTTGAAAATTATAGTTAAAAACTCTTGGAGAAAAAAATAACCATTTGTTATGGAGAATTATAAAATCTATTAGCTTTATGATTACTTTTTATATTTAACAGGTGGAAGTGAGAAGTCTACTGCCAAAAAGGCATTTATGATGCTCTGAAAACAGTAGATGTTGGTATTAAACAATGGTGAACCTAAGCTCTCTCCAACCCCTAAATCTATGGGTCAGACCTTGGCCACAACACTTAACCTCTTTATCGTCCCCAGTCTCCTCCTGTCCTCTATCCCCTTTCTCTCTCTCTCTCATAAAATTTTTGTATGAGAAAAAGAAGAGAGAATAAGATAAGGTATATAAAATGCCTAACACATAAAAGGCACTAAATATATAAATATATATCAGTCAGTTCAGTTCAGTCGCTCAGTCGTGTCCAACTCTTTGCGACCCCATGAACCGCAGCATGCCAGGCCTCCCTGTCCATCACAAACTCCCGGAGTCCACCCAAACTCATGTCCATTGAGTCGGTGATGCCATCCAGCCATCTCATCCTCTGTCGTCCCCTTCTCCTCCTGCCCTCAATCCCTCCCAGCATCAGGGTCTTTTCCAATGAGTCAACTCTTCCCATGAGGTGGCCAAAGT
The DNA here is from genome assembly GCF_033118175.1 of Dama dama. Taxonomy (NCBI): domain Eukaryota; kingdom Metazoa; phylum Chordata; class Mammalia; order Artiodactyla; family Cervidae; genus Dama; species Dama dama. The sequence goes on along the minus strand of NC_083698.1, from coordinate 84,468,847 downwards.
ACTGAAGTTTCAGCTTCAGCATCAGTCTTTCCAATGAACACCCAGGACTGATTTCCTTTAGGATGGACTGGTTGGATCTCCTTGCAGTCCAAGGGACTCTCAAGAGTCTTCTCCAACACCACAGTTCAAAAGCATCAATTTTTCAGCACTCAGCTTTCTTCACAGTCCAACTCTCACATCCATACATGACCACTGGAAAAACCATAGCCTTGACCAGATGGACCTTTGTTGACAAAGTAATGTCTCTGCTTTTTAATATGCTGTCTAGGTTGGTCATAACTTTCCTTCCAAGGAGCAAGCGTCTTTTAATTTCATGACTGCAGTCACCATCTGCAGTGATTTTGGAGCCCAAAAAAATAAAGGCAGCCACTGTTTCCACTGTTTCCCCATCTATTTCCCATGAAGTGATGGGACTAGATGCTACAGTCAAGTACTTATAAAAATTATCATTGGGACTTCATTTTTTCCCCAGTGACCCTGATTAAACTAGAAGCAGAAACTGAAAAGCGAAGAGGCAGAGCTCAGCATCTGACAGACATAAGCTAGAGGAAGAGCTGCACCTCCATCTTTCTTATTATAATTAAGCAAATTGTAGGTTATAGATTTATATAACAAAAGACCAGTGACTATATTAAGTGAAAATGTATGAGATACTCCAGAGAAGAAAATGTCTGGCAGACCAATACAACAATAAAACTCAGCTCCATGTAGCTTATAAGAAGGTTAGTTAAGGACGTAGGCAGTGGGAACTCTCATACACTGGTAGTAGGGGTGTAAAGAAAACAAGGGCTTCCCTGGTGGCTCAGAGTTTTTTTTTGTTTTGTGTGTGTGTGTGTGTGTGTGTGTGTGTGTGTGTGTGTGTGTGTTTGTGTGTGTTTGCCTGCAGTACAGGAGATCGGGGTTGAATCCCTGGGTAAGGAAGTTCCCCTGGAGAAGGGAATGGCAACCCAGTTTTCTTGGCTGGGAAATCCCACGGACAGAGGAGCCTGATGGACTATAGTCCATGTAGTCGCCAAAGAGTCGGACATGGCTTAGTGACTAAACAATAAAACAATGAACTTGGAAAAATGATTTAGTGTTTTGTTTTAAAACTAAACATAAGCCTACCCTTTGATGCAGCAATTTCCATCCCTTCATTTGTACCAACAGAAGTGTTAGTATACATTTATTCATAACAGCCAAGCACAGGGGGAAAAAAACAGACTACAGACCTAGAAATCAAGATCATGCTTACCTGGGGAGTGGTTAAATGGAAATGTTCCTTTCAAAATGAGTTATTGAGATATATAGTCAGTGATTCTTTTTCTTTATATCTGTTAATCTTCATTAAAACAACTTTAAAACTAGAATACATGGAGAACACATGTAAATCCATGGCTGATTCATGTCAATGTATGGCAAAAACCACTACAATATTGTAAAGTAATTAGCCTCCAACTAATAAAAATAAATGGAAAAAAATAAATAAAATTAGAATACAATGATTAAACTGATAGTCGTATCCAAAAATGCAGAAATAAAGTAAAAATATTACTGACAATTCAGCACATGTATTTTGAGTTGCCTAGTGAGAATGGAATGGTGGTCCTTTCTATTCTATTTAGTTTTGTTTCCATGATAGAAACTCTCTTGCCCAATATAATATGACACTTTTGGACAAGAGTAAATAAGGTTAAAGGTGCAGATAATGGCTCTATGCAACTATATATCTTTTGTGGCCTTTGGAGAAATGATGCTTTAAGCTAGATCTTAAGGGTACTATTTGTGCTAAGTCACGTCCAACTTCTTGCAACCCAATGGACTGTAGCCTCCCAGGCTCCTCTGTCCATGGAATTCTCCAGACAAGAATACTGGAGTGGATTGCCATGCTCTCCTCCAGGGTATCTTCCCAACCTGGAACTGAACCCATGTCTCTTAGGTCTCCTTCATTGGCAGATGTGTTCTTTACCACTAGCGCCACCTGGGAAGCCATAATGGTACTATAAAATCAAAGAGTAAAATAGGCTGTCTAATAATTACCATTCAGTGTACATCCAGTCTGGAGAAGGCAGTGGCAACCCACTCCAGTACTCTTGCCTGGAAAATCCCATGGATGGAGGAGCCTGGTAGGCTGCAGCCCATGGAGTCGCTAAGAGTCGGACACGACTGAGCAACTTCACTTTCACTTTTCACTTTCATGCATTGGAGAAGGAAATGGCAACCCACTCCAGTGTTCTTGCCTGGAGAATCCCAGGGACGGGGGAGCCTGGTGGGCTGCCGTCTATGGGGTTGCACAAGGTCGGACACGACTGAAGTGACTTAGCAGCAGTACATCCAATCAGCAGTATTATACGCATCATGTATGTATGTCTGATACACTAAAAAATCCACATATAAACCTGGACTTAGATCACAAAAACACACCATAGAGCCATGCTTTATAAGAAGAGATATTTTTGAAAAATCATTCAAACTGGGAACTCAGGCATACTTCATTCTTTCACATTAATAACTAAAATAACACATTTAAAATGGTTAAACCAATTTTGTTTTATTAGAAGAGAGATACTCTTAAGTATCTCTTTTAAACTTTATCTTTCCCTTAAAACCTATTTTAGCTTCTCTTTTACGGGAATAGGTCTGTCATTTTTATTTTTAAAAGATATCTATTCACATTACACTCCATAAAAAGCCTCAGGCTTGCAGATGTTCCTTGACAATGCTTAGATTATTTCACTACTGGAAACAACTAAAATGTTCTTTCCTTCAAAAAAAGCTCTGTGATCATCTATGACCGCTAATAAGGATCTCATGATCTCACCAATAGTCACTGTGTGAAAGTCAAAGTCACTCAGTCGTGTCCAACTCATCACCCACCACCACCTCCAGACTTTTTTCATCTTCCCCAACTGAATCTCTGAACTCATTAAACACTACTCCCCACCCCTGGCTCCCACCAGCAACCACCATTCTGCTTTCTGTCTCTACAAGTTTGATTACTGTAGATGTCTCATACATGGGACAAACAATGTTTGTCTTTTTGCATCTGGCTTATTTCACTTAGAATAGCGTCTTCAAGGTTTGTCCATGTCATAGCATGTGTCAAATTCCCAACCATTTTAAGGTTGAAAAATATTCCATTGTATGCATGTAACACATTTTGTTTACCTGCTCATCTGTTAATGGACCCCTGGATTTTGTCCACATTTTAGTTACTATATGTAATGCTGCTATGAACATGGGTGTACAAACACCTATTTTAGTCTCAACCTTCATTTTTGGGGGCGGTGTATATTCGAATGTGAAATTGCTAGGTCATGGGCTTCCCTGTTGACTCAGCTGGTAAAGAATCTTCCTGCAATATAGAAAACTCGGGTTCAGTCCCTGGGTTGGGAAGATTGCCTTGAGAAGGGAATGTCTATCCTCTCCAGTATTCTTGCCTGGAGAATTCCACAAACAGAGGGGACTGGTGAGCTACAGTCTGTGTGGTCATAAAGAGTAAGACATGACACACTGACAGAACAACAATGGTAATTCTGTGTTTCCTCTTTTGAAAATAGCCATAGCATTTTCTACAGCAGCTGCACCATTTTACATTACCATCAACAGTAAACAGGGTTCCAATTACTCCAACACCCTCACCAACACTTGCTATTTTCTCTCTCTCTCTCTTTTTTTTTTTTGAAACTAGGCATCCTCCTGGATGAATAATTAAATTTTTTTCATATAGGGAGAGACACAGCGTAATATGTGCCTCAAAATATATTTGTATAAAGTGATGCATAAATATAACAAAAATCAGTAAAACTATATTGTTATTAATATTTTCTATATATTTTAGTGCCAATGTTATTTTATATATTTGGTTTTCTTTTTCACTGAAGATATCTGGAGTCTGTCTAGCTTTAGTATGAAATAAAGTCATAGTTCCCTTCCTATTTCATGGAATTCTGGAACATGAAGGATCTTAGAAGTTCATTGCTTGGTAATCCAACTTGCTCAACTTACAAACGCGATGTTTTGAAATATCCAGGGTGAGGTGGCAGCAAAACCAGGAGGTTCCTTATTCTTAGTCTCATCCTTAGGATTTTTTTCTCTCCATCTGTTAGAGGCATTTATACTGCCTCTAAACATTCATAGTAAAAAATTAATGATAGATAGAGGTACACAACCTCAGGAAGAAGAAAACACATCTACCTTTATTAACCTGTTATTTAGAAAATATCTCTATTAAGCAGAAAGACAACCTCAATGCATAATTAGATCTTCACCTTCCTGGAATGCCTAGAGTTGAGATTTGGAAAACCTACACATGCTCTCCATGTGGAGGTTGTTCATGATAATAAACATTCAATTGATCTGAAAGGTTTCATTAAAATACTGTCTGGGGCTCATCCATAATGTTGCAACTGTGACTGAAGAATGAGCAAGCTTCCTGAAATCCATTCTATTATAACACATATTTCAGTTCATAAATCCCAGCTCCTTCTCGAAATATCCCCCAAAGGCTGTCCTTCACTTCTTCACCAAATTCACTGGAGTGACACTAAACCACCCTATCCATCTTTCACTGCCTCACCACCGAGATGATAAATCTCCATTTCCTCCAGAGGGTTTGACACTTGGTGGCCCTCCTTCTTCTGCGATTATTATGCTCTCAGCCTTTTATGATTAGAATTTCTGATTATGCCCAAATCTGTGCAGCAAACCCCACATAAAAACTTGCTTACTTCTTTTAAGCTCATTATAAGTGGGCCTTGTTTTTAAAAATGAATTAAAGGGACTCATTTTGGAAGGGCGATGCCATGTTTCTTTAATGTTAACAATACACTGATCACTTGTCCCAATCATGCCCATTTGTATTGAAAATTTGTTTTAACCCCAAGGTGGCTCCCTTGTCTTTGGGGTAAGCTCATAACATTTAAGAAGCTTCATAAGGCTTCCCTCAGGATAGTCTTCATTTACCTTGGCTCTAAATAAGGGGAATATAGCAATCCAGGCTCAAAACATATGGACTGAATGAAAAAGTGTATTCCCATAGAGAATAAATGTCAACTTGAAATATAAATTAATTGTCTCATGCTTTATAAGAAAAAGATTACTTAAGTCTTGAGGACCTAAGAGTACATACTGGTCGCAGGGCTGATAAAAAGATAAATGAGAACCAAGAACCCCAATACTATAATAGTTTCTCTCAAATACTCAAGTTTTTTATGATTTTTCACTCATATTTTCATGTAACTTGTTTGCATGATTACTTGATATTCTATTATACTTTTAACAACTATTTTCTCTTAACTGATATGAATATCTGGGAAAAGAAAATCATACTGCTTATTTGCAAAATGCTGGAATTCCAAAAAGCACATTTGTGACTCAGTGTTTAAACTAGTATTCAAAGTGACTCAAGTTGATTTGAGTATAAGCTTATATTTATACTGGGAAGCACTTTCCAAGCATTATATTGCTAAATCAAAGATAATAAAATAGAAAAACTTTCAAATTCTTAAACAGATCAAGTTACTTTACTTAAATAAAACTATCTTCTTTGTCATACAAAAAAGTCTGTTGTTTGAATTTTATATATGTTGCAGGAAAAACAGTCTCTCTAGCATTGAACTTTTGGCATTATCCAACATCCAACTTTCCAGAAAATAAGCATCTTTAATATCTGAGAATAGATATCAGACTCATTTTATTCATAATGCCCAGAGCAATCAATGCCAGATGAAGGTAAAAGTAAAATCTCCCATTCTTCCTCCAAATCTCCCAGTAGTAAATACACATTAAGAGTGCTCTTAAACACACAGGGCATGGTTAATTACAGAACAGTACCTGCGGAGTGCCCTTGCCCATCAGAGCAGGGCTCTCACAGGCCAGGTAAGTGTAAGTAACTGTAAGTCATTCAGTCGTGCCTGACTCTTTGTGACCCCATGGACTGCAGCCCACCAGGCTCCTCTGTCCATGAGATTTTCCAGGCAAGGATACTGAGCAGGTTGCCATTTCCTTCTCCAAGGGATCTTCCCGACCCAGGGATTGAACCCAGGTCTCCAGCATTGCAGGCAGATTCTTTACCAACTGAGCTACAGAGGAAGCCTTTACAGGCCAGGTAAGAGAGAACAGAAGCATAAGTCAAGTACAGGATGTTTAAGTGTGCTGTGAGACATTAAGACATCAAAGTCAATGCACAGTCCCTGCTGCCATGGAGCTTACAGTCTTGCAGAGCTTCATCAGGTTTCCAAAGTCTACCCTTTCTGGGGTTATTTTTCCCTAACACCATGATGCTGTATCAGAAAGATCATTAAATAAATACCATGCCTCCTATGCCAACCTCACTGTCGCCACAGTGAATTTGAATCATGGTCTGAAGACATGTGTATTGATACACTTGCACCTCTATGTCATTTAATGTTTTCCCATAAATTATATTGCCTTTATCTCTTTTTATCCACCTGGTTATTTCTTAAGGATACTTAACCACATGCATGTGCTAAGTTTTGACTCTTTGCAAACCTATGGACTGTGGCCCGCCATGCTCCTTTGTCCATGGGATTCTCCAAGCAAGAATACTGGAATGGGTTGCTATGCCCTACTCCATGGGATCTTGACCCAGGAATTGAAACCATGTCTCTTACATCACCTGCATTGGCAGGTAGGTTCTTTACCACTAGTGCCACCTGGTAAGCCCATATACACTGCATTTGTATATACTATTATTATTGCCATCATCATATTATATTTTAATTACAATAACATGTGTCTATGGAATGCAGGAGATATGGGTTTGATCCCTGGGTCGAGAAGATCCCCTGGAGAAGGAAATGGCACCCACTCCAGTATTCTTGTCTGAGAAATCCCATGGACAGAGGAGAAGCCTGGTGAGCTATAGTCCATGGGGTCACAAGAGCTGGACATGGCCTAGCAACTAAACCACTACCATGGTCCTCCATTATTAAAATTGCCTGCCTAACCTCCAACATACACTTGACTCTAAACTCTGTAAGGGAAAAGATCTTATCTGTCTTGTTCTCCTTCATAGCCCAACTCTATCACAATGTCTGCCACAAATGAAGCCATACTATTTTCTTTCATAAGTGTCTGTGGAAGCAGAGTCCACTATTCATTCTATAAAGCACATCAAGAGCCTATTCTTAAGTTAGTTATCCTCAGGAAACGCCAGGCTGGTGGGGAAGGCAGAAATATGAGACACTAAACATAATACTAGATGACAATTATTCATGACTCACTATGGTAGAAAGCTACTAAAGAAGATTAAAAGAGGTAGAAATGTGTACAAGGTCTCGAGCTAGAGTGATCTGTCTGACCTCTTGAGTGGTGCAATCAGTCAATACTGGCAATGAAAGTTGGAAGCCTCCTTTAGGGCCTCCCTGGTGTTCTGTCTGCCTCCTTGATTAAATCCTCTTCATAAAGACTCCCTTCCTCCTCCTTCTACTTCTTAAACCCATTGATCATCTCTTCTTACCTCCTCCTCTCTCCTCAGAGTATCTATAAGTAGGGAAGGGTATTGGTAGCATGAACACAAACTGGTTTATCAGAAGCAAGATATTACAGAGCAAATCATTTATTCTTAAGAAAATATTTTCAAGAGAAATAAAAATAAAATCAGTGGGAATTGTCTTTGCTACATATTCTGCAGCCTAGAGCAAAAAAGAAAAAGGAGGAAAGTGCTTTCAAGATCAAGGAAGTAACATGTGTGAAGACATGGAAGAAGAATTGTGCTAAAGTCTATAAGAAGCAGTTCATGATGACTGGAATAAAACAGAGAGGGGTGTTAGGACACAAGCCTGGAAATGCAAGCAGATGATGGAAAAGGTGCTCAGGTTTCACTCAGTTGACAATGGGATCCATAAAAAGGTTTAGCTAGGGCGGTGATGCCATCTGACTTGTGTTTTGAAATAACAACTCTGGTAGTGGTGTGCAGGATGGACTGGAAGGAGCATTTGCTGGAGGCAAGGAAAGAGCCCAGAAGATTTTTGGAGAAATTCACATAAAAAATTAATACATTCCATATCTATTGTGCATACCCTGGTATATTGGAGGCATTCCATAACTATATTTTAGTCAAATAAGAGAAGTGGAACATGAAGTTCACCCACAACAAGGATGTATGAACTGCATTTATATAATTTAAGCAATTTAAAACTCTAAAAGGTGATAAGAGTTAATTCTTTGGTAAAGAGGGAGTCCAAAACTCTGTTGTGTTTTTTGTGTTCCTTTTATATAACCTCTATGCAGAGTAATATTAAATTACAAATGCAACCCCCTTCTTCATCCACTTTGGCATCCCTGCCTATAATATCTCACCTGACATCTGCAATTGCATAATGATTCAGTGTAATGTAAGAATTCTTAGATAATCTTGATATTTAAGGCTTCTACTGACTTTTGTAAAGTCTCAACAAAAACATATCTGCAAAATGTCATAGAGTAAGTGTCATCATTCCTATGGCATTGTTTTGCTTTCCTCTGTAAAATGGGAACATGGGGATTAACTAAATCAAAATTGATATAAATATATCATTATCAGAATATGATAAAGCAGATGGATGAACATATGCGCTTAATTTTAATTGTCCTAAAGATAGTACCTAATAAGATGCTTAGAGTCAAATGTTATCCTAAAATATCATTGAACATGTTTACATATTTTCCCGTTATGTACTTAATTCTACCTTGAATTTCCTACCAATCTGTTGAAAAATTTGATAAATGCTAGCAATAGACATGTCTTTAACTCTTTAATCAAATAATCATAGAATTTCATATTCAAATCCAACCGCATTTCCAATGCAGAAATCTCTACTGTTTTGCTGACAAAATCATCGGGGTTCTGCTTGGAAGGAGGAAATAGGGACTCACGCTTTCGTGAGGCTCCCTGATTTGAAGCAGTGCTCTACTGAGTAGCTTGCACTACCAGCCCTCCCACTGCCTTCTGAACCAACAGGGTCTGCAACTCCTAACCACAGTTCTTCAGATATTTAAATATCGCTCTTACGTTTTCCTTCAGTCTGGAAATGCAACTGTAGTTCAGGGGTGCATTAACAAGGGTGTGCACCAGAGTGCCTCCTGGGAGGATGGAAATGAGCCCTCAGGAAGAATGAACAATTTGTGTTCCCTTCTGGGTTGGGGAGGTGAAGGAGGTTAAAGATAACCCCAGAGAAGAGTTTCAATTGTGAGTGAGCAAATATATATATTTGTGTGTGTGTGTGTGTGTGTGTGTGTGTGTACTTAGAGATATAAACTTGGAAGCAAGATAGCATGATGGAAAATCCTCTGTCTTAGGGGAAGGTACAGAGTATCCCATGAAACTTATTCTTCCCATGATGGAACTGATTAAGAGGTGGAATTATTCTTGAAGCAGAAATTATTCTTCTACAGGTTGCATAGCCACTGGGTATGTGTTGTACTCAATATATCTGAACTGCTGTTTCTTGTGTGATTCAAGTCACATGTCCTGCACTGTTCTAAAACCAGACTCCATGGTTTTTTGGAAGCCATGGTGTATAACAAAATTACCAGTCTCTTGGGACAAGAAACCACAAGTTCCTTAGCAGAGCAGAAAAGCAAAGCACCTGAGCTTGTGTTCTCATTTTAAAAAATTAGTTAATAGACTTTGACTCAAAGTCTACATTATATGAATTCTGAAACATGCTTAATTTGCAATTTCTGAAGCCTTAGAGAACCATCATGTTTTCCTGCCTAGGTGGTTTCACATATTACACTAATCAGCCTCCTAGGGCCATTATAATTAGGCAAAATGAGTTGGTACCTTTCTTTCCTGGCCTCCTCCCCTGGAGTCATTTTACTTTGAAGTTTATTGTCTTGCTCTAGCATTAATATTTAAATTATAAATACAAAATTCCTAGGAGAATTCATTAAGAAATGTCTACAAAGTACTTTTAAAAACCTATGATAAATGCACAGAGTGAGGAGAGAGGTACCAGAAGTCAGCAAGATTAGCTGAACCAGGGCTGATGATCAAAATAGTGACAAACATGTAAGAAAAACAATTAAACTAGCTGTTGTTTAGTTGCTAAGTCATGTCTGACTCTTTTGCGACCCCATGGACAGTAGCCTGCCAGGCTCCTCTGTCTGTCCATGGGATTTCCCAGTCAAGAATACTGGAGTGGATTGCCATTTCCTTCTCCAGAGAATCTTCCTGACCCAGAGATTGAACCCACATCCTGCACTGGCAGATGAATTCTTTAGTAAGTACTGAGCCACCAGGGAAGCCCAATTAAGCCAGCAGTACTTTATTAAATGCATTTAATAATGATCTTGCCAAAATTCTTGCTTGAAACTCCATGACTATATCCTATGAGCCCTCCTTAATACATTATAAGATTCTTCAGTATCTTTCTGGGTCTCCCATCTCACCTTTTGCCACTCCATAAACGCTGTGCTGGAGTGAAGTTAACTTTGTGGTCCAATGTCCCTTGTTCTCCAGGCTAACTCCATCTTAAGCTATACCCACTCTCCTCACCCTACTCCCATGCCCATTTTGGACCTGCTATCAGACGCTCCTCCTTTGGATCTCAGGTTATATCTTTTCTTGATAAAGTTTCTCTTCGCATTTCTTTATATTAGACTAGCTGTTTTCCCTGCTTTTTCTCTTCTAATGCCTCTAATATAATAGTAAGAGCTCCATGCTGCCATTTCTGTTTGAATTGTCTGCCTCCTATCTGTGCTAGACTGGAAGCCTTGAAAAGTTCTCTCTCCATCTTTATAGCCTAAGAGTATATACATATATATATATATCCCACTGCCTGGCAAAAAATGAGGTTCCAGTAAAATGTCGTACATGAACGAATGAGTGAATCAGTGAGTGAATAAATGAATTGCTAGCAGAATGGCATTAAAAAAAATCAATCTGTGCCTTAGAAAGAAAATACACACATACACACTCACGTCAGTATTTTCTTGACAGTTTCAAGACATCGCTCTGCCACTAGAAATTAAGATTTATTCTTATGTAGGAACTAATTTATGTAAATAGTGTCCAATTCTGACATTCACTATTGAAATAGTTGGATCCTGAAAAATATCAGCCAACTAATCCACATTTATGGAGATTCTATTAAATGCTTAACTCTGTGAATTAAAGGTTTTCTGGCTCTAAGCCGGTGAGGGTGAAGAGTTGAGCATTCCTAGTGATGTCTTAAAGTTTACAAAACAGTGTTAAGAAGTTTGGCAACAAAATATCAACAGTCTTCTCACCTTTTGAAACCCCTCTTCTCTCCTTTATTTCCTTTGGTTGATCTCAATGCTTAAGTAGGCAGAAGTCTAGTTTTGCATGATTTTCTTGCAAAAAGTTGGGTTTTGTGGCCAAATAGAATAGAGAGAAATTTTTCTTAAATATTGACACGAGTAAGGTTCTTGTGATTTATAGTTCATCTAATATCACTATATTCCAGGAAAATGAACTAAAACCTTAACTTCATCAATTATTAGGATTGCAAAAGGGACTAGATGCAATGTCTAGTGGGAGACCAGAAGGGAATGCAGGAGAGGATGTTTTGTAAGTCACAAATCACTATTTAAATTAATGATATATTTCTTAATTCTTAGAAATATTCCAAGAGAGGATATGGAGATCTTTTTCACATGGAAGGATCTGAGAGGTTGAAATTAATGAGATTTGGTTAGTCCCTTGGACTGCAAGAAGATCAAATCAGTCAATCCTAAAGGAAATCAATTCTGAATACTCATTGAAAGGACTGATGCTGAAGCTGAAGATCCAATACTTTGGCCACCTAATGCAAAGAGCTGACTCATTAGAAAAGGTCCTGATGCTGGGAAAGACTGAAGGCAGAAGAAGAGAAGGGGATGACAGAGGACAAGATGGTTGGATGGCATCACCAACTCAACGGACATGAGTTTGAGCAATCTCTGGGAGATGGTGAAGGACAGGGAAGCCTGGCGTGCTGCAGTCCACGGGGCCACAAAAAGTTGGACACCACTGAGTGACTGAACAACAACAAAAAGATAAAGAATGAAGCCATGTTAGAATGAAGGACACGATGGCTGGGGAAAATTAGGTCAAGCAACCAAGAGGTCTGGATGTTATAGGATTCTGTAAGTTAACATTGAATTTCATAATTATGGCAAAATAATGATGAAATTGGAAAGCAGGCCAGTGAAACTGGAATGAGGTATAAGAGAGGAAAGGCCTACAAGTCTGTGATACAACTCAGAAGTGGGTGGTATAGTTGTTAGGGAGAAATAGTGCTTCTAAAACTACTTGTATATCATTAAGCATGGCATCCACATATGTACATGTGAAAAATGATTCAGAGACACATTTATAAAGACAATAGTATACATGCTTTAGAGTTCATGGGGTCTATACAATTACTCCATCAGGGTCTATTTCTAACTCTTAGGGAATGACTGTACTGTATTAAGCTCAATTTGATATCCCAATTGAATTATTTAAGGAGATCAGAGAAGGTGCCCCAAATTGCAGGACATTTAAATTGATCCTTGAATAGTAAGAGTTTTTTATTCTCTGTCCCTTCTTTCATAATTTTTAGATATTCTTCTAAAATTTGATTGTACAAATACTTCCTATTCTTTGGTTTCTTTAAATGTCTGTCTTATTTTGTTGTTGTTGTTGTTTTTCTTAGCTGGAATTGTTTAAAAGTATTTTCAGAATTTCACTTTTTAATGATGTTCCAATCTCTGTTCCCACATAAAAATCATATTTGCATGTATCTTTCTACAGTAAGTTGTCTGCAATATGCCAGCCTTTTGGTTGTTTGCTTAGTTAATTTCTTCTCTCCTTTCAAAGCCATCCTCAAAATATGCCTTCCCTGGCTTCCTAGTCTCCAACTAGGTCAAACAGCTCATTAAAAACAGGTACTTTCCTCCTAGCGTTTACCAGTATTAGAACCAAATGTGTAATGGAATAATTTTTGGTTTTTTCTGTCATGACCTCCACTGTTTTCCCAACACCAAATATGGTTGTTTGCATAGAGCAGGTATGCAAAAGATAATGTTGAATCAGTGAACAGATGTAAGACTGAATAAGGGAAAAGCTATTCATCCCCTAAGAAGTATATCTTTTAGTGAAAAGATTACCAAGTCATTTTAGAAAACTGCACCATTTTTGTTAATAAAAACAAAAATTAACTGTCAAAATATCTGCAAAATGTTAAAAATGATTATTTCCAAGGGATAAAATTAAAGGGGATTTTATCTTATTTTTAAATCTTAATTCCATATATGTTTCTACAGTTAATATTTATTACTTCAAAATTAAAATAAAATGCCTTAGTCTGGTTGGTTCATATGTTTTTCTTTAGAAACCCTTTTCTTTTTTGGTTCCTATCTATTACTTGGACTTCCCTGATGGCTCAGTTGATAAAGAATCCACCTGCAATGATATTACTTACTTAATATGTGAAATGTCCTCTCCCTAAACTGGCATAGTCTTATAGTTGTAGAAGCAAACTCCAGGAGATAATGAAGGACAGGGGAACCTGGCGTGCTGCAGTCCATGGATTTGAAGAGTCAGATAGGACTTAGCGACTGAACAAAAACAAGTTGTATAAGGCTTTACAATTTTCCAAGCTTTCTTACCTATTTTAGCTTATTTGACCTTCAAAAGAACTCCCATAATATATGCAGACAGGTTTTGTTCCCATTCTGCAGAGGATTCTGTGATCACACTTTCATACCTATGTTTGATAATCTCTTCTTTTTCTACTACTATATTCTCCAAGATCTTTATCACTAAAAATGTAATTACTTGTAACATCTAAATTTAAAAAGGCAGATACCTATGCTGTTTCATCTACTCCTTGAGGAATGAAGTCGTCAAAAGAGTGAGTCAAGGTTTTATTCTTCGATCCATCTTAACCACTTTACAAGAACTAGAGAGCTGAAATTTCCAAGACTATTAACTTTTTCATTCATTCAATAAATACTTACTAAGCAATGACAGTATATTAGGCACTACAGTTATAAGGGTGAGATATTTCCTCTGGCTTCATGGAATCTGCAACTTAGAGGAAGATAAACACATAAGGAAATACATGAAACTTTTTAAAAAGCTAAAGTGGAGAAGAAAACATGCAATGAAAGAAAACAGTAAGAAGGACTTCACTCAGTTGGAATGGTGAATAAACAGGCTTTCTGAAGTGTGAATGAGAATTTTCCAGGTGAAGTGTGGGGAGGAAGAGGGTTTCGGTCAGAGGGAACAGAATGTGCAAACACCCTGAGGCAAGAAAGAGCTTGGCTCCTCTGAGGATGTGTGGGAAGGAATTGCTGGAGCAGAGAGCTTCAGAGCAAGAGTGTTCCAAGATGAAGAAGGTGAGATCAGATACAGCCCTCCTCTTCTCATTAAATGAGATTTATTACATTCAAAGGAATCAGCTTGTGATTTCTCAGTCTTCATTATATTGAATCAATCTTTATCATGTTGTTGTTGTTTAGTTGGTGAGTCTGCCCAACTCTTCTTTTTATATATTTTTTTTTAATTTTTTTTTATTATTATTATTTTTTTTTTTCCAGTGGGTTTTGTCATACATTGATATGAATCAGCCATGGATTTACATGTATTCCCAATCCCGATCCCCCCTCCCACCTCCCTCTCCACCCGATTCCTCTGGGTCTTCCCAGTGCACCAGGCCGGAGCACTTGTCTGGTGCATCCCACCTGGGCTGGTGATCTGTTTCACCATAGATAGTATACATGCTGTTCTTTTGAAATATCCCACCCTCACATTCTCCCACAAAGTTCAAAAGTCTGTTCTGTATTTCTGTGTCTCTTTTTCTGTTCTGCATATAGGGTTATCGTTATCACCTTTCTAAATTCCATATACATGTGTCAGTATGCTGTAATGTTCTTTATCTTTCTGGCTTACTTCACTCTGTATAAAGGGCTCCAGCTTCATCCATCTCATTAGGACTGGTTCAAATGAATTCTTTTTAATGGCTGAGTAATATTCCATGGTGTATATGTACCACAGCTTCCTTATCCATTCATCTGCTGATGGGCATCTAGGTTGCTTCCATGTCCTGGCTATTATAAACAGTGCTGCGATGAACATTGGGGTGCACGTGTCTCTTTCAGATCTGGTTTCCTCGGTGTGTATGCCCAGAAGTGGGATTGCTGGGTCATATGGCAGTTCTATTTCCAGTTTTTTAAGAAATCTCCACACTGTTTTCCATAGCGGCTGTACTAGTTTGCATTCCCACCAACAGTGTAAGAGGGTTCCCTTTTCTCCACACCCTCTCCAGCATTTATTGCTTGTAGACTTTTGGATAGCAGCCATCCTGACTGGCGTGTAATGGTACCTCATTGTGGTTTTGATTTGCATTTCTCTAATAATGAGTGATGTTGAGCATCTTTTCATGTGTTTGTTAGCCATCTGTATGTCTTCTTTGGAGAAATGTCTGTTTAGTTCTTTGGCCCATTTTTTGATTGGGTCATTTATTTTTCTGGAATTGAGCTGCAGGAGTTGCTTGTATATTTTTGAGATTAATCCTTTGTCTGTTTCTTCATTTGCTATTATTTTCTCCCAATCTGAGGGCTGTCTTTTCACCTTACTTATAGTTTCCTTTGTAGTGCAAAAGCTTTTAAGTTTCATTAGGTCCCATTTGTTTATTTTTGCTTTTATTTCCAATATTCTGGGAGGTGGGTCATAGAGGATCTTGCTTTGATTTATGTCAGAGAGTGTTTTGCCTATGTTCTGCTCTAGGAGTTTTATAGTTTCTGGTCTTACATTTAGATCTTTAATCCATTTTGAGTTTATTTTTGTGTATGGTGTTAGAAAGTGTTCTAGTTTCATTCTTTTACAAGTGGTTGACCAGTTTTCCCAGCACCACTTGTTAAAGAGGTTGTCTTTTTTCCATTGTATATCCTTGCCTCCTTTGTCAAAGATAAGGTGTCCATAGGTTCGTGGATTTATCTCTGGGCTTTCTATTCTGTTCCATTGATCTATATTTCTGTCTTTGTGCCAGTACCATACTGTCTTGATGACTGTGGCTTTGTAGTAGAGTCTGAAGTCAGGCAGGTTGATTCCTCCAGCTCCATTCTTCTTTCTCAAGATTACTTTGGCTATTCGAGGTTTTTTATATTTCCATACAAATTGTGAAATTATTTGTTCTAGTTCTGTGAAAAATACCGTTGGTAGCTTGATAGGGATTGCATTTAATCTATAGACTGCTTTGGGTAGAATAGCCATTTTGACAATATTAATTCTTCCAATCCATGAACACGGTATGTTTCTCCATCTGTTTGTGTCCTCTTTGATTTCTTTCATCAGTGTTTTATAGTTTTCTATGTATAGGTCCTTTGTTTCTTTAGGTAGATATACTCCTAAGTATTTTATTCTTTTTGTTGCAATGGTGAATGGTATTGTTTCCTTAATTTCTCTTTCTGTTTTTTCATTGTTAGTATATAGGAATGCAAGGGATTTCTGTGTGTTAATTTTATATCCTGCAACTTTACTATATTCATTGATTAGCTCTAGTAATTTTCTGGTAGAGTCTTTAGGGATTTCTATGTAGAGGATCATGTCATCTGCAAACAGTGAGAGTTTTACTTCTTCTTTTCCTATCTGGATTCCTTTTACTTCTTTTTCTGCTCTGATTGCTGTGGCCAGAACTTCCAACACTATGTTGAATAGTAGTGGTGAGAGTGGGCACCCTTGTCTTGTTCCTGATTTCAGGGGAAATGCCTTCAATTTTTCACCATTGAGGGTGATGCTTGCTGTGGGTTTGTCATATATAGCTTTTATTATGTTGAGGTATGTTCCTTCTATTCCTGCTTTTTGGAGAGTTTTAATCATAAATGAGTGTTGAATTTTGTCAAAGGCTTTCTCTGCATCTATTGAGATAATCATATGATTTTTATCTTTCAATTTGTTAATGTGGTGTATTACATTGATTGATTTGCGGATATTAAAGAATCCTTGCATTCCTGGGATAAAGCCCACTTGGTCATGGTGTATGATTTTTTTAATATGTTGTTGGATTCTGTTTGCTAGAATTTTGTTAAGGATTTTTGCATCTATGTTCATCAGTGATATTGGCCTGTAGTTTTCTTTTTTTGTGGCATCTTTGTCCTTCTTTTTATATATTTTAATTGGAGGCTGATTACTTTACAATATTGTGGTGCTTTGTACCATACATTGACATGAATCAGCCGTGAGTGTGCATATGTCCCCATCCTGAACCCCCCTCCCACCTCCCTCCCAAACCCATCCCTCAGGGTTGTCCCAGTGTACTGGCTTTGAGTGCCCTATTTCATGAATCAAACTTGGACTGGATCTATTTCACATATGGTAATATACATGTTTCAATGCTATTCTCTCAAATCATCCCACCCTTGCCTTCTCCCACAGAGTCCAAAAGTCTGTTCTTTATATCTGTGTCTCTTTTACTGTCTCACATATAGGGTCATCATTACCATCTTTCTAAATTCCATATATATGCATTAATGTACTATACTGGTGTTTATCTTTCTGGCTTACTTCACTCTGTATAATAGGCTCCAGTTTCATCCACCTCATTAGAACTGATTCAAATGTGTTCTTTTTAAGAGCTGAGTAGTGTTTGATTGTGTATATGTACCACAGCTTTCTTATCCATTCATCTGCCAATGGACATCTAGGTTGCTTCCATGTCCTGGCTATTAGAAACAGTGCTAGAATGCACATTAGGGTACACGTGTCTCTTTCAATTCTGGTTTCCTTGGTGTGTATGCCCAGCAGTGGGATTGCTGGGTCGTATGGCAGTTCTGTTTCCAGTTTTTTAAGGAATCTCCACACTGTTCTCCACAGTGGCTGTACAAGTCTAACTCTTTTTTGATCTCATAGACTATAGTCTGCCAGGCTCCTCAGTCCATGGGATTTCCCAGGCAAGAATACTGGAGTGGTTACCATTTCCTTCTCCAAGGAATCTTCCCAACCCAGGGATCTAATCCACATCTCCTGGATTGGCAGGTGTATTCTCTATCAATGAGACACCAGGGAAGCCCAGTCTTTACCTTAAGTCCTCTCTATCAATTTCCAATAATAACTTCAAGACATGAGCTACCTTCCGACATTAAAAAAAACTTCACTTTGTTTATTATGCTCATTTTGTGCACTGCACAGAGGAAATTGAGTGTCACTGTGATGTAGGATAGTACTTCTTAATTAGCAAATTTTTTGCTATTTTTACATCATTATTATTTATCTTTAATTTTTACAAATTCTTAGAACCTTATATATATGATTCCATATAGAAAGCTGGTGATAAGTAACTTCCTAATTAACATGCAAACAGTTTATTTATGAAATAATAGAAATGAGAACTTAAACTGCCATAGAAACTCCACAAAGAACCCTGTAGCAGATTTTTGAAATACAAGGAATATTAATCAATGATTTGTTGTAAGTTTAGATTTTCTTTTACTGGAATCTTATTACATATTGTCAATATGACTTTTCCAACTACAGCCAAAGGTGTAAGCACGCTTCCCTTGTGGCTCAGACAAAATCATGTATGTGCAAAATTGATGACTCATAACTGATCATATGGCTCATAACTGAGAGTGTAGCTCATCAAGATGATAGATCTAGATAAAGGAATCATTTCTATATAACGAAATCCAAGTAAGACATGAGGTTTCTAAGGGAGGGAATGCAGAGGCCACTTAACCTAGGGGAAAAGAAACCTCTTACTGTTCACTCAGGAAAGAAGAAACAAGGATAGAGAGAGATACAAATGCAATCACAGAAATGAGGGTATCACTGGGTGCTAGTGTGAAGGTTGACCTTCAAGACAACAGTGATACACTGAAGAGAGCTCTCAATAGTGCTGCAGTCAATATATGCACTTTTTTGTTGTTAATGGAGGAAAAAACTGAAAAATGCTCATTAGATTGGATTTAAAGACAATATTTTGTGATCTTATAAACATAATTTTCCAGGGAAACAAATCAAAATTTAGATATATGTATATTTGAGTATTTATTTAACTTGATCAGTTCTATAACTGACATTACACCTGTTGGCTTCATAGTGTCCTCTAAAATTCTGATTATGAACATTTCTGTGACAGTGAAAACTTATTTGCACACTAGAAAGGTAGAACTCTGCATCATAAAGGTGAAATTTTAAAAACCTATACTTTTTAACACTCTACTTTTCTACTCTCAATTCAGGGAAGACAAGCATTTCCAGTAATTTTGAACATATTAATCATGCCTTAAATTAGAGCTCTCGATACAGTCTGCTTAACATCGCTTTGCCATTTGAGTTTGGTATTTTAACTAACAAGACCTTTTCTCGTGAATCCTAGTGTGTTAGCTATGTACACAAAACCCTCAGATCATTAGGTTAGTTGGTTCAGTTGATTAGAGAACACATTTCTAATGCAAATAAGGTCATTAAATCCCCCAGAAGCCAGTTACCTTTGTCCTTAGGGCACAGTCTACACTGAAAATAATAGCCAGTTTTCTTATCATGTGTACCTTTAGCCTCAAGGTAAACCAGATGAGAAAATGAGGATGACAGAGCTCAAACCTCTATGCAGTGGAGTACAAAAAGCAACTCAGCTCATTCTTCTAACAATGTATGGAAATGCTATCTTCTTGTAGGGAAAAAATAAGCAGTGTTTGATGTGACAGTCTCTTATAATTGGATCAATTGATCATCATTGCTTCTGCTTGTATACTTACATATCTATAAAAGTATATTTGTACAGAAGAAGGCTAGAAAAATGAGAAAGACATTACATTAGGGAAAGGGATATACTGAGATTGGAATAGAGGGAATTTAGAAATCATCTCTTCTCATTTTACAAAAAGGAAGACTGAGGACTGCCAAGAATGAGGGAGTGACTTATCCACTGTCACTGGGATTATAGGGAAAAAAAAAAAACCCTGAGTATCAGAGATGGTTAATTTTATCTGTCAAGTTGGTTGAGCCACCTTACCCAGATATGTGGATAAACGTTCTTCTGAGTGCTTCTGTAAGGGCATATTTGGATGAATCTCTTGCAGTAGGAAATGGCAACCCACGCCAGTATTCTTGCTTGGGAGATTCTATGGACCGGAGAACCTGGCGGGCTACAGTCCATGGGGCCGCAAAGAGTCAGACACGACTGAGTCGTCTGAGCACAGAAAATGATACGCATACAGCATTTAAACTAGGGGACTTGGTGTATAACATAAAGCAGATTGCCCTGCACGTGATGTAAACAGACAAAAGTAGGAGTGGAATAGAGTTGGTCAAGTTAAAGACTGGCCCCATACAGCATTCTAAGAGCTCTTGGGAAGCTGAGGCAGTCCAGGGAGTCATCTTCAGTTTTTCCGTTTTTTAGAAAAAGTCCTCTTTTTGAGATAGAACTCTTTTAAATCCTAGTGCTGCTTTCCAGCTGTGTGATTTCAGATGTTTCTAGTGTATTATTTGATAGACAGCAAAATCTTCATATACCCAGGATTTTCTTTCCTTAATTTTAGGAAAAAACAGGTTTCTCTCGTTGCTGCTCCCCATCTCTCCTTGAGAAAATGAGGCATGATTACTGAAGTGCTTCTGGAAGAATTGCATCATCTTGCATGTAGAATTCCTTTGGGTGGAATTTAGTAAGATGTATGCAGGTGAAAGCTCACTTTTCAAAATGTGCCTTGTTTTTTTTTTGTTGTTGTTGTTGTTTTTTTTTTTTTAATGATTCTCATTTAGCACTAGTTATCCTATTAGCCACAGATGTTTATTCCACATTATCTAAATGCCATATCAAGATTCAATGCTTAGCAACTTGCTCTCTGGTTTTGCTCTTTTGGATAATTCATTCTGAAGTGACAGGTACCTCGGACAGGAGGTGTGGCTCTTCTGCAGTCTATGATTGTGGGGTTCAAAGTTGTGGTAGGAGTGAAGGCAACATGCAACTACCCCTCAAACACAGAAAAGTATTCTTCTGAAGCACAGCAAGATGTGCCTGGAGGCCTCAGTACACCTCGTTTACTCCCTGTTCCTCCTCCCCAAGACACATACTTAACATACTCCATAAAACTTAGATATAGGCAATGTAGCATTTAAAAAATAAATGCTAATGTTCGTCAAGTTTCTGGGGGAAAAATAAGATTAAGAATAGTTCTAAAAAATTATAAGAACATGAAACATGTGATTTCATATAACTAGCAAAAGATTTCTCAAGTTTGACAACTTAAATAATACTGAGTGTAAATATATATAGATCTTCTTATTTTCATTGAGGCTGTGACTTTCAGCCCACAGCCAGAAAAGGACTAAACTCCTGAGTCAAAGAGCCTGTAATGAACTGAATTCTACCAAAAACCACAGAGAGAATTTGTAAACAGATCCTGCTACAACAGAACCTTGAGATGACTGTGGTCATAGCTTATGCCTGCCTGGGAACTTGGTAAGTGACTTTGACTTGAACTGAAGGACCCAACTAAATTATGCTTAAATTCTTGACCCATAGAAACTGTAAGATAGTAAGGGTTGTTTTAAGCCTCTAAGTCTTGGAGCAGATAGATAATTTATACACACTTCATAAAATGCTCCTAGTGGATACTAATCTCCTTCATGGCTGAATGATAACCATCATTTTGGAATTTCATCACAAATTATTTTGCATTGTATGCATGCGTGCTCAGCTGCTGAGTAATGTCTGATTCTTTGTGATCCCGTTGACTGTAGCCCACTATGCTGTTCTGTCCATGGGGTTTCCCAGGCAAGAACACTGGCGTGGGTTGCCATTTCCTTCTGCAGGGGATCTTCCCAACCCCTTGTCTCCTGCATTGGCAGGTGGGCTCTTTTTACTGCTGAGCCAATTGGCCACTTTTAAATGCTGTTCTGCAGAGCCCTAATGGGTGAAAAGTGAAAGTGAAGTCACTCAGTCCTGTCCGACTCTGCGACCCCATGGACTGTAGCCTACCAGGCTTCTCCATCCATGGGATTTTCCAGGCAAGAATACTGAAGTGGGTTACCATTTCCTTCTCCAGGACATCTTCCCGACCCAGGGATTGAACCCGAGTCTCCTGCATTGTAGGCAGACGCTTTACTGTCTGAGCCACCAGGGTATGGATGTTTAAATATGCACTTGTTTGTGTGTGTGTAATGTGGTTTTGTGTTTAAGAGGAAAGTCTAAAGGATAAAGTTAAGTGAGCAGGACTCTAGTCCCATTTCCCCTGACTTAACTAGAACACTTCCTCTTTTACCTTCTAAATATATTAGGATATAAGTTTAATTGGGGAGTGAGGATGTTATCATTTAAAGTTTTAAAATTACTAACAAATATTTCATGCATTATGTCTTGTCTACCACTGAACTTAATACAATATAAGCTTTTTAAAAACCAGGAACAAGGAACAATTAAATACTCTTAGGCAGCCTGGAATTTTCTTTCAGGTATTCAAATCTAAAGTTTTTAACCTAGAACTCTGAAGTTGCACTTTATAAAATATAATATTCTCAGTCAGGTACTATAAAACTAGAGAGTCTATAAATCAGGCAACAGTATTACCACTTTACAGTTTGAGAATGTGATTAGCACGACAATAAATTTAGGGAACAAAATCGATTCTATGCCTGAATGACCATTTAAGCCATAAAATAATAGATTCTCAGAATTGAAAAAGATCATAAAGGTGATCATTACTTAAAATACACACCCGATACCTTAACCTCCTTATAAGCTCTTATCATGTGGTTAGTCTGTTCCGCAAAAGTGTGATACCAAACTGGATGCTTAAAGAATAAGTTCACAACTTGGACTGAGGATATCTTCCCTGGAAATCCAGAATTTTAGTACACACATCCTCAGTAAGAATTAGATAAGCTTATTCTAATTGTAAAATCAGTGCCCATGGAAGTAAACTATTCTGTAACTGTAAGAAGGTACAACACAGTACCTCCATTCATTCATTCATTTATACTTTCATTTGTTCTCTACTGCACACACAACTTTTCAAAAATGTTGTCTACATTCATCTACTCTTCTCCACTTGCTCACCCTTCCATTCATTACACAATTCTCTGTACTATGTCATCCTCTTATACTCCTCAACTGAAATTGCTCTTGCTAAGGTTAACTATGATTTTATATGACAGTATTTCTTCCTGAGACTCTAACACATGATTGGAATGCCAAATCATCAAGATGTTAGAGTTCATTGGATATTGAAGATAAGAGGAAATGAGGGCCAAAGATGGTTCCTAAATCAGTTTTAATAACCAGGTTACTGCATCTTCAATCTGCATCCCAAGGATATTTCTGGAGTGCTTGCTCAGATTTGCCCCACTCCCAACCCTTAATATCTCTTAGATTTTGTTGTGATCATGTCAGTACTCTTTAAAGAGAGTACCAAAAAGGGGAGAAGTTCAATGAGGAGAGAGAAAAATCATGAGGAAAGAATAAGAGTGGAAATAAAAGGAGGAGTTCTTGATTGTGAGTTGGAAGTGAGGCGTGACAACAGAAAGTTTTGGGCGCAGCTGTGGCATGTAGCGACTTGATTAGCAGTTGGAACAAGCAAAGTGATGTTAAGGGATGTTGTGTTTATCTTTTAAAAACAAAAAAAATTTAATAGCTATTTAATGCAGTAGCTCAGCAGTAAAGAATCCACCTGAAATACAGGAGATGAGGGTACGATCCCTGGGTCAGGAAGATCCCCTGGAGAAGGAAGTGACAACTCACTCCAGTATTCTTGCCTGGGAAATCCCATGGACAGAGGAGCCTGGCGGGCTACAGTCCATGGGGTCATAAAAGAGTCACATACAACTTAGAGACTAAACAACAAAAACAACAATATGACATTTAGACATCCATTTTACTTTTTCCCTAGGGCCTACAAATGCTAAGGTTAGACTTTTGTATTATTATGTTTCAAATGGTGTGAGAGAGGTGAACAAGGTGGAAAAGACATTTCAGGGAGGATTTTACATACATAGAGCTGTAAAACAGGCTAGCATATTTGTCTAGCCTTACAATTTCTGCCTTTTGATGGATTAATTAATCTATTTGTATTTAATGCTGTTATAGATATATTAGGATTTATATCTGCCATTTTATTTTTTGTTTTCTATGTATCTCTCTTTTCTTTGAGCTTCTATTCCTCCTTTACCACCCTCTTTGCATTAAGTAAATATTTTCTAATGTGTCATTTAAAAATTTTTTACACTATATATTTTTGAAGTTTTTAATTTCTAGTATTTCTTTTTTTTTTTTAGTTATTACTCTAAGGTTTGCCACATACATCTTAACATAGACTCAGCTTTATATTTATACTCATGAAATTACAATGACACATAGAAACATTTTTCCTATATGTTTCTATTTTTTCCTTTTTGTGGTATTATTATTAATACATCAATTAATGTATAATCCTAGTAATACATTGTTCTAATGACAGTCAACCTGTGAATTAACCATCCATGCAGTCAAAAATCCACATAAAACTTCACAGTTGGCCCTCCATATCCATGGTTCTGTATCTGTGAATTCAACCAAACTTGGATGGTGTAGTACTGTTGTAAGAATTTAGCAAAAAAAATCTGCAAGCAAGTGGATCTGCACAGTTCATCTGTTGTCATTTTTGTAGCCTATTGCAGCTTTGCTTCTACCCACCTCCTGCTATTACTGGCAAATATATTACATTTCTATACAGTAAACACTCAAAAATATATTATATACATATTATTTTATATAATTGCTTTTAAAATCAGTTGAGAGAAGAAAGGAAAAAACAATCAATTTATGCTGTCTTTTATAATTATAGTTACCTTTCTCCATTTTTTGGATTTTTGTCAGTGGATTCAAATTACCATCTGGAATTACCCACTTTTATCCTAAAGAACTTCCTTTAGTATGCCTCATAAGGCAAGACTGCCTGTCAAAAATTCTTTTTTGTTTTTCTGAGACTGTCTTTGTTTAGCCTTCAGCTTTAAAAGATAGCCTTGTTGGATTCAGGACTCTTGGGTGGGGGTTTTTGAGCACTTTGAGTATGTAATTCCACTGCCTTCAGTCATCCAGTATCTATGCTGGAAAATTGGCCGTTAATTTTATTGACTTCCTTGGCAAGTGATGGACTTCCCAGGTGACTCACTGGTAAAGAATCTGCCTGCCAATGCAGGTGATACAAGTTCAATCCCTGGGTCAGGAAGATCCCCTGGAGAAGGAAATAGCAATCCACTCTAGTATTCCTGCCTGGGAAAGCCCACGGACAGGGGAGCCTGGCAGGTTACAATCTATGTGGTTACAAAGAGTTGGACACAACTTAGCAGCTAAACATCAACAACTTGTAAGTGATGAGTCATTTTTCTTTTTCTACTTTCAAGATTTTCTCCATTCTTGACTTTCAGTGATTTAATGTAATGTGTCTGTTTATAGATCCTACTTGGAGTTTGTTGAGTTTCTTGGATGTGTGATAGTGAAAGTGTTAGTCATTCAGTTGTGTCCAACTGTGACAACATGGACTGTAGCCTGCCAGGTTCCTCTGATCCATGGAATTCTCCAGGGAAGAATACTGGAGTGGTAACCATTTCCTTGTCCAGGGGATCTTCCCCACCCAGGGGTAAAACCTGGATCTCCTGCATTTCAGGCAGATTCTTTACCATCTGAGCCACCAGGGAAGCCCCCTTGAGTGTGTAGGTTAGTGTTTTTCAAAAAAAAATTAGGGATGTTACCAGCCATTATTTCTTAGAATAATTTTTCTGCCTCTTTCTTTCTCTGAATGACATTCCCACTTTAGGACCTGAGCACTTAATGGAGAGGTGCAGTATCCTGAGGACTTCTCAGCCTGCCTTTCCTCATGAGCCAGGGAAAGAGTAGTAAAGATCCCAATATTATCAGCAGTTCTTTGCCCTAAATAGAGTCTTCAATCCATGAGCACTGGTTTGGCAAAAGGGAACTCCCACCTCACAACCAGATTCATCTGAAACATAATCTCAGCAATAGGTAGCTGGGGACAGAATAAGAAATGATGATGTCCTATTGCTCTCAAAAAGAAATCCCTTTTCTGGGGGCTGGAGCGAGAGAGAGATCTTTGTCCTTGGCTGTGTAAGTCTGCCCCAGAATAGTATAAGTCTGCCCCCAGTGGGGCAGAGTAGTGTCCCACTGAGTTGAATAGAAGGGAGCCATCTTGGCTCGAATACCACATATTCATGCTTTTCTTATTGAAATTTCACGAATAAATGTTTCTTCATTTGCTGTGTACCTTCAGTGTTGTTTTTAGAAGCTTTAAAATGCTTTTTTTAAAGACACAACTTTTAAAGAAACAGTTTCACAGGGCAGTTAGTCTAGAAAGCTCCTTACACTGTCTTGCCAGCATAGTCTGGCACGTTTGGCCAATTAGGTGATGAGCAAGCTGTCTGGTGCTGCTGGAGCATTCGGGACATGAGAGTCATTGTGGTAGATGAACTCAGAAAGGTAAGAAATAGACATAGAATTATTTTTTAGCAATGAATTGTTACTGAGGAGTTTTAAGCAGAAGAGAAATAAGAGCAAATATACTCTTTTTTTAAAAAGTCAACAAAGCAGTGTGAATTTTCAGGGTGCTTTAGTATTTATTTGTGTTTCTCTATCTCTGTATTGACTTCCACTGATGAATCAGATGATGATTTAATACAAGAGAAGGAAAAGAATAAAGAAGAATAAAGAGAGACAAAAGATATCTTTGCTACATTATATACTAAGGCTGTTACTTGAATATTATACACTTTATGAAGGATGGAATATAATTGTAAAAAAAACGGAGGGGATCTAGATTGCTAGCCTGATCTAGGAAATGTTATGTATTATATTGGTCTTGGATATTCACAGTGCATATTAGCATATAAAAGACTCTCAGAAGTACTGACACAAAGAAATTTGTTTAACTTTGTTTATCCATAGTTCTCAAAATTATTTACCATTAGGGCTCTTTTTCATGTATCAGCTAAAATACAGTTCTGAAATACTGAAAACATTAAAAGATTTTTAAAGGTGAGTGACAAGTTTCTAACTCATAAAATATTCATGAAGTGAAATAGCTCATAAAAAAGAATGGATAATTATGTCTAATGTTAAATTCTAAGGGAAACCATTGTACCCTTAGGGACAATTAAAAAAAAAAAAAAAACAATATGCCTTTAGAACTGTGTATGGGAAAAACAAAGAAGAAATTACTTGAGACATTTATTTGGAGATCCTTAATAGTGTTAAGTTTTCAGTGTTTGGTAATTAATTGAACATTCAAATATGATCCAGAATTATTCAGTGACTGAAGAGTAAGTTGGGTGATTAAGTGGGGGTTATTTGACATCAAAAAATGCAATCTAACTATGAAATAATTAGGTGGATTTTATACATCACAAAAGTTAACCTTGAATTATTTGCAAAGGAGAGATTTTTTTTTCCCAAAAAACCTTTGAAAATATCAGCATCATTAGTATTAACATATTTTCTCTTAAAGTATTGATTTTTGAAAGGCAATATGTACATTTTGCTCATCTGAAATGAACCCAGGAGATTTCAGAATCAAAAGAAGACAATAAATGTAGACTAACCTATTCCTCTCAACCTAAGAGAAAACACAGGGTATAAGAAAATGAAGAAAAAAATACTACAGATAAGGTTCACGTCTCATTTCAGTTCAGTTCAGTCACTCAGTCGTGTCCAACTCTTTGTGATCCCATGGACTGTAGCATGCCAGGCTTCCCTGTCCATCACCAACTCTCAAAGCTTGCTCAAACTCTTGTCCATCGAGCCAGTGATGCCATCGAACGATTTCATCCTCTCTCGTCCCCTTCTCCTCCCGCCTTCAATCTTTCCCAGCATCAGGGTCTTTTCCAATGAGTGAATTCTTTGCATCAGGTGGCCAAAGTAATGAAGCTTCAGCTTCAGCATCAGTCCTTCCAATGAATATTCAGGACGGATTTTCTTTATAATTGACTAGTTTGATTCCTTGCAGTCCCAGGGACACTCAAGAGCCTTCTCCAACACCACAGTTCAAAAGCATCAATTCTTCAGCACTCAGATTTCTTTATAGTCCAACTCTCACATCCATACATGACTACTGGAAAAACCATAGCTTTGACTAGATGGACCTTTGTTGGCAAAGTAATGTCTCTGCTTTTTGATATGCTATCTAGGTTGGTCATAGCTTTTCTTCCAAGGAGCAAGTGTCTTTTAATTTCATGGCTGAAGTCACCGTCTGCAGTGATTTTTGGAGCCCAAGAAATGAAAGTCTCTCACTGTTTCCATTGTTTCCCCATCTATTTGCCATGAAGTGATGTGTCATTTGCTACTACCCAAACATAGTAGCTCGAACAGTAAAGAATTTGCTTGCATTGCAGAAGACCCGGGTTTGATCTCTGGGTTGGGAAGATCCCCTGGAGAAGGAAATGGCAACCCAATCCTGTATTCTTGCCTGGAGCATTCCATGGGCAGAGGAGCCTGGCAGGCTCCTCTTTGTGCCCATGGGGTCACAAAGAGTTGGACATGACTGAGTGACTAACACTTTCACTTTCAAACCTCAGGCAGAAAAGCATGTCTAGCTGAGAAGGTGAATCCCAAATCTGAAAACCAACATTTGCAACTTAGACTTTAAGAAAGTTCAAAAGATGAACCCCTAGCTATCCACTAGGTACAGGGCTAGGATGCAGAATCATGAGCCAGCATAAGTGTAACAAGAACCACCACTGAAAGCCCAGTGTGATCTCACAGAGCATCAGGGAAGGTGAGATTGAGGCAAAATTCATGTCCACATGTTATTTGTATTGTCTAAAACTCACTCCCTTGATGAAGGGCCTGCTGAGTGAGAAGCTCAAGGAAGAAGGAGTGAGAGGAGATATGTTGACTTTGAAGAGTTTTGGTGTAAGCTACGACTCTTGTCAGAGGCTTGAAAGAAGAAAAAGTTATCTACTCCACAAAAGACATAACTGCTTTCATGTATGTTCTAAGAAGAAGCTGTGCAATGTCCTAGGTGACTCTTTTTCTCTCCCACCCCAAGACCACATGTTAGCAGCCAGCAGGCACTAAAGATGAGAAATATTTTCATTATAGTAAAATTAAGTCTAACTCTGCTTCAAAGCTGGTGTCATGCTTAACGGTCAAACACTTGAAGCAAGGCTATTAAAAACAGAAAACCAGGACTTCTCTGATGGTCCTGTGGTTAAGCTTCCTTGCTTACACCACAGGGGGTGCGGGTTTGATCCCTGGTCTAGGAACTAAGATCCTATGTGTTCCATGGTGCAGTCAAAACAAACAAACAAACAAAACCCAGAAAACCAAAACCATGATCATTATCTCTACTGTTATTTAGTGACTTCTTGAAAGTAATAACACAATTAGATAATATAAAAGATTTAGAGATATAGAAATTGAAAAGAAGAAAGTAAAATTGTCCTCCTGGAAAACTCAAAAGAATCAACTAAAAAGCTATTAGAAATGATAAAAGAATTCAGTGGGGTGGTTAGGTTAGAAATTAACAAGCAAAAGTCAATACCCTTCATATACGGAAACAACAAAATGTTAGAAAATATACCGGAAGAAAAGATACCATTACAATACCATCAAAAAAGATGAATTATCTAGGAACACACATAATAAAAAATGCATAAGATCAATATGAATAAAACTTTAAAACGCTGCATAAGAACACAAAAAGAAGATCTGAACAAATCTAACACATCATGTTATTGGAAAAGACTCAAGATCACAAAGATGCTGGTTTCTCGAAAATAAATCAAAAGTGTAGTATACTTCCATTAAAAATATGAGTAAGATTTTTAAACTACATGTAAGTGAATGCTAATGTTAATGTGAGCAATAAAGCTATAAGGAGGAGTCAAGAAAACTCTGAGACTACATAATGTTGTGGGGGACCAGACTCATCAGCAATCAAAATGGGATAAATTTACCCAAAGCGAAGTGATACTGAAACATAAATATACAGATAAAGATGAAGTTGGGAAGAGAGTTATGCAAATGAAAAGACAAAACACAGACTCCGGGAGAAAATATTTGCAAAGCATATATCTGATAAAGGACTAATATACAGAATATATAAAGCAGGACCAGAAACAAGCAACCCCATGATAACAACAAAATAAGAGTAGGGGGATGTGACTGAATATTTCACCAAAGAATATAAAGAGATGGTAAATAAGTACAAAAAAGATGCATAACATTATTAGTAGTTAGGAAAAAGGAAATAAAACCACAATACACCTCTACAGAAATGGCAAAAATTAAAGTCTGACCATAGCAAGGTGTATCAAGGATGTGAAGAAACTAGAGGTTCATACACTGCTGGTAGAAATGTTAACTAGGATATTCACTTTAGAAAATAGTCTGGCAATTTTTTAAAAGTTGAAGTTACATGTCCCATATAATTTATCCATTCAATTCCTACTTACCCAAGAGAAATGAAAGCCTATGGATGGCATCACCAGCTTGATGGACATGAGTTTGAGCAAGCTTCAGGAGTTGTTGATGGACAGGGAAGCCAGGCATGCTGCAGTCAATGGTGTTGCAAAGAGTTGGACATGACTGAGAGACTGAACTGAACTGATGTCGGTTCATTCATATGCTCATGAATGTTCACGTCAAGTTTATTTGTAACAGCCTAAAACTGGAGACAGCACAAAATTCCACCAAAGGTGAACGCATAAACAAAGTATGAGATGTCCTTACAATGAAACACAACTCAGAAAAAAAAAGAAATGAACTTTCAACAAAATATCTGACCAGTACTCTTTTTTGTTTTTCCTTAGGGGCCAAATCATGTATTGCCTTGTAGTGATCAGTATTCTCAAAAACTATAAAAATCATTTTTTTTAAAGCTAGGAATTGACAGATTATCAGAGGAAACTAAGGAGTCATTAAGACTAAATGCAATGTAGTTATTTGACTGCATCCAAACACACACACACACGAAGTGGAAAATGGTCAATTCCAAATAAAGTTTATAGTTTAGTCATTATTGGTATAAGAATATTAATATCTTAGTTTTGGCTAAGGTACCACAGTTATGTAAGATGTTAACATTTAGGGAAACTGAATAATCGGTATACAGGAGCTTGCACATTCTTTTCAACCTCTCTATAAATCTAAAATTACTACAAAATAAAAATGGTTTGTTAAAGGAATGGACTATAGACACCCATTATATCATGGATAAAGCTCAAAATTATTACGTGGAGTAAACAAAATCAAACAGAAACTAGTCCACATGGTATGACTGCATTTATTTAACACTCAAGGAAATACAAACTAATATATAGAGACAGAAAGGAAATCAATGGTTGCCTGGTGGTGGAGGAGGGGAGCAGGAAGTGGCAGAAGGGAGGAATTGCAGAAGAGTAAGAAGAAACTTTGAGGAATGATGGATAGATTCATTATCTTGATTGTGATGACAGTTTCATAACTGTAAGTAGCCAAATCTTACCAAACTTCACATTTTAAATAAGTGCATTTTATTATGTCAATTATACCTTAATAAAGTTATTGTGGAAGTCATTTATTTAAATATTTATTTTCAGTTTAAAGGAAACTGTAGACAACATAATGAGAATTAAACAGTGTTAAACAAATTTAAAAGAACAACTATTATAGGAAAGAAGCCCATGTTAGAAACAACAAAAGTAAATGAGTAAAACTAAAAATTGCTGTGCTGAAAATAAAAGCCATCTTATTACATTGACTGGAACATTTACATAGAAATAATAGAAGTTTCTATATGAGATTCCTTTTTCCAGCTTTATTGGGGTGTTCACTGACAAATAGGAATTGTATGTATTTGAGATGCACAACTTGGTGTTTTGATATATGTATACTCTGTGAAAAGATCACCACAAACAAATTAATTAACATATCCATCAACTTATACAGTTAATATTTTCTTTTTTTTTTATGGTGAAAACACTTAAGATCTACCCTCTAGCAAGTTTCAAGTACACAATACAGTATTGTTGACTATAATCATCATGCTGTACATTAGGTCTCCAGAGCTTATTTGTCTTGATAACTGAAAAAAAATGTGTACCCTTAGCCAACATCTCCCCATTTCCCTCTCCCCTCATTTCTTAACTGGTTCTTACAGGCTGAAACTAATTCCAAATATTTCTGCATTGACAAAGCTTACACCAAGAGATTAACATCAAATTAAAAACTATACTAAAGGCCTTTAAAGTAAGATATTGGCCCCAGATCTAGAGGAAAAAAGAAAGCAAAAACTAGGAACAAGGATACTCATAAAGAACACTCATTAGAAAGATTAGAAGATTCATTAGAAGTTCAGGGAAGGAATCGAGGTAATAATTCAACTAAATATTTCACCAGGAGAAGTGGAGTACTTCATCAAATATCAAATATCCAAGATATATTATTTAACTCCTGTGCACTTAGGAAACTAACTTTGGCAATATCTATTTGTTCCATCACCATTTCTGAAATTAATTTTCAATATCTTAATTTCAGTCTTCAAATTTTCATCTGGCACATCATTCAGAACAGTTGTGCAGAACATTGAAGGCCCTTGAGTAATTTATAGTTCCAATCTTTCCAGAATTGTCCTCCTCACAGACAGAAAATACACTGCAGACAGAACAATGCCCTGAGCATAAACACACTCTTAGAAAGGCAAGGGTTTTTCTAGGAGATCAGTAGAGCCTCCATCAGAGAAATGATAGAAAACTTTTCAGTGTAGAATATTTGAAGACATTACAGTGCTATGGCCACCACGCAGAGCCAGCCTGACCTTTTCCCCCCAAATCTGGTTTTGTGACATCACATATGCACCAAGAGGATATGAAAAGATTTCTGACCCACATAATGAAGTTGTGTTGAGATAATAGTGCCAGATCCAAAGCAAACCTAAAAAGGTTTGAGAAAGAGCAGGGGGAGGCAACTGTCTTGAATTCTTCACGTGGATGGAGGGGAGTCTGGGCTAGGGGGGTTGGGAAGTTTGAATTTCCTTCCGGTGACAAAGGCTGAAACACCAAACTTGTTTTTTCAGCTTGCCCTGCTGTCAGGGCAGAAGGAGAATGAGGAGGGGTGGGGTTTAAAAGATGTTAGTAGTCAGACATCCAAGATGGAGTCAGATTCTTTATTGCACATACAAACAAAAACAGACGAAATCAGAAATATGATAATTTTTTCCCAGCTGCAAAAGAGGCATCATTCATTGGGTTATACCCAGTTACATCAAGCCAAGTTATTGGGTTCTTTTCCCTTAGACAGGCTTCTCCATCTATATTTAGAATGGTTTAATGGTCCTCCTGTTACCTAAGCCAGTAACCCAAAGGTAGGCTCACTCCTGATGTCTGTGGGGTCCAGGAGAAAGTCACAAAAGAAAGTTCCAGCCTTGAGGCTCACCCCTCACTCTTCCAACTCCCTCCCCCACTCATTATAATGGGTCATGTGCCCACGTGCCTTAAGACCCCACCCCTCAAGCTCAATCTAGGTTTCCCCACCCCCTGGTGGGGATGGATCCCTTAGGATGGATCCTGGTGACAGCCTGTTCATGCAGTAGCACTGGAATGGCTTGGGCACGGAATCTGTGGTCTCAGGTACTCAGCAGAGTTTGGAAGGGGAAGGGTGAGCTCCTATGAATATGCATTTAGCTCTGTAAATTCTGGGCTTCTCTGGTGGCTCAGAAGGTTAAGAATCCACCCGCAATGCTTAGTAGCTACAGTGAGGCATTATTATCTACAGGATAAAGTCCAAACTCTGGGCAAAGTATGACTTTCACCAGCCTACACCCTTGCTTCTCTCATCTATCCCCTAACCTCAACAATCCTGAACAATCCATAGTTACATTAACATACTCTATCAATTCCTGCCTTTTTGCTTTATCTCTCATGCAGATGCTGCTGATGCTGCTAAGTCGCTTCAGTCATGTCCGACTCTGTGCGACCCCATAGACGGCAGCCCACCAGGCTCCCCCATCCCTGGCATTCTCCAGGCAAGAACACTGGAGTGGGTTGCCATTTCCTTCTCCAATGCATGAAAGGGAAATGGGAAAGTGAAGTCACTCAGTCATGTCCGACTCCTAGCGACCCCATGGACTGCAACCTACCAGGCTCCTTTGTCCATGGGATTTTCCAGGCAAGAGTACTGGAGTGGGGTGCCGTTGCCTTCTCTGTCTTATGCAGATACCCCTGCCTAAAACTGCTCCAATATTCCACTACACCTGCTTCCATTGCCCAAAAGGTCACTGTTCCTTCTAAACACATGGGAAGGACTCCTTCCCTCAGAAGCCTTCCCCTTTTCTCAGAGTCAGCATCTGCTTTCTCACTGTTACTTCAAAAGGCAATATAAGATGGTGTTTGAAGTCAGGCAGGACATGACTTCAATCAGGTTTTCATCATTGTGTAATTTGGGGTAAGAAAACAAAATCTTATTACCATCTGTTAACTAGGGAAAAAATATGGACTTCTTAGGATTTCTGTGATCTTTAAATGAGGTAGTATATTAAACACCTAGCATAGTGCATGGCACATAGTGGGTCCCTAAGAAATAGTAACCACTGTATTAATTGATTGAATTATTTCAATCAAGTATGATTGCAAGTACACACACACACACACACACACACACACACACAGGTCTCTATTGCATTTGTGAAATAAGAGTCAGTTCAGTTCTGTTCAGTTCGGTTGTGTCCAACTCTTTGCAACCCCATGAATAGCAGCACGCCAGGCCTCCCTGTCCATCACCAACTCCCAGAGTTCACCCAAACTCATGTCCACTGAGTCTGTGATGCCATCCAACTATCTCATCCTCTGTTGTCCCCTTCTCCTCCTGCCCCCAATCTTTCCCAGAATCAGGGTCTTTTCCAATGAGTCAGCTCTTCGCATAGAGGTGGCCAAAGTATTGGAGTTTCAGCTTCAACAACAGTCCTGTTAATGAACACCCAGGACTAATCTCCTTTAGGATGGCCTGGTTGGATCTCCTTGCAGTCCAAGGGACTCTCAAGAGTCTTCTCCAACACCACAGTTCAAAAGCATCAATTCTTCTGAGCTCAGCTTTCTTTATAGTCCAACTCTCACATCCATACCTGACTACTGGAAAAACCATAGCCTTGACTAGACAGACCTTTGTTGGCAAAGTAATGTCTCTGCTTTTTAATATGCTGTCTAGGTTGGTCATAACTTTCCTTCCAAGGAGCAAGCGTCTTTTAATTTCATGGCTGCAGTCACCATCTACAGTGATTTTGGAGCCCCCCAAAATAAAGTATTTCCTGCCATATCAGTAAACAAGCATGTCACAGCCATCAGCAGTTGCTGCCCTTCAAATATGAATTTCTGAGCCCATGAAGAAGAATGCCTGCTATCCAGCAGCCATCAAGCTGCCACCCTACAGTGAGTAAGGAACTAAAGATGTGAATAATAAAATTGCAGGATGGTAGCCCCAGATAGCTGAGATGCATGAGAAAGGAGTGATTTCAGTAAACCCAGACTCTTGCATCTTCCTTTACAAGTGCTAAATTCCTTAACTTGAGATATCTGAAAGTGAAAGTGTCAGTCACTCAATCCTGTCTGTCTCTCTGCGACTCCATGGATTGTAACCCTCCAGGCTCCTCTGTCCATGGATTCTCCAAGCAAGAATACTGGAGTGGGTAGCCATTCCCTTCTCCAGGGGATCTTCCTGATCCAGAAATCAAACCAGGGTCTCCTGCATTACAGGCAGATGC
The DNA here is from genome assembly GCF_033118175.1 of Dama dama. Lineage (NCBI taxonomy): Eukaryota > Metazoa > Chordata > Mammalia > Artiodactyla > Cervidae > Dama > Dama dama. The sequence goes on along the minus strand of NC_083698.1, from coordinate 84,433,216 downwards.
TTTACCATCTGAGCCACCACAGAAGCCCAGAAATATCTGGGTTTTTTTAATTAACAATAATCTTTTGATGTTCATACTACCCACCCCTTGTTGCAAGCTTCTGTATAACCTGACTCCTCCCCCAAGCTCCTGGGAACAGTTCTCTCTGAGTCACTTGAGATGCTATCTCCTTGGCTTGAAGTCCTAAAAATTCCCACCAAATAAAATGTAACTCTCAACTTCTAGGTTGGGACTACTTTTTCAGTCAACACATTCTATCTCAGTCTTTTATTTTCTCCCATCCACAGTACCTGGACAGTGAATTCTTTTCTCCAATTTGTAGAACCTGGACAGTGGTTCTCTTCATATAAGTGTTGATAAGTATTTGTGGCATGAATTGCTCTCCTGTAACTGAAAAGATGATTCAAATGATTGGCATGTGGCCCACAGTCACTTTCTTAAATTGTTTTCACATTGCTCCTATTCACTTTGCTGCCTTCAGGATCTTTTTTATTTATGGTTTTGTTGCTTCAGCACTGAGGTGTTTGGATAAAGATAAAACCATAAATGTAGATTTTTATTATATATCCTCTAAAGCACTCTCTTCAGAATTTCTCATGGATAGCTTTCTCATGGATAGATGTGATTATTTTAGACCCAGACTGAAAGCCACTTCTTCTTAAAGGACTGACTTAGCTTTGAAATCTTTTTAAAGAAATATTTTTTTGTACAAATTATTTTAGAGTGAGTAAGACTATAGTTTCCAAGAACCTTAAAATGATATTTAAGTCTTGAAAGAGAACCACAACCAATTAATTGGCCCCCCAACATCAGTACTTAGCTGTGTGCAAAAACAGGTACTTAATTTTCTCTGATAGGAAAGAGTTCCCCGAACTCAATGTACAAGAAACAATGAGGGAACAACTAAGTAATAGTTTGTGAGTTTCTGACTTTACTGGCAAACCAATTTTAAAGGAGGAAGAAACTGAGATGAACTTGAGTAGTCAGGGAAATTGCATCAAAGACAAGCAACTGACCTGATAATTGATCTGGCCCCAAACTAAGTCATGATGTTTGTATAGGAGAAGGGGAAAAGAGGCTACTTCCAGACCACCAGCAGTGTGAATCAATACACAGAGGGAGAGAAAGCTGAGGGTGGCTTGTGTAAAAGAAGGGAGTAGGATGGTTTGACTTGGATAGGTGAGCATTCATGTGTATGAGCATGGTGGCCTGGGGCTGGGAGTAAATTGAGTTGATAGATTGAGTGGAAACAAGAATAGACAACCCTGAAAATCAGACAAGGGAATCTGAGTCCATGGATTAAGTAACAGAATTACTAAATGCTTAAGTACAGCAGGCTGAAAATGTGTTTTCAAAGGATCTACCTTACTATTGTCTAATGGGTTGGAGGTAGGGGAGGCTTAAAGTCATTGCAAGAATGGGCTAAATCTGAAAGACACTTCCAAGAACCAGGAAAAGGGAAGTAGCAAAGAGGAATTAGAATTTTCTGGCCAGTGAAAACAATGATTCTTTTGACAAAGTGAATAATTAAGATGAAGAGTCAGAATTGGCTTTTTTGGTTGCTGTTGTTGTTTTCTTTAGAAAGAGAAATATGAAGATTCCGTTTTAGAAAGATAAACATTGAAATAGTTATACAATAGTGAGTAGAGAAACCCAGAAAACAGTAGTAAGAAATACAATTGAGAGTCGACATACTATGTCATATCTGGAGATTCATGTTTGGAAACTTAGAGTAGATGGCTGAGAAACTATCATTAACTCCATAAAAGTGAACAAGAGGTATGACAGTTACAGTTTATTCTGAAATAAAACAATGAAAACATCAACTTCTGCAAACTAACCCTGTGGCTGGTTCCTGTCCTCAAAGTACCATAGTTAGATAGTCCTGTGCAAACTAGTATACTCTAAAAGTGGCACGTATTGAAGCAGACACAAGAGTGTCCAGAGCTAGGGGGTGCACTTTCTAATTTTTATCTCTCTAGCAATATTATGGAAGAGGTGAACCCACACATAACATGGAAATGCAAGTAGTAAGAAAGGATTTAAGAAAAATCCCACTGTACGATGGAGTTAGAGTCTGATGACCTTAGAAAAGAGCTTGACTTAGCAACATCCAAACAAAATCTAATCAAACCCCAAACCTTCACCTTAAATGTGTCCTACCACTTTAGCAGCCTAAATCATTCTAAAAATAAAAGCTCATTTTCAAATGCTTTTTCATATCTCAAAAGCTGAAGGCAAAAATCAAAAAATCCTGAAAAAGTACCTTTGATGCCATTAATAAAATGTAAAACAGATGCATTTGTGTATTACTAACTACAAGTCTTCAAAGAACGTGACTTTTGTTCTTTTAATAAAACAAGCTTAAAGCATGTCTTTTGAATTCATTCTAATATCTATGAACTTTAATGTTAGGAACAGAACAAAAAATCTCCATGGCATAAAGGCAACTCATCCTTTTAAACTTTTAACTAAAATAATTGAGAAGGGCTTAGTTTTGAAAAGATGGTTCAAGTTGGGCCAACTTTTTAGAATAAGAATAAATGCCAGTCATTTATTTTATCAAGTGTAAGCCCTCCAACTTTGGATCCCATGGTCATTCTGCACTATCCCATCTCTCTGAACATTTGCTTCATTTCTCTCTCCAGATTTCTACCCTTCAAGGTTTAGGAAGAATCTCAACCGGTTCTTAAATAAGTATATATTATACTTGTGTGGCATTATCTCTCCTTTTTTAAGCCTGTAAAACTTACTATTTAATACTACTGTATAATTATTTAATATGTCATATATGCAAAGAAGGCACTGGCACCCCACTCCAGTCCTCTTGCCTGGAGAATCCCATGGACTGAGGAGCCTGGTAGGCTGCAGTCCATGGGGGCATGAAGAGTCGGACACGACTGAGCAACTTCACTTTCCCATTTCCCTTTCATGCATTGGAGAAGGAAATGGCAACCCACTCCAGTGTTCTTGCCTGGAGAATCCCAGGGACGGGGGAACCTAGTGGGCTGCCGTCTATGGGGTCGCACAGAGTCGGACACGACTGAAGTGACTTAGTAGCAGCAGCAGCAGCAGCATGTCATATATGTGTATATACACTGCACACATAAATGCACTTATGTGTATGTACATATACATACACACCTATACATAGAAGATATATATATATATACTTGTAGTGTGTGTACATATAGTATGTATTACACATAGTATGTAGTATATACTATGTAATATATATATGTATATACTGTGTATATATCACCTTTATATATGTGACTCACATATGCACAAATATAAAAAACTTATATACGGTGTCATGTATTTATAAATACATGATATTATATATGATACGTATGTACCACATATACAGTGTCTTAGGAGACAGTTTTTGTTAAGGAGACAGTTTTTTTGTAGGAGACAGTTACCATTTGTTAAGGGGTTTCTATGTTCTAGGCATTAACACATAATGTCATTCAATAATTTGCATAACCCTATAAATTGGCTATTAATGTTATTTCCACTTACATTAGAGGCAACAGATTTAAAGAAGCTAAGTGAGTTCCATACAATTTCACAACTGGTACTGAGTCCTGAAGTTGGAATTAGAAATCCAGACGTAGGACATCTGGGTCAGGTGGGCAGCATAAAGTCATGTATTAAGGGCCCCTGGGGACATTATACCTGCACAGCACAGAATGGAACAAAAAGGATGGAAGAGACGATGTTTCATGAGACACAGCTGAAGAGGAATGATCTGGGGACTTTGCGTGCTCTGGACAGTCAAAGGGTGGCAGTTCACAGTGATACACTATTTTCCCTACCGTGAGCGCTCTCGTTGTCAAACCCCAGCAGCCAGGCTACACGGCCTCCTACTCACCACGAGCTCCTGCGCTTAATATGTCAAAACCTACCCAGCATGTAGAAGTCAAGAAGTAGCAAGCTTTTGCCTTCATAGGACCAAGTAAATATAGCGCTATCAATTTTTTTTCCAAATAAAGATGACAGAAGAAAAAACCTACCATATAGCAGGGTGATTATTTCCTAAAACTAGATCTTTTAATAGAAGAAAAAGAGAAAGGAGCTCATGTCAGGAAAAAGGACTATATTTCAAACTGAAAGAATTTAAAGTATTAATTTTTTTTTCTATTTTATTAAGATTTCATTTTCTTTGGACGGATTTAAAAAAAAAAAACTCAGCTGTGAATGGACACAGCTCTTTAGATAGTTTTAGACAAGCACTACTCTAAGCCATGTGGATTCAGATAGGGGCAAGCGTAGAATAATGCTTTCCCACATTATCTGTTGATTTTATGTATTAGCCTCTTAGAGAGGAGTGCTTGGAAATAGAATGTCAGTTCACAATAGAATCTTTCCTCCAGCAGCTATGTCACACAATCCATCAGGAATCATGTTTCATTTTATTAATTCAATCAATTAATTCAATCAATGCATGTTTCCATTATTGTACTTTAGACCAAGGGCTTTTTTAGTATATATGTGCACTTCTGCTTATAGAAAAGGCCAGTTCTGCCAAAATAGCTCCTGGGAGCCACTTAAGGCCATCACCTAGCTCAGTGTATGTTGCCAAAAACACACTCAGAAGTTAAAAGCGTAACTAAAAAATTCTCACTAGACGACCTCCATTTTTTTATTTTTTACTTTTCAGGAAGAAAATAATGGAATAGAACTTGAGTATCTCCCAAGTCTGTTGCAATTCTAAAATAACATGGTTCTGTAAACACACAGGCCATCAGAACTCGGCATTTAAGTACATAGTCGGAGTTGTCTCAGTAGGCACAGATGTACAGCTGCTCACTTTAAGAAGTATACCTTCATTCATTCATTTTCCAACATCAGAATATGTGACAAGGATCCCAGGGAAAAAAACTAAGGTAGAGAATTAAAAACCCTAACAAATTTTGAAGATCTAAGACAATGTAAACCATATAGTGGGGGTTGAGGGGGTAGTGCTCTAGAAATTACCTCCATCCATTTCATTTTCCCCTCAATCTAGGCAAGCCCTATTTTTCTGTTTGCCCGCCTTTGTTTGTTTAAAGAGGTGTCCTCTTGCCTTTAATTGTGTTTGCTATGGGTGGCAAAGCTTTAAACCTTTTACAGTAAAAGGGCACACATAAATAACCATGTATTCATAACGAAGCATAAATGCCCTTCATAAGCAGAATAAAAAGCCTCATTCCTCATTTGGAGGACAGGGCATTGTCTTTTCGACAAGCTTTACTGTCGAGCCCAGGAGACACCATTAGAACAGTTTTTTTTCCCTTCTTACCAATAAAACCACTGAGACTGCAGTGGCAAATGTGAGTGTCTCGAAATTGTCATGCATTAGAGAAATGGAAAGGGTCCCTCGCCCCCCGACATGCGCTTTCACCTTTTCTATGGCTTACAATTAAGCAAAGGGATAAAAGCAGCTTCAAGACAAATTCTATTTTCATCTTCAGCCCTTTATTGTGGCTATATTGAGGGAAAATGAAAGCATTTCTTTCAATTTAATAGAGACCACAGTCTGTTGAACTAGAAATAGAGGGAGAATGTGCATGACAGATCTTATCTGCAGGGTGGGCCTTTTGTGTCTGACACATGTTGTATTTTTCACTTAACTATATGTAGGATAATAATTATGCCCACTGCTGCTTTGTTGCCTGGAGAGCCATGGGAGAAATAAAATGTTTTTGAATAAAGAGAGTGAAAAAGTAGAGAATCATTTAAAATGTATCAGATTTTTAAGAAAAAATTTTCTTGAATATGTCTGCAGAACTAGATATGGAAAATAGCATTTGTCTAATATCTGTTCATTCATTTATAGAAAAACCCACAGAGGTACTGTTTATATTAAATGTCAAAATCTAGCTTAGCAAAGATATTAATACTTTTCCCTTAAACTAAGGGAATTAGCCAGACAGGCAAAAACCTAATCAGATGCTTTTTCAAAAAGTACTGAACTTGAAATAAGATGGTTTTTCTAATATAGAACATTCCATTTCTAATGAATCAAGGACACAATATTTGTTAAAGTTCTATTGTCTCAAATTGCTGCTATGAGTCTTCTTTTATTCCTGAGCCATGAGCCCTATAACAAGCACCTAAGTGAAAAGTTCAGAGGGATAGGTTGAAACATATTAAAAATTATAACCTGTGAAAGATTACTGTGCCACACTACTTTGAGTTTCTGGGGAGTACCCTGCCTTTTTTAAAAGGGACCTAGTAGTTACTAGCTGAATCATTAAACTCAGACAAAAAAGGAATCCAAACTCCTAAAACAGTCACATTGAGTCAGAAGATAAGTACGAAGAGTGAGACTATTTCTTGAATTCTCTCTCTGAGTCCAACTCTCTAATCAAGGATAAAGAATTTAAAACATCATTATCAAAATTAAAAAGTTATGTCACGCTGATGTATAATCAAACCTGTAGGTGTTCTATTTAGAGTCTAGTGTTTTAGATTCATAGGATGAGGAGAAAACATATCTTGCAACTTATATATTAACCTGACAACTACGAGTTTAGAAGACAGCATCTCCCTGCGTAATAAAATTGCAAGAGAGAATGGTTTAAGAAGTGGCCACCATTCTGACAGGAAAGCAGCTTGCAGTGCACTTTTAAAGAACAGTGTAATTACACGTGCATTGCCAAAGCATTGATGCATTGGGAAGGCTTGTCATTTTCCTTACATAGAATAGTCTGAAGCTTTCTTCTATTTATAATCATCTGGGTTTGCTCAGATGCACAATACCCCACGAGTCCTTGTTGCCTTACATCGCTTTTTCAACAAAATAATTGTGAAGCAATTAATGAGGCTTTCCCCCCTTTTATCCACTTTCAGAACAGACTAAGATCAGTATAAATTTCTTCCCATTTTATGTGTCCTCAGGACCCATCACATCCTCAATACATTTAAATCATTCCTCCTTTGTGGCTCAGACAGTAAAGAATCTGCCTGCAATGCAGGAGAATCAAGAGATGTGGGTTTAATCCCTGGGTCAGATCTCGTTGAATAGAAAATGGCAGCCCACTCCAGTATTATTGCCAGGAAAATTCCATGGACAAAGGCGCCTAGTGGGCTACAATCCGTGGGGTTCGAAAAAGTTTGACATGACTGAGCAAGTGAGCACACACATTTTCAGCATTAAGATATTGCTGGGCGCTGCCAGCTCTGACGCCTGTATGCTAGACATTTACATGCTGTCACCGCACAACCTGATGGTTTTCGTTTCTTTTTATCTTATTTTTAAAAATTGGACTATGATTGCTTTGGGGTTTCCCAGGTGCCAATGCAGGTGACATAAGAGACATGGATTCGATCCCTGGGTCAGGAAGATCCCTTGAAAAAGGAAATGGCAATCCACTCCAGTATTCTTGCCTAGAGAATTCCATGGACAGAGGAGCCTGGTGGGCTACAGTCAATGGGGTCGCAAAGAGTCAGACACGACTGAGCAACTACACTTTCACTTTCCTGAAATGTATCTCTGGTGTCTATATCACAAGTGAAGTGAGATTGTTAATTTACAGGTAAATGCATAGCATCTCAAATATCTAACTGTGGCTACTTTTTGAAATATGAGAAATTGTCTAGGAGAGTTTAATGTGGTTTAGTTCTGCTGAACTTGCAGAGTTTGTACAGTTTAGCCTTTTCAATTTGACACCAGAATAACTACCATGTTAATAACTTATAATGCATCATTTATGATTTGTGAATGAGAGTAGAAACCTCCGGAATATTAAAATCACCTAATAGATTTTAAAAGAGTAATGTCGGGAGTCCATCCCAGGTCAATTATATCAGAATCTTTGGAGGGCAGAGTAATGCAACGTATTAGCACTGTTAGAAAGCATACCTGGGGACATAAATGTGCGGTTGAAAGCCACTGTTCTAGGATATATAAGGTTATTGGTGTAGCAATGCTTCTTGCTTTTAAGGAGGGAAGTAGTAATGTATATTGTTCTCACTCTTCTCATTTGGTTAGAAAATCATACTTAGTACATTAGAAGAAAGATTCCTCAATGTGAGGGATCATGTATGTTATAAATTCTTCCAACATATCTATAAATAATTATGGTTTTCCCTATGTAAAATCAAGAAGGCAAACTTCTAAGGGTAGATTTACAAGATGCAGTTTTATATTGTTTGGTCATGAGCCTCCCCCTTCCAAACTTAAACAGGCACTGTGCACTAGACCAGATTTGCTAATGGGCATCATAAACAGACACCGTGGTAGGCAGAATGGGTGCATGTGTGCAAAGTCGCTTTAGTCACATCTGAATTTTTGCCATCCCATGGATTGTAACCCACCAGGCTCCTCTGTCCATGGGATTTTCCAGGCAAAAGTACTGGAGAGGGTTGCCATGCCCTCCTCCAGGGGATCTTCCTAACCCCAAAATCAAACCTGCTTCTTTCATTTCACCTGCATTGGCAGGTGGGTTCTTTACCACTAGTGCCACCTGGGAAGCCTGGCAGGCAGAATAATACTCCCCACCAAGAGTCCCAGTTCCTAACCCCCAAATCCTATGGCAATGTTTCTTCAATTAACAAAGGGAATTTGCAGGTGTGATTAAGGATCTTGAAATGGGAAGTTATCTTGGATTATCTAGGTGGCTCCAATATAATCACAAAGGCTCTTACATGTGGCAGAAGGAGTCCAGAACCTGAGAGATTTGATGATGCTACATTGATGGCTTTGAAGATGAAAAATGGGCCACAAGCCAAGGAATGTAGGTAGGCTATAAGGATGTGGAAGAGGCAAGGAAACATTCTTTCCTTGAGCTTCTGTAAGAAATGCAGCCCTGCCAACACTTGATTTTAGGACTTCTAACTTCAGAGCTACAAGGTAATCAATTTGTGTTGTTTTGAGCCACTAAATATATAGTAAGTTGTTATAACAGCAATAGGAACTTAATACAGATACACTGAATTACCTCTAACTTTGCCTGCCCTGAAGATTCCCTTCCACTTGTCTCTAAGTGTAGCACTCGGTCATTTATTTATTCAGAAAGCTGAATCAGACATTGAACATACAGAGGTAAAATCATGGTCCTTGCTCTCAAGGAGTTCAGAGATAGTGTGGTATAGAAACCATCATCAGACTTAGTAAAGAATATGAAAGAGATTTGCAGAGTGCCATAAAGTGTCTTGTCCAGACTAATGAGGTTGTAAAAGATTGCTGGAGGAGGTGACACTTGACCTGTTTCTTAAAGAATAAGCAGTGGAAATATTAGGCAGTAGGTGAATGAGGTGGGGAAGTTGGAATATTACAGGTAAAAAGCATAGATAAACAGTATAAGCAAAGAATTGATATGCATAGGCAGAAGAATAAGTAATTAGTATATAGGTCTGTAGTATTTAAAAAAAAAAAAAAGGGCTTTCCTCATGGTTCAGACAGTGAAGAGTATGAATGCAAAGCAGGAGACCTGGGTTCGATCCCCAGGTAAGAAAGATCTCCAGGAGAAGGGAATGGCTACCCACTCCAGTATTCTTGCCTGGAGAAACTCATGGACAGAAGAGCCTGGTGGGCTATAGTCCACCGGGTCTCAAAGAGTCAGACATGACTGAGTAAAACTAAATAGTATGTGTGGCTAGAACTCCAGTACAAATTAGGCAGTGTTGAAATATGAAATATTCAAGCTATTTAGTTATCATATCTACTTAGATATCATTCAGTAGCACCTCACACGGATATAGCACATGCATTCTGCTTAGAGTGACTCATTCAAAAAAAAAAAAAGATGTTCTTGGAACCTTGGTCCTCATGAAAATTAAGCTTCCCATAGACTAAATTTCCTCACATTCCAGACATATTCAGGTAGAGCTGCTTCCAAATTCAACCCAAGCTGGGAAAGCTGAAAATTCTGTTCCAAATATCCTGGTCTCATCTGTCATTATATGATGATATGAGGAGCAAATGCATTTTATATCATTTAAGCCAAAGTAGAAAACCCTCCCACTGCCACTCCATCAATGCCAGAAAAATAGTAATGGGACTAAGATTTGGGGACAGGATTCTGAAATACTAATCAATGCAGCATTTCAAATAGGAATAAAAAGATTTAAAATGCATGTATTCAGTGTGTGTGTGTGTCTGTGTAATTTTGCTTCTACCTCTTCTAAGCAGGCAAAATCTTCTCAGGAGAGGGTCTCTCATGTTGTCTCCCACTTTCTCTTTCCTCCAGTTTACCTGTCCCCTGCCTCTAGACTCAGGTGGAATTCTACCATCAAACTTGCAGCTGGAATAAAAGTTAAAAATGGTCCACAGAGCTTCTCAGTCGAAACTCTGAATTTTTTATTTTTGAAAGTATGAAAAAATCTCCAAATTGTTTTATTTTATTTATTTATTTTTCAGCCACAGCCTTTGGCATGTGGGATCCTTGGTCCTCAACCAGGAATGGAACCCACCCCTGCACTGGAAGCACAGTCTTAATCACTGGACCGCACGGGAAGTCCCAAGGTGATTATTTTTTATAACTGACCATTATCAGCATCTCCCACCTTACTTTCCTTCATTACTATTACATACACTTCTTATAAGGTCTTCCCTGGTGGCCTGTCAATAGAGTCTGCCTGCAGTACAGGAGACCAGGTTTCAATCTCTGGGTCGGGTAGATTCCCTGGAGAAGAAAATGGCAACCCACTCTAGTATCCTTGCCTGGAGAATTCCATGGACAGAGGAGTCTGGTGGGCTACAGTCCATGGGGTCACAAAAAGCCAGACACTACTGAGTGACTAACACTTTTCTTTCTTTCAAACTTCTTATACACACGTCTCTCCTGAGGGATTATAAACAACTGGAAAGGAAAAAACATGTCTTAATGCATTTACCAGCCACATTCAGTGATTGTAATTGCCCATTTAATGAAACAAATTCGAAGTCCTCAGAATTTGATGTTTAAATGGTTCTTAATTCAGGAAGCATTAGGCAACATGGAATTTCAAATTTCCTTCAGCAAATTAAGATTTGAGTCAATTGCAGGTTTTGTGCTTTTTTTTTGTTTTAGAAAGTTGTCGATGAAACATTAAGAGAGACAAAAGTACATGTGGTATCTGAGTTCTTTGTAGCAAAGACTTTCATCACAGCTTCATTATGGAAAAATTTATGAAACATAGGTTTGCTGATTCTGCATGAATCCAATTTTCCTGATGCTAAGGTATTATGGCCTGGCGTGCAGCATTCCAAGGGGCCGCAAAGAGTTGGACATGACTGAGCGACTGAACTGAACTGAAGGTATTATGATTCAGCAAAATATCTTCCTTCCATATGGCTGCTATCTTGACATAGCCAAAAAACATCTCAGAGGTATTATATGAAAGAGTCAAGTCATTTTCAGTGGGGCTCATAATTTTCTTATTTCCTTTCCTCTTACTCATGATAGAACTTAAAAACCTATGGGACTTAGGAAGTGGAGGCAGCCATATATATTTTACACACATCATCTTACACAATGAATGCCTTTTGTATCCATAATTTAAAATTTCTGGAATATAAAAATTCAATCATTATTCAGGTAAAATTGGGAGAAATACCCATCTGTTTATACATGGGAAATATTTCTGACCCCAGAATTATTCAAAGACCAGTGAATAAGGGTCCTCAACACTGCTAACTTGTTTACAATTATTTCTACAGGTATCTCCAATCTATGCAGACAAAAGAGTATAGTTTATCTATGTTTTCAAAATGGATTCATCTCTCATAATTTGAAACACATTACCTTACTAGACAAGTAATATTCAATATATGCTTTTCTCTCCTTGAAAAACTGAAAAGCTAAAGCTTCTCCAATAAATGGTCTGCCCTGGGACCTGGAAAATTACAAGTACTGTATCTGTCTATTAAAATATGCTATATTTTTAACAATCATGGAAAATCTACAACACAAAAAACTAGGAGACACATTTTTTTTCTTCTTCCCAGCATTTGATTCTGTGAACAGAAATAAGCTGTGAAGTATAAATTAAATATATACAAAATGCCTAGAAGGAAGCAGACAAAAATATAAGTGATTTCCTATGGTTGATATAAATAAAATAAAAATATTTTGCTTTTACTCATATGTTTATCTACCAAGAATATGAGTGATTTCAATGCTAAATTTAAAAAGAAAAATTAAAAAGATAAGTTTTCAGGAAAAAAATTTCTGTAGGATTCCTTCTCAACTGCTATCTTCATTTTTAAGTATTTGTTCTATGACTAATAAGTCTAAAATAAACTACATTTAGAAACTGCAGAAATTTATATATCATAACCTATTTATCTAGGAAATTAGGGGATGATTCAGCATCAAATATGCTAAGAATATTTTTACTAAACAGAAAATCATAATTAATATGTCCATTAAATTATATGCATTTAAAAATATTCCAAGCTAAAATAATTATAGCTAGATTGTAGCATAAAAACGTGAAACCATGAGCACTTCACTGAAAAGACATTATTAGACAAACTTATGGTTACCAGGGGAGAGGTTTCAGGGCAAGGAATACTTCGGGAATTTGGGATTGATATGTATACAATGCTATATTTAAAGTGGATAACCAACAAAGACCTACTGCATAGCACAGGGAACTCTGCTTAATATTATGTAACAACCTAAATGGGAAAAGAATTTGAAAAAAAAAAATAGATACATGCATCTGTATAACTGAATCACTTTGCTGTATACTTGAAACTAACACAACTTTGTTAATCGACTGTACTCCAACATAAAAATAAAAAGTTAGAAAAACAAAACAAGAAAATACGTTATTGGAATATATCCAAAATAATCTCTTAAGAAGTATTTTGGTGGTGTAGATAAATAACTCTCAGCTTGAGCCTACACAGAAGGGTGCAGCTTTCTAGGAAGGCTTACCCCATGGAGAACAAATCCAAAAGACTGTGAAATCTTACAGTTTTCCCTTAACTGGCAACACTGAGTCACTGAACGCAGGATATTCATTAATTAGAGGGTGTGATCTTAGAGCTACTATGGCCCAGGTCTTATCAGAAACATCATTAAGAGAAATAGGACCCTTGAGCCTGACTCTCCCACAGGCCAATATCCATCCTTGAAAGATCATAGTGCCAGAGATTACCCCTACCCCATCGTCTATCCTGTCCTTCCAAACAGCAAAACGCTTTTACTCAATGCGGTTTCGAATGATGCCACATCATAGGATCTTATAAGAAAGCTCTATGCAGGTCATTATTTTATTTACTCTAAAGTGTTAATGAATTCATCATTTAATATGGTTCCTTTTATCCCTCATGAAGAAATTTATCTCTGTTCTTAATGTAGATGTGCTTTCCCAGAACATCTGGACTATTAATTACAGTCATTATACTTCATGTAATTTTTGTGTTTCCCTCCCCTACTTTATGGGTACTAGAAGATGAAAATCAAATTTCTGCAAAAGGTATCATTCCTGGTCTTTAATCATACTTTCAATATTCAGATGTTAAGATCAACAATACTTATTAATGGATGACTAGAAATCAGCCATATTTAACTTGAATTGCATGCCATTTTTAGGTATTTTTTTTAATTTGGAAAGACCACAGAGCTGGAAGGAAGGAGCACAAGAAAATTCTGGAGACTTTGATTCCTAAAAATAGTTCCAAGTTTCTTAGCTTGGTGAGGACTTTGTTTGAATGAATAAAGGGAGATGAGTTAATCAAGTACTTATCAGTGATTGTATCAAAACTAATCAAAAAGTTGAAAATCATCTGTTAAGATTAAAGATCCTATGGCCTCACTTCCATCATGCATTTGCCACCCTGAGAGAAATTTCATATAAAATGAAATCAATTTAGTCAGCTTTCCTACCAGTGAGAGATTAAACCACAGAATCTCTTTTTTTTTTTTTTTTTGAATTTTAATTTCAGAGAAAACCATGTATGGAATGTTTTAATGGACTTTACTTAATCACATCAGGAAGGGTATTTTTTAGCCTCTGAAGGCACAGTGAGAAGAGTCCCTGTACACATTTCATCTTCTGAAAATATATATTTAGCATATCTCATACACAAGGATGTGGGTCACAGAGTTTCATAAAATAAAATATAAATTAACGTCCCACTTGTTCTATCTTGCTTTGGCCCTGATTTAAGATCACAGACCATGTATTGACAGTATGATTATTTTTTATTCCAGCAAACTGCCAGAAAAGATACTCAACTGAACAGAGCAGGAAAAAATATTACTTTTATTTATTAACTGAGCAATCTTTTTTCCAATTTCCAGAAGCTAAGTAGCGGTTATCATACAGAACAAGACAAATTAAAAGGCAGAAATTTATAGGAAGCCTCATTGCTATCTGGGAGAAATATGAATCTCTCTGGGTTTCCCAAAGAATACCTCCTACAGAGAAAAATGACATTTTCAGGATAAAAGCCTGATATTTTCAAGGTCTTGTCCTATGCTTCTTATCCACCTAGGATTCTCAGTATACAAACTGGTCTTAACCAAAAGAAAGGAACACCACTGACACCCTCTTCTTCACTTAGCAGCAGATGTGTTAAGAAAATGAGCAGAGGTCATTTAATTTTTCTCCCTTTCTTGTACAGATAACTTCTCATTCTTTTTCCAACACAAGTGCTTAGGAGAAATAGAGTCCCAATATCTTGTTCCTTTTTTGGTGATTATTTTTCTTCCTTGAATTTTTTTTCATTACAGATTATCAAATTCTTATTTAACTTGATCTAATTAATAGACTGTATCACTCAGTTTGGTGACTAGAAGTATAATATACAATGCAATAAAAGTGGACATGTGATTGTTCAGTCCCTGACAATTCTGACTACTCCGTCAGTCAACTGGTGTCTCAGGTGATATAATTTTCATTTGTATTACCAATTAAAAACATTATGAGAGATTTGGAGACACTACTTGAGTCGGAAAAAAATTTAAAAACTAAAAAGTATTAAAAGTTCATATCCTTAATTGAACATGAGAATGTTACCTAACAAGGTTAATCCTCTATTTTGCTTACAAACTAATTATTTTGAAGTGATTTATTAATTGCTCAAGGTTTAAAGTGATCAAGGCTTGCAACAAATGAATTTTTCTGGTTAAACAAAAGAGAAGATAAAGGACACAAGTACAAATTGGAGTTCCTGTTTGGATTACGTTTCTACAAATGAGACGTTTCCAGGAATATGTGACATGGTCCATGGACCTATGGCTTCCCAGGTGGCGCAGATGGTAAGAGAATCTGCCTGAAATCCAGGAGCTCTGGGTTCAGCCCCTGGGTTGGGAAGATCCTCTAGAGAAGGGAATGTCTATCCACTCCAGCATTCTTGCCTGAAGAATTCCATGGATGGAGGAGCCTGGCGGGCTACAGTCCATGGGGGTCACAAAGAGTCAGACACGACTGAGCAACTAAGCATGCACATAGACATTTTTTAGAGAGACAAAGATACAGTGACAACTGTCAAATCTATATTTCCAACCTTGCTTTCTCCTCTAAGTTTCACACCATAGACCAGGACACTGACGAAAAATCCTTCACTGACCTTGGGAGGCAGGAAAAGAAAAGGAAAAAGAAATGTAGGAGGAGGAAGTGATTTTACGGGGATTTAGTAAGTTCAGGTTTGGACATGTTGGGTTCTGGATTTGGATATGTTGGGTTCAAGGATTAAAATCCCTTGCCTCTTTTTGTTCAGTTGCTCAGTGGTGTCGGACTCTTTGCGACCCCGTGGACTGCAGCACACCAGGCTTCCCTGTCCTTCACCATCTCCTGGAACTTGCTCAAACTCATGTCCATTGAGTTGGTGATGCCATCCAGCCATCTTATCCTCTGTCATCCCCTTCTCCTCCCGCCTTCAGTCTTTCCCAGCATCAGGGTCTTTTCTAATGAGTCGACTCTTCACATCCAGTATTTCAGTGCTGAAGTAGTGGAACTTCAGCATTAGTCCTTCCAATGAATATACAGGATTGATTTCCTTTAGGATTGACTAGTTTGATCTCCTTGCTGTCTAAGGGACTTTCAAGAGTCTTCTCCAACACTACAGTCCCAAAGCATCAATTCTTTGGTGCTCAACCTTCTTTATAGTCCAACTCTCACACCCATACATGACGACGGAAAAAACCATATTCTGGCTAGCAGGACCTGGATTGTTTCTTTGCTTTTGTGCTCCGATATGCTCTATTTTTGTTGCTGCTGTTGTTGTTTAGTCACTAAGTCATATTTGACTTTTTGCAACCCTATGGACTGTAACTTGCCAGCTTCCTCTGTCCATGGAATTCTCCAGGCAAGCATATTGGAATGTGTTGCCATCTCCTCCTTCAGGGCATCTTCCCAACTCAGGGACTGAACCTGCATCTCCTGCACTGGCAGGCGAGTTCTTTACCACTAAGCCACGAGGGAAGCCCAATATGCTCTGTACATATCCCAGCTGCAGCACTTTTCAAGCTACTGTCTCCTCTTTCTTATTTGCTCTTTGTTCTGTTTTCCTTTCCAGAATTCCCTTACATTCAAGAAACAAATCTTATTCTGTGTTGTACTTCCTGCCACCAGCACTTACCAAAATGGTTGACACAGAAACATTTAGAAAATATATTAAATTGATAAAATAATAAATGTCCTTTTCTCAGAAATTTGCTGAAATTATCAAAAGGAAAAAAACTATTGGATTTTATTGTTAACCTTCACTTTTCTCCACCCTAAAATCTCAAGGCTTTGTGGAATTAAAAAAAAAAAATCCCTTCTCTAAACTGTTGGCAACTCCCTGCTTTTTATTTCACTCTTTAAAAAAAGCATTAGAAATTGAACATGATCCGGAAAGCTTTCAAGTGCACAAAGAGAGGAACACATTAAAACCAAAGCTGCTATTTAGCAATTTGTTTAAATTACAAAATAACCAAATTCTGCATAAGCTTTGCTGGTGAAACAAAAGCTCCTTGTTCTTTTCTGTGTCACTAGGAACTCTTGCATTATTTAGTGAAAAAGAATCCTCTCACCAACTTAAGCCAAGTAACAGGCACTCATTGAGCAAAACCAAAAAAGGTGGCGAGTGATATTTCATCCATAATTTCACCATATATTATAGTAAAAAGAGATGAGCACAACTCAGTCATGTAACAGAAGACCTGAGACCTATTCATCGTATTGCTAGCTCTTCATTGTTCCATTATCGGATTAAAAGTCATTTAACCTCTTGGTGCTTTTTAACATACAGAATTTGATACATTATCCATCTGCCTCTGATGCTGTCAAGGTGATAAATACAATAGTAAGTCGAAAGTGCTTTTAAAATTGCATAACAATGATAAGGAACTGTAAATTTGATTTCAGGTTCCACACTTTTATCCACACTTTCATTATAACAAAGTTATGTTAACTTTAGGTGGAATCGTAAAGAATGTACATTTCATATTATCAAGGGTCTGTTAACTGTTTCTTTTCTATTTTTTCTATGTGCTCCATATCATTGATAAAATATCTTACTGATTTATCTTTCAAATAGAGGGAAAAAATTGAGTGATTTAAACAAATTTAAATGTAAATACACAAGATTAAATCCTTTAAAGCAAGGTAAATCTTATATTTAGTACATTAAAACAAACTTTTCTGAAATAGGCCTTCATGTTTTGTTTCTTATTAAAAACATAGCTAAACAAAATGAAAATGTTCCCCAAATTCAGATACTGTTTAGGTCAGCACTCCTACTGCTTAAGTACAATTTTCAAATGGTACATCATGACTCTCATACAAATATAAAATGAGCATATGTCAAAGATTTTATTTAATTCATTAATTAGTGAGGAAATGAGTAAGATGTTGGAACCTATTTAAAGAGAATTTGAAGATCAAACATATGTGTATAGTACAGGCAACTGGAAACACTGAAATACTTTTCCTAATAAATGCAAAGCAGTTTAATATCCCATAGGGTAATCAAATGTAAAGCTTTCAGTCATCTTTTCTAAGAGTTTAAATCACCCTTGACAAGGATAATTTGCATTACTCTCAGTATCCTACAACTTAATATTTCACTCCTGTGTGTGCTCAGTCGTGTCCTACTCTTTGCAACCTCATGGACTAGGCTCCCTGTCCAGGGAATTTTCCAGGCAATAATATTGGAGTGGGTTACCACTTTATCCCTACAGAGCTATGAATCACTCTACTGAGGAGAAAGACAATCAGAAGGGCATATCCCTGAAGAATCAGATATTTCCCCAGAGATCCACAGATGCTATCCAGCAGTCCTCTGAAAGGACACCCAGGAGTCTCTTTGCCCATGTCTAAATCTTACAACCTTTCCTGACAATATCTATGGAAAATAAAAGATAACTTTCTGTTATGGCTAGTAGAAAGCTTTCCTTTCCTAATACATTTTTGTCCTTAAATAATCACAAGTGTAAGTGATCATCAAGTTAGAATCTTCAGTTGCTCCAAAAGAGACACCCAAATTTCTAGGGCTGGAATGGTTTAAGAACTAATTATTGTGGTTGTTTGTTTTGGTTTATTTGTTTTTGAAGTATAGTCAATTTACAGTGTTGTGTTTATTTCTGGTGTACAACAAAGTGATTCAGATATGTATATATATGTGTATACACATATATACTCTTTTTCATATTCTTTACCATTATGGTTTATTACAGGGTATTGGATATAGTTCACTATACTATACAGTTAGACTTTGTTGTTTATATCTTTTATACCCAGTAGTTTGTATCTGCTGATCCCAAACTCCTAATACTCCCTCCTCTGGTGGCTTCCCCGGTGGCTCAGATGGTAAAGAATCTGCCTGCAATGCAGGAGACCCAGGTTTGATCCCTGGGTTGGGAAGACCCCCTGAAGAAGGGAAGGGCTACCTACTCCACTATTCTTGCCTGGAGAATCTTCACAGACAGAGGACCCCTACAGTCATGGGGCCACAAAGAGTTGGACATGAATGAATGGCTAACACATCCCCTTACTCTTTGGTAGTCATGAGTTTGTTTTCTATGTCTGTGAGTGCTTCTGTTTTGTAAATAAATATGAAAGTCCCTGTAATGACACCATCTTTAATACAACTGTAACTGGACCTTTCAAAGAAATGGCTCATAAAAGAAAACATTTTAACACAAGACATCATCCCCCCAAAAAGTAGTGGTGGTGGTGTTTGATTTTAAATCTCCTTTTCCCTAGATTGCCACATAATCTTTGTTTGCGTTTAAACAACATCAATAATTTGTGCTTTCAGCTACCTCAAACAACACAATTAATTGGTTGGCTTTCTCTCCCGCTGAAATGTAAGCTCCATGCAACAGGGGCATTCTCTTATTCATCAAGGCTGCACCCCGGTGCACTGTCCGAGGAGGAAGGGCTCGATAAACATCTGTTAAATGAATGACTTGTTGGCTGAACTGCAATCTCAATAGTCTCTTATGAAAAGCAAGAATATAGAATTGACTTTACTCATTCAAGTGTTTTAATAAGCGACTTTTAGTATTTTAACCTAAAATCTTTATCAGAAACATACATACAGCTCATAAATAAATGAGCATCAAGTTAAGCATATAAAGACAAAGCAGTAATTTCCATCCTACATTTTTTTCCATTGAGCACAAGATTAGCTTTGATGCTCAGTAGAAATATAATATTTAAAAAATTATTCTTTATTATTTTTAATAGATTCATAACAAGTCACTGGGTTAATGTATAATTTTCTAACACAAGCCAAAAAATAAATGTATTACTGAAAAATAATGAAATGGAATTCATCTTACTAATATCCTAGGTTTTTTCTTTTTAAAATTTAGCTAATTTTTTAAAATGAGAAATGCTATACAGAAAATGCACAGTTCTTTAAAAAAAATCCTTATGCTCAGGATATACCTAGACCAATTGAATCAGAATCTCTGGGGTGGGCCAGGTATTGGTATTTTAAAAAGTGGATCCAAGCCCAATTCACAAGTCTGAGTGATTTGACAAGGGAGAAAGTATTATCACTTATCTATTTTACAAGCACCAAGTCATCACCAATAAAGAACTTGCTATTTCTTAAAAAAAAAAAAAAGAATTTAACTTAACAAAGAAAATATCTATCTATCTATCTAACTAGAAAAAGTAAGGACATTTTGCTTTTCATCACATCCAAAAATGTTCTGGAAGCAGGATAAAGTTAGATCAATACTTAACAATTTTACATCAAGCATATTATCATTGAGAATTTGAACTCATGAGAACACTTTAACTGCTATGAGACACTCAGACTTAAAAGAGAAAATTAAGTGAAACTCAGTTTATTAGAGCTACAAAGATTGAAAAATAAACTAATATTTTAGGAACATAAAGATACTTGCTTTAATTGCTCTAAGATACCAAGAATGGTGTGTGTGTGTGTGTGTGTGTGTGTGTGTGTGTGTGTCCCATTTCTTTACCTTCTTTGCTATATAGTACTTTATATATATAGCAAACAATAAATGTTCTTTGTAGTTAAAATTATTTTTAAATGCAAAAATCATGTATATTTTTCATGTTAGAAAGGATAATGTCATTATTTTTACAAAAACAATCCATGCTCTTTGTAAGGAAAAAAGTGAAATATCCAAATCCACCATTCAGTAATAATCTCCACTAACATTGGATAATCATAATTTTCCTACACATATATATGTAGAAAACAGAGAAAGATAGAAATAATGTTATAAAACTGTGATCATAATATAAATACAGATTGGTAATTAAAAGCAACCATTTTAATGCTGAAGTGAATAGTAGGGGAAGAAAAGCACAAAGAAAGCAAAATCAAACTGAAAGAATCCTGGATGTTACATAAATGCTTTCTGTTTTACTACAGGAGATGTTATTTCCTAAAAGGCACTCTAAGAGGAAAAAAGTCTATAAGGAAGAGTATTTTTATGCTTAAGGCTTAATAGTCTTGGCATCTGTAGGTCTGAGTACATTTTTCTAGAACAGGCTGCAATTTCATCTTTTAATTTTAAAGAACATTGCTTTGCTATATTTTTGGCTAATCCTTTTTCTGCCCCATCCACTAGATTCTTAACTTCTGAGATGCCATTTAGCCTTCATTAGACTGTCTCTGTCCTCCACATTTTTCACAGAAGGTAACAGAATACAGTGAAGAGTGAAGGCATTCAGAATTACTACATTAAAATTCTAGCTTCTCAACTTCCTACTTGTTTGACTTTGCCAAGTGATCTTCTTCAGACCTCTTCCTCTGAGAAATGCAGACAAAGGATGACAAAAATAATTCCCTTTGTTGTGTTGCTATCTGGTGAAGAAATATGTAAGGCACATTAAAAGCACCTGGATCATAGTAATTTCTTAATAATATTACATTTTAATCTATTAGTATCTCTATTACATTAATATCATTATCTTTCATTTATTTTGTCTTAAGTTTTGTTCTGTGTCAGTATTACCAGTCAGGAAATGGAACTATCCAATTGGGTAATGTGAGAAGAGTCTAATAATAAAGAAACAGTTCATAAATGCAGGGGCAGATTGTAAGAAAACCACAAGGGATAATGCTGTAATAGGGAACTTGGTAATAGGATGGTGGAGGTTGGGAGAATAACTACCTGCCCTGGGCCTGAAATTGGGAGAGGAAAATGGTTAGAGAAACTCAGAGAGAGAGAGAATATTCACTTTGGAGAGGGTCTATGGCTTGGAACAACGAGGCAACTAGCCCACCCTGGTCCTGTAAGGAGTCGTCCAGGAGTAACATCCTCAAACCTCCTTCTACCTTTCCTCCAGTCTGTGCTGTTGCTTTCCAGTGGCTTCACACAACTGGAATCCTCAGAACAAGGTGTCACTTTGATGCATGTGGCTTGTTCTGGTTGGCCCCTGGGGACACAGCACAAGGACGCCAGCTGGGAAGCACACGGTGTGGAGAGCAGTGATCTGCCAGGTGCCCTGTGTCCTGTACTGTCTAATTGTTAGTTCTACACTGGCACAATTTGGGGTCTCAGGGTGTTTCCTTGACTCTACCATCTCCCCTTTACCCCCAGGAGTTGTTTTGTCATCTAATCTCTGATCTTAAGATTTATTATATTTAAGTTGATCATAAAATTTATGTTGCATGAAAATAATTTATGGTGCTATGAAGTTTTTTTTTAGAACAAAAACAAAAACTTCCAAGTATAAAATGAATAAATTCTGACTCTAATCTATAGCATGGTGACTATGGTTAACAGTACTGTACTGTATACTGGAAAGTTGCTAACAGAGTAGCTCTCAAATGTCTTATCACACACACAAAAGAGAAAAAGATAATTCTGGGAGGGGATGAGATCATAAGTCATTTTATTGTTGTAATCATTTAGTAATACGTACATGTATCAACTCATCATGCTGCACGCCTTGTATTTTATTGTTCAGTCATGAAGTCGTGTCTGACTCTTTTTGCAACCCCATGGACTGTAGCCCACCTGACTCCTCTGTCCATGGGATTTTTCAGGCAAGAATAGTTGAGTGGGTTGCCATTTCCTTCTCCAGGGGATCTTCCTGATCCAGGGATCGAACCCATGTCTCCTGCTTTGGCAGACAAGTTCATTATCACTGAGCCACCAGTGAAGCCCAACCCTTATACTTATAAAATGGTATATGTTGATTATATCAATAAAACTGAAAAAAAAAGTAAAAACAAATAAAAATACATTCTTCATGTTGCCTTTCATTTAGAAAGTTCTACACTTTTCTTTTGCATATAGAATGTGCTTCTGTGTTATCATTTATCTCCACAATTAACAAACCATTTGTTATCATCTTGGCCAGGCTTAATACAGAATTCTTTCTCAAAATTTCTGTGTGCTCTGATATATAGATAGATTCTCTTTGATAGCCCCCTAGGCTGTAACACCCCTGAAGTATTGTATTCTATAGTTCCACAAACCGAGAGTAGGGATGAGGAAGAAGAAAAAGTAGTTCTGAAGCTTAGTGACTCTTTTGTTAATAGAACTTGCATCTCTCCACTCTGTCTGCATGCCAAGTCTCTTCAGTCAAGTTTGACTCTTTATGCCCCCATGGACCACAGACCACCAGGCTCCTCTGCCCATGGGATTCTCCAGGCATGAATGCTGGAGTGGGTCGCCATGCCCTCCTCTAGCGGATCTTCCCAACCCAGGATTGAATCTTCATCTCTTATATTTTCTGCTTTGGCAGGTGGGTTCTTTATCACTAGCACCACCTGGGAAGCCCATCTCTCCTCTCTAGCATGCGTGAAATGTCCAGGGTACTCTTGTAGCTCAAATCTCCCCCCCAAATAACTATAGAGTTTTTTGTGAGAGATCTTTAGCCCTGATTGCTTCATCCCCATCTCCCCACAAGCTATTTCTGCCCTCCCTCATCTGAAATGGGAAAACAATGAGAAAAATCACCACTGTCACTTTTCTTCAAATTTTGCACTATTCATGAGAATTTTCAGAATGCTGTCAACTCACCCACAGTGCTTCTAACAGATGGTAATAGAAGTGGGGCTAGGATGCTCCCCTGAATATATGGACTCTGTTCTCATGACCATCTCTTTTTTTTTTTTTTTTTTTTAGTTGGAGGCTAATTACTTCACAACATTGCAGTGGGTTTTGTCATACGTTGACATGAATCAGCCATGGAGTTACATGTATTCCCCATCCCGATCCCCCCTCCCACCTCCCTCTCCACCCAATTCCTCTGGGTCTTCCCAGTGCACCAGGCCCGAGCACTTGTCATGACCATCTCTTGAGGTTTAAGATAAGAACCTTTCAGTGTTTCATCATTGCTGGTAAATTTTCTACTCATTTTCACTATCTTCAGGTGTTTTTCATTTCATTAGATATTGTCATTGTATACATAACATATATATTTGTATGTGTATATATACATACATGTATATGTATATACATATACATGTATATGTGTACTTTTTAAGAAAAGAGATTTAAACATGAATATGAAATAATGGTTAATAAAAATCCATTGCCTATTCTCCATCACACTTAAAGTAACTGTCAGAATGTGTCTGTGTGTGTGTGTATGTGTGTGTGTGTGTGAATGATCTCTGTTCGTTTCCAAGGTGAACCATTCAATATCACAGTAATTCAAGTCTATGCTCCGACCAGTAATGCTGAAGAAGCTGAAGTTGAACAGTTCAATGAAGAACCACAAGACCTTCTAGACCTAACACCCAAAAAAGATGTCCTTTTCATTATAGGGGACTGGAATGCAAAAGTAGGAAGTCAAGAAACACCTGGATTAACAGGGAAATTTGGCCTTGGAGTACAGAATGAAGCAGGGCAAAGGCTAATAGAGTTTTGCCAAGAGAACATAATGGTCATACCAAACACCCTCTTCCAACAACACAAGAGAAGACTCTACACATGGTCATCACCAGATGGTCAACACCGAAATCAGATTGATTATATTCTTTGCAGCCAAGATGGAGAAGCTCTATACAGTCAGCAAAAACAAGACTGGGAGCTGACTGTGGCTAACATCATGAACTCTTTAATGCCAAATTCAGACTTAAATTGAAGAAAGCAGGGAAAACCACTAGACCATTCAGGTATGACCTAAATCAAATCCCTAACGATTATACAGTGGAAGTGAGAAATAGATTTAAGGGACTAGACCTGATAGACAGAGTGCCTGATGAACTATGGATGGAGCTTCATGACACTGTACAGGAGACAGGGATCAAGACCATCCTGAAGAAAAAGAAAGGCAAAAAAGCAAAATGACTCTCTGAGGAGGCTTTACAAATTGCAGTGAAAAGAAGAGAAGCCAAAAGCAAAGGAGAAAAGGAAAGATATACTCATTTGAATGCAGAGTTCCAAAGAATAGCAAAGAGAGATAAGAAAGCCTTTCTCAGTGGTCAATGCAAAGAAATAGAGAAAAACAATAGCATGGGAAACACTAGAGATCTCTTCAAGAAAATTAGAGATACCAAGGGAACATTTAATGAAAGATTGGCTCACAAAGGACAGAAATGGTATGGACCTAACAGAAGCAGAAGATATTAAGAAGAGGTGGCAAGACTACACAGAAGAACTGTACAAAAAGATCTTCATGACCCAGATGATCACGATGGTGTGATCACTCACCTAGAGCCAGACATCCTGGAATGTGAAGTCAAGTGGGCCTTAAGAAGCATCACTATGAATAAATGCTAGTGGAGGTGATGGAATTCCAGTTGAGCTATTTAAAATCCTAAACGATGACACTGTGAAAGTGATGCACTCAATATGCCAGCAAATTTGGAAAATACAACAGTGGCCACAGGACTGGAAAAGGTCAGTTTTCATTCCAATCCCAAAGAAAGGCAATACCAAAGAATATTCAAACTACCGCACAACTACACTCATCTCACATGGCATCTGGTCCCCTCACTTCATGGAAAATAGATGGGGAGACAGTGGAAACAGTGCTGACTTTATTTTTGGGGGCTCCAAAATCACTACAGATGGTGATTGCAGCCATGAAATTAAAAGACGCTTACTCCTTGGAAGGAAAGTTATGACCAACCTAGGTAGCATATTAAAAAGCAGAGACATGACTTTGCCAACAAAGGTCCATCTGGTCAAGGTTATGATTTTTCCAGTGGTCATGTATGGATGTAAGAGTTGGACTGTGAGGAAGGCTAAGTGCTGAAAATTGATGCTTTTGAACTATGGTGTTGGAGAAGGCTCTTGAGAGTCCCTTGGACTGCAAGGAGATCCAACCAGTCCATTCTAGAGGAGATCAGTCCTGGATGTTCACTGGATGGACTGATGCTGAAGCTGAAACTCCAATACTTTGGCCACCTCATGTGAAGAGTCGACTCATTGGAAAAGACCCTGAGATGGGAGGGATTGGAGGCAGGAGGAGATGCGGATGACAGAGGATGAGATAGCTGGATGGCATCACCGACTCGATGGGCATGAGTCTGAGTAAACTCTGGGAGTCTGTGATGGACAGGGAGGCCTGGCGTGCTGCGATTCAAGGAGTCGCAAAGAGTCGGACACGACTGAGTGACTGAACTGAACTGAACTGAACTGACACATGCTAGTAAAGTAATGCTCAAAATTCTCCAAGCCAGGCTTCAACAATACGTGAACCATGAACTGTCAGATGTTCCAGCTGGTTTTAGAAAAGGCAGAGGAACCAGAGATCAAATTGCCAACATCCACTGGATCATCGAAAAAGCCAAAGAGTTCCAGAAAAACATCTAATTTTGCTTTATTGACTATGACAAAGCCTTTGACTGTGTGGATCACCACAAACTGTGGAAAATTCTTTAAGAGATGGGAATAACAGATCACCTGACCTGCCTCCTGAGAAACCTGTATGCAGGTCAGGAAGGAACAGTTACAACTGGACATGGAACAACAGACTGATTCCAAATAGGAAAAGGAGTGCGTTAATGCTGTATATTGTCACCCTGCTTATTTAACTTATGTGCAGAGTACATCATGAGAAACACTGGGCTGGTTGAAGCACAAGCTGGAATCAAGTTTGCCGGGAGAAATATCAATAACCTCAGATATGCAGATGATACCACCCTTATGGCAGAAAGTGAAGAACTAAAGAGCCTCTTGATGAAAGTGAAAGAGAAGAGTGAAAAACCTGGCTTAAAGCTCAACATTCAGAAAACTAAGATCATGTCATCTGGTCCCATCTCATCATGGCAAATAGATGGGGAAACAGTGGAAACAGTAGCAGACTTTATTTTTGGGGGCCTCCAGAATCACTGCAGATGGTTACTTCAGCCATGAAATTAAAAGGCCACTACTCCTTGGAAGGAAAGTTATGACCAACCTAGACAGCATATTAAAAAGCAGAGACATTACTTTGTCCACAAAGGTCCGTCTAGTCAAGGCTATGGTTTTTCCAGTAGTCATGTATGGATGTGAGAGTCAGACTACAAAGCTGAGCGCTGAAGAATGGATGCTTTTGAACTGTGGTGTTGGAGAAGACTCTTGAGAGTCCCTTGAACAGCAAGGAGATCCAACCAGTCAATCCTAAAGGAAATCAGTCTTGAATATTCATTGGAAGAACTGATGTTGAAGCTGAAACTCCAATACTTTGGCCACCTGATGCGAAGAACTGACTCATTTGAAAAGACCCTGATGCTGGTAAAGATTGAGGGCAGGAGGAGAAGGAGACGACAGAGGATGAGATGGTTGGCTGGCATCACCAAGTCAATGAACGTGAGTTTGAGTAAACTCTGGGAGTTGGTGATGGACAGGGAAGCCTGGAGTGCTACAGTCCATGGGGTTGCAAAGAGTCAGACACAACTGAGTGACTGAACTGACTGACTGACTTGATATATACATTTATATTTAATTCTTTTTTCATCAAATAATTATATATTTTGAGAATTATTTGGATAAAATAGGAGGAAAATATTAATAGAATTGTTTTATAGCTAGAAGTGCCAGATTTTTTTCATTTTTATCAACTATAAAGATGAAATAATTATCATAGTTAGTACAGGAGACTTTACAGACGGGAGGAGACCATTCTTTGACATGAGATTAGTTTCAGACCCAGAAAGGGAGAGCAGGTACTCCTTTTGAATGAGTTGTTGAGGCACTTCACAAGTAGGAAAAACTCAAGAAATATCTGCTGATTGATTAAAGCTCGAAATATTAATTCCTTCCTCTTCATAAAGGCTAAAACTCACAATATTCTAATTATCCTTTTCAAGTCAGTGAAAAATAGTTAAGTTGCAAATAATCCTGTTTTGATGTGACACAGAAGTTATTTTGCCCAATTATTATTGTTGGAATTTTTCTGTGGCCCATACTTGGCATGTCCTATTCATCACAGCAGCCAAATACTAAACCGGTTCCCTGCAGTTTATCAGAGAAGTGCTGGCCACGTTCAGGGGTGAGAGACAAAGAGGAGACAGTGATGATAGTTTTTAATAATAATTAATTATTTATACAGTGCTGACAGACGGTTCACTAATGGTACAGAATCATAGATATACTCTTCTTCACCTCAAGGACAGAATTCTAAGAGAGATGAGCAATTCAGTAGCGAAAGAAGCCTTGTCAAGCTTACAATTTCAGAACTGCTTTGGTGTAAGTTTCATTCTAAAAAGTTACTGAGGGTATAATCTATAGCGGTGACAAATGGTTTTGCAATATTACACAATTTCCTCTTCTTTGTCTTTACCTCAGTTTTGTCAAAGCAACAATTAAGTCATACTAAGTCATACTGTGATTCTGTTTCTTTAAAACTGGACTGTTTCTTGACGCTTCACTACCTTCATACTATCATAATTACTACAGTAATTACAACAAATCACTTTATCTATTGGAAATCCTTCCTCTTGTATTCCACCTCTTCCTTCTCCTCCTCTTTCTTTATTTTCTTGAAGTTACACACTGATATGATAATCCATGCTTCTTTGCTCCCTCTTGTCTGACTCTTCGCAATCCGATGGATCTCAGCCCACCAGGCTCCTCTGTCCTCTGAATTTTCCAGGCAAGAATATTGGAGTGGGTTGCCATTTCCTTCTCCAGGGGATCTTCCCGACCTAGGGATCAAACCTGTATCTCATGTGTCTTCTGCATTGCAGGCAGATTCTTTACTCCCTGGGCCATCGGGAAATGATAATCCATCAAATCATAATTTTCCTGAGAGATGGACACATTGTTAATGAGGCCAAGATTGTGTTATCAGTATTGTAAAGAGATAAATTGTTCCAGGATCACAATCTCTATAACCAGAGACTTGTCTTCCTAATGGCTGTTAGCTGTCCACAGGGTGGAAAGGAGGGGTGACAATTAAAACATATTTTCATTATTGAGACTTCCCAGGTGGTGCAGTGGTAAAGAATCTGCCTGCCAATGGAGGAGAATCAAGAGATGTGAGTTTGATCCCTGGGTCAGGAAGATCCCCTGGAGAAGGGAATGGCAACCCACTCCACTATTCTTGCTGGGAAAACTCCATGGACAAAGGAGCCTGGTGGGCTACAGTCCATGGGGTCTCAAACTGTTGGACAATACTAAACAACTGAGCACACATATTTTTAGCATTAAAATATTGTTGGGCACTCAGCTGTGATGCAGGTAAGCTAGACATTTACACATTGTCACAGTACAACCTGATTTTCTTGTTTGTGATCTTTTTTAAAAAAAGTCAGAGTATCATTGCTCTGGGGCTCCCTAAGTGGTGCTACTGGTAAAGAACCCACCTGCCAGTGCAGGAGACATAAGAGACATGGGTTCGATCCCTGGGTCGGGAAGATCCCCTGCAGGAGGACATGGCAACACACTCCAGTATTCATGCCTGGAAAAGCCCATGGACAGAGGAGCCTGGCGGGCTACAGTCCACGGGGTTGCAAAGAGTCAGACACGACTGAGCGACTGAGCACACACGCCTAATTGCTTAGCAATGTCTTGCTAGAAGAAGTGAATCAGCCATATGTATACATGTATCCCTTCCCTCTTGCACCTGCCGCCTACACCCGCATCCCACCCCTGTAGGTCATCCCAGAGCACTTGGCTAAGCTCCCTATGTTACAGAACAGGTTCCCACTAGCTATCTATTTTATATGTCAATCCTAATCCCCCAATTCATCCCACCCTTCCCTGTGTCCACATATTTGGTCTCTTGTTCCCTCTATCTGTGTCTCTATTCCTGGCCTGAAAATAGGTTCATCTGAACTATTTTTCTAGATCCCACATATGTGTGTTAATACACAGTATTTTTTTTTCTCATTCTAATTTACTTCACTCTGTATGACAGTCTCTAGGTCTATCCACATCTCTACAGATGACCCTCTTTTGTTGCTTTTTATGAAATGATGTTTTGAGGGTTGTTTGCTACTGAGTGTGGGGCAGTGCCTGACAGAAAGTAATCTGGATGCTCTCCCAGGCACAATTTCTTAGCAGATGTTAGTCTCCAGGAAAATTTGGTTGGCTGACCAAAAATCAGTGCAAGGTGAATTGTTTTTCCAAAAGAAAATATGAATTTCTTTTCCCCTTTCAGTTTATAAATATATTTTAGAACTTGAACAAGAAAAAGAAGAGTGAAAATGTTCATTTTCCCAAAGCAGGATCTCTTCCAAGCGTTGAGCCTATAGACCTGCCACAATTTACAGCTGAACTAATGTCTTTAATGTGTGAACTTGAGGCATCTGAAGACGTAACACATGCTCCAGATAAACACCCTCCAAGACAAGTGTGTCATTTGGAAGACTTTCCCCATGAGCGGCATTGCTGACACATGCCCTGACAGAGTCTGTCAGATGTTTTCATTTTCAAGTGGAAGAGGCAACCATCTGGTGCCCAGAGTAAACAGTCTCAGATCACTAAATGAGAAATCCAGTATTTTATTCCAACCAACACTTAGGCAAATTCAAAGGAAAAAAAGGTGAATTTTTGATCACTGTAGTAATTTTCCACTCAAATTATCAGATATAATTTTGATAGAGGAAATGTTCTTCCAGATGTGAAATGCTCTATTGATTTCAAGTAGCTGAAGACATGTCACAGAAAGGGTTTATCTGGTGGTTCGATGGAAAAGAATCTGCCTGCCAATGCAGAAGACGTGGGTTTGATCCCTGGGTCAGGCAGATACCCTGGAGAAGGAAATGGCAACCCACTCCAGGATTCTTGCCTGGGAAACCCCTTGGACAGTGAAGTCTGGCAGGCTACAGTCCATGGGGTTGCAAAGAGTTGGACACGACTCAGTGACTAAACAACAAATTGAAGACAGACAACTATTTCCAATAAGTAGTTGATTGAGTAGGTAACACAGATACTACTTCCAGAAGTAACCTGCATCTGGAGGCAAGTGGTTAAAGGGAATTTGGAGACATATATATTCATTGATCTGTTTGAGAACTATAGGCCAGGGATAGGGTTAAGTGTTAGAGACACAAAGATCTTTTATGATACAGTAGTAGAAATACACAAAGAGATCATTAAAAGCAATGTTGAAGGGATGGAAAAGTCTACACAGAGGAGAGTGAAGGGAAGGAACTCTCACCCTGCTGGGTGTCCAAAGATGGGCTCTGAGACCAGGGATAAAGATTCATTCCACACAATTACTCATCAGTAACTTTTCATAATGACAACTCAAAGTTGTATCACTTTTCAGAGGGTTTCTTTGTTTTCTTTACATTGTTTTTTTTTCATCCAGAAACATGCCCCCCAAAATATGCTCCATATTACTTAACTCCACTAAGTAATAGTTTAAAATTGTAGTTTCAGGTTAAGACACCCATGTTTACTCAACATAAAAGTCAGTACTCAGAGATTATCCATGAAATAAACCTGAATTATGTGCCACATTTATAAGAACTCAAAGCATTTTTCTTTGTGTGTGTAAGTCAAGTGAGTGGGATGACAAGTTTGAATTTTCTATGACTTTTCATAGAAAATGTGCATGTGCATGTTTTCCACAGGCTTCAAAGCACTCTTGGTGTTAAGTCTTTATGTTGCCCTAAAACTGATTTTTCTAAGTTACAAGCTTTGCTTCTCAGTGCAGTTCGTGGCAAGATAACCATAAGCCTCATTGTGTTTGGAAAACTGATGAAGAAAACACTGCAGGGAAAAAAATCTACGTTCAAATGATGATTAGCTTATATTCATTCATCTCCAAAACTTGCCATCCTGGCTTCTCTGTCTTATTTGGTACACACAATAAATTTTCAGTACATTTCATTTTATATACAATCTACATTTTGTAACTTGCAAACTGTTTGCTTATATAAGCTTGCTTTTGTCATTTTTGTTGCCAAATGTTTCTATCTGTGAATTGTTTGGATAGCTCATGTTGAGATGAAATAAATTATGATCTTTCTCTAAAGGGTCTTTTTTTATATAATTTAACAACTTTTCACTTAAGAGCATTATTTTCTGGAAAAAATTAAAGTTGTTAAGCAAAGGATAAGTGCACAAGTCTGAGTTAGATCTTAGAACATTCTTTGGCATAAATCAGGAAAACAGAATCCAGATGTGTGTGGAGAAGTAAAAGAGTTGGTGAAAATTTTATGGAAGTCAGGTTAGCTCAGTTAAATATAAAGAATAATTTTTTAAAAGGAGAAAAAAGGATATTATTATTAGAAGAAAAGAGAAAGAAAGGTAGAAATAAGAAAGAAAATGGTAGAGAGAAAGAAAAGATAATATTATCCTGAGGATATTATTTCACAGTTTCAAGAATAT
Source organism: Dama dama (assembly GCF_033118175.1). NCBI lineage: Eukaryota > Metazoa > Chordata > Mammalia > Artiodactyla > Cervidae > Dama > Dama dama. The sequence goes on along the minus strand of NC_083698.1, from coordinate 84,401,141 downwards.
CATTGAAAACTAGCTTTTGAGAGATAAATTATAAAGAAATTGGATAAGTGATTGCACGGGAAGATTAAAAAAATACACACACAGAGGAAACGAGCCTATCCTAAGGTCCCAATGTTATAAAATCGGGCAGAGAATGAGATGGTTGGATGTCATCACTGACTGAATGGACAGGAATTAGAACAAACTCCAGGAGATAGTGGAGGACAGAGGAACTGGCATTCTGCAGTCCATGGGGTCACAAAAGTCAGATACGACTTAGCAACTGAACAACAACAACACTCAGATGAGACTAGGCACATTCAAGGGGTATGGCCCTAGACTGGGTACTCATAGTCCGGATAACATTTCTGGGAACAGAGTCATACACAGATTCACTTTTAGGCTAATTACAGTTTGTTGGAAGCAAAGATGTTTTGATCAACAGTAGCTGATGAAAAAGAAGTTCTAAAAATTGTCACTGATACTAAACATATATATGAATATAGTTTCTGTAAAATTATTTCGAGGAAACGTGCATGTTAACTCTTGCTCCAGGGTCTTAGTCACACGCTCTTCTCTATTATTTCTAGTTTATTTCATTTTTGTCAGATGTTTCATGAATTTCTCTTTTCACTCAGGACAATCAGTTCAGTTCAGTTCAGTCGCTCAGTCATGTCCAACTCTTTGTGACCCCATGAACTGCAGCATGCCAGGCCTCCCTAGAGGCCTACAACTAGACTAAGGCCTCCCTTAGACAAGGCTGTGGTCCATGTGATTAGATGGGTTAGTTTTCTGTGATTGTGGTTTCAGTCTGTCTGCGCTCTGACGCCCTCTCTCAGCGCCTACTGTCTTACTGCAGTTTCTCTTACCTTGGACGTGGAGTATATCTTCAGGGCTGCTCCAGCAAAGCACGGCCACTGCTCCTTGCCTTAGACATGGGGCATCTACTCACGGCTGCCACTACTGACCTCAGACGTGGGGTATCTCCTGTCACCCACTCCAGTGCCGCGCAGCCACTGGAGACACTCAAGACAATAAGCTTTTCCAAAACAGGTGTTTATCATACCCCCAGGGCAAACTGTTGATTATAAGCATGTGTTTTTTTTTTTTTTAATTTTTATTTCTTTATTTTTGTCCACCTCTCACAGCACATGGGATCTTAGTTCCCAGACCAGGAATTGAACTTAAGCCCCCTGTGCTGGAAGCACGGAGCCCTAACCACAGGACTGCCAGGCAAGTCCCTTGGTTACAAGCATATTAAAGCTTATGGTTTAAAAGCATAAAATAATGCAATGAATATTTTTTAAATGAAACTGTATTAGTATGCTTCATATTTTTGATTTAAGGAAATCATGAACTCAAATTAGGCAGAACAGAGTGGATTTGGTGACCTTCTTTTCACTATTAATCAAGTATGAAGTTTTAACTGACATAACATCAATAGGGTCTGACTACCAGTAAAGTTTCTGTTGGTAAGATGCTTGGCAGGGCAGAAGGGAGCAGAGCTGGCTGGTACATATTGGACTTCAACCTGTGACCTTGGCCTCGTTAACACAATGGTCCAACCAACTGAGCTCACCCAGCCATATGTCCATCTTTACACTTGGCAGGAGAAACAGCACCATGAGGTGTTTTTGTTTTCATGCAATCACAATTAATAGGCCATTCCTTCCAACGGTGAAGAATTTTTCCTATCTGCTTCTTCACACTTCCAGCAAACAATGGAAGCTAATTACCAGTTGCAAATCATGATGCCAGCTGAAGTCTCAGTACTGAAACTGCGTTTCTATATTTTGGTGAGAATATCAGCACCCTTATGACCATGTGAAAGAATTCTTATCCAAACCCCATTCTTTGGCATCTTTGGAAGAGATTAAAGACTATGAATTTACAAGTCAAAGAATTGCTACCTTTTCATTTAAGTTTTGCTTCAAAAGTGAAGAATGGATCCAGAAAGCTATTACTAGCAAAAAAAAAAAGAAGAAGAAAGAAAAAAACGAAGGAGCTTATTTGACATACTCACATACTCAAATTGTTCACCTTTCCTCTTTCCTATTGAATAACTTTTCTGGTTATTTTTTTCAAGGTAGAAAGAAGGTGGAGATAACAGTATAACCCAGCTCCATGAACTATACTTCTGGAATCCACTCTAAAGAGAATCTAGTCCAAATCTCTCACTTCATTTTAAGAGTGCTGAGGTTAAAGGTCACAAAAATATTATTCGGCAGAGCCACTTCTAAATATATCTATCTGGTATTGGTCATATTGTATACAGACAATGGATTAAATAATTTTGAACATAATTCTATCTTTGGAATTGAGGTAGGAGATAAAAGACAAGAATTTCCCAACTAGTTCTGTTTTGGAATCTCAATTACCTTATTTCACTTGTTCTTTCAGGCTCTAAATATTTACTGGTTAACTACTATGTGCCAGGCTACTGGCTAAACCTCTGAATAATTTTAATAAGCCACTTTGACACAGCTATTTTGGTTCTATCTAGACATGTTGAAAGAGCTAGTATTCTATACATGATAGGAATCCCTGATGCCCACCTGCCCTCTCCTGGAGCCATACTTCCCCTCTGAGACTCTAGTGAATGAGACTCAGGAAAAAGATGAGAAATAGTTGATGCTCATTCATGGAGTTGGATCAGGGTGGTTTTTTGCCCTAATTACCTTTGCAATAAAGAAACAGTATTTTCTATACTGTTTGGTCTATGTAGATATCAAGTTGTTTAGTCACTAAGTCACATCTGACTCTTTTTGTGACCCCATGGACTGTAGCCCACCAAGCTCTTCTATCCAGGGGATTTCCCAGACAAGAATACTGGAGGAGTAGATTTCCATTTCCTTCTCCAGGGCACTCTTCCCAACCCAGGGATCAAACCCATGTCTCCTGCATTTGGCAGAAACTGATTCTTTACCACTGAGCCACCAGGGAAACCCAGATGTCAAATATCTGGATATTGAAATAAATAAAATTATATACCTGCCCTAGATTTTACTATTAGGGTTACTGAAGTAGCTTTTTAAAAATTTTTGGCTGTCCTGGGTCTTCATTGCTGCACAAAGGCTTTCTCTAGCTGCCGCGGGGCTACTCTAGTTGCAGTGCATGGGCTTCTTATTGTGGTGGCTTCCCTTGTTGCAGAGCATGGGGCCTAGGGCACTCGTGCTTCAGCAGCTGAAGCTCATGGGCTCAGTACTTGCAATTCACAGACTCTAGAGCACTGGCTTAGCAGTTGTGGCACACGAGTTTAGTTGCCTTGCAGCATGTGGGATCTTCCTGGACCTGGGATTGAACTCGTATCCCTTGCATTGGCAGTCAGTTGTTTTTTGTTTTTTTTTTTTAATGATATTTGATTCATTTTTTAAACTTTATTTATTTTTTAACTGAAGAATAATTGCTTTACAGAATTTTTTTGTTTTCTGTCAAATATCAACATGAATCAGCCACAGGTGTATATGTCCCCTCCCTCTTGAACTTCCCTCCCATCTCCCTCCCCCTCTCACCCCTCTATGTTGACACAGAGCCCCTGCTTGAGTTCCCTGAGACATACAGCAAATTCCTATTGGTTATCTATTTTACATATGATAAAGTAAGGTTCCATGTTACTCTCTCTGTACATCTCACCCTCTCCTCCCCTCTCCCTGAAAGATAAATATCATATACTAACACATATATGTGGAATCTAGAAGAATGATACTGATGAATTTATTTGCAAGGCAGCAATGGAGAAACAGAGAACAGACTTGTGGCAGACAGATTCCTAACCACTAGACCACCAAGGAAGTCCTTAAATAGTTTCTTAAAGGTATATCCTTCATTAAAAATTATGATGGATTTGAGATTTTTACACTACTTAAAGCAACAAGCTAGCCCACCCTGGTTTCATGGGTTACAGCTGAAGGCAGCGGACTTTTGGGTCAGAGATAAATATTTTGTTAAGCACAACATAGCAAGCAATATATCAGTTCCCTTTACTTCCAAGTTCTATAGGGCACTGAGGATGGACCTAGATCAATTTCTGCATAGATATTGGGAAAACTGAAGTTTTTATTAAGGGACAAGAAGGTCTGCCTAGTTTTTGCTAAGAAGACACTATGTCTATCTTCCAAGGCTGTTCACTATGAAAAAACATCCTTGAAAAGAAAGTTCAGAAAAAAAACAATCCGTACTTTGCTTGCAAGATATGCATAAATGCAAGAGATGCCTGGGAGATTGCTGGGTGACATTCCTTGTTTCCAGACTCAGCTTTCTCTAGTGGATCTTGCATAACACCTGTAGATTCATCTTCCTTAAGGACAACTGTGACCTTGTCAGTCTCTTCTTGATTAGCCACAGTGTATCCACATTCCAAACATAACCAAGTCAAACCTCCCTAAACTGATATTACAGGATCTGTGAAACCAGGCCTCACCTTCCCCTGCAGACTTACTATATCTACTGGTCACCCTTTGCTCCAGGGTCAGGAGAAAGACCTTTCTCCAAAGATAGGCAGCCCTACCCAGCTCCATGCCTCTTCTGTTAGGCTCTCTCCTCGGTCTGAAAGTTGTTCCCTTCTGTGTCTGCTTCATCTACTTGGTTGTTCTTTATAACCACACCTGCTCCATGAGGCTTTTCCATACACAGCATTCATTACTTCATCCTCTGCTCCCAGGCTGCTATTCGCTTCCATCTTTAATTAGATCTTACTTCAGTTCAGTTCAGTTCAGTGGCTCAGTCGTGTCCAAGTCTCTGCGACCCCATGAGTAGCAGCACACCAGGCTTCCCTGTCCATCACAAACTCCCAGAGTCCACTCAAACCCATGTCCATTGAGTCAGTGATGCCATCCAGTCATCTCATCCTCTGTCATCCCCTTCTCCTCCTGCTTCCAATCCCTCCCAGCATCAGGGTCTTTTCCAATGAATCAACTCTTCGCATGAGGTGGCCAAAGTACTGGAGTTTCAGTTTCAGCGTCAGTCCTTCCAGTGAACACCCAGGACTGATCTCCTTTAGGATGGACTGGTTGGATCTCCTTGCAGTCCAAGGGACTCTCAAGAGTCTTCTCCAACACCACAGTTCAAAAGCATCAATTCTTCAGTGCTTAGCTTTCTTCACAGTCCAACTCTCACATCCATACATGATCACTGGAAAAACCATAGCCTTGCCTAGATGGACCTTTATTGATAAAGTAATGTCTCTGCTTTTTAATATGCTGTCTAGGTTGGTCATAACTTTCCTTCCAAGGAGTAAGTGTCTTTTAATTTCATGGCTGCAGTCACCATCTGCAGTGATTTTGGAGCCCAAGAAAATACAGTCAGCCACTGTTTCCACTGTTTCCTCATCTATTTCCCATGAAGTGATGGGACCAGATGCCTTGATCTTAGTTTTCTGAATGTGGAGCTTTAAGCAACTTTTTCACTCTCCTCTTTCACTTTCATCAGTGGGATGTAAATGATTGTTTCTTGTGAATGTGTCATCTTCCTGGCCATACTTCAATACCTTGAGAAGGAGGGACCATTCTTTCATTTTCTTATTTCTCACAGCATGGAACATGGTGTCTGGCATAGAATAAATCCCCTCTTATCCTGTTAACTGGATTGAATTTTATGACACTGCTTCCCCAAGTACAAAACTGACACATGGCAGAGTTAAGTCGTACTTTCCCTCCTCTGCATCCTCTCCTGGGAGACCTTCTAGAACCATCCTCCATGCCCTCACTTGTGCCACTCTATTTATTCTTTGTCCTTTCCTGCTTTTCCTCTTCTCTTTTCCTTTCCTCTTACCCCTTTCTCCTAGAATTCAAGAAATGTTCATTAGGATTTGGGGCAGGAGGGTAGCTCTCCAAATTTCTTTTCACCTCATTTAAATCCCACTTGCTTCCCTGGAGGTTCAGATAGTAAAGAATCTGTCTGCAATGCAGGAAACCTGGGTTCGATCCCTGGGTCAGGAAGATCCCATGGAGAAGGACACTGCAACCCACTTCAGTATTCTTGTCTGGAGAATTCCAGAGGAGCCTGGCGGGCTACAGTCTATGGGGTAGCAAAGAATCAGACAACTGAGCCCTTAACACTATACACTCACCAGCAAGCAAAACTGGGCAGGAAGAGACACTGATCTTAGTGTGACTCTGGGGCAACTCCTGCAAGTCCTTGCTTCAGTGGTATATGTTCTCAAAGATGGGAGTGACCTTGGCCTCTCCACCTGGTCTTGCTTCCAAGAGTCCTTACCACTTCCAGGTTCCAGGTGTCCCCAGGTCTTTCTTCTAGGTGTCCCTTCCAGGGAGCTCAGTAGGGACGTCTGGCCGTTAGAGGATATCAACATGTATGTCCACCATACCACCATAATATCTACCCAGTGGCCCTCATCTGACCCTGATGGGGAGGTCATTCCAAGGGCTGTGTCCTCACACATTGTTGTATCATTTTATTCTTACTCAGGATCTTGTTTTATCTGTGTCTTTCTTTATCTTTAACTTTATCTTTGTCTTTCTATTTATCAGTTTTTTTCCTGGTTAACTTTAATTGAAGATTCTATGTGAGAATCCAGAGAGTACCTGCCTCCATCAAGTAGTGTCCATTACAGCCATGGACATGCACAGGGTAAGAAGAATATCCTGGGAAAATAGCCAGAATAATGCCACCAGTGACTGAGGTTCAGAAATATTCTATATGAACAGTTGGATAGTGAAGTAGTAGTGAAAGTCGCTCAGTACTGTAAACTCTTTGTGACTCCATGGACTGTAGCCTGCCAGGCTCCTCTATCCATAGAATGCTCCAGGCAAGAATCCGGGAGTGGGTAGCCATTCCCTTCCCCAGGGGATCTTCCCAACCCAGGGATCAAACCCAGGTCTCCTGCACTGTAAACAGATTCTTTACAGTCTGAGCCACCAAGGAAGCTCATGAATAGCTGGGTGTTGCAGTTAAAATCAAAGGAGGAAGCCCACATACACACATTAAGTTTTGGAAAGGAGTTTTGTTCAACCAGGTCTCCAACACAACATATGCTCCCCAGTGCAAAGTCAAAAAATTATGTAGTAGTCATTTTTTTCTTATGCATGTTACTGTAACTTGCGTATTTCCAAATGGGAGCAGGAGATAACAGGAGGAGGCAAGTGAGGACTCTGTAGCTCAGGCAGGAAAGAACTTTTGCTTCATATAAACCTGCATGAGCTTTCTCTCAGCCTGAAGCAGAGGCCCTGCTAACCCCTCATGAACCCTGTCCTAGTAACTAGAGTCGGGTCAAAGATTGACAGCCTGTTTTTATCCATTCAAGTAACTCAGGAGATCCCCAGAGCAAATTACCCCAGCAGAAATTTAATAAGGTCAGTTTCAAAGACAGTTCAGGGAAGCTGCTGGCACAAAGCGCCTCCCTGGCTTTCCAGGACGATTCAGCGCCTCTGTGAGGATGCTTGCAGACCAGAATCCGAGGTCCCTGCTGGACACAGTGCCCTGATTGTGGCCACTTCCGAGCAGGGAATGTTACCTGAGGACATGCATCTGGTTCTCTCTGATTCTTAGCCAAGTCACATTAAATCTTAAAAAAAACAGTTTCGGAAGACCACAGAGGGACAATATACAAGTAACTGAAGTCTTTTCATGATAACCTACTTCCAGGATAAATTTTAACAAATGGATTCATGTGCCTTCAAGGCAAAAACTTAAAAGAATAGTAACTCACATGTAGGTCTTCACAGATTTCTGCCCTCATGAGAATTAAAGCAAAGATGATTAGAATCAGTATCATTTCCAAATGAAAAAGTCTCTCTTTTTTTTTCCCAGATTGGGCTTCCCTTCTTCTCAAAATTCTACGTCTCTAAATCCTTGCACAATCAGAATGCTATATACAGAACACAGAGCCCCTCATTTTACCTGCTGACCTCAGTCAAGATGACTAAAATTAGCAGAATAGGCATTAGGTATTTTTATTCATTTATCAAAGGAGGAAATAGAACGCTATTAAAGGGCAGATTTAAACCCTACAGAGCAAAAAGATTTATACACTAAGTTACTTCTTATATCTCCATCCAAATTTCAAAAAATCACAAATTCATATTTATAGCTGTCCTTACAACTAACTCAGTGCCAAAGAAAAATAAATACAGGGGGAAATATTCCAAAGAAGAAAAAAAGAGTTTTTGCAAAGGATATTTGCTCTCTTCCTTTTACCACTGCATAGCATAATAACATAACTAAGTTAATATCTTTGGACAGGACTCAACTACACCAGTCCTCTTCCTTCTCATAGAGTTGGAATATGGTGATTAAAAAAAAAAAATCTAGGTAATATCTCTCAAAGGACACACACTCTTCATCTTGGCTTAGATAACATCCAAGTCTCTCCTCAAGCTGAGAATCTGTGTCATTAAGTCTTAAAGTAATCTCATTCCAAATCCTCTCTTCCCAATACCTCTAGGTTGATCTCTATCTGTTTTCAGTTTCATTCTTAACCAACCATAGAATGTCATCACCATTATTTATGTCTGCCTGATTCCTCCCCTTCTCAGAGAAACCAGAGTTGAAGGCAGGCAGCTCTAGGAATGACCAGTTCTAGACTAAATTAGAATAAACTCTCAAAACAAAAAAAGAATGAAATTTTCCCACTTGCCACAACAGGGATGGATTTGGAGGGCATTGTGCTACAATAATGTTAAAAACAAATAATGGATAAAAAGTTCTATTTTATCCCTGAGATTTTATCCCCAGAGTACAGCTGCTTATGCTAAGCAGAGAAAGTCAAAGAAAGACAAATACTGTATGATTATCACTTCATGTGGAATGTAAAAGATACATAAATTAGTGAATATAAGAAAAATAAGCAGACTCACATATATAGAGAGCAAATTAGTGGCTACCAGTAGGGGGCAGGTGTGGACAATATACTGGTGAGGGACGGGGAGACACAAACTACTGGATGTAATACCGGCTCAAGGATGTAGCGTACAATACGGGGAATAAGATGAGTATTTGGTAACTGCAATTGGAAAGTAACCTTCAAAAATTGTATTAAAAATTAAAAATTGTTTTCCCGTAACATTTTGTTAAAAATAAAAATTAATTAAAAGATTCTTCAGTGTTCATTCTGTAAAACTTTCGAAGCAATCAATGAATCATTATTTACTTTATTTTTCATGTCCAAACTTAATCTTTTATTTTATCCCTAAGAGTTTATCCCCAGAGTACAGCTACATTCCTATCTCCACAAATCTTTTCAGTAGGTTAAAAATGGCAGCAAGATACAAAGCCAACACAAGCCTATTGTAATTTTTAAAAACAGTTAACTAGACCCAGAGGGATCGGATGGGAAGGGAGGCGGGAGGGGGGATCGGGATGGGGAACACATGTAAATCCATGGCTGATTCATGTCAATGTATGGCAAAAACCACTACAATATTGTAAAGTAATTAGCCTTCAACTAATAAAAATAAAAGAAAATAAATAAATAAATAAACTGAAAAAAAATAAAAACAGTTAACTAATATACTTTATTTATCAGTTATATATACTGTGAACTATTTATACCAATACTGTGGAAATGAACTTGGACATAAAAGAGTAAAATTCTGGAATCCATTATGTACTCACACACTTACAAATAATTTTGAAAAGTTTACAATAAAAGAACATAAAGAACACCCTCATAAAATTGACATTCTGTATGAAAATTAACCAGTGATGTTTTCAGAGATGTTGGTACCTGCTTAATACCTGGAGGATATATAAGAAGCACACACAACTGACACTTGCTGAGCACATGACATATCCTGAGCTGACTCTGAAACCTAGCTATAGCTCCTCTGGTTATTTAATCTTCATCCAAACAAATTTGTTAGTGTGTATTGGGATTTGGAAGCTTGGTATATAAATCAGGATTCACTCTCAATTATCCAGTATTCTTGCCTGGAGAATCCCATGGACAGAGGAGTCTGGCAAGCCATGGTCCATAGGGCTGCAGAGAGTTGGACACGACTGAAATGACTTAGCATGCACACACACTATATGCCAGCAAATTTGGAAAACTCAGCAGTGGCCACAGGACTGGGAAAGGTCAGTTTTCATTTCAATCCCAAAGAAGGGCAATGGCAAAGAATGCTCAAACTACCGCACAATTGCCCTTATCTCAGAAACTAGCAAAGTAATTGCTCAAAATTCTCCAAGCCAGGCTTCAACAACAGTACCTGAACTGTGAACTTCCAGATGTACAAGTTAGATTTAGAAAAGGCAGAGGAACCAGAGATCAAATTGCCAACATCTGCTGGATCATTGAAAAAGCAACAGAGTTCCAGAAAAACATCTAATTCTGCTTTATTGACTGTGCCAAAGCCTTTGACTGTGTGGTCACCACAAACTGTGGAAAATTCTTCAAGCGATGGGATCACCAGACCACCTGACCTGCCTCCTAAGAAATCTGTATGAAGGTCAGTAAGCAATAGTTACAACTGGATGTGGAGCAACAGACTGGTTCCAAATCGGGAAACAACTACGTCAAGACTGCATATTGTCACCCTGCTTATTTAACTTATATGCAGAGTACATCATGAAAAACGGTGGGCTGCATGAAGCACAAGCTGGAATCAAGATCACTGGGAGAAATATCAACAACCTCAGACATACAGATGACACCACCCTTATAGCAAAAAGCAAAGAACTAAAGAGCCTCTTGATGAAATTGAAAGAGGAGAGTGAAAAACCTGGCTTAAAACTCAACATTCAGAAAACTAAGATCATATCATCTGGTCCCATCACTTCATGGCAAATGGATGCAGAAACAATGAAAACAGTGGCAGACTTTATTTTTGGGGGCTCCAAAATCACTGCAGATGGTGACTGCAGCCATGAAATTAAAAGACACTTGCTCCTTGGAAGAAAAGCTATGACCAACTTAGATAGCATATTAAAAAGCAGAGACATTACTTTGCCAACAAAGGTCCATCTAGTCAAAGCTATGGTTTTTCCAGTTGTCATGTATGGATGTGAGAGTTGGATTACAAAGAAAGCTAAACACTGAAGAATTGATGGTTTTGAACTGTGGTGTTGGAGAAGACTCTTGAGAGTCCCTTGGACTGCAAGGAGATCCAACCAGTTCATCCTAAAGGATATCAACCCTGAATGTTCATTGGAAGGACTGATGCTGAAGCTGAAACTGCAATTCTTTGGCCACCTGATGTGAAGAACTGACTCACTGGAAAAGACCCTGATGCTACGAATGATTGAAGGCAGGAGGAGAAGGGGACGACAGAGGATGAGATGGTTGAATGGCATCACCGACTCAATGGGAATGAGTTTAAGTGAACTCTGGGAGTTGGTGATGGACAGGGAGGCCTGGCATGCTACAGTCCATGGGGTCACAAAGAGTCAGACACGACTGAGCAACTGAACTGAAGTGACAGATAAGTACAGGGTGGCACTAGTGGTAAAGAACCCACCTGCCAATGCAGAAGACACAAGAGATGTGGGTTCAATCTCTGGGTCGGGAAGATCCCCTGGAGGAGGGCATGGCAACCCATTCTAGTATTCTTGTCTGGAGAATCCCAAGGAGCCTGGCATGCTGCAGTATGATACATTTATGAGAATTATGAGAATTTTAAGGGAACTTAACAGGTAATACTATCTGTGACATTTGCTGTAGATGCTAGCTTTAGAACTTACTTCTTGAGCAAAATACAGTTCTTTACAAGGATTTCTTGGCCACATTTTGGATATTGTATGATAGGAGCTATCTCACCTGCAGAGTTTTCTGCTCTTATAATTATTCTATTAGCACAGAAGTCACTAGATGTCACTTTATTTGATACTGTATTAAAAATTGACCTTAAGCACTTGATAGAAATGCTTCTATCTTCTATAGGATAATAAGTGCTTCTTCTCCTATAATGCATATGTCAATTGCTTTAAAAGTAGCAAGTCCTCCTTGTATTCATCCCCAAAATATATGGCACAAAAATCAAGCCAAGTGGAACCATCTAAAACTTTTGATTTAGTGTCACTAGAACTATAAAAAAAAAAGGTATATAATTTCTGCCTTCAAGTGAATAGATAGATATACTAGGATTTTTTAAACTAAATACAATCAAAAACCATAATAACTGTGGCTTAGGTAAGAGACAGTAGTCATCGTTGTTCTATAAAATCTTACATAGCATACTTACTGCAATATCACTAACATGCTTTCATGAGATTTTCCTCAATGATGTGTTCTGTTTTCTCACCTACCAAATGATCACTCAAAATAATGATCAAAAGTACATTTCAGAGCTTCCCTGGTGGTCCAGTGGTTGAGAATCCACCTGCCAATGTAAGGGACATGAGTTCAATCCCTGGTCCAGGAAGTTTCCCATGCCATGTGGCAACTAAGCCTGTGAACCACAACTACGGAGCTTGTGCTCTAGAGCCCACGTGCCACAACTCTTTAAGCCCATGTACTCTAGATTCCATATTCTGCAACAGGAGAAACCACAGCAATGAGAAGCTCGCACACCCCAACTAGAGAGGAGTAGCCCCTCGATTGCCAAAACTAGAGAAAGCCAGTGCTCAACAAAGACCTAGTGCAGCCAAAAAAATAAACAAATAAAATTATTATTTTTTAAAAGTAAATTTTTATTGTCAGGTTTCCATTTAATTCCCTGAATTTTATCTTGGAAAGACATGGACAGCTTTTTTTATATGCTATGCTGTATTTCAGCATGATCCTGTAACTTTGCAGGGATAACAGAAATATTTTATATGATTTCACTGTATAAAATACATTGAGGAATTTGGCTCTTTTCTTGGTATAAAAGTTGATCTTCACATACAAATAAACATCACTGTTATCTTCACAAACTCCAAATGACTTGGTGTGAGTTTCCACACATTGCTTGCCATCCACAGTGTAGCAGCATCAGATGAAGATGGACATCAGCTGGTGGGAAGCAGGGACCTTTAAGCTCTGTCTGACATTTTAATAAGTTCAGTGTGGATGTACTCTACCGGGTACTTGCTAATGCAATTTAGCTCAGCAACTAGGGAGGCTTGACTTTTTAAGCCTTGTAATACAGCTATAGTCTTATAATTCAGTGTTGGCAGGGAGAGAAAAGCCTTCTTTTTCTCTGGATATGCCCCAAAACTAGTTAGCCTAACTGTACAAGCTAACATACTTTTGGTTTCCAAAGTGTGAAAATGGGTACACAACCTATTTTAGAAAGTGCCAATTTTCTTTAAAGTTTTTAAATGGCTTAAAACTAAATTTTTAAAATAATTAAATTGGATAAAATCTGGGAATTCAGCTTAAATGAGTGCTATAGTTCTAGAAAATAAGAACTGCATAACTCACAGAGGTTTGCTTTTTGGATTTCATTTATCAGCACAACTGGCCTAAACGGCAGTATAATTTCTGTTAGGATTTTTTTTTCTTTTTTTTTTAATCAAATGTGTCAGGGGTCCCCAACCTCCTGGATCTAATGCCTTATGATCTGAGGTGGAGTTGATGTAATAATAATAGGAATAAAGTGCACAATAAATATAATGTGCTTGAGCCATTCCAAAATCATTCTCCACCCATGCCCTCCCCAACCCATCCATGTCTTCCAAGAAAAACTGTCTTCCACGAAACTGTTCCCTAGGACCAAAAAGCTTGGGGACTACTGTGTAATCTAAAGCTAAGAGACATGGTGTAACTTTTCCAGGGTCACTCCCAGAGCAAGTAAGAACAGAGCAAAGGACAGCGTTAACTCCTGCTTCTCTGCCGCCTGACATCAGGCCCCCAGATCCTCCCAGCACTTTGCACACATGTAGCCCAGGGTTTGCGTGTGACAAACATTGATGACTGCCAACAGAACATGTGGATTATGGTCCTACACTTTGAGAAGTAGTCTTACATGGTGTTTGTTTTGCGAATAGAGAAGCTCCTTGTTATTGTAGGGCTCTCGGCCACATTCCACTCCAGATGAAGTGAAAAGGGGAAAAGCAATAGAGATCAATGGAATTAAGTCTCCAGCATGCCTGTGGTATTAGTTTTTAAAGACAAGCTAAATATACTGTGTTGTTGTCATCATGGCTGATCTGAATGTTATCTCTGGGGCTCTTGGCAGCAAGGTGCTTCACCAGTTCATTAATCCAGCCCCGCTGAGCTCAATGTGAAGCTTGGAGGTTAAAGACTGCTATGAGTGGAGAGTTCTCAGGGAACAACGGGTTGCGAGAAATTTTGTTGACTTTTAGTAACCACGGGGTGCCCGTGTAACCTGAGAGTAAAAAGGACACTATCCTGTTAAGGCAAACTATTTTGGGTTTTCTCTTTGCTGTCTTACCCTGCTGACATTACAAGCTGATGAATCTTCTCTTTAGCATATCCTATTTCCTCTAAGTCTAATTATTGCTTCTCTTCTTCCTTGAGACTATTTTCCCTATGCAAAAATAAAACCAGAGGAAAGGTATTTTACCAAAGTGTGGATAGTTTAATAAGCATCACCTTCAGAAATATTCTTATTTTTTAAAAAGAGATATATAGGAGAAAAAAAGAAGAGAAAAAATTAATGTCTACTGAGCAATACTATGTACCATGCATTCTAACATAAACTTTATACCAACCAATATGAGGCATCATTAGCTTCACTTGTTCAGAAAATTGAAATTCAAAGAAGCTAAATTTTATCACGTATATAGTTAGTAAGTAGTATTAGCAGTTGGAAGTAAATAGAGGAGTTCATATTTTGAACACTATACCATGGCAATTCAACCTATCAATAGAATAAATTTCTTAGGAAAAAAATTGGTAGACAAGAGAGATATGAACTACAATATTCTAACCCTGTATTTACCTCTGACAAGTGTGAAAGTCACTCAGTTGTGCCGCAACCCCGTGGACTACACAGTCCATGGAATTCTCTGGGTCAGAATACTGGTGTGGGTAGCCTTTCCCTTCCCCAGGGGATCTTCCCAACCCAGGGATCAAACCCAGATCTCCCACATTGCAGGCGGATTCTTTATCAGCTGAGCCACAAGCAAAGACCGCCTCTGACAAAAACAAGCTTTATACCCACAACAACCAAAACAGCAGCCACAGGTAGCTATCTAAGTTTAAATTAATCAATACTAAATAAAATAAAAATTTTAGTCTTGTTGGTTGCCCTAGGCACATTTCAAGTGTTCAATAGTCTACCTTTATTCAGAACATTTCCATCATCACAGAAAGTTCAATTAGACAGCTCCTCTTAGCTATTTTGGACATGGAGCTCCTCTGTTCTCAGTTTTAAAGATCTGTAGGCATAACTCAAATTAAAATAAGTTTTTTGTGTGTGTATGTGTGGCATGTGTGTGTTATGTTTTCTCTCCTGAGAAAGGAGAAAAAAAGATGAAATAAAGGGAAGGACAGCAAGAAGAGTCTTTCAAACTATCGATTTAATCAGGGCAGTTACCAGAGGATTCACTCACAAAGGAGGGCTGATGCAGGACATAATTGAAGCTTGCAAGAAAATATCTTCTTGTAAAAGTAAGCAAACTGTACAAAGAAAGATTTAAAAGATAAACTTGAGGGACTTCCACTTCTGGCCAAGGTGAAGAAGCAAGCCACTGATTCACCTTCTTCTATAATTTCCCAACCTTGATGCTTACTGAATTTATTTTTCTTCTATTCTTCACCATCACAACTGAGCCAGATCACATGTCTAAAAATGAAATTACAGCATATTCCTGACTAATATCTTACTAGTTGTGAGCAGACTTTTTTTTTTTAACTTACTGGTGAAAATGAAATTTTCAGGCTGATAAATGTTCAATCTTTCCCATATTACAATAAAGACATGAGAGTGACCTATGGTTGTTTTCTGTCTTAGGCTTATTGAGCTCTAGAGACACTCGTATTTCTTGCTGCTAAATAAAATGTCAAACTTGTACATTAATGAAATAGTTAGCCTTAAACTTCAACAATTTCCATAGGAGGTCTGGAATTTAACAGTGCTTATACTCTAATGTTCTCAAAGAGAATTAACACTCGAGAAATGTGGAGAACAGCATATAGAAAATAAATGTCTTATGACAGGACGCTAATGCATGGGTGCTCAGTCACTCAGTCATGTCTGACTCTTTGTGACCCCATGGACTATAACCCACCAGACTATCCAGCTTTAAATCTAGACGTCCTGAGAGCCACTGAAAGGACTATATGGAAATTGAGATCATTACTGGACAGAGTTTATCAATCCTAGGGAAAGACGACCCTAATTATAAAGCATTCTCAGATATTTTCTTTAGAGTATCTAACCAAGGTGCTAACATGGGGGCTTTTCTCTATCACTTAATTCTCTATCACTTTTATTCTTCTATGATAGAAGGGCAGTCACACATGACATATCAAGTATTAGCTATCAAGTGAATGACCACAGACATGAGTGCAGATCTTGCTCATGCAACACAAACAGAAAAGGGAAAAATTCATCCCCATGCTAACAAGAAACAAATATAGAAATTAAACTGATGTTCCCTGATGGCACACCTCAGAAGGTATATGTATTGGTTGTTTTTTGTTTTTTTAACTAAACTGGCACATCATTTATCTTGTAGAAAACCATGATACTTCAGTACCATGCAGCCTCAGTCTAACAGAGACAAATGGTTCAAAGGATAAAAATTAAGAGTAAATTTCATATATTCAGCAGAGAAAATGAATGCTGGCCAGCAGAGGAAAACCCTGGGTAATCTTAATTTAAAGATTTCAAACAAACTCATCCATTTCAGAAGGGTAATTATAAATGGAGAATGTTTCTAAAACCCAAGGTCAGAGTTCCTTTTGTTAAGAGACAAAGAATTCTGGGAAACAGTCAGAAAGGAACTAACGTACCCTGCAGTCCAACTAGTGAGAGGAAAGCATTCTCAGCTCCTGAGTGGATATAGAGGCTAGTGGTAGATCCCAGGATAAGGCAGAAGACATCTCCACAGTACAATAAATGGCCTGAAACCTCAGGCAGCAGTGGAAGAAAGAGGATGTAAAACTAGGAAAGGCCAGAAGATGTTTTTGATGAGCAGAGCTGTCTAAAAATGAGATGATCTTTAGACGATAATTAATACACTTAAAGGAAATCTCGAATATTTTGCACATCAATTTCATAAGCCAGCTCTGTAAAATATCTCATGAGCTCAGGTGAATAATGGAACTGAACTTAGCATTAAGGTTTTATAAGAAAGCATTTTAACTTTAAAGAATAGAACTTTTATTGATAAAAGATATACTTGCATCTTACTAGCATTGGGCTTCCGTGATAGCTCAGTTGGTAAAGAATCCGCCTGCAATGCAGGAGTGTGTGTATGTATGTGAGTCGCTCAGTCGTGTCTGATTCTTTGCTACACCGTGAACTGTAGCCCTCCAGGCTTCTCTGTCCATGGAATTCCCCAGGCAAGAATACTGGAGTGGATTGCCAGTCCCTTCTCCAGAGGATCTTCCCAACCCAGAATCCCTGGTCTCCTGCATTGCAGGCAGATTCTTTATCATTTGAGCTACAGGGAAGTCCTATGCAAGAGATCGTGGTTCAATTCCTGGGTTGGAAAGATTCACTGGAGAAGGGATAGGCTACCCACTCCAGTATTCTTGGGCTTCATTGGTGGCTCAGCTGGTAAAGAATCCACCTGCAAGGAGGGAGACCTGGGTTCAATCCCTGGGTTGGGAAGATCTCCTGGAGAAGGGAAACGGTACCCACACCAGTATTCTGGCCTGGAGAATTCCATGGACTGTATGGACTATGAACTCGCAAAGACTCAGACATGACTGAGCAACTTTCACTTTCATACTTGCATTTTTAATTACTTCTCTCCATAATTTATAAGCAAAGAGAGCTAGCATACAAAAAACTTTCTACTAAAAGTCTTAGACTATAACAGCAAGATAATTTCCTAGGGAAAAAAATGAAACCTCTGCTACATTTAACACAGCAATAATCTCATTTTGAAGTTCTATATGACATTTATAGAAGCATGAAGAGGAAATTTGGGGTTTGGTTGGGGTAGGGGTTATCACAAAATTATTTGTATCACATCATATATTACATTACATTACCTTATATCATATCATATCATATTACTATAATTATCTATTCAGACACTTCCCTGCTTATATTTTGGTTAAAACCTGAGACAATTAATAGAGAAAATAACAGCTGGTAGATTTTTCTCCATCAGAGCCCCCAGAGCTGAGATGCAGTTTAATGAGCTAGCATGTCAGAGAACTAAGGAATATATTTTGCTAAGAGGAAGTAACCTTCAGGGTTTGGGAGAAATTTTCAAATGGAAAAGTGATTTTCGCCACAAACATAATATTAAGTTAGAAAAGATCTGTAACACCTGCCATTCATTTGTGCTCGGGGGAAAAAAGTACAAAGCTAGGCAATAAAAGTGTGAAGCCTGGGCTGCATGGAAATGACGATGGAGCTCCACTAAGGAAAGAAGAAGGGGCCCCCTTGGGGACTGACAGGAGGGCAGAGGGCAGACAAACAAACATCCTAATAAGGAGAAGTGCCCAGGAGGCTGTGCTCGGAAAGTGTTGCAAATAGCAAACACACACACACACACAAGAAATAGGCTAACAGAATTTCCTTATGGTGTACAGTATTTTAAACATATCATCTCATTTGAGCATTAAAACAAAAAACATTAGCTAAAAAGAGGTTATGATCTCCTTTGTACTAATGAAGAAACATTGGCTGGAAGTTAAGCGGTTTGTCCAAAGTCATACAATTTAAAAAATCCAAGTACCAACCACTGGTGTATTCATTATTTAATATTTACCCTTCAAAAGCAAAAGGTCTTGAGGCTAAGCCATATATAAGCATGAAATTTTAGCCTTCTTGATAGTCTTTCTCAATTAATAAACTTAAATTACTTTTTCTTTTCTCTGTCTCTGGGATCCACAACGAGGGATTTTCCCTAAGTACCATCACCTCTCTGTCACTCCTTTGCTCACTCTTCAGCAGGCGATAGACACCTGACCAGAAGGCAGGCCTGCAGGTAGACAGCTAAGATTATCCTCCATTCAGCTGTGTGGTCAAAAGAGCTACACGAGGTGGCTGCCTTGTATAACATGGCCCGTAATGGCTCAGGTACATCTGCCTGGATCTGGTTTCAGTAAACAGGCCAAGCTGATTGTCATGCTGAACTATTTCTGCAACTTAAACTCTGTTATTAAGAAAGGAGTTCTCTTGGACACTGCTTTGATTCTTTGTCTTATTTCTCAAGTTGTCATTAATCTCAAATGGAGGACAGGTATGCCATTTATTGAGGACTCACTCAGAAACCCCCATGTTACCAATAATACTTTCACTCTAAGCATGAGTGCCATTACAATTTCAGATTCAGATATCAGGTTCTGGTAATGATGAATTGAGTACTTTGGCCTGACCTCTGAGTAGAAAAGCTCATTATCATGTATTTTTTAAAATCTCTTTGAAGGACTTGAATAGTTAAAATAGTGAAGCATTATGCAGAGGTTCAGGAAGGTGAGCCTGGAAGTTTGGAGGTGGTTTTTCTCTTGCAGATTCCAAGAGAAATGTCAGAGAGGATAACAGACTGAAATGTATCTTTTGAAGGGCTTCTTTAAGAGATAAATATCAAAATTAGATTTAAAATCGTTTAAAAGAATAAAAGGAAGGGACCAAAAGGCCGCATCCTAGGATTAAGTGTAAACCAGAAATCGTTGGTCTCCTGCATAGACTGCAGCTGAGATCTGAATCAATACCATTCTTGAAATAGAACTGACATGGTTCTGCATTGTTACAGCCACTGGATACCTGAAAGAAGAAAACATACATATTCTCTGAAGAGAGATAACATCACATAGCAGATCTTATATTATTCCTACAAACAGCCTTGTAATTATAAGTCCCAACAAAATAAAAAAATAACATGGCACAAATTGACAGAAAGAACTTCCCCCCCAAAAAAATAGAAAAGTGAGCAAAATAATGGATCAACAGTAACAAAAGGGCATATCTGAATGGCCATCAATTATGAACATTTATTCAAAATATCTAGGAAAGGATGAATTTCAAATTTAAAATAAAATAACACATCCACTCATTGGATTATTATAAATTTTAAAAAGTGTCATTTCTCTTGTTGGCAGGGAGAACCAATATACTAAAAAAAAACTGTAGTTGGAAATGTTACGTTATACAGACTTTTCTGGAAAAGCATCTTTTAACATCTATCAAAATTAAAACTATGCCTACTATTTGGACCAGATTATTTATAGGGCTCTATTCTATAGAAATAAAATTATCATTCAATAAGGATGTATGTTAAGGGCTTTAATTGATCCATTATTCTTAGGGGCAAAAAAGGTAAAGAAAATGAAAAGAAAAAGATTCTAATTCCTTTGGAGTATATCTGAATGTTCAACAATCATGAAAACATACTCAGCAATCCCTAGTCAATGAAGAAACATACCAATTTTCATAAGCCAGAAAGTCACTTCCCCAAATTCCGTTCCCTAGATAGTTGTATATTAGGATTTGGCCACCAGACAAATTTGCCTGAATTACAAAGCCTAAAGAGAAGCAGTAGTCATTGTATTCTGAAGTCTGTGATACAGGTGACCAGTTCAGTCAGTTACCATTACAGCTTACACATGGTGGAGCTGATCTTTTGGCTCACCCGTAGGCTTGGGGCACCTGTCAGACCCACATCTACCTCAGTTCCCATGGAATCTCCTGTGAGCTTGACCCTTGAGACAAGAATCTGTGCAACTCCTTGGTGAAGATCACCAGCCTTTTCTAAATCAAACACATAGCCAAGGTCAGAGGCATTGAAAAGCAGAAATGGGTTCCAGTTTGATTTCATAGATTCAAGTTGGTCCTCCCAGTTGCCATTTTCCCTAACTCTTCCCTACCTGATTTCCGGCTTTTCTCCCTATTAGCCCTTCTGACTTAACCCCACTGGTGGTTACCAAAGGATAGGTAACCACTCTCCTTTGACTTCTTCACTAGCTTCCACAAATGTATTGGGTGTAATCCCATTATATAATAAGACCCTTTTTCCATATTAATTATGGTCATTGTGTTTCCCTGTTAAAACTCTGATAAAATTCCATTAATAGGAAACTGGAAGAAGAAATTAAAAACAGATTAAACAAGGACTGCCAAAAATTATAACATTAAGCCTATGCAAAAAAAACCCATAGCTTTTTAAAAAATTATATACAGAAGTTGAAATATTTTCTTCCTAAATCCCAATAGATGATCTTGAACATGTTTAACCATGGATGCCCTTATCTAAGAACAGTATTCAAAAGTGATGAAGTGTCCTGTATTTCTTGACTACCCCCATTTTTTTAAACTGTCTTTATATAGCTTCTTAAGCACTTGATTAATGGAGAGAAATTCATGTTTTGTGTGACCTTAACCATATGCAATTTGTAGATACATTTTTTTAAGGAATTCAATGCAAAATTTGGTTTTAGAATGAATGTACACATATTGGAGAAAAGATATCATAAAAATTACAAATATTGAAAAGTTGACAGGCAATATAAATGTCAAAAATTTAGAAAATTAATATAATTAAATTATTAAATAATATACTTTACTTCAAGGTTATGTTTGTGGATAATTACTCTTTGATTATCACTTTATAGGCATCAATTTTGTAAGCTCATTTTCTACAGAGAGAATAGGAAGGTAATTTAGTTTTTCCTCTAGCATGGCTGATGGAAATTTATTTATTATTGATTAGCTTCACAATTCATGTCATGTAAACTTTTAAGATTGTTGTCAGATTTGGAGACTCTTCTATCAAGTTTCATTCATATATGAAATATAAAATTTTTTTAAAGCTTATATGAGCTGTAGTGCTTGGGGGGAATATCAAGTTTTGTTCTGCTGCGACTACTTTTAAGTGCTGTGAATTAACAACACTCACAACCAGTACTCATTCACTGATGACATTGTGTCCATTGACTCAGTTGAGTATAGAAGAATTCTTTGAAATCATTCCTTAACCTTGGCAGCTAAAAAACACTGATGCACAATGTGACTGCAACTACATAAATACAATCCCTTTAAGTCCAAGCTTCAATATATCAACATCTTACCTTTTCCTTTGGGCTTCCCTCATAGCTCAGTTGGTAAAGAATCTGCCTGCAATGCAGGAGACCCCAGTTCGATTCCTGGGTCAGGAAGATCTGCTGGAGAAGGGTTAGGCTACCACTCCAGTGTTCTTGGGCTTCCCTTGTGGCTCAGCTGGTAAAGAATCCACCTGCAATGTGGAAGACCTGGGTTCGATACCTGGGTTGAGAAGATCCCCTGGAGAAGGGAAAGGCTACTGACTCTAATATTCTGGCCTGGAGAAGTCCATGGACTGTATAGCTCAGTTCAGTTCAGTTGCTCAGTCGTGCCCGACTCTTTGCAACCCCATGAATTGCAGCACGCCAGGCCTCCCTGCCCATCACCAACTCCCAGAGTTTACTCAAACTCATGTCCTTCGAGTTGGTGATGCCATCCAGCCATCTCATCCTCTGTTGTCCCCTTCTCCTCCCGCCCTCAATCTTTCCCAGCATCAGGGTCTTTTCAAATGAGTCAGCTCTTCGCATCAGGTGGCCAAAGTATTGGAGTTTCAGCTTCAGCATCAGTCCTTCCAATGAACACCCAGGACTGATCTCCTTTAGGATGGACTGGCTGGGTCTCCTTGCAGTCCAAGGGACTCTCAAGAGTCTTCTCCAACACCACAGTTCAAAAGCATCAATTCTTCGGTGCTCAACTTTCTTTATATAGTTCATGAGGTCGGCAAAGAGTCAGACCTGACTGAGTGATTTGCACTTTCACTTTCACTAACTTTTCCTTAGGCAGATGTCAAAAATTTTTGCCCATGGCCGCTCTAGTGCCACCCATATAAAAGGAAGCACAACTGAGTTAAGAATCACTAACACAGACACTGGTATTGACTGTGATCAAATATTTTGCTTTTGTAATCCCACTCTTGAGCAGATATCCAGGGAAAACCTAATTTGAAAAAATACATGGACCCCAATGTTCATTGTAGCACTATTTACAATAGCCAAGACATGGAAGCAACCTAAATGTTCATCATCAACGGAAAGAATAAAGATGTGGTACATATATACAATGAAATGTTACTCAGCCATTAAAGAGTGAAATATTGCCATTTGCAGTAATGTGTGTGGACATAGAGATTATCATATGAAGTAAAGTAAGTCAGACAGAAAAACACAAATACCATATGATATCACTTGTATTGGAATCTAAGGAAAAATGATACAAATAAACTTATTTACAAAACAGAAAGAGACTCACAAACTTCGAAAACAAAGTTATGATTACCAAAGGGGTAAGGTGAGGGGAGGGATAAATTAGTAGTTTGGGATTAACATATACACATTACTATATACAAAATAGATAATCAACAAGGACAAGAAATAATACTCTATAATAACCTATATGGGAAAATAATCTGAAAAAGAATGGATATATGTACGTGTGTAATTGAATCACTCTGTTGAAACTAGCAAAACATTGTAAATCAACTACACTGTATTATAATATAAAAATTAAATTTAAAAATATTTTGCTTTTGTAAATTTTATGAAATATGTGACTACATGGCAAATATGTGTGAAAGCCACTCAGTTGGTGTCTGACCCTTGGGAATCCCATGGACAATACAGTCCATGGAATTCTCCAGGCCAAAATACTGGAGTGGGAAGCCATTCCCTTCTCCAGGGGATCTTCCCGACCCAGGGATTGAACCCAGGTCTCCCACAGTGCAGGTGGACACTTTACCGTCTGAGCCACTAGGGAAGTCCATTGCAAATAGTCCTCTTGAAATGGTCTAGGGACAACTTAGTTCTGAATTAAGTTAGTTCAGAACTTAATCCTGAATTTTAAGTTTTGCTAACTTTATGGTAATTCATAGTTAAAATCTGTCAAATATGGGCAAGATACAGCAAGAACTGCATGTGGCCTCTTCGTCCATAATTTCTTTTTTATTCCATTTTTTTTTTTTCTAATCTGGGAGAAAGCTAATAACTTTTTCAGAAAAGAATTCTTTTTCTCACTATCAGTCCTAAGTCAGTGAAATATTAGAGGGCCTTATCAGATTACCAATAAGTCCTTTTCTCAACCTAGAATATTATAACCATAGGCATCACTCCACAATAAAAATTCTTCCAATTTCCTAACTTACCTTCCTGACTCTAGCCGTTGTATTTCCCTATTTATCCTACACATCCCACTCCAAATTAGTACCCTTAAAATTTGTTTTAATTTTCTTATCTCGCAATATAAGTGTTACTTTAAGTCTTTCATGCTACAGCATTAAGGTCTGCTACAATTTAGGAATTTTCCAGTGAGCTTTAATTATTTGGGACTTACAATATATACTATATTCCATATAATTTATTCTATATGTGATTTCCTGGCATCTGAAAACAAAGACACGAGCTCAGTGTCACGTATTTTCAGAGCAAAGGCTGCTCTGTGCCTTGGCAAAGGCAAATACTGTCTGTTTTATTCCACAGAGTTGTTGCACTTGAAGCAAGTAATGAAAGGCTGTTTCTCTTTTATTTACACTGCAATCTTTGCACAAGACAGTTCACAGGAACACCATTCCCTGATCTCAAATTGCCCTGGGTGATGGCATCTTAATTAGAAAGAGAGAGCAGACCGCTGTATAAAACAAGTGAAAACAGGAGCACCTACAAAGCAGAGGGCTTCTACTCTCCCGTTGCTGACAGCAACGAGGATATCAGCATCTCAAACCTAGAAGCACCACAAAGAAAGCCACAGGCAATGCCTGATCTGAGAATTCATGCCACAGCTCAACGTGAGTTGAACAATGTTGTCTTGATAGTTTTCAGTGGAACAGGATATGAGTATCAGAGGTTTTCTGTTTAGAGCTCTGAGAGTCTGGCAACCAACATAATGGAAATGTGGCCCATTAGATTACGTAGCACTGAAACTCATTATTAATTTGTCTAGTTTTTATTCTTCATTGAAGTAGAATTTATATGCTAAGAATTTTAATAAAAGATCATCCACACATTTGCTAGATACCGTCTAAGCAGTATTCTGATTCAACAGACTAGCTGTGTCCTTTAACCACCTCAGAGTTCAAGTGTTAGTCGCTCAGTCATGTCTGACTCTTTGTGACTCCATGGACTGTAGTCTGCCAACCACTTCTCTCCATAGAATTCTCCAGGTAAGAATGCTGGAGTGGGTAGCCATTTCGTTCTCCAGGGGATCCTCCTGACCCAGGGATCAAACCGGGGTCTCCTGCATTGCAGGCAGATTCTTTACCATCTGAGCCACCTCAACTAAACAAAAATGCTTTGCCAAATGGAAATAATCTATACCTCAGATCTGGGGTTTTTCAGGTTACAAATCAACATAAATAACAATCTCTATTTTTCTCAACTTAAATAAACTAAAGTTTCAGGTAAATATGTTGAAGATATTAATGTAGCAAGAACATATTATGACATGAGGAAAAAACAAATGGTTCATATAATCAACTTCTTCACTGCCTGACACTGAAAGATGTATAGTTCTGGGAATTAGATACTCAACTTTCAAATCTTAATTCTGTTTTATTCTAAATGTAAAATGCTATGAACTGGAAGACAAGAAAGCTTGTCAATTTAAATTAGACTTCTTTCAAGCCACAGAATGTATCAAACTCCTACCAGTTAATACTTCTTTTAGAAAACAACTAATATTCTAATAGATATAACAATAGTTTAATTATCAAATTGAGGTTCAGCATAATCTAAGAATCAAATTATTAATGTAACACTGAATTGCCTAAAGGTAATTTGGCAGTTAAACTAAAAGGTAGATTAATAATTTGGTACTTGAAGGAGAATTTTTTAAAGTAATAATTCATAGCACTCAAAACCAATAATGTCATGGGCCTAAAATTTTAATTTTATAAAAGCAGACTACCATGCAAATGTTAAGTGATAAAGATCCCTAGTTTTGTTTCAGTTTGTTTTCAGGTTTTAGAAATTGCCTTCTTTTGTCTAAGGCAACAAAAAATATATATAAATAATGTGTGTAGTGGTAAATCTTCAGGAAATTTGTAATAAATTTTGAAAATGTAATAAACATTTTCAATCAAAGGTAGATAGTTAAGAGTACCAGAATACAACACCCTGAAATATGCCTCTTTGGCATATGGATTATTTTGAGCTAAAGGCCAAGAACTAGTACTTCTATCTGCATAAAAAACCTTACTAAACAATCTCATTTACCATACTTAAGAGAAAAAAACCTTTTCATTTATATTGGAGTATAACTGATTAACAATGTTGCGATAGTCTCAGGTGGACAGTAAAGTGACTCAGCCATACAAATACATGTATCCATTCTCCCCCAAACATGCTTACAATCCAAGCTGCCACAGAACATTGCGGAGAATTCCCTATGCTATACAGTAGGTCCTTGTTGGGTATCCATTTTATATACAGCAGAATGTACATGTCCATCCAAAACTCCCTAACAATCCTGTGCCCCCACTCTCACCCCCTGGTAACCACAAGTTCATTCTCTAGGCCTGTGTGTCTGTTTCTGTTTTGTAAATAAGTTCATTTGTATCATTTTTTTAAGATTCCACATACAAGGGATATCACACAATATTTTCCTTTCTCTATCTGACTTACTTCACTCAGTATGACAATTTCTAGGTCCATCCATGATACTGCAAAAGACATTATTTCACACTTTTTAATGGCTAAGTAATATTCCAATGGCCTTCCTTGGTGGCTCAGTGGTAAAGAATCCACCTGCAATGTTGGAGACGTCGATTCAATCTTTGGGCCAGAAAGAACCCCTGGAGAAGGAAATGGCTATCCACTCCAGTATTCTTGCCTAGAAAACCCCATGGACAGAGGAGCTGGTGGGCTACAGCCCATGGGGTGGCAAAGAGACTGACATGACTTAGTGACTAAATAACAACAACAATATTCTATTGTACATATCTACCACATCTTCTTTATCCATTCCTCTGTCAATGGACATTTAGGTTGTTTTCATGTCTTAGCTATTGTAAACACTGCTGCAATGAACACTGGGGTGCATGCATCCTTTTGGACATTTTTTTTTCTGGATATATGTCCAGGAGGGATTGTGGGGTCATAGTTTTCCTGATGACCTTCCCATAACTTGCCACCCCTTCTCTGAAACCCCAAATCCCTTTCATTTGTTTAGTCCAAGTATCTAGCCTAAATTCTAAGCACCTTTTTGGGTTACTCATCATTGGGTGCTCCCATGTATATGTGCAATGCAATGTTAATAAACTTCTGTTTCTTTTTCTCTCATCAGTCTTTTTCACTAGACTGATTTACAAGGTCCCAGCTGGATTATCTAAGATGGGCAGAAAAAAATAAAAAGACTTTTTCTATGATACAATAGGTGTTTTCTGGTCCCAACTCTTCATATTTTACTATATACCATACTTCATCCTCATGCATATGTACCAGTTCATTTATGTGTAGCCAGATTCTTAATGGAATAAACATATGAACCAAAATATTCCCACTGTTAAGTCTTTGTCTTTCTCTTTACATGTTGCCCTCTCATGCCACCCTCATTCCATGGTAGAAGTATCTCTTCTGCACTTTTTTCAATAAGAATCAACTTCCAAACTCTTTCCTTATTTTTGATATAAACATGTTCTTGCTCTTTTTTTTTTTTTTTTATAAATGTCCTTCCTTACTCCTCATCTTGCTATCCATCACTTTCACTCTTTAAACCTTGTCTTCCTTTTTTAAATTCTGACTTTTGACATTCTGGAACCCAAATGTTTAGAAGATACTCTCATTAAGCTGAGAAACAGATAACTTCAAAAGAGAAAAGAAGGAAGCAGTTTTCATGTCCTCCATCATTTATTCAATCTACCATGAATCTGAAAAATGCAATTATAAGCACTCCCTGTTCTATTCTCCTTGATACCACCTTCATCAACCAACAGTATTCCAAAGTCTACTAAGTAAAATAAGTTCATTCTATGAAATGCCAACTCAATATTTTTCTGCTGTTTTTTTTACTACCTTGTTCTTTCAAGTCATAAGACATTATGAGCTGATAAAACATATAGTGTATACCTCTTACATGGTCTTTAATGTAGAGTTAACAAAATTTAAATAGTTCTACTGAAAATATTACCTATTTCAGAATGTCTAATTAAACAACATTCTCTTTGAATTGCTATTGTGCTGAAATCATTTAATAACTATGCCAGGAGACATAATTCATAAAATGTATTTAGTATATGGCTTTCTTCCCCCCCCTGGAAATGCTTTAGAGTTCAATTGTTCTACATTTCATAATGTATCTACTAAGGGAGTTGAGACCCCCAAAAGACTTACTTACTTAAGTCTTACATTCCTTCTTCCATGCCATCAACAACTATTTATTGAGTACCAAATATCTGTCAAGTACTGTGATTGTCCAGGCCTTCCCAGGTGGTGCGGTGGTAAAAAATCCATCTACCAACACAGGAGATGCAAGAGATACAGGTTTGATCCCTGGGTCGGGAAGATCCCCTTGAGGAGGCAATGGCAGTCCTCTCCAGTATTCTTGCCTGGAAAATCCCATGGACAGAGGATCCTGGTGGGCTACAATCCATGGGGTCACAAAGAGTTAGACATGACTATGCACACACAGACACACACATACACACACACAGTGAATGTATTAAAAAAGTCTAAAAGTTAATTAGTCTCTCTCTATCAGCTAAGACATAGGAGGCAAGAGCTATCCCATACATATTGTCATCTGATTATTGTTTTGGATGTTAGTTTTTTTATTTTAAAATATGCCAAAGAGTTTATATTTACAGACATCACTTATTTTTATTTTCCAATATAAATTTTTGCTGAACATTTTTTCCTGCATCACACTTTTTCCTTCTGGGTTTATTTTTTCCTCTTGCTAAAATATAGCCTTTAGAAAAATCTCAGTGACATTTTGAGGCAAAAATCATATATTTTAGTGTTTAAATGTCCAAAAATATGTTTCTTTCATGATTGTTTTGTTTACAGCAGTTTAGTTGGGTATGAGTGAAAGTGAAAGTCGCTCAGTAGTGTCCGACTCTTTATGACCCCGTGGACTATACAGCCTATGGAATTCTCCAGGCCAGAATACTGTATTGGGGCCTTTCCCTTCCCCACAGGATCGTCCCAACCCAAGTCGAACCAGGGTCTGCTGCATTGCAGGCAGATTCTTTGCCAACTGAGCTATGAGGGAAGCCCTAGTTGGGTATAGACTTTTGAAATCTTAATAAGACAAATCCAATCTTGTGAAACACAGGGAATAGCACCAATATTTTGTAATAACTGTAAAAAAGAGTATAACTTTTAAATGCTGTATAAAAATAAAAACAAAAATAATATGTCAATGTTTAAAAAAAATAACACAAATCCCATCTACCCAGTCTGAGTCATCTCATCTTTTATTTGTTATACATGATACTGAAGGTACTCTTTCAGTATAAGAATTTGTATCATTCTCCGGTTTTGTAAATTGTTGGCCTCTCTTAGATTCTCCTAGAGCATCTCTATTTATGTTCTATTTCTTTAAACTTCATTTTATACTTTGTATTTATCTTTTTAAGTGATATTTTAGGTAATTTCAAAAATATCTATTAAAATTTTTCTCTTCAATTGACACAAGTATAATCTTTATTACAGTTCCTGTTTTAAATATTTTTTCTTTCCTTACAAAGAATCTAATTGGCTCATGGTTCACAAGAACCAGTCTTCGTTTTAGAGCCCCCACTTTTTGTTTTATAAATATTGCTTCAAGGTTTCTAAACATATTTATTTAAAGTACATTCTAGATAATTGAATGACATCTCTATTTTTATGATTGAAGTTTTGTTTGTTTATTGTTTTCAGGTTCATGTGTTTGCAGTGAGGGACAATTTATATCTTGGATTGGATTTCTTCAGATGCTTTGTAAATTTTGTTGGTATGTTTATTTTTCATGGATTTATTTTTCTTTCTCTCTCATTTCTCCTGTCTTCTTAATCACTATTTAAGTAGCCTCAACTCAGCTCCTAGGGTTTCACAAATCAGTAGCATATGTTATATGTCTTCAAGGATTTCACATTTTCAGAACTGAAGCTAATATTCCAATAATTGTCTAGCTTCCTATCATTTAGGATCCTTTGCTTTCTCCCTTCACAATCCATGCAACTGTTGTATCCGGATGCAAACTTAGACAACAGAAAGGTTTTACAGCTTTCACTTATGGATATGGAAATTAGTCTCCAACCCCCATAAGATACACTCAGCCCTCTTTTCCCAGAAGCACTGAAATCTGGAACCCCACCGCCAGCTGTAGGTAACAGCACCCTGTGTAGTAATGGCTTTGCATACTCAGTCCCTTCAGTCGAGTCCAACTCTTGCGACTCTATGGATTGTAGCCCGGCAGGCTCCTCTGTCCATGGAGATTCTCCAGGCAAGGACACTGGAGTGCATTGCCATGCCCTCCTCCAGGAGATCTTCCCAACCCAAGGATGGAACCCACATTTGTTTGCATCTCCTGCATTGATATGTGATATCTTTACACTAGTGCTACCTAGGAGGTCCAAGTAATGGCTTTAGTCTCATTTCAATACCGTGAACTTGATCGTTTCTTATAAAAGATATTTTTAAATGATGAAATGTGTTTTAACTATAACTAAAATAATTGCATATAATTTCTACACATTGAATATGGAAGAGAGAGGTTGAGAGCATCCAGATCTTCAAGATAATACAGCTAGCTATGGACAGAGGCAGTTGACACAAATCTGATTTCCCTTTGCCTAATTAAGACCACCACCTTACTCATTCATTCAGCAGTTTTCTTCCTGTATTCTCTGTTGGTTTACCTAAAATTTGTTCACTCTTCCCCAATGTCCATTACGAGCTGAATATAAACCTAAACGTTAGTTTTTAAGTTACAGACTTTGAAAATATTTAAGCAGGAATGAAGTGTCCCTACACTTTCTAATAGCAAAACAGTTTTCCTGAGTTTTTCTCTCTGTACAATCTTTCAAGAAAAAAAGAAAAATCTATAATGTATCACTGATATACGATTCTTTAGTACTTTAGGAACAAACAGCAACAGATAAAGATAATGGTAATTGGGAGATTACTCTTAAACTCTAAAGTTCTTTGGCAAAATTGAGTGTATTTATGTAATATGATTCTGTTGTAAAATAAAGAATTTGAGTGACTATTGTTCCTGGTTCCTGAAAGGGAGACTCTAAATCCTTGTGATAGCTCCAGTTTTAGAAGTAGCTTTGTTATGCTATGAGATGAATTGCTGTGCTCTCTAGAAAGCTTCAGAATGGGAGCTGGTCTCAGACCTATGAAAGGTTCTATTAAAGGGTTGGAACTGAGAGCCATGTGAGGTCAACCTGATCTCCCAAAAAACTCTGGACCCCAAAGTTCAGTAGAGCTTTCTGGATGGTGAACACACTGATTGCCAGAAAAATATGCGCTGATTCCATAAGAAAGACTACAGAAGATCTACATTATCTCCAAGAACTTGCCTTACACATCTCCCCATTTGACTGGTCCTCCTGATTTGTATCCTTTGTAACAAAACTGTAATCAAGGGAATTCCCTGGTGTCCCGGTGGTTAGGACTTGGCACTTTCACTGCTGTGGCCCCAGGTTCAATCCCTGCTCAAGGAACTAACTTCCCACAAGTCACACAGAGCAGCCAAAGAAGATAAAACATAAAAATAAAATAAACCATTACTTAAAATGACTGGTAAAGAAAAAATCTTGTAAAAATAAAAAAACTGTAATCAGAGGTATAGCACTTCCCTGAGTTCTGTGAGTTATTCTAGTGAGTTACCAAACAGTGAGATGGGAACCCTCACTTTTAGACCCAGACAATCAGAAGTGTGAGTGGTATGAGGAACCCCCTGAACTTGTGGCTTGCATCTGAGGTGGAGGTGGCCTTGTCGGGTGCCCTACCCCTTAATAAACCTGTAGTTTGACACTAACTCTGGTTGGTGTCAGAACTGATTTTCAGTACTCCAGTGAGCACTGGAATAGTTGACATAGAAATAGAATAAATTCTTATTTTAATCAAAAATTATCACCACTGGGTCAGACACGTAAGTATTTTATAAAATCTGGTTTGGAAACTTTAATAAGAATAGAAAAGCCAAGAAGAGGCATGTTTCTAAATTTTAGTAGCTGGCTGCCCCCTACTGACATTGCCTTAGTCACTGCTAGTATGCCAGTCTAAAAAGCTGATGGAGTCTCTTGGTTTTTGAAACAGTTAATTCTATAAAGTTGAAAATTTTTCTAAAGCTTGGTTACAGCATTGATTTAACTCAATAGTCTATTTTGTTAAATTTAAAGTCTATTGCAATCCTTCAGATATCAATTATCATTAAAATAAAGAGGCTGCTACTCTTTGGCAAATAAAGTCTAAAGTATATAGAGCTTAGTTTTTCTAAACTTATCTTAGGTAAGATATAAAGAAACCTAGCTTTTCTCTAATTTAATATTGAGCAAATAACTTTAACATGTCAAGCCTACCTTTCCTTATCTGTAAATTGAAAGTAATCTACAAAATGATTTCTGAATTCCCTTTTATATAACAAATTATTTTTTTTTCAAAAAGAAAGGAGTCGAAGGACTTAATATATCAAACAGGAATAATATATTACATATATATATATAATATATTACACTAGGATAAGTAAAAATTCTAATTTTTTAGTTCTGAATTTTAAGAAATTCATGTTCTATAAGTTTTTGAACTTGTACTTCCTCTAGGGAGGCCCAGAGTTAAGTTATAGAATATATTCTTCAAAGATGTAGAGAAAAAAAGTAAAGTGGTTAGAGGGAAGGACTGCTGCTGCTGCTGCTGCCAAGTCGCTTCAGTTGTGTCTGCCTCTGTGCGACCCCACAGATGGCAGCCCACCAGGCTCCCCCGTCCCTGGGATTCTCCAGGCAAGAACACTGGAGTGGGTTGCCATTTCCTTCTCCAATGCGTGAAAGTGAAAAGTGAAAGTGAAGTCTCTCAGTCGTGTCCGGCTCTTCGCAACCCCATGGATTGCAGCCTACCAGGCTCCTCCGTCCATGGGATTTTCCAGGCAAGAGTACTGGAGTGGGGTGCCATTGCCTTATCTGAGAGGGAAGGGCTAGAGCCTGGTAATTGGTTCACTCAATAAAATTGCAAAGATCTAGTGCCTAAGGTGTTCAGCAAACACAGTAAAGAGTTTGCTCAGTAAAGGTCCAGTAAAGAGTTGGCATGATGGAGCCAAGATAAATCACATAGGTACACTGGGCAAGAAATGGGAGATTAGCAATAGGAATAGTGTTGAGCAATGCTCAGAAAATCAGGTAGTACTAGCATTAGATAAATCTGTCTCCAAGAAGTAGGGACCAGTCCTTGGAGGTGTTCTAGGAAGCCTCTCTTATTAGTGAATCATGATGAGAAACTATGAGATAAACACATTAACAGAAATGCATGTTTTCAAATTTCTTAGATGGTGAAATTAAAGCCTTTGCCAACAAAGGAGCCCATCAGGGCTTACCAGCAATCCTGCAGGATCCAAGAAAAGAAGCCCAGGCTGCTACTTGTATAAAAACAATAGGCTCTGAGCTTTCATCATCGGGACACCATGCAGTAGCCAAGCTGGAAACAATGATGCCCCAGGGATCAGCGTTGAGCACTGTGTCCCAAATCATCTGAAGGAGGACATTCAATATCAATGCCTCAAGTTGGGACTGGCCTGGGAACTGGAGGTGGGTTGAATCTGTGGGAAGAGAAGTCAGTGGGCCAAGCCAGGGAAGGTGGGAAAGGAAGAGGGAGAAAAAACAATGAGCAGAGATAAAAACAAAAAACAAAACAAAAAATACCTGGGAGACTCCATCTAGCAACAGTACACATCTGTCCAGCAAATTCCAATGAACCTGACAGTTAAATTTAAAACAGTTTTTTAAAAATATTTCTATAAAAGATTAAAAGTCTTCCCTCAAATATGATGTAGAACGGGCAAATGCCACCTAGTAAACAACACGATGCAGAAAAAATATGCCCAAAATAATGTTTTATGTATTTTTACTTGGCACCAAATTGAACTCCAAAAATAGCCTTAAATATTCTCACAAATCTGATACCATATGGGTCAAAACCCAACTTTGACATTTATTAGGTTTCTAAAGGGCTTCCCTGGTGGCTCAGATGGTAAAGAATCCACCTGCAGTGCTGGAGACCTGGGTTCAATCCCTGTGTTGGGAAAATCCCCTGGAGAAAGGATTCTGGCCTGTTTTCTGGATTCCTCCCATTTTCTGGTCTGGAGAATCCCACGGACTGTAGTACATGGAGTCACAAAGATGTCTCAATTAGTCAGATATAAATCAGATATCATCCATAATTCTTGGAACTCTAGAGCATTTTCAAGATTTAAAAATACATATATATAATAAGCCTTTATGTAGAAAGCAGTTTCACTGACAGAACCCACAATGTTTTATTAAACATGTCCGTCAGTTTATAATACATTTCAAATGTCATTACTGCTATGATAATCACCTACAAGTGTGTTACAAATGAATATATATGTACAATACAAGCTACTGGTCAGGAAACTACAACAAAAATATGCACAGTAACTCTCCAGAATCCATGTATATAACACATTTATAAATGGCACATGCTAATATAGGAAGAAGTGCGAAATGTTAGTAATAGCATACAGAGGAGGAGAAGGATGGAAAACTGGATCATTATAATAAAACATAACTTTACAATTGCGTATATTAAAGACAGATCAAAGATATGATCAAATATTTTTTAATCACAAAGTTACTTTTTCAAGTATTAATAATATGGAGGAGTCCTTTTGTAAGACCTCTTAGTATAAAACAGCTGGATTCTGGAGAAAACATGATTTCCATTTTTCACAAAAAGTAAGGGAAACCCCCTGAGTGTCAATCAAACAACCATAAACAACCTATGAACTGAAACCAATGGGGTGAGCATTGAGAACATACAAAGAGAGGAGTTGCCCTGAAGGCAATTGCTGATACAGGTTTGACTAGTTTTGAAAATGCTAAATCTAAAGTTCTGTAACTGAACCAGTGATGGTTCAGGGTTTGGAAAAGTGTCCCCTGGCTTTAGCAAAAGCCAACACAAATACCATCAGTATGTAAGTATCCTCAATCCAGTCAAATAGATTTTCTGTATGTAAAGATCAACCAAATATGTACTCACCTTCAAAATGTATCAACATGCAAGGAAATAAACTATCATGAGAGTCAACAAAAACAGAAGAATGACTTCTAATACCGTTATTAGCAAAAAAGACTATAATAGTTGTTGACATTTACAGAAATTAAAAATAACTTGTAGCTTACTTATCTTATACATAGTATTTTGTGCCTCTTAATCTCCCTACCAATGTCTGATGCTACTGACTAATACAAGTGAAGAGAGAGCAGAGACAGGTTAGCCTAGATGCTTTGAGTAGACAAGTGCTTTTTTTTTTTTTTTTTGCTTGTTTGATTCTTTCTTTTTTACAGGCTATACAGTGTATGACCCCAGATGAAGTTATATCTAGATACATGATGAAGGTGTTAGTCGACCAGTCATGTTCGACTCTATGCGACCCCATGGACTGTAGCCCTCCAGGCTCCTCTGTCCGTGGGATTTCCCAAACAAAAATACTGGAGTGGGTTACCATTCCTTTCTCCAGAGAATCTTCCTGGCCCAGGGATTGAATCCGGGTATCCTACATTGCAAGCAGATTCTTTATCATCTGAGCTACCAGGGAATCCCAAGAAAGAGAGGCATAATAGAGAGACAGAAATAATAGATGAAAAAAATATATACAGTTGATAGATACTTAATAAATATTTGTATCAATGAACCTGTAAAGTAGGAAATATAATTGACAACATTTCACAGATCAGGAAACTCAAGTTTAGCAGAGTTGAACATTTGTCCAATGGATCAGATCATCTTAATACATCCTAAAGTCTGAGACGTCAAGTAGGGTGCTTCCCAAAGCTCCAGTTCTGATGCCTGCATCTCCTAGGCATACTGACTTACTTTCCCAACCCTCCTGATTTTTCCTTCTTTTGGTTTATCATGTCAAAAAATGTCATTCTGCTATAATTTTTGATGCGTTTTGAGGAGACCAGCCCAGGGAAGATCCTCAGGATGACTTTGAGCACCTCAAGGACAAGAAGATGCCTGGGCAGGAGGAGACTAATGGATCTCCTGTTGGTAGATGAACTGTGGCAAAATTACCTAAGGATACTAGGTACCTTAATTAACTAAATTAATGGCTTCCCAGTGCTATACAAAGAACCCTATGTTCACAAACATGAAGAGAAATCTATATCCACGAATCTAGAATCTCTACTACCAACTAGTGGTCAGAAGAGTGGGTTTGGCAGGCAGGGATTTGAAAGCTGATCCTGCATTACTAAGTCATGCTTCCAATTCGGAAGGACTAGACAAAGGGCAGGTCGGGAGGCCAGAGTCTGCCTGTGCAACCTTTTACAAGTTGGGTCTTACTCAAACCTGGCCATGAGCTCCCCTGATAGCTGATTCCAAATAATCGGAAGAGGGAATATGGAGTTTTCTAAACTGCCTAGGGACATCCACAACTATTCAATGAAAGTAAAAAAATAAGCAGACTAATGATAACTAACTTCATGGGGTGTTTCTCTATATCAAGTAGCATTTTAAGTCCTTTTAAATAAATCACTTTCTTGAATCTTAACAGCATCTTATTTTAATCCCAATTTAAAGATGAGGAAGCTAAAACAGAGCAGTTAAATAACTTTTTCAAGACATGCTGATTATAAACTGGAGAGCTATATTTCAAACCCAGGAAGTCTGGCTATAGAGCCTGGACTCTCAAAAGCATCATCTTTCTTTAACAAGTGTAAATCCTATAAGTGCTAACATTTTTGGAAGTAAAAATGTGGATTTGCTGAAGCCTAGAGAAGAATTAAACAGAAAACATAGGATGTTAACAATGACCAACTGTGTAAAGCATTTATCACGGAAAATTTCAAAACTAATTTTTGAGAAGAATGTTAAGAGCAGCGTTAGCAAGCCCTGCCAAGAAAATTCTAAAAACTTAGAAATCAAAGAAGAGTTTTGCAGAGAAGAACTCTGCAGAGTTTTAGAAGTTTTAGAAGAACTCTGCTAAGCTTTAGCAGAACCACAAAAGGGCTAAGACACTGATCTATCTTTAAGGGAACAAAGAATCTGCAGAGTCACAGACTAATGAGCCTCCTTTCTCAGTGCTGAGGTGAGCTTCCTTCATTGATGAGCTGGCTACAAAGTGCTCCTCATTCAGGTGCCTGGGGAATGATCTGTTCTAGAGGACTAGAATATGTAAAGACTGATCTCATTACTTATAGGAGTTTTGTTAGTCACGGGAAAGTTAAAAGGAGTTCTTTGTGCTAAGTTGCTTCCTTCCTGTCCAAATCTTTGCGACCCTACGGACTGTAGTCCGTCAGGCAAGAGTACTGGAGTGGGATGCCATGTCTTTCTCCAGGGAATCTTCCTGACCCAGGGATTGAACCCAGGTCTCCCGCATTGCAGACAGACTCCTTACTGTCTGAGCCACCAGGGAAGGGAGCCATTTCAAACTCTCATCTGTCTCTTGCACTGACAGGTGGGTTCTTTACCACGAGCGCCACCTCAACAAACAAAATCTGTTTGTAAAATGAAGCCGAACAATTCTAAACTCGTCTTTTTCCCAGGTAATATGAGTTTGTGGTAATAATCCTGCACTGAAAAATGCCACCACCATTTTCTCAAATTAGTTGACAACACAAACCTGGGAGGATACCATAAAAAGAAGTTGTCAACCCACATCGTGAGATTGTGACAGTTAAGACCACGTATGATGGACTGATTTGTGTCTCCTACCCAAATTCATATGTTGACTCAATTGTGGAAGAAAACCTCTGCCTATAAAAAAGAGACTATAATCTGTTTTACAGTATCTTTAGACTTTTGTCTTTTTTTCCCCACTCATCTGATACAAATTTGAAGCCTCTTTTCTGTCAGGAACTGTGTAAAATCCTAGAAGATAATGGAAAGTGAAACTAAAATAATCACTGATTCACATAATAGTAATGAAAAAGCAGTTTGTAGTGTGGTTAAGCATGTCCCTCTGAATTAAAATGCTAGGCCCTTAACTAGCTAGGTGACTGTGAACATGTAACTAAAGTGCCCCATGTTTCAATATCTTTTTTTTAAATTAGAAATTAAGACCCACTTTCCAGTAGGATTTTCTTTTTAATGGATCAAATAAAATAGCATTTACACAATATCTGGCACTAATAAATATTCAATAAATGTAATTTATTATTACCATTGTTATTATTTCTAAAATAATATAGAGTCATTCTACCACTGGCAGAAATTCCTAAGTAACACAAAACTGCCCCTGCTTTTTCTTTAATCCCTCCTTATCCGTTTTAAAAATATAAAAGTGTTGAAAGAGATTGTAAGAAAGCAGCTCCCCTGAGTGGGTCTCCACCCTTCTTCAAGGAAGCAACAGACTGCACTGTGAGAGGTAAGAAGACAAAGCAAGAACCAGTGCTTCCTCCTTCCCCTCAGCCTAAAGATGGGAGGCTTCCCCTGAACCACTTGGAAAGCTTGGAATCTGTTGCCTCCAAATTGGGAGAATCTGTGATGCCTAGAATACACCTGGTGTATGGACCAGAAGAGGAAAAGGTAGAGAAGAGGGCTTGAGACGTAATTATACCCCCACCAATGGTGGGGGCCAAAAATGAATGATTTCTCCTGTGGACTAGATGTGGGCTCAAAGAGAGAAAAAATGTGTACCTGAAGCAATTTCAAACTCTTCTAAGATGACAACTTGGAGATGGGGAGTGAAAGGGACTCCAACAGGGAGAAGACACACAGAATATGCCCCCAGAGACTGGTTGAGGGAGCAGTGACCCTCCAAATGGAAGGCCACTAAAAAAAGAACCAGGTCTAAACATCTCCTAGAGTCAGAGAGGAAGTTCATTCATGACAGATTTAGTCATCAGTCAAGCAAGAACATGACTGTCTGTCCTCTCTTCTCCCATCCTTCCCCTTATTCGTCCCTGGTATTCTCTAACACAACAAGCAGGGGAAGATGAATGAAAAGACTGTTTAATGTCTCCCAGCCCCTTCCCACCTAAGGCATCTGGTCAAGCAACTGTAGATTACACAAAAAGCAGAAAGGGAGTGAAATAGGAACTCTGATGGAAGAGTGAAATATTAGTGCAAATCTCAGACAGAATGCTAGATTTGTGACTTCAGGGAGTATCTAGTGTTTTAAAGTAACCATAATTTTGTGCTTACATTTTTGTATCTTTGCTAAGAATAAACATAAAGGTCATGGATCTGCTCAGTGTTCATCCATGACAGAGAAAATCTCTTATTGGTGAGTACGTTGTAAAGGGGCAGTTGGAGACAAAAATAGCTTTTCTTTATTATTACAGCCCAATCTTGTACCTTTTCAGTGCCTCATTTACACAGTTATCAAAAGCCCACTGCATGCTAGGAACTGTACTTAGAACTACATGTTTGCTATTGCTAGTCAACATTGAAGGGTGTCTATGAGCCTGGTGCCCTGCTAAATTCTTTTCAAGGATAATCTTAATTGTTCCTCAGACATCTTTATGAAGGACATACCACTGTTGTATACATTTGTTCAATTAGGGCCAAAAAGTACAAGCATCACGTTAAATAATTTTTATAAGATGACTTAGTAAATTAAGTGGTCAGCAGGATTTTATTTCATTTCTAGCAGAGTCATTTATATATTTACTATTTTCCAGGAAGGTCATTTTTCTATTTATTATTAAAGTTGTTTTACTCAGAAAGATTAGTGTTAACTTAGTGGGGGCCTACTAGCCTGCACCTACATTTTAGTAATCATTTTCTAACAGTTTCCAATCATGTGTCTAGGAATGGTCCCTTAAAACTTGATTCCATTCCATCAAGGAGCACAATGATCCAGTAAGCAAATCTGAGTCCAGGTTTTAACAAACCCTCAGTGGATTTAGAAAAGATGGGGTTAAAATGGAATGTCAAGAGAATTCCAGTGCATCTAAGACAGAAGCAAATGAAAGAGTTTTCTCTCACCCATAGGGCATGTGCTGGGCACTCAGAGTTCAAACAAGCAGCTCAGATTTCATTTAGAAACAATTAGGACAGCCAAGTAAACATCTGCTAAATGGACATCACAGGATCCATGACTTACACACACCATGTGAGTAAATGACTTTAAGTCAATATACAGTCACTGCATACTGGATATGATCACTCTATAAAGCAATCCTATAAAACAAATGTAGAAAAACATTATTTCCAAGAAAGATACAATTGGTTGAACTGGAATCTGATAGCAGTTCCCTTTCATTAACATATAGCTCTCTAACCCAAAAGACAAACTATGCACATTTCATTGTGTATTGAAATAGCAAGCTATACTTTCATCACAGGCCGGTTATAGAAATTAATAATGAAAAAAGTATTTGGATTATACAAATACAGTCTGCTTACATTTTCAGGCCTGAGAGAAAAGTTATTTTTACACAGCACCAAGAATGAAAGCCTAAAGCAAGACTTAAACACTTAGTTTCAAGAATAAAGACTAGCTGAAGAATAATTCATGAATTCATAAATCATCCATTTCTATTGCAACTATTACATGGCCATCAATAAATTAGAGAAGTAATATGTTTGCTTCTGTGTTACAACCATATTAAATTATTAAAACACTGTGTCTACCACTCAGAGTATGATTTTTATTATTGTTTTCTGCTATAGATTTTCATTTAGCCTTTGGAGAGCATCCATATTCACAAAGTGCTTTGCAGTCATTTAGTACTTTTCAGTGGCAGCAATCTAAGTGCACCTACAATACTGAATGAGAAATCTGGCCTTAAAGAAGACTTAGAAAAGCCAGGGAAGAGAATGGTTTTATTTTTTCTGTGCCCCTCAAAATCTGAAATCCATACCTTGTCTAGTTTAAAAATAAAACTCTGTTTTGTGTAGGCAATACTTTTTAAATTATTTTTAAAGGCTTAAGTCAAAGAGTTTTAAATATATTTCAGTATTTTGAATGTGAAACTGATGGTCTGGATTCTATGACTGGCAGTTTATTGACTCATTTTCCCTGGTGTCACTTATTACGTGATGTCAACACATGTTAGTAATTTAGTTACTCAATAATTTTAGTTACTCAATATGTTAGTTACTTAATACATGTTAGTCGTTCAGTCATGTCTGATTCTTTGCAACCCTGTGGACTGTAGTCCACCTGGCTCCTCTGTCCATGGGATTCTCCAGGCAAGAATAATGGAATGAGTAGACACTCCCTTCTTCAGTGGATCTTCATGACCCAAGAATTGAACCTGGGTGTCCTGCATTGCAGGAAGATTCTTTACCATCTGAGCAACCAGGGAAGCCCCAGTACATGATGTACATGCTTAATTCCTCTAGGACAAATAGACAAAGTAGACGGAAGCCCCCTTAGGAAACTGTCTTCATGTATTTAATAATTTGGATGAAACTACTCCTGCTTCTGTACTGAAACACTAATTGAAGTAGATGTATCCACAAAGTGCACTAGTGAGAAATAAGCTTACTTTGCTATAAGTCAAAGTTCATCACATCAAATGGCCAAGGAAGTTCAGTTCAGTCTCTCAGTTGTGTCCAACTCTTTGCAACCCCATGGACTAAAGCACGCCAGGCCTACCTGTCCATCACCAACTCCCGGAGCTTACTCAAACTCATGTTCATTGAGTCGATGATGCTGTCCAACCATCTCATCCTCTGTCATCCCTTTCTCCTCCTGCCTTCAACCTTCCCCAGCATCAGGGTCTTTTCAAATGAGTCAGCTCTTTGTATCAGGTGGCCAAAGTACTGCAGTTTCAGATTTGGCATCAGTCCTTCCAAAGAATATTCAGGACTGATTTCCTTCAGGATGGACTGGTTGGATCTTCTTGCAGTCCAAGGGACTCTCAAGAGTCTTCTCCAATACCACAGTTCAAAAGTATCATTTCTTCAGCACTCAGTTTTCTTTATAGTCCAACTCTCACATCCATACATGACCACTGGAAAAACCATAGCTTTGACTAGATGGACCTTTGTTGGCAAAGTAATGTGTCTGCTTTTTAATATGCTCTCTAGGTTGGTCATAGCTTTTCTTCCAAGGAGCAAGTGTCTTTTAATTTCATGGCTGCAGTCACCATATGCAGTGATTTTGGAGTCCAAGAAAATAAAGTCAGCCACTGTTTCCACTATTTCCCCATCTATTTGGCATGAAGTGATAAGACCAGATGCCATGATATTAGTTTTCTGAATGTTGAGTTTTAAGCCAGGTTTTTCACTCTCCTCTTTCAGTTTTATCAAGAGGCTGTCTAGTTTTTCTTCTCTTTCTGCCATTGGGTGGTGTCATCTGCATATCTCAGGTTATTGATACTTCTCCCGGCAATCTTGATTCCAGCTTGTCTTCATCCAGCCAACCAAAGGAAAAACAAAAAGCAATATTTTTTTGAACTAACACTTTCAAAGCTAGATTTCTTTTGCTCAAGTTCTGAGTAGGCCTCAGATGGAGGAATGGAAGCTTACTTTAGATGCCCTTAAGGTCTTTGCAAACCCTTTACTAGGTGTAACATCTGGCAAGGTCTTCAGGATCATCTACTAGTCCAACTCCATTTCACATGTAAGGAATACGAAGCGCAAATACAGAGTTTTCTGATCCTTCTTTGGTCTCCTCTGGTGTATTGAAACAGTAAGGAATTCACAGTAAATATCTTCCTTGACCATTTGGAATATTATTTTGATTACTGAAATGAAGTGGTAAATTATAGAAATAAAGTTGTTTATTCCTACCCATTAGAAAGTATTAGATTAATACAGGTAGATTCACTTTTTTCAAAGTTAGACTAATCACACTTGCATTGCTCTTTGTAGGCCTTAGTGTTATAGTCAGTTGAAACACTTATTTGCATTGTCCTTATTCAAAGATAATTTAAATAAATAATCTAAACACAGAATGAATTCAAGTCAACACCTACCAAAAGTCCTAAGTGACTTTACATATATCACTTTCTAATGCTACAAATGAACAATTTGCATTCTGACCACAAGAAAGTCCAAGTCATTGTAACTATTGAAGAGTCAGTGTTATGAATGATTTGCCATGGGCAGACGGGACAGCATAATAAGCTTTATTTACTGTAATCCCGCCCCTGCCAGGAAAAGACTTGTTTCAGTGTGGCTTTTTTTTTTCTTTTGGCAAGATCACAAGGTTCTTTTTAAGTAAATGAATATATGAGCCACTAAATCTGATTTCACATCCTACATGAATGAATGCAGTAGCAAAAATGATGCATGACCCAGTTTTCTCTGATTTCTGCTTACAAAGTAGCATATGGTACCATCTATTAATTAAGATACACCATTTTAAAAATGAAATACTCAAAAAAATCATTATTGTCTCCTAGGTTTTGAATACTATCACTGAATATAGATTCATGTGGCATAGTGCTAACATGTAAATATTAATGTCTTGTAAACACTTGATAGAATAAAGTATGGCCATCTCCTTATCATAGAAGTCAACACAGCATGGAACACAGAGGACATTGACCCATATTAGCATACCATAAGAATATGTAATAAAAATGTAGCACATGAAGCTCTTTATATCATTATTGAGTAATAAATTGTCAAGCTATGAGTCTGGGAAAGACACCACTGATGTTTTACTCTGGTGAGAAATAAAATCAGGTTTTTATGTGATGTCATTCCACAGGGACATTTTCTAGAAGAAACATTTTCAGAATGTTTAAGACATTTAACACATATTTTTTTCTGTTGCATAGGCAGCTGTTAGCCTGTGTATTCAAAAATGAAAACCAAAATCAGATAAAATTGGATCACAAGCCATTTCTGTTAAAAACAAATTGAACACTAGCTAATGGGCAAGTAAAAGGCAAAGCACAAATTAAAAAACATAAAAATAATGGAAAAGGAAATGGCAATCCACTCTAGTAATTCTTGTTTGGAAAATTCCATGGACAGAGAAGCCTAGTGGGCAACAGTCCATGAGTTCACAAAGAATCATGAACATGCACAAGCACACATACCTTTAAAAGAAGAATAATAAATTTGAAGAACTTCTAAAAATAAAAGAAATGTGTAGGTTTTTTTGTTTGTTTGTTTGTTTGTTTTAAAAAAAGCCTCTATCAGCCTCAGGCCCACACTCATCATACCTAGTCAAGGGCCCAAGAAGAGAATACACTTGGCGAGTGGGCCAGGTACATGGTTATCAAGCAGCAGATGGGGAATTCAGAAATTGCTAGAAGGTATTAAGAGGAAAGCTGGTGACAGCACAGCATGGAGGATCCAACAGAAAAAACTGGATAGAGAAACAGAATCAGGTATGACACAGACCTAGAGAATCTATAAAAAGGAGAGAAAACCAAGTCTAGAACTCTGGCGCTTAAGCAAAGAGATTTTTATCGGTTTCATTCAGCCTTGTCTGTGTCAGGGAGAGATGCTGAAAAGGACTCCATACCTCCTAAAGCAATCCTTCCTCTTTAATTTCCCTTTACACCCAGATTGGACGTGTAAACATGGAGAGAAAGCAAGACAACAGAAAGGGCATTTTGAAAGAGTTGAACATAAGTGGAGATAGAGTTCTGAGAAGGTAGACACAGGCCA
Source organism: Dama dama (assembly GCF_033118175.1). Classification (NCBI taxonomy): domain Eukaryota; kingdom Metazoa; phylum Chordata; class Mammalia; order Artiodactyla; family Cervidae; genus Dama; species Dama dama. Next base: position 84,356,488 of record NC_083698.1, on the reverse strand, counting down.
TAGGGTTAAAGGGTCTTAAATTCATGGATTTGGACATTTAAGAGCAAAGACATAAAAGTAGATGTGTCTGTTATTCCCTGACCCTCCAGTAAGTTCTTCTTTTAGAGTCACTTCTACCCACAAAGCTTGAACTTTTGAGTCTGATTCTAGCCCAGGCCAATAGTATAGAGTGCGATTATAAAAGAAAGAGGGAAGACTTTTTTAATAAGAGTATCAGAGAAGATATGAACAAATGGTTTAGTCCTTCAACCTGCAGATAATCTTTAGTTAATTCTTTATGATTTGAATTTTTATAATTGACCAACAGCACTCAGTCAAAATAAACCATATCATCAACTTCGTTCGAAGTTGACAAGCTGACTCTTTGTGACCCTACAGACTGAAGCCCACCAGGCTCCTCTGTCCAAGGAATTTTCCAGGCAAGAATACTGGAGTGGGGTGCCATTTCCTTCTCCAAGGGATCTTTTCAACCCAGGGATCTTGCGTCTACTTCACTAAAGGCAGAATCTTTACCCACTGAGTCATTGGGTAAGTCCCAGTTTGGATTACCATATTTCTCAAATAAGTAGGAGATGTTTATTTTTCTGTTTATTTTGACTAATGATTTAAATCAGTTCTTTCTGACATCTCCATTTGTGTAGTTTATTAATTAGGCAGTTATATCATTCACAGCAATAATAAAGCAGAGTTGATCAAAACACATTTGCTTATTTCCTCAAGTCTAATAATAGTTACCAAAGAAATGAACAAGTGACTCAGACTTCCAGGCTGAGTGGCCCTCCTAACCCTCCTTCTGCCCTTCAGCCTGTCCTTACAGTCTCCGGCATACACACCAGAATCTATCTTTGGCACTCCTCAGACTCTTGTTTGTTGTTAAAGGGCAGATGAAGGAAAGAGAAAGAGGAAATAAATTGAGTGAAATAGGAAAGGGCAAGGGGTGGGGAGGGAGTGCACAGAGAGAAAGTAAAATTATTTCCCTTCTATGTCTGGTATAGTCTCAGAAGGTGACTAATACCAAAATTCTAAAAATGAAGCTCCAAAGAAGTTCAAAGCAAGGACCCAGACAGAGAATCACCATCTTGTCTGTCCCTGCCTGGTCCTACATCTTGTCCTGCCTGGCTGAGGCTTTTACGCCTAATTGTGCTGCCTTCCTCCATGCCTGATCTCCAAACTGCCACCCAGAGAGATGGATGGCATGTTTAAGGACACACAGCTGTTCACATCTGTGCCAGAATTCAGACTGTGTTTTCACTATAGATTTTTTTCCATAAAAACATTTTTTTCTTGGACCCTGGACTCAGTGTAGATTTCAGATGCAAGGCCAAAATCAGTCTCTCTCCTTGAAAACTAAAAGTAGGGACACAGAGATTTCATGAACCAGTATGGAAGCTTGAACAAAAAGATCAGATGGACTTGCAAATTATGCATAAATAGCCAATCTGTAAAAAAAAGAAAGAATGAATGAAGCCAATGTACATCCAAAATGAAGGACATGTATGTGTAAGAGGTAGAAACACAGTAACAGAGATAAGCAGGGACAGAGACAAAGAGACAGAAAGAGACAAAGAGACAGAGAGAAACTTATTTTTTCTTTCCAACTCCTGTGAGGATGAGCTGCACTTACTGAAATTGAGTCTTATAAAGGCCTCTGTACTCTTAATCATCCCCATCAAATCCTTCTTGACATAAAACAGGGTTTAAAAAATAAACTCAGGCATATTATTGAGCAAAATATTGATTCAAAATGTGCAGCACCGACCTGGAAGTGCTTAGGGGAGAGACTTAGGAAGAGAAAGTACAGGAGAAAAGAAAGGAAATTATTGATTAGCTACAGTTTAAAGCCTAGATGCGGAGAAGGAAATAGCAATGTTATTTTGTGAGTAACATTGACTATATTCTAAATGAAAAAAGGGCTTCCCTGGTGGCTAAGATGATAAAGAATCCTCTTGCAATGTAGGAGACCTGGGATTGATCCCTGGGTCAGGAAGATCCCCTGGAGGAGGAAATGGCAATCCACTCTAGTATTCTTGCCGGGAGAAATTCCATGGACAGAGGAGCCTGGCAGGCTACAGTCCATGGGGTCACAATGAGTCAGACACAAGTGAAGTGACTGAGCATGCAAGCAAACTGAGAAAAAACAAAAAATGTCTACTATAGATTTTTGCATTGGAAGTTTCTTTCTTCTTTACTTTTTTTCCTTGTAAGTGGTTATTTTAACCACTTGTATTACCTCCATATACAAGAAAAGATTTGGGGGATGGGAAAACTCACTGAAATTGTCTTTAACTGCAATGAATTTGGTTTCACAAATGACTGGTTATTATTCCAAAAATAAAGGAAGCTTCTGAATAAAAGGATGTGAAAAAGGGGTCAACATATAAACACATTTCTCAATGGCATTTTTATTACTTAAAAACAAATTGTATAGTCCAGACTACTTGTGTTAAAAATCATAGTGTACTCTTTACCAGATAAACAGATGGGATTGAGTAGTAAGCTTCTCTCATATGGAAAACTATTAACATTGACTAAAGCATACTTTAATACTGGACTGTTATCTTCAATAAAATGTTGAAAGTTAGTGGGGTTACTCAGCTAACTCCCTTTTTAGGTCATCAGCCCTTCTTTTAAATTCCTTTCTGACACTCAGTTGTATGTGCATGTGCGTGCTCAGTGACCCCATAGACTGTAGCCTGCCAGGATCCTCTGTCCATGGAAATTTCTAGGGAAGAATACTGGAGCAGGTTGCTATTTCCTTCTCCAGTCAGTTGAGTGATTGCATACAATAATAAGTTATGAAATAGCAATTTGTATTCTCATAAAAGACAGTCATAAAGGTACATATTAAAAGATCATTAGGTATATAGATAAGAAAATAAATTCCCTTAAGTCAGCTCACCAGGTAGTTCAAGTACATTAAGGGATTCTTGACAGAATCACAAATGTCACTAAAGGAATTCCAGATTGTGAAGAAATACCTACCATTATCTCAAGGCCAAAATAGATATGTGACATCTGTGACCACTCTCCTTGGAGGAACACCCTTTCATCATGTCTCTAATTTCACAATAGTATCTTCCATTGCTTCATTTGTGAATTAAATTTTAAATTATTTCACACTCTGAAATAATTGCAAACAGACCAGATGAGGCTGTCCAGATTGAAAGCCATCACAGTGCTATGTTTTGCCATTTTTGTAATTTATTTTTCTTATTGAAATATAGTTGATTTATGCTTTGCCTTTTTTTTTTTTTTTTTGATGTAGCTTTATCACCAAGTCACTAATATAGCACATTTACCTACCTAAGTTTCAAATCACAGCAGAGGAGACTTCATCTTATCAAAGTAGAAAGTTAAGCAGTCAACCACAGAGAGAGTAGGGTTTGAAAGAAGCCTTAAAATCAAAGTCTATCCTGTCACTAAAAAATTTAAATATTTTTCTTTGGGATTCTTTACCAAGTTACTTGACTATAATCAAAAATTGGGGGAATCTCCTGTAAATTAGTCAGGAACCTCACTAAAATGCTACCTGTGACATGGTCTTTAAAATAATATTGTACTAAATTAAAGACCATCCTTCTTCTCAGCCAACAGAGTGAGCTTTAAGAGGCTCAGAAATTCCCAGTTCATTTAAGAATGATGCATATTCCTTTAATTAAGGCAAAACATATCTGTCTACTCAGAATTAGAGATGGGATCCTAACACAGTGATTTAAGATGTAAATGAATAATAATGCTTTGGAGTCATGGGAGGGAGAAATATTATGAGAGTTCCTGAAAGACTGGATAAAATATTCTCTGGGAGATAGAGAAAATTGTGTGGACAAGTAGTCTGAGAAACTTAAAAGGACGTTAAAACATCGCCCAGAATAACCCCTTCTTAATAAGGTTCTTATGGTTCTTTAGAAATAAATGGCTTGGAAGAAATCCAAAATAGTCTTACTTTAAAGTATATTGTACTTTATAGCAAGCTTCAAATGCATTAGCCTAGCTCACGTTTCTCTCCTATAATCTTCCAGCAGAGGTATCCAAGGATACATTTAGCTTTCAAAAAAATCTTACATCTTGTTCTATATGTCTCAGAGGAAAGATATCATTCATACCTTTTATATGAAGACAAAACATAAAAATTACTTGATACTGAAGATGAAACACTGTTTACAAAATCTTTTAGCCGCTAGAGTTACTAAAATTGAATAATTCTGTGGTGAAATGACAGTGATATACTTACAAAATGCACATCCAAACACCATCACTGACCATTATTATTAAAATTATAGTGGTCACATGACTTAGTGCTTCAGAGAGCATCTTGTTAATTCCAATTATTTTCCTAAAAGAGCATATTTTCTATGATAAATAAAATATATTTCCCTGTTGAGTTCCAAAAGTGATTTCTAGTCTGATTACTTCAGAATGTGTAGACTCAATGAGTAATGGAATTGGGGGGTGGTTTTGTAATGGAAAAATAAAAGGCTAGATGGGAAATGATGCAGTAAATAAAAGACATTTCATTTTAAAGATATACAAGAAAATACAGAAGTTGACTTTCTGATGAGAGGAAATTGGGAGTGTGGGGGTGTATGAAATGAGATAACTTTTATTGCTTTTACTTTAAGGTTTTCCATCCTAATAGTTTTTAACTCTGTGCATGAACTTTTATAATGAAATCAAAGTCCCCAAAATGTACCAAGAAATATCTCTGAACATTAGCAATAACGCAGTGCTATTTCATATAACTCATTTGGAATTCAGTAGCATCCATTGGGATTTCCTTTGACTTTTTTTTTATAAGTTGGACTTATAGTTTCTGCATGGGGGCTTCCCTGGTGGCTCAGCAGTAAAGAATTTGCCTGCCAACGTAGGAGACACGAGTTCAATCCCTGGGTCGGGAAGATCCCTTGGAGGAGGGCACGGCAACCTGCTCCAGTATCCTTGCCTGCAAAATCCCATGGACAGGAGATATTAATAGGTCTGATGTAGATGATTTCTGTTTTAAGTCACTAAGTTTGGGGGTGATTTGTTATGTAATTCTATAGTGACACTCCCTGGTAGCTCAGTTGGTAAAGAATCTGCCTGGAATGCAGGAGACCCCGCTTTGATTCCTGGGTTGGGAAGATCCTCTGGAGAAGCGATAGGCTACCCTGTCCAGTATTCTGACCTAGAGAATTCCATAGACTGTATAGTTCATGGGGTCACAAAGAGTCGGACACAACTGAGTGACTTTAGATCACTTTTCACTTTCACTTTCTATAGTGACACTAGCTTTTCAACACATAGGATGAAGAAGAAAAATCATATGCTCATTCCAGTAAATGAAGGAAAAATATTTGATTAAATTCAACATCAATCCATGAAAAAAGAAACTCATAGCAATTAAGAATAAAAGAGAATTTCCTTATTTAAAAAATACATTTTTCCAACCTCCCCCCAAAAAACAGTCCCCCAACCTCCCAAAAAGAACTGTGGCAAATATCATACTTAATGCAAATGTTAATAGCATTCTTTCTAAAATAATAAATGAGACAAGGATATTTTTCTCATTTGTTTTCAAACTGTAGTGAGGAAAAAGATATAAAATGAAGGAGAAAAAATTAAAGTAAAACTGTTATTATTTACACACACATATATACACAAATGGGGGTTTCCCAAGTGGTGCTAGTGGTAAAGAACCTGCCTGCCAATTCAGGAGGCGTGAGACACAGGGTACCTGGGTGGGGAAGATGCCCTGGATGAGGGCATGCCAGCCCACTCCAGTGTTCCTGCCTGGAGAATCGCATGGACAGTGTAGACTGGCAGGATACAGTCCATGGGGTCGCAAACAGTCAGACACGACTGAAGTGACTTAACACACAAGCACATATACACATATAATTATTAGAATTAAAAATTATCTAAAAATCAATAGTGTTTATAGTATCCACAAAGAAAATATATAATTTTGCAATAAAAAATCAAATAGCTTCAGGATTTATTGATTGACAAAGAGTATACTCTGAGAATATTTATCATTAATGATGCTTATTAATGGAAAAGCCTTATACAAGAACTAAGATACTTCTTGGATTTGGTTTCTTTAATAATTGGAATCTATTCAGTGCATGCTTGAATTAACAGGGTTTCTGTTTTGTTTTGTTTGGGGTCTGTATTTTAAAATGATTAGTTCAGACCGCTTCTAGGTATAACAGATTTCTTGGACATGAGACATCTGATAGAAAATCATGAAACTATTCACCCAATTTCCTCACCCCATGCTCTCTGTAAATAGTTTTGAATGTGTCATTATTTGTCATTTTCAGCACTCAAAAATCAATGGCAGGGTTCCCAGTTCAAGATGGTGACATACCAGTATCGTGAATATGATGAGTCCTCTCACAGACTCATCATACTGACAGCTGCATATGGACCATAGTCTCCTGAAAAAAACCTAAAAACCGTCTAAGTCACTCCCACACATCTGGCAGAGGAGAGAAGCCCGTGGGAGTGGGTGGAAGAGCTGGGCCACCGTCTCACCAGATACTCCACACTGGGGAGGGAACGCGAAACCCAGAAGGTCTCCTTAAAGGACTTGAACTCCACATCAGGTACCTCCAAATTCTAAGACCTGTCCCTGAGAGATGAGCTCCCCAAACATCTAGCTTTAAAAGCCAGCAGAGTTACGGCCACGAGACCCACCAGGTTATGAAGACCTGAGAAAACACTCTGAAAGGGCTTGGGCGCTTGGACTCACCCACTGCAGGGTCCCGGGAGGAAGCAGCGAGTCCAGCGACAAGGCTACTTTGTGGGAGAGGCTCACTGACTGGTCTTGGCTCCTCAGCCTGATGGGCAGCCGTCTGACCTGGAAAACATTTGGCGGCCTGCAGTCTCCCTGGGATGGAAACTGTAGGCGGCCATCTTTTCGCCCTTTTTTTCTTCGCTGGTGGGCGTCACCCTCACCTCCCCCTCTGCCTTGCTGAAGCTTGCGGCTTCTCCCAGACAGAAGCCATGCGCTCTTCTGGTTTCCTGGTTTTTGCAGCAGGGACCCAGGGGATACCTCTGAGTCTCTGGCTCTGGGGTTTGAACAGGTGGCCCCACAAGACCGTGTATATTTGCATATTTTCAAAGTTGCTGCCTGGGGCGTCTGACTTCCAGTCTGCCTGAATCTCAGTGCTGCCTAGATTCCTCAGTTTGGGACATCCATGTCCTTCATTGGATGAAGGACATCCAAACATTCAATTACTAGGAACCACTACAAATAAAATGGGCTGCTTGGACAATCACAAAGATTTGAGAGATAACTAAGAGCTAGGGCAGGGTTCAAGGAAGAGATTCATCTCCTACAGTAGTTCCTTCCTTCAAGATTGGGAAGGGGGCTATTAATCTAAAGCACAGACACCAACACAGAGTCATGCAAAATGAAGAAATTGAAGACTATGCTCCGAACAAAAGATAGAACCTCAAAAAAAGTAGTGCCATGTTCAGACTCATCATAAAATAGGACTTGTCAAATAAAATGTGCATATTTGCTCTTCCTTCTTATAAAAAATAGTTTTATCATGGTCTTATTGGGTTTATTTATTTATTTTTAATAAAAGGCTCCATCTCTGTGTCTTCAAGTGTTTCTGGGTCATCTAAATCCTTATAAATGTGAGACATGCTGTAAAGACAGGGATGAGCAGGGAGCTAGATTTTGAGACGGAGGGAGAAAGAGAGATTGAATGATTCTAGTTTACTGCTCACCCGTTTCTGGGACTGATTATGATCCGGGTGATTAATATACACTGGGACCCATAAAATGGAAGACACCCAGTGGCCTGGCCCATGTCACAAACTGAAACTTAATTCAGCCTGGGTTTATGGGAAACACCTCACTGCCAATGAAACCCAACCACACCAACCCCTACCCTCCAGCTCCCTAACTCAGCTTACACTAGAAAACAGGACCCCTTAGGCTTTGAAGAAAACCCTGACCTCCTGACCATTGTGCCCTGTTTCTTCATTGCCTCTTTTTTATCTCTTAGGCTTTTTACACTTTTATTTTATTTTTAATTGGAGGATAATTACTTTACAACATTGTGATAGTTTCTGCCATGCCTCAACATGAATCAGCCATAGGTATACATGTGTCCCCTTTCTCTCAAACCTCCTTCCCACCTCCCTCCCCATCCCACCCCTCTAGGTTGTCACAGAACACTGGTTTTGGATTCCCTGTGTCATATAGCAAATTCCCATTGGCTATCTATTTTACATATGATAATATATATGTTTCAATATTACTGTCTCAAATCACCCCACCTTCTCCCTCCCCCACTGGGTCGAAAAGTCTGTTCTTTATATTTGTATTTCCATTTGCATTGCCCCTTTTAACTCTCTATAAAACTCTATTTTGCATAAAATCCCTTGGGAAGAATGCTTTTCTGCGTGTGGGGGAACTGTACTTCCACCCAATCCATGGATTGCTTTCCTTGAATAAAGGGCATCCAACTCTTTTTAGCACTTTAGCTGCATTTTTGTTGTTTGACAATAACAAATGAGGCTATGCTTTTACTTCCTCTGTTCTGTTCTAGTGACTAGAATGCAAGAGCTCTTCAAAGATAGAAAATGTGCCTTTTCCTTAGCAACTATCTTGTACAGCATTTAATAAAATGCTTATTACTGAATATTTAGATTTCTACCTACCTGTCAATCAGTCCATCATTTTCACTCCTTTATTTTTGGTTGTCTTCTGCTTAGGAAGTGATCTTCAGGATTTTATTTCTAATAGGTTGTCATCAGGAAGAAGTGAATGACCATCTGCACTGTTGGTCCTCTACTCCTTCAACAACTGTCTTTTAAGAAGAAGCTTTTCAAAGATTGAAGAATAGCGTTTCCATGTGCTCTTATATTTCAAGGAAATTTTAATTGTATGGTCTTTAAAAGTGTTCTGGCAGGAGCTAGCCTAAAATATTAGTGATTCAATGCTTAGTTTCTTATCCAAAGGCATCTTCCCCATGGACTTAGGTGGCTAAGGAAAGAAGAGTTGACCCACTTCTGAACACCAAGAGTATGTGTTTGTGTTTGTAGCATCCAGGAATTGTTGAAAGGGTGAGTCAGATCAATAACAAATGTTATAGTTACGGTCATTTGCAGGCACAAACAGCACTTGCCTGTGAGCAGTTTTGGTCTTAGTTTGTATTCTTTACTTCCATTTCAGAAGAGATTAACCATTCTTAAAAGGCAACAGAGATGAAATGTTGCCTGTGCTGGTGATGAACCCTGTATTTAAACTTCCAGTAGGCACAGACACAAATCGATGCAAAGTTCTCATTAATTACACAGAAATGGGAATATGGGAAACAAATAGCTTTCTGAAAGGCATGTTAAATTAAATTATATGATTTTAGCACTATCTGTACAGCTCAAGAGCTCTCCTCCCTACCTCCACCCCTCAGAAAAGAAACCTGTGGATTTTAAAAGCTAAGAAAATAATAATAAAAAGGGCATTCAAAAGGGGGAGCAGAGATTGTATGTTTCCAATTATCTTCCTCATTATTAAGGACTGTTCCTTTCATATTCTTGTGCATCAGCTTTTAGTGCACTGAGTTGAAAAGCAATTTCACCTTGCTCTGGGAAAATAAGAATCTGAATCCCCAGTTGGAGAAAAGGAAATGTGTACCAGCTATCATTATTTAAGCATACGTCTAGTTTTGGATCTGTTTAAAAATGTGAATAGCAGGAAAACATAAAAGAAACTATTCTTTATGCTGGTCTGAAACTAGGAAGAGATGAATCCCACTGGAGAGAGCCTGTTTCTACTTGGTTTTGAACTCAGTTTTCAGATGAAAGCGCCTTAGTGAGGTGGAGCGAGGCCTTGCTCTGTTAAGCAAATGGTCGGCTTACCTCCAAAGCTTCAACCAGCAGGCCTTGTTCTTTCTATTCTGTTCTGAACCAGTTTCAAGAGCAAAAGGATGTTTGTTGTTTCAGGACTGGATGCTGTGAAGGACCTTTGGAAACTAAATAGTCTCTAGTACATGCTCTTGCATACCAATGTCTCCAGAACTCATCTGGCTTTCACAGATAATTTAAAGTTTCATGTCCTAAAATAGTTGGGTATGTTTATCTCTTGCTATAGCACATTTTAAGGAAGCAAAGTAACTAGCTTAACATTTTAAGAACTTAAAAATTATGTGAAAAAATAAAATAAATTGAAAATAGGACTCTAGATATAAAAAGAATAACTTTCCTTTTTTCTCTACTTTAGAAATGAAGACAGAATAAAAGGAAAGGGATTGAGGTCAGTGAGAAGGAGGGAGGGTGGAAAGTGTGGAAGAAACTGGCAAAATCCATAAAATGGGGTTGTGCTTACCTGAAAGAAATAAATATTAAGTTATGCAATAAAAAAATCTTGAAACATTTCCACGTTATTTCTCTTTACCTTCCTCCTGCATATCAGAACTTATACACTAGAGTTTCATGTGAATATGAGTAATTTAATAAGGACCAAGACCACTGGGAAATGAAGTCCAAGTGTTTTCTAAAGCCTGTCATCATAAACCAGAATGTACAAATTAACCAAATTTCTATATTTCTATCCAAAACAACCTCAACAACCATTTTATGTATTTATTTTCCCATTCTAAACTCTAATGTTTTCAGCAATTTAATTCACTAGTACATTGACAATGAATCTCTCTTTAACCAAAATTTAGCCAGGCTCCTCTGAGCCTTTCCCAGACTCCAGTGATGATCTGCTAAGCTCAGATTTAACAAAGAATCCCACTAAACCGGTTTATAAAGAATCCCCACCCTTGATATCTAATCAAGCTCCTCTCCTCTCTCACCCTTGACACCTAATAAAGTTACTTTCCACCAGCTTCTTCAGCTTACCCAATGACTATACTTTCTGAATTGTAATTATTATTGTATTTAGAATTGAGTTTAATCTCTCTCCCCTATTGCAATAGCCTTGAGTAAAATCTTTCTTGCCATTTTAACACATGTACAGTGCTTTTCATTTTCTTGCTCTAGTGTGTAATGTTAGATTGTAAGCCACCAGTCTCAATCTTGCTTCTCAGAAATTTGAGTTCTTAGCATTGTGATATTTTATCTTTATTTTTAAATTATGTTTTCACTGCATTTATATCCTTACTAGACAATAACTTCTCATTGTGTCTCCTTCTCTTTTCAACAGAATGGACTAAGGGAAAGGAGAGATGCTGGATGACTTCCAAGGCAAGTAAGATGCTGGAAGAACAAAGAGGTGAGATTCAACCTGAAAAACAAATAAATGAGAAGGAGGGATGAGGACTTGAAAGAAAGAGGCAATAATAGGTATCATTCTAGAAGTGATCCACAAACCTGACATGATTTCGCACCACCCCTTCTATTAAGAAGTCTTCTGGGTCAGACTCTTCAGAATTGGGTAAACGTAATTAAAACATCAATTCCTTCTCAAAATGTCCTAATCCCAGTAACCAATCTCCCTAACATCCTCCAGAGCTTCTGCCTTCCCCAGAGCTTAAAAACTCTCCTGCCTTTTCTTTCAGTGGAGTTGATTCAATTGACCCCTATTTGTAACACGTTTCCCCCACCCTGGGGTGGGGGGTTGTCATTTGTTCGTTTGTTTGTTTTTGGCTATACTGTGAGGCATGTGGGATCTTAGTTCCCAGATCAGGGATCTAACTCATGCTTTCTGCAGTGGAAGCATGGAGTCTTAACCACTGGACCACCAGGGAAGTCCCTGCAATAGTTTTGAATAGTCTTCCTCACCACTTTTTAACAGCATCTAATGTCACAAAGAGTCGGACATGACTGAGCAACTGAACTGAACTGAACTGAATTTTTTTTTTTTAATACTGTGAATATCTCGGTTGCAGTTTCTTAGGCCAGAATGAATGAACCTCTATTTTGGCTCTTAGCTTCTGGCTCCTTCATCAGCCCTCACAGTCCCAGGATTATAGATTTGCTGACCTAGAGACAACATTAAGTGAGATATCAGTCTCAGTTTTGAAATAAAGGTCTGGAGTGGCTGGTAACTGACCTTATATCACCTCTACCTCAAAAGGTTCAGCTGGGGATATTTCACATTTGGAACCTGGGATCTTCTACCTTCTGCCTTGCAACTCCTTAGCTTTTCTAGAGCCTGTGGCTTTGTGCGGGCTGATAGAGCAGTAGTGAGGCTCTCCCTTTAAATTGGTTACATAATTAGAGGCTGTCCAAGTGAAGAGGCCCACAGTGGAATGTTGTTGTTCAGTCACTAAGTCATGTCCAACTTTTTGCAACCCCATGAACTGGAGCGGGCCAGACTTCCCTGTCCTTCACCAACTCCCAGAGTTTGCTCACACTCATGTCCATTGAGTTGGTGATGCCATCCAACCATCTTGTCCTCTGTTGCCCCCTTCGCCTCCTGATTTCAATATCTCCCAGCATCAGAGTCTTCTTTAATGAGTCAGCTCTTTGTATTAGGTGGCCAAAGAATTGGAGCTTCAGCTTCAGCATCAGTCCTTCCAATGACTATTCAGAGTTGATTTCCTTTGGGATTGACTTGTTTGATTCCTTGCAGTACAAAGGACTCTCAAGAGTCTTCTCCAGCACCGCAGTTTGAAAGCACCAATTCTTTGGCACTCAGCCTTCTTTATGGTCCAACTCTCACATTCGTACATGACTACTAGAAAAACCGTAACTTGGACTATCTGGACCTTTGTTGGCAAAGTAATGTCTCTGGTTTTTAATATGCTGTCTAGATTTATCATAGTTTTTCTTCCAACGAGCAAGTGTCTTAATTTCATGGCTATAGTCACTGTCCACAGTGATTTTGGAGCACAAGAAAATAAAGTCTGTCACTGGTTCCATTTCCCCATCTGTTTGCCATGAAGTGATGAGTGACTGAACCTGCATGCTCAGTGCCATAAGTTGATGCCATCTGTTTACAAGATGAATTGTCTGTCTGTACCTATATCAATATTGTCTTATATGATACAAAAACACTAGATGTTATATGTATTATTAACATTAGACATCAAAATAAAAAGGTAATGTGAGAAATTTATTTACAGGTACTATATTTACTGAAAAATATCTGTATATAAGTGGACCCACACAATTCAAACCCACATTGTCGCAAGGTCAACTGTAATTACAGGAAGAAGCTGAAGAAAGAAGGTACAGTTGGTTATCAGTTATAGTGCACTATATCCGCAAAGAAATCTGTGTTGTAGAAGTTAAGACAGAGGTTATAAATTCTAGTTATAGGCAAAGCCATTCAGAACAACTTTATATCTGATAATCCAAAAAATTCCCACATAGCTGCATATTGTGGCTTTCAAATATCATGGCAGATGGAAATGAAAATCCTGTGTTTGATAGGTTTTTTAAAAGATGTTCTCTCAGCAAATGTACCTATGTTTTCTTTTTTTGGTAGGCAGTTCATAGTGACCAAGTAATTGCGTCAATTTGGCAATCTACTATTAAAATCAACAACTTTGACAATTGTCTAAGGTTGAAAACAATATTTGTCAGTGCTAAATTGGCTTATTTTAACTGCAATTTTTTTTTTTTTTTTTTGTATTGGAACCATTTGAACAACTATATTCAATTGAAAACAGTCTTGGAAACAACCTAAGTAGAATTGTTCAAACCATAATTTAAATGTTTTATAAAACATTATGTTCTGTCTTAAAGAAAACCCTCACTTTAGAATCAATTTTTCTATCATATAACTCACTGATCTTTATCTGGATACTTTTAGAAGATAAAAACCTTTTTTCCCAAAATTTACCGAGCCTGTCAATTTTTTTCTGAGCGCATATATATCTTTTGTTCTTAACTTGTTAACTGAATGTGTTTCAAAAATTCACTTTTTTAGTTTTTTATTTGAAAATAAGTACTTGAAACTGCAGTGTTATACTTTCTATATCATTTAGAATTGAGAATATTTTTAAATTGAAGCTTCTTAAATTTTAGCACAATTTAGCAAATTTTAAAAAAGAAGAGATTTTTCTTGTCACACAGCACATTTAATTAATATTTTATTAATTATTTTTAACTTCTAATTTTTCAATTTGAAATAATCTTATATTTATCAAAAAATAGTTGCAAAAATACTACATCTACAATATGCATTTCATCCAGTTTCTCAGGTTAACTTTTTTATGGGGCTTCCCAGGTGGCACAGTTAGTAAAAACTCTGTCTGCCAATGCAGGATACATAAGAGATGCAGGTTCTGTCCCAGGGTTGGGAAGATTCCCTGAAGTAGAAAATGGCAACCCTCTCCAGTATTCTTCCCTGGAAAATTACGGACAGAGCAGCTTTGTGAGTTACAGTCCATGGGGCCGCAAAGAGCCAGATATGACTGAGCACGCACACACACATAGTACGCAACATCTTATGTAAGCATTCTTGAAGCGTTCTTGATTCTTCACTCAAGCATCCTTGATTGAAATCAGGAGTATGCTTTTCTCCATTTACTTTTAATCTGTGTGTGTCACTGTATTTAAAGTGAGTTTCTTGTAGACAGCATATAGTTGGTCTTGTTTTTTATTTCCTCCCACAATCTCTTTTAATTGGTGCATCCAGACCACAATGTTTAAAGTTATTATTGATATAGTTAGATTAACATCTACTATATCTGTTACTATTCTGTTTGTTGCTCTTGTTCTTTGCTCCTATTTTTGTCTTTCCTTCTTTTTCTGCCTTTTGTGGTTTAACTGAGCTTTTATATCATTCAATTTTCTCATCTTTCTTTTCATATCAGTTACATTTTATTTTTTACTTTAGTAGTTTTCCTAGAGTTTACATTGTACATTTGTGATTAGTCAAAGTCCACTTTGAATAACATTATAACACTTCATGGGCAATGTGAATGCCTTAAAACAAGTAATCCTAATTTTTCTCTTTCATCCCTTGTATCACTGTTGTCATTTATCTCACTTTTATATGTGAATACATTGCTCTTGTTTCTTCAGTTGCATCCAACTCTGCAAGCCCTTGGAGTGGAGCTTACCAGCTACTCTGCCCATGGGACTTCCCAGCAAGAATACTGAAGTAGGTTGCCATTTCTTCCTAGATTATCTCCCTGACCCAGGGATGGAACCTGCATCTCTTATGTCTCCTGAATTGGCAGGCAGGTTCTTTACCACTAGGGCTACCTGGGAAGCCCACCTAATGGATATATATGTATATACATAAGTAGATATATATCTGTGTGTGTGTATATATATAGCGTGTGTACACAATTGAATACAGCATTGCTATTATTATTTTGAATAAACTTTTACTTGATGGATCAATAAAAATAAAAAAAATAAAAGTTTATACTTTACCCTCATTTATCCTTCTTTGATATTCTTCTTTTCTTTACATAGATCCAAGTGTTTTACCTATTTCATTTTATTTCTCTTTAAAGATTTTCTTCTTTTCTTTTTAACAAAAATTATACTTATTAAGTTTTTGGTTTTGTTTTTTTTTTTTTTTCACAATTTCTTGCAAGGCATATTTATTAGCAACAACCACCCCCCACAATTTTGGTTTGTCCAAGAAGTCTTTATTTTTTCTTCACTTTTGAAGGATAATTTTGCAGTGTAAGAATTTTATGTTGGTGAATTTTTTTTCTACAAATACTCTAATATTTCACTGTACCCTCTTCTTGTGTGCATAGATTCTAAGAAGTCAGATACTACTTTTATCTTTGTTTCTCTATACAGAAAGTGTTTTTCCCTCTGACTTCTCTAAAGATTTTTTTTTTTTTAATTTGATTTTCTCTAGTTTGAATGTGATAACCTAGTGGTACTTTTTAAAAATTTATATATATATATATATATATATATATAAAATACATATATATACATATACAGATACAGATATATATATAGCCTGTGCTGAGTCTTCTTTGCTGTGTAGGCATTTCTCTAGTTGCAGCGAGCAGGGGCTACTCTTTTTTGCAGTACTCAGGCTTCTCCTTGCGGTGACTTCTCTTGTTGCGGAGCATGGGCTCTACGATGTTCAGGCTTCAGTAGTTGCAGCACTTGGACTCAGG
Organism: Dama dama; assembly: GCF_033118175.1. NCBI lineage: Eukaryota > Metazoa > Chordata > Mammalia > Artiodactyla > Cervidae > Dama > Dama dama. The sequence goes on along the minus strand of NC_083698.1, from coordinate 84,340,496 downwards.
GTTGCAATTCCCAGGCTCTAGAGCACAGGCTCAGTAGTTGTGGCACATGGGCTTAGCTGCTCCAAGGCAAATGGGATCTTCCCAAATTAAGGATGGAACTCAGTTCAGTCAGTTCAGTTCAGTCATTCAGTCCTGTCGGACTCTTTGCGACCCCATGGACTGCAGCACACCAGGCTTCCCTGTCCAGCACCAACTTCCAGAGTTTACTCAAACTCATGTCCGTTGAGTTGGTGATGCCATCCAACCATCTCGTCCTCTGCCATCCCCTTCTCCTCCTTCCTTCAATCTTTCCCAGCATCAGGGTCTTTTCAAATGAGTCAGCTCTTTGCATCAGGTGGCCAGAGTATTGGAGTTTCAGCTTCAACATCAGTCCTTCCAATGAACACCCAGGACTGATCTCCTTTAGGATAGACTGGTTGGATCTCCTTGCAGTCCAAGAGACTCTCAAGAGTCTTCTCCAACACCACAGTTCAAAAGCATCAGTTCTTTGGTGCTCAGCTTTCTTTATAGTCCAACTCTCACATCCATACATGACTACTGGGAAAACCATAGCCTTGATTAGATGGACCTTTGTTGGCAAAGGAATATCTCTGTTTCTTAATAAGCTGTCTAGGTTGGTCATAACTTTTCTTGAAAGGAGCAAGCATCTTTTTTAATTTCATGGCTGCAGTCACCATCTGCAGTGATTTAGGAGCCCAGAAAAATAAAGTCTCTCACTATTTCTATTGTTCCCCATCTGTTTGCCATGAAGTGATGGGACCAGATGCCATGATCTTAAAAGTCTTCTGAATGCTGAGTTTTAAGCCAACTTTTTCACTCTCCTCTGTCACTTTCAACAAGAGTCTCTTTAGTTCTTCTTCGCTTTCTGCCATAAGCGTGGTGTCATCTGCATATCTGAGGTTATTGATATTTCTCCCAGCAATCTTGATTCCTGTATTGGCAGGTGGATTCTTTTCCACTGAGCCACCATGGAAGCCCCTAGCTGTAGATATTTTGCAATTATCTTGATTGGTGTTTTCTGAACTTCCTGCTCCTGGATCTTTGGTTTGATGTCTGACATTAATATGGAGAAATTCTCATTTTGTTTCTTTTTTTTTTTTTCCTGTTACTTTTTCTGTCTTTTCTTGCTGGTATTCCCATTACATGAATGTTGCATTTTGGGTGGTTGTCCCACAGCTGGTAAAGAATCTGCCTGCATTGCTGAAGACCTGGGTTCGATCCCTGAGTTGGGAAGATCCCCTGGAGAAGGGAAAAGGTACCCACTCCAGTATTCTGCCCTGGAGAATTCTATGGACTGCATAGTGTATGGGGTCACAAAGAGTCACACATGGCTGAGCAACTTTCACTTTTTTTCACTTTTTCCTATGGAGTTAACTTCAAGTTCAGATAGTCTTTACTCAATCATGTCCAATCTACTAAAAAGCTTGTCATAGACATTTTTAAAAAATCTCTCTCACATTTTAGCCCTTTTTTTTTTTTTTTTAGTTCTTTCTTAAGATTTCTATTTGTCTGCTTACATTGCCCATCTTTTCTTATATGCTGTCTACTTTATTCACTAGAATACTTAGCGTATTAGTCATAGTTGATTTAATTCTCCATCTAATAATTCCAATATGCCTGCCAAGACTGGTTCTGATGCTTACTCTGTCACTCCAAATTATATTTTTTTGCCTTTTGGTATGCTTTGTAATTTTTTTTGAAGATGGACATGATACACCAGGTAAAAACAACTGCCATAAATAAAGAATGAGATGGTAAAGCGTGCAGGTAGGAGAAGCATCCTATCATTCGGTCTCAGTCTTTCTGTAAGCCTGTGCCTCTGGACTATGAACTTCACAAGTGTTTCTCAGGATTTCTTTCTCCTCCCTTAGGTGGGACCAGACAACTAGAGTATGCTATTCAGTGACTCAGTCACGTCCGACTGCTTGCAACCCCATGGACGGCAGCTCACCAAGCTTCCCTGTCCTTCACTCTCTCCCAGGGTTTGCTCAAACTCATGTCCATTGAGTCAGTGATGCTCTCCAACCATCTCATCCTCTGCTGCCCGCTTGTCAGCTCTGATAACACCAGGCTGGCACGAGTGGTAAAGAATCTGCCTGCCAATGCAGGAGACACAAGAGATGCAGGTTTGATCCCTGGCTCTATCCCCTGGAGTAGGAAATGGCACCCCACTCCAGTATTCTTGCCTGCAAATTCCATGGACAACGGAGCCTAGTGGGTTACAGTCCCTGGGGCCACAGAGAGTCAGACGTGGCTGAACAACTGAACACAACACAACAACAGCACTACAGTAGGCTCTGGTTAACTAGTCTCCTTTGAGGGCAGGCCTTATTAAAAAAAGAAAAGAAAAGAAAAAAGAAAACCAAATCTCTCTCGTGAGCCTCTGTTCAGGAAGCAGCAAGTCCTTGTACCCTCAGACTGTCTCTCCAATTTTGGAAGCAGCACTTTGCCTTGTGTCCTCACGTCTAAGGAGTTGTTGATTTTTGTTGTTGATTCAAAGAGTTGTTGATTTTTCAGCCTGTTTAGCTTTCTACTCTTAGGACAAAGTGGCAACTTCCAAGTTCCTTACTTGCAAAACCCTCAACTATCTTTTGGTTTGTTAGTGGTTTTCTTTGCATGGAAATAGCTTTATTTTTATGTAGCCAAACCTATCAATTTACTTATTGTCTCCAAATTTTGAATATAGTTTACAGCCTTTCCCTGCAATGAAGTTAAAGAGGAACCTGCCTATGTTTTCCTCTATTACTTGTATGGTTTTTTGTTTTGTTTTTGCATTTATATCTCTGTTCCATTTTATTCTTTTATTCTTTTTTATCGAAGTATAGTTGATTTACAGTGTTGTGTTAATTACCGTTGTACGGCAAAGGCATTCAGTTTTATATATATATATATATACACATATTCTTTTTAATATATTCTTTTCTGTTATGCTTTATCACAGGATACTGAATATAGTTCTCTGTACTATACAGTAGGACCTTGTTTATCCATTCTATATATAAAAGCTTGTATCTGCTAACCTCAACCTCCCACTTCATCCCTCCCCCATTTATTCTTATGTATAATCAGTTCATATTATTATAGGAGTTTATTCTTGTGTATAGTACGAGGTAGGTATCTAATTTTATTTTTTCTCAAAATTGTTACCCAGTTGTCTCAGCACCACTTACTATAAAGTTCATTTTTCCTATGGTGATTTGAAATACTCTCTTATATTATACTAAATTTCCATATGTGCTGTGTCTATTTTTGGATTTTTCCCCCCCTGTTCTATTGCTCTAGCCTGTTTGCCTATTCATGAGCCAGTATCACACTGATTTAATTATAGTGACTTCATGGTGTGTTTTGATATCTAGTAAGGTTAGCTCATCTCACAGTTTTACCTTTTCAGTGTTTTTCTGGCTATTCTTAAATTTTTTTATGAAATTTTAATCAGTTTGTCTCCATTAAAAATGTTTACTGGTATTTTTATTGAATTGCATTAAAATTTTAAATTAACTTAGGGAGAACTGACAACTTTATGATGTTGACTAATCCTGCCTGAGAACAGGGAATTTTTTTTTTCTTAATTGTCCAAGTCAACTTCTGTGTCTTTCGAGAAAAATTCATTCGTACATACGAAGCCATTTAGGTGTATATTCATTTAACAATTCAAAGGCAGCAACAGTTCTTATTCACGAGTTCAGTCCAGTTCCCTCATGAATGTATCCTGATGAGATCCAGGGCCCAAAAGAAATCCATGGATGAGTTTCAAGATCATAATGAGTCCCTGAAATTATATACAAAACTTCTTGTGTGGGTATGTGTGTATGAACATGTGTATAACATAAATTTGATTTTTATTTTATCTTGCTTTCTCTGAGAGATCGGTATATTTTCCTCTGCACTCTCATTCAGGTAAGAGCTTTCTAGAGTGTGAGATTCTCCAAGAATAGGAATTCTGTATGTTTAGAAGAAAGAAACACATGCATAGCATGACTCTTCTTCTTTTTTTTAATGCTTCCAAGTCCAATGAACCAAGCAGCAAATAGTTTGTCTCCACCCAGAATTAAGCCAAGTAATCTGATAGAAGGGCATATAAGAGTGATTCTATTACTCAAAAAACTTGCAGATTTATTTGCAACAAAACAGTAAAATCAGGTAGATAACCATAAAAGTCACATGCAATCTAATTCAACAAAAATTTCAATAACAAAGAGACACGAGGATATCAGAATACTCTTGTCTGCATAGAAATGCTTTACACTTAGTCTTTTCCATCTAGAAAAGAAAGAGAAGAGATTCCAGATAACATGATATAGGTTGTGTTATTTCTTGCTCCTAACATTTTCCACTTTAATTTCCTTCCTGACAATAATAACAGCATGGAAGGTTTAGAATGGAAGGCAAAGAAAAATGTTGTGTTTTTTTTTTTCTAAATGATTTTCTAAACAATTTTTTTCATTTAAAATTAGATTAAATTTTTCAAAGGCAAGACAACTTGAGTTTGCCCATATTCCCGCCACTTGACCCTCTATTCTCCTGTATTTTCCCCCAGATTTCTGCCTCATATATTCTGCCCTCTTCTTTTATGTTCTCATTTTTCCATTTGCATCTTTTTCCCCTCCAAAATTATGCCTACACCTTTCATCAGTATTAAGAACATTGTTTATCCTCATTAAAGGTTTTTAGTTTTAATAGCCTTTTTGATGATCTAAATCAGTGATTCTTAATCTTGTCTGTGCAACAGAATTGCCTGGAGCACTTTTACCAAATACTGAGAGCTGTGTCCCACCTTCAGAGACTCTGTTTAGTTGGTCTGAGAGGATGGGCCCCAGCCATTGCCATAATTTAAAATACTCCCCAGTGAGCCTAGTACGCAACCATGGTTGAAGATAGTGACCCAGAACTACTATCCATCAACAAACTGTAACCTGATGCAGGCTACAGCTGCTTGCAGCTCAAAAGCCAATAAAGAGACAAGTTGATGGGAAGGAAAGCTTGCGTTATTTTCAGTGCCAGCACTGGGGGAGGGGATTAGACTCTTGCCCAAAGGCCAACTTACCCCGTTGACAACCAGTGGGCAAGAGCTTTTATAGGTAAAGGGAGGGGGCTACGTGTATTAACAGAAACAGCACATTCAACTCTGAAATTGGTCATGGGGCAGTTTGCTCAGGGTCATCTTGATTGTTTTAAGCACAGTTATATCTTCAGTTCCAGGGTCGGTGTGTTCCCATTTCCTTGAGTTCAGTTCTCAGAACTGTGGAGGCTTATGTCATGACTGTCTGGCCATTATGTAGTTAACTCCCACCTGGTGGAGTTTTTGTACACAAGATAACTCAAAGGAGATGCCTCAGAATATTATCTATAGCCCATAAGTAGGAAATAAAGGTCCTTGACTTTGCTTACGACTAAACTATTATTATCTGGTCTCCTTGGACTGTTTTCCTTTGTTTCTGCATTTTCTCACTTCTCTTATTAAACTTATTATTCGGCTAAAGTTTTTCTACAGACAAAAGCTAAGCTGAGGATGTGGGAGACAAGGACCATAGTGTCCTGCTTGGTTTCAAAACTAGTTCTATGCAAGGACCAGTAGGTTAACTTTTCGTAAGGCTCTGAAAGCTCTCGTAGCCTATATCTTTCCCCAGTTGAACTTGCAATTATTTGCCCCCCTTACTCTGTAGTTTTGTTTGGTGACCACAGAATTTTAGAACTGCGGTATTCATAGATATTATCTAGCTCAATTTCTTTCCTTAGAAAAGTAATCTAAAGACCAGAGAGAGAGACCTTACCCATGATCACACATGTGGAGTGCCAGGACTCCACTGTGTAATTGCCTTTGAAATAAAGTTTTTCCTCCTTATGATTTCAGATAACCCTAGATGTATGTGTGGTTATTAGTTCTCTCTCCCCAAATCTCTCATCTTTTCTTCTACTAATACTTTCCAGCTTGTATGTTTCCCACTCTATAATACTAAGGTTATGACTTTCTGTTTATTGGAATTTTAGAATCAAGTGTCAAGGTATTTGCTTCCTCATTTTGTTCCTTCTAACAATTTCATCCCAAGCTCTACCTTCACCTGTAAAATAAGAACACAAAATCATTACATAAAGTCTTGTTAGCCCAGAGGACTATATAAAGATGACAAGACATAAGACATGAAATATAATATTGCTTTGAATTAATTATCTGTATAAGGAAATTGTGAGATTTTTCTCAACATAAAAGCCTTAAAGTAAAAAATATACTGTGAGCGCCATCTCCTGGACAGATCATGCCAACTCATGGGCATGCCGTCACCCACTGCCACGTGGAGTAATTTTTTTTTTTTTTTTTTTTTTTTAGTTCATTCATTTATTGGTGTTTGGTAATATTAATAGACTTAAGAGGGCTTCCCCAGTGGCTCAGTGGTAAGGAATCCGCCAGCCAATGCAGGAGACGTGAGTTCAACCCCTGGGTGTGGAAGATCCCCTGGAGAAGGAGATGGCAATCCACTCCAGTATTCTTGCCTGGGAAATCCCATGGACAGAGGAGCCTGGTAGGCTACAGTCCATGGGATAGAAAAAGAGACATGGCTTAGCGACTCATAAACAGCAACAACTGGATTTAAGGTAGCTTCCAAAACATACAAACAATAGAAAAGTAAAAACTAAATTTAAAAGTCTGAGAATCGGAGAAATATGACTTGTAAAGGAAGGTATGGAACAAGGAGAAGTAAAATATCGATAAGCAGAGTTCCCACAAAGAACTTCACATTTTAGCTAAGAGTTTGGAAGGCTTAAATGGGTTTATTTTATTAAGTGCTAATTTCGAGTTGCCTGTTGGACATCCATGACGCGCTGTCAAGTACGTGTCTGGGGTGTTTAAGGCTCATGAGATACATTTGAAGGTAGTCAGCGTGTGGTTAGTGAAGCACTGGGCTGCATGGCCCAGAAAAAGTGTGGAGAGGGAGAATAAAATAGGATCCAGCAGAGAACCCTAGGCAATACTGATGTTTAAGGGATGGTCAGGTAAGGGTAAGCAGTGTAATGAGTAGGGCTTTTGGAGCCACGCTACCTGCTTTGCATCCCAGAGCTTGTACTTATCAAAGGTAGCATTTAAGTTACACTAAAAAGATACTTTAAAATTGGGTTTGCGTATGACTTTATTGTATTAAATAGATTTGGAATATTTTTATTGGAATATAATTGCTTTACAATGTTATTCTCGTTCTGCTGTACCAAAACATGAATCAACCCTATATATAGGGACATGTATATCCCCTTCTTCTTGAATCACCCCCACACGCCCCCCCATCCCACCCCTCTAAGTCATCCCAGAGCACCGAAATGAGCTCCCTGTGCTATATACAGCAACTTCCCACTCGCTAGCTATTTTACACAAGGTAATGTATATTCTCCATACTCCTCTCTCAATTTTTCCCAACGTCTCCTTCCCCTCTGTGTCCACAAGTCTGTTTTATTTGTCTGTGTGTCTATTTCTGCCCATGCAAATAGCTTCATCTGTATCATCTTTCTACTTTTGACATCTAAAACTTTAATCTCTGACCTGGGAAGAGTCTAAACTAGAAGTCTATCAAAATAATTGTAACATTTTTACCTCTAAAAATGGATGTCAGCTGGACTAACTGGCTCCCTGTCCTTCTCCAACTGCCTTTCAGGCTGCAAAATTCTGGATCAGGAAAGGAGCAGTACCTTTGCACTTCTTCCCCTCCACACTTTCCAACAGTCCTTCCTGGCCTCATTCTTAGGGAGCAGGCAAAGAATTATTATGACTTTTCTGGCTATATCTTGTTTTCTTAGAACTATTGAGAATAGTTTTTGCTCCTTTAAAGTATCTTAGTTAGTTAGTGTCAGTCTCTCAGTGGTATCTGATTCTTTGCGACCCCATGGACTGTAGCCCATCTGGTTCTTCTGTCCGTGGAATTTTCCAGCCCAGAATAAAATATCTTGGGTGGCTATAAATGTTGCTTGTTTCAGATAAAAACCCCATTTCAGTTATTTTCCATTGTGAGTCAGATGAACTTTTTCACTGAAGTGGTCACATTGCCTCATTGAATTTCAGGTCACTTGCCATTTCTTTTTCTTAATTCCACAGAGAAAAGAGGGCTGAACTCCTAAAAACTCTGCCGTACTCTCACTCACACTTCCTTGGCAGAACTCAATTTAAGTTACAATCCTCATACATCCCCTCTATTCAGGAATATAGTCAAAGGAAATATCTTCTATAGAACCAAGAAACTTGGTGAAATGATTCTATAACTCCTTATAAATAGTTCCTTTTGCATTTTCCCTATAGAAGCTCCGTAAGAATTTCTAACCAGGTTTAGATAATAAGGTTATAAAGTTTCCTACTCTACTAAAATTTTCTATGTCTTTGAATATTTTAATCTATTGGAAAAATATGGGATGTCTTTCCATCTGTGCCAGTAGCATAACCAGCTGCTGGTGCTTCTTCTAGTCTGGGAAACTGCAGCATTTTCCTCTAGCATCGCCCATATGTTCACTTCATGTAGAATTCTATGTCTATTTCAGATCTCTTTTGATTCAATTTCACACGTTAATGACTTATTTCAACTCTAAGGTAATATTTAGCATTTTTTTCTGATTTTTCCTTTTCAATTCAGGGATAATTTTTAATATGGGATCATATCATGTGAATAGCTAGGGAATTGCATATAAGTTCTTTACATCAGTAATATTTATTTAATAAAACCAAACAGAATAAACAACTTAATAACCAAACGATAAGAAAAATATATTGTTCCACTGATCATTCTATCAATACTTTTTGTGAAAACGAGAGTTGTAAGGCTAAAAGAAAGTATCATCCATGGTAAAAATGGCTTAATGAAGTTCTTTTTTTAAACAAGAATATTGAGTTTACATAGAATTTATATTTGTTAATAGTACTGTGGATATGTGTTTTCTAACTATCATAGAGGTTTTAAAGTTGTGTAGTATGTTTCTGAAAAAAAAATTATAAATCATGTTTAATGTCCTCAGACCACTCCCCATCAGTGAAGAGGTATATGCAAGTCAAACTAATACAGAGGTACTAGTCAATTTGGAAATACAAAATCAGAAGTTGAAAGTGAATTTGATTAATCTCCAGAAGACAGCAGTGTCCCCACTGTTGTTTCCTCAGCTCTACCTAGGGATTTGAGAAATGTCCTCATTCCATAGAGAGTATGATATCAGAACTAGCTAATCTTAGACTCGTAGGATACATAGTAGAACAGATGGTTTAAGTGATCTGACTCTATTATTTTATAACTGAGGAAATGGAGGCCTTATCCAAAATAGTGGCTTATTTGAAATCACACAGCTGGTTAAGGCAGAGCCCAGATTAAGCCATAATTCCTGCCTTTCAGATAAATTTCTTTCCCATTCTTCTAGTATAGCCCTATATGCCAGTTTCCAGCAGCTGGAACTCCTCTGACGAAGGGACCCAGCCTTCAGTATAACTGTGCCTTAGCAAAATCAGTCTTGTTTGTCCTTTTTTTCTCTCCCAGACCCTTATCTAAGCTTTCCCCTGCTGTGGTCCTGCTCACTCCTTCCTCACTGAAGCTCTTTAATCCTTTTATTTTTCTTTAAATTTTTGTTAGAGTATAGTTACTTTACAATGTGTTGGTTTCTGTTGTACAGCCTCATGAATGAGTTATAAAGACATATATATCCCCTCTTTTTTTGGATTTCCTTCCCATTTAGGTCACCACAGAGCATACAGTTGAGTTCCCAGTGCTGTATAGAGTAGGTTCTCATTGTGAGTGCTAAGTCACTTCAGTCGTGTCTGACTCTGAGCGACCCTATGGACTGTAGCCTGCCAGGTTCCTCTGTCCATGGGATTCTCCAGGCAAGAATACTGCAGTCGGTTGCCATTTCCTTCTCCAAGATTCTCGTTAGTTGTCTATTTTATGCATAGTATCAATAGTGTATATATGTCAATCCCAATCTCCCAATTCATTTTATACCCACTTTTCCCTCTTGATGTATCCATACATCTGTTCTCTATGTCTGTCATCTCTGTGGAATCCATTGGTATAGATGGTCTTATTTACAAAGCAGAAATACAAAAAATCACCAGTCCTTTACCTATCTCCCAAGGAGTTCAGAGTGGTCACACCAAGTGTGATCCATTAACCAGGTCAGTGTGTTCAGAAAGAAAAATTAAGTTCCCACATGCATGTGACTTCAGTGCTGGCTGTCATAGATGAATCCCCAGCCTGTGAACATGGAGTCTTGTGGCAAGCAACTGGCATGAAGTTCAACTTGAGAAAATCCTAAAAAACCTTTAGAGACTCCTTTTATTTATTTATTTTTCCATTTAGTCTGAAAATAATTGAATTTATTTCAGTGATCAAAATGTATATTCTTATGATTTAGGTCATATGATCTGCTTTACTAAATAGAAAAATATTTTTGAGAAAATAACATTGATTTTCAACAACAAATTATCAGTGCCCCACATGCACATCTGATTAATACAGCTTTTTAATCTTTCATCCAGAAATTAGATCACTAACCATGTCTTGAGGTCAGGCAGCCCCAAAAATATGTTACTTATTATTATTAATGTACTGAGGATTTTAGAACCAGGAATCTCAAACCAGATATGTGGGAAAGCAGCCTTGTGGCAGCTGGATGGCATATATTTATTATATGCGAGAATAGCTAGAGTCTTCCTGAGATTGCACATATTCATATATTCACCTTGGTGGTATTTCATATTCTCTAAACACACGCACACACAGACATGAGTTGAGGCAAAACTGGGCCTTCATGAAAAGGCTGTGAACCTTGTGTGAAAGGGTTTCAGCTTTAACACTCAGTGAATCCATCTAACAAGATACACTTGTTCCTTCATCTTGTTCATTTTCTCAGTAATGTTTACTGGACATAAGTTGGGACAAAATACACACACACACACAAGAGCAGCAAATTCATCCAGTAACAGAAAAACAAAAGGACAGAAAGTCAATGGATATTGTACAGTTTCATTTGGCACGTGTACAAAAAGTCATTGTCCCAACCAAGTGACCATATGCCTATAATGTGGCAGAGCTGAGCTGTTCTCTCAACAGGGCCCCAGCTACCACCCTCTAATTTGGATTAACAATTCATTGCATTCTCTGAAAAAGTTGCAAAATATACCTAGCCAGCTGAACTACATATTAGATATATAGAATAGAATCACTCATCCCAAGTCACACACAGTTTTCAATATTACCTTTGCAAAATAAGCCTTTACCATAATCTGTCGTAGTAATACCCATTCATTTAATGAGAGTGTATAAAGAATCTACCAAAAGTGACTTGGCTATTGGTTCTATGACAAAGAAAGGGAAGGAAGAGAGGAAACGAGGATGATAGAAAGGAAACTAATCTGTGCTAGATGCCTGCCACGTGCCAAGCATGCTGGGAACATACAATCCTCATGGCAACCCTGTAAACCTAAAATACTATTCCCATTGGAGAGCTGAGGAGATGAAGATTTGTTGTTTGTTGCTATTTAGTCGCTAAGAGGTGTCCGACTCTTTTGTGACCCCATGGGCTATAGCCCATCAAGCTCCTCTGTGCATGAGATTTCTCAGGCAAGAATACTGGAGTGGGTTGCCATTCCCTACTCCAGGGGCTCCTCCAGACCCAGGGATTGAACCTGTGTCTCCTGCATTGGCAGGCGGATTCTTTACCACTAAGCCACCAGGAAAGCCCCATTAAGATTTAGGATAGGTAAGCTAAGTAAATTGCCAGTTTTCATTCACCTAGTTGGATGGACTCCAAATTCTTCATGCAAATGACCATCTGAATGGGCAAAGAAACATACCTGAAAAGAAAAAAAACAAAACTAGAGAATTGCTCCTAGGCAACCTATGAGCAGACATCTGATGTCTGGCACAAACTGAGTGTACAAGCACTAAGGACATTTCACGTAGTAATAATATTCAGATAGTGCTAGTAAGAATTAGGCAGAATGCTTCATGGAGATGAGGCTTGACATGGCTCCAAAGCTTCTCAAGTTTTTAAATAATGAGTTGCTCTATATTTAAATGCTGACTTAATTCTCGAAGCTGAGGAGCTGCAGATGGTTGTGAAACTTAAAAGTTCTCGAGTTTGAACAGGAAAAGATCCAGGCTGGCCAGAGTAAAAGGTTGAACATAACATCTCACTTCTGTATGAGGAGGGAGGAAGGAAGCGGAGAAGACAGCTTCTTCCTCTTCTAGCAGAAATCTATCCAGCTGCTTGATAGATCACATTTGCAACAAGATATAACTTTTACTTCTTCCCTGTGTAACAATTAAAAATCACTCATGTAGATGTATCAGCCTGTGCACTTCAAAAAGTCGCTAGTAGTAAGAGTAGGACTGTACCCTTGTCAAAACTTTCATGGCTCTTAATATCCATTCTCCTTTGTAAAATAAATGCTAGAGTTACTGATGCTTTTTAAAAAGACTGGCTATCATGAAATTCTCAAAGGAGACTCATTAGACATGCAAAACACAAGTCATTTTTGCTCTGACCTCTTATTGAAACCATTTCACTTTCAGCATCACAGATTTGCATTGACTTGGACAGAGGAGCCTGGTGGTCTTCAGTCCATGGGGTCACAAAGAGTCGGAAATGACTGCCGCTAAGCACAGCAAAACACATCCTGGTAGAGAGATGGTCAGATGAACAGTGAAGACTCTTTCGGCAACATGACATTTCCTTTCTTTCCCCTGACTATGCAAACAGTGGTGAAAGTGCTTGGGAAAGTGAACACCTTGAGTTTTCACATCTTCAGTTTTCACGTCCATCATGGCGGGGGAATGGGAGGGGCAGCTGGAGTAGGTGATGTAGATTATTTTTTCCATGTGAGACATTCTGTGGTTCTATAGAACAAGCAAGATAAAGACTTAAAAATGTTAGCAAGCAGGCAGTCAGTGGTAACAGTAGGGAGCAATTTCTGTGCCAGAATTTGTGACAAGGATTTGGAGTTAGATGAGTAAGGGAGGGTCAAGCTGAGATGAAATGCATTGAGCAGGTGGAGACAGAGACACAGCATCTATCATTTTTAGAAAGTTTATTGTTTTATTTATTTTTGTCTGTGCTGGGTCTTCGTTGCTGTGTGGGCTTTTCTCTAGTTGAGGCGAGTGGGGGCTCCTCACTAGTTGTGGTGTACAGTCTTCTCATTGTAGTGGCTTCTCTTGTTGTGGAGCACAGTTTCTAGGCACGCGGGCTACAGTCACTGTGGCTCCCTGGCTTTAGAACACAGGCTTAATAGTTGTGATGCACTAGTTTTAGTTGCTCTGTGGCATGTGGATCTTCCTAAATCAAGAATCAAACCCATATCCCCTGCATCAGAGAGTGAATTCTTTACCACTGAGCCACAACAGGAGCTCTAGGCATTTATCTTTGAAATATCTTGGCCCTGGGGAGAAGGAGAAAATGAAGATAAATGGATGACAATATCCTTTTGGGGGGATCAGAGAGGTTGGTCACTTGCTTGCATTTAATAATAGGAGAAACTTACGCACATTTAAATCGTGATGGGAAAGACCTTTCTAGAGAGAGACAAGTAGAAAGTATTTAAAAAAAAAAAAAAAAAAAGACTCTGAAGTGGTACAGATGGATAGCTTCCAAAGCATTTAAGTGCAACAATTCACCTTGGAGGGAAGAAAGTAATAAAACAGTTTAGGAAAATGATTAAGTCCCCTAAGGAGGAAAGAAGGGAAAAAAGAGGTTGAAATAGTAACTCCACAAAAAAAAGGAAACTTTATGGAACTTCAACAATTCTGTCTTCTTTTCATATCAAGATCAACTCTCCACACATTTAGGCACCAAACGAGATCTGAATATCTGTGTCACATCTGAATAAATGCATAGAATTAGGTGGAATCAAAACATGCTTATATCTGAATATAGTGCAGGAGATCTTTGTTTAAATTTCCTCTTTATCTCAAAGTAATGCCCTCATGAATAACAATGTCAGGAATAGATTCTAATATTGATCATTAAATCTCTTTCCTCTGTATTATAATCACTTCCTTCTTAGATTTTCTTTTATTTAAAGAAACTACAGAAAGAATATTCTTTAAAGGAAAGAATACTGGACTAGTAATTCAAACACATGGGTATTTTTAGCTGCTATTTATGAGCAAATCAATATAGCAAATTAGGCCTCAGTTTTCTCATCCATAGGAGGAGAGGGTGGAGAATTATATAAAGATCTTTTCATGTTTAAGAATTCTCTGGCTCTAAATCAGGAAACATTTTCCAAACAGTGAATAATCTGATTTTAACCAAGCAAATAAATAAAGCAAATATTTCTCTTGAATTTTCACCAAGAAATTAGTGCATACACACACACACACACATACACACACATACAACAGAGATGAGGCTCCTTTTTTGGCTAATATTAATATTTTACATGAAGTTCTTTTCTCCTAATGTTCATTTTTCTGTCTGAAGTCCTAGTCATATATCATTAACATCACTTTGGTTCTTAATATACTTAAGGCATCAATCTAACTGTGTTTTCATCTATTAAAAAGATTGAGCTTGAACTTCCCTGGTGCACAGTGGATAAGAATCTGCCAGCCAATATAGGAGACACTGATCCCATCCCTGGTTCAGGAAGATTCCACATTCTGTGGAGCCGCTAAGCCCGAGCATCACAACTACTGAGCCCAAGCTCTGGGGCCCATGAGCCGTAACTACTGACCCCATGGGGCAAAACTACTGCAGCCCATGCGCCTGGAGCTTGGGCTCTGCAACGAGAGAGGCCACGGCAATAAGAAGCCTGAGCACTGCGACAAGGAGTAACGCCTGCTTGCTGCAGCCAGAGAAAGCCCAGAGGCAGCAACGAAGACCCAGTACGACCAAAAAGATAAAGAAAGAAAACAATTGTTTTAATATTTTAAAAAAAGATAGAACTTAACTCAATGTAAGATTTTTATTTTTTATGTCTGCTTCACTCCTACAGTACACTCAAAATCCATCTAAATATTCTGAGAAACAGAAATATGCTTACTGATAAACTTGGCAGTATTATTGGTCTTTTTTTTTTTTCAAAGTTCTGATTTCTAAAAGGTTCAGAATATAGAAAATCAGAATTTGGTAAACGATGGTTTACATGATTTTTAATTCAAATGAGAATCCATTTATTTTTCTTCAACGTAGCAAATGATATTTGCCTCTGTGATTGACTTAGGTAAGATTCTTTAGTGCAAAGAAGTGAAATCCCCTCAAATTAGCTCAAGTCAATGGGGTATTGTTAAAAGGATACAATAGAGATCTCACAGAAATAATGACAGAAATTTCAACCAGAAAAAAAGTAAAAGCAGGTCCCAGAAATAGACCTACCATCAATGTCTGTAGTACATGGCATAAGAGTACAGTGGCATCCAGCCTGGGCTGGTAATCTGCTTCATGAGACAAGTGCTCAGGCCTGGTGCACTGGGAAGACCCAGAGGAATCGGGTGGAGAGGGAGGTGGGAGGGGGGATCGGGATGGGGAATACGTGTAAATCCATGGCTGATTCGTGTCAATGTATGAAAAAAACCACTACAATATTGTAAAGTAATTAACCTCCAACTAATAAAAATAAATGAAAAAAAAAAAAAGAGTACAGTGGCTACTTACCTAACACATGACTAAATATTTAAAAGGGATAAGTCAAGATACCAAATTGCAAAATACCATAGATAAATTTATTATTGTACATATCTAGGTGTTCTGCTGATAAACAGATTTTGGATGACTAATAAAATAAAGATATATGGAAGCGATAAATAATATGTTCCACAAGATTAATTATTACTCTCGTTTCAGCAAAATTGCTGATTATAATGTTACAATCAAAATGTTCACTTAATTTGTGTTTTATCAATGGTAATACTAAATTAGAAAACCACTCTTGAGTTATGGAGCTTCCCTAGTGGCTCAGACGGTAAAGAATCTGCCTGCAATACAGAGAACCTGGGTTTGATCCCTGGGTAGGGAAGATGGCCTGGAGAAGGAAGTGGCTACCCACTTCAGTATTCTTGCCTGGAAAATCTCTTGAACAGAGGAGCCTGCCAGTCCATGAGGTTGCAAAAGGTCTGGACACAACAGAACGACTCTCACTTGAGTTAATGACAGTTCTTAAATAATATATTTGTGTATATCAGTTTGGACAAACTTTGTTCTTATGAGGCAGTGGCAACAGGAATTATCAATAACTCATAAATGAACCAAGAACTTTATATTGCATAGTTCAAAATGTAATAGGATTGTGCATGAAAATTATCATTCCACAGAAAACATTACAAAATACAATGATTTTATAATATCAAATTATACAAATTTATGTTTGTATACAAATGTTTCAGTTTTCTTCACTTCTTTTTATAATATCTAGAACCTCTCAGTTGCGTAATCAGCAACTTGCATGCTACCATGCACATTTATGTATTTATAAACAATATAAATTGTTTATTATTGTAAAATGATGCTTTCCCACTATGCACCACTATTCTAAATACTATACATTTGTGAATTCATCTGGAGTCACAAAGTGGAGAATTTGAAGAGAAAAAAACCCAGTAGACATCCTGCACTAATCTAAAGCACATTTTATCAGGCAAAAACCAATTGTACTCATGTGGCTGAGAGAAGCATTTGACAAGTAAGTTAGTCTTTTCACTTACCCAAGGGCTCCACTTGCCCAAGCCTGCCCTCCACTCTAAACAGCACCAATCTCTGCCATCAAAGGGGCACACTTACAACAGGCAAGCTGCTTCTGGTTTCAAGGATATAAGGCATATGATGTGGAGAAACGTTTCCCTTAGGACTGAGTTGTGTTAGTCACAAGAATGGATGTTTAGAATGTGGGGTCCTGCTGTGCCAGTGTTTAGTGCTGGCTGCCAAATGACAAAGGTGCCCCAGAGTCCTTTAGCACATTGATTTTTCTCATGAGTTTGTGATCTGTGGAGCCCACGTGCTTTAAAGAGTTCATGGCACAAGTTCCTCTTGCTTGCCAGGACATCTGCTAGATGCCCATCAGCAGACAAATGGATAAGAAAGCTGTGGTACATATACACCATGGAATATTACTCAGCTGTTAAAAAGAATTCATTTGAATCAGTTCTAATGAGATGGATGAAACTGGAGCCCATTATACAGAGTGAAGTAAGACAGAAAGATAAAGATCATTACAGCATACTAACACATATATATGGAATTTAGAAAGATGGTAATGATAACCCTATATGCAAGACAGAAAAAGAGACACAGATGTATAGAACAGACTTTTGGACTCTATGGGAGAAGGCAAGGGTGGGATGATCTGAGAGAACAGCATCGAAACATGTATATTACCAAGTGTGAAAGAGATCACCAGCCCAGGTTGGATGCATGAGACAAGTGCTTGGGGCTGGTGCACTGGGATGACCCAGAGGGATGGGATGGGGAGGCAGGTGGGAGGGGGGTTCAGAATGGGGAACACATGTAAATCCATGGTGGATTCATGTCAGTGTATGACAAAACCCACTACAATATTGTAAAGTAATTAGCCTCCAACTAATAAAAATAATTGGGGAAAAAATTAAATAAAATAAAGAATTCATGGCACGAGTCCCTCTTGCTTGCACAAATGGCAATCCTGCACATAACGACCAGAAAGTCTGGAAGCACAGGACTCAATTTCTCAAGGGGCCACATGGTCTTGGCGCTGCTTCTCTGCATGTTTGCTGTATTTTCTTGCTTCTTTCTGGAAAAAAAAAAAAAAAAAAAGTGGCCTTCTCTGTCTTATATATTTTCTCTGTTAGTCACTCAGTCATGTCTGATTCTTTGGGACCCCACAGACTGTAACCTGCCAGGCTCCTCTGTTCATGGAATTCTCCAGGCAAGAATAGTGGAGTGGGTAGTCATTCCAGGGGATCTTCCCAACCCAGGGATCAAACCTGGGTCTCCCACATTGCAGGCAGATTCTTTACTGTCTGAGCCATCAGGGTTTCTATGACCCCCCAAAATGTCAACTATCATATTGCTTTGGTGTGCAATGGTTCTCACCCACTCTTCTGAACCTTCCAGTTTAAATTCCTTTCATCAGGCTTCTTACTCCAAAACTATCTGGCTCATCATAGCTCAGATGCCCACCTCTTATTCAACTGGGGCTAAAAAAAAAAGTGTAATAGATAGCATGCCATCCAATTTATACATTGATCATGTTAAAAGTCAGAGTTTATGACCTACTGGCAATTGAAATCTTTGTACTGAGGAAAAATACTCTTCAAAAGTCAAATATTTCATCTTGTGTTTTACCCTTTGGGAAATGAAAGTTTTATCAAGAAAATGATAAAAGCATGAACTTTTTGAGAAGTTAATTTAACTCCTGAAAATAACAGATGTCAAGTCAGTGGTTTTGCTGTTCTGATCTTTGTGTTTCCAGTGGAGTAGATTAAATAAATGGAGTGAATGAGTGATGAATCTCTTCTACATTCTATTGGGTATGTTTGATGACATCACACAAAGTGAGACCTCTGACATCTAAAACTATCTGTGCATCTCCAGATAAGTCATTTACTATCACCTTTTCCCAAGAAAATGCCAGGCTCTTTGTCCTGCCTTAATATTGATTATTTCTGCCTAGACTGCTCTTCCAAATAATTGTAAAACTCATACATTCAACTGTGGTATTCAGCTACTCTCTTAATATATAGACATCATTTAGACATATAATAGGTCTTAATTATTATTTTTTCAATGCATGAATTATGAAATAAGTACTAAAATCAAAGTAACAAGATATTAACAACAGCAGATGAGTAAATTCTAGTTATAATATAATCGTGGGGCAAAATTGATACCAAGTAGTATGGAAAAACCAGTCATTGAGTAAGAAGTTAAGGTCTAATGTTGCATAAACAAGAGGTAGAGAGTTCATTAAAACAAGTTAAATATATCAATATCATGCAATCTATTGCATTAAGTAATATATAAATTTCAAGTGTTTGTTGATTCTGATTATAAGATAAATATTAATTCATAAATAAGATGAGGTAGGGTCAAAGAAAGGCTACAGCATGATCGTTAAAAACACTGATCTTTCAATTAGTTGTTTGGTCTTTAAAAAGTGGATAATTGCATTGATCAAGCTAAATCAACTAGCTCTTTCCAAATTATAAGAAAACTGCCTAATTATAGCAATTAAGCAGTAAAAAGGAGTAGAAAGTTTTATATCTCACATTTCATGTTGCTCTGTTGAAAGGGGTAATCTAATTAATGCCAAGAAGAGAATAATTATCCATTTGTTGATTGAAACAGTTTCCTGGCTTAGATTTTCTTCAACTTCTTTATGGCATTGATTTCTTAATAGCCTATTTAAAATTAAAGGCAAGTGCTTTCAGTATCCCTACCAAAGTAAGTTTTAGAAGTCTGTTTATTAGACTGTGAGCTCCTGATTTGGGAGACTGTCATATGTGTTGTTGATGCTTCCAATCTTGTATTAATAGCATCTAGCATATTTTAGGTAGTTAATGTTTGCTGCTCTGATAGAGAGTAAACTGAAAATAAACATATAAAATAATATACTTTGAATGACTATGAAATTAACTTGGATCTAAGCCTAAATGATGTTACTTTTGCCAAGTTACTAAAACAAAACCCTCCTATCAGTGGTTCAATATCATGCAATTAAACAACCAGCTGAATTGTATAATTTTTACTTTTCAAACAGTTCTTTGGACACAGTCTCCAACACATATTGAGTTCTTTAGATTAATCACTTTACTAAAATTCAATAAACATGATAAAGGCACACAAAAAACATGTTTTTTTGTCTTAATAACTAGCTAATGGAATATTTAATAGGAAAAGAATCATATTCATACTTCAGAGTGACTCTGTGAATCAGACTGGAAATTATCAAAAGGCTTAGAAAATCATCATTCATAAGTGTGCAAAGATGGCAATATGGCAGTACTCATTGAAATTATTTACCTTTAACCTAGATGTCATTTATCTTTGAATATAAAGATACCTGGACATGTATGAAATGACATATGTACAAGGTAATTTATTTGGTATAACTTGTAACAACATAATAGTGGAAATACCCTAAGTACTTACAAGTAACTGGTTAAATATATATAGTCAGTACATTCACATGATGAAATACCTTGCAACAATAAGTAAAAATAAGTAATGTGCAGAAAAATTAAGCTTCAAAATATGTACTTTGGTTTATGTACAAGAGAACAAAAAGAGTATGTGTTGGTGTGTGTGCATGTGTTTATTTATGTATGTATAAAATATCTCTGAAAGGACACAGAAGAAACTTGATCTTGCCTTTCTGTGCAGAGGAAACCAAGTGGCTAGAGGACAGATACGAGAGAAAGATTTTTCTCTCTACTCCCTTCTCTAGTTTTGAATTTAGAACCATGTGACCATATTACATAGTCTACATAAATATTAAATCCTTTTTTGAAAGACTGAAAAATAAAACCAAGAGAGAAATAGTTTCTTCCTATAGTTGTGATCTACATTGCACTGTTTCCCCCATAATCGTTTTCTTATTTATTTCACTGACTTGCCATTATCACTGCCAACTTCTTAAAAATAAATCTCTAGGAATAAAAAAAGGAAGGAAACTTGTAAAACATACATGAAGACAAGGAGAAGAGAAGGAGAGGAGGTGAAAGAGTAGCAAAAGGAGAAGGAGAGGTGGGGAGAAGAAGAAATAAAACAGCTTTCTATAAAGATAGAAAATTCTTCTGACTCTTCTAGCCAAGGTTTTGAGATACAGTATCTTCAAAATTCATTATTCAAACATTCCATTTATCTCTTTAAAATTCAAACAGCTCACACCTTTCAAATGAAACTCCTATCTTTGAATGGAAAAATATTCACTTTAGGTTTTGTTAAGAAGTTGGCAATGATAATGGCAAGTCAGTGAATCAAATAAGAAAATGATTATGGGGAAATTAGTGCAATCTAGACCATACCTCTAGGAAGAAACTATTACTATTTCTCATTTGGTTTTATTTTTCTGTCTTTCAAAACTGAATCCAATATTTAGGTTGACTATGTAATATTGGTCAACATATTTCATAGTATCATGATGTCGGTGTCCATAACTTAACTTATACTGAAGTCTGAGAAGCCATCAATCAGAAAATAAACTCAGAAACATATCCCACCCTCTCTTGCCCCATCCACCCACACATAAAGCAGTTGAGACAAGTAATAGAGACAACAATGATTTGTTTGTGTTTTGTTTTGTCGATTGGTTGGTTGGTTTCTGTATTAGAAATAACTTGGTGTCCTGTTTATATTGGACCAGATGCCAGTTCTGGTTCCAACACTAACATCTACTGGGCATTACTAATCACTAGATATTCCATGAGGCCTTGGTGATATACAAGTGGAGAAAACAGAGCCTCTCCCTTTGAAGGGTTCATCCTCTAATAAAAAGCAGAGATTTCCATATAATTAACTGAAACATAATGTGATGAACGTCAACTGGCAGCATCACTTGCTACAAGCAGTTGAGAAGTTAGAGAAAAGTTCAGCTGGATTTGGGGGGCAGAGCTGTTAGTGTAAATCTCTGCTTTACAGGATAAGCAGGGTTTTTTGGGTTTTTTTTCCAGATAGTGAAGGAGTGAAGGACATCTCAGGCTGAGTAATATAATAGTAAGTCAACTTAAGAGTGTCATCATGGATAAAGCGTGAGAAATTCCCAGTGTATTATATGTAGCTACACTCTTTTCTCTGCTCAAGAAATGATAATGAAATGAAAGCAACTGAGAAGGAGGTTACTATTAGTAATAATGGCCTCTGCCTTACCAAATAAATCAATCAATAATCCATAAAAGGGTACTTAATCATTTGAAGAATGTGAGTTGTAACTTTGGTATTTGAAAACTCATCCACCCACCTGTCTCTAAGATCATGCCACTCATATCAATATTCAGGTGAGAGAAGAACATGTTGTTTTGTATTGTTACAACATCTTTCATCCGATCACCCCAACTCCACTCTTATCATGTGTCCTGAAGCGTAAGACAAATAACCACAAGAACTTCACCGAGAAATACAGGGAGGTCATGTTAATTATTGTGTGACCTATGATATGAAACAAGTCTGAGAGTTCTAGTTGGTCAATGAATAACCACCATGACCACATCAGAGATTCAAGTTCAGCATTTTAAATACACACATAACTGGGTCCCCAGGGCCTGACAAGGCTTCCCAAGTGGCTCAGTGAGTAAAGGATCCACCTGCAATGCAGGAGACACAGGCGATGTGGGTTTGATCCCCAGGTCTGGAAGATCCTTTGGAATAGGAAATGGTAGCACACTCCAGTATGCTTGCTTGGAAAATTCCATGGACAGAGGACCCTGAGGGCTATAGTTCAGGGCCTCACAAAGAGCTGGACACGACTGAGCTCACGCGCACACACACTCACATGCACAGACACGGGTCATGACATGTTGGAAATAAGAAAAGATGTTCCTTCGTCTATGTAGAGGATATTAACAATGAGGACCTGGCAAGGAAGATCTGTGAAACATCTCAATAACATTTTAGCCAAGGAATGATCCTCATACAAGACACTTAACTTCAGCAGAAGGAGATGAATCTCTGGCCACCGATTTCCCCAAGCCAGATCCAGCTTTCTAACATTTCCTGAGGAAATGGAGGGAGAGACCATAAACCACTCCAAACAGCACATTTCCATGTTAGCAAAATGACTCAGAGGTTACACCAACAACTCAATGATTCACTCAGAATTTGAGTGGGAAAAGAAGTTTGTTGACCGGGACATGTTCGGTGTGGAATACGGAGTCCTGGAGTGTTTGCACTAGGCTGGAGTTTTTTAAACATTGTCTTCTTCTCTTCATGGTCCCAAAGGTGAATGCAACTCAATTTTAATAATACAGGGACTGGTGGGGGACTGGGGAGAATAGCAGAGTATTATGTTACCTCTTACCAAGTATTTTATTTTCTTCGCTTCTGGAGAAAGAATTCTTTTTCTTAATAACTGAATCCTAGACAAATCACTAGTCTCATTAGGACCTTTTAACAGCTAGTCCATCACTTCCACCACATACCTAGAGTCATTCTGCAGTTTAACCTCATCAGCTTCCTGAGGAAATGTACTTGGACATGACACTGAATAAGTACCTCTGGATTCTGTAATACAGAGTGACATGGCACATTACTTCAAACAAGCAGCAGCTATAAACTAGAAGCAAGAGAACCAGAATTATTCTGTATTTTCTGACTTTCACACTGATCAGACTCAGTCTCAAGTATTCAAATCCAAAACGGCCTGTTCTGAGGATGTTATATCAAAATCAATACTTATATACTCCTATATCACATGATGGTGCTTCTCAGGTGGCGCAGTGGTAAAGAACCCGCCTCCAAGCAGGAGATGAAAGAGATTTGGGTTCGAACCCTAGGTTGGGAAGATCCCCTGGAATAGGAAATAGCAACGTGCTCCAGTATTCTTGCCTAGAGAATTCCATGGACAGAAGAGCCTGGCAGGCTACAGTCCATGGGATTGCAAAGAGTTGGACACAACTGAATGACTGAGCACATATACACGCATATCACATGATCTGAATACTTTCGTGTTACCTTATGCATAGCCTATATTATAAAACTATTTCATTTGTTTAGTTTTATGGGAAAATGAAGTGTCTAACAGCAGTGAATTTTACCAAAAAGCAAAGCCTATAAATTTAAATGGCAACTACTTTTTAAAACATTTATACCAATTTTTATGGAATTCTTTTAAAAAATGAAATTTATTCTTATTAAGCAGTTGTTAGTATTATTTAAATTTTTCTTGCTGAATTAAAGTCCTCATTAAGAATAAATCTCATTAAGAATGTATGTAGATTGAATGTGTCTCCCTTCTCATCTACTATTATTCTTTCTACTTTTTTGTTCTAAATTTCTACTCATAGAAAAATCTGATAAAGCTTTTTCTACTCATGTACACTATATACACACACATCAAATAAAAAGTCAATAAGCTTAGTGTTGTGGAATCAGTAATTGTTAAAGGCATAAATTCACTACAGAGGTTTTGTGACAGTTAGAGAACTTAGAAGTTTTTTCCACATAATTCCAATTCAGGGCTCTGTTCCAAGGGTTTAGATGACTGGCAAGGTGTTAATGTAGTTTTATACTAGATATAAAAGCCTCTGTTCTTCAAACTTTTTGGCACATCTATCAAAAAAAGAAAAAAGTAAACGACAATTCTTTCTGAATCTGGAAAGGCTCCTTCTCTACATACCGATCAAGGATGCCCTAAATTAGAACATCACATTAAGCACTGAAGGGTAAACTGTAATTTTTTGGCTTCGTAGTAGATTAAAAAAATATGTTACACTATGGCAACTTGAAAATACATGGTATCCTGTTCAACAAGATTTAAATTTAGGAATTATTATCAAATTAATTCTATTATCTAATTAATTCTATTTGTAGGTCCAAAGGGAAATAATATCTGAATTATCATTTTAAGAGTAATTCCCATATAACTTGATTTTGAATGATTTTTTAATAATCTAGTATGAAATACATTTGAATATCTGAATGTTTAGGTATGTATAACAAAAGTCAACTTCAGTAGTTATTTGCAGGCATTCTGATATGAATCCACACCAGACTCTGAAGTATCACTGTGTATTTATGCTGAAGCATATTTCTAAATTGTTTCCCTGTTTGCTGTACAAAAATGCAATAACAATATTAATAAGCAAACATCTAAATGCTCACCTGAAATAAATATTAAAAACCTTAAGTGTAGGACTTCCCTGGCAGCCCAGTGGTTAAGGCTCCACGCTTCCAATGCAATGGTCATGTGTTCTATCCCTGATCTGACAACTATGATTCCACATGCTGCATGGCCAACAAAAAAATAAAAACCATAAGTGGGACTTCCCTGGCAGTCCAGCAGTTAAGATTCTGCACTTCCCCTGCAGGGCACGCAGGTTCAATCCCTGGTTCCCACAAATTGCTTGGTGTGGTCAGAAAAAAAAATTAAGCAGTCATCTCTATGTTCATCTTCATTTTATCTAGCTTTCCGTGAAATTACAGTGAGTCTGAAATACTCACAACTCAGTTTACAGATTCAGTCCCAAATGTTTACACATTCTACCTCTGAGAATTCTGAACATCATCACATCACTCTTTTTCACGTGTTTACAGATAATTAGATTTGATCCGAAAAGATGCTCTCGGAGATAGACTAAACCTTGTCTTGCGGTACAAGCAGTGACCGCACAGTCCCCTCTGTCCAGGGAAATGCCTGTTTATGTCCATTATACCATATAATCTTGATCATGTCCCCATTTCACACAAAACTGCTCAGTTTAAGCAATCAGTTTTATGGTTACTCAATCTATTAGGTTAATTCAGAGACAACACAAGAAATGGAATGGTTTTGCTTCTTCACCCTAAACCTGAGCAACTTGAATCCTTGGGAGAAGAGAGTGGAGGTGCCAAGAAAGAGAAAGGGACAGAATAGCATGTAAGGTTATTTAAATTTCTGCTTATAAAAAGAGAGTGAACTTCAAGTTGGAAAGACTACATTATCATTCAACTTGTCTCATGCCTGCTTCTAATCTGGCAGTTCAGTAATGTGTGGTGTACTTTCCAAGAATTAAAATAACACAAAAAGTAAGAAGGTGTTTAGAACTGGGTCATATTGGGACACACGTTTGTGAAAATCTCTGAAATAAATTCTTAAAGGGATATTCTGCACTCAACATTTTGGAGACTGCCATTTCTCTTGTAATATGTCTTCTTCTAATCCAAGAATGTATGAAAAGAAAAAAGATTATTACCTAGTTTTGTGCTAAGATTACTTAGAGTTTTAATAATCGCTGTCCTACTTTTTGCTGACTATCTTTTATAACAAATGACTCTGATGTTGCTGCTGCTAATGATGATGGTAGTGGTGCTGATGGTACAAAGATGAATAGACAATGATTCCCAGTCATACGACATGACAGATAGACAGACTCACATTTCAGGAGAGTACTAGGAATAACATCCAGAGACTTAGGATTTAACTATGCCATTTATTAGCTCTGTGAACTTGAGTAAATCAAGGTCAGATCACAGAAAGTCAAGGTTCTTTAAAATTCTGTAAAACAGAGAGATGGACCTCTAGAAGTAGATCTAGTTCAAACAATTTAGAAATATCTGGAGTTTATTTTAGAGATATAAGCAAAAAAAAAAATATTATACATTCTCTTTCACAATCACATAGTCTTCACATTCAGCACATCACCTCCAAATTTCCTCCTAAAGTTTACCGAGGGGCCCCTCTCATGGAGAGTTACACTAAAGAGGCAATCATTGTCTGCCCTGGAGCTGTCATTTTTTTTTTTTCAATTATCATTCACTCCTTTCCCCTTCATTGAAATTCCATAAGTAAACTGAAATGAAAGTCACTCAGTTGTGTCCTACTCTTTGCAACCCCATACACTATACAGTCCATGGAATTCTCCAGGCCAGAACACTGGAGTGGGTAACCTTTCCTTTCCCCAGGGGATCTTCCCAACCAAGGGATAGAATGCAGGTCTCCACACTGCAGGCAGATTGTTTACCAGTTGAGCCACACGGAACGCCAAAGAATACTGGAGTGGGTAGCCTATCCCTTCTCCAGCAGATCTTCCTGACCCAGTAATCAAACCAGGGTCTCCTGCATTGCAGGCAGGTTCTTTACCAACTGAGCTATCAGGGAAGCCCTGAAATTCCAGAGTGAGTCCAACTTTTTGTTTCCACTTGTCTGTCCTGTATTGTTTTACTAAGGTATCAACTAATTATTAACTGTGATATTTTTCTCTCCAGTCTCCTTCTTGACCTTTGATCTGTCGCCATCTCTAATTTAGAGTTTAGTTCCCTGAAGCAGAAACTAACCCTACAATGTGATGTTTACTAACGAATGTCGTGTTTGCTCTAAAAATATAGCTTTTTATTGTTTCTTTTCTTTTTTTTCATAAGATTAATTGTTTTATTTCCAGGTACACTTCAACCTCTTAACCCTTCATAGTATTGTGTAAGAACTTGTGTTAACTGAACTAATGAATTCACTTTTTAAAATTGTGATTAAAAAACCTATAACATAAAGTTTATCATCTTAACCAGTTGAAAGTGTACAGTTCAGTAGCGTTAAGTATATTCACATTGTTGTACAAAAAATCTCCAGAACTTTTTCATCTTGCAAAACGGAAACTCTGTAACCCATTAAATAACTCCCTATTTCCCCCTCCTACAAGGGGGAAATAGCCACCTATTAGCCACCTATTATGTACTGTTTCTATGAATTTGACTACCTTAAATACGTTATAAGTGACATTTTTAATAAAAATATGTATGAAGTCATAACTTCATGATGATTTTATACCTTATGTATCACCTCAGTTATATACCTTATGTAACAGTTCAGTCACTCAGTCTTGTCTGACTCTGGACCACATGGACTGCAGCACACCAGGCCTCCCTGTCCACCACCAACTCCCGGAGCTTACTCAATCTCATGTCCATCAAGTCAGTGATGCCATCCAACCATCTCATCCTCTGTCATCTTCTTCTCCTCCCACCTTCAATCTTTCCCAGCATTAGGGTCTTTTCAAATGAGTCAGTTCTTTGCATCAGGTGGCCAAATTAGTGGAGTTTCAGCTTCAGCATCAGCCCTTCCAATGAGTATTCAGGACTGATTTCCTTTAGGATTGACTGGTTTGATCTTCTTGCAGTCCAAGGGACTCTCAAGAGTCTTCTCTAACACTACAGTTCCAAAGCATCAATTCTTTGGTGCTCAACCTTCTTTTATAGACCAACTCTCACATCCATACATGACGACTGGAAAAACCATATTCTGGCTAGCAGGACCTGGATTGTTTCTTTGCTTCTGTGCTCCGATATGCTCTATTTTTGTTGCTGCTGTTGTTGTTTAGTCACTAAGTCATATTTGACTTTTTGCAACCCTATGGACTGTAACTTGCCAGCTTCCTCTGTCCATGGCATTCTCCAGGCAAGAATATTGGAATGTGTTGCCATCTCCTCCTTCAGGGGATCTTCCCAACTCAGGGACTGAACCTGCATCTCCTGCACTGGCAGGCGAGTTCTTTACCACTGAGCCACCAGGGAAGCCCGATATGCTCTGTACACATCCCAGCTGCAGCACTTTTCAAGCTACTGTCTCCTTTTTCTTATTTACTCTTTGTTCTTGCTCAAACCCATGTCCATCGAGTTGGTGATGCCGTCCACCCATCTCATCCTCTGTCGTCCCCTTCTTCTCCTGCCCTCAGTCTTTCCCAGCATTAGGGTCTTTTCCAATGAGTCAGCTCTTCGCATCAGGTGGCCAAAGTATTGGAGTTTCAGCTTCAGCGTCAGTCCTTCCAATGAACACCCAGGACTGATCTCCTTTAGGATGGACTGGTTGGATCTCCTTGCTGTCCAAGGGACTCTCAAGAGTCTTCTCCAACACCACAGTTCAGAAGCATCAGTTCTTCGGCACTCAGCTTTCTTTATACCACTGGTAAAGAACCTGAGAAGCCCATAACTTAGGTATACAGTACTTTAATTCTTTTCAAGAACTTTCATAAGTAGCCCCTCCGTTATCCTCAGGGAATACATTTCAATACTACCAGTAGATGCCTAAAACCATGGATAGTACCAAACTCTGTACATACTACCTTTTTTCCTCTACGTACACACCTACGATAAAGTTTAATTTGTAAATTGGGCACACTAAGATATTAACAACAGCACCAATAATAAAGCAATTATAACAATGTATTATAGCAGTTATGTGAACATGGTCTCTCTCTCTCTCTCAAAATATCTTATTGTACAAATTTAATGCCTTTTCCATCTTAACTAAGCACTTACCACACACTGTGGCCACAACTTTTGCAGTTTGAGGTATGACAGCAAAACTAGCATCAGTTTCCTTTTCCTTCTTCACAATTTCATTTTTTTTCCCTTATTGAGTTGATAACTTTCACCTTTCCACTTAAAGGAAGCACTTTACTGCTTCTCTTTAGCATATAGGAATTGCCAGCATCACCACTCTTGTGATTTGGGCCCAATATTAAGTAAAATAAGGGCTAATTGAACACAAACACTGAGATACTAATGCTGAAGATGAGGGTTCAATCCCTGGGTTGGGAAGATCCCCTGGAGGACAAAATGGAAGTATTTTGTCCAGTATTCTTGCCTGGGAAATCCCATGGACAAAGGAGCCTGGTGGACTACAGTCCTTGGCGTCACAAAGATTCAGACATGACTTAGCAACGAAGCAGCAACAACTGGGATACCTTGGCCATCAGTCTAGTAATTGAGAGGGCTACTGAGTGACTCACACTACTAATGGGTGGTATACTCTGGACAAAGAGATGACTCACATCTCCAGATCTATGTGAGATTTCATCCTGCTGCTCAGAATGGCCTACAATTTAAAACGTATTGCTTATTTCCAGAATTTTGCATTTAATATTTTTGGACCTCAGTTGACTGCAGGTAGCTGAAACCCTGGAAAGCAAAGCCACAGATGAGGGGACTGCTGTTTACTTTAGCCCCTCTTTATTTATTATTCTTTACAGTAACTCCTCTCCTGTCACCCTCCTTCCCACACTTCCCAGGCTTCTAACCCCTTCCATCACAGTCTCTGAAGCCCCATCCCACTGTAAACAGGCACTCTATACCCTAGACAAAACTTCACTTTCCCTGGAGGATCCCTCTCTCACACTAGAATCCTCTTTGTTCTTTTTTAAAATCACTCTTCTAACTTAAACAAATAAATATATTTTATTCACTAATCTTTAATTGAGAAGAACCCAGGCTGCTTTCTTCTTTATTTATTTTTAAATTTAACTTTATTTGTTTACTTATTTTTTTTAATTTTTGATGGCACTGAGAAGCATGCAGGATCTTAGTTCCCCAACCAGGGATTAAACCCACACCAGTTGCATTGGAAGCATGGAGTCTTAACCACTGGACCACTAGGAAAGTTCCACTGATCCTCTTTGTTTTCTCCCAACTCACACAGTCCAAGGCCATAGTGATGAGGTGTAAGGAGTACATTAGTTAATAGTCTTTTGGTTGTTAATAATAGGCCCAAGCTCAAATCTAGCTTGTAGTTTTAAAAAAGTTACTTATGAACTTACATCATTGAAGAGAGCCATTCTCAAAGGCAAAAACACGTATCAGATATATGCCTCAAACCTTCAGCCATTATTTCCATTTGTCCCTGCTTTAATCAATTTTCCCAGAGTTCTGTTGCAATCTAATTTGATTGGATGTGAGGAAAATTGCAGGACTGAAAAACTAGGTGCTACCCATGAATGTTAATGGCTCAACATCACTTAAGGACAGCATTTATATGTCTCTTACGTCTTTTTCTACTTTCCAGATAAAATTCAAGAGAGTGATCTAAGCTAATCGAGATAAATGAGGGATAAACAGAATCATAAATGATTTTTTTAGCTAACCAGTGCTATGCTTTCCTTCACCACTTTCAACCAAACATTGTATGTTAGATTTCAGTACAAAAATAAAAGATTAAGCCTGTCGACTGAAAAAAAACAGAACAACCTAAAAGTTGAGAATTATAATTTATTCAGCAGTTATTCTGAGGACTTCAAACCCAGGTTTTGACCTCTTAGAGACTTCTAAAAGACTGTTCCAATGTGTTAAAAGAAGAGCTAGGATACATAGGAGTTTTTGCAACAAAAACTAGGTAGTCAGAATATCAAAAGATTCTTATTTCAAGAAAACCAGGTTGCCAGAGGAAGGCTGGGGCAAAGAATAGTTAGGGAGTTTGGGGTGGACATGTTCACACTGCTATATTTAAAATGGATAATCAACAAGGACCTGCTTAGAGCAGATGAAACTCTGCTCAGTGCTATGTGGCAGCCTGGATGGGAGAAGAGTTTGGGGGAGAATGGATACGTGTATATGTATGGCTGAGTCCCCTCCCGGTTCACTGGAAACTCACGTTGTTAATCAGCTATGCTTCAATACAAAGTTTAAAAAAAAAAATAAAGGAAACCAGACATCTCAAGTTAATGAATTTAGTGCTTTTCTATGTATGGGGAGATGCAAAACTGTGGGCTTATCAAGATCATTGCTTTGATATGCACCTCAGCTATCTGGGGCCACCACTCCAAGCTTTCTCATTTTGAGTCTCCTTCAGTTCAGTTCAGTCGCTCAGTCATGTCCGACTCTTTGCAACCCCATGGACTGCAGCATGACAGGCCTCCCTGTCCATCACCAACTTCCGGAGTTTACCCAAAGTCATGTCCATTGAGTCGGTGGTGCCATCCAACCATCTCATCCTCTGTTGTCCCCTTCTCCTCCTGCCCTCAATCTTTCCCAGCATCAGGGTCTTTTCAAATGAGTCAGTTCTTTGCATCAGGTGGCCAAAGTATTGGAGTTTCAGCTTCCACATCAGTCTTTCCAATGAACACTCAGGACTGAGACTCCTTAGAATGCATCATTATGGGTGGATGAAGTGACTGACTGATAGATGAGGGGCATCCTCTTTCCATCCTGAGTTTCTTCAGAGCTCATGTGGCAGGTGGGGGGTGGCTGTAATGTGATGGCTTAATCGCTGCAACATCCTTTGTTTAGTAATGTGGCGGGCAACATTTTTCACTCTGAGTCCATTTATTCACTTATTCAGCTTCTCTTCCTCTGTGGACTCCAATAAGATTATAATTAAGCATTATTTTAAATCACAAAAACACAATAATTAAAGAACAAGAGAAAAGCAATCCAAAGCACATATTTCAACACATTTCTGGAACACGGAAGCATGGAAAGAATATTTTGTGCTAAAGCTGTAGCCCAAAATAAAAGAGAAGGGAGCTGCAACAGATCTGGAAAACCACTTGCTGAGCAGAAATCCCTGGATGCTTCAGATTAGAGACTGCAGGCAGAAGAAAGGGCAGGAGAAAATGGAACTGAGAGCAGGAAATTCATTGAAGACCTGTATATAAAACAATCAGATGCCTATGTGCTCATCTAGCAACCCATGGTCAAGCATTTCACACTTATGCCAGAAAACACCACCTTCCTCTCTCTAGTATTTGCCAAAAGAAAAGGCAACTGGTGGACTTCCCTGGTGGTCCAGGGCTTAAGAATCTTCCTTCAAGTGTGGGGGGATATGGGTTAGATCCCTGGTCAGGGAACTGAGATGCCATATGCTGGGGAGCAACTAAACCTGAATGCCACAACCAGAGAAGCTCGTGGGCCACAATAAAGACTCAGCACAGCCAAAAGTAAAAAGACAAGGCAGCTGGCTCACCTCCTTCCAGTCAACAAATCTCTTTCGCACAGGATGATCACCATCAATCTTATAACTCCCTCCACTGTACATATAAATGGACGAGTGATGAGCAGCAGGAAATAGGGCAGAGGCTGCAGGTAATAGAGAAAGTCCAAGAAGCATAGAAAATGTCCCCTAAACAAAGCGTTTTCAAGAAGCAGAAGAGAACTTCAAATACAACTTTAGTGTCCCTAGGTAGAAAATATTGTATCCAAAGACCAAGAACACAAAGTTATGAAAAAAGGACAACCAAATAAACAAGAGTGTGCATTCAGAAATTAACTGAATGATTCCCCCCGCCCCCAAAAAAAAAAGATTTCAAAATTTGAAAGATAAAGCACAGACTCTTTTCAATAGGTTAAGAGCAAAAGGAAACAGAGAGGAAAATGAGATTAAAAAAAATCGTCAAAACCAAAAATCAATGTAAGAAGTCTAGTTGTTAGAAATTCTAAACAGAATACATCATTGCATGCCATTTGTTCAGTTGTGTCTGACTCTTGCGACCCAATGGACTGTAGCCCACCAGGCTCTCCTGCTCATAAAAATTTCCAGGCAAGAACACTGGAGTGGGTTGCCATTTCCTCCTTCAGGGGATCTTCCTGACCCAAGGATTGAGCCCACATCTCCTGTGTTTCCTGCATTACAGGCAGATTCTTTACCTGCTGAGTCAAAGAGAAGTGAAGTAAAGTCGCTCAGTCGTGTCCAACTCTTTGTGACCCCATGGACTGTAGCCTACCAGGCTCCTCTGTCCTTGGGATTTTCCAGGCAAGAATACCAGAGCCGGTTGCCATTCCCTTCTCCAGAGTCAAAGAGAAGAGGGGGATTATCAAAGAATTAAAACAAGAAAAATTTCAGTAGTGAAAGCAGATACACAGCATGAATCTGGTCAGGTCTACCTGCTACCAATAGAATAAATTCAAAAAGAACCATATTCTTATAAAGTTTCAGAACTCCAAGGGTTAAAAGATATTAAAAGACTCTAGAGAAAATTAGAATCAGAAGCACTGATGGTTTTGTGTTTGTTATATGAGCAACACAAAATAGTAGAGTGATGCCTTCAAGGTTCTGTGGGAAGCTTTTTTTCAGTTTAGAATTCTCTATCCAGACAAACCATTAATCAAGTGGGAGGGAATGATAAAGAATTTTTCAGGTAAAAGCACTGACAAATTTACCTCCATATACCCTTTCTTAGAAAGCTACTTGAGGAATAGTGACAGGTATGAGACTAATGTGCAGTGAACCTTCATCACTTATAGCAAGCCATCACTACAAAGTGTCGAGGCTGATAAGTCTAAGAAATGGCATATACGGGGTCTATATGGAGACGTGGACCTAGCCACCAGAATACCTAAAAACTGAAGTTATAGAAGTGTTATCTTCTAGAGAATGGATGTTAGAGGTGAGGGTGGAGAGGTAAACCCTTCAGTACTTTTAAATTTTTTTTTTAACCATGTACATATATTAATTTGAAGTGATTTTTTAAATGTACTGCCAGGGGCCCAATTAAAATTTGTGTGTTATGTTCACTGATATTAACTCCATGGACTGTGCTAGGCAGAATAATGGCCATACAATGAGGAACACTTTCCTTCTCTTTGGCTCAGTGGGTAAAGTATCCACCTGCCACTACAGGAGACACAGGAGATGCTGGTTTGACCCCTGAATCTGGAAGATCCCCTAGAGGAGGAAAGGTATTAAGAAGAGGTGGCAAGAATACGCAGAAAAACTATACAAAAAAGATCTTCATGACCCAGATAATCATGATGGTGTGATCACTCACCTAGAGCCAGACATCCTGGAATGCAAAGTCAAGTGGGCCTTAGGAAGCATCACTACGAACAAAGCTAGTGGAGATGATGTAATTCCAGTTGAGCTATGTCAAATCCTAAAAGATGATGTTGTGAAAGTGCTGCACTCAATATGCCAGCAAATTTGGAAAATTCAGCAGTGGCCACAGGACTGCAAAAGGTCAGTTTTCATTCCAATCTCAAAGAAAGGCAATCCCAAAGAATGCTCAAACTATGGCACAATTGTACTCATCTCACACACTAGCAAACTAATGCTCAAAATTCTCCAAGACAGGCTTCAACAGTGCGTGAATCGAGAACTTCCAGATGTTCAAGCTGGATTTAGAAAAGGCAGAGGAATCAAAGATTAAATTGCCAACATCCATTGGATCATCGAAAAAGCAAGAGAGTTCCAGAAAAACCTCTACTGCTTTATTGACTTTGCCAAAGCCTTTGACTGTGTGGATCACAACAGACTGTGGAAAATTCTTAAGGAGATGGGAATACCAGATCACCTTACCTGCCTCCTGAGAAATCTGTATGCAGGTGAAGAAGCAACAGTTAGAAATGGACATGGAACAACAGACTGTTTCCAAATCGGGAAACAACTACATCAAAACTGCATATTGTCACCCTGCTTATTTAACTTATACGCAGAGTATATCATGTGAAATGCTGGGCTGGATGAAACACAAACTAGAATCAAGATTTCTGGGAGAAATATTAATAACCTCAGATATGCAGATGACACCACCCTTACGGCAGAAAGTGAAGAAGAACTAAAGAGCCTCTTGTTGAAAGTGAAAGAGGAGAGTGAAAAAGTTGCCTTAAAGTTCAACATTCAGAAATCTAAGATCATGGCATCTGGTCCCATCACTTCTTGGTAAATAGATGAGGAAATAGTGACAGACTTTATTTTGGGGGGCTCCAAAATCACTGCAGATGGTGACTGCAGCCATGAAATTAAAAGATGCTTGCTCCTTGCAAGAAAAGTTACGACCAACCTAGACAGCTTATTAAAAAACAGGGATATTCCTTTGCCAACAAAGGTCCATCTAGATAAAGCTATGGTTTTTCCAGTAGTCATGTATGGATGTGAGATTTGGACTATAAAGAAAGCTGAGTGCCAAAGAATTGATGCTTTTGAACTGTGGTGTTGGAGAAGACTCTTGAGAGTCCCTTGGACAGCAAGGAGACCCAACCAGCCCATCCTAAAGGAAATCAGTCCTTATTGATTTCATTGACTATTCATTGAAAGGACTGATGCTGAAGCTGAAACTCCAATACTTTGGCCATCTGATGAGAAGAACTGACTCATTTGAAAAGATCCTAATGCTGGGAAAGATTGAAGCCGGAAGGAGAAGGGATGACAGAGAATGAGATGGTTGGATGGCATCATGCGCTCAATGGACATGAGTTTGAGTAAACTCCTGGAGTTGGTGCTGGACAGGGAAGTCTGGTGTGCTGCAGTCCATGGCATCTCAAAGAGTTGGACACTACTGAACAACTGAGCTGAACTGAACTGAAAGTGTTCATTGGATTTCGAATCTTAACATGGGTCTCTATTCAAAAACTAGCAGGTTGGTTTGATTGTTTTAAGATAGTTTTTGGTGCCCACCAGGAAGCAGGCACTTTGACTTATAACCCTGAGAGTGAGAAATGAATGTATACATTCTTCTCTCTTTCTGTTACTCATTTTTTGGGGCACCTTCCAGAATCAGCAAGATGTGGGAGCAAAAGAACTAAACTGAGGGGCCAGACATCTGAACTAAGGACTTACCTGAGCAACCAATCAGCTGTGGAACCTTGGCCAAATTACTACTCCTTTCAGAGAACAGGTTTTTCTCAAGTTCTCAAGTGACAGGAGATAAGATCTGATATCCAGGATGGCCAACTGCCAGTCTCTGGCCTGGAGCAGAGATAAGTTGTCTGTCAACCAAGATTCAACCAGGGGAATTACCCATTCACAGGTCCTTGTCCACACAAAACTCAGCAATGGTGATGGAATTGACCCCACAGACCCTATTCTTTTACAGACTTTTGCTGCAATCACTTTTATTTGGACTCATTAAGTTCTGTCTACATGCAGAGAACAGTCAGTGAAAACAACTAATACACTGAACAGCATAAGCTGGAGAGATTTCAATTATTCACCCATTGCAGTTTACCTTTCAAAATCTTCTGCCCTTTCACATATTTCAGAAGATGCAAGTCCACATTTCCCCCAGTGACCTGATTTTGCAAGTGAACTATATAGTGCAGGCTACCATTCCTTTGGCTAATCACACTTTCTACTTTTCAAAGTATTATTCTAACACTTTATTCTAAGTTAAAAATAAAAGATCAATTTTTATGAAACAAATTTAAAATATTTTCCAATGAGCCGAAATACACTCAAAACTTGCTTAAGGAAAATTTCCTTGAGGAATAAGAAGATTTTAAAAAGTGCATTGTTGGGACTTGTCTGGTGGGAAGACTCTATGCTTCCAGGGCAGAGAGTGCAGGTTCGATCCTTAGTCAGGGAACCAAAAATCCCACATGCCATGCAGTGGGGCCAGAAAAACAAAAAGAAAAATTGTGTTGTTACAAATACTGAAAGCTATCAAAGCCTGCCCTAGAACAACTATTTACGTTTTAGGTGTAAACATTCCAAGATGGAAAAACACAGTGCTGGTTGCAAACTGGCCCCCATACAGAGAGGGTAAGGAGAAACTAAGGCAGGAGGCAGATCACTGCAGGTCAGTCGATGGCAGCTTTCAAAAGCAAGAGAATTTATGGATGAGGTTTGTCTTGGGTGGCCAAAAAATGAATAGAAATCCACAGCCAGCTGCCAGAATCTTGGAAGTTTCCACAGAACTCTTAGCAAAGTTCCATCACACATCCAGTCCATATGGTTCAACAATACATTACTGTCTTAAGACCGTGAACTTGAAAACAGCTCCTGCTGTGGGGACTGTGGGCAGAACATACATTCCCAAGACAAAGGTGGGGGTGAGTACCCTCCAGCTCTCAGGCCAGCTTGTGATCACATACTCTCCATGACTTCCTTCAAGACCTAGTGAAACAGTAATCAAAATAGTCGCAAAGTCCTCTCTTTTTTCCTGAGTACGTTTCAATCAGAGGACATGAGGACTACACAATCTAGGCAGAGAAATACACAATCTTCTTTCTGGAAGAAAAAGTGTTGAGTTCCCTGCTCATCTCTTACTCTACGACTATGGTTCAGAACTACTTAGTATTCTGAACTAAGGTTCAGAAGTACCTTCAAATAGAGTCCTTTGTTTTCTAGTGGCCTTTTCATTATGAATGCTTCTTGGAAATCTATCCTTAGCTTCTTATTCCATTTTTTATTTCAATCTATTTCCTTTCTTTTCTGTTCTGTCAGCTTTCATTTCTCTGTATACATAAATACTTACATATCTACTTCCTCCTCCTTTGGTGTTCTTTTGTATTATCTGCTCATCTCTTTTAACTAAACTACAGGTACCTAAAAGGAAAACTCCTGTATATCTAGGGGTTTATTAAGGAAATAGAAAATACTATAAAAGTTAGCACAAACCCTGTCCTCACAAAACTTACAATACAAAGGAAACAGATAATAAACAAAAATAATGATGTTGGCAAGTGCTCTGAAAAATGAATCATCAGTTGTTGCAGAAATACTTTGTTGGGGTGCTAGAAACTGGTCGAAGTGGATCAGAGAATTACATTTGAAATCTCCCATGTCTAAATCATAATCTTGAAAGCTACACTCTGCCCTGCAGTTAGAAATGTCACAATTCCACTTGTCCCTTAAGTTCTGAAATACAGGGATAACGTCTGACCTGTCCTTCATTTTTCATATATATTCATTGCCATACCCTACCACTTGCTATTATGTAAATACTAAATGGAAATACTATGGATATGATTCAGAAGAAATTTGACTACCTCTTCATGGACAAAATTCTAAAATATTTAAGTTCAATCTCTATATAGCCCTTAGAAAAGAACACATGTAAGATTGTAAAGATATCCCTTAGTATGTTATAGTTAGGCAGATTCCCTGGTTGCTCAAACACTAAAGAATCTGTCCATAATGCAGGAGACCCAGGTTTGATCCCTGGGTGGGGAAGATCCTCTGGAAAAGGGCATGGCTACCCACCCCAGTATTCTTGCCTGGAGAATCCCATGGACAGAGGAGCCTGGTGGGCTACAGTCCATAGGGCTATAGTCGCAAAGAGATGGACTTGACTGAGCAACAAACAGTTTCACACTTTCATTTTATAGTTAGCTGGTTAGGGAATAAAATGCAAAAAAGTAATTTCTTTAAAATAAGCCTTGCAAGCAGGCAGTCCTGTTTTTGAATAAGCCAAATGCTCAATTTGTATTTTCTAAACAGCAACTAACTTATTTATAAGACTGATTAGCATTTCAGACAGTTTGCCACTATAATATCAACTTTTCCTTGGTATCAATTTTGGCCCCATTATAATGTGTCCATTTTTAGTGAAGCCATAACAGAACATTTTTGATGATCCTTTCCCCCAGAAACCTGAATAATTTTATCTGATTGCCTATGCCTTTTTTCATCCACGACATCATTTTAACATCCAGCGACAGCATTTTCAGAAACAAACAAAAAAAAAAGAGTGATTAAATGAAAAAAAAAAGTAATTCCTCCTTTTCTGACATAATTACAGTTTTATTTCTCTATATCAAGTACTCTAGACATTAAGCTTGGGTATCACAGCAAGGTCAGAGGCTTTCCTAAAGACTCCATTTGGTAATGATGTGTTTTCATTCAATTAACACAAAGTAAATTTATGGTTTTGGTATATAACTACTAATCTTTTCCTTCTCTAAACTGAAATTATCTTTGCTTCTCTGTGGGGGGAAAAGGTGAACTTTGAGCTAGATATATCTAGGTTTTAGGCCTGGTTCTGTCGTTTACAGGCCATATCCATGGGCAAATTATTTAGCCTCTCTGAGCTTACTACTATAATACAGAGGTCATAAGACTTTCCAGCAATGTTTCTCCAATTCTGCACTATCCACACTCTCTTTCAGTTAGTTATTTGGTGCAAGAAGCTTCTCTGTGCCTGGTAGGATATTTATCAGTATCTCTGGCCTCTACTAGATACCATACATCCCACTGTTGGAACAATCTAACTTCTTTCCACATTTGCTCCCTGGGAAGCAAAATTGCCCCTCTTGAGGACCACTGTTTTACTGGATTAATAAGTGGGTTAAATAAAATTATTTATGAGTAATCTAGCACATTTTGACATATAATATAGGCATAATAAAGGCTTCCCTGGTGGTTCAGTGGTAAAGAATCCACCTGCAATGCAGGAGATGCAGGCGACGCAGGTTAGATCCCTGGGTTTGGAAGATCCCCTGGAGGAGGGCATTATAACGCACTTCATTATTCTTGCCTGGAGAATCCCATGGACAGAGGAGCCTGGCGGGCTACAGTCCATAGGGTTGCAAAGAGTTGGACACAACTGAAGTGACTGAGTACACATGCACGCATATATGCACAATAAATATAACTGTTCAATTATTGATAGGTTTGGATTCTCAATAAGAATCATAACAACCATATTGTACTATATAAAAACAAAGAATGAGAAATCAGAAATGAAAATTATTTTTTATGTCAGGGAAAATATTGGCCATTGTTCAGAAAGGAAATAATTTAATGTAAGTTTGTTTAGATTTATAAGGTTTTGGTTGTGCCTGTTTGAGGCATAGGGAGCGGGGTCCTGAATAAGCTAAAGCATTCACAATTCGACAGATATCAATGTCAACACTAGCTGGCATTTTTTTTTTTAATCCTCTGAAAATACAGCCTTTGGAATCTCAAACTAAATTCAAGCCTTAATTTCCACGTATCTGATAATGTAGAAAAGATTTTGCATTGGGAGACAGACAGATCTAGGTTTAAATCTCAGCTCTAACTTTTAGATACGCTAAGACCTTGGGAAAATTTTTAACAATTCTGAGTTATTTCCCCATATGCAATTTAAGGAATAATAATAATACTAATTAATAGTGCTTTATGAATACTCTGTTTTGTCTGTCAATCTAAAATAGATTAGCTTTCAGCTTTCAAATAGGTCACTTTTCATTCCAATCCCAAAGAAGGGCAATGCCAAAGAATGATCAAACTACTGCACAAAAGCATTCATTTCACATGCTAGCAAAGTAGTGCTTAAAATCCTTCAAACTAGGATTCAACATTATGTGAACAGAGAACTTCCAGATGTACAAGCTGAATTTAGGAGAGGCAGAGGAACCAGAGATCAAATTACCAACATTTGCTGGATCATAGAAAAACCTAGAGAATTCCAGAAAAGCATCTACTTCTGTTTCATTGAGTATGCTAAAGCCTTTGACTATGTGGATCATAAAACTGTGGAAAATTTTTAAAGTGATGGGAATACCAGATCACCTTACCTGCCGTCTGTGAAACCTGTATGCAGGTCAAGAAGCAACAGTTAGAACCAGACATAGAACAATGGACTGGTTCAAAATTGGGAAAGGAGTATGTCAAGGCTGTATATTGTCACCCTGCTTATTCAACTTATATGAAAAGCACATCATGCAAAATGCCAGGCTGGATGAAGCACAAGCTGGAATCAAGATTGTGGAGAGAAATATTCATAACCTCAGATATGCAGATGACACCACCGTTATGGCAAAAAGTGAAGAGGAACGAAAGAGCCTTTTGATGAAGGTGAAAGAGGAGAGTGAAAAATCTGACTTAAAACTCAACTTTCAAAAAAGAAAGATCATGGCATCCGGTTCCATCACTTCATTGCAAATAGATGGGGAAACAATGGAAACAGTGACACACTTTGTTTTTTGGGCTCCAAAATCACTGCAGATGGTGACTGAAGCCATGAAATTAAAAGACACTTGCTCCTTGGAAGAAAAGCAATGACAAATCTAGATAGCGTATTAAAAAGCAGAGACATTACTTTGCCTACAAATGTCAGTAGAGTCAAAGTTACGGTTTTTCCTGTAGTCATGTATGGATGTGAGAGATGAAAAATAAAAAAGGCTGAGCAATGAAGAATTGATGCCTTTGAACTGTGGTCCTGGAGAAGACTCTTGAGAGTCCCTTGGACTGCAAAGAGATCAAACCAGTCAATTCCAAAGGAAATCCACCCTAAATATTCATTGGAAGAACTGATGCTAAAGCTTAAACTCCAATACTTTGGCCACCTGATGCAAAAAGCAGACTCATTTGAAAAGACCCTGATGCTGGGAAAGGTTGAAGGCAAGAGGAGACGGGGATGACAGGGGATGAGATAGTTGGTATCTCATCCCCTGAGGGGATGGCATCACCGACTCAATGGACATGAATTTGAGCAAACTCTGGGAGATGGTGAAAAACAGGGAAGCCTGGCGTCTGCAGTCCACAGGGTTGCAAAAAGTTGGACACAACTGAGTGACTAAATGATGACAATATTAATAATTGATAGTGCTTTATTAATATTCTGTGCTTCATCTGGCAATATAAAATATAGCTCAAATATTAAGCACCTGAGAACCTATTAAAACTAGAGAAACAAATACTAAGACAAAAAAGTAATAGCTTGAACAATATCATTGTTAAAAGCTTCATTTATTGTGCTGTTGTTGTTCAGTGGCCAAGTTGTGTCCAACTCTTTGCAAACCACCCACTCATATACACACACGCACACACACACACACGGACTGCAGCACATCAGGCTTCTGGGTCCTTTACTATAACCCAGAGTTTGCTGAAACTCATGCTCAGTGATTCAGTAATGCCATCCAACCACCTCATTTTCTGTCGTCCCCTTCTCCTCCTGCCCTCAATCACTTATTGTGTATCTGCTATAAAACAGGAACTGGTCTAAGAACTTGGCAAAAATTAACCTGTTTAATCTTAAGAAAAGGAAAAAGCTCTGAAATAGATAGAAAACTAGTCTAACCCCCATTTTAGAGAGGCACCAAGGCACTCAGGAACTTGCCCAAGGTCATATTACCGGGTAATGATGAAGCAAGAATTATAGCTTTCTAACTCCAGAGCCTAAACTTCTAACCACTAAACTGCCCTAGCTTTTATCCTCACCTAGTTAGTTAATTATAGCCAGAGAGTCTGCACTGGGTCCTCTAAGTTGATGCAAATAACTTTTTGGAGAGACTGTTAAGTTAAATAGATAAAACAGAGGCACAAAAATTCAGATTCCAAACTCTGAATTCAAAATCTTATGAAAGTTTGAGTCCCAGTGAAGGAGAAGAGTCTGAATATTTAACAGACCTAGAAAGAAAAATGATTAAGAACTTACAGCAACCAAATATCTAGATCTAGGGTTCAACTGCTTAGAAAGCAAGTTTGTTTTTTTCTAATGAGTCATTCACAAATCTTTAACAGAGTATGGGAAGAAAAGTTCAAGCAGAAGTAGACAACTCTGAAATGTTCTCACTTTCTTGTGAGTCTGTAGGTTTTAGTGGGAAGATTGTAAATGAAATGAATATAAGTGAAAAAGAATGTACATGGCTTTTATTTCTTGGCAACTTTCTCATTTATTAAGAGACATATAAAGATGCCCCATCAGAAAAGAGCTTCTGATTTTGCATCACTGTAGTATATAAGAGCTTCTCTGGTGGCTCAGTTGTAAAGAAACTGACTGCAGCGCAGGAGACCCAGGTTCAATCCCTGGGTTGGGAAAATACTCTGGAGGAGGAAACAGTAACCCACTCCATTATTCTTGCCTGGAGAATTCCATGGACATAGGAGCCTGTTGGTCTACAGTCCGTTGGGTTGCAAAGAGTTGGACACAACTGAGCATCTAACACTTCATCATAGTATATAAAACTGGTTGCTCATATAGGTTTTTAATCACTATCTTTGTTTAAAAAAAAAGTTTATTAAACAAATATTTTGTTCAAATTTTGCCCAGGACAATAAAAATACAAATATTTGCTCTATCTTTTTAACACAGAGTACAAGATGCGTTGTGATAAGTAATAAATTGCATTCAGACTACAAAAAGCCTTGTAAACCACATTTTAAAGACTCATGAACTCGACATAGCAAATAGTGAGAGTAGAGAAAAGGGTCTGTATCTGAGGGACATTTCCCAAGAAGAACTGATGTGGATTTGAAACTAAGATATAGTGAGTAAAGCAAAAGAAGTGTTAGAGAGAGACTGCAAGGTCGATGGGTG
This sequence comes from Dama dama, assembly GCF_033118175.1. Classification (NCBI taxonomy): domain Eukaryota; kingdom Metazoa; phylum Chordata; class Mammalia; order Artiodactyla; family Cervidae; genus Dama; species Dama dama. The sequence continues at coordinate 84,297,219 of NC_083698.1, read as the reverse complement.
GTGAAGCCATTACCCAAGTCTAAGAACACAAATGGAGAACTTCCCTGGCAGTCCAGTGGTTAAGACTTTGCCTTCTAATGCAGGGGGTGCAGGTTCAATCCCTGGCCAGGAAGCTAAGATTCCACATGCCTCAAGATCAAAGAAACAAAACATAAAACAGAAGCAATATTGTAACAAATTCAATAAAAGACTTTAGAAATGGTCCACATCAAAAAAGAAAAAAAAAAGACCCAAAATAAGAACAGGAATGGCAGAACAGACATCCTCTGAGTGGGTAATAATGAATGATGCAATGACTTCATTTTTTGAAATTTCAGTTGGTAGCGCCTGTGGAACACCCAGGTGAAAGGAGCTGATTGAATCCTAGATGTATAAATGGTCATTTGAAATGATAGCAGTCATAGGAACTTTTATTTATTGCTAGATTCTGCACTAAGCATTTTGTACCCAATAGGAGAAATTGCTAGCTGGTTTGAAATACCTGTCCTCTTTATCTCCCTCCCCAGCAATATTCCCCTTCATCTATACTAAGAGAACTGCTTTATGGCTGGATATAAATCAGTACCTAGCTGCTTGGGGAAAAGACTATACCTCCCAATCTCCCTTGCTGATACCGATGGATCATCTTGCACCTAAATTATGACCAAAGGGCTAGGAATGGAAGTGTTTTCAATAGACTTTTCTTTATCCTTCCTGATGGCTAGAATGCATACAAAGGACTTCCCTGGTAGTCCAGTGCCTAAGACTGCACTCCCCATACAGGGGACCAGGGTTGGATCCCTGCTCAGAGAGCTAGATCCTGGCACAGCCAAATTAAAAATAAATAAATACTCATGTTGATGTATGGCAGAAATCAAACCAATATTGTAAAGCAATTACCCTTCAATTAAAAACAAATAAACTTTAAAAAAAAGATTGCTAGAATAGACAAAACAGGCAAATACTTGGGAACAAAATATATACAAACTAGGGCAACCACATGAGATAGGACCTGGGTACCAGAAACTATATAATACCACATGACCACAGACATCTACTGGAAACTATTCATAGGAGAAAAATAATTTGCCCCTTGTTTAGACTCCTAATATTTGAATGTTCTGCCTTTTAAAACAAAACCAAATCATAACTAGGACACATACGTTATCTTACCTAATCCTCATAACAACACTGTCATCCCTATTTTTGAAGTGAGAAATGAGTCTAGTACAAGCGAGGAGAGAGGCTTACCCAAGGTCATTCAAAAAGGAAGCAGCTGAGCTAGGACTGAGTCCAAGCAATCTGATGGCAGAGGCCACACTCATTATCACCAAGCTTCAGAAAACCGTCTAGCTCTCTGACCATTCCAGAGGCATTCCACACAGACAAAAATCCGATTTTCTTTTTTAAAAATTTTTATTAAATTATAATACATGCAGAGGAAAGAGAGAAAAGAGCACATCCTTATTTTTAAATAAGAATATATTTGACAAAGTATTATTTTGTTTCTAGCTTATATGTTTCCTCCTATTTTATGTGCTCATTTTCCCTTCTCCCCAGATAAAGACTTTGGAAGCATCTTTTCCATGTTTTTTTTATGACCCAGAAACACATTATTAAAGTACACTGAAGACTCTTTTGCAGACTCAATAACTCTGGGTCCTCATGTCTTTGTTTACAGTGAAGTCCCCAACTACATGAATTATTCCCACTGTAAATCTTTGAACAGTCTTTAATCCGCTCTCGGATTTTTACCTCCAAACTGTTGATGGTGGCACATTTAGCAGCATATATGGCTTGAGAATGAGTTTTGCACAGCACTTCCTTTGTACCAGGCCAGGATTCACGCATTAGCCCACCCATCATACTGAAGAGATTTAAATACTTGGTGAGTTAGGAGGTTCTTTCTGTTTTTCAAAGACAAAGAGGGCTTTGTGTGACTGCTGAAAAGCCACATGAATAACTTGAAAACAAAGGGTTTGCCGATTACAATCTGTTCTTTATGTTTTCAGAATTTGTATTTGGTTAACCATAATCCACTAAAATTCTCCTGTGGACAAGGAGGCCATGGGAAAGAGTGGTGCGACAGTCTCTTTCTGGGACAGGCCCAGTGGAGCAGCAGACAGGAGGGGTGGACCTGCCTGGGGAGGTAAATTCAGAGTGGGACCAGTGCCACTGGGTAGGTGTGAGAAAGAGTAAGCTCAGAGCATGCAGCTTGCTATTGCACACTCCCAGATTGAGAAAAGAGATCTAAGCTACAGTGAAATTCTAAAATGTATACGTTAATTCATTTTGATATTTGAGTAAAAAAATCCAGCAAAGGGAAATGCGTCTTGGTAAAAAGAAGTATTCTTATAGGTAAAATTATTCTCAGTAGGATTTGGAAATGTTCCCTAAAGATGCTTCAGGGAAAATTAGACAGAAGGGGAAATTCTTCAACACTGTAGGTTAATTTCAGGGAAGAAATTAGGTGAGAAACTAAGAGGGGTATCATTACATGAAAATAGAGAGAGAATATGAAATATGTGCAAGTTCTGGAGATCATTAGAAATGATGTTTTATTTATTTGTTTAATATAGTGGTGGGAACATGAAATTTAAACCCCAAAGTCTTGTGCATTGTACAAAGAATGAGTCTCTCTAGTAAATAAGAACTGTTGCCAATAAATTTTAAAAGGCCTCTCAGACCAATGGAAAGGGAGATGAGCAGATAGTTCACAGAAGAGGAAAGACAAATGGTTCTTCTATATTTAATATAATGCCCTCTGTACTTATAATATAATTAAAAATTAAAACTACAATGAGGTACTATTTTTTTCCCATCAGATTGGCATACATCAAAAAGTGTAATAAAGCACCACTGGCTAAACTGTGTGAAATAGGCCACTTCATAATTGCTGGTGGGAGTGCAATTGATGTACTTCTTAGGAGAACAATCTGGCAGTAGCTAGCAAAATTACACATATATCATCCTTTCATTTAACACCTTCATTTCTTGGAATTTATCGTTAATATATATATATACAATATAATATAATATCAAAGCCTTGAATATCATCTTTCACCCATATGAAATTACAAATGAAAGACTGATATTCAAGGCTTTGATATTGTAGCATTTTTTACTATGACTAAAGATTTGAAACTATTTAAATGACCATCGGTAAGAGCCTCGTTAGGTAATTAATGGCTCACTCAAACAATGACATAGTATTTAGCCATTCAAAACAAAAACTAAAGATAAGTTATTTATATATAGACTAAGAATGCATAAAGTGCACAAATAGTGAGGAAATACACAAAGTTAATAGTGAAAAAAGTAAGGTGTAGAAAAAAGTGTACGGTATTTTAAGGTCATCATAAAAAATGTTAAGGGAGCTTCTATTCACTTGTCTGTGCATAAAATATCTCAGGATGGCAGCCAAGGGACTCACACTAATAATATTGTCCCAAAGGAAAATGAGTGGATGGGAGACAGGTGTCAGAGGGAACATTTCTCTGCATAGCCTTCTGTACCTTTTAAATGTTGAAGATGTGAAAGTACTGTTTTTTAATAAAAGCTAAGTTCAAAATCATCTAGGCTTGTACCCAGCTTCCCCAAGAGTTCTTCTAATTCTTGAAATACAATTTTCCTATTTTGGAATTTTCCTGTCAATAAATGGTATGTCTTGTCTATCACATATTATTTCAAGGAACCAATGATATAAAAGCATTGTATAAACTATGAAGTATTATACAAATGCAAAAAACCCACAAAACCCTGTGTTTACACATAATGGTAGTGACTGAGACTGGACCCCTGCTATAAAACATATAATGATATTTCTAAAAGGTTTGAAGAAACTCAATGCTGAATGTTTAAGAATGTTACACAAATTCAAACTCATTTGTTTGCTAATTGTTAAATTCTAGCTCCTCAGAATGATTTTTTTAGCCTTAAATATAAATAAGAATTCACTTTATGGTACACTGTATTCAAAAATAATTATGTGTACCTGAGACAATACATGTAGTGTACTAGGAAAACCTGTGATCTCAAAAAATTCTACTGTGAGGATTTGCTTAGAAGGGGGAGAACTTTTGTAGAAAAAACAAGTATCCCAATTATGAGAGTTCAAGTGTATAAATGCTGATTTCCATATATTTAATCTCCCTAAAGAGAAATAAATATCCCATATACATTCTAGAATGGGACTGCCAAGTAGGACTCATTTTTCTTGCCAACTGCTGTGGCCTGGTGATGTCTTCCAAGATCACTTTGTTATGTAGAATTCTAAGGCAAAGTTTAGACTCACTAGGAAAGAATACTGCAATAATTATGTCTGCCTCATACATAAGACTGAGGAAGAGGGGGAGGGACCAGACACAGTCACACTCGCTTTGCATGTTTCCCTGTGCTTCTCCTTCTTTCTTCCTTTATATCCTATCCCTCTATAATTTCCCACAGAAAGATTTCTAGGTAAGAGAGTTACATTATAGAAGGATTTGTAAAGCTTGATACTGAGAAAGGAAGCGATGACCTACTAGATCATCCCCTAGATGATACCCTAGAATTCCTTAGCAGCAGGAAAGAATGAAGAAATGGAAGAAGAGCTTGTCTGGAGCTTAGTTAGATGTTTTTAGCTCTGATTGTTAAATTAAAATGTGTAAGAGTAGGCAAGATACACATGACCTAGCTGATAGAAAACATAGCTAGAATATAACTAGATTTTATTTACATATAATGGTTTTTCTAGTAGTCATGTACAGATGTGAGAGATGGACCATAAAGAAGGCTGAGCACCAAAGAATTCATGCTTTCAGACTGTGGTGTTGGAGAAGACTCTTGAGAGTCCCTTGGACTGCAAGGAGATCAAACCAGTCAATCCTAAAGGAAATCAACCCTGAATATTCATTGGAAGGACTGATTCTGAGACTGAAACTCTTAATACTTTGGCCACCTGACTCGAAGAGCTGACTCAATGGAAAAGACCCTGATATTGGGCGGGGTTGAGGGCAGGAGGAGAAGGGGACAACAGAGAATGAGATGGTTGGATGGCATCACCGATTCAATGGACAAGAATCTGCAAAAAACAAAACAAACAAAAAAGAATCTGCACAAACTCTGGAAGATAGTGAAAGAAAGAGAAGCCTGGTGCAGTCCATGGGGTGGCAAAGAGTCAGACAGGACTTAGAAACTGATAACAACAAATCAAGGAAGTTTGAGAATTGCCAAAATAGCAGTTCATTTCAAACAGTATGAGAATCCACAGATGTCAAAAGAAAGATGATCTCTTTCTCTGTGTAAGTTTCCAAGCTAGGAGCTACAAGAAGGTGGGCAATATTTGTGAGTCAAATGAGTTTTCAAAATGACAAAAACATTGACATTAGATACCTTGAAAAATTCAGTTTAACAGAGCAGGACATGATGAAACTTTATGGTGATTTATTGGCAACTGAAATACTTCGGGCAGGTGTAGCCAGGCCTTGCTCTGAGGAGGGTATCAACATGCTCAGGCCTTAGAGAATGGATGGGATTTACTGAAATAAGAGGGGCTCTTGGGGAGGTTATTGAAGGTGAATGGAAGAAACAAGATTGAAAAAATAGGTCACTGTGTGCTTCTGATGATCAAGTGAAGGAGCTTAACTTTCCTGCTGCAAATCACAGAAATCACTTGAAGGTTTTTGACCAGGACAAAGAAATTTTCAAAGTAAATGGAGGTTATGCTGATAGCCATATCCAAGGTCAACTGGAGGAGGATAAAGAAACTTGGTCTGGTATGTCAGTTAGTGGATTATTGGAATAGTCCTGGCCAATGCAGTAGAGGTCTGGATGGGGCTGACAGCACTGAAATTGGAATGGAGACAACAATGAACATGTTTATAAGAGACATTGAAGAGTAAAATATGTGTGTGTGCTCAATCCTGTCCATCTCTTTTGAGACCCCATGGACCGTAGCCTGCCAGGCTCTTTTGTCCACGGGAATTTTCAGACAAGAATACTGGAGTGGGTTGCCATTTCCTCCTCCATGGGAGGATTGAACTGTGTCTCCTGTGTCTCCTGCATTGGCAGGCGTACTCTTTACCACTGATCATCTGGGGAGCCCAAAGTGTGAAATAGGCAAGGCCTAACACTGCTAGGGCTTCCAAGTGACTCAGTGGTAAAGAATCTGCCTCCCAAGCAGGAGACTTGGGTTTGATCCCTGGGTCAGGAAGATCCCCTGGAGAAGGGAATGGGTACCCACCCCACTATTCTCAGCTGAAAAATTCCATAGACAGAGGAGCCTGGCAGACTACAGTCCATGGGGTCACAAAGAGCCGGACACAACTTAGTAACTAAACAACAAGGATCACTGCTGAATATGAAGGCTGAGAGATATTAATGAATCAAGGCAGTATACCGGGAGAACAGGAAGACCCTTTTCCCAATTAAGAGTCAGATCTCCCTTCTAGGTGAGCCAAGAGACTTAGTGCTATTCTTCTGTCATAACGGTTATTATTCAGTTTTGCAGTCTCTATTTATCTACCTCTCACTAGACAGTGAGCTGCTTGAGGGTAAAAACCATGCTTTAGTTGTGCTATCTCTGACACAGAAGTTTTTGTATGTGTACAAAAATGGAAGAAAGGGAGTGGGGAAGGAAGAATTTGTTTCAGAGGGAGAGATAAACGATGGACATTTATACATGGAGAGGTGGAAGTAACAGTATATCATTCAAAATAATGCATTTATATTTTACTTAATCATATTATATTTTTTTCAAAGATTATCTTTATTACCATCCACTCAGACAGTACAACCCATGGTATGGCACACCCCAAACATCCATTCTCAAAACCAAAATTCTACCATAAGGCCAACCTCCCAGCAGCCATGACTTCCTAGTCCCATCAGAGGGAAATATTTATTCTACAAAAGTTCAAAGGTTCCAGCAAGGTTTCTGGAGACCTACTTAATAGCAATCAACAAAGCCTTAAAATGTGCCTAACTTTGACCCTCCAACTGGATGTTATAATGTATCCTAAGTAAATAAACATGGCTACATGAAAAAGATGATCATGATAAATTAAAAAGATAATATAAAAGAGATAAGAGTCAGACAGAAGCTCATAACAGCAAAAGTGTTTTGAAACAACCCTGACAAGCCCCAGATTGGAGATTGGCTAAACACATCTCCACATTGTGGCTAAACAAATTATGGAATATCTATACAAAAGAATTCTCTGTCATCATTACTGATGATGTAGCAGACTATCAAATAGAAAGATACTTCCTAGTCAGTAAGTGACAAAGCAAACTACAAATTACAAAAGGAATGCATAATATAACCTCTTTTGGGTGATAGTATAATGTTGTTGAAAGGCTCCATACCAAAATATTAACAGTAGCTATCCATGGATTGTGGTCTCATTGGGTGATATAGATTTTTTTTTTACTTTTATTTCCAATTTCTTCAATAGACAACTATATATTTTGTAAAACACTATAAAGTCCAAAAGGACACAGACTTTGTCATACTCATTTCTGTATGTCCAGGACATAGCACAAAATATTGCTCAGAAGTGTTCCAGTACTGTTTGTTGAAGGAAGAAAAATATATTTAAATACGTTTTTGTTTGCTTGCTTCGTTTTGTTTCTTTTTGGCCACATGGAGAGGCATATGGAATCCTAGTTTCCCACCTACTGATCAAACCCACATCCCCTGCATTGAAAGCAGGGAGTCTTAACCACTGGATCACCAGGGAATTCCCCTAATACATGTTTCTATTTAGCAGCTGCTGCTCTTCAGTCGCTAAGTCCTGTCTGACTCTGTGATCCCACGGATCCCATGGAGCCCACCAGGCTCCTCTGTCCCTGATGTTTCCCAGGCAAGAATACTGGAATGGGTTGCTGTTTCCTACTCCAGGGGATCTTACCCACCCAGGGATCAAACCCACATCTCCGGCACTGCTAGGGGATTCTTTACCACTGAGCTACCAAAGAAGCCCCAGATTATAGTAACCATGAACAAGGGTGAAATAACTGGAACAGCAGGAAGTGGTATTGCTGCATTTCAGTCTAGAAACATGCACTAAACATTCACAGGAATATGTTTGCATTCCATACTCATTTTCCTATTATCTAACTCCATCTATTCTTGCATAAGTACCAGATAGTAACCCATTCCACATAGCCACATCTGTCCAAATAGTCATTTACTAATTTGTAAAGGAACCCAGAAGGAAAGAAGGGTAAAATAAATAAGTGAATTACAGAGAGGAAAAAAAGTAAAAAAAAAAAAAAAAAAATGACTGTGTAGATTGATGATTAAAACAAAAAGCATGATAAAAAAACGGGAGAGAGTAACTAGGGAGGAGTTCATTTACCAGTCACTGGATTAGCAAATTAATACTCACAGGGACTATAAACAGAATGGATCTCCTTTCTTATTAAACCTGCAATTTCAACTCATTCGAGATGGCTTCAATATGAAAATATAGGAAGTAAGACAGTATAGCACAAACGAACTTTAGGTTCAAATGGAAACAGCTTCACAGCTTGGCTTTTAGCTGATTAGCTGATATACTTGACAAGCAAATTTTCTGCAACTTAGTTTTAATATTTGTTTAAAAAAGTAAGAGAAACAGTGTACAAAGTATTGATATGTGAAGTGTACAGCTGCCAAGAAAGGACTCAAGAGGTGGTATCCATTAACTGTGATCATCTATGTTACCAATAAGCCACTAATCAATGTAAGGGAATATTATTATTCAAAAGAAGCTACTGCCTTAAAAAAAAAAAAAAGGAATTAACTGGGGTAGGGAAAATAGTCTCTCTGGTGCACTTATGGTAAGGCACATGCAGGCAGGCACAGATTATACACAGGAAGTATTTCTGATTTGATACTGCTCAAGGTGAAATTTTGTTTTTTAAGCAAGTTCTATCAAAACAAACTTACTGCTTTCTTTTCAAGCTTTATGAATTAAAAGAGTTTATTCCAAGACTGTTCCTTGGGAGCCCCACTCAAGGAAATCCCACTCTCAGCCTTCCTGGTATAAACTAGGAGCTCCAAGAAATTCCTGGGAAAAAAAAGAAGGGCTGAAATTAAAATTAACAATATAAAAGGACATGAAAAAGCCATCAGGAGGAAGTACAAAAAGAAACTTTCCTGATACCCATGTGACTCCCAAAGAATATTAGAAAAGAGGAGTAAAAGGAATACAGTTAAAAAGAAGCAGCTTTAAAAAGAAGGCATATATTAATAATAGAACAACAGGGCAGGTTTCTATGATGATTCCCTAACAGGGTTATATTCAAAAAAGTTTATGAGCTGTTATTCAGTCTGTGTCTGGCAACAAGCAACAATAATCACCTCTGTTTAAGCAATGTATAGAAGAAAATTCTTTAATTTGGAACTTTAGTATACAAAACAAGAAATTAACTAAGAAAGAAGAGATTATGTAAAATAAATGAAACTGTAGAAATATGCATACAAATTTTTCACAAATATAGGAATACAGGAATTCCCTGGTGGTCCAGTGGTTAGGACTTGCTGCTTTCATTAGGCTGGGTAATCATGAACATCCCTGGTTCATGGTTGGGGAACTAAGATACCACAGGCTACGAGCGATATAGACAAAAAAATAAATAATTGTCTCATGCATCCAACCTGGGCTGGTGATCTGTTTCACTACTGGGAAGATTCAGAGGGATTGGGTAGAGAGGGAGGTGGGAAGGGGGATCGGGATGGGGAATACATGTAAATCCATGGCTGATTCATGTCAATGTATGACAAAACCCACTACAATATTGTAAAGTAATTAGCCTCCAACTAATAAAAATAAATGAAAAAATAAATAAATAGTTATTTTTTTAAATATATAGTATACAGATCTGGGGTTACTGAATTGTCAATCAACCTCTCTCCCCTTCTCCCACCCTTTATCCACACTGAGGATGAGCATCATTTCAGAACTCAATGTCAGTCCTGTTTATTTTATTTTCTTTATCTGTCCTTACTTAAATTATTCCCCTCTTGAATTTCAAATTGGTCCTCACAATTAGATTGTGCAAACCAAGACCATACACCACCGACAGTTTATTGTCTACATGGTATGACTTTATTTGGCTGTCTTCACTAGCATGACTTCACTATTCTCTTCCTCAACACGGCATTACTATTCCAGGAAGCTTTACCCAGGGAGATAAAAAAGGTGACTATTTATTCTCAACATTTTTGAAACCCTCACCTCATACCTTCACCTTGCTATGTATACCAAACCTAAACCATTATATCAAAATTGTTACCCAATTCTAACCAAGCCCTTGTATTGAAAGACCCATCCTCAACTAGACTCTAAAAATCATCGTCCTCCCCAGGCTTCCCCCATGGCTCAGAGGTGAAGAATCCACCTGCAATGCAGGAGCCACAGGAGATTTGGTTCCATCCCTGGGTCAGAAGATTCCCTGGAGGAGGGCATGGCAACCCACTCCAGTATTCTTGCCTGGAGAATCCCATAGACAGAGGAGCCTGGTGGGCTACAGTCCATAGGGTGGCAGAGTCCGACAGGAATGAAGCAACTTAGCACGCATGCAGCCTCCCCACTCCAAGATGTTATTAACACTTTGTCAAGATTCAGAGCTTTCTTGCCATGGCAAGCAACAAACTCAGCTTTGCTTTAGCGATGCTAAATGTTGGTGGTAAAGCAAAGCTAAATGTTGGTGTTATTTCTAGGGAGCCAGCATTCACCGTATCTGCTCAGGTCTTTGGGCAGCTAACTCTATTTCACAACAGGTTTGATGAGCCTGCTACCTGATGATTCAGTCCCTAGCATGACAGCATCCACGCTCTGACTTTTGACAGCTGTCCAAAGAAATCTGCAAAGGGACCACATTTTAGTCAAGCTTTTAAAAACCAATCAGAACTTTAGCCTTACTCAAGTGTCAATGCCACCTTAAATCATGTCTCCTCAACACACTTATTTCTCTCTCTTCCTTAATTTGCCAACAGTTTACAACCACAGACTATAAGGTTGAAATGAGGAAGGGGCTAGAATGAAGAGTAATTGCTTTAAAAATGGAGGAACTACCTTAGAATTTTAATTTTCCCGAAGTGGGGGAAAAATTCCCCAGAAAGCTTTCCAGCCAGGAAACATCTGAACTCCTTACAAATTAGAACCCTTACCTAGTTTCCACCTAGACACGATTTGTGGGCTTTTTTTTTTTTTTTTCCCCCGGGGTGGGGGTGGGTGGAGTTGTCAATATAAGTTACCTCGAAGTTTATCTCCAATTCTAAGCCTGATTCAAAATTGGAGAAAAAGCAGTGGAACACACCAAAATTCTGGACTCTTCCTACCCTCTCCACCTCCAAAGAAAAGAAAAAAAGGATTCCTGCTCTGCTCTCTATTTCACTCTCCATTTCTGCGATGACCTAGTTCTTCTGCAAGGAGAAAAATCGGCACCGGGATGTGCCAATGTGAGCAAAGGTATTTTCCGGATTTAAGATACAGCAGTGCCTGAACCTACTGGCCTCCAACCATTTTATAATTTCTGGGGGACTCAGGCCCCGGGACTGGAGCAAACAAACCGCTGCGGGAGAGATTGACAAAGTGGGCCAGGCCCCGGGGTAACAATCCCCAAGGCAGGGAACCGCCGGGGGCGGCGGGCCGGCCTGGAGTCTCGGGTTTATCCTCAGTGACTGGGACACAGCTGGCTTTGAAAAAGGACATTAAATATACAGCACCACAGTTTGGTCTCGGGCCCAGCCTCTGGTCGGTGGCGCCTCGCCATTCGTCTTCGCCAGCCAGGCCCTGGCCTCGGTACCCTAGATAAAAGGGATGCCCAGCAGCTCGCAGTCACACCTGTTAGGTGCGCAGTGCCTCCGCCCCAGCCAACGCCTCCAGCCCGGCCGGGGAGCCGGGTGCAGAGCCGAGGACGCGATGGGAGAGGCAGGGCTGGGCCTTCCCCAGCGGACTCCGCGGGGCTCCGCGCGCAGGGCTGGTGCGGGGAGGGAGGGGGGCAGCGAAGGCGGGAGAGGTCGGTCGACCCGGGCCGAGAGGGCCATGGGGAGGGCCGGGGGCAGGGGTGTCGCTGCTCGCGTTACGCTTCCACAGCCTGCAGCAGAGGCGGCGGGGCTGAGCCGCGGAGGAGATGGGGTTTGCACCAGCGTCTGCATTTCTCCTCGCGGCCCCAGCGCCACCGCCCCTCGCCGGGCCTCGGCGCCCGATAGGCCGCGCAGAGTGAGCGCGGGCGCCGGCCGGCGGCACCTCGCCGGGGACTGCAGGCGAGGGCGCCGCGGGGCCGCGGCGGGGGTACTCCGCGAGCCGGGCGGCCCGCGCGGCCCGCGCGGCCCCGGATCGCAGCAACTCCGGCCGCCTCCGGGTCGCGGCCGGGACCGAGCTCCCCGCGCGCCCCCCGGAGGCCAGCCGCGGCCGGAGGGCGGAGCGGGACTCGGCCCCTCCGCCCAGCAGCTCCGCGCACCCGGCGGCGGTGGCGGCGTGGGATCGGGCGCCCGTGCAGCCTCCGAGTCGATGGCCGGCAGCGACGCGAACGACCAGGGTCCCGCGCGGAGGGGCGGCGCGGCGAGGCGTCCGGGGGCCCCCGGAGGGCGGGGAAGCGAGGCTGCCGCCAGCTGCCCGGAGCCGCTGTCCACTGCTGAAGCGCCGGCCGAGGGCGCCGCGCTGCCCGCTTGGATGCGCCTCTACTTCTACGGGATGCACGGGGTCACCCTGGACGTGCTCCTGTCCGCGGCGCGGCGCTTCGCTCGCCGCCCAGACCTCCGGATGCTGGGCTTCTCCTCGCCCTACCGCTGCCTCCTGCACTCGCTCACCCACTTGGCCCTGGAGAAAGTCTACTTGCAGCAGCGGCGCTGCCCCAGCGCCTTCGTCTTCAATTTCCTCCTCTACCCTTCGGCCCACGTGGGGCTGCAGACCCTGGCTGGCGCGCTGCTCCGCCGGGTCGGCGGGCCGGGCGGCGCAGCGGCGCCGGGGGCGCTGGACTTGGCCGTGCAGTACGTGCTGGCTCTGTATCACTGCCAAGTGTTCCTGAAGCGCTTCCTGCGCTTGCGGTACCAGCGGCGGCAACAGCTGCGGGGCGCGCCCCTCGCCCCTGCCGGCGCCCGGGCCCCAGCGACAGCCGGTGGTCGGCGGCGGCGACCTCGCGGTCCCAGGGGCGCAGGGGGAGCCCCCAACCAGGGGCTGCCGGGCCCGCTCCGCTTCCTTTTCTTCGGAATGCACGGCTTTTTGGATGAGATCTTCTTCACCTTCTTCTTTAACCTGCTGGGGCCCGGGGACGGGACGAGCAGCGGCCACACGTCGCTCTGGTCCTTCTTTATGTACGGCAGCTGTAGTTTTGCGGTGGAAAAGCTCTATTTCCACCTCCACTACAGTCGGGGCTGGGGCGCCTGGAAGCGAGTACCCTTCTACGTGATCTTCATCTACGCGTGGGAGTTGTCCTGGGGCCTGGGACTCCGCACTTGGGGAGCCTGTTCCTGGGACTATTCTCACTATCCGCTCAATTTCATGGGCCTTATCACGCTGATGTATTTACCTGGTTGGATATTCCTTAGTGTGTACCAGGACCTACTTTCCAACGTGTTGTGGCGGGTGAAATACGTACCTACTAACTAAGACCAAAAAAAAAAAAAAAAAAGGGCACTGGATTGTCATGAATGAAGGCGATTTATTTTTACACAATAAAACGGAGGGGTTTTTTTTTGGTTTTTTTTAGCCTTTTAATTTTTATACCTTTTACTAAACTTTTCCAACCTGTTTTATTCGACATTTTAGTTTTTCTATTGGGAACGTATGCATAATACTATAATACTTTGAAATATTGCTGGAAATGTAACTCAAAGTACTTAACTCATCAATATTTTAAAACCCTCACTAGTCCAAACAGCAAACCATCATACCTTAACATCAGAAAGCTGTAGTATTCACTTATTTGCACTTATTTGGCGTAGGTGGGTGATAGTTACTATTTTTTTTTTTTTTTTTTTTTTAAGTAAGGTAGTTCTTCAACTCAGAGACCAGTGATTTTTACAAGATTCGGGGAAGTTTTCTGATTTAATGATTTGTTTACTTTCCTTTTAATCCAATGTCATTTTAATTTCCTGCCATGTTTACCAGTGACTGCTGAAATCCAGTGTCTTGTACTCCTGAAACTACAATGAATAGCTTTTAAAGTGCCTCTGTATAGCACACAAATGAAAAGAAGCTGAAAAATTTGAAAACACACCCTATGAATCGATTTTTAGATAAGAAATCTTTTCTAGCAACTCAGACAGGTAACACTGTGTTAAGAAACGACCTCCTTCCTGGAAATGATTGCTTTCCAATGTGGATTAACCTTAAACGCCAAATGTGTTAACTTTAATCAGATCTTGTGTTATCTTTGGCTGTAAATTTTAGTCCTTATGCAGTCATATAAAATGTCTACTTTACATGTGCAAGGGCCATGCAAAATTATACCACCCTTAATAGTGTTCTAACCATAAGGACTCTTTTCTATATGGGGTTTCAAGAGTAGAAGCAATCCCATGGAATAAAATGAATTAGAATATTCACCCTAATTGCACTAGCCCTAATTGTTTTTGGAGAATACAGATATGTGTTTTCAGCCTATTTCTGCCATGGCTCACTTGTAAACATTTTTCCGTTTCCTTTGGGTCCCATACAGAGTTCCTGGACTAAAGTCCAATGTAATAATGTTCATTATAAATCTATGATAGCTCTTTGGTGACTCATTCTTAAAGTCTGGAAGCTCCAAAGTTAAATAAGATGATGTGAACCATTTGAGAAATCATATCTAATCAATTAATTATGTACTTTAAATTTGTTTGCTGTGTTTTTATTATATTTAGAACAGACAAGTAGAATTGAGTATAGCTCATCCAAGGATGACTAATACCTTCTCAGTTTTTGTTATAAAGATAATTAGGAAAGCTTGAAGTGTATACAAATGAATATATATTCCTATTCAAATTATTAGCTTGCCTACACTGTAAAAGGGCTTCCCAGGTGGCACTAGTGGTAAATAACCCACTTGCCAGTGCAAGAGGCATAAGAGATGCAGATTTGATCCTTGGGTTGGGAAGATTCCCCCGGAGGAGAGCATGGCAACCCAGTATTCTTGCTTGGAAAATGCCATGAGCAGAGGAGCCTGGCAGGCTACAGTCCATAGGTCACAAATAGTTGGACATGATAAACGACTAACACTTTCACTTCACAGCAGAACTTTTGGGAGATCAGCTCAATTCTGCTTCTCCTCTTCTCTGTCACGCTGATTGTTTCAGCCAGTCAAAGCTTGAGTAGAAACTGCTGGAAGTAAGTTAAATGTTTGCAGAGAGTAGAAGTGTCACTTTGTGGAAAAGATATCTGAAAACCTGGGGAGAGAAATAAAATGTAAATATAGACACTAAAGTTAGTCAGATGCTGGACAAAATATTTGTAATTCAAATCTGTCACATGTGCATGAGTCGAAGTTAAGTGTGGCTTGGCTCCACACCACATATTCCAGTGAAGGCATAACCAACCCTGCTGTCATTCACATGCTGTTCCTTCTGCTTGCTTAAACTGCTAACCAGCATTCTCAGGTCAGTCATCAGGAAGGAACAAAGCTTGCTATTTTGTTTGTTTTGCTTTTAATGTTAATCCTATTTAAAGGAAAGGTCAAGATTTTTCATTGATTCAATTCATTCAAGAAATAGTTATTATGAGCCTGCTATTTTTCAGACGCTTGCCTGGACTCTGTGACTACAGCCATGACCCAACATAGACAAAAATCTCTGTCCTGATGGAGCTCACAATAGAATGTGAGTGCATTGATTTATATGAGATTATGCAGATTTGCAAGGCTACTGTTTTCGTATTAGTAATAGGTTATGAGAGGCAGATGGTGTCAGGGTTCTCATCAGGGCTCTCCCTGGAATATCAATCCATGGGTCTCTAAAACAAAAGCCCATTAACAGTCCCTGGTGCTAGTTCTACAAAGAGCCCTGTTCATTTGTATTCAGGAAGTAATTAGCCTGTCTGTTAATTCAGCACCTTGCTTTAGGGCTTCTCATTCCCTGTTTACTCAACTTCTTAAAAGTAACATTTGCTGCAATTTTTGAACCTTTCAAGAAAAAGCAGGGAAAGGAAAGAACCATCAGACTGATCAACTTGGTTACTCATTAGTAGTTCAGATATAGAAATGATAAGGCAGTACAATATTAACTATTACAATAATAGCTAATATTTAGGTATAATATTTAGGTAGTGCTTACCACCTACCAAGAACTGCACTATTAACATATGTATATACTTTTAAATAAATATATGTATATATTTACGTATATCTTAAATGAATATATTACATACATCTCATATATATGTATTTAATGTTAAGTAATACATAATATTTTAGGCTCATATATGATATAAATTAAAGATACAGCAACTCGTATATGATATATATACCATAAGTATGTGTGTGTGTGTGTATGTGTGTGTGTGCTCAGTCCCTCAATTACGTCTGACTCTTGTGACCCCATGGACTGCAGCCCACCAGGCTCCTCCGTCCATGGGGTTTTTCAGGCAAGACTACTAGAGTGGGTTGCCATTTCCTATTCCAGGGGATCTTCCCAACCAAGGGATCAAACCAGGTCTCTTGCATCTCCTACATTGGCACAAACACATGCACATACATATTTACTTAAGCCTCTAACAACTCTTTCTCATGAGGACAGTGAAGCTAAGCCCAAACTTGGGTAAGTAACTTGGGTAAGTAATCAAGCCACACAGCTATTTAGACAGAATCCAAGTACACTGGACTCTAGGCTCTGTTCTTAACAGAAAGGTTGGCATGCCTCAACCTACTGACCACAGTGATTTGGGATCTCCTGTGGATTTCACCTTACAATCTGTATTTTCTCTTCTCTGGCACTATCATAGATGCAAGGGCAGCTATATAAAAGTTAAATACTAGTAGCAAAGATACTCTTTCATGTTGCCTTTTTAGCCTCTGGAAATAACAGGGTGCTAATGCCTGGATGCCTAACTGACAGTCAGCCTAGCTCTAAGTCCCAGATGACAGATTTTCTAGTCAAGCAGTGCTCTACAGTAGAGTTCCTCATCTGAAATCAGATGATCTTGAATATAAGAATAATATATCAAAATGCAAGATAACTTATATCACAAGCAAGAAAAAATATATATAATTAAGACTCTCTTCTTTAATATAGCATTCAGAATGAGCGTCGCTGTAAGAGCTATACAACCCCAGAATTAAAATTTTTTGCAGAGATATTTGTTCTGTGTTCAGTTAATCACCTTAGAGTTGAAGAAAGTTTGTTTTTTTTTTTGGCCACATGGCATGTGGGATGCTAATTCCCCAACTAGGGATTGAATGCACTCCATCTGCCTTGGAAGCACAGCATCTTAACCACTGGGGCTCCAGAAAAGTCCCAAGAAAGTTCTCCATAGAAAAACATGAAAAAAAAGTAATAATTGTGGTTCTCATTCCATGTTTAACTTAGGCAGTGCTGAAATTTCTTACATAAAGTGCTTTAAATTTTAAATCAATTCTATCTCAGCTTTCAATCTAAAGAGAAATTTTAAGTTTTTCATGGTATCAATTAATATGGATGTTCCTGTGTTATACCAGGACTCCAGCAGTGTGATAATCCATTTCAGTATTTCACACATTTCACTGTACTTAACTTTGAATATTTCATTACAAATATTTGACATTTTATGTTAAACTCAGCTTAGAAAAATATGATGTGCTTTGTTGTTTAAGAATTATGAATTGGTTAATCCTACCCCTTTAAAAGATAATAATTTCTACTGTTTTGAAATAGTCTCTGCTGGCATGATGGACCTGGTTCTATTTAGAAAAGATGGTGAGGAAGAATTTTGGTAGATTACTTTGGTTCTCTCTCCATTTCCGAAGTACATTAAAAAAAAATCACTATATTTAGAAAGCAAGTTATACTCATGATACAGACTTTGAGTGATAAATAAGTCATTGTATTGTCGTATTTGACAGCATTTTAGTAAAATTGATGCTTGCTTGTATTAAAAGGCTTTAAAAAACACTTTACCTTTCAATTTTAAATATAATATACTATCTCCAATATATTTTCCAGCAGTGCTTAATAGAACTAAGATTCTTTACTCAGAAAGGGTAAGATGAAACACCCTTCCCTTTTCTCCATCAAACACATGCCTCAGTTTATGCTGGAAGGAAAGATGGCAGTAACGATGGTTCTTTTCTGTTGCCGTTTTTTTTTTTTTTCTTTCTATTCTTAGATGTGGTACCAGAAGAATATACAAAAATAGCACTTGTCTGTGTGGACCTCTGTTCTTTAAAATTGACCTCTTTCTAATTTTTAACATGGAGACTTGAAGCTATCATACAGGCAATGACTTCCAGTTGCTAAAAACCCAAGATGTAAATTAAACTGTGATGTGTATACATTTTCCTTTAGATATTTTTTCTTAATATAAGGCGACTGTAAATATGGAGATTTTTTTCTTTAATCTTTGAATTTTTTTTGCATAAATGGTCAAACAAATGACCAGAGTGCTCCTAGGGAAAGAGACAGACACAGACAGGTTGATCCTTGATGTACAGAGAAGTTCAATGTTCATCTTAACCTCTTAAAAATTCTATTATCCAAAAGTCACATGGATCAACTTTCCCATTTAGAAGAGAATATATCTTTACCACAATTAAGAATTAAGGATCTAAAGAAACCATGAAGATTAATAACTTCCAACCTTCTATCCAAGACTGGAATTCCTTACGTCTCTGACAGATGGTTTCTCAGGTCAGCTTGGACTATTGACAGTATTAACTGTGTTTTTCATGCAAAGACTAACTGAGGGGAAAGCTGTCAAAGCTGTGTTAATACCCACCCCAGTCTATTTGACTTCTCAAAGTTTCCAGGAACTAACAAATACTGGTCAGCCAGCTTGTGTTTGCAGTGAAACACTTTTTGAGGTGGTCTTCTCTCTCTATTTAAAAGAAAAAAAAATCAATGTTTCCTTCTTTTACCATAATACTCACCATCTATTTATTGTATATTTTCAAATGATGCTTTATTCACTAAGTCTAGGCAACAGGACCTCGAGAGATTTGAGTATAATTAAAATTACTTCAGAAGAATAAACAAACACTGGCTGCAAGCAAAGGAGTGAAAAATTAAATACTAGGAATCCTCCTTGTGTCATTGGAATTTCAACTGGTTCATCCCAGGAAAAGCCTTTGGTTGCTGCCCAGGTCTACCTATGGAATATAAGCCGGTAGCTTCAGGGAAGCTACATCAATAAAGGCATTGAGCAGATGCAGGTGTGACAGAAGCAATTAGCTAACCAGAAAGGATGACAGATACCATGGATCAATACTCCCATTCAAAAAAAAAAGTTATAGTTATGATATTAAGCAGAGAACTAGCCTCACTTTTGATGGGTTTCCTTCAAATATTTATACTACATGCAAGGTATTTTATTAACATATTATTTATACTCCATGCATGATAAAAATAAAAGTAATCTCAAAGGATCTCAGTTTTGAAACTTTAAATATTTGAAAATAATATTGAGAGAAACATTCAGAAAGTTTGTCATATCATTTTGATTATCCACTAACTTTTAGGAACACAAGCTAAACTGAATATGCTCTTGTTCATTTCTGAAGAGGATCTATTTTTAATCTTAACTTTTTATTAGAAACAATGAGCAGACAGGAAGAAAAAAATAAATAAAAGAGTTCCCTGGAGTATATCAGAACCAGCATTCAGATTTCAAGTATTTAAAAACAAGAGTTTAACAAAATTTATCATTCTACTTACTTGTAATGATATTTTCAGCAAGCAAAACAGAAACAAAAGAACAATAAGGGCAGAAATAAAATATACATTGAAAGGGATAGTATTTAATAGTCTTAGAGAGTCCATGCATTATTTTTCTTTGGCTAGCTAAAATGATTCACATTAATAAATTTATTCTAGGTCTTTATACCATGTAAGACTTGAATTATGAAGAAAATTTTATGTTTATGGAGTACTGCACATGCTAAGTTTGGTTGGGTACTAAAATGTACACTTTATTGTTGCTATTGTTCAGTCACTAAGTCCTCTCTGACTCTTTGGGACCCCAAGGACTGCAGCATACCAGGCTTCCCTGTCTTTCACTATCTCCTGGAGTTTGCTCCAACTCATGTTCATTGAGTCAGTGATGCCCTCCAACAATCTCATTCTCTGTCACCCCTTTCTCCTCCTACCCTCAATCTTTCCCAGCATTAGAGTCTTTTTCAATGAGTCAGTTCCTTGCATCAGGTGGCCAAAATAGTGGAGCTTCAGCTTTAGCATCAGTCCTTCCAGTGAATATTCAGGGTTGATTTCTTTTAGGACTGACTGGTTTGATCTCCTTGAAGTACCTATAGTTTGAAAGCATAATTCTTTGGTGCTCAGCCTTCTTTCGGCTTCCTAGTAGCTCAGCTGGTTAAGAATCCACCTGTAATGCAGGAGACCCCGGTTTGATTTCTGGGTTGGGAAGATCCCCTGGAGAAGGGATAGGCTACTCACTCCAGTATTCATGGGCTCTAATGGCTCAGAGGGTAATGCAGTGCAGGAGACCTGGGTTCGATCCCTCGGGTTGGGAAGGTCCCCTGGAGGAAGGCATGGCAACCCACTCCAGTACTCTTGCCTGGAGAATCCCCATGGACAGAGGAGCCTGGTGGGCTGCAGTCCTTGGGATCACAGAGAGTCGTACACAACTGAGCAACTAAGTACACAGCCTTCTTTATGATCCAACTCTCACATTCATAAATGACTACTGGAAAAACCATATCTTTGACTATATGGACTTTGTTGGCAAAGTGATGTATCTGCTTTTTAATACACTCTCTCTCTAGGTTTGTCATATCTTTTCTTCTAAAGAGCAAGCATCTTTTAATTTCATGACTGCAGTCACCATCCACAGTGATTTCGGAGACCAAGAAAATAAAATTTGTCACTGTTTCCACTTTTTCTCCATCTACTTGCTATGAAGTGATGGGAAAGGATGCCATGATTTTAGCTTTTGAATATTGTTTTAAGCTATCCTTTTCAGTCTCCTCTTTCACACATTATTGTTATTGATACTTATTTGATGAAATTTCTGAGTTTGTCTTTTCTGAAATTATATTATTGGATATACTATAAAAATTTTAATAAAGCGTCATTGAGTGTACCCAATGCACAGGTAAACAGTCTAAAGCTTATTTAAATGCAAATTTGTGGACCTTTAGAGCTTGAGAAAATAACTAAACTCCAGTTAATTCAACTCCCAGCCAAAAGAATTAGTTCTTCTAGATTATCTTTTACAGGAATCTGTCCGTCCTCTTCTTGATCACTTCTGATGATAGAGCTCTTTGTACTTATTCAGATCTCCCAGGCCAACTCATTTCTTTGTTCTATACCTCCATAGCTGGAAAATTCTTATCAGAAGGACTCCCATCTGTAATTTTCATTTTTCCAACTATTTCATCCATAGACTAAACAAAGGTTTCCAAGTGTGTCTTAATCATCTTACTCCAGGCTAGATAGTCAAGATCCTTTAGCAATATATAATAAAATATACAGTAGTAAAACTATTACCTACTTTGATCTAAACACTTTATTTCTGCAAATGTAGAACAAAAGTAAGCATTACTAGCTTTTTTAGCAGCTCAGTCACATCATCATTTCTGTTAAATTTTCATTTATATACATCCTCTAGGTTTCTCTCCTATAGACTGCCATTAACCCAGTGGCCCTCTTCATGCTCCCGTGCATTCTGATATAAGTAATTGGCCTGGGTCTGTGCTTGTGCCATATTCATTACCAGGTTTGAAAATGAATTAGAGAGAAATGAAGGTAAGTAGAGTGAAGAACAGAAAAGTTGCCACTGAATGCACTCTTCATTTCTTTTGTCCCTCCTCTTCCAATTTCAACTTTTGGGAGCAGGCATATGTCATTCTCTGTGTTTTCTCAACACTTAGCAATGAACTTACCACAGAGCAGGTGCTCAAAATTTTTTTTGGTGAATATGTGTGAATTCTCATGCCAGACATTATTCAATAGTGGAAACAGGAATTAGGAATGCTGCCAGGTGGCAACATGTGACTTCAACAGGACATTTATTTATGGAACATAAATTAGACCCTCCAAGTACCTAGAGAAAATGTAGAAATTGCTTAGTCTTCTCATAGTCTTCCTTCTTTCCTGAGCAACTTCTTTAGTCAGACACAGAATTCAAGTAGTTCTCTTAAAGAATTTAGCCACATTATAATTTTTTTTAAAAGTTGTAAGCTATTTAGAGAACTTAACTACATTATTTCTGAAATATGAATTTTTCTAAAAACTGACATACACATAAACTTGTTGGTAGTGCTTCTTTTATCACACGACACTCCAGAAAAGAAGGAGCTACCCAGTTTGCACCTTCTTGATGCCTTGATTTTCTTCACTGTTTTTGCTGATGACCTTCTGGATTGGGGCAACTTTTGAACAGAAATGAAAATAAAATTCAAACTTACATGTTTTCTCAGTCGCTTCAGTTGTGTCTGACTCTTTGCGACCCTATGGACCATAGACAGCCAGGCTTCTCTGTCCATGGGATTCTCCAGGCAAGAATACTGGATTGGACTGCCATTTCCTTCTCCAGGGAAAATTCAAAGTTAGTTAAAGTTATAAAATTGCTTCTAGTGGCAGGTGGTAAAGATTTATGTTTTATTATCTATGAATCTGGCTCACTTCTTGCTATATTTCCAACCTCAAATATTAATATTATTGGCAGGTTGTAGTCAGGACTTTCCTGAAAAACAAAATTACTAGGATGTAGATAGATAGACAGATAGACTTATTATAAGAATTTGGCTCACACAATTATAGAAGCTGGTAAGTCCTAATAGCTACAGGGTGAGTCTGCAAGCTGGAGATCCAGAGAGCCACTGATGTAGTTACAATCCAAAGACCAATGGGTTCAAGAACCAGGAAGAGCTGATGTCTCAGTTCAATTTGAAGACAGGTAAAAACCAATGTCTCAGCTTGAGTGGGAGGAATTTCCTATTATTCAGAGAAGGTCAGTCTTTTTGTTCTGTTTGGGTCTTCAACTGATTGGATGAGGCTCACCCACATTAGGAAGGACAATGCACATTATCTATTGACTTAAAGATTAAACTCATCCAAAAAACCCTCAGCAAAGCACTCAGAATAATGATAGACCACATATCTGGGCATCCAATGGTCCAATCAAATTGATAGATAAAATTAACCATCACACAGACCAACGCATTTGAACCAAAGGAGTTAAAATAAGCATAAGGAAAACTGAGACAAGTCCATTCATTCATCTAGTCAACAGCTATTTAAATGTGTGCTGTGTTAAAAAGTAAGAAGACATACGCAATTACTTTTTCATAGAGTGGAGAATGTGAATTTTAAAACAAAATTGTACCACAGAAAGATGCTGCAGGTGGAAATAATGGTGCCACCACCTAGGCGAGAAAGCATGTTGGGAAGATTCCAGTTGGAGGGCCCAGCATGCTCAAAGACCTGGCAACAGTGAGTATCAGAGCACTGTGTAACTCAAAGCCTGTTGTATCTGGTTGAGCAGAGTGGTAGGGGGAAGAGTGAGACCTGAGTCAGAGGGGTAGGCAAGAGGCAGGTCTTGAAGATTTATGGAAACACTAGAGTTTGGAGGACCATTTCTTAAGGATGTTGACAAGTTAATTAAGGGTTTTAAGCAGGCAAAGGTCTTGTGGTTTGCATTTTGCAACTCGCATTTTTAAAAAGAAAACTGAGATCAGAGAGGACAAGATTACATGTAGAAAAAGATCAGTTATGAGGCTGTCATACAAAAAATGAAACAGATGATAGAGAGAGACCAGCATTATGACAGAGGAGGTGGACTAAAATATAGATTCAGAGATAATCGAGAGTCAGAACAGACAATGAATAGTGATAAGATGGTTGTCCCAATCAAGAGAGAGAAGTAGAGGAAACCAGCCAGCTAAAATTGTAGACTCAGAGCCCTAAGGACCTCTGAAAATAAGTAAAAAGTAGAAGCCTGCAAGAGATACGGAAATAGATGATCAGACAGGCAAGAGATCCTGAGAATGCAATAGTGTCAACAACAGAAGAGAGGAAGAGAAGGATGTGTTCAGTGCCATCTGTAAAATTAATCATCAGAAACCACAATTACATAGAGATGGGAGCTTCCACACCCTGCAAGGAGAACAGAGCTCATTGGGAAAAAGAAAGACTCCTCTCCTCACAAGGACTCAGCCAGCGAGAATCAGTGGATTCTTTGTTCACTCAGGCTCTCCCAACTGCCTTTTCCCCTCTGTGAAAGTTTCTCCTTCCCTTGCCATGTGGGGACTTGCACATGGATGGCCGTGGTGGCAGACCCTGCATTGTGATTCTCTCCTGAAACTGAAAAAAAAAAAAATCTATTCTTTTCTGGGGAAATATCTGGCAATCTATTTGTTTTAGGTCAACACATCAAGTTCAGCCTAAAATTAAATTTAAGGACAGAGTTAATGACCAGTGTATTTCAAGATATACAAGAAAGAAGAATAAAAGCACAGAAGGAAGGATGCTAGATTATGCTATTTCTTTTCTAAATATGGCATGTGTTTGTTCATTTAATTCTCACAGCAACCTTGTGACAGAGATACTATTATTATCTTGGTTTTTACATATGCTATTACTGCCACATGGGAGAGTTAACCATCTTGCCCAAGGCTTGCAAGTGATAGAACCAAAATTTGGACTCAGACAATCTAGATCCCAAGCTGCATTCTCTATACACCCACACAGGCAGGTGGAGGCAAAGGGTAGAGAGGGAGAAACTCCTAGCACTGGCCTTACACTGGATTTGCATGCTGCCCAATATATACAATCCGATAAAGAACCTAGAGAAAGTCTGAAGTCAGCTCTACTCAAAGAGAATTTAAATCTATATGTCATGACTAACTCTGATTCTTGATTCATTCATTCATTTAGTAAAAATTTATTGAGCCCGTACTAGACAATAGTGCTTCCCAGGTGACTCAATGGTAAAAAATCTGCCTGCGCAGGCGGGAGATGCAGGTTTGATCCCTGGGTCGGGAAGATTCCCTGGAGAAGGGCATGGCAACCCAATCTAATATTCTTGCCTGGGAAATCCCATGGACAAAGGAGCCTGGTGGGCTACAGTCCACGAGGTTGAGGAAGAAACAGACATGACTTAGTGACTAAACAATAGCAACTAAATAATAGGCAGTGAGAATGCTGTGGGATTAAATGTCAGCAAGTCTGACACAGACCCTGCCATTGATATCCTACCTTATTGTATCAGTCAGCTCAGGCTGCCATAACAAAATACCAGAGATCGGCTGACTGAAGCAACAGAAACTTACTTTGTCAGTTCTGGAGGCTAGAAGTCTGAGACCAAGGTTTGGTAGGATTCTTTTTTAATGAGAGCTGTCTTCCTGGCTTGCAGATGGCTGCCTTCTCACTGTCTTTGCATGGAGGATAGAGAGCGAGCTTTCTCCCTCTCTTCTTATAAGACCCTAATCCTATCGGATTAGTGACCTCATTTAACCTTAACTACCTCTATACAGGTTGTATCTCCTAATAGAGTCACCATTGGAGGTTGAGGCTTCAAAATGTGAATCTGGTGGGTAACATAATTCAGTCCATAGCACTTACTCTTTTTTTAATTCCCAAATGACCCTATGTGATTATTCTAGTTACTACTGATTATTATCATTATCCACAGTTTATAGATGAAGTCTATAAACTGGTGCTGGAGAAGATTCTTGAGAGTCCCTTGAAGTGCAAGGAGATCAAACCAGTCAATCCTAAAGGAAATCAACTCTGAATATTCATTGGAAGGACTGATGCTGAAGCCAAAGCTCCAGTACTTGAAGGCCACTTGATGCGAACAGCTGACTCATTGGAAATAAGACCCTGAGGTTGGGAAAAACTGAAGGCAAAAGGAGAAAAGGGTGGCAGAGGATGAGACGGTTGGATAGCATCACCAATTCAATGGACATGAGCTTGGGCAAACTCTGGGAGATAGTGAGGGACAGGAAGGCCTGGTGTGCTGCAGTCCATGGGGTTGCAAAGAGTCAAACATGACTTAACAACTGAGCAACAACAAAAAAAACATAGATGAAGCCATTGGAACTTACCTGCCCACACAGGTAGTAAGAGACAGGAACGAGACTCCATTTCAGTATTCTTTTTTTTTTTTTTTTTTAAATTTTGCTACACCCGCATGTGGTATTTCAGTTCCCTGACCAGGGATCAAACCTGGGCCCCCTCCTTTGGGAGCAGAGTCTTAACCAACTGTACCCCCAGGGAAGTCCCTCAGTATTCTTTTTAGGCAACATTATCTGTCAGAAAGTTCAGGGCTATATCTTTCAACAGGGAAGAAGAACATCTGAGAAAAAAAAAGGAGCTGCCTCTTGGTTTTCTCCTTCTAGTGTTACATAATAGTCATCCTCATTGCTTTTTTTTTATTATTATTATTCTCTCTAGGGACAAGTTCTATTTTGTCCAGTCCTAATTTTAACCTTTCTTACTAGTTGTGCACAGATTTTTAAGTGAGCCCCTCCCCATTTTTATTTTTTTCTTCAAAGCCTGTCTATCTGTAACTCAGAAAATTAGCTCTCTGGAAACCTCTCAACACAGACACTGTGTTTCCAGGCCTTTCTGAGAGGCTGAGACAGAGGCCCTAGAGGGCAACTATATTTAGAGTTAATTCATTTAATTTCATAGAAACTATTTTTAGATTGGCATTTAAAATACTTAGGTATTCAAGAGTACAAAATCAATTTTCAATGTATTGAAACTATTATTAGGTAACTACATTTCCATTAAGTTTATAGGGTATTTATTTCCATTCACAGACATGAATTCCTAATATTATTTCTAGGTGATCTATAAATAAATCCAGATATACTTATCCATGTGATACTTTGCTTTTGATGGTGTAAAATAGAAAACATAGATAGCAAGGTATTGAGTTTTCTTTGCCAAATGAAATAGTTTGTTTTTTTAAAAATCCCGAAAATGGCATATTACTTTGGAAAGCTGCATGCAAATCAAGTAACTCAGACAGTATCAAAAGAAAATGGTGATCTCCTAAGCAACTGCTGTTTGCAGTGTAAAGGTTCAGTATGTTCCTTCTTCAACTAAAGCACAGCATAGTGAAGGCACGCAGCATCCGTGGGTCTCCCCTGGTGTTAGAAATGATCAGCCTTCCAAAAGTACTAAAAATAGCCTGAGTGAAAACATCTTGTCAAAATAGCTAGATGAAC
Source organism: Dama dama (assembly GCF_033118175.1). Lineage (NCBI taxonomy): Eukaryota > Metazoa > Chordata > Mammalia > Artiodactyla > Cervidae > Dama > Dama dama. Next base: position 84,269,967 of record NC_083698.1, on the reverse strand, counting down.
TTTTCGAGGCTTAATAAACTCCAGATTTCTAAATGTTACCACACAAATTATATCCTTGGGGTAATATAATTATTTCAATGGTAAAAAAAATCTGTTAGGAATCAGCTCGATGCCTCCAAACAGTTTAACAAGGTTGATTAAAAAAAAAAAAAAAAAAAAAACTTCTCAAAATAGAACAGGTCAGTGATTGAAAGCTGGCTCTTCAAAATGGCCTTTCTACAAAACTACTTTTTTTTTTCTAGTAGCAAACTTTCTTGAATAGGTCCATTCACCAAAATAGTTAGATATTGAAAATAGTTAAATCTTGAATGAGTCCATTCACCAAACTAGTTAAATGTTGATAAATAGTTGAATAATCAACTTACTCTGAACCAATGCTGTCCAATAGAACGTTCCACAGTGAGAAATGTTTAATATCTTTTCTGAACATGAGCTTCCCCAGTGGTTCAGACAGTAAAGAATCCACCCGCAATGCAGGAGACCTGGGTTTGATCCCTAGGTTCAGAAGATCCCCTGGAGAATGGCATGGTCACCCACTCCAGTATTCCTACCTGGAGAATCCCCATGGACAGAGAAGCCTGCAGGGCTACACTCCATGTGGATGAAGAATCAGACACAACTGAGCAACTAAGCTCACATACACTGTCCAACGTGATAGCCACTGACCACATGTAACTAGTGAATAGCTTAAATGCTGCTAATGGACCTGAAGAGCTAAATTTCAAATTATATGTAATTTTAACTAATTTAGATGTAATAAACACATGTGGCTATTGGCTGCTATATTGAGTTACACAGCTCTATGCCATATATATTAGTTTTATCATACTATCATAAGAAAAGGACCATAAACTAAGAATATGTCATGTAAGTTTCAGAAACACAGCTTCTTCAACTTTCATAACTTTTCTATAACCTGTTTTGTGGAAGAGCTTGGTACCTCAAGCTATGCATTTAAACAAAACATTGAAATGGGAAATGGTTTCAGATAGAGACACATTTGCATGTCTGGCCTTCAGTTATACTAGGGGAGGTTTTTCTGAACACCACTGCATTTCTGATTCTTCTTATGAAACTGGGAGGAAATTGGAAAAATGGAGAATAAAAGAATTTTAAAAAATAAACTGACTGGAAAACTGAAATTTAAACAGGGTCCTCTGTATCAACTTATAGCAAAACTCTTAGGAAAAAATTCTGATATAAGGTCTTGTGTTATTTGAAAGAAATGAGTGTTAGTGCAAGTTTCACATTTCAATGTGAATAGATATATGGGGATAGAGTGAAGGGAAGGCTGTAAAGAAAGTCTGTCATTGTTCAAAAACAAAAGGATGTGCCTTCCCAACATCTGATGGCACTTTTTTAGAGCCCTTAATTTCTTTCCTCCCTTTCTTTTTAGGAACCTGAGACTTTCCTCTGATTCTACCTTCTGCTCTCCCTGTTCCTACTTGGGGCTTTCCATGGAACTCACTCAACTAAACAGGGTGCCAAACGCTTGGGCTTTGCCATGATAAGTTGCTATTTGATTAATGAACTTCTGTGGGCTTCCCTGGTGACTCAGATGGTAAAGTGCTTGTAATGCAGGAGATCTGGGTTTGATCCCTGGGTTGGGAAGATCCCCTGGGGAAGGAAATGGCAACCCAATCCCATACTCTTGCCTGGAAAATTCCATGGATGGAGGACTGTAGGCTACAGTCCATGGGCTCTCAAAGAGTCGGTCATGACTGAGCAACTTCACTGGTTCACTGCTGGTATCAATCCCCAATGGCATTTTAGATTTAAATTAATCTTATCCTTTTGTGTTCAGTACTCCTTGAATTCTTCCCTTATTGACCAAATAAATGATAATACAAAATTTTCACACAGAGATTTGACTGTGTGGGCCTGCTCAGTCACTCAGTTGTGTCCAACTCTTTGTGGCCCCATGGACTGTAGCCCGTCAAACTCCTCTCTCTGTCCATGGGGTTTACTAGGCAAGAATACTGGAGTGGGTTGCCGCTTCCTTCTCCAGGGAATCTTCCCAACCCAGGCATCAAACCTGTGTATCCTGCTTTGGCAGGAGGATTCTTTACCTTGGAGCCACCAGGGAAACCAGAGATTGAGTAGGTAAATTTAAAATTGAGTATGTAAATGTGTAAACTGACTCTTCAATTCACTTGCAGAAACCAACACAACTTGGTAAAGCAGTTATCCTCCAATTAATATTAATGATTTAAAAAAAAAAGAAATTGGCCTCAATTAAAAAAGGAAGGGTAAGCTATGATTTTTCAGGGATGAAAAATCATTCCCTAAGTAGCATTAGCCTTTGTTATGTGTTTTGTCTATTGTGTGGGAGAGTGAACTTCCTCTCATGGACCAGATCTAACCTCATTTAAATTCCAGGAGGTATTTCTTGATAGGAATTTTTAAGTACATTTTTGCCTATTGGGATTAGATTAAAAAAAAAAACCCTCATAAATAATACATATATCTATCTCAAAATCCCACATTTATAAGATTTCTTTAAAAGTCTGTTTGGAATCATGCTGTTTATTGATGAGAGTGGGTATTAAGTTCCCTTTTTCTGTAACCACAAGGGCATAGGTAACTGCATTTTTTACTGATGAATTCTGTCCTAGATCAAACATAAGAACAAGAAGTTCACAGGGATAGGGAAGGAGAGCAGAGGGTGTACTTCTGCAGGATCAGGGAGGGAGGACATCAAAGCAGGAGTGGCTGCAAGGTAAGACTGCAGTAGGGCTCAGGAGATGGGCAAAGGTGTGTAGTCCAGGCCAAGACTGGATTGATCCTGTGGATACTGGTGTCAGCTGAAACGGGAGAGCGAGCCATCTGTAAGCAGATGTGGGCTTTAGAAAGACCACTCTGATTAGCAGGGAGAGACTAGGGAATGACAGAGAAACCAGGAGGTCGATGTGATAATTCAGATAAGAAATGCTGAAGGTCTGAGTTAAGGCTGTTGCAGAGTGGACAGGAGAAAACTACTCGGAAAGTAGGTTCTGAAAAATTAATGGATACAGCAAAAGAGGGACAGGAGAGGTTGTGACAGTAAGTTTTTAGTCTTGGGTAGGCGGGAGATGAAACACTGCATCATTCTCAACCTTTTTTTTCTTTTTCTCTTTATTTCTTTATGTATATATATGTATATACATATATATGTCTTTACTGAGATAAATTAACATACAATATATTAATTTCATGTGTAAACGTAATGATTCTATATTATATATATATATTGCAAAGTGATCTCCACAATAAGAACTGTTAACATCTGCCCCACAGATAGTCACACATTTTCTTTTTCTTGTGATGAGACCTTTGAAAATTTACCCTCTTAGCAAGTTGTAAATATGCAGTCCAGTATTATTATGGTCAGCATGTTGTTCATTACATCCCCAGGACTTGATATTTCTGTCTAACTAAAACATAATCTTCTCACGACTGACAGAACTGCCACATGTGAAAACTTCCCCTGCCTTTGCTGTACTCTACATAAAACAGAGAGCTTGCATAATTTATTTTTCTTATCTTATTATCTCAATAAACATTAACTGCGTCAGTTTCTGGCTTACTTCCTGTTTTAAAATGTTTTGTCTATATTGTGTAATATTTAAAGACCAAAGGTACCCAACAACCTTGGTAAGGGACTGGTTCAGTGTGCGGTGAGGTTGAAAAAGAGCCTCAAGGTACCTGTGAATGGAAACTGTCTAACGTTGGGTCACCGAGGTTACAAACCTGCTCCATGGAGGGGCGCTGGGGTGCCCGGGCGCCTTAGTTTGGCCCACTCCCCAGAAAGTGCAGCTGTCGAAAATATTCTAATTAGCACGATGATCCGAATATTTTCACACCCACCAAGAGGCACAAGGCAACTTCTGGCAATTGCAAATTTAGTGGCTTTAGGAGTAATCTCAACCCAGGCAGATCTGAGCAATTTCAATCTGTTCCCAGGAGGGAATAACCAGATTGAAAGATTGGTGCTGGCAAGTTCCAGGACCTGGGCTCAGCAAATAAGCTGAAGCAGTGCTTCCAGCAAGGCACACAGACGATTTGTTCCCGGTCCTCTATGACTCTCCCTCAGGCAGCTACAGGCTGGGTTTCAGAGTGTATAATTTTAGCAGAAGAGGTAAGACACCCCTTCTAGTTGCAGTTTGCAGGGAAGCACTATGATAAGAGCTAAGTCAAGGACACTTCTCCAGGAGGGCACAGATGTACTGTGTGAAATCCCAGGTCTAATGACTCTGAATCCTATTTATTTTACTATCCTATTAGTGAACTCCTATTTTTCTACCCTAGAGAGATGGTATAGGATCTGACTCTGAGCCTGTCGCCAACCACTGTGGGTTACAATTTACTGACATACCAACCTAAAACGAAGAGTCCCAGTACCTGTCCTATTTCCATATTGTCAAAAAAAAAAAAAAAAGTGAAAAATCCACCTAACTCCAGGCTATCGAAGTACAAATAAGAAAGAGGGAAGGCTCAGAAAGATCCCCAAGAAGAGGAAATGGCCAGTCATTGCAGTATTCTTGCCTGGAAAATTCCATGGACAGAGGAGCCTGGCAGGCTACAGTCAATGGGGTCGCACAAAGTCAGATGCGGCTGAAGCGACTAAGCACAACAAATACTATTTAAAATAACCTTGTTTTATTTACTGTATTTGTCTAGTGGTCCCTAAAGAATGGTTACTTTACCATGTCATAGTAGCATATTTTAAAAATATGCCTTCTATAAATTTGTAAATTATGGGCACGGTTTAATTTTAGGAATATTAATTAGGATTAAAATTGAATTGTGTATTTTTATCACTCAAGTATTGATGTGGTCTAAGAGTAAGATATTTTAATGCTCCGCTTTAAGGTTCAAATGAGTGAGCTAAATTTTATTTTTTGTAACATTTCCTTTTTCAAATGGATGTGCTCACTTATATGACACAAAATTCAAAACCTACAAAAAGAATTAGAATAATTAGCAAAAAACCCCACAACAAATTGAAATATTTTGATATATTCATTATTGCGTTGAAATATGATTTTGATGTCACATATTTTCTGTAGGAATTCATGGTTAGAAATGTCAGGCGAGTATATGCTCCTCTGTTTTTGTCTCGTCACACCAAAAATTTGGAGTGATGGACATTATTAAAGCCCTCCTTGGCGTGTCACAGCTCTCAGGCCTTGGACAGACCATGTTATAGCTCTCAGGTCTCAAATGAACCATGCTATAGCTCTTAGAGAAATCAGTGTTACAGAAATAAGGAAATTGTTTATAGTAAGGGAGCAAACTTTGCTACCTCAAAATGCCCCTTTGGCATGAGGGTTAATTTAGACTGATCATTCTTAAGAAACAGAAAACTGGAAATTTTTCTTGCTACTTTCCCCTTAACTGGCTAAAAAAAATTGAGATAAGTAACCTATTTTGAGGATAGAGCTATCACCAGAAATATCTGCAAAGACTATGGATTAGGTATGGTGGAGAAAACTTTGAAGGGCCTAGAGATCAGTCTGCTGTGTGAACCATGGTCTCTGCAGGGCCAGCAAACATGTGTTTACCAAACATTTGCTTTTCCATCTCCCTGTGAATTGCCTTTCTCCTCTCTGAAGCCCATAACCACAAAACCAACATTCTCTTAGGTGAGGGTTTTTAAGGCAACATCCTCTTATGCTTCAGGCATTTTGTTCAGTTATTCAATTCTCCCATGTAAATGCATTATTAAACTTCGGTTTGATTTTCCCATTAATATCTCTCATGTTAATTTTCTCAGGTGGCTCAAGTGGTAAAGAATCTGCCTGCCAATTCAGGAGCCACAGGAGATGCAAATTCAATCCCTGGGTCAGGAAGAACCCTTGAAGGAGGAAATGGCAACCCACTCCACTATTCTTGCCTGGAAAATCCCATAGACAGAGGAGTTTGGCAGGCTACAGTCCATGGGCTCACAAAGAGTTGGACATGACTGAGCATGCACACATGCGGTCTTACATCAGTTCAACTCATAGGCCAGCTGAGAGTAAAGCCAGCTGCTCCCTCCCAGCCCTGTGTCCTTCCTGCAGGAGGAGAAGAAAGGTTTTTTGAGCACAGAGCTATGTAGTCATGTTGTAGCCACTCATTCTGGAAAACAAACTCACTCAGAAGGACAATGCAGATAGTGGAGTGCAGTTTATTATACCAGAGCTCCAAGGCAGAGTCTCCTCTTAGCCAAGGGCCCCGACAAGTTTTGTGAAAACCTTATATACCCTAAGTGTATAAGGTTCCCTGAAGCTAGTCTGAACAAAGGAAAAAGAAAGATACAATCAAAGTTAACTGTGATCTTATGCCTTAAGCCTAGGTAGTTAACAGTGGACAATTATCAACAGGCCTATGGTCATACCTCAATAAACATAATAGAATGTATGATTCTATTCGGTTACACAGATAATTAGGGGTATTAATTAGGGTATTCTTTTAGGCAATGCAGCGCCCTGGGGCTCTTCCTTCTGGGGTCCTGGTTTTCCATTTGGTATGTCGTTTCCATAGATACTGGGCATATAGCTCAAAGTCCACAGTCTGGCCCAAGAAGGAATCCTGCTTTCAAGATGGAGTCTGTTCTGTTTCCTCATTCAGTCAGAGCAGTCAGACAGGTTTCTGCTGCCTTTTCTTCCCAGTGAATGGATGAACATGGAACCCAGCTCTTGCTCCCAGGTCCCTTTCCTGAAAATGGGCTAATAATCATCCCCCCCCTTTATTATGTATTTATTTTTTGCCCGCACTGTGACTTCGTTGCAGTGGTCAGGCTCTCTCTAGTTGCAGTAAGCAGGGCCACTCTTCCTTACGGTACGCAATGCAGGCTTCTTGTTCTGATGGCTTCTCTTATTGTGGAGCACAGATTCTAGGCTCATGGACTCAGTAGTTGTGAAGCATGGGCTTAGTTGTCCCTCAGCATGTGGAATCTTCCCGGACCAGGGATCAAACCCATGTCTCCTGCATTGGCAGGTAAATTCTTAACCACTGACTCACCAGATAAGTCCTCTTATCTTACTCCTAAACAACCAGGATGGAACTCTTTTGATATTTCAAAATTGTAGAGACAGCTAGTTTGATAAAACATCTTTTTCCAAAATTCTGACCCTGAGAGAACAGAAGTGTTCCTAAGGAGGAAGCTTGAAGTTATAACTCTTATCATGTCCTTGAAAAGTGAACTAAGCCCACATCACCTGAGCTTTCATTCAGAGTAGAACCTAAAATTGAAAGAGGAAAAAAGGAAAAAGATGCTTTTTAAAACTCAAGCAGACAATGAAGGAAACTATAAGCAGGGTGAAAACACAGCCTTAAGAATGGGAGAAAATAATAGCAAACGAAGCAACTGACAAAGAATTAATCTCAAAAATATACAAGCAACTCCTGCAGCTCAATTCCACAAAAATAAATGACCCAATCAAAAAATGGGTCAAAGATCTAAACAGACATTTATCCAGAGAAGACATACAGATGGCTAACAAACACATGAAAAGATGCTCAGCATCACTCATTATCAGAGAAATGCAAATCAAAACCACAATGAGGTACCATTTCATGCCAGTCAGAATGGCTGCTATTCAAAAGCCTACAAACAATAAATGCTGGAGTGGGTGTGGAGTAAAGGGAACCCTCTTACGCTGTTGGTGGGAATGCAAACTAGTACAGCCACTATGGAGAACAATGTAGAGATTCCTTTAAAAACTGGAAATAGAACTGCCATATGACCCAGCAATCCCACTGCTGGGCATACACACCAAGGAAACCAGATCTGAAAGAGACACGTGTACCCCAATGTTCATCGCAGCACTGTTTATAATAGCCAGGACATGGAAGCAACCTAGATATCCATCAGCAGATGATTGGATAAGAAAGCTGTGGTACATATATACAATAGAATATTACTCAGCCTTAAAAAGAATACGTTTGAATCAGCTCTAATGAGGTGGATGAAACTGGAGCCTATTATACAGAGTGAAGTAAGCCAGAAAGAAAAACACCAATACATTTTACTAATGCATGTATATGGAGTTTAGAAAGATGGTAGCAATAACCCTATATGTGAGACAGCAAAAGAGACACAGATGTATTGAACAGTCTTTTGGACTCTGTGGGAGAGGGTTAGGGTAGGATGATCTGGGAGAATGGCATTGAAAGATGTAAATTATCATATGTGAAATGAATCTCCAGTCCTGGATGGATGCATGAGACAGAGTGCTCCGGGCTGGTGCACTGGGATGACCCAGAGGGATGGGATGCAGAGGGAGGTGGGAGGGGGGTTCAGGATGGGAAACACACATACACCCATGGAGGATTCAAGTCAATGTATGGCAAAACCAATACAATATTGTAAAGTAAAATAAATTAATTAATTAATTTTAAAAAATTAAAAAGAAATAAATAACTTTGGACTAACTGGTAAGCTTGACAATGTGGAAATCATGTTGAGAGATTAATGTCATATGTAGGGGGGTTTAATAGTAGTTATATATAAAAATGAAAAAACTGAGGCAATAGCTGCCTTATTAAAAGCAAAATTTATATGAAATGAAAACTGTTAATGTGATAATCATAGTATATTACTTGACTCAGCAGCAAACAGTCATAATGGTGTAAATGCTAAATATTGATATGAACAATGTAGGGTAGCAGAATTTGCCACTCAAAAATATGCCTTTTTGTCAAAAGGATTATTTTAAGCTGGTTATTTTTAAGAAACTGCAGATACAGGAAGAGATCTGAAAACTGAGTAGAAGTTACCCTTTTGTAAGAGACATTTACCTGTATAAGAGAACTCTCCAATACTATATGATATCACTTATGTGGGTGCATGAATGCTCAGTTGTATCTGACTCTTTGCAACCCCATGGACTGTAGCCTGTCGGGTTATATGTGGAATCTAAAAAATAGTACAAATGAATTTATTGACAAAATGGAAACAAAAACACAGATACAAAACAAACTTATGGTTACAAATGGGGAAGGGAGGGAAGGATAAATTAAGAGTGTGTAATTTAAAGTTACACACCACTATATAAAAAACTACAAGGATTTATTGTATAGTTCCGGGAACTTTAATCTATATCTTATAATAACCCATGATAGGAAAGAATCTGAAAATATATATATATATGAAACACTTTTCTATACACCTGAAACTAAGACAATTTATAAATCAACTAATACTTCAGTTAAAAAAAGACAAACCTTCTTTATCTTATCCTTATCCTTGTCGTTTGTAAGGATATCTCCCTCACCATACCAGGAAGAGTATGATAAATTTACCTCTAGAAACTCCTATCAGTGAAGAAGGGAATGACGTAGATTTGCACAACATTCTTATCCTTGTTTACTGTACTTTTGTTGCACAACAACCTTACCCTTGTTTATTGTACTTGGTACTTTTCCTGGTAAACCACCGTAACTGACTCCCCCTACTCCCAGCTTCTTTTGTCTTTAGCTGAAGATGGTATTTAAGGTGGTGGCTTTGGTAATTTTGGTGAGCTACTCAGTTTTCCTTGACCTCCCCCATGTTTTCAGGAGGTATACATGTGACTAAGCTTTCTTTTTCTCCTTTTAATCTGCCTTTTGTCAATTTTATTATTAGACTGACAAAAGAACCTAGAAAGATAGAACGAATATTTTTTCTTCCCTAACACAAAAATTATGCTACATCTACATTGAAAAGTAGAAGCAAGGGGAACATCACAGCTCTGTATTTACATTTACCCTCATTTCTAAGGAGAGGGAAATGGCAACCCACTCCAGTACTCTTGCCTGGAAAATCCCATGGACAGAGGAGCGTGGTGGGCTACAGTCCATGGGGTCACAAAGAGTCGGACACAATTGAGCGACTGCACATCAAGTTTCTAAACGTTATCCCTTTAAAAAAAAACAAAGCTTTCTTTTTTATATGTAATTTTATTTATTTGTTTATTTATTTTTGGTTGTGCTGGGTCTTCGTTGCGGCACACAGTCTTCTCTAGTTGTGGTGAGTGACAGCTATTCTCTAGTTGCAGTGCACAGGCTCCTCATTGCAGTGGCTTCTCTTGTTGCAGAACATCGGCTCTAGGGTGTGTGGTCTTCAGTAGTTGCAGCTCCCAGGCTCTAGAGCACAGGCTCAATAACTGTGGCTCATGGGCCTGGTTGCTCTGCAGCATGTGGGATCTTGCAATATCAGGGATCAAACCCATGTTTCCTCCATTGGCAGGAGGATTCTTTACCATTGAGTCACCAGGGAAGCCCTCAACTTTATCACTTTTGACACTTGGGGCCACATAAATCCCTGTTGGAGGGGCTATATTGCACCCTGTAGGATGTTTAGCAACATCCCTAGTCTCTATCTACTAGAAGCCAGTAGCACTCTCTCCAGTTCAAAATCACCAATCTGCGCTAATTAAAGAGTGGTAATATAATGTCTAAAACTATTGAGGTTTTGAGGATGGAAAAGTGTGTTTCAATTACTTATTTTGCACCATCTACTCCTCATTTGGGAAGTATCCCTTTGAATAATGCATTCGCCTGAAGATTGGGGCTTAAGAGATGGCCATGTTCAACTACTTTGCAATAAAATTTGGATTTATCATTTATTTACACTAACAATCCTCATGTTAACAATAATAATATGGCATTACAGGTTTGTTTATACAGGCTTATTGGCTCTGAACTCCCTAACAATGTTTTTCTACCTCTGGGATTGGGAAAAGCACATTTCACATGGGAAATTTATTTCCTACTTTCAGGGAGACAGGGAGATCTAAGTGTCCCTCTTACATGGGCCATTTCTTTACTTATTTTCATTTAAAGTAATTAATATGGGGGGGGGGTGGTGGTGACTTCACTGGAGGTCCAGTGGTTACTCGGAATTAAAAAAAAGTAAGTGCTATGAACTGAATTATGTTCCCCACCAGATTCACATTTTGAACCCTCAACCTCCAATGTGACTCTATTAGGAGATACAACCTGTATAGAGGTAGTTAAATGAGGTCATAAGGGTAGGGCCTTACTCCGATAAGATTAGTGTCTTATAAGAAGAGGGGGGAGAGCTTGCTCTCTGTCCACCATGCAAAGACACTGAGAAGGCAGCCATCTGCAAGCCAGGAAGACAGCTCTCATTAAAAAAGAACCCTACCAAACCTTGGTCTCTGACTTCTAACCTCCAGAACTGACACAATTTCTGTTGCATGGTATCTGATGCACATTTCCTTCATTTCTTTTTTTTTTTTTTTTTTCACAAATGCCCAAATCACCACCAAATGGAAGAAATTAATGAATTGATGACCACAAGCACATAGCTCCCAGACCTACTGTCACTTAAGGATTGATAATGGTAACCCCTGTTACCTCACCATCAACCAATCAGAGAATTGTGCATGAACTGACCTCATACCCTGGGACTCCCCCTCCCAACCTTGCCTTTGTAAAAAAGTCCTTTCAAAAAAACCCATCAGGGAGTGTTTTGAGTACTAGCTGCCTTGGACTCCTTGCTTGGCACTCTGCAATAAATGTTGCACTTTTTTTTTTTTCACCACAATTAGGAGTCAGTAAATTGGCTTTACCACATGCAGGTGAGCAGATCCAAGTTTGGTTTGGCAATGTGACTTTTATACTGTGCTTTTCACAGGGTGTCCAGGTCAGAATAGAGGCAGAGTAGGATAGTGATTGCCCTTCCCAGGTGGCACTAGTAGTAAAGAACCTGCCTGCCAATGCAAGTGATATAAGAAATGCACGAGTTCAATCCGTGGATCAGGAAGAGCCCCTGGAAGAGGGCATGGCAGCCCACTTCAGTATTCTTGCCTGGAGAATCCCGTGGATAGAGGAGCCTAGTAAGCTAAAGTCCATAGAGCTGCAAAGAGTCAGACAGGACTGAAGTGACTTAGCACACAAGCATGCAGGTCAGTGATTAAAAAACAGGTACTGGAATCAAATCCTGTGTTCAAATCCCCACTTTATTACTAGTTATATGATTTTGAGCAGGTTACTAAACCTCTTTGTGGAGGGCTTCCATGCCCTCCTTTGTAAAACAGGGATAATAACAGTGCTTACCTCATGGGGTAAATGAAGTGAAATAACAGATGCCAAACACTGGAAAGAGTGTTCAGGATATACAGAAGTATCAGGAGAAATGTCTTCTTGATAGAATATTGATTATGGAAGACCTACTTTGTGAAGCTGAAAAGGAACATGAAACCAGAGTGTGGCAGAACGTGAACACCAGATAAGCAACCCCTACATTGCTCTACCAAAGCTCATTTAAGAATGATGGTTTTCAGGGACTTCCATCCCAGTCCAGTAGTTAAAACTCTGCACTCCCATTGCAAGGGGCACAAATTCAATCCCTTGTCCAGGAACTAAGATCCTGTAAGGAGTGGCAAAAAATAAAAAATTTAAAAAAAAAATGGTTTCCAATTCCCTCATTCTAAATCCCTTGGCCTCCTCCCCATTTAGAAATCAAAGCTATTGACCTTTCCTCCTTCACCAGGATCCTTTGAAGTACATGTTTTACTCTAATCTTTAGTGGAGCTTCGGGGCCTCAGTAATTCATCAGCTCCTTTTATCATGCCACAGCATTTCTGATCAAACAGAATTTGAGGAGAAGGCAGAATCCATCCTGTCAAACAGTAGACAAAGAAACTCTCATAATAGCTCAGTGTTCTCACATGGCCTCAAGTCTTAGGTTGTCCTGGAATGCTCCTAATCTGTAGAAAGGCACCAAGTGTCTTGAATATAGAAAAGAGACACATAATAAAAGGACAAGTTTGGCAGTTAAATGTATCCGTGTCTTATAAATTCAGAATTGTACTGATTGCATTTTTAAAAATGCTTTTATAGTATGGGTTGGTAGAGGGATCAGCACATTTTTTTTCTGCAGAAGGTTGGATAGTAAATATTAATATTTCAGGTGTTTTTGGACTATATAGTCTTTGTCTCAACTATTCATCTCTGTCAGTGTAAGGAGAACAGCCACAGGCAGTAATAAACAAATGGGTGTGACTGTGTTGCAATAATGTGTTATGTACAAAAGCAGGTGGAAAGCCAGTTTTGGCCCAAGGGGCATAATTTGCCAAACACTAGCCTAGTAGAGTTTCTCAAACTTGAGTCATGTCTGTACCACCTTCATCAGTTCCACCTTCATAGTTACTTCTAAATCTATGCACGTCTATAATCTTGTTGATTATAAAATTATAATTCTATTTTTAAATAAAGTGAACGTTGCTCAGTGGTGCTTGCGACCCCATGAACTGTAGCCTGCCAGGCTCCTCTGTCCATAGAATTCTCCAGGTCAGAATACTGGAGTGGGTAGCTGTTGCCTTCTCCCAGGGGACCTTCCCAACCCAGGGATCGAACCCAGGTCTCCCGAATTGCAGGCAGATTCTTTACCAGCTGAGCTACTGGAACAAGTAGACTGTAAAATATAAATATTATTAAGTAAAAGGAAAATTAGAATAGCTTGTACTAAAAGTGAAAGTGAAAGTGAAGACACTTAGTCGTGTCTGACTCTTTGCAACCCCGTGGACTGTAGCCCACCAGGGTCCTCCGTCCATGGGATTCTTCAGGCAAGAATACTGGAGTGGGTTGCCATTTCCTTCTCCAGGGAATCTTCCCGACCCAGGGATCAAACCCAGGTCTTCCGCATTGCAGGCAGACGCTTTAACCTCTGAGCCACCAGGGAAAGTTTACCTTAAAAAATAAACAATTAAAACCAAGCATCACAATCAAAATGCTAATGAGGAAATCAACAAGGTAGCAGAATAGAAGGATATGACCTAACCTCTTAACAAAAACACCAAAATCAAGTTGAACAATAATAAACCAAAAAAAGCTGGAACCTACCAAAAAAGATACCCTACATCCAGAGACAAATAAGAAGACACAATGAATTGATAGGAGGAATACAATTGCAATAAAATGCTAACTGACATTTCTAGAAGTGAGGTTTACCTATAAAGACAAAGGTCCCTAACAGAACTAATCTCAACTGTACGTTGCTCATTCCACCTTAGCCATTGTGGCCTTAAGATCTCTCCTTACATCATCCCCATCATTATAGGACCTGTTGTTGTTGTTGTTCAGTCGCTAAGTCATTTCCAGCTCTTTGCAACCCCATGGACTTCAGCACACCAGGCTTCTTTGTCCTTCACCATTTCCCTGAGTTTGCTCAAACTGCATAGTCCACTGAGTCAGTAATGCTACCCAACCATTTCATCCTCTGTCGACCCTTTCTCCTCCTGCCTTCAATCTTTCCCAGCATCAGAGTCTTTTTCAGTGAGTTAACCCTTCACATCAGGTGGCCAAAGTAATGGAGCCTCAGAATCAGTCCTTCCAATGAATATTCAGGATTGATTTCCTTTAGGATTGACTGGTTTGATCTCCTTGCAATCCAAAGGACTCTCAAGAGTCTTCTCCTGTACCACAGTTCAAAGGCATCAATTCCTTGGTGCTCAGCCTTCTTTACAGCCCAACTCTCACATCCACACATGACTACAGGAAAAACGATAGCTTTGACTTACACGGACATTTGTAGGCAAAGTGATGTGTCTGCTTTTTAATAAGCTGTCTAGGTTTGTCTGCAGACACCATATGCGGTGATTCTGGAGCCCAAGACAATAAAGGCTGTCACTGTTTCATGTGCATGAGCTATTTTGCCCACCCAGAATGTTTGTCCCTGTTTCTTTACCTGGTTACCTCTGTCAAGGAGGAAGACATTTTCTTCTACCCCTCCAGGTTCTTCTGGCTAGTCTAAGAACTAAATTGACAAGAGACAGATTAACAGGAGAAAGCCAAACAAAAGTTTAGCAACATGTACATGTGGAGACCCTGGAGAATTGAGTAATTCACTAAACTGGCCAAAGCCCTCACCTTAAATACCATCTTCAGCTAAATACAAAAGAGGATGTTGGGTATAGTGGTTTGGAATTTCAAAGGGGAGGAAGCCAATTTACACTGTGATGCAAAAGCAAATGTTTGGTAAACAGATGTTCACTGGACTGTGCAGACAAAGGAACACAGAGCGGACTCTCATCTCTAGGCTCTGCCAAGTTTTCCCCACCACACTCAATCCATAGTCTTTGCAAATATTGCTGGTGGTTGCTCTATTCTGGGAACAGGTCCTCAGTCTAAATTCTTTTAGAGACTTCCCTGATGGTTCAATGGTCAAGAATTTGCCTGCCAATGCAGAAGACTTGGGTTTGATCCCTGTTTCAGGAAGATTCCATATGCTGTGGGGCAACTAAACCTTCCAGTCACAACTTCTGAAGCCCATGCTCCCTAGAGACTGTGCTCCACAAAAAGAGAAGCCACTGAAATGAGAAGCCTGTGCAGAGCAACTAGAGAGTAGCACCCACTCTCTGTGACAAAAGAAAAGTCCGAGCAGCAACAAAGACCCAGCAGAAACAAAAATTAATTAATTTTTAAAAAATGGACTAAAGGAAGTGTTGTTTTAATGAAAAGCATGTTGTTAAATAAAAGCTGCTTCACTAGTTTCAGTCTTTACTCAAGTGTCTCTTCTCAATGGGGCCCATTCTGACTACATTGACAGTTGCAATCTGCCAACACCTCCTCCAGGAACTCTTGACCACCCTCTCCCCAGTCTTTTTTCCTCTTTCCAGAACACTTACTGCCTTCCAACTTTCAATTTGTTGGTTGATGATTTATTGTTTATCTCTGCACTAGACTTTCCACAGGAGGAATCTTTGTCTCTTTTCTTCACAGACACATCTCCACTGTCTAGAACAGTACATGGCCATATTCGAACTCAATAAATACATGCTGGATAGAAGATTTAAAGGCAACATAGACTACAAAATTCCTTCTTATAGAAACATTATGAACTACAAACATTTAACAAAAATCTGAACAAAAAAAGAGGGGAATAGCAAATGTATAAAAGATATTATCTTAATATCATACCTGGGGCAAAGGAGCAAAAAGAGTTAAACTATGGCACTAAGAAGCAAGCTGGGTTTACTTCTTGGTGCATGTCTAGGCAACATAGGAATAGTCCTACAAAGGGAAAAATCAAACTCTACTTCCAATTTCCATTATGATTTGCATGTAAATAGCAAGATATTTTTCCATTTATGAATCTGAAATTCTTAATTCTATATGAGATGTTTAAGTGGAAATCAATATTTTGTCTTCATAACGCACATTTCAGAATTAAGCTTATGCTGTCACCTTATTACTGTAGAGGCCACATCACTGATTCAGTGTTAAATCATCTAATTTCATTAAACTAATGTCAAAGTTAATAGAACATGGAAACCTTATATATATATATGTATATATATACACACACACACACAATATCTTTACATGATTTAAAAATATGTCTTAAAGCTAGAAAACTACAACATATATAACTTTGCTTCTAGTGTATTTTTTTAAAGATGTATGCAGTCTCTTCCATAGGTGAATACATATTTCTTTTCAGAAATTGGATGTAAACAATCAACCATGTTTTACAAAATGGGTTCTTCTGGGCATTGCATGTTTAAATTGGTTTATACAAAATCTTAAACCATTTTAAATGCTCAAGAAACTCATTATTAAAAGAAACCTTCCAGTGGAAAGAGAATTAACTTAAACACCTGTTTTCCTTTCATTTTAACCCAACTGGGGATATGGTATGCTAATTTTGCTTCTTTCCTGTTCTCAGAGCAATTGAAAAAAAGAAATTGTTTCATGTTTGGATTTAAGCAGAGAGTAGAAAAGGCAGCTGTAAATTATCAATATGAATGAAAAAAGCCCTCAACTGATGACAACTTTCATTTTGTTGACACATAGAAACTTTCCCTTGCTCTATATAGGTAAATGTTTTCTCTTTCATTATGTGATCTTTATATTTAACGTTCCAAACCAGTACCACTTCACTCTTATTCAAAAAGGCAACGCATCTCTTTTGCTTAATACCAGCCAACACCCCAACTGGGAACAATGAAAGGCTGGTCTTCCAAGTTCTTCCTTTTATGTCAATAGAGTCCCACTTCCATGACAACTGTGAAATAACTAGTGATGCCAGAAATGCCATAAAATTGTTTAACTCTGTTAAACATATTCCTTTAAAAGATCCTGTTAAAAATGATACTGTATATGTGTATAGTACAAAAAAGAAATCAATGAACCATTCATTTACTTAACATTTCAACCTTCTACTTTCATCAGGTAGAAAAATGTTTAGTAAAATTGCTTATTAACCATTTGTTGAAATAATATTAATTTGCTGTGTTTATTGGTCATAAAAAATTCCAGTTATCATTTTTTAGAAAAGAAAGGGCACTGAGTTGAGAGATAAAAAGTAACCACCTGGGGTCTCAGCTTCCAGCCCATCTATACATTTGATGTTCAGTCTTGGACATGTTATTTGGTCTTGCTGAATCTTGGTTTCTTCATCTGCAAAACAAAAGAACTGTACTGTATTATCCCTTAGGGATTTCTCACTGTATAAATCATCCAAATATTAGTTTTTAAACTCATTTTTAAATTCCCAGAGAAGTGTTATTAACAATTACCCTAGAAATATTATTTTATTTTTAAAAAACTTTGTGATACATAGGCACAGTTTTATATCAGTTGTGCAAATGGAAGAGGAACTTGTTGACAGGAAAATAATTGGATTGGAGCCATGGACACCCAAGAGTAAAACTCCCAGATTCATGCTCCACAGTTCCTGAAGTTACCAACCTGTACAACTTTAGATGATATAAGCAGATCAAGAATCTATATGAGGAACTTTCCTCATGGTCCATTGGTTAAGAATCTGCCTGCCAGTGCAGGGGACACAGGTTCACTCCCTGGTCCAGAAAGATCTACCTGCCAAGGAGCAACAAAGCTAGTGTGCCACTAATACTGAACCTATGTGCTGCAACTACTGAAGCTTGCATGCCTAGAGCCTGTGCAACAAGAGAAGCTACTGCAAAAGACCCAGTACAGCCAATAAATAGATAAAGAAAAATAAATTTTAAAAAGAATCTATATGAAAATTTTTTTTAAATGTATGCCCCCAAGGTACGACCTGGTGACTGAACAAGAGCAACAATAGCATTTGTTTATACTTATGATTTTAATTCTAAAGCCATAAAATGTTCTGTACAGGACTCTTAAACTATAACAGTACACAAAAGGAAATTGTACCCATAGAAAATACATCAGGAGTGAACTGCAATGAAATTTTGGATAATTACATGTGTTAACATAGGTTCATCAGTTGTAACAGATGCACCACTCTGGGGGAGGCTGTTAATAAAGGAAGAGGCTATCTGTGTGTGGGGGCAGGGAATATATGGGAAATCTCTATACCTTCAATTTTGCTGTGAATCTAAAGTGTTCTAAAAATAATAATATCTCAATTTTAAAAAGGGAAACTGAAAATCAGTGTAATTTCTGTGAGTATAATTTCTGTTTTGGAGTAAATTATATGAAATCATATATGCTTATTTATTTGCTTAAGAACTGGTCCAAAAGAAATTTTAATTTATTTTACAGTTCTGCATTGCTTACATTTTTTCAATATTTCCTATTGTTAAATTTTTTAAATTAATGCTAAACCGTATTTGGGCTTTCCATGTGGCTCTAGTGGTAAAAAACAAACAAACACCTGTCAATGCTGGAGACTTAAGAGATGCCAGTTTGATCCCTAGGTTGGGAAGATACCCTGGAGAAGGAAATGGCAACCCACTCTAGTATTCTTGCCTGAAGAATGCCATGGAAGAGGAGCCTGGCAGGCTACAGTCCATGGAGTTACCCAAAGGGCACCAAATTATAAATTGTTTTATAAGAGTATAAACTTATGTCAATATTGAGTCCATATTTCTGCTAAACTGGCCTTTAAATCATAGCCCATAGGCAAAGAATCCCATAAACCCAAGCACTTGCCCTATTTTGGTATTATATTAATAGATTTCTTCTTATCTATGAAGAACATTAGGGACATTGAAAATAATTACAATTAGAATCAAAGAATATTAGTGTTTGGAAGGTACTAATAAAAACCAACAATTATTAAGTGTTCAATATTTGTCATCTATCTTTCCAAGGGGTTTTTCTATTGCAACTTGTTTTGTCCCCCACAATATTATTGTTAGACCCATTATACAGCTAAAGAAATAGAGAAACAGAGTTGGAATAACATAACCAAGGTTACCTGTAGTAAGTGGTAGAGCTGGGATTTGAAGCAAGTTATTGAGCTACAGACCCTTATCTATTAACCACTTACTAACTAGCATTCCTTCCAGGGGAATTCTTTTGATGGTTTAAAAATAGAACACATCATAAGGTGGTCTTTTTTATAGGAGCAGTTTAAGGAATTTGAGAGTTTTTATTTTTAATTATTGAACCCAAGTCTACTTCCTTGTATCTTGTACCCAATCGTCTTGGTACATCTGTCCAGAATGACATAGAACAAGTCAGAGAATCAGAAATATTTGAGTCATAAAGAATCATAAAAATTACACTGTTAGGACATCTTTCACATACTTCTTCACATGAGTGGAATTCAGAGAGAGTTACCATATCTTTCTGTTTTACTCTTGAAGCTTCATTTTCCCTATTTCTTCAACCTGGTCTCATTCTTTGGGAAACACAGTTCAAAGTGTCTCTGTTTTAACTTTTTATTTTATATTGGAGAATAGCCATTTAACACCATTGTGATAGTTTCATGTGGATCACAAAGGGACTCAGCCATACATTTACAGGTATCCACTCCCCTCCAAACTCCGCTCCTATCCAGGCTATCACATAACATTGAGCAGGGTTCCCTGTGCTATACAGTAAGTCCTTGTTGGTTATGCATTTTAAATATAGCACTGTGCATATTTTTCTCAATTTCTTTGACCTGAGCTCATTCTTTGGAAAACACAGCAGATTGTCAACGTTTTTCTTTTTTGATGGGCAGAATTGAATTTAGCATTCAAAATTTGGTATACACCAAAATCAAAGAAATTATTTCTTAATTCAGGTAATGATATGGTTTGATAGAAAGAACTTCTCTGCCCATATGTGTGTATCTCATCCTAATACTGGACTAGTGTGATATGACATAATTATCCTATTAATGCCAAAGTGCACTGTCATACCAATCACATGAGTAGACATTGGGGTCTCATGGTAATGAAATCATCATTCCAGTGTCAAAAATCCATGGAATAGAAACGTTCTGGGAATAGAATTACGACACAGAAGAAAATTTACAATGAAAAATAGATGGACCATCTTCTTTGTTCCACTTTGGGTCTTTCTGAAGGGTTCAGAGGGCTCTTGGCTGAAGAGGCAAATGGGTGGTTAGCAAGGAGAAACAATGCTATGGCTGGACAGGAGGTCACATGAGGGGACCCTGGGGAAAGCCAGAGTTCTGTTTTCTGAGAAGAGCCAACCTGGAGACTAATTATTTATGGTAGTCTTTGGGTAGAAACTGTCTCCAGTTTCCTGGAACCTTAAATTATGGCTTGTGCTAGAATAAGGACAGATGGGGGTACAGCTTGTTGGTGCCAGAGCAATCTCTTTAAGGTAAGAGAAGAGTTGTGAAGTCCAGCAGCACTGCCTGTCCGGAGCCCCTCTGTCCGTTGCCAAGCCTGAAGAATTAGAAAGTTATTCCATTAAGAGAGCTGGTGAGTTTCCCTGTAGCAGGCTAATCTTTTTAGCTTTTCAACAGTTATGTTACACTTTAAAATCACGATAAACTTCAGGTCAACTGGGCTTACCTGGTGGCTAGATGTTAAAGAATCTGCCTGCAGTGCAGGAGCTATTGGTTTGATCCCTGGGTTGAGAAGGTCCCCTGGATAAAGGAATGGCTATGCATGCCAATATTCTTGCCTGGAGAATTCCATAGACAGAGATGCCTGAAAGGTTCCAGTCCATGGGGTGTCGAAGAATCAGACACAACTGAACAACTTTCACTTCCGGATCAACTAAAATGCTCAGAACATTTTCAGATGTCTCCATTGTACATATACTGTATCTGTTCAAATTATATATTTTAACCAAAAAAAAAGAGAGCTCGTAGTTTTTAAATTAATTTTTTCCCAAATGTTCCAGCATGTCAAGATCTTAGTTTGATTGATTATAGCGCTAGTGAGCTCTACCAACTTTAGTCACAATTCAAACTGAATGAATGTGTTAGTATATATCTTCAAACAAACCATTTGTTAAAAAGATAAATAAGATAGGGTCAAGGACAGAAACTTGTTTCATTTTTTTGACCAGCCTTGAAATGAATTCAGTTAATCTTATGGTATGTATTTCATCATCACATCTTCAAGAATATCATAGGAAGCTTGTCAAATGCCTCACTGCACTTAAAATATACTAATCTCATAATATTACTTGAAAAATTAAAAAAGAAAAAATAGATTAGTTTAGTATTAAACATACCTTATGGTTCTTATGATCAACTGATTCCTTTCTAAAATACCAATGTCTCTATTCAGTACTTGTTTGCACTTTTTGTTAAGAATCATTTCAGTACTAACAGAATTCACACTCTTAGTTTTTGAAAATATGAACAGCATTAGTCCATCAATCCATTTTCTCCTTATGGAAGAGAAAAAAACAAGCAACATATCAGAATACTCTTCCATAAACATTCTCTTTTGCTGGTTCTGGAGATTAGCCAACTGCAACAGTGCGATAGCTATGACAAACATATTATCAGATATGCTTCCTCTGTCTTGATAGCTCCCAATACATATGACCCACTCAACAAAGTGGGGAAATATTTTTTAACGTGTTGGCTGGTTTAGTTTATGCATTCTTTGGACCCATCCTCCAGTATTCTGATTCAGCTTTCTTCAAGAGGGATCCAGAAATCCCCAGGTACCTCCAATGAACAGTTGAGTTCAGGAACTATTATGCTCATTTGTGCGTGCTAAGTCACTACAGTCGTGTCCGAATCTTTGCAACCCCATGGACTGTAGCCCACCAGGCTCATCTGTCCAATATTCTAGGCAAGAATACTGGAGTGGGTTGCCATGGCTTCCTTCAGGGGATCTTTCCAACCCAGGATCAAACTGGCAACTTTTACATCTCCTGCATTGGCAGTCAGGTTCTTTACCACTAGCCCTACCTGAGAAGCCCATCATGCTCATGCCTACATTTTTCTTTTCTTGGATATGATGCTGCAAATTATTTAGTTAGAGAACTAATATGATTACCATAATTCATAGATTTCCATGACATTTCTGAGCATTTTAAACATTTTAAAAATTGGAACGTATCTTACCATTGATGTTTCATGATTTCACTGAGAGAATTTTTTCTTTCTTTCTTCCTGATACTTAACAGAAGTAAGAAAAATAAAAATTAACAGAAAGAAAAAAAAAAAATCTTCCTGATACTTTGCAAAAGCACGGCGACTGCAACAGACCGTGAAGAAGCGCGGTGAGAGGAGCTACCCCACATCCGAGGAGCGTCGGCTGCAAAGGCGCAGGAGGGCCGAGAGGAGCTACTCCACGTTCAAGGTCAGGAGGGGCGGCCGTGAGGAGATACCCCTCGTCCAAGGTAAGGAACAGCGGCTGCGCTTTGCTGGAGCAGACATGAAGAGATACCCCACATCCAAGGTAAGAGAAACCCAAGAAAGACAGTAGGTGTTGCAAGAGGGCATCAGAGGGCAGACGCACTGAAACCATAATCCCAGAAAACTAGCCAATCTGATCACAGGACCACAGTCTTGTCTAACTCAATGAAACTAAGCCATGCCCTGTGGGGCCACCCAAGATGGTAGGGTCATGGTGGAGAGGTCTGACAGAATGTGGTCCACTGGAGAAGGGAATGACAAACCACTTCAGTATTCTTGTCTTGAGAACCCCATGAACAGTATGAGAAGGCAAAATGATAGGATACGGAAAGAGGAACTCCCCAGGTCGGTAGGTGCCCAATATGCTACTGGAGATCAGTGGAGAAATAACTCCAGAAAGAATGAAGGGATGGAGCCAAAGCAAAAACAATGCCCGGTTGTGGATGTGACTGGTGATAGAAGCAAGGTCCGATGCTGTAAAGAGCAATATTGCATAGGAACCTGGAATGTCAGGTCCATGAATCAAGGCACATTGGAAGTGGTCAAACAGCAGATGGCAAGAGTGAACGTCGACATTCTAGGAATCAGCGAACTAAGATGGACTGGAATGGGTGAATTTAACTCAGATGACTATTATATCTACTACTGTGGGCAGGAATCCCTTAGAAGAAATGGAGTAGCCATCATGGTCAACAAAAGAGTCCAAAATGCAGTACTTGGATGCAATCTCAAAAATGATAGAATGATCTCTGTTTGTTACCAAGGCAAACCATTCAATATCACAGTAATCCAAGCCTATGCCCCAACCAGTAACGCTGAAGAAGCTGAAGTTGAACAGTTCTATGAATTTTTTTTTTTATTTCTTCCTGATACTTTCCCAAAGAAAGGCAATGCCAAAGAATGCTGCAACTACCGCACAACTGCACTCATCTCACACTCTAGTAAAGTAATGCTCAAAATTCTCCAAGCCACGCTTCAGCAATACATGAACTGTGAACTTCCAGATGTTCAAGCTGGTTTTAGAAAAGGCAGAGGAACCAGAGGTCAAATTGCCAACATCTGCTGGATCATCAAAAAAGCAAGAGAGTTCCAGAAAAACATCTATTTCTGCTTTATTGACTATGCCAAAGCCTTTGACTGTGTGGATCACAATAAACTGTGGAAAATTCTGAAAGAGATGGGAATACCAGACCACCTGACCTGCCTCTTGAGAAACCTGTAAGCAGGTCAGGAAGCAACAGTTAGAACTGGACATGGAACAACAGACTGGTTCCAAATAGGAAAAGGAGTACATCAAGGCTGTATATTGCCACCCTGCTTATTTAACTTATATGCAGAGCACACCATGAGAAACGCTGGGCTGGAAGAAGCACAAGCTGGAATCAAGATTGCCAGGAGAAATATCAATAACCTCAGATATGCACACGACACCACCCTTATGGCAGAAAGTGAAGAGGAACTAAAAAACCTCTTGATGAAAGTGAAAGAGGAGAGTGAAAAAGTTGGCTTAAAGCTCAACATTCAGAAAACTAAGATCGTGGCATCTGGTCCCATCACTTCATGGGAAATAGATGGGAAGACAGTGGAAACAGTGTCAGACTTTATTTTTCTGGGCTCCAAAATCACTGCAGATGGTGATTGCAGCCATGAAATTAAAAGACGCTTAATCCTTGGAAGGAAAATTATGGCCAACCTAGATAGCATATTCAAAAGCAGAGACATTATTTTGCCAACAAAGTTCCATCTAGTCAAGGTTATGGTTTTTCCAGTAGTCATGTATGGATGTGAGAGTTGGACAGTGAAGAAAGGTGAGCACCGAAGAATTGATGCTTTTGAACTGTGGTGTTGGAGAAGACTCTTGAGAGTCCTTTGGACTGCAAGGAGATCCAAGCAGTCCATCCTAAAGGAGATCAGTCCTGGGTGTTCATTGGAAGGACTGATGCTGAAGCTGAAACTCCAATACTTTGGCCACCTCATGCAAACAGTTGACTCATTGGAAAAGATCCTAATGCTGGGAAGGATTGAGGGCAGGAGGAGAAGGGGATGACAGAGGATGAGATGGCTGGATGGCATCACCAACTGGATGGACATGGGTTTGGGTAGACTTTGGGAGTTGGTGACGGACAGGGAGGCCTGGCGTGCTACAATTCACGGTGTCACAAGGAGTCGGACATGACTGAGTGACTGAACTGAACTGAACTGAACCTGATACTTAACAAGATGGTGCACCTTACAATTGATAGTGCGTTAGATTCAGTGATATAGAGTTGTGGAATATCCCTGGGGGTACACGGTTAAAGCACTCTGCTGCTAATGCAAGGGGCTCTGGCTCAATCCCTGGTTTTGGAATAAGATCTTGCAGCTTGCCACACAGCATTGACAAAAATAATAATTCAGTTGTTCCAGGTTGTAAATTAATTTTACTGCATTTCCCAGTCACAGACTCATCTTTAACCTTTAAGTACTTGGGAAATAAATTTGTAGTCACCAGGTGGAATTCGCTGAGAACATGTAAGAGGAAGCACACATTTCCTTAGGCCTACTGGAAAAATCAACACTTTTGTATAGTAAGAAAAGACAATAGTTTTGGGAAACAAAAACTGAGAAAAAGAAATGAGGGGGATCTGGGAGGAACTAAAGGCTATTTCAAGCCCTGAGTTTTACATGGCCACAGGTGAGTGTTTAGTGATAATAATTTGAAAATTATGTTTAATAAATTACAGAGGAAAAAATTTTATTGCTATGTAGTAGCCTTTTGCACGTGAACTTGGGAGAATTCAGGGAGATGGTGAAGGAGAGGGAGGTCTGGCAAGCTGCAGTCCATGGAGTTGCAAAGAGTTAGATATGACTTAGCAACAACAACAGCAGCAGTCTTTTATTTTCTTACCCTCAGGAAAGCTTCCTGAATAGGAGGTACAACAAAAGTAAAACTAATACACAGAGGCCAGACTGTGGACCACTTGTGCACTTGGGAGTAGGGTATACAATGAAGCAAGTGACAGGGTCACAGCAGGAAAAACATAAGTACTGACCTGCATCTTTAATTGTAAAAGAAGGAAACAAAAGAGTCAATAAGTATCTTCTGGCAGAACAGGAACTTGGGAACATGACCCTTTCAACTCTACTACTGTATCAAGCTCCCTCTTCGGACCCCAAAGCAAAGTGGCTTTCTTGAACCTTGGAAATTCAGACTTTTAAAAACTGTTGACATCTTTTCAGTAATCTAAGAAACTTAAGTGTCTTCCAGTTACGTGATGCTAACTACATTTCTGTGACAAGTCTACTCTTTTTTTCACTTTATGGAAGCAATGTTTTTCAGCAACAATATAGTTTATCTTGGGAAGAAAGTTTGACCTCAAGCAATCTCCCTTTTATTTCCTTCCAATGATTCAAAAAGAAATAAAAGCAACACAAAAACCAATTTAAATTGCCTTCTCAAGACCATGGCAAAAATCCAAGACTGCCGTCAAATCTTGCAGTGGTCTTGGTTTAAGGATCATTAAAATACATCTAAAAAAAACAAATCCAGCTTAGCAAAAAAAGCAAAAATCTTTTACCATAGATTCCAGATACCCACTTGGAGAATTCCATGGACAGAAGAGACTGATGGACTACAGTCCATGGTACAAAGAGTTGGACACGACTGAACCACTAACACCTTCACTTTTTTCTTTCCACATATATAAACAGAAAGCTGTATAGGTATTAGAAAAAACGAAACAACATTGTTCTTAACTTTCCTCCATTTAGTTAGCATTATTTAACACCAGTAGAGAGACTTCCGTAGTGATCCAGTGGCAAGACTCCGTGCTCCCAGTGCTCCCATGGGTCCTGGGTTCGATACATGGTCAGAAAACTACATCTCATAGGCCACAGCTAAAGATCCCACGTGCCAGCAATGGAGACTGAAGATCCAGCATGCCGTAAGTAAAACCTGACAAAGCCAAGTACATAAATAAATATTTTAAAAAATAAAATGAATAAAATAAAACCAGTAGAAAAAGATGGCACTGAAGAGCAACGGTCTTATCACTAAATGGCTAAATTGGATACTTAAAGAGGAAAAACACAATTAATCTTGACCCTACCTTTCACATAGGAAAATTAACTCTAGGTTGAATGCAGGCCTAAATATGAGATATAGAACAGTAAATCTTCTAGAAGATAACATAGAATGAACTAATGACCTTGGTCTAGGCAGAGATTTCTTAAGCAGGGCACAAATCTACTCCCCTTAGGAAAAAAGATTGATAAATGGGGCTATATTGAAATTAGGAACTTCTGTTCTTTGAAAGAAAGTATTAGGATAAGAAAAAGTGAAAGCCATCAGACTGGAAGTGAATCTGCTGGTGGACATTTAGGTTAGATTAGTGCTGCTATACTTGGGTCACCTGATGTGAAGAACTGACTCATTGGAAAAGACCCTGATGCTGGGAAAGACTAAAGGTGGGAGGAGAAGGGGATGACAGAGGATGAGATGGTTGAATGGCATCACCAACTCAATGGGCATGAGTTTGAGTAAGCTCCAGGAGTTGGTGATGGACAGGGAAGCCTGGCGTGCTGCAGTCCATGGGGTCGCAAAGAGTTGGACACGACTGAGCGACTGAACTGAACTGACTGAGTGCTGCTATAGACATTCTTGAAGGCGTTTTTTGGTGCACTTCCCATCCATTTCCTTGTATATAAAGTAGGAGTGGTTTAATACATAAATTAGCATATACAGTCATACAGCAGCATATTTACATCAATAAAAAAATAAACTACTAGTACAACAATAGGAATACATCTCACAAAAGCAAAAATGGAGGGAAATGCAAGCACAAAAGAGTAAATACTGTGTGATTTTATTTATATCAATGTATAAAATAGAAAAATAAATCTATAATCATAAAATTCAGACAGGAATTACCTTGCTTCTATAACATAAACTGATCCTGCACAGTTTGATGAATTGCAACTTTTCTTCAGAGTTGGTTGTTACTGCTAACTTTTTTAATATTAAAATTTTCATTAGGAATTATATTTCACGGTTGGCTCTGACCATAAAATAAAAAATTTAGCAGTTCAGATGTTTAACAGACTATAGAACTCAGTTTTTACTCATCTCTGTAGGGAATCCATATTACTACATACTCATTTGAGTTTGATGGAAAAGTAAAAAAGAAAACATAGAGCTTCACCATAGAAGTACACTGGCCACCAACAAAGGCAGTCCCTGGTCTAATGTCACTCTTTAGAGGCCCCTCCATGGCATAAAAAATGGGCTATGGAATGTAGTTGAGCAGACTCCTAACATGGAAGACATCCCATTAACATTGAGAGGATGAGTGGCAACTTTTCATCCTCTGGAAACTGAGGACCAGGAAGAAGCAGCAACCTTGCCCTTATCACAACCAATAGTGGCTTCCACATCCCCACTGATCCTATAATACACACATCTTTAATCCTAAAGTACTCTTTATTAAATGCAAATAATAAACTACACCTGGTAATTTTATGATTCTAAGGAATTATTAGCAATGATAAAGCAGAAGTCACACAGAAACTGAATGGTTTATGGATGGAAACTAAACTTTGGGTGATGAGTATGCTTGAGTCTATAAAGAAGCCAAAATATAATGTTGTACACATGAAACTTGTATAATGTCATAAATCAATGTTACCTCATTTAAAAATGAAAATAAAAAGGAATGGTTTCCATGGCTGATTCATGTCAATGTATGGCAAAAACCACTACAATATTGTAAAGTAATTAGCCTCCAACTAATAAAAATAAATGGAAAAAAAAAGGAATGGTTTGGGGACTTCCCTGGTGGTCCAGTGGTTGAGACTCCAAGCTATTAGTGCAGGGGGCCTGGGTTTGATCTCTGGTTGGGGAACTAGATACTACATGCGGCAACTAAGAGTTCATATGCCACAACTAAAATCCCACATGCCGCAATGAAGATCTCACATGCCACATCTAAGACCCTAACTGCCAAACATATAATCAGAGAGCCAATAGGAATTTGCTGTGTGACTCAGGGGCTCTGTAACAACCTAGAGGTATGGGAAGGGGTGAGAGGTGTGAGGGACGTTCAAAAGGGAGGGGTATATATGTGTATGCCTATGACTTATTCACATTGACATATGGCAGGAACAAGTGCAATATTATAAAGCAATTATCCTTCAATTCAAAATAAATATTCTTTTTTTAAAAGAAGTGATTTGGAAGCATGTCCATTTCTCGCAACTCTACATACCCCAGATACCCAATTCACTGGCAGGAAGCAAGAGGTTGGTTAACCTGATTTCCTAACAGAAACTGGGGAGACTGGGAGACTCATTTATAAGCCACAAATAATGGCCATGTTGGAGTTGGAGGTGAAGGTACAAGACACAAAGAAGCAAGAAAAAAGCACCTTAGAACAGATACCCAGAGACAGGAGGGGAAGGAAGAGTTAGGAAGTTAGGAAGTAGAAGCAGCTTAGCCAGTGCATACAGTGAGGTCAAGCCTGAAGCAGGCTAAATAGGCTTCTAGGATGGCTCTGGGAATGACAGTTGGAGAAAGTAGGGAAAAGCAGAAAGGAGGGGAAGAAATGAAGAACAAAACCTATGTTCAACTAATGAGAAGATGAGTGTTGGTGGTAGAGAATTAAACCAGGTGTGGGAAAAAGAACCTGGTAGTGTCTATAGATTAAAGATAAAATCTTTTCCAATATATATCAGTTCTTCTAAACTGAGAATTATAAGCCCCATCATAACCGCAAGAAAGCCAGCTAATTTCTACAAACAAAACAGCAAAACTCTTATGATGGATAGAGGAAATCTGTATCAGTGACAGAATGGGGAATCCAAGTTTTGGAGAGATAATTTCCCACCCCTGTCCCTTCCACTGGGGGCTTCCCTGGTGGCTCAAATGGTAAAGAATCTGCCTGCAATGCATGAGACGTGGGTTCAACCCATGAGTCAGAAAGATCCCCTGGAGAAGGGAATGGCTCCCCACTCCAGTATTCTTTTCTGGAGAATTCCATGAACAGAAGAGTCTGGTGGGCTATAGTCCATAGGATCTCAGAATCAGACATGTCTGAGAAACTAACACACACACATACATACACACACGTACCTCCCGGTGTAGCCACTAAGCTTCGGGAGCCAGATACTACATGCTGCAACTAAGAGTTCACATGCCACAGAGCCACACGCCCATCCCCTCTAATCTTCCCATTTTGCCTCCTAGGCCAACCAGAACTTGTGTTAGTCATATGTTTTATGTTCTGTATAGTGTGATGTTTTGATCTCTGGCCGGTGAGAGACCACCCCTCCCAGGATTAGCCATTCTTAGAGATAGCAAAAGGTATGCTATCTGGTACGCAGACAGCTGGGTGCACAGCCCTGCCTTAATCATGCCAGGGCCAGTAGCCGGGCAACTAGAGATCACCACTAGAGCCCAAAGTCCACCGAAATTATTCAAACGATTTAATCCTAAACTCTTCACCCAGCCCTGCCTTGCCTTTCCCATGCAAACCCCATGAGGGCTATGACCTAGTACTCCCTGGCCCACACCCATCCCCACTGCTCCCTGACCAACACCTGGTGCTGCTCAGGTGTTGTGTAGTGAGCCACATCTCTTGTTCCTAGAGAGAGTATGAGTAACTTTAAACTTGGTTTTCAATGACATCAACTACTCCGTAACATCACTCAGTCAGCCTCTTAAATTAAGACCCAGACACAAAACAAACCTCTCCATCCACTCATTCTAGACCTGTTTCTGACTCCACTCTTGCATCACCATCCCGTTACATTCAGTCCCTGCATCTCCCTCCCTGCTCCCTCACCCTGACACTTGATCTTTGACCCCTGCTTTCTTCCTCTCTCCTCACCCAGTCCCTGCCTCAATCCAGCCCACACTCAGATGCCTTTTCACTCTGAGGAAAGGCACAGGGCCTGCATTCAGCATCTGTTCCCTTGATTGCCGTATCACCCCTACAAAGTACCTACAGCCTGGCCCCATTCACCCATGCACATCACCCTGACTTTGTTGCGCCCAGAGGACTGGTTCCCATCCAGCCCCATTCCTGTTTCTGTCTGCTCTGGCTCTCTCCTTCTCTGTGACCTTAAACAAGTCAGACAAATGTTTTACCTCCTGCTCAGAGGCAGATGAAGAATGTCCCGCTTCACAGGTGATTTGTGAGGACTCGTTAAAAGTTCCTGAAGTGTTTTGAGAACCTGCCTGATCTCAGGCAGGGAAAGCAGCTTTGACATCAGGGCTGTGTATGTTCAGAGTAAACACGGCAGCTCATTACAAGCTCTCAAGACTGGCTTCGGAAACTTTCCCAAGGTAGGAAGGGACAGAGATGAAACTATGGTGTGGTCAGGGGTCACTTCAAATGCCACATGCAAGCCGCTTTAGCACTGTGATCCTTCTTCTGTCCAGAGTGGTTCCAGTATAAAAAGAGCATTTATTCTGACTTCCTAATTTTGAGGCTTTCATGCCACAGTGTGGATGAATGAATCCTTTTTATGGTAAAGAAAACAACTTATGGGACTTTCCTGGTGGTCCAGTGGCTAAGACTCCACATTCCCAATGCAGAAGGCCCAGGTTTGATGCCTGGTCAAACTAAAAGTTCACATGCAACAGCAAAGATTGAAAATCCTTCATGCTGTATATAAGACCTGGAGCAGCCAAATAAATATATAAATTGAAAAAAATAAACACTTAAAAGAAAGCAAGTTTATGACAGAGTTTTCTTTAACATTATTAAAATTTCTCTTGTCTGTTTAGCTGAGAGAAATCACTCATGAATTTATATCTGTAAATATGCCTTTGAAGTGACTGCAAATCTAGTTCAAAGTATATCACATAGTAGAAATGTAAGGGACACTAAGCTGACGCTTCTCCTAGATCCCTCCATAAGACTTCCTATGTAATCATTTGAAACAGGAGGAAAGATTCATGTCTGCTGTGGCAGGGAGCGTGAGACATTACTTTTTAATTAAGATCAGGAAGGCGTCCAGGAGGTTTATAAGGCTGTGGACAAAGGCACCTGTAGCCTGCCTTTTCAAGTGGTGGGATGAGAAGACAGATTAACCTTCTGCTCCTCTCCCTTTTTAATCTTTACCATGTAACTTCACAAAATCAACCTCAAAAAATAAAAAAGGCAGAAATTAACTGCCATGGTTTGAATGTTTAGTCATTCCATTCAGTCAGTCAGTCATGGCTGACTACCTGTGAACACACGGACTGCAGCATGCCCGGCCTCCCTGAACAGGTAATTGGTCCCAGGGCTTGTTCAAACTCATGTCCATCAAATCAGTGATGCCCTCCAACCATCTCATCCTCTGCCATCCCCTCCCCCTCCTGCCTTCAATCTTTCCCAGCATCTGGGTCTTTTCCAATGAGTCATTTTTTCACATCAGGTGGCCAGAGTACTGGAGCTTCAGTTTCAGCATCAGTCCTTCCACTGAATATAAAGGACTGATTTCCTTTAGGATTGACTGGTTTAATCTCCTAGCAGTCCAAGGGACTCTCAAGAGTCTTCTCCAACACCACAGTTCAAAAGCATCAATTTTTTGGCACTCGGCTTTCTTTATACTGCAACTCTTACATCCATACATGACCACTGGAAAAACCATAGCTTTGACTATATAGAGCTTTGTTGACAAAGTAATGTCTCTGCTTTTTAACATGCTGTCTAGGTTGGTCATCATCTTTCTTCCAAGGAACAAGTGTCTTTTAATTTCATGGCTGCAGTCACTATCTGCAGTGATTTTTGAGCCCAAGAAAATAAAGTCTGTCACTGTTTCTATTGTTTCTACATCTATTTGCCATGAAGTGATGGGACCAGATAAACTTCTAGGACCCACAGCAGATTTTCCAACCTGGGGATCTGGCAAAGGGACTGAGAACTCCCAGGGAATTTGAATGTTTATGTCTCCCTCAAATTCATATTTTGAAATCCTAATTCCACAGAGAATCGTCTTAGGAGGTGGGGCCTTTGGGAAGTACTTAGTTCATGAGGGTGGAGCCCTTGTGAATGGAATATGTGTTCTTATAAAAGAGGCTCCAGCAAACTTTCTAGCTCCCTCCACCAGATGAAGACACAGAGAAAATCTGGAACCAGAACCTGGTCAGCTAGGAACTTAGAAGAGGACTCTCACAAACCATAACCATGCTGGTGCCTTAACCTTGGATTTCCCAGCCTCCAGAACTGTGAGCACTTTCTGTTGTTTATAAGCTACCTGCTTATTTTGTTATAACAGCCCAAATAAACTAAGACATCAACAAAGATACTTTTCTGCTCTAATCTTGAGCTAGCTGGGTAAGATAATTTGGCAGGGAGAGATAAGAGGGAAGAAATTCAGAAATGTCAACAGTTAATTCAAGCTAGATCCAGCTGGAGTCACTTCCTTCGGGCAGAACAAGCTCCTCTATTGAGTGTAGACAAAACTCCTCAGAATGAAAAGAAACCCAGCCTGTGTTTGTATACACCCAGAGAAGCACCTTGCCTCCATTGCGGGATCACTTTGGGGAAAAAAAACACAACTAAGTGTTTTTCTCTTTTAATTGAAGTATGGTTGATTTACAATGTTGTGTTAATGTCTGCTACACAGCAAAAGGACTCAGTTATACAAATACCTTTTCTTTTTTATATTCTTTTCCATTATGGTTTGTCCCAGGGAAATGAATATAGTTCCCTGTGGTATACAGGAAGACCTTGTTGCCCATCCATTCTATAGGTAATAGTGTGTATCTACTAACCCCAAACTCCCAGTCCATCCCTCCTCCATGTTTCCCTTTTTGATGTTTGTTTTTCTTTCTTTCTCTGTCCTCCCAACGCTCAGTTTTCTGAACATGCTGGTGAGACCCAGGGCAATCACAACTTTAGGCTGACACAACTTCATCTCACTTACAGGGGAAGTCATTTCTAGGATATTATGGAAGAAACTATTTTCCATGGCCCTGAAAATAGCTGACTACTGCAGAAGCCCAGCTCCCAGACAAAGAGGGGCCCACACCCTGGGTCCTATCTGAAGCACAATGTCCTCTAGCTCAGGTCAAGTGGGTTTTGTGTCACTTGCACGTAGACTGAGGCGTGTGCAGCCAGGAAGATGATCAGAAACAGCCTCTAGAAAGAAGTCTATCTAGTATGTGTGGCTCACAAAGGAGGCTTCATTCTGAGGGGCTGGCCAGGGATGGTGAATCCAGGTGTGAGATCACTGGACACAAGTGAAGAAGAGCAGAGGAAAGAGCCTGATTTTAGTCTGGTTCTATGACTGCTCTCTGAGAAATTTCAGTCATGTCTCTTAACCTACAGTAGGTGGTTTGTTTGCTAAGTCATGTCTGACTCTTGCAACTCCATGGGCTTTAGCCTGCCAGGCTCCTCTATCCATAGGATTTTCCAGGGAAGAATACTGGAGTGGGTTGCCATTTCCATCTCCAGGGGATCTTTCTGACCCAGGGATCAAACCCAGGTCTCCTGCATTGAAGGCAGATTCTTTACTGACTGGGCTACCAGGGAAGCCCTAACCTCCAGTAAGGGGCCTACATATGAAGAAGTTCTGTTCTGTGAGTTCATTTGTAAATCCAATTTTGTTCTTAAGTCCAACAAAGTTAGTCAAGGTACTCAACTAAAGCAATCAGCTATATAGTACTGTACTGTAACAGATTTATAAAACTTTTCTCACAAGTCATATATAAAAAACAAATACAAAATAAACATCTCTAATCTTACAGTACAGTTCTCTAATCTTATAAGTACAGTAGTACAGTACAACAGTTGGCATACAGGGACTGGCATTGAGGGAACAAGCAAAAAGAGTTACTGACTGGAGGAGGGAAAAGAGGTGGGAGATGGTAGAGCTTGTCAGCAGTAGGAGAGGGTGGGCAAACTCTTCATCACACCTGACATTAATGACACAAGTTCTGGTTCCTTGCTGGAACCAGATGCATGTTTACATCTTTGAAAGCTTATAGCTTGAATACTCATATGTAGGAGACTTATTATACTTCAGCCTCCATTTCCTTGTCAGGGATACAATAGCAGTCTCTTCCTCAGGTGTTAAAAAGGCAATATGTGATGATACACGCAAGGGGCTTAATGTAATACTTAACACAGAATAGAGGCTCATTTTACTTCCTCTACTAGAATTATAGCTACTATTATTTATTATTTACCCAAAACAAAGATAGGGTGACTGACTATATCCTCTCTCATAGGGCATTTATGTACTCGGTGCAGCAAATAGGGACTAAAGAAATCATGTTTGGACAAGCACAAAACTGCCTTCCTCATATTAAAAATGAGAAAACTGAAGCAAAAAGAGAAAATCAGAGTAAAACTACATGCCAAGGCATTTTGTTCTGTCTTTGCAGCTGAGCACTTCCAACAGAAGGCTTAGAGGCATCCACACCACCCACATTTCCCTCATTACGGCATCTCCCTTTTTAGTTTCTGTATAGAATGTTCTCAATCTAATAAGCTACTAGTCAACCTTCCTGGTAGCTCAGATGGTAAAGAATTTGCCTGCAATGCAGGAGACCTGGGTTTGATCCCTGGGTCAGGAAGATCCCTTGGAGAAGGGAATGGAACCCCACTCCAGTATTCTTGCCTGGTGAATTCTGTGGACAGAGGAGCCTGGGGGACTACAGTCCATGGGGTTGCAAAGAGTTGGACAGGACTCAACAATTAACACATACACACACCCTTCAATGTTATCTCACTGGGTTCTTATGAGGCCTTTTCTAAGGTCACCAGGAAAGTGGGTCTCTCCCACCACTGGGCTCACCTCCATCGTTGTCATCACATTGGATTCGGACTTGGGCTGAAGCTACTGCCCACACCTTTACATCAGGGTGTGTGACTTGATGTCCATGGGAGGGCATCAGAAAGAGGTCTGTGAAACAGGCATGCGGCTGTGTGTACACATACACATATGCATGGACAGTTATGCACACAGTGTTGTTTAGTCGCCAAGTCATGTCCGACTCTTTGTGACCCCATGGAGAGTAACCCACCAGGCTTCACTGTCCTCCACTGTACATGGAAGTAATTTTTATGTGATTTTTCCAGATCTTGGAACACACTATTCTGTCTAGTCTGGCTGCTCCTGTCCACATATACTGTAGACTTGTCAGTGTTGTCTTATATCAGAACAGTTTTCCTCTGATAGGAGATTTAAAATATGTGCCCTGCCATTATGATGATAAACATCTATCTTTGTATACTTGAGGACTGGCTTAAGTTAGAAAATGTCAAAGAAAATAATAAAGAAGAAATAGCAAGTATCCTTGGCTTTGCCTTCCACCCGGTGTGATAGGACTCCAATACCCAGTGTTTTTTTTTGTTGTTGTTGTTTTGTTTTGTTTTGTTGCATAATGATGTTCTTGCTGATGAAAGGAGCAAGAAGCCAAAAATGTTAAAGTAGCACCTCATACTTTCCATTCCAAAAATATATTAGCTTAGATCTTTTTCCAGAAGAAAAGGTTGGTTGAAAAGGCAAGGCTTCACCAAAATTTGGGTTGCCCTGATGCAGAACCCACATCTTAAAATAGCAGCAAGATAACTGGTAAGAGCTGTGTACCCCAGAAACAGCCAAGTTCCTGTGTGGTTGGGAGCAGAAGAGGAGCGTTAAAGTAGTGCCTCTAAAAAAATGAAATTATTCCATGATGGTTGACTTTTTAAAAATACTATTCTGAGGCATGTGATGGTGGGATTCAAAGCTTCTCTTATGCAGCCAGATGATGCCTTCAGAAATGAATTCCTGCTTAGCAAGTTCTCTTTGAAATTTCAAATTTGGCAATGTCTTTGAAAGGCTGCAAAGTTTCTCTTGCAAATAAAACTCACTGGGCATTTTGTGAACAGACAGAACACCTGTGATACTTGGTAACACATCTTAGAGGAAAGATCTTTATGTGTCAAACTCTACCACCCATTGCTTTGTAGGGTCCTGCTTGCATGCAGCAAGATGTCAACTATGTTAATGTCAGGGCCTTGAATTGTTGCCTTTTCAAAATGTTTTCTCATAAGATGACAGCAGAATATGAACTCCTTCTCTTACACAAGTCTGTGAAACAGAAATATGCAGACAACTTAAAACTGCCCATGACTCTTAAAGGACTTCTGCCCAGACAACCTGAAAATTGAAACACGGGTTCCTAATCGTCGCTTTGCTGACATCAACAGCATCCCCTTGCTGCAGATGAAACTCAGTGATGTGAAGCCAACAGAAATGAAAGGACATAAATCCAATTCAGATAGTCTTGGAATACCTTGGTGTTCACTTGTTACAAGTCCATTGTGTCATCTGGGAATGTAAACCAATTGTGTTTGCAACATACTGTTGTGAGTCCAGGTTTCTAGCATGTATTACCATCAAAACAGAAAGTCTATAGAAAGTGTGCTTGCTGCCAGGCTAGACCACTCAGTAATTTTAGCTTCTCATTCAAGTCATGGGAGAGATGCTTTCTCATTAAAAAAAAAAAAAAAAAAATTTTTTTTAGCAAAACCGTTTATTTATGTAGTTTTTTTGAATGATTTTTGTTTTATTATTTTTTCTTTGTGCTTTTTAACTTGGGGGGAGGGTTGGATTTTGCAGCTTGCAGGATCTCAGTTCTCTGATCAGGGATTGGACCAGGCCACAGCAGTGTAAGTGTCAAATCCTAACCACTAGGCCACCAGAGAACCTCCCCCCCAAAGTTATGTTTTACTTTTCTTTGCATACTTTAGATCTCTTTTCTTCTTATTATTTTTTAAAAATAATATTGCCTGAAATTCATTTTGCAAGAAAAAAATGATGGAAAAAGTACAATTCTTTTTGATCCAATGCAATGAAATAAGTGGTGTACATAATTTTGCTAATACTTTTATGTATGTAATTATCTCTGAGAAGGGAAGCTGTAGTTTTCACCAGATTCCCAAAGCCTCCACGATGTCAAAAAGGTTAAAAGAACAATAGCGTGAAATTCTAAGTATCTTGAAGTCAGAGCCATTTTTCTAAGCTTCCTTTTCCCTGCAGAATCTAAGAAAGGGACTGGATTTAACACCCAATGACATTGATGATTGGTAGTCATGGTTTTCCAGTTCCCCAAAGTATATTGACCATAGGAGACAGAGTTTGCTGAATGAACACGGTTACCTATGTATTTTAATTTTAAAACTGAGTGCAAATCTTTATTCTTTATCAAGAGAAGGAGGAACGCTTATTAAATATTCTATGAATTGGAGAAGGAAGACCTGATTGGGAGGATATTAAAATATATATATATTTCCTTTGGTGGATATCACAAAATGATGGGGTTTCTTTGCTTATACTTATTTCTATACTCATTTCCAACAAAGTCAAAGCCTTTAACCGTTAAGCTAAACATCATTAAGGTACTGATATTGTTATGGACTGAATTACCTCTCCTCAAAGTTCGTATGTTGAAGCCCCACACTCAGACCTCGGAATGTGACCTTATTTGGAGACAAGATCTTTACAGAGGTAATTAAAGAACAATGATGTCATTAGGAAGCTTCCCCAGTGGCTCAGCGGCAAAGAACATGCCTGCAACTGCAACGCAGGAGACCCAGGTTCTGTCTCTGCATCCGGAAGATCCCCTGGAGTACGGCAGGCAATCCACTCTAGCATTTTTGCCTGGAAAATCCCCATAAACAGAGAAGCCTGGCAGGCTACAGCGCATAGGGTTGCAAAGAGTCGGAATGGACTGAAGCTACTAAGCACACACGCACACGCACACGCACACGCACGCACGCACGCGGTCATCAGGGTAGGCGCTAATCCACTGTGATTGGCGCCATTACAAGAAGAGAAAATTTGCTCATAGACAGGGGCAGATGGGAGACACAGAGAGAAGACAGCCATCTACAAACCAAAGAGAGAGGCATGGAACAGATCCTTTCCTAGGGCCTTCAGAATAAAAAAGAAAGAAAGAAAGAAAGCATTAGTTTCTTGGACTTCTACCCTTCAGGACTGTAAGAAAATAAGTTTCTATGGTTTAAGTCATCTAGTCTGTTGTACTTTATTAAGGGGCACGTGCGTCCTCACTCACAGTCTGGTTCTTTGCTACCCCATGGACTGAAGCCTGCCAGGCACCTATGTTCATGGGATTTTCCAGGCAAGAATACAGGAGTGGATTGCTATTTCCTCCTCCAGGGGATCTTTCCAACCCAGGGATTGAACCCACATCTCCTGCATTGGCTGGTGATTTCTTTACCAATGCCCCACCAGGGCGGTCTGGCTCCAGAGACCATCTTCTCAAAGTGATAGGCACACTGTGTCTGACTATTATTGTTTTCTGTTGTTGATGACAGTTGCCCTACTCTTTCCCATGAGCTCCAAAATCACGTGGCTTGGGGGAAAAAAAAAAAAAAAACCCTTATATGTAAAACAGATAACCAACAAGGATCTACTATGAAGTGCAGGCTACTATACTCTGTATTTTATAACAATCTATAAGGGAATAGAATCTGAAAAAGATTAGATGTATGTATATACTTATGTATTTATATATATATATATATATATATATATATATATATATATAACTGAATTACTGTGCTATACATCTGAAACTAACCAGACATTGTAAATCAATTATACTTCAATAAAAAGAAAGCAAAATAAGCACCTGTCTGGGTGCTGCATAGGCACCTCAGATACAACATACACAAAGGAAACCCACAAGTCTCCTCTCCACCTGTGCCCCTTTCTCAAGAGTGGATGACACTGGGGAAAACCTGGAGTCACATTAAGTTCCTTGCTTTCCCATTACCTTCTCACCTCCAAGCAATCAATTGTTGATTTCTAGTTCTAGTCTCTTCTTGTTAGGGGAAGCACACTGATTGAAACCGCCCACCCTGGCCAGCCACCATAGTAACCATTTGCATGAGTTGTTTTATGACAGGAGATCCTGATAAGGAATACGGAACTAATAAGCCACCACCAGCAGGAAGAGTTGGGGAAAGGTCAAAAGGAGACACCGCATGTCCGTCCACTTCCCAAAATCCCTCTTGCTAGCATCCATCTTGGCTGAGCGATGTGTGCGCCACCAGGAAAGACTCAGAATTAGAATGATT
The DNA here is from genome assembly GCF_033118175.1 of Dama dama. Taxonomy (NCBI): domain Eukaryota; kingdom Metazoa; phylum Chordata; class Mammalia; order Artiodactyla; family Cervidae; genus Dama; species Dama dama. Next base: position 84,230,418 of record NC_083698.1, on the reverse strand, counting down.
GGCCAAAGACCACCCAGAAACTAATCCCATCACCATAAAACCCAAGACTGCAAGCCACGCAGCAGAGCAGTTTTCCTGGGTTCCCTTACCCTCCTGCTCTCCACGCGGGTGCCCTTTCCCAATAAAATCTCTTGCTTTGTCAGCACATGTGTCTCCTCGGACAATTCATTTCCGAGTGTTAGACAAGAGCCCAGTTTCAGGCCCTGGAAGGGGTCCCCCTTTCTGCAACATTCTCTTTATCCCTAATATTAACATTTACTTTGTTCAAGCTGTCATCATTTCTGCTGTAGATAATACAGCCTTGTCACCAGTATTTCTGCCTCCAGGCTCCAAAACTCTTCAGATTTAAAATATAAAGCTGACCATCTCAATCCTGCCTAAAGAATGAATTATGTGTTCATTAGCAGAACCCAGAAGATCCCTCATATCTGACTTCATTCTACCTTTCCAGCCTCAACTTCCACCTCACACCAAATATCACTTCTGTCTCTTCTCTCTCTCTTTCTCTCTCTCTCTCTCTCTCTCACACACACACACACACACACATACACACACTATTACAACTAGTATATTAGTGTCTACATTTAAAAATTTTATTCAGCTCACTAAGAATACATAAAACAATCACTCACAAGGAAATGATGATCACTCAATTTCCTACCCACTGTTTTCCTTCCTGCAAAAATACCCACAAAATTAACCTTCTTTTTATTTGCAGAGAAAAAAAAAAATCACTTTTAAATCGGTTTTATTAGTAAGGAAAATTTTTTTTAAAGTCATCTTTCAAAGACAGAACCTACAAAACAATCACAAACCAGCAATTGTATTTGTGTATTTTATCATCTTAACCCACATTTTCTGTCTGAAAGAAAAGCTGACTGATTCTTCTAATGACATAAATGGTTAGCATTTGACTAGATAGTTCTGCTTGCTGAAACCAAAAGCTTCAATGATACAGAGATTTATTGTTGAAGAAGCCAAGGTGGTTGACCCTGCCCTTCTACTGCCCCTTGCTGCTGAAAATGTGAGGTTTTCCATTTTGTTGTGTATGAGGCTGGGGATAGATCAAGGTGATGCAAAATCCTAGTAGCTTTTCTTAAGCTTTCTTCCTTTGAATGTCATTTTCTCCTTTAGTCTGCACAAGCTGCACTTTGAAGGTATATATAAAAAATTAAGTGTCTCCTGATCACCTGTGCCCTAGGATCAGAAAAGTCTCAGCAGTTGGCAGACATCCATGGTCAGGTACTGTTGTGGAGTAGAAAGAAGGAATTGGAAGTAGTTTTAAGTTCGATGTGCTGTAATGTTACTTCATCTTATAACTTTATGGGAGAGCTTCGTTGGGTGATAGTGCAGAGCACAGGCTTGTGGTCAAAGCCACTCACGTCTTCATTTCAGCTCTGCCACCTATGGGACCTATTTTAAAGCTCAGTTTCCTCACCTGGAAGAAAAAATAATCAAATAGAAGTTGTAATGAACATTAGAGTACATGTGTCTTTTTCAGTTATGCTTTCCTCAGGATATATGCCTAGTAGTGGGACTGCTGGGTCTTATGGTAGTTCTATTCCTAGTTGTTTAAGGAATTTTCATACTGTTCTCCAGAGTGGCTGTACCAGTTTACATTCCCACCAACAGTGCAAGAGGGTTCCCTTTTCTCCACACCCTTTCCAGCATTTATTGTCTGTAGATTTTTTGATGATGACCCTTCTCATTGGTGTGAGGTGATACCTCATTGTAGTTTTGATTTGCATTTCTCTAACAGTCAGTGATGTTGAGCATCTTTTCATGTGTTTATTAGCCATCTGTAGGTCTTCTTTGGAGAAATGTCTGTTTAGGTCTTCTGACCATTTTTTTGATTGTGCTATTTATTTTCCTGGTGTTGAGTTGTATGAGTTGCTTATATAGTCTGGAGATTTATCCTTTGTCTGTTGTTTCATCTGCATTTTATCCCATTCTGTAGGTTGTCTTTTAATCCAGTTTATTGTTTCCTTTGCTATGCAAAAGTTTTTAATTAAGTCCCATTTGTTTATTTCTGTTTTTATTTCTGTTACTCTAGTTGGTGGGTCAAAAAGGAGTGTACTACCCATGTTTTCTTCTAAGAGATTTATAGTTTCTGGCCTTATATTTAAGTCTTTAATCTATTTTGAGTTTATTTTTGTGTATGATATTAGGAAGAGTTCTAGTTCCATCCTTTTATATGTAGCTGTCCAGTTTTCCCACTATTTACAAAGACTAGGACATGGAAGTAACCTAGGTGTCCATCAACAGATGAATGGATGAGCAGGTTGTGGTACATATGTATTCACTCATAAAAAAGAACACATTTGAGTCAATCCTAATGAGGTGGATGAACCTAGAACTTGTTATACATAGTGAAGTAAGTCAGAAAGAGAAAAACAAATATCGTATGTTAGCACATACATATGGAATCTAAAAGGATGATGCTGATGAGTCTATTTGTAGGGCAGCCATGCAGATGCAGATATAGAGAACAGACTTGTGGACACAGTGGTGGAAGGAGAGGATGGGACAAATTGTGAGAGTAACATGGAAACGTATAAGTTAGCATATGTAAAATATATAATCAGTGGAAATTTGCTATATGACACAGGAAGCTCAAATCAGGTGCTCTATGACAATGTAGAGGGTGGGATGGTCAAATTAAACATATTTAGGTCTTTTAAATAAAGAACAACTGTGCATATATTTTAGTTATCCTATTCCTCAAACTGAAAATTTTACAATCAGTTTAGATTTCAAATTTAAACTCACCTCTCAGAGGGAATACCCTGGAAAGTATATCAAGGCTTCAGATAAATGATGATCACTATCAAGTACCTACCATTTTCATGACAAACATTCTGCTGATTCCTGTTTATTTTCTCTAATCTTCTCAACAGCTGGCCCTTCAGGTTGAGGCAATAGACTCGGAATATAACTATCTAGCCCAAGGTCAACAACTTGCAGATGACTAAATTGGGATTAGTTTGTCTTTTCCCTATATCCTTCAGCCAAAGATAGGACTTCTCATGAAAAACTACTAGATTTTTCTTTAAAAGACATCTTGTAAAATAATTATTTGCCAATTTTATTAGATTTTATGGCTACATGAGTGCAAAGAGATTCATTGGATAGATGAACTGGTAGCTCCTAGTGACTGATATCCCTGATGACTCATGGTAAAGAATCTGCCTGCAATACAGTATACTTAAGTTTGACCCCTGGGTCAGGATGATCCCTTGGAGAAGGAATGGCAACTCTGTCCAGTATTCTTGCCTAGAGAGCCCCATGGGCATAGCAGTCTGGCAGGCCACAGTCCATAGAGTCACAAAGAGTCGGACAGTATCAAGCAACTAAGCGCATGTGCACATACACATGTGTGTGCGCGTGCACACACACACACACACACACACACACACACACACACACAGTGACTGATGTGGGCTTCCCTGGTGGCTCAACAGTAAAGAATCCACTTGCAATACAAGAAAGTTCTTGCAATTCAGGAAACTCGGGGTTCAGTTCCTAGGTCAGGAAGATCCACTGGAGGAGGAAATGGCAATCCACTCCAGTACTCTTGCCTGGGTAGTCCCATGGACAGAGGAGCCTGGCAGGCTACAGTTCTTGGGGTCAAGTGTATGACATGACTTAGCAACTGAGCCACCACCACCAACAGTGGATGAAGCTGGTTTAAAAATACAGCAATAACAAAGATCAAACACAAAGAACAAATATTAAAAGCAGCAAGGGAGAAACAACAAATAACACACAAGGGGATTCCCATAAGGATAACAGGTGATCTTTCAATAGAAACTCTTCAGGCCAGAAGGGAATGGCAGGACTTACTTAAAGTAATGAAAGAGAATAACCTAACCCAAATTACTGTACCCAGCAAGGATCTCATTCAGATATGAAGGAGAATTCAAAAGCTTTACAGATAAGCAAAAGCTGAGAGAATTCAGCACCACAAAACCAGCTCTTCAACAAATGCTAAAGGATCTTCTCTAGACAGGAAACACAGAAAGCTTGTATGAATGTGAACCCAAAACAACAAAGCAAATGGCAACGGGACCATACCTATCAATAATTAGCTTAAATGTAAATGGGGTGAATGCCCCAACCAAAAGACAAAGTCTGGCTGAATGGATACAAAAACAAGACCCCTATATATGCTATCTACAAGAGACCCACCTCAAAACAAGGGACACATACAGACTGAAAGTGAAGGGCTGGAAAAAAATATTTCACGCAAATGGAGACCAAAAGAAAGCAGGAATCGCAATACTCATATCAGATAAAATAGACTCCCCCCCCCCACCATGGAAAAAACTCTCTTGTTTATTTGATTAAACAAAAATAAAATAAGCTGCATAGGAACAATTTTAAAGTCCAAAGAGACACCAACTTTGTTTTAAGCCTGCAATAGCTGATACATCATCTCCTTGCTACCTTGTCCAGCTTCCGCTGTGGACCACAGAGATACATTCAGAAGCATGTTAGCTAACACAGGAGTTTTTGAACACTTTACCATCGGTTCTTCACCTGCTAATTGCCTGTCATGCCTGAGACCTGCAGTGTATCATTTTGCCTGAGGCCTGCAGTGTATCATTTAAAAGTAAAACTCCAGAAGGGAGGAGGAAATAAAAAAAAAACACACCCCAAACAAGAACCCACCTTAAAGGTCTGAGGAAAATCCTTCAGTTCCCCTGTTCTCCACTTAATGGACAGGATCCACACCACCGCTGCAATGCCCATTTTGAAAATAGACTTTAAAATAAAGGCTGTGAAAAGAGACAAAGAAGGACACTACATAGTGATCAAAGGATCAATCCAACAAGGTATAACAATTATAAATATAAATGCACCGAACATAGGAGCACCGCAATATGTAAGGCAAATGCTAACGAGTATGAAAGGGGAAATTAACAATAACACAATAATAGTGGGAGACTTTAATACCCCACTCACACCTATGGATAGATCAACTAAACAGAAAATTAATAAGGAAACAAACTTTAAATGACACAATGGACCAGCTAAAACTAATTGATATCTATAGGACATTTCACCCCCAAACAATCAATTTCACCTTTTTCTCAAGTGCACATGGAACCATCTCCAGAATAGATCACATCCTGGGCCATAAATCTAGCCTTGGTAAATTCAAAAAAATTGAAATCATTCCAGTCATCTTTTCTGACAACAATGCAGTAAGATTATATCTCAATTACAAGGAAAAAAATATTAGAAATTCAAACATATGTAGGCTAAATAACACACTTCTGAATAACCAACAAATCATAGAAGAAATCAAAATATGCATAGAAATGAATGAAAATGAAGACACAACAACCCAAAACCTGTGGGAAACTGTAAAAGCAGTGCTAAGGGGAAGGTTCATAACATTACAGACTTACCTCAAGAAACAAGAAAAAAGTCAAATAAATAACCTAACTCCACACCTAAAGCAACTAGAGAAGGAAGAAATTATGAACCCCAGGGTTAGTAGAAGGAAAGAAATCTTAAAAATTAGGGCAGAAATAAATGCAAAAGAAACAAAAGAGACCATAGCAAAATCAACAAAGCTAAAAGCTGGTTTTTTGAAAAGATAAACAAAATTGACAAACCGTTAGCCAGACTGATTAAGAAACAAAGGGAGAAGAACCAAATCAACAAAATTAGAAATGAAAATGGAGAGATCACAACAGACAACTCTGAAATACAAAGGATCATAAAAGACTACTATCAACAGCTCTATGCCAATAAAATGGACAACTTAGGAGAAATGGACAATTTCTTAGAAAAGTATAACTTTCCAAAACTGAACCAGGAAGAAATAGAAGATCTTAACAGAACCATCTCAAGCAAGGAAATTGAAACTAATCAGAAATCTGCCAGCAAACAAAAGCCCAGGACCAGATGGCTTCACAGTTGAATTCTACAAAAAGTTTAGAGAAGAGCTAACACCTATCTTACTCAAACTCTTCCAGAAAATTGCAGAAGAAGGTACACTTCCAAACTCATTCTATGAGGCCACCATCACCCTAATTCCAAAACCAGACAAAGATGCCACAAAACAAGAAAACTACAGGCCAATATCACTGATGAACATAGATGCAAAAATCCTTAACAAAATTCTAGCAAACAGAATCCAACAACATATTAAAAAGACCATACATCATGACCAAGTGAGCTTTATCCCAGGAATGCAAGGATTCTTTAATATCCACAAATCAATCAATGTAATACACCACATTAACAAACTGAAAGATAAAAACCATATGATTATCTCAATAGATGCAGAAAAAGCCTTTGACAAAATTCAACATCCATTTATGATAATAACTCTCCAGAAAGCAGGAATAGAAGGAACATACCTCAACATAATAAAAGCCATATGTGACAAACCCGCAGCAAACATTATCCTCAATGGTGAAAAATTGAAAGCATTTCCCCTGAAATCAGGAACAAGACAAGGGTGCCCACTCTCACCACAACTATTCAACATAGTTTTGGAAGTTTTGGCCACAGCAATCAGAGCAGAAAAAGAAATAAAAGGAATCCAGATAGGAAAAGAAGAAGTGAAACTCTCATTGTTTGCAGATGACATGATCCTCTACATAGAAAACCCTAAAGACTCTTCCAGAAAATTACAAGAGCTAATCAATGAATATAGTAAAGTTACAGGATATAAAATTAAAACACAGAAATCCCTTGCATTCCTATACACTAACAATGAGAAAACAGAAAGAGAAATTAAGGAAATAATACCATTCACCATTGCAACAAAAAGAATAATATACTGAGGAGTATATCTACCTAAAGAAACAAAAGACCTATACATAGAAAACTATAAAACACTAATGAAAGAAATCAAAGAGGACACAAATAGATGGAGAAATATACCAGGTTCATGGATTGGAAGAATCAATATTGTGAAAATGAGTATACGACCCCAAAGCAATCTATAGATTCAATGCAATCCGTATCAAGCTACCAACGGTATTCTTCACAGAACTAGAACAAATAATTTCACAATTTGTATGGAAATACAAAAAACCTCGAATAGCCAAAGCAATCTTGAGAAAGAAGAGTGGAACTGGAGGAATCAACCTGCCTGACTTCAGGCTCTACTACAAAGCCACAGTCATCAAGACAGTATGGTACTGGCACAAAGACAGAAATATAGACCAATGGAACAGAATAGAAAGCCCAGAGATAAATCCACGAACCTATGGACACCTTATCTTTGACAAAGGAGGCAACAATATACAATGGAAAAAAGACAACCTCTTCAACAAGTGGTGCTGGGAAAACTGGTCAACCACTTGTAAAAGAATGAAACTAGAATACTTTCTAACACCATACACAAAAATAAACTCAAAATGGATTAAAGATCTAAATGTAAGACCAGAAACGATAAAACTCCTAGAGGAGAACATAGGCAAAACACTCTGACATAAATCACAGCAAGACCTCTATGACCCACCTCCAAGAATATTGGAAATAAAAGCAAAAATAAACAAATGGGACCTAATGAAACTTAAAAGCTTTTGCACAACAAAGGAAACTATAAGCAAGGTGAAAAGAGAGCCTTCAGAATGGGAGAAAATAATAGCAAATGAAGAAACAGACAAAGGATTGATCTCGAAAATATACAAGCAACTCCTGCAGCTCAATTCCAGAAAAATAAATGACCCAATCAAAAAATGGGCCAAAGAGCTAAACAGACATTTCTCCAAAGAAGACATACAAATGGCTAACAAACACATGAAAAGATGCTCAACATCACTCATTATCAGAGAAATGCAAATCAAATCCTCAATGAGGTACCATTACATGCCAGTCAGAATGGCTGCTATCCAAAAGTCTACAAGCAATAAATGCTGGAGAGGATGTGGAGAAAAGGGAACCCTCTTACACTATTGGTGGGAATGCAAACTAGTACAGCCACTATGGAGAACAGTGTGGAGATTCCTTAAAAAACTGGAAATAGAAGAACTGCCATATTACCCAGCAATCCCACTTCTGGGCATACACACAGAGGAAACCAGATCTGAAAGAGACACGTGCACCCCGATGTTCATCGCAGCACTGTTTATAATAGCCAGGACATGGAAGCAACCTAGATGCCCATCAGCAGACAAATGGCTAAGGAAGCTATGGTACATATACACAATGGAATATCACTCAGCCATTAAAAAAATTTCATTTGAATCAGTTCTAATGAGATGAACGAAACTGGAGCCCATTATACAGAGTGAAGTAAGCCAGAAAGATAAAGGCCAATACAGTATACTAATACATATATATGGAATTTAAAAAGATGGTAATGATAACCCTATATGCAAAACAGAAAAAGAGACACAAATGTACAGAACAGACTCTGGGACTCTGTGGGAGAAGGCAAGGGTGGGATGTTATGAAAGAATAGCATTGAAACAAGTATACTATCAAGGGTGAAACAGATCACCAACCCAGGTTGGATGCATGAGACAAGTGCTCAGGGCTGGTGCACTGGGAAGACCCAGAGGGATGGGGTGGGGAAGGAGGTGGGAGGGGGTTCAGGATGGTGAACACATGTAAATCCATGGCTGATTCATGTCAATGTGTGGCAAAAACCATTACAATATTGTAAAGTAATTAGCCTCCAACTAATAAAAATAAATGGGAAAAAAATTAAAAAATAAAAAATAAAGGTGAAGAATATTGAAATGAATGTGCAAAAATAAAGTGCCATCTTAAAAAAAATAAATAAAATAAAAATAAAAATACAGCAATGAAAATCAAAGCTGATGCCACATGAGAAGTAATAGACAGAAGAAATAAAATCTTCTTTTTAAACCTGGTCTTTGATTTCCAGTTTCATACTGTAATCTGTTGATCTCTGAAAAAGGTATACCTTACTTTTCATAAATGGCAACATCTCCTAAAAATAGACTTTGAGCAATATGAGAAACAAAACAAGCTTTACTCCTAGGGAAAAAAAAAAATATGGCAAGAAAAACAGAATACCCTTAACGAAGTATGAAAAAAATATGTACTTTACTTTGTAAAATCCTAGTTCTTAAACTGGGATGCCATTTTTACTTATGGATAACAATACAGAATTTGATAGCCCCCAGTGCTGGTAAGTAAAATTGGCCCTCCCATTCACTGTTGGTGAGATCCTTAAATAGGAACAAACTTTCAGAAGAAAATTTGGCAATAACTCTCTAAGTTAAAATGTGTACATCTTTTACATTAGCCATTCCATTTCATCCTGGCAAGAACATGTATCATCTAAATACAAATACAAATTTGTTCTAAATACAGATCTCTCAAAGCTGCATTTTTGATAGAGGGGGGAAAAATTCTCCAGAACATGAAATGTCTGTCAATAAGAACTTTCAAAAAAATTTTCATGTGACATAGTGGAATATAGCATGGTCACTACGAAACATCCTGATGTGGACAGACACCTAAAATATACAGTCATGTGGAAGAGCACTATGTAGACAACTATGGACCATAGCCTTATTTGTGTTTAATATGTTGTTTAATTAATTAAACAAAGAGGCCATTAGAGTAAGGTGGTTCTTAACATACATAAACAAACCAAAAATCTAAGCCTGTAAGTGCCTCAGTGTTACAAAGTCAAGACACTAAGGACAACCAATCACAAACAGCCATCTAGGTGTTAAGCTCCAACTTTAAAAGAATAAAAAAGCCTTTAAACCAACATAATATAAAAGACTTATGTGTTTCTGGGTTTCTGTTTTTTAAAAAAATATTGGAGCTTAATATTTCAAACGGATGAACAATGAAGTCCTACTGTATAGCACATGGAACTCTGCTCAAAGTTATATGGCAGCCTGGATGGGAGGGAAGTTTGGAGGAGATTAGAAATATGTATGGCTGGGTTCCTTCTCTGTTCACCTGAAACTATCACAGTATTGTTAATTGGCTATATTCCAATACAAAATAAAAAGTTCAAATTAAAAAAAAATTATTGGAGATTAAAAATGTAAAATAAGACTTTGAATCATCTTGATTGCTCCATCTCGACTCAAATATTAAACAAAGTTTAGACATAAAGAGACAAGTTCTGTAATAAAACTTTTTCCTCTCAGGAAATACAATGCCTCAAAGTGTTGACTTTTTACATTTTTATTGGAATATAGTTGCTTTGCAATGTTGTGTTAGTTCCTGCCATGCAGCAAAGTGAAGCAGCTACATGTTCACATGTATCCTCTCTTTTTTAGATTTCCTTCCCATTTAGATCACCACTGAGTAGAGCGCCTTGTTCTATATAGCAGATTCTTATCAGTTATCTATTTTATACGTAGTACGGTATACATATCAATCCCAATGTCCCAATTCTTATTCGTTATCCCAATCTCCCAATTCATCCTCTTCCCCCCTTGGCATTCATAATTTTTTCTCTACATCTGTATCTCTATTTCTGATTTGCAAACAAGTTCATCTGTACCAGTTTTCTAGATACCAGATTCCACATTGGTAAGTGATATTATATAACATTTGTTTTTCTCTGCCTGACTTACTTCACTCTGTCTCTAGGTCTATCCACATCTCTGCAAATGGCACTTTTTCTATGACTAAATAATGTTCCATTGTGTATAGGTACCTTTTTTTTTTTTTTTTTTTTTTAACTTTTAAAAACTATTTTATTTGACTGTAAATCTTAGTTTAGGCATACAGGGTCTTAGTTGAGGCTTGTGTGGGATCTTAGTTCCCCTGCATTGCCAGGTGGATTCTTAACCACTGGACGGCCCAGGAAGTCCCCATGTGGACCACATATTCTTTATCTTTTCCTCTGTTGTTGGACATTTAGTTTGCTTCCATAGCCTGGCTATTGTAAATAGTGCTTCAATGAACATTACAGTGCATACATCTTTTCGAATTATGGTTTCCTCCAGGTATATGCCCAGGAGTAGGGTTTCTGGGTTTTATGGGAGTTCCATTTTTAGTTTTTTTTAGAAGCTTCCATACTATTCCCCACTATGGAGATTGTACCAATTTACATCTCCCCCAACAGTGTAGGAGGGCTCCCTCTTCTCCTCATCCTCTTAGGATTTATTGTTTGCAGATTTTTTGATAATGCCTTTCTGATCTATATAAAATGATACTTAATTGTAGTTTTGATTTGCATTTCTCTAACAATTAGTGATGTTGAGCATCTTTTCGTGTGTTTGTTGGTCATCTGTGTCTCTTTGGAGTACTTTTAAGATCTTAATGACTTTGTACCACAACCTGCAAGTATACAGCCCCTTGTGAATTTGTTGCATCCCAAACAGTGCCACCACTTCGTGCCTTCATCACTTTTGCCTCTTAAAGGAAGTCTGAGGCAAGGGAAGAAGGAGACATTTATTCAGGTGAGCCCAAGTAGGGCATTCAAGTACAACTGCTCTTGGCTTTTACAGGGAATTGAAGACTGATTGTGTCTGCATCAGATGTTTCTTTTAATCCTGTGCAAATTACAGTCCTCAGCAGAATCAGAGAAAGCATTCTAGTTCTTTTTCTTTATCTCTTCTCTCCTTTTATTTTCTTCTCTCCCACTCTTCCCCACCTCCTTCCTTCCCTTACCCTCTGACTGCAAGCAGAGGAGAAAAGATAAGAATCCAGGTTCTCAATTTCATTGATGGGTTTTATCAATAGATTTTCACTTTCCAAAGTTTAAACACACTATATGAAATTTCAGTGTCATCAAAAATGTCAGTATCTTGTGCAGGATGACTGTGTTGACACAATCCCAGCAGCTTTGCCTGTGAAACAGATCATGTAAGTCTTAAGTCTTCTAAGCTGGGGCAACTGGTGGGCAAACTGCTGAATCCTGAAATATCAGTCCTGGACCCAGGGTTGAGATTGCACTGCTTGTCAAGTTCAAAAGGAAATTGCCATTCACCAGGTATGGTGAATTCAAAAAGGTCTTTCCAAAAATGACCTCTCCATGAGAGATGAGCCTTTCAGAGTTAGTCTACAAAGAACACTTTAAAATGGGCATATTGTTCATTTACTCTGATAGGTAGACTTATGAACTTACACAAAAGAACAAAATACTACAAAGAGAAAAAGCATTTCTGCTTCCCCATTTGTTCTGTGAGTCTTCATTTATAAAGGAAACTGAGTGGCTATGCAGAGGACCATGTGAAGAACACCAGGTTTTGGACAAAACACAGATGCAGGAGTAGGGGAGAACGGGTATTTATTCCAGGGTAAACAGGTAAGTATTGGCTCATTTGAACAACTTTAGCAGGCTTTGGGCTGCAGGGAGGAAAACATTCTATTTGATCCTCTTACTGTCCTTGCATGTGTGTGTGTGTGCACGCGCGCTCACGCTTACTGGCTCAGTCATGTCCCAGTCTTTGAGATCCTATGGACTGTAACCCACCAGGCTCCTCTGTCCATGGGGATTCTCCAGAGAAGAATACTGGAGTGGGTTGCTATGCGCTCCTCCAGCTTGGAGTCTTTAGTTGGGTCTAAAAATTAAACTGACAAAGGTGGATTAACAGGAGAAAAGCATACAAATCTATTAATATATTTTATGGGACACCAGTGCCTTCATCAAAAATATGAAGACCCCAAGAAAACAGTTCAACCTGTGCAGTTTTATTCTAGGCTGGATGAAGAAGGGCAGTGGGGGAGAAATACAATGAGTTAAAAAGAGTATGAGCTAATTGTAGGAAACTGGAGGAAACAGCAAGGTGAGTTGGTTAGGTTCTTTTTGGCATTCTTTGGTCTTCAGAGAAAAGTCTGCTTCTTTCCTCCAGGTCCACAGGGGACACCTTTCACATGAGGGTCTTTTGGCCTATTTCAGGGAAGAAAAGTGGAATGGGGAGTGACTTAAAGTGAACTTCTTGCTTCCACTCTTTTCTCAAACTCTTTCAACTTAAAATATTCAGTAATCAATGTGCCATAATTTGGGGTTGTGTGTCCTGAACCCCAACAGGGCTAAAGAGGTGCTCTCCAGTTCTCTGGAATCTGGTCCTGGGATGATGAAGGTAGAAGAGTATTGCCTCCTGGTGTGTGCAGGGCCGTAGAGGAGGTAGGACTTGGATTGGTTTCCATATCAAATTGCATGCTTCTTGCTATTCATGAGAATTGACTAGTCCTGGGAAATGCAGTCCGTTCCCTGCCAGAAAGGTGTTTAAGATGCTAGAACATCCAAAGATGTAGAAAATAAATGACTGTTACTATTATTATTAGACAGGAAGTTAGGAGTAAGATCATTTTCAACAAGTACCCCCCAAAAACAGAGAAGAGTGATGGGGAGCATTTCCAAAGTCAAAAATAATTTTAAATGAAGGGTTCCAAAATAAATACCCACTGGCAAAGTAAAGCAAAAATGCATTCATCACAAGGTAGCTAACCAAATGAATTAGAAACATCAAATTTACTTTCAGTCTATAGTAATTATATTCAATAGTCACTACAACCTTTTTTCTACAACTTTTTATTGAGCATCTATTCTGTGCCAGAAACTGTGCTGTGTCATAGGATCCCAGCATGTGGTTATACCTCCGCTAAGCTTATCTGGGAGTGGGGTAGAAAGAATACAGGCTGGAAATCACTTCAAAAGTGCAACGTGAAGATAAGTGGCAATTAAATGTCCTCACAGTCCTCAACTATCTAGTGACACCACAACAGGGTATACCTAATAGTCCTCTTCCTCATAATGGGTCAAACATCTGCTAAAGATCAATTAATTTGCCAACAGCCAATTTATTAAAATTTGAGAAATTCATTTTTTATTACTACTACATTACCAAATAAAGGCTAGTATTTTGGAAATATTTCTTATTTCACATCCTTCTGCTTTTCATTTTTTTCCTATATATTCCTGTGGGCTGTTTCCTGTTAATCATTTTTGTGCTTGCATAATATCTGTGTAGATTAAGAATCCAACAATTAATTTTCCTAAATGGACATACTGATCTGAAGTTCACTGGCAAGAGCTTTTTTAAAAATAATTAATTAATTTTTGCCTGTGCTGGGTTTTTATTGCTTTGCAAGGGTTTCTCTAGTTGTGGTGCATGGGCTTCTCATTGTGGTGGCTTCTCTTGTCACAGAGTACAGGCTTTAGGCATGTGGGTTCAGTAGTTGCAGCACACAGGCTCAGAAGTCGTGGCTTGCGGGCACTAGAGTACAGACTCAGTAGTCGCGGCACACAGGCTTAGTTGCTCGGTGGCATGTGGGGTCTTCCAAGACCAGGGATCAAACCTGTGTCCTCTGTATTGGCCGGCCATTCTTATCCACTGCACCACCAGGGAAGTCCTTAAGGGCATTTTTTAACACCACTTTTCATGATTTCATTACTGCTTAGCAAATATCTTTAAATCGTTTTTCAGCATCTCTTAGGAATGTCTGCTTAATTCTCATCAGTCAGTTAGTTCAGACACTCAGTCGTGTCCGACTCTGCGACCCACGAACCGCAGCACACCAGGCCTCCCTATCCATCACTAACTGCGGGAGTCTACCCAAACCCACAGTCACTGAGTTGGTGATGCCATCCAACCATCTCATCCTCTGTCATCCCCTTCTCCTCCTGCCCTCAATCTTTCCCAGCATCAGGGTCTTTTCAAAGGAATCAGCTCTTCACATCAGGGGGCCAAAGTACTGGAGTTTCAGTTTCAACATCAGTCCTTCCATTGAACACCCAGGACTGATTTCCTTTAGGATGGACTGGTTGGATCTCCTTGCAGTCCAAGGGACTCTCAAGAGTCTTCTCCAACACCACAGTTCAAAAGCATTAATTCTTCGGTGCTCAGCTTTCTTTATAGTCCCACTCTCACGTCCATACATGACTCCTGGAAAAACCATAGCCTTGACCAGATGGACCTTTGTTGACAAAGTAATGTCTCTGCTTTTTAATATTCTGTCTACGTTGGTCATAACTTTCCTTCCAAGGAGTAAGCATCTTTTAATTTCATGGCTGCAATTGCCATCTGCAGTGATTTTGGAGCCCAGAAAAATAAAGTCAGCCACTGTTTCCACTGTTTCCCCATCTATTTCCCATGAAGTGATGGGACCAGATGCCATGATCTTAGTTTTCTGAATGTTGAGCTTTAAGCCAACTTTTTCACTCTCCTCTTTCACTTTCATCAAGAGGCTTTTTAGTTCCTCTTCACTTTCTGCCATAAGGGTGGTGTCATCTGCATATCTGAGGTTATTGATATTTCTCCTGGCAATCTTGATTCCAGCTTGTGCTTCTTCCAGCCCAGCGTTTCTCATGATGTACTCTGCATATGAGTTAAATAAGCAGGATGACAATATACAGACTTGATGTACTCCTTTCCCTGTTTGGAACCAGTCTGTTGTTCCATGTCCAATTCTAACTGTTGCTTCCTGACCTGCACACAGGTTTCTCAAGAGGCAGGTCAGGTGGTCTGGTACTCCCATCTCTTTGAGAATTTTCCACAGTTTTTTTTTAAATAATATTGAATATATGTGAAGAACTGACTCATTAGCAGAGATTCTGATCCTGGGAAACATTGAAGGCAGGAGGAGAAGGGGCAACAGAGGATGAGATGGTTGGATGACATCACTGACTCAGTGGACATGAGTTTGAGCATGTTCTGGGAGTTGGTGATAGACAGGGAAGCCTGGCGTGCTGCAGTCCATGGGATGGCAAAGAGTCAGACACGACTGAGACTGAATTGAACTGAATGCAATAAATCCAGTGGTCTACTATATGTTATTCTCCTTTCAGATTCACTTACAGAAATAAAGGCATATGTTTTCTCTAATAACTTTGGGACTGAGCCCTCTGCCAGTAAAGAGACAGGTTTTGTATGATACTGAAAGTTTAGAAATGTTATCTGCATCTTACAAATTAATTCCCTATCTTTTAAAACTAAATTACTCAGGTCCTTTAGTGAGTGCATGTGTGTGTGTGCCAAGTTGCTTCAATTGTGTCTAAATCTTTGCAACCCTATAAACCATAGCCCACCAGGCTCCCCTGTCCATGGGACTCTCCAGGCAAGAATACTCTGCCCTTCTCAGGGGTCTTCCCAGCCCAGGGATTGAATCTAGGTCTCTTATGTTTCCTGCATTGGCAGATGAATTATTTACCACTAGCACCACCTGGGAAGCCCCAGTTCCATCTCTGTTAATTCAGACTTAAATTGAAGAAAGTAGGGGAAACCACTAGACCATTCAGGGATGATCTAAATAAAATTCCTTATGATTCTACAGTGGAAGTGAAAAGTAGATTCAAGGGATTATATCTGATAGAGTGCCTGAAGAACTATGGACAGAGGTTTTTGACATTGTACGGGAGACAGGGATCAAGACCATCCCGAAGAAAAAGAAATGCAAAAAGGTTGTCTGATGAGGCCTTACAAATAGCTGAGAAAATAAGAGAAGTTAAGGCAAAGGAGAAAAAGAAAGACATACCCGTTTGAATGCAGAGCTCCAAAGAATAGCAAGGAGAGATAAGAAAGTCTTCCTCGGTGATCAATGGAAAGAAATAGAGGAAATCAACAGAATGGGAAAGACTAGAGATCTCTTCAAGAAAATTAGAGATACCAAGGGAACATTTCAAGCAAAGATGGGCACAATAAAGGACAGAAATGCTAATGGCCTAGCAGAGGCAGAAGATATTAAGAAGAGATGGCAAGAATACACAGAAGAACTATACAAAAAAGATCTTCATGACCCAGATAACCATGATGATGTGATCACTCACCTAGAGCCAGACATCCTGGAATGTGAAGACAAGTGGGCCTTAGGAAGCATCTCTACAAACAAAGCTAGTGGAGGTGATGGAATTCCAGTTGAGCTATTTCAAATCCTAAAAGATGATGTTGTGAAAGTGCTATACTCAAAATGTCAGCAAATTTGGAAAACTCAGCAGTGGCCACGGGACTGGAAAAGGTCAGTTTTCCTTCCAGTCCCAAAGAAAGGCAATGCCAAAGAATGTTCACTACTACCACACAATTGCACTCATCTCACATGCTAGCAAAGTAATACTCGAAATTCTCCAAGCCAGGCTTCAACAGTACGTGAACCGTGAGCTTCCAGATATTCAAGCTGCATATAGAAAAGGCAGAGGAACCAGAGATCAAATTGCCAACATCTGCTGGATCATTGAAAAAGCAAGGAGTTCCAGAAAAGCATCTATTTCTGCTTATTGACTATGCCAAAGGCTTTGACTGTGTGAACCACAATAAACTGTGGAAAATTCTGAAAGAAATGGCAATACCAGACTATCTGACCTGCCTCTTGAGAAGTCTGTATGCAGGTCAGGAAGCAACAATTAGAACTGAACATGGAAGAACAGACTGGTTCCAAATAGGAAAAGGAGTACATCAAGGCTGTATATTATCACCCTGCTTATTTAACTTATATGCAGAGTCCACCATGAGAAACACTGGGCTGGAAGAAGCACAAGCTGGAATCAAGATTGCTGGGAGAATTATCAATAACCTCAGATATGCAGATGACACCACCATTATGGCAGAAAGTGAAGAAGAACTAAAGAGCCTCTTGGTGAAAGTGAAAGAGGAGAGTGAAAATGTTGGCTTATAATCAACATTCAGAAAACTAAGATCATAGCATCTGGTCCCTTCACTTCATGGCAAATAGATGGGGAAATAATGGAAATAGTCAGAGACTTTATTTTTTGGGGGTCCAAAATCACTGCAGATGATGACTGTAGCCATGAAATAAAAGACGCTTGCTGCTTGGAAGAAAATCTATGAGCAACCTAGACAGCATATTAAAAGCAAAGATATTACTTTGCCAACAAATGTCCTTCTAGTCAAGGCTATGGTTTTTCCAGGAGTCATGTACGGACGTGAGAGTTGGACTATAAAGAAAGCTGAGCGCTGAAGAATTGATGTTTTTGAACTGTGATGTTGGAGAAGACTCTTGAGAGTTCCTTGGACTGCAGGGAGATCCAACCAGTCCATCCCAAAAGAAATCATTCCTGAATATTCATAGGAAGGACTGATGCTGAAGGTGAAACTCCAATATTTGACAGCCTGATTCAAAGAACTGACACATTGGAAAAGACCCAGATGCTGGGAAAGATTGAGGGTAAGAGCAGAAATGGACCACAGAGAATGAGATGGTTGGATGGCATCACTGACACGATGGACATGAATTTGAGTAGAGCTGGTGATGGACAGGGAAGCCTGGCGTGCTGCAGTCCATGGGGTCACAAAGTGTTAGACATGATTGAGCAACTGAACTGAACTGAACTGTAATTAGATGAACCTGTGTTCTTATAGCCCTTCAATTTTTATACTTTATATATATCACACATTCTACGGGCAAGTTCTGTTTACATGCCAGCATCCCCATCAGTGTGAAAGTTCATAAAGAGCAAGGATACTGTTTTATTCTCTTTGTGTCTCAGACACAAACATGATCCCTGGCAAAAAATTCTGGATCTAAATGGAAACAACTTTGCTTCTATGAACCTAACCATACACAAAGTTGTGCATTATACAAAATATTCCTGCCAAGTGTCTTTTTCTATTTAGTAGCCTCTTTTTCCACGGGGTTCATGGCAAAGTCTGCCTTGATTGAAGTCTATTGTTTTGATACTCCATCCAACAACAGTAATACAGGCATCTTCGATAATCATTAAAAATATGTCCATCCCTTTCCTAAAGACTTTTAGTCTGTTGTTTCTTATTTATTTATTTATTTGACTGTGTTGCACCTTGGTTGTGATGCATGGGCTTCTCTAGTAGTGGCTTGTGAGCTCCAGAGCACTCAGACTCAGGAGTTGTGACACACAGGTTTAGTTGCCCTGTGGCTTGAGAGATCTTAGCTCTGGGACCAGTGGTCAAACCACATCCCCTGAATTGGAAGGCTGCTTCTTAGACACCAGATCACCAGGGAAATCCCTATTGTGTTATTTCTAAGGCTAAATTTCTTTTCGTGTGTTATATGAGCCAATCCTCTCAAGAACCCTTAAAAGATATGTATTGGTGCCGTTTTATTAGAATAGAAGCTGAGCCAGGTTAAGTTTCTCAGGCTCATAAGCTAGTAAATGTTGGAAGTTGGGATTTGCCCTTGTAACTGTCCAACTCCAAAATCTATACCTTTTCCAATTCACCTTACTATCTCCATTCTATCACTTGATGGCCATTTATGCATTCTAAGGAAAATAGTCCAACTGTAGCATCCTTTTCAGATCACTATCAAATTGTCTCTTTTTGTGGCTTTGTCAGTAGAAGCATAATTGGAACAAAGACTGAAGGACAGAACTAAGGAACTAAGCATTAGTTCAAGAGGATCCAATTTGTCATGACAGCTCCCACACCTAAAATTTCTCCCCATTGTCTTTTATTTGTTCATAAAATATTCAGTGGGCACCTACTAAGTCTCAGAGGCTATCCATTACCCTGTGGATACAGCAGCAAGAAAAACAAACACCTGTCCGTATGATGTTTACCTTATAGAAAGGTGATGGGAAGTAAAAATAGAGAAATTTTTGTGTGATAATTGTGCATGGGGAAAATGGGGCAGGTCAAGAAGTTTGGCAGCATCTTCCTTGTAAAGTCCAAACTTCATGGTATGGTTTAAATCAGGGCAGGTCAAGAAGTTTGGCAGCATCTTCCTTATAAGGCCCAAACTTCTTGATGTGGTTGACAGCAGCCTTCACCATATGGCCATCGTCTATTGAACACCACTCCAATCATCACAATCAGCATTCTGTTCTAATAAGGCTTCTTCTGTCTCATACCAGCAGATGCATTAATTGCTATTCAGCCTTCAAGGTAATGGACACCTCATATCTCTCATGGTGTCTGAAATCCTTCTCTGACACCCTCAGGCTCCTGTTTGTATACAAGAGAATGCTAAACTATAGCACTTCTCACATGTTTTGTTGTAAGTTTCCACTTTCAATGTCTGTCTTTTTCAAATATACAACAAACTCACAGATAGCAAGAAGCATGCTGCTTCACCTTGAACCTGCTTAATATTTAGCCTAACAGAGAAGAAACATTCAACAAATGCTATATGAAAGATGTGAATAGATGCTTAGATGAAACAAGGCATTTTAGGTACACAAGATTGTCAATTTTGACATCAAGAATTAAAATTAGAATAAGGTATATGTGAACTTTGAAGACATTGTAAACTATGTACAAAAGTTAACAGGATTATTTGTAAAGTTTATCTTTTTATAAAACACAACTTGAACAAATTATCAAGGTGAAATAGCTAAAAAACATAGCTCTGTGCTGACACAGACTAGTACACTTAAGATATTACTTAAAAAAAATATGATGCTGCGCTTTAATATTTTTGATATATTTTTTAATTTTTGATATTTTTATTGCAAATTACCAACTACTTATAAAGACATTCATTTGCAGTACATTGATATTATTTAAACTTTCACTTTTTGCAGAACAACATAGTATCTCTAAGTATCATAGGCCTTATAATCAGTCTCTGATAGAACCAAGACTATAACAGGCATCTCTCAGTATGTATTCATCATTCTATGTGAAATATTTGCCATACACTCACGGCAATTTAAAAAAAAAGTGGTTATCATCTTACAAAGTAAATTCTATGCTATCTTAATTATCAAGAGTCTACTTTGATTTTCAAAGGTAAAATGTAGCATCAGTGGATTTAGTAATAGCACTGCCCTATGATTTTGAATATTAAAGGTGCTGATCACAATTCTTTGTTTATCAACCAATACTAACATCAAGTTAAATTTGATTATGAAAATGCAATCTTTGCTCAAAAAATTAAAACACTATCTTGGCCATGAGTTTTGATTTACATTTCAAATGTAAAACTTCAAATAAATAGGTAACATCATTTGCCTAAAAAGTCATTGAAGTTATAAACTATTATAATGTAAAAAAATCAAAACATAAAACATGCAGGCAGGAAATCTAATAATCACTGAATTTATATTTTAATAGTTTGTCTCATTTTTAATGTTTTGAATGTATAACTGACGGAATGTATTTTTCCAGTCAACACTCTTATGGCCCCTTTGGATGGTGTTGGAGAGGGCTTCCCCTGAAAGCCTGATTTTGAGGGACACATGATCTTTCCCAGGAACACGTGCAGACACTTTGGCAGTTGGTGTGGAGGATGAGACACTGTTAAAAGTGGTAGAAGATATCTTTTTCTGGCCAGAAGAGTGCTCACTGTGGTCTGAGTTTAGAGAAGCTTCAATACAAATATCTTCAGCAATACATACATTAATAGTATGAATGTTTTTTATATTTCTTTTCTTACAGCGGATGTTGGCATAACAACTGCAATAAAATTTTTTAGAAAATTGTAACAGGTCTTCAAGTGTGGGTTTCCCATGTACGGTGTATTTTCCACATTTCCCTCTTTGAATAGCAAAATTCATTGGGTTCAGGTGAAGATAGTCGGGTGAATTCCGGTCTTTCCTTGTACACACTCCTTTCTCCTGGCACAACACTTGGCTACACATTTTGGCTGCTAGAGTGACGTTGATAATATAAGGATTCAGTATGGTGTTCAAGTAATTGCCTAGGTTCATGCAAGATTGCTGTAAAATTGCAAGAAGATCAGATTATTAAGATCCAAGTGAGTTCATATGTGAATTAATTCACTATGTTAAGCAATTTCTTTCATGGAATTCTCCAGGCAAGAATATTGGGGTGGGTTGCCATTTCCTCCTCCAGGGGATCTTCCCAAACCGAAACTAAAGCCCGGTCTTCTGCATTACAGGCAAATTCTCTATCATCTGAGCCACCAGGGGAGGCCAGACAATTTCTAAAGAAGCACGCACATTAAACCAGACTCAGTAAAAGTAGGGAATGTTTTTATCTTTCTTGCCTTTAATAAGCAAGACAATTCTAACTGTTCTTTGTAACATTTGTAAGTTTCACATGCTATTTCATGTCATGAAATAATTAACCAGTTGAAGTTTAATATACCCAGCCTTGGGCTTCCTCAGTAATTCCTACACTAACAGGGGTGGAAGGGGCAGAATATACAGTGTGGGTGGAGGGAGTAGAGCATGGGGTCTGGAATCTTTCTGCCCAGTTTGGAGTCACAGATCCATGAATAGCTAGCTGTGTGAGCTTGGGAATTCCTTAAGCTTTCTTAGATTCCTTTCTGGGTGACCTTGTAGAAAGTAATTAAGCTGGCTATGATTCAGCTTCATCACTGCAAAATACAGATAATTAGAGCACTTACCTCAGAGTTATTGTGAAGCTGAAAGGATGCAATGTATGTAAAAGGACTAAGCACAGAGCTCAGGACGTCATAGTTAAAAGCTTTTTGAAGAAAATGTGTTAGGAGAAAAGTAATACAATTCATACAATATAGAACAAAATAAACATTTTTCCTAATAAAACATTTTTTACTGAAGATATCACTTAAAATAGACTCTATTACATATAATCTGTGGAAAATAAAGAAGGATTCCTTTTTCTCCCCCTTAGGGAAGCTTTGAACAATTTAGTAAAATTTTCAGAAACTAACTCCTAGCTGCCCCCCACTAGTTGCTGGTCCATGAAATAAACTGACATTTAATGACTAAATAAATAAATAAGTGCTCAATAAACAGTAACTGAATGAATGAAAGAATGAAGGAATGCATATGGGCTAGTTGAGCTCTTCTGAGAAACAACACAACGTGATATAGTAGAAAAAACACCAAAGACCACATAAGGAAACTAAGAAGGGTAGTCCTGTTTTTGCTACTTCTTAGTCATGTAGCCTAGGCAATTTCAATTAATCTCATCAAACTTCTGTTTCCTCACTGGAAAACAGCCTTACAATACAACCACACAAATGACAGTTTGATTTAGCCACTATTAACTGAGCAACTACTACTTTGTGCCAAAGATCATGTTTATTTTATTATTCAATCCCACAGAAACCTTAAAAAACATTAAAAGCAAAAATATTTTCATCTATTTCCTACCATTTCAACTTACCCTATTTCGGCTTAACTTGATGCTTCCCCACATTATGATTCCAGAAGCACCTAGAGCAACGCTCTCACCAATTGTATTCACAAGGTCGTCCTGGCAAAGGTGAAGAGTTAACAGGGAGGAATAAAATGAAGTGTTATACATTGGGCAGTAACACCAAAGCCAAGAATGCTGACCCTACAAAAATTATGTAAATATTTCTCCACTATTCATTTCTATCTTTTAAGCCACCACTGCCCTACTATAACAAAAATTCAGATTTTCTGCTATTATTTTAATTACTTCTATTGACAAGAGAGCGGGTCTGTAAAAGAAAAGAAGAACTGAATTAATACATTATCTATATTATGAAATCCTCCATGGTTGCTATGACATTATATGATTACATTAAAATGAAATAGAGTCTTATTTATTTTACATCCATATAATGAGGCAGAACTAACTGAGTGCATATTCCTAAAGGTTGAAAAGTGAAAGTGAAAATGTTAATGGCTTAGTTGTGTCTGACTCTTTGAAACCTCATGGACAGAGGAGCCTGGCAGGCTACAGTCCATGGGATTCTCCAGGCAAGAATACTTAGGCAGATTGCCATTCCCTTCTCCAGGGGACCTTCCCGACCCAGGGATCAAACCTGGGTCTCCCGCATTGCAGGCAGATTCTTTACTGTCTGAGCCACCAGGGGAGCTTAAAGGTTATTAAACCTAAATTTCACTCCTTTCAAAAATGATGTTCAATTGCACTAAATGCCACTAAATGCGGACAATATTCCAAAGCCTTCTCTCCTTGCTTTTCTTACCTGAGAAAGAAATTTCGAAGGCATATCGGTAAAAACTGGACGGGTGTATACAAAAACTGGAAGCGGACTTTTAACACTGGCAATTTTAGACATCCGAATGGCTTCCTGAACACGATTACGAACGAAAAGGACAGCTTCTGGAGAAGATTTTAGCTTGGTATTCAAATAAATAGAGGGGTAAAGGGCAGTGCTTTCCTTCCACAACCAGTCGAGTGCATCATTTCTTCTTTTCTCTACATCAAAGCAACTTCCATTGTAATTAGGTTGGTTATATTGATGATTGTAACAATCAGGAAAAAGATAATAACCCCATAAGCGGTTTGGCCGAAGTAACTTTCCCAATTTTAAAGTCTCTTGCATGAAGCTCTTTGCTGCCTTTTCAAAATCCGCTTTCGCTATCTTGGTAGCCTCTTGGAAAGTAAGTTGTAGATTTTGCTGCAGAACCAACTCAATAGACTCATCCCGGTAAACATCTTTAGGTTTCCAGTTTCTTACCCAGGTAGGCCTCCAGTTTTCCCAGTCAATGACCGCCAAGCCCACGTTGTTGGTTGGCATGTAATAGGCAATGTCTTTTGCAGCTTTGTCCAAATGATTTTTTAAGGAACCCATCTGAGGGATTCCTCCATTCTTACAGGCACCTGTTCTTTCATCTATGTGAGGATAGTAGCCAAGCCTATCAGCATAAAATAATGTAATAAGTTGTCCTGTAACATTTTTTTGGGGATTTCCTACTAAGGAGAAGAGGCTCAGATCTGGAGGCATGTCATATACTTTACCACAACGGTCAGTTGGGGCATTCCAGGCCCACAGGAAAGGAATATTTGGAATAAGAGGGGGTGCTGTAAAGTCCAAAGCCAAACAACATGGAACAAGAAGGAAGGTGAACACTGCCTGGGGTGCTCCATTGGACCCAACAAAGTTCCTAAAAGAGATATACTGGTGCCTTAGCATTCCCACCACAAAGAGTAATGATTTGAAAAGCACTTTTTTTCTCCTACACACTTTGGTTTATCTAATATTTGATGTAGGATATAAACACAGAAGAGAAAGTGTGGAATGAAGCCACTTTGACAGATAAAAATGTATAATGATGATATGTATGTAAATATTATTCTTCTTGCTTCTTGTTTTAGCAATGTTTTGCAAGTTGCTTCATCTGTAACTGAAAAAAGAAAAAAAGAAATGTAGAATAGATTGTTATACTCATTTCTGCATAAGAGATTGTAAGCTCTACCAAGTTCTCAAGTTCAAGCGCAGGAAGTTTAAGTCAATGTTTGAAAATGGAGGACTTCTGTGTTTGAATCCATAAAATTATTTTCTCTCATGCATGATACAAAACCTATAATAGCTAACAATTTTCTTGTCTTTCCAATCATTATTGAATCTACAGAGAAGTGAATGAAGCTATTTTTCCTTGTGCTTTCCTAGTTGTGAAGAATGCTGTATCAAGCAATTCCTTAGCAAAAGACTGTTAAGTAAAAATAAATTCCAAGTTGAACCTCTTAAGCTTGTTTGTTATTTCCTAAAAGACCACTTTATAGTGGTCTGCCAAAAAAAGTGAAAACATCCTCAGAGAATTTTGAGGTTTTATATATATATATATATATATGCTTTTTAAGGGAGGAGGAGGCAAAAATCACTTTTGCCAGAGGTAATAACTCTAAAATTTGACTGAAACTATTAAATCAAACAAAACCTCCCACTGAGGGGTAAGTTGAAGTGCTATTTAGAACGACGCTCCATCATATGTCAAAGAAAGTAAAAGTGAAGTCCCTCAGTTGTGTCCAACTCTTTGCGACCCCTTGGACTGCAGCCTACCATGCTCCTCCATCCATGGGATTTTCCAGGCAAGAGTAATGGGGTGAGTTGCCATTTCCTTCTCCAGGGGATCTTCCTGACAAAGGGATCAAACCCAGGTCTCCTGTGTTGCAGTCAGATGCTTTACCATCTAAGCCACCAGGAAAGCTCACTCTACTATATGTCAAAGTAATGTCCAATCACGTTTACAGTTGATAAAATATCTTATGAGATTATATCATCCACTGGAAGGATTGGTTCTGGTTTTGCTTAATAAAAGCAATATATGAACTTTATTCTTTTATAGCCTTTGATAATTGAGATTGTAGTGTCATTCTTATTGTCACAGTATGAAATGTTAGGGTATATTTTGTGGTAAAAGAAAATAGTCAAGGATAAGAAATTAAGCTATGTGTTATTTAACACTTGGTATCTGCAAAAATTACCTATAAGAAGGCATATTTAAATATGCTACATTTCTAGGAGGAAACTATAGAATGCCTATTTTAACTAGATTAGTAGCATGAAAAGTGAAAGTGAAGTCATTCAGTCATGTCCAACTCTTTGCGACCCCGTGGACTGTAGCCTACTAGGCTCCTCCGACCATGGGATTCTCCAGGCAAGAATACTGGAGTGGGTTGCCATTTCCCTCTCCAGGGGATCTTCCCACCCAGGGATCGACCCGGGTCTCCCACATTGGAGGCAGACTCTTTAACCTCTGAGCCACCTGGGAAGCTGATTAGTAGCATACTGCTATATAAAGGTACAGTGAGAATTGTACCATTTTTTCCCCCAAACATGTGACCTTACCATAGCAAATTATCCCCATTGCTATAAAAGGAATTACTCTAAAGAGGACATCACAAACAGAATAAATAAAATCCTAGGAATTGTTATAGTCTCATTCTTTGAAGATAATGGATTTTTTCCCCTTAATGTTTAGAACATGTAAAGGACCTAAAGATTTTTACAGTTTAAGCCCTTCTAAACTTCCTTATTTAGGACCTAGAAAATCTTCACCTAAAATAATGGTGGAAGAAAAACTAATTCCTTTCAACTACTGATTACCAACACAAGTGCCTGAATGGTAGCTAATGAAACAAATACATGGAATAAAGAAAGGATTGGATGTCCCTATATCTCAGTGAAGGAGTAAGTTAAGCTTATTTATATAATTAACATTCAAACCTAATTTCTACATGGTCATTTTATATAAGGAAAACATGGGACAGAATGAGCCTGTTAGGAAGAATTCTACCCACAGAAATCGTCAAAAAAGAATGGGCATTTGTGTCTTCCTTATGAAGAAATAATCAAATAGAGCAGATTGTTTAAAAAAAAAAAAAAAGAATAGACACTTCTATCCTTGAAAATTGTGAATCTAAAATTTAAAAAGTAATCAAGTTGTTGACATTTAAAGAAGGCTGGGTACTCTACTGGGTTTAACATGCGCCCCCCCCCAACCCAAATACACTTCCACCTCAAACCTCAGAATGTGACCTTACTAGGAAATAGAGTCTTTGCAGATAAAAATAGTTAAGGATATTAAGATGATATCATCTTGGATTTAGAGTTGGACCTAAATCCAGTGACTGGTATTTAAATAAGAAGAAGAGAGGACACAAAGATAGAGAGATACAGGGAAGAAGGCTGTGTGACTATGGAGACTGAAGTAATGCAGTGTGGACCAAGGAATGCCAAGGATTTCCAGGAGCCAACAGAAGCTAAGAAAAACCAAGGAAAGGCTATTTTCTGGAGTTTTGAGAGGGAAAATGGCCCTTCTGACACCTTGATTTAGAATTGCTATCCTTCAGCACAGTGAGATAATAAATTTCTATTGCTGTAAGCCACCAAGCCCTTGGCAATTCATTACGGTAGCCCTGAGAATCTCATTCTAATCACCAAACGTGAAGAACGGATTGTAGTTTCTACAAGTCTGTTTTCTCAAACTGGTTTCAAGAGAAAGATTAGTATACAGATATGTATCATGAATTAACTCATTTACCCAAACTGACCTAAAAACAACAAACCAGTGACAGAGCCAGAACCTGCATCTTTCAGACTCATTCTGTGGAATAAAACCTTCTTGAAGTCTTCAGAGTTTAAGGGGGAAAGGAGAATTCCTTCATCATTTGGGCCACCTGATGATTGTCAACATAACCTCCTCAAATGTCACTGTTTCACACAAAGCAAGACAACTGGTATCTGTGTGAGCCAAGGTAATGATCAGAATCCAAAGCACATGAGGCCAGGAAGACTCACTTGAACTTGAATGCAGGGTTGAGTCCCAGAGGTGAGAAGAGTTCTAGAGAAATTTAATGTCTCTGGGCAAATAGACAGATAGTTGAGAGACTAGGGTGTTAATATATAAGTGAGAGAAAAGAAAGGAGGCAGAGAGAAACAGTTTTAGGTCTGAAGTACAAAGGCCATATCCCAAAATCACAGATCATAGATTTGTAGTCAAAGACTTAAATGAATCCCACCTAAACTGTTAGCAGAATCTTAGGGATTCTCAACATTCATTTCTGAGGCCCAGTTAGAAGAACCTGCATAATTCCAGAGTAATATGAGTAGGAAAGGTACATTTGGGCTGGCTGAGGTTTTAATTGTCCCAAATACCTCTCAATATACTTGGGGCCTTATTACCTAAAGATAATAATAAAATCAGCCAATCATGCATGCAACATTCACTGAACCCCCATAGTATGCCAGGTACTGTGGCAAGCAGTAGTAACAAAGAAGAAGAAGAGGGTTGAGGGGAAGGAGAGGGAAGAGGAAAAGAAAAAGAAGGAAGATGAGATGAAGAGAAAGATGATAGCACACACTTGCTGACAGGTATTCGAAATGCAGAAATTGATGGCCAGATGTAAAGGGCACAGTAGTGCTTTAGGATGTGTCCAAAGCTCCATGAGAGTCAAATACCAAAGACCTCTGGGTAGTTGAGCTATGGCTCCACACAGAGAAGAATGCTCAAGCTGGACAAACCGAAGTAGGAGTGGGGGCTGGGAATGGAAGCAGGGATTAGACACAGAGGAGTAGCGTTTGGAGCAATATATTCAATAATCCAGTAGGGAGAAAGAAAGATAATGTTGGCAATGAGGAGGCTCAGATATCATACCAAGGATTTCTGATTGTAGCCCTTAGGCAAGTGACAGAATAAGTGAAAACGCAAGATGTGTGGAACTATGGCCAAGGTCAAAGGTCATATCCTGTTCTAAATGAACATCTGCTATTTGGCTTGAGTTGTTTGGAATGGTGCCAAATCCTTCAAGTTTTAATATGAAAAAATTTTTAATGTGGAAATAATTTTACATAAGGACAAATGTCTTATATATAAATGTTGGTAGTGTTCAAACATTGTGGCGGGGGCGGTGTAAAATATATCAGCTAACAGAGCTTTGGGTTGTCTCTCAGGGATCTTTGCTCCAAAATAGTGTTTTGTTAGGGTAGTGAGATGATCATATTTGTTTCATAACAATTATTATAACCATGCTATACCCAACTAGAGAGAGGCATGATAAAAGGAGTAGAAATGAGTTAGAGAGTAGAACAGTGATAGGGGGATTTCCCTGGTGGCCCAGTGGTTAAGATGCCACACTTCAAATGCAGGAGGTGAGGATTCAGTCCCTAGTCAGGGAGCTAAAATCCCACATGCCTCATGGCCAAAACAAAAAACAGAAGCAACATGGTAACAAATTCAATAAACACTTTTAAAAAGGCCCACATCAAAAAAATCTTTTAAATTTTACATTAAAAATAAGAAGAGTGATAAGGATGGGAAAAGAACAAGACTTAACAGCCATTGGTCACCAATTGCATTTGGAAGATTAAGGAAGGTGGTAACTTGAGACTCTTTGGTTTCTGGCTTGAACAGTTAGAAGGGATCAGACTGAATCAAAAAGACAGTCACTCAGTCTCTTTATCCCCATAATTCTCCATCTGTTCGAAAAATAGTAACAAACTTGACAAAGATAATGGTAGTAAAATTTTCTATAAAAATAAAATATCTTAGATATCTGAAATATTTTTAAGCTCTTTTTAGATGTCATTTTATGCCCTGTTCAGATCTACTACAAAATAATTTGGGTTGGGGAAGGGTGACTAGGTGGGAAGGAGAAGATTTGAGTTTAGGTGAAAAAGATCGGCCATGGATTAATAATTGTAGAAACTGAAGGAGTCTTTTGGGCCTAGAAAAGAAAACAACAGTCTCAAAGGCCCTTGCTGAATCATCTAACTTCGGAGAAAACAAAACAGAACTTTAGGTCCCGCCCTGATGCTCCAGGCCAGTTGCATCTATCTGGGACTTATCAACCCCTGTCCAGAAACCTTCCACTTCCTACACCTGCCCGGAAGACTTATCACCCCCTGCCCAACTACAAATGCCATCTCAACTAAAGAATACCCAAAACATCCTGCCTGATTAACGTTCCCCTTATCACTTTCACAAACCTTCCCATAAATATGGAGCCTCCCTGATCCCTTTCGGCGCTCAGCCTGGTCGTTAGGCTGACTGTCGCCCCTCCTTGCCTGAATAAAGGTAACCTACTTCTGTTGAGATCTTCTTTCCTTTTCTGCCTCGGCCCTAACTATACCTTACATTCTTGGCGCCGAAACCCGGGAGGGGGTGAGGCACTCATCTCACTCTGTCACTCTCCCTCCCTCTCATTGTTTTCCCTTTTCCCGGAGTCTGGAAGCACGAACATCCATGGAGCTCACTTTTCTGCCAGGGCTCTTAAGTTCCCCTTGGGGATGCCTAGTGCCTTCTTGAGCGGTGCAAGCCTCGTGCTAAGGTTTTATTGGTGCTTTGCATACCCCCAGGCCTCGGCTCTACCCCCTTCCCCTCTCTCTCTCTCTCTCTGAAGACTTCCGGAACAGGGAACTCTTGCCATTCGATTGCTCTACATGCAACACTCCACTCAAGCCGGCCCCTAGATTAAGGTAAGATCCAGACGGTGTTCTAGAGGCACCCTAGAACTCAGTCCTCTCCGGGTCCCGGGGACCCCTGGCCCAGGGCCACTCTGTAGGCAACAGCGGGGGACTCTCCACCTCGACACAGAGCTTTCTTCTCATAACTCCTGTTGCAACTTTGGGCGATGACTTGACCTCCCAATAGGAACCTCTGCTTGCCTTTCAATTATGGGGTCTGGCCAATCTGTCCCAAAAGATTCCCCTCTGACCTGTGTTCTCAAAAATATCAAACCACTCTCACTCACTGAACTCAAAGCTAACCACTTAAAACAACTCTGTACACAGATTTGGCCTCAATACCAATTAGACAACCAAGACCGCTGGCCTGAAGTTGGCACATTTGACTTTAACATTCTTCAAAATCTCACCAACTTCCTTAAATGGAATGGCAAGTGGTCGAATATCCCATATGCCCAAGCCTTTTGGGCTCTTCGGAGCAGGCCCTCCCTATGCCAGGCCTGCTCCACCCACGAGATCCTTCTACGCACCTTGCCTCCCAAGCAAAAGGGCTCTTCTTCCTCAACTAACCAAGGACCGCAACCTTCTGCACCCCTAGAGTTCAACCCCATGGACGAGTCCCCTCCCTACCCACCACCCAGCCAACCCTCTCCTTCCCCTTCATCCAACTCGCCCCAAACCTCTCCTGACTCCCCCTTGACCCCGCTAAGTCCATGTGCCATTTTCATTGTCAGATATGAGCCAGATAGAAGAAAAGTTAGGATCATTTTCTGAAAATCCTACCAGATACAGAAAAGAATTCCTGAGACTCTCCCAGGCCTATAACCTCACATGGAGTGACATCTATTATATCCTAAATGCCACTCTCACCCCAGATGAAAAAGACCGTATCTGGCAAGCGGCAAAAGCCCATGCTGATCATTTACATAACCAAGACCAGGATAGCCCAGTTGCTGATGAAGCGGTGCCTCAGTTAGATCCCTACTGGACTTACCAGCCTGGTGACCCAGGTATCAGAAGACTCAATCATATGATTATCTGCATTCTAGAAGGAATGCAGAAAAATACTCACATCCATATCAGTTATGACAAAGTCAGAGAAATCACCCAAGGGCCAGCCGAATATCCAGCCAAGAATAATCTTGGCACGCCTCGCAGAGGCAGTCCAGAAGTATACCAACCTACATAGCACCACCCCTGCTGGGTTACTCTACCTTCAATTCTATGTTCAATTCTAATTCAACTCTACTTTACGTTCAATTCATTAGCCAGTCCGCCCCTAACATCAGATGCAAGCTTTGACAACTAGAAAAGGGCCCTGAGACCCCCCCCCCTCCCCCGAAAGATACCTTCTAGAAGTAGCCTTCAAGGTGTTCAATAAAAGAGAGGAGGAGGCTAAGAGAGAAAAAGAATGTGAGAGAAAAGCTAAATATGCCTTTTTGGCAGCAGCAATTAAGGGAAGAGATCAGCCTGGCCCAAGTCATCCCAGAACGGGGCTTAAGAGCCCCCAGCCCCGGACCCTGCTTCCGATGCAACAAGTCAGGACACTGGGCAAAGGCATGCCCAAACCCAGGGCCCCCACAAAAGCATGCCCAACCTGTGCCAGGGACACCCTGGCACCCCTGGGGAGGTCCCCACCTCCCAGACCTGGAGAGTGGAATGTCCACAGGGACACCCTGGTGCCTCTGGGGAGATCCCCACTTCTCCCCAGAACCCCAGCCCAACCCTACGAGAGTTGTTCCAATGATGGGGCCTGGGTTCCAGCCCCCGGCCCGTATCCCGAACACGAACTTGGAACTTAGGGCCGACGGGGTAGTGGCCGGAAAAAAGACCTCTTTTATAGTAGACAATGGAGCCATTTTCTCTCTCTTAACCCCTTACTCTGGCCCAACTCAAGACTCAGAACTCACAATCAAGGGGGTCTCTGGAGTTCCCCTAAGGCCAAAAATCAGCCCTCCATTACTCTGTCAATTTGGAAAATCGACCCTTATACACTCATTCCTCATAATGCCTCAGTGCCCAATGGCACTCCTAGGGAGAGATTTGTTATCTAAATTGGGGGTCTTTATTACTATACCCCCGTCGAAATAGTCTCTATATTCTCCATGCAGATGGCACCTGGATGGTCACTATCCCTCACCCCTGACCTTCCCTTGGATCTACCCACCTTAGACCCCCAAGTCTGGGACACTGATCACCCATCCATAGCCAAACATCATCCCCCAGCCCACATTACCCTAAAAGACCCCTCGACTATAATCACCCAACAACAGTACTCTCTCACCCCGGAGGCCCACAAGGGACTTAAGCTTATCATAGACCATCTTCTTCAAGCCTCTATCCTAATTCCTACCCATTCACCACACAACACCCCTATTCTAGCAGTAAGGAAGGGACCAAACTCTTGGACACTGGTCCAGGATCTGCGAAAAATCAATGAGGCCATCATGCCGACATTCCCAGTAGTCTCTAACCCTTACACCCTTCTGTCTGCCATATCCCAGACTGCAACCCACTTCATGGTATTAGATCTCAAAGACGCCTTTTCCACCATCCCCCTCCACCCCCTCTCCCAACCCCTTTTCGCCTTCACCTGGCAAGACCCTGAGACTCAGGTTTCCCAACAACTAACATGGACAGTTCTCCCCCAGGGGTTCAGAGACAGTCCCCACTTTTTTGGACAGGCTTTACAAAAGGACCTACAGACATCTGTAGGTAGACATCTACCTACAGACCTAGCCCCGAGTCATCTCCAATACATAGATGACCTCCTCCTTTGTAGCCCAACCGGAAAACTCTGCCTCCAACATACTGCCAGACTCCTTGGGGCCATGGGATCCTGGGGTTATCAGGTATCCCAATCTAAGGCCCAAATAGCCCAGACAAACGTCACCTACCTGGGGCTCTCCATAGCCCATCAACAAAGAACTATTCCCCCAGATAGAATCCAGGCCTTAATTAGCTGTCCATTTCCAAAAACAAAAAGGGAACTCCTGTCTATCCTCGGCCTCCTAAATTTTTTCTGTATCTGGATCCTTAACTTCTCCCTCATTGCAAAGCTGCTCTATGAGGCAACTAAAGGATGTCTGGATGAGCACCTCTTTAATCCCTCCTCGCTGGCCAATCTTCTTTGCCAGCTCACCTAGAGTCTCCTCTGAGTGCCAACTCTCCACCTGCCAGATCACACCAGACCATTCTTTCTCTTTGCACATTCCAACCAAGGACAGGCCCTGGGGCTTCTGTGTCAGCGGACTGGGGACACCTGGGGTCCCATAGCCTATCTATCAAAACAGCTGGACATGGTGACCAAGGGGTGGCCCCCCTGCATACAGACCATGGCTGCTATCGCAGCCCTCGTACCTGAAGCAAATAAACTCTCTATACATGCCCCTTTAACAGTCTGTTCTCCACACACCTTCTGAGACTTACCATCACATCGGGCTTTCCTCTCCCTTCCCCCTTCCAGGGTACAGGTCCTACATGCCTTTCTCCTCGACCCTCAGGTCTCATTCTCCCCCTGCTCTCCCCTTCACCCCGCCAGCTTATTACCCATGTCCTCTACAACAGACTCCCTCCTACATAGCTGCAGCCTAACAGTAGATCTTACCCAAAAGCCCTTCCAACATTTAACAGATCAGCCCATCCTAGACCCAGACACCCCACACTGGTTCGTTGATGGCAGCTCTCAAAAATCCCCACCTTTTGCAGCAGGATATGCCATCATCCAGGGGGACCTTTGACACAATCATGGAACCCAGACAATTGAAGCTTCACCTCTGCCACCTCACACCACCTCCCAACAGGCAGAAACGATAGCTCTCACCAGAGCTTTAACTCTGGCTAAAAATCTAAGGGTTAACATCCACACAGACTCCAAATATGCCTATAACATACATCACTCAAACATCCTAATGTGGAGAGAAAGAGGTTTCCTAACCCAAAAGGGATCCCGCATTATTAATTCAGGCCTGATCCACAAACTTCTAGAGGCAGCACTCTTACCAAACAAAGCCGCCATCCTCCATTGTAGTGGACATCAAAAGGGAAGTCTCATATCAGCCTACAACAATGCTGCCGACCAGAAGGCAAAGGAGATAGCACTGTCCCACCCTTCCCTCCAGTCCCCTGTCATCTTAGCTCTGACTCCACCCGACCCTCCCACCACCAGAGAAATCCTCTCTCCTCTACACTCACTTTTTCATTCCTCGTCCAAGACACTCCAACAGTTCCTCCATAGCCACTTCCCCATATCCAATGCTGACCAACAATATTTAGATAACCTTACCTTCTCCTGTCGAACATGTCAATGTACTAACCCCAATTCCAACCTTAAACTGACATCCTTTCCAACCCATCAAGTGCGAGGCAACCTCCCAGCACAGGACTTTACTCATATAACTCACATAGTTACTCATATAACTCATATTTACTCACATAGACTTTACTCATATGCCCCTGGTCCGGAGAGTCAGATACCTCCTGGTCCTTGTGGACACCTTTTCGGGATGGCTAGAAGCATTTCCCACTACAAACAAAAGAGCCCACACAGTGGCCCAAATCCTCCTCACAGAAATTATCCCCAGGTTTGGCCTGCCTTCATCCCTACAGTCTGATAATGGCCCAGAATTTACATCCAAGGTCACCCAACAACTTGTCCAATTCTTACAGATACCCTGGAAATTTCACATTCCATACCATCCCCAGTCCTCAGGAAAGGTAGAAAGGATGAATAGAATAATCAAAGAAACCCTTACCAAATTAACCCTCGAGGTACATCTGGATTGGACTAAACTTTTGCCGATTGTTCTCCTCAGAATACAGGCTTTGCCCAGAAAGCCCCTGGGGCTGAGCCCCTTTGAGGTGATGTATGGAAGGCCCGTGCTCCCTCCTGGACTCCCCCCTGAACCTCCTCCCATACCAAGCTTTCTACACTCCCCTCCGCTGGTGGAACTCCGCAATGCCCTCTGGAAATACGTCAACCACAATCTGCCTGCCCCTGACCCCCAAGCCTCCCTGCCCCCTTTACAAATTGGGGACATGGTCTATCTATCTGATAACCCCCAGGGTAACCTAACCCCAAAGTGGCAGGGACCATTCAAAGTCATCCTCCTTACCCCAACTGCAGCTAAACTCGAGAAGGTCACCTCCTGGGTACACCTCTCTCGCCTAAAACGGGTCACCTCTAATCCTGCGCTGCCCTCCTTAAATGACACCTATCAGGTCTCCCTCACAGGACCCACCTCCTTAAAATTCACCCGGCGACAACCCCTGTCAACCATCGGAGAGGACACTGAATGACCTGGACTCTCTTCAACCTACAACAGTTCCTGACCCAACTACTACAAGACCTCTAGATCAGCGCTCCAACAGGAACCTCCTTCAAAGACCTGACTACACTGGTGTCTCAACTGTGGCTCCAGGGAACCTTCTACAACCTGACTCCAGACGAAATTGATTTCTTTACTCTCATTCTCTACATCATTCTACATCCTAATGAGCACTGTTCCTCCTCAGATTCAAACAACCACCAACCTGGGGCCTTCTGCCCCTCGCCCTGACTGGCCTCTCCCTGTCTCTCTAACTATAACTGCACTCTTAATCTTAATCCTTGCAATAGGCCTAGTAACCGTCTCCCCTCAGGACTGGCCGCCTATCCTTCGTCTTTCCGTGGGCATCGCCTACGTTGCTGGCTGTGTTCTGCTCCTAGGGCGCTATTTCCTCTGCACTGCCTAACTAACAGCCCATGGCCCCTCTGTTCCTCATCCTTGCTGCGCTCCCCAGCCTTCTGGCCACTCCCTGCCCCTGCTCAGACATTTATTCCTACGTACATTCCTCCTGTTATAATACAGCTCCAAAACCATGCACCATGAACCTCGGGGGCGGGAAGTCCAAATCCCTACTCACTGTTAAAGTACAAAAGAGAGGGAGTTTCATGAGTATCTGCCATAAGCCAAATGGAGGAAACATATGTTTCTATCCCATTACCTACTGGGGGTACTCAGATGGGGATGGGGTACTAGATCAAAATCAGGAAAAGAAACAAGAACAAGTCATAAAGAACATAATTTCCCCGTTACAGGCGACCCCTGAGACTTACAAATGCCTAGACCTCCTTTCCCAATTACGGCCTGTCCTAAAATCTCCCTCTGGCAATCAACACCTTACTCGCCTTTTCAGCTCTTCCTTCTAATTCTTCCAGGACACACAACACACACCCCAGTGTTGGATATGCATGTCACTGTCTCCCTCACTGCACATAGCAATTCTTTACCTTCAACCTGGCTGTCACAGGGCAACTACACCTCCCCTTCCCAACAAAAAACTACGCAATTCATTGGGCCAGTCTCTGACAATGTCCTACTCTCAGGGTCTTCAAACCTAACCTGTATTAACTACTCTAGTCCCAACTACATTGGTCTTACAAACTCCGCTCTCTCCTTCTGTTCCACTTGGGTTCTCTGGAACAGCACAAATAATTGCACCAATCCGGGAATCTTCATTCTCTGTGGGACTTATGCATATTCATGTCTCCCCTTGGACCCCCCTGGACCCTGCATCTTGGTCTCCCTGACCCGGGCCTAACATTCCTCAAAGAAGAGGTAGAACAAATAGTCTACCCCCAAGGGGAACTTTCCTACAGAAAAAGACGAGCTGTCGTAGCCCCCCTCCTGATTGGGACTGGCAAAGCAGCAGCCCTAGGCATCGGGATTGGAGGCATCTCGACCTCTGCCCATTTCTACTATAAGCTGTCCCAAGAACTTAATGAAGACATGGAGCAAGTAGTGGAGTCCTTCATTTCAATCCAAAGACAAATTAACTCATTAGCTTCTGCGGCCCTACAAAATAGGCGAGCCCTGGACCTTCTCACCACAAAATGGGAGGGACCTGCCTTTTCCTAGGAGAGGACTGCTGCTATTTTGTTTATGAAACGGGCATAGTCCAGGGTAGAGTCAAAGAACTTAGAGACAGAATTGAACGCCGCAGAAAAGAGTTACAAAACCTTTACAGTCCCCAAAACCTGTTCCAACAGATACTCCCTTGGTTGCTCCCTTTCCTGGGGCCATTGGTACTTATCATTCTATTCCTCTTATTTGGACCCTGTCTCTTCAATCTCTTTCAAAGGTTTCTCCAAGAACGGATTCGGGCCATCTCTCGAGATCAGGTCAAGACTATTCTTCTTCTCAGGAGCCTCACCCCAAGCTCAGAAAAAAGAGACCCTGGGCCCTAGGACAATCCTCCATTCCAGACCCAAAACTGTCGCCCCTATCCAGCAGGAAGTAGCCCGAGAGATACGGCACCCTTTTTCCCATTTTTTATGATTTCAGGGTCTGGAATGAAGGAGTCTTTTGGGCCTAGAAAAGAAAACTCAAAGGCCCTTGCGGAATCATCTAACTTCAGAGAAAACAAAACAGAACTTTAGGTCCTGCCCTGATGCCCCAGGCCAGTTGCATCTCTCTGGAACTTATCACCCCCTGTCCAGAAACCTACCACCCCCTACACCCGCCCAGAAGACTTATCACCCCCTGCCCAATTACAAATGCCATCTCAACTAGAGAATACCCAAAACATCCTGCCTGATTAACATTTCCCTTATCGCTTCCACAAACCTCCCTATAAATATGAAGCCCCCCTGAGCCCTTTCAGCTTGGTCATTGGGCTGACTGTCGCCCCTCCTTGCCTGAATAAAGGTAACCTACTTCTGTTGAGATCGTCTTTCCTTTACTGCCTCGGCCCGAACTATACCTTACAGAAACTGGTGATGAGGATATGGAGGTCAATTTTTTCTACTTCTGTGTATGTTTAAATTGAAGGAGATGAGGATGTGCCATCTTCAAATATGCCCCTTCAGCGTGTTGATGATTTTGAGCTGAAGACACTTGAGAAACAGCAAGTATAGGAAAGACTTTCTGATCTCCCTATTTCTACATAAAAGCAGGAAACAAAATTTTCCATAAGAAAGACGCCCTCTTTGGTACCAGAAAGATAACATTCTTATCACTGGCAATGGGGAAACGGTGCCAAGATAAAATCTTAATCGTCTATGAGCTTCCTTTTACGTCTTCTTTCCTAAGCACCTCCTCAGTCTCCATTACCTCGCAGTCCCCAGATCAACCAAGCATGATAAACACACTGTTACAATACCCAGCAAACAGCCTCTAGCCTCATGATACTGAAAGGGATTATATATATATAGTATAAATATATATATGAATTATATATATATGAATATATATAATATGGATATAAATTATATTCATAAAATCTTTGGGAACCATTCTTTAACATGAAAAATAAAAAGCATAATTCCAAGTGAAGCAGCAGTTCCCAGATGTATTGCCCTGATAGCACTTATATACTAATCATATCAGAAAAGCATGTGCCCTTTCTGAACTGTTTAGTTTATTACTTCAACCCAAAGGCTGCCTTCTACCTCCAATAACAAGTTAGTGAATCCAAACTGAATTCTGAGTAAACTTCTGAAATAAGAGACCAGTGTAATATCCTCAAAGCAGAAAAATCCCCTAAGCAGTTTCTTCTTTTAAAGCAGAAATTTATGTTTTCAGGAAAGAAAGGTGCTTTCAAGCAAGACCTTTTTCCTAGAAAATTTCACATTAAGCTATGATATTTTATAATGTAACTTGGCCAGAAATAGATAAGGTGATAAACTTAGTTCAATAAGAGAAGTTAGTAGCATTTTTGGTGGCATTCCATCAACTCCTTTTCCTTCCCCATTCCTATCATTATTATTACTATCATCATCAGTATTCCTTATTATTGGTTCCTTCCACTTTGTCTCAATTTTGTCAGTTTCTCCCCCAGATAAATTTTGCACAGGTTGGAGATCCTCAAGACTAAAACATATTGCTAATCCTTAATCTGTGTATTCCCTACAAGGCACAAGTAAATGCAGAAAAATTTTCCTCCTAAAGTCAAATACGTAGCTTTAAAAACGCAGCACATTATACAACTTTTAATTATTTTTTTTCACAGAAAGCCATACCTCATTTTCCCTATCAGGCTATGCAGCAGAAATTTGAAAAGACTACTTACTTTTGAAGTGAAATTTAAGTTTTCTTCTAAAAAGTCTTTAGGTCAGAAACAGTTCCAGATAATCTAATAGTTCTGCAGTATTTAACCTGCTGGATGAGAAAAGACAGCTCTTTGCCCAGTCAAAGAAAGATTTAATTTTTTGAGATGTTATTGTGTGATGGGGGAAAGGGGAATTTTGTATGTGTGGGTGGGTGTATATATTTCAATATGTGTGTTTGAATTCCAGCAAATTCAAGTGCCTTCCTAGTAGAAAGAATTAGCCAGGATAAGTTAATATAAGAATGCTATAAATGTTTCATTGGCATTTGAAGTAAGTTTAAGAACCCAATGATAGAACAAACTCTTACGGCAGTTGTTTTGATGGTTAAACATTTTGTGATATAATGACAGATTTCTGCAGTGTAATATAGATGAAGAATCAACTTTAAGACACTGGTTTCAAGGAAATATAGCATTCAGTGTAAAATTAGTATTTTACTACAAAGTTTTTAAAAATTAATTAGACTGAATATTTTCAAAATGATGAAGAAAGCTATGTTTGATATTTGTTAGCCATAAGAAAATAATTTTCTGAGTTCTGCTTCATTCCATAAGGTGGGACTGGAGAGGGAAGAAGAGAAAAAGAAGAGTCAAATAAATAACATAGTTCCTCAAGAGAAGTCCCCAAAATCTAATTTTATTCAATTGCTGTAGTGGAACAAAGAGATGTAATTTATACAAGCTCATTTTACGCAATAAAAGCTTGCCCTGTTGAGCCATGGCATAATCAGAAAGTAATATAGTTAAGAAGCTAGAAAACCATAGTATAATTAAACATGAATTCTAAATATCGAAACTGTAAACAAGTTATGCTGATATATTGTAAAAGGTATAAATATTAACCTATTGAAAATGCATGATAGGGTTAATACCAACAGTGTTTAATTGAAAATAAGAAAGCAATTCCTCTTATTCTTGGACAACAGTTCCTTTGAAAAGTATGTGAATGTGCCTACTAAGGATTTTCTGTGTCCAAAATATCTTTGTACACCCTAGAAGTATTATAAAAGATGTACATAATATACCTTTAACTGTAGGATTAGGTTATTGTCAACTTTCTAAGTCACTTATTTGATACTCAATAGATACACATAGGAGTTAGTTATTAAAGGAATGGACTCAACATACTTTGAGTCCCAGTAAACTCAAAACCATGGCTTATGATGACACTTTAAAATGAAGATTTTCAAATAAGAACTGAAATGTATCATCCAGAAGCCTCAGAATTATCAAACAGAAACCATAAGGAGACAGCAATTAAAGCAGTAAAAACAAATTTTGTGAAGAAAAACTACTGCAATAGGGGAAAAAAGACCTCAGCATACAACTGGGCTCAATTTTTGAATACAGCAAGGACTCTTAGAATTTATAACCGAGGAACAGAGGGCTGAGGGTGGTCAGTGGGTACAAAATTACTAAAGGAAACATCAGGGGTGAGAGGAGAGTCTGGCTAAAGTCACCCGACAGGATTCTTGCTGATGCAGGCCAGGTGGTCAGAGGTCACATGGGGGTGGTGGCACATGAGGAAGCTGCTACACGTCCCGGGGATCAGAGGAGGAGGATGGGGGATTCGTGGTAAGCTGCCTTCCCAGGGTTCCTGCTTTAATTGGACTCTATGAGGAAGGCCACAGAAGCCCAGTGTTTGAGGCCATGGCAAAAAGATACTTCAGTGAGCCTGACACGTAGGGTCCAGTGGAGAATCTTTGTCAGCCCCCTGTTTGTGGATGCAAAGTGAGTTAGCTAGTTAATGAAATAAATGACTTTGATGTACCTGGAATTTCAGTAAACTCAAAATCATGGCTTGTGGTGACACTTTAAAATGAAGATGTTCAAACATAAAAAAAAAGGTATAGCATCCATAAGCCAGAATTCAAACATTACTCAGAAGACAAGTAATATCTTCTATAGCCAAGCATGACTTCCTGACACACCCAGATATGACTGAAATGAAGTAATTGAACAGTGGAATAGAGCCATGAAGAGCCCCTAAATCCTAGAGGCTAATTAGAAGCACAGTAGCTTCCCGGGGGGCGCTCCTGTCAGACCCCAGGCTGAGCGCCATGACTCCTGACTTGCAGTCATCCCACTAACATTCCATCACGTAAATCTGGGACCAGGGCTGGTTTTTCTGTGGTTCCAGTGCCTCAGCTGCCTGGTACTGATGGACAAAGGGGGCTTAGCAGGTTGGACTTAAGGGCACATAGCCTGTCCCCAAAGATGCCAAAGCTGCATATTGATTATTTCTAGTTAAAGTTACTTGGAAAGCAGCACATATATGAACCCTTTGATCCTTCTTTGTCTCCCTGAATACAGGAGATAAATCTCCCTTGTGAAGAGTACCCTCCCAGTAACAGGATCCTAATAGAGACATCCGTATCACCAGAGATAATTCATTTCAGGGCTGAGAAGCCCATATACACAAACCCTGTTCCTTCTTTAATACTTTACTATCCAAGCCTAATTTTTGCTTTATTTCCTTATTTATTAAGGCCTCAAACCTAAGCCTCTTTGTCTTGGCAAATGCTCACAAATGTATTGTTTCTTTACATAAAAAGATACAAAAGCTTTCCACTTCATATCACTCTCTGAGCATCATTTTATGATCTCTTGTGCACATGAAATTTTCTCCTGTTAATGTGTCTTGTGTAAATTTTATTACCAGTACAGGCACAAGAACTCAGAAGGGTAGCAAGGAATAGTTCCACCTCCTGGACAGTACCAGTCAAGTTCAAGTTTAAGAAAAATAATGAATACCTCCATCATTACCAGTGCTTTGCACAATGAAATTCACATCAGTAAAATAGCTATAACATGAGATATGAGTTTGCACTTGATTTCCTATTAGCCATAAGAGTTGTCTTCCCTGGACCAGTCAGATGACATTATTTCTCTGAATCGTCAAAGTCCTGGTTACTATATCTTCTACATATGAGATTATATCAAAGGTCCAAATGGTCACTGTAGTCTAACACAAACAGAAAACACCTGCGTATTCATAAATTTCCTTTGTCCAAAGACAACAAGGACCCAATGGCATTAAATGTACCTGAACACATTTACTAAGGGTGAAGATAAGTACCATTAAAGAACAGATGGGCTCAACTTCAAAAGACAATGCGACAAACAGATGTTTTCTTCTTATCTGCTTAAGATATCTGGAGCCTGTAGAGATAACTTCTACATGGAGCACTCAGGGTGCAGACTTATTTTTTTCTTAGGATAGAGGACTGGTTCAAACATGTTGTCAAGAGTTTTAAGTGACTTAGCATTTATCATCCTAGAAAGCCATGTTCTGCAGTCTGCCTTAAGAACACATATTTGGGGGACTTTGTTGATCCAGTGGCTAAGACTCCACACTCCCAATGCAGGGGTCCCAGGTTCAATCCCTAGTCAAGGAGCTAGATCCCACATGCAGCAACTACAACAGCACCGCCATATAAATGAATAATTTTTTTTAATGCCTATTTTGTGAAAGCAAAAGTATGGTTAAAGTCTCAAGCAATCAAGTCTTCCCAGCAGGAATGTGTGGCAATCCAGTCTAGGCCAGCTTTTCAGCCAGGATGTAAACAAAAATAAAAGTCAAAATTTTCGTTACCCATGAAAGTCCCTATTCCTTTGAAGGAGAAGTTTGGGGAGTTACAGGTTCTCATGGACAGAATTAATTACATATGGGAATTCTATATATCTTATTCCAGTGGGATCCTGTTGTGCACCTCTCATGTTAATCTCTTTTTCTTAAATTTTAAAAATCTCTATTCCGAGCCTAAAAATATATCTCTCCATGTCTGTTCCTACCGTGCAGCCTTTCCAAATACCAATAGATATGATTACTAGGGCTCTCCTGGTGGCTCAGCAGTCAAGAATCTGCCTGCAATGCAGGAGCTACAGGAGACACAGACTGGATCCCTGGGTCAGGAAGATCCCTTGGAGAAAGGCATAGCAACCCCCTCCAGTATTCTTGCCTGGAGAACCCTATGTACATAGGAGCCTGGTGGGCTATAGCTCATGAGGTAGCAAACAGTTGGACATGACTGAAGCGACTTAGCACGCATGACTATTGAAGGGTTAATCTCTGATTGCCACCAAGGTTATTTTAAGTCTATCAACACGGTCAGAAAAATTGTACTTTTTTCTTAGTACCAGCCACACTTTGTGTTCAAATTTGAAATGTCTGCCTCCCTCAGTCAGTTCAGTCATTCTGTCGTGCCTGACTCTGCGACTCCATAGACTGCAGCAAGCCAGGCTTCCCTGTCCATCACCGACTCCCAGAGCTTGCTCAAACTCATGTCCATCAAATCGGTGATGCCATCCAACCATCTCATCCTCTGTCGTCCCCTTCTCCTCCTGCCTTCAATCTTTCCCAGCATCAGGGTCTTTTCCAAGAAGTCAATTCTTCAAATTAGGTGGCCAAAGTATTGAAATTTCAGCTTCAGCATCAGTCCTTCCAATGAATATTCAGGACTGCCTCCTTTTCTAGACTGTTCCAATTCCCAGTACTGTGCTTGGCCTCTAAGTTTTTAACTGGGTGTGTGAGTGAGTGAATCTATCTGCTAATCCTTTCAACTAATTACTTTTTGCTTATCCTAAGTGTCACTAAATTACTTTTAATCTTCTATCATTCTCGCATATCTATTGCATAAAACTCAAGTTATCATATCTTAAATGTTAACCAGATAAAGAGTTGAGGATGTGATAATTATCATTCTTCAGTAACAATAGCTATGTTTTACCTTACCTTGTTATCTGGAAAGTAAAATGTATCTTAGAGGTTATAATTAGCAGAGATTATTTTCTTTTTTTTTTTGGCCACATCCCAGAGGTTGCAGGAACTAGTTCCCCTACCAGGGATCAAACCCCAAGGCTGAGCAATGAAAAGGCCAAGTTCTAACTACTGGACTGTCAGGAAATTCCCTAGCAGGGACTTTAACTAATCTCATTCCCTTAGAATTTTCTTGAATTGCCACCATTCTACCTAATGATATGATATAATCCAAGATTAGAATACAGCATACACAGCAGCAGTGGAAACATTTACTGGTGTTTTCCTTTACAAGGAGACATTTTTTCTCTCTACTTACATTTATTTATTTTTTTTTTTACATTTACTTTTAACTTTTTTCTTTCTGTCTTAACTGAGTCTTCCATTCGCCAGTGGGACCTGAAGGCTGGTGACTTTGGGGATTAAAGAATCTATATTCAAAAAAGGGTTGAGCATTTATTTCCAGGCTCAGATGGTAAAGATTCTGCCTGCAGTGCAGGGGAC
This sequence comes from Dama dama, assembly GCF_033118175.1. Lineage (NCBI taxonomy): Eukaryota > Metazoa > Chordata > Mammalia > Artiodactyla > Cervidae > Dama > Dama dama. The sequence continues at coordinate 84,185,645 of NC_083698.1, read as the reverse complement.
CCAGGTTTGATCCCTGGGTTGGGAAGATCCCCTGGAGAAGGATATGGCAACCCACTCCAGTATTCTTGCCTAAGAAATCCCATGGATGGAGGAACCTGGTGGGCTACAGTCCATGGGGTCCCAAAAGTGTTGGACACAACTAACACTTTCACACTTTCACACTTTCACTTAGCTTTATTATCCAGTGATTGGATAGCTCAAATGATTCAACCTTTAGGTATTACTCAATTCTTTAAATAAAAATATATTGGTAACACCTAGATTAGCCTAACTCCCAGAGATGCTAAGATGATGATACCTATGAAGTATTCTTCCCAAGAAGCTCTGTATATCTGAAGTGTAGCGTTATTTCCCCTCTCTTACCTGTATTATTAAATCTTGCTTATTGTGGTTCATTGTATTTGGCCCCAAACTATAAGAAAGATAGCAGTAACAAGTGTGGAGAGAATTGCTTTTGACTTATAGGAGCCCATAAAAGCCAATATGTGTAGTTAGACTAGGGATATCTCTAGAAAAAAGTTGGGAATTGTGAATTCCTAGTCCAAGAACGAGGGGCTTCCCAGGTGGCTGAGACAGTAAAGAATCTGCCTGCAATGCAGGGGACCTGAGTTCAATCCCTGGGTTGGAAAGATCCCTTGGAGGAGAGCATGGCAACCCACTCCAGTATTCTTGTCTGGAGAATCCCCATGGACAAGGAGCCTGGAGGGCAACAGTCCATGGGGCTGCAAAGAGTGAACGACCAAGCACAGCAGTAAGCATAGTCCAAGAACAATAAAGAAATGTTTATCATGGCTACTGACATAGCTAGACAATACAGAGAATTTGGGGGGTAATAACAGTAATCTAAGCCTCATTTAAAGAATATAGTCAGTGAAAAGGGAAGAGTCATACCTAGCAAAATTCACTTCAAATGTGGAAATTCAGTACAAGCTGCATTAACAATTTCCTCTTTCTCTCCATCTATAGATTATGAGACTGCATTGCCTGATGACTGTAACTTTGCCTCAACAAAGATCACAGGGCACCGGTTGAAGGAAATAGGAGAGTTCAGTCAGCGCTTCCACAAGAGAGCACAGCTAATCTCTGCACTGAGATCGTCACTAGTCAAAATCCACACACAGTAACTAACATTTCAGAGCAGAAACTAAATCACCTAAGTAGTCTGTGCATTTTAGGCACAAAAGCAGGGTAACTGTGAACATAAATATCTAAGAAAGTGATGTTGAGTAGGCTTATCTCTAGCATTTTCCTCCAAACTGTAGGTCACAAACTATTAGTGGACCACAGGATTGATTTAATTGGTTAGAATAAGCTTTTTAAAGAAAATAAGTGAAACAGACAAGAGTAGAGTGAAATAGAAAAAGATGGAATAGAATGGGACAGAACAGGAAACACAGAAGGCACTATACTCCCATATAGTAAGCATGAGTATGAATTTACAAACCTTTTCAATATATATTATACATGCATGCACTGGGTCACAGTGTAAAATGTATTTTTTTACTGTGGAGTGGATCAAACCACTTTGATTCTTCAAAGTTTTCAGTCTGACACACCTGGATATTGCATCCTCACTGCAGCTGTTTTCTAATTATGTGGTCTTGGGTAACTTATGAATTCTCTTTAATCTCTTCAGCAACCACAACAGAATTCTGAGCTGTCTCAGGGCTCTTTCGTGTCTGTAAATGACTGAACTACTGGACTAGGCAAATTTGTTTTCTATGTGAGGACAAGCAGGGCTGAAACCTGGCTTTCAACTTGAGAGCAATGTGGCCTTGCCCAAACTATTTAACTTCACTGCACTTCAGTTTTCCTTTTTCTTTTTTTTTCAATTAAAAAATATGACTATTAATGGCAACACTCTCACAGGTCTGTTGTGAAATTTTAATGAGATAAAATACACAGATTGTTTAGCACAAAGCCTGTGAATAGATTCCAAACATGCCACCCTAAATGTGCCCCTTTCCCATATTATTGTGACTATTTTGAGATGAAGGTGATTGAGCAACAGCAAATGCAGGCAATCTTTCTGACCTCTCCCTTGAGCAACAGCAAATGCAGACAATATTCTGACCTCTCCCTTGCTGCCTGAAGATTTCCCTTGTGAAAGGTGTACTCTGTACCAGGAAGAGGGAAACATCACCAGAGACGGGTAGCTGATGCTAAAATGAATCTGCATAAACTCACGAAAATGACCCTTATCCCCCAGTAGTTTCCCTCAGATAGTTCCTAGTCACAATTTACTGTCCCTCAAATCTTAACCCCCTTTCCTTTTGTCTTGTCACTTTTTCACAATTTATCATTCTCTGGAAGATCTGTAAACTCTTGATCCTAACTGGTCCTTTGGGTCACCCTTTTTCCTATAAAAACTTACATGTGTGGGTAAAAATATTCAATAAAGTTTGTGTGTTTTTCTCCTGTTAATCTGTCTTTGGCCAGTTGAATTCACAGGCTCCAGCTATAGAACTTAAGAGGATAAAAGAAAGTTCTTTTTCTGCCATTACACCAGACACACTGTAAATACGAAATAAATGTAATGTTCTTATTGTTAATAAATTAACAAGAAATTAAGAATAATAATTAATAAAATTATCCCTTTCATTATCCTGCATCCTCCTCTGTATGAAAGACAAGCACAAAGAAAGGATAGAAGCCCAAGACCATATAATGATTCATAGACATGCTGGCATTAAAGCTTCCTAGGAAACACCAAAATAAGACTTTTTAAAAAACATAAATATATGAGCCATTAAGAAATTGTTCTGGTGGAAATGAAATACTCGGTAGTCACACTGCAGTGAAGCCAGATCTGATGGTGATGGTGGTGCTGTGCCTGAGGGATGGCGTTTATCACTACAATATTCTCCCTGAGTTTGCTCAGTGCTAAAGAACCCAGCTGCCAAGTAGGAGATCTGAGCTCAACCCCTGGGTCAGGAAGATCCCGTGGAGGGGAAATGGCAACCCACTCCAGTACTCTTGCCTGGAGAATTCCAGGAATAGAGGAGCCTGGTGGGCTACAGTTCCCGAGGTCACAAGGAGTTGGACATGACTTAGTGACTAAACAACATGAGATCTACATAGGTCATGACTCTATTTGCAGATCAAACTGACTCAAGCCTTAGTATATGTTGTATGTTGCCTTAACTTAGCTGCCTCTTTTTGTCCTGCAGAAAAGTCCACTTAGAAAACAACATATTCTAGCTCAGACCTAAAACTGTTTTCTCTCAGCCTGACTGAAACATTTTTCTGAACTGTCAAATGTGATTTCTTTTCAGTCTTTCCAATTGGATTAGTGAAATAAGCAAGCGGCATATAAGTGACATTTAAAACAAATATTAGCAAGACAAATTATTAACATAGAAACCAGATAGTTTTACAACCTTAAGTCATTATATCTTAGTTTGGCTAAACAGGCTGGTTCTGTTTCTATTTCACCAGAGAGGAGAAAGAGCAGTTACCAAAAATCAAAGAAGCAGTAGTTAAGAAGAGTATTTCTTGGCATCTAACTTACCTTGGCTATTGACAGGTTTATTACATCTACACAATAAGAGTCATCATTAGTAACCATTATTATTGTTGTTATCAAATTAAACAATATGCCTAGCACATCACATATATGTATCAAATAGGCGACTAATGCTATCAAAAAGAAAAATTAACTAAAACATTGACCTTCTAGTGCCATTATAAAGGTATATGAACAATTCTTGTCATCTCTGCCCCTCTCCGCTATTCCGTAAAAACCTGACCACATTTACCCTTGTAGATGAGCACAGCAGGAATTGCTGTCTGTCTCCACCAAGAACAGAGGTGAACAGGAGTGCCCTATAATTTTCACCTGAGACCAGAGGAACAGGAACTCAGAGCAAGTGTGACAGGAGACTAAGAATCTGGCCAGTTTATGGCAGGATGGGAGTGTCCTTGAAATTCACCAACTGGGAGAAGGCACAGAAGAGAAGGACCTCTGAGAGGCTGGAGAAGTCAGTTATGGAAATATCCAAGAACAAACGTGAAGAAAATTGTAGGCTGTTCCACTTCAGAATTTTTGAAGAGTCTGAACCTAGTGTAAGATCGGGGGATAAACCAAGTATGAGTTTGAGGGATGAGGACAAAATCTTTAAAAGACTAATTTTTTTTGCTTAAAAAAAAAAAGCCAGATTAGACAGATTACAAGACAATGTCAAAAGGTTAAAATTTCAAAGGCACGTGCTCACTTGTCAACATAATTATGAGGTAATGAATCTCCCAAGGTGGTATTTAATTAATACTTCAGCTACTTAATGAATGTTTATGGTCTGAACAAAAAAAATCTTTTATTCAGTTGTGTATGGCTTATCTGCTTTTAATTTTTAACACACAATTCTTATAATTGAAAAAATCCAAGATAATGAGTAATATTTATGGATGGCCTAAATTGCCTTAACTAGTGTGATATTTATTATATTTTAAATGCTAACATGAGTACAGCAAGACTTTCATTAAAATGTCATTAAGAGACAGTGTTTACAGGAAAACAATTTCAACCAAATCCTTAAAATCAGACAATCAACAACTGATTCTGAAATCACCTAAGGGTTTTCTGTGAAAATTAATTATGGAATTTATATCACTCAGTAATGCCCTGGAGTAAGAATAATCCTCATTTTACAAGTGACTAAATAAGCATTAGAAAACGATTCAAAGATGACCACCATCCCAAAGCTAGAAAACTCAGTTCCAGCTAATTCTGATGCTCAAGTTGTGCCCAAGCCTCTCTATTATATGAGCCACTATCATAGAGATGAAAATATGAGACAAACACAGGACATATTCTTGAGAGTAGGCCCAAATATTTTAATTATCTAGTACTGTATGTAGATGATGGACATCTTACTGTTTGTATAATTAACCAGCATATGGATATTAGAATTAGCCTCACTTGAAAGAAAGGAATTAAAATTCAGTCTAAATATCTTCAAAGGTATGCATTTAGATAGACTCCAGTGCTGTTCTCCTGCCCCTAAACGATCTGTTGGTTTTGCTTTAGATAACATTTGCAGAATGAGTACTTCTTCTATTATTTTTTTTCACTCAACTATTTTTGTGCGTGTGCTTTAGCTTCAAATGATTAAAAGTGTTAGCATAGCAGTTGCGCCTTATGTTTTAATTTAGTTTACTCAGTCTTGATCAGGAAAATGGAAATATTGTATTATTTACTAACTTTCCACATACTGCAACCTGAAAGTTAGAATACGTTCTTTAAACTAAGAGACCAACACGTTACCTAAAGTAGAAGTAAGTTGAATTATTTGTGGAGGTCTTTCAACTCCTGGTTAATGTATGTGATCTTCTAACTTTGCCAACAGTGATTAAAGTTAGTTACTGAAACTTGTTATATAACTTTCTCAGAAAAACGCCATAGAGAATGGGCAAGTTCAAGCCTAAACACCTTTGGGGTTTAAAGCATGATACAGTAACTGGACAAAGTGAACTAGTTTGAGCCTAACCTCAGCCCCAATCCTGAGACAAGTTGACGAGTGCTAATATTTTAGCTTTTCTTTTTCTTCCCCACCTCTCTTCCTTCCCTCTCTCTCAGACACTCTACATGTGTCAACACATTTAATACTAATATCAACCCTATGAAGGAGGCACAAGAATTGTCCCTATTTTACAGATGTCACTCAACTTCTTTATACCTCAGCAAATTTCCATTGAATCCCTGGGATTCAGATTTCAGAACTGCTTCTATTTCATCGGCAATGTCCTGGAGTACCTTAATGCAGCAGGTCAGAAGAAGAAAATAAGCCAATTTCAAGAAGGCCCAGTGGATTCTTCAGGTTAAGAGATCTATTTCATCAAAAGTCTGACTTGACTGATGTCTGAGATGTTTCTGGCTATCTTCAAAGATTTAGAATAAAATTTTTAAATCCAAGGAAGAAAACTCAAGAAAGTGCCCAGGGAAGTGTGACTGGAAGCAAAGTCCCCAAACAGAGGTTTGGCTGAACCCAGGCTGTGTCCGGAGCCCTCTTGTCTCCTGGAGCGTTGGTCTGCGGTCAAGTGCAGCCCTGGCAGCAGCTGGACCATGACAGAGGGTCCTACAAGGAGGGACACACCACACCTTAAACTCTTCCATAGTCCTACAAGTGGTAAAATTGAGGGGTTTCTATCATTTATTTCACGTATTTTTGCCAAAATGACTGAAACTTTAAAAGTCTCCCACTTCATCCGGAAACACTGCCATATATTCTACTCTCAGCTTTGCTGGTCTCTCTAGACTCTTGCTCTAACCCGCTACTTCTTTCTGCTTGAACTGTCCTCATACCTTCAATTTGCCTCTGTGCCCTCGGTTTTACTTCTCTGTTTTGAGTGTTCTGATGGGCACTGTAGTCCTCTGCCTGCTTAGGTTTAGACTCTGGTTTCTCCTCTGAACTGTCTTGAGATGTCTCTTGTCTTATTTGGGTTCTGTAATCTCTACAACCCAAGCGAGGCTCCCCAGCTTCCCTCCAATGTCTACATCTACTTGTTTGCCATCAGTTAAAATAGACTGCGTGATTCTGACCTTACCTGGTTCACACCCTCAGTTTTAATTATTTACTTCTCTCTTGCTCTTTTTCCTTAGCTAATTTACTTCTGTTTAGATTTTCATGAAATAATAGTTTAATAGGCTCCCTCAGGGTCTTCGTTTATTGCCTAAGGAAGAATTTCAGACCTTGAAGAGGGCTATCAAGGAGTGACTAGGGCATCTCAAACCACACCATAAGTGTTGACTACTTGATTTATTGATTGAACTATTTTAAATGGTGCATGTCAAGAGCAGACATGGAGGATATTACATGCCAAGAGCAGACATGGAGGATACCATGTAGACTAGATTTTGTTCTTTTTTTTTTTTTCATGTAATATCTTGGTTTCCTGGGTAGGGATCATACCACCCTGTTGCCCCTGCACTGGGAGCGTGAAGTTTTGGGTTTTTTTTAGTTTTAATTTTGTATTAGGGTATAGCTGATTAACAAGCGGTGTTATAATCATTTCAGGTGAATAGGTGCATAGCAAAGCGACTCAGCCGTACATATACAAGTATCCATTTTAAGGGTGGAACCATAACCACCTGCCTGCTAGGGAAGTCCTCAGATTCTATTCTTATGTGGTTTACATTCTAGTAGAGGAATCAGATAATAAGCAAATACCAAACAAACAAATAATTTCAAAGTGATAAATGCTGAACAGTCTGTCTGAGATGCTATAAGAAAATACCACAGACAGGGTAGCTCATGAACAACACGAATTTTTTCTCACAGTTCTGCAGGCTGCGAGGCCTCAGATCAAGGTGCCAGCATGCTCAGGTGAGGGTCTTTTTCCAGGTTGCAGACTTCTCACTGTGTCCTCACATGGTGGAAGGAGGCTTGCAAGCTCTTCAGGCCTCCTGGATTAAGGCACCCATTCTTCATAATCTAAACATCTCCTGGAGGCCCAACATCCTAATATCATCCCAACAGGCATCAGGAGTTCCGCATATGAAGATTGAGGGGTTCAAACATTCAGACTGTGGCAAATGCTATTATAGGATTTAAAGGCAAAAATGAGAAAGAGCAGAGTTAAAAAGGCAATTCTTGTCCATTTTACAGTATACAATATATAAAGTTAATTCCTAAAGAGATTGTACCAGTTAACACTTCTGCCAAAAATTAGGGCTTATTCCCCAGACCCAAACTAACACTGTATTATTATACTTTGCAAGAGTCTTTGCCAATCCAAGTAATATAAAAATAATATCTCATTATTTAATAATTACTATTTTATTTTGAGAAATTGGGTCATGCATCATTTTTTGTCGTAATTTTTGGTCCATGTACTTTTCCCATGTTAGGTTTGAGTTGTTTTGAATTGATTTGCTTCAGAACTCTTTATATATCATCAGAATTATTATTTTGTCATGTATTCCAAATATATTTTTCCAGTTCATGTTTTGAGTTGCCCATGGTATTGTTTCCATGTAATGCAAGCTGCTTTTCTTTATGTTTGTTTCTAAATATTTGGAGAATAAATGGGACTTTAAGTTCCCCAGTAGCAGACCCTAAGATGAGGTTTCATGTGCAAGTGATTTATTAGGAAAGCTTTTTCAGATAGAAACTCTCAGAGAAAGAAAGCCACAGAAGAAAGGGGTTGAAAAAACCAAGAAAGTGTGTAGTTTCGTGTAAAGTCCTACAGAAGGCAGCATTAGCCTGATCACACTGCAGATCCAATTAAGGGCTTCAGGAAGCAAAGTCATGCTGAATGGCCGGCAGCAAGGAGGAAGAAAAGCCACTGAATCTGGGGGAGGGGATGCACACAGACTATAATAGGGACTTTGGGGGACCTGCCAAGTGTCTGTTAAATTGTGTGGGTCAAAAGTCAATGAAAGGAAAGAATCGAGAAGTTTAAATACAGTGTTTGATTTCAATGTTGAAATTTATTATTACTTATTTGTGATCAGTTATTAAACAAGGTAATAGAAGGAATCCACCCAGTCGGGACAATTAAGTCCACCCTGACCTAGTCACCAGTGATTACTCCTTGTCTTCACCTCTCCCTGGATTTCCACAATCAGGCCTAATGGTGACAAAGCTATTGGGAAAATCAGTTTTCAATAAGTTGAAAGACAAGTAAGTAATTTCAGATGCAGATCTTGAGTGTATATGAAAAGATATAATGGACTGAAAGGGGGATGCTTGGTCTTTCAGGAACACAGAATTGAGTCCTGCATCATTACTCAGAAAGAAGATCCTTGCTTTATTTTTAGAGTAGCTAGAAAATAACCCCTGATGTTGATCTTCATTAATATCACAGATTATTTTCTTCTTGGAGAATGCTTAGTCTCCACTAAGGGAATGTCTTAATTCTCTTATGGAGTAAAATTTAATATTGTGAGGTAAATAGCATGCTGATAGCATCTGAAAAACTCTTATGACTCTTTTAATGACAGACCCTTGTCTAGCACAAAGCACTACACAGTTTAGGACTGCCTTTTCCCAACAGTCACTTCCAGGTATGCGCATGTGTGGATTTTTTATCTCCCCTAATGATTTTAATATGCATCTTTGACTAAAAATAACTGAATTACTGCCCTTTGTTTTAACAAATATTTTTCAAGTATCTCCTGTGTGCCTGCTCTGAGCTTGACCTAGGAATACAATGATGAATTCCCTATGACTTAGGAAGCTTTAGTGAGTAGAGGGAGAAAAAGGACATGAAAAAAAGTGTCCATCATGTAGGACACAGTAATGCAAAGAGTGATTATTATTCCCCACTCACCTGTTCCCTTTTTTAGTAGTAATAGATTTTAATCTAATCTAATGGATGCCAGAAATACAGATCACATTTAATAGCCTTCCTTGAAGCTGGCTGGGGGTCAGGTGACCGAATTCTGCTAAAAAATACAAGCTGATGCATCATGTGACAATTTCTGGGAAATTTTCTAAAAAGAGTATGATTTGTTTTCCTAACATTCTTCAGAGGTGGTCAGTGAAGAAGTTTCTTTAGTATCATTTTGATCTCATTCGATATGTTTCAATCTATTGCAGTTATTTCTTTAGTGATTCTCAAATTTTCTCATCTTTGTCAGTGGCTCTTTGAGTTGTCTAGTGAGTGCTTTTGATACAATCCTAGTGACCCCCAGCAGAACCCTTGCTTTATAGTATAACAAAATATTTCAGAAACATTTTGTACCTTTCCTGTCTTAGTCCTGGAATCAGACAGTTCCTAAGAGATCTTAGTTTCTTTTCTGGGTAAACGATATTTAGATGTTTAGAATTTGAGAGCTAAGGGTATATTGCTAATAGTTAATTTGACAGGTTTTTCTCAAATAAATAAATAAAAGAACACTGACTATGTGATATCAGAATCAGTCTACTTGAGGGTTATATTTGTCTATAAATTAATAAGAAGAAATTTGGTGCATTGAGAAATAGGAAGTAAAAAGTGACAAAAAGATAAAACAATCCTGTTCAAAATCACATAAAAAGAGTAAAATACCTAGGAATAAACTTACCAAAGAGATGAAAGATATGTATTCTAAAAACTATAAAACATGGAGGAAATTGAAGCGGACACAAAGAAGTGGAAAGATATCCCTGCCCTTAGATTGGAAGAATTACTGCTACTGCTGCTAAGTCACTTCAGTCGTGTCTGACTCTGCGCGACCCCATCCCTGGGATTCTCCAGGCAAGAACACTGGAGTGGGTTGCCATTTCCTTCTCCAATGCATAAAAGTGAAAAGTGAAAGTGAAGTCGCTCACTCATGTCTGACTCTTCGCAACCCCATGGACTGCAGCCTACCAGGCTCCTCCGTCCATGGGATTTTCCAGGCAAGAGTACTGGAGTGGGGTGCCATTGCCTTCTCCGTGGAAGAATTAACATTGTATAAATGGTCATACTACCCAAAAGCAATCTACATATTTAATGTGATCTCTATCAAAATACCTATGATATTTTCCACAAATAATCCTAAAATTCACATGGAAGCACAACTGACCCTGAATTGCCAAAACAATCTTGGGAGCAAAGAACAAAGCTGGAGTTATCAGGCTTGCAGACTTCAGACTACGGTACAAAGCTTCAGTAACAAAATGAGCCAGGAGGTAGATGGGCTTCCCCAATGTAAAGTGATTGGAGATTCATTCCCTGAGGAATGCTTCATAAAAGTTATTCACACTACCGGGGGATGTGACTCAATAACTCTGTCTCTGAGTCCATCCGTATGTCTAGCCACACATACTGTACCATTTTTCCCTCCTAATAAACTCTTTACTTGCTTCATTACTTTCTGTCTTTGTGGAAATTCTTCTCTGCAAAGCCAAAGGGCCAGGACCCTTGTCACTGACCACTGGTCTAGTGGCTGGGATCTGGTACTCTCACCACTATGACTCAGCCTCAATCTCTGCCTGGGAACCCAAGCCCAGCCTCAAGCTGTTGCAGCCCAAGGCCATCTGAGATCAAAAACAGCATGGTACTGGTACAAACATAGAATAGAGAACCTAGAAAACACACACACACACACTAATGGTCAATTAATCTATGACAAAGGAGGAAAGAATATAAAAGGGAAAAAAGTCTCTTTAATAAATGGTGCTGGAAAAATGGGACAGCTACATGTAAAACAATGAGGTTAGAACATTTCCTCACACCATATACAAAAATAAACTCAAAATGGATTAAAGACCTAAATGTAAGACCTAAAACCATAAAATTAGAAGAGAAAATAGGCAGAACATACTTTGACATAAGATTGTAGCAATATTATTTCGGATCTGTCTCCTAAGTCAAAAAATAAATAAATATATAAAAGCAAAATTAAACAAATAGGAGCCAATTAAACAACAAAAAGAAAGAAAACCGTTGACAAAATGTAAATATAACATGCAGAATAAGAGAAAATATTTGCAAATGATATGACTGATAAGGGATTAATATCCAGCATATATAAATAGATCTAATGAAAACATAACTAGTTTAAGCTCAAAAGGCTTCTAGGCCTGGGTATTTCTTCATGATATTGTCACTTCATTACTCTGAGTCATATAGACTTTTATCTACCTCAAAATAGAGATAGGATTGTCTATCAAAGTTTTTATGAGGATCAATAACATTTGGTTGGGAACTTTTATGTGCCAGGTTTCATGCTAAGTGTTTTATCTACTTGATGTGATTAAACTGTATACAAGGAAAAAAGATACCAAAATGATCTCCCTTTTATGAAAGAGAACACCGAAGATTAGTGAACCTGAGCACCTTGCTGTTTCCATAAAGGGAAGTTAGGACAGTCCCAAGAAACTGCGGTCATTAAGCAGCTTTAGAGGTGGATTTCCTGTCCAGGAGCAGCGAGCCAAATTAAACAGAGAGTCTGCAGCTGGAATATCTAGGAACTGACTGAATATAACCAGTAGTTACAGCCCAAATTTTAAAAAATGTATAAAATTCATGGTTAAAAGTTGAATGAAAATGTTCGAATTCCATTGCAACAAGAGGAAACTAGGCAACTCAGAATCCAGACAGGACTCTTTTGCAAACTGGCTCTTTGACTTTGCCAAGTGATTTATTCTCCTCAGGCCTCAATTCTTCACAGAGGAGTTGAACTATGTGATTTCAGAGGCTCATGGATTTTGATAAGAATAGAACAATAATGCTGGAGAGTGACTTTGCAATAACTCACTATAAATGTGCAGAGTTAAAAAAAAGAAAACCTGTAAAAAATTTATAACTTCCACTGTTCAAGTTTCTGAATCACTGATTCATTCATTCAAATATTTATTGGGCACCTACTGTGTACCAGGCACTGTACCAAGTAGTGTTTCGGCAGTAAACAAAATGAAGTCTTCATTTTCCTAGTTTAGAAGACAGAAATAAGCAAATATGCAATCTATACTATGTCAGACAGTGATAAATGCTACAGACCAGAGAATAAACAGGGGAAGTTGATGGTGAAGGGAAGTATCCCACCCCAGTGTCCTCCAGATTCTTCTGTGAACATATCAGGCCCACTCCCAAATGTGCACCTCTGATCCATTTGGCTGAAATACCCTCCCCCAAACATCCCCACAGTCAACAGTATCTGCTAAATTCAAACAGTGTCTGCTAAAGCTGCCCAACACATGAAAATCCCACTCTCCCCCATTCTGCTTTTTCTGTTTTTTTTTTTCCCATAAATCTAACATCTGAAACAAATTGCTAATTTATGTATTGACTGTCTCCTCCAGAAAGACTATGAGTTCTAAGAAGGCAAGGCTTTTTGTTTTGCTCAAGGATATATTTCTAAGCCTAGAACAGTGCCTGATAAGAAGTAAGGATTAATAAATCAATTCATGTACAAATTGATTAATAGGTGAATAAATGAATTAAGAAGATGACGTGGAAAGACTTCTCTGAAGAGGTGACTAGTAAAAACTTGATATTTAAAACTCAAAAGTTAAGGAAAGTTGTTAATTAAATTTTGCCACATGCAGTTGATAGAGAATTATGTGGCTTTAAAGTACTTAAATTCTACTTATATTAAATAGCAAAAAGCTACTTACAATATATAGTTAAGTGAAAAATATGAGATGCAAGAATACACATATATTATTCTTTATATTATTTAGAATCATGTTTTAAAAATATCTTTATAAGAAAAGCTAGCAAGAAATAGATCAAGAGTTACCAGTATATATTATAGTGATTTTTGGTTATTTTTTGGTTATTTCCATTACATACACAAGTTTTCTATAATGTGTTTTCTAAAAATAAATAATGAAAATATTTCAAAGTTAATCTGCATGTTGCTACCTGTCTCCTATGGTATTATAATTTTCATTTTGTTTGTATTTTACATTTAGAATTAGACCTTCACATTGTCAGTAACCCCTGACAAGCAGGGACCCAGAGCTGCAAAGTAAAATCTATATTACAAATATTTCACAGAAAGATAAAAGAGGTGGAAAAGGAGATTGAATCAACTCTCATGCCTTCTATAATAGCATCAGGCCTGTCTTGAGGTTATCTTTCATAGAGATCTTCTCTAGGAGAAGGAAATTCTATCAACTGAAATGGTGCCTTTCAAGAGAATGGAGAAGGCAATGGCACCCCACTCCAGTACTCTTGCCTGGAAAATCCCATGGACGGAGGAGCCCGGTGGGATGCAGTCCAGAGGGTCGCCAAGAGTCGGACACGACTGAGCGACTTCACTTTCACTTTTCACTTCCATGCATTGGAGAAGGTAATGGCAAGCCACTCCAGTGTTCTTGCCTGGAGAATCCCAGGGACGGGGGAGCCTGGTCGGCTGCCATCTATGGGGTCACACAGAGTCAGACAAGACTGAAGCAACTCATCAGCAGCAGTAGCAGCAAGAGAATACATGTATAAGTGATTATACATAGAACATAACATCAGGAAGAGGAAATTGCCCAAGGCCTCATTTCATTCTAAGTGTCTCTGTTATTTTGGTGATCCAGAGACGATAACTGAAGATTTAGCAACATGTATTAATAGAGAAAGTATGCTTGGGATGTGTTATCTCACTTATTCCTCTGAATAATTCACTAAGAATCATATTACCAAATCATATTACCAAATTTCAGATGAGAAAACGGGGGAATATGAATAACTTTCCCAGAGTCACATAACCAGATGGATAATGAAACAATGATTTAAATTAGATTTAAACTGATTTAAAAGCCCACTGCTCTAAACTCACATATGGGGGCCAAAATACCCAGTAATTCTTGATAAGACCCTTCCCAGTTGCATTTCTGGGTCCCTTAAATGTCATGCATTAAAATAATTTTTAATTAATGATTTTTGCTTGCAAAAGACACCAACCCCACTTTCATTAACAGGTCTCCAGTTTCTACATCTAGAGCAATATCAGCCTAGGCAAGCATGAATACTATCCTGAAGTCTTTCACTTTATTTCCATGACCAGCGTCTGTGAGGGAGGGACTCATGGTGGGTGAGAGAGGCACCATATTGGAATAGATGTCTTTGCAGGGAGTTGATTACATCTCCCTTGCCTCAGTTCCTGAGCCCTTGTGAGAAGTCACAACAGGAACTGCTCATTGAGCAGTTCTGCACTCATTGAGCCCAGGCAAGTAGAAGAAGCCTGAAGAAGTTTGAGCATAAGGCTGGAACAGGAATTCTGCATTTAATTCTCTTCAAAGGACCAGGTGACCAGATCCCTAAGGTGACCCCACTTGGTAAATCAGATAATTGCTTAGTAATATGTCCTTAAGTAAATTGCTAGCTGGAAGGGCAGTCATTGGAATTAATAACTTAACATTTAGATGTATACTTTCATGTATCAATGTTTATATGAAACTAAAATATATTAGTTCTAGGTTAAATACAACTTAAACCTTCCAGCAAGGAAGAAAGGTACATTGGTTTAACTCCTGGATCTGGCTTCTCAGCCAAATTGGAGCCAAAGAATGTAGTGTTTCCTGTTAATATCAAGTGACCCACATGTCTACTAATAGTGCCTCTCAATGGCTTTCATGGGAGAAAAAAATTGTCACAAGTTTCATCTCTTCCCTAAGTGATGACTCTAGAGGCCACACAATTCCCTTTAAGCTCAATTATCTCACCACTGACGGCTCTGATAACCTGTGGAAACCAGCAGACACAGAGTGAGTAGTGAGCCCGAAAAAGAGGAAGGCCCAGAGCAGCCAGCAGCCGTCTTCATTTCTCTGCAGTCAGCCCCGTGGTACCCCTGATAGCAATGACAGGAGAATCTCTCTGCCAGCACTGCCAGGTCTGCGTCAGACGCTCTGCCTTTCACAGTAAATTCTCCGTCCTCGGAGGCCTCAATGTGGTAACTCGCAGGGTTCAGGTGAAGGTAATCAGGCGTTTTCCACACCTTCCTTATGCATCTCCCGGTATTCCTGCAGACAGGAAGGCTGCACGCCTCAGCGGCTCTGGTCATATTGACTATGTAGCTCCCTAAATCAGAACTCACAAACTGCTTCACCTTTAATATAGTTGCCCTAGAAATGTAGAAACAAATAGGATGTAGTGTTTTTCTAGTACTGGTAGGGTTAGGGCATCTGGACCCACAAGGCAGCTCTTTGGACTTGATTGACACTTAATGGATTGGTTCCAGCCAGTGAGCTCAGGCTCAGGTGCTGTAACACAGGGCACCCAGACCAAAAAAGATGGAGGTGGTCATGACAGGAGATGGAAAATCTATTGTCTTAGGCTAACTGAGCTCGGAAATGGGCCCAGCGTCAGCATACGTGACCTTGGGCTGTGCTCAGTCGCTCAGCCCTGTCTGACTCTTTGTAACCCCATAGATTGTAGACCGCCAGGCTCCTCTATCCACGTGATTCTCCAGGCAAGAAAACTGGAGTGGGTTGCCATTTCTTCCTCCAGGAGATCTTCCCAACCCTGGGGATCAAATCCATGTCTCCTGTGTCTCCTGTATTGCAGGCAGATTCTTTACCTCTGAGCCATTAGGGAAGCCCCATAAGTGACCTTTCCTTCTTCCAATTTATATTATTTTTTCTTCTTCCTTCTAAATCCCAAGTTAATGCATGTGGAAGAAAGAGGAACAAACCCAAATTTAGAAATCATGCCAGAGTTCTTGTTCTCTGGCCACCTTTCAGCTATGTGTACTTTTCAGAGTTGCATTAGAACCTGAATTATTCTGTTCTACCAAATTATTCTTGACCATCAACCTGAGCCTTCTGGATTTTCCTGTTATGCTCAAACATAGACTGCCCTGGGATCTAGCCTCCTCTATACAATTCAAACAGAGGGATGCCTAGAAGGCTGGCCAAGTCATTTGTGTGTGTTCCTATTGTGTGTTCTAAACAGAGACTCCTGGTTTTGCACCCAACTTCCTGATGACTCGTCAGGAGCCACATGGGCTAGAGGGGAAATATCACATCTGGAGAGTCAGGTACTGACCCTCTCAGTGTCTACGTAATTCTTATATGTGGACAGAGGAGGCTTTTAACTTTACGTTGTCACAAGTAATTTCATAAACAACATCTTGGTAGCAACAAATTGAACATGTGAATGAGATTCTAAGAATAATATCAGATTACCATGAACTTGCAAAGAAATAAATTTAACAAAAAGCATTGAGGATACAAGCATTATAATTCAAGGCAAAATATGCTATGGAGATATAAACAAAAAACATCTGGAAATACAGGAGAGACTGTGGTTAATGTGGATTGGGGAAAACTAGGAAAATTTCTTAGAAATAGGTAGTTTTTAATTGGAAGAAATTTGAAGAGAAAAATCTTACTTTAAATGGTGTTATTTTTTCCACTAATTTCTCCATAGAAGATAAATAAGTTCAGTGTGGATATTAGAAATTACTGTCTAATCACATTTTTCAAAATATGATATCACACATTTTATGTAATGGCTAAATGTAAGGGCTCCAGAGTCGTACCATTTGTGGTTAGTGTCAGCTTCACCATTACCGAGCCTAAGTAGCTGTTACCCTAGTTAGATTTCTTCTCATTTTCTCTTCTATAAATGAGGATGCTAGTCCTTACCTCCTAAGGGTTTTATGATCAGTAAGTGAGCTAACCCAAAATAAAAAAGCACTTAGTACAATCCTGGAATACAGTAAATATTCAAGAATCATCAATATTAGCCATCTTAATACAAGTTCCCTGGAGGGCTTCCTTGGTGGCCTTCCCTGGTGGCTCAGAGGTTAAAGCGTCTGCCTGCAATGAAGGAGACCTGGGTTCGATCCCTGGGTCGGGAAGATCCCCTGGAGAAGGAAATGGCAACCCACTCCAGTATTCTTGCCTGGAGAATCCCATGGAGGGAGGAGCCTGGTAGGCTACAATCCACAGAGTCTCAAAGAATCAGACACAACTGAGTGACTTCACTTTAATACAAGTTCATCTTTATTGAGATAGTTCTATGTATCAGGTGCTTATTTGGACTTGAATTATAAAACAATTTTGCCATGGGATATCTGAGAGCTCTGATTAGAGCAAGTTCTATAGGAAAACAGGGAATAATTTAAATAGTAACTATACTGCCAAGTGGAGAAGGAAATGGCAACCTACTACAGTTTTCTTGCCTGGAAAATCCCATGTACAGAGGAGCCTGTCGGGCTACAGGCCATGGGGTTGCAGAAGAGTCTGACAAGACTTAGAGACTAAACAACAACATACTGCCAAGTTACCATCTTAACTCAGATGAAGTCAAACTCATGTCTCCCCAAATAACAATGCCCACAGTTCTCAGGGCAGCACTTTCTCCAATAGTACTGATTAGATCTTGCAGATTGAAAACAGTAGAGTTCATTATTCATTTGAATATAAAACAATCTGCCAGTAATTATGATTGGAGGCTAAATGTAAAATAATAGGATGACACTATTCTTTAATTTCTTAGAATAATGCAAATGTTAAACAAACCAGTGCTTAAATATTACACTCTATAATTAAATGGAAAAACATATTAAATATATATTTATTGAACTGATATCTTCCCAAACAGGATATCATTTTGAGACAATTTGCCTGTAAATAGCCAGCAAAAGTTGTTTAGTCAAAGTTGACTAAGGATGTATACACACAAACCAGCTATAAGTATATGACCTGGAAACAGAATCCCAAAGTTTTCCATCTCCAAATGTGAGGGATGCCTTGCATTCTTCTTAGCCAAGTTCCCTTGGTTGAAAACAAAAAGCGAAGCTTTCAGTTTGCAACACTCTCCCCAAAACTTCGCCTCCACAGTGACTCAGAGGGCTTCTTAAAACTTTTTTATTTTATATCAGAGGGGTTTTGTGCCGTTTGGATTCCCAGGCTAGGCAAAGGAACACAATGTTTAGGGCCCACAAGATCTGATTTGATCCAGCCCTTATAACTGATCCCTGAATATATTTGTTGTTAATTTTAGAGTACCTAACTTAATGGGCTTTATTTATGATTCATCCAGTCATAGATTTTTCTCAGTTAAGATATGGTTAAGATAGATGAAAATAAAATTTCAGCAGGGAGAATTTTGGTTTTGTAATCCTAAAGGATTACTGGTTTAGTGTTTAAAGGTTAACATAAATCTAGGTCATTTAAGAGGGAAAATAAAAGTAGAATGTGTGCAATTGGTTTCCTAAGTTTTTCTGCAGTTGATTTTCTAAGTAAGTTTGTTATTAATAATCATAATACATTCCCCCATTCTTTAGAATATTAAACGTTCACCTTATACTCTAAGGATCCATTTCCTTAGATCCTAAGGATCCATAGGTTATATGCTGGAAAATGTAATTGGGTGATTTTGTGGACATTAAAAGCAGAACTATAAACAGTATTTTTCTTTTGGGCATTTTATATTAGTATCAATACTTGAGAGAGAAGTCTCCTTACCTGCACTTTTATAGTCTACTAAAATGAAAGATTTTACAATCCAGTTTTTAAAGTTTTTTTGTTGTTGTTTTTTCAGCAATTTCCTTACAATTTTCAAAAATAAGAAAATATTTTGGTTTAAATTATTAATAATTTCTTTTCAGGCTCACATCTATTTCCATTTCCCAGGACCAAGGTATCTGCTGAACAGGTCAGAGGTGACATGACAAGTAAGGGAAGAGTTTTTGTGAAGCTCGAATGAGATAGTGTAAGTGAAATGGTTTAGAGAATTATCCATGATATGACGAATACTGGCAAGAGGCGGACTAAGAAATGCAGAGCCCAGAATGAGGACTCTGCTGGGTCCAGGTCCATTGCCTCTTTTAACAAAGACCCTGAAAGATGATGCTGCAAAAGTGCTGCACTCAATATGCCAGCAAATTTGGAAAACTCAGCAGTGGCCACAGGACTGGAAAAGGTCAGTTTTCATTCCAATCCCAAAGAAAAGCAATGCCAAAGAATGCTCAAACTACCGCACAATTGCATTCATCTCACACGCTAGTAAAGTGATGCTCAAAATTCTCCAGGCCAGGCTTCAGCAATATGTGAACCGTGAACTTCCAGATGTTCAAGCTGGTTTTAGAAAAGGCAGAGCAACCAGAGATCAAATTTCCAACATCCGCTGGATCATCGAAAAAGCAAGAGAGTTCCAGAAAAGCACCTATTTCTGCTTTATTGACTATGCCAAAGCCTTTGACTGTGTAGATCACAATAAACTGTAAAATTCTGAAAGAAATGGGAATACCAGACTACCTGACCTGCCTCTTGAGAAACCTGTATGCAAATCAGGAAGCAACAGTTAAAACTGGACATGAAAGAACAGACTGGTTCCAAATGGGAAAAGGAGTATGTCAAGCCTGTATATTGTCACCCTGCTTATTTAACTTCTATGCAGAGTACATCATGAGAAATGCTGGGCTGGAGGAAGCACAAGCTGGAATCAAGATTGCTGGGAGAAATATCAATGACCTCAGATATGCAGATGACACCACCCTTATGGCAGAAAGTGAAGAAGAACTAAAGAGCCTCTTGATGAAAGTGAAAGAGGAGAGTGAAAAAGTTGGCTTAAAGCTCAACATTCAGAAAACTAAGATCATGGCATCTGGTCCCATCACTTATGGGAAATAGATGGGGAAACAGTGGAAACAGTGGCTGACTTTATTTCTCTGGGCTCCAAAATCACTGCAGATGGTGATTGCAGCCATGAAATTAAAAGATGCTTACTCCTTGGAAGGAAAGTTATGACCAACCTAGATAGCATATTAAAAAGCAGAGACATTACTTTGTCAACAAAGGTCCGTCTAGTCAAGGCTATGCTTTTTCCAGTGGTCATGTATGGACGTGAGAGTTGGACAGTGAAGCAAGCTGAGTGCTGAAGAATTGATGCTTTTGAACTGTGGTGTTGGAGAAGACTCTTGAGAGTCCCTTGGACTGCAAGGAGATCCAACCAGTCCATTCTAAAGGAAATCAGTCCTGGGTGTTCATTGGAAGGACTGATGTTGAAGCTGAAACTCCGATACTTTGGCCACCTGATGTGAAGAGCTGACTCATTTGAAAAGACCCTGATGCTGGGAAAGATTGGGGGCAGGAAGAGAAGGGGATGACAGAGGGTGAGATGGTTGGATGACATCACCGACACAATGAACATGGATCTGGGTGGACTCCGGGAGTTACCGATGGACAGGGAGGCCTGGAGTGCTGCAGTTCACGGGGTCGCAAAGAGTCGGACGTGACTGAGTGACTGAGCTGAACTGAAGGGATCAGAGCTTCTCCCTCCACTCACATCGATACTTTCCTGAATACAGAGATGTGATAGTCACATTATGTGATTCCCATGAGTTCCTGTTACGTGTAAAGTTTAGTTCAGTCTCTAAACATTTCTTATCTCTCTCACACAGTTCTTGGACAGCTGTTCTGTTTTGTTTTGTTTTGTTTTGTCTCAGTCTTTGTTCTCTTTACTTTTCAGCTTTGGAGACTTCTATTGAGATATCTTTGAGGTCAGAGGATCTTTCTTCATCTTTGCCTAGACTAATAAGGCCATCAAAGATATCCTCAATTTCTGTTATAGTGTTTTTGATCTCTAGCCTTTCATCTTGTTTTTTCTTAGTACTTCTGTCTCTCTGCTTACATTGTCCATCTGTTCTTGTATTTGTTCTACTTTATCTGTTAGTGCCCTTAGCATACTAATAGTTATTTTAAATTCCTGGTCTGACAATTCTGACACCCTGATGTATCTGACTCTAGTTCTGGTTCTTTCTGTCTCTGCAATTGTGTTTTTGCCTTTTAGTATGTCTTTAAATTTTTTTCTTGATAGCTAGACGAGATTTAATTTTTCTCAGTAGGCAGATAGCTCATACTGGGGAACAGGAGCTGCGGAATGTTAGTAAAGTGTCGGGAGAATGGAAGCGCTCCCAGTCCCATGATTAGATCGCAGTCTTAGAGAGCCCTTGCCTCTGGACTGTGAACTTCACAACTAGTTGCTTCTCAGTTTCCCCGCCACATTGCCTCTTAGGTGGGACAAGCTGGCTAATAGGGCTAGAGGTGGATATTTCCTTTCTTCCAAGTGGAAAACTAGAGCTGGCTCTGAGACAGGAAGTAGATGGGCCCCCCAGGGTAAAGCGATCCGAGATTCATTCTCTGTGGCCCTCACTCCACCAGTGAGACTTCAAATTGCAGTTTCTGGAGTTCTCGCTTATAATCCCAGGCTGCAAACTGATATCATCATCAGTTTGCATGCAAAAATGCAGCTCTGGCTTTAACATCTTTACAGCATCTTGTGAGTCATAGGATTTCATTAAACTCTAGGCACTGTGGCCAGGACTCCAGGGGCTCAAGAGTTCTGAGACCCACTCCCTTTCTTATCTAAAGTGCTGTGTGGCCAGCCATGCTTGCAGGCAGGTACAGAATCTGGGCAGTGTCTGGGCAGGTCAGAAGCAAGGGCAGAGGCCTGCTTTCCTGCTTCTGAAACCTGAACAAAACTTCCCCCACTTTAATTTCCCTAACAGTCAACCTAAGGATTATTTAGGCTAAAGAGCATAAGAATAAGGCAAAATAACCCAAGCAGTCATGCTGGTTCTACAGGTCAAATGACAATTCCAAGTGGTCAAAAGACACAAGATAATCAAAGAAACAAGCAAGGGGTTAAACAATGCAGAAAACCATTTCTGAGCAGAAGGTGACATAGTACGTAAAAAGTCCCACCATGAATTAGAAATATATTTTTGTACATTAACTTCTATATCCATTAACATAACAGTGGTAACAATAGAATATGTTATCAAGGTATGACTATATTTTTCTATGAAATTTTTGAATACTTTCATTCCCTGCAAAATTATACAGGGGTTCTAAGGAAAAGCTAATATTAGGAACAGACAAAGTAGGAAATAGCATTTGAGTATATAATGTCTGAGTTTTCATGGGGGGAAAATAATAGGTGGTCCCTTCCCAATATAAATGATCAACATGTATTAGGAATCCAGAGAAAGTGGTTCCTAACTGATACATAGAGGTAGTGTTTACAACATCAGTTACAATATATACTAGTTGAGGGACTATTTCAAAAAACATACTGTAACTTTTAGGGAAATTAGTCTGTTCACAATAGTTGATGGAGTTCTCCAATAAGGAGTGTTTCCCAAATGCGAGAAGTTGGTCCACATAGCCATCCCTCATTAGTCTCATCACAATTTATCCGTAAATGGGTGTGACTATTAAAGTAATACATGAAATTGATACATACTACTTGTGTTCAAGGCTTGCACTATATCTTTACCACTGTTGTATAACCTAGCAGACAGATTTTGTCCCTAAAAAGGCAAAGTTAGTTGGGACAGGCCTGGTTTGCTGAGCAAGTGAAGTTATCCTGAGTTCAGGTTTGGCTCAGGTTTCTCCAGCTGAAGATTTCCAAGTAGACTTCTTCATAATTTTCTTTTAATTGCAGCATATCCTTGAAGGTTGAGCTGTGAATGACAATCCACATTACAGTCAGGCTTCTGAGAATAATCTACTCATGAGAATAACAGTGGGTTAACGGCACATGTTTCCACTTTTCCTGTCTGGAATCATCACTAACATGGTGTTAGTCTTCCTCTGTGCAATCACATCAGCAGGTATGGGAGGACCACTAGACTGATTTACCCAACTTTGGCTCCAATTGCATGTATTTCATTTGTGGATCCAAACCCTCCATCATCTCTAACTGTTAATACGGTGGGAGGTTCTCCATTGTGTACTTTGCCAATCACACATGGAAGAATCAGCAGTTGGATGATTCAATCATGTTTATTAATAAAGAAATTATTCGTTCCTTCATTTTGTAAAATTGCTTGGATTTCTCCTTAGTAATCTGGGTCTGTAACTCCCCCATAGACACAGATACTTTTAATACTAAACTGGAGCATTCTTTGATTAATCCAAAGTGTCTGGGAGGCATTTTTAATTCCAGTAACAGCTGAAATAGCACATATCAAGCTTTTAGTAAATCTGTGGTCAGATACAGAGTACAAATTCAATCCGGCAGCCTCAGGAGTTGCTCAGAAAGGAGCTAGTGCTCCTGGATTAATTTCCCAATACTTGATTGTCTCAGGATAGAAGTTTATTTTATAAACATGTAAGTTTGGAATTGTTATTCTCATTAAAGAAATTTCTAATTCTCCTGTATGTTTATTATTTAAACTATTGAGGGCAGTACTTAAGTTAGCCCTCCAGTTTTTCATAAGAGCCCTCTCCAAGCTTAATTAATTGCTGTTTAAGCAAACCATTTGTTTCATCTTCTGTCTAGTCTCTCACCTCATTCTATGCTCAGAAATCTACTATAAGAATTTCTCTGCCTGCTGACCCTCAAACCTAGAACCCTGGGTCATCTTCCATTCCGCCCAATTCCAATTTCTCCAAGGGTTCCTCTTTGCAACTATCAATCAGACCCTCTTCACTCCAGGCCTTGGTAGCCTCCACACTGCTATGGACAGCCTATCAAGCTGGCCACTACCCAGAAGACTGAATTATGAACTTTACAGATGCTCAGTCTCAAGGAATACCCCAGCTTAGGAAGACTTATCACAGGCATAAACTCTATAGACAAGGGATCCCTCCAAAAGAAAGTCCTGGCAACCTGTGGCACTGGTTTAAAAACCTTTCTCTATCCATGCCAGGCTGGGCTCCTTGTGCAAGGTCACAGGGAGGGCCAGAGATGTCTGTCCAAAAGTTGATGGGAGTGTAAAGTACATCTGAAACTCCACCAGGTTCAAAGGGAATTTGGGGGATGCCCTGAATTCCTTCAGGTTAAAACCTCCTGGTAAATGTTTCTGGGATGCCAGATTCATTCTAGGAGCACTCTCTTGTTCTCAGTTGTAGGTTACTCAACATGGGAGGTCCCCTTTCAAGCCAGAAGAAACACCTCTGGAATGTATCCTTAAGAACTGGATTTTTTTTTTTTTTAATTGAAGAGTTAAAAAAGGAAAAACAAGTTCTACTGTAGCAGTGCCCAAACTTTGTATAAGTTGGGGAGTGGATAAAAATGGCTTGAAAACAGGTCTCTAAATTACAGTACATGCTGCAATTGGATCTTTATTGCCACAGCATGAGAAAGTTGAGTGAGATTCCCTATATTCCCTAGAAAGGCTTTTGTGGTCCTTTACCAAAATCCTGCCCCATCCGGCTCTTGTAACTTAAAACCTGGAGAACCAGAAGGCTCTCCCAACATTTTGGATGATCCCCTTCTAAGCCCTCCTGTAGGAGAAACTGAGCTCTTTTTGCTCCAAACTTAGGTCTTCCTGCTCCTGACAGTATTCCCGCTTAGCCAGTCTGCCCCTGATATTAGGGAGAAACTCCAAAAGTTACCATTGGGGCCCACAAACTCCTAGATGTGGCCTTGAGGGTATTTAATAATTGAGACTAAGCTCAGGAGGAAGAGAGAATCCAGTGTGAGAAAAAAATAGGTCAGGGCTCATGCACAACTGATAGCCATTGCTATCAGCCATGCTTTGTGACTTTAGGACAACCCAATGGGACCAAGAAAGTCCAACTATTCATCCAGGGGTAAGATCAACAAGGGAGAATGTTACAGATGCAAGTCAACTGGCCACTGGGCCCAAGATCACCAGAAAGAGCCCCCCCCCCCCCCCCCAGGGCATGCCTAGACTGCAAACAAACAGGTCACTGGAAGAGGGACTGCCCTCAGTGCCAAAGTGGGAAGGGGGACTCCTACTCCCAAGATGGCCATACTGGATGACTGAAGCAGCCCAGGGATTCTGGCAGCTCCCCTCAATAAGATGTCTATTACCACGAGCCCTGGGTAGTCTTTGAAGTGACAGGTAAGAAGATCCATTTCTTAATTGATACAGGAGCCACGTAAATGATTTTAATTTCTCATGCTGGACCTCTCTTCTCCAAAAGCCGTACTATGATGATGGAAAGCCTTGTACCCATTATTCTACTGGACCTCTCACTTGCCAATGTGAGCAGTGGTTGACTTCCCATGCCTTTCTAGTTGTGCCCCAGTGTCCTACCCCTCTTCTTGGGAGGGACCTTCTGGGCTCCCTTGGGGCCATGCTCTGGTTAGGAGGTCCCAAGAAGCCCCTTATCTTGACTTTGACTAAGACACACCAGCCAGAAGAGCAAGATTCTATTCCCAGCCATATTCTACAAGCAGTTTGGGACAAAGAAATCCCTGGAAGGACCATTAACAATCAGCCTGTAAGAATTAGCCTAGGCCAGAAAGCACCTTTCCCAACTTTGAAGCTGTCTGAAATTGGAAAAGGAGTACATCAAGCCTGTATATTGTCACCTTGCTTATTTAACTTATACGCAGAGTACATCATGTGAAGCGCCAGGCTGGATGAAGCACAAGCTGGAATCAAGATTGCCGGGAGAAATATCAATAACCTCAGATATGCAGATGACAGAATGCCTTATGCTTTATGGCATACGGCCATATGCCTTATGGCAGAAAGTGAAGAGGAACTAAAAATCCTCTTGATGAAAGTGAAAGAGGAGAGTGAAAAAGCTGGCTTAAAACTCAACATTCAAAAAACTTAGATCATGGCATCTAGTTCCATCAATTCATGGCAAATAGATGGGGGAAAAGTAGAAACAGTGGCAGACTTTATCTTCTTGGGCTCCAAAATCACTGCAGATGGTGACTGTAGCCATGCAATTTTTTTTTCATAGAGACAGGATTTTTATTATCATTCTGAATTTCCAACTGGTCAGTATTATTTTCCACCTGGAAAGCCATGAAGCATCTCAAAATCAAACCATGTAAAGAGTAATAAATGTTTTTATCATCAAATCCTCTATTTCTTTCTTTTCTCTCTTTTATTATCATTTTTTTCATTTATTTTTATTAGTTGGAGGCTAATTACAACATTGTAGTGGTTTTTGCCATACATTGACATGAATCAGCCATGGATTTACATTTGTTCCCCATCCTGATCCCCCTTCCAATTTCCCTCCCCATCCCATCCCTCTGGGTCTTCCCAGTGCACCAGCCCTGAGCACTTGTCTCATGCGTCCAACCTGAGCTGGTGATCTGTTTCACACTTGATAATATACATGTTTCAATGCTATTCTCTCAGATCATCCCACCGTCGCCTTCTCCCACAGAATCCAAAAGTCTGTTCTACACATCTGTGTCTCTTTTTCTGTCCTGCATATAGGGTTATCATTACCATCTTTTTAAATTCCATATATATGCGTTAGTATACTGTATTGATGTTTATCTTTCTGGCTTACTTCACTCTGTATAATGGGCTCCAGTTTCATCCATCTCATTAGAACTGATTCAAATGTATTCTTTTAGATGGCTGAGTAATATTCCATTGTGTATATGTACCATAGCATTCTTAAGCCATGCAATTAAAAGATGCTTACTCTTTGGAAGGAAAGTTATGACAAACCCAGACAGTGTATCAAAAAGCAGAGATATCACTTTGCTGACACAGGTCTGTACAGTCAAAGCTATGGTTTTTCAGGAGTCTCTATAGATGTGAGAGTTGGACCATAAAGAAGGCTGAGTGCCAAAGTACTGATGCTTTCAAATTGTGGTGCTGGAGAAGACTCATGAGGGTCCCTTGGACTGCAAGGAGATCCAACCATCAATCCTAAATGAAGTCAACCCTGTATATTCACTGGAACGACTGATACTGAAGCTGAAACTCCAATACTTCGGCCACTGATGTGAAGACCTGACTCATTAGAAAGGACCCTGATGCTGGGAAAGATTGAAGGCAGGAGGAGAAAGGGATGACAGAGGATAAGATGGTTGGATGGCATCACTGACTCAATGGACATGAGGTTGAGCACACTCCAGGAGATAGTGAAGGACAGGGAAGCCTGCCGAGCTGCAGTCCATGGGGTCACAAAGAGTCAGACATGACTTAGTGACTGAAAAACAGCCAAGAAACTGCCTATCCTAATAAGAGACAATATCCTATAATGTTGGAGGTGAAGAAGGTTTTACCACCCCTTGGATAAATTTCCAAGGCGTGGCCTCTTGGGTACCCTGATAGTCTCCATGCAACACATCTATTCTACCAGGTGTTAAGCCAAACGGTGGATATAGGATGGTACATGACCTTAGAGCAATAAACCACACAGTTGTCACTATACATCCCCTCTTGGCCAATCCTTATAACATATTAACTCAAATCCTTGAGGACACTAAATAGTTTACTATACTTAATCTCAAGGATGCCTTCTTTTGCATCCCAGTTCATTCCTCATCACAGTGTCTGTTTGCCTTCAAGTGGGCTAATCTTGACTCAAGCCAAAGCAGAAATATACCTGGAGAGTATTGCCTCAGGGATGTTGTGACAGCCCACACCTGCTTGCCCAGGCCTTAGGAAAGGAACTAAGGGAACAGATGTCTGGTGGCACGTAGATCTGAAATTGCTCATACCTCTCTCTGACCAGTGGAAAATTATTAAAGGACTACATGATTCTCTCCATCTGGGGAGAGATACATTGTCTATGATTGTTTTTTGGATCTTTTACAGGGAAAGAGCTCCTGGAGACAATTAAAAGAGTTACTTAAGTCTGTGCCCTTTGTGCTATCTGTAATCCAGGAGGCAATGTCAAGGAGAAGACTTGTCTAGGAGAAAACTGGCAAATAGATTTCACTCAGATGCCCTCTTTCCAGGGCTTCTAATACTTATTAGTCTTTAAGGTAACTTTACTGGATAGATGGAGCTCTTCCCTACTAGAACAAAACCTTTTAAGTTGCTGGAGACTGAACTGACTGCTTGGATTTGGATTTGTTCATCTGTAATACAGTTATATAATACCATCGTTCCATAGAATTTGGAACACAGAGCGCATCTACGTGAAAGACTGAAACTTTAGTGGATTGAACAATTTCCCAAATGTCAGACCACAATTCCTTTCCCCATGACTCTCTGGAGTGAATTTGCCAGTTGTTCTTTACTCATAGGGGAAGCTCAGTAGCCAATCCATTGGCTACCAACCAAGAATCTGTGTATATATGGCATTCAGTTAAATTCTCTTGCTGATAAATAGCTGGTAACTTGGCAAACTGGCTACTTTTACCTTCCTTAGTAGTTGTCATTAACTCAGTAGTGACCAGATTATATGCCACCATTTTTCAATAGCGAGTGGATCCTATATATTTAGTTGATTCATCAGTGAACCATATGTGCTGTTTTTCTTGTGCAGTTAGAAAGTCAAAGGGCCTTCCCCATTTTATAAGCAACTCAGATATCTCAGGCCTGATTAGAGCCTCTTGCTTGAGGCCTTCAATAGAATTTCAGAAATCTTTTCATTGAATGCAGCGACCCCATGTGGCCCAAGTTTGGCTCCGTTCTGACTGTTCCATTTCCATTTTATTATGCTGGACTCCTGGGTTTGCCCAATCCTGTAGGTTTTGGGTGAACTTTGCACCTATCGCATGATTGGCACTTGAGGTCTTAATATTACAGTATGACCTACAGCCAATTGTTCCATATCAATCAAAGTCCAATAATAAGTCAATAACTGTTTTTCAAAAGTAGCATTGTTTCTCCCACCCTCTGGAAATTTCCTACTCCAGAAGTCCAAAGGCTTTCTTTTGCCTTGCTGTTTTTGCCATAAACTTCAATTAGCATATAGTTCATCAATAAATATATGTGATTTTATGTCCCCTGGTTGTCGTTAATGGGGTATCTGATCTCCATCTAAAGGTAGATTACTGAGATAAACTTTAAAATAATTCAATTAAACTTTTTAACGATAAAACATAACAACAAGCAACTGTCTGGGAAGTGAGTCTTGGGCAACATGAATCTCAATTAACAAAACTTTTAGTATTCAATATTCAGTGAAATATATAATTTGTTTTGGGGGACATTAACCCTGCAGCCAGGAAAGGCTTTATCCCATCAAATTTAAAAAGTGAGGTTTGTCAGGGAGCTGGGAAAAGCCAGGCAACTGTCTTGGATTTCCCATAGCCCCATTTCTTTGATTTTCGGCTATTATTTACTCATTTTAAAATCCTTGATTTAGGAGTAGACTGTTGCCATGTTATAAGGACATCAGAATAGCAAAGAATCTGACAATGAGGGGTTAATTTTTTGTAGCAGCAAAAGAGCTTGATCTATATGGATCTATATATGTCACAGTCTTCATAGATCATTGTGAAATAATATTTATTAACTTTACCAAAGTAACAAAAGATTGTAAAAACAAATATAAATCACTTACAGGCAAAGAAATTCACATAGGCTATTATCAAAAGTGACATTCCAAGAAAACCTTATTCTCTTAATGGAGAGAGAAAATCAAATTTCAGTCTGATACCAGCTTACTGTTAATAATAAAATTTATCTGTTAATTTTAATTTCATCTTAGAAGGTCCTTTCCATAAATCTTGATGATATGGTAGTATTTTTTTGCAAGAGCATCAGAGTAAAATCATAGCTGTCCATAATAAAGGCTTAAGAAGGCACTTTTAAACTCTGATTATATTTCAATTGACAAAATAACTTTGGTCACTGCTGTGACATGTAACACTTTAATATAATAACTAGAATTATTACTTAGAACATTTTACCAGGACATATCAGATCTTTATGAATTCTATATAATTTTTAGAAAATCTGCATTAGTTGTATTTACTGTACACAATAACATGAGAAGATTTATCCCTTATTTAACAGTACTTCCCACATACATTGAACACACCAAATGAACCTAATTAGTTTAATATCTTTCTTTGGGAGGCCTCAGGGACCCTCTGAAGCACCCCAAGGTTACCAGAGGAAATATTAATTAATTTATTCAATTATCCAAATGTCTGCTTTCCCAGCCTTCCTTGAAGGTAGAGTGCTGCTATGTGACTGTGGCCAAGACAATTAAATCCAACTCTAGACTTTGAATTGAGATCTTAGTAATCAAATCAGCTAGAAGGTGGTTGTGCCAGTGGAAATTCGGAAATTTCTGTTATTCAGATAACAGAAATTCCAATGTCCAGGAGTGGCAGGGCCTGCCAAAGATCCAGAATCTGATATCCACGGTGTGAATATTCAGTTTAGTTGCTCACTTATTTCTGACTCTTTGCAACCCCATGAACTGCAGCATGCCAGGCTTCCCTGTCCATCACCAATTCCCAGAGCTTGCTCAAACTCATGTCCACTGAGTTGGTGATGCCATCCAACCACCTCATCCTCTGTGGTCCTCCTTTCTCCCTGCATTCAATTTTGCCCAGCATGAGAGTCTTCAAATGAGTCAGTTCTTTGCATCAGGTGGCCAAAGTATTGGAGTTTCAGCTTCAACATCAGTCCTTCCAATGAATATTCAGGGCTGATTTCCTTTAGGATTGACTGGTTTGATCTCCTTACAGTCCAAGGGACTCTCAAGAGTCTTCTCCAACACCACAGTTCAAAAGCATCAATTCTTCAGCGCTCAGCTTTCTTTATAGTTCAACCTCACATCCATACATGACTACTGGAAAAACCATAGCTTTGACTAGATGGACCTTTGTCAGCAAAGTAATGCCTCTGCTTTTTAATATGCTGTCTAGGTTGGTCATAGCTTTTCTTCCAAGGAGCAAATGTGTGCACATTAGGTGACAGCATCATGCTCATGGAACAGTGTTTTTCTGCTCAGGTCAGACAGGTTTTGTTCTGGTTGCTTCCAAGCTGGAACTCTGACAAGAGGTGCTTTGGAACCTGTGGCTTGAGTATTTCCTCCAGCAGAGCTGATCGCATGGGCTACATGTTGTATATAATTATCATTTTTAACAACCAGGGGTTTCCAGCCAAACCTTATAGCATTTATCAGGCCTAGGACACTGAAGTAAACAAAAATTGTAAGTAATCTATAAAACTAAGTCCTAAGTTATGCACAAACTAGCAGTTTTGAATATACACAAAATATCAGTTTTTAAAGGCTATGGATATAGAAATTTTCTTCACCTATTCATTGAATAAATATCTGTATTCTTCCCCAATGCAAAAATGAGTACAATTACTTAGTAACACGAAATATACTGAAGGTATAAATTATGGTTTGAAGAGAACAGAATTTTCAAAAGAGTATAATTTTATGAGTCCATGAAGAATTGTAGTCCTCAAAACTACCCTTTATCTTAGAATTTTAAAAATATATTCCACCTCAGAGTACGGGGGGAAAATGGATGTGCATAATGTATACATTAATAGGAAAAAATCTTTTTCTTTAAATTTAAAATTCAGTTTATGTTAGAGAAGGCTACATATGTACGCACACAAAAAAATATCTATCCTCCCGCAAAATTTCCTGCTTTTGCTTTTGCTCAGAACATCACTATCCACTGATTATTGTTTCCCCTTTGGTCAGCTGTCTCATCTCTGCCACAGGATATCTTCTTCCATTTACTACAAACTCACTGAGTGGTTCTTGTCTCCTACCCTGGGACACCGTTCATCTCTTTATTCCAGTTAGTGGACGGTATACATTCCACGGCAGGTGGCAGACATACCGGCAAAATGAAGGGGGAAAATGCAGTGCTGGTGTCTTCAGTTTGCTGTGGGTCTCCACTTGATGTTGCCCACACAGTCAGCTCAAGGCCCTGGTGCCCTCTGTCACTCTCCTAATTAAACAAGGCAGGCTGGGAGGGGAGTTCCTCACTTGGCACCTTCCAGACAATTCTTTCTGTCCTTCTCCTGACAGTGAAGAATAGAGAGGAAGTCGAGGGCACCCCCCTTGGGGAAGGAGGCCCATCGTGTACAGGTAAAAGAGTCTGTAGAGAAGTCCCTATGCTCTGGTTATTCCTATGTCCCTTCTCACTCTTTCCTGCCCAAAGCTTTACTTGCTTGTGCTACATTAAAAAAAAAAAAAAAAACAACAACCCACCCCTCCCCATTGCAAAAGCTCAGTACTCACAACTAGGCCATGTTTTTCTCCTACTAGATATAAATAGTCCCGTGGATGCCAATCTCAAACGTGCTTACTCTCACACATTAATAAGATGAGACTAGGCAAGGCCACTTTTTCACTGTGTCTAAGCAGAGATAAAACTAGGAACACAGTGCTACCCACAGAACACCAAACATCCCTCTCTTGCTAAATGAATGTCTTCTGTTCTTTATTCAACATAGAAGTGCCCCTGTGTCCTGACCACATCCAATCCAGAGCAAATCCCTGTTTTCTCAGACCCTCTGCCAATTCACCCAACTCAACCTAAACTCGGTCTGACACCCTCTCACTGAGACACTCCAGCTCCCATGGGTGCATCTTCCTTTGCTGCCACGTGTCATCACCCAACTCACGGAATGACAGGTGTGTTCCTGGTGATCTTTGGGGCCCTGGCACCTGTGTGAAAGCAGAGTATTTAGTGTTCAGGAAATTTGTATCAAGCACCTTCTGTATACCAGGTTCCCATTCTAAGTACTAAGAATACAGTAGGGAGCAAAACAGACAAAAACCCTCTGCCTCCACAGAGCTTAAATCCTTGCAGGGGTGCATGCATGCTAAGTCATGTCTAACTCTTTGTGACCCCATGAGCTGTAGCCCACCAGGCTTCTCTGTCCATGGGATTCTCCAGGCAAGAATACTGGAGTGGGTTGCCATTTCCTTCTCCAGGTGAAAACAGATAATAAACAATGTGAATAAATAAACATACAGCATATTGGAATGTCGTAATAGCAAAGAAAAGAATTAAGCAAAGATTCTTTTTAGATATGAATGCATCAGTAATCTGTAAAGAAGAGATACGAAAAGAAGATAAAGCGAAATCTTGGAGGATGTCCCTAAAAGCATGGAGGTGGGGAAGCAGATACAAAGGCCCTGAGGCAGACACATGCCTGTCCTGTTTAAGGGAATACAAAGAGCCTACTGACTAAGGAAAAAAGACAGAAAGATAAGACAGAGGGTCTTGCATGTCCTTGTTGTGGCTCTGGCTAAGCAATCTAAGTGAGATGAGAAGGAATTGCAGAGTGTGGAGAGAAGAATGGCATGGTCTCACTTGAGTTTAACCAGATTCCTCAGGCTGCTGTGTTGAGGCCAAACTGAAAGGGAAAGGGAACAAAAAGTAGAGACAGGAAGCCTTTGAGGAGGCTCTTGTCAATCCAGGACAGAGATGAGAGTGGCACGATCCAGTTATTTGGAAGAACTTAACAATATTTTTAACAATCACCAACACAGAAAAATAATATTATAAATCCATAAATTAATCCTATTAACCTAGCGAGTGAATGATGTCACTCAGTTGTGTCTGACTCTTTGTCACCCTATGAACTATAGGAGCCTACCGTGCTCCTCTGTCCATGGCATTATCCAGGCAAGAGTACTGGAGTGGGTTGCCATTTCCTTCTCCATATTCCAGTGCAGTCGCTCAGTCGTGTCCGACTCTTTGCGACCCCATAAATCGCAGCACGCCAGGCCTCCCTGTCCATCACAAACTCCCGGAGTCTACACAAACCCATGTCCATCGAGTCGGTGATGTCATCGAACCATCTCATCCTCTGTCATCCCCTTCTCCTCCTGCCCCCAATTCTCCCCAGCATTAGGGTCTTTTCCAATGAGTCAACTCTTCGCATCAGGTGGCCAAAGTATTGGAGTTTCAGCTTCAGCATCAGTCCTTCCAATGAACACCCAGGACTGATCTCCTTTAGGATGGACTGGTTGGATCTCCTTGCAGTCCAAGGGACTCTCAAGAGTCTTCTCCAACACCACAGTTCAAAAGCATCAATTCTTCAGTGTTCAGCTTGCTTCACTGTCCAACTCTCACATCCATACATAACCACTGGAAAAAGCATAGCCTTGACTACAGGGACCTTTGTTGGCAAAGTAATGTCTCTGCTTTTAAACATGCTATCCTGGTTGGATAACTTTCCTTCCAAGCAGTAACCATCTTTAAATTTTATGACCACAATCACTATCTACAGTGGTTTTGGAGCCCCAAAAAATTAAGTCTGACTGTTTCCACTGTTTCCCCATCTATTTGCCATGAAGTGACAGGACCAGATGCCATGATTTTAGTTTTCTGAATGTTGAGCTTTAAGCCAACTTTTTCACTCTCCTCCACTTTCTTCAAGAGGCTTTTAGTTCCTCTTCACTTTCTGCCATAAGGGTGGTGTTATCTGCATATCTGAGGTTACTGATATTTCTCCTGGCAATCTTGATTCCAGCTTGCACTTTTTCCAGGCCAGTGTTTCTCATGATGTACTCTGCATATAAGTTAAATAAGCAGGGTGGCAATATACAGCCTTGAAGGACTCCATTTCCTATTTGGAACCAGTCTGTTTTCCATGTCCAGTTCTGACTGCTGCTTCCTGACCTGTATACAGGTTTCTCAAGAGGCAGGTCAGGTGGTCTGGTATTCCCATCTCTTTCAGAATTTTCCACAGTTTATTGTGATCCACACAGTCAAAGGCTTTGGCATAGCCAATAAAGCAGAAATAGGTGCTTTTCTGGAACTCTCTTGCTTTTTTGATGATCCAGGAGATGTTGGCAATTTGATCTCTGGTTCCTCTCCCTTTTCTAAAACCAGGTTGAACATCTGGAAGTTCTCGGTTCACGTATTGCTGAAGCCTGGCTTCGAGAATTTTGAGCATCACTTTACTAGCGTGTGAGATGAGTGCAATTGTGCAGTAGTTTGAGCATTCTTTGGCATTGCCTTTCTTTGGGATTGGAATGAAAACTGACCTTTTCCTGTCCTGTGGCCACTGCTGAGTTTTCCAAATTTGCTGGCATATTGAGTGCAGCACTTTCACAGTGTCATCTTTCAGGATTTGAAATAGCTCAACTGGAATTCCATCACATCCACTAGCTTTGATTGTAGTGATGTTTTCTAAGGCCCATTTGACTTCACATTCCAGGATGTCTGGCTCTAGGTGAGTGTTCACACCATCGTAATTATCTGGGTCTTGAAGATTTTTTTTGTACAGTTCTCCTGTGTATTCTTGTCACCTCTTCTTAATATCTTCTGCTTCTGGTAGGTCCCTACCCTTTATCGAGCCCATCTTTGCATGAAATGTTCCCTTTATATCTCTAATTCTCTTGAAGAGATCTCTAGTCTTTCCCATTCTGTTGTTTTCCTCTATTTCTTTGCACTGATCACTGAGGAAGGCTTTCTTATCTCTCCTTGCTATTCTTTGGAACTCTGCATTCAGGTGGGAATATCTTTCCTTTTCTCCTTTGCTTTTCACTTCTCTTTTTTTTACAGCTATTTATAAGGCCTTCTCAGACAGCCATTTTGCTTTTTTTTTGCATTTCTTTTCCATGGGGATGGCCGTAAAAATTTTCTCCTGTACAATGTCATGAACCTCTGTCCATAGTTCATTAGACACTCTGTCTATCAGATCTAGTCCCTTAAATCTATTTCTCACTTCCACTGTATAGTCATAAGGGATTTTATTTAGGTCATACCTGAATGGTCTAGTGGTTTTCCTCACTTTCTTCAATTTACATCTGAATTTGGCAATAAGGAGTTCATGATCTGAGCCACAGTCAGCTCCTGGTTTTGTCTTTGCTGACTGTATAGAGCTTCTCCATCTTTGGCTGCAAAGAATATAATCAATCTGATTTTGGTGTTGACCATCTGGTGATGTCCAGAAGTGCGGCGGCTGCGACAGAAGGCGCAGATCACGGCAGAGAAGAGCTAACCCACCTCCAAGGAGCGGCGGCTGCGTGGGCACAGGAGGGCCGAGAGGAGCCACTCCACGTTCAAGGTCAGGAGGGGCGGCTGTGAGGAGATACCCCTCGCCCAAGGTAAGGAGCAGCGGCTGCGCTTTGCTGGAGCAGACATGAAGAGACACCCCACGTCCAAGGTGAGAGAAACCCAAGTAAAACGGTAGGTGTTGCAAGAGGGCATCAGAGGGCAGACGCACTGAAACCATAATCCCAGAAAACTAGCCAATCTGATCACAGGACCACAGTCTTGTCTAACTCAATGAAACTAAGCCATGCCATGTAGGGCTACCCAAGATGGACGGGTCATGGTGGAGAGGTCTGACAGAATATCAGACTCCCACTGGAGAAGGGAATGGAAAACCGCTTCAGTATTCTTGCCTTGAGAACCCCATGAACAGTATGAAAAGGCAAAATGATAGGATACTGAAAGAGGAACTTCCCAGGTCGGTAGGTGCCCAATATGCTACTGGAGGTCAGTGGAGAAATCCAGAAAGAATGAAGGGATGGAGCCAAAGCAAAAACAATACCCAGTTGTGGTTTTGACTGGTGATAGAAGCAAGGTCTGATGCTGTAAAGAGCAATATTGCATAGGAACCTGGAATGTCAGGTCCATGAATCAAAGCAAATTGGAAGTGGTCAAACAGCAGATGGCAAGAGTGAATGTCGACAGTCTAGGAATCAGTGAACTAAGATGGACTGGAATGGGTGAATTTAACTCAGATGACGATTATATCTACTACTGTGGGCAGGAATCCCTTAGAAGAAATGGAGTAGCCATCATAGTCAATAAAAGAGTCTGAAATGCAATACTTGGATGTAATCTCAAAAACGACAGAATGATCTCTGTTCATTTCCAAGGCAAACCATTCAATATCATGGTAATCCAAGCCTATGCCCCAACCAGTAACGCTGAAGAAGCTGAAGTTAAATGGTTCTATGAAGACCTACAAGACCTTTTAGAACTAACACCCAAAAAAGATGCCCTTTTCATTACAGGGGACTGGAATGCAAAAGTAGGAAGTCATGAAACACCTGGAGTAACAGGCAAATTTGGCCTTGGAGTACAGAATGAAGCAGGGCAAAAGCTAATAGAGTTTTGCCAAGAGAACGCAATGGTCATAGCTAACACCCTCTTCCAACAACGCAAAAGAAGACTCTACACATGGACATCACCAGGTGGTCAACACAAAAATCAGATTGATTATATTCTTCTCCATATTAAGCATATTAAAAAGCAGATGCATTACTTTGCCAACAAAGGCCCTTCTAGTCAAAGCTATGGTTTTTGCAGTAGTCATGTATGGATGTGAGAGTTGCACTATAAAGAAAGCTGAGTGCCAAAGAATGGATGCTTTTGAACTGTGGTGTGTTGGAGAAGACTCTTGAGAGTCCTTGGACTGTAAGGAGATCAAACCAGTCCCTCCTAAAGGAGATCAGTCCTGGGTGTTAATTGGAAGAATTGATGCTGAAGCTGAAACTCCAATACTTTGGCCACCTGATGTGAAGAACTGACTCCTTGGAAAAGACTCTGATGCTGGGCAAGATTGAAGGCAGGAGGAGAAGGGGACGACAGAAGATGAGATGGTTGGATGGCATCACTGACTCAGTGGACATGAGTTTGAGCAAGCTCTGGGAGTTGGTGATGGACAGGGAAGCCTGGTGTGCTACATTCCATGAGGTTGCAAAGAGTTGGACATGACTGATTGACTGAACTGAACTGAAGTGAACTGAAATTAATCCTGCTAGTTTTACTTTTGATCACAACCCTAAATTTCTATTATATACTCAGTGTAGTTTTCTTTCACGCAGCACAGTGACTCACACTAATCTGTAAGATTAGACAGAATACTTTGGGAAGACTTATAAAAACATACACACTCATATCTCTTAATATTAAAGCGCTAGTGGAAGCAACAGTTAGAACTAGACATGGACCAACAGGCTGGTTCCAAATAGGAAAAAGAGTACATCAAGGCTATATATCGTCACCCTGCTTATTTAACTTATATGCAGAGTACATCATGAGAAATGTTGGGCTGGAAGAAGCACAAGCTGGAATCCAGATTGCCGGGAGAAATATCAATAACCTCAGGTATGCAGATAACACCACCCTTATGGCAGAAAGTGAAGACGAACTAAAAAGCCTCTTGATGAAAGTGAAAGAAGACAGTGAAAAAGTTGGCTTAAAGCTCAACATTCAGAAAACTAAGATCATGGCATCTGGTCCCATCACTTCGTGGCAAATAGATGGGGAAACAGTGGAAGCAGTGTCAGACTTTATTTTGGGGGGCTCCAAAATCACTGCAGATGGTGATTGCAGTCATGAAATTAAAATACACTTACTCCTTGGAAGGAAAATTATGACCAACCTAGACAGCATATTCAAAAGCAGAGACATTACTTTGTCAACAAAGGTCTGTCTAGTCAAGGCTATGGTTTTTCTAGTGGTCATGTATGGATGTGAGAGTTGGACTGTGAAGAAAGCTGAGCGCTGAAGAACTGATGCTTTTGAACTGTGGTGTTGGAGAAGACTCTTGAGAGTCCCTTGGACTGCAAGGAGATCCAACCAGTCCATCCTAAAGGAACACATCCTGGGTGTTCATTGGAAGGACTGATGTTGGAGCTGAAACTCCAATACTTTGGCCACCTCATGCAAAGAGTTGACTCATTGGAAAAGACCCTAACCCTGGGAAGAATTGGGGGCAGGAGGAGAAGGGGACGACAGAGGATGAAAGCTGGATGACATCACCGACTCAATGAACATGAGTTTGAGAGCTCCGCGAGTTGGTGGTGGACAGGGAGGCCTGGCGTGCTGCGATTCATGGGGTCGCAAAGAGTTGGACACGACTGAGCGACTGAACTGAACTGAACTGAATTGAAGTAGCTCAATGCTAAAGAATCCGCCTGCCGAAGCAAGAGACACAGGAGACATGGGTTCGGTACCCGGGCTGGTAAGATCCCCTGGAGGAGGAAATGACAACCCACTCCTGTATTCTTGCCTGGAGAATCCCATGGACAGAGGAGCCTGGTGAGCTACAGTACCTGGGGTCACAAAGAGTCGGACACAGCAACCGAGCACACTCAGAAGGAATTAATTTTGTAAATCTACAACTGTTCTGTTTGTTTTCTTTATGATATTGGGACTTGTTTCCAAAACCTTTAATATGCCAAGTGTGTCTGCCCCTAAATCCGTAGTGTTTAAAAAGATGTGCTGAAAAATAATGCCCATTTTTATTAGAAATTTTTTAAGGCAGTGTTTTATTTCCAAACCTTTAAGGAAAGTGCTTTCCGAGTGATATTTTGCTGTCAATAATAAATACATATGCTAAATATTTATCAAACAGAAAACAGCAGGGCTGCTGAGTTTAACTCGACTCTGTAGAAATAATTGTTAAGCTGCTTTCTCATAAAGGCTAATTCAAGGAAAAGCCAATAATAGACTTCTATTTTTTTTTTCTCTGATTGATGTTATTACCTTAGCCTGTTAATCACTGTCTTATGCTGATGGGTCTTAATGTCTTCCTCATTAAATATTAACCTCATGAAAGCTGGCTCTAAGTGTTCCATAGAGTAAAAAATGTATATTAATAGACAAAGTTTTCCCAATTAAGTTTTCCCATACATTTTCTTAAAAACATGATGCCTATAGTATTATAATATAGTCTACTATATGATAAGATCTCTTAAGTTCCACAATTCTTCATTAGGTTATGAATTTTCTTATAACTCTATTTCATGTCATAATCAAAGAACACAGATGTCTCTCCATCTGAACAAATTTTAGAACTCCTGGACTATCTTGATTGTACAAAACTGCTTCTCTTCCAGTCTTCCTGAAAATGAGCTTCTTTTGTAAGTATATAAAAATACCTATTTAGTGTCACTTGTGCTAATGGGAAAGTCACTCTTCAGTTTGAAAGGCCATGTTTTTTACGAAGCAGGAGTGTTTTACAACCTGAAAGAGAATGTAATTGTCATTATATAAAGGCATACACTTGTCATTGTTGTTGTTTATTTGCTAAGTTGTGCCTTTTCGACCCCATGGACTGTAGCCTTACAGGCTCCTCTGTCTATGGAATTTTCCAGTCAAGAATACTGGTGTGGGTTGCCATTTCCTTCTCCAGAGAATCTTCCCAACCCAGATATCAAACCTGCATCTCCTGCATTGGCATGCGGATACTTTACCACTGAGCCAGCAGGGAAGCACCAGGACATGCATTTAGCCTTTGTAAAAAAGTATTACTTTTCCCTTAGGACTTGAAATTTCTTACATTCCAGATCAACAGCTTTCTTAGAAAAGCATACCAAGTCTTAGGACCACATTTTGAATAAACTGTTCCCTCTGTCCAACCCGTTGCCATGCCCTCCTCCAGGGATCCCACTGTTGTTACCTAAGCTGCTTAAAATAACATTCGGTTGATTTAAATCCTCACTTTTCTACTCAAAGCTGTTGAACTGTAAAGCAATTTAGTGGCCTGTGGAATGTTACTAAGGTGTTTTTTTTTTCAACGTCCAAAGTCAAGATTATAACTTAAAACACCCCATTATCCCAGAAAATTATGTAAGCCGGAAGAAGTGGGATACCAGGCAGAGTAGGCAACAGAAACTAGGAAACTAGGCTAAGGTCAAACTTCAGGTCTAGGGCCTGCACTAATATTTAAATGGGGGAGTTTGATCTGGGTTCTCCAGATACCAGATCTGAATGTCAGGGTACAGACTGGAGTGGCAGGGCAGGCACTTGAAGGACAAAGGCTGTGGCCAGGTCACATTGTTTTGTCTTAGGCAGGCATGACTTAATTTCAATTTCTGCCTTTGTCCTGACAGGAATGGTTTGGAATCTAGGGTTGCCCTTGCTTTGTTAATGGCACTCTTTTCTCTGTACATACATATTTTAGCAAGGTAGGAAATTTGAGCAAGGTGAAATGTGCAAGGGCTGGCTCCAAACTGTAACAAAGAAAGAGTAAAGAGTGAGGGCATATTCCTGGTGGAAATAGACCACTGGAAGTTTCTATCTGAATCTCAAAAATGCACAAAACTTTCACTTAGAAATGCTGCTTCTGCTATTCATTGCAGCATTGCCCATCATTTCCAATTTGGAAACAGATGTCCATCAGTCAGGGACTGGTTAAATAAAATGTGGCTTTCCACACAATGGAATACTATGCAGCTGTAACAAAGAGGTTACCTCTCCATATTGATGCAGATATTCACCAGGTAAAATTATTCTTTAAAGCACATATTTGTTTTATATATAAGTCTGTATATATATATTTAAAATTTTTGAGGTATATGCTTTCATTATTTTTCTGAGTAAAGGATATACATATGTATACATAAGTATATGGTATATATAATATGTATATGTAACTATATGATCTGTACAAAGGAATATCTCTGGAAGAATGCCCAACAATTGACTACATTGTTTGCCTAGAGCAGGAAGAACATCTCGGAGAAGGAGAGGAGTGGGCAGCGGTAGGGTAAGATTTTTGGGAGAGGCAACTTCTGTTGAAATCTTTGTGCAGTGTTGATATAACAGCTCTTTGAAACCATTACTCAAATTTAAAAATATATTAATAAAGTTCTTTGGAAACAAGAAAGAAGATGCACATTGATTCTATGAGGAATAGGCATGGTTCCTTAAAAACTGAGTTGATTTTATTATGAAGATCACTTTTAATAGAGTTACTTGAGAAAATGGAATGTTTTTCTGCAATCAAAACTCTTTTCAGGAAATAACAGGTGCTTTTTTTTTTTTTTTTTTGATAGCTGAAGTAAACAACATTAGCCAGCTCTTTAAGTTACCACTCTATTTTGACACATGGGTATTAAGAGCTAATTATAGGTTGTTTAATTATCTATGGTAAAGGAAAGCTAACTGTGGTTAGTGGCTTAGTAGGTGTTTGGTAGGAACACAGATATAGGCCTGAAGAAATTGATTAGTGTCATTATGCACCACAAAAGGCAGTGTACAATATCACTACATTATTTATTACAAGTGGGAAAACACGCTGTAGAGTAATAGGATTTTTCAAACTGTAAACAATACAAAGCTCTAGTTATAACAATAAAAGTATCTGGAGGAATTGGTAATGAAATAGACGCTTTGGTTGTTCTTAATTTCCTTGACTATGCATTAATTTTGGTGATTTATCCAACTAATTTTAAAAAATTAAGTTGTATTTCACCTATTCAACTTCAGATCATTTTTATTACTGTATTTTCTTAACCACTTCCATTTCATTGTATCTTATCCAGTTGTACCTTTCTGATGGAAATTAACTTTTGACCTCTCTTTTTAAATTCTGCAGTCTTTATGGCATTGTTTCCATTATTTTATTTTTCATCACACCTCCCTATCATAAACCCTTTCTCAAGTCTAATTTCTTTCTTTGAATTCTCTCCAACTACCCTGGTGTGTTTACAACACAAAATAAGCAAATCTCAAGGTAATATAACAGAATTATCTTCTCCATAACAGAAGCCAGTATGGAGCAGAGGTTATAACCTTAGACTCCAGGGCCAGTTACCATCATTAGCCCACTAGAAAAAGTTTTACTATCTCACCTATTCAATTTTATTCACACAGTTTTAATTTGCCTGCCCAGCATATCACAATACTGTCTTTGGTGGGAGTGGGGGGTGGGGACAAGAGTATGATGATAAATAATGAGAGCGTTTTATATATCCAACTATAGTACTGACATCCATCCTCTGCCATGAGCTGAAGTCCAGCGTTTGAAATTTATTCTTGTGAACTTAAACCCTAATTTTTAAATTTATGAATATAGAATGGGATCTAGCCATTCACTCCTTCCTCCACTCCTCTCTGCAACTTTATAGCGCTTTGGTTGACATTTTCATACAGGGCAGATTTTCTAACCAAGATGGCAATCCCTCTGAATTGAACTGCTCTCTGGACATCTCACCACTATGGCCTGAATTCCTGATACTCAGTCATTTCATGCCTGAGTTTGCAGTGCCCTTTGGCATTGCAGCTAATATCCTTGTCAACCTTCAGTAAGCTTGCCTATAAACTGTCAAACTCATTAAATTAAGCCATCTGAAAAGATTGCAGCACATAAAAAATATGCATTGGCATAATTATGTTGGCATGTATTTTTCTTCACTTTGCAGGTTTGGATCTTGTATGTTTATCTATCTAGTTCTCTCATATCTCCTTTTAAGTCTCCTGGCTTCCACTTAGGGTATAACTGCTGAATGAATGATAAAGTTCTTGATGTTGCAACTGGCTGTGCTGGTCAGCCAGAGCTCCATCAGATTTTAATAACAAATAGTATCTACAATCATGTAACCAAGAAATGATGCTTTGTTTTTAAAAAATTATGATAAACTATTGAAACACCAAATATAGTAGCTAACTAGTCACTAATTTGTATGAATTTGAAAAAGAGCATTATAGAACGTCTTCTCTACTTTGGTTACCCGTTCACATGATATGAGAAATGCATTACACTTTAATATTACTAAAGAACGTTGAGTTTCAGCATTACTTTTAGCAACATACTAACTATAAATGTTAAGTAAATGTTTTTTTATACAATGGATTTTTAATTCCTTAAAAATGTTTATTTGTTCAAGACTGTTAATTGCATGCAGTCTCATTACATAAGCCATGTAACTTTAAACTATTTAAAATTAGATCTTAGTTTCCAAATGCAACCTTGAGAAAATTGCCTAATACAATAAGAAAATTCAAAAATGTTCCATTCATAGATTCTGGGTTGGACTAAGGATGCAACAAGCTTATTCTGGAACACCTGTGACAAAGGCAGAGCAGTTCCAGCCTAAGATAATAGCGAGTTCTTGAACCACCCAATATAATGCATCTAAGAAATACTGGTACTTGAAAAGTGGAATTTATTTTTTTAAAATATACTTGATGAGAGAGAGCATGGGATTCATTGATTTGGATCTATTATGAACATTGGACCAATGCTTAGGTGGAAAACTTCAGTCTGTGAAAAAAGACAATTGGAGATTGTTCTTGTTAGAAGTTAACAGCATCTGCAATTTTATCATATGTAGAAAAATTCAAGAAATGTGTTAGCTT
The DNA here is from genome assembly GCF_033118175.1 of Dama dama. Classification (NCBI taxonomy): domain Eukaryota; kingdom Metazoa; phylum Chordata; class Mammalia; order Artiodactyla; family Cervidae; genus Dama; species Dama dama. Next base: position 84,141,608 of record NC_083698.1, on the reverse strand, counting down.
CTTAAGGAGGCTAGGTTACAACAAACAAGTAATTATAGATGACAGTATAACTTTAATTTCTGAATTTGCTAAAGTTTTTCTCAAGAAGGAATTCACTTCTTATAGGAGTCTGTTGCTCAGAAAAATATAGCATCTACTATGACAGAGGAGCCTGGCAGGCCATAGTCCATGGGATCTCAGAGTTTGACACGACTGAGTGACTAACCACAGTATGATTCTCAAACCTATTATAAAGAACATGAATGTCGAATATCTGCACATGAATATTTTATAACGTTATTTTTCTTAATTTTCTTAACATTCTCCATTTATCATCTTTCAGTTCTTTCCTCCTGACTCTACTTAACCATTAAGAATCTATGAATACTTCAAAAGGAGACCTTTTTTCTGTTATGAAACTGAATTCTAATTTATGTACAAGACAGAACTAAATTCTCTATTTCTACAATATCAGTATTGATTAGTAATACAATTTCTCAGTTAATAATGGTTTTAGATTACAGTTAGTTGCTTGGGGACTGGCAATGAAGCAGTTAAACATACCAAGTTTCATTGCTTAAGCTATCTTATTCAACTCATAATTTTTCAAAATTTTCACTTTAATTTTGATGTATGTAGCCAATGAAGTAGACAGCTTTTTTCTCCATCATTAGGAAATTTCTTGACTTTCAGATTTACTCTCTCCAATAGATTAAATGATTTAAGATTTGTCTTTCTTATATTGTTTGCATACTTGTTTTGAAAATCACAACCTTTATATATATGTCTATAGTCTCTTCCCAACTACCGATTTTCTTGTTTGAAGTGCCTGTTAATTTTCATCCTAAATATTCAGTCCCTTTATTAGTACTTGGAAATAAAATTTAAAACCTACTTTTATGACCAAAAAAAACCAATTTCTGAAACAATTTAAATGAAAACTGCAATACTTGTTCCAAATAAATCCTCTAATACTATCCAATAGAGTAGGTATGTAACTCTGTAACATATTTTTTAAATATACTTAATTAATTATTGTGCAAAAATAAAATATTTTTGAAGTAAATAAATGCACTTATGAAGAAAACTGTTTGGGTACATAAAGTTAGCCTGAGGGATTCTTCACAGTTATCAATTAACAAATATTAAAATTTGGGCTCTGACATAAACCCATATGTTCTATGGCTTATCTAAGTGAGTTTACTAACCTGCTTCAGAGAATACATTCTGATGCTATTGTAAGTTAAATATTCAGTTCAGTTCAATTCAGTTCAGTCGCTCAGTCTTGTCCAATTCTTCACAACCCCATGAATCGCAGCACGCCAGGCCTCCCTGTCCATCACCAACTCCCAGAGTTGACTCAAACTCATGTCCATCGAGTTGGTGATACCTTCCAGCAATCTCATCCTCTGTCATACCCTTCTCCTGCCCCCAATCCCTCCCAGCACCATGGTCTTTCTCAATGAGTCAACTCTTCGCATGAGGTGACCAAAGTATTGGAGTTTCAGCTTCAGCATCAGTCCTTCCAATAAACACCCAGGACTGATCTCTTTTAGGATGAACTGGTTGGATCTCCTGGCAGTCCAAGGGACTCTCAAGAGTCTTCTCCAACACCACAGTTCTAAAGCATCAATGTTTCGGTGCTCAGCTTTCTTCACAGTCCAACTCTCACATCCATACATGACCACTAGAAAAACCATAGCCTTGACTAGACAGACCTTTGTTGACAAAGTAATGTCTCTGCTTTTTAATATGCTGTCGAGGTTGGTCATAACTTTCCTTCCAAGGAGTAAGTGTCTTTTAATTTCATGGCTGCAGTCACCATCTGCAGTGATTTTGGAGCCCCCCAAAATAAAGTCTGACACTGCTTCCACTGTCTCCCCATCTATTTCCCATGAAGTGATGGGACCAGATGCCATGATCTTAGTTTTCTGAATGTTGAGCTTTAAGCCAACTTTTTCACTCTCTTCTTTCACTTTCATCAAGAGGCTTTTTAGTTCGTCTTCACTTTCTGCCATAAGGGTGGTGTTATCTGCATATCTGAGGTTATTGATATTTCTCCCAGCAATCTTGATTCCAGTTTGTGCTTCTTCCAGCCCAGCATTTCTCATGATGTACTCTGCATATGAGTTAAGTAAGCAGGGTGACAATATACAGCCTTGAAGTACTCCTTTTCCTATTTGGAACCAATCTGTTGTTCCATGTCCAGTTTTAACTGTTGCTTCCTGACCTGCATACAGGTTTCTCAAGAGACAGGTCAGGTGGTCTGGTATTCCCACCTCTTTAGGAATTTTCCACAGTTTATTGTAATCCACACAGTCAAAGGCTTTGGCATAGTCAATAAAGCAGAAATAGGTGTTTTTCTGGAACTCTCTTGCCTTTTCGATGATCCAGCGGATGTTGGCAATTTGATCTCTGGTTCCTCTGCCTTTTCTATATCCAGCTTGAATGTCTGGAAGTTCTCGGTTCACATATTGCTGAAGCCTGGCTTCAAGAATTTTGAGCATCACTTTACTAGCGTGTGAGATGAGTGTATTTGTGCAGTACTTTGAACATTCTTTGGGATTGCCTTTCTTTGGGATTGGAATGAAAACTGACCTTTTCCTGTCCTGTGGCCACTGCTGAGTTTTCCAAATTTGCTGGCATATTGAGTGCAGCACTTTCACAGTGTCATCTTTCAGGATTTGAAATAGCTCAACTGGAATTCCATCACCTCCACTAGCTTTGTTCATAGTGATGCCTTCTAAGGCCCACTTGACTTCACATTCCACGACGTCTGGCTCTATGTGAGTGTTCACACCATTGTGATTATCTGGGTCATGAAGATCTTTTTGTACAGTTCTTCTGTGTATTCTTGCCACCTCTTCTTAATATCTTCTGCTTCTGGTAGGTCCATACCATTATTAGGTTATGATAACCCAACATATTACAACCAGAAATCATGCATGTGGGAGAGAAATAAAACAAGGCTTGAATAATTATTTCATCCTCAAATACAAATTTAGGTTAAATAAAACATGACATGAACTTGAGTTTAAGTTCTATGTATCACCAACAAATGTATTTTTTTTTTTTACAATGTTAGGTTTATAAAAGCAACTCACATTTTGAAAGGTATTGAATTTGGAAAGTAGATAAGTTGGCCAGAAAAGAGATTGGGATATTCTAAGAAATGAAACAAAGGTAGTTGTTTTCTAACTCCTCTGAGAAAGCATGTTTCTAAAAATAGATCTTAAATTTTTTTCCACACAAAAAAGAGTATATTTTATCTTTGCTTTTGTTTGCTGCCAGTCCTTTAGTCACCTGATGCAGAGCAGAGATTCAGTGGCAAAAGGATGCCCTGTGGCTGTTCAGAGAAACATGTCATTACAGAGGTGACACAGTCCTCCAAGTTAAACTGGAGTCTGGCATTATATACCTTTATAACCAAAGTCAGACTCTCTTCAAAGCACATAGGTATAAGTACAACTGCTTTCTGAAAGTACTCAGTTGAAATTCACTGACTTAAGAAGAAAACTTTGAGACATCAGTTGAAAAATAGAGAGGCAAAAATAACAGTACATTGAAAAGATTTCCTAGGATGTGCTATCCTTGATGTTAATGGAATAATCAACTCTTTGTGGGGTTTTAGCTCTCATTCAGAGTAAATCCATTAATATGCTAGAACCAGTGGCTCAAGATGATGAACTGGGAATATGTATTTACTGTGTCATCTGCAGTACTTGTCCTTAAAAAAAAGTATAAAGCTGAAAATGAGAAGGGATGTTGTGTCTCAAAGATCAAAAACAGAATTGAATCAGAGATTTACAACAGTAGAAATTTACTTTAGAGGTGTGAATGTCACTTCCACTGGACAAAAGAAACCTTAGGTGAAGAGATAACAGATCCACAAAACTCAAGTGCATGAAGGACCAATTGTCTGAGCAATCAACTAAAATATTGCTTCCAGTAGAGCAGCCCAGGCAGACCTTTCAGTTTCCCAGAGTACGTAGAAGGACAAGAAAGAGAGACATGTGACCCCAGGACATTTAAATATAGAGAAAGACCTTCCCAGGGAGAGTTCAGAGGGGCTGTGGGACCAAATACAAGTGAAAGTGAAAGTTGCTCAGTCATCTCTGATTCTTTGCAATCCATGGGCTATAATCCATGGAATTCTCAAGGCCATAATACTGGAGTGTGTAGTCTTTCCTTTCTCCAGGGGATCTTCCCAACCCAGGGATCGAACTCAGGTTTCCTGCATTGCAGGCGAATTCTTTACCAGCTGAGCCACAAGGGAAGCCCACCAAATACAAGAGCAGTGCTAAACTGGATATAGCTGGGTCTCCCCAGCAGGCATGGAGGGGAGAAAAAGGGAAAGCCTGCTCAGTCCTCAAGGGAATTATACTCCTCTTCCAAGAAAATGTTCTCCTTACTTTGATAATTGTGAGGGTTCCTAGCAACCTGCCTGTTTTCTGCTCACATGCTCCAGATGGACTCTTGTCAATATGCCTCAGCTCCTTTCACAATCTACAGCCCATCTCTCACCATAACAGTCCTGTAGAGTAAATACATACCCACACAAGTGCAGGAGGTTGGCAGGGGTTAGGGGAATCCTTGTGACAGTTTGCAATCACTCTGTTCCTTCATAAATATAAATGGATAGCCACGGATTACATACACATACAAGAAAGGAATCTTTGAAATTAAAAATATGAGTGTCAGAATATAATGAAGATGAAGCTAGCATTCTAGAGGAAAAAGTGAGCAAATCCATGATACAAAACAAAAAAGACAAAAGCTTAGAATACTTGAAAGGAAAACAACACTGAGTATAGCTCAAGAAGAGCTAAGATCCATCTGATAGTAATTTCCTAAACGAACAAAGAGAATGAAAATGAACCATTTGAAAAATAATGAAAGAAAATTATCCTGAGCTGAAGTGTCTAAATTTAGAAAAGAAAGCTAGAAGGCTTTGTAAAGTATATCTCCCATATACAAATAAACATAATGATATGAATTTACTAAGGACCGAAAAGTATGATTATGACATACTACTCTGAAATAAAGATATACATTCTTTCTGATTTAAAAATGAGTGGTGTGGAACCAAGTATCTCATCAAAAAGTCTGTTTCCAATCAAGGTTTTTAAACAATTAATTGGCGGGAAGAAACAACACTGCCTTAGACATCAAAGTATCTTTGTTCAGATAACTTAGAAATAAGATGGGCACTCTTAGGGCTCCTAACAGATATTACCATCATCTTAAAAGGTATATTTCATTTACTAAAGTGGTTTGTAGTATTTATAAGTATTTTGCTTACAGTTGTACCCTTTATTAGTGTCTCTTGGAGAGTTATAACCATAGGGATGGTGTTTAAATTCTGGTTTTCACTTAAGGAAAATGGAGGTGTTTATGTTTGTCTTTGGATTGGATATAATTGATGACTTTTTATGAGACAGTTGTCTGAAAACTCAAAGTTATGCAAGTCAAAATAAGTAACAAAAATTCAATGTCTTCCATGATTTGTTTTTAACTTGCAGATTTTTAAACAAACCAAAATTTGGAAGAATCTTTTGTTAGAAATGTGGCATCCTTTGGTTTTAGTTTCTTTTGCTTCCTATTAATTAAGTAAAATAAAATTTTAACTTTTTAAATTTTTTTTTGGCTGGGCTGTGCTGCTTACAGGACCTTAGTTCCCCAACTAAGGATTAAACCTAGCCCTTGACAGTGAGAGCACTGAGTCCTAACCATTGGGTTGCCATGGAATTCCCCAAATGTAACATTTTTTATTTAGAAAAAGTTAAATGCTTATTTGTGGGTAATAGGATTCGGAGTTTCCTTTTTATTTTTATGTATTTTTCCATATGTCAGCTCTTTTTGTCCCATCTGCCTTAATTCTTCTTCTTACACATTGACTATTAAACAGTGGAGAGCAGTCAGTTTAGATTTCAGAAAGAATATAAATGATTCTAATCTTACACATAGTAGTTTATGCCTTTGCAATCTTGCCCTCTACCTTAGGTAGCTCCTCAAAGTATTTCTTCCAGACAAATACTATGTTGCCTAAAAGAATAAATTTAGAAAACATTACCTATCTCACTATATGTCAATATCAATAAAAAATTATGTTTCTCTTAAGCTTCACATTCTCTTAATCAAGATATGAAGAGGCTAACCCTAACCCTGACCCTAATCCTTTTTTCCTCTGATTTATGATATGAATCCCACAACAGTTGAAGCTAGTGAAAATGTACTTAAAAATATAATTGCCACATCAAATAGCCTATCATAGGAATTTCAGGGTGGGGGCTTCCACGGTGGTTCAGTGGTAAAGTATCTGCCTGCCAATGCAAGAGACATGAGTTTGATCCCTGGGTCGAGATGATTCCCTGGAAGAGGAAATGGCAACCTACTCTATATTCTTGCCTGGAGAATCCCATGGACAGAGGAGCCTGGTGGGCTAAAGTCCATCCATATGGTCACAAAGAGTCAGATACATCTAAGCAACAAACAGACACAACATACCAGTTCAGAAAAAACAACTTAGAAAAACCTGCAAAATTAAATTATCCTGTTTGTGTTTCTTTAAAAAAAAAAAAAAAAGAGAGAGAGAGAAAACAAAACAGTGGAGAACAGTGATGTGTATACCATCCTTTATGCATTCACTAATTAGTGGGTAAAACTGGCTATACCTCTCATCCTCTCCTTATCTTCAAAATGATGATAACATTTGCCATTGCTTGCTTTATTGTAATTCATTGAATATCAAAACTCAAAAAAATAACTGTTAAAAAACCTATCATCACTGAAAGGATAGAAGGAACTATTCTTTTTCACTTATCATGGTCTAGTACTAACTTCAACAGTGGTAAAATCATTTCTAGCCTGGGCAGGAGAATCTAATTACTGTCATTGTACCCTTGGTATAGCAGGATACCAATAAAATTGAGAAACTTATAAATAGCCCCCAATTTATCTTACTCTATTCCACTGCCTCTTTAACTTTTACTTTTTCTGAAAATGCATAAGTAAATAGACAAACAAATGAAATGGAAGTCTGAATCTGACTGTGGTCTACTATCAACATTCTATGAGGGCTCAGTCACTTCAATCAAACGACTCTTTGTGATCCCATGGACTATAGCCCACCAGGCTCCTCTGTCCATGGGGATTCTCCAGGCAAGAATACTGGAGAGGGTTGCCATTTCCTTCTCCAGGGGATCTTCCCGACCCAGGGATCAAACCTGTGTCTCCTACAGCTCCCGCACTGCAGGCAGATTCTTTACTGCTGAGCCACTGGGGAAGCCCATCAACATTCTATACACCTGGATAAAGTACATATAAAAGTGCAATAATTGGAAGATATCAGGCAGGAAAACACCTTCCCTAAACTATGGAGGGAAACAGTATTTGATATGCTACAATGTCTTTTGAGTCTTTATGAAACAAAATTATCTGGATTGTAACTACGTCAGATCAAGTGCCCAAATGAATTTTACAAAAGACTCGCCATTCATTAAGAACCAAAAGGAAATTAATTGCTTGGATACACTATACTTCAATAAAGAACAAGCAGCACAGCAAAGAATCTCCTATGTAAATTCCATCTTATGGGAGTATAATAGGGCTTACCTTCTGATACTGATGACTGCCAAATGAATTTTCAAGAGCCCTAGTCATACTTTGGCTAGAAATGAGTCCTACAGTATTCAGTATAGATTCCCTCTGATCCCACGACTCAGTATCCTGGGGTCATTTGTATCATGTAGGAATTCCAAGTCTCTGGAGCAGAAACAACTATAACCCAATGGTTGCCTTCCTTAGCTCCCATGTGCATTCCATATCTCATACGACCTTATTACAAATTTATCTGCTATTAACAATAGGAGTCTCAGAAACATTGTAGCAACATCTAATCATAATAGATGCTCTTGTTGGTATCCAATTTAAGTGTATATTTATTTTTTAAAAGATAAAAATGAAGGTACATCTTTCTTGATCTACTTTCCTTCAGAAATTTCTCTTAAATTATTATTTTTTTAATTACCTTTATTCAACCTCTTAGTTCAAATAGTTAATGACCTGACTCACTCTTCCTCCTGCATCAGCCACAGGGGCCTAAACCTGCTCTCACAAGGACTCTTGCATTTGTTCTTCCTTAATCTGAGAATGCTCTTCTTAGACATCTTGTGATCTGGTCCTCCTACCTCAGGTCCTCTCATTCGGGAGCCATACCTGACCACCCTGTAAACAATCTCCACTGCTCTCTCTTGTCTGTTTACCATGCTTTGTTATTCTCCACAGCACTTAGCACCGTTTGATACAAATGAATTTGTTTATTATCTTTCATCTCCTCACAAGAATTTAAGTTCCCCAAGGACAGAGACTTTGGTACATTCACACCCTTATCTTTAGAGCCTCGCCTGAGGTAAGCATCCAAGGAAGAATTGCTCTAATGACCCTATAGAGCCAAAGATTACCCACTCACCCACCCCCTCCTTTTTTTTTCCCCCCGCTTTAAAGGGAACAAATATTTTAGAAGTATATTGAAGTTAAAGGGAAAAAAACAGCATTTTCTGCTTTTCAGAATTTCAAGGAAAAAAATGACATTGTCATGGGGGTAGAAAAATGAAGAGAATCACAGATAAGGTCATGCTGAGAAAAACTGATAATTTAAAGTCAGCAATACGGGCCTTATTCTCCCCTCTCAGGACATCTGAAGAAAGATGCCGGCAAGACTCTCCATGCCAGCCATGGTAGCAATGACACGCAAACCCACCCTTCATGTCCTTTATTGTCTTCAGTTTGTTGGCTGCGGAAATGATGACTCTCAGTCTCTTGCTTGGGCCAAATTTCTTACTGCTACTTCCCGGCATATGCAGATAGGTGGAGGATTCAGATGCTTTTCGAACACATCTTCCATTATTGTTACATAGACTTTGACTGCAGAGTTTGGCTGCAGTTGTCACATTAACAGCATAATGGCCCAATGGCCCTTGAATAAATTTTTTCACAGACAAGCAGGTCTCCTGTGGGAAAAACAGAGATCAGTTTAGATCATGTTCAAAGCATGATTCAATTGTCCAGGTAATATTTATTAATATTGACTTTTGTATTTGGTAAGCCTGAGGAGAAAGAGTTTCAGTGGATTTAGCATTTAAATGAAAGACTAAGCCCTTATAAAATCCCGTAAGTGATGATCCATGCCTTTGGTTAGGAATACTCTAATGAACCAATTTCATACCATTTTCTGGGGAGGATGATTCCACCATTTTCCACAAGAGTATCCTTTAAGAGATATTTGTACTGACACTTTAAAAAGAAAATCTTTAATGTGGGATGATTTTTTTAAATTTGTGAAACAGTTTTGATGCTGAAACTTCATATATGTTAACATCAGGTCAGATTTTTCTCAGACTACCAAGTTATCCCATTCTTCTCCTTATCTCTTCAGAGGTAACAGTTTTCCTGAAGTGGGGAGGGGTAGTACTTATAGCCATGTTTTTATAACTTTACTACATGTAAATGTAATTATGAACAATATATATAACAGTATTATTTTGTGTTTTTAATTCTTATACAAATTTATATCATTTGGAGTATTTTATTTTCTACAATTTGCTTTGCACACATTTTCAAGATCCTTTCCCCACATTCATACATGTAGCTCTTTAAAAAAAAATGTAGCTGTGGTTCAGTTTCGTATTAAAAATACATCATACTTTATGTATCCATCGGTCAGGTCGCAGGAGGGATTCTATAAAAGATTAGTATTTATTACCAAATTCCTGAGTCACTTGTATAGCATATGGAAAATTAGATTGTCTTCCCAAAAATCTGCCACTAGGCACCATTGGTGGTCCACAACCTTGGATTTTAAGACTAGTACACAGTTCTACCTACTGATGATCACACTGGGCAGCCAGGATGTGCTTGCCGAGTTGAAATGACACCATCAGCTAGCCCAGAAGAATCTGGCTAGAATCTTCATCAATGCTTGCCTTAATCCATAAAGGAAATACCATGGGAATATCCTAGTAGATTCCTTAATAAAGTGTGTTTTCTATCAGCACTTCAATTATTTTGATCAATACTAACTCTATTGGAAGGGCTTCCCTGATGGCTCAGCCATAAAGAATCTGCCTGCAATGCAGGAAACTCAGATTTGATTCCTGGGTTGGGAAGATCCTTGGAGAAGGAAATGGCAACCCACTCCAGTATTTTTGCCTGGAGAATTCTATGGACAGAGGAGTCTGGCAGGCTACAGTCCAAAGGGTCACAAAGAGTCAGACATGACTGAGCATGCATGCATACATAACGTGAATGCATAATTAAGCTCCAATTAATTTAAAACAGTAGAATAGCTTCTCCGTGAGAAGAGGCCCCAAAACTGTGAATCCATGTGGAAAGGATTCAGGGGTTCAAACAGAAAGTCATAAGGCAGAATAAACTACTAATGGCAGGCAGTTGAACAAGGTGTCACGTTGGGCAATAACAAGTTCTGAAAATCCGTGTGTAATGTTTTGGTTCCAGGCACATTCAGTCTAGGTCAGCCTCACATTATGTTTAGGAACAAATGCTATTTTTAGTCAAGGCATGGCTCCTTATCTGAGGCATCTGAGGAAGTTTGTAGGACAGATGGGAAAAATAGAACAGGGAAATCACTGAACAAAACAAGAAAGGGAAAAGTAAGAAAGGCGGAGGGAAGAGGAAGAAAGAGGACTTGGGGGAGAGACGAATCAAAGAGAGCACGGAGTACAGGTCAACCCAATCAAGTTCAACGTGGGTTCCCCTGTTCTGTCCCAGCCCTCTTCCTTGAAATTCCTTCTTCATTTATCTTCTGGTATATCACACTCTCCTGGATTTTTCCTTTCTCACTGAATGCTCCTTCTTAATCTCATTTACTAGCTCATCTTCCCTACTTCTTAACCCTGGAGTGCCCTAGGCTTAATTTTTCTCTTTTCCAGCTATATTATCTCTGGATAAACTTACCCCTTCTCACTGCCTTAAATAAAACTCCCAGATGTATATTTCCCAGAATTTATCTCTGATCAACTGTACACCCACCTATTTGACATCTCTACCTGGATGTCTCACAAACACTTCAACAATCTTAACCCATTCCAATGTGATCCCCTGATCCTCTTCCCAGCCTTTCTCAACATATGTCAGCTCCCTCTCCCCAATGCGTCAGGAACAAAACCTTGAAGGTTCAAATTGTGTGGGGGTTGGAAGCATCTCTAACCTCATGCAAGAAAGAGCCAGACCCTACATGGCAGCTATGTGGGATGGTCTTCAAGAGACCACAATAATTTTAAAAGCTACCATATAAATAAAAATTACTTTGCCCACTTTGCCTCCTCTCTATCCCTATACTCATCTTTGAAGCAAATGAGCAAAGAAATGAATGGTACTTATCTTCCCCATAACTGAGACCCAAGCTTGGGGTGTGGGGAGGAGAAGCAAGAAGATTTAACCTGGATAATAACAACCACCACTTACACTGCACTTGGCATGTGCTAGGTACTGTTTAAGTGCTTTATATGTATTAATAATGTAATTCTCATAACAGCCCTATGAGATAGATACTATTATTCTCACCATTTAACAGATAAAGACATTGTAGAGATTTGTTCAAGGTCGTTGGCTAGCAGGAGACAAAAACTGAACATTGGAATCCAAGTCGTTCAACCTTAGGCCTCCTCCTCTTACCAATACCAGTATGCTGATTTGTGGAATGCCAAATGAGAAAGAGCTGACTGTTTTTATATTTTATGAGACTGAGTGCTTTCATACTTAAAAAGTGAATTCTTTGTTAATACCTGTGCATCAGTGGGTGCTCAGTCACTTCAGTCGTGTTCCAACTCTTTGCAACCCCTTAGACTGTAGCCCACCAGGCTCCTCTGTCTATGAGATTCTTCAGGCAAGAATACTGGAGTGGGGTGTTCCCCACCCAGGTATCGAACCCACATCTCCTGCATCTCCTGCATTGCAGGCAGATTCTTTACCCATTGAGCCACCTGGGAAGCCAATTCATTAATACCTAAAAATGAGGAAAACTGTGGTTTCTGAATTTTCACTTAGGTAGTACAACAGGCCACCAACTGAACATGTTCAAAGTCAGTTGTGGAAAAATGATAGAGTTATTCCATGTGAGAACTGCTATCAAGAGTAGAATGTTAATGAACATTTATATATACATATATATTTTTTTCCCTCCCATGAGCATTTCTATCATAGGTAATCAGAAAATAAAGAATCACTTTTGGAGAATCCATCCTTTGTATGGTTGAAAATATTTATTTTTAAAGTTTTGTATTCTTTTATCTTTTTGCATACATATTATATCATTCTTGCTGTTGTTTAGTTGCTAAGTTGTGTTAGACTCTTTTGCAACTCCCATGGATGTAGCCCTACCAGGCTCCTCTGTCCATGGGATTTTTCTAGGCAAGAATAGTGGGATGAGTTGCCATTTCCTTCTTCAGGAGGTCTTCCCGACCCAGGGATTGCATCCACATCTCCTGCATTGGCAGGTGGATCCTTTGCCACTGAGCCACCATCTACCAAAATTCTTACAAAGTAGGTTTTCTTTCAGTATTTTTTTTTTTTAGATGAAGAAATGGATACTCAGAGAGGTTAATTAACTTGCCCAAGATTACACCCCTAGAATGTAAAATCTGAATTCTTATTTAGGGTTGTCTGATTGGAAAACTCGTGCTCTTTTTACAACACTGTGGCTGGTACAGACAATTGCTCAGTGTGGGTCCCTGGGCTCTCTGAGTTTTGTTAAAGTCAACTGAGCAGATAATTAGCAACCGTTTGTCTCTGACATGAAGAATTAAAACAAAAACCAATATCTGGAATACCTCCAAGGCGTTGGTGGGGAAACCACTGCTTACCTTTGAAGCAGAATAGTCATATCCTCCCCACAGTATTACTCCTGATGCCCCCAGTGCTGCACTCTCACCAATTGTATGCACTAAGTCCTCCTAAAAAAGAGAAGGGTCACAAGTAGATTCTGCCAACCACATTTAATCACTGACAACTCAATAATGTCTCAGTCCATCAACTGTGGTAAAGAACACACTGATAATATTATCTTTGTTTCTAAAACAATGGACTATAGAGCAGGATCAGAACAGGTAATTCTGCCTGGGATACTTACCTGATAAATATGTTTGATGTTCCAAGCAGTATTTTAGACACTAAGAATATAAAAATGAAATAGATTCCACTTCTTGTTCTTGAGAGTGTGTTTTAGTGTGATGATTATAACAGACATATATAATTGCAGGGTAACAAATTAAATTATGTATTAGCACCCACAAGATGTACATAGATTAGAGAAAGTGGTTACTGCTGTATAGAAGTGTATGAGAAGGTTTCCTTCAAGAGGTGAAATTTCAGAGTGGTCTTTGGAAAGGAGTATAAACTGATAAAATAGACTTCAAGAGAGCAGGATTTTTTATCCGGTAGGAAAAAAAGAAAAGACAGAGTCATATGAAGGAAAAAGCGCAATTCCTTGAGAAGTGTCAGTAACTCTTACGGTAGGTAAAAAGCACTGGGGATCTGGGGAGAAGTAAATGTATCTGAATCCTTCTATTAGGTTAGCCAAAAAGTTCTTTGGAGTTCAAGTAAAAATAAAAGACTCATTTTTCATTTCCATGAAGAATTTTACTGAACAAAATATTCACTGTTTTGCTGCACTGCTTTCTGCTATTTTTCAGGCAACTTCATAATTCCATCTTCCCAAAACTTTTTATCTTTCTGAGCAAACAACTCCTTTCCAGGGAGTTGAATTTTTTTCCATTAAGAGAATTTTGTAAAGACTGAAATAAATGGACATCCAAAGGTGTAATATCTGATGAATATGGCAGATGAATCAGAACTTCCCAGCCAAGCCATAACAGTTTTGCCTGGTCATCAAAGAAAGATACGGTCTCATGCTATCCTGATGGACGATAATGCATTTTATGTCGACTAATTCTACATGCTTTTTTTGTTTGAGTGCTGCTTTCAGTGGTCTAATTGGAAAAGTAGCTGTTGGAATTGTTTGGTTTCCAGATGGAGCTCATAATAAAAGCCACCCTTTCTAATCCCACCATATGCACAACATCACCTTCTTTAGATGAAGATAGGCCTTTGGTGTGGTTGGTGGTGGTTTATTTCACTTGTCCCATGATCTCTTCCATTCCACATTATTGTACAATATCCACTTTATTGCCCATCACAATTTGTTGTAAAAACGGACCATTTTCATTATGTTTAAGTAGAGAATCGCATGTGGAAATTTGGTCAAGAAGGGTTTTTTCTGCTTAACTTACTTGGCACCCAAATATCAAAACAATGAAAATAACCAAGTTAGTGCAAATGATTTTCAAGATTTGGATATTTTGAGTATGTTGGCTATCTCCCACGTGGTATAATGTTGATTGTTCTCAATTAATGGTTTGATATGATCACTATCAACTTCAACTTTTTTACCTCACCTTGGAGCATTGTCCAGTGAGAAATCTCCAGCATGAAAATCTGCAAACCACTTTTGACATGTTTGATCAGTCACAGCACCTTCTCCATACACTGCATAAATCTTTTTATGCATTTCTATTGTTTTTACCTTTCTTGAAATAATAAGCATAATATGCAGAAAATGTTTTTTGCTTCCATCTTCAGTATTAAAATGGCTACACAAAAATTCACTCATTTGGATAAGACATTTTCAACTTTTAATTTTTTATATTTTTAATGAAGTATAAATGATTTACAAATATTGTGGTAGTTTCAGGTATATGGCATAGTGATTTGATTTTTTTATATGTTACAAAATGATCACCATAATAAGCTTAGCTACCATCTGTCACCATGCGTAGTTACTACAGTATTTTTGACTGTATTCTCTACGCTGTACATTATATCTCTAGGTCTTATTTATTTTATAATTTCCAACCCTCTACCTCCTTCCATGGGACATGATCAGTTTGTTATCTGTATCTATAAGTCTGTTTATGTTTTTGGTTTGTTTGCACTCTGATATGAGAGCTGTCACAATATAATCTAACAAAATTGTTTTGAATGAAGTTAAAGACAACTAAGTGCTGGCAGAAGTTTCATATAGAAAAATCCAAATGAACTTTCTGGCCAACCCAACAGATAAGTAACATCCAAATACAAGTGTCTTTTGTGTGTATTTTATTACACAATTTTAAAGTGTTAGGGCTTAGCTACAAGGAAGTTTTGACACTGGAAGGCCACACATTTGCAACTAAGATATTTTCAGCTGTCATAAAAACATATTGGAGGAGGAAGTCAAGATGACAGTCAGGGACCCCAATTAGGAGATGATGAAAACTGTTCAGTGAGAAATGACGAGAGCTTCAACAAAGGCAAGGTCAGTCCTTGTAAAGCAGAGAGGACAGATTGAACAGTTCTTTGGAAATTAAGATGGATAAGATTTAGTTACCTACTGGATAATGGAAAGAGAAGGGAGGCATCCAAGTGACTCTCAAGTGGGATGACTAAATAGATTATAATTCACCAGGATGAGAAACAGAGGAGGTCATGTTCATGATTACAGACCAAGAGCTAAGAAGCAGGAAATAGGAAGAGATCAAAGAGAGAAGGAATGATAGATGGACAGTCTGCATTCTTTCCTTCCCTGCAAGGTATGGAGAATCAGAGATCCAGTATAAAGGTAAAATATGCAAAAGCCAGAATGAGAAAATGGCCATGCTTCAGCAAAGACCCTCTGCATTATATGAAGTCTCCAATAACCTAGCACTGTGTTTCACAATTTGTCTATGTAATGAAACAAGAAAAAAAATCATTCTTCCATTATACTAACTAGCATTGCCTTCATTAAACGAAAATCAAGTCTCTAATTCAAATTGAGACACTGGAAAGAAAATATCCAGCAGAGTTAGCTTTAAGTGATTTCATAATTACAACATGAAGAACGTAATAAATGATGTGCTTAGTCGCTCAGTCATGTCCAGCTCTTTGTGACCCATTGGACTGTAGCCTACCAGGCTCCTCTGTCCATGGGATTTTTCAGGCATGAATACTGGAGTGGGTTGCCATTTTCTTCTCCAGGGAATAAAAGATGTTATAACATAATAATGCTATTTAAACAATAAATGAGATTCATGCTGTTTGTTCTTGTGAAAAGGGAAAGATTCATGTGAAAAGGGAAAGGCAATAGCATAGTATTAAAACACTTCAGTATACTATTACTCAGGTAATGCTATAATTTTGGTTTTCTGAAATAGAGCTCAGAGGTGATACTTGGCCCATAATTGACTTTGAAAATCAAATATTACCCCAAAATGGGGACATTACAAACAAGAGTTTCATTAAAATATGATTTATCTCATTCTATCCTTTTCTATCAATGCAAAATATCTGACTGCATGGGTTATTATTTTCTACTCATTATTCATAATATATTGTGACATATTGTAGACACTCAATAAGTATTTTTTGAAGGAATAACTATAACCTAGTCTTTTCCCCAGTGGATTTGAGAAAGTGACATGATTTGAGAAATCTGTTACTTGAGGAATAATTTATTGAGAAGATTTTGGTAGGTCTGACTGACATCATCCAATACTTGGAGAACTGACTTTTGAAATAGAGATTTGATTTATTCTATATTGCACCATTTATTCTATATTGCACCATTGCACTAGTTAGGATTAGAACTAGTAGTGATACGAAGTTATCCAGAGGCAGAGTAAACTCAACATAGTCAAGAACTCTTCAGGGACTAACTGGGTTCCCAAGTGGCAGTTTTCTTTCTAGAATAGGAAGAATCCCATCAAAAAGAAAGTGCTAAAGCAGGCAAGAAGAGATCTGTGTTTGAGGGTGAGGCAGATTAGGTATCTTACATCCTCCAACTTTTTATCATGGTGCTATATTTCTTTTCCTCCTAAACACTGAATGAACATTCCATTTTTAATAATACTGAGTAATCCTACAAGGATAGCAATGTAAAGCCTACTAAACAGTATTTGGGTCAATAAATTTTATTCTGAAATGTTTGAGGAAGAACTGATATTTCACTTAAATGTCCTTATCACAAATGTAAGTGGTTTCAGTACTGCTTCTGTGTTGTGTACTAGAAAAACTGAATTGTGAGCTCACAGCTATTGATGGAGATTTAAGGGCTTTCTCACCTGACCACCCACCCAATAATTGAATCCCTACAAGAATATCCTATATAAGTGACAATCTATATAAAGCTTGAACACTTCCAAGTGTCTACAAACTCATTATCTTCCAAATCAGTTCATTCCTACATCGTTGTGCTTCCTACCCTGTTAAGTCTAAGAATACTTTTATATAAACCATTTTCATTGTCTTGACACTAATCACTAGATCACATTTTAGATTTTTAAAGATAAAATCAACAATCTATATTATTTTTTAAGTAACCTAATCAATTAAAACATAAAAATGCAATATATTGAAAATATAGTTGGTAAATAATTTGCCCAAGTTCTCCTTTGTACAGTTTTGATTTGGAAAGTTGCTGCTACTGTTTCACGTTAAGAGCTTCTTTAATATGAATTTTCTCCCTAGTTAAATTTAATCTGTTGCATGATTAAACTTAAACTTAACTACATTTCTGCAGGAAGCCCTTGTAAACGCTAAGCTGGTAAGAATCATCACTTACAAACTCAAGCAAACATCTAATTGTCAATGACATTATTTCAGAATTGGCTTGACATTTGAAGGACTACATGGTTTTAGTAATATTAAGGGGATATAAGCATCCTAAAACATTATTGCCTAAATTTTATATTCTACTAAATTTCCATTTTTTAATGTGTGACTGTATTTTTTTCTTACCTGTGACAAAGCTTCAATACTATGCAAATAAAATGGTCTGGAAAAAATAAAAACTGGTAAAACATAGTCATCTTTAGCCATTTCAGCAATTCTCATAGCTTCTCTAACTCGATAATGAACAAATTTCAAAGCATTTAAACTTGACTTCAATATCTTATCCAAATACACTGAAGTATAAAGTGCTCTGCTTTTTTTCCATAGCCACTGGAGTTGGTCATTGCGGAAAATTTCATCACTCGGGCATTTACCTGTGTAGGTCTGTGGATTTATCCTATAATCATAATTGTAGCAGTCTGGATAGAGATAAAATCCCCATAAACATTTTGGTCTCATTTCTAAAGCCAGTGTGAGAGTAGCATTCATAATACTCTTTCCAGCAGTTTCAAATTCCTTTTGGGCAACTGTTCTCACTTTCATTTCTGACCAATCAGGATGGTGGTTTCTAGTAAAGTCTAAAGAGTGGTTTTTATATATTACTCTATTACCCCAATTTCTGTCCCATTGTGGCTTCCAGCTTTCCCAGTCAATGATAACAAGACCTTCTGATCTCCACCAAGGAAAAACTTTTGCAATGTCACCAGCGGCCTTCCTCAGGTGTGTAGGAAGACTCATGTTCTGTGGTAGCCCTCCATTAAAGGATTTTCCCTCTGGAGAGAAATAAGGATAATACCCTAATTCATTAGGATAAATTATGGCAATTGTCGATCCACTCTGAGTCTCCAAAGGATTTGATATAATATTAAATAACTGAAGATTCAGATCCACACTGAAGAAATGCTGACACTGCATTGTTGGGGCAGCCCAGAAAATGTTGAAAGGTCTTTTTGTGATCACTGGAGGCATTGCTGGCTTCAGGGCTGAATGAGTCAACACCACCAAGAGCAGCAGCACTCCTAACCATGCCACCCAGGGGTTAAACATGGCTCATAGTTTTCACCATCACGTTAAGCAATCTCCTTAAAAATAAGAAGAGGAAGAAAAATTAAACATGATGGAGTCAAATGTTCCTTAAATCAAGTAAACTCATGGTAGTGTTTAAGCTACTTTTTGAGTTGTAGACTGACTTTTTAAAAGATTTATGAGATTTATTGATATCTAGGCCTAATTTATACTTTTAACAGGGAAGAAAAATGAGGTGTTTTTTTAAAAAAAAAACTAGGGAAAAAAAAAATCCAGTGAACAGAAACCAAAGTAAAAATTTTCACACAACTCCTCAGTCATGAAAATTCTGTTTGCAAGTTGTTCTAGCTTTAATTTCCTATAATTTTGACTATATAACCATTTGGTACTTTTAACAAAAATTAAATGGAACAAAAAGAAATATCTAACAGTACAAACAGTAAATAATCCCTTGCTTACTATTTCAAATTTACTGGACTCAAAAGTGGGCTTGTGCATTTTTTGGTTTCTTTGTTTTTAAAAGATAGCAGTTATATTTGGAATTAGTACAGGCTAAAATAGAAACAGGTAGAAATGACATTTACCTGCTATTGATTATGGATTTTGTTGCTATCATCTCTTGGTACACAAATTTAGAAACCAACTGATTGTTTAATTCCCTGGTTTCCCATGAAGAAGTTGGACTGCATTTTCACCAATCAATTCCCAAATGAAACTTGGTTAAATTCCTTCTAAACAGACAGTTGAGCCAAAAACTGCCAAAGAATCTTCCCAGACAAGGATAGTCTAATAGTTATGCGTTCTGGCCAATGAGATCTCACCATGAAAGCAGTGTGGTTGAAGTTATGTATCAAAATAATTTTATCATGAAGACTTTTTTTTTAAATAAATGAATCACAAACTTGTCTATGATGTAATTAAATTCAGTGTCTTTTTAAGAGTCAAACCTTCTCTCTTTTTTTTTGTAGTTTTTGCTGAATTTATCTAATATATTAAATGCAGGAAGAGGTACTGACCAAAGTCGTATTTTAACTCTTGCAACACAGCATCCCAAGTTTATGAAGAAATTTGAGTAAGTCATTGCTTCTCTATACATTGAAGATTTATTCATAGCCATGAATGATAATTTACTCTTTTTAAAAAGTTATTTTTATTTTAAAATTATTAAAATTATTTTTAAGTTATTATCTATAAAATTAACTTCATGAGGAATTTGTATCATGGCATCAGAAGAGTCCCTCAGTCACTGAGATACTCTATTCTCTTCACTCTTCTCCAGCCATGGATCTTAAGGTGACTCCCCTCAAAAAAAGAAGAGCAAATTTATTTCTTATCTTTGTCATCCAGGGAAAATGAAAGAGGACCCTCTATCCATAAATATTACTCTTTATCTCCCTCTTCTCATGACAGCATGTATGGTATAAATGGGTATATATATTTAGTTAAATGTCATATTACATTAAATTTCTTAAAGACAAAGGGCTATAAATCTAAAATATTGTGCTTTAGTAAAATCCAGTTATAAATCTTCTTTTCTAAAGTATTTTAATCATGCTTTCTATTTATATAAAAGTTATACCCTCTTTGTCACTCATCTGTGGAAACCTTATTAGTTTAGCATTATCTTCTTCACCAGTATACACTTTGTAACAAGCGATTTATCAGTAACACAATTGAGCATTATGAATTGTTCAGTTCAGTTTAGTTCAGTTCAGTCACCCAGTCATGTCCGACTCTTTGCGACCCCATGAACTGCAGCACGCAAGGCCTCGCTGTTCATCACCAACTCCCGGAGTTTATCCAAACTCATGTCCATTGAGTCAGTGATGCCATCCAACCATCTCATCCTCTAACGTTCCCATCTCCTCCCACCCTCAATCTTTCCCAGCACCAGGGTCTTTTCAAATGAGTCAGCACTTCACATCAGGTGGCCAAAATATTGGAGTTTCAGCTTTAGCATCAGTCCTTCCAATGAACACCCAGGACTGATCTCATTCAGGATGGACAGATTGGATCTCCTTGAAGTCCAAGGGACTCTCAAGAGTCTTCTCCAACACCACAGTTCAAAAGCATCAATTCTTTTGCACTCAGCTTTCTTCACAGTCCAACTCTCACATCCATACATGACCACTGGAAAAACCATAGCCTTGACTAGACAGAACTTTGTTGACAAAGTAATGTCTCTGCTTTTTAATTTGCTGTCGAGGTTGGTCATAACTTTCCTTTCAAGGAGTAAGTGTCTTTTAATTTCATGGCTGCAGTCACCATCTGCAGTGATTTTGGAGCCCCCCAAAATAAAGTCAGCCACTGTTTCCACTGTTTCCCCATCTATTTCCCATGAAGTGATGGGACCAGATGCCATGATCTTAGTTTTCTGAATGTTGAGCTTTAAGCCAACATTTTCACTCTCCTCTTTCACTTTCATCAAGAGGCTCTTTAGTTCTTCTTCACTTTCTGCCATAAGGGTTGATGTAATCTACATATCTGAGGTTATTTATATTTCTCCCAGCTGTCTTGATTCCAGCTTGTGCTTCTTCCAGCCCAGCGTTTCTCATGATGTACTCTGCATAGAAGTTAAATAAGCAGGGTGACGATATACAGCCTTGATGTACTCCTTTTCCTATTTGGAACCAGTCTGTTGTTCAATGTCCAGTTTTAACTGTTGCTTCCTGACCTGCATACAGGTTTCTCAAGAGGCAGGTCAGGTAGTCTGGTATTCCCATCTCTTTAAGAATTTTCCACAGTTTATTGTGATCCACAGTCAAAGGCTTTGGCATAGTCAATAAGCAAAAATAGCTGTTTTTCTGGAACTCTCTTGCTTTTCAATGATCCAGCGGATGTTGGCATTTTGATCTCTGGTTCCTCTGCCTTTTCTATATCCAGCTTGAACATCTGGAAGTTCATGGTTCACGTATTGCTGAATCCTGCCTTGGAGAATTTTGAGCATTACTTTACTAGTGTGTGAGATGAGTGCATTTGTGTGGTAGTTTGAGCATTCTTTGGGATTGCCTTTCTTTGGGATTGGAAAGAAAGCTGACATTTTCCAGTCCTGTGGCCACTTCTGAGTTTTCCAAATTTGCTGGCATTTTGAGTGCAGCACTTTCACAGCGTCATCTTTTAGGATTTGAAATAATTCAACTGGAATTCTGTCACCTCCACTAGCTTTGTTCATAGTGATGCTTCCCAAGGCTCACTTGACTTCACATTCCAGGATGTCTGGCTCTAGGTGAGTGATCAACCATCATGATTATCTGGGTTGTGAAGATCTTTTTTGTACAGTTTTTCTGTGTATTCTTGCCACCTCTTCTTAATATCTTCTGCTTCTGTTAGGTCCATACGATTTCTGTCCTTTCTTGAGCCCATCTTTGCATGAAATATTCCCTTGGTATCTCTAACTTTCTTGGAGAGATCTCTAGTCTTTCCCATTCTATTGTTTTCCTCTATTTCTTTGCACTGATCACTGAGGAAGGCTTTCTTATCTCTCCTTACTATTCTTTGGAACTCTGCATTCAAATAGGTACATCTTTCCTTTTCTCCTTTGCATTTGGCTTCTCTTCTTTTCACAGCTATTTGTAAGGCCTCCTCAGGCAGCCATTTTTCTTTTTTGTATTCCTTTTTCTTGGGGATGGTCTTGATCCCTGCCTCCTATACGATGTCACGAACCTCCATCCATAATTCATCAGGCACTCTATCAGATCTAGTCCCTTAAATCTATTTCTCACTTCCACTGTATAATCATAAGGGACTTGATTTAGGTCATACCTGAATGGTCTAGTGGTTTTCCCCACTGTCTTCAATTTAAGTTTGAATTTGACAATAAGGAGTTCATGATCTGAGCCACAGTCAGCATCCAGTCTTGATTTTGCTGACTGTATAGAGCTTCTCCATCTTTGGCTGCAAAGAATATAACCAGTCTGATTTTGGTGTTGACCATCTGGTGATGTCCATGTGTAAAGTCTTCTCTTGTTTTGTTGGAAGACATTGCTATTACCAGTGTGTTCTCTTGGCAAAACTCTATTAGCCTTTGTCCTGCTTCATTCTACTCCAAGGCCAAATTTGCCTGTTACCCCAGGTGTTTCTTGACTTCATTTTTTTGCATTCCAGTCCCCTATAATGAAAAGAACTTATTTTTTTGGTGTTAGTTCTAAAAGGTCTTACATGTCTTCATAGAACCGTTCGACTTCAGCTTCTTCAGCATTACTGGTCGGGGCATAGACTTGGATTACAATGATATTGAATGGTTTGCCTTGGAAACCTAAAGAGATCATTCTGTCGTTGTTGAGACTGCATCCAAGTACTGCGTTTTGGACTCTTTTGTTGACTATGATGGCTACTCCATTTCTTCTAAGGGATTCTTGCCCACAGTAGTAGATATAATGGTCATCTGAGTTAAATTCACCCATTCCAGTCCATCTTAGTTCACTGACTCCTAGAATGTCGATGTTCACTCATGCCATCTCCTCTTTGACCACTTCCAGTTTGCCTTGATTCATGGACCTAACATTCCAGGTTCCTATGCAATATTGCTCTTTACAGCATCAGACCTTTATTCTATCACCAGTCACATCCACAACTGTGTGTTGTTTTTGCTTTGGCTCCATCCCTTCATTCTTTATGAATTGTATGTATTTGTAAATATAATTATTTCCCCAGGCTCTTTAGTAAAATTTTATTCTATGTTCTAGCCATTTTTATTACTTAGAATATAAAATTTGATTTCAATTTTCTTACATTTTATATATATATATATATATATATATATATATATACACACACACACATACATATTCACATGTACATATGTACACTTGATCTTTTTAATAAACAAATCTTGATTGAGTATTGGATATGTTTCAGGAAGAGGACCAGGTCTAGGGATGCAGTGCCAAAACCAACATAATTCTACACATTGCAAAAATTTGTAGATGCCTGAATGTAAGACGCAATACTATAAAATTCCCAGTAGATAACAGGAGAAAATCTAGATGACCATGGTCATGACAATGACTTTTTAGATACAATGCCAAAGACACAATCCATGAAAGATAGACTTAATAAGCTGAACTTTATTAAAATAAAAACATCTGCTCTGTGAGAGGCAATATCTAGAAAATGAGAAAACAAGCTAAATACTGGGAGAAAATATTTGCAACAGAAACATATGGCAAAGCATTGCTATCCAAAGTGTACCAAAACAAAACTCTTGGTACTCAACAATAAGAAAATGAACAACCCAACTTTAAAATGGGCGATCTATCTGAACAGACACCTCTACCAAAGAAGATAAAGAGATGACAAGTAAGCATATAAAAAGAGGCTTCACATCATATGTCATCAGGGAGATGCAAATGAAAACAATGGTGATATTCCACTACACATCTATTAAAATGGCCGAAATCTGGGACACTTGTCACACCAAATCTGGCGAAGACATGGAACAACAGGAACTCTCATCCACTGCTGATGGGAATCCAGAATGCAACAGCTTCTCTGGGCACCACTTTGTTCATTTCTTACAAAATTAAACACACTTTTACAACATGATACAGAAATTGTGCTCCTTGATATTTATCCAAATTGCTTAAAAACTTATATTCACACATAAACCTGCACAAAGATGCTTATAGAAGCTTTATTCATAATTGCCAAAAGTTGGAAGCCACAAAGAGGACTTTAAATAGATGAATGGATGAATAAACTGTGATACATTCAGACAATGGCATATTATTCAGCCTTGAAAAGAAATGAACTATCAAGCTGTGAAAAGACATGGAGGAAACTTAAGTGCATATTACTAAGTGAAAGAAATTAGTCTGAAAAGTATTCCAAGTATATGACATTCAGGAACAGGCAATGGAGATGGTAAAAAGACAGTGGTTTCTAGGAGTTAAGAGGGAGGAAGAGATAAGCAGGAAGAGCATAGAGGGCTTCCAGGGCTGTGAAACTCCTATATAATGCAATAATCATGGATTCATGTCACTATGCATTTTTCAAAACCCACAGACATACAATGTCAACAGTTAACCATAAAGTAAAGTGCAGACTTTGGGTGATAATGATGTGTCACTCTAAGTTCACTGATTGTAATAAACCTACAATTCTGATGTGAGATATTAATAGTGGGGGAACTTGTGCATATGTGGAGACAGAGGTGTGAGAAAACTCTGTACTCTCTGCTCAAGTTTGCTGTGAACTTAAAAATTCTTTTTTTTTTTTTTTAATTGTTTGCTGTACTGGGTCTTCACTGTGGTGCTTAGTCTTTCTCTAGTTGCTGCACCAGAGTTTATTAACCTGTGGCAAGAGGGATCTTAGTTCCCTGACTAGGGATCAAACCCACATCCCCAGCATTGGAAGGCAGATTCTGAAACAGTGGACCATCAGAGAAATCCCTTAAAAATTCTTGGAAAAATAATATCAATTTAAGTGGGAAAACATTATTGATAAAACTGTGTTCATGGGAGCTATATTTGCAATAGAGAAAACCCAGAAACAACATGTATGTGTGATCAGTAAGGAGTTTGTTAAGTATATTATGAAATATGCAATTCCATTGAACAGTGTGAAGTATTTCCTAGTTTTTCATTGTCTTTTAACTTTTTCTCTTGTTTTGCCATGAAAAGCCCTCACAAGACAAAAGTAAGTTTTAGGGACTCAATTACAGATCGATACCTGTCAAATAAACATTTTCTGCTTCTCCCTGAAGCCACTCCACCCCATTTCCATCCTGAAGGAGCCAGCAGCAGCCTAGTATTTGGGAGAAAAACAACAGATAAGAAGCTAAACACACCTCACTTCTCTCCTGGCAGATGTGTTCCTGACAGATTTAAGCCAAAGAAAAAAGAAAAATATTGACTTTCTGTTAAACTTTGAATTTAACTCTATAATGAGTGACCAGAGTGCTAAAATCTGTTCATTGTAACTAGGGGCCTGTGGATGATGCAACTCTGAGAGGTTTAGATTGATGTTCAATCTCATACCATGTGTTTCAGTAAATCGAGGTTGTCCAATAAGTAGCAAGTGGAAGGGCGATATTCCCAAACAGCAATGAGGAGACACCTACTCTTTCCATGCCAGTGGGAGGTGACAGGTGAAAGACAAGATAACCATCAGTCAAGAAGGCCGCAGGGGAAAATATCCAGGAGGTGGATAGAGGTTTGATTGCAAAACAATGTGAATGCACTTAAGGTCACTGAGCTGTACGTTTAAGCAACCATTAAAATGGTAAGCTTGAAGATGGCAGAGGAACAGGACAGGGAGACCACTTTCTCCCCCACAAATTCATCGAAAGAACATTCGAATGCTGAGCGAAACAACTTCTGAATGCTGGCAGACCACATCAGGCACCCAGAAAGGCAGCCCATTGTCTCCAAAAGGATGTAGGAAAAAATATAAAAGATAAAAAGAGAGACAAAAGAGGTAGGGATGGAGATCTGTCCTGGGAAGGGAGTCTTAAAAAAGAGAGAAGTTTCCAAACACCAGGAAACACTCTCACCAGCGGGTCTGTGGCGAGCCTTGGAACCTCAGAGGATAACATAACCAGGAGGAAAAATAAATAAATAATTAAAACCCACAGATTACGTGCCTAACAGCAACTCCCAGCAGAGAAGCAGCCCAGATGCTCACATCCCCCACTAGCAAGCAGGGACTGGACAGGGAGGTGCGGGCTGCATTGCTTAGGGTAAGGACTGGGCCTGAATGCCCCTAGGGCAATCTGAGGGAACTAGCTTGAGATAGCAACCCAGACTGTGGGATAGCTATCCCGCAAAAAGCCCTAACCTAAGACATGGCCAGGCCCCTCACAGAACAAAGGACTGAGCAGAGCTAGCCGGCTGCGGACCGGCCCATCCCCGACCCGAGACAGGCAGAGGAAGGCAGCCAGAGCCGGAAGGGGGCAATCGCGGCCCCAGAGAGGCATCCTATACCAAACTGCAAGCAGGCTTCATTGCTAATCAAGACTTCTTGGGATTCTGGACGGTGGACATCCGCCGGAAGTGTCGCAGCCAGAGATCAGCTCCCCAGAAGAGACACATGGCACACCCGAGAAGGCACGCCCGTTGTACACCCAGAAAACCCAGTGGCAGGGACAGGGGAGGGGATAAGTCGCAGCCTTCAACTGGGGGCGGACTACATGTGCCAAGCATCTGGCCACTTGCGCTGCTTGAACCTGGGACAGGCGCAAAATGCAGGCCCAAGCAAGTCTGCGCCTTTGTGGAGTACCAAAGAACCTGAACCTGAGCGGCTTAGACCTGGGAAGTGCATGCAACTCAGGGCCCGCATCAGACAGTTCCCGGCAGAGCAACCTAGAGTCTGAGCAGTGTAGACTGGGAAAGCACACATGCCGTGAGCGGGGGCAAATCCAGTGTGGCTGAATCACTGTGAGCACACGCCTGTGATATTTGTTCGCAGTGTTCCACCCTCCCCACAGCACGGCTGAACAAGGGAGCCTAAATAAGTGACCACCTTCACCCCCTTGTGTCAGGGCGGAAATTAGACACTGAAGAGAACAGCAAATAGAAGAAGCTAAAATAAACAGAGGGAACAACTTTGGAAGTGATAGGTGCAGTAGATTAAAACCCTGCAGTTAGCACCGACTACATAGGAAGGGGCCTATAGACCTTGAGAAGTATAAGCCGGACCAAGGAACTTTCTGAAGATGAA
Organism: Dama dama; assembly: GCF_033118175.1. Taxonomy (NCBI): domain Eukaryota; kingdom Metazoa; phylum Chordata; class Mammalia; order Artiodactyla; family Cervidae; genus Dama; species Dama dama. The sequence goes on along the minus strand of NC_083698.1, from coordinate 84,114,242 downwards.
CTGACCCCACACTATCCACAACAACACCAGAGAAAGTCTTAGATATATTTTACTATTATCATTTTTTAATTTTTTTTTATTTTTAAGTCCTCTATTACTCCTTTAATTTTCATTTTTATAACCTACTATTACTTTGCAAAAGGAAAAGACCCTTTTTAAAAGCAAACTTCATATGTATATATATTTTATAATTTTTGTGACTTTGTTTTTTCCTTTAATATTGTATTTTTGAGAATCTAACCTCTATTCTAGATTTTTAATCTTTGCTTTTTGGTATTTGTTATCAATTTTGTACCTTTAAGAACCCAATCTTCAGTACCCATTTTTACTTGGGAGCAAGATTAGTGGCTGGATTGCTCTCTCCCTCTTTGGACTCTCCCTTTTCTCCACCAGATCGCCTCTATCTCCTCCCTCCCCCTTCTCTACCCAACACTGTGAATCTCTTTGTGTGTTCCGGGCTGCGGAGAACATTTAGGGAACTGATTACTGGCTAGATCAGTCTCTCTCCTTTTGATTCCCTCTTTTATCCTCCTGGCCACCTCTGTCTCCTTCCTCCCTCTTCTCTTCTCTATGTAGCTCCATGAACATCTCTAAGGGATCCAGACTGTGGAGAGCACATAGGGAAGTGATTACTGGCTAGCTTGCTTTCTCCCCTTTTGATTCCCCCTCTTCTCCTCCTGGTCACCTCTATCTCCCTCCTCCCTCTTCTCTTCTCCATGTAACCCTGTGTACCTCTCCAGGTGTCCCTCACTGTGGAGAAACTTTTCATCATTAACCTAGATGATTTATCACTGGTGCTGTATAGATGGAGAAGTCTTGAGGCTACTGTAAGAATAAGACCGAAAACCAGAGGCAGGAGGCTTAAGTCCAAATCCTGAGAACACCAGAGAACTCCTGAATTTAAGGAACATTAATCAATAGGAGCTCATCAAATGCCTCCATACCTACAGTGAAACCAAGCACCACCCAAGGGCCAACAAGCCTCAGAGCAAGACATACCATGCAAATTCTCCAGCAACACAGGAACATAGCCCTGAGCTTCAATATACAGGCTGCCCAAAGTCACACTAAACCCACTGACATCTCAAAACTCATTACTGGACACTTCATTGCCCTCCAGAGAGAAGAAATCCAGCTCCACTCACCAGAACACTGACACAAGCTTCCCTAACCAGGAAACCTTGACAAGCCAACCGTCCAACCCCACCCACAGCAAGGAACCTCCACAATAAAGAGGAACCACAAACTGTCAGAATACAGAAAGGACACCCCAAATACAGCAATCTAAACAAGATGAAAAGGCAGAGAAATGCCCAGCAGGTAAAGGAACAGGAAAAATGCCCACCAAATCAAACCAAAGAGGAAGAGATAGGGAATCCACCTGATAAAGATTTCAGAATAATGACAGTGAAAATAATCCAAAATATTGAAAACAAAATGGAGTTACAGATAAATAACCTGGAGACAAGGATTGAGAAGATGCAAGAAATGTTTAGCAAAGACCTAGAAGAAATAAAAAGGAGTCAATATATGATGAATAATACAATAAATGAGATCAAAAACACTCTGGAGGGAACCAACAGTAGAATAATGGAAACAGAAGATAGGATAAGTGAGGTAGAAGATAGAATGGTAGAAATAAATGAAACACAGAGGAAAAAAGAAAAAAGAACTAAAAGAAATGAGGACATCATCAGAGACCTCTGGGACAATGTTAAATGCCCCAATATTCTAATCATAAGAGTCCCAGAAGAAGAAAACAAAAAGAAAGACCATGAGAAAATACTTGAGGAGGTAATAGTTGAAAACTTTCCTAAAATGGGGAAGGAAATAATCACCCAAGTCCAAGAAACCCAGAGAGTCCCAAACAGGATAAACCCAAAGCAAAACACCCCAAGACACATATTAATCAAATTAACAAAGATCAAACACAAAGAACAAATATTAAAAGCAGGAAGGGAAAAACAACAAATAACACACAAGGGGATTCCCATAAGGATAACAACTGATCTTTCAATAGAAATTCTTCAGGCCAGAAGGGAATGGCAGGACATACTTAAAGTAATGAAAGAAAAAAAGTTACAGTCCAGATTACTGTACCCAGCAAGGATCTCATTCAAATATGAAGGAGAAATCAAAAGTTTTACAGACAAGAAAAAGCTGAGAGAATTCAGCACCACCAAACCAGCTTTCCAACAAATGCTAAAGGATCTTCTTTAGACAGGAAACACAGAAAGGGTGTGTAAACACGAACCCAAAACAATAAAGTAAATGCAATGGTATCATACTTATCAATAATTACCTTAAATGTGAATGGGTTGAATGCCCCAACCAAAAGACAAAGACTGGCTGAATGGACACGAAAACAAGGCCCCTATATATGTTGTTTACAAGAGACCCACCTCAAAACAAGGGACACATACAGACTGAAAGTGAAGGGGTGGAAAAAGATATTCCATGAAAATAGAGACCAAAAGAAAGCAGGAGTAACAATACTCATATCAGATAAAATAGACTTTAAAACAAAGGCTGTGAAAAGAGACAAAGAAGAACACTACATAATGATCAAAGGATCAATCCAAGAAGATATAACAATTATAAATATATACGCACCCAACATAGGAGCACCACAATATGTAAGACAAATGCTAACAAGTATGAAAGGGGAAATTAATAATAACACAATAATAGTGGGAGACTTCAATACGCCACTCACACCTATGGATAGATCAACTAAACAGAAAATTAACAAGGAAACACAAACTTTAAATGATACAATAGACCACTTAGACCTAATTGATGTCTATAGGACATTTCACCCCAAAACAATGAATTTCACCTTTTTCTCAAGTGCACATGGAACCTTCTCCAGGATAGATCACATCCTGGGTCATAAATCTAGCCTTGGTAAATTCAAAAAGATTGAAATCATTCCAAGCATCTTTTCTGACCACAATGCAGTAAGATTAGATGTCAATTACAGAAGACAAACTATTAAAAATTCCAACATATGGATGCTGAACAACATGCTCTGAATAACTAACAAATCACAGAAGAAATCAAAAAAGAAATCAAAACATGCATAGAAACTAACAAAAATGAAAACACAACAACCCAAAACCTATGGGACACTGTAAAAGCAGTGCTAAGGGGAAGGTTCATAGCAATACGGGCTTACCTCAAGAAACAAGAAAAAAGTCAAACAAATAACCTAACTCTACACCTAAAGCAACTAGAGAAGGAATAAATTATGAACCCCAGGCTTAGTAGAAGGAAAGAAATATTTAAAATTAGGGCAGAAATAAATGCAAAAGAAACAAAAGAGACCATAGCAAAAATCAGCAAAGCCAAAAGCTAGTTATTTGAGAAGATAAATAAAACTGACAAACCATTAGCCAGACTCATCAAGAAACAAAGGGAGAAAAATCAAATCAACAAAATTAGAAAAGAAAATGGAGAGATCACAACAGACAACACAGAAATACAAAGAATCATAAGAGACTATTACCAGCAACTATATGCAAATAAAATGGACAACTTGGAAGAAATGGACAAATTCTTAGAAAAACACAACCTGTAAAAGAATGAAACTAGAACACTTTCTAACACCATACACAAAAATAAATTCAAAATGGATTAAAGATCTAAATGTAAAACCAGAAACTATAAAATTCCTAGAGGAAAACATAGGCAAAACACTCTCTGACATAAATCACAGCAGGATCCTCTATAACCCACCTCCCAGAATATTGGAAATAAAAGCAAAAATAAACAAATGGGATCTAATTAAAATTAAAAGCTTTTGCACAACAAAAGAAACTGTAAGCAAGGTGAAAAGACAGCCTTCAGATTGGGAGAAAATAATAGCAAATGAAGAAACTGACAAAGAATTAATCTCAAAAATATACAAGCAACTCCTGAAGCTCAATTCCAGAAAAATAAATGACCCAATCAAAAAATGGGCCAAAGAACTAAACAGATATTTCTCCAAAGAAGACATACAGATGGCTAACAAACACATGAAAAGATGCTCAACATCACTCATTATTAGAGAAATGCAAATCAAAACCACAATGAGGTACCATCTCAAGCCAGTCAGAATGGCTGCTCTCCAAAAGTCTACAAGCAATAAATGCTGGAGAGGGTATGGAGAAAAGGGAACCCTCTTACACTGTTGGTGGGAATGCAAACTAGTACAGCCACAATGGAGAACAGTGTGGATTCCTTAAAAACCAGGAAATAGAACTGCCATATGACCCAGCAATCCCACTGCTGGGCATAGGCACCAAGGAAACCAGAACTGAAAGAGACACGTGCACCCCAATGTTCACCACAGCACTGTTTATAATAGCCAGGATATGGAGGCAACCTAGATGTCCATTAGCAGACGAATAGATAAGAAAGCTGTGGTACATATACACAATGGAATATTACTCAGCCATTAAAAAGAATACATTTGAATCAGTTCTAATGAGGGGAATGAAACTGGAACCTATTATACAGGGTGAAGTAAGCCAGAAAGAAAAACACCAATACAGTATACTAATGCATATATATGGAATTTAGAAAAATGGTAACAATAATCCTGTATGCAAGACAGCAAAAGAGACACAAATGTATAGAACAGTCTTTTGGACTCTGTGGGAGATCGCGAGGGTGTGATGGTTTGGGGGAATGGCATTGAAACATGTATATTATCATATGTGAAATGAATCACCAGTCCAGGTTCTATGCATGATACAGGGTGCTCGGGGCTGGTGCACTGGGATGACCCTGAGGGATGGGATGGGGAGGGAGGTGGGAGGGGGATTCAGGATGGGGAACACATGTACACCCATGGCAGATTCATGTCAATGTATGGGAAAACCAAAAAAATATTGTAAAGTAATTAGCCTCCAATTAAAATAAATAAATTTATATTTTAACAAATGGTAAGCTTATGGTATGTTTACTCTACCATACTTAAAAAATACTTAAAAACAAATCTTCAGGGGAAGCAGAGGACAGCCAGTTTTCTGTTATATGAAGAAAATTAAGTGACCATTCAGAAAAGAGATGTATGGTCTAGGGGATTTTCTTGGCTGCAGATTTAAATTACAGGGATAAAATGGACAGGTTTGTGAGGTCAGGGAAGGATGTGAATTTGGCTCCCCAAGAAGATAGAGAGAGGAAAATACAAATGATAAAAATAACCTTGGCGTTTTGGCTTTATGAGTTAAAGATGTGATGGTTGCATTGTGATGGAGTCTTACAGGGAAGTCATACAGAGTCATGTAAGTCAGAAAAACAAATATCATATATTAATGCACATATGTGGAATCTAGAAGAATGTTTCAGAAGAACCTATTTGTAAAGCAGAAATACAGACACAGAAGTAGAGGATAAATGTATGGACACCAAGGAGGGAGAAGGGAGTTGGATTAGTTTGGAGATTGGGGTTGACATACATACATTACTATGCACAAAATAGATAACTAATGACAACTGTATAGCACAGGGAACTCTGCTCAGTGCTATATGGTGACCCAAATGGGAAGGAAATCCAAAAAGAGGGGATATATGTGTATGCATAGCTGACTCACTTAGGTATACAGCAGAAACTAATATAATACTGCAAAGCAACTATATGTAAATAAAACTTATTTTTTAGAAAGGGAAGTAAATTTTCAGTTCCAGTGATAACCTCCAACTGTCTATGGTATATTAGACATTGTGTACCGAGAAGTATTGGGAAAGGGACATCATTTTGTCAACACGTTCAGAGTCCTGTAGGTCTCACATTGAATTCTGTCAAGGATAGCATCAAAGGTGAAAAAGACGAGCATTTACCAAGTTATTTGTTATACCAAATAACAATGTGAACCAACCAAAAATGTGAACCAATTAACACGACTCTAAAAACCCATGTATATATGTATGTGAACATATATGTCTACATATATATGTTGTTGTTCAGTCGCTAAGTCATGTTCAACTCTTTGCAACTTCATCAGATCAGTTCAGTTCAGGAGCTCAGTCATGTCTGAGTCTTTGCGACCCCATGAACTGCAGCATGCCAGGCCTCCCTGTCCATCACCAACTCCTGGAGTTTACCCAAATTCATGTCCATTGAGTCGATAATGCCATCAAACCATCTCATCCTCTGTCGTCCCCTTCTCCTCCCGCCCTCAGCCTTGCCCAGCATCGGGTCTTTTCCAAGAGTCAGCTCTGCACATCAGGTGACCAAAGTATTCGAGTTTCAGCTTCAACATCAGTCCTTCCAATGAACACCCAGGACTGATCTCCTTTAGGATGGACTGGTTGGATCTCCTTGCAGTCCAAGGGACTCTCAAGAGTCTTCTCCAACACCACAGTTCAAAAGCATCAATTTGTTGGCACCCAGCTTTCTTTATAGTCCAACTCTCACCTCCCTACATGATCACTGGAAAAACCATAGCCTTGATTAGATGGACCTTTGTTGACAAAGTAATGTCTCTGCTTTTTAATATGCTATCTAGGTTGGTCATAACTTTCCTTCTAAGGAGTAAGTGTCTTAATTTCATGGCTGCAATCACCATCTGCAGTGATTTTGGAGCCCAAAAAAGTAAAGTCTGTCACTGTTTCCACTGTTTCCCCATCTATTTGCCATGAAGTGATGGGACTGGATGCCATGATCTTAGTCTTCTGAATGTTGAGCTTTAAGCCACCATTTTCACTCTCCTCTCACTTTCCTCAAGAGGCTCTTTAGTTCTTCTTCACTTTCTGTCACAAGGGTGGTGTCATCTGCATATCTCAGGCTACTGATATTTCTTCCGGCAATCTGGATTCCAGCTTGTGCTTCATCCAGCCCAGCGTTTCTCATGATGTACTCTGCATATAAGTTCAATAAGCAGGGTGATGATATACAGCTTTGACGTACTCCTTTTCCAATTTGGAACCAGTCTGTTGTTCCATGTCCAGTTCTAACTGTTGCTTCTTGACCTGCATACAGATTTCCTAGGAGGCAGGTCAGGTAGTCTGGTATTCCCATCTCTTTCAGAATTTTCCACAGTTTGTTGTGATCCACACAGTCAAAGGCTTTGGAGCAGTCAATACAGCAGAAGTAGATGTTTTTCTGGAAATTTCTTGCATTTTCGATAATCAAACAGATGTTGGCAATTTGATTTCTGGTTCCCCTGCCTTTTTCTAAATGCAACTTGAACACCTGGAGATTTATGGTTCACGTACTGTTGAAACCTGGTTTGGAGAATTTTGAGCATTACTTTGCTAACATGTGAGATGAGTGCAATTGTGCAGTAGTTAAACATTCTTTGGAATTGTCTTTCTTTGGGACTGGAATAAAAACTGATCTTTTCCAGTCCTGTGGCCACTGCTGAATTTTCCAGCTTTGCTGACATATTGAGTGTAGCACTTTCATAGCATCATCTTTTAGGATTTGAAATAGCTCAACTGGAATTCCATCACCTCCACTAGCTTTGTTCATAATGATGCTTCCTAAGACCCACTTGACTTCACATTCCATGTTGTCTAGCTCTAGTCCAGTGATCACTCTATCGTGGTTATCTGGGTCATTAAGATTTTTTGGATGGCATCACCAACTCAGTGGACATGAGTTGGAGTAAACTCTGGGAGTTGGCGATGGACAGGGAGGCCTGGCGTGCTGCAGACCATGGGATCACAAAGAGTTGGACACGACTGAGTGACTGATCAGAACTGAAGATGTGTTTTGTATTGTGTTGGTTGGTTTAGTCGCTAAGTCGTGTCCAACTCTTGTGGACCCCATGGATTGTAGCCTGCCAGGCTCCTCTGTCCATGGGATTCTCCAGGCAAGAATACTGGAGTGGGTTGCCATTTCCTCCTCCAGGGGATCTTCCCAACCCAGGAATCCAACCCGGGTCTCCTGCATTGCAGGCAGATTCTTTACCAACTGAACTATGTATAGTTTTTCTGTATATTCTTGCCATTTCTTCTTAATATCTTCTGTTTCTGTTAGGTCCATATCATTTCTGTCCTGTATTGTGCCTATCTTTGCCTGAAGTGTTCCCTTGGTATCTCCAGTTTTCTTGAAGAGATCTCTAGTCTTTCTCTTTCTATTGTTTTCCTCTATTTATTTGCATTGCTCATTGAGGAAGGCTTTCTTATCTCTCCTTGCTGTTCTTGGGAACGCTGCATTCAGATACTTATATCTTTCCTTTTCTCCTTTGCCTTTCTCTTCTCTTCTATTTGTAAGGCCTCCTTAGACAACCATTTTGCCTTTTTGCATTTCTTTTTCTTGGGGACGGTCTTGATCACTGCCTCCTGTACAGTGTCATGAACCTTGGTCCACAGTTCTTCAGGCACTCTGTCTATCAGATCTAATTCCTTGAACCTGTTTGTCACTTCCACTGTATAATCATAAGGGATTTGATTTAGGTCATACCTGAATGGTATAGTGGTTTTCCCTACTTTCTTCAATTTAAGTCTAAATTTGGCCATAAGCAGTTCATGAACTGAGCCATAGTCAGTTCCCAGTCTTGTTTTTACTGACTGTATAGAGCTTCTTCATCTTCGTCTGCAAAGAATTTAATCAACCTGATTTCAGTGTTGATCATCTGATGATGTTCATGTATAGAGTCTTCTCTTGTGTTGCTGGAAGATGGTGTTTGCTATGACCAGTGTGTTCTCTTGACAAAACTCTGTTAACCTTTGCCCTGCTTCATTTTGTACTCCAAGGCCAAATTTGCCTGTTACTCCAGGTATCTCTTGATTTCCTACTTTTGCATTCCAGTCTCCTATGATAAAAAGGACATCTTTTGGGGGTGTTAATTCTAGAAACTCTTTTTGGTCTTCATAGAACCATTCAACTTCAGCTTCTTCAGCATTATTGGTTGGGGCATAGGCTTGGATTACTGTGATATTGAATGGTTTGCCTTGGAAACAAACAGAGATCATTCTGTCATTTTTGAGACTGCATCCAAGCACTGCATTTTGGACTCTTTTTTTTTTTTTTTTTTTTTTTTTACTATGAGGGCTACTCCATTTCTTCTAAGGGATTCTTGCCCACAGTAGTAGATATAATGGTCATTTGAGTTAAATTCGCCCATTCCGGTCCATTTTATTTCACTGATTCTTAGAATGTCGACGTTCACTCATGCCATCTCCTATTTGAGCACTTCCTATTTACTTTGATTCATGGACCTAACATTCCAGGTTCTTATGCAATATTGTTCTTTACAGCATCGATTTTACTTCCATCACCAGTCACATCCACAAGTGGGCACTGTTTTTGCTTTGGCTCCGTTTCTTCATTCTTTCTGGAGTTATTTTTCCACTCTTCTCCAGTAGCATATTGGCATCTACCAACCTAGGAGTTCATCTTTCAGTGTCCTATCTTTTTGCCTTTTCATACTGTTCATGGGTTTCTCAAGGCAAAAATACTGAAGTGGTTTGCCAATCCCTTCTCCAGTGGGCCATGTTTTGTCAGCACTCCACCATGACCCGTCTTGTCTTGGGTGGCCCTACATGGAATAGCTGACAGTCCCATTGAGTTAGACAAGGCTGTGTTCTATGTGATCAGTTTGATTAGTTTTCAATTATTTTGGTTTTCATTCCATTGAGGAAGAAGGATAAGAGGCTTACAGAAGCTTCCTGATGGGAGAGACTGACTGTGGGGGTAACTAAGTCTTATTCTGGTGGGTGGGGCCATGCTCAGTAAATTTTTAATCCAATTTTCTGTTTATGGGTGGAGCTGTTCCCTCCCTGTTGTTAACCTGAGACCAAACTATGGTGGAGGTAATGCAGATAATGGCGACCTCCTTCAAAAGGTCCATGCAAGCAATGCTGCACTCAGTGTACCCAACCCTGCAGCAGGCCACTGCAAACCCACACCTCTCCTGGACACTCACAGGCAAGTCTGGGTCAGTCTCTTGTGGGGTCACTGCTCCTTTCTCCTGGGTCCTGGAGTGCACAAGGTTTTGTTTGTGCCCTCCAAGAGTCTGTTTCCCTAATCCTGTGTAAGTTCTGGTGGCTCTCAGTTCAGTTCAGTCACTCAGTCATGTCTGACTCTTTGCTACCCCATGGACTGCAGCATGCCAGGCATCCCTATCCATCACCACCTCTTGGAGTTTACCCATTAAGTTAATGATGCCATCCAACCATCTCAGCCTCTGTAATCCCCTTCTCCTCCTGCCTTCAATCTTGCTCAACTCTAACACTAACCCTAACCCTAATTTGTCTTTTCTAATGAGTCAGTTCTTCAAATAAGGTGGCCAAAGGACAGGAGTTTCAGCTACAGCATCAGTCCTTCCAATGAACACCCAGAACTGATCTCCTTTAGGATGGACTGGTTGGATCTCCTTGCAGTCCAAGGGACTCTCAATATGCAGCCTTGATGTACTCCTTTCCTGATTTGGAACCAGTCTGTTGTTCCATGTCCAGTTCTAACTGTTGCTTCTTTACCTGCATACAGATTTCTCAAGAGGCAGATCAGGTGGTCTGGTATTCCCATCTCTTTAAGAATTTTCCACTGTTGGTTGTGGCCCACACAGTCAAAGGCTTTGGCATAGTCAATAAAGCGGAAGTAGATGTTTTTCTGGAACTCTTGCTTTTTCAATGATTGAACGGATGTTGGCAATTTGATCTCTGGTTCCTCTGTCTTTTCTAAACCCAGCTTGAATATCTGGAAATTCACAGTTCATGTACTGTTGAAGCCTGGTTTGGAGAATTTTGAGTATTACTTTACTGGTGGCTCAATGCTGGGGTTAATGTTGACCTCCTCCAAGAGGGCTTATGCCCTACCCAGGTCTGCTGCACCCAGAACCCCTGCCCCTGTGGCAGGCCACTGCTGACCCAGACCTCTACAGGAGACACTCAAACCCTCAAAGGCAGGTAGTCTGGCTCAGTCTCTGTGGGGTCTCCTGGTGTGCACAAGGTTTTGTTTGAGCCTTCTGAGTGTCTCTGGTGGGTATGGGGTTTGATTCTAAACGCAATTTCGCACCTCCTACCATCTTGCTGGGGCTGCTGCTTTGCCCTTGGACATGGGGTATCTTTTTTTGGTGGAATCCAACATTCTCCTGTCGATGGTTGTTCAGCAGCAAGTTATAATTTTGGAGTTCTCACAGGAGAAGATGAGCATACATCCTTCTACTCTGCCATCTTGGGTTTTTTCCTGGATGGTTCAGGACTCTTGAATTCACTATACTCAACTGATTTACTCCTGATGAACTAAAAGATCAAACTGATACTAGGTTGAGAGTCATAGCAAAATAATCAGGTGTGTGGAGCTTGATGTCTTTTAGTTTTGAAATACTAGCAGGGTGAGTTTTGACAGATTTAAGAGATAATGGTAATGCTAGCTTTTACAATAGTATTCTACTGTAGATATTTCATAATCTAAAAAATACATTATATTTGAATAACATTGTATCTTTCTTTTTAATTTATTAAGCCATCTTATTTTTTTCAAACAGTTTAAAATAGGCATTTGTTAATGTTTAGCTTTGCCTTTAGCACCTTTTGTTTCTGACTTTAAAATTAAGGAGTCAGTAACAAGGAAAGAGTTATAAGCTGCTCAACAGTGACATATATTCAAACTGCAAACTTTTATAGGGATGTCTTTAAAAGATGAAAAAACAAAACAAAAACTTCCCAACTTGAGCTCCCCAATATTGGGTTAGGTATTAAACTTTAGACTAATAATAAATGGAGCTCTAGAATACACAAAATAAAGTGGGTTGAGCTTGATTTGCACCCTTAATGGGTACAAAAATGCAAAGGATAAATTTAAATTTTATTAAACAGGATTCTCAGAAACAGAGAAGCCATTTTTTGATAATATGGAAAAATGAGAAGAAAGTGTTCCTTTAAAAACTCTCTACCTGAAGATTATGAAAAGGTTTATAATAGAGAAAGCTGTAGGGAAGAGAGAGATATTTTTAAATTTAGTTTTTCAAAACTCCATATGGATATTTAAATTTAGAATTATCAAGCAAATTTATTTTATAAAATATCAGAAACTTCTGCAACAAGCATCTGGAGAAATCTTTATTTTGGGAGGTATCAAGTATTACATTGGTAGCTTTGGCAGTAGTTATACTTGGAGATTTCATGCTCAGCTTTCTTCCAAACTCATCAATATTTTCTTCTTCAAGGGAAGAATAAGAGAGGAGGCAGAGGAAAGATAGAAGTGTTCTTACCATACTATTCTGGAAATTTGTTTCCCTTCAGTACATGAAAATGGTGGGAACAAATGTGCTTTTCTAATACACATCTATAGGGTGAGCAGAAGTTTTGGTGTGCTGGCTTAGTTGCTCAGCTGTATCTGACTCTTTGTTACCCCCATGGACTATAGCCTGGCAGGCTCCTCTGTCCATGGAATTCTCCAGGCAAGAAAAATGGAGTGGGTTGCTCTTTCCTTCTCCAGGGGATCTTCCCAACCAAGGGATCAAACCTGGGTCTCCCACATTTCAGGCAAATGCTTTATGTGCTAGGGAATGTCACAATTATACCCATTATCCCAGGTGATTATTGGTAGTGCACCTTTTAACTCTTAATTTAGCTCCATTCCAGACAATAAATATGTACAATCCTAGCATATATAGTAAGTGCCCTATATAGACTGAGTAGAAGAATAACACAAATCTTTCTCAATTTACCATGGGATTAAGTCCTTGTGGCTCAGCTGGTAAAGAATCCACCTGCAATGCGGGAGACCTGGGTTTGATCCTTGGGTTGGGAAGATGCCCTGGAGAAGGGAAAGGCTATCCTTTCCAGTATCCTTGCCTGGAGAATCCCATGGACTATACAGTCCATGGGGTCACAGAGTTGGACACAAATGAGCGACTTTCACTTTCACTTTCTTAAGTCTCAATAAGGCCATTATAGGTTGAAACTCCATTTAGTAAACCTAACCTATAAAACATCATAGCTGTGTGTAACCTACCTTAAACATACTCAGAGCACACACATTAACCTCCTGTTGGGCAAAATCAACTAACAAAAGTCTATTTTATAATACAATGTTGAATATCTCATGAAATTTATTGACTACTCTAAGGAAAAGGAGAAAAAAAAAAAAAAAAGAACAGAATGGTTGAACGGGAGCAGAATGGTTAAAAGTGTATGAGCTATTTACCCCCATAATCATGTGGCCAGCTGGAAGCTGTGGCACTGCAGCTGCCCAGCATCACAAAAAAGTAAGTAGGGCAAATCACTAGTCCCTGGAACAGATCAGAATTCAAGACCTGAAGTATGGTTTTCATTGGATGAATATTGCCTTTGCATCATTGTAAAGCAGAAAAATCATGGAACCACCCTAAGTCAGGAACCGTCTGCACCAAAAATAGAAATTTCAAATTTCAAGGATCATTTCTATGAGCTTCCCTCATGGCTCAGACAGTAAAATCATCTGCTTGCAATTCTGGCAACCCGGTTCAATCCCTAGTTCATTATGAAAGAAGTTTCTCTGAATGTGTAGAGCACCCGAAACACTAAGTAAGAAGCTCAGTGTTCCCTCTTGAGTGTGAAGCTGCTTCTTGGTGTTGGTTCTGCAACTGCCGTTCGCCACTGATGCTCATTCTTCTTTTCCTTTGGGGCAAGAGGGAGAGGACACTGCCTGAGTAAAACAAAGGACAAAAAAATAAGCTTTAAAGTACTTTCTAATTTGCCTACAAACTGGAGTAATATATGAAACTGCAAAAAATGTAAAATCAAAACAATAAATTGGTGACATCAGTTGATATGAGAATTTTATTAAGTTTATTCTTTATTTATGGAAATTTAACAGCTTAGAAATGAGTAGGTTTTTTTATTTTAAAATTTAACTAGAGAATTATTAGTAATCTTCATTAAACCAATTTATACTTTTTCCCCTCTTTCTTCTCATGAGAGGAAAGTCTTCATATAATCTTTTGTTCAAGTTAGTGAACACATTGAAATATTTTATATATTTGCAAGAGAATGTTAACATCCATTCATACAGAATAAACAAAAATTTCTTTTCTGGATTCATAACTACAATGCTACCCCCAACCCCACTCAATACCACTTAAATTTAAGAAATAATAGTTTTGGACACATAAATTGGTGGAACAGAATAGAGAGTTCAGAAATAAACCCACTTATATACATAATCAATTAAATTATGAGAAGGGAGCCAAGAATATACAGTGGGGAAAGGAAGCCTCTTCAATAAATTGTGTTGGGAAAACCAAAAAGCCACATGCAAAAGAATGAAATGGGACCACTAACTTATACCATATGCAAAAATTAACTCAAAGTGGATTAAAGTCTTGAATGTAAGACCTGAAACCATAAAACTCCTAGAAGAAAGAACAAGTCACAAATTCCTTAAATTCATCTTGGCAATGATTTTTTTTAATTTGATACTAGAAATAAAGGCAATGAAGTAGAAAATAAACAAGTTGGATTACATCAAAGTAAAATGTCTACACAGCAAAGGAAACCATCAGCAAAATTAAAAGGCCACCTACTGAATTGGAGAAAATATTTGCAAAACATATAGGATCAAGGGTTAATATTCAAAGTATACAAAGAACCAAAACAACTCAATGAAAAAAAAAAAAGATTCTAAGTGGGCAGAAGATTTGAATATTAATTTTTTCCAAAGAAGACAGAGAAGGCCAACAGGTACATGAAAAGGTGCTCAACATCACAAATCATTAGGAAATGCAAATCAAAATCACAATGAAATACCACCTGACAGCTATTAGAGTGGATATTACCAAAAAAGCTAGAAATAGCAAATGCTGGTGAGGAAGGATATGGAGAAGGAGAACACTTGTACACTAATGGCAGTAAAGTAAATTGGTGTAGTCACTGTGGAAAACAGTATAGAGGTTCCTCAAAAGTTAAATGTGCTACTATCACGTGATACAGCAATTCCACTTCTGGGTATTTACTGAAGAAAACAAAAATATCTAACTAGAAAAGATATATGCACTCCCATGTTCAATGAAGCATTATTTACAAGAGCCAAGATATGGAAACAATCTGTGTTCATGGATCAATGGATTAAAAATGTGATACATACTTATGTATACATAATGAAACGTTATTTAGACATAAAAAGTGATATCTTGCCATTTTCAACAACATGGGTGGATCTTGCGGGGGTTACATTAGGTAAAACAAATCAAACAGAGAATGACAAATACAATAGAGTTCACTTATATGAGGAATAAAACCAAGCTCATAGAGACAGAGAACAGACAGCTGGTTGCCAGATTAGGGAGTGGGAAGGAGGAGATGGGAGAAATGGGTAAAGTGAGTCAGAAGGTAAAAACTTCCAGTAATAAAAGAAATAATCCATGCAGGTGTAACATACAGCATAGTGATCATCATTAATAATACTGTATTTCATATTTGGAAGTTAAGAGAATATATATTAAAAATTCTCATAACAAGAAAAAAATGTTGTAACTATATATGGTGACAGATAGTTAACTAGACTTATGATGGATACCACCTAGCAGTATATTCAAATATCAAATCATTATGTTCTACACCTGACATTAATTTAATGTTGTATGTAAGTTATGGGGCTTCCCTGGTGGCTCAGATTGTAAAGCAGAAGACCCTGTAAAGCAGAAGACCTGGGTTCAATCCCTGGGTCGGGAAGATCCCCTGGAGAAGGAGATGGCTGCCCACTCAGTATTCTTGCCTGGAGAATGCCATGGACAGAGGAGCCACTCCCCTGTCCATGGGGTCACAAAAGAGTCAGGCATGACTTAGCAACTAACACTTCACTTCATAGGTTATATCTCAATTTCTTTTTTGTTTTAGTTTTTAAATGTTGTAGTTTCATAAGTTTTTTTCAAGTGTTTCAGTATAAACCAAAAATTAATAAGAAAAATAAGTAAACATCAAAATTGATCAATCCACATGAGTCAACAAGGGACAAGAAATGAGCAGTTGACAAAGGAAAATTAATGAGGCTTCAAGAGAATGAAATAGACAGAAATACAAATAATAAATTATGTTTCAAAATAACATTGAGATTTGAAATGGATGCGTATTATACTAGAAAGAATTTTTAAATGCAAAGAAACAGTGACTGCATTCTAATTAAATCATAACAGATGATAGACTTTTTTGACTTTTTAAGTACCAAAAGAAACATCTATTTTTACTTTATAATGAATTCATGTACCAAAAAATGTATTCAGAAAAAAATTCATACTGGGATTGAAGTCAAAGAAAGACCTAGTTTAAAATGCAAGACATTCATTATAGAAAAATATGTCTGCTAAAAAGAACAAAAAGACAAAAAATACGGAGCCAAAATGAATAAATAAAAAGTGATTAACAAAAATGTTAACAAAAGAATTCATAATTGCCTTTCAAAGTAGTATATATTTGAAAAGATCTAGGAAAATGAACTGCTCATGAAAGAGTAAGGAATTGAAAATATTACCTAAAAAGGAGCTATGAAAATAAGTCATTTTTTTCTTGCCTCATAACAAGAAAATTACAGGCAATGTACAATTAAGAGATAACACATCTTTATGTAAGGCTATGAGGGGCAGGAAGAGAAGAGAATACTTTGAATGTGAATCAGTCAGAGAGAAGTGGCACTACTATTTAACAATATGAAAGAAGTTTGGAATAAATCTACTGATGTATTTAGAGTTAACTGATAAATATGGGTTCCTCACCTGAATGACTGTAATACCCTCTTACAAGTCTTCCATGAGCTTCTCAGGTGGTGCAGTGGTAAAGAATATGCCTGTCAATGCAGGAGGCCCAAGAGATGCAGGTTTGATCCCTGGGTCTGGAAGATCCCCTGCAATAGGAAATGCCTGGAAAATTCCATGGACAGAGGAGTCTACAGTGGACTACAGTCCATAGGGTCACAGAGAGTCAAATGCAACAGAGGGCATGCACACACACACACACACACACACACACACACACACACACAAAGTCTCCCAACTTACACTCCTGCATCCTCCAATCTAGTTGCAACATGGCAACCACGGTTCAGTTCAGTTCAGTCACTCAGTCGTGTCTGACTCTTTGTGACCCCATGAATCGCAGCACGCCAGGCCTCCCTGTCCATCACAAACTCCCGGAGTTTACTCAGACTCATGCCCATTGAGTCGGTGATGCCATCCAGCCATCTCATCCTCTGTTGTCCCCTTCTCCTCCTGCCCCCATTCCGTCCCACCATCAGGGTCTTTTCCAACGAGTCAACTCTTCGCATCAGGTGGCCAAAGTATTGGAGTTTCAGCTTCAGCATCAGTCCTTCCAATGAACACCCAGGACTGATCTCATTCAGGATGGACTGATTGGATCTCCTTGAAGTCCAAGGGACTCTCAAGAGTCTTCTCCAACACCACAGTTCAAAAGCATCAATTCTTTGGTGCTCAGCTTTCTTCACAGTCCAACTCTCACATCCATACATGATCACTGGAAAAACCATAACCTTGACCAGACGGACCTTTGTTGGCAAAGTAATGTCTCTGCTTCTCAATATGCTATCTAGGTTGGTCATCACTTTCCTTCCAAGGAGTAAGCGTCTTTTAATTTCATGGCTGCAATCACCATCTGCAGTGATTTTGGAGCCCAAAAAAATTAAGTCTGACACTGTTTCCACTGTTTCCCCATCTATTTCCCATGAAGTGATGGGACTGGATGCCATGATCTTAATTTTCTGAATGTTAAGCTTTAAGCCAACTTTTTACTCTCCTCTTTCACTTTCATCAAGAGGCTCTTTAGTTCTTCTTCACTTTCTGCCATAAGGGTTGATGTCATCTACATATCTGAAGTTATTGATATTTCTCCCAGCAATCTTGATTCCAGCCTGTGCTTCTTCCAGCCCAGCATTTCTCATGATGTACTCTGCATATGAGTTAAGTAAGCAGGGTGACAATATACAGCCTTGACATACTCCTTTGCCTATTTGGAACCAGTCTGTTGTTCAATGTCCAGTTCTAACTGTTGCTTCCTGACCTGTATACAGGTTTCTCAAGAGGCAGGTCAGGTGGTCTGGTATTCCCATCTCTTTCAGAATTTTCCACAGTTTATTGTGATCCACACAGTCAAAGGCTTTGGCATAGTCAATAAAGCAGAAATAGATGGTTTTTTTGGAACTCCTTTGCTTTTTCAATGATCCAGCGGATGTTGGCAATTTGATCTCTGGTTCCTCTGCCTTTTCTAAAACCAGGTTGAACATCTGGAAGTTCTCGGTTCACGTATTGCTGAAGCCTGACTTGGAGAATTTTGAGCATTACCTTACTAGTGTGTGAGATGAGTGCAATTGTGCAGTAGTTTGAGCATTCTTTGGGATTGCCTTTCTTAGGGATTGGAGTGAAAACTGACCTTTTCCAGTCCTGTGGCCACTACTGAGTTTTCCAAATTTGCTGGCATATTGAGTGCAGCACTTTCACAGCATCATCTTTCAGGATTTGAAATAGCTCAACTGGAATTCCATCACCTCCACTAGCTTTGTTCGTAGTGATGCTTTCTAAGGCCCACTTGACTTCACATTCCAGAATGTCTGGCTCTAGATGCGTGATCACACCATTGTGATTATCTGGGTCATGAAGATCTTTTTTGTACACTTCTGTGTATTCTTGCCACTTCTTGTTAATGTCTTCTGCTTCTGTTATGTCCCTGCCCTTTCTGTCTTTCACTGTGCCCATCTTTGCATGAAATGTTCCCTTGGTATCTCTAATTTCCTTTTTTTTTTTTTTTTATTTTTATTAGTTGGAGGCTAATTACTTTACAATATTGTAGTGGTTTTTGTCATACATTGACATGAATCAGCCATGGTTTTACATGTATTCCCCATCCCGATCCCCCAGCCCACCTCCCTCTCTACCCGCTCCTTCTGGGTCTTCCCAGTGTATCAGGCCCAAGCACTTGTCTCATGCATCCCACCTGGGCTGGTGATCTGTTTCACCCTAGATAATATACATGTTTCGATGCTGTTCTCTCGAAACATCCCACCCTCGCCTTCTAATTATCTCTAATTTTCTTGAAGAGATCTCTAGTCTTTGCCATTCTATTGTTTTCCTCTATTTCTTTGCATTGACTGAGGAAGGCTTTCTTATCTCTCCTGGCTATTCTTTGGAACTCTGCATTCAGTTGGGAATATCTTTCCTTTTCTCCTTTGCTTTTCACTTCTCTTCATTTCACAGCTATTTGTAAGCACAGAATGGCAACCACAGAATCCTCTTAAAACCATTAAGTCAGATCATACCCCTCCTGTGCTCAGAGCTCTTCAATGATGCCCCATGTGCCTCAGCATAAAAAAAGATTTTGTATGATCCTGGAAGGCCCTGCATGATTGGGACACAGTTACCTACCTCTCTAACTTCCTCTCCTGACTCTCCCCAGGATCACTCTCTGTAGTTACATGGGCACCCTTGGAGTCATGACAATAGGCCAGTGAGGTGCCTTCCTCAGAGCCTTTGCACAATAAACATTATATCTATTGTCTACCTCTACAAATCTAGAATGCAAGCTTTGAAAGGGTGAACACCATGGTCTCTTTCATTCACTGATCCATCCCAAGAACATGGTAGAGTCTCTGATACATAGTAGATGCTTGCTGAGTGAATAAATGAATGATGAAGAGTTAATAAAAATAGATTTCCAAGATATGTTGAATTAATAGGTTTATAAAATAAAGCAAATGCTACACGCATTCATCAAAATTTAATAATTGGGGAAAATGTTTGCACTGTGCTTAGTTGCTCAGTCAGAGCTAACTCTTTTCAACCCTACAGACTGTGTAGCCCACCAGGCTCCTCTGTCCATGGGGATTCTCCAGGCAGGAATACTAGAGTGGGTTGCCATTCCCTTCTCCAGGGGACCTTCTCCACCCTGGGATCAAATCTAGTCTTCCACATTACAGGTAGATTCTTCACTGTCTGAACCACTGGGGAAGCCTGTAAACACATAAACAATAAACAACAATAAAAAGCAACATAAAGGCTACAGCTTTATTTGGTGGAAACAGTGGCTGACTTTATTTTTTTGGGCTCCAAAATCACTGCAGATGGTGATTGCAGACATGAAATTGAAAGACGCTTACTCCTTGGAAGGAAAGTTATGACCAACCTAGATAGCATATTGAAAAGCAGAGACATTACTTTGCCAACAAAGTCCATCTAGTCAAGGCTATGGTTTTTCCAGTGGTCATGTATGGATGTGAGAGTTGGACTGTGAAGAAAGCTGAGCACCGAAGAATTGATGCTTTTGAACTGTGGTGGTGGAGAAGACTCTTGAGAGTCCCTTGGACTTCAAGAAGATCCAATCAGTCCATCCTGAATGAGATCAGTCCTGGGTGTTCATTGGAAGGACTGATGCTGAAGCTGAAACTCCAATACTTTGGCCACCTGGTGCGAAAAGCTGGCTCACTGGAA
The DNA here is from genome assembly GCF_033118175.1 of Dama dama. Classification (NCBI taxonomy): domain Eukaryota; kingdom Metazoa; phylum Chordata; class Mammalia; order Artiodactyla; family Cervidae; genus Dama; species Dama dama. The sequence goes on along the minus strand of NC_083698.1, from coordinate 84,093,894 downwards.
AAGACCCTGATGGTGGGACGGAATGGGGGCAGGAGGAGAAGGGGACGACAGAGGATGAGGTGGCTGGATGGCATCACCGACTCGATGGGCATGAGTCTGAGTAAACTCCGGGAGTTTGTGATGGACAGGGAGGCCTGGCGTGCTGCAATTCATGGGGTCACAAAGAGTCAGACACGACTGAGTGACTGAACTGAACTGAACTGATGGCAGAGGAAAAAAATCTTTGAAATACTTTGCATCAGTAATTATATGCTCTTGTCTGGGAATTACATATAACACTTCCATCACAGCTCATTATTCATTAACTAGAAATAGTCATGTGGCCCCACCCAACAAAAACAGGGACCAGAACATACACTCCTGCCATTTATCTGAAGGCAAGAAGCTAGAAACACTTGATGAATTAAGTGTTCATGATTGAGTATCAAACCCAAGTCTCCTGCATTGCAGGTGGATTCTTTACTGTCTGAGCTACCAGGGAAGCCCTAAGATATGCTACAGTCACCATAACAAATTTCATTAATGATTTGGACTTGAGGGCATTAATTTGTTACCCACATCTTTCCTTCCTTCCTTCTTCACTTTCTTCCTTTTTCCCTTCCCTCTTCCTCCCTTCAGCATATATTTAGTGAACCCTTCTATGTACAGCTAATGGTACTGGACTATGAAGACACAACAGTTCATAGCAAGATTCCTGCCCCCACAGAGCTTATAGTCTACGAACAATAAACAGATGAGCACAATTTTAAAATGTAAATAGTTATGGATTGTAGTAAATGCTATAATGGATATAAACACTTGATAAAGAATGAACAGGATAGTCAGGAATATCTGAAGAGATATTGGAGATGAGATCTGGGGACTCTGAGGCAGCTAGGATTGCAAAGACCCAGCTGAATTCTGAAGAGAATTCCAGACCTAAGGCACATGATTGAGAAATAATAGAGTCCTGTATGGTCTAAACTGTGAGAGGGAGAAGGAAAGTGATGAGGAATGAAGTTAGAGAAGCATGCAGGAGACCAACCCATGCAGAGCCTTACCCATGCAGTGCCTTGTTGATGAAGGTGATGGCTTTTGATTTTATTCCAAGATCAATGGAAAGTAATCAAAGGGTTTTAAGCAGGATTAATATGATTCTTTTATGTTTTTAAAAGATTACATTGACTTCTAGGAGAAATACCCTTGGGGGACTATTAGGAAGTCAAATGCAGAAACAGAGTAGGTGTTGATTAATTTTAGAAAATGAAAATGGGAAGAAAGGAAAGGATTCAAACATATTTAATAAGAAAGTCAACAAGATTTCCTGTTGGATTAGTTGTGGAGATAAAAGGGAAAACTCAAAGACTGAGGAAATTGACTGAAGAGTGAGACCATTTACTGAAATGGAAAAGACAGAGAAGAAATAAATCAGAATTGAGGACAGTCAAGAATTCTTTATTTAACACACTAAATTATAAAGGCTTCTCAAATATCCAAGAAGAGATGCCATGTATGCTAGAAGTTTTAATCTTGATTTAACATTTATTGAAGCATCCCAGGTAGTGCTAGTGGTGAAGAAACTGCTTCCCAATGCAGGAGACATAAGAGACACAGGTTCAATCCCTGATTGGGAAGATCCCCTGGAGGAGGGCAATCCACTGCTATATTCTTGCCTGGAGAATTCCATGGACAGAGGAGCCTGGTGGACTACAGTCCATGGGGTTGCAAACAGTCAGACCTAATTGAAGCAATTTAGCATGCACACACACACACCTATTATGAGCATTGGATGCATTATATGTATATGGATGCATCTAATGTATATAGCATGGTCACAATTTTAAGTCATACTGTGTCATATATACATTTCACATACATATGTTTATTTATGAATGTACTTATTGTCTTAAAAAAATTACATAAAATGCAACCACTTTGTCTACAACTACTTTTGTTTTCAGTTTGAATCCTCTACATCTGAATAAGAAAATTTTTAACTGTCCAATTCCATTTAAATTTAATCCAATCCAATGTCTTTAAAAGTATAATGTTTCTTTCTATAATATAAAAGTCTCACCTGGTCTCCTCAATTTTGCCTCTCGCCTAGAGATGGTGTCCTTTCAGGCAGGGGTAGTGGGGGCAACTCCTACAACTTCACAGCAGCAAGGAGTCAACAGGGGTCTCAAGTATCATGTCCTCTGCCTCTTCTGGTTTCAGTGGAATTTCTTTATCCAGTAGGATGTTGCTGAACGCTCTCCAGCCCGATGTTCAATTTCTTGAGGTCAGCTAATTCTATATAGGCTCAAAGGCAAAAAGGAAGCCTAAAGCTCCAGGCCTTCCTCTTCCTGACCTTGGTTCACTGTCAGGTTGGGATATGACCGCCCGCGTGTTTGCTTCCTCCCAGAGCCTCAGGTAGAGAGTAGAGGGCTACTGTGAACGTCTCCATTCCTGGGTGTTCCTCTCTGTTAGAGAATGTCCAGCTCCAGATGGGAGCCCCAACCCAGAGAGGGAAAAGTGTGAGAGACATCGCTTTCTTCACTCTCTTACTCTTCTCTTCTTCCCATAATTACCCTTCATTTGAAAGTGGTGAATTTTACCCTAGAGAGGGCCTGGCTGCTGTCACAGGTAGAAGCGGTAAGATCTCTCCATCACTGGTGAACTGCTAAGCCAAATCCTCCAAGCTTATAAAAAGGCTGTCATCTTACTACACGATCCAAATGTGTAAGTCAGAATCAGAATTTATTAATATATTCTATTTGTATTCCTCATATAACAAATTTTAGATTTATCCTGCACAGAGAGAAACTTTCTTAAGACCAAGATAAAAGTTATGAGTTCAGAAAAGCCAAAAAGAAAATTATTTATTTTAAAAATTACTCAAAATACATTTATTATCTAATTTAACCAACTCTCACATCAAACTTCTAAGATCAGTGTTTTTGTTAATCCTATTTTAGAAAGGAGATGAATGATATGAAGTTTCTGTAACACCAGTTATGAAATGACTTTATTGGGATTTCAACCAATTCTATCTACCAAGTTCCCGCTAAAATGCCTTTTCTCGAAATTTTTGTGGTTAATCCTTACAAAGAAAAGAAAATGAAAGTCAAGGATTCCAACACAATATGTAATACAGATGAACATAGATCGATTTAAAATCTATACTCTAACAAGAGCCCCAAAGCTGAACAATTTGAAATGGATTCAAGTCATGTATTGGTTAGGAATGATGAGAACATATTTGCTGAGAGAAAGCTAGCATTATTCTGGGCATGTGCTCAAGGGTTACGATCAACCCAAAAATCTGAGTAGCTTAACATAAGAAGGTTATTTTTTGCCCACATTACATCTCCCAGTATGAGTTGGCCAACCTTCTGCGCCACACGGTCATTCAGAGACCCAGGCCAGCGGAGCTGCCGCCCTATTGTAGCTGCACCAGCCTGAGCATGCAGCTTCCTCAGGTGTTCTGTTAGGACGAAAGGGGAAACGAGCCACTTGCAAAGGCGTTTCAAATAATACAGTTACACCCATCAGTATTTCGCTGGTCAGAACTAGTCCTTCAGACCCATCTAATTGTGAGGTGAGGAGGAAATGCTAGAGAGCAATGGAGTGTTTGAGCTGCTCTGCCACGGCCCCCTGAACAGAATCCGCATATCCAGCGTCCTGCCCCCTCCTGACTTCAGCTCCTTCATTTCCAAGGTTGCTTTTAAATTCAGGATAAATATTATTATCCTTGTTTTAGAGACTGCTTTACACATCATGGTCAAGGAAGAATACTGCAAAATCTTTACAAATCTTTATTAAAGGCTAAATTACAGTTCTAAGATCATTGTAGGTAATATCGTGTGAGTGTTTTATAATGAAGCAGTGTTTATGGAATGAGAAAACATCTGTTCTTGTACCTGTCAGTAATAAGGCACCACACAAGTAGAAGAGTGGAGTCTGCTGGTTGCATGGTTTCTATCCCCACAGCTTGCCCTTAACTTTGGCCTTACTTCTGGTTTAAACACGCAAGAGTGACTTCAGTTAAACATCTGAATGTGTTGCAGCCGGCTTTTCAACTACAACTGATTGGGTTCCATGTACAAAATTCTTTATTACATTATGAGTCTCGAATAACAGAAGTTTGAGAATTTGAATATTAACACATAAACCTGAAAAAAGTTACTTCAGAAGTTGAGGTCTTTAGGAAATGTAAGGAAGTAGCACCACCTGGTGGGTAAGAATGACAGGAGCCTCTGGAGATTTGTTACGAAGAAATTATAATTGCTATAAATATAATCATGTTCTCAAATAAAAGCCTTTAGAGAGCTTTGGAATTGAGACCTGAGGAATGAAATTCTCTTCTTAGAAAACAGGGACAAATAGAGGATGTATGACTTTAAAAAAAAAAATTCTCACCTTTTCATTTCTGATTGAAGGCTACTCAACAGGACCTGGGGAAACCCAGATCAATGAAAGTGGCCTATGGTAATGATGAGAGGGTGGTTTACAACTAGTCCGACACTATTTTCACCAAAGAGCTGAGTGTCTTGGAAAGTTGAGAAAGTTTACACGTGCTAGACCACGGCACTGAGCACCAGCTCCAACTCACCTAGTACCTGAGTCAGCAGGACATCCGTCTTCACGTCTGTTTATTGGTCAGTATCGGAAATTAATGGTGAGATTTTTTTTTGACAAAAGTAAGGACAACAGAAGTTTTCGGTTTTCAAGTATCTGTGCCCCATTTATTCAGCTGACATTTTCTCACAGTGTGAAGATTGCTTTGTTAACCTGAAACAAATATTTCTGCCAGATATTTCTCCAGCAAAGATAGATTTGTTTGGGATCAGTAAACAATCCCAATTCAGGGTCTACAATCAGGTCAAGCCAATAGAGGGGGAAATGAAGTTGGGAGGGCTCTATTAACAAAGAGTCCATGACTTTTCATTGGCTGAGTCCTTGCCAGGAAAGAAGAGGGGTCTTCTCTTGTTGGGGTCCAAGCTGAAATGGCTCCCACCATAGTACAATACCATGACTCTCCCTGGTAATTATTGTACATTCCATTAATTCTATTTCTGATTCAGCCAGTCAAGCTGATAATCATGTAGACTACATTAATAGTAAGCCCTCAAGTCCTGAGGAGCTCTATTTAACAATAATGACCAAGAGGTATCTGGATCTCAGATTTTATCACTGCAAAGTCAGTTTGCTTGGCATAAAGATAAAATATGCTTTATAGTCATCTGTCTAGCAAATACACCAAATCGTTCTTAGCAAAGAATACAGGAAGGGACTTATACTTCCCGAGAGCTTGCCGTGTTGCACATACTAGTTGCTATAAGGAATATTTTGGACCAGGTCCAGTTTCAGCATAACATAAGGTCCTCTATGTGTGCCTGATAGCAAAACTTCCTCTCACAAAATGTCCCGGGGGGGGGGGGGGTTGTGACCATCACAGAATGCTCTTCAGGACTGATACAGATGCCCTGACACACATCTTGTTTTGCTCGGGTCCAGGATATCTGTAGGTGAGAACTTAAACCTGGTCCTCCTCTGGGCATCCAAACCAGTCTGGGGGACTGGGATTCCTTGAAGAAGGTTGGCCTGGAGAAAGGGACCTCAGAAGCTATAAGAAGATATGGAAGAGCCACTCTAAGCTGGTAACTCGTCTGAATGTCAAAGGGAGGCATGGATGTGGCAGCAGGAGGCTGTACATGACCTTCCCTGACATTGCTCCTCGTCAAGTGTGAGTGTGCTATGGCTGGGACCTACCTGAAGACCTGGTTCGAGGGAACTTACTTGAAATATCTTTCAGCATGAGACCCAACAGGAATTTTTCTACTGTTCAGAGAAGGAAACATGAGAGCGGTAGCCTGGGACTAAACACAGAGGATGTGAGAACAAAGTGACTGCAGGCAAACCTTACCCACAGGGCCCCCATACAAAATGAAGTTAATGGGGAGAGCTGTCACCAAAAACCTGACTTTTTTTATTAGTTTAGCAGCTATAGACTCAGAGCCTTGAGATTTGGGATATTATCAGAAATGTGAAATACTTATCTGTCTTATCAGCTGAAGTCTAAGGCTATAGATTATTTGCATTTAACCAATACAATTAATTTTACAGAAAAAAAAATTGAGGCTGGATGAAATAAGTCATCTAAGCACACAACTGCACTCATCTCACACACTAGTAAAGTAATGCTCAAAATTCTCCAACCAGGCTTCAGCAATATGTGAACTGCAAACTTCCAGATGCTCAAGCTGGTTTTAGAAAAGGCAGAAGAACCAGAGATAAAATTGCAAAACATCTGCTGGATCATCGAAAAAGCAAGAGAGTTCCAGAAAAACAGCTATTTCTGCTTTACTGACTATGCCAAAGCCTTTGACTGTGTGGATCACAATAAACTGTGGAAAATTCTGAAAGAGATGGGAATACCAGACCACCTGACCTGCCTCTTGAGAAACCTGTATGCAGGTCAGGAAGCAACAGTTAGAACTAGACATGGAAAAACAGACTGGTTCCAAATAAGAAAAGGAGTACATCAAGGCTGTGTATTGTCACCCTGCCTGTTTAACTTATATGCAGAGTACATCATGAGAAATGCTGGGCTGGAAGAAGCACAAGCTGGAATCAAGATTGCCAGGAGAAATATCAATAACCTCAGATATGCAGACAACACCACCCTTATGGCAGAAAGTGAAGAGGAACTAAAGAGCCTCTTGAGGAAAGTGAGAGGAGAGTGAAAATGGTAGCTTAAAGCTCAACATTCAGAAAACTAAGATCATGGCATCCAGTCCCATCACTTCATGGCAAATAGATGGGGAAACAGTGGAAACAGTGACAGACTTTACTTTTCTGGGCTCCAAAATCACTGCAGATGGTGATTGCAGCCATGAAATTAAAAGACACTTACTCCTTAGAAGGAAAGTTATGACCAACCTAGATAGCATATTAAAAAGCAGAGACATTACATTGCCAACAAAGGTCCATCTAGTCAAGGCTATGGTTTTTCCAGTGGTCATGTATGGATGTGAGAGTTGGACTGTGAAGAAAGCTGAGCACCAAAAAATTGATGCTTTTGAACTATGGTGTTGGAGAAGACTCTTGAGAGTCCCTTGGACTGCAAGGAGATCCAACCAGTCCATCCTAAAGGAGATCAGTCCTGGGTGTTCATTGGAAGGATTGATGCTGAAGCTGAAACTCCAATACTTTGGCCACCTGATGCGAAGAGTTGACTCATTGGAAAAGACCCTGATGCTGGGAGGGATTGGGGACAGGAGGAGAAGGGGACGACAGAGGATGAGAGGGCTGGATGGCATCACTGACTCGATGGACATGAGTTTGAGTAAGCTCCAGGAGTTGGTGATGGACAGGAAGGCCTGGCGTGCTGCAGTTCATGGGGTCGCAAAGAGTCGGACATGACTGAGCGACTGAACTGAAGTGCACAGAGATAATAAGCAGCAGAGCCAGGATCAACACCTGAGCTGTGTGACTGCAAAAACCAGGATCGTTCCTTGTATCCTTTGCTTCATGAGATACAGAAGTTTCGGTGGAGCATAATCAACATGCATTATAGCTTCCAAATAACACAAAAAGCAACGTATGTTGAGCAACTATTCAATGCCTGTGCATCAATGTGATTACTGAAAAATTAACATATTGACTTTATTGGGTTTTCACCAAAGAACAATGCCAAGGCTCTATGCCTCTGAAATTCAGATTTCTTTTAGCCTCAGAGTGACAGTATAGGACTCTATTTCAAAGTCCTCAGCCAAAATAGGGATTAAACTGGGCTGTCGCAAAGGAGATGAAAATTGAGGCTTTGGGAGAGTGGCTCAACCCTGGAGGTGGTTCTTGAAACCTGAGGAGGATTGTAGTTTTCTTCAAGTGCCTAGACTCAGCATTCTGGAGACAACAAGCCCTTGTATGAGAATGGATGTGTGAATACCTGTGAGAATTATCTTTAAATGTTGCATCCTGAGTACCTCAAGTAAGACATTTTTGGCTATGAAATCAGCAGAAAGGAATACTTGCAAGTATAAGTATACATTGGTCAGCTCACCCAAGGAGGCCCTCTTCAGTTTAGAGCATAGAAGCAGTGCCCAACTATTGTGGAGCATTTAAACGACTGAGCTGCCATCCATTTCTTTGAAGGTTGTACCCCAATATATAGCAAGCAGATGGAGCCAATGGGGAAAATAGTCATCCCTATTGACCCAGAGCCAGGCTCTTCCCCATTTTCCTAGGAATATGTAAGCCCCAGGGATTTTGTAAGCTTCAGTGAAGATAACCTCATCTAATCACTTAAATTGGATTCAGTAAGTTGATCTTGATAAAATGTGATTTGGAGAAGGCTTTATTTACAAAAGGGCTTCCCTGGTGGCTCAGAGGTTAAAGCATCTGCCTGCAATGCGGGTTCGATCCCTGGGTCTGGAAGATCCCTTGGAGAAGGAAATGGCAACCCACTCCAGTATTCTTGCCTGGAGAATCCCATGGACAGAGGTTCCTGGTGGGCTACAGTCCACGGGGTCGCAAAGAGTCAGACACGAATGAGCAACTTAACTTTATTTACAAAAAGAGAACCATGACATCTCTTGCACCTTGATTGTTATGGAACTAGTCATATCCACTATACTTTTGGTAGGCTTCCCAGGTAGCACTAGTGGTAAAGAACCTTCATGCCAGTGCAGGAGATGAAAGAGATGTGGGTTTGATCCCTGGTCCTGGAAGATCATTGGAAGGACTGATGCTGAAGCTGAAGCTCCAATACTTTGGCCACTCGATGCAAAGAACTGACTCATTGGAAAAGACCCTGATGCTGGGAAAGATTGAGGGCAGGAGGAGAAGGGGACGACAGAGGATGAGATAGTTGGACAGCATCATCGACTCAACGGACATGAGTTTGAGCAAGCTCTGGGACTTGGTGATGGACAGGGAAGCTTGGCGTGCTATAGTCCATGGGGTCACAAGGAGTCAGACATGAGTGAGCAACTGAACTGAGCTGATACATATAGTAACTCACTTTCTATTCACACAACATATTCTTAAGGTTCTAGTATCTTCCTCCTTTTTAAAGATAAACTAGACCTTAAAGAAGTTGAGCAACTTGCCCTTGTTCACACAACTCTTGAGCCTTTCTTAATATAGGTAATTTAGACTTTTTTTTTACTTGCCAGCCTAATAAAAGGCACTGCAATACAGCTTCTTCCACATGCCTTGAAAATTTTATTCAAGGAATCTGTCACCACAAGCTGTATAAAAAAAATGGTTATCCAGTATTAATAGGATTTGTAGCAGAATTAATTCTTTAAAAATGTTTGTTGATAGTCAATTATATATAGGGCATAACAGGGTTATCTGTAATAAGGCAAGTCTTAGAATTTAGTTGGAGATAGAATACATATCAATAAAAGTACAGTTAACTAAGTGTCAGAAGAGTGTTACAGATAATGTGTACTATAGGAATTTGGGTTGGAAAAGTAGTAGATGGTGCAATGAAAAGATTAGATGAGTCATAAGATATCAGTTCCTTTCTGACACCAACTGTGCCACGTTTAGCTCCTTAACCTTCAAGATTCTGAATTTCTCTGGCCCTCAGATTTGTCATTTAGAAATTGTTGGTAGCAATATGTTCCATGATTTCCTCACAGGGTTTTTTAACATTACACATGAAAAAATGTTTACAAAACTATGATGAACTATACAAAGATACTATTTCTCTCTTTTTATTACTGACAGGTTTTCATGATTCATGGTAACTATTCATATGAAGATACTTTCATGTGTCAACTTGGCTATAATGCCCAGTTGTCTCATCAAATATCAGTCTAAATGTTGCTATGTATTCTTTTGTTTACATTTTTTACGTTATTATTTAAATCAGTAGACTTTAACTAAAGCAGATTACCCTGCATAATGTTGCTGGGCTTCATCCAATCAGTAGAAGAACTCAAGAGAAAAACTGAAGTTCCCTGAAAAAAGAAGGAATTTTGCTTCCAGGCTGACTTCAGACTCAAGGCTACAACATCAACTCCTGCTGAAATATCCAGCTTATTGGCCAGCCCTCTAAATATCAGACTTGCCACCCCCTACAATCGTATGAGACGACTCTTAAAAAAGCTCTCTCCCAAATCAATATGAAATGTATATATATATATATATATATATATATATACACACACATATATAAATGTATCTGTATATATGTGTGTGAGTATATGTAAATAAACAGTCTTCCCTTGGTATCCATGGAGGATTGGTTCCAGAAGCCACCATCTATACCAAATCCATGGATATGCAAGTCCCTTATATAAAATGACATAGTACTAATACAATGAATACCATTGGTGCTCCTTATCTGCAGATATGGAGAACTCACCATATGAGTATATACACATCATTGAATATGTACACACGCACACACACACACACACACACACACACACACATCCTATTGGTTCTGCTTCTCTGGAGAATACTGATTAATATAATAACTGTTCTTAATGAAGAACTTACTTTGACCAAAAAAACATGTAAAGCACTCAAAGAAAACTCAGAAAATACTATTTTATTCTTAACATATTTTCTGTTGGTTGATTTTTAAATATATTTGTGAAATGGTAATTAAAGAATATATTTCATGATAATACCTTTCATTATTTAATGAAATATTTACACACATTTAATATATCCAAGTAGGAAGTATGATGAAATACAAATGTTTGCTACTGGGGGAGCTGATTCACCTGTTGTGGCCTGAATGTGTGCCTTTGCTCAAGGCACTCCTTGTATTTGAAATACCTTCCCCCTAGTTATCCTTTGTGTAAATAGTATGCAACCCATTTTTCTAAGGCCCAGTTGAATGACTCCTCTAAGGGGGAATGCTCAAATCCTCTAGCTGAAAGTTGTCACCACCTCTTTTACTCTGTTCCTCTTACAGTATTCATCACTTTATGTTCTGAAGTACAGTTATTTGTGTTTGTGTTTTTTCCATCTCTGTAAATAGTATTTTCTTGAGGACAGTAGTCACTGATAAATCATAGTTTTCATCAGGGCCTGCAGCAGCTCTTTGCCTAAGATATGTTGATAAATACGTACTGCAGAAATAAACCTTCGTGGGTCATTTTGGTCTCTCGATAAGCTCTTTTCTCTAATTTGTCTATAGCAAGTGCCATAAGGAGTTTCTATCAGAGTGACTGTGATCACTCACATGTGGCAGAGCTCCGGTGGTGAGTATTTATTTATTAGGTAGTGAAAGAATGAAAAGCAGCATCATGGGGCTCTAACTGCAAGATTGAAAGTTAACTTAAAATGACATTTTAAATGAGGGAATTTTATGAACAGACGTAGCTGAAATCACACAGGCTTTGAAGTGAACTCTGGTGACTTCACAGTAACCAAGGTACTTCCTTGTTCTCCCATGAAATGTTTTTGATATTTATCAGTGATGTAAACTCACTGCTAAATATGTAACAAAAGCAAACCACAAGTAGCCACGTACACATCAAGTATTTCACTTTCAAAGATATTTCTGTGTCCTCAATGAACAGTGTGTACTTTCTATCTGAATTTGGAACCCTTTATTAACTTTTCTCATTGTTGTCACTCAATCATTCTTTAGACCCCATGAGCTGCAGCACACCAGGCTTCCCTGGCCTTCACTATCCCCTGGAGTTTGCTCAAACTCATGTCCATTGAGTCTATGGAGCCAACTCAATGCCCATCCAACCAACTTATGTCCATTGAGCCATCCAACCATCTCATTCTCTGTTGCCTCCTTCTCCTCCTGCCCTCAGTCTTTCCAGGCATCAGGGTCTTTTCCAATGAGTCAGGTCTTTTCTAATGAGCTGAATCTCTGCATCAGGTGGCCAAAGTATTATAGCTCAGCATCAGTCCTTCCAATGAATTTGTTGTTGTTCAGTGGCTAAGCTGTGTCTGACTCTTCATGACCCCATGGACTTCAGCACTGCAGGTTTCCCTGAACTTCACTATTTCCTGGAGTTTGCTCAGATTCATGTCCATTGAATCAGTGATGCTATCTAATCATCTCATCTTCTGCTGCTCCATTCTTACTTTGCTTTTGATCTTTCCCAGCATAGGGTCTTTTCCAATGAGTCAGCTCTTTGCATCAGATGGTCAAAGGATATGAGCTTCAGCATCAGTCCTTCCAATGAATTTGTTGTTGTTCAGTTGCTCAGTCATGTCTGACTCTTTGTGACCCCATGGACTGCAGCACGCCAGGCTTCCCTGTCCTTCACTATCTCCCAGAGTTGGCTCAAACTCATGTCCATTGAGTAGATGATGCTGTCCAACTATCTCATCCTCTGTCGTCCCCTTCTCCTCCTGCCCTCAATCTTTCCCAGCATCAGGGTCTTTTCCAATGAGTCAGTTTTTCACATCAGGTGGCCAAAGTATTGGAGCTTCAGTTTCAGCATCAGTTCTTCCAATGAATATTCAGGGTTGATTTCTTCTAGGATTGACTTGTCTGATCTCTTTGTAGTCCAAGTGACTCTCAAGAGTCTTCCCCAGCATCACAGGTCGAAAGCATCAATTCTCCAGCACTCAGACTTCTTTATAGTCCAACTATCACATCCATACAGGACTACTGGAAAAAACCATAGCTTAGACTATACGGACTTTTGTCAGCAAAGTGATGTCTCTGCTTTTTAATTCGCTGTCTAGGTTGGCCATAGCTTTTCTTCCAAAGAACAAGCATCTTTTAATTTCATGGCTACAGTCACTGTTTGCTGTGGTTTTGAAGCCCAAGAAAATAAAGTCTCTCACTGTTTCCATATTTTCCCCTAATTGTTTGCCATAAAGTGATGGGACCAAATGCCATGATTTAAGTTTTTTGAATGTTGAGTTTTAAGCCAACTTTTTCACTCTCCTCTTTCACCCTCACCAAGAGGATCTTTAGTTCCTCTTTGCTTTCTGCCATAAGGGTGGTGTTATCTGCGTATCTGAAGTTACTGATATTTCTCCCCACAATCTTGATTCCAGTCACTTGTGATTATCCAGCCCAGTGTTTCACATGATGTACTCTGCATATAAGTTAAATAAGCAAGATGACAATATACAGCTTTGACATACTCCTTTCCTAATTTTGAAGCGGTCTGTTGTTCCATGTCTGATCCTCAATGTTGCTTCTTGACCTGCATACAAGTTTCTCAGGAGACAGGTCAGGTGGTCTGGTATTCCCACCTCTTTAAGAATTTTGCACAGTTTGTTGTGATCCACGCAGTCAAAGGCTTTAGCATAGTCAATGAAGCAGTAGTAGATGTCTTTCTGGAATTCCCTTGCTTTCAGAACAGAATATAAGCTATTAGAAATCCAAATGTAGTAGAACTTTTCAGTTAAGAACTGTAGGATTAGAAGTTGGAGAGTGGGAAACCCAACGATGTATTTGTTGAAGAAAGAATGCTGCTGCTGCTTAGTTGCTTCAATCATGTCCAACTCTGTGCAACCCCATGGACTGTAGCCAGCCAGGCTCCTCTGTCCATGGGATTCTCCAGGCAAGATTACTGGAGTGGGTTACCAGGCCCCCCACTTCCAGAGGATCTTCCCAACCCAGGGATTGAACCCAGAGCTCCTGCATTGCAGGCAAATTCTTTACCACTGAGCCACCAGGGAAGCCCTGAAGAGAGAATATGCATTATAATAAAATAACAGCAACAGGCAAATGAGAGAAACATCAGGAATTGGCCTTGGAAAGCATATCTTTGGAAGGAAGTAAAGACAGCTTTAGGAAGAGTAAAGTGATAAAAAATGAAACCCGACCTAACAAAAGAGAGTGATAGAACATATCCAGAGAATAAAGCTCCTTGTGACCATGCTTTGCTTCCTATTCCTTGGTATGAAATAGTTTTAGCCACAGCCTTGGCTTCAACTGTCTTAATTCAAGTTCTTTCTCCAATGAATGATTACATTTTAAAACCTTGACTGGCATAAATCCATAACATATTATAGCCCCAACAACTGTATATTGTTAATGTCTCTCTTTACTTACAGGCTTGGTCTCTCTTTCCTATTCCTGCCCAACTAGCCTAGAAAACAAGATTGTTCTATACAGGCATATCACCACTTGATTACCCTCTTTCTTCATTCTCAGTGTAACAATTCATTTTGTTTATCACTTGTACCTTTGTTAATTCAAAAGAAATAAAGACAAGAGCTTCCAGACAAAGGTATGTTCATTTTTCCATGAGAAATTTACAAGTTTTCTGATTAACATATACTTTGAATGGTAAATAAAATATTCAAAATGATCAGCTTTTGTCTTTAATGTTGCATTTTTGCAGTGGAAGTGTATTCTATTATACTATTATTGCATGCATTTCTGTCACTCACAGTCATTGCCACCTTCAAAATAAACTTGTTTTCTTTGCTTATGAGATGATTATGTATCAGGAGTGTCAAGAAAGGCAAGTAAGATGGGACAGGGAGCTGGTACCTGGCAAAAGCTCTCCCAGTGAAAATGGGAGAATTTTGAAGGAACTTACCTGGCTGTAGAGGGAAGCTTTAGCATTGATACCCTGATGGATCAGAACAGAAGTCTCAGCAGAGATTTAAAAATTTTGCATTGGGAAAAAAAAAAAAATAGCATTGGGAAAGCCAAGATTATTTAGAAGAAAAGGAGATAGAGAACTACAACAATATAAAGTACTTTCTTAGAACTCTGAACAGTCTTATTTTAGATTTTCCCTCCCTTCCTTTCTCTCTTCCCTTCCCTTCTATATTTTTTCCAAGTTTTAGACAATAAATATTTATTGAGAATCTGTGCTAGGCAATGGGGAATCATGTAACTGAAAAATACAGATATATGGGATTGTATGCACATCCAAATATCACTTGCCCATATGTTCATGAGAGTAAGGAATTCTATTTGCAGTGTAATTTCCCACTTACATTTTCCATATTTTAAGAAAAAAGAGTTGGGAGAACCCTAGAGAAAAGTAAAAATAACAATGAAAGGGAATTAAATAAGAACTTAATTTGCAATGTTGTGGACAAATACAATTTGAAGGAAAGGTTAAAGAAATATTTTGGGCTTGAGCCAAAACTTGTGGTTATTATAATTTTCCACTCTCATTTATAGAGAAAAAAGAAGGGCAAGTAGTCAACAAATTGCATTTAGAAATTTTAGGTAGAAAGTTAGGCATGAGCAACCAGGGGTGGCCTAGCCAAAAAGGATGTAAGCTGATGTCTAAACTCCATCCAAGACATGCCCATAAACCAAGTCAACAGATACAGATAAGATGTTGAAAATTTTCTGACAGAAAAAAATCAGTTAAGACATATATAATCAAGGCTAACAAGTGATTGTAAAAGGACTGGAACCCAGCAGTTCTCAGCATGTGATAGATGTCCATTCATCTGTCCTCCTATATAGCTTCTTTTTTTCATAATGCTTTTCCACATTTCTCTCTCCCATCTTCAAAATAGTTTGGTAGTCTACAAGTTTAAAAACTGGCATTCTGGCATAAAAATTACTATCTTTCATATTTTAATAATTAGAAACTAATATGACTCTTTCTCTAGACTTGTAATTTTAAAAAATTTTGGAATTTCTCCCAAAACATTTCTGGGATACATACAGCCTACATGGCATAACTTATTAGAAATTCTGCTAACAAAGAAATTATGCCCCAAATCCACCACTATATATTTGAAGAATTATAATGCAGATTCTTTACCGACTGAGCTATGAGGGAAGTACTTGAAGAATTACATAGGATGCCAAAAATGAAGGACAGTTTCAAAGTAGCAGGCTTAGATGCAACAAGGTAAAAATAACAGTTCAATGCAACAGCTTGTTCCCTTAGCTAAGTTGAAGGCAGAGCAGACCACAGGGGATGATGGTCAATGACAAAACAAATAGTATTTGAGTAACAACTCTGCACTGGCACTTTACACATGCAAATTTGGTGAATTTTATAACTTTCAAGAAGGATAAATGATTTCTATTTCTTTATTAAATAAAAATTATTTTCATTTTATGGATAAGGAAACAAACTTAGAAAAGCAACTTTGCCAAACCCATAAGGTTCAAGTGGAAGAACCAGAACTCCAATTTAGGACTATCTGAAACCTATATTTTTGTCACTATCCTGGTTCACAGGTTTGAAACTATTAGGGATCTAATCTCTACTTCTCAGGAATTTATAATGCTTTCCACTCTCAATGTGGCTTTAATTCATAGGAACCTCCCTTTTGATACTAGGGGTAAACTGATTCAGCTTCTATCTTGTTAGTTCTGAAATTCAGGGTCAATTCCTGGTTTATATTTCTAATATTTCCTTCTAAACCTGATTATTTTATAAAAAGCTTGCTTGCTTTTTAAAAATCACTTTTTTAACCTAACATTATTAAAGAAGTTTAACCCAAATTTCATGTGAAAATTCCTAGGACTATATGATCTCATTTTCTTTTGTAGATTTATTACTACTTAGCTAATTTCATTATGAGCAGCTTTAATTTTTTGTAGCATTTCTTTTTGCTTGTGGCCAGGCCTCCAGGCTGTGTGGGATCTCAGTTCTCCCACCAGGTACTCAACCCAGGCCTAGGCAGTGAAAATCAGAATCCTAACCAGTAGGCCACCAGGGAACTCCAGATTTTTAAATATATTTTTAAAGAAAGTGAAAGTCCTCAGTCGTGTCCCACTCTTTGAGACCCCATGGACTATACAGTCCATTGTATTCTCCAGGCCAGAATACTGGAGTGGGTAGCCCTTCCCATCTCCAGGGGATCTTCCCAACCCAGGGATTGAACCCAGGTCCCCCATATTGCAGGTGGATCTCCGACATTGCAGGTGGATTCTTTACCAGCTGGGCCACAAGTGAAGCCCAGGAATACTGGAGTGGATAGCCTATCTCATCTCCAGGGGATCTTCTGGACCCAGGAATCCAACCAAGGTCTCCTGCACTGCAGGCGGATTCTTTACCAACTGAGCTATGAAGAAAGCCTCATATTTTTAGAGTGGTTTAGCAATCTGTTTAGTACATTCATAATTTATACTGTAAGCTTTCAGAAATGTTAAAATCAAATCGTTCTACCAAATTTTATTCGGCATAGATGTCTTAAGTTTAATATAGGGAACTTTTTTATTTATTGAAATGAAATAATCGTCAAGCATAATAAAATTTATGCAACAAACTTTAATTTGTTTAAAGTGGAGATGCCTACTCTATAATTCACAGCTGTGGTTATTATAGATCATTTCCAAACTCCAAAACTTCATTTTAAGGCAGTTGTCTAGTATTTATCCTAAGCAGTTTTCAATATTTTGAGGCATACAAACTAAAAAAAAAAAAAAAAAAACTCCCGAAATTTAGTGTAAGGATTAGATCGGATGATGTATTTTTCCTGAGTGACATCCCTAAATGGGTACATTCATTTTCGATAAAAAGAAAACAAGTCCTTTGGGGTCTGAGAGAAAGAAAAGGCGAGAAGGTGGGGGAGGGGAATATTTTTCAATTCACAGAACTGGAGGTGCGAGATGTGTGGAGTTCTCTCAGAGACACAAGCCTGAATTGCAATATTACATTTATCCTATGAGACACACCAGCAGGCGGTAGAAACCTTTTCTATGTACGTGGCTTTTTTCAAACACCCATCAGCAAAAACTCTTTCACAATCCTGGGAGAGGCCTGTTCGTCCATTCCCAAAAGTTTGGACAAGGTTTGAGAAACCGCGGGCAACTGCTAAAGAAATCGGCAAAGAGCTCGGAGGAGCGCGTCCGTTCTCCCATCTTCGTCTCCAGCGTCTTTTCTGATAGGAGGTGCAAATGTCCCGCTCTCACGCCTCAGAAAGAAGAGCTATTTCAGGAAGGGAGAACAGAATCTGCACTGACGCACCGCAAAGATGTGCGTCGCAGAAGAGAGGCGGGCAGCTTGGCCGCGGAGACCTCCTCTCTCCCGGGATCTGCTAACGGAGAAGACCGGAGGAAAGAGCCTAAGACCCGGGAGCGGACAACCAACCCACAGCTCCGCCTTGGACTGAGCAGCCCTCTCTCGGCCGGAAGGGGCGTGGCCTCGGGCGCCGCCAGCCTAGACGTTGGCGGGGGCGTGTCTTCCCCACGTCTTGCGTCTGGTGGTCTCATCAGCCCCCGCCTGGTTGGATTTGTATGGCGTCCCCTCTGAGGGGCTGGATTGTGCGGCTGCCCGCGCAGCTGCTGTCAAAGGAGGATTGGAGGAGTTGGGAGTTTATCCCACTCACAGGAGGAGACGGCGCTGGCCTTCCTACCCCGCCGGCGAAACATGAGCTGCGGCCAGCAGCAGCAGCCGCTGCCGCCGCCGCGGAAGATCACCAACGTGGGGTCCCTGCAACTCATCCCGCAGGAGAACGAGTCCCTCCTCACCTTCCTCGGCAAGAAATGTGTGGTCAGTGGCCGAGACCCGCATCGCCGCCCCCAACCTTAGCCTCCGGGGCCCGGGAGGGGGAGCCGGGAAGTGGGAGTGGGGAAGGAGGCGGGAGCGGCGCGGGGAGGGTCGGACTGCTGACCAGGCCTCTCTCCGACCCGGCTCCCTGGGTGCGGGCCGGAGACCGCCTCCCGGAGCTGCCCGGGGAGCAGGGAAGTGTCAGGTCCGCAGGCCTGCCCTGGAGCCCGTGCCTCTGCTGCTGGTTCAGACTTTATACAGTCAGGCCTCGCGGGAATCTTCTTGCAGGAGCTGCTTGATCGTAGTAACTGGGCTCCTGGACTGGCCATCGCTTCTCCTCCTACGACCCCGATGTAGGAGACACCTTCCTTCACCTGGGCTTCCCAGGCGGCGCCTTGGTAAAGAATCAGCCTGCCAATCTACCAGTGCAGAAGACCTAGGAGGTGGGGAAGGGGTTGGATACCTGAGTGGGAAAGAACCCACTCCAGTCTTCTTAGAGGAAGAGTCTCCTGGGCACAGGCGCCTGGCGGGCTGCAGTCCATGGAGTTACTGGAATGGACTGAGCACGTGTAGTGTTGTGATCTTCACAGTGCCAGAGGTTTCAGGAGTGGTAGATCGGGCACTGAAACCCATATATGAATGAATCGGACCCTAAGGTGGTTTTTTTTATCTCCCTTTAAGATCTCCGGAGGGAATGGAGTCCAGTGCCTCGGTTCAGAACAGGGGGCAGGAAATGCTACTGCTCCCCACTGCAGAGAAACGAGGTTTATTTCTACAGCAGTCTCGCCCAGGCCTGGTTTCTCTCTTCTCTCCATTCTTTTTCTTGTTCTTTATTTGTTTGCATTGGTGGGAGATGCTGCTCTCCCGGCGATCTCCAGCAGTTCTTGGCTTTTTGGGATCTGAGAATGGGTCTTAGGTCGGTGCTATGCGGTCTGTTCCAACTCCAGATGGCCGGTTGGAGCCAGCAGCTCTGCTGTGGGAAGGGGAATGTGTTGTTGGTGAAAGCATTCATTACATTGGCTGCTGGCGCTTCTGGGGGTGGGGAGGTTGTGCTCTGTGGGCACATCCAGTAAGATGTCAGCCTCCATCTTCCTGGGGTGGCCGAGTTGAGCTGTGGTTGAGACTGTTGAAACGCTGTTCAGGTCCCTTTCTCCCCACTTAACTGGTTAACACTGCAGAGTCTGTGCCACTGGCCCCAGGGAACCATCAAGGGAGATGTCAGCAGTGAGTGAACATGCTAAGTTGCTTCAGTCCTGTGCGACCCTGTGGACTGTAGCCCACCAGGCTCCTCTGTCCATGGGATTCTCTGGGCAAGAATACTGCAGTGGGTTGCCATGCCCTCCTCCAGGGGATCTGCCTGAACCAGGGGTCAAATCTGTGTCTCTTAGGTCTCACACATTGACAGGCAGGTTCTTTACCACTAGTGCAAAGTGAAGCCCATGTGTTACATACCAGACACAATAACTTTAGGCAGAAAGGATGTTACATTTAGGCACAAGTATACTAATTGCTTTGTGTTTACCTGTAATGTTTACTGGTTTAGAAAAAAATGACAGGCACGGAAGAATACAAGAGAGTTAGAGAATGAATTTTTGTCATTTAAGTGCCTCAATGTTGTGAAATCAAGACGCCAAGTACAACTATTCACAAATAGCCCACTAGAAGTTAAACTCTTTGCAACCCCATGGATAATCCATGGAATTTACCAAGCCAGAATTCTGGAGTGGATAACCATTCCCTTCTCCAGGGGATCTTCCCAACCCAGGAACTGAACCCAGGTGTCCCACTTTACAGGCAGATTTTTTACCAGCTGAGCCACCATAATTTCCTTTCTTTGTTTCTGCACTTTCTCTGTATAAGTCTCACCCCTGGCGCCTGACCTCAAAGTGCCCCTAACCACTTCTGGTTTGGTGCTACTGAATTCTCTTTGTTTTTTGCTCAGATAAACTCTTAAAATTGTTCATTTACCTCATCTTACCTTTTAGAAACAAACACACAAATTCACTTCCTTATTCCTAGGGAATTTCTGGAATTACATACAAGAAACCGTAACCAGAAGTTATCACTGGTAGAGGGAAGAGGAACAAGGACTTTTGATTTTCCACTGTGTAATATTATATTATGCTACTGTGAGCAGTAATAACTTTAAAAGAATAAAAAAAGATTTTAAACCAAAACAATATAAAAGACTATACTTGTTGACACTATACTTGTTGACACGTGTATAAAAAATTATTGGAACTTAAAAATGTACAGTAACACTCTGAATCATCTTGATTGCTTTTGCAACTCCATCAAAGTTTAGACATAAAGAGAAAAAGTCTGTAACAAATAGAACATGTTCTTTTTTCCTCACAGGAAATAGAATGCCTCAGACAGTTTACTTTTAAGATGTTAGTGACTTTGTACCATAGCCTGCAAGTCTGCAGCCCCCTGTGGATTTGGCACATACCAAACAGTGCCACTGCTGTGTGCCTTCGTGTTTGCTTCTTAAAAGAAATCCGAGGCCCAAGTAGAAGGAGATGGCAGTGACATTTGTGCAGATGAGCCCAGGTAGGGCATTCGAGTACAAGCACTCTTCTATTTTGTAGGGAATTGAAGGCTAACTGTGGCTACGTCTGAAATTCTTTTCAACCCTGTGCAAATTCAGTCCCCAGTGGAATAAGAAGCCTTTTTCCTTGTCTCTTCTCTCCTTTTATTTTCTTTTCTCCCAACCCACTCTCCCATGCCTCCTTTCTTCCCTCGCCATCTGACTGCAAGCAGAGGAGAAAAGAAAATACTGAATTTTATTGATGGGTTTTGTCGATAGGTTGTCAATTTCCAAAGTTTAACCACTCCATATGAAATTTCAGTGTCATCAAAATGTCAGTATCTTGTGCAGGATGACTGTGTTGACACAATGCTAACAGTTTTGCCCGTGAAACAGATCATGTGAGTCTTAGTCCTCTAAGCTGGGGCAACTGATGGGCAAACTGCTGAGTCCTGAAATATCAGCCCTAGACCCAGGATTGAGATTGCACTGTTTGTCAGGTTCAAAGGAAACTGCCATTCACCAGGTACAGTAATTCAAAAAGGTCTTTCCAAAATGAGTTCTCCATGAGAGACGCTCCTTTGGGACCCAATTAGTATACAAAGCACACCTTAAAATGGGCATATTGTTCATTTCAGCTACCAAGTGGGCTTATGAACTTATTACAGAGGAACAAAATAATAACAAAGGGAAAAGAATTTTTGCTTTCCCATTTGTTCTGTGAGTCTTCATTTATAAAGGTGACTGAGTGGCTACATAGAGGACCACATGAGAAACATGGACAAACACAGAAGCAGGAGCAGGGGAGAACTTACACCAGGGTGAACAGTTGAGTATAGGCTCATTTGAATAACTTCAGCTGGCTTTGGGCTGCAGGGAGGAAAACATTCTATTTGACCCTCTTACAGTCCTTGGTTGGGTCTGGAAGTTAAGCTGACAAAGGCAGATTACCAGGAGAAAAGCATACAGGTTTATTTAATATAAGTTTTATAGGACATCAGAGCCTTCATTAAAAATATGAAGGCCCCAAGAAAGTTAAACCTGTGTATTTTTATTCTAGGCTGCATTGAGAAGGGCAGTGGGAGAGAAATATAGGTTAAGGAGTATGAGGTAATTGTAGGAAACTGGGGTAACAGCAAGGGCTGTTGATTAGGTTCTTCTTGGCATCCCTTTTTCTTCAATAAAAAAGCTGCTGCTTTCCTCCAGGTCCACAGGGGACAACTTTCACATGAGGATTCTAGTGTCTGTTTTGGGGAAGAAGGGTGAGGTGGGGAGGTTCTTAAAGTGATCTTCCTGCTCCTACTGTTTTCTCAAAACTCCTTCAGCTTAAAATTTTCAGTATGCCAAAGTGACATATTTAGGGAAGTATGTTCTGAACCTCATCAGGGCTATTGAGGTGTTCTCTAGTTGCCTGGTACCTGGCCCTGGGATAATGAAGACAGAGGAGTATTGCCTCCTGGGGCTTCTCTGATAGATCAGTTGGTAAAGAATCTGCCTGCATTGCAGGAGACCCCGGTTCAATTCCTGGGTCAGGAAGAGCCCCTGGAGAAGGGAAAGGCTACCCACCCGAGTACT
Source organism: Dama dama (assembly GCF_033118175.1). Classification (NCBI taxonomy): domain Eukaryota; kingdom Metazoa; phylum Chordata; class Mammalia; order Artiodactyla; family Cervidae; genus Dama; species Dama dama. The sequence goes on along the minus strand of NC_083698.1, from coordinate 84,071,451 downwards.
CTTGGGTTTCCCTTGTGGCTCAGCTGGTAAAGAATCTGCCTGCAATGAGGGAGACCTGGGTTCGATTCCTGGGTTGGGAAGATCCCCTGGAGAAGGGAAAGGCTTCCCACTCCAGTATTCTGGCCTGGAGAATTCCATGGACTGTATAGTGCATGGGGTCACGAAGAGTTGGACACGACTGAGCGACTTTCACTTTCACTTTTCTGTGCAGGCCGCAGAGAGGAGGTAGGACTCTGGATTTGTTAGTTTTCATATCAAATAGCATGTTTTTTGCTACCTCTCAGGATTGACTAGCTTTGGAAGAGGCAGTCCCTTCCCTGCAAGAAAGGTGTTTTAAGATGTTAGAACATCCAAGTATGCAGAAAATAAAAAATATAATTATTAATGTTTTTATTAAACAGGAATTTAGGAGTGACATCATTTTCAGCATGAGCCCAGAGAAAGAGGAGAGTGGTGAGGAGCACTTCCAAAGTCGAAAAGCTGTTTTTAAATGAAGTAAAAAATAATTTTAAATGTTTCAAAATAAATCCCTTTCTAGCAAAGAAAAAAATGCATTCATCACATGGTAGCTAACCAACTAAATTAGAAACATATCAAATTGTCTCCCAATCCATAGTAATTATATTCAGTAACCACTGCAACATTTTTTGATCTTTTTATTGAGCACCTATTCTGTGCCAGGAATTGTGCTGTGTCATAGATCTCAGCCCGTGGTTGTACCTTCACTAAGCTTATCTGGAAGAGGGGTGGAGAGAATACAGGTCAGAAATCCCTAGAGCAGTGCCGTGTCACGAAGATACATGGCGAGTAAATGTCCCCACCATCCTCAAATATCTAGTCATACGATAATAGTATGTGCCTAACTGTCCTCCTCCTCAGTGGTCAGTTATGCACCTTCTAAAGTGAAAAGTGAAAGTGAAAGTCACTCAGTCATGTCAGACTCTTTGCAACCCCATGGACTACACAGCCCATGGAATTCTCCAGGCCAGAATACTGGAGTGGGTAGCTTTCCTCTTTAAAGATCAATAAATTTGCCAGCAGCCAATTTATTTTTAAAAATTGATAAATTCCTTTTATTGTCTCTACATTACCAAATAAAGCTCAGAATTTTGAAAATACTTCTTGTTTCATAGCCTTCTGCTCTTCCTTTTATCATATCTATTCCTGTGGGCTATCATTTTCCTGTTAGTCATTTTTGTGTTAGCATAATCCAACAACTAATTTTCCTAAATGAGTATATTTATCCAAAGTTCACTGCTTAGAGGTTTTTAACACCACATAACATTACTGCTTAATACCCTTAATTCATTGCATTAGTGAATGTCTGTTTACTTCCCACAATATTGAATTATATCTATACAGTAAATCCAGAGGTCTACTATATATTATTCTCCTTTCAAATTCACTTGCAGAAATAAAAGCATATATTCTCTCTATTAACTTTGGGACCGAGCCCTCTGCTGGAAAGGAGACAGGTTTTGTATGATAGTTGAAAGTTCAGAGATGCCGTCTACATCTAACAAATTAATTCCCTGTCTTTTGAAATGAAATCACACAATTCCTTTGTACTCTGTTAATTAGATGAATCTCTTCTCATAGCACTTTTTTTATGCTTCAGAATTATGCCACATTCTATGGACAAATTCTGTTTACATACCTAGCATCCCTATCATTCTGCAAGTTGATGAAAACCAGGGGTACTATTCTACTAGTCTCTTTGTACCTCAAATATAAGGATGATCCCTGCAAAAATCCTGGATCTAAATGGAAATACAACTTTGCCTCTATGAACCTAACCATATACAAAGTTATATAGAATATTCCTGCCAACTCTCTTGCTCTCTTTAATGGTCTCTCTTCTCATGGGGTTCATGGCAAAGTCTGCCATGACAGAAGTCTACTGTTCTTGACATTCCCCTGACAATAGTAATATAAGCATCTTCCATACCCATTGAAAACATATCCACCCCTCCCACAGACATTTACTGTGTTATTTCTAAGGCCAAATGCTTTTCATGTGCAATTCAATAATCTCAAGAACCCCTAAAAGGTATAATTATTGCCATTAAAATCTAGACAGCATATTAAAAAGCAGAGACATCACTTTGCCAACAAAGGTCTGTATAGTTGAAACTATGGTTTTTCCATTAGTCATGTACAGATGTGAGAGTTGGGACCATAAAGAAGGCTAAGCATGGAGGAATTGATGCTTTCGAACTGTGTTATTGGAGAAGACTCTTGAGAATCTCTTAGACAGCAAGGAGATCAAACCAGTCAATCCTAAAGGAAATCGATCCTGAAAATTCAATGGAAGGACTGATAATGAAGCTGAATCTCCAATATTTTGGCCACTTGATGCAAAGGACCGACTCATTGGAAAAGACCCTGATGCTTGGAAAGATTAAAGGCAGGAGAAGAAGGGGACAACAGAGGATGAGATGGTCGGATGGCATCACTGACTCAATGAACATGAGTTTGAGCAAACTTGGGAAATAGTGAAGGACAGAGAAGCCTGGCGTTCTGCGGTCCATTGGATCTCAAAGAGCTGGACATGACTGAACAACTGGACAACAACAAAATAGGAACTGATCCAAGTTAACATCAGGTTCATATAGCTAGTCAGTGTTGAAAGTTGGGATTTTCCCCTGTAACGGTCCATCTCCAAAATTCATATCTTTTTCAATTCATCTTGCTGTCTCCATTCTATCACCTGACAACCATTTATGTATTCTAAGGAACCTAGTCCTTATATAGCATACTTTCCAGAGCATTATCAGATTTTCTCTTTTGTGGCTTACTTGTGAAAACATGGCTTTCACAGTAGGATTGTAATTGGAGCAAAAACTGAAGGACAGAACTAAGGAAAAGGGCAGCATCAGTTCGAGAGGATTCAAGTGGCCATGACAACTCCCACACTTAAAATTCTTTAGTGGCTCCCCATTGGCTTTGATTTGTTCAACAAATATTTAGTGGGCATCTACTAAGTCCTGGAGAAGGAAATGGCAACACACTCCAATATTCTTGCCTGGGAAATCCCACAGACAGAGGAGCTTGGTGGGCGAGGTCACAAGAGAGTCCACCATGACTTAGTGGTGAAACAATGATGACAGTTTCAGATGCTATTCACTACACTGTGGATTACAGCAGCAAGATATTTCCCTTATAGGAAGGTGATGGGAAGTAAAAATAGAGAAATATGTCATGCTGTGATATATGTGCATGGGGAAAAAAATGAGTTAGGTCAAGAAGTTTGGGAGCATCTTCCTTGTAAAGTACAGACATCTTAATGTGTTTGCAGCAGCCCTCACCAGGTGACTACCATCTACATCTACTGAATACCATTGTAATAACCATATTCAGTATTCTGTTCTACTGAAATTCCATTTTTCTCATGTCTTCACATGAGCTAACTGCTGTTCAACCTACAACACAAAGGACACATCATATCTTTCGTGATGTCTCTGAAATCCTTCTCTGACACCCTCAGATTCTTGTTTGTATGCCAGAGCATACTGAACTATATCATACCACTTCCCACACATTGTGTTGTAATTTTCTACTTTCAGTGTCTATCTTCAAATATACAGCAAACTCATTGATGGCAAGAAGCATAGTATTTCACCTTAAATCTGGGACTCTTAATATTATGCCTGGCAGAGAATAAGTATTCAATAAATGCTCTATGAAAGATGCAGATGCTTAAATGAAATAAGACATTTTAGATATACAAGATTGTCAAATTTGACAATCAAGGATGAAAAGAAAATAGAATAATTTATATAAGAATTCTAAAGACATATTAAACCATGTACAAAAGTTGACAGGGTAATCACTTTTTAAAGATTATCTTTTTATAAAACATAACTTGAACACATTATCAAGGTGAAATAAAAAACATGATTCCATGTTTCAGATAGACTAGTACACTTAGGATATTACATTTTAAAAGATAAGGTATTGGAATTAATATTTTCTTGACACTTATTACAAACTACTTGTAAAGACATTTATTTGTAGTAAATTGGTATTATTCACATCTTTACTTTTCTCAGAAGAAAACTAGGCCTATAAGTATTCTAGGCCTTGTAATCAGTCTTAGGTAGAATCAAGAATATAACAGGTACCTCCTAGTATATATACACTCACAGTATGTGAAATATTTGCAATACGTTCATGGCAATTGGGCTTCCCTGGTGGCTTAGCTGGTAAAGAATCCACCAGCAAAGCGGGAGACCTGAGTTCAATCCCTGGGTTGGGAAGATCCCCTGGAGAAGGGAAGGGCTACCCACTCCAGTATTCTGGCCTGGAGAATTCCACGGACTGTATAGTTATGTAGGGTCTCAGAGTCAGGCACAACTGAGCAACTTTCACATGGCAATTAGAAAATACAAAATTGGATATCTTACAAAGCAAATTCTATCTATCTTCTTTATCAAGTGTCTACTTTGAATTTCGAAAGCAAAATGTGGTATCAGTGGATTTATTAACACTGCCCCGACTATGAGTTTGAAAATTAAAGGCAGTGGTCTTTATCAGTTCTTTATCAATTAATAATAACTTCAATTTGATCATAAAAAAACAATCTTTGCTCAAAAAATTAAAATACTATCTTCACAATGAGTTTTGATTCACATTTCAAATGTAAAACTTTATATAGGTATCATTACTTGCCTAAAAAAAATCATCTAACTAAATATTAAATATAAAAATGTACAAAATATAAAAGCACAAAGCATGTAGACAGGAAACTTAATAAGTACTGAATTTGATTTTAATAGGTTGTTTGATTTTTAAGATTTTGAATACGTGACTGACCGGGAGTGTTCTTCCATTTAACACTTTGACACCCCTTTTTTGTGACGCTGGCGATGGCTTCCAAACACTTGACTTTGAGGCACTCAGGGGACTGTTTCTCAGGAGTACATGGAGGTACTGTGGCAGTTGTAGTGGAGGGGGAGGTACTGCCAGAAGTGGTAGCAGATGCCTCATTCTGGCTAGAGGAGTGATCACTGGGCTGTAACTTCACAGGGCCTTCTACACAAATGTCTTCTGCCATACATACATTAACACTACGAACATTTTTTATATCAACTCTCTTCTTACAGTGGATGTTGGCATAACAACTGCAATAAAATTTATCAGAAAACTTCTGCAGGTCTTCAAATGTGACTTCCCCAGGTACTGTGTATTTTCCATCTTTCCCAGTTTGAATAGCAAAATTCGTTGGGTTCAGGTGAAGATAGTCGCTTGAATCCCAGTGTTTCCTTGTACACACTCCTTCATCGTGGCAAAGCACTTGGCTGCACATTTTGGCTGCTAGGGTGACGTTGATTATGTAAGGATTCAGTGTCGTGTTCAAGTAATTGCCTAGGTTCACGCAAGATTGCTGTAAAATTATAAGATCAGATTATTAAGATCCAAGTAAGTTAGTTCATATATGAATTAATTCACCACATAAAGCAGTTTTAAAAGAAGCACCAAAAAGCAATAAGAGGTAGGAAATACTTCATCTTTTTTGCTTTATCAAGACCATTCCAGCTATTTTTTTGTGTGACATCTGTAAGTAAGTTTCACATGCCATTTCATGTCACTAAATCATTAACCAATTGAGGTTTAATACACCCTAGGCTCAGTCTTCCTCAATAATTCCTACACTAACAGGGATGGAAGGGGTGGAATGGTACAGTGGAGTGGAGTCGGGGTGGAGGGATGAGAGCATGTAGTCTGGAGTCCATCTGCCCAGACAGGAGTCGCAGTTCCATCAGTGGCTAGCTATGTGAGCTTGGGAATCCCTTAAGCTTTCTAAGTCTTGGTTTCCTTTCTGGGTGACCTTGGGAAAATTAAGTAACCTGACCATGCTTCAGCTTCATCATCTAAAGGTAATTATAGAACCTACTTCATAGGGTAGTCGTGAAGATGAAAGGATACAGTGTACATAAAAGGGCTAACCACAGGATCCAGCATACCATATTTTACCTCAATGTATAGATAATATGAAGTACAAATAAAGGTAAGAAATAGCACATTTGTCAGACCCTGTTAAGCGCTGGAAAGAGTGGTTGCTGAATTGCTAGCTCACCAGCTATCCCATTGTAACACTTGATAGTGTATGTATGTTGGCGCTACTGTCTCCCTCCATCCCACTCCCCCACTGTGTCCACAAGTTGATTCTCTACATCTGCATCTCCACTCCTTCCCTGCAAAGAGGTTCATCAATACCATTTTAGATTCCATACATATGCATTAATATACTGTATTTGTTTTTTTCTTTTTGACTTTCTTTGATCTGTATAACAGGCTCTACGTTCATCCACCTCACTAGAAGTGGTGAGAAGTTGCTCTGTAGGTCAAGGAGCCTGATCTGGCACTCTGGGATACCTGGAGGGATGGGATGTGGGGAGGGGAGGAAGGCTGAGGGAAGGGATGTATACATAATTATGGCTGATTTGCACTGTTGTATGACAGAAACCAACACAACCTTGTAAAAAAAATGTTAAATATTTAAGTTAAAAATAAGAAGAAAAAATCGCTAGCTCAAAATACCTAATCAGGTTCAACTGAGTATATATTAAATGTTATATATAATTCAAGTATGGTTGAACTATGACAGCTGTTTTGCAGATATACTTATTTGGCAGAGTATGAGTGATGAGTCACTAAAATTATTCATCTTGAAATGGATACTTCTTAAAAGTAGGACTCCATCCTATTCAAAACATAGAAGGTAGTTGCTTTCTTTCATGAACAACAGTTCCATTGAGTGAGCTGGCTGTGCTCATCCTTCATTAAGATCAAAGGAAGTGTTTGTTTGTGGTAGGTTGGCAGGCAAGTTGAGGAACCTTGGCAGCTTCCACTTGAATCTATTTCTTGTTGCCTTCTTGAGATGATGCCATCAATGGTAGGCAGAATAAGATCCTTCCAAGGATGTTTATACTCCAGTCCCTTGGAACCTGTGACTGTGTTATACTTTACATGGCAAAAGGGACCCTCTAGATATGATTAAGGCTGTGGATCTTGAGATCAGGAGAGTCTAAAGCCAAACCATTCTGAATATACCCGATCTCATCTGATCTCGGAAGCTAAGCAGGGTTGGGCCTAGTTAGTACTTGGATGGGAGGAGATGGGGAGAGTATCCTGAACCATCTGACGGGCTCAATCTAACCACGAGTCCTTAAAAATGTAGAAACTTTTTCTATCTGGATTTTAAAAATGAGCTGGGAGAAAGAGGACAAATACAAAGGTAAGGGAGACTCAACCCAGCATTGCTGGCTTTGAATGTAGAGGAAAACGCCAAAAGCTAAAGAATATGGTGACCTCATGAGAAACGAAATCGCCTTATCCATAGCCAGACAGGAAATAGAGAGCTTGATGCTACAAACACAAGAAAATGAATTCTGCCAACAACCCAAATGAGCAAATGAGGGTCTTTCTATAGAAAGGAATGCAGTCCTGCTGACATCTTGATTTTAGTGCATTAAGGTCCATGTTGGACTTCTGCACTACTGAATTGTAAGATAATAATTTTCTGCCGTTTAAACCACTGTTTGTTGTATTTTTTATGGCAGCAATAGAAAACCTCTTCTTAACCGTCTAATAGCTTTATGGTTAATAGCTTAAACATCTAATGGCATTTAGAATATAATTCACCTTGTATGCAGCCTGCTGAGGTGTAACCTCTCCCATCTCTTGTACCGTCACCCACTTGGGCTTAGACATACTAGTTGTTTTACAAGCATGGCAGGTTCATTTCAAGCCGCACTTACTGTTTCCTCTGCCCAGAATGCTCTTCCATCTCATTTTTAACATCACTGACTCCATCTTGTCATTCAGATTGCAGTTTTCATTAGACCAGACCCTTCTTAGACACCTTTCCTGTTCATTTTCTTACATCTCTCTATTTTAATTTTCTGCATAGAACTTACCACATAAAATATTTTTATTGTTTTGTATTGCCTCTGTTGGGCTTACCTGGTAGCACAGTGGTAAAGAATCTGCCTGCCAATGCAGGAGATGTGGGTTCAATCCCTGGGTAGAGAAGATCCCCTGGAGTAGAATATGACAGCCCACTCCAGTATTCTTGCCTCAGAAATCCCATGGACAGGGGATCCTGTGGCCTACAGTCCATGGGGTTTCAAAAGAGTCAGACACAACTTAGCGACTAAACAACAAGAACAATTGTTTTTATCCCTCCAACTGTATGAGCTTCATGAAGGCAGGGACTTTGTCAGTATTCTTCAACACAGTATCACCAGTGCCAAGGATATATGAGAATTTATACCAAGATCAAAAGACATTGATCTGGGCTGCCCAGACGGCACTAGTGGTAAAGAACCTATGTGCAAATGCTGGAGATATAAGAGACAAGGGTTCAATCCCTGGATCGGGAAGATCCCCTGGAGAAGGAGATGACAACCCACTCCAGTATTCTTGCCTAGAGAATCCCATGGACAGTGGAGCCTGATGGACTACAGTCCATAGGGTTGCAAAGAGTTGAACACCACTGAAGTGATTTAGCACAGATGACATTAGAGTTGTCTACAGAGACAAGAACTAGGCAGGAAGAGGAGTGAAAGGATGAGAATGTTTGAGAATCAGTAGCCTACACAAGATGCAGTCTTCGTAGGCTTAAAGTCTTTCTCTAAGACATAAAGTCTAGTTTATAGTAGTTGTCAAAATCCATGCTGTAAATACTCCTGCCATGGCCAATTTTAAGCTACCAACATGACATCACCATTACATAGGACAGTATTATGGTAGGACATAATACACCATTGCATTATACCATTTCCACTTATACAGATAAGATAAGATATAAATAAAAGTATGGATAATTGGAAAATGAAGTAAATAATTGATATGTTTTTAGTATTTTATTTTGTTTTTAGCATACTTAGCATACTTTTGGTTTTGCATACTTATTCTAAGTTTTTATAACTTAATTTTTAACAAACAGTTCACAAAATTTCTGAATATTTAACAATGAGGTCTCATGAACTAAAGCCAGTAGAAGCTGACTCTGTCTCACAGTTGGGTCTAGTAAGATGAAATGGAAGGAATGGTTTGCCTACATTTGATAACCATTGTTTTAAGTCAGTTCCAGTCATTGCAAGTAAACTTGCAATTACCAATTTTTTAAGTTGTCAATGGATTAGAGAAAACACAAGCAATCCATGACAGTATTGATGACATAGGAAAAAGGCAAAGTAATGATAGAATTAACATTCAAAATGATTGTAAATTGGGAAAGGTCTACAGGGAACAAGTTCAAATCAGTGTCATTAACTAGGAAGTCTTCATATTAAAGTTGAAGGACTGTCTCTGTGTGAATAATACTGAAGGTGATTTGAGAGTCATGGTAGAAGAATGCAAATCTAAGATTGAAGTGCAATTTTAAAAAAAAGTGTGGCAGTTAAATTCTATGCCATGTCATGCTGCTAATGTCACCCTAATTGGAGAATGCCTGATTCATTCCTCATCAGAGTGTGAAGTTCTCAATTAAAAAAAAAATTATAAATGGGGAATTTATAAATGGTTCCATCAAAGAGCTAATGGGATCCTTGAGAAAAGAGTTTATACATTTGAGAAAACAACTGATAAAAATTAGGAATATTCTTAGGAGAATTATAATTCTTAAATAATTTTCTGACATATAAAAGATTTTACAAAAGGGACATATACCATTCTCTGAACTTATAGTCTATATTATTTCCCTTTACTGGTAATCAAACCAGAGATAACAGAATCTACCAAATAGGTAGGAGGGCTCAGATAATCTTGAAAAGAATTTCAAAAAGCTAAATACCTTTGTAAATGAAGGAGAAATACGGCTAGTCTATCTGAAGGACAAGATACAGAAGATCTCTTTTGGTCTTAGAGTGTAAATTCTGTTTTTCGTAAGTCCTAGGATGAAACCTCTGGACCAAGAGCTTTGTTAGACACACTCCATGGCACGTAGGTTACTGGTATTTCCATATCGATTAGAGAAGGAAAGTTCAGCTCCAACTCAGCAGTGTCCATGTGACAGCTGTACTAATGCTTTGAGTTAAGAATACTGAAGAGGTGAAGGAAAAGGGAGAAGGAGAGAGAGAAAAGAGAAAGAGAGAAAAGGAGTAGGTCATGATGGAATGGTTTAAGGCTTTTTGAAGTAAAGAAAATGCATTAGGAAAAAAATGAATACAATTCATACTATGTAGAGTAAAATAAACCTTCCTTCCTAATAAAACAAGTTTTGCTTAAAATAGACACTATTAAATTCAACCTGTGGAAAATAAACTGTTCCTTTTCCTCTCTCTTAGGGAAGCTTTGAACAATCTAATAACATTTTCAAAAACTAACTGCCAACTGCCCACACCTCTCCATCCCAGTTGCTGACCCTCCACAGTAAACTGTCATTAACTTAGTAAATAAATAAGTGCTTAATAAAACAGTAATTGGGTGAATGAAAGAATGAGTGAATGAATATAGACTAGTTGAGCTCTTCTTTTGAGAAGCCACACGGCACAATAGAGTAAAAAAAAAACGCCAAACACCAAGACTATGGTCCTGTTTTTGCTACTTCTTAGCCAGGTAGTCTAGAGGATTTCAATTAATCTCAACAAATTTCTGTTTCCTCATTGGAAAAGAGCCTTACAACACAACCATACAACTGATAGTTTGATTTAACCGCCATTAAGTGAGCACCAACTTTGTGCCAAAGATCATGTTTATTACTCAATCCCACAACAATTCTCATAACCATCCGAAGTAGAAATGTTTTCATCTGTTTCCACATCTATTTTCATCATTTCAACTTACCATAGATAGGCTTAGATTGAGACTGCCCCACATTATAATCCCAGAGGCACCTAGAGCAACGATCTCACCAACCGTATTCACAAGGTCACCCTGGCAAAGGTGATAGGGAGAGTTAACAGGGAGGAATACAATCAAATGTTACACATAGGACAGTAACGCCAAACCAAGAGTGCTGACCCAACAATACTTACGTGTTTCTCCACTGTTCATTTCTATCTTTTATGCCACCACTGCCCTACTATAACAAAAACATGAATTTTCTGCTACTATTTTAATTACTCTTATTGACAAGAGTGGAGGCCCATAAAAGGAGCTGAATTAATACATTGTCTATACTACCCAATTCTCTATGGTTGCTAAGAATATTGTATGATTACATTAAAAATGAAATATATTCTTATTTTACATTCATATAAGGATGCAGAACTACCTAAAGAGTATTAAAAGCTAAATTTTACTCCCTTCAAAAGTGATATTCCATTCCACTAAACACCATTTGTGGACAATATTCCATAGCCTTCTTACCTTGCTTGATTTACTTACCTGAGAAAGGTATGTTGAAGACCCATCAGTAAAAACTGGGCGGGCATATACAAAAACCGGAAGTGGACTTTCAACACTCGCTATTTTAGACAACCGAATGGCTTCCTGGACACGGTTGCGAACATAGAAGGCAGCTTTTGGAGTAGATTTTAACTTGATATTCAAATAAACAGAAGGGAAAAGGGCAGTGCTTTCCTTCCACAACCAGTCGAGATCATCATTTCTCTTTTTTTCTAAATCAGGGCAACTTCCATTGTAAGCAGGATGGTTATAATTATGATTGTAACAATCAGGAAAAAGATAATAACCCCATAAGTGATTTGGCCGAAGTAATTTTCCCAATTTTAAAGTCTCTTGCATGAAATTCTTTCCTGCCGTCTCAAAATCCACTTTTGCAATCTTGGAAGCCTCTGGGAAATTGAGTTGCAGATTTTTTTGCAGAACCAACTCAACAGACTCATCCCTGTAAACATCTTTAGGTTTCCAGTTTCTTGCCCAGGTAGGCCTCCAGTTTTCCCAGTCAATGACCGCCAAGCCCACACTGTCATTTGGTATGTAATAGGCAATGTCGTTTTTTGCTTTCTCCAAATGATTTTTTAAGTTTCCCAACTGGGGAATTCCTCCGTGTACGGTGTTGCCCGTTTTTTCGTCTATATGAGGATAGTAGCCGAGTCTATCAGCATAAAATAATGTAATAAATTGTCCCGTAGCACTTTTTTGGGGGCTTCCTCTTACAGAGAAGAGTCTCAGATCTGGTGGTAGTTTGAATCTTTTGTTAACACAACGTTCAACTGGGGCATTCCAGGCCCAGAGGAAAGAAGTGTTTGAAATAAGAGGGGGTGCTCTGAAGTCCAGAGCCAAACAACATGGAAGCAGAAGGAAGGTGAACACTGCCTGGGGTGTTCCACTAGACCCAACAAAGCTCCTAAAGGAGATATACTGGTGCCTTAGCATTCTCATCACAAAGAGTGATGACCATGAAAAGCACTTTTTTCTCCTACACGCTTTGATTTATCTAATATTTGATGCAAGATATGAACACAGAGAGAGTGGAATGAAGCCACTTTGATGGATAAAAATGAATAATGATGATTTACATTTAAATATTCTTCTTCCTTCGTATTTAGGAATGTTTTGCAAGTTGCTTCATCTGTAACTGAAAAAAAATTAATAACAATAAATGTAGAATGTGTCATTACACTACATTTCCATGTCAGAGATTGTAAGCTTCACAGTCAAGTTCTTGACTTGAAGTGCAGGGAGTTTAATTCAATGTTTGAAGATGAAGGACTCCTATGTTTGCATTAATAAAATTATTTTCTCTTGTGTGTGATACAGATCATATAGTGACTAATACTTGTCTCATGTTTCCAAATCACTGCTGAACCTACAGAGACATGAAGGTGGCTGTTTTACCATGTGCCTTCCTAGCTGGGGAGAATGGTGCACCAAACGATGCCTTAGCGACAAACTGGTAAAAATAAATTCCAAGTTGAACCTCAATTTGTTATTTCTTGAAAGAACATTTTTTAGTGTTCTGCCAAAAAGTGGGAAAAAACCTCTCATGGAATGGTGAGATTTTACCATTATTTTTTTTCCCCTTTCTTAAGGAAGGCAGGTAGAGGAGGAGGTAAAAGCCACTTCTGCCAGAGGAAATAAGTCAAAAGTTTGCTCAAAACTATTGAATCAAATAAAATCTCCTTTTGAGGAGTATATTGAAGTGCTATTTTAACAGTGCTCCATACTATATCAAAGTAATGTACATTCGTGTTTAAAGTTAATAACATATTTTATGACTTTATGTCTTCCAGTAAAAGGATTGGTTCTGGCCTACCTCATGAAAAGGAATATATGCACTTTGGCCTTTTATAGTCTTCTATAATTGAGATTGTATTATATCATTTTGATTGTCACAATGTGAAGTGTTAGGGCACATTTTGTGGTACGATAAAACAATCTGAGTCAAGGATAAGAAATTAAGCTATGTATTATTTAACATTTGGTATTTGTAAAAATTACCAGCAAGAAGACATATTTAAATGTTCTGTGATTCTAGAAGGAAACTAGAATGTTGAATTGGATTACTAGCATACTGCTATGTAACTGTATAATGAGAATTTAACATTTTTCCCATGAACATGTGGTCTTACCATAGATATCCGCTTATTCCCATTGCTGAAAAAGCAATTACTCTAAAGAGACCACCACAGACAGAATAAAATAAAATCTTAAGAACCATTATAGTCTCTTGCTTTGAAGAAAATGGATTTTCCCTGCTAATGTTTAAAACAGGTAAAAGAACTAAAAATTGTCACAGTTTAAGCACTTATAAACTTTCTTACTTAGGACCTAGAAAATCTTCACCTAAAGTAGCATTGGAGGAAACACTTACTCCTTGAAACTACCAATACAAACACCTGAATGGCAGCTAGTGAGACAACTACATGGAATAAAGAAAGGATTAGGTTAAACTTGTTGAAATAATGTTCAAACCTAATTTCCACATGATCATTTTATATAAGAAAAGCTTGGGGACGAATGAGCCTAATGGGAAGATCTCTACTTACAGAAATTGTCAAAAAAGAACAGACACGTCCATCCTTCATTGTGAATTTAAACTTTAAAAAAGTAACAAAGCTGTGACATTTGAAGGAGGATAGTTACTCTAATGGGTTGAACAGTGCCCCCCTAAATGCAATTCCACCTCAAACCTCGTAAGAATATGACCTTATTTGGAAATAGAGTCTTTGCAAAAATAAATAGTTAAAGATATAAGATGATATCATCTTGGAATTAGAGGAGGCCCTAAATTCAGTGACTGGTACCCATATAAGAAGAGTAAAGGGTACCAAGATGTAGGGAAGAAGGCCATGTGACTATGAAGACAGAGACTGAAGTAACACAGCTACAAACCAAGGAATGCCAAGGATGCCCTGAGCCAACAGAAGCGAGGTAAGACAAGGAAAGATTCTTTCCTGGCGTCTTGAAAGGGAACACAACCCTGCTGACACCCTGATTTGAACTTTGACCTCCAGAACTAAATCATAAATTTCTGTAGTTTTAAGCCACTAAGTTCATTGCTATTTGTTTCAGCAACCCTAGAAAACTCGTTCTAATCACCAAAGGTAAAAAGGGTTGTAGTTTCTACAAGTTTCTTTTCTGAAGCCAGTTTCATCTTCAAGATTAAAAATTAGCATGTTTATATGCATCATAATGTAACTTTTACTCAAACTGACCTAATTATAATAAACCAATGACAGAGCCAGAACCAGAAACTACATCTTTCAGACTCATTCTGTGGAATAAAACCTTCTTGAAGTCTTCAGAGTTTAAGTAAAACTCCATCCTTTGGGCCACCTGATGATCGTCAACCTAATCTCAAATGTCACTGTTTCACATGCACAGCAAGATGTTTGGTATCTGTGTGAGCTAAGGCAATGACCAGAGGCAAAAGCCCATGAGGCCAGGAAGACTCACTTGAGCTTGAAACTGATGCAGGTTTGAGTTTCAGTGGGAATAGCTCTCTGTGTGTGTGCTCAGTTGCGTCAGACTCTGCTACCCCTCAGACTGTAGCCTGCCAGACTCCTCCATCCATGGGATTCCCCAGGCAAGACTACTGGAATGGGTAGCCATTCCCTTCTCCAGGCAATCTTCCCGACCCAAGGATCGAACGCACGTCTCCTGAATTGCAGGTAGATTCTTTACTGCTGACCCACCGGGGAAGCCCTAGGAAGAGATCTACAGGAATTTAATTTCTCCAAGCAAATAGACAGATAGTTGGGACACTGCTGTGTTAATACATAGGTGAGAGAAAAGAATGGAAACAGGAACATTCTTAGGTCTCAAATACAAAGGCAAGATTGAGAAATCACAGATCAGAGGTTTCTGACTCTGGTCAGAGAATTAAATGGATTACATTTAGAGCAGAAACTTCGAGGTTCTCAACGTTCACTTCTGAGACCCAGTTAAAGGAACTAGCCTAAGTCCAGAGCTTTATGAGAAGCAAAGAGCATATGTGGACTAGCTGGGATCTTCATTGTCATAAGCAATTCTTGTTAATAAGAATAAGTCATGATATTTTATAAGTAATGTGGCCAGAAATAGAGAATAAACTTGATTCAATAAGAGAAGTTAATGACCTTTGTGGCTGACCTTTGTGGCTGCATTCCATCCACTCTTTTCCCTTTATTATTATCGTCACCAGTATTCTTTATTATTCATTCCTTCTCCTACTTTGTCTCGGGTTTGTCAGTATCTCCCACAGATTAAATTTGCACAGACGAGACCCTCAAGGCTAAAGAAATTGCTAATTCTTAATCTGTGTGTCCCCTGCAAGGTAAGTTGCTTCAGTTGTGTCCAGCTCTTTGCAATGCTATGGACTGTAGCCCACCAGGCTCCTCTGTCCATGGGATTCTCCAGACAAGAATACTGGAGTGGATAACCATTTCGTTCTCCAGGGGATCTTCCCGACCCAGGGATCAAACATCTCTTATGTCTCCTGCATTGGCAGGCAGGTTCTTCATCCCTAGTGCCAACCTGGGAAGCCCCTAGCAAGCACAATTAAATGCCAAACAACCTCCAAACCCAGAGTGTTAGTCTTCAAAACAGCATATTACAGAACTTCTAATTTTTTTCACCAAAAGCCATACCTCATTTTCCCTAAAAGCTTATGCAGTACAATTTTAAAAGACAACTTATTTTTGAAGCACCTTTAAAAGTTTTCCTCTAAGAAGCCAATAGGTTAGAAACTGTTTCAATCTATTAGCTCTGCAGTGTTTAACCTACTGGGTGAGAAAAGGCAGCTCTTTGCCCAGTCAGTTAAAGAAAGACTTAAATCTTTTGAGATGTTATTGTATGATGGGGGGAAAGGGGCTTTTTTGGGTGTGCCTGTACATGTGTGTATATGTTTGAATATGTGTGTGTTTGAATCCTGGAAACTCAAGTGCCTCCTAACCAAGAGGGTTAGCAATGATGGTAAATTAACATAAGAATGCTATAAATTTTTCTATTAGCATTTGAAATGAGTTTGAGAATGCAATGATAGAGCAAATTCTCATTTGCAATAATTTTGATGTGTTTTGTTAAATAGTGACAAATTTCTGTAGTATAAAATAGATGAAGAATGGACTCAAGGCACCCATTTCAAGGAAATACACCATTCACTGCAAAGGTAATCTCTCCTTACAAAATTAGTAAAAAGAATTAGATTTCACCTTTACAAAATGTATAGCTATATTTGATATTTGTTAGCTA
Organism: Dama dama; assembly: GCF_033118175.1. NCBI lineage: Eukaryota > Metazoa > Chordata > Mammalia > Artiodactyla > Cervidae > Dama > Dama dama. Next base: position 84,054,861 of record NC_083698.1, on the reverse strand, counting down.
AAGGGAAATATTAATTTTCTGAATTCTGCTCCTTAAAATGGGAAGGGAGAGGAGAAAAAGAAGAACCAAGTAAATAACAAAGTTCTTCAGAAGGAGTTCTGAAACTCTAACTCTATTTAATGGCTGTAGTGGACCACAGAGATGTAATCTATACATACTCACTTTATGCAATAAAAGTTTGTCCTATTGTGCCATGATAAAATCAGGGAGTAATATTAAATTCTAAATATTGAAACTGTAAGCAAAGTTATATTGTTACTTTGTAAAAGATATAAATATTTCAGCTTTGGAAAATGCTTGGTAGGTCAATACCTGGGACAATGTTTAATTGAAAATAACAAAGCAATTTCATCTTATTCTTAGACAAAAATCCCTTTGGAAAGAGTATGAATGTGCTTATAAGGACTTTCTGTGTCCAGAATACCTTTGCAGAATCCAGAGGCCTTGTAAAAGAAGTACATAATATACCTTTAACTGTAGGATTAGGTTATTGTCAACTTTCTAAGCCACTAGTTGATACACAATAGATACACATGGGAATTAGTTATTAAAGAAATGAACAACATACTTTGAATTTCAATAAGCTCAAAATCATGGCTTATGGTAGCACTTTAAAATGAAGATCTTTAAATAAGAACCAAAATGTATCATCCAGAAGCCAGAGAACTGTCAAAAACCAGAGTAAGACAGTAATTAAAGCAGTAAAAATAAATTTTATGAAGACAAACTACTGCAATAGGGGAAAAGAGACTTCAGTATACAACTGGGCTCAATTTTTGAATACAGAAGGACTTTAAGAATTTATAACCGAGGAACAGAGGGCTGAGGGTGGTGAATAGGTATAAAATTACTAATGGAAACATCAGGGCTATGGGGAGTCTGGCTAAAGTCACCTGACAGGATTCTTGCTGATGCAGGCCAGGTGGTCAGAGGTCACGTGGGGGTGGTGGCAGATGAGGAAGCTGCTACACGTCCCAGGGATCAGAGGAGGAGGATGAGGGATTCATGGTAAGCTGCCTTCAGAAGGTTCCTGCTAGAATTGGACTCTACAAGGAAGGCTACAGAAGAAGCCCAGCGTTTGAGGCAGTGGTGAAAAGAGACCTCAGTGAGCCTGACACGTAGGGTCCAGTGGAGAATCTGTCAGCCCCCTGTTTGTGGATGCAGAGTGAGTTAACCAATTAATGAAATAAATGACTCTGACGTACCTGGAATTTCAGTAAACTCAAAATCATGGTTTGTGGTGACTTTAAAATGAAGATGTTCAAATAGAATAAAAAAGAAGTGTAGCATCCATAAGCCAGATTTCAAACATTACTCAGAAAACAAGTATGTCTTCTATAGCCAAGCATGACTTCCTGACACACCCAGATATGACTGAAATGAAGTAATTGAACATTGGAATAGAGCCATGAAGAGTCCCTAAATCCTAGAGGCTAATTAGAAGCACAGTAGCTCCTGTCAGACCCCAGGCTGAGCACCATGACTCCTGACTTGCAGTCATCCCACCAACATTCCATCATGTAAATCTGGGACCAGGGCTGGTTCTTCTGTGGTTCCAACGGCTCAGCTGCCTGATACTGATGGGCAAAGGGGGCTTAGCAGGTTGGAGTTCAGGGCACACAGCCTGCCCCCAAAGATGCCAAAGCTGCATATTGATTATTTATAATTAAAGTTACTTGGAAAGCAGCACATATATGCCCTTTGATCCTTCTTTGTCTCCCTGAATACAGGAGATAAATCTCCCCTGTGAGGGCTGCTAATAGAGACATCTTTTTCACCAGGGATAATTCATTTCAGGGTTGAGAAGCCCATATACACAAACCCTGTTCCTTCTCTAATAATTTACTTCCCACGTCTAAACTTTCCTTAATTTTCTTATTAATTATGTCTCCAGACCTAAACTTTATCCTATCCAATGCTCACAAATTTATTCTTTACATAAAAGATATAAAAGCTGCCCACTTTTGATCACTAAGCATCATTTTATGATCTCTGGTGTACATGAAATTAATTTTTCTCCTGTTAAACTATCTTGTGTCAATTTTATTACCTGTCCATGCACAAAAACTCAAGAAGGGTAGCAAGGAATAGTTTCCCCTTCTGGACAATACCAGTCAAGTTCAAGTTCAGGAAGAATAATGAACACCTCCAATCTTACCAGTGCTTTGCACAATGAAATTCACAACAGTAAAATAGATATAACATGGGCTATGAGTTTGCACTTGGCCTCCTATTAGCCATAAGCATTGTTTCTCCTCCTTTGATGAGTCAAATGACTTTTGGGTTTTATTTCTCTGAATCATCAAAGTCCCAGTTACTAAACCTTCTACATATGGGATTGTAGCATAGGTCCAAATGGTCACTATAGTCTAACATAAACAGAAAACACCTGTCTATTCATAAATTTCCTTTCTCCAAAAACAAGAGGGACCTAATGGATTTAAATGTACGTGAGCACATTTACTAAGGATGAAGATAAATACTGTTAAAGAAAAAGATGAGCACAGCTTCAGAAGACAATACAACAAACAGATGTTTTCATCATATCTGTTTAAGATATCAGAAGATATCAGGTTTCTACATGGAGCACCCAGGATGCAGACTGAATTTTTCTTCTTAGAATAGAGGACTGGTTCAAAAATGTTGTCAGAATTTTAAGTGGTTTAACATTTATCACCCTAAAAACCACGTTCTTCAGTCTACCATAAGAATGCATAACCATGCTTTGCTTTTGTGAAAGCAAAACCATGGCTGAAGTCTCAAGCAAATAGATGACTTCTCAGCAGGAATGTGTGACAGTCCAGTCTAGGCCAGCTTTTCAGCCAAGATGTAAACAAAAATAAAACTCAAATTTTTCAGTGTGCATGAAAGCTCTGTTCCTTTGAGGGAGAAGTTTGGGGAGTTACAGGTTCTCACAGACAGAACTGATTCTATATGGGAATTCTGTATGTCTTATTCCAATGAGATCCTGCTGTGTACCTCTCATGTTAATCATTCTTAGATTTTAAAAATCTCTATTACAAGCCTAGGGGTATACCTCTATATGACTGTTCCCACTGTGCAGACTTTCCAACTATCAACAGATCTGACTACTGAAGTGTTAATCTCTGATCGCCACCAAGGCTATTTTAAGTGTACCAAAGTGGTCAGAAAAATTGTACTTATTTCTTAGCACCAACCACAATTTCTGTTCAAATTTGAAATGTCTGCATCCCTCACAGACTGTAAATTCATTATTATGTTCCAATTTCCAGTACTGTGCCTGTCATGTAGTAGGAGGTCCCTAAGTACTTAATTGAGTGGGTGAATAAGTGAATCTATCTGTTAATCCTTTTATCAGATTATTTTTTTCCTTTCCCTAAGTTTCACTGCATCAGTTTTATTGTCCTACCATTCTCCCTGGCTTCCCTGGTGGCTCAGTCAGTAAAGAATTCGCCTGCAATGCAGGAGACTTGGGTTCGATCCCTGGGCTGGGAAGATCCCCTGGAAGAATCCACTTGCCATGGGAAGTTCCCATGGCAATCCACTCCAGTAATCTCCAAGCCTGGAGAATCCCCGTGGACAGAGGAGCCTGGTGGGCTACAGGCCATGGGAGTCACCTAGAGTCAGACACGACTGAGCAACCAAGCCCAGCACAGCACATTCTCCCAAAGGCAAGTTCTCTATTGGATAATATTCAGTTTATCTGCAGCCACTATGGGAAACAGTATGGAGATTCCTTAAAAAAACATACTTGGGAAAGGAGTAGGTCAAGACTGTATATTGCCACCTTGCTTATTTAACTTTTATGCAGAGTACATCATGCATAATGTCAGGCTGGATGAAGCACAAGCTGGAATCAAGATTGCTGGGAGAAATATCAATAACTTCAGATATGCAGATGATACCACCCTCATGACAGAAAGCAAAGAGGAGCTAAGAGCCTCTTGATGAAAATGAAAGAGGAGAGTGAAAAAGCTGGCTTAAAACTCAACATTCAGAAAACTAAGATCATGGCATCCAGTACCATCATTTCATGGCAAATAGATGGGGAAACAATGGAAATAGTGACAGACTTTATTTTCTTGGCTCCAAAATCACTGCAGATGGTGATTGCAGCCATGAAATTAAAAGACGCTTACTCCTTGGAAGAAAAGCTATGAGAAACCTAGACAGCGTATTAAAAAGCAGAGACATTGTTTTGCAGACAAAATTCTGACTAGTCAAAGCTATGGTTTTTCCAGGAGTCATGTATGGATGTGAGAGTTGGGCCATAAGAAAGTTGAGTGCTGAAGAATTGATGCTTTTGAGTTCTGGTGTTGGAAAAGACTCTTGAGAGTCTCTTGGACTGCAAGGAGATCAAACCAGTCAGTCCTAAAGGAAATCAGTCCTGAATATTCATTGAAAAGACTGATGCTGAAGCTGAAGCTCCAATACTTTGGCCACCTGATATGAAGAACTGACTCATTGGAAAAGACCCTGATGTTGGGAAAGATTGAAAGCAGGAGGAGAAGGGGAAGGCAGAGGATGAGATGGTTGGATTGCATCAATGACAGATGGACATGAGTTGAGCAAGCTCCAGGAGTTGGTGATGGACAGGGAAGTCTGGTGTGCTGCAGTCCATGGGGTCGCAAAAAGTCGGACAAGACTGAACTGAACTGAACTGATGACACAGCAATCCCACTACTTGGCACATAAGCCTGAGAAAACCATAACTGAAAATGACACGTGTATCCCAATGTTCACAGCAGTACTGTTTACAATAGCTAGGGCATGGAGGCACGCTAGGTGTCTATCGACCGATGAATGGATAAAGAAGATATGTATATACAGTGAAATATTACTCAGCCTTACAAAGAATGAATTTGAGTCAGTTCTAATGAGGTGGATGAACCGAGAGCGTATTCCAAATGAAGTAAGTCAGAGAAAAACAAATATCGTTCATATATATGGAAATTAGAAAAATGATATTTATGAAACTATTTGCAGGGAAAGAGTGGAGACGCAGATGTTGAGAATGGACTTGTGGACACAGTGGGGGAAGGAGAGAGTGGGGTGTATGGAGAAAGTAGCATCAATATATATACATTATTGGGTGTAAGATGGATAGCTGGTGAGTTGTTATGTAATGCAAGGAGCCCAACCTGACTCTCTGTGGTGACCTAGAGAGATGGGATGGAGGGAGGAAAGGGAGGCTCAAGAAAGAGGTGATATATGTGTAATTATGGCTGATTTGCTTATTGTGTGGCAGAAACCAACACAACATTGTAAAGCAGTTATCCTCCAATTAAAAGATAAATTAAAAACTCAATTTGTCATATATTAAACATTAACAAGATAGAGTTGAGGATGTGACAAACTATCATTTTTAAGTAACAGTAGCTACATTTTATCTTGTTATATGGAAAGTAAAATGTATCTTAGAGGTTACAGTTAGCAGGACCTTTAAATGTAATCTTACTCTCTCAGAAATGCTCCAAATTGCCACCATTATCTCTAGTTAGTGATGTGATATAGTCCAAGATTAGAATACAGCACACAGATCAGCAGTAGAAATATTTATTGGTGTTTTCCTTTAGAAAGACTTTTTTCTCTCTACTTCTTACATTTACTTTAACATTTTTTTCTGTCTTAACCAAGTCTTCCACTTGTCAATGGGTGAAGGCTGGTGACTTCAAAGATTAAGGCATCTAGATCCAGAAAAAGATTGAGTATTTGTTTCCATTTATAGCTTTATTATCCAATGACTAGATAGTTTAAATGATTCAATTTTTAGGTATCACTCAACTCTTTAAAAATACATTGGTATGGAACTTCCTTGGTGGTCCAGTAGCTAAGAATCCACCTTGCAATGCAGTAGACATGAGCTCAGTCCCTGGTTGGAGAACTAAAATTCCACATGCTGAGCAGCAATTAAGTCTACAAGCTTCAACTAAGACCCAAGGCAGCCAAATAAATACAATTTATATGTATATATATATATATATATATTTACATACACACACACACTGGTAATACTACTCCCAGCGTTGCAGGAATGATGTGTGAAATGACACCTATGAAGTATTCTTCACTAGAAGCTCTGTATTTCTGAAGTGTGGTGTTATTTCCTCTGTCTTACCTATATTATTAAATCTTGCTTATCGTGGTTCATTTGAATTTACCTCCAAACTGTAAGAAAGATAGCTGTAACTAGTTTAGAGAGAATTGTTTTTAACTTATGTGGTGGTTTAGTGGCTAAGTCACGTCCGACTCTTGTGACACCATGGACTATAGCCCTCCAGGTTCCTCTGTCCATGGGATTCTCCAGGCAAGGATACTGGAGTGGGTTGCCATTTCCTTTTGACTTATAGGAGCCCATAAAAGCCAATATATGTAGTTAGATTAAAGATATCTCTGGAAAAAATTAAGAATTGTGAATTCCTAGTCCAAGAACACCAAAGGAATGTTTACCATAGCTACTGAGACTGTTAGTACAGAGAATTTTGAGGGTAATAGCAGTAATCTATTGTTGTTCAGTCACCAAGTCATGTCAGACTCTTCGTGACCCCATGGACTGCAGCATGCCAGGCTTCCCTGTCCCTCACCACCTCCTGGAGTTAGCCCCAGTTCATGTCCATTGAATCGGTGATGCCATCCAACCATCTCATCCTCTGTTGCCCTCTCCTCCTTCTGCCATCAGTCTTTCCCAACATCAGGGTCTTTTCCAACTCAGTCAGATGTTCACATCATGTGGCCAAAGCACTGGAGCTTCTGCTTCAGCATCAGTCCTTCCAAAGAGTATTCAGCGTTGATTTCCTTCGAGATTGACTGCAGTAATATGCTGCTGCTGCTGCTGCTAAGTCACTTCAGTCAGAGTCTGACTCTGTGCGACCCCATAGACGGCAGCCCACCAGGCTCCCCCGTCCCTGGGATTCTCCAGGCAGGAACACTGGAGTGGGTTGCCATTTCCTTCTCCAATGCATGAAAGTGAAAAGTGAAAGGGAAGTCACTCAGTCATGCCCGACCCTTAGCGACCCCATGGACTGCAGCCTACCAGGCTCCTCCATCCATGGGATTTTCCAGGCAAGAGTACTGGAGTGGGGTGTCATTGCCTTCTCCGGCAGTAATCTAAGTCTCCTTTAAAGAATGCGGTCAATGAAAAAGGAAGAGTCATACCTAGCAAAATTCACTTAAAATTATAGAAATTCAGTAAAAGTAAAAAAACCCTTCATTTTTTTTTTTTCAGTAAAAAAAAAAAAAAAAATTCAGTAAAATTCAAAAAATTGCATTTACAATTTCTCTTTTCTCTCCACCTGTAGATTGTGAGACTGCTGATGGCTTGCCTCAACGAAGATCACAGACTATCAGTTGGAGGAAATACAAGAGCTCACTCAGTGCTTCCATAAGAGCATAGCTAATCTCTGCACTGAGATCGTCGCTGGTCAAAACCTACTCACAGAGAGAGCATCTCAGAGCAGAAACTAAATCACCTAAGTAGTCTGTGCATTTTAGGCACAAATCCAGGGTAACTGTAAACATGAATATCTAAGAAAGTGATGCTGAGTAGGCTTATCCCTAACCTTTCCCCCCCAAACTGTAGGTCACAAACTATCAGTGGAATTGATTTAATTGGTTGGAATGAGCATTTAAAGAAAATAAGTGAAATAGACAATCATAGAGTGGAATGCAATAAAATTGAATACAATGGGGCAGAATAGGAAACACAGAAAGTACTACACCCCCATACAGTAAGCATGAGTATGAATTTACAAACCTTTCTGTATATATTATACATGCATGCACTGGGTCACAGTGTAAGATGTATTTTTTACTGTGGAATGGATCAAACCACTTTGATACTTGAAAGCTTTCAGTCTGACACACTTGTATGCTGCATCCTCACTGCAGCTGTTTTCTAATTATGTGGCCTTGGGTAAGTTATTAATTCTCTTTAACCTCTTCAGCAACCACAACAGAATTCAGAGCTGTCTCGGGCCTCCTTCATGTCTGTAAATGAATAAACTACTGGACCAAGCAAGTTCGTTTTCTATGTGAGGACCAGCAGGCCTAGAATCTGGCTTCTCAACTTGGGAGCAATGTGACTTTGCCCAAACTATTTAACTTCACTCCACTTTAGTTTTTCTTGTCTTTAATTTTTTTTTTCTAACTGAAAAAATGTGGGTATTAATAGCAGCACTCTCACAGGTCTGTCGTGAAATTTTCGTTAGGTAAAGTGCACTGACCGCTTAACACAAAGCCCATGAATGGTTCAGAGCATGCTACCCCCAAAGGTGCCACTTTCCCATATTATTGTGATTATTTTGAGCTGAAGATGATGCGGCAACAGCAAATACAGACAGTCTCTCCAACTTCCCCCTTTCTTCCTGAAGATTTCCCACGTGAAATGTGTACTTTGTACCAGGAAGCGGGGAACATCTTATCACCAGAGGAAGGTAGTTGATGCCAAAATGGATCTGCACAAACCTATGAAAATGACCCTTATCTTCCAGTAGTTTCCCTCAGATATTTCCTAGTCACAATTTACTGCTCATCAAAGCTCTTTCTCTTTGTCTTGTCACTCGTTCATAATTTATCATTCTTTGTTGAAAAGATCTGTAAACTCTTGAACCTAACTTCTCCTTTGGGTCTCCCTTTTTGCTATGGAAGCTTCCATGGGCATGTAAACATATTCTATAAAGTTTGTATGCTTTTCTCCTGTTCATCTGATTTTTTTGCCAGTTGAATTCAGAGGCCCCAGTTACAGAACCTAAGAGGATAAAGTTCCTTTTCCACTATTACACCAGACACATAGTACATACCAAATAAATGGAAGCTGTTCCTGTTGTCATTATTAATAAAATCATCTCTTGTCTACACCCTCTTCTATATGAAGGGAAAGAAGAACATGAAAGAAAAGGAAACCCAAAGACCATTTAATGATTCACAGACCTGCTGACAATAAAACTTCCCTAGGAAACCACTCCCCTCCTCGCCCCAAATTTTTAATGTAAATGTGTGACCCACGGGCAGTTGTCCTGGTGGAAATGAAATACTAAGCACAGTCATAGTACAGAGAAGCCAGATCTAATGAGGGCACTGTGCCTCAGTTTATCACTGAAATATGCCCTGAGAGGGAGCCTACATGAGGTCTCCATGGATTCTGAGTTCTCCATGGGCTTTATCAGCACACCAGACCGACTCAAGACTTAGTGTGTCCTGTATGTTGCATTAATATGTCTTCCTCTCTTTTTTATTTGTTTGCCTCTTTGTAACTGGTGGAAAAGTCTACCAAGCCTGACTGGAATGTTTTTCTGACCTGTCAAATATGACTTCTTTTCAGTCTTTTAAATTGGATTATGGAATAAGCAAGTGGCATATAAGTAAGTAACATTTTAAAACAAATAGTAGCAGAATAAATTATTAGTATAGATTCCAGATCTTTTTACAGTGTTAGGTTTTCAAATATTAGTATGGCCAAACAGGCCTCTATTTCACAAGAAAGAAGGAAGAGTAGTTACCAAAAACCAAAGCAGCAATAGTTAACAGGAGTGTTTCTCAGCATCAAACTTACTTTGGCTGTTAACAGGTTTATTAGTTAGTTTACTACAACTACACAATAGGAGTCATCATTAATAACCATTATTATTGCTGTTATCAAAATAAATAATACACCTAGCACATCACATATATATCAAAGCATGTGACCGGTGCTATCAAAAAGAAAAGCCAACTACGATGTTAGCCTTCTAGTGGCATTACAAAGGTGCGTGAATAGTCCCTGTCATCTCTGCCCCTCTCCACTACTCCATAAAAAGCTGAGCACATTTACCCTTGTGGATGAGCACAGAAGTCAATTCTGTCTGTCTCCTCACCAAGAACAGAGGTAAACGGAGTCCCCTATGATTCCCACCTGAGACCAGAGAATTAGGAACACAGAGCTATTGTGACAGGCGACTAAGAATCTGGCGAGTTTATGACAGGATAGGAGTGCCCTTGAGGTTCACCAACTGGGAGAAGGCACAGGGAATTCAGAAGTCTGAGAAGACAGGGAAATCAGCCACAGAAATATCCAGAAATATTCGTAAGGATGGTAGGCTGCTCCACCTACCATTCTAAAGCAGGATTAGAATTTTTGCAGAATTTGAACCTAGTTTGAGATTGGGGGGTGGATCAACTGTGAGTTTGAGGGATGGGGATAAGAGCTTCAGAAGACCTACGGTTCTTGCAACAACAACAACAAGAAGTCAGAATAGATGGATAATAAGATAACTTCAAAGGCTTAAAAAGAAATTTCAAAGGCATGTGCTCACTTGTCAACATAATCATAAGGCAGTGGGTTTCCCAAGGTTGCATCTATTTAATACTTTAGCTCCTTAATGAATGTTTATAGTTTGGACAAAGAAAATTGTTTTTATTCATTTTTATGGCTTACTTGATTTTAATGCTTAACATATAATAGTTTTTAAAAAACCCAAGGTATAAGTAGTATTTATTGATGGCCTAAACTGCCATCAATCAAGTGTGAAATATTAGATTTTGAGTGTTAACGTGAGAATAGCAAGAGTTTCATCAAAATTAAAGAGAGTGTGTTCACAGGGAAGCGATTTCAACCAAATCTCTAAAAATCAGACAATTAACCATCGATCATGAAATTATCTAAGGACTTCCAGTAAACAGTTAATTATGGTATTTAAATATTTTAGTAATGCCCTGGTATAGGAATTATCTTCATTTCCCAAATGAAGAAATAAGCGTTCGAAAAAGATTAAATAACTGGCCCACCCATCCTAAAGCTAGAAAACCCAGTTCTAGCTAATTCTCATGTTCAAGCTCTGCCCAATGCTCTCTATTATATGAGCCACCATCATAGAGATGAAAATATGAGACAAACATAGGACATTTTCCTAAATGGATGCTTGAATATTTTAATTATCTAAGTAGATAGATGATGGACATCTTTCTGTTTGTATATTTAGCCATCATATGGCTATTAGAATTAACCTCACTTGAAAAAGGAATTAAAACTGTCTAAATATCTTCAAAGGTATGCGTTTAGTTAGACCCTAGTGCAGTTCTCTTGCCCCTAAACTATTATCTGCCTGTTTTTGGTTTAGATAACTTTTACAGAATTGTTAGTTCTTTTATTAATTTTTTTCACTCAGCTATTTGTGTGTGTGTGTGTGTGTGTGTGTGTATGTGTGCATTTACTCCAAATGATTAGGAGTGTCACTGTGGCAATTATGTCTTATGTTTTAAGTTAGTTTACTCAGTCTTGATTCAGAAAATGGAAATGCTCTATTTATATTTACTAACTTTCCACATCCTGGGACCCAGGAAGTGAGAACACGAAATCCTTTAAACTAAGAGTTCAACACTTAACCTAAAAGTAGAAGTGAGTTGAATTATTAATCTTTGTGGAGGTCTTTCATCTCCTGGTTAATGTTGTGACCTTCTAACTTTGCCAATAGTGATTAATTAAAGTTATATATTGAAGCCTTGTTCTATCTTCAAAGATATAGAATACAATTTTCATCATTTTTAAAATTTTGACCACACCACTCACTTTGTGGGATCTCAGTTCCCTGACCAGGGATTGAACTCGGGACCATGGCAGTGAAAGCACCAAATCCCAGAAGCCTTGTTCTATAACTTTCTCAAAAAAATGCCATGGAGAATGGGCAAGTTTGGGCCATCAGTACTGAGCCTACACACGTTTTGGGTATAAAGCACCACAAGGGAAAGGGAAAAGTTTAGTAGCTCAAGTCTGGTCTTAGCCCCAAACCTGAGAGGAGCTGAAGCGTCATTAATATTTTAACTTTTCTTCTTTTCTAGTCCCTCATTCTTCCTTCCTTCCTTCTCTCTCAGACACTCTACATACATTAACACCTTTAATGCTAATAACAACCTTATGAAGTTGGTTGTCACTCAACAGATGTCTCTCAACTTCTTTTTACCTCAGGCTGGGCAAATTTCAGTTTAGTCCCTTGGATTCAGATTTCAGAACCATTCTTAGTCCATTGGCAAAGTCCTGGAGAGCCACAGTGCAGAAGGTCAGGTGAAGAAAATAAACCAGTTGCATGAGGCCCTGTGGGTTCTTCAGCTCAAGAGAGTCATTTCATCAAAAGACTGGTTGGGGTGATGTCTAAGATGTTTCTGGCTATCTTCAAAGACATAGAATACAATTTTTATCATTTTTAAAATGTTGGCCACACCACTCAGCTTATGGGACCTCAGTTCCCTGACCAGGGATTGAACCTGGGGCCATGGCATTGAAAACACCAAATCCCAATCACTGGACCACCAAGGAACTCTCCCTTAGAATAAATATTTTTAATCTGAAGAAGCAACTCTAGAAAGTGCCTGAAGAGGTGTGACTGGAACCAAAGTGCCAAACCAGTGGTTTGGCTGACCCTAGGCTGTGTCCGGGACCCTCTGTCTCCTGTAGCGTTGGTCTGCAATCAAGTGTAGCCCTGGCAGCATCTAGACCATGACAGAGGCTCATACAGGGAAGGACAGAGACTGCTCCACACCTCAGCCCTGCCCCTTCCATAGTCCTTCTAGTGGTAAAAGTGGGGAGTCTCCTTTATTTCAGTCTAAAATCACTGGCACCTCAAATGCTTCCCCTTCACCCAGAAAATGGATTCTACTCTCAGCCCTGCTGTTCTCTCTAGGTTCTTGCTCTAATCTGCTGCTTCCCTCTGCTTGAGCTGTCCCAATGCATTCAGTTTTCCTCCGTGCCCTCGCCTTCACTTCCCTGTTCAGAGCATTCTGGTGGACACTCTAGTCTTCCATCTGCTTTGGATTGGAATCTGGTTTCTCTTCTGAACCATCTTAAGACATCTTTTGTCCTGCTTGGATTGGATAATCTCCACAACCCAAGTGAGGCTCCCCACCCTCCCGCCAAGATCTGTCATCTACTTGTTTGCAATCAGTTAAAATCTACTGCATGATTCTGAGCTCATCTTGTCCACAGCGTCAGCTCAAGTTTACTCCTTTCCTGCTCCAGTTCCTTAGCTAATTTACTTATGTTGTATTTTCATGAAGGAATAGTTTAATAGGCTCTCTCTGTGTGTTCATTGACTGCCTAAATGAAAATTTCAAATACTGCAGGGGGCTGTAGAGAAAGTGTTCTGGAATCACTGGGGCATCTCAAACCACACTACAAGTGCCAACTACTTAACGATTCATCTATTTAAAGTGAGGCATTCATCACATGCCAAGCACAGACATGGAGGATACCACATAGACCAGGATCTATTTTTCTGGAGTTTGCATTCTAATAGGAAGAAACAATCAATAAGAAAAACAGTAAACAAGTATTTTCAGACTGATAAATGCTGACTTAATCCATTTGACCTGCTATAACAAAATACCACAGACTGGGTAGCTCATGAACAACACAAGTTTATTTCTCACAGTTCTGCAGGTTGGCAGGCCTCAGATCAAGGTTCCAGCATGATCAGATGAGGGCTTGCAATCCTCACTTGGAGGAAGGAGTCTTGCAAACTCTTTGAGCCTTCTTTATAAAGGCACCCATCCTTCATGATCTAAATACCTCCAAAAGGCCCGCATCCTAATATCATCACAAAAGGCATTAGGAGGTCAGCATATGAAGATTGATGGGCACAAACATTCAGAATGCAGCAAATGTTACAGAATTCAAAGAGAAAAATGAGAAAGGGCAGTCAGAGTTGAAAAGACAATTCTTATTTATTTTACAGTGTATGATATATAAAGCTGACTCCTAAAGAGATTGTACCAGTTAACACTTCTTCCAAAAATTAGTGCTTATTCCCCATACCCAAACTACACTGCATTATTATGCTTTGCAGAGCCTTTGCCAATCTGAGTAATGTAAAAATGGTATCTCATTTAATAATAATTTGCTTTATTTTGAGAAACTGAGCTATGAATCTTTTCTTTGCTCTAAGTTTAGGTCCATCTCCTTTTCCCATGTTAGGCTTGAGTTGTTTTGAATCGATTTGCTTAAGAGCTCTTATCGCCTCAGTGCAGGTTCGATTCCTGGGTCAGGAAGATCCCCTGGAGAAGGAATAGGCTACTCCAATATTCCTGGGCTTCCCTTGTGGCTCAGCTGGTAAAGAATCCGCCCACAATGTGGGAAACCTGGGTTCAATCCCTGGGTTGGGAAGATCCCCTGGAGAAGGGAAATGCTACTCAGTCACTCCAGTATTCTGGCCTGGAGAATTCCACGGACTATACAGTCCATGGGGTCACAAAGAGTCGTACACGACTGAGTGATTTTCCACTTTCAAGAGCTCTTATATATCAGGGAAATGAGTGTTTTGTCACATGTCCCAAATGTGTTTTTCCAATTTGTTTTGATTTGTCTATGGTATTGTTTCCATGCAAAAGGCGAGCTTCTTTTTTCATGTTTTTTTTTTTTTTTCCTAAATATTTGGAGAGTAAATGAGATTCAGTTGGTATTCCCCTGTAGCAGACCCAAGGATGAGGTTTCATGTGCAAGTGATTTGAGGGAAGGTTTTTCAGGAAAAAAAAAAACTCTTAGAAAATGAAAGCCACAGAGGAAAGGGCATGAAGCTAAGAAAGGGTGCAGCTTCACGTAAAGTCCTGCAGGAGGCAGCATTAGCCTGACCATATCAGGGATCCATGTAAGGGCCGCAGGAAGCAAAACCACACTGATGGGAGAGAGGGAGGAGGTAAGCACAGTCAATCTGGGCGAGCGGATACACAACAGACAATAGAAGGGACCTTGGGGGAATCTGCCAAGCGTCTGTTAACATTGGGTGGGCCAAGAGTCAATGAAAGGATAGAATTAGAGAAGTTCAAACCCAGCATTTAATTTCAATGTGGATATATCTTAGTATTTACTTGTGATTATTAAATGAGATGACAGAAGGAATCCACCCACTCAGGACAATTTAGTCCATCCTGCTTTAGCCACTAATGATTAATCATGTCTAATGCATTTCCTCCTCTTCTTCACCTCTTTTTGGATTTCCACAGTCAGGCCTGATGGTGACAAAGTTATTAGGAAAATCAGTTCTCAATAAGTTGAAGGCCAAATAAATCACTGTAGATATTGATCTTGAGAGTTCATGAAAAGAGGTACTGGATTGAAAAGAAGATGCTTGGTCTCAGTTAAGGTACATGGAATTTGGTCCTGCACTATCCCTCATAAAAGACATCCTTGCTATATTTTTGGAGTAACTAGGAAATAGTCCCTGATACTGACTTTAATTAGTATCACAGATTTTTTTTTTTCTGAAGGATGTGTAGGGTCCACTAAGTAAATGTCTTCATTTCCTTGTGGAGAAAAATTTGATCTTGTAAGGTATTAAGTAGAGAGCATTGAAAGACTTACAACTTTTTTAGTGACAAACATTACCCAATTAGGCCTAGTGTCCCCTCTCAAATGTCACTCCCACATATGCCCATGTGTGTTTATGCAGATAAGTGATTCCCTAAGGAGGCTGGGGATTGGGTACAAATAGATAGTGACTGCTAATGGGCTTGGAATTTTTTGCTCGGGGTGACATCAGGATCAGTTCAGTCACTCAGTTGTGTCCGACTCTGTGACCCCATGGACTGCAGCACGCCAGGCTTCCCTGTCCATCACCAACTTCTGGAGCTTGCTCAAACTCATGTCCATCGAGTTGGTAATGCCATCCAACCATCTCATCCTCTGTCATCCCCTTCTCCTCCTGCCTTCAATCTTTCCCAGCATCAGGGTTTTTTCCAGTGAGTCAGTTCTTCACATCAGGTGACCAAAATATTGAAGCTTCAGCTTCAGCATCAGTCCAATGTTCCAAAATACGATAGGGTGATGAAAGCATAACTCTGTGAATAAACTAAAAACCATTAAATCATACACTTTAAATTGATGTAATACATGAGTTATATCTCCTTTAAAATGTTATAACTTTAAAAATTCTTTCTAAAGGAAAGCAACCCAAATTTTGACACTTAGAGTTCCCACACACTAAGTTTAACAACATACAAACTCATAATCAAAGGTTGAGCTTCCTGGATGACTCAGCAATAAAGAATCCATCTGTAATGCAGAAAATACAGGAATTGCCATGGGTTTGATCCCTGGGTAGGGAAGATCCCCTGGAAGAGGGCATGCAACCCACTCCAGTATTCTCTCCTTGGAGAATCCCATGGACGGAAGAGCCTGGCAGGCTACAGTCCATATGGTCGCACAGAGTCAGACACAGCTGAAGCACCTGAACACACAAAGGTTGCCAAACACACAAATAAATAAAATACCATGACTGAGGTCAGCAAGAATTTAAGATGTGTAGCTACAAAGTCATTCAGCATCTTGAGAAGCAGTGAGTCTGACAACTCTTGTCCCTCTCTTCTTTGTAGAGCAGAGCCTTGAACTATCTGCCTCCAGAGGGAAAAATAAACTAATATTTTTTAAAAAGAGTATAAGAGCAGATTTCTTAAATCCAGAGGGAAATATTGATTGCTAGAATATAGGCAAATTAAAATCGACAAATGCTCCTAGGTGAAAAGTGTGGCACCCTATTACAGTTAGGTGTACAAACACAGTGCAATCATTAGAAGATTAGAAATACATTTACTATATATATATATATATATATATATATTGTCTTGACAAAAGAATTTTAAGTTATTTGGGGGTTACAAAAAATTTGATTGCGGAAAATTTCTTTCTTTCAGTATCTGAATAGAACAAAATGTAGTAAGTGAAGGAGGTCTTGCCTGGTGGTCCAGTGGTTAAGAATTCGCCTTCCAATGGAGGGGACATGAATTCGATCTCTGGTTGGGGAACTGAGATCCCACATGCTGCAGGGCAACTAGGCCTGTGCATTACAACTGCTGAGCCCACTCGCTCTGGAGACCACGCCAACACAAGTGGAGAGAAGTCCCAGTGCAATGAAAGATCCAGCATTCTGCAGCAAAGATCCAATGTGTCATAGCTACGACCTGACACAGCGGAATAAATAAATAAGTGTATTTTAAAATGCAGTAACTGGTCTCAACAATGACCTAAGACTTCTACTTTCCAGACACAGAACAGAGTACTCTGTTCTAAGTTTCCACAATAAAAGTGGTACTTGAAATGAAAAACTGATGGTTCTTGGTCTCACAGAGAGGAACAAAGTGTCAAGTTCATAAACGAACATTCAGTAACATTAAACATTTTCCAAGTTCTTAAGATTAGTAATAAAGATAAAGGAAGAAGCAACTTTATATATTTAGTCGTCTGATAGAAACAAAAGGGATAATATTAATACGAGCGTTCACTTTGACAAAATACTTTCCCAGTATTAGATTTTATTCTATAATTTTAAATTATAATAACAATAGAGCTGCTGCTCAACATTTAGAATAAGCAAATAGCTTAAAAATTGATAGCTCTATATATCACTTTATATTTGATGTGCATGGCTTGGCAATGGTTTCCTCTGGTTCCCTTTTCTTAATGAGATTATTATGTCCTTGAACTTAGTCGGCCAGTCACTTATGGCTTTTATATTTGTGTACTTTAGAGTTCCATTCCCAACAGATGCTTAAGAAACTTTTGATTAGTTTAACTATCTCCGGGAATTCTTTCTAAAATGTAATCGGAAATGGGTAAGATTGAGTCTCCCTCATTATAATCAGAGAGAAGTCAAAATAAAGCCTAAACAAAACACTTGATTTTAGACTTCTTTGACATTAGCAGATAGAGAGCTTCCTCATTCCTTTTTAAGCTGAATGCTATCCCACTGTACTATTGAAAGTGCTTGGTAATACATTGGGTAAGGGATTTCTATGTGCCAGGTATTATGCTAAATATTTTATCTACTTGATATGATCAAAACTGTATAAAAGGGGAAAAGATACCATTATGATCTTCCTTCTGTCAAGGAGAACACTGAAGATCAGAGAGCCTGAACACCTTGCTGTTTCCATAAAGGGAAGTTAGGATGGTCCCAAGAAGCTGCGGCCATCATTAAACAGCTTTTAGAGGTGGACTTCCTGTCCAGGAGCTTTGAGCCAAATTAAACAGAGTCTGCAGCTGGGAGATCTGGAGACTGACAACATAACCAGTAGTCACAGCCCAAATTAATAAACACATATTAAGTTCATGGTCAAAAGCTGAATGGATATATTTGGATTCTGTTGCAACAAGAATTATGGTGAAGAGAAAATGTGGCAACTCAGATTCCAGGTTGCTCTCTTTTGCAAACTGGCTCTTTGACTTTGCCGAGTGATTTATTCTCTTCAGGCCTCAGCTCTTCGCAGGGGAGTTGAACTATGTGATTTCAGAGGCTCATGCACTAGGATAAGAAGAGAAAAATGCTGGAGAATGATTTGCAGTAACTATCAATGTGCAGAATTTAAAAAAAAAAAAAAAAAAACCTGTAACACATAACTTCCACTGATTCAAGTTTCTGAAACACTCATTGATTCATTCACTGAAGTATTTAAATTGGGCACCTACTGTGTGCCAGGCACTGTACCAAGTAGTGTTCTGGCAGTGAACAAAATGAAATCCTCATTTTCCTAGTTTACACTCTAGTAAGAGAAGACAGAAAATAAGCAAATATATACAACCTGTACTATGTCAGAAGGTAATAAATGCTAAAGACCAGAAAATGGACAAGGGAAACTGATGGTAAAGGGAAGTATCCCACCACAGTGCACTCTAGGCTCTTCCTTGAACATACCAGGCCCACTCCCAAATGTCCACTTCTGATACATTTGCCTGAAATACCCTCCCCCAAATATCCCCACAGCCAACTCTCTATCATTCAAACATTATCTGCTCAAAGCCACTCAACATATGAAAATCCACCCTCCTTGACTTTCTTCTATTTTTCCCATAGATCTAACATCTGATTCAAACTGCTTATTTGTGTGTTGAAAGTTTATCTTCCCAGAGAGACTATGAGCTCTACGAAGGCAAGGCCTTTTGTTTTGTTCAGGGTATATTTCAAAGCCCAGAACAGTACCTGATGAGAAGTAATGTTTAATATGTTGATTAATGTACAAATTAATTAATAGGTGAGTGAATGAATGAATTAGAAAGGTGATACAGAAATTGTCTTCTCTAATGAGGGGCTGATAGATGGGGAAACAGTGGAAACAGTAGCTGACGTTATTTTTCTGGGCTCCAAAATCACTGCAGATGGTGCTTGCAGCCATGAAACTAAAAGACGTTTACTCCTCGGAAAGAAACTTATGACCCACCTAGACAGCATATTAAAAAGCAGAGACATTGCTTTGTCAACAAAGGTCGATCTAGTCAAGGCTATGGTTTTTCCAGTGGTCATGTATGGATGTGAGAGTTGGACTGTGAAGAAAGCTGAGTGCTGAAGAATTGATGCTTTTGAACTATGGCGTTGGCGAAGACTCGAGAGTCCCTTGGACTGCAAGGAGATCCAACCAGTCCATCCTAAAGGAGATCGGTACTGGGTGTTCATTGGAAGGACTGATGTTGAAGCTGAAACACCAATATTTTGGCCACCTGATGTGAAGAGCTGACTCGTTTGAAAAGTCCCTGATGCTGGGAAAGATCGAGGGCAGGAGGAGAAGGGGACAACAGAGGATGAGATGGTTGGATGGCATCACCGACTCAATGGACATGGGTTTGGGTGGACTCTGGGAGTTGGTGAGGGACAGGGAGGCCTGGTGTGCTGTGGTTCATGGGGTCGCAAAGAGTTGGACACAACTGAGTGACTGAATTGAACTGAACTGAATAAGGGGCTGATGCTGTTATATAGCTGAGTCCTGTCTGACTCTTTGCAACCCAAGGGACTGCAGCACGCCAGGCCTTCCTGTCCTTCACCAACTCCCAGAGATTGCTCAAACTCATGTCCATCGAGTCGGTGATGCCATCCAATCTCATCCTCTGTAGTCCCCTTCTCCTACTGCTTTCAGTCTTGCCCAGCATCAGAGTCCTTTCTAGTGAGTCAGTTTTTTGCATCAGGTGGCCAAAGAATTGGAGCTTCAGCTTCAGTCTTTCCAGTGAATATTCAGGATTGATTTCCTTTAGGATTAACTGGTTTGATCTCCTTGCAGTCCAAGGGACTCTCAGGAATCTTCTCCAAAACCACAGTTCAAAAGCATCAATTCTTTGGTGTTCAGTTTTCTCTATGGTCCAACTTTCACATCCACACATGACTACTGGAAAAACCACAGCTTTGACTAGACGGACCTTTGTCGGCAAAGTAATGTCTCTGTTTTTTAATATGCTGTCTAGGTTTGTCACAACTTTTCTTCCAAGGAGCAAGTGTCTTTTAATGTCATGGCTACAGTCACCATCTGCAGTGATTTTGGAACCCAAGAAAATAAAGTCTGTCACTGTTTCCATTGTTTCCCCATCTATTTGCCAGGAAGTGATGAAGGGAATAAATAGTAAAAGTTTGATATTTAAAAATAAAAATTTAAGGAAAATTGTTATATCCAGATGGAACCTTAAAATAATTGAAATAATATTTATTAAGACTATGAATTAGCATGAAAATTGTAATGTATAGATAAATGAAAAACATAAGATGCAAAGGTACACATGTATTTTTATTTACAATCATGTTTAAAAAAGCATTTTTAGAAGAAAGGTTAGAAGGAAATATACCAAAAGTTACCAGTATATATTATAGTGATTATTGGTGATTTCCATTATTTCTTCTAGTTACAAATTTTCTATAAGGTTTCATATCTTTGATATGAAAATTAAAAAATGAAAATTTTTAAAAAGTTAATACATGATGCTACCTGTCTTTAGTGGTATTATAAAATTTTTTGTTTTGATTTGATTGTATTTTACATTTAGAAATTAGACTTTCACAGTGTCACAATGTCAGTAACCCCTGACAAGCAGGGACCCAGAGTTGAAAAGGCACACCTGTATCGTCTTTCATAGAAAGACAACAGAGGCAGAGGCGGAGGGTGAATCAACTCTCATGCCTTCCATAATAGCATCATATCTTCTTGAGTTTACCTTCCAAGTAGATCATCTCCAAAAGAAGGATATCCTATCAACTGAAACAAGCCTTTCAAGAGAACACATGCATAAGTGATTATATATAGAACATAACATCAGAAAGACAAAATTGCCCCAGACTCTGCTTTTTCCAAAGTGTTTCCATTACTTTGGTGGTCAAGAAGGATAACTGAAGATCAGTAACATGGTATTAATAGCTGAAGTATGCATGAGATGTGTTATCCCATTTATTCCTCAGAACAATTCACTGAGTTAGGAATTATATTAACAAATTTCAGGTGCAAAAGGACTGAGTAACCTGCCCAGAGTTACAAGACCAGAAGGATAGTGAAACAGTGATTCAAATCAAACTTAAACTGATTCTAAAACCGCTACCCTAAACTCATATATGGGGACCAAAATATTGAGTGTTTCTTAGTAGGATCCCTTCACAATTGCACTTCTGGGTCCCTTAAATGTTGTTTACTAAAGTATATTTTAATTAATGATTTTGGGTTACTAGCATGGCTCCAGTTGCTACATCTAGAGCAATGTCAGCCTAGGCAAGCATGAATACTATCCTGAAGTCTTTCCCTGTATCTACGTGACCAGCGTCTGTGAGGGAGAGACTCATGGTGGGTGAGAGAGGCGCCATATTGGAATAGATGTCTTCACAGGGAGTTGACTGCAGCTCCCCTCGCCTCAGTTCCCGTGCCCTTGTGAGAAGTCACATCAGCTACTGGTTCTGCATTCATCGAGCCCAGGCAAGAAGAAGAAGCCAGAAGAGGTTTGAACATAGGCTTGAACAGGAATTCTGCATTTGATCCTCTTCAATGGACCAGATGACCAGGTCACACCCTGAGGTGACCCCATTTGTTAAATCAGATAATTGCTTAGTAACATATACTTAAGTAAATTGCTAGCTGGAAAACCAGTCTTTGAGCTCAATAATTTAGTATTTATGTGTATGCTTTTATGTATCTATATTCATGTGAAGACTAAAATATATTAGTTCTAGGTTAAATACAGCTTAAACATTCCAGTAAGGAAGAAGAGTGCATTGATTTTACTCCTGGATCTGGCTTCTCAGCCAAATTGGAGCCAAAGGATGCAATGTCTCCTGTTTATGTCAAGGGACACACGTGTCTACTTGTGCCTCTCAATGGATTTCATGTGAGAAAAAAACTCTTACAATTTCATCTCTTCTCTAAGTGACGACTCTAGAGGCCACACAATTCCCTTTAAGCTCAATTATCTCACCACTGACGGCTCTGATAACCTGTGGAAACCAGCAGACACAGAGTGAGTAGTGAGCCCGAAAAAGAGGAAGGCCCGGAGCAGCCAGCAGCCGTCTTCATTTCTCTGCAGTCAGCCCCGTGGTACCCCTGATAGCAATGACAGGAGAATCTCTCTGCCAGCACTGCCAGGTCTGCGTCAGACGCTCTGCCTTTCACAGTAAATTCTCCGTCCTCAGAGGCCTCGATGTGGTAACTCGCAGGGTTCAGGTGAAGGTAATCAGGCGTTTTCCACACCTTCCTTATGCATCTCCCGTTATTCCTGCAGACGTGAAGGCTGCACGCCTCAGCGGCTCTGGTCACATTGACTATGTAGCTCCCTAAGTCAGAACTCACAAACTGCTTCACCTTTGTACAGTTGCCCTAGAATTGTAGAAACAAATGGGATTTAGTGTTTTTTCTGGTACTGGTAGGGTTGGTGCATCTAGACCCACAAGGCAGCTCTTTGAACTTGATGGAAACTTAATGGCTTGGTTCCTGCCCGTGAAGTCTTAGGCTCAGGTGCTGTAACACAGGGGACCCAGACCTGAAAAAATGACAGATGGTCATGACAGGAGATGGAGATTAGGTTACTGTAGGCTAACTGAGCTTGGAAATGGGCCCCAGCGTCAGCATACGTGACCATGCCTTCTTAACAATTTACATCTTCTTCCTTCTAGATCCCAAGTTAATCAGTGTGAACAAAAGAGGAACAAGCTGAAATTTAGAAATCATGCCAGAGTTCTGTCTTCTGGCCACCTCTCAGGCGTGTGTACCTTTCAGGGTTGTGTTAGAACCTGAATCATCCTGTTCTACCAAATTATTGTTGTCAACCTGAGCCTTCTGGATTTTCCTGTTAGTTCTGCTCAAATATCTACTGCCCTGGGATCTAGCCACTTCTGCACAGTTCAAAGACAGGGATGTCTAGAAGGCTGACCAGGTCATTTGTGCATTCTTCCTAGTGTGTGTTCTAAATGGAGACCACCTGGTTGTGTACCCAGCTTCCTGATGACCATCTTTTCAGGAACCACATGGACTGGAGGGGAAATGTCACAGCTGGAGAGTCAGTTGCTGATCCTCTCAGAGTCTACCTAATTCTCATACATGGACAGAGGAGACTTTAACTTTATATTGTCACAACAAAATCATTGAGGAAATGAGTAGTATAATTCAAAGCAAAATGTATTACACTATAGAGATATGAACAGACAGCATCTGGACATACAGAAGAGATTGCAGTTAATGTGGATTGGAGAAAACTAGAAAGACAGTGTAGATAGTATTTGAACTGGAAGAAATTCGAAAAAAACATAAACCTTACTTTAAATACTATTAATTTTCAGCTAATTTCTCCAAGGAAGAAAAATAAGTTCAGTGTAGATATTAAAAATTACTATCTGATTCCATTTTTCAAAATATGCTATCACACATTTTATATAATGGCTAAATGTAAGGGCTCTAGAGTTGTACCATTTGTGGTTAGTGGCAGTTTCACCATTAGCAAGCCTAAGTAGTTCTTATGCTAGTTAGATTTCCTTCCATTTCCTCATCTATAAATAAGGATGCTAGTCCCTACCTCATAAGGGTTTTATGATCAGTGAGCAAATCCAAAACAAAAAAGCACTTAGTACAGTCCTAGCATATAGTAAATATTCAACAATGGTCAGTATTATGATTAATATCTTAGCAAAAGTTCACCTTTATGCACTCCTTCTATGTATCAGGTGTTAAATTGAACCTTAATCATAAAACAGGTTTACTATGGGAGACCTGAGAGATCTGATTGAAGTTTTATTGGAGAACAGAGCAAGAATTTAAATAATAGTAAATATACCACTAAGGTACTGTCTTACCTCAGATGAAGTCAAATTCATGTCTCCCCAAATAACAATGCCTGCAGCTCCCAAGGCAGCACTTTCTCCAATAGTACTGATTAGATCTTGCTAGATTGAAGACAGTAGAGTTCATTATTCATTTGAATATAAAACAACATGCCAAGAATTAGGATTGGAAGCTAAATTCAATAAAACAGGATGACCCTATTCTCCAACTTGTTAGAGTAATGCAAATGTTATAAATAAATGAACCAGGGCTCAGAAATTATGCTCTATAATCATACAGAAAACATATTAAATATATGTTTTTAAAACATATTTTGCCAAACGGGATATTATTTTTAAGACAGCCTGTAAATAGCCATTAGAAGTTGTTTAATCAAATTACATGAGCAGAGGAGCCTGGCGAGCTACAGTACATGGGGTCTCAAAGACTTGAATACAACTGAGCAACTAGCACTTTCCATCGAAGTTGACCAGGGCATACACACACAAATCAGCAATAAGTATACGACCTGGAAACAGAGTCTAAAAGTTTCCTTCTCTAAATGTGAGGAATGCCTTGCAGTCATCTCAGCCAAGTTCCCTTTTCAGTTTGCAACTCTCCTGAAAACTTTGCTTCTGCAGTGGCTTGGGGAGGAGGCTGGGGAGGGATTTTTTTTTTTTTTTTTTTTCTATTGAAGGGGTTTTATGTCGTTTGGATTCCCTGTCTAGGCAAAGGAACACAGTGTTATAGATCCACAGGATCTGATTCGATCTGGTGGTTATATTTGGTCCCTGAAATTATTTGTATTTAATTATTTGTACCTGATTAATGGGCTTATCTATGATTCATTCAGTCAGGGTAAGGCCACTGGGATTTTTTCTCAGTATGGTTAAGATACATGAAAACTAAATTTCAGCACAGTTTTGGTTTTGTGATCCTAAAGGATTACTGTTTTAGTGTTTAAAGATTCACATAAATCTAGGTAATTTCAGAGGGAAATTAAAATTTGAATGTGTACAGTTGGCTTCCTAAATTAAGTTTCTGCAGTTGATTTTCTAAATAAGTTTGCTATGTTATAATATATTCTCTCATTCTTTTGAATGCTAAGCATTAACCTTTTACTTCAAGGATTAATTTCCATCAGTTATGTGCTGGAAATATAATTGGGCAATCTGGTAGAAATTAAAAGCAGAACTTTTAAATGGTGTTTTATCTTGGGCATTTTATATTAATATCAATACTTGAGAGAGATGTCTCCTTACCCGCACTTTTATAGCCCACTAAATGAAAGATTTTACAATCTCAGTTTTCAAAAAAAAATTTTTTTTTCTGGACAGTTTTCTGGTAACTTTGGTTTAATTTGTTTTTAGGTTCACATCTCTTTCCATTTCCCAGGACCACAATGTCTGCTGAACAGATCAGAGATGACACGACAGGAAGGGGAGGCGTTTTTGTGAGGTTCAAATGAGATGGTATAAGTGAAATGGTTTTGAGAATTATCTATGATATGAGAAATACTGGAAAGAGGAGGAGTAAATGATGCAGAGCCCGGAATGAGGACTCTGCTGGGTCCAGGTCCATTGCCTCTTTTAACAAAGACCTAAAGGAGGAGAGCTTCTCCCTCCACCCACATTGAAACTTTCCTGAATATGGAGATGTCATAGTCACACGACGTGATCAGAGGGGCAAAATCCCCTAACAGTCTCCCATGATTTCCTGTTATGTATATGTTACACCTTAGCTCTCTCACAGTTCTTAGATATTCTGTTCTGCTGTGTTGGTTTTTTTTTCTTCAGTCTTTGCTCTCTCTGCTTTTTCAGCTTTGGAGGCTTCTACTGAGATATCTCTAAGGCCAGAGATTCTTTCTTCAGCTGTGTCTAGTCTAATAATAAAGCCATCCAAGATATCCTTCCTTTCTGTTACAGTGTTTTTAATTGCTAGCATTTCTTTCTGCTTCTTTATTGGAACTTCCATCTCTCTGCTTACATTGTCTGTTTTTGCATTCGTTCTGCTTCATCCATTAGAGCCCTTAGCATATTCATCATAATTGTTTTAAATTCCTCGTCTGATAATTCCAACATCCCCACTGTATCTGAGTCAAGTTCTAGTGTTTGCTCTGTCTCTGCAAGTTGTGTTTTTGCCTTTTAGTATGTCTTATAACTGTTTCCTTGATGGCTAGATATGATTTGATTTTTCTCAGTAAGTAGATAGCTCATACTGGGTAAAAGTGAAAGTGTTAATCACTCAGTTGTGTCTGATTCTTTGTGACACCATGGACTGTAGCCTGCCAGGATCCTCTGTCCAGGGGGGTTCTCCAGGCAAGAATACTGGAGTGGGTTGCCATTTTCTTCTCCAGGGGATCTTCTCAACCCAGGGATCAAATCCAGATCTCCTGATTGCAGATGGATTCTTTACCCTCTGAGTCAAAAGTAGCTGCTATAAATAGACCTTTAGTAATATGCCAGTAAGGTGTGGGCGTAATGGGGGACTTTACAGTCCTATGATTAGATCTCAGTCTTAGTGAGGTTTTGCCTCTGGACTGTGAACTTCACAACTGCTTCTCAGCTTTTGCCCCCGCTTCCTGTTAGGTGGGACAGGCTGGCTAGATGGGGCTAGAGATGGGTATGTGACTTCTTCCAAGTGGAAATCTAAAACCAGATGGAGTTGCGTATTTCCTTTTCTGCTGATCAGTTAGGTTCTGGTAAAACCTCAGCAATTTGGCTGTGGTTAAACAGTTTCTCCTGGGGGTGGACCTTGTGCAGAAGAACAGAATGCTCTGGAATACTCAAAATGGTTCTTTTTCTCCTTCACCTATTAGAGGCATGAGGGGAGGTTTTTCTCCAATATTCACTGGAAGGACCTAGTAAGCTCCTGCAGGTGAAAGTGTGCCCCCCCAGTCCCCATGACTGGGTGCCCCTGGAGTCCTTAATCTCTCAGTCTTGCTGTTGCTGAACCACCAGCAGTTCCCTAATTACAGTCCAGGTTTCCATACTCTGCCAGTGGTTCCCACAGAGGTTTCTACTCAAGGGTTTCTGATCTGGTAAGCTGGATCTTTCTGTATTGACCTGTCTGTCTCTCCAGATTTGAAGGCAGCAATTTTCCCTATGTGTCCACACTCCTCTTATTATTCTAAGAAGAGTTGATTTTTTTTCGGTTTGTTTAGCCTTTTATTTATTAGGGCTGAGTGGCAACTTTCAAACTTCTTGCATGCTAAACTGGAAACAAGAAATTGTCCATGAATTCCTTTAGTTTAAGGCTTTGTCATCAGAGGGAGGGGGGGGACACAGAATTTACAATTCTTATTTATATGTTGTTGATCCATATCAGTAACTAGGGAAACTACAGATGTTCGTGGTGAAAGCTACCCATTCTGAGGCTGATATCAGGAGGAAATGTTAGTTTCTTTCCAATGTGTCACTGAGAGTCATTATCAAAGAGAGTTTATTGGGAATGATTCAAAATGGCAAGTCTTCTAGCATGTTAACTGGAGGTAAGGAGTCATTAGTAGATATTTAGGCCAAATCCTCCTAGTGACCAAATTAGCTCATTGTCACCTAGTGGAGAGCAGGGTGCTGAATAATCACAGAACAGCTACGTTTAGGGGACCAGAAAAGCAAGGACACTACTCAGTGCTTGAAGTCACAAGTAAGATGCCTCTAGGAGTAAACTGGGACCACCTGAGACCTGGGCCACATGAGTGATGTCACACGAAAGAAGTAAATGAACAGCATGTGACATATTAGCAACACATCTTTCAGGCCCCAGAATGCTGTAGGGCTGCCATGCCCTACCCACGATTCTCTGCTCAAATCAAGGTTTTGGAAATAGAAAGCAGGGGCACACAGAGGGTTTATTTTTCACACTTGGGTTTTAGTCCCTGAAGTTTTACCACAGTGCATGTAAGGAAGGAGCCCACTGTGGGGAGCTGGAGCATCACTAATGAGCTCCCTTTTTGTGTTACCAGAGCGAATATTAAATACAGGGAAAAACACCTTTAAATCAATAACCAAGAAAATCCCTTTTGTTATTTTTTTTAAAGCACAGCATCAAGTGATATCAACATTGCATTTATACATGTGGTTTAGGCGATCTATTGTGCGAAATGAGGTTTTACAGCCCCCATATAATGGCTACTGACTGAAATTTCATTCTCACATATTCCTCTTTCAAATTCAAGGCTCTGATACTTATTAGAAAGTGAGCAGCTACACTATATATATTTTTCTAATGCTTTAAATTTTCATTTTTATCTTCTTACTTTTCATAATGTTTCTCCTAGGTAGGTAAGGCAGGTAATATCGTGCCATTTTGTAGATTAAGCAGTGAGGCACTGAGGTCTGGAGAGAGAAGAGATTTGCTACTTATTGATAAATTGTTTTTCTAATCCTAATTATATTTATGTACACATGCACACACACATTCTAAAATTCAGATATCTTCAGAAAGTCAGAAATGGAAGTCATTACTAGTATTTACAATTTGGTATAAGTGAATATCAGATTTTTTAAAATTTATGGGCAGATTTTTACGGAAGATGGAATAAAGTGGTGGTTTGATGGTTTCAAACATCAAAAGAGGAAATGCCTTGCCATCCAGAAAGCTTACAGAATGATACCATGGGATTCACAAAGAAAATTGTTTCAGGGTAACACTCTAACTGCTGTTCCTTATTCCCTTTGAACAGTGCATCTCTGAGGCTGTAGTTATTCAAGAAGGAGCTTACCATCAGCTTGCAGAATGCACAGAATGTACCAGTTGTTTAAACTAATCTTTTAAAATGAACACTTTGTCCTTTAAAGTTTATTATTTCTTCCAGAACTTAATGTGTTATCACTAAAGAAAGGAACTTGCTTGAGGCAAACATTGAAAAGCGAAAGAAGTTTCAAAGAAGGTGTTGTTTAGCTTTCAATTCTAGAACTTTTCCTATCATTCTCAATCAGTTGTTGCTGATTATTCTAGGTAGCATGACGATCAGTTTACAAGAGAGAATTTTTTTCCCTACTCATCTCATCAACAGTGTCAGAGGCATAGTGCTTACCAAATCCTGATGATTCGTGTCATTTTGCTTTCTGAGAAGTAAGCTCTACTCTCTGTCTGCTCCATAGATACCTACTGGTCATGGTAGAGCCCTCACTAGGGTGTTTTCTCAATCTCTTCCTTTGGATGCTTAATACCAGAACATCTTTACAGTTTAATACGTGCTGGTGAATTAAAACTCGTAATGGTGGAAAACTCAGCAGTGGCCAAAGGACTGGAAAAAGTCAGTTTTCATTCCAATCCCAAAGAAAGGCAATGCCAAAGAATGCTCAAACTACTGCACAATTGCACTCATCTCACATGCTAGTAAAGTAATGCTTAAAATTCTCCAAGCCAGGCTTCAGCAATACATGAACTGTGAACTTCCAGATTCAAGTTGGTTTTAGAAAAGGCAGAGGAACCAGAGATCAAATTGCCAACATCCAATGGATCATTCAAAAAGCAAGAGAGTTCCAGAAAAATGTCTATTTCTGCTTTATTGACTTTGCCAAAGCCTTTGGCTGTGTAGATCACAATAAACTGTTGAAAATTCTGAAAGAGATGCGAATACCAGACCACCTGACCTGCCTCTTGAGAAACCTGTATGCAGGTCAGGAAGCAACAGTTAGAACTGGACATGGAACAACAGACTGGTTCCAAATAGGAAAAGGACTATGTTAAGCCTGTATATTGTCACTCTGCTTGTTTAACTTATATGCAGAGTACATCATGAGAAACGCTGGGTTGGAGGAAGCACAAGTTGGAATCAAGATTGCCGGGAGAAATATCAATGACCTCAGATATGCAGATGACACCACCCTTATGGCAGAAAGTGAAGAAGAACTAAAGAGCCTCTTGATGAAAGTGAAAGAAGAGAGTGAAAAAGTTGGTTTAAAGCTCAGCATTCAGAAAACTAAGATCATGGCATCCAGTCCCATCCCTTCATGGCAGATAGATGGGGGAACTGTGGAAACAGTGTCAGACTTTATTTTTCTGGGCTCCAAAATCACTGCAGATGGTGATTGCAGCCATGAAATTAAAAGACACTTACTCCTTGGAAGGGAATTTATGACCAACCTAGACAGCATATTAAAAAGCAGAAACATTACTTTGCCAACAAAGGTCCATCTAGGCAAGGCTATTTTTTTTCCAGTAGTCATGTGTGGATGTGAGAGTTGGACTATAAAGAAGGCTGAGTGCTGAGGAATTGTTGCTTTTGAACTGTGGTGTTGGAGAAGACTCTTGAGAGTCCCTTGGACTGTAAGACGATCCAACCAGTCCCTCCAAAAGGAGATCAGTCCTGGGGGTTCATTGGAAGGACTGATGTTGAAGCTGAAACTCCAATACTTTGGCCACCTGATGCGAAGAGCTGACTCATTTGAAAGGACCCTGATGCTGGGAAAGATTGGGGGCAGGAGGAAAAGGGGATGACAGAGGATGGGATAGCTAGATGGCATCATTGACTCAATGGACATGAGTTTGGGTAAACTTCGGGAGTTGGTGATGGACAGGGAGGCCTGGTGTGCTGTGGTTCATGGGGTCGCGAAGAGACAGACACGACTGAGCGATTGAACTGAACTGGACTGAACTGAACTTAACTGAACTGAATGGTGGAGAAAAAAGAAAAATGATCCACCCCTAGTGTACAGCAATATCTAAAGACACCTCTATGCTGCAAACGTGAAGGTGAACCAAGCTCAAGCCTCCTCATCATAAAAAGTTTATGCCTGGAGAAGTTTACTCTTTTGCCTGGAGAATCCCATGGACAGAGAAGCCTGGCAGGCTACAGTCCATAGAGTCGCAAAGAGTCAGACAGGACTGAAGCGACTGAAGTTTAGCTAGCTTCATCTATCTTAAAAGTGACACAGTTTGTGTGAGATCTTTGGCTACATATATGACTTGAGTAGAATAAATAGAACAAAACTTCTATTTGTAAGTTTTATCCTAGAGTTACGAAACTATCTACTAGTAATGAATTTATTATTGAACTCAGAAATTTATACCACTCTTGGAAACTTTCCATGAGTTGTAGTCATAGACTCAAGAATAAACCAGATGGTTAAATCTATACAGCTACCTACTTTTAGCAGATTCATAATTCCCTTATACCCTTAAAAATTATTTTTAATTTTATTTGTGGATAAAAACATAAAATTTACTATCTTAGTTATTTCTAAGTATATTCATGTTGTTGTGCCTCCCTTATGCCTTTTATCAAGCCTGCTATTGTGCATTAAAAAGAAAATACTTTTCTTCTCTTAAGATTTTTAATGGTGATGTCAGCAGCAGAAATGCCTACAATTCTGCTTCCACACATATGAGCAGACTATTCCATTTTACAGTGTCCTCTCTGATTTTCCAACCTGTTCACCCCAAACCATTTCAATAACCTTTGCAAGAGAACAATCAAAGTTGGGGAGCAGAAGTAGTTACTGACATTGTACTTTAACCCCCTTCCCTACATACTTTGTTCCTTGAAAGACTAATAATAAATAAGATAATCCAAATTCAGTCTGTATAAATGGAGGATCTGAGTGGATGAATACTCAAAGGAGGAATTATGCTCCTAAAGGACTACTATTTGAGAATCCTTCAAAGAACATAATTAACAAAGCAATGTCTCTTTCAGAAATAAGAAGAAATCTCCTTATCTTTGGCAAAAGGCGTCTTACCTTAGAAAGAAAAAGTAAAGGTTGGTCTCTGTAGCCTAGCCTTGTGTAGACAAACACAGGCAAAGCATAATCACGGGATGTCATGGTAGAGATCCTCATAGATTCATGCACCCGAAATTGCGAGAACCGCAAAACGTTTACGCTGTCTCCGAGAGAGCTCCTGACAGCAATAGAAGGATATAAAGCAGCGCTGCTGTTCCACAGCCAAGAGAGCTCATTGTTCCTCAAAACTTCTTCTTCCGGGCATGACCCAGTATAGTTTGGGCCATAAACGTTATAATTGTGGCAATCAGGATATAAATAGTACCCCCAAAGGCCTTTGGGTCTGCTCTTAATCCCCAATTCAATGGTTTCCTTCATGAAAGCTTTTGCACTTTCTTCAAAGGTTGCTTTGGCTAAATATTCAATATCAGCAGCTGATACATTCTCTTGCATTTCAGAAATAAGCTTTCTTGACTTCTGTCTGTAGATGTCTTTTGTGTTCCAGTTCCTGGCCCACTGAGGTCGCCAGTATTCCCAGTCTATAACAGCAAGTCCACTGAAATCTTCAGAAGGGATGTAATAACTGATATCTTGGTCAGCTTTTTCCAGATGTACCTGCAAACTTATGTTCTGGGGGAGACCTCCATTAATGGGAACTCCCTGGGGTGTATACCATGGATAGTATCCCAACCTGTTGACATAAAATATAGTGACGTTTTGCCCCCTGGCCCTGGCCAGTGGACTTCCAATCACCTGAAACATTTTCAAATTCAGCCTTATATTATATTTTATCAAACACTGATCTGTTGGAGCATTCCAAGCAACTATAAAGGGCTTTCTTTGATAAACGGGAAGTCGGGCAGGTTTCAGGGAAGAGATAGGCTTCAGAATGAAAAGTATGAATAGCCATGATATGAGATGTACTGGTTGAACAACATAAAACCTTAGCTGTCCTTCAGATAATGGTTTCATGATGAGATAAAAATCTTATCTTCCACTTTAATATCACTCTGGGAGACCTGTGGAGAGATTTAATTTTCTGTTAGTGATCATTTTGAGGAAAAAGACTTAAACACATTAGCTGGTTATTATAGTTTTTATATATTTATATCCAAGTGCATTTTATTTAAAGGCCTTAAAGATCCCTATAAATAAATTGAGACACAAAAGTGATTACAGTGACCCAGTTTCTATTGAAGGGCAAGAAATGCAATTCAACAAACATTCATGGAGCATCAGATGTTGTGTCCAGAATAAAAAATGACTAAAATGTGGTCCTTGTCTTCAAAAAAATCTTATGATCAAATAAAGATGTAAAATAGTATTCACTACCATTTTGAAAAATCTATCAAATCTCAAGTTCTGTTCTTAGGTTTTGAAGAAGTATTTATTTAATCTTATAATACCTTTCATTATTTCATTCAATAAGCCAAATGTCTGGTGGCTTTGCTGGCCTTTCTTGCAGCTGGGGTGCTGACATGTGACTGTGGCCAGGTCACATATTTATCCTACTTTAGACTTTGAATTGAGATCTTGGGAATATCAAAGGGGCTAAAAGATGTTGCCAGTGATAACAGAAATTCCTGTGTCCAGGAGTGGACACTTGGGGCATCCAGAATCTGATATCCTCGGTGTGAACGTTAGGTGGCAGCACTGTGCTCATGGAAGGTGCCTTTCCGCCCAGGTCAGAGAGGTTTTGTTTTGGTTGCTTCCAAGCAGGAACTCAGACAAAAGTGCTTTCCAAGTAAACTGTGGCTTGTATTTCTCACAGCAAAGCTGATCACCATGGGCCACATGTTGTATGTAATTATCATTTTTAACCACCAGGTGTCACCAGCCAAACCTTATAAGATTTCTCAGACCCATGACACTGAGGTAAGCAAAAATTGTAAGACTTAATTCAAAGGCATTTAAGAAGTCTTAAGTTAATGAATGAGCTTCCCTGGTGGTTCAGACGGTAAAGAATCCGCCTGCAATGCAAGAGACCAGGGTTTGATCCCTGAGTTGGGAAGATCCCCTGGAGGAGGGCATGGCAACCCACTCCAATATTCTTGCCTGGAGAATCCCCATGCACAGAGGAGCCTGGCGGGACATGGTCCATGGGGTCGCAAAGAATCAGACACGACTGAGCCATGAAGCACAGCAGAGCGCAGGTTAATGAACATGCACAAAATATCAGTTTTTAAGAGCTATGGGGGTAGGTATTTTCCTCACCCATTCATTGAATAAATATCTGTATTCCTCTTCACTGCAAAGATGAGTGAGATTACTTAGTAACATGAAATATACTGAAGGTATAAATTATGGTTGGAAGAGAACAATATTTTCAAGGGAGTGTAATTTTATGAGTACAATAAGAATTGTAGTCTTTAAAACTGCCCCTTATCGTTGAAATTTTTATTATATTTTGCCTTAGGATAACAAAAAATGAATGCACCTAAGGTGGTACGTTAATAGGAAAAAAACTTTTTCTCTCAGTTTATGTTAGAGAAGTTTACATATGTATACAGAAAAAATAATCTATTCTCCCAGAATGCTTTCGGCTTTTGCATTTATTCAAAACATCACTTTCCACTGATTATTGTTCCCTCTTTGGTCAACTGCCTCATCACTGTCACACTACGGTCTTCATTCACTTACTACAAAGTTACCAAGTGGTTCTTGCCTCCTATCCTTTGTTCACTGTTCATGAACGTTGTTCATCTTTTTATTCCAGTTAATGGGAGGTGCACATTCCATGGCAGCCGGCTGGCAGACCTCCTGATAAAATGTGCAGGTGGAAGCAAATACAGGCAAAATGAATAAGGAAAATTCACTGCCTGCGTCTTCTGTTTGCTGTTTGTCTTGTGTTTCTGCTTCCCACACGGGCAGGTCACGGCACTGGTGTCCTCTCAGTCACTCCCCTAATAACCATGGCTTGCTGAGAGGAGACTCCCTCACTGGGCGCCTCCAGACACTTTTTCCTATTCCCTGCCCGCATTGTGCAATCATTATCTGTGTGCTTCTCCCACCCTCCTTCCTTCACAGGGGAACGTCTCCAGGCCCGCCCTTTGCTTCAGAATCTCCCTAGACCACTTCCCCTCACCCCACTCAGGCCGTCAGAATCCTAACTGCCCAGTTCTACCTGTATCCTGACTAGCCGTCAGAGCATAGCAATCTGTGAATTATCCGCACTTAACCGTGAGTCACCAGGAACACCTTCCTTGGTTTTTTTTTTCCCTTCCTCCCTCTCACAATCTGTCCAGGAAGTTTTACTCCTTTAAAGAAATCTCTAAGTGGCGACAGTTTAGGAAGAGCTGGCAGGATATTAGGAGTGGGAATGCAAGAGTAGTTCAACCTGGATTCTTCCCCCAAATTTTATCAACCAGTTTTTTCTTTTTTAGGTTTGTTCTGGAGCATGTATTAAAGACAAACTTCTTTCCTCCAACTGGGAAGCTTCCATGAAGACACTTTGAAGAGCCCTGGATAAATGATTCCCAGCAAAGTGACATGTACATGAAAGCCACAGGGTAAAGAGAAGTAGTTTTCTCCTCAGAACCTCCTCTGGTAGAAGGAAGTCACAGTGATGAACGTTTAGCTGCCACTGCTTTGACCTTCGCTTCACAGTTCTGACCTTCTTCATCCACTGAGAGGAGAGTGTGACACCAGAAACAAGAAGGTGGGGACGGTTTACCATCAAGCAGGCTTCAGACTTCATCTCGGTAAGCCTACCCTGTCCTGACTGTGAAGGATGGTGAGGAAGGAGAGGGGCCCCCTTGGGGGAGAAGGCCCGTCATCAGTTCAGTTCAGTTCAGTTCAGTCACTCAGTCGTGTCCAACTCTTCGCAAACCCATGGACTGCAGCACACCAGGCCTCCCTGTCCATCACCAACTCCCGGAGCTTGCTCAAACTCATGTCCATTGAGTCGGTGATGCCCTCCAACCATCTCATCCTCTGTCGTCCCCTTCTCCTCCTGCCTTCAATCTTTCCCAGCATCAGGGGCTTTTCCAAGGCCTGTCATGTACAGATGCAAGAGTCTGAAGAGAAGTCTCTCTGCTCTGCTTATCCCTATGTCCCTTCTCACGCCTTCCTCCCCCAAAGTTTACTTGCTTGTGATACATTTTTAAAAAAGCATTCCCCACCAGCTGTTGGATTGGAGGTCTCTGTGAGATTTTCTTTATCGAGACTTAGCGGGGATGCTGAGTAAAATGAAGGAAACCCTCTTACATGTTTTTAAGGAAAACATGCACACAGATACATGTGTGGGTGTGTTCCCCCTCTTCCACACTGTTTTCTAAATCTTGGCTTACTTATATAACCTGTTCATACTTGTGTGTGGTGTGGTGGGAGTTGTGTGTTGATTTTCAGTTAGCCTGGCTGCAGGCTCCTCAAAGGTACAGTATCTTGAGTTTTCTGTCATTGTGCTGTTTCTCTTCAAGGCCAGTTTGTTGGAGTGCTTTGGTAGGATTCTCATAAATGGTGATCTATAAAATATGGCATTTTTTCTAATAAAAAATTCAATTCAAAAAAAAAAGCATTCCCCTAACCACCGCTGATTTCAGAAGTTGTCAGCACTCACAACTAGGCCTTGTTGTTCTCCTACTAGTCATAAACAATCTCACAGACTGCAAACCTCCCACATGTTTACTCTCTCACCACAATAAAATGAGATGAAGCAAGGCCACTTTTTCATTGTGTCTACGCAGAGATAAAACCAGGAACCCGGGGCTACCCTCAGAACATCAAACAACTCTCTCTTGCTAAATGGATGACTTCTGTTCTTTATTCAACATAGAAGTGTCCCTGTGTCCTGACCACATCCAATCCAGAGTAAATCCCTGCTTTCTCAGACCCTCTGCCAAATCACCCAACTCAACCTAACCTCGGTCTGACACCCTTTCACTGAGACACTCCAGCTCCCATGGGTGCATCTTCCTTTGCTGCCACGTGTCATCACCCAACTCACGGAATGACAGGTGTGTTCCTGGTGATCTTTGGGGCCCTGGCACCTGCGTGAAAGCAGAGTATTTAGTGTTCAGGAAATGTGTATCAAGCACCTTCTGTATACCAGGTTCCCATTCTAAGTGCTAGGAATAC
This sequence comes from Dama dama, assembly GCF_033118175.1. Classification (NCBI taxonomy): domain Eukaryota; kingdom Metazoa; phylum Chordata; class Mammalia; order Artiodactyla; family Cervidae; genus Dama; species Dama dama. The sequence goes on along the minus strand of NC_083698.1, from coordinate 84,018,133 downwards.
AGTAGGGAGCAAAACAGACAAAAGCCCTCTGCCTTCACAGAGCTTAAATCCTTGCAAGGGAGACAGACAATATGCAAGGTGAGCAAATAAATATACAATTCATTGGAAAGCCTTAATAGCAAAGAAAAGAATTAAGGAAGGATTCTTTTTAGATGGGAATGCCTCAGCAATCTGAAAAGAAGTGATGTGAAAAGAAGATAGAGTGTAAGCTTGGCGGATGTCTGGGGAAGTATGGGAGCAAAGCAGATACAAAGGCCCTGAGGCAGACGCATGCCTGCTGTGTTTCAGGGACTTCAAAGATCCCAGGGACTAAGGACAAGGGGCAGAGAGATAAGAGAAGGGTCTTGCAGCACCTTGTCGAGGCTCTGGCCATCAGTCTAAATGAGATGGGAAGGAATTACAGAGTCTGGAGAGAAGAATGACTTGGGTTTAACCAGATTTCTCAGGCTGCTGTGTTGAGGCCAGCCTGAAAGGGAAAGGGCACCGGAAAGAAGAGGCAGGAAGCCTGGGAAGAGGCTCTTGTCAATCCCGGACAGAGATGAGAGTGGCACGATCCAGTTATTTGGAAGAACTTCACAGTATTTTTAACGATCGCCAACACAGAAAAATAATAATAGTATACATCCATAAATTAATCCTGCTAGTTTTAATTTTGATTGCCACTCTAAATTTCTGTTATACACTCAGGGTAGTTTTTTCTTCCATAGAACATGGTGATTCATACTAATCCATAAGATTAGAGGAAATACTCTGGGAAGTATTCTCCTAAAACATACACATACATCTCAATATTAATGTATTAGTGAAAGGAATTAATTTCCCTAATCTACAACTCTCCTGTTTCTTTTTTTTTTTCATGCTATTGGTATTTGTTTTCAAAATCTTTAAGACTCCAAGTGCCTGCCCCCAAATCTACAGGGTTTAAACAGATATCCTGAAGGTTCCCATTCTTATTGGAAATTTTAAAATGCAGTGTTTTACTTCCAAACCCTTAAGCAAAGTATTTCCTGAGTGATATTTTGTTTCTAGTAATAAATATATATGCTAAATGTTTATCAGAATGGAAAACAGAGCAGAGCTGCTGAGATCAAATCAACTCTGTGGAAGTAATTGTTAACCTGCTAATTAGAGAAAAAGCCAATAATAGGCTCCCATTTTTTTTTCCTCTGAAGGATATTATTGCCTTAGTCTGTTAAACACTGTCTTATCCTGATGGTTCTTAAGTTATTCTCTCATGAAATATCAATATTGTAAAAGCTAGACCCAATTGTTCCAGCAGAAGAAAATATATATTGTAATGGATAGAGATTTTCCCATACATTTTTCTTCACAACTTGATGCATATAAGTTTATAGTATAATCTGCTATATGATAAGATCGCTGTAAGTTTCACAATTCATCATTGAAAGTGAAGTCGCTCAGCTGTGTCCGACTCTTTGCAACCCGATGGACTGTAGCCCACCAGGCTCTTCCGTCCATGGGATTCTCCAGGCGAGAATACTGGAGTGGGTTGCCATTTCCTTCTCCAAGGGGATCTTCCTGACCCAGGGATCGAACCCAGGTCTCCCGCATTGCAGGCAGACGCTTTAACCTCTGAGGCACCAGGGAAGCCCAATTCATCATTAGGTACTGAATTTTATTATAACTCTACATCATGACTGAAGAACATGCGTGTTCCTCCATCTGCACAAATTTTAGAACTACTGGACTATCCTGATTGTTCAAAACTGCTTCCCTTCCTAAAAATGAACTAAAGTTTTGTAAGTTTATGAAAATGCCTTTTTCAGTGTTATTTGTGCTAACAGGAAATTCACTCTTCAGTGGGAAAGGCCACATTTTTTATGAAGCAGAAACATTTTACAACCTGAAAGAGTAATTGTCTTTACATAAGCATATACACTTAGTCATTGTCAAAAAGTGTTACTTCTCCTTCAGAACTTGAAATTTCCTGCAGTCAAGATCAACAGCTTTCTTGGGAAAGCACACAAAATCTTAGGACCACATTTTGAATAACATATTCCCTCTGTCAAGCCATTTTTAACTAAGCTCCTTAAAATAACATTAAGTTGATTTAAATCCTCAGTTTTCTACTCAAAGTTTTTGAACTATAAAGCAATTTAGTGGCCTATGAAATGTTACTAAGATTGTTTTCAATGTCCATGGTCAAGATTATAACTTAAAACACCCAATTACCCCCAAATATTTTGCAAGTCATTGACCAGAGAGCTGGAATACAGGCAGAACAAGCAACAGAAACAAGGAACAAGAGGCTGAGACCAAACCTCGGGTCCAGGGACTGTGATGATATTTAAATAGGAGTTTGATCTAGGTTCTGAATGTCAGATACCAGATACCAGATCTGAATGTCAGGGTACACACTGGAGTGGCAGGACAGGCATGTGGAAAGACAAAGGTTGTGGCCAGGTCATATTGTTTTGTTTTAGGTAAGCATGACTTAATTTCAATTTCTGCCTTTGTCTTGGAATGGCTTGGAATCTAGGGTTGGCCTGGTTTTGCTCATAGCACCCATCTCTCTGTACAAGCATACATATCTTAGCAAGGTAGAAAATTTGAGCAAGGTGAAATGTGCAGGCACTGGCTCCAAACTGTTTGTAATGAAGAAACAGGAGACTGGAAATTTATATCTGAATTACAAATGCACAAAAAGTTTCCCCCAGAAATTATACTTCTTCGTTATTCACTACAGCATTGCCCATCATTTGCAATTTGGAAAAAAATGTCCATCATCAGGGGACTGGTTAAATAAACCATGGCTTTCCACACAATGAAATACTATGCAGCTGAAACAAAGAATGAGGTTTCTTCTCCTTATCAATAAGGATATTCACCAGGTTTCATAATTATTCTTTAAGGTATATATTTGTTTTATGTATATGTCTTACAATATACTTAAATTTTTTTAAAAGGTAGATATGCATATAATACTGCCATTATTTTTCTGAGAAAATGATATATACATGTATATATAAGTACTTGTAGGCCATGGTGTCCGAAGGTAAAGAATCTGCCTGCAATTGAGCCCCTGGAGAAGAGAATGGCTACCCACTTCAGTATCCTTGCCTGGAGAATTCCATGGACAGAGGAATCTGATGGGCTGCAATCCATGGGGTCACAAATTACTGAATGACTAACACTTGATATATGTAATGTGTATGTGTAGATATGTGATATATGCACTATGGAGTATCTCTGGAAGAATACTCAGTTATATTGGTTGCCTCCAGGAAAAAGACCTTGTGGCTGAAGGAGAGAAATGGGCAGAGGTGGGATGCAATTTTGGTGGGAAGGAAACTTCTGTTTGGATTTTGTACTATGTTGATTTAGCAGCTACTCAAAAGCCATTATTCAAATTAAAAAAAATAAAATTCTTTGGAAAAGAAAGAAGTGTTACACTAATACTGACTATAAGGAATCAGGCATAACTTGATAAAAAAAGGTAACATCTGAGTTGATTTTACTACAAAGATCATTTTTTATGAAGTTATTTGAAAAAATGTTAGGTTTTTCTGCAATATGGCAAGAAAAAGTCCTTTTCAGTAAATAAGAGGGGCTTTTTTTGTAGTTGTAGTAAATAGTATCAGCCATGTAAGTTAAGTTACCACTCTATTCTGACACATGAATATTAAAAGCTAATTTTAGGTTAAATATTTCTGGTAATGGAAAACTAACAGTAGACAGACCTGAAAAAAATTGATTAGTGTTATTACTTTCTACAAAAGGCAATGCACAGTACCACTATATCATTTATTACAAGTGAGAAAATATGCTGTAGAGTAATAGGCCTTCCCTGATTGTAAACAATGCAAAGCTCTAGTCAGAATGATAGAAATATTCAGAGAGACTGGATATGAAAATGATGCTTGGAGTGTTCTTTTTATTTCCTTGCTTATGCTTTAATTTTGGTGATTTACCCAACTAATTTTAAATAACACAGGGAATTGGATTTTACCTATTCAACTTCAGATCATTTTTTTCTTGTGTTTTTTTAAGCACTTCGGTCCTGCTGTATTTTGTCCAATTGTACCTTTTTGACAGAAATTGACTTCTGACCTTTTTTAAAAAAAAATTCTTCCGTTTTTATGGCATTATTTTTATTTTTTATTCTTCCGCATGCCTCTCTACCATAAATCCTTTCCCAAACCGTATTTCTTTCCTTGAGTTCTGCCCAACTACCCTGGTGTGTTAACAACACAAAATAAGGAAATCTCAGCGCAATGTAACAGAAGTCAGGATGGAGCAGAGGTTAAAATCTTAGATTCCAGAACCAGTTACCGTCAGTCCACTAGCAAAAGTTTCACTCTCTCGCCTATTCAATTTTTATTTATATCATTTTAATTTGCCTTCACAGCATATGACAGTACTGTATGTCCCAGATGGCAACCCACTCCAGTATTCTTGCCTGGAGAATTCCATGGACGGAGGAGCCTGGTAGGCTATAGTCCATGGGGTCGCAAAGAGTCGGACATGACTGAGCGACTTAAAAAAAAAAAAGGGACAAGAGTATGATGATAAATAATGATAGCATTTTATATATCTAAATATAGTACTGATATCTATCCACTGTTTCCCAGCTTTTGAAATTTATTCTTGTGAACATAAACTCTAATATTTAAATATATGAATATGGAATGGAATCTAGCCCATCACCCTTTCCTCCACGCCTCTTTGCAACTTTATAGCCTTCTGGTTGACATTTTCACAGGGACAGACTTTCTAACCAAGATGGCAATCCCTCTGAACTGAATTGCTCTCTGGACATCTCACCACTATGGCCTGAATTCCTGATACTCAGTCGATACATACCTGAATGCCCTTTAGCATTGCAGCTAACATCCTTGTCAGCCTTCAGTAAACTTGCCTATAAACTGTCAAACCCATTACAGTTAAGCTTTCTGAAAAGACTGTGGTACATAAAAAAGTAAACATTGGAGAAACTATGTTGGCATGTATTCTTCACTTTTCAGGTTTGGATTGTACATGCTTAGCTACCTAGATATTTCATATCTCCTTTTAAGGCTCCAGGCTTCCACTTCAGGTACACCTGCTGGATGAAAGATAAAGTTCTTAACGTTGCAACTGAATGTGCCAGTCAGCCTGAGCGCCATCAGATTTTAATAAGAAATAGTATCTACAATTGTGAAATTGCAGAAATTATGCTTTTTAAAAAAAATTATAATAAACCGTTGAAACACCAAATATAGTAACTAATTAGTCATTAATTTGTATGACTTTGAAAAAGATCATTATAGAACTAATTCTCTACTGTGGTTGCCCATTCACATGATAGAAATGTGTTGCACTTTAATATTAGTAAAGAAAGTTGAGTTTATACATTAATTATAGTAGTATACACTAACCATAAATATGAAGTAAATGCTTTTTTATACAATGAATTTGTAGTTCCTTAAAAAGCTTATTTGTTCAAGACCATTAACTGTATGCAATTACACAAACCATACGGGCTTCCCCAGTGGCTCAGAGGGAAAGAATCTCCCTACAGTGTAGGATATGAGGGTTCAATCACTGGGTGGGGAAGATCCCCTGGAGGCAGGCATGGCAATCCACTCCAGTATTCTTACCTGCAGAATCCCATGGACAGAGGAGCCTGTTGGGCTCCAGTCCTTTGGGTCACAAAGAGTCGGACACAACTATAGTGACAGTATGCACACACATGCTTAACATAAGCCATATAACTTGAAAATATTTTGAAATACATTTTAGTTTCCAAATGTAACCTTGAGAGAATTTCCTAATACTATAAGGAAATTTGGAAATATTCCAGTCTTAGGATCTGGGTTGCACTAAGGCTGCAAAGAGTTTATTCTGGAATGCCTACGACAAAGGCAGAGTAATTTCAGCCTAGGATTACAGCCAATTCTTAAACCACCCAATATAATGCATCTAGGAAATGGTGGTCCTTGAAAATTGGAATTTTTTTTTTTAATATACTTGATGAGAGGGAACTCAATCAAGGATTTATTGATTTGGATCTATTATGAACGTTGGACCAATGCTTGGGTGAAAAACTTCAGTCTATGAGAAAGACTACTGAAAATTGTTCCTGTTAGAAATTCATAGCATCTGCAATTCTATTATATGTAGAAAAATTCAAGGAATGTGCTTAAGGAGACTAGGTTCAACAAACTAGTAATTATAGATGATTATGTAAGTATAATAACTATAAATCTAATTACTGAACTTGCTAAAGTTTTTCACAAAAAAAGAATCAGGTTCCCATGGAAGTTTATTGCTAAGAAAATATGGTATATGTTATGATTCTCAAAAACATTATAAAAGACATTAACCCTGAATCTCTAAACATGAAGTTTTTTTTATAGCTTGCTGTTTTTTAAATATTTTTGACATTCTCTGCTTAACATCTTTCCAACTCTTTGCTCCTGATTCTATTTAAACATTAAGAATATATGGATAAAGCACCTGCCTGAAATGCAGGAGATCCGGGTTCGATCCCTGGGTCAAGAAGATCCTCTAGAGTAGGAAATGGCAGCCCACTCCAGTACTCTTGCCTGGAAAATCACATGGACGGAAGAGTCTGGTGGGCTACAGTCCATGGGGTCACAAAGAGTCAAACACAACTGAGCGATTTCACTTTCTTTTCACTTTCTTTTCTAACAAGGAACCTACTTTCTGTCATCAGACTGAATTCTAATTTATAAATGAGGCTGAAATAAATCATGTGACTAAACTCTGAAGTATTTTTACAATATAAGTATTTATTAGTAGCATGAATATCTTACCAATGGTTCTAGATAGAAGTTCATTGTTCAGGAGCTGGCAATGAAGGATTAGAGAGGTCATATTCAACTCCATTTGTCTTTCTCATATTGTTTTGGTATTTGTTCTTTCTTTCCTGGAAAATCTAAATCTATCTATCTTTGTGTATGTATACATTTACATCCTCTTCTCAATTACTGATTTCCTTATATGAAGTGCCTGTTGATTTTTATCTCTAAATATTCAGTCCCTTTATTAGTATTTGGAAAGAAAATTTAAAGCCTATTTTTATTCTTCCAAAATAACCATCTTCTGTACCATTTTAAATGCCATATGTTTCCTAAAAACTGCAATATGTGTTCCAAATAACAGTTCTCTAATACTATCCAATACAGTAGGTATGATAACTATGTAACATATCTTTTAAAGTACACTTTTATTAACAATCATGCAAAAATAAAATCTTTATCAAATATAGAAATACACTTATACTCTAAAAAAACATTTAGGTATATAAAGTTAGTTTGAGGAATTCTTCACAGCTACTTGTTATAAAAAGTATTAACATTGTGGCTCTCTCATAAAGCCATATGTTCTATGTCTTATATAAGTTAGTTTACTAACCTGCTTCAGAGAATACATTCTGATGCTATTGTAAGTGAAGTACTAGGTTATGATAACCCAACATAGTGCAAAAAGATGCTTTTCAGAGAAATTGTGCAAGTAGAAGAGAAATGAAACAAATTTTGAATAGTTATTAATGTGAAAATAATCCTCAAATACAAATTTATAGCAAATTAAGTTCTATGTATCAGTGACAAATGTATTTTTTACAATGTTAGGTTCAGAATAGCAAGTTCACGTTCTGAAAGATACTGAATTTAGAAAGTAAACAAAAATAAGTTAGGCTGTAAAAGAAATTGGGGTATACCAAGAAATGAAACAAAAGTAGTTTTCTTCTAAACTCCTCTGAGAGCGTGTTTCTAAAAACAGTCTAAAAATTTTTCAAACTAAACAAAAAGTATATTTTTACCTTTGCGTTTGTTTGCTGCCAGTCCTTTAGTCACCTGATGCAGAGCAGAGATTCAGTGGCAAAAGGATGCCCTGTGGGTGTTCAAAGAAACATGTCATTACAGAGGTGACTCAGTCCTCCAAGTTAAACTGGAGGCTGGCATTACATCCCTTTATAACCAAAGTCAGACTCTCTTAAAAGCACATAGGTATAAGTGACCACTGCTTTCTGAAAGTACCCAATTTAAATTCACTGACTGAAGAGGTTGAAAGAAAACTGACTGATACTTTAGTTGGAAAATGAAGAGGTAAAAAGCTGTAAGCTGGAAAGATTTCCAAATGTGCTATCCTTGATGATCCTGGAGGAGGAAATGGCAACCCACTCCAGTATTCTTGCCTGGAAAATCCCATGGATGGAGGAACCTGGTAGGCCACAGTCCATGGGGTTGCAAAGAGTCAGACACGACTGAGCGACTTCACTTATCCTTGGTGATAATGGAATGACAACCTCTTAGTGGGGCCTTAGTTATCATCCTGAGTAAATACACTAATTTACCAGAACCAGATGAACTGGAAACATGTGCTTACTGTGTTAACTGCAGTAGACGTCCTTAGAAAAAGTACAGTTAAAGCTGAAAATAAGGGGTGACATAACTCAAAGATTGAAAACAGAAGGAATTGAATCCGAAATTTTTTAACAGTAGAAATTTACTTTAGAGGTGTGAATGCCACTTCCACTGGGGAGAGACTCCTTAGACGCAGAGACAACAGATCCACAAAACCTAAGTGCGTGGAAGACCAATTGTCTGAGCAATCAACTAAAATACTGCCCGTCAGACCACTCAGCTTCCCAGAGTACATAGGACAAGTAAGAGAGACATGTGACCCCAGGACATTTAAACAGAGTGAAACATCTTCCCAGGGAGGATTCGGAGGGGCTGTGGGGCCAAATACAAGAGCAGTGCTGAACTGGATATAGCTGGATCTCCCCAGCAGGCAAGGAGGGGAGCAAAAGGGAAAAGCTGCTCAGTCCTTGAGGGAATTGTACTGCTCTCCCAGACAGTTTTCTCCTTACTTTGATAATTGTGAGGGTTCCTAGCAACCTGCCTGTTTTCTGCTCACTTGCTTCAGATAGAATCTTACTTGTCAACATATCTCGGCCCCTTTCAGAGTCTACAGCCCGTTCTCCCTTTCAACTAAGAGTCCTACTGAGTAAATACATATCCAAACAAATGCAGGAGGTTAGTGGGGGTTGGGGAGATCCTTAATGACTGTTTTCAATCACTCTGTTTCTTCATAGCTATAAACGGATAGCCAAGGATCACATTACACACACAAGAAAAGAATTCTTGGGGATTGAAAACATGAGTGTCAGAACATGGTGAAGACTGAAGTAGTATTCTAGAAGAAAAAGTGGGCAAATCTACGATACAAAGCGAAAAAAGACAAAGGCTTAAAATACATGAGAGAAAAGCAACACGAAGTATAGATCTAAAAGGACAAAGACCTATCTGATAGTAATTTCTTAAATGAACAGAGAGAATGAAAGAAAGGGAACCATTTGAAAAATTGTGAAAGAAAATTATCCTGAGCTGAATACAAGAGTGTTAATTAGAAGAGAAAACTAGAAGGCTTTGTGAAAAATAGCTCCCATATGCAAATAAACACAATGACATGAATGTGCTAAAGACCAGAAAGTATAATTATGACATACTGCTTCTGAGATGAAGACATATATTCCTTCTGATTTAAAAATGCGTGGTGTAGAACAACCACAACACTGGAAGAAAACAAGTATCTCGTGTGTCTCCAATCGTGGGTACTGTGATTTTAACGATTAATTGAAGGTAAGGAACAACACTGCCTTAGACAGCAGACAAAGATCTTTAATTCAGGAAGGAGATGGGAACTCTCAGGGTTTCTAACAGATATTATCTATCATCTTAGAAGGTATGTTTCATTTACTAAAATGATTTGTAGCATTTATAAAACATTTTGCTTACATTTGTAACTTTATTAGTGTCTCCTGGAGAATTATGCCATAGGAATGGTATTTAAATTCTGACCTTTAAGAAAAATAGAAATGTTTATGTTTGTTTTTGGATTAGATATAACTGATAATATAACTTAGATAAAAACTTTTTGTGAAACAGTTGTCTGGAAACCCAAAGTTATGCAAGTCAAAATAAATAACAATAATTCAGTGTTTTCCACAATCTATTTTTAACTTGAACAGATTATTTTTAACAAACAAAAAATTTTGAAGTATCAATTGTTAGAAATATGCCATCCTTTGATTTTAGTTTCTTTGGCTTGCTATTAAAGTGAAATAAAGCATTTTTAATTTAGAAAAACTTAAATGGTCATTTGTGGGGAATAGAATTGAAGGTCATATTTTCTATGTATTTTCCATATGTTTTCCCATTTTCTTTTATCTACCTTAATTCTTCTTCTTACACCTTGACTATTTTGGAGGCACTGCTAAACAATGGAGAGAAGTGACGTGTATGACATCTTTTACATATTCACTGATTGGTGGGTAAAATTTGCTATACCTCTAATAGCTCCATATCTTATTTTTTATTTTATCTTCAAAATGGTGATAATATGTATTAATATATACATTTGCCTGCCTTATTGGAGTTCACTGCACATCAAGACTCATATAATTGTTGAAAAAGTTTTCACTGTAAGGATAGAAGGAGCTATTCTTTTTCACTTGTCATGACTTAGCACCAACTTATTAACAGTGGTTAAAAAAAAAAAAAAACATTTCTTGCTTGGGCACAAGAACCTAATTGCTTCAGTTGCAGCTTTGTGAGAGCAGGATGCCAACAAAATAGGTGAATTTAACAAATAGCCCCCAATCTGGCTCACTGCCCCTTTAACTTTTACTTCTCTTGAAAATGAATGAACATACAAAAAATGAAGTTTGAATCTGAAAGGGATCTACCTATCTATGTTCTATATGCCTGTATAAAATATGTATAAAAGTCTAATATTTGGAAAGTATCAGGTCAGATAACACATCCCCTAAATTAAGGAGGGAAACAATATTTGAGATTAAAATCTCTTGAATCTTTATGAAAGAAAATGATCTGAATTACAACTAGGTCAGATCAAGGGACATTGACAGTTTTTCAAATGACTTGCCATGAATTAAAAACTAAGAGGAAATTAATTGCTTAGATATAGTATACTATAATAAACCAGCAAGTATCACATCAAGGAATTTCATATATAAATTCCATCTTATGAGAGTCTAATAGGACTTACCTTCTGATATTGATGATTGCCAAATGAATTATTTGGAGCAAAATTGAGCCCTGTAGTATTCAGTATAGACCTCCTTGCCCCATGATTTGATAACCTGGGGTCTCTTGTGTCATGAAGGAATTTCCAATCCCTGGAGCAGAAACAGCTATAACACAATGGTTGCCTTCCTTAGTTCCCACGTTATTGTGCGTTCCATATCTCATATGACTTTATTACAAATTTCCCAATTTGTTGTTAACAACTGGAGTCTCAAGACCATTGTAGCAACATCTAATCATATTATATGCCCTATCCAATTTATGTGTATACTTATTTTTTTAAAAAATAATAATAAAATATAGATACATCTTGACTCATTTTCCTCCAGAAATTTCTCTTAAATTATTTTTTTAAAGTTACCTTCACTCAGACTTTAGTTCAAATAGAGTTAATTAGTGACCTGGCTGGCTCTTCCTCCTGCATCAGTCACACTGGCCTTCTTGAGGACCTGAAACCCTCCAACCTGCTCTCACATAATGTCTCTTGCATTTGTTCTTCGCTAATCCGAGAGTGCTCTTCTCAGGCATCTTGTGATCGTGTTCTCCTACCTTCAGGTCCTCTCATTAGGCAGCTGCATCTGACGACCCTGGATACATCCTCCAGTGCTCTCCCCAGCCCCTTTATCCTGCTGTGTTATTCTCCACGGCACTTAGCACCATTTGATATAAATGTATTTGTTTATTTATTATCATTCACTTTCCTACTAGAATATAAGTTCCCCAAGGACAGAGACTTTGGTACTTCACATCCTTATCCTTAGTGCCTCACATGAGGTAAGCATCCAATAAATACTTGCTCTATCAATGCATGGAGCCAATGATTACCTGTTTTTTAAACTTTAATGGAAACAAATATTTTAGAAGTAAATTGAAGTTAAAAAAAAATTAGCATTTTCTACTCTTCAGTATTTCAAGGAAAAATGGACATGCCATAGAGGGTGAAAAACAATTAACAGAATCACAGATAAGGTCGTGCTGAGAAAAACTGATAATTTAAAGTTAGCCATAGGAGCCTTGTTCTTCCCTCTCAAGACATCTGAAGAATGTTGCTCGCAAGAGTCTCTACACCAACCATGATAGTAACAGCAATGACACACAAATCCATCCTTCATGTTCTTTATTGTCTTCAGTTTATTGACTAGAGAAAGGATGACCCTCAAGCTCTTATTTAGGATGTACTTCTTACTGCTACTTTCAGGCATATGGAGACAGGTGGAAGATTCAGCTATTTTTCAAACACATCTCCCATTATTGTTACATAAACTTTGACTGCATATTAACATTAACAGCATAAGCCCAATGATCCTTGAATAATATTTTGCACAGACAAGCAGGTCCCCTGTAAGGAAAACAGAGATCTAGTCAGATCACTTTCAAAATGTGATTCCATTATCCATGTGTGTGCATGCTAAGTATCTTCAGTCGTGTCCAACTCTTTACAACCCTATGGACCATAGCCTGCCAGACTCCTCTGTCCATGGGGTTCTCCAGGCAAGAATACTAGAATGAGTTGCCATACCCCTCTCCAGGGGATCTTTCTGACTCAGGGATCGAACCCGCATCTCTTAAGTCTCTTGCAAGGGCAGGCAGGTTCTTTATCACTACTGCCACCTGCAAAGCCTAGTATTTACTACTACTGACTTTTGTATTTTGGTAAGACTCAGCAGAAAGAGCCTTACCAAAATACAAACAAAGAGGATTAATCATTTAAATGATAGACTAATCCCTTATAAAGTCCCATAAGAGTTTTATATCCAATATGAAGCAAAATAGCAGAGACTCATACACAGGGATAAGCCTGGTCCATCCAGAGAGGTGCCAGTAACTCTTATGATAAAAAGTACAGAGGACTTGGGGAGAAGTAAAGGCATCTGGATCCTTGTATGTAAATAGAATCCAAATACAGTGTCTTTTATGCTATTCTTTATTATGCTATTTTAAAGTATGAGGGCTTAACTATAAGAAAATTTTGGTACTGCAAGACCACACATTTGCGATCTTGATAGGTATTTGACTGTCCCATTAAGATATATTAGAGGGAGAAGTCAAGATGGCAGGCAGGGACCCCAAATTAGGAGGTGATGTAAACCATTCAGTGAGAAATGATAAGGGTCTCAACAAAGGCAAGGTTAGTCTGTGTAAAGCAGAGAGGACAGATTGAACGGTTCTTTGGAAATTAAGATGGATAAGATTTAGTTACCTACTGGATAATGGAAAGAGAAGGAAAGCATCCACGTGACTTTCAAGTGGGATGACTAAGTAGATTATAATTCACCAGGATGAGAAACAGAGGAGGTCATGTTCATGATTATAGACCAAGAGCAAAGAAGCAGGAAATAGGAAGAGATGAAAGACAGAAGGAATGGTTGATGGACAGTCTGCATTCTTTCCTTCCCTGCAAGGTGTGGAGAATCAGAGATCCAGTACAAAGGAAAAGTGTTCAAAAGCCAGAATGAGAAAATGGCTATGCTACAGCAAAGCTCCTCTGCATTATATGAAGTCTCCAATAACCTAGCACTATGTTCCACAATTTGTCTATGTAATGAAATGAGAAAGAAAATCATTCTTCTGTTATAGTAACTAGCATTGTGTTCATTAAGAGAAATCAAGTCTCTTATTCAAATTGAGACACTGGAAAGAAAATATCCAGCAGAGCTGGTTTAAAGTGATTTCGTAATTATATTATGGAGAACATAAGAAATGATATTATGACATAATAAATGTTATTTAGACAATAAATGAGAAAGATCCATGCTGTTTGTTGATATGTGATACATGGTAGGCAATAAGATTGCATTAAGGCATTTCAATGCAATCTCAATTATCTACTACTCAGATAATTCTATGTTTTAGTTTTCTGAAGTAGAGCTCAGAGGTGATATTTAGCCCCTAATTTACTTTAAAAATAAAAAAAGTACCAAAAAAATGAGAAAGTTATAAACAATACTTTCATTAAAATGTAGCTCATCTCATTATCTCAAGACAAACTATCTCACTACATGGATTATTATTTTCTACTCATTGTTACTAATAATATATTGTATCTGACACATTATAAGCACTCAATATATTTTTTGAATGAATAAATATAATCTAGTCTTTTTCCAAAAAGGATCTAAGACTATGACATGATTTGAGAGATCTGTTAGCTGAGAAATAGCTCATTGAGACAACTTTGGTAGGCATGACTGACATCAACAAATACCTTGAGAACTGATTTTTGAAATAAGGATTTGATTTATTCAATATTGCACCAGAAGTTAGGATTAGAACTAGTAGTGGTATGAAGTTAGCCAGAGGCAGAGTAGACTCAACATACTCAACAATTTCCAGGAATTAGTATTGCTCCCGTATGGCAGTTTTCCTTCTGGAATATGGAAAGCCTTATCAAAAAGCAATTTAAAAAAAGTAAGAAAAGATGCATGTTTGAGTGAGAGGCAGATTCGGTACCTCTGACATCCTCAACTTTTTATTATGGTGCTGTTTCTTTTCCTCCTAAATCTGAGAACATTCCATTTTGAGTAATACTAAGTAATCCTTCAAGGATAGAAATGTCAGGTCTAATCAAGAGTGTTTGGATCAATAGATTTCATTCTAAAATATTTGAGGAAGAATTGATACTGCATTTAAATGTTGTTATCTCAAATATAAGTGGTTCAGGAAGGTGAGCTATCTATTGTCTATTCAATGGCCCCACTTCTGTGTTAATTCAGTTAGTTATTTCAGTCAGTTGCTCAGTCATGTCCCACTCTATGCGACCCAATGGAAAATAACAAATAATGAATAACAAAATAATGAACTCACAGGTATAAATGGGAATTTAAGGAGTTTTTCACCTAACCACCCCATCCAATGATTGAATTTCTACCACAATGTCCTATTTAAATGACCATCTAGCTAAAACTTGAACACTTTCAAGTGTCTGCAAATTCATTATCTTCCAAAACAGCTCATTTCCACATCTTTGTGCTTCCACATTGTGTTAAGTCTAAAAATAATATTCAGTTCAGTTCAGTTCAGTTGCTCAGTTGTGTCCGACTCTTTGTGACCCCATGGACTGCAGCACGCCAGCCATCCCTATCCATCACCAACTCCTGGAGCTTGCTCAAACCCATGTCCATCGAGTCAGTGATGCCATCCAACCATCTCATCCTCTATCGTCCCCTTCTCCTCCTGCCCTCAATCTTTCTCAGCATCGGGGTCTTTTCTAATGACTCAGCTCTTCGCATCAGGTGGCCAAATTATCGGAACTTCAGCTTCAACATCAGTCCTTCCAATGAACACCCAGGACTGATCTCCTTTAGGATGGACTGGTTTGATCTCCTTGCAGTCCAAGGGACTCTCAAGAGTCTTCTCCAACACCATAGTTCAAAAACATCAATTATTCGGTGCTCAGCTTTCTTTATGGCCCAACTTTCACATCTATACATGACTCTTGGAAAAACCATAGCTTTGATTAGATGGACCTTTGTCAGCAAAGCAATGTCTCTGCTTTTAAATATGCTGTCTAAGTTGGTCGTAACTTTCCTTCCAAGGAGTACGTGTCTTTTAATTTCATGACTGCAGTCACCATCTGCAGTAATTTTGGAGCCCCCAAAAATAAAGTCAGCCACTGTTTCCACTGTTTCCCATCTATTTCCTATGAAATGATGGGATCGGATGCCATGATCTTAGTTTTTGAATGTTGAATTTTAAGCCAGCTTTTTCACTCTCCTCTTTCACTTTCATCAAGAGGCTCTCTAGTTTCTCTTTGCTTTCTGCCATAAGGGTGGTGTCATCTGTGTATCTGAGGTTATTGATATTTCTTCCAGCTTGTGCTTTCATCCAGCCCGGCATTTCACATGATGTACTCTGCATAGAAGCTAAATAAGCAGCATGACAATATACAGCCTTGACATACTCCTTTCCCAATTTGGAACCAGTCTGTTGTTCCACGTCCAGTTCTAACTATTGCTTCTTGACCTGCATACAGATTTCTCAGGAGGTAGGTAAGGTTGTCTGGTATTCCATCTCTCTAAGAATTTTCCACTGTTTGCTGTGATCCACACAGTCAAAGGCTTACATTTATTTAAACCATTTTTAGGACCTTGACACTCATTTCTAGATCACATTGTAGATTCTCAACAATAAAATCGTAGGATCTATGTTATTTTTCAAATAACCTAATTAATTAAAACATTAAAATGCAATATACTGATTATATAGTTGGTTAATGATTTACCCAAGCTCTATTTTATGTGTTTCTTATTTGAAAAATTGCTGCTACTCTTTGGTATTAAAAGCCTTTTTTTAAATGAAATTTCTCCCTGGTTCAAACTAATCTATCTATTACATAATTTAGCTTATGCTCAACAATTGTTCTACAGGAAATCCTTCTAAATGTTAAGCTGGTAGGAATCATCATCTAAAAACTCTAAGTAAACATATATTTGTCATTGATGCTGTTCCAGAATTGGCTTGACATTTGAAGGGATAGCTTTAATAAGCATTCTAAAACAGTTTTTCCTAAATTTATACTCTACTAAATTTCGTTTTCTAAAACATGTGATGTATTTTTTCTTACCTGTGACAAAGTTTCAATATTATGCAAATAAAATGGCCTGGAAAAAATAACAACTGGTGAAACATAGCTATATCTAGCCATTTCATCAGTTCTCATAGCTTCACTAACTCAATAATGAACAAATTTCAAAGCATGTGAACTTGACATACTGAAGCATAAAGACTGCTTTTTTCCCACAGCCACTGGAGTTGGTCATTGTGGAAAATTTGATCACTTGGGCATTTATCTATGTAGGTCTGTGGATTTATTCTATAATCATAATTATAGCAGTCTGGATAGAGATAAAAGCCCCATAAACATTTTGATCTCATTTCTAAAGCCAGTGTGAGAGTAGCATTCATAGTACTCTTTCCAGCCATTTCAAATTCCTTTTGGGCAACTGTTTTTACTTTCGTTTCTGACCAATCAGGATGGTGGTTTCTAGTAAAGTCTAAAGAGTGGTTTTTACTACACTATTGTCCCAATTTCTGTCCCATTGTGGATTCTAGCTTTCCCAGTCAATGATAACAAGACCTGATCTCCACCAAGGAACAACTTTTGCAGTGTCATCAGCAGTCTTCCTCACGTGTGTAGGAAGGCTCATATTCTGTGGTCAGTTCAGTTCTGTCACTCAGTCATATCTGACTCTTTGCGACCCCATGGACTGCAGCATGCCAGGCCTCCCTGTCCATCACCAACTCCCGGAGCTGGTTCAAACTCATGTCCATTGAGTCGGTGATGTCATCCAACCATCTCATCCTCTGTCCTCCCCTTCTCCTCCTGCCTTCAACCTTTCCCAGAATCATGGTCTTTTCCAGTGAGTCAGTTCTTCACATCAGGTGGCCAAAGTATTAGAGTTTCAGCTTTAGCAACAGTCCTTCCAATGAATATTCAGGACTGATTTCCTTTAGGATGGACTGGCTGGGTCTCCTTGCTGTCCAAGGGACTCTCAAGAGTCTTCTCCAACACCACAGTTCAAAAGCATCAATTCTTCTGCGCTCAGCTTTCTTTATGGCCCAACTCTCACATCCATACATGACTACTGGAAAAGCCATAGCTTTCACTAGATGGACCTTTGTTGGCCAAGTAATGTCTCTACATTTTAATATGCTGTCTAGGTTGATCATAACTTTCTTCCAAGGGGTAAGTGTTTTTTAATTTCATGGCTGCAATCACCATCTGCAGTGATTTTGGAGCCCCCCCAAAATAAAGTCTGTCACTGTTTCCATTGTTTCCCCATCTATTTGCAATGAAGTGATGGGATGCCATGATCTTAGTTTTCTGAATGTTGAGTTTTAAGCCAACTTTTTCACTCTCCTCTTTCATGTTCAACAAGAGGCTCTCTAGTTCTTCTTTGCTTTCTTCCATAAGTGTGATGTCATCTGCATATCTGAGGTTATTGATGTTTCTCCCGCCAATCTTGATTCCAGCATGTGCTTCATCCAGCATATATTCTGCAGTATCCTTTCATTAAAGGATTTCCCTCTGGAGAGAAATAAGGATAATACCCTAATCCATTTGGATAAATTATGGCAATTGTTGATCCACTCTGAGTCTCCAAAGATTTGATATAATATTAAATAACTGAAGATTCAGATCCACATTGAAGAAATGCTGACACTGCATTGTTGGGGCAGCCCAGAAAATGTTAAAAGGTCATTGTTTGATCACTGGAGACATTACTGGCTTGAGTGCTGAATGAGTGAACACGATCACGAGCAGCAGCTCTTTAAACCATGCCACCCAGGGGTTACACTCACTCATAGTTTTCACCACCACAGCGTTCTCCTTAAAAATGAGAAGAGGAAAAAGAATGAGACATGATGAATCCAAATGTCTCTTTAGTTTTGTGTTACAAAATAAATAGCAAACCAAGTAAACTCATGGTAGTGTTTAAGCTGAATTTATACTTTTATCCTAAAAGGAAAGAAAAATGAGGGTCTTTTTTTTAACTAGAAAAGTGGAAAAAATCCAGTGAATAAAAACCAAGTAAAAATTTTCACACAAATTCTTAGCTATGAAATCTCTATCTTCTAGATGTTCTGATTTTAATTTCCTGTAATTTCAACTACAATTAACCATTAAAACAGACAAAAAGATATATCAAATGGTACTAGCAGTAAGTAATACCTGGCTTGCTATTTGAGATGGATTGGCCCCAAAAGTGTATTTGTTGGTTTGATTTTTTTAAATACAACATTTACCTTTAGAATTAGGAAATAGGTAGAAATGGCATTTATCTGCTGTTATTTATAGATTTTGGTGCTATCTTCTCCTGGGTACATAAATAAAACTAAGAACCAATTAATTATTTAACTCCAGGGTATTCCCATGAAGGAACTGGACTGTATTTTCACTGATCAATTCCCAAATGAAATTTGGCTAAATCCCTTCTAAACCAGCAGTTGAGCCAAAAACTGCCAAAGAATCTCCCCCAGCAAGGACAGTCTAATTGTTATGCCTTCCGGCCAATGAGATCTCATCCTGAAGCAATGTGGTTGAAGTTATATATCAAAAATTATTTTATCATGCAGTTTTCTTATAAATAAAAGAATCACAAACTTGGCTTTATTGCAATTAAACTCAATGTCTTTCTAAGAGTCAAACATTACTTTTTTTGAAGTTGCCATCCTAGGACAAAAGTCAGTTTTAAGGACTCCATTACAGATTGACACTTGTCAAGTAAACACTTTCTGCTTCTCCCTAAAGCCACTCCACTCTTCTTCCACCCTGAAGGAGTCAGCAGCTGCCTAGTATTTGGGAGAAAGACAATGGAGAAGAAGCCAATCCTACCTCCCTTCTCTCATGGCAAATGTGTTCCCAAACAATTTAAGCCAACAAAAAAAGAAAAATATTAACTTTATATTAACTTTGAATTTAACTTTATAATGAGTGACCACGGTGCTAAAATCTGGTCATTGTAACTAGGGGTCTGTGGATGATTCAACTTGGAGAGGTTTAGCCTGATATTCAGTTGAATCTGATTCCATGTGCTTCAATAAATTGGGGTCGTCCAATAAGTAACTAATGGAAGAGCAATGTTCCCAAACAGCAATGAGGAAACACCTGCTCTTTCCCTGTCCAATGAGAGCTGACAGGTGAGGCAGAAATAGCCATCAGTCAAAGGGGCTGCAGGGGAAATGTCCAGGAGGTGGATAGCGGGTTGACTGCACAACAAAGTCACTGAACTGTACATTTGAAAAATCATTAAAATGGTAAGTTTATGGTATGTTTACTTTGCCATAGTTAAAAAATAAACTTAAAAAATGCTGAAGAGAAAGCAGAAGACACCTAGTTTTCTGTCATATCAAGAAAGCTCAGTGACCACTCAGAAAAGAGATGTATGATCTAAGGGATTTCCTTGACTGCAGATTTTAAATTACAAGGATAAAATGAGAAGTTTTGTCAGGTCAGGGAGGTATGTGAATCTGAATCCCTGAGAGGATAGAGAGAGGAAAATACAAGTGATAAAAATAACCTGGGAGTTTGGGCTTTATGTGTTAAAGGCATGATGAATGCATTCTGATAGAGTCTTACAAGGATGTCATACAGAGTGATGTAGTCAGAAAAACAAATATCATATATTAATGCATATATGTGGAATCTAGAAAAATGGTACAGAAGAATCTATTTGCAAAGCGAAAATAGAGACACAAACATAGAGAACAAACGTACAGACACCAAAGAGGAAAGAAGGAGTGGGATGAATTGAGAGATTGGAATTTACATTTATGTACTGCTATGTACAAAATAAATAACTAATGACAACCTACAGTATAGTACAGGGGATTCTACTCAGTTCTCTGTGGTGACCTAAATGGGATGGAAATCCAAGAAAGAGGGTATATGTGTATATGTATACTGACTCACTTTGCTGGACAGCCGGAGCTAACATGACACTGTAAAGCAACTATGAGTGTGTGCTAAGTCGCTTCAGTTGTGTCCAACTCTGCACAACCTTGTGGACTGTAGCCCACCAGGCTTCTCTATCCATGAGGATTCTTCAGGCAAGATTACTGGAGTGGGTAGCTATTCCCTTCTCCAGGGGATCTTCCCAACTCAGGGATCGAACCCAGGTCTCCTGCATTGCAAGCGGATTCTTTACCAGCTGAGGCACCAGGGAAGCCCAAGGATACTGGAGTGGGTAGCCTATCCCTTCTCCAGCGGATCTTCCCAACCCAGAAATCAAACCAGGGTCTCCTGCATTGCAGACAGATTCTTTACCAACTGAACTACCAAGGAACCCCAATTACCTCAGGATCCAGTACTAAATCACACTGGGGGTTAAAACAACTTTAAACCAGCAAAGGTTTATAATTATATCACAGAGCCTCTTACAATGTGCTGTGGGGCATTCTACACACAGCTGAAGTTTTCTCTCAAGGCAGGCCTTGTTTGCATGAAAGTTGGAGCTTTGTAAAAGGGACAGAGGCACATGGGATCAATAAGCTTTTTATTTACCTGCAGGTTATTTATGGCTTTGATTTTCTCAGAGAGAGTAAGTAACCCATGCTTCATGCTTAGTTACCCAGTCTTATCTTACTGCTTGCGACCCCATGGACTGTAGCCCTCCAGGTTCCTCTGTCCGTGGGATTTTTCAGGCAAGAATACTAGAGTGGATTGCCATTTACCTTCTCCTAAAAAGGCAAAGAAGAGAAATAAGGATTAAAGCAGATTTGACTCCATTAGGGCAACTGTTCAAATTCACCCATATTTCCAATTTCTAATAAAATGCAGGACAGGTCAAATTCAAATTATTTAAATCCTCCTACAAAAAATAATAATAAAGTAAAATATTCTTTATAAAGGTGCTGAAGGTACAGACTTACACTCTGGTTTACTCACTTACATAGACTGTACAGCATTAGAACCACCTCAGTCTAATGGCCTCGGGGTCCCTAAAACAGGAGTCAGGACATATTTTATAGTCTTTATGGAGTCTAGGACTGTGGGAGAAAGCATAAATCTTTCCTGCAGATAGCTTTCCAATTTGTAAAATCTGTCAGATGAATCTAGGTTCCCTGAAAGAGATTTGATTGGAAGGGGATACAAGAAGAGTGTGGTGTTCTCGATGGATAGGGAGATTGAGGTCCAGCATCCAAAAACTGGAGGGAAAAGGTCCAAGCCCAGTGTGAGACTGGGCTGACCATCTTCTGACCCTTCTTCGGCTCCTGCCTAAACTCCTTCCTTCAATAGCTTGCCTGCTCTGGATAAAAGAGAACAATGATATGGATGAAAGTGCCATGGTTCCTGCTGCTACAAGGCCCTATTATAATTTCTCCATGGAATTGAAATAGCAAGCTTCTCAGCTATTTGGGGAGAGATAAGAGGATCAGTATTTAGAGGAGAGGAGTAGCCTGGTAGTCAGACAGGAATGGGCTAGGATAAACCCCTTAAGTAAGCTGTAATAATGGTCACAAAGTCAAAGCAAAGGACATTTGAGCAGAAGGAATTCAAAGTGCGGGTTAAATCAGAACCTTTGGAAAAAAAAAAAAAAAGATCAGAACCTTCCTTCTCTTAGCCTCCAGGACACCTCAGATCAAAAACTGGAGGAGGCAGAGTAAAATACTACATATCCACATGAGGGGTCTCAGAGCACTGGAGTCTGAGTATTGTCACGCATGTGAACCATTCATCCTCAGTGCTGGGTAAAGTCAGAAAAAATATGTGAATAGCCCCAGTCATCACATGTTTCTTTAGCAAAAAAGAGTGTCATGTCATATATGCCATTTACTACTGTGTTTTAGTCACATTAGGTGTGTGGTGGCTTATAAGGATAATCAACCTGGTTATAGAGGGAAACGCTACATTTTCTTAACACATATATATTATAGTAGGAGTCAATTGTGAACTACAGTATAAGGATATATAAATAACCTACAAAATATATAGAGTGAAATCACTTTTATAAGCCAACCCAGAGTACTGCCTGAGTTCAACACATGAAAATATCAAATGTGGTTAAAAAATCTGGATAAGCTTGAGCTAGAAGTGGTATTTGAGGCTTGCACTTAACAGAATCTGAACACGCTGAAACTGCAAAGGGACTCCAGATGGAGGGAATAGCAAGAAGGAAAGTACAAAGGAAGAGAGACAAAGGGCCTGTACAAAAAGTAACAGAGATTCCTTTGTGAGGTGGAGATATCTTGAGGTGGAGAAGTCCAGCAGGCAGTTAGAAATTTTTATAGAAGTGTAGAACTGGGAATCTTCTGTGTTGAGGAGGTGATGGACAAAAAGGAGGAAAATATCTATAGAGAAAAGATGACACCAGAAGGTTTTAGGGATCACCTCAAAATTGAAGAAAGAGAGAAAATAATCAATAACAGATGGAAAAAACTAAAGCCATGAGGGAAGAGGGAGAATAGGACAGTGTATCCAAGGACAAGGGTTCACAGGTGATGAACTGCATAAGATGAGAACCAAGAAAAGACAACTTGCTGAGGCAACTAGATGCTGACTTCAGCATAGCAGTTTCAAGAGAGGGAAGGGTTTTATGAATAAATCAGTTTAGTGAAGGGAGCATTCTTCCTCAGACTGAGTGCAGTCTCTGTCCTCTTGATGTCTCTCCCTAGCAACTCTTCAGCCAGGGTGAAGGGAGGATTCCGTCTCAAGAAAAGATGTCTGGATGGTTCAGCACTCTCAACTTTGATATACTCAACTGATTTACTTCTGTTGAGCTAAAAGAACACACTGATGCTAGATTTAGAGTCATAGTAAATAATCAGGTGTGTGGAGCTCAATGTCTTTTAGCTCTGAAATACTAGTATGGTCAGATTTGACGGATTCAAGAGATGGGGTAATGTGAGCTGATATAGTAGTGTACAACTGTAGGTATTTCATAATCGAAAAGATAGATTACATTTAGAACAGTACTGCATCTTTCTTTATGTATTAAACCATCTTATTTTTCTCAAGTAGTTGAAAATAGGCTTTTGTTGATGTTTATTGCTAGTTTCTTCTGTTTCTGTCTTTAAAGATTCAGTACCATGGAAAGATTTGTAGGCTGCTCAGAAGTGACAGACACTCAAGCGGCACTCTTTTGCACAGAAGGTTTTAAAAGATGAAAAACAAAAACTTCCCAACCTGGACTGCACAATTTGGGTTAGATTTTAAATTTTAGGTTAATAATAAATGGAGCTCAAGCACACATAAAATAAAGTAGGTTGAACCTGAGTTGCACTCTTAATGAGTGCAAAAAGACAAAAGCTAAATTTAAATTTTATTAAACAGAGGATTCCCAGAAACAGAGAAGTCACTTTTGATGATATGTAAAACTGATAAGAAAGTGTTCTTTTAAAAAGAAGTTTCTACTTATTTTGAAAAGGTTTACAGTAGAGGGAGCTGTAGGGAAGAGAGAGAGAGTTCAAATTTAATTTTTCAAAACTCCATATGGACATTTAAAATTAGAATTATCAAGCAAAAATTATCGTTTTATATAATATCAGAAACTTCTGCAACGGGCATCTGGGGAAATCTTTATTTTGGGAAGTATCAAGTATTACATTGGTTGCTTTGGCAGTGGTTATACTTGGATATTTCATATTCAGTTTTCTCCCAAACTTGTCAATCTCCTCCTCTTCTAGGGAAGAATAAAAGAAGAGGCAGAGAAAAGTAAAAAAATGTTTCTACCATACTATTCTGGCATTTTTTTGTTCCTTCAGGACACAAAAGCCTTGGGAAGAAATGTGCTTCTCTAACACAAGTATATAGGGTGAGCAGACATTTTGGTGTGCTGGGGACAGTCGTAATTGACACCTTATAGTGCACTTTTAATTCTCAATTTTATTGCAATATAAAGAACAAGTTTTATATACACCTGCATATGTAGCAGTTCCTCCGTATAGATTCAGGAGAGCTATGCCACAGATCTTTCTTAACTTACAATGGAATTAAGTCTCAATAAGCCCATTATAAGTTGAAAATATTGTTGAGTTGAATCCAGATTTAATAGATGCAACCTACTAAACTGCCGTTAAAGTGCTGCACTCAATATGCCAGCAAATTTGGAAAACTCAGCAGTGGCCACAGGCCTGGAAAAGGTCAGTTTTCATTCCAATCCCAAAGAAAGGTGAAGCCAGAGAATGTTCATGCTATCACACAATTACACTCATCTCACACGCTAGCAAAGTAATGCTCAAAATTCTCCAAGCTAGGCTACAACAGTATGTGAACTGTGAACTTCCAGATGTTCAAGTTGGATTTAGAAAATGAAGAGGAACCAGAGATCCTGGTTGGTAACAGGATTGGTAACAGGATTGGTAAAATTGGTAACATCCACTGGATCATAGAAAAAGCAAGGGAGTTCCAGAAAAGCATCTACTTCTGCTTTATTGATTACGCCAAAGCTTTTGACTGTGTGGATATGTGGATCACAGCAAACTGTGGAAAATTCTTCAAGAGGTGGGAAAACCAGACGACCTTACCTGCCTCCTGAGAAATCTGCATGCAGGCCAAGAAGCAATAGTTAGAACTGGAGATGGAACATTGTACTGGTTCCAAATTAGGAAAGGAGTAGGTCAAGGCTGTATATTGTCACCCTGCTTATTTAACCTCTATGCAGAGTACATCATGTGAAATACTGGGCTGGATGAAGCACAAACTAGAATCAAGATTGCCAGGAGAAAAATTAATAATTTCAGATACGCAGATGACACCACCCTTATGGCAGAAAGTGAAGAGGAACTAAAGAGCCTCTTGATGAAAGTGAAAGAGGAGAGTGAAAAAGCTGGCTCAAAAAATGAAGATCATGGCATCCAGTCCCATCACTTCATGGCATCCAGTCCCATCACTTCATGGCAAGTAGATGAGGAAACAATGGAAATAGTGACAGACTTTATCTTTCGGGGGCTCCAAAATCACTGCAGATGGTGACTGCAGCCATGAAATTAAAAGATGCTTGCTCCTTGGAAGAAAAGCTATGACCAATCTAGACAGCCTATTGAATGCAGGGACATAACTTTGCCGACAAAGGTACATCTAGTCAAAGCTATGGTTTTTCAAGTAATCATGAATGGATGTGAGAGTTGGACCATAAAAAAAAATCTGAGTGCCAAAGAATTGATGTTTTGAACTGTGGTGTTGGAGAGTATTCATTGGGAGGACTGATGCTAAAGCTGAAGTTCCAATACTTTGGGCACCTGATTCAAAGAGCTGACTCCTTGGAAAAGACCCTGATGCTGGGAAAGATTGAAGGCAGGAGGAGAAGGGGACATCAGAGGATGAGAAGGTTGGATGATATCACTGACTCGATGGACTTGAGTTGAGCAAGTTCCAGGAGTTGGTGATGGACAGGGAAGCCTGGTGTGCTGCAGCCCATGGGGTCACAAACAGTCGGACATGACTGAGCGACTGAACTGAAACTGACATGTACTGAACATCATAGCCTAGTGCAGCCTATCTTAAATATACTCAGAACATGTACACTCAGCAAAATTAACTAACACAAACTATTTTTTAATAAAATGCTGAATAGCTCATGAAATTTATTGAGATAAATAAATTTTATCTCAGAAGGAAGGAAAAGAAAAAAACAGAATGTTTGTATGGGGGCAGATCGGTGGTAAGTGAATGAGTTGTTTACACCTGTGATTGTGTGGTCGACTGGAAGCTGTGGCACTGCAGCTGTCCAGCCTCACAAGAGAGGAAGTAGGACAAATTACCTGCCCCGGGAAAATATCAGGATTCAAAATCTGAAGTATGGTTTCCGTTGGATGAATACTGCTTTTGCCTCACGTAAAGTTGAAAAGTCGTCGAACCAAAATAAAAAAGAAAAATCGTCGAACCTCTGTAAGTCAGGAAGTGTCTGCACTAAAAATAGAAATTTCAAACTATGTTTTCAGGGATTATTTCTATAGCTCATTATGAAAGAAGTTTCTCTGAATGTGAAGAGCACCCAAAACCCTAGCAAGCTTAGTGTTCCCTCCTGAGTGTGAAGCTTCTTTTTGGTGTTGGTTCTACAACTGTCATTTGCCATTGATGATCATTCTTCTCTTCCTTTGGGGAGCAAGAGGGAGAGGACACTGCCTGAGTAAAATAAAGAACGAAAAAGAAGTTTCAAAGTACTTTGTAATTCGCCTACAAACTGGAAGAATATGAAATTACAAAAAATGTAAAATCAAAACAATAAAATTGGTGACATCAGTTGATATAATTTTATTTATTAACTTTATTATTTATGAGAATTTAACAGTTTAGAAATAAAACTAAGGTTTTTTATATTTTAAAATTTAACTAGAGAATTGTTACTTATCTTCAATAAACCAATTTGTACTTTTTTACTCTTTCTTCTCATGAGAGGAAAGGCTTCATATAATCTTTGGTTCCAGTTAATGAGCACACTGAAATATTTCATTTATTTTTAAGAGAATGCTAAGGTCCATTTATATAGAATACACCAAAATTCCTTTTCTGGATTAACTACCAAACTGCCCCAACCCCACTCAATTCCACTTAAATTTAAGAAATAATTGTTTTGGACACATAAATTGATGGAACAGAATAGAGAACCCAGAAATAAGCTCATACCCATATAGTCAATTACTTTATGAGAACGGAGTCAAGAATATACAATAGAGAAAAGATAATCTCTTCAATAAATGGTATTGGGAAAACCAAACAGCCACATGCAAAAGAGTGAAATTGGACCACTATCTTATACTACACACAAAAATTATCTCAGAATGGACTAAAGACTTGAAACCATAAAACTTCTAGAAGAAAACATAAGTAGTAAGCTTCTTGACATCTATCTTGCCAATGATTTTGGGGGATTTGATACTAAAAATAAAGGCAACAAATGCAAAAATAAAGTAAAACTACATCAAAGTAAAGCTTCTGCACAGCAAAGGAAACTATCAACAAAATTAAAAGGTAACCTACTGAATGGGAGAAAATATTTGCAAATCATATACTGGATCAATAGTTAATATTCAAAATATATAAAGAACTCACACAACTCAGTGACAAAAAAACAAACAATCTGATTTTAAAATAGGCAGAGGAACTAAATAAACATTTTACAAAGGAGACATTAAGAAGACCATTACTTACATGAAAACATGCTCAATATCACAAATCATTAGGAAATGAAAATCAAACTGACAATGAAACCTGACACCTGTTAGAATGGCTATTATTTAAAAGATAAGAAATAATAAGTGTTGGCAAGGGAGGAGATGATTGAAAAGGGAGCTTGGATACTAAATATGGAAGTGTAAATTGGTGTAGCCACTATGGAAAGCAGTATAGAGTTTACTCAAAAATTAAAAATAGGACTATCACATGATATAGCAATTCCACTTCTGGGTATTTATGTAAAGAAAACAAAAATGCCTAACTTGAAAAGATATATGCACTCCCATGTTCATTGAAGTGTCATTTGCAATAACGAAGATATGGAAACAACATAAATGCCCATTAATGGATAAATGGCTCAAGTAATGTGATACACGCAAACATATGTATATACAATGAAATATTATTTAGCTATACAAAGTGAAATCTTGCCATTTGCAACAACATGGATGGATCTTGAGGGGATTACATCAAGTGAAATAAATCAGACAGAGAAAGTCAAATACAACAGAAGCTCACTTGAATGAGGAATCTAAGAAAAACCAAGGTGATACACACAGAGAACCAGATAGGTGGTTGCCAGCTCGGGCAGTGGGAGGGAGGAAGTGGGAGAAATGGGCAAAGGGAGTCAGAAGATACAAACTGCCGGTCATGGAATAAATAATCCACGGGGGTGTGAGGTACACAGTGACCATACTTAACAACACTGTATTTCATAACTGAACGTTGCTAAGAGATTAAACCATAGAAGTTATCACAAGAAAAATTTTTGAAAACAATGTATGGTGACAAATAATTAACTAGACTTAAGATGGACACCATCTGGCAATGTAGTCAATGCCAAATCATTATGCTATATACCTGAAGGTAATATAATGTTGTATGTTATTATTCCTCAATTTTTTTTAAAGTTTTAAAATATTTTTGAAGGTTTAATAAGATTTTTTTCTAATACCTCAATATGGAAGCAAAAACTGAATGAGAAATAATATAAGTAAATGCCTAAACTCACCACATCTTCATGAGCCAACAAGGGACAGGTTATGAGTGGTGGGTAAAGGAAAATGTGAACTTATTCTTCAACAGGATTAAATACACATAGAAAACAAAGCTGGCTAATAAATTATGTTTCAAGCAACCTAGATGCCCATCAGCAGATGAATGGATAAGGAAGCTGTGGTACATATACACCATGGAATATTACTCAGCCATTAAAAAGAATTCATTTGAATCAGTTCTAATAAGATCGATGAAACTGGAGCCCATTATACAGAGTGAAGTAAGACAGAAAGATAAAGAACATTACAGCATACTAACACATATATATGGAATTTAGAAAGTTGGTAATGATAACCCTATATGCAAAACAGAAAAAGAGACACAGATGTACAGAACAGACTTTTGGACTCTGTGGGAGAAGGTGAGGGTGGGATGTTTCGAGAGAACAGCATCGAAACATGTATATTATCTATAGTGAAACAGATCACCAGCCCAGGTGGGATGCATGAGACAAGTGCTTGGGCCTGGTGCACTGGGAAGACCTAGAGGGATTGGGTAGAGGGGGAGGTGGGAGGGGGGATCTGGATGGGGAATACATGTAAATCCATGGCTGATTCATGTCAATGTATGACAAGACCCACTGCAGTATTGTAAAGTGATTAGCCTCCAACTAATAAAAATAAATGAAAAAAAAATAATATTGAGATTTCAACTAGGTGAGTATTACACTGGAAGGAACTTTTTAAATGCAGAGAAACAAGAGTGACTACAAACTAATTAAATCATACAGATGATAGACTTTTTTGACTTTTTAAGTACCAAAAGAAAAGGAATTTCTATTTTTACTTTATAAGGAATTTGTGTACCAAAAAAATGTGTTCAGAAAAAAATTCATATTGGAATTGAAGTCAAGGAAACAAGGTTGAAAATGCAAGACATTCATTATAGGTAAATGTGTCATTAAAAAAAAAAACACTTAAAGAACGAAAACATGGTGCTGAAATGAATTAATTTAAAAATGGTAACAAAAATGTTAACAAAAGGATTCATAATTCCCTTTCAAAGTTTTGTATGTTTCCAAATATCTTGAGAAAAGAGTTTGCTGATAAAGGAGTAAGGAATTAAAAATATTAGCTAAAATGGAGCTAGGAAAATAAGTGATTTTTTTCTTGCATTTTAATAAAAAGATTACAGGAAATGTGCAATTAAGAAATAGCATCTTTATGTAAGGCTATTAAGGGAAAGGAAGAGAAGAGAATACATTGAATGTAAATCAGTCAAAGAGAAGTGGCAGCACTTTAACAATATGAAGGGAGTTTGGAATGAGCCGACTTATATATTTAGAGTTAACTGATAAATGTGGATACCTCACCTCTGAATGACTGTAAGTCTCTTACAAGTCTGCCAACTTCCACTCCTGAGTTCTCCAGTCTAGTGCAACATGGCAACCACCATGTCCTCTTATAACCGTAAGTCAGATCATACCCCTATTGTCCTCAAAGCTCTTCAGTGATGCCCCATGTGTCTCAGTGTAAAACTTAAGGTTTTTTATGATCCTGGAAGGCTCTACATGATTGGGATGCAGTTACCTACCTCTGATTCCCTCTCCTGACTCTCCCCAGCATCAATCTCTGTAGTCACATTGGGCACTCTTGGAGTCATTACAACAGACCCGTCAAGTGTCTTCCTCAGAGCCTTCACTCAAGCAGCAATTCTCAAGGGATGCCCCAGGAATCACTGTAAGTTTCAAGGACCCTTTCATGGGATGTAAAATGTCAACTACAGAACAAAAACTCAGCAAACTTGAAGAGTGTAAAACAGACCCAAGACCAAAACGTTGAGAATCCCTTTCCAGCTTGAAGGGCTCTTCCCTCACAAATCTGCTGGGATCAGTCCCACATGTCCCTCAAGATTTTGCCTGTTCTTCCCTCTCCCAGTGAGCCCTACCCTGACCACCTTCTCTAAGTCCTAGACTTCTGAGTTTCTCTTAGGTTTTCTCATTTCCATTGTTATTTTTTTATCCATTTCTTTTTAATAGAAGGAAAATTGCTTTACAGTATTGTGTTGGTTTCTACCAACCATCAACATGAATCAGCCATAGGTTTACCCATTTCCCATCCCACTTGAACATCCCTCCCACCCTCGACCCCTCCCACCAGGACATGGTAACACCTTGAGGGGAAGGAAATCTTTGAAAGAATTTGTATATGTAATTATATGCTCCAGTTTGGGAATGACACACACCACTTCCGTTACAACTCATTACCCATTAGCTAGAACTAATCACATGGCCCCACCCAACCAAAACAGGGACCAGAAAGTAGACCTCTACCATTTACCTGAAGGAAAGAAGCTGGAAATATTTCATGACTAGAAGTATAGTACACAGTGAATTGCCTTTCAAATTTGGTAAAACAATTTAATAACCAAGATTAATAAACTTTCCTGTGGAATTAGTTCAGAATATGCAATGATTGTAGAAAACATCTATGCTAATTTTGTTATAAATAATAAGTGGTTTGTTATTGAATTATATAGCAGAAAATAGGTTAATATATATTATATTCATCATAATGAACTTTATTAATGATTTGGCCTTGGGAGCATTCATTTGTTACCCACATCTTTCTTTCCTTCCTTTCTGGCTCCCTCCCTTACTTTCTTTCTTCCTTCTGTTCTTTTTTCCTTCCCTCTTCTTCCTTTCAGGAAATATTTCTTGAACTCTTCTACGTACAGCTAATGGTACTGGATTATGAAGATACAACAGTGAATAGACAGGATTTCTGCTCCCACGGAGCTTATAGTCTGCTGACAACAAACAGGCAAGCAGAATTTAAAAATGAAAATAGTTATGGATCCTGATAAATGTTATAATGGAGATAAACATATGATAAAGAATGAGAAGGATAGTCAGGAAAGTCAGAAGAGGTATTGGAGATGAGATCTGTGGACTGTGAGGCAGCTAGTCTTGCAAAGATCCAGAGAAAGAGAATTCCAGACACAAGAAACAAGACTGAGAAACAGCAGAGTCCTGTATGGTCTGAGCTGAGGGAGGGAGGAGGAGAGTGGTGAAAGATGAAGTTAGAGAGGCAGGCAGAGAACAACCCATGCAGGGCTTTGCTGATGAAGTGATGGGTTTGGATTTTATTCCAAGATTAATGGAAAATCATCCAAAGGTTTTAAGCAAGGAATTGACAGGGTTACCTTTAGGTTTTTAAAAGATTACATTGACTTCTGGGGGAAATACAGAATGAATGAGGGACTATTAGGAAGTTAAATGCAGAAATCCAATTGGTTTTCATTAAATTTATATCATGAAGAAAGGGAGAAAGAAACATTCAACACATATTTAACAAGAAAACCAACAAGATTTCCTGCTGGATTAGATGTGGAGATAAAAGAAAAGGGAAAACTTATTAAGCACTTATTTTGAGTACTGTGTTCATTATTTTATGTAAAGAGAAAGCTCATAATTTTAAGCTGCACTATGTAATATATATTATATACATTTCACAAATACAATATATACATTTTACACATATATGTTCATTTATGAATGTACTTATTATCTTAAGTAAATTATGTAAAGTGTAATTGCTTTGTCTACAAATACTTTGGTTTTCAATTTGAATTCCCTACATCTGAATAAGAAAAACTTTAACTATCCAGTTCCATTAAAATCCAACATCTTTTAAAATATGTTTTTTTCTATAGAGTAAAAGTCTTATCTGGTCTCCATCTTTCTTCCGTCTCTTCCCTAAGGATGATGTCCTTTCATGCAGGGGTACATCCTGGACTGTAAAGTCAAGTGGGCCTTAGGAAGCAATACAATGAACAAAGCTAATGGAGGTGATAGAATTCCAGTTGAGCTATTTCAAATCCTAAAAGAACATGCTGCTACAGTGCTGCTCTCAGTATGTCAGCAAATTTGGAAAACTCAACAGTGGCCACAGGACTGAAAAAGGTCAGTTTTCATTCTAATCCCAAAGAAAGGCAATGCCAGAGAATGTTCAAACTACCACACAACTGCACCCATCTCACATGCTAGCAAGGTAATGCTCAAAATCCTTCAAACTAGGCTTCACAGTACATGAACCGAGAACTTCCAAATACACAAGCTGGATTTAGATAAAACAGAGGAACCAGAGATAAAATTGCCATCACCCGTGGGATCACAGAAAAAACAAAGGAGTTCCAGAAAAACATCTACCTCTGCGTCATTGACTGTGCTAAAACCTTTGTGCAGATCATGACAAACTGTGGAAAATTCATAAAGAGATTGGAATACCAGACCACCTGACCTGTCTCCTGATAAATCTGTATGCAGGTCAAGAAGCAACAGTTAGAACTGGATATGGAACATCCATGATTAATTCAATATTGGGAAAGGAGTAGGTCAAGGCTGTATATTGTCACCCTGCTTATTTAACTTCTCTGCAGAGTACGTCATGCAAAATGCCAAGCTAGTTGAAGCAAAGAAGGAATCAAGATTGCTGGGAGAAATATCAATAACCTCAGATATGCAGATGACACAACCCTTATGGCAGAAAGTGAAGAGGAACTAAAGAGCCTCTTGATGAAAGTGAAAGAGGAGAGTGAAAAAGCTGGTTTAAAACTCAACATTCAAAAAACTGAGATCATAGCATCCAGTCCCATCACTACATGGCAAATAGATGGGGAAACGATGGGAACAGTGACAGACCTTATTTTCTTGGGTTTCAAAATCTCTGTGGACAGTGACTCTAGCCAGGAAATTAAAAGACACTTTCTCCTTGGAAGGAAAGGTATGACAAATCTAGACAGCATGTTAAAAAGCAGAGATATGACTTTGTCCACAAAGGTCCATATAGTCAAAGATATCATTTTTCCAGTAGTCATGTAGGGATGTATGAGCTGGACCATAAAGAAAGCTGAGCAGCAAATTGATGTTTTCAAACTGTGGTGCTGGAGAAGACTCTTGAGTGTCCCTTGGACCGCAAGGAAATCAAATCAGTCAATCCCAAAGGAAATCAGCCCTGAATTTTCATTGGAAGGACTGATATTGAGGCTGAAACTCCAATACTTTGGCTACCTGATGCAAAGAGCCAACTCACTGGAAAAGACCCTGATGCTGGGAAAGATTGAGGCAGAAGGATAAGGGGATGACAGAGTATGAGATAGTTGGATGACATCACTGACTCAACGGACATGAGTTTCAGCAAACTCCAGGAGACAGTGAAGGACAGGGAAGCCTGTTGTGCTGCAGTCCATGGGGTGTCAATGAGCAAGACATGACTTAGCAACTGAACAATAACAATGTGGGAGCAGCTTATACAACCTCATCTCAGCAGGGAAAGATCAGGGGCCTTGCGTGTCATGTCCTCTGCCTCTTCTGGTTTCAGTGGAATTTCTTACTCCATCAGGATGCTGCTGAAAGCTCTCCAGGCCAATGTTTAATTTCTTGGGGTCAGTTTACCTTATATAAGCTCAAAGGCAACACAGGAAGCCTAAAGCTCCAGGCCTTCTTCCTCCTGACCTTGGTTCACTGTCAGGTTGGGATATGACCGCCCGCGTGTTTGCTTCCTCCCAGAGCCTCAGGTAGAGAGTAGAGGGTTACAGTGAATGTCTCCACTCTGGGTGTTCCTCTCTCTTAGAGAATGCCCAGCTCCAGACGGGAACCCCAACCCAGAGAGGGAAAAGTGTGAGAGACATCGCTTTCTTCACTCTCTTACTCTTCTCTTCTCCCCATAATTACCCTTCATTTCAAAGTGGTGAGTTTTACCCCAGAGAGGGCCTGGCTGCCGTCACAGGTAGAAGGGGTAAGATTGCTCCATCAAGTAGATTGAGCCCTACAAGTTTATAAGGCTGTCATCTTATTGTATGATCAAATGTATATGTCAGAAGCAGAATTTTAATTTATTCTATTTGTATTCCTCACATAACAAACTTTAGATTCAGCCTGCACAGATGGAAACTTTCTTAACAGCAAGGTAAAATCATGAATTCAGAAAAGTCAAAAAGAAAATTATATTATTTACTTTTAAAAGTACTCAAAATATATTTATTATCTAATTTAACCAATGCTCACATCAAACTTCTAAGATTGGTACTCTTATTGATTCTATTTAGAAAAGAGATAACTGATGCTCACCAAGATTATGTAACACAAATTATAAAATGACCTCATTGGGATTTCAACCAATTCTATCTACCAAGGTCAAACTAAAATTCCTTTTTTTGAAATTTTTGTGGGTTAATCCTTGCAAAGAGAAGAAATTGAAAGAATGAAAGTTAAGGATTCCAATGCAGTTTGTAATACAAATGCGCGCTTCGTGCGTGCTTAGTCGCTTCAGTCATGTCCGACTCTCTGCAGCACTATGGACCATGGCCTGCCAGGCTCCTCTGTTGATGGGATTCTCCAGGCAAGAACACTGGAGTAGGTTGCCATTTCCTTCTCCAGGGGATCTTCCTGATGTGTAATACTGATGAGTACAGATCAACTCAAAATCTAAGTTGATTAGATTTAGGGGCCCTAAAAAGAGCCCCAAAGGTAAATAATCTGAAATGGATTCAAGTCATGTATTGGTTAGGAAAGATGTAAGAGAGCAGAACACATTTGCTGAAAGCTGAAATTATCTGGGCACGTGCTCAAAGGTGATGATCAACCCCAAAATCTGTTTAACACAAGTTTATGTTTTGTCCACACTGCATCTCCCATATGAGTTGGCTGACTTTCTGCACCACACGATCATTCAGAGACACAGGCCAGAGGAGCTACCGCCCCTCTGTAGCTGCTCCAGCGTGAGCATGCAACTTCCTCAGGTGTTCTGTTAGGGCAAGAGGAAAACAATCCACTTGCAAAGGCGTTTCAAATAATACACTTACATCCGTTAGTATTTTACTGGTCAGAACTAGTTCTTTGGACTCATCTACCCAAAGTGACCAGGAAATGCAGGAGAGCAAATAGGTGTGATCTGCTTCCTCCTTTGAACATAATTCAAATATCCAACATCCTGCTTCTTCCTAACTTCAGCTCTTTCATTTCCAGAGTTGCCTTTAAATTCAGGATAAACACTATTACCCTTGTTTTAGAGACTGCTTTACATATCGTGGTCAAGGAAGAATACTTCAAGATTTTTAGAAGTTTATTAAAGGCTAAGTTATATTCTAAGATCATTGTAGGTAATATCATGTGTGTTTTATAATGAAGCAGTGTTTATGGAATGAGAAGACATCTGCTCTTACACCTGTCAGGAATAAGACACCACACAAGTAGAAGAGTGGAGTCTGCTGGTTGCATGGTTTCCATCACCACAGCTTGCCCTTAAACTTTGGCCTTACTTCTGGTTTAAATATACAAGAATGACTTCAGAGTTAAACATCTGAATGTGTTGCAACCAGGTTTTCAACTACAACTGGGTTCCATTTACAAAATTTCTTATTTCATTATAAGTCTTGAATAACAGAAGTTTGCAAATTTGAATATTAACACAGAGAATTGAACCTACTGTAAAAAGTTAGTTCAGAAATTGAGTCTTTAGTAAATGTAGGTAGCACCACCTGGTGGGTAAGAATGACAGGAGAATTTGGAGATTTATTTATTAAGAAATGCATAGTTGTGGAAAATATTTAAAAATTGTGATAATTGCTATAGATATAATCAGACTTCCAAATAAAAGCTTCTAAGAGCTTTGAAATTGAGACCTGAGGAATGAAATCCACTTCTTAGAAAACAGGGACAAATAGAGGGTGTATGACTTTTTTTAAAAACTTTTCCCCTTATTATTTCTGATTGGTAGCTGCTCACCAGAACCTGAGGAATCCTGAGTCAATGACAGTGGCCTTTGGTAATGATGAGAGGGTGGTTTACAACCAACCTGACACTATTACTATCAAAGAGCCCAGTGTCTTGGTAAGTTTAAAAAATTTGCTAGCCTAAGGCCCTGAGTACAGGTCTCCAATTCACTTAGTACTTTAATAGTATAGAGTCAGCAGAGGTCCCTTCTTCACATCTGTTTATTGGTCAGTATCAGAAACTAATGGTGAGATTTTTTGACAAAAGAAGAACAACAAATATTTTCAGTTTTCAAATATCTGTGCCCCATTTATATAGCTGACATTTTCTCGCAGCTTGACGATTGCTTTGTTAGCCTGAAATAAATTACTTCTGCCAGATATTTCTTCAGCAAAGATAGGCTTGTTTGGTATCAGTAAGAATACGAATTCAGGGTCTGCAACCAGAGCAAGCCAATAGAGGGGGAAAGGCAGTTGGCAGAGCTCTAGTAAACAGAGTCCATGGCTTTTCATTGGCTGAGTCCATGCCAGGAAACAAGAGGAGTCTTCTCTTACCCAAAGGCTGTGTTATCTCTGCAGGGTGTGAGAGCTCCTTTCTGGTCTCCCAACTCTATTTAATTGATGTTTCTGTTTATTAATTTTTCACAGCTTCTTGAGAAATAAAGTTTGGAGTCCTAGTTGATCACCTCATTGATAGGTGAAATTAGTTAAACAGAGCAACAATGTAATGAACCTGTTCTGGAATACCCTACTCTGATACTTTAATCCCTTCTTTTTCTGTGATGTTCAGTAGTAAAGGACAGTGGTAGACCTGATCTACAATAAAGGAAGATACAGGAATAGTCAAAGCAAATAGATGTTGCAACTTTATACAACATGTCACACATCCATTTATAATTGAGACTCATGAAGCCAGTCTCCTTGAAGGGACTATTTTCACCTCACTTTCCCACCCCTGGGCATATCCAAACTAAAAGTATTTTATACTATTCAAGAAGTTCTAGATACCAGGTTTTGGGGGTCAAGAAATGTAGCTTAGACCAGGAGCTGAAAGTTCAAATCTTGAACCAAATTTTTTTTTAAATTTGTTACTCATTAGCTTTACTTTCCCCACCTCACACCTACTTCCCATTCCACTCACCCGAAGCAACCACTGATCAACTCTCTATCTCTGCAGCTTTGCCTATTTGGGACATTTTATGTGAATGGAATCATATCACATGCAGTCTGTTATTGGCTTCTTTCAATCAGCAAAGTGTTTTCAAAGTTTGTCCATCAGTTCAGTTCAGTCGCTAAGTCGTGTCTGACTCTTTGCGACCCCATGGACTGCAGCACACCAGGCCCCCCTGTCCATCACCAACTCCCAGAGTTTACTTAAACTAAAGTCTTTTGCGTCACTGATGCCATCCAACCATCTCATCCTCTGTCATCCCCTTCTCCTCCTGCCCCCAATCTTTCCCAACATCAGGGTCTTTTCAAATGAGTCAGTACTTTGCATCAGGTGGCCAAAATATTGGAGTTTCAGCTTCAACACCAGTCCTTCCAATGAACACTCAGGATTGATCTCCTTTAGAATGGACTGGTTGGATCTCTTTGAAGTCCAAGGGACTCTCAAGAGTCTTCTCCAACACCACAGTTCAAAAGCATCAATGCTTTGGCACACAGCTTTCCTTATAGTCCAACTCTCACATCCATACATGACTACTGTAAAAACGATAGCCTTGACATGAGCCTCTACATAGAAAACCCTAAAGACTCTACCAGAAAATTACTAGAGCTAATCAATGAATATAGTAAAGTTGCAGGATATAAAATTAACACACAGAAATCCCTTGCATTCCTATATACTAACAATGAAAAAACAGAAAGAGAAATTAAGGAAACAATACCATTCACCATTGCAACAAAAAGAATAAAATACTTAGTAGTATATCTACCTAAAGAAAAAAAAAAGACCTATACATAGAAAACTATAAAACACTGATGAAAGAAATCACAGAGGACACAAACAGATGGAGAAACATACCGTGTTCATGGATTGGAAGAATCAATATTGTCAAAATGGCTATTCTACCCAAAGCAATCTATAGATTCAATGCAATCCTTATCAAGCTACCAACGGTATTTTTCACAGAACTAGACCAAAGAATTTCACAATTTGTATGGAAATACAAAAAACCTCAAATAGCCAAAGTAATCTTGAGAAAGAAGAATGGAACTGGAGGAATCAACCTGTCTGACTTCAGACTCTACTACAAAGCCACAGTCATCAAGACAGTACGGTACTGGCACAAAGGCAGAAATATAGATCAATGGAACAGAATAGAAAGCCCAGAGATAAATCCACGAACCTATGGACACCTTATCTTTGACAAAGGAGGCAAGCATATACAATGGAAAAAAGACAACCTCTTTAACAAGCGGTGCTGGGAAAACTGGTCAACCACTTGTAAAAGAATGAAACTAGAACACTTTCTAACACCATACACAAAAATAAACTCAAAATGGATTAAAGATCTAAATGTAAGACCAGAAACTATAAAACTCCTAGAGGAGAACATAGGCAAAACACTCTCCAACATAAACCACAGCAAGATCCTCTATGACCCACCTCCCAGAATATTGGAAATAAAAGCAAA
Source organism: Dama dama (assembly GCF_033118175.1). NCBI lineage: Eukaryota > Metazoa > Chordata > Mammalia > Artiodactyla > Cervidae > Dama > Dama dama. The sequence goes on along the minus strand of NC_083698.1, from coordinate 83,979,026 downwards.
ACTAAACAAATGGGACCTAATGAAACTTAAAAGCTTTTGCACTACAAAGGAAACTATAAGTAAGGTGAAAAGACAGCCCTCAGATTGGGAGAAAATAATAGCAAATGAAGAAACAGACAAAGGATTAATCTCAAAAATATACAAGCAACTCCTGAAGCTCAATTCCAGAAAAATAAATGGCCCAATCAAAAAATGGGCCAAAGAACTAAACAGACATTTCTCCAAAGAAGACATACAGATGGCTAACAAACACATGAAAAGATGCTCAACATCACTCATTATCAGAGAAATGCAAATCAAAACCATTATGAGGTACCATTACACGCCAGTCAGGATGGCTGCTATCCAAAAGTCTACAAGCAATAAATGCTGGAGAGGGTGTGGAGAAAAGGGAACCCTCTTACACTGTTGGTGGGAATGCCAACTAGTACAGCCGCTATGGAAAACAGTGTGGAGATTTCTTAAAAAACTGGAAATAGAACTGCCATATGACCCAGCAATCCCACTTCTGGGCATACACAGTGAGGAAACCAGATCTGAAAGAGACACATGCACCCCAATGTTCATTGCAGCACTGTTTATAATAGCCAGGACATGGAAGCAACCTAGATGCCCATCAGCAGATGAATGGATAAGGAAGCTGTGGTACATATACACCATGGAATATTACTCAGCCATTAAAAAGAATTCATTTGAACCAGTCCTAATGAGATGGATGAAACTGGAGCCCCTTATACAGAGTGAAGTAAGCCAGAAAGATAAAGAACATTACAGCATACTAACACATATATATGGAATTTAGAAAGATGGTAATGATAACCCTATATGCAAAACAGAAAAAGAGACACAGAAGTACAGAACAGACTTTTGAACTCTGTGGGAGAAGGTGAGGGTGGGATGTTTCAAAAGAACAGCATGTATACTATCTATGGTGAAACAGATCACCAGCCCAGGTGGGATGCATGAGACAAGTGCTCGGGCCTGGTGCACTGGGAAGACCCAGAGGAATCGGGTGGAGAGGGAGGTGGGAGGGGGGATCGGGATGGGGAATACGTGTAAATCTATGGCTGATTCATATCAATGTATGACAAAACCCAAAAAAAAAAAAAAAAAACAAACGATAGCCTTGACCAGACGGACCTTTGTTGGCAAAGTAATGTCTCTGCTTCTTAATATGCTGTCTAGGTTGGTCTTGACTTTCCTTCCAAGGAGTAAGCATCTTTTAATTTCATGGCTGCAGTCACCATCTGCAGTGATTTTGGAGCCCAGAAAAATAAAGTCAACCACTGTTTCCCTATCTATTTGCCATGAAGTGATGGGACTGGATGCCATGATCTTAGTTCGCTGAATGTTGAGGTTTAAGCCAACCTTTTCACTCTCCTCTTTCACTTTCATCAAGAGGCTCTTTAGCTCTTCTTCACTTTCTGCCATAAGGGTGGTGTCATCTGTATATCTGAGGTTATTGATATTTCTCCCAGCAGTCTTGATTCCAGCTTGTGCTTCATCCAGCCCAGCATTTCTCATGATGTACTCTGCATAGAAGTTAAATAAGCAGGGTGACAATATACAGCCTTGACGTACTCCTTTTCCTATTTGGAACCAGTCTGTTGTTCCATGTCCAGTTCTGACTGTTGCTTCCTGACCTGCATACAGATTTCTCAAGAGGCAGGTCAGGTGGTCTGGTAGTCCCATTTCTTTCAGAATTTTCCACAGTTTATTGTGATCCACACAATCAAAGGCTTTGGCATAATCATAAAGCAAAAATAATACTGCCTTGAACTTTAGTATATATATATTTTTTTCTGTAAACATATGCTTTCATTTGTATTCAAATGAAATTACATTATCCAAGAAATGGAATTTTAGCTTATATGATAGCTATATTTAATAATGATGATTTGATTTTTAATCCTGGCTCTTTTCTTACCCTGTGTTTTTAAGCAAACTATTCCTCGGTTACTTTTTGTATAGAACAGAGCCAACAGTACTTCATATGCTTGTTTTAAAGCAAGTAACTATGTAAAAGGCTTATAACTATAAATATCATACAAGTGTTTTTTTAATCAAGTTCTTTAAAGATTTTGCGAGAATCCTAATCCTTTTGTAACAAAAGGAACAGTCTCAAGTTTCATCAACCTGGACACCTTTTCCAGTACTAATCATTATCTGTTTTCCAAGGATGTCTAAAGCCATATTGTTCTGTGTTTAAATTAAGACTTTTCTTTAGTGCCATGGGATTTTTTTCAGGCAAGAATACTGAAGTGGGTTGCTGATTCCTTCTCCAATAGGTATTAATAAATAGTGCTTATTCTTTACATTGGCAAAAGATCAAAGATCACCTAAATATAAACTTTATAGAGGCTTCATTTCCCTGCAGTGTATCTTCCAAACACTTCACTTCCTACTTTACTTGTAAGTTCTGAGGAAGAGTTTTAATTATGTTCTTGGCCCTATACTCTTAACCCTAATGTCTTACCTTATATGTCTCTGTCACATGGTACTCAAGGAGCCAGTTTTATTCTGCTCAATTTTTTGGTATGAATTTCTTACTTGTTGGGGTACAAGGTGAAATGGCTCTTACCATGGTGCAATACCATAACTTCCCCTGGTAATTACTGTACATTCCACTAGTTGTATTTCTGACTAAGCCATTTAAGCTGACAACCACGTAGACTACATTGATAGTAAGATCCCAAGTCCTGGGGAGCTTTATTTTAACAAGATGACCCAGAGGACTTTGGGTCTCCGATTTTATTACTATAAAAACAGTTTGCTTGGCATAAAGATAAAATATGATTTATAATCAACTGTCTGGCAAATACATCAAATTGTTCTTAAGCAAAGGAGATAGAAAGCGACTTCTATTTACTGAGATCTTACTATGTGGAAGACGCTAGTTGCTTTAAGAAATATTTTGGACCAGGTCAAGGTTGAAGCATGATATGAGGTCCTCTATTTGTGCCTAATAGCACAACTTCTTGTTGCAAAATGTCCCAGGGATTTTGCGACCATCACAAAGTGCTCCTAAGGACTGACATAGATGTTTTGACACACATCTTGTTTTGCCCGGGCCCAGGATATCTGTAGGTGAGAATTTAAACCTGATCCACAGATTGTATTCAGACATCCACAAACAATTCGAGGGGCCTGGGATTCTTTGAAGGAGGCTGGCCTGGAGAAAGGGATCTTAGACGTTCTGAGAAGATATAGAAGAACAGCTCTAAGCTGGTAGCTTGTCTGAATGTCAAAGGGAGGCATGGATGTGGCAGTAGGAGGCTGCAAATGACCTTCCCTGACATTGCTCCTCACCAGGTATGAGTGCACTGAGACCTACCTGCAAATCTGGTTCTAGGGAATTAACTTGAAATATCTCTCATCATGAGACCAGACAGGAATTTTTCTACTGCTCAGAAAGGGAGAGAAACATGTAAACAGCAGCCTGAGGCTAAGAGTAGAGACATGAGAACCAGGTGACCGAAGGCAAACCTCACCCACAGGGCCTCCCAGACACAATTAAATTAGTGGGAAGTGCTGTGCTGTGCTTAGTCGCTCAATCTTGTCCAACTCTTTGCGGCCCCATGAACTGTAGCCCACCAGGCTCCTCCATCCATGGGGACACTCCAGGCAAGAATACTAGAGTGCCTTGCCATGCCCTCCTCTGTGGGTTCCCAACCCAGGGATCAAACCCAGATCTCCCATGTCGTAGGCAGATTCTTTACCATCTGAGCCCCCAGGAAGGGCTGCCATCAAAAACCTGATGTTTTTATTGTTGAGGAGATGGTCTCAAAGCCTTGAGAGTTAGGGACATTATTATAAATGTGAAATATAATACATTTATTTATTATTCAGTTATTTTTTGGCTGTGCCGGGTCTCTATTGCTGCACGGAGTTTTCTTTAGTTGCAGCGAGCAAGGGCTGCTCTCTAGCTGTGGTGGGAAGCTTCTCATTGAGCTGACTGCTATTGTTGGGGAGCACAGGCTTTAGGGCCTGCGGGCTTCAGTAGTGTGGTGCAAGAGCTCAGGGGTTATGGCTCCTAAGCACAGACTCAATAGTTGTGGTGCACAAGCTTACCTGCTGCATAGCATGGGGGATCTTCCAGGGCCAGGGACTGAACCTGTGTCTCCTGCATCAGCAGCTGGATTCTTTATCACTGAGCCACTAGAGAAGCCCGAAATGTGAAATACTTATGCGTCTTGTCAGCTGAAGCCTAAGGCTGTAGGTTAGGTGCATTTAACCAACACAATTAATTTTACAGAAGAAAAACTGAGGCTGAGTGATATAAGTCACCTAACTGCACAGAGATAATAAACAGCAGACCCAGGAGTCAACACCTGAGCTGTGTGACTGCAAAAGCCAGGATCATTGCCCCGTACCTTTGCTTCCTGAGATACAGAAGGTTGAATGGATCATAATCAATGTGAACTTACAGTTTTCCAAATAGCATGATAAAAAGGAACATATGTTGAGCAATTATTCTATGCTGAGTGATTTGCCTCTGCATCATTGTAATTTATTGATAAATTAATCATTTTTTTTTCCTATTGTGTTTTCACCGAGGAGTAATACCAGGGCCCTACACCTTTGAATTTTAGATTCCTTTTAGCCTCAGAGTGAGAGTTTCTGGACTCATTTCAAAGCCCACTGCCAATACAGGGATTAAACTGCATGGTCCCAAAAGAGACGAAAATGGAGGTTTTAGGAGAGTGACCCAACCCTGGAGGTTGTTCCCCAACTGAAACATGGGGAAGATTGTAGAATCTTCGAGTGTTTGACTCAGCATTCTGGAGATAACAAGCCCTGCTCGCTTAAACGATGACGAATTGCCTGCAATGAGGGAGACCTGGGTTCTTTCCCTGTGTTGGGAAGATCCCCTGGAGGAGGACATGGCAACCCACTGCAGTATTCTTGCCTGGAGAATCCCATGGACAGAGGAGCCTGGTGGGCTACAGTCCATGGGGTTGCAAAGAGTCGGACAGGACTGAGAGAGTCTAAGCACAGCACAGCACATATGAGAATGGATGTCTGAACACCTGTGATAATTATCCTCAAATGCTGCATCTTAAGCACCTGGAGTAAATTGTTTTTGGCCAAGGAGTTGGTAGAGAGAAACACTGCAATTACATATTGGTCAGGTCACCCAAGGAGGCCCTCTCCAGTATGTGGCATAGAAGCAGTGCCAAACTACTGCTGAGAATCAGAGGAGGAGAGTAGCCATCCCTGTTGACCAAGAGCCAGGCCCGTCTAGATTTTCCCAAGAATATGTAAACCTCAGGGATTTTGTAAGCTCCTGTGAGGGTAAACTCAATTAATCACTTATACTGGATTTCATAAATTGACTTTGATAAGTTGTGATTTGGATATGGCTATATTTAGAAAATAAAGAACCATGACAACTCTGTACCTTGAGTGCTATGGAGCTATTTATACCTATTATACATGTTGTAACACACTTTCAAGTCACACAATACATTTCTGAGGTTCTAGTATCACCTTCATTTTTACAGCTAAAGAAATCAATCCTTGGAGAAGCTAAGCCATTTGCCCATGTTCACAGAACTCATAAGCCTTACTTTAAAAAAAAATTTTTTTTAACTGGGGGATAATTGCTTCACAATATTGTGTTAGTTTCTGCCATATATCAACATGAATCAGCCATAGGTATGTGTATGTCCCCTGTCTCGTGAACCTATCTCTCACCCGATTCCACCCCTCCAGCTTGTCACAGAGTGGAGAATTTGGACTTCCCTGGGGGCTCAGTGGTAAAGAATCTGCCTGCAATGCAGGAGATGTGTGTTCCTTCCCTGGATCAGGAAGATCCCCTGGAGAATGGCATGGTAACCCACTCCAGTATTCTTGCCTGGAGAATCTACGGACTGAGGAGCCTAGTGGGCTACAGTCCATGAGGTCGCAAAGGGCTGGACACGGCTAAAGCAACTTACCACAGCACAGTATATAATATGGAGAACTTAGGCTTTTCAGACTTGCCAGCCTTATACAAGTCACTACAACAAGTTTCTTCCACATGTCTTTAAAACTAATCCAAGGAGTCTGTCACCATAAGCTATATAAACAGATTGTTACTCAGCTTAAATAGGATTTGTAGCAGAATTCACTCTTATAAAACACTTATTGATACTCAATTATATATAAGACACAACAGAGTTGTCTGTAAAAAAGGTACATCTTCGAATTTAGTTGGAGAGAGAGAATTGTCAAGAGAGTGTTACAGAAAATAAATGTTATAGGAAATTGGATTGGATCACTAGTAGACAGTGCAATGGAAAGATTAAATGAGTCATAAGACATCAGTTCCATTCTGACACCAACTGTGCCACTTCTAACTCCTTTAAGATTCTGAATTTCTCTGGGCCTCAGATTTGTCATTTAGAAACTGTTGATAGCAATATGTTCCCTTCTTTCCTCAGAGGGTTTTTAACCTTATATGTGCAAAAATGTTTGCAAAACTGTGATGAATCACTAGCAAAGACTGTTTATCCCTTTTTATTACTGCCATGTTTTCATGATTTGTGGTAACTATGATGATCACTTTCCTGTGGCAACTTGACTAAGCTATAGTATCCAGTTGTTTCATCAAACATTAGTCTAGATGTTGCTGTGAAAACATATTTTTACATTTTTGACATTATTCTTTAAATTAGGAGAGTTTGTGTAAAGCATATTATACTTCATAATGCAGATGGGCTTCATCCAAATAGTTGAAGACCTTGAGAGAAGAAACGGAAGTTCCCTGAAGAAAGAAGGAATTCTGCCCCTAGGCTGACTTCAGACTCAAGACTACCACAGCAACTCCTGCTAAAGTATCCAGCTTAGCTTATCAACCAGCCTTCTAAATATCAGATTTGCCAGCTCCTACAATCGTATGAGACAACTCTTTAAAATAACTGTCTCTCTAGAATCAATATGAAAGGTATATATAGGTATATATGCGTAAACATACATAAAAATTCAGTCCTTAGTATCTATGGAGGTTTGATTGCCAAAGTCCTCATGGATTCCAAAATTCATGGATATTCAAGTCCTTTAAATAAAATGATTTAGTACAAAGAATAGTTGGCCCGCCTTATCTGTGGATATGGAGACCTGACCATCTGTGTATATACAGATATATGTATATGTACACATGTACACACATATCTACACACATACACATATCCACACATTCTATTGATTCTGCTTCTCAGGAGACTACTAATAAATAGCTGTTCTGAACGAAGAACTTACTTTGACAAGAAAAATGTGAAAAGCAATCAAAGAAAACTCAGAAAGTAGTATTTACTCTTGACATATTTTCTATAGGTCAATTCTGAATATATATGAAATAGTTGTTATACAGTATGTTTCACGATAATGTCTTCTATTATTTTAGTGAAAAGCACACACTGAATATACCCAAGTAGGAAGACTGATGAAATATGAATGTTTGCTATTGTTTGGGGGAGCAGATTTTCTTGTGGAGGCCTGAGTGTGTGCCTTTGCTCAAGACATTCCTTGAATTTGGAATACCTTCTCTCCTAGTCATCCTTTGTGTAAATGGTACGCAACCCATTTTCTAAGGCACAGTTCAATGGCTCTTCTGAGGAGAAATGCCCAAGTCCTCTAGCTGAAAGTTGTCACTACCCATTTTGACTCTGTTCCTCTTACAGTATTCATCACTTTATGTCCTGAAGTAGTTATTTGCATTTGTGTTGTTCCCACATCTGGAAATTGCAATCCCACAGCTGGAAATAACACTGATAAATCATAGTTTTCATCAGAGCCTGCAGCAGCTCCTTGCCTACGATATCTTGATAAATACATACTGCATAAATAAACTTTCGTGGGTCAATTTGGTCTTTTGAGTTTAAGCTCTTTTCTCTAATTTGTCTATAACAAGTCCCATAAGGAGTTTCTATCAGAGTGACTGTGATCACTCACATGTGGCAGAGCTTCGGTGGTGAATATTTATTAGGTAGTGAAAGAAGGAGAAGCAGCATCATGGGGCTTTAGCTATAAGGTTGAAAGTTGGCTTAAAATGACATTTTAAATGAGGGAATTTTATGAACAGAGGTAGTGAAATCACACAGGCTTTGAAGTGAACTCTGCTGACTTCATAGTAACCAAGGTACTTCCTTGTTCTCTCACGAAATGTTCTTGATATTTATCAGTGATATAAATTCACTGCTAAATATGTAACAAAAGCAAAGTACAAGTGTCTGTGTACAGCATCAAATATTTCACTTTTGAAGATAATTTTATGCCTTCAATGAACAGTGTGTACTTTTCATCTAAATTCAGAACACATTACTAACTTTGCATTTTGTGAATAGACACAGTGGCACAAAAAGATAAAATGACTTTACCGGGGTAAGAAACAGAGCTTTTTTATTTGAGGTCCCAGAATGCTTAAATTCTAATTTACATGTTTGACAAGCAATATTCCTTGTATCTCAGAAGGAAAATTCATTGAAATGATATGGTTGGAGAGCAAAAATATTTTTCTGAGTTCTATTCAACTAACTTTACACTTTAATGCACCTAAAAGTTCTTAAAGCCAACATTACTCTGAAAGTAATATATAAAACACTACAATACACTCAATCCATGGATCCAATATTTATTGATTGATAACATATAACAAAACTATATTGAGAGTTGAGGACCTATCCATGAGGAAAACGTAGCTCCCACCCTCAGGAAGACTGCTGATTATTGGGAGGGGGTGGACATAGACACTAAATCAGCTGCTAAATTTTGATTGTGGCTTAATGTTACTTTTAGTTTTCCCTTCTGTCTATTCACTGTGGTAAAATAGATGATCCCCTTTACTATCTTGCAGCTGGAAAGGTAAGATCTTTCTCCCTTTATATTGCAATTGCCCCTTCTTTGCTCAAAAAACACAAACAGAATTCTTCAGAAATAAAGTTAAACTGTTCTGGATTCAGGCCCACTGAGGAAGATAATACTAGATTATCACAGAAGAGGCATGGATAGAGGTCTATTATCTGGAATTGAAGAAGGGGGGTGATTGAGACCTAGAGGTGATTTCCTGAGGTGCATGGGGACTTGGATTTAATGCCCACTCAGAATCTCAGTAGGTGGAATGACCCCTAACAGGGAATGGATGTAGGAGACTACTGACGCCACTTCTATCTCTGTGGTCTTCTGCACCTTGGAGATTGCTTCTGGGGCTGAGACGATCATGGAGGTAGGTTACCACACAGCAAGAAAGTAGGCTAACTTAAACTAGGTCACATGGGCTTGACCAATGAGCATGACAACTAGGCAACTAGAATGAACTCAACTCAAGAATCTTTTCCTCCTTGATGACATAGGATACTATACAATGTCCCCTGGGAATCATGAACCATCTCAAGGAAGAGCTCTCTAGCATCAGTCAGTATGAAACATGCTAGCAAGAGGGTTCAGAGCAAAGTTTATTTTGATTTTTCAACATAAGGCAATATGATTTTTGCTGTCAGTCTCATGGGACAAATTCATATTCCTTATAGTCAGATGGATAGAGAAGTACTAAATAGAGAGTATACTGTGCGCCTGAGATGCTCCTAAGAGATAGCAGTTACCACACTCCCCAGATTCTAAAACTTGTTTGATCACTTTGGTGTTTTGCTATTGGAACATGTCTTGACACTGATACATATCTTTAGCATTCTATTTGCTTTGCTTTTCACCAAAAAGTTGCTGTTTTAGAATCAAGAAAATATTATAATTCCCTGTAGAGAACTAAGGAGGACAGAAAAGTATAATAGAGGAACTGATTAGTTTTAATGTACTCAAAAGATGAGTAGTGAACAAAGTGGAGTAAAGACAACATATTTGTAGATGGAAATATATGGGAAAAGCATCACAAATGCAAGAAAATCTGAGCATCATTGGCAGGAAAATGGCTTGGCACATCTTTTAACCAATATACAAAAATACTTGTTGAGGATGTATTCAAAGAGTGTGGAAAATTATAGCAACAAAAAAAAATTGCATAGAAACAAATTCCTTTACTTAATGACTTCCACTGGTCAAAGTATAGTCGATGCTCTGAGGAAAAAAAAATGTGACCACTTAGTGGCATGCTTATTCATAGATTAAAAATTTAAATAAAAAGATGAATCATGTCCCCATTAAGCAGCATTGTGACCTACGCCCTGGACCTTGGCATTTTGGCTATTTGTTACTGCTTATTTGCAAGAAAGTTCAGTATAGAGAGCCAATTCTAGCAAGAGCTTTGTTTTGTATTTTTATATCTGCTCAAAGACTTGCCTCTTTTGGCAGAAGTGGGATAAAAACTTTACATTTTGCTGAGGATAGCAGGTCAAAGCCTCCATCATCTGGCAACATATTTTCAATGTAGTTCAGGGCTGTGCAGTACTATTAGAAGTTGGCCCTGGGCTGAGGCTGTCCATGTGGCCCACACCTTTCATCTAGCCCTGAGTTCAAGGAGCTCAGAGAAGCAAAAGTGTGTTTATGGCAGGGATGGAAAATGAGGCAGAATAGTAAATTAATGTTTTAATGAAATACTTTGGCAATACACCATCTCTCTTGATCCCTACATTATTGTGCTACAGGTATCATCACTTCCATTTGAAAGATGACAAAACTGGAACTGAGAAAGTTAAACCACCTTAGAGGAGACTAAGCAAACAATAAATAAGTAGAAAACGGAGTACAGGTTCTTTGAAGCTCAATTCATGTCCAGCCCAGTACCCCCCTTAATAGACACTATGATTCTCTAATCCCAGTGAAAGATTCTTTTGTTTGTTCAAAGAAATCAATGTATTTAATTTTTCAATAATTGTTTATGCCACAGGTATCAAAGCAAATTAGAGAATGAAATTGGAGAATCACAGCAAATTAGAGAAGACTCTTTAGAGTCCCTTGAACAGCAAAGAGATCAAACCAGTCAATCTTAAAGGATATCAATCCTGAATACTCATTGGAAGGACTGATACTGAAGCTCCAATACTTTGGCCACCTGATGTGAAGAGCTGACTCATTGGAAAAGACCCTGATGCTGGGAAAGACTGAGGGCAGAAAGAGAAGATGACAGAGGATGAGATGGTTGGATGGCATCACCCATTCAATGGACATGAACTTGGGCAAATTCCAGGAGGTGGCGAGAGACAGGGGCATGCTGCAGTCCATGAGGTTGCAAAGAGTCAGACACGACTTGGCAACTGAACAACAACAGCGAATGAAAGTAAATTATCAAACTGGTTTAGATTAGAAAAACACCGTTTCCCTTTTTGACACTCAGTGTAAAGGTGCCTCTGTGCTCAGAAATTCAGTCATGTCAGACTCTTTGAGACCCCGTGGACTGTAGCCCACCAGGCTCCTCTGTCCATGGGGATTCTCCAGGCAAGAATACTGGAATGGGTGGCCATGCCCTCCTCCAGAGGATCTTCCCAATCAAGGGGTGGAACCCACACCTCAAACCCACATCTGCTGGGTCTTTGGCATTGCAGGAGGATTCTTTAGGCACTGAACCTCCTGGGAAGCCCTCAGTGTAAGGGGTCCCTACACAATTCTCAGGCTCCCAGCTGTTAATGGTAGAAGCTACAGCTCATTATCTGACTTCTAAAATGTGAACCATAACAAAAGGGACAACCACATAATTGGGCCCTGGGACTACCAGGGCCCCTCCCACATCCTCGAAGGCTCCTGTTTTCCAATGGAGTTGGTAGCTGTTTTAAAAACTGGCAAATTCAAACCCAAGCAGTTGTGGTTTGTAAAGCTCTGATAGAGTTAAGGTAAGCAAATTTATTTGTAGCAAAATACGTGCAGGGACAGTCCCTTGGGATAAACATTCCTAAATAAATTGCTGAAACACTGTGGATTTTTAACCACAAAGTAATTCCCTGGTAATCAGTTTTGAATGCTGACAGGCTTGTTTTCTTCCTGGTTTCTTATTTCTGACCTTTTTAATTCCTTTCTTTAGCAACAGTTAGAATATTCCAACATAATTCTTTCCAAGGACTCTTTGTCAGCAGCTGTGAAATCTCTAAACTTCTGTTTCTATTTGGCTAATCATTAAGTGAGGTCGGTGTGGGGTTTATGTCACACTTTCTAGTGGCATTAAGCAACTTCTCAACTGTTGAAAAATGAAGATTCTTGATTACAAACATCCCAATAGTTTCTAAAACCTACCATCGCATTGCTATTACAGAGTATACTGAAAGTCTGTGCTTAATTTAGAACATGTTGAAACCACTCATCTTATTTTTTTATTGTGTATGTGTGTTTTCAGTTTGTCCTTGCCATCTTATTTTAGTAAATAGACTGCAATTAAAGAATTTGAAAAAGATAAAAACTAGAAACACTTTAATATACTAGGATAGTTATTATTATCTAAATAACATTCAAACTAAATGACATTCAAACCACTGAATAAAGTCCCCTTTTACAAGAATACTATGCTATTATATACCTATGCTTGTGTGCGCACACACACACACACACACACACACACAAGCCCACAGCACCAGCAATGGCAGCAACCATGTGTCTTCTGGAGGAAGTTCTTGCCAAAATAATAAGATGAGACATAAACACAGTATGATTACTATGTTATTGAAGGGGAGTGACTAAACGCTATTACACACAGTGGTGATTCAGTATATTGTATTTTTTGGGTAGAGTTTTAACATGCCTATGAAAGTTGCTCTTCAGGATCTTAAAACAGATGGCTGAATACAGATGAGTACTCAGCCAGGTCATAAAGTCATAGTAATGAGAAGCATAGGTACTTCTCAAGATTTCTTCAAGGGCCTTAAATACCGTTTAAAGAGCCTATCTAGGTGGTTCACAATTATCTTCTCAAACTTAGATTTGTCCCCAACACACCTAATCTCCTCCTATCAGCATGAAACAAACTATTCTGGCATTGCTTCTTTGCACAAACAATTCTCTTGCCTCTAAATACTTCTACTCTTTCTGTGTCTGTCAACATTTTAATGCTCTCTCCTCACACAGAGCAGCCTGCTGGACTCCATGGATCACAGAAGAGTCAGACATGACTTAGCACCTAAACAACAACTCATATGGCACCTCCTCTGTGAAGTACTTTTCAATGACCCTGGGGAAGGTTGAGCAGTTACCCTCTCTGTTTTACTAACACTGTTTATACCTGTCTTAAAGCACCTAACATGATATGTGTTCTACCACTAAACTTCATAACATTTCCAGAGTTTTAGACAAGAACTAGAAATATAATAATTAGAAAACAGAACCAACCAACCAAAAGTTGAGGAAAAGTCCCTGCAGAGGAGGCAAATCAATCCATATAATTATATGCAAACTGAAGATAATGATCATGGCCTAATTAATCTTTAAATTATCAGCACTAGGCCGTGGTTTGATTTATAAAAGGCACACAGTGAGTATTTACTTAAGTGAATCAGGATTTCAGTGTTGGATTTCCTGGTCATGAATAAAAGACATTTCCTTAAACAGGTATCTGTTCATGTCACTGCTACACTTTAGAAAAAAGGTAGAGGTTTGTTATATAAATATTTTATATTTATTTACATAGTGATAAAAATAATTGCAACTATTAATAAAAAATCTGGCCTTGAAAAATTCTAAGTATGGTTAAATCAGTTTTAAGTGTGTTCTTGGGATATTAATGCTTCCCAGGTGGCTCAGTGGTAAATAATCCATCTATCAATATAGGAGACTCAGGAGACATGGGTTTGATCCCTGGGTCAGGAAGATTCCCTGCAGGAAGAAATGGCAACCCACTCTGGTATTTTTGCCTGGAAAATACATGGACTGAGGAAACTGGTGGGCTACAGTCCACAGAATTTTTGCAAAGAATTGGCACAACTGAGCATGCATGCATGTTAGGGATGTTAATATGTATTCCAGGAAAGAAGGAATTCCACAATCAAGTAAATTTAGGAAACAATGAGTTAGATGAAATTAAACAAGTTTCTTTATTGTATGGCTTATCAAATGTTGGTATGTGTTGTAAATTTCTAAAAGGAGGGTGGAGTGTGATTCATTTCCCAAACTTATTTGACAAAACAATCTTTTCATCAGTGAGGATCGGGTGACCGTGTAATTTATTGCTCAAACTGGGACACTTTTGAATGCATGAGTGTTAATATTTGTATCAGAACAATAGGTATAAATTGGGATTATTCCAGGAAAACCAGGATGTATGATCACCCTAATTCTATAGGATTAGTTTTGTTTTGGAATACCCTTTGAGAAAAGCTAAACTAGCAAGTCAAAGCTGAAAACTATTTGTATGTTAATACACATCTAATATTAGTATTTGAGTGGTAACAGCACATGAAGATTACAAAACTATTAAACACAATGATATATTTCAATTTTTCCAGCACAAGCATCCTCACCATTTTTACAACTTTTCCTTTGAAAGTCTATAATACTAATGGTGGAAGTGATGATTGAATTGGGGAAGAACAGAACACAATGTAATTCCTCACTGAACAGCTAGGATTGACCAAATTGTAAATGATTTCAACTACAGGAAGGCAGCAATATTTCACACTTTTGAGCAAGGATACAAAAATCTCCATAAGTACAATGCCGCTTAGAAGTAACCCACGTTCTAGACTAGCACTGTCCTAGAAACACAAGAGCCACTATGTAATTTTAAACACTCCAATACTCACCTTAGAAAATTACTTAAAAATAACAAGTGGAGCTACCTTTAATATTTCTAAGTCAACATATCTATAGTAATTCAAGAATGTGAATGAGATATTTTCTTTTTCACTCTAAATATTTGAAGTCTGGTGTGTATTTTATACTACAGCCTAACCCAATTATCAACCACACTTCAAGCGCTCAGTAGCCACATGTGGCTAGTGGTTACCATATCGGAGAGCAACTTCTAGAACCTCTGACATATTTTGTGTTTGGCTGTCCAGATGATTTCTGGGTAAAAATAAAATATATCATTGTGTTTAATAGTCTTCTGACTTTCCTGTCATTGTTATCATCAACACAAATACTTATCAAAGCAAACTAGGTAATGAGAATAATAGTAATTGGCATTTCTTATTTTCCTACATGCTAGCCACTTGTATCAAGTGTTTTACATGCGTTATCTAATGTAATCCCTGTGCCTGTGAGGTAGTTACTATTTGAATTCCTATTTTATGAGAGAGAAAACTAAGGCTGAGAGAGAATAAACAACTTGCTCGTGGCAGTCATTGATAAGGCACGGCCATGCAGTGGAATGGATAAAGCCAGGATGCTGATCCAGCTGATCCATGCCCCAGCTTCAAATTTCTGCTCAATCTCTTACCAAATGTGATCATTTGGCAAGTTATTTACAAAACAAAAGTTACTTCTGATTTTGTTGAAAAGATTCAGTAAATACACTAATTTAAAGATTTAGCACAAAACCTGTCACATATTAAACTCAGTTAATGTTGGCCTCATTAGTACATTATTTCTGTTAGTGTTATGTTATTATAAATATTATGAAGTAGCAGAGCCAGGAATCAAACTCAGATCTATCTGATTTTATGATAATATATACTGTATTACAGCTAATTCCAAAAATTCAATACTATTGCTTTCCATTGTATGAGCCTTTGATGTGTACTCAATTATCTGTTTTTATTTTGCAAATTTCCCTAACATGTTCCAAAGGTCAAAGAAACAGATAATGAGTATTCATGTTGTAAAAACCAGTCAAGGTAAATCAGTTTGAACACATATATTTAAAAAAAGCTGTAACTTACATGCTTTAAATTACTATGACATTTCAAGCAATTAGGCTTTATTCTTGCCTAAGACTATAACATTGACATGTTTATGTAGAGATGAAACATTTAAAATAAATTTGAAAATTTTTAAACATGCTCAAAATAGAATTTTATAGTGAATCCATAAGTACCAATCACACAGTTTCAACAGCTGAAAGCACAATTTCATTTCATCTGTACACTTACCACCACCACCACTGTATTATTTTAAAGAAATTTCAAACATCACATTATTTCACCTCTCATTACATTATATACTTCCAAAAGGTAAGGATTTCCTGTGGAAAATCTCGGGCTTACATTGAGTATACCATTGTTCTGTGGTATTGGAGAAGACTCTTGAGAGCCCCTTGGACTACAAGGAGATCAAACCAGTCAATCTTAAAGGAAATCAACCCTGAATACTCACTGGAAGACTGATGCTGAAGCTGAAGCTCCAATACTTTGGCCACCTGATGCGAAGAGCTGATTCATTGGAAAAGGCCCTGATGCCGGGAAAGACTGAAGGCAGGAGGGGAAGGGGTTGACTGACAGAGAACAAGACGGTTGGATGGCATCACCGACTCAATGGACATGAATTTGAGCAAGCTCCAGGAGATGGTGAAGGACAGGGAAGCCCAGCATGCTGCAGTCCATGGGGTCGCAAAGTGAGTGAACAACAGCCATTGTTCAAAAGATAGATTTAATTTAAGAATCTCAGCTTTAATTCCCCCTCACTGCCACTTTCCTAAGAAATTTCCAGGTCATAGTAATAATGTCAGCATTTCATTTGGTCTTGGACAATGGTTCTCAAACATTTTGCTCTCAAAGCCCCTTGACAGGGACTTCCCTGGCAGTCCAGTGGTTGAGACTTCACCTTCCAGGGCAGAGGGTAGAAGTTCAATCCCTGGATGGGAGCTAACAGCCTGCAAGCTTTAAGGCCAAAAAAAACCACAACATAAAAAAGAAGCAATATTGTAACAAATTCAATAAATACTCTAAAAATGTGCTTGCTCTGTCACTTCAGATGTGTCCAACTCTTGCAACCCCACGGACTGTAGCCCACCAGGCTCCTCTGTCCATGGAATTCTCCAGGCAAGAGTACTGGAGTGGGTTGCCATTTCCTTTTCCAGGGGACCTTCCCAACCCAGGGATTGAACCCCGATCCCTGGGTTTATGAAGTACACTTCATTACAAACACACAGTTTTTCAATCGCAATTGTAATTTTACTATGGAGAAACCTAGTAGACACCACCTTTATGGAGCTGACGTCACCAAAATGGGAAACCAACATCACGTTCTCTCGATGTGTGGCCTGAGGCTACCACAGGATCACTTTTATTATACACGTTTCAAAATATTCATAATCTGCTTCTAATCGCTAGGAAACTCACATAGAAAAGCACAGTATAAAACAATTGTTCCAGACTCTAAAAAAATTACTGTCATGAAAGCCCATATGGGAAGAAAAGGGTGGGGAACTTGTTCTAATTTAAAGCACCTGAAAAAGACATGGCAATTACATGCAAAGCATACTCTTGAATTAGACCCTGGATTGGGCAATGACGGCGGGTGGACGGTGGCGATATAAAGACAATTGTCAAAATTTAAATATGTATCATGTAATAGAAAATTAGCGTTAAATTTCATGTGTTTGATCATTCTATTATGATTTTATAAGAGGGGGTCCTTATTCTTAGTAAATATTAACTGAAGTAATTTGGAGTAAAGAAGTGTATCTGTGTCTCTCTCTCAAATGGTTGATGAAAACATTAATAATATTGATAGATGGCAAAATATAGAGTAATAAAGCAAATGTGGCAAATATAAATAATTGATAAATCTGATTGAAGGGTACACAGGAGTTTCTTATGCTATTCATGTATCTTCTATAGGAAAATTATTTCAAAATAAGTAGCTAAAAAGAAAGATATTAATTTGGAATTTTAGAAATTCAGCTAAAATTTCTCCCAATTATACTAAGTTATCAAAAGGTTTATAGAAAATAAACAAACACATTGATGAATAAAACTGCTCTAAAACCTTTCTTAACTTGCATTTTAAAAATATAAAGCAAGAAAATGGAAAATGGAAAAAGCTCACAGTGGAATTAAAATAATTGTTACTTATTAACACATTTTCTGAACTGAATACTTTTTACAATACAAAGGTCTATTTATACACTTATCTAGGCCACAGTCTAAAAGTACTTCACAGTTTTACGAAATAAACAAATAGTCTTATTATATCAATTCAAATTAACAAGCATGTAGTAAAATCTATTACATGTTATGAGTGGTACAAGTACCTGGAAAAATGAAAAACAGAAACACAGAACTTATCCTTAAGGAGTCTGTAATTTTATTAACCTAAAAATTTTTGCAGCCATAATTTTAAAAGTCAAATAAATGCCATATGTTTTAGGACCCAAATGTTCATTATTGGTCAGCCTTGTCCATTGGAAATAAAATACAAGTCACTTATATGTTGATAGTTTTTAATTTTCTAGAGCCATATTTTAAAAAGTAAAAATAAGTTAATTTTGATAATATGTTTTATTTAACCCAACATATCCAAAATATGACTTCCACATACAATTAAAATTATTAAAATATTAAGATATTTTACATTCTTTTTTTAATATCAAGTCTCAGAAATCAGTATTTTATATTTACAGCACATTTACATTCAAATCAGCCACAATTCAAGTACTTAACAGACCAACATGACCAGTGGCTACAGTTCTGCACACAGCAAGATGGGAGAATTTCTTCTATTAAAAAATAAACAAAAGACTCAAAGATCAATGGAACAGGAGAGACAGCCCAGACATAAACTCACCCACTTATGGTTAATTAATCTATTAACCATAGAAGCAAGAATATACAATGGAGAAAAGACAGTCTCATTAATAAATGGTACTGGGAAAACTGGATGGCTACATGTCAAAGAATGAAATTAGAACATTCTCTAACATCGCACACAAAAATAATTTCAAGATGGATTGAAGACCTAAATGTAAGACCAGATACTATGAAACTCCTAGAGGAAAACAGGCAGAACACTCTTTGACATAAATTGAAGTAATATTTTTTTGGGTCCCTTTCCTAAAGTACAGGAAATAAAAGCAAAAATGAACAAATGAGATCTAATTAAACTGAAAAGTTTTGCATAACAAAGGAAACCATGGGCAAAAAGGACAATCTACTGAATGGGAGGAAATATTTACAAATGGTATGACCAATAAGGAATTAATATCCAACATACATAAATAGCTCATACAACTCAATATCAAAGAAACAAACAACCCAACTAAAAAATAAGTAGACAAACTGAATAGACATTTTTCCAAAGAGGAAATGCAGATGGAAACGGCTACATGAAAAGATGCTCAACATCATGAGTCATCAGGGAAATATAAATCAAAACTAAAATGAAATATGATCTCACACTTGGGAGAATGACTATCATCAAAAAGAACACAAATAACAAATGTAGGTGAAAATATGGAGAAAAGGGAACCCTCAAACACAGTTGATGGGACTGTAACTAGGGATAGCCACTGTGGAAAGCAGTTTGGAGGTTTCTCAAAAACTAAAACTAGAACTACCATTTGTTGTTGTTCAGTCTTCAAGTTATTGTGCACTACTCTTTGCAGCCCCACAGACTGCAGCACACCAGGCTTTCCTGTCATTCATTATCTACCAGGGTTTGCTCAAATTCATGTCCATTGAGTCAGCGATGCTATCTATCTCATCCTCTGCCTCCCTCTTCTCCTTCTGCCTTCAGTCTTTCCCAGCCTCAGGGTCTTTTCCAGTGAATCAGCTTTTCACATCAGGTTGCCAAAGTACTGGAGCTTCAGCTTCAGCATCAGTCCTTCCAATGAATATTCAGGGTTGATTTCCTTTAGGATGGACTGGTTGGATCTCCTTGCTATCCAAGGGACTCTCAAGAGTCTTCTCCAACACCACAGTTTGAAAGCATAAATTCTTCAGTGCTCAGCCTTCTTTATGGTCCAAATTTCATATCCGTACATGACTATTGGAAAAACCATAGCTTTGACTATATGGATCTTTGTTGGCAAAGTGATGTCTCTGTTCTTTAATACACTGTCTAGGTTTGTCATAGGGCTTCCCTGCTGGCTCAGACTGTAAAGAATCTGCCTGCAATGTGGAAGACTTGGGTTCAATCCCTAGGTTGGGAAGATCTCCTGGAGAAGGGAATGGCAACCCACTCCAGTATTCCTGCTTTGAGAATTCCATGGACAGAGGAGGCTGGAGAGCTATAGTCCATGGGATCGCAGAGTCAGACACGACTGAGTGACTAACACACACACACTAGGTTTGTCATAGATTTCCTTCCAAAGAGCAAGCATCTTTTAATTTCATGGCTGCAATCACCATTCGTAGTGATTTTGGAGCTCAAGAAAATAAAATCTGTCATTGTTTCCAGTTTTTCCCCTTCTATTCACCATGAAGTGATGGGACCAGATGCCATGATCTTAGTTTTTTGAATGTTGAGTTTTAAGGCAGCTTTTTTGCTCTCCTTTTTCACCCTCATTAAGAGGCTCTTTAGTTCCTCTTTACTTTCTGCCATTAGAGTGGTATCATCTGCATATCTGAAGTTGATATTTCTCCCAGCGATCTTGATTTCAGCTTGCGATTCACCCAGCTACCATTTCACATGATGTACTCTGAATAGAAGTTAAATAAGCAGGGTGACGATATGCAGCCTTGTTGTATTTTTTTCCGAATTTTGAACCAGTAAGTTGTTCCATGTTTGGTTCTAAATCTTGCTTCTTAACCCACATACAGATTTCTCAGAAGACCCGTAAAGTGTTCTGGTACTCCCATCTCTTTAAGAATGTTCCACAGTTTGTTGTGATCCACACAGTCAAAGGCTTTAGCATAGTCAATGAAGCAGAAGTAGATGTTTTTTCTGGAACTTCCTTGCTTTCTCCATGATACAACAAATCTCAGTAGTTTGACCTCTGGTTCCTCTGCCTCTTTGAAACCCAGCTTGTACAATTGGAAGTTCTCGGTTCATGTACTGTTGAAGCCTAGCTTGAAGGATTTTGAATATAACCTTGCTAGCATCTGAAATAAGAGCAGCTGTATAGTAGCTTTAGCATTCTTTAGGACTGGAACAAAAACTGACCTTTCCCAATCCTGTGGCCACTGCTAAGTTTTCCAAATTTGCTGACATATTGCATGTGGCACTTTAACAGCATCATCTTTTAGGATCTGAAATAGCTCAGCTGGAATTCCATCTACTACTCAGCTGTAAAAAGGAATAAAATTTTGCCATTTACAACAACATGCATGGATTTGGAGGACATTATCTTAAGTAAATTAAGTCAAAGAGAGAAAGAAAATACTGTATGATATCATATATATTATTCATGATATAGTTTACAACAGACTAGTAAATATAACAAAAAGAAGCAGACTCAAGCCTATAGGGAACAAGCTAGTGCTTACCAGTGGGGAGAGGGAAAAATAAAGGGACAATACAGGGGTAGGGGAATAAGAAGTACAAACTATTATGTATAAAATAAGCTACAATACAGGGAAGATGGCCAATAGTGTATAATAACTATGAATAGAATAACTTATAAAAATTGTGAATCACAACATTATACATCTGTAACATATAATACACACAGAAACTGTACTAGAATAAAAAAGTAAAATAAACAAAATTTTAAAATAGCCCAATGGCAGTGTATGGCTTAGAAACTGTATTCATATGACCCTTTTGTAAATTAATCCAAATTTCCCCTGGTGTCATCATTTTAAGGGATATAAAAGAATTTTTATTGATAGCAATTACTCAAATTTGGTGAGCTTATTGTTCTCTGCCTTTCACAGAAGAATTTGTTTAGTCACTAACTCTCCCCTACCCCATGGACTGTAGCCCACCAGGCTCCTCTATCCATGGGATTTCCCAGGCAAGAATACTAGTGTGGGTTGCCATTTCCTTCTCCAGGGGATCTTCCTGATCCTGCGATCAAACTCACATCTTTTACATTGGCAGGTGGATTTTTTACCACTGAGTCACTCAGAAGCTCTTGCAGAACTATAGTCTGTTGCAATATTCCCCTTCATCGCAGTATTTTTTCAGTATCCAGGGATATACTGCCTATGTTCACAGACAATCAACATGCATACTTCAGTTGAGAAACCACTTGAAGGAATGCATCATCACTGTCAAACGCTGTGTCTCCCAGTGCATTCCAAATCTGCAGTTTAAGGATAAGAAATGGAACCACATTCTGGTCATAATTTATTGTGTCAGCACATGTTGTGCTCCAAAATGTAGAAAATGTCCCTCTCCCAAATCTCATCTTCTGTCATAAAAAGTTCCTTCAGCTTCCACCCAAAGCATTTATTCCCAAGAGGCTCTCATTTGATAGGAGATCAGGAAAGAGACATGATGCCCTCCACAGAATTTGTTTCTAGTGCCCAGGCATAACTCAATGAATCTATAAGCCTGGTCATTCAGGGCCATGCAAATTAGAGGAGACATAGTGAAGAGCTCCGATAAAACGTGGTCCACTGGAAGAGAAACCAAATTCAGTATTGTTTCCTAGAGAACCACAAAGACGATATAAAAAGTCAAAAAGATATGATACCAGAAGATGAGACCCCCAGGTCAAAAGGTGTCCAATATGGTATTGGAGAAGAGTTGAAAGCAATTATTAAAAGCTCCAGAAAGAATGAAGTGGATGGGCCAAAGGGGAAATGACACTAGGTTGTGGATATGTCTTTTGGTGAAAATGAAGTCATATGCTATAAAGAACAATATTGCATAGGAACCTGGGATGTTAGGTCCTTGAATCAAGGTAAACGATATGGTCAAGCAAGAGATAGCAGGATTGAATATAGACATCTTAGGAATCAGTGAATTAAAATAGATAGGAATGGGTGGATTTAATTCAAATTACCATCATATTTATTATTGTGGGCAAGAATCCGTTAGAAGAAATGGAGTAAACTTCATAGTCAACAAAAGAGTCCAAAATGCAGCACTCAGGTGCAATCTCAAAAATTACAGAATTGTCTTGGTTAGTTTCCAACACAAATCATCCAACATCACAATAATCTAAGTTTATGCCCCAACCACTAATGCCAAAGAAGTTGCAGTTGACCAGATATATGAAGATTTACAACACCTTCTAGAACTAACACCAAAAAAAGGATGTCCTTTTCATCTTTTGGGGACTGGAATGGAACAGTAAGAAGTCAAGAGATACCTGGAATAACAGGCAGGTTTGGCTTCAGAGTACAAAATGAAGCATGGCAAAAGCTAAAGAGTTTTGTCAAGAGAACACACTGGTCATAGCAAACACCCTCTTCCAACAACACAAGAGGTGACTACGTATAGGCATCACCCGATGGTCAATACTAATATCAGATTGATTATGTTCTTTGTAGCCAAAGATGGAGAAACTCTATACAATCAGTAAAAACAAGACCTGAAGCTGAAGGTGGCTCAGATCATGAGCTCTTATTGCATAATTCAGGATTAAATTGAAGGAAATTGGAAAAATCTCTAGGCCATTCAGGTATGACCTAAATAAAGCCCCTTATGATTATACAGCAGAGGTGATGAAGAGATTCAAGGGATTAGATCTGGTAGACAGAGTGCCTGGAGAACTAGGGACGGATGTTTATAACCCTGTACAGGAGGCAATGACCAAAACCATCCCAAAGAGAAAGAAATGCAAGAAGGTGAAGTGGTTGTCTGAGGAGGCTTTATAAATAGCTGAGAAAAGAAGAAAAGTGAAAGACAAGGGAGAAAGGGAAAGATATATCCAACTGAATGCAAAGCTTCAGAGAACAGCGAGGAGAGATAAGAAGGCCTCCTTAAATGAACAATGCAAAGAAAATAGAAGAAAATAATAGAATGGGAAAGATTAGAAATCTCTTCAGGGAAACAGGAGGTATCAAGGGAACATTTCATGCAAGGATGGGCAGGATAAATTACTGAAATGGTAAGGACCTAGCAGAAGCAGGAGAAATGAAGAAGAGGCGGCAAAAAAACACAGAAGAACTATACAAAAAAGGTCTTAAACACTTGGATAATCACAATAATGTGCTCACTCACCTAGAGTCAGACATCCTGGAGTGTGAAGTCAAGTGGGTCTTAGGAAGCATCACTACAAACAAAGCTAGTGGAGGTGATGGAATTCCACCTGAGCTATTTAAAATCCTAAAAGATGATTGTTGTTAAAGTGCTGCTCTCAATATGTCAGCAGATTTGGAAAATTCAGCAGTGGCCACAGGACTGGAAAAGGTCAATTTTCATTCCAATCCCAAAGAAGAGCAATGACAAAGAATGGTCAAACTACCGCACAATTGTGCTCATGTCACTTGCTAGTAAAGTGAAAGTGAAAGTCACTCAGTTGTGTCTGATTCTTTGAGACCCCATGGACCATGGAATTCTCCAGGCCAGAATACTGGAGTGGGTAGCCTTTTCTTTCTCCAAGGGATCTTCCCAATCCAGGGATCAAACCCAGGTCCCCTGCATTGCAGGTGGATTCTTTACCAGCTGGGCTACCAGAGAAACCTAGCAGATAATGCTCAAAAGCCTTCAAGTGAGGCTTCAGCAGTATGTGAACAGAGAAATTCCAGTTGTACAAGCTGGGTTTCAAAGAGGCAGAGGAACCAGAGTTCAATTTGCTAACATTTGTTGTATTATGAAGAAAGCAAGGAAGTTCAAGGAAAAAAAAATCTGCTTCATTGATTACATCAAAGTCTTTGACTATGTAGATCCCAACAAACTATGGAATATTCTTAAAGAGATGGGAGTACCAGAACACTTTATGTGTCTCCTGAGAAATGTGTATGTGGGTTAAGAAGCAACAGTTAGAACCAGATATGGAACAACTTACTGGTTCAAAATTCAGAAAGGAGTACAACAAGCCTATATGTTGTCATCCTGTTTATTTAACTTCTGCACAGAGTATAGCATAGGAAATGCCAGGCTGAATGAATCATAAGCTAGAATCAAGATTGGCAGAAGAAATATCAACAAACTCAGATATGCAAAGATGATACCACCCTAATGGCAGAAAGTAAAGAGGAACTAAAGAGCCTCTTGATGAAGGTGAAAGAGGAGAGTGAAAAACCTGGCCTGAAACTCAACATTCAAAAAACTAAGATCATGGCATCTGGTCCCATCAGTTCATGGCAAATAGAAGGGGAAAAAGTGGAAACAGTGACAGATTTTATTTTCCAGGGCTCCAAAATCACTGCAGATGGTGACTGCAGCCATGGAATTAGAAGACACTTGTTCCTTGGTAGAAAAGCCAAGACAAACCTAAACAGCATATTAAAAAGCAGAGACATCACTTTGCCAGCAAATGTTCATATATTCAAAGCTATGGTTTTTCCAGTAGTCTTGTTTGCATATGAGAATTAGACCATAAAGAAAGCTGAGCACCAAAGAATTGATGCTTCTGAACTGCAGTGCTAGAGGAGACTTGAGAGTCCCTTGGACAGCAAGGAGATCAAACCACTCAATCCTAAAGGAAATCGGTCCTGAATAATCATTGGAAGGATTGATGCTGAAGCTGAAGCTCCAGTACTTTGGCCACCTGATGAAGAGCAAGTGAAGAACAAACTCATTGGAAAAGACCCTGATGCTGGGAAAGTATGAAGGCAAAAATAGAAGGGGGCAGCAGAGGATGAGATGGTTAGACAGCACTACTGACTCAATAGACATGAATTTGAGCAAACTCCAGGAGATAGTGAAGGACATAGAGGCCAAGCGGGCTACAGTCCATGACATTGCAAATATTCAGATACAACTTATATGACTAAACAATAACAACTACAGGAAGGAGCATGGTGCCCTCCATAGCATTTGTTTCTAGTGAGCAGGTTTCCACGCATTAAACTTCCTCAGACTTTCCATAGCCCCAAATAATGCCCTCATGACAATCAACTCATGAAAAGCAGACTCTTTTTAGGCCTGTCCTACCAGTTTTCAAGTAATGCTTTAGTTCAGTTCAGTTTAGGCGCTCAGTGGTGTCCAACTCTTTGTGACCCCATGAATCGCAGCATGCCAAGAAATGCTTAGTCATGCCTAAATCCTGGCAGTGGACTCAGTCCACTTTGAAGTTGAGATTCCCGTCACATAAGAATTTACATGTGCGAGTTAAGGTAATTTAAATGCAGAGATCTATTAGAAATATACCTTATTTTATGTAGTAGATGTTTTCCTGAAACTTTTATATCAATTCAAAATTTGTAAATTAATTCCTATTTAAAATTGAATATAGAATAGTAAGTATTGGATTGACCAAAAAATTCATTCTGGTTTTTCTATAACGTCTTACAGATAAACGCAAATGAATTTTTTTGGCCATCTCAATACTTGGTTTCTCTGGGAAAGCCTCTTCTGAGTCAATTCTTCTAATTTTTCTAGATGGAAAAAGTGGCCCAACCAGTTTAAGCCTCCATTTGAGATAAACATAGTCTGCCCCATTTTTCCTAATTGCTGCCAGTCTTCTACATCTGGCTCAGTGAGCATTCCATTATAACAGTTGCCTAGAAAGTTTGCTATTTTAAGGATTCATATGGAGAATGATGACAAAAAAGTGTGTGTGTTTGTCGGGGCACTCTCTGTGTACTAGTTAATGGTGGGGGTGGGGGGCGGGTGGAAAAAGAAATCCAGAGATTGAAATGAAGAAATCTAAATCTAAGTCCCTGTTGAATCTGGCTGCACCTAGCATTTTATACATGACACAAAGAAAGTGGCTCTTTTCCTACATTTTTTTTTTTTTTTTTCTTATTCCAGATATGGTCAAAAACTAACAAAGTCATTGGTTAGTTTCTATTTACAATCCTAGTATGGAGTATGGGACAGGAACTCTACTGGCATATTTTAAGACTTGGAGGGGTTTTTTTTTTTTTTTTTAATATTTGAGATAGTTTATGAATTGTTCTGTTGTTCAATCATTCATTCATTCAACAAGTATTTTTTTTAACACCTGTAATGTAACAAGTACTAAGCTAGCTTCTAGGCAAAAAGAGTGGGAAAGACATTTCCCTTGTCTCTTATTAAGACAAGAAGAGACATAAAAACAAGATAAGGGTATACAGAACAGGACAAGAAGAGAAGAAATTTCAATATGGTCTATGGTAAATGTACCCATAGAAGAGATATCTAACCCACAGAAAGCTGCACTGGTGTCAATTCCACCTCCTTTCCCCACCCAAAAACCTGCACGATGCTGCAAAGAAGAAGAGTTTATTTGGGGTCTTAAGGCAATTCAGAGACATAGATTCAGGTAACCCTAAAAGAGTATTTCAAGGAAGGCAAAGAATCAGGGGCTTATAAAAGGCAAAAAAGCCACAGGTTGTTAAAAGCTGCCTGGTGAGAATTGTGATTGACTGTAACTTGAGTCAGAAAATATTTCTCCTTATGGAATTACAAGTTATTTTAAGGTAGGGGTCTGATGCGTAGATAACCTGTCTTGAGTTATTTTAGGGTAAGGGTTTGATAAGTATCTTGAATTTCTGGCTGGTGTTCTGGATGATTTCACCAGGTCAAAAGTCAGATTCCATCCAAGTTGAGATGTGCATTAAGCCACACTTCCTTAAAGTTGTCTTGGCTCTATTGTAGAGAGCTCTCTTAGCAATATCAACTCCATTTTTATTCTCCTTTCACACTGGAAGTAGTGATATCAAAGTGGAAACATTAAGTATGAATTGGAATTATCTGGGAAAAGGGTGGTGAAAGAGATGAAGAGATCAAGACTGTGGAGGTGAAGAGTCAGAATGGAAAGCTCTTCAGATGACCCAGAGGTGAGACAGTACATGTTCTAGTTCCTGAAGCATTTCAGGGAGGAAGAATCAAGAGATAAGGCAGGGGAGACATACTTGAGTTGGATCAGTAAAAGCCTTGAAGAACATTCATGATATCAACTTCATTGTAGGAGACTAGGAGATATAGAAGAGCTTATGAGTAGTCGATTTGCTTTTCAGGAAGATCCTATGACTACAGTGTTGGGGTCCTTTAATGGACCGGAACCTTGTGGTACAGAGTCGACGATAAGAAAGTGAAAGAGAGAAAGAGAGAGAGAGAAAGAGACAAAAAAGACCCGGGGACCTAAGCTCTGGTGGAGCAAAGGTGCTTTAATGATTTTCCTATGAGTATATATAGGCTGTGGTACAAGAAACTTCTTTCGGGAATGATAGAGATCAGAAAACCAAACGTACAGCAACCGTTACCAAGGGAACAAGGGGTAACGTTAGTCACAAGGTCAGGACACAATCCATATCTCAAGAAAGGGGAACGAGACTAAGCAGTTTTGTCCTAAAGAAAATGTTTACTGAAGGAGACCCAAGCCTGCCTCACACAATGACCTCAGTCCCTGGGAGCAGCGTGCTGTTCCGCTTGAAGAGGGACAAAGGACTCATGAGAGACAGCACGTAGGAATCCTCCCGTCAAACATTCCCTGACACTACAGAGTTGAATAGGAAGAAAAGAAAGAGAGATTCATCAGTTGTAGTTAATCCTGATGACAAAACATATACTTATGTAGACATAGACAAAACACAGATTTATGACTGCAGTAATAGAGACAGGTAGGCGTAGCCCAGGACAGAGTTAGTAAGAAAGAGGCAGAATTGACAGGATTTGCTCACTAATTGAAGGACAGGGCAGGGAAGCATACCTCACAGGTAAGCAGAGCTTAGAAGCAAGACTCCAGCTTGTGAGGCAAAGTTCATTCACCCTTGATTCTCCACTGCCTAGCCAGCTGTCATGCAAAACATAGTGTGAAGCAAATATATGATGAATGGATGGATAAACATGGATTCATTGATTGACTGACTACATACATTTATTAGTTTAAAAAAGCAGAGAACTTGGGGGGAAAGATTAAAATAAAGAATGAACATTGCTAAAGAAAAAGAAAGCTCAATTTGAACAACTCAAAATTTCCCATCTAGGTTGAGACTTCTGTGATATCTTGTGAGATCTAAATCATAAGCTTAAGGGATTTAAGTAAAGCAAATAGTAAAGATTTGACTCAAACAATGCACTGGTTGATGTAGAGAAAACACGCACACACATACTAAAGTAAAACTGGGAAAGAAAGCTAACACTATGTGAGAAATCCAGGCTAAGTAAAAACATTCTATGTGATGAACAGATAAATACACTAGTTATCCTTTTCCAAACCAGTGTAAAACTGAACTAGTACAATTTAACATAAAATTTTAAAACTAATAAGGTAGTGATCAATTTATACGTATCTTAACTTTACATAGAAAAGAGGGAAAGAAACTAAAAAGTACAACAAAACAAACTTTATGTTATTTCTTTATATACTATTCCTAATTATAATTATTAAATAACTAAAATAGCAAGTGTCTAATTTTTTTTAAAAATGTGAAACTAGGCTCAAACCTGATAAACTACAGCTTGTGCAATTCTGACCCATACAGCTTGTGCACAAACAGAAACTCATACAAGAAGAGCATGTACCGAAACTACTGAATTGACTGCCAAATCTAAACAAGGAAATAATAAATCTGAGCGAGAATCAAGAAAAAGATTAAAGACTGCCAGTAGCTTCCCTAGATAAGAATAGATTTAAACCATTATAAAAATATTCTACTAAGGGAATAGAGGTTCCAGTGACACAGGAAAAAGAAAATCAAATCAAGACAACCATTGAATCTTAGGAGACATCATATTGTGTCATCAATAGCTGGTGCTATGAATCTTCTTTCATGGGTGTGGTACAGCCTACTAACAAATCTAGTATTTTAACTGGAACATCGATCATTAGCTTCCACTGCCTATCAGTGCATAGATAGCTCTCTGAGCTCTTTCACTTTTGACTTGAGGC
Organism: Dama dama; assembly: GCF_033118175.1. Classification (NCBI taxonomy): domain Eukaryota; kingdom Metazoa; phylum Chordata; class Mammalia; order Artiodactyla; family Cervidae; genus Dama; species Dama dama. The sequence continues at coordinate 83,949,421 of NC_083698.1, read as the reverse complement.
AGAAAGTGCCCTAGTAGGCACTTTCATCACGTAAAGCTTAGTTATCACCTGATTTTTCTCTTCCTATGACAATTTTCTATTATTCTCTTTCAGAGATAACCTCCTTACCACTGGTTTCACTTCAGTATTCCATAAGTCACGATTTCTATACCACGTAGTTAATTAATGGGACCTCTGTGCTGTTCAGAATTCTGTTTCAATTCTCATTTCTTGCCTACCTGATCATTCCCACCACTCAGATGAGGGACCATCTATTTTTTTAAATTGCAGCCTCTAGGTTTGAATTTTTGTACCAGAAACATCATTTTAATAGTTAGAAACACTGTTATTTATACACCAGCCTCTCAGACAACAATTGCATCTAGATGCCAGAGTATTAAGTGTCTGATGATGCTCTTTCCGAAACCCACTGTAAATTTTGGTGCCCAGTTCATTTGAACTGTGACTGAATGTGCAGTTACCCATAGATTCTATCCGCTAACCACTCACTTCCAGTCTTAGTGACTTCTCTTCAAATCCAAGTAATTGAATCATGTACAAACTACCCATAACAACAATGCCAAAAATATTATAACAACTAAAAGGTTCCAAGTTGCAACCAATATACTAGCAGGAAGGTATAATGCTATAGGATAGCTCAACTATAAGAACACATAGGGAGGAAAAATACAGAATTACAAGTGTATGTTGATGATGGGATGAAGACAAGAACAATTTGGATGGACTGAAATAAAATATAATTTCACATGTAAGTAATGGTCATAGAACTATGTGTGACAGCAGCAACTGACAGGTTCTTCTGACATGCAGTTGAGTGGGTTTCTGTAATTTGGAGTGCAAATAATTATGAATCCATGAGGTAAAGATACAGAAGCATAAGTAATAAATTCAATAAATTTTATCAGTGACTTCCCTTGTAGCTCAGGTGGTAAAGAATCTGCCTGCAATGCAGGAGACCCTGGTTTGATTCCTGGGTTGGGAAGATCTGCTGGAGAAGGGATAGGCTACCCACTCCAACATTCTTGAGCTTCCCTGGTGGGTCAGCTGGTAAAGAATCTGCCTGCAATGTGGGAGACCTGGGTTCAATCCCTAGGTTGGGAAGATCCTGTGGAGAAAGGAATGGCCACCCACTCCAGTATTCTGGCCTGGAGAATTCCATGGACTGTATGGTCCATGGGGATGCAAAGAGTCAGTTACAGCCGAGCCACTTTCACTTTCATACAACAAATGGTAGTCTTCATGTAGATGTAATAAGGTAGGAAATGTTGGTCATGGAGTGGTTATAATACCATCAATAGCATTTTACCATTAATCACAAACCTAGATCAACAATGAGGCTCATTTCTAACTATAAGTATCATTGTATTTGTACATCAGTATCTACATATAGTGCAGTGGTTCTCAACTGGGGCAACTTTTCCCCCCAGGGAGAATTTGGCAATATCTGGGAACATTTTGGGGCCACTAAAATGAAGGATGCTCCTGGCATCTAGTGGGTTGAGCCCAGAGATGTTATTAAATATCCTATACTGCACAGACGTTGTTAAACATGCCTGAGTTTAATAAAACAGCTGTCCTTGGGGGTGGGAAAGTGACAAACTGGGAGACTGGGACTAGCATATACACATTACTATATAAAATGGATAAGTAATAGGGACCTACTCGATAGCACAGGGAACTCTGTTCAATACTCTGTAATGGCCTATATGGGAAAAGAATCTAAAAAGGAGTGTGTGTGTAAATATGTGTATTGATGTAATATAGCAGAAACTAAAAAACACTGTAAATCAAGTATATGCCAACAAAAAAATTTAAAAATAAAACTAAAGATATTTAAAAAACAAAACAAAAAATGAAGGAGCTGTCCTTGATTCCGATATTATGATCAATCTGTTAGTATAAAATACCCTCCAGAGCAAACAATTTTCTAGTTCAAAATATCCATAGTGTTGAGACACAGCAGCCCTAACATATAGTTGTTGAAATCACCCTGATGACCAAATTACCTCCAGGAGGCATCGCCTCCTGATACAATCACATTGCGAGGATTAAGATTCCAATACATAGACAGAAAGATTCTTTAAGAGAATTTCTTTTGGAATTTTTATCTCCTTTCTCCTTATCGCTCAAAAATTCCAAAGAGAAAATGTACCAATGCTTCTGGAGAGCTTATTCTCTGTAACTAAATTCCAAAAGAAATTTCTCTTAAATTTAAGATTTCAGTACATAGGAGGAAAGGAGATAAAAACATTTAGTCTATGACAGCTGGTAACCATACCCCTCTTTTACTTTAGAAACTACCCTAGGGTTCTTGTTTTTTTCCCCCCATTTATTTTTATTAGTTGGAGGCTAATTAGTTTACAATATTGTAGTGGTTTTTGTCATACATTGACATGAATCAGCCATGGATTTACATGTATTCCCCATCCTGATCCCCCCTCCCACCTCCCTCCCCACCCGATTCCTCTGGGTCTTCCCAGTGCACCAGGCCCGAGCACTTGTCTCATGCATCCAGCCTGGGCTGGTGATCTGCTTCACCCTAGATAATATACATGTTTCGTGAACACTTTCTAACACCATACACAAAGATAAACTCAAAATGGATTAAAGATCTAAATGTAAGATCAGAAACTATAAAACTCCTAGAGGAGAACATGGGCAAAACACTCTCCGACATAAATCACAGCAGGATCCTCTATGACCCACCTCCCAGAATATTGGAAATAAAACCTAGGATTCTTATATATGGTGGGGACAGAACTGACCCATCTGCCCTAGGCACATGATGCAAATTTACTAGTCAGAACACTGCAAAACTCCATGCCACAGTGATTAGTCAAGTAACATGATTCTTGTCAGGGTGATGAGAACTAGATGTAAGACTTTTGCTTTAGTTGCAGGAAAAGAGGAGTTTGCTTGTGTGTTTTCCCCTGGAATTATTGCTAAACTGGTAGATGATAAGCCCAGGAGCTGCAAGGAGTTAGCACATTGAGGGAGACTGCCCAAGGATCATGGTTACACTGAACAAAGCTGAAAGGTAGAGAATAAAGGACTGAGACCTACTGACATCAATGAATGATAGATCCAGCTAAGCCTTTAGAGATCTATCTCAAACTTGTCAGTTAATAGACCCAGTTCTCCCTCTCCCTTCTTCTTTTCTTTACGTAAGCTAGTTGCACTTAGCTTCTGACACCTGCAGGAAAAAGTCCCTTTTAGCAAAGACATTTTGAGGCAACAAAAGGCATACACAATAGAATTATTTAAAAGAAAATCAGAACCAGATACAGGAGGGCAAAATAAGCCAATCCTAAATTAATACAATCCAGTATTTTCCAATGTCTGATATATGTACTACTGATAGTGAGAAGATTTTTAAACTTTATACAAGTATTTATTCTGACACCTTAACAATATTTGGAAGTAGATTAAAAATATAGTGAGCATGCCAAATCCAAGTATCCTGTTAAAATACATTTCTAAAAGTAAAAACCTGGCTTGATTAAAATTAGAATATAAATTATTCTGGAGATAGGAGAATATGGCAAACATCATGAAGGTGTTATGCAAATATCTGAAATTTTGAAAGCAATGACATAGTTGACATGATAGCATTAAATTTTGCTCTGAGTATCTGAGCAGACTGAGGTAGAGCAAGTGGGGTTTGGGCCGGTGGGGTGTGGAAAGAAACACGTTATTTTACAACTAGCATCAGAAAAGAGAAAACGTACCAGTGCTTCTGGAGAGCTGATTCTCTGTAAAATCCAAAAGAAATTTCTCACTTAGCAATCTTACAGAGAGACTATTAACTTACATAACTTAAGTAAAATATTCTGGACAATAGTCTTATCATCAACATAAAAGTAAATCCGTAATATTTTTTCTTACAACAATCTTCCATTAAAGTCAAGAGTTTTTATACTATAACTTAGCGCATTTGGTTCTATAAGAGGCTTAAGTTAATGCAGTATAAACATGCAGCCTCCCAGGAATCTAATTTAATGCAAAAATAAAAATTAGTTTACTTAGGGGTTTCAATCACGAGCATTTCCTTTGAAAACTTTTCAAAATCCCACATTTCTCACTGGGTATTGAGAGTAACTGAATAGCAAAATAATAATGGTTTAATGCTTTCTTAACTGGTTTTGAAGGACTGGTGTTCCACATTTCTAATTGAGGACAGACTCTGAGGCTTTCAAAATCAAGAGAACAAAAGACAACTACTATTGATGACAAAAAAGAAAAGGCTTTTTTGTAATTCAAAGACTTTTGTATCAACTACAATTAGGAACCTTCTCATAATAGGTAAGATATCAACATAATGTCCCATAGGAGAGAATATGTTATTAGAAATCCATTTTTAGCAGGTCTTTTCAGTTAGGAACTATAGGAATAGAAATTGGAGAGTGGGAAACCTAACAGTTTATTGAAGAAAGAAAAATAAGGAACAATTATAATGGAATGGGTAGTCATTCCCTTCTCCAGGGGATCTTCCTGATGTAAGGATTAAACCTGGATCTCCATCATTGCAGGCAGATTCTTTAACATCTGTGCCACCAGGGAAGCCCAATGGAACAACAGCAATAGGCAAATGAGAGAAACATCAAGAATTGGTCTTGGAAAGCATACCTTTGGAAACAAATGAAAAGCAAAGTGATAAAAAATAAAACCTGATCTAACAGAAGAGAGTGATAGAACATATCCAAAGAATAAAGCTCCTTGAGACATTGCTTTGAACTTGAGACAATGCTTTGCTATACTAAGAAAGCAGGAAGAGTACACTGTTTTCTATTTTATGTATGAAACAATTTTAATCATAGCCTTGGTTTAAATAAATATGAAAAGTGTTAGTCGCTCAGTCATGTCCGACTCTTTGCAACACCATGGACTGTAGCCTGCCAGGCTCCTCTATCCATGGAATTCTCCAGGCAAGAATACTGGAGTGGGTAGCCATTCCCTCTCCAGGGAATCTTCCTGACCTAGGGATCAAACCCGGGTCTCTAGCACTGAAGACAGATTCTTTACTGTCTGAGACATCAGAAGACTAAGACAAAGACCTGAACTGTTTTTGCAGTGAATTAGTTGAAGAAACGCAGACTCTAGAAAGAAGCAGTACAAAAGCACTTATTCCTTTAAACCTTCATTTCTGATAATTTAAAGATTTATTATTTTTCTTTTACTCGCATACATATTTGCAAGAAAAACTACCTCATTAGCATATATTACTTCTTAGAAATTTATGGAAATTAAGCAGGGAATTAAAGGCAAAATATTAAATATTAGAGTAAAATATCTTAGGACTCTTTCTTACCATATTTCCCACAGAATTAACAGATAACCAATATTGTCTTTACAGCAGTGATTTTTCCACTAATGATTATATTATAAAACCCTTAACTTGCAAAGATCCATAACATATTACAACCCAAACAATTGTATACTGTCAATCTCTCTCTTCACTTATACTGACGTGACATCCCTCTTTTCTGCTCCTGCCTAACTTGCTTAGAAAACAAGAAGATTATTCCATACAGGCAATATCACCACTGGATTATCACCTTTATTCACTCTCAATGTGATAATTCATTAACTTTACTTATCACTCGTAGTTTTGTTAATTCAAAAGAAATAAAAGACAAGAGCTTCCAGAAAGATGTTCATTTTTCTATGAGAAATTGACAAGCTTTTTGATTAATACATACTTTGAATAGTGAATAAAATGCTCAAAATAATAAGCTTCTAAACCCTTACTATTATATATTTACAGCAGAAATATATTCAGACAGATTACTTAAATATAATACATAATTCCTGGGCAATCCAGTACTACTCTTGAATGTATTTTATCATTCAGAGTCATTACCACATTCAAAACAAATTTTTGGTTTCTTCATTTATGAGATGTTATATGTATCGGGAGTGTCAGAGAAAATTAAGTAAGATTAGAGAGGAAGTTGGTACATGGCAGAAGATTTTCCAATGAAAATAAGAGAATTTTGAAGGAACTTAGCTGGCTGCAGAGAGTAGTTACAGCATTTACATCCTGATGAGTGAGAACGTAAGTTTCAGCCATGATTCAAAAATTTTGCAATGGGAGAGACAAGATGATTTAGAAGAAAAGGAGATTGAGACCTACAAAGATCTGAAGTAGTTTCTTAGAATTCTGAACAGTCCTCCTTTAGTTTTTCCCTCTCTTCCTTCCCTCCCTCCCTTCCCTTTTATGTTTATTCAATACTTAGTCAACAAATATTTATCGAGACTCCTAGGCAGCAGGGGCTCAGGTAACTGAAAAATACAAATATACAGGATTGCATGCACATAAAAATACAAGGCCCATCACCTTCGAGTCAAGTGAGGAAACATAAATACAAATAAATTTGATTTGTTTTAGTCTGTAGTGGAATTACATGCAAGATTCCAGGTGGGCACAGAGGAGAAAGGGGCATCTTACCTGGGAAATTCAGAAAAGGCTTCACAAAAGTGGTAAATACTTGAACTGATTGTTGAAGTACAACTTGCCACAGAGACAACCTTAAGGAAACAGGAGAGAAGACATTCCAAGCAGAGGGAATAAGGTGTGAAAAATGTGGCCTGTTGAGGCAACTCCAAGACTGATGGAGTGTAAAGACTGAGGGGTTGGGTGCAGGGAGAGGGGTTACCAGAGCAAGAGGTTGAATAAGTTGGTAGGGACAGATATCGAAGGGCTGTTTTGGAGCATGGGAAGAGGAGATGAAAAAGAGGTGATGATAGATAGTGAATAGGAGGTAAAATTGATAAGCTATAGTAGCTGAAGATGAGAGGACAGAGGCAGTGTAAAGGATAGGAGGACAGGATAGTTATGAGGTTTCTGACTGGAAAAGAGTACATATCAGTGTTATTCACTAAGACAAGAAAGCACCTGAAGAAGATTTGTAGCAAAGATCATGAGTTTGAACTTGTGCATGATGGCTTTATGGAGCTTATTAATTGGAGCTATAGATCTAGAGCAAATCCAATGGTGCTTGGAGAGCCTGAGGAACATAACATGGGGATGTGTACGAACTTGTATCAAAACAGGAAACTGTGATGGGATTACACATTCCCCTCATGTGTGTCAGACCTTATAATGTGGGGGCACATAGATCCTGGGTTCTGCAGGTGGCTCAGTTGTAAAGAATCTGCCTGCCAAGTAGGAGATGTGGGTTCAGTCCCTGGGTCAGGAAGATCCCCTGGAGAAGGAAATGGCAATACACTCCAGTATTCTTGCCTGGAGAATTCCATGGACAGAGGAGCCTGGCGGCTACAGCACATGAGGCAGATACGACTTAGTGACTAAATAACAACAACATAGACACCATCATTACGTAGGAGCTGAGTCATCACATCAAGTCAGTTTTCCTGCTTATTACAGCTTTCCTCTTTCATCGATTCAGACTCTTACTCTAACTGAACATAAAGTAAACATACAAGATTCAGTGCCAAGATGTCCAGGTGATAAAAGAAGTACCAGTATTCCACTGAGTTTATCTTCCCAACCCTCCTAAAGGAGGAAAGATGGAAATGTGAAAAGAAAATATGTAACTTCATTTTTAAACAACTTGTTCAAATTAGTTTAAAATGTTATCTTAGTCAAGGATCTGTAGAACTGGACCCACCTCCCAGAATATTGGAAATAAAAGCAAAACTAAACAAATGGGACCTAATGAAACTTAAAAGCTTTTGCACTACAAAGGAAACTATAAGTAAGGTGAAAAGACAGCCCTCAGATTGGGAGAAAATAATAGCAAATGAAGAAACAGACAAAGGATTAATCTCAAAAATATACAAGCAACTCCTGCAGCTCAATTCCAGAAAAATAAATGACCCAATCAAAAAATGGGCCAAAGAACTAAACAGACATTTCTCCAAAGAAGACATACAGATGGCTAACAAACACATGAAAAGATGCTCAACATCACTCATTATTAGAGAAATGCAAATCAAAACCACAATGAGGTACCATTACACACCAGTCAGGATGGCTGCTATCCAAAAGTCTACAAGCAATAAATGCTGGAGAGGGTGTGGAGAAAAGGGAACCCTCTTACACTGTTGGTGGGAATGCCAACTAGTACAGCCGCTATGGAAAACAGTGTGGAGATTTCTTAAAAAACTGGAAATAGAACTGCCATATGACCCAGCAATCCCACTTCTGGGCATACACAGTGAGGAAACCAGATCTGAAAGAGACACGTGCACCCCAATGTTCATTGCAGCACTGTTTATAATAGCCAGGACATGGAAGCAACCTAGATGCCCATCAGCAGATGAATGGATAAGGAAGCTGTGGTACATATACACCATGGAATATTACTCAGCCATTAAAAAGAATTCATTTGAACCAGTCCTAATGAGATGGATGAAGCTGGAGCCCCTTATACAGAGTGAAGTAAGCCAGAAAGATAAAGAACATTACAGCATACTGACACATGTATATGGAATTTAGAAAGGTGATAACGATAACCTTATATGCAGAACAGAAAAAGAGACACAGAAATACAGAACAGACTTTTGAACTTTGTGGGAGAATGTGAGGGTGGGATATTTCAAAAGAACAGCATGTATACTATCTATGGTGAAACAGATCACCAGCCCAGGTGGGATGCACGAGACAAGTGCTCCGGCCTGGTGCACTGGGAAGACCCAGAGGAATCGGGTGGAGAGGGAGGTGGGAGCGGGGATCGGGATTGGGAATACATGTAAATCCATGGCTGATTCATATCAATGTATGACAAAACCCACTGGAAAAAAATAATAATAATAATTAAAAAAAAAAAAAAAAAAGAACTGGTCATCAACCTAAGTCTGTTTGACTATAATGTCTGCAGTATTTTCATTATATTATACTGCCTCTCAATAAAACTTTTAGACACATTTAATTAACAGCTGTTGCTAAATAATAAATCAAATATATCCAACGTACACTCTTATACTTTTTTGCTTTTTCCGTTTTTAGGCATTAGTGAATGAGGAGTTTGAACTAATAATTGCTAAGGTCCCTTGACTCCCAAACAAAGAATAAGGAACTTATTCAAACATGACCACTGACTTTGGCTAAATTATTTGAGCGTTCAAATACTTAAGTACTTAAAAAAAAAAAGTGACAGTAACTTCCAGCAATGGGGATTTGAGAGGCATGACTGATTTAAAATTATCAAGTAGTATAGAATATAGGGGTTTTTTTTGACCATGCCAAGAGGCATGTGCAATCTTAGTTCCTAACCAGGGATTGAACCCATGCCCATTGCACTGAAGGGTGGAGTCTCAAAAAGTGGACAACTAGAGAAGTCTCTACAATCTAGTTTTGAATATGAATTATACATATTAGAGCAATAATTCCATGAATCATAGTCACCAATTACCTGTTATATTCTACTGAGGTAATTAAAAGTAGGAATTTTATGCTCATAGGATTATAATTCTTATCGTGCCCCTCTAAGATGCAGGGGCATGATGCAGGCTTAAAAATAGGCTTAAATATTAATTTTTAAGCCAGAACAGATTATTTGTAATAATGAAAAGAATAATACAGGTTTATCTTCCTTTTTGCACTATCTATCTGTTGTTGTTCAGTTGCTAAATCGTGACTAACTGTGACCCCATGAACTTAGCACGCCAGGCTTCCCTGTTCTTCACTATCTCCCAGAGTTTGATCAAACTCATATCCATTAAGTTGATGATGCCATCCAGCCATCTCTTCCTCTGTTGCCTTCTCCTCAAAATCTTTTCAAGCATCAGGGTCTTTTCCAGTGAGTTGGCTCTTGGCATCAAGTGGCCAAAGTATAGGAGCATCGGGCCATTCATTGAATATTCAGTGTTGATTATCTGGTTTGAGCTCCTTGCTGTCCAAGGGACTCACAAAAGTCTTTCCCAGCACCACAGTTCGAAAGCACCAATTATTTGGAACTAAGCTTTCTTTATGGTCAAAATCTCATGTCAGTACATGACTACTGGAAAAACCATAGCTTTGAATAAATGGACCCTTGTTGGCAAAGTGATATCTTTGCTTTTTAATATGGAGTCTAGGTTTGTCATAGTCTTCCTTTTAAGCATCTTTTAATTTCATGGCTGCAATCACCATCTGCAGTGATTTTGGAGTCCAAGATAATAAAATTTGTCACTGTTTCTACTTTTGCCAAGCCTATTTCCCCATCTATTCGCATTCCAGCCAAACCTCCTGGAATGAAAAGTCAAGTGGGCCTTAGGAAGCATCACTACGAACAAAGCTAGTGGAGGTGATGGAATTCCAGTTGAGCTATTTCAAATCCTGAAAGATGATTCTGTGAAAGTACTGCACTCAATATGTCAGCAAATTTGGAAAACTCAGCAGTGGCCACAGGACTGGAAAAGTTCAGTTTTCATTCCAATCCTAAAGAAAGGCAATGCCAAAGAATGTTCAAACCACCACACAACTGCACTCATCTCACACACTAGCAAAGTAATGCTCAAAATTCTCCAAGCCAGGCTTCAACAGTACATGAACTGAGAACTCCCAGATGTTCAAGCTGGGTTTAGATAAGGCAGAGCAACCAGAGATCAAATTGCCAACATCCACTGGATCATCAAAAAAGCAAGAGTTCCAGAAAAACATCTATTTCTGCTTTATTGACTACACCAAAGCCTTTGACTGTGTGGATCACAACAAACTGTGGAAAATTCTTCAAGAGATGGGACTACCAGACGACCTGACCTGCCTCCTGAGAAATCTGTATGCAGGTCAAGAAGCAAGTTATAACTGGACATGGAACAACAGACTGGTTCCAAATCGGGAAAGGAGTACATCAAGGATGTATATTGTCACCTTGCTTATTTAACTTATATGTAGAGTACATCATGCAAAATGTCGGGCTGGATGAAGCACAAGTTGGAATCAAGATTTATGGGAGAAATATCAATAACCTCAGATATGCAGATGATACCACCCTTATGGCAGAAAGTGAAGAAGAACTAAAGAACCTCTTGATGAAAGTGAAGGAGGAGAGTGAATAAGCTGGTTTAAAACTCAATATTCAGAAAACTAAGATTGTGCCATCTGGTCCCATCACTTCATGGCAAATAGATGGGGAAGCATTGAAAACAGTGACAGACTTTATTTTGGGGGGGGGGGCGTGTTCCATATCACTGCAGATGGTGACTGTAACCATGAAATTAAAAGACACCTGCTGCTTGGAAGAAAATCTATGAGGAGAAGGGGACGATGGAGGATGAGATGTTTGGATGGCATGACTGACTCAGTGGACATGAGTTTGAGTAAATTCCAGTAGTTGGTGATAGATAGGGAGGCCTGAAGTGCTGCAGTCAATGGGGTTGCAAAGGGTCAGACATGACTGAGCAACTGAATTGAACTGAACTGAACTGAACCTAGACAGCATAATAAAAAGCAGAGACATTACTTTGCCAACAAAGGCCCATCTAGTCAAAGCTATGGTTTTTCCAGTAGTCATGTATGGATGTGAGAGTTGGACTGTAAAGAAGCTGAGCACCAAAGAATTGATGCTTTTGAACTGTGGTGTTGGAGAAGACTCTTGAGAGTCCCCTGGACTGCAAGGAGATCCAACCAGTCCATCCTAAAGGAAATCAGTCCTGAATATTCACTGGAAGGACTGATGTTGAAGATGAAACTCCAATACTTCGGCCACCTGATGTGTAGAACTGACTCATTAGAAAAGACCCTGATGCTAGGAATGATTGAAGGTGGGAGGAGAAGGGGACAAGAGAGGATGAGATGGTTGGATGGCATCACTGACTCAATGGACATGAGTTTGAGCAAGCTTCGGGAGTTAGTGATGGATAGGAAGGCCTGGCATGCTGAAGTGCATGAAGTCGCAAAGAGTTGGACACGACTGAGCGACTGAACTGAACTGATTTGCCAAGAAGTGACGAGACCAAATGCCCAGATTTTAGTTTTTTGAATGTTGAGTTTTACAGTAGCTTTTTCATTTTCCTCTGTCACCCTCATCAAGAGACTCTTTATTTCCTCTTTATTTTCTGCCATTAGAGTGGTATCATCTGTATATCTGAGGTTGTTGATATTTCTCCCAGAGATCTTGATCCCAGCCTGTGACTCATTCAGCCTGGCATTTCTCATTATGTACTCTGCATAGAAGTTAAATAAGCAGGATAACAATATACAGCCTTGATGTACTCCTTGCCAAATTTTGAACCAGTGTGTTTTTCCATATCTGGTTCTAACTGTTGCTTCTTGACCTACATACAAGTTTCTCAGAAGACAGGTAAGGTGGTCTGGTATACCCATCTCTTTAAGAATGTTCCACAGTTTGTTGTGATCAACACAATCAAAGGCTTTCATGTAATCCATGAAGCAGTTTTTTTTCTGGAACTCCCTTGCTTTTTCTATAATCCAACAGATGTTGGTAATTTGATCTCTGGTTCTTCTACCTTTTCTAAATCCTCCAGTTTATAAATCTCAGTTCATTTACTGCTAAAGCCTAGCTTGAAGGATTTTGAGAATTACTTTGCTAGCATGAGAATTCAGCACAATGGTACAGTAGTTTGAACATTTTTTGGTATTTCCCTTCTTCAACATTGAAATGAAAACTGACCTTTTCCAGACCTATGGCCACCGCTGAGTTTTCCAAATTTGTTGACATATTGAGTGCAGCACATTAACAGCATCTTTTAGGATTTTAAATATCTCAGCTGGAATTCCATCACCTTCTTAGTAATGCTTCCTAAGGCCCCACTTGACTTCACGCTCCAGGATGTATGGCTCTAAGTGAGTGACCACATCATTATGGTTATCTGGGTCAGTAAGAGCTTTTTTGTTTAGTGCTTTTGTGCATTCTTGCCACCTCTTCCTAATCTCTTCTGCTTCTGTTAGATGCTTACCGTTTCTATCCTTTATCATCCACATCTTTGCATGAAATGTTCTCCTGGCTTCTCTAATTTTAAGAGGTCTCTCATCTTTCTTATTCTATTGTTTTCCTCTATTTCTTTGCATTGTTCACTTAAGAAGACTTTCTAATCTTTCCTTGCTATTGTCTGGAACTCTGCATTCAGTTGGGTATATCTTTCCCTTTTCTCTCTTGCCTTTCACTTCTCTTCTTTTCTCAACTATTTGTAAAGACTCCTCAATTTTACCTTCTTGCATTTCTTCTTCTTCGGAAGAGTTTTGGTCACTGCCTCATGTATAATGTTTTGGACCTCTGTCCATAGTTTCAGGCACTCTATCAGATCTAATCCCTTGAATCTATTCATCAACTTCACTGTATAATCATAAGGGGTTTGGTTTAGGTCATACCTGAATGGCCTAAAGCCTGAATTTTGCAATAATGAGCTGATGATCTGAGCCACAGTCAGCGCCAGGTCTTCTTTTTACTGACTGCATAGAGCTTATCCGTCTCTGGCTGCAAAGTATATAATCAATCTGATTTCAGTATTGACCATCTGTTGATGTCCATGTATAGAATTGTCTCTTGTGTTGCTGGAAGAGGGTGTTTGCTATGACCAGTGTGTTCTCTTGACAAAACTCTTTAGCTTTTGCCCTGCTTCATTTTGTATACCACGGCCAAACCTGCCTGTTACTCCGGGTATCTCTTTTTTTTTTTTTTAATTAATTTATTTATTTTTTCAGTGGGTTTTGTCATACATCGACATGAACCAGCAATAGATTTACACGTATTCCCCATCCCTATCCCCCCTCCCACCTCCCTCTCCACCCGATTCCTCTGGGTCTTCCCAGTGCACCAGGCCTGAGCACTTGTCTCATGCATCCCACCTGGGCTGGTGACCTGTTTCACCGTAGATAATATACATGCTGTTCTTTCGCAACATCCCACCCTCACCTTCTCCCACAGAGTTCAAAAGTCTATTCTGTACATCTGTGTCTCTTTTTCTGTTTTGCATATAGGGTTGTCGTTACCATCTTTCTAAATTCCATATATATGTGTTAGTATGCTGTAATGTTCTTTATCTTTCTGGCTTACTTCACTCTGTATCCAGGTATCTCTTGACTTCCTACTTTTGTATTCCAATACCCTATGATGAAAAGGACATCTTTTTTTGGTGTCAGTCCTAGAAGGTCTTGTAGGTCTTCATATAACTGTTCAGCTTCCTTAGCATTTAGTGGTTGGCGCATAGATTTGGATTACTGTGATGTTGAATGGTTTGCCTTGGAAACAAATAGAGATCATTCTGTTGTTTTTGAAACTGCACACAAATAATGCATTTCAGACTCTTTTTTTAACTGTGAGGGTTACTGCATTTCTTCTGGTCTCAGTAAAGTTACTCAACTTCTCTGTGCTTCCATTTACTTCTTTGTGAAATGAAAGGAATAAACTGAAGACTGCTAAAGTTCTTTCCATCTTAAAATTGTATGATAAGTTCCATGGGGGAAAGACATTCGGCTTTTTTGAAAGAAATGAACCGTGCCCTCGTGGCACAGTGGTAAAGAATCTGCCTGCAACTAAGAGACCTGAGTTCGATCCCTGGGTCAGGAAGATCCCCTGAAGAAGGAAATAGCAACCAGCTCCTGTATTCTATGTTGGGGGAGGAGGAGGTGGTTGTTGGTAGAGGCAAATTTAATCCTTTGGCTGTCCTCATGAAGGTCCATACGTCATAATCACCAGGATGGTTCTTTTTAAACAGACTGATGAGACCTACACTCAGCATTTCTGATTCAGTTTCTGATTCAACGTGGTGCTTGAGGTTTTACAGTTCTAACAAGTTCCCAAGTGAGGTTACCAGGAGGGGAAAACACATTCTGAGAACTACTGGTCTATCTCCTTAAGTCCCTAGAGATGGCCAGTCTGTTGTATGTTGTTCTGGTTCTTGTTATCACTACAGTATTTCATTCCAAAGTTGCTTTCCAGACCAAGTCAACCTTGGTTTACTGTTCTGGCAACTGAATCGAGCTAAAAATGATTATTCCCAGAAACCCCTAACAATATGCTCTGTATTTCTCCTCTCAGACTGGGCCCCTGGATACTGAAGACTGCTCAGGGGTTAAAAAAAAAAAACAAACCATTTCATACTCTGGACATGCATTAGTTTGCTGGTCAACTAAGGTTGAGGCCATTCCTGTTCATTGTTGTTAGCCACAACCCCCCTCCCTGCTCCCATTAGGTTGTGTGTTGATTTCTGCAGATTGTATTTTCTCTCCAAGGACTCTTGGAATATCACATGCTTAGTAGTATATGGCAGAGTTTGGAGAAGACTTGAAGTTTTCTTGACTTGATTTCGGAGCCTGTATAGCTATTTTGTAACTTATGAAAAATACTCAAATGTTGTGCTGTGGATCAAAAATGATCATTTGATTTACAAGTATACATTTAATATTATATAGGTTAAATATTATACAATATAATATACAATATTAAATGTATACTTGTAAACCTATTAGAGCTTCCCAGGTGGTTCAGCAGTAAAAACTCTGCCTGCAATTCAGGAGATGCAGGAGACACTGAGTTTGATCTCTGGGTCAGGAAGATGCCCTGGAAGAGAAAATGGCAACCCACTCCAGTATTCTTGCTGGGAAAATCCCATGGACAGAGGAGCCTAGTAGGCCACAGTCCATAGGGTCACAAAAGTTGGACAAAATTGAAGTGACTGAAATCACTATGTATAAAGAATTAAAAAGATATCATATCGAGATGAGTAAGACATGATCCGAGCTTTCAGAGAGACTTAAGACTAATAATGGAGGAGACAGACATTTAAAAAGTAATGATATACTATGGAAAGTTACTCAGCCATAAAAGGAACAAAATTGAGTCATTTGTAGAGAACTGGATGGATCCAGAGTCAATCATATAGAGTGAAGTAAGTCAGAAAGAGAAAAATATATATATATTAATGCATATGTATAGAATCTAGAAAAAGGGTACAGATAAACCTATTTGCAGGGCAGGAATAGAGACACAGATGTAGAGAATGGACACATGGACATGGGGCAGGGGGAATGGGATGTGATAAATTGAGAGATTGGGACTGACATATATATACTACCTTGTATAAAACAGATAGCTATTGGGAGCCTGCTGGATAGCGCAGGGAGCTCAGCTCAGTGCTCTGTGGTGACCTAGATGGGTGGGGCTGGGGTGCAGGATGAGATGGAGGTCCAGGACGGAGGGGCTATATGTATACGTATAGCTGATTTACTTCATTGTATAGCAGAAACTAACAATACTATAAAGCAACTATACCCCTATTTTAAAAAAAGTAATGATAATTTCCAACTAGAAAATCTATATATCACTGGCTTTGACAACATATTATACCAAAAAAATGTATTATAATATTGTTTAATGGATTAGCTAAATAGCTATTCATAGATAAATGACATCAAGGTGTATTATCCTATGGTTCCAATCCATTCAACCATTACTAACTTTTCAAGGGCTTTTTCAGTTCAGTCACTCAGTTGTGTCCGACTCTTTGTGATCCCATGGACTGCAGCATGCCAGGCATCCCTGTCCATCACCAAGTCCTGGAGCTTACTCAAACTCATGTCCATCAAGTCAGTGATGCCATCCAACCATCTCATCCTCTGTCATCCCCTTCTCCTCCTGCCTTCAATCGTTCCAAGCTTCAGGGTCTTTTCAAATGAATCAGTTCTTCGCATCAGATGACCAGAGTATTGGAGTTTCAGCTTCAGCATCAGCCCTTCCAATGAATATTCAGGACTGATTTCCTTTAGGATGGACTGGCTGGATCTCCTTGCGGTCTTAGGAGTCTTCTCCAACACCACAGTTTAAAAGTATCAGTTCTTCACTGCTCAGCTTTCTTTATACCCCAACTCTCACATCCATACATTACTACTGGAAAAACCGTATTTTTGACTAGATGGACCTTTGTTGGTAAAGTAACGTCTCTGCTTTTTAATATGTTGTCTAGGTTGGTCATAACTTTTTTTCCAAGGAGCAAGCGTCTTTTAATTTCATGGCTGGTCACCATCTGCAGTGATTTTGGAGCCTGAAAAAATAAAATCTGTCACTGTTTTCATTGTTTCTCCATCTATTTGCCGTGAAGTAATGGGACTGGATGGCATGATCTTAGTTTTCTGAATTTTGAGTTTTAAGCCAATTTTTTCACTCTCTTCTTTCACATTCAACAAGAGGCTCTTTAGTTCTTCTTCACTTTCTTACATAAGGGTGGTGTCATCTGCATATCTGAGGTTATTGATATTTCTCCCAGCAATCTTGATTCCAGCTTGTGCTTCATCCAGCCTGGCATTTAGCACGATGTATTCTGCATATAAGTTAAATAAGCAGGATAACAATATACAGCCTTTATGTACTCCTTTCCCAATTTGGAACCAGTCTTTTTTTCCATGTCTGGTTCTAACTCTTGCTTCTTGACCTGCATACAGATTTCTCAGGAGGCAGATCAGGTGATTTGGTATTCCCATTTCTTTCAGAATTTTCCACAGTTTGTTGTGATCCACACAAAGGCTTTGGCATAGTCAATAAAGCAGAAATAGATGTTTTTCTGAACTCTCTTGCTTTTTCCATGATCCAGTGGATGCTGGCAATTTGATCTCTGGTTTCTCTGCTTTATCTAAATCCAGCTTGAACACCTGGAAGTTCATGGTTCATGTACTATTGAAACCTGGATTGGAGAACTTTGAGCATTACTTGCATGTGAGATGAGTGCAATTGCACAGTAGTTTGAACACTCTTTGGTATTGCCTTTCTTTGGGATTGGAATGAAAACTGACCTTTTCCAGTCCTGTGGCCACTGCTGAGTTTTCCAAATTTGCTGGCATATTGAGTGCAGCACTTTCACAGCATCATCTTTTAGGATTTGAAATAGCTCAACTGGAATTCTATCACCTCCACTAGCTTTGTTTGTAGTGATGCTCCCAAAGGCCCACTTGACTTCACATTCCAGTATGTCTGGCTCTAGCTGAGTGATCACACCATCGTGATTATCTGGGTCATGAAGATTTTTTTTTTATAGTTTTTCTGTGTATTCTTGCCACCTCTTCTTAATATCTTCTCCTTCTGTTACGACCATACCATTTCTGTCCTTTATTCTGCCCATCTTTGCATAAAATGTTACCTTGGTATCTCTAATTTTCTTGAAGAGATCCCCAGTCTTTCCCATTCTATTGTTTTCCTTAATTTCTTTGCACTGATCACTGAGGAAGGCTTTCTTATCTCTGCTTGCTATTCTTTGGAACTCTGCATTCAAATGGGTGTATTTTTCCTTTTCTCCTTTCCTTTTTGTTTCTCTTCTTTTCACAGGTATTTGTAAGGCCTCCTCAGACAGCCATTTTGCTTTTTTGCATGTCTTTTTCTTGGGGATAGTCTTGATCCCTGTCTCCTGTACAATGTCATGAACCTCTGTCCGTAGTTCTTCAGGCACTCTGTCTATCAGATCTAATCCCTTGAATCTAAGAGAGATAAATCCTCAGCAAATATAATATGAAGTTGATAAATACTTCTTTAAGTTGATCAATCAATATACAGTAGCTTAGCATATTATTTAGAAATACATATATAAATGCCAAAAGAAACAGTTCAGACTGGATGACTCCTGGGGGAGCAAAGGGGATAGCAAATGAAGCACAGAGTTTCTGGGTTTCCCTGTTGTTATAACCTTTGTAGTATCATTTTATTTTTTAATTCATATGAATGTATCACTTTTAATAAAGCTAAAAATTGATTTTCTAAAAGCTATATGTATTTTCAGTATGTACATACATTGAATTGTGTTGTATAACTGAAACTAATGTTTTATGTTAATTATATCTCAATTAAAATAAAGACAATAAATAAACTTAGATTTCAACTCTGAAATGGAAAATCAACTACTAATAAACCTGAAGCATAAAAAGAGTAATAAAAATGAACCCCAAAATTACTGTACTAGAAATTACAAACTTCATCAATATAACACCAAAAAAGTTTTATGATAGAAGAGTCCATATCTTTCATTTTGATAGTTTCAGTGAGGTATTCATGGGGATGCATGGTATTGTCAAATCATCAACATCCAAACTGCTTACTCATTCATATGTAGATTGGCTGTGAGTATATTATAATAAAGAGGTCAATGTTTTCCCCCTTTATCTGGAATAATTCAACTGAGAACCACTGAATATTCATTAAAGTAAAAGAGCAGTGGGGGAAAAAAAGAACAGTAAGTAGCATATTGGGAACTATACCATACATAGTTACTATACATACTATATTACAGTTACTATGCATACATACTATAACATACATTGAAATCATTTCTTGATAAAGGTTATGTTTTAGGTATCTGGAGACCAGTGGTAGTAACTATCACCGTTAATTTACTAGCACAATTTAGAATTGTTTTCCACAAAGATCAATAAAGAATCTGAATGAGTTGTACATAAGCTATTTCCAAAAAAGTAAGCCCCAGAAAGGCTTGTACTCAAAATGAATTTAAAAAGGGAGGGAGGGGAAAATCATTTGCTAGCTTACTTATCAAGATTTTAGTTGAGGAAAAATGAAACATTTAACTTGGGAGAACAAGAACAAATTCTCTTAAACACTGCTATATGCAACATTCACATAAATGTGCAGAGATACTTTATGTGAAATGCTAAAGCCATGGCACTTGGAGGTTGCATGAGGTGAAATGATATTCATCACCCCTGCAGTATCCAAGTTTACTGCTCTTCTGTCACTATAACTGGGACTCTGCCATGGGAAAGCAGCACCCTGGACTGGTCATTAAAATCACAATGGCTGCTGAATGCCGCAGATCCCTAAGTGCGGCTACCTGCACAGTCCTTTACAAGCAAGGGTGTCACTACATCTTTAAATAATTAACATTAGCAAGGGGAACAGGGTGTTTCAGAAGACTTGTAACAGTACATCAACAATGACATTTGTAAAGAAGTGGATTAACAGAGCAGCAGGACAGGAGAAACTGGCAAAGTATAAAGATAATGACAGGGAATGCCCCTGGAAAAAATGCCCTTGTTTTCATAAGTAAGCTACCCTAATGTTTTCTGTTAAAATGAGGACTTAATCTTAAAGGCTCTTAGCAAGGCAAGATGAAAATAAAATTTAAAATAGATTCTAATTGAGTCAAGGACAGTTAAATAGGAAATATTAAACAAAACTGCCTTATTCTTAGTGATATTCATAGACATTTTAAGAGAGCTTATGCATTTTATACATACAGGAAGATAAAATCCCCAGTCTTCTTAACCTAGCTTACAAACTTCAAGACACTTAGTTGAAGGGAAATAGAATCCTTCTTATTTCCTGGATCAAATCCAGTCTCTCAAACTGGGTAAAAAGAATTTGAGATAAGAAAAGAACTTGCCAAAGAAAACAGAGAGCAAGATGTCTTGTGTTCTGCCAAAAAGAGGATATGCTATCAAGAATGAAAGAAAGAAGGGGACTTGCTAACACTGTTGAAACAAATATAGCTGGTACTACTTGGTCTCAGGGTGAACATGGAAAAACAGAATCCTTGTATGCATGCTAAAGGAGGAAAATTCAAATATTGCTTGTTCACGTGCTCATGAGAGTAAGGAAGTGCTATTTCCAATGCAGTGTTCACCCTTACGTTTTTCACATTTTAAGAACAAAGAGTTGGAAAAAGCCTAGAGGCAAGCAAAAATAACAATGCAAGGGTATATAATACTTAAATTGCAATTTTGTGGACAAAACATACTTATAATTTGGAGGAAAAGCTAAAGAAATGTTTTGGGCTTGAGACAAAAGCCTATGGTCATTATAATTTACCATTCTCATTTCTAAAGAAAAAAAGAAGAGCAAATAGTCAGAAAACTGCATTTAGAAATAAGACGTTGAAAATGTTCTGAGAGGGAAAAAAAAAAATTAAAACATAAATAGTCTAGGCTAAGGAGATGGTGAAAAGATCAGAGCCCATAGTTCTCACCATAGGATAGATTCCACAACTTATAGCTACTGTGGAATCATCTATTCTCTCCTGTATCTTCTCTTTTCACAGTCCTTTTTCACATCTCTCTCTCCCATATTCAAAAGGTTGATAATCTACAAGTTTTAAAAGCTGGTAGGCAGGCATAAAAATTTCTATCCTTTTTATTATTTAGAAACTAGTATGATCCTGTCTCTAGAGTTTTCGTTTTTTAAAGTCTTATAATTTCAGTTTACTAGGACATATATAACCTATGTGGCACAATATATAGCCTAACTAGAAAGTCTAACAAAGAAATTATGTCCCAAATTCACCACTATGTATTTGAAGAATTACACAGAGTCCCAAATATGAAGGGTAGTTTTCCAGGCCTAGATACAACAAAGGTAAAAAGACACACTTCAACTCAATGCTAGTTCCCTTAGCTAAGGGAAGGCAGAGCAGACCACAGGCAACGATGATCAATGAGAAGACAAATAGTATTCGACTAACCACTCTGTACCGGGTTCTTTACACATGCTATCTTGGTAAATTTTATAACTCTGAAGTAGGTTTAATTATGTTTATTCTACACCTTTATTAAATAAAAATTATTTTCACTTTATGGATGAGGAAACAAACTCAGAATAGCAACTTGGCCAAAATCCATAAAGCTGTAATGGCTGCACAAGAACTCCAATTGGACTATCTAAAGTCTATACTTTTGTTACTATCCTGGTTCACAGGTTTGTAAATATTAGGGCTCTAAACTCGACCTCTCAGTAATTTATCGTGCTTTCCACTGTCACAGTGGCTTTAATTTATAGGAATCTCACTTTTGATATGAGACAAACTGAGTCAGCTTCTAAGTTTGTTAGTTCTGAAGTTCAACAGCAACTCCTTGTTTATATTTCTACTGCCTTTCTAAACCTAATTATTTTACAAAAAGTCTGCCTTCTTTCTCAAAATCACTTTTTTCCCTAACACTGAACCAAGGTAACTCTGACATATCCATATTTTATGTAAGGACTCATAGAACTATGATTACATTTTCCTTTTAGATTTATTTCCACTCAGTTAATTTCATTAATGCAGCCTTCATTTTAATTTTTTAATAATACTTTTAAAGAGTATTGATAATGGCTTAACAATTTGTTTAGTACACCTAAGATTTGTACTGGGAGCTTTCGGAAATATTAAAATCAAATAGCTTTACCAACTTTCATTTGTCAACGTATACATGTCTTGAGTTTAACATATGTTTTTTGTTTAATAATAAGCAAACATGATGCTAAGTAATGTTTATGCAATAAATGCTCACTTGTTTAAAGTGGAGATGTTTATTCTATAATTCAGAGCAGTGTGTATTATTTATCATCTCCATATTACCAAACTTCGTTTTAAGACAGCTGTTTAATCTACTGAACAAAGAGTTACCCTAGGTAGTTTCCAATATTGAATGTAAATTTTTTAAAGATTCCTGAGATTTACTTCTAAGCATCACTCCAAATCTTTGGTGTGATGAGACAAGAACCGAGGAGAATACACTCGCCTGACATAAGGATTAAGTTAGATGATGTATTTTTCTGAGTGACATCTCTAAATGGGTACATTCATTTTGGATAAAAAGAAAACAAGGCCTTTGGAGTTTGAAAGAAAAACACGAGGAAGGGAAAAAAATATTTTTCAATTCATACAACAGCAGGGGAAATGTGTGGAGGACCCATAGAGAAACAAGCCCGAACTGCAATGTTACAAATACATTTATTAATCCCTTTGAGAAATACCAGCGGGCAGTAGAAACCTTTTCTAAGGGCCTTGGCTTTTTAGGAACGTCCATCAGCAAGGTCTCTTTCACAATCCTGGCAGAGGCCTGTTCGTCCATTCCCACTGTTGAAGTTGGGACAAAGTCTGAGAAACCGCAGGCACCTGCGGCTCTGAGCGAACTGGCGAGGAACACAGGGAAGGGCGTCCCTTCTCCCATTTTCCGTCTCCAGCTTCCAGAACTTTCTGACAGAAGCTCGAAAATCTGGCAGTCACGCCTCAGAAATAAAAGCTACTTCGGGGACGAAGACCTGGGTCTGCACTGACGCTCCGCAAAGGTGTGCGTCTCAGAAGAGGGGATGACAGCTCGGCGGCGGAGACGAGCCACCTCCTCTCTTCAAGCCTCCGTAGAAGACGACTACCCAAGGAACGAGTTCGGACGCAAAGCCTGCAACGGACCCAGAGCCCCGCGTCCGACCGCAGAGCGCGCGTAGCCCGCGGCTCGGCCGGAAGTGGGCGTGGCCTCGGGCCGGCTAGGCGAAGCCAGGCGCGGCGTGGGGAGGTGGGGTTCCTCCCGGGGCCCGGCCCGCAGCCGCGCGTTTCCGGCGCGCTCCCCCGCGTCTAGCGTCCTGTGGTCTCGCCCGTACCCCGCTGCCATGTTGGATTGTGAAGCCGTTGCCGCCGCCGCCGCCACTGCCGCCGAAGGAAGGTTGGGGGAGGAGTTGGGAGTTTAGCGCAGTCGCCGGAGTGCGAGGACAACGACCGTCCGGCCAGAGCCTACCCCGGCGGGAACGGGGAGCTCCCCTTTCTCACCGCGGCCCGCCGTCGGCTCCTCCTTCCGTGGCCTCCTCCCTGCGCCGGAGGAGCTGCGAGATGCTACGCCTCTGATTCCCCTCCTCCCGCCCCTGTCACCCAGAAGGGGAACGAGCGCTCGCCCACTCGCCGGAGGAGACGGCCCTGGCCTCCCTACCCCGCCGGCGAAACCATGAGCTCCGGCCAGCAGCAGCCGCCGCCGCCGCGGAGGGTCACCAACGTGGGGTCCCTGCTGCTCACCCCGCAGGAGAACGAGTCCCTCTTCACCTTCCTCGGCAAGAAATGTGTGGTCAGTGGCCGAGATCCGCATCGCCGCCCCCGACCTTAGTCTCCCGGGCCCGGGAGGGGGAGCCGGGAAGTGGGAGTTGGGAAGGAGGCGGGAGCGACGCGGGGAGGGTCGGACTGCCGGCCAGGCCTCTCTCTGACCTGGCTCCCTGGGTGCGGGCAGTGCGGGCAGGAGGTCGCCTCCCGGACCTGCCCGAGGAGCAGGGAAGTGTCAGGTCCGCAGGCCTGTGCTGGAGCCCTGCTCGCTTGGACCCGGGTCCGTGCCTCTGCTGCTGGTTCAAACTTTACTGTCAGGCCTCGCGGGGATCTTTTTACAGGAGCTGCTTGATCGTAGTAACTGGGCTCCTGGACTGGCCCTTGCTTCTCGTCCTACGACCCCGATGTGGGGGCACTTTCCTTCACAATGCCATCGGTTTCAGGAGTGGGTGGGTCGGGGACCGAAGCCCAGATATGAATGAATCGAACCGTAAGGTCGTCTTTTATTCTCCCTTGAGGATCTCAGGAAGGAGTGAAGTCGAGTGCATCGGTTTAGAACGGGGGGCAGGAAATGCTACTGCTCCCCACTGCAGAGGAACGAGGTTTATTTCTCCAGCAGTCTCGCTCAGGCCTGGTTTCTCTCTCCTCTCCACTGTTTTTGTTGTTTGTTTGCATTGGTGGGAGATGCTGCTCTCCCAGAACCCAGCTCAGCTCAGGGGAACCGCGATCTCCAGCAGTTCTTGGCCTTTTGGGATCTGAGAATGAGTCTTAGGTCGGTGCTGTGCGGCCTTTTCCAACTCCAGATGGCCGGTTGGAGCCAGCAGCTCTGCTGTGGGAAGGGGAATGTGTTGTTGACGGAAGCATTCATTACATTGGCTGCTGGCGCTTCTGGGGGTGGGGAGGTTGTGCTCTGTGGGGTAGGCCTTGTCAGCCTGCATCTTCCTGGGGTGGCCGAGTTGAGCTGTGGTTGAGACTGTTGAAACGGTGTTCGGGTGCCTTTCTCCCCACTTTACTGGTTAACACCTGCAGAGTCTGTGCCACTGACACCCCGGAACCACCGAGGGAAATGTCAACAAGAGCCGTACCTTTTACAGCTTTCCTTCCTAATGTTAAATGTGTCACCCAGACTGCTCCTGCTTGTTTAAGAAGTTAGGATTAGACAAGTTCTGGGAGGTTACTGGATTAATTGTTAACTTTCTAGGAGTTTACCCTTTGTATCCTGTTTCACCTGGTAGGAGATTGAATCCTTACATTCCGTGCAGATGTGTTTCATATTTCAGAAGTTAGACCTGATTAGAATAAAATGAGGGAGGTGGCTTAAAATCAGGACTTGGGAACTGTGAAGACAGTCAAGCCCCCTCTTCACTCTCCCTACACACTTTTTAAACAAACAAGATAACTGAGCCGGTGAGCCATATGTCTCACAGCAATTTAGTAATGTGACCGGAAGTAGAAAAGCAGGACTCCTGATGGCTGTTGTGTTGTACTTTCCACTACATCATGTTGTTTTAGAAGTTTTTTTCTTACTTGTTACTGATTTATTTTAAAGTGGTGTTAAAGGAATAATCACTTTTCTTTTTCACCAGAAGCTGATACAATTAAAGTTTGATTCTTAAAGCAGCCCTAATTTGTGCATATTTTCAATTTAGGAAAATCTGTAGCAATTTGAAGGTGACATTATCTGCAAATGAAAAGTTTAAAAAATTTTTTTCTGGTATACTACTTATGTTATATAATCTCAGAAAAGGAAGTAGTTGTACTATGTGTTACATACCAGACACATTAGGCAGGGAGGGACATTACATTTATACACAAGCATACTGACTAATTGCTCTGCATTTCCTATAATGTTTACTGGTGTCAAAGAAATGACAGGCATGTAAGAATACAGCGATAGATAGGGAATGGATTTCTGTCATTTAGAACCACACTGTTGGAGTTACCTGCTCTTGTTGTATGAAATAGTTGCAAAGATTAATATTTGAAGTCTCCAATTATTAGTAAAGAATGAGATCTTAATTTTCTGAAACAGTTTCCCCCTCCTCCCCCTTTGCTGACTGTGCAGTATTTTGTGCATTACTGAAATATTTTGTCTCATTTAAAAAAAATCATGCAGTGAGATTTACAGGTCAGACCAAATTTGTTAAGCAAGAAGTGCATTCAGAGCTCTAAGAATTCTCAAGAAAATGAAACTGGAGTAGTTATAGTCCTAGCTCTCAAAGAGTTTCATTCCTGCTTTCTCTCAGCAAATTAGTATTGAGTAGCTAATTGTTGAGGTCAAAATCAGAGTTGATGTGTCCCCTAAGGTAGCTTACTGAATCTAGTTAGGGAAACTAATGTGTAAAGTGCCAAGTATATCAGTACTTCACAGTGACTGGTTAAGACGCTGCATGTTACAATGGAAAATATCCTGGGTTTGTAATCAGCAGTCCGGGGTTTAAATTCATAGTGTCAATTTGGATAAGTTTCCTAAGCCCCCTGTCCTAGAATTGGTTTTCTCATTTCTAGAATAGGGATACATCACATTGGGTGGTTGTGTGTATCAGAAGGACTGTCCATAAATGTGTGGATGCTGTTATTTTTATAAAGGTTTAGGAGATCACAAGAGAGGATGAGTAGAAGCTTTTTAGAATGGTCAGTACTTGAATATTTAAGTCTAGAGAGTATAGTCGTCATTGAATGCTCGAGTCCCTGTCAGTCAGTCCTTCATATCTAGAGATTCGGAGGGTTGACTGTTCCCCCCAGGGTGTGAGAAGTATGAAACAGCTTGGGAAGTCAGGGGACCTGCTGATGGTATGTTACGGAGCAAGAAGGGTTCTCAGGTTTACATATGCGTTGGAATCATTGGGAGATTATCACAAATGTGTACGGCTAGGTCAGATTCCTAGATAATATTCAGATTCGTTGGTCTGAGGTGGAACTTGGGCATTTCTGTTTTTAGCAAGCTTAACAGAGACTAAGTTACATCATAGTTTGAGAATCACTGCTGAAATTCACTGTTTTCTAATAGGGTGATCCTGAAGCACGTTGGAAATGTTAATAGGTTTCCCCTCAATTTTTGGCCCATATTCTGTGAGTTATGATTAAGTTGAGCTCTTTAAGGATGCCGTTTCTCTATCCCCTTAAAATAACAATGCATATTTCATAGATGTGGATGTAAGAGAGATGTAGTTGAGGAAATATTGCACTGATTAGTGGGATACCACAAGATCAGATTTGACTTTTAAAGTTCAAGGAGAAAGGTGGAGTCACTATTGAAGGATTGGAGGCAAAGGAGGTCAGATACATGTTTACAATAAGCTCCATGAAATATGATGAGGGTATGAATTAAACCAGTGCTGGTGGGATCAAGGCAAAAAGACTCCAATAGAATTTCATCCCCCTTAAAGGGCATGAGAGAGGGAAACTGGGGAAGAAGCACGTATAAAACAATCAGCAGAAAAAGTATGTAGAAACATGCATGTGTCACTGTGTGTAAATATGCCTAGATGTTAGTGAAACTCTTAAGTTGGTGATTGTTTTCATGAAGGATGTGAATCTTCAGTAATCTATAGTTTAACCGCAGTTTTTAAAAATAGATTTTGAGAACACTTAGGTTTCATTTAAAGCCATATGTAAATATATAAACATATGTCAATATACTTTTATGTAAAGTTAATAGTTCTGGTGCAGTTCATAGCTGTTAGTATTTTCTTAGAACAATTAAGGGTTAAATACAAGATCATTAGGTCTTGTTCTGTTGTTCTTTTGCCTTTCATGTCATGTGATTACTTATTTTCTATAAAGAGCATAGCCATCTTGCCAAGATGAGTTAAATATGTATATATGTTCCTTATTCAAGGACGATATTAATAATTGGGGGAAAAAACAAAACCTGTACTATCTCTCAGCAACCATCTCCCATTTGGATTGGGGTTAGAAATGTTATTGACTGTTACCATTCCATGCATATTTACTTGGTTTGTTTTCAAGGTTTATTGATATTTAAGGAGACATTTTAATTAACTGATTTTAATGTTTATTTATGTATTTATTTTTAGTTCCTTAGCACTTGTTTTAACTTATTATCGTCTTTTAATTTTTGTGTATTCTTTTTCTCACCCTGTATGTAATTCTGTGAGATTAGACCTTATGTCTACAGTCTTATATAATTTTGATAATAACCAGCATATAGACCACTGCATACTTCTTGATTGCATAATTAAAATAGCTAACTTGTATACTCCTTAGTTCATTCAGCATTTCTCATTGCTTGATCAGGTTGTTAAAACCTTCAGTTTCTAATGCGCATGGTATCTGGACTTTGGTCTTCATTTATTAGGAGAATAAAGCGGTTTAATTCTTCTGCTT
Source organism: Dama dama (assembly GCF_033118175.1). NCBI lineage: Eukaryota > Metazoa > Chordata > Mammalia > Artiodactyla > Cervidae > Dama > Dama dama. The sequence continues at coordinate 83,921,389 of NC_083698.1, read as the reverse complement.
AGCTAATATGGTTGGTATCAGTAGCTGTCCAACAGTTAACTTTATTTCTGTTCTAAATTCTTAAATAGGTTTAGAGGGAGAGGTGCCTAAAGGGATCATTGTCTTGATGAAGGCCTAAATTGAGGCAGTCCCGGAGGGAAGTTAGTTCTGGGAATATATTTCACCTTGAGTTTTATGTTAGGAGGGAAAAGGTTAAAATTCGTGGGATTTGGAAGAGACAAAGACAGGAAGACAACCTAAGCTAGTGAAAGAGGAAAAGAGGTGAGTACAAAAGTGAATTTCATACAGGATAGGCAGTAAGCACAGGAGATTTAGAAGAATCCAGCAGATCTGGGTTTATCTATCCTGTTTCTTGTTATTCTTAGCTCTGTAGTATGGGCAAACTTCTTCACAAGTATAAGCCTTAGTGTCTATATTTGTAAAATGGACTTAGCCAAGGATTTCAGAGACTAGTACAATGATGTGTGTAAAGCAGCTAGAATGCCTGCCACTTATAAAGTGTTTTGGGAGTTTAGAGAAGCATGTGAAAGAATGTTGTCATTAATACTTTTGACTACTTGGTTTAGATTTCTTGTTACTGTCAGGGAGGTTTTAAAGTAAAATCTTGAACTGTATATTACATTTGTTTTGATTTAGGTAAGTTAATTCTAACATTTTGGCTGAAAGTCAGTACATTATAGAATATGTAAATAAGAGTTAAACATCAGCTGGAGCAAATCTATTTGGGGAATTTCTGGGTAACTTTAGCCCCTCTGGTTGCTGACTGGAAAGGGAAGAGGGGGTACTTGTATAAGAGGAGTTCCTGGGTTTTAGTCCATGCTCTGCCACCAATTAATTATGAGTGTGAACAAGAATCTCCATCTTCCTGACTTTCCTGATCACTTTCCTGATCTGAAACTGAGTGGTTGGACAGAATACACCACTGTCTTTCCACCTTTAATGTTCTACCACTCTAAATATTCTAGCTGCCAGGGACTCCAGCAGAGAAAGATCAGCCCTTCTGTTAACCTTGACATATTTCTGTTTTGCACAGTGGAGACAAAGATAGTATATATCTAAGTGCAAGGTAGATTATCAAAGTGCAAGGTAGATCATCTAAAACCATTTCATTGCAGATCCCCATTTCTAACTCACTTTTTCTTTAGCATCACATTTTAATAGGCATTTTACCTCAGAAAGACCAGGGTGAACAGAATTAAACAGCATTAGTAATGGAATAATCAGCTCTTAACTTTGAATTATTATTATTATTTATTTTAATTACAAGGCATTTTAATATTACTATAAGTATGCCTTTTAATTAAGATGGAGTTACTTTAAAGAGTTCCTCTTTCGTTAACCAGTTACATCTAGAACCTTATTTTTTACATGACACTGTATTAGTGATATGATAGTTTAGTGTTACCCTTTATTGCTTATGATCTAAGGTTAAAAATAATTTGCTTTTTTTTTCTTTCAGTTTTTAGTTTTTAAGTGTTAGATTCAATAGTTACAGTGAACCGACTTGGTTATTTTAGGGAGATTAAAAGTTGAGGTTTATAAGAGCAGGTAAGAATTCAGTTTCATCGTAAATATTCTGAGAGTCATAGCTTTGATCTAACAGATTAGAACTCAGCATTTTTAATAGATTTCACTTTCACTGTAAAGATTCTGGAAGCAAAACAAGTTCATACAGTCTTGTCCAGACTAATGTATATTGCTAATGTAAATAAAATTCTTACTGCCATGTGACTGAATGATCTGCTATTTTTTAAGTGTTAAATGTTGTTTACTAATTAGAAAATGTTTGGAATATTTGACTATATTCATAAATGTAGTGTAACAAAAATGTATTCTGTTTTTATTTATTGTATCTACATCAGTATTCTTGGAAGTAATAAAGGATTACATCATTATAGTGTTAATATGAGAGTAAAATTATTCAAAAACACCAGTTTCACTTTACGATGTGTTATAAAGGAATTTATGGCTTTTTTTTTTTTTTTTTTTTTAAGAGACCAAATAACTGGTGTAATGTGGAGGGAGGTGGATCTAAAAAAGCTCTCTTTAGAAAATAGAATCCAATGAAAGGTTTGGAGTAACTTCATATTTCAGTTGGTATGACTGTCTGTTATAATAGTTCAATTGTTTTCAGTGTCCTTGGCTCCTTGGTTTGTCAGCCATGGTGATTTTGCTTTTTAACTTATTTTTTACTTCAACTGAAGATTGCTATAGAAATCTGTCTCTGTAAAAGGAGTATTCTTTAAAGACCAGGTAAATTGAAACAGAAATACAGAAGACATCTGGGGAAATAAAATGCCTTAAAAAAATTATCATCAAACAAATACACAATAACTTTAGGACAATGAAGTGTTTTAAAGTTAAAACTTTTATGTTAAACTTGGAGAAGCTAAAAGTATCTAGTATTTTTAAGTGTTAAAATAGAAGTGAAGTTGTTTATCATGTTTGGTTACAAAATAAATTTAAGTGAAATTCTCTCTCCATACCAAAATACCTAAGAAATTGCATAGTAGTAAAGGAGCTGATTGATTTGTATGCAGTGCATGAAGCTAATCAAATGATTTCATCTATTTTTATTTATAAAATATCATCATGATCAAGAATCAAGGACTTGCTGAGTACATAACACCTCAGTATCTTGGAATACATGAAAAGGGTAAGGAAGATATAGTCCTTACCTCTTAGTTCTTTACTGAGTAGTTAGGTAAGACAAAAATTATGCACATAAAGATAACGTTTTGCAAGCCAGCGTAAAGTTTTGAATATTAGAAGAGGTAGGTATATCACTGTGAGTTTTAATATGTCACTATGGGGCTCGAGCATGATGTCTTGAATGGCCTGTAGAATTTATGTCAGAACAGGAAGCCCCTCAGTTCAAGTGTAGGGAAATGTGTGAGCAACTATGGAGTAGAAAATTTGCAGGGAGTATTTGGAAATACTGAATAGACTGGCTTGGCTAGAATTGAGAATGGTATTTGCTTGAGGACATACTGAATGATAAGTTTGAGGGATAAATTGCAGCCAGATTATAGAGAAGACCTTGAATGTCAGACCTAGGGATTGAGCATTAGTCCCTAAGTAGGAAAAAGTCGTGCTCCCCAGGTGGCACAGTCCTAACGAATCCGCCTGCCAGTGCAGGAGACAAGAGATTCAGGAGTGATCCTTGGTTCAGGAAGGTCCCCTGGAGTAGGAAATGGCAACCTGCTCCAGTATTCTTGCCTGAGAAGTTCCATGGACAGAGGAGCCTGGAGGGTATAGTCCATGGGGCCACAGAGTCGGACACGACTGAGTGACTATAAACACATAACTGAACATATAAAGGGAGAAGTCACAAAGATTTTGACTCAATGTCAAGATAGGAAGTATCTAGAAATGGGGAAAACTGGAAGTTCTTATTCATAATAAGAATAATTGAGTAACACCTTGTGGTTGTGATTTAGTTGCTAAGTCTTGTCTGACTTGGGATCCCATGGATTGTAGCCTGCCAGGCTGCTATGTCCATGGGATCTCGCAGGCAAGAATAGTTAAGTGAGTTGCCATTTCCTTCTCCAGGGGATCTTCCCATCCCAGGCATCAAACCCATGTCTCTTACATCCCAGGTGTATTCTTCACTGCTTAGCCTCCAGGGAAGTCCCTGAGCTTTAACGTTTACTAAATATTTTCTTATTCATTATCTTAGCAGACCAGACATGGCCTGGCTAAGGAACCTGAATTATAGTGACATCTAGAACACAAAAAGGATGAGTAAATACTTGGCCTTAGTTCTCATTGTGGATACCACCTATCACTCACAGCGATTTTTCCTACTTTGTCACGATGGAGTTTCTGATTCACTCAGTGTATTCCTACATGCAGCCGCTATCAGTCAGTCCAAGATCACTGTCCATGAAATCTAGCTCCATTCCAAAGCTATATTCTTGAAGCATAGTGAAGAAAAAAATGGCAATATTTGGTTGACTCTGAATTCAAGATGACAACAGAACCTCCTTGTGGAAATGGCTCGATAGTAGAAATTGTAGGATTAGAGCTGTTGGAATCCTTTGTGTAATGTTTTTTATGGAGGCCTTAGGAGTGGAAGTAGATCTGTGAAGGTGTCAGTGCCTGTGAAGATACAGAGGTAGGCAGTCTAGCCCATATTTGACTTGACCAGCATTTGAAAAGGATGAATTTCAGTAAGGAGTTTAAAGGGAAGAAAGATGTTCTCTTTATAAACTACCAGAAAATGGTATTCTGCAGGTTAACTTTTTCACTTATATTTTGTATCTTTCAGATATTGCTATGTTCATTTATATTGGTTGCATCCTTTTTATTACTGCATTCTATATTTTATGTATTCCTTATAACTTACTAACCTCTGTAACAGTTTTCTAGGACTAGTGTAACAGGATACCACAAACTGTGTGGCTTAAAAAACAAATTTAATCTCTCACATTTTTAGAGGCTAGAAGTCCAAAATCAAGGTGTTGGCAGGATTGGTTCCTTTTGGAGGCCCTGAGAGAGGATCTGTCCCATGCATCTCCTAGCTTCTGGCATCTGCTGACCATCCTTTATATTCTTTGGCTTATACTTTGATCACTCCAGTCTCTACCTATGTATTCATCACAGGATTCTCCTTTTGTTCTCTACTTGTCTGTTTCTCTGTCTTCTTTTTGTGTAAGGAAGCCAGTTATTGGACTAGTGTCAGCCCTAATGACCACATCTTAACTCGATTACGTCTGCAAAGAATCTCTTGATATATGGTCATGTTCACAGATAAACAGGGGTTAGGGTTAGGACAACAGTGTATTTTTTTAGGGAGACACACAGTTCAACTCAAAACAATGGGTATTTTTACTTTCCAAGTTTTTGCCTTTGAAAACAGTGTTGTAATGAACATTCAAATACTTATTTCCGTGTATCCTTTCCAGGTATTTCTATAGAGTAAACTCTAAGAAATGAAGTCAGAGAGGATGAGCATTAAAAAATAGTAATGGATACTGCTGAATTGTCTTCCAAAACAGTTATTACGAAACTGTCTAGTCGCGTCAACATTAGAGTTTAAAGTCTTTTTTGCATTTGACCATTTCACTGGTGAAAAAAATCGCATTGTTTGATTTGTAGTTTCTGAAGAAATTAAATATCTTTTTGAGTCTGTTGGTCATTTATATTTCTTCTGTAATTACCTGTTTTTGTCTTTAGACCATTTTTCTATTGAATTTGCTTTTTTTTAGTGACCTGAAGAACTATTTAGGAATAGTACTTTTGTATTATGGTATTTTTCAGCAGTAATCATTTTATTTTTAGACAGAAATATTTTTGGTCATTGCATAGGTTTTTAATTTTGTGTAGTTAAATGTGATAGTCTTTCAAGTGTATCAAGTTTTTATTTAATACTGGCTTAGTTCAGAATTGCAAGAATATTTATTCACATTTTCCTAGTACGTCTACTGTTTTATTTTATACCTATTATCTTTGATCTTTCTGAAAGTGACTTTGGAAAACAAGAGTCGTAGAAATCTAATACTACATTTTTATAATGCAAATGGCCACGACACTGCTTACTGAGCAGTCCATTTTACCATACCTATTTGAAATGCTATCCCTGTAATTTACCACATTATCAGATGTACTTAGCTCCATTTCTGCGTTCTCTCTCTCTTTTTTTAAATTTCTTTGTCAGTGTATAGAATTTTTAGTTAGTATAGCTTTATAAGGATGATATGGTTTGATTAGTTTTAAGTCTCTCATTGGGCTTCACTGGTGTCTCAGACGGTAAAGAATTCGCCTGTACTGTGGGAGACCTGGGTTCGATCCCGGGATTGGAAGATACCCTGGAGAAGGGCATGACAACCCACTCCAGTATTCTTGCTTGGAGAATCTCCATGGACAGAGGAGCCTGGCGGGCTACAGTCTGTGGGTCACTCAAAGAGTTAGACACGACTGAGCACAGCATACAAGTCCCTCATTACTCTCCTTTTCAATATTTTCTAGCTGTTTTTATGTGCCTGTGTTGTTGTTCAGTCACTAGGTCGTTTCTGATTCTTTGCTGCCCCATGAACTGCAACACAACAAGCTTCCCTGTCCTTTAGTTAATTTACCTCAATTTGCTCAGATTCATGTCCCTTGAGTCATTGATGCTATCTTAACAATCTCATTCTCTGCTACCCTCTATTCCTCCTGCACTCAGTCTTTCCCAAGCATCAGGGTCTTTTCCAGTGAGTCAGCTCTTCGAATCAGGTGGCCAAAGTATTGGAGCTTCAGTTTCAGCATCAGTCCTTCCAATGAATATTTAGGACTGATTTCCTTTAGGATTGACTGGTTTGATCTCCTTGCAGCCCAAAGAACTCTCAAGAGTCTTCTCCAGCACCACAGTTTGAAAGCATCTATGCTTTGGCATTCAGCCTTCTTTATTGTCCAACTCTTACATCTGCATGTGACTACTGGAAAAACCATAGCTTTAACTAGATGGACCTTTGTTGGCAAAGTAATGTCTCTGCTTTTTAATATGGTGTTTAGGTTTGTCATAGCTTTCTTCTGAGAAGCAAGCGTCTTAATTTCATGGTTACAGTTACCGTCTGCAGTGATTTTGGAGCCCAAGAAAATAAAATCTGTCACTGCTTCCACTTTTCTATTTGCCGTGAAGTGACGGGATCGGATGCCATGATCTTTGTTTTTTTAATGCTGAGTTTCAGGTCAGCTTTTTCACTCTCTTTCACCTTCATCAAGAAGCTATTCAGTTCCTCTTTACTTTCTGCCGTTAGAGTCGAAACATCTGCCGTCTGAGGTTGTTGATATTTCTCCTGGCAATCTGGATTCCAGCTTGTTATTCATCCAGCATTTCCTGTGATGTACTCTGCATAGAAGTTAAATAAGCAGGGTGATATATACAGCCTTGACATATACAGTTCAGTTCAGTCGCACAGTCATGTCTAACTCTTTGCGACTCCATGAATCACAGCACCCCAAGCCTCCCTGTCCCATCACCAACTCCTGGAGTTTACCCAGACCTCCTGTCCATTGAATCAGTGATACCATCCTACCATCTCATACTCTGTCGTCCCCTTCTCCCCCTGCCTTCAATCTTTCCCAACATCAGGGTCTTTTCAAATGAGTCAGCTCTTCGCATCAGGTGGCCAAAATATTGGAGTTTCAGCTTCAACATCAGTCCTTCCAATGAACACCCAGCACTGATCTCCTTTAGGATGGACTGGTTGGATCTCCTTGCAGTCCAAGGGACTCTCAAGAGTCTTCTCCAAAACCACAGTTCAAAAGCATCAATTCTTCGACACTCAGCTTTCTTTATAGTCCAACTCTTACATCCATACATGACCACTGGAAAAACCATAGCTTTGACTAGATGGACCTTTGTTGGCAAAGTAATGTCTCTGCTTTTTAATATGCTGTCTAGGTTGGTCATTTGAAAAGACCCTGATGCTGGGGAAGACTGAGAGCAGGAGGAGAAGGGGACGACAGGATGAGATGGTTGGATGGCATCACCGAACCAATGGACATGGATTTGGGTGAACTCCGGGAGTTGGTGATACACAGGGAGGCCTGGCGTGCTGTGGTTCATAGGGTCGCAAAGAGTTGGACCGATGGAGCAACTGAACTGAACTGAACTAGATTGGTCATAACTTTCCTTCCAAGGAGTAAGGGTCTTTTAATTTCATGGCTGCAATCATCTTCTGCAGTGATTTTGGAGCCCCCCAAAAATAAAGTCAGCCCCTGTTTCCCCATCTATTTGCCTTGAATTGATGGGACCAGCTACCATGATCTTCGTTTTCTGAATGTTGAGCTTTAAGCCAAGTTTTTCACTCTCCTCTTTCACTTTCATCAAGAGGCTCTTTAGTTCTTCACTTTCTGCCATAAGGGTGGTGTCATCTGCATATCTGAGGTTATTGTTATTTCTCCCGGTAATCTTGATTCCAGCTTGTGCTTCGTCCAGCCCAGCATTTCTCATGATGTACTTTGCATATAAGTTAAATAAGCAGGGTGACAATATACAGCCTTGATGTACTCCTTTTCCTATTTGGAACCAGTCTGTTGTTCCATGTCCAGTTCTGACTGTTGCTTCCTGACCTGCATACAGGTTTCTCAAGAGGCAGGTCAAGTGGTCTGGTATTCCCATCTCTTCAGAATTTTCCACAGTTTATTGTGATCCACACAGTCAAAGGCTTTGGCATAGTCAATAAAGCAGAAATAGATGTTTTTCTGGAACTTGCTTGCTTTTTTGATGATCCTGCGAATGTTGGAAATTTGATCTCTGGTTCCTCTGCCTTTTCTAAAATCAGCTTGAACATCTGGAAGTTCTCGGTTGGCGTATTGCTGAAGCCTGGCTTGGAGAATTTTGAGCATTACCTTACTGGCGTGTGAGAAGAGTGCAATTGTGCGGTAGTTTGAGCATTCTTTGGCGTTGCCTTTCTTTGGGATTGGAATGAAAACTGACCTTTTCCAGTCCTGTGGCCACTGCTGAGTTTTCCAAATTTGCTGGCATATTGAGTGCAGCACTGTCACAGCATCATCTTTTAGGATTTGAAATAGCTCACCTGGAATTCCATCACCTCCACTAGCTGTTTGTAGCAATACTTCCTAAGACCCACTTGACTTCCCATTCCAGGATGTCTGGCTCTAGGTGAGTGATCACACCATCATGATTATCTGAGTGATGAAGATCTTTTTCGTATAGTTCTTCTGTGTATTCTTGCCACCTCTTAATATCTTCTGCTTCTGTTAGGTCCATACCATTTCTGTCCTTTATTGAGCCCATCTTTGCATGAAATATTCTCTTAGTATCTCTAATTTTCTTGACAAGAACTCTAGTCATTCCTATTCTATTGTTATCCTCTATTTCTTTGCATTGATCATTGAGGAAGGCTTTCTTATCTCTCCTGGCTATTCTTTGGAATTCTGCATTCAAATGGGTATATCTTTCCTTTTCTCCTGTGCTTTCTGCTTCCCTGCTTTTCACAGCTATTTGTAAGGCCTCAGACAGCCATTTTGCTTTTTTGCATTTCTTTTGACATATACAGCCTTTCCTAATTTTGAACCAGTCAGTTGTTCCATCTCTGGTTCTAACTCTTGCTTCTTGACCTGCATACATGTTTCTCAGGAGGCAGGCAGTCTGGTATTCCCATCTGTTTAAGAATTTTTCAGTTTGTTGTGATCCACACAGTCAAAGGCTTTAGCGTAGTCAGTGAAGCAGAAGTAGTTATTTTTCTCGAATTCCTTTGACTTTTCTGTGATGCAGTGTATGTTGGCAATTTGATCTCTGGGTTCCTCTGCGTTTTCTAAACCCAGCTTGTCCATCTGGAAGTTCTCAGTTTATGTACTACAGAAGCCTGGAGAAGGAAATGGCAGCCCACCCCAGTATTCTTGCCTGGAGAATCCCGTGGAGAGAGGGACCTGGTGGGCTGCTGTCCATGGGGTTGCACAGAGTCAGACACGACTGAAGCGACTTAGCATACATGCATGCATTGGAGAAGGAAATGGCAACCCACTCCAGTATTCTTGGCTGGAGAATCCCATGGACTGGTGGGCTGCCGTCTATGGCGTGGCACAGAGTTGGGCACGACTGAAACGACTTAGCAACGGCAGCAGTACTGCTGAAGCCTAGCTTGAAGGATTTTGCGCATAACCTTACTAGCATTCAAAGTGATTATGTGCCTATACTTGGTATTTTTTTCCACAACTTTACCCCCCACCCCATCTCCCACCAAAAAAATATTTGCTTTAAAAGAGCTTTGCATTCTTAAATTAATTTAGGAAAAATTGACTTAGTGAGGATTTTCATTGGAAAGCAAGTCTTTTTTTTTTTTGATTTCCTTGTTTCCTTCCGTAGTTATATAATTTTCTTATTGTGTGTGTGTGTGCGCATGCTCAGTTGCGTCTGACTTTTTTTGACCCCATGGACTGTAAGCCCAGGAGGCTTCTCTGCCCATGGGGATTTTCCAGGCAAAAATACTGGAGCGGGTCGCCATTTTCTCCTCCAGGGGATCTTCCTGACCCAGGGGTCAAACCTGTGTTCCCTGCGGCCCCTATGTTGGCAGGCAGATTCTTTACCACTGAGCCACCTGGGAAGCCCCCACATCAAGTGTACTAGCCATCAAATTTTTTTTTTTTTTATTTTAGGTACAAAAACGATCCCGGTTATACTCATTGTTTAAAAACACACACAATGACTATTTGGAATTGAAAGGTAAAATAGCCTTTTATACCTCTCACCTCCTAATATAATTAGTTTCCATAGAAAGCTCTTAAGGATTTGATGTATCTCTTTCCTCTCCCTTTTATTTGTAGGTATGTGTATGAATGCATATGTTTGCACTTTACCTGCAGAGAGTCTCTTATTATATGAGGTACATATAAATTTACCTCATCCCCTTTTTTTTTAACCATCTTTATTATAGAAACTTTTAAACGTATGCAAATTATAAAATAGGATAATGGGTATCAACTCATGGCTAGTCTTGTTTGCTTTATATCTCCAATCACTTTTCTCTTTCCTGTGTTATTTGGAAATAAGTAGCAGACACTGTATAATTTTCTTTTTCTTAATTAGTCTGGCTAGAGGGTATGCTAATTTTATTGATTTTCTTAACAAAACAGGTTTTAGTTTAACTGATTTCTACTGTTTTTCTTGTTTTTTTATTGATTTCTATTCTGATATATATATATTTTTTTTTGCTTTCATTGAATTTAAATTGCTTTTCTTTTGTAAGGTGATAACTACTCAGGTTATTGATTTGAGACCTTTTTCTGATGTGGATGTTTAGTACTGTACATTTTCTTGTAAATACTGCTTTACTGGCATCTCATGTGTTGGATATGTTGTATTTTCATTTAATTTAAATTACTTTCTAATTTTCCTTTTCATTTCTTTGACCCACACATTTTGTGGTGTTGTTTTCTAGAAGCATGCAATTTAGTGTTCAAGTTTTAGGAATTTTCCAGATATCTTTCTGCTACTGATTTCTAACTTAATTCCATTATGTTAGAAAATATAAGGATCCTTTTTGTATGTAAGAATATGGTTTAAATTGATGTTCCACATGTACTTGAAAATAACACATAATTCACTGTTGTTAGGTGCTGTGTGTGCATGCTGAGTTGCTTTAGTTGGGTCTGACTCTGCAACCCTGTGGACTGTAGCCCACAAGGCTCCTCTGTCGGTGGGATTCTCTAAGCAAGAATACTGGAGTGGGTTGCCGTACCTTTCCACAGGGATCTTCCCTGCCCAGGGATTAAACCTGTGTCTCTTAACTTCTCCTGCATTGGCAGGCAGGTTCTTTACCACTAGCGCCATGGTGGAGTGTTCAGCAAATGTTAATTATATCAGGTTGATCAGTAGCATAGTTTAAGTTGTCTTTATCCTTACTGATTTTCTGTCTACTTGCTCTGTCAATTTTTGAGAGAAAGGTGTTAAATTCTTTCATTATTGTTATTAATTTCTCCTTGCACTTATATCAGTTTCTCTTCATTTGTTTTGAACCTGTTTATCATGAGCGTAAACATTACAACAGTTACGTCCTGTTGAAGAATTGACCCTCATTATTAAATGACCTCCATTGTGTCTGATACACTTTCTTCTGAAATCAACTGTTACTGAAGCTTTCTTTTAATTGGTGTTATAATCTTTTTTGGTGTTATTTTTAATATTCTCATGTCTGTGTACTTAAAATAGGATTCATATATGCGGCACATAGTTAGATTCTGCTTTTGAAGACCAGTCTGATAATACTTACTTTGGATGTTTAGACCATTTACATTTAATTCATTATTGATATGATTGGATTTAAAATGTACCATCTTACTGCTTGCTTTCTGTTTGTCTCACATCCTCTTTGTTCATTTTCTCTTTTTTCTGCCTTTTTTTAGATTGAGTTAGTAGTTTTCAAGTTTCCTTTTACTTTTTTTGGTTTATTAGTTGTAACTTTTGTTTTTGTAGTTGCTTTTGGGCTTACAGTGTGTCTTTAACTTACTATGGTCTGTGTTCAAAGGATATAATTGCATAGTTCCATTTCTTCCCTTCAGGACATTATGCTATATTGTTGCCATTTTACCTTTCAGTTCCATGATGCATTGTTATTTTGCTCTAATGATTTAAATATTTTTAAAGGTGATTTGAAAGTAAGGGGGGAAAAAGTCTTGTGTTTATCCACTTGTTATCATTTCTGTTGTCTTTAATTCCTTTGTGTAGATTCAGCTTTCTTTCTGCTGTCAGTTTTCTTCGGTCAAAATATTTTTCCCCTCTCGCTCTCCTTCCCTCCCTCCCTGTCTCCCTTTTTTTTTTCCCCTTGAATATCTCGTATTGTACAGGTCTGCTGCTAATAAATTCTTACCACTTTGTGTCTCTGAAAAAATTCTCTATTTTTAAATTAAATTTTATTTACTATTATTTTTCTTAATCTATATTTATTAACTTTTGGTTGTGCTCTTTGTTTCTGTGCCCAGGCTTTCTATAGTTGGGGAGATTGGGGGCTACTCTCTAGTTGTGGTGGTAGGGATTCTCATTGCAGTGGCTTCTCTTGTTACAGAACACAGGCTCTAGGTTAATCGGCTTCAGTAGTTGCAGCTCACTGGCTCTAGGGTGTGCGGACTTCAATAGTTATGGTGTGTGCATTTAGTTGCTCCATGCATGTGGAATCTTCCTAGACCAGGGATCAAACGCCTGCATTGGCAGCTGGGTTCCTATCCTTCGTACTACCTGGGAAGTGTAAAATATCTAGTCTTTGTTTTGCCCTGAATCTTGAAAGATATTTTCTCTGGATACATAATTCTACATTGATAGGTTTTTTTGAATTTCTATAAAATGTTGCTCCAGTATCTTCTGATTTGCAGTTATTGCTGACAGGAATTCTACTGTTGTCATTTTCTTTAATCTTCTGTACACAGTATGTCTTTTTTTTCTCTGATTACTTTTAAGATTTTTCTCTTTATTACTGGTTTTAAGGACTCTGATTAAAATGTGCTTTTGCTACAATTTTGTTATAATGTTGGAATTTCTTAAACTTCTTGGATATGTGAATTTATAACAAATTTATATCAAGTTTAGAAATCTTTCAGGCTTTTTTCCCCCAATATCCACTCCCCCCTCCAAAGAAAAGCTAAACTTCAAAAAAACTAGACACATGTAAACTGCTTGAAGTTGCCAGAGACCTCAGTCCTGTAGAGCTCATTTTTGTTTCTTTCTCTCTCCTTCTCACTGTTACTTTGAGTTAATAGCTAGTGCTGTGTGAAGTCGGTAGTCTTTTGTCTACAGTGTCTGATCTGCCACTAATACCATTTAGATGTTGACTTTTTCTTCTCAGATGTTATAGTTTTCATTTCCAGAGTTTTAATTTGGAATCTTAAAAGTATATTCTATGTTTCTAAGTATTTAACATGTTCTATCTTTGCTGTAGCTAATGTATGGAATACAGTTATGGTAACTTTTAATGTCCTTGTCTATAATTTCTAACATCTGTATCATATCAGTTTTTCATGATTTATCCTTATCTTCACTGTGAATCACATTTTTCTGTGAAAAAACATGCTCGGTAATTTTTTTTTTAATTATTGTATACCAGATATTGTGACATTTGTCTTTGAAGTTTAATGGTAAGGTGTTATTTTTTAATTTTCCATCAAAATACTCTGCATTTGTTAGTTGCTGTATTTTAAGAGCATTCCCCCTTTTGCAATAATGACTAATATATCTGAAGATACTAATTTTTTAAATTCTCATCATTGAAAAAATTTTTCAATTAATAATCATGTAGTTCCTCTCTTGTTTGTTCCTGTTTCCGCAGCTATGATTATTCTTGGTTGTGGTCCAAATTTATGTTTGAAAGACTGCTTTCTAATAGGTAGTTAGCTTGTTTTTTTTAAATTATTTTATTAAATAAAATAAAATAACTTTATTTTTTTCCAACAGTTTTAAATTTACAGAAAAATTGTTTGGAAAGTCTGAAGGATTTACATATACCCTGTTTCCCTTTACCCACCCCACTTTGTCCTGTAAAGAATGGCTTGCGTTAGTATGGTACATTTGTTAAAATTGGTGAGCCAATATTGATGCATTATTATTAGTTCTAAGTCTGTAGTTCAAGGAGATTTAAATCTGTACAGATCTATAGATTGTGGTTTTCACAAATGCTTGTCATATCGCCACCATTGTGATACCACACAGAATGGTATGCCCTAAAAATAACAAAAGCTCTACCTGTGTATCCCTCCTTTTGAAACTCTAGGGTTCATTGATTTTTTTTTTTACTTTGTAGTTTTGCCTTTTCCAGAATGTCATGTAATTGGAACCATGCAATAGGTAGTATTTACAGACTGGTTTCTTTCATTTAGCATTTAAGATTCCTCCATGCCTTTTTATGACTCAGTGGCTTGTTACTTTTTAATGATGAAAAATATTTCATTTTAGTGTGGATGTATCACAGTTTATTTATTCATTTCACCTATTAAAGGAAATCTCAGTTGCTTCAGTTTTTGGTAGTTGTGAGTAAAGCTGCTATAAACATCCATGCTGGTTTGTGCGTGGATGTACATTTACAGTTGACTTGGGTAAATGTCTAGAAACACGATGGCTGCATCATGTGGGAAACCTGTGTTTAGCTTTGTTAGAAACTGCTGAACTATCTTCCAAAGCTGTTGCATTTTGTATTCCCACTGGGGATAAATGACCGTTTCTGTTGTTACACATTCTCCCCAGTATTTGGTGTGAGCAGTGTTTTGGGTTTTAGTTAATGCTAATAGGTTTATCGTCGTGTCTCATTGTTTTAATTCGCCGTTTGTAATGCTGTGTGATGCTGAGTGTCTCTTTGTGTGTGTGATTTGCTGTGTGTGTATCTTCTTTGCTGAGGGGTCTGTTTAGTCTTTTTGCCCAAGTTTTAGTTAGATAGTTTGTTTCTTATTTTTTGAGTTTTAAGAGTTCTTTGTCTTTTTTGGCATGTCTCCTTTATCATATGTCTATATACGTATTTTCACTCAGTCTGTGGCTTTTCATTCCTTTATCAGTTTCTTTTGCAGAGCAGAAGTTTTTTTTTAATGTAGTTCAGTATATCATTGTTCTCTTTTGTAGGTAGTGCTTTTGCTTTTGTTCCTAAAAAGTCATCATGAAACCCAGGGTCATGTACATTTTTTCCTATGTTATCTTTTAGAAGGTTTTACAGCTTCACATTTGGCGA
The DNA here is from genome assembly GCF_033118175.1 of Dama dama. NCBI lineage: Eukaryota > Metazoa > Chordata > Mammalia > Artiodactyla > Cervidae > Dama > Dama dama. The sequence goes on along the minus strand of NC_083698.1, from coordinate 83,906,237 downwards.
TTAAATCTGTGATCAATTTAGAGTTAACTTTTGTGAAGTGTGTAAGAGCAATATCTAGATTGATTTTGTTGTTTTTGTAAGTGGTTGACCATATTTCAGGAAGATTATCCTTCTTCCATTGGATTGTCTTTGCTCCTTTATCAAAGATCAGTTGCATGTGTTTATGTAGATCTACTTCTGGGCTCTCATGTTATTAATTTGTGTCTTACCTCTTTTTTTCTTGTTTAATCTTGCTAAAAATATATTAGTTTTATTGATCTTTTAATTTCTTTACTCCTGTTTTCAATTGCATTGATTTCTGCTGCAAATTTTATTTTTCTTCTTTTCTTTTGCTTTGGATTTAATTTGCTCTTCCTTTTTAATTTCCCAAAGTACATACTTAGGTTGTTGATTTTAGATTTTTTTTTCCTTTTCTCATACATGCACTCAGTGCTATAAATTTTCCACTAAGCACTGCTTTTGCTGCATTCCACAAAATTTGGTAAGTCATGTTTTCATTTAGTTCAAAATATTTTAAGATTTCTCTTGAGATTTCATTGATCCATCTGTTATTTAGAAGTATGTTTCATCTCCAAATGTTTTGAAAATCTCCAACTGTCTTTGTTATATTGATTTCTGCATTGTTGTCTGAGAACATACTTTGTATGATTTCCTTGTTGTTTTATGGCCCAGCATATGGTCTGTCCTGGTGATTATTACATGTAAGTTTGAAAAGAACATATATTCTACTGTTGACGTATTCTATAAATGTGAACTGGATCCAGACGGATGGGTTTGAGTATACTCTAAAAGATTAGCACTGTCTATTTTTTAGGTTCACTTAAAAACCACTGAATAGTTTGTTTATTTAACTCAGCATACTAGAAATTGTTTCCTGCTTCTGTGCTCATCTTACTGGCCTTGACGTGCTTTGAAAATTAGTGGGGAAAGTGCATTCTTCTTTTTCAAAATATATTTTGACTTTGGTGTGCTTTTCTGTGGGTGGAAGTATGATCCCCTTTTCTGTGGGTAGAGATTGTGGTGGAAGCAAATTCCTGCATTTTGTGGCAGTTAAAATATTAGGAATGGCATTGCATTGACTGAAGGTTTTCACCATGTCATATAGATGTTTATGGTTGATAGAGGTGCCAAGAAGAGAATTGCTGTCATTCTTCTAAAAATAATTTAAATACCACAGATTAGCAGTTGCTACTTTTTTGAAAAATATTTAAAATAATTTTGATAATGTAGAAATAATAGGATTCTAAGAATCACTTTCCTTCCTTTTTATTTCATTCAGTGAATGAGTGCACACTGCATATGAAATACTGTGCTAAGGCTGAGGATACAGCCTTTGTGTTTATAAGATAAACCGTGTTTATTGGTGAAGCGGACCTCACATAGCAACCTATAACAAATCATTCAGTGATAAATGCTTCACTGGATGTGTCAAGGAAATGTTACAGCTAATGTTGAGGGAAAAGGAATATGTTGGCTACCAGAGGACCCCATGGACTCCAAAACGGAATTGAACAATAAAATTTCAGGGAACAGCAGGAGGCTGGGAGGCTCTGAGAACAGTGACAGGAGTCAGTGGACCTTCTCTCAACTCCAGTAATCTCCCCGAACTCCTTAGTCTTGTGACTCTGTTTGGAAAACTAAATTTCCAGGAGAGAATCTAAACTGACAGAGCTGTAGCCTCTGTACTTGTCCCTGGAGAGAAGCAACAGGTCTCTAACAATTAGAAGTATTGGGTGCTGGGGACAAGCAGCACCTGCAGCAGGGCAGGTTTATTATATATTGATAAAAGCTAGTGAATATCCAACCAAGGTACAGTCCAGGATGGTTTGATCTCTCACTGACCTAAACCTTCTGTAGGCACCATTATTACAAATTGTTTACTTTACTATAGTTCAGTTCAGTCGCTCAGTTGTGTCAGACTCTTTGTGACCCCATGGACTGCAGCACGTCAGGCATCCCAAATCATCAACTCCCAGAGCTTGCTCAGACTCATGTCCATCCAATGATGCCATCCAACTGTCTCATCCTCTGTCGTCCCCTTCTCCTCCTGCCTTCAATCTTTCCCAGCTTCAGGGTCTTTTCTAGTGAGTCTGTTCTTTGCATCAAGTGGCCAAAGTATTGGAGTTTCAGTTTTTTAGTTAGAACTTTGATCCTAGATTTGTAGATGGTAAAGGTATGAAGAGTGTCTTGTGTGTGTTTGGAAGCTTGGGTTTTTGTTTTTTTTTTTTTTTTTCTGGTTCTCTTTATTTTCATTGACCAACTTGCTGAAAACAAAGGAATACTGAAACTTTTCTTACTATGTAAAGTCCTCATATTCTCCCCTGTCTCCTGCCCCTGCTACCGACAAGTTCTTGATATATTAAATGGTAAAGTTCTTTTAAAAGGAAAACTAATATAATAGACCTTTTAATACCCTACTCCTTTGTAGGGATCGCAGTCTAACATCTAGTTATGCATGGTCATTCGATTTCAGTAATAATAACCAGAGTTAGACATACTGGCTCAAACATGTTGAATAAAAATTGCCTTTTGAAACTAGCAACCTTGAGGTTTCTGAGGATAAAACCTGGTTTTTTGAGCAAATTTATTTTTCTGATTACTGACTAGATCATTATTAATGTTTTACATTACATTTTTAAGTCTTTTAAGAAGTTGTAATAAAGTATGTTCTGTGCTTAGTCACTCAGTTATGTCTGACTCTTTGCAACCCTGTGGACTGTAGCCCACCAGGCTCCTCTGTCCATGGGATTCTCCAGGCAAGAATACTGGAGTGGGTTGCCATGCCCTCCTCCAGGGGATCTTCCCAACCCAGGGATCGAATCTAGCTCCCCACATTGCATGCAGTTTCTTCGCTGTCTCAGCCACCAGTGAAGCTGTAATAAAATATAAATCTTAAAAACAACTTTGGAAAGATCTTGCCTATCCCTCCCTCTTTTTTTGCTTATCTGATTCTTATGCATAATGTATAAGAGAGTCTCAAAAGTTAGCTTGTATGTTGAATTTAAACTGTTACTGACCCTTAGTTAAAGCTTCTCTTTGCGTGTCCTTCTCCCAGCTTGATTGTACATATGAAAGTCAAGCAAATTAAATGTGCTTATATATAAAATATGTATGCACATTCCTATGATTGCATTTAAAAGCTTGGATAATTATGAATTGCTGCATATATTATAACAAATGTGGGGGATAGTCGATTGAATTTTAAACTTGCTTATCTTGATTAGTCACGTTTAAGAGTTCAGAAGACTCAAAGAGAAAGTCTGAAAGAAATCATAGACTTTGACCTTCATTACAGAGACAGCCTATCTCCCCGTACTAGCCAAAATTTGCTTTTCTCTTTATAGCTTTAGACACTCTAGTATGTTCTATTCAACAATGTTCACTTTTAATTTTTTTTTTTTAAGGGGAAAGACTTTTGAAAGCTGCTAGAAATTCTTCCTTGGTTATAGTTTCTAAATCGGAAAGGTGATCTTTTTTATTTTTCTCAGACTTGTACCATGATATGACTTGAATAGGTCTTTTGTGTTTTTTTGGTGTGAGTATATTTTTCAAATCAATATTTAATTATTTGAAAAGCTAAAATATTTACATAGTTTAAAATTAAATGTATGAGAAGAAATATTTTTGTCCTATCCTATCCTGCATTTGCCTGATAAAACCCATGCACACACACAAAACCCCTAAACAGCTGGCAACTGTTACTAGTTTTCTGTGTCTTTTCCAGATGGTTTTATGCATATTTAAGCAATGAAAATTATTTATTCTTGCTTTCACTATTGCACACAAATACTATACTATACTCTTCATTTTATATCTTGCTTTTTTTTCTCACATAACAGTGTTATCTAGACTTAAAGAGCCTCTTCATTTCCTTTTTAGGCAGCTGTTTAGTATCCCATTGTATAGCTGAACTGTGGCTTATTTAATGAATTGAGTAGGTATTTTTATTGATCTAGAAATACTCAATACCTATTGAGTAGGTATTTTTATTGATTCTAGTTGCCTGAGTAATTTTGGATAGTTTTAAATCTCAGGGTTTGTTTTAATAAATGAAAGATTTGAATTATTTTAATAGTTTGGATGGAAGTCTTTCTAAAATGAGTTACTCCATTACCCTAGTTTAAATTCATCAAACTGAACTTATTTTAATTCCTATATGATAAGCTAGATTATCTGTGTGAACATTTTGGGTACCATATATTTTACTGTGTAGTATTTCCCTGTGTTGGATGCAAACTATCTTATTTTATGAATTTATTCATCTTGACCATAGTAAGACTTTTTAGGGTTATTGCAGTCAGTTATAGCTCTTCTTTTACACTGGATATTATCTTTGATTATACATTTCTCATCCCTCCTGATTACTAAAGACTTTTTTCTCAGTGCTTTATAAATTTCTTACTCTTCCACATAAGCAAGATTGTTTGCGTAATGCCTGCCTCTATTGCCTGCCTCTGTTTTCTGAGTGCATGGGCTGTACTGTAGGGGATTTATGGCAACTCTGTTGTCAAGGAAGCGCTCCATTAGGCTTCCTTCCAGGAGAACTGTTCTTATTATCTATGAGTACTAATGGGGAAACCCCTGTACTAGCTACATCAGCGCTCATAATTTTTCCTGTTCAGGGGCTTTTGTTTTTTTCAAATGAACTTTAAATTTCTCAGTGTGTTTGCTTCTTGTTGACTTTTTAATTCTATATTCCATTTTATTCTTTAGTATTTCCTATCCAAATACTGTTTTGGATAGTATTTCCTATCCGAAAAATGTTTAACCCAATCATTTGTTCACTTGTGCAGTTTGAAAGTAAAGTGTTAGCCACTCAGTCCTGTCCTATTCTTTGTGACCCCATGGACTATAGCTCGCCAGGTTCCACTGTCCATGGTATTCTCCAGGCTAGAATACTGGAGCGGGTAGCCATTCCCTTCCTGACCCAAGGATCAAACCCAGGTCTCCTGCATTACAGGCAGATTGTTTACCCCTGAGCCACCAGGGAAGCCCTAAGGACCTTAATTACCTAAACAGTCGATTGGCTTTTTTGGAAGAGAATCTTCTTTGTAAAACCAAGTGAAAAGACGAACTGCTTCCTCCCTCTTATTTTTGATGACTGAATCTGACCAGTTTTGTTAGGCAAGATCATGTTGCTTATCCTCATAAATAGTAAGCTGTAATAGTAGGTTAAGTGTTAACACTTAAGGGATTCCATACATGACCTCTGGACTGAGATTTGAAAGATGAGCAGAGTTAGCCAGGTAAAAGGAGGTGAGATATAGCGTGTTTGCGTTTGGGAGCATGGAATTGAAATGGAAGATGAGGATATGAGAAAGGGTAATGAGTTAGACAAAAACAAACTCATGTGTCTCCAACATACAGTGTGTGATAGATGAGAATGAGGCTATACATGCTCTCCTTTTTGTGACTGGGAATAAATTATTTCCCCCATCATTTTGCTAATATCCTACATTGATGAGACCACATCTAAATATCATCTGCTTCATTTTACCAGACTAATAAGGGCAGCCAGCCTGATAAGGAATCCATAAGTGAGATCAGATGATGATGATCAAAGTAAATTTTAGTTGAAAAGGAGATGACCTGAGAAATAGGGTTGTGAGGGCATATCTCTATTGGAAGTGAAAGCGTTCTTGGCGTTGTACAGAACTAAGTCTGCTGTAATCAGTGGGGACATCTCCAGTTTAATATTGTAGCTATGCACCTAGCACTGTACCAACTGCATAGCAAATGCGCAACGGGTATTTAAATGAATAAAGGTTAAAATATCTGCAAGTGGCAATTACTCGAAAACCAGGTTTAAGTTAAGTATTAAGAATTTTCTGAGTTGCTTAGTGATGAGATAGTTTTTCCCTTAAGTTGTGAGCTTCGCTGTTAGAGCAGGCGTTCGAGCAGATGCTATTTAATCATCTGTTAAGAATGTTATGGGACTTCCCTGGTGGTCCAGTGGCTAAGACTTCCAAGTTCCCAAGGCAGGGGGCCTGGGTTTGATCCCGACTCAAATACTTTAGTCACCTGATGCGAAGAGCTGACTCTGAAAAAGACCCTGATGCTGGGAAAGATTGGAGGTTGAAGGAGAAAGGGGCAGCAGAGGATGAGATGATTAGATAGCATCACTGACCCAATGGACATGAATTTGAGCAAACTTGGGAGATTTTGGAGGGCAGAGGAGCCTGGTGTCCTACAGTCCATGAGGTCACAAAGAGTTGGACATGACTTAGTGACTGAACAACAACAAAGAATGTTATATGAAAAACTGATTATAAAGGAGCCCCTCCCTCCTGACCCTGCTCCCCTCACCAAACACATAACCATTGGCCTTTTCGATCTGTTTCTTTCAGTAGTATTTTGGAAGTTGCTCAGTCAGTTTTCTTCATGGGTAAGATCATTGTAAAAAATAACTGTCAAGTTTGGTTTGGCAAAAGGAGTATATTAGCTTAGATAGTTCATTTTTTTTGGATTCAGAATTTTGTTGCTCTAATTAATGCATCGTTTTCTCACCCCAAGTAAGGGTGATCCAGGTCTTGTGGTTTGAAGCTTGTACAGTTTGGAGATGCTGTCTTTAAGAAAAAGGATCTAAACTCTATAAATACAGAAGTAGAAAAGGATCACAACAAATGAGTAATACTATAAAGATTACAAAATCCAGAAAAATAGATTCTTACTATTGTAATTTCTGCTATTATTGAGTGATACACCTCCTTAATACTTTTTATCTACAGTTTTTGACCACATATTGTTGATCACCTATGTACATGACAATTTTATATTTTATATGGAGAGAAACTTTCCTCTTGTCCAAGGCTTGGCAAGCTATGGCCTTTATACCAAATCCAGCCTACTTGAATTTGTAAATAAAGTTCTGTTAGAATAAAAGCACCTCCAAATTCCCTGTAGCTGGGTTTGCACACTACAGTGTAGAGTTGAGACTGAATGGCCCACAAAGCCTAGAATATTAATTGCCTGGTAACTTTACAGAAAAAGACTCCTGCTTAGTATGTAGTACGTTTGGTCAGAATTTATTGTTTCCTATTATTGATAGGTGTAAAGCTGAAAGGAATTTTTTGAAAACAGTTACTGGTGATAGCATATCTCTACTTTTCTTCGCTTTGCTTAAAGGGTACTTCTTGCCTTGTAAAAACACCTGTCTGATCTCAGGTGGCTGGACCACTGACCCCTCCCCCAGAAATGTTCATGAAGTTTGGTCATAGTATTCCACCCCTCACAGGGAGCTGAGTGAGTGAAGTTGCTCAGTCGTGTCCGACTCTTTGCGATCCTATAGACTGTAGCCTACCAGGCTCCTCTGTCCATGGAATTTTCCAGGCAAGAGTACTGGAGTGGGTTGCCATGTCCTAGACAGCATTTATTCAGATCCTTTTGCTCGGAGTTTAAGATTGGGGCTGGGTGGATCATGTGGTCCAGAAGGGACTGGTCATTTCTGGGGCTGGACAGACATTGAGATAAGGCATCCTTGGGTTAAATATACCAAGATCACCTTCAAGGAGTAGCTGGAGAAGATCCCCTAGGAATGAGAGTGGCGTTGCTGCTACTTCCTGTGTTTTCAGAGGAAAATAAGCCACGCCCTGTAAGAGGCTTCTCGAAGTAAAGGACCTGAAACTTAAACTTAACTGACTTCCTGGTAAATCTGCCTGACTCCTTAGAGCATAGAATGTGTATCTGGTTGAATTTTCTCTTTTCAAAAAAATCCTTTTCTCTCACGCACTAGCATTCTTCCGTTGTCCACTACCTTCACCGCTTCCATCCTCTCCCTTCCCTCCCCAAGAATAAGGTAAAAATCTTAAACCAAATGGGATCTGTAGAGGAATAAAATTATATTAAGGGTATATGTTTCTTAAAGAATGATTTAGATGGGATAAGGTAAAAATATGACAGTATAGGAACTGGGATGAATCCATGGGTATCGTGTATAGTGAACAGACAATAAATGTATCCAGAGCTGGCCAATATATGACCATTGGCAAAACAAGGTGACCTCATCTATAAAATGAGGGAGTTGGATTGTATGCTTGATGAATTTATGGTGAAATGGTATCAGACAATAATTTGGCTCTAAGATTCAGGAATACCCAAATCCTATCAGTGACCAAAATACGTACATTTCTACCGTCTCATTCAGAACTGTTATTTGCAAAGGAAAGTAGTAGTAGAAACTGTACACACACATACACCTATTAGTTTGTTTGTCATTAAAGTGCTTGGGTTTCAGCTGGTAATGTTACACTTTGGTTAACTGAGGTGAGCATCCCACCTTCGTTCCCTGAAAACCCAAACCTGAGCTTCAGATTTTACTGTAATCCAACTGACCTGGCAAGAGAGAAGCAGATAAAGAGAAAAGGCAACAGAAGAGGAAAAAGAACATCTTTTAAGGAAGTCCATATAAGCTACAAGAAAGGGAGAGACAGAAGAGAGCAAGCCATACCTATGTGCCGACACTTTGAACAGAATCCTCACCTGCCAGTGTGTATGAGATGACCCCGTCTGTAATGAGATCAGTATTCCTCTCAGAGCCTTTATCTGTAATTATCTTTGAAGTAGAAAATTAAGAGTACAGCAGGCCTTGCTGTTGGTAATTCTGGCGTCTGTAATTTTGATTGTTTGCAGGTAATGCTGAAGATCTGTGCCATAGAGTTTACAGTGTATGTACGAGTTTAAATCGCAGGCAACATGTGAGACGAGGTGTGGCTGTGAGTGGTTTAGTGAGCGAGCTTCCTTTGTTGTACAGCCTGTGTGTGTCTTTTAGTAAGGCTTTTGTTTATAAAGTGATTTTTTAAATGATTTCAAAAAACAGAGTGTACTGGTAATGAGAGTGAGCTCTAAAACCTTTATAATTTAGATAGTTTTTGATAATTTTACTGATAATTTTAAACACAGGTCCAATATGAATGGAATGGCAAAAGGAGCTACAGTTGCCTGTTATATGTCAATTAGTCACTCAGTCGTGTCCGACTCTTTGTGACTCCATGAACAGTAGCCCACCAGGCGTGGTGTTGTGGGATTCTCCAGGTAGAGATACTGGAGTGGGTTGCCATTTTCTTCTTCAGGATTACACATCATGCTTTTTAGTATTGATATCTTTAAAAATGTACCTTGCATCTGGTAGCTATTGCTACAAATACCACCTAAGGTTTTTGTGATTTAAAGAGATATCAGGGCTTCCCTGTTGGCTCAGTGGTGCAGAATCCACCTGCCAGTGCAGGAAACATGAGTTTGATCCCTGGTCTGGAAAGATCCCACATGCCGCAGAGCAGCTAAGCCTGTGCGCCACAGCTGTGGAACCTGTGCTCTGGAGCCCATGAGCCACAACTACTGAGCCCGTGTGCTGCGATAAACATGAAGCCCGAATGCTCTAGAGCCTGTGCCCCACAACCAGAGAAGCCTGCGCAGTACCACTGGGGAGTAGTCCCCACTCGCCGCCACCAGAGGAGAGCCCACGCAGCAAGAGACCCAGCACGGCTAAAAATGAATAAATAAAGTTGTCTGAAAAAGCAGTATCAGTTTATTGTTCACAATTGTAAGCATTGGCTGGGTGTTTAGTCTGCTCCTGTCACCTAAGCTCATGCAGTGGCATTCATCTGGCAGGTCTGCTGCGAACTGGGCTCACCAGCAAAGGCAGGAGCATGCTGGGGGCCATGTTCTCCATGTGATCGTTCACCTAGGTTTGAGGGCAGGCCACAGTTGGCAAGGCTTTTCAAGCTGTACTTTGCTGAAGTCTTATTGGTTAAAGCAAGTTATATAGGACTTCCCTGGTGGTACAGTGGATAAGAGTCTGCCTGTCAGTGTAGGGGACATGGGTTCAATCCCTGATCTGGAAAGATCCCACATGCCATAGGGCAACTAAGCCCATGTGCCACAACTTCTGAACCTGTGCACCCGGAGTCTGTGCTCTGCAACAAGAGGCCACTGCGATGAGAAGCCATGTGCTGCTACAAAGGGTAGCCCTGACTCCACAACTAGAGAAAGCACAGCAGCAAAGACCTCAGTTCAGTTAGTTGAGTCCAACTTTTTGTGACCCCACGGACTGCAGCATACCAGGCCTCCCTGTTTATCACCAACTCCCGGGGTTTACGCAAACTCATGTTCATTGAGTCGATGATGCCATCCAACTATCTCATCCTGTCATCCCCTTCTCCTCCTGCCTTCAGTCTTTCCCAGTATCAGAATCTTTTCCAGAGTCAGTTCTTCGCATCAGGTGGCCAACGTATTGGAGTTTCAGCTTCAGCATCAGTCCTTCCAGTGTATATTCAGGACTGATCTCCTTTAGGATGTACTGGTTGATCTCCTTGCTGTCCAAGGGACTCTCAAGAGCTTTTCCAACAGCACAGTTCAAAAGCATCAATTCTTTGGCACTCAACTTTCTTCACACTCCAACTCTCACATCCATACATGACTACTGGAAAAACCATAGCTTTGACTGGACGGACCTTTGTTGCAACCAATAAATAAGTAAATGAAGCAAGTCACATGACCCTCCCCTAGGGTCAGTGGGGGAAGGAGAGTGTTTATATTGATAAAAGAACTTGGATACTGAGGGGCATCCAGGGCCAATAGAGGAACGATTAACCCACTGTACCATATCTACAAACTGTATATCTCTTTTTCAAGATATCTCTCTCAACCAGAGAGAGTGATGTTTGATGTTGTTTCATTATTGTCTGTAACTTCATGCCACACCACTCTCTTATCTCCCACCCCATGCAGCTTCTAAAACTCTGCTCACACTTCCCATGGTAGAGTCTTGTTGCTGTGCCTGCCTCGGGTGCTGCTTCCTTACCACTTAACCACAAGCTCTTTGCTCACCTGACTCATCCCTTTTCACCCTTCAAGTACAGTGTCACTTCAGAGAAACCTTTTCAGGCTAGGTAGCTTTTGCACTTTCCTTGCATACTGGATTTTTCCTTTATAGCATTTGTAATAGTTACTAATATCTGTCTGCCCATTAGAACTTATGTTTCATGAGTACTGTGTCTAACTCATTTTTGTGTTCAACACCCCTTTTATTCCCACCCCACCGCCATTTATTACAAGCCTGTGTTCATGCCCATTAGAACTTATGTTTCATGAGTACTGTGTCTAATTCATTTTTGTGTTCAATACCCCTTTTATTCCCACCCCAACCCCATTTATTACAAGCCTGTGTTCTTATTAGATTGGTGCAATTTTTTTTTGCATTGTTGAAATTTGCCTTTGATATTGGAATGTATTCTTAAATGTGGTTATATTATACATCATTTTAATGTGCATTCTTACTTTATTTTTTTGCTAATGACTTACTATTTGCAGTTTATTTTAGACTGTGGAAATGATGTTAGATAAAAAGCAAATTTGAGCAATTTTCTTATTCAAGTTCAAAATGGGTCATAAAGCAGTGGAGATGACTCACAATATCAACAGTGCATTTGGCCCAGAAACTGATAGCGAACGTATAGTGTGGTGGTGGTTCAAGACATTTTGCAAAGGAGATGAGAGCCTTGAAGATGAGCATAATGGCTGGCCATCAGAAGTTCACAGTGACCACTTTAGCACAGTCATCGAAGCTGTTCCTCTTAAACTCCCATGAGAAGTTGCTGAAGAACTCAATGTTGGTCATTCTATGGTTGTTTGACATTTGAAGCAAATTGGAAAGGTTAAAAAGCTCAATAAGTGGGTACCTTATGAGCTGACCACAAATCAAAAAAATTGTCATATTGAAGCATCATCTTTTTATGTGCAGCAACACTGAACCATCTCTCGATTGGATTGTGACATGCGTTGAAGAATGGATTTATACAACAACCAACAATGACCAGCTCAGTGGTTGGACTGAGAAGAAGCTGCAAAGCACTTCGCAAAGCCAAACTTACACCAGAAAAAGGTCATGGTCACTGGTGGCCTGCTGCCAGTCTGATCCACTACAGCTTTCTGAATCCTCTGGAAACCATTACATCTGAGAAGTATGCTCAGCAAATCGATGAGATGCTCCGAAATCTGCAAGGCCTGCAGCTGGCATTGGTTAACAGAAGGGCCAAATTCTTCTCCAGGACAACACCCAACTGCATGTCACACAACCAGTGCTTCAGAAGTTGAACAGATTGGGCCATGAGGTTCCTCCTCATCCACCATGTTCATCTGAGTGAGTGAAAGTCGTGTCCAACTCTTTGGGAGCCCGTGGACTATACAGTCCTTGGAATTCTCCAGGCCTGAATACTGGAGTGGGTAGCCTTTCCCTTCTCCAGGGGATCTTCCCAACCCAGGGATTGAACCCAGGTCTCCTGCATTACAGGCAGATTTTTTTACCAGCTGAGCCTCAAGGGAAGTCCAAGAATACTGGAGTGGGTAGCCTATCCCTTCTTCAGCGGATCTTCCCTACCCAGGAGTTGAACTGGGTCTCCTGCATTGTAGGTGGATTCTTTACCAACTGAGCTACCAGGGAACCCCATATTCATCTGACCTCTCACTTAACAGGTCCCACTTCTTCCAGCATCTCAACAACTTTTTGCAGGGAAAATGCTTCCACAACCAGCAGGATGCAGAAAATGCTTTGCAAGAGTTTGGTGAATCTTGAAGCATGGATTTTTATGCACAGGAATAAATAAACTTATTTCCCATTGGCAAAAATGTGTTGATTGTAATGGTTTCTATTTTGATTAATAAAGATGTGTTTGAGCCTAATTATAATGATTTAAAATTCACGGTCCAAAACTGCTATGTTAGGTTATATTTGCACCAGCCTAACAGGTGCCCAGTAAACATTGGTGAATGAATACATCCAGCACCAGTTTTCTTAAATAGCTGTAAGACCTTAAAGACTGCTTGTGCCTCGTCCTGAGGCAATAAGCTCTTTTTAACCTGACTCCATTTTTCTTCACTGTTGAGATTCTGTTTGTTATGGCTTTTATATTCCTCTTCTTCTAGTCCTCAGCGTTGTTTTTTGTTTTTGTTTTTGTTTTTAATTACTGTTCTTTGTTGAGCCTTCCATCTTTGATGTATGCTTTTTTAAAATCTCTACCTTTCTCTATTTTTTTTTCTTTTTCTGCTTATTTCTCATTGTGGAAATTACCAGGTGATAAAAATTTCTTCTTTCCGGAATGAATTATTTGTGCTTTCTTTTTCTAGATGATTTTTACTAGTACTTATGACTTACTAATCTTGTTTCTGTTTTTCAAATGGGTGGTTTCTGTATTGGATTGTTAGGTTACCATGGAACAAAAGTGTCTTATAAGTTAATTATTTAGGAAATTTCTCTTTGAGATCACTATGTAATTAAAGAATTCAAAATTTTTATAGTTAATTTTTTTAAATGGAGAAACAACCAAACTTATCTTTCTTAACTTTTAAAATTCCATTTATGTTTCATATTAAAATTTCATGTTCAGGATAATAATGGTGCATTTCATATAAGTATGTCATCAGAGTATCTAAGAACATATTTAAAGCTTAGCTTTTATGTAATAAGAAAACTTAGGATTGATTTTCGCAAGTTAGCTTTTAGGAACTTGGGGCTACACATGCACATAAAAAAAGCTGAAATGTTTTGACTAGTAATCTAGGCCATTGTGATTGCAGAAAAGACTTTTATTTGTTCAAATGATTTTTTTTTCCACAGTTTATTTTTAATATTCATTGAAAGTGTCTGAAATTTTTTCTTTAACACCATTGTATTTTTTTCATTAATAAAACAATAATCATTGTAGACAATTATTAAGTATTACATCATAGTACTTGTTGTAGACAGTTGGTTGTCAAGCAAAGATCTGTAAGTCCTGATATTTTTCAATCTTTTCCATGTCGGCTGATTCTATAATAAAGAAATGTCTGTTTTCCTTACCTAAAATTCTTATTCTGACCTATATAATGTGGTTGTTCTGATAGTGTGATTTGAGTCTCATTCAAGATGAAACCCCTTTTAACAAAGTATTAATATAGAGGTACTCGGAAGAAGTAGTGGTTTCCTTAATCTTGGGTCAGTGCAGTGGCTAGTATGTGTGGGGAGGTAGCATTGACTCGGAGAAGAGAGCCTGCTTCCTAAGACTGTCTGGACTGTGGAAGGGGATAAACAATACCCCCCTTGTTTTGAATCATTTGTGCTTTAAACTTTTTCTATTTCAAGGTAATTTCGTGCTTACAGAATAGTTGTAAAGGCAGTACAAAGAATTCCTGTATATACTTCAGACATGTTTGTCAAGTGTTATAACATTTTACCATGGTTTTCTCTATGTGTATATATATGCATATTATTATTTTCTGAATCACTGGAGAATAAGTTGCTGATATGATGCCCCAAATATTTCAGAATGTGTATCCTAAAAAAAGGTCAATCTCTGTGCATTATCATAGTATCATTATCAAAATCATACTCGGCAATTTTTAATTTAACATGTGCTTGCTTACTTGGGGCAAAGTACAGGTGAAGTAGAATATAGACTTATAAAACTTTTAGATACTTAAAGGGAATTACAGTCTACTAATAAGTCAATTTAGAAAATTATTCTATTTTAGAATAAGATGTGTGACGTGACAAGATTTTATACAGGATACACATATGTTTCTAGAAACATGAAGGAAAAGCAGTCATTTCAACCTAGAGAATCAGGGAAATGCTTCTTGACTGTTGCAGTCAACCCCAGAGAGAAGTACCCTGCTGAAGGACAGTGGTAGGGATTCACATCCCAGAATTCATCCTCCATTTTATTTCTGTCCTTGACAGTGAAAGTTCTGAGGACTGATGAACTGTTGGAATAACTCAGCACTTAAATGTCAGCAATGCATGAGATAGGTCAGATTCTGTTTCTACGAAAGTTGAGACAGTACTTTTTTTTTTTCTTTTAATTATTAACAAATTTTCACCGCAACATTATTGAGCTTAAGAAACAGACTGATTTCCTTCCCTAAGCACTTGTCCTTAGGTTGTTTTTCAAGAATACCTTCTTGATTATGAAAGACAAGAAGTAGTTGAGTTGATTAGCTGTAATTACTTTAACGGAATGGAAGGAATGTTTTTAAAAACTTAATTAAGCCACTGTCAATCTAGAGTTTTAGGTATAGTCACTGTTTTTATTATTTCTGGCATTTGTATATTAAATGTCATGCTAGTCTTTATAATTATTCTGAGTTAATCAGAAAAGGCTTTTATAAGGTGCTGTAATATATAGTTTTCAGACTTTGACAGTTTAAGAAGGAATGAAATAGGCACACTTAGACTCATTGGAAAAGACCCTGATGCTGGGAGGGATTGGGGGCAGGAGGAGAAGGGGACGACAGAGGATGAGATGGCTGGATGGCATCACCGACTCGATGGGCATGAGTTTGAGTAAACTCTGGGAGTTGGTGATGGAGAGGGAGGCCTGGTGTGCTGCAGTTCATGGGGTCGCAAAGAGTCGGACACGACTGAGCTACTGAACTGACTGACTGACTGACTGAGACTGACAGTAACATTGTACCAAATTTTAAAAATTGCATTGCTGAAAATCGCTTATTAGTTGCATTCTTTAGTATTAAAATTTTATAAATTGTTTTAGACTAAGGTTTATAATGCCAACCATACTTGTGTAGAGAATTATAAAATTGTTTCCCAGATCTTTATACCTTAAAAGGTGTAAAGATTTTTAAGATTTTGTTTTACATCTATGTAAATGTTTAAATGAGATTTGGGGGTATTTGTGATTGTTATTAAGTCCATATATACATCCTGACAGTGTTTTGCACTGTTAATGTTTGTTCCATAGGGACTTTTGTCCCAAGGGAATTTCCATAATGGAATTTCAAACTCTTTTAATAATACATTTTTTTTTTCTTTTGCAAGCTATAACTTCTTGCTTTCTAGTTAAAAAATACAGTCAGAAGCTTCTTAGGACACTTTCTTGGTATCTAGATTCCTAATTGTTTTTCTTTTTAGAAATAACCACATTTTTACAGCACCATATTAAAAGAGCTGTAATTTATATGAATTTTCCTTGGAAAACAAGTTTTCTCATCTGATTTTTTAAGTTTTCAACTTGATTTTTAATATCTTTGGTTAATAGATACAAATCTGTTTTTCTGATATTTTCAATGCTAGAAGTTTAGGGTCAAGATGCCTGTGGAAGTGTCATGTTAAGACTACACTTACAGCTCACTGGTATGTTCTAAGCAGGCCAAGGGCACACCCACATTCTTCAATCTACTTTTTTAAAACCCAGTGTCCTAGTTTCTGAGCTGTCTTCATAATTTTTCAACTGGCTCTTGTGGAATTTTTCCTGCTGCTTTGTGTCCTTTTCATGGCTGTCTATGAAATATAAAGATGAGTTTGGTCTGCAAAAGTTAAAAACATCATCAATCACTGTTACCTGGAAAAGTCTTTCTGAAATTTTGATCTCTAGCAGAACACTGATTTCTGAGTTTATTAATTGGTCTTTGGAATTCTCTTAGCAAGAGAAGGCATTCCCCAGACATAGTTAAGTAACCCAAAACAGTTTCATCTCTAAATCTTAATGTAGTCTTGTCTTTTTATCACAATATCCAGTATTCATTGAACTGATGTACCAAATCATAATTGTCTCCTATTTGTGGTTGTTTAAATGTCTTCTGTTTTTAAAACATAATTAATTTATATTTATATAAATATTTTTAAATTTACATTAAATACAATTTTTGGTTTTATTTTATATTATTTCCTTAATTTCTAGTTTAGGAGTAAGATTTCTGGATCAGAAAAAATTATTGTTTTCAGAGGATTTATAAGTGCTGACCTGTAAATGTGTGTATTACTCTTACAAAAATTGGGATTGAATAGTTCCATGTTAGATTGTAGTATATAGGAAACTTAGTTTAGAATTAAGTGAAAGTTTCAGTTGTGTCGTGATATAGTCATGAGGGAGGTGGCAGCTACAAAACCCTAATGCATGTTCTAAGGTATCCATTGCACACCGTGCATTAACTCCTTTCCTGTGCATCTAAAAGGGTAATGGGAGAATTGGGACAACAGTCACTCAGATCATTTCCATATCTTCATTATGGCTTTCAAGCAGTGTGGCCAGGTGCACTTCACTTAAAATCTTTTTTTCCCTCAGTTTTCCCATCTTTAAAAAACAAGATGTTAGAATTCATCTTTCAATGTATGTTCCAAGTTTCCAGCACTGTAATTAATAAACATAAATCTTGCTTTCAGATTTGGCTTAGTATCTATATTAAGGGGTTAATTATTTTATGGAAATCAGACTTTACTAGTAGCTACTACTTTGTTGCTCAGATGTTCATTTTGTGGGCTTCCCTGGTGGCTCGGCTGGTAAAGAATCTGTCTGCAGTTGCGGGAGATCTGGGTTTGATCCCTGGGTTGGGCAGATCCCTTAAAGAAGGGAAAGATTACCCATCCCAGTATTCTGGCCTGGAGAATTCCATGGGTTGTATAATTCATGGGGTCGCAAAGAGTTGGGCACGACTGAGCGACTTTCACTTTCACTTCATTTTATTGGAAAACCGGTATATAGTACTGGGAGTAAGAGTACGGGATCTGAAGTTACAAACTGCCTGGATTAGAACTTCAGTTCTGCTACTCAACTGTGTGATATTGGGCAGATTATCCCCTTTAACCTTGGGTTTCTTAAGCATAAAATGAAGCTTTAATAGTAATAAAAATTGAATTATATTTAAAAGTGCTCATTAGCACATTCCTTATACATGTTAAGCCTCAATGCATATTAACTTTCAATAATTATTTTTAGTAATTGTATTAGTTGTGTATTACTACATAAGAAATTAGTTCAAAAAGTAGCTTAAAATAATGATAAATGTTTATTACGTTTTTGTTTCTTCGGGTCCAGAATTTAGGAGCAGGTTGGCAGGAGGTTCTGGTTCGGTGTCTCATGTTGAGATTGCAGTCAAGGTGTTAGTAGGGGCTCGGTTATCATAGTGTAATTTTGAATCTAATGGCTGTAAATTTGATGTTTTGCAGACCATGTCTTCGGCAGTGGTACAGTTGTATGCAGCAGATCGGAACTGTATGTGGTCAAAGAAGTGCAGTGGTGTTGCTTGTCTTGTTAAGGACAATCCACAGAGATCTTATTTTTTAAGAATATTTGATATCAAGGTGAGTTTTGTTTTGCCTTCACTTGAAATGTAGATGATTAGTTTTCTACCTTAATTTTAATTTAGTATAGATTTGTTTATCCTTTATGTAATATTTAAATTATAGTTAATATTAGAAGAGTGAAGCTTGGTTTGAGATACTGAAGCATGGGCACTGTGATCAAATTGGCAGCAAACCCTAAGCCAAATGTGAATAGTTCCCCATTTTATCTATCCACACGTTAAAGGTTTTGTTGGTTTCTCTATTTTTATTCTTTTGGATATGGACTTTTCCCACATTCTCTTATTTTGTAATGATACTCTTTTTATTCCATACTGTCCATCACAGACTAGCATATATAGCTCTTGCAGGGAACTACAAAAGTGTATCTTATATTTTAGCTTGGTGTGTTCTTACTTACTGCAGCCCGGGTTTAAAATATTATACAATATCTATAATAATGTATTTGCTGCCTGTTTTATGTTGTTTCTCAGCATAGGTATATATTTTCAGATTTTCCCAGCTTTGTATCCCTCCATCTCAAGTGTAAATCCACCCTGTCTTAGATTGGATGCCCTTTGTCAGGAACTCATCTCTGATAGTCACTCTAAAAATCATCTTTTTGCTGAGATGAAGTGTCTGTTTATACTTTAAAATCTTTTCTGTGGGTAAGCCTCCTTACTTAATATTTATGTGTGGCAATAAGTATAATAGGGTTGTAGTTACAAAAAAACAGAAAACTAACTTTGAACTCCTGAACAGTACTTACGATTAAATAGGGTGTAATCAAACTGCTTTACATTTCTGGGCTTCGGCTTATTTATTTGTAAAGTGTGATGACCATCTGGATCTCTTGCAGAGTATTTCCCTGAGAGTAAGTTTAAGTCACTGCCCTTTGTAAATTAGTAATTTGTAACACCCATTTCACATACTTCAAGACAGCTGAGAGATGTGGTGTACTCCTGTTACCAACAGGAGTTTAACCATGGCAGCGATTCTGGGAGGTGGGGAGCACATGCATAGTTTAAAAGACACTCTTCAGTCCTTTGATATATTTCTCATCAGCAAGGAGAAGCACTATTTAGAAAGTAGATATACATAGAACTCCACTGAGAAGAAGGGGATTCCATTATAAAGGTCATAATGTGTGTGGTGGTAGTTCAGTCGGTAAGTTATGTCCAACTCTGTGTGACCCCATGGACTGCAGACCATTAGGCCCCACTGTCCATGGAATTCTCCAGGCAAGAATACTAGAGTGGGTTGCCATTTCTTTCTCTAGGGGATCTTCATGACCCAGGAATTGAACCCAGGTCTCCTGCATTGCAGGCAGATTCTTTACCAACTGAGCTATGAGGGAAGCCCCATAATATGTATATAGCATTTTAAAATATTTTTGAATTGATGGTCTAGGTGGAACCTTGCATTTCAGAATAGGGCTGTGATTATATTTCCCTAACCAGTCATCTCCAATTATAGATAACCATTGCTAAATACTTACAATTAGCCACATTTGGTATTAAGGTTAATGATATTTCTTGTACTAGGGCTATCGATATGACAGTCACTGATGGATCCCTTAACCATAGTTTAACCTTGTACACTTTAATCATCATTCTCTTTCTGCTCATGATTGATGGTACTTATACCAGTGTTTAATTAGGAGTTCAGTTAAGTTGCTCAGTCGTGTCTGACTCTTTGTGACCCTATGGACTGCAGCACACCAGGCTTTCCTGTCCATCACCAACTCCCGGAGCTTGCTCAAACTCATGTCCATCAAGTCCGTGTTACCATCCAACCATCTCATCCTTTGTCATCCCCTTCTCCTCCTGCCTTCAGTCTTTCCCAGCATTAAGGTCTTTTCCAGCATCAAGGTCTTTTCCAGTGAGTCAGTTCTTCTCATTAGGTGGCCAAAGTATCAGAGCTTCAGCCTCAGTTCTTCCAATGAATATTCAGGGCTGATTTCCTGTAGTATTGACTGGTTTGTTCTCCTTACTGTCCATGGGACTCTCAAGAGTCTTCTCCAATACCACAGTTCAAAAGCATCAATTCTTTTGGAGAATTAATCAGAATTAATTTTGGAGAATTAATTAATAATAATTTATTAATAATAAATCAATTAATTAGGAGACCACTCTGCAAAAGTTAAAAATTCAAAGATTGTTAATGAATAGTACAGAGAAGGCATATTTGACCCTCTTAGCGTCTACAGAATTGAGGAAAAGAGAATGAAATCCAGTAATATTTGGTAGTGTACACTCTAAATACTGCTGATAGAACTATGCTTTGATAATCAGTGCATGTACAAAAGAATCTTACCACTTCTAACATTGATGATCTAGTAATTGTTCTAGTTATGTATTTGACCAAGTATATATTTGGAAATGCTTGGCTAATAAGATTATATCTTAGCATACTGAGTTCAACTCACTTGGTATGTAATTTTTATGAGAGAAACACTATCCAATATTTACTGTTTTGTTGCTGCTTATTAAATTATATATGTGTTATCTATGTATTGTACATGTATGAGGTCTGTATGTAAAGGCTGTTAATATAAACAGTGCCCTAATAGGAGTCATCTGCTTTGTTTTTGTTCCTTTTTTTTATTCCTAGAGGTTTTCTTATTGGTAACTCTTATTTCAACTTTTATTTTTTTTCTAGGATGGGAAACTATTGTGGGAACAAGAGCTATACAATAACTTTGTATATAATAGTCCTAGAGGATATTTTCATACCTTTGCTGGAGATGTAAGTCATATTTCCTTTATTTCCCTGTTTAGTGTAATTGCATTTACATTTGTCTGTGGAAAGTATGTGCTTTTTATGTAAACCCATTGTATAAAATATAAGGAATTATTTTACTTTTAAAAGCCTAGTCACAGATATTATGGCTTAATAGGAAGCAACAGCTAAGATTTTAAGGGAAAAGTTTTCTGAGAGGAATGTAAATGTAATTTGGCATGTAGAAAAGAGGTTTCTTTTTCATCTTCTCTGTCTTTGGGCATATAGTTTTAACCTGTCTATGTGATTTTGGACAAATAGTTTAACTCTCTGGATTTTAGTTTTCCTGTCTATAAAAATGAAACCCCTAACCCATGGTAACTTTTAAATATTGAAGATTATATTGCCATACAAATTATTTTGTGAAAGAATAGTTCATGACCTAGAAGAGCACTAAAATACAGTAGTGTTAGCTGCTCACTTCTCTCCAACTCTTTGCAACCCCACGGACAGTAGCCCACCAGGCTTCTCTGTCCATGGATTCTCCGGGAAAGAATGCTGGAGTGGGTAGCCATTCCCTTCTCCAGGGTATCTTCCTGACTCAGGAATCGAATCCACTTGTCCCGCATTGCAGTCAGATTCTTTACTGTCTGAGTCACCAGGGAAAGTGAGACAGGGGAAACAGAACTTTAAAAATTTATTGCCTGTACCTGGGATCAGAGCTTCTTTGGTGGGTCAAGGGTAAAGAATCCACCTGCAGTGCAGGAGATGTGGGTTTGACCCCTCAGTTGGGCAGATCCCCTGGAGAAGGAAATAGCAACCGACTCCAGTATTCTTGTTTGGGAGATTCCATGGACAGAGGAGCCTAAAGGGCTGCAGCCCATGGGGTCACAAAAGAGATGGACACAACTTGGCAACTAAACAATGACAACAACGTAAATTATGAGTGACTTTAATATTCTGTTTTCATATTTCTATTTCCTAAATTTTCTACAGTAAAAGGTTGGATTAGATGATATATCTGTCTTTTCAAAATGCATTTTCTTCTTTCTTTGTTATTTTTTCACATTTTTCTTCATTGTATGTAAAATATATGTACATATGTAAAAGTGTGGACTAAATGCCGTAATAATGTCAGTGTGTTCTCACACTTTTAATAATGTACGTGAATACCTGTAATTAAGCTGCAAAATAAAAGCATAAAAAAGATAGAGTTGATCTGCATTTGATCAATGTTTCTAGTGTTTGTCTTTTCAAATCCAAATGTTTACAGAGCTCTATTGAAGGATCAAATTCTGTTCACTCTTTTTTTTTTGATTGAAGATGAAGTATGAGTTTAACATTTGACTGTCTACTGTAACATAATAGTAGTCTTTACCTTCTCCATGCTTTTTGCCTTCTTAAGTTATTCAAGTGATAAAGTTCTTGTGTGCTAATAAAGTGAAGCTTGCTTTCTTCAGAAATGTACTTTTGTTAGTTATCAACTTTTTTGTTAAATAAAGCTAAATTTGTGGGGTTTGTTGTTTACCTTTTTTGTTGAAAATATTTCAGACCTGTCAAGTTGCTCTTAATTTTGCCAATGAAGAAGAAGCAAAAAAATTCCGAAAAGCAGTTACAGATTTGTTGGGCCGACGACAAAGGAAATCTGGTAAGCATTTTTTAAAATTTCTTTAAACAGGAGCTGGCTGTGGCTTACAGGACTGATCTGTCCTACCATCTATTTCTGTCAACATGGTTTTATTAAAAACAACTATGCTTGTTGCTTTACATGTTGTCCTTGACTATGTTTTCTCCCACAGCACAGTTGGATAGTTATGACAAAGTCTCTATGAAGCACAAAGCCTAAAGTAATTACTATCTGGCCCTTTACACAAAACAGGTTGCTAATTTTCCCTTTAAAAAACTACTATTTTTATTGGGTTGATTTTTTTTTTTTTTTTTTTAAGTTTTTTTAGAGAACTCCAGTAATCTTTTTGGTTAATAATATTTCACATCCACTGACTTTTAATGTTTGCATTTTTATTTCATTATTTGTAACTCACATTTTAAAAAGTATTTTATGTTTTGTGAACAAAGACTTTAGGCAGGCCTAGAAACATACATGCAAAGTTGCAAACAAGATTTGTAAACATTGCTTTGTCTCTTGTTTTGCCCCTAATGTTGTGTGTTATAAAATCATAAGGAATTTAGTTTAATGCATGAGACTCTAATATATATAAGACATTAGAGAATGATGTAGGATAATATAGCATTTTAAATTCGTTGATGTAGAACTACTCAACAGTAGTCAAATACCAGGCATTCCTGTTGTAAAGTGGGAGAAGGGTGATTACGAAAGGTGAACTTCTCCAGAATCATCATCTTAAGCAGATCACTTGTAGGACAAATAGCTTATGGGAGATGTGACCAGTAAATAGATCCCCTTGAAACTAGCTGTCCGCATGTATTCCTTGAAAAGTCTTTTTGTACGTCCAAGTATACATTACCCCAGTTTGAAAATCACTGTATGCAAGGATGTGCTTTACCAGTAAGAGGGAATAAGTCATGAAAAAGTACAGGAATGCAAAGGCATGTGTTACATTTTATACATGCTAACTGTTATTTTAATGGATTTCTGAGAAGGAGGTAATGTACAAAATGAAAATGAACTGAGTTGTTGCCTCACTGTCATCTTATATCCTCTTTGTAATGAGTGAATAGAATTATTAAGCACCTATTGTTTTTTACTTCTTTTTGGAGCCAGGGTTGTTTACCACTTGATTCTATGCTGTGGAAGAATTTAATTCTGTGGAAGAATTTGAGGTTCAGTTCCTATTTCAGTGACGTGTTGTGGTGCCAGGCCAGAGGTTCCCTGGAACTCCTTTTAGTCAAACTATGTGACATTTTCAATATAAGAAAGAGTTTAAAACACTTCTTACTGTATGGAATAATTGACTTGGAAATAGATAGGTCACCTAAAGGTGTCTGTCACCTGGTGCAGGAATTCTGTTTATACAGTTCCTAAGCTTTTAGTCATAGTGTTTCAGAAGCAGAAAGATGGCAGCCCACATGGGAGACAGCTGATTCATCGTTGGGCATCCTTGTCATGCTAAATCAGCCTTCAGTCTCGCTTCTCTTTAACTTAGATGCATGCGGACCAACTCTTGGTGCAACAAATAATTAGCCAGTTTTAATTTGGAAACAATCTACCGTGCCCTCCTTAGGCCTTCACTTCTTTAGCTTAACCACTTCCATTTTGTTATTCCTCACATGATATAATTTATAGACTCATTGTCCTGTATGTTGTGCTCTGAATGCATTATAGATTTTTATGTCTCTTCAAATGATCCACATTTAGAAAATGGTCCTGCTTCAAATGTGATGTCCAGGTTTGAACGTAGTACTCCAACCGTGGTATGACTAGTACTGTGATACTAAAAACGTCCCCTGATACAATTAAACACTGTTCCGCTAACGTTTCTAGCAAACACTTCACACTATTCGCTGTCATTTTTAGTTCAACCAAAGGTTCTCTTTTTTTCCTTGACATGGTTCTCAAGCCAGGATAGTGTTATATTTCTAAGTAATTGCTTTTTAGAACTTATACTCTGAACTTTACATTATCTCAACATATTTCCACGTTTGTGTCACCACCAGTTTAAGAAGTATTTCCCCTCTGGATGTAGATGTAACATCACCTTGGAAACTAGAGATTTGACATTTATGGACACAGGATGTGCTTTTATCAAATGTTTCAGAAAATTACTTCATCAGACCACCAGATGGAGTAATCCATTTGTATTTCCCATTGCCAGGATTTTCAAATTGTCCCTCAGTTAAATTCTATTAATTTTAGGATTGTGGCTGTTTAGAAACTAAATATTTTATTATATTTTTATTTATGGTATTTGGAAAATTTGGGATATTTTGAAAATACAATTTTGGAAAATTTTGTATTACAAAAATCTGTGGAAATTGTATTTGTTGGAAATTTTTCAACCACTTTTGAACTTTCTTGAAATGAAAATTGTGTCAAACTTGGTATGAATGCAGGAGTACAAGTATGAACGCAGTGGGTTAGTAGCAGTTCTCTTGGTGTTACTCCTGTTTAGTTGGCCATAGTTTTTCAGTGTTCCTTCTGTCTGCCCCGTGCTTAGGCGTCCGTAGGTGTTTTCATTCACTTTATGCTTTCGTTCAGTCCCATAGCTTTAAATGCTATTTGCTGCTGACGCCCAACATTTTATCTACCCCCTTTGACCTCACCGCTGACCTTCACACTCGTGTGCTCCAGTTGTGATAGAATAGCCTTCAAACCTAATGTATGAACAGAACACTTAAGCCAGGCTCCCCAAGCCGATTTAGACCTGCCCCTATTCTCCTAGTCTTCCCTGTCCCAGTAAAAGGCCTTGGCTCCACCTTGTCACTCTGACTCACAATGGTTCTTCATAGACCCTATCGTGAGTCCCATTGTCTCTACCTTCAAAAACATGTCTTGAATCTGTTTCTCACCACCTCTGTTGCTACCACCCTAATCCAAGCCACCGTCGTGTGTCATCTGGACTACCTGATGCTCTCACCTATCCCTCTGCTGTCCCTGTGTGCCCCCTATTCTCTCTTTCCCACATAGTAACCAGGCAGAACTTTTAAAAACATAGATTAGATCGTGCCACTTCTCCTGTTCAAAAACTTGTAAGAGCTTCGTATTATATATGAAATACAGTCTATATTCCTTAACCCATGCATGTCTTGTGGGACCCTGCATGCTCCAGTTCCCCGGTTTCTCTTCTGACTTCTCTCTTCCGCTCTTTGGTCCACTGCAGCCCAGTATTAGGGTCTTGCCTTCATGCTATTCTCTCCTCAGGGCCTTTAAATATGTTCCCTCTCTTGCTTTATTCAAATGGTGCCCAATGTCACTTCCTCAGAGAAACTCTTATTAACCACTTATAAGAATAAGACAGAGTTTAGATGAATTAATTTTTTATGTTGGTTTTTGTATGACATATGTCTAATAATATTCTTTCACTTTATTTCCTAACAGAGAAAAGACGAGACCCCCCAAATGGTAAGCTCTTCACTAATTGTTGATCAAAACAATTTTAGATTGTGATTTAACCCTTGTAGAAACATGTACCACAGACACCATGCTCAGCTGCTTCAGTCACGCCCGACTCTCTGCAACCCCATGGACCTTAGCCCGCTGGGCTCCTCTATCCATGGGGTTTTCCAGGCAAGAAAACTGGAGTGGGTTGCCGTTTCCTTCTCCAGGGGATCTTCTAACTAAGGGATTGAACCCAAGTCTCTTACATCTCGGGCATTGGGAGCCTGGTTCTTTACCACTAGCGCCACCTGGGAAACCCCATCATACACATTAATACCTACTATTTAATATGTATGATTAAATACTGTGGTTTATTGTGTTCTTATTTTAAAATAAATAACAGGTGAGGACTTAGAAATGTACTGTTGTTTGGCTATTTTCTAGGTGCCCGTCACTATTACTTAGATCTTAATTCCTTATGTACAGTTGATTTAAGCTCAAAAATTATACAAACTGGTCTTAATGTCTTCCTTAAAAAAAACAGTAAATTTTATCTATCATATTTCTTCATTTCCTACTTTCATGTTTCTTTTTTTTTTTTTTCTTACTTCAAAAGATTATTTTACAATGGGAATGTGAAACTAGCCCCTTTCAGAATGAACACTTAACTATTCTGGTGTGCTTAAATCAATAGTAGCTGTGCTTACTGTGCTGATGTGTTTAATACACATAGTAGCTGCACATAATCATCCTAATTTGATAATGAAGTAATGTGGATTGAAGTATTAGTAACTGAAATAATGTAGATTCATTTATTTAAAATATATGTAGTTATACTAAAGAATAAGAGCAGGGTACTAAGATATAAAGGGCAGGGTCCTAGATCTTTTGTGCAGAGTCTCATCCTGGGTCCCATAAACCCTGGCTGAAGTTTTGTGCTAAATATTGTATATATGTTCTTTTCTCTGGGGAAAGAGGATCCATGGCTTTCATCACACTGAAATGGGATCCCTGATCCTATGATAGCCTTTGTTATAGTGGGGAAACACTTAATATAGTACAAAGTTCTTAATATATGACAACTGTTGGTGGTTGCTGGTTTTTGTTTCTTTTAAACCAATTTATTACTTTCTGATTTTGTCCTTAAATTTGTTTTTGTGATATAATACCATGAACCAGACATTGCTGTATTAAATTTTGTATTATTTACCTTATTATAATTTTTTTAAAACTTGACTACCTTCAGTAGTACTTTAAATTTGCCGAGCATTGTATACTTTGACTTTCTCTTTTGAATGGAAATTTTTAATACTTAGGTTACAGGACTACTTGGGGGTAAATAAAGTAATCAAAGTGTTTAGCATGGTGCTTAATATGAGTTATCATGATGAAGACAGTGACAGTGATCATACTCACAGCTACCCTTTAATGGTCGTTTGCTACCTGCCAGGCATTGTCCAGAAAACACATGAAGTAGCTGCTATTATCCCTGATGTAGATGAGAAGACTGGCACAGATAGGTGACTTGCTCAGGGTCACAGAACTAGGAAAGTGGAGCAAGATTCAGTCTCAAGTGTTCAGCTCCAGAGCCTGGCCCCTTAACCACTGTGCTGTAACCACTGTGCCACATCAGGATGGTTTTGAAGGAGAAACTGAGACCTAGAGAGGGTACGTAACATGCCTTGAGGTGTGCAGCTAATATGTCACAGAGACAAAGGAAGCAGAGCAGCTGAGCCAGAAATCTTTCATCTGTGACCCTTTAATGTAGCATTAGAAGTTTTTCCACTTGTTGTGTGCTCAATATTTTAATCTTCTCTTTTTTAATTTATTAAACTATTTGGCCTCCTGTGAGCATATATTAAGTACCAGTGTGAAAGGCTTCCTAGTGTTAGCATCTTTAGGGAAAGTAATCTGAGATTATAAAGTATAGATGTTGTACAAATAACATAATTAAAGTTAAGGATGTAAGTACTTTCTGATTTTTGTAAATTTAATCTTTTCAATACATATAAAATATATTTTTGAAGAGGCACCTAATCCACAATGGTTTGAATTTGGATATTATTTATGTGACAATGATGGCTTATAATTTTATTACCCCTAGTAAGAGATACTCATAATTAAATGTAGTTTCTTTCTCTGAGATGGCTCTTGGTTTTAAATCTTAAGATACAAAGTTTTAACCTTTTGGTACAGTGGTCCCAAACGTTTTTTCATTAAATAATCAGGAAATTTAAAGATGGTATTGTTAAAAAATTATATAGCACGTGTTGCCAGTCTTTGCTTATTTATTTATAAGATGCACATACAATCATCAATAGAAATGTTCATATTTTTCGCTGCAGTGCAGTTGCCTGCCTTGCTCTCCCCGTGGTGTAGAGAGGACTCAGGAAGGTGGCCTCTTGCGTTTCTGTATCTGCTGCGCTGCCACCAGGTGGCGGTGGGCACTTCTCACTGCCTTGCGGATTCCATGCAGGGGCTTTGTCCCAATCCTCATTTCCATCAGTTTAGTTGGCCTTTTCAAATTGTAACTGAAAAAAAGACACTTTATGTAGAAGTGACATGTATTCCTGTCCTAAAGTACAATTAGGACAAGTGTTTTCCTCATTAACTCCTATTCCATACACTTTTTTTTTCTTTATTGGTCAACCTCACCTTTTAACTTAGGCGCTTTCCAATGATTTGTTCTCAGCTTCATGACTGCTTGACATCAGAGGTCTCTAGCCCACCTGTTTCTCAACTATTTTACCTTGGTGAGAGCTCTCTGCTTTTTATGTAATTAAGCGGAAGAGTTTAGTTTGTTCTTTTAATTCTAAATTTAACTAGAAATGCTGTTCAGTGAGAATATTAAAAAACCTTTTCTCTGATAGTTGTCATTCATCAGAAGAAGGTAATTTGTCATAACTGCTTTTTGAAAAAGAAAGGAAACAGCGCCTTCTTTATGTATTTACTTAATACATGTTCTTAAGGTGAGTGTAATTTCAGAAATGGAATAAATAAAATTGAATAGAAGTGATTTATTTCTGTTACCATATCTTTCATAAACTTTATTTTAAAAGTGATTCTGTGCTTTATACAAGTTATTAATTTTTTAGTCTGTCACTTTGAAATAATTAGGCTTTAGAACATTATTTTAAATTTATTTCCTAACATCTTCAAACTGTAAAGTAAATGCTGTCAACAGAAATAGCCAAATACTTAGTCTCTTGAATGTGTAAAAACCCCTTTTTTCTAAATTTTGAAACTCATAACCATTTCTTGTAACAGTTGGACCACAAACTAAGAGAACTGATAAATTGGTAAAGACATACAGTATACTTACTGTAAAGTTAGCGTTGTTGATCAGTCTTGTCATTTAACTGTTGTGTAAAAGGTACAATAGTTAACAGAAAGAGTAGTGGACTTAGAAACCAAGGTAGCAGAGTTTACCTTTCCCTTTGTCACTGATTGTGTGACTTTAGACAGTTCACCTGGCTCTTCCTGTCCTTAATTGTTGTTTTTTATTTGTTTTGTTTATTATAGAAAGAACACATCTGAATATCATTCTGTTGGTGATGACACTGTCCTTAGTTTTTGTCCATAAAATGAAAGATTTAGAAAAACTAGCTAATTTCCCAGCTTATACCAGTTTTTGTTATAGGTCTCTAAAATCTGAATTTTTCTATATAGACTTAATTAAATAGTGTTTTAACCAATATTGATGAAGTTTGTGTGAAATAACACTAAGTAGCTAAAGGCATAGCTTTATGAACTGCTTGGTAGATGCATAACAATATATCCACACCTGATTTTGGAGGAGAGGGAGGAGGGGAAACTTTGGTATTCATTCTGCATATCACTTATATTTCATTCCTGTCCTCTTCATCCTTGACTTTCTTCAGAGATGGCCGAGTTATTTTCTCTAGTGAGTTGTAAATCAGGCTTATAAGACTCTTAACTTTATTATTTCCCAGAAAAGAATCTACTAGCTTAAATAATTTAAACTGTTAACTTTACCAACTTTATACCATTTAGGACATCCATAAGATATAGGTTACTTTTATATAAACTAAAGTAACGTCAAAATATTTTTATTTTTCCTTTTTCCTAAAAATTAATTATAATTGTTAAATTTTTGTTTTGTTTTTCCAGCTGCACCACACAACTTGTGGGGTCTTAGTTCCCCAATTAGGATTGAACCCAGTCCTATGCACTGGAAGTGCAGAGTCCTTACCGCTGAAACACCAGGGAATTCCCAAATTTCTGTTATTTTTTAATGGTGAATCTGGTTATAACTTTCTTACTGCTATTTGGACACACCTAGAAGGATGACATGCATAAAGAGAGTGTCTCACTCTGATATACCTCAGTCTGTCTTCAGTTCAATTCAGTCGCCCAGTTGTGTCCGACTCTTTGCGACCCCATGGACTGCAGCACGCCAGACCTCCCTGTCCATCACCAACTCCCAGAGTTTACCCAACCTCATGTCCATTGAGTCAGCTATGCCATGCAACCATCTCATCCTCTGTCATCCCCTTCTCCTCCTGCCCCCAATCTTTCCCAGCATCACGGTCTTTACAAATGAGTCATCTCTTCGCATCAGGTGGCCAAAGTATTGGAGTTTCAGCTTCAGCATCAGTCCTTCCAATGAATACCCAGGACTGATCTCCTTTAGGATGGACTGGTTGGATCTCTTTGCAGTCCAAGGGACTCTCAAGAATCTTCTCTAACACCACAGTTCAAAAGCATCAGTTCTTCGGTGCTCAGCTTTCTTTATAGTCCAACTCTCACATCCATACATGACTGTTGAAGAAACCATAGCCTTGACTAGACGGACCTTTGTTGGCAAAGTAATGTCTCTTCTTTGTAGTATGCTGTCTAGGTTGGTCATAACTTTCTTACCAAGGAGTAAGTGTCTTTTAATTTCATGGCTGCAGTCACCATCTGCAGTGATTTTGGAGCCCAAAAAAATAAAGTCTGACACTGTTTCTACTGTTTGCCATGAAGTGATGGGACCAGCTACCATGATCTTAGTTTTCTGAATGTTGAGCTTTAAGCCAAGTTTTTCACTCTCTTTCATTTTCATCAAGAGGCTCTTTAGTTCTTCTTCACTTTCTGCCATAAGGGTGGTGTCGTTGGCATATCTGAGGTTATTGATATTTCTCACAGCAGTCTTGATTCCAACTTGTGCTTCTTCCAGCCCAGCATTTCTCATGATGTACTCTGCATATAAGTTAAATAAGCAGGGTGACAATATACAGCCTTGATGTACTCCTTTTCCTATTTGGAACCAGTCTGTTGTTCCATGTCTGGTTCTAACTGTTGCTTCCTGACCTGCATACAGATTTCTCAAGAGGCAGGTCAGGTGGTCTGGCATTTCTATCTCTTTCAGAATTTTCCACAGTTTATTGTGATCCACACAGTCAAAGGCTTTGGCATAGTCAATAAAGCAGAAATAGATGTTTTTCTGGAACTCTCTTGCTTTTTCAATGATCCAGCAGATGTTGGCAATTTGATCTCTGGTTCCTCTGCCTTTTCTAAAACCAGCTTGAACATCTGGAAGTTCACAGTTCACGTATTGTTGAAGCCTGGCTTGGAGAATTTTAAGCATTACTTTACTACCGTGTGAGATGAATGCAATTTTGTGGTAGTTTGAGCATTCTTAGGGATTGGAATGAAAACTGACCTTTTCCAGTCCTGTGGCCACTACTATGTTTTCCAAATTTGCCGACATATTGAGTGCAGCACTTTCACAGCATCACCTTTCAGGATTTGAAATAGCTCAACTGGAATTCCATCACCTCCACTAGCTTTGTTCGTAGTGACGCTTCCTAAGGCCCACTTGACTTCACATTCCAGGATGTCTGGCTCTAGGTGAGTGATCACACCATCATGATTATCTGAGTTATGAAGATCTTTTTTGTATAGTTCTGTGTATTCTTGCCACCTCTTCTTAATATCTTCTTCTTCTGTTAGTTCCATACCATTTCTGACCTTTATTGAGCCCATCTTTGCATGAAATGTTCCCTTGGTATCTCTAATTTTCTTGAAGCGATCTCTAGTCTTTCCCTTTCTGTTGTTTTCCTCTATTTCTTTGCACTGATCATTGAGGAAGGCTTTCTTATCTCTCCTTGCTATTCTCTGGGACTCCACATTCAAATGGGTATATCTTTCTTTTCTCCTTTGCTTTTAGTGTCTCTTCTTTTCACAGCTATTTGTAAGGCCTCCTCAGACAGCCATTTTGCTTTTTTGCAATTCTTTTTCTTGGGGGTGGTCTTGATCCTTGTCTCCTGTAATGCCACAAATCTCCGTCCATAGTTCATCAGGCACTCTGTCTATCAAATCTAGTCCCTTAAATCTATTTCTCACTTCTACTGTATAATCATAAGGGATTTGATTTAGGTCATACCTGAATGGTCTAGTGGTTTTCCCCACTTTCTTCAATTTAAGTCTGAATTTGACAATAAGGAGTTCATGATCTGAGCCACAGTCAGCTCCTGGTCTTGTTTTTGCTGACTGTATAGAGCTTCTCCATCTTTAGCTGCAAAGAATTTAATCAGTCTGATTTTGGTGTTGGCCATCTGGTGATGTCCATGTGTAGAGTCTTCTCTTATGTTGTTGGAAGAGGGTGTTTGCTATGACCAGTGAATTCTCTTGGCAAAACTATGAGTCTTTGCCCTGCTTCATTCTGTACTTCAAGGCCAAATTTGCCTGTTACGCCCGGTGTTTCTTGACTTCCTACTTTTGCATTCCAGTCCCCTATAATGAAATGATTAAGGGGATTCTTTTTTTTTTATTTTTTATTTTTTTGATTAAGGAGATTCTTAAATGTTATAAAGTGTAAAGATAAGAGAGTAATAATTGCAGCATCTTCTTTGGATGGTGTTGCTGATAATGATGAGTAATGATAAATTGTAAGAGAAGAGAGAACAGAAAGAGAAGAATGAGAAATAAAAAGTGAGCACTAGACAGATCTATGAAGATACTAGTATGATCCCAATTCAACCCTCTAACACTTGAATTCTCGTTATTTTTAATAAGTCCCTTTTTTTGAAACTACAGTGAACTCAAATCTTGAATCTGAACAAATTTCAAAATCTAGTTCTTTATCTCCTATTTAATAAACTTCCTATATTGCTTAACTAACCTTTAATTTTTGGTCCAATTATTGTCAGATTATTCCTTGATACTAAATCAGCTTTTAATGGTTTTATCCGTATTGTTTACTAGCTTCCATTTTTTTGCAAGAAGAATTTTTACTTCTTGCCAATATGAACAATTTCCCACAGAATTTTGTATGAAACTATAAACAGAACTTTTAGACATTTATATACTATACTTAATGACTTTGAATATTAAGGGAAAGTAGCTGAATTGTGTATATCTTTTAGTTGTGTACAAATTATTTGTCTGATAAATTGGCAGATGGCATTTATAATTTTATTTTTACTGTGTTTCATCTTCAGTAGTAGAGTTGAGGGAGAAAAAATTAATTATATATAATTTCCCGTGGACATAAATGTTTTATTTCAGATAACATTTATGAATAGGTTGCCTTTGAGGTTTTCAGGATAATTGAAGAATTATAGTTGAGTTGGCATTTAGTGATCACTCAATATACATTAGCCTATAATTTCTTAGGGTTTCTATCTGCCATTCTATGATTGTGTTGGAGATTCCACACACCACCCCTCCAGTTGGTGATTCGCTAGAAGGACTCACAAGACTGAACACATAGTAAAGATCTCTTAGAGTGAAAAGATACAAAGCAAAAACTAACGAAAGAGAAAGACACATGGGATTAAATCTGGAGGGAACCATACACAAGCTTCCAAGAGTATTCTGTCATTGGTCACAGGGAATGTGCTTAATTTCTCCAGCAATGAGTTGTTGCAACACACATGAAATGTGTTAAGGAGAAACTCAGTGCCTGGGGTTTAATGGGGGCTAGTCATGTGGGCATCTTCTGTCTAGTACATACCGAGATTCTAGACTCGCAGAAGCAAAGCAGGTATCAGCATAAAACACATTGATAGTACTAATAGTTGAGACACAAAGACTCCATCTTATCAGGGAATAAGAACCCTCTTAAATCGGGGAATAATGGGAACCCTTTTAAAATCCTACATCCTTAGATGCCAGCTCAGGGCCAGCCTTGCAAGCAGGCCTTTCTAAAGATAGCAGTCTTAGACCTACTATGTTAACTCTTTCTCTGCATAAAAGGGATTATATTTTATACAACGTTTTTAAAATTGTCATTACTATGATCATCTCAGAGGAGTTTGGTCTACTAGGAAGTTTTGTCAGAGAATCATACATTTAAATGGAATCTCTGAGACACATGTGTTGCCCTTCAGTTTAATTTTTAAAGGAATTTTTAAGATGAATTTGTTTCATTCAGACTTTCATACCTTTAAGAGCAAGAGTACTTTTATGAATTATAAAACAAAATTTTCTGTGCTACATTTAGTGTCACTCCTGGAGATGCTGTTAATAATAGCTGAAAGTGCCTGAGGTCTTTTTACTATTGATCCTTGTGGAAGATGGAATGTTTTAAGAATTTTTGTGTCTTAAATTTTTGAGTTGTATACTTCTGATAGCCAAAGTGTATGTATAGTAATGAGGAAGATGCTACTAGACTTAAATATTACCATTTTGGAAAAAATGGTGGTAATAATTATATAAACATTTTTTTCCTCATAGACTAATAAAGTTGAAATAAAGAAGTAAAACTAGATTTCTTTACTAGATTTAAATCAAAGATGCTTCTTTTCTTTTACTCTTCTTATGTAATGTATGCCACTTCATTAATGAGTAATGTGTTGGATGTGAAGTTTGTAATAGTCAAAATTTATTGGATCATATAAATTTAGATTCTTGTTGAAAATTCATATACTTTATGAGATTTAGTATTATAAAAATAAAGTTTTCTTTGAAATAATGTATCTATGCTAATTTGTTTAAGAATTTGTTATAGACTTTTGCAATTTAAGAAATTTTGAAATGTATTATTTATAAAAATTAACATGTGATTTTAAAACTTAAATAATTTATAGTAATGAAATGGTCCTGCTTCAGAAAAAGGTATTTAAATTATAAATTATGATTGTGATAATTCTTAAGTCTCTTTCATATTATTTTGATTTTATTTGCAGGTCCTAATCTACCCATGGCAACAGTTGACATAAAAAATCCAGAAATTACAACAAATAGATTTTATGGTCCACAAATCAACAACATCTCCCATACCAAAGAAAAGAAAAAAGGAAAAGCTAAAAAGAAGAGGTTAACTAAGGCAGATATTGGAACACCAAGCAATTTCCAGTAATGCAGTTCTTTTATTATTCTTACCTTTACTTTTGATTTATTCATTTCTGCTCTTTTTTAAAATTGTTAGAAAATTCTGTTTTCTTTTTGGGAGACCCCTTACATTTATCACGTGCATACCTTCAGCTATAATTTTGTTGTTGGAGTTTTTAAATGCTATTGATCAATAGACTTTTTATGAATCTTAGTTTATTTATTTTTCCACCTATCAGAAAAGAAAAATTAGAGTTGTTTTTTCAATTAATTGTTGGACATGAAAATGAAATCTCACTTTTCCCTATAAATGATATTTGGAAATTACCTGAAGGCATTGTCCTATTCTGTTTGGACTGCTAACAGAATACTATAGACTGGATAGCTGATAAAGAACGGAAATTTATTTCTCACAGTTCTGGAGGCTGTAAAGAGGCAGGCAAGATTTATTTAGTGTCTTATAAAATCCCACTGCTTAGTTCATTGCCATCTTCTCGTTGTGTCCTCACATGTTGGAAGAGGGCGAGAGAGCTCTCCAGGCCTCTTTCTTAATGGCACCAATCCTATTCTTGGGGAATCCACCTTCATGACCTGATTACCTCCTCAAATCCTCATCTCCAGGAATTATCACATTGGGATTAGATCTCAAGATAGGAATTTTTGGAAAACACACTCAGTCTGTTGTAGGCATCAAACCTTTGATATTCATTTGATGTATTTCAAGCATTCTCATGTGCATTACTTCATTTCTTCATTATAGAATTCCTGTCCTCTTATTCGTGTAATACTTGTGTTCTTATGCTAGTTTGACGGTTAAGGAAATGGATGCTCAGAAAGATTGTGCAAAAATGTTAAGGCTCAGTTAATAGTGGAGCTGGGGCTAGAATCCTGGTCTCTTGACTACTTATACTTTTTTCCCCTGAAAATGATTATGTCTATGAGAACCATTAGTTCGGGTGAAAAATTCACTGATTGGGTTGGATTTCATGTATGTTATGTTTTTAATGTCACTTACACATTTTTTTTTTTTCTGTTTTTTTCTCTCTGCTACTTTAGGCACATTGGACATGTGGGTTGGGATCCGAATACTGGCTTTGATGTAAGTTATTTTCAAGCCATAAGTGTTATTACTTTAAATATGTGGGAATGTCATGTCCTACCTTTAGACTTTTATTCTTATACATTTTTGTCAGTTCTAGTTTTTGGTTGAATGTGCTTATATTTATGTTCATATTCCACTGAGGTTTGAAATCATATATTGTTCTATCATTGATGGCTAAGTCTCTAAAGGGAGTTGTTGTTTTTTTTTAACTCTTTGGCCTTAACTACTATAATATGAAATCTCTATGTTTTGAAAGCAAAGAGGAGAAAATTGTTTCTGCAGAGTGATCATTTGAGGGGAATATAAGCCAAATTACTTGAAAGTACTGTAGTCACATTCTGAATATCCAAAAATTGTCTAGATCTTTTTATTCTATTACTATTTTTGGTGATTTCATCATTCATTAATTTATAGCGTTTGAGCAAAATGGTTGAAAATCGGTTACCTAAGTATATGTATTTAACATTTGACTGATAATCAGGGTTTGGAAAAATTATGTTGAAAAGAAATACTATTTGTGATTAGAATCAAAAATTATTTTGGTTACTTTTTTATTAATAGAACTACAGTGTTAGCACCACAATATTAAAAAAAAAAAAAAAAAACTTTATTTTTTATATTATGGTATAGCCAGTTAACAAACAGTGTTGTGATAGTTTGAGGTGAACAGTGACGGGACTCAGCCATGCATGTACATATACCCACTCTCCCCCAAGGGCTTCCTAGGTGGTTCTAGTGGTAAAGAACCTGCCTGCCAATGCAAGAGACATAGGAAATGTGAGTTTGATACCTGAGTTGAGAAGATCCCTGGAGAAGGGCATGGCAACCCACTCCAGTATTCTTGCTTGGAGAATCACATGGACAGAGGAGCTTGGCAGGCTACAGTCCATGGGGTCACAAAGAGTCAGACACGACAGAAGCAACTTAGCATGCACATTCTCTCCCAAACTCCTCTCCCATCCAGGCTGCCACGTAACATCAAGCAGGTGTGCTATAGAGTAGGTCCTTGTTAGTTAAGCATTTTAAATATAGCAGTGGATACATTCCCATTCCCAAATCCCTAATCATCCCTTCCCTTCACCCTTTCCCCTGGCAACCATAAGTTCCTTCTCTAAGTCTGTAAGCCTTCTGCTTTTTTGTAAGTAGTTCAGTTGTATCATTTCTTTTTAGATTCCACATATAAGGGATGTCATATGATATTTCTCCTTCTCTATTTGCTCTCCTTCAGTCAGTAGGACACTCTCTAGGTCCATTTGTGTTGCTGCAAATGGCACTATTTCATCCTTTTTAATGGCTGAGTAATATTCTATTGTATACATGCACCACTTCTTCTTTTCTCCATCCCTGTCACTTGACTTTGAGGTTGTCTCCATGCCTTGTCATAAACAGCACCACAGTGTTTTTGAATGCCTCTTTGTGTTGGGCATTTTACAGGGTACTTGGGTTATAAAGAGGTACTTGACCTCAAATTTTGGAATAGATTTAATAATACTTTTTGTGGTTATTTGTGATCATATATAAATCTTATTTAGGACAAGGTAGAATAGATGAACTTTAAAATGTTTCAGTCATGAAGGGATTGGTAAAAATCTAAATAAGATGCTTACTTTACAAAGGTAGGAAACAGATAACATAAAATATAAAACCTATTCTTTGTTCTTATCTTCTGTTTTTTATAAGATATTTACTTAACATATAAATATTTCTAACTATATTAAAAATTTATAAACATAAAAGAAAGTAATTTCATAAAAGGCACAGATAAGAGAATAAAATTTCAACTTGCTGGATTGGAGATAGATGTTATAATTAGCAGTTATTTTATCTGTTGTAGCTGAATAATTTGGATCCAGAATTGAAGAATCTTTTTGATATGTGTGGAATCTCAGAGGCACAACTTAAAGACAGAGAAACATCAAAAGTTATATATGACTTCATTGAAAAAACAGGAGGTGTTGAAGCTGTTAAAAATGAACTACGAAGGCAAGGTAACTTTTATTTCTGTTCAGGCATTCTGACTATTTTTCCTTTGAATCTTTTGAGGTCAGTTGCACAGATGATAGCTACATATGTTCATGTGAACCTTCCTTAAGCAGAATGTTGTTATTTATGGGATAACTTGTTTAGCCCCAGTGTACTATATTTTACATTATTTAAGTATAACTAAAAAACTTGTCAAGGCTTTTCTAACTATTTAAAAGTCTTATATTAAATTCATGAAAATTCATACAAAGTATTCTGGCTATTTGGTTTTAGAATAAAAAAGTATAGTTGCATATTTCACTTAGTAAATGTTAGAGACCACTATCGAAGTTGCATTTATTACAATTAGAAGTAGTAATTTAAATGTAATTATGAATTCTATAATGTATAATAAGCATTTTTAGAATATAAATAATGCAAAATCTGTTTATTTTGAAATTTTTTTCTTAGCTAAAATATAATACTTGCCATTTGGTACCTGAGAACACAAATAACTTGCACCTTTTTAAGATCTGATATTTTATTTAAATCACCATGTTTTTTGGTCATATCTTAATAATTGTCACAATTAAATGTAAATACAGTTAACTCTGAGTTTTCCACTATGACTGTTACCTCTTTGCCAGTTTATTCATTTGCGGCTACTTTTCTTCCTCCTTTTTGCATACTCGTGATAAGACAGTGTAGCAAAACAAAAGCTTCAGATAATCAAAGCATTCTTTTGAAGATTTAACTGACATTTTAAATTAGGTATTTGACCTACCTGTATCTTTTTCACTGCTGGTGTTCATTGATTCGTTCATTCATATATTCAGTAAACATTATTATGTTGGCACTAGTCTCTACTCAGGATATTTAGATACAAAGATGGTTTCTGCCCTCAGAAATCTTACTATCTATTGTGACAACAGATAATGTAAACAATCATACAGTCATAATTGCTGTGGAAACACAATGCTAATTCCACTGAAAACGGTATGATGATGTTTTATCTTATTTTGTGAAAAAAATCACATTTCCAAATTGTATGGATTTTTAATAAAAACATCTGGGCAACCTGGTTTTTAAATGCTGCCAAAATAAGTCATGGTTACAATTAGTGTGCGAATGATGGAGGTCTTGAGGACCTAGTTTGTTCCTTGACTCTCTTTTTCTCCACTGTTACCACTCACCTTCATCTTACACCAGATGATGCTCAGGCTCTCTCTGAACTGTCTGAATTTGTAAGTTTATAAATACTCTTGGCATTTATTAGACAGTCCATATTGCTGGCCTCTCACCTGAATATCTGTAACTGAGAGTGGTCTGTATTAACTTGATTTTGGGTTTTTTTACTTTCTTATTACTTCTTTTTATTCTAGCTGCTTTTAAAATATCAAATTAGGCAAAGTCCTCAATTGAATTACCTAAAGCAAAGGAAAAAATTCACAGGCATTACAAAAAATACACTTCAGGAACTTAATACTCAAGATTCTTATACTCAAGAATCTTAACTCCCAGTGTGGAACTTCTTAGACACCCAAGAATGATTTTATAGAAGATACATTTTTTAAGAGGAAGAATAAAAAGATTATGATTTATTATGGAAATGTTTCCTTGGCAAAGCATATAGTGCGTTCAGAAGTATGAAAAAAACAGGGAGAAGTTTATGAAGTTGTCATAAAAATAGGTTTTATAAGATCTGACTCAAATTTTTTGAAATTATTTTGTAAAATTATGTAATCAGGCTTGTAAAAAGTGGTAAACCTTATCATTTCCAGTATATCTTTTTGTGTATCTGTGCAGTTGTTTGAAGTCCATTAATTTATAATAAATAATCTGCTCTTTAGGTCCACCACAATGGAGTGGTATGTATGGGGGATGTTATTTGACCCAGTGTTATGCATGTGTTTATTTTCAAAGAAGCTATAACTCATTTATCCTGCCTCCAAAACTAATATCCAGTAAGGTTTTCTTCCCTCTATGCAAACTAATGTTTGGGTTATATAGATGCTAAAGTAAGAAAGGAAATTTATTTCTATGAGTCAGAGTTCATTTTTGTCTGTAATTTAATTTTTTTGAAATTCTGTGGGTTACCTCTTACAGCATGTCTTTCGTTTTTATTATTACTTATTATACTTATTTTTAGTGATTGGTTTTTACACTTGGCATTATTTCAATAACCTACATAAAATATACTTATATTTTTACATTAATTTGGGGCAGTGGGAGGACTAAACATAAACATGCAGTTGGGTAAAGGACAACTCAGGGAGTTGTCATTATTCCCATAAATTTAAATCTGTGTTGAATAATGTATGCCTGGTTTGCTTAATCCTGATGAGAGTGCATGAGAGCAGTTCTTCAAAGTGTTTCCTGAATTCTGTAACACATTTCTTTTAAATATCAATTTATTTGTATTGTTTATAATTTCTGCTTATAATTCCCTTAAATATCAAATATCTAGCGTTATCTACTGCTTACTCTTCATTTGATCTGAAATAATTATTTTTAAGTATATCAGCTTTTCGTTACAGTGTACCATCAAGATGAGGTTTTTTTCTGGAAGCTTCAGTCTTTCTTCCTTTCTCACTAAGCTTTGATAGTAAGAACAGTTTGATTTGTTTAACTTTTGTGTCATGCTTTTTATTTACTAATTAAATATCTAAGAACTATCATTGTCATTCTGAATCTGGTGTTTGTGGTGACTCAAGAGTTTTGAAAACCTGTAGGCCTTGAGACTTTCTCATAGTGGTGTGTGGTGTCTGCCCAGTAGACATTTTTGTGCATGTGAACCTAGCTAATGTTATGCCATCTCTCCTCTCTTCTCCTGTCTTAATTCCTTCATATTTTTACCTTGGGATATGGCATATCTTTGGCATACTTTCCTTTTTATGTAGTCATAGTACAGATTATAAAAATAGAAAGGTGGTAATAGACGTTTTCCTCACGAAAGTATAGAGAGATTTCCAGTCACTTTTCAGAGAATAGAAATGCTGAACTTTTGCAGTACCCAAATTTGGTACAGCTGATAATTTATTCACTATAAATTAATGCTCTCCCCTTGCCTGAGCAGTAATTTCATGTCTCTTTGAATGATTATTAGCTGAATCCCAAATTATTCCAATCAGTGTGCTTACTCCCAGTTCAAAAGAACTTTATTCTCTCTACTGAAGAGATTGTTCATTGTACTTGGAAGATTATGGTTCCAGAGTCCTTGGCGAAACCACAGGAAATGATTGACTAACAATACAGTTTTTGTAGTAGAATAGAGTGAGTCCTTTTCCTCTTGATTAGCAAACAATTAAATCGTTAAAAAGACTAGTTCTGATAAATATCATTGATTTTTGAAATGCAAGACTTAAATTGATTAAAATGAAATCTTTGTATCTGCTTGGAGGATTTGATGTACTCTCTTATTCAGGGGGTATACATAATGTACCTTTACCATATTCTCTTGGTTTTACTGTTATTACAAAATATGTTGGAAAAAGACTGGTCTTAGCAAGTTTGTCTCCTTGCTTTGGATCTGATGAGAAAATTGGGTGAACCTTAGCTGCAGCAGCAGCAGCATGCCTTGAGTGTAAATAATGGGCACTCCCCTCAGTGGTGGCTTGTATCCAAGGAGGATGACTCTCCTGTTTGCTGCTCCGTGTTTCCAGTTTTAAAAGTCTCTGAATCAGGAGACAATACCCCTGTGAGCCTTGCCTTACTGTCTGTTTCATCTCACATTTATGACCACATTTGATAACATATTTCATAGCATATTCCCTGTGATTGTCTCACATGAAATCAGAAAATAGTGTTTGACTTTTTTTTGAAATGAGGGTTCTTTTTTCCTCTTGGTATCATTGCCTTTTTGAGCCTAATCCTATTATTTGAAATTAAGGTGGGTATTTGTATAGACTGCAGAACTATCCATCAGGAATATATTAGTTTGTACCAGTAAATATAAAAAGCTTTATTCCTTAAAAAAAGTTATTTTTTTTCTACTTTTTAATGAAAAAAATAATGAAGTTTATTATTCTGTAAATTTGTGTATGCTGTTGTTAAAATCATGCCTCTGGAAATGTAATAAATTTATACTTTGAATTTCTCTGTTTTAACTTACACTTTACCTTTCGTAAAATAAGAATGTATATATTATTACTACCAGAGTAATGTTAATATTTTACTACTAACTTGAATTTTGCAGTGTTTAGAAATTTTCAATTTGTTAGTGTCTCCTGAAGAAGTGGTTGAACATTTCATCTGAGCAACTAGCCTCCCTACTGCCATTGCTAGAATTACACTATATCTATCACTATATTATATATTTATTATGTATTTATTACATATTATGTATTCTTATATACCCTATAAACACAAAAATAGAGGACATTATAAATTACAAATGTAAGTTAGGTGACAAAGGTTTACATTTTAAAAGAAAAAGTATTTGAGTTTAGCTCAGATTAACTTGAATAAATTCTAACAGATTATATATACTACATTAGCTGTTTAATTCTGAATGTAAATTAACTGTATAGAACAGCTAACTATACTTGATTCTTTAAAGAGGAAAAGTAACCATTTTTATTAAAATGTAAAATGATGCTTATTGACCAAAATGTTTAATTTCATTGTTAAAGTTTTATTATTATTATATAAAAATGTGTTTATTCCCTCACCTTGAGAAGTGGTGCTGATTTCTAACAACTAAATTCTACTACTTTAGTGAATATTTTTTCAAGACCAGGAAAGTGATCTTGAGGCTGAGGATTCCCAAATTATTGGGAATTATAAGATATCAGAATTATAAGATATCATCTTTGCTCACATAGCTTTGTAAAATAAAATACAAAGATGAGGCCTTTTTTCCTCATACTGTTTTAATACATGTTGAAATATGTTGCTTTTTCAATATAATGTTTGTGGGGGGAAAAAAGCATGCTTTCTTTTTTTCTGTTTGTATTTCAGCACCACCACCTCCACCACCATCAAGGGGAGGGCCGCCTCCTCCTCCCCCGCCGCCACATAGCTCGGGCCCTCCTCCCCCGCCTGCCAGGGGAAGAGGGGCTCCTCCTCCACCACCTTCAAGAGCTCCCACAGCTGCCCCGCCACCGCCGCCTCCATCCAGGCCAGGTGTGGGTGTCCCTCCGCCACCGCCAAACAGGATGTACCCGCCCCCGCTTCCGGCTCTGCCCTCCTCCGCACCCTCAGGGCCCCCGCCACCGCCTCCACCCCTGTCAGTGAGCGGGTGCGCGGCACCACCCCCGCCGCCGCCGCCGCCGCCGCCCCCAGGGCCGCCGCCTCCCCCTGGCCTCCCTTCTGACGGCGACCACCAAGTTCCGACTCCTGCAGGAAGCAAAGCAGCTCTTTTAGATCAAATTAGAGAGGGTGCTCAGCTTAAAAAAGTGGAACAGAACAGTCGGCCGGTGTCCTGCTCGGGAAGGGATGCACTTTTAGACCAGATACGACAGGGTATTCAACTGAAATCTGTAAGTAATCCATTCTTTTCAATCTGGACTATCTGTCTTCATGGAATTTTAAAGTAATTATAAGACGTCTTTGGAAAGAATTTCTTTTTTTTTACTTTGTATCTTGGCATTTTTTTTTTAACCCTATGAGTTTCTGATATTTTTAATACCATAAAATGCATACATTTATACCTTTACCTGTGTAACCTATATTTCTGTATCAAAAGTACCACCCCAGAAAGTTCCCTCATGCCTCTCTCCCTTCTCAAAAAGAATCACCAATCCGATTTCTGTCACCATAGTTTGTTTACCTATTATAGAACTTCATAAAGAGAATATTGCACTATGTTCGAAATTCATTGTTCTAGACTTTTAAATGAAATTTAATTGAGAGAAAAATCTCTATTAAAACTACACAGAAGTAAAAGTAGCCATATTGAAACCAATCGTAATCATATTGGTAAAGTCAGACCATTAACTTTATGAAAACTAAACTATATTTTAAAGTTTCTGTCTGAAATTTAGATTAGTAGAGAATCAGACTCCACAGAGAATTGAAAGAATTTCTGTAGTGATGGCAGATAATTTTGGATTCTCTGAGTTGGATGAGGTCATCATTTAACCTTCTTCTAGAGCAGGGTTTCCCTGGTGACTCAGACGGTAAAGCGTGTATGCCTGCAATGTGAGAGACCCAGGTTCGATGCCTGGGTCGGGAAGATCCTCTGGAGAAGGAAATGGCAGCCCACTCCAGGACCCTTGCCTAGAAAATCCCTTGGACAGAGAAGCCTGGTATGCTATAGTCCATGGGGTCACGCGAAGAGTCAGACGCAAGTGAGCGACTTCACTTTCACTTTCACTTAGAGCAGAGGTTACCAAACTTTTTTCTTTAAGGGACTAGATAGTAAACATTTTAGGCTTGCAGACCCATATAACTTGTTACAGCTGCTCAGCTGTGCTGTTTTACCACAGATGCAACAGCTGTACATGCACTGTGGAAGCAGCCATAGATAGCACGTAAATGAATGGACATGGTTGTGTTCTATAAAGCTGTATTTATGGACACTGAAA
Source organism: Dama dama (assembly GCF_033118175.1). Lineage (NCBI taxonomy): Eukaryota > Metazoa > Chordata > Mammalia > Artiodactyla > Cervidae > Dama > Dama dama. The sequence goes on along the minus strand of NC_083698.1, from coordinate 83,861,583 downwards.
TTTGAATTTCATATAATTTGCACATATCACAAATATTCTTTCATTTTTGTTTTCTTTCAACCATTTAAAAGTGTAAAAATCATTCTTAGCTTTAAGAAAGTTATACAAAAAGATGAGACAGACTAGATTTGGCCCATGCAGTAGTTTCCTGACTCCTGACCTAAAGCCTAAGCTACCTAACATTCATATGCTTCCTAAGAGACCTTTATATGTGGTCTCTCAGTTCTTGGAGGATTTTTCTGCAGGACTTCAGACAGGTTACAGATGATAGCTTTTTCTATGAAGTAAATGGAACTAAAAGAGATTTGTAATGGAAAATTACTTTGCAGTATGTAGAGAATTATAACTTCCTAAATCCTAGAAACTATCTAGGAAGGAAATGACAGGGAATACAACTAACTGAAGGCATTTAAACATTAGCATAGCACAGATTTAAGAAACTTCCAGTCTTTAAAATGTGTTTAGATCTTTTCTTAACATGTGTTCAGAATGATACTTAGATCAACCTCTGAACAATCAACTGTTCCCTCTTCCCATTTACTTCTGACTAAAGGTTTCTCAGGAACTTTGAATGGTTGTTAGTGGGCAGAATTATTGTCAAAATGACCACAGCCCAGATGAAAAGCAGATTTTAATGGGGCTGTACCCTTTAGAATTTCAGATAAATATGTTGACCCTTGGACAACATGGGAGTTCTGGGTACCAGCCCCGTGAGCAGCCAGATGTGTGTATAACTTTTGACTCCCCCAAAACTTAATTACTAATGGCCTGTTGTTATCTGGAAGCCTTAGAATAATATAAAAATAAACATATTTTGTATATTTTATATATATTATACTATATACTATATTCTTAAAGTAAGCTAGAGAAGAGAAAGGTTGAGAAAATACATTTACAGTACTGAATTGGATTTATTAATACTATAACTTTACATCATCCTGTTCACAAGATGAATAGTCTGTTAGTACCTACATCAGTATTGGTCAATATTCTTATATAATGCTAGATGTTATATGTAATACACTAGACATTGAAAATGAAAATATGAGAAATTTATAGTTATTTACAGGTATAACAATTCATACATTGATAGCAATAATGATTGCTTTATGGTAGCCTAGTATATTCAATATTATTGCTTCACTGTAGCTAACCTACATGCTAATGAATGAATCATAAAATTTTATGGCATATATTATTACAGTCATATTCTTAATACTGTATTGGAAACATTGTTATTTTTTTTCAAAACCATTTACCTGTGATGATAGGCAGCTACACAGTTTCTCCAGTTACGAGAGGCATACCGTATGGTGACATAACTCAATCTTATACACTGTGTCCTACATGATGAATACTTAGGCGATGTTGACACGAAAATATTTCATACAGTTCTCGCCATGTAGTCTTAGATTTTCACAAAAAGGCACACTTACACAACAGATAAGTTTGTTTTATTAACTGTATGGCATGATCAGTTCAGTTCAGTCGCTCAGTCGGGTCCAACTCTTTGCGACCCCATGGAGTGCAGCACACCAGGCTTCCTGTCCATCACCAACTCCCGGAGCTTGCTCAACTCATGTCCATGGAGTTGGTGATGCCATCGAACCATTTCATCCTCTGTCATCCCCTTCTCCTCCTGCCTTCAATCTTTCCTAGCATCACAGTCTTTTCCAGTGAGTCAATTCTTCTCATCAGGAGGCCAAAGTATTGAAGTCTGAGCTTCAGCATCAGTCTTTCCAATGAATATTCAGGACTGATTTCCTTTAGGATTGATTGGTTTGATCTCTTTGCTGTCCAAAGGACTCTCAGTAGTCTTCCCCAACCCCAACACCACAGTTCAAAAGCATCAATTCTTCAACGCTCAGCTTTCTCTATAGTCCAATTCTCACATCCATACATGACTACTGGAAAAACCATAGCTTTGACTAGACGGACCTTTGTTGGCAAAGTAATCTCTCTGCTTTTTAATATGCTGTCTAGGTTAGTCATAGCTTTTCTTCCAAAGAGCAGGCGTTAATTTCGTGCCTGCAGTCACCATCTGCAGTGATTTTGGAGCCCTCCAAAATAAAATCTGTCACTGTTTCCATTGTTTACTCATCTTTTTGCCATGATGTGATGGGACTGGATGCCATGATCTTTTTTTGAATGTTGAGTTTTAAGCCAGCTTTTTCACTCTCCTCTTTCACTTTCATCAGTAGGCTCTTTAGTTCTTCTTCGCTTTCTGCCATAAGGGTGGTGTCATCTGCATATCTGAGGTTTTTGATATTTGTCCCAGCAATCTTGATTCCAGCTTGTGCTTCATCCAGCCCGGCATTTTGCATGATGTACTCTGCATATAAGTTAAATAAGCAGGGTGACAGTATACAGCCTTGACATACTCCTTTCCCGATTTGCAGCCAATCTGTTGTTCTATGTCCGGTTCTAACAGTTGCTTCTTGACCTGCATACAGATTTCTCAGGAGGCAGGTCAGGTGATCTGGTATTCACTTCTCTTTAAGAATTTTCTACAGTTTATTGTGATCCATACAGTCAATGGCTTTGGCGTAGTCAATAAAGCAGAAGTGGATGTGTTTCTGGAACTCTCTTGCTTTTTCGATGATCCAACGGATGTTGGCAATTTGATCTCTGGTTCCTTTGCATTTTCTGTATCCAGCTTGAACATCTGGAAGTTCACGGTTTATGTACCATTGAAGCCTAGCTTTGAGAATTTTGAGTGTTACTTTGCTAGTATGTGAGATGAGTCCAGTTGTGTGGTAGTTTGAACACTCTTTGGCATTGCCTACGTTTGGGATTGGAATGAAAGCTGATCTTTTCCAGTCCTGTGGCCACTGCTGAGTTTTCCAAATTTGTTGGCATATTGAGTGCAGTACTTACACAGCATTATCTTTTAGGATTTTAAGTAGCTTAACTGGAATTCCATCACCCCCACTAGCTTTGTTCGTAGTGATGCTTCCTAAGGCTCACTTGACTTCACATTCCAGGATGTCTGGCTCTAGGTGACTGATCACACCGTTGTGGTTATCTGGGTCATTAAGATCTATTTTGTGTAGTTCTTCTGTGTATTGTTGCCACCTCTTCATAATATCTTCTACTTCTGTTAGGTCCATACCATTTCTGTCCTTTGTTGTGCCCATCTTTGCATGAAAAGCTCCCTTGGTATCTCTAATTTTCTTGAAGAGATCTCTAGTCTTTCCCATTCTATTGTTTTCCTCTATTTCTTTGCATTGATCACTGAGGAAGGCTTTCTTATCTCTCCTTGCTGTTCTTTGGAACTCTGTGTGATGATGGCATAATGATTACTGTTTATTAAAGTGGAAGTGGATCATCACAAAGGTCTTCATCATTGTTGTCTTCACACTGAGTAGGCTGAGGAGGAGAAAGAGGGGTTGGTCTCCTACACCTAACTGCAGTGATAGCTTCATGAATTTATTGTTCTTTTTTCTTTATGATCCTTAATGCTGGATTCATTTATCCTTAAATGGTGGGCAGCTGCAGACCTCATTCTATAGAACATATCACACAATTCAGTGTTTTCTTGTAATGTCATGACTTTTCTCCCCTTCTTTGGAGCACTTCCCGCATTACCAGTGGCACTTCATATGGGTCCCATGGTTTTATTCAAGGATTGCAGTATTGCACTCAATCCAATGGAAAATACATGAGAACTACAAGAGAACATTTTTTACTGTAATGTACAGTTTACTGGGGAGACAAACTGCTCACACTAGTAGAATCACAGGGAGTTTCAAGTAGACAGATACTCATGCATGGCTCACTGATTAGCGACTGAATTAGAAGATATCTACAAAATTAGGGCAGTAGTACAGTGAGCACTGCCATTAATCTTATGCAGTTATGAGTTAAAACTGCATCTTTACATTTGTTTATATTTCTGTTAACAGGGAATGAATGGTGCCATGTATGTAGGATTTCCCAAAGTCCCTGTGTGTGCATAAGCTTTAATAAATTCTAACTTCTTACAATAGATTTGTGTATACTTTATGGTAGTAAATGGTAAAGTAGACCTGTATCTACACATGTTTTATGCATTTGTGACATGTCTAACTTTTTCTTAATTTTTTCATGTATTTGGGCAATGTGATTCATCTGTAAGTTTTTTCAGATGTAGAAGATCTTTAAAAAATGTTCCAATATATTTATTGGAAAAAATCTGCATATAAGTGGACCCATGCAATTCAAACTCATGTTATTCAAGGGTAGCTATGTGTATGTGTGTGATAATTATTTAGTATAGTTGTGCTATTTCATTTTTAATTATACCAATAACATACTTTTCTGTGGATACTATAAGTCCAGGGACAAAATTAACAAAATGAGTCTTTTGTATAAATGACTACTCATTTTAATCAAAGTGCACAGAGAGCAGTACTTTCTAAATTGCATTTTTTTTTTTTCCTTAGTTTCTACAAATTTCCTGTAGTCTCTTTTTTAATGGGGCTTCCCTTGTGGCTCAGCTGGTAAAGAAATCAGTCTGCAATGCAGAAGACCTGGGTTTGATCCCTGGGTTGGGAAGTTCCCCTGGAGAAGGGAAAGGCTACCCACTTCAGTATTTTGGCCTGGAGAATTCCATGGACTGTATAGTCCATGTGGTTGGAAAGAGTTGGGAGTGTTGAAATCAGGGGTTATTTTATAGAGAAATTAGATTTTAATAAGATCCTTTTTTCTGTTTTAATGAGACCGTTTATTGATAGGGCTTTTTTTTTTTTTAAAAAAAAAAAACTTTTTATTTTGTATTGGGGTATAGTCGATGAACAATGTTGTAGTAGTTTCAGATGAACAACGAAGGGACTCAGCCATACTTATACATGTATCCATTCTCCCCCAAGCCCCACTGCCATCCAAGCTGGCACATAACATTGAGCAGAGTTTCATGTGCTGTACAATAGGCCTCTGTTGGTTATCCATTTTAAATATAGCAGTGTGTACATGACCTTCCCAAAGACCCTAACCGTTAGGTACCCCGGCATCTATAAGTTGATTTTCTAAGTCTGTGAGTCTCTTTAATGAGACCCTTTGATATTGATTTTTTTTTTTCCCTAAATGTAGTTTATATTAGATAAAGTAAACAGTACTTTAATTGGGAAAAGTTAGTTGCCTTGTGAGGTACATTTTGAAGGCTACCCATCTGATCTCCTTAATGAGAAGTTTCACATACATGAGAAGGAAGGTTCATTTTGAATTAGAGTATATATATTGTCTATTATACATATTTATATTATAACTTTATATTAAATATAAAATTTAAAATTATAAAGCTTATTAGCGAAGCTGAATTTTTCAGGAAAATGTAAGTCTCTTTAAATGCTCTTAGATATCTTAAAATGTGCTTCTCACCTAGTAACTCTAGGAGTCTAAATATGTGCTCAGTTTTACAGAACAATATCCTTTGATAACTGTTTTAAAGTTTCTTACCAGCCAAGGTTTTGTGTGTTAGAATGAACAGAAGTAACCCAACTTCAAGGGCAAGTAGCAGAAAGTTTGATTTTTAATCTAAATTTGGAAATCTATTGATGGCCTATGCATTAAGAATAGGAAATATATCTTACATAAGTCTTTTAAAGCAGCAATTTTGTGTTTGTTTGTTTGTTTTTTCTTAATTCAGTTAATCCTATCATGGGTTTGATTGTTTGCTTTTTTAGTTTTATTTGTTTTAAAATAATGAAGTGCTTATAAGAGAGAAGGATTTTCTGGAGACAGAGACTTTCTGCTGAGAATGTATTACTCAGTTTTGCTAACTTTCCTTTCCAAGGTAACTGATGCCCCAGAGTCTACACCACCAGCACCTGCACCCACTTCAGGAATTGTAGGTGCATTAATGGAGGTGATGCAGAAGAGGAGCAAAGCCATTCATTCTTCAGGTATGTTTGTGTGTGTGTATGTATAGTTAATAAATTTGAATATTTGAAGTTCTGTTTCTCTTTTTATTCTGTGACACAGTCTTTTCTAGATTTTCTTCCTGTTATTGAATACCTCATTGATGTAGGTTCTCAGACATATTTTAAGAAGTTGTCACTGTGACTAGTCTGTTTGAAGCTTAATGGATGCCATGTCATAACCATAAAATGGAAGAACAATTTTGGCAAAAATTGCAGTTTTGTTTCCCAAACCAGAAGTATTAATAGAATGCCTGGCAAACAACTTGTTAAAAAAGACTTGACATTCCTGTATCTCATTCCTGAGACATTCTTGTGACTTAAGAAATTTAGGTTTTCCTGATTTGTAAGAATTGGGACTGAGAAATGAGATAATTTATATTGTTTCTGGGGTGTGCCAAAGAACCCTAGTTTTTTTTTTCTCTTTTTTGTTTTTTCCCAAAACGTTATTTGAATAGTTTGTACTTGTGGTTATTAAACATGTGCACACCACCGTTAAATGAGCATCATTTTTAAAAGAGAAAGAATATGGGTTTTGCTGCGGTAATGGTTGAGATTTACTGAAGAGCATGATGTACTAGAAGCAGATCTTTGTTATTATTAAATCTATTATTTATTCTCTGTTGTGGACCTCAGTTCTCCAGTTTGTTATGTGGAGAGAATTCATAAATCAGATGATTGATATGAACAGCAAATTATTATGCAAATAACCAGCAGGTTGCTGAGCACATAGTAGGTGCTCAATAAATGTTGTTTTCCTCCTGTTTATTTCCCCTTAAGGATGTGGATATCTAAGATCCTTTAGCAACATTTGTTTTCCTTAAATAGGCATTTTCATTTCTATACTGTGCTAAAAGGTAGAATAAGCTAATTCATTCCACAAGTATTTATTGTGAAATAATAAGAAAAAAAGAAAAATCCCTGCCTTTCTGTAGCATGCATTCCAGTGAGAAAGAGAGAGACAATAAATAAAACAAATTAGAAAATATGTACTTTAAATAGTGATATGTACTAAGGGCTTCCCTGATAGCTCAGATGATAAAGGATCTGCCTGCAATGCGGGAGACCCGGGTTCAATCCCTGGATCGGGAAGATCCCTGGAGAAGGAAATAGCAACCCACTCCAGTATCCTTGCCTGGAGAATCCCATGGACGGAGGAGCCTGGTAGGCTACAGTCCATGGGGTTGCAAAGAGTTGGACACGACTGAGTGACTTCACTTTCACTATGGACAGAAAGTAAGCAGAAAAGGGAAAAGACTAACAGACTATGAGAGAGAATTTCATTTGTCATAGGATAATGAGGCTTACCTAAGATGTCATTTGAGAAAAGACACAAAGAAGTTCAGGGAGTAAACCTTGTAGAAAACAGGAAAGTATGTACAGCCAGTATAAACTCTCTGAGGTTGAGGAACAGTGCCAAGGTCAGTAGGGGTGGAACAAGAAGAAGAATAAAGAAGAAAGAGAAAAAAGAATAAGGAAGTAGTATGAGGTGGCAGGAAGCCAAGAGCAAGTCTTTGGAGGCCATGAATGTGGTGGGAAGCCACTGGAAGGTTCTTAGCAGAGTAATGAATAGCAGTGACCCAAGCTGGAGATGATGCAGGTTTGAATCAGATTGGTAGCTCCTGAGAAGTGGTTGGATACTAGTTATACTTTGAATGTGGATAACATTGGGTTTGTTGATGGATTGAAAACAAGGTTTGGGAAAAAAGGAGTGATGGATGAGTCTGAGGTTTTTGACCTGAGCAACTGAAAGAGTAAAGTTTTCATCAATAGAATGGGGAAAGATTTAGGAGGAGCAAGTTTGAAAGGAAAGATAGGAATTTGATTCTATACATATTGAATTTGAGACACTTACTAAAAATTTTAAAGTAGATGTCAAGTAGGCATTTGGTTATGAGTCGAATTCAGGGGCGAGATGTGCACTGTTAATGTCATCTGCATGTCGGGTACGGAACTGGATGGGATCATCAAAGAAGTGGGTGTATACAGAGAAGAGAAAGTCTAATAGAGTTTGGAGGACTGGCAAGTGTGGTATCTTAGAAGTCAAGGGAAGAAGTTTGAAGGAGAGTGGGGTGATCATCTGGGTCAGATGGGTGTGATGGGTCAAAAGCTGAGAACAGAATTGAGCATTAGCTTTAGGAGAAGGGAAAGGCTACCCACTCCAGTATTCTTACCTGGAGAATTCCATGGACTGTATAGTCCATGGGGTTGCAAAGAGTTGGACACAACTGAGCGATTTTCATGTCCAAGTTCACTTTTAGTGATAGTAGGTCCTTGGTGACTGGGAAGGAGCAGTGCCAGTGGGGTCAAGAGAGAACCAGGGGAGAAGAGGAGGTTGGGTATTGGGGTGCCTCCTCTGTTTCCTTTATGGAAACAGTGCTGATGCGGTTCCTACCTGTCACTGGAATTATAACTGAAATGGGCTAAACAATGTGCAAGTATATTTTTTTACAGCTTTTCTTGTGATATGTGTGTTGATTCAGAGAAAGTGAAATTTTACTTGCCCAGTCTGATTCTTTGCAACCCCATGGACTGTAACCCACCAGGCTCCTCCCTGCATGGAATTCTCGAGGAAAGAATACTGGAATGGGTAACCATTTACTTCTCCAAGGGATCTTCCCAACCCAGGGATTGAACCAGTTCTCCTTCATTGTGGACAGATTCCTTACCGTCTGAGTCACCAGGGAAGCCCCGTTGATTCAGAGAGATCAGCTCATGTGATTTTACACATAAGGAAGCACAGGTTGAAACTGGTTCCATAGAGATTAAGGAACTAGAATCCAATCTCCTTACTCCTGTTCTAATCTTCAGCTCACAATCAAATACTCTAGGTGTGTTTTATTGATTGATTTTAAACCATTTTAGTGACTGGATTCCTCCAGGTTGTGTTTTAGAAGTTGGATAGCAAGCGTTGTGTAATGTCCTTTTATTCGTATCTCTGTTTTACCTGTCTTACTGGTCCTCTCCTAGATGAAGATGAGGATGAAGACGAGGATGAAGATTTTGAGGATGATGATGAATGGGAAGACTGATCTATATATTATATATATATATTTTTAAGGTGAAATACTAAACACTACTTTCTGTCTATGGATTCTGTAAAATTATCATGTAAATGTTCTACCAATTTGCTGTATATTTTTGTTGCCTTTTTGCTTTTTTTTTTATTAATCTGTGCAATACCTCATTTAATCTGTAAGGGTTTGTCATAAGCCTCTGCAAAGCTACTCCCTGTGACTGTGTGCACGTTTACACCAGGATGCTCACTTGATTTGTGAGTGTTTTTCATTCCATCAACAAGGGAGTTTAAATATTATATGTGAGACTGACAAAAACCTTAATGTAATTTAGTTATAATGCCAGAAGGAAAACACTATTTTCATACCCTACTTTTTCTGTACCTAAATTTTCTTATTAAAATCTAGTATAGCACTACATTCTTTTTTAAGTGATGCAAATCTTAGTTTATTTAGCCCCTTCTTTTTGAACACATGCCACATGAATGTTGAAGCTGATAGATTGCACAGTTCTCTAGACATCACTACACTGATGCAGTTTCTCAGATTTTAGCAATATGCTCTATGTAAAATCACTACAGAGATGCTAGTTGGGAGAATGAGTAACACACCTCTTACAGCAATATTGCCTGTTGTACAGATCTGGTATTTGGAGGCTGGAATCATAAGGAGCCCTTGCATACCTAATACTTGACTGAGGTTATTTTTGTGTTATAGCAAATGTGGCAGGCTCTTTTTGGCAAAAATTTTTTAAAAGTATTTTTGGTATTATTTTGAAAGAAAAGTTAAAATGTTAAAGTTTAGGGAATCTTAGAGATAAGTCCATACTACATGAACTGAAGGAGGCTATACATTATGGTATTTGGTTAAATATACTATAAAAATCAGAACATTATAAAAATGAGGTGGGATTAAGTATTTTTATTTTGCAGTCTGTATGGATTCAGATATACCAACCATAGAAGTCTTACCTAGTTGGCAAAGGTATACCCTATAATGGTGAAACTATAATATGCTGGGTGGTTTTTTTTTGTTGTTTTGTTTTGTTTTTATAATTTCTCAAGGTTTTTGTCAAATGTCAGGTGAAGGGTTACCTTTTTCTTAAAAGATTGGTGGTCCCAGTGTCAAATTTCTTGGAACACAAAACCAAATGATAGATTTTTAAAAAGTAAAAATAAAACTTTACAACCTGTACATTTGTTATATATGCTACATGATGTGTTAAAATTAGGGTTTCCTTGCCTCTCTACAGTACACTAGTCTGCCTAAGGGTGATTGTTTCATATATATAGCATTAATTATCATACCTGCCTACTTTAAATTTTAGGTAGAAAAATGATCTGATTTAAATACAGACACCTATTTTTCTCACATTGAGTCATATACAGAATGTAGTTCCAAATGTATTTCATTACTATAGTCACAATATCCGACTAAAAATTAAGCTCTCTATAATTGTACCGACCAAAATCTAGTTATTGGCATGATCTTGACAGGCTGGACCTGCAAGATGTGGCTTGAATTTCAACCAGTTATTACATAATCTCTAGTGATCATGCATCTAGTTATCATAAATAATTTAAAAGGTTTTGTTGCTGAAAGCAGTAAGTGGTGCAGTACAATAGTTAAGTTATTCAGAGAATGTTACCTACCTTGCAGGAATAATTTAAGCTCATGGGAAAGATTCTAGACCTTTTGTTTCTTACGGAAAACAGTGCCCTCTGCTGCTAAAAACCTTTTTCTGCTTTTTTTGTGTGTGTGGCTTAATCTCTGTGGGTCTGGTGTGGATGAGGCTGGACAACAATTAACCAATAAAATTAGGAATTTGTGCAAATGGTAAATAGAACGTTTTAATTATTTTAAGTAATATTGATCATTTTCCTTTTTGTTTCTTTTAGACATTATGCAAATTTTTTACAATATCTTGGAAATATCTTTAATGCCAATTTAAGATATCTGTTCACTTTGGGGCAAGGAATGCAGGGTTTTCTAGCTAGCTTTGTTATGATAAAGATTTATCGGGAGCTGCTCTGAGCAGAGGATATCAAATCTTCGAATTGGAAACACAATTCTAAACATGTAAGATAGGTATAAAATTTGCCAATGGTAATTGAGTTTATTCTTTCTTCTTAAAGGGGGGAAAAAAAAGACTTTTGTTGTTGCACAGAGTCTAAATTAATATTGGTTGAAACACAGCAGCTGTGGGATTCAGTCCAGGCATGAAGACTAAATCCACTTTAGATGTAAAGGTTGCATGTTTTCAGTCCTCCACTGCCTCGCACCGTGGACAGCACTATACCTGTGCGTTGTCTGAAAGCTTCCCACATGCACTCCAGCTAAATGATTGTCTGATAGCCTTCGCGTTTAACAAACTAGCATGAGGCTTTTTATATCTAAACGCTATGTGATAGACAATTTCAGCTAGCCACATATTGTATGTATGAGATTCATAAAGACTTTCAATCATTCATTTCCATTTATCAACTGAAATTTTGTTTAGTATGTGAATTTTTTTTTTTTTGAAATGTGTAGTGAATAGGATGTTGCACTGGTGGCAATTCATCATGGAGCATAATAAAATTAATTTGACCCAAATAGTTTAAAATAGTGTGTTTTTATTTGTTTATTGAAAAGAGATTAAAATGGGTAAAAAAATAATTTCAAACAGTTTAGTAATGGATTCACAGCAGTGAATGGCAATGGTTGAAGTTTTCAGCCAACTGCATGAGGTTGGAGTGTGCCATTAAATAAACTTGGTGAGCAAAAGAATGTTACACCCTGTTCTGCTGGGAAACGTGACAGCCGCTCAGCTGTTCCCCCGGGAGCCACTGCTGTGGTATACAGAATGTTCACATTGCAAGGTCACATTGGAGCATGTGCACACCAAAAATGTGTTTCCCTAAATCAGAGTGATAGTGGAGTTCACTGGTAGTTTCAGCAAAAGCCGAATACAGTAGTTCGTGTGGAAGGAACTTAAATAGCTTTGATATCAAAGGTGGTGTTTACTTTTAAACAGGAAATTCAGTTTTTGATAAAAAGAATTTTCTGTTCTACTGACCCTGGCACAAGTGGGTGTCTGAAGATTAAGCTGAGTTGTGGAATCTGTTGTGTAGGATGCTACAAAATGCCTTCTAAAAGCATTAGTCTCATTTAAACATTTTCCATGATATGTCCTATTACAAATTTGTTTCTGTTATACAAATGTGAACCCTTAAGAATGTATTAACCACACTTTTAAAAAGTTTTTTAGAGAGAGAAGTACCTTAGAATTGCTCTTGTCACATTATATTTATCTAATCAATGAAGAAATTCCTGAAATTACGTACTCTGCTTTAGAAATGGAGTTCTTAAAGGACAACTATAGGGATAAGACCTATTATAGTACAATGGAAAATTCTTTATGGAAATTTTACTTAGCACACTTGCCTTGTTGACACTGTCACATCATACGTCCAAAGCATCATACTTTTTGTAATCTCTTGTTCTTTTATTCTTAGATTTTTTTTTTCCTTTAAGTGTGCTTTTTAGTGAAGCCACTAGAGAAAGGTATAATAACCTGGCTCTTATGAGTATGATGGGGAACTTACTTTGCAATTAATGTTAAGACTGTATCTTTTGTATGTGCTGCATGGCATCTTCCTTTGCCATGAGGGAACCCATTGAAAATTTTGGATTTATGAATAACAAATCTGGATAAATCAACAACAGCTTAAACTTTTTTTTTTTTTTAATTTATACCAGTGATCAGGTTTGCCTGATGGCTCAGATCGTAAAGAATCTGCCTGCAATGCAGGAAACCCATGTTCAATCCCTGGATTGAGAAGATTGCCCGAGAGGGAAATGGCAACCCACTCCAGTATTCTTGCCTGAAGAATTCCATGGACAGAGGAGCTTGTGAGGCTACAGTCCATGAAGTTGCAAAGAGTTGGACACAACTGAGTGACTATCACTCACTCAGCTAACTAAAAAAAAAAATGTTAATTTGCACCAGTGATCAATCTATTGATACATACATAGTATTACATTTTACACAAGTCCAGTGTAAATCTAAACCAACCATGTGTACCACTGTCAAGATCAGTCAAGATATGAATAACAATTACTTTGAGTGAAATATAACAGTAGCTTATAGGTGGTTTTTAGCTTAGGTGTTTGCGTATTGGGGCATTTCTGGTAAATTTGAAGTTCTCTCAATTTTTTAACGACTGCAAAAATTTCTTATACTTAGTAAGGAGTTTTTTAAATTTGTTAAGTACTACAGTTTTAGCAGTATCAAATTGCATTATGGAAATTGAAGTTCCATGTGTCATATTGGCATTTTTTAATCTTGAACTTGGTTGACATGTCTTGACCTAAATTCAGTTTTATCATCGTTCTTGCTAGATGTTTCAGGATTTTCATCAAGGCTAGCATCAATATCTCCTTATTTAAACTGATTATTAAAATTAAATATGTGATGGGCATTAAAATATAACAATCATCTCTGATCCCCTCCTTCCTTAAATCTAAAATACTTATATCACAACTGAAAAACAGTTGGAAGACCATCGAGTTATATCAAGCATATACTCATATCCTGGATGAGAGAGTATCTGGGGTAGTTGAGGGACTTGCCTGAGGCCCATTTGAGCCAAATATTAATAGTAGAAGCCAGATCTGTCTATTAAATCAGTTGCTCTTTGCATATACCATAATACTGTTTTATTCTTGTTTTCACTGTTTTTCTTAAGTTGTGGATAAATTGCAGATTTACCTTGTTTCTGGAAGATTTACGGCTACAAATTTCACCCTTTCTCATGTCAGCTGGGTGTTGATAAAAGCCTCTAGCATCCTGTTCCCGTCTTTGCCTAGTAAAGCTGGCTGGCTTTGAGGAGCGGGCCCCTGACGCTGAAGCATGTGATAGTATCTTGGCTCAGTGATGGCGGTCACCTTAACATTGTCCAAGCATGCAGTCAGCACAGGACACGTCTGTCATTTAGTACTGAGTTGAAAACAAACTGAGGATTTTATTCTACATCCAAGTTCTTTTCATTAGTTTCTTGTACATGGGCATTGCCTTTATTTAAACATAAGTATTTTGTAAACCCTTATGGTCAGTGGCCTGACAGAAAATTACTTTGAGAATGTATTAATCTTTGTGCCTAATTATCAGCCAACAGCTGTACTGTCAATTTAAAGACCAAGAGTTCTTCCAAGGAGCACAAGGACAAACTGGACACTTGAAATCCAACTTTTCGCTTCTCTTATTGTTGAGACAGAATTCTAACTCGGTTGCATGTACTTCACCTTTGCTGTAAAAGGGACAGGAAAATAAAATACATTTAGTATTTGTGGTGCTGAAAGAAATTAAGTGAAAGGAAAAGACATTATCATGTCCAGTTAACTTTAGGGAAATCAACAAAGCCCTAACATCAAATTCATAACGTCTAAATTCTGTAGTTGTCTGTTCAACAACTTGGGTCCTTAAATCAGCTTCCAGGCCTAAAAAGAAACAACCTTCCTTTTTTAAAAAAAAAAAAAAAAAATGAGTGGGAGTCTAAGGAGGCAGAGCATAGAAAAGAATTGTGTGTGTGTGTGTGTCTACTCAGAATTTGTGTCTACAGCCATTGTTTTTAAGACTGGGATTGAGAGAAAACTCAAGCAAGTAAAATTAAGTGGGTTCCAATCTCCGTTTTGAAGGATAATAACTAGTTAGGGAGAAACTGATGCAATAGAATATTTGGCTTCTGTTTGTTTATTGAGCAAGGATGTAAGTGTAAGGGCCAACTTCTTAGTTGTATATTCAACTAAGGCTCAATATAGTCCATTCAGATAGAAAATTTTTAACTTTCTTAAAGACATTGCCAAACTTTGCTGTGGGTATTTGCTGAAGGTTGTGATGTGGGTAACATTAATAGTTAAGTAATTATGAGAGTCTAATAAATTTCATCCTAGAAGTACTTTCCAAGCCACCTCTAAATGATCTATTGTAGTCTTGTTTTGTTCATGCATGAATGCCTCCAAATCCCATAGAGCATGATTATAAGGACCTGCTGCCTCAAGATGTTTAGAAAGTTCAGTTAGACTGTGAGCCAGTTGAATGCTTTAAAATCTCTCCTAGGGCCTCACAGTTAGCCAACATGCCTGGGACATCCTGACATGATTTATGGCAGTTAAACGACAAGCAAAGAGAAATTCTACATACAACCTGAGCCCTGTCAGCATCCTTTTTGTTTGACATTTTCATTGCTTTGATTTCTAGAACCCAGAACAACAAAAACTTGTTGATAGGAGTCACTGCAGTCAGCCCTCTGTTTCTGTGGGGTCTGCATCAAAAGATGAAGAGCTAATTGTATTCCCTGTACTAAACCATATTATTTTCTATTTTTTAATTTTTTATTTAAGTTTTTAAAAATTGTATTTTTTTAATTTAATTTTTTATGCCACACCATGCAACTTGTGTGATTTTAGTTCCTCAACCAAGGATCATGGCAATGAGAGTGCAGAGTCTCAACAACTGAACCACCATTTTATATAAGGAACTTCAGCAGACTTGAGTTTTGGTATCCATGGAATTCCAAATACTCTGTGGATACTGAGGGATGACTGTGTGTTTTTCATATATGTTTCCTCACTTCCCAGTGAACTGAATATTAAACCAATCATTATTCCGTTGGTTATTCTAATAGCCTGCTTGGGAAAACATGGTAGGGAGATAACATTATGCATTTGAGTTCAGTTTTGATTCTATAAAACTTACTCTTCTAGTCATTATGTTCAGTTCAGTTGCTCAGTCATGTCCAACGCTTTGTGACCCCATGGACCAGCACGCCAGGCCTCCCTGCCCATCACCAGCTCCCGGAGTTTACCCAAACTCATGTCCATTGAGTCAGTGATGCCATCCAAACATCTCATCCTCTGTCGTCCCCTTCTCCCACGCTCAATCTTTCCCAGCATCAGGGTCTTTTCAAACTTCGCCTCAGGTGGCCAAATCATTGGAGTTTCAGCTTCACCATCAGTCCTTCCAGTGAATATTCAGAACGGATTTCCTTTAGGATGGATTGGCTGGATCTACTTGCTATCCAAAGAACTCTCAAGAGTCTTGTCCAACACCACAGTTCAAAAGGATCAATCCTTTGGCTCTCAGCTTTCTTTATAGTCCAACTCACATCCATACATGACTGGAAAAACCATAGCTTTGACTAGATGGACCTTCATTGGCAAAGTAATGTCTCTGCTTTTTAATATGCTGTCTAGGTTGGTCATAACTTTTCTTCCGAGGAACAAGTATCTTTTGATTTCATGGCTGCAGTCACCATCTGCAGTGATTTTGGAGCCCCCAAAAAGTAAAGTCTGCCACAGTTTCCACTGTTTCCCCATCTATTTTCCATGAAGTGATGGGACCAGATGCCATGATCTTCATTTTTTGAATGTTGAGTTTTAAGCCAACTTTTTCACTCTCCTCTTTCACTTTCATCAAGAGGCTCTTTAAGTTCTTCACTTTCTGCCATAAGGGTGGTGTCATCTGCATATCTGAGGTTAGTGATATTTCTCCCGGCAATCTTGATTCCAACTTGTGCTTCATCCAGCCCAGCATTTTGCATGATGTTCTCTGCATGGAAGTTAAATAAACAGGGTGACAATATACAGCCTTGACGTACTCCTTTTCCTATTTGGAACAAATCTGTTGTTCCATGTCCGATTCTAACAGTTGCTCCTTGACCTGCATACAGATTTCTCAGGAGGCAGGTCAGGTGGTCTGTGTTCTCATCTCTTTAAGAATTTTCCACAGTTTGTTGTGATCCACACAGTCAAAGGCTTTGGCATAGTCAATAAAGCAGAAATCGATGTTTTTCTGGAACTCTCTTGCTTTTTCAATGATCCAACAGATGTTGGCACTTTGATTTCTAGTTCCTCTGCCTTTTCTAAAGCCAGCTTCAACCTCTGGAAGTTCATGGTTCATGTACTGTTGAAGCCTGGCTTGGAGAATTTTGAGCATTACTTTGCTAGTGTATGAGTAATACATATACATATATCCATTCTTTTTAAGATTCTGTTCCCATATTGGTCACTACAGAGTTTTAAGTAGTGTTCCTTATGCTATACAGTAAGTTCTTATTATCTATTTTATTTTTCATTTTTATTGAAATATAGTGGATTCACAATGTTGTACCAGTCTGCTTTACAGCAAAGTGACTCAGTTATATATACATTCTTTTTTAATATTCTTTTCCATTATGATTTATTATAGGATATTAACATAGTTCCCTGTGCTATACATTAGGACCTTGGTGTTTATAAACCAAACTATTTTAAATGATTGTTGTTACTGTAATTTGGAAGTAAGCCTCAGAATAAAGCAAATCTCTCATTCCATGTATTAATATATTTCTACCTCAGGGTAATAGAGTAAATTCATGTGACCTCATAGTTTTAAGACCCATTGAGAGACCAGGCTTCCGTCTCAACCCTGTCTGCCAGGTCCCTAGCAGGTTTTTGTAGTTTATTAAATTACCTGGACGCAACTCGGAATAGAAAGTGTGTGTGCGTGCTAAGTTGTTTCAGTCGTGTCAAACTCTTTGCGACCTCATGGGACTGTAGCCTGCCAGGATCCTCCATCTGTGGAATTCTTCACATATTGACAATGATATCAACTTATGAGAATTGTTCTGACAAGTCTGGAGAAGCAAAATTGATGCTATGTAAAGTTCAAAATATGGAAACCTTTTCCCCAGGTTTTTTGGTTTCCACGCCTTAATTCCCAATGGCTTTTTTCTTTTTTTAAACAGCATCTTCCCCAAAGACAGAAGCTACTATACACCATGTTGAGTAGGAAACCGGAAGAAGCAACAGGTTTCAGAAAATTCCGAGGCTGCTTCCCGTCTTCAGTTACTGCTTCTCTTGAAAGCATTGTCCCCTTAAGTCATCCTCTAGGTTTACTTTTTCTCTGACTCTTAAAGCAACAACCTCCATTCTGCTCACCTCTCCTAGAAATTATCCAACACAATTTTTTGCTGTTGTATGGTTCCAATCATCCCTCCCCCATGACAGAAAATAATAATTGGTAACCAAGATGGCTAGCTAGGGAGTATAAAATGCACAGAAGAGGACTTGGTTTTGCATGTGTGATTTCTTGAAACTTGTGAGGTATTATTGGGACTTGGGGGAGGCACAGTGAAAGTTGGCTTCTTCTAAATATTAATGATATCAAGAACACCTTCAAGTAAGGACTACCCTGGTGGTCCAGTGGTTAAGACTGCACTTCCACTGCAGGAGGTGGGGTTTGATCCCTGGTTGGGGAACTATTAGTAAGATCTCTATTAATAAGTGGCCAAAAAGAAAGGGGTGGGGGGGAACACCTTCAAATATTGGTTCTGCTTTGTATGGGGAGTACATTACCTGCCCACACAAATGTTTTTCTAATAAACACTGTCCCCAGAGGGCACAGTCAACAACACTTGCTCACTTAGCTCACAATTCCCAGTGTAGATTACTTTCTGACTTCCTCAGCGAGGCATCACCTGGCCCTGTCTCCTGTCTGCACAGGGTACTGAAATGTGAGCACCCAGCTAGTTCAGACCAAGGCACTTTTTGATGATAATAG
Source organism: Dama dama (assembly GCF_033118175.1). Classification (NCBI taxonomy): domain Eukaryota; kingdom Metazoa; phylum Chordata; class Mammalia; order Artiodactyla; family Cervidae; genus Dama; species Dama dama. The sequence continues at coordinate 83,843,086 of NC_083698.1, read as the reverse complement.
TGAAGCCAGTAAAGGGGCTTCCAGAAGTCCCTTGGATGTGCTTTCGCCACTCCGAGATCTTTCATCACTGCGATGCTGAGAAAAATCAGGTTTAAGGAACCCATCATTTCCAGGCAAGAATATTGGAGTGGCCATTTCCAACTGCAATGGATCTTCCCGACCCAGGGATCAAACCTGCATCTCTTGCATCTCCTGCATTACCAGGCAGATTCTTTACCAGTAACACTAACTGGGAAGCCCCATACTATTAGTACTAACCACTATTGATTGGAATACATAGAAAGTTGGGCATGACATGAAATGTTTTATATGAGAAATATTATTCCAATTTTTTAGTCAAGCAAATGCAAAGTTGAGCTTAACTACTAGCTCAAAGTTAAATAGTAAATAGAGGCTTACCTGGTGGCTCAGATGGTAGAGAATCAGACTGCAATGCAGGAGACCTGGGTTTGATCCCTGGGTTGTGAAGATCCCCTGGAAAAGGTAATGGCAATCCACTCGTATTCTTGCCTGGAGAATCCCACAGACAAGAGAAGCCTGGTGGGCTACAGTCCACCGTAACCCTTACCGTAACCCTAAAACTTACCCTAACCCTAATCCTTAGCCTAACCCTAATCCTTACCCTAACCCTAACCCTAAGAGCTGCGAAGAGAAAGAGTTGGACATGATGAGTGGCTAACACATATAAATAATAAATGGCAGAGCTGAGCATCAGACTTAGGTCCAACTTAACACAAAAGACGTAGCCTCAACCACTATAGTTCTCTGCCTCCTAAGCGCAACCAGTAATGATCTGAATAGACAATTAAAATATTACTCCATTGTCTTAATTCAAATGTAGAAGGCTTGGAATTGTTCTGCTTTTGCACATGTGAAGACCCAGAGGGAAATGCTGTCATACTCTTCAGTTGAGTTGCTCAGTCATGTCCGATTGTTTGCGACCCCATGGACTACAGCACACCAGGCTTTCCTGTCCGTCACCAACTCCCAGATCTAGCTCAATCTCATGTCCATTGAGTCGGTGATGCCATCCAACCATCTCATCCTCTGTTGTCCCCTTCTCCTGCCTTTGATCCCAGATCTAGCTCAATCTCATGTCCATTGAGTCGGTGATGCCATCCAACCATCTCATCCTCTGTTGTCCCCTTCTCCTGCCTTTGATCTTTCCCAGCATCAGGGTCTTGTCCAGTGAGTCAGTACTTCACATCAGGTGGCCAGAGTATTGGAGTTTCAGCTTCAGAATCAGTCCCTCCAATAATTATTCAAGACCAATTTCCTTTAAGATTAACTGGTTTGATCTCCTTGCAGTCCAAGGGACTCTCAATAGTCTTCTCCAACACCACAATAAAAAGCATCGATTCTTTGGCTCTCAACTTTCTTTATAGTCCAACTCTCACATCCATACATGACTACTAGAAAATCCATAGCCTTGACTAGATGGACCTTTGTTGGCAAAGTCATGTCTCTGCTTTTTAATATACTGTCTAGGTTGGTCATAACTTTTCTTCCCAAGGAGCAAGTATCTTTTAATTTCATGGCTGCAGTCACCATCTGCAGTGATTTTGAAGCCCCCAAAAATAAAGTCTCTCAGTTTCCACTGTTTCCCCATCTATTTGCCATGAAGTGATGGGACCAGATGCCATGATCTTCATTTTTTGAATGTTGAGTTTTAAGCCAACTTTTTCACTCTCCTCTTTCACTTTTATCAAGAGGCCCTTTAGTTCTTCGCTTTCTGCCACAAGGGTGGTGTCATCTGCATAACTGAGGTTACTGATATTTCTCCCAGCAATCTTAATTCCAACTTGTGCTTCATCCAGCCCAGCATTTTGCATGATGTTCTCGGCATATAAGTTAAATAAGCAGGGTGACAGTATACAGCCTTGACGTACTCCTTTTCCTATTTGGAACCAGTCTGTTGTTCCATGTCCGGTTCTAACAGTTGCTTCTTGACCTGCATACAGATTTCTTAGGAGGCAGATAAGGTAGTCTGGTATTCCCATCTCTTTAAGAATTTTCCACAGTTTGTTGTGATCCACATAGTAAAATGCTTTGGCATAGTCAATAAAGCAGAAGTAGATATTTTTCTGGAACTCTCTTGATTTTTCTGTGATCCAATGGATGTTGGCAATTTCATCTCTGGCTTCCTCTGCCTTTTCTAAATCCAGCTTGAACCTCTGGAAGTTGTTGGTTCACGTACTGTTGAAGCCCAGCATGGAGAATTTTGAGCATTACTTTTCTAGCATGTAAGATGAGTGCAACTGTGCGGTAATTTGAACATTCTTTGGCATTGCCTTTGTTTGGGATTGGAATGAAAACTGACCTTTTCCAGTCCTGTGGCCACTGCTGGGTTTTCCAAAATTGCTGGCATATTGAATGTAACACTTTCACAGCTTCATCTTTTAGGATTTGAGATAGCTCAGCTGGAATTCCATCACCTCCACTACTTTTGCTCTTAGTGATACACTATTAAAAAAAGAGAGAGAAAAATATGTTAAAATCATGCAGCTATACCAGCAGCCACTAAAGCAAACCAAGGCAAGTTTTGAGATTACTACAGCCTCAGATTTTTGGAGTATTCGTGAATAGAATCTTTTATCATTTTTTGTTTGCTCATCCCCAATCCCCATTCCTCCTTCCATCACCATCAAAATATTTTTTTCCATTTAAATATTAGATTAGGTAACTGGCATGCTTAATAATCCCAGATTCTTAATAAATGATTACAAGTGATTTAAGTCATCACAAATGCTTAATAAATGATTACACAAGATTTTATTTGAAATTACCTCAGAATCCTGTCTCTGAATTTCAAGTAACTTCTGTCAATGTGTCTCTTTCTTTAAGCATTTTTCATTGATTTCATATTTTTCCCCCCCGTGGTGACTTTTAACTTATGACTATCATACATGGAGAAGAATTTGGATTTGTTTGCCTTTTATTCTTTTGCTTCTCTTAAAAATAATTCACATTTTTAAAAACAAATTTTATTGATATTAATGGCAGATTCTGGGGGTAAAAGCATGGATACCATCCCCATAAGTTTTGATGGTCAAGATTCTTGTTACACTTGTTATATTTCCTACAAGTGTCTCAGAGAAGAGTCACTGAAAAGCCTTGGCAGCATTCAGAGAAAAATAAATATATGCATTGGAGAGTATGATCTTGCTCCTCCTGACTGTGTTATTTTCAGCTTTCTGCTGGTCTCCTGCATATTCTGTATCTCCCAACTGGAAACAATGATAAAGCAAGAGCCACAGATTAAAGTATAATTGCCAGAAAGACATTCACAAATACATACAAGTGAATGTATTTTCCCTCTGACACTTCCTTTAAATGTCAAAATAAATAAAAATAAATAAAAGCTTAATTTTCCCAATTTTTCTCCAATGTGAAGAGTTTCTCTGACTGCCATTTGTTGGATTATTGGTTCACGTGCATGTTATTTTTTTTTAATGTTAATTTTTTTTTTAATTTTTATTGGGGTATAGTTGATCCACAATGTGTTACTTCAAGTATATAGCAAAGTAAATCTGTTACATACCTATATCTATCTATCTATCTATCTATCTATCTATCTACACAGTCTTTTTTAGAGTCTTTTCACATGTAGGCTATTACACAGAACTGTATTGAGTAAAATTATCTGTGCTATACAGTAGGTCTGTACTGGTTATCTATTCTATATACATTGCAATTGTTCAGTTGCTACGTCATGTCTGACTCTTTGCAACCCCATGGACTGTAGCACACCAGGCTCCTCTGCCCTCCATTATTCCCTGGAATTTGCTCAAATTCATGTCCATTGAGTCAGTGATGCTATCTAACCATCTCAGTCACTGCTGCCCGCTTCTCCTTTTGCCGTCAATCTTTCCCAGCATCACAGTTTTTCCAATGAGTCAGCTTTTCACATCAGGGGGCCAAAGTATTGGAGCTTCAGCATCAGTTCTTCCAATGAATATTCAGGATTGATTTCCGTTAGGATTGACTGGTTTGATCTTGTAGTCAAAGAGACCCTCAAGAGTTTTCTCCAACACCACGATTTGAAAGCATCAGTGCTCAGCCTTCCTTAGGGTCCAACTCTCACATTCATACATGACTACTGGAAAAACCATAGCTTTGACTATATGGACCTTTGTCAGTCCATAGGCTTGCAATGAGTTGGACACAACTGAAGCTACTAACACACACACACAGACACACACACACACACACACACGCACATCATGTGAAATGCCAGGCTGGATGAATCACAAACTGGGATAAAAACTGCTGGGGGAACTACGAACAATCTTAGATACCACTCTAAAGGCAGAAAGTAAAGAGGAACTAAACTCTTGACAAGAGTGAAAGAAGAGAGTGAAAAGGTTGGCTTAAAACTCAACGTCAGAAAAACAAAAGTCATGGCATCTGGTCCCATCACTTCATGGCAAACAGAAGGGAAAAAAGTGGAAGCAGTGACTGATTTCATTTTCCTGGGTTCCATATCACTGCTTGTGACAGTGATAGCAGTCACAAAATTGAAAGATGCTTGCTCCTTGGAATCAAAGCTATGACAAACCAAGACAGCATGCTAAAAAACAGACACGTGTATGTTAAGTGCGGCTGCCACCCAGCCCCAAGCTGGATGGGAATTAATGCCTGAGAAATGCAGGAAGGGCAACTTCCCCATTGTAACCTGAGACTGACTTTAGATCATTTTTGTATTTATGTACTTCACTGGTGGCTCAGAGGTAAAGAATCCACCTGCAATGCAGGAGATGCAGGTTCAGATCCCTGGGTCAGGAAGATCCTCTGGAGACGTAAATGGCTATCCACTCCAGTATTCCTGCTTGGAAAATCCCATGGACAGAGGAGCCTGGTGGGCTACAGTCCATGGGGATGCAAAAGAGTGAGACACGACTTAACAACTACACGACAATGACTACACAGATGGATCAACTGAGATTTCATTCAGGAAGAGAGAAAATTTAACAGTTGGTGCTACTGATAACAGGATTTTGATCAGAGATGACCAGACTTTCCAAATACATACCTAATTTTTAAAACTTCTAAACATATAACCACAAATCATGTTGTTAAGAAGCTGCTGAACTTGTCATAAAGCCTACATGGCTAATTACACAAGGTTTCAATCTGAGACAAGTGATTAGTCATCTGAAAATTAGTGCAGAATAGCCAATGAACAAGCAGATAATAGATCAAAGTAAAGACTTCAGCTTTGAAGTGCGAATTTGTCTAATGAGTTCAATGTTAGGGGGTTAAGGATTATACAAATTTGACCTCAGGATGGTTTATTTATAGAACAAAACTTTTGTTTTACAGTTGTCAGTCCTCGGCTCACCCACTCATGACTGCATCCTGAGCACAGATCCCAGATCTCACGGGAGAAGGGGTGGAGTGAGGCTTTGAGGGGAGAGAGCCAGCAGGAGTGGATTCAGATATTCTTAGAGCTCTGGCCCTGCCATGCACGCAGAGGGCCAGCCTACCATTGGCTGCTCCCTAGAGATGCCCTCCTTGGAGCTCCTTCGCCTCCACATGTAGATCCTGCTCTGTCATGAGTGTTCATAGTGGTTTGGTCACTCAGTCCAACTCTTTGTGATCCCATGGGCTATAGCAAGCCATATTTCTCTGACTATGGGATTTTCCAGGCAAGAATACTGGAGTAGGTTGCCATTTCTTTCTCTAGGGGATCTTTCCTACTCGGGGATCGAACCTGAGTCTCCTGCATTGGCAGGCAGATTCTTTACCACTGAGCCACCAGAGAGGCCCCACCCTGTCATAGACCCTGGGATAAATCTTGCCTCTAAACTTCATTTCTCAACCACTATCATGTTTGGTTCCTCACCACCCTTTAGCCACCTTGGGAGGAATGGCGAGGAGATTCGATCACACTGTCTCTTCATTGTTGAGCAGCTAACCATCTCCACCGATTCATATGTATTGAGTGCTTGCTGTTTATGAGCAATGAAGATAAGATAAAGTCCCTGATCTCTAGGATATAGAATCCAATAGGTGAGCAGAAAGATTAAGACATCTACACAGATAGCATATATAATGCAAGGCAAGATGTTTTGTGAGACTGTGGAATGTAGAATACAAGAGGAGCAGATGATGGAGGAAGAAGATGAGTTCAGCCTTAAATACACTATGTTTGGGGTGCCTATTCTTTTAAAAGAGTGGATTTATAATCATAAGGGTGGTATTTGTGCTGGAGGTAAGAATTTGGGCATCATGTGGTAAGAGTGGAATTTAAAGATGAGACTTTGGACAAGGTCACCCAGGGAGAGTGTGGAAAAGAAAAGATCTCCTTTGAAAGATGCCCCATTCCCCATCTCCTTGGTGCAATAAGCGACTCATCTTTCAAGGTCTTCTGAAGAATGAGTAGGCGGTCCGCAGATGTAGAGAGTGGGAAGGGAATCCCAGGCAGGTCGATGGTCTGTTAAAGGTGTGTGTCAAGAGGTGGCATCACTGACTGAGTGAACTGCACGTTGCTCAGTGTGGCTTAGGCACGGGGAGCATGAGGACAGATTGATCTCGGGTGGTCTCAGTCTACAATGACTTGAGGCTGGGCTTGGGTTCCCAGGCAGAGATTGAGGTTGAGTCATGGCGGCGAGAGTACCAGATCCTAACCACTAGGCCGTGGTCTGTGGCAGGGCACCTGACCCTTCGGCTTTGCAGAAAAGAATTCTCACAAAGACAGAAAGTAGTCACTGATGGCTCAGATGGTAAAGAATCTTCCTGCAATGCAGGAGACCCGGGTTTGATCCCTGGTTCAGGAAGATCCCCTGGAGAAGGGAATGGCAACCCACTCCAGTGTTCTTGCCTGGAAAAAATCCTCGGACAGAGGAGCCTGGAGGGCTACAGTCCATAGGATTGCAAAGAGTTGGACATGACTGAGCGACTAACATACACATAGTGAAACAAGTAAAAGTATTTATTAGTAGAAAAAAGAAATATAGTATGTGTAAATAGAACTATCTCAGATAGAGAGAGAGAGTTGCTGAGTTGCACCCTTTTGGCAGTTTGAACTACTTTTGTGGGGGCATTTCTTCCGGGTTTCCTTTGGCCAATCCTTTTAGTTTGCCTGAGTCACAGTCCACATTTGGTGTATCTCAGGATCTTCCCATGAATTCACACACAACTCTTAGCCAAGATGAATTCTACCACAAAGGCCTATGGGTAGAGCATCCCTTGACATCACTCTCATTTTGATCTCTAAGGAGCTTTCCTGAGTATGTGTAGTAGGGGAGGTCTCCTGACTTGCAGAATGAGAAATATGTGGTCTGGGTAAGGCCCAATTTTAATTGTCCTGCTTTTCTTGTCTTGGAATTTTGGTCCACAGGGAATGAGTCACCAATCACTTTACCCTCGGGGCCCCATCTACTGCCTGCCTCAAGATGACGATGAAAGATCAGCAGGGCCACGTTTGCCAGGCCAAGGGAGCTGAGCTTTATTCTGTAGAATGTGGGTTATCATGGAAGAATTTCAAGCAGACGACTGATGTGATCCGAATTGCATTTGGGAAAAATGTCACCTAAGCAAGTAGAGAAAAAATGGGTGAGGGAGAATGGAGACAGAGAAACCAGTTAGGAAGCAATTGCTTAGGAAGAAACCAGTTCTGAAGCAACAACCCAGATAAGAGATTGTGAGTGACTCCTCAAAGGTTTCAATGGTGGTCCAGGAGAGGATATGACATTTTTAAGAGAAGAAATTCTATTCATGGCCATAACCTGAAGGAAACTCTTGTTAAATTAAAGCTTCTTCTAATCTGCCCCACTCTGACCAGTTTGCATACGCAAACGTAAACTGGAGCTGCTCTTTGACAGGGGTTGAAGAGAGTTGAATTTGCTGTGTAAAACAGAATGAAAAGAACTTGGAACTCCCAGGAGTGACTTAGGAGGATAGTAATGAAGACTAATCATCAGAGAAGAAGGAGTGATAAACTAACAATAAAATACAGACTATCATTTTGTAATAAAATGTTAGTGGGGGGAAAAAATCTCCAATAGGGAGTTAGTCCCTCTGTTACTGTTATAACATCTCATGCTTGGTTTGAAGTCACTGTGTCACTGTAATAACAACCTCTCCTTCATTTCCCAAATTTTCATGTAATGTTGAGCCTGTGGAAACCAAGAAAGAGGGCTGAATGTCACAGGTTCATTGTCACATTAGGTCATTGTTGACTGAAATAGGGCCAGGCAACCATAGGTTTGCAAGATGCATGCTTGGTGCATGGAGCCAGACAACCATGAGCAGATAAGCCTCTAGCCCCTACCCCTGCATCCCAGGAATTCTCAGAAATCTTTCAACTGTCATGGAGGTCACTGAGGTTTCCAGTTAACTTTATTTTGACTATTATATATATGTGTATGGCACATACAGTCCTCACTGGTGGCTCAGATGGTAAAGAATGTGCCTGCATTGTGGGAGACCTGGCTTCAGTTCCCAGGTTGGGGAGATACCCTGGAGAAAGCAATGGCTAGCCACTTCAGTATTCTTGCCTGGAAAATCCCAAGGACAGAGGAGCCTGGCGGGCTACAATCCACAGGGTCACAAAGAGTCGGACATGACTGAGCAACTAACGTCACATCACATCATATGCACATACATATGTCACTTTTATTTGACATGAGGAAAAATATGCACATAATATATACATGTATTTATATTTAAGTATGTAAATATTATATATAAATAAGATTTTCTCATATCAAGTAAAAATTATAGTAAATACTTGTGTATGTAAATACATCTGGTTGGCCAAAAATGTTCATTTGAATTTTTCCATAAGAAGGTACAGAAAAACCCAAATGAACTTTTTGACCAACCCAATATGTATAATACAATATAATATAATGACATACCAGGAATATGTGCCTTTTAGTCCTGAGGTTTGTGGATGCTCTGACCCTCCTCAAGAGGAGCATATCCATTTTCTGAAGCATTGTGCTACAGTTGTCATCCTCGTCATAGAGTTATCGCACTCTACCCCTCCAACCTGATGTCCATCTTCACAGCTCCCATGGACGTGCTCCCTCCAAGAGCACCAGTTCGAGTGAACACCTCTGAGCTCAGGAACCCACTGAGGCATTTTGTGCTGCCAACTGGCCCTTCCTTAGTGCAACTCTCTGCTTTGCCACCTGACTCTCCTCTGGTTTTTCTTTAGACATACTCAGCCTCCGACCTTTTCTCAGAGTGACCTCATCCAAACCCCCATCTTTAAGTGCTACTCATACTCAGTCCCTCAAATCCTTATTCCCAGCACAAACCTACCCTCCCCATGATCACTACTTTCAAATGGACAGGTACCTCAGACACAACACTATTTAAAACTGAATGGATCTTCTTCCTCTGATACTTGCTGTATCCTGTTCTCCAATTTTGTGGCACGACTATCCACCCAAATGGCCCAGCCTGGACGTGTGAACCTGGACACTCTTCTATTGCCTCCTGCCTCCCTTCATCTAATCAGTCACTAAATTCTGTGGAGCACGTGCTTTCCCAGTCTCTGCTTTATCTGTTCTGGTGTCTTCACCCCTACACAGTGTCCACAGGCTGTCTGCATTACTTCATTTCTAGATCATTGCAGTGGTCTCCTTACTGGTCTTCTTACCACCAGCCTGGGCCTCACTGACTCCATTCTTCTCTCAGTTGCTGTTGCTCAGTTACATTCGACTCTCTGCAGCCCCATGGATTGCCATGCCAGGCTTCCTTGTCTTTGCTATCTCCTTGTTCAAACTCATGTCAATTGAGTCAATGATGTCATCCAACCATCTTATCTTCTGTTGCCCTCATCTGCTGCCCTCAGTCTTTCCTAGCATCACGGTCTTTTCCAATGAGTCAGCTCTTCGTATCAGGTGGCCAAAGCCATATTTTTGCAAAGCTGTATAAACATCATGTCGTGCTTTTTGAAATTCTTTGATGCTTGCCATGACCCCCAGAATGAATCCCCATTATCAGATCATGAACTCCGTATTGCCAAATTCAGACTTAAATTGAAGAAAGTAGGAAAAACAACTAGACCATTCAGGTATGACCTAAATCAAATCCCTTATGACTATACAGTGGAAGTGAGAAATAGATTTAAGGGACTAGATCTGATAGACAGAGAGCCTGATGAACTATGGACGGAGGTTCATGACATTGTACAGGAGACAGGGATCAATCAAGACCATCCCCATGGAAAAGAAATGCAAAAAAGCAAAATGGTTGTCTGAAGAGGCCTTACAAATAGCTGTGAAAAGAAGAGAAGCAAAAAGCAAAGGAGAAAAGGAAAGATATTCCCATTTGAATGCAGAGTTCCAAAGAATAGCCAGGAGAGATAAGAAGGCCTTCCTCAGTGATCACTGCAAAGAAATAGAGGAAAACAACAGAAAGGGAAAGACTAGAGATCTCTTCAAGAAAACTAGAGATATCAAGTGAACATATCATGCAAAGATGGGCAGAATAAAGGACAGAAATGGTACGGACCTAACAGAAGCAGAAGATATTAAGAAGAGGTGGCAAGAATACACAGAAGAACTGTACAAAAAAGATCTTCATGACCCAGATAATCACTATGGTGTGATCACTCACCTAGAGCCAGACATCCTGGAATGTCAAGTCAAGTGGGCCTTAGAAAGCATCACTATGAACAAAGCTAGTGGAGGTGATGGAATTCCAGTTGAGCTATTTCAAATCCTGAAAGATGACTCTGTGAAAGTGCTGCACTCAATATGCCAGCAAATTTGGAAAACTCAGCAGTGGCCACAGGACTGGAAAAGGTCAGTTTTCATTCCAGTCCCTAAGAAAGGCAACACCAAAGAATGCTCAAACTACCGCACAATTGCACTCTTCTCACACGCCAGTAAGGTAATGCTCAAAATTCTCCAAGCCAGGCTTCAGCAATACGCCAACCGAGAACTTCCAGATGTTCAAGCTGATTTTAGAAAAGGCAGAGGAACCAGAGATCAAATTGCCAACATCCGCTGGATCATCAAAAAAGCAGGAGAATGTTCCAGAAAAACATCTATTTCTGCTTTATTGACTATGCCAAAGCCTTTGACTGTGTGGATCACAATAAACTGTGGAAAATTCTTTAAGAGATGGGAATACCAGACCACATGACCCACCTCTTGAGAAATCTGTATGCAGGTCAGGAAGCAACAGTTAGAACTGGACATGGAACAACAGACTGATTCCAAATAGGAAAAGGAGTACATTAAGGCTGTATATTGTCACCCTGCTTGTTTAACTTATATGCAGAGTACATCATGAGAAACTCTGGGCTGGAAGAAGCACAAGCTGGAATCAAGACTGTCGAGAGAAATATCAATAACCTCAGACATGCAGATGACACCACCCTAATGGCAGAAAGTGAAGAGGAACTAAAGAGTCTCTTGATGAAAATGAAAGAGGAGAGTGAAAAACTTGGCTTAAAGCTCAACATTCAGAAAACTAAGATCATGGCATCTGGTCCCATCACTTCATGGGAAATAGATGGGGAAACAGTGGAAGCAGTGTCAGACTTTATTTTGGGGGGCTCCAAAATCACTGCAGATGGTGATTGCAGCCATAAAATTAAAAGATGCTTACTCCTTGGAAGGAAAGCTATGACCAACCTAGATAGCATATTAAAAAGCAAAGACATTACTTTGCCAACAAAGGTCCATCTGGTCACGGCTGTGGTTTTTCCAGTGGTCATGTATGGATGTGAGAGTTGGACTGTGAAGAAAGCTGAGCGCCAAAGGATTGATGCTTTTGAACTATGGTGTTGGAGAAGACTCTTGAGAGTCCCTTGGACTGCAAGGAGATCCAACCAGTCCCTCCTACAGGAGATCAGTCCTGGATGATCATTGGAAAGACTGATGCTGAAGCTGAAACTCCAGTACTTTGGCCACCTCATGCGAAGAGTTGACTCATTGGAAAAGACCCTGATGCTGGGAGGGATTGGGGGCAGGAGAAGAAGGGGACAACAGAGGATGAGATGGTTGGATGGCATCACCGACTCGATGGACATGGGTTTGAGTAAGTTCCGGGTGTTGGTGATAGACAGGGAGGCCTGGTGTGCTGCGGTTCATGGGGTCACAAAGAGTCGGACACGACTGAGCGACTGAACTGAGCTGAACTGAACTGAACTGAGTTGTTCAGGGCAGACTATTGTGGCCCTTAGACCCTTCCAGCCTTTTTATTCAGACATAGAAAATTTTATTGAATTTTGGAAATTTGTCTTACCAAGGCATGCCTCTGTGGTTCAGATAGGCATATAATTTGACTGAGAGAAAGCTGGTAAACATGACAGTTAGGTTGAAACCTAATTTCCAGCTTTGGTGTACCATAATGATGGTGTACTCACAAACCCTTGTCTAACTGGGGGATGGCTTCTCAGCTGTGATTTTTTTCAGTCAGTCATTTCTTCTGAGGGCTTTTCAGAAAAGTTAAAAGTTAGAATGACTCAAAAAGATAAGTTGGAGCAAACCAAATTCCAAATCAGCAGTCTGATCAAAATCACCTAAATATCCAAGTTATTAAAAGTGCTTAAATAAAATACAGTAGGTTATGTGATGGTATGTAAGTTTTATGTGTGTTTAAATAGCAGCAGCAGCAAATATGCATTAAGAAGGGTCTAAAAGGATGTACACTAAAGGTTGTCAGTAATTCTGCATTGGTGAGATTGTGGAGATTTTTATGTTTATTGCCTTATCTGTAATTCTAATTTGTCTTAATGATCACATATTACTTTTGTTAAAGACCATATGGAAACTAAATACTAGGACTATTCTTAATCCACAAAACCTATCAATACTAGAAGAAAGACTGAAATATTAACTTTTCACCAAATTCTTGCTTTTTATAGAATGACATTAACCCTATGATTTTCTATTTTCTGTAATACCCTTTTCTCTCAAGCTTAAATGTCTCTCCTCACTCATCATCCCTATCATTTGATTCCTTTTTCAGCCTGGCGTCTTCTCCATTCTTTTAAATTCTAAAACAAATGTCACCTTCCTTGAGAAGCTTTTCTTGACCCCTTATCTGCTCATGGTCAAGGATCTATGGTAAACAGTGGCTGGCTCACAAGTCAAACCCATTCAACACTTCTACTGTCCAGTCTGCAGACTAAAGAGAGTTTTAACATTTTTTAATGGTTGAAAAAATGATCAAAAGAAGAATATGAGCAGCACATGAAAATTACATGAAATTTGAATTCTAGTGTCTGCAAATAAGTTGTATTAGAACACAGACATGCTCATTCATTTGCATATTATCTGTAGCTGTTTTCACCCTACAATGGCAGGGTTAAGTAGTTGTGACAGAGAACAAGTGGCCCACAGAGTCTAAACTGTTTAAATATGTTATACAGTATCTTAACTATCTCTGGCCTTTTATAGAAATTCGCTAACACCAGTTTTAGAACATTAGGCTTCCTCAGTGCTCACAAAGGACTCTATCCCTACTGCAAATTCTGGAAGGAACGAGGATCCTCACGCTTTGGAAGTGAAAGACACTTTCTAATTCAACTGGTCTCCACAGCATCAAGCAGAGAGCCTCATCCACAGGAGGCACCTGATAGACACATGATGCCTGAAGGAATGGTGTCAGCTCCCTCCCCTAGACTTGTAAGTGACATGAAGACAGGCAGTTTTATCTCCTTTGTTCACTGCACATCCTCGGTGTCCAGAAGTATTTGGAACATGGCAAGCACTCAGAGAACAATTGTGAAAGTTCAGTCCATGGGTCACTAAGAGTGGGACACAACAGAGCAACTTCACTTTCACTTTTCACTTTCATGCTTTGGAGAAGGAAATGGCAACCCACTGCAGTGTTCTTGCCTGGAGAATCCCAGGGACGGGGGAGCCTGGTGGGCTGCCGTCTGTGGGGTCGCACAGAGTCGGACACGACTGAAGCGACTTAGCAGCAGCAGCAGCAGCAGCGCCTCAGTACCAGTACCATATTTCTGAGTTCTGTAATTCTTAGGTCAGGTCTTTGACTTTTACATCTACTATTTGACGACTGATGAAAACAAAACCCCACCTTCCAAACTTCAGAGAAACAAAGAAAGATAGTGTGAACTTCTCACGAAAGGAAGTAGTTGAGGTCTTTTCAAGAACATATCAATTGCTGGTCGGGGTCCTTGGTTAAGAGGAGACTCTGCCTTGGGCCCGCCGGTGTAATAAACTGCACTCCACTATCAAAAAAAAAAAAAAGAACATATCGATTTACCCCTGTCTGCGGTGCCTCTCAATACACGCACTGCAGTCTGTTTTCACCTCTTCCTCTCCCTCACTTGGAGCAACTACATCAGGGCAGGTATTAAATCATGATCCTGCTGACACTGAGTTATTGAATACCTGTGGCAGCAGGGCTCCAGACGCAGAGCGAGACTCAGCATTTTGTCCCTGTTTCAACCAGGATGAGGTGTACTTTAAGAGATTAATGTGCAGATATAAATCATGGTCTAAACACTTCATCTGGTCTTGGACAGCCCCTCTCCCAGTGAGCTGAGCGCTCTTTATAGGGGATGAACTAGCTAGCTTTCATACCAGCTCTGTGAGTTTGCAGGAATGATGAACTTGGGATTCCTGTTCTGTGCTGAAGAGTCGTGACACCTTGCCTGGCTCCAGTGCCGTCTTCTGAAATCACATTCTAAAAGTGCTTTCCTTGAACGAAAAATATGCCAACTTGGTGTCTGACTTTATCATACTTGCCTTATTAGGGGCTTTACAATGTTTTGTAGGTTGAGTATGGAGATCCATTTTGTTAAGTGCCTTATCAGTGCATGCTCCTCTCTCCCGAAGCCCAAAAATTTCCAGCAAGGCAAAAATCTGAAGGAGGAGATATTTGTCTCCCAAACACTCTTGTCTGGTGAGAAGGCCTAGCCAGTCCCCACAGCCTAGCATCTCCTGGCAGTGCGGGAACTAACCTCTTCCTCTTAGCTCTGCACACCCCCTTTTTTCTGGGATTTATACATGGTTTTATCAAAGGATCTATTTATCAGCAACCATTTACTCCTTTGCTTCGTCATGGTGGAGCTGAAAGCTCTTCACATTCAGAAGAGCCCTGTTCTCATGCACACACAGGTCAGGGGAAAGGAAGGTCAGTCTTGGCTTTCTGTGCTAATTCACCCCCCTCCCCACACACACACCCATGCTTGCCTTTTAAAAACCTATATTTTAGCTTTTTTTTTTTGCACAACAGCAATGAGAACGATTGTGAACACTCATGAAAAGGGGTAAAATACTGAAGTCACTGCTAAAGGAAACTGACATTCCCACTGTCCTCCTAAGCCTTAGGACTCTGAGTTCAGATGGAAGCAGAGACATGCAGTGATGCAGAAGGAGCATGCATGGGCTTCTGAAACAGTCTCCCATGCATCCCCAGCCCCTCTGAACCTGGGTTTCCTCGTGGATTAAATAGGAAGAGCACCTTTTAAAGTTGTTGTGAAAAGTATACAACTTAGTTCAGAAAAATGTCAGTCACTCCCCACACAAAGTCAGGAAATAATTATTAAATGGGTGACCCAAGAGCTCACCAGGACCTCTGTCATTCTCTGTAGGACACAAAGGAAACATTGCTAATCAAAGACAATACGAAGGACTTTAGAGGAGATTTGTAGCTTTCATAAGCTGGAGTGCAGCACCAGGTGGAATGAAGGTAATCTCTGACAGATTTTTCTCTTATCTGAAAACCCAGATCTTTCTTGAATGAAAGAGAGATGGGGTAGGATGATTGCAAATGCATGTGCCCTTGTCCGTGGATGTATGTAGTGGACGCTGACATCACCACTATGTAGGCAGAACACAGAGATGCACTAAACTCAGGGTCCCCAACCTCCAGGATATAATGCCTGATGATCTGAGGTGGAGCTGATGTAATAATAATAGAAAAAAAGTACATAATACATGTAATGTTCTGGAATCATCTGGAAACCATCTTCCCCTCCCCCACCCCCTTCCATGGAAAAATTGTCTCACATGAAATCAGTCCCTGGTCCCAGAAAGTTTGGGGACTGCTGCACTAAACTAAAGCTTATCATAGCGAGAGCTCAAAGGAGACTTGAGTGGTGACTCTTTAGCATTACCCTCAAGACAGCTCTGAATGCAGGGGGCCTATCTTCCAGGTGTTCCCTTAGCACTTGTTTCATCTCTACCAAGAAACTTTCTAATTTGCCATTTTTTCCAGAAATAGTTAACTTTAATTATAAATGATTGAACGACTTCTGGGTGTCGTTGGGAATGGGGGAGTGTCAGTTGACATCTTGGGTCCAATATTCATGCCTCTAGGATGACAATGGTCAAGTTGGGTCTTTTCCCAAGCTTTCATTGGTATCTCACTACCAAAAAGACCTTTAAGAAGGTCCTTGATTTCAGACCTTTAGAGAGAGCTCTGATCAGATTTTCTTAGACATGAGAAAACATAGGCAAATGCTAAGTACCCAAACCTTTTTATGGGTGAGAATGTAATATTTTTAAGATTTAGCAAAGTTACATACACACCTGACAGATGTGATTATCCACTTACAAAAAAATATTAGTTTGCTTAAAAAAAACCAAAAAACTTCAATCCAAATTTATTAGGATTACAAAAATAACAGCACATTTCATGAACTCATTATAGCTCAGAATTACCAACACATCCAGAGCATGTTTAAGTAAACTGCTTCTTGTCAATACAAATCTCATGACATAAAAAAGAAGTTTATTTTAATATTTACAGGAGAAACATGCTGGTAGTTTCTTAACATTCTGTTTGGAATTAACGGGTGAGGCTATTTTTAAAGTCAGAGAACATCTCCAATTGAAGAAGGTATTTTAGAAACATCTCACAATACATTTTATCTAATACCAACTGAATAATTCTGCATCCTCTTCTAAAATTCAGGCTTTTATCGCAGAGCTTCTGGAACTTCCACCTACAAAAATAGGGGATTCTCTTTCAATAAAAACAACAAAAATGATAAAGTGGGAAAAAAAATCTATACAGTATGACTTTAGCAGTATTTTCTAGAAAGAACTCAGATTGCTGTGAGTGCATGTGTGCTAAGTTGCTTCAGTTGTGTCCAACTCTTTGCGACTCTATGTTCTGTTGGTCCACCAGGCTCCTCTGTCCATGGGATTCTCCAGGCAAAAATACTGGAGTGGGTTGCCATGCCCTTCTCCAGGGGATCTTCCCCAGGGATTGAATCCAAGAGGTCTCTTAGCTCTCTTACATTGGCAGGTGTGTTCTTTAGCACAAGTGCCACCTGGGAAACCCAGATTATTGCTGGGTGATATTCAAATTTTTTAATTATAAATTAGGTGTTAAATCACTTGCAAGAAAGAAAGAAAAGAAAGTGAAGTCTCTCAGTCGTGTCTGCCTCTTTGTGACCCCGTGGACTGTAGCCTACCAGGCTCCTCCATCCAGAGGGATTCTCCAGGCAAGAATACTGGAGTGGGTTGGCATTTCCTTCTCCAGAGGATCTTCTGGACCCAGGGATCGAACTTGTGTCTCCTGCATCGCAGGCAGATGCTTTAACACTCTGAGCCACCAGGGAAGTTCAATCACTTGCAACTCGGTGGTAAAATTTTTGTCAAGTGATGAATCTGTTTTGGAGAGATATACCCTGATTTCTTATTAAAGAAATTGGGTTTTTTTTTTTAGGTTGAAATGTCTTAAGGTGAGCCTGGCCCTTAAAAGACTGAGATGCCAAGAAGGTGGACCAAGCACATCTCTCAAACAGAAATGTGCTCTCTCAAGTGACCTGCTCTTGATACTCCAGGTTTGGCAGTCTGTTCTGGCCTATACTGATAAGTGTTAGAGAGGTGATTTGGTGCCCGAGTGCGGTGGAGGCTGACTCCTAAGCTAGGTGCTCGCCCCAGTCTGCCCTTGGGTTACTTACCCGCCTTAGCTGTTTTATGCTGCTTCCCCGAATAGCTTCCATGAGATTCTCATGAGCTGATCTCTGCGGGGTAGACGGTCGGGAACTGTCTTCCATTTTCTTCTCCTGCACCGACCTCAGGGAAGTTTTAATTTCCTTTAGGATATTGTTTGGCTGTTTCTTAGCCTTTTTCCCTTTTTTCTTTTTCTGTCCGTTTTGTAAGGCCCGCTGGGCGCTCTCCTGCTGCTTGATGACTTCCGCGATGTTGCGGGTGATGAGCTTCTTCTCTGGGGGCGGAGGCGGGGGAGGCGGAGGTGGGGGTGGCAGCCTTTGGGGAGCAAGAGGGGGGGGGCGGGGGCGGGGGCGGGGGCGGGGGCGGGGCCGCCGGAGACGGAGGACGGCTCCTCACAGTTTGGACTTTCCTGGGCAGTTTGGGGGAAGACCAGGGGGAGTGCTTGGGAGATGCGTACGGTGAAGAGCCTGGCGTGCCCCTCCGCCAGACTGTGGTCCTCAGGTTGGCTCCTCCGCCGTATCCCTCCTGCTGTTTCTGCTCCTGCATCCGCTTCTGCCGCTGCTTATCCATGTTTCTGGTCAAGAGGCTGGTCATGCTCATTCTTGGTCCTGGCAGCTCGAAATGGTAGCCCAGCCTCAGAAGCGTGGTGTTCTCCCTCAGCAGCTTGACGATCTCCATCTCCACCTGGCTGCCCATGATGTGCCTCTGGTTGTGGAAGCGCAGCTCGGTGAGCACGCTGTTGTGCTGCAGCGCCCTCATGATGGCCAGGATGCCCTTGCCCGTGATGAAGTTGGACTCGATGTTGACGCTGGTGATGTGCCGGTTGACCCGCAGCATGTCCGCGATGGCCGTGGCCGCGCTGTCGTCGGCGCGCGTGTTGGCCAGGCTGAAGGCCTTCACCACCGTGTTGGCCTTGAGGGCCTCGGCGAAGCGGGCGAGGGTCTGCGAAGTGATGTTCTCGATGTTGTTCAGATTGACTTCCGTGGTGTCGGGGTCGTTGTGTTTAATCTTTTCCAGAGCATCCTCGATCACTGTGGGGTTCCCGCAGGGGTGAATGGCAGCCGGGGGAGACTCCGTGTTCCTTCCTCTGTGGCCGTTAGTCAGATGGATGTTTTCGATTTGACTTGTAAATGTCTTTGGCCTCGCGTTGTCAGAATGGACACTATCGGAATGCACAGATCCGTTCATCCCTTCCTCCTTCGCACCTGTTCTTTCCTCTCCTTCGCTGTCCTCCTCGTCCTCGTCCTCGTCCTCGTCCTCCTCTTCCGTGTACACATCCTCAGAAACCTCACTGTTACATTCTGTAAAGACAAGCTCTTCCTCACTCTCCTCTTTGTCCTCTTCTGCAACCTAAAGAGCAGAGTATCCTCATGAAGTTTGCCGTTTTAAGTGCATTATTAAATTTTACAAAAGTAACACACGGTTTTGCCATATATACATGTACCAGATCATCACGTGGTTGCTCTAAAACTCACACAATGTGATATGCCAATTATATCTGAATAAATTCTTTAAAAAGTAACACACAAGCAAGTAAGACAAAACTTTCTAAGAATAAAAAGTTCGTCTCCAGCTACTAATCTTCCTAGTTCAGGTGACCAGGGATGACATTTCCTTGCATAACTTTCACCAGCTTTTTCTGTATTCTGCAGAATTTTTTTGTATTCTGCAAAATAAATATCCAGAATTCAGTTTATGGAATAAGAGTTTGCCATCATTTTGCCAGTTTTTAACAAATAAGTGGGAGCTTCTGCTCTGGAAAACCCTTGATAACATTTTTATTCTCTTAACCCTCTCTCCTGAAGGACGACTTCTAGTCCACTTACCGTTTAGCAGATTCAGCCGTCCCTTGGGGAAATCACCCTTCTGTCCTTCCTTATTTCTCCATCCCAACATACAAATAACAACAAAAATACATAACACGTTTATGAGTTCCCTTTCTTTTAAGATTTTTTTTTTGAGGGGATCATTTTTAAAAAGTCTTCATATCGAATTTTGTTCTGTTATTTCTTCTGCTTTGTGTTTTGGCTTTTTGGCCCTGAGTCATGTGGGATATTAGCTTCCTGACCAGGGATCAAAGTCACACCTTCTGTATTGAAAGGCTAAGTCTTAACCACTGAACCATCGGGGAAATCCTTGGGTTCCCTTTCTTAATGTTCAGAAATTCTTCCCCCAGTCTGCCTCCTACAGTCTCTGTGACAGGAACCCAGAGCCCTCTGCCATGTCCTATGTCCGTGCATACAGAGGCTGGGCACCTCCCTCTAAGTAGAGCTTGGCACGGGGTCTCAGAGACCACACCACCTGGAAGCTGAGGCTGTCTCTGTCTTTTTCTGGGGAAAGAAACCGAGGGAGCAGGTCAAAACCCATCTCTATGCAGAAACTCACCCTTTGCAGCAAATCAGCTTGAAATCTCATGTTATCACAGGATTAAATGAGACGGGACTTCAGAAGACATGAGGTGGAAAAGATAATTGCCTTTGGCACTAACTACATTTCAACCGTCATGTGGAACAGCAGAGAACAGTAGAAAAATCTTGAAGCAAGCCACTGCCTCAGCCTGATGGTCTTAAATTATTTACCAGGTATCAATTATGAAAGACTTTCAGGCAAACACAATTTCACTTCATCTTGGTCTTTCCTGTTTACAAGACTTTGTACTGAGAAGTTCAGCTGACCCCCCCCCCGCCACTTTTTTCTTTTCCTCACTATCTTTTCTGATAAAATAAAAATCTGGCAATTGCTGACAGAGTCCGATTTTCCCTAATGCTATCTTTTTAGCCCTTTAGTTTCTCTAAAGCCTGGAGACCCTTTCCTGTCCCCAGAGCCAGAATTCTTCCTCCTACATGGGAATGTTTTTGACCCCAGCCTCCTGCTGCCCGAGGCACGTGGAATGAGCTTTGGAAAACACTGCACTGGTCTCCAAGTTTGTTTGCCCAGTTGCTGTCACGAAATAGCCTCCAGTTATCCGCTTGTTTGGAGTGGCAGGCATCAAGTGATGGCCTGGGGAAGGGGTCAGCCACTCCTGGGATGGCTTGTCCAGTCTTAATTTATTCACTTGTTCAGGAGCAGGAGGGAGAGTGACACTGTGTGTGTGTGTGTGTGTGTGTGTGTGTGTATGTGTGTGTGTGTGTGTGTGTGTGTGTGTGTTTAGCTGTTTCAGTATTTGGAGGAAAGAGGCCTGTCTCGAAATTCAAGGTGTACTCCCTGTCACACCACTGTTAAATGGTACTCTTCTAGTTTTTCAAAGACCTTTAGGCTTTATCTGGCAAGAGGTGTTTTTTCCCTTAAATATATTTGCAGAGATCATATCCGAAACTCTTATCCAGCAATGAGTTGTCCTGTGACATCTCAGTGACATTTCCTCCAGAAAGCCTTCTTTGACACCTCCTCAAATTATCTTTGTGATGTGATCCCCTGATGCTGTAACTCCTCCAATAAAGTACCTCTTTAATTATTTGTCTTTTTCTCCCAAAAGACTGTCTGCAGGGTGACAAAAGGATCATGTCTGTTCTCACCTCACGCAGTGCTCAGCAGGTAGTAGGGATTCGGTAAAATTTGATAACTGAATGGCTCTGAATTGACATTGGTTAACAGCCTCAGGCTTCCCTGGTGACTCAGTTGGTAAAAAATCCATCTGCAATTCAGGAGCCCTGGGTCCGATCCCTGGATTGGGAAGATCCCCTTGGTGGAGGGCATGGCAATCCACTCCAGTATTCTTGCCTGGAGAATTCCATGGACAGAGAAGCCTGGGGGGCTACAGTCCATGAGGTCACGAAGAGTCGGACACAACTGAGTGACTAAGTACAGGACAGAGTAACAGCCTCTAAGTCAGGGGAGGTCTTGGAGAATAGTACAGATGGGGTGGGTGGGAGGAAGGAGATTGATTGTCCTGGTTTGCCCAGGGCTGAAAGGTATCCCAGGAAACAGAGTTTTGCATTCTAAAATCTACACAGTCCCAGACTAGTTGGGGGATATCTCAGAGAAGAACAGCAGAAGGGAGAAAAGTATCCAGAGAAGGAGGAAGAATGATGTTAAAACATTCATTGCCCACTTTCAAAATTATTCCCGCGTTTGGACTGACTGCAGTGTTCCAGATCACCTATCTGCAACTGCTCTAGAGTTAACCCAGATCCTTGCAAGGGTTTCCCTGATGGCTCAGATGGTAAAGAATCTGACTGCAATGCACAAAACTTGGGTTTGATCCCTGGGTTGGGAAGATCCCTTGAAGAAGGGAATGGCAACTGCTTTAGTATTCTTGCCAGGAGAATCCCCATGGACAGAGGAGCCTGGTGGGCTACAGTCCATGGGCTCAAAAAGAGTTGGACACAGTTGACTAACACTTGCAAGAATGGGGGTGGGAAGGTCGGGGGTGGGGTGAGGCAGTGAGGCTTGAGGCACTGAAGGGGGTGATAGGGAGAAGCGAATATGGGTACACTCAGGGAATAAATAAGACAACAAAAAGAGGGTGGCCAACCATTTCTCCTCATTACTTCCCTGGCACCATTATATGAAGAAGGAGGCAGTAAGCATGGTTTCCCATTCTGGTTCTGGTTCTACCCATAAAGAGCTGATTTTCTTTGTTGTGTTAGTCACCAAGTCTTGTCCTCCTCTTTGCGACCCCATGGACTGTAGCCCACCAGGCTCCTCTGTCCATGGAATTTTTCAGGCAAGAATACTGGAGTGGGTTGCCATTTCCTTCTCCAGAGGATCTTCCCCACTCAGGGATCGAATCCGTGTCTCCTGCCTTGGCAGGCAGATTCTTTACCACTGAGCCAGCAGGGAAGGCTCAAAAAGAGCTGGCTGATTTTAGACAAATCGCTAAATCTCTGGCATAGAAGGTCTCAAGGAAGCTGCAGTAGGGTTGGGCGGTTCTCCGACCACAGAGTATGTCAAAAGCACCAGGAGGGCTGGTGAAGCCGCACAGTGCTGGGCCCCACCCCCAGAGTTCTTCATTTGGCTGGTCTGGGGGAGTCCTAGAATGAGTTGGAAGGTCCCAGGTGATGCCGACGTACCCACATTCTGAGAATCGCAGTCTTTGTGCCAACAAGACTGGGTTTGAATTTCAGCTAGAAGCTGTTAATCTCAAATGAGTTTCTTAACCTCTCCCGGTCTCACTTCTCACATCCAGAAGGTGCGAGTTCAGTGAAGTGATGTGAATGTACTTATTGGCACCTATGCCTGATACCCAGCAGATAATCAAGCTCAGGGAGATGGACCTTTGGGTCTCCAAGGCCTCTTGGAGATGTTTAATGCAGGATAAGTTTGTGGGAGTCAGGTGGACAGAAGCTGTCATTCAATAGGTGTTGGAGATGATTCTCATAAATATTTACAGAGCCAACAGTAGCCTGATAAGCATGACCCCTCATCTCCTCCTCATGGTCTACACCCGGCTGCTCTTCACTTACACCATCACCCCCCACCCCCACCCACCCACCAGTCAGCTGCTCTGAGCTTTTTCTTGGAGTTGAAATGGATTGACACCCTCCGCTGGCAAACTTCTGCTCAGCACTCCTTGTGACTCTAGAGACACCTTGCCAGCAGGGAAAGAGGAGCGAGAGAAAAGTTAACTAGCTGAGAAAGGAATCAAAGTTCATCAACACACAGCCTCTCTAATTGAGCTGATAAGCCATTGGCAGGGCTCAGAGATCAGCAAAACCTTTGGCAGGAGCAGGTGGGTTTCATCAACAGCTGACAACAGGCTTTGTCCTTTGCTTTCCACTCATCTCAAGACGGCATGACATTAAAATGCCTTTGTTGGGTGATCACTCCAATGGCTGTCTGTCCTGGACATTATGAGGCCGTTTTAATCGTTTTTTATTAGGGAAAAATCTTTAAGAACTGTTAGGAAAATGTGATACTTCCTATATGTGACCAGATTTTGGATACACATTTCCACATCAAAAAAAAAAAAAAAGACCTTATGTTTGTGGAATAATTGACCAACCCAAATCCTGGCCCATTTTGTGTATTCTTCCTTCTCACCACCCACCTTCAGACCCTCAGGGCAGGTCACCACTGTGGCCTTGGCAAGCCCTGGCCTGATTCTGGTGGCCCATTCTGCAATGATTGACATGGACAAAACTCACACATATCTTGCTACAAATGTGGCCCACACACTCTATCGTCAAGATCATCTAACAGTTCCTGGATTAGTACTATGAAAGTCTTGCCATTGGCTTCAGGCCATTTTGATCTTAGATGATTCCAGTAGAGCACACAGGTTTTAAACTATTGCTCCTGACCAGTGTTCTTCCACAAATTCAGGAATATATTATTTTGATATTCTTATTGCCATAACTATATTTTCAGAGCTTAGTCTTTTGAACTTCCTTCTGTGAATGATTTATTTGACAAATTCAAATTAACTGTTTACTGGGCAGAGAACAAGAACTTAACAGACCTGACCTCTAATAGAAATGCATTTCTGGTCTCAGAATCACCATTATAAAATAGGAAGGAATCTTAGAAGTCATCCTTGCAGGGATGCTTAACCTGGAGCCTTGGGAGGGTTTCAGGATGTGTGCCATCATTTTGAAATTCTATGCAAAATTTTTGTATGTTTGCACAAGCACACATGCATTTTCTTAGGAAAGTCTTTAACATAAAAATCTCAAAATGGTGTCTGAAGAACACCCTCCATTGATATGAAAGAGAACTCTGCAGAACTGACTCTCTGTTCAAGGTCTTACAACTTCAGGGCAGAGCAGGGATTAGAAATAAGGTGCCCTGACTCTCAGCCCCAAATATTACTCACCACCCCATGTTTCTTGGTGTTGGGAAAAGGAATTAGTTTTATTGTAGCCACCATCACAGTCCAGCAACAGATTACCCACTATTGTCTTTATAGAAGAAAATAAATTTACTTAGCTGCCATATACATTTACTTAACTGCCATATATATATGTGTGTGTGTGTGTGTGCGTATATATGTATAAAACAAGTATACCACATCCTTAACTTATAACTCAAATTAGACTTTTGTTTGGCAAAATATCTAAACCCATGCTTTGCTTGTGAATTATTTTCCTCTTGAAGATCCCATCTTTGTCGATCGCAGGACCCCCCAACTAAGAATCTTTCATATAATCCATTAGGTGGTCGTAAAAGTTAGATGACTATTTCAGCCTGAGAAAATTTTCAATAGCAGGTGCAAGTGGGTTATAAGAAAAGTGATGAGGAATGAAAAATTAGGAAAAAATAAATAAGCTTCCTGGGTTCGGGATTGGGGGATTGGGAATAGCTAAGGAAAAAAATCCGAGAGCCTACCTTTCCACACTCCCCCAGCCTCTCCTTCTCCAAGAGTTTCTGGGACTCCTTTTCCCAATAGGCCATCAGCGCCTCTCTGCTGAATGTCCCTGTGGGGGTTTTCTCGGTCAGACTCTTTTGCCTCATCCCCACCGGGAGGCTGTGATCAGGTTCAATGTCGTCCAGCTCCCTCTCTAGTTCCTTCAGCTCCTCAGCTGACAGGGAAGCCAGGAGTTCGTCCTCATCGATGGATTCATATTTGCTAAGTCCTCTCCTGTAGCCAAAGGTAGACATGGTCCCTGCTTTGTCAGACCCACAAGGAGCTTGGGGAACCAGGCATTCAAGGCAGCCAGCAGCAGGCAGGGAGGAGAGTGGGCAGGCTGGTTAGCAACTGGTGCTGGGAGTGCCTGCGATAGCCTTTTAAGAGCGGTGATACAGGCTGTGACAATGTAGAGAGGGGTGAAGGCATAGGCTGTTTTAAGCATCAGACGTCAGCTAGACATTTGAACACAAAGAATGTCACATCAGTGGTGGATGGAGGTCTCAGAAACCAGTGGGGATTATTCACATACTGGCCAGGGACATATTTAGCTGAGCCTAGTGGCTCATGAGGACAGACAGACAGGGCTTCAGATAGGAAGTAACCAGCTTCTTTGTTTTCAAACAACAAGAGGGTAAAAATGTATTTCTAAAATGGCTCACTACCACCACCATGGTCATGAAAAGATTCTCTTCTTATAATCTTCCAGGATGAGAAATGACTACACATGCCTTTAGAGTAGTTATTCTAGTTCTCCTAAAAAACATACCGTGGGTTGCACTGATGAGAACAGAAGGTTATAATGATATAGCAATTTTCTATTGTCATTGCATTTTGCAGTTTATAAAGTGCTTGTATGTAATTTTCCTAATCATAAGTCCTGAGAGATGACTTACATTAATTATCTTCCTCTACAGATTTTTGCAAGTGAGGCTCTGAGAAATTAAGTGAAGTCAGACAGCTAGAAGGGCGGAAGCCTTTGCACTCTCTCTCCTCTGCACAAAATGGCTTCCTTCACTTCACCCCTGAATATTAGTAAACAACTTGATTCACAAACAAGACTCCCCAAAAGACAAATAACAATATTGGACAAGATTTATTATGAACTGACACTATGCCAGTCTAGTGCTAAGCATTTTAAACATTTATCTCACTTAATCCCACAACTGGATTTGTGTCTGGGCTGAAAATTGAAGAGATGCTAATTTGAAATTATATGCCTGCCCACATCTTTATGAATGTGATGAAATACACACACCGTTTACAGGGTTTCATAAATATATCATCCTAGCATACAGATATATGAACATGTGTTAAAATGTATATATATAGAACTGTACATGTATCAACACAAATACATTATATTTTGTTTATGCATTCAGTAGTTGTGACTGTTTGGGTTGTTTCCAGGTTTGGGGAGTTATAAACAATGTTGAATACTCACTGCAAGTCTATGTAGCCACATGTTTTTATTTCCCTTGGGTAGCTAGTTTGCAGTAGTGGAATTACTGAGTTATATGGTAAATTTACTTTTCATGAAACTGCCTAATTATTTTCCAAAATGGCTGTACCAATTTACTTTCCTACCAGTGATGAGGAGCATTCCAGTTTCTCCACATCCTAACATGTTTTTGCTGAAGTGTTGGGTTATAGCTATTTCAGTGCCTATGAAATGGTATCTCATTATTGTTCTAAATTTCATTCCTCTAATAACTAATGATATGTGCCGTGTTTAGTTGCTCAGTAGTGTCCAACTCTTTGCAACTCCATGGACTGTAGCCCGCCAGGCTCCTCTGTCCATGGAGATTCTCCAGGTAAGAATACTGGAGTGGGTTACATGCCCTCCTCCAGGGAATCTTCCCAACCCAGGGATTGAACCCAGGTCTCCCACATTGCAGGCAGATTCTTTACCATCTGATCCTCCAGGGAAGCCTATAACTAGTGATACTGAGCATCATATCATGTGTCTACTGGCAATCTTATGTCAACTTTGGTAAAATATTCATTTACATCTTTTTTAATCGGGTTGTCTTATTACTAAGTTATAAAAATTCTTTTTATAATCTGGACTTTATCAGATTTGCAGATATTCTCTGTCATTCTGTGAATTGTCTTTTGAAAAGTAAACATATTTAATTTTGATGAAGTTCAATTTATTTATTTCTTCTTCTATTGCTTGAGCTTTTGGTATTATAACTAAGATATCTTTTCCTAACACAAGATCTGAAACTTACTTTTATGCTTTCTTCTAAGAGTTTTATAGTTTTGGGTTTTCATAGTCAGGTATATTACACATGTTGATTTAATATTTGCGTCTGTGTAGGGTAATGGTCTAAATTCATCTTTTTGTATACAGATGTCCAATTGTCTTAGGATTTTTTATTGAATTGCATTGGTGCCTTTGTGGAAAATTAATTGGTCATAAATGTAAGGGCTTATTTCTGGACAGTAGGTTATGTTCTATAGATCTGTGAATCTATTTCCTTAAGACAGTACCACCTAGTCTTAATTATTATAGCTTTGTAGTATGTACTGAAACCAAGAAGTAGAAGTTCTTCACTTTTTTCTTTTGCAAGAATGTTTTGGCTAAGTATTATGGTCTTAACTCATTGTGAAATTCTGTCTCCCAAAATAACTATGACTCTTTTCAGTGATACTACTGGGATAATTATGATATTAGAAATGATGAGTTCATTGTTTTTTTGTGGCCTTTAGCATATACCTTTGTTGTAGCCTTAGTGATAATACATTTTTTATGTGAAAATAGTTTTGACTTTTGGAAATGACATCAAATATTATATCCAAATCTGATGAATAAGATGAGTTATTCAGCTGAATAATAAATTTTAGGTTAAAAGATGAATTATGATTACAACTGTATAAAAACCTCTGTTTTTTTTAAAAAGATGAAAAATGAATTAAAATGATAGTATACTTTTGTTTCTTCAACATTTATGTATTAGGCACATATGATATGCTGACCACTATATAAATTTGAGATGCATAACTGTAAAAAAATGAAATTGTGTTTTATTCTTTCTCTCTTGTTTGTAGTTTTTCTATAACAGTTTAATATCATTTTCATTTGACAACTTATTGAACATACACTGCCTGTCAGATTCTAAATTAAGTGCTGGTATTAGAGCATTGAAGAAAACCAAAAATAAAAATTCCTTCCTTCATGAAGTTTACAGTCTCACTGGGGGAAACAGACAATATGTAAATAAATGAGTAAGAACAGAAGCTCAATGGAGAGAAATAAAGTGGGGTAAAAAGGAAGAAAGAAGATTGTGCAGGTAATATTTCAAGTAGAGAAGAGCTCTGTTTTAATAAGGTGACTTTTGAGCACAGATCTGAAGTAAGGTGTTGACACAGCTTATAATACACAGTTAATGTGACTATAAAGTAATGACTGAGATATTTTTGGAATCACAGATTCTCAGCTTTCAAAGGGACTTGGAAAGACATCAAACCTCTGTAGCTTCTATAAGTGGTCGTTTAGTGTTTGCTTGAGTACTTTCGGTGAAAACTGTACATTACCCAAAACTCATTCCATTGTTGGAGGTCTCAAATCACTACATCTGTCTTTCTATTGTGTTGAAACTGATCTCTTGAAAAATCACCATAAATATATTTTTGCTTTCTCATTGGAACAATGCAGAATAAATGTTCTCATGTGAGTTTCTTCTTCCAAATCTTGGGTAGCCCATGAATGACTCTGAAAATAACTCTGGAAGAGAAGACATTAAAGTGTTTTGCTCTGTGGCAGCATCACTGGAAAAAAAAATTATGGCCTCTCAAGACACTGTTAAGAACAATGGTCATTCAGACATCCTAGTATATATATTACAAATCACTCTAATTATGATAATAATCGCAGCTTATCGATGATCTTAGTTCACTGGATCCCTCTTTATGTTTTCTCTTCAGACTTTAAATCCATTGGGTAAAATTCTGTTGACTAATTAAAAATCATTGCCTGACTCTGGCCAGACCTAAGTATGATGAAAAATTTAGATTTCCTTGCAAACTTGTCTGTATCGAGGGGAAAAATCCCAGTCATATGTTCTCTGAGCATCACCATTTCTATTTTGGGATTTTTAACCTGATCACATTGTGTTTTCCAGCAGAATTGCTTTTAGAGCCATCAGTACTACAAGCCTTCTGAAGATTTGCATTTTCTCTTTAAAACAATCTCTCTCAGAGGGAATTATTTTCAAGCTTCTTGATTGTCAATCAGATATACACTATTTCCCAGGACATCAGCAATTTCCTTTTTAGTGAAAAGAGGTTTTTTTTTTTTTTTCTTTCAACCATTTTTTCCCTTTGATTTCCTCTTGAAAATGCTATTATTTGTTTCTTTATTCAACGTCCATTTACCAGATGTCTGCTCTGTGGATAGGTGCTGTGCTGGAAGCTAGGGTTACAAACAGAAAAATAAAAATTGATCTAGACACTGCTGCCCTCAGGAGCTCAAGCTTCTCAGAGAGAGGCAGACAGCTGACAGTAACACAGTTCAGGGACAGCTCCGCCGAGTGCCAACAAGAGTAGAGCCATGGAACAAATACAGATGAAGAAGCAAGGCAGCCCACGTGGCTGCAGCTGAAGTCACAGGAACCATAAAGAGATTTCCTGGAAGAGAGAGAAGGCTCTGAGCAAACACACAAGAGTATGAAATCAAAAACACAAACAAAAGCAAAACCAGGCATTGTTCAGTACAGGTGGGGAGTAGGTGGAGCTGGGCAAAAATTGGCCCTAATTCTTACTTCCCCTGCAACTCCTTTTTATTCCTCCTGGCCACCACCATCATGGCTGACACCTGGTAGACACATATAGATGTTGAATATTTTATATTTGAAGGGTCGTGTTGAGGAGTTTTGGACTTTATTACATCTAAAGTTAAGTGGAAATCTCTAACGTTATCCCATAGCCACAACTTGCCTTCTTAAATACAAGCTACTGTTAATCCCAGCAAGTGTCCTGGTACTAATGGAGACTCAAGAAGAGCAAAACTCATCAGCACCTCCAAAAATCAGCACCATGGGCCCTGCCAGCAGAGCTGGTATTTCAGTAAGTAATGTTTTTAGGCAGTGATCAGACACCTCCCAACTCCAGTGGTGTGTAACAACTACTTCAACCTAACCCTCGATAATTGCAGTTGACCCTCTCTTTAAGGTGAGTTTCTTGGCTTGTGGCTTATGTACTTTTGGCTCTTAATGTTCAGAAATGTTGAGAGGTCAGTGCAATTCAGTTCAGTCACTCAGTTGTGTCTGACTCTGCTACTCCAGGAACCGCAGCACGCCAGGCCTCCCTGTCCATCACCAACTCCCAGAGTCCACCCAAACCCATGTCCATTGAGTCGGTGATGCCATCCAACCAGCTCATCCTCTGTCATCCCCTTCTTCTCCTGCCCTCAATCTTTCCCAGCATCAGGGTTTTTTCAAATGAATCAGCTCTTCGCATCAGATGGCCAAAGTACTGGAATTTCAGCTTCAACATCAGTCCTTCCAGTGAACACCCAGGACTGATCTCTTTTTGGATGGACTGGTTGGATCTCCTTGCAGTCCAAGAGACTCTCAAGAGTCTTCTCCAACACCACAGTTCAAAAGCATCAATTCTTCGATGCTCAGCTTTCTTTATAGTCCAACTCTCACATCCATACATGAGTACTGGAAAAACCTTAGCCTTGACTAGACAGACCTTTGTTGCCAAAGTAATGTCTCTGCTTTTTAATATGCTGTCTAGGTTGGTCATAACTTTTTTTCCAAGGAGTAAGCGTCTTTTAATTTCATAGCTGCAATCACCATCTGCAGTGATTTTGGAGCCCAGAAAAATAAAGTCAGCCACTGTTTCCACTTTTTCCCCATCTATTTGCCATGAAGTGATGGGAACGGATGCCATGATCTTAGTTTTCTGAATGTTGAGCTTTAAGTTACTATCTGAATGTTGAGCTTTTTCACTATCCTCTTTCACTTTTATCAAGAGGCTCTCTTGAAAGTTCTTCTTCACTTTCTGCCATAAGGGTGGTGTCGTCTGCATATCTGAGGTTATTGATATTTCTCCTGGCAATCTTGATTCCAGCCTGTGCTTCATCCAGCCCTGCATTTCGCATGATGTTCTCTGCATATAAGTTAAATAAGCAGGCTGACAACATACATCCTTGACGTACTCTTTTTCCTATTTGGAACCAGTCTGTTGTTCCATGTCCGGTTCTAACTGTTGCTTCCTGACCTGCATACAGGTTTCTCAAGAGGCAGGTCAGGTGGTTTGGTATTCCCATCTCATTCAGAATTTTCCACAGTTTATTGTGATCTGCACAGTCAAAGGCTTTGGCATAGTCAATAAAGCAGAAACAGATGTTTTTCTGAAACTCTTGATTTTTCAATGATCCAACGGATGTTGGCAATTTGATCTTTGGTTCCTCTGCCTTTTCTAAAACCAGCTTGAACATCTGGAAGTTCATGGTTCATACATTGTTGATGCCTGGATTGGAGAACTTTGAGCATTACTTTACTAGCGTGTGAGATGAGTGCAATTGTGAGGTAGTTTGAGCATTCTTTGGCATTGCCTTTCTTTTGAACTGGAATGAAAACTGAACTATTCCAGTCCTGTGGCCACTGCTGAGTTTTCCAAATTTGCTGGCATATTGAGTGCAGCACTTTCACAGCATCCTCTTTTAGGATTTGAAATAGCTCAAGTGGAATTCCATCACCTCAGGTTCTATCAAATGAGTCTTTATTTTCTTTAATAACCCCCACATTTCAGGAAGAATTTGGTAATTTCAGGAACTGTTCATATTTCAAAATATTTATATGCAAACTATTATATATAGAATGGATAAATAACAAGGTCCTAGTGTATAGTGCAGGGAGCTATATTCAATGTCCAGTGTAATAAGTCATAACACAAAAGAAAAAAAAAGTTTGTATCAGAATTTTTAAAATTTATAACCACAAAGAAAAGTTAAATGAATGTATTAGAAGAACATATTTAATAAACCTTTTCATTTCCCCTGGTTCTTGGCTTTATTCTACTGTAGGCACTTGTTGCTCACAAATTTAATATACGTAGTTTCAGCGATTTGAAAGGACCCCAAAGGGCCAAGATTTACAATAACATGTAATTTGACTGAGCTAATATTTATGTCCTCAGCAATTTTTTATGAAACCACCAATAAAAACTTCATTGGAGGTGGGGAGGAGGTGGGGTAGGAGGGAGTGCTGTCTCTTGGCACGAAAGCCTCAACTTGCTCCAAATCAGTAACCTGATTTTCTTCTTTCCACTTCCCCCACCCTAAAGCTTTCACATTTTGAAAATGGTCTTCTCATCCACCTAGTTGTGGAGCCTATGTGTCATCTTCTCTCACCAATATTATCATATTCAGTCACAAGCTCTTGAATCCTACTTTATCTGTGTATGCTCCACCCGGTCCCAGTCTAAGCTCCTGTCCTCATTTTCCCTGATGCCTGACATCTTTTCCTTTGCCACAGTATAGCTAGAGTAATTTTTTGAAACCACAGATCTCATCTGTCATTCTCTACCTAAGACCCTCTTAGGGTTCCCATTGTCCTTCAGAAAGAATCTTTCATCGTGCCCTCTGGCCACTCCAGGAAAAGTCCCTGCTCACCTCTCCAGCCTCAACTTGGGTGACTTCCTCCAACCCTCACCCTCAGCCACTCGGGGCTTCTGAACCCTAGGCTGGCTCCCATCCCAAGCCATTTGCATGCTCTCTGCACTTGCCTGTGAGGCCTCTGCTTCCTCCTCCTTGCTCTTTTTTCTCCTCTATGGCAGTTACTATTTTATACATTCTTTTTTTTTTATTTTATTTTTTGATTGAAGGATAATTGCTTCACAGAATTTCGTTGTTTTCCATCAAACATCAACATGAATCAGCCATAGGTGTACATATGTCCCCTCCTTCTTGAACCTCCCTCCCATCTCCCTCCCCATCCCACCCCTCTAGGTTGATTACAGAGCCCCCGTTTGAGTTCCCTGAGACATACGGCAAATTCCCATTGACTATTTTACATCCGGTGATGTGAGTTTCCGTGTTACTCTCTCTCCATACATCTCACCCTCCCTTCCCCTTTCCCTGTGTCCGAAAGTCTGTTCTCTATGTTTGTTTCTCCATTGCTGCCCTGCAAGTAAATTCATCAGTGCCATCTTTCTAGATTCCATGTATATGCATTCAGTTCAGTTCAGTTCAGTTCAGTCACTCAGTTGTGTCTGACTCTTTGCGACCCCATGAACCACAGCATGCCAGGCCTCCCTGTCCATCACCAACTCCCGGAGTCCACCCAAACCCATGTCCATTGTGTCCATGATGCCATCCAACCATCTCATCCTCTGTCGTCCCCTTCTCCTCCTGCCCACAATCTTTCCCAGCATCAGGGTCTTTTCAAATGAGTCAGCTCTTCGCATCAGGTGGCCAAAGTACTGGAATTTCAGCTTCAACATCAGTCCTTCCAGTGAACTCCCAGGACTGGTCTCCTTTAGGATGGACTGGTTGGATCTCCTTGCAGTCCAAGGGACTCTCAAGAGTCTTCTCCAACACCACAGTTCAAAAGCATCAGTTCTTCGGTGCTCAGCTTTCTTTATAGTCCAACTCTCACATCCATACATGACCCCTGGAAAAACCATAGCCTTGACTAAACGGACCTTTGTTGGCAAAGTAATGTCTCTGCTTTTTAATATGCTGTCTAGGTTGGTCATAACTTTTTTTCCAAGGAGTAAGCGTCTTTTAATTTCATGGCTGCAATCACCATCTGCAGTGATTTTGGAGCCCAGAAAAATAGTCAGCCACTGTTTCCACTATTTCCCCATCTATCTGCCATGAAGTGTATATGCATTAGTATGCACTATTTATCTTTCTCTTTCTGACTTCACTTTTAAAATAGGCTCTAGGTTCATGCATCTCATTAGATTCATTACTCTTAAGTAACACTCCCAAAGGGAGGTCTTTCCTGATGCCTGAGGTCAGCTTAGTTCTCTAAGTTCCCACA
Organism: Dama dama; assembly: GCF_033118175.1. Classification (NCBI taxonomy): domain Eukaryota; kingdom Metazoa; phylum Chordata; class Mammalia; order Artiodactyla; family Cervidae; genus Dama; species Dama dama. Next base: position 83,808,950 of record NC_083698.1, on the reverse strand, counting down.
AAACTTTATTCTGTGCTGCATCCTACTTGGGATCACTTGATTTGAATTTGTCTTCACAGGAAAGGAATTTTTTCCACAAAGGAAGGAGCTATGTCTGCCCATTCATCATCCCCAAGGCCTATTAAAGTTCTCAGGTGTTTAAGAAGAATGTTTGTTTTTTTCATAAAAAAGCACAAAACCCAGAGATTTCCTGGCAGTCCAGTGGTTAAGACTCAGGGCTCCCAATGAGCGGGTGGCGGCGGGGGGGGGGGGGGGGGGGGGGGGCGTGGGGGGAGGGGACGGTGCAGGTTCCCCAGCCAGGGCTGGATCTCACATGCCATCTGGCACAGTCTATAAATAAATGAATAAGATAAAATAAAGTGAAAATATAAAAGAAAGAAAAAGTTGTGAAAACAACTCAGATGGTTTCCAGCATAGGCAGGGGTAGATCCAGATCTTATGGAGTCTAGAGATTTTACGGTGGTGCGGACCTCTTTAAGAATAATAACATAAAATGAAATTAGTTATAAGAGTGTATAAAACACGGCTACCCTGGTGGCTCAGTGGTAAAGAATCCACCTGCAATGCAGGAGATGCAGGAGACTCAGGTTCAGTCCCTGGGTCCAAAAGATCCCCTGGAGGAAGAAATGGTAACCCACTTCAGTATTCTTGCCTGGAGAAGCCCATGGACAGAGGAGCCTGGAGGGTTACAGTCGATGGGGTTGCAAAGAGTCAGACACGACTGAAGCGACCGAGCAAGCAGAGCTTTTATCTCTTGAAGTGGCTTACCAGAAATGCATATAGAGAAATGGTACCTAATTATAACCTGGCTTCTTGGCTCTCACACAAAAACCCCCTCAACACTCCATTACTCCTGGGACTCCCAACACTCACAAGGGCCCAGAAGCTCCTGCTTCATGATCAGTCTGCCTCTGAATGTGGCTCCCAAACTAACAAGTTAGCCCGACTGGTCACTATGTGTTCATATCTCACAATGACTTTTTTGTTCATTTCATGGATGCCTTTCTTATTTAAATTGTTCTCAGTTTGCTGATGAGGAAACATGAAAATCATATGCTGCAGTGTCATTTGCAAAGTTGGGGAACTGGAAATTCCCTTATTTTCACAAGTATCAACTATCTACTGTTAACAAGTTATTCCTAACTTTCACCTTCTATTTTTGCTCTTTTTGTTTTTTAAAGGCTTAGCTCATCTTTCTCATTGTACAGTTGCCAGATTGCTTCCTGAACTAGATTTAACCTGTTTCTCACTTATGCAGAAGAATTTGGTTTTTCAACATTTCCTATGGCTGGTTGGTCCAAAGGCTGCAGAACTAATGCAATGACCCCTAAGGAAGTGAAGCTTCCGACTTCACTCAGTCTGTCTGCTGGGAGCTTCTCAGATAGCAGGAGACAGGATCCCAGGGGGAATGTCAGGCAAAGGTCAGGCCCAGCACAGACAACAACCAAACAGGCCCCGTGGATCAGATGAGAACTGGCAATACCCTTATCAAGTCTTCTCTCTCAGGCTTGGCAGCCAAGCAAATCTCCCAGCTGTGCCAGCTTGTGGTTGTGAGCATGAGTCAAATTTAAAATTATTAGAGCTATTTATAAAACTAATATCTTGCCATTGTATAACATTTATAGTTTACAAAATGCTTTTACGTACATTGTGCCAGGCAGTCCGACATAGTAATCGGATCTCCACTGAATAATTGTGTGTAGCTGCCACTTACTGCGTGTGAGGCAACGCTTGGTGAAATAGATACTATGCCACCCATATTATAAAGGGTGAAAATGGGTTCTGGGGTTCTGAGAGGTTAAAAAGTCTCTTTAAGTATACCCAGCTACGATGTGATAATTAGTGTTATGTTCCGTAAGTCCAAGTGCTTCTCATGTTGAGATTTTCCACTTTGTCATTTCAAAATGTACCAAAATAGAAGACAGATGGGATGAAAGACAGAAATTTTTAATAGCACAGCTAACGCTTTGCCTTGCGTGTAGTAGGTTCAAGTATCCTTTGCTGAACGAATTCAAACACATAAAAATGAGCTCCGGTGCAAGTTTATAGATAAGCTGATAATGTTAAAATTATAAAGACCAAAAAAAAAGTGGTTTTCAGAAAAAATTCAAAAGTGAGGAAAGAATAGCTGAATTTCTTCAATGAGGTTTTCCTCCTAAGGCAGCTCATAAACATGGAATTCCACTTACAGAAGTGGGAACAGATTTGACATATATCATATGAAATCCTGATAAAGGAAATTTTACGTGGGGTATCCTGGAAGGTCTGAGGCTTTCATTCATTTCAGTAACCAGTTAGTTGTAACCCCACGTGTTGATATGATGGTTTGGGGCAGGTTTGTTCACTGTGTATTAGGAAGAATAATGTGGATGATTGGCACTCAAGACCACCCAAGACACAGATCAGTTCCCTGGGGTGGGGGGCTCTCTCCTCAGGTTTATGACAACTGTCACTTAAGAAAACTCCAGTCCTGCAAGGAAGTGGTAACTGAAAAGGCAGAACAGCTGAGATTCCACTGTGAACAGGGGCTAGAAAGGTAAATTCAGTGTCAAAGTCTGGGAATTGTGGGGACACGGTGTGCTCTGTGAAGGCACAGTCAGTGCTTGAGAGCTGGTGTCTGATTACTGAGCTTTTTCATTGGCAAATTTCTCAGGAAAATCAAGGGCACTGTCTTTTCACAGACTCACAGTTCCTCACTGACATTTCCTTCCTCAGTTGTCCTGGATTCCTGAGATCCACAGCCTTTTGAAAACTTGCCTTCTCTGATTTCCCCTGGAATGCCATCCCTCCTCCAATTTCTCCTGGTTTTCTTTTCCACTGCACCCCCAGGAAATCCGAACTAGTTCTCATGAGGGTTACAAAACACCCATCCATCCCAGGATACCATGATTCCTTGTCAGTTTATGCCCTCACTTGGACAGGAAAGCTTCCTTTTTAGCTCTCTAAACTGTATGTTTTTTGTGTGTTTTGTAGATAATAATAATAATAGGTGGGAAAGTCGTCTTACAAGCTTCATGGAAATGTCAGAGGCTGGCAGAGCAGGCTGTGCTTGTTTGGGTTTGAGAGCCAGTGAGATTGGTTGAAGGCAACAGGCACTGCCCTTGAATGCTGTGTCCTCATCTGATTTTCATGGTCTTATCAGCAGAGCAAAACTAATAAATCATGGGCTGCCAGCACAAGAACCGAGTGCTTTCCTCCAAGCCAGATGACTCCATTGTTCAGCTGGGCGACCTCAGCGAGGTTGTAAACACAGCATCACCTGTCAGCAAGAGACATGCTCTTCCTAGTTTGTTTCTGTTTTTGTTTTTTTTAAAGTGATTTATTCAGATGTAGTTGATGGGCCATAACATTCACTCAACTTTGTGTAAAGTTCAATCATTATTTTCAGTAAATTTACCAAGTTGTGCAACCATCACCATGATTGAATTTTAGAACATTTCCCGTGACCTCCCCAAATCCCTGTGCCCACTTGCATTCAACCTTTGTGCCCATCCCGTGGCTCTGATCTCTGTCTCTGTATATTTGCTTTGGCTGGACATTTTATACAAACGGAATCATGCAATGGTGTTCTTTCATGTCTGGCTTCTTTCACTCAACATAATGCTTTTGAGATTCATCCATGTTGTAGTATGTTGCCAAATAGTAATCCATTGTATAGACTGGCCATACTGTCTTTATCCATTCACCGGTTGTTGGACATTTGGATTGCTTCCACTTTTGGGTTATTCTAAACAATGCTCTCCTAATCCGTACTAAAAATGATGTGGTGAAAACAACATGGGATTTGCAATCAGGAGCCTTAGACTGCATCCTAGCCCCAGCATTTACCATCTTAGTTAACTGTAAAAATGATTTCCTTATCTATAGAGTGGAGTTCATTAACCCCTTCACTGTCCTGCTCCTACAGCAAAGGAGGATGACATATGAGAAATGCTTTGTGAACCGTACAACACAGGACAAAGGAAAGGCATTGTTATTGAAGTAGTCCTGCTGGAACATATTTAAATGAACTATATTTCTCTCAAGAATCTGTCTGTATTTATAGAACAAATGATCTATGGTAGGATGGTAGGAAGTAACTGCCTTTTCCTTCCGTGGTCATTGAGTTCTCATAATTTTCCCTTACAGAACCCTGCTATTTAGAAATATTTTTAAATGATTCTCTCTTAAATGTATTTGTATTTTAAACTCCATTTTTGATTGTCAAATAAAAGGCTTTGTTTCCCACTGAAGAGAGGGTCTTCAGATATCCTAGAATCAATCATGAAGTTGGACTCAGTACAGTTGGAGTTCAAATTTAATCAGGGTATCCAACCCAGATTCAGTTTTTGCCCCTTGGATACCTTAGATGACTCTGACGGTCAAGCCCCCAATAAGGGGCTTAGGGCCACAGTTGAGTACAAGTTGAAAGGCTTCTAATGAGTTAAAGCCTGAGCAAATATTTCCATCCTCCAGGCAAAAATTATTAAAACTGGTGCTTCACTGAAACAGTATTAAACCAACTGGGGTAACTAGATCATGAGGGGTTACTAGAACATTCAGAATCATATATTGTTGACTACTGAATGTCATGTCTGATTATTTGACTTCCACAAAGCATGAAAAAGTTTTTTTTTGAGAAGCCAGTACAGGCTTTGCTTCAAACAGAAAGAACCAGATACTGCTGTCTCACACCCACTCAATCCTCAAGTAAGTATCGCATTTATCACCCTCCACACCTTCTACCTTATCCAACACTACAGGCTGCTTCCAAGGAGTTTTATCTAAAATCTCATTGGAATCTCCTGGGATGAAAGACTTCCAAAGAAAGAGAAATGCCTGTCTCTCATCTACTAGAATCTGAAACACAGAATATGAGCACCCATCCAGTGCCCCTGGTGGAATCCTTGGTCAATCCATCATTAGAACTCAGGCGCTCCTAGTGCCCAGATTCAAATTACTAGACTGTCTCCTTCCGAAAACAGCAAATCCCCAGACATCTCTAGTGCTCTGTGAGATTACACAACACAGGCCACTGAGGTCAAATAAGTCTATTTCCTTCTACACATCTTCTTCCCTAAGAAGCCCTTCTTCCTTTTTGATGATCAGGACTTTATCGAGCAATAGCAGATGTGGGGTTTCATGTGCTATGTCATAAAAGACTCCATCTTTTTTTTGGAAGTGTCCATGCTGTCTCACCCTTATGCACTGATTTTTCAAAAACCCACATCAAAGCAAGTGTTACCTAAGAATATTTGCTCTACAACATTTACACAATTGTCACGTCTTATGCACTGTTGACTTCTGCCTGGAAGCATGTTCTGAGACTATTTAAAATGATTAACCCATATTCTTCAGGAGGTACATGGTTTCAATGAGCCTATGAAATTATTGTAAGTCAGAAATGGAAATAGTATTTAAAGATGACCTACTGAAAAACTAAACAAACCTCACTCAAATGAGAGGCCATATCTGCTTCTTCCCAACCAGAGTCTCTGTATGGTACAAAACAGAACCCACAGTTACTAAAACAGCTACGATCATCTTGGCAGCATGGAAGATGTCATCAAAACACTATCATGTTGATTAAACATGATAGTGGTTAAACAGGCACCATGTAGAATGTTTGGCTTCTCCTGAAGCTCACTGGGGAGAAGCAGCTGTTGCCCTCCCAGATAAAGTGACATATTCTTGGAGAAACAGAGTCCTAATTAGATATAAAATAACCCTCTTACCATCCAGCTTGCCCCAAAACAAAAACACTGCTAGAAAATTTCAACATGTAATAAGAAAGAAGTTAAATCCATTTTGAATATAGTGATTGTCTCAATTTCATAGAATATGCTTTTCTCCTGTTTCACAAGTACCAAAGAACCACTTTCAACCCATAGTAGGTACAGGGAATTCATATTCTTTCATTCAAGTGTTTCTTGAATATATTTACAAAAAATGCACTAAAGAAAATGTCAAACTTTTGTGTATTAGAGTTTATTTAATATCTGAGGTATCTTGAATGTATTTATTCAAAAATACAGTAAATATCCAAGTTTTAGTTTATTTAATATCTGAAGTATCATATGGTACACTTAAATCTTTAAAAAAAAATCTACTTAGAGTAATGTTATAGGTAACAATGCATTTTAGCCACAAGTAGGAGAGCAACAGAGGAAGCACAAAATCCCATACCCAAAACAATACAGTTCTAATTAAATATATTAGAGTTTAATCTATATGAAAATATATTCTTTAGGGAATAAAAGTGGTTAAAACTATATGTCTAATTATACAGTTTTTTCATACTTATAGCTAGAGCTAAATACAATTTGTATAGCTCATAAGCTAGTGAGATAGTACTATTGAAAATACAATAACTCAAGATAAAAATGATTATAAGAAAATCTAAGAATGAATCCAAGTAATTACATAATTAAAGCTATATAACCAATTCAGAGATTCAGAACTATCATTTTACCATGAGGTCACTGATTAATTTTGTCTGGATCTTATATAACGTAACATTCACTCATTCAATGTATTCAACAAGTAATTTTTGCATTCTCTCTATGCTCTAGGGAATGTGTTTGGCCCTAAGAAAACACTGTAAAACAAATCAGACATAGACCCTGCCCTCACAGAGCTTACAGTCTAGTGGACAGACAGATGGGAACATAGGTTTCTGTAATACAGCATGAAAAGTGCTGTTATAGGGCCTCCTATCCTAGAGGAAGGAACACCTAAAGTGAAACCTTAGGATAAGGGGTGGAGGGAGGAAGAAGGAGATGGAAAGAGGATTCCAGGCAGAAGAAGAACATACAAAGACCCTGAGGGCCAAGAAAATATACTCTTTTAAAACAGTGGTTCCCAAACCAAAGACCTAAGAGACTTGTTGGGCTAGAATGAAATTTTCACTCATCAATGTGGAAATGAAGACCAAACTGTTAAGTTTTTACAAAGATAAAGTTATTCAATTTTAATAATGGAGTTTAAGGCAGCCCCATTTTCTAGCATTAAAATGGCCCTTCTTTTATGAAATATCCATAATAGATTTTATATATGTATATATAAAATAGAGGACCCTATTTTTAAAACAGAAACTAGTGATATACAGGTAGCCTAGTTGGTAAAGAATCTGCCTGCAGTGTAGGAGACCCAGGTTCTATCCCTGGGTTGGGAAGATCCCCTGGAGAAGGAAATGGTAACCTACTCCAGTATTCTTGCCTGAAAAATCCCATGGACAGAGGAGCCTGGTGGGCTATAGTCCATGGGATTGCCAGAGTCGGATATGACTTAGCAACTAAACCACCACCACAGTGATGTATAAAATCACTGTTCAAAGCATTAACTTATCAGAGGCATTTAACATGTTTAAAGAGATGGCATAAGGGAAACACCAAGAGATAAGGCTAAGAGGAAGGCAGGGAGTTGGAGCAGATGGAGAACTTTGGACTTTATCCCAAGAGCAGTGGGAATGATTTTAAGCAGGGGAGTGAAACTTGCGTACATTTGTAAAAGATCACTCTGGGATGTTATGTGTAGAACATGGGTTGGATGAGGCAAGATAGCAGAGAGGAGGATCAGTTTGGCAGCATTACAATATCCCAGGAAGAAAGGAGATAAGAGCTGATATTCAGGCTGAATCAGTGAGACTGAGTAGAAGAAGATGACTTCATGAAATAAACTTGGATAAGGAAAATGAGATGGTCAAGTTTGATGTCCAAGCTTTTGACTTGGGAAACTGAATTGATAATTAGGTTAGAGTCTCTAGACTGCAAGGAGATCAAATCAGTCAATTCTAGAGGAAATCAGTCCTGAATATACATTGAAAGGACTGATGCTGAAAAGCTGAAGCTCCAATACTTTGGCCACCTGATGCAAAGAACTAACTCATTTGAAAAGACCCTGATGCTGGGAAAGATTGAAGGCAGGAGGAGAAGGGTACGACAGAGGATGAGATGGTTGGATGGCATCACCAACTCAATGGACATGAGTTTGAGCAAGCTCTGGGAGTTGGTGCAGGACAGGGGGGCCTGACATACTGCAGTCCATGGGGTCGCAAAGAGTCAGATATGACTGAGCAACTGAATAATTGAGCTAGAGATGGTAAGAGAAAGAGTTGGTTTTTTTTGTTTGTTTGTTTTTTTGTGGAGGAAGATAGCACGTTTGCTTTAGGATATGTTGAATTTGAAGTTTCTTTGATTTCAAAGGTCCTTTAGGCCAGTTGTCTACATAGGTCTCATGCGCGTGAAAGAAAAAGCTGAACTTCAGATATAAATCTTACAGTCAGAAACATGTAGGTTGTAAATAAAACCATAGGTATGGATGAAATTTCCTGTTGAACGTAGCATAAAAAAAGAGAACCTAAGATATGTTACTAAAGAGTTGGTAGGAGATGCACAACATAGAAAGAAGCTAGAGGCAGAGTGGTTAGAGAGGTTGGAAGACAGCCAAGAGAGCAAGATACCTGGAAAACCAAGGGAAGACCATTTCCTGGAGGTAGAGTAGGTAATAGTGTCAGATGCTGCAGCAATCAGGTCTAAGGACTGGAGGATGCTCACGGAAAGTGGCAACAAGCAAGTTGCTAAGGACCTTGGGAAGGGCAGTGGAGGGAGTAGAAGCCAGATGACAATGAGGGCATCTGCAAAGACGGAGGAGCTCTTTTATACAGTGTGGCAATAAAAGAAAGGACAGAATGGGCCAGCAACTGGGGTTAGAGAAAGTGATTCTTTGTTTTATGAACAAAGGAGAGACTTGCTCTTGGATACTGTAGGAACCACTTGATAAGGAGAGTTTGAAGACTTGTTGCAAGTGAAGATAATCAATAGAAATTCAAGTGCAAAATATTAACTAGCTTTAAAAATATCACATTGTAAATTTCTTTAAAGATGTGAAATACTGTGTTCCCCAAAGAACCCAGGATCCAGTTATAAAATTGTCAATGGATTTAAATATACGTCAGGATGTAAAATGATTCCAAGAAATTCTCTGAGGGAATCTCATTTAAACATATTTTTAAAGTCACATTTAAAAATATTATTTTAAGTTATGGCAATTTTAGCTCTTGTCCATAAAGGTCATACTCTTTAAATAATATGTATCTTTGAATAGTTGGTGGTAGAGAGAGCTTCTCCATCAAGGTTGGCTGGCAGAGCCGCTGCAGACCCATCAGTCTTCGAATTTTTAACCGACATAAATGTTTTAATGAGCAGGGATTCTCTAAAGTGAATGGGAAAAACAAGCAAAAAATAAAAACAATATGAATGAATTAACCTATAAGATATGGACTGTTTTAGAATAATACTAAGTGTCATTCTAAAAAACAAGCATGCACATGTTAGTAACTGGTGACTAAGTAAAATTCAAAGTGCATTTAAGCATTCCACACCATTCCTCTAGAATGCAAGCTCCATGGAGGTAGACATTTAGTGTGCCTCTGTGTCAAAAATAGAGCTTGACTTCTAGGGAGTGTTCAAGTAGAATATGCTTTTTGTTTTTGTTTTTAACCTCACCATGTGACATGGGGGATCTTCCTTCCTTGGGGATCAAACTCCCTGCAGTGGGAATGGTGGAGTGGAATCTTAATCACTGGACCATCAGGGAAGTACAGAATATGTTAAATGAATGAATGGACTTGATTAAAGAAAGCAAACGCTCATATCTCCTTCTATTTATTTTTTAGAACTGAGTATTTTAGAGATATATTCCTTCACTTCTGTTCTCTCCTACCAGTCTTTCTGATGAATAAGTTATCTGTGAAACATCTGATACAACCGATTCCATATGTCTATGATTCAATCTTAGGTTTGGTTCAGTGTATGATACCTAAAAATTTTACATTTTCCAAAAAGTCTGCTAATGTTATTCAAATAACTGATGTTAGTCTTTCTTTTCAACTCTTATTTTATCTGTAGTAACTTTATCTTTAGTATAATTACAGTACCAAAATATTAATCTAGCAACAGGAGTGAGTGAAAAGGCAGCATTGCCCGCAGGCTTAGAGGTAAGCTCTGGACTCAGTTGGCTTGGATTAAAATCATGTCTCTGCCACTTAAATAGTATTTGTGTTATCCTGGACAAGTTACTTAACCCCTATGATCTCAGCATTCTCACCTGGGAAATGTGGATAACAATGGGACTTACCTTATAGGGCTGTTTAAATATCGAACAAATTAATTCATGTAAAGCATTAGAAAAGTGTTTGGTACATTGTAATCATTTGTGAATGATCACTCAATTCAGTAATTGAAGAGATCACATTTTTTGTTATATTTGCAATTATAAATACTCAAGTTATTTTGAAAAAATTAAGACTGTTTTTCAAAAACTATTGAGACAAAGTTATCATTACTAAAATAGACAGAATAAACCCATCTTTAAAAAAAAATATTTTTTCCTCTAACAGACCTTGCCCTACATATACCTGGAGAAATCCTGACATCCAGTGGTTAACTATACTCATAGCAATCAACTGACTACACTCTAGTTGCAATGTGTCTGAAACAACTAGAAAACTTTCTGGTCTTATTCTTACTTGGATTTCTTTTCTAAAGTCACAAGAATTTGTCGTTCTTTTCCAATACAAACACATGGACAATGTATTACAAATTAGAGGCAAAATCTGTTCTATGACAGGAAGTACAGCAGTATTGGAGAAAGAGCCTTGTTTAAATGAGATGGACTAGAGTTCAAATCCTTGTTTTGTTATTTTTCTGTCTGTAACTTTGGGAAATAATTTATATAAGCCTTATGGTTCTTTCCTTTACAATCTCCAAAATATTTTAACTCTTTCATTGTAAAATATAGATAAAGCAACTGTACATATAGTTTCTTAAGTGATTATCAGGTGAACATCTGCAAACCTCTCCAAGGTCATGAATAGAACTTCCCCAGCCATCCCAGAATTCCCTCCACAACCCATCCAAACTTCATTCCTTCGTTCCCTGTAAGAAACTACTCTTTAGACTTTTATAGTAATCACTTTCTTTACAGCTTCATTATCTTCGTGTGCTATCCCTAAACTATAGTATTGACAATATATTTTTTTTTTAGTTTGATGTGTTCTTTTTAACTCTTTTAATCTGTAGGTCCTTCTCTCCATACCCTTCTCTTTCTTTCAGTTAATCTTTAAGATCCAAAATGCTGTAGTTCTTCATCTGTCCTGCTTGATTTTGACTTCACTCCTAAGAGGGGCTTTTGTTCAGAAGGGTAACTAACTTCAAGAATTTATAGAGTCCAGACTATTATGTAAATCCCCTTTAGCCTTAGTTTTTTATTTTTTAAAATTAGCAATAATATCTAACTCTTCAAGTTGTGGGGGTTCATGACATGCTTACATACACATTTCAGATACTTCATATAACCTTACCATGTAATAAAAATAACATAAAAATACTAATAATTTAGTCTTTAAGATAAGTAAATTTACTAAGTGTTTTTAATGCTGTAGGCATTATGCTAAGCACCTTACATGTGACATCTCTTTAAATTCCCACAACTCTAAGAGGTAAATCTGCAGTGGGAAAACCTTGATATAAAAAGAATAAGTAACCATGCTCAAAGCCACAAAATCAGTATGACTATCTTCGTTTTCTTATAGGAAATTAAAAATGAAAAAATACAAAAAAATCCCCTCCCCTGAATGAAACAAAAATGATAGAATAAATTGTTGCTTGTTTCCATGAAAATATCAGCCCTGAAAGACCTATGCAGTATGTGGCTCAGCAATTCTATATCAGGGCAAGAACAATGTTGCATCCTATTTCAGACCTATCTGACCCCAGAGGTCAATTTCTAGGCTCTATCATTCACTAGATTCTCTGAGATTCCTGTTTTAGTTGCCACAAAGTCTATTCTATCATAGAACTCATTCCAGTGGAAGAGCCATGTGAGGAAAATCCAAGCTTACCACCTAATGTGTGTTCAGCTGAACCAACACTCTTTCTAGCCAATCAAATCTCCACTGTTTCTGCCAACTTCCGTCTCTTGCTACCATGGTCAAAAGCGTCCAAATTCAGATTATATACGTTAATGTATGAGACTCTGATTGAAACAGAGAGCTTAGATAAACATTTCTTTTTACAGAACTTTATATCTAACAAACATGGTATGTAAATCAGATAAACATTTCAATTTCATCTTTTGACTATAAAATATAATATACTAATTTGCATAAAATTTGCCTGATCTTAAAGAATGGGATGTTGTGGTTTTGTTATACCACTGAAGATTGATTTAGGTGTACTAAGAGTGCCAGAATATTTAAATATATTGTCAGGTTCTAGGGTGCTTCTTTAGCCTCCATGAAATTGTCCAAGTAGGTTTTGAAAGTACATTTTTCCAAACTCATATTTTGAAAGAGAAAACATTCCCAATTTATATTTTTTTTTCTGGTTGCTGTATGTATTTGGAGTAATTTTAGATGTATTTTTATTGAAACTTTTATAATGTGATTCACTTTTATGATTATAACTAAGCTTTAACCTAAAAAATACAAAATGGCCTGTCTGTAAAACATATTTTTCATAGTAGGAATTTGTTAGTAAAGACCCAGAGAGACTAGCTCAAAAAGGATATTTTAATTCATTCCATTCATTCATTTATTTAGTATTTATTGAGTATCTACTGCTTATGAGGCTAAGCCCCGAGAATACAAAAATAAATAAAACAGATCCCTGCTCACGTGGAGAATCCTATACTTTATGATATTATAGAAGTTAACTTTTAAAAAGTGAGTTCTAGTCAGAATGTTAATATAGTTATGGTATTATTCATTATACAATTAAACAGTTGGAAAGTGTCAAGAAAAAGCAAAAAGTATCTTATATCAGAGGAAGTATTAAGGATGATTTGAGAAAACAGATAATTCTGAAAATAAGGTAGCACTGAAAAAGTATCAAAACTGACATTAAGAAATTTTTCCTATATACATTCTCCATAAAAAAATTTTGTAGGAAAAACTTTTGTGTTTACCTAGTATTTGACGGATTTCTGGCCATTCTCTCTGTACTTCTAGTGCAGATTTCAGTTTAGCACACAGAGGGATATAATCCATGTAATCTATTAATACACGAATAACGCTGCCTACCAAATGCTTCATCCAGGGGACTGTAATAAACTCACAGAACTGAGAGAAGTAATAAAATGGAAGTTAGTAGCACTTTTAATATACTATATTCATAAACAATTTTGTTCTGACAAATTACTACCTTTGCCTTTTTGCATGAAATAAAAGTACCCTTCTTGTTATGAATCAAATAAGCAAAGTAAATGATTTGTTTGTTTCTGTGAAACAATGAGCCCTGGAGCGTGCGCGGCTCTGATGTGACAGTACTCAGCATAATGTGTAAGAACCATGCTACTTTCCATGATTCTTCTTACCGTGTTTCTAGCCCCCAAATTCCACCAAATAAGCATAAGTTATTAATTGCATACATTTTCCAAATTATTCAACATTTGGTTTCCAATTCAAGAAAACTACACTTCTGGGGGCGTAGTTTTATGCTTATTTCCCCATCTCATTGCAAACAAAAACACAAGAAGAAGAAAAATATAAAAGTTGGAGTTGATTTTTCTTTTCTTGGAACCTCCCTAAATGAGCAGAATTATGATGCTGACCCAATACGAAGAAGAGAAGGGTGTAACTCACCGGGTTATCTTTTATGACACAAGATGTCCATCCCGGCAGTACCTCTTCCTCTATCTCCGACCACACAAACGAGTTTCCAAAGATGTCCCCGTGCATGCATTCAAAGCACATCTCCACCTGATAGCCATTATTCAGCAACAGCCTGAGCATTACCTCGTCATTCAGGGCATACTGTATGGCACTGGGGAAACGAGTGTCATTCACGTGCATGAAGTAACAATTGACATTAGCTCCGTGGGCAAGAAGCAGCCGGACAATTTCATGATTATTGGCCCTCACTGCCACTAGTAGACAGTTGAGGGGATCTAGGTTTGGGTCTGCACCTGCAGCCAGGAGGATTTCTGTGCAAAGGATATCATTATTGCAAACAGCAAAATAGAGCGCAGTCTTCCGTTCGTCATCATAGCTCTCAGAAATGTGGTCAGAAAGCAGGCTATTGACATCAAAGCCATTTTCAATAAGCAGTTCTAGGCACTGTGCATTTTGTCCATCTACTGCTGAATGAATTGGTGTTAGGCCACTTTTCTGAATTGCATGTTTGGATGTTACTGGAATAAGATATTTCAGTGCACTAAAAAAAAAAAAAAAAAAAAAAAACAACAAAACCAAATATCCACATGGCAGGAAGAAAATCAAGAAATGAAATAAACCAGCTTCCGTGCTGGACAAGTGAATGCAATTTGATTAGTTTCCTTTATTTTCTCTAGATAACCTTACACAAAAACATTCAGTCTTTGTCCATAGACTTAGTACTATTCAGTTTAGTTTTGATTTAGCTTCCCAGTCTAAATATTCCTGGGGAACCTACTAGATCTTATATATTTGGTTCTAGAACTATGATTCCTCAGGAACCCTCCCATTTTTCAATTCTCTGAACAACATTTTATCTATAATCAACCAAGGTTACTTAATAAAGAAAATATAACAGAAAAGTAGGTCCATTCAATGTCACAGATGAATGCTTCATAATGTTGACCATTAATTAGAACCATGGAGTCACAGGAAATTAGAGGGAAGTCACCTTGGGCATCACTGAGTCCAATCCTTTTATTACCAGGAGATCCACACAAAGACTTGAGAAGTGAAATGACTTGTCCAAGGTCACACATATGCATTAGAGTACTGACTAGAATTTAGGCCTCTTGAATTCTTATTTGTTATTCTGCTTTCACTGCTCTATGAACAATCTATGCTTTAATACTGTCCTGTATATCCTCTCTACTTACTTGAACTTGAATTATTAGCAACAAGAAGAGTCTTTATTGTTCCATCAATCTTACATGAGTTCAATTGAGATAACTAACCACAGCTTGTATTACTAAGAACCTGTGACGAATAGCTGTGAATTTCACACTTGACTGATGAATTGGACATCTATGAGAGCCACAGGCAAGGAGAACTTGATCTCTTGTGCCTAATTCAGAGCTACCAGGTGTGAATTTATGAACACTGGGAGTAAATCCAGGTAAACTTTAACAACATGTCACTTTGCATCAATTACTTGTCATTAGCCACTTAACTTAGCCAACGTCACCACTGAAAGTGATGAAGCCTAATGATTTCACAGTTTTTGAATTTATGAAATACATTTAATTGCCAAAAACCATCCTTTCAAGGAGGGTAGTTTATCATGATTATAGATTTCTATTGATGTGTTGGTCGTGGCACATTTTGTGATTGTAAAATATATCTGGCCATTTTCTTAAAGAAACCTAAATTTATAATGATACCTTTCTATTCAAGGATATATTCTACATTATAATATCTGTTGATGTTGATAAAAATTGGAATAATACAAATATTAATCCTTTGCCAAGGGCAAAATTTTTAGAAGCCTCATAGCCTTCTGTTAAACAGGTTAAAAAAAAAAAGGCACATTTGGGTGGCATGTGCAGAAGTCTCACTTATAACTTTCTTCTTAAACAAAATATCTTTTCATTTGAAAAGCAGTATAAATTCAATATGGAAATTTTTTAAGGTATAAGAATGTAAAAAGAAGGGGAAAATCAAATAAACACATTGATATACAAAACTTGTGAACATTTTACCTTTCTCTTTTTGGATTTTGAGAGACATATTTAAGATCATACCATATATACAAGTTTGTGTTTTCAACTCGAAGGGATCATGCTGTGATTTATTACTCACAGGTAATGTCCCTCGTAGGCAGCTCGGTGTATGGGGAGATGCCCTGCCCTGTTGGGTATGTTTCCACTTCCTCCGTATTCCAGCAGGAGGGAGATGCAGTCAGGATTGCCCCCTCCTGCTGCCTCAAACAACACCGATGCACCATCATCCGCCACAGCAAGCACGTCACCGCCTGGCAGGATAAAACGTTCAGCGGAGTGATCACTGGGCAAGTGTCAAGACCGTCTCCTTAAAAATAACCTGCTGTTTTCCTTTCTGGTTAGGACTTAAAAATACAGAATTAAGAACATCTGTGTTCTTAGCCTTTTCAATAAACAATCATGAAGCATGTTTCATTCTATTAGAAAATCTTTCCCTCATTGACATCTGAGAAATCAAGTCAATTTTCATGATAGGAAAATGCTCCCTAAAAAAAGCCTAATTAGACTTTTAAAGACAACAGTTAATGCTCTGTCTCATTTCAACAAATTTTTATCAACTGTCTTCTATGTGCAAACACCATGCATGATCCATCAGAAGATCCTAAGATGAATAAGCCTGACTATCTTAAATGGCTCAGAGGGGAAATGACACAAAATATCATAAAAAAACACAAATTGTGTAATATTCAAATGTCATGAGGACGAGAAGGTACGATGTAGGGGAAAGTGGTCTGTTTGAATTATGGCTTTGTTGCTGACTGTGAGAGTTTGGGGCAAGCTACTTACTTCCATGAACATCCAACTCCTTATCTATAAACTATAGTAACATAGCTTATTTCATATGGCTTATTTGATAATTAAATGAGTTGTATTGTGGAGGAAGTTAAAAAATCTTAGTCCTTTCCCTACAGAGGATCCTTGAGAATAATGTTGTCCTAGCCTTTATTTACAGATGAGGAAACTGAGGCCTAGGTGTTTAAGTAACTAGGTGAGGGGCAGACAATGGGTAGGTGGCAGAAACCAGTTTAGAAGTTGGTGGTTGGTTTGGTTTAGTTGCTAAGTCGTTTCCAACTCTTGCGACCCCATGGACTGTAGCCTGCCAGGCTCCTCTGTCCATGAGATTCTCCAGGCAAGAATACTGGAGTGAGTTTTCATTTCCTTCTCCAGGGGATCTTCCCAACCCAGGAATCGAACTCAGGTCTCCTGCATTGCAGGCAGATTCTTTCCCAACTGAGCTATAAGGGAAGCCCCAAGAAGTTGGTAGGTATCTCAATTCCTGGTTCTGTAGTTGTATAAAGCACTTGGAGGTTTCACAGGACGACAACATCACAGTCTCTTGTAAGGAATTAGCAAAGTCTTCGGAGAAAAGGTGTCTTAAGACATTAACTTTGAATTGTGTTGGAGGGTATTTCAGATGAGGGCAAGTACCTGACCCAAACCCAAAAAGAGTGAATGGGAGGCACATTTAGGAGTGTGTGTGTGTGTGTGTGTCTGCATTACTTGCTCAGTTGTGTCTGACTCTTTGCGACCCCATGGACTATAGCTGGCCAGGCTCCTCTGTCCATGGGATTTTCCAGGCAAGAACACTGGACTGGGTTGCCATTCCCTTCTCCAGGCTATCTTCCCAGCGCAGGGATTGAATCCGGGTCTCCTTCATTGCAGGAAGATTTCTTACTGTCTGAGTCACAAGGGAAGCCCCCATGTTTAGGAATACTGCTAGCCTATTTAACAGGAGTACAGGGTACATATTAGGAGTAGTGAGAGACAAACCTGGGGAAATAACTCAAGATGGTACAGTGGGGACATGAGAATGATTCAGTAGGCAGAAGGGAGCCACTGAGGATTTTTAAAAATATTTATTTTATTTGGCTGCACCTGATCTTGGTCTTCTGCAAAGAGATCCAACCAGTCCATCCTGAAGGAGATCAGTCCTGGGTGTTCATTGGAAGGACTGATGCTGAAGCTGAAACTCCAGTACTTTGGCCACCTCATGCGAAGAGTTAACTCATTGGGAAAGACCCTGATGCTGGGAGGGATTGGGGGCAGGAGGAGAAGGGGACAACAGAGGATGAGATGGCTGGATGGCATCACAAACTCAATGGGCACGAGTTTGAGTAAACTCCGGGAGCTGGTGATGGACAGGGAGGCCTGGTGTGCTGCGATTCACGGGGTCACAAAGAGTCGGACACAACTGAGTGACTGAACTGAACTGAACTGAACAGATCTTGGTCTTCATTGTAGCATGAAGGATCTAGTTCCTTGACCAGAGATCGAACCCAGGCCCCCTCCATTGGGAACATGGAGTCTTAGCTACTGGACCACCAGGAAAGTTCCCCACTGAGGATTCTCTGAATAGTTTACTGTAGCTGATCTTTAGGGAGAGGAGCTAAGTTGTCACATGTAGTGTGGATTCTCAGGTGGAGAGACTGGAAACCAAGAAAATGGTTAAGAAACAATTATACTGGCCCAGGGAGGATGGAGGACACAGGCCAGGGGGCCTGCCAAGGTGAGAATGGGTGAGAGGGAGGGACACTATAGCACATGGCAACTGACTATGCTTGAAAAAGAAGGTGATGGGGGAGTGAGAGATAAAATCTAAGCTCTCAGTCTTGGCTGAGAGAAATTAAATCAAAAGTGTGAAAGAAGAGGAGTACAATTTAGAAGATGAGTGCGAAATGTTGGTGAGCCGTCTATGTGAAAATTTGACTGCCTCCATCGTGTCCGACTCTGCAACCCCATGGATGGTAGCCTGCCAGGCTCCTCTGTCCATGGGATCTCCCAAGCAAGAATACTAGAGAGGGTTGCCATTTCCTCCTCCAGGGGATCTTCTGGCTCAGGGATTGATCCCATGTTCCCTGCATTGGCAAGCAGATTCTTTACCACTGAGCCACCTGGGAAGCCTAGGAGAAATATCAGCAACATGCACTTCCTTTCCACGTACCTTTGTGGATCAGATGTTCCAACACATCACAGTGACCATACTCGGCCGCGACACCTAACGGGGTCACTCCAAATCCGTCTTTTAGGTGGACATTGCCTCCATTGTTTAGTAGCAGAGCTATGATGTCTTTGCGGCCTTGTTTGGCTGCTTCATGCATTGCTGACCATCGCTTCACACAGGGCTGGTCAAGACTGGTGTTGTGTTTAAGCAGTGCAGACACCATGTCATAGGAGCCTCTTTTTATAGCTTGAAGATGATTTTCAAAAAGAACAGTCAACAGGAGGCATATAACATGAATCCCTTACATGGTGCTAAACTAATTACTAGATTTCATATCAAGAGAGATATTAGTGACACCTTTTCTTATATTTTCCATACCCCTCTGTTTCTCATAACAGGTTTCTCTTGAGGAGTGTAAGCATATAAGATAACACTGTCTTTTCTTTAAGACCCTGACCTGAGGAGGGGTAAGAGTTTCGTGGAAAACAGGATGCATGTCACTGAGTTAGCATACTTTGTGTACTCTTTCTAAACTTCTACTTCATTACCAAGATGAAAAGAATACCAACTTTTGCATCAGTTAAATAAATCAATTAAATAATGTATGTAAAATGCTTAGTATACAGTAGGAGCTCAATAAATGATATTATTATTATGATTTCCTCACTTCTAGGATCATGGAGCCACCTGTGCAGACAATGTTTATCAAGTTTTTCTCCCTCTAGAAAGAGTTTTTTTCTCACCAAAGTAGGAAACATTAAATGAACATTTCTTTCCCATACTTTTATGAGATGTTAGCAATAGGAATGTTCAGAATCTAGGTAGGTCAGTTGTTCTTACAGGTGAAGCACATGATAGCTGATGTACTATATGTTTTCTGAGGTTCAGTAAATCAGATGTCTCTCTCCCTATCTTTTTCTAGTAGCTGAAATTATGCTCTTAAGTCTTTTTCTCTTTCAGATTGTTAATGGATTCTCCCAGGTTAGATATAAATACTTCTCCAAGATGTAAGGCATTTTCCTCTTATCAGTATGTAAAATCTTAAGAAACAGAGCAGGATGAAGGTTACTCTAACTCTTATTCATTTGTTCATTCTTTCATTCAGTGAATATGTGCTGGTTATACGTAAGCGTTAGTCATTCAGTTGTGTCTGACTCTTTGTGACCCCATAGGCTGTAGCCCACTAGGCTCCTCTGTCCATGGGGATTCTCCAGGCAAGAATACTGGAGTGGGTAGCTATGCCCTCCTCCAGGGGATCTTTCCAACCCAGGGATTGAACCCAGGTCTCCTGCATTGCAGGCAGATTCTTTACCATCTGAGCCACTTGTTAGGTACATGGGGCAGCAGGAAAAAGACATACATGGTTCTCACTTGGGGAATTTGCCACCTGGAGGTGAAGGTTATACTGCCTTCTGTTTGAAGAAAGATTCAAAGTCTGGGCCTTTGCTGGGAAAGACAGAGGGGATGTGGGGCACACGGAACATCCTGGGCAGGTAAGAAGCTGAAGGCGGAAAGGCTCTGAGGCCAAGGCAAGAGACATGGCTCCAAAAGGCAGAAAAGGAGGATAAAGACAAACTGTCTATTTCACTAGGAGGCAAGCAAGCCATCACTGCAGCGAAATTTCAGTTTTTCTCCTGCTCACTGTCTGAAGCAGAGTCTGTTGACAAATGCCTTTCTCTGAATCACCCACCTGCCACTGGCAGCTCTAATTACAGTTAATTACCTCATCCTAGCTGGTGCTCTTGCGAAGCAAACATCAATAACTTAAACGACGTAAGAGATAATGTGCCCTCATTTATCTTCTGGCTCCTATTCCATTTTTTCTAATTAGAAAAAAATGTAATAAAATAATGAACCTCTTCTTTTATGATCTTTTTTCCTTTTGTCTGACTCAGGGAACATGTTGATCAGAGATACTAGCCTTTCTTCAAGAAAATAACAGCATATATAAGCCATATTCAACTTGAAATAACTAAAAAAATAAAACTTTATTTGTAGTTCAGTTTTTGAAACTAAGAATATATTTTATTTCTCATAGAAATAATATTGAAAATCGTGGGGAACCCCTCTTCCAACCTAAACCGTGAAGACATCCTTGACCAATAATTGGCTAAAATACTGAAAACTAACAAGGTACAGTATGTGTGTAATGTAACTAAGTAAAATACAAATGAAATAATTTATGAAGTAAAGAATATATTTCACATAATATATGCATCTTTATTTGCTTAGAGGAGACCAAGCCTCAATTGAAGAGCTAGGGAATTTAAGGGGGTATTTTGCATAGGTTATAGGCACTTTGGAACACTTTATAGTTTGCTGACACTTTCTTTCTTTAAAAAAATTTTTGTCATTTTCTTTCTGGATATATGTGTTTTGCCCATCCAGTTCTAGCCCGCTCACTCAGTAATGTCCTATTCTTCATGAGTTTTGCCCGTATAATTTACTTAATATCTTCAGAGATCATCTGACTCATATGACATACCAATAGAAATTTTCTTCTGCAGTACCTAGACAAAGATTGGAAGACTGAAAGAGGAGATGGAGTAAAGAGGATATATACTGATTTGTGAGAAAGAAAATGAAGTAAAATTAACTGAGCTGTGAATGGCACCATGTTTTGGGAAAGTGGAAAGCAGAGGAGCTGAACTGTTGTACCAGACAGTTCCCTTGGCTTCCTCTGCAGCCTGGGACCCTTTGGCCAGGACAATCATGTGACTGTCCTACTGGAGGAAGATGACACCAAGTTTAGAGGGACGGGCTGAGAAGAAGTCTGCGTGCAAAAAACAATAACTATCAGATCATCACAAATCAGACATCTACACTCAGCAAGTAACTGTATAACAAGATTATAATACAGCAAAGTAAATAAGTAAGGGTCAGATGGCTGCTGGGGGAGGAAGGGCCCTTGAGGGACCAAAAGTGAATTTATTTCTTTCTTTCTAAAGGATATCTCTAGTGTTAAAGAATTTGCCTGCCAACACAGGAGACACAAGTGACGCAGATTCAGTCCCTAGGTTCAGGAGATCCCCTGGAGTAGGAACTGGCAACCCACTCCAGTATTCTTGCCTGGAAAATTCCATGGACAGAGAAGCCAGTGGGCTACAGTCCATAGGGCTGCAGTCGGACACAACTGAGTGACTGAGCACACACAAGGATGTTTCATAAATAAAGACAAAGATAATAATATCAGGTTAAGACAAAAATGGTGTTGTGCATACATAAAAAAAAAAAAAAAAAAGGAAACAGCACTTTCCCCCCTCATCTCTCCTTTATAAGTTAATAAACTATGGGTAGCATATTTCAAGTAGCCCCAAAATTCAAGAAAAAGGAAAATAGAAAGTGCCATGGAAGATCCATTTTCTTATGAACCTAAACAGAAGACGTAGGATCCACAATGAATGGCCTGAAGAAGGTAACCTAAGGGGAGTCCCTATCCTCCAGAAAGGTGGCTGGTGGGGACATAAGTGAACACCTTCATAATATTTCCTCTGGGAGACTTTTGTTTTATCTATGATGTTACCATTTGGTTTTTAAAAATATTATTTCTAAGCATTAATTCTATTTTGATTCTTATAACTCAATGATCAAGTTCCTGTCCCACATTTCAGTTATTGCTAGAGTAGAGAGACTAACAACTGAGACTTTGAAATGCAGACAAATATTTAATGCTTGTTGTGGGCATTAAGCAGTAAAGGAAATTTTAAGTGAAGTAAAAAGAAAATGAATGAGTGATAATCATGACTTATTTGTCCCTTAACAATATTAAGTGGATCAAGAATAGCAAGTAGAGAATAATTTTATATTCACAAAGTGAGATAGTATATAAACTCTGGAAGAGTATATGTTTTTTGCAGAAATCAAAGACTATAGAAATAGCAACAAATACATGCAAATACTCCATGGTATATGCCTTTACAAAAATAATAAGTCACACTAATAGTGGTGAAGCAACCATATGTGATATTCTGTTTAGTATCTGTAGATCCTGCTCAGGAAAAGAGTTCTGTTCATTTTAAAAGGCACCATGTTACTGTGACATAAAGTCTGGTAACATGCACGCAGAGGAAACCATATCTTTTTCAGTACTTGTATTTCCCCTTTTCCTTTAGAATCAGAGGCTCCTGAGTTTTAGCTGTTCACAGTCTATCCAGGTAGAAACTAAATACCCTGGCCTTCCTGGTACCTAAGCGTGACTATGTGACAAAATCTGAACAAACAGGGTATGAACAGAAGTTCTGTGTACATCTAGGTCATCTTCTTAGAGGCTGAAATTTTCCCAAGGTTGCCTCTTTCCTCCTCCCTGCTGGATGGAAAAATGTAACATCTGAAGTCTTATGTAAAGGTGGTGCTGCCATCCTGCCAAACCCTGGACCACTCACTTCTGAATTGTGTGAGAGAGGAATGAACTTCTTTCTTTTCAAAGTCATTGCAGTTTGTTTGTTTTACGTATCTGTGGTGTTTGCTTATTTTGTTATGGAAGCTTTACCTATACCCTGACTATAATAATTAGCTTTTCCAATGTAATCTGAATTGGAGAAGGCTGAAAGCTGCCACATGGGGCAAGAGTAAAGAAGAAATCAGAGCAAAATGCTGCCGTGCTGTGATGACACTATTCATTTACATTTATATGCAGGGGCGAAGGCCTGTTGCTGATCCCCTCTATGTCCCATGAGTCACAACTATTTCTTTGGTAGTTTCACAGATTCCACTGCTCTTTTATTTCGCCAATTTACGTTGGATATACACCTTTGTTATTGCATTTATTAACACATTCTCTATTTCGATCATATCTAGGCTCTCTCACTAGACTCTTTGAAAGATGATCATTCCATCTGTACTGTGTGGTTCAGCATAGCATCTGGTTTACTGTGACTTCTAGACTGGTTCCAAATCGGGAAAGGAGTACAAGGCTGTATATTGTCACCTTACTTATTTAACTTATATGAAGAGAACATCATGAGAAATGCTGGGCTGAAGCACAAGCAGGAATCAAGATTGCTGGGAGAAATATCAATAACCTCAGATATGCAGATGACACCACTCTTATGGCAGAAAGTGAAGAAGAACTATAGAGCCTCTTGATGAAAGTGAAAGAGGAGAGTGAAAAAATTGACTTAAAGCTCAACATTCAGAAAACTAAGATGGGCATCCGGTCCCATCATTTCATGGCAAATAGATGGGGAAATAGTGGAAACAGTGGCTGACTTTATTTTTCTGGGCTCCAAAATCACTGCAGATGGTGATTGCAGCCATAAAATTAAAAGACGTATACTCCTTGGAAGGAAAGTTACGACCAACCTAGACAGCATAATAAAAAGCAGAGACATTACTTTGTCAACAAAGGTCCTATTTAGTCAAGGCTATGGTTTTTCCATTAGTCATGTGTGGATGTGAGAGTTGAACTATAAAGAAAGCTGAGCGCCAAAGAATTGATGCTTTTGAACTGTGGTGTTGGAGAAAACTCTTGAGAGTCCCTTGGACTGCAAGGAGGTCCAACCAGCCCATCCTAAAGGAGATCAGTCCTGGGAGTTCATTGGAAGGACTGATGTTGAAGCTGAAACTCCAATACCTTGGCCACCTGATGGGAAGAGCTGACTCATTTGTAAAGACTGTGATGCTGGGAAAGATTGAGGGCAGGAGGAGAAGGGGATGACAGAGGATGAGATGGTTGGATGCCATCACCGACTCGATGGACGTGAGTTTCGGTGAACTCTGGGAGTTGGTGATGGACAGGGAGGCCTGGCGTGCTGCAATCCATGGGGTCACAAAGAGTCAGACACAACTGAGTGACTGAACTGAACTGAACTAGATAAATGTTAGGTGCATTGATGTTGCTGATTAATGTCAACTGTAAATGTTTTACTGATGTTTGACTTATCTAAGTTTTCTGTTAACAATATTCAGGCTGTTTTTAAAATTCTAGAGATTTCTCTGTGGACTGGCACTGGCGAAGTGTTGACTCGCTGTGACAACAGCTCACGATGCTTTATTGGCTTCCTCTGGGATCTCTGAATATTCATAGGAAGGACTGATGCTGAAGCTGAAACTCCAATTCTTTGGCCACCTGATGTGAAGAACTGACTCATTTGAAAAGACCCTGATGCTGGGAAAGATTGAAGGCAGGAGGAGAAGGGGATGACAGAGGATGAGATAGTTGGATGGCACCACCAACTCAAAGGACATGAGTTTGAGTAAGCTCTAGGAGTTGGTGATGGACAGGGAAGCCTGATGTGCTGCAGTCCATGAGGTCGCAAAGAGTCAGGCATGACTGAGCAACTGAACTAACTGAACTTGGATGGCTGGTGAACAATCTCAGGGCTGCTTCCCCTTCTCCTGCCACATGTGCATTATTTCATAACGTCTCTCCTCTCCTGAGCATCTACCAAGTGGCAGTTTACATATTAATATTTTTCTCTATTGTCTTTATTGACTATGCGAAAGCCTTCGACTGTGAGGATCACAACAAACTGTGGAAAATTCTTAAGGAGATGGGAATACCAGACCACCTGACCTGTCTCCTGAGAAATCTGTATGCAGGTCAAGAAGCAATAGTTAGAACTGGACATGGAACAATAGACTGGTTCCAAATTGGGAAAGGAGTACGTCAAGGCTGTATATTGTCACCCTACATATATGCAGAGTACATCATGAAAAATACCAGGCTGGATGAAGCACAAGCTGGAATCAAGATTGCTGGGAGAAATATCAATAACCTCAGATAAGCAGATGACACCACCCTTATGGCTGAAAGTGAATAGCCTCTTGATGAAAGTGAAAGATGAGAGTGAAAAAGTCGGCTTAAAACTCAACATTCAGAAAACTAAGATTATGTTATCTGGCCCCATCACTTCATGGCAAATATATGGGGAAACAATGGAAATGGTGAGAGACATTATTTTTGGGGGCTCCAAAATCACTGCAGATGGTGACTGCAGCCATGAAATTAAAAGACGCTTGATCCTTGGAAGAAAAGTTATGACCAACCCAGACAGCATATTAAAAAGCAGAGACATTCCTTTGCCAACAAAGGTCCATCTAGTCAAAGCTATGGCTTTTCCAGTACTCATGTATGGATATGAGAGTTGGACTATAAAGAAAGCTGAGCGCCGAAGAATTGATGCTTTTGAACTGTGGTGTTGGAGAAGACTCTTGAGAGTCCCTTGGACTGCAAGGAGATCCAATCAGTCAATCTTAAAGGAAATCAGCCCTGAATATTCATTGGAAGGTTGATGCTGAAGCTCCAATACTTTGGCCATCTGATGCAAAGAACTGACTCATTTGAAAAGACCCTGATGCTGGGAAAGATTGAAGGCGGGAGGAGAGGGGGACGACAGAAGATGAGATGGTTGGATGGCATTACTGACTCAATGAACATGAGTTTTAGCAAACTCTGGGAGTTGGTGATGGACAGGGAAGCCTGATGTGCTGCAGTCCATGGGGTCACAAAGAGTCAGACACAACTGAGTGACTGAACTGAATGGAACTGAACTGATTTTTCTCTAATTTTTTTTTGTAAATTAATTTATTTATTTTAATTGGAGGCTAATTACTTTACAACATTGTCGTGGTGTTTGCCGTACATTCACATGAATCAGCCATGGGTGCACCTGTGTTCCCCATCCTGAACCCCCCTCCCACCTCCCTCTCTATCCCATCCCTCAGGGTCATCCCAGTGCACTGGCCCTGAGCACCGCGTATCATGCATCGAACCTGGACTGGCGATCTGTTTCACATATACATGTGAAATACACATATACACACTACATGCTAATGCTAAGTCGCTTCAGTCATGTCTGACTCTGCGACCCTATGGACAGCAGCCCACCAGGCTCCTCTGATCTTAAAAGTTTGCAAAACAAAGTTTGCAACATGAGAAAAAACAGTGTGTAACTATGTGCAGTGAGGCATGTTAACTAGGCTTTCTGTTGTAATCATTTCATAGTAATACATACATCAAATCATGTTGTATACCTTAAACTAGTACCACATTATATGTCAATTACATTTCAATAAGATGGAAGAAAAATAAATACAAGTATCTCAGATGCCAAAACCCTAATTCTTACTCCACACCTATGTCCCTGAGAGAAAGAAAGGTTATCTATGGTCATCTATAGTTAATCTCATCTCTCTCTGCTACTGCAAACAGACGTGCCAATTCTTATTGGTCAACAAACAGCAGGATATACAAGCCTGAGAAGAAGCTGTGTATAGATAAACAACATCTTCGGGCTTACAATCATTCCTTTGATGTGTCGCAGTGGTGACCCCAGGGACACACTTGTGTGCTCAGAATCTGCTGGATCTCCTGCCTTCAAGTTCGGTTTCATCATTCTGCTCTGTACCTCATGTCTCTCTCTGGAGTCCCCTTTCTGCCTCTTTGTTTAAGCTACAGATCACACATGCAATAACCCTTACAGGCCGGATCCCACTTAGAGAATATTCTTTCAAAACTGGCACTCCTGGCCTCATAGAACTCCTTATTAGACCCCTTCTGATTAACTGGTGCTGAAAGAGCTTTCACATTTTACCTGGTGGGACAAGAAAACAAAATCATATGGCAGGTGAGATGGGGGTTAGGAAAGGACCTCAGAGAGTAGAAACAGATGAAGTCACATTAATTTTAGCCAATACACAGTGGTTTCCATTAAATACTGAATAGATATTATTTGTCTCAGATTATAAAAGTTCTAGGAAAAAAAAAGTTATTTACCAAGCAGAAGGGGTGTCTCTCCTTTGTCATTTTTGGTGTTTGGCCACACTCCTTTCTCTAGTAAAGTTCTTACATTTTCCACCAGACCAGCTTTGACTGCCAAAGTCAAAGGTGTTTCTCCATCAGAGGTCTTGAACTCCCAGAGCGTCTTATAAGATGCTGAGATATGAAAGCATGTGGAAAATTAAAAGTCTTTACTTAAAGGATGTCATATAGAACAGAAATGACGCAATATCATCTACAGTAGATTGGACAAAGTCAATTGATGAAAAAGAGAAGACTAAAAAGAGAAATGATTAAAGTCTAGCAAATGATGGTGAGTAGAAATAGATGAGCATGGGCTCGCTAATCAAGTTGACAGCTAGCAAACCAACATCTGTGTTTCAAGGTGTTTTTTACAAAAAAAGATAATGGGTTGTGACTTCTCACTTCTTAATAAATTATAAACAACTTCCCTAATCCTTTGTATTATTATTTAAATTGAACTTGAAATTGTTTTTTGTCAAATGAAGTCTATGCCTGTGGGAATGAGAAGTATTTGAATCAATGATTTATCCTATCAGAATATGTTAGGAAAGAAACGCCATGCTTAACATCATCTTCTATATCTGTCTCACTATCTATCTGTCTGTCTATTTTTAACTTTTTGTAGCTGGCTGACTAGCTGGATAGTTAATTATCCAGTAGCTATCATTATCTCTTACAACAGCACTAGGAAGCAACATTGAAGGTTGAAAAGAAGGGCATTCTCAAAATGTTTTATAAGATGCGGGGATGTGAAAAACACTGTTAGAATGTAGAAATTATTAATAATATTTAACCTTGGGTAAATATACCACAACCGTTATTCATGTTTGCATGATGAAAAAATTAATGTAATATAAGGACAAATAATGTATGTATTACTTGTACAAAATTAATATTCTTTTGGAAACTATTAACTCAGTTCAAGATGAAAGTTTACAACCAACTTTGAAAAGCAAAATATTCTATATTTAAATCAATTAATTAATGGTGTATATAAACTTTTAGGTGATAATCACATCTTCCCATCAAACTGGGTCATATTTTTAGAAAGATGTAAAGGGTAAACCCTGAACTCCACAAAATAGGCTAATTTTGTACTCAGTTTAAAGCATGAGTACTATCTTTTCCAAATTGCAAATCACCTTTTATTCTACTTTTTCTTTTTGCTTATTATGTTCATTGGGAATACTCCAGAACATCTGCATTTGGGCTGCAGTTTGGTTAAGGGCAGTCTACATTTTCTTACCATCCAAGACAACTTCAAGTATCTGCTGAATGGGTTGAACAACAGCTTCATGCAATGGAAACCATCCTTTTTCATCAGCTTCATCCAAAGCATGTTTATATTTCACATACTCCTGGAGTTCAAGAATCTGACCTAAAATGAACACACGGGCTGATAACAAATCTCTCAGCCAGGTGGAATCTCCAGTCCATTTTACTGTAGGTGATAAATCCATTTACCTTGCTGTATAGCCTCCACAAGCTTTCTGTTCTGATCGCTCAGTGGTACAAATCTACCAGGGAAAGAAATACAAGCCAGATTTGTAGTCATGGCATACTCCAAGGAACCAAAACATCTATTTAGTTTTTACACATATGTTTAATAGTCTGGATCTTCAAGAAATGCACACAACTGATGTTATCTACTTAAAAAATGTAAATGTCTAAAAGTCAGGTACAGGGTATGTTTATGATACACTGGACCTATGAACATTAGGGAAGATGGAAAGGTAGAAGGTTAAAACATTGTCTCTGAAATTAATTGTAGGCAATGAAAAGGGGGTAAATAACTGGAGTCAGAGGCAGAAGAGCTGCTTTCAGATGTTGTGATTTTGTGATCCTGAGGCCAGCAGCCTCTCTGGACGGTGGTTCCTGCATCAGTAAAATGAGATTATATAGGAAGATGTCTAAGGTTTCTCCCAACTTTAAAAATTCTATGCTCAATAAAGGTTTCTTGCTTTGAATTTAATAATGGCTAATTAATGGTTGCTTCTTTGGGAGTATATGCTATATGTTGCATGTTAGTCTTTAATCAACTGTGAAAACTAGTGAAAAATAGGCTGAGCATTTACTGAACAAATTCCAATCACTGGCCCCGGGAGGTCATTGTCAACTCTCATGGAAATTCTCTAATGTGTGTTTATTCAAAGGTGACTAGGTACTGAATAACAAATTGATTTAACTCTATTAAAGCAGAAACATCCCCTGGTATTCCAGGGTTGTAAATGCCTTCCTGGGAGATAAGGGAAGAATGAAAGAGACCAGAAATATAAATGTTAACATGTCTGTTTTTTAAAATCTCAAAAGCAATCATTTTATAGCACTGAATCTTTTCAAAAGCACTACTAATTTCAGAATACATGATTCTAAATACTATAATAGAATTTAAAGGTAAATTAAAGTTTAGTTTTGTCAGAAGTATAATGTGTTCACTAAAACAAAAATCTACTTTGGCAGTTTTAGCTGTTATAACTCTTGCCAACACAAAACACCAATTTATAATTTGTTAATTGCTGTCACTTTAACAGTAGATAATTAAATAAGTTCTGGTTTATATATCACTTTGCCATAATTATAAAAGCCTTCAACTCTTTCCCCACTCATTAAGCTTATAGGCAGGTTACTTAGCATTTTTTTTCATATTTTAAAGGTGCAAAATGGAATATGTTACTTATAAAGGTTGCCTGAGTCAGTAGCACAACAGATTCTGTATACGTATCTATACATTAGTCATATAAACAGTGTTTACAATTTCATTCACATTATTTACTGTCCATTTTGATTCGATATGAATTGAGGAAATAGGCAATCCTACACAATCAAATTGAACTGGGAGTTCCCTATCTCGGTAGTCTCATGCTTCACAGGAGATGGGAATTTGTAAATCAGATGGCTAAACCTGTGCACAGCAGTTCTTGTAAAGGCACTGGATTTCCTGACACAAAAAAAAGGTAGAGGGGTCTGGAAACATCATTCATTTCATCTTACAAAAAGTGAATGCCATGAAGTTTAGTTGAGGATCATCAATTTGAATGTTACCTTTCAGGATAAAATACAGTCTTGCTGGCTTCAATAGATTCTTGAATACTGAGCTGAACATCATAACTTGCAAGATGATCTTCCTCAGGGTCATCATTAGCATCCATGACGGGATATAATTTTGAAACAGGCAATTTCTTATTATCAGCAAAAGCCACAGAACAGCATATAGAGTCAACATGAAAGAGGCAAAATGAAAATTATATTCATCTTTCCTCATTTAAAAAGATACACATGTAGTTAACATTTATATTATATATGTATAAAATGCCCATTCTAACTTTTGAAACCTTTGATTACCTGCCCTTTAAGTGTCTGAGTTTTCTGATTTTTTACTTTCTTTTGAGTAATGACTACAGTTGGACTTAGAATGACTTTTTCTACATTTCTGACACACTAATTTGGCCCATCATTTCCTCAAGACATTGCTCTACATAACACATTAGAAGTTTAAAACTCTGAGAAGACAGACAAAGGAAGGGATAAAGAACAATTAGCCTTTCTCTTTGCTGTTTTGTTGCTAAATCATGTCCAATTCTTTTTGGATCCCATGGACTGCAGGCCACCAGGCTTCTCTGTTCCTGGGATTTCCCTGGAGGAATACTGGGGTGGGTTGCCATTTCCTTCTCCAGGGGATCTTCCCAACCCAAGGATCGAAACTGTGTCTCCTGCATTGGCAGGTGGATTCTTTACCACTGAGCCACTTGGGAAGTCCTTCACATTCTTTACTTTTTCTTTATTCTCTGTCCTCTGTGTGTGTTTTTTCACTGATTTAGTTCTTTTTACTCCCAAAGTGGTTTGAGTTGACTGCCTTGAATTGCAGTTATTTCTGTATTTGCATTCAACTCCTTCTACCAAAATCTATACTCTTTGAGGTGAGGGGTTCTATGTGACTCATCTCTGCATCACCTACAACTCTAGAAGGTGCTTGGCATAAAGAAGCGCCCCAGTGAAATCTGTTGAATTAAAGTTGAGAGAACGGAACGTCACAAACGTAGTGACCTAACTCTGCCCTCAGAAAGTTTGATGGTGTACATGGAGAAGACACAAAGGTAACTTTAAATAGGAGCACTGACAACTTTCAGCGCTGTCTTTCTTGAGGAAACACTGTCTGGTCTCGCAATGAAGTGAACAGGTTTCAGGAGTCCAGAACTTTAATAAAGGAGAGAATTAATCTGATAAAAATGGCCTTACACGCTTGAAGAACTTCCTTGCTGACCAGATGGGTTTGATAGATCATGTGGCTCTCTGGATGCTCCCAGAAATCCACATTTATGGACTTGGGCTACCTGTGTTCCTGGCTGTAGAAAGATCCTTTCTCACACCTTGGCAGAAGGACATCCCTAATGCAGTTAGGGATGCTGAAGTGTTAATGTAAGGAAGTGGTAAGGACCTGCTTTATCCGGTGAGGTTTAAATGTGGGAACTGGCAAAAAAGAAACTGAACTAAAACTGACTTCTTACTTTTGAAGAAACAGTCAAAACAGAAAAACTTACGGACTGACTTATGTCATTCATTGATGGCTGTTTCAGTTCTCCCTAATACACGTTTCAACCAAATCAGAGCCACCACCAATGGGAGTGCAGGTTGCACGCTAGGCAAGTGCTCCTGGCTGGTAAAATCCAGCCAAACCTCCCCCACATGAGCTGTGCCCGCTGGCAGGCCGCTATGCACACCCCAAGGAAGCAGCGTTTTTCTTCATTTGCACCAAAGGGATTATAGCCTGTGCGATTCTTGAACTCAGTCAAGCATTTTTTAACACCAGAAAGTTAAACAAAAAGAGGCCAAGTTATTTAGTATTTTAGATAAAAAATGAGGAGAAACAGATGTGACATCTTTTACCATCTAGTCTTCAATCCTTTCCCAAAGTGGAAGGACCTCAGGATTTGATTAATCTCCTTCAGAAAGAATAGGGACACCATACCCATGATATTCATGAAATTTTATGCAGCTACTATTTGGTTCACATTTTCTTTTGCCTTGTTTTACAGGGAAAGTTCTAAGGTCTGACTGGGTCTCAGCAACATTTGAACAGTTAAAATTTGGGTCATTTTAACTCCATGGCCAGATTAGAAATCAGCCCTCCTATAGATTCCCCATTTCTTCCCTAGCACTGTTCTATTACAAACCACTACTATTGACTTGCCTGGCTCCTCTGAAGACAAACACAAAAATGTACTTTATTTCTCATTGTCTTATTTTTTTCAGATATCAAATTAGAGGAGTATGTGTCTCCCATTACAGTTGGATCAACTGCTTTACCTTATAAAAAGAAAATTTAGTAAGTATACACATCAAAATAGTTCTACAGCTGCTGCATGCTAAGTTGCTTCATCATGTCTGACTCTTTGTGACCCCATGAACTATAGCCCACCAGGCTCCTCTGTCCATGGGATTCTCCAAGCAAGAATACTGGAGTGGGTTTCCTTCCCCAGGGGATGTTCCCGACCTAGGGATTGAACCCATGTCTCTTATTGGCATTGGAACACGTCTCTGCATTGGCAAGCAGATTCTTGACCACTAGGGCCACCTGGGAAGCCAGTTCTACAGCTAGGTTGGCTGATAATCACAGGAAATTATATTGAGCCATGGCACTTTTCAAGCCAAAATGTATTATCTATGCAAAATTTTACATTGTCCAGTGTGTTTTCAAGGGGGAAAAGTCACAAATAGTATTCTGTGGGCAATTTCCAAAACACAGTTGATTCTTGCTTTGCCTCTTCTTGTTGTTCAAACCTTAAGGACAGTTCTATACATGCTGGCAATCAAGGTCTCTGACTTGTGGACAGACTGCACATGAACTCAATGGCATCATGATTTTATTGCGTATTGTTCTGCACCAGTGGCCTTACTATAAACTTGAAACAGAAAGGGGAGAACAGTGATAATGTTTGGAGGATGTCCATGAGATAGCAATAGCACTCCACTACGTATGTTTCTCACACCAGGGTGTCTTAGCAACCATAAGAGCTTGACACGTGGGCTTGGGATCCTATTAACCAAATAGACTCAGATGGCATTTTTAAAAATTTATTGCTTATTGGTTCATTATCTATCTCTTCCTCCTAGAATGTAATGTAATAACAGCAGAGAATTAGTCTACCTTCAGAGACTAGGAAAGCAGTATCTTAAGGTACATGGACTCTAAACATGTTGAAAGAATGAAAAAAATGAATGAATGAGTTAATAAATGAACTTAACATAATCTAGGCTCTGCTTTATTCTTAGAACTAACCATTTTCTGTAGAGAGAGTCTTTATTCTGATGGAAACAGTTTTAAAGTCTCTCTTGAATTTGTTATAATATTGATTCTGCTTTATGGTTTAGTTTTTTGACTATGAGGCATGTGGAATCTTAGCTCACTGACCAGGGATCGAACCTGTACACTGCATTGGAAGGCGAAGTCTTAACCACAGTACCATCAAGGAAGTCCCTGGAATCTTTATTCTAATTAGATTAATTTGATTACCCATTCTGTGTTAGGCTTCATTTTCCTCCCTTCTGTGCTTTTACGTCTTATGTCTTATCTCACTTCATTCACAAGGCCCTCCCAGCTGTTTCACACTCCTGGTCCCCACAGCCTCAAGCCTGGCTCCGGCCACTCCTCTCGTGGAAGCCTTTGGTGAATTCTCCAATTCCTCTCTGGCCCTCTTTATCTCTGAGTATCTCCGCTTACCCAGTGTTTTCCAACTGAATTTACAATCATTTTGTATTAGTTTTGCAAGTTCTTTACATTTTTGTATTTTGTATTCTCACCAGGACTATTAATTTTCTGAGGGGAAAAAAGTCTTACTTTTTTGTCTTGTATATCTTTTCTCTCTGCTCCCACTCCTAGTCAACTATAGGAAATGGCCATTCTCATGGTCACTGGAAAAGAGTTGTTGACTCATTACTGGCAGACAAGTCCTGACTGTCTTCAGGTAGCAGGACTGGATGATGAAGTTAGAGGTATGGCATCGCCTGTTGCCTTTCTCACTAATGTCACGTGGTGATGGGGGGGTATTGCACGGCTCTGGGATTAGTAATAGGATACAGAGCCTTTTGCCTATTTAAATCACCAGCTTAACGCTAAACCTGCTTGAAATTTGGGCTTCCGGTACGTGAGATATCACAGACTCCTTACGGCAACAGTTCCCAAACTTTTTGGCACCAGGGACCGGTTTCGTGGAAGAAAATTTCTTCATAGACTAGGGCTGGGGAGATGATTTTGGGATGATTCAAATGCATAATATTTATTGTGCACTTTATTTCTATTATTATTACATCAGCTCCACCTCAGATTATCAGGCATTAGATCCGGGAGGTTGGGGACCCCTGCTTTAGATAACTGAGTTGCTCTGTGAAAAGTTCTTTTAAATGTCTTTTAACTACCACCAAGAAGGAAATTATCTAAAACTCTTTTAACTGTTTTGTGGGCTTTCCTGGTGGCTCAGATGATAAAAAATCCACCTGCAATGCAGAAGACTCAGGTTAGATCCCTGAGTTAGGAAGATCCCCTAGAGAAGGGAATGGCAACCCACTCCAATATTCTTGCCTAGAGAATTCCATGGTCAGAGGAGCCTGGCATGCTACAGTCCATGGGGTCGCAAAGAGTTACAACTGAGCAACTAACACACAACCACAACTGTTTGGTATCCCTAACAACAGTGGGATCTCAATGGAGAGAAAACTCTTACTGCTACGTGGAGCAGCCCCCATCTAAAACAAGCTGTCTCCAACCTTTTCCTGAAAGCTTTGGATGAAGTGAAGACCCGTGTGCAGGTGCAGAAAGGTGTCAGGCAGACAGTCAAAGGACCATCAGTGGAACGGAACCAGAGACATCAAGATGCAGAGGAGGGCAAGAGGACAGATATCTGTCTACTGCCAGGCTTTGTTTAAAACTATTTAAATAAAGCACGAGCCAGCAGTCTGAGAAAGGGCCAAATATTTGACATCCTCTAAGACCTATTCATGAGAGTCTCTCTTCTCCATCTAGATAATTAATTGACTTTTTCTAGATAACAGTTTATCAACCGTGTTCTGGAAAAGCCCATTAGTGAAATTTAATTATTCCTGAAGTAGCTGATATATGAAATAATTGGGACAATCCTATTGGAAAGTTAGCCTTTTCACTTCAGGCACTGGTTAATCTTGTTTTGGCCACATGATGCAAAGAGCTGACTCACTGGAAAAGATCCTGATGCTGGGAAAGATTGAAGGCAGGAGGAGAAGGAGACGACAGAGGATAAGATGGTTGGATGGCATCACCGACTCGACAGGCATGAGTTTAAGCAAGCTCCGGGAGATGGTGAAGAACAGACTGAACAAAACAAATCTTGCTTAGAGTCAGGAACATGTGTGATGAAAGCAATGGATTCTCTCTCCAGAGGGATGTATGTCACTCAAAAGTTTGCATACAATTGTAGGGCATTTTATGGGGTTCTCTGAAGCCCATTCTTGTGTCCCAGTTAAAGAACTACTAAATTAAGGACTTCCAAATGCATTATTCAGAGACCAGGAATTATTAGTTTACTTTCAGAATGGACTGAATGAAATACTGGATCTGGATAGTGGGAAAACGGAAAGTTTGATGATCATGTACATTTTAGAATAACTCTGGTAATCATAAAAATAGTAGTTATAATAATAGTCATAAGTTATTGAGGGCTTGCTTTGTTTCCAGCACATGTAAAGCACTTTGCCTATGCTGCCTTGCTTTAAATCCTCCAGTTCTACTTTCTAGGTATTAGAGACTCATCGTGCATAAGTGGAAACTTAGATTTTCTGAGGTTAAGAGACCCACCCATTGTCACAGAGCTGATAAGTAGAGTCTGGACAGAGAATGGTACCTCATTTTAATGCCTTTCCAGAGCTGCAGGAAAAAAAACCCACAGTCTGTTGTCCTTAAAAGAAAGCACTCTGATCTTGTCAGCCAGCTCTTGATGACAATAACTTCCAAAAATAAAACATAGCTTCCAGGGACACTTGAATCTTTATCATTGACTCTGTGCAATAAGGCTTTGTGTTGCTTAGGGGGGATGTGGTGTCCTAAACTTGCTTTCACTCTGTATTCTTTTCTTGGAGTCTAAACATTACTGTCTAAAAAATTGGATCAACATTCCATTTGGTGCCTGCCTGAAGAGGCCAGGGGGTGGGGACAATGCTATAGGATATGAGGCAGAGGTGACTATGGGTATATATGATGCCTCTCGGCACTGAATTCTCTAAACCACCCTCAATTCACGATCCAGGCTTCTCCTCTACTGTTGATAAGTCTGTGAGGCCCCTCAGACCTTCCCCTGAAACATGGGAGCCCCCAGAACATGGGCTCAAGGTTCTCCTTTTACCGGGACCAGAGCCAATATAACTTTGTCCCCTGTGAACCGTCTGGTTGGCTTGTTTCCAATTACATTAAGTCTTCACACCTCTCACTCACATGATCTGTCTGGGGCATAAAAACCATCTCTGTGGGTCCTAAACAGGGCTGGCCTTAAGAGTTCCCAGAGTGGACAGGTGCTTCTATGATGCAAGGAAGGACACTGTGTCCATAAATATCAGCCTGCCCCAGCACCTGTCACATCAGTGCAACTCTCTTACATCAGTGAGCAGTTCTGTCCTTTGTGGCTTATTGTTCCATCTTCCGGTTCCCCCTTTTAAAACGCCAGTAGCACCATACTGGCCCCCAGTGTAGAACCAGAATCTCCTGGAATAGTTGCTGAGGGCTGAGTGGGGTGGGGAAGATGGTAAACGATCTAAGACTGAATTTTGGTGGCTTCCCTGATGGCTTAGACAGTAAAGAAAATCTGCCTGCAAGCAGGAGACCTGAGTTCGATTCCTGGGTCTGGAAGATCTCCTAGAGAAGGGAATGGCAAGCTACTCCAGTATTCTTGCCTGGAGTATTCCGTGGACAGAGGAGCCTGGCAGGCTGCCCTCCATTGGGTCGCAAAAAGTTGGACACAACTGAGCAACTAACACTTTCACTTTCACTAAGACCGAACCTAGTGGGAGGTAACAGGAGGGGATAAGCAAAGGGCAATACAGTAAAATTTGGTTTTCTTTATACAGGGCTAGCCCAATTCCAAATGCTCTGAGGTTCTGCTGTTTGAAACAGGGGCACAGGGACGGGGCAGGGGAACGGTGCTGATACCTGAGGACATTTTCTTTTACCTTGAAACTGCTATGGTCCCAGAGAAAATCATCTACTGGAGATTCCAGAGAGAATCATCAGGATTCGTCCTACGAGAAGAGTAGCTTTAGTTAAAAGGCATTTTCACATTTTGGTTTTGTGAAGATTTCACAGGTAGTGTATGCAAAACAATACTCGTCTTCATTTTTCTGCGCTTTGACCATTCACTTGCATAGTTCTGAAGACATACAGAAATAAAAATAAATAAAATGTTGCAATAGTTTTGTTTTTTATTTGGTGGCTACACACGGTTTGCTTCTTCAGAATCCTGTAGTACAAAGTGGCAAATCAGCTTCATTAGGCTCATTTCAGCAACAGAGTCAAGGAGTCCCCAAGAGATTTCAGGAGGAGGTAAAACTGTCAGAATTGGTTTCCAACACATAAACACAAGTTACTTCTATCTACAAATAACAAGTCACAGTCATTCCCTCTTCATGATACTTGTCTTTTCTATTAGAGAGAAATCCTATGGATGACAAGGAGACCTAGACCAGTCCAAACAGCGTCTTTCTTAATAGCACAGCTAGTTGTGATAAAACACGCACGCGCGTGCGCACGCACACACACACACACACACACACACACCCCTTAGTCCAGATGATGAATGCTACTTTTATGTTGCCTTAAAATGTCTTCAAGGCTTCCCTGGTGGTTCAGTGGTAAAGAATACGCCAGCCATGCTGGGTGGGCTACAGTCCGTGGGGTTGCCAAAGAGTCAGACGCAACTCTGTGACTGAACAACAACAAAATACCTTCAACACTTTAGAAAT
Source organism: Dama dama (assembly GCF_033118175.1). Taxonomy (NCBI): domain Eukaryota; kingdom Metazoa; phylum Chordata; class Mammalia; order Artiodactyla; family Cervidae; genus Dama; species Dama dama. The sequence continues at coordinate 83,770,599 of NC_083698.1, read as the reverse complement.
GATATAAAAAGCCAAAATAGATATATTTTTTTCTAGACACTAAGTATGATATCTAGTATGTAATTAGGAATTCACTATGTATTTGCTGAATGAATAAAAAATTGAATGATCAAATACACACTCTTAAAATTAGCAAAAGGATAGATTAAGCTATCCTTTTTTTTTTCTCCATGTCACACACATGTTTTTGCCAAGTGCACTTCCAATTTCAGGACTGCACTAATTTAGGCTTAATTTCTAGGTAAATACACTATGATAAAGCCTGTCACACTGGTTTTCTTTATCTCTAGTTCCACATTACAACACTAGACATTTTTACTCCGTAATATTGATTTCCAAGGCCATTTCAATTGTGACAGATGAAGGAAGATGGCATACTACCTTTTGAAAGTGATGTAGAGTAAGAGGGAGCTTTAGGTTTACAATCATGTGGATTTCCAGAGGAATACAAACAGAGAATGAATAAGAATGGAGCAGGCATGGTCTGTGAAGAGGCAACTTATTCATAGATGTGCCCTTATCACAAGCTGGCATGATAACTTGATCCTTTTAAAGACTCACCCTTTTATCTGTAATTCTAAATCTAAGAATCTATCTTACAGAAATTCAGAGATGTGGAAAAAGATTTGTATGTGAAAATGTTCATCTCAGGCATAGTTGAACTTCCAAATCATTAGAAACAATATAAAATGTCCAAGAAGAGGGAATTTGTAGAAGATATTATTGTGCAGTCAAGCTATGGAAAACTATACAGCTATTAACAGTCATTTCCTTGAAGAATACTTAATATTATAGATAAAGTATCATATAAGAGAATGAGGTTCATGTAATCAGATATGACCTGACCCTCTGAGGGAACTAAGATTGACTTTATTGAGCCAAATCTTATAAAGTCTTCCAGAAAACAGGCCTGGTATCTGGTTCACAGGCTGAACCTTACAGGTGGTAAGATAGGTTGCTTCCTGGCAGGCAAGACTTTGTGAGGTTGAGAAGAGAGAAAACTGCCCTCATTTATAGTAAAGAAGAGAAGGAGGATCCATGCAGTGTGGGAGATCTGGGTTTGACCCCTGGGTTGGGAAGATCCCCTGGAGAAGGGAAAGGCTACCCACTCCAATATTCTGGTCTGGAGAATTCCATGGACTGTATAGTCCATGGGGTTGCAAAGAGTCAGACACAACTGAGCTACTTTCACTTCACTTAATACTTAATAGAGAAGAAGGAGCAGAAATCTGATCCATTTACATGAGTCATCCAAGCAAAGGTTTCATCACCTAACTTATTGTGCCATCTGCATGAGACCAAATTTATTTTGCACTAATCAGTGAGCAGCAGCTCCTGGGGATGGTGAAGCCAGTTACAGATTATAAAATAGCTGCACTTTATTTACACAATTTTATTATACAACTGAGGTGAAGGGTGAGTAAAAAACTTCTGATTACATGAATTAGCCACAATAATAAAAATAATATCTTTAGACCTTAATAAAAATGTACATATATATGCATATATGTACTTATACATATACAAAAACATATACTGTTATTGTTGTTTAGTCAATAAATTGTGTCTGATTCTTTGCAACCCCATGGACTATAGCCTGCCAGGTTCCTCTGTCCATGGGATTTCCCAGGCAAGAATAATGGAGTGGGTTGTCATTTCCTCCTTCAGGGGACCTTCCTGACCCAGGGATTGAACCTGTGTCTTCTTCATTGTAGGCAAATTCTTGACCACTGAGCCACCAAGGAAGCCCAAATACATATATATACATATATATACATATACATACATATATATATACATATATATACACATATATTCTCTCTCTAAAAATATTTGTTCCTGAAAGGTTTCACTGAACAGGGCAGAAGTTCCTATTTGCGCCCATGCTTGCTCGGATGCTCAGTCATGTCAGATTCTTTGTGACCTCAGGGACTATGGCCTGTTTGGTGCTCATCAAATCCTTTTTCATTCAAAACTCAAACAATAATGAGTCACTGCATTTCTTCATATGTCATTTTGAAATCATATACAGGCTGTTGATTTCTTTCTGCTGAAGACAGTAGTTGAACCTGCCCTCCTGGCTTAGCTGCCTTATCAGCTGTGTCTGACATGTTGCAAGTAGTCAAGAAACATTACCTGTTACCTGTTATTATTCTGTGACTGAAGTCCTCTGGAACAAGGAAGTAGAATTCTAAGGATTGTTTGGTGGTTTGAGCTCTAATCCTTATCTTAAACAGGTTCTCTGGCATACTCATTATTTTATTTCCGGGGCTTCCCTGATGGCTTAGATGGTAAAGCATCTGCTTGCAATGCAGGAGACCTGGGTTTGATCCCTGGTTCGGGAAGATCCCCTGGAGAAGGAAATGGCAACTCACTCCAGTATTCTTGCCTGGAAAATCCTATCAGGCTCCGAGGAGCCTGATGGGTTACAGTCCACGAGGTTGCAAAGAGTCAGACACGACTAAGCGACTTCACTTTCTTCTTTCCTTCTTTTCTCTAGAATCACCAGACTTCAGAGCTGAAGACCATTAGGTAAGCCCCACTTGTAAATTCCACTTACAGATGCTGTCTAGAAATTGTCCAGCCTCAGCTTGAAAAACAAAGTAGCAGGCAGATTACTATATCCCACACAACCCTTCATCTTTGGCCAGCTTTAACAATTAGAAAATATATTGAACTTGAATCCATCTCCTCAAATCAGTATTCTATATTCCTAGGTCTACTCTTCAGAGCCACGCTGAGAAAATATTTGTCCTCTGCCACACGAGAGCCCTCAGGAAGGCTGTCAGGTCCCCACCGAGCCTTCTCTGCCCAGGCCTGGACAACTGTTCCTCCTGTCGACAGTTCACCTCCCTCCACCATGATGACTGCTTTCCTGTAAACACACTCGTTTATCCATCTCTTCCTAAAAGCAGCTCTGGACCATGGACTCTGAAGACAACACAACAGCTACAGTCAAACCAACACAACATTAAGTGACTGTGACCACTTCCCTTTTGCTGGACACTGAAGAGGTGTTAGTTTAACCCAAGTTCAGATGAATTTGGGGCTCTCATGTTACAGACCTGATTTGGATTCCTGTTGCCCTAAATTCTACATGTCATTTTTTCCATCCTCATTATTGCTGCACAATTCTGTACTGGACTCTTTATTTAGTCCTATTCCATTTACTTCTTTCTTTTGGATTTGACCTTTATTTCACTCAGCTAAAAGAAAATGCATTTTCTATCCTCCAAGTATTATTGTTCTATTTGCAAGTCTTCTGTGTCTACCTGCTCCATTAATAATGATAAATGTTAACAGAAACTGGCATAGGACAGAGACCTTCAGGTTGACGTTGATCTATTATTTAGCACCCTTCAAGAAAGGCTGTTTATCCATTTACAAATCCTCCCAAAGACACCACATCTAGTATTAATGTCTTCTTTTTGATAACAAGACCGTCGTCAAGAGATGCTGTCAAATATCTTGTTGAAATACAGATACGTTCTCTTTCTCCACTGAGACAAAAAAGCAAATGAGGAACACTGACTCACCAGTTCTCAATAATTATTATTAAGTTTTCTTAGGAATTTCAGACCATCCTATTTGTTCATTCAAAAATATTCAGTATCTGCTATATTTCACACTGCTAGACACCAGACAATAGGATCCATGCCCTAAGGAGTTTGCTGCCTTTAAATAATGCATTCTCCCCAGAAACAACACCATATCTGCCCATCCTTCAAAGGTTTAGCAGAGAGTCAAGCACACAGCAGGTCCTCAATAAATATTTGTTTTATCAAATTTAATAATTATTATAAGTAACATCTATTAAGTGACTACCTGTGACATGCATTATGCTAAGTATGCTAAACAGATTATGTCATATAATTTCTATGACACATTTTCCTCCCATTTTACAGATGAGGAAACTGAGGCACACAATGGTTTGTCCAAGCCTGAATATCTATTGAGTGATGGAGATGTAGATATGAACCGAGGCATTTGACATTGGAGGTCACACAGCTTGACTGTTGTACTGTAACTGATGACTCAGCTACTAAGAATTAATACCAAACGATCTTATTCTATAATCCAAATATTCATAAGCCTCAGAAAAAATTTTCTAATGAGTTTAAGCAAGCAACTAGCAAACTGCCAAACAACTCTAGTAAAACTATAAATATTTTAGGTATATTTTCATTTCAAAGCAAGGTATTCCCATTAAAAACAACAAAGTGTAGAATTATGATATTTTATGACAACTGTACAATGTTCTCAGCAAAAAGCGTGTTAAAAAAAGTGTTCTCTGTGCACGCTACTGCTGTTTCCTAGGAACCATTTTATTTTAGATGTAGAATGTTCCTTAGAAATTATCTGTTCACTGAAGAACCAGATGAGTGATGGTCTCAGGTATGTTCTAAGGACTTTCCAGCCTCCAGACTCTATGACTGAACTTCCAGAAGTGAATTTACAATTCTACTGAGTTCCTTTGTTTTCCATCTGACTAAAAAGAATTTAAAGGAATTTTTTATCTGAATATAAATTAAATTTTTAAAATTTAATTCATTTTTTGTTATAAGTGATTTTAAAAAGCCTTGAGAGAAATTTAATTATTCATAAAAATCATTTCTTTCTCAGAAACCAAAGCTAGCAAAGACATTCCACAGTGTATATATTGATACTTAGAAGCATATTCATTCTTGATCTGCTTTACTTATGATGCTATTTTTTATTAAGCTTAATAATTATGCAATTGAGTTAATATTCTGTAAACAAACAAAACAACCCTGGCTTTATTCTATAATTAAAAAGGCCATTGACAAGCAAACCAACAGGTGATCAATCAGAAAGAAGGTAATGAGAAGTGATCACAATACGTTTCCATCTCTTCAAAATATTCCTAATACTAAACTACTGAAGCTAGTTGATGAGGTACAGATCAAATATTTCATAATCTCACCTTTTGGAATGATTGTCTTGTCATTCTTATCCAGGGCCTTGCCTCCCTAAATCAGAGGAAGTACCCTGAAGCCAATGTGTTCCTCTGTGTAACTAAAATTAAGTACCCAGTTGGTGGCTAAATTAAGCTCTGACCTTGTACAACTGAAACATGAGCGATTCCTGGCACACAGTGAAGTGTTACCCACCACTTCTCTGGACCCTCATCACAAGAAGCACACAGCCACAGAGGTATAATAAGATTACCCAGATCCTCATTGGTTCAAAGAGCTCTCATGAAAACAAACGATCTGCCAACCCAACAAAGCAAAACCAGCTAAGTAAAATTTTAACATATTTTAAAATCAGTGGTTCAAGAAACAAACCCGTGACTCTCTGTGTTTGCAGACTCCAGTCCACTTTTAGTCAATTTTAACACACATTATTTCTCATTCTTCATCTTTCAGACTCATGTCAAATCTCATTAAATACAATCTTCTTGTTGTAGGAATCTACTGGCTTTGATTTGATTTGCATTTCAAAGCTGCCAGTCTGACATACAGATGGGGATATGATATGCAATGACATCTAATCTGATCAAGACTTTTAATGTCAAGTTATAAAACATATAAAGTGAGCAGCAGAGGTAAAGCAAGCAGAAAATTATTTTAATTGGCAAGAGTTGTTTGTTTTCTATTTAAAAAGTTGAGGGTCTCACTGATTTTCTAATGAAAATAATCTGCCTAAAGTTTGTTTTGACATGGGTATCCTTGGATTAACTCGGTCACTGTCAGCATTAACAAAGCCATCTGGCTTCTGTCCCCACCACTCCACTAAAACAACTCGTCTCAAGGGTCTCATTGACCTGCTAATGTCTAAGGCTGATGGACACTTTTTTCTTTCTTGTTTTTCAGGCCCTCTATTGGACTTACTGCTCTTACTCCCTCCCTTTTTTCCTGGAACTCTCTACTCCCTAGGCTTCAGGGAGTACTATATGTATTAGTTTTTCTTTGTCTCTCTCTGATTTTTCTTTGTGTCACTCTGTACTTAGTGTTCAGGAATAAACACATGGACTGTAGTGGATTTATTAGGTTTATTTCAAAATGTGGAAAACCATAAATGTGAAATCAGAGGTTCTACCTTCTCTTTGTGATAAAAAAAAAAAAAAGGCTATATTTCTGGCAGCCTTGGAACAAACCCCAAGAAATAGTTTGTATTTATGCCATTATTACCATGTCTTGAAATAATCAAGGTTGAAGGCTAGAATACTGTGTATGTTTTATAATTATTAATCTGATTTGAAATTTTTCAAAGAAGCATTCTTGTAAAAAGCAAGCAGCATGTGAAACTCTACTTTTTATTGAGCTTTTCTTAACTTATATTTAAAAATTTATATGAAGGTTAAGAAAAATCTACACTCAACATTTAAAAATGTGATTTGGCACATTTCAGGGACATTTCTGCTGTTATATGAATAAACTTATGCCCATTTTATGCATTTATATAATGATTACTGTGAATCTAGATATGTTGCACAATATCAAAAATAAGGCTTAATATAATAGAACAAGAAAGAGAAACAATGTATCAATTAAATGAAAATATGCTACTGATGACACAGATCTATGACCAAGTCTTGCCTTGCCACTTACTCTGTCACCTTACATTTGCTATTTCAAAGCTCCGAGATTCAGTTTATTCATCTGTAATATGGGGGTAATAGTAATCAAAACCATAATAATAAAAAATAATAACACAATGACCTTGGCACTCACCATTTTTACAAGATTTATTCCTCAAGTAGCTAATCATCTAAACACACACAGTAAAACAGGCTTTGAGTAATTCAAGTATTTAAGAAAATGAGCTTTTCACAATGGTAACAATCACTTCCACATTTGCTTGTTTTGGAAACTGACTTTTCCTGCTGGTTTTCTCAAATGGAAACAAAGCGAATGGGGTTTTTGAACCATGCACCCCTGTTTTGTAGATTAGGGTGAGTTTCAGTGAGGGGTATGATCAGGCAGTGAAGGGCTACTGAATATTATCATTGTTCTGAGAAGGTACATACAATGATACCAACATCCAAATACGAGTCCCTTCTATCTATATATAGCAAGAAATGCATGTCCTCTGTCAAGATGCTAATTTCAGCAACTGACACCAGAAGGCTTAGGTGGAAACGGTTGTAACACATTGTTAAAGGGACTGTCCCTGGAACCACTCCTTTTTATTTGGGGGACAGGAGGTTCGGGCAGCACTGCATGATGAACTCCCAGCTAGTGCCGTGGCCTCCTGGCCTTCATGTTTAAGACACGCTCTTCTGCCACACTTCTCACTTGCCCACAGGTATTCTGTGTTCCTGAAAACAGGTGTGGGGCTTTTGGGCCTTTGACTGTGACTTTTAACACACAGCTCTTGCTATGATAAGCCATATAATGCCATCCAGCCCACAAGGCCATTACCATATTCCCCTTCAATACATCCCCTTATTCATAAAAGCCTTATCAGAGCATTTATCCTTGCCTCCTGAGCAACATGGGGTTGTTCACACACCTTGGAGGACCCTACCTTGTTCTGCTCTATTATTTTGTAGTTTAGTGAGCGGTACTGTCTACCTCACTTGGTTTCATTTTTACTTTACTATAGTTCAGATTTTCTTCTCCTTCCTCCCTTTCTACACTTGTTCATTAGTTTGATCTTGGGGGCTGTTGCAAAAAAAAAAAATGCACATTTTATTTCAGTTGGGTATAAAACAGAGTAGAAAAATGTGAGAAAAGAAAGCTTTTCATTTTAGTGTGCTTCCTAGGACTTTGATAATTGGTTGTTTGCATTTGTTGTGTTTTCTATTGTTTTTTTTTTTTGCCCCCAGACTGAGAAACAACTAGAACTCTGAGTCAAATATATTAGCATTGCCTTCCATCAGTAGCGCTGATGTCACAGGCCCCTGGGAGAACCTGCATTGTTGACATCACTGTCATTTTTGTTTCCACGCAGAGGGACAAAGGCAAGTGACGAGAAGATAGTTTTTAGTAAGAGAGTGCTGTAGATAGCACACTGAACTAATGATGGGCAAAAAGCGGGAGTATTCTGTACTGGCTCCCAGCTCACTTATCACTTCATCAACGGTGTCTGGTAAAGAGTTTGCCACGCAGAAAGCACACGTCAAATATGTGCTAAATGTTCTGCCAAACACTGGTGACTTATTATTGTCTAACACCGGGTTAGCAGTGACTTCCTGTCTCACTTAAACTAAAGGCTGATTCAGTTAAAACTTAAGGAGAATTTTAAGAAAGCAAGTTGATCTTTCTTTCTTTTTTTAGATCAAAGCTCTTAATTTTCAACATCATGAGAGACATTTCAAGTGCACCTAAGAGAAAGAACTCTAAATTAAAAGAAGGCAGGGAATCTGTACTTTAGTCTCAGGTCTGTCCATACCTTTGTGAATTAAGGCAAATCACTGAAATGCTTGTGCCCTAGTTCCCACCTGTGTAAATACCGCTCTCGTTACTTCCCACTGCTATGAGAATAAAATAAGAGCATAATTATGGAAATTCCTTGAAAAATAGCAATCACTGTACAAAGTATGTACTAACAGTATCATACTTCTGGGATATAAAATGAACATAAAGCAACTGTCCCATTCGGGCGTCTATGCTATAAATGCAGACATTTTAGTATACGTAGAATGTGGTGCTAGACTGCTCCAGGCATACACGCCAAGATGGGTGGGACACACAGCTCTAGTCCTGAAGAAGTTTACCACCTTGCAGAGAAAAATAAATAGAAAAGAGGCCCAAATTTGGTAAGAGAGATAAGACATAAGCAGGCTACAGAAGAGAGGGTCAGAGAACAAAAGACTCATACATATACACATCTGAATTTTAAAAAGAGAGATCAGTTTTACACTAATGGATAATCAAAGTATTTTGAGTCCTTTTCTTCTAATCTTTTCTAATTCTAACTTCTTACATATCAGTGACTTAAGGCAAGGAGACTCTCACTCTTCTTAGTATCTTTTTATATCAATTGAACATAATCATAATCAAGACTGTATAACAGAGCTTCATATTGACAACCAAAGTAAAATCTGAATTATTAAAAATTCAGTATTCTGTTCTTTCTGAAAAGAATTGCGCTTGTTGTTATGTTTTGATTTTTTTTGAAGTTGCTAGGGTATGACATTTCCCCTATTAATAGTTAATTATGAAAAAGAGCATTTTGACATTACCTGTTACGGAAAAATTATAAGAATTTGATGAATAAAATTTACCAAGTTAAAATTTTAAAATTTCAACATAAATTCATTACCATTAAGATACATTAACGTCCCACTTGCATTCAGATCTTTTATTTTTTACATTTCAAAACTGACTCACCATTTTGTTCAATTTCAATATAAAAGTTAAGCTTAGTGATTCTTTCAGGAAATCAGAAAAAATTGATTATTTCTGCTAGACTTAGATTTACCTCTAGTAAATAGTGTCAATCCAGGAATAAAACACTCTGATTTTTCCAAAATGGAATGTCTACTACCATACATTATATGCAGCTTAGTTGTAGCTTGATTTGAGGATTAAATATATGCAATTACAATACAAATAAGGCACATTTTCACATTTCCTTCACTTGGGCTATAAATCAAAAATGTTAAAATCAGGTTGAGTTCTGAGGTTTGGTGAAAATGTTTGGATGCAGTTTGGAATGTCTGGGTAATTCTCCAATCCTGAAGATCTGGACCATCCAGTGTCAAGTAAGTGAATACTTTCTAGAGGGCTTTCTTTTCTGGGGACTCAGGATACAGGAGGGCTTCCCAGATGGCTCAGTGGGAAAGAATCTGCCTGCAATGCAGGAGACACAGGAAAACCCATCAAACAGGGGTTTGATGCCTCGGGTCAGGAAGATCTCCTGGAAAAGGAAATGGCAACCCACTCCAGTATTCCTGCCTGTGAAATCCCATGGACAGAAGAGCCTGCCAGGCTATGTGCAGTCCACGGAGTTGCAAAGAGTTGAATACAGCTGAGCGATTGAGCACAAGATACAGGAAAGAGCATAACATTTCACCAGCTAACATGAAGGTATATCTGCTCTGTTTGAAGGTAAAATGTACAGAATTTGTCTTAGATTTGGTGTCAGGTGTACGAGGCAGAGAAAGATGGAGCCTAAACTACTGGAAGGATAGGGTTGCCATCAACTGAGATGGAAAAGGTCCCAGAAAGCGCAAGTTTAAAGAGGAAGAAGAGGAGTTCACAGTGGATCATGTAAAGCGTGAAATACCTGTTAAAATCCAAGCAAGAGGAAAGGTTAAAGAGGCAGGTGAATGTGAGTCCACATTTAGGCAGGGGAGTCTGAGCTGGAGAGACAAATTGGTGATACATAAAGCCATGAGGCTGGATAAATTCACCAAACGAATACACAAAGGCATAAAAATACAGGCACTCGAGAGACTAGCCTTACGCTAACCAAATTCTCAGGACAGAAGAGAATGCAAGCTAGGGGAAGAAAAATATCTGCAGCAGGAGAGAGCAATTAACTGTATCAAATTCTGCTGCCAGGCCAAGTAAGATGAGGACTAAGAACTGACCACGGGACTCAGCAAACTGTCCGTGTGTCTTCTATTCCAGAATCATCTCCCTAACTGACTTCATTTCAGAGGTTTTCCATCTTTGCTCCCCTCTGTCCTGCTTCTCAGTATAAAGAATAAAGACACAGGGTTCTTATGGCTAGGGGCTTTTAAGACCCACATACAATTTCCCTAAATTTAGGGACATTACTTCCTTTACTTAGGCTGTTTCTCTCTGAAAAAAATCTCTCAGCTCATTTTGTTTGTCTCACTTTATGAAAAAGGGCCATTGATCTTTAAAATCAGTTCTTTTAAAGTTTATATCAACAGCTGCTTGAGCATTAAAAGGATGTCAGAAAGCAAAAACTGAAGTAGAATTGAAAACTGTTGTATTATAATTCCGTAGAAAAATCATCAAACACAGAAGCAGCAAGTGGTCATGGTGGACCTCAGGACTGTGCCACGGTGAGCGCCATGCGAGAGGATTTCCTAGGCTTCTTAGAATTTTGCTGTGCTTCACGGCCCTTACTTCCAGCTTGTCCTGAGAACTCACTTTCCATATCGCTTCCTGTGATATAAGATCATCAGAAAGGAAAGCGCCGAGATACTTTGAAATGGGTCAGTCTCTTATTTCTTGGGATCCTCTCTTTCTCAGCTGAAATATTGAAATTAGGCCTGGAACCACATGAGCTTGAATTTCTCTTTTAAGAATCTGTAATGCTATCATTTCATCTTCTATATAGCCTGAATGTTTTAAAGTTTCAGATTCTGCTAAAGTAGTTTTGTTTGTGATGCGTGCCATCTCTTTGCCTTCTATCCAAATTAGATTTTAAAAGGCTAATTAATTCTTAAATAAGATTTACATTGATTTCTTTCACAGTCCTAAGTTATAATTATTATTTCTGAGTAACTTAGATGACATGTATCCCCTTTGAACAGAGCTACACTCATTTATTTACTAGGCATGGGTTTATTTGCTATTATGTTCCTGGTACATTGATAATATTAAACAAGGCCATTTTTAGTATCAGTTAATGGAGTAGATAAAGAGATGACCAAAAGAAGGTGATAATTAGCTTCCAGGAGAAGACAAGAGTGTGTCACAGAAGGACACACAGAAGGATGAGGATTTTTTTTTTTGTAATCTAAAAAAGGGACAAGTATTTAAGCAGAAAAAAAAATGCACATAGGTCTAAAGGAAAATGCAATTTTCCTTTAGAAAATTAATTGTGAATTAATTGTGAATTACCCCCATGTATGGGTAATTGCTGGTCACAGAATGCAGTGGGAAGCCTGCAGTAGATGAGCAGGAGACTTAGGGAGGAGTCATAACGTGTAGGATGTTATATACTGAACTAGGATAATTCAGGATTTTATTTCTTCTTCTAGGGCAGTAGAGATGAGAAAGGGCTTTCTCCCTGGGGTGAACTACTATATGTGGTATTACCAGAATCTCAAAGGCTGTGTGTAGGGTCTGAACATTTTGAATATACACTCCCTTTGAATATTCTAATATAGCCTAGTCTCTCACCCTTCCTTCCACAAAGATGTAAGCTTCAAATGCTCGGGAATGAGTCTATCCTGCAAGCATCTGAGTCTGAGAACTGCCCTGACAAGAGGAAGCTACAGGAGCATTCCAGGCAGGACAATGCCCTGACCTGATTTCACAATTTCTCCTCCCTTTTCTCATTTTGCAGATATTTCACCACGAAAATTGAGATGTAGATTTTGTTCCAAATGAATAGGAGGTGCTCTGTTTGCAAATGGACCTGGAGGCCAGCAGCACAACGTACACCTCAGCATTGCCCAGATTGAAAGGCAGGAGCAGTCAAAAGGCTCTTTGCAGTTTGTTAATCCATTTGCTTTACTTAAAAATTGTCATTCACCTTAAGTGGTCTGCAGTAATCTTTTGAAAAATACCCACAAAGTCTCATATTTTCCCCTCCAAATCTGTCAGACTTGGGACTGAGAAAAAGACAGAAACTATGAAACATATATGTTATATTCACAACTAGACTTAGACAGCAATAAAAGAAAAATTTCAGTTTACAAAGTAATTTATTAAATAATTTAAGTAGCAAGTTATCCTCATAATTTGATGTATACAACTTTAACCGAAAGACTTCCCCAAAACTTATTTTAATGTGTAGTGAAGCTCACAAGTTCTTTAGAACCAAAAACATTTAAAAATGATAAAGATAATAATAACAAAAACACAGTTTTAGGACTTAAGTTGAGCAGAATCTTCTTCTGGTGTTGAGACTAGGTGTTGGAGATTGACTTTTTTATAACCACACAGTTGAATTATCATGTCCTGCCTCCACACTCACAGTCTAGCAATGCCAAAGGCTGTCAAATAGTAAAGTGGTGCTGTTACTTATTAAAGAAATTATTGACAACATTCTGGTTTTGAATCTAGAGTTAGGAAATTAATGGAGCTTTTTTTCACAACAGCTGACAGCCTTCCTTCAGCTTTCCACCATCTAGTAAGAATCATCTCCTTGAAGCACTGTTTAAGTATACACTTTGAGACATAACACCTCCAAGGAGTTGAAGAAAGCCTGTGGGACTCAGATACCAAGTCGCTATGGATCGAATGACTGGTAAATAAAGGCCATTTTCTAAACGGAGGTCAGTTTCAACAAAGCAAGCAGCAGCAGAACCTGCATGGAAGACAGCGCCACCTAGTGGGAAGAGAGTCACACAAGGAGGCTACTCAGGGATTTGCTTTCCAATTCTGTATCTCGGCTCAGACGGTAAAGAACCTGGCTGCAATGCAGGAGACCCCAGTTCCATCGCTGGGTCCGGAAGATCCCCTGGAGAAGGAAAAGGCAACCCACTCCCGTATTTTTGTCTGGGAAATCCCATGGACAGAGGAACCTGCCGGGCTACAGTCTATGAGGTCATAAAGAGCTGGTCATGTCTTAGTGACTAAATAACAACAAATCCTCACAATATTCCTGCAATGTAGGAGGAAGGAAGATTTTCAAGGAGGAAGCAAGACTTAGGGGGCTAAGTAAATTGCCCAGGTTTGCATGGCTACTAGGGGCAGAGCTACAGTTTTAACACAGTCAGGCTGGCCCCCGTGCTGGAGGGCTCCCAGGAGTGTGACGGAGGGTGTGTGTGAGGGTGTGCACCCAAGCGCTCATGTGGAATCACTGCCCCCTCCAATCCCATACTGGAGCAAGAGATGTCATTCACTCACTGCACTACAGAGTAGCCCCTGCTCAAGCGGCCCAAAGCAGAGGCAAGCTCAGAGCTACCCTGTGCCCGGCAAGTTCGACTGTACTGTAATTGCTTTGTTCACTAATTCAAGCAACTCAACCAAATAGCCAAACCAGATTCTTACCAAGCACTGCAGTGGAGACCTGAGGGTTGCCATGCCCCTCAAGTCTTCCCCGGCTCCCCTAGCTCAACTTGCTTGCTGTCTGATCAGGCTCAGCACAGTCTTCCCTCTGGGTCCCACTCTGTGACCTGTCTCAAAGGCCCTCAGTGCTACTCCCGATTTCAGCCTGCAGCGCAGAGGTTCTGCTCCTTTAAGACCCAGTCTAAATCTTTGCTCTCCATCTCTAAGAAGTTCTAATCCTGTCAGAGCCCAACCGTTTTTCTCTTTTATTTTCTGATGATGTATTTTTTGTTTGCCTTGAATTGTGATCATTTATGTACATTTCTTACATCAGCTGTTATTTGGAAACTCTGAAGAGAGAGAATATAACACACGGGATTTGAACAACTAGGGTGTTCAATAAATCTGAATTGAATTGAAGGCCTGGGGGCCTAAACAGCAGCCGGAGAAACCTGCAGCTTCACCATATGCTTAAGGTTCTCCCTTAAACTAAATGTCTAACTAGGAAATTTGTCGGGAAAGACAGCTGGGAGTCTCAAGGCAAATCCACAATGCATTGCTAAACATAATAGATTTGTTTTTAATAAAGACCTTGTAAATAATTTAATTAGTGTGATTTGCCATAATTAACTCAGTTTCCAAGAGCTGAATGAATTATAGATTTGCAAAGCCCTTGGTATCAGGGAAGTTACAAACCAGTTCTGGATTGATTTTAAACTTCTATTTTGACTACAATTACCTTTTTGGCCCTCAGGCTAAAGCCAGGTAGGGTTAAATAGAAGAAAACAAATAGAAAAGCCATTCAGAATATTTTTGAGCATATTTATGGAGGATTCATTTTGCATAAAATAATCAATTGGTAATAAAAGAATTCAGAGAACATAACTATTATAACCTCTTCAGTGAGTACATAGTAATGTAGAAATTTAACAGTACACATTCACTTAAAAAATAAACTTAAGATCCTTATTCTTCAATCCTAGCTAAGAAGATATTTTTCATCTAAGATTTTTCCAATTAAGCTTTGAAATTATCAAAACATGCTGTTACTATGGAATCAAGTACTCAAATATAATTGGTAAAATAAACATGACCCACATTTTTATATATTGTATAACATCTACTATTAACACTGTTACTTGATTCTTACTCTTTACATATAAAATACATCATATATAAATTGTGTTATCATAGATTTACACTAAGGAAAACAAAAATTATATTTCTCAGAAAGGAAATAAGAGAAATTAAAATTCATAAAGTTTCTAGATGACAGTGATTCCGTTGTCCACAAGAAGGAGGGAAGACCATAGGATAGAAAATTCTAACCAGGCAAACAAATCTGACTGAGAAAGGAAAGGGGAAGGCATTGAATGAAATTACTGGGCTTCACAACAATCTCTTTAATGAGCTCAGATATTAAAAGAGCCTGTATAAAAGATGGCAAAAGCCCCTATAACATGAATAAATATAAAGACCGGTGCTAATAATGTTAAAAGCTAAAGCCTCAAATTAACTGAGATGGCATGAATGAAGGAATGATTGGACAAGTACTAAAACTACAGAATTTTTAAACAGTTTAACAGTTTATTAAAGAGAGAGAAGTAGAAGCAGGAAAGAATAGTATGTTCACAGTTTTGTTGCTGTTTAGTCGCTCAGTTGTGTCCGATTCTTTGCGACCCCATGGACTGTAGCCTGGCAGGCTCCTCTGTCCATGGGATTTCCCAGGCAAGAATACTGGAGTGGGTTGCCATTTCCTTCTCCAGGGGGATCTTCACAACCCAGCAATCGAACCCACATCTCCTGCATTGACAGGCGGATTCTTTACCACTGAACCTATGTTCACAAATTAGGTAAATGGCGAATATTAAAATGACAGGTATCCAGGCCGAGGCAAGTTATTTCCTGTAGACTGAAGAACAGTCAGTTCTGATCAAAGAACTACTTTTGGTAAAGTCTGAACAAAACAGGGAATGAAAGAGGCATCAGGAAGCTTTGGAAGGGAAAGTGCCACGATTTTTTTAAACTGATGCAAAAATATAAGCAGAAAGTTTGTGAGCAGTTAGGTCTAGATTATCCAGCATGGATTGTGAATAACTTTTATCATTTGAACTTTATTTTACTATTCATATATCCATTTCTTCACTCAATATTTTTTTTTTCACTCAATATTTTAATAGCAGTTTCTATGTGCAAATTATATGTGCCTGGCATATGTATAACTGAATCACTGCTGAACATCAGAAATTCCTGACACATATAATGAATCAGCTTAAATTCAGATGAAGATTAGATAATCACCTATATGGAAAAAAAAGAAGTGGCTCAAGGATTAAATCTGCCAAACAATAAATGACAGGGGTAAACATGACATATGGATTAGCAGTAACAGAGGTCAGAGCAGGATGCCCCCAAATATGCCACTTTGACATATTGATTATTTTGAATTAAAGTTACTTAAGAAACAGCTGGTGTGAGGAGGATCCTCTGACTCTCTTTTGCTGCCTTGAAAGTAGGAAATAAATCTTCCCTGTGAAAGGAACCTTCTCTGTACCAGAAGGCAAAGAGACATCCTTATCTCCAGAGATAAGAAGTTCAGGGCCAAGAAGGCTGTATAAACAAAATGTGTTATTCTTTATCAATTTACTACCTCAAGTCCAAACTTCTTTGTCTTTTCAATTCTTCACAAATTTATTGTTTCTTCGTCCAAAAGGTGTAAAAGTTGCCTGCTTTGGTCACTTATTTGAGTCTATATTTTCATGAACTCCTGTACATACAAAATTATTTCTTTCCCCTGTTAATCTGCCTTGTGTCCATTTAATTATTAGGCCAGCCAAAATAACCAAGAGGAGTAAGGGAAAAATTTCCCATCCTTGATGGCAGAGAATATTGAAAAAATACATTTACTGTAGAAAAAGAAATGTAGGAATTAGGATGACAGAATGGAGTGTTGATGTTATATGCCCTGACAACACAGATATGAGACAATTATTTGGTACATAAATTTGGGACAGAAAGAAAAAGAAGGTAAGTCGCAGAGATTGCTTCCTCTGGTGTTGCTGGGAGTAAAATGATAAAAAGTAAATCTGACATACCAAGTGTCAGATAAAAATATTTAACATGTGAAGGTGAGCGCTAAGCAAAGGAATTTTTTTTTTTTTTTGCTAAAATTGAATAGGAGAGGAAATGTAGAGCAGAGGAGACAAAAAAGGAACCTCATAATTTTATCAATTTTTCCTAGTAGAAAACTGACAGGAAAATTATCTAAGAAATAGTCTAGGAAAATTGGAAACCAAGAGAGACACATAATAATATTATAAATATAATCATGAAACAAAAACTAAAGTCTTCCTAAATATCAGAAGAACAACATAAAAAATAGGAACAGATGCATAGGAAAAGATAATTTTAAAACTACAAAAACAAATCAAAAACAAAAACAAAAAACTACAAAAACCAAAACAAACATATCTGTCATTCATTAAATGAAAATGAGCTTACCATTGATTAAGGAAAAGGATCGATTTGACATATTTACGGTGGATTCTTACCTTTCTCTCCATATTTGTGTTTATGTGTCTTAAATAGAGTCCAAGGGAGCAGGAAGGAAATAGAATCGGATCTAAAGCCAATCAAGTCTTCAAGACTGAAACAGAAAAATAAAGCAAAAGTAAACTAAAATAGGGGCTTCCCTGGTGGCTCAAATGATTAAGAATCTGCCTACAATGCAGGAAACCCAGGTTCAAATCCTGGTTCAGAAAGATTCCCAGGAGAAGGGAACGGCTACCCACTCCAGTATTCTTGCCTGGAGAATTCCATGGTTGGGGGAGCCTGGATAGGCTACAGTCTATGGGGTTGCAAAGAGGCAGACACGACTGAGTGACTAACACTTTCAAAGTAAACCAAAAAAGTCCTATGGGGGAAAATGAGACTGTAAGAATTTAAACACATTATATATAGCCTGTTCCTGGATAAGAAATGAATTCAGTCTTCAAGAAAAAATATTGGTGCAAGGTCTTCTGAGCAAAACACAGTAGGTGAAGGAATCAACTGTCTAGCTGTTTGAATGAATTGCTAGAGTAAATAGAGATTACTAAAATATAAATAAATAAAAATTAAATAGTGCAGCCTCAGGCCAAAGATGTATTTGTGAAGAATAGAGAACAGCTTATGCCCAAGCTCCAGAACACTTCTTCAGAGCCTGGATGAATATTTTCCTTTAGCGATCTTTAAGTCTGAAATGCTGAAAGTAAAAACAAAATACTGATGGTAAAACAACAATGGTTCTCAAATCCAAGTTTCTTCCATCACTTATAATTGCTGAGGACTCCCTCAAAGCTTCAACAATCTATTCATTGATTTAGGTATATTTGTTAGGCACACCTACTTTCTGACTAGCTCTGTAGAAAAATGTAATGGGAAACTGCAAGTAGTAAAAATCATGCTTTCTGCTCTCAAAATTAGGAAAGAGAAAACAGAAATCAAACAATTTTTAAGCTGCGTGGTACTAACTTTTTTAAGAGTACAAAGGAAATCAAAAAAGTGAGAAATTAGCAAGTTAAATAAAGTTAGTGGTGTGCTGATAATTTTTGTTTGTTTTATTGATGTATAATTGACAAACCTGTATATATTTAAAGTGTATAGTGTGATGATTTGATGAATGTATATATTGTAAAATGACTGCCATAAGCTAGTTAACGTACCCATCACTGATCACTTATATAGCTATCTTTTTATTTTTTGGGTAAGAAGAGCCTATAGAAATGATAAAGTGCATGAAAAAATGTTCAACATCAATAAACCATTAGGGAAATGCAAATTACAGCCACAATGAGATATAATTACACATCTATCAGAATGACAAACAACAACAACAACAAAACCAAAAAACAGTAACAACACGAAACACAGGCAAAAATGTAGAAAACTGGATCATTCATGCATGGTTGGGAGAAATGTAGAATAATACAGCCACTCTGGAAAATAGTTTGATAACTTCTTAAAAACTTAAATATATAGCTATCATTCAACCCAGCAATTGCACTTCTGAACATTTATACCGGAACCATGAAAACTTATGCTGACTCAAATATCTGGATACAAATGTTCATAGCAGCTTTGTTTGTAATGGCCCCAAACTGGAAACAACCTGGATATCCTTTGACAGGCAAATGGTTAAACAAACACTGTATATCCACAGTGTGGAATACTACTCAGCAATAAAATGGAAAGAATTACTGATACACTAACACTCTGGATGAATCTTCAGAGGAATATTCTGAGTGAAAAAAGTGAATTCCAAGAGGTTATATATTGTATGATTTCATTTACAGAACGTTCTCCAAATGGAAGAACAGATTAATGGTTTCCAGGAGCTAAAGGGTGCAACTGAAGGCGGGGTGGGGGTGGGGATGGGTGTCAGTGAATGAGAGAGAATTAGGCAAACCTGAGAGATCCTTACAATGATGGAAGTTCCATATCTTAACTGTATAAATGTCAACAGCCTGTATAAATGTTAACATCCTTTCCACAATTAAAAAAAAAAAACAACAACAATACTGAATAACATTCAAATTATTCAGACTTTCTCTGTATGGGAGCAATGAACTGTTCCCTAATAATCTGACTTTCACGAACCACAGCACATAGTCACCTGCTGTGCTATTGGAGGCTCTCAAATATTTCCATTTTAATGAGAAATTTACAAGAATTTTTATTACTTAAAAATATAAATTGAAACAAATATCATCATAACATATATTGACTGGAATGCCCTGGAACACAGTCTGGAACAGCTGCTGCTGCTAAGTCGCTTCAGTCGTGTCCGACTCTGTGCAACCCCAAAGACGGCAGCCCACCAGGCTCCCCCATCCCTGGGATTCTCCAGGCAAGAACACTGGAGTGGGTTGCCATTTCCTTCTCCAGTGCATGAAAGTGAAAAGTGAAAGTGAAGTCACTCAGTTGTGTGTGACTCTTAGCGACCCCATGGACTGTAGCCTACCAGGCTCCTCCATCCATGGGATTTTTCAAGGCAAGAGTATGGAGTGGGGTGCCATTGCCTTCTCCGCTGGAACAGCTAGGGATTCTCCAACTACCTGCCAGGAAATGAAGCCCGAGTCCAATCATCATGAGCTTTATAGATGGAGATACTCGTCTGGAGCCAGAGAAGTGAAAGGACCTTCCTAAATCATAGAGCTGGGCTTCCCTGGTGGTTCGGTGGTAAATAATCTGCCTGCTACGTGGGAGACTTGGGTCTGATCCCTGGGTCAGGGAGATCCCCTGGAGAAGGGCACAGGAACCCACTCCAGTATTCTTGCCTGGAGAATCCAATGGACAGAGGAGCCTGGCAGGTTACAGTCCACGGGGTCACAGAGTCAGACACAACTCAAGTGACTGAGCATGCACACAAGTCATAGAGCTGGTAAACAGTGGAGCCAATATTCCTGCTTAGAGTTCCTTTCAGTTCATAATTATTTTGAGTGAATGGGTGGGGTATATGTTTCAGAAGGAATATATAAATTTCAGTGGGAATAGGGAATGGGCAGGGCTGAAGAAGTAAGATGTATAGCTCACTTGATTCTTCCAAATTAAGATACAGAAGGAGAAATTGCTTGGTAACTCTCTTGTATTGAGTCCCTTGCAGAATTAATAGCTGGCTAACTAAGGACTCTAGGGTCAATCTGCTCAGACCATAATTTGTCGAGGTGTATCAGTTAAAGCCTACAGGTAAAGATGAGCAGGCATGCCTACTGCAGTAAATGAGTACATGGAAAGCCAGTTTCTTAATATATTCAGCTTTCCTTTCCCATGCCTAGAATAGCCCCCAAATAAAGGTCGGTCAAGAAGGCATCATGTGACTGTGGACATGTGTTCTGTACCAGCAGCAGTCCTGACAGGTCTCTGTGGAAGGGGGACAGTTTGGAGGCTGAGGATGGAGATTATGTAAATAATTATTTTCATTCCCTTTTGAAAATAATCACATTTGGTAATTCTATTTATGAATCAATTTATGTGTTTACTGTATGTCTAGCGACTAGAACAAAGCTCCTTGATGACTGAGACCTGACCATCTGGTCCACTGACAGATCCTAGGACCCATGGTAGCTTCTGATACAAAGTAAGCAATCAACATACATTTGTTTAATGAATGATTATTTTAGTTTTTCTGTTGCTTGTCCAGTTTTTAAAAGCAGTCATATGCTTCCTCTCACATTTCTGAAGTTCTTTCTCTGCTTTAGCTAGTGCCCCCCTTCCCCCATTTTATCCCGGTTATTTTATTTCACTTAATTTGTCCTTTTACTTTGGAAGAACTAGTTAAAAAATACAATGTTGATTATCTTTTCACCATTTTCAACTTTTTTCTTATAACCTCATTTTATCTTCCTATTTCTAAATTCTGTTAAGAAATTTATTTTTAAAATAATTAGTTTTATTACCATTTTTAGTATATTCTTATTACCTTTTATATTAATAAATACTTATTTTAGTCTCATAAAATAGTTGATCTCCTTAAACAAAATTCCTGTTTTTCATCACTTCTTTACTTTCTTTCCTGCTTTTAAATAAGAAGTGACAGACTTAAGTACACAGATATGCCCCCTCAGACATGTTTATTATTCCTTCCTCCCGTAGGTTCTTTCTGTTTTTCAATAGAGATGACTATGTTTAATCTCAGTTGTTAAGCTTAAAAAAAATCTGGGTGGGAGCGTTGTGTCAGTCATTCAGTCATGTCTGACTCTTTGCAAGCCCATGGACTGTAGCCTGCCAGGCCCCTCTGTCCATGGATTTCTCTAGGCAAGAATACTGGAGTGGGTAGCCATTCCCTTCTCCAGGGGATCTTCCCAACGCAGGGACTGAACCTGGGTCTCCTGCACTGCAGGCCGACTCTTCACTGTCTGAGCCACCAGCGGTGCCCAGCTGGGAGTGCCGGATAGTCCCATTCTGACACGTCAGATAACTCAAACATCTGGGAGCCAAAGCCAGTCAGATAAAACTGGGTAATGGCTTTTATTTGACTTACAGCCCCATTTAGAATGAGGTTCTAAAACCCACCATACCAGAAACACCTAATTATCTGGTTACAAACACTTTTTAGAAGTATCCATAGCACAGATAGAAAAGAAGACAGGAAGGAATTCAAATTGTTATGGATGGAAGCATTAGAGATGGATAATATCCAAACTATTAGAATTTTAATATGGCAGTCTGTTCTAAGCACTAACTTGAGAAAAATGAACTTTTTTTTTGTTCCCAAGTTAGAAGAGGAAAGAATACTCCCTAAATGGCGATTATTTTCACCCCTGCTCCTGACACGAAAACTAAGGTGAGCCTGACCAAGACAGGACTCATCATCTCTAGATTTTGAAGAATGAACTCCTCCTGCTCTGAAAATTGAGGTGTTTTCCTCTTTTTTAGTCATTTGGTCTCATGCCTGTCTCAGGTAAGAGGTTGCTGAGCCATACCGTCTAAGAAAATACTCTGTCAAAAAAAAAAAAAAAGAAAATACTCTGTCTAATTTTGGTAAGATCCAGCCCTTCACACAAGAGTTCTGAGTCATTAAGTAGCAGTGTGCGCGCATGCGTGCTAAGTTGCTTCAGTAGTGTCTTTGTGACCCCATGGACTATAACCCGTTGGGTTCCTCTGTCCATGGGATTCTCCAGGCAAGAATACTGGAGTGGGTTGCTATGCCCTCCTCCAGGAGATCTTCCCTACCCAGGGATCGAACCTGTATCTCTTATATCTCCTACATTAGCAGGCAGGTTCTCAACCACTACCGCCACCTGGGAAGCCCAAGAAGCAGTGTAGGAGGTTCTAACTCTCCCAGTTAATTAATTTTAGAGAAATAAGACCTTCGGACAAGACTGAACGACTTCACTTTCTGTCTGGAGCCGTTATGGGGGGTCCCGCCCGTGACAAGGTCATGAAGAAAATACCTGACAGGCAAGGCCGTCTAGGATAAGGGACCCTCCAGGTTGGCCTCGGCCTCTACCCCACCCTGTATCCTCCCCCCCTTTTCTGCTGTTGTTCTTGTTTGCCCTGTTGCAGATTCTTGTGTTGCCTGCCGAGAGCTCTCCTGCTGCTCTTTCACTGAATGAGGACCAACTTAAAACCCTAATTAATAAATCTCCTGGACGCTGGTACCCTATGAAGGGGCCAGGGATGAAGGAAATGCTTCAGTTCAAACCCTTTAGCTGCATTCTGGCTTGTTTGATAAATGTGTGCTCTCATAGCACAAAATGCTCATGATTGTTCTAAACATCCTAAGCACAGTACGCTAACAAAAGAAACTATTAAGCATAGGCCCCTTCACCGGGTGAGAAAAGCTCCACAAATATTATAGCCACAAATGTGCCTAATAGAAAATAGTCTAGATAGAGATTAGCTGGAGACTTCTTGCAGGTAATTAACTTTTGGACTAAGAGCCTG
The DNA here is from genome assembly GCF_033118175.1 of Dama dama. Classification (NCBI taxonomy): domain Eukaryota; kingdom Metazoa; phylum Chordata; class Mammalia; order Artiodactyla; family Cervidae; genus Dama; species Dama dama. The sequence goes on along the minus strand of NC_083698.1, from coordinate 83,747,341 downwards.
TTTTGTGCCATATCTACTGTTTTTGCAATCCTTTGCATTTCTGTTCTGTGAAAATGTAATCCTATCTAGTTCCCTTGGAGATGACACCTAATAGAAAGAAAACAGATTAACCACAAATAAGACAGGATCGGCTATTGAAGTTGCTTAAAGTTGCACCAGGTGCAAGCCATAAATTGTCAACAGGCCTGAAAGCCAAAAGATATTATACATAGAGATTAACCATAAAAAAGGCCCTAATAGGCACAGAGCCCTTTGGGGGGTGAAGAAGCCCTATTAGAAAATACAAAAAATATTGTCTTAAAAGTGGTTATTAGATCAACGTTTGATTAATGTTAATGTGCTGAGGTTGTGCAGTGGAAACTATTGTTAATATAGTTGGAGATCTAGTAAAATAAGAGTTTAGCCCTAGTGTAAAAACAATAAGATAATTGTTAATTTTAACCAGGAGTGCTAAACAGGGGCTGCCTCTCCAGAGCCGCAGTCTTTGTGTGTTAAACTTTTTAGATAAATTTAGCTGAGAACTTCTGCAAAAAGACTGACTTGTATGTTAACAGGATTGTATTTCTATTATGTTACAACCTGCTGTACCATGAGACTGCCAATTTTCTGTTTTCTGCTAAGCTCAAGGCCAGAAGATAATGTAAAAAAAATCTATGGGAAAAGGCTCTCATAAACAAAAATATACAGAGCACACCTGGTTTCGTGAAGGACAAGCTGATGTAATGTTAATATAAGTCTGTATGCTTATCTGCCCCTTAGAAATGTACCAACTTAGGGTATAAAGGCTACAGTGAAAAATAAAGCAACTGCCAGACTCTGCTGCACCTTCCTGGTCTGGTCTCTCTCTCTCTCTTTTTCTTTCTCTCTCTCTCTCTCATTCGCCGACGCCGTTCATCCTGAGGGTTCCCCTGGATCCTGCTGGGGCTGGACCCCGGCAACTTTCACTTTATTGGCTAGGCTAGAGGTCCTGCAGAGCAAATTGTGTCACAGATTTTAGCTCTAAGTCACCTGGCCTGCTAACTTTATTTGCCAAATAATTCCCCAACATCTATCTCCAATATTTACCCCTCTGGGAACTCTCACCTGAGAAAATAGTGCATTTGATGCTCTTGCTACTCACAGTAAGATATTCCCAAATCCCCTTCTGATATCATAGATGCCAAGGTTGACTTCCCTCTGTAGCTAAATCTACTGCCACCGACCATGGGACACCACCATCAAACTCCTCCAGACACAGCCTGGCACCTCTGCAAAGGGATTAGTTCCGAAAACCTACACATCTTCCCACCACATAGAACTGATTAACTGTGCAGTACCTTAGCCAGGATCAGCTAGGTCTGTTTAGCTGTGGTGTCTTTAGCAAAGGTGATAGAGCAGAAGCCCGAACTCAAAGTTACAACCAATGAAAATACATGCATCTTTTATAATCACATGATTCTACATTCTAGAACATACCCTACAATGGTAAAAATTCTTAGAATCTGGAGGGACAGGGAACAAAGACTGTGACCTCATAAACTTCTATTCATCTAAGTTCCAGTCACTTTTTCAGCATTATCTGGTTTGAAAAAGGACATTTCCTCTTAGCCCTAATACCGTTTCCTGAATCTAATCTAGTATGTCCAGATATAAATGTCATCTTTGTAAGAGCAAATGTGTGCACCAGATGGTTTGTTCCAAATCCACAGTTTCTTTACATTTACATATGTGTGTATATCCATGCACATGTGTCTGTGTATCTTTAAAATGACATTATTCATGCATATTTGTTACTACATATTTCCTCTGTCCTGAACTGTAACTGTGGATGATTTAAACACTAAAAGATATGCAAACCCTATGATTGAGAGCTATTGGTGAATCTGAATTGTGTCCCCTCAAAATTATGTTGGAAGTCCTAACCCCTACAATATCATAATGGGACCTTATATGGAAATAGGGTCATTAAAGATGTAATTAGTTAAGCTGAGGTCATGGGAGTGGGCCTCCCAAAAGTTGGAAATTATGATGGAAGTTATGGTAAAGCCTAATTCTTGGGTGCTTCCCTGGTGGCTCAGTGGTAAAGAAACCACCCACAGTGCAGGAGATGCCAGTTTGATCCTTGGGTCTGGAAGATCCCCTGGAGAAGGAAATGGCAACCCACTCCAGTATCCTTGCCTGGGAAATCTCATGGACAGAGGAGCCTGGTGGGCTACAGTCCATGGGGATGCAAAAGAGTTGGATACAATTTAGCAATTAAACAACAAAATAACAAATTCTTGGGTACTCTGAACTGGAAAGATTATATCCCCATAGCTCAGGTGTCTAGGAGCAGCTATCCTTTAAGAGAAGAGAGGAGCATATGATTAAACTAATCTATTACTCAGTTTGTAGGCTTGCTGTAACAAAATACCACAAACCAAGTGACTTAAACAGGATAAAAATTATTTTCTCAGCCATCTGGAGGCTCCTTGGAAGAAAAGTTATGACCAACCTAGACAGCATATTAAAAAGCAGAGACACTGCTTTGTCAACAAAGGTCTGTCTAGTCAAGGCTATGACTTTTCCAGTAGTCATGTATGGATGTGAGACTTGGACTATAAAGAAAGCTGAGCACTGAAGAATTGATGCTTTTGAACTGTGGTGTTGGAGAAGACTCTTGAGAGTCCCTTGGACTGCAAGGAGATCCAACCAGTCCATCCTGAAGGGAATCAGTTCTGAGCGTCCATTGGAAGGACTGATGTTGAAGCTGAAACTCCAATACTTTGGCGACCTGATGTGAAGAAATGATTCATTGGAAAAGACCCTGATGCTGGGAAAGACAGAGGGGGACGACAGAGGTTGAGATGGCTGGATGGCATCACCGACTCAATGGACATGAGTTTGAGTAAACTGTGGGAGTTAGTAATGGACAGGGAGGCCTGGTGTGCTGCAGTCTGTGGGGTCGCAAAGAGTCGGACACGACTGAGCAACTGAACTGAACTGAACTGGAGGATGAAGTCCAAGATCAAGGAGTCAGCAGGGTTAGTTTCCTCCAAGGGCTAAGAGAAAGAATTCATTCCTGGCCTCTCCCCTAACTTATAGTGGTTTTCTGGAAGTCTTTGCTGTTCCTTGGCTTGTAGAAATATCATCTCAGTCTTTGCTTTCATCTTTGCATGATGTTCTCCCTGTGTGTATCATTTGTGTCCAAATTCCCCCTTTTAATAAAGACACCAGTCATATGGGACCAGGACCCATTTCCATGATCTCAGCTTAACTAATTACATCTTCATTGACCCTATTTCCATATAAGGTCACATTCTGATGTTGTGGGGCTAGGACTTCCAACAGAATTTTGAGGGGACACAATTCAGATTCACCAATAGCTCTCAATCAAAGGTTTTGCATATTTTCAACTAACTACTGCAAAATTATTCCCCAAAGTGATTAAACTAATTCACTCCCATCAGCAGTGTACGAGTATTCCTGTTGCTCCACATCCTAGTGAACAGTTGGTATTGTCAGTCCTTAACTTTGGCCCATAAGACAGCAGTAAAATTATTACTTTGCATTTCTTTTCTTAATAGGGAGAATTTCTTTTCTTTTCATATCTATTGACTGTTCTGTTTCCATTTCTGCCAATGTTTTATTCATTTCTTTTGCCTGTTTTTCTATTGTATTCACTAAACCTGTATTAACTGGGTGTCCATTATGTACTAAGTACTATTTCAGGCCCTTGAGATATGGTAGGAAAAAAAATTTCCACCCATACATGACTTATATTTTAGAAAATGATGATACATTAAAAAAATGAAAGATAACTAGTCAGCATACTAGAGGATGACAAGGGCTACAAAGAAAACTACAGCAGGGAAGAGGGTAAAGAGTGTCTTTGTGATGATTTGCAATTTTAAATCTCAAAGCCCTGGCGGGACACACTGGGAAGGTAACAGTGTACAAATATTTGAAAGAGGTGAGAGAATGAACCAGGCACCCATCTGGTGGAAGAGTTTTCCAAGAAAAGGGTTAGAAGAGCAGCTATCTGGGTAGGGAGAGGGGAATAGGAGGTTAGGTCTGAGGGGAGGGGGCAGAGGGAGCAACAGTGTTGGACAATGTAGGCAGATGCAAGGACTTTGGTTTCTACACTTGGAGTGAAAAATCACAGAAGAGCAAAATACGTTTAAAAGGATTAGTCTAGCTACTGGGTTGAGAATAATAACAGTCACCTGTGTGTTGCTATGTTCCATGTATTGAGCCAGGCCCTTTACATATTTACAAACTCATTGGATATACTACAGAGAGAGAGGCAAGAACCGAAGCAGGAAGACTTATTCTGGTTATTAGTTCTTTTCTTACTGATTGAAGGAAATTCCTTATATATTCTAGGCACCACTTATTTTTTGGTGATTATATGTGGTTGCAAATATCTTCTCCCATTTTGTGGGCTGTTTTATTATTGATGCTTAAGCTGTATAGAGTCTCAATTTTTTGTGCTCTTCCTCATTGACTTTTTAAGCAAATGCCCTTTTTAACATCTGTAGCCCCACAATTTTTAGCCATTTCCTCTTACCTGCTACCACCGCACTTGGCACAAACCTCTTTTGGAACACTTACCCCATTACTTATTAACGCATGTCTTGGTCATTGTTCTGTGAATTCCGGGATGTGAGATCCTGTCGCACAAATTCTCTCCCAGAAACTAACACGCAATGGGTGTTCAATAGATCTTTGTAAAGGTACAGGAACTGAGACGAGAGCCATCTAAGAGAAGTCTTTCCCTGATTGTGCTTGATAGACTTGTGCACTCCTTGCTCAGGCATCAATTTTCCTCATAGGTGTGGGCGGTGCAGCGCCTTTGCCCCCTGGCAGAGCCTCAGCGGGCGGGGCCAAGCTGTTTCCAAGGTGACGGAGCGGCGGCCTCGGCGGTGGATTGAGCGTGTCTGAGAGAGGTTCCCAGAGGGCTGCGCGTCCCGGCTTCTCGGCGCTGTCATGGCGGGCTTGCTGAAGAAGGTGAGACGCGCGGAGGTCACTGCTGGAGTTTAGACTGCGGGAATGGAGTCAGTCCGCGGGTGGTGGCCTGAACTGGTGCGGGCTAGCGATACTTCTTGGGGACTCATTTTGCTGTGCTCCTAGGGGTGACCAGTTTAGCGGTCTTGATTGGAGAGGCAGGAAAAAAAAAAAAAAAACAACAACTCCGAACCAGAGGCTCTGAGACACCGGTAGCTGGTTTTTAGGCCAGTTTTAGTCAAGACAGTGATGGTTTTGCTTTTCTTCGCGTGGGGACCCTCGGAATTGTAGTTAACAGCATGAATCTTGTTTGGTTTTTGAACAGACCACTGGCCTGGTGGGATTGGCTGTTTGTGAAACTCCACATGAGGTATGTACCTCTTTCCTTCCTTCCTGAGTTTCCAAGGAAGCCTAGAGCCCCGCGACCTTGTTTTTTGAGTGGTTAACGGAATACGGATTTATCCGGCTCCGGCTTATAAGTCGGCGTGAACTCTTAAGACAATACGGTATTTAGTACTAATTTCGTTGATTTGGTGCCACTTTTTATTGTTTTTGTTGCCGTGATCTCTTTCTCAAATCATTTTTTCTTGTTGACTTTTTCCGTGGCATTCTCGTATTGTCACTTGTACTTTTGTGAATGTTCTCCCGAATCTAAATCGCCGTTTTTCCACCTTTCTTCCCTGCCTCACTTTCCTTAAGTGCCTTAGATTCTATACACTTTCGATTACCTAAGATAGTACTCTTAGGAGTTACAACCTTTTGTCATCAGTTTTCCCTTCTAGTGGGACTTTCCCGCTAATATTGTCATGCTTCCATAAAAAAACAAAACAAAAAAACCCAAAAAGCCTCCCTTGATCTTTTTCCTCCCTCCATAATCACGCCATTTCTCTCCTCTTTGTTTTCTTTTCCTGCTGTCATTACCACAGTTTAGTCCCTTGTTCTTGTTTAGAGAATTGCAACAACTTTGTTACTGGTCTTCTCTGTTGCTCCTTTATCATTTTACTTTAACTCACTACTGCCAGATTAATTTTCCTGAGGCACACATCTAATCAGAATTTCCATAAATCTTTTAATTGCCCACAGAATAAAGCCCAAATGCTTTCTTTGACATGCAGAACCACATACAACCCGATTCGCTTTTTCTCTAACCTTATCTCCTAAGCATTTCCTATATATGCTAAACTCTAGCCTCATGCTGTCCAATGAAAATATAATGCGAGTCATAAATATAAACTATGTTTGTAGTAATAGTTCAAAATTTTCTAGGAATTACTTTTTTAATAAAGAAAGGATTAATATATTTTTAACCAACATACCAAAATATTACCATTTCAGTGTGTGTGTGTGTGTGTGTGTGTGTGTGTGTGTGTGTGTGTGTGTGTTATTTGCTCAGTCGTGTTCAACTCTTTGCCAGGCCCGGGACTGTAGCTTGTCAGGCTCCTCTGTCCATGGGATTCTCCAGGCCAGAATACTGAAGTGGGTAGCCATGTCCTTCTCCAGGGGATCTTCCCCACCCAGGATCGGACCTAGGTCTTTAGTGTCTAAGCCACCACGGAAGCCTATTTCAATATATAATCAATATGAAAATTAATATTTTATAGTCTCTTTTTATGCTAAATGTTCAAAATTTAGTGTGTAGTTACACTTAACAGCACTTGTTAGTTCAGAATTGTCACATTTCAAGGGCTCATTGGCCAAATTTAGTTAGTGGCTGCTATATTGGACAACACAGTTGTAGGGAAGTAGAACCATGTACTAATTACTTAATGCTCCCTATATTTTCTGCCATTCAGTCTTCTGTATGTATGCTGTGTGTAAGATTGCCTTTTCTAACATCTTCAAGTGTCTCAGTCCTGCCATCCCTCCAGTCTGTCTCAGATGCTGCCTTTTCTAGGAAACCTCTGATAGCTGCTGATGGACTCTCTTTCCCTAACAGAATAATAATGCTCTTATTTACTGAGACTTAATGTGGGCCAGGCACTGTTCTGAGTTACACAGTATCCTATTAACACCCCCATTTTAGAACCTAAGTCTCCTACAAGACCTTGTATTGTCATATCCTTAAATTAAAAAATGAGGCTAAACCACCCCCCTTCACACACACAATTCAGATTATATATTATCCGACAAGCTCTACATTAGTATAGTAAACTACCCTCTGTTATGGACCATCATAGTCAGGTATAAAGTCTAAATATGCAGAGTACTTTTTAATAAAAATGATTCTTAGAGGCCCTCAAGGTTGGTATACAATACCATATATATACAATATATATGGTAAATATATATGAAATTTATATAATATATAAATGAATAATATATAATAAATGATAATATAGAATAATATATAATTATATAATATAATAATAAATATATAAATATAAAATATATATAATAAATATAAAATAATAAATATATAATAAAAGAATAATATATAATAAATATATAATGAAATTAGGTATTGTACCTATGGTGTTATACAATTAAACTAAAACAAATCTCAAATAAAAAGAAATAATAAGGAGAAATTCTTCATTACTTGGTATGTTTATTATTATACTTACTATTAATGTACTGTTGTGAATTCGGATCTGCTCTGATAAAGAATCCGCCTGCCAATGCTGGAGACCAGGATTTGATCCCTGGGTGGGGAAGATCCCCTGGAGGAGTAAATGGCAACCCACTCCAGTATTCTTACTTGGAAAATCCCATGGACACAGCAGCCTGTGGGCTACAGTCCAAACGGTTGCAAGGAGTTGGACACACCTGAACGACTGAGCGGCAGCAGCAAAAGAGGGTAGATAAGCATAAACAAGAAGAAATTGCAGCAAGGAATAATTAAATGCTTTCTTTAAAAACAGATGTGAATTTTTTTTTTTTTTTTATATCATCTGTGAAACTTTAAAATCTTTGGCGATATTTTAAACTGGAAATATGTATGTTGTCTTTTCAGAGGCTAAAAATATTGTATACAAAAATTCTTGATGTTCTTGGACACATCCCTAAAAATGCAGCGTATAGAAAGTATACAGAACAGATTACAAATGAGAAGCTGAGTATGGTTAAAGCGGTAAGTAGCTAACTTGGTTTGTTTTTCTAGGATTTTTGGTGTGCAGTGTAACATTTAACAAAGCAAATTCACTTGATGTCTGCACACTTTCCTCTCTCATTTCTATTCTCCTTCCTTTCATGTGCTTCTTCCATTGTTTCTCCCTTTCATTCATCAGACTCCTGTCTACCTGAATACTTTTTAAATCACAAGCACTACTAAACACAAGATTGAAAGAATAAGATCAAGTCCCTTCCTTACATTAACATTATAACTTTCTTTTACCTCTGTTACCTGTCCAGCCCTTTATTGATCTTTTACCTCTTATCTATCGATACATCAATCTTTATTTCATTTTTCTACTTTTAGAGTAGAGAAGAATGAAAGCAAAACTGAAAAAAAAAAAATGTATGTTGTGTTTAACACCTGTCAGGACTAGCTATTTAAAAAGTGCTTTGTTACCAAAAAAAAACAAGAGGACCAAGTTAGTTTCTTAACTGCCAGAAATTATATTGAGCATTGTTATGGACGGAATGTGTCCTCCCAGATTCATATTTTGAAGCCCCAACCTCCAGTGCAGAGTAATTAAGATTAATGAGAGCATAAGAGTGGTACCTGATCCAATAGGATCAGTGTCCTTATAAGAAGAGACACCAGAGAGTTGGCATTCTTTGCCATGTAAGGACACAGCAAGAAGGTCAATGTCTGTAAGCCAGGAAGAGAGCTCCCAACAGAAACGGACTCTGTTGTACGTTGGCCTTGGACTACAGTCTCCAGAATTGTGAGAAAATACATTTTTCTCGATTGAGCCATCCAGTCTGTGTATGGTATTTTGTTAATGACAGCCCAGGTAGACTAATAGAAGCATTTTACAGCTTCTGAATCATAGACCCTAGTCAGGCACACAATAGACTGCTGCTACTTCTTTTATACCAAACTATATTGCACTCTTGGTAAATTTCCACACTAGCAGTTATTTCATGGACTTTTGTTATTGTCCAAAGTAGTGTCTATAAACCCCCACAGTAATTTACATGCATGTAGTAAGTGGCCCTAATAAAGTTTTCTTATTATTAGATCACCAACCTCAGTAGTCCAGAGGGAATTCTTATATTTTCTGCAGGTATATGGCAAAACAGTGCAATTTGATTTGGAACTTCTGTTCTTATCTTGGCAGATCTGGAAGTAATTTGCAGATTTTATGTATCTAAGGGAGATATTAACATTTCTTTTCAATTCCTCTCTAAGGAAAATGGGCTGATTTATTTTTTCTCATCTCTGAATAAGAAATTTCACTTTTTTTGTTTTTTTTATGAGGTGAATTTCTTCACCTGTGTATTCTACTCTTTCTCTGCCTTTCCTTCTCCATAACCTTCAGTTCAGTTCATTCACTCAGTGGTGTCTGACTCTTTGCGACCCCAAGGCCTGCAGCACGTCAGGCCTCCATGTCAGTCACCAACTCCTGGAATTTAGTGAAACTCATGTCCATTGAGTCACTGATGCCTTCCAACCATTTCATCCTCTGTCTCCCCTTCTCTTCCTGCCTTCAATCTTTCCCAGCATCAGGGTCTTTTCCAGTGAGTCAGGTCTTTGCATCAGGTGCCCAAAGTATTGGAGTTTCAGCTTCAGCATCAGTCCTTCCAATGAGTATTCAGGACTGATTTCCTTTAGAATGGATTGGTTGGATCTCCTTGCAGTCCAGGGGACTCTCAAGAATCTTCTGCAACACCACAGTTCAAAAGCATCAATTCTTGGCCCTCAGCTTTCTTTATGGTCCAACTCTCACATGACAACTGAAAAAACCATAGCCTTGACTAGACGGACCTTTGTTGGCAAAGTAATGTCTCTGCTTTTTAATGTGCTGTTTAGGTTGGTCATAGCTTTTCTTCCAAGGAGCAAGCGTCTTTTAATTTCATGGCTGCAGTCATCATCTGCAGTGATTTTGGAGCCAAAAAAAATAAAGTCAGTCACTTTTTCCATTGGTTCCTCATCTGTTTGCCGTGAAGTGATGGGGCCAGATGCCATGATCTTAGTTTTCTAAATGTTGACGTTTAAGCCAACTTTTTTACTCTCCTCTTTCACTTTCATCAAGAGGCTCTTTAGTTCTTCTTCGCTTTCTGCTATAAGGGTGGTGTCATATCTGAGGTTATTGTTATTTCTCCTGGAAGTCTTGATTCCAGCTTGTGCTTCATCCAGCCCAGCTTTCTCATGATGTACTCTGCATATAAGTTAAATAAGCAGGGTGACAATATACAGCCTTGACATACTCCTTTTCCTATTTGGAACCAGTCTGTTGTTCCTTGTCCGGCTCTAACTGTTGCTTCTTGACCTGCATACAGATTTCTCAGGAGGCAGATCAGGTGGTCTGGTATTCCCTTCTCTTGAAGAATTTTCCACAGTTTGTTGTGATCCACATAGTCAAAGGCCTTGGCATAGTCAATAAAGCAGAAGTAGATATTTTTCTGAAACTCTCTTGCTTTTTTGATGATCCAATGGATGTTGACAATTTGATTTCTGGTTCCTCTGCCTTTTCTATATCCAGCTTGAGCATCAGCTTGAGCATCTGGAAGTTCACGGTTCATGTATTGTTGAAGCCTGGCTTGGATAATTTTAAGCATTACTTTGGTAGCATGTGAGATGAGTGCAATTGTGTGGTAGTTTGAGCGTTCTTTGGCATTGCCTTTCTTTGGGATTGGAATGATAACTGACCTTTTCCAGTCCTGTGGCCACTGCTGAGTTTTCCAGATTTGCTGGCATATTGAGTGCAGCACTTTCACAGCATCATCTTTTAGGATTTGAAATAGCTCGACTGGAATTCCATCACCTCCACTAGCTTTGTTCGTAGTGATGTTCCCTAAGGCCCACTTGACTCTGCATTCCAGGATGTCTGGCTCTAGGTGAGTGATCACACCATCATGATTATCTGGGTCATGAAGATATTATTTGTACAGTTCTTCTGTGTATTCTTGCCACCTCTTCTTAATATCTTCTGCTTCTATCAGGTCCCTACCATTTCTGTCCTTTATTGAGCCCATCTTTGCATGAAATGTTCCCTTGGTATCTCTAATTTTCTTGAAGAGATGTCTAGTCTTTACCATTCTATTGTTTTCCTCTATTTCTTTGCATTGATTGCTGAGGAAGGCTTTCTTATCTCCTTGCTATTCTCTGGAACTCTGCATTCAAATGGGCATATCTTTCCTTTTCTCCTTTGCCTTTCACTTCTTTTCTCAGCTATTTGCAAGGCCTCCTCAGACAACCATTTTGCCTTTTTGCATTTCTTTTTTTGGGGATGGTTTTGGTCACTGCCTCCTGTACAGTGTCAGAAACCTCCGTCCATAGTTCTTCAGGTACTCTGCCTATAAGATCTAATCCCTTGAATCCATTTGTCACTTCCACTGTATAATCGTGAGGGATTTGATTTAGGTCATACCTGGTCTAGTGGTTTTCCCCACTTTCTTCAATTTAAGTCTGAATTTGGCAATAAAGAGTTCATGACCTGAGCCACAGTCAGCTTGCAGTCTTGTTTTTGCTGACTGTATAGAGTTTCTCCATCTTTGACTGCAAAGTATATAATCAGTCTGATTTCGCTATTGACTGGTGATGTCCATGTGTAGAGTCTTCTCTTTTGTTCTTCTCTGTAACCTTTTTCCCCTTTAATTATTTCTTTGTTTTTCTTTTAGTCTCACATTTTATCATCATCTTTCAGTTAACCTCAAAATGTATTTAGCTTTTTCTTACTTAAGAGAGAACTTACCCTTACGTTTCCTTTCCTTTTGCCAGAGTCAGGCAAAGAACAGTTCACCTTTACTGCTTTCACTTAGTTCTAAAATTCTTTTCTGACCTCTTGTCTTATTTCAGTCATCTTATAACTAAACTGGCTGTGTATAGTTCCATCGTATTTCATTTTGGTTTACTATGGTTTCCTTTTGGTGTTTTCTCAAAGGTGAGTTTAAGAGTTTATGCTTGGCTGGTTTAAGCATCTAGCCACCTTTATCTGCGTATGTTGCTGTACAGCCAGGTTTGGGAGCCAGTGTGGAGGATAAGCCCTTATCGTCGTTTGGAGGCCCCCTAAGATCTGGCTCTCAGTTATCTTCTCAGTCTTACCTTGTCATTTCCTGTTTTGTACACTATGCTTCACTAACACAGACTGTTGACAGTTATATGAATTCCATATGATTTTATTTTTGGTTTCTTTGTTTTTTCTGTTCCTCCTTCCTCCAATAGCCTTACTTTCTCTGCCAGGCAGTTCTTATTCAGCTCTCAAGATCTGCCGCTTCCTCTGTGAAGCCTTTTATAACGTCTCTAGTAGTCTATAAACTACTTGTAAATTGCATTTTTCTTTTTATCTAAAAAATCTAGCTTAGTGCCTGACATTTAATAAGTTCCTTAGAAATGTTTGTTTATCCAAAGTGCCTATTACAAATAATTTTTAAGAACATTAAGCACTGTTTATTAATAATATCTGTATTGCTGAATCCTGTTGGAAAAAATCAGCACAGATTTTACACTTCCCCAATAGAGCCATAGAATCTTCACTGACTATTGTAATGATTTTAAAGTTTATATTTGCTAAATTTAAAATGGAAATAAAAATAAATTGTTCCCCCCAGATTATACTAGGGAGATAGTATAGTGGTGAAAATCATTGGTTTGTGGCCTTTGTGGAATTTTCATCTCGGGTCTAATACTTACTTGGTGGGTTGGCATATGGCCCATTTTCTGTCTCAATTTCATCTATAACATTGGTATTAAAAAAATGGGTATAATAATACCTGCCTTCATCTTTTTTTAGCACTGAATGGGTGATATATGTACAGTTGCTTAACACAGTTGCAAGCATATAGGGAGCATTCATTCCATGGTACCTTATTAAGCTTGGTGGCATTACACCGTTAGTAAATAAAAATCACATTATTGACTCAAGTAAGACAAATTTTGAATTGTTTTTCCAACACAGGTTTTTCCTGAGTTGAAAATAATGTTGAATATTCCTTGCCTTCTTTATATTCTTCCTCCTGGGTCTTATAATAATGACCAGCTTCCCTGTTTAGGCTTCATAGCTTAGTCATTTTGAGTTAAACAGTCTTTATCAAACCTATTCATCTGCTTTCTTTTTCCTTTTCTACTTTGTATGTATCCAGGACACACTTACTGCATGTGTCATATACCACATATGGTTCTGGGCATGGAAGCTAGTGCCTACATGGCAGTGAACAAAACATAAAAATTCCTGCCTTGGAGATTATACACTAATGATGGGAGGCAAATAAATAAATAAGTGAATAAAGAAGTACATTACATATGAAGGAAATTAAAGAAGGAAGAAGGATGTATAGGAGGTACTCAGGTGATGAAGGATGTTACAGTATGTATTAGTTTCCTATGACTGCTATAACAAATTACAACAACCTTGGTGAGTTAAAACAACAGAAATTTATTGTCTTGCATTTCTGGAAGCCAGAAGTCTAAAATGAGTAGTATCAGGGCCCAAGTCAAGGTATCAGCAGGCCTGCACTCCCTTTGGAGGTTCTAGGATAGAATTCATTCCTTGCCTGTTTAAGGAATGGTGGACTTTTGGTATTCCTTGGCTTATGACTAAGTCATTCCAGTCTTTACCTTTGTGGCCACATTACTTTCTTCTCTGCCTCTGTCTTACAAGGACACATATGATTGTATTCATATTTAGGGCCCACTCAGATAATCTAGGATAATCTCCCCATTCCAAGATCTGTACTCACATCTGCAAAGTATTTGCCATATAAGGTACATTCACAGATTCCAGGGACTAGTTCATGTGTATTTTGTGTGACATTGTTCCAGCCTACCACTGTATACATTGTCAGAGTACTCCCCATTAAGAAGATGTATGAGTGAAGACTTTGATGAAAGTGGAGGAACATGGCATACAGGTGACTTGGGTCAGTCAGCAGACGCCCTGAGACAGATGTCAATTCCTATAGAAAATAACTTTTTTTTCCTCCTTCTTTTCATTCTATTTATTAAGCCAAGAAAATACCCTATTTACATTTGCACATGTATATATTGGACATGGTTTCTGACTCTCAAAAAGTGTAGTCTACTAGAAAATAAATATATTTTATTGAATGTTCTAGTTACTATATTAACATCTCTCTTTACAAAACCTTTTATTGAATAATATACAGAAAGAAATGTGCAGAAGTCATAAGTATAGAACTTGATGTATTTTCACAAAGCAATCCACGTATCAACACCAAATCAAAAAGAGAACAATTCCAGAATGCCCAAACCCTCCCTTTCCCCTCAAGGTTATTACCCTCCTAAAGATAGCTACTCTTCTTACCTCAAATACCACAAATTCATTTTGCCTGGTTTTGAACTTTTTATTAGTGGGATCATCAATATGTATTTGGTTTCTTTTGCTTAATATTATGTTTGAGAGAATTATCTGTGTTGCATGCAGTTTTAGTTTGTTCATCCTCATTGCTCTATGGTATTATATTCAAATATTATAATTTATTCTTTTATTTATGGTCATTTGGATTGTTTTTAGTTTGGAGCTGTAATTTGTGCTACTTTGAACATTCTTGAACCTGTCATTTGGTTAATGTACTATGCATTTCTGTTTGATCTCTATCTAGGAGTAGAGTTCTAGGTCATAGGGTAGCATTTGTTTTTAATGCTAATGTTTAAAGGATAGGGAATACTCAGAGAATAAAGCTTTATTTAAAATCTGTATTTCAGAAAAACTGCATTAAACATCATATTCTTACCCTTGATAAGCATATCATTAAATGTTTAACCCTTTTAAGACAGAAAAGCAATAAAATAGTAGAGAGACAAAATGGCTTTTCACCAGATATTTGGTACAAAGTAGGAACGGTATAGTGAAAGAAAAGTTAATTATGTCTGTCACATTAATTGCCTTTTGTGCTGCTTTGTTTAAATATGTTTTTCTCTTTTCTCCTTAAATTACAGGAACCAGATGTTAAAAAACTAGAAGAGCGACTGCAGGGTGGCCAAATAGAAGAGGTGATTCTTCAGGTAAAGAAAAAATTGAGCATTCAGATATTTGGCTTCAAGTGTTCAAAGACACAATGTATAGAGATATAAAACTGACTTTCCAGAAAGAAAGGAAAACTAAAATTTTTAATTTATATCAACTCATCAAATATAAGACAAGTCACATAAGAAAATACATACTTCTGACATGTCAGTTAAATATTTATTATCATTTTGACTATTGAAGGTTAAATTTTTATAGCGCATGTCTTTTTTTTGTATTTCATATTTTGTAAATTATATCTTTAATGTTTTTACTGTGTTTATATTTTCTTTTTGAGTTTTTTTTTTTTGACTGTGTTGCATGGCATGAGGGTATCTTAATTCCCCAACCAGGGATCAAACCTGTACCCTGTGCAGTAGAAGCATGAAATCCCAATCACTGGAAGGCCAGGGAAGTACCAAGTTTTTTTGTTTTTTTTTTTAATGAAATATTAGCCTTTAATTTTTGCTATATTGTCTGCTTTTTTTTTTTTTTTTTAATCTGTCTTTGCCTTTTGACTTAAGTTGAATATTTTCTCCCATATGTAGAGATTTAAAAATTTTTTATTTGGTAAAATCACTTTCCCCTTTCTCACCTCCCCTACAATCCCCCCTCCTTCTCAATATTATAGGTCTAGAATGTCTTCCTCTTATAAGAATCTAATAAACATTCAACTATGTTTTATTTAATTTTTTAAAATATTTTTAAAAAGTGTAACCATTTCTTATTTTTTCTTCCTTTTTATCAAAGTATATTACCATGATATACAATCATATACAATTGTACAGTGATATACACGATATACAATGATATACCAATGATACACAAATTCAAAAGAATTGTTCTAGGTCTTTCCTAAAAGAGGAATGGAGCATTCAGATAGCTTTCTATAAATGTAGACTGTTCAGTCACTCAAAGGCCTGTTTTCTTGGCCTTTCTATTCCTTTGCTGGGTGGAATATGGTACTAGATATAGTATTGCAGGAACTTGCCGCAAACTTATTATTTTCCTCCTATTCCTCTTTTATACCTGATTTCACTTGGATCTTAACTTTAGTTTAATTGATACATTAATTTATGATGTGATTAAAGTCTTAGGGTACACTAAGTATTTTAAGTTAGCTGTGTAATTCTCACATCTTCATGGGCAATATTAAGGTCAAATTAATTTTAATATTTTATTTAACCTAAGAGATCTAAAATATCATTGAAACATATCATTGATATAGAAAGTAAGACACTGAAAAAGTTTTTTGAATACTAAGTGTTTAAAATCTGAGGTGTATTTTATATTCTCAGCACATCTGAATTTGAACTAGCTATATTTTTAGTGTTCTCTCAATAGTCATAGGTAGGAAGTGGCTATCTTATTGGACAGCCCATTTCTAGAGGGCCAGTATGAGAGAAATAAGGAAAGGATAGTGTGTTGGAGGCCGGAGGAGGGGGAGGGAGTGGCTACATGTAGCTGAGTTGAGCTCTGTGATCTCGGTGATATTCAAGGATATGGACCCTCCCCAGCCAGGGCTTCCCAGGTGGCTCAGTGGCAAAGAAACCACCTGCCAATGTAGGAAACACAGGTTCAGTCTCTGGCTTGGGAAGGTTCCCTGGAGAAGGAAATGGCAACCCACTCCATATTCTTGCCTGGAAAATCCCATGGACAGAGGAGTGTGGTGGGCCACAGCTCATGGGGTTGCAAAAGAATTGGAGACATCTTCTCTATTAAACAACAACAACCCTCCCCAGCCTGCTGTCACTTGGGGAAATAGAGAAAGATGAGTGTTCAAGAGAAACAGGCCACAGGGCATTCAGAAAAAGAGCAATCCTTAGGGATATTTTTAATCAGTATTTTCCCCAATTTCAGCAATAAATACCTCTGGCCCCAGATAACTCTGGAGTTCTATGAAGACCTATAAGACGTTCTAGAACTAACACCCAAAAAAGATGTCCTTTCATCATAGGGGACTAGAATGCAGAAGGAGGAACTCAGGAGATACCTGGAATAACAGACAAATTTGGCCTTGGAGTACAAAATGAAGCAGGGCAAAGGTTAACAGAGTTTTGCCAAGAGAACGCACTGGTCATAGCAAACACCCTCTTCCAACAACACAGGAGAAAACTCTACCCATGAACATCACCAGATAGTCAACACCGAGATCAGATTGATTATATTCTTTGCAGCCAAAGATGGAGAAGCTCTATACAGTCAGCAAAAACAAGACTGCAAGCTGACTGTGGCTCAGGTCATGAACTCTTTATTGCCAAATTCAGACTTAAATTGAAGAAAGTGGGGAAAACCACTAGACCAGGTATGACCTAAATCAAATCCCTCACGATTATACAGTGGAAGTGACAAATGGATTCAAGGGATTAGATCTTATAGGCAGAGTGCCTGAAGAACTATGGACGGAGGTTTCTGACACTGTACAGGAGGCAGTGACCAAAACCATCCCCAAAAAAAGAAATGCAAAAAGGCAAAATGGTTGTCTGAGGAGGCCTTGCAAATAGCTGAGAAAAGAAGTGAAAGGCAAAGGAGAAAAGGAAAGATATGCCCATTTGAATGCAGAGTTCCAGAGAATAGCAAGGAGATAAGAAAGCCTTCCTCAGCAATCAATGCAAAGAAATAGAGGAAAACAATAGAATGGTAAAGACTAGACATCTCTTCAAGAAAATTAGAGATACCAAGGGAACATTTCATGCAAAGATGGGTTCAATAAAGGACAGAAATGGTAGGGACCTGATAGAAGCAGAAGATATTAAGAAGAGGTGGCAAGAATACACAGAAGAACTGTACAAATAATATCTTCATGACCCAGATAATCATGATGGTGTGATCACTCACCTAGAGCCAGACATCCTGGAATGCAGAGTCAAGTGGGCCTTAGGGAACATCACTACGAACAAAGCTAGTGGAGGTGATGGAATTCCAGTTGAGCTATTTCAAATCCTAAAAGATGATGCTGTGAAAGTGCTGCACTCAATATGCCAGCAAATCTGGAAAACTCAGCAGTGGCCACAGGACTGGAAAAGGTCAGTTATCATTCCAATCCCAAATAAGGGCAATGCCAGAGAATGTTCAGCTACTGTGCAGTTGCACTCATTTCACTCACTAGTTAAGTAATGCTCAAAATTCTCCAAGCCATGCTTCAACAGTATGTGAACCATCAACTTCCAGATGTTCAAGCTGGATATAGAAAAGGCAGAGGAACCAGAGATCAAATTGTCAACATCTGTTGGAGCATCAAAAGAGTAGAATTCCAGAAAAACATCTACATCTGCTTTATTGACTACACCAAAGCCTTTGACTATGTGGATCACAACAAACTGTGGAAAAT
This sequence comes from Dama dama, assembly GCF_033118175.1. Lineage (NCBI taxonomy): Eukaryota > Metazoa > Chordata > Mammalia > Artiodactyla > Cervidae > Dama > Dama dama. Next base: position 83,728,972 of record NC_083698.1, on the reverse strand, counting down.
TCTTCAAGAGATGGGAATACCAGACCACCTGACCTGCCTCCTGAGAAATCTGTATGCAGGTCAAGAAGCAACAGTTAGAGCCGGACATGGAACAACAGACTGGTTCCAAATCGGGAAAGGAGTATGTCAAGGCCGTATGTTGTCAACCTGCTTATTTAGCTTATATGCAAAGTACATCATGCGAAATGTCGGGCTGGATGAAGTGCAAGCTAGAGTGCAGATTTCCAGGAGAAATATCAATAACCTCAGATATGCAGATGACACCACTTGTATGGCAGAAAGTGTAGAGGAACTGAAGAGCCTCTTGAACGTGAAAGAGGAGAGTGAAAAAGCTGGCTTAAAACTCAGCATTCAAAAAACAAAGATCATTGCATTCAGTCCCATTACTTCATGGCAAATAGAGGGGAAACAATGGAAACAGTGAGAAACTTTTATTTTTTGGAGGGGATGGGGCTCCTAAATCACACGGATGGTGACTGCAGTCATGAAATTAAAAAGACACTTGCTCCTTGGAAGAAAAGCTATGACAAACCTAGACAGAGAGACATTACCTTGCCGACAAAGGTCCATCTAGTCAAAGCTATGATTTTTCCACCAGTCCTGTATGGATGTGAGAGTTGGACTATAAAGAAAGCTGAGCACTGAAGAATTGATGCTTTTGAACTGTAGTGTTGGGGAAGACTCCTTGGACTCCAGGGAGATTCAACCATCTACCTTAAAGGAAATCAGTCCTGAATATTCATTGGAAGGACTGATGCTGAAGCTGAAACTCCAATACTTTGGCCACCTGATGCGAAGAACTGACTCACTGGAAAAGATAAAGGGAAAAATTGAAGGCAGGAGAAGGGGACGACAGAGGATGAGATAGTTGGATGGCATCACCAACTTGATGGACATGAGTTTGAGTAAACCATGGGAGTTGGTGATGGACAGGGAGGCCTGGCATGCTGCACTCCCTGGGGTCGCAAAGATTCGGACACGACTGAGCGACTGAGCTGAACTGATTCTTTAACTCATTGTTTGTATACATTTTAGACTGTTACCACTAAGTGTATTTGCCTCTTCTACAACACTGGCATAGAAACAAAGCACTCGTTCTGTGTTTGAATCCTTCTCTGATGTTCTGAGAAGTGTTCAGCAGTGTTCTAGTTGGCCAGAGTTGTCATAGATCTTTTGCTGTAGAAAATAATGTGAAGCAAAAAGATAGCTAAAATCTATTAGTTAAATATGTTATAAATTGCGTTTGAAAGGAAAATAAATGTAACATAATCTGACTAAGGAAAATGATTCGATTGATCAATAAAAATACACCTGTTGTATTCTATTATTATATTCCATAGATCTCTGCTTTACCAATTGTTGGTCTAAAGTGATTATGGATCACGAAACCAATTAGGTAGACTGTGACTAGTTTTGTTTTTTTTTTTACATTCATCAGAAAATTGAGTATGACAGCTAGTAAAGGTAATATTTTTAGTTGTGTTTTAGTTATATGTGTATGTCATGGATCCTTTACTCACCAACTAAAATTTGAACACTCTAAAAGCAAATTTTAGTCAAATAGAAAAATCAAAAGCCATCCTTTCTTACTCATGATGAAGGTAATTTTAAGTATGTTCCACATTTGATGATGAAACAGCGTATTAGGTATTAACATGTACAAAGTAGTTCTAATAGTTATATTTCAGTTATTAGCTATGGTAAATACCTACTAAACAATATAATCAAATGATCTTTTAAAAATCTTTTATTAACAGGCTGAAAACGAACTTAGTCTGGCAAGAAAAATGATCCAGTGGAAACCATGGGAGCCTTTAGTGGAAGAGCCTCCAGCCAGCCAATGGAAATGGCCAATATAAACAGCATTAACTAACTTATCTGTTGATAGGAGACTGATGTAATTAAATATTCTGTTATATGTTAAAAAATGTTTCCATATTATTGACATCATCAAGAAAACTGATACAGAACACATTTAAGTGATTTGTTAAAGTTGATGATTATGGTAATTTGTGAATTCAGTTTTTGATTTGTAGAGCATTCATTCAAATTATTTCAAAGGTAATTTTTTTTTTAAAGGTTGTGTTTTAAAACCTGTGTTTTTTTTAAAAAACAGGTTCCAATTAAATTTTTCCAAAACTTAACTGGAAAAATTCCTATAGCTCTTCACTGTAGGGGCCATATTTGAAAGGTGAAGTATTTTTAGTAGTATCTTCAACAGATGATTTAATTTTTTTATTCTGGAAAAACAGAAAAGATAATTATTATTGTTGTTGAAACAAATTAATAGGTCACTTTTTAAAGTGAAGTAGTAAGGAAAAAACCATCAAATTAGAATTCATTGTACACTTGGGAAAATTGATTTGGTATTTGAAAGAAAGATTTTTATTTATAGTAGTAGTTGGAAAAACTTTTCCTTTTGTCTCATTTAAGGAAATTAGTTTTCTGGCCCTTAGTCTTTAGTTTTCTTGATAACCAAAGTATATCAGGATAGAGAGAGAATTTCTGTAAAAGAGGAGACACTAAGAGTTCTTAGGAACTGTTTATCTGACATACAGATAGGCTTATATTCAAAACATCTTAGTTGTATGCTTATAATTTCAAAGTGGAATCGTTAAGTAGTTTTCACTAATTTTCAGTATAAGTGCAGCTGGGTATCAAACAGAAGATAACTGCTGTTCAAAGAAAGAAGCAGTTTGGTAAGTTTAGGTTAAAAAAAAATAAAATTACTTTTCATTTGTCCTCACCTTTTCGTTTTGTTAATAGCTGCCTATCATTTCTAAATTCTTAAATTTGGTAGTTTTTACCTTCAAAGGTAGTATTTTTATTTTTTTATTTTTTCACCGTCGAAGGCAACTAACATTATTCTGTGATGCTGGTGGGGCCAGGAGTGAGCAACCTGTCGGCCTCCATGTCTGAGCTGGCTTCCCTGAGGGCTGCCTGGTCCACATTTGCAAAGTGGGGCACAGGTGGGTCAACAAGAGGTTGACAATCTTCTCTGTGGTCAGCCCAGCTGTGGGCCTGCCTCTCACTTGCTCCAGGCTGCTCCCTCAGGTCCACCTTGGTCTTGTCACCAGAGTCTTCCCGTAGCAGATTTGGAGACCTATACTACAAGGGGAAGACTTGTTGGGTTGTCTTCAGATGTTAAGTTCCTTTACCTGATGCTCCAGCAGGCTTTTCAAATGAGCCTTCCCACAGGACTAGCTCTTCTAATGCCTTCTGACAAGCAAAATGGTATTCCGGAGAGTCTGTGTCCTTTTCCACAAGGTACTCTTCCATAAATCGAAGATCACTTTCATTATTCTCAAGAAGCCAAAATCTTTAGATCTTGTAGGACTTAGTGTTCTTTAACTGCAGAAAGAGGACTTTAGATCTTGAACCCTTGCCAGTTCCCCAGTTATCTATTAATATATCAGACCTCAGTCACTGGAAGGTAGTTGCTAATCTCATGTTTGTTTTTTTTTTCTTCTAAGGGAGAAAATCCCAACAATGCTCCATAGAAGAAAATCCCCAAATGTAGGCTAATATCAGCCTTTTCTTTTTCTTCCAGCTTCTATGGTTATATCAACAAATAGATGTTAAAGAAACCACCTGTGCAAGCGTGTTCTGGGGTCTAGGGTAGAAGAGCAAATTATTGAACATACCATGAGTATTTTGCATTTGAGGGCAGAATTTCCTTTGAAGCTCAGTACTCAGTGGGATTACAGCCTAAAATACAATTACAGTAATTTTATGAGACAAAAGTAAATGAGAAGGTAAGAGTTGGTTTAGAGGAGGATGAAGAGGTTTATTTTAAATAGAAGTCACAAATTGTAGAGGAGTAAAACATGCCATCCCACTAAGTCTCTGGTATGCTGATTATTTTGAGCTGAAAACAAGGCCTAAAGACTCAGGAAGAAATTTTGAAGGAAGCTATCACCAAACATAACTATAATACGAACTAGGTGTTCAGACAGGGAGGAACCTAGCAAAGTCTCTTAAAGTTCTGGTGTCTTACTCCACATGGCCTAACAAACATTTGTTTTTCTATATACTGGTGAAATGCTGTCCTCCCCACGAAGTCCCAAACCACAGCCTGCAGCAGCATCTTTTGTCTTTTGGTGAAAGTGGTATGCAATGTGAGGGTTTTAGCCCTTTTGGTGAGTTACTTGGGTTTTCCTGGGTCACTCCCATGAATACGTATTATTAAAATGTGTCTGATTTTTCTCTGTGTCTTCAGTCAGTTCAGTAGCTCAGTTGCGTCTGATTCTTTGCAACCCCATGGACTGCAGCAGGCCAGGATTCCCTGCCCATCACCAACTCCCGGAGCCTGCTCAGACTCATGTCCGTCGAGTCAGTGATGCCATCCAACCATCTCATCCTCTGTTGTCCCTTTCTCCTCCTGACTTCAATCTTTCCCAGCATCAGGGTCTTTCCAGTGAGCATCAAGTGGCCAAAATATTGGAACTTCAGTTTCAGTATCAGTCCTTCCAATGAATATTTAGGACTGATTTCCTTTAGGATGGACTGGTTTGATCTTGATGTTTCCAAGGGACTCTCAAGAGTCTTCTCGAACACCACAGTTCAAAAGCATCAATTCTTCGGTGCTCAGCTTTCTTTATAGCCCAACTCTCACATCCATACATAACTACTGGAAAAACCATAGCTTTGACTAGATGGACCTTTGTTGGCAAAGTAATGTCTCCGCTTTTGAATATGCTGTCTAGGTTTGTTGTAGCTTTTCTTCCAAGGAATCAGCGTCTTTTAATTTCATTGCAATCACCATCTGCAGTGATTTTGGAACCCAGAAAAATAAAAGTCAGGCACTGCTTCCACTGTTTCCCCATCTATTTGCCATGAAGTGATGGGACCGGATGCCATGATCTTAGTTTTTTGAATGTTTTAAGCCAGCCATGTTCCCGTTCCCTGCCTCTGTGTTTTTAAAACCATGTGTTGAAATGTCATTATTTTCAGCCTGAATCCCTTGTGTGACTCTTGAGCACTGCCAGCCCATAAGAAAACAAACGTTGTATTAAGACAATTAGGATTTAAGAAAAGCGTATTCTAATTCGCTATTTTTCTCATAATTTCCTTCACTAGGAAGTGGCTAATAACTTCTAAATAGAAACATACAAATAAATTTCTCCAGTCTCCATCAATAATTCAATTCCTGTATTCTATTCCCACTTTGACTTTGTCAAGGAGGAAGACATTTTCCTCTAGTCTAGGTTCTTCTGACTGGTCTAAGACTTAAAATGACATGACATGGAATGGCAGTGCTCAAGAGTCGCACAAGGGACCAGGCTGAAAATAAGGACATTGCAACACATGCTTTTTATAAACACAGCGGCAGGGGAACGGGGACATGCAAAGCACATATAGAAACATGAAATAGACAAACAAAATTTTAAAAATTTGGCATATACTATAAAGCTCAAATTTAGCTTGCTATGCACTGCTAATAAGTTTTCCAAGTGGTCTTTCAGCTTACATTAGATGCTCAATTTTTGTTGTGTGCTCACATGAAATGGATTAGCTTCCTTCTATGCATAACTAGCTGAAAAGTATCTTAGGGATTTCTCATAATCTTCAAATATGTTGGTTTCTTTTTCAAGTGAACATATTAGCTATTTTTAAAGATTAACATTACCATTTTATGATAGAACATTTCATTTAACTTCTTCAATAAGAAAAGGAGGCTTAATTCATTTTCTTAGGGTAAATTCCTTAAATTATAAACTCCAAAAATTTTTTTAAATGGAAAGTTTTTTCATAACTCATTTGCAAGTAAAACCTGATTGCATTGATATGAGGCTGTTTATGCTCTTTATGCTACTTTAATGTGGTTATGAATATATTTTGCCACAAAACTATTAATATATTTGATTCTGGAGTATTTCTGCAGACCCACTGAATGTTTGACAAAATATACAGTACATATCTGTGTGTGTGTTAGTCACTCAGTCGTGTCTGATTCTTTGCTACCCTGTGGGCTGTAGCCCGCCACCAGGCTTCTCTGTCCATGAAGTATTTCAGTAGAGAATACTGGAGTGTGTTGCCATTCCCTTCTCCAGAGGATCTTCCACCCAGGGATCAAATCTGGGTATCCTGCATGGCAGGCAGGTTCTTTTCCATCTGAGCCACCAGTGAAGCACACTATATATTCATATTACCATTCAAAACAGAGTAGGAAATGGAACCCCACTCCAGTATTCTTGCCTGGAAAATTCCATTGGCAGAGGAGCCTGGCGGGCTACAGTCCATGGGCCCCCAAAGAGTCAGACACAATTGAGCACACCATTCAGAAATCTGAAAGAACCTAGATTTCAAACACATCTGTCCCTTAAGGTTTCAGAAAAGGGACTATGTATTTCTAGCCTCTTAAGCTCATGAAGGTATTATGATCCAAATTCAGTTCATACAGATAATTTCCAAAAGATAATTTTCAGGTCCTTGGCCTAAATTCTTCTAATGCTTTTTTTCTCTAATTCAATAATTTACATCAAAATGTATTTTAGCCTGACATAACAATGGGAATATTTTGAAATGCTTGATTTCATAAAGCCACTAGATGGCATCTTTGTAAAAATAAAAGAAATTTAAAAGAAATGTTTATTGAATAAATAAAGACTGAGATAAAAGTGGATTCCTATTTCATGAGAAACAGTGGTAAGTTATTTTGGGCAATAAATCCTGAGGAAACTGCATAGATTTATTGTGAAAAGTAAAATGGAAAATGGTATTTTTAATTACCTTTTTCCATCTCCAGAATTGAGGGTCTTTTTCTGATTGGTTGTTTTCAGCTTACATTTACATTTATTTTGTATAACCAAACAATCATATACTTGTGTATGTATGTGTGTGTGTGTATATATATGTGTACACAAATATATGTATGTGTATGTGTGTGAGTTTGATGTGCTTTGCAACCTATGTAGACTACCTGGAAAGCCTACCAATTAAGTTAGGCTTATATTGTAAAACTGAGTTGTATAAGATTGCCTCCATAGCAAACTATTAATAAAATATGAACATATAGTCAAGTCACATCTAACATGGTGAAGTACTTAAGTTATCTACTGCCAGGTTTGCATCCCCCCTTCTCTTGCCTTTCAAAGCCTAAATCTAATTTTTAATACTGTGCCTAACAAGGGGGGCAGTGAACGATAAATTTTTAACAGAAGACCCAGAAAGATGAGGGTTTAAGGCCAATTAAATCCTCATTACTGGTAAAATTTAAGATACATTATGATTTTCGGAGATGGAAGCCGGGCGCATTGGAAGGAACTTGCCTGCATACTTCTAGTCACACCTGACTTACTCAAGAGATACTAACCGTAGTGGTTACTGAAATGCCCCTTTCTCTGCACTTCATGAATATGTGGATTTGTGAAGTGATTTAAGTGCAGTTTCTTTTATTTATTAATAAAACCATTAGTAAAGCCAATTTCATCTGGGAATGTAATACATATTTTATATTGTTTCAGTGAGATACTTATTTTAAAATGAGACTGAAAAAAATGACATTGAGCATTAGGAAGTTATTGAGAGAAGAATGCAGTTTCAACAGAATGGCATAAAGGAATGAAGACATTGAATATTATGAAGGAAAAATGAACCTGTACTATACAAAATACAAATTTTAATTTCATTATGTAATCTTACATCCTTTTTAAATATCAAAGAGTGTTAGGTCAAAGGCAGCATAGAATAGTGGTTTAAAATGGAGGTTGTGCTGTCACGCTGCTTGCATTTATTTCTGGCTCCCCCACCAAACCTCTCTGGGCCTTAGTTTCCTTCTTTTTTTTTCCTAAGTTTCCTTCTTAGAAAAAGGAAGCTGATCACAGTTCTTCCTTAATAAAATCTTTGTAAAAATTAAATTAGAAGTATAGGTAAAGTGCTTAGCAACAAATAACACAATAAATGTTAGCTATTATGAAGTGCATGAGGTATTTTTTGCTAAATTTACATTAGAAATAAAATTGATCCTTTCCCTCAATGATATGTGTTTCTTTAAAAACCTATAAATTCAGTAAAGGACTTTACAGTAGTAGAAAATAATTCTTTTATAATTCAGTGATTAACAATAGCTTTTCTTCTTCAGACTTAAAAGCGGAATTATTTAATAGCGCCTATCTCCCTTTTCTCTTTGGCTGCCAGGGAAGCAAGAGCCAAGTTCCAAGTTTAACAAAAGCAAGTAGGCACCTGCTGTTGTACAACTGCGTTCTCCTCTGCCTAGGTCTTCACTCTCATTTCATAGTTATATTTCCTCTAACCTTGATTTTTCATAAAGGGCAGATTGATGTCAGTATTTGTTTTTGAGAACCGTGCCATTTCACAAGTATGAAAAGACATCTTAGAGACTGGTTACTGTCAGAACCACTTTAGTATCTATGTAATGAGTAGGTAACAAACCCCTTCGCTCCCTCGCCCCGCCCCTCCCTCGGCCTCATTCCCTCTCTCCGCCCCTTCTCTCCCTGGCTCCGCCCCTCCTCTCTGTCTTCCCCCACCCCGCCCCCACCCTTCCAGCGCGGGCACCGCCTCTTCTCGCGGGAACTGTGCCCTAGTGGGGGGCGGGGGGGTAACCAGGGCCGTTGCTAGGAAACGGCCGGTAACAGAATTCGGCGAGTGTGGACTCTGCTTTCTAGGAGCCGGGGAACAGCTTCCATTCGAGTAACTGCGTTTCTTGGTCAGGTAGGAGGATAGGTTCTGGCTGCCCTCTACTGGCCCGATCCCTAGACCAACTCTGAGCGGGTGGCTAAGGCGCCGGACTCCGAGGGCTCTGTGAGGGGTGCTGAAGCAGCCTGGGCCCTGGGGACTGGCCAGTCCTGAGTGCTCCACCTTTGCCTAAAAAACTGTGCAAAACACCCCATCTTTCTTGGTTCCTTTTCTGGCTCCGGACCTATAATTTGGGAATGGAAGTAGCAGCAGCAATCTAGGAGGTTACCTAGATTGCTCCAACCCCAAGTGCTTATCATGGTTAATAATAGAGATGCAAGACGTGTGTGCAACTCAGGTTTCATATTAGAAACCGTTTAGCCATCCTTTGCGGAGAAGGCAATGGCACCCCACTCCAGTACTCTTGCCTGGAAAATCCCATGGATGGAGGAGCCTGGTAGGCTGCGGTCCATGGGGTCGCCAAGAGTTGGACAACACTGAAGTGACTTCACTTTCACACATTGGAGCAGGAAATGGCAACCCACTCGTGTTTTTGCCTGGAGAATCCCAGGGACGGGGGAGCCTGGTGGGCTGCCGTCTATGGGATCACACAGAGTCGGACACGACTGAAGTGACTTAGCAGCAGCAGCCATCCTTTGTGGCCGTTTACAGTTTTTAGTAAGTAGAGCGCTTTCAGACTCTTTCACTTCTCTCCACCTAAGGTCTTTGCTGCACCTCTTAGAAAACTTAAAAACTCAACAAGGCTATTTGGTAGAAGGCAAAGCTGGATCTTTGTCTTACTACTTAAGCTTAGGTATATCAACGAAATATACATTGTAGGTGAAAGGGGAACGTTTTTGTATGCAGAGTATTTTTTCTTTTTAAACAGTTTTTAAAAGACGATAACATTTACGCTTGAATACATAATACACTAAAGAGAAAAGTTCAAACAGTAAAGAGAATGATTCAAAGTTCAAACAGTAAAGAGAATGAACAGTGAAAAGCTGCCTTCCACGCATGTTCCCCACCTCCCTGCCCTCCAGTTCACCTTCCAGAGTATTCTAAGCATATACAAATATGTAGTTGTGTCTGTTACATTGTATATAGTGGCATGTGCTTTAGTTGGAAGTCATTGAAAGGACATGACCATCGGTTTACTCACTACCCACGTGGTCCGTTGGAGACTCTTTCCCCCTCCCATCCTTGGAATGTACCTTACCCCCGTTGTCCTGAACTAGGGATATGTTATTGAGACCAATGAAACTGTTTATACCATGACTGAACCCAGTTAAGGTCTCATAAACTCTTAGAATTTTGGCGGTGGATTTTGAGATTTACTCTCTTTAGGCTGTCCAAGTCAATCCTCTCCTAAGTTTCCTTGCCACCTAACAGTCTGAAGTGGTCTGCCTCTTTCTTCAGTTACCCTTACCCACTGTGTACCGGGCTCACTTTCTACTTTACCCAGAGAATTCTAGAGGTTTCAAACCAAGAGCTTTGTTTTTTCTACTTAAGGGAACCGTACAGTAAGTAGCCTTTAGAACTGGCTTCTTCATTTAGCATAATTCATTGTAGATTCACCCATGTTGTTGTCTGTATCAGTGGTTGATTCCTTTTAATTGATGGGTGGTATTCCACTTTATGAATGCATCATAGTATGTTTATTCATTCCTCAGCTAAGGAATGTTTGTGTTGTTTCCTGTCTTTGGTGATTAAAAATAAAATCTTTCATAACTTTTGTATTGGGGCTTCCTTGATGGCTCTAGGGTAAAGAATCGGCCTCAGTGCAGGAGCTGCTGGAGATCAGAGTTCGGCTGATCCGGGGGTGGCTGATCCTTCTCTGGAGGAAGGCATGGCAACCCACTCCAGTATTTTTGCCTGGAGAATCCCATGGGCAGAGGAGCCTGGCAGGCTGCAGTCCATGGCGTTGCAAAGAATCAGACATGGCTGAGCACGCCCGCATGTGGAGGTTTTGAGTGATTGTAGTTTTCCATTCCACTTGAGTAAAGGATACAGAATTGCTGGGTCATATGATTAATATGTGTTTAATTTTACAAGAAAGCTGACAGTTACCTCAAATGTTATATCCATTTTCATTTTCACTATCAAGATACAAGAGTTTTCCACTCATATTTATACTCATTGGTTATAGTTGGGCTGAAATTATTTTTGGAATAATTTGGAATCTCATTGTATTTTGAAGGTTCATTTCTCCACTGACTAATGATATGGAGCATTTTTTCATGTGATTGTCCTCAGGGTCAGGATTAGAGTGAGGAAACTGAGGCAATTAGATTGAAAATTTTAGGTGGCATTTATTCTCAGGCATGAAAATACACATGGGGGCAGAGCAGATGCCTCATTTGTCTCAGTCTTGTCCTGGCCCTGCTTTTTTTGTGTTTTTGTGTATATTCTTTGGTGACGGAGCTGTTTAAATGTTTTACTCATTTTTTTCACTGTTTTTTTTCTTCTTACTATTGAGTTTTGAGAATTCTGTTTTTATTCTGGATCATGCTCGTGGTTAGTCACTTAGTTGTGTCCGACTCTTTGTGACTCCATGGACTGTATCTCCTCTGTCCATTGGATTTCCCAGGCAAGAATCCCAGAGTGGGTAGCCTTTCCCTTCTCCAGGGTATCTTCCTGACCCAGGGATCGAACGCATGTCTCCTGCACTGCAGGTGGATTCTTTACCATCTGAGCCACAAGGGATGCCCCCATGTATTCTGGATATGACTCTTTTATGAGATATGAGTTTTGCAAAAAATTACATCCGAGTATATGGTTTGACTTGATTCTTCTAGTTGTCTTTTTTGAATAGCAGAAGTTCTTGATTTGTTATTATTGCTATTTAGAAGATGCCATCTTGGCCATTTTTTGTCGGGAGAATGACCCACCAGAGAGAAAGCATTACTTCAGATTCTCCAAAAAGGGCAAAAAATTATGTTGCTAGGAGTTAAGCCTTCCTTATGCTGCTTTCTTTCTAATCAGGGAAGTAAACTTTGTTATAGGAGAAAAAAAAAAAATCCAAAGGAAGATTTTGTGTGTGTGGGTGACGGCCTAAGAGGTTTCTCGAACTTCTTAAAACTTGTTCACCTTTGACTTATTTCATCTTTTTCCTCCTTAATTTTCTGGAGTTTTAAAACTTATTTCAGTTCTTTTATTGGTTCTTGAAATTTAACTATGCATATTTCATTTAACAGTTAATGGATTAAGACTATCATATCTCAAGTTTTCAAATTTTCATATCTCAATTTTCAAATTCAGATTGAAATTGAAGATAGTGGGGAAAACCACTAGACCATTCAGGTATGACCTAAATCAAACCCCTTATAACTATACAGTGGAAGTGAGAAATAGATTTAAGGGACTAGATCTGATAGAGTGCCTGAAGAACTATGGATGGACATTTCTGACACTGTACGGGAAGCAGGAATCAAGACCATCCCCAAGAAAAAGAAATGCAAAAAAGCAAAATGACTGTATGAGGAGGCCTTACAAATAGCTGTGAAAAGAAGGGAAGCGAGAAGCAAAGGAGAAAAGGAAAGATATTCCCATTAGATTGCTGAGTTCCAAAGAATAGCCAGGAGAGATAAGAAAGCCTTCCTCAGCAATCAAGGCAAAGAAATATAGGAAAACAATAGAATGGGAAAGACTAGAGATCTCTTCAAGAAAATTAGAGATACCAAGGGAATATTTCATGCAAAGATGGGCACAATACAGGACAGAAATGGCAGGGACCTAACAGAAGTAGAAGATATTAAGAAGAGGTGGCAAGAATACACAGAAGAACTGTACAAAAAAGATCTTCACGACCCAGAAGATCACGATGGTGTGATCACTCACCTAGAGCCAGACATCCTGGAATGTCAAGTCAAGTGGGCCTTAGGAAGCATCACTACGAACAAAGCTAGTGGAGGTGATGGAATTCCAGTTGAGCTATTTCAAATCCTAAATGATGATGCTGTGAAAGTGCTGCACTCAATATGCCAGCAAATTTGGAAAACTCAGCAGTGGCCACAGGACAGGAAAAGGTCAATTTTCATTCCAATCCCAAAGAAAGGCAATGCCAAAGAATGCTCAAACTACCACACAGTTGCACTCATCTCACACGCTAGTAAAGTAATGCTTAAAATTCTCCAAGCCAGGCTTCAACAATACGTGAACCGTGAACTTCCAGATGTTCAAGCTGGTTTTAGAAAAGGCAGAGGAACCGGAGATCAAATTGCTAACATCTGCTGGATCATCAAAAAAGCACGAGAGTTCCAGAAAAACATCTATTTCTGCTTTATTGACTATGCCAAAGCCTTTGAGTGTGTGGATCACAATAAACTGTGGAAAATTCTTCAAGAGATGGGAACACCAGACCACCTGACCTGCCTCTTGAGAAATCTGTATGCAGGTCAGGAAACAACTGTTAGAACTGGACATGGAACAACAGACTGGTTCCAAATAGGAAAAGGAGTATGTCAAGGCTGTATATTGTTACCCTGCTTGTTTAACTTATATGCAGAGTACATCATGAGAAACGCTGGGCTGAAAGAAGTGCAAGCTGGAATCAAGATTGCCAGGAGAAATATCAATAACCTCAGATATGCAGATGACACCACCCTTATGGCAGAAAGTGAAGAAGAACTAAAGAGCCTCTTGATGAAAGTGAAAGAGGAGAGTCAAAAAGTTGTCTTAAAGCTCAACATTCAGAAAACTAAGATCATGGCATCCAGTCCCATCACTTCATGGCAAATGGCAAAATTGATGGGGAAATAGTGGAAACAGTGGCTGACTTTATTTTTCTGGGCTCCAAAATCACTGCTGATGGTGATTGCAGCCATGAAATTAAAAGACACCTACTCCTTGGAAGGAAAGTTATGACCAAGCTAGACAGCATATTAAAAAGCAGAGACATTGCTTTGGCAACAAAGGTCCGTCTATTCAAGGCTATGGATTTTCCAGTGGTCATGTATGGATATGAGAGCTGGACCATAAAGAAAGCTGAGTGCCAAAGAATTGATGCTTTTGAACTATGGTGTTGGAGAAGATTCTTGAGAGTCCCTTGGGCTGCAAGGAGATCCAACCAGTCCATCCTAAAGGAGATCAGTCCTGGGTGTTCATTGGAAGGACTGATGTTGAAGCTGAAACTCCAGTACTTTGGCTACCTGATGCGAAGAGCTGACTCACTGGAAAAAAACCTGATGCTGGGAAAAATTGAGGGCAGGAAGAGAAGGGGACGACAGAGGATGAGATGGTTGGATGGCATCACTGACTCAATGGATATGGGTTTGGGTGAACTCTGGGAGTTGGTGATGGACAGGGAGGCCTGGCGTACTGTGGTTCATGGAGTCGCAAAGAGTTGGACACAACTGAGCGACTGAACTGAACTGAACTGATCTCAATTTTGTAAATAGTACAATGGATTGATAATAGTTTATTCCCATCTTTCCCTTCCCAGTTACCTGCTATTACTGTCTCATATTTTAATTTTCTGCTGTTTTTGTTTTGTGTTGACAGTGTTTACTTGGGTTTGCCCGTAGGTTTATGATTTATTTGTTTGCCTTTCCTTCTTGCACTCAGACTTACACTTGGCCCATTTTACTCCTCCTCAAGTGTATCCTTTAAAAGTTCCTTTGCAGCAGATATCTTAGTGATAACTTGCTTGTAAATGTTTCTGTTTTTCTCTTTTAAAGTAGTTTTGCTTGGTGTACAATTCTGGGTTGATAGTTGCCTTCTTTTAATTAGTCCATTATTGCCTTGACTTCTATTTTTCCGATGAGAAATTTGTAACGATCTCATTTTTCTTTCCTTTTCATTAATGCCACCAGATTAATATGACTCAAAAAAGGAGATGATATGTCCTTTATCACTGTTTTTCAGATCTTGTCTTTGTTATTCTGTAATTTAGTTATAACACATGACTATATACATATTCATGTACATATACATGTTATATAATATTGCTATAATTTATAGATATGATTTATTTCTATTTATCTTGTTAGGTATATTTTTGTATTGTGCTTCCTGGGCCTATAGATTCATATTTTTAATTGGTTTTAAAATTTTTTCAGCCATTAACTTTTAAAATATTTTCTTTCTTTGTTTTCTTCTAGGACTCCAGTTTGCCATATGCCAGATCAGGGGGTGGCAGACTTTTTCTGAAAAGGGCTTCACAGGCTACAGGCAGTCCCTGTTTTACACTCTTTTTTATTTTTTATTTTAATAGTACAGAGCTATTCTTAGCTCAAAGCAAGATAGTAATAAATGCTTAGCAGAAATATATGCTAGACTTTGTTTCTTTTTTCATGGCCCTTAATCTCTTATATTTTTCATATCCTATCTCTTTGCAACATTGTATATAAAATCTTTTCATTTATCTTCCAGTTTACTGATTCTCTCTTCAGCTTTAATGCTGTATTCATTAAATTCAACAAGTATACATTTTTATTCTAGATACTCTTTTGTTTTTCTAATTTTTCTTTTTTTAAAAATTTTTTCTGCATAAGGATCTGCGTTTAAAGTAGAAGTTCCAAACACAGCTTTCCCATCTCACTACCGTTTCGAGTTTGAATCTTCCATGTGCTGCCTCCGTGTCAGCCTCAAGTCCACCTTCCCATGCCCTCTTCCTGGCAGTGTCTGTAGGCAGATTCCTGGCCACGCTGGGTCCTCAGGGCTCTGATCCAGCTCCTGCCTCTGAAGCCTGGCTCTGGGAGGCTCTGGCCCACCCTGGCCCAACCTTTGTATACTGTCACACTGACTCCCCAGCCAAAGCCCTTGGTGGCTGAGGTTAAGGCCTTAGTAAGCTCCAAGATCAACCCACATTTGTTTGCTGATGTGTGTGTTTTGTGGGCAGAGGTCATTGGACACCTCTGCGAGAGTTTGTGAGAGCAAAGCTGTATAGAGTGAGTGTGTGTGTGTGTGTGTGTGTGTGTGTAGTCGCTCAGTTGTGTCCAATCCTTTGCAACCCCATGGTCTGTCCATGAAATTCTCTAGGCAGGAATACTGGAGTAGGTAGCCATTCCCTTCTCCAGGGGCCTTCCCGACCCAGGGATCGAACCCAGGTCTCCCGCACCACAGGCAGATTCTTTACGGTATGAGCTACGAGGGAAGCCCGGTGTATACTTCCCCGGATATAGTTGCTACGGAGATAACAGGGTTCTTGATGCTTCTATTCAATTGTAATGCAGAAGCATAAATCCTGTGTTAGTTTTGTATTAAAAAAAAAAAAAAAGGTTACAGAGACCTCCTTGGTGATCCAGTGGTGGAGACTCTATAACCCCCAGTGCACAGGGCCTGGGTTTGATGCCTGATCGGGGACCTAGATCCTGCATTCTACAACTAAGAGTTTGAATGCCACAACTAAAAGATCTCACATGCCACAACTAAGACCCAGTGCTGCCAAATAAATAAATATTTTAGAAAAAGTT
Organism: Dama dama; assembly: GCF_033118175.1. Classification (NCBI taxonomy): domain Eukaryota; kingdom Metazoa; phylum Chordata; class Mammalia; order Artiodactyla; family Cervidae; genus Dama; species Dama dama. The sequence goes on along the minus strand of NC_083698.1, from coordinate 83,712,920 downwards.
ATTGAAAAAATTTTTCACAAGAAGAATTGATTGGTCCTTGAATAAGAGATGATAGTAAATTTTAGAATGTTTTAAAATTATTTTCTTCACAGAAGATTTCTCTCAAATTTATTCTGTTTTGTGGCTCTCTTTTTGGTATACATTTTTACTTTCTGTGGCGTTTTAATTAAAAATTCACCAATGTTTTTTACTTAATGACATTACTAAGAGAATATTTAAATATATAATGAGCCACGTTATAGTATATTCTAAGCATTACTGTATACCAGCAATTAATTTTATATTTGGTGTAGAAGTTTTTTGTGTAGTGAATATATTTATTTATTTATTTTTTCAATTCAGGACAATGTCTGACCAGGAGGAAGAAGCTGATTCTCAGAATGCTGTTGACTCATCAAAAGAAAGAGAGGATGCTTTGGTGTCTATCAATATTCCAGTTCCCTCGGAAGAGGTTCCCGAGTCAGATCAAACTGAAGACTATGAATCTGAACTAGATCCATCTAGTGGAGGCCGTGAAAAACGCACTGAGGAGCTGAGTGACCAGAGCGTTTCAAGCCTGGAACCGAACGATGTCGAGCAACTCGTGGACGACGTTATGATGGCTGAACGAGCTGAAGATGGTGGAGGCTCTCTAGCGAAATCTGGGAGCGCAGTGCAGTCAGCCAGACCATATTCAAAAGTGTCTCTGACATTTTTGGAAAAAGTTAAGGCTGTGAAGGAATCTCTGAGAATAACAACAAAAGATTCTTTAGCAACAGGTATTACCTAGGGAATACAGACAGGGAAGACAGACTGATTATTTTTTTTTGTCTTGATTTTTTTTTTTGCTTGTCGATTCATTTTATACTTGATGTTACTTTCCCACTCGCTTATCCTAGTCTGTAGCTGAGCCACATGAATCTTTTAATTTTGTGTGAAGCTTCTCCTCTATGCTGCAGTATTTACTTTCCCTAAATAAAGGAAAATCAATAAATTTTAAGTGATAGTTAATCTGTTTTTCCCAAATAAAATAGATTCTTTACATGTTTAGGGAGAAATTTTTGAGTATAATTGTAATTCTTTTGTGTGCCATTGTGGAATTTGGTCTACATAGCTAGCAACAGGTGGGATGGGACCTTGACACGGTATTTTTCTAGTTTCTTCTACAGTGCTCATTCCATATATCTTGTTGCTCTTATGTATTTCCATATTTCTTAGTGTTAACTTTATATTCAGCTTCACGAAAGTCATTATTGTCTTTCATTATGGATTAATATTAAAGACATAATGTTGATGGCATGGCATTTAGAAGTTATTACTACGTCGCTGGTAGCAAAGCAGAAGGGGAGCAGCAAGAAGGTGGTTACACAGAGAATTGTACTTGGGTGGTAAAACGGACATCTCCTTCTCCTCGTTGTTCGTAAGTTTTGAGAAAGTTTCCATCCATAGAGTGGAGAACATGGGCCATCATTTAACAATGACAGCAGCTTAGTCTGGCTGGTAAAATATGGCTTTCAGGAAGTATTAGCTCTTGTGTGGTGTGTCCCTCAAGTAAAGTATATAAAGGAGTAGGAGGAGAAAGTAGTCAAGCTCATTTATACCTAATCGAAGCTGTTATCCCCCAATTTCATTATTTGGTGTAAGTTTGGGCATCATTTTTTGGTATTTCTTCAGTTATGATTATAACTTATAACAAACACATGGTGATTTAAAGACGTGGTCTTGGTCCTGTACTTTCTGAGGCTCACAGATTCCTGAACACAGTTTCGCTTCCCAAAGCTTAGGAAATACTGCCATGAAAAGTTTAACATATATTAATTGTAGAACTTTGAACCCAGGAAACAATTAAAATAGCCTTCTGATAATTTAACATCTGTAAGAGTGTTCTTGTTGAGAAAGAGCTGTGAAAATAAGCTTAAAGAACCTTAGCATCAACAATACCTTGTTACATTTCATGCTAGGATTATTGATAAATGTCTCATAGACCTTTATGAAAACTGTCATGTCAAGGCATCTAGAAATATACAAAACTGTTTTGGTTTGAAATGTGTACTCTTCGTTCCATCTTACTTATTACATCTTCCCCATTAACATATAAAGTTCGTAGATGTAAAAGTAAGCAGTTTGCCTCATAATAATTTCAGTACTTTATTTCCTTCCTACAAATGTGAACAGATAATCATTTTAGAGTAACAGTTTTTCTCAATTTTTGACATGTAAGTGTCTTGATTTTTATTTTAGAGTCAGGAGTAAACCACATAATGTCTATTTTTTTGTGACAAGTAGATTTGTGCATAGTTATTCTAGATACTTACAATAAACAGTGATTTTCTGTTTTGCATTCTGCCAGCTACAGACATAGATCAATTATGGAAAGAAGAAAGGACTTAGATGATCTTTTGTCATTGCAAGGTCAAAGAAAATTTTCTCTGAAAATTTCCTTATTGGTTTTTCTTAACTTCATGAATATGCATTGATTTCCTGATGCCTGTTATCAATATGTAATCAAAGCATGTACATTTCCAAGTTCAGGTCTCAGGTTCTTGCTTTGTAATACCACACAAAAACACTTGATTTTTCTGAGATATTCCCTATGTTGATATCTAAATAGTGTCTACCAGATATTGGGAATCTTTAAAATTTTAAAATGACTTTAAAAGAATCTTTAAAAGCATTTTAGTCTCATTTCCTATTTCTCATGGTATTCTGGGTGAGGAGATAATCTCGAACATGCACAGATCCTCAGAGTAGGCAGTGGAAGAGAGAGCTGAACTTGGAGCTGGAGCTGGGGGAGCAGGCATTAACCATTGATTCTATTTCTTGAGATTATGGATTGATTTTCAGAGCAAAAATGTTGCAAATGAATGTTTACCGCTTCTTCTCTTAGAAAATAAAAACTAACTCTTATCATGGAGGCATGATGGGAGACGTGGAAGCAACTTGCATTCCTTTGATCACAAATTGTCCCATAATTCTCTATCTGCTTGTATACTATATGATGCTGACCCTTGTATTTAACTATGACTCTTTCTTTTCTCTTTTTATCTACAGTAAAAGTCATACTTCTTCCTGTGGGCCAGGAAACTGTAATTCCCTTTAAAGTTGACACTGTTCTAGGATGCCTGAAGGATCATTTTTCATCCCTGTTAGGTGTCCCAGCTTTTGTCCTGCAGATAAGATGTGCAGGTAAGCTTGGAGGCTAATAAAACTTATCAAGACTTCTTTAGTCTTAACATGTAAATAAGCAAGATCTTTGATTTGTAAAACTAAATATCTTGATGTTTACTGTTTGAATATTATATTGCTGTTATATACATTCTTTCATTCAACAAATTATTACTGAGGACAAAATTCTAAATATTTTGCTAAGAATCAAAGATAGAAAGAAACATGAAATAAAATCCCTATTCTCAGGTTGCTCGTAGACTAGGAAGGAAGAAGACATATGCAGTTGTTACTACACATTGTGCAAATGTTTTAATGGAGATGTGCTCAAAAAAACTGTGAGAACAAGGAGGAAGAAAACTGGGAGATTGTAGAAAGCTTCATCTAATTAAAGTGAGATACTTGTGTTAAGTCCAAAAGAGGTGAGAAAACCTGGGTCTTTGGGGAAATGGTATGAAGTTTAGAGGTACTAGAAGTAAATTCTTTATGGAGAGTAGGAGGAAATGAGGCTAAAAAAATAAATGATGAATGAGCATGTATAGAAAGAGGAGAGGACTGAAAATGGTTTATCTATCAGTCTTCTATACATTAAGGTCAATTAAAGTTCTGATGATGTTCAAGTTTATCTATATTTTGTGGGCAATATGGAGTACCACACATAATATTAATTAGCCTTGTATCATAACAGGCTGTAGTCTTAATAACTGTGATAGAATTAAACAGACTGGCATAGCTCAATAGATGTTTCTGTAGATTATGCCTACACATATCATGACATTTTGTTTTTTAAAAGTTTTCATATTAACTTTACAAAGATGCCACAAAGTTTCTAGGGCAATAATAAGAACATTTTTTGGGGGAAATTCTAAGTGCTAAATAGGAATAAGCCATACCTATTAAGTTCTTCCTCCTTGCTAAATCAGAGAAATTTCAAGATTATTTTTAGAAAACTATTATAATGAATGTGCTCCAATAGTAAGATGTCAGTGTATTCAAACAACTGGTTATTAAAGTTTGACGGAGGAAACAAAGCTAAAATTTAAGTAGTTATTGTAACAATGATACTGATGAAGATGATATTGATGATGTTTAATGGGCTTTGGATCACAATAAACTATGGAAAATTCTTCAAGAGATGGGAATACCAGACCACCTGACCCGCCTCTTGAGAAACCTATATGCAGGTCAGGAAGTAACAGAACTGGACATGGAAAAACAGACTGGTTCCAAATAGGAAAAGGAGTACATCAAGGCTGTATATTGTCACCCTGCTTATTTAACTTATATGCAGAGTACATCATGAGAAACGCTAGGCTGGAGGAAGCGCAAGCTGGAATCAAGATTGCCAGGAGAAATATCAATAACCTCAGATATGCAGATGACACCACCCTTATGGCAGAAAGTGAAGAAGAACTAAAGAGCCTCTTGATGAAAGTGAAAGAGGAGAGAGAAAAAGTTGTCTTAAAGCTCAACATTCAGAAAACTAAGATCATGGCATCCAGTTCCATCACTTGATGGCAAATAGATGGGGAAACAGTGGAAACAGTGGCTGACTTTATTTTTTTGGGCTCCAAAATCACTGCAGATGGTGATTGCAGCCATGAAATTAAAAGACACGTACTCCTTGGAAGGAAAGTTATGACCAATTTAGACAGCATATTAAAAAGCAGAGACATTACTTTGCCAACAAAGGTCGGTCTAGTCAAGGCTATGGTTTTTCCAGTGATCATGTATGGATGTGAGAGTTGGACTGTGAAGAAAGCTGAGCGCCGAAGAATTGATGCTTTTGAACTGTTGGGTTGGAGAAGACTCTTGAGAGTCCCTTGGACTGCAAGGAGATCCAACCAGTCCACCCTAAAGGAGATCAGTCCTGGGTGTTCATTGGTAGGATTAATGTTGAAGCTGAAACTCCAATACTTTGGCTACCTGATGCGAAGAGCTGACTCATTTGAAAAGACCGTGATGCTGGGAAAAATTGAGGGCAGGAGGAGAAGGTGACGACAGAGGATGAGGTGGTTGGATGGCATCACCGACTCAATGGACATGGGTTTGGGTGAACTCTGGGAGTTGGTGATGGACAGGGAGGCCTGGCCTGCTGCATTTCATGGGGTCTCAGAGTCGGACCTGACTGAGTGACTGAGATTAACTGAACTGAACTGAATTTAATGAGCACTATGTGCTAGTCCTTTTACAAAATGTTCTGTCTACATTATCACATTATCATTCAATCTACACAACAATCCCTTGAGGTAGATATTACTGTTAACTTTTTGAAGGGATATGGAAGCTAAAGCTTAAGGAACTTGTGCAAATTCCCACATCTTATGAGTGTGAGAGTCTTAATTGTAGGCATGATTCCAAAAAGGGAATTTGGAACTGCTTGGCATTCACTATAAGGTAAGGTTCAAAGCTGGAGATGAGAGAGTGTTTTGAGACTGGAGTAGCTGGCCAGTGGTACCTAAGAATCTCTTTCTTTGCATTTCATGACCTTTCGTCTTTATGTGTAAGTACTATGCATCACAGGGTTTTCCTGGTGGCTTAGATGGTAAAGAATCTGCCTACAGTGCAGGACACCAGGCTTCGATCCCTGGGTTGGGAAAATCCCTTGGAGGAGGTCATGACAACCCACTCCAGTATTCTTTCCTGAAGAATCCTCATAGACAGAGCAGTTTGGAGGGCTGCAGTCCATGGGGTTGCAAAGAGTAGGACATGACTGAGTGATTAAGCTCAGCATAGCACTGGATAACAGACTTATGTCAGCAGCAGTAAAAAAAAAAAAGAGCTTGATTCTGTGCCAATCATACTCTAAGATAGGTACTTTCTTCTAGTACTAGCACTGAAGTTCAGGTTTGGTGGGGCTAAGCCTATTCTAGAAGCAATTAGAAGAATGAAGAAAACTCTGTATTAGTTTGAAGAGGATTCTGTATTAGTTTTCTATGGCTGTTGTAACAATTGACAAAAGTATTGGCTTAAAGCAACACATTAATTTCTCTTACAGTTCTGGAGGCCAAATATCCTAAATCAGTTTCACTTGGATAAAGTCAAGGTGTTAGCAGTGCTTTTCTCTCTCTGGAGGCTCTGGGGAGAGTCTGTTTCCTTGCCTTTTCCATTTTCTAGAGTTGCACTTGCATTCTTGAGTTTCCTCATTTTCAAAGCCGGCAGCAGAGCATCTTTAAATCTCTCTCTACTTGTCATATCATCATCTTGGGATAATCTACCCTTCATAGATTCTGGGAATTAGTACATGGATATATTTTAGGGCCATTATTCAACCTATCACAAAATCCCTATAATGTTAATTTTTTTAAATTAAGAATTTAATTTAAATTAATTTAAATTAAGAATTTAAGGTGAAATTGAAACTCAAAGATTTTTGAATGTGCTTTCCTGAACATAGCTAAAATAGACTAGTGGTATCTGACATATTTCTAAGAATGAGTAAAACAAACCTTTGCTATGTTAAATTCCTAATTGTAATTTAGGATGAACATACATTGGAAAGATTGATATAGATTCTGTCATTCATTATACAAAGCAGCAGCCAGTAACATTGTATGTATTTCTGTGTGCCTTAAAATATAGAAATAAATTTACAGTGACTTTATGAACTAAACCAGTGGATTGAAGATATAAGTTCAAGCAATAAACATAAAAATAAAGTGATCATGTACTTTTTTTTTCAGCAGGAAACAGGCTTAGCTCCACCTTGGCATGAATTAATTTATATGAATTTCTGATAATAGAAACAGAAAGAAAGGGATTCTTTAGACTCTGAGTGTATACTTTTCTGCATTCAAGAGAGGAGTGTATATTAAACTAATCAGGCTTTCCCTGATATGGATATGATCTATGCTTAATGTATAATACATTGTGATTCTTTGTAGAGAATCATTGCTTAGAATATGATTTTGCTCATATTATAGAATATGTTTTTAATTTTTAAATGTTTATAGTTGCATGGTTATTGTATATTTGTATTTCTGATGAGTTGAGAGTTGTATTTTTACTTTCCTTTTAATGCTGAATTCTTGGTCAGGAATACCACCTTAATTTTTTCCATTGTGGAGTTTTCCATGCTAACAATACAGCAAGAGATGGACATCACCAGTATTTTTATTTGGTAACTAAACAATATACATTCATATAGGCACCTTTGATGTTTAACATTCCTTAAAATGAGTACATATAATCATTTCTCTATCATAATATTTTTATAATTTTATCTCATTTTTAGGAACAGTTCTCAAAAATCATGAGACGCTACTACAACATGGAATTAAGCCCCAGGATGTTGTGCAAGTGGAAATGTTTTCTTTACAGCAAGATCTATACCCAATCAGAAGAATAGCTAGATCAGCTGCAGCCTCTCAGATCATAACTGTCAGAGTACAAACTGGTTTGTTATTTGATATCTTTTAGATAAAGAATTTTAGAGTCCGTTTGTAGTTGAACTTTCATTTAAACTTGGTTTTATCTCCTCAGGCATTGATCAGTACCAGGAAGTAGCTGTTGAGATGATAAAATCTGATTTTCACAAACCATTTCTTGGTGGATTCAGACATAAAATAACAGGATTAGAATATCACAATGCTGGAACACAAACTATACCTAAAAAGATTCCTGAAAAACTGAATGCATTTTGTAGGGATACGCAGGTAATATTTTTATTTTTCCATAAAGATTTTTGAAGCTGCAGAATCAGCACAGGTTATATTGTGTAGCTCTCTAAAATTAAAATTATATGGTGATTAAAATAATGCAAAATATTACATTAAATATGTACAAAATATGCTCTTTACTCAATTTGTGTGTAGTGTATACTTAATTTTTTTGTTTTTATTTTAGACAGTTTTTCAGAAAGGAAAACTCCAGCAAACTACAAATACAACGTCCACACAGATGACTAAAATTGGTGTGTATGTATCAAATATTACTGATAAACTGGTAAAACCAGGAAAATATTTTTCAGCAGCAGAATACCATGCTAAGAGATTACAGGCGGTAAGATAACTTACTAAAAGGGAAATACTAAAAAGTAAATTTGTAAGCCAGTTGTTCTTTGTGTGTCTCTGTATGTATTTCCCTAAGCACACTTGCTTACAGAACTCACATGAGTGTTGTCGTTGTTCAAGAAAAAATTATTCTTAACACTTGTTAAAGATGGTAAGCAGACAATTCAAAAGGGAATACTACAATGGAGTTTTGAAATAGGGAAGAGAGATTAGGCTCAATTTGAATGCAACAAGGCAAAAAATATATATATATATATATATAGCCAAGGAACAGGGTAGGAGGGGGTCAATGAATGGAAATTACAAAGAGAAAACATCTGGGGTAAGGGGGAATCCTGGCTACACCAGTCTAACAGCGTTTGTGGTAAAGGCAGGCCAGAGTGATTAGTCAGTCAAGGGTGATCAAATGTCAAAGGTGGGATTTCTGGTTAAACTGATTTAGTTGGAGCGTGTGTGCATGCTAAGTCGCGTCATTGTGTCTGACTTTTTGGACCCTGTGGACTGTAGCTTGCCAGGCTCTTCTGTCCAAGGGATTCTTCAGGCAAGAATACTGGAGTGGGTTGCCATGCCCTCCTCCAGGGGAATCTTCCTGACCTAGGGGTTGAACTCATATATTATGTGTCTTGTGTTGGCACGCGGGTTATTTACCACTAGCGCCACCTGGGAAGCCCGCTTTAGCTGGGCTCTTTCTAAAACTGGACAATTCATTGATGAACAGAGAAGCCCAAAAGTCAAGGCCTAGTTGGAAAAAAAGCTCAAAGGTACTTAATTAGAATTAGATCAAGAAGAGAAAGTTTGTCAGTGTGTGTGTGTCTGCGTGTGCTAAGTTGCTTCAGGCGTGTCCAACTCTTTACGACCCTATGGACTATAGCCTGCCAGGCTCCTCTGTCCATGGGATTCTCCAGGCAAGATTACTGGAGTGGGTTGATCCAGAATACTGGCTCCTCCTGTCTTCCCAACCCAGGGATTGAACTCACGTCTGTTACAACCACCTGTGTTGGAGAGTGTTTTTTTTTTCCTTACCACTAGCATCACTTGGATGGAGAAGGCAATGGCACCCCAATCCAGTACTCTTGCCTGGAAAATCCCATGGACGGAGGAGCCTGGTAGGCTGCGGTCCTTGGGGTCGCGAAGAGTTGGACATGACTGAGCGACTTCACTTTCACTTTTCACTTTCATGCATTGGAGAAGGAAATGGCAACCCACTCCAGTGTTCTTGCCTGGAGAATCCCAGGGATGGGGTCACACAGAATTGGACACAACTGAAGTGATTTAGCAGCAGCAGCAGCATCACCTGGAAAGCCCAATGTGAGTCAAGTTTTATTGCTTCTACAAAGCAGTCACTGTCTCCAGTCACAACCCAGGATAAGGAACCAGAATCCTAAATGTTCCTAATCCTTCCCTTTCCTTTAGTAAATCCCTTTCCTTTTTATTAGCTTTGTCCTTTCTGTCCCTTGGCTTCAATCTTCTGTCCTTTGGCCTGAACCCTCTGACATTTGAATCACCTATATGGAAATTTCCAAACTAATAGAACAATTGGATATTAAAATCTATTTTATCTGATTTAATAAAGTCACTCCATCACTTTTATATCATTATTTACATGATCTGTTTTTCTTTTTTTATCCTTTTGCTTTCAGTCTATTTGAGTCTTTGAATCTAGAGTATATTTCTTTTAGAGAGCATATAATTGGATCACGTCTGTTTATCTAGTCTGATAATCTCTGCCTTTTGATTGGAATGTTTAATAAATTTATAGTGTGACTATTGATTAGACTGGAGTATATCAGCCATTTTGCTATTTGTTTTCTGTATGCTGTGTGGCTGTCTGGTTCCCCTGTTCATTTAGTGCCTTCTTTTATGTTAAATAAGTGTTTTCTAGTACCATCTCAATTATTTTTTTTTTAATTAAAACTTTTATTTTCCATACAATATGTACTTTTTTAAAAAGTGTACAATTCCGTGATTAAAAAAAGTTTTTTTTACTATGTAAATAGAGTTATGCAACCATCACCACATCAATTTTAGAATATTATCATCATCCCAGACAGCTTCCCTGGTGACTCAGTGGTAAAGAATCCACCTGCCAATGCAGGAGACGCGACTTTGATCCATGGGTTGGGAACATCCCCAGGAGAAGGAAATGGCAACCCACTCCTGTATTCTTGCCTGGGGAATCCCATGGACAGAGGAGACTGGCAGGCTGTAGTCATTGGGGTTGCTAAAGAGTCAGACACAACTTAGTGACTAAACAACATCATCATCCCAGAAAGAAAGACCTCATCTAACAGTAGCCAGACCCTGTTTCCCTCCAGTGCTTTCTGCTTTAGACAACCACTCATATACTCTCTGCTTCTGTTGATTTGCCCATTCTGGATATTTCATATGCATGTAATCATACAATGTATAGTCTCTGTGTTGCAACACATATAGCTCAGATGGGGACCCAGATTCAATCCTGGGTCAGAAAGATCCTCTGGAGAAGGAAATGGCAATCCACTCCCGTATTCTTGCCATGGACAGAGGAGCCTGGTGGGCTACAGTCCATGGGGTCGCAAAGATTCAGACATGACTAGCGACTAACACACACACATTGTATATACTCAATTGTATATACCTACTATAGGTAGGTCAATATATATACACCACATTTTGTTTATCCATTTTTCGGTTGATGGACATTTGATTTTTTTTCCACCTGTTGGCTATTAGGAATAAAACTGCTATAATCATTCACATAAAAATTTTTATACGGATATGTATTTTCATTTCTCTTGGGTATATGCCTAGGAATGTAACTGCTAGATCAAATGGTACTTCCATGTAACTTTTTGAGGAACTGCCAGACTTTTCCAAAGCAGTTTCACCATATTTATGTCCCACCATCAGTGTATAAGGATTCTAATTTCTCCATATCCTTATCAACACTTTTGGATTATTGCCATCCTAGTGAGTGTGAAGTGGTATCTCATTGTGGTTTTGATTTGCATACCCTGTGGCTGATGACACTGAGTATTTTTCATGTAGTTATTAACAACTTGCATATATACTTTTAGGAGAAATGTAAATTCAGATACTTTGCCCAATTTTAATGAAGTTTTTTTTTTATTACTGCTTTATTGTTTAAGAGTTTAAAAAAATTATTTGCTAAGTGGTTGCTCCAAGTATAATTTAGGCATTAGAATATATATCTCATTTTATAGCAACATACTTCATATTAATACTAACTGAAATTCAATAAAAATTAAAACTTTGCTTCAATAGAACTCTGTTTATCCCTTCTTTGTGCTATCTGTGCTATCAACATACAAATGTATATTCTTTTTATGTTCTAAGTCCTATAATTCCTTTTATAATTATTGTTTTTATGCAGTTGACTTTTTTTTAAGTTTTAAATATATATATATATATATTTGTTTAAACATGCCTATTAAAAATAGGAAAAGCAAATAACAATCACCTACATCTCACTTGAGTTAAAATTAACATTTCATATCATTTTCTTTCAGTTTGAAGACTTTCCTCTATAGTTAAGTATGCTGGTTTAGCTGATGGTATCCTAAAGCTCTCTGAGTCTCTTTTACTTTATCTTTTTCCCCCTTTTCTTCAGAGTGGATAATTTCTAATGATTTATCATTAAATTCATTCTTTCTTTTGCCAGTAAAAATCTGCTGTTGAGCGTGTTTTTTTGTGTTTTCATTTCATTTCAGTTGTTTTACTGTCAAACCCCAAATTTCTACTTGGTTCTTTTTTTTTTTTTTTTTTTAATTTCTGTGTCTTTATTGATATTCCCTGACAATGTATTTTAAACAAAAATTTATTCATATCTAACTCTAACCCTGAACATAGTCAATACAGTATTTTCCTTCTTTTTTCCAAATGGCATTGCATTCTAAGTTGTGTCTGACTCTTTGCAGCCCTATGAAATGTAGCCTACCAGGCTCCTTTATCCATGGGATTCTCCAGGCAAGAATATTCCTGACCCAGGGGTCAAACCTGCATCTCATGTCTCCTGCGATGGCAGGCGGGTTCTTTACGACTTCCCACCTGGGAAGCCCTCCAAATGGCATTAATCATTAAAAAAAAAAGCAGAAAATTTCTCACTCAGATTTTTCTTTTTCTTACTTTCCATTGGGAGATAGTTATGCATGGAATTTTAAAGAAGTTTCTTGTACACATAGCATTATATCATAAACATTTCTCTACCTTTTTTATTATAAATGATTTAATGGCATTATATTATGCCACAATATAAAGTGTACTTTAATTACACCCTTTTGTAGGACATGTAGACATGTTTTAATGCTCTATAAATTGTAGTGTGCATTTAAAAATTACTTAGAGATGTTAGAAGTTGAATTACTAGGAGAAAAGTGATGACTTTTTTAAAGTCTTAAAATATTTCCAGTGTTCTTCAGAAATATTGTACCAAATTATATGCCCAGAAACCATTTATAAGAGCCCATTCCATGCTGACTTCATAGTGAAATGAAGTGAAATCGCTGTCGTGTCTGACTCTTTGCGACCCTGTGGACTGTAGTCTACCACACTCCTCCATCCATGGGATTTTCCAAGCAAGGGTATTGGAGTACCCTTCATAGTAGCACATAACATTTAAAATTTTTTGTCTCCTTATAGATATTGCATATATTTTTATATTTTCTCTCAGCTTATCAATCATACCTACTTAATGATGTCTTTATTGTAAAATTTATTATTAATAATATTCCCTTTTATGGCTTTTGCATTTTATATATTGTTGTAGAAGGCTGTATCACCCAATAGTCATAAATATAACTTTGTTTTATTGTGTGTATTTGTGTACATGCAAATTTGTGTATCTATATTTTTAAAAATTGACATCCTTACCCTATTAAACATTTGGGATTTCAGGTAAACATGACATATGGAACAGATACATTTTATCTGTGTTACCTCCTAGCATCATTTTGCTTCAGTAAAAAGAATTGAAAACAGTGATCTTGCTTTTTGTGTGACAAGAAGCCTGGATCTAGACTGCTGTTCTAGCCAATTAGCCCATGACCTTGAGAGATGAGCCTTTACTGTGTCTGTTGACTCATTGTGCTGAGGGAGCCTGCTCACCAGGGGGACTGTGGGACTAACTTTGTAGCTGACTTTATCAGTGCCTGAAGTTATTTCAGCCTGAGTAATTTTTATTTTTTCAGTCCAAACTAATTTTCACAAAAGGAAAATATGGAGCTATTATAGAGTTTTGGGGAGGAGTGACGTCTTGGTGAAATTTAAGTGATACAGTATTTTGATTGTTTTGGTATAAAACAGGGTTGTGTGTAGATGGATCAACATCAGGTCTGGACTGAGACATGGACCAGAGTCCTGTTCCTTTCGTAACAAAGTTAGGAGGGAGATGTTGTTTCTTCTCTGAAGTTCAGCATGTTGGTTGTGAATCAAGGCTGCTTCTCTCTGTCAAAATAATGTAGATCCTTCAGGCAAGAGTGGGATGTTTCATCCTTAGTGATCTAATTTCAGACAGCAAAGTTTGTGATAGATTATGATTTTAGGAAACAAAGTTTCTCAGAATAAGAAGATCATAGTCACTCAAAGAAGGGGTTTGTCATGACATTTTATGGCTGCAGAGTGTCCTTGGGAGAGGTATTACTTCCTATTAACTTTGTAGCTGACTTTACTCATGCCTGGTATTTGAGCTCAATAGATTCCTATTTTCTCAGTCTGAACTAATTATTAATTTTTGGCTGTACGAGGCCTGGCTGGTGGCTCTGTGATGTCATTAGGAACCTGAACTCCTATTACCTTTCCACTCCATTAATCTTATTATTGCTTCCCAGGCAGCACAGTGGTAAAAAATCCACCTGCCAGTGTAGAAGATGCAAGAGACATGGGTTTGATCCCTGGGTTGGGAAGGTCCTCTGGAGTAGGAAATGGCAGCCGGTTCCAGTATTCTTGCCTGGAAGATTCCACGGACAGAGAAGCTTGGTGGCCCCAGTCCATGGGGTCACAAAGAGTCAGACACAATGGAGTGCATGTGCATGTGCACGCACACACACACACACACACACCCCTTATTATCATGAGCTTGTTACTACTCTGATGATAAAATGGTTTATCAGCCTTCAGCATAATGTCTGCATCTGCAAGAAGAAGGGAAAAGTCATGGAGCATGTCTCATGGATGCCATTTAGCAATTTCCCCTGAAAGCCAGTGATTCAAGTTACAGCTCATTGGCCTGAACTGGGTCATGTGACTGTCCATGTTGGGAGTATGTGATAATTACGTTTTTAAAGATTTATGTTGTTGCTCCTGAGTAAGATTGAAGTTTATATGGAAATAGGAGGGAAAAGTTGTTAGGTTTTCACTACAACACTTTTCAGACTCCGATAAAGTGATATTAAAGGAATAAGAAAATTATAAACATACAGGGACAAAGAATATATGAGAAGAGAGAACAGTAAATGTCAGTCGATTTTTTAAAGTTATAAAGCAGATGGAGAAGTGTTAACTTGACTTACTTGAGCAGAGAAAGTGAAAATCTAAATGCCTGCCAAGGGGGATGGCATAAAAAACCAAATTAGTTTGCCCCATAGAATCTTGAAAGTGAATTGGAGGTTCTGTGGAAGACAGAAGTGAGATGTGAGCTGTAGACAGAGGGATTGGTTAAAAGCCAGTATAAGGAGTATATTTCCATTTAATAAATTCTTCTATCTTGATTGATTCCCTTCTATTTTTTGTCATGTTTATTTTATTCTTGAACTTCTAATACTAAGCTCAGTGCTTAGTATTTATTTTAAATCTTTCTTATTGTGAATAAGATTATATTATGTGTGACTACTGATATTTTTCTAGTCATTCCTTCCATTCATATAATTTTGCTTTTTATTTGTTTATTGTTGTTTGTTTATTGCCTTTTTTGATTTGATTTAGTGACTTAGTTTACTAACTTTTTTGATTTGACTAAACTTTTCATTTTTTTGTTCTTTCATAGTTTAGAAGTAGGTACTTTGTTTCTACTTTTTTAGTGGCTACTCATAAAATTTTTTAATGCACTTAAATTTTTTATGAGAAGTGAAAGTGTTGTTCGCTCAATCATGTCCAACTCTTTGCGACCCCATGGACCATAGCCTGCCTGGGTCCTCTGTCCATGGAATTCTCCAGGCAAGAATACTGGAGTGGGTAGCCATTCCCTTCTCCAGGGGATCTTCCCAACACAGGATCAAACCCAGGTCTCCTGCATTACAGGCAGATTCTTTACCATCTGAGCCACCAGGGAAGTCCCAATTTTTTTATCCCAAATGTATATTTAATCAGGCTGACTATTTTTTTCCGTGAATAAGTCAAGGACCCTATCTGGCTTTTTTTCATTTCTTTATCCTCCTCCTTCATTCTTCCCATTCAGTGAGGATTTGATATTGGAATTACAATTGTATATATATCATTATAATTTGCTATATAATTATGACTTCAGATTATTCTTATATATTTACATTGATACTATACATGATTTTTTCAAATAATAAAGGTTTTACCTTAAAACCTTTTTTGGAAGTTTTTGTTCACTTCTTTAATTTTTCATCTTCAATTTATTGTTCTTCTTAGTGCATATTCTTTAGTAATTATTTCAGAGATTATGCATTTGAGGTGAACCATGTAAGTCCTATTGAATTAACCTCATTTTGGGTTTTAGTTTGAGTGGTTAGATTAAAACTTATTTTAAGAATTATTTTGTTTTATACCTTTGTAGCAGCTTTTTACTAAAACAGTTACAAAGATAGTGTATCTGATGTAAATGGGATTCTCAGTTCTTTGTTTTCTCTTCATGGAACCTTTTAGGATTTTGACTTAATCTGCAGGCCTCCCCAGTGGCTCAGTGGGTAAAGAATTCGCCTGTGATGCAGGAGACACAGGTTTGATCCCTGGGTTAGGAAGAACCCCCAGAAAAGGAAATGGCAACCCATTCCAGTATTCTTGCCTGAAGAATCCCATGGACAAAGGAGCTTGGTGGGCTACAGTCCATGGGGTCGCAAAGAGTTGGATATGACTGAACAAGTGAGCACGAAGTAATCTTATTGCAATGTGCTTTTGATCTGGTGATGGTTCCTTTCTGTCTGAGAGTTTGTGTCTTTCTTTAGTTTGGTGAAATGTTCTTCTGTTATATTTTGAGCTATTTCTCTAATCCAACTTTCCTCATTCTGTCTGAAACTTGTATCAGACATATTTTGGAATGTCTACATTTATCTTCCATGTTTCTCAATTTTCCTCCATTCTTTCTAATTTTTACAACCTTTCACCCTGTGTTCTGAAAGATGTTCTTGCCTAAATTTCTTGCTTACTGATTTCCTCTTAGACTCCACATATTCTGCAGATTAGCAGAATAAACTACTATTAATAGTTATTGGCTGATACTCATTCTTCTCATTGTAGTAAATCTTTAGCTGGGCATGAGACTACAGCAGGCTTCCCACCTGTTGTGGGAAAGTGATAAAGAATCCACCTACCAGTGTAGGAGACACAGGATACGTGGGTTCAGTTGCTGGGTTGGGAAGATCCCCTGGAGAAGGAAATGGCAACCTGCTCCAGTATTCTTCCCTGGAGAATCCCATCAACAGAGGAGCCTGGCAGGCTGTAGTCCATGGGGCCACAAAAAATTGGACACAACTGAGTACAGCACAGCACAGAAGAGACTATAACATTGAAAACTACATTTGACAACCTCTTTTCTATGTTGGTGAGGCCTGGGGAAAGAAATGGGAGCGGAAATGATGTGTGCCCCTTCTGGATACTGCTCTTGAAGTAATTGGGTTGCAGTTCTTTTGTCTTTTCCCCCTTTCGACAGGCTAGAAGATGATGACAAGTTGACTAACCCCTAAGATAATACAAGGAGGGCGCCACCTGTAATGTTAACACAGAGTTTCCTACTAGCCCTAAACCATTTGCCAATCCAGACCCAAACCCTAGATTATCACATGAGAAGGGAAAAACTGCTGTTTAAACAACTGGGTCTTAGTATTTTTAATAAGTTCAATAAGTAATAGCCCCCAAGCTAAACCCACTATACTGATTTTTTTTTTTTAATTTCAAAAAGTAAACTTTGGTCACAGTCTTTTGTTGCTTCTTTTGTGTTGATTCAATGCCCTTTCCTTTCCCTCTGAAAATGTTAACTCTGTCTATTCTGGTCTTGTTTTTTGTTTCATTTTACTCTCTAAGAATGGTTCTAAACCTTTGGCAGGCATCAGAACATCTGGAAAATGTGTGAATATACAGAATCCATGCCTATCCCAGAGTTTCCAATTCCGTAGCTCTGGGGTGGGACCTGAGAATTTTCGTTTCTAACAATTTTCCAGTTGCTGCTGCTGCTGGTACTCTGGCCACCATACTTTGAGAACCTTTGTTTTAGTGATTCTCTTGCACACAAATGTAATTATTTCTACCTTAAATGAGGAACCTTTTATTTTGTCGGTTCCTCTCAAATCTTTGTCTATTCTTAGAGGTGTACTCCAGAGTATTTAAAATTCCTGATGTCCTGTGTGTTATAGCATATTTCTTTACTATAGTCTAACTAACCCCAGTAGCTTTAGGGGATGGGCAAGGCTTAATTCTGGAAGGCAGCTAGTTTTCTGGAGAGGAGGCTTGTATTCATTCTGGGTGTCACCAGCCTTCTGGGACACTAACCACTCTTGTGAGTGCTAGTCACTTGATCGTGTTCAACTCTTCACAACCCCATGGACTGTAGCCCACCAGGCTCCTCTGTCCATGGGACTCTCCAGGCAAGAATACTGGAGTGGATAGCCATTCCCTTCACCTGGTGATTTTTCCAGGCTCAGGGATCAAACTCACGTCTCCTTCATTGCAGGTAGATTCTTTACCATCTGAGCCATCAGGGAAGCCCACTCTTACCTAACTTAGAGGAAAATACCTCTGGTGATCTTTATCTGAGTTGCTTTAGAGGAGCCTGTCTCTTTTGCATTTATCAAGCAGTCATCTTTTTAGTTGCCCTAAGGCCCCTTCTGCTCACAGGATCCACCAATTCTGGGATTGAAACATCTTAGAGACACTTCTGTGTTGTCTAGCTTACCTCTCCCGTACATAATTAGGCTATGGATTCCTTCAGTGTTTTCTCTCCGTGGGGGATTTTCCAGTACAGATTGGAAATCCTGCTAGAAAAATTCTAAAAGAGCCGTAACACTAATTCCTTCTTCAATTTATTCTGCTTGTCTCGTTTCTTAAAGGGATTTTTTCACAGTTTCTGTTCTATTGGAAGATACCTCCAGTGTCTTTACTGATTTCTGCTTCTGTAATTTTTCTGTAATTATTAGGGACTAGGATGAGGGGAAAGGATGTGTCAGCCTATTCTCTACCCTCAATCTTGATCTAGCCTCTCTATATTTTACTTTTTAAAAAAATGAGTTTAGTAAATAAAAAACAAAAACTCTCTCACTTATGTCACAAGCTTTTTTAGACTCTAGTACTATACTGTATCTCCAGACATATATATTTTTCTCACAGTTTAATGAATCCATGCTTGCCTTGGTGATTTCCACATGTAACTTACGTGCTGTGTGGCTGTGCGCTAAGTCACTTCAGTTGTGTCCGACTCTTTGCGACCGCATGGACTGTAGCCCACCAGGCTCCTCTGTCCATGGGATTCTCCAGGCAAGAATACTGGAGTGGGTTGTCCTGCCCTCCCCAGGGGATCGTCCTGACCCAGGGATCGAATGCGTGTCTCTCATGTCTCCTGTATTGACAAGTGGTTTCTTTACCACTAGCGCTGCCTGGGAAGCCCTGCTCTGTGGTGGTTGTTCAGTCCCTCAGCCTTGTCTGACTCTTTGTGACCCCCAGACTGCAGCACACCAGTTCTTCCTGTCCTTCACCATCTCCCAGAGCTTGCTCAGACTCATGTCCATTGAGTTGGTGATGCCATCCAATGATCTTGTTCTCTGTCATCCCCTTCTCCTCCTGCCTTCAGTCTTTCCCAGCATGAGGGTCTTTTCCAATGAGTTAGTTCTTTGCATCAGGTGGCCAAAGTATTGGAGCGTCAGCTTCAGCATCAGTCCTTCCAGTGAAGATTCAGGATTGATTTCCTTTAGGATTGTACCGTTTTTAAAAGATATGAGCCTAAGCTAATGACAAGAAAAACTGGAGATAAATTAATATTCATAACAATAGTAGTATTTATTGAGGACCTGTGGTGTACCTGGCTTGAGCTAAGCACTTATATGCATAATACTGTTGTTATCACTCTTTTGCAGATGAGGCTACTAAATCACAGAGATGGCAGGTAACTTACCAAAAATTAACTAACTAGTGAGTAGTAGGAAGAGGGAAGATTTAAACTAATTTTTATTCCAGAATCATGCTCTTAACATCATACTAACTGTCTCCTGTGAACGTATACCTGTTACTAGATTTCAAAGTCAGGTAGCTGTTGTATTTCTGTTAGAATGTACGTGAGAATTTATGGCATAGAGCTAAAGCTGGACACTCATTTTTTCGTAGTTGTTGAATTACAATAGAAATAATCATTGTTTCTTTTCCTTGTCTAATAAGGTTGACCATATTTTATTTTATTTAACTATAGATAATTGTAATACAGACTTACTACAGACGATGGCATGCTAAAGTTGTGGTAGAGGATTTAAGAAGACAGAAAATGTTCAGGTTGCAATGGGAAGCAGAGGAAGAACACAGGAAGATAAGAGAAAAAGAAGAGTGGATGAAACTGGATTATTACCGGAGGCATAATCCTCAAATAAAAGAAGATTTTGAACTTCTTTATAATGCACTAGAACGTAAGTTTGAAATAGGCTTTGCATAAAATATTAATTTTTCATTAGTAGGAAAAATGGGTTTACTAAAGACAAAAGGAAGACCTTGTTATTTTAAGAAGTTGTCTGGGGAATCTGGACTAGAAAATTTTAAAATATGAATAGTGTCTGAGATTTGGGACAGGAATTAAGGCCGGAGTAAAATTGAAAATGCTTTTATATTAACAATAGATAAATAAGCTATTCAGCATTAGTGTATTATCTCATTTGATCCTTATCCCTGTGAGATAAGTATTGTCCGGTCTGATTCTCCTAATGGTCTTAGAAATCTGTGAACTCAGCGTTGGACTGTCTTGAACCCCTCAGTCCAGCATCCTGTCTCTGATTCTCCTCTTTAGAGGAGATACCTTTTTTATTCCCCTCTACAATGATTATAAATATTAATATATATATGTGTGTATACACATACATAGGGCTTCCTAGGTGGCACTAACAGTAAAGAAACTAGCTGCAATGAAGGAGGCGTAAGAGACACGGGTTTGATTCCTGGGATGTGAAGAAGTCCTGGAGGAGGGCATGGCAACCCACTCCAGTATTCTTGCCTGGAGAATCCCATGGACTGAGGAGCCTGGCGGGTAACAGTCCATAAGGTCGCAGAGAGTCAGACACAACTGAAGCGACTCAGCACACACACACACACACACACACATATGTATTCTCTGCACGCTGGATTTTTATGGCTTATTTCTTCCACAGGATGTGTGCTAGTCACTGACACAGTTAAAAAGCCTGTTATTTGTACAAGCCAATCCCTCCCTACTTTGGGCAGGATACACTATTTTTCTTGAAGCCTTTTCTCAGTGCCCAGCTTCTAATCTCATCTTAAATGTCACCTACTCAAAGGCTTCTGTGACAGACAATACAACTTGGATATCCAAATTATCATATCATGCTTCTCACTGCACCCCAAATTTTACTTTGTAATACCACAATTTGTAACAATATATTTCGTAATGTTAATTTTTACCACTGGATTGTCAGCTCCATAAGCAAATGACTCATTTATTTTTTGGATGATCTCTTTTTTTGTACTTACCTCAACAAATATTGGTAGAATGATTAAATGATGAATGAGGGGGAACCCAAGGATGTAGCAATTCAACTGTCTCTAGCTTCTGCTTTCCCAGGAGTACCTCTAAAGTGGAAGTAACCAGAAGAGTTATTTATTACCTCAGATACGGGAAAGTAAAGTTGCGCTCTTGGGATAACAGTTAAGAATTAAAAAAATTAAAAATAGCCACAGTTTTTTATTTTTAGTTGAACACAACCTTTTTATCCAAAGAAATAATCGTCTTTGACATCTCTGTAATTACTCATAATACTAACTTCAAGCAGATTTTCTTCCTGTCACTTTGTTTCTTTATATACTGTGTGTTTGTGGATGTTATTATGTGTCCTGTTACTCATGTCGTCCTTTCCTTTCTAATCAAATACAATTTTAGGTGTCAGATGTTGAGTCTATTTAAGTAGCTCTATGATACTGTGCTATTTCCTGAAGATGAAACAATTAAACACCAGGTTTAACAAAGCAATAGTATTAATACATCTGTCTCTTTTATAACATGCAAAATTGAGTGGCTTTGGGAATGTGACAGTATTTGGAAGTAACAGTTAAGTTTGCTGATGGTTTCTGTGTCTGATTTCCCTTTCTCCTAATCACTGATCTCTGCAAATACTGTTTTATTTTAAATGTCACTTCTATTCCCATCTTCTCTCAGATGAAAGCAAAGTTTGTTTCTTAGTGTTAATAGTTAAATAGTGAGTGCTGCTTGCAAGTTGTCTGTGAAAGGTCTTATTGACAAGTATAAAAGTAAATTTGTGTTATAGCAGAGCTCTATTTAAATAATATTCTAAATTTATATGGATAGACCAAAAGGTATCATTGTTATTTTGTTTTGTTAACAGGCAACTGTGTAAACTAGTGGAAAATATGCTTAATGAGATTCTACCTTTTCTACTTATTAATGGTATTTACTTGGACAAGTTACTCCTTTCTACTAAGCCTTAGATTCTTTATCTATAAAAGGACTTAATAATTTCTGGCATATCTACATTAGAGGGATTTGTAAGTGAAAAATACAAAATATTACATTTATGAGAGTACTTAAAAATACAAAGATATATGCATGTGTAAGTTACTGTTATCCAGTAAATAATTTTATATACATTTTCTAAATTAAAGAAGAAGAGAGATATTTTATATGGCTAAAATGGCAACCCACTCTAGTATTCTTGCCTGGAGAATCCCATGGATAGAGGAGCCTGGAGGGCTATAGTCGATGGGGTTGCAAGAGTTGGACACGACTTTTAGATGATTTATATGGAAGAAAATGAAAATGAAATTTCTTACACAAAAAGAGACATCCTTTTAGTTTTCTTCTAGGCCTAAAATTCTGAATAAGAACTCCAAGAATAGTGTTGTTAAAGTTCTGCTTTTTGGGGGGAATTAAAATTCTGGTTCACAAGCTAAGTAATTTATAATAATAATTTTCATTCTATATTCTTTACTCCGGTCTTTGAAACTGTTGCCCTCTTGTGGTTCATAGTAATAATTGCATAGTTTTGTAAAACTGATAACAAAGCTTAACTTTTTCTCCAGATAACCTGTTCTTCAGTAATAAAAGCAAAATAAGTCAATTTAGGAGAATGATTTTAACTATGTAAGATAATATGCTATATCAAAGACAAGACTATCTCCAGGCAACGTTTGATTTTTATGTCTTTTTTTTTAATATATAGCAGTATGTTGTGGAGAAGGCGATGGCACCCCACTCCAGTACTCTTGCCTGGAAAATCCCATGGACAAAGGAGCCTGGGAGGCTGCAGTCCACGGGGTCGCGAAGAGTCAGACACTACTGAGCGACTTCACCTTCACTTTTCACTTTCATGCACTGGAGAAGGAAATGGCAACCCACCCCAGTGTTCTTGCCTGGAGAATCCCAGGGACGGCGGAGCCCATAGATGGGCTGCCGTCTATGGTGTCACACAGAGTCGGCCACGACTGAAGTGACTTGGCAGCAGCAGCAGCAGTACGTTGAGGGTGACTTCTTTTGTTATCTGAACTGTCACTGTTATCTCAGACTTGTAGACCTCATCCTGAGGAAATTAACAGCATGGCTTGTGCTCAGAGTTCTTTTCCTTACCCTGTGATTCTCTGTACATACTGTTCTCTTAACTGCCCATGTCCGTACTTTAGGGCATCAGATAGGACCTTGCTTATTCGGTCTAGGCAATGTTTGTTGAATTGATTCTTCTACCCTTTGGTGATAGAAGCAAGGTCCAAAGCTGTAAAGAGCAATATTGCATAGGAACCTGGAATGTTAGGTCCATGAATCAAGACAAGTTGGAAGTGGTCAAACAGGAGATGGAAGAGTGAACATCAACATTCTAGGAATCATTGAACTAAGATGGACTGGAATGGGTGAATTTAACTCAGATGACCATTATATCTACTACTGTGGGCAGGAATCCCTTAGAAGAAATGGAATAGCCATCATAGTCAACAAAAGAATCCGAAATGCAGTACTTGGATACAATCTCAAAAACGACAGAATGATCGCTGTTCATTTCCAAGGCAAACCATTCAGTATAAGGGTAATCCAAGTCTATGCCCTGACCAGTAATGCTGAAGAAGCTGAAGTTGAAGGATTCTATGAAGACCTGCAAGACCTTATAGAACTAACACCCAAAAAAGATGTCCTTTTCATTACAGGGGACTGGAATGCAAAAGTCGGAAGTCAAGAAACACCTGGAGTAACAGGCAAATTTGGCCTTGGAGTACAGGATGAAGCAGCACAAAGGCTAATAGAGTTTTGCCAAGAGAATGCACTGGTCATAGCAAACACCCTCTTCCAACAACACAAGAGAAGACTCTACACATGGACATCACCAGATGGCTAATGCCGAAATCAGATTGATTATATTTTTTGCAGCCAAAGATGGAGAAGCTGTATACAGTCAGCAAAAACAAGACCGGGAGCTGACTGTGGCTCAGATCATGAACTCCTTATTGCCAAATTCAGACTTAAATTGAAAAAAGTGGGGAAAACCACTAGACCATTCAGGTATGACCTGAATAAAATCCCTTATGATTATACAGTAGAAGTGAGAAATAGATTTAAGGGATCTGATAGACAGAGTGCCTGATGAACTATGGGCGGAGGTTTGTAACTTTGTACAGGAGATAGGGATCAAGACCATCCCCGAGGAAAAGAGATGCAAAAAAGCAAAATGGCTGTCTGAGGAGGCCTTACAAATAGCTGTGAAAAGAAGAGAAGCAAAAGGCAAAGGAGACAAGGAAAGAAATACCCATTTGAATGCAGAGTTCCAAAGAATAGCAGGGAGAGATAAGAAAGCCTTCAGTGATCAGTGCAAAAAAATAGAGGAACATGATAGAATGGGAAAGACTAGCGATCTCTTCAAGAAAATTAGAGATACCAAGGGAACATTTCATGCAAAGATGGGCTCAATAAAGGACAGAAATGGTATGGACCTAATAGAAGCAGAAGATATTAAGAAGAGGTGGCAAGAATACACAGAAGAACTATACAAAAAAGATCTTCATGACCCAAATAATCACGGTGGTGTGATCATTCACCTAGAGCCAGACATCCTGGAATGTGAAGTCAAGTAGGCCTTAGGAAGCATCACTACGAACAAAGCTAGTGGAGGTGATGGAATTCCAGTTGAGCTATTTCAATACCTAAATGATGATGCTGTCAAAGTGCTGCACTCAATATGCCAGCAAATCTGGAAAACTCAGTAGTGGCCACAGGACTGGAAAAGGTCAGTTTTCATTTCAATCCTAAAGAAAGGCAATGCCAAAGAATGCTCAAACTACCTCCCAATTGCACTCATCTCACATACTAGTAAAGAAATGCTCAAAATTCTCCAAGCCACGCTTCAGCAATACGTGAACCGTGAACTTCCAGATGTTCAAGCTGGTTTTAGAAAAGGCAAAGGAACAAGTGATCAAATTGCCAACATCTCCTGGATCATCGAAAAAGCAAGAGAGTTCCAGAAAAACATCTATTTCTGCTTTATTGATTATGCTAAAGTCTTTGACTATGTGGATCACAACAAACTGTGGAAAATTCTTCAAGAGATAGGACTACCAGACCACCTGACCTGCCTCTTGCAAAATCTGTATGCAGGTCAGGAAGCAACAGTTAGAACTGGACACGGAAAAACAGACTGGTTCCAAATAGGGAGAGCAGTACGTCAAGGCTGTATATTGTCACCCTGCTTATTTAACTTCTATGCAGAGTACATCATGAGAAACGCTGGGCTGGATGAAGCACAAGCTGGAATCAAGATTGCTGGGAGAAATATCAATTACCTCAGATTTGCAGATGACACCACCTTTATGGCAGAAAGTGAAGAAGAACTAAAGCGCCTCTTGATGAAAGTGAAAGAGGAGAGTGAAAAAGTTGGCTTAACATTCAGAAAACTAAGCTCATGGCATCTGGTCCCATCACCTCATGGCAAATAGATGGGGAAACAGTGGAAACAGTGGCTGAGTTTATTTTTTTGGGCTCCAAAATCACTGCAGATGGTGATTGCAGCCATGAAATTAAAAGACACTTATTCCTTGGAAGAAAAGCTATGATCAACCTAAACAGCACATTAAGAAGCAGAGACATTACTTTGGCAACAAAGGTCCGTCTAGTCAAGGCTATGGTTTTTCCAGTGGTCATGTATGGATGTTGGTCTATAAAGAGAGAGACTATAAAGAGAGTTGGACTATAAAGAAAGCTGAGCGCCGAAGAATTGATGCTTTTGAACTATGGTGTTGGAGAAGACTCTTGAGAGTCCCTTGGATTGCAAGGAGATCCAACCAGTCCATCCTAAAGGAGATCAGTCCTGACTGTTCATTGGAAGGACTGATGCTGAAGCTGAAACTCCAGTATTTGGCCACCTGATGTGAAGAGCTGACTCATTTGAAAAGACTGTGATGCTGGGAAAGATTGAGGACAGGAGGAGAAGGGGACGACAGAGGGAGATGGTTGGATGGCATCACCAACTCAATGGACATGAGTTTGGGTAAACTCTGGGAGTTGGTGATGGACAGGCCTGGCGTGGTGCAGTCCATGGGGTTGCAAAGAGTTGGACACAACTGAGCAACTGAACTGAACTGAAGTGACCCTTTGTTTTGTTTAACTTGTGCTAATGGTGTTCTCTCTTTTAATTATTACCTCTTAATCTCAAGGTCTCTTGACTTCTAGCCTCTGGCGACTCCCTGGGCTCTATCCATTGACCGATCTGAGCCTGGGATTCAGTATAACTCTTTCTAGGTTCTTTCCATTCAGGGTTCCAGTCTGTCATGAGAATTTTAAAAGCAAATGCATAGAAATTGCTAGTGATGGGGACAATATTGTATGTTCTGCTGTTTCTTGTTTGGAAATAGCAAATTTATTCTATCTCAGAAAGTTTAGAATGTATATGGACTTTGTATTTTATTACTGCGCTTTCATTTTATAGTTGAACTTGAGACCCGGGAAGATAATTGTCTTCTTTCAAATGAACCAGTTGCTTTAATATCTTTTTCTTTAAGAATACTGGAGATTGCTGATGTCTGTTATGGGCTGCATTGTGTTCCCCTCAAATTCAAACGTTGAAGCTCTAACTTCAGTCCTCAGAATGTTACAGTATTTGGAGATAGGTTCTTTAAAGAAGTAATGAAGAAAAAGTGGGGTCATATGGGACACGGATCCAATATGACTTTAAGAAGAGGCCATAAGGACACACTTGCACAGAGAGAAAACCGTGATAAGACACTGGAGGAAGATGCCCCTTTTCCAGCCCAGGAGAGAGACCCTCAGGAGAAACTGATCTTGATCTTGAGCTCCTATCCCTCAGAACTTGGAGAAAATAAATTTCTATTCTTTAAGCCACCCAGACTGTGGTACTTTGTTATGACAGCCCTAGGAAACTAATGCAGGATTCCAATTTTTTTTTTTGTTTGCTTTTCTTATCATTCCCAGGGAGCATATATTTTATGAGAGTAGGAAGACTCTCTCATCTTTCTCATTGTCTTTTGTGTATAGTTCTAGAAACTGTCAAATCAGTTATAAAATCAGCTTTTTATAGCTGTTCCTGGTTCCTGTGTTTTTCTGTTCCTTATTGGTAGTTGAGTCATAGTATTTTTCTGACACCAGGTTTTAACCTTTACATGGAGGTTGTTCATCTAATAGAGAATTTTATTGGAAATAAGGTTATTTTCATAGTTCTAATTAGCCTCATTGGGTTGTTTCTTTTTTTAAAGTCATACTAATAATTTAAACAAAATGTAAAATCTGAATATATATGGATATAAAAGTATTTGAAAACACATATATATAGGTATAGATTCACCTAGTTAATCTAACTGACCAGTATATTGCTTTTTGAGGTTGGCAAAATAGTTTAAATAATATTCTAGTGGCTTAAATTTATTACCAGTACCAAAAATTTCTAATGTAAAACTAGGAAGTAAAATATGCTTACTAATATCATTCAATTTTTATTTGCTTTCTGGGAACATCAATATAATCCCATGAGGTAAATATTTTCAGTTATTATTTCCACAAGCAAGCAATTTTCATCTTTATTCATATACTGCCTTTTAGTATATAGATATTGTCAAATTTTAAAATTTTTGGTTGGTAAAACTACTCTTAAATGATATACTCATCAATCATGGATTTTCTGGACTTTCATAACATCATTTAGTTCTTAAATTTACAACCCTTTTGCTGAATACAATTTAGCTTTTAAATTCACAAATCCTCTTTTAAATAGACCAAGCTGTACAGTGTCTGAATAATGTATTTCTGGTAAAGGACAGAATAGATTCTTATAAAGAGCATGACTGACAAGTCTTTGACCTTAGCAGGATGATTTCAAGTCGAAATTTGAGAGGAGGAAGAAATAATCTGACAAAACTGTAAACTGGATATCATGAAAGTTAGTGGTTATTACAGAAGAGGGCAGAAACAATACTTATGGCTTCAGATACTTACCTTTCGATGCAGACTAGTGTTAAAAGTAAACCTAAAATTTTACTGAAAGGAAAATGTAGATTCTAATTATGTAAATTATATATAAATGTAATGTATTCTGAAATAACCCTGCAGTGCAACAAGTGAGTAATAATCATGCTTGGACTATAAGAACTGAAGAGTACGTTTTACTTGATTGAATTATATGTAATAGAATGTAAGAGGAAGCAAACTTATGTCAAAGGATATTTACCCAAAGCAAGTCTTTAAACCTAATGATGAAAAATGATAAGCTTTTGGGTAAAGATAACTGAAATGAAAAGCAAAAATTCTGTCCCAGTGGAAGGGTTTTATGGTCTGTCCAACTAGGGACAGGCAAAGAGACATGTTCGCTTCTTTGAGAAGGCATTATGCCTTTCTCACTTTTGTACCATCAAACCTTATATAGTTCCTTTCAGATAGTAATTGTTCCAAAATTACTGTTGAGTATTTTGAATTGGCAAGGAAGTGATAGGATTTGGGCAAGTATAATACCAGATCAGGGTGAAGAAGGAATTCATAGGGCCTGGACTCCATCTCAGGCCTGTCCATGTTGATCGTGCTAGGCCACCTCTCCAATGGACTCTGAACTCTGTGCTTAGCGCCTGTGGGAATGACAATGGAAGGATAA
The DNA here is from genome assembly GCF_033118175.1 of Dama dama. Classification (NCBI taxonomy): domain Eukaryota; kingdom Metazoa; phylum Chordata; class Mammalia; order Artiodactyla; family Cervidae; genus Dama; species Dama dama. The sequence goes on along the minus strand of NC_083698.1, from coordinate 83,684,299 downwards.
GACCCCCTCTGGGCAGGGGAATCTTGAAGATCACATCCTGGTTATAGTAGCCTAAGAGAAAACAGACACTAATCACCCCTGCCTCCGGGGAATGTAACCACAGGCTTATTGATTATTAACTGTTTGAACACATAACACATGAATGATTGGGTTATTGTGATTGTATTTACCCTTCCTTTGTAAGCCTCAAGGGATTTGGGCTGGTGGGTTTGGACATAGGGTATACATGGGGTATAAAAAGATTTTCACAAATGCTGGTCGGGGCCCTTGGCTAAGAGGAGACTCTGCCTTGGGCCTGCCGGTGTAATAAACTGCACTCCACTATCTGCATTGTCCTTCTGAGTGAGTTTGTTTCCTGGAAAGCGTGGCTATAACAAGGGAACTAGGTTTTTGAAGTTCAGAGAAAAAATAGGTTTGAATCCATGGCCAGAGTGCAGTTCATGCAATTCTGAAGCTTCATCATTCTGACAATAAAGTAATAAATCATCTCTATGTAAATGGAAAGAATTGCATGCTAATTAAGTAAATATGGCTTTCCACTAGTAAAGCAACTAATAAGTTCCCATTGTAAAGGACTCATAAATGTCAAAAACTAGAGTGACTTCGTGGAATATTTTTTTGGAATAAAGAACAGTAGGTCACCATTTCTACTTTTGTTTTGAACAGAGAACAAACATGGCTTAAATGATTTTAAGTTCCCCATCTGAATGTATGCCCCAGGGGATCAAAGCCACCCTGTTATCTCTGAATAATCATGGAGAATGGGAGGCATGCCCAGAAGACATGACCTTCCAGAGAAGGCTTGTGATTTAACTGACAAAAACCGGGCCAGGGACCAGGCTTGATCACTCAAGAGCTTTTGTATAGCAGAGTTTTATTAAAGTATAAAAAGGGGACAGGGAAAGCTTCTGACATAGACATCAGAAGAGGGATGGATACTGCCCCCCTCGCTAGTGTTAGCAAGGGGGTTATGTACTTTTTAAATTAGTTATTACAATAAATCAAAAGAATGTCTGGAGGTTGTAAAGATCTTACTAGACCCACTCCCATAATTTACATTTTAAGATAACAGGATTAGTCAGAAGGTTTTCAGGAAGGAGAAACTGTCCTCAAGCAGGATACATTGTTGTTATATAATCCTTAGTACAGAGTTTAAACTGAGTTGTTTGTTGTGTAATCATGATTTCAGGGATTAAAGAAAAAAGTTTTATGTGACTAAGACTAAGAAATGTAGAGAGAAAAAAAAAAGTTCGTCCTTTCCTCCTGCTTGAGAATTCCAGACCCCTGTCTCCTCCTTGAGAACCCCAGACCTGCTCTGTCCTTGGGGACCCCCAGACTTAGCAGCCTGCCTAGGAATTGACTCTCACCATCCTCCCTGTCCCAGTACACAGCGTTCAGGTGCCTGATTTAAATTTGTGCTGTGCTTCATTGCTCAGTCATGTCCAACTCTTTGAAACCCCATGGACTGTAGCCCATCAGGTTCCTCTGTCCATGGGATTCTCCAAGCAAGAATACTGGAGTGGGCTGCCATGCCCTCCTCCAGGGGATCTTCCACATTGCAGGTGGATTCTTTATTATCTGAACCACTGGGGAAGCCCGATTTAAATTTGAGGCTTACTTATATAAAATCCCCCCAAATTGACCTTACTGCAATTTTTGTTTCATCCCATGCATTGTGATATATAGTGCTTTTTTTAAAAAAAAAATTATCGCCTCAGATTTCTCCAGGCAAGAATACTGAAGTGGGTAGCCATCTCCAGGGAATCTTCCTAACCCAAGGATCCAACCTGGGTCTTCTGTTTTGTAGGCAGATTCTTTACTGTCTAAGCCACCAGAGAAGCCCCTTTATTTCCATAATGGTTGATAGTCATACCTTTTTTGATTAAGTATTATTTTTGATAGAATTTCTTACATTTCTAAGTAGATAGAAATATATTTCTTTTTTAAACTTTGTTATTAATTGTAGTTGAATTGCACTGTGTCAAAAAATGCAGTCTTTGTCATTTCTGATTTGGGGGGTTTATGTTTTCTTCCATTCCTACTCCTAGAATTTATTTCTTCTTGTTGTTCAGAGTAATGTCTGACTCTTTGCAACCCTTTGGACTGCAGCACGCCAGATTTCCCTGTCCTTCACTGTCTCCTGGAGTTTGCTCAAACTCATATCCAGTGTTGATGATGTTATCCAACCATCTCATCCTCTGTTGTCCCCTTCTCCTGACATCAGTCTTTCCCAGCATCAGGGTCTTCTCCAGTGAGTTGGCTCTTCACATCAGGTGGCCAAAGTATTGGAGCTTCAGCATCAGTCCTTCCAGTGAATATTCAAGGTTGATTTCCTTTAAAAGTATAGAATTCATTTAGATTTATATAAACTTAATTAATATTCAGGGTTGATTTTCTTTAAATTTAGTTAAATTTATAGAATTTATTTAAATTTATATAAATGTTTCATAGAGCTTTGAAAATAAGATACACTTTCATCTTTGATGTTTAGAGCTTGATGTATATTAATTTCAACTTGTTAATCATACTGTGGCAATTTGATTTTTAATTCTTTACTTGACTCTCATAGATTAACTCATTTGCATTGTTTGTTTATATAAAATAAAATATACTCACCATAGTAGTGTTTATAACTGATAGAAGTTTTGCTTTATATGGCTTGATGGGCTGTGATTTTCAGTATAAATATTCATGACGGTCATCATAAAACTGATGAAAGTCATACCTTTCATCATAAAATTATCTTCTACTCCAAGGTTTGAATTTTTAGTCTTTTCCCTCCTATTTTCAAAATATTAATATTGCTGCATCTGTTTTTTTGTTGTTGTTCATATTTATCATCCTTTTGTGCTTGACCTTAGTCTTTGGCATCACTTTAAGTGTACCTTTGGAAAATATTATGTCATTGGATTTTTTAAAAAATATAACATTTTATTTTCAGTCAAAAATTGAGCCATTTCATATTTTTAAATGTAATCATTATGTCTGATTTTGCTTCTGTCATCTTGCTTTATGCTTTTTGTTTCTAATTTTTTGGCCTTTTTCTGCACAAACATTAATGATTGTTAATATTTTCTGCAATGATCTGAAATGTAAGCATTCTTTTTTTATTCCTTCTTAAAGTTTGCCAAAGATGTTCTTAAAAGAGGTTAACTATCAAATGGATTTATAGCCCACCCTTTTCTCTAGTTCTGAGTCCCTGAATTAAGGTTTGCTACCTTCTGCTAGAGCATTCACTTTCTGAGATGAGACAGCAGCTGTTTGAGGGACGACACTTGTGCCTTCTTGAGTGTCTTCCAGTGGTAACTGCAACTGTGTCTTAAAGAACTTCCCTGAAAGTTTCTACCACATGGATCACACCTGTCTCTGATTTCTAGTATTGATTCCAGTCTCTCCTTCTCCTCCCCCTATTTCATATTTCTTGTATCATTTCTAGAAGAACGTAGGAGAGGGCAGCTAGCAGTCTGTATACAAACCTTCATCTTGTCAGAAACTTGGCATGTCATATATTAAAAAAGAACTAGACCTGGATGGGACATGAAATTATGTCAAATTATATACAGTTTAAGAAAGGGAAAAGCTTTTGTCTGGAAAAGAGAAAATCTAAGTGTACTGTGACAGTTATCTCTGGTGCCATGTCATGCAGAGTAGACTGACTATGTTTTGCCTCACAGGCTAGGACTGGGACCAGGGAGAGCAAATGAAATCTGTCCACACTTCTAGGAGGAGAATCCATCTTAAATGGGGACGAGTGTTGAACTGTGTAATTTCTAAGGTTCTTTCCAACACTGTTTTTCCTTTAATGTAATTTTGACATTGTTTGCAATGTTGGATATAAAACAGTTTTTTCCCCAAATTTAGCGTGTATAAGACATGAATGTAGTGCTTGTTAAAATAAATACATCTGAGCCCAGAAATTTTGATTTGTTTAAGTTTGGGGTAGGATCTAGTACTTTGTATTTTCTCTGGTTAATTTTAAGAATGTAGCATAATCTTTAGGTAAATTAAGTTTATAAAAATGCTATTCTATGGCATTTTATGATTTGCTTTTAGAGTAACACATTCTTTTTAAAAAATTTTTTATATTGGAGTATAATTGATTCACAATGTTATATGAAAGTTGCTCAGTCATGTCTGAGTGGGTAGCCTTTCCCTTCTCCAGGGGAATCTTCCCAACCCAGGCATTGAACCCAGGTCTCCCACATTGCAGGCAGCTTCTTTACCAGCTGAGCCACAGGGGAAGCCCAAGAATACTGGAGTGGGTAGCCTCTCCCTTCTCCAGCAGACCTTCCCAACCCAGGAATTGAACCAGGGTCTCCTGCATTGCAGGCAGATTCTTTACCAACTGAGCTACCAGGGAAGCAAAGTTGTGTGAGTTTCAGGTATACAGCAAAGTGATTTATACACACACACACATATGTTCTTTTTCAGATTCTTTTCCACTATAGGTTACTATAGAGTACTGAGTTCAGTTACCTCTGCTATGCAGTAGGTCCTTGTTGATTATCTATCTTATATATTGTAGTGTGCAACACATTCTTTGTTGATAGTAACCAACACTTTGTAGTGTGCAACACATTTTTTATTGATAGTAACCATCACTATGAACAAAGCTGGTGGAGGTTATGGAATTCTAGTTGAGTTATTTTAAATTTGAAAAGATGATGCTGTTAAAGTGCTGCACTCAATATGCCAGCAAATTTGGAAAACTGAGCAGTGGCCACAGGACTAGAAAAGGTCAGTTTTCATTCCAATACCAAAGAAGGGCAATGCCAAGGAATGTTCAAACTACTTTACGGTTGCACTCCTTTCACATGCTAACAAGGTAATGCTCAAAATCCTTCAAGTTAGGCTTCAACAGTATGTGCACCAAGAACTTCCCAGTGTACAAGCTGGATTTAGACATGGCAGAGGAACCAGAGAGCAAATTGCCAACGTCTACTGGATCATAGAGAAAGCAAGAGAATTCCAGAAAAACACCTACTTCTGCTTCACTGACTAAGCTAAAGACTTTGAATGTGTGGATCATAACAAACTGTGAAACATTCTTAAAGAGATCGGAATACTGGACCACCTTACTTGCCTCCTGAGAAACCTGTATGCAGGTCAAGAAGCAACAGTTAGGACCAGACATGGAACAACAGACTGGTTCCACATTGGGAAAGGAGTATGTCAAGGCTGTATATTGTCACCCTACTAATTTAACTTACATGAAGAGTACATCACGTGAAATGCTGGGCTGGATGAAGCACAAGCTGGAATTAAGATTGCAGGGAGAAATATTAATAACCTCAGATATGCAGATGACACCATCCTTTGGCAGAAAGCAAAAAGGAACTAAAGAGTCTTTTGATGAAGATGAAAGGGGAGAGTGAAGAAGCTGGCTTAAAGCTCAACATTCAGAAAACTAAGATCATGGCATCCGGTCCCATCACTTCATGGTTAATAGATGGGGAAACAGTGAGAGACTTTATTTTGGAGGGGCTCCAAAATCACTGCAGATGGTGACTGCAGCAATGAAATTAAAAGATGCTTGCTCCTTGGAAGAAAAGGTATGACAAACCTAGACAGTGTATTAAAAAGCAGAGACATTATTTTGCCAACAAAGTATAGTCAAAGCTATGGTTTTTCTGTTAGTCATGTATGGATATGAGAGGTGGACCATAAAGAAACAGAATGCTGAAGAATTGATGCCTTTGAACTGTGGTATTGAAGACTCTTGGAGTCCCTTGTATGGCAAGGAGATCAAACCAGTCAATCCTAAAGGAAATCAACTCTGAATATTCATTGGAAGGACATGCTGAAGCTGAAGCTCCAATACTTCAGTCACCTGATGTGAAGAACTGACTCATTTGAAAAGACCCTGATGTTAGGAAAGATTGAGGGCTGGAGGAGAAGGGGACGACAGAGGATGAGATAATTGGATGGTATCACCAACTCAATGAACATGAGTTTGAGCAAACTCTGGGAGATGGTGAAGGACAGGGAAGCCTGGCGTGCTGCAGTCCATGTGGTTGCAAAAAATCATACACAACTGAGGGACTGGATAACAACAACAACACTTTGGTGGTGTCCAACGCTAAGTCATGTCCAACTCTTGTGTCCCCATGAACTATAGCCCACCAAAGTATCTGTCCATGGGATTTCCCAGGCAACAATACTGCAGTGGGTTGCCATTTCCTTCTCCAGGGCATCTGTCTAACCCAGGGATCAAACCCTGCTTTGCAGGTTTGCTTTTTACTGAGTGAGCCACCAGGGAAGTCCTCAAACCCACACTTTAAAATGTTGTAAATATTATTTTAACTTAATTCATTGGTTTGAGTTAGGTGTAAATGTAATTATTTTATAACATTTGCTGATACAATTAGGATTTTGTAAAGAGATGGAAAATGGTACTAAAAGTGCTGGTAATGAAGAAAACAATTGAAGTCAGCAATTCTACATAAAACTGTCAGTTTGGGTACTGGCAGAAGCAGACACCAGGATGGAGTTTGAAGTAAAGATAAAGGGAAGGGAGAGCAGGGAAAGACAGAGTCTTCAGATTGAGATATGAGTTGACACGTGTGAAAGTTGAGAGAGGGAATGAGGAAGGGTGCGGGATGGAGATCCTCAGACAGACAGAACTCTGAGGCAGTCTGAGCCAGCCAGAAGGTCAGCTCCGATATAATAACTGGCCACAGAAGAGGCCACTGTTGGGCAGCCATGGCCAGGCCCTTCTTCTCCCGCGGTTCTTACTTTTTGACTGACAGCTTAGTGAGAAGAGGATGGCCTCTGCCCCAACATGGTTGCAGATCTGAAATGCTGTAGCTGGTACTGTCAGCCACCTGGCCTCCTAGCTACAGTCGTTCTCTTAGAGGGAAGCTGAGCAGGACGCATTCATGGCTGCTTTAAATCCAGGCCGTCTTTTTCCCAATACTGGGGGTGTGTGTGCTTACCTGGAGGCATAATCTGACATCATTTGTGCTGCTGTCTTACGGCTTCTGTTTGCTTGACCCTACTTTTATTGCTTTGTCTCAGCTTCCATTTCATCCTGTTTTTTCATGTATCAGGTATACAATATGAGTGATGCTATTTATGTATAATTTTATTTAAGTTGATATAAAAATAAAATACTGCTTGTGAGGATGTGATAGTAAAAAATGCTCTGTAAAGATGTGGGTGTTTAAAAACTCAAGAGTCTTTCATGTTATTCCTGTAGTCTGGCGACAAGAAGAACTCACACGCATTAACAGGTCTTTCACTGGAGCTGAAAGGAAAGCCGCTTTGTGTGAACTTCTGGAAAAAGAGACGCAGATAATTGCTTCCATTGGGAGACATAGATGTATCACTTACACAGAGAACCAGGAAGCAGAGATACAAAGTTTTTTGGATAAGGTTAGTGAAGTAACATTATTTAAATATGAATGTGTCCTGAGTTTAAAAATATAGAATAATGAAATAAAGAAGACAGTTACATTGTAAGAATTTTCGTGAGTTTTGTTTAGTATTTTTGGTGACATAATTTTTGAAATTTTGTATAATTTTGAAATTATTGAAATTTTGTATAAATTTTCTTCTTTTCTTATACAGCTTTAGAATTTCACTGCAGCCTAGAATAATGATTGATAAGTAACATGAAATTAACATGTTCTTAACAAAAGAGCTTTGGCCATGAAGGAAAACATGGAGACACCATCCTTGTGACTCTGTTCATTTAGACTTAGGCTGTCTATAGAAATTAGGTGAATTGCACATCCCACTGAAATGTAGACTATAGCAGTCACAGAATGTATGGATCTGTGGTGCCCATAGTAAGCCACCTGGGCAAAGAGCTATGGATTAGTGTTTCTGCTTTTGCTTATCAGGTCATTAACTGACTGAAAATTTCTAACCAAAAGGATATATGATTATTGAAAACCATGAAAACATACAATTAAGGGAAAAACGAAAGTAATTACCCTTTTGTGGTAAAACTGCCTCTTTGATATTGGATAGCCTGTTGCCATAGTGACCAATTTCCTTTTATCAGCTTGATCTCTCCAAACAATTAAAAGCCTATCCAGCCACAAGAAGAAAAGGGATGGAGTTCTTTAAAATATTTGCCGGTAATGATTCTAATAGTTATGCGATTGTTGTTATTTGAGAACATTTATTTTTAAAAACCATAATTTTTGATATTATAAATGCCTCCTACTCATCTTGTACACTCTCCTGTTTGATCTCAGTTTTTCTTGTGCTTTAACTCCTACCTGCATCCTGGAGCTCCCTACAGTTTCAGGCCAGAACTCTCTTAGGAGCTTGCAAATCCCGTACTGAATTGCCTACTCTCTTGCTCCTTGGATGTCCCACAGTACAACTCAAGCTGAGATGTCAACCCCTACTTCATCTCGTCTTACCATTCCTCATCCCTTCACCTCCAAAGTGAGGCTCCTATTCTGTAGCACTCACATAGTTTATCTCCATGAATGTCTCATCATGCACTTAAGTTGCTTCAGGCAAAAACCTGGGCATTATTCTTGATGTCCTACTTAGCCACCATCCTCTCTGTTCTGTTAGTTTAATCATTGCCTCAATTCTTTACTTCTTCCTTACAAACTGCCTACCACTGCCTACAGGCAGGTGGCTCTGCCATGACACATTGATGACCTTGCATGTCTACAAATAGGCCGTGTAGGCAAAGACTTGAACTGCAGCTAACGTGAGTCTTGGTGGAATGCCTTGTGAGCCTGCTGGAACTCGAGAGGGTGGGAAGCTTCTGAGGAGATGTTATGGAGCCCCTCAGCTTTCCTGCTTCCCTCTCTCTCCCTGGGAGGCTGTCATGAGAAGGTCTCAACTTGGGTGTGAGAGCTGGACACTGATTTAATTGGATCTGGGTTTCCTTCCCATCTGGATTCCTTTATGTCCCCAAATGAGGCTTTCAACCTCCAGGTTCACTTCCTAATTCCCTCCTCCATCTTCCATATTGCTGCCATAGGGACCTCATCCCACACAGCTCCTCCCCTGCCCTCCGGGGACAAGACTTTTTAGTTGATTCTTGGCACACTTGACCCATCCCCTCATCCCTGCTCACGCACACTGCCAGACTGTTCCAGTTACCCTCAGTTGCACATTCACAGAAAAACCACGTGCTCCCAGTGCTTTTGCTTCTGCTGTGGCCTCTGCATGTAGCATCCTTTCCTTCCTTCCTCAGTAACCAGCTACTCATCTTCAAAACAAGCTCAGATACCCCTGCTTCCAGAAAGGACTCCTGACTCTCTTACTCTAGCCTTTACTGTATACCTTCATGGGCTTCCCCGGTGGCGCTAGTGTGAAAAATCCATCTGCCAATGCAGGAGACATAAGAGACACATGTTCTATCCCGGGATTGGGAAGATGCCCTGGAGAAGGAAATGACACCCCACTCCAGTATTCTTGCCTGGAGAATCCCATGGACAGAGGAGACTTAGCACACTTGCTTGCATATACCTTCATAAGACTTTGTTTCACTTCTGTCTTAGTGCATAGTGGTCAGTTTTATCATGAGGATTATGTTTGAATCCTCCTGGATTCTGAACTTCTTAAGGCAAGAGCTATATCTTTTATCTCCGTATTCTCATATCCTAGCTCAGTGCTCATCATAGAGTATCAATAAGTGCTTGTGGAGGAAGGTAGGGAGGAAAAATAAGGAACAGAAATGCTGCTTTTGTAATTTTATATTTCAGGTACCATAAGAAAATATGCAGTGTATATGCTATCGTTTCAAATGCTTAAATATCTTCATTCTAGAAACGATGAGTCCTACTGTATGGAAGCCATAATATTCACACTTCTCCTGAGTCATATTTTGAACTAAACATAATTCCTTTTAGCAAGTTGCTTTTTGTTGAATCCAACTTCATCACTGGGCCCTGTGTTCTTTATGTGTCTGATTGTTAACTGTCAGAGGGCAGCGTGAACCCGGGGCTCAAGAAGGAGCTGGAGGCCTCTGAGGTGCCAGTGGACCAGGAAGAGGGTGGCACTCACCTGCCTTGTTTAGGACTGAACCTTGTGCTGGATTTCCCGCTTGTGCTTTATCTGCTGCTTTGTTTCCTTTGGCTGTTTTAAATTCTTCTTGTAAATACTTATACAATGTTTATTCTTATTATGCCTTTATACCCCTCACCCCACCCCCAACTTCCAACCTCATGTCTAGCAAAATCTCTAAACATGTTTTGAAGTATAGAGAGTCCAGAGGGAGATCAAGTCCCAACATATAAAAGTGCTTCTGGAGCCAGTTGATGATGGTTACTTCTGTTGTCAAGTATAGCTAAGAAGTTCTTTCCGTTTCAGTTCAGTCGCTCATTCATTTCCGACTCCTTGCAGCTCCATGGACCACAGCATGGCAGGCCTCCCTGTCCATCACCAACTCTCAGATTCTGCCCAAACCCATGTCCATGAGTCGGTGATGCCATCCAACCATCTCATCCTCTGTCGTCCCCTTCTCCTCCTGCCCCCAATCCCTCCTAGCATCAGGGTCTTTTCAAATGAGTCAGCTCTTCGCATGAGGTGGCCAAAGTATTGGAGCCTCAGCTTCAACATCCATCCTTCCAATGAACAGCCAGGACTGATCTCCTTTAGGATGGACTGGTTGGATCTCCTTGCTGTTTCAAAGGGACTCTAAAGAGTCTTCTCCAACACCACAGTTCAAAATCATCAATTCTTCAGCGCTCAGCCTTCTTTATAGTCCAATTCTTACATCCATACATGACCACTGGAAAAACCATAACCTTGACTAGATGGACCTTTGTTGGCAAAGTAATGTCTCTGCTTTTTAATATGCTGCCTAGCTTGGTCATAACTCTCCTTCCAAGGAGTACGTGTCTTTTAATTTCATGGCTGCAATCACCATCTGCAGTGATTTTGGAGCCCAGAAAAATAAAGTCAGCCATTGTTTCCACTGTTTCCCCATCTATTTGCCATGAAGTGATGGGACCAGATGCCATGATCTTAGTTTTCTGAATGTTGAGCTTTAAGCCAATTTTTTCACTCTCCTCTTTCACTTTTATCAAGAGGCTCTTTAGTTCCTCTTCACCTTCTGCCATAAGGGTGGTGTCATCTGCATGTCTGAGGTTATTGATATTTCTCCCGGCAATCTTGGTTCCAGCTTACACTTCTTACAGCCCAGCATTTCTCGTGATGTACTCTGCATATAAGTTAAACAAACAGGGTGACAATATACAGCATTGACGCACTCCTTTTCCTATTTGGGACCAGTCTGTTGTTCCATGTCCTGTTCTAACTGTTGCTTCCTGACCTGCATACAGATTTTGCAAGAGGCAGGTCAGGTGATCTGGTATTCCCATCTCCTTCAGAATTTTCCACAGGTTATGGTGATCCACACAGTCAAAGGCTTTGGCATAGTCAATAAAGCAGAAATAGATGTTTTTCTGGAACTCTCTTGCTTTTTTGATGATCCAGCAGATGTTGGCAATTTGATCACTTGTTCCTCTGCCTTTTCTAAAACCAGCTTGAACATGGAAGTTCATGGTTCACATATTGCTGAAGCCTGGCTTGGAGAATTTTGAGCATTACTTTACTAGCATGTGAGATGAGTGCAATTGTGCAGTAGTTTGAGCATTCTTTGGTGTTACCTTTCTTTGGGATTGGAATGAAAACTGACCTTTTCCAGTGCTGTGGCTACTGCTGAGTTTTCCAAATTTGCTGACATATTGAGTGCAGCACTTTCACAGCATCACCTTTCAGGGTTTGAAATAGCTCAACTGGAATTCCATCACCTCCACTAGCTTTGTTCCTAGTGATGCTTTCTAAGGCCCACTTGACTTGACATTCCAGGATGTCTGGCTCTAGGTGAGTGATCACAGCATCTTGATTATCTGGGCTGTGAAGATGTTTTTTGTACAGTTCTTCTGCGTATTCTTGCCACCTCTTCTTAATATCTTCTACTTCTGTTAGGTCCCTGCCATTTCTGTCCTGTATTGTGCCCATCTTTGCATGAAATGTTCCCTTGGTATCTCTTAATTTTCTTGAAGAGATCCCTAGTCTTTCCCATTCTGTCGTTTTCCTCTATTTCTTTGCACTGATCACTGAGGAAGGCTTTCTTATCTCTCCTTGCTATTCTTTGGAACTTTGCATTCAAATGGGTATATCTTTCCTTTTCTCCTTTGCTTTTTGCTTCCCTTCTTTACACAGCTCTTTGTAAGGCTTCCTCAGACAGCCACTCTGCTGTTTTGCATTTCTTTTTCTTGGGGATGGTCTTGATTCCTGTTTCCTGTACAATGTCACGAACCTCTGTCCATAGTTCATCAGGCACTCTATCAGATCTAGAAGTTCTTTAAATTTCTCCCAAAAAGATGAGATGTGGACATTTTATTCCTGAGAATTCCTGTGAAGAAGACATTATTTTGTTGTCATTTGTTTTGTTTTCTTGTTTGGTAAATATGTTGATTAGTTTAAGGGTGAAATCTGAGACCCTGAATGATCCTGAGTATAGGAAGAATTGCCAGGTAATTGTGCCAGAAACATTGAGGTCCTTGAGTGTTGCTGGAGAGAAGGAAGGGGAAGACACCGTTAGAGGTCAGTGGGGCAGAGTGTGGCTTCTGTAATTTCATTAATTACAGCACTAACTAATAGAAGTGTTTAGTGCAAGAGGATTCTTTCTTTCTTTTTTTTCAGTAAGAGGAAAAAGAACAAGAGAAATGACTAGGCCTTAGCATCCAGACTGATTCAGGGCAACACACAAAGGTGCAAGATCAGAAGATTGCAAAAAGAATGAAAATGTTGGCCACAAGAACTTGTAGAAATCACGAAAAAGGTTTTTTGTGGGTTGGAGGTTTTAGAATTGGGGTTCTGAACCTATGGTTACCCCAGCTGATAAACCACTTAATCTCACCAATCTCCAGGCTAAGACTCAGAAGAAATGGGTGTTTTAGCTGATATAAGAGAATTTTACCTCAGTTGTGACCAAAATGTTACATAGGGCAAGACGAATACAACCATGGACTGGAACAACTACACTTGAAATCAGTCCTCATTCGATGAGATAACATAATTCATACATTCTCTAAAAATATTGACTAATGGTTGCTTTTCACCTGCTTTTAACCTCTATAGTAAACTGTGAAATCTTTGTTACTCTTATACAAAATTAATTTAAATTACATTTTTATATATGGTTCTGTAATGAACATCATAGAATACAGTTAAGGTAGATTTTACGGTTAGTCCTTTGTTATAAATTCCGATACCAGTTCTCTTCCTTTTCATGCCTGTCTGCCTCTTCCCACCCCACCCTACCCATGCCTGGCAATGTCTCTAGTAAGTATTCAGGAGGAGTCAGCACTGATTTCATAAAACTTGAAGTAACTTATTCTACAGGTTTTTTTGATTGCTAGGAAAAAAATAGCTTGAATTAATCCTTAAGACTAGACCAGGTCAGAGTGTTTTGAAATGTGAATACTAACAGCCAGGGCCATGATGTGGATTTTAAGATCCACATTTCATGCTATAATATATGGATGTATAAAGAGAATATTTACTTTCCTATAATTTGGAAAAAACTTTGGAAAATGATATTCATGGTTTGGTTTTAGTTTAATTTCAATATGTCTAAGTATTATGCAGTATATTGAATTAATGTTTATATTTTATCGAGGACACAGAATTTCTCTTGAGTAATGAATGATTATTGTTTTGAATTAGCCCAATAAAAGCACTGAACTAATCAGTTACTAGGGGTTCTATACTAAGCCTATATTCTCCATAAAAGGGTTAATCTATTTAACCCTTTAAGATTTTTGAAGTATTATTTAAACAGTCTAATTTTATCCCATCAAACATTGACAGCCACAGGTTGTCAGATGTTAAAAACTCGCAAATTGACAGAGGTGAAGAAATTCAGGTCAAGAAATTTTAAAGAAAAATCATCAACCAGTTTCTAATATATCTTGGGTGCTGCTTACCGAAATTGTGTAAAGAGACAATTTGAATTTGAATTTCTGCAAGAGGTTTTCCCTGGGGTCAGGGCCATTTATTTCTTTAAATCTCTTTGATTCACATACTGTGTCTCACAATCACAAGCTAAAAAACTGCAATCTGTGTTAACTGTGTCATTTAGTTTTGTTTTTCTCCTTACTCAGGTGGCCAGCAGCTAATGGGATGGAAAAATGCAACCAGCTCTTTCCTCTCTCTCAGCACCACAGTACACAGGGGTGTCCTCTGTGGATGAACAAAATCCCTTAGCTGTGTAAAAGAGCTACTACCCAGTAGCTCTGGGAGTTAGTGTTATTCTTAATGTGTGCCCTGAGGGACTAGAGTATTAATTTAGGGGAAAGAAAAGACCTGCTCTCATAGTGCAGTCATTTCTTCTCTTTGGTGGAAGCTTGCTGCTCTCAAGGTTTTTGTTATCTCCCCACCTTCCCGTCCTCAGAGTGTGTCTTCCTGCTGTTCTTCCGTTTCTCTCCTCCAGAATCTATGCTGTCTCATCTGTTGGCACCTAAATGGAATTTATTATGCTCTTGTTTTCTGAAGCAATTTAAGAACATGACTATTGTACGTTTGTTATTAAAGCCACAGAATTAAAAAAAAATAGAAAAGAGAAGTAAGCAAAGTTGACATTTTCCTGCCTCAGAGTAATAAAAAAATTACCTTAAAGACTGAAATGAAAAAAGCTTAGACCTGAAGACCATGTTATCCATGTTGACAGAAATACATCCAAGTATCAAAACAACGTTGCCAAACAGATTTTTTTTTAAAATATCTTTTCAGTGTTGACACTAGGGAACTCAAACTTCGAATCTAGGACTCTGATTGTATCACTCAGTTTACTTTTAATCTGGCTAATTCTTAGTTATTTTTCAGTTTTATGTTAAATATTATTTTCTTTTCAACAGTTAAATGCTTCATATCAACTTGAAGTTACCTGTTTACCTGCATCGGAAGCATAATCAACTTTTATTTCAATTATTTTTAAATTTTTCTATGCCATTAGATTGGAGTTCATGAAATTGGAATTTATCTACTTGCTACCTAGTACATGGAATAATATACAATAAGCACAGTAAATATTTCTTGAATGAATGAGTGAAAATTATAGGCCCTGTGAAATACATAAAACTACATAAGAAATTTATTTCTTATAATCTGTAAGGAAAATAGAATTAGCAAACAAAATAATTATAGAACTATTTGGACCCAAATTGCATTGCCCTGAGTTATTGAAATATAGATACTGAATATTCTGTGTGTGTGTTTGTGTGTTTGTTTTTAACAAATACAATAGAACTTTGGATAATAGTGATTTCAGTGATTTCATACCACAGTAGTTAAGGATCTTTACAAAAAAGAGGATTTATGTTAAAAATTGAAGGGTAGAAAGGATTTGATGTTGAATATTTTTGGAAAAATACAGGGTATTACTATATTGTAGTATCTTAGATGGGACCAAGAACTTGGAGGAAAGGTAGAATTAAATCAATACCACAGCTAAGAAGAAGCACAATAGAGTAGATGAACTAAGCATTTCATTAAAAGGTTATTGTACTTGGATTATTACAAATGAAATAACTTATCAGCCTGCAGAGCTGAAGGTATTGTTCACATTACTGGAAGAAAAGAAAAGAAATTACATTTAATAGCATTTCCCTGAGGAAAACTCTGCAGATTAAGGCTTTAGACTTTAGAAGATTACTGTATGAAATGTATCCTAAGATTGCTTATTCCTTAGAAGTTTCAAAAAGAGCTTTGCAATAAATACTAGATTTCAATAACACTCTGAGATCTACCCCAAACAAGAGTATATCCATGAAAACAATATATTTTTAAAATTTCCAAGTGATATTAATTAAATCATAAAATATTTTTTATTGAGCTATTTCCCTCTTATAATCTTAATAAATCTTATTAATTTATCAGTCTGATAATTAACTTTACATTATTTAATATTAGATTTATGCTCTAAAAATAGAAATTAATCAGAGAGCTGCAGCTTTTCATTTGCTAGATTAAAACTAGAACTGAGGATCTAAAGTTTCTAATGAAGATTCCTAGCTCTGCACAACATCCACTTTACCTTTGATCAGAAAATGATGCCATTACTTTAAAACATATCAAATACATTTGTTGTTAAATAGTAGTTTGATAGTTTTCAATGTAATTGAGCTAATATGAAATGTAAAAAACAAAAAGGTAAATTGAGGCTGTAACTAAGAATTCCTCATACTGTTGTCATACTAAATAAATACAGGCTTGTATAGTTTCTCTGTCTGGCTATTCTACATTCCTCATGATTTGTTCCAATATGTGGGCTTCTCTTTAAGCTTTAAACTGTATCAAATCTGAGACTGAAATGCTTGCAAGTATGGCATAAATTGAACTACAGGTCTCCCAAGCCTCAAATTATCAGTCTACAAAAAATACAGCATTGAACGGTTAGAAGTTCTGATCAACATAGTCGCCTTTTTTTGATAAATTATAATCAGGGAAAGAAACTCAGCAGCTTTATACATTAAAGTAGAACAGTCACTGAGTTTTCACTGTGCTCTTTCTAGGTCAACAAATCTTCTCTTAAAGTTGTGGTAGTCTTGGCAGGAGGGAACCAAAGCACTGGCAAACACAGTCTCTAAATATTCTGTTGGTGTCCTGAGTCAGCTGAGGACTCACTATTTCCTGTCTCTGAATTCTTAGAGTGGGACTCCCTGTATGAGCTTCAGGGCAGATTAACTCCATCTTTGAGCCTCAGTTCAGGAGGTGGGCTAGGATGAGACGCACCAAGCCAGATCTGGAAATAGAAAGTGAGAATCTTACTGATCATCAGGGAGGCAGGGGCCAAAGCACTGCTAACGTAGCTAAATACAGATGTTTTACTGTGGACATCTGCTTTGTAAAGAACTGTGAACTTGTTATGGATTTATTTTTATGGGAAACAGAACCATAACTGAGTTCCATTTCACTGTAGTTGTAGGTCTAATATTTTGAGGATTGTAACAATTGTTCCACAAAGGTTGTTCTCAATTGTCAAGGCACATTCATCCAATTCAATATAATTGAACCAAGTAGATTATCATCTTTTTAGCATTCTAAATAGCATGTTTTTCCCAAGGGAAATCTATCAAGCTAACCATCATACTTTGTTGTTGTTTAGTCATTCAGTCGCATCCAACCCTTTTGCAACCCTATGGACTGTAGCCCACCAGGCTGCTCTGTCCATGGCGTTTCCTAGGCATGAGTACTAGTGTGGGTTGCCATTTCCTCCCCCAGGGCATCTTCCGAACCCAGGGATCGGACCTGAGCCTCCTGCATCTCCTACATTAGCAGGCAGATCCTTTACCACTGAGCCACCAGGGAAACCCAGCGATCATACTAGTTAGTACAAATTAGTAGCAAATTCTGAATCTTGAGAAAATATTTGCACTTCTGTAGACTGAAGCTCTCTGATATTTTCCCCCCTAAATTGTTTTACTTTCCCGTGGTCTACAAATTCTTTAATTAATTTTCTAGTCAGAGCCGACTTAGTGACTGAACAACAAAGTTTTAGTGATATTTTTTATTCCTAAGTCACCCGATGATAAGGTTAACTTACAGTAGACGGAATAAAGTTATTTTTGAAACTTTAATTAACTGATCGTTATAATATTATTTTTAAGTGTTCAGCTCCAAAGACGTGGAGAAGATTTGATGGCAAAATAATTGAGTTGGATACACAATTTACCATCAGAGCCAGAGAGCTGCAGAACATCTATAACTGCATCGTGCTGAAGAATGTCGCTCAGGATGAGAGGCTGGATGTACTCTTAACGCTTAAACATACAGTAAAGGTACATTAACTTTCTCTTAGTTTTTGGGTGTCACATCATCAGTAAAAATATTGAATACTAAAATAAATGTTTTCTATTAAGTAATTATAAAGATAATAAATTATTAATCTTATTTTGTCAACAATATATCATTTGGGTACAATTTGGGGAGAATATGGTTTATGCATCAGTACTTATCTAAAAATTCTCAAACTATATGATACATACTAATGTAAATATCACACAGTGAATAGCCTAAATATAAATGTCTCTTTTTGAAATGAATGCAGATATATATATAGCATGAGATTAATGCTCAATAAAACAGCAATTATTGTCCATATATTCTGACACTTGTGATGAAAATTTTATTTTTATCCATTTTAAAGCAGCATTTGTATAAGTATTTTTATTTCTTTTTCCTTATCAGTTATTGATTTAAGGCACATTAAGTAGTTGAGTAAATGGTTCTGATTGGAAGGTCAGTGTCCATAGTTCTTTCACATTACTGCCCATCTTGAAAGCAAAGGCATGAACTCAATTAGGTTATTGGCTGCCTTTACAGAGATGTGTGTCTTGTAACTATGCCTTTGAAGTTAGAGATAGTTAGGAGGAGAAGGAGAAGCAGTAGGTTCAGAGGTAGGAAATAAACATGATATCTCTAGAGGGCAATAAAATGACCAGTTTGGAAAAAAGAGAGTTCAGGTAGGGAGTACAGTAGAAATCCTCTTACCTGATGTAATTAGGACCATTAGCTGGTTAATTAAAAGAGTCAGAGGACAGACTCATAAAAGATAAGTTGTGCATATCTTAATACATTTAACCTAACATAACCACATACACATTTACTGAACGATACTTGATGGAGGATCAAGGCCTTTAAGAATAACTCAAATTCTGATCCTATTTATTGTGGCTGTACAACCTTAGATAAGTTATTGAGTATTTCTGAAACTATTGTTATCTGTAAAGTTAGTTGCTTTGAGGATATAAATGTATACCTGTGTATATACTTATACATACATCTGTATATACAATATAAATAAAATATATAATTTGTATGTCTCAATGTTTACAAATAGGGAGCCCTCAATAAATAAGAAGTATTATTTTGATGACAGTTGCTCATACAGACCAGTGAATCTTGAACTTGAATATACATTAGAATATGTATATGGACAGCTTGAAAGAGATAAAGAATTATATAGAGAAATGGGGAGAGAGAATATGAGAATAAATTAATAGGAATGATATCTAGACCCCATTTCAGAAGAGGTCAGTTGGATCCTCAAGTGTGATAGCAATGTTAAGATTTTTAAAAATCATTCCAGGTCATTGCAATGGGCTCTCAAAGACCACCGATGCAGATCCTTTTGTTAGCCATACCAAGTATGCATTTAAAAAAAAGAAGAACATTATTTTATAATTACTGACTTTACCTTCTGATTCCTTCATTCAAACTATGTTTCTTGTAGTCCCTCTTGGGAAGTTGGAGCAACTTGATTCTATTTTATTACTTCTAAATACTTCTACTTTAATCGCTTAACTCTTATTTGGCCTTTCTTATTCAATCATTTCAATTATTTTATTTAAAATGATTGTGAACTATATAAATATACAGAAATAAACATATCAAGTATATATCTGCAAACGTAAAACTACCAACCCTGTTGCCACCCTCCTGGGCCCAAAACAGGACTTTGTCAGCATCTCCCTTTCTCTTCATATTTTCAATTTACCTTCTCATCCTCTAAAAGTAATTACAATGCTTTCTTTTTCTTTTTTAAAAAAAAATATTGTTTATTTATTTATTTCTAGTTGCTCTGGATCTTTGTTGCTGCACGCAGGCTTTCTCTAGTTGCAGCAAGCAGGGGATACTCTCTAGTTGAGGTGTGAGGCTTCCATTACAGTGACTTCTTTTGTTGAGGAACACAGGCTCTAAGTGCATGGATGTACTTGCTCTGCAATTTGTGGAATCTGTCTGGACCAAGGATCAAGACAGTGTCCCCTGCATTGGCAGGCAGATTCTCAACCACTGGACCACCAGAGAAGTCCCATACTTACTTTCATGGTAGTCATTTCCTTGATTTTTTGTTCATAGTTACCAAACAATAGAATGGGAAAGACTAGAGATCTCTTCAAGAAAACTAGAGATACCAAGGGAACATTTCATGCAAAGATGGGCTCAATAAAGGACAGAAATGGTATGGACCTAATAGAAGCAGAAGATATTAAGAAGAGATGGCAAGAATACACAGAAGAACTGTACAAAAAAGATCTTCATGACCCAGATAATCACGATGGTGTGACCACTCACCTAGAGCCAGACATCCTGGAATGTGAAGTCAAGTGGGCCTTAAGAAGCATCACTAGGAACAAAGCTAGTGGAGGTGATGGAATTCCAGTTGAGCTATTTTAAATCCTAAAAAATGATACTGTGAAAGTGCTGCACTCAATATGTCAGCAAATTTGGAAAACTCAGCAGTGGCCACAGCACTGGAAAAGGTCGGTTATCATTCCAATCCCAAAGACAGGCAATACCAAAGAATGCTCAAACTACCGCACAACTGCACGCATCTCACACGCTAGTAAAGTAATGCTCAAAATTCTCCAAGCCAGACTTCAGCAATATGTGAACCGTGAACTTCCAGATGTTCAAGCTGGTTTTAGAAAAGGCAGAACCAGAGATCAAATTGCCAACATACGCTGGATCATCAAAAAAGCAAGAGAGTTCCAGAAAAACATCTATTTCTGCTTTATTGACTACGCCAAAGCCTTTGACTGTGTGGATCACCATAACCTGTGGAAAATTCTGAAGGAGATGGGAATACCAGACCACCTGACCTGCCTCTTGAGAAAACTATATGCAGGTCAGGAAGCAACAGTTAGAACCAGACATGGAACAACAGACTGGTCCCAAATAGGAAAAGGAGTGTGTCAAAGCTGTATATTGTCACCCTGCTTGTTTAACTTATATGCAGAGTACATCATGAGAAATGCTGGGCTGGAAGAAGCACAAGCTGGAATCAAGATTGCCGGGAGAAATATCAATAACCTCAGATATGCAGATGACACCACCCTTGTGGCAGAAAGTGAAGAAGAACTAAAGAGCCTCTTGATAAAAGTGAAAGAGGAGAGTCAAAAAGTTGGCTTAAAGCTCAACATTCAGAAAACTAAGATCATGGCATCTGGTCCCATCACTTCATGGCAAATAGATGGGGAAACAGTGGAAACAATGGCTGACTTTATTTTTCTGGGCTTCAAAATCACTGCAGATGGTGATTGCAGCCATGAAATTAAGACCCTTACTCCTTGGAAGGAAAGTTATGACCAACCTAGACACAATATTAAGAGGCAGAGATATTACTTTGTCAACAGAGGTCCATCTAGTCAAGGCTATGGTTTTTCCAGTGGTCGTGTATGGATGTGAGAGTTGGACTATGAAGAAAGCTGAGCGCTGAAGAATTGATGCTTTTGATCTGTGGTGTTGGAAAAGACTCTTGAGAGTCCCTTGGACTGCAAGGATATCCAACCAGTCCATCGTAAAGGAGATCAGTCCTGAGTGCTCTTTGGAAGGACTGATGTTGAAGATGAAACTCCAGTACTTTGGCCACCTGATACGAAGAGCTGACTCATTGAAAAGACTTGATGCTGGGAAAGATTAAGGGCAGGAGGAGAAGGGAATGACAGAGGATGAGACGGTTGGATGCCAACTCAATGGACATGAGTTTGGGTAAACTCTGGGAGTTGGTGATGGACAGGGAGGCCTGCCGTGCTGCGGTTCATGGGGTCGCAAAGAGTTGGACATGACTGAGCGACTGAACTGAATTGATACATCTCTAAGTGATATACTGTCATGTTGCTTATTTTTGAATTTTATTTAAATGGAATGAGACAGTAAGTATTATTTTGTGCCTTGCTTCATTTGCTAAACATTAATTTGTAAGATTTAAACTTGTTATTGTATATAGCTCTAGTTAATTCATTTCTGTATAGATAATACTTTATTGTATGAACCAAAAGTGTTAATCGCTCACAGTCACTCAGTTGTATCTGACTCTTTGTGAACCGACCAGGCTTCTCTGTTCATGGAATTCTCCATGCAAGAAAAGTGGAATGGGTAGCCATTCCCTTCTCCATGGGATCTTCCTGACCCAGGGGTTGAACCTATATTGTAGGTGGATTCTTTAATATCTGAGCCACCTACTTTTTCACTTATTTATGTAATCAATTTGTTTATGGATATTTGGTTATTTCTGATTTTGAGCTGGTTTGAACAATGACTCCGTGCACATTTCTTTAAAGCACTTGAGTAGAATTGCTGGGTTGTATATTATGTATATCTTAAATTCTTCTAGATAATGTCAGCTTCTTTTCCAAATTAGTGTTATCCATCTATACTTACTGGATTTCCTGGTGGTTCAGCTGATAAAGAATCCACCTGCAATGCGAGAGACCTGGGTTCAGTCCCTGGGTTGGGAAGATACCCTGAAGGGAACAGCTACCCACTCCAGTATTCTAGCCTGGAAATCCATGGACTATATATGGGGTCGCAATGAGTTGGACATGATTGAGCAACTTTCACTTTCACTTTCATCTCTACTTATATTAGCATACTTTTGGAATCTAGTTTTAGCTTGTTTGGTGATAACTTTAAAAACTAACTTGATGATATTTAGTATTCTACAGAACATATGTTGGTGTATTTTATACAGGAACATGAATGTAAGCTGACTCAGGAAATCCTAGAATTGATTGACAGGGAGGTTGACCTTATGATGAGAGGAGTCAAACATCAGAATCTGGAAGGACTCAGAAAAAGGATTGCAACACTCTTTTTTCATTACATAAAAACACCTCTGTTTAATCCAGAAGTTGCAAGACACCTTAAGGTACTCTACCTTTTTTCCCCCCTGTATTCCTTTATCAGAATTCTATACTATAGTAAAATGAGGTATATTCATATTTTGCTTTGGTACTTTACTAGGGGTCCATGTGGAAGATCATCTTATTGATTAAATTTTCTTTGAATGATATTTTTTATGTTGATAAATGAACCATTTAACGTTTTCTGTTTGTATTTCCAACCTTGAATTCTCTCCTACTCTCTGGATCAAGTGTCCAGCTGAATACTGTACTATATTGAATACCTCACAATCTCTCACACTTTCAAGCTTTTGCACATTCTGTTGCTTCCTCCTGGAATGTTGTCCCTGACTTTGGCTAGCCAGCTCCTCTTTATTTTTTAGGACTCAGTTCACATGTACTCTTCTTCATTAGACCTCAGAGAGAGTTAAACTCTTCATTTCTGAGATTCTACACTCACCTTTGTGTCCCTTTACCACATAGTTATAATTATTACTGAACTGATTCACATAGATATCCTGCAAGAACTTCAAATGTAATATGTATTTGAATTAAATTGCTTTTTCCAACTCCAATATGCTTAGCTGTCTTTGGAGATTTTTCTTTCTAAAAACTTAGCCTTCTTACATTGCAAGACTATATAAAACACCTTTAGTAAATTTTTGAGGGGCTTATTAAAGAGTTTGAAATATTAATAGTGTTGTTCCAATGGTTATTTTTAGAGTAATAATCTCTAATAATTTAAGAAGCTGACCAAACATCTATTCTGCTTAACATAAGCAAAAATCTCAGTAGAAACTTTCAGAAAAAGTAAAATTGTTTAAATTTTTTATTCTTTCTTTTAATGAATTTTTGAAACTCAATTAGATTGCAGGAGAACTTTAAAATATAACAAAAGTTCAAGAGAAAAGTTGACCATCAAATTATTTATCATTGTTCTATTTTTCCAATCTACCTTTTAGTCTTCTATGGACTTACACAATTTTCATATGCTTGCGGTAGTATAATAGAATTCAATGTTCTATCCATTCACATAACATTATACTATTTTATTCACTTTTTAAATTTACCTTTGGTAAAATCCAATGTTTTTGATAAGTTTTGACAAATGCAGTGTTGTGTAATCAACAGCCAATAGCACAGTCAAGATAAAATAGTCTTTTCACCACCCTGAAATTCCCTCATTCTGCTACTTTGTAATCAGTCCTTCCCCTGGATGCCTAACCCTTGACAAACATTCAGCATTTTATTTCTGTAGTTATACCTAACCCTGTCCTGTAAATGGAATCATATGATATGTACAAGCATACCATGTTTTATTGCATTTCACTTTATTGAACTTTGCAGATGCTGTTTTTCTTTCTTTCTTTTTTTAAAACAAATTGAATATTGTGACAGCCCTTCTTTGAGCAAATCTATTGGCATAATTTTTCCAACAGCTTTTGCTCACTTTGTGTCTCTGAGTCACATTTTGGTAATTCTTAGAATGTTTCAGACTTTCTCATGTTTACTATGTTTGTTACAGTGATTTGTGGTCATTGATCTTTGATCTTGCTATTATAACTGTTTTGGGACTTCATAAACCTTGCCCATATAAGACAGCAAATTTAATTGATGTGTGTATTCTGACTGCTCTACCAACTGGTGGTGCTTCCTTCTCTCTTCCTCTCCTCAGACAACCCCTATTCCTTGAGACACAACATTATTGAAATTAGGCAAGTTAATAACCTTATAATAACCTCTAAGGGTTTAAGCAAAAAGAAGAGTTGCACACCTCTCCTTTTAAATCAAAAGCTGGAAATGATTAAACTTAATGAGAATAGGCCAAAAGCTAAGCCTCTTGCACCAGTTAGCCAACTTGTGAATGCAAAGGACAAGTTCTTGCAGGAAATTAAAAGTGCTACTCCAGTGAACACATGAGTGATAAGAAATTGAAACAGCCCTGTTGCTGGTATGGAGAGAGTTTGAGTGGTCTGGATAGAAGATCAGACCTACCATAGTATTTCCATAAGCCAAAGCTTGGTCCAGAGCAAGGCCCTAATGCTCTTCATTTTCTTGAAGGCTGAGAGAGGTAAGAAAGCTGCAGAAGAAAAGTCTGAAGCTCACAGCGGTTGGTTCATGAGATTTAGGGAAAGAAGCTCTCCATAACATACACGTACAAGTGCAAGTGCTCATATAGAAGCAACAAGTTATCCAGAAGATCTTGTCAATATAATTAATGAAGATGGCTACACTACACAATAGATTTTTAATATAGATGAGATGGCCTTATACTGGAAGAAGATGACAGCTAGGACTTTCATAGCTAGAGAGAAGTCAAATTCCTAGCTTCAAAGCCTTAAAGGACAGACTGACTCTCTCGTTAGGGGCTAATGCAGCTGGTGAGTTTAAGTTTAAGCCAGTGCTCATTTACTATTCTGAAAATACTAGGGCCCTTAAGATTTATTACCAAGCTATTCTGCCTGTGCTCTGTAAATGGAACAACAGAGTTTATATAACAGCACATCTTTTTCCAACCATGGTTTAGTTAATGTTAATATTTTAAGCACACTGTTGAGACCTACTGCTCAAAAAAAAAAAAAAAAAAAAGATTCCATTCAAAAGAAAAAGAGAAAAGCAACTAGTAGTATACAAGGAAACTCTTAAGACTGTCAGCTGACTTTTCAACAGAAACTTTGCAGGCCAGAAAGAATTGGCATAATGTATTCAAAGTGAAAAAAGGGGGGAAAAAAACTGCCATCAAGAATACTCTACCTGGCAAGGCTATCATTCAGATTTGAAAGGGAGATAGAGTTTTACTAACAACCAAAACTTAAATAATTCAGCATCACTAAACCACCTGTACAAGAAGTTTTAAAGGACTACTCTAAGCAGAAAAGACTACAGTTAGAAATAAGAAAATTATGAAAGCAAAGGTCTTATTAGTAAAGGCAAACATACAGTAAAGATAGTAGATCAACCTCTTAGACAGCTAGTAGGAAGGTTAAAAGACAAAAGTAGTAAAATCATTTATCCACAATTATCCACATTTATCCACAATACTTATTACAATAAGTAATAAAGGGATACAAAAAACAAAAGATGTAAAATATAATGTCAGAAATATTAAAAATGGCAGTGGTGGCTGGGGGAATAAAAATACAGGGATATTAGAACATGTTTGAACTTAAGGGAACATCAACTTAAAAATGATATATGTTGTTGTATATTAACCTCATGGTAACCACAAGCCAAAAACCTGTAATAGATATACACACAAAAGAGAAAATCCAACCACAACACTAAAGAAAGTCATCTAATCATAAGAGGAAGAGAACAAAAGAAGAAAGGAGCAACAAAAACAATAATAAAAAACTATAAACCAACCAGAAAACAATAAACAAAATGGTTATAAGTACATCCCTATCAATAATTTCTTTAAATGTAAATGGACTAAACGCTCCAAATAGAAGACATAGAATGACCGAATGGATAAAAAAATACAAGAGCCATGTATATATTGCCTACAGGAGACTTTCTTCAGATCTAAAGAGACAGACAGACTAGAGTGAAGGGTTGGAAAAGGGTATTCCATGCAAATGAAAGCAAGAAGGAAACTGGGGTGCATGCTTAGTTGTGCTTAGTTGCTCAGTTGTGTCCGACTCTTTGTGACCCCATGGACTTTAGCCCGCCAGGCTCCTCTGTCCATGGGGATTCTCCAGGCAAGAGTACTGGAGTGGGTTGCCATGCCCTCCTCCAGGGGATCTTCCCAACCCAGGGATCAAACCCAGGTCTCCTCCATTGCAGGCAGATTCTTTAATGTCTGAGCCACCAGGGACAAGATAGACTTTAAAACAGAGACTGTGCTAAGACAAAGAAGGACATTACATAATTATAAAGTGATCAATCCAATAAGAAAATAACAATTGTAAATATATATGTATCAAACCAGGAGTAGCTAAATACATAAAGGAAATGCAACAAACATAAAGGAAAAAATTGACAGTAGCACAATAATAGTAGGCGATTTTAACACCCCACTTCTATCAGTGGACAGATCATTGAAACAGAAAATCAATAAGGAAACAGTGGCCTTATATGACATTTCAGACCAAATATGTATATGAAACATTCCATCCAAAAGCAGTGAAATACACAATCCTTTCAAGTCCTCATGGAACATTCTCCAGTCTAGATTTCATGCTAGGCCACAAAACAAGTCTCAGTAAATTTAAGAAGACTGAAATCTATCAATCATCTTTTCAAACCACAATGGTATGAGAATAGAAAATCAGCTACAAGAAAAAAAAAAAACTGCAAAAAACACAAACATTGGGAGGTTAAGCAATGTGTACTAAATGACCAATGGTTCACTGAATAAATCAAACAAAATTAAAAAAATACCTGGTGACAAATAAAAACGAAAAGACGATGATCCAAAATTAATGAGATGCAGTAAAAGTAGTTCTAAGAAGAACGTTGATAGTGATAAAAACCTACTTCAGGAAATAAGAAAAATGGCAGAATAAGCCACCTAACATTACACCTATGCAAACTAGAAAAAGAAGAACAAACAAAACACAAAATTAGTAGAAGGAAAGAAATAATACAAATCAGAACAGAAATAAATAAAATAGAGATTAATATCAATAAATCTAAGAGCTGGTTCTTTGAAAAGATAAACAACATTGATTAACCTTTAGACAGACTCATCAAGAAAAATTGAGGTACCAAGTCAATAAAATCAGAAATAAAAAAGGAAATAAAGTTACAACCAACACTACAGAAATATAGAGGATTATAAGAGATTATTATGAACAGTTTATACACCAATAAAATGGACAAACTAGAAGAGATAGATAAAATCTTACAAATATATAGTCTCCCAAGAATGAATCTGGAAGAAATAAAAATAATGAACAGACCAATTACCAGTAATGAAATTGGATCAGCAATCAAAAATTCCCAACAAACAAAAGCTCATGACCAGACTGCTTCACAGGAAATGGTGCTAACCATTTAAAGAATTAGCATTTATCCTTCCCAAACTACTCCAAAAAGCTGAAGGGGAAAGAATATTTCCAAACTCACTCTTTGAGGCCAGCATCACCGTGATACTGAAACCAGGCAAAGACATCACAGAAAATTACACACAAATATCACTGATGAACATGCATGCATAAGTCCTCAACAAAAGGCTAGCAAACTGAATTCAACAACACACTAAAAGGATCATGCACCGTGATCAAGAGAGACATCTCTGGGATGCAAGAATGTTTCAACACTGCAAATCAGTGTCATATACCACATTAACAAATAGAATGAAAATTATATGATCATTTCAGTAGATGCAGAAAAAGTTTTGACAGTCTTCATTGTTTATTTGTGATTAAAATTTCTCAACAAAGTGGGTATAGAGGGAACACACCTCAACATAATAAAGGCCATATATGACAAACCTACAGCCAACATCATACTCAATAGTAGAAAGCTGAAAGCATTTCCTCTATCATCAGGAACAAGAAAAGGATACCCACTTTTGCCACTTTTATTCAACATGATATTGGCAGTTCTCACCAAATCATTTTGTCAAATCATTGTGTAGAACATCTGAAACTAACATAATATTGTACATCAACTATATATTTTAATACTTAAAAAATCTAATAAATATAAGACCTTCCACCAGAAAAAAAGAAGACTCAGATAGCATCTTTGAGTAAGAGTACTTTAAATTAGTGTATCAGATGAGGTAATATCCAAAACAACTTGTACAACTCAATAGCAAAATAATTTTAATCCAATTTAAAAATGGGCAAAGGACCTGAACAAACATTTTCCTGAAGAAGACATACAAATAGTTAACATGTATATGAAAAATTGTCACTCATTATCACTAATCATCAGAGAAATGCAAATCAAAACCACAATGAAATATCACCCCCTCAATGTTAAAATGTCTATTATTAAAAGATAACAAGTATTGGCAAGGATTTGGAAAAAAGGGAATCCTTGTGTACTGTTAGTGGAAATGTAATTTGGTACCGCCATTATGGAGGTTCCTCAAAAAATTAGAAATAGAACTACTATATAATGCAGAGTTTCAAAGTTTGAACACTGATGAATATCAACCTAAATTTAGTGTGAAGGTGGAGTGAAATGAGAACACTTGTTTTAATGGGCTTTTATTTATATATAAATTTATATACTGCCTGTAAGAAAAATTAATACAGAATAGCACCAAAAATCTAAATTCTTCTTAAAAAAAGTGTCAAAGGACTTTTTTCCCCTTCTTTTTGGAAGGTTTTCTTACTATTGCAACTCAAAGCCTCTACCTACTCATTTTTTTCAGCCAGTTAATTTTCTAGGTGATTTTACCACATGTATCTAAAAGTTGATGAACAATAGATTTTTAACATTTTGACAGAGTGAATGAAATGACTTGAAATTTAAATTTTGCATAGATTAGAAGTTAGGGAAAAATATAACTTTAAAATTAACCAAATATTTATCTTATTCTAAGATAAGTTAGCCATTAACGTTTGGCCTGGCTATTAAACTTTTCTTTCTTTCTTTCTTTTTTTTTTACTTGTTTAGGTCCCTCAGGACCCATTGAAGTTCTATAAGAAAATTTACTTTTGCCACAGTTGCCAGCTCTATTTGCCTTCTGCAGAGTTTCCTATATCATCCACCTCACACCGCATTTACCAATGCCGTCAGTGCATTAACCTTGACAATGAGAGTCGAAAACGAGAATCATATTTAAAATACAAATGTTTACTTCAACGGCTCTACTGTTCAGAAGCTGATTATGAAGATGATTCTGAAATTGCTTTCCTGATACAGGTATGATGAGTAAATGTTGCCAATCACGGATGAAACCTGTTCATTGATTTTACAGAAAAGATTTCTGCTTTCCCATCCAAGCCTTTTAAAATAATGATTCTTCTTCCTGTGTTTATTCTTTCTGAAGCTTGCCCCTCTGGCAGTCCTAAGTTTATATATGCAGTCTTCTTGATAAAAAGTCATTTCAAGAGCTGTAGCTAATATAGTTTAAATTTTTAAAAAGTTTATAAGCAGTTATTTCATTTACCCCTTTCCCTCTTTTTTTTCACTAAAACAATGAAGTTTTTAATAACACTAAATGAATTGCTTATTCTTTTTCACATCTTAATTTCCTAATTTCTAAAATGGGAATAAAATGATCTGCAAGTAACCCTGAGGATAAGCTGAAAGTTACTAATGAATTTTAGAAAGTACTTAATACCATATAAATGTAAGGTAAAATTAGCATGTTGGAAGAAACACACACTGCTTTCTCTGGATGCAGTCAGGATTTTGAGACTGGTAACATAGTTTGAACAGAGTGAGCAGAGACTGGGCTTCCCTGTTAGCTCAGCTGGTAAAGAATCCACCTGCATTGCAGGAGACCCCGGTTCGATTCTTTGGTCGGGAAGATCCCCTGGAGAAGGGATGGGCTCCCCACTCTAGTATTCTTGGGCTTCCCTAGTGACTCAGCTGGTAAAGAATCCGCCTGCAATGCGGGAGGCCTGGGTTCAATCCCTGGGTTGGGAAGATCCCCTGGAGGAGGGCATGGTAACCCACTCCAGTATTCTTGCCTGGAGAATCCCCATGGACAGAGGAGCCTGGCAGGCTACAGTCCATGGGTCACAAAGAGTCGGATACAACTGAGCGGCCAAGCACAGCCCACACACGTGGGCTCTGAGAGGCTTCCCTGGTGCCTCTGTTGGTAAAGAATCTGCCTACTGTGCAGAAGATCTCCTGCAACGCAGCAGACCCGGGTTTGATCCCTGGATCAGGAAGATCCCCCGGAAATGGCGACCCACTCCAGTACTGTTGCCTGAAAATTTCCATGGACAGAGGAGCCTGGTGGGCTAAGTCCGTGGGGTCCCAAGAGTCAGACACAACTTAGTGACTAAACCACCCTCACCATGTGCACTGAAAACCTCATGAATAATGTTTCCCTTTAAAAGATACACTCAATTTGTTTTCTCAAGGGATATAATAATCTTACAGAAATTTTGTGTTTAGAATAAAATTTTATGTTTAGAATATTTTTATTTTAAAAATATATTTTGACATGCAGCTACAAGATATTCAGTACCTGACAGAGAATATCTGGGCATCCCAGTCTGTGCTCAGTGCTTGGAAGGATCTCAATGATCTGGTCATGGTCAGATGGGATAAGTCTGTGGAATGGTCTCCCTGGAACTGCATTCTTCTTACCAAAGATGAAGGCGCTATTCATCTCAAGCTAAAGAGTATTGAAGAGGTAAGAAAGTCAATCTGTGACCTTAGTTTGATCACTGGAATTATTAGAAGTAACTTGACTGCCTTTTAGGGCTTCCCTGATAGCTTAGCTGGTAAAGAATCCAACCACAATGTGGGAGATCTGGGTTTGATCCCTGGGTTGGGAAGATCCTCTGGAGAAGGGAAAGGTTACCCACTCCAGTATTCTGGCCTGAAGAATTTCATAGACTATATAGTCCATGGAGTCGCAAAGAGGTGGACATGACTGAACAATTTTCACTTTCACTTGACTGCCTTTTACTACATTCCATGCATAATTTGAATAGTTTCATTGGATTAAGCAACAGAGAACCCATGGATAACAGTAACACATACCTGGATGGTATGTATGGCAGAGATTGAAATTTAAAGGAGGTTAAGGCACATAAGAGATAAAGATAAGACATCTGGAAGTCTTACAAGTACCTAACATGAAACCACTACCTCCTAATAATAGCAAGTTCAAGCACATTAGTACCACAGTAAATTTCACAAGAGCTAGGGATATTGTTTAGTTTTTGTGTGTCTATATCTCTAATACTTACAACAGTGTGACAGAGTAGATAATTAATATGTATTTGTTGAATGAATAAATGAACACTATCACCAGATAGGTATTATGGAACCTAGAGTCTGTCCTTTGATTATTCACAGGTCTGCCTAAAAGCACACTAACTTCTCAAATAAGTTCGGTTCATAATTTTGTGTCCTAAATGGCAATCCTACCGATGGGGTGTGGTTCTGAGGCTTAATTTTTCATTTGCTTCCAACTAGCTAGGAGTGGGGAAAGTGCTATAAAAATTAAACACCATTTAATTTCAGTAACTTACAAGATGCAATCTGTAAAACATTTTGATGAACAGAATTGAGGGGTCCCTGATGAGTTCTTAGAAAGCTCTGTTTGCACGAAGTAAACCTATGATCCCAACAGCTGATACTGAATCTCTGCTTCCCACTGATTAAATTGCTGTACTTATTCAATGCAAGATGTCAGCTAAGGGAAAATAAAGAAATGACTTCAAACATAATGGTCGTTTTGAATCGTGCTCTTCCCTGTACATGTTTTTACTGGGGAGGGGTAAGGTGTAAAGAGGAGGAAGTAATTAAATTGTTCGCTTTTTTGAATAATTTTCCAGTAGATGCCAGGATAAGAAAAATTTCACCCTAGGGACTGGAGGAAAGGGTAACAAACTGAAGCCGTGTTAAATATTATATTTAGTGAACTAAGCTGCCCCATAAATATTTAATCACTGGAAGCCTAGCCAATACTAGCAGAATCATTTCATATAGGAGCCATAGTGGAATTGAAGTTCATTCCCAAAGGTGATATTCCACTGCTGCTTCAATTAATGCGCAAACTCCCTTTGTGTATTTAATCAAGTTACTGCAGTATCAAATTAAATGTTTTATTCACATGCGTTTCTAATTTCAGGATCTTATTGAATTTCTGTAAATAGAGCTCCATTTACACTAAGTAAGCCTAGTGTAAATAAAGAAATGACTTCAAACATAATTGTTATTTCAGACAAACTAAAATAAATTGCTGTTTTATGGTTTTGGGCTGGTGTATTCTTTTAAGTATTAATATTCATCCTAGTTAAAGAAGAGTTTATGTCTTGTGGCAAAGTAAAGCGTTTCCAGAATTTCCGAAATACACAGAGCTATTTACTATCAAAGGGCTTCCCAGGAGGCACTAGTGGTAAAGAACCCGCCTGCCAGCCCAGGAGACATAGGAGAGGCAGGTTTAATCCCTGGGTTGGGAAAATCTTCCGCAGGAGGACATGGCAACCCACTCCAGTATTCCTGCCTGGAGAATCCCACGGACAGAGCCTGGAGAGCTACAGTCCATAGCGTCGCAAAGAGTCGGACACTACTGAAGCGACTTAACACACGTTTGCTATCTCATTGAGAAAAAAAGATACTTAAAAGTTAAAATAATCTTGACTCCTAGTCATGACACAAACTGTAGGGAAAGCATGGAGAAAGGCTTCTGTTCTCTGAACTGCGTATGAGGCAGGTCAGTTTCTCACAGTGTGCACATTGGCCAAAGTAGGAAAATGGTGGACTTAAAGTCAGGAGACCGGACCCAGTATTTCCCCATCTGTCACTGAGGATCCACAGGACATTAGGACCCGCCTTCTTTGCTTTGAAAATTTTATAAAAGTTAGCTAAAAACATGGAACTGGCTTAGAGGATTAGAGTGCTATGCTTAGTCGCTCAGTCGGGTCTGACTCTCTGTGAACCCATGGACTGTAGCCTGCCAGGTTCCTCTGTCCATGGGATTCTCCAGGCAAGAGTGCTGGAGTGGATTGCCATTTCCTCCTCCAGGGGATCTTCCTAACCCAGGGATCGAACCCAGGTCTCCCTCATTTCACGGGGTCTCTTTACTGTCTAAGCCACCAGGCAAGTCACAGAGGGTAAGAGTAGCCTTAGCTTTGAATTCTGATTCTATCACTTATGAGTTGCAAGAAGTTGGGCAAGTTTGTTACTGTCTCAATACCCCAGTTTTCTCATATATAACGTGGGGATAATGAATATTGGATTTTTTTCCATATTATATTATTCTTTAAGAGTTACTTATTGTTCCTTTTATTGTATATAATATAATTTGGTATTCTCATCTTTAATGATTGACTGGGCTTTGTTTATGCACTTTGAAAATCTATAAGGTTCTCTACATGTATTGTTTAATGTTGTATTAATATTAATATAACAGAAATGTGTCAGTATTCCTTAAATGAAATATGGGCTAAGAGTGTTGGGAGGAGGTTAGATGAGGGTTGTTTTTTTTTCTACCACACTGTGCAGCATGTGAGATCTTAGTTTCCTGACCAGGGATTGAACCCGTGCCCCCAGGAATGGGAGCATGGAGTGATAACCATTGGAATGCCAGTGAACTCCCTCAGTGAATTTGTCTGTAGAGAAGAATTTTTTTTTATTAAAGTATAGTTGATTTATAACATATAGTTAGTTTCAAGTGTAAAACGTGTTTCAATATTTTTATAGATTATATTCTATTTGAAGTCATTATAAAACAATGGCTATATTGACCTATGCTGTACAATATATTCTTGTTGCTTATCTATGTACACACAGTAGTTTGTGTCTCTTAATCCTCTCTTGCCCCCACACCTTCCTTTTTCCCACTGATAGTCACTCGTTTGTTCTCTGTATCTATGACTTGTTTCTGTTTTGTTTTGTTGTGTATATTTGCTTTATTTTTTAGATTGCACAGGTAAGTGATAATATAAAGTATTTGTCTTTCTCTTTCTGACTTATTTCCCTAAAGCATACTACTTTCTAGGTCCATCTGTGTTGCTAATGGCAGCTTTTCTTTCTTTTTTAATTGAGTATTATTCCATTGTGTATATATGTATACATACCCTAGAGAGGAAACCTTAAAATGAGCCCAGGATACTTTCTGCTTTCTGTAAGAATGCTATGTCCTCTGGTTCCTTTTCTCCAGGGCTTTCTTTACCTTAACTTGACACTGTGGAAGCATCTTTAGTAAGGAGATAGCTGACCTTTCAGAAAACAAATTTTAGGAGGAGGTACAGGTAGTATTTGTGATTTGGTTGAAAAGAAGAGTCAGGTAAAATTAATAAAGAGAATAGATGATGTTTGTTAATTCAACCAGAATCTGCTTTTGAATCTGAGGGTTACTGTGATAAGTGCTTGGGGAAAAACAGAGAAATCTAATGGACACAATTCTTGATCATTTCAGTTGCATTTGAACTTAGCTGTAAATAACAAATTAAGCAATTTGCAAGCAAGTTAATTTAACAAATTAACCAAATATGGGGTTGCTTTTCTCATATAACAGGAATGCAGAGTTTGGAAATGACAGGGTGGTATGGTAGCTCTACAACGTTCTCAAAAATCCAGGTCCTCTAACTTCTTCCACAGCCGTATTTAAACTTTGGCTTTAATCATAATGATCGTGTACTCTTAGAGATAGATAGCTACTTTATCTCCTGCATTATACCCACCTCCGAGATACAGCAAAAGCCTAAAGGTACTTGACAGGTGAGGCTTCCCACTCCCAAAGAGCTTCCCTGTAAGCTTTATCCAGTGACTTCTTTTTAAAAAATACACACACACACAAAAAAATAATAAAATAAAAAATGTACACATGTACATGTGTGTGTATATATATATTCACATATATATATTTCTGCCATGTATATATATATGTGTGTGTATGTATATATGCATATATATATATACATACACATATACATGAAAGTGAAAGTCGCTCAGTCATGTCCGACTCTTTGCAACCCCATGGACTATACAGTCCATGGAATTCTCTAGGCCAGAATACTGGAGTGGGTAGCCTTTCCCTTTTCCAGTGGATTTTCCTGACCCAGGGATCAAACCTAGGTCTCCCACATTGTAGGCAGATTTTTTTACTAGCTGATTCACCAGGGAAGCCCAAGAATACTAGAGTGGGAAGCCTATCCCTTCTCCAGTGGATCTCCCCAATCCAGGAATCCAACCTGGGTCTCCTGCATTGCAGGCAGATTCTTTACCAACTGAGCTCTCAAGGAATGCCAGAAACTTGTCATGTGATCAACCCTAGCTATAATAAAGGCTAAGAAAGCCGAGCATGTCACAGAATACAAAATCGGGCCCCTGTGTAAAATCAGGCCTCTAAATATGAATGGAAGAGAGAATGAATATTAGGTTGGCAACTTGCAGTGTGCCCCTTTTATTAGAAAACAGATGTTTTCTTTGCCTGTAATGTGGCAGAGCTACCTAACAGAGAAAGTTCAAAGTGCTGTTACAGCTGTGGAGAGACAGGAAGTGTAAATATTAGTTAATAACAAAGAAAAATGGAAAGGCACAAAAATTTGTTAAAGGCATGAAGATTATTTTCTGTTTAGAAGACAGAAGAGGAATAGTGCAGGAGCTCATGTCTGTGATCGTAAAAGGTGACAGAAAAGAAGTTTACATGGTCACAGCACCACTGTTTATTTATTTAATTTTTGTTTTATTATTGGAGAAAAGTTGCTTTACAATGTTGTATTAGTTTCTGCTGTACATTGTGATCTTTATTTTGAACTCTGGAGATGTAGAGGGAAGGACAAATTTTAGAAAAAAATTCAAGTTGGTAATTGTATCAGTATTGAAATAGATTTAAAGAGAACCATGGTGACAAGAGCATTCACACAAAAATATTGATTGACTGTTTACCTAAGGTGACCAGAGACACATGTATGAAAAAGACCCAGTTTGAATCTTTAAGGAGTCTTCTTTATTATCATGGAAGAGACTTGCAAGTAGATAGTGAAGTCCAAGGCAGAATGAATTAAATATTACATTTAAAAATATATGAAAGTGCTTGCAGGTATGGAAGAAGGAGGAGTTAGTTTGGACTCAGTTCAGAGGGAAAATCTAGAAAGACTTCCAGATTTAAATATCAAAAGCTGAGCCCTGTAAAATGATGGACAAAGTGAGGGGAAAAAAAGTTTGCTGAGCTGAAAGAACTGACAAGCAAAGGCACTGAGGCATAAAAGTGTTTTTGTTTGGCAAGATTTATCTGTGACATTTAATACAATCTGATTTTTTTTCTTTTCAGGGATATGAACCCTTGTTTATTCACAAGATCAAACACAAACACTTCCTGGCTAAGAACTATTTTTCTCAAATTCCGCTACTGGCTTCATTTTTAGTTGATGATGGTGAAGTAGAGGAAATCAGAAAGAAGCATCAGTCAGAACCAACAACTAAGATTTTAGAAGTCCAGAGGCCTGGTCCTTAGAAGATCCAGGACTCTTTGTTTGATGATCATAATTTTTGTCCACTGTTAATAGAGTAATACAGAGGTCACACAACACAGTAGAATTTTATCCTTTTATTGATTTTAATTGTTATCCTGTCATAAGTTTTATGGCGAAAACATCCTCAATTGCTTTATTGTTAGAGAGTGTGAAATTTAAATATAATTTTGTTACTGAAATTAACAAAGAGAACATTTTTTTTTTTTTACTTTTTCTACATTAATTTATTTAAAATTTCATGTACCTCATATCAGAGGTAAATCAATAGACAAACATTCCGAGAAGGGCAAGTAGAGGACTGTGAGCATTCCCCTGTTGCCCTGGAGTAAGGCGTCTGACTATATAGCACATGCTCACAGTGACGGGAGGCTGGTGGAGTACAAATGAGGTGGGGAGCAACCAGAGCCGTTGGGTCCTACATGGAGAAGGGCAGACCTCAATTTAGGGCTAGGAAGAGAACCACAAAGAGTGAAAAAGATAGGCTCAACAGCAGAGAGACTTTCCTTAATACAGTCAGGTCTTCTGGTAAATTCTTTTCCATCTCGCTGAAACTACAGCTCTCTTTTGACACAAACGTCCAAATATCCACAGCAGAAGGCGCGGGAGATGGTGTCAGGCTGGAGGGCAGTCAGCGGGGAAGAAGTTCAGTTGTGGCCTGCTATTACAGAACCCTGGCCTCGGGATACCTGAAAGCAACTAGCTAAGAAATTCATTCCCCTGCCTTTGAAGTAAAGTATCTGCATTCCTCTAGTTTATTACCTGATGAGCTCACCTCCCCTAGCCCACTAACAAATGAAAAACCACAGAAGGGGTTTCCTTCCTTCTCCTTCAGGAGGACTGTATATATTGATAAAGGCCTAAACAACAGAACAGAACAAAGTGTTATATCCCACTATCACAAAAACAAGCTGATGAAGAAAGGATAGTCACCATATATGCAAAGATTCAAAAGTCAAAAAGAGATCCTTTTGAGGAGTGAAAACACATATTTATTTAACAAATCTCTTGACTATGTTAAGGACATTTTATAGCATTTTTCATCCTTTGGGAAAAATACTAGGAAAAATTACTATTACTTAAATAATTACAATAAATAAATAGGTACAATAAAATAGTTGCTGAATTGCAAAAACAACACACTGATGGCAATGAAGAACAGATCTGGTACTTGAAAGCTAAAACTAACACGGAAATTGGGTGATTTAGCATAAGATCGTCCCCTGGAATTCAGAGGAAAATTCCGAGAAATGAAGTAGATGAGCAAAACAATAAGTTTAACAGATTTTTTTTGTCCACCCTAGAAATAGCGTAAGCCTAAAATGGAATATAGAAGGAGAAACAATTAACAAAGGTTTAAAACTGATTTCCCTAACTAAAAAGACATAAATCCTTAGGCTGTATAAAGTGTCTACCAAGAACTGAGAAAATTAATATAGAGACACACATAGACACAACTTCATGACATTTCTGGATTTCAAAAGTTTTGGACAAACTCTATAAACATTCAAGTTGGAGAGGAAAAACCACGCACGCACACACATGCGCGCACACATGCACACACACGCACACACACACACACGCACACACACGCACACGCACACACACGCACACACACGCGCACACACATGCACACACACGCGCGCGCACACACGTGCACACACACACACGCATGCACACACGCGCGCACACACACACGCATGCACACACACACACGCACACATTCAAAGTCAGTGACAACAGCATTAGATTTATCTTCCCCAACACTAAATGCCAGAACGTAAAGGTAGAACATTTCTACTGAAGAATTTTGAATTTTAAGTGTAAAAAAATGATCTGAGAGTTTCACTTTCAAGACAATTTTTTTTGGGGGGGGGTGTGAAAACAACAGAAAGACATTGTTAGGCAGGAAGAATCTGTGTGGACTCATTCTGTACTCCAGCTGACCTT
Organism: Dama dama; assembly: GCF_033118175.1. Lineage (NCBI taxonomy): Eukaryota > Metazoa > Chordata > Mammalia > Artiodactyla > Cervidae > Dama > Dama dama. The sequence continues at coordinate 83,645,667 of NC_083698.1, read as the reverse complement.
GACACTGGAAGAATGACCTGGGCATGATAGTCTGTATGAGAAATGGCGGTGAGCACTAAAATTTCAAGATTCTTTCTAAAGGATCATCACTTGAATGGTTATGGAACAATGTTATGAACACAAATAATTTTTCAAAAAAAAAGTCTCTACTGCAAAAAACAAAAATCTGAATCAAAAACAACAAAAATACCCTGAGTGTTCTAACTAAATTCTGTTGTAGGAAGATCCAGGAGGATAAAGTGTTCCAGATCTTTTCAAGGGGGGATGAGCAAATGGATAAGTAGGTAGGAAAGAAGATATTCAAATATGTAGTTAAAAAATTTAAAGGCAACTCCTAGCAGAATGAAAATGGATTGATAAACCCCACATTTCTAGAGAGACAAGGGAACAGCAGCAAACAAGAGAACTATTGTGAAATAAAGAGGTTTTGTGTGTATGTTTGTCTTTTGGGTTAAGAGGAAGGAGGTATACATGAGAGAAAAACAAGATTAAAAATATTACAGTGCGAAAAAAAAAGTCACAGTGCATAAATTTGAATGGGTTAAAATTCTAGTAAACGACAGTTATTCTCATGTGGTATCAAAGGAGTGTATTACAAGTTATGTGCCAGATATGTATCCCCAATGAGATAGCATTTAAGGATATTTAGCAACACTATATCAGTCATATGCAAATAGACACCTTCTATAACTCCAAAATAATTGGTGGCAATATTCATATCAAGGATGAAATTGAGAAGTAAAATAGCGGAGCAAAAGAAGTTATTTTGGTAAATTGTTTTTCACAATATAAATTCATAATCTCTACATTAGGTATGAAAGTAGGTTTAAAACAAAAAGTCAATTGGGAAACAATTTTCTACAGGTTTTTAACGTTTCTGCTTGTCTTTTGAGTAGAGGTACTTAGTTCTTTTTTCCCAAGGATATTTGTACAACAAGCATCTTAGAAGACAGAGATAGTGTTTGCTGTTCCCTGTAAAAGACTCAGCATCTCTTAGCCCACGTTCTCAGCCTGTAAAGCAGCTCACTGCGTGCATGTGTCACCCTGAGGGAATTGGGGCAAAAGGCTGATATTCTGGCTGCTGTTGTTTCTGTGAACAATAAATTGTGCTTTTTCTCTGACCCAGGAGTTTCATGTCTTCTCCTATCATTTATGAACTTGCAGCACCAAACTTGTTAGCTTGCAGTTAGGGTAACATTTCAGATACTTCACAATTCTTGACTCAGAAAACCTTCAAAATGAAAAAAGAGAGAAATGAGTCAAGAAGTAGAAAAAACTGTTTCTCTCGTCTTTCCAGGAACACTGGGTGGTGATGGCAATTCTCCAACCATTTGAAGTGAGGCAGGATTATGTAACAATGCTTTTGCTCTATGTAATTTAGGTAGATTATCTCCTGTCACTTTTGAGCAATGAAGGAATGAAAGATTCTGATTCTACGAGATATTCTTTTTCTAATATATATAAAAAGAATGAACACTCCCCACCTCATGAGACCAGCGTATCCCTGATATCAAAATTGGACAAGGATGGTACAAGAAAGAAAACGATAGGCCAATTTCACTCTGAGTATAGATGCAAAAATCCTAAACAAAACATTAACAAACCAAATCCAAAAAATGTATTAAAAGATAATAGTATTTGGTTTCCCTGGATAGTCTTCATGTGCCTCTTCAGCTCTTCCCTCCTTCCTTCCCTTCTCAGCTTTGTACCCTTAGAGGCTGATCTTTATGCACTGCTTCAATGAGTGCATAATATCACTTAGTAGGATTTGATCAATAGGAAGCATCAGAAGGAAGTTTGAGGTCTGAGAGAAAGAGGTTGGGATATTTATTCTGCTGGCTCTTGGTCAGTTGTTGGCAACTGACTTCTTTTATCAGCCCAAGATGCCAGCTCCAGTTGGATGGCCAATTCTCCTATTCTACAACTCTCTTTGAGTTCTGGGGATCATTCCTTCTTTTTACTTCTTTAGCTTATGGGTCATAATGACGTTCTTTAGTATCTAGGTTAAGGTGCTTCACTTTTTTTATTTCCTTAAACCAAGTCAGCTTTGTAAATAGTCCTTTTACTAAGTACTTCTCAAATTAGCCAGTTTGAATCTGCCAACAGGTTCCTTCTGGACCTTGAACAAAACAGTAATTGGTACTAGTTGTAGTCCCAGCAAATGGATTTTAAAATGTAATCCTAGGCTTGGGCTGCTCACAGGTTTGAGGAGCATGAAGGTACTCTCCATATAGGAAATGGTACACTAGTAATATGCGGAGTATATAGAATATATGTGGAGTATATAGAATATGCAGAGTATATAGAATATATAGAATATGCAGACTATAAAGCTGAGCACCAAAGAATTGATGCTTTTGAACTGTGGTGTTGGAGAAGACTCTTGAGAGTCCCTTGGACTGCAAGGAGATCCAACCAGTCAATCCTAAAAGAAATCAGTCCTAAATATTCATTGGAAGGACTGAGGCTGAAGCTGAAACTCCATTACTTTGCCACCTGATGTGAAGAACTAACACATTTGAAAAGACCCTGATGCTGGGGAAGATTGAAGGTGGGAAAAGAAGGGGATGACAGAGGATGAGATGGTTGGATGGCATCACCGACTCAATGGACATGAGTTTGAGCAAGCTCCAGGAGTTGGTGATGGACAGGGAGGCCTGGCATGCTGCAGTCCATGGGATCACCAAGAGTTGGACACAGCTGAGCGACTGAACTGAACTGAATATGTGGAGTGCAATAACATCGTGATTTCTTAGTGCATCATCAGTGGAGGCATGGAACGGGGTGAAGATGGAAGATAAGCTTAGGGAGGTCAAATGGCTGAGGCAATTAGTTTGATGACAAAGATTGTGTCATAAGATGGTCTTTCTTACACTAGAGAGAATCCATAAAGAAAAGGGTATATTGAAAATCTTGAATGTCCAACACAGACCCAGACAGAAATTTGGAATGCCCTTAAGAAAACTCTAAAGAAATTATCTCCTGTATATAGAAAGAAGAGATGGCTAAGGATTAAGTCTGGAAGCTGATTGTAAGGTGTGTAGAGTTGTCACTTAGATGTGCACCTAGGTTAGATTTCCTGCTGAGGTAGGTATACTAGTGAGGAAGAAAAAGGTGTGGTCTGGTATGAGTTAGCCTGTACTGTACGCCGAAAGAGTTGCAGGATTGTGTCAGTTCTTACTTAGAGCCAGGGGAGTCCATACAAGAATTTTTGTAAAGGTATGAGACTAAAAAGGGTAAAACACAAGATTGAATCAAGCCAAATTGAAGTTCTCGCCTAGAATTCAGGATTTAATGTATTGGCTTGAAGCCCTGAGAATTGCTGGATATGTTACCTGGAGCCTAAACTCAAAAGTAGCCTCTATCAGTGAGTTTGAAATGCCTGAACTTCCCTGGAAACATTACTCAGGAAGATGAGTTGCAGTGTTATGTGCAGCTTTCGTAGACACTTCTCAAAGGTGTCTACAGTTCACAAAAAGAGGAGCTTCACCAAGGGTTTAAGAAATACGAACATAAGTGCATTACTAGCATCCTTGGAAAATTTGTGGTGGCTGTTCCATGAAAACTGGAGATGACAGTGGTGGCTGCAGTGATATCTGACAGCCTGATTTAAAGGGAATAATGCAATCCCCAGTGCTAGAAGCCAGGTTGAAACTTAACCATCAGGAAAATAGTGGTCAGAGTTATAATAAGAACCCTAGGGGCAGAGTCCCTGCAGGGATTTATAACAATGGTTAATTGGTAATCAGATCTACAGGCATGAAATGGACAGCTGCATTATTGAATAGTTTCTTAGGGAGTCTGTAACAAATTACCATAAATTAGGTAGTTTAAAGCAACAGGTATTTCTTCTCTCATAGTTCTGGAGGCCAGAGGCCTGAAACAAGGTGTAAGATGAGCCTCTTTCTCTCTGTGTGTCCTATGGGAGAATTCCTCATCGTCTCTTCTGGCTTCTGCTGGCTCCAGGCATTTTTTGGCTGTTTTGACCACATCACTCCAATTTATGCCTGTGTTGTCACCTTGCCGTATCCTCTTTGCGTGTTTGTGTCTTCTCTCCTGTCTCTTATCAGGACACCTGTCATTGGGTTAAGATCCTACCTGGCTGATCTGGGATGATCTCATCTCAAGATTCTTCACATCAGCACATGATCACATCTGGAAATATTCTTTGCTCAAATAAAGTCACATTTACTTGGTTTTAGGAACCACCATTCAATCCACTATAGCAGCCTACTATGGTTCCATTTGACATATATGAGCAGAAAAAAAGCAGAGCAAAAACCTAGTTCTGAAGGGCAGAAAAAATTTTATTTAAGGTACAGTAGTGAGGTATCATGGACTCTTACAGAGCTCTCAAACTATTTCACAGTTAAAGAGGCATATTAAAAATTTTAAGAGTTGAGCAAAAAAAAAAAAAAAAAAAAGAATGAAAAAATAATGTAGTGGATGCTTTTGGCTTGAGAAAAATGTATATCCTGTTGGAGAATATAGTCTGTAGATATCCATTATATTCAGGTGATTGAGGGTGGTGATGAATTCAATTATGTCCTTACTGAATTGCTGCCTACTGGATCTATTTATAATAGAGGGGTATTGAAGTCTCCAACTGTGAAAGTGTATTCATCTATTTCTTCTTGCAGTTCTATCAGTTTTTGACTCAGGCAATTTGAGGCTCTGTTGTTAGGTGCATACACGTTAAGGATTGTTATGTCCTCTTGGATAACTGACCCTTTATCATTATGTAATGCCACTCGTTATGGGGCTTCCCAACTGGTGCAGTGGTAAAGAGTCTGCCTGCAACGCAGGAGACACAGGCAGACAAGGGCTCCATCCTTGGGTCGGGAAGATCCCTTGAAGTAGGAAATGGCAACCCACTCCTGTATTCTTGCCTGAATCCCATGGACAGAAGAGCCTGGCAGGCTGCAGTCCATGTGGTCGCAGAGTCAGACACAACTGAGCGCACATGTATGCACGCACACACACAATGCCGCTCTCTATCCCTGCACTTTCCTTGTTCTGATGTCTGCTTGATCTGAAATTAATGTAGCTACTCATGCTCTCTTTTGATTAGTATTAGTATAGAGTATTTCTTTCCACTCATTTACTTTTCATCTGTATTAAAATTCTCTGAAGTGAGTTTTATGCAGGTGAGTTTTATGAATCCGCCTGCAATGTGGGAGAACTGCGATCCCTGTATTGGGAAGATCCCCTGGAGAAGGGAATGGCTACCAACTCCAGTGTTCTGGACTGGAGAATTCCATGGACAGAGGAGCCTGGCAGAGGAGCCAGTCCATGGGGTTGCAAAGAGTCGGACATAACTGAGCAGCTTTCACTTTCACTTTATGGAGGCAGCATATAGGTGGGTATTGTTTGATGATACACCTTGACAATCTCTGTTTTTTAATTGGTACATTTAAACCAGACTATTTAAACCAGTGACTTTCAAAGTGATAGTTAATATAGCTGGAGTAATTTTAATATCTTTCATGTTTGTTACTACTTTCTTTCTGTTACACAAGTTCTTTGTTCTTAGTCTGTTTTCGGTTCTTTTTCTGCTGTTTTTTATTTTAACTTAGTATTTTATAGGAATCTATTGTCTCTCCTTTCTTAGTTATATTTACTCTAATATTCTTATGGCCTCATCAGATACACTTATTTTTAAAATTTTCTCATAGTTCCCATGTTATTTAGTGGTTGACTTCCCTGGTGGTTCAGGTGGCAAAGATTCCGCCTTCAATGCGGGAAACCCAGGTTCGATCCCCGGGTTGGGAAGATCCCCTGGAGAAGGCAATGGCTACCCACTCCAGTACTCCCGCATGGAAAATTTCATGGACAAGAGGAGCCTGACGGGCTACACTCCATGGGATTGCAAAGAGTCATACATGACTGAGTAACAAACCTTTTCACACTTTAGTGATTACCCTGGAGTTTGCAATATACCTTTACAACTAATTTGAGGCCACTTTCAAATACTACTGTACCACTTCACAGGTAGTCGCAGTGATTTATAACAAAATAATCCTAATTCCTCCCTTCCATCCCTTGTATTGAGGCTGTCATTTGTTTCCCTTATGTAAGTATACATAAGCATATATATGTGCATATAGTCAATACATTTTGCTAATTAATCTTAATTAATCTAACAAATTTATCTGTTAGATTAAGAACAAGAAAAACAAAAGTTTTGATTTTATCTGCACTTGTTATAGTGTTTTTACCTCTAGCATTTCGTTTTGGTTCTCTCTTAGGATTTCCATCTTTCTCTTTACATTGCCCATCAATTCGTGCGTATTGTCTGCTTTATCCACTAGAGCCCTTAGCATATTAATCAGAGCTGTGTTAGGTTCCTGGTCTCATAATTCCAATATCCCTGCCATATCCGGGTCTGGTTTTGATGCGTGCTCTATCTCTTCAGACTGTGTTTTTTGTCTTTTAGTGTGTGCTGTAATTTTTTTTTTTTAGTAACAAGGCACTAGTTGGGTAAAAAGAACTGTAATGTGGGTCTTCAGTCATGTGGTGGTAAGGTGTGGGGGGAGGGGACGTATTCTCTAGCTCCATGACTGAGTGTCAGTCTTTTAGTGAGTCTGGTTTGTGACTTCACAGGTACTCACTGGTTTTGGTTTTTCTTTCTCAGTGGGACAGGATGGACTAGAGTGAGATGAAGTTGGGCATTTCCCTTCTCCCAGGTCAGTTAGGCTCTGATAAAGTCCTAGTAGCTTTGTCTCTGGTCAGTTTCCCTGGAGGGCAGACTATGTTCAGAGGAACAGGATAATCTGGCATATTTTGACATGATTCGTTTCCCCATGCAGCTTTCTAGAAGCATGGGGGCATTTTTCTCTGGTGTTCACTGTGAGAATCTTGTAAAGCTCCAGGAAATAAAACTTACAAAAAGGTGGATATCTCTGATGATTTGGTCCCATGGATTTTCTGTCTCTCAGACAGGGTCCACACTGAGCCTCTAGCAATTCATCAATTACAATTCAGGGTCCCTCTCCAGGCACTGGTTCCCACAGAAGCTTCTGCTCCAATAGGTTGTAATTCTATTTGTCTGTCATTCTCTCCAACATTGGGGGTAGGGGTTCATCCTGTGACCTTACTTTTCTTACAGATCTAAGAAGAGCTGTTGATTTTTCAGTTTGTTTAGCTTTTTACTTGTTAGGGCAGAATGGTGACTTCTAAGCTTTCACATGCTGCACTGGAAATTAGAAGTCCCCTGGATGCTCTTGACTTGGAGAGAATTCTGATAATCCTTTTACCAACTTAAATTTAATGCACTGTCAATATTTCAAAACATTTCTTATACAACATTTGATGCACATAAAAATAGATTAAAATATTATCCATGAATGTTAACTTAAAAAATATATACTTGTACTCAACTTTCAATCTTAATGGTTCAAAGGAAATATTTTCATATTTTAAAATATTTTTATTCATAAACATGTATTTATATAATCAGGAAAGGAAAATATATGAATTATGAACCTCTTAAACATGAGCAGTTTGTGATAATTACAAAGCCTCAAAATCTGCTTTTCATAGGATCTTGTAGACAGCTGTTGCAAGATGTTTGTGAAATGTAAACTGAATTTGAATTTCTTCTCTCCCACATACAATTCAGAATTAAATTATAACCTTAAGAAATACATGCAAAGAGTGATTCTTCTCAGATTCTAGAGAGTTGACATTTTTACATCGTGTCAAAGCTGACGTAAGAGTATATCAAAACTGAATTCAGCAATGTTTAATCACTGCTGGAGAAGGGGACAACACAGGATGAGATGGTTGGATGGCATCACTGACTCGATGGACATGGGTTTGGGTATACACCGGGAGTTGGTGATGGACAGGGAGGCCTGGCGGGCTGCGATTCATGGGGTCACAGAGTCGGACATGACTGAGCGACTGAACCAAACTGAATATAAGTTTTGTACAACTCAGAAGTCTGTGTTTTTTCTGACTCTCCAACAAAATGATATCCTGGAGTTTGGCATTTCACATCAGTATTGGATTTGTGAATTGAATTAGGTATAAGAACAAGTAATTGAAAGAAGGAAATTGGGTTATTTTTTCCTAAGAGCTCTTCAAATTGTTCTCGTCTCTACTTATAAGCCTATCTCCCTTTGATAGAATGCCTTTTCATGTGCTAGATATTCCCCAGTTTTCTTTTCTACCTTCACTTCCCTGCTTCTGCTTATTCCAATCCTATGTTATCTTTCAAGTTCAGCCCAACTGTACTTCATTCATTTAGTTACTCATTTATTCAACATTTACTTCTTGAGTTTAATATGGGCTAGTTATTATGCCTTGGGGCCATATGTCAAGTAAAACAGTATGCTGGTAGGAAACACACGATATTAGGTTTACCCTTCAGTGACTGGTCATTTTCTTAGTGCCCTACCTGGTTATTAACGTACAATAGTGACATGGCGCAGTGGGCATTTGTCCAAAGCCATTGTATCTTAGTTCGGTCCAAGTGTCATCCCTTGTCCTCACTATTTCCTTTTAATGTACATGAAAGTGGTTCAAAAGAGAATAGAACTCTATCTTCTGGAGGTGAAGTTTTCAGGCGTAGAAAATGTGAACAGCTACCGCTGAGATCTTGCAGCTATGAACTGTACAAGTGTTCAAGAAGTTATTATGAACTCTCGGTGGCACTTACTCAGAAAAAACTTCCCCAACTTCACAGGAGCTTTATCTGCAGATGGATTGCTCTGTCTCTCCTCCCACTCAGCTTGGCTTCCTGCTAATGCTTCTGTTTGGCAGCTCCCAATGGTCTTCCTAACCTGCATTTATCTTTCCGAAATTAGAGGCAGCTGGGCAATTTTAGGAAGACAACAACTCGCTAATTCTCTCTTTTCTAATTTGTAAAGCCAGTAATTCTCTCAAACTTCAGGAGGCTCTGAAACAAAGCACTGCATGTGGTCTTAAACTTTTTAGGCTTTATTAGTTTACAAATATTCTCTAACAATGTAAAAGTTTTAAAAATACCGATTATTAGAATAAAATGTTATATATGGTGACAGCTCTATTCTCTTACTTGTTCTTAAATTGATATGAATAAAACTGACTGGAGTTGGTTTCCCAGTGTAAGAAACTAATTTCTGTCCACAAAGGTCCATCTGGTCAAGGCTATGGTTTTTCCAGTGTTCATGTGTGGATGTGAGAGTTGGACTATAAAGAAAGCTAGCTGAGAGCAGAAGAATTGATGCTTTTGAACTGTGGTGTTGGAGAAGACTCTTGAGAGTCCCTTGGACTGCAAGGAGATCCAACCAGTCCATCCTAAAGGAGATCAGTCCTGGGTGTTCATTGGAAGGACTGATGCTGAAGCTGAAACTCCAATACTTCGGCCACCTGATGCGAAGCTGACTCATTTGATAAGACCCTGATGTTGGGAAAGATTGAGGGCAGGAGGAGAAGGGGGCAACAGAGGATGAGATGGTTAGATGGCATCACTGACTCAATGGACATGAGTTTGGGTAAACTCCGGGAGTTGGTGATGGACAGGGAGGCCTGGCGTGCTGCAGTTCACGGGGTCGCAAAGAGTCGGACACAACTGAGCAACTGAACTGAACTGAACTGATGCACAGCAAGTAGCCAGAAAAAGATCTTTGAGTTGAAAAAAATTGAAGTTGCTTTCTAATAAAGAATTTAAAAATGCTTATTTGCTTACAAAATCCCCACCATTTTTATATTAACAATATATTTTTGTAATTGTTTTCTTTGGACGAAATTCCAAAGATACTATTTTTAGCACAATTTTATGTCTGCTATTTTTTCCAGCTTTTTAATTGACATTATTATTTGACCTAACTCACTTTGATCTGCCATTTAAACCATCTTTTCCTTGTGAATAACTCTTAAGGATAAACTTTCTTATGTAGGCCAAAATGCCACATAGTCTTCAGGTTTCCTCTATGAGTTATGGAAGTGCAGAAAAGGAAAGCGGACTGGGGTATTGGACACATCAGAGCTGTACTTTGTTTTAAAAACATCAACATGCTAATAAAAGTGTTATGATAAAAGCTAGCAAAAAAACTTTTTGTAAAAGCAAAAACTATATTTTAAAAGACATAAATCTGGCAACCTCTGATTCATGAAAAGGATCCCAAATCCCCCAATACCTATAGTTACAATTTCTATTTGCAATGACTTAAGTGTACATAAGAAATTATGCTATTTTACTGCATCATTTTATTGTTGAGGTAAAATTTGTAAGCAGTGAAATATGTGGATCCCAAATGTATTATTCAATGGATTTCAAAAAATATATACACCTATGTATACAATAAGACCATCAAATTATAAAACATTTATGTTACCTCAGAAAGTACTTTTGTAACTTTATAGGCAGTTCCTACCCACCATAGACTATCACTTGTCTGATTTCAATCATCCAATAATAGCATTGCCAGTTCTTTGGTTTTATAAAAAACTCTTGTGCTTAGCTTCTTGTTGCTCAATATGACATTTCCAAGATTCACTGATGGATGTCTCAGCAGCTTGTTGATATTTATTGTTGAGTGATATTTTATTTGGATTGTTTCCAGTGGGTTTTTTTTTTTTTGGCTGTTACAAATAAGCTCCTATGAACTTTCTTTTATCAAGTCTTTTAAGAGACATATATTCTCATTTCTATTGACTAAATACAAAGAATTTAAATTGTTGGGTTGTCGGCTACATGTATCTTTGACTTTAGCAGAAAATGCTAATTGATTTTCCAAATTGGTTGTATTATTTTATACCCCCACTAACAACATACAAGAATTTTCTTTGCTCAGCATCCTCACCAGCAGTTGGTGGTGGTGGCTTTTTTGTCATGTTCCTGGAGGTAGGTGACATCTCATTGTAATTTTAATTTGCATTTCCATGATGGCTAATGATGTTGAACAGTTCTTGGGTTCATATTGATCACTTCTTATGTGTTCTATTGGAATATGTATTTTTAAGTGTTTTGCCCACTCTTTAACTGAATTGTTTTTCTTATTATTTAAGTGTAAATTTTTTTATAAATTCTGAATACAGGTCCTTTGTTAGATATATGTATTTTGGATATTTTCTCCTAGTTCATGGCTCTCTGTTTAATTTTATTAATGGTGTCTTTTCACAAGTAACAGTTTGCAACTTGTTAAAATCCAACTGAGCAATTGTTTCTCTGGCAGTCTATACTTTTTGTTTCCTCTCTAAGAAAAGTTTTCCTTCCCCAAAGTTGATATTACTGATATTGATATTATTGATACATTGATACTGATATACAATATTGATATTATTTCCTTCTACTTTCTAGTTTAAGCTTTATAGTTAGGTCCTTGATCCATCTTGAATTAATTTCTGGACATTATGTGAGAAAAGGACTGATTAAAATTTCTTTAAAAAAATTTTTTTTTATTTTCAATTTCTTCTTTTGAAATTACAAAGCAAATTTATTTTATATAAAGTTAACTCGTGCCTGTGATGAAAAATATTCAAATAATAATATAGTTTAAATATTTATAATAATTTCTATTGGATACTAAATCTATACATGCAATACTTTTCTCTCTTCCTTCACTTTCTCTGTCCCTCATCCTGCACCCCTTTCCTAGAATGTTAACACTCTTGAGTAACACATGGTAAAACTCTCAATGAGTTGGTGTTTTCTGCATATCTTATTTTTAAACTCTATTTAAAATGCTTGTAATCATATATAAAAATCAATGATCCTGTGCGTAATATCAAAGTTTGAATGATGTAACTCAAATGTAATAACTGCAAATTACTCTATTCTAAAATTTTCTGTTTTTTTTTAATTAATATGGAAGATATCTAGTTGTTCTTATACCATTTATTGAAAAGATTTTTCTCCCTTCTTTTATTGGTACCTTAATTGAATTTCTCTATTGCTTGCTATATATTTCATTGGTACCTGCTCTTTTATTGATTCATTGTTTCTACTTTTGAGGGGTTAATTAACTTATTTCTTCCTAATCTTCAAGTGAAATTTAGTAAATTGATGTAAAATCTCTTTTCTCATAGATTCGTTTCATCTTTTAAATTTCCCTGTAGGCAGTGCTTTAGCTACATTCAACAAATGTACTATGTTGTAATTGCAATATAGTTTTATTTTATAAAAATGCAAAACAGTCAAGTGCTGCTCTTTGAATAAAATCTATGTTTTCCAAGATGAAGATTCAGTCATATATCTTTTATATATTTGACTCTGTGCATATAATATTACTCAGATTCATATAACCTAAAGGCACATTTCTAAGAAGAAAAGTTTGAGGCAGGTTCTTATTCATATGCAATTATATATGCAATGCATGATTTGACTTTGGGTGTAAAAATTACATCCTCTGAAATAATGCATGAGTATATCAGACTGACTGAATTTATTAGGTTTTTAAAACTACTCAATCTAAGAAAGGAGTGTTCACTCAAACACAATTTATTTTAGTAGTTTATTCATCTATGAAATCTAGATGTTTAGTGTTTCCAACTGTTAAAGTCAAATCATTCCAAGTTTTCTGTCTTTTCTCTCTCACTTTCTTTTCCTGTTCTCTGAGTTGTTCTAATGAGATATTATGAGCAAAACTAAATATGCCTCTGAAAAGTTCATATTTATTGAAAGAGATTAACCATATCTCTGGGAAGGGGTGCCCTTCAGGAAACCAAATAATGAACGTTGTGCAATGGTCTGTATTTTTGTTAGCAATGCTCAGGTAGAGAAATGCCTGAGAAAAATGCCTAGAGAAATCACCTGTCCAAAGTAGAAATGCCAGTTAGCATTATGTGTGGCTCTAAAACTCACAAATTAGCTAGAATAATGTGACTGATTCTGAAGGTTGAACAGCATATCTCACAATTTTATAGTGTCCCCATACATGTTGTTTAGGCTAGAATGTATATTCATAAAAAAGCTAGAGAATGAGAGGGTATTATTGAAAGGATCTGTGGGACACTTGGAGAGACTTGGGCTCTAGTTTTGACGCTGCATTGTGCTATGTGTTTAACTTTGGATAAGTAACTTAATTTCTCTGTCTTTACAATGAACCATTTGACCCTGACAATGTCTGTGGTGCTTGCATTTCCCAGAATTTTACATCTATAAGAAACACAAACCAGATCCGAATTTGGATAGACTCAGGAGAAGGGTAACATCTGAAATGGTTCTTCAGAGTTCTGTGGTAGTTGCTGATCCTCTCCCAAACTGTACCACGAGGGAACTTTCCCTAGATTCTTCCCCGTCAGTTCAGTGAGTACCTTGTGGGATTTATGGAGGAAAGCATGCAAGAGATTTCAAGACCTTTTATCTGCAGGTATCTGGCCTTCAAGAGCTTCACCTGTCACACTAGCCTATGCTCATCCCTTTATAACTTATTAAATTTTTTCAGCTGGTTCTCTACTGGTGTGGCATCTGATAGCATCCACCACAGTTAAGCAACTACCTCTTCCTGTAGGCATCTGTCATCAGATTTCTGTCATTTGTTTCCATTGTGTCCCCAGTGACCTTATTGGTTAAAGGAAACTTGTTAATTTTACATTTTTTTCAGGTTTTTCTTTGTTGCAAAAGTGGGAATAATGCTTTTTCTGTTTTCCAAGGTGAAACTAATACTATAGCAATTGGATATTCCTTATAGTCCACGTAACCACCTTTTCAAGGATGACATGTGCATTATATTTTCACAATTCGACTTCCCTCACAGAACTTTATCTTGATGAAATCAGTATATATTAGTGCTTGAAAGTCTTTTATTGATCACAGTCATATTTCTCTGCAACAAAAAGTCATATACACTGAAATTTCAATTTTTTGGTGATGTCATTAAATTACTTAAATTCATGAATTGTATGCTGGGACACATGTCTTCCCAGGTGGTTCTAATGGTTAAACAACCTGCCTGCCAGTGCAGGTGATAAGATAGAGACCCGGGTTCAATCCTTGGGTCGGGAAGATCCCCTGGAAGAAGAAATAGCAACCCACTCCAGTATTCTTGCCTGGAGAATCCCATGGACAGAGGAGTCTGGTGGATTAGGGTCACAGAGTTAGACATGACTGAGCAACTGAGCTTACATATATATCCTCAAAGACAGCACAGTCAGTCAAATTAGATTTCATTTCTGTCAGAAATTCTGGCTTTCTTTTTCAGTTTACATAAACAATTACCTAAATATGAACTTTCAGGATATTATAAAACTGAGATAAATTATGGACTAAATCTCATTAATGATTATGAAAAGCAGTTAATTCAAGATTAAAATTATATAAGAACTAATGTAATAAATACTACTCTAGCCAACATAACGACTGTAATTAAGTTTTTGGAGAGTTTTAAAGACAATAATAAATTATATGCTATTATTCATTATTTAATTTTACTAATGCATTGTGCGACTAGCTAATATTATTTATGAAGTAAAGAAGATGCTAAAAGGCATAGTATTCCTTGAACAAATGTGTGTACATTCATAAATTAAACTGTGATATTCAGCTTTAGGGAGTAACTTAAAAAGAATTATACATGAAATGTCAGAAGTAGCTCCATTAATTTCTTTAGATTTTAAGATTATTTTTTAGTATTTAATACTATTAATATTAAATTAATTTTTATAATTTATAATTATATATTATAATTATATATAACATAATATATAATTATATAATTTATAATTAAATATAAAAATTAAATTAATATTAATACTATTAATATTAAAGTAAATATTTTAGTATTTAATGATACTTTTCTGATGTATTGATACTAGCAAAAGAAAGAAGTATACACTACTAAAAACTAATTGACCCAGTATTTACTGTGTATTTTTATGTACTATAGAATATGCTAAATATTAAACGTTTTATGAAGTGACTTAAAAGGTTGGAGTGACGACTTAATTATATATACTATATATAATGTGTATATATATTATGGGACATGTGTGCATATCTATATACATTTTACTGTATGATGACTAAATAGGTTTTTAATTTTATCACTTCATTGTATGCTTTAATTTTTCTGAGTTTAGATGATATAAGTTTAAATTTGCATCTGCAGGTCTTATTGTAATTAGAATGAGGTGGTACTTCTCCTTCTTCGGTTATTTACAGGAACTTTTTATTCCACCTAATCACTCATTCTGTGGGTGAACACAGAAAAATGGAAATGATCACACTTAAGTTAAAAAAAAAAAAAATCCATTTTCAGCCTTTATATTTTCTTTCACATTGGTAAGAGGTGAGATATTGTGAAAAGAGAGATGGAAAATAGAGTCTACTTGATGTTATGAAAGAATGCAAATGAATGATGGAAGTATGTGAAGTTAATTCCTTTAAAACTATAGGTGTCCTTACATCCCTCAAAAGTTGTCCTATGCCCTCCTTGTCCCAGGGCCATGCATTATAGGTTGAAAATTCCTGACTTTGCCTTCCTTTCTCACATTATTGCTGGCTTTTAGCTCCCCTGGTGCAGAATTTCTGGGGCTCACTGGCCTAACTTCTGTAGACATTTGAGCATGTAAATTTGTGGTATGGTCAAAGGAGGTGAGAGGAAAAAAAGTAGAGAAAGGGATTAAAGTAGAGGGAAAGTAGGAAAGGAAAGAAGCAAATATCAATCTATCTATAGAGAGAAAGAGATTATACACATGCACATACACACAAACACCTACAGATATAAGGATGAAGAGCCTGCTTCAACTTGAAAACAGATATAGTACTTAGTACTTTTAAAAGTACTTGATCAAGGTAACTGTTTCTCATTTCGGTGTAAGTGTTAGGATGAGTTATAACTTCCCTTTGAAATATCTATTGATCGCTTGTTCCCAAGTAGAGAGTCCATTGAAATCACCAAGGGATCTTTAAAAAAATCTGAACTTAGTGAGTCAGAATTTCTGGGGTAGAATCCTGGAGTATCTGGAGACACATGCACAACCTATGGTTTACATGTATTATTGCATCTTCACAAGACACCGTCAAGATCTAGGAAACTTAAAACACAATATGAGGACATTTAGGAAGGATGACAGAGAAGGTAAGAAAAAAATCCTCAGGAGTTACAGAATAAGAAAACAATGATACAGCTTGCATTTGTGGGCATATATAAGGAAAAGAACAAGAAGCAGTCCACATGCATGCAAACCTCCTTCAATTTCTGAGTTTGGAGGATAGAGAAGAGAAAGGATTAACCCCATGTGTTAGGATGCTAGAGGAACTGGCTGACCTGGAGGCAGGGTGCAAGGGTCTGGAAACATAAGAATGAGAGGAAACTGGGAGGGGAACTGTGCTAGCATCAAACTTTGTCTACTTTATAAACCAGCCCCTTTTTACCTCAGACTTTTTTCCAATAATATTCACCGTCTGTGTCTTCTTAGCTTTCTATTTCTATGGTGACTTGTGTTCTTTTCATAATCAGTGGGAGGTGAACTCTTCTAGTGATCAAGTGCATTTTCCCACCACCCTCCCCTCCCCAAAAAGAAAGCAACAAATATAAGAGTGAATATGGATTCCAAAATGCTTTCACTAATGAAAATACCTTCACTTGTTAACCATTCCACAGTCTACAGGTCCTCCCACCTGGGAAATTCCTATTACTTAACCAATCATTTTTCATGTCACAGACTACACCTGTGCTTTCTGTTCCATTGCAAGTGAAGATGGAGAGCCATTTTTAAAATGACAGTCTCTCATTTGATACCTGAAATATTACAGTTAACTTTATACCCAATTTTTATTCTTTATTTTCATGTATGTATACCTAGTCACTTAGTCATATCTGACTCTTTGCAACCCCATGGACTGCTGCTTGCCAGACACCTCTGTCCATGGAATTTTCCAGGCCAGAATACTGGAGTGGATTGCCATTTCCTTCTCCACGGCATCTTCCCTACCCAGGGATTGAACCCGGGTTTCCTGCTTAGCAGGCAGATTCTTTAGCACTGAGCCACCTGGGAAGCCCTTTATTTCCATAGATATTACCATAAATTTTGACATTCTTTATATAGGGATACACTATAGAAATCTTATTTCGCCTCATTCTCTTTAACTCCAGCTTTACTGTCTGAGAGGTGCCACAAGGTATTTTTCCTCAAGGCCATTCTTGATTTCAGGTGACAAAAGACAGGCTACCCTTTGTGGGTATATTGACTCATGCCTCCTATTTTTTCTGGAGTCCAACTCTGTAATCGGTTTCTCTGTAAATCTCCCTCTTTGAAACTAAATGTTCAGAAAGGATATCTAAACTGATGTGAGGCTAAGGTTTTTCAGCACAAGTAATCTCTCAAACCTCTATTTCACTATTCCTCACTCCAGCTATTAAAATTCATAGCAGCAAACTCTGTGAACACTGGATCTATGTGGGCTGGAGGTAAATTTAGGCCTTAATGGAGGATGTCACTCACAAGGCAAGATAATTTCAGGATGGTCTCTTTGCATTTGAATTTTAAAGCACTACAGGAGGAAGAAAAGACTCTTGCCAGTGTAAATTTATGTATGGATTTGGCTTTTGAAAAGTATCTTTAGAATCAGCATATGGATCCCTGAGATCCTATAATAAGCTTGGATAATGAAAGATCATTTATTTTTATTTCATTTTATTTTTAAAGATGAATTTATGCATTTTAATATCCACAAAAGCCAAAACTATATTTTTGTAGGAGAAAGAAATATTTGATAGTCCAAAAGCCTGAAGCCAGTTATCTCCTACCACACAACGTTATATGATGATCTCATTTGGCCTTTAGAAAAACAATGTGAAATAGATAAAGTCTAAACAGTGACCATAATCTGTAAAACTAGGCTTTTTATTCTAGTGGTATACTCCATCCCAGATAAGATGGAAGTAATACTATAAAGTTAATTTTGACAAAAATAGAAAAAAATAAATAAACAGCAAAATGTTAAGATCATGGTATTAGATATAGGACTGTGTAAAAACTCACAGAACGGTCCACTGCCAAGAGAGAATTTTGCTGCATGTAAATAAAAAGAAAAAATTGACTATGATGTGGAAGAAACTAAAGATGGAAGATCAGTTCAGTTCAGTTCAGTCTCTCACTCGTGTCTGACTCTTTGTGATCCCATGGACTGCAGCACGCCAGGCCTCCCTGTCCATCACCAACTCCCGGAGTTTATTCAAACTCATGTCCATTGAGTTGGTGATGCCATCCTGCCATCGCATCCTCTGTCATCCCCTTTTCCTCCTGCCTTCATTTTTTCCCAGCATCAGGGTCTTTTCCAGTGAGTCAGTTCTTCACATCAGGTGGCCAAAGTATTGGAGTTTCAGCTTCAGCATCGGTCCTTCCAATGAATATTCAGGACTGATTTCTTTTAGGATGGACTGGTTGGATCTCCTTGAAGTCCAAGGTACTCTCAAGAGTCTTCTCCAATACCACAGTTCAAAAGTATCAATTATTTAGCACTCAGCTTTCTTTATAGTCCAACTCTCACATCCATACATGACTACTGGAAAACACCATAACCTTGACTAGATGGACCTTTGTGGGCAAAATAATGTCTCTGCTTTTTAATATGCAGTCTAGGTTGGTCATAACTTTTCTTCCAAGGAGTAAGTGTCTTTTTATTTCATGGCTGCAGTCACCATCTGCAGTGATTTTGGAGCCCCCCAAAAATAAAGTCTGCCACTGTTTCTACCGTTTCTCCATCTATTTGTCATGAAGGGATGGGACTGGATGCCATGATCTTAGTTTTCTGAATGTTGAGCTTTAAGCCAACTTTTCCACTGTCCTCTTTCACTTTCATCAAGAGCACTTCAGTTCTTCTTCACTTTCTGCCATAAGGGTGGTGTCATCTGCATATATGAGGTTATTGATATTTCTCCCAGCAATCTTGATTCCAGCTTGTGCTTCATCCAATAGACTGTGACAAATGATTTTAAGTAGTTCAAAGGAATGTCATAACCACACTGAAGGAAGTGGGAATGAAAGGAAATGACTTAAGTAGCTTTGAAAAGCAGAGTTTTGACTGGATAATGTAAGACCAAATTACTAAACATGATCATTGAACACTGGTTGGTAAATTTGTTTCCTACAGGGGTATGGGTTAGCAATACTGACACTGCTTTATATGTAAGCTAAAAGTAAACAAAAAATACATTGTGCATAATGTTAGAAAAGGTTTCTAACTATTGGAGAAAGACATTACAAATAAGGAAAGAGGGAAGGCTAGAACTGTGGCACTAAATTGGAGTCAGAGATATTAATGTAAACTCATGTTTTAAAATATTCCAAGAGATAGATACAGAAATAAACATGTATTTGTGCATATATGTAGCTAAGTGTACGTAAACGTATTTCTTAACTCTGCCCACAAAGAGGTCCTACAAGCTTTGATACCCCAGTAGCAGTAAGCACACCTAGTGTCTCAATCTTTATTTCTAAATAGCTTTCTCCATATAAACAGCAAGGTTCCTTGGAGAATTGGTTGGTTCTAGGGCTGGGTCAAGTACAATATCAATACAAAATGAGGCTGGGATATTTCATAATTCCAGGAACTATAAAAGTACGAAAGGAAAGAAGCTTGTCAAGAGAATATAGGAGCCAACCTGAAGGAACTCCTAATAGATAAAGGGAAATTTTTGAGAAACCAAATAAATAATAGTCACAAGATTATAACCTATGATGATTAATTTTATGTGTCAACTTGGCTCCACCATGGTGCCCAGATATTTGGTCAAACATTGTTCTATATGTGAAGGTGTCTTTTTTAAAGATGAGATTAAGCAGATTACTTTCCATAATGTGGATGGACTTCACCCAATCAGTTGTCCTGAATATAGAACAAAAACTGATTTCCCTTGAGCAAAAAGAAATTATGCAAGCTAAAAAAAAAAAAAAAGAAAGAAATTATGCAAGCTGACTGCTTTGGGATTCATATTACAACGCATTCCTGGGTCTCCAGCCTATTGACCTCCTCTGTAGACATCCTAGAATGTGAAGTCAAGTGGGCCTTAGAAAGCATCACTATGAACAAAGCTAGTGGAAGTGATGCATTTCCAGCTGAGCTATTTCAAATCCTAAAAGATGAAATGAAAGTGCTACACTCTATATGCCAGCAAAATTTGGAAAACTCAACAGTGGTCACAGGACTGGAAAAGGTCAGTTTTCTTTCCAATCCCAAAGAAAGGCAATGTCAAAGAATGCTCAAACTACCACACAATTGCACTCATCTCTCACATTAGCAAAGTAATACTCAAAATTCCCCAAGCCAGGTTTCAACAGTATGTGAATCGTGGACTTCCAGATGTTCAAGATGAATTTTGAAAAGGCAGAGGAACCAGAGATCAAATTGTCATGATCCGTTGGATCATCAAAAAAGTAAGAGAGTTCCAGAAAAACATCTACTATTGCTTTATTGACTAAGCCAAAACCTTTGACTGTATGGATCACAACAAACCGGAAAACTCTGAAAGAGATGGAAATACCAGACCACTTGACCTGCCTCCTGAGAAATCTGTATGCAGGTCAAGAAGCAACAATTAAAACTGGACATAGAACAACAAACTGGTTCCAAATCGGGAAAGGAGGACATCAAGGCTGTATGTTGTCACCCTGCTTATCTAACTTAAATGCAGAGTACATCATGAAAAAAGATGGGCTGGATGAAGCACAAGCTGGAATCAAGATTGCCGGGAGAAATAACAATAACCTCAGATACACAGATGACACCAACTTTATGGCAGAAAGTGAAGAAGAACTAAAGAGTCTCTTGATTAAAGTGAAAGAGGAGAGTGAAAAAGTTGGCTTAAAACTCAACGTTCATAAAATTAAGATCATGGCATCCGTCCCATCACTTCATGGCAAATAGATGGGGAAAGAATGGAAACAGTGAGAGATTTTATTTTGGGGGGCTCAAAAATCACTTCAGATGGTGATTGTAGTCATGAAATTAAAAGACACTTACTCCTTGGAAGGAAAGTTGTGACCAACCCAGACAGCATATTAAAAAGCAGAGACATTATTTTGCCAACAAAGGTTCGTCTAGTCAAAGCTATGGTTTTCCCGGTATGTTTTTCCAATATGGATGTGAGAGTTGGACTGTAAAGAAAGCTGAGTGCCGAAGAATTGATGATTTTAACTTGGTGTTGGAGAAGACTCTTGAGAGTCCCTTGGACTGCAAGGAGATCCAACCAGTACATCCTAAAGGGAATCAGTCCTGAATATTCAGTGGAAGGACTGATGGTGAAGCTGAAACTCCAATACATTGGCCACCTGATGTGAAGAACTGACTTACTGGAAAAGACCCTGATGCTGGGAAAGATTGAAGGCGGGAGGAGAAGGGGACGACAGAGGACGGGATGGTTGGATGGCATCACTGACTCAATGGACATGACTTTGAGTAAGCTCCAGGAATTGGTGATGGACAGGGAAGCCTGGCATGCTGCAGTCCATGGTGTCGCAAAGAATTGGACATGACTGAGTGACTGAACTGAACTGTAGATTTTAGACCTGCTTCTCCACATTAGTGTGAGCTAATTTCTTGAAATTCTTCCCTCAGTTTATCTTCATGCACACACACACACACCCTAGATATGTGTATATATGTGTATATATATACACACACATGTTCTGTTCATTCTGTGTCTCTGGAGAACCCTTGATAACCCAAAGAATAAGATAAATATCCATCAGTCCATGCTAATATAAATAAGTAAATAAATAAATGGGAAAACTGTTCATTACAGAAGAATTCCACTTAATACATGAAGAAGGGAAAAGGGAAACAGAAAAATCACTTTAGAACACCAGAGTGATTGTCATGGACAAGACCCATTCATGGATACTCAATGGGTGAAATAGGATATTTAAGTGGTCTCAAAGTGTCTATCTCAAAGTATATATTAATTACAATGAAAGTCTAGTAACTTTAAACTGACAGCCAACAGATACCACCTTAACCAAGTGATGAAGGAAAGCATCACCAGTAATAAGGCATATTGATATATCATGTAGTTTCTGATGTGATGCAATGAGAAGGGAACATCATCTCTGTGGAATTCTCCCACAAATCCATGACCTTGTCTTACCATGAGAAAATATGAGACCAACCCAAATGGAGGGACATTTTGTAAAATACCTGATGAGTACTCCCCCAAAGTGTCAAGATACTGAAAGCTAATAAGGAAAGACCAATCACAGATTGGAAGAGCTAAGGGTACATAACAATAAACCCAATATGGTAGCCTGGATGGGCTTTCCAGGTGGCTCAAGTGTTAAAGAATCTGCCTGCCAATGCAGGAGATACAAGAGACACAGGTATGATCCCTGGGTCGGGAACATACCCTGGAATAGGAAATGGAAACCTGCTCCAATATTCTTGCCTGGAAAATTCCATGGACAGAGGAGCCTGGTGGGCTATAGTCCATGGGGTTGCAGAGTCAGACATGACTGAGCAGATGAGCATACATACACACCCTGGATTGAACCCTAGACTAAAAAGGGATATTGGTGGGAAAGCTAGGGCAGTCTAATCTAGTCTTTCATCATTAGTATTGGTTAATACTTTTTTTAAGCAGTGTTAATTTTTTAGTTTTGATACTTATACCAAAATTATGTAAGATATGAACATTAGGAAAAGTTGGGGGAAGGGCACAGAGAGCGTTCTGTACTATCTTTGAGTCTTAAAATCTAAAATTTCAATATAAAATGCTGAAAATATGCAAATCTATTTAGAGTCCATCAGATGCTTTTAAAGGAATGATATGAGTTCTATTTAAAACAGTACTTACATTATGCTAGAAATTATATCATTTCAACTGTTAAACCACATGACAGCATTTTTTAAATTTCAACATAAAAATGTACAAGAGGTACAAAGGTTTCAGAATTCCTCTAGGAGGTAACTGAGCAAAGATTCACAGTCTGTTGGTCTTGGTGATTTGTCTTAAGTCAATTTATCTCATCAAGCCCACCAGTTCTTTGCTTGCATGTTTCATTTATTTGGGTGGCTTGGAGTTGGGTTAGAGATTATTTTGGAAGTTTAATGCAATCAGAAACCAGCCCTAGACCCCCCTGTTGTGCCAAGCAGGTAACATAAATGAGTGAAGCTGATGAGGTCTAAGAATGAAAACAGTATCAAGTACAATGAGTGATGGGAACTAAGACACTAAGCCTCAGAGTCTGGTGGATAGTAGGGGCTGAACTGGAATGCACATGCTCCATCTAGTAAGGGCAACTCCACTGAAGGACTGGGCGTCTGACTTGTCCAGAGGAGCCAGAACTGTGTATATTTATGTGAACTCTCCCAGGCTTTAAGTGTTGGAAAACAACTTGAAACTTTTGGGTTGTAAAATAACTTTTAAGACACCATGCAGTCCAAACCAAGCACATCTGCTTGTTTTTGTCTTGCTTTGTTTCATCTTCCCCTGTTCCCTTTTCTTCCCCATTCCTCCCAGGTAGCCAATATAGAAATTAAAAGTCAATATTTTTAATATTTATGTAATAATTTTATATACCTTTTATTCTTAGTTTCAAGAGCAATTCCTAAAGTTAAAAACACAACAAAACAAAATCAAAATATGGAAACTTGCTTGAATTTTTACTTGTATATAATCCTCTGTAAATTAATTTCATTAACTGATTAAAAATTCATCATCCCTTGATAATAATGATGGTACTGATGATAAAAAATTATTTTCTATGTGTGAAACAGCATTCTGAATTATTTAATTCTCAAAATAATTCTATGAGGTAAATTTTATTAGTAACTTATTCTGAATATGAAGGAGCAAAAATTTGATGAGGTTAAACTATCTACTAAGGTAACAGAGCTGTATGTCTTTAAGCCATGCTTTTGATCATGACACTGAATAAGACAAGTGCCTCATGGAGTGGAGTTGCCAGATAATATACAAAATATCCAGTTAAATCTGAATGTCTATTTGTTGTACTTTTGTTTGTTAAATCTGGCAAGTCTACTGTAGTGGTAATTCTCTGCATTTATATATCCCAATTCATTTGAAAAAAGGCAGAGAATCGAAGAGAACTTTCACTAAATCAGAAAAGTGATTAATTAGGCATCTATTCTAGTACACTTTCTTCATCTTCATCAACATGCCTTTTCATTCTCAAAAGCTTTCAAGTGCATCAGAACAGAACAGAACAGAGCATGGTGATATTCATTAATGGCATTTTAATTTCACATTTATCTGTGCTTATCTATATAAGTAATTTACATCATTATAATGATTATAACAAGGTAAGCTGCTTGTATTGTGTTTCAACCATCCTACAAAGCCCTACTGGGGCTCAGAAGGTATCCTGCTTCCCAATCTAGATTCCCTGATGTCCTCTGGTAAGTGTCTTACATGTTGAATAAATTGAGAAAAATCTATGTGTTAGTGCTCCAGTTAAGTAAGCAATCAGGTTGTTGCTCAGTCACTCATTCATGTCTGACTCTTTGCGACCCCATGGATTGCAGCACGCCAGGCTTCCCTGTCCTTCACCACGTTCTAGGATTTGCTCAAACTCATGTCCTCTGAGTCAGTGATGCCATCCAACCATCTCATTCTCTGTGATCCCCTTCTCATGCCTTCAGTCTTTCCCAACATCAGGGTCTTTTCTCATGAGTCAGGTCTTCACATCAGGTGGCCAAAGTCTTGGAGCTTCAGCTTCATCATCAGTCCTTCCAATGAATATTCAGCCAGGAAAGCCAATTTATTAGATCAAGGAGGGGCTTCACGGTCCTGTTTCACATTTATGTGGAATTTACATCTTTTTCTTGGCAAGGCACCAAGGAAAACAAGCCTGAATTCGAAGTCAGGGAGACAGAGGCAAGGAATGAGAGAGTGTCTGGTGACGGTTTGGGAGCGGGAATACCCAGGGTGGCTAATGGGGAGAGGTTCTTTGGGAAAGAGAAAAGCAGAACTTTCTCCAATCTTACCAGTACAGCTGGGGAATAGATGTGTGAGTGGTGCTGTTGCTTGTTGCTTGTCAGGCTGACTTGGATTTCAAGCCCTTTTCCCTTTCTGGTGTTAATTTTACTTGCCATGTCTCATTCTAATTTTAATCCCACCGTTCCTTTTTTTCTTTAGAACTGATCGCTTTCACTACATGTATCTCTGAGAGATTTCCCTGAAATTACTGTGGGAGACAATGATTGGGGAGGGAGGATGGGCAGGAGATTTACAACTGGAGATCTGTGATATTTTTATCCTTTGCATAATTTATTCTGGCTACAATGTTTAGAAGCAAATATCTCCTTTTTTTTTTTAGGCTGAAGTTTGACGTAACACTATGTAGAGTTTCTCCCTTGCAAGTCTCCTAAGTATAGCAAAAGCATTTCCTCTTGAATTGAAAAGCCACAATGATTTGCCAAAGGGCCAATGCTAAGCAAAATTCGGAACCTGGGAAAATGGATGGGGGCTCCCTCTTACCCTCCCATGTAGTCACTCATTCTGGTGGCACTTCTTTGACCTCAAATATAAGGGTCTGATTCCCTCATATTACATTCTGTTTTCCTACCAGAGTACTCTATACAGGTCTTCACTCTTTCTGCTACTTGTCAGTTCTTTTGCTTATTTGGTTATGTATTAATTCATTTTGCAAGTGATTGTTAAGTATCTGCCGAGTACTTGGCTGTTCTAGGTGCTGAGGTCCAGAACAACAGTATATGAATGAAGCAATGTCCTTGAACCCATATGTGTGTCTAGGGGAGGAGACAAATAATTGGTAAGTAACACATGCTGCGAATGGATATGTATACAATGTACAAATACATAAGTATGTGTAAGTACAGCCGTCCTTTTGTATAACATCAGAGAATGTTTCCAAACCCCTGCAGATACCAAAATCTGCAGATGCTTGTACTGTGATGTGCTTAGTCACTCAGTCATGTCCAACTCTTTGCAACCCTATAGACCACAGCCTGCCAGGCTCCTCTGTCTATGGGTTTCTCCAGGGAAGTACACTGGAGTTGGTTGCCATGCCCTCCTCCGGGGGATCTTCCCAACCCAGAGATCAAACCCTGGTCTCCAACATTGCAGGTGAATTCTTTATGTCTGAGCTACCAGGGAATGCTTAAATCTCTTATATTGAATATAAAATAGATAGTATGGTCAGTCCTCCATGCCTGTGGATGTGGAACTCATGGACACAGAGGGCTGACTATATTGAAATATAAAAGTATAAATGTGTACTGTCAGCTGGAGATAAATGCCATTAAGAAAAGTTAAGGTTAAAAGAGAGAAATTCTACTAGTAACAGTGGTCAGGAAAGGCTCTTTGATACCATGTATTTGAATAGCAACCTAATTGAAGCAAAGGAGTAAACCAGGAAAATACCCTGAGGTGGAGAGATCTGTGCAGAGGAACAGAAAGAGCCAAGACCTTGGGCTTGAACAGCAAGAAAGCCAATGGGGGAGGAGATGAAGTCCAAGTGGCAGGCAGGGGGCAGAGTGCACAAGGCCTTGTAAAGACTTTTACTGTTAAGGGATGCTGATGGAGGGTCGGAGATACAGAAAAGAAATAAGATGAAATTGATATTGGGAGACAGTTCAATAGCACTTCCCAAACCCACCACATTTTTTTTCATGCATCTGTAGCTTTGCGTGTTCTATTACTCCTGCCTTCTAATGGTCTTTCTCACTCCATCTCTATGCCTCTATTGTATTTTGTGCAAATGTCTGTTGTACCACATTACAGTACACTGTGATTATTCATTGGGAGATTATCTCAATTGTGTGGGTACAGATGAAGCCATGGGTATTCTCATGATCTATCCACAGAATGATAGAGCCATCCCTTATCACACTGTTGAGTGGATGAATGAATGATGTGTTTTAGCTTCTTGTTTCAGATTAAAAATCTCTTTAACTGAAGATTGGCTTAATGATATACCACATAAACTTGGCTTTTACTTATTTTTTCTAGTAAGTAGAGTTTAAAAGCCAACTAGAGTCAATAACCTGTTTTACTATGTAGTCTCTAAGTTATGACCAACCTAGACAGCATATTAAAAAGCAGAGACGTTACTTTGCCAACAAAGGTCCGTCTAGTCAAGGCTATCGTTTTTCCAGTAGTCACGTATGGATGTGAGAGTTGGACTATAAAGAAAGCTAGGCGCCAAAGAATTGATGCTTTTTTTCTTTTTTTGAATTGATGCTTTTGAACTGTGGTGTTGGAGAAGACTCTTGAGAGTCCCTTGGACTGCAAGGAGATCAAACTAGTCCATTGTAAAGGAAATCAGTCCTGAATATTCATTGGAAGGACCGATGTTGAAGCTGAAACTCCAGTACTTTGGCCACCTGATTCGCAGAGCTGACTCATTTGGAAAGATCCTGATGCTGGGAAAGATTGAAGGCAGGAGGAAAAGAGGACCACAGAGGATGAGATGGTTGGATGGCATCACTGACTCAAGGGACATGAGTTTGAGTAAACTTCAGGAGTTGGTGATGTACAGGGAGGCCTGGAGTGCTGCAGTCCTTGGGGTTGCAAAGAGTCGTACATGACTGAGCAACTGAACTGAACTGATTCTCTAAGAAACAAGCTTTTCTTGAAACTCTGTACAGTTCTTTTAATGGGCATTTTTAAAGACGTGCATTAACCTGGAGCTGTTATGATATAAGCCAGTTTAATGGTATAATTCCTTCTTCTTTATATTCTTTTTAAAATCTCTAAGTGTGCCAGGGACTGTCTGCTAGTGTGTGCATGCTAAGTCACTTCAGTTCTGTCCTCCTCAGTGTGACTCCATGGACTGTGGCCCGCCAAGCTCCTCTGTCCATGGGGTTCTCCAGGCAAGGATACTGGAGTGGGTTGCCATACGCTCCTCCAGGGGATCTTCCCGACTCAGGAATGGAACCTGCGTCTCTTATGTCTCCTGCCTTGGCAGGTGGATTCTTTATCATTAGCACCACCTGGGAAGTCCCCTGTTTGCTAATACTCAACCACAACCCCTCTCTTCCATGCATTCTTCTGTTTTCAGGAAGACTGGGACCATTTTCTTAGACTCCTTTGAGGGCTGGGTTTCAGATAGCTGTTCCAGTAGGAGAAATGGAAGTGAAACAAAAAGGCAGGAGGAAGGTAGTGCTCCTCTGTTCCTGGCCCTGGAGGTGGCAGGATCCCTCAAGGTGGCAATAGATCCAGCAACCTTGGGGACAGCTGCTCCTTAGAGTTGGCACTGGAGACCCAGGACACGCAGCGGACCAGTCCTTCCCCGTCGCAGTGGTTGAGTCTCCAGTAGGGTCAGTGGTGAGTCTAACCTTCTGGCTCTGGAGCCTCAGTGGCAGCAGCTTTTTGGTCTTTGAGTGACATCCTATCTCTGTGTTGTTCAGCCAGACCTGCTAACACATTCGTTACCAATTCCCTGAACTAAATCCTTCTTTGTTGGAAATACCTAGAACAATTTCTGTTTTCTTCACTGGAAACTGACTGATAAGGACTAGAACACATTTGTACATTCTCAGATAGAGACCAAACAGCCTGGAAGTCACATTCTTCTCCTTACTCTAGTTTCTAAGTACATACTTCTAACTGGTATTATTAAAAATGATGCATTTTCAAGCCAAATAACATTCCTGTTTTCTTCAAGTTTTTTTTTTTTTTTTAACTAATAAAGGAAATAATCTTTCCCACAAAGCCCAGCATGGTTTTAAGCATCACATGTCCAAAAACATGCTTGTTGAATTACAGCTAAATTAAAGTACAAAAAGAACTGCAAAACTAATAAAATATGGATGAATCCTCTGAAATGTGTCTTCATGGCCAATACAGAAAGTCAGGGCCCAAGACAGAGGAGCAGTAACTTTGACTTTTCTTGCTTTAGTGTTGTCTGTTGTCTATGGAAGGATGCAAAATGTTGTGCAGACTTTCCCTAGCTTATTTATATAAATGTTCCATTTCAGTAGGTGAGTGATTCCTCAGCCAACTCCATGTTCGTGGACTCCGAAGTAACCCACCATATCTTTAATTAGTGCAATTCTGCAGATAAAACCACTGTCTGGGAATGAATAGGTCAGTATAGAACTAAAGGAGTATCTGGGAAATAGTTACTTGGTAGTGTGCAAAAGCTAATTGCCTTGTAGTTGTGGAAATAGTCAAGCAGGACTTAGTGAAGCAAGCCCACTTCCAGGCCCAGTGATTGTATCTATAATGGGATACAGGGTTAAGAGAGAGAGAAGTGGCAAAAGCCTGAGTATAATGAAAGAGAGTTTGGACTTGAATATAATGAAGAGAGTATTTGATGTGTGGTTGAATTGAGTGGATTTTAAATGTGACCCACTGACTGGGTTCTACTCACTAGGGTTTTTTCCTTTTCATTTGTTTCTTCTTCTTCTCTCTCTCTCTCTAATTTTTTTAAATAAATAATCCCAATAGAAGATATATGTCCACTGGGAGGACATAGCCAGTGAGTAATTTGAATTTGATGTAAACGTGAAAAAGTTTAATTTAGTGCCCCAAACAGGGACACTTTCAAAAAAGGCTGAGGAGCCAGGATTGCCAAAGTCAACCAAGATTTTCAGACTGAAAGAAAAAATTGACCTGACCAGTTTCCTTTATGTCATTCTCTGGAGGGTAGGTATTGTGACCTTTGCAGATGAGTCAACATTTGATTTGGTGGGAAAAGTGATCATCATTCTTCTTATCTTCAACCAGCTACAATTTATGGGATATTTGGGAGAAGCAGAGGAAAGTAGTGACTCAAAATGGAATTAGAGCAGTTCTAGGCAGAAATGGAGGGATGGATTTGGGAGACCACGTGAGAAAATACTCACTGAGACCAGCTGATCTACCTGTTGTGGAGAGAGCAAAGGGAGGCGTCCAAGAGGAGCTTAAAGGTTCAAACCTAAGAACCTGGTTTTGTTCATGGGGTGGAATTTATGGAGTTCTAAGGGTGTAGAAAGGAGAACTGCCTATAAGTGCCTTAAATGCCTTGCCATCTTCCAAGTTACAATTTTCTCTCTAGTCATAGAGCAGTCTGCCATTGAATTGGTTAGTCATGATTTTCCATGCTTTATTCAAGCTCCCTTCACTTCCTGTCAGGAGTCCACAGCACACAGTTTCAGGGGGATTTCTCACCTGCCAAAGCTCAAAGCAAAGGCAATAGATTTTACATCAGAAAGATGCAATGAGGAAGATTTACTTCAAAAGAGTAGAAAAGTCTGCTGAAATGCTGAGAGATTTCCTCCTAGAGTCTGAATCATTTATACCCCCTAAAGTCAAGGTTAAGCAATTTTAATGTTAGCAAATTACAGTTCTAAGCAGGAAGACAAGAGCAGATTTGTACCAGGTTGGAAAATGTGTAAGTACGTTCAAGGAGTTCAGCATGATGGCTTGATTTACATATATTGTGAAATGATGACCACAATAGGTTCAACTAACATCCATCTTCTCTTACAGACCCAATACATAGAAAAGAAAGGAGAAAAAAATAAAGGAACGATATTCTCCTTGTGATGAGGACTCAGATTTACTAACAACAACTTTTCTGTGTGTTATCCAGCAGCGTTAACTATTGTGATACGTTGAACATTACATTCCGAGATTCATTTTTTTCTTATAACTGGAAGTTTGTACCTTTTGACCACCATCACCCATCTCTCCCACCTTTCACCTTGCGCCTGTTGTAACCAGCAATCTGTTCTCGCTATGAGCTTCGGGTTTGTTTGTTTTTTAAGATTCCACATATAAGTGAAATCACATGGCATTTGATTTTTCTCAGACTTATTTTCTCTGATTTTTCTCTTCACTTAGCATAGTGCCCTCAAGGTCTATCATGTTGTCACAAATGACAAGATTTTCTTCTTTTTCTCAAATGAGCAACAATCCGTTGTATAGATATATAGTACATCTTTGTCCTCTCATCCATCAAGGGACAGTGAGGTTGTTTTCATGTCTTGGCTATTATAAAATTATGCTGCAGTGGACATGGGGGTGTATATATCTTTTTGAAATAGTGTCTTTGTTCCTTTCAGATAAATACCTGGAAGTGGAATTGCTGGATCATATGATAGTTCTATTTTTAAATTTTTTGAGGAACCTCTGTAATGTTTTCTATAGTGACTGTACCAATTTACAGGCTCACTGACAGTGCACAAAGATTCCTTTTTCTCCACATTCTCGCCAACACTAGTTATTTCTTGTCTTTTTGATAATAACCATTCTAACATGTGTGAGGTGATATCTTGTGGTTTTAATTTGCATTTCCCTGATGAGTGATGTCGAGCATCTGTTCATGTAACTGTTGGCCAGCTGTATGTCTTCTTTGGAAAAATGTCTATTCAGATTCTCTATTTTTTAATCAAATTGTTTGGGGTTTCTTTTTGTTGTTGAGGTGTATGAGTTGTTTATGTATTTTGAATATTAACATCTTATCAGATATATGACTTGCAAATATTTTGTCATTCAGTAGGTTACCTTTTTTAACTGGTTTTTTTTTTTTTTTCATTTATTTTTATTAGTTGGAGGCTAATTACTTTACAATATTGTAGTGGTTTTTGTTATACATTGACATGAATCAGCCATGGATTTACATGTATTCCTTAACTGGGGTTTTTAAATGGAGTTTGAATTTTGTCAAATTTTCATTAAAAATCCATGATTTTTCTCCTTACTTTTTAAATGTGATGAATATATTACTGGATTCCCAACACTGAATCACCTTAGATTCCTGAAGTAGATGCTAGTTGGTCATGATACATTGTTTTTTAATTTATATTTCAAGTGTCCTTGCTAATCACTTAAAATTTTTGTACTAATTTGTTGAAAGGAGATGTCTTTCAAAAGATATCTTTCTATATTTTTTGTGCAATTTTTAACATATTTTGACATTAAATGTGAATCTGCCTAATAAAAACAATTTTTCAGTTTTTCTTTTTTTCTAGGGTTTAAAATAATTTAAATAGCTTTAGGGTTTCTTGATCTTGAAAAATCCAATAAAATTACCTTGTGAAACTAGTTGAGCCTCATACATTTTAACATGAAAGTTATTTTTACAATTTTCTTAATCTTTTTAAGAACTAAAAGTTCTCTTTGGACTTTTTATCTCAATTGGGCCAATTCTGCTAAATTAATTTTCCTAAAAGACTAACAATTTGTACTAGAATTTCAAAATCTAGTTCCAGAGAATTATATGAAGTTGTCCAGTCACTATGACAGCTTTTTATTTCTCAATTATGCTTTCAATATATCTTTACTTCCAAAATTCAATTTAAGCTAACATTTTCTAGTCACTATTCAAGTTTTGTGTGGTGTCAATATATTTTATTATTTTTTCTGATTCTCTCTCACACTGATTTATTTGCTTACACATTTGCTACTTTTATTATTTTGAACTCATACTTGACTGAACTTAATCTAAGAGGCACAAATCAGGAAGAACTACTCCCAGAAAATATTTTTTGCTGCTGGGACCCAGAGGGTAGCATCACTCTGAACCTGTGTGATTGACACAGAGATACAGCATCTAGATCTACTTTCAAGAGAGAACTTGCTGCCCCGCTGCAGAGAGTGTGCTAAATAGACAGCCTCCAGTTTTTATCCTCTTGGGTTCTGCTCAGTTGTGGGAAGCCACTGCGTTCAGCTTCTTTCAGCGGTAGGAAGCCACTGGTATCCCTGTATCTCCTCCCTGCTGTGCCTCCCTTCCACCGCCAACCCCCATCCCACCGCTAGGTCGTCACCAGCACCGGTTGAGCTCCCTGTGTAGCATGAAAGATTTAACAATAACCAAAGGCATACGGATCACTTGTGGGGCTTAGAGGGGAGCTGCCAGTATGTGCGAATGCTGAGCACCTTATTTTGTATATACTATACTGATTTATATGATCTTCAAGAGACCATGAAGCAGGCGTAATGGCCTGGCTATACCTACCCCATTCGGAATACTCACTCCAGATCGCCCCACTGGGCTGACCGAGGCTTTGTCCTGCATCGCTATTCCTTTTCTTCCTCCACCCCATCCTGCTCCCTCTTTTTTCCCTTCCCAGGTATTCATCCCTAACAAACAACTCCCTCAATCTCTTACCTCAGTTCTGCTTCTGAAGAACCAAACCTGCAATACACCACTTTAATTCAATTTTATTGACACGGGTTTTTCATGACCTTGCAAATAACTTACACATGAATATCAGGTCCAAAAGTCAGCAGTTCTATAGTTATAAATTCCAAGAGGAGACTTACAGATGACACATTTATAGTTCAGAGGGACTAGATGGTTGGCATAAAGTCACATAGGATTGTGGTACTATCTTGTGGCTGCTTTGCTGTGATAAGCAAATCTAGGAACAAGTCAAGTTAAATCAAACCAGATTTGCTGTTTTCAATGCATTTTAAAAGAGACAATAGGCTCTACTGATTTCAAATAAAAATTATTAACATGGAAGATTTCTAATGTTTTTAAAATTTATTTTTAATTGGAGGATGATTGCTCTACAATGTTGTGTTGGCTTCTGCCTTACAACAATGTGAATCAGTCGTAAATATACACATATCTTCTCCCTCGTGAGACTCCCTCCCACCCCCACCCTCCCACCCCACCCCTCTAGGTGGTCACATGTAACAGGAAAGATTTGATAATAACCAAAGGCAGACAGATCATGTGTGGTGTTTAGAATGGAGCTGCCAGTGCAAACTCAGAGCACCTTATTTTGTATATAGTGTACTGATTTATATGATCTTCAAGCACAGGTATGACAGCTGTTGGACAGAGATTATTTCAAGACATTTATGATATAAAAGCAATGAACATTTCTTCTGTTTTGCAAACATTCTTGCTTCTAGAATTCCATGCTGGGTAAACTCTGGGTTAACGGTGAGAACCAGTTTTGGCTCTGCCCTTTTCTCACTTTTCCCAAAGCTATCCTGTTCCTCGCTCTTCTTTCCATATGTCTCTGCAAATGCTGTAATAGGGTTGATGGCAATGTGAGTGTGATAGCCTGCCTAAAAGGAAAGCCTCAAATGCATTCTGAAAAAAGCCTCAGTGACAACACTTTGGGTATGGCAAAGGTGACAGATGTTGCTAGGAGGAGGGCCATACTTTTCATGGCTACGGAGCACCTTTCTTGGGGGCCAACATTATGTTCCTCCCAACAAACCATGTGTCAATGCCTCAAATGCACCTTCTGAGATGGAATAACAGAAGTGCTAATCTTTGAGGCTGTGATCGCTCATGCTGTAATTGCTCTTGTTATGGCACACTCAGTCCCATCAGCAGGGTTTTCCCTACTGGTGGGGAAGAGCTTTTCCAGGCACTGAGAGGTTCTGCTCTGTGCTGCCTCCAGAGTCTCACGAATCAGGTCCCTGATCCACTCTGAGATATAGGGTTGAATAGAGAAGGGACTGGGTGATGTGGGTCTGATCTGGTCCTGACATAAAAATCTGAATTGGATTCACATCTATTGTAGCTGCTTTTCTCTAAGAAGGAGGGGCATTTCTGATTAATTCAGAATCATTTTTCTAGTCTCACTGGTTTTCTTGGAAAGATTTTAATTCCCTTCAATTTTTTTTTTTTTTTGCTTATGCCCCATGTATTTTTATTTTTTAAAAGACAGCTGATCTATATATACTGCAATTCAGACTCATTCCATTTGGTCATACTGGCCAGGGGTTCCTTTATCATGCATGCTAGAGAGATCAAATAGATGGGGGAAACAATGGAAACAGTGACAGACTTTATTATTTTGGGCTGCAAAATCACTGTGGATGGTGACTGCAGCCATGAAACTAAAAGACACTTGCTCCTTGAAGGAAAAGCTTTGACAAACCTAGACACTGTATTAAAAAGCAGAGATATCACTTTGCCAACAAAGGTCCACATAGTCAAAGTTATGGTTTTTCCAGTAGTCACGCACGGATGTGAGAGTTGGACCATAAAGACAGCTCAGCTCCAAAGAACTGACACTCTGGAACTCTGGTGCTGGAGAAGAGACTCCCCTGGACAGCAAGGAGTTCAAACCAGTCAATCCTAAAGGGAATCAGTCTTGAATATTCATTGGAAGGACTGATGCTGAAGCTGAAGCTTCAACACTTTGTTCACCTCATGCAAAGAACTGACTCATTAGAAAAGACCCTGATGCTGGGAAAGCTGAAGGCAGGAGGAGAAAGGGATGACAGAGGAAGAGATGGTTGAATGACATCACTAACTCGATGGATATGAGTTTGAGCAAACTCCAGGAGATAGTGAAGGAAGGGAAGCCTGGCGTGCTGCAGTCCATGGGGTCGCAGAGTCAGAGACAACTGAGCAATTAAACAACAACAACTGGAAAGATCTGCCTTGAGGGACAAGGCTTGTTACCTTAGGGTCTGCTCTTTGAGGCCAAGACCACCAAGGAGCTAATCTACCAAGTAAAGGAGAGTCCTCTGGGAATTCCAAAAACACAGTCCACTGGGAGTTTTGATCTATTCTAGCAAGCTCATCTCCTGAGCCTTTGCTCTCTTTTCACACACTGCCAGAGAGTTCTGGTATTGGTACCCATCTAATGGGAGCTAACACTTTCCCAAGCATCTAAAAACCTCCCCAGCCGTGCTTCAGGACTGAGGCTCTTGAGAGGACATTAGAGTCTGTCTTGCAGGAAGTGTGCCCTCATATTGATAAACTCTGCTTTATCCAGCCTCATGTTTCGCCACCACTTGGTCCAGTACTCTTTGCAACCCTCCCAGGCATATTTTCCTGGCTCCAGCTAGTAGAGTCTGGGGCCTGTAACTCCTTCAGAGTAAAATCTGAGGAATGGAGACAATATAGAGAACAAGAAGGAGCTGTGGAAGAATCCTATCCCTGGTAGTTTCAGGAAGAGTCTAGTGTCATCATGATATGGTGGGGAATTCTGAAATGTAAATTGTACCACAAACACTGTCCCATCTTGAGATGGGGAGTGCAACTGTTAGATTCCTGTCCAGTCAGTCATTGACCACTGCAGTGGGACAAATGGCATCAAGATGGCTTCAGTCATGCCAGGCATGCCTCCAGAGGAGACTGGAGGTGTGAATTGTTAGCTGAAGCACCCTACAGCAACTAGGACTTGGGTTCCTCAGGGATGGCAGGAGTTCTGAGCAGGACACCAAGACAGTCTGCTGCAGCATTTATCAAAATGTTTCTGATATGTTAATTCTTATGATATGGTACTTGGCAAATCTTTACTAATATTTTAATCAGAGTGTATTATTCTCTGCTTTCAAACAACATGCTGTTTGAACCCTTACTTCTAGGTGATTTAAAGTTTTTGAGCTAGCTATAGTTAGTTGTTTATGTAGCTCTATTCCACTTGAATTGTAAATTCCTTGGGAGCGGTCGTTCTCCACTGTACCTCACAGAGTGAACTTCTCGACAGTATTTAATAATTAAAAAAAAAAAAGTTTTTTGGCTAAACCATGTGGTATGTGGGATTTTAGTTCCCCCTTAGTTCCCCATCTGGGGATCGAACCTGTGCTTCATGCAGGAAGCACAGAATCTTAACCACTGGACTACTAGGGAAGTCCCAGTTTTAATAATGTTTTTAAAATATGTTCGATGGTATGCATCAGAGTTGGCAGAACAAAGCCTACAGCAATTCCTTTTGTAAAGAAAAATATCCTCAATTTATCTTTTAGGAGAAACTGAATCTCCATATGTCACATTTGCTTAGTGGTATGTTTGCCAGCAAAGGTCTGAGCAATTCTTGGAATGAAATGGTTATATAAATGTATAACCTGAGTAAACTCTTTTGAGTTTGCTTTGTAACTGATAGACAGTCAATCAATAATGGTGTCCTTGGGAAAAGATATGGTTGTGTTCTCAGAGAAAATCCTTGAATAGGGATTAGTTAGAGTAAATGTGGAGATCGAGTTTACTTAAGTAAACTTTAGAGGTACTGAGAGAAAAATGAAATGAATCTAGTAAATTTTCCTCTCCCGTTTGGTAGGAAAAAAAATGCCTGCCATGCAGCTAATAGCTGTAGGGTTGAAATAAACAAACAAACAAACGAACAAACAATGCTTTGGCAAGAAAACATCAAACATGGGAAGAAGCCTTTTGAACTGTTAAGAGGCAGACAGGGATGATATGAATTAAATCAATTCTCTTCATAGGGTAAGTCTTCTTTAAGACATGAGATGAACACTTTCACTAGTTCATTTTTTTCATTAATTGGTTGCTTTTGCAATCTAGTTAAAATTATTCTTTGTACAAATGTCCTCTGATGCTTAATCTAGCCATCTTTCATTCAGCCCAAGACTGAGGTACAGAGTCAGTAGGTAACTTACCAAAAAAATCTGAAAAGTGCAACTGTTAATTAGGGCCCAAGGTTTCCCTGGTGGCTTAGTGGTAAAGAATCCACCTGCAACACACGAGACGTTGAGTTTGACTCCTGGGTCAGGAAGCAAGAGAATCAGAAACGACTGAGCAACTGAACAACAAGGCTCTAAAGGAGAGTGCATCCTTTGTTGCCCCTGAATGTCTCCTTGATGGAACTACAAAATTTTCTGAGTTCTCCAATCAGTCTTTGATCGATTTACCAGTTTTGAATTACTGTTGAACAAATTGGCTTGGAATTGAATCTGTTTAGCCTCAAGGAGAAACTAAAAGAAGGACCTGCGTGCTGTTATTTGTTGTACCACGGTCAGTACACGTATTTAGCATGCAATTGATATTTGTTGAATGAATATATATTTTTACTTTTATGACAATATTTATTTTTATACAAGTTTACTGTATTAACAGTTTATCTCACTGTGTTATTGAAAGTTCTACTTTAAATTATTTAAAATAGAGAACTTTTAGCATATGGGGATTACTAAAGATTGGAAGAGATTTGCTTAAACATACTTTGATTTAGCTGAATACATTTGAAAAGATGTTTATAGGCTCATGACTAGTTTTTCAGTGAAGTCTAAGTTAGGGGTATCTGTTAATAAGAATTCAGAAAACAAAAATGAAATGTTTAGAGAGAGAATTGGCATTTTGTCATATTTAGATTTTTAAACTGATGATAGGTGTGTTCTCAGATGCGCTGTAACCCGAGGACTCAGGTTAACTCCCTGACACATCTGTCCAGGTCCACAGACACTGGCTTGCACCTCTTTCAGGAGGCTCTCCTCCATGTTGCACATACGAGGCTGGCTCGTGTCTCTGTGACAGAACTAAACCTCCCTATGTTGTGAATAATTGGAGAAGGGAAACTGTATCAAATTGAGGCAAGTTTCTTGTACTTCCTTTTCTTGGCACAGGTTTAAATCATGGCACAACTATTTTCAATCCCTGTCCATCATTTTTCTCATTTTACAAGGATACATCTTCCTTTAGCTTCCATCTAGTATATGATTACCTCGTAAATGCTGCTATATATTTACAAACACATTTCTAATCTTCATAATATCCTGCAAGTTTGGTATTAGTGTGCTTTTTTTTAATGGGATTCCCAGGTGGCTCAGTCATAAAGAATCTGCCTACCAATGTAAGAGATGTGGGTTTGATTCCTGGGTTGGGAAGATCCCCTTGCAGAGGAAATGACAACCCACTTCAGTATTCTGGCTGGAAAATCTCATCGACAGAGGAGCCTGGCAGGCTATACAGTCCGTAGAGTTGCAAAGAGTCGGACACAACTGAAGCAACCAATCATGTATGCATGAGCAGGTCCTATATTATAGATGAGAAAATGAGGCTTAAAGAAGCTTACAAGCAAATGGCATCTGTAGAACTGGGATCTTCGTTTTACTCCAAAACCATGTTGTTTCCAGTATTCCCTGCAAGCATACGACTTCCTAAATGAAGAGTTGACCACTGTCTTGATAGCACACCCTCTCCCACTCTTGGCTTCCAAACCATCCTGCTTTGTCCCTTTAGATTAACCACTGTGAGAAGAAGATTCTTTCCTATGTGGGTCTTAAGTTCACTCACACTTGACTCTTAAACTTGTTCTCTCTAATAAAAAAAAAAAAAAAGGTGATGATTCAGCCACCTCCAAGAGGCATATATTCTAGAGTAGAATCAACTTTGGGTTTCAAATTCTCAGGAGCAGTTCCATCTTCTATGGGAATATTAGGTTTATAGGCCACATAAACTTATAATTTTGAACCCAAGAATCAGGAAGCATGTAGCTCCTAGCAATACTGGGCAGGAACTTGCCTTTCTCCCTCCCCTTCTTCCCACGACAGAGGGAGCCCTATATGAGCACATGAGGAGAATGGTGCTCTCTAGAAGGATGGGCTTCCAAAAGGAAAAAGGGTGGAGTCAAGTCAAGCATGGGTTGTCCCTCCAAATTTCTATTCATATAAACCATTGAATCTGCATTAGGGGTACAGTGAGTTAAGGCACAAAGAGAGACAATTGTTACTCTAATTGAGTTTCCTCTTCTCATGAGGAGAGAAGAAACTTTCTTACAATAAGGGGGCTGACATAAGAGCTACAGGGCAACCATCTGTAATCTCATGCTCAAGCTTTGCTTCTGAGGCCACTGCCTGCT
Source organism: Dama dama (assembly GCF_033118175.1). NCBI lineage: Eukaryota > Metazoa > Chordata > Mammalia > Artiodactyla > Cervidae > Dama > Dama dama. Next base: position 83,606,312 of record NC_083698.1, on the reverse strand, counting down.
CTCCTCCTAGCTCACTCCCTTTGATAACTTGACTTCAGAATAGGATTCTCATAGCATCCATCTTACTTCTATCAGTGCTTTCCTTACACTTTATTGCATTATATTGTAATTGCTCCTTAACTGATTGTCTCCTCAGCCTTTTAATGACTGAGACTGCAGCTCATTTATTTTTTAAAAACTCAAGTGTCAAAATAAAATGCTTGGTGTCTAGAGTATGTTTAATTAATGTCCTTTGAATAGATGAATTTATTAATAAATGAAAACATGAAGCCTGTGTGGATCACAACAAACTGTGGATAATTCTTAGAGATGGGAATATCAGACCATTTTACCTGCTTCCTGAGAAATCTGTATGCAGGTCAAGAAGCAACAGTTAGAACTGGACATGGAACGACAAACGGGCTCCAAGTAGGGAAAGGAATACGTCAAGGCTGTATATTGTCATCCTGCTTATTTAACTCATATGCAGAGTACATCATGAGAAATGCTGGACTGGATGAATCACAATCTGGAATCAAGATTGCTGAAAGAGATATCAATAACCTCAGATATGCAGATGACACCACCCTTGTGGCAGAAAGTGAAGAAGAACTAAAGTGCCTCTTGATGAAAGTGAAAGAGGAGAGTGAAAAAGTTGGCTTAAAGCTCAACATTCAGAAAACTAAGATCATGGCATCTAGTCCCATTGCTTCATGGCAAATAGATGGGGAAACAATGGAAAAAGTGACAGACTTTATTTTTGGGGGCTCCAAAATCACTGCAGATGTTGACTGCAGCCATGAAATTAAAAGACGCCTGCTCCTTGGAAGAAAAGCTGTGACCAACCTAGACAGCATATTAAGAAGCAGAGACATTACTTTTCCAACAAAGGTCCTTGTAGTCAAGGCTGTCGTTTTTCCAGTAGTCATGTATGGATGTGAGAATTGGATCATAAAGCAAGCTGAGCAAGGAAGAATTGATGCTTTTGAACTGTGGTATTGGAGAAGACTCTTGAGAGTCCCTTGGACTGCAAGGAGATCCAACCAGTCCATCCCAAAGGAAATCAGTCCTGAGTATTCATTGGAAGGACTGATGCTGAAGCTGAAACCCCAATACTTTGGCCACCTGATACAAAAAATTGACTCATTTGAAAAGACCCTGATGTTGGGAAAGATTGAAGACAGGAGGAGAAGGGGACGATAGAGGATGAGATGGTTGGATGTCATCACTGACTCAACGGACATGAGTTTGAGCAAGCTCTGGGAGCTGGTGATGGACAGGGAAGCCTGGCGTGCTGCAGTTCATGGGGTTACAAAGAGTCAGACATGACTGAGTGACTGAACTGACCTGAATAGATGAATTTATTAATAAATGAAAACATGAATCATTTCTCTTGCTCCAAGTGTACTGTATCCATTTGGGGATTGAGAAAGTAGTATTACAAAGTTTAATGGGTCTATCTCTTTTCTATAATTCTGTTAGACATTTTAGTCTTTATTCACCTTTTCACAAACTGATGTGAGAGGATAAATACATTAGCATTTTAAACATCTTGGGACTTCTCAGACAGGGCTCTAGCTTAAGTTTTACTGTTCACTAAAAATGAATCTGCTAAACCTGAGTTAGAGAGGAAAGCAGTCAAGAATGATTTTAACCCTGAGGAAGTATTAATCAAGTCAAAGATCATAACTATGGTGTATCTCAGAGTCTAAGAAATCTGAAGCCAAGCATTCACTCACCTTTGACTTTCAGGCATTGAGGCATGATGGAAAGAATACCAAAGAGGTGTGAAACCTTAATGGTTCTATAGGGAGATTCAAAATGTCTCCCATGAGACCACTTTGTTGTTGCCATTCCAAAGGTATCTGTAAACCTTAAAGACTTTGAGCCACGTTCTTGTGTTAGTCTAAGCTAGTTGTCACTGCGTGCACACATGCTCAATCATTCAACCGTGTCCGACTCTTTGTGACCCCATGGACTACAGCCCACCAGGTTCCACTGTCCATGGTATACGTCAGGCAAGAATACTGAAGTGGATTGCCATTTCCTACTCCAGGGGATCTTCCCCACCCAAGGATCAAACCCAGGTCTGCTGTGTCTCCAGCACTGGCAGGCAGATTCTTTATCACCAAGCCACCTGGGAAGCACCCCCATGTGCCTGACAGTCTTCACTACCTTTTTATAATTCTAGTCCAGTTGTCATCAACCCTAATTCTGCCTTATGTTTGCTCCGCTGCTGACAATCTCCTCTCCTCTGTCTGGAGGTGCAGTGGGAGATGGAGCAGGTAGGGGGCTACTGAAAGTTTCAACCCTTTAATCAGATGCTTGGTTCTACTGGCAACCAACCCCCATCCTAAACACTTTCCAAGAGTCACCTCCTTAACATGAGAAAATACACTTTTATGTTCTCATCACTAAGAAATCCCATGTATCCTAGGAGCTCCATGCCAGAAACAGGGATGAAGATCAGATATACAGTTTTTTCACCTGGTCAGAAACCAAACTCTGCACACCAAAGAAAACAAAGCTGAAAGATGAGTTTATTACAAGGGTTTCAATCTAGAAACTCAAGACTTGAGTTTTGAGTTGCTCACAGACCAAGCGTTTTTTATGTGGTAAATTGGAAGCTATTTATCTTTTTCAGCTGGTTGATTGCCTGTGGTCTTCTTCCTTATTTGGATCAGGGTAATTGAATTAGAGAGACAAGGAAGTCCAGACATGCTGTGAACAGACTTGATGTTTGGGGATTGATGATGTCCTCTTCTGGTTTCTAAAGTGAGCTTTAAATTCCCTCAACTGATGTTAAGTAATGTTAAGTTTCATCTTCTTTAATGCACTTGCGTTGGCCAACTCCATTCTGTCCTCGACATAAGTGACTCCATTTTAGTTTAGTTTTACACTGTAAATCACAGTATCACAGCCTACTATTATATTTAGGGAATTAATTGGAGAGGAAGAGATTAGAAACCACTAAAGATTCTGTTGCAAGAGTCCTGAAAAAAAAATGTTAAGGGCTTGAAGCAGAATAGATATGAAGACGTAGTGAATACAAGAAACACCTTAGAAGCAGAATGTTAGATTTAAGTGATCAATTATTGAATTGAAAATGGAAGTGAAAGTGTTAGTCGCTCAGTCATGTCTGACCCTGTGCGACTCTATGAACTGTAGCCCGCCAGGTTCCTCTGTCCATGGGATTTTCCCAGGCAAAAATACTGCAGTGGGTTACCATTTCCTTCTCCAGGGGATCTTCTCAACCCAGGGATCAAAGCTGGGTCTCCTGCACTGCAGGCAGATTCTTTATCATCTGAACCACCAGGGAATTGAATATAGTTGGGTGGGAAAAGATGACCCTGATGTTTTAAATTTGAGACAGCTGAAGGGTAAAGATGGCACCGATCAAGAAGGATTGATGATGGAGTAGTGAAGCAGGCTTGAAGAGAGATGGTAAACTTTGTTGGGACTTGCTTAAGATATGGTACCTATGAAACATGCAAAGGAGATATACAGGAAGCAGTGGGAATTGGGGAGTGGAACTCAGGAGACTGGTGGGTGAAGCCTGAGTTACAAATTTAGGAATCATCAGAAATAGATGGAAATAAGAAAACAGGGACTGCAAGTAAAAAAGAGAGCTAAGGACAGATTCCTGAGAAATATAACGGAGGCTTGAAGGCAGGACAGAATTGAGAATAAAGAGGAAATCATCTCTGTTTTGATCTCTTTCTGAATAAGGGCACAAGTATCAAGTATTCCTGTCTTCCTGATGACAGCTTTTACATTTTCATTAGAAACTGGAAAAATATGAATTTTTCATACCATGCTACAAAAAATAGAAATTTTATTCTTGACCTCTATTGTTTTCACATCTACGTGTAGAACCTGCATATCAAAGTGCTCAGTTTTAGAGTCTGTAGTGCAGTGGCTAAGGGCACTGGTTCCTAGTCAGAACTCTGCTTTCAAATCCCAATTTTGCTACTTATCTACCTGGGTGCCAGGGAAAGTTATTCAGCTTATTGCATGGAATTTTTTGCAACTTCAAAATGAAGATATAGAATGCTGCATGAAACACTAGGCATTATATCTGGTTCTTTGTAAGCATTAAATATAATTCTTAATGTTATTCCTACTATAGGGAAACACAACATTCAGAATAAACCTTTAATTCTTTCCCCTTCTTAAATAGAATGTCCATGGAGTTAAGTAAGTTTTGAATCTGGTTTCTATCATTTAGAGAATGATGGCCAATGCAGAGTGAATTTCAGTTCATTTAATTACATTTAAAAATCATTCTGTCCATGAGCAGACATTTCTACAAAATTTAGCATTTCTACAAAAATATTAAAGGAAATGTTTTGTCTAAAATTTCTTTCTAAAAGTTCACAGTGTATTGTAGAAAAAGGACATAGTAGACATAAGTTGAAATATATTGTCTTATAATGAACACTTCAATATAGTCATTTTTTAAAACTAGACATTTTCAAAAAAGTGGTTTGACTATTATGTTTCTATAGATGAATTCTTTTCTGAGAACCAGAGTCACCACATTAACTACATGTGTTTTATTATCTTCAGAGTAAATCTTCATCTTTGAGAATGACTAAGTGACCATAATTGCTAGTTTATTGCAGTTCATTAAGGAAACATCAGCCTTCATTTCACGAAGGACACACAGCAAAACATGAGCAGAATTTGTCTCTATAACCAGCTTTCACACAGACTTCCAACAATATATTCTTACTTTGTCAACACACAGTAGGTTAGTTTTGTTTGTTTTGTTTTTACAATTTTATAGGTTGGGAAGACCGTTCTCTTTAATAACCAGAGCTGTCCTTCTAAACTGGATGACAGGATTGTTTGTTTTTTTTCTGAAGTTATCATTTTATTACATATTCTCCTAGACTTTTTTTTAATTGAAGAAAGATTACTTTACAATGTTGTGCTGGTCTCTGCCATACAACAAATGCAAATCAGGCATGATTACACATCTATTACCTCCCTCTTGAGCCTCCCTTCCCAACCCCCAACCCCCTCCTTTACATTATCACAGAGCACTGGCTGGGATCCCTGTTTTATATAGCAACTTTTCACCAGCTATCTATTTCACACATGGTGGTGTATATATGTTGAGATGAACTTAGAGCCTGTTATATAGAGTGAAGTAAGTCAGAAAGAGAAAAAACAAAGAGAGTAAATGACATATATGGATAATGGTTTTGTCTTTTTAAAAATATATTATCAGCTCATGCAGCAAAAGCAAGAAATTTTATAAGCTATTTAACATGTTAATTCACTTTAGTATGCTTATATTCCAGTGAGTTTTAAAATTATTAATTTTTGGTTGAATTTTAAAAATTATAGTTGACTGACAAATGAAATCTCAGTACACACTTTGATTGATGGAGAATAAAAAGATTTGAATTTCATTTTGAAATAGTTTTTCTTTGAAATTTTTATTCAAACCCATCTTCAAGCATTTTTCTTAGGATATATAACAAACTATAAATATGACCCACTCTAAGACCCCCAATTCCAAACATAAGTTCACTAAAATTTTTACTTGTTTTATTTCTATTAAATCTAGGACTTAATTTTTAAGGCTTGCCAAAATAACACCAGTCTTACTTCTGGGTGAATGCAGGCAAAAAGATTAATTCTGAAAGTTGAAATTTTTACTGTGACTTAATGTAAGAAACTGTTTTTATAGTTGATGCCTTCATATAGATCTAATGTGTCACATATTCGAACTATTTGCACTGAGGAAAATGTCTACTTGGTCCAACAGCTTCATTTCAAGATTGCTGACACACCAGTTGGCATTTAAGCGAGATACCCAGAGTCAGCTTGCTTCTTCTGTCTTGGTTCTTGGGTAAAATCCTTCATTCTGATGTAGCTGAAATTCAGTGCACATCTTTAGGCTTACTGGTTGAGGGACCAGCAACACACCTGAGACTTTTGGCTCTTGGGTCAAAAATCGCCAGTGTTTTGGCAGAGAGGACACTCAGCTCATTACTAACTCCCCAAATGTTTATCTATGGGTGAGCATCCACAAAGGCTCCAGCTTATGTGTGTCTTTAACTCAGTCTCTCTTCACTCATGCTGGTTACTTCTCTAGGCCACTGACAGAGCATCAGGGCAGAGGCCTGAATGGCTTTCACGGTTTGTAGGAAATTGGAAGCTGAATCTCTATTACCATACCAAGCTGAGATAACAGCTCTTTCTATCAAGGGCATGTATCACCTCATAACTGGAGCTTTAGCTGTTTACTAAAAGTGTTGTGAGAACAAAGTAAATGAGAATGTCAGGAAGTAGGGTGGGGAACATATATATGAAGGCACTTGTGGAGGAGAGACCCAGAAGGGAGATTTACCCTTTTCTAACTTTCCGTTCCCCTAAGCTTATATATATTAACAATACTTATGTGATTTGTTGAGTTCCTTCAAGTAATGCCTGGTACTTGCATTATTTTATGCTCCTTGACCATCCTACGAACACAGAATGTTATTATCTTGTTAGTAGATGAGGAATTTGAGGCTTAGGAGGTTTAAGTAACTTGCCATGGTGACACGGCTAGTAAGTGATGGAGCCACACTGGCTCTCACCCACTCACTGGAAAGGTTAACTCTGAACTGTTCTGCTGAGATGCCGGAAACGTAGGTCATGTGATGGGAAGGGCACTCCTGGTGCCCTGTAAATGGCAGCCCTTCCACTCTGCTCTCTTGCCCTGGGCAAAGGAAAGGGTAAACTGAAACTTAAGGTTCTTTTTGTTCTCTGCTGCACGACCTTGGACTGTAAGCTGTCTCTGTTATTGATGCTCTAAGGCCATTGAAGAAAAGGCAGCCCTGGGGAAGGGAAGATCATTTCACACTTTTGTTGCTTCTGTTTAGTACAAGTCTGAGTTTTATAGGGCAGTGCCAGATTGATTTATATTCTTTCCTGCAATATGAAAAAGGAAGCAAATTTTTATTTAAAAAGGAAAGATTCTTACAGTCTGTAGGAAATGAATGGGATTTGAAAAAAGGTTAAATTTTTTCTCTTTTGACATTTTCTGTTATGCTGACATTTTCTGCAGTGTTTGGTTGGGAGCAAGACCTTTTCTGTTTTGCTTTGTTTGTGTTTGTCTTATATCAAGCTCTTTTGTTTAAAACTATTTCTATTTTTCTTTTTTTGCTTTGTGGGAGCATGCCTCTCTAAGAAAATACTAAATTGCTTTTATTTGGTTCAAGTTTAAATTATAGTTGTTGAAAAGATTTATGTTATTTTTCTTTGTTTAAAAAATTTACACTGGAAATATATGTATCCAGAAAAAAAAAAAAATTTGGTTTCCCTGGTTTAAAGGATGTTAAGTATTTAGATTCTGAAAAACAATTATATGAACACTAAAATCATGTTTATGCAACACATGTGATTTTGTTGATTTTGATAGGTGCATGTGGTGTGTGCTCCGTTGTTCAGTTGTGTCTGACTCTTGGTGACTCCACTGACTGTAACTCACTAGTCTCCTCTGTTCATGAGATTTTCCAGGCAAGAAAACTGGAGTGGGTTGCCATTTCCTCCTCCAGGGGATCTTCCAGTCTCAGGGATCAAACCGGCATCTCCTGAGTTTCCTGCATTGGCATGCAGATTCCTTACCACTGAGTCACATGGGAAGCTTAATTTTGATAGGTAAGATGGATAGTTTAGGCCAAAGTTCTCCTTTGGTATAAAGAAACATTGACATAACATATCACCAAGGAGCACAAGTGAAGACATCTCAACTCAGATTGCCAGACTAGCATGCCCCATTTCAGAGGATTCTTTCATTAGTAAGTTAATCTCATGAGGACTAATAAAGTGTGGGTAACTGCTTGATTACACAATTTTTCTTGTTTAAGAGCCAGAGAATTTTAAGAATTGAAGGGTCTACTAGCTATTTTTTGTCTTCCCAATATAAATCAATCTCCCCTTTTAGTTGGATTTTTTCTAACTTTTAAAATTTAGAAAACTTTTAAAGCTTTTAAAAGTTCTGTCATTTAAAAATGATATTCTGCATATTACATTTGAGAAAATTTTCTGTGTGGTTGTCCCCTTGCATAAAGCCGTTGGCACTTGCTTTGGTTCCCTGGTCCTGCCATAATAAAGTACTACAAGCAGAGTGGCTTCAAACAACAAAAATTTACTCTGTCACAGTTGAAAGTGAAAGTGAAGTCGCTCAGTCGTGTCCGACTCTTTGCGACCCCATGGACTGTAACCTACCACGCTCCTCTGTTCATGTAATCTAGAATTCCACAGTTGAAGTGTCCACTTGGCTGGTTTCTTCTAGAGAAACTGTCTTTTTCAAACTCCTCTCTTTGCTTCTGGTGCATGAGTGCATACTAAGTTGCTTTAGTCATGTCTGACCCTGTGTGACCCAATGGACTGTAGCTTGCCAGGATCCTCTGTCCATGGGATTCTCCAGGCAAGAATACTGGAGTGGGTTGCTGTGCCCTTCTCCAGGGGATCTTCCCAACCCAGGGATTAACCCAGATCTCCTGCTTGCAGGAAGATTCTTCACCATCTGAGCCACTATCCTTGGTGTTTCATGCCTTGTAGACACATTGTTCCCATCTCTGCCTCCATTTTCATACAACTTTCTTCCCTGTCTGTATTTTTGTCCAAATTTTCCTCTTATGAGGAGGAAATTTGATTAAAACTCATTCTAATTCCATATTTCCTCCTTTTAACATGATTGTATCTGCAAAGATACTGTTTTCAAATAAAGTCACATTCACAGATACTGGGATTGGGACATCAACATACCATTTTGAGGGGGGCACAATTGCACAATTCACCCTACACTGGCACCACTATGACACATTGGAAGTGTTGCACTAGGGCAAAGTCCAGACTTGAGTGGACAGTCAGTCAGATGCCATTTGTGTATTACTTCCATTTTGGCAAATCTTAAAAGACTGGTCAGAATATTTTATTCAGCTGGAATATTGACTTGAAAGGATTCAGCAGTAGATCAGTGTATGAAAATCTCATGCATCATAGATGGCTTGTCTTATTGATATTTGCAGTGATATAATTTAAAAATTGGTATTTTTGGTGGTCTAGTTTGTAGCCATAGAGAAAATGAGCCGGGATATATGAATGGAGAACACACTCTAACATGAAGTAAGAACATAAAAGCACCAGATTTATAGATTTATGATCCTAAAAGACATTTCCAGATAGTAGTTTTTTCTGCTATGTTAGCAACTGTGCTGATGAAATAAGTAAATGTATCCATAATTAGAGCTTAAATTACCTCTGCAAAAGAAATGGGGTTTCTTAAAGTTCCATGAAAAAAAAACCCAGATTTTAGCAACCAGTGAAGTAAACTCTAATCTGAAATGAAAATTAGAGAAATTTTTCTTCGATCTAATCTAACTAATATGGTAAAAGCAAATATTTCTTATTACCAGTGATCATATTTCTGGGCATGAAGAAACATGGTACATTCCATTACTCCTTCATGTACCAATCATTTCAAACCTAATGCATGCCAACTCATAGATCACTGCACCCATATAAAGGGGCTCACCGTCGACTGACTTTAGCTCAGTTCAGTGACAGCTTTCAATGGCTAAGCCATTCTTTTTCTTTTTTTGTAAAGAGAGACCTATACCTACAAATATTAACTCAACTTTCAACAGTAGTTCCAGTTTACTTTAAAATTTCCTCATACAGATAGTCAGGATGTGTGAATCTGTATCTTTGTACTCACCTGACTTCATTAAAAAAAAATCCTTAGCCATCACTTTTAGCAGAGTGTTAACAGTGAAGGCTTTCACTATTCATCTAGGGTAATTCTTAAACTCAGGACAATTATCACTGATGTAATGGCATTTCTATTTAAGCAACAGAAAGCTTGTTTCCTATAAATTAGTGTTCCTTCGTTGACAGCTTATGGTGAATGATGTCGGATTCATGATCTCTGAAGAAGAAGATTGAACTTTGGGACTAGGGACCAGGCTTGATCACTCAAGAGATTTTGTGTAGCAGAATTTTATTAAAGTATAAAGAGGGACAGAGAAAGCTTCTGACATGGACATCAGAAGGGGGACAGAGAGTGCCTCCCTTGCTAGTCTTAGCAAGGGCTGGATGCATGGGAACTATATACTTTTTCAATTGGTTATTACAGTAAATCAAAAGAATGTCTCAAGCCTGTAAAGGTCTTAGCAGATCCACTCCCACAATATACATTTTAAGATAACGGGATTAGAACTAACAATAGAAAGATCTTACCAGACCCACTCCCACAATATACATTTTAAGATGACAGAATTATTCAGAAGGTTCTCAAGAAGGAGAAACGTGTCCTTGAGCAGGGTATTGAGGAGGAGAAGGGGACGACAGAGGATGAGATGGTTGGATGGCCTCACCGACTCAATGGACATGAATTTGAGTAAACTCTGGGAGTTGGTAATGGACAGGGAAGCCTGGCGTGCTGCAGTCCACGGGGTTGCAAAGAGTCAGACACGACTGAGCGACAGAACTGAATTGAACTGAACCGAGCAGGATATATTGTTGTTATATAATCATTGGTACAGAGTTTAAGGAAAAACATATCCTTGAGCAAGATGAGTCATTTTGTTGTATAATCATTAGCTCTGGGCTTAAAGAAAAAAAAAATTTTATGTGACTAAGATGAAGGAATGTAAAAAAAAAGTTGTTCTTTTCTTCTTCTCAAGTGCCTCAGACCCCTCTCTCCTCCTTGGGGACCCCGGACTTCTTATCAACCTGCCTAAGAATTAACTCTCTCATTCATGTAAAATCATATAGCAGTGCACATCAAAAAGCTGGGAAAACTGGTCAACCACTTGTAAAAGAATGAAACTAGAACACTTTCTAACACCATACACAAAAATAAACTCAAAATGGATTAAAGATCTAAATGTAAGACCAGAAACTATAAAACTCCTAGAGGAGAACATAGGCAAAACACTCTCCGACATAAATCACAGCAAGATCCTCTATGACCCACCTCCCAGAATATTGGAAATAAAAGCAAAACTAAACAAATGGGACCTAATGAAACTTAAAAGCTTTTGCACAACAAAGGAAACTATAAGTAAGGTGAAAAGACAGCCCTCAGATTGGGAGAAAATAATAGCAAATGAAGAAACAGACAAAGGATTAATCTCAAAAATATACAAGCAACTTCTGCAGCTCAATTCCAGAAAAATAAATGACCCAATCAAAAAATGGGGCAAAGAACTAAACAGACATTTCTCCAAAGAAGACATACAGATGGCTAACAAACACATGAAAAGATGCTCAACATCACTCATTATTAGAGAAATGCAAATCAAAACCACAATGAGGTACCATTACACGCCAGTCAGGATGGCTGCTATCCAAAAGTCTACAAGCAATAAATGCTGGAGAGGGGGTGGAGAAAAGGGAACCCTCTTACACTGTTGGTGGGAATGCAAACTAGTACAGCCGCTATGGAAAACAGTGTGGAGATTTCTTAAAAAACTGGAAATAGAACTGCTATATGACCCAGCAATCCCACTTCTGGGCATACACACTGAGGAAACCAGATCTGAAAGAGACACGTGCACCCCAATGTTCATTGCAGCACTGTTTATAATAGCCAGGACATGGAAGCAACCTAGATGCCCATCAGCAGATGAATGGATAAGGAAGCTGTGGTACATATACACCATGGAATATTACTCAGCCATTAAAAAGAATTCATTTGAACCAGTCCTAATGAGATGGATGAAGCTGGAGCCCATTATACAGAGTGAAGTAAGCCAGAAAGATAAAGAACATTACAGCATACTGACACATGTATATGGAATTTAGAAAGATGGTAACGATAACCCTATATGCAAAACAGAAAAAGAGACACAGAAATACAGAACAGACTTTTGAACTTTGTGGGAGAATGTGAGGGTGGGATATTTCAAAAGAACAGCATGTATACTATCTATGGTGAAACAGATCACCAGCCCAGGTGGGATGCATGAGACAAGTGCTCGGGCCTGGTGCACTGGGAAGACCCAGAGGAATCGGGTGGAGAGGGAGGTGGGAGGGGGGATCGGGATTGGGAATACATGTAAATCCATGGCTGATTCATATCAATGTATGACAAAACCCACTGGAAAAAATAAAAAAAAAAAAAAAAAAAAAAAAGTACTAAGTTAAAACTTGATTACCCAAGGAATATTTCACAAAAAGGTTTTTCTCCAGTCCATTGCTTTAAGAAATGTCCTGATTTTTCAGCCAAAGATGTCTCCACAAATTTCATAATTTGCTTAGGGTATAGGTATACCTATAGACTTCTAGGTTCAAAAAAATGTTACTTTAAAAGCAAATTTTATGTTATTTATTCATGACCTAGTTTTCTATAGATGGTATAAGGAATTATATTTAAAAATTAAAAATAATATTCTTTTTCTAACAAAAGCCACCATGCAACCATTGTAGAAAAATTTAAATATATGTATAAACAAAATAAAGAAAACAAAATCTGCTCTAATAAACCTGTGATGAATGTCCTTTTGGTGAAATACTTTTCTTCATTTTGTTATTTCTTCAGAATAAATTCTCAGTATGTATAAAGTCTCAAGTATATTATACGAGTTTAAAACTATTTATTGATACTTGACTAAAAGTGAAAGTTGCCCAGTCATGTCTGACTCTTTGCAACCCAGGCAGAATTCACCAGGCCAGAATACTGAAGTGGGTAGCCTTTCCCTTCTCCAGGGGATCTTCCCAACTCAGAGACTGAACCCAGGTCTCCTGCATTGCAGGCAGATTCTTTACCAGCTGAGCCACAAGGATTGAATCCAGGTCTCCTGCACTGCAGGTGGATTACTTACCAACTGAGCTATTAGGGAAGCCCTGATACATGACTATCATGAATGAATCAAATGCAGTTTTTCTTTAACAAGCAGCCTAAATTGTTAAGATAAGGAATAAAGCCAAAGCATGAAAAAGATCACAAGGGTAACTTATTCCTAAAAATATTAGCCAGGAAAAAATAAAATAAGCAAACCTAACCCTCTAAGTCCTGTTAACTTTTCTTACTATGATTATCTTCAAACATCATAAAGGCTAAGATTTTTGTTAGTTTTGTTCACTACTTAATTCTTGTTCCCCAAACAATACCACCATATGTTAACACTAAAAAATAGTTTGTTGAATGAGTTAATCAGGAAAATATAATAAAACTATGATTTATATGCAGTTTATAGCCCTTTTTGGCAGTATAAGCTCAAATAATCAAAAAGTATTTATTCAGTAGCTTTTGTATTTGAATGCCACAGATATTTGCCTCTGATTTACATGTAAAGAAACTAGGAGTCATAAGTACTAGTCTCTGGTTTTTCTTGCTTTGATCGTCCAGCAAAATTAAGAACAGAACTGACGCACACAAATGAGAAATGAGTCATGTGCCATGATATTTATTAGCTAAAGATCTCTAAACTTGAGATCTATAATTTGAATATGACTTACAAGGAAATGGTTCTTGAAACAAGCTTAAAGACACTTCATCAAGGGTCTTTACATGTAATACTACAAATAGGCCTGATTGTTGTGCATTCCAAGTTACTTTGCCAGTTGAATGGCTTTCTCATTTAGTTTCTCCATCTAGCAAGCTTCTGTGTTTATTCAAATTTTCTGATTAGGTTGGGTTAAGATCATTTTTAACAATATCTTCCCTGTGCTCAGCTTCAAATGAATGTTAATTACTTGGAAAATGCCTTTACAGAATTCCTTGAACCAAAAGGCAGCCCCCTATAGCAGACAACCTCTGCTAAGGTTCCCAGAGTCTCATTTTGTGCATATTCAAGCCAATAATCCACCTTCAATTTCTCTGCTGACCTCTGGTAACTTCCATTTAAAAGCCAATCCCTTTAGCAACTTGGAACTTTAATCTCTGCTTCCTTAATGCCTGTTACTCCTCCTTGAGTCCAAAATAGAAAAGTAACCTCTAAACAGAGATCTAGGGCTATCATGACGCTCAGCTTGTATGGTTTTTTTTTTTTTTTTTTTTTTTTTGGAGAATCCTAGTGTTGTGCTGTCTGTTGTTTAATTCCTGATAATGGTTATTTTAAATATTTTCTACAGTTTAATAGTTGCTTATAGCATCAGAGGCAATGATATTTGCACCAGTTTGTTCTGTCAAGTCCAGAAGCAGAAGCCCTATTTAATTTTTACTCTGCTGTTTTCTTTATATCCTTCGACTTTTACTTGAGTGAATAAAATTGTTTTATTATTCTTTTCTGTGATTTGAAATTTGTTTCTGTTTAAACTAATGGTCATTTAAAAAAAAAACAAATATTTTTGGCCAATATTTGAACCTGTATTTTTTTTAACAACATCAATAATGAAAATGTATATATAAAATTGCTCCCTCTAAGAATGTGGTCATGAATACATATTAGATAAGAAGCATTGGCATTTTCATAATTTAGTGTTATATTTATGCCTAGAAAGTCTAAAAGGAAAGAACTGAAACTTATTACATCTAATAATATTAATTCAATAATTTGGCCAGAAAAACAAGAATCTTCCTGTGCACTAAACTTCTAAGACTTCTATTGGCTCCTGACAAAGGAGCAACAGTGGCCCTGGGTATAGTCCTTGGTTCCCCTCAACTTTGGCTAGTTCAGTTCAGTTCAGTTCAGTTGCTCAGTTGTGTCCGAATCTTTGGCTAAGGCAGTAGCAATAATTGAAGTTCTCCAAAGACTTTCACTTTTACTTTCAAAGGGAGTTAAAACCCTACCAGGATGAAGAGCCCAAGGTTAGGGCTGTAATATATATATCAAATAGATGAACAAAAGGAAACTCATGCTGCTGTGCCTAATAATATCAGGCTGTTACCTCTATGGGTTATGGACTTTGTATTTTGTTTTTTTAAGGAAAATAGTTTCTTCAATATTATATTGACTCTAGATTTCACCCCTTTCCTTTGGAGGTGTATGTGTGCATGTTTAAAGAATTATTTCTTATTGATTATCTTGGAAAATGAGAAAGATTATCTTCTTTCTAAACACTGGTAGAGAAATCTTGGAAGATACTAAGCCTTGGAGAGTTAACCTCATTTAATCCTCAAAACTGACCTTTGAGGAAGACACTACTATTTTCTCCTTTTTACAGATGGGAAAATAGAGTTTGACAAGTAACTTGGACATATTCACATATCTAGTAAATGAAGTATCCAGTGTTCAATTCCAGGTACCTGATTTTAAATCCTGTGTTCTTATACACTCTGAATAAGCCAAATAGGTTGAGTTCATCAATATATAGAATAAATAAAACACAGCCTATAGCACAGCCCCAGGGAAAGACACGCTAATTCCAGAAGTTACCTAGAACACTGGAATTTTATATCCATAGAGTAAGTGGTGAGGGTATTTTCTAGAGGCAAGGGGAGTTGGACATTCTCCCTTCTGTCTTCTGAAACAATAGGAAACTCCCTCTTTCCAGTTAAAAATTAAGTTAAGGCCATCTATGAGCATTCCATCCTGGACATGCAAAGCCTAGAAAATAAGTACCTGTTGTAGTGGGACTAAGACCATCTAACAGTTTTTGTCTAGACAGCTCGAGGGAGGATATCTCTTAAGGGAGGATATCTCTCTTATGTACTTACAAAGTACATAGTGTTTTATGAAAAAAATGAAGAACTGTTGCATACTAAAATGTTTGTGACAGGTGCATTTAAAGCCTTCTCTAACCTTGTGCCCCTCAGTGTTTACATGATAACTCCCTTGAAGAAATACTTAGTCTGGAGGCTATTCTGGAAATCAGAGGTCCCTGATACACTTGGTAACTATAGTTACAGTTGTCTCTTCTTTTCCTGGAATGTAAAATTACATATCATCATCTCAGAAGTCATTTTGAAAGCCTTAATGAGATAAACAATCATTTTCCCAGGCTATATTCCTACTGTTGAGTGCTAGTCATAATTTCCTTCTCCTAATGAAAAAAGTGATGTCTAGCTCTAAAGCAGAGGCGAGATGTGAATGCTAACATCTTACACCTCTGAGAAGAAACCAATTTAAAAAATTATTCCATAGGAAAATGTCTTTCTCTCTCCATTAAAATAAAATAACTAATTTAATTCAAGATTATTCCAAAAGCTGCTTCCAGCTAATGATCATATTGTGTGTTAATTGACTAATCCCTACAGACTTGGCAAAACATTAGCTGATTTTTTTAAAAACGTTTACCAAAAATCGAAACTATCCTCCCAACTGAGAGAAGCACTTGGTAATGAAAGAGATGGGAAATTAATCTCATGGTGACTCACACCCTCACTACCCTCATGTCTCTCGTGGGAAGGGACTCTCCTCTACTGGAGCAGAAGAGGGTAACACATCCTCTTGTCTCTCTAGTTACTTGTGAGAAAGTGTTTATGAGGAGATTAGAATTTTACTCCTTTAATTATACTAATAAGCATAGCTTTAATACCAGAGATACACCTCACTAAACATCCTTTAAAATAGATTTGTCAATCTTTCCTGCTATGGCCAGTGTATACTATTTTTCTCCCAAAGAAAGAGAGGACTTGATATTCTGAGAACAACTCTTCTCCACATTCTTATGTACACTCATTGCTGGGGACCGTGGAAGCTGATTTGTGGGGTTCTCGATGCCATCCTTTCCTTTCATTCTGGTGTAAACACAATGAATTCCAAGAAAACACAGCGACCAGAACACGGGAAAGAGTTTGAGTGCACATTTACCATCTTGAGCAAGATTTTCTCGTTCTGTTCTTATTCATCCCCGTTCAGAATTGACTTCTTAATGAATTCTGAGCATCCCATTGCTTTAGAGGTGCCCCCAACACCAATTCTGAAGCTCGGATACTTTGGCCACCTGACATGAAGAGTTGACTTATTGGAGAAGATCCTGATGCTGGGAAAGATTGAAGGCCAAAGGAGAAGGGGGCCGCAGAGGATGAGATGGTTAGATAGCATCACCGACTCAATGGACATGAATTGAGCAAATTCCAAGAGACAGTGGAGGACAGAAGAGCCTGGCATGCTGCAGTCCATTGTGTTGCAGAGTCGGACATGACCTGGCGACTGAGTAACAACTCCTAGCAACTCCATACACTACAGGGACTGCTTGATTCTAGCAACATCTTTGAAAAAAATAAATTTTTGATGATTTGGCCAATCATTCCTTCCAGTTTCTTGCCTTTCTTGGAAAATATTCTTTGCCATCTTTGGTTTGACTATATTTAAGTACATTTGTTTGGTTTTATTTCACTGCTAGAGGAATTGGTAGGGAAGATGTAAGAAAGTGGAACTAACTTTGGAAAAATTCGTTGGTTTTCAATTATTCCTCTGGCAACCAGTCCCTATCCTTATGTGCTATCCCAAAGTCACATCCTTAACATAAATACAGTAATGATAGAGGGCTTGTTACGAATAACAAGACACACCTACTTTACCTTTGTGGCTCTAAAGTGTTTCCAGAAACTGAGGACAAGAGACCAAATGTTATAATAAAAGATGCTTCCATTGCTCTTGCCACTCATTGAGGAAATTCCAAAGGTTTGGGGAGCTGTGAAAAGAAACCACGGGTGAAGTTCAAATATATCTGAGAAATAAATTTTGGTCATCTGAATGTGAAAAACCAAACTCTGCACGCTAAGTGAAACAAAGCTGAAAGATGAGTTTATGGCAAGGGTTTCGACCTACAAGCAGGGAAACGCAAAGCTATGGGAGCAGCGAGTTCCCGGCTGTTTACAGACCGAAGGGTTTCTATGGGTTAAATGAGGGAATTATTTGTCTTTTTCACCTGACTGGTCGCCTGATGGCCTTTCTTTTTGAATCAGGCCAGCCGACTAAGGGGAACAAAGAAGAGGAACAAGGAAGTACAGAGGTGGTGTGAGCAGACTTGGCATTTGTAGATTGTCTGGCTGTCCTCTGCTGATTTCTGAGAAGAGCTGTCAATTTCCTGCAGTTTATGTCAGGTAAGGTTAAGTTTTGCTTTTCTTTAATGCACCTGTGTCGCCAGCTCCTTTTTTTTCTCCAACATAAATGACTCTGCTTTAGTTTTGTTTCTACATATATTTCTTGTAAATCACAATGTCATACTCAGCAAGGTGTTTGGCCATAACAACAAGTCCTCAAATCTGATCATATTCATATTCGTGGGACTCATATTCTGTATATCCTGGGAATGTTTGTTGTTGTTTAGTGCTAAGTTATATCTGACTCTTTTGTGACCCCATGGGCTGTGGCCCAGCAGGTTCTTTTGTCCATGGAATTTTTCAGGCAAGAATACTAGAGTGGATTGCCATTTCCTTCTCCAGGTGATCTTCCGGACCCAGGAATTGAACTTGCTTCTCTTGCGTCTCCTGCACCGGCAGGTAGATTCTTTACCACTGAGCCACCTGGGAAGCCTGGACAAATTTGATAGCTTTTAAATAATCTTAAAAGTTGTATTAGTCAAGTATTTTTTCCTTTCAGTGTTGTGCTAGTTTTTGCTATACAACCGTGTGAATCAGATATATTGTATGTATATGTATCCCCTCCTTCTTAAGCCTCCATTCCACCCTCCCCCACACACCCATCTAAGTCAACACAGAGCATCAAGCTATGTAGCAGCTTCCCACTAGTTGACTGTCTAAATTCAATCAATTGTTAAATATTAGAAACCCTCTGTCATTCTTAGAAAGGCCTCTGGAGGTCAGGGTTGAGGCATGGTGCTAGGTAAGCTTCCTCAGTAACTATCTTTGCAGACAAAATATGGCAAACACTGATACTTTGAGTTCCCCATCTGGTATCATTCATAAGCTCTAAATTTGTTTACTCACAAAATGTAATTTAACTAACAAGCTAATATACAACATTTTCTATTGGGTATTTGAATATATATTCAATTTCTACATTTAAGTAAGAGTCTCTATTATTTCTGTTACAATAAAGAAGTTAGGGCCCTAAGAACATTTGAAAAAAAAAACAAATATCTATTTAGGCCTTGAAATATGAAAGCACTTGTAAAATAACATGTGTTAAGAATGAAGCTACCTCAACTTTAAATTAATAGGATCATTTTAAGTTTTGTCACGTTCCTAAAATTTAGGATTGCAATCAATCTCTTAATCCAAAAGCATTTGAAAGCTCTCCAAAAAAAATTAAAATCATTTGGAACAAGACAGAATAATTTACCATTATTATTGTACTTTAGTGTTTTTATCATCTTCAGTTCAGAGGCTGGCAGGCAGCCAAAAGCCATGTTCCCCACAATTCCTCCTGAGCATCCTTAGTCAGAATTAAATGACTAGTGAACACCAGCAACCAGGAACGGGAAAGTGAGAAGAAGGTCCTTCTAAGAAGCTCTTTAAAAATTTTTTGAATGACAGTCTTCCCTATTCTCAAGTTATTTACTGCTTTCTTACCCTATTTATTTATTTTAAACCAATGCTCTCAAAAACCCTTGAATGTTTTGGAAAGTCATGAGGAGTAGTCTTATCTTTTCAACTAAATGAAATTGCTGTATTAAATTATTAAAGCTGTATTATATACCTTGTGGTAACAGTACTTGAGTGCTTCCAAATATTATTCAGTAAGAAGCAGTTGTTGTTTTTCAGTCACTCGGTCATATCTGACTCTCTGTGATCCCTTGGACTTGTAGCCCACTAGGCTCCTCTGTCCATGGAATTTTCCAGGCAAGAATACTGGATTTAGTTGCCATTTCCTTCTCTAGGGAATATTCCCAACTCAGGAAGTGTCTGGGTCATGTCTCCTGCATTGCAGACACGTTCTTTAGCACTGAGCCACCAGGGAAACCAAGGAGTGTGTCCTGGTAATTCTGGTAATGCCCAGACTTCTCCTACTCCTCCAGTTCCTTCCTCCATTCCCACCCTCACTCCCAAACTTCAGTTTTTAAGGTTCTAATATCATCTTCTCTGTGAAGCCTCCTAGATTGTCATCATGTGAATTTCACCACTCCTTATTTGATTTTTCTACTGGACCTTGTACACATGTCTATTAAATCTCACTCGGTGGCGTGTTTTTAAGTTCTTCCACGCTCCTACAATTTGCAATTACAGACCACAAGGTGGTAGAGAATATTTAAAACATGTAAGCATCAGTAGGACATAGGTGTCAATCAATCAGAATGGAAACCAGCTTTAAATGACACTGGTGTGTTGGACTAAATGAAAACCTGGAACCAGACTATGAGCTCTTTAGGGCAAGAGTCCTGTTGTATTTGATTTGGTATTCTTAACACCGAGCACAATATTTGGCTTATAGTTGACTGATAAACGGATATTAAGACGAGTTATGCATTAATTCCAAAGAGAATCCTAAAAGTTTAGTAGTGACTTCAAGATTGCCTAGCATCATGTAATCTCAGACATTAGTTTAGCTTGAGGTGAAGGAGTTGTCCTTCACACTATAAGATCCTAATGGCACACTTCTTGGACTGAATTGTCCCCACAGGCAAATTGCCCGGAGCCATCTGCTCTCTCTTACAGCCCTGCTGTATTTTTGAGGCACAGAATGGGTGAGTTACATTGAGTTTGTGGAAGAAGAGATAGTAGGCAAACCTATTTACCAAATAAAGATAAATATCTATGACTCCACTTAAAGTCTAACCTATAGTTAATTATTTAAAGGATATTAAAAGAAATGTTTGGAGGACTTCCCTGGAGGTACAATGGTTACGACTATACTTCCAGTGTGAGGGGGGCCAGCTTCCATCCCTGGTCAGGGAGCTAAGATCCCCCAGGCTGTGGCCAAAAATTAAAAACAAAAAACAAAAAACTGGAAAACTACTATACTTCATAAGTTATTTTCATATATGGTAGGATACATTCTAGATAAGAGCCATTCTTCATTTAATGTTGATCTCTTGTGAAAAAAGGATTCTTTAGCTACAATTTAGGACTATTTAAAATGAAGCAATACATGTTCTACTTACCACAGGATAGCAATTCTTCAGAGAGTTTTGTGTTTTCTTTGTAACCTAAAAGTAAAGACAGTACATGTCAACCTGGTTTCCAACTAGCTTTGCTATGGGCGATTCCTTTATCTTGTGAGCTGGAATGGCTTAGGTCTGGTTCACATTTTTCTAGCAACTGAAACTTTCTGCTCAGTGAAATGGCGGTCCCTTCTCTCTTACCCCAAGTAGGTGCCTATGCCTCCCAAATACGTGTTGAACTGAAGAGATTCAATTGCTCCTATTAAACTGACTCCAGGGAACAAAGAAGGCCTGGGGCAAATGCAAGTTAGCTTGAACTTAATTAGACCTACATAAAATAATTATTTACCCCTGCTCAATATAATGCTTCTAGGTGATGAAGTCACAGAGGATTAAAGCACATGAGCTGTGTACCTCAGTGAAAGTTAAAATGGAAGAAAGGATAGGGCCGTAGGAAACTCTAATTCTACAGTGAAGGGTCCGGTTTACTCCTGATGGCAGGTAAGCCCTGGAACTTCTCATAACCCCTTTTTCAGAAAGATTAAGCATTTGGCTTAGTGTTAGTCACTCAGCTGTGTCCAACTCTTTGTGATTCCACTGTAGCCCACCGGGCTCCTCTGTCCATGGAATTCTCTAAGCAGGAATAGAATACTGGAGTGGGTTGCCATTCCCTTCTCCAGGGGATCTTCCCGACCCAGGGAGGGATCCCAGGTCTCCTGCAGCTTAATCATCACTAAATTATCACCTGGCTCCAAATTTTTACCGTTTTTTGTTTGTCTGTTAGTTTTGTCTTCTGTTTTTTTGGGGGGTGGGTGGGGGGTGGGGAGGCCTTGCCATGCACCTTGCCAGATCTTAGACCCCAGCTTGGAACAGAACCCAAGACCCTTGCATTGGGAACATGGAGTCCTAACCACCAGACAGCCAGGCAAAGTCCTTTACAGTTTTTTAAAAGGCAGCAGGTCATAGGTTTTGGTAGCTGTGAGTAAGTGGGTTATAAATTAAGCATGTTCTGTTTGCCCAAGAGCCTCAGGCTGGGCTTTTTCACTCCAAATGCCCTAAGTATTTGTATCAACAGCTTTATCCTATAGACAGAACTTATAGGTCCAAAAAGGGAGCCCCATACTGTTTTGGGAGTTACTTTCTTTCATTTACTGATTGATTTCAGAGCCCAATTCCCTTCTTAAATGATGTCTGACACACACTATTAAAATTTCCTGAATAACAGTATTTTTCTCAAGACATCAGCGTAAATACTGTGAGTGATTTATTTTTCCAAAAGTGAGAAGAAAACAATTGAAATTAGTCCTAAACATGTATGCAAAAAAGATGAAAGTAATGATACTTAATCTTAAAAATTAACATTTACCATGTTCATGGCAAATAGATGGGGAAACACTGGAAACAGTGACAGACTTTATTTTGGGGGGCCCCAAAATCATTGCAGAAGGTGACTGCAGCCATGAAATAAAAAGATGCTTACTCCTTGGAAGAAAAGTTATGACCAACCTAGACAGCATATTAAAAGGCATAGACATTACTTTGCCAACAAAGATCCATCTAGTCAAGGCAATGGTTTTTTTCAGTGGTCCTGTATGGATGTGAGAGTTGGACTATAAAGAAAGCTGAGTGCTGAAGAATTGATGCTTTTGAACTGTGGTGTTGGAGAAGACTCTTGAGAGTCCCTTGGACTGCAAGGAGATCCAACCAGTCCATCCTAAAGGAGATCAGTCCTGGGTGTTCATTGGAAGGACTGATATTGAAGCTGAAACTCCAATACTTTGGCCACCTCATGCGAAGAGTTGACTCATTTGAAAAGTCCCCAATGCTGGGAGGGATTGGGGGCAGGAGGAGAAGGGGACGACAGAGGATGAGATGGCTGGATGGCATCACTGACTGAATGGACATGAGTTTGAGTAAACTCCAGGAGCTGGTGATGGACAGGGAGGCCTGGAGTGCTGCAGTCCATGGGGTCACAAAGAGTCAGACACGACTGAGCAACTGAACTGAACTGAACCATGTTCATGAGGTAAGTGCCAAGTGAAAGAGAGATAAGCTGTCCAGAGCTTGAGACTCAAAGAGTGTCTACTTATGGATGAGTTGATCACATATCCAGCAATTTTCAGGTACTGAAACTCAATTTTCACATTTTAGTCAGGGCTAAGTAAAGTCTGAAAGATGCTGAAAGATTTTATTTATATATAAAAATTTCAGTTTATTAATTTATGACAAAAACAATGAGAAGTTGACTAGAATCCCACAGAACTGGACAGCAAATTGTGTTTCCTGTAGGAAAGTTTATTTACAAAGTAAGATCAATACTAGAAGGCCTCCTGGTAACTATACTATTCTGGAGTTGGGAGTCACACAGTCTCTCGGGACAATGAAAAGAATCATTAAAATTGAGAAGTACTAGGGACTTCTCTGGCAGTCCATGATTAAGGCTCCATGCTTGCAATGCAGGTGGCATGAATTTGATCCTTGGTCAGGGAACTAAGATCCCATGTGCAGTGAGGAGTGGCCAAAAAAAAAAAAAAAAACAAAACATAAATTATGTGGAAAAAAAAAAAAAAAAGGGAAGTACCATTACTTCTCCATTATAGGACTTTATTTTTAGAGGAAAATTATCCAGTCCCTTAGACAGTGATGGAAACACTGATAAATCTTTGCTATTTAATTTTTATATTTAGAATGACTAGGCCACCTACATTTTTAGCCCTTATAGTAAGGTACTTTCTCTTAAAATTTGCAATATTTTCCAAGATCATAGTTCTCTCAAGTTAATTATATTTCAAAATGCTTTACTTTCATGAGGTATCAGAAATTGCTTGTTAAGGTTTGGAAAATATAGTTGTCTGAGTAGCCTATTTACACATCTTTAACTTGGAGAATTATTTCTTAAGAAAATATAAAATCCAATCATTTTAATGATGGTTATAGTTAGTTTTTGTTTCTTACCAGTGTTTATGTGGCTCAATAAAGAACAGAAATGGTATGGACCTAACAGAAGAAGAAGATATTAAGAAGAGGTGGCAAGGATACACAGAAGAACTGTACAAAAAACATCTTCACAACCCAGATAATCACGATGGTGTGATCACTCACCTAGAGCCAGACATCCTGGAATGCAAAGAAGTGGGCCTTAGAAAGCATCACTACAAACAGAGCTAGTGGAGGTGATGGAATTCCAGTTGAGCTATTTCAAATCCTGAAAGATGATGCTGTGAAGGTGCTGCACTCAGTATGCCAGCAAATTTGGAAAACTCATCAGTGGCCACAGGACTGGAAATGGTCAATTTTCATTGTAATCCCAAAGAAAGGCAATGCCAAAGAATGCTCAAACTACTGCACAATTGCACTCATCTCACACGCCAGTAAAGTAATGCTCAAAATTCTCCAAGCCACGCTTCAGCAATACGTGAACCGTGAACTTCCAGATGTTCAAGCTGGTTTTAGAAAAGGCAGAGGAACCAGAGATCAAATTGCCAACATCCTCTGAGTCATCGAAAAAGCAAGAGATTTCCAAAAAAACATATATTCTGCTTTATGATTATGCCAAAGCCTTTGACTGTGTGGATCACAATAAACTGTGGAAAATTCTCAAAGAGATGGGCATACCAGACCACCTGACCTGCCTCTTGAGAAACTGGTATACAGGTCAGGAAGCAACAGTTAGAACTGGACATGGAACAACAGACTGGTTCCAAATAGGAAAAGGAGAACATCAAGGCTGTATATTGTCACCCTGCTTATTTAACTTCTATGCAGAGTACATCATGAGAAACGCTGGGCTGGATGAAGCACAAGCTGGAATCAAGATTGCTGGGAGAAATATCCATAACCTCAGATATGCAGATGACACCACCCTTATGGCAGAAAGTGAAGAAGAACTAAGAGCCTCTTGATGAAAGTGAAAGAGGAGAGTGAAAAAGTTGGCCTAAAACTCAACATTCAGAAAACTAAGATCATGGCATCCGGTCCCATCACTTCATGGGAAATAGGGAAATAGTGGAAACAGTGTCAGACTTTGTTTTTGGGTTCCAAAATCACTGCAGATGGTGATTGCAGCTATGAAATTAAAAGATGCTTTCTCCTTGGAAGGAAAGTTATGACCAACCTAGACAGCATATTAAAAAGTAGAGACATTACTTTGCCAATAAAGGTGCATTTAGTCAAGGCTATGGTTTTTCCAGTAGTCATGTAAGGATGTGAGAGTTGGACTATAAAGAAAGCTGAGTGCAGAAGAATTGATGCTTTTGAACTGTGGTGTTGGAGAAGACTCTTGAGAGTCCCTTGGACTGCAAGGAGATCCAACCAGTCTATCCTAAAAGAGATCAGTCCTGGGTATTCATTGGAAGGACTGACGTTGAAAGTAAAACTCCAATACTTTGGTCACCTAATGCAAAGAACGGACTCATCTGAAAAGTCCCGATGCTGGGAAAGATTGAAGGTGGGAGGGGAAGGAAAGGACAGAGGATGAGATGGTTGGA
Organism: Dama dama; assembly: GCF_033118175.1. Taxonomy (NCBI): domain Eukaryota; kingdom Metazoa; phylum Chordata; class Mammalia; order Artiodactyla; family Cervidae; genus Dama; species Dama dama. Next base: position 83,580,942 of record NC_083698.1, on the reverse strand, counting down.
TGGCATCACCGATTCAGTGGACATGAGTTTGGGTAAACTCCAGAAATTGGTGATGGACAGGGAGGCCTGGCGTGCTGCAGTCCATGTGGTCACAAAGAGTCGGACATGACTGAGTGACTGAACGGAGTGTTCATATTTGTACCTTATCCCCTGGAGGAGGCTTGCAATCCATTTCAGTAATCTTGCATGGAAAATCCCACGGATAGAGGATCCGGGTGGGCTACAGTCCATGGAGCGGCCAAGAGTTGGACATGATTTAGAGTCTGAGCACATACACACTGGATATGAAACCATTATGCAGGTTTATAAAAGTGAACTGAAATTGGTTATATTCTGATATGCAATTTAAATGGCAACTTTAGTCATCCATTTTTTCACATTTTCTCCAAGATAGGATTATTCTTCAAGCCTCAATTTGTTTATTTTATACGTATGCAAGTATTCTGGGACCTCAAATACATTGAAATCTCAGTTTTCAATACTTACTAAGGATCAGTAATTGTAAAATACAATGAAAATTCAAAGATACAGCCAAAATAAATTTCTTTTTAGTTAGTTATACACAAAATATTGAAACATTTGAAGTGTCTAAAATGAATTATATTTAACTAATTTAAGCAAGGTAACTTGGGTCTTTTATTTTTTGTTGAACTTAAATAAAGAACTGAACAGAGGTCAAATTAGATGCTGCATTAAGAATATTAATTGCTTTCTATTTTTAAGTAAAATTAAATTAATCAAGAGACTTCCTAAGATTGTTTGGTTTGGGGAACATTATCCTTAGATATAGTCTGAATCTGAGCAAGAATATATTATAAGCACTTGTTTGGAAGTTATTTTTCTGATCGTCTTTAAAATATCTACACAGCCTAACTTAACTGCCAGCAATAAGTAATTCCCAGTAACTGCAAAGGCATAATATTTATTTGGGATATCCGATAGTTAAGTTTGAATTTTCCCAGAAGACAGCCGAGTACTGAGAATGGAGAAATAGAACTAGTGAGTTTGGAAAGGAAAGGAATGAAAGGAAAATATATTGAGCATAAAACTATCCTGCACAGTCGAGGCAGGGTTTAGGCATCTGGGGACACTGAGCGAGCAATAGGACGAGGGGTGTTAAAGCACTGAAAACAGGAAAGGGGGTAAAGAAAAGGAATGGAGTAAAACATCCATCTAGTTCACACCTAGGTGGATCCACATGACCTTACGCATTTGGGAGTTAGACTGTCACCCACGTGGTTTAATATGTGTGTGCCTGCTCAGTCACTTCAGTAGTGTCTGACTCTGTGACCCTATGGACTGTAGCCCACCAGGCTCCTCTATCCATGGGACGACTGGAGTGAGTTGCCATGCCTTTCTCCAGGGGATCTTCCCAACCCAGGGATCAAACCCACGTCTCCAGCATTGCAGGCAGGTTCCTCACTGCTGAGATATCTGCGAAGCCCAGTTTAATATGTAGGATCTCTCAAAGTCCTGAAGCAAAATACCTCTTTCAACTTTCCTCTATAGTTGCTTGGGATTCTCATTGTATTTATTTTGGGGGGATGATCCTGCCTTGTCTTCTAATCAGCCTGGAAGCATCTTCTCAACAACAATAGTATTCTATTTCTCTGTACCCCTACACAGTGCCTAACAGTGATGCTTACAGCTGACTTTGACCTGTGAGGGAGGGGGCATCTTGGTTTCTAGCTGTTGAGACCTCTATTCACATTGGTATATCTTAGGGGCACCAAGGAAACAGCCCTGTCTCAGAAGTGTTAGTCGCTCAGTCGTGTCTGACTCTTCACAACCCCATGGACGGTAGCCCACCAGGCTCCTCTGTCCATGGAATTCTCCAGGCAAAAATACTGGAGTGGGTTGCCATTTCCTTCTCTAGGGGCTCTTCCTGACCCAGGGATAGAACTCGTGTCTCCAGCATTGCAGGCAGATTCTTTACTGTCTGAGCCCAAAGCCCCAGTCTCAGTTGAGGAGCATTGTAAAGAGTAGGAGGTAGGGACACTCAGCCAGCCCGGTCAGCATTCCATTTTCTAGTTGGAGGAAGGATAACCATAGAAGGGTTTTGTTAATCAGCTACTCTTTGAGACTCTTGCATTATCTTTCTGAAGACAGTCTAACAGGAAAAATGGGGGCGTTAGGGGTAAAAGAAAATCCCTCAGAACTGATTCTCAGCTGTGGGATTTTGCAGAAGTAACTGCTCAGCTTCAGTTTCTGATCTGTAAAATGGGATAAGACAGTACTTACCCTGGCCTCAAGGAACTGGAATTCTTCTCTATCTACTATTAATTTTGTCAAGTTGCAATGTGTGTCCCACTCTTTTAATGTTTCTCACCTTCCTTCCATCCCTACCCTGACTGTGCATGTAGGGTAGGGGTTAGCTCAGTGAAGTTTATTGTTTAAAGCTTGAAAAAGCATCTGTTTTTTTAAAAAATTCCCTCTGCAGCCCCCTGCCCTACCAGCTGAGCTATCAAAAGGTGCTATTTTTTTTTTTTAAATAAAAGAAAAATCCTAGATACATTCTGATTTTTCTTTCAAATAACCTAAAGGCAAACATCAACACATGGATAAATTCCGAATTAATGTAGCCTGATTTAAAATCTTATTTTAGGTCCTTAGACTCTGTTTACAAATCTCATTCCTTATGCTGTTTTGCAATTAAGATCCACTGGTACACATCTGAGTATGCTCTTCAAGGTTACAATTTGCAGCATTACAATAGGACAGAAAGATTTCATCGCTGTTACTTCTGAGATTTTCTGATTATACGGAGCTTGTTCTTGGTTGTAGAATGAGGAGTGAAGTACAGTGGTATGGTAGGTTATTTTTTTTTTTTCATAATCTAATCTCTACATGTTGCATATTATTGCTTTTTGTGGTATTCCCACATCTAGTGTTCTAAGCTATCTTTTATCATTTTGACTGATGTCATATATTGAACAGATGTCTTAAATTATTTGAGCATTGTGTTCAGAAAAATCTAAAGAGAATTCATTTTAAAAATCATTGTTTTTAGATTTTCCCAAAGATTGGTAAAGCACTTTCTCCATTTTTTATTTCTACAGTAACATTCTTGATTTCATTTTTTCATATCAATATGTTGCCTCGTATTTATATTAAATTCACTGGAGTAAGGTCCTGAGTACATTTGTCAATTGTCCAATTTGATGATAATCAAGTTAATGGGTAACATTTGTTATTAATTGTATCAATAAAAACATCATAATCTTACAACTCTGGTTTGAGCCTAATAGAGTAGGAGGTTTGAGCGATGAATATTCACAGGCAATTAATGGATCACTTTTTGGGAAAAAAATGCTAAAAATCATTTTAATAGCCTCTTTGCATCCTAACCAGATTTCAATCAAATAAAACCATCTCTCTGGATAGAAAAAAATGTAATTGGTTCCTTAAAATTAGAGCCAATGAACTTGTCTTTGCAGAAGGTCAAGTAATATATTCTCATGAAAGGAAACTGTTCCTCTTTTAATACCTCAATTATTTAAAAGGTGTTCTATTTTCCTGTTTGGGTTCTGTCTTTTTTTTTTCAATGACTGCATATTAAAGTAATCATCTTGCCAACATGCAAATGATATCCTAACTGAACACAGCTTGTATGAAAGTAGTGATGAAAGGGCCAGAGAGACTTATCAGCTACATTATTATGCATGAGAAATGGAAAATCACTGAGCTACCAGAATCTTCCACTTTTTATATTTCTATGACTCAGAGAAACAGGTAAAAATTAATATAGTATTTTCCCTTTTTTTGTTTAAAGAAGACATTCAAAGAATCTTAAAGAATCTTAAATTTTGGTCTTTTTTTAGTGGAAGTCAGACAATCCAGATTTTTAGAGGAAGGTAGAAGAGAGGGAAAGAGAGGGAGGGAGGATGGGGTGGAGAGAGAGACAGAAAGAGAGAGAAGACCAGAGAACTATATTCTCTTTGTCATAGCAGGGAAGTAGTAATGTTCATTGACAACATCATGCCAAATGCTACTAGACACTTTGCATGTTTTATGACATTTAATATTTTGAGGTAGGTATTATCCTCAATTTAGAGTTAAAGAATCAAAGGCTTATGGTGTTCCAAATAACTTGTGCAAAACCACAAACTACCACTGGTGAGCCTCATCTCATATTGACTTTGAAGCCCATGATCTTCTCACTGTGTCACACTAGCCCAAGTCGTATGGTATCTAGTTTTTAGTAAAGAAAACCCAGTCCAATCTTACTGAAATGAAATTTTAATATACCGTTGTTATTTTCTAACATAATCAAGAAGTTCACTAGGTTTTAAGCATAATGAAGGTAAAGGAGATGAAGGTCGCAGTTCCTTGGTAGATACATGTTAACTGTGTGTTTGTGTGTGCGTTTATTTCTTTGACAAACTAAGTCTCAGTGGCCTACAGAAAATGGCCAGTTGTCAGCTGGGAACTGCAGACACTTTTCATCTGGGCTGGCTGGAATAATTGTCTTCTCTCCCTGTTCCTTCTATTTTTGTCCATAGATAACAGGCTCCCCCCTAAGGATAAGAGAAGAAGATGACCAAGAGTGTTATTAAGCCCACTTTCTTTTTAAAAAATTAAAAAGATTAATTATTATATATTGAGATTATTTATTAAAATGCAGTTGATTTAAAATGTTGCATTATTTTCTGGTATATACCAAAGTGACTCTATCTCTTATTCTTGTTCAGATCCTTTTCTGTTATGGTTTATTATAAGATACTGAATATAGTTCCCTGTGCAATACAGTAGGACCTTGTTGTTTATCTATTTTATATATAGTATCTTGTATCTGCTAATCTGAAACCCCTAATTTATCCCTCTCCTATCTACTTTTCCCCTTTGTAACCATACGTTTGTTTTCTATGTCTGCAAGTCTGTTTCAATTTCATTTGTACCATACTTTAGATTCCACAATAAGTGGTATCATTTGATGTTTGTCTTTCTCTGTTGATTTACTTCACTTAGTATGTTAATCTCTAGGTCCATCCATGTTGCTGCAAATGGCACATTTCATTCTTTTTTATGGCCAAGCGTATCCATGTATATATACATGTATACTACATCTTATTTATCCACTCATATCTTGATGGAGATTTAGGTCACTTCCATGTCTTGGCTATTGTAAGTAGTGCAGCTATGAACATTGGGATGCCTATCTCTTTTTGATTTAGAGTTTTCTTTGGATATATGAGTAAGGCCACTATCTTGTTTTAAAATTGATTTATTTTTAATTGAAGCATAATTGCTTTACAATATTGTGTTGGTTTCTGCCATATATTAACATGAATCAGCCATAAGTATACATATGTTCCCTCCCTCCAGAACCTCCCTCCCACCTCCTACCCCCTCCCGCCCCGCGGGGTTGTTGAAAAGCCCTGCTTTGTGAGTCACTGAGCTCCCCGGGTCATACGGCAAATTCTCACTGGCTCTCTATTTTACGTAAGGTAGTGTATATGTTTCCACGTTACTCTCTCCATTCATCCCATCCTCTCCTTCCCTCTCTGTGTCCTCAAGTCTTTTCTCTACATCCGAGTCTCCATTGCTCTAAGGCCACTATCTTAAAGCTTCTACTGGTGAAGAAAAAAGGTTCCCAGTGAGATGAGCTGAGCCCAGTTCAGAGGGCAGTGCAATGGTCCAAGGGTCCTAAGACAAGGAGATGTCCAACATGGTCTAGTTACTGGCACCTGGGCCCTGAGACTTGGTTGTATGTGTGTAAATATATACATGTGTCTATCTATCTATCTATTAAGTTAAGATATAACTCACAAACCATACAATTTGCTTTTTTAAAGTTTACAATTTAGTGGCATTTAATGGCAACCCATTCCAGTATTCTTGCCTGAAAATTCCATGGACAAAGGAGCCTAGTGGGCTACAGTCCAAAGGGTCACAGAGAGTCGGACACGACTGAGCGACTAAGCACAATATATTCTCAAGGTTGAGGAACCATCACCACTATTGAATTCCAGAATGCTTTCATCATTCACCAAAGAAACCCTATTATTCATTAACAATCATTCCTCATTTCCCTATTGCCCTCCCTCCCAGTCCCTGGCAACCAGGATTCTATTTTCAGTCTCAACAGACTTGCCTATTCAGCTCCATTTTATATGCAGTTATAAGAGCGCACACTTGATGGCATCTCCTGTGACTCCCATGAGTGACACCGAGAGCCCTGCAGGGAGTTTCCCAGGATATCCAGTGAAGTTTCCCCACACCCTTACAGATGTGTCCAGCCTCTGTTCTGCTTCCTCCTCCATACTGATAACCCATGACCAGATTCTGTAGATTTTTTATGTTTGCTCATCTATTTTTTTTATTGAAGCATAGTTGATTTATAATGTAGTATTAATTTCTTCTGTACAGCAAAGTGATTCAGTTATACATACATATATATGCTTTTATTTCATATTCTTTTCCATTATGGCTTATCATAGAAGTTTTAAAAATTAATTTTATCTATTTATTTATTTCCTTTTGGCTTTGCTGGGTCTTCCTTGCTATGTGGGCTTTTATCTAGTTGCGGAGAGTGCAGGCTAGATTTTAACACCCACCACAACATCCTCCCTCCCCTACTGTCTCCTTCATCTCTGGATCCGCTGCCACTGTTCAAGCCTCGCCATCATGGACAGCAGTTGTTATGATGACTGGACTGCAGTCGCTTCTCTTTTGGTCTCTGTGCCTCCACCTCGCCCTACTTCATTATACTCTATGGTGCTGCCGAGTGGTCTCTTAGTAATCTAAATCTGTTTCTATCCCACCCCTCATCCTCAAATTTTTGAAGATCTCTCCGCAGTGTTCAGAATGATGTTCAAAACAACTAGTTCCCCCAGTCTGCCCTTAGGCTCACCTTGCACAATTTCCCACTTGTATGCTTCCCTGCACCAATCCGAATGGGTACCTGGAACTGCATCACCCAGCTTCAGGTTTACCGGCCCTGCACTTAACCTCTGTATGGTCCAGAACATTATCTTCTACTTAGTTCTCCTGGTAATACTTAGGTTCCACCCTCCCTTGTCTAGAATGTGGGCCCTTTGTAGATGGAGACGGTCTGCTGTTCAGTTGCTCAATCATGTCTGACTCTTTGCACCCCATGGACTGCAGCACTCCAAGTGTTCCTGTCCTTCACTATCTCCTGGATCATGCTCAAAATCATGTCTGTTGATTCGGTGATGCCATACAACCATCTCATCCTCTGTCATTCACTTCTCCTCATGCCTTCAGTCTTTCCCAGCATCAGGCTCTTTTCAAATGAGTAAGTTCTTCACATCAGGTGGCCAGAGGATTGGAGTTTCAGCTTCAGCATCAGTCTTTCCAATGAATATTCAGGACTGATTTCCTTTAGGATGGACTGGTTGGATCTCCTTGCAGTCCAAAGGACTCTCAAGAGTCTTCTCCAACACCACTGTGCAAAAGCATCAATTCCTTGGTGCTCAGCCTTCTTTATGGTCCAACTCTCACATTCATACATGACTACTGGAAAGACCATTGCTTTGACTAGATGGACCTTTATCAGTAAAGTAATGTCTCTGCTTTGTAATATGCTGTCTAGTTTGGTCATAGCTTTTCCTTCAAGGAGCAAGCATCTTTTAATTTCAAGGTTGCAGTCACCATGTGCAGTGACTTTGGAGCCCCCAAAAATAAAGTCTCTCATTGTTTCATTTATTATCCCATCTATTTGCCAGGAAATGATGGGACTGGATGCCATAATCTTCGTTTTTTGAATGTTGAGTTTTAAGCCGGCTTTTTCACTCTCCTCTTTCACCTTCATCAAGAGGCTCTTTAGTTTCTCTTTGCTTTCTGCCATAAGGGTGGTATCATCTGCATATGCCGAGGTTATTGATATTTCCCCCAGAAGTCTTGATTCCAGCTTGTGCTTCATCCAGCCTAACAGTTTGCATGATGTACTCTGCATATATGTTAAATAAGCAAGATGACAATATACAGCCTTGACATACTCCTTTTCCAATTTGGATCCAGTGTGTTAGATGCCCAGTTCTAACTTTTACTTCTTGACCTGAATACAGGTTTCTCAAGAGGCAGGTAACATGGTCTGGTATTCCCATCTCTTTATGGATTTTCCACAGTTTGTTGTGATTCACACCATCAAAGACTTTAGCATAGTCAATGAAGCAGATGTTTTTCTGGAAGTCTGTTGCTTTTTCTATGATCCAACGGATGTTGGCAATTTGATCTCTGGTTCCTCTGCCTTTTCAAAATCCAGCTTGAATATCTAGAAGTTCTCTGTTTTACTTGTACTGAAATCTCAGTTCTACTGTTGAAGTCTAACTTGGAGAATTTTGAGCATTACTTTGCTAGCATGTGAGATGAATGCAATTGTGCAGTAGTTTGAACATTCTTTGGCATTGCCTTTCTTTGGGAATGGAGTGAAAACTGACCTTTTCCAAACCTGTGTCTATTGCTGAGTGTTCAAAATTTGCTGGCATTTTGAGTGCAGCACTTTCACAGCATCATCATTTAGGATTTGAATTAGCTCAGATGGAATTCTATCACCTCCACTAGCTTTGTTCATAGTGATACTTTCTAAAACCCACCTGACTTCGCATTCCAAGATGTCTGCCTTTAGGTGAGTGATCACACCATCATGGTTATCTGGATCATTAAGATCTTTTTCATACAGTTCATCTCTGTATTCTTGCCACCTCTACTTAATATCTTTTGCCTCTGTTAGGTCCATACTGTTTCTGTCCTTTATTGTGCCTATCTTTGCCTGAAATATTCCCTTAGTATCTCTAATTTTCTTGAAGAGATCTCTAGTCTTTTCCATTCTATTATTTTCCTCTATTTTTTTGCATTGTCCACTTAGGAAGGCTTTCTTATCTCTCCTTGACATTCTTTGGAACTCTGCTCCTCTGTCTTTGTGCTTTCCCAGACAAGAATACTGAAATGGGTTGCCATTTCCTTCTCCAGGGGATCTTTCTGACCCAGGGACCAAAATTGTTTCTCCTGCATTGCAGATGGTCTCTTTACTACTGAGCCATCAGGGAAGCCCCGAAACTGGTTTGTTCATTTTTACACCAAGTACTCTCCCTGTTTCTCTGCTGTATACTTCACACACTTTCTTCAAAATTTTCCATAACATCAGTGCTATCTCAGTATCTCCAACTCTATTGTTAATATATTGAAAGCACATATTTATAATCTATAGCCACTGATATAATATCTGAGTATATAGTGCATATCTGTTGAATGGAAGAAAGGGAATAAAAAGAAATAAAGGAAGGAACATAAAGAGCAACAGAACTCAAATGCTGTTTGTCTCCATGTGTGCCCTTAACTCATAATGGAATCAAGCCCTTTTCCCTTAGAGCCTCCCCAAGGCAGTAATCATAAGTGAGTAAAATAGGTTTTGCATTGTTGTTTGGAAGATTTTTGGAGGACATGAAGGAGAGGTTTTATAACACAAAACACTTCATAAATTTCATAAAAAGTCCCCATTTGACCTTTTTGTTTTTTCCCCTCTGCCCCCAGAAGACATGACAATCTATAATGGACATGGATGGAACAATACAACCTCAAAATACAGGAGGTAAAAACTGATCGAACTGCAAGGAGAAATAGATGAACCCATTGTCATACTTGGAGTCTTCAGCAATCCATCAAGCAGAACATCAGTTAGGACACAGCTGAACTCGAAAATACCATTCACCACTGGATTAATGGACCTCTATAGAGCACTTTGTCCAACAACAGCAGAGTACACGTTCTTCTCCAGCTCTCATGGAGCATTCACCAGGACATACCGCATTCTGGGCCATAAAACACACATAAAAGAAATCATACAGATTGCAATGGAGTTAAACAAGACATCAGGAACAGAAAACAGTTGGAAATTCCCAACAAACTTGGTGATTAAGCAACACGCTTCTGCCATGCGGCCCTTGGGGAATTAGTTTCCTGACCAGGCATCAAACCCACACCACCTGCATGGGAAGTGCAGAGTCTTCACCGCTGGACCACCAGGAAAGTTCCCAAACAACACACTTCTACACAACACATGCATCAAAGAAGAAATCTCAAGAGAAATTTTAAAATATTTTGAAGTAAATGAAAATGAACATATAACTTATCAAAATTTGGGGATGCAGAAAAAGTTTTTAGAAGGAAATTTATAGCATGGCATGTATATGTCAGTGAGAAGATCAAGTCATACCGCAGAACTTGGGAAAAATTCAGAACTCAATGGTACCTATTTCTACATAAGACTAGGAAGAAACAAGGGGTTAGAAAAAATAAGAACTCGTCAAAAAATCTCTGACAGATGGCCAGACCTAATGATCCTGTCTTCCATCCCCCATAGCCCAACCCCACCAAGAAACCAGAAATTTCCGTTGAAGAGAGTAAATCTCAAAAACACCAAGGATAACAGCAGATAAGGTAGAGCTACTGTAAAAAAAAATGATAAATGAGAAAGAGGCAATAAAGATGATATGGAAAATTGAATGCCTACCCCAATGCTCCTTACTGTGTGAGCACTGAGTCAGGTATATACTTCCTCTATCCCCTGGATAAATATTACAGAATTCTTCACTGGAGAAACTGAAGTGTTCCAAAGAAAACACCCATGGATACTGTCCTGGCAGGAAAGCATATTCTCGATGATTCAGATGAAGAGACGTTAATGGAGGAACTGCTTACAGTCTGTAAGTGAACAGATGAGGGAGGGATGAGTCGCCTAGCAACCAGCATTGGTAGGAAGCCATCATATCCCCAGGGCTGAAGGTACAGGGAGGGAAATAGAGGCCAGGGAGAAATGTAATAGTTGGCCAAAGCCCTCTCTCAGAAAGTGAAATGTGGAGAGTTCTAGATGCTGCTAGAGCTTTTGCTGAGTTGGGAGAGAGTTGTGGGGGAGACCCTGACCTTTGTTTTCGGCTCACCAACATCTCCCTGATGCCTGCCCACCACACTACAGTTGTTTAGGGAGACTGGGTATGTAGCCCTCAGGACCCAGAGTAGGACAGAGAGGAAGGAGAAAAGATAAAATGGGGAGGGGTGATCAGTGGGTAAACAGGAGGATATGTTGCAAGATATTGACATTTGGAGGTTCTCTGATGAAACCTCTGTGCTTCAGTGTTAATACCTAGAAGTTTGCTGGACTGAATTGCCAAGCAGCTCTTTTGAGCCACATCCTCCCTGCAGCAGAGAGGGGTGCAGAGCCAGAGGAGAGCTAACCAGTGCGGTTTGAACCACACGGGGAGGGGCAGAGGGAGGGAACAGAGAGGCAGCAATCAGGTCACTCAGACAAGGAAGAGCAGAGACCTCAGAAATGTGTGACAGGATGAGCCTGAAGACAAACTAGCCTCTTGTTCCTGTCATTATGTCTGCTGGGCCCTTGCCACCTGTTCTTCTCAAATAGTATCAGTTCAGTTCAGCCTGTTTAGTCACTCAGTCATGTCCAATTCTTTGTGACCCCATGGACTGCAGCACACCACGCTTCCCTGTCCATCACCAACTCCCGGAGTTTGCTCAAACTCATGTCCATTGAGTTGGTGATGCCATCCAACCATCTTATCCTCTGTTGTCCCCTTCTCCTCCTGCCTTCAATCTTTCCCAACCTCAGGGTCTTTTCTAATGTGTCGGTTCTTCACCTCAGGTGACCAAAGTTTTGGAGAGAGGGAGGGAATAGCCAAATAAAGCAATATTCTTGAAAGGAAGGACCCACTGGAAGTGGGAGGGTCATTTTATCTTTTGGATCTGGTGGGTAAAATGTGAATTTAATTCATCCATAGGGGAGAGGGAAGTACAGATGTGTAGATATGTTTTCGGTTTTTTTTTCCCATTTATTTTTATTAGTTGGAGGCTAATTACTTTACAATATTGTAGTGGGTTTTGTCATACATTGACATGAATCAGCCATGGATTTACATGTATTCCCCATCCTAATCCCCCCTCCCACCTCCCTCTCCACCCGATTCCTCTGGGTCTTCCCAGTGCACCAGGCCCGAGCACTTGTCTCATGCATCCCACCTGGGCTGGTGATCTGTTTCACCCTAGATAATATACATGTTTTGATGCTGTTCTCTCGAAACATCCCACCCTCGCCTTCTCCCACAGAGTCCAAAAGTCTGTTCTGTACATCTGTGTCTCTTTTTCTGTTTTGCATATAGGGTTATCATTACCATCTTTCTAATTTCCATATATATGTGTTAGTATACTGTATTGGTCTTTATCTTTCTGGCTTACTTCACTCTGTATCATGGGCTCCAGTTTCATCCATCTCATTAGAACTGATTCAAATGAATTCTTTTTAATGGCTGAGTAGTGTTCCATGATGTATATGTACCACAGCTTCCTTATCCATTCGTCTGCTGATGGGCATTTAGGTTGCTTCCATTCCTGGCTATTATAAACAGTGCTGCGATGAACATTGGGGTGCACGTGTCTCTTTCAGATCTGGTTTCCTTGGTGTGTATGCCCAGAAGTGGGATTGCTGGGTCATATGGCAGTTCGGTTTCCAGCTTTTAAAGGAATCTCCACACTGTTCTCCATAGCGGCTGTACTAGTTTGCATTCCCACCAACAGTGTAAGAGGGTTCCCTTTTCTCCACACCCTCTCCAGCATTTATTGCTTGTAGACTTTTGGATAGCAGCCATTCTGACTGGCGTGTAATGGTACCTCATTGTGGTTTTGATTTGCATTTCTCTGATAAAGAGTGATGTTGAGCATCTTTTCATGTGTTTGTTAGCCATCTGTATGTCTTCTTTGGAGAAATGTCTGTTTAGTTCTTTGCCCCATTTTTTGATTGGGTCATTTATTTTTCTGGAATTGAGCTACAGGAGTTGCCTGTATATTTTTGAGATTAATCCTTTGTCTGTTCTTCATTTGCTATTATTTTCTCCCAATCTGAGGGCTGTCTTTTCACCTTACTTATAGTTTCCTTTGTAGTGCAAAAGCTTTTAAGTTTCATTAGGTCCCATTTGTTTACTTTTGCTTTTATTTCCGATATTCTGGGAGGTGGATCATAGAGGATCCTGCTGTGATTTATGTCAGAGAGTGTTTTGCCTATGTTCTCATCTAGGAGTTTTATAGTTTCTGGTCTTACATTTAGCTCTTTAATCCATTTTGAGTTTATTTTTGTGTATGGTGTTAGAAAGTGTTTTAGTTTCATTCTTTTACAGGTGGTTGACCAGTTTTCCCAGCACCACTTGTTAAAGAGGTTGTCTTATTTCCATTTTGTATTCTTGCCTCCTTTGTTGAATCAACCTGCCTGACTTCAGACTATACTACAAAGCCACAATCATCAAGACAGTATGGTACAGGCACAAAGACAGAAATATAGATCAGTGGAACAGAATAGAAAGCCCAGAGATAAATCCACGAACCTATGGACATCTTATCTTAGATATGTTTTTAAAACAGGAGTGTCTGTGGTTGAATAGACTGGGAGTGGATGTGTCTCTGAGAACATCCCAGACCTGGAAACTGAGACATCTCTATGGCCTCTCTGCCCTAGACCTGCTCTTGTTTTCACTTTTTGATGTTCTTGTTCAAACCATATGGTGTAAGAACAGTATACATTTATAAATAAATACACTGTGATTGTAGACTTATTCTCTGTAGGTAACTTCTTTTCATCTCAGATTTATCAGTTTCTTGGAGGAAATGATGGACCTGAATTTAGAAATTCAAGTCTCTGGACCCTTAGAGAGACCAGAAGATAATTTTTCACTGTGTTTGCATATCTGATGCAGTGATCAACCTCAGTGTGATGGAATATTGTACAATTCTAGTTATTTCTGATTTTGCAGTGTTTTCCTTTTAACCATTGAAGAGATTTCTAAAATGAGTGTAACCATTCATATCCTTTTTTCAATTCTTCCTTTCAGAAGATTTTCATTACTTATAATTTAATTTTACGTTTTTGTTTACTTAAGGTACCTTGGTTCTGGGTAGCTTTTAAAGATGGTAAAACAGGAAGCTTCATCCAGGGCAAAGTGAGTGGTGGACAGCACAACGGGAGGGCTAGGTTGGGCCTTCTGCCTTCTCAGGTGGTGCAAGTTCTTAACCAATTCTTTCTTTCTTTCTTTTTAAAAAAATTTTGGCCACACTGGGTCTTGGCTGCAGCACTTGGGCTTCTCTGGCTGCAGTGCGTGAGTTCTCCAGCTGAGGCATGTGGGGTCTCAGTTTCCCAGCCAGGGATCAAACCTGCCTTCCCTGCATCAGAAGGCAGAGTCTTACCCAGTGAACCACCAGTGAAGTCTGTCCTTCTTTCCTTCTTCCTTCCTTTCTTTCCTCTGTTTCTTCCTTTCTTTTCTTTTTCTTATTTTGTTGTTGTTTTATTTTCCTGAACCCCAAGTGATTAAAGCTGATTTTGGCCCTGATGACTCACAGTAGATTCTCCACATGTTAGAGATGGAAGGAACCACAGGAATCATCTAGTCCAGTCCTTCCTATTTTATAGGTGAGGAAACCGAGACCCTAAGAATATAACCACTTGTTCAATGTTACACCATTTGTAGAAAGGTCAGGTCTTCCTACACTTAGTAAAACATTTCATGCATTATGTGTATTACCAAAATACATCTTTATAACCCACACATACAAGTACAAATACTGGCCAAGGTGTTTCTTCAGGCTCCCTGTCACCAGAGGTCTGCTGAGCCCTGCAGGCCCCCTGGTATCTAAAGGCCATTATTCTTGTGCCATTTACATTTCCTGCTTCACACACTCACTAATACCTTCCCATTCCATATGTTATTCCACAGGTGCCTGCTGACTAATCTGATAAACTGGTAATCAATCTGCTCACAGGAGATGCTGAAAGATCCAACAGGAAAAGATTCTCCCTCTATGTTGCCATTTGGCAGACATTGCTAAGCTGCTGCTGTTTTCATCTCAACCAAATTGCTTGGAGTATTGCCAGGTTAACCTGACTCTGAGAAAACTGTGTTTTCCGTCGGTGTGCTTCAGGTTTTTCCTAAAGAGTTCAGGGTTCCTTGGTTTGGTCTAGGTCCTTGTGGGTCACTTCCCCACTTTTCCTTTCTTAGGGGAGTCTAGTCATGAGATACCTGAATGGATGAGAAGGGACTCATGCATCATCACTCTGAAGTCCCAGTAGGTTGTCCTTTCCTCTGGGATGAGGATTTAGTTTTGATGTATTTATTCAACTCAAAACAGACTAGTATGTTCAAGGGTCTGCTGATCCAGGTGAGTAGCCCCGGGGCCCTTCCTAGAAGAGTTCAGAAGAGTTCAAGAGTTCACAGCACAGTAAGGAAAATAACAACTGAATGCATGACCAAATACACAGGACCTGAGGACAAACATTCTCTTATGAGACTTTATGAGGGGGTTCGGTTCAGTTCAGTTCAGTCGCTCAGTCATGTCCGACTCTTTGTGACCCCGTGAAACGCAGCATGCTAGGCCTCCCTGTCCATCACCAACTCCCAGAGTTGACTCAAACTCATGCCCATCGAGTCGGTGATGCCATCCAGCCATCTCATCCTCTGTCGTCCCCTTCTCCTCCTGCCCCCAATCCCTCCCAGCATCAGGGTCTTTTCCAATGAGTCAACTCTGGGGTAGGTATTGCTAAATGGTTAGGAACATGGACTCTGAGGCAAGAGAACTTGGGTTCAAATCCCAGGTGAGCCCATTATTGGCCATGTGACTTTGGGAAAATTCATTAAATGCTCCTTGCCTCAGTTTTCCCATCTATAAAATGGGGGATAAAAATAGGGCATATTTCACAATTGTTAAAATTAAATAGCTAAATGTATATGTTATAAAAGTAATTATGTATTTAATATTATATCAATAATATATTAACTGTATACTATTACCATATATAAGATTTCTCATTAGAGAAGCATTTACTATAATTATCTCGTTTGATTTTCACTTTGTTTCAGTTCAACAAATACAAATTGAGCCACTATTCAGGTTCTGTGCTGGACCCTGGAAATGCTAAGATTATAATAATACAACAAGTTTTGTGCTGGTCCAGGTGTTTGGAGTTCTACTTGGGAAAACAACACTTTCATGCCTCTCTTGATTGACTCTAACTCAGTCAGCACCAACTCTGTGCCTTATAGACAATGAGGATAAAGAATCAGATCGACAACAAAACCTTTCCTTCAATCGATCCACACATCATGTAGTGCAAGGGCCATGTTTCTGTAATACAACTTTACCCCTGAATTATTTCTATGTATTATTCCCCCTCTGCAATAACTTTTAGGGAAGGTCTCTCACATTGCAGGCAGATTCTTTACCAGCTGGGCCACCAGGGAAGCCCATAACTTTTAGGGAAGGCTTTTAAAAAATTGATTCCTCCGAGTCCTAATGTTTAACTAGTATGGTCAGAGCACATTTTTATAGAAAGAGATAATTAACTTGATTTCATCATTACATGACTACCCCGTGACAAGTTGAATTCAAGGAGCAAAACATGAACCATCTTTCTTCCAAAGGGCAAGCTTTTCCCTCCACAGCATTCTCCTCACCTTCAGAATTGCTACTGTGATGACTAAGGGAAAATCTCTGTCTCCCTGCCCCTTGGATTAAACAGAACATGAGTTAGCAAAAAGTTTTTGGCAAGAACATGGTTCTAAGTTGACAGGGTGGCCCTCCCTGAAATGTGTAAGCTTTACAAAGAGAGAGAGAGGTTCAGGAAGCACAAAGGAAAAGTGAAGATTCCAGTCTCATGGTTTAAGAATCGCAGATCCAGAGCCATATACTAGTAAGAATTATAGGAAAGAAATCAAAATATAGTCAACAGTGTGTTATAAAACATGTCCCTGTATAGTAGATTACATTCTCTTGGAATAAAATCATGTCTCAAATTAGTCTGATATATCATTAAGTCATAGGGAGCAAATAAAACTGGAATGGGTATTTGAGGCTATGAGAGGCTGAGTTGGCTGGTAGAACCTGACTAGGGATTGTGACTTTTCAGAGACTGAATGTGTTCGTTGCTGGAACAGGGACAGCACGGTGAAGAACAGTATCACAGGGCTGTGTGTGTGTTAAAGAGCAAATGCAGTTTCAGGCACACAATATAAGCTATCGAAAAATAATAGTTATTATTGCCTGTTTTCTTATGTCATAATGAGATTTCACCCAGTTGGCTGAGTTTTGTGTTTTGTTTTTTTTTTTTTTAATATAAAAGAGACTCATCATGTATTTATTGGCCAGGAATTTCTCTTCTCACCCAGTAGTGAAATATGTGTTAGAAGCCAGAAAATAGAAAAGGTAACCCTTCAACCCAAAGCTTTGAAATTATGTAATTGTTATCCAGATGTGTTTTAATTTGTTCGGATAAAAATTGCAATATACATTGAGGCAAAAAAGATTAGAAATCTAAGCCTATTTGTAAAAAGAATATCAGTCACTGTTCTCATTCGGAATGAACAATGCCATTTGGCACATGCTATGACAACAATCTGGAAAAATGGAGGACAAGTCTATGATTACGGTCATTGTCATCTACAGGGACTTCTAAGAAAGCAGCCTCCTTTAATGAAGCTTCACATAATGCCAGTGAAAGAGGGAAAAATGAGGAGGGGAGAAAGCTGAGGGCATGAGGGTAGCTGAGCAAACCTTCTGATCGCAGAATGAGAAGTCACAATGGAGAGAGGACTAGAAGAGAAGATACCAAAGGACTCACTTGAACACCAAGGAAAGAGGAAGAATACTAACTGTCTGTGATTCAAGGCTGTCATTTTATAGACTGCAGGGAACTCGGTAATGATAGTTGTCCTATAGTTGCTTCATGTGGGTAGGAAGTGAAGTACTGTTTTGCAGGGACTATGTACTACTAGTCAGATTTCTTCAATGATTTATTCCCAACTTTGCTAACATAGCTTGGCATGTGAGAAACTGCTCTCACAGCAGTCATAAATCTTCTAAAAGTTTTGTTTCATTGTAGGGAGAAAATTAAGTGTCCATTCCGATAGCAATCAGAAAGAATAAATCCCATTTTAAGCACATATTTCTTGCTGTGAGCTAATAAATACAATTTTTACTAGCCTGTTTCTTTTTTCTTGTGAATAAATTTTGAGTTGCTGCTCTAAGATATTCAGAGTAGGCACAGAGCCATAGAGAGAAAAGCAAAAAAGATTGTGTATCAGAGACAGTTTCTTTTCTTAAAATCATTCATATTTGTATGTCATGGTCATTGATGCTTAGCAAGTTGTGAACCTGTGGGTGTATTGACAATTCCATTTTTAAACTAATAGTTTATAGGGACTGTTAGGTTTGTTCTTAGGCTCCTGGAGCCCCAGGGCAAACTTTTATTTCCAAGCATCTGCTCACCACTTAATTCATAATTATTATTCTGGATACAGCCGGAGCTGGTAGCAGTAGTTCTAAATTACCACTTTGGACAAGCATATCAATGATGAATCCTCATTTATGACTGATGTCTCTGCTGAAAGGATGATTTCTGATGGTGTTTACATCTTTCATCTGTGATTGATAAGTCACGAACCAGTATAATTTTGCTGTAATAACTAAGATAATGAATTTTCCTATTGTTTTTCTTTTTGTTTCCTCTTCAGTTTTGGGAACACTTCAGTCTATTTTTTTTTTCTTTCTTGTTATTAATAGCATGGGTAGTTGCACAAGTTACATTATATGTTAATAGATTATTTCTTAATGTATTAGGAATGAAAATACTGCATAAAATGGGGGTATTTGATAGATATAAATGTTGAAATCCTAGAGTTGTGTTATACTGGCAATAAAATCTCCATCACATTCCAAAGTTTAAGACTTCAGTTCTAACGAGGACTACTTTAAAAAATCTCTTTGGATGGCACTTACAGGTCAGTGCTCAGAAGTGTCCTGGTTGAATCTGTGGATTAGGCAGCCCTTATTTGAAGAGTTTGGAGGGTTTGCACAATGAACACCAAATATGATGCTGGCTGGTGGTCTAAAGCAAGACACAGTGACCAACTCGACCATGGAACTGAGGGGAAGTAACGCTTATGAAGTGGTCCTCTTGGTGATCACTGATGGTAAAGTCATGAGATCTGATGATACTCTCCCAGCTGGGACATCTGCTGGAGACAAACTCCACTCCCAAACCAGCCTCTCCCATCACCTGGCAACCCTGTGGGACAGAGGGAGATGAGGCAGAGATTAGAATGATGCATCTACAGACCAAGGAAATACCATAATATACAAATATATATATATATATATATATATATATATATATATATATAAAAGTGAGAGTTGCTCAGTCATGTCCAACTCTTTGTGATCCCATGAACTGTACCCTACCAGTCTCCTTTGTCCATGGAATTCTCCAGGTCAGAATACTGGAGTGGATAGCTGTTCCCTTCTTCAGGGGATCTTCCCAATCCAGGGACCAAACCCAGGTCTCCCCCATTGCAGGTGGATTCTTTACCATCTGAGCTACCAGTGAAGCCCTATATGTGTGTGTGTGTGTGTGTGTGTGTGTGTGTGTGTGTGTAAACATGAAAGAAAGTGAAATTGTTAGTTGCTCACTCTTTGGGACCCCATGAACTGTAGCTCACCAGGCTCCTCTGTCCATGGAATTTCCCAGGCAGAAATACTGGAGTGGCTAGCCATTCCCTTCTCCAGGGGATCTTCCCAACCCAGAGATCGAACCTGGGTCTCTTACATTGCAGGCAGATTTTTTACCATCTGAGCCATCAGGCAAGCCAGGGAGTAAATATACATAACATGAAATTCAGAGTGATGTCAAGTCTATGAATTAACAGGATGGCAAAGAAAATAGATTAAGGTTTTCTTTGAGACACAAAGAGAAATATCTAGCTACTTCTTTAATACTTCTCTCTGGTGATGATTTTGGTTCTGAAAATTATTTTCCTTTCCATTCTGTATAAGAAATACACTCAGGTGCTGTTGGAATGCTTGTAACTCAGACTCAGGACTCTCAGATCCCAGTAGGACTGTTCTCTTGCTAAAGCTGGGGGGCAGGGAATAAATAGGTATAGATATTCAGCTCCAGAACCTAGTGTTATTTTGCCCTCAGGGTCTTTTGGGAACAGAATGTATGCTTCTATACTTCCACTAATACCAATGTTTAACCTCTACCCAATAATTTGTTGTTTTCCTTCTACTTAGTAGAAAGGATTTTTAGATACATCTTTCTTATTTAAAATTCCTTCCTCCTGTTTTCCCACTGGGTTTTTAGTTAAAAAGTCGACCACTGTTTTCTACTTTGGTAGGTTTTTGTCCAGAGAAAGGACACGGTGCTTCTATTTCAACTCTATTTTGAGGCATTTTTTTTTTTTCCAATAGAAGAATTTTTAAAAGAAAAATTTTGCCTACTGGGGTAAATGATTTACCAGCTAGGCAAAAGAGCAAGGAAATTGCTCACATTAAACCTCAAAACATTCAAAGTTCTAGTATGCCTGTGAAGTTTAGCTCTTAGAACCTCAGATACTCAAACCCCCAGAACCTAAAAAGAAGCAGTACTATATGAGCAAATCATTGCTATTTCTAGGATTTAAACAGACAGTAACGGGCTTTGGAAAATTTTTTAGAAATTCATGTTTAGATACTGTCTATAGGTAGCTATTCAAATTCCTAAATTTTGCTCATTAAAAATTCTTGTCTTACAGTATTTACATGGATAGGTACCTCCCCATATGTATACCAGTTTACCAGTTTATATATACAAATGTGGATGTGCACACACACACACACACAGAGCCTTTTCCCCCAGAGTGTTAATTCCATCACCATACATGATACACACAAAATATTTTAAACAAAATTTGTCAAGTCAAATCAATGCTCAGATTAGCTTATGTATAACCAGCTCACAGACTAATAGCCCTCACATAAAAGAAGACCATGACACAGCAGAAATTCATCTGTATCTCAACTGAGATACTTATTATGGATTTCATTTCAAAAATACAATTATGATGGCCATTATTACTTTAAAAATCTGTATTTAAGCACTGAGGCTGGTTAGTCAGAAAATGTTTTCTCATTTCTTCACCAAAAGTTATAAGAGCTTTGATACAGGGTTTTTAAATATTTAGAACCAGAGGATCTTAATATAAGAAGAGCAATTATTGGAATCATCAGAGAACTTTCCAACAGAATATTGTACTTCAAAAATGGTAATAGTTACAAGGTATGATCCTATCAGTTTGTCCCTAATGATCCATGTTAAGAATGAATGAGGAAAGAATACATACTTAGCTTGGAAATGGAAGACAATAAGCTGCTTCTTGGCTTTTGATATTGTTTCTTATTTCATTGATACGGAAGCACAAGTAACAAACACTTGCTTAATAAGTGGCAACATTTTAAGTTTTACTTCTTCCTGTGGCCCTTGGTAGTGCTTAGGAATAAATAAAAACCTCCAGTACTAAGAAGAGAAAGGAACTGGAGGCATATTAGCATTTCTCCTGGTTAATAGGATAAAGCAGATTAAAAAAGGTGCAAGGGCCCCACAATGTAAGTCAGAGAAAGTTATCACTTGAGAGAACAGTAGAAAATAGAAGGCCTGCTAACAGCATTGGCATCAGGGAAAACTGAGAAATTCACAAAGTAGATTTGTATGTTCTTCACATCTCCTGGCAATGTATACTCAGGTCTCCTTCATTAAGTGCCCACCACCCTATCTGCCAATCTCTTCTTAGTCCTTCCTTTCTAACTGAAAAGTAACCACTTTTTTTCTATTATCTGCTCAGTTCTCTCCAATATATAATTTGCCAAATTGCTCAGTGTTAACAACAACAAAAATATATCTAAGCATCAAATAATAAGCAGGATACTAACTGCATAAAAATTACCCCAGTGACTGGGCTTCCTTCCAAGTCTCATGTTTAAAGATGACAGCATTCCAATTACTTCCTCCAATAGTCTGGACAGATTAAAAGGCAAAACTTTGGCAGCTTGTTCGGGGAAAGATATCTAAAATCAGGTATTTGTTGTTGTTGTTCAGTCGCTCAGTCATGTCTGACTCTTTGTGACCCCATGGACTGCAGCACTCCAGGCTTCCCTGTCCTTCACCATCTCCCAGAGCTTGCTCAAAAAACATGTCCATTGAGTTGGTGATGCCATCCAACCACCTGGTCCTCTATCATCCCCTTCTCCTCCTACCTTCAATCGTCCCATCATCAGGGTCTTTTCCAATGTGTAGGCTCTTCACTTCAGGTGGCCAAGTATTGGAGCTTCAGTTTCAGATTCAGTCCTTTCAATGAATATTCAGGATTGATTTCCTTTAGGATTGACTGGTTTGATCTCCTTGCAGTCCAACGGACTCTCAAGAGTCTTCTCCAGTACCATGGTTCAAGAGTATCAATTCTTTGGTGCTCAGTCTTCCTTATGGTGCAAATCTCACATCCAACATTACTACTGGAAAAAACCATAGCTTTGACTATATAGACATTTTTTGGCAAAGTGATGTCTTTACTTTTTAATATGCTGTCTAGGTTAGTCATAACTTTTCTTCCAAGGAGCAAGCGTCTTTTAATTTCATGGCTGCATTCACCATCTGCAGTGGTTTTGGAGCCTAAGAAAATAAAATCTGTCACTGTTTCCATTGTTTCCCCATCTATTTGTCATGAAGTGATGGGACCATAATCTTTGTTTTTTTAATGTTGAGTTTTAAGCCAGATTTTTGTTCTCCTCTTTCACCTTCATCAATGCTCCTTAGTTCCTCTTCACTTTCTGCCATAAGGGTGATGTCATCTGCATACCTGAGATTATTGATACTGATATTTCTCCCAGCAGTCTTGATTTCAGCTTTTGCTTCATCCAGCCCAGCATTCCGCATGATGTACTCTGCATATAAGTTAAGTAAGCAGGGTGACAATACACAGCCTTGATGTACTCCTTTCTCAGTTGTGAACCAGTCTGTTGTTCCATGTCCAGTTCTAACTGTTGCTTCTTGACCTGCATACAGGTTATGCAGGAGGCAGGTTAGCTGGTCTGGTATTCCTATCTCTAAGAATTTTCCACAGTTCGTTGTGATCCACATAGTCAAAGGCTTTAGTGTAGTCAATGAAGCAGAGTAGATGTTTTTCTGGAAATCCGTTGCTTTTTCCTATGATCCAGCGGATGTTGGCAATTTGAGCTTTTGGTTCCTTTGCCTTTTCTAAATCCAGCTTGAACACCTGGAAGTTCTTTGTTCGTGTACTATTAAATCCTAGCTTGGAAGATTTTGAGCATTACTTTGCTAGCATGTGAAATGAGTGCAATTGTGCAGTAGTTAAACATTCTTTGGCATTGCCCTTCTTTGGGATTTGAATGAAAAATAGTTTTGAGAAATTCCTTGAGTCACATCATACACATATTTCTGCTAATTTTATGTGGGTTTCTTTCATGACTTAGACTTTGAGAACACAAGAAAATCAGATGGTTTTATAGTCTTCCAGTTATTAGCTTTTACTTTTAAATTAGACTGGGTGTGAAAAATCAGGATTCTCAGACTTGTTAAAGGAAACACAGATGAATATTAATAAGATATTTTTTTCATCCTTCAAATTGCTCCTTAATTTCTTATTTGATGTTCTCATATAAAAGTATCTTTCTCCATTCTAATAACATAATGGTCTCAAATTCATGTCCTGTACAACTTAACTTCTAAGAATACTTGCACACATACACAGACCCAACAGAACATAGTCATTTCAGGATGAACAGGATATGCGCTTTAGAATTTCATGATAGCAATAAAAGCTTACATTTAATTTGACTGAAACTGAAGGAGTTGAAATTGTTTACAAATAACTCATTACAAACGTTTTCCTTGTTGATCTTTTAAATTTTTCTTAAAAAATTTGGAGTTTGACAATTTTAGAGATCATATACTTTATTCATGTTCTTAAACTAATTCAATAAAACTATTAACATGATAGCTTGTGTACTGAAGAGCATTAATTCCTTTCATTAAATATATTATTGGATACTTGCCTTCATTGCTAAGGTCAAATACAAAATTCCATTTTGACTATACAGTGATTGTTCTTAGTAAATGAATATTTATTCTGTTCTTCAGATGGTGATGTGCATGACTGGAGAATGATGTCTGCTTTTTAGTTGCTTTGACTTCGGTACAATTATTTTATTAAGCATTTCAGTAAAACCTGCACAAGGCACATGAAAAGAGTGAAAGTACCCTTTAGAAAGCAATTACCCCAACTCTGATATCCTTCATCAGACAGATGAACGTGAAGTTTACAAGTTTTCTTAATGGCTTCTCTTTGATAACAAGTATAAAACATTTATGAATAAAACCATTAGGTTATTTCACTTTCAGACTATTGTTCTCTGCTATTTATTTCAAAGATAACGGAGAGACAAATAGAGATGCATTTTAGTTTGTTTGGATTTTATCTTTAATGACTCCCTTTCAGCTTTTACTTGTTCTAGATTTTGGTTTAATTAAGAACCCATAGTAGATGCTGTATGGTATTTCCCAAGTTGCCCTTCCAGGAATGAACCTTGAGAGACTTATCATTTAATGGCTCTCAAGTGAGTGCCTCTCTGGGAAAGGCCCTTCACCAAAGACAGCCACCCTGCTCAAGGCCACACCCTTTCCCTGAGGTCAGCCTGCATCATTTGCCTGGTTGAAACATGAAGATTTCCTCCTTGACTAGGTCAGGACCACTGTGAGGGCAGCATCCTGATCCAGAGTACTCACATGATTGAGTGAACCTTTGTTGTAGTTTCATCCTCTTTGTCCAACCTTTTTACACTCCCCTGCAAGCTTTCTTAATAAACTTCCTGCATGCAAATGTCCATTTGTGGAGAACTGAACTTACACAGCAACATGTAAGTTTTAAAATCACAGTCATCTTTGGACAGTCTAGATCAGAAAGTTTGGGGTATGGGACGAGATTGTTAGGCAACAATCACAAAAGATTTTTTTTCTCCCCAGAGAGGACATTATAGATGTAGTCTAAGAGTTATTATTATCTTAGATCTTCCCATGAAGTAACTGCAAGCAATAGACTCTTTCTGAAAGAGCCATGGACAGGAAGAAGACAATTACAGTTCGTTCCTCCCTTCAAATAGTGTGGTACCTCAGGCAGGTTGGCATCTTCATGAGAAACTAGACAGAATTCTCTAAGTTCCCTACTGATTCCATGGGCCTGTGATTTTTTTCTAAGTGATGGAAGAACTACCATTTATCCTTTGCTATGAAAAATTATTGGGATGATATTTATTTCTTTGTAGTTTTCTCCAGTGAGAATGCCCAAGGCACACAACAGGAATGAATGAAAGATTTTCAAAATCAATTTTCAAAAGGATTTCAAAATGCAATTCACTATAGCCATTAAGGTAACGTTTCTGAAGGAATGGTGCTCAGAGGCAGGACAGTGTGTGAGACTATGAAGGGGAGTCTGAGCAAATGGCATGTCAGTGAGTAGAAAGAAACTCCCAGAAGTGAAAAAGAGCCCACAAAAATATGAAAGCTTATTCTGTCTTTCCTCTTCCAGGACTTCTTCCTTGGTAGTCTCTGTTAATTACAAATACTCCTGAAGACTTCTGCTTTGGCTCTGACAGACTAGTTTATAGCAGACCAATCAACTTTCCAAGAAAATTGGAAAAGCAAAAAAACTAGATTAAAATACACATGCATGCACGTGCTCACACACACACCACCCATTATCTGCTTTAAGACACTAGAGAAATTCTATGGCAGCAAGTACTTGAAAGTCAGATAGCTGAAAAGAAGAGAAGGAAAGTAAACCAACACAACATTCTGTGATGCCTTTGCTGTCAAGGTATTTGCCAATTTGTAACTGAAGGATGACTGGTCAGAAATCAGACCAAAGCTTGAGAGACAAAAATGGAATTCAGTGATCATTATGGAGCAGAGAACTAATTAACAATTTGGATTTCAGTTTTGACTCCTAACAAGTTATTCTTGTAATAGTAACGATGAACCAGAAATAAACTGACCTGCACTGCAAGCTAAACTCAGCTTCAAACTAAGCTCAGTTTCAACTTCAGACCAGATTAAGGTGAATTTTCCTTACCATAACTGCTTACTAAAAGAAGCAAGATGTCCCCAGAAATTTTCATACCTATGTCCAACATTCCCTTACAAAGTTACCAAGCTACAGGAAACAAGAAAAAAATGACTAATAAAAAAATTTAGTAAAAGTTCTCAGAAGTTTCCGATATTGGAGTTATCAAATACCCACCTTGTGGTAACTTGCTGTATTAATATCTTTGTTTTCTCCACCTTCCTAGGACCTGTGATATGTTCAAAGTGATATGAGCTATTAATAATTTCACATAATAATTCATGCTAATATATGGAGGACTTTTCAACATCTCCTTGAACCATTTGATAAACTTCAGTATTGTTTTTAAGAAAATAACTAATTAGTTGTATAACCCAAAAAAGTTGGTTGACATTTCAGGCTATGTTGGAGAGAAGAACATTGGCAATATGTGAGGGCACTATTTCAGGGACATAAAGATTGCCTTGGGACCCTCTTGTGGCTTTATGTCAGATATCCAGCCTGATCCCATGAATGTTAAACTGTTTACAAGCCCGTATGATTTTCTGTCTGATCTGCATGCTATTACTGTTCCATGCTTTGAGAACCTCTTATGTATTTCATGCAGTTCTGTTGTTTTAAAACATTGATGAGATATTACAATGGAGCAACTCTAAACCTATCAAACTGCCACAACCAATGTCAAGTCCACCAGGGCATGATTGCTGATGTAAGGCATGCAGATCTGTGTTCGCTATGCTCCAGTGGAGACAGGTCTCGCTGAAGGAATCTAGGAATCTGAAAAGATGAAGGGCACAAGGCTCTTGGTTTGTTTTTTAGAGAAAGGAGACATGATACAACATTTCTGAGTCTAGTAAAGGAATGCTTTATCTCTTCTTTGTCTTTTTTTTTTTGGTAAGTTGTAATGTTGAAGGTAGAAAAAACAAGAAGGAAAACAGGAAATTCTGTTGTAAGATTGAATTCTATTGAGCTCAATAGAGCTATTGTTCTGTCAGTACTGACACTGCAAATTCCCATCTTTTGGTATTTATAAAATCCAGTTAGACCTGAAACAATATACACTAGACTCTAGCCGGCAAACAATTTCCAAAAAAAAATTGAATAATATGTCTTCAATTATTTTTAACTCTAGGCCTTGCAAATTGTTCTGCCACCAAACTACTCTGAATGTGCCCAAGCTCATTCGACTTGACAGTGAAGTCAATTTCTTTCAGATATGTGTTTGGTATATATAAGTGTGATAAAATGCTCTTCAGAGGTACTTTAACTTGGATAAATGTAGATATTAAACTTCATCACTACTTTTAGGAAATATTGTCTTTAAGATAGATTTCCTATTGCTTAAATTTAGCAGTTTTAGTAAATACTTTACACAAGCTTCTCTGGTGGTTCAGACAGTAAAGAATCTACCTGCAATGCAGGAGTCCTGGATTCGATCCATGGGTTGGGAAGATCCCTTGGAGAAGGCAATGGCTACCCACTCCAGTATTCTTGCTTGGAGAATTCCATGGGCATAGGAGTCTGACAGCTGCAGTCCATGGGGGCCACAACGAGTTGGACACAACTAAGTGACTAACACTTATAACTGAACTTCATTTGAGTAATGCTCAGCATTTAAAAGATCTGAAAATACAGTCCTAAATTAAGATCTTAGGAGGCAATGCTAATTAAGTATCATGGTCCCCGTGCTAGTAAGGGGACCTGGTACTCAAGTATTAGGTTGGCCAAAAATACTATCTGATTCCACTTACAAGAGGCACCTAGAGTAGGCAGATTCAGAGACAGACAGTAGGATGGTGATTGTCAGGGGCTGGGGGCAAGGAAGAATAGAGAATTATTGTTTAATGGATACAGAGTTTTAGTTTGGCAATGTGAAAAGAGCCCTGGAGATGGACGGTGGTTACACAACAGTATGAATGCATTTAATACCTCTGAACTGTACACTAAAATGGTTTTAAGGGAAAAAATTTATGTTATATGTATTTTAGCACAGTAAAAAAATTAGGGGGAAAATCTTCCTGCCAATGTGGAGTTTATTATTTGGTACTCCATTAACATGTTCCTATCTGTAGGTCGCAAAACGATATTGGTAATAGTTTTCTCCCCCTCCCACGTTCTTCAGGGTGAAATATAACCAAAAGAATGTTGATTTTTAAAAGATTCTGAAGAAATGTAATGCAAATTTTAGTATTCACACATCAGTGTAATCCTTTAGTGCATGCTGTATACTTAGTTGCTTCAGCTGTGCCCGACTCTGCGACCCCAGGGACTGTGGCCCACCAGGATCCTTTGTCCATGGGATTCTCCAGGCAAGAGTGCTGGAGTGGGTTGCCATGCCCTCCTCTAGGGGATCTTCCCTACCCAGGGATGGAATCCACGTCTTCTGCGTCTCCTAGCATTACAGGCAGATTCTTTGGTACTTACTGTTAATAGGGTCCCTTGTGTCCTCTTAGGTCTGTCCCACTGAAAAGGGAGCAGTGGGCAGGGGAAATCCCAAGAGAAAGAATTTGCATGGGGAGGACTATTGGAAAAACCGAAATTTAGGGGAGTTCAAATTGCCAGGACTCACTGCCAGCCTAATGGGCCCAGCATCCTTCGCTGTCCGTTACTGGGGCCTCTGGGGGCCACTGTAAGAACCAAGAATTGAAAGAGAACCTTTTGATTCCTCATTCGCTCATCTTGTAGAATGCTTCAGTAAGGGCCTTAGAAATACATCGGTCCTGGCTGCCCCTCCCTCAAACTGAATTATTCCTTACTTTTGACCTGTTCTCATAGATTTTCCTCTTTGAAGATGAGTAATGTTTCTGTGGACCACTTGCATCAGATTTATCTGTGCCTTAAAAAAAATAATGGTTCTCAGGCAGAATCCTTAGGAATCTGCATTTTACTAATAAATGCTAACAAGAAATGAATGAAATAATTATTTTCATATTGATTGACTATCAGACAAGTCCAGCTGTTGTGCAAGATGCTGGGGATGAAGTAATGAACAAAATAATTCTACTCCTCACCCTCATATGCAGTCTCTAGCATAGCTCACAAAAGATGGGTTTGAGGAACACAATCAAAATGTACTAAGAGAGTGTGAGGGAAGATGATATGCAAGAAAACATTAATGGAAGTAATAGAAGTTTCTGAAAATAGAGTAAATGAAACAATCAATCATCAAAGGTATAACTAGGAGTGGGTAAAGGTACTCATTGTAACATCAAAAAAGTAACCAACAGAAACAAATTGCCATGTACATCTATTAAATTTTAAGGAGAGAAAAAAGAGTTTCTGGGTTTGTTTAATAAAAATTTTAAATTTTAGACAAAATATTATGTGTATATTTATAGATACATTTTTCTGATGAAAGGATCCAATGTTTTATCATTTTTATTAGAGATCTCTGACTCTAAAATGTTAAAAACCTTTATTGTAGTAGAGAATGTTTTCCACAATTTTTAGAGCTGTGTTTATTTTAAAAGACAGTTCTCAAATTGTGACTCTGTTAAGGACTTTAGAATAACCCAAGATAAAAATTATCTATCTTAAATGTATCCGTAGTGTCCCAGTGTTTTCTATCCTGCATTGCCACGGTTTTATTTAGCATCCAGCCCCCATACTGGGAGACCGTAGGAAATGCACTCCCATGTCCCACAGTGTTTGTGAGGGCATTGGGGTACACGTACCGAGCACTTCTCTTCTCCCCTCTTGTTCCAGATGCTGCTGAGGGCTTCTCTGACATACCTGGTCATCTCTGTACCACAATGGATAGAGGCCAGCCAGCTTCACACCAAGATAAGCCCGCCATCCCCCAGGTCTCAGCAAATTGTAGGCTATGGTAGGGAATGGCCAGGACTGAATCTTCCAAGTAATCTTAACAACATAAAGATAATCATGGGGCTTCCCTGGTGGCTCAGTGCTTAAAGAATCCACCTGCAATGAAGACACGTGTTCGATACCTGGGTCGGGAGGATTCCCTGGAGAAGGAAATGGCAACCAAATCCAGTATTCTTGGCTGGGAAATCCCATAGACAGACGAGCCTGGAGGGCTGCAGTCTGTGGGGTTGCAAAAGAGTCAACATGACTTAGCGACTGAACAGCAACAAAGATACCTTTGAATTGCTTATCAGGACTCACTGCTCCCAAGAGCTACCATCCCTCTGAACTTTTACAAAGATTTCTCAGACTCATACCCAGGCTTCGAGGTCCATGCACGTCCCTCTCTTTCATCAGCACTTCCTCTTTCATGTCACCATTCTCTCATGCCCTTCCTCAACCCCAGAATCCTCGATCATTCTACTTCCCCCAGATCAAAATTACATCTTTTGAAGATGCCACTCAGTCCACAAATAAAATCATATTCCTATTATTTAGTGGAGCTGTTCAGTTAGTCTAGATTACCTCTCTCTTTCCAGAAGAGGCCTTGCTTTGGTATAAGTGTTTCCTAAACAAAACAGCAGCCTTTAGTTCTCCCTGTAATGCAAAAATAGGGGCTTTTTTTTTTTTTTTTAAGTACCTTTTATTTTCCCTGGTGGCTCAGAGGTTAAAGTTCTGCCTGCAACGCGGGAGACCGGGGTTCCATCCCTGGGTCAGGAAGATCTCCTGGAGAAGGAAATGGCAACCCTCCCCCCGTATTCTTTCCTGGAGAATCCCATGGAGAGAGGAGCCCAGTGGGCTACAGTCCACAGGGTCACAAGGAGTCGGACACAGCTGAGTGACTTCACTTCACTTCAGTTTTTTATTTTCTGCAGAAATTTAAGTAAACAAAAAGAAAAATAATGAGCTGAGAGAACAAGAAGAAATTCTCGGATGAAGAAAGGAGCAGATGGTTGTTGATTATTTTAGTTAATTGTTCAACCAAAAGCTGGGCTCTATTCAGTTCCCTCTTCCTCCCCACTGAATTGGATTAGGCTGAGAAAGCAGGGGTCAGATAGAAGGAAAGCCAAAAATTGTTAAATACTTCCTCTGTTACAGAAGGGAGCAAAGTTGTTGAGTTTGTTTGTGAGGCAAAATCAATGATTAATTTGGAAAAGGTTTTGGTAAGTGACTTCATTTGTTTATTTCAGCATGTTTTCAAAAACAACATAATAAAAGTTTTTTGTTTTTTTTTTCATGATAAAAGTTTTAATGTTACAAAACTAAAAGCAAGTCTATATAACAAATGGAATCATAGATAATAGACTCACCCCTAAAAAAGTATAAATTTACATAAAGTCAATAAAGAATGACATATGCAAAAAAAAAAAGGAATGATCTGTGATAGGACTAGCATAGGGACTACATCTGTGAATAAGGATGTCTAAATCACTCACCAAAAATAGGGTAGTGTATATAAATAAGGAATAAAATACAATAATTTGTATTACTATAACACTGAAACAAAAAACATTAAAAATAAAAGGTTAAGGAAACAAGAAAAAATGAATGTAAGTTTCAAGTGGAATTTAAAGCAAATATAATAGTAATAGCTAACATTTGTATAGTACTGATTTTATGTACATGTTCAAGTGTATCTCTTAAATATTTAATACTCATATAAAGTCTATGTGGCATATACAGTTATTATCATCATTTTTCAGGCAATGAGATCAAGTCACAGAAAGGACAGATAATTTGAGCAAAGTGAAGTGAGAGTGAAAGTCACTCAGTCATGTCCGACTCTTTGTAACCCCATGGACTATATAGTCCATGGAATTCTCCAGGCCAGAATACTGGAGTGGGTAGCCTTTCCCTTCTCCAGGGTATCTTCCCAACCCAGGGATCGAACCCAGGTCTCCGACATTACAGGCAGATTCTTTACCAGCTGAGCCACAAGGGAAGCCCAATTTGAGCAAAATCACACAGAAATACTAGGCCTGAGATTTATGCCCACAGCCTCCTCCACAAACTGTGCTTATGTGTTTTTTTTGGTCCTATTTGTGCCAACTTTAAAATAAAACAAGAATATAGAGAAAATAAATCATTAGTAATAGGAAAGAATTTATATTTACCAAAATGTATACACCATAAATAAGAATTATTCATTTTTTAGCACACATTGTTTATATATTAAAATTGCCTGTATAATAGAAAACAAAGAAAGTTAACATAAATCTAAATGCAGACATCTGAAGAATGTATTTTCAGACCGCTGTTCAATAAAACTAGAAAAAAAGTAAATTGAAAGAAAATTGACATGCAAAATTTTTTAAAACTATTCAATAAAGTAACAATTGGGCCAAGAAATCAATAAAGATTAAGGAATAAGTCAAGGAAACAGCAATAAAATGTTTCCAAAATGATAAAATATTAACCCTTGTATAAACTTAAACTCTATGGAATGAGGCCAAACCAT
Organism: Dama dama; assembly: GCF_033118175.1. Taxonomy (NCBI): domain Eukaryota; kingdom Metazoa; phylum Chordata; class Mammalia; order Artiodactyla; family Cervidae; genus Dama; species Dama dama. Next base: position 83,548,668 of record NC_083698.1, on the reverse strand, counting down.
CAATCAAAATGAATTTAGTAGTTTTAAAAATATTTTTGATGTGATCAGAAGTATAGAAGATAAATTAAGTATTCAACTTATTATCCTAGGAAAATTATCCAAAAGGAAAATTTAGGACAAAATTTGTTGTAATAAAAGCAAAATAAAATTTCATGTTGAATAAAATTTTACAGGGAAGAAATATGCCTTTAGCTATGTTCCTAACTTGATAAGATTCTGCACTGTTTTATATAGGTTGAAATCTTTGGTGAGCAATTTTACTCCCATTCTTTCAAAATTCCTTGTTAAAATCTCATTAGTAACTTTGATAATTTTAGGAAACTAGACATGAATTTTCCAAATTTCAATCCCAACTCTTAACTATATTTCTTTTTCTGCTTTGCAATTATTTTCCAAATAGGTCAAGCTTTCATTTTGCCATTTGAGAAAACAAAAAAAAAATTAATTGAAACCTGACAAGTTCCCTTTGAAGTGCTAGGAGATAAAAATGGTTTACTTAACCATAAAAGGTAAGAATTTACTGACAAGCTGGCACTTATTTGTTCAGGGAAAATGATACGTTTACAGTGGAAAAACTTGACTTATATCACCTTAATGAAGTAATCACAGTTAACATGACCAGTAACGGGACAAAGCAAAACCATGTGTCTGCCGATAGGACGCAAGGAGACAATGTCCATTCTTTGTCATTGCTGCTGAAGACGATAACCTGAATCTAACTGTGAGAAACCATTGGACAAACCTAAATTGAGGGCCATTCTATAAGCTAACTGGCCTATTCTGTTCCAAAATGGCAAACTCATGAAAAACAATAAGAATCAAGGGTGGTTTCAACTTAAAGGAGACCAAGAGCACATAATGGACATTACTGGGATTCACAGCAAAGTTTGAGTAAGATCTACAGATTAGATAGTGGTCTTAGAGCTGTGTTACTTTTCTGATTTTGATAATTGTATTAATACAAGAAAAAATTATGTAAGAAAAGTGCAATTGACTGAAAGAATGTCCTCAAACAATCCTTACTAAAGGAATTTTAAAAGTTGTGCTTCAGACAAAGAGTAATCTCAGAACAATCTGACATGAGCAAAGGAAAAGGGGACAAAGAATTTGCTTAACTAACATTGACTAGGAAATAATAACAACATTGTATTATGGAATAAAAGGAAAACCACCACAGGAACTAAAATACTCAACAATATTAAATAGTTCAGATGTGTTTAGAGTGCTGAGACCTTTGCATTGTAGGAAGGATAATAAGTATTTTCATTGATTTCAAACTTTGAGAAGCCCAGTGCTCATGATAGAAAGCTTAAGGTAACTACTCTAAGAATAGGAATGTGGTATTTATCTCCAAACTTACAGTGAAAAGAGATGGAATAATAAAATATAATAAATATTTTAAAAAGCAAGAAAGGAGAAAAAGCAACATTGAAAGTGAAACCAAAACCACAAAAATAAATTCAAATATATCAATACGCATTATGGACATAAACGGAATAAATACATCAGTTGAAAAATTGGCGTTTTGGGTCTGTTGATATTTTTTCTCAGAATGGATTTAAAAACACATGCAATACAACTCAGTTATATCTTGTTGATAAGAAGTACATCTAAAACATAATGATCCAGAAATTCTGAAAACCAAAGAGTAAAAATAGATATTCCTAACCAAACAAAAGTTGGTATCTTAGTACTATATAAAGAAAATTTTAAAAGAATGTAAAAGGATATTCCCAACTAAATGAAAATTGATATACTTAGATTAACATCATACGAAGGAATCTTTAAGGCAAAAAGTATTTTTAAAAATAAACAATATCATAATTTTTTAAAGTATTAGTTTGCCATATTTTAAACTTGTATGTATCTAATAACAAAATTTCAAAGTACATTAAGAAAACATTAAGGATTTACAAAAGAAATAGAGAAATCCAAAATATAATGGGATATTTAATCATAGTTCCGAATAATTGATGAATTGAGCATACAAAAAATTCTTACATTTTAAAAAAATGTAGACCAATGGTCTTATGCTTAAATGTCATTGTGGTTGTCCACATTCATAAACCATAATTAATTGTAAAAGACTCTCCACAGAAATCCTCTGGACAGAAGTAAAAATGTGAACAGAAATGACTTACAAGACAGGGCCAGTTTGATATAATTCTTTTACAATTAATAGTTGCTGGAAAATGGAGCCTGGCCTGATTTACAATTATATCAACATTCACAGAGGCTGACTATAACCAATGTAAGGTTCACTGTGACCGGAAGTTTTTTTTTTTTTTTGATCACACTTTACAAATAGTGTTCTCTTTTAGCTGTGGAAGTCAAAGAGTCTCTTTTGTGGATAGAAATTGTAATCAGGTTTTCATGTCATGCTTCCACATAGAGTGCCCAATCTTTAGATGCTGTCCAGTTTCTTTAGTATAAAACAAGAGACTCCCAGCAGGACCATGTAGATGAAGACCTTCTGTAGGCAGGAGATCACATCTTGGAGCATTTTGTGTCCTCTCCTCGCCCAGTTTTATCCGAGGCTCTCAGTACGGACGCTTGCAGCTCTGCCTCAGTGGGCTTCAAGCCTGCGCCTTGCTCTCTCTCCTTCCTACCTGAAGCCTGGACACTTTTAACTTCTTCAAACCTCGGTTACTTCCCAAGCAGAATGGAAACCATAGTTTCTAATTGATTGCATTGTTGTGAATCCTAAATGAGATACACTCAGAAAACTTTACCCAGAGATATTAACATTCTTCCTACCCCTTACCGTGGTCCTTAACCCCCTGTTACCCACTGGGACTAAACAGCCACTGATAACCCTTCCACACGGGGCATGAAAGGACTAAGATCCATCACCTCCAGCTGATGTCACGCTACGTCAGGTGCTTCCCTGTCTCGGGCATCTACTCTCTTCCCTCAGTGTCCCTGCTGTGGGTCATAGTCGGGTAATTTAGATGCCAAGCTCAGCAGCCAGGGAGGCCGCATCACGCTTTTCTTTCTGTAACCAGTGCTGTTGCTATTGTAGTGTTTTGTGTGCGCTGAACACCAGATCACTGTTATTATCATCATCGTTGCAACTGATGACAATAATAAAACAGTGTCTTGGGCTTTGGCGGATGATGTCCACTCTCCCCAGGCTGTTTGGCTGATTCTATCCTGTCCTCTCCGCCTGATCTAAAACAGATCCCTGAGTTGTCTCTTAGCTGATAATCTCTCTCCTACCTCATTTGATTTTACTCATTTTTTTCCCCTCCAGATTTTAAATGATGAGCAAGCTCTGTACGGACTCTTCTCAAAACTGATTTAGTTTAGATTCAGCAGCAGTCTTGCAGGATCATGGAGAGAATGCTAAGTTTAGTGCCACAATCATCTCAGCTCCTACAGAGTATTCATTTCATTGTCAGCTGGTGGGAACAGGCGATTGCCGTGGTGGAAGGCTGATTCCCTTCAGTAATGAAGCAAGGAAGGCACTGGGACATTTTCATTTCTGAATTCCAAGTGAGTACATATTGTCGTTTCAGATGCTATTCCAAGAGCTATCATTTGCTGGAGTGCATCTGGTATCACATTTATTTACAGCATTCTAATTTTTCTTTAAAACTTAGGGAATGTGGGAAGAAACTGAGGTTATTGATTTTGGATATGTAGAACTCAGCTAGTAAGATAGGGTCCACGTAATATTCTCCAAGGGAAAAATGCTCAATTTCTTATCATTTCTTATACTGAAGACAGTATTGGCAAGAATAATTGAAAATAGGTAATGGGCAATCAGCCAGAGGGTTTATTTGATAGCAAAGAGACATCCGAGTCCCAGGGAGAGAAAATCAAGTTGTAAGGGAGGTGAAGTCCTATCACGTAGTAATAATGGAAAATTGTGCACCTTTTTACTTTGATACTGAATCATCTCTCATCCTGCGCTAACTGAGATGAGGAACACAATTTTATTGTATAAAACATAAAGGAAAGAAAAATGGAAGAGTTGTGTAAGATAATGATAATTGCCTTGCCCTGAGAAAAATCCACAATACAAAAGGAAACTGTAACACAATACTGAAAAATGAACTCAATATAATTAAACAAGTAACCAAGGATGTAAAAGACAACCACAAAGCGGAAGCTGAAAATTGTCAACAATAGCATATAACGTTAGATTAAAATAGGGTGATATTTTTATTAAAAAAATAGGGTGACATTCAAGGAAAAATGTGTGAGCCAAGGGTTTTACATGCGATCCTTCAGTTTTTATAGCTATAGAAAACCAATTTTAACCATGTAAGAACTTAGAATGTTGCACTTACAATTTTTTCCTGAGGAACCTGCCAGAGAATAATCAATCAAGAGATAATTTTAGGGACTTCCCTGGTGGTCCAGTGGCTAAGACGCCGTGGTCCCAAAGCAGGAGGCCCAGGTCCAATCCCTGGTCAGGGAACTAGATCCCACATGCCACAGCAAAGACCCAGCACAACCAAATAAATAAATGAATTTTTTTAAGAGATAATTTTAGCAAAGCCCTTCTAGTCAACATTGTTGCATGTATTTAATTATCCATCCAAGAGTAAAATAAAGATGAGAATAAGGGTGGAATATTAGAATGTAAATGTTAAATGATTTGAGTAAATAGAAACAACTCAATGGTTTAAGTAAATAGAAACAACTGAAAAATGGGAGAGGAAAGGATAAAGTTAACAAATATGAAAAAGTTATAGAGAAAACCTTAAAATACTTTTGAAATGTACATTATATTTGAACAAATGGAAAGGTATTCCATATTCTTTGAAAGAATAAGCATCATCAAGATGCTATTTCTATCCAAGATAATATAAACTCTAATAAAAATACCTTTTTAAAAAATGACAGAATTAGATGAACTGAGATTAGATGAATGAGATGAAAAGTTTATATAAAAAATTTAATGAAGCTCAAATTACTATGAAGAGAATAAAACAGGAGAAAAAGGGCAATGGGGAGTAAGAAGATTAGCGGGAATAGATATTAAAACATACTACATAAACCCCTAATTAAAGCAGTGTGGACTGGTGCATGGACTTCTCTGTGGGTCAGTGGTAAAGACTCTGCCTGCCACTGCGGGAGATGTGGGTTCAATTCCTGGGTTGGGAAGATCCCCTGGAAAAGGAAGTGGCAACCCACTCCAGTATTCTTGCTTGGAGAATACCATGGACAGAGGAGTCTGGCAAGCTAGAGTTCATGGGGTCGCAAAGAGTCAGACATAGCTTAGCGACTGAGCACGCACACTCAGAGTGATGCGTTAATATAGACTGACTGACATTCTAAGGAAACACACAGAAAACTAAAAAATTAGATCCAAGTATGTAGGACGCTGTATGTATGCTAAATCAATGGTGAAAGATAAATTTTACAACTGGAAAAATATTGAAAAAAGATAAAATTAAATTCTAACCTCCTATACATAGGAATAAAATCCACTGATTGAACTGATATCTGAATATTTAAGAAATAAAAAAATTCTATAAAAAATTCTATAAAACCTATGTATGTACCGGAAAAATAATGAATTCCTGTATCAACTAGAAATGGAGAAAACATACTTATGTCTAAAGCACTTGACACTATTAAAGAAAAGAGAAAAAAGTTCAACCTCAAAAATTTATAAGGCAAATAAAAAAGTTTAAAAGGAGAATAAGAGATTTAGCGAGGGAAGGAAAAGATTTTCTTTGCCACTGTAGTTAGTCTTTTGCCTTCCCAATTTGATCTTAAGTAGTTTTGAATAAAGAGTCTGGATAATATGATTTCTAAAGTTCCTTCAATATTAATGTTTCAGATTTCTAGCATGCCTGAACTACCCAAAGACAGGAAAAAACCAGTTACATGTTTGGTTGAATATTGGTCTTTTTATTCCCTTCTCAGTAATCTGAGTATTTTCTTTTAAACTCTTCACCGAGTCATAAAATGCAGGCCCTGTTCCACTGTTTCTTCTCCCGATGGCCTTCACTTCTTATTACTCCTCTCAATATGGAGATCCTGTCATTAGCCCATGAGCAATTATTCAAATCTCATGGATCAGAATTTCTGTTTCCTCAAGCCCTCCAGCATCCAGGACCTTTGGAATTTAACAGTGAACAGAAAGCAGTTGATTGAGGTCCTTGTGTTTATGGGGTGAGGGTGATGCAGTTAACTCAGGGCTTTTGCCTTGGGGAAGGTTGTAGGGAAGGAAAATATCCAATAACAGGAAATACGTTCCATGACCTTGACTATGATGTGTATCAGTGGTAATCTGTGAAAATAAAGTGTAAGAGGATGAAGAGACAGATGTGGAAGAGAAGCAATAGTTCTATCAGAAGTAGGAAGTCAATTCTAATTTTATTCTAGATAAATATACAACTGTTAGCTATTTAGAATTTATTACAAAAATTGTTTGAAGTTGCTTAAAACAGAAGATGCACTTCTTTTTTTTCTACTAAGTATAGCTGATTTACAATATTGTGTTAATTTTAGATGTATAGCAAAGTGATTTAGTTATATACATATTATTTTCCATTATAGGCTATTATAAAATGTTGAATTTAGTTTCCTATGTTATATAGTAAATCTTTGTTGCTTATCTATTTTATGATAGAGGTTTATATCTGTTAATCCCAAACTCCTAATTTAATCTCCCATCTCTTTCTCTTTTGGTAACCATAAATTTGTGAGTCTGTTTCTCTTTTGTATGTAGTCACTTGTGTTATGTTTTAGATTCCACATATAGGTGATTACAGTATTTGTCTTTCTCTGCCTGGCTTACTTAACTAATTATAATATTCTCTGTGTGTGCTCAGCTGCTCACTCATGTCTGACTCTTTGCAATCCCACGGACTACAGCCCGCCAGGCTCCTCTGTCCATGGAATTTTCCAGGCAAGAATACTGGATTGCCATTTCCTTCTCCAGGGAATCTTCCCCGACCCAGGGATCGAATGCGCATCTCTTGCATCTCCTGAATTGGCAGGCAGATTCTTTACCACTAGTGCCACCTGGGGAGCGGGTATAATATTCTCTAGGTCTATCCATGTTGCTGAAAATGGCAATATTTCATTTTTTTAATGAATGAGTAATATATATGTACATATATATATCACATCCTTTTAAATCGAGCATCTATTGATGGACACTTGGATCATTTCTTTGTCTTGGCTATTGTAAATGATCCTGCTATGACTATTGGGGTGCAGGTATCTTTCTGAATTAGAGTTTTCATTTTCCAGATATATACCCAGGAATGAGATATCTGGGTCATATGGTAGCTCTATTTTTAGTGTTTTAAGGAACCTGCATACTGTGCTCCATAGTGGCTACGCCAATTTACATTTCTACCAAAAGTGTTAGGGGGTAGAAGACCCATCTCTAAAGGAAAAAAAAAATAATATGGTATGTTAGATTGAAGGTAATTATATATAAAACCTTGGGTATAAATAGAGTCAAGATTATGTATTTATTTAAGGCATGATATTGTAGAAGCTAAAGCCAAAAAAGGAGAGTTGTGTTATGTAATCCCTATTGTCATAAAAGTTAGCATAACATCTTCTTTGAATTAATAGTTCTATTTATTTATTTATTTAACATCTTTTTAAGAGAGAAGAGAGAGAATGATTTGTCTATTGCTGAATTCTTTCAGTAGCTTGTTTACCCAAAGGATCATTATACAGGCCCAGGAAAGATTTAACACTGGGTCTGTAACTAGTTTCCCTTCCTCAGGGATGCCTGAGGTAAGATTGACCGGAACTTGTGCAAACATTGACTTATGGAACAGCAATGCTTTTAGAAGAGCTCCAAAGAATAGCAATGAGAGATGAGAAAGCCTTCTTTAGCGATCAATGCAAAGAAATAGAGGAAAACAATAAAATAGGAAAGACTAGAGATCTCTTCAAGAAAATTAGAGATACCAAGGGAACATTTCATGCAAAGATGGGCTCAATAAAGGACAGAAATGGTATGGACCTAACAGAATATATTAAGAAGAGGTGGCAAGAATACAGAGAAGAACTATACAGAAAAGATCTTCATGACTCAGATAATCACGATGGTGTGATTACTCACCTAGAGCCAGACATCCTGGAATGTGAAGTCTGGTGGGCCATAGGAAGCATCACTACAAACAAAGCTAGTGGAGGTGATGGAATTCCAGTTGAGCTATTTCAAATTCTAAAAGATGATACTGTGAAAGTGCTGCACTCAATAGGCCAGCAAATTTGGAAAACTCAGCAGTGGCCACAGGACTGGAAAAGGTCATTCCAATCCCAAAGAAAGGCAATGCCAAAGAATGCTCAAACTTCTCCAAGCCAAGCTTCAGCAATACATGAACTGTGAACTTCCGGATGTTCAAGCTGGTTTTAGAAAAGGCAGAGGAACCAGAGATCAAATTACCAACATCCGCTGGATCATCGAAAAAGCAAGAGAGGTGCAGAAAAACATCTATTTCTGCTTTACTGACTATGCCAAAGCCTTTGACTGTGTGGATCACAATAAACTGTGGAAAATTCTTCAAGAGATGGGAATACCAGACCACCTGACCTGCCTCTTGAGAAATCTGTATGCAGGTCAGGAAGCAACAGTTAGAACTGGACATGGTACAACACACTGGTTCCAAATCGGGAAAGGAGTACATCAAGGCTGTATATTGTCACTCTGCTTATTTAACTTATATGCAGAGTACATCATGAGAAATGCTGGGCTGGATGAAGCACAAGCTGGAATCAAGATTGCTGGGAGAAATATCAATAACCTCAGATATGCAGATAGCACCACTGTTTTTTTTTTTTTCTTTTTTCTTTTTCCAATTATTTTTATTAGTTGGAGGCTAATTACTTCGCAACATTGCAGTGGGTTTTGTCATACATTGACATGAATCAGTCATGGAGTTACATGTATTCCCCATCCCGATCTCCCCCCCAACCCGATTCCCCTGGGTCCTCCCGGTGCACCTGGCCCGAGCACCTGTCTCATGCATCCTACCTGGGCCGGTGATCTGTTTCACCATAGATAATATACATGCTGTTCTCTCGAAACATCCCACCCTCGCCTTCTCCCACAGAGTCCAAAAGTCTGTTCTGTACATCTGAGTCTCTTTTTCTGTTTTGCATATAGGGTTATCATTACCATCTTTTCTAAATTCCATATATATGCATTAGTATGCTGTAATGATCTTTATCTTTCTGGCTTACTTCACTCTGTATAATGGGCTCCAGTTTCATCCATCTCACCAGAACTGATTCAAATGAATTCTTTTTAATGGCTCAGTAATATTCCATGGTGTATATGTACCACAGCTTCCTTATCCATTCGTCTGCTGATGGGCATCTAGGTTGCTTCCATGTCCTGGCTATTATAAACAGTGCTGCGATGAACATTGGGGTGCACATGTCTCTTTCAGATCTGGTTTCCTCAGTGTGTATGCCCAAGAGTGGTATTGCTGGGTCATATGGCAGTTCTATTTCCAGTTTTTTAAGAAATCTCCACACTGTTTTCCATAGCGGCTGTACTAGTTTGCATTCCCACCAACAGTGTAAGAGGGTTCCCTTTTCTCCACACCCTCTCCAGCATTTATTGCTTGTAGACTTTTGGATAGCAGCCATCCTGACTGGCGTGTAATGGTACCACACTGTAGTTTTGATTTGCATTTCTCTGATAAAGAGTGATGTTGAGCATCTTTTCATGTGTTTGTTAGCCATCTGTATGTCTTCTTTGGAGAAATGGATGACACCACTCTTATGGCAGAAAGTGAAGAACTAAAGAACTTCTTGATGAAAGTGAAAGAGGAGAGTGAAAAAGTTGGCTTAAAGCTTAACATTCAGAAAACTAAGATCATGTCATCTGGAACCATCACTTCATGGGAAATAGATGGGGAAACACTGGAAACAGTGGCTGACTTTATTTGGGGGGGCTCCAAAATCACTGCAGATGGTGATTGCAGCCATGAAATTAAAAGACGCTTACTCCTTGGAAGGAAAGTGATGACCAACCTAGACGGCATATTAAAAAGCAGAGACATTACTTTGTCAACAAAGGTCCGTCTAGTCAAGGCTATGGTTTTTCCAGTGGTCATATATGGATGTGAGAGTTGGACTATAAAGAAAGCTGAGCACCAAAGAATTGATGCTTTTGAACTGTGGTGTTGGAGAAGACTCTTGAGAGTCCCTTGGACTGCAAGGAGATCCAACCAGTCCATCCTAAAGGAGATCAGTCCTGGGTGTTCAATGGAAGGACTGATGCTAAAGCTGAAACTCCAGTACTTTGGCCACCTCATGTGAAGAGCTGACTCATTTAAAAAGACCCTGATGTTGAGAAAGATTGAAGGCAGGAGGAGAAGGAAAGGATAGAGGATGAGATGGTTGGATGGCATCACCAACTCAATGGACATGAGTCTGGGTAAACTCCGGGAGTTAGTGATGGACAGGGAGGCCTGGCGTGCTGCGGTTCATGGGGTCACAAAGAGTTGGACCCGACTGAGTAACTGAACTGAACTGAACTGAACTTGATTTACCTAGTTTGAGTCTTATAAATAAATCTGAAATTTATGGAATTATATGCTGCAGCTGTGTTGAAGTGAAGGTGAAAGTTGCTCATTCGTGTCTGACTCTTGGTGACCCCATGGACTATACAGTCCATGGAATTCTCCAGGCCAGAATACTGGATTGGGTAGCCTTTCCCTTCTCCAGGGGATCTTCCCAACCCAGGGATGGAACCCAGGTCTCACACATTGCAGGCGGGTGCTTTACCAGCTGAGTCACAAGGGAAGCCCAAGAATACTGGAGTGGGTAGCCTATTCCTTCTCCAGGGGATCTTCCCGACCCAGAAATCAAACCAGGGTCTCCTGCATTGCAGGTGGATTCTTTTCCAGCTGAGCTCTCAGGGAAGCCCATTGAAGAATAGAATTTAATTAGGTAACCGGAACAGGTCTGTATGTATGATGAATGAGGCATAATTCTTTGCAACCTCATAGACTGTAGCCCGCCAGGCTCCTCTGTCCATGGGATTTCCCAGGCTAGTATACTGGAGTGGATTGCCATTTCCTACTCCATTATAAGGCTAAGTCTCTGTTCATTGGTTTTCCTGTGCTTAACTTGTACCCAGTTAGACAGCATAATTCTGAAAGCAAATGAGCTCAGGTGCAGAAATGAGTGCTCTGAGAGCTGCATCTGATATTTGGGGCCTCAAGGATATTGGTGCTGCTTGCATTATTATGTTGAATTCTTTGCTAATCATTTAGCTTATTTCAAAAGACTCTTTATTTCATTGATTGATAATTCAGGGCTTTGTGATTGTACAGGTATAGTGAACAGTATAAGACACAGCATCTCCCAGTTCCTTTTAGAAGGGATGCTGACACATTCTTCACCTAACTATTCCTTATAAGCAAACTTCATAGCATCTGAAGCACCAACACAGTGAAAGCAAACTGTTTCTAAAGGGATTCAAAGCTCTCTGGGACACATGTGTGGCTTCTTAAGGGTTTGGGCTCTGTTCAAGTCTTGAATTTCAAAAATCTAGAGTGATGAATTACTAGCAGGTTCTATAGTCTCCCTTTCACGTATTAGTGATGTCTTCAGGGCTTATATCAAGAGCTTTGCAGGGATCCACTCCTAGAGAATGCCTGATATGTATTTGTTGAGTACAAAAATGTCTTTAAGATTTAGAAACAAGACATAAATATTAAATTGACATTGCCATATATTTTAAAAGATTCTTCTTTTCTTTCCTATGGTTTGGATGCATGACAATTATTGTATGATCTATTGACCATTTATAGTGATCACTGAACAGCAAATGCCAATTCTGAATGCATTAAAGTCTGAATCATTCTTTTATGAGTACTGCTCACTATATATTCTTTGTATTTAGAAGTTGTTAGATGCATAGTGCTTGTCTGTTTTCCTCTTTTTTAAAACTTAAAAATATTTTCCCTAATAAATGTTCCTGCTGGATAAAGAAGGTATGATTCAGTGCACATAAATATTGTTTTGCTCCTGGAAGACTTCTCGTTGTAAATTGATGAATGGTCTTTTAGCTGATTGAGCTGAATCAGTCTCCTAGAGTTTATCACAATAAATTTGTATTTTTTTATCTGTAAGTATGAGTATCAGACCCTGGCCTCATGGGAAGTCTACCAGAGTGATGATGCCTGGGGAGGCCCTACTTATAGCTGTGAAACTTTCCATCTGTTCTAAGTATACCTAATAGTGGAAACACCTCCTTGTTAGGAAAGCGAAGTGTGGGGGGTGGGGAACAAAATAAAATAACTTTAAAAATGGGAATTCAAAAAATAAGATTATGAAATCTCTTTTGAGTCGTGGCTCCCTAAATCCCTGAGTTACATTGGTACAGTGAATATTTATTTTACATTCTGAATGTATTGATGTTTTACTGGACAGTATTTCTGGATCAGGGCTTCTCAGGTGGTGCAGTAATCTGCCTGCCAGTGCAGGAGATGCAGGAGATGTGGGTTCAATCCCTGGATTGGGAAGATCCCCTGAAGGAGGAAATAGCAACCCACTCCAGTAGTCTTGCCTGGAAAGTAACATGGACAGTGAAACCTGGAGGACCACAATCCATGGGGTTGTAGAGTCAGACATGACTTAGAGACTGAGCACACATACATTGTCTATATCACACCCAAGGTTGATATGTTTAATCAAATCCATTTAAATACCACATATTTTTAAATGCCTGTTTTTGCTTAGCACTGGAGCTTGTGTTAGGGATACAAGATATTAGCAAGATAGTTAGAGCTTCTTCCCTTGGGGAAACTACTATCTCCAGGGAGAAACAGACATTTAATTAAGCACTCAAGTGATTATTTAATTATACTTGTGAGAAATACCTCAAAGGACAGGAGCTCCGAGCAATGGAAGGCTATAAACAGATGATCTAATGTGAAATGAGGTTCAGAGAAATTTCTTAATTGTCCAAAATCTTACGGCTTAGAGGTAGCAAAGCAGAAATTTGCATCCAGGTAGAATCTTACTCTGATGCATTACATTTACTACCTCCAGATACACAGATAAAATAGTGGCACAGAGTGCCATGTGGGTAAAATGAATGGTGCATCAGTTTTCTAAGATTGCTGTAACATATCACTAAAAATTTAGTAGTTTATCTTAAGTTATCTAGGTTAGAATTCCAACAGCTCTCATGGGCTAAAGTCAAGGTGTCAGCAGATCTGTGTCCCTCTCTGGAGGGTCTAGGGGGTCTGTTTCCTTGCAGAATTTTCCATCTTCAAGAGGCTACCTGCATTCTTTGTCTCATGATCTTCTCTCTCCCTCTTCAGTAATGATGAGCTGGGTCCTTCTCACATCACATCACTCTGACATACTCTTCTGCTTCCTTTTTCCATTTTTAAGGACTCTTGTGATTACATGAAACCCATGCAAATAATCCAAGATAATTTCTCTATTTTAAAATAGCTGATTAGCAAACTTAATTCAATCTGTGACCTTAATTCCCCCTTGCCATGTAAAGCAGCATGTTTACTGGTTCCAGGGATTAAGATATAGACATGTTTAGGGGTCGTCCTTCGACCTAACACAGAAGGTGGGTGGGAAGGTTTCATAAATAGAAAACTGAAACAGCATGAACAGACCCAGAAAAGAGGGGTTTCAAGTAACGGAGAAGAGTAGTAAATTTGATTGCTTTTCCTCTAGTTCACAGGCACACTAATGGGGAGGCTATGAAAGAAATGTAGCGGACGCTAGTTAGAATAGTCAGTGGTAGGCCAGATAATAGTGGCCTTGACTAGCTGGTTACACAAGTAGGGTTTACCCCATGAGCTGTGGCAAGAACTGAAGAATTTCAGAAAGCCACAGTATGGTCAGGCTCTATTTTAGCTTTATTCCCTCTCAGATATAAATGGGAAAATATTCTCCTCTCTGACCCACTAGAACCATATGCAGTGATGAACCTGGCTGTATGCTAAGCAGCAGGGTTCTCAATAGATGCTCTTTTCAAGACACCACCAGCCTGTGAGGAAGCAAGAAGGGGCCCCTGAAACCAGCACTGGCCAGCCAGAGACTTCCTCACTTTAGCCATGACATCTCTCTCTCTCTCTCTCTCTCTCTCTCTCTCTCTTTTTAATCTTCAAGATGAATAGGTAAGGGAGGGGGTGGCCAAGATGTCAGAGTTAGAAGACCCTGAGCTCACCTCCTCCTATGAGCACACCAAAATTACAACTATTTGCAGAGCAACTATTGATGAGAAAGACCAGAAGCCTAGCAAAAAACATAGCTTCTACAACTGAAAATATGAAGAAGGAACCACAGTGAGATAGGTGGAAGGATGGAGAGATGGTACAGTTAAGACCCACAACCCCTGGATGGTCAACCCACAAAGGGGAAGAAAATAACAATTGCTGAAGTCTTCCCCAAGAAGCGGGGATTGAGCCTCATGTCAGGCTCCCCAGCCCAGGCATCCTGCACTGGAAAGACAAGCCCAGGACATCTGGCTTTGAAAGCCAGGAGGGCTTACTTTCCAGAGAGTCAGAGGCTGTGGGGAAGACTCTCCTGTTAAAGGGTGCACACAGAGGTTCACACACTTTGGGACCCAGGGCAGAAGCAGTCATTTGAGAGGAGACTGGGTCAGACCCACCTCCTGATTTTGGAGGGCTATGTGCAAAGAATCAAGCTGTACTACTTTGTCACAGCATGAGTATAAATAAATTCAAAATAAATTCAGAACAGATTAATGACTTAAATGTAAAACCTGAAATTATAAAACTTGGGGAAGAAAATATAGGCAGTGAGGTCTTTGACATAGGTCTTAGTAATATTTTTTTTGGCTGTATCTCCATTTTTTCGGTTGTATCTCCTCAAGCAAGGGAAATTGAAGAAAAAATAAATGAATGAGACTCTATCAAACTAACAAGCTTCCACACAGCAAAGCAATAACAAAGCCGACTTACTGAATAGGAGAAAATAGTTGCAAATGATATATCAATAAAGGGTCAATACCAAAATATTCAAAGGACTCATACAACTCAACATTAAAAAAAAATCACTCGATTGAAAAATGGGCAGAGCATCTGTGCAGATGTTTTTTCAAAGAAGACATAGAGACAGCCAACATGAAGAGATGCTCAACAGCATTAATCATCAGTTCAGTTCAGTTCAGTCGCTCAGTCATGTGTGACTCTTTGAGACTCCATGGACTACAGCACACCAGGCCTCCTTGTCCATCACCAACTCCTGGAGTTTACTCAAACTCATGTCCATTGAGTCAGTGATGCCATCCAGGAATCTCATCCTCTGTTGGCCCCTTCTCCTCCCGCCTTCAGTCTTTCCCAACATCAGGGTCTTTTCAAATGAGTCAGCTCTTCACATCAGGTGGCCAAAGTACTGGAGTTTCAGCTTCAACATCAGTCCTTCCAATGAATATTCAGGACTGATCTTTAGGATGGACTGGTTGGATCTCCTTGCAGTCCAGGGGATGCTCAAGAGTCTTCTCCAACACCACAGTTCAAAAGCATCAATTCTCTGGTGCTCAGCTTTCTTTATAGTTCAACTCTCACATCCATACATGACTACTGGGAAAACCATAGCCTTGACTAGATGGATCTTTGTGGGCAAAGTAATGTCTCTGCTTTTTAATATGCTGTCTAGGTTGGTCATAACTTTCCTTCCGATAAATAAGCATCTTTTAATTTCATGGCTGCAATTAGCATCTGCAGTGATTTTGGAGTCCCCAAAAATAAAGTCATCCACTGTTTCCACTGTTTCCCCATGTATTTCCCATGAAGTGATGGGACTGGATGCCAAGATCTTAGTTTTCTGAATGTTGAGCTTTAAGCCAACTTTTTCACTCTCCTCTTTCACTTTCATCAAGAGGCTCTTTAGCTCTTCTTCACTTTCTGCCATAAGGGTGGTGTCATCTGCATATCTGAGGTAATTGATGTTTCTCCTGGCAATCTTAAGTCCAACTTGTGCTTCATCCAGCCCAGCGTTTCTCATGATGTACTCTGCATATGAGTTAAACAAGCAGGGTGACAATATACAGCCTTAATGTACTCCTTTCCCAATTTGGAACCAGTCTGTTGTTCCATGTCCTGTTCTAACTGTTGCTTCCTGACCTGCATACAGATTTCTCAAGAGGCAGGTAAAGTGGTCTGGTATTTCCATCTCTTCAAGAATTTTCCACAGTTTATTGTGATCCATGCAGTCAAAGGCTTTGACATAGTCAGTAAAGCAGAAATAGATGTTTTTCTGGACCTCTCTTGCTTTTTCGATGATCCAGCAAATGTTGGCAATTTGATTTCTGATTCCTCTGCCTTTTCTAAAACCAGCTTGAATATCTGGAAGTTCACAGTTCACGTGTTGATGAAGCCTAGCTTAGAGAATTTTGAGTATTACTTTGCTAGTGTGTGAGATGAGTGTAATTGTGCGGTAGTTTGAGCATTCTTTGACATTGCCTTTCTTTGGGATTGGAATGAAAACTGACCTTTTCCAGTCCTGCGGCCACTGCTGAGTTTTCCAAATTTGCTGGCATATTGAGTGCAGCACTTTCACAGTATCATCTTTTAGGATTTGAAATAGCTCAACTGGAATTCCATCACTTCCACTAGCTTTGTTTGTAGTGATGCTTCCTAAGGTCCACTTGGCTTCACATTCCAAGATGTCTGGTTCTAGGTGAGTGATCACACCATCGTGATTATGTGGGTCATGAAGATCTTTTTTGTATAGTTCTTCTGTGTATTCTTGCCACCTTTTCTTAATATCTTTTGCTTCTGTTAGATCCATTAATCATCAGGGAAATGCAAATCAAACCCACACTGAACTGTCACTGCAGACCTGTTAGAATGGCTATTATCAAAAAGACAACAAATAACAAGTGTTATTGAGGATGTGGAAAAAGGGAACTCTTGGGCCCTATTGGTGGGGATGTAAACTGATGCAGCAACTATAGAAAACAGTATGGATGGTCTTCAAAAGGTTGAAAATAAAACTACCATATAATCCTGCAGTTCCATTCCTGAGAATTTATCCAAAGAAAACAAAACCACTGATTAGAAAAGACATGCACCTCTATGTTCATTATAACTTTATTTACAATAACCACGATATGGAAGCAATCCAAGTGTCCATGAATGAATAAAGAAGAGATGGTATATATATATACACACATGTATATATAATGTATATATACATATATAATGTGAAGGGAGGTGAAGGAAAGAAATACAGGGAGATTAAGAGGTACAAAGTCCAAGTTGCAAAATGATGAGTCATGGGTATGAAATGTACAGTGTTGGGAACAGAGTACAGTGACAGATCATAACTAGATTATCGTCATGATCATTTTGAAATGTATGGAAATACTGAATCAATATGTTATGTAACAGAAACTAACAGTGTTGTAGGTCAATTATGATACTCCAAAAACAAGTAAGCAAACAAACTCATAGAAAAGAAGGTCAGATTTGTGATTATCAGAGGCAGAGGGGAGGAAGAATTGGATGAAGGCAGTCAAAAGTTACAAACTCCCAGTTATAAGATAAATAAGTACTGGGGATGTAATGTACAAGATGCTAATTATAACTAACAATGCTGTCTGTTACTTATGAGTTGTTAAGAGAGTAAATCCTAAGAGTTCTCATCACAAGGAGAACTTTTTCTTTCTATTTTATAATTTTGTGTCTGTATGAGACGATGGATGTTCACAAAACTTACTGTGATAATCATTTGATGATGTGGTGATGGTTTAGTCGCTAACTTGTGTCCAACTCTGCAAACCGTTGGACTGTAGTCTGCCAGGCTCCTCTCTCCATAGGATTTCCCAGGCAAGAATACTGAAGTGGGTTGCCATTACCAACTCCAGGGGATCTTCCTGACCCAGGGATCAAACCCGGGTCTCCTGCATTGCAGGCGGATTCTTTATGGCCTGAGCCATCAGGGAAACCCTTGATGATGTATGTAAGTTAAATCATTATGCTGTCTGCCTTAAACTCATACAGTGCTGTATGTCTGTTATATCTCAGTGATACTGGAAGAAAAGAAGATAACCACATAAAAAATCAGTATTCCTCTCATGGGTGGATAAGTCATTTCCTGCCTTGTCAACATTTAAGCCTCCAGTAAAATATACCTTTAGTTTTATTGAAGGTTCAGTTAGACTCTACCAATCTTTTAGTAATGAAAAGTTCTACCTATTACACCTAACACATCTCTCTATTTTCTCTTTGGTTATCTTTTATTAATTTGAAACACATTTACTAAGGAGGATAAAGTATACAGTGTACAAGGTGACAACTTCATACATTGGCGTTTTCAAAAATCCCCAACTTTTTACCATACAGGCACTCACCAGTATAAGACCCATTAAAGTAAGTTTTCATACTTAAAAAACAAAGACTTAACTTGTGATAATTAAGGTAAGTTGGTAAATAAACTAGTCAATAAAGCAAGAAATAAATTATTTATTGTCTTTCTTACCAAATGTGTATCATTCTTTAGCCAAGTATTAATAGAGGAGATATTGTTTTTATAAAGGAATTCCAGCTTAAAAAATTTTTTTAAATGGTAGAAGTGAAAAATCATCATTATACAAATTCTAATAGATTATTCGACTTAAGTAATAATCGTCAATGACTTAACATCATAAAAAGGGATAATATTGGACATTCTGTGTTCCTCCTGGAAGAATGTTACCTCCTCTGTGAAGTAAGTCCAGAAAAAGTTGACCCTGATTCTGCTCAAGCTTCTAGATCTAACCACCAATTTTAGAACTATGGAGTTTTTAAAGGAACATGTTAAATGCCCCAGTGGATACAATGATAACATTCAGACAACAGGACAGATGCCATAGTTGCTTCAATAATTAAGTTTCAAAGAGAATGAAGAAAAGTAGAGGGGGATCTGATAAATTAACAGCGACTTAGATAAAGCAATTAATTGCGAGGTGGGTCTTACTGGGTTGCAGTTAAAAAAAAAAAAAACTGAGTTTAAGCAATTGGAAATGTGAAACTTTCAAGATATTTAATGATATTGAAGTACTGTTACTTCGTTTTTAGATATTACAATGGCATTATGGCACTGTATATAAAACAGTACTTAGTTTTTAGGGATACGTACGTACTATCTTCCAGTACAGGAGAAGGGGAGAGATGAAACAGAGTTGGCCATGAGTTGATGACTTTTAAATCAGAGACCTGAGAGCATGAGGACTCATCATGCTCTTTGGTTTGAAATTTTTCATAAGAAGTTAAAAGTAGATCTTTCCTTTGCATATGTTATCAATCTTTCCAGGTATTTTATTTAATCTGGTCAGTCATTGTATTATCCAAACAATTCCAATGAAAGCATTTACATTTTTACTTGGCAGGTAATGATCTTGTACCACACTGACATTCCACATCATAAATTGAGTTTATTGGCAGATACTTAGAGTTTAATTATCAACACCAGTCAATTACTTCTCATTCCATATGGTAAAATCATGCTATGGTTGACATATCAAAGGGAAGATATATGACCTTTAATCTTAGAACATATAAAAATACTGACTGGATAAAACTTAGCACCGTGGTCTATAAATCATTATGTCTGCATTGTAGCCTTAGCTCTGCCTATCAAATCACAGTCCTTTATGGCTTTTCAGATGAACTGATTTTTGAACAGGGCTAATAATACTCACTTAAAGGAGAATGATGGGGATTAGTGTATTTGACAGTGTTTTAGCTCTTAGCCTGAAGTTTTAATTGATGGTTTAAAAATGTAATTAATTAATGAAAATAATTTCAGCCTTAGCATGTTTGATAAAATATCTGTGATATCTGTTACTGACATGATTAACAGTTAAAATACAGACTTTGGGAGTTTCCTGTGTTGTAGGCAATGACAACAACTCAATTAGGGCTTCTATAAAGACCATGTTAATTTTTTAATATGGCTCCTTACAAAAGTTTCACCCAGTTTAAATTAGTCTCTCCCATCTTTTCTCTTGTAGTTATTCATGGAAATAAGTGAGAACCACAAAGTCTGACATAGATAACAAACAGGAATGAGTACAACGACATTAAGAGTGACTGCCACTTTCATTACCTATTGAGGATCTTGGTCTGGTCTTCCTTCTGACTTTTCAGATTTTACATACCATCTTAATATTCTAGGCTTGGAAGATTGGGCTTCTCTGGAGGCTCAGACAGTAAAGAATCCACCTTCGATGCAGGACACTCAGATTCAATCCCTGGGTCAGGGAGATTCGCTGGAGAAGGAAATGGCAGCCCACTCCAGTATTCTTATCTGAAGAATTTCATGGACAGAGGAGCCTGGCTGGCTACAGTTCGTGGTGTTGCAAAGAGTCTGTCATAAAATGACTGAGCGACTAACACTTTCACTTTTCACTTGAGGAGTGGAAATCAAAGCATGAAGCTCAGAGTTATTTCACCCTTTTGATATCAGAATCACAGGAGCTTCTCCATTGCTTTGAGCAGGAAGTTTATTTAAAAGACACCTAAAATGATTAGTCTATACTCTAGTCCCACCTTAGAATTCCTAGTATTTCTGTTTAAAGCTGTTATTGACCTGTTATCACAGAAGCAAACTTAAGCTGCTTTTGAAAATGTAGTCATAAATTTGTGCTGCTTTAGCCACGTGCTGGGCTTCCCAGGTGGTGCCAGTGGTGAAGAATCCGCCTGCCAATGCAGGAGACGCAAGAGGTGTGAGTTGGATCCCTGGGTCGGGAAGATCCCCTGGAGAAGGAAATGGCAAGCCACTCCAATATTCTTGCCTGGAAAATTCCATGGACAGAGGAGCCTGGGAGGCTGCAGTCCATGGGGTCGCAAGAAGTTGGTGAGGACTGAGCCACGGAATGCACACACTGCCACGTGCTTATTCCCAGCTTCCTCTGTGAACCTCGCTCTGCAGAGAACCTGGCTGTTATACTGGCCCAGTCTGTGGCTGCAAAACAATGGCTCCTTCTGTAAAACTGTTTGGTAAGAGGAATGTTCCTGGGACCATGGTCTCATGACTATGAAATTCTAATCAAGCAAGGAAACCTTTAAAACGGAGCCGTCATACTCAGTTGCCTACACAGTGGACCCTGAGAGCCTCAATTTCTCAGAAGGCTGAGAAATTTTTTGGACTGAGATCTTGGCAGTGGCTGATGAACTATTTTAACTCTTTTGAATACTGAAATGCTCTCCTTTTAGTTTAATTCTTGTGGCCTTTAGAATAGAGGGTGGCTTTACTGAGCTATGATCAGAAGCAATCTTTACTTACAGTCTCCACCATAGATGGCTGGTTTTATTGCCTCGTGAATGCTGTGTGCTCAATGGCTTAGTCATGTCTGACTCTGAGGCCCTGTGGACTGTAGACTGCCAAGTTCCTCTACCCATGAAATTTTCCAGGCAAGAATACTGGAGTGGGTTGCCATTTCCTCCTTCAGGGGATCTTCTTGTCCCAGAGATCCAACCCACATCTCTTGCATCTCCTGCATTGGCAGGCAAGTTCTTTACCATTAGTATCACCTGGGAAGCCCCTTTACTGCTTTAAATATTATCTACATGAATCAGCCATGGATTTACATGTGTTCCCCATATGGCAAAAACCACTACAATATTGTAAAGTAATTAGCCTCCAACTAATAAAAATAAATGAAAAAAAAGACATAAAAAAATAAATATTATCTACAATGCAAGATTTTAATAATTAGAAATGGAGGGTCCTAAATAAATTGGGGAAAAAACCTGTATGGTAAATCTATAAATCTAAATGAGTGATCACTATATATTCACAAAAAATTCTCTAAAGATGTAGGAATATTTGTTTTGCAAAATAGAAGTAACTTAATTTTCCCCCATTGTAAAAGGAATATATGCATATTCATTGCAAATAATTCAGAAAATCCAAAATGTATAAAGAAGAAAATTATTATTATTATTATTTTAAGAAGAAAATTAAAATCACTACAATTTCATCACTGGAGGATGAATTCTGCTTATAATTGACTATATATATTTTTCCGTATCTTTAAATATATCTATTTATTTTTTACAAATTTATGATCATACTTTATAGATCTGATCTCCCCATCCCAGAAACACACACACACATGTTCACACACAAGCACACATACCACTGGAATCTTTCTATTTCAAAAACGTGCTTATATAGAGTCAGACACGACTGTGTGACTGAACAGCAACCAAAGCATAAATAAGTTGAAAGTCTAATCAGAGGGCTTTCTATTTAGGAGCAGGAAAGGTAAAGGATGATTACTTATAAATTAGAAATATCAGAAGTGTAAATGTTTCATGAGGATCTTATACCCAGCTTAACATGACAGAGGCACCAAGGCAGTTTGAAGAAATAAGTCATTTCAGGTATGCTACAGAAATATGGCGGTGTTTTCCTATATGGTTGAGAACAACATTCCAGTTTTCATCTTACAATTGTCTATATTGGTATTTTGCTTTAAGACACTTTATTAGTGGGCTGGCTACCAAGTTACGAATAATTTCATTGTCTACCAGCTATGGTGTGCTCTCCACATCCTTGTTGCTATATGAAAGGTGAATAAGAGGAAGGTAAAATGCAGTTGCTGTTTATGTCATCAATCAGTAAAACTGAAATAGTTCTCCTGGAGTCCTGGGCTTGGCAGTGCTTACAGATTCCAGAAGTCAAGTTCAATGTGGTTAGAAGCAGCCTTGAGGCATAAGCAAGCATTCTAGCTCTTAAGCTGCAGCTTTTTAGACTGCGTGTTGCAGTAACAACTTGTCTATCTTAGAGATTACCTAAAATAATAGGTGTATTCAAGCCTAATTTTCCTATATCAAACTGAATTTACCAAATTCTTGTCCTGAGTAAGAGTTATCCTGTTAAATATAAAAACGCATCTCCTTTTGTCATGTGGGGTGCTGGGTGCTCAGTCACTCAGTCCTGCCTGACTCTTTGCGACCCCACGGACTGTAGCATGCCAGGCTTCTCTATCTGTGGGATTTTCCAGGCAAGACTACTGGAGTGGGTTGCCATTTCATCCTCCAGGAGGTCTTCCCGACCCAGGGATCAAAGCCATGCTTCTTGCATCTCCTGAATTGACAGATTGATGCTTGACCTCTCTGCTACCTGGAAGCCCCTTTGTCATGCGATCATAACTCAAAGAATGCTAAATATGCACCTAATATATTTAAGATTTATCTAGTCAAATCATGTCTAAATTACCAGCGGAAGAATTAAAGACTAGGAAAGTGACCTTTTAACATCACACAGATAATTACTGACTGAGCTGTGATAGAAGCCTATGACTTGACACCTAGGGAGTCTATTAGACCATGTAATGGATTAACCATGTCTCTTATTTTTTGTGTCCTCATGCTTTGACATCCGGGTCTGGAGGGGCTACCCTCTTCAGAATTAGCCAGCTCCTAGAGGTGGTAAACAACTCGCTTATCAGAAAACTTTTGGATGGCAAACCGATCAATTCCAAAGCCCACCTCCCTAACAACCTCTTCAGTGGACTTTCACACTCCATAGTCATCATCCATCTGCTCTAATCACCTTAGGACCAGGTACCAGACAACTGGGGATAGTCCCTATGCCCTGGAACCCACTGAAATTATTCAAACTGGCTAATCTTAAACCTGCTGACCCTGTCTTCCTGTTCCTCCCTGTGGAAATCACAGTAAAGGTGTGTCCCCATATTTCCCCCCTGCCTCTACCGCCTGTCTGATCCTAGTGCTTCTCCGGGTGGTACCCGCCCCCTCCACCATTGCATGGTGATGTCTTCATTTCTTGTGACTTGAAAGTATAACAAGCTAACTTTTCAACAGCAGTGATCTCCACATCTTTTGCCTTGCCATACCTGATAGTAATAATAATATATCTATATATTAAAACACGTAGACCCTTCTTAACATGATTAACTTCAATTATGTTACTACCAGCAAAGGAGCACTGTACATACAGAGGTTACAATCACTGCTTCTGATTCTGCTTTATACCAATACTGCATCATCTCCAGTCATTCAAGTCCATCTGAGAGCGGTTCGTACTATACCTCTGTTATAATATTGTGTCTATTTTAATATATACATAATATTACAAGTACTGTACATGTTTCAAACTTTCTTCCCTTTGACTTTTTCCTTTTCCTCCTCCAGATTTGTAGAGTAGGCAAATAAGTTTTGATGTGAGAATCCCTTACAAGCTGCTCCATTCAATTCAAAGCATACAAAGCATAAGATCTTTTGGTTTCATTTTGGAAGTCCTGGACTACTTATGACAACATTCTTTTAACATGCTAGAAAAGAAAGGTGTGCCTAAAATCCACACCATTCACAAATGATATCCTGATGACCACTTAGAGTGTCCACCACCAGATGGACAAATAAGAAGAAGACTATAGGAAAGTCAGGTTTTGGAAAAGCATTTGAGAGTTCTCAGAGTGAGGGAACATTTTCATATCAGCATTTAGAACAGTCTGTTTTTTCAAAACAAAGATTTGTAGAAAAATTGCTTTCACCTATTGGGTTGAACTCTAGGAAATTTCCAATTTTGTAGGTGAGAAATGGTGGAATATTGACAATTCCCTATGGTTCATCTTATTACTAGAGTAAGTAGGGTTTTTCTCTGCCAAGCAGTGTTTTTTTATCAATGTGAGAGCTAGAAAAATAATGCCTTACTCATAACAAAGATATACTGTTACTCATATTTTAATTATCCCTTGACTCTATAGATAGGCGATTATAGCATAATTCTCACTGACACAGTCTTATAGATACAGTGACTCTTGCCTGTAAACCAAAGAGAGGAAGACAGAGCAACATTTCAGGATTGAGAAGATAGAAATTCCCCTTCTGTTTTCTGGAGCAGAGCCTGTTTTCTGCTCTGGTATTATTACCTTGTCTTGTCATTTCTAATAGGACAATTACCAAGCTTTCTAGTAGCTTTGACTGATGGTCTGATAATTTTATTTTTGTATCTTTCCCTAGCATTTACAGAGAGTGACTTCCATACTGGTTTCAAGAAAATACTGACTATTAACTGAGTACAGAAATTTCCTCAGTATTTTTTCTCCCTGGCATTATATTTCAACAGGGTTGAATTTGCAAAATGGATAGAGCAGCTGGTAAACAAAGATTGTATTAGTAAAGATCTGTGCCTCCTCCAAGGGAAAGGAATTTATTGAAGTAAAAAGGAATTTGTGTAGTGTTTATTTATAAAACTAACACAAGCAGAGCAAAACCTCCTGGGAATCTTTCTGTTCCTCCATGACCTTTTCTGTTTGTAGATTCCAGGCTTTGGTGTAAAAAACCATCAAAACCACTTTGTATTCATACGCATTGACTTTCTTTCCTCTCTCCTGGTGTTTGAATAGCTGGAGCACATTAATAAATTCACTTTGGAACCTGATGTATATGATCCACACGATCTTATATTTCACAGCTATCTATAGACTAGATGACCCAGGAGACACACCTTGGACAGTTCCTCAGAAACTATAGTTTTATCCGATTTACCTTTGCACACAGTTTCTTAGTATTGTGTTGCAAATCAGCATATTGGTTTTTTTTTTTTGGTCTGATATGTTGAAAAGCAAAACTATATTTTTTAAATGCTTATGAACTTAAAGTTCTAGAAAGAACTTAAAGAACTAGAACTTAAAGAACTAGAAAGTCAAGTATAGAAACAGTGTGATCTTGGTCATAGTGTAACTCTACAATGGTAACCTCTCAGTCATGACACTGACCGTCAGACCAGTTGTTACCCGAGATTTAATCACAGTCTGAGATAAAGGCCTGAAATAAGTCCATGGCTTTCCTTAACCTTGGGCTTCCCAGGTGGCTCAGATGGTGAAGAATCTGCCTGCAATGCAGGAGGTCCGAGTTCATTCCTTGGGTCAGGAAGATCCCCTGGAGAAGCGAATGGCTACTCATTCTGCTATTCTTACCTTGAGAATTCCATGGACATAGGAGCCTGGCAGGCTACAGTTATCTAGTCATTTATTAAAATGACCAGTTGTGTGCTTAGCCCGTAGATTTATTTCTGTGATCAGAGATACTAATGCCTTTGAGGGCATTTATTTCATAGAAAATAAGATCTTTACTAACAAATGATTTGCTGGAACACATTCAAACTCCTGGATAGTTTTTTAAAATGTAAACTCAAAGCAACAATGATGGAAATTTATAAAGATTTGTGATATTTAAAACTGGAAGCATCAGAATCCAGTAAGCAAAATACAAAATGTGAGAAGGAGAAAACACTCATGTTTAAGAGGAACAGAAAAGGAAAACTTAGACAAGAGGTTAAGAAAAGGTTGAGCTGTGGCAACAATGGAGAGACAGTGTCCAGATCTGTCCCTGTGCAGGCAGGATGCTGGCCTTGTGAGACCACTGGGTGGGCAGTAAACCAATACTCTCTGGCATTATTTCACTACCTGAGTTTATTTCTGCATTTCTATTGACTTATTTAGTCTTTTTATGTTGTATTTTCAACCAAGTCTTGGCCCAAGTCTTGGCCCCCAGAATTAAGGTCTTCTTTTCTACAAAGTGGTATCCCAGGATCCAGCATCTGAGAATAAATTAGCTTCTGTTGTGACTACATGTATTCTGTAATGTAGTAAAGACTCCTCATTTTGTTTTTCAAGTTGAATGTTAAGAAAATTGTAACATAGTTTTTTTTAAATTTTTTTAAATTAAATCTTACTTTTGACTTAATAGAATTAAAGTGGTAAGCCAGTTTTTAAGTTTCCCAGGTGGCTTAGATGGTAAAGAATCTGCCTACAACCTGCCTGGGTTCGGTCCCTGGGTCGGGAAGATCTCCTGGAGAAAGAAATAGCCACCCTTTCCAGTACTCTTGCCTGGAAAATTCCAAGGACAGAGGAGCCTGGTGGGCTATAGTCCATGGGGTTGGAAAGAGTTGGACATGACTGAACAAGTAGCACACACACAACAGTTAGTTTTTACCCTTTTAAGGTTGTGAAAATGTGGAGTGTGACTGTATTCTCATCTGTGTTTGAAAAATAGATATGTGCTAAGTACTCACTGTGAACTGGTAATACTCTTATTATACCTTGTGCGCCAACTCCTAATTATGAATTTAGTGCTGTGTGAACATCGCTGGGCATGTTCTGGGGGTGTGATATAGAGGTGCCCCAGATAAGGAGGCAGGATCAGAGGTTTGGAGGTGAGCAACTAGACAAAAGAATACAGTAAAAGCAGAAGCAGAAAGTAGGATGGTCCTTCAGGTTCTTCTAAAATATGGAAAAGAATGTACCAAACTGAGCTGATTTTGGATGAAATTTGGGGCATCCAGCTCTCAAAGAACTGCTCAATTCTGCTGTAAGTAACTGATGCTTTGGGATTTGTCCGGTGGTTCAGAGTCCCAGTTCTGGTGATCAGAGGATAAAACTAGTATGCAGAGGAGCTTCAGTTTTATTTATCTTTCTAAACCTTGGACACCACCTAAAGTTTGGCTTATAAATCTCTCTCCTTTGCTGGTAAATGAATGAGCTCAGGTATGAGCCTGAGTATGAAGAACATTTCATTGAATGTCATTTATGATTAACTTACTTTCAGAAGATGTTTAAACCTCAAGTATCAGTTTAACTTTTTCCCCTAAACAATATATGGAAATTAAACTAATAGTAATTTTCAATAAAGAAGTATAGTATAGAGAAGAGGAGTAAATGACAGAGCAAAGAGAGAAGAAAAAAAATGTTTGCTTAGTGGGGCCTCCCCTGGTGGGCCACTGGCTAAGACTCTTTGCTCCCAATATAAGGGGCCCAGGTTTGATCCCTAGTCGGGGAACTAGATCCCACATTCTGCAACTAAGATTGAAGATCCCATGTGCCACAATTAAGAACCAGCACAGCCAAATAAATAAATATTTTAATAATAATAATAAAATTTTAAAAATATGTTTAAAATGTTTGCTTAGCATCTTTCAGCCCTAATCTGTAATTATTAGAACAAGCATATTACACTTTTTGCCAGCTGCCCAGTAAAGAAGAGAGATTGCTTGAGCTCCCTACACTTACTTGGCCAAAAAGATCAACCAATACCTTGTAAGCATGTTTGTCAGGACTAAAAGCCTGTGGCCATATAACAGTGAATCAGAGTGACCCACAGAGTGGCTCTAGTGGTTAAGAACCCACCTGCCAATGCAGGAGACATAAGAGACACCAGTTTGATCCCTGGGTCAGGAAGATCCCCTGGAGGAAGGCATGGCAATCCACTCCAGTATTCTTTCCTAGAGAATCCCATGGATAGAGGAGCCTGACAGGCTACAATCCATAGGGTCGCAAAAAGTTAGACATGACTAAAGTGACTTAGTGCGCGCATGCACACACACACACACACACACACACACACACACACACACACACACAAATGAGCATTGAGGTGCTCTAAAGAAAATAGCTACTTACCAGCCAAGAACTATTCCAGACACCCTTAGACGCTGTGGTTAAAGGACAGCTTAATTCAGGTTTTGTTTCAGGTATCTTTCTGACTTTGCATCAAAACACTACTTAAACTGATTTAATCAGTAAGACTGAAGTAGATTTGATTTGTTCTGGCCTTAATTTGATCGACTCAATGGCAGTCCAATTTAGTCAATGATTAATAAAGCTATGGTTCCTGAATTAACCATGTTGTGGTATGTGGTTTGGTCATTACCTTAGCTGGTAGGCATAATACCATGGCTAGTTTTCTTTCTTCCTCATATAATTCTGCCTTTTAAACTTTTCCTCTCTACTATACTGACTGTTTTTACTTAAGTGATATTGGTATTTAAGTGAGGAGCTGGGTTTTCTTTTCCCCCCTGTTTTTGATTTCATAAAGACCTTGAATGCTTTTTTCAGGTATCTTAAAGGTGGTTATTATCTTTTTCTCTGAGTTAATGGAATGCTCTTTTCTTCCTGCGATTTCACTAGAATAAATCTTGTTTCCATTCTTTGTTCTTGGAGGCCCCCGTGTCTCCTTCACCTCCTGAACACTCTGACTAGGCCTTTGAGCTATAACATTGAGTGGCAACTACTGTGGGATCTATTAGCCCACACGCTAGGGTCAGGTTTCTGCCCACTGGATACCTAATGCTTTCAAGTGATTGGTTTTCAACGTCTATATGTTCCCCCTACCCCCAACTTTTTAAAGTTGAATCTCATTTTGTTCATTTCTGTTCTTATTTCCCAAGTCTTTGGGGAAATTTACATCATTTTTCTTTCTTTTGTTTTTTTCATCGCCTTTCTTTCCACACAAATTTTGTTGAGCAACTTCCAATTTGAAATTATTGGCCAACATGATTTTTGAGAACTTCATTTCCTATTTCAGATTATTAATAAACAAAAAGTCTGTTCCTCTCTTCTCCTTACACCTCTCTTATCACTTCCCAGACAGCTCTGCGTATGATTAGTTGTGTTCATTTTCCCACTAGATTTTAAGTGTCTTTGGGGCAGAAGAGATGCAGCTTTGTATTTTCCATAGGGACTAACAAAATACTTTCCACACAGTAGGAATTTAGTAAATATGTGGGGATTACATTAATATGGATTTTGCGGTAGACTGTGAAAATGCCTCCTCAGAACTTGAAATATTGCCATTCCGTCTGACACATCGTTTGTGATCTTTTTCTTCTCAGTGTCTTTCAGCTGGTGTTTTCCACATGTACTTATGCAAATTAATTTGAATTAACACTGTTTTTATAATTTAGGATGCTGCAGTATGTCTTCTAAATCCCAGGCACACAATAAGGATTACATTTGTTCTAATCACAGCATGAAATTCAATGGGGAAGTTCCTTTTCAAGTTAATTGAGCATTTCCATCCTGGCATTTAAGATTTTAATTGCTTTTGTTTCAAGATATTTAAATATTTTCTCTTGGCTATTTTCTAATTATTATATGACATCACATAAGTAGATATACAGGAACAATGTTCAGTCTTTTCTCTTATTTTGCCAGGGAGCCCAAAGTGACTATATCAGCCTTGAGGTCTCTCTTCATAATTTCTGTGATAACACATTCTTCTGATTTCAAATGGAAAATAATTACACTGTAAAGAATTTATAAAATGTAAAAAAAAGCATAATGAAGCATAAACTAAATATAAGCTAAAATTCAGATATGATATAAAGTATCAATAATGCTTAAGAGTATATTCTTTCATTTCTTAATTAAAATTTTTTTGTTTTATGATTCTTTTTTCCCTTAAATTTATATATGAAGCTTTCTTTTGAGTCCTTGAATACTCTACAATGTCATTTTCAATATTTTCTTATTGAGATATTTTGATATATCAAGATTTGTTTTGACAATCTTCTAGCTTTGAGTACAAAGGCTGCTGTTCTCATTCACATCCTTATAAAAACCATTGTATTAACTTCAAAGATACCTTAAAGTAAATTCATTTTCAATGAGTAGGCAGTCTTAAGTGTAGACCATGGTTGGCACATGGGCTGTGATGAAGTTTAAATTCTTAAATTTCTTTTCTTTTCCTTTTTTTTTTTAACTTCAAGGACCACCCATTTCCACTGGTGAGCCTACAATCTGACCCGATAGTTTTTAGGCACCAAAATTAGTTTGTCTGTTTTTTACAGAACACCATAACTAACACTGGTCAAAGGTCAAAGCATTAGTGTGGCCATAAAGGAAGTGAACAAATTTTCTGATCTGTGGTGTGCCATGGATAACGAAGTATATTTTCTTTCAGTATTTCAGTACTAATGGTAATGTAAGTGCTGATACTGAGTTAGTAAAAAACTGAGATGTAAGTACATTGGGAAGATGAAGAAAGGAGAGATAAGTATTATGGTGTTAATGTGCCATATCAGTGGGTCTGTTAGGATTAGGTTTGACTGTATATAAAGTAAAAATAGAAAACAGGCTTAAGTAAACAATAGGCTTATTTTCTCTCAGGTAAATAAATTTAGGGGATAGACTGTCCAGATTGAGCTGGAAGAAGTTGCACCAACTAGTTGGGGACCCATATACCTTTAAAATCATTACCTAGTCACGCTAGAGTGTTACCTTCATACTCAAGGTCCAAAGTGGCTGCTGTTGATCTGTCCATGGCATCTGCCTCCAGAGATAAGCATAATATGGATTAGCAGTATACACCAATCCGTCAAAGAAAAGTGTTCATTTACTTTTTTTTTTTTTAATTTCAAGGGAAAAAAGAACTCAAGAACAACCAAATCAAAGATCTATTTGAATTTGGAACTTGTGTGACATAACTTCTTTTATGCAGTCATCATGAATTTTCCTTACAGTGAGTAACCTCGAGCCTCTCAAACTTTTGAGCCTCTAGAATCTCAAAACACAGATTGGCCCTCCTGTAGGATTTGAATCTATTTCTGAAACGTATACATACCCTTCTTGGTAGAAGCCAGAATATGCTAACATCACTATATTCCCCTGTGTATATGGAATAGTGACCTATAGCTTCAAGTAAAATAAAGGTGTTGATTGAGCAAATGAAAGAACAATTAGCATAACTTTTGGCAACTCATTGATTACTTTGTTTTATCCCGTCATATTCCAGATAGCCTGTTGATTTTCTAAGCCGTTTCTCTCATCTTGTTCTGAACAGGTCTGGCTACTATTTTTCTCACCTCCATTTCCCCAGGAGAATGTAGGAAATCATGCTTTGGTTGTACCTGATTCAGATACTTAATGGCAATTTGAGCACACTGTATCACCTTTGAGGTCCTGGGTTTACTCATAGAAAGTAAGATAATCGATCTTGCTGTATTGGCCTCACAGATTTCCAAAAGGATCTAATGAAAACTGATGATGAAAAACTTAAAAGCTGCAAGCCAGGGTACAAATAGAATGTGGTGATGTTCACCAAGCACTGAGCATGGCTTGGTAAGCTCAGAAAGCTTTTAGGGAGAAGAGGTTATCCAATACAGGGTCCTGCATCAGCTCTGCTCCTTCTAAGCTCTTCCTCCTCTCCTTAAATAGTCTATGGTCACCGTGCGAGTATAAGAACTATATTCTTTCCTCTTGATCTCTCACATTTCTTCAGCTCTTCAGTCTGAAGTGTTCCTTCTTTGACACTTTTGTTGCAAGCTTGAATTTCCTCCCTCCTCTCCCATCCCCTAAATGGGCTGAGGACAATCTTGATGTCTTTTAAATTCTCTCCTTAAAACTAAGTTAATATCTGGTCTCGTTTTTTACTCTGTCTATTATCAGCCATAAGTAGCTTTCCCCAGAATCTTTTCAATATTCCAAGGGTTCATGAAGGAAAAGTTACTGGAGCAGAGATGAGAAGTACAGAAAGGAAAGAGTAGACACATAAAGAGAAATGGAAGTCTGTCACAACCAAATATTTTCTTCCCAAGTGATGTTTCTCTATTGATTTTCCAAGCAAGCAAACTAGCTGAAACCTGCCAAAAAAACCATCTCAGAGATCCACATGCACTGCTTGGAGTTTTGCTTTCAAATATGTAGAATCATTTATTTCTCTAGGACCGAGAGCTATAGAAATGCATACATAGCACATAGTGGGGAAACTGTATAAACCAATTTTTTAATTGTGACACACCTAGTGCTCAAATATTTATTATTTATGATAAGCCAGGTACTATATTAGATGTTGGTGGTAAAGGAATAAATAAAACAAATACAGCTTAGAGTGTAGTTTGTTTATACTTTTATTTACAGATCTTTTAATTTTTAACCATGTGTTTCTGGTATCCTTAAAGTACTTAGTGGCAAACAAATAAAATATACTACAAATGTACTTTAATTTAGTGCATTGCTTTTATAGCAGTTATTATTCCTTCAGTTACCTCCATGTGATACATAAACAACACTTGAAACAGTAATTGAATATGGAACCAGTCAATGGAAGTTAGTAATGAGCAGAAAAAGATGGAAACGCTCTCTGCAGTCAGCAAAAACAAGACAGGGAGCTGACTGTGGCTCAGATCATGAACTCCTTATTGCCAAATTCAGACTTAAATTGAAGAAAGTGGGGAAAAACCACAAGACCATTCAGGTGTGACCTAAATCAAATCCCTTATGATTATACAGTGGAAGTGAGAAATACGTTTAAGGGACTAGATATGATAGACAGAGTGCCTGATGAACTATGGATGGAGGTTTGTGACATTGTAGAAAACTAAGATCATGGCATCTGGTCCCATCACCTCATGCAAAATAGATGGGGAGACAGTGGAAACAGTGTCAGACTTTATTTTTGGGGGCTCCAAAATCACTGCAGATGGTGACTGCAGCCATGAAATTAAAAGAAGCTTACTCCTTGGAAGGAAAGTTATGACCAACCTAGATAGCATATTAAAAAGCAGAGACATTACTTTGCCAACAAAGGTCTGTCTAGTCAAGGCTATGGTTTTTCCAGTGGTCATGTGTGGATGTGAGAGTTGGACTGTGAAGAAAGCTGACCACTGAAAAATTGATGGTTTTGAACTATGGTGTTGGAGAAGACTCTTGAGAGTCCCTTGGACTGCAAGGAGATCCAACCAGTCCATCCTAAAGGAGATCAGTCCTGAGTGTTCATTGGAAGGACTGATGCTGAAGCTGAAACTCCAATACTTTGGCCACCTCAAGTGAAGAGTTGACTCATTGGAAAAGACCCTGATGTTGTGACGGATTGGGGGCAGGAGGAGAAGGGGACGACACAGGATGAGATGGTTGAATGGCATCACAGACTCGATGGGCATGAGTTTGAGTAAACTCTGGGAGTTTGTGATGGACAGGGAGGCCTGGCATGCTGCGATTCATGGGGTCGCAGAGAGTCAGACATGACTGAGCGACTGAACTGAACTGAACTGAACTGAACAGGAGACAGGGATCAAGACTATCGCCAAGAAAAAGAAACGCAAAAAAGCGAAATGGCTGTCTGAGGAAGCCTTAAAAATAGCTGTGAAAAGAAGAGAAGCAAAAAGCAAAGGAGAAAGGGAAAGATATACCCATTTGAATGCAGAGTTCCAAAGAATAGCAAGGAGAGATAAGAAACCCTTCTTCAGCGATCAGTGCAAAGAGATAGAGGCAAACAATAGAATGGGAAAGACTAGAGATCTCTTCAAGAAAGTTAGAGATACCAAGGGAAAATTTCATGCAAAGATGGGCTCAGTAAAGGACAGAAATGGTATAGACCTAACAGAAGCAGAAGATATTAAGAAGAGGTGGCAAGTATACACAGAACTGTACAAAAAAGATCTCCACGAGCCAGATAATCACAATGGTGTGATCACTCACCTAGAGCCAGACATCCTGGAATGAGAAGTCAAGTGGGCCTTAGGAAGCATCCCTACGAAGAAAACTAGTGGAGGTGATGGAATTTCAGTTGAGCTATTTCAAATCCTAAAAGATGATACTGTGAAAGTGCTGCCCTCAATATGTCAGCAAATTTGGAAAACTCAGCAATGGCCACAGTACTGGAAAAGGTTAGTTTTCATTCCAATCCCAAAGTAAGGAAATGCCAAAGAATGCTCAAACTACTACACAATTGCACTCATCTCACACGCCAGTAAAGTAATGCTTAAAATTCTCCAAGCCAGGCTTCAGCAATACATGAACCGTGAACTTTCAGATGTTCAAGCTGGTTTTAGAAAAAACAGAGGAATCAGAGATTAAATTGCCAACACCCTCTGAATCATCGATAAAGCAAGAGAGTTCCAGAAAAACATCTATTTCTGCTTTATTGACTATGCCAAAGCCTTTAACTGTGTGGATCACAGTAAACTGTGGAAAATTCTTCAAGAGAAGGGAATACCAGACCACCTGACCTGTCTCTTGAGAAACCTGTATGCAGATCAGGAAGCAGCAGTTAGAACTGGACATGGAACAATAGACGGTTGCAAATAGGAAAAGGAGTACGTCAAGGCTGTATATTGTAACCCTGCTTATTTAACTTGTGTGCAGAGTACATCATGAGAAATGCTGGGCTGGAAGAAGCACAAGCTGGAATCGAGATTGCCGGGAGGAATATCAATAACTTCAGAAATGCAGATGACACCACCCTTATGGCAGAAAGTGAAGAAGAACTAAATAGACTCTTGATGAAAGTGAAAGAAGACAGTAAAAAAATTGGCTTAATGCTCAACATTTGGAAAACTAAGAGCATGGCATCTGGTCCTATCACCTCATGGCAAATAGATGGGGAAACAATGGAAACAGTGGCTGAGTTTATTTTTTGGGGCTCCAAAATCACTGCAGATGGTGATTAGAGGCATGAAATTAAAAGACTCTTACTCCTTGGAAGGAAAGTTATGACCAACCTAGACAGCATATTAAAAAGCAGAGACATTACTTTGTCATCAAAGGTCCATCTAGTCAAGGCTATGATTTTTCCAGTAGTCATGTATGGATGTGAAAGTTGGCCTATAAAGTTGAGCACCAAAGAATTGATGCTTTTGAACTGTGGTGTTGGAGAAGACTCTTGAGGCATCTCTTGGACTGCAAGGAGACCCAACTGGTCCATCCTAAAGATCAGTTCTGGGTATTCATTGGAAGGACTGATGTTGAAGCTGAGACTCCAATACTTTGGCCACCTGATGTGAAGAGCTGACTCATTTGAAAAGACCCTGATGCTGGGAAAGATTGAGGGCAGGAGGAGAGGGGGATGATAGAGAATGAGATGGTTGGATGTCATCACTGACTCAATTGACATGAGTTTGGGTGGACTCCAGAGCTGGTGATGAACAGGGAGGCCTGGCGTGCTGCAGTTCATGGGGTCACAAAGAGTTGGACACGACTGAGCGACTGAACTGAACTGAACTGAATGAGGAGGAGGAAAAATATTATTGAGTCCAAGCTTATACTGCTCACCACATCACAGACCAATAAATCAAGAAGTGTTGGCACAAGGAATAGCGACTTTACTGGGAAAACCCACAGACCAAGGAGATGGTGGATTAATGTCCCAAAGAACCATTTTCCCTGAGTCAGAATTCAGGCTTATTTTACACTAAAAAGGGAGGGGATGTGATTGGCTGTTGCAAATGTCTTTGTTCTTGAAGCTGGTCTTGTAGGTCTGATTGCAGTGTTCCTTTAAACCTCCAGCAAGACAAATGTTCTGTTTTGGAAGTTTTTAATCTTTATATGAATGGTGAAGTGTTACACCTTTAATGGTCTAGCCTGGCAGGCAGAGCTTTGAGAATGGGTTATTATGTATATTTCAGCCTATGGGCAACCTTCTTTTACAAAAGTGCAGAGCCAGCGTGACTAAGCACAGACAATGAAATTTGACAGAAAACAGCAAAATTCTGTAAAGCAATTATCCTTCAATAAAAAATAAATTAATTTAAAAAATAAAAAAGAACAGGTCCACTATGGAGTCAGTTTTGTTCTTCTGTGTTATAAGAGGAAGATGAAGTCAGAAAACTTTAATTATTACCAGATTTGAAAATAACATTGTACCCTGAGATATGGAGTGGTACAGTAAGTTGAAGGGGAACTATCAAGAGATCTGGGTGCAGGCACCTACGTTTGCTACTTTTCCTTGGGCAATTTAGTTTCTTTGGGCTCCCCGTGCTAATTTTAAGATATGAAAATAAAACCATATCTTCTTAGGTCACTAGAGATTGCATAAATCAAATAATATAGCATATGTGATATAAGTTTTGTGAGTTGCAAAAATACTATTCAATATTATGATTAGTAGGATTTATGTTGAAAATAAAGTATTCTTCAATAGATCCATCTTCTCCAAATGTAACTAATATTTTATTAAGAAATTTGCCACTCCAATAGCCTAGCTTCACTATTAAATGGAAAATGTGAGACCTGTTTTTTATTTCTCAAAATGAAAACATGAGAAATTTCTGAGACAGGCATATTTCTTTTATCGTAAAGAAAGATATTTAGTTGTTTGGAAAATGGTCCTTGCTGGTGAATCTGTGCCATCTTTGTCATCTCCATAGCAACACGCTCTGATGTAACAAGCATCAAACCTGATGGAGAAATCAAAAATAGCTCAGAGATATGGTAATGGGAGTTTATAAAGTTACTAGCAAAGTAAGAAAATTA
Source organism: Dama dama (assembly GCF_033118175.1). Lineage (NCBI taxonomy): Eukaryota > Metazoa > Chordata > Mammalia > Artiodactyla > Cervidae > Dama > Dama dama. The sequence continues at coordinate 83,511,737 of NC_083698.1, read as the reverse complement.
TTTTCTTGTAAATAACCTCGTTCACCTTTGTTCCTAATGTGAAATTCCTCTTTGAAAGTCATTTGTAATCATGGCTCTTAAATTTTATATACCAGTTATTCTTTTTTCTCTCTATTAAATAATTGGCTTTTGCAGAGTGAGGCATTTTGGGGAAAACAAAATATAGCAAGCTTATAACTTCTGACTCACTTAAGCAGACATGTAGCCTCCGGTGCAAGGTAATATTCTTAGAGCCCAATTATGTGGTTCTAAGAGTATCTTGTCAGGGTCTTATCTCACTCCTCCTGGCTCTTTGGCTTCCACAGTTAGAGTATTGAGAAGTGAGAGCGACTGATAACTGGACTATGGTGTATGTCCTTGTGTTTTAGTATTTTCAGTATTTATTGATTTAACACTAGTAATAATAATAACAATGAATATTTATGTAGTGCTCGCAACTAGCAGGCAGTATTCTAGGAGATGTGTGTGTGTGTTTTCATTCATTTTATCATTAACAACACTTTGTGAAATAGGTACTATTATTACCCCCAGTTTATAAGAAACAGAGTTTAAGTAACTTACCTCAAATCGCATAGCTGGTAATGTTAACTGCTCTGTTTGTTTTATCTGGCCAATGGCACTTTATTTGGTTTTGTATCTAGAGGATCACTATCTAACAATGATGATTATTGTGGTAATATATCCCATTTCCACCAGGTACGATGAATCCATTAATACTTAAGTAGGCAGAGAGGAAAGAACTGAGAACTATTTTTCCTGAGTAGGCACAAGGAGAAAGGGAGATGCAGTAGATTTTTGTTCAGGATAAATTCTTCTACTATAATTTGCAATAATTGATAACTACCATTTTTAAAACACTTTCAATGTGCTGGGCAATACAATGCACAATGTATATTGGGTTAGCCAAAAAGTTCGTTCAGGGTTTTCTGTAAGCACTTAGAAAATCTGAATGAACTTTTGGTTAACCCAATATATACTATATGAAAGTGAAAGTGAAAGTGAAGTCTCTTAGTCGTGTCCAACTCTTTGCAACTCCATGGACTGTAACCTAACAGGCTCCAAATACATTATATATATATATATATATATATATATATATATTTCTCACTTAATCCTCACAGTAGCCCTTTATATAGGTGTTAGCTTCATTTTATAGATGAGGAAATAGGGACAAAAGGATTTTGAGAGAATGATGGCATGATAGAATGATGAAATTGACCAATAATTTTTTATGCTTTCAATGGAAAATTTATCATGTTTGACATTTGTCTTGCCTCTATCGATGCCCTGGACTGATAATTATTTTATTCTTTGTGTATTTGCTGTATCAAAGTCTCAGAGATTACCAAAAACATATGGCAAATATGCCCATGTGTTATTTTACATTCATTTGTTCATTCAAAAACCACACTTATCTGACACCAACTCTGATCAAGTGCCATGGCAAGTAATAGAGATACAGAGGAGAGTGAAATATCTTCCTTGGCTTCAAGTTGCTCACAAATGAAGGGGTGAGATGGTAAACAAATAATGACAAATAAACATGTAGGACAAGCCTCTCATTGGGGGGCTTTGGGAGTTGTCAGGGAAGTAATGTCTGACAGGAAGTATTGTCTGAACAGAGATGTGAAGGGTGAATTGAATTTTTCCAGGCAGTCTGGGAGGGGAAGCTGATTTCAACAATGGGAAAAAAGGATGAGATTTTAAGATATTATGTGAAGAGAAAATAGAAAAACAAAATTGCCTTGTCTGAAAACTGATCACTCCTCTAAAACAAGTGACTTTTAATTTTTGTATTAGCAGTATTAATTTAAGAGCAAGCTTCTGATTTCTCAAGAGAATATACACTTGCAAGACCTTTTATGGCAAGATAAATCCATCAAGAGAATTGAGGATGATTTCTCATTGTTTTCTGCTTGTCACTCTTAAAGACATTTGTCTAATGAAACTGTTTTTCCTAAGCATATTTCAGGATTTTTTGTCATATATATTGCAAATGTAAGCATTTTAATTAAGAAGGTATTAATAGAAAGCTCAGGATATATTAAAGTATACTGATTGAGTTGCAAATTGACCACTTTTGATGATAAACTTCCCACCAAGTCTTCCTTCAAATTTCAATTTATCGTTTTAAGACTCTGCTTAGATATTACTTCCCTTCTGATCTTCATTTTCTTCTTCCTTTTTAAAACTTTTTATTTTATATTGGAGTACAGTTGATTGACAATGTTGTCATAGTTTCAGATGGACAGTGATCTTCATTTCTTAATAATTGAAGGGTCTTTAAAAATGTTATCCTTTCCTTCCCCGATTAGTGAAAGTACATGAAATACAGTTACTTCTTTCAGTTTGAGAAACACTGTCTTCCAAGTGAGGAATGCAAAGACACATTCAACTTTTTCTATTGATGTCTTTTGATGCAGCCATGTACAATCCTAATTTGTCTTATTTCCTGTCCATTCCAATCTCTCCTTGTGTCCCCAAAACTCTTCCACTTATCCCTTCTCTCTTATCATTAGGTCTAAATCACCTGTTTGACAATCCTTCATCTACTCACGAATGTGGAAATTTATTTTTCCATCCTACCCAGTGCTTACGGTTTGATGGGTAAACTCTTTTCTGGAAACTCTCCCGAAATGGCTATTTTAACTACTGACAAATTTCCTAATCCCATCACTAATTCAGTGTTCCTGGGGATTTTCATAGGTTTGAAATCACAAACAATCCCAATCAACGACACCATGTAAAAGCCAGATTTCTTGCCTGCTTATGCTTGTGCGTGTGGGGGTTGGAGGCAAACACATTTTAACTGTCATAGAATCTTTTCATTTTTGAGCCAAAAAATAATCTAGTGAACCCTTAATTCAGTCCCTTCATTTTCATAAATAGCATGCTGAAGCCCAGAATCTCATTGCAAGTAAGGGAGACCAGATCGGAGGGTAGGATCACAGACTCCAACCCGTGCCACCACACCCCAGACTCTCAGAGCCCATCTGTTGAAATCAACTGGGCTTGGCCTTTTGTAAAATGTAGTTTTTTTTTTTTTTTTTTTTTTTTTTTATTCTTTTAAAGAAATGGCTTGGAAAACACATCCAGTCTGGTGTTTGACAGCATCTTTCATTTTGGTGTGATTCTTTTCACTGGAGTGCAAAGAAGTAGTGGGGATTACGTTTGAAATTATGTTTACTGATGCCCTCAGCTCTGAAGCACTTTGCAGGTCAGAGAAAAAAGGCATACATGAAAATTAGATTCCTAAAAGTAATTAACAAGCTATTTAAAATGCATGATTTAATACTCTGTAGGAAAAGGGGGAAACTCCAAAGAAATTGACTTTTACCCCTTCTCTAAGGGAAAGCTCGTTTTGGCCTCTTGGGTACCAGGGCTTAGAGAGTGAAATTCTGAATGATAGGGTTTACCCAACCATGACGCTTAAATAGCATCACTGACTCAATGGACTTGAATTTGAGCAAACTCTGGGAGATAGTGAAGGAGAGGCTGCGGTCCATGGGAATGCAAAGAGGTGAACACGACTGAGTGACTGAACAGCAATAGCAACCATATTTTCAAAGTGAACACTGACATTTCTTAAATATTTCTCTCTTTTACTCTCTCAAGTCCTGTCATTTATACCAAAAACGTGAAGCTATTTTTTTTTTCTTTCTATAATAATCAGATAATTTTTCCTATCCTAGAAAGAACAAATTAAGCTCTCTGCCACATTCTCATATGAGAACATTACGTACGATTCCCAAATGTTCTTCCTTTGAGACTCACAGCAAAGTGACAGCCTCATGCTGGGTCATTTTGGCTCCTCACTCATGCCCAGAGCAACCTCCTTCCCCTTGCTGTCTCTGAGATAGGAAAGCTGCATTTTTTTTTTCCTTCCTCTGTCATCCCTCCCAAAACTTCAGATCTTCTTCTGAGTGGCTATTGAATACAGAAATAGACTTGCTCTCCTCTTTGGTAATTTCCCTTAGGTATAGAATTTCATTCCTGGTATTTGAGCAGTGAGGAAGGATCCAGGTTACTCCTTCCATAGCACAATATTTCACAGGAGGGTGCAGGAAAAAAAAAAAAATGAATCTCAATCATACCTAATTCTCCATAACAGTTGCAGGGGGAACAGAAATGCAGAAGTTAGAATCTAGGGGAGAAACTCAATTTGAAGTTTGGTAGGTTGCCTGCTGCTAAGGTAAACGGGGCATGAGTCTGAATGCAAGCTTACTTTTTGGATGTATCCCAGAAATGTATCTGAGGATATGAAAACACACTTGGAACTCATAAATCAGCTACAATGCATTCATTTAACCACCGTAAAGGAGGTGGGGCTAAGCAAGTCATTTCTGTTAAATGTGTTTTCTTATTTTTCCAATGTTCACTAGGTGTATAATCCATATGTATGAACATAAATGCATGCATACATCTGCCCCCAAGTGATCATTATGATCAGTTGGTAATTTGCTGCTTTTATGCAGGAAGCTTTTAGAGTGAAAGTGTTAGCTATTTTACATCTGAAGACAAGTCACTAGGTGAGGGCTGATCCTGCATTCCTTAATAATAATAGCAAACTACTCAGCAGGAGTTTGGAGGCAGAAACATATATAGAAATTATATACCCTCAATATACACTTGGATCTCATTTGGAGTTGTTTTTTTATGGTGATTATGGAATCTGGACCTTAAAAGCAAGATTTCCAAGGTAACATCTCCTCAAAGACAGTGATAAAAATGGCCTCATTGACTGTTGAATAAGTAACTTGTCATTTCTATTCTTTATGTTCTGTTATTTATAGTCTGTTCTTTATGTCAGTGAAAGACTAAAATTGTGGGGAAAAGGACTTAAAGAAGAGAGTGTTTTTGAGATAATGATGGAGTAGACTATAACGGGGTTTATCCAAAGATAGTTCATCTCTGGTTTGCTCACATGACTAAAATACCAGCATCACTAACTGCTTCAGGATCTGAAGATAGTGATTGCAAGTCTTTGGGGTTGATGGAAATCCAATGAATCATATCAAAGTGACCTCCTTGGTACAGACTTCTTTTATGTTTCCTAGTAGAATGATTGGCATAGGTGAATGCAGTACATATAGTAGTATTGAAAAGAAGAGGGGATGAACAGGTGAGAAGCAAAGTTTCCATCAGAAACTGCTGGAGTGCTCCAGAAGGCCCTGGACAATCTCTGAGGTTGCTGACATGGGGGCAAGGGGGATCATGAACACAATCGCTGACCTTGCAATATTCTAGCTATTTTCTTCTGTATCATAGTCCACATGGAAACTGATCATGTATGGAGTACTCACCAACATTAAAGAGATTGATATTTCGGTACCTTTGTAGAGCACACAACTGCTGCATACTGATTGGGAACCTGGGCTCTCGGGATGAATTAGTCTTAGTTTTGACAGTAAACATGAAGCTTCTAATGTGTTGTGGTTGTGATTCAGTGACTAAGTCTTGTCTGACTCTTGCAACCCAATGGACTGTAGCCCACCAGGCTCCTCTGATCCATGGGATTTCTCAGGCAAGAATACTGGAGCAGGTTGCCATTTTTTCTCCAGGGAATCTTCCTGACCCGGGGACCAAACCCACATTTCCTGCATTGGCAGGCAGATTCTTTACCACTGAATCACCAGGGAAGCCCTTGGTTTCTAATGTATAGTCTTTGCATGTTATGTTGGACACCCTTCTACTGGGCCGGCAGGGTACTAGGAGGTTGTCAAATGTGGACTCACTCATTTGGGAGGCCTTCATCAGAGAAATCTCTGGGTGATCCCACCTTGCTGTTAGCATCCTCCTCCTCCTCCCAAGGGAGTGGGAATAGTAGGGACACAGTCTGAATAGGTGCTAAAAATAGCAATTAAACAGCTGTAGAACCTTTCACCATGGAAAGGTGGGTGCCACCCTATGGGTGCAGGCATTTTAGCAAGTCTGAAATACTGGCCAGTATAAATTTCAGAGATTTCTGAAGGTGAGGGCTAGAGGTTCTCTAATGGTTGCAAGTTTGAGACATTGAAAAGCTTGCATAGTTGGGAGGAGGAAGGGGGGAGAAGAGGTCAGGCTTGGAGAGGAAAGCAGGGCTGTGATAAAGAGGTTGGGGTTAATTCTAAGGGGAGAGAGTTAAGAAGCAACATGATTAGAGCCAAGATCACTTGACTGTGTGCAGAATAGATTGAGGCGGGGGAGGGAGGCTAAAGAAGTGGATTAAGAAGACCATCAATAAGGAAGCCATGTCAGCAGTTCAAGTGACAGAGCGGTGACTTCGACTAAGGTGGTAGCAGTGAAACTGGGTAGAAAGGACTGGAGCCAGGATATACTTCAGACTCAGAGCATATTATTCAGACCTTAAAGGAAGGGTTATAACATTATGTTGGGAAAAATATTCAGGTTAGTTGATATAACTGGGAGCCTATAATCTGACACTGATGCTTTCAAAATGTGGTGCTGGAGAAGACTCTTGAGAGTCCCTCGGGCAACAAGGAAATCAAATCAATCAATCCTAAGGGAAATCAACCTTTAATTTTCATTAGAAGGACTGATGCTGTGGCTGAAGCTCTAATACTTTGGCCAACTGATGAGAAAAGCTAACTCCTGGGAAAAGACTCTGATGCTGGGAAAGATTGAGGGCAAGAGGAGAAGAGGGTGACAGAGGATGAGATGGTGGGATGGCATCCCTGACTCAATGGACATGAGTTTGAGCAAACTCCAGGAGACAGTGAAGAACAGGGAAGCCTGGCATGTTGCAGTCCAAGGGGTCAAAGAATTGGATATGACTAAGCGAATGAACAACAACAATAAATCTGACATGAATTACATTAACCCAAGACAAGAGGCCCCAACAGTCATAGCTGAGGTATACACAGTATGGTGATCTTGGCAACATTTATAATTTTATTTATTTATTTATTTTTGGCTGTACTGAGTCTTCACTGCTGCATGGGTTTTTCTCTGTGGGCTTCTCACTGCAATGGCTTCTCTTGTTGCAAGTACAGGCTCTAGGGCATGGGGGCTTCAATAGTTGTGGCCCATGGGCTTAGTTGCTCCGTGACATGCAGGATCTTTCCAGGCTAGAGATCAAACCCGTGCCTCCTGCACTGATGGTGGATTCTTTACCACTGAGCCACCAGGGAAGCCATCTTGGCAATGTTTAAATCAAGACTTACTGCCTTTCCTCAGTGTTACAAGCTTAGAATTGGACCCTCAATAAAACTGGGGGAAATCCACCCCCTTCTGTCTCATCCTTCAGAATGTCCCTTCTCCAATTGTTCAGAGTACTGGAGCTCTGACTCTTATGTGACCACTCAATCAGGGCAGACAGATTCCTGCCTGCTCGAGGCTCTGGTGTGAATACCTATAACTTGTGAATCCTTCTAGAAAAACTTGGAAACCCAATAAGATTGTTAGCATGTGAATCTTGACTTGTAAAAAAAAAATACAGTTTTTGATTGAACTTATCCTGGGCACAGAGATCTAAATGATGCCATGTCAAGCCTAAGAAAATCTGGACCATTTGGTTAAGCAAAATGTACTTCATATGTTTGAATTTCAATTCATTTGAATTTCTGTTTGAAGCAAGAAAGGATCCAGATATTGAAATGTTGATACAGGATTCTTTGACCTAGGCTATGAACATCAGATGCCAAGGTTTCCCCCACCCAATTGAAATTTTCTAGCTAATACTAACATTTATTTTTCAAATATATGTTTCATTTTATTCTTTATAGAAATACCTCAGAAGAAGCCCAGTTTTTCAAAAAGCCATAAACTTTTTACATCTAGGCAGAAATTCCTTGAGTTCTATACAAGCTCCTGTCTCCCTGTTTACCTTCATATTCCCTTGAACATCAGGGTTGAGGCCCCCTTTTAAGAATGATAACCAAGGCTGATACATCACTCACTGATCACTATATTAGAAGTAAGAAGAACACTAACTACCAATTGGTAAATTTAATCATTTTTATTCAGTAAAATATTCTTTCCCTGTAGGCAAAAAAATAAAGAATAGCTGCTTTTTTTTCACCTCTAAAAATGATAATCCCAGAATGGTAACAAGAAAGAAAACTTGAATATCCTTTCTAAATCTCTTTCAAATAAGCTTAGATTGATTTTTTTTTTAACCTAAGCAAAAATCAAACCTTTTCCCTTACCACAGTACTCTTCAACAAATTGACATTCACGGAGTGTGCTATTCCTGCATTCTGAGAGTTTTAAGTAATTAGGTCAGTAAAGTAGCCCATATATATGTGGAAAATCAGAGCCAATGGCCAGAAGGTGATTCAAACAGTGAGCTCCTATTGACTGAATGACCTCTAAGTCTCTCCACTGGAGGAGTTCAGCCTTGGTTGGACATGAGATTCATCTGGGAAGCTTTGAAAAATGTTGAATCTTGGGCTATGCACCAGACCAGTTTAGCAGAACCTCTGGTTTTTGAGGCTCTCCAGTGATCCCCAGATGCAGCCATGATGAAACCATTGATGCATCAGAGTTACTTGGGTGTTTTCTCCAAACTTACATGAATTTGGAACTCTCAGGATGAGAAGTTATTCAGTGAATATGCACAGAAAAGTTGGCACTATTTGCTGCTTCCTGTCAGTAAGCAGTTGTGAACCAAATGATTGCTTTGAAGACCTGGGTGAAAACAGCTCAGCATCACCTAAACAGAACCTTCCTCTAGATAGGTCAAACCCACCCAGTTATTAAGTGGTGCTTCTTAACTAAAAAGAAGGAAGGACCTTGGGAGGACAATGAAAGAGGAAGCTTAGTAATTACTTACCTGTTCTGCCAGGTGCCAAGACACCTATGAATCACAGTAAGTGGGTGAACAAACACTGGCCTCGCCAAAACTTGGCCTCTGTACAAAACCCAGGGCTTCTGTAAACCAATAATCACTGGACAAAAGGAGGAAGCAGGAATTGTCTCTAACTGAAGACAAAAATCCACTCCCAACAGAAAGACCCTCCCACTCCAACACACACTCAAGGCTATTTCCATTTGAGGAAATGGACATGCGTGCACAGGAGGTAAAAATATTCTTTATAAAGGAATAATTAAAAACTATTTGAAGATGAAAGTCACAGCTGAATTTGATTTTCTCAGTCTTTCTGGAGTAAGCCAAATTATGATGTGTTAACTGAATAAACAGAGATTCATTTTAATAAATGGGTAGAGCAACATTATTCTCCCTACCACCAGCAATGATTATGTGTTTTGGCCTCTGCTCTGTAACTACCCAAAACCTTTCAAAGTGATTATACAAAGAGCACAGGTTAGCAGAGGATCTGTGCAGTTGAAACTGGTAAACATCTGGGAATCCAGGTGCTCGACATTTAAATTCTCTGTGGCAGAAGTGTTCCTTCATCATATGAAACTGTCACATTATTATTTTGCTTAATGATACCATCATTATCATATTTACTTGACTGACAAAATGCCAGATTCGTGCTCATCAATTTTCTGCTGTGCCTTTCCAAATCAAAGACCTTTATCTTTTTAAATCTATCAAATTAGCATGGTGGGCTCAGGCAACAGAGATGGTGTTTCAGTTGTGATATTCAAAAATTATATTCTTAGTCCATCACTGTAATTCATGCGTTAAATTTAATGCTGCCAAGATTTAGCCATTTAAGCTTGAGTTTTTCTGAATTTAATTCTGGGTATCAAGATAACTATTTAAGTGTGAAAATTTCAATCACAAGAAATAAGAAAAAAGTAAATGATTTAGAAAGGAAGGATAAGAAATATTCTTATTATACCAATTGGCTAACCTACCTATGTAATTATAATTTTTTGACCAAAGTAAAAGAATAAATTTGCTTTTCATGTAATTTTAAATGATGCTTTGTCCACAGACACTTTAAAAGCAAGCATAGTCAGTAGGAAGTACGTGAAAATAGTTGCTGAAGTTGAAGAGTCTCAAGTACTGTAACAAGTGATTTGGAGAGACCAAATACAAAGAGAAAAGCAAGATGCCTTTGTTGTTAAGGGTTTTGGCTCTGGAATCAAATAACATGAGTTTAAACCTTGGCTCAGTTATTTATATGTGAACTAGACAAGTTATTGAACTGTTCAAAGCCTTATTTCAGTGCCACTTAACTCACATGTTTTTTGTCTGGCTAGAAGTTGACAACAGGTCTGGCACACAGGAAGTGCTAAACACTGATTATCTATTACTGTTAATAAAAAGATATTACATTGAATTATATTACATGAGACTAAACGATATTTTACTGTTATAAAGTAATTTTTATTTCCATTTATTGACTAGTACCTAAGAGGGATGTGTGGACAGACGGTATCTAGATTTCGGCTCAGCAGCTAACTTTTGAGAGATGCTTTCATAATATTCATGTGAATTAAATGAGGGTGATGAACTTATAACTAGATGATTAACTACTTGACATCAGTGAATTTGAACTCAATAAACAGGATCTGCTTCAGCTCAACTAATGGGACCATCCAGACACTCACCAAGAGTAGAATCCTCTTGGCCTCTGAGAGACCTCGAAGTCCCTCCCTACTCCTCTCCTCAAGTCATTAACACAGCTTTCTCCAGCTACAACTCTTGGAAACCTCTCTAAGCATTTCCTTCTTCTCTATTCCTCTCTCTTAACAAAGCACTACATTTGCTTGGCTCTCACCCTCCCATTCTCCTGCCCGTGTAATCTCTCAAGTTTCTGGTTTAAGAGCTCCTTACTTTTCTAACAGTTTGCTTTCACTGTCATCTGTTCAGTCCATAAGAAGCTTTTATCTCTCTTCCCGTTACAGAATGGCTGACAAATACAATCCTAGTATGAGAATTAACCAGTTAAAACCACATTTTGAGCAAGGATTTGATAAATTCCCAAACCATTAATTTTGGTTCCCTGGTTAAATGTGGTACACACAATTAAAACCTCTCACTTACACAAATCAAGAACAAGCCACGTATATGCAGACCCTCTAATTGCTAATGATTCTTCAGCTCCACTGCATGAAACAAATCCAGTGGACTCTTGCTGTGTATCTGAGAAGAGATCTCAAGCATGATGAAGACTAAGGTAGGCATATGGCAGTTAAAGGGGCTTCCCCAATGGCTCAGATGGTAAAGAATATGCCTGCAGTGTAGGATACCCAGATTTGATCCCTAGGTCAGGAAGATCCCCTGAAGGAGGGCATGACAACCTACTCCAGTGTTCTTGCCTGGAGAATCCCATAGACAGAGGAGTATGGCGGGCCACAGTCCATAGGGTCACAAAGAATCAGACATGATGGACACATGAATGGAATTTAAAAGCATGAACTGTGGGGTCAGACTGCCTTGTTCAAATCTGTTCTAGGTGGAACTCTGGGGGAAGTTATTCACTCTTTACTAGAGTTGCTAATGGAACATCCATGTAAATTGTTTAGCACAGTACCTACTGTATTTTCAGCATGCTATGACTGAAAGATCAAAGTGAAGATTCTGTTCTATATCTCTGGGAGTTTTTCTATATGGGGATACCTATGTATGCTTTAATTTTCCCTTCAAGGGTGATCTCTAGCACAATTCCAAAGAAAGCATAAAACAGAAGTGGGGGCAGGTCCTTTTAAAGTGTGGGATGTCTACATATAAGGATTTATAAAAATCTAATTGCTAACGTATTGGCTTCCCCAAAATTTCCATTCATAAATCATATGTATTCATTTATTTAAAATATTCTGACATATGTTACTGAGTATCTATTATGTCTACTGTTCCAGCCACTGGAGATAGAACAGTGAACAAAATACAGTTTCTTAAATCCTAGGGGAGGGTGGCAGGTGGTAAATAAACCAGTAAATATACAGTGCATCAGACTGAGATGAGTGCAATAGAGAAAAACAAAGCAAGATGAGGTATGTTGAATTTCCTCTTGTCCTTCTTGGGGAAGCCCCTTTAACTGCCATATGTCCTTTCCTCTTGTCCTTGAGAAGACTCTTGCCTAACTCATGTGTATTAGTTCCACCAGAAGAGCAGATCAGCAGCAGATAACGGGATATCTCAATAAAATCAGCTGGGATGGGTATAGGATAATCTTAGACTGTCAGGTGGGACACACAGCAAAAACAACAGCCTTTTACATGAAGAAATGCTGAGAATATAGCAGTGTACTAATGAAATAGTTAAGAGACACTAAGTGAGGTGTTAGTCACCCAGTGGTGTTCAACTCTTTGAGACCTCATAGACTGTAGCCCACCAGGCTCCTCTCTCCAAGGAGTTCTCCAGGCAAGAATACTGGAGTGGGTTGTCATTCCCTTCTCAAGGGGATCTTCCCAACCCAGGGATCAAACCCGGATCTCCTGCATTGCAGACAGATTCTTTACCCACTGAACCACCCGGGAAGCTCAGGGAAGACAAGGGCAGACAAGCTAAACAAGAGCAGTGCTAGAAAGGAGTTTAGAGGAATGAGCTGAATTGTGCCCTCCAGCACTTCCTAACACAAAGTTACTTTTCCAGATATGAAGATCAGCAGAGACAGAAGGAAAGACAACGCTAAGTTTGCATTAGAATGGACACTTAGGAATTGATTGCATTGAATAACTATGTAAAAGAAGTCCTGGATTTTCTATAGGGTGGCCTATCTGATGAGGCCTCACTATAAGGTGTCCAGGGAGGAGAGGATGGAGGGAAACACCTGTGGGAAGATAATTCCAGGAAGAGGGAACAGCAAATTCAAAGTCCCACAGGCGCGAACATGTTAGAATCGTTTTATGAGCAGCAAGAAAACCCATGAGGGAGATGAGGTCAGACAAGGGGGCGCTTGGGTAGTGGGCAAAATACATAGGGCTCGTAAGACCAACTTAAAGACTTTGGCTTTTATTTGGAGTGAAAGTGGGAAGCCTGCAGAGGGTTTTTGAGTGGAGGAGTGGTGTGATCTGATTGATGGATTGAGGGTCCCTCCAACTACTCTCTGGAGAGAGCAGACTGAAGGGGGTGGGCAGTGGAATTGGGGGGCCTGGTGGGGTGGGAAGCAGGGAGCCTTATTAGGAAGTAATAGCTACAATCCAGCCAGAGTTGACGGTGAAAGCCTCTGGAAGTGGTGAAACAGGATCAGATTTTGGATGGGTGTGTTTTTTTTTTTTTTTTAATTAATTTATTTATTTTAATTGGAGGATAATTACTTTACAATATTATAGTGGTTTTTGCCATACATTTGCTGATGTGAATCAGCCATGGGTGTGAAGGCAGAGCTGACAGGATTCATGGCAGGATCAACTTGTCACAGGTTCAGTTCAGTTCAGTTCAGTTGCTCAGTCGTGTCCGACTCTGCGACCCCATGAACCGCAGCTCGCCAGGCCTCCCTGTCCATCACCAACTCCCGGAGTCCACCCAAACCCATGTCCATTGAGTCGATGATGCCATCTAACCATCTTATCCTCTGTCATCCGCTTCTCCTCCTGCCCTCAATCTTTCCCAGCATCAGGGTCTTTTCAAATGAGCCAGCTCTTCGCATCAGGTTTACAAAACGTTATCTGTGTATTAGTAGGTTGTCTCATTTAATGCTCTTGAAAGCTGGGAAACAGCCTCTGCAGGGCTGCGCATGGCTTTGAACTTAGTGTTATTACTCCCAGCTTCCTCTTCTCATACAGAAGTCTCTTTCCCCAAGAGTTCTCTTAAGGCCCTTTGATCCCGTGCAACATCTATTTAAGGTCAGAAGAAACATCTTAATTGAATTCGTAGTGCCTTCCTATTACATACTCATTCCTTTGAGCCATGAGAAATTACCCAGCCTTCTTATAATGTGGCTTCATAGTGTCCCGAGGAGAAAATGTTAACTTCTGCAGAAAGCTCACCAGCTTCTTTGTCATTTGGTGATAAGTAATTTCTGGGGCTTCCTAGCTCCGTTGCTGGCTGGACTCCTTACCTCTACTCCTTACCTCCACCCCTACCTCATACCTAAACAACCAAACACACACATACCCTCAGATATATCATCGCCTCCATTCATAACATTACCTTAACCACTTTAGATGTAGTTTCCAGGTTAACAAAACAAATGAAGTTTTTCTGAGATGGAAGGATAAAGAGAGCAAACTATGGCAAAACAAAAAAACCAATTACTCCTCTCAGAATATTGTCATTAAAATCTCAAATATCACAAGGATGTCCTCTTTTGGTTTTACCTTTGTCTTCTAAGTATCAGAGAACTTTTGTTTTGCACTTTAAAAACACTTCTGGGATAGGATTGGTAGGGAAGTGGTGTGTGATGGAGTTAGAGAGATTTCTAAGCAAACAAGTTATTTCCTTGAACATTATTAGAATTTAAACAGCATGATGCCACTTTTTCTCCTCATTCTCCTCGCTAAGGAATAAATGAAAATTAACAGCATCTTTACTGAGATCACATATAAAGTGATTCCATCTTAGTCCCTTATAAAATCAAGTTAATTTCCATCCCTGGGGATAAACAGTCCCTCCAAACCCTGTGAATGAAAACTCAAATACGATCTTTGGCAATTTTGTTCACTTTAGGTCCTATTTGCTTTTTTATAAAAGCAAGCACAGTGTGGGAGGGGTAATTGTTTAGTCTCCAGACAATCTTTCTGCTCGCTCTGTGGCTCTGAGGCTGTGGCATGTCTGTGAGGGGAGCCACAGAAAGCTGCTCCCATGCTGGATCTTGGCACACAGGATGCCTTTCTCCGTGAGCCATCATGGCACCAATATAAGGCAATTTGGCTGGATTGACTTCATCAGGAATAGAGTTATAATGTATTTTAGTATCCTCACCCCCCCATGGAGAGTGGGCACAGGTCCCAACTCCTTAATGCTTATTACTTATGTGTGCAACTCTCCATTTTTTCATTTCCTGCTCTGGGAAATGAGTCTGAGTGGCTGACTTGAAGTTACAGAGAGGCAAGTTTACACAACCATCTTCCTGATTGTTCAGCTCTCTACTTGGTTTCTAGAGATGATTAAATTGATGATGACTGATTCAAGTTGATATACGGCAGATATCACCACCCTGTAAAGCAATTACTCTGTAAAAAGAAAAGTTACATAAAAAGAAAAGTTACAATGTAAAGCAATTTCCAATAGTTATAATTCAATAAAATCCCCTGAGTATTAAAAAAAATTGGCTCTGTTACTGCAGTACTTTGTTTCTGTTGGCCTAGGCCTAATAAGTCACTTCTGGAAAATGGCAAGTCCTACATTTGAATCAACCAACAAAATGATTTTCAACCTCAGTGGTTCTATAATAATAATTTTTTAAAGAAAATACCTTTCTGGTAGAAATGCAATAGAGTACTAATTTCCAAATGTATAAAACAAATAGACTGGGGATGTGGTTAGTCAGCTATTGAATAAGAAGCTGTTCCTTACTCTGTAGTAAGTATTTGCTAGAGATTCCATTTATTTGTTTCTGTGTGTTAATAATAGTCTTGTGGAAACAGTGGCATTCTCGAGCAAGGTAACATATTATCAGCCACAGTAATTGTGATGGGTTAGATTATTTACGATATTTACATACTAGGCTTAGGACTCTGGGTGGGCAGGATATAATACCCTGCTTTTTAATTTTGGGATTAGATGATGTCTTGCTTTGTCCAGAAGGTTATCAGCAGACTTGAACTGTGATTGCATCGTTGGCCTTGATCTCCTACTGTTATTGTCAAACTACCTCCCAGGAGGCTGCTGTCCCTTCGCCCTGGGCCCGAGAATGACATGTGTGGAGACCGGAGCCCAGGAGCAATGAAGTCTAGCCTAGGCCAGCCACCCTAGGCTGTAAGTTGTTTGTATGTTTGTTTGTTTGTAAGTTTTGTAAGTTTTTATGTTTCTAGTTGGTTTGCTATGTAAGAAGGGCTAACAAATACAATAACAACATGGATTCCATGATTGCTCAGTGGTAAAGAATCCGCCCGTAATGCTGGAGACATGGACACACAGGTTCAGTCCCTGGTTGAGAACATCCCTTGGAGAAGGAAATGGCAAACTGCTCCAGTATTCTTCCCAGGAAAATCCCATGGATAAAGGAGCCTGGTGGGCTACGGTCCATAGAGTTGAAATGAGTTGGGTACTTCTGGCAACAACAACAGCAAAAACCGTAACAACTGTTAATTGGACATTTACTGGTTTAAGGTGCTATATACACATTGTCTCATTTAATTCTTACCTTAAGCCTATGAGTTAGACATCATCTGAATTTCAAAATAAGATATAGTTAATGTCAGAGACAATATTTTAAAAAATGTTTATTTTTAATTTTTTTTTTTTTTTTTTTTGATTGTGCCACAGGGTGTATAGGATCTTAATTCCCCGACCAGAGATCAAACCCATGTCCCTTGCATTGGAAGGGCAGGGTCTTAACCACTGGACCACCAGGGAAGTCCGGAGCCAATAATTGCGCCCAACCTTTTATGACTTCAAAATCAGTGCTCTTAAATGCTTTCAGAATTACGTAATTCAGTAAAATTAATAGGTGAGAATGAGACCCTAAATCTGACCTCCTGGCCAAGACCCAGAGGCCTGTATGATTTGCCCTTCTCACTTTGTTTTCCCAGTGTGGCTCTGGCCACCTTGATATTCTTTGGAACCCTCAAACTTGCTCAAATTTACCTCTCTCAAGCCTTCAAATGTGTGCTTTTTTTTTTTTTCCTTTTCTGTCATTTTATGGCTGGCCATTTCCCATCTCTGGGATTCAGAAAGATCTAACAGACCATCTTAAGGTAGCCTTCTCTTCATTGTTTTCTCTCTGCATCCTGTTTGTTTCTTTCATAGCATTACAGTAGTTTACAGTTATCTTGTACCCTTGCTTTTGCTGTCTCCGTCCCCCAGGGCAAGTCCACGAGGCAAGGCCATGATCTTACAGACTGCAGTATCCAGAGCACCTAGGGCAGTGCCTAGGTGCTCAGCAAATATTTGGAGAATGACTGAATGAATCTACGAGGAATAGGACAGGAACATGAAGAGCAGGCTGGTGAGCGGTGAACTCTAGCCCTCTGCTGGACAACATGGAGGGCAATCTTGGGTAATTGGAGGTAGAGTTAGGGTTGAGGGTGCCCAGGACAGGAAGCAAGGCTGCAGAAGTAAGGAGGAAGTGTCAGAACAAACATGGCCTGCTTCATAACCACACACACACACACACGCAGCTTGCACTAGGTTCTCAAGAGACTTTACTCCTTGAGACTCTTTAAACCAGAATATATACTATTGAAAGCACACACTAGCATGTGTATCATGCCTTTTCAGTTCGAATTGTATCTTTCATTTCCTTAGGTTAGAGAAAGAGATTAACATGAGAAACAAAAAGAAGCCTCACAGTGACCAATGCAAGGGGAACAAGGGCACCACGTCAGCTAGGGACCTTGGGTGATTCCCTGTTATTTCACACAGGATCCTAAGACCCGAGAGTAAAGTTCAGCCTGGAGCCCCACAACATGGATGCTCTCACTGGTGATTTTCTTTGTGGTGGGAATGGTAACTCTTATCACACAAGGAAGAAAGCAAAGCAAGATCTTGACAAGGTGATGTGTGACAAGGTTCTGAAAGGGCTGGTCTCATGCTGGAGAGGCACAGCAGGGTGAAGCTTGACTTCCAGGTCTGACTGTGGGATGAAGTACAGATGGACCCTCAAGGATTATATTTTAAATGAAACCTCACTTCTGTTACCTAGCTATGTTGCTATTGTTTAGTCGCTGTGTAGCCCACCAGGCTCCTCTCTCCATGAGATTTTCCAGGCAAAAATACTGCAGTGGGTTGCCGTTTCCTTCTCCAGGGGATCTTCGCAACCCAGGGATTGAACCCATGTCTGCTTCATTAGCAGGCAGATTCTCTACCACTGAGCCAGCAGGAAAGCCCCTACCTAGCTATACTAGCCATGAATTGCTTATTCCAAAATGCTGCAAATTATGATTGATGAGGGTACTGGCTAAGAAAAACAGTTTTTTCCTGTTCTTCTCCTCAGAATACAAGGTTGTACTTACCGAATCTATTCACTTATTGATCTAACAATATTATTCAGCTCCTACTATCTTAGGCACTAAAATATATTATGATGGTTCAAGGAGTTGAGAACTTATGAAAGAGTACTGGAGAGTCCCCAAGAGGGGGAGCATCTCTTACTTGACTTCTTAAAAGAGGGGAGACCTAGAGTATTCCATTTTATTTTTCCCTAAAATGACTTAACAACCGTGGTGATATCATGCAATGTAAGAATGGAGTATGACAGTTTAAAAAAAACAAAGAAGAATGACAAAGAATATTTTAGGATCTGCTTGTGAGTGTTTTTAAGTATCAGAAATATATAGTATGAAATACTCATATGGCACTTTTTACTTTGTTGACTCATTTCATCCTTAGAATCATCAACTTAGGATACTGGCCCTATTATTAGCCCCATGGGCAGGGAGGCCTGGCGAGCTGCGGTTCATGGGGTCGCAAAGAGTTGGACACGACTGAGCGACTGAACGGAACTGAACTTACAGTTGAAGACTGAGACGCAGGACTCTGAGGAGACTGTCATTATCGCCCATCTAAGAAATGGAAGCACCAGGGCTTCACCCAAGGTAGACTGGCTTCAGAGTCCATGCTATGTCAGGTGGTGAATCGACCAAGCCCTAAGGAACAGTACTTGTGAGAAAGTTCCCGCAACCCCAAGTGGACAAGGAACGCTCTTCTTTTGACCCCTCAGACATGTGAATCCCACTGCATGAGATGTCTTGCTCTCTTTGCCTGGTATTATCCTTAAGATACATCCCAGTGGGCAGCAGGAAGCCTTCTTGGTCTCCTCCAGTCTGGATGAAGTGTCCTTCTCCTGTGTTCTATCACTTCTTACGCCTGTGCCATTCACCTTCAACACACCTTCTATAGTTTATTTGCGTGTGTTGCTTCCTCTGGATATGGACATCTTAAGGGTAAGATTTATGTCTTTGGGCTAGCTACCTAGAAGTTTCCTCATAAAGACCAGTTGTGAGGATTATATGAAATGGTATGTTTAAAGGTACAAGAAAGTGAAATTATTAGTTGCTCAGTTGTGTCCGATTCTTTGTGACCTCATGGACTATAGCCCGTCAGTCTCCTCTGTCTATGGAATTTTCCAGACAAGAATACTGGAGTGGGCTGCCATTCCCATCTCCAGGGATCTTCCTGATGCAGGGATCGAAGCCAGCTTTCCTGTATCACAGGCAGATTCTTTTTGTCTGAACCACCAGGGAAGCCCAAAGATACAAGGAGTGATTGGTATTTACAAAGATTTCTTATTATTATCTCTCCACCTTGATTCTCTAACACTGTTTCATCTAAGAAGCTTCTTTCTAACTGGTCTTTCAGTCTGGGAGCCCTAAGAGCTCTGGTCCACACTCCGGTCTTTCACATGGTTGCCGCCCTGCCCGGAGTGCCCCCGATACCCCTCTTTGCATAGTTGTGTCTTCACCTCTCTCAGCCTCCAGCTAGACCATGTCTGACTTCTTATACTATAGTCTCCACCTTATCTTCTTCCAGTGAAACCGCGTTTATTTCTTGAATTTTGTATCAGAATGAGCTCATGTATTAATTTGCATTTTTCTTTTGCTGGTATAGAAGAAGCAAAATGATAAGATCTAGTGTGGTTTTGTTTTGTTTTGAATTTTTCTTTCCAGGTTTTTTGCCTGATTTCAAAGAGGATATTATGCTAGGTACTCCAGAGGGGAGAGAAGAGAGGCTTATGCCTGGGCAGCTGGGGACTGGAGGATGGAGGAAAACATTTCCAAGCTTGGGAAAGAGAAACAGACTATGAGTCCATCGGCAGGGGTCAGCTCCAGTTTGCTGGCAGTATCTCAGGAAAGGTTCAGAGTTCTTCTGTATCTCTGGAAATGTTGATACCTTGGAACTGGCCTTGCAGCCTCAGTTGAGTTCAGGGTTCAGATGTGGTTGGGGGTGGCCTACCTGTCCAGGACCTTGTTACCTCAGATACCACAGTGACCTAAGCAAACCAGTCCCAGCCATGCCGACCCAAAATGAAGATTCCTCCCCATATTCCAGACCACTGAAGAGTTTCCCTGGGGATTTCTTTGCAACCCTCAGGAAGAGAAAGGGGTGGCCCCTCAAAATGACTGTGATTGAATTTTTTGCCAGTCTGATTAGTTGGGAATCCAAAAGTAGGTTTAATTTTGTTTGAAGAAAACAAATTAATCTGACATTGCAGGCTCACTTGATTATAACTTAGACCTGCTATAATAGTTTTTATCATTATCTGCAACTAATATGATATTTATTAGTTTTTTTCTTCACTTGTTTATAGTGAACAAACATCACAAACGTCTTAGAAGACTGTACATTCCTTGAGAGCAAGAAAGGCTTCAAGTAATTTTCTCAAATAAGTATTGAAATAATGAATTTTGTATATAACATGGTAGCTGTTCACTTAGTTCATCAGTGAAGAATAGACTAGACTAGTGTGAGGTGTTTTCTCTGATGCATCAGGAAAAAAAAAATATTCAGAGGAAGAACAATAAGCTTCCTCTAGTTTTTATTCCTACTTACTAAGAAAAATGCCTACCAAATGACCTCTTCCAAAACATTTCTTAGGGCCTGAAATGTAACAGTCATTGTGGTTTGCGATCTGTTGTAAATGAGCAAAGGGATAGTGGGGAGGTTGGAAGGATAAAGAAGACATGGCCAGGAATGAAAGAGCAAAGGGGAGAGGGTGAAGGGGCAAACTCGGGGAAGGATGCTCAGTAGAAGCCTGAGAAATTCCTGAGGAATTGCCCAAGAATATTCTAGAAGAACAGAGTGAGTGAATTTAGGGAATAAGCTCCACAAAGAGTATACTCAAGAGTCCAGGAGCCTTATAGAGGCTTTTCCACCTGTACCCAGGAGGCAGTAGCCCATCATCTATCCTAAAACCTATGCCAGCCAGTTCCCTGGCTGACGCTGTTACACCAGCGCCTCACCATAGCCTGGCCAGTGGGAGCCGTGCCCACCATTGCCAGAGGCTTGTCAGGGCCTCTGTCCAGCTCTCCTGTATGTGCATCCCCTTGAAGACCAGATGAAGATGTTGAGAAACCCCTCAAAATAACAAGATTTTGATGTATCCCTTTAATGAAATTCTAACCAAAATATTTTAATGACTCAAACTTATACTTGTGCTGAATCAGAAGATCAGATGTTTTGCTGCAAAATTCTAGATAATTGGATTGAAGTTGAACTATCTCTGCCACGTGATCTTCCTCTGCTCATGCCTTTAGTAGTTCCTTAGTCTTCTTACTAGATAATCTGATCACCTAAATTCAAATTATGCACCAGGGCACCTAGGAGTCTAAAGGAGAGAACCTGAAAATCAAGTGGGTAGTGAGTAAAGAAGAGTCATACTTATATTTTTGGGGTCCCTGATCTGAATACTTCTTAGATGCCTGAGCTATAATAGCCCTGGTGGTTCCACAAGTAATTACAAAGAAGAGGAGTAGGCAGTATACTGAAGCACATAATGGAGTGACTGATATCTTGGTTGGGCTTAGGGAAGACATCCCAGAAGAAGCAACATTTTAGCTCAAGCAGGGAAGATGAACAGGAACTGGTTAGAAATAGCATGGGAATGTGGATGGAATCTTGTTTAGGGGATGTCCTAGACGGGTGTGAGGCCTTATTTCAAGTCATTATACACTTTTCTGTGTGTGTGTATGTGTTCAGTCATGGCCACCTCTTTGTGACCCTATGGACTATAGCTCTCTAGGCTCTTCTGTCCATGGAATTTTCCAGGCAAGAATACCGGAGTGGGCTGCCATTTCCTTCTCCAGGGGGTCATCCTGGATCCCTGACCCAGGGATCAAACCAGCATCTCTTGCATGTCTTGCAATGGCAGGCAGATTCTTTAACAATGTGTCACCTGGGAAACCCACCTATCTCCACCTTAATATATACTGTAGTCTACATGAAGGGTTGATTGTATAATGGTGCAGAAAAGGGATTCCACTCTCAACAAGAAATTGTGCACAGGATCAGGACTTTACAGTGCTCAAAACAGAAAATTAGAGGATATAGGTGCCTATCTGGATTGTTTGTGTTTATTTCTCCTGGACTTGTCAATTCGATTTCAGTATCACCTGCTCAGATGTTCTGTTCTTTACAAGTGATTACAGTGTTGTGGCATTCGAGTTCTGAAAGTTATACCACGAGTACAGTGAGTTATGAGCTGTATCTCTAATACTGAGATGCCTCTGTGCAGAGTGGTCTTAAAACTAGCCGTTATCCTTGGATGCTCTACATTCGGCCACAACAGAACCCTGAGGAGAGGCTGTTGGTCGAGGACCATAATTTCAACTCCAAGTAAAAATGACTCCAGGAACAAGGCTTTCCATCCACTAGTAGTTAGTACTGGGTTAGTAGTTTGATCAGTACAAACAAGGAAAAATATTTTGCTGTTTATTAAAAATATCTGGAAACGTGCATTTTATTTTTGATGACACTCCTAAACACTGGTCACAGAAGCTAGATCTATTTCTGCAAGAAGCAAGTAAAAAAGCACAAGTCATCCATCTCTGATTTCATTGTAATGAACCTGCAAATCTCTCTCTCTCTTGCCCCAAAGAAAGCTTTAAGTAGAAACTAGGGAGGCACTGGTTATGCGGAGGAAAATTACATTTTCCCCCTGTGTTAACAGTGAAAGTAAGGACAAGAATCCAAGAACTGTCAGACAAAGGCTACCACTCATTGGCTCCCCCTTTTCGTTATTTTGATGGTGGTAAGATTGGAATTGGGACAAAATGGAGATGTGTGGAGAGGAAGGGCATTTTTCAAAATTTACAGATTACTAGTTAAGCTGAAATGGTCTTTTGGCACTCTCTGAAGTGTGCCATTGTACGAGAAAAAAAAATCATTTGTTTTGCTTCCACTTTTGGCATTGCAAATGAATATCTCTTTAGGAAAGTTGTACATGGAGGGAGACTCACAGAATCCATTGCTCTGTTCATTCAGTGTGACAGGAATGAAAATGATTCTCCAGAAAACGAGGCAGTCGGAGTTGGATTGTATTTCTTGTTGCTTATAACCTAAATGTTTTTCCGATGACAGGATGATGGTGTCTGTTAACAAATATTTATTAAGTCCTCATTGTGTCTTTTGCTTAAAGTAACTGGACAGGAATGGAAAGGAAGGATATTGGAATAAAGACGTAGACCTAATAAGACTCGATATGGTATCAACCCATCAGTGCTTTATTCTTACTAGAGAGCACCCGTCAATGGTTTTTTTTTTTTCTTGCCCCAAGATCTGGCTTTTACAATCAGGTAGAATTTACTGTAAAAGGAAAGGCCAGAAAGACCAAAAAAAAAAAAAAAAAGTACCAGAGGAATGTAAAAATAAGATGTATATACCTGGATGTTTCCAGACAGTCCATAGAAACCATTATCACGTATGGATTATGACAGAAATCTGGACCTCCCAGTACTGGTTAAGGAGTCTTCAGATACTTTGGCAAGGCTTTCAGTTACAAATAAACATGCATAAACAACTACCCATGATGAGAACACCAAGGAATATATAACTGAATAATTACTGATTTTACAGTTAATAATTTGGCATTATAATTGATATTGGATAATAAAATTATAGGCAATGTTAAGTTCAGGCCTGCTGGTAAGTTTTTATATCTTTAGAATTATTATGGAAAAGGAGAGCACAGAACTATTAAGTAGAACTATGGAAAACCATTTCCAAAGATATTATTAACCATTACCAGACATTCTGGTTTTCAGAGAACAGAATCAGTTTATGACTGCTGTCCTGACATAAATATTAATGGATTCCCCTTTAACTCTCAACAGTATGCCACCTTGAATAAAAAATTATATCTAATAATGAATCATCATGACTTCTGTAGAAGACGACTCTGAGGCAAGATGAATAATTTTGCATTCCACCTGGGTTGTATTTATTGAGCAACCATTGTAGATTCATCCATGATGATGATGATAGTAATGATAATAATAAGAATGGCAGTCATTTTAGCAGGTAATATTTATTTTGTGATTACTATGTTCTGGGTAATACACGAGACACTTTACATAATTAACTCATTTAATTTTTACAACAACCTTACAAACACTCTTACTGCCTCTATATAGATACTTTTTTAAAAAGAAATAGAAGCACAGAGTGATAAGTAACTTACCCAAGGTCACATAGATAGTATGTGTTGAACCAGAATGTTCAACAGAAACATTTTGATTCGAGAGCCTATTTTCCTAACCATTCCTGTTATTAAGAAGCTTCCTAATGCAATAGTTATGTTAGGAAGTATTACACAAGCATATGAACTAGATAACAGGATGATTAATGAGACAAAATGAATAGTATTGTCTATTTTCCAGTGGTTTTTCCATCTGTGGAACTCAGAGTTACTGCAAGAAGTTTAAAAAAGTTATATAGAATATATAAACTAGATATATAAAATATATAAACTAGTTTATATTGTCTATAAACTAGATAATATGTTCATATGTATTTCTGCTATATTTTTGTGATTCATAATTTGTATCTTAAAAGCAGTACAGAATTCAAAGTAGTTTCTTTTCTCAATCCAAAGCGATATTTCTTAAAAACCCACTAATTTCAAGTTTCTGTGTGGCCAGAAGCAAGGAGGATACTAGAAAATCAATAAAAGCTGGAAAAATGGATTTGCTGAACAGCCTCAAAGGCCCAGGTGAGGCTGGTGAGAGCTGAACAAATGTATATATTATTCTATTTGGGGGTCTAATCCTGTCCAGATGATATATGGTTTTAGTAGCACCAGGCTTGGAATGCAGAACATCAAGAGTAGACTATGTGAGAGGCTGGTGATAACAGCACTGGAGGATTCAGCCATGGAATAATGTGTCTTCCAACCTGAACCAATGGAATCAATAAAGAGGAAAAGATAGAAGAAGAGGTTTGAAAGGTAAACATAGAGAGTACCAATTTAAGAAAAAATTAGTAAGTTGAAGGCAACTCAAGTTGGAGAAGCATCAAATTCAAGATGCGGGGTACTATGAACTGAATGTTTGTGCCCTCCTACACAAATTAATATGTTGAAACCCCAGCCTATAATGTGATGGTATTTGAAGATGGAGCATTTGAGAGGTCGTGAGGGTGGAGCCCTCATAAATAGAATTAGTGCCCTTATTATAAGAGGCATGACAGAGATGATGCTTCTCTCCACCATGCAAGAATGCTACAAGAAAGGAGCCATCTGACAACTAGGAACCCCACTGTGCTGGCACCCTGATCTCAGACTTCCCAGGCTTCAGAACTCAGAGATATAAATGAATATTATTTTAAGCCACCCAGTCTATGGTATTTTGTTACAACAGCTCAAGCTGCTTAGATCCAATGCTTAGCTCGGGGTGTCAAGTGTCTAATGTGGCATGGAGATAAACAACTGCATCTGTGTAGAAGAAGCCAGAATGATTACTTCAGAGATATATTGGGGTATTAAGTGAAGTTCTGCATGTTAATGGGCTTCCCTGGTGGCTCAGATGATAAAGAATCTGCCTGTACTAAGGGTATTAGTAGCAGTGTTAGTCACTCAGTCATGTCTGACTCTTTGCAATCCCACTGACTATATCCTGCCAGACTCCTCTGTCCATGGGATTCTCTAGGCAAGAATACTGGAGTGCCATTCCCTTCTCCAGAGGATCTTCCTGACCCAGGGATCGAACCCAGGTCTCCTGCGTTACAGGCAGATTCTTTACTGTTTGAGCTACAGGGAAGACCCTTTAAGGGTATAAGCACACAGTAAATGCTTATTGAGTGGTTGTTCAACAAATGCTACTGAGGAATGTGACATGTTGATATTAGGGTGTTAAATCATCATGGAATTTGGAGATGCAAAACTAAGTTTGAAGATAAAGAAGAAAAACATAAATAAGTAGTTGAGGACATCTAGAAGACAAAAGTGAGTCTAGCAGAACAAGCAGGAAATAGTAGACAGTGGTAGTTAGTCATAGTGACTGGGAAAGGAGAATTCAAATGTTGCTTGAAAAGTAGAATAAAGTTTTCCAAAGCACTCACAATATCCTTTGGAGGGTTGCTTCCTTCTTTTCTGCTCTTGCTTCAATTCACTTTTCCATAACTGCTTTAGGTAATGCATTCATCCTTTTACAGCCAAATTTTATGCCTGTTGAATCATATATACTAAAAGGTAAATGGTGGGAATGTTTATAATAAGTTCAAAGAATAAATAAATGAAGACATTTTTGTACATTTTTATTCCATTGCTCATTTATATTCCTCATTGTTTTGTGTATGTTTTGTGATCATTCTCCACTCTGTTTGCCATGAGACATGGAGAATGTTCTTAATTGTCGTCTTCAGAATGATGAAAGAGTTTCATATCACAGGTGTTGATGGCAGACAAATCTGTGGCTTCAGAAAAGGAAGTTCCAGTCTGAAGACAAATGAATGTTTACAAAGGCAGAATAGATATTTCAAAGGTATTGCTCTCAAATTTATAGGGGGAACAGTGCATGTCATTTCTGCTGGCCAGATTTAGGACATATGATATGAGAAATGTTTTCCATTTTGATTTCAACAGGAGCATTAATTGTTCTCTTGCCTTGTGTCTGGTGCAACAGCACAGCCCTTCTTCCCTTAATTAGATTGCGGAGGGTTCAGAAAGGGCCCAGGCCTGGTTTGAATTGTTTCCCTTGGTGACATTATTGGATTTTATGTCAGCAGCCTGGAGGCGAAACCCATCAACCAATCAGCAAGTTGATACAGCATCTCTACTATGTAGTTGGCTTTGTGTTAGGTGCTCTGCAAGCGCCCACGATTGAATTGAAAACCCAAAACCTACACATCCAAAATAATAAGGGAGCAACAAAGGCCAAACTGGGTGGAGCTGACTCTCAGTGCAGTAGAAACTCAGAGCGAGGAGAGATCAGTGTGGGCCAAAGGTTTTCAAATTATTATTACCAATGACTATCATTATAGCAGCCATGGCCAGCTTTTATTGAGCATTAAGTGCTCACCATATGCCAGGTACTGTGCAAAGTACTCTGTGTGCTGTCTCTGATTTAATCCTCACAACAGCCCTTTTAACTATTCCCACTTAAAGGAGAAAACAACATACTCTTATTATTCACATTTTATACATGCAGATACTGAATCTTAAAATGGTTATATAAATTCAACCATGGTCACAGAGTTAACAATGCCAGAATTCATGCTAGACTGCAAATTTGTCTGACCCCAAACCAGTATACATATTAGCACTATATGTACTGCCATTCTTTGTAGAAGGAAGGAAGTCCATGAAGTCAGTCTTAAAAAAATACATGTAGATTCCAAAAGGCAGCGGAGAATGAGGGAGGGCATTTCAACAGGAAGAATAACATACACACCTATCTAACCACAAGAAGGAGCATGAGGTCTGTAAGGAACAGTGGAAAATAGCATGTCCAGAGCAGAAAGTTGGTGGCATAAAGGATTGTGAAGGCTGAGTGGATCTGCTTTGCCTAGCACTATGCTGGGAGTCTGCACAAACCAAGGTGTGGAGATTGAAGTTGAGTCAGATAGAAGACAGGTGGTACTATTAAGAAATTAGAATAATATTAGATAGCAAAAACTTTATATCAAATTATGTGACCAAGAGGCTCAGGTCCACAAGAATCAGAGTAACAGAACAAGAATAGGTAGAGTGGGTCATGCATTCATTCACACTCTCCCTTCATTCACCCACAGGGTTGTACCCACAGCATTCAAAACATTACATAAGGTACTGTGGAAATTAAGGAGATGATAAATGCAGGCTTTCTTCCCTGAAGCAGTTTGCAGTCTAAACAGGGGTGTCTTGAGCTGGAGTTGTTAAAATGTATAAGAATCAGGAGGAAATGGAATGGGAGAAGTTCTTTTTTTTAATAGAAATATTTATTTATTTGGCTGCATTGGGTCTTAGTTGTGACACACAGGATCCTGGTTGGGGAGTGTGGGATCTTCTGTTCTGGCTCAAGCGCTCTTCATTGCAGTACTCGGGCTTAGTAGCCTGATTCCATTTGGGATCTTAATACTTTCCTGACCAGGGATTCAACCTGTGTCCCCTGCATTGAAAGGCAGATTCTTAACCACTGAACCACCAAGGAAGTCCCAGGTGGGAAAAGAACTTTGAAGGAAGACTAACACATTCTGAGTGGACTGACGGCTCAGTCAGAGGCATAATTTATTCATTAATTGATTTAATAACTATTTCTGAGCACACACCTCATACCACATGTTGGGGAAAATACAGAGTTCTCATTAAACTTCAGTTCAGTCGCTTAGTTGTGTCCGACTCTCTGCGACCCCATGGACTGCAGCATGCCAGGCCTCCCTGCCCATCACCAACTCCCAGAGTTTACCCAAACTCATGTCCATTGAGTCGGTGATGCCATTCAACCATCTCATCCTCTGTTCATCCCCTTCTCCTCCCGCCTTCATTCCCTCCCAGCATCAGGGTCTTTTCATGTGAATCAGCTCTTCGCATCAGGTGGCCAAAGTATTGGAGTTTCAGCTTCAATATCAGTCTTTCAAATGAACAGTCAGGACTGATCTCCTTTAGGATGGACTGGTTGGATCTCCTAACCCTAATTGTTTTTGTTTTTTTTTTCCTAATAGTTAAACTTAGATATGGATAAAGGATAGACTTTAATAAGATGACCTCACAGACAAGTGTAAGGTCAGAGCATGCCTCCCTGAGGAAATGAGTTGAAATTGAGGTTCTCCTGGGAAATAGCCCCTTCCTCAGGAACTTGCAAAATCATCTCATTAACATAACAAAGGATATTTGTCACTGTTCTCAATTAGGAAATCCCAAGGATTTTAGGAACTCTGTGCCAGAAACCGGAAGGGAGACCAAATATATATTTCTTATAAAAAATCATAGCATCCCAGGACTTTTTGTTCACTTGCTACAGCACACCATCGTAACTCCGCGCCTCCATGACACGCTTCACCTCTGCACCATGGCTTATACAGCTATGAATACAAGCTGTGTGCAACAGCCAAACTCAGAAACAATGATAGTGGAAAACAGAGGAGGAATTCCATGGGGCAAAAGCAGTGAGACTTGGCTCCAGAGTCTGGAAACTGCAGGCAGTGTGGGAGAAAAAGCTTCCTTCTCCTCCTGGAAGTGAGAAGCCATGCAAGGGCGAGTGACTAGTGAGGACCAAGACCAGATCAGAGGTAAAGGGGGAATGAATGAATAGAAATGCAGAAAAACAGCAAATATTACTCTCTTCAGGACTTCAGAGATAAAAGGGTTGGGTACAATAGAATGTTGATTTTTTAAATTAGCTTAAGGTTTGAGAGATGCAAGAGTAAATTAAACACATTTATAACTAGATAAGGAAAAGGCTAGAAAAAAAGGGGACTGATCCCTGTGACCAAAGACCAGTGGTGAAAGCATTTTCTCTAGAAAGAACAGATGTGTCTTCCACTAACATCAAAGGGGAGGAGTACAGATGAAGATACACATTTTTGAAGTGAAAAATCAAGAATCTTTATCTTCTAGATATATTTCTACTATTGATTTCCCAAAACTATGCTTCATGGACACTGTGCTTTGTTACATATCACTCTACTAGGAACAATAAACAAATCATCTTTTATTTTTATTATTTTTAATTTTTATTAGTTGGAGGCTAATTACTTTACAACATTGCAGTGGTTCTTGTCACACATTGACATGAATCAGCCATGGATTTACATGTATTCCCCATCCCGATCCCCGCTCCCACCTCCCTCTCCACCCGATTCCTCTGGGTCTTCCCAGTGCACCAGGCCCGAGCACTTGTCTCATGCATCCCACCTGGGCTGGTGATCTTTTTCACCCTAGATAATATACATATTTTGATGCTGTTCTCTCGAAACATCCCACCCTCGCCTTCTCCCACAGAGTCCAAAATTCTGTTCTGTACATCTGTGTCTCTTTTTCTGTTTTGCATATAGGGTTATCATTACCATCTTTCTAAATTCCATATATAACAAATCATCTTTAAAGAGATTATACAATGAAATACAAACAAACACCAAAATGGACTTTTTTCTCATGTTGAGATATTGTTCCATCAAATATCCCTTCTTGCCTCTAAATATTCTCCTCCTTCAGCATATAAAGGCCTTCTATCCAAATAAATAAGTCATCTAAAGCTGTGTGCTCTCCTTTCCTCCTTTTCAGAGAAAACCATCTCACTGGCTCATCTTCCACCCATTCTTCAACCTACTGCAATTTGATTTCCATGCTCAACATCCCCAGGAAATTGTTCTCATGTGAGGTCAGTCATGACCTCCATTCAAGGACACATTCAAGGACTAATCCTCTTGTATCTCACTCTGGCCTTGACCCCATTCTCTCCCTAAGCTTATTCTCCAGTCTTTCTGATGGATCCACCTCCATCTCTTCCACATGCTCTTGTCCCGTCTTCTCAACAAAAGCCAGTGTCCCAGGAGTCCTGTTGTAGCTGCAATCTGGAACATTTTGCATATATTATGAGCATAATTGAAATGAAGCAAGCTTGAAGAAGAGACTGAAATGGTCAGGAAATAAACGCTAACGAAGAGATGATGAAGAGAGGGCCGTGCTGGAATGGTGACAGTCCTGAGACCTTTTAATGAAATAAAGTAGATTTAAGCTGAATAGAGACTTGGAAAGCAGGCTAATTTGCAGGGTCCCTGTGTGACTGAACAAGACTGTGGACAAGGCCATAGATCCTCAGGTCTGCCCAGGTTGGATCAGAAGATCTGATCAGGTTTCTCGGCACACTCAGGGTTTTGCCACAAGTAGTCAGTAGGACTCTAAACTCCCTCTGAGAGTGGACCTTTTTCAGATGATGAACTTTCAAGAATATGATGAAAGTTACGTTCTGTCTTCCTAGGGAAACTCATAGATAGCCATAGACATGAATTCAAGAAGTTCACAGATCCTTACCCTCAATTATGGAAAGGGACTTCTCTGGTGATCCATTGGCTAAGACTATGTGTTCCCAATGCAGGGAGCCCGGGTTCAAACCCTGGTCAGGGAACTAGATCCCACATGCTGCAACTAAAAAATAAGAAGTCTTGTATGCCTAAGACTAAGACCTGGTGCAGTTAAATAAATACTTCCCTCATAGCTCAGTTGGTAAAGAATCTGCCTGCAATGGCAGAGACCCTGGTTCAATTCCTGGGTCGGGAAGATCTGCTGGAGAAGGGATAAGCTACCCACTCCAGTATTCTTGGGCTTCCCTTGTGGGAAGACCTGGGCTTGATCCCTGAGTTGGGAAGATCCCCTGAAGAAGGGAAAGGCTTCCCACTCCAGCATTCTGGCCTGGAGAATTCCTTGGGCTATGTAGTCCATGGGATCACAAAGAGTCAGACACGACGGAGTGACTTTCACTACTCATTTAAAATTTAAAAATCAATTATGGAAAGCACCAAGCTTTGCAAACAAGTAAGAACAGCCCACCCACTAACCTATTCATTTGTACTTTGGCCAGAAGCCTTCACTAAGTAAATCAGTATAGTTCTTAATAATCATGTTTCAGAAAAACTGAACTTGATTCTTTTTTATTTTTTCCAAACACTATCCTATTCAGTTTCTCTACACTTACTGCTAAAAAGAAAGCACAGTGATTGTTCTACAGCCATATGTTTGCCTTTTTTGTCTGAAATTTGTACATGTGACAGCATCAATTCATGGTAGTTCATCCAGGTTCTTTCTTGCAACCAAATACATTTGGAAGACTCTCAATGTGAGACTGAAATACTGTTTTATTATCCAAGAGGGGAAAAACACATCTTGAATTTTGTCAACAGCAGGTTACTATAGATTTTTCTCACTTAGCAGAGAATGCCTTGGTGCAATACTTAGAAGTCATTGTCTTTATTAAAACATTCCCTTAACACTCATATCTTCTGCAAAAGTGGTCTGATAATGATGTGAGCTTACTTCTGTTCCTATGGTATATATTCATCTAACCCATTCAAAGATTTTTTTGAGTACTCAGCAAAATACTCAGTTCTATGCTAGATCTAGAGAACTGGTAAGATGAATAAGACAAAGTCTTAGTTAAAAGTCTTATTTCAAAGGCCTGAGTCATTTGGCAGAGATAGACATGTCAATAGATTAAAGATGTGGTATAATAATCAGTGATCCTCAACCCTGACTTCATAATAGGATCCCCAGAGAGACCTCCCCAGAAATGATGATTCTGGTCTCTGACCAAGAGATACTGGTTTAATTGTTCTGAGATAGTGCCGGGACAACAGCATTTTTTAACAGCACCCAGGTAAATGTAATAGCATCTGTGATGAGGAAAGTATAGAGTACTGTGGAAACATTTAGGGATTATATAGGACCTCAATGGTATGTCTGAATTGATTCACTTGGTGAAAAAGGAATATCTAATTGAAATAAGGGAGAAGCCTGTCCCAAACAGATACATCAGTAACCTGCAAAGACATGAAAGTCAGAGGGTACAGGATGGGTTTATTTATTCCTTCACTCACCAAATACTTACTGAGCACCTTTCTTAGAGCAGACACTATCCAAAGGCCCCAAGAGCTAGGTCATAGTAACCAGAGTAATAACCCCAGCGCTTGTAAAATATAGTATGATGGAATTGACTCAGTGGACAAGCATCTGAGAGAATTCCAGGAGATGGTGAAGGACAGGGAAGCCTGGTGTGCTGCAGTCCATGGGATCTCAAAGAGTTGGACACAATTTAGTGACTAAACAACAATAAACAATGATAGAAATATTAACATCATACTATTAATTGTAGAAATGATTGTTAAATTACAATTCTGAGAAATACTGTAAAGCAGGAACTATGAAGGTAGGCCCCACTCACTCTGGAGAAGCCAGGAAGGTTTACCTGAAGAATTGTTATTTAGGCTGAAATTTGAAGGATGAGCAAGATATAGTCAGCAGAAGTAAGAATTCAATGCAAAAAAATCTGCTGGCAGAATAGCTGTGAAAAGCCCTGATATAAACGCAGGGTCATTGAGTGGTCAAACACAGTGAGTTAGGGGAGAGTGATTGGGGACTGTGAAGAAGAAGAAGATTTCCTCCATGTGGCCAGACCACCCAGAACTTTGCGGACCATGCTCCTGAGCGCATCACACCCTTTCTATTCCTGTACACCATCAGCAACCCACTGGTTTGTATTTCTTGGAGATTATCAAAACGTCTACACAAAGGATCTCAAAGTCCTGAAGAAGTCCTGTCTCTTCATTAATGTCCAGAGATGCTAACTGACTTGTCCAAGTTTGCATCATTTAAAATCAATCTGAAGAGCTAAGTTTAGAACCCAAGTCTGGTGACTCCAAACCTGAGCCCCCTTCCATCACATCACAGAAAATATTTTATGAAATGTTGTGTTTTATGCAGCTAAGATTGTGCTGATATGTCTAGAATCGCTTGTCTAAGTTTTATGACAGTACAAAGATGTCAGGAGCACTTGGTGGTTTGTTATTTGTTTTTGTAAGAATAAGAAAATCAAAAGATGGAAGGGCAGACTTTTCAGGCCACACAGTGGTAGCTAGGGAGAACTGTCTAGATGACAGGAAACTATGAAGATAGATCTTTGTTTAGAACCAGAGGGACATTATTTACTCAATAAATGCGTCCAAGAGTAAATGAAACCTACACTCTCTAGGATGAAATGTGAAGAAAAGAGAGGCTTCTCACTACCCGCATTCTACTGATGTGAAAAAAAGAGCTCTTGTTTGTCAAACAGAAGTTCCAAGGAACCTGTGGGAACTCAGAGAAAGCAGCCAACATATCTGGGAGTTCTTTGCCCTGCTCAAAGCCCTCACGCTTCGTGTATCCAGCCAGGAAGAAAGCTGTGTCTGCTAAAGTTGCCTCCACATGTAGAGCATGCTAACTGACCACCATTTTGCTGGTGGGACCACTTCCCTCCAGTGACACCCCCAGGAATCTACAGAGTACCTGCCTGAGTGGAAAAGATTCATGGTAGAGAAGAGACATATAGCAAGTTATCCTTTTTGGCACTTTTCCTCCAGACTGGATAGACTAAAGCAGCTATCACCACAAAATGATTCAGAGAGAAATGTTCCCTAATGATAGGAACTTGGGACACAAACTATGTATTTAAATAAGCAAACCACTAACTAGTTAGAACCAAATGCCAGGAAATGTAACATCTGATGACTTGCTAGAAATGTCAATTATTTCATATATCTCTCAATCTGTATCCTGAATTTACAATAATATAATACATACATATTTCAGAGAATAGAAGCCAGATTGTTTGAACTTGGGTAAGCCTTTCAATTGCTTGAATACATTCAAGGTTTTTATAAATTCATGATTATCTCATTAGGTCAGTATCGTTAGGAAACAAAATATCCAAAAAAGTGAATTTCTAGATCACTAAAAGCAAAAACTTGAAATGTCAAAGTATATATTCCCCTATTTTCACATTTACCATCCTTTGTATATTTCTCCTTCTTTTTACCCTGTGCCTCAAGGCAGACTCCCCACGGCTCTTTGTTTCTTAGACCCTTTATCCCATCTGTCTTCTGGTTTGATAGATTCCACCTCCTCAAAGTTCACGTATCTAGTTTTGATTCCTATTTTCCCTTCCCACTCTTGGTGTCAGAGTTTACATATCCCCTGAATTATTGCAAAGTGTTTTGAACTCTTTACAGGGTTGTCTGCTTCCAACTCAACATTAACTCTATTGTCAGATGAGGTGGCATCTTCCAATGACAATCCAGCACCTGGGGCCAGGCTTACTATGCTTGGTGAATTTCCAACATTATGGAATCCACCTTCCTAAGGTAGAAGTCCGAAATCAACCTCTCTGGGGCTTGGTAGCAAGGGCACAGGCATGAGCCCTGGACTCTGTGAATTAGGTTCACCCGTGCTATACTTGGATTCCAAAGCGGGTGATGGAAGAAGAGATTCTGTGTGAATTCCATTTCTCTAGTAGATATTGTGGCCAAAAAATCTGTGTCTTCCAGTGGCAGCAGCAACTCATGTGGTCATCTCCTGGGGAGCCAGTTTTGTGTGTGATGCAGAGTGTCATTCTTCAAAGTACTCTTGAGCCCATTTCTTCACCTCTCCGGGGTCCCAGGCATCATCAGTATCCTGTCAGTATCCTGCCAGGACTCACTGCCCAGGTGCCCCAAGCCTGGCTGCACATTGGGATACAGGTCTGAGGGCCTTGCAGCAAACCACCCATGCAGGGCTTGTTGTGTTTTCAATTTCTACAGTGGTATTTTTACAGAATTCTAAAGAGAGCTCCCAAAGAGTTCATTTGAGCATCTGCAAAGATTTCAGTCTGAAATTATTTGAGTTGAATGATTCTACCATTGGGATTTCAGTATGTTTTCTCCTTTTCATTCCCTGTTCCTTTTAAGTTGAGTGACATGGGCAGAGCAGTTTCCTCTCTAAACTGCTGGTGGCACAGGGATTTCATAGATCACCTCATTCAGATTCTCCTATAGGGACTAGTTTCAAAGCGCTGACCCTAGTTGACAATCACATTCACTGGCCATCTGAGTCTGTCTACCTCCCTGAAGTAGCTGCATCCTACTGATGCTGTGCTAAATACTGATCCTCAAGAAAGAACATTGTGTTCCAGGTCCTAGATCATTTGGGAGAAATGATCAGAATGGCAACCTTGGGACAAAGTCAGTGTTGCAGAAGTTTTCTTTTGCTACAAAAAGTAGATTATTCTGTCTGTGTTTTACATAACAGTGGGATGCTATGCTACAGTGGAATGCAGAGGTAAGAAAAGCACTGTCTTAGGGTGTCTATAGCTTAATTTAGCTTTCATCCATGGAAGTTCAGTGGCTCATCTCTGATACCAGGATTTGAATTAGAAGATTCAAGTGTCCAACTTCAATTTGGTTTCTAAAACATGTAGTTAAAACACCTTAATGCTGCAATAATAAATGAATCTTTAAGTATGTCCTTCAAGCATAGCTCTTGGGAGATTCATTTCATATTCCAGAGATTGCTTAGCTACAGTGTACAATAAACAGTGCTCCTCCTGTTTATAACAGCCAGGACATGGAAGCAACCTAGATGCCCATCAGCAGATGAATGGATAAGGAAGCTGTGGTACATATACACCATGGAATATTACTCAGCCGTTAAAAAGAATTCATTTGAACCAGTCCTAATGAGATGGATGAAACTGGAGCCCCTTATACAGAGTGAAGTAAGCCAGAAAGATAAAGAACATTACAGCATACTAACACATATATATGGAATTTAGAAAGATGGTAATGACAACCCTATATGCAAAATAGAAAAAGAGACACAGAAGTACAGAACAGACTTTTGAACTCTGTGGGAGAAGGTGAGGGTGGGATGTTTCGAAAGAACAACATGTATATTATCTATGGTGAAACAGATCACCAGCCCAGGTGGGATGCATGAGACAAGTGCTCGGGCCTGGTGCACTGGGAAGACCCAGAGGAGTCGGGTGGAGAGGGAGGTGGGAGGGGGGATCGGGATGGGGAATACGTGTAAATCTATGGCTGATTCATATCAATGTATGACAAAACCCACTGAAAAAATAAATAAACAAATAAAGGAAAAAAAATTAAAAAAAAATCTCACTGAAACTTTAAAAAAAAAAAAAGTAAAAAAAAAATAAAATAAACAGTGCTCCTCTTGGGATACGAGGATGCTTTGACCCTCAATTAGATATGCCTTTGATTTTTTTTTTTTTTAATTAATGGTGCAGATTTGTGCTGTAAGACATCCTTGTTTTTTGTTGTTGTTTAGTCACTGAGTCATGTCCAACTCTTTGTGATCTCTTGGACTGTAGCCTCTGTCCTTGGAATTGTCCAGGCAAGAATACTGGAGCGGGTTGCCATTTCCTTCTTCAGGGTATCTTCCCAACCCAGGGATCGAACTTGTGTCTCCTGCATCTCCTTCAGTGGCAGACAGTTTCTTTAACACTAAGCCCCAGGGAGGCTTGAGGCATCCGTGCTTCCAGTGATATGTAGCTGGCTAGGTTTAGACTGATCCTATGCTATGGGTTACAAGACAGAATTTTGATTGGAAGAATCACAAACAGGATCACATGCATGCCTTTAATTCTATTAGTATATTGAGTCTGCTGCAAATATTTAAATACCAAGACATTTCACATAAAAGAATATGTATCTGATTTTTTTTTTTGAATGATCTAAAAAAAAATCAGAAAGCTTAAGATCCATCATGTCTCATGCCAGCTGGGTCTGAGGATGGCTGCCTCCTTCAGAGGACCAGCTACTTTCACTTATACTGAGGTCCCCAGCCTGCCCTTCCCTTTCATATCTAACTGTCTGGTGTTGGAAAGGATTTGGGTTTGCAATCCCTGCTTACAGGCTGTTTTATTTATTAAACATGGAAAGAAATTGGCCTTAATTAAATTACTTCCATCCAGTGGTCCTTTCTGATGGAAGAGGCACAGATTTCCCAGTTATTTTCACCAGAAATGCATTTTATACTCTTAATGGGATTAAGCCCTATGGTTGTGAATGAGTAAGTCTATTAGGTTTGGCAAGAGTATCTGTCTCTATCAAAGACATTCCTGTAACTCAACTAATTTTTGACACTCAGAAAATAGAGTACTTCAAATGATTAAAATAATTAGTGAAATTCTTCATCTTAAGATTCTGTGGGCTCTCAGGATTTCTAAAGTCCTCTCTACTGTGAGCTAATCCACCCATGTTAGCCTCCACTCCTTTGGCCGTGTCATCCCTCCAAGCAGGACAGTCTCCTCAGGCCCTCTAAATATTCAGAGTCTTTCCTTTAAGACTCAGTTTAATTCTCAGCTTCTGCCCTGGCTAAGGGAACAACATGATTCAATTTGTCTGTGACAATCCCAGAGGAATTATTAACAGCATTTCTATTGTTCTCAAAAGTGTCCATGTTTGAGTCCTACCCCTGGCAACCTCAGTCCATAGTGATACCTGTGTTTGTGACAATCATAACAAGAAGAGCCCATGTTCTAGTGTTTAGCAATTACAATTTTCTTATTACATAGCAGATTCTTTTAGTAGAAAGATTTCTTTTTATCAACATCAAATATAATGGGCAAGAATAAGAATACACAGAAAAGCTATACAAAAAAGATCTTAATGACCCAGATAACCACGATAGTGTGATCACTCACCTAGAGCCAGAAATCCTGGAGTGCAAAGTCAAGTGAGCATTAGGAAGCATCACTATGAACAAAGCTAGTGGAGGTGATGGAATTCCAACTGAGTTATTTCAAATCGCAAAAGATGATGCTGTGAAAGTGCTGCACTCAATATACCAGCAAATTTGGAAAACTCAACAGTGGCCACAGCACTGGAAAAAGCCAGCTTTCATTTCAACTCCAAAGAAAGGCAATGTCAAAGAATGTTCAAACTACTGCACAATTGCACCCATCTCACACACTAGCAAAGAAATGCTCAAAATTCTCCAAGCTAGGCTTTAATAGTACGTGAATCGAAAACTTCCAGATGTTCAAGCTGGATTTAGAAAAGGCAGAGGATCTAGAGATCAAATTACCGCCATCGGTTGGATCATCAAAAAAGCAAGAGAGTTCCAGAAAAACATCTACTTCTGCTTTATTGACTATGCCAAAGTCTTTGACTGTGTGGATCACAACAAACTGTGGAAAATTCTTCAAGAGATGGGAATACCAGACCACCTGACTTGCCTCCTGAGAAATCTGTATGCAGGTCAAGAAGCGTCAGTTAGAACAGGACATGAAACAACAGACTGGTTCCAAATCGGGAAATGAGCACATCAAGGCTGTATATTGTCACCTTGCATATTTAACTTATATGCAGAGTACATCATAAGAGACCCTGAACTGAATGAAGCACAAGCTGGAATCAAGATAGCTGGGAGAAATATCAATAACCTCAGATATGCGGATGACACCACAGAAAGCAAAGAAGAACTTTCTGCCTTATGGCAGAAAGCAAAGAAGAACTAAAGAGCCTCTTGATGAAAGTGAAAGAGGAGAGTGAAAAAGTTGGCTTAAAGCTCAACATTCAGAAAACTAAGATTATGGCATCTGGTCCTATCACTTCATGGCAAACAGATGGGGAAACAATGGAAACAGTGACAGACTTTATTTTTCTGGGCTCCAAAATCACTGCAGAGGGTGACTGCAGCCATGAAATTAAAAGACACTTGCCCCTGGAAGAAAAGCTATGACCAACCTAGACAGCATATTAAAAAGCAGAGACATTATTTTGCCAACAAAGGTCCACCTAGTCAAAACTATGGTTTTTCCAGTAGTCATGTATGGATGTGAGAGTTGGACTACAAAGAAAGCTGAGCGCCAAAGAATTGATGCTTTTGAACTGTGGTGTTGGAGATGACTCTTGAGAGTCTCTTGGACAGCAAGGAGATGCAACCAGTCTATCTTAGTAGGTAAATCAGTCCTGAATATTCATTGGAAGGACTGATGCTGAAGCTGAAATTCCCAACACTTTGGCCACCTGAAACGAAGAACTAACTCATTTGAAAAGACCCTGATTCTGGGAAAGATTGAAGGCGGGAGGAGAAGGGGACGACAGAGGATGAGATGGTTGGATGGCATCACCAACTCAATGGACATGAGTTTTAGTAAACTCCAGGAGTTGGTTAAGGACAGGAAGACCTGGCGTGCTGCAGTCCGTGAGGTTGTAAAGAGTCAGACACAATTGAGTGACTGAACTGAACTGAACTGAACTGAATATTCTATTGTTTTTATATGCCATATCTGCTTTATCTGTTCCTCTGTTGATGGACACAGGTTATTTTCTTAACTTGGTATTATAAATAATGCTGCTATGAGCATTGGGGTACATGTGTCTTTCTGAATTAGTGTTTTTGTTTTTTCAGATATACACACAGGAGTCAAATTGCTGGGTCATATGGTAGTTCTATTTTTAGAGAGTAGGTTTACTTTTGCCTGATTTTTTTCTTGCTTCTAAGTTAGTCTTGACTAATTGTTTCTTTTACCAAGTTCAAAGTGCACATTCCCAGACTAAGCATGGGCTGCTATATAATTAGTGAAAACATATGACACAGAAGTCAATCCTGAGAAACAGTTCTCTCAATGTCTATGAAAACATCTTCCAGATGAGTGTTCACAGCAAGTGCTTGAATATATGAGAAGATTAATGATTCTGTGTAAAATTATCTTAAAGTTTCCTTTATATTATTTAGACTGGATTTCTTGATAACAATAGATTGTGCTAATACCTATTTTAGGTAGTAAATCTCATGACTACTTATTCGGGTTGACTTTAGATAGTTTCTTTTATTTTTTGATAGTATTTTTTGTTTTGTTTTTAGGAGAAGCATAGCCTCAAAGATTAGAAATCTCTAGATTTTTCTAGAAATTTCTGAGGCTTCAACATTTTTTCAAAGGAAAAAGTTAACATGTATTCTGAAAAGAAATTCTAAATCAGGACTGAAGATAATAGAATGGAGATATAGAATGTAATAGCTGGACGAGATATGAGATCATGTAATATAAATCTTTGATTTTTAAAGGGTGAATAATGAAGGCTACAAGGCTAAGTTTACTATTTGGAGCTTGCCCACAGGGAATTCGTTAGGCAATGAGGAAGGATAAGAGGCTATAGCCACAGTCATCTGGGGCTTCCCATGTGGCTCACGTGGTAAAGAATCCATCTGCCAATGTAGGAGTCACAGGAGACTCAGGTTCGATCCCTGGGTCAGGAAGATCTCCTGAAGGAGGAAATGCAACCCACTCCAGTATTCTTGCCTGGGGAATCCCAGGGACAGAGCAGCCTTGAGGGCTGCAGTCCATTGGATCACTGAGAGTGAGACACGACTGAGCATTCACACACAGCCACAGTCACAAAAGAGGTGAAA
Source organism: Dama dama (assembly GCF_033118175.1). NCBI lineage: Eukaryota > Metazoa > Chordata > Mammalia > Artiodactyla > Cervidae > Dama > Dama dama. Next base: position 83,470,980 of record NC_083698.1, on the reverse strand, counting down.
AATGGAAGGAACTTTCAAACTTGTAGTAACTACGCAGGTACCGCACATATTTAGTAAGCAACTGGAGTGCTTCTCTCAATATGAAAAAGTTGACCCATCAGCTGTCTCAATGATATATTAACTAAGCCAACAGGAAAAATTTAAAGAGCAAAGGTAAGATGTAAAGAGTTACCATGAAGCTGTCAGACCAAGAGAGTGTTACTACAAGAGATGAAAATCAAGGACTAGTCTTTTATAAAAGCATGGATAGGGGACTGGCAGATGGCTGCCTTGGATCCTTTAGATATGGAGCAAAGCTTGACATTGAAAGAGATTGAATTGACCATTAAAAGACAAAATTTATTTACATCCAAAGTTTAGAATGATGCTCCAAGTAGCATGAAAATCAGATGCAGAGACTTGAAGGTGTAAGAGACCATGGGTTCTATTCTCAGTTTTTAAAGGAATCTCCACAGTGTTCTCCATAGTGGCTGTACCAGTTTGCATTGCCACCAACAGTGTAAGAGGGTTCCCTTTTCTCCACACCCTCTCCAGAATTTATTGTTAGTAGACTTTTTGATGATGGCCATTCTGACAGGCAAGAGATGACACCTTATTGTGGTTTTGATTTACATTTCTTGAATAATGAGTGATGTTGAACATCTTTTCATTGACCCAGCAATCCCACTGCTGGGCATATACCCCAAGGAAACCAGAATTGAAAGAGACACACATACCCCAAAATTCATTGTAGCACTATTTACAATAGCTAGAACATGGAAGCAACCTAGGTGTCCATCAGCAGATGAATGGATAAGGAAGTTGTGGTACATATACACAATAGAATATTCAGTTCAGTTCAGTTCAGTCGCTCAGTCTTGTCCGACTCTTTGCTACCCCATGAATTGCAGCACGCCAGGCCTCCCCGTCCATCACCAAATCCTGGAGTTTACTCAAACTCATGCCCATCGAGTCGGTGATGCCATCCAAGAGTCTCATCCTCTGTCGTCCCCTTCTCCTCCTGCCATCCCTCCCAGCATCAGGGTCTTTTCCAATAAGTCAACTCTTCTCATGAGGTGGCCAAAGTATTGGCGTTTCACCTTCAGCACCAGTCCTTCCAATGAACACCCAGGACTGATCTCCTTTAGGATGGACTGGTTGGATCGCCTTGCAGTCCAATGGACTCTCAAGAGTCTTCTCCAACACCACAATTCAAAAGCATTAATTCTTCGGTGGTCAGCTTTCCTCACAGTTCAACTCTCACATCCATACATGACCACTGGAAAAACCATAGCCTTGACCAGACAGACCTTTGTTGGCAAAGTAATGTCTCTGCTTTTTATTTTTATTTATTTTATTTTGTTTTGTTTTTTTTTTTTTTTTTGTCTCTGCTTTTTAATATGCTATCTAGGTTGGTCATAACTGTCCTTCCAAGGAGTAAGTGTCTTTTAATTTCATGGCTGCAATCACCATCTGCAGTGATTTTGGAGCCCCAGAAAATAAAGTCTGACATGGTTTCCACTGTCTCCCCATCTATTTCCCATGAAGTGACAGGACCAGATGCCATGATCTCAGTTTTCTGAATGTTGAGCTTTAAGCCAACTTTTTCACTCTCCTCTTTCACTTTCATCAAGAGGCTTTTTAGTTCATCTTCACTTTCTGCCATAAGGGTGGTGTCATCTGCATATCCGAGGTAATTGATATTTCTCCCGGCAATAGAATATTACTCAGCTATAAAAAGGAATGCATTTGACCCAGGTGTAATGAGGTGGATGAAACTGGAACCTATTATACAGAGAGATGTAGATCAGAAAGAGAAAGACAAATACTGTATATTAACACATATTTATGGAATTTAGAAAGACTATAACAATGATCCTGCATGCAGGGCAGCAAAGGAGATACAGATGTAAAAAATGGACTTTTGGACTCAGTGGGAGAAGGTGAGGGTGGGACGATTTCAGAGAATAGCATTGAAACATGTATATTACCATATGTAAAACAGATGACCAGTGCTAGTTTGATGCATGAAGCAGGGCAACCAAAGCCCATGCTCTGGGACAACCCAGAGGGATGGGGTAAGGAGGGAGGTGGGAGGGGGTTTCAGGATGGGGGGACACTGTGCACCCATGACTGATTCATGTCTATGTATGGCAAAAACCATCACAATATTGTAAGGTAATTATCTTCCAATTAAAATAGATAAGTTAATTTAAAAAAGAAAGGGAAATATGGGTTTTATGGGGGGAGAAGAGACTGCAGATAATTTGTTAGGAAACTGCATTACAGAAAAACATCAAAGATGAAACAGGCCAGTGCAGAAAGATGAGGCTGAAAACACAGACACACATTCTATTCTGTAAGGCCTTTCAAATTATGTATGGATATTGGACATTTTTTTCCATAGTGAAGAGGCACTGATATGTCCGAACAGGAGAAAAATGTGGTCAGATTCCTTTGGGAAGAGCTCTTTGGTGTCATTGTGGAGGATGTATCATTGGAGAAGGTGTTAGGAATGGAGACATAGACCAGTTATGAGGCCAGTAATAGTAAGGAAAGGCGAGTCTGAACAAAGAGCAGTGGTCATAGAGATGAGGAAGACATGAGATTTGAGAGCATTGCAGGGATAAAGAGAAGAGGCTCCATGATGGACGAAGTGGGGAGTAGGGATGAGAGGACAGAATTGACATAATGTCCAGATCCCTGGTTAATGGGGACTGGGAGCCTTCTTGATGCCATGACAAAGTGACCGTATATTCTAGTTTGTTTGGGACTCTCCTAGTTTTAGTACTGAAAGTCTCATGTCACAGAAGACTCTCCGTCCTGGGAAAACTGGTACCATTTGTCACCTTAGTTATGAGCCTGATACGCTGGCCCCTCAGGTCACCACACAGACATCTTCATGGCCACTAAACTGCCACTCTGCCCTCAATCTCTGCCAAGTTTTCTAAATTAACGTATTTGTATCACACTCACAGTTCCTGATCCAGGAATGGATTACTCATCTGGGCAGGAGAGCTGCCTCGACTCATGGACGAATTGGCCAGGGTGCTCTGTAGACCCTCCTTTCGGTGGCTGCACCCTGTTCCCCACATTCCCAATAGGAAACAAGACAGGATACTCAGAAGTGACTCTGGCCCCTGTGTCTTTTGGGAGCCTCAGTCTTGGAGCCCTGCGCTCTGTACCTTCCTCTCTGTGTATGTGGGTGCTCAGTTTCTCGGTCATGTCTGACTCTCTGTGACCCCATGGATTATAGCCTGCCAGGCTCCTCTGCCCATGGGATTGTCCAGGCAAGATACTGGAGGGGGTTGCCAATCCTCCTTCAGGGGATCTTCCCAACCAAGGACCAAACCCACGTCTCCTGCATTGGCACATGGATTCTTTACCTCTGCCCAATTATGGTACCCAAATTATGCTGTCTGTGGGAGGTCAGACTAGTGGTGACTTGGGGGCGGGGGAAGCACCAGCTCTGGAATCACACAGATCTGGATCTGAACTTCATATGAGCGACCTCAAGCAATTTACTTAACCTCTGGGAGCCTCCTCATCTGTAACAATGAGACTATTGTTGGAAATCAAAGGCATGACAAAATACAAAATACCATCAGTATTTTGATTTCTTTTTCCTTGGTCTTTATAATTTCAGATGATGTCTCCTTTCCCTGAGGAGAGAGTCTGAGGTTCAGTTCCGACTGTCAGCCTTGGTACTTCCTGGTCAAGCTTCTCTATTTTCCCAGCAGACTCTGATGAAATCACTGAGTGGCTGATGTTGAATCTGCCAAAGAGGTAACATCCCTGTAGGACTAAAAAAAAGAATGAAAAGCCTGGAGGAAATACGTTAGGCGTTTCCAGTACTATTAGGTCACACTGACTCCACATGTGATTTTCTGGATGTCTACTTATAGTCACACATAGGCATTCACACATGTTTAATATGGAGAACATTTCCTTTCTAGAAAACTTGAGCACTTCTAATTCTTAAGTAATGATTTATGAATAGTCCTTTTTTCTTTGGAGAAATCAGTGACACAATAATAACTAATGCTTAGTATCCAGACAAATGCATATTTTGAAGTATAGAAGAACTGATTTGTGAAGTTGAAAGTAACTTACACCTTAGAAAACACCATTTATGTCCTTTTTACCATTTATGCAGCCAAGAAGGAGAAAAGTAGACATATTCATATGTGCAATCTAAATATCTGTGAAGGACAATTTCAACAGTTTTATAAGAAATGTGATTTTATGCTCAAAGACATAGGAAAATGCCATCCTGATTGTCAACAAGGCAAAAGTCATTGCTATTAACTGTATATCAGTAAGTGAGATGTCAATATTGAACCGGATTCTAGCATGGAGGCATTCTAGAAAGGGAGACAGTTGAGTAGGCCTGAGTTCATGACAGTATCCAAAAGCTACTTTAGCGCAAGGGTGTCAACTTGAAGGAAGGTACTTGGAGAAGGGAACCTGTTGAATATATTATCAATTATTTTGAATAAATACGTGGAGGACACTATCATTAAATATGTTTATAGCATGCATATGATATATGGCCCAAGTCATGACAATTTAAAATATGTGTAAAAATCTAACAAGATGGAAATTAGTGGGGAAAATTTGCCATATTTATTAAGATGACAAGCTAGAGATTACTTAGCTACAGCACATACCCAAATTTATGGGATAGCAAGTTCAAAATATTGCAGCAATGTAATGGGGCAAATGTAGCTGGCATTGCTCTAGGAATAACATCTAGAACCGGGGAGGTGATATTCCAGTTCTGCTTCTGTGTGCCCAGCAGCATGTGCAACAGAGCATGAAACCCATGTACTAGCCAGGGCTATAGAAAAAAAAAAAAAAAAAAGGCCATGTCCTTAATTTAAGATAGCAAAGAAACTTAAAATCTAAGACATGAGACAGTGTTGAAGCAAATGGGTAAGGGAAGAGTACAAATATTTAAACTCTGTCATATGGAGGAGTAGCTTGATTTTCCCCCCTATGGTCCCCCCCAAAGCAGAATTCAAACAGTAAGTGGAAGCTGCTGCTGCTGCTGCTGCTGCTGCTAAGTCGCTTCAGTCATGTCCGACTCTGTGCAACCCCATAGACAGCAGCCCACCAGGCTCCGCTGTCCCTGGGATTCTCCAGGCAAGAACACTGGAGTGGGTTGCCATTTCCTTCTCCAATGCATGAAAGTGAAAAGTGAAAGTGAAGCTGCTCAGTCGTGTCCGACTCTCAGCGACCCCGTGGACTGCAGCCCACTAGGCTCCTTCATCCATGGGATTTTCCAGGCAAGAGTACTGGAGTGGGTTGCCATTGCCTTCTCTGAAATGGAAGCTACAGGTAGGCAAATTTTGACTCAGTGTCTAAGGGGAGAAATCCAAGGAGAAGAGTGGGGCTATTTATATATGGAATGAGGGGTGAATCATCCATCATCAGAGACATTCAAGAATGGGCTGGGAAAGAATGGTTGTGCGTTGTTGTTGTTGTTGTTGTTTTTGGTACTAATATTTCCTGTGGAACTAGAAGAATTTTCCCAACCAGAGATGCTACAGTTCTCAAAAGTAGAGAAAAACACATTTGATCAAGACTCTAGCTGTGAAATTTTATAATTAGTTATTTTAGGGACTATGAAACTGGAGATTATTATGAAAGACAACAGAGCATTCAGCATTAATGGGCCTCCTATAGCACTTGTCTTATGCTCTACGAAGCCACCAGGAGTTGGTGGCTATGTACACACTGCCTTCCCCGTTGAATAGCAGGTCCCTTGTGAAGAAAACACAGTCTCTCATTCACATCAATGTACTCACTACAAGAGTCCATTTTATCAGCCCCATTTCTTTTAAAACCTCCTAGAATTCAAAGCATTCCTCACCCCTATTATTTTATATCATGTTTATCCAGGTCAAAAGTGTAAATTAAGCTGAACCCTCATGGTTTGTCTTCTAATGTGGTTTAACTCTACAATCCTACAAATGAAAAAGAGAATGTTGTTCTGAAAAGGTTCCTCTGTGAGTCTTTGAAAAATGGACAAAAATGAAAGCCTAAATAACTTATCTTCTATTTCTTTGCACTGATCACTGAGGAAGGTTTTCTTATTCTTTGGAACTGTGCATCCAAATGGGTATATCACTGAAAAATCACTGCAGATGGTGACTGCAGCCAAGAAATTAAAAAACGCTTACTCCTTGGAAGGAAAGTTGTGACCAACCTAGACAGCACATTAAAAAACAGAGATGTTACTTTGCCAACAAAGGTCTGTCTAGTCAAGGCTATGGTTTTTCCAGTAGTCATGTATAGATGTGAGAGTTGGACTATAAAGAAAGCTGAGTGCCAAAGAATTGATGCTTTTGAACTGTGGTGTTGGAGAAGACTCTTGAGAGTCCCTTGGACTGCAAGGAGATCCAACCAGTCCATCCTAAAGGAGATCAGTCCTGAATATTCATTGGAAGGACTGATGCTGAAGCTGAAACTCTAATCCTTTGGCCACCTGATGCAAAGAACTGACTCATTGGAAAAGATCCTGATGCCTGAAAGATTGAAGGCAGGAGGAGAAGGGGTTGACAGAGGATGAGATGGTTGGATGGCATCATCGACTCAATGGACATGAGTTTGAGTAAACTCCAGGAGTTGGTGATGGACAGGGAGGCCTAGCGTACTGCAGTCCATGGGGTCGCAAAGAGTCAGACACGACTGAGCGACTGAACTGAACTGAAATAACTTATCAGAATAAACATTGGTATGTTTCTTCATAAGGCTGTAGGTAGTCACAGGGCACATACTTCCTTCTCCTAAGAAATGGGTTTCCTCTATAAGCAACTATTTGGACCAAAAGCCACCAAACTCAAATAGTAACAGAGAAGTCAAGTGTTAAAGAGCAGTGACTGCTGTAGCTATGCCAACAGAAAATTAATGCAGAAGGGCACCCTGGCTGACTTTCTGTCTTTATGTTAATGACATATTGTGAAATATTCCACACTTAGGTAAAAATTAATTTCCAAAGAAGATGGGTCAGCTTGACAGTAAGCTGGATTGTGTCAATGCCACTCACTAGACTTAAAATGAAATTGCTGTTAGAAACTTTATCTTTTCATTGTCATCAAGGCCAGGAGATGTATCAAGCTCAAATGGACAATATATTTGGTGGCAAAAATGAAGGGAGAAATACCAATGTTTTTCCCAAGAGAGAAAAATGGACCCATTTGTCTATGAGCAACAAAAGGGTGAATTCCTAGCAGCACTGAGATTCCTAGGGGGAAAATTTGACCTTTCTAGTTGCTTTAAATTGGTCTCTCTGGCTTTACCCAAAAGCAGTTTCTGATTGCCTACTTGAACCCTATGAAATCGTTATGACTTCACAAAAGGGTCGAACACTTGGATCAGCCAGGGTCATAGCGTGGTTCTATGTGATGTATATCTGTGGAGCCTCAGCTCCCATTTTTTGGAGCCCTAGAGTTATAGCAATCCTCTCAGAGCACCTCAAACTCTGATCTGCCTTCCACTCAGGGACTGACAAGAAAGGCTACAACTGGGAGTCCTGGTTCACCTCTGAATTCCCTGGAAGTCCCACACTGTCTCCTATGTGACTATTACATAATGTAACGAGGCAGGGTGGTGAGGGACAAGCAGGGAACAGAACTCAGAGTTCTAGACATTTTTGAGTAGCTTGAGTCAGTTTCCTTTTCTAACAATGGGCTAAGTATTCTGGTATGTCTTTTCTCTTCCCCTCTTCCCAGCATCCCCCGCCTCCTCCCTCCATCCCTGAATTTTCCCCTCTCATCCCCCAGAGGACTCAAGATAAAGATATAGTCAAGCTTGGTCAAGAGGAGAAAACATCCCATCCACCCCAGTGGAGGGTGTGACTGGTTCTGTCTAAGCAGGAGGACTAAAGTGTTCAGGAAGCTGCTGTTCTTGCCAAAAATAGATCCTCCTCTTGTGGAATTTGCTTTGCTTCTCAGTTCATGGGAGTTCAGGTCACCACCTCATAGGACACAGTTCAATCTTCATCTGTTCAGTCAGTCATTTACTTCATGGTATTAGAGGAATGATTATTGAGGTTGTGGTTAATAATGAATGATACCATTTTAGGAGTCCAGGGAGTGGTTCATGAACCTGGAGTCTCTAGGGTAGATTACCCTACCCTGGGTAATGCCTTTATCCTTTACTTTAGAAAATGAAAATCAAAACTGATACAGTTAATTGATGTGGACCTGGAAATTTCACTTTCATCAAGACAATTCATCGCCTTGAAGAACAGAAAAGTAAACATGAACAAGTAAAAAATGCAAAAAAATGCCAAAGTAAATGACTACTGGATGCCAATTAGGAAGGGAAAAATTATCTTAGTTTTCACAGTATCTAAAAAGGTTTTAGGGCACAGCTCACATACGGAACTCAGGGAGTAAACACTTTACAGTGCAATGTCTGGAAATGATAGAATTTATGATAATAACTAGAATATATAAATGGGATGCATGATAAGTGAGTTTCCGAAAGAGGAACTAGTCAAGGCATAGAAGCAAATGACTGTGAAGAGAAAATACTTGCATACCTGCCTCGATAGTCTAAGAAAGAGCAATCAAGTAAAACTGGCATGCACTTTGAACTCAACAAATTCTAAGAATGAAAACAGGCACTCATAATTGAAGGAAATGCAATCTTTTTATATACAAATATGCCTGACTTCTTTCACCAACAATTAAAGCATGTTGATTCTTTTTCCTTAGTCAAAGCATACACTAAGCATACACACTTTTTATCTAAGTATTTATGGGTGCATTTGCAATGGGGAAATATTCCCCTGTTGAACACGCCATGTGTATTTTTCTTTGAAAATCTAAATACTTAACTGAAGAACTGCTCTTGTAATCCATACTAGGTAAGCAATGAGGTTAATTGGTTCCTATTTATCTGTATTTATAGGCCAATATAGAGAAATTTTTCACTGAGTCAAGCAAAAGTCCCTTTGCTTGTCACTTTGCTAGGGACACAAGGGAAATAAATTAATATCCCCGTTTATTCACAGAGTTAGCAAGTTTATTGAGGATTTGAGATTGATATGCATTATTGAAATAGTAATTAATGTCAGAGTTTCTACTCACAGGCTAAAATGCATCTTACAGATATTATGTTAATGATTCTCAAATTTTAGTATGCAGGGAGCCAGCAAAACATGACCCAATAGGGCAGGGACTCTGCACTCTTGTCAAGCACTCTAGGTTATTTGAATACAGTTGGCCGGAGGAACTTCCCAGGTGAGTCCACGAAGACTCAGAAGTTGTCAGGATGGATTTATAGAAAGCGGCAGATTTGAGATGAGTATACTAGGTCAAATTTCAAGGATGGTGGGATTTAAAGACAGAGAGGAAAGTATTTTCTTAGAAGAGGAAAAGACCTGAAGAAGAGCACAAATTTGAGAGTAAATGTGGCCTAGTAAAGGGGCAACCAGAAAACAAGCCTGAGAGAAGTATGAAAGTTGACACATAAAAGCTGGTTTCCACGCCCCTCACATCAATTATTTATACAACTCAGGTATCTAACGTCTTCATGAACATAACCAGAATATATACAGAAGGAATCTTTCTTTCTCTTTATGCCTGAACCTGATTTTCATATATGTGCTCAATCGCTTTGTCATGTCTAACTCTGTGACCCATTGGACTGTAGCCTGCAAGGCTCCTCTGTCCATGGAATTCTCCAGGCAGAATACTGGAGTGGGTAGCCATTCCCTTCTCCAGAGGATCTTCCTGACCCAGGGATCGAAGCCAGTTCTCCTGCATTGCAAGCGGATTCTTTACCATCTGAGGCACCAGAGAAGCCTGATTTTCATGTGTTATGTCCAGTTATAAGGCTTGATGGGCATTAAGAAAGGAAGCCCTAGAGCTACAATTGCTAAGCCAACTGAACCATGTACCTATAGACAAACACTAGATTTGATGGATTTAGTGTCAAATTAATAGTCATTATGGCAGGTAAATGGCGTAGTACTCTGCCAAAAAAAAAACCCCACATCTTAGGTGCCAGAAATAACTGAATTTAAATCATTGTCACCACTTACTACCAAGGACATTAAATTTGGCCTCTTTGGAATTTTAGTTTCCAAATCTGTTGAAGAGAAATAATTATAAAAGCACATACAATTCCTATACCTTGTATTGGATTTTGAAGACTGAATGAGATGGTAAATCTGACACAAAGTAGCTGGCAGTGAATGAATGAACGCTATTTATAATATTTTCTATTTATAAAGATGTTTTAAGCAGATTAATCCATGGTTACACAATGATATGATTTGTTTTAGGGCAGATAGAGAAAATACCACAACTGTGATATAGGGCTTCCCTGGAGGCTCAGATGGCAAAGAATCTGCCTGCAATGCAGAAGACCCAGGTTCCATCCCTGGGTTGGGAAGATCCCCTGGAGAAGGGAACGGCAATCCACTCCAGTATTCTTGCCTAGAGAATCCCATGGACAGAGGAGCCTGAAGGGCAACAGGCCACCAGGTCACAAAGAACTGAACACGACTGACAGACGAACACTTTCACTTCACTTTCATTTTCAAGAGAGATTTATGTTTTTCTGTGCAAATAAGAGGTGAAATCTGACAACTGTGTAACTGTTTAGCAATGTGATGTATTGTGAAATACACCTTAAGGTATGTTTCTAAAGGTCCCAAAGTCTCCCATTCGAGCTTCACTCCTTGCTGGCGCTCACAGAGGTATCCAGGCATACTAGTCATTCGTGGTTAGTGTGAATTGTTTGGTCAAATCTTTAAACTTAATGACAGTGGAGAGAAAAGGATGTAAAGAAAAGACAGAACCATTCTGTAATAAGGAGCAGCCACAGAAGATGAAGCCCGCTAGATCCTCAGGCCATCATAGGGGAGATCCTGCAAAAACTGGTCTGGTGAGAAATGGGAGCCAGAATAGAGAAAATGGCCCATAGAATGTAGGCCCTGATGAAACGTCAAGTGTTTTTCCTGTAGCCTCCTTCTAGCGGGAGGACTACCATTCCCTGCATGCACACGCCTTCATTTCCATTAAATATCACACAAATGCCTTTTCCTTTTTGGTATCATCTCACAGAGCAAAATCTTCTAAGATGAGAAAGTCAGGCTCAAATGGTCTCACCAGGTGGCCAAAGGAAATCTGAGAACCGAAATGATTTCTCCAAAACATATATATTAAAAAAGCATGCAATGAACTGCACAGAGTATGATATAGGGAAAAAAAGTATCAAAGGTGTTTGAAGTAACTCGTTCCTTTCATGTGTTTTTTAACACTATGATGACTGCTTCTTCACCACTGCTCACTATTTATTACTATTATCTATAATTACTCTCCTTTTTTTTCACCTGAGAAACTCAAGATGTAATGTGCCTTTCTGGTTTGCAGACTTTTTTTTCTGTTTACTATTCTGATTTTCCTGAATCACTATAGATGATATATCTTTAGAAATTTAGACTTGTAGAGGGAAAAGGTGTTTTCCCATCTACATTAGCAGTACAGTGAGGTGAGTTTTGTTGAAAGAATTCTCTTTCTTGATGGGGGGAAAAAAAGCAGAGTTACATTAATGGGGAATTAGAAATAAGTTCTACATGTTAATCATAAACTGCATAAAAGTAAAGTTATTTGTCACAACAGAAATTGAATATAGGATGATGCAGTGGTAAAGAATCCACCTGCCAATGCAAGAGACGCAGGAGATGTGGGTTTGATCCCTGGGTGAGGAAGATACCCTGAAGTAAGAAACGGCACCCCACTCTAGTATTCTTGCCTGGAGAATCCCATGCACAGAGGAGCCTGGTGAGCTACAGTCCATGGGGTCACAGAGAGTCAGATATAACTGAGCAACTGAGCATACAATACACATAGAAGGAAATGTGTTTTGTTTATATTCAGGGCTAGTTGTTTAGTTGAGGTTCATTGGAAGATTAATTTACCAGACAATGAGAAACTAATCAATGACTCCCTAGCCCTGAGGTGTTTCAAAACATGTCCTTGATACTGCTGTCAGAACAGTTCCCATCTACACACACACACACACACACACACACACACATACACACTCACTCTCCTTGGATGACCCTAATGACTCATCTCTGTACAAATTCCCTGATAATTATCTAGTCAATCCAGCCAGTATCAGCACAATAGTATCGACTCAATCCTGGAAAAGTCTTACAGGTGAGGGCTGTAAGACTTTATGATAACTTGGTTTCCTATCCAAAGAGGCCATAGAGTCCAAGAAATACACAGAACTGTGCATATAAACAGTGAACAAATTATTGTGTACCTGGGTGTGGTATTGGGGCTTCCCAGGTGATGCTAGTGGTAAAGAACTTGCCTGCCAATGCAGGAAACACAGGAGACACAGCTTCGATCCCTGGATTGGGAACATCGCCGGGAGAAGAACATGACAATCCACTCCAGTATTCTTGCCTGGAGAAGCCCATGGAGAGAGGAGCCTGGTGGGATACAGTCCATAGGGTCTCAAAGAGTCAGGTATGACTGAAGCTTCCACATGGTATGTGCACACAGGTGTGATATTGGGGAGAAAAGTACTACTAGCTATCAGAGGCATCGGTATTTATCTTTTGAATGAAAACAGAGAAGTTCTGAATGAGAGAAGTCAGGAGCTCTCCTCGGAGCCAAACTCCGCAAAGGCAGTGGACTTTCAGTATCTTATCTGAGCAGGCCCAGGAAAACCCATCTGTACCCAAAACTTGCCTTTCACACTGGAATTCCTACTCCTGGGGTGGCTATTTCAATTCACAAACTGAAAATGTGCTTCGTTGAAAAGGATACTGGAGGCACCCAGTGAAGACTTGCTTAAGGTGCCACCCAAGGGTGGAGCCTCAAAATCAGGGGACATCAGAAGGTGGGGAGGGACCTCCTTGTGGGCAGACTCAGCCCACCTCATGGTTTTGCTTCCTAGACCTAGACAGTTTCTAGTCCAGTTACAATACACAAACTAAATAAGGGCAGTTTTGCCTTTCAAAAACCCTAGCAGAAAATAGTCTTTGATTTCTCACACTCTAGGGCTTATCTCTCCATGTGAATTGTGACAGTAAAACAATAAAAATTGAGATTTAATTTTAACTCATGTTGGTGACTCTGGGGCAGTAAATGAAGATGATGAGCTAGAGAAATATTAATCCAGGTTGGTTATTTAATGCCTGCCCTTTATTTGAGGAGAACACTATTGAAGGCACCTGTGCAAGACAATGAAATTCTTCAGTTACATTTTAGTTTATCGCCGGTTTCTCCTCGTAGTTTTCACTCTGCTGATTTTATTACCACTGCCACTCATCCTCCGCTCAAAGGTAGGTGAACCCGGAGAGCAGGCTAGTGGGTTTTCTGAGGTATCTAATTGTCCTTTATTGTTGCTATGTAATTATCTGTCTCAGAGCTGAAAGAGTGGTGACACCTTGGGCTTGAAATCAGGATGGTTATACATTGTATTTTGTCCATTTTTCTCCCTCTTAATGATTAATGCTGTTGATTCTCAGTGTGATTAACTAGAATAATTAAATAGTATATTCAATCAGAATTGTTCTCTGCTTGGCAACCAGATGAAGAGAAGAACAAAAGAATCACGACCCTTGAGATCCTGTTGGTCTAGTTATCACTCTCCAGGGAGCATCCCAGGTTAACACAGTCCCTTGCCCTGAGATTAGGCAGCAATGTGACACTGGGGGAAAGAGCTCAAAGGACAATTGGAATTCCTAGGCATGATCTGTGCTACGTGCTTAGCCTCTTTAGTCATGTCCAACTCTGCAACCCTATGGACTGTAGCCCACCAGGCTCCTCCGTCCATGGGATTCTCCAGGAAAGGTGATCTAGGGCAGATTAATTTACTTGGCAGTTCCACATTTTGGTGTAAGCCATGGAACCCCCTGGAAGTGCTGCAGCCCTTGGGGTCACAAAGAGTTGGACACCACTTAGCAAATGAACAACACAAGAACATGAGAGAAGAAGACACTGAAAGCATGAAGTAATTTTCCTTGTTTAATCAGAAAATCTTACACATTATTGTACGTGTTCTGATCATTTGAGATTTTATGTCCTTTGGTGTTCTTGTAGGGATTTTTCTGTTTCCTTTAAGTATGGTCAATCTATTAAGTGTAGAAATATAAACCCAATGCATTTTTATTACCTTATTAAAATGATTTGTATCTGCAAACATTTAGTGAGTGCCTTATTTGTGCCAAGTGTGACAAGGTTCTCTTGGTGGCAAGAAAACGTCACCAGAGCCAGGCTCCCTGCTTTAGGTCTCAGGTTTCCACTTAAAAGCTGTGTGACCTGGACAAATTAATTGACCTTTCTGGGCTTCTATTTTCTCCTATGTAAAAGTGGGATTGTATTGCGCTTGTTTTAAGAATTAAGTGAATGAGCACTCATCAAGAACTTACTTGGGCTGTGGCTGGCACACAGTAAGTGGGTTAGTGAGAATCTCCCCAAATCTGTTAACCCTACAATGGTGCAGTTCCCACCACCCCAAGATGCCTTTTCTCTGAGTAGAAGAAAACCTTCCTGATGTTCTTCTCTAACAAGCATTAACCAAGGTTATATGAGTCTGGGTAAAAACAGAATCACAGTAATTGTAATACTCCAGCCTAGCTCAGCAGTCTGCCACTGGTCTGAAGGAAAATTGTTGTTCAGTCACTAAGTTGTGTCAGACTTGTTGCAACCACATGGACTGCAGTATTCCAGTCCTTCACTATCTTCTAGAGTTTACTCAGATTCACATCCATTGAGTCAGTGATGCCATCCAACCATCTCATTCTCTGTCCCCTCCTTCTCCTCCTGCCCTCACTCTTTCCCAGCATCAGGGTCTTTTCCAGTGAGTGGGCTCTTTGCCTCAGGTGGCCAAAGGATTGGAGCTTCAGCTTCAGTATCAGTCCTTCCCAGTGCATATTCAGGGTTGATCTCCTTTAGGTTGACTGGTTGGATCTCCTTGCAGTCCAAGGGACTCTCGAGTCTTCTCCAGCACCACAGTTCAAAGGCATCAATTCTTCAGTGCTCAGCCTTCTTTATGGTCCAACTCCCACATGTGTACATGACTACTGGGAAAACCATAGCTTTGACTATACGGACCTTTGTTGGCAAACTGGTGTCTCTGCTTTTTAATAAGCTGACTAGGTTTATCAGCTTTTCTTCTAAGCCTTTTTCATCCACAGTGAAGGAAAGTGAGATTAGATAATGAAAAGTCCTTTTTAGCTCTGCCAAGTTCTTCTTTACCAGCAAAGCTGGTGGGGGCCTAGCCTTGGCTGCCCACAGCTTCAGGGTGTCACCTGGTGGGGGGTGGTGGGAGAAAGAATGAGGGGCTACAGCCTCGCAGGCTGGGTCTCTCTCAGCAGTGAGGTCTCACCGCACCCTGAAGTGGGAGGGAAGAACTCACCTCCCCCAGTTTTTATCAGACATTGTTCTGAACCCCCAGATTCTTAAAGAATTTCTAGTGAAAACAGCAGGCAGCCTCCACTGGCCTTGGTTTGGTGGGTTTTGTTTTCAAATTCCATGTGATTCATCCTCCCCTCTTCCCCCTGCCCCTCCTATCCCAGCTAGCTCTGAGGACTCCTCTGAGTCTCTGGCAATCACTAGATGACAAATGTGAAGCACAGACACAAGTCTTTCATCTGAATGCCTCCTCCTCTACCCACTTCAAAGACTCATTACTCCATTTCATGTTCATGATGGCCTTCTTTTGCCAACTCCCCTGGCCCTACCTGTCCGCCAGACCTGGTTGACTCTTACCTCCTGATTCATTACCTGGACCCCTGCTATATTTTAATATTTCTAGTTACTCTCAGCATAAAGTCCTTACTTATGACTGAGAAAGTAAGTTAAACCAGTCAAGACAAACTTTGTCCATGACTGCATATCATCTGTGCTGCTCCTTTGACATATACATGCTTGATACTTTGCTTATCTTAACATAATTTTCAGAGAAAATGAATATAAACTTTTTGCGAGGGAAAGACAAGTAAATAAATAAAAAGCAATGTTCTCTGTGCATGATTCATTAACCAGAAAAAGTGTACTCTTGCTAAGCAATGTAGTCATTGATTTTTTTTTTTTTTCCAAAGTGCTATGTCAAGAGTACATTAGGTTTATTGGGAAAACTGGCATCAAGTTGCATTTGATGAACTCTGTCCCTCTTTCCTTTCCTTCTAATCAACTCATTTGTTAAAACTCAGCTAACGTTATTGGGAGGATTTTTCCAAGTACAATAAAATAATTTCATTTTTTTGCTATTTCAAATGCATATTTAACCATTCAATCAACTGCTAATTAAACCCATTTTAACTGTTGCTTACAATGAAAGCAGAACTTTCTTTCAGAGAACTTAGGACATTAGAAGGTATAAAATTTAAGTAGAGGCTAATTTGATGTGGATTGAAATCATTGTATTGTAACTTTCAGGCTACCAAACTGTGAAGCTTATACTTCTAAACATGTAATAACAGAACAACTAAAGAGTACAAGCAAACAAAAAGTCAATTTTGCTTTATAAAAACACAATAAATCTACACGAAGGTGGAACTAGTAAACTATAAGTTATTGACTGATTTTTTTTTTCATTTCCCTGCTGAATTTTGAGTTGTTTCTGTAGACCAGCCTTAACCCTTAGCTTAATTCAACCTTAATTCAAAAATGTAGCTTCAAAGATGAGAGTCCGTAAGTGGCTTTACCATGTAATGTTCAAAAAGGAGGGGAAGGGCTTTGCTTTACAGAGCTTGTTTCTGTTCCAGGCATTCTACCTGCTGCTTTATCCAAGTTATCTTATTTAACCTTCATTACAAACCAAGAAGACAATCATAAATGTCCTAGCATTCTCATTTTACATTTGCAGAAATTGATGTTCAAAGACATGTGACCCAGCAAAGGCCACAGGGATGGTGTTGAAATGGGATTTGAACTCAGGTTCTGTCAAAACTCATAATTCATGCTTTAACAGTGGTTTTGTTTTACCCTTTTCTATATTTTGTATTTTTGAAGATGTGCCTTCTATTTTAAATAGTCACAAAATTTGTGGCTTGATACTCATTTATCAACAACTCAGGCATAACTCCTTACCATAATGCTTTAGAGAAGAGGTGTATATTGGCCATTTCCTTAATTGACCCCAGGCAACTCAACCTCTTGAAGGTAGATGAGTGCAGTAATTCTAAACCCTGGGGATGGACCTAGGAGAACTGGAGTAAGGGTCTCATGTATGTCATCTGCTGAATGTCCCAGAGTCCCAGCTCTACAACCTGGTGCAATCAACTTGTCAGGATGTGATTCCCCTTCCCATGACACGATGTTTACCATGAGTCATGGCATTAAGTTGGAGTCTTAAAATTTTTAGATGGAAGAGATTTTGCAACTGTGTGTTTCCATGTTTTCATGGAAATAATATTTTATAGCAAAAGAAATTATGCATCACCCCAGAAGCTTATGGGTCTCAGTCAGACAGAAGTTCAAATTGTGTCCTTATGAATTAGGTATTATAATTGGTCAGATTTTGAAGATTAGAATTAGAGATAGAAACAAGTCAATAGCTTACCAATACGTGGCTATACAGATGTCCAACCAACGTCTGTCTGACTCCAGAGCCATGATCTCAACCTCAGCTCAATACCTGTGTCCTATGTCTTCCAAGGGGAATAAGATACTCCTGATACATTGGTATAAATGTCACTTTACTGAAGGAAGTTTATCTTCTTATTGCTTTCCACTGAAACATCAGAAATAGTCTTTATAATCACCACATAAGTGTAAAGGCAGTCCCAGTCCTTCCCCAATTAGTAGCCGTGTGCCATGCGCTCAGCTGCCCCATTGTTCTGGCTCTTTGCAAGCCCCTGGACAGTAGCCCTCCAGGCTCCTCTAGCCATGGGATTTTGTAGGCAAAAATATTGGAATGGGTTGCCATTTTTTCCTCCAGGGAATATTCCTGACCCAGGGATCAAACCCGTGTCTTGTGTTTCCTGCATTGGTGGGCAGCTTCTTTACCACTGAGCCACCTGGGAAGCTCCCAAATAGTAGTTAATGGTCAGTGAAAGAAGCCTGTAATGTAATTGATGTTTATGTAAATGAGTAAAATTAATCATTGTAACTGAATTTTTTCTCCCTTTGGAGAGGAACTAACTTAAATATTTCCAGATAAAAGCTTGTTAAAATTGGCCTAGGCTACATGCCTTAGTTCCAGTAATATTCCCCGTGCAACATTATTCTTTTACAACTATTTTTAGCAGCTTGTTAATGTTATTCTTCTCAGAACTCTGTGCTATTTCGTTGCTTATTTTTCTAGTTCTTGGCTCTTCTTTGTATTTCTTGTGATGGAACAACATGATAAAAACAGGGCCAGGTTTGTCTGACAAGTTGTAAGAGAAGAAAATTGAACAATAATATTTTCTGTTTGTAGAGTGCATCTCTTACTGGTAAGTCAGTCCGTCTGGTTTATGTGTTCACTATGGACCCCGCTTTTTCTCAGGAAGACAGTCCCACAGATGTTGAGCAGCATTCCCTAGTTGATTGGTTGTAAATCCAAGACCAGACTTCAGGTTTCTGTCAGATACTTCAGGATTTCTTGGGGAAACATTTTATGCCAAGAGAAAGTTGAAGAGAGGAGAGAGTCAGCTGAACAGAGTCTTAACACGCTGTACCAGCCCCGGTCAGCGACGGTAAAAACACGGCTGGGAGGGCCGCCTCTGTGTCTGTGGCTGTCGTGGGCTGCTTCTGTTTCCTCCACAGTCTATGCCTCTGATGCATCATGAATCTCAAAGTTATAATAGAAATTATGATAAGTAAAAGAATTAATACTTAAGGAGAGACTTAGATGCTCCATCTAGAAAAACTAAACAGATGGGGAAAATACAGCACTTGTAAAGAACTGTAAACCTTAAAGGGATAAAGGCTCTGATGGAAGAGGGGAAGAGGTAGGTTGAGAAGCCTGACAAAGGAAAGGAAAATGAGTGGGAGAGGATTTAAAAAGACCACAAGTGAGAGAAGAGGGAGGAGAGGAACTCTGAGAATACATAAGGACCTTCTAAAGGGGCAAATGAAACTGGATATTGTTTTCAATGTTGGTCTAAAATATTGTAGGGATTTCAAATAATGGGGTGTGTGTGTGCTAAGTCATTTCAATCACCTCTGACTCTTTGCAACCCCATGGACTGTAGCCCACCAGGCTCCTCTGTCCATGGAATACTACAGGCAAGAATACTAGAGTGGGTTGCCATGCCCTCCTCCAGGGGATCTTCCGGACCCAAGGAGGGAACTCACATCTCTAACGTCTCCTGCATTAGCAAGCGGGTTCTTTGCCACTAGTGCCACCTGGGAAGCCCAAGATAAAGGGGTAAATGCTATGAATGCTAAGAAAGTGAACATTTTAGATACAAAAGAGCATCAGAATGATGGGCAAGAGAAAAAGAAAACATAGAATCATGCTGATAGTAATGTGGTAGGAGATGAACAAAACCAGGAAGTCCAAATGTGATATATATTTATTTCATGAATATTTGATGAGAACTTTCGAGGCCCAAAGTATGGTGCTCAGTGAATGATAGCATCTTACGCAGTTTAAATGAATGTTTCTGATTTCAAGTAGCTTGCAAGTTTGCTGAAAAGTTAATATATACCATGGCCAGCATTCATCACAAAATAAGGTTGTACATAAATCCATGCCAGTGATGGAAACAAATAATTTATGTTATCGGCATGTAGTTTAAGGGTGAATGTATCTAGGGAAACAACATTCACCATCCCCTCCATTCCCCTACCCTGCACAGTCCCACTTGCCTACAATGTGCCACTCCTTCTATGTTCTTTATCTCAGAGAATTGGCTACCACTTATCCAGGTCTGCAATCTGCGTGTCATGTCAGATCCCTCAGCTCTTCCTAAGCCCACATCACTCAGTCAATGTTGCTTTACCTCCTGAATCCACCTGCCTCCCATCTGAATCTTCATTTCCGTTCCTGCTGGCACTGTTCTCCACTGGGCTGTCTTCATCTCTCTCTTTCACAGACCATTTTACACTGTTTCCCCCCAAAGTCTCCTGCCAGAGGACTATTTTTTACATGTCAGCCTCATCCTATTGCATTTACCACTGGTCCTAATTCTTCCATTGGCTTCCCAGGTGGCTCAGTGGGTAAAAACACAGGCAGATGTGGGTTTGATCCCTGGGTTGGGAAGATTCCCCTGGAGGGGCACATGGAAACCCACTCCAGTATTCTTGCCTGGAGAATCCCATGGAGAGAGGAGCCTGACGGGACAGTCTGTAGGGCCACAAAGAGTCAGACACAATTGACGGACTGAACATGCACTGGTACTACTTCTTCTATGGCTCCCTTTGGCTGACAGAGGGAAATATCTAACAGAACTTGTAGATATGATGGATCTTGGGATTTTGCCATTTCTTTGTCCTAATAGCCCTCCCCCAAAGCCCCCAGGATCTAACTCCTTCATTCACATTTCACTGTCTATGCACCTGGAGTACCCAGGACTGTTCTTGCCTTTCTGTCTTTCATGTCCGGTGTCTTCCTCCTGACATGCCCACTCCTCTCACCCTGAGCTTGCTAGGAAAGGCAGCTCAGGCTCTGATACAAGCAGAATCATTCTCCATGCTCTCCTTGCATGATTGTGGAGACATCAGCCTCCACTGTGGTGTGTATTCCATTTTGCCTTTATCTTCACTCCCCTCTCTGCCCCGCAGATACCTCAAGAGCACAGAACACGTGGTGTACTTGTTTTCTCTGGCCAGGCACAATGCCTGACCTACAGTAGATGGTTGATAACTGTGCTGAACCCATTCGGGTTAAAGATCTCTCATGGCAGAAGGATGTGGATACCTGAGCTAGATCGTGTAGGAAGCAGAGGATACCGGAGAAAGGAGATGATGAAAGGAAGGAACTTCAAATAGAGTGTAAGAGCCACTAAGGGTCAGAACAAGAATGTAGGTAGGTGTATCAGGGGAATGGGGATGTGTCTCTTCCACGAAGCTCTTCTCTTCATGATACATTTTGATACTCTGTTTGGTAATGATAATGTAAGTGAATGTCTACTATCAGCCTCCAACAACCATTAGAGTAGTCAATATTATCCCCATTTTACAGATGAGCAAACAGATGCTCAAAGAGGTTAAGCAATTTGCCCAAAGTCACATAGTCCTTAAGGGGAATGAGGATTTACAGACAAGCTGTCTGACTCCCAAACCCATTGATGCTATTGCTTCCTTACTGGGATTTACATCCAATTTTTAAAAGCTTGTGCACTGCTGTTCTTGCATTTGTAATTACTAGAACACATATTGAGATGAGATCTCCCGCTGCCTGGATGGCAGAGCAACCATGACACAGGGTAAACAGATCATGTGAGCAAGAAATAAACATTGGTTGTTTCAAGCTGCTGAGATTTAACCTAGGCTGTCCCAACTTATCTAGCATATTCTGAAAAACTCCCTAACTGGTTCTGTCACACTGCCCCCTGGTCCATACCCTCATCTGTAAATTGAATAAGCCTCTTACAAGAGTTTTGAACATTGTCTGTGAATTGGCTGCCCCAAGGTCACCTGAGGTACTTGTGGGTATGAAGTCCAGAATGCTGCACGGTTAAGACGCATCGTGACTCTGAAGCAGTTAACCCATGGCCGGCATTTTTAATCACACCCTAACCTGTTGTCAGGTTGGAGAACAAGGTGAACTCTGGCTGTTTGTAGCTCCACTGTGTGCGTGGGATGTGAACACAGAACATCTCCATTGCTAATTGGTTTCGGAAGTTAAATGAAAAGGAAATAAAAATTCCCTTGTAATTGACATAGTGGAGCCACTAATTGCCTTCCCTTGCTACCCATTTTGGGCTGAAAATGAATAAGAAATGCTAATTATTTTTCCTTAACTTTGTAGTTGAGCTTCTTACTCTCCATCTTCCAATCTGAGGCCAGTTGGAGTCACTTTAAGGTTTTCAGTTAATATGGATTGAGTCTTGAGAAATTCCTGCCACAGTAGGGGTAGGTGTGTCAGGAACCATGCAAAGCCCTTTACGGGCTCTGTCATATAATAATAGTGTTTTTCTTGTAGCACACAGATTCATAATGCATGATTTTTCTCCCATCTTAATTGCTGTGCGTTCTTTTTGAAAATCAAATGCAGTGACTGAAGCTTGTGATCGGTCCTACTTTTCTCAAGCTGTGCTGAGAGACCGTACCCACATATGTACTAATTCGTCAGCCAAATTACTCCCTAATATCAGTCCGTCTGTCATTAAAAAAAAAACTGTATTTTAAAGGCTAATTTATATTTCAATTCTTTCTGGAACTATAATTTAAAAGAGAACCAAGGTGATTTTTAAATATAATCCACCACATTTCCCAAGATAATTTGACACTCAGAACTTTAGTCAGAGGGGAGTCATTATCCACGTTGCCTTGTCATAGCAGCATTTGCCTTTTCTGCCTCTGTAGCAAGTTCCTGGCTGCACTTAACTTGGGGTGGATAAAACTAGATACGACGATGATATTGTGAAATGTGGAAGTGACCCAGGCAGGTAAAAGGTTTAGTTCTAATTCAAGCTTATTAGCAAAAGAGATGAAAACCTCAGGAGAACTATAGAGATGATTTACCCACCATGATGGGCATCAAAATATCCAGTGCCAGGCAAGTAGAAAATAGACAAGAGAACAAGGCAAAGAAAAGAGATTCCTAGACTAAGTAATTTATGCCTAGTAATATAGGGATCTTCTATCTAGGGATCAAGCTTTGTTGTTTAGTCACTCAATAGTACCCAACTCTTTGTGACCCCTTGGACTGTAGCCTGTCAGGCTCCTCTGTCCATGGGATTTCCCAGGCAAGTATACTGGAGTGGGTTACCATTTCCTTCTCCAGAGCATCTTCCCAACCTAGGGATTGAACCCTCATCTCTTGCATTGACAGTTGGGTTCTTTACCACTGAGTCACTGAAAAAGCCCAGGGATCAGATAACTGAATAAGAACAGTGGTAGAAAAGACACAGAGGAAAAAAGCTTCAATCATTTAATAAATATTACTGGGCACTTACTATATGCCAACCACTGTTTTAAGTGCTTGGAACAGGGTAGTAAATGAAATAAGATGTGCTCTCATGAATATACTTGGGTTGAACTCTACTACATATTATTAGCAATGTGATTGTTGATCCTTAATTCAACATGGAATTAAAATACCTATTTTATAGAATTTGGGGAAAGACTACATAAAACAAATATTATACCTGGTATGTCACAGGCATTCATAAATGTTATTGTCCCCTCCTCTTAATCAAGTCAGAAGAACAGATTTGTCTCTTTACTCGGCAAATATTTTCACCTTTGAAATAAGGTTTCCTATCTATAAAGCCTACGGTCAGCAGTCTGGATGAAATTTGTACAATGAAGTCCCCTCCACCCTATTCTCCGCCATAAACACAACACTGATAAACATTTCTGTAAACCAAAATGGGTCTGAAAAGCAAGCAAGCAGAGAAAACGTGAGAACCTGTGGTCTAAAGCGCCCCCATGTCACTCTGGGGTCAGAATTAATTTCAGTGCCACAAACTAAGTGCTACAGAGTGATTTTCTTGGCAGTTATGAATGGCCAAACAAAAAAGTTAGGCTGACCGCTGTCTGTGGAAGCATTCAGAGGAAGCAGTTTCTGCCCAGCCCCCAGCCAGGACTGACCCAAGCTTCCTGATCCAGCGAGATGGCTGGATTTGCATTGTTCTGGCAGGAATGAACCTCAAGCTGACAAGATAGAGCACATACTGGACTGCAATCTGGGGACTGGCTGCAGGCAACTGTAAAACTTTTAGATGGTGAATAATGAGTCCAGAAGGAAACAACCCAGAAACAAAGCAACTACTATGCAGGGTAAATCTGAAAACAAAATTTCAAAATGCAGTAAGACAATCAAGAAGGTCTGACAATGAAACCAACGCAGAGATGGAAACACTCCAAATAGAATAAAAGTAATAGGGAAATCAGTAGATGAGAAATGGGCGAAGGGATCCACAATAAGTAACAAATTATTTTAAAATGGAAATATACCAATTACACCAACAAATTGAATAATCTAGAAATGGATAAGTTTCCAGAAACATACAACCCATGAAGATGGAGTCATAAACAGAAAATCTTGAACAGACCAATAAAGAGTGTGAGGTGCTTGAATCATAATCAAGAACTTCCTAATGAAGAAAAGCCCAGGCTCAGAGCTTCAGTGGTAAATTCTACCAAATAATTTTTGAAAGAATTAGTGCCAATCCTTTCCAAACTCTTCCAAAAAATTAAAGAGGAGTGAACACTTCCAAACTGATTATATGAGGTCAACATCCTGATACCAGAGTCAGGCAAAGAGTTAATATAATGAAAGAAAATCACAGGTTCATATCCCTATAAACATGCATATAAAAATCCTCAACAAATACTAGCTGATCAAACTCATTAGCACATTAAAAGGATCATACAACATGACCAAGTGGGATTTATACCTGGGATACCAGGATGATTCAATACACACAAATCAGTTAATGTGATGTATCGCATTAACAGAATGAAGGATTTATTTAAAAAATTACATAATCATCTCCAGCTGCATGCAACCAATTCTGGTAAATTCTCTTTATTTTTATTCTATTACAAATATTTTCTAATTTCCCTAGTTATGGCTTTTTAGATACACCCATCATTTAAAGTAGACATTTACTTTCCAAATACATGGGGTTTTTTAAGTAAAAATAATTATCACATGATCATCCCAATAGATGCAAATTATTAATAAAATTCAACATCCTTTTATGATTAAAAAAAAAAACTCTCAACAAATCAAGTGTGCAAGGAATGAACCTCGGCACAATAAGGGATATATATATAACAAGCCCACATGTAACACCATCCTCAGTGGCCAAAAACTGAAAGCTTTTCCATAATATTAGAAGTAAGACAAGGATGCCCACTCTTACCACTTCTATTTATTACAGTACTAGAAGCCCTAACTAGAGCAATTAGGCAAGAAAGAAAATAAAAGCCATCAAATTGGAAAGACATAAATGATCTTATGTGTAGAAAACCGTAAATACTCTACAAAAAACTGTTAGAACTAATAAACTAATTTAGTAAAATTGCACGGTATAAAATCAATGTTAAAATCAGTTGTTTTCTACATATTAACAACTATCAGAAAAGAAAGTTAAGAAAACAATCCCATTTAAAATAGCATCAAAAATAATAAAATACTTAGCAGTAAACTTAACCAAAGAGTTTAAACTTCTACACTGAAAACTATAAAACACTGATGAAAGAAATTAATGGAGATATGCATAAATAGAAAGACGTCTCATTTCATGGATTAGAAGATTTAATATGTTAAAATATGTCCATCTACCCAAAGCAATCTACAAATTCAGTGCTATCTACATCAAAAGTGCAAAGACTTTTCTTTTTTTTTACAGAAATAGATAAAACACCCTTAAAATTCATATGTAACCACAAAACCTTGAATAGCCAAGGGTATCTGAGCAAAGAGAATAAAGCTTGTGGCATCCACACTTTCTGATTTCAAAATACATGACTACACTACAGTAAATAAACAGTATCATACTGGAATAAAGACAGATACTTAGACCAATGAAACAGAATAGAGAGCTCAGAAATATATGGTCAACTGATCTTTGACAAGAGTACCAAGATTATACAATAGACAGAGGACTTGAATGCACATCCTCCAAAGATAATATACAAATGAACAACAGACAAATGAAAAGGTACTCAATATCACTGATCATGAGGGAAATGCAAATCAAAGCCACAGCAAGTTATCACCTCACATCTGTTAGGATGTCCTTTACTTTTTTTTAAAAAAAGATAAGTGTTGGTGATGATGTGGAAAAATTGGTACCTTTGTATACTGCTAATGAAAATGTAAAATGATGCTATCACTATGGAAAACAGTATGGAGGCGTCTCAAAAAATTAAAAATAGTTACCACATGTATGATCCAACAATCTCACTTATAAATATACAGCCAAAAGAATTGAAATCAGGATATTGAAGAAGTATTGGTTCTTCCATGTTCATTGCAGCATTATTCACAATATCCATAACATGGGATTAACCTAAATGTCCATGGGCTGATGAATAGATAAAGAAAATATGGTATGTATAGACAACAGAATATTATTCAGCCTTAAAGAAAAAGAGGCAATCCTGTCATCTGCAGCTACATGGATGAACTGGGAGGATATTATGCTGAGAAATAAACCAGTGATGGAAAAAATACTGCATGATTCCAATTTTATGAGGCATATGAAATAGACAAGCTCATAAAAATAGAGAGTAGAATGGTGGTTGCCAAAAGTTGAATGGATGGGGAAAGGGGAGTTGTTCAAAGGGGAAAGTTTCAGTTATGCAAGATGAGTAAGTTTTAGAAATCTGCTGAACAACATGGTATCCATAGTTAACACTGTACTATACACTTAGAATTTTTAAGAACGTACGTCTCATATTATGTGTCTTTAACACACACGCAGAAACAAACAAAACCCAAAATGGGGCCTGAAGAAACTTTTGGACATGATGGATATGTTCATTACCTTGATTGTGGTGATAGTTGCACAAGTATCTACATATGTCCAAAACTCAACAAATCGTATATAATATACATGTGCAGTATTTTGTGTATCAATTAATCCTCATTTTTAAAAGAAATATAAAGCAAGAACAGGCGAATATAAAAAGATGGCTAGTTAGAAATCTTGGAAATGAAAAAGTCTTCTCTGAAATTAAAAAGAATTCAAAATTTAAAAACTTAAGATGAAACTATAAACTTTAAACTGAATACACCTGAAGACAAACTCAGTGAACTAAGAAAGAATACTAGGAATTCACCTAAAAATCACACATAAGTAAATATGTTTTACGTGAAAGAATGGTTTGAAGGTAGATTCAGAATTCCCAACACACATGTGAAAGGTATTCCTGAAAAAGAGAGACTAGAAGAGAGATTATATTCAAAGTAATAATGGCTAAATTTTTCAGAATTAAAAAAGATATGAATCCTCAAACAGAATATGCATTTTTAAGTACAAAATAATTTAATTAAATATTAGTCCATGTTTAGATACATCATAAATGAAACTTTGAAGGAGAAAACCATTGAAGGAGAAAATTTTAAAGTTACCAAACTATAAAGAGAAAAAATGTATACAAAAGGATGATAATTAGATTAATCTCTTATTTTTTTCAACAGTAATGAAGATATCTAATAAGGATTCAGTTCAATTCAGTTCAGTTGGTCAGTTGTGTCTGAATCTTTGAGACTCCATGGACTGCAGCACGCCAGGCCTCCCGGTCCATCACCAGCTCCCGGAGTTTACTCAAACTCATGTCCATTGAGTCGGTGATTCCATCCAACCATCTCATCCTCTGTCACCCTCTTCTCCTCCTGCCCCCAATCCCTCCCAGCATCAGGGTCTTTTCCAATGAGTCAGTTCTTTGCATCAGGTGGCCAAAGTATTAGAGTTTCAGCTTCAACATCAATCCTTCCAATACCACAGCTCAAAAACATCAATTCTTTGGTGCTCAGCTTTCTTTATAGTCCAACTCTCACATCCATACATGACTACTGGAAAAACCATAGCCTTGACTAGATGGACCTTTGTTTGCAAAGTAATGTCTCTGCTTTTTAATATGCTGTCTAGGTTGGTCATAACTTCCCCTCCAAGGAGAAAGCATCTTTTAATTTAATGGCTGCAGTCACCATCTGCAGTGATTTTGGAGCCCCCAAAAAATAGTCTGCCACTGTTTTCCCATCTATTTGCCATGAAGTGATGGGACCAGATGCCATGATATTAGTTTTCTGAATGTTGAGCTTTAAGCCAACTTTTTCACTTTCCTCTTTCACTTTCATCAAGAGGCTCTTTAGTTCTTCTTTGCTTTCTGCCATATGGGTGGTGTCATCTGCATATCTGAGATTACTGGTATTTCTCCCGGCAATCTTGATTCCAGCTTGTGCTTCCTCCAGCCCAGCATTTCTCCTGCTATATTCTGCATATAAGTTAAATAAGTAGGATGACAATATACAGCCTTGACGTACTCCTTTTCCTATTTGGAACCAGTATGTTGTTCCATATCCAGTTCTAACTGGACATACAGATTTCTCAAGAGGCAGGTCAGGTGGTGTGGTAATCCCATCTCTTTCAGAATTTTCCACAGTTTGTTGTGATCCTCACAGTCAAAGGCTTTGGCATAGTCAATAAAGCAGAAATAGATATTTTTCTGGAACTCTCCTGGCTTTTTTTGATGATCCAGCTGATGTTGGCAATTTGATCTCTGGTTCCTCTGCCTTTTCTAAAACCAGCTTGAATATCTGGAAGTTCACAGTTCACATATTGTTGAAGCCTGGCTTGGAGAATACAAGACCCTTATGGAGAAAACTACAAAATATTATAAAAAGAGTTTAATGAATACCTAAATGAAGGAAGAATTCATAGATGAGAATATTTTAAAGCCATTTCTTATTTTATAAATTTCATGTAATTTGAATAAAAATCTAACATTCAAAAAGTAAAAGCCTAAAACTATCAAGACAACTTTGAAAAAATATAAAATAAAAGACTTGAATTACTGATTGAAAAGCTGCAGTAGTTAAAAGAGTTTAATAATTCTGAAGTTCACCAGTTTTTGAAAGGTGGTGGGAGTGTAAGTGATCGAGATAGAGAGTCCATAAATGCATGTGTTGCATTTGTAGAAATTTGCCACAGGAAATATGTAGTAGCAAGAGTTAGTGGGCAAAGATGGACCATCTAATTAAAAAGAAACCAGGACATTTTGATTACCCATTTAGAAAAAAGGCATCAGCCTCCTATACAAATCAATTTAGGCCCTACATTTGAAAAAAAAAATTTTTTTTTATTTTAGAAAAAAATATGGGAATACAATATGTATAGAAAGAATTTCTCATATAAGATAGTAAAAACACAAAACATAACAGAAAGGATTTTAAAATAACTGAATCGAAATTAAAACCTTATTACCCAGAAACACAATAAATCGAATTTCATAGATAAGTCAGAGGCTAAGAATAATATTTATAAATATACATGTATAAAGAAATATTAAGAATCTAAAAATAACCTCACAAATTCACAATAAAAAGAAATGAACAACAGAAACATGGGAAAAGACTATAAACAAGGTAATTTTCAGGAGAGGAACAATTATGTTCAACAACCATGAAAAAATGCTTCAATGGTATTCAAGCAAATGCAAATTAAATTAAGAAGAACTTTCCATACCATCAGATTGTCAAATAAATAAATTACTCCAATATACCAGTGGGTGGTGAAACAGAACTTTCTCACATTGTTGGTGCTAATACTGTATAAACTGATGCAACCATCTTGCATAGCATTTGGGCAATACCGGTAAGGCTCCAACATGTCCTTTCCACTCAGAAATTTTGATAATTACTTTCATATAATAGCTTAGAAAATCTCTTTCTTATATTCACATGGAACTAGGTATGAAGATGTCCGTAGCATTATAATAATGAAAAATTGAGGGAAAGAGCCCTAAACAGCCGTCAATAGAAAAAAATGGACAAATAAACTGTAAGATATTTATAAAAAGAAATGCTATATCCATTTAAAAAAAATTAACAGTAAGTCTATATGTATCAACATGAACACATTTGAAATCAATAAAACATTGAGTGAAAAAGCAAGTTGAAAAATCACGGAGTGAAATAAGTCAGAAGGAGAAAAATAAATATAAAATATTAACACATATATGTGAAATATGAAAAACTGGTATAGATAATCTGACCTACAAAGAAAAATAGATGCAGTTGTAGAGAACAAATGTATGGCTACCAAGGGGAGAAGGGGAGGTTGGATGAATTGAGAGATTGGGATTGACATGTAACACTACTGATGCCATGTATAAAATAGAAAACTAATTATAGCCTACTGTATAGCACAGGGAAGTTTATTCAATGCTCTGTGGTGACCTAATGGAAAGGAAATTTTAAAAAGAGGGATATATGTATATGTATAGCTGATTCACTTTGCTATACAGTAGAAACTCACACAATATTCCAATAAAATGTTTTTAAGTATGTATGTATGCTAGATCACTTCAGTCATGTCTGACTCTGCAACCCAATACATGGTATTTTCCAGGCAATAATAGTGGAGTGGGTTGCCATGTCCTCCTCCACGGGATCATCCCAATCCAGGGATTGAACCCGCATATCTCATGTCATACGCAGCGAAAATCTTATTTAATCTCAAAACCATATGTTGTTTATTAATGTAATAATGTCTACATGTAATAAAATCATGAAAGCATGGATAGAAAGGATATAAACCATATTCTAGATAGTGGTTGACTTTCAGGATTTCAGAGGAGAAAGAAGTGAAGTGATATATGTAAATCTTAAATGTTTTATTTACTTTATAAAATTCAAGCAAATGTGGCAAAATATCTGCATCTAAAGATATGTGCACAAATGTGTTTACTATATAATTTTCCATATGTTCTTAATATTTCATAATTTTTAAAATGCTTTTTAAAATATACTGCTAGAAGATTTCTTATGCTTCATTTTTTAAAAAAAATATCAGAGAACAGGGATTTCTTTTTAAATTTGTATTAGAGTATAGTTGATTAACAATGTTGTGTTAGCTTCTGCTGCACAGAAAAGTGAATCTATAAATACATATAGATCCACACTTTTTTAGATTTTTTTCCAAAGTAGTTCTCTACAGAGTATTGAGTAGCATTCCCTGTGCTATACAATAGGTCCTTATTAGTTATCTTAGTTATTATTTATATACAGTAATGTGTGTCTGTCAGTAGGGAATAGGAATATCTTATCCATATTGGTTGGTAATCATCTGCACATTTCACTTTATCTCTCTGGTGGTTTGAGAAAAACTTCTTTTAATAGGAAAGGTAGAAAGTGAAAGTGAACGTGTTAGTTGCTCAGTCGTGTCTGACTCTTTGCAACCCTGTGGACTGTAGATGCCAGGGTCCTCTGTTCATGGGATTCTCCAGGCAAAAATACTGGAGTGGGCTGCCATTTCCTTTTCCAGGGAATCTTCCCAACACAGGGATCAAACCTGGGTTTCCTGCATTGCGGGCAGATTTTTTTTTACCATCCGAGCCCCCAGGGAAGCCTAGGAAAGGTAGAGAAGACTCCAAATCAGCCAGAAAAGTACAACATACACACACACAGCAGGAAACTACAGTCAAGTGACATTACACCTGATACTATCTAATGAAATTGACAACATCTGTATTCTGCACAGTTGCCTCTGATTTGTGGATGTGTTTTTTTTTTGCCATACTTCTTGATATAACTTTTGGAAACAGTAGGAGGTATATAGAAAATTGGGTGATTTTATTTTTGAGGATGTTCTCTGAACTTTTCCCCTCTTTGTTTCATATAGTATTTTGAGAAGTTATGATTTTAAAGTATTTTTGTAAGTTCCGTCTTACTCATAATATTCAATCTTTTTTCCTTCCTAAATTTTCCTTCACAATAAACAAAATGAAAGTAGACACTATTTGTGTTGCTGTTACTACATTCAAAGAATTTACAATACTAAAATGCTTTGCTATCTCTAGAACAGAATTTGATTCAAGTTTTTTCTTGTTATGGTTGCAGGGTTAATTTTAATAAAGACATCAGATGTACTCACAATTTTCACTAGACTTGAGAGGAATTGAGAAGGGAAAATGATTCATCCACGGTCTAACTTCCTTGACATTGTTGTTTGGATTGACATTGTTTCCTTGGATTGTTGTTTGCTTGTAGTAGTAGGAGTGATTGTGGTGTATAATGATGGTAATGGTGGAGTCCTTCTGTTTTAGGAGTTGGGGGCTTGACAAGGTGGACAAAGAGATAGAAGAGGGAAAAAATTAAAGAGACAAAGATGGTAGAGCTATAGATAACAGGTCACTCAGAATTTCCAGTGATAAAATGAAGTAATTTCCCCCTCTACCTCAGAGATGGTTCTACAAATCAAACTTTCAGGATGACTTTTGAGATGCTGCAAACTGAGACAACTTCTCCATTTTCTTCTTCCTCAGAAGAACTTGTTCAGCAAAAATTATTCACTCTCATTTTAGTTTTTTTGAGTATAGAGAAATAAATGAAATGTTTTCTCTATCTTTTGTTCCTTTCTTCTTTTTAACAAAAATATCCACAGATCTTTGATTTAAAAAAAAACTATCTATATTTCATATAAGATTTTTAAAATAGAATACTTGACATTGTGCCTGGATTAACCAACCTTGTGTTGTTGAATACCTGATGAGAAAGGACACTTTCTGGTCCAGGACTAACCAAGAAAGATCACATAATGGAAAACAAGAATTGAAAGAAAGAAGTATTCCCAGGGTGGATCCATCAATGGAATCACTGTGTAATTTGTCAGCCAAAGAGGGACACTTTTAAGAATGAAAGTGGTAGCTAATCAAAAGGGACAACTGCACAACAGGTAAAACCCAAATCTATCCTAAGGAAACTGGGGCCAATGGCCGGCCATCCTACCTATTCAGAGGCACACAAATCTGTTTGTCTCCTTTTCTAGACTTTGAGCTTCCTTAAGAAAAAGAGGCATTTCCTACAAATTATGGGAAGGTATCAGGGACAGTAGGTATGTGACTTAGCCAGATGCAATTGTAATCTCCTGGGATGCATATGCAAAAATATGAAATGTACAGAAGTGTTTGTGGGAAGCTCCATAGACAAGAGGTAAATTTGAACCTCACCCTGAAGAATGGACAAGTTTTCAAAATAGATTGTGAGTCTAGGGATAGAGCCTGGGCAAAAAGACACTAATTGGAAGCACATTTCTGGTTTGCAAGTCAGACCCAGCAATAAAGAGAACAGGAGAGGTTTCCCTGGTGGCTCAGTGGTAAACAATCCACCTGGCAATGCAGGAGACATGGGTTTGATCGTTGATCCGGGAAAATCCCACATGCCGCAGAGCATCTAAGCCCGTGGGCCACAACTGCGGAGCCTGAGCTCTAGAGCCCGGGAGCCGAAACTACTGAAGCCCATGCACCCTAGAGCCCATGCACTCCCCAACAAAAGAAGCCACTGAACTGAGAAGCCCATGCACCACAACTCACGGGTTCGACCCTGCTCTCCACAACCAGAGAAAAGCCTGCACGGCAGTGAAGACCCAGCATAGCCATAAAATAAATAAATAAAATTACATTTAAAAAAATGACAAAAGGAAAGGTCTGAAAGAGGTAGGTACCCCAGGGCTTCTCAAAGTTTAACTTATGTCAGAATCACCTGGGGAACACGGGGAACCTGATTCAGTATGTCTGAGGAAGAATCTGAGATGCTGCATTTCTCATAGGCTCCCAGATCATGATGATGCTGCTGGGCCGTGGACCACACAGCTGTAGACAGGGAAACCTAAATGAGCAATCCAAAGGTTGATTCTGGAAGGGTAAAGTAAGATTTGCAAGGAAGAGCAGGTAGGCAGCATTTTTATTACCAGAGGTTTTACTCAAATGCCATCTAAGGCCAAACAGGTAAGAGAATTCATGAGATGGTGCAGAGGTACCAGGAAAAACTGAAAAACACAAGTCAGTCTCTAAAGGGGAATTATTGGAGTCCTCAAGTCTGGAGAATTGTTGGCCTGGAAGAATATGATCCCAATGTTACCAAATTCCTCAGTTTTTCAAGAGAAGCCAGAAATTTCAGTTTTGTTTCTAATATGAAATCTGCGGGTTTGCAAATCTCGATTCAAACGCACACACACACACACACACACACCATTGTAAGTCAAATAAACTGTATTTTCTTCTTAGATGTGGCCATCAGTTTGCAACTGTTTAGTGTACATAATTAAACTAGGTTTAAAGTGTCCATTCCAGAATATGGTCCCTGGCAGGTAGAAGCTGTCACTTTAGTATTGGAGGCTCACTGGGATGACTACCTGTTAAGGATTAGAGTTTAGAAAAGCAGTGTATGAGGACCAGGGATCAGAATTCATATATGAAGAAAGAATGTAAATAAGACTCTTTAGAAATATTTTAGGAAGTACTGGGGTGAGTCACCTCATAGTTAAAGTGAAGATGGCCTTCAATGCAAGCTTTGGATTCTTTCCAATAAACAATTAAAAAATTACTGACGTGACCATTTAAATTATGTATGGGCCAGTTAAAATATGAAAGTTGTCTTGGCAAGCTAATAATTTAACACTTGAAATTTTGCCCCCAAAGTTGCCCCATCTGAGCAGACTGTCAGTGTCTAGCTGAAGTAGACCCGCGTGGAAATAAGATTACAACACTATGGCAGGGATTTTGTGTGGTAAACAAACTTTGCTGGCATCATATTCTTTTTATTTTTCTGATATTTTAGCAGTTCCTTGTAGAAGGGTGCTCCAGACATTTGTCAGGGTAGCTAGTCCCAATCCAGCCTCATGCAAGGGAATGACAAAAATGAAGTAAATTTTTGGAAAATCACCTGGTTTTGGAACAACTTTGCTTATAGTGGAGGAATTGGAGTGGAGGCTGAAGGGCAGAATCGAGAGGTAAAATGACAGTGGGATAGATAAGACCAAGAGACTGGTTGAAAGTGAAAATGTGAGTTGTTCAGTTGTGTCCAACTCTTTTGTGACTCCATGGACTGTAGCCCACCAGGCTCCTCTGTCCATGGAATTCTCCAGGCTAGAATGCTGGAGTGGGTAGCCATTTCCTTCTCCAGGGGATCTTCATGATTCAGGGATCAAACCTGGCTCTCCTGAATTGCAGGCAGATTCTTTACCATCTGAACCACCAGAAAGCCCAAGAGACTGTGGCTTGGCTGTGATTAAAAGGCAAGATAGCTAAAAGGTCCATTTTATCTTTGAAATCTAGGTCCTTGTAAGTATGATAGAAAACATAGAGTCACAATGAAGAGTTTGAGTGTTATCCATGTGTTTTAATGGGCTTCCCAGGTGGCACAGTGGTAAAGAAACTGTCTGCCAATGCAGGAGATGCAAGAGATGCAGGTGCAATCCATGGGCTGGGAAGGTCCTCTGGAGTAGGAAATGGTAAGCCATTCCAATATTCTTGCCTGGGAATTTCCATAGAAGAGGAGCCTGGCGGGTTATAGTCCATGAGGTCACAGAGTCAGAGACACGGCTGAGAGACTGAGCACACACACATATGTTCTAACTAAGAGAAAAAGCAGACCTGGTCTTTCGCCAACACTGGCATTTTAAATTAAGCACATATTCACAGATCCTCTCCAGAACAAGTAAGAAAAATTTAGTCAAGGCTCAGCTTTGTTCCACTGTTTTATTGTTTGTCAAGATTATAGAGGCAGACTTTGTATAAAATTGTCAACATCAAAACACCTTTATTCTTTCTCCTTGAAAAAGACAGCACAATAAAGATATGACACAATCGTGTCTTATTAAGAATTTCTTAGAAACTCACTGAAAGTGCAGGAATGCTCGGTGAGTTAAGGACCAGGCCTAGAGGACTTACCATGAGGTAGGTGAATCAGAGGGCAACAAAACTAGAAATGCTACAGCTTTGGGAAAACCTTAAATAAAAGACCTTGTTAAACTCAGACAGCAGTTTGAGTTTCTTAAATTCGTAAATTTTTCAAATGCAGCTCAGAATTTGCAGAGATTAAGCAGTGTGAGAGCAAAACCAAGCCGTGTAAAATATGCTGCCCTTTATTGATCATTTATTACATAGTGATATCATACAAAAATTATTTATATAAGCCAAAGTAAAAGTATTAGTCACTCAGTCATGTCTAACTCTTTGTGACCCATGGACTGTAGCATTCCAGTCTCCTCTATCCATGGAATTCTCCAGTCAAGATTACTGGAGTGGGTAGCCATGCCCTTCTCCAGGGGATCTTCCTGACCCAGGGATTGAACCCGGGTCTCTTGCATTGCAGGCAGCTTCTTTATCATCTGAACCACAGAGAAGTCCAATATGAAGATAAATTTCAACCATTTCTTAACAATGCCCTAAGCCAGAAACCCACAGTTTTATACCTGGCAAAGCAAAAAATTACATTAAGAGTCTCTATCCTGTTTAGTCCCCTGTGTCTCCATAGAAGCTCAACTGTCTTCCTAAAAAAGCCAAACAGAAGGTTTTTCACTTCCAGGTCTGCATCACTTAGAAGCAAATTCAGTTTTATCCATGCACATAACTAGGCAGTATCTTTCTTTCTCTGCAAAAAAGTACACCAGAATTTTTCTTCTGGGTTGACTTCCCTTTTTAGTAGAGAGAGAGGAAGGTTGGTGTGCATAGGTCCCACCCAACTAGAAACCAAGAATTGCAGTTAAAAGGAAGGGTGTGAATTTTACAGGCCACAGGAAGGTAAGGGCAAACACCCATAAATATTGACATGAGCACAGAAAATTGACGACATGCTGTTACTTAGTTTGAAGGAAATGTGAAGAAATTATAACAAATGAGGATGTTTTTATGTCATTGTCTTTTTATGTGTATTAAATTTTGACTCTTAGAGACCCTCAGAAATAACCATTTGCTGCCCGATTCTAAGGTGCAGAGACCTGCATAGTTTCTTCTTACTTTCTCTATTCAGCAAGTGTGACTGCGATTTGAACAAATATTTCTCAGCCTTGTTATTTCACCTGACATCTTGCCTTTGTTCTATCCAGGAAGCAGAATGTGCCTACATCCTCTTTGTCGTCGCCATATTCTGGCTGACAGAAGCTTTGCCTTTGTCGGTAACAGCATTGCTGCCTGGCTTAATGTTCCCGATGTTTGGGATCATGCCTTCCAAAGAAGTAAGTTTTCCTGTGAATGTTTGACTTAATTAGATTCCCTATTTTGTGCTGATACTTCCAGTTAGAAGTACAGTTTAGTTCAGTCGCTCAGTCGTGTCCGACTCTTTGCGACCCCATGAACCGCAGCACGCCAGGCCTCCCTGTCCATCACCAACTCCCGGAGTCCACCCAAACCATGTCCATTGAGTTAGTGATGCCATCCAACCATCTCATCCTCTGTCGTCCCCTTCTCCTCCTGCCTCCAGTCCCTCCCAGCATCAGGGTCTTTTCAAATGAGTCAGCTCTTCGCATCAGGTGACCAAAGTATTGGCGTTTCAGTTTCAACATCAGACCTTCCAATGAACACTCAGGACTGATCTCCTTTAGGATGGACTGGTTGGATCTCCTTGCAGTCCAAGGGACTCTCAAGAGTCTTCTCCAACACCACAGTTCAAAGGCATCAATTTTTCAGCACTCAGCTTTCTTCACAGTCCAACTCTCACATCCATACATGACCACTGGAAAAACCACAGCCTTGACTAGATGGACCTTTGTTGGCAAAGTAATGTCATCGATCATCGAAATGGAACATGAATCCATCCATGGATAATGGATCATTGAAAAAGCAAGAGAGTTCCAGAAAAACATTTATTTCTGCTTTATCGACTATGCCAAAGCCTTTGACTGTGTGGATCACAACAAGCTGTGGAAAATTCTTTCAGAGATGGGAATACCAGACCACCTGACCTGCCTCTTGAGAAATCTGTATGCAGGTCAGGAAGCAACAGTTAGAACTGGACATGGAACAACAGACTGGTTCCAAATAGGAAAAGAAGTACGTCAAGGCTGTATATTGTCACCCTACTTACTTAACTTATATGCAGAGTACATCATGAGAAACACTGGGCTGGAGGAAGCACAAGCTGGAATCAAGATTGCCGGGAGAAATACCAATAACCTCAGATATACAGAGGACACCACCCTTATGGCAGAAAGTGAAGAAGAACTAAAGAGCCTCTTGATGAAAGTGAAAGAGGAGAGTGAAAAAGTTGGCTTAAAGTTCAACATTCAGAAAACTATGATCATGGCCTCCGGTCCCATCACTTCATGGCAAATAGATGGGGAAACAGTGGAAACAGTGGCTGACTTTATTTTGGGGGGCTCCAAAATCACTGCAGATGGTGACTGCAGTCATGAAATTAAAAGACACTTACTCCTTGGAAGGAAAGTTATGACCAACCTAGACAGTATATTAAAAAGCAGACACATTACTTTGCCAACAAAGGTCCAGTGAGAAAGTTGTATTTAAAAGGAGCAGTAATCCTGGAGATCAAACCACTCAATCCTAAAGGAAATCAACCTGAATATTCATTAGAAGGACTGAAGCTGAAGCAGAAGCTCCAATACTTTGGCCACCTGATGAGAAGAACTGACTCATTGGAAAAGACCTTGATGTTGGGAAAGAATGAGGGCAGGAGGAGAAGAGGGCGACAGAGAATGAGATTGTTGAATGGCATCATCGACTCAGTGGACATGAGTTTGAGCAAACT
Source organism: Dama dama (assembly GCF_033118175.1). Taxonomy (NCBI): domain Eukaryota; kingdom Metazoa; phylum Chordata; class Mammalia; order Artiodactyla; family Cervidae; genus Dama; species Dama dama. The sequence continues at coordinate 83,432,694 of NC_083698.1, read as the reverse complement.
CAGGGGGATAGTGATGGACAGGGAAGCCTGGCATGCTGCAGTCCATGGGGTTGCAAAGAGTCAGACACAACTAAGTGACTGAACAACAAAAACATCCTGTTGGTAAGGCTTCCACGTAAGTCCTCCAGACTTCCAGCTATGTCTTGCCCCTAGAATTCTGCATGTGTGTCCACCTTCAGGTGTAAAAAAGCAAAACACAGTCCATGGTTACTTGAGCTGTGAATGGCAGTAGAAGAAATGCATGTCTGATCTTTTCAGGCTCTCATCTACGCCCGGTGCCTCCCTCCTGGCCAAAGGGCCAGTTCTTTCACATCCTGCATCAGCTTTTTCTAGTCAACAAAATTGGGTCTCACACAGTGTTGGAAAAGTAATTTTTTTTTTAATGAAGAAAAAGCTTCCCTGTTTTCTTTTCCAGAAACCTGCCATTTCAGAAGATAAAGCCAAGTTAACTTGCATGTGTGCTTCCTTTTTGTTCTTACTGAGAGGAGTTTATTCATGGCGAGAGGTGTTTCTTACCTTTATACAATCTAAGGGTACCCATCTGAAGAAAATGGATTCAGTTTCCCATTAAAAGCATGAAATGCATTGAAGCCAAAATATCTGTCTCCACGCAACTCTCAGCCACTCAGCACATAAGTACCTAGACCTCAGCTGAAACATTCTCAGGAAAGATGGCACATTCAAAATGCCAGGCATGCAATTTATCACCTAGATTTCTATCTTCTGCTTGGGTACAGTACTGCTATAATGAAGTTCATCTGTCCGATATTGTGGGTGGAGACTTCTATAAAAAACTAACCCATGACACAGGTCTTTTTTTTTTTTTTTTCATAGTTGAAATATAACCCACAATACAGTTTTTTTTTTTTTTCCCCCGCTGTGGGAGAGGATTTCAACACAGCCTTGTGATTCAATTTAAGCCAAGTATTTCGTAAAGTCAGGACTCTTGAATATCACCATGAGGTATTTTAAAATAAGGTTTCTATGATTAGATAAGTTTGAAAAATATGTGGCGTAGGGTATCCCACTCTTTGAGAGTGATAGTTTACACTGGTGTTTAAAGGTTTTGAGAAGGCCTACAAGAAATAAAATTCTAGAATCTTAAGAAATTCTATTTTCTAAACTTATTCGACCACAGAAACTTTTTTTAAAAAAGAAAAATATTATGTACCTCTCAGAGAATTCTTTTGTAAATCCTGCTATAGATTGTTGCCTAAGTGTCTGTATGCTCTACTAATCGCCATTCAAAATACAAAAGAATAACTGCCGTCTGGGCATAATGGTGATAATGAAGATATTGGTGAGCCAGAGTTTGACTTGAGACTTTTCCTCATCACAGCCATGGTCAGTCTGCTATAGGATTGCAAACTAATTAGCCCCAGTTTACAGATGGAGAAATTAAGGAATAGAAGGCACTTGCCTGATGTTACTCAGGTCTTTAAAAATTAAGTATATGGGTACTCTCTCTATATATATATTTTTTCTTAATACTACTTTTTCTGGATAAGGATGTGGAACTGATTTAAATTTGTATTCAAACACATCTGCATTGATTATGTAGTTGAAGGTCAAAGTTAGGAGCAGCAAAATAATGCCTTTCTGGTGCAATGTCATTTTTCAGCATAAATGCTCACGGGTTTAATTGTAATTTCAGGTGGCATCTGCTTATTTCAAAGATTTTCACCTACTGCTGATTGGAGTCATCAGTTTAGCAACATCCATAGAAAAATGGAACCTGCACAAAAGGATCGCTCTGAGAATGGTGATGATGGTGGGTGTGAACCCGGCATGGTAAGTGCTGTGTTCACTGCTCCAGGCTTACATTCCATACAGACCATTTTTGTACAGAGCGAATAACCGGATAAGTAATGCACATCCAGGCAATCGTTTGTATGGCAGTGTAATTCATGGTTTTTTTTTTTTTTCTCTGCAAAAATGAAAGTGATATAAAGGGTACTTAAATTAGAGGTGAAAAAAACTTTCATTTCACTGCAAGTCTAATTACAGGGAGATTGGAATAAGTGCACACAACTCTTTCACCTTTTATGCTCTGTAGGAGTCAAAGCTGAGAGAAGCCTGAACCTCAACAAACAAGATTGATAGACTTCTGAGTAGATTTCACTACTATCTTGTTTATTGGGCTGATTACACATTCAAGACTTGTTCAAGAGTATCCTTGATCATCAGGAAGGATGTTAAGAACCCAAGACAAACACATTTACTGACAAAATACAAATATGTGCAGAAAAATTCCAAGGTGAACATTTCTCTTTGTAAATGAATTGTTCCAAAGTAAAACAATCAAATAAGAAGTTTCATCTATAGAATGTGAAATCACTCATTGGACTGATTTTGCCCAATAAAATAAATTTTGCCCACCAAAATCCATTAAATTAATTGGCCATTTTGGTTTTAATTCTAGCTCTTGTTAAGAACATAGATGGGAACTGGAAAAAAAAAAAAAAAAACTCCAGCATCATAATCATTTACATAACGGCATTATGCTTTAAAACCTTAGGTGATTCTTCCCATCTCATCTTGCTTTAAACATAAGAAAATTTATTGAATTATGCTGCATAATTCGTGTCAGGGTATAACAATGTCTGTGTTTATCATTTATGGAGCATACTCTTTTGTAAATAGAAAAAGCATTCAATAACTCAGATGAAGCCTATTTTGTACAAACATTTGTAACTTAAAATTTTTAGAACATGTATGTATTAAGGACGTTTCACTCTTAAAATGAAATGGTGTTCCATGCCTCTTGAAGGGCTATAGGAAATGTGTCTCTTTTTCTTGGCCATCTGCTCACTGGCCCCAGAGGGAGGAGTCACACACTGCACAGTGGGACAGGGTCCTGTCCATTATACCACTAAGTGGTTTTTCAAGTTAAGGCATTTTTACCACACAAGAGTTTTACCAGTTCCCAATCTTTTTGTACCAAGAGATTTGTACTGAGAGATTATTTTGCCAACGCTTTAAGTTGAAATTGTTCCTATTTTTTAATTAGAATAGTTTATTGTTTAAACAGTTTTCTTAAAAGTTTTATTTCATTTTTCACATAGAAAATATCCACCTTATCTGTAGTTGGAATGTAGAATGTGAAATTTTTCTTATAGATCTATTTCAAAAGAAAGAGAATTTCATAAATGATTCTCTATGGAAAGACATGCTTCTGAATGATATTCTTGGACCTCCTACTCAAAAGAGATCATGTTTTTTCCCCCAGTTGTGATTTTGAAAGCTTATAGACATGGTTTAAAATCCTATAATCTTTGGTATGTTATTTTTTAAGGGAGAAGGATTACTCTATTTGCATGAGGAGACAATGTAATACATCCAGCTCTTGACAACGGGCAGGAAAGTCAGATTCATGAATAATTGAATCTACAGAAAATTCTGAAACCTCATTTTAGCTAGTGATTTTAACCATTTTCTCCACCCACCGTATACTGAACCAGAGTAATAAACAAGTAAAAAGCAGACTTATAAATATTAACCTCCCTCCTTGCCCTTGTTCTTCCTTGGCACATATACAAATAGACAGAGATATGACCCAAATATAAAAGAAAAAGGGATCCTAAATGCGAGTGCCAGTTGCACCTTATTTTATAAGTATTTGAAGATGGGCCATCTGTAAAGGGCATTTGAATATTGGTGTAATATTACAAGCTGTTACACCATCTACCAACTTGCAGTTTGATTATAAGTTTTATCATTTTTTCTGGTTTTGGAGAGAAGACTCTTATAGTTTCCAGGGAGACAAACCTCGTAATAAGTCCTGTCTTACACGTGCCATTTGGATTTCTACCTGGCTATCCTGTTCTCAGAGTTCTTTATCTGGTGAAACCTTAACTGTCTTTATGTTTTGAAGAAATGAACTCTCAGCTCACAAACAACGTCCTTTACAGGAAAGTACTGCAGGGCTGGTGAAGCTAGAGAGCACAGTTCACACTGAAGGCCCTCTTGTTTCAGGCTGTCCTTGGGGTTCATGAGCAGTACCGCCTTCCTGTCGATGTGGCTTAGCAACACCTCTACTGCAGCCATGGTGATGCCCATCGTGGAGGCTGTGGCCCAGCAGGTCATCAGTGCGGAAGCAGAGGTGGAGGCTACTCAGATGACCTATTTCAGTGGATCTACCAACCAGGCACTGGAAATAGATGGTATCACATTTGCTTTGGCCATGGTGGGCTCTGGCTATTTGGGCAGTGGGATAAACTCAAGGATTATATTTTGAATTAATTATCCATACAGGCATGATATGAGTTCAACCTTACTCTCCCTCTATTTCCCAGTATTTATACAAAGGAATTATATTACCCAAATATTTTACCTTCAATTGATGGTTGAATTTACATTCTCTGACAAAAGGGGGAGAATAAGAATGACTTTTCTATACTTCAACCAATCTGATAAAACCCTCTTTCATGTCTTTATCAGTAGACTCAGGTTACTCTTTTACCCTGAAATGACTTTCCTGCATAATTTGTGAACCTTTAATTCCTGTATTCTATTTGGAGACAGCATCACATTCTACCTTGGTTATTTCCGGTTCTGATAAACTGCTCTGATGCAGTGAGAAAAATGTTGGGAAGATACTGGTGTTTGTAGAACACTTTATTGTGATGAAGGTTATGTCAGTACAAAGTGAATTTGTTTATTTTCAGCCTCTCATAATGCTTCCACCTTCACACACACACACACATACACTGATAATCCTTCATTTTAATTTTTTTTCTATTTAATGTTTTGCAGAAAGTATTAACGGACAAGAAGCAAATGAGAGAAAAGAGAAAACAAAACCAGTTCCAGGGTAAAGAATATTATTTTGATTAGGATTTTCAAAATTATATTTTAATGAAGTTATAAACTGGGTCAATTTATTTTTCAGATACAGTAATGATGCAGGGAAAATTTCAAGCAAGATGGAGCGGGAAAAGGTACATTAAATTTTATTCTCTCTAAATAATTATACATGAAATTATATTAGATCTGCAGTTAGATATGTATGCATTTTAAAATCTGTTACTTGCTTCCTTGTCTATGAATTATTTTACTTGCCTGCGTCAAAGCATTGTGTAATGGTTTGATAAGCCTTCATGGATGGACTGAAATCAAAATCCTCATAGAAAAAGTTTTAGGCTCTGAAATCAGCATCATTTTCTCCTTTAAACAGATGCCATAGTGATGGCAGTTAGCATATGTAATTTAAAGAAATATAATGCTAGCCTCAGAATATTGTTTCATTTTCTTATCAAAATCTTGCTGCCTTTTTATTAAGCACATTCTGTTACTTTCAGGTTATGAACTTACAGCAACTCCTATTCGTTTAATTACAATCCAGTTATCTTTAGTGTCCTCCTTGCCAGTAAATTCTAGTAGAATTCATAATCTGCTGCTGTCAAATGAAGATAGAGGGGCTGTTTGTAGCCATTCTGGCTATTAAAGGAAGGAAGAAGACTTCTGTAAACTATCCCGTAGAATTCATTTTCCCAGAATAAATCAATATAAAAATACTATACTAGGTTTTATCGGGAGAAATATATCTCGAGACCACTGAAAAATAAACCTGCATAGAAATAGTCCTACAGTAACCATGGCATTAGAAATATGAGAGAGGGGCATATGTTCTTTCCTCAGGCTATAATGCATTAGCATGCAACTGAATAGGAAAAAGAAAACCATCTTGTTATTTACAGAAATCTTTAAGGAAAGAGTGATTCTTATGTAAAGAGAAAACTAATGTAGTGATGTCTTAAACCACTAGCTACAGTGTACATTAAGGGTTTTTAAGATGAGAATTGAATACATATTTACGAAAATATTATCATCTTTAGGGAGGGAAAGAATTCCTTTAGGACATAGAAAATCAGCAGTCTGCCAGGTGTATTACAGAAAAATGCATCAGAAATGAGCTTTAAACACTGTTGGGTATACTTGCACTCACTTGGTAACTCTCTTGTGGTCATCTTTAGAAACCCAGTTTTCTGGTGTCATGCTTAAATTTGAGATCAAGACCCTTCCAATGGATTGGTTATCCAGCACTGTCCCAGGCAAGATAGGAAAGTCTATGGATGAAAAGACCTCTTTACCATGAGCAACTCAGGGTCTAATGGGGAAGGTGGACTTTAAAAAAAAAAACAAAACTGTGACATAAATACCACACCAAAGGTACACACAGAGACCAGATCTCCCAGAAGCTGAAACAACTAGCTCAGTCTGGGAATATTGCCAAGAGGGAATATGAGGTCAAGAAATCTGAGTCTGGAGGCAAGATGGCACTCCCAGTCAGAGATATGCACCCTCCATACGTGCGGGGACCAGGCCTACTTGGTTCCCCATTTAATACCCTACCACATTCCACTGTTTGACAGAGAGTAAGTATTCAATACATAATTATCTTGGCTAATTAATGAAGAAAAGAAAAAGGAAGAGGTAACGTAATCAGAGAATACATAAAATTCAAAGACCCCAAAATGTTGAGAGGGGGGATTTTGCAGGAAGCACATCCAGTGCAGGTGCCAGGGATGAGCTGTGGAAAGTGAAATGTTTGGAGAGTTGGGCCAGATGAAAAATAGTAGTTTGTGCCATGCAAAGAATCCTAGTTTATCTTAAGGGAAATGGAGAGCTTTGAAGCTAGGAGGCAGTATGGTAAATCCTGCCCTTTGAGAAGCTTACTGTGGTAACAATGTGAAGGACAGAGGGTATGGCTTAACTGGACTTTCTGATTAGTATGACTTCATGGATGAGACTGATAAAAGCATGGAAGATGCCTCTGCTACAGAAAGCTAGATAAGAGAAGGTTGTGATGCCGCTGAGGGAGGAAGAAGTTTTCAAAAGGGCAATGTGAGATAACTGGGGTCTATTTTAGGCAGTAAAGATTAAGTTCTGGGTTTGGTAGAGAAGAGCTAGGCCTTTGAATAATGATTCTATGGTTGTTCTATAACTTCATACATAAAATTTTAGCTTGGTGTAAAAGAAAAATTAAGGGATAACTTTTTGCTCTAATAAAGTGCTATTTATAGGGGGTCACATGAAAGTATTTTTCACATACTGTACATTTAAGATAGATTTTTATTTTTGACAATTACAAATCTCAGATATAAACATAGTAGATAATTATAACATGTTATAATTATAATAAATTGCACCTGTTCTTTGCCAGATTTAAACTGGATAATTTAAGATTAACTGATTATGTGGGAGAATCTGTATGCACTTAATCTAGCTATAAAATGGAAGAAATATTTATATTCATAATGTTTCAGTCTTCTGCCTTTTTTCATCAAGTAGATAAGACATTTTATTGAATTAAATTAAATCCTGTGTGGTTTGGCTTTGAATGTGAACTGCAAGTCAAAAAAGATCCAAATATTACTCTTTTTGAGAGAGGATGGTTTAAAATAAATTTCAAAGAAGAAAAAGAAGAAACAAAAAGACATAGAGTTTTTTGGTAATTTACACCATTTTGCCATTTTTTTACACATTCGAATCACCAATGTGTTGATTTGATACATCTACATATTGAAAAATGATTACCACCATAGTTTTATTTAACACCTCCATCATATTATATCATTACCATTTATTGCAGTGTGAACATTCAAAATTTACTCTCTTAGCAACTTTCAACTACTGTATATAATATTAATTATCATAATCTTGCATTAGATACCTGGAACTTATTCATCTTAAAACTGGAAGCAGGTACCCTTTAACCTTTATCTCCCCATCCCCCCCTGCTCTTCCCCCTAACCCCTGGTAAGCAACACTCTCCTCTCCATTCTGTGTGTTCAGCTTTTATGGATTTCCCACATCAATGATTGTTGTTGTTTAGTCACTAAGTCCTGTCTGACTCTTTTCTACCTCATGGATTTTGTCCCACCAGTCTCCTCTGTCCATGGGATTTCCCAGGCAAGAATATTGGAGTGGGTTGTCATTTCCTTCTCCAGGGGATCTTCCCAACCCAGCGATCGAACCCATATCTCCTGCATTGGCAGGCAGATTCTTTATCACTGAGCCACCAGGAAAGCCCCTGTAAAAGTGATACCATGCAGTATTTGTCTTTCCCTGCCCGACTTACTTCACTTAGCATAAAGCTAGTATAATGATTGCCATTTCAACGGGTGTGAGATGATAACTCATTGTGTTTTTGATTTGTATTCCTCTGATGATTAGTGATGTTAAGCACTTTTCATGTACCTGTTGACCATTTGGGTGCCTTCTTTGTGAACCTGTCTTTTCAGTTCCTCTGCCTGTTTTTCAGTTGAATCGTCTGGGAGGTTATTTTGTTTGCTTGTTCGATTGGTTGGTTGTTTTTGCTAGTGACTTGTATGAGTTCTTTGTAAACGTCATCAGTCCTAAAATTCTTGTTACTAGAATTGCAAAGTATCGATATAGATGATAATGATAATTTGATGGTAATTTTCCTTTTGCTGCTGCTGCAGCAGCCAATGGTGATTATACGTCGGTTTTGAAGCTGATGGATATTCACCAGTTCCTCAGATTCCAGAAATGATTCAGGAGCACTCTTATCTGAGTCTCATTCCTAAGCTGCATACATGAAAAAGACTCACAGTGTTCCCTTTTCACCATAGGCAAAGGCCCAAACATTAGCAGAGCTCCCTACTCATGCCCAGAATAAAAATGGTAGGTAGGTATTTAGCCCATAAATTCTTTATTACTCCAAAAGTAGCTGAAATATTTTTAGAGAAGAAAAGGAACAAGAAGAAAGGAAGATCCCAAAAGACACTGACATATATGAGGGAATAATTTGTCAGGTTCCAGTGGAGCAGTTGGGAGACCAATCATCACTCATATTATTTCCATAAGAAATGAATTTCAGGTATCCGGAAATCAATTTTTATATACCAAAAGAAGAATCAAGTTGCTATGTTTTTTCCTTGTTTCAAGCACTGGTATTAATCAAAGAAATATCTCAGATTTTTACACTAGCTCAATTTCTAAACCTCCAGGCATCTTTGAGTGAAAGGAATTGGAAATTCTGTATGTTTTTAATGAAAGATCTAAAATAATTGTTTTCCATTCATCTTATATAATTTGTAGTTTCCCCAAAAGGAAAAGTTCAAAGGAAAATTTCCTCGAACAAATTGAATCTTGCTTTTAATTAGATGTTGTTTAGTTTGGTGGTGAAATCCTTATTATTCAAGATAGAATTCTATAAAACAGCACTGTCTAATATTCTCCAAGAATTCTAAGAACCCGATAACAGTAATAAGCATGGTTCATAATATCATGGACTAGGGGTGTTATTTCTGCCAAGTAGGCAGGGACCAGAATATCTGGTCCCTAGATCAAATGCAGAAATGGCATTTTTAATTAGATCAGGTAGGTGCTACAAACAAAAGTTCTAAATTGCTTTTCCCTTTTCCTAGACCAGGCGAAGTTAGTTGGGCAGCAAGGCCAGTTTTTAGCACTGCTGAGACCTCACTTGACACAACCTACTATGGGTTTCCTTTACCCATCCAGCCAAATTCTGCAGGTTATAAAGATGTGAGCAGAAAGAGGGAGAGAGAAAGGCTATCACATACCCTTTAGGAATCACAGCATCACCAAAAGGCAAGAGATAACAAGGGTTGTTGAAGAAAAGGGAACCCCTATGGTTTGTTGGTGGGAATGTAAATTGGCGCAACCACTATAGAAAACAATGGAAAGGTTTCTCAAAATATTAAAACAGGATCTAGCAATCCCACTACAGGGTATATATTCAAAGGAAATGAAAACAGGATCTTGAAGAGATATCTGCACTCACACTGTAGCATTATTCACAATAGCCAAAATATGGAAAAAATGAATGAATGGATTCAGAAGATGTGATATGCATATACCATGATATATTATTAAGCCATGAGAAAAAAAAGGCAATTCTGCCATTCCAATTACATGGATGAACCTTGAGTGCATATGCTAAGTAAAATAAGTCAGACATAGAAGGACATATATTGCATGGTTTCATTTATATATGGAATCTTGAGAATAAAAGTAAAACTCGTAGAAACAAAGAATAGAAAATTGGTTCCCAGGAGCCAGGGGGTGGGAGTGGGTAAATAGGGAGAGATTAGCAATAGGGTACAAGCATTTGGCTATAAGATAAATAAGGTCAGAGGACCTAATATAAAACATGGGGACTAGAGGTGATAATACTACTGTATGGTTGAGATTGGCTAGGGGACTGATACTTGAATGTGTCACCAATGAAAGAGAGAGAAAGGAAGGGAGGGACGCATGCTGTAACTGAAGTATTGAAGGGCTGGGTGGGAATAATCTTTTCCTAATGCATATGTAGATCAGATCACCATGATGTACACTTTAAATATCTCATGATTTTATTTGTCAGTTATGCCTCAATAAAGTTGAAAAAGATCATAGGACATTTAAAGTATGCATTGGTGATTTGAAGAAGTATTTGGTGAAATGGTTTCCCCTATATGGTTGATTGGCATATTGATTGCCTCACATATTTATCTTTCTTTTTTTTTTTTTTTGAGAACATTTAAGTTCTACTCTTGGCAAATTTCAATTGTGGAGTGTATGTCAGGAGGATTGTGGCGATGTCAGCTCTAGTCACCGTGTCTAGTCAGTGGCTTCTCAGTCCTTACTTATAGCTGAAAGCTTGTACATTTTACTTGTTTTTTTTTTTTTTTTAACTTGGCAGTTTTCTGCACCTCTGGGAACACAAGATGAAGTTGAAGTTTTAAAATAAATTATAACTTTTCTACTCACTAATCCAATTTATGAGAACACATGCCATTCAATTGAGAATTTGGAAGCCTCATTATCAGTGGTATTAAATCGGAACAAGGGATGATATTTCTGACATATACTGGGATTCAGGTGGTGTTGATTCAGGTGCTGGGATTCACCATGCAAGTGGTGCTTTCCTGGTGGCTCAGTGGTAAAGAATCTACCTACAATGCAGGAGACTCGAAGATATAGGCTCAATCCCTGGGTCCAGAAGATCCCCTGGAGGAGGAAATGGCAACCCACTCCAATATTCTTGCCTGGGAAATTCCATGAACAGAGGGGCCTGATGGCCTATAGTCCATGGGGTCACAGAAGAGTCAGATACAACTGAGAGACTAAATAACAACAACAAACAACAGGTGGTGAGGCAAATTCACTTCTGAATAAATAATTTATTTTGACATTCATAAAAAAAGAAGAATCATAGCAGCAGCCTGTGAACACAACCTCACTCAAGATTTTAACACTTATTGTAGTCAAAACCCTAGCTGGGCTCCATTGGTTTACTTAGCTGGGTTTCCACAAGATGTTTTGTTATTAAAGAAATAACTGACTATTGATAATGCATTCTCTTCTATATATCTTTTATTTTTGAACCACAAAAATGTGGTTCTTCACCTTTTATATTGTGGAAATATTATCTAGCAAGTAACATGAGCTTAGCCATGTTGGGAGCAACTGTACTTTCCCTTAACTGTAGAGTAAACCTCTGTAAAATAAACCTCCCGTAGAATTTATTCTAATACTGTGTTTGTTTTGTCTCCTAAAATTCTCAACAGTATTTTTCTTTTCACAGTCCAATGATATTTCCTAACAAAAGGATACATTTATTTTGTTCCCAAATTGTTTTTCATGTATCTTGATTGTGAAATATTTTAATATATACAAATTTAAAGATGATAAATGGTTTATACCAATTTATCTTATACCACCCCAGCTTTTGAAAAATAACACAACAATTTCTAAAATTCCGCATGAGCTCTTCTCTGATTCCATCTCCTTTCCTCACACAATCATGCTGCTGCTGCTGCTAAGTCACTTTAGTCATGCCCTACTCTGTGTGACCCCATAGACAGCAGCCCACCAGGCTCCCCTGTCCCTGGGATTCTCCAGGCAAGAACACTGGAATGGGTTGCCATTTCACTTCTCCAATGTGTGAAAGTGAAAAGTGAAAGTGAAGTCGCACACAATCATATCCAACCCCTTATGGAGGTAGACACACTCCAGAATTTCAAGTTAATCATTTTCTTATTTTCTTTTCAGTATTACCGCTTCTACTGATTACTTCTTCATCTCAACAAACACCCAAAATAGCAATAGTTTTAATAAGATAGAATTAGGCTGGTGTGATGGTTCCACAATCATGATGACCTTGGCTGCTTCTATGCCTGCTCTGCCATCATTAGCATTTGATGGCTGCCTCAGGGTTCAAGATGACTGCCTCATTGCCCTCTATCCATTCTCTGTCCCAGCTAGCAGGAAACAGAAAGGAGAACACAAAAGGCATAACAGACATATACTTAGCAATTCTTCCATTACTTTCCTGGGTTTAGAATTATTCACATTTCTAATTTCTCCTTGAGTTTTAGTTGTATTTTTCTAGGAACTTATGCATTCCATCTCAAATTTAGTTGCATGTTGTTTTTAATATTTTTTTATTACCTATTTAATTTCTAAAGTATTTTTAGTTATATATCTTTTCATTCCTAATATTGGAATATTTTTTTCCAAAAGTATACATTTTATAAGTTTTATAAGTCTTGCCAAAGAACTAACTTTTGGCTCTTTTGATCCTATTTCATGTTCTACATTATTAGTGTCTTCTTTTTATTACTTTTTTCTGTCTACTTTATCTTTTCATTTAGTTTCTGTACTTTTAAAATATAAATTTACATTATTTGTTTTGACTTTTTCTTCTCTTCCAAAGTAAAAATCTGAGGAGACAAATTTTCTTCCATTTCTTCCACTTTAGTTATATTCTATATTTTTCAGTTTTTTGTATTTTCTGATTTCAATTATATTAGTCTTTGATCCATGGGCTTCTTAGATGTATGTTTTAAATTTTGAAATAAATGAAACTTTTGCAGCTACTTCTTGTTTTGTTTTTTATTTCTAGCATAAATTCCCTGTGGTTAAAAGCTTGTCTGTATGACATCAGTTCTTCTAAACTTGCTGAGGCAGATTTGTGGACTAGCCATGGCCAACTGTGATAAATATTTCATTTTACTTAAAAAGAACTGCATATTTTCAGCTTATTGGGTGCAGTATTTTCTAAGCCTTTTAGATCAAGTTTGCCAGTTGTGATTTTCAAGTTGTCTGTGACCTAACAATTTTTGTCTGGTTAGCCAGCAATTAATGCAACTGTTTTGTTAACACCTCCCTCCACCCTGCCTCCCTCCTGTCTATGTCTCCTGATCTGTCAGTTTTGCTTTCTGTATAATTTTAGATTATTTAGATTATGTTATTACATCCCTATCAGTTTAGGGTATTTATATATTCCTGGCTAAGTAATGCTTTTACCATTTTGCCTGTCCCTTTTAACCAATGGTAATATTTTGGAATCTTAGCGTTTCTCTGATGAAAACGTAATAGCAATACTAGTTTTCTTTAAGCTAGTGTTTACTTGGCATTAATTCTGTCCTTTCAGTTTTAATAGTTCTATGTCCTTATATTTTAGATGTTTCTCTTATAAAAAGCATATTGTTGGCTTTTACATTTTTATTCGGGTTAGAAATTTTTGCCTGAGAAGGTTGATCCACTTGAACTTTCTGTGACTTCATAAGTTTAGAGTAATTTTTAGTGCCAGATTTCTATTTTTTTCAAGTAATTATTCTTTCCATCTCTCTTTCCTGCATTCTTTTGCAGTTGTTATCTTTTTGTTCTTTGTTTTTTTAATATATAATCCTACACAGACACACACATACACACACACACACATACTGATTTCCTATGCTGCTATGTTATTTATATATTATTTCAGTCATTTTTACCACTATAAAAGAGCAGAATTTTTTTTCAATAGCATGTATATTTTGATTTTTTGTTCTTCACTAAGAAATTACAAATGAAGCTTCTAAATACTTAGCAGGATATAACATTTTGTAAAATAATACTGGATTTAATTGATTTTCAACATTGATGAAAACAGAATTTTTATGAAAAGTCCTGTTTTTCGTGCTAAATTTTAAATACCCATTCATTGTACTATTACTATTAATGTATAAGCTAATATTCTGATTCACACTATGCATCATAATTCTTTATTAACTATAGTGGATAGAAATCCTAATTCAAGGAATCTTACTGATAACCTCAAATTTGTTACCAGCTCTTCTGAGTCACTCAGGTTGTTGCTGATTAGATCCTCACCAGATCTTCATGAACAGTTTACACCAAGAGTAGGAGAAGGATGTCCTCTTACATTTTCTTGTGTTGTCTTCATTCTAGGGTTTTTTAAAGTAACTTCCTGTAGAAGTCATTTAAAGCCAGAAGCACATTGTGGAAGGACTGCTTGAATTAAAGCTAGAAAGGATAATTTGTTATCCTCTTAACCAAGACCATATAAACTCAACATGTCAAGAGTGAACAAGGCTTCATGGCCCTATGGTCACTCTCTCTATGCACTCTAGAGCTTTCCTCTCCTTTCCCTGTTTCCTCCCTCATCCCCCAGTGTGGATGCCATGGAGGCACTAAGGTCAACCTGTGCAAGAATTATTAGTCAAAAATCATGTATTTACTTGCATTTTAAAGTTAAAAGAGAAATATTGCATCTTCCAATAAGATGGCAGATTAAATAGGTCCATTTACCTTCACTCTATCCTGAATCTTCATTTAAAAAAAGAATAAACTTTTAAAAGTAAAGTCACAATTATAAAAATGTCAAGTGAGAAGATGACAGCAAAATCACTTTGGAACCTGGAAAGTTAAAGAATAGGTGGGAAATGCCTCAATTAGTCAATGAAAGTGGAATTCTAGTCAACAGTGAGGAAAGAAAATAAGCAATCTAATTTACTTACCAGTAGCCCTCAAAGTTTTTAAAATGTTGAAAAGTGAGAGTATTTAAAAAATTGTTTAGGAAACAGTTAAATACACAAGTTTCTCCCCCAAGTCTCCATGGATACAGCAGTTCTTCCTCCACCAAACAGAAGTGTAATCTTTAGACAGGCGACACAGAGGGTGAGGAGAACTCGATGCAGTTTGGAATTGGGGATGGATTTCATGATGAAAACAGAGATACTGACTGACCATTTATATGTTGGATGGTGACAATGTTACCATTAGGATTCTGAATGGTGAGAATCCCTGCCTTCCACCCTGCTAGCCCCAATAACCAGACCTATTCCCTGCTCGTGTCTGTAGGCAAGAGACCAGGGTGCTTTTCTTTGGGTAATGCAGCCAGCATAAGAGAAAAGATGAAAATATATAGCATTGGGTTTTCTCCCAAAAAACCCCCCAATCAGATAATACTAGATATGAGCCCACATTCACCAACAAATCCCAAAGCACATGCACTAGAATTCCAACCAGCTTTTCACTGCTTTAAATATGAGCAAAGCACCAAAGTTCCTGGATATCTGAAGACAGCCTTAGGCATGGAAGAGAGAGACTTAAACAAAGAAAAGGAAAACAGAAACTTGCAGGAAACAGACTGTGCAAAAAGATGAAAACACAAGAAAAGAAGCTATCCTTAATATATTCAGAGAGGGAAACAAAGAATCTGCATTCATGAAATATGAAGGAGATTCTATACCAGAGGAACAAGAAGCAGAACATATATAAATAAAATAGGAAATAAATTTATAAAATACTAAACACAATGTAAAGATATGAAATATAAGTAGAAACTTTAGTATAAAAGGAATAAACAAGATGAGAAAATAATAGGAGTTTCAGAAAAGGAGTAAACTGAGAAGATTCTATCAAAATTCAAGAAAACTTCCATGATGGAAAAATATAATTTTTATGACAAGCTCCCACTGGGTACGAGCAAGATGGATGGAACATGTACACATAGAGAAGGACACTGAGAGTTCAGAATGCAGTGAATGAGGTGAAGACCCTAACAGTTTCCAGAAAGAGAAAAGAACAATTCCTTTGGATAAAAAACATAGACGACTTCTTTAGAGCAACCCTGGAAACTCACAAGCAGTCAGGGGAGAATGCCTTCAAAAATCTAAGTAACACTGTTTTCAACCTAGAAATCAATACCCAGTTGAACTATCAATGAAGGAAGAGGGTAGACTGAAGTCTAGATATCTCCTTACAGGTCTAGAGGAAGAAAATGACTAGATGTAGGACAGACAGGAAAGCCCTGGAAGAGACGTCTCTAAGACAATGGAATTGGTAGAATATTGTTGTAGAGTAAATATCTTCCTGCAATGCCGGAGACCTGAGTTCAATTCCTGGGTTGGGAAGATCCCTTGGAGAAGGGAAAGGCTACCCACTTCACTATTCTGGCCTAGAGAATTCCATGGACTGTACAGTCCATGGGTCCCAAAGAGTCAGACACGACTGAGGCGACTTTCACTTCACTTTGTTGTAGATTAGGTGTTGCATCATTTTATTTTTTGGAGAGAACATTTAAATAACTAGGGAATATTCCGGGCTGATTTAGTGGTATCCACTTAGAAAACTAATCAAGTAAGCAGGGGACACAAAACAGGAAAAGTAATATATATCTGATTTCTCAGTTGTTAGTAGATCTCTAGATAACATTCTGAATGCTGAACTCTGCTCTAAGCAAAATTATGTGATAGCCATAATAGGAGGGCAATGGAGACTTGAGAAGTCTTAAGTGTGTTCATTAAAGGAGGCTGTGAAAGAAAGCTTAATTCTCATCATGTAACACAGTGGAATTTTAACTGTAATACCTTCAACTGAGAAGTTAAGAAATGGTATCATAGGAACAGTATTAAAGTGCAAAATAATGTTCAAAAAGAGCTGGAAGATTTTAAACTTTCGCAAGCAGAAAATGATTAGCAGGAACTAATATTTTGTGCAATTAGCCTTGCATAAACATTTAAATATAAATATAACCGATAATGTTTTTATACCACACTCGCTCAGTTGAATTATTTTGTACAGAGCAGTGGAGACTGGTATAGTCCATAGTGATTCCCTTATGCATTATTATAATAGCACCTGGGGTCAGTGCATAATGTGCCCCTGGAATCCACAATCATTGCCACCAGGTGGCAATAGTGAGTTGTATCTGCACCTGCAGGATTTCTGTTCTGAAATGTCCCTCAAGTACTCCCCATTTCGCGGAGTCTTAGGATTCTGAATTTGGTCATGTCCTGGACAAAATGTTTTCAGTCACTTGAAAGAAGTTGTAGAAGACATACTCACAGGGTTGGTCTTAGATATCATAGATTGTGGGAAATACAAATGAATGATGACAGAATTGGGATTGAATAAAAACACATTAGGTTGCAGTTGCTGTTGTGAAAGCAATATGAAAAGTAATTAGAGGTAAAGTTTTGGGCATAGGTTAAAAAACTCACATAAATAAAAAGTGTGTTCTGGAAGGCAAGATGACACAAGGGAAATCACTGAAAGGGAACTCAGATACACAGAAATCTGCTT
Source organism: Dama dama (assembly GCF_033118175.1). Lineage (NCBI taxonomy): Eukaryota > Metazoa > Chordata > Mammalia > Artiodactyla > Cervidae > Dama > Dama dama. The sequence goes on along the minus strand of NC_083698.1, from coordinate 83,415,345 downwards.
CATTTCTGCCTTGACCATTATGTCACATTGAAACTTATTTTGCTCTTCTGAAAATGTATGTCTTTGTACCAGATTATCTCTAAATATCTGTACTCTATGATTCTTTTATATATTAAAAAATTCTTTTATTATTGTGGAAGATACCAAAAAAAGATCAAGAAAGTAGCAGGCACTCTCATATCTTGATATATTTCATTTCAGTCTAGTTTCTTGGCACAGGTGTATATGTGGATAAATTTTTTATTTTTTAAAAATTACATCATTCTATACATTTAATTTCATGTACATCTCTCATCAAGAAACGTAAAGTAAGCTCTTTCCCGCTCACAATATATCTTTGTCTCTGTCCTTTGTCACCAGTGTGAGAGGTTTCCTTTGCCCACCTCATCCCTGAATATCTCCAGCCTCACCCCCTAGATGCTTTGCTTCTCCCTTCTTTGCTTTGGATTTTTTTTTCCTCTCCAAAATTCAAAGGAAAGATAACTCACACACACATAAATTCCTGCTCCACTCAGATAGATGTAGTGATTAGTTCAGATAAATCTGCAAACATGTACTCTCAGAGTCTGAATCTTACTGTCTACCCTGAGTGACTTATTCCAACAGCATTTTAAGATTAGGGTCAAACACTCTAAAATTAGAGTCAAACACTCTTGAAACTACTGTCTTGAGCAGATCAATTTGCTAAGGACTCTCCCACTACTTTTTAGAGTTTCTGTACCAATCGTCTTAATTAGTGGCTTATCTCAGACTTTCTTAAGAGCTCTATTTTCCTGCCTATTGCCATCTACTACTGTCTCTCTGGTCCTCAATCTTTGCACCTTACTACAGTATCATCTTTTCAAGCTTTTCCTCCCACCTTAAATCTTTCAGGCATCAGGGTCTTTTCCAGTGAGTCAGTTCTTCGCATCAGGTGGCCAAAGTATTGAGTTTCAGCTTCAGCATCAGTCCTTCCAATGAATATTCAGGACCGATTTCCTTTAGGATGGACTGGTTGGATCTCCTTACAGTCCAAGGGACTCTCAAGAGTCTTCTCCAATACCACAGTTCAAAAGCATCAATTCTTCAGCACTCAGCTTTCTTTATAGTCCAAATCTCACATCCATATATGACTACTGGAAAAACCGTGCCTATGACTAGATAGACCTTTGTTGGCAAAGTAATGTCTCTGCTCTTTAATATGCTCTCTAGGTTGGTCATAGCTTTTCTTCCAAGGAGCAAGTGTCTTAATTTCATGGCTGCAGTCACCATCTGCAGTGATTTTGGAGCCCCCAAAAATCTGTCACAGTTTCCATTGTTTCCCCATTTATTTGCCATGAAGTGATGGGACCAGATACCATGATCTTAGTTTTCTGAATGTTAAATTTTAAGCCTGCTTTTTCACTCTCTTCTTTCACTTTCATCAAGAGGCTCTTTAGTTCTTCACTTTCTGTCCTAAGGGTGGTGTCATCTGTGTATCTGAGGTTATTGATATTTCTCCTGGCAATCTTGATTCTGGGTTGTACTTCATCCAGCCCAGCATTTCTCATGATGTACTCTGCATATAAGTTAAATAAGCAGGGTGACAATATACAGCCTTGACATACTCCTTTCCTGATTTGGAACCAGTCTATTATTGCATGTCCAGTTCTAACTGTTGCTTCTTACAGATTTCTGCATACAGATTTCTCAGGAGGCAGGTCAGGTGGTCTGGTATTCCCATCTCTTTAAGAATTTTCCACAGTTTATTGTGATCCACACTGTCAAAGGCTTTGGCATAGTCAATAAGGCAGAAGTAGATGTTTTTCTGGTATTCTCTTGCTCTTTCAATGATTCAAGAGATGTTGGCAATTTGATCTCTGGTTCCTCTTACAATAGCCCAAATCAGAGATAATGATGACTTAGAGGAAGTGATAGTGCAGATGGGAAAAACCAACAGAGTGCAGACATTTTTCAGTAGATACGATTGATAGAATTTAGTGGGATGAGAATGAGGAGAATTTTAAGGACAAGCAATGTAATATAGCAGCTGAGAGTGTGAGGCTATGAGCCCTGCATGGTCTCCAAACTTAAGTCTGCCATTTCCAGGCTCTGTGACCGTGAGCAAACCACTCAGCCTCTCTGTGCTTCACATCTTCATGTGTAAAGTTGGATAATGGCAGTACTGCTCTCATTATGTTGTAAAAAAAAATGTGAATTAAAGCATTTATTTGATTTAAACTTAAAGCCGTGCTTTTATATACTCAGCACACTCTAAGTGTTTGTAATCATGGGGACGGTAATGCTATTATCTTCTGTAGATGATCCTGAAGAACAGGATTTGAGGAAGGAAAGAATGAGTTTGGTTTTGAACATTTGGGAATTGGAGTTTTATCTGAGACATTCAAATTATGTTGGACAGTCTGTTGGATTCATAGGTAAAAGGAGAAGCTTGGCTGAAAACTAGTTAGGTGGTATGATTTTCTCTTTCATTAAGCCAGTGAAATGTATGAAAATCCCTAAGGAGAAATATCACCATGAGAATAGACAAGCAAGTACCTGTGATAAGGTTTCAGGAAACTCCAGGTTTTGTTTGTTTGTTTTTGGCTGTGCTGAGTCTTTGTTGCTGGGAGAGCCTTTCTCTAGTTGCAGCAGGTGGGGGCTCCTCCTCATTGCATTGCACAGGATTCTTATTGCAGTGGCTTCTTCTATTGCGGAGCACAGGCCCGAGGGCACCGAGCTTCAGTAGTTGCAGCACATGGGCTCCATAGTTGGGGTTCCCAGGCTCTAGAGCACAGGCTCAGTAGTTGTGGCCAGTGGGCTGAGTTGCCCCGCAGCATGTGGGATCCTCCTGGATCAGGGATTGAACTCTAGTCTCCTCCATTGGTGGGCAGATTCCTTACCACTGAGCCAGCAGGGAAGCCCAGTTTTAAGGACGGATCAAGGAGAATGAACAGGCAAAGGAGACAGAGAACAGGCGGAGATGGAGAAGAAAAACCAGAAGACTGAACTATCACAGAGCCCAGAGAAGAGTTCTCCAGAGAGAGGAGGAGTCATCAATTCTTTTAGGTGCTGCTGAGAAGTCTCCAGGGACTTTCCAGGTGGCGCTAGTAGTAAAGAACCTGCCTGCCAATGCAGGAGACGTAAGAGACACAGGTTCGATCCCTGGGTCTGGAAGATCCCCCGGAGAAGAAAATGGCAACCCATTCCAGTATTCTTGCCTGGAGAATCCCATGAACAGAGGGGCTTCGTGGGCTACAGTCCACGGTGTCTCAGAGTCAGACATGACTGAAGCGACTTAGCGTGAATGCACAGGAGAAGTCTACAAACCTGACACTGAACAATAGCTACTGAGTTTAGTAATATGGAGGTTATAAAAAATCATAGCAAGTGTACGTTGAGTTGACTGAAGAGAAAGAGGCCAGATTAGAAAGGTTAAAGAAATGGAGTAGGTGAATACAGGCAATTCTTTTGTGTAGTTTGACAGTGAAAATGGACTTTTGTAATTAAATAGAGGATTCTTCATTCCAGCTAATGAAATGAGGTTGCTTTTTTTTTTTTTTTTTTGCTAAACTTGACTGAAAACTCTTGACTAAATGAAGTGACCCAAAAAGTTATAGATTCTAACCCTATATGCAAAACAGAAAAAGAGACACAGAAATACAGAACAGACTTTTGAACTCTGTGGGAGAGTGTGAGGGTGGGATATTTCAAAAGAACAGCATGTATATACTATCTATGGTGAAACAGATCACCAGCCCAGGTGGGATGCATGAGACAAGTGCTCCGGCCTGGTGCACTGGGAAGACCCAGAGGAATCGGGTGGAGAGGGAGGTGGGAGCGGGGATCGGGATGGGGAATACGTGTAAATCCATGGCTGATTCATATCAATGTATGACAAAACCCACTGAAATGTTGTGAAGTAATTAGCCCCCAACTAATAAAAAAAAAAAAGAAAGCAAAAAAAAAAAAAAAAAAGTTATAGATTCTATTCCAGGTTTCATTCTAGGGATGGCAACAATCAGACCAAGAGAGTGTGTTAGATGGGCCACAGGTGAGAGAAGGAATGAAGTTGCTTTTGTCTTGCACCTTAAGAAGTTCTATCCTTAAAAAAAAATTAGAAATAGTGATTTTTTTTCAGATGGAGCCACTGGAAGATGTAGTGTTGCCCAGGAAATAGAGCACAAGGTGCTCTGAGGAAGAGCATATTGAAGGTCTCTGGAAATGAGACTTTAAAAAAAATCTGTAAGGCCGGGATCTCTGAGGGGTCCTCATAAAGATGGTCCTGTTATCCAGATGCTTGACAGGATTTGCAGGATGGAGGAGTGCTGTGGGCCGGATGGGAAGGTCATCTTAATTGATAGCAGTGGGTGATTGGGAGATCAGAACATCCTATTCAAAACAATGGCCAAGGAAAGAGATAGCCAAATGACATGAGCCTAAAGAAAAATTGATTTACTCTCATGTCAGTAGGGGATTAATGTTCTGGAAGAGGGTAGGGAACAAGGAGGACACTGACTCCATCTCTCAATGCTGAAGTATAAGGGGTTGAAAACATGAAGTGTTTCAGAAGTGGTATCTTCTGGAGAGGACCAGTTAAGGTGCCAAAGCAGAGAAACACTCCAAAAAGAGATTTAGGAATTCAGTGACCATGTACCACCAGTTCAGAGGGAAAACCCTGGAAAGATTTGGGAGGGCTGGTGAGAAGGGAAGAAAGCAGGTAAGAGCTGGCTCAGGAATAAGAAAGAAGGATAAGTGAATGAGACTTTGTAAAGGTATTTCAGTGGTTACGTATTTTTTATTGTTAACATTTCTGTTGATGGAAAGATAAATGCTGTATTATTGGACTGCTCTGACAAAGTACCATAGACTGGGTGACTTAAACAACAGGAATTTGTTTCTCGCAGTTCTAGAACCTGAAAATCCAAGATCAAGGAACCAGCAGGATTAGTGTCTGATGAGAGCTGTCTCCTTAGGTTGCAGACAGCTGCCTTCTCTCTGTGGTCTCACATGGCAGAAAGAAAGAGAGAGAAATCAAGCTCTCTGGTGTCTCCTCTTGTAAGAACACCAATCCTATCAGGCCAGGGCCCCATCATCTCCTCTAACCCCATTACTTTCCAAAGTCCCAATCTCCAAATGCCTTCATATTGGGGGTGAGGGCTTCAACATGTGAATTTGGGGGTGGGATGGACATAAATATTTAGTCCATAACAAATGCTGTGACTGCTTCTTATGACCACAAATAGAGCTCTTCTCATGGTACATTTTATTGTTGAACAGAATTCAGGCACAAATTCTGGAAACAAATATCGAACAAAGAAGGATCACATGATGTGTAAACTTATGTGCTTGTGCATTGCTTATTCTTCTACCATTGGTGGACTGACAACAATCACTGGTACCTCCACCAACTTGATCTTCGCTGAGCATTTCAATACGTAAGTAGAAGGATTGGGTTGATGATTTGATAAATGAACAGCACACAAATTATAAGAATTATTCTTACCTGTTTCAGGGAATCCAGAGAGAGAGCAAGCTATATTGAGTTAATCCTCCTTTGTTCCCCATCAGGACTGCTGTAGGTCTAGAAACCTCCCTTCTGCTCCTTCCCATAGAGTTAGATATGTAGGACATAGTGAATTAACAGGTGTCTGTAGATTCCAAGGTCAGCTTGGATAAAATAACTCCTGGGTAATCACTCTCACCAAACACATGCATGGGTTTTCAGTTGCTCAGTCATGTCCACCTCACGACTCCATGGACTATAGCCCAGCAAGCTCCTCTCTCCATTGGATTTTTCAGGCAACAATTTGGAGTGGTTTGCCATTTCCTCCTCCAGGGGATTTTCCCAACCCAGGGATCGAGCCCACCTCTCCTGTGTCTCCAAACACGGAAGACACTTTTTATTATAAATTCATATCAATGTATGACAAAACCCACTGGAAAAAAAATATATATATATAATAATAATAAAAATAAAAAAATAAAAAAAAATAAAATAAACTAACTACAAATGAAAAAATGAAAAATAAATAAATAAATAAATAAATACATGAAAAAAAAAAAAATAATATTGCAAATGGTAGTTACCTAAAGTGAAAGGGATTGTTTTCATGGGACAATTTGTGTAGGGTTTGTCAATTGCCATTTAAACTTAAATGATGAGTAGTAAACAGAATTGTTCATTACAGAAGATTTGGTGTTGGGATTGAAAAATATTTGAAGAATTGGGCAATTACAAAAAATAGCAGTAATAAAGTATTCTAAGGACAGATATATGAATCTGAATATGAGTGCTATGATGTTACTTCAGCACAGAAAATTGGAAATCTTGGACACAGGGCACTTGAGTTAAAAAATCCACTTTTCAGTCACAATAATAAGTAGTTCTTCCAAGACTTAATTTTCTCATATCTAAAATAGTCACAGTCCATATGAATATTGTAAGAATTAAATGAAGTAAACTATGTAAAAATACTTGGTACTATGTAAGAATTATTGAAACAATAGTTTGAAAGTCCACAGTGTTTTATGAGAGTTCAATCTGATTCTACACCCAAGGTATAATTTCAAGAACTAAGGACAGATAATAGTCAGAGTTTCTGGAAGGTGGGCAGTGTTGACAATGCCTTGGAACAAGATTTAAGTCCTTTTCAAAGAAAAATTCAGGGAAAACCACACTCTAGGTAGCAGAGTCACAAACTCTGTGAACTTTCTGAATTATTTGCAAGATGTTCCAAGAAATTCAAGATTCAAAAAATGTCACCCTCCATTCTGGAAAGAATGAGAACTTATGTACAAAAAGAACCCTAACAAAGCAATTTAGGGACAATACAGACCACTGTGTGCATTTACTGTTTCTATGAGTATACATCCATCATGTGTACTCTGATGGCTGACTTAGAAAAGAACCTTATAAAGACATTTGCTTTATAAGTGAGAGACTGAAATTCCCAGTGCCAGAAAGGATTTATTCAATGCATCACCTAATTTAAGGCAGGAAATGTACTTAATCCCTTTCTGAAAGCTAGACTTCTATCCTTTCTCATGAATCCCCCAAAGAAAGAGATTCTACATCTCAGTCCTCTCAGTAAATCTTTTCCTAAAATTTAGACCAAGTTACTTTTTGTTTTTTTTTTTTTTACTTCGTTGGTGTTAGAGAACTGCTGGTTTCCACCATTCCTGAGAAATTACTTGATGTCGTCAAAATAACCATACTGAGTTTGCCCTTGGTCTTTGTGTTCTTACCCAATGCATCAACAAAATTTTCTTTCTTTTATTTAACTGTTCCCTGGACTCTTTGAATGCATTCATCCATTTTTCAATGACAGATTGAGAGCATTGTAGCACTTGGAGCAAAATGTTTCAGTAACTATTTTCCCTAATTGTCTAATCTAGTAGTTCTCCTAATCATGGGAATTTGGCCAAAACATTCTTTTTAGAAAATGCTTAAAATAGAATTAGAAATTTAGTGATTTTTTTTTCCTTCAAGTTCTCTTTAGCATTAAGAGTTATGTGAAAACTGGAAAACTCAAAATATCCCTTCTTGATAGAAAAATATTGAAAGAGAAGGGGCAAAACAACCTTATGTGTAACTGAGGGCAGATGTATGAATCTGAATATAAGTTAGTGCTGTGATATTCCTTCAGTGCAGAAAATGGGGAAGCTGGGATACAGTCAGAGCACTTGAGTTAAAAATTCTACTTTTCAATCACTTACCTTGTGAATTTGAACAATAAAAAGTAAATAGCTTTAAAAGTATATAGCAATTTGTATAATAAAAAGTAAATAGTAAATAAACAGAATAAGTATTTAATGAATGTTTTCTTAAATATTGACCCTAAAAATACAACAGTAATCCAAAGCAACATTGGAATAAAATGCATTCAATTTCATTGGGAAAAGTTTCAGAAACTTAAAACTACATGAAGTAAAAAAAGGTTTATGTTCTATGTTCAGATGTTTGGAGCCAGAGAGTAACATCCTTTATTTCCAAAGCCACTACAATAATCTCACCTTTTCTCCTGACACTTCCTACCATCTTTTTGAGCAATACCAATGATCATTTTGTACAAGTTCATTTTGGGTCTTGACAAACTCTGAAGGGTACATTAGCCCAAGAGTCAATGATTTCCTGCCTTTGACACTTAGAAAAAGGTGCTGTCTTACAAGTAATCTAAGAGAGGAAGCAACTGGATAATACATTTCAAAGCTTTATCTATCTAACTGTTTATCTATTTACTTAAATATGAAATATATTTATGTTTTATGCATGTACTCTTTTGTTTTCTTCTTTACATATGGAAAATAAGAACAATGAATTCTGAGAAATCTAAATTTTATCCTGTGCAAATAAAAACAGATCTTCATTCACTCAGTCAATCAACAAACATGTGTTAAGAATTGACAATGTGCAAGGCATGGTTTTGAACTCTTTTATGTTCTCTGAACACAAAAAATAAAACCTACCAGAAAGAAGATTCTAGCTCATTGCATAGGCAAAACATACATATACAGAAACCATTAACAATTTTAAAACAGGATAACTTTTGTTTTTTGACGTACAGAGAAGAAGGTAAAGTGACAAATGACAAGGATTGAGCCCTTGCCAGATGAATTGCACATATTATAGTGCACACGAACCCTTATATTCTTGTTGTGGAAGTGGTACACAGTGGTGATTAGCTCTGAGATTCAAATGTCTATATTCAAATACCAGTTCTTGGACAAATTACTTAATGTCTTTAAGCCTGTTATTTTACCAGAAAAAAAAAATAAGGATAATAATATCTCTCTCTTTCTTTCATAGTTTCAAGTTTTACATAAAATAAATACCACTTAGAATGGTGCATAACATAAAGCATATGCTGCATAAATGTTAGCTACTATTAGTAGAGTTGAAAATTTTGCTATTTAGCTTGGCAGTTTGCAGATTGGCTCAATAAAGGACCGAAATGGTAGGGACCTAACAGATGCAGAAGATATTAAGAAGAGATGGCAAGAATACACAGAAGAACTGTACAAAAAAGATCTTCATGACCAAGATAATCACGATGGTATGATCACTCACCTATAGGCAGACATCCTGGAATGTGAAGTCAAGTGGGCCTTAGGAAGTATCACTATGAACAAAGCTAGTGGAAGTGATGGAATTCCAGTTGAGCTATTTCAAATCCTAAAAGATGATGCTGTGAAAGTGCTGCGCTTAATATGCCAGCAAATTTGGAAAACTCAGCAGTGGCCAGAGGACTGGAAAAGGTCAGTTTTCATTCCAATCCCAAAGAAAGGCAATGCCAAAGAATGCTCAAACTACTGCACACTTGCACTCATCTCACATGCTAGTGAGGTAATGCTTAAAATTCTCCAAGTCATGCTTCAGCAATATGTAAATCATGAATGTCCAGATGTTCAAGCTGCATTCAGAAAAGGCAGAGGAACCAGAGATCAAATTGCCAACATTGAAAAAGCAAGAGAGTTCCAGAAAAACATCTATTTCTGCTTTACTGACTATGCCAAAGTCTTTGACTGTGTGGATCACAATAAACTGTGGAAAATTCTGAAAGAGATGGGAATACCAGACCACCTAACCTACCTCTTGAGAAACCTGTATGCAGGTCAGGAAGCAACAGTTAGAACTGGACATGGGACAACAGACTGGTTCCAAACAGTAAAAGGAGTATGTCAAGGCTGTATATTGTCACCCTGCTTATTTAACTTATATGCAGAATACATCATGAGAAACACTGGGCTGGAAGAAGCACAAGCTGGAATCAAGATTGCCAGGAGAAATATCAATAACCTCAGATATGCAGATGACACCACCCTTATGGCAGGAAGTAAAGAGTAACTAAAGAGTCTCTTGATGAAAGTGAAAGAAGAGAGTGAAAAAGTTGGCTTAAAGCTCAACATTCAGAAAACTAAGATCATGGCATCTGGTCCCATCACTTCACGGCGAATAGATGGGGAAACAGTGGAAACAATGTCAGACTTTATTTTGGGGGGCTCCAAAATCACTGCAGATGGTGATTGCAACCATGAAATTAAAAGACGCTTACTCCTTGGAAGGAAAGTTATGACTAACCTAGGCAGCATATTAAAAAGCAGAAATATTACTTTGTCAACAAAGGTCCATCTAGTCAAGGCTGTGGTTTTCCCAGTGGTCATGTATGGATGTGATAGTTGGACTATAAAGAAAGCTGAGCACCAAAGGATTGATGCTTCTGAACTGTGGTGTTGGAGAAGACTCTTGAGAGTCCCTTGGACTGCAAGGAGAGCCAACCAGTCCATCCTAAAGGAGATCAGTCCTGGGTGTTCATTGGAAGGACTGATGTTGAAGCTGAAACTCCATTACTTTGGCCACCTGATGCAAAGAGCTGACTCATTTGAAAAGACCCTAATGTTGGGAACGATTGAGGGTAGGAGGAGAAAAGGACAACAGAGGATGAGATGGTTGGATGGCATCACCAACTCAATGGACATGGGTTTGGGTGGACTCCGGGAGTTGGTGATGGACAGGGAGGCCTGGTGTGCTGTGGTTCATGGGGTCGCAAAGAGTCGGACATGACTGAGCGACTGAACTGAACTGAACTTGCAGACCAAATCAAGATCAGTCATATCGCAAAGTCTGTTTTCCCAAAATATTACCTCCCTAGAAACTTTTGAACATGTGTCTTTAAAGAGGACTCTAGTTGTGTGCAGTACCTCTAATCACTAGAGAAAACTTGTCTGCATAACCTGGCTCAATCCTAAACAAGGTAAACAGTAAACACCATGCTTATGGAGAAAATGAATGTAAATAATCCATAAAATCAAAGTACGTAAATTCTATAATCAGTTTTTCCTGGAAGTAGTAGAATAGCCTGTGCATGTCTGCACAGTGAGAAGAGCCGAGTGCAGACTGATTGGCGTTCTAAGAGTCTGGGGACAGGAGACCAACCAGGAGTCTATGACCAACTTGTTGACAAATGATGAGAGGCAGGACCAGGTGAGTCATGAAGTGATGGGTGGATTTAGACTCAGGGCGCCGCACGGTCAGAAGGTGGTGAGCAACTAGGCCTGAGGATTTATAAGGGTAAGGAAGGGTTAAGGCAACTCTAGGAAGTTTTGACACTAGGGCTATATGTCAATAGATGGTGATTTCATGAAGTTCTAGAGAAGACTAGGCACATTCATTAGAGAAATAAATAAATTTTATTTTGGATATAGAGAAGTGACCTGCTCAGAATCTATCCATAAGGAGATTTTCAGCAGGTATTTACAAATTCATTGTTTCAATTAGTTATAAATTTGGGACTATATATATGTACGTGTGTGCTGAGTTGCTCAGTTGCGTCTGACTCTTTGTGACACTTTGGATTGTAGCCTTCCAGGCTACTCTGTCTATGGGATTTTTCAGGCAAGAATACTGGAGTGGGTTGCCATTTCCTTCTCCAGGGAAGCTTCCAGACCCAGGGATCGAGCCTGCGTCTCCTGTGTCTCCAGCATTGCAGGCAGATTCTTTACCTGCTGAACTTTTGGGGAAGATATATATATATACACAAATAGAAATTAAAATCTTGAGTGTAGCAAGGGAAATATAAGGAGAAAAAAGGTAAGAGAATTGAAACATGGAAAGATTCTTAGGAAATACTGGTAAAAAGGAAGATATGAAAAGTTAATCAAGGTAGGTGGAAAACCAGGAGCATGTGGGATTTTGACAGATAGAGAGGAAGACCATTTTCCAAGCAGAGAATGAGTCAGGAGCACGCAGTGTGGTGGAAGGGTCAGGTAAGATGATGGCTGAAAAGAGGCTTTTGGTTTCTATCAGTGACCTCCAGGAGGGCAGATGCAGGGGAACAATGGGGACTGGGGCAGAATTCAGACTAAAGAGAGTGAAGGAGTGAGGACATAGTGAGAGAACAAGGTAGCCAGTTTAAATGATTGTTTCAAGTTTAACAAAGAAAAGAAAAAATAAAGAAAGCAAAAAAGAAAGAGCATGGTGTAACCAGAGGCAGAGTATTCCTTTATAATAAGGGAGGTATCAGTTTGGTTTTACACTCAGGCAATGGAGACAGCAAAAACAGCTATGTGAGGTTTGGGGGGAAAAGAAAGATAGAAAGAGAAAAATTATTAATTGGCTAACAGTCAGGTGGAGGTGGAATGGGATAGAAACAAGAGTAGAAATGTCAGTCTTGGAAAAGAAAGATGTGTGCTCCTGAGTGACAATGAGAGGGGACAAGCGAAGACAGAGATATTTCAGATCACGTATATACACACCCTTGTTTCACAGATGAAGAAACCAAGGCTCCGAGAGTTTAAATGATGATCAGCAGTCATTGGAGGCACTGGGAGGTGAAGGCAGGCGGCCTAAATCCTGGTACCCTTTTTGCTCTGTGGCTTCATTGCCTCTCCCACCATCTGGGAGGGGGCCATGTTGGCAAAATTTTTAAAAAATCAAGTTCGCTGCCAGTGACAAGTGAAGACTGCATTGGTATTTGTGTTCACATATTGCACTTTCTTTTCATGAAAGATAAACATGCACACATGAGAATTATTTGAAAGAGTTGCAATGCTGAGAACAAGGCTATTTTGACCGAACCATCCCTCTGTTGTTCTGTGTGCTAAGTTGCTCAGTCGTGTCTGACTCTTTGTGATCCCATGGACTGTAGCCCACCAGGCTCTTCTGTCCATGGGATTCTCCAGGCAAAAATACTGGAGTGGGTTGCCATGCCCTCCTCCAGGGCATCTTCCCAACCCAGGGATCGAACCCAGGTCTCCCGCATTGCAGGCAGATTCTTTACCGACTGAGGAACCAGGGAAGCCCTTGTCATCATAAGTTAATATACAGCCTAGTAGGTGGTTTTCAGAACAATACTAATAAGACTGAGCCAGTTATCTAACTCAACCACAAGGTATGAAACTTCTTGCATTCTTAATCTTTGAATCTAGTACCTGTGGCACCGAGATTCTGACTCCCTTGTGATTAATTCACCGTTAGTTTTTGACTTATCTTGGAATAAGGCATTATGGAAATATTCTTTGTTTTCTGTACCTACTGTTACAATCTTATAGATTCTTTGGATTTTTATTGGCTCCTCATTAAAGAAATCCTGCTTGCTCGATGTTCTCCACCTGACCCTTCTGCTTCACTGATGCACTCTTCCACTCATCATCCAATCTACTCCTTTCCTAACACCATTGTTAATAAATATCACCCTGTAATTAACCCACGTTTTCCTACTCTGGTTCTTTAAAGACCTCCAACTCTGCCAGCTTTTCTCTACTTGTGTGGATGCTGTATGATTTGAAACTCTGTTCAGTTACTCCAAAACTTACATTCCATTCCCATCTCTTCTTATCAAACCTATATTCACATGTCTATAAATTTGTCTTATCCATGCACATCCATAACCACCACAACTGATTGCAAGCTTGTAAAAGGTTTCAAGAATTATTGAATTATAATAATTATTGAATTATTATCTTCTTCTTTTAGCCCCCAAGAAGCACAGGTAGGTGATCAATAAACGTTGGTTAAGATAAACTGAACCAAGACATGAATGAAATGCTGATTGTTCCTGGGAATCATCTAAGTAACTGAATAATCTTTTGATATTAAAATAAAGTTATTAAGGGAAATATTATTAGGGGCAATTATTGCTTTCATAACAGAGGAGTTTTGCTGCATCGATATCACTTAACAAATACACCAACTATTAGTTAAACACAAAAAGCCAATCTATCATATTAAGAAGAGAAGATTATCACAAGTAAAATTTCACAGCTTGCTGATTATCAAAGTATATTATTCAGCTTGTGGGTGTCAGCTGTGAAATGTGTGGGTATACAAAGCAGCTTGGAAGGAAGTTGAATTACCAATGATTAGCGCAGTCACTGTTGCTAATTATATGTTAAATAATAACTATTGTTGCTTCACAAACCAAGAAAAGTGTTCATAGGCGCTCTAAATTCAAAGCCCACCTCCCTAACCTCTCTGCTTAGCTAATTACAGAAGAAGGTAAACCAGCGACCTAGCAATAGCCTCTTTCAAAGCTCACCATGATTTTCTCCTGCAGAAAAGCGTAATATGTTTTTCTAAGAAAGAATTTCTCTGGCAAATAGTACAGAAGAAATTTGGATATTGCAAAGTTTGGACTTAGACGTTGGTTCAGATTCAACCTTGCCATATATTAGCTTAACTTCTACAAATGTAAGTTTCTCCCATCTGTAAAATGGAGGCAAAACTAGAACTTACAACACTATTATGAAGATGAAATGGCATACTGCATTCATGGCTCTTAGCAGAGAGCCTGGCAGGTAGGAAATCGTCAATAACTCAAGCCATTGTCATTGCTGCTGCTTCAACTTTGCTCTTGCTGTTAGAAATCTAAGTCTGGTTCATGAGTAAAAAGTTTAATATTTGAAAAGAAACCTCTGGAAGTACATAAATGCAAATCTGAAAAGTGGCTTTGACTCAGAAATAATCAAAATAGTCATTAATCAAAAGGATCATAATCAGCGTGGATATCAGCTGATCTTGCCCTTAGTGGCCAATATCTGTTTCAGGGCAATAAATATCCACAATCACACACATTCTTTTGAATCAGTGCTGTGTCTTTAATTAGCATTATTTGCAGTTTTGTACTTGGACTTAAGAACTGCATCTATAGCACTGTCTTCCTAAATTTCAACACTTAACACATTTGTGTCCTTCAGGTCAAAGCATGTCTCTCCTACGCCGTCATTCCTGTGGGATTCTAAAATGTCCTTAAAACATCAAGTCTGTACCCTAGTTTATGGATATTTTGAAATATATATGGAATCTTCTCTTTTCACCTGGGGGGACATTGAGGACACTGGCCTTTAAAGGAGAGGGGTTGTGTTTTCAACAGTCCTCCTGAGTTTAAATATCCAGCTTGACTGTACACTCTGTGATCTTGAGCAATCCACTTAACCTTCTGAGACTTTGCGTTTTCTGTGTAAAATAAAAATATAATACATGCCTGCAGGAATTTTGTTAGAATTAAATGTGCTTAACTCATTCCTGCCCCTCTGCCTGACCTCTAAGACTTAAGGTGCCCTGGGTGTATTTCCTTTTCCACTCATCTCCACTGATTCCTGAAATTGACACACCCATTTCCATGGTTTCTAAAGCTACCTGTATGTGGGTAACCATCAATTTCACATCTCTAACTGCTCTCTCAATTCCAGACTTATCTATCTAACTGACTATCCCCCACAGCCACCAGGGAAGCTAAAGGTCACCTCACATGAACACCCTCACAGCGGCATTCAATCCACCAGCCTGCACTTCCCTCAGATTCATGTCAGTGAATAACACCTTTTCCTACACTGTATGCCAAATATTTGTAAAATCCACTGCCTTCTCTTCATCTATGCTGCTACCAATCTAAATGAAGCTAAAAATCTACTCATCTCCCTACTCCTCTGCAAACCTGCCTTGATCTTCTAACAGATTCCGTGTGTATGTCTCCTATTGCTACGTTAGATTACCATAAACTTAGCAACTTAAAACAGCAGGAATTTATGACCTCATCACTTCTGTAGGTCAGGCATCTAGGCACGGCTTAGCCAGGTCCTTTTCTCAGCTGCAGTCAGGATGCCAACGGGGTCTGCAATCTCCACAGAAGCTCAGAGTCCTAGTCCAGGGTCATCCAGGTTGATGACGGAATTCAATTCATTGTGTTTGAATCACTGAGGTGCCCATGTTATTGCAGTCTGTTGGCATAAGGTCACTCTCAGCAACTAAAGGATACCCCAGGATCCTTGCTAGATGCCCCCCCTTCCTTTGGCATCTGGAAGCCAGCAGGAACAACTCTCTTTTAAGGGTTCCCTTGAGTAAGTCAGGCCCTCCCAAGATAATCTCTCTTTTGATTAACTCAGAGTCAGTCCATTGATGGGAACCTCTGCAAATTCTCTTCACTCTACCCATTAAAGAACTTAGCCTCAGGAATAAAATATCACCGTCTTTACAAGTTCTGTCCACATAGAAGGGGAAAAGAATATACTAAGTATGTATATCAGGGGCAGGATTCTTGGGGGTCATCATGGAGTTCTGCCTACTACACTTGGGTTTCACTCTTGTTACCATCCATCTTGACAATCCATCTAGCTAACATGTTTTATGAAATTCATAAATTTACACAGACTTTAAACTATATCATGCCACTAGCTTACTTACTATGTTTCTATTACTCCTAATTGCATTAGTGAAAGTGAAAGTGTTAGTGGCTCAGTTGTGTCTGACTCGTTGCACCCCTATGGACCTCCTCTGTCCATGGATTTCTCCAGGCACGCATACTGGAGTGGGTTGTCATTCCCTTCTCCAACGTATCTTCCAGACCCAGAGATTGAACTTGGACTTCCTGCATTGCATACAGATTCTTTACCATCTGAGCCACCAGGGAAGACCAACTGCCTTAGTATTAAAATCCAAATTCCTTCTGATGGCCTCCATGGCTATATATGAACTGACCCCTGATGGCTACTTCTTGGACTTTATTTCATGTGACTGTGAACTTAGCTCACCATACACAGCCACAATGGTCTTCTGTCTAATCCTCAAACATCCTAAAATCATTCCTACCCCAGGGCCTTTGCACTTGATATTTCCTCTGTCTGGAATACTATTTCCCAGGTATTTACATGACTGGCTCCTTCTTGCCATTTAGATCTCATCTCAAATTTCGCTTTCATGGTCATGCTATGTAAAATATCTCCCTCCACCTAATCTCTTTTTGTCACACTATTCTGTTTTATTTTCCAATTCATTATATGCTTACCTGTTTTTCTGCCTGTGTTCTTTATTTAATGTAAACTGTGAGAGCCTGAACTGTGTCCATCTAATTCACAGCTATATCCCCAGTAGCTGCAAGAGTACCCAGCACATGGTAGACATAAAACATAGTGTCAGGTGAAAGAAAAGGATTCCATCAGAATTAAATGTAGTTAGCATGGTTTATGATAGAGGAAATCTCCATTTGCTTTAGGCAGATATTTGCAGTCCCTTCATTTACGGACTAGACATGCATGCATGCTCAGTCATGCAGTCATGTTTAACTCTTGTTACCCTCCAGGCTCCTCTGTCCATGGGATTTCCCAGCAAAATTACAGGAGTGGGTTGCCATTTCATCCTCTAGGAGAATCTTCCCAACCCAGGGATTGAATCCGCATCACCTGTATCTCCTGCATTAACAGGCAGATTCTTTACCTCTGAGCCACCAGGGAAGCCCATTATGGAATATGAAGGAAGTGGGAAAAGAACCACCACTGTGAAGCTAATCCCTTCTAGGGTGCCACTCATTCCATTTTCGTTCAAAATATTTACACCTCATAGTGTTTACTTTCGTACTACTGAACAAAAAAAGGAAGGAAAAAAAAAAAATCCCAGAGTTTAGCTTTTTTAAACTTTCATTTTTCTAAATGGCCTATCCCTCCAGGCAAAAATTCTGAAAAGCCCCACTTCCCTCAAATCTCACAGAACTTTCTGCAATGGATGGGGAGAACAATGCAGCCTAATTTCCAAGTATGAGCTACAGATGGTGAAAAATGAAACTGGGTTTGGGGCATTGTTTTGAGCCTAATCCATGTAGCATTTCTCATTGTCTTTAGGCTGAACAAAATAACACAGGCCACCGACCTGTAATCCAAGTCTAATAAATTGATGGAAGATAAGCTTAAACCTTTTCTCACTTATTTTCCAACTGAAAACACTGTTTTTTTTTAAGCAGACAATTCTCTAATAGAGCCTCATAGAGTTGGTAAAGCATTTTTTTTTTTACATTCATCAATTTTATGCATTCTTTATCAATTTTTACTTGTCATTTGCCACTTTCAAATGGCACAATTGAGCTTCCCAGGTGACTCAGTGGTAAAGAATCCACCTGCCAATACAGGAGACTCAGGAGACGTGGGTTCGATCCCTGGATGAAGAAGATACCCTAGAGTAGGAAATGGCCACTCGCTCTAGTATTCTTGCCTGAGAAATCCCATGGACAGAGGAACCTGGCAGGCTCCAGTCCATGGGGTCGCTAAGAGGTGGACATGACTTAGTGACTAAACAACAGCAGTAACAATGGAATAACTATATAAGCTAATCATAGGATCTCTTCAAGGTAGATAAAATCATCCTCAAGTTGCTAGTGCTAATTCTAGGACCCAGGGACATCAGCTCATAGAAACTGCAGACAACAAGAGAAATCTGCAGTTTTGAAAGCTTAATTTTGCTTTTTTTTTTTTTTTTAAACAGCCTTTGCATTTCTTAGGAGCCAGGCTAAAATAGCAGTGTTCTAAAATAAATAAATTTGGCTTATGTTGATGTGTATAGCATGAAACATCTCATTTATTTACATGATCTTTTTTAAGTGGCAAAATACAAAATGTGATCTAAGTAGAAAAAAATACTGAAAATATAGCATTTCTATTACATTCTCTCTATTTTGTGATTTCAAACATAATAAAAATATGTGAATGGTGTTTTTTTATTAATCCTGTATTATTTTCTGTACTTTTCTCATTTCTGACTCTGTGTTACTGCTTCAAGAAGAAAAATTAAAGATAACTATTTCTCAGATTTCCTTTTCCCCACAGTCATAAAATAGATAACTATATGAGAATTTAGACTACATTTCAAAACAATGAATGTGAGGTTACCAAAGAAACTGTGCTTGTACCTGATGTTTTTTGTTGCTACTGTTTTATTATGTGAGCTAGAAAGCTGAAAATAACAAAGAGAGTTAATGGAAAAGTTGATATTTTTTCACAGGGCTTTTAATTATTTTTATCTGGTCCTGATTTATTCCATTTGAGCCCCAAAGTACTGTCTAATTCTAGGAAGAAAGGTCTAGAATATGTCTGATAAGATGGTTGTAGTTGCTTTGGGACAGAAGAAACAAGAGGGGAAAACAGCTTTGAGGGACAGTGTGGGTCAGATCAGAGTCCCTTCAGAGTCTGGGTTGTCAGCTCCCAAGGTGAAATGGTAATGGACACATGCTGTTCTCTTAAGTTAATTTTCACCTGTTCCCAGGTCTGCTTGTTTGTCTTTCTTCACTCATGTACTGATGATTTGTATACAAATAACAAAACACACACACCCATGTATACCCATTTCTTGTGCAATTCCATGAGTATCAGGTACTGTGCTAGGTTCTTTGGTAAACACTTTCTTAAAGATCGAATAAAGGGAGCAAAAGTCATAACATATCTGCTCTCATTTTTGTGAGAAGCAAGAATAACCATGCAGTGACAGAATCAAGAGATGAAAAGCAAAGCTAACTCCTGTATTTAGTAGGGAATACCGCCCCCCCGCCCCCCCCCCCCCCCACACACACACTTCTTCTTTCCTGGCTGCTATTGTAGGAAAGATGGGAAGTGCTGCTTCTCCTAGACCGTCAGAAACGATTCCACTTGTACTCCTCCCGTGAACACTTTTCTGTATTCTCACACAGGCGCTATCCTGACTGCGATTGCATCAACTTTGGATCATGGTTTATAATGTCCTTCCCGGCTGCCATTATTATTCTCCTCTTGTCTTGGATCTGGCTTCAGTGGCTTTTCCTAGGATTCAAGTGAGTACATATTCCATGTTAATCAGATCTTTATTTATTGGTGTCTGGGTTCCATGTTCTCAGCCCCTCATCCAGGGCTTTTACACCTATTTCACGCATGCTGCATTTCTGCGTTTCTCTTTCCCACAAAACTGATACATATGAACACATGCATTATATGGATACTCTAGAATATCATCTGTGGAAGAGAGTTTGTGGACAGAAACTCTATCTTGGTCTCCTCTGATCCTAAACCATTAAGATTAATAAGCCAGAAGTACATATGAAGCTCATTATGGTGAGGACTTAGCCCACCTGTTAAAGCAGAATTTTAAGAAATTTTGCTCTTATCTTTGGTTTAATGTGTGGATTTCCTCAAGCTATCAAGTAACTTTAAACTGTAGCATTCAGAGCTTCCTGTTTCATCCTAACATTGTACTAACATTGACATGCCCTTGAAAAACTAAAACAAAAATCTGAGAGCATGCTCCGTGGAAAGAACATTGGATTGAGAATCAGGAGACCAGGGACAAAGTTGTGGCTTCTCACAAGACAGATGAGTGATCTTTGCAAGACTTGACCCCTTCTCAGTCTCAATATCTTCAACTAAATCAGTAGAATTTAACCGGAAGATCGGCAAGCTCACTTGCAACACTGTAATTCTAATATGGATGGGCCCTAGTTGAATATAGAGAAGTCAAAGTAGGAAACACTGGTCAATCAAGAGCCAGAGAATTTGCAGATGTTACCTTAACTGCGACTGAAATTAGTGGTTCATAAGTACCAATGAGTTACATGACTCAAATGCCTGGCAGCATTTAAAACTATGCAGGATTCTACAGCAAGATCTAAAATGCTGCTTCAGAGAGTCAACACATATAATAATACCCATAAAGAAAGGGGAAAGGACTGTTTATCAAACCTTCAGGAATTTTTTCATGGAAAAATAAACCAATTCAACTTCATTTTTTTTTTTTTTTTTTTGGCTACCCTGAGAGGCATTTCCGCAACCAGGGATGGAACCCACACCCCCTTCAGTGGACGTGCGGAATCTTAACCACTGGACCTCCAGGGAAGTCACTCAACTTTATAAGGTTTTCTTTAAATAACTTCAAGGACTTATGAATGAAACAGCATGTTATTCACTGCAGGGGAGCCTGAAGTCAGCTTTCTGTACTTCCTCTGAATAGCCAAACACTTCTGTGGAGTCGTGTTCCATACCCGTGCCCACATTTCCCAAGCTTCATCATGTAAGGACTCATATTCTTCCCTCTCCATTCCTCTTCCTGGTTTTTCTCCAGAACTGCCAGTTTTGTTAGTAGTGGGGAGAAAGTACTGATGGTTTTTTGAACAATCTATTTGTCCAGATTGCGGGAGCAGTGTGAGGCCGCGCTCCCGCTGGAGCCAATGTGTGAAATGTCACTGCCTACGGCAGGTGGGCATCAGAGGGAAGAGGCCAGCTGCATACTAAATACCCCTTCCTGGAAATCCAAGCCTTTGGGGGTCTATTCAATTGCGCAGGTAACAACACAGGATGCAGGGGACTCGAATCCCAAACCAAAGGAGAAGGCATCTGGTCTCAGACCCACAGCTGTTTCGATCTTTTTTTGCTACATATAATGACTTTATAAAATATGTAGGCGAACTTATCATCATTTTGAAGTGGCCCACCACTTAAAAAGGAGAAATTAAGAAGATAATGGGCAGAGGCACTGAAATGTGTTTCTCCGGGAGGAAAAACATCCTGTGAAGTGCATATATTAGCCAAATCCATAAATCATGATCAGTGGCATGTTGCAACAGTCCCCTTGCTGTCCAGTGTTGGTTACACATGGCACAGATTTATGCTCCAGCTAATTTTTCAGTGTCCTTTTCGGTCTGCCAGAGACCTCCACAGGTCTGGTATTCACCTCCAGAGGTTTTAGATCAACAAACAGAAATGATCAGCCCCTCCCCTGGCAGACCACCAGACATTCTGATGAGCACATTGGGTGTTAACACAGTTAACTCACCCATTATAAATGACCCCAACCTATTTGGGAAGTGAAGCTCATCTGTCAGTGCCACGGGATTTATTTCAATGGAGAGGTTGATACATTGTCATATGCTTCATCAGTTCCACTGCGAAGGCATTAACCTTCATTTGTAGCAAAGACGCTTTGGATTTTGATTTAACTATTGATCGTCCCCAAGCAAAGTGACAAAGTACACAGGCAGTCTACTGGGTAGAAAACAGTTTCTAAGGAGACTCATCTTTTCTTTAACTCTACTTTTTTTTTAAATTCTATTGATGGCTCTCAAGGCGGTCCACAGATTAGTTTCTTTTAATGGTAGAATTTATATTCTGACAAGAGGAAAAATTTCAAGACTGGCTAGTCAATCATTTAATGGAGGCTATAAAAATTAAATATTACTTTTTTGATCTTAAATGCAACAATAATCATCTAATCATGTTCACTGGGGGGGAGCGGTACATGTGGGTGATAATGAATATGTAGGATGGATGACTTAAGAATTGAGGAATTTCTGCCCCTACAAAGGTAATAACAGTCCAAACATATCTGAGTAACAGAACTGCAGAAAAAGAAATATAACGTCTCTTCATGTGATAACTGCCCTCCTACCACAGTCCTCATCTCATCTACTCTTTCATAGCCATGCTTACCCTCAGCAATTTTACAGAAGAATATGTCCTTGCTTCCTTTCTTTTTTTAAAAACTGCTTTATTGAGGTATGCTTGATATACAAAAAAACTGTAGCTACTAAATGTTTACAAAACTTACTGTGTTTGGAGATAGGCATACACGCATGAACCCATCATCATTATCAATACCATAAACTTATCCATCACTCCCCAAAGTTTCTCTCTACCCCTTTTGCTCTTCCCCCCCTCATTTGTAATAAAACTCTTCACTTAAGATCAACGTTTTTAGCAAAATTTTAAGTATATAAGGCCTTATTGTTCATCATAGTCTCTATTTGTGCAGAGATATCCAGAGCTTGGAGGAGGGCATGGCAACCCACTCCAGTATTCTTGCCTGGAGAACCCCACGGACAGAAGAACTTGGAGGGCTATGGTCCATAGGGTTGCAAAGAGTTGGACACTACTGAAGCAACTTAGCACAGAGGCATCCAGAGCTTACTTATTCTGCATAACTGAAACTTCGTACCCTTTAGCCAACATCTCCTCATTTTCCTCTTATCCTAACCCTTGGAATACACCATTTTACTCTCTACTTCTATGTGTTTAACTATTTTATATTCCACATATAAGGAAAGTCATGCAGTATTTGCTTTTCTGTGTCTGACATTTCATTTAGCCTAATGTTCTTCAGGTCCATCCTTACTGTAGCATGTATCGGTGCTTCATTCCTTTTCATAGCTAAATAATATTCCACTATATATGTGTGGACTAGTTTTTATTCTTTTTTCTTATCCATTTGTCCATCCAAGGGCATTTGAATTGTTTCCATATCTCGGCTGTTGTGAATAATGCTGCCATGAACATGTGAATGCAGATATTTCTTAAAAATGTAGATGTCAGTTCCCTTTGGATATTTACCCAGAAATGCTTTCCATACCAACATATAACACAATCTAACTGAGCTACTCATACATTCCCAAAGATAATCCAGAAGAATCTGGCCAGTTTTCCATTTGTTTCTTCCTCTGGAGGGATATGTTTAAAATCAAGATTTAGAGCAACACTTCACAAAATGCTGTTCAAGGTTTTGAAGACCCTGGACTTCAGGATAGAAGAATTAGTCATAGGAGAAAGGGGTCACTAAAAGTAAGCAGCTAAAAGATATAGAGACTGGCAGTTACTGTTAGAAGTAAATTGGAAGATGATCTGGTTGATGCCATTAGGACATAAAGAGTAAAGAAATGCAAAGGAAAATGTAATAGAATTGGTTTTATTTCTGAAAACAGATCTAGTTTGGACTCTGTTTATGATCAGTGTATGTGACTTGTGTGCCTAGAGTATAACTGGAGTTTAGCATATTGTGTGAAAATTGATGGATCTAACAACCGTCTCATAAGCCTGACAAAGCTAGAGTTAATGAGTCAAGTGTTTACTGTGTATGCCAGTGTTTAGAATTACTGCCCCCCAAAAAAATACATGTTACGGCCCCCCACTCTCTAATAATTCTCACTAGTGAGATAAAACTTTTGTATGAAAATTAACAATCACACTTAAGAAATATATTAAAATCTTTAACCAGTCAGGTAAGTAATAAAGTATTAAATTAGAGATGAGTGGTACATAGCAAAATTCCAGTGATGCCAAAGAACTTGGAAAAGGAAGAGCTTAGCAGATGATGTCATGGAAGGTATGGAATGACAGTTAGGCATCAAAAATTAAGCAAACCAGGAAAAAACAGAAAAGAGGGGGGAGGAAATTCAGAGCAAGAGGCAGAGGTATAGGCAAAAAGCACAGGTTTTTGTTATTAGTGGGGAGCTTGATATTTTCTGACACTTTCACACACATATCTTCTATAAAGGGAAAATTCTTTGCTTAACAAGCTTAATTATCCTTTTTAAATTAATTAATTTATTTTAATTGGAGGATAATGACCTTACAATATTGTGATGGCTTTTGCCATACATCAACATGAATCAGCCATAGGTGTCCATGTGCGCCCCCAAGCCTGAATCCTTTTCCCACCTCCCTCCACACCATATCCCTCTAGATTGTCCCAGAGCATTGGCTTTGGGTACCCTGCTTCATGCAGCAAACTGGCCACTGGTCATCTGTTTTACATATGGTAATATATATATACGTTTCAATGCTGTTCTCTCAAATAATTCCACACTCTTCTTTTTAGCTTTAAGGAGATGTTCCAATGTGGCAAACCCCCAACAGCCAAACAAAAAGCCTGTGCTGCATTTATTAAACAAGAATATCAAAAACTTGGGCCAATAAGGTAAGATACACATGTCCGTAGACACAAACACACCGAGGGATGCAGCTTATACTGCAAGTATTTGTTTAAAGACAAATATGTGCATAATTGTCTATTGTGCATTTACTACACTTGATAAGGGCCCCAAGTGTTCTAACCTTTATAAATATAACTCCACATGATAAAATACAGACCATGTCTAACTAAAACTTACCAGATAGAAGGACAAGAAGCTGAAAGGCCCACGGAGGAGTAATGCCCCCTTAGAAGTTAGAACTGCAGATTCTCTTAAATAATTG
Source organism: Dama dama (assembly GCF_033118175.1). Taxonomy (NCBI): domain Eukaryota; kingdom Metazoa; phylum Chordata; class Mammalia; order Artiodactyla; family Cervidae; genus Dama; species Dama dama. The sequence continues at coordinate 83,390,640 of NC_083698.1, read as the reverse complement.
ATACATCCGATTTTTATAGTGTTTGCCTTCTCCCTGACAACAGTTCAGGGAGCTTCTACAAATGTTCCGACTGAGAAAATAAATGAAAGGATTGGAATTTTCCCACAGATATCAAGAAATTGTGACCTTAGTCCTCTTCATTGTAATGGCCCTGCTATGGTTCAGCCGAGATCCTGGATTTGTCTCTGGTTGGTCTGCGCTTTTTTCAGAGTAAGCATTACGTGTTATATTTGTCACCTCCTGTTTTATACTCTGCTTTTCTCCTAAGTGGTTCCTATGACTCTGAAAGACTGTATGAGATTTGCTTTTCTTCCTTTCCATTGAAAAGGTTTTTAAAATTATAATCTTTTCAGGAAAAAAACAGTGATAAAGAATGAAATTTAGGGTAAGGCAATAAGCCCAGGAACCAGACTGCCCTGTAACTAAAGATAAGGCTTCTTCAGACAAGACTATTTTCTTCCTTACAAAATTAGAAGGATAATTTGCAGGAAAGCCATGTTTTAAGATGGTCAGGAGTATAGACCTTGGAGTCGCACTGCTTCAGTTCTATTCTTGGCTCTTCCACTTACTTTGGGCAAGTCACTTACCTCTCAGTTTCTCCATTTGTAAGCCTGGGCTAATAATGGCACTTAGAATAGAGCTGTATTCTTCCCACAAGAAGTGCAATAAGTGTCTATTATGTGCACTGAATACCACTGAGGGCCTCTTAATAACCTGATATGAGTTCATATTCTGTGATTTTTGCCAACCTGTTTTTATTTCTATGAAGGGTTATTTATTTAGTTTAGATTTTGTCTTTTCCTCTGTTGATGTCCGTTTTTGTATTATTTCCCTATAAATCTATGCCTGCCCCTATTTTATAAATAAGGAATTCCTGAATAAGCAAGAAGACTGATTTACAAGCTACTGTTAGAAGCTGGGTCAGAGTTAAGTTTATCTGTCAGTGATTTATATCCCAGCAGACACTGCTGAGTCATGTGAAGTGAGGGGGAAGATTGTAGAATAATTTGCTAAATTGAGGACCATCCTACATGTCCATATAAATACCTTGGTTTGAGATTCACGTTTCTAAATCTGTGTTTCACTGAAGTCCTCTGTAGCCTAAATTCAGCAGATCTATGATTTGAACTTCCTGTCTCAACATCCCCCCACAAAAATCCATGTAGTGGGGATAGAAACTAAAAACGTTTGAGTCAAATCTATTCTGCCCACACGGATTGAAGAAATTCTTGCATCAGAGCCTTCTGGTTACATAGGTATTGCCAACACTTTTCAAAGCCGCCAAGTGTGCTTGCCAATTCCTGGTGAGCACACAAGTGCACCAGTGCAGCGAGGAGCATGTTTTCAAGGATCAGCTGCAGCTTTATAGGCTTTTTCTTTCCATTAGGGTGAAAACGTCTCATTTCAAGAAGTCTAAACAAAATCCAATCACTTATAGCAAGCTGTTCGTAGCAAACTCTTGTTTAATAGTTTGATTAAACTTTTTGGTTTTGTAATAAGACCTAGACCAACAGAAAAATAATTGTTCCCCCTTTTAAAAATGCCACTCCCATCATTCTAGGTGGCGAGAGTCCTAAACACCAATGTGTAAAAACCAAATGAAATCAGACAACGGCTAATAAAAACCAGGCAGAAACCCCAATAGGAAATTCAATATAATCAGTTTCTAATTCTCCTCCTTATGGGAGGAAAATGTAACTCAGATGTTTTGTCTGTAGTAGGAAAACAAAGTGTATTTGCTTTGAGGAGGCACCCATGTTGTCTCAAATTCTGAGAGAAAACAATAAGAAAAGAAAAAAAGCTTTGAAAGAGGAAGAAATTTGCATATATACATCTAATTGGCAATTATGTTTTTAAATTGCCAGAGCAAATAAAATTTACTTAAGCTTAATATTTTGTAATATTGAGACAACCTTAGTTCATAATAAACTAAATATAAACTGATAATAGCTTAAAAAGTCTTTTAAAGAGCAGTTATTTCTGTATTTGTGGTTTGATTTTATATGAAGTATGTATACTCTAGAATATATTTGTAATGTAGACATTTTAGACATTTAGAGTTTCCAAAGCTAGCATGATAAATCAAGATTTATTGCTACCACCTCATGTTTTCATTCCATCTGTTTGAACCTAGAAAGATTTCAATATGTCTTTTCATATAAAACAAAATCAGATTACATGATGCCTGACCTAATTTGGCAAAAATCCAACAAAAATTATAACTGAAATACAAGAAATAAGGAACTATAAAATAATAAATATTGGTTACATTTTTAAAATAAATTATACCAAGGCAGCATTTCACTCCACAATGAAAGAAAATCTATATTTAGGGGGAAAGACTGCTTTATAAAATTGTCAGACTGAATAAAATAATGGATTTCTTTGATTATCTAGATTAATCAAGTAAATTACAGGAATAAAGAGCCTCTTTACTATGTGTGCACTGCTGAGTTACAAGGTAGTAGAATAATCTTAGGGTACAAACTCTGCTTTTCAGATTCAAAGATTCAGTAATTAATATGCTGACTTTTAGAACTGGTTTTTAATTATTTCTTCCTGTTTCATTCATATCTGGTCTCCAGGTGCTTCTTAACTGTTGGGGATTCTGGAAACCTGTCTTACTTGCAGGAATGGCCTGGTATTTCTAAGACCCATCTGTTCCTGAATAACTCTTAATTTTTATAGTGATCATCTATGAGCATCTCAAAGCCATTCTGATAATTAATATTCTTGATTGAGTTTCATAGGGTACAAAGCTTCAAATGAGTCAGTTTCATTGGTATGATATCGCCAGGGCCTATAAACACAGAAGCAGATGTTCTATCTTAGAAAAACAGATCAATTCCTTTTCACAATTTACAGAAGAGTTTTAAAAGACTCTGTAAACATCCATGCCTTGCCACAATTCAATATTAGCCTTTTATAGACAATCATGTAGGACTTGGCCTATTGTTTCAACCTCAATACTTTTTCAATATGATTAAAAGAAATAATCCAGAGAAGAAATTATTTACCAGATCTGTCAGCTTTACCTGAAAGGGAACTTTTGGCCTAGCATATCAGCATGTGTAAACCTGATTTTTAAAAATAAGGAGACCTGTGGAAATAATGGGGATGTGGTCTGAGATTTCCATTTTCACTAAATTTCATTTTTAGTTATGAATCCATAGATTTTAGAGCAGATTATCCGGAATAAATAACCAATACCACCACTCCTACTTCTATGCTGTTAGCATAATCAGTTGATGCTTAGTTCATACAAATCCTTGATGGCATTTTTTAATGCACTCACTTATCTTTTTCAGGTATCCCGGTTTTGCTACAGATTCAACTGTTGCTTTACTTATAGGACTCCTGTTCTTTCTTATCCCAGCTAAGAGATTGACCAAAACTACACCTACGGGAGAAACTGGTTGAGTATTATTTATAATTCTGAATGAATTTGACAGAAGAGCAAAAGTACAAAATTCCCTTGGTTTCAGTTAACACAGTAGATCAGAAGGAATGGACATGAACACAGCTGCTGGTTTACATCTCCTGTTTATACACTGCAACCCCTGTTCAGACTTCACACTTCCTCTCCTCATATGAAGGACCATCTTACTTTGTAGAAGTGAGAAGTAGATTTCTTTACACACCATGGTTAGTTAGAATTCTACTATGGGTGATACTCTTTGGTCTATCATAAGTTCATTGTCCTGGTCATAATCAGAATTAATCTTACTATTGACAAATACAGGAACAAGAACTTGGAAGTTATACTTTAAGATGAGCCTTCGGTAATAAATGCTGAGGCTCTAAAAATGTGAGGAGTTTCAAGGGAAGGGTATTTACAGCCTCATAGTAGCCTTGGAGAAAATGTACATAAACCCCACGCTTAGGCTAACCATAACCTGGTGTCACAGAAGAAAGAGACCATATTCAACGGAAGATTTCATTGTCTTCATAACACATGGACAAGAAAATGTGTCTGCTTATTTGAGTATAAATACACACACACTTCTCATCCATGCCTATGCTTTATACTAACACAACACGTTTTGGGTGGTCAAATTCCAGTGTTGTCAATATGGGAAGATGGTTTAAAATTGTTTGGAAATAGGCTGGTAGAATTGTGGGGTTTTGTTGTTTATTCCTTCATTATTGATTGATTTATCTGGTGGGATGCAACTGGTTGCCAAGCTGTTGGACTGGCCCATTTGATTTCTTGAGTCAGAATAGATGAGTGACTGATGAGTCAGATTTCTAGGACGTGATATATGTAAACAGTATAGCGTAGAAGTAAATGCCTTTGTTCTTCACTTGAGACTGCTGCTGCTGCTAAGTCACGTCAGTCGTGTCCGACTCTGTGCGACCCCGTCCCTGGGAGTCTCCAGGCAAGAACACTGGAGTGGGTTGCCATTTCCTTCTCCAATGCATGAAAGCGAAAAGTGAAAGTGAAGTCGCTCAGTCAGGTCTGACTCTTCGCGACCCCGTGGACTGCAGCCACCAGGCTCCTCCGTCCATGGGATTTTCCAGGCAAGAGTACTGGAGTGGGGTGCCATTGCCTTCTCTGCCACTTGAGACTAGCATATCTCCAATGTGTTATAAGAAGGTTGTGTAATACAGAGCAGAGATTCCTATGAGACGCCAAGGTCTCTGACCATTGCAATCAAAGCCCTAAGGCCTAGTAGAGTGTTCTGCATGGCTTAACTTCTCTGACCCCTGCTTCTGATTCCTCCTCTCCAACATCCTCTCCTCATTCTTTAACTTCTCTTCTCCCTGATAAACTGATTCACATCAGACTGAAAAATGCAAGATAAGACATAAAACAGACTTCCCAGGTGGCTCAGCCTAAAGAATCCACCTCCAAGTGCAGGAGACACAGGAAGATCCCCTGGAGGAGGAAATGTCAATCCACTCCAGTATTCTTGCCAGGGAAATCCCATGGACAGAGGAGCCTTGTGGGCTACAATCCACGTGGTCACAAAAGAGTTGGACATGACTTAGCAACAAAAGAACAAGAAGACATAAACCATTCAGTTTTACATGAGAGGAACAGTCAGAGATGTTAGTGTTTAACAGGATATATGGTCTTAATTCAAGCAGGAAATACCAAAGTTTCCATCAACAGTGAGAGTTGGTTTGGATTAAGTTTGTGGGAAGGAAACAGGAAGAGGACTTCTTAGTAATCTTAAAAGCATACCATGTTGCCTGATATACACAAAAGTTAAATGGGCAGAAAACCCATGTTCATGGATATTATTTCTAAGCAAATCAATGGAGTTATTAGAACCCAAATATCAAGAGAAATCCTTGTGATTATTGCTTTATGAGCATTTTAAGGGTTTCCTGAATAATAAGGAAGTTATTTAATCTGAACTTTAAATTATTTTAAACTGAAATTCTGGTGAATCTATCATGACCCTCCTCATGATTTGAAAAAAATAAAATGTTCAAATAAATATGGGTGAATGATAATTATAATGTTCCACAGATGCTGTTGTATCAATGGTGGATTGCAGATAGCCCAATACACTTGTTACTCATGGTAGGCAAAGATGTTAGTGTAATGAATGAATGAATAGTATTATATATGATGTTATCATTTATCTAATTTTTTTCTCTAATAAAATGCAAAGGAGTTTTCCAAGTTATGGCATTTTTCTTTTCTTATAATATAATGTTCTACCTAGGCCAGGTGGAAATAAAGTCCAGATCAAGTTCCCTATATAAGAATAATACAGAAATATTGAAAACTTTATATGAGATGGCTATTTATGATAATAAGACATGTCATATTGTAATATTTAAGCAATGTTTAACTGTAGGACTTTTGTTTTTCAGTTGCTTTTGATTACTCTCCACTGATTACTTGGAAAGAATTCCAGTCATTCATGCCCTGGGATATAGCCATTCTTGTTGGTGGAGGGTTTGCCTTGGCAGATGGCTGTGAGGTAATACTCTGTGTCTAAGATACTTAGCAGTTAACTAAGCTATTCAAAAGAAGGACACAAGGACAGTCAAGCTTTTGGAATGCTCAACTTCATTCTATCATTGTAATGATGCAGATTACAGTAGCCAAGCAGTAACTATACCACACAGATGAGGTGAGTCCAGAGTTCAAGAATTTCTGTGAGCATAAATCATCATTTTTATGGTGTCCCAGCATATCAAAAGAAAAATAAATAGAATTCTTAATCCATGAAATAGGATTAAAAGAGAAGCTTAATAAGAAAAATAACATATAAAAGTCATTTATACAAAGACTCCTTGTTAAACATTTTTTTTGTTTATACCCTTATCTCATGATGAATTTAAGTAGCTGTCAGATTTCTCTGCAATTATGTACTATGCTAAGTTGCTTCAGTCATGACTCTTTGCGACCCTATGGACTGTAGCTTGCCAGGTTCCTCTGTCTATGGGATTCTCTAGGCAAGAATACTGATGTATATCATGGTCCTAATATTTCCAAAGTAGAATGAGAAACAATAGAACTGTATTACATTACTTGTTACATATTAAATCCATTAAAATTATTTCATACATGAATACTCAATGAAGTCCAGGAAGAATTTCACGTAGCCATGTTTAATATTTATTATGTCTAATTTTAGGAGGGCTTCCCTGGTGGCTCAGCTGGTAAAGAATCCGCCTGCAGTGTAGGAGACCTGGGTTCGATCCCTGGGTTGGGATGATCCCCTGGAGAAGGGAATGGTTACCTACTCCAGTATCCTGGCCTCAAGAATTCCATGGACTGTATAGTATAATTTTAGAAAGAAATGAAATCATCATGAGAAATAAAGTTGGCTATTTCTTTGGTCCATCATCTATGCAGCTGATATAAAGTAAAAGTCTGGGGAAACCTCTGTCCCTTGAAATTGCCCTAGTTATAGGGTTGCTACAAGAAGAGTATCTTCCCCCAAAATTCCATGAAAATTCTCTGCTGTTTTATTCTGGACTTAGTAGCCTACTGTGAAACACTCAAAACTCATGAACATTCCATTTCCTTGTTCAGCCATCAAAGTAAAAGCAATGGTGAGAAAAATATCATGTCTAGCCCTTCAGTTTCCCAAAAGTTAAATTTTTCTGTTTTTCAAGACAAATAACTACCCGTTCTGTTCTATTCTTGACAGTCTAACGAAAGACTGTGTTTTGCTTCTGACTTTATTGTCAGTTTTTCTGTATGAGATTTCGATACTGAGCTTTCAGCAATTTGGTAATACGTGAAAGTCTTAAAAATTGTCTCAACTCTGAGTGCCACTTACGATATTGTTTCAAGTCTAGATTTGACTTGCTTCATAGACTGTTCAAGTACAAATGATGATAGTAGACGACAAAGACACTTTTCTACTAGTTCAGTAGTAATGAGATCTGGTTTCTCAGAATAAATAACTTCCATTCCTGTATTGGTTAATTTGAATTGTGAGGAAATCAGAATCAGCAACTCTAGTATTGATGTCAATATGTTCATCTCTCTTTCTCAGAATATCTGTCACTCAAAGTGGTTTTGAAAGCATTGGCCAGACCCTAGAATTGCAGAATCGAAGGAAATGATAAGGTGTGGACTTAGTCTGATTCACTAGACTCTCTCTCTGGAAGAAGTAGGAAAACCTTGGAAGGGTTCTACTTGGCTGTGGAAATCCTAGCACAAAACCTCAGATTTCTATGGGATGCCCAAAATCACCCTACCTCTGAGTGGTCAGCTTGAAGCCATGAGCAGGATGATATGATCTCAGTGGCTTCCTGAGGTGAAGGACTGTATGTGATGTAATCTTTTCCAACTGCATCTAATCTTACCTAATAAGATTAGGTAATCTAATTTTACCCAATACATAGGTAAAAATCCATTATTTAAATATTGATATATTTAAAGAGGAATCTGTGCTAATATGATTTAAATGGTAAACAGTCTTTTTCATTGAAAAAAATCAAACCCCAAACAAAAATGTCAAAACTAGAAATAATGTACATAAATCTAGTTATCAGATCTGGGGATGTTTTTGCCATCTTCCGATCTTGTCATTAGAGCCTTTCTGATGTCCATACTACTTTAACGTGTGTGTACAAATTCACACACGCAGGAGCTCAGTGAAATCTCACAAATGGAGGACTGTCCCTTCCATTTGTAGGATAAAAACAGAATAACATATCTGTTCATCTGAGTGTGATTGATTTTCCTGTATTATGTACAGCGTATCCAAGATCTGAACATCAGGCTTCTAAAGAACCCACTGGAAGCCACAGGAAATGGAGCAATAATTATTTGTACATTCAGAATTCTAAAAAGGATGATATGTCAAAGTAATGTGAAAAGAAAAGAAAGAGGTTTTCAGACATGCAGAGACTAAAGAAATTTACTTTCCAGGCACCAATTATCAGCAAGTTACAGAAGATGTGGTCCTGTGGGCCATCAACACAAAGGAGTTAACAAGACAGGATTCCCACAGCAGAAAGAGGTGAAGGGGACCCATAAGTAATCTAGTGAATAACAGTAAAGTAGATAAGAGCAACTAGTCCCAGTGTAGCAAGAGGAGGATATACTCCAAAATCAACATCTCCATCAGGGAAAATGAAAAAGAACAATTAGCTGAAATGTCTATGTGAGGAATTTTCTTCTTTTACTGGAAAGTGTACTGGAGGATTAGTGATTGCTTAAAAAACTAAGCAAGCAAAAGAATAGGGAAATCACTTCTTGGAAAAACAAACAAAAACTAAAACAAAACAGCTAAAGCAATCACAGTACACTAAGTGGCTCAGTTGTGAAAAGTATTCATATGATCATAATGGCAAACTTTAAATACTGATTTAACCTAAAATGTTGATATATGAATTTAAGGGAATGGGGAGCAGGGACAGGAAATATATGTATAATGGAAGGTTTTAGAAAAGTGAATTTTCATGTACATATTAGAACATCAGTGTTCCATCCCTGGGTCAAGAAGATCCCTTGGAGTAGGAAATGGCAACCTGCTGTAGTATTCTTGTCTAGAAAATTCCACAGACAGAAAAGCCTGTCAGGCTATAGTCCAAGCCAGTTGCAAAGAGTCAAACACAACTGAGCAAGCACACTTGTTCCAAATAATGTCTAAAATTGAAAATTTAGAAATATGAAAAAGTAGAATTTTGTAAAATAGCTATCATAAACATAAACATGGGAATAAATAGCTAATGTGAATGAAAGTTGTTGCCTCTGAGGAACACAGCTTAAATGTGGGAAGAGGAAGACCAGAAAGAATACTCCCTTTCTTAAAGCCCTGTAGTACTACATGGTTTTTTTATACCCATATATAGTAATTAGATGTAATTAATATTTAACTGAAAAAATGAGGGAAGACAATTCAAGCTTCCTAAAGCATTTTAGTGGTGTTAAAATAAGAATAACTAAGAACTTCACAATGTCATAGTCACCTAGATCTAACAAACCACAGAAAAATGTGAAAGATTAAAATGTTAATTTAGAAACTGAGTCCTTAGGTCAAATAATGCTTTTTAATATATTTAAATTGTCTGATTAAATGAATTATTAATGAATAACACATATTGCAAATTTGTTTTTTAGGAGTCAGGACTATCTAAGTGGATAGGAAATAAATTATCTCCTCTAGGTTCATTACCAGTCTGGCTAATAATTCTGATATCTTCTCTGCTCGTCACGTCTTTAACAGAGGTAGCCAGCAATCCAGCTACCATTACCCTCCTTCTTCCAATACTATCTCCATTGGTGAGTATTTCATTTATCCTATTTATTCTCTTCATGAAAGAATAGTGTTCTACTTTGCATGTCCTCATATTGTGGTGTAGAATCATTTGGGGCTTGAATGGGTCCCTGTAGGTAACTTACAAGGTGGTCCTTATTTGCATTCATATTTTCTTAGGAGACCTCAACTCAGGAGAACTCTTTTCTTCCATGTTCAAGCAGCAGGATCTTAAGAGAACCATCTACCTTCCTTCTGCCCATAGTTTTCCTTTACAGATAAATGGGAGGGTCAACTCAGACCCTTTCCAGCTCTAGAAGATTTTGGGATTCAGTGCTTCCTGACAACTTTCATATTTAGATCTCTAACTTCTCCCTCTAGAAGATGTCTTGATGTTTTGAGAAGCACTTCATATAAGTGATTTGCAAGGGAATAAAAAGCCAGATTTACACCTCGGGCTTCAAGCTTCAATGTCTCCAACACAGCTCTGTACAGTTTAAGAAGAATTTTAAAAGATAAGTAAGAAGTAGATTTGCAAAGATAGAGAGGGGAAAACTGTCTCTCTTCTCCACAACTAGATGGCAATTAAGAGAAATAGCTTCAAGTAAAATGTTTTTCTTCCCCGGGCAGATGATTTTGGTGAAAGGAAAACACTTTAGATGCAGAAAGATTGCCCTTCTGGAATTGTTCTGCTACCAATTCAAGGTGCAGACATTAGCATTCTTGAGTGGCTTCAAATTAGAAAAGAAATGTAGGCAAGAGGATATTAGTGAAATACAATTTGGAATTTTTCTGGGGTTTATCTCTCAACAGGGAGCAGTTAAATAATTAAGAATAGTAGTAACTCTTCTGTGATGATCCCTAAGGAAATTTTAAATTATATAGCTCACAGAGGCAGTAAGTTAATGGAATGATGAGAAGCTTTGGAGCCGAAGGAACCTGAGAGCCTCCTAAGCTCTAACTGCTTGCCAGCTATGTTTTTGGATCAGTTACTTTAGCCTCTATGGACCTCAGGTTCTTCATCTGCTATTTGGGGCTATAATTACCATCTCTTAAGGCCATAGTGAAAATTAAGTTGTATATACAAACATATGAAGTTATTCTATTATGCTATACATTATATACTGTTAAACTTTATATGCATATAAAAATATATAATATAACTTTATATATATACATATATATATATATATATATATATATATATATATATATTTGAGATTCCCTGGTAGCTCAGTTGGTAAAGAATCTGCCTACAATGCAGAAGACCCCTGTTCAATTCCTGGGTTGGGAAGATACCCTGGAGAAGGGATAGGCTACCCACTCCAGTGTTCTGGTATTCTGGCCTGCAGAATTTCATGGAGGGTCACAAACAGTTGGATATGACTGAACAACTTTCACTTTCATGTATAAATACTTACATATTACGTAGTAACATGTATGTAAACACTTAGTATGGCTCTTAGCACTAGATAAACAGTTGCTGTTTTCATTTTGTTTCTGAAATAAATGATACTTTACTTTCTGAATGAACTGAGTTATAATGCTTAAATGGATACCAATCACCATATAAACAACCAAAAGAAGAAGATAACGTTTTCTAAAAAATCTTAAAAACTATTTATGTGTATAATTTTGTCTTTATATTTCAACCTGCTTCTGGGAAGTTTGTTATAATAATTTTGCTCATTTTGATGCCTATCTCAAAATTTTACTTAGACTCCTTTTTATCTTTTCCAACAGGCTGAAGCCATTCACATCAACCCTCTTTATATTTTGTTACCGTCTACTCTGTGTACCTCATTTGCATTCCTCCTACCAGTAGCAAACCCACCCAATGCTATTGTTTTTTCATATGGCCATCTAAAAGTTATGGACATGGTGAGTGAACTGAAAGAATGCAATCAGGTCCAGTGGACATTATTTTGTGATGTCTTGGGTTTTCTATCCTTTTATAAACTAATCAAATGCTAGGAAATGTATAGTTTGAGTCCTGCTTTGAATGTGAGTGCATGTGACTGGCCCTAGGATTGTTTTTAAGAGTGATAACCTGGAGCAAATGTGCCATTAATATTTACAGTCACAAATACAGAGATATTGAATGCCTTAGTAGTACACAGAAAGAGGAAGAGAGCAGAGAATATACACAACACAATGGTTTAAGCTTGGGGCTTGTCAAGATCAGGATCCAACTTGACCTAGCCTGATAGAAGAAGTAGGGTTAATGAAATTTAGCAATCAAGCACTGTGGTTTTCTATCACAAATATTTACACAACTGACATTTGCTCTGAATAAGATGTTGGGCTCAGTGCCTGACTGATGGAAAGTCATCTTTCTTTTTCTGATTCTAACGGTGACACCTGAAATAAAATGAAGTGAAATTAGCACAGCAAGGAATAATAGAAAATGTAAGTGACAACATGTGCACATTTTGCCAAATACAAAAGTTGTGGTAGTGAAGAACTAGTTTGAGAATATCCTGGTCTTCTCTCAAACTTGATCACCCACTTCTGAACCAAACCAAGCAAGAATATAACTACAGGCTATTCAGTGAGCCTGCTGTGCAAATGCAGTTCCAAATTAAGCCCCAGTTCCTTCCTTCTACACAGATTGCTGTTCCTAAGCCCCTGTAACATAAAAATTCTGTAAATGCCTCTATGCAGAAGTCACATAATTTACTTTGGGTTTAAAAATGTGCATAATATGCAATATAAACAATGTGCTAGGTTTGTGAATTAAAAAAAAAAAAAACCAAGGTTCTAAAATAAATGAGTGGCTTGCATGGACAGAAACTCTACAATATTCATTGCTTTGGCATCCCATTTTGCCTCGGGGCTTCATGTTTTAACACAGAGAATGCTGAGATAGGCAAGCTTTCTCTGTAAAGATCCAGAGAGTAAATATCTGAGACTCTGGGCCATAGAGGGTCTCTGTAACAACTACTGCATCATAAAAGTAGCCAACAAAAATATGTACACAAACGGGCAAAATTGTGATCCTGGAAAACTTGGTTTACAAAGCAGTTTATGGGCAGGAGTTGGCTAATCCCTGCAATCTGAGATGGTTTAGTGGCTACCAGAATAATAACATCAGAGCTAGAAGGATGGGAACTTTGAGAAAGATGAGTAGAAGAGATATTAGATCTCTGGTAAGAGAATACTGAAATGAATATGAAGGATTCAGTTTTCATATAGTGACCTGAAACATATTCACTGAAATACCAAACCACAAAATTCAAATCTTGATTTGACCTGAATTGGCAGATTTTTTAAGGGATTTTTCTCTAATTGTAATGACTTCAGTACTTTCCTAAGAGAAACTTCTCTGATGCTCTCCAACTAAATGACATTTGGTTGGGAACAGATTCTTTTTTGGCATAAATGGAAGGACTTGTCTTATGAAACAAATAATTGATACCAATCACTTAAGATGCATGTAAATCTGCATATGCCTTCTGCAACAGTATTCCAATTCTCCCAATTTGGGTTTTTTTGTTTTGTTTTGTTTTGTTTGAGACTAACATTCAAGCTCTTTCATATTCAAGGTTAAAGCTGGACTTGGCGTTAATATTGTGGGTGTCGCTGTTGTGATGCTTGGCATGTTTACCTGGATTGTACCTATGTTTGACCTCTACACTTACCCTTCCTGGGCTCCTCCACTTAGTAATGAGACAACGCCATGACAAGCATGACTATTCTGTGGTGAGTTTCAGAAGCCACTGTAAAGCCTTCACTGCAAACTTTGGCTCTAGAAAATTGATGATTCTTAAATCAGTCCTGGTGTAGTTGCTGTAGTTCCAGTGAACACCCAAAAACCTGTTTTAAGGTGCAACCAAGAGTATCTATGTGCCTTCATCAAGAAGCCCTCAGTTGAGATTTTGCTTAAAGACCATATGTATCCTACTTAATCACAAGAATAATTTATAACTTGACCTTCAAAGAAATGAGGTCCTTTGCTTCATCTTACACTTTGGGTTCAGTGTAACATTTCAGATGTCCATTTATTATTTCAAAAACTTTCCATGAAGCTAGAAATAGGAAATAAAATATGCAAGTTAATTAGGTACTTGTATAAATCATGTCTGTAGTGTTCTATAGTGCTGTCCAAGGGAATTTTCTGAAAAATATCAAAACTGTGGTCATCTGGTGGTACAAAAGAAAAGTTTAATCTAAATAAGGTGTACATCCCATCATCTAAAAAATATTCCAATCAGATTACTCTTGATATAGCCATGTAGTATAACAATTGAAAGTAAATATATATATGTACAACTGAACCCACTAAATAGCAGAAGACAGATAAGAATTTCCACTTGATCTTATGGTTTATACTTGTATGATCTCAGTGCACTGAGAAATGCATTTTGTTGCTCTATGGTTAAGGCTTGCTATGATTTCCACCATTAGCGCAGTATAGTTAGAAAAGAAAGCTACACAGTATAAAACTATTAACACATTTGTCTATTTGTGTAGCAGTTTTGCTTAAGCATTTATTTTATTTCATTTCACAGTTTTCTGTGATTGTGGGTTTCAGTCTGTCTGCCCTATACGTAAAAACAAAAGATTCAGAAATTTACATGAATTATCACTGTTTATACAACTATAGAAAAAAGTCATATAACTCCATTACATCAATATTGAAAAGAAATACTAGAGGAAAATTAAAGAATAAAAGGTGAAACTGTTGATATATTCACAAAAGAGAAAAATAAGTTATCTGTGGGAAACCAAAAAGGAAAAAGAACTGAACATTTAAACAAAAGTAAGAAGAAAATAGTCTCCTAACATTCGGGATATGAAAGATCAAGGTCTATTGGCATTCTAAAATTAAACTAAAGGGAAAAAATTCACAAAGGCAAAAGAAATGTGTACAGTTAGGAAAACACGGAAAAATTAAAACAGAGCAATTTTCATGTTAAAAATAAAATAGAAGACAAGGTTAAAACACACCTTTAATAGCTTCTTTAATTTTCACAGAAGTCCTCAGGGATGGTTTGTTTTTTTGTGTGTAAATAACATTATTTATAAAGTTATTCTTGAAAATGAAATATGATAAATAGGATCTTTTAAGTTATACATTTTTTAAAAATTATAAGTAATTTTATACATATATAAAATTCAAAATTCATGTTCATTATTTATTAGTCAATGCAAAATTTATCATTTTTTCAATAAAAAATGTGTCCATTTAATCATTACAATATAATATTATGCTTTGTGTGATCATCTCTGTTCACCCTATTTATTTGTTCCCTCATCTATCATATGTTGCACATTTATGATCCACAGTATTTATCACTCTTCTGCCTTTTTCTAGTCATTCAATTTATCACTGTTGAATTATATGACAAATATATTTTCATTATGAAAAAATGAAATGACTTTTCAAATTATAATGAGTACATTTTGCTTTCAAGAAAATAATATAAACATTTCAGCTTGAATCATTTTAATGAATTGCTTCCAACAGCTGCCAGCTGAATACAAGAAAAATGATACTTAGTCAAAATTTGTTTAAGTGAGCCATATGGTTCTCTTATTACATCTTTATGTCTAGTTGATATATCAGAAATGACTTAACTCATCCATTTCACATTTGTCCCATTTACATCAAAGCTCTCAAACTCTTTTAGTTTGAGAGGTATGCACTGTCTTTGAAAGTTTCCAACAGACAGCCCAAACAGACAATCAAACAAATCTTTGTCTTCCCACTCTAAAATAGATATCGTTTTTGTTATTATCTTGAGCTCTACTTAGAGGTTAACTGGAAATCTTTGTCACTTTAAATCTCTGTATCTTGCTCAGGGTTTGGATCTTGTCTAGATAATAGGGGCAATTTCACTAAATGCCTATTTACTGTCTGCTTCTGCCGGTGCTTGGAGGGCTCCCAGGCACACGAGTTTCCTTTGTTTACCTCAACTGCCGCTGTAACATGTCAGCATTCAGAATTCAGATTTCCTTCCTTTCAAGTGTGTGCACTGCTTCCACCCTACCAGGTCTCCAAGTCTTGGTTCTCTACTTTTTGGGCCTAGGAGGTGGGAAGGTAACTTTTAACCAGTATAATGAACTGAATTTATTAGCAAAACTTGATAAAACATGGCACACTAATTGTGTCCGGACATGTGTACTACATATTATTACATATCAAAGGTTATTATTAGATATTTTACTATATCTTTGCCATAGCTAAATATTTAATAAGATTTTAAAATTAATTTATTTATTTTAATTGGAGGCTAATTACTTTACAATATTGTGGTGGTTTTTTCCATACCTTGACATGAATCAACCATGGGTGTACATGTGTCCCCCCCATCCCAAACCCCCCGCCCTCTTCCCTCCCCATCCCATCCCTCTGGGATGTTCCAGTGCACTGGCTTTGAGTGCCCTGTTTCACGCATTGAACTTGGACTAATCATCTATTTCACAATGGTAATACACATGTTTCAATGCTATTCTCTCTAATCATCCCACCCTCACCTTCTCCCACAGAGTCCAAAAGTCTGTTCTTTACATCTGTGTCTCTTGCTGTCTCGCATATAGGGTCATCATTGCCACATTTCTAAATTCCATATACATGCGTTAATATACTGTGCTGGCGTTTTCCTTGCTGACTTACTTCACTCTGTATAATAGGCTCCAGTTTTATCCACTTCATTAGAACTGACTCAAATTCATTCTTTTTTATGACTGAATAATATTCCATTGTGTATATGATTCTTTGTGATGACAGTTTTGCTCCAAAGTTTTTTTGATTTAGTCAATGCATGACTATTATCTTTACTTATGTGTGGATTTTTCCCAGTTAAGTGTTTTTATTTTTATAAGGGAGAGGATTGTACTAGCAATGAAAAAGTAAACTCAAACAAATGGTCAGTTTTATTGCTGTAACATAATATACAAATAAAAATAGTTTAAATTGTTACCCCAGGGCAGCATCAGCTATCTTATTCCCAAATGAAGTACTTTAGGCAAAGTAATAATATACGAGGTAAATTTTAAAGAATGCAAATATCAAAAATGAAGGTCCCCAGTACAGAGCAAGATCAGACCAGTCCAGGAATAAACACTAAAAACAGCACAAAAAAAGTAGAGATTGAACGTTTTTTCCAAATATGAGGACCTTCATTTGTCTAGAAAGAAAAAGACGTGGGGTTTTATACAAAGAAAGAAAGAAAAGGGCTTTTCTTAGTGACAGTATGGTGGTATAGATATTGGAGGTCAAAGGTGGGGAAGATCTTCTTAAGGGCAAACAATAATAAATATTTTATAATATGCATTACTGTGTCAGCAAAATAATAATAGAAGTCCTTAAGAGAAAAGTTTGATTTAAGGAACCAGCAAGAATCCAGAGACTTAAGCTAGGACTGAAGACAGAAACTGCTAATCCCTAGAGATCTTGAAATTTTCTTTGATAAGTATACAGGGTACAAGGGATGGGAGACCAAACTAAGACCCAAGCAAGTTAGGGGTTAAATGTAAAATTTCATGGAGATAGGATATCATCTCAGTGAAAATGAGGAAAAAAACCCTCTTTATAGAGGGAAGCATAAGGAAATTTTAATGTCTTGACCTGTTCATGGGGAGGAGTAAAATCTCTTTGAAAATGTATAACCGCACCGGTTAGGGGCCTAAAGTCTCAGTATCAGTGTTGTATTGGAGACTTCAATCTGAAATTGTATTTTAAAGCAATTCTAGGTTGGTAGTATTCCCAGGTACCTGGCAAAAAAAAATAAAAGGAATACTTTTTTCAACTTGAGGCTCAAAGAACTTTTTGGTTTATCATCAAAACTCATAAATTCTGCCAAGACATAAAGTGTTTTGTGCAATAAACAACATAAACAAAAGAAATAGAATCCAAAGTGCAAAGACAGCAGATATTCTAACTACCAAATAAAGAATATAAAGTGAAGACACATAATGTTTGAAAATATAAAAGAGGGTCTTGGATATATATTATAAGTATGGTAAGCAGAATTCTAAAAATGTCCTCTTAAGATTTCTGTCTCCTAATTATTCAGTCAAATATTAATCTATGTACTACTATAAATCCAACCAGTCCATCCTAAAGGAGATCAGTCCTGGGTGTTCATTGGAAGGACTGATGTTGAAGCTGAAACTCCAATACTTTGGCCATCTGATGCGAAGAGCTGACTCATTGGAAAAGACCCTGATGCTGGGAAAGATTGAGGGCAGGAGGAGAAGGAGACGACAGAGGATGAGATGGTTGGATGGCATCACCAACTCAATGGACATAGGTTTGGGTGGACTCCGGCAGTTGGTGATAGACAGGGAGGCCTGGCGTGCTGCGGTTCATGGGGTCGTAAAGAGCCGGACACGACTGAATGACTGAACTGAACTGAACTGAACTACTATAAAGAGATTTTGCAGATGTGGTTGGTGGTGGTTTAGTCGCTAAATTGTGTCCGACTCTTTCTGATCCCATAGACTGTAGCCTGCCAGGTTCCTCTGTCCATGGGATTTCTAGACAAGAATATTGGAGTGGGTAGACATTTCCTTCTCCAGGGGATCTTCCCAACCCAGCAATGGAACCTGCATCTCCGTCAGGCATATTCTTTACCACTGAGCCATTTGCAGATGTAGTTAAGTTTATTAATCAGATGACCTTAAAATAGGGAGATTATCTTAGATTGTTGTTGTTCAGTCACCAAGTTGTGTCCAATTCTTTGTGACCCCAAGGACTGCAGCACTCAGGGCTTTTCTGTCGCTCAACATCTCCCAGAGTTTGCCCAAGTTCATGTACACTGAATCAGTGATGCCGTCCAGCCATCCAACCATCTCATTCCACCTAATCTTATTCAGGAGGACTCAATGTGATTATATGAGCCTCCTAAAAACAGAAAAGGAAGGCAGAAGAGTCAGATGGTAAGTTGAGACAGAATGGGAAGTCAGAGAGATTTGAAACATGAGAATTGGACACCTCCCCCCACCCCCACTGTTGCTGGCTTTGATGATGAAAAGGGTCACAAGCCAGAGAATGCATGTAGCCTTCAGAAACTGAGAATGACCCTTGTTTAAAACCCAGCAAGGAAACAGAAGCCTCTGTCCTACAGTTGCGTGGAACTGAATTCAGCCAACATTGTGAGCTTGGAAATAAATTGCTTTTAAGAGCCTCCAGTAAGGGTCACAGCCCTGCAAACACCTTCATTTAGTCCAATGAGACTTGTGTTGGAAAAATCTGCCAATCTACAGAGCACTGAGATAATAATGAGTAGTGTTTTAAGTAACTACATTGTGGTAGTTTGTTTTGGCAGCAATAAAAGACAAATACAATAAGGAACAAGAGGCTGCGAAAAGTAACCAGACAGATATGAAAAGTTGTCAAATAGAAATTTTAGATAGAAAAAGTATAATGACTTAAATTAAAAACTTAATGAATAGGTTAAATAGCACTATACAAACCAGAAAAGGAATTATGTGAATTGAAGGCATATTTTTTTAAAATTATTTAGAATGCAACACAGAGATATACAGAACTCTGAAGGGAAGTTAAAAAATGCAAGCTAGAATGAGAAATGTAAAATATATTTAATCATAATTCCAAGAGTAGATCTCATATGGTAATGCATCTACCTGCAATGCAGGAGACCTGGGCTCGATCCCTGTTGGGAAGATCCCCTGGAGAAGGAAACAGCAACCCACTTCAGTACTCTTGCCTGGAAAATCCCATGGATGGAGGATCCTGGTAGGCTAGAGTCCATGGGATCACAAAGAGTCAGACACAACTAAGTGACTTCACTTTCACCAAGAGTAGATAATAAAAAGAATATGAGAAATGCTGTCACTGAAGATACAGTGGGTGACAATTTTCCAATATTAATGAAAGAAACCAATCAAGTTTTTTTTTAGAAAGCATAATGAATCCAAAGCAGGATTTTTAGAAAGGAAATATGCCCTCATCTACATGATAGTGAAATAGTAGAACACTCAAAAGAAAGAGTGTCTGACTTTGAGCAAACTCCAGGAGATAGTGAAGGACAGGGAAGCCTGGCGTGCTGCAATAAATGGGGTTGCAAAGAGTCAGACATGACTTAGAGACTGAACAACAACAGCACAAAAGGAAGAAAAGAAGGACTTCCTTGCTGGTCCAGTGGTTAAGACTCATGTTTCCACTGCAGGGGAGCAGGTTCAATCCCTCATCCGGGAACTAGGATCCCAAATGCAACTAAGATCCCATATGCCACACAGCATAGCCAAAAGAAAGAAAAGATGATAAAGAGAGAAGACAGAATACACCCAAGGAATTATAATTAAACAATTAAACCAAGGCTACATCCTCAAGAACAATTGGAAACAATTAAGAATCTCCAAGTGCTAAAACAAAGAGCTATCAACCTAGAATGGTATATCTAGAAAAATCTATGTTTCAAGAATGAAAACAACTAAGAAATTTCCAAACCAATAAAAACTAAGGGGGCTTACCATATGCAAGGCTCACGAAGATACTTCTAAACCATATATCAAAGGGAAAAGAAAAATAATTCAACACTGAAGGTGTGTGACACAGTAAGAAATTGGTAACCAAATTGGTAAATGTATGGGTTAAGAAAAAAGCTAGAATTAAAGGACTTAAAAAGCATAAAAAATGCAAGTTCAAAGACAAAGTATTCTAACATAGCTCTCAACTTTCCATTTTTTTCTTTAGAGCAGAACACCTAATTTAACTAAATCCAAGTCAATTTAGTCATTTCAGTGGTTTTCTTTTTTTGTTCTATTTCAGCTTTTAATTTAGTCAACTTAGGTTTTTGTTTATTAGATCCCGTATCTTATTCCTTTCTTCTTGCAGTTTTTATCTAAATTCTGTGAACCCTACATATGAAACTCACCCTGGATGAGGTGAGTTTGAGCATATGTAATATAGGTTCTATAACTTTTGCTGTTCTTGCCTACTAATTTTGTCATTTCTGTCATTTCTGCTGCTTCTTATTGCTTGATTTTCTTCTCATTTAAGAGCCATAGTTTTGTTCTCTTTCTTCCTGGTACTGTTTTTTTTTTTTTTCAGTTGAGAGCCAGACCTTGTTGATTTTACTTTGTTAAATACTGGGTATATTTAAGGTATATTTTTATTTCTATAAATATTGAGTGTTATTCTGGGGCACAGTCATTTGGAAACAATTTGCTCTTAAGATTTATTGGGTAAGTTCAAGACAGCCTGTACTGGGACTGCCTTTCCCTCACTACTGAGGCAACATCTTTCTCAATGTTTTATTTGATGCTCTGTTACCTTTGAGGTTTTCCATTCTGATTGGAGGGCTTCCCTGGCAGCTCAGATAGTAAAGAATCTGTCTGCAATACGGGAGAACCGGGTTCAGTTCCTGGGTTGGGAAGATCTCCTGGAGAAGGGAATGGCAACCCACTCCAGTATTCTTGCCTGGAGAATTCCATGGACAGAGGAGCCTGATGGGCTACAATCCATGAGGTCGCAAATCATCAGACACAACTGAGAAACTAACACACGCACACACACTCTGGTTGGAGCATGAATTATTCCCAGCACTGTGTGAGCCCTTGTGATCACCTCATCTAAATAATTTTAAGTGATTATTTCTTTACCTTCAGGTAGTTTCCTGACAAATATGCTTTGATTAGTATTCAGCAGAATAGGGGACAGGATTTCTGGAGATCTTTCTGTCTTTGCACATCTCTCCTCTCTGATACTCTCCTCTGCAAACTAAAGCCACCTGTCCTCCCCAGACTCCCAACTCCATCTATTCAACTCAGGTTATCACCAGGTTCTGGCTGGATTCCTCCTTCTTTAAGTTGCTGCCTGGAAACTCTCCCTGTGCTATAAGTTGAAGCAATTATAGGGCTCAACTATTTCCTTCCTTTCAGAGATCACTGTCCTGTTTTGCCTGATATCCAATGTCTGAAAACTGTTATTTCATAAAATTTTTCTTTTTCTTAGTTGTTTGGGCAGAAGAATAAATCCTTTTCCTAATGTTGCATCTTGATAAGAGTGGAGGTCCCTAGAAGAGCCAAATTTAAATTATAATCCCTCCCCCCGCCCCCCAGTAAACTTGGAATCAGGACAAGCTAAGTGAATTGATTGGTTCTGAAATCTCCAATTTTAATCACTGGTGTACAGTGCAATCTTAAATAAGAGAGTAAATGGTAGATAAGGAGCCTCTATAGTGGTATTTGGAGGTAGAAAATGTTCTTCTGTGAGTGCAATTTTGAATTTGTTGAGTTTGAGATTTATTCAGCACTTATGAGAGAGTCAAGAAAAACTGACTAAACACACTTGAATGGTCCAAATGTGAAGCTGAGGACTGTGGTCAGACCTTTATTTTTAGCTTAAAATTCAATGTTTCTATAAGATGAAGTGAGTCTAGAACATACAAAAACAACATGTAAGAAACTGTTTTTTCTTTGACTTCAATACTGTGATAGCTACCTAATATTTATATCCTAAATTGTTTGATATTTATCTTAACTGAAGTGTATTTGATTCACAAGATGTTAGTTTCAGGTATACAGCAAAGTGATTCAGTTATATATGCATATGTGTTTCTTGCAGATTCTTTTCCCTTATACATTATTACAAAATATTGAGTATAGTTCCCTGTGCAATACTATTACTAAATCCAGGTCCAGCTGCTCACTGCTCAAAAGCCAATACTTGAGAGATAAGTGTTAGAAAGGAAAAGTTACTTTATTTTGGAGGCCAGCAACCAAGGAATAAGGTGGACTCATGTCCAAAAACCAACTCCCAATTGCCACTCAGGCAGCATGTGTGTGCTCAGACGTTTACTCATGTCCGACTCTTTGTGACACCCTGGACTGTGGCTTCCCAGGTTCCTCTGTCCATGAGTTTCTCCTGGCAAGAATACTCGAGTAGGTTGCCATTTCCTCTTCCCAGAGTATCTTCCCAACCAAGGGATCGAACCTGCATCTGTTGCATCTCCTGCATTGGCAGATGGATTCTTTACCACTAGTGCCACCTCAAGGGCGAGAGCTTTTAAAAGGGAACTTCAGGGGTGTATTGGCAGAGGGAGGGGGCAGAGAAGCACAGTCAGCTCTGAGAATCATCTCGAAATCAGTAATATGGTGGTCTGATCAGTGTCACCTTGACTGTTTCAAGTACAGTTAATCTTCAGTTCTAGGATTAATTCCCATTTTTTGAGGCCAGTTCTCAGAATTATATGAAACAGAAAAGCTTCTGTCATAGCTACAATGTAGTCATCTTTCTCCACCTGGAAGAGACTTCAGTATCTGCAAAACAGCTCACAGAGTATGGCTCAGAATACTACCTATAGTCCTTCAGGACTAACTAACGGTCCTTGATTCTGTTTAATAACTAAACTGTTATTATTTTGCCTTGTGTAAAGGCTCAGAGTTTAAAGTATGACAAAGTTCTAAGGCTAGGGAGTGCTTAAACATAGTAGGTCCTTGTTTATCTATTTTATATATAGTAGTGTGTATGCATGCATGCTCTGCAATCCCATAGGCTGTAGCTCATCAGATTCCTTTGTCCATGGAATTTTCCAGGCAAGAATAGTGGAATGGGTTGCCATTTCCTCCTCCAGGGAATTTCCCCAACCCAGGAATCAAACTCATATCTCCTGCATTTGGCAGGCAGATTCTTTACCACTGAGCCATCTGGGGAGCCCCAGTAGAGTGTACATGGTAATCCCCAAATCCTAATTTATCTCTCCCCCACTGTTCTCCTCTGGTAACCATAAGATTGTTTTCTATGTATATGAATCTATTTCTGTTTTGTAAGTAAGTTTATTTGTATCATTTTTTAAAAATTCCATATACAAGATATATATAATACTTGTCTTTGTCTTACTTCACTTGGTATGATATTCTGTAGGTCCATGGATGCTGCTGTAAATGGTATCTTTGCATTCTTTTTTATGCCTGAGTAATATTCCATTGTATAAATATACCACATCTTCTTTATCCATTTGGAGAAAACCATAATTTGAAAAGATACACACAACCCAATGTTCATCGCAGTTCTATTTACGATAGTTGATACATGCAAGCAACCTACATGTCCATTGACAGATGAACGAATGATATAATTTTAAATTATTATTTTAATTTAGAACACAAGATTTCACGGCCATATTTGAAAGCACCTCAGACAAATATAGTTTCTTGTTTTATGTAAAAAGAATTAGAGGATGTAAAGATTTAAACCTTGGGAAAATTGTTTAGAAAAATTAGTCAACCTCAAAGTTTGTTCAACCTGAGGAGGCAAGTCTCTGACAGAAGCTATGGTCTGACAGGAATACTTTATCTTCTCAGTAACAAGGCTTTTTGTGGTTCATCTAACAAATGTTAAATGAATGATAAATAATGGCAGGTTATTCCTCAGGGTTTGGGGAAGTCATTTTTACTACAGTCCTTGACATTCCTCTCCATAAACTTTTATTCTCCATCTCAACTGGGAAAGTAATTGCTTCCGGTCAGAGTTGGGATATACTGGATGTTTTCCAGAGCTGGGGGTCTACTGGATATGAATAGCTCTGTCCTCAGGTATCTGGGAAGTTGCTTTGGGATGCCCTAAACTTCCTTCATACAGAACCTACTCATGGGTCCTCCTTAGAATTTGAAAAGGGTCAGAACTCATCCTCAGAACTGGAATTTGACAGTCTCTATTACTGAGACTGTGGTTGAGGCTGTATTTGAGATTTAACGTGCTGGATAATTTATACTTCATGTTAAAGCCAGCTTTACAGTTAATATATTCCTGAAGGCTAGTGTTACTTATATTTCCTTCCCCATTTATTTTTTTTTTTAAAGCCAGAACTGTGAGGTTGTAAAGAACCTCGGTCTTCCCACAGGAAGAGACATCTCATTGGCCATGATTTACATTCTATCTCCTACCTGTTTTTTTTTAATCTTCATATATTCACTTGACTAAATAATTTAAGCAAAGGAAAAAAAAAAAACTCTATACAATTCCCTAAAACACTTCTGAGCATTTCTAGTAGCTTACCTTTTAAAATCTGATAGTATTCTACAAAATGTAAAGCAAGTTTTAAAGAAAGAGTTTTTTATTTTTTTTTATTTATTTATTTATTTATTTATTTATTTTTTAATTTTTATTATTATTATTATTATTTTTTTCCAGTGGGTTTTGTCATACATTGATATGAATCAGCCATGGATTTACATGTATTCCCAATCCCGATCCCCCCTCCCACCTCCCTCTCCACCCGATTCCTCTGGGTCTTCCCAGTACACCAGGCCGGAGCACTTGTCTCGTGCATCCCACCTGGGCTGGTGATCTGTTTCACCATAGATAGTATACATGCTGTTCTTTTGAAATATCCCACCCTCACATTCTCCCACAAAGTTCAAAAGTCTGTTCTGTATTTCTGTGTCTCTTTTTCTGTTCTGCATATAGGGTTATCGTTATCACCTTTCTAAATTCCATATACATGTGTCAGTATGCTGTAATGTTCTTTATCTTTCTGGCTTACTTCACTCTGTATAATGGGCTCCAGCTTCATCCATCTCATTAGGACTGGTTCAAATGAATTCTTTTTAATGGCTGAGTAATATTCCATGGTGTATATGTACCAC
This sequence comes from Dama dama, assembly GCF_033118175.1. Classification (NCBI taxonomy): domain Eukaryota; kingdom Metazoa; phylum Chordata; class Mammalia; order Artiodactyla; family Cervidae; genus Dama; species Dama dama. The sequence goes on along the minus strand of NC_083698.1, from coordinate 83,365,399 downwards.
AGCTTCCTTATCCATTCATCTGCTGATGGGCATCTAGGTTGCTTCCATGTCCTGGCTATTATAAACAGTGCTGCGATGAACATTGGGGTGCACGTGTCTCTTTCAGATCTGGTTTCCTCAGTGTGTATGCCCAGAAGTGGGATTGCTGGGTCATATGGCAGTTCTATGTCCAGTTTTTTAAGAAATCTCCACACTGTTTTCCATAGCGGCTGTACTAGTTTGCATTCCCACCAACAGTGTAAGAGGGTTCCCTTTTCTCCACACCCTCTCCAGCATTTATTGCTTGTAGACTTTTGGATAGCAGCCATCCTGACTGGCGTGTAATGGTACCTCATTGTGGTTTTGATTTGCATTTCTCTAATAATGAGTGATGTTGAGCATCTTTTCATGTGTTTGTTAGCCATCTGTATGTCTTCTTTGGAGAAATGTCTGTTTAGTTCTTTGGCCCATTTTTTGATTGGGTCATTTATTTTTCTGGAATTGAGCTGCAGGAGTTGCTTGTATATTTTTGAGATTAATCCTTTGTCTGTTTCTTCATTTGCTATTATTTTCTCCCAATCTGAGGGCTGTCTTTTCACCTTACTTATAGTTTCCTTTGTAGTGCAAAAGCTTTTAAGTTTCATTAGGTCCCATTTGTTTAGTTTTGCTTTTATTTCCAGTATTCTGGGAGGTGGGTCATAGAGGATCTTGCTGTGATTTATGTCGGAGAGTGTTTTGCCTATGTTCTCCTCTAGGAGTTTTATAGTTTCTGGTCTTACATTTAGATCTTTAATCCATTTTGAGTTTATTTTTGTGTATGGTGTTAGAAAGTGTTCTAGTTTCATTCTTTTACAAGTGGTTGACCAGTTTTCCCAGCACCACTTGTTAAAGAGGTTGTCTTTTTTCCATTGTATATCCTTGCCTCCTTTGTATCACTGATGAACATAGATGCAAAAATCCTTAACAAAATTCTAGCAAACAGAATCCAACAACATATTAAAAAAATCATACACCATGACCAAGTGGGCTTTATCCCAGGAATGCAAGGATTCTTTAATATCCGCAAATCAATCAATGTCATACACCACATTAACAAATTGAAAGATAAAAACCATATGATTATCTCAATAGATGCAGAGAAAGCCTTTGACAAAATTCAACACTCATTTATGATTAAAACTCTCCAAAAAGCAGGAATAGAAGGAACATACCTCAACATAATAAAAGCTATATATGACAAACCCACAGCAAGCATCACCCTCAATGGTGAAAAATTGAAGGCATTTCCCCTGAAATCAGGAACAAGACAAGGGTGCCCACTCTCACCACTACTATTCAACATAGTGTTGGAAGTGCTGGCCACAGCAATCAGAGCAGAAAAAGAAGTAAAAGGAATCCAGATAGGAAAAGAAGAAGTGAAACTCTCACTGTTTGCAGATGACATGATCCTCTACATAGAAAACCCTAAAGATTCTACCAGAAAATTACTAGAGCTAATCAATGAATATAGTAAAGTTGCAGGATATAAAATTAACACACAGAAATCCCTTGCATTCCTATATACTAACAATGAAAAAACAGACAGAGAAATTAAGGAAACAATACCATTCACCATTGCAACAAAAAGAATAAAATACTTAGGAGTATATCTACCTAAAGAAACAAAGGACTTATACATAGAAAACTATAAAACACTGATGAAAGAAATCAAAGAGGACACAAACAGATGGAGAAACATACCGTGCTCATGGATTGGAAGAATTAATATTGTCAAAATGGCTATTCTACCCAAAGCAGTCTATAGATTCAATGCAATCCCTATCAAGAAAGAGTTTTTTAAACTAGCAATCCTTCTTGTTTCTTCTGAAAAGAACATGTATGGAAAGCAAGCATGATAACTAAACAATCAAGTACTGGTTGATATAATATGGTATTCCATCTTGTGCAAGTCTCCTCTGAATCTATTTGCCAAACATGGATACTGAATCTGAAGTTAGGTGATTCTGTGGATACAGTAAGAGTATTCAAAGAAATTTAAAGTAGACTTCAAATTTAGATGTTTTTTAGTGACAAGACAGAGCCAGCATAGTTTATCCAATTTGACACATTATATAGACAAAGTAATTATGTGAAAGTAAGAAAGCTTAACTTAAAAAGATACATTTTTAAAGTGTAGAGTGTGATGATTTGATTTTCATATACTTTGTGGAATGATTACCAAGATCAAGATAATTAGCACATTTATCACCTCATGTAGTTAACTTTGCTTGTGCATGTGTGTGTGCCTGTTGTGTATGTGTGTGGTGAGAATGTTTTTTAAACATAATAAAAATATATATTTTTAAAAGTCAAGACAGAAAGGAAAAACTCATACCTATTAAGAGTATTTAAAATGTTACATCCACAGACAGTAGGGTGCCTAGTGTCTGTAAAATCTCCTCCTCAACTCAGGCTGCAAATATTTAGTGTACCCCTGTTCTTTGCCTACATCAATGGAGAAAACATAATGATGACTGTAGAACGTTTCAAGGTTTGCAGAAGTTTTCCTAGATGATCAGCCTTGTTAATTAATTGTTAATTACAAAGTATAGCCTTCCACCCTTTATTTCCCTGAGCTGGGTTCTTTTAATATCTCAGTTCCAAACGCATTATATCTCAATTTTTTTCCATTTATTTTTATTAGTTGGAGGCTAATTACTTTACAATATTGTAGTGGGTCTTGCCATACATTGACATGAATCAGCCATGGATTTACATGTGTTCCCCATCCCGATCCCCCCTCCCGCCTCCCTCCCCATCCCATCCCTCTGGGTCTTCCCAGTCCACCAGCCCTGAGCACTTGTCTCATGCATCCAACCTGGGCTGGTGATCTGTTTCACCCTTGATAGTATACTTGTTTCAATGCTGTTCTCTCAGAACATCCCACCCTCGCCTTCTCCCACAGAGTCCCAAATTCTGTTCTGTACATCTGTGTCTCTTTTTCTGTTTTGCATATAGGGTTATCGTTACCATCTTTCTAAATTCCATATATATGGGTTAGTATACTGTATTGGTGTTTATCTTTCTGGCTTACTTCACTCTGTATAATGGGCTCCAGTTTCATCCATCTCATTAGAACTGATTCAAATGAATTCTTTTTAACAGCTGAGTAATATTCCATGGTGTATATGTACCACAGCTTCCTTATCCATTCATCTTCCTTATCATTCAGCTGCATCTATGTTGCTTCCATGTCCTGGCTATTATAAACAGTGCTGCGATGAACACTGCGGTACACGTGTCTCTTTCAGATCTGATTTCCTCGGTGTGTATGCCCAGGAGTGGGATTGCTGGGTCATATGGCAGTTTTATTTCCAGTTTTTTAAGGAATCTCCACACTGTTCTCCATAGTGGCTGTACTAGTTTGCATTCCCACCAACAGTGTAAGAGGGTTCTCTTTTCTCCACACCCTCTCCAGCATTTATTGCTTGTAGACTGACTTTTGGATAGCAGCCATTCTGACTGGCGTGTAATGGTACCTCATTGAGGTTTTGATTTGCATTTCTCTGATAATGAGTGATGTTGAGCATCTTTTCATGTGTTTGTTAGCCATCTGTATGTCTTCTTTTGAGAAATGTCTGTTTAGATTTTTGGCCCATTTTTTGATTGGGTCATTTATTTTTCTGGAATTGAGTTGCAGGAGTTGCTTGTCTATTTTTGAGATTAATCCTTTCTCTGTTTCTTCATTTGCTATTTTTTTCTCCCATTCTGAAGGCTGTCTTTTCACCTTCCTTATAGTTTCCTTTGTTGTGCAAATCACAGAAGATCCTCTATGACCCACCTCCCAGAATATTGGAAATAAAACCAAAAATAAACAAATGGGACCTAATTAAACTTAAAAGCTATTGCACAACAAAGGAAACTTTAAGTAAGGTATATCTCATTTTTTTGAAGAAAGATCTTAGTTCCAGTAGGATTCTTAGTGTCTCTAGTAACACAAGTTGGTCAGGTGTAATTTGAGGGACTCTTCAGCACTGGTGGCCTTCCCTGGTGGCTCAAAGGTTAAAGCGTCTGCCTGCAAGGCAGGAGACCTGGGTTTGATCCCTGGTTTGGGAAGATCCCCTGGAGAAGGAAATGGAAACCCACTCCAGTATTCTTGCCTGGAGAATCCCGTGGATGGAGGAGCCTGGTGGGCTACAGTCCAGGTGGGCTACAGTCGGACACGACTGAGCAACTTCACTTTCACTTTCAGCATTGGTGATGTTTTGCATTAACTAAGTGTTAAGAGTTTTGTGGAGTAGCTGTAAATATTTCTTACAATGTTCTGAAAGCCTCTCTCTAATAAGAGTAAATTATGGTTAAAAAAAAAACAACAAATGTGGAGATGGAGATTGGGATGGCAGGTGCTGTTGACAGATTGTTTCTAGAGGTACAGGCATCACTTTCCATCTACACCTGAGCTTTGGTGAACTGAAGAGATGCAAGTAGTGCTCTGCAAATGCAGGAGTGATACTGAGCCTCATTTTTCTCTTCCTGTTTTTATTCTTTACAACCCATCTGTTTTTCATTTCTACTATCTGAATGGCTGATGGAGTACCCTTTTAAAGCACTCAGAATGTCAGTGTGTGAATTAAAAGATGCATCACACTATAATTGCATGTTCTCAAGGGATATCATATTATTAACTTTTATTAGAGTCTGATTAAGTGTCCCCTAAGAGACAAAGCCACAATATCAGAATTATCAAAGCAATCATCACCAGTATATCTTCTAAGTCTTCACCATGAAGAAATGTCAGCTTGTGAGTCAGGAGATTCAATACTTTCTTGTTGACAATTTATAATCCCTTTTTTCAGCTCCCTTAAAAAATATATATAACAAATGACAATTTAATCACACCCTCTGTCTCTCCAAAGTATTGTTCTGAATTCCTGTAAGGTAAGTATAAAAATTCTCAGAAGAGTTGGAAAACCAGCTATTTCCCTTTTGTTGTTGTTCAGTCACTCAGTAATGTATGACTTGTTCCGACCTCATGGACAGCAGCACACCAGGCTTCCCTGTCCTTCACTGTCTCCTAGAGTTTGCTCAAACTTATGTCCAAACGAGATCCAACCATCTCGTCCTCTGTTGCCCCCTTCTCCTCCTACTCTCAATCTTTCCCAGCATCAGGTTCTTTTCCAATGAGCCAGCTCTTCTCATCAGGTGGCCAAACTCTTGGAGCTTCAACTTCAGCATCAGTCTTTCCAATGAATATTCAGGGTGGATTTCTTATAGCATTGACTGGCTTGATCTTGCTGCTGTCAAAGGGACTCTCAAGTCTTCTCAAACAACACAGTTCAAAAGCATCAATTCTTCAATGTGCAGATTTCTTTATGGTCCAACTCTCACATCCAGACATGACTACTGGAAAAACCATAGCTTTGACTATGTGGGCCTTTACTCAGTTGTTTCCTGTTTCTCAGAGGTTAGAATTAGCTGTGGGATGATTTAACCCGTTTAACATAAATCCAGAGCAAGACTTTGTGATAGGTTCTAGGATTTCTTCATGAAAATGCCTCACTGTAATATATATTACTGTCTTTCTTAGGGAAAAATGTTAAAAATTAACAATGATATTCTGGAAAAGACCATTTAGTCTGCATTTTCACTTTTGGGAAAAATATGAGCTCATGGAAATCTTTGATATGAAAAGTTCATTCATTGATCAGTTAACTTTATTGAAGATATTACCAGGTATAATCATATGAGTAGAATTGTAGAAGCCTGGGTGAGGAAGTAAGATTAAGAGAGACTTATGTAAAAAGTGCAGTAAGATTTTTGCACAGTTTTATCTAAATATTATCAAAATTCTTTACATTTGCTTTAATTGCCAAGGTTGTTGTTATTCTGTCCCTCAGTAGTGTCCGACTCTTTGCAACCCCATGGACTGCAGCATGCCAGGCTTTCCTGTACTTAGTATGATTATCCAATTTAAGGTTAGGAAAGTAAAAAACAAAATTCTAAAAGATATATGCACCCTTATGTTCATGGTAGTGTTATACATTCCATATATATCAATTTTATCTATTTAAAAATTTTAATTATGAAATACTCTAAACATATAGAAAAGTACTATTAACAACAACAGTGAATCCACCATCCCATGGACCCATTGTGCAAATTTTAAAGCTTAAGAACTTAACAAATTAATTAATAATTAGGTTGTTTTAAATATTTGTTCCATATATTTTTCCCAAAAAAATAAGCAACTAAAGCCCCCTAACTACATCGCTCATTAATAGAGAAATGCAAATCAAATCTACAATGAGATATTACCTCACACTTTCCAGAATAGCTATCATCAAAAAATCTACAACCAATAAATGCTGGAGAGGGTATGGAGAAAAGGGAATCCTCTTCTCTGTTGGTGGGAATATAAACTGATATAGCCATTATGGAAGCCAGTATGAAGATTCCTTAAAAACTAGGAATAAAACTACCATATGACCCAGCAATCCCACTACTCAGTATATACCCTGAGGGAACCAAAAGTGAAAAAGACACATGTGCCCCAATGTTCATTGCAGCATTATTCACAATAACTAGGACATGGAAGCAACCTAAATGTCCATCCACAGATGAACGGATAAAGAAGTTGTGGTGCATATATACAATGGACTATCACTCAGCCATAAAAAGGAATTCATTTGAGTCAGTTCTGATGAAGTGGATGAACCTGGAGCCTATTACACAGAGTGAAGTAAGTCAGAAAGAGGAAAACAAATATCATATATTAATGCATATATATGGAATCTAGAAAGACAGTACTGATGAACCTATTTGCAGAGCACTCAGACATAGAGAACAGACTTATGGACACGGAGGTGGGGGAAGGAAGGAGAGAGTGGGATGAATGGAGAGAGTAATATGGAAACATATGCACTACCATATGCAAAATAGATAGCCAAGTGGGAATTTGCTGTTATGACCCAGGGAACTCAAACTGGGGCTCTGTAACAACCTAGAGGGGTGGGATGGTAGGAGGCAGGTTCAAGAGGAAGGGACATATGTATAACTATGGCTGATTCATGTTGATGTATGGCAGAAACTAACACAATATTGCTAAGCTATTATCCTTCAATTAAAGAACGGTATCTGCCTTAGAAAATAAAGCCCCCTAACTCATTACTGTCACCAGAGGTAATCACTAACCTCAATTTGATATGTATCACCCCATCTATGTATGATTTCAGACTTTCTCTACATCTGTATGTGTATGTATATATATATACGTAAATACATATATATATACATAAATACATACAGATAGATAGATAGATAAATAGATAGATAGATAGATAGCCTTCCCTGGTTGCTCAGCAGTAAAGAATCATCCCACCAATGCAGGAGATGCAAGTTTGATCCCTGGATCAGGAAGGTCCCCTGGAGAAGGAAATGGCAATCCACTCCAGTATTCTTGTCTGGGAAATCACATGAACAGAAAACCCCTGGCAGGCTATAGTTGATAGGGCTGCAAAAGGTCAGACACGACTTAGTAACTAAATAACAACATGTATGTAGCAATTTATAATATCGTGTTTAGAATTTTTAAAGTTTTATAAAATTATTTTCTGGGTATACAATATATTTTTAGTAACTGTATTAATAGCTTATTTTCAAGTTTATTCTTTTGAATTTTCTACAGCATTAGGTTTTATTTTAAAGGAAAATTTTATCAATTCTTCTGATGATGGACAATTTTTTTTTCCTAGTAATAACCTTGCATGTGGCTTGTTGTACACATAGATGGGTTTTTCTAGAGACGATCACTATAATTGAAATTGCTCGGTTCTAGAGTGTAAGAGGGAGAAGGCAATGGCACCCCACTCCAGTACTCTTGCCTGGAAAATCCCACGGACAGAGGAGCCTGGTGGGCTGCAGTCCATGAGGTCGCTAAGAGTCGGACACGACTGAGCGACTTCACTTTCACTTTTCACTTTCATGCGCTGGAGAAGGAAATGGCAACCCACTCCAATGTTCTTGCCTGGAGAATCCCAGGGATGGGGGAGCCTGGTGGGCTGCCGTCTATGGGGTCGCACAGAGTCGGACACGACTGAAGTGACTTGGCAGCAGCAGTAGCAGAGTGTAAGAGTTGATGCTTTTGAACTGTGGTGTTGGAGAAGACTCTTGGGAGTCCCTTGGCCTGTAAGGAGATCCAGCCAGTCCATCCTAAAGGAGATCAGTCCTGGGTGTTCATTGGAAGGACTGATGTTGAACCGGAAACTCCAATACTGATGCAAAGAGCTGACTCATTGGAAAAGACCCTGATGCTGGGAAGGATTGAGGGCAGGAGGAGAAGGGGATTACAGAGGATGAGATGGTTGGATGGCATCACCGACTCAATGGACATGGGTTTGGGTGGACTCTGGCAGTTGGTGATGGACAGGGAGGCCTGGCGTGCTGCGGTTTGCAAAGAGTCGGACATGACTGAGCAACTGAACTGAACTGAACTGACAGTGTAAACATGTCCAGTTTTACTAGATATCACCTAGCTGCTTTCAGAAGTGGCTATAGTCATTTATTCTCCCAACAGCCATGGATGAAATTTTCTATTCGCTCACATCCTTGTCAACATTTATTGTTAGACATTTCAATGCTTGCCATTCACATAGAAATTTTATCTTGATGTTATGTTAACATTTCCCTAATGTGTTGTGAAACTGAGCATTTTTTCTTATACTTTTTAGCCCTTGGGATTTCGTGTTCTTTGAATTGTCTGTAGCTATATTTTCCTTAATTTCCTACTATTTCTTTTTAGCATTTCTAATAATTATTTAAATAATAATCTTTCTGGTTGGCAACTTTTAAAAAGCTTTTCATGGTGTATTATCTCTGAATGAAATTGTCAATTTTAATATAGTAAAATGTGCTTTTTCGTTTAGCAGTGGTGCTTTTTTGCCTTTTTTGATCCTTATGGATATACTCTATGCAACTTCCTTAAGAAAAACGTCCCTGCCCATGATGCCATAGAGCTATTCTGTTATGTTTTGCAGCAATTCTCACATAAGGAACATAAAATTAGTGTATAAATTTTTTCTTTTTATCTTTGTCCAATTTTATTAGGTTATATTACTCTTATTACATGAGCTGAGTATCTTTTCTACTTTTTCTATTCTCTGGAATCATTTATGTTAGACATAGAGTGTCATTCTTTTAAGAATGAGAAAAAATTACTACTATTTAGAATTTTCTCCCAAAAATTTATTATGAAAATTGTCAAATAAACAGCAAAGCTGAAGGAGTTTTAGTGAACTTCCCTGTACCTACCCCCTAGATTCTACCATTAATGTTTTAGTCTACTTGCTTTACCACATATGTCTGTTCACCCTCCTGTCAATAAGATTTCCAGTTAGTAAGTTGATTTTAAATGCTGATTCTGCTTTAATGTTATAAATCAAATAAAATTTTTTAAAAATTTGTTATGAGTGACTTTTGCTTTAGTTTTCAGAATTATTGGAATAAAGTTTTTAACATTATCCTTGTTATTTTGTCTATGGTATTTGTACCTATGCCCTGTCTCTCTTTTTTGTTTTTATGAATTGATTGATCATAAGCTAGTTCACAAAACAAGTTTCAACAAATTACAAAAAATTAATTTTAGACAATGTATTCTAACCACAAGCCCATAAAATAAGTAGCTAACAACAAAGAGGTAATTCAGAATAACTCCATATTTAGAAATTTTAAAAACACTTCTAATAAATTTTAATGCAACTTCAATTGCATATTATGTGGTTGTGTGTGTTATATATGTTTTATATGTTACTTGCCAGAAACAGGTTTATGCTCTCAGCATTTATTGCTCCCATCTGATCTGTGATTATATTCAATATGCATTTTCTTTTGTACTATATTTGTTCAGATCTCATTTTATGCACTTTAATCAGCCTCTATAGTTTTATTCTTATAGGTTCCATGCTGGTTTTATGTTACTGATGTCATTATCAGCAGAACAAACACTTTTCAGCTGAGCTACTCTTTCTGTGGAATTCCATACAACATTCCACCAGTTCACCATAACCAGCACACACCTCCCTTTGCTCATCTCAACATGGCTAAAAACCGTCATTCCATCTGTTCTTGCTGGGAGATGGCATGTATCACTGATTTTTCTTACTTAGATTTCTGTTCATATTCAGATTGACTATGCTTCTTCTGACTGAAAAGAGGTTGGTTGGAGAGCATTTGCTGGACATGAAGAATCACCGTAGTGTATTGCTCTTACTGGTATCTCAGAAAAACATAGTCCTCTTATAGGTAAATAGGTTTTCCCCCAGATATTTATTTTCCCCTAATGTTTAGAATTGACAACATGAATACTTCTGGACTGGAAAGACTGCACTTATGCTTTTTTTATTTGGTTAGTCACAAAATACTTATTAGATTTAAAGCCAGATTGGGACTTAGCATTAATAAAAACAGTATCTCATACTTACTGAGTGTTTATTGTGTAGCAGGCATGGTTCTAGGGGATTTTCACATATTCATACTTGCTCATATATATGAGATGTGGATATTTTATTTCACAATAAATCATAACAACACTTCACTTTCTCCCTACGGTGAGACACATCTGATGTTTGTCTTCCCAATTTGTTAAAAGTGGAAAATTTAATTTAGTTCATATTCAATGTCCACAGGGCTAGTTATAAAAAAGTTTTCATCATTTTCCTCTTGCCCTTTTGGTTAAGATTAAGTTAAGATAGCCACAGTGTATTAGATTAACATAGTTTCAGTTATTATTTGCATAGACTATGAAAAAATTCAAAGTCAATAAAGCACAATTTAATTATTTGGCCTTTAATATACTTAAAGTCTTGTCCTATTGACTATAGAAGATTATAAATACTCCTCATGATATTTTTTATTATTTTCTTCTATATTCATTTGATGCTGTTTACTAATGCTATATCCACTGCCTTTGTGTGCTTACTTAATGGCTTTTGTTCATGTTCAAATAGATGAGAGCAAATTATGTACATAATCCTCATACATTCTGTGGAGACAGGATCTGGCTTTATTGTGCTTTCCTGAAAACTGAGATCTCCATTTGGGGATTGTTTCCTAATGGTGGTAACCATGTACTTGCCTTTCCTTTTTAAACTGCATGATGTATCTATTAGTTGCAGAACCACCAAGTCCAGGGTTTTAACCCTTTTTTTTCCCTCATGTGGGCCATTTTTCAAGTCTTTATTAAATTTGTTATAATATTGCTTCTGTTTTACTGTTTCACATTTTGCTTTTTTTGGCCATGAGGCATGTGAGATCTTAGTTCCCCAACCAGGGATGGAACCCACATCCCCTACTTGAGATGGCAAAGCCTTAACCACTGGACCACCAGGGAAGTCTCTTAACTCTCTTTTGAGCCAAATTCTCTTCTTTTTTAGTACTTTTGAACTTTTAATTTTGTATTGGGGTATAGCTTTTCAACAACGTTGTGACAGTTTCATATGAACAGTGAAGGGTGAGTCCAATTTTTCCAGCTTACTCTTCATCTTCTTTATCACGGGCAAGAAAAGATAAATGTTTGCTTTCAGCCAGAATCTGTCCCACATCCGGTCTTGTACAGCTTCATGAAGATGCACGGGCCCCTCCACCAACCATTAATGAAGAAAAGAAGTAAAATAAAACATGCAGCCAATGACATGCTTTAGAATTTCTTCTTTGAGGAGACCCTGTTCTTTGTTACACATCTGCTCACTTTGAAGAATTAGTTTACTAAATCATCTTTGAACGGCCTTCCTCTCCCTTCAGTATAAATCAGTTCAGTTCAGTTCAGTTCAGTCGTTAAGTTGTGTCCGACTATATGCGACCCCATGGATTGCAGCACACCAGACCTTCCTGTGCATCACCAACTCCCAGAGTTTACTCAAACTCATGTCCATTGAGTCGGTGATGCCATCCAACCATCTCATCCTCTGTTTTCCCCTTCTCCTCCCACCCTTCAATCTTTTCCAGCATCAGGGTCTTTTCTAATAAGTCAGTTCTTTGCATCAGGTGACCAAAGTATTGGAGTTTCAGCTTCAGCATCAGTCCTTCCAAGGAATATTAGGAGCTGATTTCCTTCAGAGTGCACTGGTTGGATCTCCTTGGAGTCCAAGGGACTTCCAAGAGTCTTCTCCAACACCACAGTTCAAAAGCATCAATTCTTTGGTGCTCAGCTTTCTTTATAATCCAACTTTCACATCCATACATGACTACTGGAAAAACCATAGCTTTGATTAGACTGACCTTTGTTGACAAAGTAATGTCTCTGCTTTTTAATATGCCCCTAGGTTGGTCATAACTTTTCTTCCAAGGAGCAGCAGTTCAGTCACTCAGTTGTGTCTGACTCTTTGTGACCCCATGAACCACAGCATGCCAGGCCTCCCTGTCCATCACCAACTCCCACAGTCTACCCAAACCCATGTCCATTGAGTCAGTGATGCCATCAAACCATCTCATCCTCTGTCATCCCCTTCTCCTCCTGTCCTCAATCTTTCCCAACATCAAGGTCTTTTCCAATGAGTCAGCTCTTCGTATCAGGTGGCCAAAGTATTGGAGTTTCAGCTTCAATATCAGTCCTTCCAATGAACACCCAGGACTGGTCTCCTTTAGAATGGACTGGTTGGATCTCCTTGCAGTCCAAGGGACTCTCAAGAGTCTTCTCCAAGGAGCAAGTGTCTTTTAATTTCATGGTTGCAGTCACCATCTGCAGTGATTTTGGAGCCCCCCAAAATAAAGTCTGTCACTATTTCCACTGTTTCCCAATCTATTTGCCATGAAGTGATGGGGCCAGATGCCCTGATCTTAGTTTTCTGAATGTTGAGTTTTAAGTCAACTTTTCCACTCTCTTCTTTCACTCTCATCAAGAGGCTCTTTAGTTCTTTGCTTCCTGCCATAAGGGTGGTGTAATCTGCATATCTGAGGTTATTGATATTTCTCCCAGCAATCTTGATTCCAGCTTGTGCTTCATCCAGCCCAGCATTTCTCATGATGTACTCTGCATATAAGTTAAATAAGCAGGGTGACAATATACAGCCTTGACATACTCCTTTTCTGATTTGGAACCAGTCTATTGTTCCATGTCCAGTTTTAACTGTTGCTTTTTGAACTGTATACAGATTTCTCAAGAGGCAGGTCAGGTGCTCCGTTATCCCTGTCTCTTTAAGTATTTTCCACAGTTTATTGTGACCCACACAGTCAATGGCTTTGGCATAGTCAATAAAGCAGAAATAGATGTTTTTCTGGAACTCTCTTGAATTTTCAATGATTTAATGGATGTTGGCAGTTTGATCTCTGGTTCCTCTTCCTTTTCTAAATGCAGCTTGAACATCTGGAAGTTCTTGGTTCATGTACTGTTGAAGTCTGGCTTGGAGAATTTTGAGCATTACTTTGCTAGTGTGTGAGATAAGTGCAATTGTGCAGTAGTTTGAGCATTCTTTGACATTGCCTTTCTTTGGGATTGGAATGAAAACTGACCTTTTCCAGTCCTGTGGCCACTGCTGACTTTTTCAAATTTGCTGACATATTGAGTGCAACACTTTCACAGCAACATCTTTTGGGTTTGAGATACCTCAACTGGAATCACCTCCACTAGCTTTGTTCGTACTGATGCTTCCTAGGGCCCACTTGACTTTGCATTCCAGGATGTCTGGCTCTAGGTGAGTGATCACTCCATCATGATTATCTTGGTTGTAAAGATCTTCTTTGTCTAGTTCTTCTGTGTATTCTTGCCACCTCTTCTTAATATCTTCTGATTTTGTTAGGTCCATACCATTTCTGCCCATCTTTGCATGAAACATTCCCTTGGTATCTCTAAATTTCTTGAAGAGATCTCTAGTCTTTTCCATTCTATTTTTTCCCTCTATTTCTTTGCACTGATCACTGAGGAAGGCTTTCTTATCTGTCCTTGCTCTTCTTTGGAACTCTGCATTCAAATAGGTATATCTTTCCTTTTTTCCTTTGCCTTTCACTTCTCTTCTTTTCACAGCTATTTGTAAGGCCTCCTCAGACAACCATTTTGCCTTTGTGCATTTCTTTTTCTTGGGGATGGTGTTGATCCCTGCCTCCTCTCCAGTGTCACAAACCTCCATCCATAGTTCTTCAGGCACTCTGTCCATAAGATTTAATCCTTTGAATCTATTTCTCACTTCCACTGTATAACTGTAAGGAATTTGATTTAGGTCATACCTGAATGATCTAGTGATTTTTCCTCCTTTCTTCAATTTAAGTCTGAATTTGGCAATAAGGAGTTCATGATCTGAGCCACAGTCAATTCCCAGTCTTGTTTTTGCTGACTGTATAGAGCTTCAAATCAGGGTTCTCAAAAACTACATGGTTGACATTTTAGTGCAGCCAAGTGTTTTGTGCATGTGAGTGAGGAGCCTTCCTGTGTGTTGTGGTATGCCTGGCATACCCTCTAGATCTACCCTCTAGATCCCAGAAGCTAATGCCCTCCATTTGTGGCAACGAAAAATATCTCTGAACTTTGTGAAATGCCCCTACACAGGCAAAATTACCCCCAGCTAAGAACCGCTGACATATATTTAATTATGTATACATGTAATTGCAGTTATAGACAATATTAACCTAATTTTGTTGTTGTTTAGTTGCTAAGTCATGTCCAACTCTTTTGCAACCCCATGGACTGTAGCATAGAAGATAAATAATTACAGAAATCAGAGTGGCTGTTATAACAAAATATGATTTGAAATTTTATAATTAAAGCAAATAGGATATTTTTAACTGATCATACTGACAAAAAGGTAAAATAATTTATGACAAAGAACATTGCATTATAGCCACGTGGGTATAACAGCTAGTTGTTAGGCATTTGTATAATAGTAACTGAAATACACTGCTCATTCTTTTTTTTAATGATTTTATTTATTTATTTACTGGTTGTGCTGGGTCTTCTTTGCTGCAGGGGCTTTGCTCTAGTTGTGGAGAACAAGGGCTGCTCTCCAGTTGCAGTGCACGGGATTCTCATTACAGTGACTTCTCTTGTTGTAGGGCATGGGCTCAAGGGCCTGTGGGCTCAGTAGTTGTGGCTCCCAACCTCTAGAGCACAGGCTCAATAATTGTGGCATGTGGGTTCAGCTGCTCTGCAGCATGTGGGATCTTCCTGGATCAGGAATAGAACCTGTGTCTCCTGCACTGGCAAGCGGATTCTTTGCCAGTGAGCCGTCAAGGAAGCCCACACTGCTCATTCTTTCCCGCAGCAACTGTGGAGTGATTCCCCTGCCCTAGAAACTGTGCGGAGGACAGAGATTCCAGCAAGGAAAATGAAGCAAAACAGTCCTTTTTTTCAAGTAACTGCAGTTCTCAAAGGTAGTTTTTCTAAAGATATAATCTTCATAAATTTAAAGAATGTAAGCATAGTATTGAATAAAAGTTTATTCTACATTTTGTCAATTTCTCAGTTTTTGCCAAGCTGCTGTGTACCCTGCAGGTGTCCATAAACAGTAAAATTTCACTAATTTTACTGAGCAAAGGAAAAGCTGTTGTTTAGTTTTTTTTAATTATTTAATAAGTCTTTTCTCATTTCCTAGTGTTATTCAAACTAATAAAAATCTGCCACCTCAAAGTTTCAGAAATCAATTTTAAAGCCTAGAAAAACATGATTTGAAATTGGCTCATCATTTGTTCATGATTATATACTTTTCTTCAATTTACATATTTCCTTAATATTATGTATATATTCAAAGCATAACCTGATGTTACACACATTTCATTCATTTTCATGAATGTAGGTTTCTTTGTATGACCATACCATGAAGTATTCGTATTTCCTCCACTGATCAACATCGAGAACATTTGCAATGTTTGTGCCCTTGTGTGAGAATTTCTTTTTTGTAGATGTTTAGTGCTATATGACCACCTTCATCTTTACTACATGTTGCCAAGGATCCTTGAAAGTAGTTACATCAGTTTCAACTCCTACCAAAATTACTGATAATTTCCCTCTCATTCTTTGCAACAGTTAATACTTACAGCTTTCCTATAAGCCTATAAGCCAATAAACCAATCTGGTGGGTAGATAACCAGCATGGGCTTCCATTTGCAACCTTGTCTCAGGCCCCACGAATGTTAGGGATGTTCTGTGTCCATGTGTGTTTCTAGGCTTTCTACCCTATTTCATTGGTCTATTTGTCTGCTCCTGTTCTAATAGCACACTGGCTTAAGCAAAATGACAGCTAATCAAAACACCAATTCCTCCACCAATTTTGTTGGAAATTATCTCATTCTTGTATCTCTCTCTCTTTTTTTTTTTTGGAGCCAACTTATAAAGTTTAAAAAAAAAAAAAAAAGAAGTCTTCTTTAAACTATCACTTTAAAAATCAATGATTTTATTCTCCTTTAAATGTGAAAGTTTCCTTTTAGTCAGATTTAGGAATTGTGTCATATTGAAATTCCTTCACGTTAGTTCTGTCTTGGCCTCTAAGTCAGTGGTTCTAGATTAGAGGTGATTTTGCCCTCCAGGGGACATTTGGCAACGTCTGGAGACAGTTTTGGTTGTCACAACTAGAGTAAATATTGTCCCTGTAATCTATTGGATAGAGATCTGGGATGCTGGTAAACTTTCCACAATGCACAGAGCAGCCTCCACAACACTCTGTTTGACCTAAAATGTCAATACTGCCAAGGTTGTGAACCTTTATTTCAGATAACATAAGGACATGTAGCACCCATTATGACACACACATACATATCAGTGTTTGTATATGTTGTGTGTGTATGTGTGTGAACGTATTTTAATCAGTACTTAGCCAACTACTTTCTTACTCAATGCCCTTTCCCTGAGATTCTGAAAGCAATTTACCAACATGATTTTGTTAATCCTGATCCCGTGCTCTAGAAATAGGTGATAACTTGATTATGCTTCTTCTATTAACTCAGTGAGCTTTACCAGTATTCATTACAAAAGAAAAAGTATTGAAAAACTGTATCTCATGAAGTTTTCTATGTGGTAGTTGATCTTTTCTTCCTTTCTTCAGCTTATAAAAGTTGGATGACTGTTTTTCAGGCAAAATTTTTCTTCCTACTTTTCAGCATGCTATTGAATTCTAGGACCCTAATTCTTAGTACAGAAAGGAATCTAGTTTTAACACACATTTAAAATTTTTATTTTGATGGGTAGAAATATTTTCATGCTTCAGTAAAACTCTAAGGAAAAATTTTTATAAAAAACTGTAATAGTTTAGTAATTAGAATCCTCCAGGAAAGTAGATATTGTAAAGGAATTTACTAATCAAGATAAAACAATGCCACTAGGTTTTAGATTTCACTAGACTTCATTTCAAAACTTGATGTTTGAAAGCAAAACATTTTGCAGGAATTCTGAAGGGATTATTATGAAAGTGTTTGATGATTCTTAAGGAACCATATATCTGAATGTGGCTATAAAAGAAAATTTCATGCTGAGGTTACTGGTTGTAAAGGCAAGTCCATCATCCTTGTTCTCATAGCTGGTGGGTGGAGGTATACTTGAGAATGGGTCATAGTTAATTTTATGTGTCAGCTTGGCTGGACCACAGAGTCCCAATCTGTGGATAAATATTTTTTCTGGATATGCCTATAAGAGTGTTTTTGGATGAGAGTAACATTTAAATTGGAACTTTGAATAAAGAAGATCACTTTCTAATGTATGGGTGGGCCTCATCCAATCAGGTGTGTTCTAAATAGAATAAAAGACTTACCTCTTTTGAGCAAGAGAAAATTCTACAGCAGATGACTTGTGCATCTGACCTGCTGCATCAGCTCTTCTCTCGGTCTCCGGCCTGCCAGCCCACCTGTGGATTTTAGATTTGCCAACTTCAGTAAACACATGAGCCAATTCCTTAAAATAAATTTCTTCCTAAGTTATATACACATCCTATTTATTTTGTTTCTCTGGAGAACCCTGAAAAATACAATATGTAAAGAAGTGATTTATGATGTATAAACAGTATGTAGAAAGATAGATGGATAAACATATACTTTGATCTAAGCAGAATTAGACACAGTGGTGAGCAGCCAGTTGTGGTTTCTTTTATTCAAACTATTATTTTACACACTTTTTTCATCTTCTCTATTTTCAGATCCCATCATATGTGCTGTGAGTTTCACAAACATGCTGAGATAAATACTACATACTCAGCTCTCCTTCCTTCCTGGACACATGGGAAACTAAACTTCCTAGGAGTTCTTGCAGTTAGGGGCATCAGATTACTAGTCTTGACCAAAGAGATGTGCATAGAAAGGACTGTGTCATGTGCAGGATGAAGGAGTGAAAACCTCTCTGTGCAATTCTCCAGTCTCCCTCTTCCTCTTCTGCAACAAACTCTGAAACCTCATGTTGAAATGTCAATGCCCCTCATACCAGAGATTTGTTGTGACTTTGTGGAGCAGAGCCTGCCTCTGTCCAGCTTTGAACATCTGACATGGTACAGAAATAAACTTTTATTGTATTAAACCATTGGAATTCACGGCTAATGTTTTACCACAGTATAACCTACCTTATCCTGACTAACATATTTGCCAGTGCTTCCTTGCTCACACTATATAAACACTGCAAGGAAAGTCAATTGCAACTATATCCTAATGAAACATGATAAGATTCTCTAAAAGAACAAGTTGAATACATAATTAATATAATAAATAATTAACATAGTAAAGTTTTAATATTAATATTACCACTGTTATTTGCTGTTTTGACAATTGAAGTCAAATGTATTTAAATCAGTTTCTGTGTATAGACACATCTCTTCTGTCTCACACTTTTTCTGACATTGTACAAATAATTTTAATTCCCTGTGCCACTATTTTCACAACATCAGTTCAGTTCAGTTCAGTCGCTCAGTCGTGTCTGACTCTTTGCCACTCCATGAATCGCAGCACGCCAGGCCTCCCTGTCTATCACCAACTCCTGGAGTTTACTCAAACTCATGCCCATTGAGTTGGTGATGCCATCCAGCCATCTCATCTTCTGTCATCCCCTTCTCCTCCTGCCCCCAATCCCTCCCAGCATCAGGGTCTTTTCCAATGAGTCAACTCTTCGCATGAGGTGGCCAAAGTATTGGAGTTTCAGCTTCAGCATCAGTCCTTCCAATGAACATCCTTTAGGTATTCTAAACACCTTAGGAGAATGAATCTCCTTTAGGATGGACTGGTTGGCTCTCCTTGCAGCACAATGGCATACAAGTTAGAAAATTAACTAGTTTTTGGATAGTGTAAGCTTCTCAGAAGAAAGCACTTACTAAATAACAGCATAAGTTTTAGCTGAAGCTGATCTTCCAAGGCACAAAGAAGTGGTGGTTACATCATTTTAGACACATATATGTATCATAAGGTGATACAAATTGACATTATATACAAACTGACTTAGCTCTTTCTTCTACTTCCTCTCCTTCTGGCAATGATGAAACACAGATATCACAATATTTCTCTAGTTCCTGAGCCAGCCTTCCCACCTACAAGACAGAGATTTATTTTTCAGGGGGGAAAAAACCTCACACTTTATAGCTGAAACTAAAAAAGGTCTTGGTCATTTGCACTACTGGAATAAAACACCTTTCCAAACCTAAAAGGGGTGAGAAGGGTGCTGGATTCATTTTACTCCCTGGGTGCAAGCCCTAGATCTAAAAATTCTTATTTTGTGATGCTGAACTAGTCATTTAGTCTCCCTTACTTTCATTTTCCTCAATCTAAAAATACATTTGTATGTAGTTATATGGTTTCATCTGGCACTTAATAATCACACAAAATTACATTTGATGGAATAAATACAAAAACATATGGGTGGGTAGTAGTTATGAAATAAGATTGAAATAATGTTTATATAAAATATTTTCTAAATAATTAGGTACTATAGAGATATAAGGTATTATCAATAAATAGTTTTGAAAGCAATATTTTTAATGTTTTTTAGAAATGATTCTAAATACTAATAGGTTATCAACATAGATGAATTCTTATGCAGCATGTAAGCATTTAGTGAATTATTCAAAAGTTGGGGAATTCCCTTCTGTAGCAGCCTAAGCAACAGGGGCCCCATGCCTCACCCTGCCTATCCCTTGATATGCATGTTAACATCATATTTGAACTTCGAGGTGGAGATGGAGTGTCTGCACTAGGAAGATGAAGGTTGGTCTTTTTAAAAGTAATGACTCAGAAGCAGTTTGAGAGAAGCCAGAGGAAGGATGCCTGTAAACCTCAACCTTGTATCATACTCACCTCTCAGAGAGGCTTCCCTGATAGCTCAGTTGGTGAAGAACTCGTCTGCAATGCAGGAGACCTGGGTTCGATCCCTGGGTTGGGAAAACCCCCTGGAGAAGTAAAAGGCTACCCACTCCACTATTCTGGCCTGGAGAATTCCATGGACTCTATAGTCCATGGGGTTGCAAAGAGTCGGACTTGACTGAGCCATTTTCACTTTCACCTCCCAGAGAAGCTACATTGTCTTGAAAATTTCCATCCCAAGTTTCCCTTCACTCACCCTATCCCCATCCTCCAGGAAAACACCTGTTAACCACACTACTTCTGTAAGGCAACTTATAGGAACAACAGAGGATTTCATGCCCACACGGGCATTCACATTTGGGCATCAAAGCAAAAATTCTGCCAGTCAAAGTTAAACAAGTAAGGAAGATTTTATTCAAAGCTATTAAAACAGTTGCATAAGGCCAGACCTGAGTCTGAATTCACTGCTACTGAAACAAAAGGCAGGAGAGGTTTTTTTTGTTTATTTTTATTAGTTGGAGGCTAATTACTTTACAATATTGTAGTGGTTTTTGCCACACACTGACATGAATCAGCCATGGATTTACATGTGTTTCCTATCCTGAACCCCCTCCCACCTCCCTCCCCATCCCATCCCTCGATGCATGAGACAAGTACTCGGGGCTGGTGCTCTGGGCAGGAGAGTTTTTAAGCGATGAGGTGAGATTATGGAAGAGTGTTGGAGGACATCGCAGGAAAGTTTGGTTAATGCAGTATCTGGAGCCATTGAGTTATTCCTCTGTTTGCAAATAGATATTTTTCTCTGTGGTGCCATCTGTGTTTGCTAATAGGCACCCATACCTGGTGGTTCAGACGGTAAAGAATCTGCCTGCAATGTGGGAGTCCTGGATTCGATCCCTGGGTTGGGGAGATTCTGTGGAGAAGGGAATGGCAACCCACTCCAGTATTCTTGCCTGGACAGAGGAGTCTGGCAGGCTATAGTCCATGGGGCTACAAAGAATAAGACATGACTGAGCTAATAACACACCCATAGATGTTAAATGGGACTTCCTAGGTGGCTCTAGTGGTAAAGAACCGCCTGCCAATGCCAGAGATGTAAGAGATCGTGGGTTTGATCCCTGGGTTGGGAAGATCCCCTGGAGGAGGGTCTGCAACCCACTCCAATATTCTTGTCTGGAAAATCCCGTGGACAGAGGAGCCTGGCGGGCTTTCGTCCGTAGGGTTGCAAAGAGTCAGACAGGACTGAAGCGACTGAGCTCCAATGCCATTTTAGGTACTACTGAACTAGAATGTCTCCGTATAATTTTTGGCAAAACAAAATTTAGTGGATAATGGACTTTTTTTAACTCCACACAAGAAGATTTGGTCAAAGAATGACCTCACTGGGAGAAGTTTCTCCTCTAAGTCGGATCTCCACCAAGCATATGTTGAAACCTACATGATGCCAGCATAATTTTCCAGTCTTCCCAACTCTTGTGATTAAAGCATAATACTCACTTTCATAAAATCAAATCACATACATGGTTTAAATGACCTGAAGAAACAGTAGTTAGTTTCTGGGCACTTGCTTTATGCCCAGACATATAAAAGAATCCCTGGACACTGTGCTTCTTTTTAATAATGTGCAATGATGAAGTTGCTATCTTCTCTCCACTTTTATACATCACTGAATAAA
Source organism: Dama dama (assembly GCF_033118175.1). Taxonomy (NCBI): domain Eukaryota; kingdom Metazoa; phylum Chordata; class Mammalia; order Artiodactyla; family Cervidae; genus Dama; species Dama dama. Next base: position 83,343,525 of record NC_083698.1, on the reverse strand, counting down.
GTTTCTTATAAAAAATTAAGGACTTTGATTTTTATTCCCAACTCACACCCTTGACATTTTTTAAGTTGAGGAGTTTATTTAATATCTTGCTCTTTAAACACAATTTGAGTTTCTTTAGGCACCCGAAAGCCAGAAAGCATCATATAATAAAGTTAACTGCATTTTGAACCAGGCTCTAGGCTGCTTAATGGAAACTGAAACGAATTGCTTCCAAGTGGAAATCAACTCTCATCACTGTAACTGGGAATATCAGTCCCAACAAATAGAAAAACTGTCTTTTAAAGGACAGTTTTCTATAGATAAATCTCCCTGTGTATTTCTAATCATACTTATTGTCACACAAGCAAGCATGTTAGAAAGAAGCTCACTTCCCCATAGTCGGATCTTGATTTCCTAACACTCACCCTCAAGGCCGTTCTTTGGATTAATCACCCATACACACAAAAATTATGCCTTGTTGCATTTTTGCTACTATCAGCAGTCATCAAAAATGACCCAATCTCAAGATTAGAATATTGCTGTAATTGCTACTTCTCTAGGAGTGGTTCAGAGCCAAGCATTCACTGAACTGCTTTCTTCTAAGAGGTGTAGTTCCTTAGAAGTTGAATGCGTTTTCTCGTCTTCTTTTCCGAGCTTTATTGAGATACACTTGACATGTAACATTGTGTACATTTAAGGTATCCAAGGTGATGATTTGATATATGTATATATTGTGAAACGATTACCACGTAGTACTAGTTAACATCTTCATCATCTCACATAGTTACCTTTGTGTGTGTGTGTGGAGAACATTTAAAATCTCCTCTTTTGAGTACACAGTACAGTTTTGTTCATTCACTGTAGTCATCAGGCTGCACCTTCAATCACAAGAACTTATTTATCTTACAACTGAAATTTTTAATTCATTAATAGACTGATGTCACCCCATTTCTCCCATATTCCCTGAATTGTGTGAGGAGATTATGGTCCTTTGGCACATATTTGGCTACTCATTTGAGTTAGGTGAACCTGACTGCAACTTTTAACAAAAATTTTAATTGGAGGATAATTGCTTTACAATGCTGTATTGGTTTCTGCCATATAACAATGTGAATCAGTCATAAGTATATACATATATATATATGTATATATATATATATGTATACACACACACACACACACACACACACACATATATATATTCTCTCAAGGGGTATATATTCTCCCCCTTGAGCCTACATCCCACCCCTCTAGGTCAACATTTTGAAAACTCTGATTTCCCACATTTATTCTTAACTCAACTCTTAACATTTCTGAGATAGTTAAGATAATGGACATCTCTTCTGAAGGAAATGCTTCAACTGCTGGGCAGATGTTTGGGGCTGACTGTTATAGATCATAAAGTCCAACTGTTTTAAGTGTATGATGAAATAATTTTTAGTTAATTTACAGTACTGTACAACCATAATCACAATCCAGCTTGAGAACATTCCCATCATTTCCAAAAGATAACTTTTGCAGGTTTTCAGTCAATTTTTATCCTAAATGCCACTCCAGACAGTCGTTCATCTGCTTTACACCTCTGGAGATGTGAATTTTCTAGACATTTCCTATAAATGGAATTGTACCACAGATAGTATCTTGCCTCTGACATCTTTCACTTCAGACAATGTTTTTGGCTTTCATCCATGTTGTGCTGGGTATCAGTAGTCCATCCCTTTTTGTTGCTGAATAATATTCCACTGTGCAGATGTACAACAGGCTTTTTCTTCAGTTAATTAGCTGTTCCTCAGTCCACACTTTCTGCTTGATGCTACCTACATTCAAACTGCCTCCTTGGTGTTTAAACTTGGGCCTCTGGTGCTTTTGTTTTCAAATACGAGTGTTGGATACTGGCTAATTAGAGTCCATATAGCGTCTGCTCCTCAGGAAGTGTGGGTGTTTTCTTAAAGTATCCCCTTTATTTCCTTCCACTGATGTCATTGTTTCTCAGAATAACCAAGTACATTTAGCATTTATATCCAGCAAAATTCCTTCGATGTTTCTGTCACATGGATGACACTTCTTAGTTTCTAACCTATACAATTTTGATACTACTTTATATGTCCTTGGTCTTTTTTGTTGAAAATTTAGGAGTGTAAGAGAAAGATGCCTTTGCTTATTTCTCCCACCCAGCTTTACATGGATTCTTTTATGTAACACTTTGATTCTAGAGCAGCTCAATTTCTAATCCTATTTAGATAGTTTCCTTATAGATTTCGCCAACCCTGTTCACCTTTTGGAACACTCTTCATAGTTCTGGGTACTACAGCAGCAGATTTGCAGTGCCCTTTATAAATACTTGTCTTCCTGGAAATAGACACTATCTGGACCAAAGCGTCCTAAAGAGATAGAAACCAAGTATCTCTTTGAACAAATATTTTCAACAAAGGTATCTTAGTAAAACTTTGACCTTGTTATCTTGCCAGGGACGGCAAGATGTGCAGTGATGGTTTCCTGAATATCTCATAGTTTGGCAAGCTATGAACACCAGGAAATCTTAGTCATTATGCAAACCATCAGCATGAGCCTTTTTAGCCCTCATCACTTCTGATAGATTTCAAGAACCCACTTTCTCTGAGCCGTCTCAACACCTGCTAGCTTCCACAGCCCCACTGCCCTTTGGGACTAACTTGCTAACCCACAGCTTCATCTGAGGATGGACATATCTGAGTCACATGACTTCATCTGAGTTATATCTGGGGAGGCAAAAGAGGAAGCTTCCAAACAAAGAACTTAATGCTCTGCAGTTTTTAAAAGTTGAAATCTACAAGATCAAAGACCAAACTTTAGCAGAGCATCTAGGGAGGAGAAAATCTAACCCTACAAAGAAAATAATCATACCCAGGACTATTAGTTCCTTCAGGGCAAGAATCACACAGATTGTGTCAACTGTGGTGTCTAATGTACTGTTCAGCTCAAATGAGTAAATCGGTCACTTTACTATTTTTTCTTTAATAGTTCCTCTTTAATTTAATAGTGTAATAATGAATACCTATGAAACCTAACTCAATTAAAAATGTTTTATTGGACAGGTTTTAAAAGCTAGAGGCAAAATGCTTTCCCCTTAGGTTAATGTCTACCAAAGAAAAGTTAAAAAGGATGTTCAATGAGCAAAACATGAAGTCTACACTGTTTCAAACTGTACGTTAAGTAGGTTCCATTGTACATAACATTTGAGTTTTTAAAATTTTTTAATGTTTCTCATTTTACATTTGAATGAACCATCTGAAATATATACTAAGCAGACCAAATCATACCTCCTTTTACTAATGTGGCGCATGAGATAAAAAGCTGAAGTTGTCCAGACTGATAACCTTAAAACCCCAAGTGGCTTCTTATACTGAGTTCAGAATGATCTGTTGTTAGTGACTGATGAGAGATATTTTCTATACCTACTATGTTTCTGCTTCCTCTCGAGAATCACAAATTAAACTTCAAAAGAAAACAAAACTATAATAATTAAAAATGATACTGAACAACAACTGTAAAATAAAAAATGCTAACAAAAAGTATCTAGTTCCAATGCATCTAAGTTGAAACTTAAGCTACTTAGTATATATATACACATATGGACTCTATTTTTCATTTGTTGTTTAGTTGCTAAGTTGTGTCCGGCTCATTGCGCCCCCATGGACTGTAGCCTGCCAGGCTCCTCTATCCATGGGATTTCCCAGGCAAGAATACTGAAGTGGGGTACCATTTTCTTTCTCCAGGGGATCTTCCTGACCCAGGGATTGAACCCACATCTCCTACATTGGCAGGCAGATTCTTTACCACTGAGTCACTTGGGAACCCTCTGTGGACCCTATTTTAGCAACTAGATTATGATCGCCTAGAACAGTTCTAATACATATATGGTGCAAGCTACACATGTAATTTTAAATTTTCTACTAATATAGTCTAAGGAAATAGAAACAGGTGAGATGAATTTCTATAATATATTTTATTTAATCCAAAATATTGCCACTTCATCACGTTATACTATCCATCCTCCTATTACATTTCAAGTACGTGCTTAATCGTCACAGGTGACTAGCGGTTTGGGAACTGGGTATTACAGATCTACACTGTTAAATATGGTGGAAACTGTGCCATAATTAGATGTATATTCCCTCTTGCCCAATGCAGAAAGTACTTGATAAATAGTAAATGAATAAGCATTCAATACATATTGTTGAATCAGTAGCTGGAAGAATATCTTGCTTGACATCACTCGACTTCTTCCAGTTTCAGGTTTTCATCAAGGTTGAGGATTGTGGGTCATTGTCTTCAAGTATTTTTTCCTGCTTAATCTCATTTTCCTTTTTTTTTTAATATTTATTTTTATTTATTTATTTATCTGGCTGCACTCAGTCGTTGTTGCAGCATGCAGGTTCTTTTAGTTGCACCATGCAAACTCTTAATTGTGTTTCATGGAATCTAGTTTCCCCACCAGACATCGAACTCAGGCCCCTTGCATCAGAAGCTCATGTCTCAGCCACTGGACCACTAGGGAAGTCCCTATTTTCATTTTCTTATCCTGATACTTCAGGAACATGTATGTCGAATTATTGGCTGTTGTCTCACAATTCTCTGCAGGACAATTTATTTTTCTCCAATCTCTTTCTTGGTATTCTTCTGACTGGAAAATATTTATTGCTATGCCTTCAAGTTCACTAATTCATCTTCCACTCCCCTAAATCATCTGCTAATTTTAGTCAGTGAATTTTCCAATTTAGGTACTATACTTTGCAGTGTTAGGATTTGTAATTTTTTATAGAGTCCATGTCCCTGCTGAGATTTCCTTTTTTAATTGTTTTTTAATTGGAGAAAATTTGTTTTACAAAGTTGTGTTGGTTTCTATCATACAACAACACAAACCAGTCATAATTATACATATATCACCTCCCTCCTGAACCTCCCACCCTCCTCCCCCCACCCCACACCTCTAGGGCATCATAGAGCACTAGGCTGGGCTCCCTATGTTATATAACAAATTCTCACCAACTATCTATTTTACACTTGACCTAGTGTATATCTGTCAATGCTACTTTCTCCATTCATTCTCCTCTTTGTTCCCTTATGAAGAAAATACTTTTCTTTAGTCATCTGAATATAGTTTCCATATTTTTTAAATAATCTTACTTTAAAATATGTGTCTGCTAAATCCAATGTGTGGTCTGTCTTGGAGGGGAGGAACGTTAATGACTTTTCCCCCCTTGACTTTGAGTCATGTCTTTCTGCTTCTTTGCATGCTCAATAATTTTTTATTCTGTACTGCAGTGCCTTTGAGGATGAATGCTGTAGAGACTCTGGATTCTGTTAGCTTCCTGTGACTAGACAGTTCCATTATAGGATGATCACCTTGAACTTGAAAAGGCTTGCTCTTACATTTGTTTCGCTTATATAATAGAATGCCCAAAATGTTTCCCAAGCCCCTCTAATTTGGTGGTTCTGAAACTCCAAAGGCTATCTCCCCGATTCCACTCTTTCCACCCTATCTGGGCAACACCTAGAAGGACTTACTTGTTAAAACATAAATAAGAACATATCACTCCCCTTCTTAAAACTCACCAGTAGCTTCTAACGGCTGTGAGAATAGAATCCTTCCTCTTTACAACTGTCTACAAAATGTGAGTGGCTTGACTTTTCCAACCTCTTTCACCTCAACTTTCTCACTAATTTCCTGCTCTCCAAAGCCTTCCCCCAGTTCCTGAAATATGCCAAGCTCAATGCTGCCTCAGACTTTTTGCACATCTTCTTGTTTCCTCCAGACCTTTGTATAATTGGACTCTGAATTCAATAAAAGATTGTTGTGCAAGGTCTTATCTAACCTGCCCAATTCACTCCAGACAGTCTCAGGTATATTTCTCTGTTTTAATTTCTTCATATCAATTATTATTACTCAGAATGAGTTGTACTGTTACTTGCTTACTTTGTGTCTCTCCAAGCTTGAAAAATAGATTCCAGCTGAGGAAGGACTTTATCTGACTTATATTCCTACCACCCAAAACAGTATCTGAATCACTGTGAGTGTTCAGTGAATATTTGTTGAAAAACATGAATGAATAAATTCTCTCCTGTTACCTTGAAAACTATCCAGTTTTGATAAATATTAAATAATATGCTATTATATACAGCAACATATACAATCTGTTATTACTGTACAGATGTACAAGATACATATGTTTGAACACAGATATACATGGTCCATATTTGAGTGTGTATGTACATGTGTATGTTTAGAACCAGCATGACATTAAGACGGATTTCTAGTAACTCTCTAAAAATCAGCACAGCAACCTCAGAATTGAATTCTCTCTTTCTGCTGCCCCATGGGTCCAACTTCTTCCGAGAAGGATAACAGGGTATTTACCCTTTTTCATCCTCATGACTGGATCCTGCCATCAGTTTTCCTTTCTTACTGCAGCGTGGACAAATTGGGCATGGGATGAAGAGCTATTTCCTCCCTGGAGTCTCAGTGTTTCTGGATTTAATTCTGAATGTCTCAATCCCAATGAGGTCTGCGAGTGCCAAAGAGCTCTTGCTGAAGTGCTATCAATGGTCTCATTTGGAAAACGTCCCTTCTTAAGAAAGCAAATGTGAGGGTGCATGGTAGGACTCAGACGCTGGATAGTGAGGGGTAGTCACCCAGGGAAAGGGCCTACCTCTCTGCTCTCCCAGCACGTGCTTCAGTGTCCGGCTGAAGGGTCTGGCTTCAGTGTCCCTCCTCGGGTCTGCCTCACCTCTCTGCCCTCAAGTTCACACCAAAGCGCTGGTCACAATGGCCGGTTTAGTCTGAGGCATTGCTTTTATGTTTATCCTTCATTGGTAACTTTACTTGTAGTCAGAATTCAGAGGGTCTGAGGAACATCTAAGTTTGGTAGGAACTCCGGGTCATCTCTGACACCCACACTGGCTTAGCGCAGATACTTCAGCTTTACTAAACTGCACTTAACAACACCTGGTTGACTGGACCCCTGTCAATTCCCCTTAAGCCTAGGTAGAACACGTCCTGACCTTTCTGTAAGCATGCAGGTATGACTTCAACATGAGAACTCGGTAACTACACTCCTTGCTTTCTCCTCTGTGACTGAAGAGCATCCTGCTACAAGAATAAAAGTAGACATAACTATTTCCTAATGCCGGGTCCCGCGGACCATCCATTAATCTAAGTCTCTGTTTAGCCCCCAAAGTCTGCAGACACTGTTACAATTCAGCATTTTCTAAGCATGAAACAATGCCCTCTTGCCTCAGACATGACACAGTGATGATACCTGTGAAATTTCTGGTAGTATACAACTTCAGTTCAGTTCAGTCACTCAGTCGTGTTCAACTCTTTGCGACCCCGTGAATCGCAGCACGCCAGGCCTCGCTGTCCATCACCAACTCCCGGAGCTTACTCAAACTCATGCCCATCGAGTTGGTGATGCCATCCAGCCATCTCATCCTCTGTCATCCCATTCTCCTTCCCCCAATCCTTCCCAGCATCAGGTTCTTTTCCAATGAGTCAACTCTTCGCATGAGGTGGCCAAAGGATTAGAGTTTCAGCTTCAGCATCAGTCCTTCCAATGAACACCCAGGACTGATCTCCTTTAGGATGGACTGGTTGGATCTCCTGGCAGTCCAAGGGACTCTCAAGAGTCTTCTCCAACAACACAGTTCAAAAGCATCAGTTCTTCAGTGCTCAGCTTTCCTCACAGTCCAACTCTCACATCCATACATGACCACTAGAAAAACCATAGCCTTCACCAGATGGACCTTTGTTGGCAAAGTAATGTCTCTGCTTTTTAATATGCTATCTAGGTGGGTCATGACTTTCCTTCCAAGGAGTAAGTGTCTTTTAATTTCATGGCTGCAATCACCATCTGCAGTGATTTTGGAGCCCCCCAAAATAAAGTCTGACACTGTTTCAACTGTCTCCCCATCTATTTCCCATGAAGTGATGGGACTGGATGCCATGGTCTTAGTTTTCTGAATGTTGAGCTTTAAGCCAACTTTTTCACTCTCCTCTTTCACTTTCATCAAGAGGCTCTTTAGTTCTTCTTCACTTTGTGCTGTAAGGGTGGTGTCATCTGCATATCTGAGGTTATTGATATTTCTCCTGGCAATCCTGATTCCAGCTTGTGCTTCTTCCAGCCCAGCGTTTCTCATGATGTACTCTGCATATAAGTTAAATAAGCAGGGTGACAATATACAGCCTTGACGTACTCCTTTTCCTATTTGGAACCAGTCTGTTGTTCCATGTCCAGTTCTAACTGTTGCTTCCTGACCTGCATACAGGTTTCTCAAGAGGCAGGTCAGGTGGTCTGCTATTCCCATCTCTTTCAGAATTTTCCACAGTTTATTGTGATCCACACAGTCGAAGGCTTTGGCATAGTCAATAAAGCAGAAATAGATGTTTTTATGGAACTTTCTTGCTTTTTCTATGATTCAGTGGATGTTGGCAATTTGATCTCTGGTTCCTCTGCCTTTTCTAAAACGAGCTTTAACATCTGGAAGTTCATGGTTCACGTATTGCTGAAGCCTGGCTTGGAGAATTTTGAGCATTACTTTACTAGCGTGTGAGATGAGTGTAATTGTGTGGTAGTTTGAGCATTCTTTGGCATTGCCTTTCTTTGGGATTGGAAGGAAAACTGACCTTTTCCAATCCTGTGACCACTGCTGAGTTTTCCAAATGTGCTGGCGTATTGAGTGCAGCACTTTCACAGCATCATCTTTCAGGATTTGAAATAGCTCAACTGGAATTCCATCACATCCACTAGCTTTGTTCGTACTGATACTTTCTAAGGCCCACCTGACTTGACATTCCAGGATGTCTGGCTCTGGGTGAGTGATCACACCATCGTGATTATCTGTGATTATCAGTATACAACTTAGAGCAGTGTTAACCACACCTTGGCAGCAGAGTCTCCATGGGATGGTCTCAGCTACTGACAAGGTTGCAGTATAATAATGAGTGTCAGAGACCTCGATTCAATTTCTTGGAGGGACTCTAATTCCTAAATAAATTGTGTGTGTGAGGGAGGAAAGATAAAAATGTGTTTCCAGTCTACAAGTCTGAAGTAAAACTTCTTACATCTTTCACTCTGGGTATCTCACATAAAACTGCCTAAACCTAACTCAGCTGTGTGTGGGGAAATCGGACCAGAAAATTTGAAATACAACTTTTCTGCGTATTTAGGAAAAAATGAAAAGATCATCAATCAGAGACCAGGGACTGACATGTCTCATTTTTTAACATATCAGTGTACAGTTCAACCCAAGTTTCCTCCACATATATTCTCAGGAATTGCTTTAGGATCCACAGTGGCAGCTGAGCCTTTAATGAAAAGAGAACAAACCTCATAAGGCCATTATATTTCCACAGAGACTCAGGTATATAGGTGAGAAGAAAGGGAGCCAGAAAAATTAAAGACCAAAGATGAGGTCTATGTAAAGGTTTTGATAATAATTCAAGTGAGTAAGCCATTCAGAATATTTTCATTGCATTTTTTACATTTAGAAAGTGTGACAAAGTCCTGTTGATTACAAGTGGTTTGGTTTCCTCTTCAGTTCTCTAATACATTAAATTCCAGACAATGCAGTATCACAATGGCTGTAATGCCTATTCTAGATATGCTTCCATAATCTCCCTCTTGTTCTAAGGTGGTTGCCTTCTATTCTTTTAAAACCTAAAATCAAGCAGCCTGCAAAACGTGATGTTAGAGGCTACCAATTTGATCAGAGTTGTAGAGAGGCAAAGCAAATAACAGACCTTAGATTTTAATATGGCCATGAGACATGGTATTGATACATCAGCAAAACACATATATACACACCACAGAAAGAGTTGGTTGCTCACTCATCTCTTTGCGACCCCACGGACTGTAGCCTGCCAGGCTCTTCTGTCCATGGAATTCTCCAGGCAAGAATAGTGGAGTGGGTTGCCATTTCTTTCTGCAGGGCATCTTCCCAGCCCAGGGATCAAACTCAGGTCTCCTGCATTGCAGGTGGATTCTTTACTGTCTGAGCCACCAGGGAAGCCTGACACTCCACAGAGATCTATCTATCTAAATACTTCTGCTTCGATTTCCACTTTTGAATGTGCTGTGTGCTTAGTCAGTCAGTCGTGTCTGACTCTTTGTGACCCCATGGACTGTAGCCCACCAGGCTCCTCTGTTATGGGGATTCTCCAGGCAAGAATACTGGAGCAGGTTGCCATGCCCTTCTCCAGGTGATCTTCCCAACCCAGGGATCAAACCAAGGTCTCTCGCATTGCAGGTGGATTCTTTACCATCTGAGCCACCAGGGAAGCCCAAGAATACTGGAGCAGGCAGCCTATCCCTTCTCCAGCTACTTTTGGATATAGGTAGTCAAAAATCCAGACATCCTGGAATGTGAAGTCAGGTGGGCCTTAGAAAGTATCAGTACGAACAAAGCTAGTGGATGTGATGGAATTCCAGTTGAGCTATTTCAAATCCTGAAAGATGATGCTGTGAAAGTGCTGCACTCAATATGCCAGCACATTTGGAAAACTCAGCAGTGGTCACAGGATTGGAAAAGGTCAGTTTTCCTTCCAATCCCTAAGAAAGGCAATGCCAAAGAATGTTCAAACTACCGTACAATTACACTCATCTCACACGCTAGTAATGCTCAAAATTCTCCAAGCCAGGCTTCAGCAATATGTGAACTGAGAACTTCCAGATGTTCAAGTTGGTTTTAGAAAAGGCAGAGGAACCAGAGATCAAATTGCCAATATCTGCTGGATCATCGAAAAAGCAAGAGAGTTCCAGAAAAACATCTATTTCTGCTTTATTGACTACGCCGAAGCCTTCGACTGTGTGGGTCACAATAAACTGTGGAAAATTCTGAAAGAGATGGGAATAGCAGACCACCTGACCTGCCTCTTGAGAAACCTGTATGCAGGTCAGGAAGCAACAGTTAGAACTGGACATGGAACAACAGACTGGTTCCAAATAGGAAAAGGAGTACGTCAAGGCTGTATATTGTCACCCTGCTTATTTAACTTATATGCAGAGTACATCATGAGAAACGCTGGGCTGGAAGAAGCACAAGCTGGAATCAGGATTGCCAGGAGAAATATCAATAACCTCAGAAATGCAGATGACACCACCCTTATGGCAGAGAGTGAAGAGGAACTAAAAAGCCTCTTGATGAAAGTGAAAGAGGAGAGTGAAAAAGTTGGCTTAAAGCTCAACATTCAGAAAACTAAGATCATGGCATCCGGTCCCATCACCTCATGGGAAATAGATGGGGAGACAGTTGAAACAGTGTCAGACTTTATTTTTGGGGGCTCCAAAATCACTGCAGATGGTGATTGCAGCCATGAAATTAAAAGACACTTACTCCTTGGAAGGAAAGTTATGACCAACCTAGATAGCATATTAAAAAGCAGAGACATTACTTTGCCAACAAAGGTCCATCTGGTGAAGGCTATGGTTTTTCCAGTGGTCATGTATGGATGTGAGAGTTGGACTGTGAGGAAAGCTGAGCACTGAAGAACTGATGCTTTTGAACTGTGTTGTTGGAGAAGACTCTTGAGAGTCCCTTGGACTGCCAGGAGATCCAACCAGTCCATCCTAAAGGAGATCAGTCCTGGGTGTTCATTGGAAGGACTGATGCTGAAGCTGAAACTCTAATCCTTTGGCCACCTCATGTGAAGAGTTGACTCACTGGAAAAGACGTGATGCTGGGAGGGATTGGGGGCAGGAGGAGAAAGGGCGACAGAGAATGAAATGGCTGAATTGCATCACCAACTCGATGGGCATGAGTTTGGGTAAACTTCGGTAGTTGGTGATAGACAGCGAGGCCTGGCATGCTGCGATTCATGGGGTCGCAAACAGTCGGACATGACTGAGCAACTGGACTGAACTGAACCGAGTCAAAAATTGATCCATTTCTCTTTCCACATAATCCTTTTGAAGGCCTGATTTGCTTCTTCCATTTGCTTTCTTTCTTTTTAGGGCTCCTCCTTAGAGCCCTAGCCAACCTGTAAGCCATCCTCCTGCAACAAGTGCTTGCCCTGGTAGGAGAAACTGCCTTCTGCTTGGGCTGGGTTTCATGGAAAGAAAGAAAAAAAGAAAGAAAGGAGGGAGGGAGGAAAGGAAAGAAGAAAGGAAGGAGGAAAAAAGCAGCCTCCATGGAATTCCCCAGCTTGAATGTATGAAGCAGAGTTTAGATTTTGGCCATTTTGGATCAAGTGTGAAGACTCTTCTTACTGACCTTTCAGGCAATATGGAGAAACCCAATCGCTCCTTCTGCCTTGAGGCCACCACAGATGGTCCTGATTGGGAATATTTTCTCCTCACTCAACTGTGGCTTATAATAGCATATTTGTGAAGTAACTACTTTCTCTTCTTTTATATTTACTGCAAAAGTAATGCTTTCAGGAAATTAGATGAGGGAAATACACAAGATAAGTGTAAAGATTCAAAACTAAATTCTGACATTTTACAGTTGGTGTCCTGGCATCCACGTGGATTTCACAGTTCACTTCTAGACCTAGGCTTTCTTAGGCTCCCTGGAGGCTCTCTTGTTCTCTGATTCTGGTTCCCTGAGACTTGGCAGAGGCAGTGAGGTTCCATGGTTATGAAGGCACCTTCTGTGGGTCCATGCTCCCTGGAGGTCAGTTAGCCAGGGCTCTGTGATTCATTTCTGTACCAGAAATGATGGTCGGCTAGACGCAGTGGCCTCAGGATAGCTGCTCACCTGCCTATGATGCCACCCTCCCCTGTTTGTCCATAGATAGAGCTTCATTGCTAGGTTAACCCGAGCACATCTCTTCCTTGCAGTTTTAAAGATTCTGAGACGCTATTGTTCACATGAAAAACTCTGGAATGCACTCAGACTAAGTTTTTCTTCAATGTATGAAACCACTTTAGTTTTATTCAGAACAGTGCCCAAAAATTGATCAGAAAGTAAATAAATTATCGTAAAAAGAATTCTGATGCTTCATAATGTCATCTATTTTTTTTTAAAAATTTAAGGTTTCATTGCAGATTTCTCTAAAGAACCAAGAAACTGACTGTCTCTCAATTTCAGTCGTTTCAAAAGTGATTTTCTCTCAATTCAAATGGCTTTAAAATTTTATTCTCTAAGAAATTCAAGACACCCTGGAGAAGAAAGTTATAACACTTTCATTTAAAGTTTCCATATTTGTCAAAAGGAACTAATGTAACTTTCTTATTTCCTGATATTTTTTAAAGTAAATTATCCTTTTATTACATGAAAACTTTGTAAAGAAAAAAAAAGTCAAAATAGGTAGAAACTAGCTCACCTAGTTTCCTTTCCAAAGCATATATTTTTAGTGTCTTGCACAATATCTTCTCTGTTCCAGATTATTTTTAGTAAGAGCTTTTTCAATTTGGTGTATAATTCAAGATCATCTATGAACTATTTTCACTGTTAGGTTACATATGAATAGACTCCCAAAAATTATCATTAACAAACAGTATTTAAATGGAAATTTTAGTAGAAAAATATGACTATGATTAATAGCCATTGTTGAAATGTCAAAACATGACACATTCTTTTCACATCTTATGCCTGTGATTAGCCCATTTGGAGGAAAAGTATGTCCCTAATATGTTGCCTTTGAATTACAAATTTTCCAAAGATTATTTGGAATTGGAATAATCCAAAGATTATTTAAATCATGTTCGCTCCAACTTTCTGCTTAAGTGACATTGTCTGAGAAATCAGATTAACTAGAATACCAGATGCCTGTGTGGAATGGGACTTTGCAAAAGCAATGTCTATTCATTGTGCCTTTTAGATCAATAAAGCTCAGTGCCATACATTAATTAGAGTCACCTGGGAAAGGTTTCTGTTTTCCTTTTAATAATAGAGGAAACAAAAGATTTTAATTTAATTGGACAAGAGAGTTGGGCTTCCCAGGTAGCTCAAACAGTAAAGAATCCTCTTGCAATGCAGGAGACTTGAGTTTGATCCCTGGGTTGGGAAGATCTCCGGGAGGAGGGCATGACAACCCACACCAGTATTCTTGCCGGGAAAATCCCCATGGACAGAGGAGCCTGGAAGGTTGCAGTCCATGGGATTGCAAAGAGCAGGACCCAACGAAAGCAAGTGAGCAAGCACTGATGCAGGGCTGAAAGGGCTTCCCAGGTGGTGCTAGTGGTAAAGAACCCAATGCAGGAGACGTAGCAGACTCGGGTTCAATCCCTGGGTTGGGAAGATCCCCTGGAGGAGGGCATGGCAACCCACTCCAGTATTCTTGCCTAGAGAATCTTATGGACAAAAGAGCCTGGCGGGCTACAGTCCGTAAGGTTTGCAAAGAGTCTGACATGACTGGAGCGACTTAGCCTGCCTGTGTGCAGAGCTTTAAAATGAACCAAGATTTGACTGACTGACCACTGATTTTTTCCTCAAGAGGAACCCTGAAGGCTCAGGGGAAACTGTAAGACTAGGAGTCAGTTTGTATATCGCTTTATCTTTACTGTTTTTTTGTGACCACACATAGGCTCCTCTGTGTGTGTATTCAGCTGTGTCTGACTCTTCGACCCCATGGACTGTAGCCCACTATGCTCCTCTGTCCATGGGATTAGTTTGTATCTTTTGAGTCCATAGAGGATTTAAGGCTAGCGGATGGTACAAAAATCCCTTCTTTCCTTCCATATGTTTGCTATTCCTATACATTTTCTTAAATTTGGTCCACCCAAATTCATGCAGGGCCTTTATTTTTGACCAAGCATATGGGGACAGGAAACTTAAACAAAGAAACTAAGAATGAGCCGTCTTACTTTAGATGTGAAACTCACAGACAAGCTGCCTTAGATGGCGATCTAGACCAGAGCTCTTTATATGGTCAGCTTCGGACTTTAGCCTGTCTCATCTAAGGCCTTGTAAAGGGTGACAAACCACAGAATACTCTATGCTTCTGATGCTAAAATGGAAAAGTCTGATCCTCTGTTGGTGCAGAAGAAGATAGACAATCTTAAGAACCAAGAGAGAAGAATCAGGCCTGGAGGTGTGGAAGACCTGGGCAGAAATATCAAAACCCATACACCCTACTTTCCAAAGTATCTGAGTTCAGTTGCATTTTGCTCATCCAAAGATCACATTTTTGGCAACCTACCCAACACCTGGCACATAATAGATGCTCTGTAAATATTGGGGGAATTGATTAGAAAAAATGGCAATAATAAAGTCTTTGACTCCACAGGAAAAGTCCTCTTTTGAGCCTTACATAAAAGTCTGTTGATTTACAATGATGAAGAAATATATATATATTTTCATTTAACAGACTTGGTCATCTGTGTCCCTAGATTACAGAGAAAACAATATTTTGGAAAGAATGGCCAGACTATTGTGCTAGAAGCTGATGCTGAGAAAGAACAGCTGATATTAAGACCCAGAGCTCGAAAAATAGGGTCTCACAGTGTTCACAGTAAAACTGAAACAGTTAAAATTTATCACTGAGTTGCATAAGAGAAGTTTATATTTTGTTTAAAAAACTGTGCTTAAGAAGACAGGAAAATATTAATGTGCATTAAAAGATGTGATTTAAATATTTAAATGGTTAAATATTACAATGAATAAATTCTAAGCCTGAATTATTTAAAGCAATTTTAATTATGGGAAAACAGCTCATTTTCTGATAAAGTTAAATAGATGATGGTCTCTTTTTTCTCTTTCTATACGAAATTAAGACTCCTGGACACAGAGCAGATATATACTCTCCACGTTCCCACTGAAACACAGTAATTGCCACACTTCTTCCTGTTACTGTTCTAGCAATGAATTGAACACCAGTCAATGTAGCTACCGACTCCTGGGGGCTTCTGAAGCTCACACGCTGACTCTGTAATTAAAAGCCTGTGCGAGGAAGCAACTGTCAGCTCAAGCTTTCCCTCCTACTGTTGGATGTCTGTCAACTCAAGGATTTATTTTTTTAATATGAGAAAATGTCAGTTGCTGTCCGAAATAAATTTTTCAATGATTCAAGCAAACATTGAATGCCTGGTGGTTAAATAAGAAAAATACAACAATGCTTTGAAAGCAACTCCTTTCACATTGTAAACAGGATTTTACCCAAGATCTCAGGATAGATCCTAAATGTTACATAATCCCAGGTTGTAAGTGAAGGAATATATACACACACTTTATTTTTTTTTTCATTTATTTTTATTAGTTGGAGGCTAATTACTTTACAATATTGTAGTGGGTCTTGCCATACATTGACATGAATCACTCATGGATTTGCATGTGTTCCCCATCCCGCCTCTCTCCCCATCCCATCCTTCTGGGTCTTCCCAGTCCACCAGCCCTGAGCACTTGTCTCATGCATCCAACCTGGGCTGGTGATCTGTTTCACCCTTGATAGTATACTTGTTTCAATGCTGTTCTCTCTGAACATCCCACCCTCGCCTTCTCCCACAGAGTCCAAAAGTCTGTTCTGTACTTCTGTGTCTCTTTTTCTGTTTTGCATATAGGGTTATCATTACCATCTTTCTAAATTCCATATATATGGGTTAGTATACTGTATTGGTGTTTATCTTTCTGGCTTACTTCACTCTGTATAATGGGCTCCAGTTTCATCCATCTCATTAGAACTGATTCAAATGAATTCTTTTTAATGGCTGAGTAATATTCCATGGTGTATATGTACCACAGCTTTCTTATCCATTCGTCTTCTGATGGGCATCTGGGTTGCTTCCATGTCCTGGCTATTATAAACAGTGCTGCGATGAACATTGGGGTGCATGTGTCTCTTTCAGATCTAGTTTCCTCTGTGTGTATGCCCAGGAGTGGGATTGCTGGATCATATGGCAGTTCTATTTCCAGTTTTTTAAGGAATCTCCACACTGTTCTCCATAGTGGCTGTACTAGTTTGCATTCCCACCAACAGTGTAAGAGGGTTCCCTTTTCTCCACATCCTCTCCAGCATTTATTGCTTGTAGACTTTTGGATAGCAGCCATCCTGACTGGCGTGTAATGGTACCTCATTGTGGTTTTGATTTGCATTTCTCTGATAATGAGTGATGTTGAGCATCTTTTCATGTATACACACGCTTTAAATAGTGTGTAGTGTGTGCATGCATAGTATTTTTTAAAGCTTTAGTCTGTATCAAGGAACTGATTAACTGTTAACTATGATAGAATTACAAAAATGTGTGATGCTAATAAGGTCATTGTTGAAGTTCAAGTAAAGAATTCCATTGTCTTAACTGAAACCCAAACTTTTGGCTTTCACCTTTTCCTAGGGTGCTAAGAACTTGGGTAGGGTTATTTTTTAATAGAAGAACTTAGAAAAACTCAAGATCTCTTGTCACTGCATCTGTTTCTATGAACACAAAAACATTCTTAGTAGGGAAACACTATGAAGTTTAGTTACAGATGATATTAATTCATCATGAGATTTAACACTTGCGAACAATAGAAAGTTTATCCTGATCGCATGTCAAAATAATAGGCTAATATTTTTAGTCCAGGTAAAAAAAAACAGCTCCTGTGTTATGAATATTTGCCCATAATGATATTTCTTTATCAAATTCAGTCAGGTAAGTTTGAGTATGACCTACCTACATTAATTTATAAAAGCCAGGCCTATGATTTCGATAGAGACAGAGTAATGGTAATATCTCATTTCGCTCTTGTTGTCCCATCAACTCAAACTTTAGCCATGCAGAGTCCCAATAATTACTTTGGAGATTCCCATGAATCACATATATTCTCCAGTCTAGTTCTGTAAGACATCACTCCTTCCCCACCGCATTTCTTCCCCTTAAAGCCTTCCCTAAGAAGGACCAATAGGACCACCAGACACTAATATTCTCACCATGCTGTGGCTCAGCCGGTTCATATGTTCCTCCTGAAAGTGGATATCCTTCACTGTGCACATCCTTTCTCCCATGGAACTTTTGGCTGGAGACATGTAGGACATTGTCTCCTCCTCTTCTCCTTTTCTCTTCCTTCTACCTGAGTCCTTCCAGCACTTTTTCCTTTAATGTCATAAACAGAAGGCTGCATACAAACAACCCACCCAGATCAGTCCCTTTAGACTCTACCCAAAAGGCTTGGTGAACTTCTAAGTCACAGGTACAGTAGCTGGTACATATTCATTTCTTCAACAAGACTTTACTGAGAGTTTTCAAATTTTTCAGTACATTAGCAAAAAAAAAAAAAAAAAAACCCTTAGGATGAAGAGTAATGACAGGATGTTAGGAAAGATAAGCTCATTAAAGTAAGAGGAATATTTCTCTTCCTAAGCTAGTTTAGTAGCAGTAGGTGTCCAAGAGTGATTACACCCAATACCTACTTTTATGAAGTGCCTCTAGATGACTTCGTTATAAACCATAAGAGCAACAATTTCATCTCTATTTCATAGTTTTATGAATATATCTAGAGACCTATTTGAGGTGTACACTCCATAAACCCATCTAATAGCTAATAACTCTCTAAGATCACTCAGTTGCTAAAAAGGTGGCACATGCTAAGTTTTTATTTGCAGGCACTGAAATAAATTATGACATTTTGATTTCACACAGCCTGAGGTAAGGATTACTAAAGATGCTAAGCCCTATTACTAATCTCTTTCCTGCACAATCAATAAATATATTTTTGGCCTCCTGTCATATGTAAGAAACACTTGTCAGGTATTTTGATGCATTAAAAAAATAAAAATAAAGTCACTAACTTGAAGATAATATCTAGTTTGGGAAGAAAATCATATATATAAATATAAGACCATATGCTATATTCCAAATTTGCAGAATTGATAAAGCTATGGAGATTTAGAACTTTCTTTAAAAATAGGCACTGTGCTTTTAAAGAGCACAGACTCTTGGTTAGTAACTGTTCAGAGATAACCTCTGTGGTCCTCATCTTTTGACATAAAATCTCTATGTTGAGACCTTGTTATTGATATATAATATACAAGAATAATATAGCATTGCATTTGAACCAAAAACATATCTTCTTTGAAATATATTTCTGATGGTTTTTTTTTTTGATACATAATGTATTCTCTTGGTAGGATATTCAAAAGGTAAAATATAAACAGTGAAGGATAAATCTCAATCTCTTTTCTCATCCATAGTTACAACCCCAAACCCCTGCCCCTGACTCCGAGCTAATACTTTAACCTGTTTCTTGTATATGTCTCTATAGAAGTGTTCTAATTTGAAAACTAAACATAAATACTCTGATTTTTATATAAATAGCAGCATATTATACACACTCTTGTCCCTTGTTTATTTGCTAAATATCATAAACTAGAGTAATTATGATATGCATGTTATTTTCATATTAGTCCATGTAAAAGTGGATATGCTATAATGTTCTTAATCAGCTCCCAGTGAAGGACATTTAGTTATTTTCCAATTCTTGCAAGCACAAGCAGTGCTTTCATGAAGATCCTTGTACATACATTTCACACACAAAGTGGAACTTCTGGGTACATTTTAAATTTTGATAGGTGCAGTCAATTTCCTTCCAACAATCAACTTTAATGGCCAATCCACTTAGGAGAATAGCAAATCCATGGAAGGTATCTCTACCTTAACATAATGAACCCTCTTGTTCTTTAGGGATGTAAACATTCTTGTCTTAATGAGCAGGAGTACTTGAGGTGTAGTAAATTTGTTGAAAATGTATTTTTAAAAAACTATGTAGGGGGAAGGGAAAAAGAAAATTACTGGTTCCCACCGATTATATAAAAATTAATTAACTCAACATGCAGATGTTTCTGTGGATTATCAAATTCTCCTTGCTTTTTACTCTGATTGTAGAGTCATCATTATTCTTGAGGTAGGCTTTAGACGTTAGAGAACTGCCAAATTATTTTTGCAAAGTGTCACTGGAAAAGTTCATAATGGTCAAGAAGTACCAGGGACACATAGATCTTCAAGCAAGAAAAACATCTGTTTTCTTATGCAAGAGCCAGGTGGTTTAAAGTCTTAAGTTTACAGACTATATCTATAACCAGAGTGGTAAAGCCAAAATTATTCAAGACTTATTTTAAATGCAGCATCTGTCTTCAAAATTAGCCACAGTCCATAGAGTATAAATGTAAAGGAACAAATTTTGGGGACGAATTTTGGGGCTTTTATTTTTACTAGTACTAAAATCTTAAGCAGGGTAAATGGGAAATTTTTCTGTCATTGGGATATATAAATACAGTCTAATAATTTTTCTGAATGTTTTCTCAAAGTATTTATTTAAGTCAACAAACTACTTGATAAATATTTATTGACATGTATCTATCATGAGCCAGGGCACTGTTGTAAATAGTTACTGGGTACAGCAATGAATATTTCATGGCCTTTGACTCCTATTTTTCTATAGCTTCGTGCAGGGAAAACAATATGTTAACAAAAAGGCAGCGAAGTGTCACAGAAGTGTTAACAAGGATCAAAGGATACACACAAGAAAAGATCAATCACTTTGGAGAGAGAAGGAAAGACTTCACAAAGGGGATGTCACTTGAATTGAGTCTGAAAGGATGAGTTGATATTCAACATGCAGTTTTGGAGAGGGGATGACATGAGGAGGTAGAGGCCAGAAGGATGAAAACATCTGGTATACTCCATGAAAAAATTCAGAATAACCAGAGAAAAAAGGCTATAGAGACAGAGATAGAGATAGAAACACACACACATATTAGCATGTATGTATACACATATGTATGTATATTTACACAATATAAAATTAATATATTTATCTATATTTGTGATATATGTGTAATACATCATATGTGTATGTGTGTATAATCATAGATTATGGAGGGTAAGGGAAAGAGCAGAAAAGGAATGAAGCTTGGATAAGGTTGGAAGGGAAGGCAAAGACTGGGTGAGCTTTGTATGACATGTGTAGGGATTTTGAGTTTGTATCTTCTAAACCAGCGTTTCCCAAACAATATCCAATTCATAGGATGACTCTATTCCAGGCACCAATTCCAGGAACAACTCAGCTCTGGGGTGTCTGAGGGCACAACAAAATCACCGGGGACAAATCATCTCATCCATTTACCCCAAGATAATTTTCTATGTGTGCCATGAAAAGGGAAAAATAGAGACATACTTCTGTCTAGATAATAAGGAGCTATTTAAGACTTTTTTTCCAATGTTTTTTATTGAGGTATAATTGATTTACAATGCTGTGTTAATTTCTGCTCTGCAGTAGAGTGATTTGGTTATCCGTATACATAGTTCGTTTTTTATATTTTTTTCCATTATGGTTTATCATAGGATATATTGAATCTAGTTCTCTGTGCTATACAGTAGGACTTTGTTGTTTGTCTAGACTTTTAAACTAGCAAATTAAATGCAGTTTACAAGGCTCAGTAGCAGCTGCATAAAAGATAAAGTAGTTTTAAAGACCAAATGCAAAGTTGAGAATTGCTAACAAGAAAGTATCGTTAATATGTCCAAGGAAGTAAAAGGATACACCCACGTTTTGGCTTCATTGATGAAGAGAATACTGATGCCTTTCACTGCATTGAAAAATAAAGGATAAGAAAGAGCTTTTCGTGAGAAGGATGAGTTGCACAGTAGAGTCTTCACATGTCAAATGCCAGTGGGACACGTTAAGATACCTGTGCAATGTCAATATAAATATCAAATATTGCTATTAGATATATGGGTACTTAAAATCAAATAATAGGAACTATAGGTACAATTATCCAGCTCCTGTTAAAATCTACCCTGATTATGAATAAGAAATACATGAAAAAGTGGATTCAACAAGATAGAGAGTTTTTTTTTCCCAGGTAGCACAACTGATCTGGAGCTGGGTATTCCTGGGCTGGATGACTCAGCTCCAGTATATAAACAACGACCCAGGCACCCCAACCTTTTCCACTGAACTATGCTTTCTGATGGTGTCCAGCCTTAAAGTCATAAGGCAAGGTCATAAAACGGCCACCCTTTTTCTAACTAAAACGTTCACAGTCCACAAAGGAAGAACAAGAGGGGAGGACCAAGGGCACAAGCCAGCTGAGTTTAGTCACTCTTTTAGGATTTCCCCCAGATCCTAGCCATTAACTTCTATCCATACCTGGGTAATCAAAACTGTGACATGTTAAAAAAAAAAAAATTGTCTACACATGGCTGCCCTTTTCTGCAAAAAAAAAAAAAAATCCTGGGAACATGATTGTTCAGTTGTGCACATTACTATCCCAACTAAATCTTAGATCAGTCAGAAAGAAAATAAGGGGATTAAATACTGGCTGCATTATTATAGTAGTTCCTGGCACTCAACCTACTAGATTAGAAAGAGGAAAAAATCATTTGAACTCTTATTTTGAAACCATGCTACTCCACAATGACACAAAGGTGTTTTGTTTTTTCTTTTTTTTTTTTGCACTTTTCAAATCGCTTTCTTATACATTATCTCACATGATCCTCATAACGAACCAGTGAAGTAGGTGGGAAGTAATGTTTTGTCAGTTATTTTAAAGAAGCAACAGAAAAACCAGAACTAGTAAACAGTGAAAATAAAACAATATGCCAAATTTGATAAGATTAGGGTTTCTGCCATGGTAATAAGGAGCAAGACTGATCAGTTTGTAACTGAATTGACAGGATATCTTTAATATTAGGTTCAGTTCAGTTCAGTTGCTCAGTCGTGTCCGACTCTTTGCGACCCCATGAATCGCAGCATGCCAGGCCTCCCTGTCCATCACCAACTCCCGGAGCTTACTCAAACTCATGCCCATCGAGTCAGTGATGCCATCCAGCCATCTCATCCTCTGTCGTCCCCTTCTCCTCCTGCCCCCAATCCCTCCCAGCATCAGAGTCTTTTCCAATGAGTCAACTCTTCGCATGAGGTGGCCAGTACTGAAGTTTCAGCTTCAGCATCAGTCCTTCCAATAAACACTCAGGACTGATCTCCTTTAGGATGGACTGGTTGGATCTCCTGGCAGTCCAAGGGACTCTCAAGAGTCTTCTCCAACACCACAGTTCAAAACCAACAATTTTTTGGCACTCAGCTTTCTTCACAGTCCAACTCTCACATCCATACAGGACCACTGGAAAAACCATAGCCTTCACCAGATGGACCTTTGTTGGCAAAGTAATGTCTCTGCTTTTTAATATACTGTCTAGGTTGGTCATCACTTTCCTTCCAAGGAGTAAGTGTCTTTTAATTTCATGGCTACAGTCACCTTCTGCAGTGATTTTGGAGCCCAAAAAAATAAAGTCTGACACTGTTTTCACTGTCTCCCCATCTATTTCCCATGAGGTGATAGGACCAGATGCCATGATCTTAGTTTTCTGAATGTTACACTTTAAACCAACTTTTTCACTCTTCTCTTTCACTTTCATCAAGAGGCTTTTTAGTTCCTCTTCACTCTCTGCCATAAGGGTGGTGTCATCTGCATATCTGAGGTTATTGTTGTTTCTCCCGTCAATCTTGATTCCAGCTTGTGCTTCATCCAGCCAAGCATTTCTCATGATGTACTCTGCATAGAAGTTAAATAAGCAGGGTGACAATATACAGCCTTGATGTACTCCTTTTCCTATTTGGAACCAGTCCGTTGTTCCATGTCCAGTTCTAACTGTTGCTTCTTGACCTGCATACAGGTTTCTCAAGAGGCAGGTCAGGTGGTCTGGCATTCCCATCTCTTTCAGAATTTTCCACAGTTTATTGTGATCCACACAGTTGAAGGCTTCGGCGTAGTCAATAAAGCAGAAATAGATGTTTTTCTGGAACTCTCTTGCTTTTTCGATGATCCAGCAGATATTGGCAATTTGATCTCTGGTTCCTCTGCCTTTTCTAAAACCAGCTTGAACATCTGGAAGTTCATGGTTCACGTATTGCTGAAGCCTGGCTTGGAGAATTTTGAGCACTACTTTACTAGCATGTGAGATGAGTGCAATTGTGTGGTAGTTTGAGCATTCTTTGGCATTGCCTTTCTTTGGAATTAGAATGAAAACTGACCTTTTCCAGTCCTGTGGCCACTGCTGAGTTTTCCAAATTTGCTGACATATTGAGTGCAGCACTTTCACAGCATCATCTTTCAGGATTTGAAATAGTTCACCTGGAATTCCATCACCTCCACTATCTTCGTTTGCAGTGATGCTTTCTAAGGCCCACTTGACTTCACATTCCAGGATGTCTGGCTCTAGGTGAGTGATCACACCCTTGTGATTATCTGGGTCATGAAGATCTTTTTTGTATAGTTCTTCTGTGTATTCTTGCCACCTCTTCTTAATATCTTCTGCTTCTGTTAGGTCCATACCATTTCTGTCCTTTATTGAACCCATCTTTGCCTGAAATGTTCCCTTGATATCTCTAATTTTCTTGAAGAGATCTCTAGTCTTTCCCATTCTGTTCTTTTCCTCTATTTCTTTGCATTAATATTAGGTAATTAGCTAATGTTTCTCTCCATCCTTCAGGAGGTATGGGGAATTACAGTAGTTTATTTTCCAGTTGATATCAACTTGGAAAAAAGTAGTCTACCATTTGCGTAAACAATTCCAGGTCAATATTAGGATGGCAAACAAAGCCCCTTTAAATATGCATTGGGGTGGGGTGGGGAATTCCCTGGTGGTCCAGTGGTTTAGACTTTGCCTTCCAATGCAAGGTGTATGTGTTCAATCCCTGGTCAGGAAGCTAATATCCCACGTCTCTCATGGCCAAAAAACCAAAACATAAAACAGAAGCAATATTATAACAAATTCAATAAATGACTTCAAAAATTGTCCACATTTTTTAAAAAATCTTAAAAAAACAGTATTCATTGGGATAAAGAGATGTCAGGAGAATTAATGATTAGACCCATTTTTCCATTTTTTGCCTTTATTCTCATATGCTTCTTACTGTGATCAAGGGGCTTCAGTAATGCAGAGACTTTGTTCATTTAATAAAATGTTACCATGAGACACGACTGAATGTGTATATTGTAGATGGTCCTTTCTAAGTAGCCTGGAAAGAAGAAGCTCTTGCTTTGAGAGATGATGAGAACCCATCATGATCTAGCCATAGAAACTGCCAGTCACCCATACCCCAAAGATGTTGAAACTTGCCTCTAGGATAAAGATGGACCCTGTAAGGATGACAGAAGCCTAGAGAAGTCAGAGGGACACTCTGAAGGAAGAGGAGAGCAGGAGGCTGAAGAAAGAAAGTATCTGCATAAGAAGTTGACTCAGTGTGTATGGCAAGACAACTTGGTATGAAAAGTTAAGTTTTAGCTTTCAGGGAGTTTGAACCACCTGTCACCTTGTGTAGCCCTGTAATAAATTTTTCTCTGTTTCACACACACACACAAATGAATTTTACCCACCTATGCATCTTCATTTGCATCTGAATCAGCCTATGCATTTGTTTTCTAAGTATTTTGTTATCTCTGAGATTAGAGGTCCTTCCCAGCTGAAAATGAATTTAAACATCTGGTGTAGCTGGAACAATATTCAGAGAAATTAGGACTTGAACCCAGGACTACATAAAGAGATCACAAAATGAGAAATAAAGTTAGAACAATTCCACCCTCTTGGTCAGATTAGAGCTCAGATATTTTCTCTGGGGCTTTTCAGAAGCTTGCCAACATTTATAGAAGATCAGGAAAAGTTAAGAGAAATAGAATAAAGAAGAGTTGCTTGGGAGACTTTTAATTCTAGAAAGAAAAAAAAAAAAAAAGGTAGCTTCATTTAGGGGCTGTCTTTTTCCCAGTGGTACATTCTTTGCTTTTGTCCACTTGGAATATTTGCTTGCTGGTGAAATGTGTTAATCACTCAGTTGTGTCCAGCTCTGTGATCCCATGGACTGTAGCCCTCCAGGCTCCTCTGTCCACAGAATTCTCCAGGCAAGAATATTGGTGTGTATAGCCATTCCCTTCTTCAGGGGTCAGACCCATATCTCCTGCATTTCCAATAGATTCTTTGCCACCTGAGCCCTTGTTTGCTGGTAAACATGCCTTATAAATCAGTTTTCTTAGTTTGTAATCCAGGGTCCTCAAGGCCAAATGTTATTAGTAGAATAACAAAATTTGCTGAATATTGCATACCCTTCCAAAAAACCTTTTGATATTCTTTGTCTAAGCAATTGCCTATTAAATAAAAATCACTTATTATGGTCATGATTATAATACAAACAGACAAACTCTTGACATTTCTGTCTTAAAAAATATATCCGTCAATTACCCTACTCCTTTCAACATTTTTCCTTTAGTGACTCATATTTTTCTTCTTCATTTACTGTCCTGTTTACCTTAAAAGGTAAATTAATAGTCTAGAAAAAATGTAAGTGCTATGACAATCTCATGAAAATAATCCCACACAGAAGCTTTAATTTTTTGTTTTCCATTTACCTCCACTGTGAGTTTTCATTTCTTGTGAAAGGGAAATTTATCATCCAAGAATTATGGTAGTTTAGGAAATGGAGCCATTCTTTACATCTGCATGTATTCTCTCAGCTCAGAGACGACATGTCCAGACCTCTCTGAGTTGACCTCATCTTAGTGGTCAGTTGGGTGCTTCACATTCTGTAGTTCATTAATAATAATGACCGCATTTTGTTTTAAGTTGTAAATATTCCTAGCAGCTCGGGTAATCTTTCTGGGTTTTTTGTTTTGTTTTCAGATGGTTGTTTGTTTGTTTTTTTGTTTTTTTTTTGTTTTTTTCTTTGTATGTGCTTTTGGCAGAACTTGTATGATCTTTTTTGGGGTTTATCTGTTCCTTCTGCCTTCTATTTTCTTCTTCTACTTCTGACAACCAGGAAATAGAGAATGTGTCTTTTACTTTCATTCTCAAATTTTCAGTCCTTCACAAAAAGTGGAGAGAAAAATATCTGAAGTTAATGAAAGGCAATTTTTCCTTTACCCACTGGAGAAATTGAAAATCTAACCTTTTGAGAGACAGCTTAAACTCTGATGAAATCTACGTCAAATTAAGTGATACACCATCCCATAATTGCTCATCAAGTAGTTGAACTCAGTCAGTATTACCCAGGAGCCAGCTTATTTTGTACAATTTACAAATACTCTCTCCTCTTCCCCTGTGAACTGACCCCTTAGTTTCAGTCCCATTACTTCACTGTCATTTTTCAGCTTTCACCCATTTGCTGATCAAATTACACAGCAGCCATCAGTAATCTTGAACATCAATTTCAAGTACAATAAGTTGAATGAAGAAGCTCATAGGAATATCTCCTTTGCCTGAGAAGAGCATCTTAATTTTTATGCTGGGAAGAAGGTCTATATCCTATTCTGGGTTTAGATATGACTAGTAATTTAACCTGCATCTAGTCTCATTTTAAAATTATGAAATAGGAATGAATCTTAGGATTATTGTCACACACTAGCAAAGTAAACCTCAAAATCTCCAAGCCAGCCTTCAACAGTACATGAACCGTGAACTTCCAGATGTTCAAGCTGGATTTAGAAAAGCCAGAGGAACCAGAAATCAAATTGCCAACATTCACTGGATCATCAGAAAAGCAAGAGAATACCAGAAAAAAGCATCTACTTCTGCTTTATTGACTCCACCAAAAGCTTTGGCTGTGTAGATCACAACAAACTGTGGAAAATTCTTAAAGAGATGGGAATACCAGACCACCTGACCTGCCTTCTGAGAAATCTGTATGCAAGTCAAGAAGCAACAGTTAAAACTGGACATGGAACAACAGATTGGTTCCAAATCAGGAAAGGAGTATGTCAAGGCTGTGTATTGTCACCCTGCTTATTTAACTTATATGCAGAGTACATCATATGAAATGCTGGGCTGGATGAAGCACAAGCTGGAATCAAGATTGCCAGGAGAAATGTCAATAACCTCAGACATGCAGATGACACCACCCTTATGGCAGAAAGTGAAGAAGAACTAGAGTCTCTTGATGAAAGTGAAGGAGAAGAGTGAAAAAGTTGGCTTAAAACTCAACATTCAGAAAACTAAGATCATGATATCCAGTCTCATCACTTCATGACAAATAGACGGGGAAATAATGGAAACAGAGAGAGACTTTATTCTTTTGGACTCCAAAATAATTGCAGATGATGACTGCAGTCATGAAATTAAAAGACGCTTGTTAACCTAGACTGCATATTAAAAAGCAGAGATGTTACTTTGTTAACAAAGGTCAGTCTAATCAAAGTTATGATTTTTCTAGTAGTCATGTATGGATGTGAGAGTTGGACTATAAAGAAAGCATCACCGACTCGATGGACACGAGTTTGAGTAAGATATGGGAGTTGATGATGATGGACAGGGAGGCCTGGCGTGGTGCAGTCCATTGGGTCACAAAGAGTCAGACATGACTGAGTGACTGAACTGAACTGAAATCTTTTAGGGTGGTTGCGAGAGTAGAGAAAGGTCCTATTACATGATCCATAAAAGAGGTTATAACAAGAATAGTAATAACAGGAAGTAAATGGTAGTCTAGCAGTTTCAGCAGCGCAAAGGGGTTTCACATGTAGGCTTCATATATGTATATTATCTAACTTGACCTCACAAGAAATTCAAGAAGTACATAGCTAGAAGATATGACCAATGAGGAAATGTAAGAGACTTCAAGGATCTTTATCAAGGCAAATCTTCTTCATTAAGAAGAATGAAAACTTGACTAAAGCAGCCATTGATTTTTACTCTCCAAACTGTTTTTTTAATTAAAATAAAATAATATATAACTAAGTCTACTACTCTTCATTCTTAAAATAAAATACTACTGTTCTGATCATTGAAAAACAGCCTCTAAAAGTTAGAAAATTTTTATAACCCAGTCTGTGACTCTATCCATAAATCTTCTCCACAACATATCAGATGCTTTGGATTCTTTTAAATACCAAAGCCAGGAAACTTTCCATCTTGTTTATGGCAGCCAGGTCCACTGTTAGTTTGAGTTTTCCTATCTTTTGTGGAGTCAGTATTTTCTTCCTCTCAGCTTCAAATTATATATGCCGTTTAACTTCTCCATGTAGGACAGTCTGCCTGGCATTTGGCTATGTTCTTCGGGCTCTCTTACCCTAGGCCATTCTACATTCGTGAACATATAAAATGCTTGACAAAAATCTGAGGCCATCTGTGGTTACTACCCAAGTGAATAAAATCATAGGTCTTCCATCAATAGAAGAGATTTCACTCACATATTTGGAGACACATTGACTCAAAGATCATTAGCTCTCCAAGTGAATTTGAGGTCTCTATACCCCATGAAAACTAAATCCGTTTTTTTTTTATAAGAATTACTGTAATTCAAATCATATTGATGTTAAAATAGGTCTTAGCTATTAGCTAAGCAGAATCTTAACTAAGTCTCAGCTATTAGCTAAGCTGTTAGCTTAGTAGAATCATACTTGCCTGCTATAATAGACATGAAAACAGAAAAATATTGTCACATCATCTCCCAGCACTCAGACAGGTGGGAAAACTTGCAAGAACCTAGGATACAGTCACACTAAATAATTGATTGGGAAAGGAATCAACCAGTACTTTTCAGGCTCTCCTCGTGAAACAGAAAGGACGTGGAGACCATACATCCTACGGTATCCAGCCCCTACTTCACAGACACTGAGTATAGTGCCCAGGCAGGTCCACCTGGACCAACTCCAGTTGCAGAATACTGCTTTGGAATCACTCAGGACCTTGCAATGTGTACCTTGCAAACTCTGTACCATGTTCTTTTAGGACTTGGCCAAAATGGGATGACACCTTATCTCAGGTATGTCTGATTGAATTGATTTTTTAAAATAAACAATGAGATAGAAGCCTTTAAATACCAGGGAATGGAATTCTGTTAAAGAAATTGGTCAACTTACACTTTTCAGTACATATTGTTATCATTGCTCAGTCGCTAAGCCATGTCCAACTATTTGCAACCCCATGGACTGTAGCCCACCAGGCTTCTCTGTCCACAGAATTTCCCAGACAAGAATACTGGAGTGGGTTGCCATTTCCTTCTCCAGGGGAACTTTCCAACCCAGGGCTTGAACCTCCGTCTCCTGCACTGAAGTGGATTCTTTACCACTGACCCACCAACCCATCAGTACCTACTAAGCAATTCAAAATAACATTCCACTTTGTACTTGTCTAGATTCTCTGAGAAGTCAATATCAGAGCAGGATTAAATATGCAAGGAACGTAATACAGGAAATTCCTGTGTGAAAAAAATAAAGAGAGAATTGGAGAAAACTGACAGAAACTAAGATTGAAGTCTGACTTCAGGTGAAGTGGAGAAACCATGTTTCTCCATCCAGCTAGAGACCCTATACTCTGGAAATAGGAATATCTGGTTCTAGATCCTGTAATCTGGATTCCACTAACCTCACTCTGCTAACTAAAAGTTGCATGACTATGAATGAGTGAGCACTTCTCTAAAACTAGTTTCTTCAGCAGTTAAACAGGAATACTAATAGTGTTGCCTTGCTAGAGCTGTGCTAGTGAATGAGATAATAACTGTAATTCAGTGTCTACCATAAGCTAAATTTTTAATAAATATAGCTATTGCAAAAAAAGCTTGATTATCTCAATTTTCTTCTAGATAAAAAGAAAATAGTTTCAAAATAACTTTTTCTCTTTTAAGATGCAGCATAGGATAGTGAAAGGTGACAAAAAATATTTTAAAAGCATAGATTTCAATCCCAGAGACCAGAGTTCGAATCACATTTCAGCCCCTCGAAACTTACCAACCTATTGCAGGTTAATCAAAATATCTGAGACCTTTCTCATCTGTAAAACAGGGGCAAGAATAATATCTATAGCACATAGTTGTATCAAGGATTAAATGAGATAATAAATGTATTAAAAATGCCTAACCAGTGCCTAACACATAATAAGAACTAAATATATGTCCGTTATCAACAATTATTCCGTTCAGTTCAGTCACTCAGTCATGTCCAACTCTTTGTGACCCCATGGACTGCACAATGCCAGGCCTCCCTGTCCATCACCAACTGCCAGAGCTTACTCAAACTCATGTCCATCGAGTCGGTGATGCCATCCAACCATCTCATTCTCTGGCATACCTTTCTCCTCCTGCCTTCAATCTTTCCCAGCATCAGGGTCTTTTCTAGTGAGTCAGCTCTTTGCATCAGGTGGCCAGGGGACTGGGGTTTCAGTTTCTGCATCAGTCCTTTCAATGAATATTCAGGACTGATTTCTTTTAGGATGAACTGGTTGGATCTCCTTGCAGTCCAAGGGACTCTCAAGAGTCTTCTCCAACACCAGAGTTCAAAACCATCAATTCTTTGGTGTCAGCTTTCTTTATAGTCCAACTCTCACATCCATACATGACTACTGGAAAAATCATAGCTGTGATTAGACCAACCTTTGTTGACAAAGTAATGTCTCTGCTTTTTAATATGCTATGTTGGTCATAACTTTCCTTCCAAGGAGCAAGTGTCTTTTAATTTCATGACTGAAGTCATCATCTGCAGTGATTTTGGACCCCAAGAAAATAAAGTCTTTCACTGTTTTCATTGTTTCCCCATATATTTGTCATGAAGTGATGGGACCAGCAGCCATGATTTTAGTTTTCTGAATGTTGAGTTTTAAGCCAACTTTTTCACTATCCTCTTTCACTTTCATCAAGAGACTCTTCAGTTCTTCTTTGCTTTCTGCCATAAGGGTGGTGTCATCTGCATATCTGAGGTTATTTATATTTCTCCTGGCAATCCTGATTCTGGCTTGTGCTTCCTCCTGCCCAGTGTTTCTCATCATGTATTCTGCATATCAGTTAAATAAGCAGGGTGACAATATACAGCCTTGATGTAATCCTTTCCCAATTTGGAACCAGTCTGTTGTTACATGTCCAGTTTTAATTATTGCTTCTTGACCTGCATACAGGTTTCTCAGAAGGCAGGTCAGGTGATCTGGTATTCCCATCTCTTTAAGAATTTTCCACAGTTTATTATGATCCACACTGTCAAAGGCTTCTGTGTAGTCAATAAAGCAGAAGTAGATGTTTTTCTGGTATTCTCTTACATTTTTGATGATCTAACATATGTTGGAAATTTGATCACTGGTTCCTCTGCTTTTTCTAAATCCAACTTGAACATCTGGAATTTCATGGTTCATGTACTATTGAAGCTGGGCATGGTGAATTTTGAGCATTACTTTGTTAGCGTGTGAGATGAGTGCAATTGTGTGGTAGTTTGAGCATTGTTGACATTGCCTTTCTTTGGGATTGGAATGAAAACTGACCTTTTCCAGTCCTCTGGCCACTGCCGAGTTTTCCAAATTTGCTGACATATCAATTGCAGCACTTTCACAGCATCATATTTTAGGATTTGAAATAGCTCAATTGGAAGTCCATCACCTCCACTAGCTTTGTTCATAATGATACTTCCTAAGGCCCACTTGACTTCACATTCCAGGATGTCTGGCTCTAGGTGAGTGATTACACCATCATTATTATCTGAGTCACGAAGTTCTTTTTTGTACAGTTCTTCTGTGTATCTTGCCACCTCTTCTTAATATCTTCTGCTTCTGTTAGGTCCCTACCATTTCCATACCATTTCTGTCCTTCATTGTGTCCATCTTACATGAAATGTTTCCTTGGTATCACTAATTTTCTTGAAGAGATCTTTCCCATTCTATTGTTTTCCTCTATTTCTTTGCACTGATCACTGAGGAAGGTTTTCTTATCTCTCCTTATTATTCTTTGGAACTCTGCATTCAAATGGGTGTATCTTTCCTCTTCTCCTTTGCCTGCTTCTCTTCTTTTCACAGCTATTTGTAAGGCCTCCTCGGACAACCATTTTGCCTCTGTGCATTTCTTTTTCTTGGGGATGGTCTTGATCCCTGCCTCCTGTACAATGTCACAAACCTCTGTCTATAATTCTTCAGACACTCTATTAGATCTAATCCCTTGAATCTATTTGTCACTTCCACTGTATAATCATTAGAAATTTGATTTAGGTCATATCTGAATTTAATTGTCTACTGGTTTCCCCAATTTTCTTCAACTTAAGTTTGAATTTGGCAATAAGGAGTTCATGATCTGAGCCATAGTCAGCTCCAGGTCTTGTTTTTGCTGACTGTATAGAGCTTCTCCATCTTTGGCTGCAAAGAATATAATCAATCTGATTTTGGTGTTGGACATCTGGTGATGTCCATGTGTAGAGTCTTCTCTTGTGTTGTTGGAAGAGGGTGTTTGCTATGACCAGTGCGTTCTCTTGGCAAAACTCTATTAGCCTTTTCCCTGCTTCATTCTGTACTCCAAGGCCAAATTTGCCTGTTACTCCAGGTGTTTCTTGACTTCCTACTTTTGCATTCCAGTCCCCTATAATGTAAAGGACATCTTTTTTGGGTGTTAGTTCTAAAAGTTCTTGTAGGTCTTCATAGAACCATTCAGCTTCAGCTTCTTCAGTGTTACTGATTGGGGCATAGACTTGGATTACCGTGATATTGAATGGTTTGCCTTGGAAACAAACAGAGATCATTCTGTCAATTTTGAGATTGCATCCAAGTACTGCATTTTGGACTCTTTTGTTGATTATGAGGGCTACTCCATTTCTTCTAAGGGATTCTTGTCCACAGTAGTAGATATAATGGTCATCTGAGTTAAATTCACCCATTCCAGTCCATTTTAGTCCACCGATTCCTGAAATGGCAACATTCACTCCTACCATCTCCTGTTTGACCACTTCCAATTTGCCTTGATTCATGGACCTAACATTCCAGGTCCCTATGAAATATTGCTCTTTACAGCATCAGACTTTACTTCCATCACCAGTCACATCCACAACTGGATGTTGTTTTTGCTTTGCCTCCGTCTCTTCATTCTTTCTGGAGTTATTTCTCCACTGATCTCCAGTAACATATTGGGCACCTATGGACCTGGGGAGTTCATCTTTCAGTGTCCTATCTTTTTTCCTTTTCATGCTGTTCATGGGGTTCTCAGGGCAGGAATACTGAAGTGGTTTGCCATTGCCTTCTCCAGTGGACCACATTTTATCAGAACTCTCCACCATGACTTGCCTGTCTTGGGTGGCCCTACATGCATGGCTCATCATTTCATTGAGTTAGACAAGGCTCTGGTCCATGTGATCAGATTGGTTAGTTTTCTGTGATTGTGTTTTTCATTCTGTCTGCCCTCTGATGGATAAGGATAAAAAGCTTATGGACGCTTCCTGATGGGAGAGACTGAGGGGAAAACTGGGTCTTGTTCTGGTGGGCGGAGCCATACTCACTAACTCTTTAATCCAATTTTCTGTTAATGGGCGGGGCTGTGTTCCCTCCCTGTTATTTACCTGGGGCCAAACTGTGGTGGAGGTAATGAAGATGATGGCGATCTCCTTCAAATGCTCCCATGCAAGCACTGCTACACTCAGTGCCCCCAACCCTGCAGCAGACCACCGCCCACCCATGCCTCTACCAGAGACTCGTGAACACTCACAGGCAAGTCTGGGTCAGTCTCTTGTGGGGTCACTGCTCCTTCCTCCTGGGTCCTTGTGAGCACAAGATTCTGTTTGTGCCCTCCAAGAGTCTGTTTCCCCAGAGCTGTGTAAGTTCTGGCGGCTCCATGGTGGGGTTAATGGCAACATCCTCCAAGAGGGCTTATGCCATACCCAAGACATTATTTTCTATTATATATCATATAATATTATTATATTATACTTTGATGGCTGATGAGTTAAACAGAGTCATCAAAACCTAAATTCAGACAGTGCAATTTATACCCTCAAAATTTTCATCATCCCTTTTAAAAATGTTTTTCAGTCTGTTACTCTGTTGTTATTCAACACTCATGGACTCAACAGTCATTCTTGTCATCCTTACCAGTGACAAAATGACCATTGTAGGGGTTTTGTTCCTTCTTAGATTTTACTTCTAATCTTCTAGGTGCCTGGTATTTAGAGATTCAGATTTAATGCAATTGTGTATAAAATAAGGATAAACATATTGTGATGAGAGTCTGGGAGATTTTCTTTATGCAGTATTGAGCTTGAGTACCAAGACATCAGTGAGAAGCATTTTATTTTCCAAAGGGCATCTTCACATGCCTCCTGACTCTGCACTTTATCCCCATCACAACTCTCAAGCAGGCTGTTGGTTGCTAACTGCAGTCCTGTGTACATACAAGATGCCAAAAGATGTTGATTGATGTTAATAGACGTTGTTAATTGAATGAAATGAATTACCTTGAAATTTAATAACATTTATGGCCCTTTTTTCAGTGTAACAGTGTTACAGACTAAACAGTCTATAAATGGTCACATTGTTTTATTTCTATCAATCACTTCACATATCTGGCCAGGTGCCTTTAGTAACTTTGATTCTCTATCTTTTTACTAACAAAAAAAATGAAAGCTGTGCTAGTCCTGGCACTTCTGTTGTGTCTGATTAGGCAAGTATTGGCATATGAACCTGCCTTTAGTCACAGCAAACATTCAATAACTCTCTGCTTATTTGGCTTTAAAAAGGTTTGTGAAGTGTACATCTGGGTGTCCTCAGCACTTCATTTTCCTTCTTTTCCAAGTGGCATTTAATACTAAACAAAAACTGATCAGAGGTTTAGAATTATCCTTGGCCCATTGTGTTTCCATGGCTACAGGTCTGTGTTGTTCATCTTCCGAATTCAGTCTCAATGACTTACCCTGCCTTTGTGACCTGTGCTTATTAAATCTTGATTACTATGTTCTCTCTGTGCCAGCCTCTTATTTATACACTACAATCGCTTCTAAAGGAGACCGTCTTCCCACATCGTGCTTGAAGCACCTGAACACAAACACACCTTTTTCAATA
Organism: Dama dama; assembly: GCF_033118175.1. Taxonomy (NCBI): domain Eukaryota; kingdom Metazoa; phylum Chordata; class Mammalia; order Artiodactyla; family Cervidae; genus Dama; species Dama dama. Next base: position 83,307,886 of record NC_083698.1, on the reverse strand, counting down.
TTTCTCACCTCTCATGGCCAAGTCCACACTAGAATAACTGGCCCATTTTCAAGTTACTCTTTGAAGAAAGCAACATTTTTCTAAATCTCCCTTAACAATGCTACTCTTTCCCTATTCTCTCCAATGGATGATTAACCATCCATTGGTCTACCTTCCCACTTAGCAAAACTATTATTTGCATGTTTGTTTCTTACCAGGGTAATGAATGGATTAATGTAAAATAGAAGATAATGAGATAGCACTACCAAATTAGTAGAATGTTAAAACACTAATTAAAAGAAATTTTTCTGAAAATAGAAATGTAACTCAATCCATTTGGAGTGCCTACTACACTTTGTGAGTATGTTTTAGAAAATCTTAAGTAAGAAGTGCAAGTAAAATAGAGAAACTTAAAGTAGATTATCAAAGGAAGGTAATTGAAAAGTAGTCTGTGTCAGCATGTAACAATCATAACAAAAATAACAAGAAAGTAATCTCATCTTAAGGAAAATAGAAATTTATTTCTCTCACAAAAGAATCTTAAAAGTTGGCTGTTAATGGAAACAATAGCAACTCCACAGCCATCAGGGATCCTCGGTTCTTGTACCTGATGCCTCCCAGGCCTTGTGGTCTGATTTATGATTCAGTGTGCTTGCTGGAGCTCCAGCTCTCATATCCACGGTCCAGGCAACAAGATGGAAAAAGGGGAGGACTCCTTGATCCTTCATATGTCACGTGTATTTAACATCTCTTTGGCCAGAACTTGGTTATCTGGTTACATGTAGTTGCAAAGGAGTTTGGGAAATGTAGTCTTTTAACTAGACTACAATGTAACCAGCTAATTCTGTTACTACAGAGGAAGAGGGAAATCAATATTTCCCTGTTTTCTAAAAGCAGTCTTTTCCACAAATTTTAAAATATATAACTTTAAAAGCATAAAGAATACAGTGGACAATATGCACTACAGACATAAATCATATTAAAATAAGCTTTGTAGCATCACACACACACACAATATTTCAACTTCCTTAAAACAAAAGAATATTTGAAAAATTAAATTTTAATCTTTTCCCGCTTCTCATCTCTGACAGTGTCACCTGTATCTTTGGTAGGCCATTTGATAGTAAAGATAATTGACATTCACTGAGAATTTATTAAGTTCTAGGCAATGAACTAAATTTTTTACATGGACTTTTTAAAAAACCCTCAAGCCAACATTTTGATGAGACTGTAAGTAATTTTCTTTCCATTTTATAGAAAACAAATTTAAAAAGGTATGCAATTTGGCCAAAGTCACAGAACTAAGTGGGGAAACCAAAACTTTAACCCAGTTCATCTGACCAGGGAATTCTCTTCTCACTATACTATGGCCTTCTTCACTAAATGTTAGTGCTTGTCTCTTGTGCTACTTCTATGTACAATTCTTATTTCCCTTACCTCCTGCTTTTTATGTCCAATTACCTTTTTCTGCTCATTTTCTAACCAGCACTCAGTAAAGAACCTAAGCTTGCTACTGAGATGCAATCTTGAGTAAATTAGTGTGCTTATTGTCTAATCCAGCCTCCACACTGCCTAACACAGACCCTTGCAGAAAGAAGGTGATGCTAAATAATTAGGAGCGGAATAATAGAAAGTAATGGATGATATACTTGTGACTAGCTTGGAGGCAAATTGTTCAGGAAGAAATAGATCATAACATATGAGTAGAAATAGAAAACAGAAATTGGGCAAGTCTACACTCTGAAGTTTTGCATCAAAACATTACGGGTTGAAAAAAGGCTATAAGAATTAGCAGGATTTTGTGCAATTTTGATTGTGATCATTTAGTTTTAGTTTGTTTTGATTTTTTCACCTGGGAATGTTGAGAATGTTTGAGGGTATAGAAAGAGACAGATGATGAGACTGATGAGACAGAATGATAATATTGGTAAGGGAGAGGAAAAAATATGAAAATAACTCTGAAGGAAGTAGGACAGGACGAGATGAAGGGGTAACATGAGGAGCAGAGTCTCAGCGAGGAGAGAAAAATCCACTTTCCTGAGCTGCGTAAGAGGACCAAGACATAGGATCAATGAACAATGTCCTTTACAAAGACTTTGCTAGGCTCTATTGTTAATTGAAGAATCAAGAGTAGGAAATGGGCTTCCCTGGTGGCTCAGTGTATGCCTCAGAGCAACTAAAGTGGTGTGCCACAACTATTGAGCCTGTGCTCAAGAGCCCGGGAGCCGTAACCACTCAGCCCACGTGCCCTAGAGAACCCACTGTAATCAGAGGTCCATGCACCACAAACTAGAGAGCAATCCCCACTGCCACAACCAGAGAAGAGCCTGCACAGCAACGAAGACCCAGCACAGCCCAAAACAAAAATAAATAAATGAAATTAAAAAAAAAAAAGAGTAGGAAGGAAAATTGAATAAAAAGGATAAAGGAGGGAAAATGTTGGTGTTGAGCAACGAAGTAACTTAAAACCTCGACATGGGAGCTTAGGCACAGAAAAGTCATCAAAGAGCACTGCTACAGATGAGCAAGTCAGGATGGTGGCAAAAGACATACTGAAAGTCTCATGAAGTCACCAGGGAAAATGGAGCAGATGCAATGGATGAAAATAAAGGGGACTGAAAACCAACCCCAACTGGGTAAGGGTATCTGAAATAAAAGACCAAGGTAAGTAGGGGAGGTGAGAGATGAATGGACTTCTCTGATAAACATTCTCTCATCACGTCATTGCATTCCAAGGTAATTGGAAAAAATCTGCTATTTTAGCACATGACAACAAAAGAGGAAAAGAACATCTTGTACAGATCTATTCTTTGAGGATATTCAAAGCGGCAGTATATTGTTTATTATCGTATTTCATAATCACAGAGTTATTGTACCCAACTGACATTTTTGTCAAGTACTGCCTTTATTTTCCTCACCACCTCTCCTTTTGACTTCTGATACTGTTTACAAATTTATCTCTTTGGTGAAATGAGATCTTGAACTATTGCTCCATGAAATAACTCATCAAAGAGTACATTCTCCAGACACAAGGTCAAACTGTCCCCAGTGGCAACTTTCAGCTGTGTAAATGCTGATGCTGGTTATCTCCATGAAAAGATCCTTATGGTTTCAATACTGTTATAGCATTTGTGTTGAATTACTTCCCCAACATGAGATATATTTCCGATCTACATTCCTTCATAGGGTTCTCTGTGATGAGAAAATATTTCTGAGGAGTTACGCTTAAACAAGCATTAGCAAAATTCAATAGATCATTCAAGAAAATATTCACTGGGCTTATTTTGATACCACCACTTCTGTGGGCACAGCAGTGCAAAAAACGAAGTTTCTGTCATCATGACACTTCCATTCTGGTGCAGAGAGTAGACATGAAGCAAGTAATTTAGTATACGGAATATCAGTTGGGACGAAGTGCCATGAGAAAAAAGTGAGGAAGAGAGGATGAATGAAAGTTGCTCAGTCATGTCCGACTCTTTGCAACCCCATGAACTACACAGTCCATGGAATTCTCCAGGCCAGAATACTGGAGTGAGTAGCTGTTCCCATCTCCAGGGAATCTACCCAACCCAGAGATTGAACCCAGATCTCTCACACTGCAGGCAGATTCTTTACCAGCTGAGCCACCGGGGAAGCCTGAAGGTAGGATAGGACTGGTGAAATAGGGCTTCAGTTCAGTTCAGTTCAGTCGCTCAGTCGTGTCTGACTTTGCGACCCCATGGACTGCAGCACACCAGGCTTCCCTGTCCATCGCCAACTCCCAGAGCTTGCTTAAACTCACGTCCATCAAGTCGGTGATGCCATCCAACCACCTCATCCTCTCTCATCCCCTTCTCCTCCTGCCTTCAATCTTTCCCAGCATCAGGGTCTTTTCCAATGAGGCTAGGGAAGAAGAAATTGCGATATTAAATAAAGGATAAATAAAGTCTCCTTGTTGAGGGGGATATGTGAGCAAAGAGTAGAAGGAGTTGAGACAAAAAACTAGAAACCAGAAGAAGGTGGGGAGAGTGGAGGAGGAGGAAGAAGAGGAGAAGAAGAAGAAGTAATTAAGTGGGACTGGGAATAATGATGAAAAGACCCCAAGAGATTCTGAAGATGGAGCCTGCATGGTCAGAGAAATGATGGGGTTGGAGAAAGAAAAAATCTTGTAGTCTTTTTTTTTTTTCTGCAGTTTACATTTTAATGCCTTATTTAATCCTTTCTCTCCACTTTTCAGAGCTGTGGTCCACTCTAGATGATCTCTTTCCAGACAAATTTCCGTAGATTTGATGTTGTTATCAACATTCCTATTAGATTTTTTAAATTTTCTTTTAAAAGCTCTTTTTATTGTAAAATATAAAACATGAATAGAGAAATGTATAATATATATTACATACTATTATATATATATTGTAAATTATAGTGAATAGTTATGTAATCATCACTCAGGCAAAAAACCTCGTAGGGTCTTGTAGACCATTATAATATGAGAAGCTACTGGAGGATTTTGTGCAGAGGAGTAATACAGTAAGACTTACATTTTTAACAGAGCACTCTGGACACTGTGTTGAGAAGAAATAGTGGGTGGCAACAGTAGAGTCAGAGATGGTAGAAAGGCTATTGCAGCATTCTTGAGGTGAGGAAGGATAGCAACTTGCTCCAGGATATTAGTAGCAGAGGTAATAAGAAGTGATAGGCTTCGAATACCTATATTTGCTAATGGATGGGATGTGAGATATGAAATAAAGGAATAAGCAATGACTCCAATATTTTTGCCATGAACACATGAAAAGCTGGCATTGCCATTTGGGGCCATGGAGGTAATTGTTCAAGGAGCAAGCTTGCAACTTCTCTACTGATGGGAGGTTCAAAGACGATAAATTGAAATGTAAGAATTGACACGTAATTCTTCCAGATGGCTTGATTAACTAGAGGAATGAGGAAGGGGTTGAGGATCATTTACCCCAATCCAGCCACACTGAATATTCATCAAACCAGACTCTTGGAGAAAAAACCAATTCATTTTGCTCCAAAGAACAAAGTAGGAGTGAGAGGCACCAGCCTGTATGACGGTATGGTTCTTAATGACGCTACTGTCTCTTGTGGCCTTAAGAGAGGCTCTTCTCTCAGCCAGAGTATCCTCCCTCAGGTTGGGGATTGGGAAGCCATGGCTATAAGGCTAATTGCTCCTCTTGCTGAGTTGTTGTTGTTCTGTCACTAAGTCGTGTCTGACTTCGCAACCCCATGGACTGCAGCATGCCAGGCTTCCTTGTCCTTCATTATCTCCCGGAGTTAGCTCAAACTCATGTCCATTGAGTTAATGATCTAACCATCTCATCCTCTGTCATCCCCTTCTCCTCCTGACCTCACTCTTTCCCAGCATCAGGGTCTTTTCCAATGAGTTGGCTCTTCACATCAGGTGGCCAAAATGTTGGAGCTTCAGCTTTAGCATCAGTACTTCCAATGAATATTCAGGGTTGATTTCCTTTAGGGTTACCTGGATTGATTTTCTTGCTGTCCAAGGAACTCTCACGAGTCTTCTCCAGGACAACATTTCAGAAGCATCAATGCTTTGGCGCTCAGCCTTATTTATGGTCCAACTCTCACATCTGTACATGACTGCTGGAAAAACCATAGCTTTGACTTATGGACCTTTGCTGACAAAGTGATGTCTCTTCTTTTCAGGGGCATCAGAGAATGAGATGGTTAGACAGCATCACCAACTCAATGGACGTGAAGTCGAGCAAACTCCGGGAGACAGTGAGGGACAGGGAAGTGTTGCTAGCTGCCGGGATGCACCCAGTCCGTGACAAGGTCATGGGACGAGAGAGGAACCTGCAAGGCAGCTCTTCCTCACATGGGGCTGCCCCGGGGGCCCAATATGTCCCCTCCGGAGCCGCCCGGACGAGAAAGGAACCTGCAAGGCAGCTCTTCCCCTCGAGGTTGTTCCGGGGACAAGGTCACGGAATGAGAAAGGAACCTGCAATGCAGCTCTTCCCCTCGAGGTTGTCCCAGGGGCCCGGTATGTCCCTTTCTTCCTACTGTCTTACTGTTGTTGGGCTTTCTATTAATTTTTGGAAATGATAATATATAGTAATAAGGCCTCGCTGGAAAAGTCCAAGCCTTTTTGGAAATGCTCAAGATTGCTCTGGCTCAGGACACAACCATAAACATCAAGTCATAAAAGAAAAGGCCACAGGTATAGTTTGGCTGCTTGCTTAAAAGATTATAATGTTATAGAATAGAAAAGAGTAGAGGTGTTTAGATTTAGAAGTAGATATACTGCTTTAGTTTACTTGCTCCTTGGTTGAAAGGGTTTTCACTATTGCTATTTCCTTGCTGCTATTTGTTCATTGTTTCCCTTTCTTTAAACAACATGGGATATTATGGGTATTTTTGTAAAATTAGAAAAAGGGGTATATAGGATTTTAATAGAAGACATATTAACCAGCTTTACTGCCATTATCTTACTATTAATAGAGGTATTTTGCTGCTTTAGAGGTGTTTTTGCTGTTTAATAGTTAATCATTGTAAATTGAGATTTTGTGGTTTCAGGTAAAGAAAAATATCAGGTTTTTCTCATGGTACTATTTTCAGAAATGTCAAACATGTTACAGTGACCCTTCCCATGTATTGTTTTATTGTCCAAAGAATTTACACTATACCTGAGACTTGTTGAACATTGTTTTTGTTAGAGTGAGAATGTTAGGCCACTGAGGCAAGAAGACTATCTACGGGACATTTAAGTATAAACTCTGTAATCGGAAATGTTCTAGATGAATGCTTAGGGGGAAAACATGGGGAAAAAAATATTGACAGAAGCACAAACCAATATCTGATGTAATATGTGGTGACTTAAGAGGGAGGTAACATTCATTCTATAAAAACTGAGCTATCCTAAAAATAAAAAAAAAGCTACCTCTTCTACACAACTGTCTGTGTGTGTGTCTGTCTTCTTCCTCGCCGACGCCACTCATCCCTTGGGTACTCCTGGTCCAGCCAGGGATGGACCTCGGCAGGGAAGCCTTGAATGCTGCATTCCATGGGGTTGCAAAGAGTTGGACATGACTTAGTGACTAAACAACAAACAACATGGTAGGTGTATGATTAACTTTGTAAAGAAACTGCCAAACTGTTTCCCAAGTGTTTGGAAAACATCATTTCACATTCCCACTAATAATACAGAAGAGCTCCAATTTCTCCATGTTACTGCCAGCACTGGATCTGGTCAGTCAGCTAATGATGAATTCTTTCAGCTTTCGTATGTCTGAAAAAGTATTTATTTTATCTGAATTTTTGAAAGATTTTTTTTATGATTATAGAATTTAAGGTTGAAAGTTTTCAATTTTCTTTCAGGGCATTAAAATTTTGCCCCACTACTTTCTGGATTTCATTGTTTCCTACAGGACGCCTTCTATCACGCTTAGTTTTCTTCTCTGTTTAATTCATCTGTTCCCCCCTGGCTACTATGTTTTCTCATTAGCACTGGTTTTAAGTAATTTCATTATTATAAGCTTTGGTGTAATTATCTTCATATTTCTTTTGTTTGGAGTTCATCAAAATTCTTAGATTTGTAAGTTAATAATTTTCATGAATTTGGAAAATTTTCTGACCATTATTTTTTAATGGATTTTACTTTTTAGAGGGGTTTTAGGTTTCACAGCAAAATTGAACAGAAAGCACAAAGTTCCTGTATACCTCTTGTCACCCCAGCATCCCAGCCCCCCGACGTGTACAGCCTCCCCCACTGTCAACAGCCTGCTCCAGAGTAATAACATTTGTTACAATTGATGAATCTATACCACCCAAAGTTCTTAACTTGCATCAAGGTTGACTTGGGGTAATATACATTCTGTGGGTTTTTCCAAATGTACAGTGACATGTATCTACTGTTAGAGTATCATACAGAATAGTTTCACTGCCCTAAAAATTCTCCATACTCCCCCAACCTCTGATAATTGCTGATCATCCATAATTTTGCCTTTTTCAGAATGTCGTACAACTGGAACTATAGACTATGTAGCTTTTTCAGATTAATTTCTTTCACTTCATAATTAATATCCATTTCAGTTCAGTTCAGTTCAGTTGCTCAGTTGTGTCCGACACTTTGCGACCCCGTGAACCACAACACGCCAGGCCTCCCTGTCCATCACCAACTCCCACAATTTACCCAGACTCACGTCCATTGAGTCGGTGATGCCATCCAACCATCTCATCCTCTGTCAGCCCCTTCTCCTCCTGCCCTCAATCTCTCCCAGCATCAGGGTCTTTTCAAATGAGTCAGCTCTTCATATCAGGTGGCCAAAGTACTGGAGTTTCAGCTTCAGCATCAGTCCTTCCAATGAACACCCAGGACTGATCTCCTTTAGGATGGACTGGTTGGATCTCCTTGCAGTCCAAGGGACTCTCAAGAGTCTTCTCCAACACCATAGTTCAAAACCATCAATTCTTCTGCACTCAGCTTTCTTCACAGTCCAACTCTCATATCCATACATGACCACTGGAAAAACCATAGCCCTGACTAGACAGACCTTTGTTGGTAAAGTAATGTCTCTGTTTTTTAATATGCTGTCTAGGTTGGTCATCACTTTCCTTCCAAGGAGTAAGCGTCTTTTAATTTCATGGCTGCAATCACCATCTGCAGTGATTTTGGAGCCCAAAATAATAAAGTCAGCCACTGTTTCCATTGTTTCCCCATCTGTTTGCCATGAAGTGATGAAACCAGATGCGATGATCTTAGTTTTCTGAATGTTGAGCTTTTTTTTTTTTTTTTCATTTATTTTTTATTCGTTGGAGGCTAATTACTTTACAATATTGTAGTGGTTTTTGCCATACATTGACATGAATCAGCCATGGATTTACATGTGTTCCCCATCCTGATCCCCCCTAATATCTATTTAGGGTTCCTCAATTTCTTTTCATGACTTAATAATGCATTTATTTTTAGCAGTGAATAATATTTCATTGTTTGGATGTATTAGATTTTATTTTTCCATTTTTCTACAGAGACTACTATTGTTCTTTTTTTTTTTTTAATATATCTTCAAATGTTTCTCTGTTCCTTCCCCTCTCCCCCACCTCATCTCCTTCAAGGACTCCAGGTGCATGTATATTAGGTTACTGGAAATTGTTCGATAGCACTGTTCTCTCTCTCTCTGGCTTAGCTTTTATTCTCTCCAAGTTTGGTTTCAGGTATATTCTATTGTTATTTCTTCAAGTTCACTGATCTTTTCATCTGCGGAGTGAATCTATTACTTTTTCCAGCCTTATTGAAATATTATAAACATATATCTAAGTTAAGGTGTACAGCATGATAATTTGATGTAGGTGTATATCATAAAATGATCACCACAATAAGGTTAATTAACCCTTTCATCCCCTCACATAATTACCATTCTTTTTCTGGTGATATGTTTAAGATCTAGTCTCTTAGCAACTTTCAAGTATATAATACAGTGTTGTTAATTATAGTCAGCATGCTGTATGTTAGATCTCCAGAACTTATCCATCTTAGAGTTGGGCATTTATCTGCTTTGACCAACATAGCCCCATTTCCCTCACCCCTCAACACCTACCAACCACCATTCTATTCTTATTTCCATGAATTTGGCTTTTTTAGATTTCACATATCTTATACAATATTTGTCTTTCTCTGTCTGACTTATTTCACCATATTCTGCCAGGGACTATCTGTGCCCTAGTGTTTGTGTGAGTTTAGTCATGTCCAACTCTTTGCAACCCCATGGAGCCTCCTCTGTCCATGAAATTTTCCAGGCAAGAATACTGGAGTGGATTGTCATTTCCTTCTCCACCGGATCTCCCCTACCCAGGGATCTGTGCCCTAAATAACCCTCATATTGAGGTTCTGTTTGCCTGCTTGGATGTGAGTGAGTCAGCCCAAACCCCAACTGATGACCTGCTTCTCATACCACCTGGTACCACTTATATATTAGTTCAGACTTCCAAAGAGCAGACTCCAAAATAGTATTAGATATGCAAGAGATTTATTGGAGAAATGTCTGTGAAACAAAAAAGATGAAGTTGGAGAAGACAAAGATAGAATCCAGACTGAGAAGAGTCTTGACCTCTGTGAAGGGGTAGAGGGAAGAAAGAAGGTTATGTAATAAGCTTCTTAGACTGCAGGGCAGTTCTAAGAAAGTTCTGGCCTGAGTGAAGCATGTCCTTGAGCCAAAGTCACAGTTGAGGAGTCCCCCATCTCACAGGATTGAATCTGCACTAGTCCTCCTTTTACTTCTGCCATGCTCCATCACTAGGTGAGTGCAGTCCATGGGAAGCATGGCTTTTCTTGCAAACATGATTGAGGATCTGGAAGTGGGGCCACCAGTCCGTTCTCAGCAGCAGGAAACCTGAGCAGTACATTTTCATAACCATGGATGCCACAGCTCCTCACTGACTAGTCTATGCAAAGACTGCCCTCTAGGGTTCTGAAAGGCATCTCTGACTCCTAGTATCTACTGCACAAATTAGCCTCTGTCTTTAAATTCCAACATTTAGGACTTCCCTGATGGCTAAGTGGTTAAGGCCCTGGGCTTCCAATGCAGGGAGCAAGGCAAGTGCAATCCCTGATTGGGGAACCAAGACCCCACATGCCACGTGGTGTGGCCAAAAATAAATAAATAAATAAATAATAAGTAAATAAATTCCAACATTTTGGTCCCTTCTTCATTCTAAAATCACGGAACCTTGCTTCCTACTTCACTGGAAAAAAAAAAAAAAAAAGTCATAATAAGAAAGGAACTTCTACATATTATCACCACGTGTATACTTCTTTTCCTCTTGCTTCTAGGGGGAAAATATCCTTTCATAGAGCAAAGGCCAACTCTTCTACTTGACCAAATCCTACCACCTCTTGCTTACTAAATACAAAGCTCCAGAATTTTTAATTCTCTCTCTTCCTCTCTCTCCTGAAATCAACTTCCCTCCTCTACTAGGTCATTCACACCATACAAAAGCTTGCTATTATTGATCTTTTAAAAATGTATGAATTTATGATCATGAAGCTATGGGTGAAAGCGGCTGGTCCCAGCGGGATAGTCACATGTGGTTGACATCTTTATCCTTGAGAGATGTTTGTTTTCAAATTCCAGGAACATAGTCCTTTCTTACATCTACAAATAGGGTCTAGACAGTCTGTGACCAGCTCCTAATTCTCAAACGGAACAAAAACCAGTAGGTTTGAGAATGCATGTCCTCTTTCTCTTCAATTCTCATTCCTTTTTTCTTTATCTTCCTGTCTTTCCATCTTGCCAATTTCACTTTCCCTGTTCCTTTTTTTTTTTTTTTTCCCTGATCAGATCCTTTGGTGGTCCAGACCATCCAAGTGATCCCTGAGGATGGCCCCACTGGTGCGCCTGGTGCTGGCTGATGAGTTACTGACCTTGTGTTTGTAGTTGGGAAAGACCCAGAAGGTAACCAAGTGAAGGGTTCTTACAGCTCTCCTGCAGCCAACCTACCTCTCATTTCCCATCACCACATATTTTTAGTAAAGATTTATTCCAAAACATCTCTTTTCAACGTTTGAAAATTTTATGCTGCCCCAAAACTAGAACAAGGACATTTTCACAGTGGGATAGCATTTATTAAAAACCAAATCAAAGACTTCACTTCTTTTATATGTTGAGAAAGTCTCAGCTTGGGGCAAAGTGTTACCTTCCACTGAAGTCAAATAAATCTATTTGACTGGAGTTTCTAGAGGAGTGGCCGTGGGGGAGCCCTCCCTATAACCCTATTACCCTGAGTACTTCCCAGGGTAGAAGAAACCAGGCATGACCTGTTTATGTTTTCGCTACCCATTTTTATATTTTTGGCCATACCACACTGCACAGCATGCAGAACTTCCCTGAGCAGGGATCGAACCCTTCACTGCAAGTGTAGTCTTAACAACTGGGCCCCCAGGGAAGTCCCAGACATGCAGTGTTTAAATCAATGATTCTCAAACTGTATGAAGCATCAAAATCACCTAGCAGGCTGGTTAAAATTCAGATTGTTGGGTCCTATTCCCAGACTCTCTGATGCAGTATGTGTGGGCAGAGCTCACGAATTTGCATTTCTAACTATTCTCCAGGAGATTCTAATACTGTTAATCCATAGGAATCTTGGCTTTAGACCCTGTAATAGAGGAGTGTCTCTGAGGGTGGTACTTAATCTTTCTGCCTTAACCTCACCCAGTCTCATGGAGTTGTGCTATGTCCTAGGGAGAGAGACAAAATAAAGCATCTCCGAGGCTCTGGAGGTGTGTTTGGCTTTTGTTCCCCTCTAATTGAATGTAACAGGAGCAGGAGAGAGTTATTCTCCTGCACATTATCTCAGATCACCAGAGGCTCTGCACCTTGAGTCTTGAAGTGTTCTAAAGCATCAGGGCCAGTGCCTGGGAAGAGTGATGAAAGCGGAGGCAGTGGTGAGCGGAATTATATCACCTGAATCACAGTCGTTTTGCTGTTGATGGCGGGGATGGTCTTTAATGCCTTTTCGTCAGAATTTTGCCTAAGGCCATTGGATGGGATCATTTTAGTATTAAATTAGAGTTCTTGTAGCTTCTATAATTTGCAATTTGCCAGTTGACTGGGTACATGCTCCCAGGGTTTCAGTAATGTGTACATTCAATAAATTGGAGACTAAACAAATTAATGCTATGATTCTTATTTAAAGAATGTGATAAAAAGCAGAGAAAAAAAATAAACTTGCTTCAGGCTGCACAGGTTGGTGACAGAATTCGAAATAGAAGAGAGAATGAGTTTGGATCCTATGCTTGGACCACATTAGTTATTATTAGATATTCTTTTCAAATGCTGACCCTTCGGGAGCCATCGCCACACCAAAAAAATTCAATTCTGACTTTTCCTGAATGCCAGTAACACAAGGAAGAAAATGTATTTGGCTAATTGGGAAACATCTGATTCCACCTTTGGGGGGATCTGATTTGGTATTGCCTTAACAAGGGTCAAAGGTGAAACTTCATGACAAGCCTATGAGGAAAGGAGTGCTATTTTTCAGGAAGAGGAAAAGGGGAGACAGATAAACAAAAGTGTGCTGTTCATTTTAAGATGAGAACAAAATCATGTTTCCCACAGCCTTCAAGGATGGATGCAATCTTCCTCCACAGAATAAATACATCCTAGGAAAAATGAGATTAAGCACAGACTGAAAAGAAGCTTCCCCTGGATTCCTTGACTCAGGACTCTGATATCTCCCATCGCATAGTCTCCTTCTCTGACTCTCACCCTCCTGCCTCCTTTGTAAAGACCTTTGTAATTACATTGGGCCCACCCAGGTTTCCCAGGTTTCCCAGGATAATCTCCCCATTTTAGCATCCTTAACTTAATTGCATCTGCAGTCCCTTTTGCCACAGACAGTAACACATTCACAGGTTTTGGGCATTAGGATATGAATATTCTGGGAGAAAGAATTAATTAATTAATTAATTAATTACATTCATTAAAATGTAAATAAACTACCACATTGTATTCACATTGTGGAGGTCACATTGTTGAGTTCATATTGTATTAACTTGGGGTCCATGTGCCATTCCCACTGGTCCAAATACTGATCAATAAATGTGCATTCATGGAAACCACTCTCCACAATGTCACCTATGGAGAACTTATAATCACCTTTTGTCCCATTCAATTTCGGTGCATCAGTTCAAATTAAATACCCAAGCCACAAGTTTTTCCCTAATTTAGCATCTTTGTCAATTTCAATAATTTGAATGACATAAGAGTGCAATCACTTGTGTGCATTTCTCGATTATGCTAGGAGGTTAGTTTTATGATTTTCAAGGCCCTTGCTCTTGTGATACAGTAGGACACATGCTCTGCTTTCCTTGTACTCATCCTACATTCAGCAGATGTTTTCTAAGTACCTACTAGGGGCTGCCGTGTTCTAGTTGCTGATCCCAGAGATTGCTCGGGATTCACATGTATACACAAGAAAAGAGCCAGCCTTTGAACTGCTAACTCCAGGGAACATCAGCCACCAGTTAGGGACTCACTTTGTATGTCTCACATTCAAACTTGCACAAAGAGAATCTGGGTTTCTCGAGTGGTCACTATCATTATAGAGAGTGCTCCTGTGGAGTACAGTATCCTGGGTCCTGCAGGTTCTCAGAATAAGGCAGTGTATAAAGAAGGCAATGTGCCTAGTGTATCTAGGAAAGAAAACAGATAGTAATGCTTTTGTTGCATATTTCACTTACCATCATTCCTTCTCTCATCTTTCTCCCTTCTTATATCTGGATCCCTGTCAACCAAAATTCACCTTTTAATTGCAAACTAGTGTTTTGTCATCGCCCTTTTAAAATCTCCTGCTTCTTTCATTTTGTTGAGTATGTAGATCAGATGCTTTCTAATATTCTGTTTCCTAGTGTAATTTTTAAGTGTAGTTTACCTTTGCATCAGTGGTTTCTTGTTTTATGTTCAAGGATGCTAAGGTTCATATTGGATTACTTCTGCTTTTTTCTTCCTTGATTGACCAAAAGTGCATACAGAGTTGGCGCTTTTCACACCTAGGGTCAATGAATTTCACTTTGTCTCCTTTGTCAACTGTACTTATCAGAATTATCCTCTCAATTTTGAAGGCATTAATTAAATATTTGGGGTCTACCTGGTGTCATTTTCCAGAGCTTATTTTCTGAATTCATCTTCTGGTCTGCCTACATAGCTATGGATTCCTAAATATTTAGATATTTAGAAGTAATGTGTAGTTTTGATGTCGCTGTGTTGTTTAGTCACTAAGTTGTGTCCGATTCTTTTGCGACCTGATGGACTGTAGCCCACCAGGCTCCTCTGTCTATGAGATTTTCCAGGCAAGAATACTGGAGTGGATTGTCATTTCCTTCTCCAGGGGATCTTCCTGACTCAGGGATCGAACCCACGTCTCTTGCATTGGCAGGTGGATTCTTTACCCCTGAGCCACCAGAGAAGCCCAATGTGTAATTTATTGGTTGTCCAAAATAGCATCAAAAGACTACAAATTCACAAGTTCCCTGCTTATAAGGCTCTTTTTGTCTCTGAGGTTTTCTTTTTTTTACATTGTATTGGTGAACATTTATGTGTCCTCAGCCACTCACCCCATGGACTGTAGCCCAGCAGGCTCTTCTGCCCATGGGATTTTCCTTGCAAGAATACTGGAGTAACTTGCCATTTCCTTCTCCAGGGGATCTTCCCAACCCAGGGATTGAACCCACATCTCCTGCAGTGCAGACAGATTCTTTACCACTGAGCCACTGAGGAAGCCTGGTGAACATTTATATACATAGATAAGTTGAAAAGACTAGAGACTCCATATAAACCAACATTTATATTTTTCAATAAAGGTGCTAAGGAAATTCAACAGAAAAAAGGATAGATTTATCAACTAATGGTCTAGAAAAATGGCATTTTCTTCTTTTTTTTAAGTTTATTTTTAATTGGAAGATAATTACTCTACAATATTGTGTTGTTTTCTGCCATAATCAACAGGAGTCTCTGAGGTTTTCAATTATTGTCTTCATATTCCAAGGTGCCACCCCCCACCAGGCATTCACTTCCACAGTAGCAACATTGAATACTTGGAATGTGGGCCTAGAATCTTGATAGAAAAAGAGCTTGCCTCAAGTGGGTGCTACTGTAGTTGTTTAAAAGAGTTAGTCACTCAGTTGTGTCCAAATCTTTGCGACCCAGTGGACTTTGGCTCGCCAGGATCCTCTGTCCAAGGGACTTTCTAGGCAAGAATATTGGAGTCGATTGCCATTCCCTTCTCCAGGGAATCTTCCCAACCCAGGAATCTAACCCAGGTCTCCTGCCTGGCAGGCAGATTCTGTACGATCTAAGCCACCATTGTAGTTGTTGGGACAGCTGCAAATCAAATTTGCTTCTAGTGAGACTACAGAGATAGAAGGGCAAAGAGTTAAGCTTCCAAGTTTCCTCAAACAGCTCAGAGTGAACACTGGGCCGCTCCCCCACAGACAGACAGCTAGTTCCCTCAGCCTCAGGGCCTTTAGGGGTGGAGTTTTGAGCAGCAGGAGCACAAGTAAGAGGTGGTGCAGCCCAAACTGGGTCCCAAGCTGGACAGGAAGCACCTGCCAGGTGACTATCCTCAGCAGGTGCCTGAGAGAGCAGCCCATCCCCATCCCCTGGGGTCAGACTCGCTTGCGAGCCCACAGGAGACACTCCCAGAAATATCTACTGGGGACTTCATAGCGAGTTACAGTTTCACAGAACCAGATTACACCAGAGGCAGGGACGTTTGAAGTTACCGTCATCAGCAATTCTCCACAGGCTGGTCAGGGAAGGGGAAACTCAATGACAATAACAAAGAGAGCACATCCTTTAGGCTGCTCCCTTCAGTAGATGTCAAGTTTAAACATTGTTTTACTAGTGGTAAGAGGGCCCTCTTTCAATTCATCCTGAGCAGTGGGAGCAGGGACAAACATAGCCTCACCACATAAGAAAAAAAAAAAAAAAATAGTGATGATAACGGAACAAATGGATATATATATATATATATATATCTTTTATATATCCTATATAAAACCTCAGCTCAAGGTACTGGAATCAGCAAAACAATAGCCAAGGAAGCCACCTCTCAATTTTAGGGAGTGAGTGGGCACTGTGAGGTGATTTTTCTGAGTTAAGAAGTCCAATGGGCAGCGAAGAAAATGGCCCCTCTTAGACGAGGAGACTTGAAGATCTCAGCTTCCCGCAATTTCTTGAGTGGACTCTCACAGCAAAGATTTTCTTTTCTGTTTCTTACATAGATTCAAGGACTTCCCAGGTGGTTCAGTGATAAAGAATCCTCCTGCCAAGCAGGAGACCTAGGTTCCATCCCTGGATTTGGAAGATACCCTGGAGAAGAAAATGGCAACCCACTCCTGGGATTACTCCAAGTATTGGAGTATATTACTCCAAGAATACTCCAAATATTCTTGCCTGGAAAATCCCACAGAAAGAGGGGCCTGGCGGGCTACAGTCCATGAAGTCACAAAGACTCAGACATGACTGACTGAGCACACACATCAGAGGGGTTCAAACTTTGATCATGGCATCTGTGCCCAGCGGCTGCAGAAGCTGGGGAGACAGGGTTTTTGAAGTTGACATTGTTACAGCACTCCGTGAGAAGACTAGAAATATTACCTGGGACATGAATGGACAGAGGATTTCTCTTTCCTGTAGTTCAAGTTGTAGGTATAAAGAGTGAGACTATCCTATGGAAATGATGGAGAAATAAGCTAAAGACACCTCAGAAGATATAAACAGCATGGTTATGAAATAGGGATGTCTTATATGGAAATAATCAAATCGCCTTTTGAAGCAAGAGTCCACATTCCAACCACATTTCCCTGTATCCAGGCCTGATAACAAACCAGCAAGCAAAGCATAAGCAAATCCTGCAGCTAGGAAAATGGCAAAGTCAAAATTAAGCCAGGGAAAATTTGCATTGGGAGGCAGGTATTTTCTTGCATGAAACACTAGTGGGGCCAGGAACCTGGTCCCAAACTGGAAACTGTGGCAGAGATTCTGAGTACATGCCCAGGAAGTTTCTTTGGAATAGAAGGATGATAACCAGCCAACTCTCTGTCTTCTTCATGCTCATCTATATGCTTGAGTTCTTGACAATAACTGGGCAGAGCAGCCTGATTGTCGTAGCACTGGGCAGAGAGTGGGTGCAGGCTCAAAGGCTGCCACCTGTGGACATGATTCTCACCAGCCTGGGCATCTGCCGCTTCTTTCAACTGTGGTCATCGATGTTGTACAACTTTGGCTCCCACTTCCACCCTAATTATAATTTTTGGTATTTCGGGATCGTCTGGGAATTTACTAACATCCTTTCCTTCTGGTTGACCAGCTTGCTTGCTGTCTTCTACTGTGTGAAAGTCTCGTTCTTCAGCCACCCCATCTTCCTCTGGCTGAAGTGGAGAATTGTGAGATTGGTTCCTCGGCTGTTGCTGGGCTCTCTGTTGATTTCTTGTGTGTCTATCATCTTTTCAGCTACTAGTTATTACATCAATATTCAATTCATCTCCATGAAGCATTTCTCTAGAAACAGCACCATGCTTGAGAGACTTGAGGCATTCCTGTGGGATTTTTCCACACTGCAGAAAGTGGTTGTGTTGGTTATTCCTTTCCTCCTGTTCCTGGCCTCCACAGTCTTGCTCATGGCCTTATTATCCCGACATCTGAAGCAGATGAAAGACCTTCACACGGGCCACTCCAACTCCAGCCTGGAAGCTCACTCTGCCGCCCTGAGGTCTCTTGCCATCTTCCTCACCTTGTTCACCTTTTATTTTCTGACCGTGCTCCTCTCCATCTTGGATGTCCTATTTAATAAAGAGTCCTGGTTTTGGGCCTGGGAAGCTATCATCTATGCATTAGTCTCTATTCATTCTACTTTACTAATGCTGAGCAGTGCCAAACTTAAAAGAGTTTTAAAGGCAAGGTGCTGGAGCCTAGAAGCTGCCTGAGGCACAGGGGACAAGACCTCTGGGCAAATGAGCTTTTGCACCGATACAACTAATACCAATAACCGAACTGGCAGGATTTCGACAATCCCCCGTGTGACAATGAGAAACTATAAACCTCAGCCTCATTCTCTTTGCCCACAGCCATCTATCTCCAAACAATCAGGCTCTGTTCCATACCACTACTTCCTTCTCCTGTCCACAATCCCCAGGTTGGTGCAAACTCTCTCATGACTTCCTCTACCTCTCTACCCCTGGGATCTTTCTCCCGGTATATTCAACACAAGAGATCCAAAATCATGGTGTCCCCATTTTGTTTTCATTTGATCTCGTCTATGACTGCCAATTCTTCACATACTAATATGAGTCTCTTCCCTATAAGAGTTTATTGCCCATACCCTGAATGTTCTCCATACTAAAGCCCTTAATTTATCTTCCCCACTTTAGTCAGGAAAAGATCTTGAATATCCCTCTCTGCTGCTTCTGAACTTTTATCCTATAATATGATTTTCCTTATTTGTGTCTCTTCCAAATACAGTGCCTTTATGCTTTCAAAACTCATATCAAATTTTAACTCTTTCATTTGCATTTGCTAAGACATTACATGTTCCCCAGAAAAGGAGATGACTTACCCAATCTAGGTTGATCTTGGAATTTGTTCAAATATTGGCAATTTAATTTGATTGGTTGTTTCCCTGGCATAGGAAACAGCAACCAATTCAAGTATTCTTGCCTAGAAAATTCTGTGGATAGAGGAGTCTGGCAGGCTACAGTCCATGGGGTCACAAAGAGTCAGACACGACTGAGCGACTAAACACACACACACGTGCACACACACACATAGTTTCCACTGGCTGGATTCTTGCCTCTTCAGTGTACTACAAAATGGAATGAAATTTCTAGAAATATTCCCAGATTGAGGCTTAGCTGGTTTTCTTCCATGCATAACCCAGATGTCAGCTGGAACTCCTCTTCATAAAATCTTAGTGACATTGGCTTAAGCCTTCTATAATCTTCTTTGCTCTCTGACAGTCTAAAGTTCTTTCCAAACGGACAAGAATATAGGAACTGCAAAAGAACTAGTTAAAATCACCTTTAGGACTTACGTCCTTTTCAGCTTCCCCAATCCCACAGGTTTCTCTCATACTCTTATCTTGGTAGGACCAAGTCCTACCTTATCCTCATGGCATCTCTCTCCTTTCTTTCCTCTCCACCCTCACCCACCAGCAACAAAATTGGTAACTGCCAGCTCACAGACCTTTGAGTCTCAGCTTCCATAAGCTCCAGCACTTATCCAGGTATTGTTCCTAAGGACAACTTCATCTCTTAAAGCTTTCTGATGCCAGAGTTAAGAATATACTTTGTTCACCTCATATATATTAGGGATGTCTGGTGAATTGAACGTCTGGTTCTGCCATGAGAAGACTTAAAAAGCAGGTATCTCAAGTTTGACTACAAAAGAAGGCTTAGTCCTGGAAGGAAATGGAAATTCTGATCTGGTCTTGGGTCTATCACTCTGATTTGTCTCATCATCTCTTGAATTCATATTTGAAACCAAGGGTGTGAAATATAAGTACAAATTGAAAGAACTTTTTCCAAAGACTCTGTTCCATCTGATATATCTCAGTGACATTTCTGCTATTGCATTTGGCATTTCCCAAGGCCCAGTGGTTCAAGTGGTAGAAGGTGGGACAGAACCCAGCGAATGCAATAGTCAATTGAGTAGAGTCGTAACTAGATGAAATGGCACTGGGTAGAAAAAAGAAAAGTAGAAGGTAGAAATCAACTTTGTGTTATCTGATCAGAGACCCCCAAGAATGCTTAGGAGACCGGTGAGCTGGTGTGTTGCTAGAGTTTGGGACTCTACCAGAACAAGTGGGACAAAAAAGCAACTGAAATTTGAGTGATTGCTATTGGTCATTTGTATCCACATATTGCATGATCTAAAGTCTCAGAAAGTTGAAAGAAATAGAAACTGTATTCCTCACATATGTGTAAATAGAGAAAATGGACAAAATAAAAGCCTTCTCCCTCTGTTCCCAACTATCAAATACACAGATATTCTTCTAGAAGCTATTAAATATCTGTAATACTTTCACTGTCTTCTTCGGAGGAAGTTGCAATGGAAAAGGTATCCAGGATGTGCATGAGTTGGGGATATAAGAGCCAGTGGAAGGGATCCAGAAATTAATAAAATAAAGTGAAGGCACAGAAATAACAACCTCCCCTTATCATTGTGGCACCTAATAGTTCACAAAGAGCTTCCACATGTATTTGATCATTTTCTTTTTTTTTTTTTTTTTTTTTTTGTATTTAATCATTTTCAAATGGACAAGGTAGGTCATGATAATCCAATCCTGGGAAACAGAGCTACAAAAGTCATGTGAATTACCTAAATTCATACTGCTGGCTAATACCAGACCTGAGAGTTAAAGGAAAAGGGATGGAAACCAAGAGGTAAGTTTTAAAGACTTGAAGAGTTTTAATTTGGAAAAAGATGGTTAGGATTTAAAAGGGAGATACTTTACAAAGAATAACAGAGGTGTTTGGAGCAAGAACAAGGATACCGTTGAGAGTTTGAGTTGGCGCAGTCACCAGTGGCCTATGTACCGGTATTATCTAACTTGTAATCAGTCCATCCCATATAACACTCATTATTCATAGTACCTGCTGAGATGACCATTTGATTTTTATCTTTCATTCTATTAATATCACATTTATTGATTTGTGCATGCTGAATATCCTTATATCCCTGGGATAAATTCCTCTTCATTGTGATGTTTGATCCATTCAATGTACTGATGAACTTGATTTGCTTATATTTTGTTGAGGGTTTCAACTTTCGTGTGCATCAGTGTTCTTGTCTTGCTTTGGTATCAAGATAAGCTAGCTTCATAAAATTACTTGGAAAGTGTTTCCTCTTCTTTAATTTTTTGAAAGAGTTCAAGAAAGATTAGTGTTAATTCTTTAAATGTTTGATAAGCTTCACCAGTAAAATCATCTGGTCTTTGGTTTTTTCTTGAGAGGTTTTTAATTACTGATTTAATCTTCTTAATCATTATTGATCTGTTCATATTTTCCCTTTCTTCATGATTCAGTCTTGGATACTTTTATGTTTCTAGAAATTTATGCATTTCTTCCAGGTTACCTAATTTTTGGCATGTAATTATTCATAGTGATCTCTTACGACCCTATGTGACTCTGTGGTGTCATTTGTAGTGTCTCCCCTTTCATTTCTGATTTCATTCATGTCTTTTTTTCCCTTGGGTTTGTCAATTTTTTCTTTTAAAAAGCAGCCAATAGTTTTACTGATCTTTTCTATTATATTTCTAATCTCTATTTCATTTATTTCCATGCTGATCTTTGTTATGATTTTCTTTCTACTTACTTTGAGCTTAGTTGTTCTCCTGTTCCTAGCTCTGTGAGATGTAAAGTTAGGTTATTCATTTTGGCATCGCTCTTTTTTATAAACATATACATTTATCACTGTGAATTTCCCTTTAAGAACTGCTGTTTGCAGCATCCCATAGATTTTGGTCATTGTGTTTTCATTTTCATTTGTTTCAAGATATTTCTTAATTTCCTTTTTGATTCCTTCTTTGATCCATTTGTTGTTCAGGAGTATGTTTAGTCCCTGCATGCTTCTGAAGTTTCCAGCTTTCTACTTGTTGATTTATAGTTTCATACTATAAATCAAAATGGAGCTATTCTTAGGAACCTGTGGAATCTATAATATCCAGAGGAGGTGAGAAATGATGCTCTCTGGTACATGTTTGAAGGCAAGGTTGGAGAAAAACTTGTTTTTTCTGAGCTGTCTATTCAATAAAATTGTTACAGGAGACATAAAAGTCAATAAGATGCTAAATGCCCCTACGTTTTCTGCGATTGTTTGTCAGGTGCTGTGTATTACATTCTCCTTATAAATCGACCCTGAGATGACTTCTTTTCTCAGAAGAAACTAAACCAGAGGCCAAGTCAAAGGTTTGCTTCTGATAATCCTTTGTTTTACTGCCACTACAACTTTCATGAGTCCCTTTACTTGAATCCAGATAGAGTGGCCTTACATTTTGGACTCGAGCACAATAAGTTTCAGTGTTTAGTAACTCATGAGTAGATCACTGAGTTCTTCCCTTTTTTCCATTTTGGTGTTTGTGCTTATACTTTGTTAAAGGTGTTACTGTTCTTGTGTTAAGGGTCCTCATTGTTCTTGTGCGTGTGCAAGTTCAGTTGTATCTGACTCTGCAACCCCATGGACTGTAGCCTGCCGGACTCTGTCCATGGAATTTTCCAGGCAAGAATATTGGAGTGGGTTACCATTTCATACTCCAGGAGATCTTCCTGACCCAGGGATTGAATCCTCATCTCCTGGTCTCATGCATTGCAGGTAGATTCTTTACCGCTAAGCCACCTGCGAAGCCCCCATTGTTCTCGTATTTCTATCAAAAACTATGTCAAGTTCTTTCCAAAATTGTTCTTGATAAAGGTAAAGGTGCAGAAGAGAAAGAAAGACTATCAAAGACAATAGCAGGAGAAGTGTTGTAGTAAAAAACCAATCATAACATACCTGGAATTGTAAAACTTTTTAAAAAAATTACCAGATTTACTTCAATTCCAGAAACACATAATAAGGGAATTGGGAAACTTTCCCATAAAGCCCCCAGGAGTACCTACAATATATTTTACAATCAGTACAAGACAACTTATTCCTGTGACTATTCATAATGTCAAAATGCTTCCTAATAGGAGGAGGGAAAGCATCATCTTTGATTTATCTAGACAGAGCTTTTAATAGAATCCTTGAGACTCATTCACAATCTTTTAGCCATACCTCAAACTCCCCAAACAACACTTGTTTAGGATGGTGTTCTATTTTTAATAAAACTTACAAAATTGATACTAAGTATGAACTGACTTTTTGCTAGTTTGGTGGCAAAGATAAAATTGTATAAACTATACTTTTTGCAGAGCTAAGTTTCTTCAAATATTTTTTTAGATAGACTATATCAAAAATGACAGGTCACATTGATTATATAAAAGACAAATCCTGTATCATGACTGAAGTTTTCCTTTAAATCTTAAACTAAGATTTAAATGTTAGATTTTTTAAGATTAACTTTTATTAAAATATGCTAATTTAATAACTGAAACACAGCCAAGATATAGCCAAAATGACTGGGAATAATCACTTGCATTTGCAGGAAAAAATAGATCTTAAAATTTAAGTTTAAAATTAGAGGGAAGATAAGTTTCACAAGCCTTCTTTCTTAAAGGCTAAAGATAGAGTGTGTAGGTAGATATTTCTTGAGAATATTGGCAGATTGGTGTTGTCAGTACTTGATGGTTTGAATGAGATCCACTCCAAGAACTTAGAAATAAGACTGTCTTCTGAAGGATAAATCAAGAAATCAACTTTTCTCCCTACCTCTGCTCTAAATGTAGGAACCTAAGAATTAACCAGAAAAAGGGTGGGTAGAGTGTGCTCCCATCAAACCTCAAGATTAATGTCTAGACAAAGTCCAGATTGTAACATATTACTAAGAAAGAGAAATAAAACATGTCTCAAAATAAACAAAAAAACAAAAAAAATAGGTAAGAGATTTGAAGTTGATGATATTATTCCAGGTAAGCCCACAGTGGGACAGGGCATGTTTGGTCAACCAACTTGAAGTTTTTTGATCCTATTGCTAAGCCCTTCAAGCTATCATCTGAGAGATTTGTCACAAAGTCAAACAAACCCCCTCCAGTTTTTGCTCTATATTCTCTTGCTCATTCATTATTATGATTGGGCATTTTATGTTATGATAGTCTCTGACTATGCCTCTAAGTGGACATAAAAGGAAAATCTATAGGTCCTAAAATATGGGTACAAGTAAGGATAGGATCTTAAAAGACGCTTACTCCTTAGAAGGAAAGTTATGACCAACCTAGATAGCATATTAAAAAGCAGAGACATTACTTTACCAACAAAGGTCCGTCTGGTCAAGGTTATGGTTTTTCCAGTGGTCATGTATGGATGTGAGAGTTAGACTGTGAAGAAAGCTGAGCGCCGAAAAATTGATGCTTTTGAGCTGTGGTGTTGGAGAAGACTCTTGAGAGTCCTTTGGACTGCCAGGAGATCAAACCAGTCCATCCTAAAGGAGATCAGTCCTGGGTGTTCATTGGAAGGGCTGATGCTGAAGCTGAAACTCCAATACTTTAGCCACCTCATGCGAAGAGTTGACTCATTGGAAAAGACCGTGATGCTGGGAGGGATTAGAGGCAGAAGGAGAAGGGGGCGACAGAGGATGAGATGGCTGGATGGCATCACCGACTCGATGGGCATGAGTTTGAGTAGACTCCGGGGGTTTGTGATGGACGGGGCGGCCTGGCGTGCTGTGATTCATGGGGTCGCAAAGAGTCGGACACAACTGAGCGACTGAACTGAACTGAACTGAAGGATAGGATCCATGACATTCGTGAGCATAGCATGGCAAGACTTTCAGAAAAGGTCCTGGATATTAGGACAAGTGTCTGATACCCACACCAACCATTCTGCCACCTTTGCTGCATTCTGAGAGCATCCCCTGAGATGCAGAAGAGAGACTCTGCAAGACTACTGTGCAGCTGGGGTTATCATCATGTTTTTGATAAATATTAACTTGATAAATATTAATATATTGGTTTCTGTGAGGTTCATTTCTGCCATCTTTCTCATTCCCAGTTGTCTCTACCCAGACTTAAGATCATAGAGTTTGAGTTTAGGGTGAAATTTCCCTGACATCTTGCTCATTTAATTAACATGCATGCTTATGCTCACCTCAACCTCATTTGTCTTTGTGTCAGTTTCAGTAGTATGAGTCCATTCCTTTTTTTTATTAAAGAATATATATATTCTTCAATAAAAGGAATTTTCCTTTTATGTCCACTTAGAGGCATGGTCAGACACACACATATATCTATATTCCTTTTTAGATTCTTTTCCCTTATAGATTATTACAAAATATTGCATATAGTTCCCTGTGCTGCACAGTATGTATTTTGCTGGTTATCTATTTTATACATAGTAATGCTTATAAAGTTGAAAACTGTTAGGTGACAATTTTAATACAGTAGACAAATCATTAGCTAACTTAATCTAGAAATAAAAGGAAAAAGCAAAATTATGCAAAATTATACAGAATTTTAAATGGCAAAAAAGAAATAATCACTAAAACATAAAAACTTTTGAATAAAAATTATGAGACCATTTGCAAAACTGTAAGCAAACAGTTTTAAAATAAAGATGAAATAAATTATTTTCTAGAAAAATACAATGGGGACTTCTAGTTTTCTCTTCCACATGTAAGGAGCTTGAAAGTTGCCACTCTGTCCCAACAGCAAGTAAAAAGCTGAACAACTGAGCCCTGGCAAATATTATGTAGGCCAAGTGATCAAGGCTAATATCACCAATAAGGCATGTTGATAGTATGGGCCCTTGTTATAAAAGAATGAGAACCACACTTAAGTTTAGTGATGTTCCTCCTAAAACTCTAGCCTAACCATGAGAAAAACATCATAGACAAGCCCAAGTCCAGGGACAGTCTACAAAATATTCAACCAGTACTCCTTAAAACTGTACAGTTTATCAGAAAGTTGGAGAAATTGTCACAGACCAGAGGAGACTAAGACAGCATAATGAGTAAATCCAATGTGATTTTGTGGGTAAGATCCTGGAACAAAAAAAAAAAAAAAATTAAGGAAAAACTAGTGAAATCTGAATAAGCTTCAGAAGTTAGTTAAGAGTAGTGTATCATTAATGTTAGACCCTTGGTTCCAACAGGTGTATATATGTTCCCTATATATCTTAATAAACAATCAGGGAAAACAGGTTATTAACATTCTTTGTTCTATCTTTGCAACTCTTTTGTAAATCTAAAAGTGTTTTTAAGTCAAAGTTTATTGTTAAACAGCAATTAAAGTCCCCTGTCTAATACTTCCAACATTTGGGTCATTTCTTTGTCTCTTGAAAATGGTTTCATTTTTCTTGTGTGTTTTGTAATTTTTTGTTGAAGGCCAGACATCTTGCATAGACTTGTAGAGGCTGAGGTAAATAGCATTTGTGTCTAGACATTGTGCCATTTGTACCGTCAGAGTATAAGAATGGTGGCTGGCATCTCTTCCTGCCTTGCTCTATACGAGTGATCCATTCCACACATTCCTTCTCTCTTTGGAGGAAGTTCTCCCTCCATCAGCTTAGATTATTCAGTTTCCTTGTATCTGTAGTTCTCTGGTAGGTTCAGAGAAAGTTATAACTTTGTCATTTATCCAGGTTTTCTCATTGATAGATGGGAGCATGGCTTTTTTTTTTTTTTTTTTTTTGCCTGCTACCTACATTCTAGGATCAAGCAGAACATCAGGGTTTTTTCCTCCTTAACTCTATGTATACTACAGTCAAACATGCATGTAGGAGGAATGAAATGGAGGAAAGGGATTGGAATACTATTTTTTTTTTAAAAAACAAGAGATTCTGAATGTTTGAAAAATCACATAACCTTAACATTGAAAGGAATGTATTAGAAGCCATCTATCTTAGATTTCAAATCTTTTGAATCATGCCTTCTTTTGTTACAATTAAATTTTCACTCCTCATATTTCCTCTAGAAGGAGATTTCTTCTAGCTAAAAATCACTTTATCTTCTGCATATCTCCACCAGTCAAAAAGTATCTGTTGCACTTTCAGTTGATATGAAAAGCACAGAAATAATATTTTATTTATAAAATAAATTTTAAAACTTTATTTTTTACAAATAAAAATTATATTCTAATATTGAGAATGTTTTCAAACTGGGTACCCCCTCTCCTGATTCTGGTATACCATATGGAGCACGTCCCTGGTGGTCGAGTGGTTAGGAATCTGCCTGCCTAAGCAGGGAACACTATTCAAACCCTACTCTGGGAAGATTCCGCATGCCCAGGGACAACTAAGCCCACACACCACAACTGCTGAGACTGAGCTCTAAAGCCCTGGAGTCGCAGCTACTGAGCCTGAGTCTGCAACTACTGAAGGCTGCCTGCCCAGAGTCTGTGCTCTGCAGCAAGAGAAGCCACTGCAATGAGAAGCCTGCCCACCACAACTAGAGAGCAGCCCCTAATCACCACAACTAGAGAAAGCCCGTGTGCTGCAACAAAGACCCAGGGCAGCCAAAAATAAATAAAATTTTAAAAACTACCATATGGAATCTCCCTCACCTCAGTTTGAAAATAATCTACTGTACCAAACACTCATCAAAAACTTTTTTTTCTTCTGTGTATGTGCGTATCGGCTTCCCTGGTGGCTCAGACGGTAAAGAATCTGCCTGCAATGCGGGAGACCTGGGTTCGATCCCTGGGTTAGGAAGATCCCCTGGAGGAGGGCATGGCAACCCACTCCAGTATTCTTACCTGCAGATTCCCCAAGGACAGAGGAGCCTGACAGGCTACAGTCCATGGGGTCACAGAGAGTAGGATACAACCAAAGTGATGGGGCACAGCACATGTGTCTATGGAGAGAAGTCTATTATGCATCAAATTCGTTCTATTAACACATCAACTTAGTAATCACAAGGATGGGAATATATAAAATAGGCAGAGTGGGGGAGGTCAGGGATATACTTTTTGCAAGGAGGTTAAAATATCGGCTGATATTAAAACAGAACTGACCCATCTAAGGATTCTGTGTATCTAAGCCGAAAGTGGTTAAACACCAGTCAAAGAATCAAGGTGATGGAACAGATTCAAATTAAGCATCTCTATCCTTTTACCAGAGGCAGGAATCTATGTGAACAAGAAATCAGAAGCATCCACAATGTGAAGCCTGAAGAACACGGCCCCTCTTCCTTTTCTATAATTCCTAAATGCTAGAGAAAAAAAGCCTATAATGATAACCACTGATCAGGAAGATCTAACCTTGTAGCAATGTCCTCTCACCTTACTTGACCGGTCAAGTAGCTAGCTTCTTGATTAGAAAAAAGTCAATGACCTAGCTTCTTATTAAAAAGAAAGATTTCTGGGAACCATTCCAGACTAACAAATCAGAGTTTCCTGGAGAAGCTTCTAGAATGTGCACTTTTAACCAAATTTCATGGGATTTCTTGGATCAGAATTATTAAGGAAACAGTATTAGAATACATTCTCTTTCAATTTCTCATCCTAATCAGCATTTTTGTATTACTAACTAATCATTTCTGATGATCAAGGCATGATCAACGTGATGCTCAACAATAAAATATTAAATACCAGGAGCTGCCTGGGTACTGGTTAAATTATAATTTCCTTTCTCAAAGCATAAATAGAAGAAACTCAATATTGTACTCACCTTATAGTAAATTTTAGTGAAAAGCTGATAGCAAACACACATTTTCTTTATTTTTTGCCTGGATAATTTCCTTTAGAAAATTATTCAAGGATAAGAGATAATATTTTTAAAGGAATTATTTCAAGGCAGGTAAAATTATACGAGCAGGAACAAATAAAAATTTATTCATGAACACATGACTGACAGAGGATAGAATCACCGCTAAAACCTCTGGAGAGTATGTCTCAGACTGACTCTGCTTCGAGAGCCTCTTTGTGAAATATCCAGGGCTACATACTTCAGTGGAAATGTATTTGCTTTACAGGAAAGTGAGAGTTTCTAATGAGGAGAACTTTGTCTTTTGTGGGAAAGACAAAAAGCATCGAGGCTTGATTTTAATTTGGGAGAAAGGACTGATAAGACTGTAGAGAGCTCTTTGAATTTTCCTGCAAACTACCTCTTGAGTTTTCATCATTGACCCTCAGGCAGTGTTTCTTAATGTTTGGCCCAAGACTATCTGCATCAGAACTATTTGACAAAAGTGTCTAAAATGCTAATTCCTAGGCCTCTACAGATTCACTGAATTAATATTTCAAGGATGGAACCCAGGAAGCTACATTTTTTAAAAAGTATTCCAAATGATTTAGAAGAATATTGAGGTTGGAGAATGAGTGCCCTTAAGCAGAGATCAGAAAATCTTTTCCGGAAAAAAAGCATTTCTAAGTATTTTATTTTATTTCTAAACCACTTTTTTGAAGTGTGATTGACATGTAAAAAGTGGTATGCATTTAAATATTTATATATATTATATATAGCTTGATGAGTTTTAAGGTAAGTGTATACCCCTGATATCATCATTAACAACAAAGCCATAAATATAGCCATATTCATTCAACCTCCTAAAGTTTCCCCATACCCCCTTACTATTATTATCATCATTGTTTTTGTGTTTGTGATAAGAACATAACATAAGATCTATCCCCACAGAAAATTTTGTGTATAAAACAATGTTGATAGTTTTAGGCCCTAAGCTATGCGACCAGAATTTACTTATCTTGCGTAACTGAAACTTTGTACCCTTTGACCATCACCTCCCACATTTCCCTCTCCCCCCAGATCCTGGTAACCACCTTTCTATATCTTACTTCTGTCAGTTTGTTCATTTTAGATTCCATATATAGATGAAATCGTACACTATTGGTCTTTCTGTATCTGATTTATTTCACTTAGCATAATGTCCTTCAGGCCAGTCCATGTTATCACAAATAGCAGGTTATCTTTCGTTTTTAAGACTGAATACTATTTCATTGTTTGTATACACCACATTTCCTTTATCTATTCACCTGTAGATGGAACATACATTAGGGTGAGGGTTAGGGTTAGGGTTAGGGTTGTTGTTTCTATATTGTAGCCATTGTGAGTAATGAACATAGGAGTGCTGATATCTCTTCAAGATCCTAATTTCAATTCTTTTGGGAAAACATCCAGAAGTGGGATTGCTGGATCACATAGCAGTTCAATTTTTTAATCTTTTGTAGAGACAATATAGTTTTAGAATGCATTTAGCTAGAGGGATAAATCAAATTATCATTTTATCCAGAATGTTTTTGTGTTGTCTATTAAAAAAAAAAACCTAACCTAACTGCATTTTTAATAACAAAACTCTTTTAGATACGCTAGTCATAATGAAGTGCTTTTATCTTTTTAGCTTCTTTCAGATTCCACATATAAGTATTATCACATGGTATTTGTCTTTCTCTTTCTGACTTATTTTACTTAGCATAATAATCTCTAGGTCCATTCATTGTGCTGCAAATGGCATTACTTCATTACTTTTTGTGTCTGAGTAGTATTCCATTCCACATATTTTTTTTTCCATTCATCAGTTGATGGATATATAGGTTTCTTCCATGTCTTGTCTCTTGTAAACAGTGCTGCTATGAACACTGGGGTGCACGTATCTTTTAAAATTATAATTTTCTCCAGATATATGCTTAAGAGTGGTATTGCTAGGTCATAGGGTAGCTCTATTTTTAGTCTTTTAAGGAAACTCCATGCTGTTTTCCATAGTGGCTGCACCAATTTACATTTCCACCAAAAGTATAAGAGGGTTCCCTTTTCTCCACACCCTCTGCAGTATTTGTTATTTGTGGATTTTTTTAAACCATGGCCATTCTGAGAAGTGAGAAATGACCTATGAGAAGTAATATCCCATCGTAGCTTTGATTTGCATTTCTCTCATAATTAGTGAGTTGAACAGCTTTTCTGTACCTATTAGTAGTCATCTGTGTATCTTCTTCTCCATAACTTTTTGTCTCTACCCTATCCTTCACCCTAAGATGACTGTCTTAACACCCTAAGATATTCGTCTATGTATGTTATCCTCCCCACCCCCCATCAGGAGCTTTTTAAAAACTTTAATCCTCAAGTCAATAATTTGATTTGCAGGTTAAACAGTAATACAACACATTGGATTACAATCCATTTTCCTAGCCTGTTCTCCTCATAGTCTGGCCCGGTGATGGCCAGAGGAGTAACAGCAGTTTCGTGGCCTCTGGTTCCATGCCCTGTGAGCTCTTTCCAAGGGGAGCTGTGAAGCTGAATGTCTTCCGTTGCTCACCTTATAATAGCATAGCCCAGGACGGCTGCACTGTTGCCCGGGTTACAGGTTGATTTGCATGAGACACATATAATCTCCTTGAACCGAAGGGTCCTGCAGAGCTGATCATTGCAGGAGATAAACCATGTCAGAAGGGTTTTTGCAAAATGATTGCTCTTTCATTCTTAAAACAGACGCTAATTTCAAAGATAAAACATCTTGGAGACAGGGAAGGCCAGGAGGAAAGTACAGATAAGAATTTACCTTTCACTAAAACATGAATATTTTGCATGTGAAAACTGAGATTAACTTTTGCTCTGGTGCTTGGATTTTATTCTCCAGCTAGAATTTGCCTTTCTCAAAGTGTAGCAGGAAGATTATATAATACAGCAACATTTCCTAACTTTGTCCCTCCTGGGCTGCATTCAACTGTTGGTGCTCACCTATTTAGATTGTGCTTCAGCCTGCACATAGCAGTCATTATTAATACCTCAGAAAGATGCTTTATAAATTATTGTCAATATTTGCATTCTTAGTGGAAAATATCTCCCTAGTCTTTCCCCACCTACAAAGGGGAGGGATGGGACCGGAGAAAATGATTATAAACTAAAGGCAGGACTCTGAGTGAAATATTCAGCCATTTAAAAATATACATGTCAGTAATTTTGAATAAACAGCTCTATGAGCATGTAGAGGTCGTTGTGTTTATGTGGGTTACAGCTTGTATTTATATACAATGTGATGTATTGGTGTGTAAACACTCGAAGCTGCTGCAGCCTCTCCGTCAGGAAATACTACCTATTTCCTCCGTGCCAAGGGACTAGGAAGCTCTCTACTATGTCAGGAAGAAATCACCCAAGGGGAAGGAAGGATGCAATAAGAATGGAACCCTACTTGTTTAAACTGGATTAACCAACTTGAAGCCACAACCAACATTAAGAAAAACAGTTTTTGCTTACCATTAAGAGAGGAGGGAAAAGCAAGCATAAGATGTCTTGTCGAACCAAAATGAGAATGTTAAATTCTGTCTTATAAAACTGTGAGCACTAACAATCTCTAATTGAGTCTTGTTTAAAGGTACTACAGATAATAAAAAGACTAAAAAGAAACTTATTAATAAGTTTATATTATATCTCCCTGATGGTGGGAAAGATTGAGGGCAGGAAGAGGAAGGGGCAACAGAGGATGAGATGATTGAATGGCATCATCGACCCAATGAACATGAGTTTGAGCAAACTCCAGGAGATAGTGAAGTACAGGGAAGCCTGGCATGCTGCAGTCCATGGAAATGTAAAGAGTCAGACATGACGTGGCAACTGAAGAGCAATCTCCCTGAATCTGTGGATGTAGCCTGCAATACACGGTGTAGTAGGAGTAATGGGCACCAGTCACTGCATACTTGGATTTAGAGCACTTTTGAAGGATGACAAACTGTTTTTATGTTTGTGGTGTGTGTGTGTGTGTGTTTTCTTAGAGTGTATTAAAGTTTGATTCATTTTATAAAATAAAGATAAAGAAGTCAGAGAGATAGAAAACTGAAAGTGATAGAAATGAAAATACTAAAAATCTACAAAGATTGGAAATGGGAAGGAACAGTTGATTACCAGCTTCCATTCCACTTCTGCCTATATTTTATCAGAACAGTTGGATCTCCCTTTGAACACAAACTGTATCTTTTCCTGTAGCCCCTTTCCAAATTTCATTTCCCTTGCCTCCAACTTTCCATATCTGTCCCTCCACTCTTCTTGATTCTCTTCACTTCTTTTCCTCCTTGTCTTATCTTTCTTCCTCTAATTCTTACTTCTCTTCCCTTGGTCATCAGAAATATGAAATGTGGAAGGACTGAAAAACACACTAGAAGGACTGACACGTAGCAGCACATTCAGGGGATCTGCTCAGTTCTGCTCCTCTTCTCCTCCGCAAAAACAGAACAAAGAAGAAAGTGGGGAAGGAGGTGAAGAAAGATAAGGAGGAAGAGGAAGACAAGGAGGAGTGGAAGACTAGGAAGGAGGAGGGAGGAGGAGGAGAAGAGAGCTTCCACAAAAAGTATCCAGTGACGTTTGGGGAAAATTAGACCTGAGCTTGAAGCACTAAAAAGTGATGCAGTCAAAACAACAGAGAAGAATAAGAAAGGGTGTCCATGAAGAGGGCAGAGATTAAGGTTAGTCATGAATACAAGCAGGAAAATGTGTAAATTGGATTGTTAAAATTTATATTCAATGCTTTCAGTTATTAAAGCAAAATATGATAATTCATTATAAAGGCTTTCATTCTAATAGTATCAAATGGCATACCAATTAAGAAGTGAAATTGCAGCTAAGAACATTGTTTTAAAAATATATTAGTAACACTTAAATGTACAGCATATATAAATTCTTAAATACTGCCCACTCAAAACTATGAATAATTCAGTTTAATATGTAGCTGCTAGTTCAAACAAATGGCTTCAGCATACTTATTTAAATAATGAAAGACTTCATTAATTATGAAGGTTAGTAGTGGAAAGGCGTTCAAATTGGTTTCTTTCTATGGTATGTTCTTACACAGAATGTTAAAATTCTCTAAGTTTAAGCAAAAATGAGATTTGCAGTCTATTAAAACATCAAAAACTAAGGACTGAAATACTGCCAAATATCCACTTATATTCAATATAATGCCATATTAGAGGACTTTATCTTTTTTTTAATTTGAAGATTATACCCAAAAGATTGTATGATTGTGTGATTGTTATACATCCAATTATCTTGTGAAATTTCTAAAGAATAAATTTTCAGATAAGGAGGAATATAACCAGGTAAATTTTTTTCATTAAGTAAATCATACTTTAGGATACCTAGAGAGGCTAGCAGTAAATTTAAATTTTATTAATAGGACAACTGTGTTAGAGAGAACTAATTCAATAATCTGTAAAGGGACCTACATGTGTTTTAAATATATGTTATATAATTTAGTCAAAATTGCTGATCATCTGCTCTTTATTTAAGACCCTGTATTAGGCACTGTGTGTGCCTGCAGAGAAGTATTTGATTCCTTGCAACCCCATGGGCTGTAGCCCACCAGGCTCCTCTATCCATGCAATTTTCCAAGCAAAAATACTGGAATGGGTTGCCATTCCCTACTCCAGGGGATTTTCCTGACCCAGGGATCAAACCCACATCTCCTGCACCTCCTGTATTACAGACAGATTCTTACCAGTGAGCCACCTGGAAAGCCTGAATTAGGCACTAAGGTGGACAAAATATTTTATATAAGAAACAAAAATACAAATAATTGCAAAACTACATTTGCTTTTATGTACACTTTAATAGTTCAACAATACAGTGGGAGAATAGACGTAGGAGAGATTAAAATAATAATAGGAGGATCTGGAAAATCCCTATGGATTGATGAGAATAATGCAGTGCCTCCAACAGACATAACAGGATTAGGAAGCTTTAAGAAAGTGAAAAACAAGAGCTAAGACCCAGAGGTAGTCATGCTTTTATTTTTGAAGTTTCTGCACTGTATCAATTTGAAATCAGTTCCCCTGTGATTTCAACCCACTGATACTTCTCCTGTCTCTGGGGTCACATACACTAAAACTATTCATTGCACTAAAAGAAAGCTTTTAATAATGACTGATTGTGTCTGAGTCTTCAATGAGTGAAAAACCTTCTGTTCCTTTTTAAATGACATGTTTAAAGTGTTTCTTAGCTGTCAAAGTTTTGAATCACTTTATTATCGCCATTGTTTTCTTCTAAATCAGTTCCAGATTGATAATACTGTTTCAAAAGTGTTAAAAGTCTTTTTAATGGTGACAAAGCAAAACTGAATTACAAGATCTTCTGCTCCCAAATGCAAATTAAACAGCAATCAAAAATGACAAACCCATTATAATTAAAGAAAAAAACAGAAAATTCTAGGGGTTTTGCATGTACTTCTGAACCCCAAGAAATATTACTGAATTTGTTCTGGAAAAAGTAAATTTGATGAAATTGTAAGAATTCTCGTTAATATGATCAATATAGAGAGAAATGTACTATAAAGTTGGTGGAGCAGAGGAAAGCTTTGAAAGTAAAAGAAACTATGATTGACATCAGGCTCTTAGAAGCTCAGAAGAGGCAGAAAGAATTATTATGAATTACACTGTCTAGGGGTTAATTTCAAAACAAGGGAACAATCTAAAGCCTGAAACCACTGTCTCTTGAAAATACAACAAACCTTGAACTAGATAGTGTAGACTCTACAAAGACAGGAGTAGGTTGTGAAGAAAATATTAAATGAGAACTCAGCTCTCAAGTCCTGTGAAGAAGGCTCCAGCTCACACATATATTTCAAGTTTCACAAAGGAGATAAAATACATCCCCAGTCTTCAAGCAGAAGATAAATCGGTCTTAAGCAAAGTGCTAAGGCTGCCAAAAAAGAACCCAACCACTTTATATCAAAACATTGAGAATCTGGATACAACTGCTCATATTAAATATCAGTAAGCTGGGGGAAAAGAGCAAAAAAACAACCACAAAGAAAAAACAAGCAAAGATATTAGAGAGAGAATGAGGGGAAAAGAGGGGTGAGAACAAAGCATGTAAAGACAGATGGAGAACCTTTATATAGAAGAAAACATTATCCGAGGTAAAGAAAAGCCCCCCAGAGTGTTTTGAACCATAGAAACATAACATATGAACAGTAATTCAATAAAAAATAAACTAAAAAAGATGATAAAGCAATTATACAAATGGCTTAAGAAATGACATTACTTCAGAGCTAACACTAACTTGAAATCAGCAAGGAACAAAATTGACATGGCTGAAAATCTATTAATTATACAGAAGAAAGGCTTGAGATAATCCCAATAAATGCGAAAGATGAAAAAGGAATTAAAATAATTAGCTAAAACATAATACATATATTGTGTTGCTAAAAGTAGAGGTCTGAATAATAATTTCCCTGAAATGAAAATGCAAGAACATAGATCAAATGGTTACATTGTAATCCAAGAAAAAACTGAATGTAGGATTGTCTATATA
The DNA here is from genome assembly GCF_033118175.1 of Dama dama. NCBI lineage: Eukaryota > Metazoa > Chordata > Mammalia > Artiodactyla > Cervidae > Dama > Dama dama. The sequence continues at coordinate 83,271,575 of NC_083698.1, read as the reverse complement.
AATATGTTCTAGTTAAATTGTGTACTTCAAAAATAGAGTTCCTTTATGCATGCATGGGGGCAGGAAGTTTATGGGAGATCTCTCTACCTTATTTTTAATTTTGATACAAACCTAAAACTGCTCTAAAAAAAATAAAGTCTTAAAAAGAGAGTTCTTCAGTTACTCCAAACACACATACACACACACACATGTCACCATAAGGGGAAGAAAATTGTTCAATGACAAAAGAAGTCACTGAAGTGCTACAAAGTTCTGATATTAAAAAAATACATAACTTCAAATTTTATCCTTAGCTTAACTGCTTGCCTTCAGGTATATGAAATTTTTTCCATATAACTATATGAATCTACCCTTTCATAAATATTTTAACCCTTTAAATCACCTTTTTTTCCCCTAGTTACCCGTGTATTGTTTGGAGTGATATTCACCTAAAGTTAAAATAGTGATTTCCAAGTTGTGAATAAAGGTGATCTTTTGCTTTTTCCCTTGTACTTCTCTGTATTACTTGAATAATTTTAAAAAGTTTTCAAGAAAAGATCGCACCTGCGAGTGTTCCAAGATAACCTAGTGAAACTTTAAGGATTTTTATATCTTAATCTTAGAAATTCCTTCTTCTATATTCTGTTAGTCAAACAACTTGAAAAAAATCAGACCAATTCACTGGGAGGAGATTTAGACTCTACTTCTCAATAAAAGAGCAGCTAAAAATTTGAGACCATTCTTCATCTACTTTTAATCTACAGATACTGACATGCCTAAAATCACAAACTAGTTCCTTGAACTTTATAGCTCATAATTATCTTCATGCACTTCAGAATAGAACTGCTTTTAATGACCTATAAATATGAATTACTTTGATGACAAGTTAGGGGACCTGGACCTAGTTTACAGTCCTCACTTAATAATTAAGTGAGGTGAAGTGAAAGTCACTCAATCGTGTCTGACTCTTTGCAACCCCATGGACTGGAATTCTCCAGGCCAGCATACAGGAATTGGTAGCCTTTCCCTTCTCCAGGGGATCTTCCCAACCCAGGGATCGAACCCAGGTCTCGCTCATTGCAGGCAGATTCTTTACCCGCTGAGCCACAAGGGACACCAAAGAATACTGGAGTAGATAGCCTATCCCTTCTCCAGTGGATCTTCTGGACCCAGGAATCGAACCAGGGTCTCCTGCATTGCAGGCTGATTCTTTACCAACTGAGCTATCAGGGAAGCCCTAATGATTAAGTAATTTTGAGCAAATCATTTAAATATTCTAGTCTCAACTTTTTTCACCTATAAAAGAAGAATGTTGGGTTATGTTAACCAAGACTTTACTCTGGAAATCCTGAGATGATGCCTGGAGAGATGCTGATACTGAAGTCCCAGCACAGTGATAGGAGAGGACAGAGCTCTCCTTCCTGCCCACCTGGGGCAGCAGTGGGGCTGTGTGTTGGCAAGACCACGCGAGCATCTGTCAAGTAGGTCCCTGGCTTTAAATGGTCACTCTCTCCACTTCAGCTTTAGAATTATCATCTGTTATTGAAGAGGAAAAGTTAAAATTTTATAGAACCTCCTGCTCATTCTTCCTCTGAAACTCAGCTTGCTGCTTGCAAAGTCTGGATCATGTAGGTCACGTAGTCTCAGAAAGTGGGGACTTGGACTTTATGGGAGAAGGCGAGGGTGGGATGATCTGAGAGAACAGCATCGAAATATGTATATTATCAAGTGTGAAACAGATCGCCAGTCCAGGTTGGACGCATGAGACAAGTGCTCGGGGCTGGTGCACTGGGATGACCCAGAAGGATGGGATGGGGAGGGAGGTGGGAGGGGGGATCAGGATGGAGAACACATGTAAATCCATGGCTGATTCATGTCATTGTATGGCAAAAACCACTACAATACTGTAAAGTAATTAGCCTTCAACTAATAAAAATAATTGGGAAAAATAAATAAATAAATAAATAATTCAAAATGAAAAATAAAACTATGATAAATTTAAAAAAATAAAAATATGAGAAATTCAAATTAAAAAAAAAAGAAAGTGGGGACTCATAATACTAGGAACTGGAGCTTATCTCACTCACCCTTGTCCTGCTCTTTGCAATTGCCCAGCCCCTGAAAACCTGCTTAATCATGCCTGTTCATGTAAAGGTCAGGCATTCCCCTCCCCATCTTGCCTGCTGTTCCCATGCACGCAAAACCCCTTAGTTTAAACCAGCCAATTAACAGCTAGCATTGCCCACTATAGTCTGTCTATAAAAACTCTGTAACCCCTTTATTTGGGGGCTCAGAGCTTAGAGTGTTAATTCCTCCGGGCCCACCAGCATGATAAACCTGAGTTCTCCAACTCTCCAAGTATGGGGCTTGGTTTCTTGATTACTGGTTTCTGCAAATTATCAGTAGTAGGTCAGATCAACCTGCCTTCGTTTGTGGATAACCTCAGTGGGTTAACACAATAAAAGTATGTTTCTTACTCACAGGAAGTCCAAACAGCAGGGACTGGGGATGGGAGCTGATTTGCTCCATGAAGTTGTTCAGGGACAAAGGCTTTATACATTCTGTAGTCCCACCATCTGTTAGAAACTCATAGGCTTCCACTGAATTCTCCAAAGCCATTTGGCTGACAGAAGGAAAGAGAAAACAGGGAAAATCACACAGTTGCCCCTTCTGCACCAGTCTGAAAATGACATATAACCCTTCTGCCTTCCATTTGGCTGGAACTCGGTTTTATCTGCTACACTTAAGAATGGGAAAGAAGGTCTATCTGTGACACCCAAAGAAAAAGGAAATCAATTGTGGTGAAGATTCTGCTGTCTGACATACTGCCTAATCTTTGAAGCAGGAAAGCACCATGGTGTTCAAATCCAGATGAATTCATCCAGTTGTCTTTTGGAATGAAAAGAGAGAAGCATTTTTTCAAGATTCCTGCCTAAGGGATACCATATATTGAGTGCTAAAAGGAGAACTGAACAAATGAAACTCCTACTTGTTCTTTTTTGTGTGAATGCAAAATTTTCAGTTACAACTAGAAATGTTCATAAGATGTACTATGGATGTTGAAAATGCTTCAGAACATGCTAAAGTTCCTGTTAATTGCAAATGAATGCCAGTAAAATTATCAACCCTTTCTTGATGACATGGGGCATAAGAGAATTCCTGTTGGGAAGCTCCTATGACATCTGTCCACACTGTGCTTGCTTTCATAGGCAGCACTTTAAGCTGCCACTTTGTTAGGCAGGACACAGACACACCATTTCATCAGAAATGCATCATTGTGTACCTGCAGTTCCCAAACAAGAACCTCAAAGGTTTGGAAAGATTGCTCTGTAATCAGAAACCATTCAAATTAAGCAAATCTGTATTTGCTTGTAAAATGACCCCCTCTCTTTTCATCGTGTTCTTTAATGAGGCTTATTATTTTCATGTCCAAGGTTAAATGTCATTCAGGCTTAACCAGTTTGCTCCTGATGTTCATTTCAGACTTGTACCCCAAGGAGGTCATGATGTCAACTCTTGGGAATTGGGAGAGTTACTGACGTTATTTTTTTAAAGTATATAATGCCTAGTTCAAAAGCAAAAATATAAGGAGATATGACAGGCAGCAAAGACTTCCAAGTCTTTAAGTGGTTGGCTATCTTCTTATCTATTTTCAAAGCAAGAAATTGACACAGAAACAGAACTATACTACAAGCTAGAATACACCTGGTACCCCACCATTCAACACTTTTTCTGATTATTGCTATCTTTTATTTATTGATAAGAAACAAAATCAGAGTCTATAATTTTTTTTAGTATTTTAGTGCAGTTATTTTTATAATTGCCCTCTTCTTACCCCAAGTCATATTAATTTTCTATTTACATCCATTATAAGAAGTCAATTTAAACAAACTATTACATGTTAAATAAGTAATATTAAAAGTGGACATGGGTATGGCAAATATTCTGAGGGTGGTAAAAGAACGAAAAACTTTGGGAAACAGGGTATGGGGAAATTTTGCAACACACATTCAACTATCTCTATAGTTGTCATTGCTGTAAGTAACATGCAAAAAGAGGCAATAATGTAAGAGGTCATTTTCTTTGTACTAAACTACAAACTATTATATTTACAGTTTGTAGTGTTCTTCACAAGGGACGTTCCATGCTAAGGAATAGTTATTTACACATGGAAAAGCAGATGGAATTGGCTATTAGACAAGTGCTTCCCTGGTAGGTCAGTCAGTAAAGAATCCACGGGTAAGGTTTACTTTTTTCTCCTCTAAAAGTCATATTACAAGTGATCCAGGAGATTCTCATGTTTCTTCTTCTTCCATCCCTGGAGCAGCTACAGGTTCAAATAAGCCTCAACACCCTGTCCACATCCCATGTAGCAGGATGAAGGAAGAGAGGAAAAGAACTGAAAGCTCCTTCTCTCTAAGTGCTACAGTGTTACATCTTTGTAAAGACTAACTCAGAATGGCCACATATACATATAAAGGAGGCTGACTGGTTGGCCATACAGTCCACTGAAAACTCCATTCATATAGAGGAAGAGGACGCTGATGAACAAATAGGAGTCTGTCTAAAGATCTGAGTGATTTCTCAGAACAGAAAAGATGAAATTATATTTAGTATTATTTTATTAATGCAGCACTTTGTAGTATCTTACTGTTCTGCTCCATACCAAGTTACATACAAACCCCTTGGTCTAAAGCTAAAGAACCTTCATAATAGTCCACAGAGTAAAAATGTGGCACTAAGCAGAAAAAACTTTGAAAAGGCAAGAAGTTAGAGCAGCTGCTTTTTCAAAAACTATGCAGTGAGATTGACTTTATCTGGGTGAACCTGATAGTTAAGCAAGATGGGAATTTGAGCATTAAAGAGCACGCATATAGGGTTTATTTAGTAAAGATGTTAACTGACACTAAAGCCTAGAAAGGTATTTTTATATTTTTAGCTCTGCTAAACGACCAGCAGGTCACAGAAGGTAAACTTAAGACTCCCACAGAAGAGGTTGACACTGATAAATGAAAATGAGGTTAAACAGAATCATTATAAAAATCCCTCTGGTAGAATTTCAGAAAAACAGAAGTTAAAGCCAGATGCTTCTCTTACCCAGCTCATCCAATTTAAGTCTACATAAGAATCCAAAAAGCTTGATTTGGAGTCTTCATAGAAAATGCTCAGGGTTTGGGGAGTGGCAGGAGGGTTGGTTAGCATTTGCCAACACTGGGACATTTTGTAGGAGGCCCCAAAATCACATAACTAAATTTATAGGAAGTCCCTGAAATCTGTTCTAGAGATAATAATTAAATAATATTCATCATCATGATATCACCATTGGGAAAATAACTCCCAAACTTTCAGTATCCTGGAAATAATTGTGACACATGATAAATAGAAAGTTTAGCCATATTCTCCAAAGAGTAACATAGCTTTCAGTCCAGTATATAAATGAAAACAGTGTGGAAACAATGATTAATAGAACAGAGTTAACATTATTACTCATTGTTCAAATGATATCTGAATATAAGAACACACTTAAAATTGGTATAGTCACTATGAAAAACAGTAAGGAAGTTACTCAAAAAATTAAAAATAGAACCACCATATGACACAAGGGTTTCCCAGGTGGCACTAGTGGTAAAAAAAAAAGCCGCCTGCCAATGCAGGAGATGTAAGAGACATAGGTTCGAACACTTTATTGGGAAGATCCCCAGGAGAAGGGCATGGCAACCCACTCTAGTATTCTTGCCTGGAGAATCCCATGGACAGAGGAGTCTGGCAGGCTAAAGTCCAGAAGGTTGCAAAGAGTTGGACATGACTGAAGCAAGTTAGCACACACCAAATGTCCCAGCAATTTCACTTGAGTATTTTTCCAAAGAAAACAAGAATACTAATTCAAAAAGATATATGCAACCCTATGTTCATTGAGCATTATTTACAACAGCCAAGATATGGAAGCAACCCAAGTACACATCAATAAACCAATGGATAAAGAAGATGCAGTATGTGTATTTCAATGGAAAATTGCTCAGCCATAAAAAGAGTGATATCTTGCCATTTGTGACAACATGAATCGACCTAGAGGGTACTATGCTAAGTGAAATGAGTCAAACAGAGGAAGACAAATAATACTTCACTTACATGTAGAATCTACAAAAAAAAAAAAAAAAAAAAACAAATGAACAAACATAACAAAACAGAAATAGACTCATAGATACAAAGAACAAACTATTGATTGCCATAGGGGTGAGGGATGGAAGAACACGTGAAGTAGGTGAGGGAGACTAAGAGGTACAAACTTCAAGTTATAAGGTGAATATCACCTCCCAGTGACATTTGTAATATACAAAATAGGGAACATAGTCAATAATATTGTAATAACTTTGTATAACGAGAGACAGTAACCAGACTTATCATGAGGATCATTCTTAAAAGTATAAAAATTTCAAATCCCTATGTTGTGTACCTGAAACTAAAATAATATTCTAAGTAAATTATACTTTTTAAAAAAAGAATAGGGATGCAGTGTACAGCTTGATGATTTTACCTGTAGTCAACTTACATGCAGAATCTAAAATATGATACAAATGAACTTATTCACAAAATGGAAACATACTCACAGATTTTGTAAACAAATTTATGGTTACCAAAGAGGAAAACTTGGCTGTGGGAGGGAGGTAAATTAGGAGTTTGGGATTAACAAAAATACACTAGTATATAAAATAGATAACCAACAGGGACTTGCTATATGATACAGGAAACTATACTCAATATTCTGTAGTAACCTATATGGGAAAAGAATCTGAAAATGAATGAATATATATAAATGTATAACTGAATCACTGTGAGGTACACCTGAAACTAACACATTATAAATCAACTGTGCTCCAATAAAGTTTTTTAAAAGGTAATACTGAGAAAATTAGCTTAACTGGGTATGAGGTATAGCTTCACACATAATTGCAGAATAAGTAGAGCCTCTGTCCTTACTTAGAGCCTAGCTGTTCTGCTTAGAGCTTTAAATTCCCAGCTCGAGATCAAAAGAATGAACCAGAATGTTTCCTTAGGTCATACAGCAAAATGGTTGATATTAACATTTCTAAAAACAAACCTAAAGTCCAATCCTGCAGGCAGCTAAATGATAATGTGTGTGGAATTCGCAGCCATATATCTTCTTACATTAAAGCTGAAGCATTGATTGGGAAAGAATAAGAATCATGAAAATGGGGATGAGAGCAACTGGGTTAATTCTAGAGAAGCTGGGGAGCTTGAATTCAAAATTCTGCTTTGCCACCTTTGCCAGTGGAAGCAGCCCATTCTTGTTTTCTAAAGAGGCTAGACTCTTCTCACCTAAAGAACCAGTAATGATCTTTCCAAGAGAGTTTTCTAGCAGGAAAATTTTAGTCTTCCTCTTCTTGTTACTCCTGATGTATAATTTTATTAAGCTCCAAGATGTTAGGCACAAAGGAAGAGGAAGCAGTACACACAATATTGTAAGACTTTGCCAATATTCATTAACTGAAAAATATGGGGAATGCTTATCATAATGCATTCTAAGGGGCTAGAATCATGGAGAAGGAAGACAATATTGGAAGAAGCCAAATTTATTGATACAAGAGGAATTACCAGAAAATTTGAATTTAAGGCATTAAACAAAGTAGTTTGGATTGGCTGATTTGATTGCTTGCCTAAGATTTAGAATCAAATATGGTTTGTGCTAACTGGAGCTGAAAAATCAGAACTAAGCTACTATATTTTAGTGAAAGATATCAAATATTTAAAGTAATCAGAAAGCTTTGGTGACTTTTTAATCACCCATCTTCTAATTATGTCTCTAGGAAAGGTCTGGAGGGTCTCTCTCTCATACAGGCTTTGAGAAGCACAGTAAGCACAGGGAACACAAGCATCCTTGAAGTCCTCTGGAGTCCAGGATTAACAGAGTCGGAAATGCTGCTATTAAAATAGATTCTCTGCATTCAATGTGGTATACAGGTGTTGAATTGGTGAATGTCTTTTCTCTATACTTCTTAGAAACTATCAAGAGTAGCTTGCTTTCAATTCTCCATCCCCATTATATTTAGATTTCAGGAACTTTGAAAACCTGTCTATCCCTTAGTATATAATGCTGATTAAAGCAATGCTATCACATTGATTGGACCCTCCTGGTAAGCAGGAAGTAGAAACCTTGGTATGTAACATGAGGATCAGAGAGTAGTAAATATTCCCCAGGAAAATTCAGGGGTGTGACAATTCAGTGAAATTTCTGGCAGTCCAATAGTCTCGGACACGTTGGTATAGCCTTCCATGGTGAGAAGTCCTCTTTAGCTACTAAGAAGGAGGCTAATTAGATCCTCTGTATCTCTTGGTGGTATTGTATATTTTATTGGAGTGTAATGTTCCAAATCATCTACTGAGAAACCAGAAGGGATTCACATTTTTTGTTTGTATTTGTTTTGTTTAATTTTATTTATTTATTTATGGTTATGCTGGGTCTTCGTCACTGCGTGGACTTTTCTCTAGTTGCAGCAAATGGAGGCTACTGTCTAGTTGTGGTGCACAGGCTTCCCATTGCAGTGATTTCTTTTGTTGTGGAGTGTGGGCTCTAGGACGTGCAAGCTTCAGTAGTTGTGGCTCCTGAACTCTAGAGCACAGGCTCAATAGTTGTGGTACATGGGCTTGGTTGCTCTGCAGCACTTGGGATCTTCCCAGATCAGGGACTGAATTCTCCTGCATTCAATGTCTCCTGCATTGGCAGATGGACTCTTAACCACGGAGCCAGCAGGGAAGCCCCCGGCTGCAAGTTGAAGTGGGTCCAGAGCAGAAGATAGCTCAGCAATAGTTCCAGGCTGCTGGGCAAATTGTTCTGCCACTTGGTCATACAAGCCAGCAGATCCATCTGTGTTTCAAATGTTTGTAGCAGATAGGAATGCTATATGGAGTCTTTGGCCAGACCCTGTAAGTGAAATACATCACAGACATTTCAGATTTTAGGGCAACCAGTCAATCCTAAAGGAAATCAACCCTGAATGTTCATTGGAAGGACTGTTGCTGAAGCTGAAGCTCCAATACTTTGGCCATCTGATGCAGAGTACTGACTCATTGGAAAGGACCCTGACACTGGGAAAGATTGAAAGCAACAGGAGAAGGGGGCAACAGAGGATGAGATGGTTAGATAACATCATTAACTCAATGAACATGAATTTGAGCAAACTCTGGGAGATAGTGAAGAACAAGGAAGCCTGGTGTGCTACAGTCCATGGGGTCACAAAGAGTCACTGAACAACAACAAATGTTGTCATCTGCAGATAACTATTTTCCTTAAAAAAAAATTTTTTTTACGACTTGCCAGTGAGGGTAAATAGAGACTTAATGCTTGATCATTCGCCCTTGGGTTGCCATATTTTCTAAGCTACCCATGCTGAATGGGGAGGTGTCTGATCCTTGAGTCAGGAAGTTGAATGTTCACAGAAACAATCCTCATCAGGGAAAAGTAGTATAAAGGAGAGGAGAATTAGATAGGTCCCAAAATACAAATAACGGCAAATGACTCAGATTCCTGTAACTCCTACTAGAGCCACATCTTCTTTATCTCAGCCTCATGGGAAGTTCACAGCAACCAAATGATGAAGAAAATATTCAGACGGTTTCTCACACTACACTGGAACCACCCACATGGAAGAGTTGTGGGACTGCAGCTCCATGCCATGGGTAACCCTGAAGTACAAGAGTGAAAGGAATTCTCCCAGTTGGCAGGATTTAGAATAGTACTTTTTATTTTTCATTTTGCCTGGAAAGAGAGATAGTCTAACCCATGTGTCTACATTGATTTATAGGCAATGGTAATGGTTTGGCTAGCTGTCAAAAATTTGGAAGAAACACAGTTAGAAAATTGATGGCAAGAAGGCCTGGGGATGAGATAGTGACCTCTCTGGATGAGCATGGAGTGTAAGGATATTTATGTTGATGTTCAGTCGCTGTGTCGTGTCTGCCTCTTTGTGATCACGTGGACTGTGGCCTGCTAGTCTCCTCTGTCTATGGGATTCTCCAGGCAAGAATACTGAGGTAGGGTTGCCATTTCCTCCTTCAAGGGATCTTCCTGACCCTGGGATCAAACCCATGTCTCCTGTATTGACAGGTGGGTTCCTTACCACTGAGCCACCAGGTAAGGCTAAAGGATATTTATATCATATGTAAAATCACGTGAATGAATAACTTCAGCAGAAGAGAAATTTAATGATCAAATGGAGCAGATAAATCACTCTGTAGATGTCAGTCAGACTCTCGAAAACCACTCCATCCTTGCCAATAAAGGGGTCATGACAGCAGGAATGGAGGTTATGTTTTCACTCAGTTTTATGAACTTTTAATCCCCAAAGCCAATATGTCTCTACTACTTTTGGGTTCCCAGCCTGCCAGTAGCAGCAACCAAGACTGATTCCCTGAAATAGCATAATTCCCTAGGAAATATGGCACCTGTGGAAAAGGAAGCATTTTGTTCTTGTTTAGACAGACACCTATTCTGAAAATGTATTTTCCTTCCCTGCATGCACTATTTTGACAGAAACACCATCCAAAGATTTACAAAAATCCTATTCATCACTGTGGTATTCCACACAGCATTGCTCCTGATCAAGGAACTCATTTTAAAGCAAACAAATTTCATCAATGGCTTATGCTAATAGAATCCGCAGAGTTGGCCTCATATTATAGTGCAATGGACTTTGGGAGACTCAGTTACAGTGCCAGCCAGGTGACAAAGCGTCACGGACATAGCTAATATCTTCCAGCATGAGGTAATGCTCTAAACGGTGATCAGTATATGGTGGTGATTTCCTTAGAGCAAGGATTCACAGGTCCAGAAACCATTAGGTAAAAATGAGAGTGTTTCCTCTCATTATTACCCCTAATGACCCTCCAGAAAAAGTTTTGCTTTTCATCACTACAACTTCGTAGTCTGACAGTTTAATAATCTTAGTTCTTAAGATATGAGTACTTCCACAAGGGGACACAACAATTGTTCCATTAAATTGGAAGCGGAGAGTGCCACCTGGCCATGTTGAAGTACTTATACAACTGAACCAAGAGGCAACACATGTTACAGCTCCATCTGGGGTTATTAATCCTATTTGTCAAGGACAATTGGGTGGAGGGTTTTTTTTTTTTTTTTTTTTTATACAATGGATTAGGTAAGGATTCAGGAGATTTTTAGTGTATGGATCAGTTTCAATCATTCAGAAAGCATACACTAATACACAGTTAGAAATGCAAAAGATTTAACAAGGATATTCCTTGAGAAAACTTAAGGAGAAAGCAAACAGAAATAGACAAGGAAAGCTTCAGACCATAATTCAGATCTGACATCTGTGAGGGGAGACTGGTAGATCAAGCCTCCTACTTTGAGTCAGCTTGAGAAAGTCCTGGTTAGCCCCATAGGGAAGTTTAGCCAAAGGTTTCCTATAGAGGAGTCCCCTATTTGGCCAGTCAGGCCCTCGCACCCCAGGATGCTCAGTTATGGGCTGGGAGCTCCCTGGAAGAGCAAGGCCTGAGTCTGAATGCTGACGCAGGTCTTGAAGGTGCTACAGCTGGAGGCTGTCAGCTCACTGCACTCCTTCTGGTGGGTCGTCTCTTGGAGCAGTTTCATCTCCATGACTGAAACAGCCCACCCAACACACTGTGCAGACACGTTTCTTCATATACATTCAAGAGAAGATCTTCTGTGGGTCTGGTGAGCTTCTCCCCTTGAGAGAAAATTTATTAGTGGGATGAACTCTAGCCCTTATCACTGAAGTTTGTCTTCGGTCTGAAGCTGGTACTCAATATCTTCTTTCCCCACCATTTAGTCTAAATTTTTTTCACCCTTACCCATCATCTTGATAGTTCTTATCAAGTAGTGTGACATATACCTTCTTCCTAAGAGTTCTGGTCCCCTGTTCACATATACTTTCAGGCATAGATTGCGTCCCTTTGTCCATTTATAATCCAAAAGTCAGGAGGTATCCAAGTGGACCAACAAAGTCTCATAATTATTCCTACCTGCCTGTACTGTATAATTGCAGTTCCCCTTCCTCTTTCTGATCAGAGTCAATTACCCCTGCTAAGATGTTAGCTACCCTTCTCTGCTTGTCCAAAAACACAAGGAATCCAAAGTGCTCAAATGGTAGCCATGGTTATAGCTCATGAGACCTTTGTTGTGTCTTTCAAAAACAGTAACCATCCTTTGGGGACCAGGACTTCTTACTCTGTAGAGACTAGAGTTGAGATGGAAGGCAGAAAACCTTCCAGCAGGTCATTGGAGTCAGTGCAGCCAATTCCGCTTCTATCCCTTGGTTTTTAGACCTGTGCATCCATATTATTCAACTCCTATGCCAACAGGAGGCAACTGGACCCCTAAAAACTTTATGATATATCAAGTTTCTTAATCTTCATTGTATTTATCTCCTATACTCTGGAGGGTATGTGCCTTATTAATGCATCCAGCAAGCTAGCCTCCTGCTCATTCTCTCCAATCAGCATGATGTCGTCAATGTAACAGATCAACGTGCTATTGTATAGGATGTTCATATGATCCACATCTCTGCCTGGGAGCAGTAGGAGCCTCCCACATGACTTCCACTGATACCATGGAAGGGGCAACCTCAATACCAACAAACAGGGGTGAAAGTCATTACTGTCCACTAGGCCTCCTCTGAGTATCCCAGCAGGGAAAGGAATGGATGCCTCTTTTTTGCTGGGTGTTGTGGAATCTATTTTACCCATGAAGTCTTCACTGACACCTTGGGGTGGGGAGTCTCATTCTCATTACTCCTGGAAATGAAAGTCCTCACGCCCTGCTGAGCCTTCTCTGACACTACCCCAGTCAGGGAACTGGAATGCCTCCTTATAGCATGACAGTAGCAGAGTTCTAGGCTTTTGCTGTTGTGAGAGGAAGGAGGATGAAACCATAGCTTTTTTCCTATGATGTTTAGTTGGAGTAGAACAGTTATTATCCACAAGTTTTCTGTCTTGCTGGCATACCTCTTTCCTGGTATTTTGACAACAGATTTTGTTGGAGTTATCATTATCTGTGCCCGTTAGCATTTCCAGGTCGCTGATTCTTTAAGTTTGGGATCCATAAGACAAATATAAAACCCAGAGAATTCACCACTATGTTATTCCTTGAGTACCAAGGTCTCTAGACATCTTTCTTTCCACTTTTGAGGGACTTCATATATTTATTTTATATATAAAGTTTAGGATTTTTCATTTGTACTTAGTGGGAGGAATAGCGGGGGGAAAGCACATAAACTTCATCTTCCTGGAAGGGGAAATCCAGCATGTGTCTTTTAAGTTTTAATTCTGATTGTAACACTCAGTGCATTAAACTCTCCAATTATCTGCCTTAATAGCTAGAGTAAAACCCAAAGTCCTGATAATACCTGACTAGGTGTTATTCTAGTAGATATCTGTTTGCCTGACATTATCCCCCTGACTCAGTCTCTGGTACCTAGAAGAGGCCTGGCCCCAAATAGGTAATCAATAAATACTTTTGAGTTAATGGATTGAGTAAGTGAGCTCTTTTTAATATTGAAGACAATCACTTGAGCAACCACATTCCCAGAGGAACAAGTCTTTCATATCTCTCCTCAGACCTGCATTCCCTGAATTATCCAAGAACCCCAGAGGCTTGCTTATCCCAAAGCGCCACTAGTAGAAAGAATTCTAAAAATATTCCCGCAAGATTTCTTTCCCTAACACCAGGGACTGCGAATATAATAAAATATTATGCTAATAATTACAACATGTTGCGTGTCAAAAGGGCTTTGCAATGAAATTAAGGTTACTAATTAGTTGACCTTAGGTTATTAATTAGTTGATTGACCTTAAAATACAGTGTTCTGGATAATCCAGCTGATAATATCTGTCCTTTAAAAGCAGAAGAGGAAGACAAAGTGGAAAGCACGAGAAAGACCTGACATGCCATTACTGGTACAAAGATAGAGGGGCCATGTGAGAAAGAGAGTGAATTAAAAAGTTGAAGGAGGCCCTCTGGTCAATTACTGGCAAGGAACCAGGAAATCGGTTCTATAGCTGAAAGGCACTGAATTCTGCCAACAACTCTAACGAGGTAGGAAGCAGATTCTTCCCCAGAGCGTCCAGATGAGAGCCCAGCCTGGTCAACACCTGGATTCCGGTCTCTGAGACCCTGAGCAGAGAATCCAGCCATGCCCTGCAAATAAATAGGTTCATTAGTACCATCTTTCCAGATTCCATATATATTCATTAATATATAATATTTGTTTTGGAGATACAGTCTTTAGAGAAGTAATCCAGTTAATCAAGAAGTAATCAAGACCTAAATTAAGGTCATTAGGTTGGGCCCCCAGGCAACATGACTGGTTTCCCTTATTGCAAAGGGGCAGGTCAGGCCTGCAGCCTTTAGTCCTTGGCTGTTATCCTGAGATCATTATCTCAAGACAGCACAAGACCAGGAGACTACAAGACCTTGAGGCCATTAGCCAACAGTAGGCCAGCAATGGTCCTCGGGGCGGAGAGTGCGGTGAGAGACGGATTGCTGCCTTCTCCCAGGGGCCCTTTGAGCCCTTTAGTCTTCACTTGGCAGGTAAGCTGTGGGGTCTGGGGGCATGCTGAGGGCTGTGTCCCATAGAACCATGGATGCCCATGCTCAGGCCTTGAATCAGTCGTAAACCTCTCTCCCATCCCCACCTCTGTGCCTTTAATGGTGGCGTTGGTCTCCAACAGTTGTGATCAGAGGGACTCAGCCCACTTTGGGTGGTCTGAGAAATTTGTATGGGTCCTGGGGGCCTGGTTCTCTCAGTGATGATGGCTGGGCAGGGTTTAGAGGCCTGGCCCTGAAGGCCCTGAAATTTGCCTCTTTAGCTGGGCCTTGGCACTGGCAGAAAGACTAAGACTGGGTGCTGGACAAACACTCCTGGGCATGAGTAAACCCCCTCCTCTCAGCCAGGACCTGGGCCTTGGAGGGTAAAATTCGAGCCTTGGGATCGTGCCCTTTCTTACTAGACCAGAGAATAACAGTAACATTGGTTTTGGTGGAGGTTTACAGGAACATCATGAAACCTTTCTTTACTCCAGACTCCAGCATTTTAATATCATTTGGCCTCACTTGCATTCAATAACAAAGTGAAGAAACATAGGGAGAAGATGGTCACTTACAAGTCAGGGTTCAGTTTAGTTCAGTCACTCAGTCGTGTCTGTATTCTGCGACCCCAAGGACTGCGGCACACCAGGCTTCCCTGTCTATCACCAACTTCCGGAGCTTGCTCAAACTCATGTCCATCTAGCTGGTGATGCCATCCAACCATCCCAGGGAGAGAGGCCTAGAACAGACCCTTCCCTCACAGCGCTCAGAAGGAATCAACCCACCTAACACCTTGATTCTGAACTTCTAGCCTCCAGAATGTTTAGACAGTAAAGGTATGCTATTTATGCCACCCAGTCTGTGGCACTTGGTTAAGGCAGTTCAAGCAAGCTAACACGGAGAAGGCAATGGCAGCGCACTCCAGTACTCTTGCCTGGAAAAATCCCATGGACGGAGGAGTCTGGTAGGCTACAGTCCATGGGGTCGCTAAGAGTTGGACACGACTGAGCGACTTCACTTTTACTTTTCACTTTCATGCATTGGAGAAGGAAATGGCAACCCACTCCAGTGTTCTTGCCTGGAGAATCCCAGGGACAGGGGAGCCTGGAGTTGGACATGACTGAAGTGACTTAGCAGTAGCAGCAGCAAGCTAACATAGTGGATAGGTACTCTCTACAAGCAACCACCAGTTGGGCTTCACTGGTGACTCAGATAGTAAAGAATCTGCCTACAGTGCAGGAAACTTGAGTTTGATCCCTGATTCAGGAAGATCCCCTGGAGGAGAGCATGGCAACCCACTCCAGTACTCTTGTCTAGAGAATTCCATGGACAGAGGAGGGCTACATGGAGGGTTACCGTCCATGGGGTTGCAGAGTCAGACATGACTGAGCAATTAACACCTTCACCCTCTCTACAAATTACACCTTTCCTTGAATCTTATAAGCAGCAGCTATACATATTTACTTTACCTGCCTGGACCCCTGAAGAGACTTGCATTTGTTGGCCCTAGCAGTGAACTTGGATGAACAATTCAGACCTATCCTTCCCTTTGATGAGCACCCCATGATCTCTTCATTCTAGCTTGCCCTGGACTTTCTCAGTTTTATCACTAACCATCCTGTGTCCTGAGCACCTCTCAGTCCCAGGCAAACTGAAATGGCTAGTCTATGTTCTTTCCTGCCAGAAAATCTTAATTAGAATTATACCAATCAATCAGAGAAGCTCTAAGAATGTTGAACACCCCAAATGCAGGGTTGACATCTTGATCTCCTTGCTCCCAGGGGACACATGGGCTCCTAACCAAATTTTCCAGCCTCCTCTTTAATGTTCTCTTCTCTGAAATCACAGTAATAGAAAAGAGAGACTACTTTAAGCTGCTTTATCACATGTTCCCAGAGCAATGTGTAGCGCCTTGTGTTAAATCAATGCAAACAAGGCAGACTGCTGAAATTATTCTTTTAGAGCAAGTAAATGTGGCTCCAAGTCAGCTTACTACCTCCAATTAAGTCAATGTGTTGCTGGCAATTTGAAATGGAATCTTTCTCACAAAGAAAATTTTAAAGTTCTACTACCATTCCCCACCACTATGTTGAGAACTCTGAGAGCAGAGACTGTGACATATTCATTCCTTTGGCTCTGTAAGGCCCAGAACCATTTCTGGCAAATGTCAGTAAGGTTTTATGGAATGAGTCCAAGCATGAAATAACTAGGGCCTAGACAGGGGATTTGGGAATAGAACACAAAGGAATTAGTGGATTAAATTAAATTAGCAGGAAAGTGTTGTGACAGGGGCACAAAAGCCGAATAAAAGCCCAAAGTTTTAGATTTCGGGAACAAGCAGGCAGCAGGGGAACCATGGACAAGAAGGGTGAGAGCTCTTCTTCAACTGAATTTAAGGTTGAAAACTAAATTTTCCTAGAGGATGGTAAGAGAAATTTCAGAAATAGAGAAGTCAGAGAGATGTAATGCAGTTTGAGAGGTGCCTATGAATAGAAGATAGATATATATTTGAAACATAAGGAGCTCTTAGAGGCACTTAGGATCCCAAGGAAATAGTTAGTCCTCCAGAAAGGATCATAATCAAATTAAAGGGGATTATGCAAAAGGAGCCAACAAAGAAGAAACTTAAAGAGATAAATGGAGAAACAAGAAAAAGGTTATTGTGTCAAACTAGGCAGTGTACAGTATTGTCAAATATGGAGAAAGGAGGATAAGAATAGACACTGATATAGGTATCTCTAGTCACTTTTGTAAAGTAATTAGCCTCCAACTAATAAAAATAAATGAAAAAATTAAAATAAAATAAAAATAATTTAAATGTTTTCTATAAAATGGAAACAGTGGAAATCCCAATAAAGAACCACAGAATTTGAATAAAGTAGGAAGTGACTGCAGGAATATTTTGTTTGATCAAGATGAAATGGACAAATAAAGTATTGGATTGGCCAGAAAGTTCATTCAGGCTTTTCTGTACAATGTTATGGAAAAAAACCCAACTGAACTATTTGGCCAAACCAATAAAAGCATACAATTTGGGTACATAAGGGACAGAAGCCATACCTCCACGTATTTGCATACAGCAGGACAGGAAGTGATGGAGGATAGATACAACAACAAAAGAGAAAGCAGGAAGCGCAAGCAAAGGGACAAAGTTGAGGACCAGCGGGTGCGTGAATAATAGGTATGTCCCTGGAGAACCGCGGGCTTATTGTTATGGTATTGGGAGATGGGAGAGAGTGAAAAAAGATTAGGAGCCACAGTCAATGATGTCTGCCCACAAGGCCACCTCAGAAATAGAAAGAAAGCTGAAGATGGTAGAATATTATGTATTCCTTCACCTTGAATGGCCTTGTCATTCTTACAAGCTTTTGTTTTAACTGTATTCTGAGTATGCAGTATTGCACTAGATCACAGTCATACATTTTGGATTACTGAATATTTAACAATAAATATCATGACTTTGGGACTAAATTATGCTGTGTACTCAGTAATCTCAATTATGAAACATGATTTTCCAGACTATAGCAATTTTCCAGTTCAATAGCAAGCTACATTCACATTAACAAAGTCTTAAAAGCCTACACATATAAATCCCAAATTTAAATATCATTGATACCATGCAATCTCAGGTTTGGAAGAAATGGAAAGATTTAAGAAGTGCTCCTTTCTCTTGCTAGTTGACACTCTGAGGTTAAGTAAAGTTATAGAGACTTCCAACTGAAGGGAAGCTTTTCTTTCTTGAACATTTTTCTTCCACTTTGTCATTCCTACTTTCAATCTAAAAACTCAAGATAGCCTTGACATAGCTTGTTTATTATTTTCACTTATTTTCCTCGTCTTAAGAATTCTAAGAGAGAGGAGGCAAGGAGGAGTACTCTTCAAACTTGTACACTAATGCTGCTTTCATTGAGTAACTTTCAGTTAACTGGCATCTGAGCCCCAGTCCTATACACATCTGGAAAAAAATCAAAATTTCAAATAAATGCCCAGTAAGCATGCTCAGTAAATGATGTCCAGGTGTTTATTATCAAGATTTTGTTTTCACACAAATTAGGTTTCTGGTTTACTATTAGAAGAGAGGAGACATAAATATAACAAGTTATTAGAAAGTAGAATATTTCTAATAAAATGAATATTGCCTTGTTCCTGTTATTGATGATCTCTCTCCTTTTGTTGGTACTGAATGGCAACTATTAAATGATTTTTTTATACTAATTCTTTGCTAAGCTCTCTGAGGTTGCAAGGAAAAGACAAACCAAATTAGATATTAGGTTATTATAAGATACCCTAGAAAATAAAAAAGCATGGAAACCCATCACAGCAGCTATATTTATTCAGAAGTGCATCGTGACCACTGACGTCCATGAAGAACCAGAACAAAGGCCCATTTTCATTCAGGATATTTCAGACTGAGGCCTAGAAACCCACCTCTTATTGAGGCAGCCTCCCATTAATGAGGTTATCCAATATGGAACACCCCAATTGGGCTGAATTTTGTACCAAGCTATCTCAGTAGCAGATGGCATACCGTATGTCCATACCATATAAATTTACTTTATGCAGGGCATCTATCCGTGGCTGAATCCCTGGGTGCTGTATCTATTTAATTTTATGCAGCTGGCATTAACCATGGTCTCTTAAACAGAAACTCATTTCCTTAGAGAAGGTCTGAAAGCTATACTTACCCACCATTCCTCTCTGGTTTTATTGCTTCTGGAGGTAGGTGCTATCCATTTAACAAAACATCAGTTCTCAAATATGAATATGTAAGATTAACCTGTAGTGTTTATTTAAAACATGGATGTCAATCCACAGTGCCTGGATGTTTTTATTGAATAGATCTAGAGGGAAACAAGGATGTCCATTTTTAAAAAGCACCTCCTGTGCTTTGATGAAGCTGATGAAGATAGTAGAGGGCCATACTTTGAGGAATTCCTAATAGAGAAGACTCAGGAATTGATGTTTTCTTGGTGTGCTTTGCTTTGTCCAGAATTCAATTGAAGTTATTGAGAATTTAATTTGGTCATATAATCTTGCCCTAAGATTCTTTAAACACTTCAGAATAGGAATCAGAAACACTTTAGATACCCATAGAAAGAGAAGAGAGAAATAAAGGGGGGGAACGGGTGTTAGATGTTACCTATCACATCAAGATTAGAAAAAAATTACATATCAGAAATGATTCTGTGCAAAGTGGCCATGATTCACCATCATAAGCACTTCTACACTGTTAGACGCTGTTAGAACTGGGGCCGTTAGAAGACTCCATCCAGCTGGACTTGGAAACTTGATGAGATCGTAGCCCAGTGACAGATGGTAGCAGGGAAAATAATGCAAAGCACAACTAAATGACAGCTGGAAATGAGGGTTCATACTGGGAGGTAACACACCATGATCTTTAACTAACTAATGAGAAATTAAGTTCATTTAACTAAACTTGTCTAAGCCTTGAGTATTAGGTTGTGTCACGTGTTAGGGAAAAAAAAAAAAAAAACTTTGCCTAACAAGACTAGATCATTTCTTTTATAAAGAACTTAAACATAATGATTTGTCTTCTTATGTGTATGGTTAGATATTTTCATTACCAAGCTTTCCTTGCAATACTTTTTAATCGATTATTTCTGTTTAATAGGTAAGTGTTTATAAAATATCAGCAGAAAATTTTGCTGCTAGGTAGTCATATAAAACTTATGAATCATTTGTCAGGAAGCAGTAGAGGTGATCTCTCCTCTACATGTAACTCAACCTAGAAGATTAAATGGGTAATACTCCTAAAAGATTATGGAAGGTTGAATTAAAACTGGGTGATTCAGCATATAGGATTTGGAGAAGCAATGTTTGTCAGCAAGAATAGGAAGATGGGCACTGGAAAAAAGATCAGAAAGGCTAAGAATGAAAGAAACTAGAGTCGATTAAGAGCTAAGCACAGGAGCCCAGTAACAGAGAGGTTGAGAGCATAGATTTTTTTTTTCTCTCTTGCCCCCACCCTCCCAGGTTTTTAATCCTAACTCTTCCCTGTCTCTAAAGCAGGGATAATAACAGTATCTGTTTCACAGGACCGCTGCAAATAGTCAATGAGCCAACATGGGTGAAGAATTTAAGCCAGAGCCTGACACATAGTAAGTTTCAAGTAGCTCTTGGCTATTATTAACAGGAGATTCCTGCTACTCTAAGACAGGGGGTTTAAATAATAAAACCTTCCCCATAGGCAAGCCAAATCCCTGCTTCTCTTTCAATTTAAACTCATATTCTCTTATTCTGTCATTTATGGCAATAGGGATTAGCCGGACACCTTCCTCTGCATGATGATCCTTCACACTCTGAATAGTTTCATGCAATCGGAAACATTTGTGGATGTAGAGCTCTTCAGGGGAAAATGTGTCCCAATCTAATTTCACAAAGTAATGTCAGGAAGGAAACAATCAATGAAGTTACTCCAAATCAAAGTGGTTTAGGGAAACTCTTTTAATCCATCTTTAGGCCAGTGAAGCATAGAGACTCACTGATGTACAAGAGATGTATAAGAAAGGTGTTCTTACATCTATGTTTCTTACTATATATTGAGGTAAAATGAAAGGTTGAGGAAAGGTCTAATGTACTAAATCAGAGTAATTTACAGTCTGCTTCTGTATTAGGCTATGAGAATATTAGTTTTGAACCCTGGGTTTTATAATCCATGGTTTTACTTTAGTCTAATCTTGGTTTTAGTTTCCTATTTTAAATAACAACTTAAAGGCAGAGGACAATACTTACACATATTTAGAGTCTCACAAACCCAGCAAATCTTTTACCCATTTTAAGTGTTCACTAAACATTAGTGCTTAATGAATCCATAGAGGTCAAGTCAGAAATTTAGGAACTAACTTATGATTTCTGAGCTGTTTATTGAAAATAATGGCAGCTGGTGAACATCACATAGTGGTGTACATTCCATATATACGCTGTTTATTCAAACAGTGCAGACATATAGTAATTACAATGGAAACCACATTGTCTTTAATGAGCCCTGAGGGTGCTCATGGGCCAGTTGGGGGATCTGTGGGTGAGGCATTCCGGGGCCTCGTGTGTGGGGTTCTTGGTGGGGTCAGTAGGACCCAAGTCTCCTTATTGCCCTCTGAGAGACCTCTCTCCTCTTCTCCCTCCCTCTTTTGCTCCCTCCTGTCCTGCAGGTTCTGACTCTGTGCTCTATAAAACTTGTGTCTCATGCATCTACATTCCCCCATTGGAGAAATCACAGGTCAGGAAGTTCCCACCTGGCCCTAATCTGTGCCATTTTTGGCAGGGTTTGGCATGGGGTCTAGGAAGTGACCCAGGTAAATTTCCTCTTAACCTCTATAATGCTTCCAGACTTACGTTGTTGTTTTCCAGTGGTGTGCCGAACTTCTCCACTGGAAACCTAGAAAACAAAAACTCTCTCATCCACCAGTGACTGGTCCAACACACTGTTCTCCAGAAACTCCCAAACTGCAGTAAAGAGGGGCTGGAGCCAGTTCGCAGGCCACTGCTGGACTGCATAGACAAAGGCACTTTGGTCTGGGGATTGAATCCAAGTTGCGGTTGTTGAGGGCGAGGGATCTAAGGAGAGTCTTAGCCAGCCACACTGCTGACATCATCCTCAAACATATACTTAACTCATGCAGGTTCTGTCCTAATGGAGCAATATGCTTTGTTCCCTATGTTATATCATCAAGTCACCCGTCTCCATGGAATCAATACCAGCCTCAGGACTTCCCTGACTTCATTCTCATTGAGTTCTGAGGTTGTTTCACAGATTACTCAAATCCCTGTAAGAAATAAATCAGAGCCTTTAGCACTATAGACCCAGAATTCTTCCTTTCAGATAGCATCAGGATATGTTTTACATATTAAACATTAATATATACAATTCTTCTGTTGTTTCCTATAAGAAAAAATTGAAAGACATGTAACAAAAGAGAACTAGAATGCTTCAGGGTGATTTTCCCCTAAGAAGTCTAGAAAGTTAAAAAAAAATTTTTTTATCATTCATGTCATCTCTCCCATATGTACTTGGGAAATGGTAAAAAAGCTGCAAATTACTGGAGATCATGTGATATGAATCTAAATATTAGAATCTAATGACTACAAACCATGTGAATTACAACTGTGCAATAATCTTCCAGTAATTGCAAGAGCTTAAGTGTTTCCCTTGCATGTTGAATTCTTTCAACTGTAAGTTTAATCTGTTATTTTGTGTTCTACAGAATTTTACTTTGCTTTTATTTATGTTTGTTTTCATCTTCTATGTGTACGGCTTAGGCAGTTCCTTACTGAATTGTTATCTGCAGGTAAGGTTGGTGACTAACTGCTGATGATATTTGAACTCTAAAGAATATACAAGTGCCCCAAATATTCCTTAATTACATGAACTTTCTACTCTATTAAAATTAAAACATTTCATATCCATTAATCTCCTATTAAAGTTCAAATATGATGGCTTGGAATAAATGATGTTTTAAGTTGTTATCACTCAGTCACTACCACATCTTGTAATCAACTTAGTAAATATGCGTAGTTCACTGAATCTTAAGTAGGTAAGTTTTATAATTTATTCAATTCATCTTTTCATGAATTTATTATTTTTAGTGCTATTTATTTAGAAAACTGTGTTTTAGCTTTTGACCAAATTAAAGCAGACTTATATGCAATTTCTGATAGGTTAATGAACACTTATTTCAGTTATAGACTTTTTTAAAAAATAGGAGGTTGAGAGGAGGAGGCAGAAAAATTAACTTAAACTTCAATGGTACTTACAAAATAAATGTAATATGAACTTAAATTGATAGGTCCAAGAATCAAACACTAAAACCTAAAATGGAAATTTAATAAACTCTTTTCAACTGTTAAATTACTCAAGTAAAGAACAACTCTATAGAAAGGAAGCAATGCATGCACACAGGACCAACAAATGTTAAAAATTTTCCACTAAGTTTTTAAAAAGAAAATGTACTTTAAAACAGCAATGTGAAGTTTCTACCTCAATTTGTCATATTTTAAAAGTTGAAACAACAATTTCACTGAAAAAAAAAAAAAAAAAAAAAACAGGTATTCCCTGACATTGATGGAGGGAATGTTAATTGATGTAGCCTTCTTGGCAATTGGATAATAGATACGTACACAAACTTACTGGCAATTCAAAGATACATGCCAAATAACTTGAAATACATGTTTATTAAGTCAGAAATACCTCTCTTAAAAAAGCTGTTCTGAGGAAATAATTAATGTATCTACAAAAATGTAGCATGTTAAAGTCTGTAAATGTCCAATAATCTGGGTGAAGTAACTATGTCATAAATTATTGGATAGCCTTTTAAAGGCTCAGATGGTAAAGAATCTGCCTGCAGTGCTTGATACCGAGGTCCGATCCCTGGGTTGGGAAGATCCCTTAGAGACAGAAATGGCAACTCACTCCGGTATTCCTGCCTGGAGAATTCCATGGACAGAGGAGCCTGGTGGGCTACAGTCCATGGGGTCACAAAGGATCAGACACAACTGTGACTAACACTTTCACTTTCAGCCTTTTAAAATGATGTTTACATATTTGCTGATGAAACGTATTTGTTGGCATGTAAAATTATTTAAAATTATTGCTAATGTGAAAAAATCATTTTTAAAAGAAATGTAAGTATGCATATAAATATAAATAGATGTAATTTGGGGAATACATACCTGTGTGGTGGAAATTTGTGTAACATCTATTTTTTTTACTTTGGTTCATCTATATTTATAATTTTGTTCAGTGAACATGTACTTAAAATTTTTTTAAGTAATCTAATAATTATTATATACAAATGGAATATACCTTAAATATATCATCCCCCCAAAAAAAATCTCAAATTGTGATCCTTTTTAATGAAAGAAAATTTTTAAATATATTAGAAACTCTTTAAGCCATACACTCAGAGTAGTGTCCTCATCTCTGACAATTATTCCTCTTCACCCAGGTGGTAGAGCCCCACAGCTGCACTTATAATGGCTAAAGCTGGTGGTACCAACGGTGGACATTTGTGCAAACAAAGCCACTCAGGGTTTCCTCCTCTTCTGGAAACTGGAATTCATATTGACCCCAAAGCAAGGGTGTGATATAGAAAGGCAGAGAAAATAAATTTACTGAGAGAGAAAGAAGATGAAGAAAGAGTAGAGAAGATGGGAGCCCATAGAGTACCAGAAAGAAAAAAATGACTAATCTTAGTTTCAGGCTGTTTTCTAAAGCTGATCAGGCCTGATTGTACTTCCTGTCCCAGTATTCCAGGAAAAAAAACTATATTCCACTATAGTCTATTTTGTTCTTCACCTAGTTTAAGTGAGTTTTTGTTACTTCCAAAGAAAAACCATAGGTTAAGGAATGGCCTATCAGTTAAGAAAATAGGAATCACACCAACTATTTTAACAAGAGAATGTACCAGAAGGAATTGACTTAAGAGATAGTGGAGAGCTGAAAGACGCATGAAGGAACACTGGAGTATAGTAGAGGAAGCTACCACCCCTAGAGCTGAGATGACAGAAAGAAGAGAGTGGGAATCCTAGAAAAACTAGTAGTTTGAGGACAGACTCCTGGCTGGGGCTTGTAACTCACAATCCTAGAGGATAGATGTCAAGGAGCTGAGATTCAGATATACAAGGATAGGATGCCAGCCAGCTGGTGCTGGTCTCCTGGGGAAGGCAAAATGTAGCAGACTGCTTAAATTTGGGGAGATATAGAAACTAGAACCAACTGCTGCTGTACCTACTGCCAAGGTGAAAAATCATTGCTCAGGTGATGTTGACAGTCACAAGAAGCAAGACAGGAAGGAACATGTCCCCTTTTTCTGCTCCAGTCTACAAAGACAAGGAGACAATTGTCAAAACAGAGAAGTGATTTGCAGAGTCCCGGCCCTAGCAAGACAAGGCAGAGTATAAAAGTCTGTTTAAAACAGAAACAAGATGACTTAATAATAAGTAACTATGGTAAAAGTACATTTTATTTTGCTTCTTAATTTTATGTTGATGCCAAGTACACAGTCTAAAAATACTTTCAAAATGAATGAATAACTGTAGCGAAATCATAGGAACTGCTCAATAGATAAATGAAAAAATTCAGGGAAAATTTGCTATTTTGGCAGCCTGTGTCCTACTAAAAGTCTTTTAATTAGCTTTGTTTAGCCCTGGATATAATCAAGTCTGTGCATTTAGAAGCAATTTAGTATGTTTCAGTTGAATAAAAATGAAAAAATAAGTTGATAACTTTTTTGTTCACATTGAATTCCAGTAGTACCAAAATGAGTGTAAGACCAGAAAGTCAAAAATTAAATGGTAACTCTTGTGGCTCAGCTGGTAAAGAATCTGCCTGCAATGCAGGAGACCTGGGTTCAGTCCCTGGGTTGGGAAGATCTCCTGGAGAAGGGAAAGGCTACCCACTCCAGTATTCTGGCCTAGAGAATTCCATGGACTATACAGTCCTTGGGGTCGCAAAGAGTCGGACACGACTGAGCAGCTTTCACTTCACTTCATGTGAGATGATGGATGTATTAATGATGGATATGATGTTAATTGCTTTGATTATGGTAATCATTTCACAGTGTATGCATATATCAAAACATCCATTGTATTCCTTAAATATATAAAATTGTTTGTAAAAAATATTAAAAACTAAATACTCCTAAATCTATTGAAGAAATTGAATCAATTACTTTAATAAAACAAAGAAAATCACATTCTTCAAAAACTTCACTAGTGAAAATTCCCAAGTATTTAGGCAAGAAATAATATCAATTTTAGATAAACTCTTTAAAAGAGCAGAAGAGTAAATATTTTCCATATATTTTATACCAACATAGATATTACAAAAAAGTGAAATTATAGACCACTCTCTTGCAAATGTAGATGAAAAAAATCCTTTTAAAAGTTGTTAAATCAAATATAGGCTTATATAAGAAGAATAATGCATCACAACTAACTGGGGTTTATCCCAGGAATGCATTAAAAATTAATTAATGCATTTTCTACCTTAACAGGATGAAGGAGAAAAAAAATGATAATTTTAAGAGATGTGAAAAAGGTATTTGATAAAGTTCAACACCTACTCGTGATTTTTAAAAAATCTTAGCATACTGAGACTAGAAAGAAATGTTCTTAAACTTATAATGATTGTCTATGAAAACCCCATAACTAATATTGCAAATTTATTGGAAATATTGTAAATATTGCAAAAAATATTAGCAAAAGTAAATGCTTCACTCTGAAGTCAGGGATAAGATTCAAATGCCTATTCTCACCACTCTTATTCAGCACTGTACTAGAGGTCCTGGCATGTGTAATAAGACAAGTAAAAGAAATAAAAGATACAAAGATCAAAAAAGAGGAAGCAAAATTGTTTATTTGCACATGACACATGTGTGTATACTTTTTAATCCAGATAAAATATATACAAAATCTATTAGAATTAATAAATGAAAGTTTGGCAAACTTTCAGGATTAACAAGGTTAATAAACAAATATCAATTTTATCTTTTGTGCTGGCAATGAATCAGTAGAAAGTAAAACATTAAATCAACATCATTTATAACAACATCAAATACCTAAAAGTAAATCTAACAGAAACTGTGAAAGACCTCTATGATGAAAATTTTAAAACTTTATTAAGAAAAAATTAATTAAGCATGGCATTCACCATATTTATAGTTTGGGAGACAATATTTTTAGGATGTCAGTCCTCCACGAATCAACCATGATTTTGAGGCAATAACATCCAAAAGTGCAGAAAGGTGTGTGAGTGTTTGTCAGGGTGTATACTGGCACGGTGTTTCTAAGAGTCACATAAAAACTCAAAGAAACTTGAATGGACAAGACAAACTTGAAGCAAATGAAATCGGAGGACTTTGATTATAATATTTCAAGATTTATTATCATGCCACAATAATTAAAAATGTGGCATTATACAAGGGAAAACAAACGGAACAAGGGAATCAAATAGCCATGGCACCACAGCAATTCAGTGGGAAATGAATAGTTTTTCAAAAAATTATTCTGAATAATTGGATATCTATATAAATTTTTAAAAAGACCTTAACTCCCTGCTTCATAAACTATACAAAAATTAACTAGATATATCAAAGGCAAATGTGAAAGGTAAATAAATAAAGCAGATAGAAAAAATAGTGGACAGTATCTTTAGTGTTTTGGGGATATGAGCAGCAGCAATCAAAAAATGGATTTGTTGGACTGCGTTAAAATTAAGAACTTGTAATCATCAAAAGATACCATTATATGCTATGAAAGTGTTACTGGTGAATGATATTTTCAGTTTGTCTAACTGTCAAGGGCTTGTATCTAAGATATTTAGGAACTCAAATATTTAGGAACTCAGAAAAAAAATTAGGGTTAGGGTTAGGGTTAGGTTAGGGTTATCTGTATAAAGACAGATAACCCAAGAGAAAATCAAGCCATAAACTAAAACAGGCATTACAAAAACAGGAAATTGAAATGACTAATAAATGTATAAAAATATGTTCAATTTTATTTCACTGCCACCTCCATGAAAATGTCAACATGGAAAGAACAGACAAAGATGACAAGGATGTGGAACAATTGTAACTGTCATACAATGCAGTAGTGATGTTATCACTTGGAAAAACTGTTTGGCAATACCTATTAATGTGAAATTTACACACACATTATCAAGCTACTATTCCTTGATATGCAGCCGTCATGTCATGAATGTTAATATGAAGAACATATATAAGAATTATTCATAGCAGTGCTGTTTTAATAGCCCTAAATTGGACAAATATAAATGTCTACTTGCAATAAAATTGATAAGTAAATTGTGGTATTATTTTTTTAAAGGAATACTACAGAACAATGACAATGATCAAATTACAATTTCATGCAACAGTCTAAATATATTGCTATATTGTTAAAATATATGCTAAGAATCCATTCATAAAAAGTCAAAAAGAAAAACAAGACAAAACTAACCAGTTCTTTTAAGTTGGCACATTGATCGCCCTTGTAATGGGAAGAGGGGCTTGATGGGGCATAAAGAGGCCTCCTGAGACCCTGGTAAACTGCAGAGTATGTGAGTGTGTTCAGTTTGTGAAAACACGATAAGCTACTCTTAATAGCTTAAGAGGTGCTGATTTGTGTATTTTTAAAATATGTTATAATCCAATCATATTTGCATTAGCAAACCTGAATGAAAGTACTAAGCAGTTAATTAAAGAGAAATGAGGAATAATGAGATAACTGGAAGACAGATCCAAAGAAACTTGATAAAATCAGAAGAAGAATAGAAGCAATTAAAAGATGCAGAAAGTAAAATGACATGTGCTAATGTACAGAAAATGGGGGCTTCCCTGGTAGCTCAGCTGGTAAAGAATCTGCCTGCAATGCCAGAGACCCAAGTCTAATCCCTGGATCAGGAAGACTCCCTGGAGAAGGGAATGGCTACTCCATTATTCTTGCCTGGAGAATCCCATGGACAGAGGTGCCTTGGAGGCCTACAGTCCATGGTGTTGCAAAGCACTGGACATGACTGAATGACTAACACACACACACGATGTATATAAAGTAGTATTCCAGAAGGATACAACAGAGAGATTCAGGGAGAACTCATATTGGAAAAGGTAACAGTTCATCATTTACTAAGGCTGATGAAAAATTAGAATGTTCAGTTTGAAGAACCACAAGAAATCCAAATGAGGATAAACAAAAACCAACACACACTTCAAATGTAATGAAATGCAAAACACCAACAGACACCTATGCACATACTCTCAAAATTTAAGCAGCAAGAGATAGAAAAATTATCTTAAAAAGGAATGACAAATGACAATTACCCTGGAAGCCAGAAAACTGTGGAAAAATATCTTCAATCTAGGCATGTATACCACATGCCTGTACCTTAGAAGAAAGTAAATCTGGGAATGTGAATGTACTTGCTTCTTGGGAAGGCTTAATTTACAATGTAGAAAATGACCAAAAAGTAAGAAGAATGTCCAGAGATGTTGGACAGCTCCATCTGATGAATATCCTCTAAATCTCATCCGTTGATTGCCCACCCTCAGTGTGCTAGACATCCAAATATCCATTCTGTCACCCCAGTAGAAGAATGCTGCTTCAACAAAAGCAAACCAAAATAAAATATGCTCATTTCCTCCCTAAACAGGTTCAGAAAAAGCCTCCCCCTAAAGTGCCACTTTGGCATGTGCAATCATGATTGCCATGAGCTAAAGGCAATCAAGACCCTGTGGGCTCAAGTGAAACTTGCGTTTCTCCCATAACTACCTAGAAGAATTAAAATTGGAGAGTCTTTCACAGAATGAGAATTATTACCAGAGACAAATTTTATCTGAATGACCTACCTGTATTTCAGGGCAAACATCAAATTATTATGCATTTGATCTTCTTTTTATTGTCCTGTGAATTGCCTTCCTCCTCTTTGAAACCCCAGGCCCTTTCCCCATTCCTTGGTTCAGGATGGCATACCTACTTCATTTTATGCTTCTGTCTTGACATAATTTTTTTTTCCCAGTTAATCTGTCTCATGCCAATTGATTATTAGACCAGCTGAAAGAACCTTGTAAGGACAGAGGAAAATTCTTTCTCCCACACTTCCTAAAAAGGCACAATACATAAATTTCATTAGTTATTGCCTCCAACTCCAATTTCTGATTCCTAGGTCACATGCTCTCCTCCTTGGGATTACTCACAATGATGATTTTGTTGTTTTTTAAATTAAGATATGATTAACATATAACATTATATTAGTTTCAGGCATACAACATAATAATTTGATATTTGTATATATTGCATTAATGAACAACACAATAAGTCTAGTGGGTATCCATCACCATGCAGTTATGGTGCTATTTTGATGTTTTATAATTTATCAACTAAATTCTAAAAATAATCACCAGCCGCAAACCCTATATAAAATACTAGATGAAATGGGGGAAATAAAACTTGATTAATACTTTAAGTACCATTTTCATTTCTACAAATAATCACTAGACCTTAGTTGGTGTACATGACTTCCTTCCACAGTATTCAATCAGTATTGATTTTGTACTTAGCCACCAGCTCAGCTCATTAAGACTTTCTGACTAACAAAGAGAACCAGCTTCATTCATTACAGAAGTGAACAACTGATGATCCTGCCCAGGTGAAAATGCTATAATGTTCCATTAATTCTAGTGAACACGATAGCACAGGAGGACACTAGGGGATCCCAAGTTTCCATCTGTGCTCCTTCCAGTCCTTATTGTTTACTTTGTACAAAATGCTCTGCAAAATACCTTCTGCTGCTTTTCAGTATCTTGAAAATACCATTTGTTTGGCACTACAGCTGAGAATCTTTGGGAAACTTGAGGCCAAAAATACATATACACACTCAAAATTATCTTTAGAACAGCATAAACAATATGCCTTCTCCATCTATGTACTGCTGTTTTTAAAATGTGTAGATGCTCTGCTGATTAATAAAATATAGCTTATTTCATTATTTCACTCATTTAACTTTTGTTAAGGGGATTCAGTCCATCTCATCACGTGAATGATGACCTCAGGAACGATTGCTCTCTTACCAGAAGAAAGGTGATACCTTTTGAGGAAAAAGCAGAAAATAGTCATCCTACTATTTTCAAAATCTGTATAAGAACGGAAAAATGGGAATGAAGATTTAAGTTTTGTAAAGCTGCCAATTATTATCTCTTCTACTTGAAATTCTATATGCAAATTCGAAAAAGAAAATGACCACCGTGATATAATAAAGTGTGAGGAATCTTAGCTTTGGTCTTAGCAATATCACAACAGAATTATTTAGTACCTATGTAAACAAGTTTTCTCGTTCTAAAAATGGAGGGGAAGGTCAAGGAGAGAAAGAACTGAATAAGCTAAGATCTACAGTATCAAAAACTCTATCACTATCAAAATTCTATGCTTCTTGATCTTTCAAGATTTTTAATTACAAAAACTCATTTTCCTTTTTCTTTTTAATAAATGGATATTTTTAATATGGCAGGCTTCCCAATTATTAGTCACATGTATGCCATGGGAATAATTTTATTGTCTGGTATTAGGGTTTGAGTAAAATCAGAGCTGTATTATCTAATGAAAAATGTATAAGGAAAATTTTTTATGGAAGTCTAGATTCGTATTTTGATGGGATTATTCCTCTGACCTGACTAACACATGACTTGGATGCTTTTACAAGAAAAGGATGATGTGTTAGGAACAGACTAGAGCTCATTATGAAAACATGTTGCACTAACAGAAAGTATAGTAATCATGCATTAGAGTCCAGGAGAATAGGATCAAGCAAATGATAATTGTCATTTTCTCAGTGAACTCTAGAAAGGATGCTTTAGAGCCCTGGATAGAAAGATAATAATAATTACCCTTTATTAAACATATGCTATGTGACAGCTATTTTGTATGTTCTCTGTAACACTGTATTATAAACCATATGGCAATATTGTATGTAGTGACCACCAGCTAAAATTTATGTATGAGGAAATGATGCTATTAGGGCTCAAATAGATAAATAACACAACTCACAAATCAGGTAATTGGCAGACATGGATCCATTCTCAGGTCTCTTTGATCTTGTGAGACCGCTGTCATTTCTATTTTGAGACCATGACCATCTGTGATCTCCAAAAAGGGAATGCTATGTTCCCTGTGAAATACCTTTGCCACATTTAAATCTCAGATTTTACTTAATAAAAATCAAGTAAACCAAATGAGGGAAAGCTATAAAAAATGCAGAAAGAATATTGAGGAGTTGTAGCTTTTGTTATTTAGTATGTGGTGGAGCGTATGAAATCTTGACATAAAGAGCAAACTGGCTCTCATTTCTAAATCCATAAGTGCAGTTGGTAGTGGTCTTGTAAAAATTGTCTTGCTAGAATATTTAGCAGAAATAGAACATTTGGTTACTAATTTAGGAGCTGTTTAAAGCTAGCAGTTTAATTTCTCTTTGTTTTCCATGATATCCAGAATAAACGACCTTATTTGGAGGAAGATGCCTCAGAAGCAAGAAGCACAACTAACTTAGCAGCTGAAAGTTTCTTACTCTTAAAGAATGGTGACTGTTGCTTATTAAATCAGTGGACACAGATCAGCAGAGCTGCCTCCAAAGGTAATTTTGGTCCAGTGAAGGCCTCAGGGAATGGAGGCAAAGGTTTCATGTTAATCTGAGTATGCCTCACAGTGCCAAAGGCAATAACAGAACCCACAGCGAGGAACATGCTAATAAATTAGCTGGATGTGCGTACTGGAAAAGAGAAGTGGAATAGGTCACTAGTCCAAGTTAAACCTGGGTTTCTTTTTTTTTTCTATTCTTGATTTTCACAACAAAGTGATTATACAAGTGCAGGTAAATCTCAAGAGGTTGAATAAATGATTCACAAGCCAGTTGGAATGTCTCCATTTTAGATACAGTCATTGTTTTGGTAATGACATTGATTGCTTAATTCTGCCAGTTTCCCTAACAACAAAGGGAAATGGAAACCATTCCTGTAATTGCCAGTCCCCAGCTTAAAACAGAATCCAGTTGAACTGGAATGAAAGCCATGCTAGCTTTTCAGTTAATGAGGCTTCTCAATCAATCAGCAATAGTTGCTGAGCGTCAGCTCCAGGGATACTCCCCCAGGTAAACTCTGGTTGTTAAGATTTTCTATGGAGAGCTACAACAAGTGCCTCTCAAAAACTTGGAGGGAGGGGAAATGAGTTTGCTTTAAGAGCGAAACTTTGAAATCACCATATTAAGCAGCAATGAGCAAATTTGCCTCCAAGAGATTGAATGGTTCCCCTGGCTAATTGTAACCTGATTGAATGAAAAAGCGAGTTATTTAAAGGAAG
The DNA here is from genome assembly GCF_033118175.1 of Dama dama. NCBI lineage: Eukaryota > Metazoa > Chordata > Mammalia > Artiodactyla > Cervidae > Dama > Dama dama. The sequence continues at coordinate 83,238,154 of NC_083698.1, read as the reverse complement.
AACCTATTAATAAATGGAGAAATGAGTTTGCTGGCAGGGAGGTGGGGGAAACAAAGGAAGGAAGTGAAAATCCAGACATCTAGAGGAAAAGGAATCTGGTCAAAGCAAGTCTGAGGCAAATTAAACACTGGAATATTGTACCTTTGAGGACCAACACAAATCAAAAATAGGAGGCTTAATTCTTCCTATTGTAAATAAGAGAACTTTTCTCTTTCTTCCCCTTTCCTAGGATAATTACACTAAAGTTTATAAGTTCTTTCTCTCCTTTTCAAAATGTATGTCTTTTCATTTTTGTAATTTTTTAAAAATTAGATATATTTGACCTATAGCCTTGTGAAATGAAATATTTTCCACTCTATGCTCTACCAGTGAACTAGTCTTTTCCAAACAAAATTTCTGAGCCGAGGTGAAACAAAGCCAGCTATTTGGAAGACATCAGCTACTTCCTCCCCATTAAGTGCTGAGGAGCTGGGGGATGTAAGAGGTGGCCATCCACCACATTTGCCTTCTCTCATGGTAAACAAGGAATTAGTATGTGAACAACAAAGAGAGCAAGATTGGTCTCAAATAACTAGATGCACACGAAAGGTATGATTTCAGCAAGCCCAGATGCCTGCCTCTTCCCACCGCATAGAAGATAGCTAAATCTCTTCATGTGAGAGATTCAGTTTTCTCTTAATTAATGGTAATCTTTTAATATTCAGATTACCTGCTCCTTGCTGCAAACTTGTATGTAGCCTGGCTCCTCCCCTGCTTCCTCAGAGTCAGCTCTCTTGGGGTCACCTGGGATACTGTCTCCCAGGCTGGAGTCCTAACATTCCCATCGAATAAAACCTAACTCTCAACTTTTAGGTTGCATGTATTTTTTAGTCAACAGCATCATATTAGTTTCAGGTATATAGCATAGTGGTTTGATATTTGTATGTATAGTCTACCCTCCATATCCATGGGTTCCACATTTCTGAGGCTCAAAAATATTTGAAAAAACATTCCAGAAGGTTGCAAAAAGCAAAACTTGAATTTGCCATGCTCTGTGAATGACTTATGTATTTATGGCTACTTATGTAGTATTTGCATTGTATTAGGTATTATAAGTAATCTTTAGGTGATTTAAAGTATACAAGAAGATGTGTAGGTTATATGCAAATACTGTGCCATTTTATATAGGGAACTTGAATATCCCTGGAGTTTGCAATTCGTTGGAACCAATCCCCAGGATTCCCAAGGATGACTGTATTGAAAATTTATCGCCACAATAAGTCTAGGTAATATCCATCACTGTTCATAGATACAAAATACAGTATATGTCTTCTTTTCCCAATATGTTTTTTCTCAATATGTTTTGTTAAGATATAATTACATACAGCACCATGTAAGTTTAAAGTATACAGCCTAATGGTTTGACATACATACATTATGGAATAGTTACCACAATAGGTTTAGTAAACATCCATCATCTTGTTAGACAGAATAGGGTAAAGGAGTTCAGAATGGTGGTGGCTGAAAGACAGAAGGGAAAAGCCCGTGGAAATAGAACAAAGGAAGGTCCAAGGACCAGAGTGAGGACTTCAGGTAAAACAAACAACACTCCTGGCTAGTCCAATTTACATAGGGCAGACCCAGGGGGAGGAGAAGAAACATAAAAAGAGGAGCCAAAATTAGGCCAGGGGGGCTTCTCTTCTTTTCACATCTTTTGGGTCAACACACCCTCACACATCAAGGATGTATTTTCCTTTGCTTGCCAATAAAACTGAGCTGTGACACTGGTCCATCCGAGGAAATTACACAGGGCTGCAACAGTGCTCCGTACATCAGTTCAAATTTTTGTTGCAATGAGACAGAACCAAGGAAATTACACACTCCCCCGATGAGCTCATATAGATACACTAAAGCAATTCAAACTTTTTATTTTTCTTGTGATGAGAACTCTTAGAATTTACTCTCTTAATAATTTTCATTTACAGTGTCCAGCACTGTTAATTACCTTTATCATATTATACATTACACCCCTAGTACTTATTTATCTTTTAACTGGAAGTTTGTACCTTTTGTTTGCTCTTAGGTAGGATCAGAGCCCGACAGTGGCCAGGAGTCCTGGAGTGGTTCCCACCTATCAGTGTAAGAAGCCAGGTCCTGGAGCTAGTGCCAGTCCACTGACGGGCAGGCCAGATCCTGGGGTTTCAGGCTGCAAGAGGAAGGGTCCTGGAGCTGGGTCCAGCCCACCTGTCAGTAGTTCTGGAGCCCAGAGAGACCCAGGGCTATTGTCAGCCCACTATTGAGCCTTGATGAGCCCAGGGCCCTTGGCTAAGGGGCTCTAGGGGTCTCGGTTTTTATGTCAACTGGCAGGTGGGCAGATCCAAGATCCAGGCGACCCCAGGGCTAGTGCTGGCCCTCTGTTGGGTAGCATTTGGTTCAATGGCTAGCTGCAGGCAGCTCCAGGGGGCCTGGGGTTAGTGCCAGCCTACTGTTGGCTGTTCTTGCATCCTGAGTTCCTCGATGGCGGGAGGAAGTCCACAGACAGCTTTGGGCCAGGGGGCCCTAGGGCGGCTGGCCTCCTGGTGGGCGAGGCTGTGTCCCTGCCTAACTACCCGCCCCACCTGGCTTAGGGCATCCCAGGACTGGTGCCCACAGGCTGGTAAGCAGGACCAATCCTGGCACTAATAAATGAAAGGATTTCAAAATGGTGCTCACCAGCTCCAGTGTCCTTGTGTTGGGATGAGCTCTCCCAGCTAGCTACTGCCAGACTCGACATCCCCAGGCTGAGTTTCAATTGCCTCCTACCACTCCAGGACGTTCTCCAAGATCAGCAAGTGGGTTTTATCCTTGTTCTTTTCTAAGTACTGCTTCTGCCGAGAGTCTCAGAGTATGTGAGATTTTTGTGTGCCCTTTATGAGTCGGATCTCCATTCCCCACAGCCCTCTTTCTCCCCTGAAAATATATGTCACTGTCTTTTAAAGCAAGATATTCTGGGGGGCTCACCTTCATGCTATGGGACCCAATGTGGAGCTTGGATCTCTCTCTCCTTGGGAGAAGCTCTACAATTATAGTCATTCTCTTGCTTATAGATCACCTACCTGGTGGCGTGGGTCTTGACTGTACTATGTCTTCACCTCTCTTACCCCATCTACCTGTGGTTCTGTCTTTATATCTTTAGCTGTAGAAGATCTTTTCTGCTAGTCTTCAGAGTGCTATTATGGATAGTCGCCCAGCAAATAGTTGCAACTTTGGTGTGCCCGTGGGAAGAGGTGAGGTCAGTGTCTTCCGCTTTGCTATCTTAACCTGTCCTCCGGCCACTCCCTCATAAGTCTTTTCAAAAGCTAAATTAGCTTCTTGCCAGCTTAAAGACCCAAGAATGTTTTTCTCACAGACCTGGGGACCATCTTTTGGAATTGTACTGATCAAGGAAGATAGCACCCCTATCTCCTAGCTTTTGTGGGAGAATCATGGTCTAACTTCACTGGGAGCTTCATTTCAAGTTGCAAAACTACCTCCTGTCATAAACATGAGAAGTTTATTTTTCTTTTGGATAAGGCCAATTAGCTGCCACTGCTGGTCACTACAATTACCAAGTGAATTGAGGATGAACTCTGTGTGACATGTGGTGCTAAGTTTTTTACCGAAGAACTTACTGTACACCTTGAGAACAAGTATGTAATGCATCGTACCCACTTGGCTACACAAAAGGGAGAAAATTTTTTTTTGTCTTTGCAATCTCATTAGCAAATTGCCTGTGATGTGCATCACATTGTTGATGAATGCCTTTTCAATAATAAAATGGTTTTCTTTCTTTTCTACCTTTGTGGTGAAGTTCACTGAGTCAGGAGGATTTTGTTTCTGATTATATTTTTCTGATACAACTCCCTTTGCTTTGATTTCATGCTTGTTACAAATTCTTGATTATAAATGGTTTTCCCTAAAAATTCTGAGTTTAATGCATTAAATAGGTGCAGGAGTTTTGATTTGCAGGATTATTCTTCTCATTATAAAATAACAAACATTTGATTACACACATCAGTCTCTATGAGTTTGATTATTGTCATCACTCTCTCAAACAAGAGTCCATTGTTAATATGCTATCAAGATTTTAGGTTTGTAAACCTGAGACCCAACCTCCAATTCCTGATGAATTGCTAAGATTAATGCTATTCTTTGAGGACACAACAAACAGACAACAGCCTTCCCTAGTGAATTCCTTTAGACATGCAAAATTTCTTCAGAAATAAGAATATATTAGATTGAAAAAAGTTGACTCCCTAGCAAAAGTTGCTAAATGTTAAAATAAATGCCATCTGTTCAGGTCTTGCTCTTGGTTTTGGACTAAAAAGAGGTTCAACTCTGTTTCTTTGAATTCTTCAAGGTAGAAAGGAACAGGTATTCTATTAAGGAATTAAGAAAACAACTACATTATGTTGCAATGTCCCTGTTTTAACATCTTTCAGACACAGAGCTTGGTAGACAGCAGATGGAAGACACCAAAAAATCCTCTTTACTTTGACCTTAGCATTAGGGTTCACTGCTCCCCATCTACAATAGTGAAGAGCTTTCATTTTTGTTCTTTAAGTCAACAACTTCACCATTTGGGGAGCCTGATACTCTGTGATTTATAGAGGTTTTATTGTATGTATCTCTGACAATTTTAGTTCTTGAAAATTATTGTTAAATATTCATATGCTTCACTTACTCAATGGACGCGAGTTTGAGCAAACTCTGGGAGATGGTGAAGGACAGGGATGTCTGGCGTGTTGCAGTCCATGGAGTGGCAGAGAGTCAGACACAGCTTAGCGGCTGAACAACAACAACCGTTCTTAGGTAGCATTGAAATTGAAAGAAACAATTTTCTGGGGAATTTCAAGATACCAATGATTATCTGGAGCTAAATAATCTTTTAACTAGATAACATACATGGATCACTTTGCTTGAAGTTCTAATAACAAGCTCTCATTTCTGTTTACTCTTCCCATGCTCATTTTGTCATATAAACTCTAAAGATGCTGGCAGATTTTCTCAGAGCAGCTAATCTTCAGTATATCATCCTTACTCTGGACTATGTACAACCTAACACTGTTAATATACTTCACCAGGCTACACCCAGGTTGGACACTATAAATTCCTTAAGATATAAAATCATGGAGATTTATGTTCACTTGAAATTTGAGGTACTTAATTTTGATACTAGATAAACTTAATCTCCTGTTTTTTAATCACTGTTTACTAGGAAACTTTTTAGTTTTCGAGTCCCTGATTTTTAGATTAGCTTAAATTTTGAATATACACATTAGGGAGGTATGCCCATAACTAAATTTTATTATTCAAAAGATGAATATTCAATTATTCACCTCAGTCTCATCCAAAAACTAAAAATATTTATGAAACTAGTAGCTAGTTATATTTTAATCTCATCCCTAGTTCCCATGTTTTGTAAGAAAAAGGGTATTAGATGAATAGCCTATTAATCTCAAAGCCTTATCCCAACTTTAGTCTTGAAGTGTATAAAATATATGATCATTGTTATTCATACTCATCAAATGTGAAAAACAACAAATGTACAAAAAATGGGCATTTGAAAATGGCAAGCATAATTAGTTCATAGACTTTCTTCAAAATCTTCTATAAATGTTTTAATGGAAATTAAGCAGAGTGAAAAAGTATCAACATTAAAAAAACAACTATATGTTTAAACATACAACTTAAACTGTACTTCTGAACCTTCCTACATGTATCACTTACACCCATATATAGACATATACATACACATACACACAACATGATTTATCCTTTATTTTCTGAAATCCCCCATAATATTTTGTTTCCTTCTTAGGACTGAAATCAATGTCTGAATTTTGCTACCTACAGTTTTTAAAAGATTCTTATTAATATTGTTTTTCACTTGCTTAAAAATGTTCTGATCCATCCTATAGTATACATAGTTTGTTACGAAGTTGGCTTTTTGCTTCACTATGGGTGTGTGCATTGCTAAGTTGCATCAGTCATGTCTAACTCTTTGCTACTCTATGGACCGTAGCCCACCAGGTTCCTCTGTCCATGGGATTCTGCAGGCAGGAATACTGGAGTGGGTTACCATGCTCTCCTCCAGGGGATCCTCCCAACCTAGGAATCAAAACCGGTGTCTCTTATGTCTCCTGAATTGACAGGCAGGTTCTTTACCACTAGTGCCCCCGGGAAGCTTCTTGCTTCACTGTGTGTTATTCGCTCAGTCATGTCCGACTCTTTGTGACCCCATGGACTGTAGCCCACCAGGCTCCTCTGTTCATGGAATTCTCCAGGCAAGATATTAGAGTGGGTTGCCATTCCCTTCTCCAGGGGTTCTTCCTGACCCAGGGATCAAACCTGGGTCTCCAACATTGCAGGCAGATTCTTTACCATCTGAGACACCAGGAAACCTCCTTGCTTCACTATAAAAGTTCATAAATCTCACTTAAAAATAAAACACTTAAAATAAAATCCCAATCTCTACCTCCAAACAAACGCATCTGATTTTTAGTTATTCTTCAAGTGGAAGAACTTGTAATTAAGGTCTTATCATCTATTTTGTCTTATTCTTTCCAGTGCTAATCAGCAATTACATACAGAGAACATGATTCTTTCTGTTAAATTATTTACATGATCACATCATTAAAAATGTGATTTCATAAAAAAGAAACTTATAATAAAATTTTGTGATTTAAGTAGCTAAATTATATTTAGCAGTTAAAATGTAATTTCATTTCATGTTGTCCTAGAGGGTGTTGAAATGCTACTTTCAAACATTGAGACAGGAGGAGAAATTTGGGTTTAAATTGACAAACAGCAAGACTCTGACAAATAGGAAGATTCACTGGCACTCAGTAGAAATTGACATGCCCTGAACACTAAAATATCAAATTATTTTCTTATCTTCTTTCAGTAATCCTGGTTCTCAGTTGCAAAACATTCAAATAACCATGTCTGATTACTTCAGGTCTTTTCCAGACTGGCCAGGTGCAGTCAGAAAAAGTTCAGTGAAATTAACAGAAGCAGTGATGGGGTCTCTCTCGGGGCCAGGGTCCCTGGTTGGTCATGCACAGCTCCAGGGACGGTCATTCACCTTCACAATTGCCCTGGACTTTGTTTACCGTTACAGTTGTCTGTACTTGTCTCAAGGAAGCGACGGTTCTTTCCTAATAGGAGGGAAAGCACCATTCAGGCTGTGGGACAGTAAACCAGAATCTCTGTCTGATTAATTTGCAGCTTCGACCAAACCTGTATCCTTTGTGAAAATATGTGGAAATTCAAATGCATTATTTCCACTAGAAAACTAGTAACTTTACTGAGGATACCCTATTCTGAAATAAAATAACAAAAAATGATGAGCTTTTATGGTAAAAATATAAATAGAAGTCTAGTGAACATATTATTGGTTCCTCTCTGTTGCAGTCAATAGTTCTAGTTGGTTTCCATCAAAAAATGGCTAAGAATTTTGGACATCATAATTTAAATGGAACACAATTGTAATAACCTAAGAAAGAAAATGAAAACAAAATTGCAATGAGCAAAATAATGGTACATTAAAATACTCGAGATTATTACAGAGAAGAAAGTAGTTGCTTATTAAATGTTATTAAAAATAATGTAGCAAATAGCATAATGTTGTAAAAAAAAAACATGCTAATATATAGCTAAGAGGGAAGGTAAGTACTTGCCATAACTCTTTTGCTCTCTCATACCTCTCTTCTAACATTGTATTTACAAAATTTTTCCTTTAACTTTTATATAGCTGCCTCCTTCACTAGTCTGTGCAGTCTTCAATAAGACTCCCAATATTATAAAATTGTGGACTTTAAAGCCTGCTACAAAACCTGACACATGTGCAATCAGTATGCTCCTTGTACCCCTGGGTATTAACATCTAAGGAAGGTGCCTAGTTTCTGCCCTTCTACTTAAAGATTAGGAATAGTTAGCTTTCACTCCTCTATATACTTCAAATATTTGCAAGCCATGGTATTAAGAGACTGTATTCTGCAGGTAGATTATCTATATTCAAATTCCAGCTCAGCTGTGTACTAACTGAACAACCTTGAGAGAGAATGAGAATGAAGGCATTTGTTCCCCAACCCTGGGTCTTTTTCAGATGTGTTCAGTTGCTCAGTCGTGTCAGACTCTTTGAGATGCAATGAACTGTAGCCTGCGAGAGGCCATGAATTGTAGCCTGCCAGGCTTTTCTTGCACATGGAATTTTTCAGGCAAGAATATTTATTTCTCCTTCATTTTTCTCTTCCAGAGGATCTTCTTGGCTCAAGGATTAAACCTGCTTCTCTTTTGTCTCCTGCATTGGTAGGCAGATTCTTTACAATTAGCGCTACCTTGAAGAAGTTACCTAACATCTCCAAGTCTCAATTTCTTTAGCTGAAAAGTTGACATAATTATAGAAACTACTTCGTGGAAGTTTGTACAAACTCAGTAAGAAAATTTATATTAAGGTCTTAGTAAAATGCTGGCTTATAATGTACATTTTCACCTTTTTGTAGATGGCAATGCTTCTGGGTGTAACTTTAGTTGTTATTATTACTATTGTTATTATTAGCCCCTTAAATTTTTTACTTCCAGTATGATTAGATATCACACTTCAAATAATAATGGAATTTTGTTACTGAAGGGAGAGCCATGGACTTAACTTTGGAAAAATTCCAGGTGATTTCACAGCTGAAAATTAACAGTATAAAAAAATGCATTCATGCCAGGATTGTACTCTATTGTTCATAGGCCGTCTGCTTGCAGGAAAGCAAGTTTTATATTTCTAGTTAGTCTTCAACTCATCATTTGAATTCACTGACGACTATCTTCAGGGTATTAGCAAGTGTCTATATTATTATACAAACTCTAAAATTCAAATAAAGAGTTGGCAGTGACAGGGAAAAATATTAATAATATTTTGCTGTACATTCAAAATGCTGCAAATTTTCCCATATTTTCATGCATGATATATCATTATGGATAGGTCAGGATTATGAAAGATTTGGAAAACTGACCATTAACTAAAAATGCTGGTTATTTGGTATTGTCCCACTAACTCTTTAATTTGTTCTTCCTAGTTTCACCTCTTGAAAGTTTGTGAATGTGGTGGAAATATGTGTAGGTATATATTTGCCATAGGAAAATTTAGTTATATAAATACCAATGCTTCTAGGTGGAAAAAAAATTCCCCAAATATACAGATTCCTTTAGAATTCCAAAGAATCTCACTTGACTATGTTATAGCTCTTTAGTATTAGCCCCCTGAAATCAAATTGAAAAAATTAAACTAGTTGGAACTTATAGAGACCATCCTGTTAAAAAGTTTAGCTGTGATTTTTTGTTGGACTACAGAAAAATTGAGTTTATTTTGGAAACAGACTCATAAAACCCTACTCTGTTCTTTGTAAATGTCATATTTAAGAAAGAAAAAACAAAATGTAAGATCAATTTGCAGATTCAAGTGAGCCAATTGTGAGAGGATAGCAACTAAAAACCAGCAATAGTCTCCTCAGAGATAAATTCAATTAGGTCTGAATTTCATGAGCTTTTGTAAGCACTTATACTGTGCCATGACTTGGGAGTACTTTCCCTGAATTCTTGCAACTCCATGTGAAGTATTTAATCCTTTTTTTTTTTTTTTGGCCAGTACTTCCAATTGCTTTAAAGAGATTACATGCATCACTTTTAATATTATATTTTATTTTTACGCCTGAAAAGTTCTCCCTCCACCCTCAAATTAATCCTTTTGTGTAATCAGCATTGCCTAAAATAAAAGATCTTTTTCCAACATAGGAAGAAGAGAGGAATAAGAAGAGAGGAGAGAAGAAGAGAAAAAATATCCATCTGTTCAGCTAAGGCAGTAGGGGGAGTAGGGTAGAGATGAGGCAGGAGGAAGAATTCACAGACTCAAAAAGCAGGGTAAAAATAATGTATATTTGATTATGTGACCCTCCAAGATCTGTGCAATGTTGATTTTTTTTAAGCACTAAAGAATTTTTTTCAGATATTCAGCAGTATTATTTTTTTTCTATTTTGTAATAAATATTAATTCTCTATAAGTCATTCCATCACATGCCTTTTGGAAGCCTTTCATCTTTAAAATCAACTTTATAGAGCTATAATTTATAAATAATGAACTGCATATTAACAATAAAATTGTTGAGTTTTGACATATATATGTATCTGATAAACTATTGCTGCAAATCAAGATACGGAATGCTTTCATAACCCCCCAAATATTCCCCATGGCCCCATGCAATTTATTTCTCTCTCTGCTCCTGGCTCCAGGCAGCCATTGATCTGTCTTCTGTACTGATAGACCAGTTTGAAATTTCTAAAATTTTAATGAAACAGATACATATGTACTTTTTGTGTCTGGCTTCTTTCACTCATAATAATATTTTTGAGACTGATCCATGTTGCATGTACCAGGAGTTTATTCGTTTTTATTACTGAGGAATATTCAATTAAATCAATTCACCATTTAAAAAAAATCCATTCACCTGCCAATAAACATTTGGATAGCTTCCAGGTTTTAACTATTGTGAATAATGCTGACCTGACCATTCATATACTAGTCTTTGTGTGGACACAAGTTATCATTCTTCTCGGGTAACTTAGGAATGGTCATATGATAACCTTACAGGCTTTCCAGGTGGCACTAGTGGTAAAGAACCTTCCCACCAATGCAAGAGATGTTTAAGACACTTGGGTTCAATCCCTAGCTCAGGAAGATCCCCTGGAGAAGGAAATGGCAACGCACTCCAGTATTCTTGCCTGGAGAATCCCATGGAGAGACGTGCTTGGCTGGCTACAGTCCATGGGGTTGCAAAATGTTGGATACGACTCAAGTGACTTAGCATACAAGCATGGTAACCTTATATGTCTAACTGTATTAGAAACTGCCAAATAATTTTTCAAAGTGGTTGCACCATTTCACATTCCCATCAGTGAAATATAAGTTTCATGAGTTCCACATCCTCACCAAGCATTAGTGTTGTTACTCTTTGTAACTTTAATTCAAACAGGTATATCAGCTCAGTTGCTCAATTGTGTCCAACTCCTTACAACCCCATGAACCACACAGCATTCCAGGCCTCCCTGTCCATCACCAACTCCCAGAGTTTACTCAAACTCATGTCCATTGAGACAGTGATGCCATCCAACCATCTCATCCTCTGTTGTCCCCTTCTCCTCCTGCCTTCAATCTTTCCCAGCATCACGGTCTTTTCAAATAAGTCAGCACTTCGCATCAGGTGGCCAAGGTATTGGAGTTTCAGCTTCAATATCAGTCCTTCCAATGAACACCCAGGACTGATCTCCTTTAGGATGGACTGGTTGGATCTCCTTGCAGTTCAAGGGACTCTCAAGAGTCTCCTCCAACACCACCGCTCAAAAGCATCAATTCTTTGGTGCTCAGCTTTCTTTATAGTCCAACTCTCACATCTATACATGACTACTGGAAAAACCATAGCCTTGACTAGATGGACCTTTGTTGACAAAGTAATGTCTTTGCTTTTTAATATGCTGTCTAGGTTGGTCATCACTTTCCTTCCAAGGAGTAAGCGTCTTTTAATTTCATAGCTGCAGTCACCATCTGCAGTGATTTTGGAGCCCCAAAAAATAAAGTCAGTCACTGTTGCCATTGTTTCTCCATCTATTTGCCATGAAGTGATTGGACCGGATGCCATGATCTTAGTTTTCTGAATGTTGAGCTTTAAGCCAACTTTTTCACTCTCTTCTTTCACTTTCATCAAGAGAATCTTTAGTTCTTCTTCACTTTTCTGCCATAAGGGTGGTGTCATCTGCATATCTGAGGTTATTGATATTTCTTCTGGCAATCTTGATTCCAGCTTGTGCTTCTTCCAGCCCAGCGTTTTTTATGATGTACTCTGCATATATGTTAAATAAGCAGGGTGACAATATACAGTGTTGACGTACTCCTTTTCCTATTTGGGACCAGTCTGTTGTTCCATGTCCAGTTCTAACTGTAGCTTCCTGACCTGCATACAGGTTTCTCAAGAGGCAGGTCAGGTGGTCTGGTATTCCCATCTCTTTCAGAATTTTCCACAGTTTGTCATGATCCACACAGTCAAAGTCTTTGGCATAGTCAATAAAGCAGAAATATATGTTTTTCTGGAATTCTCTTGCTTTTTCAATGATCCAGTGGATGTTGGCAGTTTGATCTCTGGTTCCTCTGCCTTTTCTAAAACCAGCTTGAACATCTGGAAGTTCACGGTTCACGTATTGCTGAAGCCTGGATTGGAGAATTTTGAGCATTACTGTACTAGCGTGTGCGATGAGTGCAATTGTGCAGTAGTTTGAGCATTCTTTGGCATTGTCTTTCCTTGGGATTGGAATGAAAACTGACCTTTTCCAGTCCTGTGGCCATTGCTGAGTTTTCCAAATTTGCTGACATATTGAGTGCAACACTTTCACAGCATCATCTTTTAGGATTTGAAATAGCTCACCTGGAATTCCATCACCTCCACTAGCTTTGTTCATAGTGATGCTTCCTAAGACCCACTTGACTTCATATTCCAGGATGTGGGTATATAGTACTGTCTTATTGTGGTTTTAATCTGCATTTTCTTTAATGGTTAATGATGTTGAGTATCTTTTCATGTGTTCACTTGCCATTCATATATCTTCTTCTGTGGAATATCTATTCAAATCTCTTGCCTATTTTTATGTTGTATTGTTTGACTTATTAATGAGTTGTACAAGTCCATTATATATGTTGGGACCAAGTCCTTTGCCAGATATATGTGTTGTTGCTAAATTTTTTTCCAATATGAATAGTGTCTTTGTATAGGAAAATGTTTTGAATTTTGGTAGAAACCTATTTATCAATTTTTCTTTTATGATTTCCTTTTTTGCCTCAAAGAGAAAATCTTTACATAACTTAATGTCAGAAAGATTTTGCCTGTCTAAAAATTTTTATAGATTTAGCTTCTCTCTTAGGTATACCATCAATTTGAGTTAATATTTGTGTATGATAGGAGATCTTGGTTGATACCTATTTTTTGTATGGGTATCTGGTTATTCTAGCACCAATTATTGAAATGATTATTTTTGTGCTACCTTTCATATTTTTCACAATGCTGATTTTCTAGTACTAGCAAAGCAAATTTTAAAATGTTCAGCAATATTATTTTATACCTATTTTATAATAAGTGTCATCATTTGCCAGGAAATGGTTAATACTTCATATGGCACTTATCTTTTGTCTTTTGGGAATCTTTTTTCAAAACTAAGTTTTATTGAGGCGTAGTTTACATACAGCAGACTTTTAGTGAACATCACTTTTGAAGTTGAGTCAGAAGTGAAATCAATAATCTTTTGTTCTGTTCCATTGCTGGCTTCTCCCGAATTCTATTCAATGAAAATTATGGATCATATCTTTGTATCATGTACTGTGTTAGGAAAGAGACAAGAATAAAAAACCATTTCCTAGAAGATTTCATTTTAAGAACTAGGAGTAAAAATGTCACGTACAATCTAGTCACTGCTGTAATAAAGGTTAAGAAAAAAAAATATTGACAATCACAGAGAAAAGAGAAGTTAGAAAAAAACTTCATAGAGATGGTATAGCTTGAATTAGTTTATCTTTATTGTAATACCTTTTGCCTTCTTTTGAAAAAGAAACATTCATCACAGAAAATGTAGAGTATAAAAGAGGATATTTACCTCATTAATCTGGATTTTGGATACTAGCAGTCTCATCTGGATCAGAAAGCTCAATGGTGAGGTGTGCCTTAAATAAAGAAGGGAAAGCTGCACAGCTTGCCTGAGAGATCTGCCCTATAGAGAAGTCGTTTATTGATTTGGTTACTAGAGCTAGCCACACCCAAGTGCAAACTGTCTTGGACTGAACGAAAGAAAAAGAATGACTATAAGAGGAAATGGGATGGCTATGAAAAAGGCATGAAGTAGGATTCCATTAAATAAGAAGAGACATATAAAAACAGGCAGTGTCTACTATTTGCCTAATACTCACCCTGAGCTAGGTTAAGCATCCTCACTGTTTTATTGAATTCTCACAGCATCCTTGGGGAAGCTTTACAAAGAGAGAAATTAAGGCAAGAAATGTTAAGGTCACCATGGTGGATTAAATTATGGTTCAAAAATATTCACCCTCCCCTACCATCACTGTCTCATCACTGATCTTTGGATTGGTCATGTGATTGGCTTTGGCCTCCTGGTGGGTAGAGTGTACTTTCAGGTCCCTTTAATTAGACTTTGGGCTTGGCTATATGATTTACTTTGGCCAATGGGATGCTAGCAGACATAACACAAGAATGGGTTTGAAACATGCATGCATGGAGGGTTTTTCCTCTTTTTGTCCCTGTCTTCACTATGAGGCGAACATGCCCTAGGATAGCCTCCTGGTCTAAAGAGGATGAAAAATACTGGAATGGGCCTGGAACTGACCTGTAATCTGGAGTACAGCCCAGCCTGGATCAGGTAAGCCACAGAGAGGTGAGAGTCAGTTCAGTTCAGTCGTTCAGTCATCTCTGACTCTAAGCGACCCCATGGAATGCAGCACAACAAGCCTCCCAGTCCATCACCAACCCCCAGAGTTTACTCAAACCCATGTCCATTGAGTCAGTGATGCCATCCAACCATCTCATCCTCTGTCATCCCCTTCTCTTTCTGCCTTCAGTCTTTCCCAACATCAGGGTCTTTTTAAATGAGTCAGTTCTTCGCATCAGATGGCCAAAGTATTGGCGTTTTCAGCTTTCAGCATCAGTCCTTCCAATGAATATTCAGACTGATTTCCTTTAGGATGGACTGGTTGGATCTCCTTGCAGTCCAACGGACTCTCAAGTCTTCTACACCACAGTTCAAAGCATCAATTCTTTGGTGCTCAGCTTTCTTCACAGTCCAACTTTCTCATCCATACATGAATACTGGAAAAACCATAGCCTTGACTAGGCTGACTTTGTTGGCAAAGTAATGTCTCTGCTTTTTAATATACTGTCTAGGTCAGTCATAACTTTTCTTCCAAGGAGCAAGTGTCTTCTAATTTCATGGTTGCAATCACCATCTGCAGTGATTTTGGAGCCCTGCAAAATAAAGTCTGTCACTGTTTCCACTGTTTCCCCATCTATTTGCCATGAAGTGATGGGACCGGATGCCATGATCTTAGTTTTCTGAATGTTGAGCTTTAAGCCAACTTTTTCACTCTCCTCTTTCACTTTCATCAAGAGGCTCTTTAGTTCTTCTTCACTTTCTGCCATAAGGGTGATGTCATCTGCATATCTGAGGTTATTGATATTTCTCCCAGCAATGTGGATTTCAGCTTGTGCTTCTTCCAGCCCAACATTTCTCATGATATACTCTGCATATATGTTAAATAAGCAGGGTGACAGTGTACAGCCTAGACATACTCCTTTCCTGATTTGGAACCAGTCTGTTGTTCCATGTCCAGTTCTAACTGTAGCTTCCTGACCTGCATAGAGGTTTCTCAAGAGGCAGGTCAGGTGGTCTGGTATTCCCATCTCTTTCAGAATTTTCCACAGTTTGTCATGATCTACACAGTCAAAGGCTTTGGCATAGTCAATAAAGCAGAAATGATGTTTTTCTGGAACTCTTTTGCTCTTTCAATGATCCAGTGGATGTTGGCAGTTTGATCTCTGGTTCCTCTGCTTTTTCTAAAACCAGCTTGAACAAATGGAAGTTCATGGTTTACATACTGTTGAAGCCTGTCTTGGAGAATTTTGAGCATTACTTTGCTATCCCGTGAGATGAGTGTCTGGTAGTTTGAGCATTCTTTGGCATTGTCTTTCTTTGGGATTGGAAAGAAAACTGACCTTTTCCAGTCCTGTGGTCACTGCTGACATATTGAGTGCAACACTTTAACAGCATCATCTTATAGGATTTGAAATAGCTCAACTGGAATTCCATCACCTCCACTAGTTCTGTTTGTAGTGATACTTCCTAAGGCCCACTTTACTTTGCATTCCAGGATGTCTGGCTCAAGATGAGTGATCACTCCTTCGTGATTATCTGGGTCATGAAGATCTTTTTTATATAGTTCTCTGTATTCTTGCCACCTATTCTTAATATCTTCTGCTTCTGTTAGGTCCACACCATTTCTGTCCTTTATCGAGCTCATCTTTGCATGAAATGTTCCCTTGGTATCTCTCATTTTCTTGAAGACAGCTCTAGTCTTTCCCATTCTATTGTTTTCCTCTATTTCTTTGCACTGACCACTGAGGAGTGCTTTCTTATCTCTCCTTGCTATTCTTCAGAACTCTGCTTTCAAATGGGTATGTCTTTCCTTTTCTCCTTTGCTTTTTGCTTGTCTTCTTTTCACAGCTATTTTAAGGCCTCCTCAGACAGCCATTTTGCTTTTTTCCATTTCTTTTTCTTGGGGATGGTCTTGATCCCTGTCTCCTGTACAATATCACGAACTTCCGTCCACAGTTCATCAGGCACTCTATCAGATCTGATCCCTCAAATCTATTTGTCACTTCTACTGTATAATCATAAGGGATTTAATTTAGGTCATATGTGAATGGTCTAGTGGTTTTCCCTACTTTCTTCAATTTAAGTCTGAATTTGGCAATAAGGAGTTCATGATCTGAGCCATAGTCAGCTCCCGGTCTTGTTTTTGCTGACTGTATAGAGCTTCTCCATCTTTGGCTGCAAAGAATATAATCGATCTGATTTCATTATTGACCATCTGGTGATGTCCATATGTAGCGTCTTCTCATGTGTTGTTGGAAGCAGGTGTTTGCGGAGAGAACAAACTGGTCATAGAAAACATCCTCTTCCAACAACACAAGAGAGGTGAGGGAGAATAGCTGACTGTTGTTTTCTCCAGTGGGTTTTTTGGTGGTTTGTTATTCAGCCACCTAAGTGAGTGGCAGAAAGAATCTGAACACTGACAATACGGGTATAGAATCTCTATCATACTTCTATCTGTACAAGAAATAATGAATTCTTTTCAAATGTTCAGGTAAAGATAATTAGTTGGAGGGTGAAGCAAAGGTGCATAACTCAGGAGAAAGTAAAATAGGTCAGGAATTAAGAGAATATTTCATCAATTAAATAACTAGATCTTGGCAAATTGTTTAATCTCTCTGTATTTTCCTTGAAAGACTATTATGAAAAATAAAGTAATAGCTGTCAAAGCTCTTTGAAAATGTTAAAAGTGTTATGGAAATTGTAGTATTTCCTTTAAGTCTATTTTGTTTCCTGCAGAATCTCAGTGCCTGATGTCATAAGTGTAAGTACATTTGTTAAAATAAATTGGAGTAAATTCTTTGCAAACAGCATTCTCAGTTCATAAATAACAAAAACATAAAGCATATTTATTATAAGGGGAGTAATTAATTTCTATCCTTGACAAAAGCAGGAAAAAATGTCAAGGAAGTCCCTTCCTCTTGTAGCAGTTGACCCACATGGAACATACAGAAGATGTCGTTTCTGACCTCCATTACCCAACTAATGGTACCCAGATTGACGTTGTATAAATCCTAACACTAATGAGAATGTTGCTGCAGTCTTCTAACAGGATGCCTTCTTCCCCAAGGAGTGTTTTATTAAAGGGAAAATATTTGAATTTAATATATTTTCTGCAGTTTAAAAATTGAGTTTTATTTTAAAATACAGATAATTCAGAAAACAACCAAGGGAGCTAATGAATTCCAAAGCTAGGCCACTATGATAGGAAGAAAATGTTCATTTATCCTTTTTCCTTCTCTGTTTACCACAAAGCAGGATATAGCCAAATGAGATGTCTCCTTTTTAATCCATTTCACATTTTATTCACTTAGGATTCAGGCCAAGATAATGGTTAGTTTGGGTTCAGATTAGGAGGAAGTTTGTTCCTTATACCAAATCACAGAGAAATTCAAGGTTTAGAGGTGCCGTTTAGGTTTTCTACTTTCTATTGTAACATAGGCTGCTTTTTTGTCCCAAAACTTCTCCCATGATTTCCTGAAAAAATTTTTGGTGGTGTAGATAAAGAGTTACATCAGTTCCAAACTTTCCTGTTAAAATATTAAACAGGAACATTTGAACAGTATTGCATCACCAACATGAAACTGACTAACAGTCTGGAAGCAATAAATTTCACTTAAGTATCCTTCACTGTAGTGAATGTTTCATCCTGTGACAGATATTCTCCAGTGAGGATTTTGGATGAAACTTCCTGTCTGAGCTAAAATCTTTTAATAGCCAGTCCTGAACCATTTCTGGCCTCCTGTCCATATGAATTAGGAATGTAATTAAATCTATTGGTATCATTATTATGAGTATTGAAAGAAAGGAAGGAAAAGATCAATCTTCTCATTTTTGCTGTAAATTTTCATCATAATGATGTCTTTGTTTTATTTATCAAAACTTTATTGTATCTGTGCAAAGGCTATATATTTACAATTCTTTGAAATGCTGGAAGATGACAAGAGGGAAATAAACATCAGAAATACAAATATAACTGATATCCTGGATTCCTTGACAGGATCCAAAGTATTAAAGTTGGTTTTATTCCTTCCCTGGAATAGAGACACAGACATAGAGAACGGACATGTGATCACAGGGCAGGAAGGGGATGGTGGGATGAACTGGGAGATGAGGAGTGACATATATACACAACCATGCATAAAACAGACAGCTAGTGGGAAGTTGCTGTCTAGCACAGGGAGCTTAGCTCAGTGCTCTGTGGGGACCTAGAGGTGAGGGATGGAGCCGTGCGGGGAGGTTTAAGAGGGACAGGAAATTGTATACATGTGACTGATTCACTTTGTTGTATAGTAGAAACTAACAAATCATTGTAAAGCAATTGTACTCCCCTCTCCCCCAGCTAAAAAGCTGGTTTTATTCTACTCACAAAAGTTTACCTAACTTTAGAGTCTCCACACTCTAGATGAAATAGAAACTAAATAGAAAGAATTTAGCACTCTTGTAGGGATTGTGGTAGTGGTTTAGACACCAAGTCACTCACGTCCGACTGTTGCGGCCCCATGGACTGTAGCCTGCCAGGTTCCTCTGTCCATGGGATTCTCCAGGCAAGACTACTGGGTGGATTGCCATTTCCTTCTCCAGGGGATCTTCCCGACCCAGGAATTGAACCTGGGTCTCATGCACTGCAGGCAGATTCTTTACCAACTGAGCCACAAGGGAAGCCCATTGCAGGCAGATTCCTTACCAACTAAGCTATGAGGGAAGCTGATATCAATATTGATTGTGCTTAATCAGTAAGCTGTGTCTGACTCTTCGCGATCACATGGACTGTAGCCCGCCAGGCTCCTCTGTCCATGCAGATTCTCCAGACAAGAATACTGGAGTGGGTTGCCAGGCCCTCCTCCAGGGGTTTTCCTAACCCAGGGATTGAATTAGGGTGTCCTGCATTGCAGGCGGATTCTTTACCAATTAAGCTACCAGGGAAGCCCCTTGCAGTGACTTCAATCTTTTAAAAGAGACAAAAGGGATCGAACGGCTCAAGATCCTGTGGTATGAAAACAATAGCAAGTAAAAAATGTTAGTTTTGAAATCTGACAAAAACAAAAAATTTTCAATTAAAAAGAATTTCTTAAGCTGAGTGCTGCACAAACTACAAAATTTGGGAGAGTTTCTTAACACTTTTCTCTCATCTTTGCCTAATATCTTCAAGATGTTCAAGCTATTTCAGTTGTACTTCCTCTATTTCTTTCCAGTCACTTCCTTTCCTTCATTTCCATCACCCTCGCCTACTCTTGTCATCTTCTAATCTCTGTAGTACAACCTGGGTTATTTTTATTGTAAAAAATAAAATATGTGAATATAACTCTGGTGCTGAATATCCTTTATTGCTCTTCGGATAAAGGTCAACACCTTTAGGATGGTCTACAGTACTCTATTCTGTCTGGCCTCATTTCTGTGCATTGCAGCCACCCTGGCCTTCTTTCTGGCATTTAGAACAAACCAAACTCCTTCTTGCCTCAAGGTCTTCAAATATGTTCCACCTGCTTCCTGAAATACTATATAATAACTATATATGTATACTTATTACAAAGTTGGCTTAAAGCTTAACATTCAGAAAACTAAGATCATGGCATCTGGTCCCATCACCTCATGGGAAATAGATGGGGAGACAGTGGAAACAGTGTCAGACTTTATTTTTTGGGGCTCCAAAATCACTGCAGATGGTGACTGTAGCCATGAAATTAAAAGACGCTTACTCCTTGGAAGGAAAGTTATGACCAACCTAGGCAACATATTAAAAAGAAGAGACATTACTTTGCCAACAAAGGTCCATCTGGTCAAGGCTATGGTTTTTCCAGTGGTCATGTATGGATGTGAGAGTTGGACTGTGAAGAAAGCTGAGTGCCAAAAAATTGATGCTTTTGAACTATGGTATTGGAGAAGACTCTTGAGAGTCCCTTGAACTGCAAGGAGATCCAACCATTCCATCCTAAAGGAGATCAGTCCTGGATGTTCACTGGATGGACTGATGCTGAAGCTGAAACTGCAATAATTTGGCCACCTCATGCAAAGAGTTGACTCATTGGAAAACACTGTGATGCTGGGAGGGATTGGGGGCAGGAGGAGAAGGGGACGACAGAGGATGAAATGGTTGGATGGCATCATCGACTCGATGGGCATGAGTTTGAGTAAACTCCGGGAGCTGGTGATGGACAGGGAGGCCTGGCGTGCTGCGATTCATGGGGTCACAAAGAGTCGGACACGACTGAGTGACTGAACTGAACTGAACTGATACTTATTACATATAAACACATAAAGTGCTTCTTATTGAAATGGTCTAACATTCATATTAATACTACATGTCTCATCTTATTTCATCTATGGCACCACTCCCCCTACCTCCTGGGTCAGGAAAATCCTCTGGAGAAGGGATAGGCTACCCACTCCAGTATTCTTGTTGGAGCGGGACTGAGGAGTCCAACCCCCGCCCCCCAGAACCGTGTAGGCCCTGCAGTTCCCTGCTCCATCCCTGATGTCAATCCTGGGAGATTCCCAATAGGTTTGTTGAGATCCGCACTGCCTTCCTTTTTTCTGACTCTTGCGAACTCCAGGGAGGCCCGTGATTAAGGAGGCAGCCCTCAGGGGGAGGGGGCAACAGCAATTCCAAGAGTCAACCTGATCCCGTGGGATGACTGAACTGCCTGCCAAACAGAAGAGAATGGGCCTCCACTTCATCTGAGCCCACTTTCGGCTGTCGAATGCCCTAAGCAGGGTCCTTGGATGTAGTTGCCGACTTCAACCTTGGGAATCTGAAGACGAGGCTTCCACTGCAGTGATTGCACTCAGGTCAGCAAAGGGACAAGGCCCAGACTCTGCCAGTCGTCAGAGGGAGGATCCTGAAGAAACTGAAGACACCTGCCTTTTCCATCTGCCTTATGAGGCCCCAGGCCGACCAGAACAGGAGCCCGTGACACCTGGGAGTTCCCCTTAAAGAGGAAACCTGGTCCCACTGTCCTTCTGGCCACCTCCAATACCAGCCATCATGTCTCTAGGTCAGAAGAGTGAGTGCTGCAAGCTTGAGGAAGACCTTCAGGCCCCAAAAGAGGCACAGGGCCTAGACTGTGTGCAGGCTCCCATGGCTCAGAAGGAAGAGGCCACTTCCTGCCCCAAGTCTACCATCTCCTCTTCCCTCACCCTGTTGATCCCTGGAACCACAGAGGACGAACCTGCCACTGGGGCACTGACTGCTGTCCAGAGTTCTCAGGGAGCCTGCTTCTCACCCACTGCCACCTCAGCCACTCCACTGAGTCAATCTGATGAAAATTCCAGAAGCCAAGAGGAGGAGGAGCCCAGCACCTCCCAGTCTCCACCAGATCCTGAGTCCTTGCTCGGTGATGAGCTAAACAACAAGGTGGCTGAACTGGTGCAGTTCCTGTGTGTCAAATATGTAACAAAGGAACCCACCACAAAAGCAGAAATGCTGAAGAGTGTCATCAGAGAACACAAGGACTACTTCCCTGATATCTTCAGCAAAGTCTGTGAGTGCATGGAGGTTATCTTTGGCCTTGAAGTGAAAGAAGTGGACCCCACGAGACACTCCTATGGGCTTGTCAAAACACTCAACCTCACCTACGATGGGATGCTGAGTGATGATGGGAGAATGCCCAAGACTGGCTTCCTGATACTTATCCTGGGTATGATCTTCATGGAGGGTAACTGTGTCCCTGAGGAGAAAATCTGGAAATTATTGAATATGATGGGGATGTATGCTGGGCAGGAGGATTTCATCTATGGGGAGCCCAGGAAACTCATCACCAAAGATTTGGTGGAGGAACAATATCTACAGTATCAACAGGTGCCTCACAGTGATCCTCCAGGTTATGAATTCCTATGGGGTCCAAGGGCCTATGCTGAAACCAGTAAGATGAAAGTCCTGGAGTTTTTTGCCAAGATCAGTGGGACTGACCCCACTTCCTTCTTATTCTGGTATGAGGAAGCTTTGAGAGATGAGAGAGCCCAGGCCAGAACTGTCCCTGGGGATGATACTACTGCCATGGCCAGTGAAAATTCCAGTGTCAGGTCCAGCAACCTCTCCTGCCCTGAGTGAAGTCCAAGGCAGTTTCTTCAGTCTTCATCTGAAGACTACAGTCAGTGTTCCATGTAATGGAGGGCTAGGGTGGAACAGTCCATTAGCATTTTCATGTTTCTATTGTATATGGGTGATTTGGACATTTAACTTTTTTTATTACTTGTTTTTCCCCCAAATATTGTTTAATAAAGTTTAATTAGCTCCCTGGTGGGGGAGCTGGTAAAGAATCTGCCTGCAATGCTGGAGACCTGGGTTCGATCCCTGGGTTGGGAAGATCCCATGGAGAAGGGAAAGGCTACCCACTCCAGTACCCTAGCCTGGAGAATTCTGTGGACGGTATAGTCCATGGAGTTGCAAAGAGTCGGGCACGACTGAGCAATTTTCATTTTCACCCTACCTCCACCCCAGATAATTTTGAAGCAAGTCCCAGACATGTAATAAAAACTTTCTAATTCACACTTTCCCTGAATATCTCTGCTCAAGCACCAGCTGCTTCCCCCATCCCTCTGCCTTCTAAGTCATACCTTCTGGTCATATGGTCTCATTGTACCCAGTGTGTCTACTTTAATGCTATTATTTCAATATGTAATTATATATTTATGTGTATGGTTTTTTAATGTCTGTCTTCACCCTATACTTTTGGTTCCATGAGAGAGAAATTGTATATTTTTTGCTCATTATTCTACCTTCACAGTGCCTTTCTCAGAGTGCATTCTTAACAAATATCCATTAATTAAGCTGTGGGGATTGTCATAATAGAACACTGTCCATTGTTGCCTTCTTAGCATTCTTCATGGTCTTTTATATTTTTAAAAATATTTATTTATTGGAAGGTGCCAGGTTTCAACTGCAGCCCACGGGATCTTTGATCTTCATCATGGCATGTGGAATCTTTTGTTGTGGCCTGTGGGATCTAGTTCCCTGACCAGGGATCAAACCTGGGCCCCCTGCATTAGCAGCCCACAGTCTTAGCCACTGGACAACCAAGGAAGGTCCCTTTTGTGGTCTTTTAACATCAGAAGTTTTCCTGCACATAGCCCCTGCCATGTGGTGCCTTTAGTCTCTCCCTATGGAGACTTTTATCATCTCTTTGATTTCTTTTGAAGCACTTGACCAGGTATTACTTTACCAACAGATGCAGTTGGTCCTATTTTCAAAATGAACATGCAAACAAAACTTATAAGTAATATTTATTTTCTCTATCTTTTTAATGCTCACTAGCTTTTACATCATAATACTATTTCTCCCCACTGAATAATATTGTCAAAGAAAGCATTCTGGGAAGATGCCGTTAACATACATGTTTTATTATGTATCATTGCATAACCAACATTATGTCAACTGAGAAGAAAAATATTTCATTGAAAGCCTGATAGATTATCTTAATGAAAATGACTGTCAACAACATTACTTGATCATAGTTTCTTAATTTTTAAAATTTTAGATCATGCAAATGTAAGTTTTATTGTATTACTTTATTTACATAAACACTAATATTATTTGGATTCTCTATTTTAGTGTAAGAAAATCTACATATCAAGAAAAATTAAGAAAGTGAAATTCTGGGAAATTTTTGAGAAGGTAAAAATGCCCCTACTAGTCTGGTATTACATATTTCTAAGAAATTCATAATTTCTTAGAATTATTTTATAGCTCTTTAAGACAATAGTGTATTTTGATATTTTGTTGACAGAAAATTTTAGCCTAAATGTATAATTCTTAATAATAATTGGTCA
Source organism: Dama dama (assembly GCF_033118175.1). Taxonomy (NCBI): domain Eukaryota; kingdom Metazoa; phylum Chordata; class Mammalia; order Artiodactyla; family Cervidae; genus Dama; species Dama dama. Next base: position 83,213,923 of record NC_083698.1, on the reverse strand, counting down.
CTAGATTTTGCTATCTTGCAATATAATGCTATAGGGAATTCTCTGTTTATCAGTACTTCATAAGGACTAGTTAAAGTTTTCTGCAAAATTACTGCATCAGCTTGAATTAAGAGATGTAATACTGGTGTAATACAGAAGATGACACTGTTCAAAGGAAGAGAAGATTTTAAGCAGTTGCTAGAAAAGCAAATCTATAAAATTAAATATGCCCCCAAATCATAGCAGTAAATATTTTATTAGAGATTTTCATGTGATTATGTGGTGAAGACTTGGTTCTTGTCTTGGATTCACCCATATCAACCTTCATGACTCCAAATATTCCCTTTCCACATTTTCCCTTGTTACCTTTTCACCTACACTGCAATGGTTTCTATTCCTTTGGCATAAGATTGTTCATCTTAAAAATAAAATATCCTACAACTAATCTTAAACACTCTGTTTATTAAGTCTGTTTATAAGTGATAATTAAATGGGATATGAAATGTTACCTCTCCTGACTGCATCAGCCTGAATCAGAAATACAGTCTATAATTAGCATATCTTAAATTACTTTTCCCTCACTAGGTATATAATCTTACTAGGTAGAGAAAATGATTGAGTTAATTCCCCTACAGTTTCTCAACATTTGAAAGGAAGTTCTTGCATGTAATGTCATTTTTAATTTCCATCAAATTAGATGTTTCAAAGGACTTTTAAAGACTCTTATTGACCTTGGTAGAAATTGATACTGTATATAATTCAACCATTTCATTTGTCATATGTAGTATGTGCAAAGTGGCTGTTCAGAAAACGTCAGTTGAAATGAGAATTTCAGTTATTTTTTTTCACCTATAGCTGGCAACTAAATCTAGGCAAAGAGGCTTTAACGTTCTGTGATATACGAAAAATAATTATGTAAAGGTTCTGATTATACTTATACTGACATTTTTACAGCATAAGAGTCTTTAAACATCAAACTCTATAACCTAGTCTTTTAACTGCATATGTAATAGACATATTTTAGCATTCAAGTGTCTGACCAAATTAAAGATACAGCACCATCTTATGGATATATCTATATTTTTAAATTTTGGAAATATAAAAATGTTTCGAGTTTGAGAACAGAAAAGCTTCATCAGTAAAACAATTGTAGGAGGAGAATATTTTACTGTATCAAGGAAAAAGGATGCAATATTGAATAACTTGAATGTGTATGTGGGCATGCAGATATGAACGTGTGTGTTTGTGATGGCATGGTAAATAAAGAGATTTGAAATTCTTTTTTTCAGTCAGAATTCAGAATTTGAAGAAGAAAAATAACCATTACCACAATACAAATTCATAGCTTTGTGAAATAAGCCATGTAGCTCAGAATACAGTCAGTCTCTAAATGACACTGGGACATCACTGATTACCACCTTGCAAAGATGTATTCTTATAAAGACATGAACCACACTTTTTAGATAGTGATAAGAAATTTAGGTATGATAATAAACCTATTTAACTACCTGCTGATACTACAGAACTGGTAATAAAGTCTCCTTAAATTTATCTAGCACTTAAATGTTTTCATAAGTAATTTATGTCCATTATTTTGTTCCAATTTTAGGTACAGTTATTTTTGAATAAACACTTCCTAATAATCATTATAATTTTAATATAAAACACATAGCCATTTTAAGGAGATTATAGAAAAATTGATGAACAAAGCTCCCCTATTAATTATTAAGGTGGAGTTATATGTATATGGCTCATATCCTTAATACTTAGCTCACTTTAGCTATCATAAAGACTTAAGGCTCTACATGATTTACCTAGTTCATGTCATGTAGAATTACTCTATGCTGACCAAAACACAGATTCTGTGGTTCTTGACTTTTTGGTATCTTGACCTCCATGACAAAAGCTTTGAAATCTCTCTTTTTCAAAAAGTTCATAGATAAAACACATTTTTCACTCAATTTTAGGGGCTTCTGGACTCCCTGGAGCTCATCCATGCTCTATGATTTTAAATATCATTCTCCTTATTTTAACATTTGTTTCCTTAAGATGTAATACTGACAAGTAAAACTGAGGAGCTTTATCACAAAAAATGCAAAGTTTTCTTGTGGTAGAAATGACATAACTTTTACACACACACACACACACACACACACACACCCCTATTGGGTTTTAACTCATTTTCTCCCTCAACTAAATTATACTAAAAGGCCAATGTAAATAAAGAAGTTCTTGTTAGTTTATTTTTATACACATTTTATTTTCATGATATTTACTTTAGAGTGAGATGTAAAATATGACACTGACAACAAACAATAAAGAATTTTTGGTTTTATCCTGACAGAGTACTACAAGTTCTAATAATGTCATGTTATGAATAGTTTTCTGTTATTTAGACTAGACTCTAAATTTCTAAATTGTGCTTCAAATGTAAATGTGGAACTGATTTAACAAATTAAGTTATTCCTGGATGTCCATATTAATAGAAAAGTGCAACATAAAGTTAAAAAATTCTAACTACACCATATATATTTTTTTATGTTCACTTCTGAGATGGGGATAAGTAGTTTATAGCTTAATAAGAAAACAAGGGAGAATGAATAGATTTATAATAGTAGTTTTACATTTAAATTCAGATCCAAGACTCTACATTAGATGTTAAATTAATTTTTCATGTTATCAACTGCAGAATTATCATAATACAAAAGTTATTTTATTGGTATCCTAAAACCATCTTCCTAACTTAATACAATGTTTTATTTTTTAAGGGCATATTTCATAAAAATTCATGAAAAATTTAGATATCTGATAATTTAAAATAGAAATGAAAATATTTTCACAACCTATACCTTTAACTGTAATAAGATCCATGGGATGGATCTAACTGCTCTACATAGTATAATACTTTGTCCTTAAGTTGGGAGGAAAGAAGAATATTTGAGAGTTAAGTAATTGAGGAGTAAAAAAATCAGTTAGCTGCAATAGTAAAATTGGAGACCTAACCTTGAAAACTAAGGATTCTCAATGCAATGTCAAAACAGTTTAAAAAAAAAAACAAAGAAGATCTATGGTGCAATAGAAATAGTGGATTCCTGCTAGAGCTTTAGCACCAAAATCAACTAGTAATCATTGTGTTCACTGTCATACACTCACGGAAGAAAAAAAAAAGCCAGACTCACTTATGAATATTTCTGATTAAGCAGTAAAAAAAAATATTGATTTAAAAAAATCTCAATCCTTGGGTACACATTTAAAAAGTAATGTGAGATGAAATGATTCCAGCTTGTGCTTCATCCAGCCCAGCGTTTCTCATGATGTACTATGCATATAAGTTAAATAAGCAGGGTGACAATATACAGCCTTGATGTACTCCTTTTCCTATTTGGAACCAGTCTGTTGTTCCATGTCTAGATCTTACTGTAGCTTCTTGACCTGCATACAGATTTCTCAAAGGGCAGGTCAGGTGGTCTGGTACTCCCTTCTCTTTAAGAATTTTCCACAGTTTGTTGTGATCTACACAAAGGCTTTGGCATAGTCAATAAAGTAGAAATAGATGTTTTTTTGGAACTCTCTTGCTTTTTTGATGATCCAGTGGATGTCGGCAATTTGATTTCTGGTTCCTCTGCCTTTTCTAAAACCAGCTAGAATATCTGGTACCTGTTAGAGACCATGGTAATAATAAATAGTTAATAAAGACATATTCTTACTCTCCCTGCTCAAAATTATTAGACTGTCCCTTATAATTTTCTCTGGTAAAAACTCAATTTCAATTTAATTTTCTTGAGCATTATTGTTGAAATGGTCTAAAGTTGTTTTTTTTTTTTTTTTGGTGGGACTAGAATCTTCGTCTCTTGAGACATTGGTTGAATTCCTGGCCAATCAACACAATGCTTTCTTTACAGTGTCCTAGTACAGTGCTTAATATAGTCTAGGCACTCAATAAGTTGCATTGACTAGCAGAAAATGTGTTTAACAACAAAGTCAATAAAAGTGAAAACAAAAACTGTGGAAGCTAGAGGGAAAAAATTTCCATTTATTGCTTTATCCATTTATGAGCATAATTACTAGATTTTATCCATTTCCACAAAATAGTTTGTATCTCTATTAACATTTAAAACACAAACACATTCTTGTAGGACAAGTACCTGCTTCTCTAGGAGATCTTAATTATCATCACATATATTATACATCTTGAATTAATGCAAGACTTTTCTCATGACATTTTGGGCCCATAGGTCACAATATGCTTTTACCTTTCTTTATTCCCTGGACTTTACAACAAGCTCATTTTTGCTACCTCCTCCAAATTTCTTATAAAATGGAAATTAAAAAATGTAACTGTAATCAATCATTGTTGAATGCTGACAGATTGAATAGGAACAGAACGAAAGTAACTTCTTATTGTGGGCTCAAACCTTCTTATAAAAATTATGAAATCTTTAGGATTTTAATAAAATCCCTTACCATATTTGGAAGTTCTTTTAGTTCAGTTGTTTCAAGGCAAATAATTTAGACATACAAACTATAAGCTATGTAAAAAAATCAATAAATAAATGCATTGAACCATTTACTAATTTATCTACAATTTATTTCTATGGTTCTACAGTTTAAAGTGAGCTACATAATAAAGTAATTACAATAACAATAAAGTACTTGGCATTTACTCTATGCTGCTGCTTAGGCACTCAGTTGGGTCTGACTCTTTGTGACCCCATAAGCTGTAGCCTACGAAGCTCCCCTGTCCATGGGGGTTCTCCAGGCAGGAATATTGGAGTGGGTTGCCATTTCCTCCCCCAGGGGATCTTCCCATCCCAGAGATCGAACCCAAGTCTCGAGCATTGCAGGCGAATTCTTTACCATCTGAGTCACAGGGAAGCCCATTTACTCTATACAGGATAATCTTTTAGTACTTTGGATATATTATCTTATTTAATCTTCACAACAAAAGTTTAACTGTATCTGGCATGTGTAACAGTGTAGACTACTAATTTTTCTAATCAATTTGTGCTGATCATCTGCATATATTTTTACCCTTTATTTGTAAAAAGTGTGTGGGGGGGTCACAGAACAATCTTTGCTAGGATTCAAATTCTAACTTGAAAGGTGAGAAAGAAAAAGCTGAAAAAGGTGAAAAAAAGAAAAAGGAAAAGCAAAGGAAGTAGAGAGATGTCAATGAAGTTGCCAGGAGGATTATTGCCTCATAAGATATACTCATCTTAAAAGTTTCAAAAAATGTGTTGTTTTTTATCTTACTTTTACAAATGCATACTTTTTTATTAGCTAGGTTTGTGAGTTGACATTTTTCTCATACATATTTATGAAACTGGTCCTTCCATTTGACCTGAAAAAGATTCCTCTGTCTGTTGTAATATAATTTTAGCTATAACTACAAAAAATAATAGACTTCCAAAACACTTAAGGAATATTTTGTGAATTTTTTCTCTATTACCACAGGAGCATATATTACCATAACTTCTTATTTTGTTCATGTCTGTTTCACATGCACCCCCTCAGGGACTAAATTTTACTGTTTCTATCTACTCAGAATAGTGCATAGCCTAGAGTGGGTGCCCCCAAAATGTCTGTTCAGTGAAATTATGATTTCATCTGTGACTCGAAAGAGTTAATACCTTTCTTTCAGGTCAAATGCACAAATCAATTCTCAACTAGAAAACAGACCACCTATAGCTATTCAGGTCACACACCTGTTTCCTTAAATATCACTGCCAAAACATATTTGATATTCTATTTTATTACTGTACATCCATGTTACCCTAGCATTAGAGGTGTTTCATTAAAAAGCAGTATAACTTTCATTTGTTTTTATGCTCATCTTGACAAAAATAAAAATGAATCATTGACTAAAGTGTATTTTGTGTATTTATGAAATGGCATAAAACAATCATAGTCTTATGTTAGTTAGGCATCATTTATTCAATTATCCCAGAGCATCAACTGATGTTATAATTACCTGAAAAGGTAATATTTAAGGTAGAATTTGGCAAGAACATTAGTGTAAGCACAGAATTGAAAATGTTAATTAAAAATTATTAGGGCTCTGTTTATTCTTAAAGATCAGGTTTTCTTTTCAGATTCCTTTTCTTCAAACCATCTCTATTTAGGAGGAGAGGTAGGGAGGGTTCCTCATAGATGCATCATTGGCCATCTTCTCACCATGAACGCGTTTTCCAGACCTCATCATCCATATCTGCAACTTCAACTACCACCAACATGCTGATGATTTCTTTGCCCAGGTGTGAGTAACAGGTTTGCGTTTCCAAATGGGTCTAGGAGCACTCTGATAAGCTCCTCAAAACCTGATGTTTCTCCATACCTATATGTCCCCTAGAAGTTCATATTTCATCTGTTCTCAGTTTGTCATCATAGGAATGATGGGAACATCCTGGGAATCATAGTCTACCCTTGACCCTCTTCCTCAGCATCTCATACATGTTTCATTAATTCCTTTGTCCATCTCTTAAGCTTTCCTCCCTTGCTCATTTCCATCTTAAATTCAAGCCCTCATTGTATCTGTCCCAGATTTCTTTGGTAACTAATCTCAATGGTATCCTGCATCTTGTTTTACTGCCCTTGTATTGCTCCAGATTGACTCTTAAGAGTTACAGATCACCTCATGTTGTACCTTACAGTTTACTTTGTGTGTATTCCTATTTTCTTCAGGACATAGTTTAAATTCCAAAGCATGGCATACAAGGGCATGGGCATCTGCCCACCATCCTTCTGCTCAAGGCTGAATTTGCCTCTATCTGCTCTCTAGCCTCATCTTTCCTGTCTTCATATGTAGCCTTTATTTGGGGCATGCTAATTTGTTTGCAGTTCTCCAGATGCGGAAAACAATTTCATACCTTTGCAAATGTGGTTGCATGGTCTATAGTGCCCTCACTCCAATAGCTATAAATCATTCTTCAAAACACCTATCAAGCATATGGGAAGCCTTCCCTTACTCAAACTTGAACAAGGTATTTTTTCTCTGTATTACCATTATCTGCCAGGTTATCAGACCTATCACTGGATTGCAGTTCTAATATTTATTTTCTGTTTTTTTCAATGAATGTTTTTCTCCTCTGTCATTCCCTAACCTGTAATTTTCTAAAGGTCAGAGACTATCTCTGGTTCTTCTAAATATACCCTGCATAGTTTCAACAATGTTGATTTCTTAACCAATATAAGTTTCATTAGTTAAATTCTTAAACAGTCTCTTTGTTGTTTTGGATATTTCTTTAATTTATGCCCTTTAAGCCATTTTCATCTTTATAGACACTGTATGTTATTCTACAAATTACTAGGTATTTTCCAGTGGGATTTCCAAGGCTTGGAGAATCTTTAATTCAATAACCACTTTTTAATAGGAAGAGAATAATAAGCTATCACATCAAGCAATTTTAACTAATTAATAAAGGAAACAAAAAATACCTTTCCTTGGCAAGAAAAGGAAGGGCAATAAAGCTGCTCTATATAAATTACACTTTTGTGTGCAATTCTTATTTAAGTTATCCATTTAATAAACATCATACATTTAATATATTGATTTATAATTAGACAAATTGTAATAAAAGCTACTATTTGGAATTAGAAAAGATTCAGTCTGTTGTGTCCTAGTTTTATTAGTTGTTGGTTCTGCATGAAAGGGTTGTCTAAGTCTCAGGATCCTTATCTGTACAATGGAACTAAAAATAAATGTGATCAGGTCTGTAAAGGGCTTAGAGCAGTACCTGGTACAAAGCACTGTAACTAATAATCCTCATCACCTATCTCAAAAGGCTACTTTGGTGATGTTATTCGCCAAGCACATGTACAAAACTTTGCCAGATGTAATGTATACAGCATTAGACACTATAACTTAAATGAATAAGCTTGTTATTTATGATTTACCCTGCCAAAAATGAAACACTGTCTTTAAATACATCAGTTTTTAAGATTTGTGTTTCTTGGCAGTTGGAGCTCGGCCAGCTGAGCAACTGATGTGTCACACCCTCAGGAAACACCTTTTACCACTGTGGGCATCATCAAGGATTGATAAGTAGGCAAGTTCCCCCCAAAGTAAATGCCTTTTTGTTTTTCCACGTCTAAGGACACTATGAGTAAATGCTGAAGGAAAGGCTCCCTCATGGATACCTAAGTGTGGAAGTGGCTGCAAAAACCAAAAGCTCCTATTTGGCCACGGGGTAGACAAGCTCAGAGCGGAAGTTTTACCTGCCCGGTGATAATTGCAGTGAGCTTTAATTGCTTCCCCGCCAATTTGGCCACTGCACACTGCACCTTGAGTTGAAGGCACTGTTTCCCTATTTCCTTCTTTGTCCGGATTAAGAACACAGGAAAAATCACAGAAAGAAACTCCTAGGTGGTTCTAACACCGGGACTGAGAAATCTGCGCAGATAAGACAGGCTTCGTGTGCTGCAACGAGACGCCCACTTGAGGCCGGAACCAACAGTGACCAAGCGTGTGCTTCAGTGCGCTGCGGACTCTTCCAAACGCTAACAGCACTGGACACCCGGCGTGCGCTCAAATATTTACTAAATAAATGTCCACACCGCACACCTGTCTTCAGTCAAATGCATCCCAACCCAGAAAATAATCAAGCTATGTGATTATTATAGAGCTGAATCAGACTGCCATTTCGCAAATACAAAACCGATCTTGCTCATGCATCTACAGGAATAAAGACGGTTTAAGAAGAAAGCCTCTCGGGTTTTGTTTTTGCTTTTCTTTTCAAGAACATTCCTCTGACTTTTACAATATGGACTTCACCATAGCGTCGGACAGCAGCAGGGCAAGAGACTTTATAAAGTCTCTTCCCAACGTTATTTGGAGGTAAACGGCTCCGGCCGCACTTTTCCGCGCTAGGGTTCAATCCTAGGTATCAATTTCAGGTCGGAGACTCCCGTTCTGGCCGTTCCCCTCACCCGGGGAGGTGGAAGGGGGCAGCTCTCCTGGCCCCCTGTCCGCCTGTGCCTCAGAAAGCTTGCGGAAGAAAAGAAAGGTGGTGATGGCGAGGTCACGGCCATCTAAAGATCCCAGGTGGGCGCACACAGAACCACTAAGCTGAGCGCCTCCGTATCTTTGCGAGTCGCGCGCCCGGCACCCACCCAGGCACCCTGCCCGGGTCGCGGCGGCGGCGCGCGCACGCGCACTCCGCGGCCCCGCGCCCGCTCCTCAACATTCCATTCCACGTGTTGCTTGTTGTAGGCGCCACAGGTTCCCCACCTGCGCCGGGGCGCTCGGGCGGCCGCGCCTCGGCCGGCGGAGGTTGGAGAACCGAGAGGGCGGCGGGGCCCCGGCCCGCTGAGCAGTTCACGAGGCGCTCGGGCTGACTCCCGACGCTAACTCCGCCTATTTAATCCCGGCGGCCCCCGCCCGCCCCTTTCGCCCTGGTGGTAGGAAACACTCCTGGATCCAACTCGACGTGTCCGGAAAGCCTCGGTCAGTTTCCCTTTCGTTCTGCGGCCGCAGCTGCCAGCCGCTCAGCTCGTGCAGACCCGCGGGCGCAGCCGCCGAGAGTGAGGCGCCTAGGGGGCCGCGGATCGCGCGGCGGGGCGCCCCAGGCACCATGCTGGACCCGTCTTCCAGCGAAGAGGAGTCGGACGAGGGGCTGGAAGAGGAGAGCCGCGATGTGCTGGTGGCTGCCGGCGGCTCGCAGCGAGCGCCGCCGGCCCCGGCTCGGGAAGGGCGGCGGGACGCGGCGGGGCGCGCGGGTGGCGGCGCGGCCAGACCCGTGAGCCCGAGCCCCTCGATGCTGAGCGAGGGGCGAGACGAACCTGAACGGCAGCTGGACGAGGAGCAGGAGCGGAGGATCCGTCTGCAGCTGTACGTTTTCGTCGTGAGGTGCATCGCGTACCCCTTCAATGCCAAGCAGCCCACCGACATGGCCCGGAGACAGCAGAAGGTGAGTTGCTGCAGGACCCGGCGTTTCCAACCTCCACTTCTTCCTCCCTGCGCTTTTCTCCTGGTGGAACTCTGGGGCCCCTGCCCGCTGTCCTTCTGCTGGACACTGTGTTTTTGTTACTCTTGGAGGGCAAGGGACTCTTTGGGGGGTGTGTGTGTTGGGAGGGGGGGTTACAGTTCTTTAGCCCGCCAGGTATCGGGTTGCCGCGGACGCGCCTTCTCCCCCATGGTTGGTAGAAGCGGTCAGTTTGGCATCCATGGGGCCGAAACCGGCCCGGCGGTGCGACTGTTGCACCCGGCGAGCTCGGCCCCTGCCGGATCAGGACGCAACTCCTGTCAACTTTAATTTCAAAACAGCCGTGGTGCTTTCCTGTTCACTTAGTTTCTGCTAGAGCAGGGCTTTACCCGGGTTCTGAATGAGTGTGGGATCTGAGCCAGAGGAAAGTCTTCTCTAGGGAGAAGGTATAGAAATGTTCCCCCAAACAAAGCTAACCTGACAAGTTTTCCTGTACTACAGTACAACTAGGACGTCAAATCCTAAGGCAGAAGAGTGTGCAGCTTGGAGAGTGGCTGTGGGTTAGTAATTACTGGTCCCGGCAGGCCTTAATGAAACATGCTATTGAGGAAAAATAGGATTGGTTCATGACCACTTCAAAACAATGCACTACACACCCCCGCCATTCCCAAAGAGGTAAGGCATTTGTTTCAGGTGAAATGCATGCCAGCTTTAGTTTTGAAACAAGACCCCCAGGAGTCTAATTTTGTAGCGGACAAAAGTAATGACTCAAATTGCCCTAATTGGGTATATGTTTTCAATAGAAACTAAGAAACCCTCTTAATAGAATGTGAACCTAGAAGGTTCGCTGGAAACCCGCACCAGTCGCCTTAGCTTGGGGCAGGATATGAAGACCCAGAGAGACTGTAATTTGCCCAAAGCATGCCTGGTTGCACAGAGATTTGTTTTCTGAAGCATTAACCTCAGAATGTGAGGCATTTCTTAGAAATTTGGAGCACTTCTGAATTGACTTGTGAAAAGCTGTATTTCAAGAGTAAATTGCGGTCTACCGATTACCCTTCACCCCCATTTACCCAGCTTCTCTAAAACAAGCCTAAACCAAGCAGCTGTCTGGAATCAGTCTCTGGGCATGCTTATGGGATGATTCTGTACACTTGGAGACTTAATTACCCAGACCCTTCAGGTGCCTAACCCTCTAGGTAACTCAGTCACAGCATGCTAGAGCTGGAAAAGAAACCTTGGGATCCAGACAGGCCTCTCATTTTGGAGACGTGTTTGAGTAACATGTCCTATTGCCTAAACAACTGGCATGATCAGAGCCACCATTCCTGAGGTCAGTTTGGAGGAAGTTCCCTGTGGAGTTCTTGGAACCTTCCATTCTGCTCTCAGGTAAGTACCACGCTGTTCTCTTTTGCTTGCATTGGGTTGCATTGCAGTCACTCTGCCTCTCAACTCTGTAGGTCAAGTGACTTTCAACTTCAGTAACTACTCTAAAATTATAACTAAATTTTGATGTATGTTGTCCAGTTATATTAAGTTTATGACTATCATCCAGTCTCCAGTACGTCCATTCATATTGCATCTAACGTTATTTTTGGTATTAAAGTATAAAAATAATGTGTAATGAAACCAAGAGACTATTCCTATCTGGAATATTGTCACTGAAGATGCTTTTGCTATGTCACTTGCTGGTAGCTGACTCTTACTGTGCATACTTGTTGCATTTTGTTAGTAAAACAAACACTCCCTTGCTTGTTCAAATAGTAGAGATTTCTCTGACTCCTCTTGTTTAAATAGGATGTTTTTCCAGAAATTATTTGAATTGGCAAACAGGTGCAGTCACAATACCGCTGAGGAAATAATTTTTTATAACATCATTCAGAAGTCATCAAAAATAATTACAAACAGCAAAAAAAAAAAAAAAAAAAAAGAAGCAGAACTGTTTGTGTTCTGTACAAGAACACTTGGAAATTTGTTTCCCAGATAGTGAGCATTGAATGCTGTCAGATAAAGTTTTGTGAAGTATTCTTAAGGGGGGAGGCCCCCAAACAACTTAAGTGTTTCCCCTTATTCAAAAAGCCCCACACTTTTTCTTAAAGCATGTTGCTTGCTGAAGGGAGCTGGAGTAATTCTTGGCAGTCGGGTTCCCTCCTAGGACAAAATGAAATGGGAATTTAACTATATCCCTGTGAATTTTATGCTCAAGCCAGTAATTAATGCCGGAAACTTTGTCTTGAATTATACAGTTGGGTTATATAAAAGAAGTAACAGGATAATTGCAAAATCACTAATCCATTGTATATTTTTATTCTGTATCTTGAAATAGACATCTAGTTAAAGGATTTAATAGCTTAAATTGTTGTCATTGAAGTGCATATTGCTGCTTACTCACTCCTCCTAACTTGAGAATTTAGAAACAGAGAAACTGAGATCTGAAAGGGTCTTCATCTTTAAGAGAAGAAAACTAATCACAGGATGGTAGTAGTCTTATTCTGGCGGTCAAAGCTCTCTTGATATTAGGTTGAGCGAGTTGGTTGAGTTTCTGTGAACCAACTGAGCTGCAGTGATTTTTGTTTTCCCACTTGGCTAAAATGGCCCACAAAGCTACCAAAAGGTTGTATCCATGAATTGAAAAATCGTAGTGGCATTAAACTCGGTTGACTAAAACATGTCTGTCTTTGCTTTTGGCTGGGAAGTTTCAGCTTAGAATAATAATGGTGGTTGGCTTATGCCAGTCTAACTTAGGACTTTACAGAAAATTCTGGAAGTGAGTGTAGAAGCGACATTGACAAAGCTTTCACGAGGTGGTCACACCGCCTAAATGGTTCGCGCATGATACAAATGTGAAGTAACAAGCAGCCAATGGCAGAATGACTTCAGTTGTGACTGATGCTTCAGTCTCTGCTTATTTACGTAATCTTTGCTCCATCAGTTAACAGATAATGATGAACCTTGGATGATTCCAGATCATTGGTTAAAGGTGGAATCAGTGTTGAAATTAGGAAACAACAGATAAAGCTAATCAGTTATTACTTAATAAAGGCAATTTGTCTTTGGACATCAGTTTTTACTTCATAAAGGCAGGTTGTCTTTGGAAAACATTGAGACCCTAAAGGAGAAATACAGTCCATAGTGGTTAGAAGGTAGGGGAGAATCTGATGAACATAATGACCGCCATAGAAGAGGTTAAGTATATTCCATAGCTGTGGGCTTACAGATTGCAGGTCTCAATTTATAACAGATTTCAGGTGTGTATGAGTTTTGGTTGGCCACTCCATAGGTTTTTAGTCAGTAAGTTGCTTTTTCATTATTAAATTTAGTGACAGTCAGATATTAGAGCCTACTATCTTAAACTAGAAATAATGAAGAAGGAATTTAAAAGATTAAAATGGTACCTGATAACTCTCCATGGGATTCATATACCCATGTTCTTTGCATTTTTATGTGTCTCTGTAATCTTACTAAACTCCTTAAACCTCCTTATGTAATCACTCCCACCACTTTGCATAATTTTCCACACTAATTAAGTTTGAGAAATGTATACAAATAGTGTGAAATCGCAGATGGCGGGGAAGTAATCTCCTTTGGTAAGACTGATCACGGGGCGAGCATCATGGGCAAATAGTATTGGCTGGAGTGGCACACAGTGGGGTCTTGCCTGCATGTCTCGCATGCGAGGGTCAGGCTACAGTGAGTGGCTGCTTTTAGCCCTCTTTGGAAACGGGAGTATTTTCTGTGGCTTTAACAACAACAACAACAAAAAAAAAACCCCGACTTCTCACTGCTTAGGTGATATCCAAGCTCGGGGAAAGAGCCAATTTTATGGGGGGGAAAAAAAAGCTAGATTTATAAACTCCAGGAATCACATACATTATGCTAGAGGTCATTGTGTGTTAGTGCTATGTTGTGCCATCTTCAGGACCTAAGATGTGACTGAGGCCTGGTATATAAGAACCTAGCAAATGCTTGTTGGATACATGAAGTGTCAGGTTTAGTCCATGTTTCAAAGACTTCGTGAGGTGTGTGGGCTTAGTCATTGCCGACTCTTGCCCACCCCATGGACTATATAGCCTGCCTGGCTCCTCTGTCCTTGGAAATTTCCAAGCAAGAATACTGGAGTGGGTTTCCACTTTCTTCCTCTAGGGGGACCTTCCTGATCCAGGGATCAAACTCCAGTCTCTCGCATCTTTTGCTTTGGCAGGCAGATTCTTTAACACCGAGGCCCCTGGGAAGCCCCTCAGTGAGGTATAGGGTGGCAGAAAGAATATAGAGGGAAAGAGTCAACTTCTCTTCTTGGAAATTAATCTTCCTAAACGTGTTTTGAGACCTCTTGGGCTCATCCCACCCTCCACAGTTCCCTGACCAGGGATCGAACCCAGGCCCCCTGCCTTGGGAGCATGGAGTCTTTAGCCACTGGACCACCAGGAGGGTTACCCCACCCTCTTAAAGAAAGCCATGAAAACGATCACACCTGCTGCTGCATGACTAACGACTTCACAGGGTTTTCCCAATGCCACGACCAAATCCAGGGGGACAGGCAGCGTGGAAGCCCCATGATGCGCCTTTCTTGCTTGCAGGGTTCCAGGAGATACGCTGATAGTCTAAAAGGTCCAGCCTCTCAGGGAGTTGGGGTAATTTATGCTTTACTACTCAGGCTTTGGTTCTTTATGGGGCAAACACAGAAGGGATGGGTTATGTTGTTTTTTGCTGCTTTTGATAATAGGGAATACATTGTCCTATGGGGAGTAAGTAGGAAACCACACATTAAAGTGAAACCTCAGACTGGACTTACACAGTATCTCAGAGAAAAAAAGTGCTGCTGGTTTCAACTGATTCATCTATCCCTCCACAGGGTATCTTGGGACCGCAGCACTTAATTTGGCGGAATGAGTTGTGCTAATGAGAACTCAAATGGATTAAGTGATGTTGGAGTTTGCGTCTTTCAAAAATGAAATCAGCAATAATTTCTGATATACATTGACTGCTTATAAAGTGAAATAAAATATTGTGTGTATCCCCTCTTCAGTTTTAAATGGAAGCAGTTCCCTCCATTTCTACACTCACAAGATAAATAGCATAGTTTGTAAAGTCATTAAAGACCTTCAAAACAGAATTAAAGCCAGTTGCCAGGTTATTAAGTATGGGAATTATGAATGGAAAATCCCATCAGTTATAATTTTCTATGAGGCAAGCCTCTTGAGTTATTGTGCTGCTTTTTATGCATTTCAAATTAGACCTTTTTTGGGAAAGAGGGTGGGTCTCGTCATATGTTACTGCCATTTCAGTTTTTAGCCTAGGGAAAAAAAAACCTAATGATATCATTAGAACAGATGATATAGTCCCAAGGTTTTAAGAGTATTCAAAAATCAAATCATGAAACTGTCCCAAATCTATAACATTTTTTAGGACCAGTGTTTAAGTGACTTACATGTTTTGATATGATTTCCTTTTTGTTATTGTTCAGTCATGGCTGACTCTTTGCAGCCACATGCAGCATGCCAGCCTTCCATGTCCTTCACCATTGCCTGAAGCTTGCTCAAACCCATGTCCATTGAGTCAGTGGTAACATCCTACTGTCTTGTCCTCTGTCGTCCCCTTCTCCTGCCTTCAATCTTTCCCAGCATCAGGGTCTTTTCCAGTGAGTTGGCTCTTTGCATCAGGTGGCCAAAGTATCGAAGCTTCAGCATCAGTCCTTCTAATGAATATTCGGGATTGATTTCCTTTAGGTTTGATTGGTTTGATCTCCTTATAGTCCAAGGGACTCTCAAGAGTCTTCTTAAACACCACAGCTCAAAAGCATCAATTCTTTGGTGTTCAGCCTTCTTCATGGAAAGACAGAAAGATACAATTTCCTTTCTTTACAAAAACAAAACAAAACTTGGGATTCTTCTCCTTAGCTGCACACTAGAATCATCTGGAGAGCTTTTTAAAAAAAATCCCGATTGTACTGCAGACTAATTGAATCAGTCTCTGGGGTTATAGTCATAAAACTTGCCAGGTGATTCTAGTGAACCATCAGACACGAGATGCCCTGTTTTAAAGGGAAACTACAGGGAAATGACTTACAGCTTGTGTCTGTGTCACCTGGGCAAGGTGAAAGTATTTGCAGTAGTGAGTTAGATTGCTCAATCATTAAACCCATCTTACACATGAAGGAAAAGGTAATAGGGACACTCTAAGCAAGGAACAAAAAACACATCAGTATTTTACACTTTATTGAATCGATAGCGGGAGGGCAGTGCATATTTGGACTTTTAAAAGGTCTTTAATTTGATGAAATGTCATAGGCCATTAAACTGCATGCACAGTTGTATGATTTATTTGTTACAAAACTGTGGATAGATTGCCAGGTTCGCAACAGAAAATACAGCAGGGTAAACCTGAGTGTTTTTCATTAAAAAATTAACTGGAAAACAGAATATAGTGAAACCTCAAGTTGGAGTTCACACTGAGAAATGATTAACTGCTTCCCAGTGGCTTACTGGGATAGAACCCACTTTCCAGTGCAGGAGACACAGAGACATAGGTAAGATCCCCGGGTCAGGAAGATTCCCTGGAGTGGGAAAAGGCAACCCCCTCCAGTATTCTTGCCTGGAAAATTCTGTGGACAGAGGAAGGCTACGGTCCATGGGGTTGCAAAGAGTTGGACACGACTGAGCAATTGAACATGAATGCCTGAGTGAATTTCGCAGCGATTTGCTCCTAGGAGATCGTTAGTGGGTGGCATTTTTCTTCAGTGTGTGCGCTAAGAATGTATATGGGTTTTTCAAGAAGTAAACTTTAGAAGACATTCTCAAGTAATTGTTTTAAGTGAAGTAATTGCAAACTAAGGACTTACCTGAGAGTGTCTTTATTTTTGTACTCTTTCCAAAATTCTAATATTAGGTGGACAGTTATAAGGAAAGCCTCCATTTTCCTCAAACTGTGTAACTTAAGTCTTTGGTTTTCCTTTGGGAGCCTTCGACTTTGTAGAGCATCATTGATGCTTTGCTTTGCTTCTTGAGATTTTATCACATCACTTTGTAAACTTTATGGTTTGAATATTTTCATTTTATAACGTCCAAGTTAGTAATGAATTTTTATGATGAAAATGTTACTGGGGCAAAGGGTATGAATAATTAAAAGGCTATCTTTCTCAATCTGATAGCTGAGATGATACTTAATTTGCTCATTTCTGATTGCTTGGGAGGATGAATGTATATGATCTGATCTCCTTTCCCCACTTTTCTATTGAGATCATGGTTTTACTTATTAATGTGCCCCCTTCATCAGTATATTCCTTTAGGGAGACCATTTATGTAGTCTGCCTTTCATTTTGTTTTTAGGTATAGTTCAATTGATCTTTAAGTTTCTTAAAAACTTATTTCTCATTTATGTTCTTAGATAATCAATTTCCCATTTTGAATTAAAGTTTGAATCAAGGAGTTGACTTTGCTTTTTTCCCCAAATAGCTCAGCTGTTCTTGAAGCCTAACTTTTGATTAAGCCTTATTTTCATTACTAAGGTGTTCAGTTCAGTCGCTCATTTGTGTCCAGCTCTTTGTGACCCCATGGATTGCAGCACGGCAGGCTTCCCTGTTCATCACCAACTCCCAGAGCTTGTTCAAATTCTTGTCCATCGAGTTGGTGATGCCATCCAACCATCTCATCCTCTGTTGTCCCCTTCTCCTGCCTTCAATCTTTCTCAGCATTAGGGTCTTTTCAAATGAGTCAGTTCTTTGCATCAGGTGTTTCAGCTTCAGCATCAGTCCTTCCAATGACTATTCAGGACTGATTTCCTTTAGGATGGACTAGTTGGATCTCCTTGTAGTCCAAGGGACTCTCAGGAATCTTCTCCAACACCACAGTTCAAAAGCATCATTCTTCAGTGCTCAGATTTTCTTTATAGTCCAACTCTCACATCCATACATGACTACTGGAAAAACCATAGCTTTGACTAGACAGACCTTTGTTAGCAAAGTAATGTCTCTGCTTCTTAATATGCTGTCTGGGTTGGTCATAACTTTTCCAAAGAGCTAACGTCTTTTCATTTCATGGCTGCATTCACCATCTACAGTGATTTTGGAGCCCCCCAAAATAGCCTGCACTGTTTCCATTTTTTCCCCATCTATTGGCCATGAAGTGATGAGACCAGATGCCATGAATTTAGTTTTCTGAATGTTGAGTTTTAAGCCAACTTTTTCACTCTCCTCTTTGACTTTCATCAAGAGGATCTTCGCTTTCTGCCATACAGGTGGTGTCATCTGCATATCTGAGGTTACTGATATTCCTCCTGGCAATCTTGATTCCAGCTTGTCCATCATCCAGCCCGGAATTTCACATGATGTACTCTGCATATAAGTTAAATAAACAGGGTGACAATATACAGCCTTGATGTACTCCTTTCCTGGTTTGGAATCAGTCTGTTGTTCCATGTCCAGTTCTAACTGTTGCTTCTTAGATTTCTGCATACAGATTTCTCAGAAGGCAGGTCAGGTGGTCTGGTATTCCCATCTCTTTCAGAATTTTCCACAGTTTGTTGTGATCCACACAGTCAAAGGCTTTGACATAGTCTATAAAGCAGAAGTAGATGTTTTTCTGGAACTCTCTTGCTTTTTTGATTATCCCGTGGATGTTGGCAATTTGATCTCTGGTCCCTCCGCCTTTTTTGATAATCCTTCATTATCAGAGTTTGCTCAAACTCATGTCCGTTGAGTCAGTGATGCTATGCAACCATCTCATCTTCTGTCGTCCCCTTCTCCTCCCGCCTTCAATCCTTCCCAACATCAAAGTCTTTTCTAATGAGTTGGCTGTTCACATCAGGTGGCCAAAGTATTGGAGCTCTTGGCATCAGTCCTTCCAATGAATATTCAGGGTTGATTTCCTTTAGGACTGACTGGTTCATTAATCTACTTTTTCCTATTGCTAGTACCATAATATTTATAACTTTACCATAATTTAATATCTGATGGAAATCACTTTTGGCTTTACAAGGCTTAAGCTTCTTTCTTTCCTATTCATTCATCGTGTGAGCAAGGCATTTCATGTCTCTGGGCCCTTTTTCATTTGTAAAATGAGAATAGTGATCTCATAGAATTCCTGTTATGATTAAATGAAATGATGTATATATTAAGTGCTTAATATAGTACCTACTGGGTGGATTAGATGCTATCATTTTTAATTAATCCTGTTTGGGAAACTTTTTTATTCCATTCAGTCTTCTAGGAACATAGCATATCTCTTCAGTTAAGGCTCTTATGTCTTCACGATTTTTTTTGTCGTTTTCAATATATATAGACTCTTTGCCTTTATAATCAAGGTTATTCTTAAGCATTCATGTTTTTTGTTTTTATTGTGATAGCCTTCTCTATTATGGATAAATGCAAAACTCCTTTTTGATTACAGCTGGTTACATTATAGTATACTTCTGATTGATTTAGTAGCTAGTATCTAATTCTTCTAGATTCATCTAGGTGAGTGAATCATCTGCTGGTAGTGATAAGTTCTGTCTGGTTCTGTCCCATAACTGTACTTGTGTTTCACAGGACACTGTCCTGATACTGTCCAGAACAGTATATGTACTTGCTAATCAGTACTTTTGTCTTGGTCCAGGGTTTCCTGAGAACTCTTTTTGATAGTATTCTGCCAGTGAATACTTATCCTTATTTTAGGATAATTATTTTTATTACATTAGGAGGATAAAATATCAGAAATTAACTTTGAATATTATCACATTTCTTTTCTGCATCAGTTGAAGTGACTGCCTAGTTTTACTTTACTGATATGATGCATTTCTAGGTTTCCTATTAAACCATACTTGGATTTCTAGGGCATTCTCTATGATCTGATACTTGGGCTTTGAAAGAAAGAATTCATGAACTACATCCAGAACCTATTTTTTATTTTTTCGTTTCCTTAGTCTTTTAGATTTTTTTTCTTATTTCAGGTTGAATTGTGATGATGCATAATTTCAGAAAATTGGCTATTTCTAGATTTTCATGTATACTGACATAGAGTTGGGCATAATTCTCTCATTTGCTTGCTTATTTTTCTCAATATTCAATGTGTTAATTCTTCAGCTTTTAGCCTCCCTTAAATTCATTAGATATCCCAAAATCATAGTTTTTACAAATATACATGTTAACTTCATAAATTCAAAATAAAATTTAATATTGATCATATAATACATAAAAAAAATAAAAACATAAATCATAGGTCTTAAGGGGGTTGGGAGACATAAGGGAGGAGTACTTTCGTTTGACTTCTTAATTAGAATTACTTCCTGCTTTGTAGTAAGAATGAAAGTATTCAAAGCTATGAATTTACCTCTAGATATGCTTTGAGACCAGTTTGTTACATAATGGAGTTTTATCTTTTGGTAAATTTGTTATTACAGATCTTAGTTTTTTCTTGAGCCAGTATTTGATAAGAGTATCTGAGAATTTCAACTGTTAAGTTTTGTTTTCTTTTTAGCTCAGTTACTTAGTTGTGTCTGACTCTTTGCGACCCCATGGACTGCAGCACGCCAGGCTTCCCTCTCCGTCACCAACTTCCGGAGCTTACTCAACTTGTATCCATCGAGTTAGTGATGCCATCCAACCATCTCATCCTCTGTCATCCCCTTTTCCTCCTGCCTTCAATCTTGCCTAGCATCAGGGTCTTTTCTAGTGAGTCACTTCTTCGCATCAGATGGCCAAAGTATTGGAGTTTCAGCTTCAGCATCAGTCTTTCCAATGAATATTCAGGACTGATTTCCTTAGACTGGTTTGATCTTGCAGTCCAAGGGACTCTCAAGAGTCTCTAACACCACAGTTCAAAAGCATCAATTCTTCAGCGCTCAGCTTTCTTTATAGTCCGACTCTCACTCCATACATGACTACTGAAAAAACCATAGCTTTGACTAGACGGATCTTTGTTGGCAAAGTAATGTCTCTGCTTTTTAATGTGCTGTCTAGATTGATCATAGCTTTTCTTCCAAAGATATTTCTAATTTTATTATGCTGTCAGTGTGGCTCACTGAGCTATTTCACTGTATATAACTAGTATTTTTACATTATAAATTATATGTAGTCTGACTTTAAGATGTAAAGTTTTATATCTAAATCAGCATTATTGTAGTAACCGTTCCTATCTGGTCATCTTTGCAATAACTAAATTATCCTATAATTATGTGGACAGCTGACCCTGAACAACATGGGTTTGAACTGCACAGGGCCCATCTGTACACAGTTTTTCCAGTAGTAAATACTACTGTACTACCTGATTTACCATTGGCCTATGCAGAACCTCGGATATGGAGGAATGGAGAGTTGGAGTGCTGGCTATAATACTGTGCTGATTTTCAACTGTGTCAAGGGTCAGTGCCCCTAAGCCCAGCATTATTCCAGGGTTGATTGTATTTTCAATTTATCTTGCATTTCTAGAAGTGTTCATGAGTTTTAATGCTGGATTCTTTATATACTTAGGAACCTTTATACTATTACCAGTGAAAAGTAACTCCCTTTGATTCATAGTGTGTTGAGTAAAGATTCTATTCAATGTTTTATCCAGTTTTAGCATTGCAGCAACTTTCTTTTGAAGAGTTTATCAGATGTATTGTAGGTATCCCGAATACATACACACACATCCACACTCATATGTTCACCTGTATATACTTACAGGCATTTGTATACACATTATTTGTGTGTGTATGTATGTATGTGGGCTTCCCTGGTGGCTAAGTCGGTAAAGCACCTGACTGCAATGCGGGAGACCTGGGTTTGATTCCTGGATTGGGAAGATCCCCTGGAGGAGGGCATGGCAACTCACTCCAGTGTTTTTGCCTGAAGAATCCCCGTGGACAGAGGAGCCTGGCAGAGTACAGTCCATGGGGTCACAAAGAGTCGGACATGACTGAGTGACTAAACACATGGACACATGTATGTATGTATACATTTTGAGGTTATTTTGTATTAAAAATTATTACAATTTTTACCTAGTCTTTGTTTTTTGTAAAAATGTTTTAAACATTTTTAGTCATTGCCACTATGATATATTTAATCTCATTTTCTATTTTCAGTGTTTTGTTTCCTTTGCCCTTTATTTTGTCTTTGCTGTGTGGCATTTCAGCTCTCCCATTCTGGAGCTAGGGACAGGTAGAGTGATGTATAAATCTTCTTTTGTCTTCCTCATGGTCTTCCCTGGTGGCTGAGGTGGTATAAAATCCACCTGCAATGTGGGAGACCTGGGTTCGATACCTGGATTGGGAAGATCCCCTGGAGAAGGGAAAGGCTACCCACTCCAGTGTTCTGGCCTGGAGAATTCCATGGACTGTATGGCCCATGGCATCACACAGAGTTGGACATGACTGAGCAACTTTGACTTTGCCTTCCTCATGGTTGTGCTTAATGTTTTGATTCACTGGGCAGAGCACACTTGTTTTAAGAGGCTGTGTCTCCAATTTTCTTCATGGATTTTGAAGTTAGTGGACATTTCTCTGGAAAGTAGGCTTTCATTTTATATTTAGTCTGCAGTGTTTTTACAAATTTTATGGATCTGTATATTTTATTGGAAGATGGGAAAAATTAAATTCTGCCATGAAACCTGAATTCTTACTATTTTAACAAATTTAGGGAAATATATTCCAAATCTTATTTAAGGAGATGAGAATGTTATTTCAGTTCTTTAGAAAAATTCCTAAGACCAAAATGCTACTGTAGTCAAAAGGCTTACAAAATACTGAATATCATCAAGAGCAGTTCTGAAATATAACAGGATGAATCTAACCTACATTTGTGAGCTCTGGTTTCCTTAACCAGAAGGATTGCCTATGTTGTTGAGCAGTGGTTAAGTAAGGAGACTGAGATAAAGCACATTCTTGTTCTTCCATCTCTGCTTCAACTAGGGTCACACTGCTTCTACATATTAGAACAACATACCTAAAATGATAGAAGAGCAGGATGACCTATCTAATTATGAAAAATTTGTGATTTGAGAGTAAAATCCCATAAGAATTTCGAGAGTTTGATCACCATGTCCTAGAATCCTAGGGTTTCGATTTTATTTCTCCCTTTTATTTCCTTTCACATATTTGGGACAAATGATGGAGGATGTATGGTTTAATCCAACACAAATCTAATCGGTGAGGTGTGGACTCTGTGGTCCTTCAAATAAGTAGAGATCAAAGGACAGTTGTTTGGAGCTCAGGGGAAAGATTTGGTTTCAAAAGGTAAACTTGAAAACTGTCCTGTGGATAGTAATCGAAGTCATGGGCACGACTGTGGCCAAAATAGAATCCAGTAAAGAGGTTTTAATGACTTAGTCTTAAAGAACTTCAGGATTTAAAAGACAAGAAGGAAGATTGAATTGGCAAAGGAAATGAAGAAGGAACAGCCAGGTCTATAAGAAAGTTAGGATGACCTTTGTCACAGAAGCTAAGAAGAGCTGTTTCAATAGAAAGAGGTAGGAAATGATGTCGGATGTTCAGAGGTCAAGTGTAATAAGATAGGGATTGAAAATGTTAATTGAATTTAGCAGTATGAAGATGACTGCAGTATTGCAATTCAGAAGCTGAATTTCACAGCCCAGTTTCTCAACTGTTGCTTTCTAAACTATATTTTGTATGCTGAATTCACATCTGATGAACAGCTTGAGTTGTAACACAGTGACTTTGCCACACAAAAGGTTCAGTGTTTGCATAGACTATTTTGTGAGGGACACTGTACAAATATAAATGTGTACATGTACATGCATATGTATTTGTGCTTTTGTTTTATAGAAGTGAAATGAAAATTATTAGTGATAAACCTCGATTTCAAATATGGAACAGTTGAGACAGATCACGAAATATGCTGCAACTAGCAAATCTTTGACATTAGTTGGGTACTTAAGTTTAGCTGTTCATCCCTTTTGAATGAAATGATCTCAGAATTTGTGCAAAGGCTGGAATGTGTAGAAAGTGGGATAAAGGACTTCTATGGTGGGTCCAGTGGCTAGGATTTTGAACTCCAAATGCAGGAGGCCCGGGTTCGATCCCTGTTCAGTGGGCTGGATCCCACATGGCACAACTAAGACCTGGCATAGCCAAATTAATATTTAAAAAGTAGGATGAAATCAGGCTGGTAATATTTTTTAGCCTGATGGTAATTTATCTCTCCCCTGTTGTCCCCTTCCTCTTTGTTTTACTTTCCCACTTCCAGTGTCTATCATGTTTATGGGAATCTCGTTTGAGAAGAGTGGGGTTCAGCCTTTCCTCGTCCTCTAGATTGCTGTCTCCTTATCAGTAAAATGAGGCTTCCCTGGTGGCTCAGTCGGTAAAGAGTCTGCCTGCAATGCTGGAGACCCGCTTTCAATCCCTGGGTGGGGAAGATCCCCTGGAGAAGGAAATGGCAACCCACTGCAGTATTCTTGCCTGGAGAATTCCATGGACAGAGGAGCCTGGCGGGCTACAGTCCATGGGGTCACAAATAGTTGGACACGACTGAGTGACTAACACTATCTGTAAAATGACGCATACTTGCTCAGTAAGATGCTGTGGAGATTACATAAAATTTCTGAAAAGTCCTTAGCACATTACCTGGCATGGAGTAGATCTGCAGAGTTTCCTTTCTTTTAATTTTCATTCAGTACGGAATTTTCATTCTGTAAAGTGTATTTCTTAGCTGTCAAATACTGAGGCTATGTTTGAACAGATACCGTATACTAGGCCCAAATTTAGGCATTGAGAGTACAGGTGTAGACAGGAGAGCCCCCATGAGACTTGTATTCTCGTAGAGGAAATGGATCATTAACATATGTGTATTAAGAGATACTGACTCTGGGGAGGGATGGAGGCATTAGCAGCTATTTCGGGTAGGGTGGGCAGGGAGTGCCTCTAAGGAGCCAACAGTGGTTGAGCAGCACTTGAATGAAGTGAAGGCCTGAGCCTCTTTATGATGGGGGGTGGGGGGGAGAAGGACATCCCAGATGGCATTTATAGCAAGTGCAAAGAGCCTTGCAGGGGAGTAAACAAACTTGTCTTATGAAGAACAGCTTGAGGTCTAGGGTGTCTAGGATGGAGCTGAGAGAGGGCGAGTGGGAAGTGATGAGTCTGGAGAAGTTGGCATGGGTCAGCTTTGTAAGGTCTTTAGGCCAGTGGTCCCCAACCTCTTTGGCACCAGGAACCAGTGTCATGGAAGACAGATTTTCGGTAGGTAGGGGTGGGGGAAATGGTTTCGGGATGATTCAGGCGCCTTGCATTTATTGTGTACTTTAGAACGCTGTCACTGATCTGACAAGGGGTACTCTTCCACGGCCTGGAGGTTGGGGAGGCCTGGTTAGGCCATGGTAAGGTCAGAATTTAAGTGAGGTGTGAAGCTGTTGAGTACTGAGCAGGTTCAAAAAGTGATCTGATTTACATTCTAAAACCGTCTGTATCTGAGAGTAGCCAGTGCCACTGCATTGCACAGTTCAGGGACCATCATTTACGCCTCGAGGTCATCCAGCCTTGAGAACAGGCCGTCAAGGCAAGAGCGGAGGTCTGGCAGTGGTTCCGGTTTGAAGAAGGTGGTAGCCTAAAGGGGAGTAGAAGATATCCGTAGTATTTGCTCACCATTTTTTAAGTTCATGATTATATTACAATGGACAATATGGAAGTAGTGTTATTTTGAAAATTATAAGGTGTTGTATCTGTTTAAATTTATCTATGTGGTTAAAAATCCAAGCCTTTCAAAACTTGCAATAAAAAGCAGTCTCCTTTCCCACTCTTCCCCAACCCCAGGTACAGTCCCCATGGGAACCCTTTGACTCTTTTCTCTGATGTTTTTAATTCTTCTGGTGCATTCTTTATACATTGGAATAAGGTGCACAAATCACTTTTCCTCCTCCAGCCTCCTCACATGTCAACCATTACTTTCTGTAGAAGGGAAGGGAGGAGGTCAGAGAGGTCGAGCTCACCTGCAAGCACCTGGCTCACTTGCTTCTAGTTGGAATGTGGTTATTTACCATTATTGGTTTCTGATAGTTGACTCCAATAAGTCCACAGACTTCTTAGCTAAGAGCATGGCTACCTTTTCTCATTTTGTTCTTTTTTTGGTTAACCGTGGGACTGGGCATGATTATCTGCAGAGAGTTTTGGACGAGAACACAGCCCAGGGGAATGTTGACTTTATTTCTCACACACGAGAATGGGACTGAGTCCCATGAGACCATAGGTCTTCAGGAGAAATTACGCAGGCAGTGTCTTTGTCCTTACAGAATTCAGAAAGTCAGGCCATGAGTGGCTGAGATTTGCTGCGAAGAGCAGACCGTGAGTCTTGGCAGACTGGAAGCAAGTATGTGGCAGACAGATTGTTGCCCTGAATTATTAGGGTTGTCAATGGCCTTCAGGAGAACAAGCAGGGAATTCCCCGGTGGTCCAGTTGTTAGGATGCCATGTGCCACTTTGATTGCTGGGCCAGGGTTCCATTCCTGGTTGGGAAACTAAGATCCCACAAGCTGAGAGGTGCAGCCAAATGGTTTAAAAAAAAAGAGTCAGGGTCTGTTCTATTTCGGCCTCTGGTGGCTGGTTAGAGCCATAAGACTAAGTTCAGGCAAGTGGGGTAAAAATAGAAGTGATCTGCAAACCTGGGCCTTTCCCAGAGGAGGGACACACCCTCCCTTTTTCCCACAGGCTGGAATCTCCAAGTCAGCCACTCGATCAGCCATGTGGATGAGGACATAGTTGCTACTTGTTGAGGATCGCAGAGCATCATGTCTGGGGAACTTGGGGCCCTCATCACTTTGCAAGGAAGAGCTGCCTGCCACATGCTCAGATCTCAGAGAAACAAACTTCTGTCATGTTTGTGCTAATTTTAGGTGACTTGATTTTGGTTATAGTCTCTGCAGCAGAGGATGAGATGGTTAGATAGCATGATGGATTCAATGGACATGACTTAGAGCAAAATCTGGGAGATAGTGGAGGACAGAGAAGCCTGGCAGGCCACAGTCCCTGGGATCACAGAGAGTCAGACGTGACTTGGCAACTGAAGAGCAGCAACAAATAATCTCCGTCGTATCCACATCATATCTGCAATTAGCCTTTTTAATTTATGTAATATACTCATCCCTCTATTTCTCAGTTTTTCATCTATAGCCATTATAGCTGTACTGTTCCTGCTGTTAGTGTTAATTACTTGCTGTTCATTGCCTCCTCTTTGCTACCTTTCTAGCCTAGCTTCCCTGGCAGCCTTTGTGGCCACGTCACAAGGTTCTGGGGTAGGAGACAGGAGACAGTGCTCTTGTGGCTGAGGAAAACACTAAGGGAATTTGAGACGTGGGGTCAGACACACTTGATTCTGAAACCATTGCCAGCAGCACCAGCAGCCAGACTTTTTCTGTAAGGAAAATACCCGCCCCAGGTTGCTAATCTTACTTCACATTTTGTAAGAATCATTAAGTTCTCTGCTCTTTGAGTATTTGCCTCTAGAAATTCAAGGCTGCTTCATGGAGTTGACATCATCAAAACTGTTTTTCACTGTGAAACCCCGTAATACACTTGATTGCATTTCTTATAAAATTATTATTTTTTTGGAGTCTTTTTCTTCTCTACCCATCTTGTCTCCCTTCAGTGCTTCCTTAAGTTGTTCCAGATTATAAACCGGGGCTTATCAGCAGGGATGGTCATAATGCGTGGCAGACATTTAAAGAAAATGGAGTGTTTTTTGGTTTTCTCAGTGGTTAGGGGGTTGTCACTGCTGTTTAGTGGCTGGGCTCCAGGGATCCTAGAAATCCTGGAATGCATTCTGTGTTGTCTATCATACATGACATTTGAATGCCCAGTTGGACATTTCTGTAGGTAAAGCTGGTTTATAATTACTTGAGCTGAGAGCATAACTCTTCATTTCAAAATGCAAAGTATTTTATTGCATGGGTTTAATAAGTTATTTTTCTAGAACTACAAGTTCTGGGTAAATTGAAGGAAGATTGGACTCCAGTAGGAACTTTCTTGAGACTTGCTCACCATTTTGAAAAATGTCACTAACAGCAGTGATGCTTCTGATACTATGTTAGCAATACACAATGCTTGTGTCAGCCTTCATTTTCAGTTGTCACATTCTCTTTGATTTTATGGGTCTGTATGTAAAAACTATTTAGCCCTCATTTCAAAATGTCAACACTGTTCTTTGTTTTTTGACATCTTTCAGTTAAATATTGCCTAACTTCCCTTAAATTCTGACTTCTTCATTATATAAGGCTAGATGCATACATTCACTGTCTTGTAGGCCAGCTCTGCCTAAACATTTACATACTAATAGCTGTGTTATTTCAGTTATTGATATTTTATTGTTTCTGTTCCAGTTAGAATGCTTATATTTTTGAAAGCATCTCTGCAGATAATATAACCTAGGTATAAATTTCATTGCTGCAGAGCAAAAGGATTATTGTTCTGTTGTCATTTGCAATTATCGGAGTCTATCAGTTAGCGCCCAGCAGGAGAGAGCGATTGCACTCCAAGGGACAATTCACAAATAAGAGAGTCTGACAGGTTTCAGGGAGCCAGGGAAAGGAACTATGAAGCCCTTACTACGCCTGGCCCTCCAAGGGCAGGAGGAAGGCTGCCTAACTGAGGCTGTGGGTAGCGTCTAGTCACTGAGGCTGTGCCTGGCAGGGAGAGAGCTAGAAGTGGGACTTTGCCTTTGTCTTCCCTCCTTCCGATTCCTCTGATGCTGGTCCTTCACCAGAGAGGAAACCCAGAGAGAAGGTGGGGAGCCCAGGTGCTTGCTGGTGTGAGTCACTGGTGCCTCAAGGCACCAAGCAGAGTAGCCAGTAAGGGTAAATAGGCCTGGAGGGTGAAGGGGAACAGCCAGCGCAGGGAATGTTGTGTCTGATTAGCTTTGAGAGCCACGATTCCGCAGAACATTCATCTCTCTCTCCAGTTCTCCCTAGATCTGTCCCTCGTGTGGTCTTCCTCTGGGGTTCTCTCATCTGAACTGGTGTTTGGACAGCAGGCTGCATTGTTATTCTCCTTTCATTGTTCTTTTCATTTGGTGACACTTTTGGTCTGAACCTTTTCCACTTGCAGCTTTGTAAGAAAGTGTGATAAATTTTTCAAATCCATACAAGTCTGTAGTTATCTTTATTTTGATGGAGAAATGGGCTGGCCATAGAAGTCTGGGATAAAATCATTTTCCCTTAGATCTTTGAAGGCATTGCTTCACAGGTGTTGCTAATGAAAAGTTTGAAGTCTGGCTTCATTTTTACATGACCCATTTTTTCTCTGTCTCATATGCTTCTACTGTTCAAAAGAATTTATTGTGCTGGGTACTTATTTACTCTCAATATGGCTGTCAGAGTGTACCTTTCAACTCTTGGACATTCTTATATTTTGTGAACGTGAAAGGGAGGGAGGCTAGGTGGTAAAGGGTAGTGTTTGTTTACCTTTAGGTTGAGACAGCTTCTTAATCTTCCTTCTGTCTTTATTAGAACATTTAAAGCATTCTATTTGGATGAATTTTCCAATCATAATCTTGAGATTGTGATTAACAAACAAGTGACTTTCTTTTCATCTGCCTCTTGGCTTTACTTCAGGAACACAGAGTAATAAAATTCAAGAGAATCAAAGAACATAACAGTATTTATATTATGTGCATATTCCTTATTATATAATTTTCTATGACTTCTTTTCTGTTTGACTCTCCTGTGCATTAATGAAGCTGTTAATGGGAATAAGGCCCAGAGATCCTAAAATGACCTTGATATGATGAAATATAAACATCTGGCTGTAGAAAGAAATTTTCAAAAGAAATGTTCTCGTTCAACATTTTTGCTTATAGGCATTAACATAATGGTAAAGATAAGAATAAAATGAAAGGTTCTCACCTAATTAGTTATCCAGCTCATTTAACTTGTGTGTGTATGTGTATGAATTCAGTCGCTCAGTCGTGTCTGACTGTTTGTGATCCCATGGACTGCAGCACACCAGGCTTCCCTGTCCATCACCAACTCCCGGAGCTTGCTCTAACTCATGTCCATCCAGTCGGTGATGCCATCCAGTCATCTCATCCTCTGTCGTCCCCTTCTCCTCCTGCCTTCAGTCTTTCCCAGCATCAGGGTCTTTTTCTAGTGAGTCAGTTCTCTGCATCAGGTGGCCAAAGTATTGGAGTTTCAGCTTCAGCATCAATCCTTCCAATGAATGTTCAGGACTGATTTCCTTTAGGATGGACTGGTTGGATCTCCTTGTGGTCCAAGAGTTTGGGATATTTTCTTTAATGCAAAATAGTATAAATTTTCAGTTAAAACCAGGTTAGGTTGAATATTTTAAGCAGTTTTAGGACAAAACCAAGAAGCGAGTAATGGGGGGAATTAACTTATGAGGTGAGTGTAAAAGTCAGAGAGAGGCCTGAATTTCATTAGTAATTTTTTGGCAGAAGTTGGTTCTTTTTATAGTGCAAGGCCCCCAGGCCCTGCTCTCTGCCCGTGTCAATATACAATGGTTTCAGTAGGTAGTACCATCTGTGTTTCTTCCCCCACCAAGGACCAAGTGACTGCCAATGAGAACATTTATACTTTTTACAAACCAGCTTCTTGTATTCTCATTAAAGATGGCTCTTCTCCAGCGTATTTGCTTAAGTACTGCACTTTTGACTTGGGTTTTTTCCCTCACCAGGGACTTTACCAGGTCCCCAGTGTTTTCGTTAATTCCCGAATTATATATTGCTGTTCAGAGTCCTTACAGCAGAATAATCTCGATCTTCACAAAAATATATAGTCTAAAAATGTCAACTCTACATAATGTGCCTGAAATATTAATGTTTACCAGGTGCTGAGATATTGTTCTTCAGAGCATGAAGGTTAAAAAGGGATAACACTCATGGTTTTTGAAAGAAATGAGAAGGATTAAATGGCATTTTTAAGTGTTTGAAGTTTGAGCTCATCTTACTTCTTTTTCTGTATTTACTCAGAGAATGTAAGCAATCTGCTTAAGGTCATTCAGTTTGTAAATGATGGTGTTTGAGTTCTAACTCAGCTCTCTGTCTCCAAACCCTTGGATCTTTACTCAGATACTTCCTAAGGTGCCTTTTTTTTTTTTTCCTTGCAGGATAAGAACTGCTGTTTCTGGTATAAGAGCTCTTATTTAAAACTCTCTTATTAGGTTATACTGAAGTCAGGAGTACGTGGGTCAAATCACATGCGCCTGGAACTTTATTGTCTAGAGTGAAAACCTGACGTAAGATAACTTGGAGCATTTTTGTGATCTTCAGCAGTGGCTTTAAAGGGAAGTTTGTGGGGATTGTGTGGGAAACGGAATAGGAAATCTAAAAATGTCAGGACCTCATAATTGGAATTCTGAATTCACATAAACTGTAATAGAGTCTGTCAAACTGCAGAGGAGGTTATTGATCTCGTTTCCAAGTGCCTGCTCTGGGGGCACCTGTGCCCAGGGCTTCTCATTCTGAATCTGGCTAGGGAAAGTTGTCATTTAAAATAGCTCAACCCAGGTTTCTCTTTTACTGTTTCAACTTCTACTGTCTTTTTCTCTATTACTTATCAATTTTCAGAATTCTTTATATTCTGAATATAGAAATATGTGCTTATAATAAAGTCCAGAAACATAAACTGGGCTGAAGTACTTATGCTTTACCCAGAGGGTAATGACAATGAATCGTGAGCAGTTCATCCTTCTCCTTTCCACTTCTATTTTCCCCTGTTGATGATGCTATAAACACAGTTTGGTACCTTGCCTTTTTCCTGAAAAAGAAGCACTATATCCTGAATACTTTCCTATTCAAAACACTTTTCTTAATACTTTCTAACAGTTGTGTACTCTTTCCTTAAATACATATCATAACTTAACATTTATGCTGTGATGAGCATCTGCGTGTATCTTATGGGATAAGGGAAGGATTTCACAAAGTTTCTAGACTGAGAATAAAGAATGCACATATTGAGATTTGTAATGTGTTGAGTAAGTCTTGAACAAATGTACACACATATTCCTGTGAATAGTTTATAACAAATACACTCATCTCACTGTGTCCTTGCTAACTTTGAACGTTTACGTTATTTTTTATTTTTTAACAGATATCTGGTCCTTACTATTACTCCATAGTTAGAGAGCTTTGTATATTTGACACACATGGTGACCTTTTTTTTTTTTTTTAAGTTAGTTAAGGTGCTTGCTTTTCATGTGTTTTTGAGGCGTCATTGAGCCCCATATTGTGAAGGCTCTTGAGGCAAGCTAAGAGCCAGGAACTCGTGTTGGTGTGTCTGAAAAGTCTAAGGTTTGTATTTGTAAGAAGATCGGCAGGTTGGTGATAGGGAGAAGAGTTTGGTAGTGTTTCGTTAGTCTAGGAGAGCATGAAAGTGGTGAAGGTAAAGATGGATGATGGAGAAACAGGAGGGTTGTAAAAGATGTGTAAGAAGTAGAATGAGAAGCAAACGGGGACTGATTGGATGAGGAGGATTTAAAGATTCTTAGGATCTTGCTGGTGCCACTTGTGGGATGAGGAACCATTACCAAGATGAGAAAGAGGGGAAAGGTTTGGGTGTAGTCCAGTGAGGATTATTTTGGCCCTGAACAGAACACCTAATAGCTTAAACCACTGGGCTTACTTAGCTCACTTTACAAGGCGCATTGGCTGGGTTGGTGGCTCAGATGCCATCATCATGCAGCCTCCTTTTGCTTGCTGCTCTTCCATCCTTTGTTGTTCAGTTGCTCAGTCCTGTCTGACTCATTGCGACCCCATGGACTGCAGCATGCCGGGCTTTCCTGTCCTTCACTATCTCTCAGAGTTTGCTCTAACTCATGTCTGTTGAGTTAGTAATGCCATCCAACCATCTCATCCTCTGTCGTCCCCTTCTCCTCCTGCCTTCAATCTTTCCCGGTATCAGGGTCTTTTCCAGTAAGTCGGTTCTTTGCACCAGGTAGCCAAAGTTTTGGAGCTTCGGCTTCGGTATCAATCCTTCCAGTGAATATTCAGGGTTAATCTACTTTAGGATTGACCGGTTTGCTCTCCTTTCCGTCCAAAGGACTCCATCTCTGGCATGAGGCTTTTGCCTTCATGGTTGAAGCTACCTGCAGGTCCAGTATTTATTCCAGGAAAAAAGGAGGAGCTGTAGAGAGACTTTATTCAGGAAAGGAGTATCCCTCTCCATCTTGACTTCTTTCTATACCTTATTGACAAACTGTAACTATAAATAAGGTTGGGATAGTAGTTTTTTTCTTAGTGATCTCTGTGCCCTGCAGGTCCAGTATTTATTCCAGGAAAAAAGGAGGAGCTGTAGAGAGACTTTATTCAGGAAAGGAGTATCCCTCTCCATCTTGACTTCTTTCTATACCTTATTGACAAACTGTAACTATAAATAAGGTTGGGATAGTAGTTTTTTTCTTAGTGATCTCTGTGCTGGGAAAAAAGCAGAGAGAGAGGGATTTGGAATAGAAGTTAAGCCACTGACAGTCTGCCAACAAAAGAGCAGAATACAAATATACATTTTAATCATGTTTGTAAAAGAGGCTTTTATGGAATGGAAAATAGCATGTAGATTTCAGAAGTTCTCAGGATTTAGCGACAAAGGTAGATGCAGTCTGCATTTGCTTCATATTCAATCTTGTAACTGAAGGACTTCACATTCCTGTTTCAAGGTTTTTCTTCCCGAGGACCCCACCCCGTACCTTCCAACTATAAGGCCAAACTCTCATGACATCCCGTCATTCTGGCTCAGTTTACTGTTCTTAATTGCCCTCAGAATTCTCTTCGGTGTGTTTATCTTGTTAGTGGTAGGGTCCTTTGTCCACATTTGGAATTGGAATTCCAGTCTGTGATTTATCAGATATGACCATAACCACATTTTTCAATCACCCTCTGTATACCTTTTCATATCTGATGAGATAAATTGTTAGGACTAAATAAAATGTGTCTAGTAACTCACTTCCGATGATGGCTCCCTTCCTATCTCCCTCTCCACGATTTTGAGAAGAAGGCTAGCATCCAGGCAGAATACTGCTAAGGAATACTACTTACACCAGTAAGGAAGTGATCCCCTCCATGAAATTCACAGCCTCTTTCTCTAGCATCATGCTTGTTTTCCCATCAGTCTTCCTCTCCTGCCCTGACTTCAAGCAGATGGGGATCAAAGTATCCCCTTGAAAAAGCTTTCAGACTCCACCACCAACTACTTCCTCTCTAGGGAGAAAGGCTTTTAAGTCATTCAGAGCTTTTATAGTTTATATTTATATGAGTTATATTTTCATATATAACAAGTCAGTAAACATTATCTAATTTTTTTAGACCTTGTATAAATATAGTGATGTCTCTTTTGTACTATGATTTTCAAGGACATGATTCCTTTTTGAATTAAACAAAGTGATGACTAACAGCCGGAGTGCTAAGCCAGAGTTCTCTGTTCAGTACTCTCTTCAGAGGGTACCTGTCTTCCCCAGGGTCAATTCAGCATTCCCTTCACACCAAACACTTAATGCAACACAATATAATCTTAAGTGTTTTGCTTTGGAACTTGTCACTCTCTGCACATTCAGCTAAATTTTTTTGCTGTTGTTGATGCATACTCTCTTATCTGCAGTGATAATAAGCATTAGCCCCGAGGTTGCTCATGGGAGTTCTGGGCCCTTGAGTGCGTGGCAGCATAGCTGAGCAGTGTGGTGGTGTGGGGGGCTTGTGTGCTGTTCTGTAGCAAACGTGGGTGGTGGCTTTGTCTTGACACCTTAATGGCTTGAGATTCTATGCATGTGCATCCTCTCCTGACTTTCCAGTTATTATATGTTGCATGCAAAGCATGGACCTGGTGAAAGAAAGCAAGCTGCTCATTTCTGGCAGCTCCTAGGACATTGCTTCAAAGTGCCTGGAGCTCAGTTGTGTTGACTGATAGTAGCAGGCTCTCTGGAAGGACTGGGGTGGAGTGTTGTTCTACCAGAGTTGTGTGCCAGGAGGTGCCTCTGGGGTTTCTACCTTAAGCCACAGGAAAATGCATACAAAGCATGAAACCTGATGGCCCAGTGCCTGCCCTCCACCTCTTCTTCCCCTACCTTCCCCCAGCATCCCCCCACCATAAGTCCCCTTGTCTCCTGTCTCTCCCATTTCTTCCTTCTTCCCTGCCATCCCTCCAGCCTCATTTCCCTGGGACAGATTTGGTATGACCGTTGCGGATCATGCAGGATGATACATGATACTGTCAAGATTTTAACACCGTAGGAACATTTGTGTATCTTTCGATGTAGGAATTCATTGGTCAGGATCCAGTTAGGAAAACAGTGACCCCAACGCAGTTTAATAGTGGGAATTGAATAGAGGGAACCTTGAAGGTATGGGAGAGCCGAAAGAGCACGTGTGGATCTGTCATGCAGTGCAGCGGTCACCAGCTTCAGGAAGCTACTCCTGTCCCTTGGCTAAAGGGACACAGGAAGGAATTGGTGTTATTGGAGCTGGGGAAGGGAGCTGCCTGGTGGGGGCTGGACTGTAGCAGAGGAGCTGCCTGGTGAGAGCAGAGCCCAGGATCTCGGGTCGCCTGCAGCAGGTGGAACAATAAAGGAGATGTGGTTTTCTAAAATATATATATCTTATACATATTATTTATCTGTATGTACACAAAAGCTTTTCTGCTACATTTGATAAAGGCTTATTTTAGAAAGCTTGTGAATTTTTGCCGAACTAAAAAATTGATGACATTTTGATTCCACTTATTTGACTTGGCATGAGTAGAACGCTAGATTCCTAATTAAAAGAGAGATGCAACAAGCAGCAAAGGTTTACTGTATAGCATAGGGAACTATAGTCAGTATCTTGCAATAACCTATAATGGAAAATAATTTCAATAATACATGTATATATAAAGCTGAATCACCGTACTGTGCATCTGAAACATTGTAAGTCCGCTATACATCAATACAATATATATATTAAATTCAAAAAACAAAGGAAATGTGACTGCTGGAGGTGCTACCTGCAGGAGAGGATATGGGGGGAGAAATACCCTGAACTTTCCCTCCTTAGGGTATTCATTCTCCTGCTCAGCTCCCACCAGCTGCCAGTCTATCAAGGGACAGGTAGAGGGGAGGGCAGGCAGAATTTGAAGAGCTCTGGAGTTCATGAAGTCTGAAATTTTTACCGGGAAACTTCCTTGGAAAACTATAGCAATGGCATTTCTGCTGTCCTGAATACAAAGAGTCAAGCTGTAAGGATTCATCTGTGCTGTAAGTGTACTTTTAAAGAGGCTTAGTAAGATGCAGACTAAACCTGTTTTAGATATGCCTTGACTGAGCAGATTAAACATAATGAAAATAAGTTTTCCCCCAGATATTTTACAGATTGAGGAGAACCTCAGAATGCACTAACATACTTTGTAAACAGAGCTTTTCCAAAATTTGATAAACACAAGCTAGATTTGTGCTTATGAAAAAAGTGGGCAATGAACATACTTCTTAATCACTGATAGAAATAGGAATTTCTGCATTGTCCCTAGATAGCTTAGTAAGGAGATGGAGTTTAGACTGAATTTCTTTCTTAACCTTCAAATGAAAAATGCAGATGCAGAAGGTTGTGAAAGATTTAATAATCGTCCGTTAACCTGACTGGGACTTTGGAAAGCAGATTCCATGTTCTTGCATTGAAACTCTTAATAGAACATGAAAAGCTATTGTAAGAGACTTAGGAAGAAGCTTTTTTTTTTTTTTTTTCTGTGTGAATTCTTCAGAAACACAGTGTAGGGGAGGAAAAATAATTTTCCTTCTATCCTTCTAGGTTCTTGGCTGAGACAGTCCATGTAATAAAAGACAGATTAACAGGAGAAAAGCAAACAGAAGTTTTAATATCACATATACTTCCTATGGACATGGACAGAGGAACGTGGCAGGCTACAGTCCATGTGGTTGCAAAGAGTTGGACACAACTGAGCAATTAACACTCATTTTTTCATGCTTTCTATATACATGGAAAAGACTCCAGAAAATGACCCGAGTCACTCCCTGAAATGACCCAAGCTGCTGTCTTAAATATCATTTCCATCTAAAGACAAAACACATTTGGGGGAGGGAAGCCAGTTATGGGAGATTTTCAGGTAAAGCACAGTAAACAAGGGGATGGTTGTTACTTAGATTTAAGGTAGTTGCCTTATCCATTGATAACTCAATGATAAACTCATTGGTAGAGTTTCTAGAAACCTGGTCCCCTACTTATTTCCTGGAATAGAGAGGGAGACACCCTTTTGCAATTGGAAATTTCCCTTATAAACATAAATGTCTTTCAGAAGGGTAACTTCTACTTGGTTTTCAGAGAGTCTGCTATTTCTTAAAAAATCAGCTTGAGATAATCCTTATGCCAAAGCAGCATATTTTTGGGGTAATATATTCTCCCCCTCAGTAACTTCTAGGTATAAATATCCAGATTTCCTAGATGTAGTTTCTCTTTTCCACCATCCACTGCTTCTGAGTTTGTCTAGTGTGGCTTGCTTGAAGCTGCTGGTTGCCTTGGCGTGTCAAACTCTTGAAGGAAAAGTAAGAGCATCCCATTTTAGACATTGATGCAGAGTGTATGGCCTGTTAACTTGGAAATATTTTAACTTGCAGCGATCTCAAGAGTAGAACAAAATGCTGTGGACAGCAGAGAGAACAGAGGGCACTCGGGACTTGGCTTCTATGAGACGTGGTAGAGCTGGGTTTCTGCATCTGATCTTGAAGACCTTCGAGCCTTGGTTCCCCGGTGGCTTCCCTGGTGGCTGAGATGGTAAAGAATCCACCTGTGATGCAGAAGACCCGGCTTTAATCCCTGAGTTGGGAAGATCCCCTGGAGAAAGGGAATGGTTACCACTCCAGTATTCTGGCCTGGAGAGTTTCATGGACAGAGGAGCCTTGCGGGCTACAGTCCATGGAATCTCAAAGAGTTGGACACAACTGAGCGACCAACACTTGCACTTTTTCACTTGAGCCTTGGGGAGCCCTGGCTCCCCTTGGAGGAAAGCAGAGCATAGACTGGGTGCATGATAGCCTATAGACACACGGTCTCCATTCTCTGAGGTTGCACAGGCTTTTGTCAGCTTGAGAGGAAACTTTCTGTCCTTTCCTCTCTTTCTGTGTAAATTGAGGAGACATTCAGACTCCCTCGTCCTCTGACCCGGCAGTGACTCAGCGTCTATGGGCTCTGTCTGCGGAAGGGCTTGTCCTGGCACACAGCCTCAGCGGGGACTTCTGTCTTAGTCATGCTAGCTACTCTACTGGGCTGGAGAGTAAAGGCATTGCTCTTCTGGGATGTCTGTGAAACCAGAGCTTAGCTTTAGGCGATAACTGAAGTATGCTGATGTCAGTTTAAAAAATGCGCAAGTCATGAGTGAAGTTTTATTTGAGGCAAAATGAGAACTGCAGCCTGGGAGACAGCACCTTAGATAGCTCTAAGAAACTGCTCCAAAGAGAAGGGGGAAGTAAGGGGGAATGTCAGTATATATGTGGTTTTGGTGAAGGGAGAGTACATGCCATCAAGCATATATTTTTCCAGAAGGTTTCTGCCTCGTCACGAGGCACAGTCATAACCATGAAGGATTTTAGTGCTTTTCTAGATAGGAGGAGATGCAAGAATTGGGCTCGTGAAATTGACACCTGAAAAATACCTCAGTATCTGAAGATCTTGACAGTTCCCCCCACCAACCCTGAGCATAGAGTGCCTCATTTCTGTTCTCTACCCTGCACTCCTTTCAGGGGGTGTTGAAGGTAAGCAGCTGCAGAAGCACATGAGTTATTCTTTGTACAGGTAGATGGCAAGTGCCAGTCTGTAGTTGGTACTCGGAGATCATCTCATGGCAAAGTACCCTGGAGTGCTGGACCACAGCAGTTACCTTCTGTTCCCAGCTATGCTTCTGTTCTCTAGGCACCTTTTGATTATCGGCCTTAACCAGCACTTCATGCCTTTACCACTCACTGCAGCTACTCCTGTTCCATGCCATGAACATGTTGTTTGCTTCCTTTCTATATTGGGAAGCAAAACTTGCTTCAAGGAGATTAAGTAAATAATACTTAAGAGCAATAACTGATAATGCTGTCTGGGTTTGAAGAGTAACTTTACTCATTTCTGGCAGTGTGAGTTGAAGCAAAATTATTTTTGAAAGTGTTTTCCCGTGTGTTAAATTGGCATAATGAGAGTTTCTTTCCTATAGGGGTGTTGTTAATGATTCAATGAAGGAAAAAAAACTAAGTAGATCTGAGTATGTGCTGGCCATTTTTCTTTTTTTTGAAATTTTTTTTTTTTTTACTTTTATTTTGAAACAGTCTTAAGCAGTAATATAAAGTTTCATATATAACTCATTCACATTCTCCCCATGTTAGTATTCTACCACATTAGTTTTATCAGGAGAGAAAGTAAGAAAAATAGATACCCAAAGTAAGCAACCTTGAGTCCAAGCTGTAGACATCATGCCCTTTCTCCCTACATATTTTAATTGCGAAATACATTCTTTTATATAACCACTGGACATCAAGATAATACAGTGTAATTGATATAGTACAGTGATCCACCCTACAGATAGTATTCAAATTTTGACAATTAACCCATTAATTTCCTTTATATAAAAAATAGTATTGCATTTAATGGTTATAGATCCTTAGTCTCCTTATAGCTGGAAATATACTTTAGTTACTTTTTGTCTTTCATGACCTTGATATTTTTGAAGAAATAAACACAATTCATAGAATGTTCCCTAGTTTATCTCTAATTTTCTCATAATTAGATTCATTTTATGCATTTTTACCAGGAATATCAACCACAGAAATGATGTTATGCCTTGACTACAACATGTCGAGGGGCATGTATTACACTCTTTGTCCCATGACTGGTGATGTTACATTTGGTCACTTGGTTAAGGTAACATTGGCCAAGTTTTCCCATCATAACAATACGCTTTTTTTTTTCTTTTTTTAATTAATATATATCCTTTCAGAAGGTGCTTTTGAAATTACTTGGATATCTTTTTTTTCTCATAAAACTCTCACTTTCTAGTTTTAGCAAGTACTTGCCCAGTAGTGCAATAGTGGTTGCCAATCCCAGTGGTTTTTTGTCCCATCATTTCTTCTGCAATTAATAATTGGCATTCTATTGTAAGGAGAATATTTCTTTCTCTACATTTAATTTAGTTATTCATTTATTTATATTAATATGGACTTACACTATTTTTATTCTGAGTAATGATCCACTAATATGCTATTTCTTTTGATCCTGATTTGATCAGTGCTGGCCCTGGAAGTCTGGCTTCTGTGCTTTTTGACGTGCTCCCATAATTTTAAATGCTTCTTTGTTTTCTGATGGTGCAAGATGTCCTGCATTCATCATGCACTTTGGTGTTGGTCATTTTTCAAGCAAGTGGAATGATGTAACAATAGTAAGTGCAATAAAATGGGAAAAGATAGAGTTGTGCACATAATTATTGAAGAAAGTAAAAGATCCATCAGAGTTTGAAAGGAGTTTATCATAGACACCTTCTGGTAGGAGGTGAGTGAACTAGATTAGAAGAGGTGAATATATGGAACAATGGAGAAGAGAGACTTAAGTTCTGGTCTTTAAAATAGTGGTTCTCAAACTGCAGCATGCTAGTCACCTGAGCATCAGGCAGAGCTGGGGATGTGCTTCTGTTTGTGTCTGAAAGCCTGAGAACTGAGGGGCTGATGGTGTGTGTCTAAGTCTGAAGGCCCAAGAACCAAGAGCTCTGATGTCCAAAGGCAGGAAAACGATGGATATCCCAGCACAGGCACAGAGAACGAATTTGTTTTTCACCTTCTTTGTTCTCTTTGGATCCTCAGTGGATTGGGATCCAATGCCCAGCAGCAGTGGTGAAGACAAGTCTTTACCCAGTCTCCTGGTTCAAATGACACAGACACACCCGGATACAGTTTATTAGCCTTTTCTGAGCCCAGGCAAGTCGATGTGTAAAATTAATCATCACATCACCTTTAGTGTTTTTTGTGTTCTGTGTCTTGGGACCTCATTTTTGACTGCATTCCGCCTATTTGATCTTGCTGTTCCTCACCAAGATGTAAGTCACTGGTCTGCCTCTTTTTTTTACAGTTTTAGCTATATATTTGAAGGGCTACCAGCAGAGTCTATTTCACAACTTATATCACAATTCCCTTACTTCTATAATGATTCTTGGGCTGAATTTCTGAGTATACATAGCTCGTTTAAAAACTTGATGTGGCATTTTAAACCTCTTCTGATAGATTTCCTCTTTCCTTTTACATCTAACTTGGGCTTCCCAGGTGGCTCAGTAGTAATGAATCTGCCTGCAATGCACGAGATGTGAGCTTGATCCCTGGGTTAGGCACATCCCTTGGAGAAGGAAATGTCAACCCACTCCAGTTTTCTTGCCTAAAAAATCCCAAGGACAGAGGAGCTTGGCAGGCTGCAGTCCATGGAGTTGCCAAAGAGTCAGACATGACTGAGTGAGTGAACAACAAACTCAGTTTACCTTTGAGATTTACAAAGCATACCTA
This sequence comes from Dama dama, assembly GCF_033118175.1. Lineage (NCBI taxonomy): Eukaryota > Metazoa > Chordata > Mammalia > Artiodactyla > Cervidae > Dama > Dama dama. The sequence continues at coordinate 83,172,629 of NC_083698.1, read as the reverse complement.
TCAAGATTCTCAACATTTATAAAATATTTACTATTTTCATCGGTATTTGAGAGATTTATACCTTTTGCTTTAGGCTAAATTCAGTATACTATCTTTCTAGCATATGAAGCAATTTTTCTTCCATGAGGCTGTTAAATCAACTTTATATCTTTTTATTCCTTTATAACTTTTATTCCTTAGAGTAGGGATGAATAAACTTTGCTTACTAGATTTTATGGTACCTATATCACTTAATATTTGAACATCCTCAGCACTTTAATATGACTAAATGGAATATGTAAGATGCAGTGCTGGCCATTTATTACCGTGCATTACAGTAAATGTTCCACAAACTTAATCATGAAATTCTTGCAGATACATAAAAGAGTCAGTCGTGTCTGACTCTTTGTGACCCCATGAACTGTAGCCCTCCAGGCTCCTCTGTCCATGGGAATTCTCCAGGCAAAAATACTGGCATGGGTAGCCTTTCCTTTCTCCGGGGATCTTCCCAACCCAAGGATCAAACCCAGGTCTCCTGCACTGCAGGAGGATTCTTTACCATCTGAGCCACTAAGGAAGCCCAGTATGGGAACTCGCCATATTCCCTTACTCCTGAGTTTTTCGAATGCATATATATTCCAGTTGTCTCCTTCGCTATTTTAACTGCTGTGATGTGCAATACTTTGTCTCCTTCTGTCTCTTTAAACAACTGGGTACCATGACTTTTTCTGGAATAACCTATATATCAGATCCTCCTGTTGGCTCTAGTTCCATAAAGTTCATTTCAGCCATTAATGCTTAGTCCTGAGTCATAGACAAAACCCCAAGCTTCATTTAAAGTTGAGGATTCTCTCATCTCCGTGAGGGCCACTTCATACTGAAGCCTGGAGTGTGATGGGTGGTGCAGTTGGCGGCTTCTCTCAAAGGGGATACTAACTTCTAAAACATGTGGTCTCTTCTATTGCTTTATAATGAAAAAAGGTGGTGGGTGGGGAAATAAAGCATGGGACACCTTTGTAAGAGGGCTAATTTTAATTGGGGTGATGAGAAAAGGCTTTATGGAGATAGTGGCATTTGAACTAATTCATAGATAAAGTTTGAACAAATGGAATGGGTTCAAAGGAGGAGAAATCGTGGCAGATAGGTTGGGAGGACTTTGTAATATGGTGAGATTTGCAGCATGATGGGCATTGGAGGGAATGAGTGATGAAGTATAGTGGGAAAGGTCAGATTGTAGATGTCCCTGTGTGTGTGTGTGTGTTTAATTGCTCAGTCATGTCTAGCTCTTTGTGACCCCATGGACTCATGTCCATTGAGTGCGTGATACTATCTAACGATCTTATCCTCTGTTGTCCCCTCCTCCTCCTGCTCTCAATCTTTCTCAGCCTTAGCGTCTTTTCCAATGAGTTGACTCTTTGCATCAAGTGGCCAAAATGTTGGAGCTTCAGCGTCAGTCCTTCCAATGAATATTCAGGACTGATTTCCTTTAGAATGGACTGATTTGATCCTCTTGCAGTCCAAGGGACTCTTCAAGAGTCTTTCTCAGCACCATAGTTCGAAGGCATCAATTCCTTGGTGCTCAGCCTTCTTTCTCTGGTCCAACTCTCACATCCATCCATGACTACTAGAAAAACCATAGCTTTGACTACTTGGATCTTTGTTGACAAAGTGATGTCTCTGCTTTTTAATATACTGTCTAGGTTGGTCATAGCTGTAATTTATACAAAAGAGGTATTTTCTACTTAATTTATTACTTTCCATCCTAGTGTGTGAGTGCCAGTCTTCTAAAATGCTTCCTATGCATTAATACAGGACATCCAAGGATATTTTAAACTTCTTCTTCATACTGAGCATGCTTTTGTTGCAGGAAAGAGATGTGGTGCAGGAGAGGACAGTCACATCTCAGGCGAGTCCCTAGGACAGTCACCAAGTGTGTGGGTTCTTAGCTTTGTGCAGGAAAGAATTCAAGAGGGAGCCATAGTAAAGTGAAGAAGATTTATTTGGGGAGATACACACTCGGTAGAGTGTGGGCCATCTTGGAAAGCAAGAGGCCCCAGGGTATGGGGTGGTCAGTTTTTATAGGAGTGGGTAATTTCATAGGCTAATGAGTAGGAGGAGTAGTCTAGCTATTTGGGGGAAGGGGTGGGAATTTCTAGGAATTGGGCCACTGCTCACTTTTTGACCTTTATGGTTGACCTTGGAACTATCATGGTGCCTGTGAGTGTGTCATTTAATTACTGATGTGTTACAGTGAGTGCATACTGAAGCTCAGAGTCTAGTTGAAATCAGTTTGTCTGACATCTTGGACCTGCTGATTCTAATCAGTTTATATGGTGTCCTCAGGCTATGTCATTCTTTTAAAGGTTGTGCCTTGCCCGCGTCCTGTCTCACTTTGGTTGTTATCTGCATTGTCATGGCATGCTTTTTTGAAATAGGAACTCTTAGAAATAAATCTTCCAAAGATGTTTCTTTGCTTTATTAGAAGTCAGTGATTTGTTAGGTTGAAATTGGTATTCTTTATCATTAAGGATCCCTTTTAGAGTAAAGGGTAAGAGGGTATTTGTTTTAACTTTAAAATTATGAAAGCTTACACTGATTTTAGAAGATGAATTTAATATGAATGTGAAACCAGGTTATGTCTGGATTGTGTTTCTACTCAACTAGTTCTCTTGTATTTGTGATACTTGACCCCAGCTTGAAGGTGTTGGTTCTTTTCAGGCAGGGCTGTTCTCTTCCTATTGGGGTCTCTGTATAAGGAGCTGGAAGCAGAAAGCTGTAGAGTCAGCTTTGGGTTGGGTTTGTGTTCAGTCCTGTTCTCATCGTGGTGCCCCAGTTGCTTAGAAACTGGATTCCTGACTTACTAATCTAGGATCATGTATTTGCTGGGTATCCGAGTTTCCTTTCAGATGCAACATACTCATCTTGAATTCCTTGTTGTTCTTTTTGTCAGACCTCTTGGCTCATAATACCTTCCAGCTTGCCTTCCACCTGGATCCTGTTTTCACTTTCAACTTTTGAATGCTCCCCCTTCTCCACACTTGCCCTTTGATGTTGTAGACTCATCTTCCCCAGTTAGATCTTATGTTAGACCTAGGTCTCTTTTCTTGCTTTTGTATTCTGATCTATGTGGAATTTCAAGTCAAGCCTTCTATTATCTGTCATGTCAGATGGCTTAATTTTATGGTTGAAATTACTTTTCCTTTGTTAGGTGTCATAACCTGGCATGATAGCATATTCCTCAAGGAAGTTAACTCTTTGTTAGGCATATCACACATGCCTTGTATGCTGTGTATTTTCAAATATTATCCATTGTATCAGACTGTGGCCCCTGGTGACTCAGATAGTAAAGAAAGTGAAAGTCACTCAGCCAGAATACTGGAGTGGCTAGCCTTTCCTTTCTCCAGGGGATCTTCCCAACGCAGGGATCAAACCCAGGTCTTCTGCATTGCAGGCAGATTATTTACCAGCTGAGCCACAAGGGAAGCCTAAGAATACTGGAGTGGGTAGCCTATCCCTTCTCCAGTGGATCTTCCCAACCCAGAAATTGAACCAGGGTCTCCTGCATTACAGGTGGATTCTTTACCAACTGCCCAGATAGTAAAGAATCGGTCTGCAATGCAGGAGACCTAGGTTTGATCCCTGGGTTGAGAAGATCCCTTGGAGAAGGAAATGGCAACCCACTGCAATATTCTTACCTGGACAATTCCATGGAGAGAGGAGCCTGGCAGGCTACAGTACATGGGGTCCCAAAGAGTTGGACACAACTGAGCGACTGACATACATACATGCTGTGTAGCAAGTACTAGCTTTATCTCCTTCATTGTTTCCCTCTCCAAAGGGTGTCACTTTATTATCTGGACACAATTTGTCTCATGATTTCAGACCAAGGTATGTATATATGTGTGTATATGCCAGGTCTGTCGCTGAATAACTTAAAGCTCTTCTAGATCCCTTGGAGTAGGAAATGGGCAACCCACTCCAGTATTTCTTGCCTGGAAAATTCCACAGACAGAGAAGCCTGGCAGGCCACAGTCCATCGGGTTGCAAAGAGTCAGATGCAGCTGAGCACACACACACGAGTTTAACTCAGGACACATTCAAGAATCAGCGATGAAACTTAAGACTACATGTCCTAGCCCCTGCTACTCTTTGATTCATGTACCTCTTTTTAAGAAAAATCTTTAAAAAACCAGTTTTTTTTTTTTTAATTATTGTTGGTTTTTTTGATGCTAATGCAAAACCCATTAACGTGAGGTAATGAGTAAGCTGATGATCTTCATCTCTGTTCTCTTGTCTTCTGTCCCCTGGGAAGTACCTCTGTATTGCATAAGCTAAGCCTGATTCTCATGATAGCTCTCTGCTTTCTATGGCTGAGTAGTGATTTTATTTGCCATGGGGCTATTGTAGTTGCTGTCTGGAGGCTTAGGGACCCTGGAATATAGGCAAATGATGAGAATTCTTCTTGAGCCATGAAGGTAGAAGGAAATATCTTCCAAATATGTGAATGATTAAAACCTAAATTTCTAAAGAAAAGAACAAAAAAGTAATATTGACGAACTAGTATGCAGACTTTTTTCCTTAAAGCAGGCACTTAAAATCAAAAGGGAGAACACTGAATGACTTAATAAGTCTACTAGTAGGACTAGTGCTCCCTTTTAAAAAAACAATTTATAGTAACACCATTTCTATCATGAAATAGAATTCATAGATGATATATCTATAATATTTATTTAAGCATATTTAAATGTAAAATATAATTATACAATATAAATCAATGTAATACATTATAAATCAATGTAATAACCTATCTATAGCATAAAGAAGTACAAATGACTTTAGAAAGTAATGTGTAAATCAGTATTCAATTAACTTGGGCATAACTACCCTGAAGACAACATTTAAAAGGGATGCACTCATATTTAAATTGAAGGACTATGTTTGGCAATCATCAGTGCAGACTGCTATAACTATGTGCTATTGTTGATTCTAGTATTGTGGCCAGTAACACGATTTTCCAAGCCAGCAGATAACCACTGATAAATTTTCTCATAGAACAGAATACCGCCTTTCATGGATTTGCATAGTGGTTGTATTTTGGAAAAACTGTCTATTAAAACCATGCAAAAATACTTCATTTATATAAATTTGGCTTAGTGTTACGCTCAAAAAGTAGGTGAATTTTCTATTAACAAGAATGTCCTGGAAGATGCTTGAAGCCCCAGAGTGTCCTTCATGTGGCAGATCATCTAGTAACTCTAAGTTCTGCTTACCTAATGCCAGATGTACCCTTAGTCACTGGGACAACCACAAATAACCCAACCCAAACTCTCTCTCAATGAAGGTGGGATATGGCCACCTTAGAGACCCTCTGATCCCGTCCTTTGGCCGGTGCTTACCTGTGGGGGAGCTGCCTTGATGCAGGAGGAGGTGGGTGAGGACCCCCGTGACCCTCAGTGTGAGAACTTCCCTTAAACCAGATGAGTCCCAGGACCTGTTGTCATTCATACACATCAATGTCTCAAGTATGCATCATATTCTTGATAATAGTATTTACTTTTCTCTCCAGTAGAGAGTTCTGCTGTAGAAATTTAAACTTTGACATTAGAGCTAAAATCTGGGTAAGGTAGGTTACATGTTACACTGGAAGCACTTCTAGGGTTAAAGTTTTGTGTGGTAAGGCAGTGACTTCTAGAAAGGAGCAGAGCTAGTGCTTCCATCATAGGGTGGGTGGGTGTGTATATTTACACTTTTTCCTTTTTTAGGTTTTTGAAATTTATATGTTTTGGCTACACCACGTGGGATCTTAGTTCCCTCACCAGGATTTGAACCCCAGCCCCTTGCAGGGGAAGTTCAGAGCCTTAACCACTGGACTGCCAGATAAGTCCCTTAACTCTTAGATATGGATTGATTAATACTTAGGTGTCCAGTGTAGGTTGAGGTTTTTTCTTAAAACACACGCAGTCACACTCCCAATGCTTGGGCACTGGGAGGAAGTCCTTTCTGCTACGGCATGATGGCCTTGTACATGTGACTGGCTTTGCCGAATAGGATTTTACCAAACAATCCAGTCACAGCTGGGTTGATCCAGACCAGAAAAACTGTACATTTGGTTCATAGGATTATGAGGAATAATATTTCTCATTTAAATCCCTTAAGTTTTAGAGCAGTGTATAACACAGCTCACGCTGACCAGCATAAGAATAAGTCCAGATAGGAACAGCAGAACCATTCAGCTGCCCACATTGTTAGTCCACGGAATTGTGAGCTATTACAGGCTTGTTCCTTAGCTACTGTTTTGAGATGACTTGTTACACAGTCAAAGCTAATCGACACACATTTGTGTGCAGTAGAAGCTTAGCTCTTGTTTTCTCTCTATGCCCACTCTTCTTGCTTGCCAAAACTGTGGCCATCTCCCTGATCCCTCTCCCTTGAGGTGTAAAATCTCACAGTTCCTTCCCTTCTCTTGCCTCTCTGTGATGCTTCTAGTAACATCTTTATAGTCTGTTGCTGCTTTCGGTTCCTGAAAGCAATAGGCCCCTGTTAGAACCATCTGGCCAAGCATGCCAGCTGCACTGTAGACTGTTATAACTCAGTCTCCAGACCTCCATAATCACGTGTGTAACTTCGCAGTGGGGCTCTACCACGAGAAAGATGTCATATATTGGAACAAATATTAAATTTGAAGTCAGAGTAGTCGAGTATAGCCTGGCTAACTGTTAGCTGTGACCATAAGAACTTTCTCTAACCTCTTCAAAATCTGTGTCTTCAGCTCCTTTCACCCATCACTTATTTTCTGTTTCAAACTTTGGCTTTGTTCTCTTCACTTTCAAAATGTTAACTGCATTTAACAACCCAGGCCTTTTCTGCTTCCATCTCCTGTTAACTTGCAAGCCCCAATTCACTGATACAATTTGTATTTTAGAGTAGGGTCCTCCCTGATTTATGCTGGGCCTTGTGGTCATACATAATCTTTGATTCTGCCAAGTGCTGCATTCAGCAAATCAAGCTGGACTAAACATGTCCTGGTCAAGATTTTTTAGTTGCAAGTAATAAAATCTACTTGAAGAAGCTAAGAAACAAAAAGGGTAGTGATATTATTATCAGGGAAATGTCTCATAGCGCTCAAGGGCAGGGTAATCAGCCAGGCCTCATGAAAGCCTTGACTTGGGAACTGGAAACTCTTAGGAACAAAGGCAGCTAGATTTGTTTTTCTGTCTGGGGCTGTACGACCTCTCCTGTTTGTCTCTGGTCTCATTCTTGGTACTGCAGTCTGCTACGCCCAGTTTCTTCATGCCTACAACTATGATACAGCCTTGGACTTGACATGTTATTAAACTAACTACCAACAGACTGCCTAGAAGAGGTAGTACTGGATCCCTTGGAGAGGGAATCTCTGACCTAACTTAAGTCAGGTATGCTGAGAAGTGTGATAAAAATGTGAAAGGTTCATGTGGGATACACAAGGGGTTGCCTCTGGCCAGGACAAAGAAATTCTTACCAGGACCTGCTATGAATAGAGCAGACAGACACGTGTGTTTTCTTTTTTTCTGAATAAACTGATGTTTGCCTCTCTTGCCCTTGATTTATGAAGTCAGAATTCACAGTGGAATCTCTGGGCTTGTGGGTGAAAAAAAAAGTTTTTTCAGTATCTTCCCTTAACCTTTGTGCATACCTGATGATAACAATAGAACTATCCTTGGATACCTGCACTGTGTTTGAAACTGTCTTGTTGGTCCTGTGGAACTCCAGTGACTGAGGGTGGCAAGATAATGTCCATCTAGTAGCCGAGCCAGGAAGAATGGTACTATAGTACTTCTGGCAAGAAAAGTGGAAGTGGCTCAGTTGTCTCCAACTCTTTGTGACCCCATGAACTGTAGCCCACCAGGCTGTCTGTCCACGGACTTCTCCAGGCTAGAATACTAGAGTGGGTGGCAGTTTCCTTCTCCAGGGGAATCTTCCTGACCCAGGGATCAAAATGGAGTCTCCTGCATTACAGGCAGATTCTTTACTGTCTGAGCCAATCTGGCAAGAAGGGATACAAAATACTGTTGTGTTTAGTAGCTCTCAGCTCTTCAGTGGAAGTAAGAAGATTGGGCTCAAGTACTAGGATGTAGTCAGTGTGAGAAATCGATGCGGCTTCCTTCATTTCTCATTCAAGGCAGGGCTGGAGAAGGAGACAAACTTTTTTGCTGCCCCATAGTTCACAACCATGGTTTCACATTAATGTCATCTGATAAGCCTTTAAGAAAAGCCTCATCCAGACCAAGTGAATCAGAACTCTGGAGCTTGTCCTTTTTCTAAGCTCTGTAGATGATTCTAACATCAGTCACAATGAGAGATGACTTCTCTATCCTTTCTTGTTCCACTTCTAGGCTGGCGCATTGTTCTGTCTAAGGCTTTTATGTTCTTGTAAGATTTCTGGGTAATCTATGTATCTAAAATGTGCTGGCTGTATGGATAAAAGGTTTTATTCACTTGTTAAGCAAATAAAAAAGATGAAACTTGACAGATGGGAACTAGATATGCAGAGCCTTTTGCAGGACTTTGGGCTTTATTCTGTAAAATGAGATCTAGTGAAGAGTTTTAAAGAGATAAGTATAGCAAGATCAGGTGAGTGCTTTTAGAAAGATTCTTCTGGGCAAAAAAAGGAAGGATAGATTAGAGGAAGGCAAGGTGAGTATCTGGGGAAGTCCTGGCAAAAACATGACCACCTGAACTAAAGTAGTTGCTGAGTAGGTGGATTAAAGAGTTACTGTGTTGACAGGATGAATAGGATTTGATCATGGATTAGATGAGTGTAAGAAAAAAGGTAGCGATTTATGGAGACTTCCATGTGTTGGATGGACTGATGGTGAATGGTGGTGGATTTCTTCAAGTTCAGGAATGCAAACGAAGCAGAGTTCAATCTGAGACTAGTGTAATCTGGGCACTTTGATGGGACTCACTGGCTCTTGAGGCCTAGGCTGATTCAGACTAAGTCCCTTGGAAGGGTCGGAAGCTAATAGTGATATAAGCAGAGGTGTGGTTTTTTTGTTTAATTTTTATTTTATATTGGTATCTAGTTGCAACAATGTTGTGTTAGTTTCAGGGGTACAGCAGTGTAATTCAGTTATACAAATACACACCTATTCCTTTTCAGATTCTTTCCCCATTTAGGCTCATAGAATGTTGAGTAGAGTTCCCTGTGCTATACAGTAGGTCTTTGATAATCTGTTTTGTATATAGCAATGTGTATATGTTAACCCCAACCACCTAATTTATCCCCCCCCCCTTTCCTCTTTATTAACCATAGGTTTCTTTAAGTCTCTGAGTCTATTACTGTTCTATAAATAAGTTCATCTGTATCATTTTTTTTTGATTCAGTATGTAAGTGCTATCATGATATTTGTCTTTCTCTGATTCACTTCACTTAGTGTGATAACCTTTAGGTCTGTTCGTGGTGCTGCCAGTGGCATTCTTTCATTCTTTTTAATGGCTGAGTAGTATTCCATCCTGTATATGTACCACACCTTCTTTATCCATTCCTCTGTCGATGGACATTTAGGTTGCTTCATGTCTTTGTTATAAATAGTGCTGCAGTGAACATTGAGGTCCATGTATCTTGTCAAATTATCATTTTTTTCAGATACATGCCCAGAAATGGGATTGCTGGATCATATGACTCTATTTTTTAGTTTTTACGGAACCTCCAAGCTTTTCTCCATTAGTGGCTATACCAAATTACATTCCCCCAACAGTGTAGGAGGGTTCTCTTTTCTCCATACCCTTTCCAGCTATTTTTTTTTTGTGTGTGTGTAAATTTTTTGGTTGATGGCCATTTTGACAGGTGCAAGGTGGTATCTTATTGTACTTCTGACTTGCATTTCTCTAATGATTAGTGATATTGAGCATATTTTCATTTGTCTCTTGGCCATCTACATGTTGTCTTTGGAGAAATGCCTATTTAAATCTCCGGCCCATTTTTTTTGATTGAGTTGTTTTTATATTGAGCTACATGAGGTGTTTGTGTATTTTGGAGATTAATCCCTTGTTGGTCACATCATTTGGAAGTATTTTCTCCCATTTGGTGAGTTGTCTTTTCATTTTGTTTATGGTTTTCTTCATTGTGCAGACGCTTTTAAGTTTAATTAAGTTCCATTTTTTATTTCTTTACTCCAATAGATGGATCAAAAAAGAACTTCTGTGATTTATGTCAGAGCATCCTGCCTGTGTTTTCTTCCAGAAGTTCTATATTCTGGTCTTACATTTTAGGTCTTCAATCCATTTGAATGTGGTATTAGAGAATGTTCTAATTTCATTATTTTACAAGTAGCTGTCCAGTTTTCCCAGCACCACTTACTGAAGAGATTGTCTTTTCTCCATTATATGTTCTTGTCTCCCTTATTGACCATAGGTATGTGGGTGTATTTCTAGGCTTTTTTTTTTTTTATCCTGTTCCATTGATCTATAAGTCTTCGTGCCAAAACGGTAGTGTTTTGATTACTGTAGCTTTGTAGTATAGTCTGAAGTCAGGGATGAGATGGTTGGATGGCATCACTGACTCTATGGACATGAGTTTGAGTAAGCTCCAGGAGTTGATGGACAGGGAAGCCTGGTGTGCTGCAGTCCATGGGGTCACAAACAAGGAGTTGGACATGACTGAGCGACTGAACTGAACTGAAGTCAGGGAGCCAGATTCTTCCTCTGTTTTCCTTTCTCAAGATAGATGAAGATTCCAAAGGTAGAGATATCCTGTTCCTTTTGAAATAGGTTCATATCTGGTTAGAGGAGGTAGTTCACTAGATCTGAGTCAATTTACCTGGCAACCAAAGGTCTTTGGAGGCCTTCACCTGGAGCTACCAGATACTGTTGTTAATCAGTAGTACATCTCAGGTTTATCATCTCTTTGTGTTGTAACTTTTTGACAGTAGAAAGTGACATTTCATAGGTCAAAACCTTACAACCATACCATCAGACTATTTATATTCCTTCTAAACTTAACTTTTTTATGTTTATCTTAAGCATGTTTATTAAGTAAAGACACTGTTTTAACAAACATGTCAGAATTTAAACATATAAATGATGGTTGAACCCTTCAAAGTACTCTCTTTTTTATTTTATTTTTTTCCCAATTATTTTTATCAGTTGGAGGCTAATTACTTTACAGTATTGTAGTGGTTTTTGCCATACACTGACATGACTCAGCCATGGATTTACATGTGGTCCCCATCCTGAACCCCCTCCCACCTCCCTCCCCATCCCATCCCTCTGGGTCATCCCAGTGCACCAGCCCCGAGCACTTGTCTCATGCATCCAAACTGGACTGGTGATTGTTTCACACTTGATAATATACATGTTTCGGTGCTGTTCTCTCAGATCATCCCACCCTCGCCTTCTCCCGTAGAGTCCAAAAGTCTGTTCTATACATCTGTGTCTCTTTTTCTGTCTTGCATATAGGATTATCATTACCATCTTTCTAAATTCCATATATATGCGTTAGTATACTGTATTGGTGTTTATCTTTCTGGCTTACTTCACTCTGTAATAATGGGCTCCAGTTTTATCCATCTCATTAGAACTGATTCAAATGTATTCTTTTTAATGGCTGAGTAATATTCCACTGTGTATATGTACCACAGCTTTCTTATCCATTTGTCTGCTGATGGGCATCTGGGTTGCTTCCATGTCCTGGTTATTATAAACAGTGCTGCAATGAACATTGGGGTACACGTGTCTCTTTCAGATCTAGTTTCCTCGGTGTGTGTGCCCAGGAGTGGGATTGCTCGGTCATATGGCAGTTCTATTTCCAGTTTTTTAAGGAATCTCCACACTGTTCTCCATAGTGGCTGTACTAGTTTGCATTCCCACCAACATTTTTTTTTTATAGCTCTTTCCATTATGGCAGATGCATGTATATAAGTGGGTGGCTTTCATCCTCTCTCCATCCTTATATATTGAGGGTAAGTTTCTTCTGTGTGTTTTGGTATGTAAGAAAAATATCTTGTTTACTGAATGAGTACAGTCTTTTGCCTAGCGAAATTCATTCAGAAATGAGAGTCATCTGGCATTCACAGAAAGCATCGTTCCTTTAATGAAGCCTTTTGTTTTTCCAACTACAGTATCCTTAGCCAGTTCTAAAAATCAGCATAATCTCTTAAGTACCTTAGTCATATGAAATGAAGGCATTGTTTTCCTTTGTGCCTTTTTCACACTCGAATGTAATAGCTGTGTTTTTGATTTCTGCCCCTGATTGTGGTTCCCTTTTAAAAACACTTCCCTGGTGTTGTGGTTACTAAAAAGCTTAGCAGTCTCTCTAGCTTATTTCCTCTTAATTGTCTGTAAAGCAAAATTATGATTGTTTTCAAACTAAGCATTCCCCAGGCCCTTATTGGATAATGTAGACAAATGTTTCCTTTCCTTGTTTTCTTTCTCCCCCTTTATGCCTCTATCTGTATTTGTTTGTATAATGGCCTTTGAACTTCTAGAGAGCATGTTGAAATAACACTATCAACATATCAGCTTTCTCACTTTTCATTTTAATGTATATATTCACATAAACTTAACATATAAAGGATGTGCTTTATTTTTCATATGCCACAATATTAGCATTGTCTACATTGGACTTAGTAACGAGCTTAATTGACTTTCCCATATTGTCATATTTCTAGTTGTTATGATTATTTTGATGTTAAGCTTCAAAGTCTCTAAGATAGCTAAAGAAGACAAGAGAAAGGCTTCATGTTATCAGGGGCCTTTCACTGGGTTTCAAGGCAAGACCTGAAACTTGGAAGAACAAAGCTGCAAAGCAGAGCTTTAAGCAGAAGAGAGATCATGAGGGTGGGCTTACCCTGTTGCACCAGATTTCTTTCCTTTGCTCCCCTAGACCCACCTTCTACTCTTCTCCAGTCTGCTCTCTGCCCCAGGGGCTCACCTGTGTGGACATGTGCTCTCCAGCTTCTGGTTGGAGTCTGGCCCATGGGAACCTGGCAGAAGGTAGGAGGAGGAAAGACGTCTAAGCATTCATTCTGTCTCCCCATGAACGTTATCTGGAGGAAATTGTGTGCCTTAGCTGAAATTCACTGCTCTGCACAAAATAACCAAGTGTGTGATGATCCCACGGGTTGCAGCAACTGCCCCTTCCCAGCTACCTTTTCAGCCTGGGGGAGGTAAGAGCTCTGGGGCTGCTGGTTCGGGCCAGGGTACCATCCCGTGGTTCCCTTACACCCCCTCCTTGTCAAGCACCCTTTTGTGAATAAACCCTCCTTATATTATCTCATTCTGAGTGTTGCATCTCTTGTGTGTGTGGCCCTGACTGATGTGTTGTTTATACTGGATAGTTTGCTTAGAATAGAAGAACATTCTGGGTGCCATGTGTGCGTACTAAGTCACTTCAGTTGTGTCTGACTCTGCACAACTCTATGGACTGCAGCCTGCCAAGCTCCTTGTCCATGGGATTTTCTAGGCAGGAACACTGGAGCGGGTTGCCGTCCCCTACTCCAGGGCATCTTCCCAACCCAGGGATCAAGCCCAGTTCTTTTGAACTAGGAGACCAGTCTCTTAGGTCTCCTGTATTAACAGGTGAGTTCTTTACCACTAGCACCACTTGGGAAGCCCTCTGGGTACCACTTAATAGGAATTACGCTCTTTAAATTTGGGTTTAGTTGACTCTGGCTGAGGTTATTCAGTTCTTCCTTATTATGATGGTTTTAGAAGGGATAGACAGGAATCCAGGTCAGTTTTTTGGGTTATTTTATGGTGTGCAGAGAAGATAGTTTTTTGTGTTTTTTTTTGGTACATTCAAATCTTTGGATCTTCTCTCTTTTATTTTCACCAGCTGCTTGCAGCAAAGCTTGAAGGAAATTAATATTCCTCCAAAAACCTAATAAATATCCAGTTTTCATTTTTATCTCTACTTTGATAAATTGGTTTAAAAGAAAATGTGTTTTTCTATGAGGTGTAGATTTAAATGGAAAGTTTTCTATGGTGATATCTACATAATCATGTAATTCTTCCCAATCCTTTAGTTTAATATCAAATGTATCATATTAAATTTTATATAATTAGGTTTGCTTTTCCAATTTTATGGTAGTGAGCTTGGGTTTTAATGATTGTTAATTTGCAGTAAGGCTTTGCTTGGAGCTCAGTTGATAAAGGATCTGCCTGCAATGCTGCAATTTGTAATAAATGTATCAAGTAGGGCTATGCTGGCTTATCTCTTTTATTTTCCTTGTAGAGTATTAGACAACATTTATTCTTTGAAATTAAATTTTGATTCATTTCATTAATAAATTTTTATTGATAATTGATTTAATATTCCAGAAAATATAGAATTAGCTGAAATAATTGACATTTTGAATATTCAGGTTTTTTCATAAAGGGACATTCACTTGCATTATTTCTTACACTCTCATAATGTTGCATAATTTTGTTTATTGCAAATTCTTGCTCAGTATTTTATCAGTTTTCTTGGTCTTGTGTGTTTTGTGTGATGTATGCCTTGTTTAGTTGCTTAGTTGTGTCCAACTCTTTGTGACCCCATGGACTGTAGCTTGCCAGGCTCCTCTGTCCATGGGATTTCTCAGGCAAGAATAGTATTGCAATTTCCTTCTCCAGGGCATCTTACCAACCCAGCAATTAAACCTGTGTTTCCTGCTTAGCAGGCAGGTTCTTTGGCATTGAGCCACCAGTGATATCTACCTACTTGCTGGTATACAAGAATGCAGTTTTTACTGTGTACATGGCTTCACTAAATACTGTTAATTTTGCCATTATTCTGTAGATACTATGTCTGCAAATAATAGTCATTCATGTTATTTCTTACTCTAGTACGTCTTTCATATCATAGTAATGAGAGTTTTCAAAGGAGTATTAATGATGGAAGTAGACTTCTTCTTGAAGCTGATATATTTGAAGAGAAGTTCTGCAATTTAACCTGATGAAGTATGTTTTAACTTTGGTATAATACATTTTAACCATGTTTATCAACTTCTATTTTTAAAATATCTTAATTTTAAAAATAATGGGAAAATTGCTTTATAATTTTTTCCCCTAGATATTTTGTACAGTAGCAAAACCCACTTAAGTTGGAGGCTGCCTCTCTCTGTGGTATGTGGCTTTTGGGGGGTAACTTTTATTAGTCTTACGTATGCTATTGTTGGCTTCCCAGGTGGCGCTAGTGGTAAAGAACCCACCTGCCAGTGCCGGAGACATAAGAGACACAGGTTTATTCCCTGGGTTGGGAAATACCCTGGAGGAGGGCATGACAACCCACTCCACTATTCTTGCCTGGAGAATCCCACAGATAGAGAAGCCTGGTGAGCTACAGTTCATAAGGTCGCAAAGGTCAGACACAACTGAAGTGATTCAGCATGCTTGCTAGTGTTACATTCTCAGATAGGCTAGTCCAGGGAATCTCTGCTGTTGATGTCTCTCCCTTAAGCAGTTTCGGTATCACTTTTGGCTGCCTTGAGCCTACTCTCTACTCTGATATACAGTAGAACAGAACAGAATGAAGCAAAGAAAACCAAAGGAATCTGGGAGATGGTGACTGTGGATTTTTCTTTTCAGTGCCATTTTTGTAGAATGCCATGCTGTATGTCTTTTATCCAGAATTAAGAATAAATTCCTCTTAATGCTTGTACTGGTGTTATTTTTAAATATGTTATTTGCTACGACTGAATTGTTTATCCTTGAAAAATGGTCTATGCGGAAAGTGAATAATAGTATAAAGTGTAAGATAATCTGTTTTATATCAAATCTAATACTATGTATAAATTCATTTTCACATGCAGTATCGCTTTTGAACAAGAAATGGAGGGATTAGGTAATTTTCATTTCTTATCACTACAAGTAGACGTGGCTAAAGAGTCTTAAGTCTTCCATTTGTTGTCTTTATTTTGTATCTTGTCGAAATGTAAAATCAAAGGTAACTTGCATTCTAACACTTAAGGTATTTGTTTTCCCATAATGTAAAATTTATAAAAATACAGTTCTATTTCTTGGTTGTTTTTTTCTTTAAAATGGAAGTTGCTTACACTGATAACTAATGTTTGCCTATCTGTAGAAAAGTGCTTCAAAATTTTTTCCATGTTATGTTATACTTGGAGATATGGTATTTGTGTACTCCCAGGTAACCGGAACGGAGAAGGCAATGGCACCCCACTCCAGTACTCTTGCCTGGAAAATCCCATGGACAGAGGAGCCTGGTGGGCTGCAGTCCATGGGGTCGTTAAGAGTCAGACACGACTGAGTGACTTCACTTTCGCTTTTCACTTTCATGCATTGGAGAAGGAAATGGCAACCCACTCCAGTGTTCTTGCCTGGAGAATCCCAGGGATGGGGGAGCCTGGTGGGCTGCTGTCTATGGGGTCGCACAGAGTCAGACACGACTGAAGTGACTTAGCAGCAGCAGGTAACCGGAAAGGCTAACCTCATTTGACTTGATAGAACCAGGTGATTCTTGCTCCCCTGGGCCTAGCCTTGTTCTGGTTCATGGGGCATACGCTGTGGAGTCTCAGTGTAGACCTCACGACAAGTTTAGCCAGCATAGTGATGCAAGTTCCAGACTGTTAAACACAGAAAGCGCTGTAGGAATAGGTCCAGTCACTGAATTGTTCTTCCTTGGCTGAGGACTCTGGCTCAGATGGTTTTTCACTCTTCTCCCAACTCCCCAGTGGCTCCCTAATACTCACCGCAGAAAAACTGAAGTGCTTCGAGTGACCTCCGAGATGTCAGCCCTTTGACTTTGCACCTTAGGGATCTCTGCCTCCTGTCTTTTCCTCTCACCACTGGGCTCTCTACTGCCTCACGTGCCAGTGTCCTGAGAGGCTCCTCCCCAGATACATGCCCATCTCATTCTTTTACTGCCTCAAGGTCTGGCTCATCTGTAACCTTTTGTCTGAGATCGACCTGACCACTCTTTCGAAAATGGATCTGTTGATTTTTTTTCCCCCTGTATGTTTTCACATTAGCTCACAGGGAACTTTGGGTGTGTGCTCATCTTTTTTGGAAAAAGGTAAAGTGCAAAATCATGCAAGATATCTCAGCTTGCCCTTCCTATGGGCATTGAGTTCTTGAATGTCTTTACCACTAAACCATTGGTGTCTTCTCAGCTGATGTTCTCCTGCCCTTTTTTAGTAGGAGAAACTTAAAACTGGTTCTTCACTTGCTGCTTGTTTAGTCGCTAATTTGTGTCTCACTCTTTGCTATCCCATGGACTGTAGCCTGCCATACTCCTCTGTCCATGGGATTTCCCAGGCCAGAATACTGGAGTGGGTTGCCATTTCTTTCTCCAGGGGATCTTCCTGATCCAGGGATCAAACCTGAGTCTCCTGCATTGGCAGGCGGATTCTTTACCACTTTCCCTTAAGGGAAGCCCTTAATTCTACCCTATTCTGAGTTCCATTTGTGAAGCTTTGATGGCTCTTTTGTTTTTCTTTTCTTTCTTTCTTTTTCTTTTCTTTTTTTTTAGCACTTTGGATTCTTCAACTCTTTAGGGTAATTTCCCAAGGGTTAGACCTTCATTTTTCAGTTACTGTCAGTTTAGTTTTTCTACCTCAAATATGGCACCTGTTTCTATCATATTGCTATCATCTCTGTTCTTCTAGGCGTATCTTGGCTGTTATCTTCAAGGGCACACTTCCCTGAATAGTTTATAAGTATTGTTTTTAGCCAAACCTGTTTGTCAAGTTATTCTCTGCTTCCTGGTTGTCTTCCCCGCCCTCTGCCCCCCCCCCCCCGCCCGCCCCACCCCCCACAGATTCAAACCTTACTTGTTCTTTAAGAACCAGCTAAAAGCTGTTTGCCATCCAAAATCTTCCCAGAGCACTCTAATCTGATATTTCTTGAATTTTTACAGCACTTATTAAATCATGCAATTTTAAGACCATGAATGGATCAAGGACTTATTATTAACTCAAACTATTCTTTTAAAAAAACCCTTTTGGCTCTTGAAGCAAAATTTTTAAGGGAAATGTCTTTGGGTACCAGTTAAATACTAAAAAGTGGAAAATACTTTTAATGTTTTGTTCCTTAAAATTGTTCATTTTAGTACTTAAACTTAAAGCATGATACATATCAATAATTGTTCCTTGAATTCCCAATTTAATTTTAGTATAGTGGAAAATGGTCAATTTCAGTAGGAATTAACACACTGAAAAAAACCCTAGATACATTTTCATCTATTAGCAAAGATTTTGGATCCTGTAGTAGCCTGTCATGTTGCTAATAAAGTAGGATCTCGTGAGTACAGTTAGGTAAAATAAAAGTGTTAATGGATAGTACAAAAGTTGGAAGGAAATAAATGAAATTGTTACTAGGAATTGTGTATAGACAACTCTCTGGATTGTTTACCCCATTTTTTGATAGGAAATAGTACCTTACTGCCATTTGTAATACCATACTGCCATCATAAGCTGAGAAGGAAAATGCATTATTTCAGTTCGCTAAACTGTTTTTTTTTTTTTTTTAATTAAGACTTTTTTTTTTTTTTTTGAGTAGTGTTAGATTCACAGCAAAACTGAGGTGAGGGGAAGGTTCGGAGATTTCCTGAATACCCTCTGCTCATACACATGCCTCACCATTAGGGTGGTACGTTTGTTAATTGTGAGCCTACATCAACACATAGTCATTCTAAAGTCCATAGTTTACCATAGGGTTCCTTCTCGATGTTTTGGATTCTCTGGATTTGGACAAATGTGAAATGATGTATATCCACTATTATGATATCATAGTATTTTTATTGCCCAAAGTGAAGTGAGATTGAAAGTCTCTCAGTTGTGTCCGACTCTTTGCGACCCCATGGACTATACAGTCCGTGGAATTCTCTAGTCCAGAATACTGGAGTGAGTAGCCTTTCCTTTCTCCAGGGGATCTTCCCAAGCCAGGGATCGAACCAGGGTATCCTGCATTGCAGGTGGATTCTTTTCCAGCTGAGCCACAAGGGAAGTCCAAGAATACTGGAGTGGGTAGCCTATCCCTTCTCCAGCGGATCTTCCAGACTCAGGAATCGAACTGGGGTCTCCTGCATTACAGGTGGATTCTTTACCAACTGAGCTATCAGAGAAGCCCAAATTGTCTTTAAAATTCAACTTGTCATTCTCATTATCAAAATTGCATAGTTTCATGGAAAAGGGGACTTTGGGTGGTGGTTTTAGGTCTCAGCTCTGTTTGTTTATGGTCTCAGCTACAGTATGGTGGTTTCCATATTGTACTGTGATTTCTTCTACAGTTTAGCCAGCCATGGTTTTGGATATATAGCGGCATTTTAACATCTGTTCTTTTACATATGTGGTGATTACTTCACTGGTCTTTAAATGGCAGCTGAGACCAGACAATAATACCAGCACTGCCCACCCCACCCCACCCCGTGGCTATGCTGGTAGATTTCTAGTAACACAGGAAGAGGTCTATTTATGTTCCATCTCCCCTTAATGCAAATGGAAGACTAGACTCAGGGAAGCATGTTCTTACATCTCCAAATGACTTCAGGACATCTGTGGTAGGATAAGATTAACTTATGGGTAAATAGGCTCTCACAACCTGTGTGTCACATTTGCTTTAGCGAGTGGTACAGGCAAGGGGCACACATGCAAGACCAGATTTCTAAATGCTAGTGAGTCAGGATTCTTTTGTAAGTTTACACTTTTATTTAGTAATTGCATGTATGCAAACATAGGTGATTTTTTATGTTTTTTATTAGTCTAACTCTGTTTTATTTAAGACCATGATCTTGCAAATAATAGCTTTGCCAAAGTATTTTTCAAAAAGTCACTTGCAGATGTTTTTGAGGGAATGATATTATTTACCTGTCATCTTCCCCTGGCCCTGACTAGAATCCCATGAAGGACAGAACCAGTATTTCATGTATATATTTTAACTGTGCTTGACTACTTACATAGCAAGTAGTTTCACTGGTGGCTCAGACGGTAAAGAATCTGCCTGCAGTGCAGGAGACCTGGGTTTGATCCCGGGGTTGGGAAGATCCCCTGGAGGAAGAGGGCTTGGCAACCCACTCCGGTATTCTTGTGTGGAGAGTCCCCATGGACATGGGAGCCTGGCAGGCTACAGTTCATGCGGTCACAAAGAGTCAGGGTCGACTGAAGCAAATAAGCACACAGCAGTTAGTTTTGAATGACTTCATAATGAAGGGAATATACACAGGTACATAAGCAACCCTATACACTATAGTGAGTATTTTATAGCATGGTTTGTTACATTCATGATTTCTAGCCAGAATAGAACCATCCTGTTATCTTTGGAATGACTAAATATAGCTTTCTTTGTATTCTGTTAGCATTTCCTTTTTCCTAGACGGATTTTCATTAGTTTCTAAAAGGAAAGGTTATCATTTATTACAAACTTCAGTCTCTTAATATTTGAGAGCTACAGTGGTAATCCCAGTGTATGCTTTTCTTCTGTATGGGGCCCTCTTACCAACCTCTTTGTCCAGAACTTTGTCAGGTAAAAAGGGATCTTTGATCTTCAGCGAAATTGCTTAGTGTGAGAGTGGGCTTTCTTAGACGTTCAGACTTTGCCTGGTGCTGAGGTGGAAAATTAGTGAAGTTTGTGATTGACATTTTATTGGCAGCAATCCTAGGGACTTAATGTAAACCAACAGCCACCCCCATCCTCATTCCAGCAGGAATTGTAGAAGTACTTCCCCACTTGGGCATGTAACTCCCAGATCTTCAGTCTTTTTTACTTTAAAAAATGAGCTTTATCTGTATATAATTCCTTTGAAATACAAATTTGATATTAAGTTCTGATGAAAATCTGTGATTGACGATACTTACAGTTTTGGAGACAGGAATGTTTGCTTTTCAGGTATGAATGGCAGAGTTACATGTCTATTTTGTTGCTGGGGGGAACCCCAAGTAACACCAGTAAGGTATCATATTTTGTTGCTTGAGGTGGTGATGTAATACATGTCTGAGTTGCTGCTTGTTGATTAGTCACTAAGGCATGTCCGACTCTTTTTGTGACCATGTGGACTGTAGCCTCCCAGGCTCCAAACCTTTCTTAATTGTATAATATTGAATTTGGTTTCCCTTTTACAGTCAGAGGAGCCAAATAACAGCTCCAATTGATCCTACTGGAGGCAAGGGCTGAGGCCTGCTTTCTACTTCTTATTAGAACATAGAGTTTTGCCTGGTATTTCTTCCTGCTTCTGAATTTCTTTTGGAGTAGCTTAATTGAATGGCCCTCAAATGTTAATTTCTCCATTAAAAAAAAAAAAAAAACAACACGTAAACAAAACCTTTCTGATGTTGGATTTTTCTATTTTCACTTAAATCTTCTGGCTCTTGTAAGTTCTGTCCAGTAAAAGTCCAGATTGCTTTCTTTTACTGATGACATTTTAGAACTACCTTCTGTGGAGCTTCATGGTGTTATAGCTGAAACTTATAAACAGAAAACATCAAATGACTTTTTAAATAAATGAAGTTATTTTATAACTAAAGAGGATATCTATTGAACTTGGAAATATCTTTAACTTTCTTTTATTTTGCCACCTACAAATTGTTTGCCTTGTGATCTTTAGCTTTTCTTTTCTTTTTTTTTTTTTTCTGAATAACCTATCAGATAAAAATTGAAGATTCCCTAGTGTCCAGATGCAGATTTTTTTGCAATTATTACAAATGAAAAAAATGGAAATTATTTTAAAAAAATCTATTAAGTCTGTTTGGTTTTTTGTTTGTCCTCTGGCAATGTACTGTATATGGGAGCAATTAAATTTCTTTTTAGTTTATTTTGGTGTTTAGTGCTTGCTTACTTTTAAATGGCTGCGTATTATCCTGAATTGTTTGTCATCTTTGCAGACCTTTTGAAATCAGTGTGATTGTTTATATCCATTGATTTTAGCAGCATCAGAATAAGAAAGTTTTGATTTCATGCTGTTTCTATAGCAGTGTCAGTGAACGAATGCTATTTATTTATCCTTATTTCACTTAGAATAGAATCTTACACATTTTATATTTACTTTACCTTTTTAGTCTTGCAGTAGGCAATCTTGTGAATTCTTTTATTTCCCAGGACTGGAGTGTTTCTGCAGTGTAGTGTTAGGTTAGGAGCCAGGGACTCTGAAAACTGCCTGCCTGGATTTAAATAGTGATTCTGCTTCTTACTATGAAGCAAGCTAGTTAACATTTCTGTGTTGAAAGTATTCTTACTTAGAAATAGGGATAGGAGTTCCTATCGGTACTATTTTATACTATTATGTTCACTGCTATGAAGTATAATGGATTGTTGTATGGAATACCTTGTTTTACAGATTCATACGTGTTCTTGCTGTATGTCACAGTTTTTACGTAGTTGAAAAGGTGGCTATTATTGAGCTGTGATGAAGATAGCTTTATCTACTAGTTTAACCATCATTCTTCATTCGAATAATAGTTTAAAAGATAGTTTTCAGTGTGGCTTTTGCATGCAAGGGCAGGAATCTGGGAGGCTGGTTTTATAATGTTGTTCAGAAGATTTCTTTTGCTTTGAAAAACATTAGTTAACAAATTTGATCTAGTATCTCTTTAACATGTGAAGGGACGAAAACTTAAGTTTTGCTTTTGAATTTCTCTGTGTTGAAGAAAAATAAAACATGTTAAAATTGATGAGTGCAAGTAATATAAACTGTATACATAACCTTAAAATGTGGGTGAAATCAATCAGGTTAGAGAGAGTGGAGGACAGTGCTCTCTGACCAGGGGAATACCTAGGTGTTACTGCACCTGACCTTCGGCTGAACCCTCAAGGTTGTAGTGGCCCTGTTACTTCTTGAGGAAGGACACACTGCACCATTATCATATTTTTTTGCTGTTAAAATGGTGGTTTGGAGATGGACACTTAAGAACTATTTAAAATTTTTGTACACTTTAGTTCTAGAAAAGATGGTATAGGAGACAACCCAGGGGAAACTAAAATGTGCTTGCTGCTGCTGCTAAGTCACGTCAGTCGTGTCCGACTCTGTGCGACCCCATAGACGGCAGCCCACCAGGCTCCCCCGTCCCTGGGATTCTCCAGGCGAGGACACTGGAGTGTTAGGTGAGCAAAATTGGAACAGCACAGTGGCAAATGTCTTGTGTACCCTGCACCCGACAGAAGACCACCCGCTCTTAGCATATCTTGCCTGCAGCCCGGAATAGCCTATCTTGACCTACAGCCTGGAATATTTTCAAGTGCTAGTAAAAACAGAACTATCTACTACAAGTTTTATCGTTCTGGAAAGATAAAGGGAAATAACCTTCTCAGATGAAGAAAAACAAAGAACTAGTTGTTTAACTGACTTTTGCTCAAAGACTGGCTAAAGTTCTTCAAACAGAAAGGAAGTAATGTAAGCAGAAATCTTGGTGCTTCAGGAAGAGGAAACAGCATAATGAGTGCTTGGGAGACTAAACATTTCCTCATGACTCAAACACTTCATGATTGAAACAAATGATCACATCTGTATGCAAAACAATGATACTTAAAAGTGGGGGAGGCCACAGGACCTAAGTGAAAGGGAGATCTCCAAGCTGGAGGTGACAAAATGTTGGAATCAGTAAATTGTTACAATTCACATATATAATACCCAGAGCACCCATTACAAACCTATACATAGAGACACCCTGAAACACTGAAGAAATCAAGGAATTCTAAAAAAAGAAAAAAGTTCAAGTAACCTGAAGGAAGGCAAAAGAGAAACAGCTTGAGATCAGAGGAATGCTGGAAATGAGTACAAAACAAATAACAGGACAGACTTAAGCACTGACATATCAATTACTTTAAATTCTTATACCAACCATTTGTAGAGTTTGGCATAGTGGATAAAAAAGATTATACTCTGCTTACAAGAAATTCACTTCAAATTCTGTGCCACTGGGTAAGTTGAAAGTAAAAGGATGAAAAAATTATACCATGCTATCATTGATGAAAAGAAAATAATAGAAATGACATATCAGTACCTGGAGAGTTAGATTCCAAAATGAAAAAAAGCTGTCAGTGGGATGTTAACTAGTGATAAAAGGGGTAAATCGCCAGAAATATGTGCGTGTGTGCTCAGTCGCTTAGTCGTGTTCATCTCTTTGCAACTTCATGGACGGTAGGTAGCCCACCAGGCTCCTCTGTCCATGGAATTTTCCAGGCAAGAATACTGGAGTGGGTTGCCATTTCCTTCTCCAGGGGATCTTCCTGACCCAGGGAACGAACCTGCATCTCTTTCAATGGCAGGCAGATTCTTTCCCACTGAGCCACCAGGGAATCCCTGATTTTTCTGTATTTTCTGAGGATATTGTATTGTAAGATTGTAGGTTGACCGTTTTGTTTCAGCACTTGTGTAAATTTTCTGATGAGAAATCATTTTTTTCCCCTATAGGTAAGGCACCATTTTTTTCAGCTGCTTTAATTTTTTGTTTGTTTACTGTTAGATTTCAGAATTTTAATTATGTTGTACCTTGGCATGGATTTCTCTGGGGTTCTTCGACTTAGGGTCTTCTCAGCTTCTTGAATTTGTAACTTTGTCTCATGGAACAGAGTTTTTAGCCGTTATTTCTTTTAGTACTTTTTCAGACCCACTCTTGTTTCTCCTCTACTTCTGTGATTCCAATGAAAGTTAGATTGTTACAGTCACACAGGTCACTGTGTTTTTCTTCCAGTATTTTCTTTGGTACTTTCTGTTGTCTTACGGTTCACCAATTCTTTCCTCTGTCCCCTCCATTCTGCCTTTGAGTCCATCTGTTGAGTTTTAAATTCTGGGTATTATATATTTCATTGCTAAAATTTCTGTTTTTTTTGTCTTTCCTTCCTAGACTTCCCATGTCTTTTAGGTTTTGTATTTTTTCTCATGGATTTGACACGTATTCACAAATGTTCCTTGAAATACTTTTATGTTGGCTGCTTTAAAAATCTTTGTTAGGTAAGTCTAACATGTCATTTCAGTTTTGGTATCTGTGAGATCTTCCTGGTTTTTGGCTATGCTTTTTTTTTTTTTCTATTGAAACTTAGATATTTTTGTATCATGTTAAAAGAGACTCTGGCTGTTATTTAACCTTTGTTTTAACTGTTTATGATGGGGCTGTGGTGAGAGAGAGGGATACTGCCTCATTACTGCCGGTGGAGATATAAATCCGGGTTCCTCAGTTGACAAGGAGGAGGGGACTCTTATTTGCTGCTGGGATTTCTGCCTCAGATTCTCCCTCACCATGGACTGTGTCATGGTTCCCACTGGTCGATGGTAAAAGCCCTTTGTCTCCACTAGGCCTTCTCTGCCCCCGCCTCGGAGGAGGAGGGGCCCACCCTGTTTTGTGGGGGCTGAAGTGCAAGTTCTCCATATTGCCTCCACTGACACAGAATGTTGGGGTGCCCATTACTGCCTAGTGGGCAAAATAATCTTGACTCTCTACTTGGCCTTCTTTGGCATCACCCAGGCAGGGGCACAAGGAACATTGTTCATCTCAGGAGGGTGGAATTCTAGGTTTGCACTTGTCCTTTGCTGGCATGAGGGTATAGGGGTAAAGGTTTTCTGTGGTGATTGGTGGAATAGAGAGGCTGTTACCTAAGTGTTTTCATTTTTGTTATGGTGCACATTTCCTGGTCCTTAGGCTGCATAGAGAAGCCTTTTTTTTTTTTTTTTAAACTAATTTTTTGACTTGGGCCTGTTGGTGTTTCTGGGTCTCCTACCTCTTCATCTCCAAGTCAGGGGTATATGAGGTGGCAGATACAACCACCATGTCCTTCCTTGGTTTGCACAGCTTCTATCCTGTCTGCTGTTTTCTCTTTACCAGTCTTATGCTTGTTTTATATATGATAGCAGATACTTTCAGTTGTATTTAATGGTGGGAAAAGTATGTCTACTCAGTCTTCCCAGAAGGAAAAGTACTGTATAGCATTTTGAAATGACAAAATCTTAGAAATCATAGACAGATTAGTTTGTAAGGAGGTTAGGGACCAGGTGAGGGGTGCAGAAAGGATATGAAAGTGAAAGTGGCTCAGTTGTGTCCGACTCTTTGTGACCCCATGGAAGATACAGTCCATGGAATTCTTAGGCCGGAATACTATAGCCTTTCCCTTCTCCAGGGGATTTTCCCAACCCAGGGATTGAACCCAGGTCGGCCACATTGCAAGTGGATTCTTTAATAGCTGAGCCACAAGGGAAGTCCAAGAATACTGGAGTGGGTAGCCTATCCCTTCTCCAGTGGATCTTCCCAACCCAGGAATTGAACTGGGGTCTCCTGCCTTGCAGGCGGATTCTTTACCAACTGAGCTATCAGGGAAGTCCAGAAAGGATATGGGTGGTGTGTAAACTGGTGACATGACAAATCCTTCTGTGTTTTGTGTCTGTACGGTGGATGTAGGAACCTTCACAGGTGATAAAATCATGTATAACTTACTATGCACACATAAAAGCTGGCAAAATGAAACAAGATACATGGATTATCTGTTAAAGCACTGGTTTTGATACCATTGGATAGTTTTGCAAAATATTAACCATTGGCGCAAACTGGCAAAGTGGACATTAGATCTCTTTGTATTATTTCTTGTAACTGTGATTTTGTGTTTAACTCAGTAAAAATTTTAATTAAAAATAAGTTAATGATTTAAAATAGAAATTTTGTTTGCAAAGCTCGAAGCATATAGTAAGGTAATGTTCATAGAAATCTTGTTTCCAGCCCTGGGCCCTCCCTCTTTCTGTAGGTAACCATGTTAATAGTTTTTGTTTTATCCTTGTGTTGTTCCTTTAGAGAAACATATTTTCCATTAATTTTGCATCCCGCATGCCCACTCATGAAGAATCATAAAAATGTTATCCTGCACTGTGCTTTTCACTTAGCAGCCTTTATTGATCACTCTATATAGACTGGTCTCTGTAGGGAGCTCAGATCTTCATCAGTGGGGTGCATGGATGAACCATATTTGTTTGCTCTTACAAGTAATGACACAATATCTTTGTGCTTGGGTTGTTCTGTATTCTTGCCAGTGTGTTTTAGAATATGCTAAAGACAGGATTTCTGGATCAAGTGTGAACATATTTGTGTTATTTCCAGAATTCTAAAGATGTTATAAAACATTTAATATCTGCTATGGCTGGACCGCCTTCCTGTTTATGAAATTACTGTGCTTTTCCTGGCTATTCTTGCTATCTGTTTTTCCACCTTGAACTTTTAAATCAATCTTGAAAGGGCATCTCCACTGTTTAGTTTTCAGCTATTGGATTGCACCTACATTATATGGTTTTATTAGTCAAAATTTAGTATCTGAAAAAGATGGCATATCAAGTCAGTGTGGAAAGATAGACTTTAATAAATAGTGTTGGAAATTGGATAGCCATATGGAAATATAAAATTAGATTTGTTCCTCACATAATACACAAGAATAAATTCCAAATTCAGAATAAATTGTAAATACTGAAAATGAAATAATATAAATACTTAGGAGTGGAGAAAAACATTCCAGTGCCAGATTTGAACCCCAGAAGCTGGTACATGACATCAGGAACAAAGTCAAAATACCCAGACAGGTTAAGAAATTTTGTTATGTGTCAGGATAAGGGCTAATCTTGATTTGTAAGAGCTACTAACTGTAAAGTGAATGAAGCTCATTAGACCAAAGGCAAAAGAGAAAATAAGTACAAGCAATCCTTAAACTTACGCAGGTAGATGTAATCTGTAATTTAAAAGGTCATTTCTGGGATTTTCCTGGTGAGCCAGTGGCTAAGACTCCATGTTCCCAATGCAGGGGATCTGTGTTTAATCCCTGCTCAGGGAACTAGATCCCTGCCACAACTAACCCTTAAGAGAAGCCAAATACATAAGTGAATTAAAAAAAAAAAAAAAATCATTTAATCACCATCAGTGGCAAAATGCCAAGTTTTATATTTCTCGTCTGGCAAACCTTTGAGGAAAACGGTATCAGACATTGCCTATGAGTTCAGATTCACCATTCCTGGGCAAGATCTGTTTCAGGGTGTTGTAAAGAGCATGGCTATCATAACCAGGCAGGCCTCTGCTCCTGTTAGCTCTGTGACCTTGCTCAAACTTCTTAACCTCTCTAAGTTTCAGTCTTCTTGGCAATGAAGTGAGGATGGTAAAAATATTTACCTTGGGTTGGTTGCTGTGAGAGTTGAATGATACATAGACACACTCAGTTTTCATCACTGCCTTTATTATTATCACTGTTTCCTAACGTTTATGTTAAACAATTCGTGCTAATCCTTAAGGGACCAGGAAAGTTCAGAGTAATTCATTTAGCCGAAGAATAAGGAGCAGGAGGTTTGCGACCCCATCGGCTGTAGCCTGCCAGGCTCCTCTGTCCATGGGATTTTCCAGGCCAGAATACTAGAGGGGGTAGCCATTTCCTTCTCCAGGAGATCTTCCCAACCTAGGGATCGAACCCAGGTCTCCCGCATTACAGGCAGATTCCTTGCCAGCTGAGCTACCATGGAAGCCCACTTGGAGGTTGAGATTGGGTAGTTGCATGCTGGTGCATTTTGCCTGAGCTTGTTACCTGCCCTGCTGAGGCAGGTCCAGCAGAACCCCCAGAGAGCTTTTTAAAAACCTAGATCTACCACCTGCACCCCCAGTGTGATACCTACTGGAGTAGGTGGTGAGTAGGGACCTGGGAGGAAAGGGAGAAAGAGGAAAATGGAAGTAGGTGTAGATGGGAAAGAGACTATCTCAGGGGCCCCGCTCCAGTTAGGTCTATTCCAGGTTATGCTTTAAGTTTCTGGAGTGGGCTCAGTGGAGACTCTGTTGTTTGCAGCCAAAATAGCCCTTCTAATTGCAGCCGGTCTCCATCCGTACTCAGTTACAGAGCCCTGTTACTTAAAGATCATGGACAGGCAGGAGGATCAAAAGCTTGTTAGAAATATGGAATTTGTAGCTCCACCACAAGCCTACTGAATTAGAATTGGTGTTTTAGCAAGATCCTCAGAAGATTTATATGCATATCAGTCAGAAGCACTCTATTGGGTTCAGTTCAGTTCAGTCGTGCCCGACTCTTTGCGACCCTGTGGACCACAGCACGCCAGGCCTCCCTGTCCATCACCAACTCATAGAGCTTACTCAAACTCATGTCCATTGAGTCAGTGATGCCATCCAGTCATCTTATCCTGTGTCATCCCCTTCTTCTCCTGCCCCCAGTCTTTCCTAGCATCAGGGTCTTTTCAGATGAATCAGCTCTTGGCATCAGGTGGCCAAAGTACTGGAGCTTCAGCTTCAGCATCAGTCCTTCCAGTGAACACCCAGGACTGATCTCCTTTAGGATAGACTGGTTGGATCTCCTTGCAGTCCATGGGATGCTCAAGAGTCTTCTCCAACACCACAGTTCAAAAGCATCAATTCTTTGGTGCTCAGCTTTCTTTATAGTCCAACTCTCACATCCATACATGACTACTGGAAAAACCATAGCATTGACTAGACGGACCTTTGTTGACAAAGTAATGTCTTTGCTTTTTAATATGCTATCTATGTTAGTCATAAATTTCCTTGCAAGGAGAAAGCATCTTTTAATTTCATGGCTGCATTCACCACCTGCAGTGATTTTGGAGCCCCAAAAAACAAAGTCAGCCACTGTTTCCACAGTTTCCCCATCTATTTGCCATGAAGTGATGGGACAGGATGCCATGATCTTAGCTTCTGAATGTTGAGCTTTAAGCCAACTTTTTCACGCTCCTCTTTCACTTTCATCAAGAGACTCTTTAGTTCTTCTTCACTTTCTCCCATAAGGGTGGTGTCATCTGCATATCTGAGGTTAGTGATATTTCTTCTGGCAATCTTGATTCCAGCTTGTGCTTCTTCCAGCCTAGCATTTCTCACGATGTACTCTGCATATAAGTTAAATAAGCAGGATGACATTGTACAACCTTGACGTACTCCTTTTGCTATTTGGAACCAGTCTGTTGTTCCATGTCCAGTCTAATTGTTGCTTCTTGACCTGCATACAGATTTCTCAGGAGGCAGGTCTGGTGGTCTGGTATTCCCATCTCTTTCAGAATTTTCCACAGTTTGTTGTGATCCACACAGCGAAAGGCTTTAGCACAGTCAATAAAGCAGAAATAGATGTTTTTCTGGAACTCTCTTGCTTTTACGATGATCCAGCGGATATTAGCAATTTGATCTCTGGTTCCTCTCCCTTTTCTAAAACCAGCTTGAACATCTGGAAGTTCATGGTTTATGTATTGCTGAAGCCTGGCTTGGAAAATTTTGAGCATTACTTTGCTAGCGTGTGAAATGAGTGCAATTGTGCAGTAGTTTGAGCATTATTTGACACTGTCTTTCTTTTGGATTGGAATGAAAACGGACCTTTTCCAGTCCAGTGGCCACTCCTGAGTTTTCCATATTTGCTGACATATTGAGTACGGCAATAAAGCTATCAGAGAAACTATACCTAATTAAAATTTCTATTACCTGATTTGGCTACTTTTTCATTCTCAGTAGTGAGACTTTGAGTATACTGGAAATGACCTGCTGCTGCTGCTAAGTTGCTTCAGTTGTGTCCGACTCTGTGTGATCCCATTGACAGCAGCCCACCAGGCTCCTCTGTCCCTGGGATTCTCCAGGCAAGAATACTGGAGTGGGTTGCCATTTCCTTCTCCCATGCATGCATGCATGCTAAGTCTCTTCATTCATGTCTGACTCTGTGTGATGGTATGGACAGCAGCCCACCAGGCTCCTCTGTCCACAGGATTCTCTAAGCAAGAACACTGGAGTGGATTGCCATTTCCTTCTCCAGAAATGACCTACTAATCATCTA
Source organism: Dama dama (assembly GCF_033118175.1). Taxonomy (NCBI): domain Eukaryota; kingdom Metazoa; phylum Chordata; class Mammalia; order Artiodactyla; family Cervidae; genus Dama; species Dama dama. The sequence continues at coordinate 83,141,957 of NC_083698.1, read as the reverse complement.
ATATGCTAAGATATTAAATACTGTATACACATTGTCATTTATACTTGAGTTAGGTTCTAGTCTACCCATTTTGTAGAGGGGGAAGCTGAGGCAAGGGGAGTTTTTCTCCCTAAAGTGGGACGGTGACGTTGTTTGTTGTTAAGTCATGTCTGACTCTTTTGCGACTCCACAGACTGTAGCCCACCAGGCTCCTTTGTCCATGAAATTTTCCCTACAAGAATATTGGAGCAGGTTGCCATTTCCTTCTCCAGGGGATCTTCTCAACCCAGTGATCAAATCGTGTGAAATTTGAGATGAGCATCAGGTGTTTTCTCTACTTGATAAGGATTGGATTTTGGAAGAGCACTCCCCTTGACTTAAAATTTATTAAATTTAAATTTTAACCTTTGGGAAAGTAGAACTTCATCTTTTCTTCCTGCTAGCAATAACTCAGTTAATTTCTAAGCTAAATAATTTCAACTGGAGCTACTTTGGAATGAGAAGGAAACATTTTTCTATTAATGGCTGCTAGTTTAGAGGTAATGATTGACTTTTATGATCATGTGGGAACTCATACAGACTTATTCTGTATTAATCTCAAGTCTAATGGTTCTCTGGAACAGTCCGTGATTTGGGAGACTGTTTCATGATTAGCTATGGCTGTTTATTTGTTGTATTTCTCCACACTTCCACCCTCCTGTACTGCTTCTTGCTAAAGCCCAACGTGGAGAATAACTTTTAGAATCACATTTTTGTTGACTCCTAAATGAGGGTTAATGTTTTGATCTTTTGTTACAAATTGCAGTTGAGCTTTTCTGGGGTACAGCGTTTCAAAGTTACCTTCTCAGTTTTTCCAGATATGAGGTCAAGGCATAATCATTTGAACACCTTCATGAGTTTGGGCATTACATGGGACCTTGAGCACATCTCTTGCTAGAAGGGAATTAGCTGGTATTTTGGGTTCGTTAGGAGTTGCATCACCAGTAGGTGAGCTTGTGCAGATCGACTCAATTATAGTTTTGATTAGGAAAGCAAACCATATGCTCCATGTAGAATAATTTACTGAGTTGCGAGAGTAACGTACCCAAATCACTTCTTTCTTGTAGTTGTGTTGCAAAGTCTGTGCAGAACAGTCTCTTTATTTGGCCTCATTTATATCTTAACTATGTCTTGGCTTTTGCCTAGAAAACTGCCTGCTTCATTATTTTTCCCCCTTCATGCTTTCTAATTTGAATTTTGAGCTTTGTGTAAGAGCTCTGTGGGACTGACCTAGGAAGTATTCCCACCTAGCCTGTTAACAGTATATTTGTGCTCAGTAGCTTTTTAGTCATGTCCCACTCTTTGCAACTCCATGGGCTGTAGCTCACCAGGCTCTTCTGTTCATGGAATTTTCCAGGCAAGAAAACTGGAATGGGTTGCTGTTTTCTTCTCCAGGGGATCTTCCCAACCCAGGGATCAAACCTGAGTCTTTGACATTGGCAGGTGTATGCTTTACCACTGGGCCACCAGGGAAGCCCTTAACAGTATGTAGCCTGTGAATTAAAAGTGTCCGAAGGAGGTTTCTAGAAAAATAGAATGTAACAAACTTAGTAAAACAGCAATTCTACTTGGTAATTAACATTGTTTCTTGATTCAGTTTCTTTTATTATGAAAATAATACTATTTTCAAAATCACACAATAATAGATTCAATTTGTTTTAGTACATTCACTTCAATTCAGTTCAGTCTGACTCTTTGTGACCACATGGACTGGAGCACACCAGACTTCCCTGTCCATCACCAGCTCCCAAAACTTGCTCAAACTCATGTCTGTTGAGTTGGCAATGCCATCCAAGAATCTCATCCACTGTCATCCCCTTCTCCTCCTGCCTTCAGTCTTTCCCAGGATCAGGGTCTTTTCAAATGAGTCAGTTCTTCCCATCAGGTGGCCAAAGGACTGGAGCTTCAGCATCAGTCCTTCCAATGAACACCCAGGGCTAATCTCCTTTAGGATGAACTGGTTGGGTCTCCTTGCAGTCCAAGGGACTCTCAAGAGTCTTCTCCAACACCACAGCTCAAAAGCATCGATTCTTTTGCACTCAGCTTTCTTTATAGTCCAACTCTCACATCCATACATGACTACTGGAAAAAACATAGCTAGATGGACGTTTGTTGGCAAAGTAATGTCTCTGCTATTTAATATGCTGTCAAGGATTGTCGTAACTACTTCCAAGGAGAAAGCATCTTTTAATTTCATGACTGCCGTCACCACCTGCAGTGATTTTGGAGCCCAGAAAAATAAAGTCAGCCACTGTTTCCACTGTTTCCCCATCTATTTGCCATGAAGTGATGGGACTGAATGCCATGATCTTAGTTTTCTGAATGTTGAGCTTTAAGCCAACTTTTTCACTCTCCTCTTTCATGTTCATCAAGAGGCTCTTTAGTTCTTCACTTTCTGCCATAAGGATGGTGTCATCTGCATATCTGAGGTTAGTGATATTTCTCCTGGCAGTCTTGATTCCAGCTTGTGATTCATCCAGTCCAGCTTTTTTCATGATGTACTCTGCATATGAGTTAAATAAGCAGAGTGACAACATACAGCCTTGATGTGCTCCTTTCCCGACATGGAACCAGTTCCATGTCCAGTTCTAACTGTTGTTTCTTGACCTGCATGCAGATTTCTCAGAAGGCAGGTAAGGTGGTCTGGTATTCCCATCTCTTTCAGAATTTTCTACAGTTTGTCATGATCTACACAGTCAAAGGCTTTGGTGTAGTCAATAAAGCAAAAATAGATGTTTTTCTGGAACTCTCTTGCTTTTTAGATGATCCAACAGATGTTGGCAATTTATTCTCTGCTTCCTCTGGCTTTTCTTAATTCAGCTCGAACATCTGGAAGTTCAAAGTTCAGCTACTGTTGAAGCCTGGCTTGGAGAATTTTGAGCATTACTTTGCTAGCGTGAGAGATAAGTGCAATTGTGCAGTAGTTTGAACATTCTTTGGCATTGCCTTTCTTTGGGATTGGAATGAAAACTGATGTTTTCCAGTCCTGTGGCCACTGCTGAGTTTTCCACATTTGCTGGCATATTGCGTGCAGCTCTTTCACAGCATCATCTTTTTAGGATTTGAAATAGCTCAACTGGAATTTCATACCTCCACTAGCTTTGTTCGTAGTGATGCTTTCTAAGGCCCAGTTGACTTCACATTCCCGGATGTCTGGCTCTAGGTGAGTGATCACACCACTGTGGTTATCTGGGTCATGAAGATCTTTTTTGTATAGTTCTTCTGTGTGTTCTTGCCACCTATTCTTAATATCTTCTGCTTCTGTCAGGTCCCTACCATTTCTGTCCTGTATTGTTCCCATCTTTGCATGAAGTGTTCCCTTGGTATCTCCAGTTTTCATGAGTTCTCTAGTCTTTCCCATTCTATTGTTTTCCTCTGTCTCTTTGCATTGATCACTGAGGAAGGCTTTCTTATCTCTCCTTGCTATTCTTCAGAACTCTGCATTCAAATGGGTTTAGCTTTCCTTTTTTTCCTTTGCCTTTCACCCCTCTTTTTTCTCAACTATTTATAAGGCCTCCTCAGACAACTCTTTTGCATTTCTTTTTCTTGGGGATGGTCTTGATCACTCTCTCCTATACAGTGTCATGAACCTCCATCCATAGTTCTTCAGGCTCTCTCTCAGATCTAATCCCTTGAATCTCTTTGTCACTTCCACTGTATAATCATAAGGGATTTGATTTAGGTCATACCTGAATGGTCTAGTGGTTTTTCCCATTTTCTTCGATTTAAGGCTGAATTTGTCAGTAGGGAGTTCATAATCTGAGCCACAGTCAGCTCCCAGTCTTGTTTTTGCTGACTATATAGAGCTTTTCTGTCTTTGGCTGCAAAGAATACGATCAGTCTGATTTTGGTGTCGACCATGTGGTGATGTCCATGTATAGAGTCTTCTTTTGTGTTGTTGGAAGAGGGTGTTTCCTATGACCAGTGCATTCCCTTGGAAAAACTCTCTTAGCCTTTGCCCTGCTTCATTTTGTACTCCAAGGCTAAATTTGCCTGTTATTCCAGGTACCTCTTGACTTCCTAATTTTGCATGCCAGTCCCCTGTAATGAAAAGGACATCATCTTTGGGTGTTAGTTATAGAAGGTCTAGTAGGTCTTCATAGAACCATTGAACTTCAGCATCTTGAGCATTACTGGTCAGGGCATGGACTTGGATTACTGTGATATTGAATGGTTTTCCTTGGAAATGAAAGAGATTATTCTGTCATTTTTGAGACAACATCCAAGTCCCCATTTTGGACTCTTTTGTTGATTATGATGGCTACTCCATTTCTTCTAAGGGATTCTTGCCCACGGTAGTAGATATAATGGTCATCTGAGTTCAGTTCACCCATTCCAATCCATTTTAGTTCACTAATTCCTAAAATGTCAATGTTCACGCTTGCCATTTCCTGTTTGACCACTTCCAGTTTACCTTGATCCATGGACCTAACATTCCAGGTTCCTATGCAGTATTGTTCTTTACAGCATCAGTAAAGAACATGTTCTTTACTTCCATCACCAGTCACATCCACAGCTGGGCGTTGTTTTTGCTTTAGCTCTGTCTTTTCATTCTTTATGATGTTATTTCTCCACTCTTCTCCAGTAGCATATTGGGCATGTATGGACCTGGGGAGGTCATCTTTCAGTGTCCTATCTTTTTTCCTTTTCATACTGTTTATGGGGTTCTCAAGGCAAGAATACTGAAGCTGCTTGCCGTTGCCTTCTCCAGTGGGCCACTCTTTGTCAGAACTCTCCACCATGACCTGTCTGTCTTGGGTGGCCCTACATGGCATGGCTCATAGTTTCATTGACTTAGACAAGACTGTGGCTCATTTTACATATATGTTTTAGTATGTATATGTATAGAAAATATTTTTGGCTTCATGGGCCCATGATGTCTTGGTATCAACTACTCTTGTGTCATAGTACATACTACATAGTATTCATAGTACATGAATGAATGGGTTTGACAGTATTCCAGTAAAACTGTGTACACTAATGTTAATTCTATATAATTCTGACATGTCACGAGTAATATACTTTCAATTTTTAAACATTTTTATAGTAGAATATCTGTCTTAACGCACAGGTCATGGAAAATATTTGCAAACCCCCATATTGTAGATTTTATAATTTTTACTGTTACATTTATGCAGTTAAGATGGTTATTAGAGTATTTGTTTCAAAAGTCTGCATTCGTTTTGGGCTTCTATGAGAATGTTTCATGTTGTCATTTTGCTTATACACGCTGCCTAATATAGGTCTCCTTCCTAGTGGAAATGTGAAGGTATAGCCCACTTTGGATGATAGTTTGGTGATTTCTTACAAAACTAAGCATACTGTTATCATACAGTCCAGCAATTGTTTTCCTTGGTATTGACCCAGAAACTTTTGTTCACACAGGAACCTGCTTGTGGGTATTTGTAACAGCTTTATCATAATTTCCAAAATTTGGAAGCAACCAAGCTGGCCTTAGTAAGTGAATAGAGAAATAATCTGTGGTACATCCAGACAATGGAATATTATTCGATGCTTTAAAAAAAAGTGAACTATCAAGCCATGACTAAAGATGGAACTTTAAATGCATATTATTAAGTAAAAGAGGCCTTTAAATGCATTACTAAGTAAATGTATATTACTATGCATCTGAAAAGGCTTCTGTATGATTCCAACTATGACATTCTTGTTAAAGGCAAAACTATAGACAAAGTAAAATGATCAGTGTTTGTCAGGGGTTAGGAGAAGGGAGAATAATGAATGGACAGAGAAGAGATTTTTAGGATAGTGAAAATCTGTGTGTGATATAAATACCATCATTGTAGATACGTGCCATTACGCTTTTGTCCAGACCCAGAGACAACACCAAGAGTGAACCCTAAGGTAGACTGAGGTTTGGCTGATTTTGATGTGGCAGTATAGGCTTACAATTGTAACAAATGTTACCATTCTGAAGGATGTTGAAACTGGTGCTGTGTATGTTGGGACCAGGGTGTATGGGAGATATGTTCCTTCCACTCAATCCTGTTGTGAATATAAAATATATTAGTTGAAAATTTGCATGGATAGGAAATATGACTTTTAAATCTGAGTCAGATCTCACTTCTCCCTAGCTATCGTTAATTTAAGGAAGTATTAAAAAAAAAAAAGCTAGTGCAGCTGTAACTTGAAAAGAAAGACTATTCTTTAAGTATTGGGTTGGCCGAAATGTTCATTTTCCCAAAGCCAAATGAAAATATTGGCCAACCCAGTGTTTCCCAATACCCATTGTGCTTTTTGTGCTATACTAAGAATGGTGTTACCAATTAAAGCACTAAAAAGTAGTCGAGACAAGGCTGTTCTTCAGAACTGTATGGTATTAAAAAGCAAAGACATCACTTTGCTGGCAAAGGTCCGTATAGTCAAAGCTATGGTTTTTCCAGTAGTCGTGTATGGATGTGAGAGTTGGACTATAAAGAAGGCTGAGCACTGAAGAATTGATCTTTTCAAACTGTTGTGCTAGAAGAGTCTCTTGAGAGTCCTCTGCATAGTATGGAGATCAAAGCAGTCAGTCCTAAAGGAAATCAACCCTGAACATATTCATTGGAAGGACTGATGCTGAAACTCCAATACTTTGGCCACCAGATGGCAAGAGTTGACTCCTCCGAAAAGACCCTGATGCTAGAAATGATTGAAGGCAGGAGAAGAAGGAGCAGAGGATGAGATGATTAGATATCACGGATTCAGTAGACATAAATCTGAGCAAACTTGGGGACATGGGCCAGGGACAGGGAACGACAAGGAAGCCTGGCATGCTACAGTCCATGGGGGTTGCAGAGAGTTGGACCAGAGTAGAGACTGAGCAACAACAAAAATGTAGTGACCTTGTCAGAATGCCCCTTGGAGGCCACCATGCATTCCCTGGCATTTACTTAAGTTCAGCATTTTATGATAAAATTCAGTTTCTAAGACAATTTCTGCACTTTGATAAGGCATAAGCAAACAAGGTAATTTACAAGTGAAGGTGGTTCTGAGTGGTTTTTGACTAGATAACTATAAGAACTCCATTTTGGTTAATAAATAATTTGAAATGATGAATTTTAATTTCACAATAACACTAGCAAAAAGACTTAAATGTAATCATTACAAATTAGCATAATTAAGCATTATAATTACAGACTTTTAATATAACTAAGTCTAAAATACTTGTATAGAAAATGAACATGTTCCTTGATTTTGCTTTTAAGTATGTCTTTAAGTTGGAAGTGGGAAGACTAGAAAATAAATGTAAATGCAGGTTATTGATTTACATCTTGCAGGAAGGGTCAAAAGGCACTTGGTGGTATAAAGACATAATCAGCTTGCTTGTTTCTCTAATATAATGAATAACATTGACTTTTAAAGTTTTTTCTGGCATATATTGCTTTGGAATCTGTGGGCAAAGAAGAATGGGCAGTGATAGGCCCTTGCCCGTTGGTCTTTTTATCATAGCTTTTCCTGTTGCATTCCACATGGATATATAACCCCTCAAAGTATGTGAATTCTAACTTTATGACAAACAGTACATTGACAGCCAACTGAAAATAAGTTTCCAGTGTGCATCAGACAATAGCATTGGCTCTGTAACTTCATTGTAGGGCACTGTTCTTTAAAAACAACTATAGTGATGTTGGTAGAATTAGGTTTTATTTTTAGTTTTGAATTTACTGTAATACCTGGAAGAGAGTAAGTACTGAAATACGGAATGTGAAAGTGCTATGCACTAGGTGCTGTAGAGAGATTATGAAGATAGGGCCAATGTCTTATCATAAGTGTTTTAATAAGTTTTTAAAGTTTTGGTAAGTGTTTTATGTTAATGTATTAAAATGTTAAAACACTTTAATAAGTTATGTTAAAGAAAGTGTTTTATGTTAAAGTGTTTTAACTTATAATTCCCGTGTTAGAAAGTTCTTTTTACACTAATTTTCTCTTTTGTTTTCTAGAACATTTATCATCTCATAGACTTTGAACTTTTAGCATCTATTCTAAGTTTTGCATCTGTAGCTAACTAGAAGTAAATGTCCTTTCCATTTTTTGAAGTTCTGTTTTATATCAGTGCCATGAAAATCCTTTAGAATAATGCTTTTCAACATAACCTCCATGTATACATCATTTCCATCTTATACATGAGGAATTGATTTGCTTAAGAAACCATTGAGTAAGCTACTGTTACAAATAGAATATGCAGTCTTTTGGGACTTCAGTTTACTGAGTTCCTTGAAATACACGGGAGGGAAAGCAATCAGTGAAATCTCCAATTAACTGGGGACCAAGAGTGCTGGAATCTTAGAAAAGGAAAAATTACCAGCAAATGATTTAAATGCCTGAGTAGATAAATAAAAGATGAATTTAGCAAATTTCCCCCCCAATTAGCACAGTGCAATGTAATAAAATGTTCTTAGGAAAAAATTATCTTGCTATTTAAAAAACCACCTAGCAATAAGATTTTTCCATGTCTTTTTGTGGCTTGATAGTTCTTATTGTGGATACTTTAAAATACCATATTAAAAAGCTGTTTTATACTAGAATGTGAGGGAGCATATTTTTATCTTAAGACATTGCCATCTTTTTAATGTTGCAATTTTAGCTAAATATTTTTCATGATATGAAATAGCATATATTTAGTATACATTCAGAAAACCACAGGAAATAAATATAGAGATTGATTAGTTATTTAAGGCAAGTGCCCTTGTCTTGGTGACAAGGCGATAAGACCTTGCCAGATGTCCAGAAAACTGCTGGTGTCCTCTGCTATTAAGATAAGCAACCACAGTCCTAAACTTATCAGAATGAATTGGCCAGCATATGTACACATACATATATACATACATACATATATATATATATATATAAAAAATATCTATCTACATGAAACTAAAGGTAGTTTACTAAAGCCCCTAGTTTCTACTCTTTCCTCTTTCTATTGAACAAGCATAGAAACAATAACCAAATGAGTGTAGTGAGTATCCCTAGTGCCAAGACTGCTTTCCATGAACTCATCCAGTATTTTATAATTTGTTGACCTGTAGACCATTATTGTGGTAAATGTTGGAGCATCAAAAGATGTCAGGTGGAGTTCGCCTCTTTTCGGAGCTATCTGAATTTGATTTGCCGTATGCTTCTGTTGTGGCTCAGATGGTAAAGAATCTGTCTGTAATGCAGGAGACCCAGGTTCAATCCCTGGGTTGGGACAATCCCCTGGAAGGAAGGTGTGACAACCCACTCCACTATTCTTGCCTGAAAAATCCCATGGACAGAGCAGCCTGGTGGTCTGCAGTCCATGGGGTCACAAGGAGTGGGACACAACTGGGCAGCTAACAGTTTCACACCCCCAAATATTATGGGCTGCATTGTCTCTGAACATCTCCAAGTTCATGTGTTGAACTTCTAACCTGCAGTACCTAAGAATGTGACTATCTGGATATCTTTTAAAGAGGTGATTAAATTAAAATGAGGCTCTTCCGATGTGCTCAAATCCAATTTGGTCAGTGTCCTTACAGTGGGAGATGAGTGTATAGAGCCAGTAATGTATACACACAGGACAGGCTTTGTGAGGACACGGTATGAGGGTGGCCTTCTATAAGGCAAGGAGGGAGGTCTGAGAAGAAACTGAACTGCTAGCTACTAGAACTGAGAAAATGAGTTTGCTATTGAAGCCACATAATCTATGTATGTTATGGCAGCCCTTGCAAGCTAATAAACCAGGGCAGGAGTGAACATAGAAAGGGAGCCCCCTTTCTTAGGCTGGGATTCAGACCTTCTTGTAGATGGTATGGATGCAGCCCGTTGGGTGTCAGAAGTTGACAGAGTTATCCAGGCCAGAGCTGGTTCACCATTGCCAGGCAAGCAGGGAACCCCTCCAGATGAAAGGCAGCTTGAGACTGGCAGACAGGCAACACCTCTCACGAGTTCAGGTGGACCCAGACTTGTGGGTGGATGCACAGAGGGATTCAGGCAGTGGGAACCTGATCATGGGCTGAGTAGGCAAAGCACTCGGGTGTGCAGTGTCGGGGCCGTGGTGCTGTGCTTACTGGGCCAGGGTGGATCTGTGGTCTCACTGAGGTTCTGTGACTTTGGGTATGGGCTGGAGTGCTGCGTGCCTCCCATATGCTTGCTGTTTATTGCTTGGTGATAGTACACAGAAGGAGCTTTTGTTGTTCATTTGCTAAGTCATGTCCAACTCTTTGCCACCCCATGGACTGCAGCATGCCATGCTTTCCTGTCCTTGTCTATCTCCTGGAGCTTGCTCAAACTCATGTCCGTTGAGTCAGTGATGCCATCCAACCATCTCATCCTCTGTCGTCCCCTTCTCCCCTTGCTCTCACTCTTTCCCAGCCTCAGGGTCTTTTCAGCTAAGGCAGGCATGTTTGAATCAGGGAGAGAAAGCTCGCTCCTTCTGTAGTGTTCCTCTGGCCTTCACCACAGACGGAGCTTAACATCACCTTTAGCGCAAAGGAGGAATGCTTCCCAGTGTTCAGCTGTCTTTAAGGACAGGCAAAGAAGGGTGGATTTGGAGCCAAGGGGTGATAGATTGACAGGTGGTTAAATTTTCCCTCTCCTAGAAACTAATACTGTCTGTAAATTTTTGGAGGAAATCATTTAAAAAAAAAAAACTTTCAGCTGACTTCTTTGGTTCTAATATTACCCATCTTCAGATCATAGGCTAAACTAACATATTTCTAGACTTGAATACAGTTATGAATACCACAGAGGGAAGGATTATGTAAGGGAGAAGGTTTGGCAAAAATTCTTTGTGCTAATCTAAGTAACTCAGGGTTTGATCTTTATTATGTGTACTGAGATTGCCGTATTAGACTATTTCAGGCTACTTTATGGTAAGCTGTGAGAGAAAGAGAAAAGGATTAAGGTGGTTAGTAGATGACAGGACTCTGGATGATCATGTTGTATATCTAGGCACATTAAGTTGTTTAAGTCAGTGTTAAAGTAGCATTTACAAATCCATTAACTGTCCTTGCCAGTAGAGTGAAGTTACCAGAGGAGGAATTAACTGGGCAATAAATCCTCGATTCTGGCCTTTATTTCCCAATCAGAACATTGTTAGATGTGTCCTTTTTCAGTTTGGGTGCAGGAGCAGGCAAAAAATAACAGGTCAAACTTTTTTATTGCTAGTTCTAAGCAACTTTGTTTCAGCATAAAACTGAGATCATCACAAAAGTGATTTATTCACTCAAAAGAGAACACTAATCTTCTACAGCCGCAGAAATAAGAAAACATTGATGTAGAATCAATTTTTATAGCTTCAATATAATTTTGTAAGTGACCTTCATTATGAATAGCTTCTAACAACCCAAGTCTCATATCTGGTGGGTTGACCACAGCAGGAATATCCAAAACCCTGAAGATGCTACAGTTAGTAGCTCTTCTTAACTACTTTCAGAAGTGATCATGCAGCCTAGGTTTGCATATCCAGAGTGCTAATACAAATATTAATACAGTTGAAAAGGCATGACCCCTACTTAAATGAGAAACTACTGTTTTGTTGGAGAAGACACTTTAAAAACTGCATAAAGCATCCATAAAGCACTAGTGTCATAGGTCAGTGTGCCTCCTTTTAGCACCCTATTGAAGTTTAAGCACTGGTAGGAAATTAGTAGGATCTTTGAATATTTTCCCTTTCTTCTGATGTTGGGGGTTGGGATTCTTTGAGTTACTGGGCACACATTTTCCTGGTGATTGCTGTGGTGTAAGGTCATCACTGTTGGACTTTCACTAGTCCTTGAGAGTTCTGAGAACCTCAGTTGTGACTTCTCCTCATACTTGTCCCGGGTACAAGTCTGATGGCTTGACTCATAATTGGGAAAGGTATTTAAGTAACATGGCAGGGTAAAAGATTTAGAAGCACTGCAATTTAGCTTGCAAGCTCATAAGTGGTGGAGAGTTTTGATATTTGTAGAAACAAAGATCAAATGAGTCTTAACCCATCTGGATCTAAACTATGTAAAGTATAAAGGAAGTAAACAATAAGTGGATGAGAATTCTTTCATTGTTAGTCAAAGCACTGCTGAGTGGTAGCTTTGGGAACACAAGGAGATACCCTATGGTTTTTGCCCTTGAGGAACTTGTAGTTAATAATGGAAGATAAGACCCACAGCACTAATATTAACTGGATAACCTATTGCTAGTCCATAGCATCACCGACTCAATGGACATGAACTTGAGCAAATTTCAGGAGATAGAGGAGGACAGAGAGCCTGGCATGCTGCCATCCATGGGATCACAGAGAGTCAGACACGACTTAGTGACTGAACAACAACAACCTGTTCCTAACAACTGGTTTAACGAGGTCCTCCCACTGAAGTACAGAGCTTGTGATTGGTAAGAATGCTCCTTTCTAATCCCCAGAGTTTATTCATTGTTGCGCATGTGGTTCTAACAAACTCGGTGGCCTAGCTTTTTGTTAAGTGTATGATGTTAATAATAGCAAATAGGTGAGGATAAGAGATTCTACAGACAGCATAGTGATTGGAATGAAAACTGGTGGTTGGCTTCAAGGGAGGAGCTAGAGAACGTAAAAAATGTGTCAATCTAGAAAATCTGAACAATCCAGGAAATCTAGAGAAACAGACCCCTTATGGTATATTGTGTCCTGAGGGCCTTTCTCTCTATAATGATTGAGAGTAATAATTGCCATTCATGATAATAAGGAGTTTAAGAAAGGCTTAAATATTTTCTGTTTCGTTGTCTTGGTACCACATGCTCTGGTTATACCAAAATCCTTGGTATTTCCTTAAAATGCCATCAAAGAAAATATTCTATGAAAATGGTAAACTGATTGGTTTTTTGTCTTTAAATACAACTCATCATGATTCTAAAATTGTCATTCATTTGCATAGTATTTCAGAGATGTTGGATGTTTATCAAAACTATTTTCCTGAAAGAATAAAAGTATAACTAGTACATAGTTTATACCTGTGGTTGTGAAAATGCAACATGATAGTCTTCTGTGGTTGTGAAGTCTTGCATACTTATATCCAAATCACAATTTAGAGATAGGCCTTGTTTGGCTTATAAGAAATCATTTAAAAACAAAGTCACACGTTTTCTCCTTTTAGAAGAACATCAGTTATGCTGACGTCCTGTTTCCTATCTTTACTCATTGGACAGGCAGGATTCCTGACTTGACTATCTTGGTTGACTAACTTATGGCAGAAAACAAAGAGGAACTAAAGAGCCTCTTGGTGAGGGTGAAAGAGGACAGTGAAAAAGCTGGCTTAAAACTCCACATTCAAAAAACTAAGATCATGGCATTCGGTCCCATCACTTCATGGCAAATAGATGGGGAAAAGTGGAAACAGTGACAGACTTTCTTTTCTTGGGCTCCAAAATCACTACAGACTGTGACTGCAACCATGAAATTAAAAAGATGCTTGCTCCTTGGAAGAAAAGTTATGGCAAAACTAGACAGTGTTTAAAAAGCAGAGACATTAATTTGCCAACAGTGGTTCATCTAGTCAAAGCTATGGTTTTTCCAGTAGTCATGTATGGATGTGAGAGTTGGACCATAAAGAAGGCGGAGTGCCAAAGAATTGATGCTTTTGAACTGTGGTGTTGGAGAAGACTCTTGAGAGTCCCTTGGAATGCAAGGAGATCCAACCATTCCATCCTAAAGGAAATCAGTCCTGAATATTCATTGGAAGGACTGATGTTGAAGCTGAAACCCCAATACTTCGGCCACCTGATTCGAAGAAATGACTCATTGGAAAAGTCCCCGATTCTGGGAAAGATTGACGGCTGGAGGAGAAGGGGACGACAGAGGTTGAGATGGTAGGATTGCATCACTGAGTTGATGGACATGAGTTTGAGTAAACTCTGGGAGTTGGTGATGGACAGGGAAGCCTGGCGTGCTGCAGTCCATGGGGTTGCAAAGAGTTGGACACAACTGAGCAACTGAACTGAGACATTGAGATGGCTGAGAAGAGACTGTGTTTCAAGGAACTTGTTCAGAGTCTTTTTTTAAAGAACAACAAACCTGGAGACTTAAAGAGACAGGATTCCTGCACTGGTGAAGCTCATGTTCTGGTCAGGGTGCCAGGCAGTGTCCAGGTGGACAGGCTGACATGGTTATGGTTTGAGATACACAGTGGGACAGACCTACACCTGGGGTGCATCTGGGCACATGTGCATACTTGAATTAGACAAAATAAGAAGGCGTTTTTGAGCTGAGATTCAGTGAGTGAGAGGACTTAAGAGTACATCTGATACAAAAGAGTGGGATGCAAAGACCCTGAGGCATGAATGTACTCAGCATATTGGAGAAAGTTAAAGATCTTTTATCATCTGTTTTGATTTTTCTTGTTGAATGTGAACTGTAGATACAGTGTCAGTTGTAAAAAGCCAGTTTTTTTTTTTTTTAATAGGATAATTTGGGAGATTTCTTACTTATTCACAGTATAGATTCTTACATAATAGAAACACAAATTTTTACTCCATTTATTCAGTTTATTTTTTTTGTCCTTCAAAGATTTCTTTAAAAGGTGGATTTTTTTTTCATACTGTGACAATTTTTAGACTTTTAAACATTTTTTCTGGAGATTTTTAGTTAATTGTATGTTTTACATGTTAAGACTCAATGTTAATTCTTACTGGAGTCTTATTATAATAGTTACTAAGTTAATTCTTTTAGTGTTTGCATGTAAACAGCTATACAGTGTTTTAGTTAACTAAAACTTTTCATCCTTTCCTATGTTTATTTTTTGATTAACACTTTCATTTTATTGCATTTAAAGCATCCAGTATGTGTCTTATAAGCAGCAGTGATAATAGTTGCCCTTGTCTTTTTCTTGATCAGATGGGAACATATCTAATATTTTACTATTAACTATTATATGTGGGATTTTGTGCTAGATATACTTTGATGCTCTGTACTAAATGAAGCACCTGTCTTGAACACTGTTCCTTGCTTGTTAGTATTTTTTGTTAGCAGAGGGTAGATTGAATCTTTTCAATCATTAATATGATGACATGACTTTTGCCCTTTGATCTGCTGATGTAACAGATTATTCAGACATCTTTTCCATGTTAGACCACCTATGCGTTCCTGACACAAACCTTAGTGGATTTAGGCAGCATTGTTATCATCTGGGAGCTTATTAAAAACTCAGACTCTCAGGCCCCATCTGTGTCTCCTGATTCAGAATCTGAATTTTAAAAAGACTCCAGGATGATTCCTATGAATGTTAAAGTTCAAGAATCACTGCTTTGGAATTCGATCAGTGTTTGTAAAGGTTACATGGGTGTTTTGGGGAAAAAAGCATATTATCTGTGAGGTAAAAATTTTTCTCTTGATTTGGTTTGACAAGTTGTTAGGTTGAACACTCTGCGCTCTTTATTTTGAAAATCTTGAAACGTGTTAAATTTCCAACATTACTACGTTTATCAAAATATTTCTCATAAATAATATTTACATTGTGAATCAAATTTCTGATAGGAATAAAACTAGTATTATGACTCGATGTATTCACTTATTTATTGGATGCATAATATTTTCCAGGTATTGGCCTCAACAGTAGATAATAATCTGTGTATATGCCATTTATGGAGCACCATTTGCATATAGTATTGTGTACCTCTGGGGATAACTGACAGAGGGTTTATACTTCTGGTGAGGATCTAGAAACATCCATTCTAAAGTCTTCCTGGAGCTTCTAAATGACACAACCAAGATGTCATTTCACCTCTTGATTTTGTGGTTCAGTAACTTTTTTCTCCTATCATCAGTAAATGTGTTGACTGAAAGAGCTATGAACCAAATACTCCATAAGATAAAGCCAACAACTACCTATTTGAGATTCAGTTGGTAGTATATATTCACTACTTGGAAAGTGCAATGTTAATATTTTAATCTCCTTGTCAGGACTCCTTTTTGGCTCTTACGTAGATTTTAGGCTTGCATTTGGTTCTCTTTTTAATTCTTTAGGTTTAATTATATATTGTATCTTAATGAGCTATACTCATTTAAAATGCAAGTCTCTCTTAATCAAAAGAAAAACAGAAAAGAATGTGTCTTGTGTTTGATTATCTTGCACTATTTAGTCACCACAATTTTGTAGGTAATAGTCTTAGATAAATTGGCAATATCTCAAAGCTGGCATTTAAAGGTAAAGTTCAGTATTCTTGGATGGTAGGAAGTTAACAAACTCGAATCTATTTAAGATTTTGTTTGTAAAGCCATTTGTGATTTATGTACCCTGTGATTGAGTGAACAAGAAATAGTGTTTTCACAATGTAAGACCATTTTCTAAATGTGAGGTACACCTGGGCAGGTGATGTCTTCCTTGCCATGGGTAGAGGGGTCTTCATTGGGTCACACCTAGCCATCCATAGTGACTGTTAACAAGTGCCTTCTGCAAAGGGGGTCTCTCCCCTTCCCCACACTGGGTCTTGAAACAATTGAGCAAATTAGGCAAATTTGCATAAATAATCTACAAACTTGGGAAGCCTCAAATATTCTACCCATAGTATCATCCTTTTATTTTCCTCCTGGGGACAAGCACTTCATGGTACAGTTTATAATAAAACAGGGGTCTCTACCATCAAGGCGAAAAACACCTGTGATGAAAGCAATGGTAGAGTTTCCTGTGAAAGTATTAGTCACTCAGTCATGTCTGACTCTTTGCAAACCTATGGACTGTGGCTCACCAGGCTCCTCTATCCGTGGAATTCTCCAGGCAAGCGTATAGGAGTGGATAGCCATTCCCTTCTCCAGGGGAATCTTCTTGACCCAGGGATCGAAGTCGGGTCTCCTGCGCTGCAGGCAGGTTCTTCACTATCTGAGCCACCACGGAAGCCCAGAGTTTCCTGTAGTGATTTTAATAAGATCTTCATTAAGTTGTTAGTTAGAAAGATTCTTCTGTTACATATTGAAACTATAATGAAGAACCCCAGAGTTAGCAGAAGGAAAGAAATCTTAAAAATCAGGGCAGAAATAAATGCAAAAGAAACTAAAGAGACCATAGCAAAAATCAACAAAGCTAAAAGCTGGTTTTTTGAAAAACTAAACAAAGTTGACAAACCATTAGCAAGACTTATTAAGAAACAAAGAGAGAAGAACCAAATTAACAAAATTAGAAATGAAAATGGAGAGATCACAACAGACAACACTGAAATACAAAGGATCATAAGAGACTACTACCAGCAGCTCTATGCCAATAAAATGGACAACTTGGATGAAATGGACAAATTCTCAGAAAAGTATAACTTTCCAAAACTGAACCAGGAAGAAATAGAAGATCTTAACAGAGCCATCACAAGCAAGGAAATCGAAACTGTAATCAAAAATCTTCCAGCAAACAAAAGCCCAGGACCAGATGGCTTCACAGCTGAATTCTACCAAAAATTTAGAGAAGAGCTAACACCTATCTTACTCAAACTCTTCCAGAAAATTGCAGATGAAGGTAAGCTTCCAAACTCATTCTATGAGGCCACCATCACCCTAATTCCAAAACCAGACAAAGATGCCACAAAAAAAAAGAAAACTACAGGCCAATATCACTCATGAACATAGATGCAAAAATCCTTAACAAAATTCTAGCAAACAGAATCCAACAACATATCAAAAAAATCATACACCATGACCAAGTGGGCTTTATCCCAGGAATGCAAGGATTCTTTAATATCCGCAAATCAATCAATGTAATACACCACATTAACAAATTGAAAGATAAAAACCATATGATTATCTCAATAGATGCAGAGAAAGCCTTTGACAAAATTCAACACTCATTTATGATTAAAACTCTCCAAAGAGCAGGAATAGAAGGAACATACCTCAACATAATAAAAGCTATATATGACAAACCCACAGCAAACATCACCCTCAATGGTGAAAAATTGAAAGCATTTCCCCTGAAATCAGGAACAAGACAAGGGTGTCCACACTCACCACTACTATTCAACATAGTGTTGGAAGTTTTGGCCACAGCAATCAGAGCAGAAAAAGAAGTAAAAGGAATCCAGATAGGAAAAGAAGAAGTGAAACTCTCACTGTTTGCAGATGACATGATCCTCTACATAGAAAACCCTAAAGACTCTACCAGAAAATTACTAGAGCTAATCAATGAATATAGTAAAGTTGCAGGATATAAAATTAACACACAGAAATCCCTTGCATTCCTATATACTAACAATGAAAAAACAGAAAGAGAAATTAAGGAAACAATACCATTCACCATTGCAACAAAAAGAATAAAATACTTAGGAGTATATCTACCTAAAGAAACAAAAGACCTATACATAGAAAACTATAAAACACTGATGAAAGAAATCAAAGAGGACACAAACAGATGGAGAAACATACCGTGTTCATGGATTGGAAGAATCAATATTGTCAAAATGGCTATTCTACCCAAGCAATCTATAGATTCAATGCAATCCCTATCAAGCTACCAACGGTATTTTTCACAGAACTAGACCAAATAATTTCACAATTTGTATGGAAATACAAAAAACCTCGAATAGCCAGAGTAATCTTGAGAAAGAAGAATGGAACTGGAGGAATCAACCTGCCTGACTTCAGACTCTACTACAAAGCCACAGTCATCAAGACAGTATGGTACTGGCACAAAGACAGAAATATAGATCAATGGAACAGAATAGAAAGCCCAGAGATAAATCCACGAACCTATGGACACCTTATCTTTGACAAAGGAGGCAAGGATATACAATGGAAAAAAGACAACCTCTTTAACAAGTGGTGCTGGGAAAACTGGTCAACCACTTGTAAAAGAATGAAACTAGAACACTTTCTAACACCATACACAAAAATAAACTCAAAATGGATTAAAGATCTAAATGTAAGACCAGAAACTATAAAACTCCTAGAGGAGAACATAGGCAAAACACTCTCCGACATAAATCACAGCAAGATCCTCTATGACCCCCCTCCCAGAATATTGGAAATAAAAGCAAAACTAAACAAATGGGACCTAATGAAACTTAAAAGCTTTTGCACTACAAAGGAAACGATAAGTAAGGTGAAAAGACAGCCCTCAGATTGGGAGAAAATAATAGCAAATGAAGAAACAGACAAAGGATTAATCTCAAAAATATACAAGCAACTCCTGCAGCTCAATTCCAGAAAAATAAATGACCCAATCAAAAAATGGGCCAAAGAACTAAACAGACATTTCTCCAAAGAAGACATACAGATGGCTAACAAACACATGAAAAGATGCTCAACATCACTCATTATTAGAGAAATGCAAATCAAAACCACAATGAGGTACCATTACACGCCAGTCAGGATGGCTGCTATCCAAAAGTCTACAAGCAATAAATGCTGGAGAGGGTGTGGAGAAAAGGGAACCCTCTTACACTGTTGGTGGGAATGCAAACTAGTACAGCCACTATGGAAAACGGTGTGGAGATTTCTTTAAAAACTGGAAATAGAACTGCCATATGACCCAGCAATCCCACTTCTGGGCATACACACAGAGGAAACCAGACCTGAAAGAGACACATGCACCCCAATGTTCATCGCAGCACTGTTTATAATAGCCAGGACATGGAAGCAACCTAGATGCCCATCAGCAGATGAATGGATAAGGAAGCTGTGGTACATATACACCATGGAATATTACTCAGCCATTAAAAAGAATTCATTTGAACCAGTCCTAATGAGATGGATGAAACTGGAGCCCCTTATACAGAGTGAAGTAAGCCAGAAAGATAACATTACAGCATACTAACACATATAGATGGAATTTAGAAAGATGGTAACGACAACCCTTTATGCAAAACAGAAAAAGAGACACAGAAATACAGAACAGACTTTTGGACTCTGTGGGAGAATGTGAGGGTGGGATATTTCAAAAGAACAGCATGTATACTATCTATGGTGAAACAGATCACCAGCCCAGGTGGGATGCATGAGACAAGTGCTCGGGCCTGGTGCACTGGGAAGACCCAGAGGAATCGGGTGGAGAGGGAGGTGGGAGGGGGGATCGGGATGGGGAATACGTGTAAATCCATAAAAAATAGAAAAAAAAAACAAAACAAAACTACATACATATTAACTCCTTCTTTTCTTGCAAAATAAAGTAATCCACATATGTTACTATGAAAAAAAAAATGAAACTATAATAAAAGTAGGCTTTGTGAAGACTAGTCTTTGGTTGGCTTTGCCGTATTTGAAATAATAGAGAACATGTATACAAGGTTGATGTAGACAAGTGGTAAATATCCTCTTTGTAGGTGTGTTTCCAGGTTAAAGAATTGCATTGTTTCAACTAGTATGTCACACCTTGAATAATCTTGTTAGTCTGCAGGAAAGTATACATGCTTATTTTGACTTTTCATCAAGGAGGTCGTTTTTACCTTGAGCCAGGGCAGCCCTGGGAAGGCAGGGATGGTGGTGTCAAGAAGCAAGATGATGTGCTTGAGGAGTTTCATAGCATCTTTTTCTGTTTTTCTTTTTCCCTTGGTAATTAAATAATTAGGGAAGGAAAGAGAACTCTTTGGTTAGCGTTTGCCCATAGTGTTAGAAAGTGAAGAACTAAAGAGTCTCTTGATCAAAGTGAAAGAGGAGAGTGAAAAAGTTGGCTTAAAGCTCAACATTCAGAAAACTAAGATCATGGCATCCGGTCCCATTGCTTCATGGCAAATAGATGGGGAAACAGTGGCTGACTTTATTTTTCTGGGCTCCAAAATCACTGCAGATGGTGATTGCAGCCATGAAATTAAAAGCTGCTTACTTCTTGGAAGGAAAGTTATGACCAACCTAGATAGCATATTAAAAAGCAGAGACATTACTTTGTCAACAAAGGTCCGTCTAGTCAAGGCTATGGTTTTTCCAGTATTCATGTATGGATGTGAGAGTTGGACTATAAAGAAAGCTGAGCACCAAAGAATTGATACTTTTGAACTGTGGTGTTGGAGAAGACTCTTGAGAGTCCCTTGGACTGCAAGGAGATCCAACCAGTGCATCCTAAAGGAGATCAGTCCTGGGTGTTCATTGGAAGGACTGATGCTGAAGCTGAAACTTCAATCCTTTGGCCACCTGATGCAAAGAGCTGATTCATTTGAAAAGACCCTAATGCTGGGAAAGATTGAGGGCAAGAGGAGAAGGGGATGACAGAGGATAAGATGGTTGGATGGCATCACCGACTCAATGGACATGGGTTTGGGTGGACTCTGGGAGTTGGTGGTGGACAGGGAGGCCTGGCATGCTGTGGTTCACGGGGTTGCAAAGAGTCGGACATGACTGAGCAACTGAACTGAATAGTGCTAGAGTGCTTTTGTAGACGTACTTGAAGGGATTGTAAAAATGAGAATTCTGTGTTTGAACTTCAAAGCATGATGTTCAAAGGTCACGGACAGGTGGGGTAGACTGAGGAGTTTTAATCAGTGGAAGTACAAATGGGAGAAAACTTGTAAAAATCATAAAGAGCTTGAGAACTCTCTTTTTAAGGGAGAATTTTAGCACTTGTAATGGTATGACTGAAAGGTACAGTTGTTTACATTTCTTCCTCTGCACTCAGTACTCATGGAAAAACAATCCGATAGGAATATTCTAGTTTGTACATGAATCACATGAGAACTGCCCAGATCCTATCCATGACATTTGGACTAGAAGCTAATAGAGGCAGGGTGCTATTAGGTAAACAGTTGATCTTGAGAGAACAAATGCTTGCTGTTAGTTGTTTCCTGGCATGGGGTGAGCCATCTACCTTTATTTGTTCACTTTGTTCCTATTAAGACAGAACATCATGTAATTGGTTCACTTTCTTTGCTTTCTTAAGAAAACAGACTGTTTGAAAGATCATCATATCTAATTTACTTAAAATTCAAAATGCCGTGCCATTAAATACTTTTGAGAATCATAAGAGTGCTTCTTTTAAAGACTTGCATTTTTAATAGTTAAAGTTAGTTTAAAATGGTATGTTTTTCTACACTAGCTTTTATGTTCTGACAAGGATCCGTGAAGTCAAAGCTATGTTTTTTCCAGTGGTCATGTGTGGATGTGAGAGTTGAACCATAAAGAAAGCTGAGCAGCGAAGAATTGATGCTTCTGAACTGTGGTGTTGGAGAAGACTCTTGAGAGTCGCTTGTACTGCAAGGAGATCCAACCAGTCCATCCTAAAGGAAATCAGTCCTGAATATTCATTGGAAGGACTGATACTGAAGCTCCAATATTTTGGCCATCTGATGAGAGGAACTGACTCATTAGAAAAGACCCTGTTGCTGGGAAAGATTGAAGGCAGGAAGAGAAGGGGACAACAGAGGATGAGATGGTTGGATGGCATCACTGACTTGATGGACATGAATATGAGTAACTCTGGGAGTTGGTAATGGACAGAAAAGTCTGGCGTGCTGCAGTCCATGGGGTTGCAAAGAGTCGGACACGACTGAGCAGCTGAACTGGTGTTATCAGAATAATCATATCTGTTCTCCAAAAGATGTGCTTGAAAATTATATCTTGTTTGGTATAGTGTGTTCATTTGATTGGCAGACTCTGAGTCTGCCTTTTGTTTTAGGTTCCTTCCTTTTTAATATTCAACACAGAAAGCAAATGTGATACGTGGGAATTCGTCTGTTTACAGACTGACTTACCTATTTGATTTAGTTACCTTTAAGGCATCAACATTAATATAAAATGTATTTTCTTTACCAGTGATGATTTTGAGACACAATTAGATGCGTATAAATCATTTGATGACAATTTTGCATTTGTGATTTAATCAACCTGTTCAGTAATCTTAATACTCATGTCTTTAACTTTGCACAAACATTTTAGATTATGGGTTATAATTAGATTGAGTACATTTAAAAAAAATTAAAATTTACTCTGAAATTGAAAAACTTCCAAGACAGACTGTTCTTGTTAAAAAAAAAAAAAATGTTTTTCATTCTGTCTTGCTATGCTTGGAATAATTAAATAGCAATGGAATAATGTTTAAGTTGGTAAATCACATTTACTTGTTAATGACATCCTGTGTAGTCTGTCTTCAGATAGTTGGAAAAGCTGCTATTAACCTGGCAGCTGCCTGCTCTCAGTTGCCCTGCTGCGGTGTATCCCTATGTGCGCAGTTTGTTCTTCTCCTGGTTCATAACAAACTCAGGTTTTAGTTGACATTGAGAGTCAAATAAAATGACCCAAGGAAGATTAGAACGTTTGAAGGAAGAACCAAGAATAGTTAAGGTTTAAGAATTTATTGTTGTATGTTTGTGTGGATGTCTAAAAAGAACCCCATCTTGCTTCATCTCTGGTTTCCTCAGTGTTTCTTTCTGTAGTATAAAGTCTAGAAGTTAGACACTATTTACTGCCTGTGAGAATTTCTTGTATAAAACAAGTTCAGGTAAGAACTTCAGCATCTGAATCTTATACATGTATTACAGATTGGTCATTTGTATTCTTTCTTTCCTCATCAGCATAGTCTCCTACAACTTATTTTGCTTGGTCCATCATGGTCTGCAGTGAGTAAGAAAATGTAACTCAGACATCTGGAAGAATTGCACCTGTATAGACACTGGGGGCATACTACATATTGAACTCTGAATTAAAATGCTTGCTTTTTTATTTTACGTGCTGCATTTCCTTATGTACTTTCTCATAGTTATTATTCCTGACTTTTAGTGTTAAGACTTGATGGCTAGGAAATGTTACAAAGATGGACTGGGAGAGCTTGGTTCCACTAAAGCTTGGATTATATGCCTGTGAACTTTCAAGTATTGACTCAATTAGGCAGAACTAGTCATGCATTGGGATATCTTTAAGAGCCATCTTGAAACAAATTCCAGACCCGAATGGTGTTCATGAGCTATAATTTGAAGAGTGACTGAGGGATGTGAGTACTAGATTTAGATACTTATTTTAAAAAACAATTTCCTGTGGATTAAGATGGATGTTTTATTCATAAGTGCTAGTTTGATCTTTATATGCCTTGATATTTTAAAGTCTTACAGTTCCTGTTTTGAATTCATTTCTATATAAAGTCTTCAT
The DNA here is from genome assembly GCF_033118175.1 of Dama dama. Taxonomy (NCBI): domain Eukaryota; kingdom Metazoa; phylum Chordata; class Mammalia; order Artiodactyla; family Cervidae; genus Dama; species Dama dama. The sequence goes on along the minus strand of NC_083698.1, from coordinate 83,117,983 downwards.
TTTCAAAAGTTAAATTGGACAAGAAACGATTACTATTGTCTTGGGTTATAAGAACTTTAATAAAATCCCATTTGAGGAAAAACTCATCCACAGTGACAGGTTGTTCTCTTTTTAATCCACAGCTTTATCATTTGCAAACTTAGATAATGGGACCTGTGTTTCTCTCCTCAAACCTTCCCACTATGTGAACATGTAGAATTTGTCTTCCTTTAGCATTCTACCTTCAACTGTAGTTTATTTTTGTAGGAAAATGGCTAAGTGCCATTTCTATTTCCTTTCCTGTGAACGGATTATTCTTTGTTAAGAATGATCCTTCTTTACCTCCTAGCACTGCAGATACTTCTGTGCACATTTTTGCCTTTCTAAATGGTGTTTTTATTTTTTGTCCTCACACATTTTAAAGTTTTATATAGTCAAGTTATCAGTGTTTTCCTTTTGGCCTCTAGGTTTTATGTGCAAGTAACCTTTGAAGACATTTGTTGAATGTACACATTTATCTTTAGATATCTTTAGCTGTAAGTTAACTTCTTAGAGCATACTGTTATGACCATTTGGTTGCCGTGGGAGGGGGCTGGGTTAGTGTTGATGTCCTCTGGGCTGGAAGACTAGAGACGTTTTGAGGTTAGGATGTCACACTTCTAGTAAGTGGCTGAGCTTTTTGTATTCCTTAGCAGTTATCCCCTGCAAGACCTTTTTCCTCTTGAGTGTTTTCCAAAGTCAAGATAAAGTGGTTGAGGCAATTAAATAGGAGCTCTCACTTCTAATTACTGGGCCTTTGGAGTCAACGAACCAATTAGAGGCTAAACCTTCCTTGAAATGTTTGGGCCTTGGGGAAGCTGGGTAGTAGAGCAGTACGCCTTCCTTTCTGACAGATAAGGAAGAGGTTATAAAAACACTTAAGCCCTGAATATTATCTGGCTGCTGTCGTTGGCATTCCTTCCAGTATGAATGATACCCTAATAGTGAAATCTACTCCTACTTCACGTCCTTACCGTCCTTCCTCACATGGTAACCAGTGCAGCCAAGCCGAGGTCCAAGAGAACCATTATCATCGCCTCTGCCATCTGAGACTTTCACCCTCTGAGAACTCATGGATGCTGAGCTGCTGGGACCAAGAGTTGGAGAGGGAAAGTACTGTTGTCTCTTTTACTGTCAGTGTCCGATAGGAGCCAGGGTGTTCTGGGTGTTGGAAACAGTAAGTGTTAGTAAAAGGGAAGTTATGACCTGCTTCTACTGCTGGGGCAGGCATTTGCACAATCCTGGCGACTGGTTGAGGACTTAGGTCCTCTGGGGAGGACAAGTCCACTTAAGCCTGACTGAACACAGGTGACATCTCAGTAAACTAGTTTCATTGCACGGCTCTGCTTGAGTCTAAAGTCATCTTGATGAATCATGGAAACGGTGGTTACCACAAGACTTCGTAAAAATCTTGCCTTAGCCCTCTTAGCCTGAGATCATCTGGGACATAGCTGTAGCCCAACGAGGTCGTTGACTCACTGCAGTGAGGGTAACCACACACCAGAGGAACCATTCATGGACTTCCTCCCAATGAAAGGAAAATAGAGTTGTTACAGAATTTTGGAGGAGGAGGGAATTCAGGTGAAATTTAAATGAAGCAACATTTTGATAGGTTCAAAGCAGAACAGGACTGTGTCTAAGATGGGTCAACAGCCCTGCAAAGTGGACCATTGTCCTGTTTGCTAGGAAACTACAAAGTTGAGAGCAGTGTGGAATGTTGTATCCAGAAGCCTCTTTCAGAAGCTCGGCACCAGGGCTGTAAATCAAGGTGACTTCTGTGTGAAGAACAACTTGCATCTTCCAGGCAAGAAGGAAAGGCTTCCTTCTGACTAGAATTTCAAGCAGCAAAGTTTCTGATAGTTTGATTTTAGAGAATGAGGTTTCTCCATGAGGAAGAAAACAGTAGACATTCTAAGGGAGGAGTTATTATGGCCCCTCAGACTAGCAGAATGTCCTTGACAAAAATATAGCCCCATGTCTGTTAATCCAGCCTGATGAATGGCTGGGCAGATTTTTCTTCTTTGAGTGAATGTTTGCTTCTCAGTCTCTGGTGGCTTGCTCTGCCATGTAGAGCACCTATGCCATCCGGTCTTTGAGTGTGTGTGTTCAGTCAGCTCAATCACTAAGTCATGGCCAGCACTTTGCGGCCCCATGGGCTGTAGCACACCAGGGTTTCCTGTCCTCCAGTATCTCCCAGAGTTTGCTCGAGTTCATGTTCATTGAGTTGGTGGTGCTATCTAACCATCTCATCTTCTGCCACCCTTTTCTTCCTTTGCCTTCTATCTTTCCCAGCATCAGGGTCTTTTCCAGTGAGTTGGCTCTTCGCATCAGGTGGCCAAAGTATTGGAACTTCCACTTCAGCATCAGTCCTTCCAATGAATATTCAGGGTTGATTTCCTTCAGAATTGATTGGTTTGATTGATCTTCTAGAGTCACGGGACTCTCAAGAGTCTTCTTCAGCTCCACAATTCGAAAGCATCATTTCTTTGGCCCTCAGCCTTCTTTATGGTCCAGCTCTCAGATCTGTATGTGACTACTGGAAAAACCATAGCTTGGACTAGATGGACCTTTGTTGGCAAGTGATGTTTCTGCTTTTTAATATGCTGTCTAGGTTTGCCATAGCTTTCCTTCCAAGGAGCAAATGTCACTTAATGTCATGGCTGCAGTCACCATCTGCAGTGATTTTGGAGCCCAGGAAAATAAGATCAGCCAAATGATTTAAGATATTCCAGAAAGTTGTCCTACCTGCTGGGGCCAGAAGATTTCCTGGAATGCAGTTACTTCTCTTGGCTTGTATTTCCTCCCTTTTCCCTGTCTCAGACAAGTAAGTGGAAGCCTGTAATGAGCTGTACAGTATACTAGGTGCTTCAATTAATTACTGATATGAACACAACATTATTTTCTTTGCAGAGCCAGTCTCTACTGGGGGAGATGGATGTGGAAGCAAATTGTTACAGTGTGCTATAGTTAGCGTTGAAGAACTGAACCACCTGTCTTGGGGACACACAGCTGGTGATGATTAATTGCCCGTTTCCAAATGTCTGTTCCGAACTGTAATAAATCTTCGGTCATCTGGAATTTGGGCCTCATATTGGGCTCAAAGTCTGGGCTCAAAGATGAGAGTTCAACTGTCAGTTCTCAGAATGTGTACATCATTCAGAAAGTTTTGTAATAAGGAGTAAATAGCTGATAGGCCTGTGGTTTTTATAGTCCTTTCTGCAGTGCCCCAGGAAGTGTGGTTTCCCTGGTGGCCCTAGTGGTAAAGAACCTGCTTGCTAATGCAGGAGACGTAAGAGACACGAGTTCTATCCCTGGGTCAGGAAAACCCCCTGGAGGAGGACATGGCAACCCACTCCAGTATTCTTGCCTGGAGAATTCCATGGACAGAGGAGCCTGGTGGGCTGTAAGTCCATGGGTTTGCAAAGAGTCAGACACGACTGAAATGACTTGGCATGCAAGGAAGTGTATGCACAACTTCCCAATAATTTGCTGTCAAATGGCCTGAAACACAGGTGACCAGACTTTCAGACTTTTTTTTTTTTTTTTTTTTTTTGAGGGGAGGCACCTTGTAAAACCCTCATAAAATGCAGGAAGGTGAGATATTTTGTCCCAGATTACTCAACTGGAAGAGCATGGCCTATTTTTGTGCTTTAAGTTTTATTCTTTCTGGAATGACTTACCCAGAGACTATTTATGCAAGAGTCAAGAATGGTGGTTTCTAAATAGTCCTTCATATTCGTAGGGGGTTTAATTCTTAAATATTAAACTAGACCTTTCTCTAGCAACATGGATATAGCTTTGAGAAAAATAAAGGCCTCATTCCCAAGGAACTCAGTTTCAGTTGGGGAGAATGGTTGGCGCTGGGAGCACTGGGTCATAAACAGGCTTCTGTTTTCCAGTGTGAACTTTTATTAAACCCTTTTAGGGAAAAAAGGTGGCCAAAACATGTTGGAAAACCACTTTTATAGAAGGGAAAAAATGAGTTTGGTGATGCTTCATTGCCCTTTGCTTTTTTCATGTAATGGCAGAGCTCTGAAAGTAGCAGTTGGAATCCTGTCTTGAATATAACATTATATTGTTGACTATCACCCTTAGTAGAAACACTTACATCTCAAATTGGAAGGGAAAATTATTCACAAAAGTTGTGCTATGTGTTTCTTACCTATACAGTACTATACTCACTGTTAAATCTATCAAAAGTTCTTGATAAATCCTTATAGTCAAAATTTCCCAAATTGACAAATAATATAGAATCACTGCAGATGGTGATTGCAGCCATGAAATTAAAAGCACTTGCTCCTTGGAAGCAAAGTTATGACCAACCTAGATAGCATATTAAAAAAGCCAGAGACATTACTTTGTCAACAAAGGTCCGTCTAGTCAAGACTATGGTTTTTCCAGTGGTCATGTATGGATGTGAGAGTTGGACTATAAAGAAAGCTGAGCACTGAAGAATTGATGCTTTTGAACTGTGGTGTTGGAGAAGACTCTTGAGAGTCCCTTGGCCTGCAAGGAGATCCAACCAGTCCATCTTAAAGGAGATCAGTTCTGGGTGTTCACTGGAAGGACTGATGCTGAAGTTGAAACTCCAATACTTTGGCTACCTGATGCGAAGAGATGACTCATTTGAAAAGACCCTGATGCTGGGAAAGATTGAGGGCAGAAGGAGAAGGGGACAACAGAGGATGAGATGGGTGGATGGCATCACCAACTCAATGGACATGTGGTTTGGGTAGACTCCGGCAACTGGTGATGGACCGGGAGGCCCGGCCTGCTGCGGTTCATGGGGTCACAAAGAGTCAGACACGACTGAGTGACTGAACTGAATGTCAGTCCTTGTTCAGTCACCTCCAGGTGAACATCCTTGTGTAAACCTAATCTATAAATGTATAGCTTATCAATTTGTCTGTGTCTGTAAATAATGTTGACTTTAGGCATTATCAGTCCTTTCTCGCAGTCTCTTGACTGCTTGATCCTCTGCCCTCCTCTTTGAAATTTACTCTTGGTATTTTTATGCTCATTATTAGCAGATTTGCAGTTCTTCCTCTCACCTGTCACCCCAATGATGCTAATTTACCACATACAGGAATAAAAACTGTAGTTAGACATTGACTATAGAGATGGAGACATAAAAGATCAAAGTGACATGATCCCTTCTAAAAGATAAGGTTTATATCTTCTGGAGCCTTGTTATTTGACTCTTCTGACCCAGGGGGACTTAGAAACAACTGGGTTAGAGGGGACCTTGTGCCAGGTGAACTTCAAGGAAAGGAAATACTTCATGTGCTTGGGGATGGGGGACTTGCTGGGAGAACAGTGTTGGAACCCCAGGAAAAGAGCTCCAAAGAGGCAGATCTTGGGAAGAAAACCTTGCCTTCAGAAACCCTTGAAGTAGGGGTATGAAATTGTGTTGGATTTATTATTTGTAGACTTTTTGCTGACCATTCTGACTGGTGTGAAGTGATACTTTATTGTCGTTTTTATTTACATCTCACTAGTAACTTAGTGATTTTGAACATCTTTACTTGTTTTTTTGGCCATCTATATGTCATCTACAAAGAAATGTCTATGTAGATCTGCCCTCTTTTGGATTGTTTCTTTTTTTTTTTTTTTTTAAATGCTGCACTGTATGAGCTGTTTATTGTGAAGATTAATATCTTGCCTCTTGCATCCTTTGCAATTATTTTCTCCCATTCTGTAGGTTGTCTTTTTGTTTTGTTTATGGCTCACTTTGCTGTGTAAGACCTTTTAAATTTAATTAGGTTCAATTTGTATGTTTTTGTTTTTATTCTCATTATGTGATGGGTCAAAAAAGATCTCGCTGTGATTTATGTCAGTGTCCTGCCTAGGTTTTCCTCTAGGAGTTTTATAGTATCTGGTCTTATTTAGGTCTTTAATCCATTTTGACTTTATTTTTGTGTATGGTATTAGAGAATGTTCTAATTTCATTCTTTTACATGTAGCTGTACAGTTTTCTCAGCACCACTTATTGAAGAGACTGTCTTTGCTCCACTGTATTGTGTATTTTTGCCTCCTTTGACATAGATTAATTAACCATAGCTGCATGTATTTATTTCTGGATGTTGTATCCTGTAGAGGATATGGAGAAAAAGGAACCCTCCTACAGTGTTGGTGGGAATGTAAATTGGTACAGTCACTATGAAAGACAGTATGGAGGGTCCTTAAACTAAAAATTGAGCTAACATATGATCCTGTAGTCCCACTTCTGGGCATATATCCAGAGAATACCATAATTTGAAAGGATACCTCAGTGTTCACTGCAGCACTGTTTACAATAGCCGAGATATGGAAGCAACCTTAATGTCCATCAACAGATGAATGGATAAGGAAGATGTGGGGGGGTGTGGGTGGGTGTGTGTGTGTGTCTATTAAATGGAATACTACTCAGGCATAAAAAAAGAATTAAATCCAGTTGTAGCTACATGGATGGGCCTAGAAATGATTATACTAAGTGAAGTAAGTCAGACAAAGACAAATATCATACGATACCACTTATATGTGGAATCTAAAGAAAAAGATTCAAATGAACTTAACGTACAGCATAGAAATAGTAAACTTATGCTTACCAAAAGGGAAACATAAGGGTGAGAGGGAGAAATTAGGAATTTGGGAGTAGCATACACACTGCTAAGTGTAATAGATAAACAACAAGGAGCTACTATATAGTAAAGAGAACTATACTCAAGATTTTGTGTTCACACACTAGTAAAGTAATGATCAAAATCCTCCAAACAAGGCTTCAGCAATACGTGAACCGTGAACTTCCAGATGTTCAAGCTGGTTTTAGAAAAGGCAGAGGAACCAGAGATCAAATTGCCAACATCTGCTGGATCATTGAAAAAGCAAGAGAGTTCCAGAAAAACACCTATTTCTGCTTTATTGATTATGCCAAAGCCTTTGACTGTGTGGATCACAATAAACTGGAAAATTCTTAAAGAGATGGGCATCCCAGACTGCCTGACGTGCCTCTTGAGAAACCTGTATGCAGGTGAGGAAGCAACAGTTAGAACTGGACATGGAACAACAGACTAGTTCCAAATAGGAAGAGGAGTATGTCAAGGCTGTATCTTGTCACCCTGCTTATTTAACTTATATGCAGAGTACATCATGAGAAACGCTGGGCTGGAAGAAGCACAAGCTGGAATCAAGATTGCCAGGAGAAATATCAATAACCTCAGATAAGCAGATGACACCACTTTTACGGCAGAAAGTGAAGAGGAACTAAAAAGCCTCTTGATGAACATGAAAGAGGAGAGTGAGAAAGTTGGCTTAAAGCTCAACATTCAGAAAACTAAGATCATGGCATCCGGTCCCATCACTTCATGGGAAATAGATGGGGAGACAGTGGAAATAGTGTCAGACTTTATTTTTTGGGGCTCCAAAATCACTGCAGATGGTGATTGCAGCCATGAAATTGAAAGACGCTTACTCCTTGGAAGGAAAGTTATGACCAACCTAGATAGCATATTGATAAAGCAAAGACGTTACTTTGCCAACAAAGGTTCGTCTGGTCAAGGCTATGGTTTTTCCAGTGGTCATGTATGGAGTTGAGAGTTGGACTGTAAAGAAAGCTGAGCACCGAAGAATTGATGCTTTTGAACTGTGGTGTTGGAGAAGACTCTTGAGAGTCCCTTGGACTGCAAGGAGGTCCAACCAGTCCATCCTAAAGGAGATCAGTCCTGGGTGTTCATTGGAAGGACTGATGCTGAAGCTGAAACTCCAATACTTTGGCCACCTCATGGGAAGAGTTGACTCATTGGAAAAGACTCTGATGCTGGGAGGGATTGGGGGCAGGAGGATAAGGGAACGATAGAGGATGAGATGGGTGGATGGCATCACTGACTCAATGGACATGAGTTTGGGTAGACTCCGGGAGTTGGATATGGACAGGGAGGCCTGGCGTGCTGCGATTCATGGGGTCTCAAAGAGTCGGACATGACTGAGCGACTGAACTGAACTCATATGGAAAAAGAATCTGAAAAAGTATATACATATATGACATATATATATAATTTATAACTGAATCACTTTTCTGTGCACCTGAAACTAACACAATGTTGTAAATCAGCTCAACTTCAATTGAAAAATAGGGTGCTGCATATTTGACTCCCCAAATATCCAAGAAGAAGCTGATTGTCTAGATTGAGACACCCAAGCTCCTGAGCCCGAGAGGACAAGTAGACCTGAGGACAAAGAGGCTTCCCTTTGCTGTCTCTGCAAGAGCTGGAATGACTGAGATTCAGAATAGCATTAGCGTTTTAGTGTCTTAGCTGGATTTTTTACCTGAGGAATTTATGCAAGTACTGATGCCTAAGTACTTCTGTCAATTCTCATTTAAATTAGGCATAGGTCAGTAGGAGTCTTAAACTTTGCACCACGTAGGTGAATCTAATGTGTAAATTAGAGACCCTACATGAGACTGGAGCCGAAAGAGCTATCTGCAGAAGACCTGTAGCTGGAGAGAGGAAAATCAAAACAAATAAAGGGAGGTAGATTTAACTGTGGCATCTAAAAATCTTATTCATGAATTCCCGATTAAATGGTTTCCAAATAAAGGAGAGGGAAGTTGGTTGGTCACTGTTGAGACCTGATTCAGTGTCTGGGAAGATTCAGTGCAAAAAAAACCTCAAAACATAAAGCAAAGATATGAAAAGCTAAAATAGAAATCATGAAGAGAGAAATGAGAGTTGGAGAGTAGATTTGAGACTGTAAATGAAACTAATTGGAGTTAGTGATGTGAGTAAGGGACATAAATAGGAAAGGTGATAATTACATAATAGGAGACAATCTTCCTGTACTGAGCTAAAGAGAGAACTGGGCTGCAAATTGAAAGGGCTCAGTAAGATCTAGGCTCACCTGATGATAAAGGTTTACGTGTGTTCATGGTTTACATATATTCTGACAAAATTCCCATTTTCTCTATCCATATGTACTCTGCTGTGTTTAGTCTCTCAATCATGTCTGACTCCCTGCAACCCCATGAACTGTAGCCCACCAGGTTCCTCTGTCCATGGGATTCTCCAAGCAAGAATACTGGAGCGGGTTGCCATGTCCTCCTCCAGGGGATCTACCCAACCCAGGATTCGAATCCAGGTCTCCCGCGCTGCAGGTGGATTCTTTACCATCTAAGCCACTGTGTGTGTACTAAGTCACTTCAGTTGGGTCTGACTCTTTGCGACCCTGTGGACTGTAGCTCTCCAGGTTCCTCTGTCTATGGGATTCTCCAGGCAACACCACTGGAGTGGGTTGCCATGGCCTCTTCCAGTGGATCTTCCCAACCCAGGGATCTGACCTATGTCTCATTATGTCTCTTGCATTGGCAGATGAGTTCTTTACCTCTAGTGCCACCTTGGAAGTCCCAGCCATACAGATCCAAGAAAAAAAAATCAACTTTAAGATAGTGGTGGAAGGTGGCCTCCAGCTGGCCATGTTTTTCTCATCTGCCTGGGAGTTAGAAAGAGATGAGATAGGGGTATCCATACATTATTGAGAGAAATGCATCACAATCCAAGAATTTTACTTCCAGCCTACATCATTTACCTGCCTAGGTTGAAAGAAAGATGCTTGAGTCTGTGCAGGAATTCAGAGTATCACCCACCTGCCCCAGCTAAGAACAGATGCTAACTGAATAGTAAATGAACTAGAATAGATTTCAAGACGGGTAAAAGGTAAGGAAGTATTCACAATAAACCTTAACTTTATAAGTACTCAGATACCAAGAAATTAAACCTCAATGGATGGAGATAGCTGTCTGGGGATTTGTAATCTAGTGCAAAATAAGGACTCAGTCATGCCCAACTCTTTATGATCTTACGGACTACAGCTCACCAGGCTCCTCTGTCCATGGGATTTTCCATGCAAGGATACTGGAGTGGTTTGCCATTTTCTTCTCTAGGGGATCTTCCTGACCCGGAGATTGAACCCAGGTCTCCCGCTTTGCAGGTGGATTCTTTATGCAGTGAACCACCAGGGAAGCCCAAGCGTACTGGAGTGGGTAGCCTATCCCTTCTTCAGGGGATCTTCCCATCCCAGGAATCCAAACAGGGTTTCCTGCATTGCAGGCAGATTCTTTACCAACTGAGCTAGCAGGGAAGGCCCAAGGACACTGTAAGCCTCTCTAAAAATGTAAAAATAAACTTTACCAGACAGCCTAAGTGGTGGGAGTGGTGGGCAGAGGAGAAGCTTTCTGAAAAAATTTTAGGAGAATAAGGAGAAAAATAAGAGTGAGCTTACTAGGGGATAAAAGAGGGTAAATAGAGGGTTATAGTTGGCAAACTCAGTTTCTTAAGCAGAGTATTTGTAATCTTGTTTCCAAGGAATAGTCATCTGATTATGAAAACAGGAAAAAAGAAAGATGACTACTCATCAGATGGAAGAGTGTAGCAGAATTTCTAAACCAATGAGGGAGAAAATAATTTGACCAGCCCCTCAAAAGTAAGGAAATGAAACAAAAATAGCAATATAAAATGACTGAAATACAAAGTAAATTGAAGGAATAAAATGACTAAAATATCAGTCATTATTTTAAGAATGAACAAATTCAGTTATAAAGTCAAAATCCAGGTATAAAACTGGCTTAGAAAAGCAAACCCAGCTCGGTGCTGTTTATTGCTTTGTTGTTAATATGTCTACAAGAATGTTTGAAATACAGAGATGGATTAAAATGGTACTAGGAAATGCAAAATATATTAAGAGAGCAGCATTAATATTAGAGAAAGCGGCTAGGACAAAGAGTGAAAATGCAAGTTTATTTTGAGGGTAAATTAAAAACATAGATGCACCAAGAAACATCAGTTAAAATATAAAACAGCAAATGAAGAAATGACTTGAACAGAAAATCCTTGCACATAATTGATTATATCGGCACATTTGGTGTGGATGGCCTAATACAAGAGGTATAAGAAAAGTATCTATTGATATGCAATGACTTTTTCAGTTATTTCCAATGAAAATTAAAATAGGAATAGAAAGAAACAAACTTGAAGCCAGTCCTCAAAGTTTAGAATAAATATCACCAACTCGATAGACATGAGTTTGAGCAAGCTCTGGGAGTTGGTGATAGACAGGGAAGCCTGGCGTGCTGCAGTCCATAGGGTCAAAGAGTCGGACACGACTGAGCAGCTGAACTGAGTGTTTTTATTATCAACCAAGTTATTTAGTCATAGTATATTTAACATGTTCTGGAATATTTTAGTAAATTTTAGTAGCACAATTTTCTGCAAAGCTATTGAAAGAGAAGATTATACTAATAGATGTTATTTTTACCTAGGAATCCCAAGAGTATAGTTAAAGAATTTGATTAAGTTGCTATAATTAAGTTAATTGTACCAAAATTAATAGCTTTTCTTTGCACTGAACATCTAGAAATGTGAATAATTTGAAAGAGTAACAAAACTCAAGTTAGTGATAAAGTCAACAAGATAAACCTAAGACATGAGACAAAAACTATAATTCTGACATAAAATCAAATCTGAAAAAAAAAAAATCAAATCTGAACAAATAGATTGACATTTCTTGTCCTTAGATGAAAGGTTCAGTGGCTTCAGTATGTAAATATCAAGTCATTCAAAATATACAGACCTAAAAGCCTTTTCATTTCAGATCCTATCCTTTCTTTTAATTTTGATTAGAAGAAATAATTATACAGTTCATGTAGAAGAATAAGTGCTTGAGAATAGAAAACTTACGGAGGAGGAAACTGGCTACTCAAGTTGGAATATATCTAAATCCAGTACTATAAATTATCAATATAGTATTAAGAGTAGTTAAGTCAGTGGAGCAAAGTGAAATCTAGAAATATATTTTATAGAATTTCACGTAGGATGGTGATAATTCATTATGAAAGTAGGAAAGGATAGATTATTGAATGGTACTGGCATAGTCGAAGATGTGAATTCTCTTGTGTATTAGAATAAAATAAGGCATAAAGAGGATAAGACATAATATAAAAAATAGAAGCCTAGAAGTAGAGGAAACCTCCTTAACCAAGACTAGAAATACAGAAAAGAACATTTGACTTCATGAAATCTCTTCTGAGTAGCAGCGGATACCATAAACAACGTCAGAAGTCACCCCCCTCTGCAAATATGATACAGATGGTAAAGTATCTGTAGCAATCCTGTGGAAAATCCTTTTACTAAAAGACAAGAAGCAGGATAATGGATAAATAAATGCAGTTCAGAGAAGACCAAGTTGAAATGAACACATTTATGAAAAGATGAAAATCAAAGTGGTAAAAATACTGCTTTCTACTAATGCTTTGTCTTTGTTTCACTGGTGTGGCTAGAGGGTTATTCTTGGATATAAAACTTTCTGGAATGATCTGTCAAAATCTGTTAAAATTAAATGTACCTTTTAACTCAGCATTCACACACATGGGAGAGTAAAAATAGTGTTAAGTAAGGATACATGCGTAAGAATGGTTTTTGGTATATTATTTGTAACATCATAAAGCTGAAAACAGTGTAAATGCTATCAGAGGGGGGTGGCCATGTAAATTACAATGAAGCCCTGTATCGTGGACTGTTGTTCAGTCCCTAAAAGAATGGCTCAGAACTTCAACCAGATTTCTTAGAGGAGGGGAGGTTTCCCTGGAGGTAGAGTTAAGTGAGAAATACAGCCTACCAAAAACTATACAATTGTCCATTTTTGTAAAACCAAAAACAACCATGATTTAAAATACCTTCATGTGCAGTTCATGTAGTTGTGTGCATATTTGCATAGGGGCAGGGTGGCATGGAGGTGGTGCTCAGACGTTGGTTATAAGACTTGGTATGTAAAGAAGGCTGATGAGGCAGTAGTGTGGAATCAAACAGAAAAGAAAAAAGTGGTTGTGATATTCATGTATTTATGTAAAATTATGTAATTTATAGAGAAATGAATTAAAATTATCATAGTCTCTTTTGGACTTCCAGTGTCAAGATAAGTTGAGCCTACACGCTTTTTTCTCCTAAAAATGTTGAAAGGAACAACAAATATCTAAAAATTTAAAAACTTGGCAGTAATGCTAGAAAACATGGAAGGATGCCACTAAGTAGCCTGAGACGTTGAGGAATTTGTAGCAGTTCCACAGCAGATAGGATCAGATAAAGAGAGATGCTGACTGGCCCTTTAGTCAACACGTGCACTGGATGGGACTATCAAGTGAGTAACCAGGCAGTTGGATGTGTTTCACCCCAAAGACTTAAGTCTTTAGTTTGAGCAGCAGGATATTGGAGGTATCATAGGAAAGTGTGCAGCGGGTGGTCAAATGAAGGCTTTGGACATGTATCAACAAATTCTGCACGTGTGACTCCTCATTGAAGACTGCTGATAGAATAAACAGGAGATTTGCCACAGTGGGCTTTGCTTTCCTTGAGCCTTGGATCTTGAAGACCTGGAAGGAATTGTTCCTGGGGCCAGGAGAGGGGGAAGGGAACCAAGGAGCCTTTACTAAGTTGCATATTGTAGATGAGTATTACGATTTAGGTGGTTGTCTAGCAAATGCTTACTTTCCTCTCTGCTAACTCTGGGCAGAGTGTAGTCCTGTCTGTTCACTTAAGCTTGGCCTTTTGACTGGTTTTAGCCAATGGCATGTTAGTGGGTATAACATAAGCAGAGGTTTGACATGTACTGTCGAGCTGGGGTTGGCCCGCTGAGAGCTACAGACTCCAACGAGAGAAGAATGATCACACTGTGTCTTAGTGGCGTCTGCCCGTAGAGCCTGGCCCCAGCATGAGACCAGCAGAACAGTCACCACCCTGGTCCACCCCAGCCGGAGCAGAGCTGTTCCAATTGAAGACCAGCGAGCATGAAAATTAATGCTGCTTCCGTACATGGAGAGTCTGTGGTGGTCACACAGCAGTAGCTGAATGAGACCATTTTAGTAGGAGGAAAATTGTTTTACAGGCCTTGAAACTACATGTTCCTCTCCAGTTAAAAACTATAGGAAAAAAAATTTTTGAACTTGGAGAAAGTACTCAAGTTAAAAAAAAAAAAAAGGAATCCTAATGAGGAAAGAAGTGGAATGGAAGAAATAATAATGAACATGGAGGCTAGCAAAAATTTACAATTAAATTTAATAACTGTTCATAAGAAGGTTGTGAATCTTAATGCAGCTGGGAAAGGATTTTCAAAATGCATAAGCTGTCCTGTTGGGAAGAACATCAGGAATCTACTGCCAGTCAAGTTTATGTTGATCTGGAAGGGAAATGAAAACCTTGTTTACCATTGTGTTTTATTAGGGGAAAAGATCCTATATAGTATTAATTCTTGATGATGATAAGCAAACGTGGGTTCAGATGTGCTAAAAAAGGATAACCACTAGTGAGAAAGACACACTGCATCTTTTTCTTTAAACACTGTATCTCCTTCTGACACTGGTGGCAGATTTATTTTCTAACCAGGATAATAAATTGCCTCCCTGTGGAACAAAGTTTGAGTTGATGTTCTGGTAGCACCTTTAAAAGCAAAGAGAAAATGATGTTCCTTAAACTACACGATTCTTCAGCTGTAATACAAGCCCTCTGTGTGTGCAGCATCCCGTTGAACCACCTTGCATTACCCCTTTGGGGTTTGAGGGCAAGGAGGACCCATGAGAACATGAAGCTAATGCCGCCTTCTGTGTTGTGAATAATAACATCCTTTATCTTTGATCCATGTCTTGCACCAGTATCTGTAAAGCAGTGGCAGGCTAATTTGTTACCTTGCAGAGAGAGTGAAATCTCAGACTCTTCACAGACATTGTGCTGTACTGTTTAATTTTTTTATATCGTACCTAGGTAAAAGGTATAGTATAATGAGACTGAGTGTAATTGTCATCAATCTTTTATAATGCAAAACAACACAGCAACTGAATATAAAAAATGGAAACTTCTAGAATACTATAGATTATTTAGTATTTTAAGTCATAGTTGAGAGACTTTAACCAGTTCTTTCAAAATTTAACAACTGGTCAAATCTCCCCAAATTTATATTTGCCTATCACCCTATAAAAGCTGGAGTAAGTATATATATTGGATATGCATAGAGGTACATGTACCATATTTAAAAAGTAATGTAAATTAAGTGCCCATGAAACAGTTTAAAGCATTAAATATAGTAGACTTCAAAGGATATTTCAATACATACTAGAGTAGAAACAGTTCAGTCTTTATTTGCTTGCTTAAATCCACTTAAATTAGAAGTTTGGGATGAAAAAAGTTCTAACAGAAACTAACATTCTTCTAACTTGGGGATCAAAGAGAATATCAAACAGGAAATTAGACTGTGGGAATGGTGAGAGAGATGCTCTGAGGCGAAGGTTATGGTAAGTGGATAGACCATAGTTGATAGAAAATTTTTAGCCTGTGCTTTTATCAAGCAAAATGACCTGAAAATAAATGAATTTAGGCCTGGAAACTAGGGAGTCTAAACTAAACCATCTTCCTTGGAAATGGTTCTGGTTCTTATTGCTAAATATAAGCCTGTGTTCACACATTGTTCCATTTTTAGAAAAGAAAATATAGCTCTTTCACTTTGAAGGAATTAAATTGGCTTGATGAATTTTTTGTCAGTTAGTATGTTTCCACTGTGTGTTTTTTTGAATTTTATAGAAAGACAAAAAAATTTAGCAAGTTAATTTTTTATCTTCAGAAAGCAACTTTCAGTAACTCAGACCTACTCTTAGAGAGATGAATACTTATTTCAATAGGCAGAGGTTGAAATCAAGTGAAATTGAAAATTTTCTTTTTTAAAATCTTAAAATGCTTATGTGTCTTTTATTCAGTGTCTGTGAACTACACTGATTTTTTTTTTTTTCCTGGCTGTCTCTCTTCTACACCTTTAACTAAAAAAAACCTGATCTGTAATATTCAGAGTTTGCACCAAACAAACCTAAGCAGCCAAAAGTATAATCTATATAGCAGGCACAGCAAACAGGTTTTCACAAAATGTGACCCCTAGACATCAGAGCAGAACTAGTGAGATCTGTCTTCATTCCTCTACAGTGTATAAAGTAATTTAAGGAAACTTCCTAAGAAAAGTGGGATGAGAGTTGGAAGTACAGTCATAGAAAGTTTGGTTTCCTACAAGTTTGAGCAGAAAATTAAACTTTTGTATGCTAACCTTTTGCAGATATTAAAGCAATGCTAGTAGAAGTAATACTTGTTCATTGTGTGTAGCATTTAGCGTGTGTGTAAACATATAGAAATGTTTTGCCAGCAGAATCCTTTCCCAAACGTTTGGTCTGGATTCTGTTTGTTCACCTTGTGTCCAAGGTACGTTCTTCAGTCTTCTTTCATGGTTTAATGTACAGTAATAAAGTTATGGGTTTATCTTTATTTTCCTACTAAAATAGATAGCCTTAAAGTTCAAACAGCCTTCATTTTTTTTAATATCAACGACTTAGTGCTGTCACTAATAGCACTCAGTAAATGAGCAATGATTTTTGAATTATTGGGACTGATTTATTTTAGAAGAGGAGCTGCATAAGTAGAATGAATAATAAGTGAGGCTTAGGCCGACTAGCTTTTCAGAAATGCTCTGCCTGTTTTCACACTCATCACAAATGTTTGAAAGCTTCCCTTACCACCATGTCCTTTCCAGCATCAAACATCATAATTTTGAAATTGTTAATCTAATCAAAAACTTACTATTTAGTGTTCTTTTTTTTTTATTAATAGAGCAGTTGAGTATTAACAGAGCAGTTAAAACTATTAACTTATATGAATTGTTCATATCTTCTCTATCAGTTCTGATTCTAGAAGTTAACTTTTGCCCATTTCATGTGATGCAGTTTTCTTCCAGTTTGTTTGCTTTTTAATTTTCCTTGGGATCTGTTTTAACATATATCTTATACATTTAAAATCATTGATTCTTATTTCCTTTGCCTGGAAAGTTCTTCTCTGTCAAGAGCCTCGGTTTTTACCTTTGTTTTTTTATACCTTTATATGGTTTAAGTATCTTGTCTGTACTGGATTTTTATTAATTTTGCATGTGGATTTGTGAAGAACTGGCATGTACCTTCCCATCCAGAAACAAATGGTATGTTTCTCCAATTATTTAGACTTCCCTAAAAATCTGTTAGTAAAAGCTTGTGGTCCCTATATAGGTCTTTGATCCTTATATGTATATATTTTTTTCTGTTTTAGTTTGTGATTATATTTACCAGAGGAATTTTCTATTACACTGAAAATTATCTTTGTTATTTAGGAAAGCTTGATTTTTTTTTTTTTTTTTGAGGGGACATTTTGATTCTATCCATTGGATTTCCTGAACTCCCTTATTTATCATTTAATTTAGTTATTCAATTAGTTTAGGTTTCCCAGATGGAAAATAATATCAAAGTAAAGTGATATTCTTTTGAGTGATTCTTTTGTTGTATGACCTTTAATGGGATATTCTCAAATTTTAACCAAAGGAATACTTACTGTTTTGAGAGAAAGGTTGTAATGTGACTCTTAAGATTTATTTAATTAAAAAAAATCAGAAGTCCATATTGAATTTGACAAAAACCTTTTTTAGCATATGTTAAGCATGTGTTAAGATCATTATGGGGGCTTTTCAGATGGCCTGGTAGTAAAGAATCCGCCTGCAATGCAAGACCCAGGTTTGATCCCTGGTTTCAGAAGATCCCCTGAAGTAGGAAATGGCAACCCACTTCAGTGTTCTTGCCTGGAAAATCCCATGCACAGAGTGTCTGGCAGCTCAGATGGTAGAGAATTCCCTGGTGGGTCAGATGGTAAAGAATCTGCCTGCAGTGCGGGAGACCTGGGTTCAGTCCCTGGGTCAGGAAAATCCCCTGGGGAAGGGAATGGCTACCCACTCCAGTATTCTTGCCTGGAGAGTTCCATGGACAGAGGAGCCTGGCAGGCTATAGTCCATGGGGTCGTAAAGAGTTGGACATGACTGTGCAACTTTCACTTCACTTTCTTTCAGAGGAGCCTAGTAGGCTACATCCATGGGTTGCAAAGAGTTAGATACCACTGAGTGACTGAACACACACACATCCAAGATCATTATATGGTTTCCAAAAGTTTGACCTGTTGAAGTGACATAATAATCAAATTTGTATCTTAAACTATTCTTGAAGAAATATGAGCTAAACTTCATGGAAAACTATTTCACTATGCTGCTGAAGTTGGTTCACTGATTTTGCAAAATGTAATGTTATTCAGTCTCTAAGTCCTGTCCGACTCTTTGTGACCCCATGGACTGCAGCATAGCAGGTTTCCCTGTCCTTCACCACCTCTCAGAGTTTGCTCAAACTCATGTCCATTGTGTTGATGGTGCCATCCAACCATCTCATCCTCTGTCGTCCCCCTTTCCTCCTGCCTTCGATCTTTCCCAGCATCAGGGTCTTTTCTAATGAGTGGGCTCTTCACACTAGATGGCCAAAATATTGGAGCTTCAGCATCAGTCCTTCCTATAAATATTCAGGAGTGATTTCCATTAGAATTGACTGGATTTGATCTCCTTGCAGTTCCAAGGGACTCTGAAGAGTCTTCTCCAACACTACAGTTCAAAAGTATCAGTTCTTCTGTCTTCTTCATGCTCAGCCTTCTTTATGGTCCAACTCTCATATCCTGACTCCTGAAAAAAAAAACAACAGTTTTGACTAGATGGACCTTTGTCAGCCAAGTAATGTCTCTGCTTTTAAAATACACTGTCTGGGTTTGTCATAGCTTTTCTTCCAAGGAGCAAGCGTCTTTTAATTTCACAGCTGCAGTCACCATCTGCAGTGATTTTGGAGCCCAAGAAAATAAAATTTGCCATGCAATGATGGGACTGGATGCCATGATCTTCTTTTTCTGAATGTTGAGTTTTAAGTCACTCTTCTCTTTCACTTTCACCAAGAGACTGTTTAGTTCCTCTTTGCTTTCTGCTGGTGGTGTCATCCGCATATCTGAGGTTATTGACATTTCTCCCCAGTCTTGATTCCAGTTTGTGCTTCATCCAGCCTGGCATTTCACATAATGTACTCTGCATAGAAGTTAAATAAGCAGGGAGACAATATGCAGTCTTGAACTACTCTTTTCCCAATTTGGAACCAGTTCATTGTTCCATGTCCTGTTCTAACTGTTGCATGCAAGACAAGAAGCAGGTTTCTCAGGAGACAGGAAAGGTGGTCTGGTATTCCCATCTCCTTAAATTAAAAAAGCTTTAGTATAGTCAGTGAAGCAGAAATAGATGTTTTATTTTGGAATCCCAAATTGCTTTTTGTAGGATCCAATGGTTGTTGACAGTTTCATCTCTGGTTTCTCTGCCATTTCTAAATCCAGCTTGTATATCTGGAAGTTTTTGGTTCACATGCTACTGAAGCCTGGCTTGATGAATTTTGAGCATTACCTTGCTAATCTGTGAAAGGAGCACAGCATTCTCTGACATGGCTTTTCTTTGGGATTGGAATGAAAGCTGACCATTTCCAGTTCTGTGGCCACTGCTGAGTTTTCCATGTTTGCTGACATATTGAGTGCACACTGGAATGGCGTCGTCTTTTAGGATTGGGCTCTGCCCCAGCCCAGTTACATTAATCCCTGGGCTTGGGCCTCAGTATAAGTACTTGCAAAAACTCCCCAATTCACATGTGCATAAAGCGAAAATTTGCCTTGCCCACAATTTCAGAATTTCCAGCTGCTGCCACATTCAGTCCATAGTGTGGGACTAGTGGTCCTGTGGATTGGATACTGTGCTTGTGAGTATTTGCCTTGGAGTAGGTTGTTTCGTCATTTGCCATGATGTTCCGTCTAATTCTCTTTTGTTATTGTTTAATTGCTAAGATATATCCAACTCTTCTGTGACTCCAAGAACTGTAACTCACCTGGCTCCTCTGTCCATGAGATTCCCCAGGCAAGAATACTGGAGTGGGTTGCCATTTCTTTCTCCAGGGGATCTTCCTGACCCAGGGATTGAATACTGCATGGGCAGGTGAATGAGCCACTAAGGAAGCCTTCTCTTCCTTTAGGGTGAGTGTTTTTTTCTTTTTTTTCCCTAGAGGACTCTCTTGTCTCTCATATTTTAAGTAAACCTTCTATAACAGTGTTTTCTTTTCACACTTAAATTATTGAGTTCATTTCACCATCTCCATGATGTAGGGTGATTTAAAGATGGATAGGAAAAAAGGAAAAGAAATGAGCATCTCCTTGTGCGGCTAGCACTGCATGCAGACTTGTTACACATGGTGTTCTCACTAAGGGAGGCAAGGCGCCTCTCTGAGGGTTCAGAGTTCTGCAGACAGCCCTGAGTTCAACTTCTTGTCTCATCAGTTCTGTGCTTCAATTTCCTGATTTGTAAAACGGATACTAGTTCCCATTCCCTGGGTAGCCTTGCATTTTAAGTGAGCTAATTATTCAAGTGCTTAGAAAAATATCTGACATATAAATGTGCTTAACAGATCTTCCGGGGTGGTGCTAGTGGTAAAGAACCCACCTGCCAATGCAGTAGACATAAGAGACACAGGTTCAGCCTCCCAGTGGGGAAGATCCCTGGAGGAGGAAATGGAAACCCACTCCAGTATCCTTTCCTGGAGAATTCCATGGACAGAGGAGCCTGGTGGGCTACAGTCCATAGGATTGCAAAGAGTCAGACACAACTGAAGTGACCTAGCACAGTGTGTGACAATTATAATAATTTTACCCTTAAAAGAACCAATTGAGATTTCTATTACTATCCCCGTTTTAGAGGAGGCAAAAAATGATTTAACAGCCTATGATGTTAAATCACTTGTTCCAGGTTACCCAGTTAACAACTGTCAAGTTTAGACCCATATGTGTCTTACTGTGAAGCTCATACCATTTGTTTTATACCATAGAGTCCCTGAACGAGATGAGGGTATTGAAACCATTAGTATTTTGAAGTGTGTGATTAGGAAGTTTTTAGTTTTTGTTTTATCTTAGAGACCATTGAGGATATTGACCTCTGGCAGAGGGACTGATAGTAAGTATTTCAAGAAAATTAGGCTTCATGTATAAAAGAGTCAGAGGAGGAAGGGGCTTTTGTAGGGCAGAGAATTGTCACTGTAAAGTATGATGGGTTTTGAATGAACAAAGTGATAGAGTTGAGGAATAGCACAGACAATGTGGCCTGGAGATGTCAACGAGTCCTCAGAATTGTGCCATTGGGAGCTGTGGATCCAAGAGCTACTTCCCCAAAGTATAGAGAGCTCTGCCATGTTACAGTTGGGAACAGAGATGCTGCCAAAGCCTCATCAAAAGGGAGAGGGTGAGATTTGGACTCTAGTTTTTGACCTATGAATTTTAAAACCATTTGTTGGCAGAAGAACAGAGCTAAGTGTCATCTATCCAGGAATCATAAAACTAAGCTGAATTGTCTGAAGGCAGTGCTAATTAATCAGAAAGCAGAAAGTCACATTAGATGCCTCACTCAGTTACCTACTTGAGGTCTCCAATAAGTATGCGGAATGTATCTCATATTAAAAGTAGATTCAGTTTGACAGCGCAGTTTGAATGGCAGCCTTGCTGTAATCTGGAAATATACACTTATAGCAGCTGTGACTTTTTTTTGATAGTGGTACTTAGCAGCATATGCTGTCTTTCAGGTTAGCTACATTTTTCCATCATAAGCTCTGTGCTGTGCAGCTTGGTTGTCATTCCTCATTTGAGTTTTCTTTTTAACATAAAGTACATCTTCTGTGCTCTTGTGACTTTATATGCATGAGATCTTTGGGCTATTCAGTACTGAAATACAACACATAAAAGGCAAAATATTTGCTTATAAGTCTAAACATATGGCTTCCAAAGGAACTGTTATTACTTATATAATTATCCACAATATGATTTTCTTCACATCTAAGCAGAAACCTTAAAAATAGCATGTAGTTTATTTCTTTTTGCAAAACTGAAAACATCATTTTGTCCTTTTTTTGGCATTTTGTTTTCAATTTAAGAACCATCACAATTCTCTGTGACTGATACTGTTTTAAAGATCGGTAGTGAGGGACCAGTAGGTTAGCTACTTCAGAAACTTTTCAGGTTCCTCTTTTATTTGACCTTAGGATTAAGTAGCTGTCTATTTGGATCCTGTATTTGGTTTTAAAATATTTTAAGTAGTTATCGGAACAAAGTGCATGTGTGCTCTGTCCCTAAGTCGTGTCTGACTCTTTGAGACCCCATGGACTGTAGCCCACTAGGTTCCTCTGTCCATGGAATTTTCCAGGCAAGAATACTGGAGTGGGTTGCCATTTCCTCCTCTGGGGGATCTTTGCAGCGACCTAGGGATTGAACCTGCGCCTCCTGCATTGGCAGGTGGATTCTTTACCACTGAGCCACCTGGGAAGCCCCTGGGAACAAAGTAGGAATTTTAAAAATTTCCGTTTTCCTTAGACTTAGAACGACTTGTTACATATTTCCGATATGGGTAACTCAATCCTCGTGTTATACCTTCACCCTCACTACTCAAGCATGCTAGAACATTAACTAGCAAATGAAGGTCATACCTCTAGATTTGGGCTTGCCAATATCACTGTATTCTGTGACTAATCTGCCAGGTGCTTGTCTCACTCAGCCAGGTCGGCAATATAGACTCTTGAAGGTGCCTGCTTTAAGCCATCCTTTATTAAGAGACAAGTTTGACGTTCATTATCGCATTTCCTTCTTTAATTTGTGATTGACAGCTGGCTACAGACTTTAATAAAAGCTGTATATAGTAAAAGCTATATATATTGGCTCAGAGGGTAAAGCGTCTGCCTGCAATGCGGGAGACCTGGGTTCGATCCCTGGGTTGGGAAGATCCTCTGGAGAAGGAAATGGCAACCCACTCCAGTACCCTTGCCCGGAAAATTGCATGGACTGGGGAGCCCAGTAGGCTACAGTCCATGGGGTCGCAAAGAGTCGGACACAACTGGGCGACTTCACTTTCATACATATATAAAGCTTTCTCTGCCCCCCAGTCTTTAGTTATTTTCTAGATTTGTGAGCAAAAAGCAATGTAAGCTTATGTCTCCCCAGTGAAATAAGAAAACAAAAGGCAACAGATTAGTTCCAGTAAGGGCATCAGAACACCAGAAGCTTTGCAGTACAGATTATTGGAGTTCTGTTAGGAAATGCTTCCTTCACCCCTTTTAACTATCATCACATGGATAGCCTGAAAATCTGGAAGTTTTTCCAATCAATAATAGCTTCCACCATCACATTTTCCTAAGGGTAGTTGGAGTTAGATGATTTGGAATGTCCATGACTAATTTACAGTTACTAAAATTATTTATGCACCACACTGTCTAGAGGTAAGGCAGAGGGAATAAGAAAAAGGCACAATGGATGTGCCAGCTGTGTAGAATTGAAGGTCTACACAATTGGTCTAACTTTATTGGTCTAACTGCACACTTTTGAATGTCTCTCTCAACTATCGACTTTTACTTTTACAAATAACCACACAGTAATTCCTCTCCAACTGGGAAGTTAAACTTTCCTGAAAAACACTGTGGTTGGCACAGCTATGGTCTCCAAGGAAAGAGAAGGTTAGGGTAACATAACATTTAAAAGCATAAACTCTAGAATCAAACAGACTTTCAAGTTTGGAATCCCAGCTGTATCATTTGTTGGCACGGGCAGTGTCTTAACTTCTGAGTCCCCAGTTTCCTTTCTATGAAATGGGGATAATACCTTTGTCACAAGAGTCTTGAAGATGAGAGCACTGTTTAGCGTGGAAACCTGGGAAACATTCAATACAGGAAGATGTCTTAACTATCTAAGAAAAAAGGTAAAATGACATCAAAGGCACGTTTAAAAACTCATTAAATCAAACTTCTAAAAGTTCTTCTTGAAAACAGTCTATGTTTGACAAGCATTGAAAACCCGCAGTGGCAGGTAGCCTTTTCCTGAATCTTTTCTTACATTGTCTAGGGGCTAATTACTATTTTTTTTTTTAATTAGGTAGTTAATACATGCCAGACATTTGTCTTTTGTACTTTATTTATATTAGTTCACTTCATTCTTATGTCAGTCCTGGGAAGTAGAGACTACTATTGTCTCCACTTTCCAGATAAGAAAGGGAGCTGTAGAGAGAAGAGGAGAGTTCCCTTTCCAATAGCAAGCAAATGGGGGAGCGGGGTTTTAACTTCAGCTCCATCAATAGGACCTGAGTTTACCTGTCACTCCCTATCGTGTTAGCTGGGATATATCATCTGCCGAAGAACCTTCTGCCACATCTCAGTGTTCTGAAAAGCCCTTTTAAAAGCTTTTGAAATAACCCTTTCTTGCTTGAGATTTATTGTCTTGCACTGGCACATACCCTTGCTAACACCTAAGAAAAGGTGTTAGCAGGATGGCTTTTCAGAATTACCTTGGTGTTAAAGGGCATGTTTTTTCTTAGCTGAATCTGTCTGTATATTGAAAGGGAAAGGAGTGAGCAATCTGCCTTATTTCCCTACCCCGTGGTCCAGTGACCATGGTCTATGGGACACGTAACAGAAATTACTGGGTTCGTTTGAGAAGAGTGAGCCAAATGATATGCTAGTTAAAATGATGACATACAAGAATACTCTGAAATCTTTATAAAATATTTCTAAATTACAGCTGGATGACAAAGGCTCTTTTGCATTTACGTGGCAGTGGTTCAGATCATTTCAAAAAAACCTTCATATTGTTGGTTTACCTTCATAAGAGATAGAGAAAATGAGCCCAGAAGACGAATACCTGGGATTAGCTCCACACACATCCGCTCTGTGGTTTTCCTTGGAAACATCAGCTAGCTGGAGTATGCCTTCTCAGCTGTAAGTTGGAGATAATAAGGGTTACCCTGTAGGTTCATTTGCATGAGAAAGTGGGTTTCCGTTTCAGGTAGCAGAGCACATTGTGGGCTCTCAGTTGATAGCTGTTGCTTCAACTGTGATAGCTTTTATTGTTATTTGATACCTTTCTTTACATAGAGGGCACTTTATATCTCTAGCAGAGTATTTGTGTTTAGTTTTAGAAATAGCCAAGACAGCTTTGTTTTAAATCGACATTGAAGTGGATGCTGTAGGAGGAGGGTGTGGGTACTGCTGATCTGTGGGTGCCTCACTGCTCTGCCCTCTGCCCTCTCTCACCCCACCAGGGAGCAGCTGGCAGTCACTTATCTAGGTGCTAATTGGATATTTAGATTCTTACATCTTCTGGGCGCTCTTCTGGGTACTGGCTCTCCATCCTTAGCTACCTGGGTTTATTATTTTTAACACAGGTCAGAAGTAAGCCGTGTAAGGTGACTAGAATTCTTTGACCACTGTAATCAGTTGTTGTCCGTAAGGAGGGAGAATTATATATACTGTTAGGCTTGAACTAAAAATCCTTGATTTAGAGAGATTGAGGTCCTACTTGATATAATTTTAATTTGAGCCCTGACTTTTTGCTGGAGTAAAATCTAACTGTGAGCCTTCTAAATCCTGATCTGGCCAGTGTACTGTTTGGAGCACGTGAACTCTGCTACATGCCAGATCATGTAGCCTTCAATTGGTATAATCCATCAGTGTCAGATGAGCCCCTCTGTTTGGATTAGATTCCTGAGACAGAGTCAGCGAGGGACTCTGTATGTCTCAGAAAGCCAGCACACTTGGCCAGCCATCTGCCCCGGGCTGAGTTGTGGCAGGAGGTGCAGCAGCCATGAAACCAGGTAGGAGGATGAAGTCTAGGCGGCAAGTGTTGCTTTTAGTTTAATAGACTCCAGATTGTGTCAATGGGGAAAATAAGGCCTAGATGGGGTGAAATTATTTCATGCATGCTGTTTAACCAGTGAGTGGCATGCCTATGCCTGCCCTGAATGTATCCAGTACATTGTCTTTTCTGGGACATGCTGTTTGGTTATTTCTCCTTCCTGGAATAGTCTTCCCGTTGATTTAAGTGATTTTTCCATTTAGATCTCTATTGTTAATCCTTCCTTCTGTCATCATTCTAAATAGTACTCTATCCTATCGTTTTTTATCTCTTGACCCCGCTTAATAATGCGGAGCAGCATCCTTTCACTGTGTTTTATACAAATCCATATATACAGCCAGCCCTCTGAATCCAGGAACATGGAGGGCTAACTGTACTCTTGCTGATATGTGCTCAGTCATGTCCAGCTCTTTGTGGCCCCATGGATTGTAGTCCTCTAGGCTCCCCTGTCCATGGAATTTTCCAGGCAAGAATACTGGAGTGGGTTGCCGTTTCCTACTCCAGAGGATCTTCACAACCCAGGATTAACCCCTTGTCTCTAGTGTCTCCTGCATTGGCAGGGGGATTCTCTACCACTGCGCCACCTAGGAAGCCTTGAGTGTACTACACCATTTACTATAAGGAACTTACCTTCTGCAGATCCTGGTATCTGGGGGTTCCTGGAACCAATCCTCCACAGATACTGAGAAGCGCTTTTTTTTTTTTTCTGCATCTTTCTGTTTCTCTATGTAAAATGTATGCTTCACAATGGTAGACTATTTTTTCTTTTTATAATTTTATTTCTAATGCCTAGAAAGTGCCTGGCACATGAAAGTTTTAGTTTAGTCGCTCAGTTGTGTCTGACTCTTTGCAACCCCATGGACTGTAGACTACCAGGCTCCTCCATCCATGGAATTTTCCAGGCAAGAATACTGGAGTGGGTTGCCATGTCCTTCTCTAGAGGATCTTCCCGACCCAGGGATCTAACCAGGGTCTCCCACATTGTAGGCAGACACTTTACTGTCTGAGCCACCAGGGTGCTAAATAAGTATTACTTAAAGTAATGAACAAATGTATTTGTTAATCAGAATGTATGTGCTTATGATTACCATGTTGGTTGCTGAGGATACAATTATAAATAGGATAGAGTTACTATAATCAAGATCTTATTGTCTAGTAGAAGAGAGTAAAAACCAAGAAATTGGTGTATTTTATGTTCTGATCGAAATATGAATACTTCATGGCAAATAGATGGGGAAACAATGGAAACAGTGATGGATTTTATTTTGGGGGCTCCAAAATCACTGCAGATGGTGACTGCAGCCATGAAATTAAAAGACACTTGCTCCTTGGAAGAAAAGTTATGACGAACCTAGACAGCATATTAAAAAGCAGAGATATTACTTTGCCAACAAAGGTCTGTCTAGTCAAAGCTATGGTTTTTCTAGTAGTCATGTATGGATGTGAGAGTTGGACTATAAAGAAAGCTGAGCGCCGAAGACTTGATGCTTTTGAACTGTGGTGTTGGAGAAGACTCTTGAGAGTCCCTTAGACTACAGGGAGATCCAACCATTCCATCCTGAAGGAAATCAGCCCTGAATATTCATTGGAGGGACTGATGCTGAAGCTGAAACTCCAGTGCTTTGGCTACGTGATGCAAAGAACTGACTCCTTGGAAAAGATTCTAATGCTGGGAAAGATTGAAGGCAGGAGGAGAAGGGGACGACAGAGGATGAGGTGGTTGGATGGCATCACTGACTCAATGGAAATGAGTTTGAATAAACTCCAGAGGTTGGTGTTAGACAGGGAGGTCTGGTGTGCTGCAGTCCATGGGGTCATAAAGAGTCGGACATGACTGAGGGAATGAACTGAACTGAGGAATATGAATAGGCTTCTGTAGGAACACCTAGGATAAGGTTTCCAGCCTTGGGAATCACAGAAGGTATCCTGGGAAATGTGTTATCTTAACTCAGCTATCATAGAAGCAGTTTGAATGAAGCAAAGTGTGGGAGGGGTCATGAGGGGGTACCCCAGGCAGAGGGAGCTCTGAATGGAAGCGTCTGAAGAAGCAGCAGAACTTGGAGCATTTTAGAAGTTACGTGCCTGCGTGAGTGGCTCTTAAAGTGTTCTGGCCAAATTCAATATATACATTTTTAGGTATACTGATGAAATAAATACATATTCATAATATTTGGCTACACTAAATCTCATTTCATATGAAGTAATATTTTGAAAACCTTGCTCTTCCTGCTTTAATAGTTATTATTTATGCTTTTAGTGTATATTTTAGTGTACTTTTAGTGTGTATTTTCCATGTCAGTATTGAATAGAACCCCTTTGGTGTTTTCAAACAGAGTTCTCCAGCGCTCATCGTAATTCCCTTGCTAGGGCCATTGTATATACCAGACACAGTGAATAAAAATGGATAAAACCCCTTTCCTCTCATGGATGGAGTTTACAGATTAGAGCTTGGTGATCAGGTGCTTTTTGCATATGGGTGTGGCACAGAGTGTTATCTCTGTCTATCTGCGTAACATTCAGAACCATTTTTGTCCCTCCCTCTTCTGACAGTTAATCATGCCTGTATTTCTAAATAATGTTGTTGTTGTCAATACTGGTGTATTGATGAGTTTGGGCCCTTATCTGCTGATTTCCTATCATCAAGGTGTAGGGTTTAGTGCTCGTACCCTTCCATATCCTAAGTTTCCCTTCCCTCTTTTCACTCTTCCCATCGAGTTGTGTGAAACTTTATTCTCAAATCACTATATATTATGTATATACCAATACTGTTCACCGGGAGTTACATAGTACAATTATATTTCCTTTTCTTTCTCCTGAAGCCAGGGGTGACTTGTTTGTTTCTTAGTTTTCACTTTACCAATTGCACATTTTCCCTCATGATCCGAAAGCCCCTCAACACTGTCCTCTACAAGGTTGGTCCATGTTCAGGAACATATCTTTCTGGAGACCTCCATCTTACTCACTGGCCTGGTTGTTCTGCCTACGAGCTAGGCAGACTCCTAGGTCTTTCCTCCTAGAACCTTCCTTTGCTGTTGTTGCAGTTATTCAGTTTGCCTCTTCTGAGTCATTTTTCCTGCAACCTAGATGTCCTGTCTTTTTCTCTGTCTTTCCTTTGTTAGATCAGGACATATTCTCTCATAGCATCATCAGATTAAAAAGAAGGTATGAGAGCAAAGTGCATTGTGAGGACAACCCTTAGCAACTCTGCCTTTTGAGTCGCAGTGCTCCAGTCTGGGCAGGGATGCTTTCTGTGGCTCACACATCTCTCATATCCTAAGTTTCCTCCCTCTTCCTAGTTGAAGCTTCTGTTTTCTATGACCTTGTCTGTCCCTTTCTCGGGACAGAATCTCCTTTTGATGAAGCATATCTTCTGAAAGCTTCCTGAGAGATGGTGGTACATGGGAGGAATATTTTTGAAATTCTTGAACACTGAAAAATGTCCTTTTTACTCACCCACTCAGTTGATAGGATGACTGGGTAAAGAATTTTAAATAATCAGTTTCCTGGACATTTTCTGAAGCCCTGGCTCAGTTATCGAAGTTGCTAGTGAAGCATCTGAAGCCATTCTAATTCCTCCTCTATTACAGTGATGTGTTTGTTTCATGTTTGTTTCACCTTTGTGCTGGGAACTCAGCCTTAATCTGGAAATTCACAAATTTCCTTCCTGGGAGATTTTCTTGAATTAAAAATTATCTGTTGGTTTGCTTTTCAGCTTTCCCTGCTCTTTGTCTGGATTTCCAATTAGCCTGGTTGCCTAGCTAGTCCTCCAGCTGTCACTTCTGTGTTCTGTATCTCTCTTTCTCTGCTTTCTCAGGGAGTTCTTGAATTTTTTTTCCCCCAGCCTCTCTGTGGAGTACTTCATCTCTGCTACCGTATTTTTCAAGAGCATTTTTTGCTGAATTTTTTTTTTTTTTTTTGATAGTGGAGTGCAGTTTATTACACCGGCGGGCCCAAGGCAGAGTCTCCTCTTAGCCAAGGGCCCCGACCAGCATTTGTGAAAATCTTTTATACCCCATGTGTCCAAACCCACTACCCCAATTCCCTTGAGACTTACATAAACAAAGGAAGGGTAAATACAACTACAATAACCCCATCATTCACGTGTTATGTGTTCAAACAGTCAATAATCAATAAGCCCGCAGTTACATTCCAAATAGTTAATAACTGATAAGCCTGTGCTTACATTCTGATAGATAGTGTCCGGAGGCAGGGGTGATTAGTGTCTGTTCTTCAAGATTCCCCTGCCCAGAGGGGGGTCTTATCCTTCCATTGTCATTCCCACAGGCGCTAAGCACAGAGTTCAGAGTCCACTGGAGAGGTGGCCACGCACGATCAGCACAGACAGGCCTGAGATGGAGTCCAGGCCCTATGAATTCCTTCTTCATTCCCCGCTCTTGATGCTCTTAGTTTTCATAACGAGCATCATTTATTGAGATATATTGTACCTTAGCCCTCCTGCCACCCACATGAGAGAATGCTATCAACCTCTGGGTTACAAAATTCACAAGGCATTGTAGGAAGCAGGGTCCACAAAGCAGTATGATCAAGATTACTATAACAACAGTTCATTAGACATGGCTTTCACTTGATTTTGCATATCCTCCAAGGCAGCAGATACATCTTCAGACAGGTCAGGGATGTACACACCATTCGCCAAAGTCCCTCCTTGGGCTGCTGTGAGTATGTCTAATGCCATCCTATTTTGAATTACTGCCTTCCTCATCTGAATCTGTTCTTCGTTCAAAGCTTGAATGGCTTTTGTACTGTCTAAGAGGGCCTGTTTAGTGAAATTAGTTAAGGCCTCTACCTTAACCATGATATCCGTTGCCCCTACAGAGGGTATAAACAAGGCAGCAAGATAGTCATACCATTGGAACACAGATCGTGTCCATCTTGGATGCAGATAAGGCAGGTTTACTGGAGGCTGGTGTAGGCTAGGCTTAATTCTGCCATGGGCGAAAGCAAATCCTAATGTGCAACGCCCCACCCAGCCAACTGGTAACCATGGCCATAAGTTAAGCCCACAGAGCCACTGGGTCCCATTGGGGGCTACCCAGCGGATTCCAGGATTATATTTCCAGTCGGAACCGGGCCACTGAGCAGACTGATTGGGGTGATAGGTAACTTCCAAGATTTGTTTACTTTGTTCAGGGGACAAATAACAATTCTTTTGGGTCTAGGGGATGGTCTCCAAATCTAACTTTCTGTTCTTTTTGTTCCCAGCAAATAGTAGCAGGGGCAATCAACTGTCCTTTCTCAGGAGTCATCCAGAAATATTCATCCCAGACCTGGTAGTATTGCTCAAGGCACCGGGAGGCCTGTCCCCCTTTTGTAAGGGAGCCCTTTTCCTCTTTAATTCTCATATATGAGGTATAAGCCTTTGTTATCTCCGTAAGGCTGGTGTTCATGTTAAATGTAACCCTATGTCCCTGGCCCATTGATGGCTTCTTCTAACACCAGAGGGCAAAGAAAGGTTATGGTTGGTGAGAGAGAGGAAAGTTCCTTTCTGTTGTTAAAGTCCCCATAACGGAGTAACGATACCCACCAGGGGAGTCTGTCTATTACTGACAGGGGCATAGCCCCACATACCCAAGTTCAAAATTGCATTGGTGAGGCCGAGCAGCAGGAGTCGTTTACCCAGCTCCATCCTGTAGAGGGCTCGTCTGGGACCTAGTTTTCTTCTTCCTCCTCAGAATGATCTTGGTTTCCCGTGGGTCGGTGGGGTCCTTCTGGGTGGTCCACTCGGCGTCCTCCGGGTCAGCGTGGTATGTCTTCTTTGCTCTGGTGTGATGGATCAAGGGACAATACCTGCAACTTTAACTGCAGTAGGGGTAGTTAGAATAACATAAGGGCCCTTTCACCAAAGGGCTAGCAAATCATGTTTCCAATCTTTGACGCATACTTGGTCACCAAGTGTAAACTCATGAATCTGTTCCCCAAGGGGGAACGGCACCCTTTCTTGTACAAACTTAGTTACCCGATTTTATTACCTTACCCAGTTCCATCTGCTGTAAAATCCTATCCCCCCTTACCTGAGGCAAATTTGTTGACACCTGTTTTCTTATGGGAGAAGGCCTCCCATACACAATTTCGTGTAGAGAATAGCCTTGGGACTGTGGGGTCATCCTGAGTCTGAGCAGAGCCATTGGGAGCAAGTCCACTCAGGAGCAGTCAGTCTCTCTGATCCACTTGGAGAGTCTCTTTAAGTGTCCGGTTGGTTCATTCCACCATCTCAGAACTCTGGGCCTCCTCTTTGTAGATCTGTGCCTTCTTCTTCGACACCCAGTAACCTGCTTCCATCAACAGCTGGAGCAGTGCATTTTTCCCTTTCCAGCATTTTTCCTTGGTCTCAGGCAGCCAGCAGCAGGTCATCCTCCTATTGTAGGAGCTGACATCCATACTCTTCCGGATGGAATGAGTCCAGATCAGAAGCCAAGGCTTCCCCAAAGATGGCTGGGAAGTTTTTAAACCCTTGTGGGGGAGTCCAGATGAGCTGTTGTTTGGTGCTCCCCACTGGATCTTCCCATTCAAAGGCAAAGATGGGCTGTGACGCTGGGGCGAGGCATATGCAGAAGGCATCCTTGAGATCTAGGCAAGTGTAACCTTTAGTCCTCGGTGGGAGGAGGCTAAGTAAGGTATAGGGGTTTGGAACAGTGGCGTGTAAAGTCACAGTAGCCTGGTTGACTAGCCTGAGATCTTGTACAGGCCTATAGTCCTGTCCTCCTTCCCTTTTGACTGGCAGGATTGGCGTATTCCAAGCCGACTGGCACTCTACTAGAATGCCTGCTTGTTTCAATCTATTGATGTAGGGCAATATGCCGGCTCAGGCCTCCATCCATAGCAGGTACTGGCGCCCTCTAACCGGGATGGTGCCTGGTTTGAGTTCCATTATAACTGGGGATTGATGTTTAGCCAGCCTGGGGGGAGGGGGGGTTGTCTTCCACCCAGACCTCAGGGAATAATTGAGTTAGCTCCCTCATGCTCTTCTAGCCCACCCGGTTCTGCCTTCAGAGGCTCATGCAACCTCCACTCATCTTGGGTTGGTATTGAGAGAGAGGGCAAATAAGTCATAGAGTCTGTCCAGAAGGTTGGCCTCTCTCAGGGGAGAAAGTCACTTGTGCTCCTAGTTTGGAGAGCAAGTCTCTTCCCAACTGGGGTACTAGGCACTCAGGAATGTAGAGGAATTCATGAATCACTTGGTGCCCCCCCCCCCGCCCCCCCCCGCATCTGACATTTTCTGGGCTGGCAAAACGATTTAGTCATCTCTTCTCCCGATACCCCAGTTATAGCGGTAGTCTTTGTGGACAGAGGTGCCACAGGTTTTGTTACTACCGACAGTTCTGCTCCTGTATCCACCATGAAGTCAATGTTTTGGTCCCCCACTTTTACGGTTACTATGGGCTCTCAGGGACCTGATATCTCTGAGCCCTGGCAGCCGTAGTTAATTTCCAGGTCAGCAAGCCCCACAACTGCAGGAGCTTCCTCTTCCTTCCATGCCTTAGGGCATTCATTCTTCCAGTGGCCAAAAGCTCGGCGCCAGGCACACTGGTTTGGCTGTAACGGGCCCAGGGCCTCCCTTGGGACCGGCTGAAGGACTGTCCTGTCCCCGGGGCAGATGAGGTTTTCTGGAGGGCCCGAGATAGACTTCCCAGAGCAGCAGCTAGCACTGTAAGTCTCTTGTCTGTTCTCTTTTATTCCCTCCAGCTCTCTGGCAGAGCGCGGTCTCTGCTTAATTCCAACATCTCCCTCCCCCTCTTGTCAGTACTCACCGGGAGAGGCGGGTATAGCTTGGGCGGTTCGGTTGGAG
Organism: Dama dama; assembly: GCF_033118175.1. NCBI lineage: Eukaryota > Metazoa > Chordata > Mammalia > Artiodactyla > Cervidae > Dama > Dama dama. Next base: position 83,084,536 of record NC_083698.1, on the reverse strand, counting down.
CCGGATTCTGGAAGTGTTGGCCAGAGGCTTCTGTCACTGGGATCGGAGCCTGCCCAAACGGCGGCTCTACGAACTCCGGGAAAGCTGGCTGTTGCAGAAACTTCACCTGGCTCTGGATTAAGGCGGCCTCCGGTCCTGGTGAAGCACTGGGAGGCAGGCGTGTCATTATCCAGTATGCGGGAGGGGTCAGGTCATCCCCGTCCAAATCCTGTAGAATTTCCTTTTTTATCATCAGTCAATTTTTGTGCCATTAATATTTTTCCCTTTCCCTTCTGGATACAGAAACTTGTCCAAGTAGGAGGGTCTCGAGCTAACCCTAGCCATGAGTCAATAGATGGATATTGATCCAGGTGTCCTGGCTCTCCTGTGACTTTAAGTTCACGGTGTTCTCTGGTGTCCATCCTGCTCCCATAGGGGTCCATTCGACCTCACAGAGTATGTGGAGGCAGTTAGGCTTCATCTTCACCCCATAGTCTCCTCCTAATCCCTTCTTTAAATTTTTAATCATGCACTCCAATACAGTTGCCTTAGATTCACTTTCCCCCATCTTGCTTACCTTCTCGGACCTTCTTCTACTTTTCCTTTTCGTTCTGTCTACGAAGTTCTCAGTACCCTATGTACTTCTGATATTTCCACTCAGTGACACTTAAATTGCCATTCTGCCTCCTTCCTAATTGGGGCGAGAAGAGCCTTACCTGCCAGACCCCAGAGGGAGAAGGGGGATCGGCGTGTCTTCACCTGCCAGTCAGCATAGCTGAACCAGAACATCACATGGTCCAAGACTGTTTCTCCCTTAAAGTCCATTCTGCCTTGGTGGGCTTGATCAGAAACACAGATGGGTTAAATATCCCATGTCCCAGGCCATCTCCGGAAAAGCCAATTCATACTCACTTCTGTATCCCCCTCCTTCTAGCCTAACAATTCTGAGGGGGTCAAGAATTTCACAGCAGACAGGACACCTCCTGGGGGAGGGCAGAATACGAGCATACAAGGACCAGTTTCCTATCCTAAAAATCCCCTGGCGATCGCTTGGTAATAATTTTCCCCGAGACGGCGTGGAAACACCTCCTAAATGACCTTCACAAATTTTCTTCCTAAACCTTAGCATGCTCGCCGACCTGTGTACCAAGCAATCGCTGCCTGCCTCTTCCAGGCTCCTGTGGGTCCCCACTCCTTCTAGTCCCTCCCAGGGGGGTGATCAGACCCCCTCTTCCACCCTGCCAGGTGGGCTCCTCCTCACCTGAGCGCTCAGTTCCCCTGCTGCCGTCCACTACCTGCTGACGTGAAAGGTCCGGGCGTTGAGAAGCAGAATCCTTCCAAAGGGCGAGGCGCCTTCCCCCCTCTAGGAGATTCAAGCCACAAAGCCTCGGGGTGGCCTCAAATGAGACCTGTCTCCTCAAAGTGAGGAGTTTCCCGGCCCATGCACCAAATGTTATAGCCACGCTTTCCGGGAAACAAACTCACTCAGAAGGACAATGCAGATAGTGGAGTGCAGTTTATTACACCGGCGGGCCCAAGGCAGAGTCTCCTCTTAGCCAAGGGCCTGAATTTTTTTTTATAGCTTTATGTTCTTTCATGTTGCATCTTTTGTTTTTCAGATAGTATTAGGGATAGATTTGTTGTCTTTCTCCATAGTCTCTTTCTTCCAAATTGCCTTTTTCTGTTTGTTTTTATTTTATTTTATGTTAGAGACCCTTCTCACCTCTCTGGGAATCCTTCGTTGAGTATATGTAATTATATCTTATCCAAATATCTATGTATTTACAGGTACAACTGAGAATGATGACTTGTTTGCTTAATAATACATTTATATATACTGCTGATTGATTAATTATACAAGTTCATAATTACACAGCATATATATATATACACCTGTGAAAGTGAAAGGTGTTAGTTGCTCAGTGGTGTCCAACTCTTTGCCACTCCAGGGACTGAAGCCCACCAGGCTCCCTGTCCATGGAATTTTCCAGGTAAGAATATTGGTATGGCTTTCCATTCCTTTCTCCAGGGGATCTTCCCAAATATACCTGTAGATACTTAAATACACAATATGCGTATACATACTGATTTTATTATGTTCTCTCTATGAAGTTATTCACTGTACATATCTACCTATATTCATACATTTGCCAATGTATACATATTTACACACAAATCAGTCTTGTGACAGAAATTCTGAATTAGTTGGAGAAAGATTCATATGTGTTATCTTCTCTTTTATAAGCTCACTTTAGGCATTAATCCAGTTTAGATTTTGATTTTTTCATTTGCTAGTAGCCTTAAATGTTGGCCATATAATTTGAATATAATTAGGCAAAATAATACTAATACCAAATTACAAAGATAAGTAGCTTTCTTCAGAAATGATGACAATTGGATTAATAGCAAAGGTCTAGGCAGGAAGGAATTCTGCATTTCTACAGTCTCATTTCTGAATAATCAGTTATCCATTAAAATCATTAAAGTCCTCTAAATTGGTGTAATGGCTGTGTACTCTAATGAAATTAAGCTCTTCTGCAGAATCTAGGAGTTCCAAAAGCCCTTTTGCAGTGAAACCCCAACTTTCTAAGATTTCCTTTTTCAGGCAATCTCCCTAAGCCAGTGCTTGAACCCATGTCTTTTGCATCTCTTACCTTGGCAGGTGGATTCTTTACCACTGAGCCACTTGGGAAACCTTTTACTCAGTAAGAACCCTAACTTATTATGTCACTAGATCTTCATTTTCAGATAGTAATCAAACCTAAATGAGACAAGCTCCACCTTGGTTTTGGCAGTGCCTTGGAAGACTATATAGACTGTGATAATCCATAAGGTGAAAAAATAGTGAATTTTTTGTCTTCATGGAAATATGGTTTCCTCCTCTAAAACTATCTGAATTCCTTAGCCTGTTATTTTTCTTTTAAAATCTCCTGGATTTTCCCCCCTGAAATAGGGAAGTTCTTAGAAACTATCATTAGTTTGTTAAAAGAAAATCTTTTCTTTCCAACAAAAGCACTCTTTAAATGTGTTAACTTTAGTGCCTTTTTATTTTTCTAGCCATCCCACTGTCCCAACTCTGTTGATAAAGATTGGTTTAAGAAACACTGATGGTTTGTAGCTATCACTTTTTTTTTAATCCTAAAGACTTTCATGGTATAAAAAAGAAATAATTGAACTCCTTTCTCACTCTGAAGGATGGCTTAGCATCAGCTCTGAAGATTGCTTAGCAAAAGGTCAGTAAACATGCAAATCCTACCTTCTGTTGAATTTAAGAAGCTTTTGCCCCATGTCCTTGCATGTCTGATTTCATATACTATTTTAAGAGCCAGCTTAAAACTCAACATTCATAAAACTAAGATCATGGCATCCGGTCCCATCACTTCATGACAAACAGAAGGGAAAAAAGTAGAAACGGTGACAGATTTTATTTTCTTGAGCTCCAAAATTATTGCAGACAGCGACTGTAGCCATGAAATTAAGATGCTCCTTGGAAGGAAAGCTCTGACAAACCTAGACAGCATATTAAAGAGCAGAGACCTCACTTTGATGACAAAGGTTCCATACAGTCACAGCTATGGTTTTTTCCAGTAGTAATGTACGGATGTGAGAGATGGACCATAAAGAAAACTGAGCACTGAAGAATTGATGCTTTTGAACTATGTTGTTAGAAACTCTTGAGAGTCACTTGGACTGCAAGGAGATCAAACCAGTCAATCCTAAAGGAAATCAATCCTGAATATTCATTGGAAGGACTAATGCTGAAGCTGAAGCTCTAATATGTTGGCCACCTGATGCAAAGAATTGATTCATTTGAAAAGACCCTGATGCTGGGAAGATTGAGGGCAGGAGGAGAGGGGGGTGACAGAGGATGAGATGATAGGATAGCATCATTAACTCAGTGGACATGAATATGAGCAAACTCTGGGAAATGGTTAATGACAGGGGAACCTGGTGTGTAGCAGTGCATGGGTTGCAAAGAGTAGAACATGACTTAATGACTGAACAACAACAAAAGAGATGATTTGATGTGATGTGCCTTTTTAAAAGGGCTTCCCAGGTGGTGCTGGTGGTGAAGAATTCACGTGCCAGTGCATGAGACATGAGAGACGTGGATTCAGTCCCTGGGTTGGTAAGATCCCCTGGAGGAGGAAATAACAGCATATTTTGAGTAGAAAATCCTTTTAAGAGACATAGGTACTAAAATTCATATCGTTGGTACTCAAATCAGGCTGTTGTTTTCACCACTTGGGATACATCACAAAAATATTATTTTACAGTCCTTGTGTTTTACTCCAGATTTACTGTCTCATCTCTGTGGTCATTGAAATACGTATGAAAATATTTACAAGTCTTAATGTGAATGCTCAGAAAGCACTTCTTAATTATATTTTACTTCATTGTCTAAAAAGTTTGCTTTATTTGCAACCTGACCCTTTTCTTCTAAGGTTGGTTACCTAACTCCAAAATGAGTGAGAAATTCATTTTATTTGAGAGGCGACACACCCTATAAATGGAGGAAGAAACAGCAACCCACTCCAGTATTCTTGCCTGGAGAATCCAATGGACAGAAGAGTCAGGCAGGGTACAGTCCATGGGGTTGCAAAGAATCGAACATGACTTAGCAATCAAACCACCACACACTACAAAAATGAATAAGCCCTGGCCTTTTTCGACCAAAAGCAACTCCTAATTTCATGGACTTATGGTGCTTTTACAAGTACCTAAAACTGAGATTATAATCCAAGTGTATAAACATTACAAGGAAGTTATTAACAAAGTATAAAGGGAAGCAGGTTTATCTTCTTTGGGTTCCATTTGCTTTTAAGAACAGATTTTATACTTCTCCATTGGGAAAATAAGTGTCATGTTGTCAGGTGATTTTTTTTTTTTTAACTTTAGCATTTTAAGTAGGAAAAGCAATCATATTGGGAAATCATGACTATACTTGTACCTCACACTTCTGTCAGTCTTTTTCTCTCTGAACTATGTCAATATACTCAGGAAGATGGGCAGGCTATTAGATTCTGGCCTAGATAACCTTTTATAAAATCTTTGAAAATGGATTTCTATTCTGTGTCAACAGTATGATGTGAGTAATAGCTACCTGTGGAGTTTTCTTTTTTACTTCAATTATACTTTATTTCTCCTAATCTGCAAGTACTTCATGGGGTTTTCCAGGTGGCAGTAGTGGTGGAGGACCCACCTGCCAATGCAGGAGACATAACAGAGTTGGCTTTGATTCCTGGGACAGGAAGATCCCCTGGAGGAGGGCGTGGCAACCCGCTCCAGTATTCTTGCCTTCAGACTCCCATGGACAGTGAAGCCTGGCAGGCTACGGTCCTTAGGGTCACAGAGAGTCAGACACGGCTGAAGCCACTTAGCACATACACATCCAAGTACTTAGTAGTTGTTAGTTACTTTTAAAACATGCAACTAGAGATTGAATGTCAAAAAAAGAGTGTTATATAAGAGAACTGTTGAATCCTTTGAAATTTCAGCCGATTTCTCAGGGCATGTATGCCTGGATTATCTAGAATTATAAATTACTACAAACCATCTAGACCAGGAACTGGAATTCTGAATTTGGCTAAGTGAGCCTCAACCAGGGCATTAGTATCCCCTTCCTGTGTTTCCACAGAGAGCACTTTGAAAAATAATTGTTTAACTCATGTTAACAGAAGCTGAACAACAGGGTTTCAAAACATTGCCCCTTGGCCGTGTTTCAGAGCTTTCCCACTAGTGTGCTGAAACACGCTAAAACAGGACATTTATAATACACACATACATATAAATATTGGAGAAGGAAATAGCAACCCACTCCAGTATACTTGCCGGAAAATCCCACAGACAGTGTAGCCTGGTGGGCTACAGTTCATGGGGCTGGAAAGGGTTGGACACGACTAAGAAACGAAGCACACATAGGAATATATGGAAAGAGGAAGAAAGGGGGCAGGGGGAGCCAGGCTTTGTAGCACAATTCCAGGAAGTACTACTCACATTTATTCTACACAAAGGGTATTCCCTGGAGGTCTGCAGGCTGACAGGACTGTGGATACTGCACTGTGAGGCACCAACTGGAGGGGATTGGGATTCCTGAATGGGGTTTGAGTAAAGAACCCATGACTTGATCATATATCATTCTGATACGAGATTATACTCAAGCATTTGGAAACTCAATTATATATTAAAGGTATAAGTATTTAAAAACAGAATCTTTTATTAACAAATGTATGTGTTTCTTTTGTAATACACATAAACTTCCTTATAGCAAGAATTTCAAAATTATTCCTTAAGCATACTTGGAGAAGGAAATGGCAACCCACTCCAGTATCCTTGCCTGGAAAATTCCGTGGATGGAGAAGCCTGGCATGCTACAGTCCATAGGGTCGCAAAGATTCAGACACAACTGAGCAACTTCACTTTTCTAAGTATACTTAGATGCTGTTTTGCAGTGTTCCGATACAAATGATATCAGTTGAACAGGGCTTCGTTCAGTTCAGTCACTCAGTCGCGTCCAACTCTTTGTGACCCCATGAACTGCAGCACGCCAGGCCTCCCTGTCCATCACCAGCTCCTGGAGTTTACCCAGACTCATGTCCATTGAGTCGGTGATGCCATCCAACCATCTTGTCCTCTGTTGTCCCCTTCTCCTGCCCTCAATCTTTCCCAGCATCAGGGTCTTTTCAAATGAGACAGCTCTTCACATCAGGTGGCCACAGTATTTAGGAAATTCAGCTTCAGCATCAGTCCTTCCAATGAACATTCAGGACTGATTTCTTTTAGGATGGACTGGTTGGATCTCCTTGCAGTCCAAGGGACTCTCACGAGTTTTCTCCAACACCACAGTTCAAAAGCATCAATTCTTCGGTGCTCAGCTTTATTTTAGTCCAACTCTCACATCCATACATGACTACTGGAAAAACCATAGCCTTAACTAGATGGACCTTTGTTGGCAAAGTAATAGGGACTTGTTTAAAACTCACTTTCTGACTTTGATTTTTTATTTTTAAACCATCAACCTTGTCAGTATGCATTGAGGTATTTTTATGGACTCTTTTCAGTTAGTTCATTCTGGTTCTGTAGTGTCCACTAAGTTAGCCATTTTTAAAATCCATTCATATCCAGAAACAAATCTGCAAAATGAAAATAAAGCATTAACAATTTTCTTAAAGAGAAGAATACTTTTAGCTTAAAACTCTTGACTAAACTTTTTTGTACCATTAGTACACTATGGTAGGAAACAATAAATGATGCACTGATCCTATTTCTTCACATAAAAGCTGAAAACAGATGGGACAGTGCAGCTTGGATTATATTATATCCACTTTTGCTAACATAGTTTCGTGTAGAATCCAGGCGAACTTCTATAGGAAACCTTCTTTGGAAGAAAACGATGTGTTAATTGAAATGATTTCAGAATAAACTCTTGGTGTCAAAGCCTTTGCATATTCCTGTCAGTGTAGAACATAAACATAGGCCTTGTTTGTGTAATGTCTTATTGATTTCATGGTTTTCTTCTACCGCACAGAATATTTTATACCCAGTATTTTGGATATTTCTCTACAAAGCAAGTAGTGTTATTCCAAGCATTACTTCTCAGTGATTTGATTTTTTAATAAAATATTTTTAGTAACTGGTTATTCATTAATATGTAATGGGAGTTCTTTTGATAAAATAATTTGAATATGTCTCTGTCACCTGACATCTTTGTTTCTACTAAGAATTTTGACAACTGACACCTTTCCATTACCCATTGCTTCACTCATCCCTTATACAATACAGTGTCCATACAATACCATATTCATGACATGGTATTCATCATACATGTAAGCTGATGAAATATGTTTTGGTGAGAGATTTGGTTTTAGCTCTTACTTGCATGACCTTGAGTCCATGAGTTCAGTGTGATAGTCCTGTAATCTAGCTTATGAAACTGTTGCTAAACTATTAAAATTCATAGATTTTTAGTATTTAAGATGGATGTATTATGGGAAGGTATCAGCATGATTTGCTTGGTATTTTTGCTTAACTTGATAATGTTTACATGAAGTGAGACATTTTGTTTGCAGAAAATTGTTAGAGTATACAAATCTAGATTTTGTATTGTCCTCATCATATTGCCTAATTAGTGGCAAAACTATTTGTGACTATCATCATCCTTTTCCTATTTGGAACCAATCTGTTGTTCCATGTCCAGTTCTAACTGTTGCTTCCTGACCTGCATACAGGTTTCTCAAGAGGCAAGTCAGGTGGTCTGGAATGCCCATCTCTTTCAGAACTTTTCACAGTTTATTGTGATCCACACAGTCAGAGGCTTTGGCATAATCAGTAAAGCAGAAATAGATATTTTTCTGGAACTCTTGCTTTTTCAATGATCCAGCAGATGTTGGCAATTTGATCTCTGGTTCCTCTGCCTTTTCTAAAACCAGCTTGAACATCTGGAAATTCGTGGTTCATGTATTGCTGAAGTCTGGCTTGGAGAATTTTGAGCATTACTTTACTAGCGTATGAGATGAGTGCGGTAGTTTGAGCATTCTTTGGCATTGCCTTTCTTTGGGTTTGGAATGAAAACTGCTGTCTTCAACCATAACTGTATTCGAACATTTCATTCAAAGTATTAGGTTATTTTACAAAGTATTGGAAAATAAGGATTCCTCCCCGCCCCCCAAAAATATCTCTGTTGTTTGAGGGTAGGCATTTCTTTCTTGTCTTCCCTATCACTGTTGCAGTACTTGGTATATAGAAGGTTCTCAATTTGTTGAATTGCTCATTTGCTGAGTATATGAAGAAATGTTAAAAAGTTGAGACAATTAATGCTCTACAGTTTAGAGTTTCCTGTTTGCATGCATTTAGAAAATTGTAGGGTGATGCAGTAATAGAGAAGCAAGCATTATTTAAGGCTTTAGGCCCCACTGAGTCCAAAAGTCTTTTCTTCACATCTGTGTCTCTTTTGCTGCCCTTCATGTAGAATCATTGGTACTATCTTTCTAAATTCCATATTTATGCATTAATGTACAGTATTTGTCTTTCTCTTTCTGACTTACTTCACTCTGTGTAATAGACTCCAGATTCATCTACCTCATTAGAACTGACTCAGATGGGTTCCTTTCCTTTTTATAGCTGAGTAGTGTTCCATCGTGTATATGTACCACAACTTCCTTATCCATTTGTCTGTCAATGGACATCTATGTTGCTTCCATGTCCTAGCTATTGTAAATAGTGTTGCAGTGAACATTGGGATACATGTGTCTCTTTCAATTCTGGTTTCCTCAGGTGGGATTGCTGGGTCATATGGCACTTCTATTCCCAGGTTTTAAGGAATCGCTACACTGTTCTTCATAGTGGCTGTATCAGTTTGCATTCCCACCAACAGGGTAAGAGGGTTCCCTTTGTTCCACACCCTTTGCAGCATTTAAGCTGCTTTTGTGTTGTAAAGGACTGATGGGTTTACATACTAACATACTGCAGGAATATTTACAAGAGAGGGGTCCTGCAAACAGTATATACTCCAAAGCATTTGCCTGCCAAAATGTCTGCATTCTATAGTGACAAAGAATAGGGCGTGTGATTAACATTTGGAAGATGTGATGAACCACAAAACGGTCTCATGGAAGCTTTTAAATTGTTTAAAATTTACCCACTGATTTTTCACTTTGATAACCTCATTCCTTGAGATATTCTAATTATTTTGATGCTAAATTATATTTGTGATTGTTAATATTGTTGACATACTGATCTCTTATATTGATGTTATATTTATTCACCTCCCCTTGTAGCTAAATTTCATTGTGATATTCAGATACATTTCAGGAACTTGTCATACTCAGGACTTCAGAAAGTTCTTCTGGAAAGTGTGGAATGTGCTCTTTGCTACAAAAACTAATTTGGGTGGTTCTATAACTTAGCAATGTAAATAGATACAGGATCAGTGGTATTTGTTAACAGGATTTTCATGAGAGAAATTAACTGAAAAGAAACTAACCCTAGAATAATGTCTTCAGTATGAAAATAAAAATTCAGATCCACTGTAGCACAAAATATTTAAGTTTTCTGTTCTATATATGCACATCCGAGAATATCTTTTAGTTTTTGGCATCTTGAATTCCTTTTGAGTTTTCTTGGACATCTGTTTTGTGATTTTAAGTTTTCTCCTGTAAAATGGAACTGGTAGTATTTCTAAATATTAATGAAGTGAATAAGGACTCTTGTTTTCAAGCTGGCTTGGCTGTATGTCTCCCAGTAGGTGGGCAGCAGATGGAGTGGAACCAAAGGCCACTGTAGCAGGTGACAGGGTTTCAGGACCAAAATGCATATGCCGTGACCAGAATGACACAGCATTTCACTGTTTACAAGTCTTTGTCTATGCGTGTTTAGTATAATTTTAGATTTTCTCTTTAAACCAATGTGTTGTGTGGTGATACATGGGACATCTGGTCACCTGTGAGCAGCACTGTGCAGTAATCCGGCTCCACCCCTGTGGTTTTTGTTGTATTTGGAGGTTCGTTCTGTTTGTGTAGCCAGAGCCTTTCCATGTTTGTTCAAATTGCTTTAATTTCTCAACATTATAGCCAGTTTTCTATTTTTTTTTTTTTAAGCTTATAGGTTTAGTGTAAACTCACCAGTTTCTGTAAGATCCAGACAAGTTAAAGGTTAGGTTGTCCTAAATGAGAAGTTTGCTTCAGATGTCATCATCTCTAAGTTTTTCTGGCAGCAGGATGTAACACCTAAGGAGCGCTTATATCTTAAAATACAATTTATCATCACACTAACCAGAGGATGAATCTACTCTTTTTTTTTGGTCATGGGTAAAAGCCTAATTTAAAAATTGATTTCAGTCCTGTCCTGTGTATCATGTGTATCTATCATTCCAGCTTAGGTGGGTCAAAAATTAAAACTCTGAAGTTTGTAGCCAAGTATTATGCCATGGGCATCTAAATCAATTCACTGATACCTTCCTACCATTTTATTTAGTTGAGTAGATTTGTTTAACTAATGAATACCAGGTTCAGCAAATCCCTAACCTAGCTGCACATCAGCCCCTTCAGAGCTTAAAAACTGAATAGCTCTCCAGGAGGTCCCTCTATTCAGAATTCAGAAATAGTCGGTGTAGGTTAGGTGTTCAGTATGTACATTTTTGAAAAAGCTTCTCAAAGTTTGTGATTAGCCAGATCTGGGAAGCTTGTTGGTTTTTTATTATAGAAAAATGACCAGACTTGCCTCTCTGTGGCATCTCATCTGTTTGCCTGGATTTGGTCTTGCCCAGCAGGTTGAGCTCTGCTGTGGAAATTTCCTCTGAGCTTCCTTTTCAGGCAGCACTGAAAAGATTAAGAAGTTGGACGTGACTGGGACTGTGATACATTATCAATCCAAAGAGGCAAAGATAACTAGACAGAAACAGACAACCTGATGACTGACAGAAAGATGTTATCAAAGACTTATAGTTAAGATCAAAATCTATGCTGCAAATGAAATATAGGATGATTAGTTACATTTTAATTTTAGGTAAATACTGGATAATTTTTAGTTGCAAGTATGTTCCAAATATTTCATGATATACTTATAGTAAAAACTATCTGAAATTTTTAATGTAAATGTTTAATCATTACCTATTTATCTGAAATTGAAATTTAATGGACATCCTGTGTTTAGTTTGGAAGCCTAGGGCTTCCCAGGTGACTCAGTGGATAAAAGAATCCACCTGCAATGCGTGAGACACGGGAGACAAAGGTTCAGTCCTGGGGCCGAGAGGATCCCCTGGTGAAGGAAATGGCTCTCCTCTCTAGTATTCTTTTCTGAGCGATCTTATGAAGAGAGGAGCCTAGCAGGGTACTGTCCCTAGTGTTGCAAACAGTCTGACACAGGTGAAACGACTGAGCACGCACAGGTGCACACACACCATGGAAGCCCACGGTTTGGAAGGGGGACAAGGCACACTGCCCAGATGAAATGGAACACAAAACAGCTAGTTGTTCAGCTTAACTAGCCCCGAGAGCAGGCTTTATTGTAGAATACCTGTTTTTGATCTAAAATGAAGACATTCAATTTTTGTTGAGATATATTTGTAGTGTATTCAAGTGTGTAATGTAGTGATTCTTAATTTTTAGACTTTATACTGCAGATACTGGCTATAAGTCCCCGTGCTGGACAATATATCCTTTTAGCTTATTTTATAAATAGTAGTTTGTACTTCTTAATCTTGTTATCTGTCCTGCCCTTCTCCACTTCCCTGTCCCACTAGTAATCACTAGTTTTTTTATCCTCTACATCTGTACTCTGTTTCTTTTTTGTTGTATTCATTAGATTTTTTAGATTCTACATATAAGTGATAATATACAGTATTTGTCTTTCTCAGACTCTTTAGGTCTGTCCATGTTGTTGCAAATGACAGAATTTCATTTTTATGGCTGAGTAGTATTCCATTGTATATATACCACATCTCCTTTCTCCATCCATCTGTTAATGGGCAGGTTGCTTCCATATCTTGGTTATTGTTCATAATACTGCTGTGAATATTGGGGTGCATGTATCCTTTTGAATTCATGATTTCTTTTTTTTTCCTAGATGAATTACCCAGGAGTGGAATTGCTGGTTCATATGGTAGTTCTAGAGTTTTTAGTTTTCTGAGGAAGCTTTATACTGTTTTTCATAGTGCTTGTGCCAGTTTACATTCTCACCAACAGTGTACAAAGATTTACTCTTCTCTGTATCCTCACTAACATTTATTAATGATGATCTTTTTGATGATAACCATTCTGACAGGTGTGAGGTGATATCTCATTGTGGTTTTACTTTGCATTTCTCCAATTAGTGATATTGAGCAAATTTGCATATGCCTGTTGGCCATTTGTGTGTCTTCTTTGGAAAAGTGTCTTTTCAGATCTTTTCATTTTTAAAGAAAAAGAAAATATTAAAAATAGCAAGGAAAAATAACAAGTTGCAAACAGGGTAACTCCCATAAGGACATTAGCTGACTTTTCGGCAGAAATTCTGCAGGCCAGAAGGGAATGACACTGTATATTTAAAGTGATGAGAAGGAAAACCTACATTAAGATTACTCTACCCAGCAAGGCCCTCACTGAGATTTGATTGAGAGATCAAAAGCATATAGCCAAGCAAAAGCTGAAAGAATTCAGCACCACCCAGTCAGCTTTACAAGAAATGTTAGTATTTGTTGTGTTAATCACAGTATGTCTTGGTATAGCCCTCTTTGGCTAATCTCTTTGGGACTCAGTGCTTTCTGGACTTGGATGTCTATTTCCTTTTCAAAGTTAAGGAGATTTCCAACTATTATGTCTTTAAATATGTTCTCTACCCCTTTCTTTTCCATTTAGAACCCCTGTAACATGAATATTGGTATATTTGATTTTGTCCCTGCAGTCTCAGACAGCCCTCATTTGTTGTTATTTTCCTTTTTTTATTTTATTCTGTTCAGCTTCAGTGATTTTCTTCACTGTCTTCCAGCTCACTGATCTATTCCTTTGTCATTTAGTTTACTGCTGATTCCTTCTAGTATATTTTCCGTTTCATTGATTGTGTTTTTCATCTGTTTGATTGTCCTTTATATTTTCTCTTTGTTAAAAAGAGATTTTTTTTCCCCCTAACTTTCACGCCCTGCACATCCATTCTTCTTTTGCTGTGTTCTTCAATCGTCTTTACAGCCGTTACCTTGAACTCTTTCTTGGGTAGGTTGCCTGTGTCTACCTCACTTAGTTCTTGTTTCTTCATGCGGGACCTGGACATCTGTTGCCTCGTTTGCCTAACTTGTTTTTTTTTATTTCTGTGTATCTGGGAAGTTGGTCACATTTCCTGGTCTTGGAGAAGCCCTGTTTGTTTTTTGTTTTTGTTTTTTTTTTATGAGAAATTTATGCAATAAACTCTACTTGTTTTATCTGGGAAATGAATTTTATTTTATTTTTTTTATCTGAGTAATTTTTTTTCCATTTATTTTTATTAGTTGGAGGCTAATTACTTCACAACATTGCAGTGGGTTTTGTCATACATTGACATGAATCAGCCATGGAGTTACATGTATTCCCCATCCCGATCCCCCCTCCCACCTCCCTCTCCACCCGATTCCTCTGGGTCTTCCCAGTGCACCAGGCCCGAGCACTTGTCTCATGCATCCCACCTGGCTGGTGATCTGTTTCACTATAGATAGAAGCCCTGTTTTATAGGAGACATCCTGTGAGTCCCAGCAGCGCATTCCCCTCTAATTCCTAGAGCCATATGCTCAGGGTTGCCTTCTAAGTGGGCTGTGTGGGTCCTTCTGTTATGACAGGCTGACCACTGTAGGTTGTCTGGTAGGACATAGCTAACTCCTGGTTTGGTCAGCTGTTAGATCCTGCCTTGTTCTAAGGCTGCCATCTGATGGGTAGACTAGTTCATGAGATGGCTGGTTCGGGAACCCTGGGGGTTCCTGGGACTAGTGTGGGCTCACTGGTGGGCAGAATTGGGGTAGAGGAGATTCTGGGGTTGATGCCCACCCACTAGTGAACAGAGCCATGTGCTAACATCCTGACTGCAGGGCACAGATGTCCCAGAGTGGGTGCTGGGCCGCTGGTGGGTGAGGCCTGTCCCTGCTTGTTCTATAAATAGTTATAATTTTGGTGTGCCTATGAGAGGAGGTGAGCTCAGGGTCTTCCCACTCTCTGCCGTGGCTGAAACTCCCTCTGTGTGTGTGTTAATTACTTGAAAGCTAACTTTGTGATAGAGTGGACACTCATTTTGTTGTTCCCTCTTAAGCAGAAATGGACTTCCCTGGTGGCTCAGGCAGTAAAACATCTGCCTACAACGCGAGAGACTCAGGTTCAATCCCTGGGTTGGGAAGATCCCCTGGAGAAGGAAATGGCAATCCACTCCAGTATTTTGTCTGGAAAATCCCATGGAGGGAGGAGCCTGGTAGGCTACAGGCCATGAGGTTGCAGAGAGTCGGACATGACTGAGCGACTTCACTTTCTTAAGCAGAAAATCACTATGTTCTCTTTTTTTGACCTCACTTGGTGAACAGATGTGCTAAGCATTTGCCTTTACCTAGGAGCAGTCTTTTGTATTTGGATTCAGAGTTGCTTTTAGAATCCAAAAATCTGAAGCAAATATTTATATCATGTTAGTCTAGGTGGTTCAGTTAATGTTAATCTTGAAGAGGATTTTTGTCTGTTTAATCTTCCTAGATCCTTGAGTTTGCCGATATGTATGATGGCTTAGAGGTAGCATGGCATTTTTTTTGCTGGCTAAATTTTGTTAAGTTAAAGAAGGAAATGTGAAATAATCTTCATTGTTAAGGGAGTAATGTAACCCTTGCATTTTTGTCCCTAAGGACGTAGTATAAATGTAGTAATCAGTATGATTTAGTTTATTTGACATTTTTAAAGTTGTTGCAGCTAAGATTTCTGTTCTAGGTAGAGACAGAATTTTGTTATTTCTTAAGAAAATTGTGTTAGGCATTAGGAGATGTTGGTCAATGGTTTTTGATTCAGGTCTCCTTATTGGAAAGGTCAGGACAGAATAGCAGAGCTAGTTGACCACATGGTAGCTGTCCTCTATCTACTCTTCTTCCTTAACAGATTTTGGGTTTTATTCAGATACATGGTTCCTATTTTTTAAACAGGATTGACTGATTTCTTCTTGTCTCTGGGTGACTTTTCATTGGTCAGCCATAATAATTCCTTTCCTTTCCTTTAGTGAGTTCTTTAGGAATGGATGTGTGAATCACTTCTGATCTGTGACCTGTGCAGGAAAATCTTTTCTCCTCCTCCTGTCTCTTTTTCAGAATGGAAATATTTTCTTCCATCCTTCCTTATTGTTGTATGAGGATGCTTTGCATAGATTTGACATGGATTTCTTTGAAGACAATAAATCTGTGAACAAGCAAACACGAGGAGGATACAGACTTACTGATGAGGCTTGGGTCCCCCATGACTTTACTGAGTCACCAAGTTAACTGACTCTGGAACCCTCTCATCTCTGAACTTGTTGAGATATGTGATAATAATCCTTCTTATTGTTCAGCAGGCTGTTTTGAGTTGGGGCTTCTTCAACTTTCAGTCAAACACACCCTCACCAAATTAATGGAGTAGACTTAATATTTTTCTTAATAGATTCTACCATGCGTACGTATGTCAGAAGGATGGTTTCACAAAGATAACAAGCTGAAAATCCCTTACCTTCCTTGCTAGTCTTTCTTTTCTTCTTTACAGAGAGCCATTTCTCATCCATGACACCCCTCCTTTAGAAAGAAAGTAAAACTGCAGACATTTCTGGGGAAAGCAAATTTATATCATGTTTTCTTCTTTCAAAAGAAACTATCTCAGACTACTTACTATCTACTGGAAAAGGCCATTCTGTGGCTTGGAGCTGGTCTGTGTTTGAGCTTTTACGCCAGCCCGTGTCTACTGCTGAGCCTGTCTGAATTCTTTATAATGAGTGTAAAATCACTGTTTCTTGGAAATATGTCTGCAGCATACAGAACTTTACCATGAAATACCAGATGGTTCTCAGGCACAGAGTTCTTCCTGCCTGAGAACAATATCCTCTGCAAAACAGAACCACTCACATTGCAGCTCGACAAAGAAACCCTTTGTCTTCCCTTCAGGCCTCACCGAGTCTGGCCACGAACTTATTGGACTCAGAAACTTCCTTGGAATTCTTTTCTAAAACTGTTTGTTCCCTCTTCCTCACTCAGTTTTATTTCCGCCAGTGTCTTCTGTCAATGGTTGTGATGGGATACATCCCCAGAAAAGCAGTAGAGAATGGTGATATTCTCTTCCGCTCTGGATTTTCTTCCCGTCTAGATAAATTCATAATCAACAAACATTTTCCTTAGTGGGGAAAGGGGCCATATAGAGGTAACTGCCATTGCTGTTTAAGGAGTCTGCACCTTAGCAAGGAGAAAGCCATGTGAAGCAAATGATACATGTGTGTATGAGGTGCAGAAGGGACAGAGAGGCTGGGCTGACTTAATATGGGGGGAGCAGAAAGAAAATGATTTCTGGGAGGTTTCATCTGAGTTGTATTCGTAAAGGATGAAAGGATATTCCAGACAGAGGGAAGTGTTTTCAAAGGCTCAGTAATGTCGAGGAGAACGATGAGATGGTTTGGAGGTAAAGGGGAAGACGAGGAGCTTTTCCTTGCCTCTTCAGTCTGATCAAATCACATGTTTGGCTTTCCTAGCCTCTGGCAGCCCTGTCTTTACCTAAGTATGAAGAATGGCATTTGGGGAGTTCCAGAAGAAACCCCAAGGGTTGCCAGTGGATGTACCTATCTCTGCCCCCAAATTGTATGAATTGGACCACTTAATTCATTTCTCTGAGTCTGTTTCCTCCAGTTTAAACAAGGAACCAGAGGAGGAAAACACAGCATTTAAGAAGTAAAATGTTACACTTAAAACTTTCCATATCCTTTGAAATCTTGAAAATTGTGATTTTTTATGTATCAATTTTAAATTTCCCTGTGATAAATGGACATTTTAAATATAGCACTAATACTTCTGGGAGATTGTAATGAAGCTTTGACATTACAAGGTCCTGAGTGTCTTTGTGTAACAATGTCTCCATCATTCAAGCTCCTGAGATTCAGTCCAATAGCAACAATGGAAACAGTCCACATGCCTGGTTACAATTCTCTCCAATCACCCTTTAGGTCACTTTCAAATTTGAGTCTTCTCAGCCAGTTTTTCTGATCTACAGGGATTGCCTGTTGCAGTACAATAGTGAGGAATTGCCATACATTATGAAGACTATTTTTGGTTTTATGGAAGATGGTGGCAGAATCAATGGCATCAGTTTTCCGATGTAGTCATCACTTGAGAGGACACATGATTCTCAGGAATATCTGATAATTCCAAGGTGCACAAAGTCTGCACCAGTGTTATTTTCCTGAGCCTAGCCAAAATCTTGTCCTAATACAGCACTTCTTGATCCAGAACCTTCTTACTTGTGGTTTACAGTTGAGATTTATAAATTAAGGAACTCCATAGGAAGAATGTTCCTGATGATGTCAGATATCCTCAGATGTTTTTCTTTCACCATATTTACCTCAAATCCCACCTCCTCCCTTCTTTCCGAGGGTAGTCAAATACTCTTTGTTTCACTGTTTAAAACTCTCTGCGCACTAGTATCTAAGTCGCACACTCTTCATGATCACTCAGAAGCTATGCGTAACAGTCACTGGGAATATGAAACTGGATACAACATCCCAACACTCCCAAATGTCAACAGGTAATGATGAAGACAAGCACAGATAGGCTGTATCTTTTAAGTTCCTTTGGTTGTTAGACGTTGCTTTTGAAATACATTTAAAATTTTTAAGGCAGTAAATAGCAGCTGTCCCTTTTCTCCTGGTATGTTTATATAGTAATGTTAAATTTTTGCTATGATTTTCCAGACAACTTTCTATTCCATAATTCACATTTGCATTTTTACATTGTCATGTAGCAACATATGTTTTAGTACTGAACTTACACATGTGCAAAAGTTTCAAAAAGAATGCTAAAATAATCACCATTATACTTAACACTACTTAGTATTATTTAACTCTATCATCATGTCAGAATAAACCCATTCCCTAGGAATACTAACCATTAATATTTCAAATAGAAAAAACAGAGGCATATGGACACACCTCAGCATACACATTTAGTTGTTATATGTTCAAAAATGACAATTAAAAGAATCAACTTAAACATTCTTCATATTGATGAAATTTTGTGCACATCCTGTGGGTTTATTGATCAATTAACACTCATGGCCTTTTGGGGGAATCTGTATATACTAGTCACAGATTTTTCTATGCAGTAAACATTGTTTATATATAAATTGTAAATATTTGTTGAAATAATTCCAGTGAAACTGTGAAGACTAAGGACACCCAACATTTATAGTTTCGAGTCCAAAGTAAAATAGATTTTCCTCTGTTATGTAGACAGGATTTCATCAGTCTTATCTACAAGTGTTTATGTAGATATATTTCCTAAAACTGTATAAATGTTACATTTTTATTCTTTGGCAATATGATGTTACAAAGAAATTGCCTTTTCTTCTGATACTGTTCAGTTCTGTCATCTTCATATATGCTTAGTCCTTACCAGATTCGTGTGTTATTTCATTTTGCTGTTTTTTTTTCTTTCATTTTCCTTGCTATATCAATGTCTTAGTGTAGTACAAATGAAATACCATATTTTATTGCTGTCAATTTACTGTGGTGTTTGTATTTTGGTTGTGTATTAAAATATAATCATGCTATGTTTTAAAAAAATAATAATAATAAACAAAGAACCCACCTTGATAGAAAATTTAAAGTAATCATTGTAATGAGGTTAGAATCCTTCTAATGTACTTGCCATGTATATGTAGTCAGCTAGTATAAGGTATTGGGTATTAAATTACACAATAGTTTTGGTCAGGGGGAAATTGTCTTAAAAGGGCAGTTCCTTCATGATGTGTCTTGACATAATTCACTAGTGTTATTTGTAGGAAACCATTGGCTAGAGTTTGAAAGATGGCTCATGGCAGACTCTTTGTAGGACTATAAGGTAGCAAAACTTGTCCTGAACTATTTCCTATTCCTACCATTTTACCATAATAAACCTCCAAAATTACATGTTTGAGGAAGCCTTGTTGATTTTTGTCAGACCTTAATGGGGGAGGGAGAGACGTTTAATTAGTAAGAACGTCTCAGAATGGCTCCTGAGATTTGTTTCTCTTTGAACTTTCTACCCCGTCCCCTACCTCCAGCCCCCAGTTATCTCTAAATCGCTTGATTGCACCAGATTACTAAAGCTGTTGTTATTTATGGTGATTGGTGTATTAGAGTTTTCTAGAGAAACAGGCCCAGTAGGAGATTATATGCGTAAATATAAAACAGGCATTGCTTCCAGCAGTATGAAGGCCAGAATGTCCCACAATCTGGCCTCTGCAAGCTGGAAACGTGAGGAAAGCATGTGGTATCTTCAATCTTGAGTCCAGAGACCCCAAGAACCAGGAGCTCCAAAGTTCATGGGCCAGAAAAGATGGACCTATCAGCTCAAGGAAAGAGATGTGCCTTTCCTCAGCCTATTTCATTGTATTCAGCCTTCAGTGAATTACGTGATTCCTGCCCACATTAGTGAGGGTGGATCTCATTATCTGGTCTACTGAATCAAATGCTAATCTCTTCTAGAAACACTGAGTGATATATACTCAGAAATAACTAGCAGCCATCTGGGCATCCCCTAGTCCAGTCAAGCTGACACACAAAATTAATCATTACCATTGGTCTTGCTTTTAATGCTGCTGCTAAGTCGCTTCAGTCATGTGTTATAAATGGGGACCATTAGAAGCGACCTGTGGAAGACTCTACACTTTTGTGGAGTATCCTGAATACAGACAGCAGTCTTAAGCTAGAGCTTGTGCTCTTAATTACTCACTCTGGCCCATTATATATTGTTGTTGTTCAGTTGCTAAGTCGTGTCCAACTCTTTGTGTGACCCCATGGACTGCAGCACAACAGGCTTCCATGTCCTTCTTCATCTCTTGGAATTCACTCAAACTCATGTCCATTAAATTGATGATGCCATTCATCCATTTCATCCTCTGTCACCCCCTTTCTCCTCCTGCCCTCAGCAGGAGGGTCTTTCCCAGCATCAGGGTATTTTCCAGTGAGTTGGCTCTTCACATCAGGTGGCCAGTGTATTGGAGCTTCAACATCAGTCCTTCCAATGAATATTCAGGGTTGACTTCCTTTAGGATTGACTGGTTTGATCACACTGCTGTCCAAGGGACTCTAAAGAGTCTTCCACAGTACCACAGTTGGAAAGCATCAATTCTTCGGCAGTCAGCCTTCTTTATGGTCCAACTCTCACATTTGTACATGACTACAGGAAAAACCATACCTTTGACTATAGGTCAGCTTTGCTGAACTTTATCAGCAAAGTCATGTCTCTTCTTTTTTATATGGTGTCTAGATTTGTCATAGTTCCAAGTCATATATAACCTTGTTAATTGATGAAATGAGTGATGATAACTATGATAGGCTATTTTCTCATCCATTGTGGTGGTTTGAGTCACTATTTTAGTAAGCAGTTAGTGCTGTTCTCATCCTCAAATTGCTTTTAGTGTAGAGGGGACTTTTAATAAGTGAATACATACAGGAATGACATATTTCTTATTGGAAAAAGAAGTGTGGCTATGAGGGAAACAAGATAATACAGAGGTTGGAAAGAATGTGCCCTTTAGATCAGGATAATGGTGAGATTTTGCTCCATCTCTTCCTACATGTGCAATTAGGCAAGATGCTTAGCTTCCTCATTTGTGAAATGAGGATGAACTTCCTAGAAGATTTAGAGGAATTTAATGAGACATGTGAAATGTGCTCAGTACAATGCAGCAAGGAAATTCATTAAATCATGGATTTGACTTTTCTAGTTTCTGTGTTCACTAGAAGCTCCTCTCCCCCAAGACCATCCCCCATAATGCTTGTAATCTTGCCAGTGCTTGAATTCAACTAGGAGGTCAGTGAGAGTGTGGGTAGAAGTCATATTTAGCAGCTTGGTAAGCCTCACCTGGGGCCTGTTGTTCACGATGCAGTGGGATTTTTCTGCTCTGTACTAATCACTTAGTATATGTGTTATTATAAATTATGTTAAAGCAGTATTTGCAAACCTGGGGCTTTTAAAAGTTCCCCCTTTGAATAACTGTGGGACCAGTAAAACTCAGCCTGTCCAAATAACTTTATTTTTAGGCTGCCTCAGCACTTGGAGTTTGCTATTCACTGTTCATCGGGGCAAATTTGCTGAACGAGGAGGTTTTCATATAATATAGCATATGGAAAGAATATTTTGGTTTAGGGTGAATCAAGATAAGCTTTACTAGCCAGGGATGGTGGTGCTAGGGCATTGTTTCCTTGATGGGGTATCTCATTGAGATTTGTAGCAGTTAGGATTTGGTTCAGCCACATGACCAATGAACCTGCCCCCACTCCCCCACAAGAGTGATCTGTTTGTGTGTGTGTGCTGTTACTTCAGTCATGTCTGACGCTCTGCAGTCCTGTGGACTGTGGCCTGCTAGGCTTCTCTGTCCATGGGGTTCACCAGGCAAGAATACTGGAGTGGGTTGCATTCACTCTTCCAAGGGATCTTCCTGACCCAGGGATTGAATTTACATCTCTTACATCTCCTGCATTGGCAGGTAGGCACCCCTGGTGCCACCTGGGAATCCCAATCTATTCATAGAGATGTTTATTTCTTTCTCATTTAAAAGGAAGTTGGGAGGTGACAGTCCTGGGTTGTAGTGACTGCTCCACATTGGGGAGGGTCTTAGGTTCTTTTTATCTTGTTGCTTCACCATCATCTTGGGCTAAGTGACAGTTCTAGTTAGCAAGTCAAATTTCAGCCAGTGGAAACAGAGGAAGGAGGCAAGGAAGGGCTTGCATCAGCTATTCTTTATGGTTTCCTGGAAGTCACACACACTTTTGCCTACATCTCATGGGCTTTCATTTAGTCACTTGACTATGTCCATTGTCAGGTGAGGATGGTATTTGTAGTCTTAGTTGGGCATATTCACATGTCTGAAATACCTGCAGTGATAGAACAGAGTGAGAAGTTATTTGGTTCAGTTCAGTCGCTCAGTCATGTCCTACTCTTTGAGATCCCATGGACTGCAGCAATCCAGGCCTCCCTGTCCATCACCAACTCCCGGATTTACCCAAACTCATGTCCATTGAGTCGGTGATGCCATCCAACCATCTCATCCTCTTTCGTCCCCTTCTCCTCCCGCCTTCAATCTTTCCCAGCATCAGGGTCTTATCAAATGAGTCAGCTCGTTGCATCAGGTGGCCAAAGTATTGGAGTTTCAGCATCAGTCCTTCCAATGAATATTCAGGACTGATTTCCTTCAGGATGGACTGGTTGGATCTCCTTGCAGTCCAAGGGACTCTTAATAGTCTTCTCCAACACCACAGTTCAAAGCATCAATTCTTCAGCCCTCATCTTTCTTTATAGTCCAACTCTCACATCCATACATGACCACTGGAAAAACCATAGCCTTGACTCAAAGATAGACCTTTGTTGACAAAGTAATGTCTCTGCTTTTTAACATGTTGTCTAGGTTGGTTGTAACTTTCCTTCCAATGAGTAAGCGTCTTTTAATTTCATGGATGCAGTCACCATCTGCAGTGATTTTGGATAGGAAATTGTTAATAACAGTGACTCCCACAGGACTGTATAATGTATGAGATGGGCTGGAACTCCTTTGTTACTCTGTTCTGACAGGCAGTTTGGGAAAGTCTGTTTCAGAAACGTAAAAGGCTCTGATAATTTTTCCAGTGGTTTTATGCAAATCTTTTTGGCAGAGTGTCCATAGCAAAGGAAAAAGCAAAACCTGACCCATAATCTTCTCCTCCTAATATCTTTTCCTTTGTTTCATTAACGGGAGTTGAAGCTATGCCTTTGCATTTCTGAGACCATCTTTGCCTGGAATAAACCCTTTTACTTCCTTGAAGAGTGTCTGTTTTTCTGCTTTATTTAAGGTTTGTGTGCACACCAAACACCACCACCCCCGGCCCCCCCACCCCTGCCAGTGGTCACCTGCCACTCTGCTGTAGAGTCCACCGGTGGCCTCCTTCACTCACCAGGAGGTCATGCAGTCCTGCCATGAGTGTTAACACTCATGATGGGGTCTGCAGGTCAAGGCAGCCTCACGCAGCGGCGGCTGTCCAGTTCCTGAGCAGCATGATGGCTGGGCTCCAGCTGTAGTCAGGACTCGGGCTAATGCTTCAGTTGGTCATGACTTAGAATGAAAAGACCAGGATATAATTTGAACAGGGAGAAAAATAAAACAAACAAACAAAAAAACCAAAAAGTACCCAGCACTCTAAGGGACATAAGCCATCTCTGAACTCTACAAGTATTTTTTCTGAGGCCACTATTATTGTGAATAAATTATCACTGCCAGCCCAGATTTATAAAACTTAGCTTTTACTATTAGTATTTGAAGTGTTCTTTATATAAAGACTGATTTCTAGCAAGGATATTTATGTTCTACTTTAGTTTCATATAAAAAGCTCTTCTAAATTCCCATTAAATAATTTCAGGTGGTCAATTTTTTTTTTTTTACTTTAGAAAAATATTCATTTTTTAGTAAATAGTCTAGTGTGAAGACAGTATGTGGACAAAGCTAAAATATAGTCTGACAAATAGAACTGGCTGCCCTCCAAAATGTTAATCGATTATGTCAAATAGGAGGTATGTATATGACGGGTTTCCCCCTTAATTCTGAACTGATTTTTATAATGATCTGAAGACTGCAGATAGCACCTTATTATGTTAGTGTTATAACAACTGGGAGGATTCTTTGGTCATGGGTTGAAGGAATCAATTCTAAAGAAAAAAAAAATCAACTGGAACAATGGATCAAGTGAATGGAGTTAAGATGAAACATGGCTTAATGAAGCACACATAAGGATATTTTAGAATTTTTGTTGATCATAAGCACGATATGAGTCAGTTGATGTGACTGCCAGGAAGAGTTCATTTGTTTTAGTTTGAACTAATAGATAGAGTGCTTATAATGCGGTAAGTGTTCCGCCCCCTCGTCTCTGTGTTGGCCACACGACCCAGGATAATCGTGATCAGTCTATTGAGTATATTTGAGGAGGGGCATTGCTGTTCTAATGAGTGTCATGATGTTGTAGTGTTCAGAGTGATTTCTTATATTTAGTATTATGTAAGTAAGTTTAACTTAACTAGGTAATGCTTCATTTACAGACAACCTGAAGAATGCTCTTAGGATGTTGGGGGGACTGAGAAAGTTTATTCTAGAGTTTCATTCTAGAATAGAAGTTCATTCTAAAGTTTACTCTAGTACCTGTCTCCAAGTTCCTGAATGCCTGTGTTGAAGAAGAAAAGTGACATTTAGTTTGTTTGGTCTTAGATAGTATAGAACTAGGATTTATGGAAGGCATAGGGAAGCAGGTTTTTTTTCCTTCATCAGTTCAGTTCAGTCACTCAGTCATATCCGTCTCTTTGCAACCCGGCGGACCGCAGCACGCCAGGCCTCTGTGTCTATCACCAACTCCCAGAGCTGGCTCAAACCCATGTCCATTGAGTCGGTGATGCCATCCAAGCATCTTATCCTCTGTCGTCCCCTTCTCCTCCCGCCTTCAATCTTTCCCAGCATCAGGGTCTTTTCAAATGAGTCAGCTCTTCACATCAGGTGGCCAAAGTATTGGAGTTTCAGCTTCAGCATCAGTCCTTCCAGTGAACACCCAGGACGGATCTCCTTTAGGATGGACTGGTTGGATCTCCTTGCAGTCCAAGGGACTCTCAAGAGTCTTCTCCAACACCACAGTTTTTCCTTCATAGCTGTCTAAAATTAAAACGAGCTTCATTGTGAGGTGTAAAGGTAGTGTGTGTATGTGTGTGTCTTAGTTTTAATAGGCTCAAATGGAAACTGAGTGACTACTTGATATGGTAATGCATTAAGTAGAATGTTGAGTACCATAATTGTTACAGTTTTTTTCTGTTTCTTTGAAGTCCTCAACCTTGAAATTAAAAAAAAAAAAAAAAAAAGTGTGGGGAATATACAGTCAAGTTCAAACCTTATACCTGAAAGGAGAAATGAAAAAAGCCATTTGGTTTGTTCAACCTTTCTGCAGGATGATCTGATTTAAACTATGTGCAGGGGTTTATAATTGTTCTGAGTTTAAAAATTTGTAAAGTGGCTATTAAAACTTAATTTAAAAGGAAAATTAGTTAAAATCTGAGTATATAAAAAGTATCCTGTGATTTAAAACTTAAAATGAAAAAAAAAAAAAACTTAAAATGAATAAAGTGATACAAGTTGAAAATTTTTTTCATCCTTATTCTCCATATGTCCAGTGTCCAAGGACATCCTTCTTCCATAGTTTCTGGGTATGGAAGCAAATATATGTTCTCATTTTTCAGAATAAAAATGGGAGTGGTGGCTTATTTTATGTACTTTTCTATATTGTTTCCTTTCCCAAGATATTTTGAAGATCTTTTCACATCAGTACATAGGAGAACTTGGTCATATTTTTTTTATAAAGCTAATAGAATTACCACTGTTTGGATGTAGTGTTATTTACATGGTAGAAAGTGAAGAGGAACTAAAGAACTTCTTGATGAGCATGAAAGAGGAAAGTGAAAAAGCTGGCTTGAAACTCACGTTCAGAAAACTAAGATCATGGCATGCAGTCCCATCCCTTCATGGCAAATAAAGGGGAAAAAAGTGGAAAGAGGGACAATTTTTTTTTTTTTTTTTTGAACTACAAAATCACTGTGGATGGTGACTGCAGCCATGAAATTAAGACACTTGCTCCTTAGAAGGAATGCTGTGGCAAGCTGAGACAGAGCATTAAAAAATAGAGACATCAGTTTGCTGACAAAGGTCTGTATAGTCAGAGTTATGGTTTTTCCAGTAGTCATGTACACATGTGAGAGTTGGACCATAAAGAAGGCTGAGCACTGAAGAATTGATGCTTTCGAACTGTGGTGCTTGAGAAGAGTCTTGAGAGTCACTTGGACTGCAAGGAGATGAAACCAGTCAATCCTGAAGGAAATCAATCCTGATTATTCATCTCAAGGATTGATGCTGAAGCTCCAGTAATTTGGTTACCTGATGTGAAGAGCCGACTCATTGGAAAAGACCTTGATGTTTAGAGATAGTGAGGCAAATGGAGAAAAGGGCAACAGAGGATAAGATGGTTAAATAGCATCACCGACTCAATGGACATAAGTTTGAGCTAACTCTAGGAGATAGTGAAGGACAGAGGAGCCTGGCATGCTGCAGTCTATGGGGCTGCAAAGAGTCAAACATAACTTAGTGACTGAAAAATAGTAATTTATGAAAAGTTGGGTTGTTGGGTTTTTTTTTTTTTTTAAGATACTATGGGTCTTGAGGGGGTAGGAAGTGCTACTGTGCAGAGCTGAAATTGGTTAAAATTAACTACAGTTTTAACTCAAGCCTTCCTTGTCATGTTGAAAGCCTTAAAGGGATTCCAGAGTTACAAAATATTTACATCAGACACATACTGCCAATGCAGTTGTTGTTTAGGTGGGAAACAGATTTCTCGTGCTTCCTCTTCCATCATCTTCCCGAATCCTTCTGCTCTCATGTAGATTTCAGTTGGAAAAAGAAAAATGTAAATTGTTAGGCTTTCATGACTTGATTCATTTCTCTGAGTCTATCCATTTAGTCTATCTTTCTGTTGGCTTATAGGTTAGACTCTTGTCAATTTCCAATATATGTGTGTTTGAAAATTAGTTCTTTAGGATATGAGTTGCAAGTATTTTTTTCCTGGCCTTTTTTTCCCTCAGTGATTTTGTTAATGCTAAATTTATTTATTTAAAAAAATATATAATTGATGTATAATATTTTGTAAGTTTAATTATATAATGTAATTGCTTGACACATATCTATGTGGAAAAATGATTACCACAATACTAAATTTATTTTTAATGTTTATGGAGTTAAATTTAGGACCTGTAGATTTTGATTCATGGTTTAAAAAAAAACTTTCTCATATCGATGTTTAAAGGAATTCTCCTATTTCTTTATACCTTTATGGTATAAGAAATTACAGGTAATTCATTTGGGCTGTAACCTTGTGTTATGGTTCAATTTAATTTTTTCTGCATGGCTACCTAGTTATTCTAACACCATTGATTGAAGAAACCATCTTTTACTACTGATTTGAGGTGCCATAAAGGTATTTTATAGTATACTTCTAGTTGTATTTGAATCTATTTCTGGGGCCTATTACATTGGCCTCTATCTATTGATGTATAATACAGTTTATTTTGATAATGCAAATAGCTTTTTGGAAACTGCTTTCTGCTTTCCCACTGCTAAATTTTAAATTGCCTTTTTTCCTCCGTGTCTCTTTTATATGGAATTGTAGACCTTTTCTTTGTACTAGTAAATTATCCTCTTATTGACTGTTTGTATATCGTTATAATATAGCTATCATTTTATGTCTTAAACGTAACTGCAGTAATTTTTATCAATAAAAAAGTTGAAGCCTAGTGCTCTGGCATGTTTTGTGAAGGACATTAGCATTGTTAAGAGTTTCTAAGAAGATAGTTTGTGCAAATCTCCTTCTCTCCATTCATATTCAGGAATGTTCCATGTCGTAATCACCAGAACATAACTCATCACAACAATGGCTAAACCTAAACACTGGCAAACTAGAGACTGCAGAGATTTAAAGGAGTTCCTGGTGAACAAATGCGTCTGATAGAAGAAAACTGAATGAAGATACCCCGATTTCTAGGTCTTGAATAATATTTATTTCTCAAGTGAGGGAGTTGGGACAAATGATCATTGAAGTCCTCTCCAGGTCATTGTCATCCCCCCAGTCCCTTTCCGCTATTTTCTGAATACCTGGACCCTTGGTTTGCAACTTGAAACCCTCCTTGGCGGTTCCCAGTGCTTGGCAACTAGAGTGCTGTCAGCGGTCTCGCTGTCCGCAATTGCTATCCTCCTTCCATCTGGTCCCTTTGGTGAACTGTGTTTAGAGAGGGAAAGGCATGGGCTTAATTTGCCTTTACATAGAAATGGAGAATGTAAGATGATGTTGATGTTCCTGCTTTCCAGCTTGGTTCAGCTTTCCCTAAAATGAAGGATAACCTGGCTGAAAAATGGAATGCTCTTCTCTCTCCACTGCTCAGGGCAAGAGGTTTTTTACACTGGAGCACAGTAGGACACTTCTTTATCAGTCTGTTACTCCCAGCAGTGGTTTTTTCCACAGGCTGTCTTGTTTTTTAGACTCCTAAATAAAACCCATGTTTTGAAAGAGCATGTCTCTCCAATTTGAATGGCATTTTAACAAGCCTTTTGAACAGTTTTAAACTTACTTCATATCAGCCTTCTTTTCGAAGCCAAATCATCCCAGTTTGTTTAGTCTTTCTAATCCTTTAATCATTTTGTCTTCGGCATGTTTCCAAATGCCTCGCAACTCTCTGTAGAATCCAGAACTGGGCTGAATTCTTTTAAGAGTCTGATGAGGATGACTGAAATGGAGAGGTCACTCCCTTCCTGGTCCCTGTATATCTCAGGATTTGTTGGTTACTCTGCAAGACTATGTTCTGTCTCCAGTTAAGCTTAAAGTAAGTGTGTGTGTGTGTGTGTGTGTGAGTGTGAGTGTGTGAGTGTGTGAGCTGTGTTTAGAGCGGCCACATGGGCTCCTGCTTAGAAGGGCCCGTGTGTGTGTGTGTGTGTGTGTGAGCTGTGTTTAGAGCGGCCACATGGGCTCCTGCTTAGAAGGGCCTGTGTGTGTGTGTGTATGTGTGTGAGTGTGTGAGTGTGTGAGCTGTGTTTAGAGCGGCCACATGGGCTCCTGCTTAGAAGGGCCTGTGTGTGTGTGTGTGTGTGTGTGTGTGTGTGTGTTTAGAGCGGCCACATGGGCTCCTGCTTAGAAGGGTCCATGCCAGGTTGAATGCTCTTTTGCTGCTGTCTTGAAATTAATTTTTTCAATAAGGGGCTCCTTGCTCTCATTTTGCGGTGAGCTGTAGAAATGAAATAGCTGCTTCTGCTTGTAGTTGATGACCAGAAGACGTGGTTAGTAAGCCGTGGTCCATGTCTGACCTGCCCTCCGTAACCGTGGTGATAGCCCAGGTGAGGAAACGTGGTTGTAAACTTACAGTCCTCTCCCTGAGTTACTACCTTCCCCTAGCCTGCCTGCAGATGCACTCACTGCCCCCATTGCCCCTCTGTTCCCCTCCTCATCATCCCTTTATCCCAGCTCAGTCACTGAGATGTTTTTTCGTGATAATCCAAGCTTTTGGCATTCAACAGATGTCCTTTACAGAGAATTCTTTCTCTGAGTCTCTCTGTCTTTCCTGTCCTCTTGTGTTCAGAACTGTTGGTTGTCCACTCACCTCCAAGAATTCTTATCCCTTTTTGCCCTCTGTTCAGGACAGCTGGCAGTTAACTTCTCATTTGAATTTTAGATTTTTTTCCCCCATCTCTGCAAAGAGATTGGAGTGTAGTAATCACAAAAACGCTGTTTGGGGCAGAAATTTGGATTCTGTTTTCAGTATCAGGTATTCTGAAGTTCGTGGGGCAATAATTTACAAGCTTTTAAAAATTGACCCATAAGTGAATTCTGGGTATCAAGTCTTAGACACACGTGGCAAATATAACTCTTAAAAACCATTATGTGTCATGGATTAGCTAGTTTTTTTTATCTGATTTCCTTCCCCCTTCTTTTTTTCTTACAGCTTAACAAGCAACAGTTGCAGTTACTGAAAGAAAGGTTCCAGGCCTTCCTCAATGGGGAAACCCAGATTGTAGCTGACGAAGCATTTTGCAATGCAGTTCGGAGTTACTATGAGGTGAGTTTGAAGAGCTTTGTTTCTGGCATTATGATACCTTTTAAAAGATGTTTTTAATGGCTTCTCGTTTTAAGAAGCTCACACATATAATAGGAAGGCTGTGAGTTTGCAGCCTTCCTTGAAAGCATTGTCGATTCTCTTTTGCAATTTAAAAACTAATTCCACAGCCTGGTTTTGAGAGATAAACAGAATTGGAAATTATTCAGATCTTTTGTGGAGAACTAAGCTGTTTAGAAAAATCTTCTGGCACTGATTGATAGAGCTGAGCTTAGCTGTCTGTGGGTCTGCATGTTTAATTTACCCTTTTTAATCAGGATCTCAATAGTAGATTCCTATCTTAAATAGCAGTTAATAAGTCCTTAAATATTACTTGCTAATAGTACATGAGCCATTCTGTTCACTAAACTTTTTATAATAACTAAAGCCAGCAACTAATTTTATGAGGATGAATGGAACCCTTTTCTTGACAGAGAAATAATACTACAATCCCAATTTTCTCTTTCTTCTGATTTTAGTTTGTGACTCATCAGGAATTCTCTGTGGGCTTCCTGTGGGCATCAGTTTTCACACAGGGTCATTAATTGCTTCAGTGAATGGTCAGTAGTTGTTAAGAGAGTTTCCTTTTTTCCCCTAAGGATTTCAGAGTCATTTTGGGCATGGACTCCTTCCACTGTGCACATATCTACACCTCTCAACTGAAGAACAACATGCAAAGGTATATTAGGCTAGTACAGATGAAAAATGTAGAGGTGCAATGTGTCTGAACTTTTCTGAGGTAGGGAAATATCTTTGCAAGAATAACAGAGTAATTGGATGTACAGATAATTTTTGTGGTTAGTAATTAATTGATGGTGTGTGTGCATCAGAAGTTGCTTAATGCAACTCTAGGGAGGTTTATGTTACCCAAGCCCAAACCTGTCACATAAGATAAAAGTATAGAAGTCTTGCTTACCAGATAACTGTGTGGCATGAATCTAGAGACAATAGTGGATGCTGTCTATCTGGACCTTGACTCAGAATATCTTAACAAGTATAGGGCATTACATTCCATCTTGTAAAACTCAGAGTTTGAGTCTTTGGGTCAAAGTCTTGCAAGATGAAATCATGGCTATGAATCTTAATGAGGAAATTTAAGGGTCGGTGGCTCAGAGGGTAAAGCATCTGCCTACAATGCAGGACACTGGGTTCGATCCCTGAGTCAGGAAGATCCCCTGGAGAAGGAAATGGCAACCCACTCCAGTACTCTTGCCTGGAAAATCCCATGAACTGAGAAGCCTGGTAGGCTACAGTCCATGGGGTCGCAAAGAGTCAGACACAACTGAGCAACTTCACTTTCATTATACTTGCATCATGTAATGAAACAAAAGAAAAACATTCTTTCAGGATGAAAGAAATGTGTTGAGGAAGGTAATTTCTGGAAAAAGATGTAATTAAGAAAACTCATCTTTGGTTCAGGTAGATGTATTGTGGTACTATATGTGTTAACATTTGGAAAACAAGCTGGGGGAGGGGGCCCTGGGGGCTCTTTGTATTACATGTGCAACTTCTGTATAAACCTAAAATTGCTCCAAAATAAATATATTCCAAAGTAAGTATTTTTAGTAAGGGTATTACAAAGAAGTAAGCATAATATGTTGTTGTTAGTTTAGTAAAAGGCCCACTTAAGCTGTGTTAATGAGAATATTGTTTCTGCAATGAAGGAGTATCACCATTGGTTTCTTTTTTTTTTTTTTTAATATTTATGTTTGGCTGTGGTGGGTCTTCAATGCTGTGGGGGCTTTCTGTAGTTGCAGTGCGAGGTCTCATTGCAGTGGTGTCTCTTATTGCAGAGAATGGCTTCTAAGGTGTTTGGGCTTCCGCAGTTGCGGCATGAGGGTTCTAGAGCACAGGCTCAATCATTGCGGTGCACAGGTTTAGTGGCCCCATGGCACGTGGAATCGTCCCAGACCAGAGATTGACCCCATGTCTCTTGCATTGCAAGGCGGACTCTTAACCCCTATACCACCAGGGAAGCCCACCATTGGTTTCTGAATGAGAGTGGTGTTCTCTTCTGGGTACTAAATATAAATGAAAAGATGTGCATTTAGGGTTTATCAAGTTTGTCAATTGAGGGTTATCAAGTTTGAAGCATAATATAGGTCACCTGAAGGGCCTGGAGACAGATTAGGCTTGTGTTGTGTGTGGCCCCAAGAGTAAAACTAGGCCTAACATGGAAACTGAAGTGGGCCAGATTTTAGCCTAACATCATTGGAGTTTGGTTGCACAGCCCATATACAGAGTGGACTGGAGAGTGCAGCATCTGGCAACGAGATTCTGGCTCACATCACAGTTTCTTGGGAGGCATTTTGCATAGATGGGTCTGAGGGCCCTCTCCTGGGCGCACTGAATCAGAATTTCAGGATCTATACCTTTTAAAAGCTTTCCAGATGATTTGCTTTCAACTGGTAGATTGCCGACCAATGGAATTGGAATGGATTGCTTGGCTGCGATTGTTGCAGAAAGAGATGTAAATGCTGAAGAGGTGTTTTCAAAATCGCTGCTGGGAAACAGCCGGACTACCAGAAAGTCACAAAATGTGGCTTCATATCAGACTCTTACGTTTAGTGAATATGTAACACCACACGAGTCATTGACCTTCTGTGAGCTTCAATGCTTCTGTTTATGTAGTTGGGCTTCCCTGGGGCTCATACAGTAGAGATGTTTAAGTAGTGAACGAAGTAATCAAGGTTTTCTGTTCTTTGTGTAGTAGTTCCAGCAACTGTTGGCTTGTGAAACTATGTCCAACTTGGCTTTGTGGAGTTCTCATAGGAATCAAGACTTGTATTATTAATGTCTATGGAGTCTGTATTCCTGATTTACATTTGGAGGGTTACCATTTCCCGGGTGGTACATATTCTGTACTCAAACTCTTGAATGAATTAAGTACATTTTGTTGGGAAAGTGAAAGATGCTCAGTCATGTCCGACTCTTTGCGACCCCATAGACTGTAGCTCACCAGGCTCTTCTATCCATGGAATTTTCCAGGCCAGAATACTGGAGTGGGTAGCCATTCCCCTCTCCAGCGGTCTTCCCAACCCAGGGGTCGAACCTAGGTTCCCCACATTGCATGCGGATTGTTTACCATCTGAACCTGCAGGAAAGTCCAAGAATAATGAAATGGGTAGCCTATCCTATCTCCAGTGGATCTTCCTGACCCAGGAATAGAACCGGGGTCTCCTGCATTGTAGGTGGATTCTTTACCAGCTGAGCTACCAGGGAAGCCCTTTGTTGGGAAAATAAGGTTTAAAAAAAAAAAGAAAACCTGTTTCTCAATTTTTCTCACATAAGACTTTCCCCTCTTTTTCAAGGATTATATTTTCATACTACTTTGCTATGACTAAGAATGCCGGTAGTCTCAAGTGAAGTCAGAAAAAGACAAAAAGCATGTGCTACCACTTATATGTGGAGTCCAAAACATGACACAAATGAACATATCTAGGAAACAAAAACAGATTCAGAGATAAAGTACAAGGGGGGAGATTAGGTGGGGAGGGTAAGGAATGAAAGTGTGAGATTAGCAGATATAAACTAGTATATAAAAACAACAGGATTGTACTGTATAGCACAGGAAACTGTGTTCGTTATCCTGTGGTAAACTGCAATGGAAAAGAATATATATACATGTAACTGAGTCACTTTACTGTAAAGGAGAGATGAAATACAACATTGTAAATCAACTATGTATACATCAGTAAAATTAAAAAAAAAACAACTACTGGTAGCCTCTACTATAATTACCTCTATGTAGTATTTCTTATAGCTTACCAAAATATTATTTTTTTTCTTCTAGTAACTTTGTGTTAATCAGTGGCATTATTACCCACTAACTACATAAACAGAAACTGAAGCTCAGAGCTTCAGTGCCTTTTCCAGTGTTATACATTTGGTAAGCTTCTGAGTTCAGTGTGAATCCAGATTTTCTGACTTTCATGGTGCCATTTTGAATACACTCGTGCCAGGTACTGTGCAAAACACTTCAAAAATGTTTTTATTCTTCAGAGTAAACTTTTTAAGCAGAATTATCCCAGTATTGGGCTTCCCTGATAGCTCAGTTGGTAAAGAATTCACCTGCAATGCAGGAGACCCTGGTTCTATTCCTGGGTCAGGAAGATCTGCTGAAGAAGGGATAGGCTGCCCACTCCAGTGTTCTTCAGCTTCCCTTGTGGCTCAGCTGGTAAAGAATATACGTATAATGCGGGAGACCTGGGTTTGATCCCTGGGTTGGGAAGATCCCCTGGAGAAAGGAAAGGCTACCCACACCAGTATTCTGGCCTGGAAAATTCCATGGACTAGTCCATGGGGTTGCAGAGTCGGACATGACTGAGCAGTGTTGACTTCATTTCACTTCATTCCCATCTTAGAAACAAGGATAAGTGACCAGTGCCCAAAGCTGCTACCTAATTAGTAGCAGAGCTAAAACATCACTCTTTCCATTAAAGCTTATTAAAAACAGATCTTGAGTTCTGTTCAATACCTATTGAACATCATAGGGATGGACATCAGAACTTTGAACTTGCACCTGGATGATTTTGATTTACTCTATATTTTGAGAAACATGTTGACCTAGATCTTAATGACTTCTGGAATATATGTTCCATGAAGGAAACATTTCTTCCCTGGTTATCATCTTATTCCACAAATATAGCACATATTTTATGGCACACAAATGCTTTTAACAGATTGACTTGTTGACTAAGTGGATGAGTATCATAGCATTTACTGCTCTGTGTAAAAATTATGTATTTTGTTTTTTCTTTATAATATTTTAAAGTATCACTTCAATACTGCCATGGAATTTCTTCCTATTGAGATTTCAGTTTCATGGTTTTGTGCTTTCTCAGAGATGGCCGATGCTTCAGAAGCATGGTTAGGCTTTATGTTATTTCTAACTTAGTATTCTTTGATTTTATTGTCTTTTTTGCTTCTATATTTCAAAATCTGTCTTCTCAGAGATGTTACATGTTTGCTATATAGAGCTCTTTTCAACAGTCTATCAGTGGTGCTTTTCTAATATATTAGATTTTTGTTAGTTGTGATGGCCATTTTTAACCATGAAGATATATATGTGTGGGAATATATCCATATGTGTGGAAAGCCTAGTAAATGTGAATTACCAATTAAATTGAAAATATTTCTTAATACTGAGGGCTTACAAGTTCCCTGAAGTCTGTTATTAACTTTTTTAGCTTTATAAATGTTATTGCTTCAGTGGTTTTATGTATAGTCTTTTCCATCTTGGTTGAATGTCTGTATTTTATATAGACAATAAAGAATTATTTGTCTTTTCTTGAATTGGTTGTACCTTTGAATATTTGGTTTAATTTACCACTCTTTTAATATGTGGGATCTTGCTGGGCAACTCAAGATATTTCTTTTTCTCCACATTATTTGACCAAAGTAATTTCAACTAGATCATGACAGGATTCAATCTTTCTAGGTTTTCTATATGTGGTGCCTTCTTGGGTATGTGTTCCTGTGTTTTTGTATATCTGTGTCAGTATTAAGTATTTATCATGAATATTATTAAATACAGTATATACTGTGAAGATAATTTTTATATGACAGTGCTGTTTCTGTCTCACCCATTTTTATCAGACGTCCTAACTTCGATTTGAATCAGTTCTGTTCAGTTCATTCACTCAGTTGTATCCAACTCTCTGTGACCCCGTGAACTGCAGCACACCAGGCTTCCCTGTCCATCACTGACTCTCAGAGTTTACTCAAACTCATGTCCATTGAGTCGGTGATGCCATCCAGCCATCTCATCCTCTGTTGTCCCCTTCTCCTCCTACCTACAGTCTTTCCCAGAATCAAGGTCTTTTCAAATGAGTCAGTTTTTCGCATCAGGTAGCCAGAGTATTGACATTTCATCTTCATCATCAGTTCTTCCCATGAATATTCAGGACTGATTTCCTTTAGGATGGACTTGTTGGATCTCCTTGCAGTCCAAGGAACTCTCTAGAGTCTTCTCCAACACCACAGTTCAAAAGCATCAATTCTTCAGTGCTCAGCTTTCTTTATAGGCCAACTCTCACATCCATACATGACTACTGGAAAAAAACATAGCTGTGACTAGATGGCCCTTGTTGGCAAAGTAATGTCTCTGCTTTTTAATATGCTGTCTAGGTTGGTCATAACTTTTCTTCCAAGGAGTAAGCGTCTTTTAATTTCATGGCTGCAGTCACCATCTGCAGTGATTTTGGATCACCCAAAAATAAAGTCTGTCCCTGTTTCCACTGTTTCCCCATCCACTTGCCATGAAGTGATGGGACCAGATGACATGATGTTAGTTTTCTGAATGTTAAGCTTTAAGCCTACTTTTTCACTCTCCTTTTTCACTTTAAGAAGAGGCTCTTTAGTTCTTCACTTTCTGCCATAAGGGTTGTGTCATCTGCGTATCTGAGGTTATTGATATTTCTCCTGGCAATCTTGGGGCTTCCCTGGTGGCTTAGTTGGTAAAGAATCTGCCTGCAATTCGGGAGACCCGGGTTCATTTCCTGGGTTGGGAAGATCCCCTGGAGAAGAGAATGGCAACCCACTCCAGTATTCTTGCCTGGAGAATCCCATGGGCAGAGGAGCGTGGTGGGCTTCTGTCCACGGGGTCGCAAGAGTCAGACACGACTTAGTGACTAAACCACCACCACCGCCACCACCGGCAATCTTGATTTCAGTTTGTGTTTCATCCAGTCCTGCATTTCTCATGATGTACTCTGCGTACAAGTTAAGTAAGCAGGGTGACAATATACAGCCTTGATGTATTCCACTCCCGATTTGGAACCAGTCTGTTGTTCCATGTCCAGTTCTAACTGTTGCTCCTTGACCTGGATACAGATTTCTCAGGAGGCAGGTCAGGTGTCTGGTATTCCCATCTCTTTAAAAATTTTCCATAGTTGTTGTGATCCACACAGTCAAAGACTTTGGGATAGTCAGTAAAGCAGGAGTAGATGTTTTTCTCGAACTCTCTTGCTTTTTCAATGATCCAGCCGATGTTGGCAATTTGATCTCTGGTTCCTCTGCCTTTTCTAAAACCAGCTTGAACATCTGGAAGTTCACGGTTCACCTACTGTTGAAGCCTGGCTTGGAGAATTTTGAACATCACTTTGCTAGCATGTGAGATGAGTGCAATTTTGTGGTAGTTTGAGCATTCTTTGGCATTGCCTTTCTTTGGGATTGGAATGAAAACTGACCTTTCCCAGTCCTCTGGCCACTGCTGAGTTTTCCAAATTTGCTGGCTTATTGAATGCAACACTTTCACAGCATCATCTTTTAGAATTTGAAATAGCTCAACTGGAATTCCATCATCTCCACTAGCTTTGTTCATAGTGATGCTTCCTAAGGCCCAGTTGATTTTGCATTTCAGGATGTCTGGCTCTAGGTGAGTGATCACACCATTGTGATTATCTGGGTCATGAAGATCTTTTTTGTGTAGTTCTTCTGTGTTTTCTTGCCACCTCTTCTTAATGTCTTCTAATTCTGCTAGGTCCATCCCATTTCTGTCCTTAATTGTGCCCATCTTTGCATGAAATGTTCTGGTTTGAATAGTGACCTATAATATAAGAATAATCAATTTGATTTTGAAATTACTTCAGTCTTTTTCTTCAAAGTCAGTAGCATTGTTAGGGGGAAAATGTGGACCCACGTGTCTAAACCACCTAACTGGGCACACTTGATGATAGAGAGGAACCACAATAGGAGAAGAAGAGAGAAATGGCAGGTAGCATACTCAGTTGCTTAATAAAAGTTAGCAGTAACAATCTTGATAATTTTATAGCTGCTAATTACTATTAGATTCTATGGTACCTTCATCTTCTTTTCTTTATAGAAGTTTTCTATTTTTTCTTCAAGCTCCCCTGACCCCCAAAGTAACTCACTGCATGGAGGAAGACATAAAGTGGACAGTAGTTCTACAAGTATGTTTTTTTCCCTAGCCATATCTTTTTCCCCTGTTCTGTTTTTCCATTTAGGAGACTTCAGCTGATTCTGTGGATGGATAAACATAGGTTTATTGTTGTATGTTACTTTCCAAGTTGTTTTTCCCATCAGATATTGGCTTCTGCTGACAAAATTCAGCTGGACTTCATCCAAATGTAACCAGTGACAGTATGATTTATAATAGATAGATGGAAAAGAAAATGGCCTTTCCTTTTTGGATTTCCAAAAGACAGTATATAATTGCTTACTAGCTGCTTTCAGTGTAACAAATATTCAAGTTCTATTACTGTGCCAAAAATGAATGTTGTAGTCTTTTCCCCCACCTTTTTTGTGGGTTAGCTTTGTTTACAACTTTTCAGAAGTCAGTGAGTGAAAGTCGCTCAGTCATGTCTGACTCTTTGCAACCCCATGGACTATACAGTCCATGGAATTTTCCAGACCAGAATACTGGAGTGGATAGCCTTTCCCTTCTGCAGGGGATCTTCCCAACCCAGGGACTGAACCCAGGCCTCCCACACTGTAGCTGGATTCTTTACCAGCAGAGCCACAAGGGAATCCCAAGAATACTGGAGTGGGTAGCCTATCCCTTCTCTAGCGGATCTTCCCGACCCAGGAATCGAACCGGGGTCTCCTGCATTGCAGGTGAATTCTTTACCAACTGAGCTATCACGGAAGTCCTTCAGCAACTTTTTGGAAAGGATGACTATTTTTCTAATTACTTACATTAATTTATGTTCTCTTCTGGTTCCTGAGAATGGATGAGAGTTAGAAGTTTTTAATCTTTAAAAATGACCAAAGTAGTATTAAAATAAGTCTTGCCCCTATCATCACCATTACAACCACTTGCTTTTCAGATTTTCTACTTCCATAATGATACAAATGGGAATTCCTTCTGTAAGGGAAAAAAAACAGTCTAAGTGTGAATTTACAAACCTCATATTAAAGGAAAAATTACTCATTTTCATCCCAAAATATTAAGCTCTATTTTTGGCACTTTTATTGTATACTTTCATTTTAAAACACTTTATTCTGGGATTCAGATGTTTTCTACATTAATAATACTTTAAGAACACTTTAATAGAAGTATTGTGTAATATGATTGTTGAGAATTTTTAAAACATTAAAGAGGAAAAGCTTCTGCAATTCTAAAACTGCTCTAAAAATAATCACTATTAAGAAGGAAAGTGTTAGTTGCTCAGTTTTGTCCAACTCTCTGCAACTGTATGGAGTGTAGCCCACCAGGCTCCTCTATCCATGGAATTCTCCAGGGAAGTATACTGGAGTAGGTAGCCACTCCTTTCTCCAGGGGATCTTCCCAACCAGGGAATTAAACCCAGGTCTCCTGCATTGCAGGCAGATTCTTTCCTGTCTGAACAACTGGAGAAGCCCTAAAATATTAAAGAGGACATTAAATAATCCCCTATTATTCCAAAGCCTATAGACAACTCAAACAGTTTGGTGTTTCTCTTTTGTATATATGAAACTGAAATTACTTCAATTTTTTTTTTAACGTATGTCATGAGCATTCTTTAAATATTCTCCATGAGTATGGCTTTAAGTAGCTGTGTAATAGTCCATTGTCTGCCTGTGTCTCAATTTTATTTTTAGACACTTAAGGTTTCTTAAAGTGTTAAAATAAGTGCTGAGATGGTCATTTGTATTCTTACATAAATTCATCTTTGATAAATTTCTGCAAGTGGTATTCCTGGATGATGGAAGATAAATATTGCTTAAACTCTAATACAGATTACCAAATTGTTCTCAAAAATGTTAACAATTTTTGCTACCATTAACAGCATATGAGTGCCGTTTTTTTTTTCCCCCTTTCATACTTGGTATTATCATAAAATAAATGACAACTGATTTTTATTTTACTGTTAGCAAAGTTCAGCATTTCCATACGAGTCATTCGTATTTATATCTTTCTGAATTATCTGTTCATGTCCTTTTTGTCCATTTGGATGTTCATCTTTTAAATACTGACTTACAAGTGTTCTTCATACATTAAGATAACTGTTAATCCCTTCGTATACTGCAGTTATTTTCGGAGCCTACCCCCCCACTCCCACCATTTTGCAGTTTTGTTAAGTTACCTTGCCTCTGATACTCATTTGTTTCCTGTTCTGGTAGAAAGAAAGACATATTCATATTCCAAGTAGAGACTGCACCACATTTCTTTTCAATTTTATTTTCTTCATAAATTATTCATGACAGTGGTTTGCATCATGCTTCTCTATCCTCTCCTCATTGCATCTACAACCCTTCTTGGATTAGTAACTCTAAGAGTAGAATCAATCAGTCAGTTCAGTCACTCAGTCATGTCCAACTCTTTACGACCCCATGGACTGCAGCATGCCAGGCTTCCCTGTCCATCACCAACTCCCAGAGCTTGCTCATATTCATGTCCATTGAGTCGGTGATGCCATCCAACTATCTCATCCTCTGTCGTCCCCTTCTTGCCTTCAATCTTTCTCAGCATCAGAATCTTTTCTAATGAGTCAGTTCTTTGCATCAGGTGGCCAGAGTTATTGGAGCTTCATCTTCAGCATCAGTCCTTCCAAAGAATATTCAGGACTGATTTCCTTTAGGATTGACTGGCTGGATCTCCTTGCAGTCCAAGGGACTCTCAAGAGTCTTCTTTAACACCATAGTTTAAAAGCATCAGTTCTTCAGTGCTCAGCTTTCTTTATGGTCCAGCTCTCACATCCATACATGACTACTGGAAAAACCATAGCTTTGTCTAGATGGACCTTTTTCAGTAAAGTAATGTCTCTGCTTTTTAGTATGCTGTCTAGGTTGGTCATAGCTTTTCTTCCAAGGAGGAAGCATCTTTTAATGTCATGGCTGCAGTCACCATCTACAGTGATTTTGGAGCCCAAGGAAATAAAGTCTGTCACTGTGTCCATTGTTTCCCTATCTGTTTTCAGAGTAGAGTATGTTGGTGAAACTCAGGTCTTTACTATTGGTCTGATTCCCTACCTGTTGAAGAGGGAAGATAATTTCTA
The DNA here is from genome assembly GCF_033118175.1 of Dama dama. Classification (NCBI taxonomy): domain Eukaryota; kingdom Metazoa; phylum Chordata; class Mammalia; order Artiodactyla; family Cervidae; genus Dama; species Dama dama. The sequence continues at coordinate 83,043,256 of NC_083698.1, read as the reverse complement.
AAGCTCCTTTCCTGTCTGCAAGCCTCCAAGTGTTAATTTGTTTCTTTATTTCTTCTGTTTCTTGCCCTGCAAGCTTTCACATCTCCAAAATGTAAAAGACAACAAAAAAAGAGCAGGGCTTGATACTATAGCTCCAGGACTAAGCTCCAGGCCATGGTGTTTGAATTTTTATATACATTTATGTTGGAAAAAAAATCTGTATATACTGCTTCCTAGTCTGGAGCATCAGGGAGCTTGACTCTCGCTGTCAGTTTCTTCCAGAGAAACTGGGAATGGCTGCCTCAGCTCCGCAGTTGCTGCTGCTGCTTAGTCACTTCAGTCGTGTCCGACTCTATGTGACCCTATGGACCGCAGCCTGCCAGGCTCCTCTGTCCATGGGATTCTCTAGGCAGGAATACTGGAGTGGGTTGCCATGCCCTCCTTGAGGGGATCTTCCCAACCCAGGGACTGAACCCGGTCTCCTCCACTGTAGGCAGATTCTTCCCCACTGAGCCACCAGGGAAGCCTAGCAGCTTCACATTACCAGCAGTCAATTTCATATCATTCCTTTTCTTCTACCCACTTCTTTCCGTGACATTATGTCTTGTCCTTTAATATCTATTTAAAAAATAAATACAGTTGCTTAACAGTTGATTTGTGAAAACTGAGAGTCTTTTAAGTCTCTTTTGCTTTGTTTTTTTAAATTACCTTTTTTAAATTAAAAAGTACCACCCAAGGGTCTTAGTTTTTTGTGTATACCGAAATAGGGGGACAAGGGCTGGTAGGTTTGCATTTAAATATTTTGGTGTCAGCTTTTTATTAGCACTTTACTTTGGGATGGAAAGATTTACTGTTCATATTCCAAGGGCTGTTTGACCCTGTCAAAATTTCTTTTAAACTTTGGGAAAAAAATACCATGAAAAAGGGTGCTTTTTTCAGAGTAAATTGATGATCGCTAAGTAAACCAGGATTGGCATCCTGTGTCAGGAGGGTGTGAAGAAAGGTCAGTGCGTTCACACTTGAAATCCAGTAACCGGTAATGAGAAGTGAGGGTTTAAATTTTCGTGCAGCTCTGCAGATCACATTGTGTTTATTTTTGATATTAGCCATCTTGTTTCACATCACATTTTCTTAAATTCTAAGGATGGCATTTCAAATTAAGTATTTGAAAATGTCTGAGATTCCTGTTTCTATTTAGGGTAGCATGGCTTTTTGCTGCCTGCCTGTGTTTTGTAGACTTGCCTGCGTTCTTGACACTGTCCATTTTGTGAAGACCTGATCTATAGATTGTAGAAATTTATTGTTTGAGATAGCTCATGAAATCTTGTTGGAGCATTTTTTTCTCCTTTCTTCGCGTATTTTTAGGAGAAATTGAGATTTTTTTTCCCAAGCCCATGGAGTGAATTTTTGTGGCTCAGGACATGTTTTGGTCCTTTGTTAACTAAATCTTTTCTTCTGCATCTATGTTTTTATATAAGGGTATTATGTCTTTACAGTGGATCATGGGTTAGTCGACATAGTACAGATTTCAAGTTTGGCTGACAACATGAAAGTTTAACCAAGCCAGGTCACCACAAAGGGCAGAAGCCCTTCATTGTCTTGTTCTCTAATCCTCAATCTTACTTCATTGTCTCATTCTGTAATCCTCAAATCCAGTTGGTAGATGCTCAAGTGTGGGTCTCCATATAGCCAAGGTAGGGTTTACCGTATGTGTGGTGCTGTGCTAGAAGCCTTTCTGACACCATGACTCAGGAAGTTTCGACATACCTGGCCCTTCATAGACTCTTGGTTCTTTGAATAAATTCAGAGCACAGTGGTATCCTCCTTCAGGGAAAGTGCAAGGTTGCTGTTTCCAGGATCTTTCCTGAGCAATCACACTTCTGCTTCCTGATGAATAAGCTGTTTGGTCACAGATTACATCTTATAAGATTACTTTCATTAAAAGGGGAAATGCTCTTTAACTTTAAATGTCTTCAAGAAGTTGCTTAGTTTCATTTATTTTAAATTTTCTTCTATCCATAAGGTTAAGTAAAATTTCTTTGAAGAACTGTACTAGGCAAATGATATTTTATAAGGATTTTTATTTTTTTTGGTATCAAAAGTTCTTTCTAATTTTAGAATTAAATTTTTCGTTTGTTACTTTGAGCATTGTTCAGTTTATAAAAGTTTTCAGGGTAAATAGGTAAATATTCCTATTTCCTTGACTTTATGACCCTGAAAGAATTATGAGATTTTTTGCTTATTTAAATGTCACTGTTAAGTATCTGGTGGCTCAGACAGTAAAGAATCTGCCTGCAATGCAGCAGAGATACAGGTTCGATACCTGGGTCAGGAAGGTCCTCTGTAGAAGGGAATGGCTACCCTCTCCAGTATTCTTGCCTGTCCTTGGACAGAAGAGCCTGGTGGGCTGCAGTCCATGGGGTTGCAAAGAGTTGGACGTGGCTGAACAACTAACACTTCACTCAAGTCAAAGATATTTATTCTGCTTTTTTGTTCTGTTGAACTTCTGTCTTTAAAGATTTTTGTCTTATCTTTGGTTTCAGAGGTAAAATCTTGAGAGGAACCATATGTACCCTTGTTAGCACAGTCCCAGTGGGTGCTGGACTCACCTTTTATATTTAAAGGTGTATATTTAAAGCTTGTCTCTTGCATAGCCATAAAAATGTTTAGAGTCTTGAAAATAAGCAGGTAAAATATGCAAGACTGTGATTATCTCAGATAGTCATTGATCCTCTGTTCCTTAGTACAGTTTTGGTTTAGCTTATATAATAATCACCTTCAGAATACTTGTTGAAAGACCCGTTTTCATTTGGTACCCCCATAAAACACGCTAAGACATAGTCCTGAATATTTACCATTTTGCAGTTGAAACAACTCTTTTTTTTTTTTTTTGTCACTGGAGGAACTCCTAGAATGGAGAATCTTGTTTTCTTAAAGAAGTGCCCCTCTTTTGCATCCAAATCCTGGTTTGAGATGGGAGTTTTAGTTAAAAGTGATTGAGCTAGTGAGGTGAGAATTGGTGTCGTGAAGGAGTACAGCTATTTCTTAAAAGTGTAAGCTGTTCCGTAGGTGCCTACTATTTTTAGCTGAAAGAATAATGTCATATTTGTATGCATGTGTACCATAAACTTTCAACCATCCCTTCTGTGTGAGGTGCTTGTGGTACCCTCCAGGTATAAGCGTTATCCCTTGCTCTTAAGGAAGGTGACGGTCTCTTAAGGATTAAGGCACATTCCCTACATTCTAGCCATGGTGTGAGGAGGGACCAAGATGAGTGCTACAAGACGAACAGGAATGGTTTCAGAGATAAAGTGATGAATTGCAGTATACAGCTGATGTTCTTAACCTGGATGGAATTCAGGAAATCTGTGAACTCAGAAGGGAAAACATGACAGCTTTAATTTTCACTAGCCTCTGACTGAAATTTAGCATAATCTTAGAATTAGGAATATAAGCAGTTAACCAGAGTAGTTCTAGCAGTGTCTGTTGGCTTTATCATCAATCAAAGTATGTATATTTTGGTATCACGAATTTTATTGCAGCTGTCTCGAAATACTGTTTATGTACATGAACTCCACTGAAACTGGTAGTCTTAAATCCCTTATTATATCTTGCTAATGACTTCTGAAAGATGCACACAAATTGCTACAGCACAAATTTGTTTTTAAAAATATTTTTATAACTGCAGTAAAGTTGTTTTCCTTCATAATCCTATGAATTACTTTTATGCTGTTAAAAGCATTATTCTCAGAAGGTAGTCATAGACTTTACCAAAATGCTAAAAATTTCATGCTACAGAAATGGTTAGCTATCTCTGACTTAAAGGACCTGTGAAGGCCTCATCATAAAGGAGATGGGTTTAAACACAAGGGGAAAACAAGCGGGACAAAATTGTTTCTGTGTTGGAATTCCAACTCTAACACTTTTCATCTGTGAGACTCTGGAACTTGATCTTGTTGTTAGTCGCTAAGTTGTGTCCTACTCTTTGTGACCCCATGGATTGTAGCCTGCCAGGCTCCTCTGTCCATAGGATTCTCCAGTCAAGAATACTGGAGTGGGTTGCCATTTCCTTCTCCAGGGGATCTTCCCAGCCCACGGATTGAACCTGAATCTCCTGCATTGCAGGGAGATTCTTCACCACTGAGTGACCAGGGAACTTGATATTGCTGCTCTTCATTTTCTTCATTTTTAGTACAGATGATAATGTGCCTACTTCTCAGGATTGTTTATTAAACCAATTAATGAATTTAGGTTGCTAAGCACAATGCTGAATGTGAACTGCTATTATTATGTGGCTTCTCCAATGGCCTTGAATCTCTACATGTTTTGATGAAGCAGTAAGTGATGATTTTTTCTGCTTTTGTGATGTATTTGTCACACTGGAGTATATTTAATCCTCTATAAATTGCTGAGATTAAGATTTAAGCTTGACGACTTAGTTCGCTGTTCTAAAAGTTTCTGTCATATAGAGAAATATAATTTCCTTCCTAGCTTAACCTTTGTTTCTCGTAAAATTATGTGCAGGTCTGATAGTGTATCATGGACAGAAGATATTATGCTAGTGAATATGTAGGGGCATTCAAAGGGAAGGGATTAAATATACTTAACCTTTGCTCCAGGCATACTGGCAAGGGAGAAGGGAGACCAGCCTTCCTCTTTCTCCCTGTGCCTGGTAGCCTTTGCTTTTTTTTTTAAAATTGGCTCCTTTTCATAGTTTGGTGCACTCACAGGATAGGCTAGGTGTGAACCTGGCCTTTCTTCTTTGGATAGCAGAGGAGGATGATGGTTCTAGCAAGTGAGAGAGCAGAGATGAAGGGCTGTGTTAGGGGCCTTGCAACTTGCTCCCCTCCATGCAGAGTTCCACACACCCATCAGGCTGGCGCCTTCTCTCCTTGACTCCCTTGCCCCTACTCTTCCTTCTGCCTCCCTTTCTTCCTTTCCCTTCCTCTTCCTCCCCTGCTTTGCACAACTCTTAGCATACAGACTGACCCCTTGGGTCGCCATGAAGTGGCCGGTTGTGGAGGCTGCTTCCTCCTGCACTTGAATCCCAACTTGCTCATGACTAGCAGGAGTACAAAGAGAGCTGAGAGTCTGCATAACGTGGAGAGATTGATATTTTGATTTGTCCTTTTCATGGCTCTTCAAAGTTGGGTACATTTGTAATGGCATAAGGTAACCATTCCTGAAAAGTTGATTATTGAAATAATAATTGGCAAGTGATCATAACACATATGTTGCAGGCTTGGAGAAAGCAGAAGAGAGTCTACCATGACATGAGATTGTTTTCCTCTGATTGAGAAACAGGTTCGTTTCATTGTCTCTGTTCCCTGTTAAACCAGACCAGCTGGCAGAGTTCTTGGTCCCTGCATCCTCTGAGAAGTCGTCCATGGTCACTGCATCAGCCTCTCTGCTCAGCACTGTTTTCTCCCTAAGTGTTGTGTTGTGATGCTCAGATTATACACATACGGTTAAGTTCCTTGTGAACATTTAGACCTTTGTGTCTTAGCCCATTCAGGCTGCTTTAACAAATCATCAAATCGGGTGACTTATAAAAAACCAGATTTCTCAGTTCTGGATTCTGGGAAGTCCGGGATCCTGGTTCTGGTGGATGCAGTGTGGTGTCGGGTGAGGACCTGTTTCCTGGCTCATAGACGGCAGCTGCCCACTGTGTCCTGGCATGGCTGCAGGGCTAGGGGGCTGCATGGAGGCTTTTTGACAAGCGCTCTGATACTGTTTGTGAGGGCTCTACTCTCGTGACCTAAGCACCTCCAGATACCCTACGACTCTCACTTTAGGATGTCAACCTTTGAATCCTGGAAGTACCCAAATACATTCCAGTACCTTGTGTCATTCAGCTTCCTCATATATACTTGACTGGCAAGTGATGGGGGGCAGGGAATGTGATTACCTGAATATACTATACACATCTTGCTTTTCATTATTCTGTGACTTTTTTCAAAGGCTCCTGCCTTACTTCACTGTGTATGACAGTTTCTAGGTCCATCCGCATCTCTACGAAAGGCACAACTTAGTTCCTTTTTATGGCTGAATAATATTCCATTGTTTATATGTGTCACAGAGAAAAATAAATATTGTATATTCATATGTATATATAGAGAGAATCTAAAAAATTTACACAGATGAACCTGTTTGCAAAGTACAAGTAGAGTCATAGACATAGAGAACAAATGTATGGACACACAGGGGGAAGGGGGACGGAATTAATTGGGGGATTAGGATTGACATGTATACACTACGACTGTGTATAAAATAGATCCCTAGTGAGAGCCTGCTGTGTAACAGAGGGAACTCTGCAGTGCTCCGTGGTGACTTAGTGGGACGGAAATCCGAAAAGGGGGAGTATGTGTATATGCATGGCTTCCCTGGTGCCTCAGCTGGTACAGAATCTGCCTGCAGTGCAAGCGACCCAGGTTCCATCTCTGGGTCAGGAAGATCCCCTGGAGAAGGAAATGGCAATGCACTCCAGTATTCTTGCCTGGAGAAGCCCATGGACAGAGGAGCCTGGTGGGCTGCAGCCCACGGGGTCTCAAAGAGTTGGGCACACCTGAGCAACTATCACTAACTAGGTGTACGTATAATTGATTCACTTTGCTGTACAACAGAGACTAACACAACATTTTAAAGAAGATACACTACAACAGAAGTTAAAAATAAGTGTCCTGCCATCTACTCTATCTGTCCTGTAAGACTGAGCACGCTGGCTACATCCTCCGGGTAACTTGCCCTAGTTCCCCACTCCCTGCTCTCTCCACTTCTCCCTCATTCTTCCCCCATCCTTCTCTCTCCTTCCACACCCCTTCCTTCCTCCTCCCTTTTCGCTTCCTTCTTTTCACCTTCCGCCCCTCTTTACCTTCTCCCCTTACTCCCCCCTCACCATGAAATGTCTAGCTACATAGAAATGTAATGGAGAGTGTTGATAGGAAGTGCTTCGCGTAGTTAGATTAAAAAGGTAATGGTAGGACTTCTCTGTGGTGTAATAGATCAAAGTAATTGCTGGGATTTTTTATTATTATTGTTTATTTTTATTGAAGTGTAGTTGATGTGCAATTGAGATTTTCTTTTAAACAGCGTTTAGCCAGCTGAATATAGTTGTTTTATTTGCAGGAGGGGAGAGAAGGAAAAAGCCCTCAAGTTAGTAGTGTCCAAGTATCAATGTACAGCCAAACTGGTTCGGAATGCTATCAGTAATACATAGCAGAATTAAAATTCTGTCCCACTGAATGCCTACCAAAAAAAAGAGTAATGGTTGAATTGCTTAATGACAGTCACATCAACTGCACATACTAAGTTTCTATTTAGCAAACACTAAATATTATCTTTTTTTAAAGTAAAAAATGTGGGGTATACTGCCGTGGTGAGATAATGAAGTAGTATTTTAGTATGTTCTGCCCAGTAATTTTACTTCATGGGGAAAATGATTATGCCCTCTTCAGGGCATTCTTAAATTTAAGGCCTGTTTAGCTAAGAGATGGAAAGCTGAGAAAGATTGCAGTTGCCAAATGTTGTGTAAGATTTTCTACAGTAGACAGTCATTTCCTCTCCCCAATCTTAAACCACTTCATTATTACTATTAACTTTTGGGTATGAAAATTATTACCTTTTCATTTCCAAGATAAAGTTCAGGTGGAAAATCTGAGCAGTATTATCTGTAAAGTGTTTGTGTGTATGTGTGTGTGAGTTGCTTAGTCATGTCCAACTATTTGCAACCCCATAGACTGTAGCCCACCGGGCGCTTCCATCCATGAGATTCTCCAGGCAAGAACATGAGTGGTTTGCCATTTCATGTTTGTAGGTAATATTTATCAGGAGAAAAAGGTTCTGCTTTTTAAATGTTAATGTGACTTATTTTTGTAAAATTTTGTGTGGTCTTACTCATTTAATATTTTTTTATTCAAAATTTAAATCTTGTTGGTGAGAACTATTTATGGGCTGTTTTTATGCCTTTGTACCTTCAATTTACACATTTTTGAAGTTGCCAGACTATTCAGGCATTGCTACTAGATATCTGTCATTCTCGCCTGCATGGAGGGACAATACTGAATAAAGGAGAAAAGTGTTTAATTGGGTTCTGACAAGCCTGTTTGGGAAATTGGTGCAAAATGGTAAAAAGTGATAGGTTATGCCAAATACGGGCTTCCCAGGTTGCACAGTGGTACAGAACCCACCTGCCAATGCAAAAGACGTGAATTCAGTCCCTGGGTCAGGAAGATCCCCTCGGGTAGGAAATGGCAATGCACTCCAGTATTCTTGCCCGGGAATTCCACAGAGGAGCCTGGTGGGCTGCATTTCATGGGGTTGCAGAGAGTCAAACACGACTGAGCTCTCCTGCACGAAGTAATGCCAGATATGAGAATATGGTTGGGATCAGTCATATTCTGAATTCAGAAGTGTGAATGTATAGAGTAGATAGTATTGGGGAAGATTATTTGTACTATGTAATGGGGCTTGTTTTGCCAGTTAGCTACAAAGTTTCCTTAAATGGCAAATTTTGTTGATATATTGAAGGTCAGGTCCAATACCTATGTTACAGAGATTGTCAATATTTGAACCATCATTTTCTGTTCTGGTATGGTGAAGGCATGTGCATATTCCACGTAAAGACTAAACTCTATTTTACTTCCTTTGGGCCCTAAATGATTATAAATAGACTCACACTATTACAGGTCAGGTTTTTGACCTCAAATGAGTTTGCTGCAAACTTTTGGGGGAAAAAAACCATTCTTAGGGCTTCTCATGTTGAATTGTGCGTAGAAGACTGTGGCCCTTTGTAAAATCTAGGGGAGCCCAACCATATGGTTTTATTAGAAGTTTCTATTAGGACCAGGGCAGACTTTAAGCTTCAACAGTAACTTACTAAGAGCAGAACATGTGGAACTTTTATTTTAGAACTTTGTACTGTGGTTGGTTTTTACAGTCATACAGCTTGCTTGCTTTCTCTCACAGATTGTGTTCATTTTTAAGCCTTAGATGCTGGAGAATTTTGACCACAGCAGACGATTATAGCTGGTTTTGTCCTTGGGAAAGCACCTCTTTTTTTAGATGCAGGACCAACACTGGACTCCAGATCTTGAAAGGAGCATGAACTCTGTGAATTGCAGGTGGGCCATGCAGTTAGCTTTGGTCCATAGGCATGGAAGGACACTGGCATTTTCCTTGGAATGGGTGTGTGGAAAAGACCCTGATGCTGGAAAAGACTGAGGGCAGGAGGAGAAGGGAATGACAGAGGATGAGGTAGTTAGATGGCATCACCAACTCAAGGTGATGAGCTTGAACAACTCAAGATTTGTTCAAGCATGAATTTGAACAAACTCCAGGAGATAGTGAAGGACAGGGAGGCCTGCCATGCTACAGTCCATGGATTCTCAAAGAGTTGGACACAACTTTAGTGACTGAACAACAAGTTGTGTGGAAGAGAATCCTTTCCTATCTTCTAGGTGTCAGCAGAACAATATCTGCTGCTTTCTGTTCCTTGCAATTTCAAATCTTCTGTGACTTGTTGAGGAGCCAAACCTGATTCACGGGGCTTGTCCAGAAGTTCAGATCACCCCCCGCCAGTTTGGCTCAGGAGAGAGAAACCGCCAGCAGGAAGAGTTATGAGGACTGACCAGTCCTAAGTAGCAGTCATGGGCAGTCCAGTAATGTTCCTTCACTTAAGAGTGATGTCCAGTCACTAGAGAGAACTCCTAGGCTATTCAGCACTGGAGAGATGAAAGGTTAAGAGGTTTGGTATATGGTGGAAGAGAGCAAGAACCTCAGATAAAACATAGTAACAGGGGCAGTCACCCTTGTAAGGAAGGAAGTGCAGTCTCATGCCATTTCAGAGGAGAGAGTGTGTACTGGTTCATCGACCACCCAGACTTGGTAAATTCATGGTGCCAAAATTAGCCTCTTGATGGGAGTGTTTAGGTTCACAGATCATGAATTCAGAACAATCTGGTGAACTGACTGGCATCTTGGGAAAGCTGAAAGCAAGGCTGTTGGTTTACCTTTTTAAACTTACACTCTTCAGTCTTTGCTCTAGTGTTTGCTGAATAGACCATTGTCTGAGATAGTTATTGCTGTCTTAACCTGGGTGTTCACCAACTTAGGAGAAGTGAAAAGACATAAAATAGAAACTTTTAGAAAGTAAAGAAACAGAATTACTTAAAGAATCCGTTACATGAGAAGACTTACTGAGACAAATGCTACCAAGATCAATGGAAAAAATTGTACAAATAAACACAATTAGGAATATAAAATGAAAATTAACTACAGAGAGAATAATTTAAAAATTGTAAAATTATTTTGAATAATGCTGTGCCATAGACTAGGAAACTTAAACGACTGACCCAAGAAGAAATAGAAAACCTGAACTGTTATCCATTAAGATAGTGAAGTGATAATCCAGTCTGTTCTACCAAAAGAGACTAGGCTCAAATAGGTTTAGCAAACCTTCAAGGAAAGATAATTTCTAAGAGTTGTTTCAGAAATTAGGAAGAGAAGGCTTGTTTGAAGCTAGTATATCTTTGCAAATAACCAAATTTGGAAACTGTAATATTAAAAAACTAAAGACCAATCTCATTTTATGTGGGTACATGTGTATGTTAGTTGCTTACTCGTGTCTGACTCTTTGCTATCCCAGGGACTGTAGCCTGCCAGGCTCCTCTGTCCCTGGAATTTTCCAGGCAAGAATACTAGAGTGGATTGCCATTCCCTTCTTCAGGGGATCTTCCTGACCCATGGATCAAACCCAAGTCTCCTGCATTGGAGGCAGATACTTTACTGTCTGAGTCACAGAAAACCCTGTGACTGCATGAATCCTTAATAAAACATTAAATTTCAATGATATACATCAGGATGAAATATGTTTTATCCTATGAGTGTGTGAATGATTCAGTATTAGAAAAACTTAATATCACCGATAACGTTAAGAAGTAAAAGAGAAAAATCGTATCATTTTATTAATGTAACAAAAATGGCCTCCCTATTCCTTCGGAAACACCAGTGTTGAAATTAGGCCAATTTTAATAACCCCTGTGCTTCCCTGATAGCTCAGTTGGTAAAGAGTCCTCCTGCAATGTGGGAGACCTGGGTTCAATCCCTGGTTTGGGAAGATCCCCTGGAGAAGGGAAAGGCTACCCACTCCAGTATTCTCACCTGTACAGTCCATGGTGTCACAAAGAGTCGGACACGACTGAGTGACTTTCACTTCACTTCACTTCACAGTAGTCTCTAAGTATTCAAGTGAAAGGAAGAGTTACCCACTGCTCACTTTAAATCAAAACAAGTTGTGATTAAGCTTAATGAGGAAGGCATATTGAAAACCAGGATAGGCCAAAAGCTGAACTCTTGAGCCAAACAGTTGTCTAAGTTGTGAATTCAAATAAAAAGTTCGTGAAGAGTATCAAAAGTGCTACTCCAGTGTATCACTCATTCTTGTGAAGGATGAGAAAGCAAAACAGCCTTGCTGACAGGAGAAAGGGTAAGTGGTCTGGACAGAAGATCAAACTACCCACAACATCCCCTTAAGCCAAGACCTAATCCAGAAATAGGCCCTAATTCTCTTCAATTCAGTGAGGGCTAGGAGGGGTGAGGAAGTTGCAGAAGAAAAGATTGAAGCTAGCAGAGATTGGTTCATGAGGATAAAGGAAAGAAGCCATCCCCTTAACAACAGTGCCAGGTGAAAGCAGCAAGTGCCGATGTAGAAGCTACAGCAGATCCATTCATTATCCTAGCTAGAGACCGAAAATCTCCAAGATAATGAAGGTGGCTACACTGAACAACACATCTTTAACATAGTACAGCAGGCTTATGTCAGAAGGTGATGCTACCTAGGACTTTCATAGCTAGAGAGGAGAAGTCAGTGCCTGGATTTAGAGAACCGCCTGGATCTCTTGTTAGGACTAATGCAGCTGGTGACTTTCAGTTGAAGCTCATGTTCATTTACCGTTCTGAAAATCCTGGGTCCTTAAGAATTATGCTAAATCTACTCTGCTTATGCTCCATAAATGGCATGACAAAGCATGAATGACAGTACATGTGTTTACAACATGGTTTACTGAGTATTTTAAGCCTAATGTTGAGACCTACTGCTCAGAAAATTCCTTTCAAGATGCTAACTGCTCACTGATAGTGCACCTGATTGCCCAGGAGCTTTAAGGATATATTACAAAATGTTTTCACACTTGCTAACACAACATCCATTCTTCAGTCCATGGATAAGAGAGATGGAGCAAAATCAAGTTAAAAAGTTAAGTCATCTAGCAACAACTCAAAAGTTGTAGAGAAGAAAGGAATGGTGAATTCCATCTCCCCTTTTTATACTTATACTTCATATACTTTATACTTTATTTGCTTTATATATATAGCTTAAGAGGTTGCCACATGTATTTTTGGATAGACTGTATGACTTTTCCTCTTGAGTTATATGAAATCAATCATATAGTTTTCCTGCCTGTATAACCTGTTAGTATAATCTGTATCAAATGAAAAAAATCATGCCAGGAGAGCTAATCAAGTTCTTCTTTTAATCTTGTTTTTATGGGAGGTTTGTGGGTGTGAAGGAGCAAAAACTATTTTTCTGAAGTTGGCATATACATTAAGATGATAATATTCACAATCCAGCTATATTTGCGTGCATCCTTTATGAGTCATGAAATACTTTCCGTAATGGGCAGTCACTTATTGGTTGTTTAGCTGGAGATATTAACAGGCACAAAAATAGATCAGTAGTTATTTTTGTTATATATGGAAAAAATGATACTGAATGTTTTATGTCAAAAGAGACTTCATTAGAATTAAAGGATTGTGAAAATCCCTTAAAGACCCTATCATCATTCTTATCTCATAAAATAAGTGAATTTAGACTATAATGTGAAGATGGTGATAGTGGTGATAACACATATCAGACTGTATATTGAACTGAATAGTGTTCTAAATGCCTTAGGTACTGTACATTTTTTCATTTAATCCTCACAGGAGTTCTAAAAGGTGGGTGCTGCTGCTTTCCCTGTTTGACAAGTAAAGAAGCCAGGGCACATAAGTTCAAGTAACCTGTTCAAGGTCGCAGAACTAGGATAAGGACAGGATTCAAATCCAGAAAGCTTGGCTTCAGAATTAACTAAACCTGTGTATTTAACTAAACCTGAAACTTCCCGCATAGCTCAGTCGGTAAAGAATCTGCCTGCAATGCAGGAGACCCGGGTTTGATTCCTGGGTCAGGAAGATCCCCTAGAGAAGGAAATGGCAACCCACTCCAGTATTCTTGCCTGGAGAATCCCATGGACTGAGGAGCCTGGCAGGCTACAGTCCATGGGGTCACAAGATTTGGACACGACTTAGCGACTAAACCACCACATGTGAAATGTAACAATTCCTATTCATGTTAAAACTAATGAGACCTATTTAATACTATGAAATGTGATATGTTGGCGATGGACAGGGAGGCCTGGCATGCTGAGGTTCATGGTGTCACAAAGAGTCGGACACGACTGAGCAACTGAACTGAATGTGATATGAAACAAAGACTTGTTTTTAAATATAATAATATCACAGCTCCATGAGCTTCATGAACCTGAATCAAAGAAGCTTTGTGATCAGATGTGCCATTTGGGCTGCTTTATCATCAACTGCATGAAATACACCAGGGAAGGTGGTACCTTAGCGTGGGGTATCTGGGCTGTGTGTGAACACACTGCTCCATCTGTGGGCAGGATTCTTCCTTTCATACCTCTCTGCCACTTAGTCTACATTACTTATTTGTCACGTCAGAGTTCTTGAATGAGGTGCAACCTTGACTTCATCTTTGAATTCCTGGGTACACAGAAACAATTGATTCATGAATATATAAAAAAAAGTTGTGTTTTTTTTTCCCCTCCACGCTGTGCAGCTTGTGGGATCTGGGTTCCCTAAGATCCTACAGTGGAGGTGCTGAGTCCTAACCATTGGACCACCAGGGAATTCCCCCAAATGGGGTTTTTTTTTTTTTAATCACTGCTCTAGTATCCAGAACTGTGTACATAAGTCAGTTCTTGATAAATATTTGCGTGAATGAAAGAATAATGTAGATATTGACTAGATGGTTCTTGAATTGTCTTCCTGGAGTGTATGTAAAGAACAAGCAATGCCAAGCTCTTATGTCAGAGAATCATTTTTACTATGAACAATCAAATCAGTAATTGATTTTATACAAATCAATGCACTAGGCTCTGAAGGAAGACAAACAAATATAATAAAATCCTACCCTCAAAGAACTTAGAATTGAGAATCAAAAAAGCCTTTATTAGAGGTAAGAGTAAATTAATGTTTTCAACACCTGCATAAAAATATACCCAAACAGTATATAATTTCCTAAGAAAGGATGTAGAACAATGAAGAAAATACTATTTATTTCTTTAAAATGTAGCTAGCACTTGTTTTTACTTTAAAAAGTACATATGTTGTATATACTGGTAAGCATAAATGCAAAACTTTTTAATGATAAAAAGCCAGAGACAGTTCAGAGTAGAAAGAATATAGTTTGTATTGGGTTAGGTGGTTTCTGGGTTTACAGGATCTGAGTCTGTATTGAGCTGGAAATAGAAGGTCTGTGGGTTGTTGAGATAGTTAGTTGCACTTAGAAACTTTCTGCTTTAACTGTTACTGCTGATTGGATAATAGGGCCGCCTTTGAAGTACCAAAATGAACAAAATATGGTACTTTTCTTTATATAGTATCTATTTGGCTTACGACCTGATACATATTTATATAAGTATATATGTGTGTATGTGTATCTTGATATACAAAAGATAATTAAAGGAGCATTTAAAAATTTGTAGGGTCCAATTGCTTATATATTAGAAATAATTGTTACTTTATGGCTGTATATTACTCCCTTTTTGTATCGTTTTTTCAGATTCAGAGATGTGGATGGAATTTATTCTTGACTTTTGGAGAGAAAATGTGAGACAGATGGCCTCTGATCCTGTGATATTAAATAAGCCTTTTTCTGGACAACTGTTGTCAGAGTAATCCCTAGTGAAGGGAAGGCATGTCAAATCATTGCCTGTTCTATTTTTTTTTTTTTAACGGATGACTGTATAATACAGAGGTTGCCAAAAGCTGCTGATACGTCTTAATATTTTGAAGAATAAGGGCTTGAAAAGTCCAACATTTGTTGGGTACCTTGAGCAAATTGCACTGTGTTGGTGTTGGGACACGGTGGGGGAAACAGAGTTTACAGGAATAAGAGGACACTGCCCCTCTCGAGACATTCTACATCCAAAGTATAGCCATACATAAAGCATCTAATTACACTATGTAACACATAGCAAAATTAAGTGATTGTCAAGTAGGTGCAGAAAGAATATGCTTAGTCTCTCAGTCATGTCTGACTCTTTGTGACCCCACCACGTTCCTCTGTCCATGGGGACTCTCCAGGCAAGAATACTGGGGTGGGTTGCCATGGCCTCCTCCAGGAGATCTTCCCAACCCAGGCTTCGAACCCAGGTCTCCTGCATTGCAGGTGGGTGCTTTACTGTCTGAGCCATCAAGAAATAGTGGAGTGGGTAGCCTATCCCTTCTCCAGGGGAACTTCCAGACCCAGGAATTGAACTGGGGTCTTCTGCATTGCAGGCGGATTCTTTACCAGCTGAGCTACCTGGGAAGCCCACAGAAAGAATAGGAGCAGGATATTTCAACTGGGGTGACTGCAAAAAAGATGGGGATCATCTGGTTTTGTTTTGACATTGATTGATTCATTCATTTTGGCTGTGTTGAGTCTTAGTTGCGGCATGTGGGTTCTTCATTACGGCGTGTGGGATCTTTCGTTACAGCACAAGGTCACTCTAGTTGCGGCATGCAGACTTTAGAGCGCTGGCTTAGTAGTTGTAGCTCATGGGCTTAGTTGCTCCGAAGCTCGTGGGATCTTAGTTCCCTGACCAGGGATGGAACCTATGTTCCCTGCATTGCAAGGAGGATTCTTAACCTCTGGACCACCAGGGAAGTCCCTGGGGTCAGTCTTGAAGGATGAGAAAGTGTTCTTAAAAACAGGAAAGAGCCTTCATCAAATTGGGAATGGGGACAGGACCCTTTTATTGAACTCCCACCGTGCTAGCAGTGTGCTTGATGAAGTACAAAGAGATGTGAAATGGATCGTCTGATACTCAGCGCAGCCAGGAGAGGCAGGCATTACTCCCCCATCCCACACATGAGACAGCCGAGTCTCAGGGTGACTTAGCTTACGCAGCTGGTACATGGCAAAGACGGGGGTTCCTGGCAGATCTGTTAAACATAGCCTTGTGCTTTGGTACAATTTCTGCTAGTGTGATGACTCTATTGCTGTTTTTATCCTTCTCTGCTGCCTCCCAGGAGGGATTAAATTCCCTAATAAAAAAGTAAGGGTTTGTGACCTGTGAATTGGAAAAACTTAAGGGATCTAAGGGGGAAAATCCTCTTAATCACCATTGCCTTGCTATTTCTGACTGCTGAGAGCTCACTCTGAGTTAACTGCACTCCGGAGGACTGGTCTTAGGAAGACAAAGCTTATCAGATCTTTGATGACCAATTGCAGCCTAAGAAGGTCTCCGGTCTTCTTCATGTTTATAGGGCAACTTTGAAATGACAGAGCTCCAAAAGCAGGCTCCTCATCCTCAGTGATTCTTAACTACAGGGGCAACATCGTCTGTTGGTAGAACAGGGCAAGTTCTTGTGGTTATTCAAAAGATTCTGTACTCGCCCCCCACGCGCTTTGAGTATATTGCCTCTTCTCCACCCCTTTGAGCAAAAATCCAGTCTAAATGATTGAGTTAATATTAAAATGTATTTTTCCCCCCTAGGCTCAGAGAAAGATAACAATACCACCAATTACTTAATCCTTAATCTTCTTCTTAAGGATGTTCAGCTCCTTTTTCTGCTCTCTTAATGCACAGGCTGTGGTGTGAGGCTTTTCCCCCAATTACTTTCCAAACTACTAGTAATGTGTTTCTCTCTGTTGATTGTCATTCTGTCTTCTAACTTAGTAGATTGATTGAGAAGGAAAAGTTGTTCTCAATTTGGTGTTCAAATGTTTTAATTCAGAATGTGGAAGATAGTATAATTTATGTAGGTTGATGTCTGCCTGTTAAAGTATAGAGGAGTTTGGTTATATTCCAAATGCTCATTTATCTTAGCATTCAGATATGGCCATGAGAAATTCTGTTTTATGAGTGTTCAATCTGTAGAAGAATTAAAGGTTAACCACGTTGTGCGTATTTAACTATACTGCTGCTTGAACTAAATGATCACCTTTACAGAGATAAAATTAACTGGATCAGCCTTATTGTGTGAGTAATATTACAGGTTAGAATTTGGAGGATAAGACACTGGCAATTTAATTAACCTTCATTGAGAACCTATGATGTGCCAGAAGCTGAGTATTGAAAGAATGAGAATAAGATTTAGTCCCATACCATGAGATTAATAGAGCAGAGCATTTTGTAGAGGGAACTATATCAGTTGCTATCTAAAAACTCAATGTAAGGGCAGTGAGTTTTTCATTTTTAATTGGAGAATTACTGCTTTACAATTTTGGTTTCTGCCATACAACAATATGAATCAGTGTACATGTGTCCCCTGCTTCTTGAACCTCCCTGCCCTCCCAGCCCACCCTCTCCACATCACAGAGCACCAGACTGAGCTCCCTGTGTGACGCAGCAGCTTCCCACCAGCTGTCTGTTTGACACGTGGTAGTTTTTTGTGTCAGTGCTACTGTCTCAATCCGTCCCACCCTCTCCATCTCCCGGGGTGTCCACAAATCTGTTCTCTATGTCTGCATCTCTGTTCAAGGGCAGTATTTTTTTATAAACTACTTTTAAAAAGGTCAGTGTCTGTCACTGCTCAGGAGTCTAGATGGGCTCAGCAATTGGTCTCAGCTAGATTCGGTCACATTTGTGCCGTCACCTCAGTGTTAGGGAGACATCCCTGCTCATCTTGGGTGTTTGCACATATTTGTCCATCTGTGGGTTGACCTAGGTCGCCTCAGGTGGTACGCTTGTGCCCTCCTCCATCAGGCTAGCCTTCTGTGCTGGAGGACAGCAGGATTTCAAGAGGAAAGGGAGGGAGCACAAAGCCTTCAGAGGCTTAGGCTTGGAACTGGCACATCATCACATGCGTGCCAGTCTGTTCGCCAACTTGAGTCGCCAGTCTATCCGGCTTCAAGAGGTGTAGAAATAAATTCCACCTCCTGATGAAGGACCTGGCAAGTCACATATTAAAGAACATCATCAGGAGGGAAGTACTTAGGCCCATTTTGTAATTAGAGTTCCTACTGTAGGTATAGTTTCATAAAAGGAACAAAAAGTCTGTCTAAGGTCTTCATATAATGAGTGCTGCAATAGGAGCCCAGGAAGCTATAAGCCCTTTGAGTTGAAGAAGCGTACATTTCAGGACTGATAATAGTGGGAAATGAGGTTGAATTGAAGGAGAGAGGACCAGGCTGGAGAAGTGTCTGTTGGTGTTTCTTGAAGCTTGGATGTTATTCTTTGGATAGAGGGAGCCATCTAAGATTTTAGACAAATAGGAATGCCATCGTGAACTTCATTACTGTTTCTGTAGGTTTCTCTGTCAACAGAACGAATTCAAGGTGAGCAAAATATTGCTGGAGATGAGATGCTGTTGCCAAATTCTAGACTGTGGAATGATGATGATGAAGGCAGTGAAAAGTACCCACTCACATGTGGTAAATCTGACCATGTTGATCATTCTTTTGAACAGACTCCTTTGAGGCAGGGTGTTGTGTTAGGTGTTTGAGAAACGCTAGTGAGAATCCCCTTTCTCTAATATAAAGGCTTCTTGGAGCTTTGGGCTCCTGGGAGCTCTTAGACAAGTCACCCTTTTCTCATGCATCTCACTGTTCGGAGTGCAGACAATAGAGAAGAATCCTGGCTGACATAGCGAAGAAGTGATGGCTAGTGAGATGGTAATTTAAAATGTCTGTTTTGGCTGTTCTTTCTTTCTGATATATTTAGTTACCAGAGCTTTTAGTGATATTGAAAGTTATTATATTGTTTAATATAAAAAATAATGAATGAGGCGTTTCTGTTGTTTGGTCACCAAGTTGCGTCCGATTCTTTGTGATCCCATGGACTGCAGCACGCCAGGCCTCTGTCCCATACCATCTCCTGGAGTTTGCCCAAGTTTCCAGTGAATGAGGAGCAGGAGTAGGAGTAAATTTTGTAACTTTCACACATCTGTATCTGCCCCCTAGTATAGTGTGTGACTGTCAAGGTAATTCAAAAGCTCATATATTATTTTTTAAATTTGCTGTATTCCATTTTAGCATATTCAGAGCTCTTTTATGGGTTCAGAAATAAGTGTAAAATGTATTTGTATGTGAAAATTTTTTAATTGCATGTGTCTGAGAGAATATGCAGCAGTAGTGATTAATTTATGGGAGAAAGTTTGAAAAAAATGTAAGGATTTACCAATTTGCAATCAAATGTAATAACATCTTAAACTAATTTTGCCATTAGAATTCTTTAGAAATAAAAATACCTCTTTCAGAAAGTATTTATCACTAGCCTTACTTGCTTTTTCTTGTTCTCAGTCTACGTGGAGTCAGTATTCTGGTCCTGCTAAATCCCATTATGATGCATTTAATTACTCACAGAAACCCTATCCAGTTGTTATTCTCAAGATTAAAAGCAAATCCAGTGTGTTTTGTGGACTCCTAGAGATCTCTAATAATACCTGGATAAAGCAACTTGTGAGGTAGTTTATTGAAGCTTCTTCAGTATCCTCTGCATCTAGAGATACATTCACACAGTATTGCCCAGATAATATTTAGCTATTTTTCTTATCAAAGTCGAGATTTCTGGATGTTTGAGCATTCTTGAGAGGTTGATGAATAGCGGAGGGACAGAGATCAGGCGATTTCTCTCCACCAGGTTAATGAAAATTACAACCTTCTTGAACTTAATTGGAACCTAGAAATTAGGATATATACATGCATGTACCTAATTGGTGTATAACTGTTTTCTGCCACTTAGATGATGACCCCCTGAGAACAGCACGGTGCCGTGTCCCTGGTGACATAGGCTCTGGCTCATATCAGTACCTTGTGTGTAGTGAATATTATGTTTGTCATGGTTAGTGGTTATGTAGGTATAATTCCGTTGGGTAAATCTCAGGAACTTTGTTTACCTACTCACCTTCCAATTTGTACCCGTTCCCTTTGGTGGCAGGACGCTAACTCCATGTTCCCTCCTGCCATGTGCTCAATCAGGGGAGGGGTTTTCCCTTAGCAGGATAAATCATGGTTAACCTGAGCCAAACATGATAATTCTACCCTGATTACCAGTGGGTCCATTCAACATGTGTTTTCTAAAGCACTGCTACCCAAGGAGATGTTGAAGGAAGTCTAGTTATGTTTCTGGAAAATAAAATTGCCTTGCTCTTCTATGGAGAGATGTGAGAACAGTCTCTCTCTGCCTCTGAATGTGATCAGTCATTCTTCCTGTTGAAACCTGGAACAACAGTAGCTGGCCTGGGGGTGATGAAATGAGCCTGTAGATGAGAAAAATCAACTTACTATACTTAGAGGTAGGGTGGCAAAGTGGAAGGGCAGGCAGGGATATTTGGAGCATGGGATGAACCAACCTTTGTATATTTCAGTCTCCTTTGGTTGAACTTTGTAGGCAGGCTAATGAAAGCCTCTTTAATTCTTGGATGTTAAAAAGATAGAAAGGTTAGATATTGAATAAATGGTCTAATAGAGAGTAACATCAGTCATTTGATTTCCACTCCTCCCCCCACCCCCACTGCCCAACTTCCCTTCTTTCGTGTTCAGACATCCTGGCCCCAGGATAGAAGACCCCTACATATGGTCCTGATAAAATGGATGCAGTTTTGAATCAGGCTTCATGGGATCATAGGCACTTGTGCAAGTGTCTGCTATTTCTATCTCAAAGAGATCAGGAAATGGAGACAGGCTGGGGACTCCTCCTTATTGGATGTATTGCCAATTATAAACTTCATGATAAGAGCTCAGACCTGATTTCTCGGGGACAAGTGAATTTGGGGATGAGTCCTCCCTCCCAAGGCTGTTATCGACATTTTGGGTCAGGTAATTACTTCCTGCTCAGAGCTGTTTTGTGCATGGTAGAATATCCAGCAGTATCCCCCTAGTTCTCTCCCACTGTGACAGTCCAGAGTGTCTCCAGAAACAGCTAAATATTTCTTGGGAGACAAAATTATCCCCCACTTGAGAACTGCTATGTTGGGGGTAAAAAATTGTTTCTTACAGGTGCGTTTGTCCTAAGAGAGGGAGGAAGTTCTGGCTGCTGTTTGTTGCCTAAGCAATTCATCATACAATGAGAGAGAGACAATGAATTATTAATACTAAGTTTTTCAAGTTGGTCTTTTCAACCATATGAAGAGCCTTTAGATTTGAGATGTTTTGAGCTAAAATATAGTTACTGCTTAAATTCCTTCAGCTTTCAAGATCAACAACTGATCTTTAGCAAGCTAAATTGCATTGTTTTTAAAATCCTGTCTTCAGTTGTTATATAATTGCATGTTTAACAAAAGCCTCTGATACGATGATAACCGTCCTCTTGGTAAGGCTTCATTTTGTCAGTGTTGATAAATGTCAGTTTGCATTCCCCTCATGTTGAATCTTTAGACCTGGGATGAGCATTTAATGTTGGAAGACAGAGGGAATGATTCGTTTCCGCTTCCCATGGACTGACTGGCATATTGGGGAGCATGAAACCATACCTGAGAACTAATAACTGGCCAGAAACGTGCACTTGTATATGAATGATTTCTGTTTTGCCTCACAGATGGGAAAACAATGAGGAAAAAGTGTTTAGGCAGCTTTTCCGTCTATCCAGAACTAGGAAAGAAACTCAGGTATTTAAAAAATTATCTGTTTTTTGCTTTAGAGTTTATTCACATTAGCATATGTTATGAGTCATGGCTGCCTAACTTTTTGGCCAATAGGATTTCAGTATGCAGTGCATTCGTATAAACTCTCGGATTGGCTTAACTGGCTCTGATGTCACAATTTCCCCCATTAGGAAGTCACAGTTTTCTTGAAATCACATTGTGCTAATAACAAATTCTGTTATTCTGTTTCATTATGAGAAAGATAATCTACCAAAAATAAAAATGCTGGAAGGAGCAAGATACCTTTGATCCATGCAGACCTTTTCCATTCCTGTGCTTTATTTATCTCCTACCAACCCTTGAAGCTAACTTCCTTACTTTCTTCTACAACGGATGCTACTGTATTTTTCACGTTTGTCTGTTAATAGGCAAGTGAAGGAATGAGCCTACTTAGAATTACTTCTTCAGCTCACAGTTCTGCTTCATCTCGACTGTGGAGGCTTGGCATCTTTCTACTACTAAGCCTTCCTGACTCAAAAGGAAAAGCCATTTGGACAGCCCACCTGAATATAACCTTTCAGGTAGGAAATCGCCTCATCTCAGAATTGGGAGAGAGTGGAGTGTTCGGGAATCATTCTCCTCTGGAAAGGGTGTCTGGTGTGGTGGTACTTCCCGAAGGATGGAATCAGAATGCTTGTAACCCTATGACCAACTTCAGCAGGCCTGGGCAAGCAGACCCTTGGCTGGCCCTCATTGAACGGGGTGGCTGTACCTTCACACACAAAATCAACGTGGCCGCAGAGAAGGGAGCAAACGGGGTGATCATCTATAACTACCCAGGTACAGGCAACAAGGTATTCCCCATGTCTCACCAGGGAACGGAAAATATAGTTGCTGTGATGATAGGCAACCTGAAAGGCATGGAACTGTTGCACTTGATTCAGAAAGGAGTCTATGTGAAGATCATCATTGAAGTGGGCAGAATGCACATGCCCTGGCTGAGCCATTACGTCATGTCTCTGTTCACCTTCCTGACTGCGACAGCGGCCTATCTGTTCCTGTACTGTGCCTGGAGACCGCGAGGGCCCAACTCCCCCACCAGGAGGCGAAGGCAGCTAAAGGCGGATGTGCGGAAGGCCATTGGGAAGCTTCAGCTGCGAGTGCTCCAAGAAGGGGACAAGGAGCTAGAGCCAGATGAAGACAATTGTGTTGTTTGCTTCGACATTTACAAGCCTCAAGATGTAGTACGTATTTTAACATGCAAACATATTTTCCACAAGGCGTGCATCGACCCTTGGCTTTTAGCCCATAGGACATGCCCCATGTGCAAGTGTGACATTCTGCAAACGTAAGAAACCCAGAGCATCTCCTGAAGATGTAACTGAGTCTTTCCAGTGGTTAAAGTTAAGATGAGTTCTCTTTTAGCACTTTATGTAGGGAGAAAATTCAACTGCAACTTCTCTACACAAGTACTAAAGAGGGTGAAATTTGTGTGTTTTAAAAATAAAACTCCGTCTCATGTCCAGCTATTT
This sequence comes from Dama dama, assembly GCF_033118175.1. Lineage (NCBI taxonomy): Eukaryota > Metazoa > Chordata > Mammalia > Artiodactyla > Cervidae > Dama > Dama dama. Next base: position 83,019,902 of record NC_083698.1, on the reverse strand, counting down.
GAACTTGTTGTTTTTCTAGTGTTTCGGTATACATTTTTGTCCTTATCTAAGTAAGGACTTTAGCATATATTAAGCCTTGATTTTCAAATTACAATGATTGTGATATTGATGCCATGGAGAATTAGTCATAATATTTTAAAGTTTCTTTATACTAATTTTTATACTTTGCTTCCATATGTTTAATTTTTGGTATCTAATAATACTTCTGTTCAGTAAACTTAATTATAGACTGAGATGTTGATTTAATTTTCCACAGTTAATTTTATTAATACCCAGGAAATCTGGTTGCCAAATCTACTGACTGGGAAGGAAATGTGTTCTGAATAATTATTTTAGATGCTAGAACTTTTATGTATCTAAAAATATTTTAAATTATAGGCCTCATTTAGGGCAGCATTATATATTTTAAAACATTCACCTTTGTTTGCCAGAGCCCTTTAAATCCTAGCATAATGTATCAACTATGGTTGTAGGTTTTCCTTCTAGAATTGACTCTAGGACATACTAAATGGTAGTATGTCTTTATTTGGGACATTTTGAACATATAGACCTACAGGAGAAGTAAAATTTTGTTCAGTTGCTTTTCAAAATTGTATCTCTTACCCTTTTTTTTTTTTTTTTCCTGGTAGATACCTGTGTAACAGTAAGAGGCCTAAAGATGTGGGTTTTGTTGCTTTGATGAAAATCTGGATAATATGCAAAAGCATTGATGTCCAACTCAGATGGTACTCTGTGAGTCAACACACTGTGTAACTCACTGTCTGTTTTGAAGAGTGTGTGTGTGCAAATCATATTATCAGCCTTTGGGAAAGAACATGGACCTCTGTGAGCTGAAGGTGTCGCCGCATCAGTGTTTTTCTTTTAATGCTGCTTTTGATGGGCCCATAGAAATCTTCTTTCCTTTGTCTTTCCTACTTCACGTTGTCATGATGCTAATTGATATTTCAGAAGAATACACTAGCCTCTGTAGTTCTGGCAAGACGAAACCTGAAGTATCTCTTAGTATCCTATGCATAGAGGTCAGAGACACTTATGTACAAGGTCAAAGTTCTTGGCTTTGGCTTCCTAGCTGGTAAATAAGAACCACTGGGGAATTCTCCCAAGAAAGTGTATGGCAGTTCCAATGAGTGCCCATGCCTGTTAGTTCACATGTCATTCTTTTGGCTTTGAAGTTATATTGTGCTTTTGGCCTAAGTGTAGCAAAAATACAGGCAGAACTAACAGTGTATGTGGGGTCTTCTACCAAGGATGTTTGCTGATTTAGGCAAACATTTTGTTAAAAGATTCTATGACCTTTAACAGTCACTGATGTCAGTGGTTAAATTTAAGTGAGGACCTCAAAGTTTGTCTTTCTAAAATCTATAGCTGCATTTTTGTTCAGAGTAAACTGTGGTAAACTAATATTGCTATATTTAATCTTTTCCCCTACACTTGTCCTCCTCTTTCCTCAAAATGTTGTTAAGCTACTAACAGATGTCAAGGTCTGCAGAGAAATGACATTGGTCTTTTCTGTCTTTAGTGCTGCCAAAAGTGAGGGTAGTGAGGCTGAAGAAATTGAATGGGATACCCTGCTTTTAAAAATTAAAACCAAATGGATCCAACAAACTTCTGACCAAGCTTTGTTAAATAAAGTTCAAAATTTTACATGCTAGATTAAAAAAATATATTGTATAGTGAAAACGTGAGTTAAAAACAGTGTTATTCACTACTTCTACCCCATATCTAGTCATAGTGCTAATTTTTAATTAACATTCATGGTTAAAACTTGGCATTTTGTAACAGATATTTACTTCACTAACTGTGAAGGAAAGTGTTAATTGTATGGTTTTTCTTGCATGTGTATTCAGGTTTTAAAATACATGCATTATATAATTTTTATATTTTTTAGTTTAATGTGATACCTGGTAACATAACATGTAACTCAAGGGCTGAATCTGTCCTGTAACATTGAAATTACCCATAGCAGCTTTCAAAGCATTCAACCAATAAATACACAGCATGCTCTAAGCTCTTACCTAATTGGCTGTGTTGTCTTTTATGTCATAATCATATCACCCAACAGTAAACAGTATCTAGAGTTACAGTAGTGAGACTTGGATTTTTGTTTTTCAATCTAAAGTTTTCCTCTTTCTCTCTCTTAAAAAAAAAAAAAATCCAAAACTCATAAAACTTCTTTAAGAATTTCTTACAAAAACATGCTGGAAGACAGTGGAACTTGTTTTCACCCAGAAGGTATTTTCTATTTTAATAGTTTACATTGATCGTCAACAGATGTGGAAACCACATCTTTTTGTTGGGTTGGTTCTTCAGTCACTTAAGCAGAGAGAGAGAGATGCATCTACTCAAGGTTGGCACTCAGAGAAGCAATGCTGCCTCTTCCTGGCTCATGAAATTCAGCTTCCTTTGGCTGCTTAGCCAGCACTGTTGCAGAACCAGCGCCGTGTGGACTGCTTACATGAACATATCGTTTCATGTTGGGAATCGCATGTTGTCAGAGTTGGGGGAGACTGGCGTGTTTGGAAGAAGCTCCACTTTGAAGAGAGTGGTGGGAGTCATCGTGCCTCCAGAGGGAAAAACACAAACTGCCTGCAGCCCCAATACCAGTTTCAGGAAGTTGAAGAACTCGCAGACATGGCTCGCCCTTGTTGAACGGGGAAGCTGTACCTTCACCCAGAAGATCAAGGTGGCGGTGGAGAATGGAGCCAGTGGAGTGATCATCTATAACTTCCCAGGAACTGGCAATCAGGTCTTTCCCATGTCTCATCAGGTATTTGAAGACATTGTTGTGGTGATGATTGGTAACTTAAAAGGCATGGAGATTTTGCATTTAATTCAGAAGGGCGTTCATGTGACCGTCATGATCGAGGTGGGAAGAAAACACATCATCTGGATGAATCACTATTTTGTCTCTTTTGTGATCGTCACAACCGCTACGTTAGTGTATTTCATCTTTTATCATATTCGAAGAGTTTGGGTAGCAAGGATTCAGAACCGGAGGTGGCAGCGGTTAACAAATGATCTCAGGAAAGCATTTGGCCAGCTTCAGGTTCGGATACTGAAAGAGGGGGACGAGGAAGTAAGCGCCAATGGAGATAGCTGCGTAGTTTGCTTTGAACTCTATAAGCCTAATGATACAATTCGTATTCTGACCTGTAAACATTTTTTCCACAAGAATTGCATTGACCCCTGGATCTTAGCCCATGGGACGTGCCCCATGTGCAAATGTGATATTCTTAAAGCTTTGGGGATTCAGATGGATGTTGAAGATGGAACAGAGCCCTTGCAAGTCCTAATGTCCAACGAATTGGCTGATATCCTGTCATCTAGTGAAGAGGGCACAAATAATGAACTTCCTCCTTCAGGAAGGTCAGATAAAGTAACGCACGTGGAGGAGGTGGAGCCCCTTCCTTCTCAGGACGTCGGCCGGTCTAATTCAGTAGCAGCGGACATCCATCCTCCGCCTTGACCGCATGGCCTTCGAGGAACTGAATTCAACCTGTTTGTGAAATCAGGTCCTAAATACTGACAAGCAGTTTGTCCAAAGTGTGATTTTCGTGTCTTTTTTGTTGTTGTTGTTACTTTGGTAATTTTCTGCATTTGTCAAGTCTCAGAAAAAAAGAGAAGTCCTAGCAGGGTTTTTTTGTTTTTGTTTTTCCTGTTTCTCACCCTTACTAAATGTAATTTTTTTTGTCAGTGTATGTTGCTCCTGTGAATATTTACATTTATTTCTATGTGCACATGAATTTTTTTTTTTTTTTTGGTCACCCCACGTGGCTTGCAGGATCTTAATTACCTGACCAGAGATTGAACTCGGGCCACCACAGTGAAAATACTAAGTCCTAACCTCGGGACTGCCAGGGAATTCCCAACCAAGGACAAAATTTATTCCTGAATTTTTTTTGCATATATATTGGGCTTTATTTTGGTAGGAAAATTGTTAATATATTTATATGTTCCTTATAATACAGAAACCATCAATGAAATTTGAAAAACATAAATGAATTTTTATAAGCTAGGGAGAAATAAAATTTATCTTTTGATATTTTTAGTACAGTATGCTAACTTGAAAATCATTGTGTTGTGTTCTCTTCATTCTTGGCATGAAATTTTTGCTGTATGGAATTGTACTGTTTTGACACATAATTCTGTTCAAGCCATTAGTACATTTTATGTGATCTGTGTATATACGGTGATAGGAATTTTAGAGTTAAAATACCAGCACTCTTTAAGGGAATAGCAGATGTTTCAGCACGGAGTATTGCTAATCATAATTGTTACATGTTCATAATGTATAGAAAGACTTAAAGAAGTCCTGTGGTTAGTTACAGTGTGTTTGTTTCACTTATGCCCTACCCCACTCCCTAGTTAATTTTTTGCAATTAAATAAAACACTAACTGTGATTATTTTGTTAGATAAGTACTAGAATGTAGAAGTTATTATGACTTGCTGGGATTGTTAGTTTTGTTCACTCTGTATTCCCAGGATCCAGCACAATGTCTGACTCAAATATTTGAGTAAATGAATAATAATTATTTTTTAAATAATGTAATTATTATGTGTTAATCTGAAAAACTGGAATGTTTATCCAAATCACACAAAATAATGGGAACTTAATCCTGAAAATTTTCATCCCAAATCACTTTGATAAAACAAAAGTTTAAATTTTAGCCCAGGCAGGATTTAGTATCACAATTTAGCATGGATAATTTTGCAGAAGAGCCTTGAACTCTCCAAGGCTGACACGGGGATTTGAATTCTTGTAGAACCCTAGAGAGAGCTCTATTAAGAGGAATTTTGTGAGCTGCTGTGTGCTAGCAATATCGGAATGCACAGCCAGGCAGGAAGCAGTAGTTGATTCTAACTGCAATGCCAAGGAAGACTGTTTAAAGGAAGAAGTACATTCCTCTAAGACCAAGGAGAACTGAGACAGAAAAAAACTAGGCAGATGGCCAGGTGATGGCAGTCCCCAGACCCAGGGTTCTCAGGTTATTACCATTCTGTGTACTCCTGGCAAATTCATGTGGAGTGTGTGTTCCATGTTAGACCTAACACCTGAGGAATTTGTTGTTTGCTCTTCACACTGATATAATCGTCCTATCCGTCTTTCCACTACACACATTTTCTCCTTTCTCCCCCTTGCCTCCACTTTATTCATTATTGTCCATGTTAGATCTGACTTACCTTCATGTGTGAGAAATTGGCGTGAATATGCTGTTGTAATCAAGCATTTCTTTGTTAATGTGGACATCAAACATTGAACACGGTGTGCTTATGATCTTGATTAGAGAATTTTCAAGGGATGTTGATTAGAAGATAGAGTCAGTTTGAAACAGAGAAGGAAAAGGTCCCATCAGGGAACTCAGGAGCTATGATTGCTTTAGTGCCTAGCAGGCGGCAGACAGCGGCCTGACTTCTTTGCCTAGCTGTTTCATATGTCAGAACAAAACAGCAGTTTTAATCCTTGTCTTTAGAATGCTGTAAACAGATCAATAAACCACTTTTACTCTGGGTTTAATAACCAGAACCTGGAAATAGCACTGCTGTGTCAAATGTCAGGTATTATCCATTGTAATAGTTTTTTTATACCGATTCCTTGGGCTATACCATTTTCTCTTATACCTAGTGATGCAAATGTATTTTTACCATAATGGCATGGGAACATAATATGAATTATTTTGCCCCTAATACCAGTGTCATATGAATTTCCCTTGCATTTCTTCTTTGTATATATTTTTGCATGTCTCTGGTAATTGACTCCCCATGCTCACCTCACTAGGTAGGGGGTTTGACACTCCTTATAAAAATGACACTTGTTTATTACAGGGATGAATTGGACTTAATGGTTACTGACATGAAAATGATTCTAAAGCACTTTTGACCTCTTATTGAGTGAAGCTACAGGTGAGTTTACCCATACAGTAAATCATAAGTATTGCCTCTTATTAAAAGGCACAGTATGTTTATAGTATGCATCCCTGTTTCTTGGCTATAGATTTACTCTAGTCATCCTTTAGAGAGATGTTGGTCAGTCATAATATTTACAGTAATGTATTTCAAAGGATTTAATGAGCCAGGATCTGGCATTTCTGATGGTATTTAAGCCTAGTATCACTTCATGGGAAATAGATGGGGAAACAGTGGAAACAGTGTCAGACTTCATTTTGTGGGGCTCCAAAATCACTGCAGATGGTGACTGCAGCCATTAAATTAAAAGACGCTTACTCCTTGGAAGGAAAGTTATGAGCAACCTAGATACCATATTAAAAAGCAGAGACATTACTTTGTCAACAAAGGTCTGTCTAGTCAAGGCCATGGTTTTTCCAGTGGTCATGTATGGATGTGAGAGCTGGACTGTGAAGAAAGCTGAGCGCCAAAGAATTGATGCTTTTGGAACTGTGGTGTTGGAGAAGACTCTTGAGAGTCTCGTGGACTGCAAGGAGATGCAACCAGTCCTTCCTAAAGGAGATCAGTCCTGGGTGTTCATTGGAAGGAGTGATGCTGAAGCTGAAACTCCAATACTTTGACCACCTCATGTGAAGAGTTGACTCTTTGGAAAAGACCCTGATGCTGGGAGGGATTGGGGGCAGGAGGAGAAGGGGATGACAGAGGATGAGATGGCTGGATGGCATCACTGACTCGATGCACATGAGTTTGGGTGAACTCCAGGAGTTGGTGATGGATGGGGAGGCCTGGCATGCTGCGATTCATGGGGTCGCAAAGAGTCGGACACGACTGAGTGATTGAACTGAACATTAAACACATGAAAGTGTTCTCTTCTATCACATAACTCACTGGTTTTTGAAGCAGCTTGCATGAACAAGTGGGAGAAAGGATCAGAGTTTGCAGAAGCATTAAAGAGGAAGCCTTCACACATTGATACTGTGAAGTTCCTTCTCCATCATTTACCGTGAGCTCTAGTTTCTATAGTTTAGAATTTGTTTGGTTTTTGTACTTCTTAGTAATGAAAAATAAGGATTATGGGTTATTATAATTATTAATACAGAAATATGCATACCTAGTTTTCTAAACTGTTAGAATTTGTGGGGGAGAAGAGGGGTTGAGTAATGTACTTTAAGTTAGAGACATGATCTGGTCCCTGGGCACGGGTGTTAGAGTTGTATGTACAATTTACACTCTACAACACTTGTGCACTTTATAATACTTCAGCGTATATTTGTTGTTGTTTAGTTGCTCAGTCGTGTCCAACTCTTTGTGACCCAATGGACTGAGGCCCACCAGACTTCCCTGTTCTTCACTATCTCCCAGAGCTTGCTCATACCCAGTGTCCATCGAGTCGGTGATGCCATCCAACCATCTCATCCTCTGTCATCCCTTTCTCCTCCTGCCTTCACTCTTTCCCAGCATCAGGGTCTTTTCTAATGAGTCAGCTCTTCGCATCCAGTAGCCGAAGTATTGGAGCTTCAGCATCAGTCTTCCAATGAATATTCAGAACTGATTGTCTTTAGGATTGACTGGTTTGATCTCCTTAATGTATATACTAAGCTCAAATATCATAACCTCACAACCAAAATGTCCCTTTTTTTTTTTTTTTTTTTTTTAATAGCAGCACCACAGCTTATAACACCTGTCTTTACAATTATGCTGTCATTTTTGTCAGGCCTCTGGGATGTTTTCTTTGATTTCAGCTGCTGGTAGGAAATTTTCTCCTCATTGTTGACGACCAGGGTAGCTGATGTGGGAACATTCCTACATCAGTAACATTTATCTCCTAATTCAGCAGCACTATTGCTGCTGCTTTGGTGGCTCAGACGGTAAAGAATCTGCCTGCAATGCAGGAGACCCAGGTTCTGTCCCTGGATCGGGAAGATCCACTGGAGAAGGCAATGGCTGCCCACTCCAGTATTCTTGCCTGGAGAATTCCACAAATAGAGGAGCCTGGTGAGCTACAGTCCATGAGGTCACAAAGAGTCAGATAAGACTGAGTGACTAACACTTCCACTTTCATTGCTGCCACATAAGTTCTGTCAGTTCTAAAAACTTCCCAACTTAATGGCGACTTCTTCAGCATTCCTTCTTTGAATCCACTTGACCTTACTTCCTACCACTTGCTCTTTGTTCTCTTTCCAAGCAGAGTTGCCCCTAACCATCCTTTCCCATCCCATCTCATCTTCTCCAGCTTCAACCTAGAACCAGTTGCAAGACATTTCAGTCTTATTCTGTGTACCAAGTGCTACCAAATTCCTTGTTTTCCACACTTTTTTTCTATAGTATCATTCACCTACCCTGAGTTGTCTCTATTGATATCCACCAGCTCTTTACTTCTGTTTAAAAATTCTTATATTAATCTCAGCTATTTCTATTCCTCCACAGACCACTACTTCTCAGCCTTGGCTACACATCAGAGCCTCCTGGAGAGTTTTTAAAATGCTCAGTGCCCTGACTGTACCCAAGACCTCTGGGATAGGGCCCAGGTACTGGGTACCCAGGTGTTCCCAACGTGACAAGTTTGAGAACCACTGCCAAAAATAAGGCTGTTCCAAAAGGCCTTTATATTAGTTGGGTTCCCAATTTCATCCTCGGATTCCTTCAGATTTACTTATTGTCATTTTCCTGGAAAATACATAGGTAAACATCTAAATATCAAGTTATAAAGGGTTACATTTCATGGAGAGAAATTGATAAAGATTTTTGGGAGTATGGAGGAGTGGATTTCAACTAGAGAAGCAAGGAGCTCTTAAATAAGGAAAAAACATTTGAAATGGAACTGCTCGGTGGGGAAAGGGGCATTCTCATGGAAGAAACAGTGAACAACGGGTGTATTTTAAAGAAGTTTGAGTGTCATGTAGAATTTTGATTAAGGAAAATGAAGAACAGGAATTTTGGAGGTGGTTGCAATAACCCAGGAGTTGATAAGGTGAAAATATGAACAAAAACAGTAGGTGAATTGGGTGAGATGAATCAAAGGATGGGTCATGTCCCAGAGAATATTCTTTGATTTTATTTGCTGATAGGTATTTTCTTCTTCATTTCTTACTGACCAAAGTAGCAGTAATTTCAAAACTTACCTCTACCAATAATTTTCATCTTCAGTTTAGCAACACACAGTGAGTGCAGAAGAGAAGGGGGTGGGCCAGAAGGAGTTGAGGAGAAGTGAAGAGTTAAGGATGACCCCTTGGTTTCTAACCTGGGCCGATAGGAGGTGACGATATCATTCACTGAGGTAGAAAATATAGATGAAGCAAGTTTAGGTAGAAGGGGAGTTCCAATTTTTAGTATGCTGAATTTGAGGAACCCAAAGAACTTACAGGTGCTTTACTACATGGCTCAAAGTATAGGTCTGTGCTAATGAAGTAAGGTAAAATACAGCAAAAGACATGACGTATGCTAAGTGCTTAATTGTAGTAATTTATTAATGAGACAATTCACCTGTTGTTTACTTTCACATTAATTGTAATTTACTGTTAAATGGAATTTAATGTTACTACTTTGAACCCATATCTCCATTTGCAAAGTTGTAGTAATAGGACTTCTTCTCTCAAAAATGTGTGGCAGCCTGGGTAAAGCTGATGATTGTCAAGATGACGATGAAGGTGGTACTGATAACAAGAGCCACGGTACACTTACCGTTATATAAGCTTCACAGGTAGAAACCCACTAATCCCAACAGGAGCTCTGAGGTAGGTGTTATCAATACCCCCATTCTTTAGAGGAGGAAGCTGAGGCCCAGCCAGGCTAAGTAACTTGCCCAGAGTTAAACAGTCAGTATGTGGCAGAGCCTGTATTTGAACTCAGTCTGGTTCCACAGCTCCTGATCTTTACCACTACACTACAGGTAGCTTGAAAAGCTAGTGTTTAAGTAATGGAGAACATGTTTAGGTGAGTCTAATGTTGAGGACTGGAAGGATTGGGCCTTAGAAGAAAAATCCTAACTATAGGCTCTGAAAGTGCTAACAGGAGGGGGTTAAAGTAGTAACTCATGAGATCTCAGTGTAATTAGGAAAGAGGCATGTGGGTAGATGAGGGTGTGGGAAGGGTACATCTGATTGAGTGAAAAAGGAAAATTAAGCTCTAGGAATGGCCACTCCCAATTAGAGGTACTGATGCTGAAAACTAGTCATTCCCTCATGTAAAAACTTTAGTCAGAGGGGTTTTCCATATCCTTCCTTTCCTCTGAAGTTGGAAAGCGGCAAAAAAGAAATTTTTCATAGTTCTCCTAATAACATCAGTTTGTTTCAGAAGTTCGGGCCTTGGACACACACTTGCCCTATTGAAAAGAACACCATGCTTTTCCATCCAATGACCGGCACACTCATATCCTTGCCCCAGGGCAGAACCTCTCGGAACAGTGGTCGTCAGACCAGGAGCATGAGCTTCACCTGAACTCATATAGTTGTTGGAACTACACAGTCTCAGGCCCCACTTCAGCCCTACACTCTGGGGGACCCAGAATCTATTTTAGCAAGTCTTAACTATTTGATTCTGATGGACATTCAAGTTTAAGAACCTCTCCTGTCTCAGAGGGTCAGTTCATTCTCAGAAACGGATGCATCACACAATTGTAGTCAGATAGAAATAATGTAAATGAAAATAATTGTAAATTTTAAAACCCTGCACAAATAAGAGTTGTTAAATTTTCCAAGACGCACATTTAGGTGCATTTCAGGTGCCACTGCTCTCAGATTTTATGCATAGCTTGTGCGTTAATGCTTGCTCCTTTCCTCTTCCAGTTCCAGTTTCTTTACCACCACTATCACATTGCCAAGAGAGTTGTAAGGAAATGAATAGATAGTAGATAGCTTATGAATTTCACAGTAGAAGGTTAGGAAAAAACTGAGAAGCTGAAACAGCTTGTGGAGTCCATGCACTGGACTAGGCAGCCCACACTGGAAAAGATAGTATTTCACACCACCTATTCACTAAATCCTGGACTTCCCTGGTGGCTCAGACAGTAGAAGCGTCTGCCTACAATGCGGAAGACCAGGGATCAATCCCTGGGTTGGGAGGATCCCCCTGGAGAAGGAAATGGCAACCCACTCCAGTCCGTTTGCCTGGAAGATCCCATGGATGGATGGAGGAGCTCACTTTTCACTTTCTTTCATTCACTGCTGCTGCTGCTAAGTCGCGTCAGTCGTGTCCAACTCTGTGCGACCCCATAGATGGCAGCCCACCAGGCTCCCATCCCTGGGATTCTCCAGGCAAGAATACTGGAGTGGGTTGCCATTTCCTTCTCCATTTCATTCACTAGAAGTCTGAAAATAACTCAACATACAAAAACAGTGGGCTATACATGGAATTCAGAAAAAAAACATAATTTGGGGCCATAAAACCAGCTTCATAAACACTGGAGGGAGAGTCAGTGTCTTCAAAATTGTAGCTGAAAGTAAGTGCAAGATGAGTTATTGAGCATCTAAGCAGTTCATCTCAAGGTGTTTGGCCTTCCCTAGTGCATCAGTGGACCTCCGTGGTGACTCAGGCAGTGAAGAATGTCCCTGCAATGCAGGAGACCAGAGTGCAGTCCCTGGGTCAGGAGGGGAATGGCTACCCACTGCCGTATTCTTGCCTGGAGAATTCCTTGGACAGAGAAGCCTGATGGGGCTACAGTCCATGGGGTTGCAAAGAGTCGGACACGACTGAATGACTAACACACAACACACTGCGTTAATAGAAGCATTGCTTCTGTAACTAGAATTGCTGTCCTTTTCACATTAACAGATTTTACTCATACGGCATATTCACTGGTGAAGCACTTCATGCATGCATTCATTAAATATTGATTTGCCCTGGAAGCACAGGGGCGAGTAAACCCAGCACCCTCAGATCTTTCTTTCTACTGGAAAGAAATTATAATAAATATAATTTATTGAATAGTTGTAAGTGCTGTGTAGGAAAACAAAACAGGATGGAATTGTCAGAGGCAGAGTTGGCAGTTTTAAATAGAGGAGGTTTTGTCAAGAAGATGAATATTTGGGCAGAGGGCTGAGAGGAACAAGGGTCCTGTGCTAGAACAGAGAAAAAGTGGAGTGTGTGCCAGGAGAGCTCCTGTTACCTGAGGGGTGTTTAACCTGGAAGGCTGAAGACAGTGTTGAGTGAGTGAGTGAAGTCATTCAGTCGTGTCCGACTCTTTGTGACCCCATGGACTGTAGCCTACCAGGCTCCTCCGTCCATGGGATTCTCCAGGCAAGAGTAGTGGAGTGGGTTGCCATTTCCTAAGACAGTGTTAGCTGTGTTAAAACCTGAAGAATGGCCTTGGGGAGAATTTAGATAGTCTCTGCTATTATGGAGGTAAGAAGTAGGTGAGAAAGTGACAGCTACATGTGGAAACAAAGGACTTTCTGGTAGTTGGTCCTGTCCGTAGACAGGTTGAGCTTCCCAGGTGGTATTAGTGGTAAAGAACCTGCCTGCCAATGCTGGAGACATGAGACATGGGTTTGATCCCTGGGTCAGGAAGATCCCCTGGAGGAGGAAATGGCAACCCACTCCAGTATTCTTGCCTAGAGAATTCCATGGACAGAGGGGCCTGGCAGTTTAAAGACCATGGGGTCTCACAGAATGACACAACTGAATTGGCTTAGCAAGCATGCACACACAGTTTATTGTCCCCGCATGAACTGAGGGTTTCTCTGCCCTAAAGGAGTTTGGTGGTTTGGATGTCGTTTTAATGGTGGTGGCCACGGTGGTGAGAGAATTCAAGCTCTGAAAGGGTGATTGGATTTATACCTTTGAAGTCTTGCACAATCCTGAAAATCACATTCTGAGATTAAAAAAATATCGTTATTCCACCCATAGTTGCCATCTGGTGGAAAAACAAATAATTACACAGTACAAACTGCCAGAACTCATCCAACACGTTTTTTTTAATTAAGAGTCGTTACTTGCCAGGGAGATGTGGTTCAAAAGGTGTGGGGTTCATTTTTCTTTGACTTAAAGAATGTTTGCTTTTATAAATGCTGGAGAGGGTGTGGAGAAAAGGGAACCCTCTTACACTGTTGGTGGGAATGCAAACTAGTACAGCCGCTATGGAAAACAGTGTGGAGATTTCTTAAAAAACTGGAAGTAGAACTGCCATATGACCCAGCAATACCACTCCTGGGCATACACACTGAGGAAACCAGATCTGAAAGAGACACGTGCACCCCAATGTTCATCGCAGCACTGTTTATAATAGCCAGGACATGGAAGCAACCTAGATGCCCATCAGCAGATGAATGGATAAGGAAGCTGTGGTACATATACACCATGGAATATTACTCAGCCATTAAAAAGAATTCATTTGAACCAGTTCTAATGAGATGGATGAAACTGGAGCCCATTATACAGAGTGAAGTAAGCCAGAAAGATAACATTACAGCATACTAACACATATAGATGGAATTTAGAAAGATGGTAACGACAACCCTTTATGCAAAACAGAAAAAGAGACACAGAAGTACAGAACAGACTTTTGAACTCTGTGGGAGAAGGTGAGGGTGGGATGTTGTGAAAGAACAGCATGTATATTATCTATGGTGAAACAGGTCACCAGCCCAGGTGGGATGCATGAGACAAGTGCTCGGACCTGGTGCACTGGGAAGACCCAGAGGGATAGGGTGGAGAGGGAGGTGGGAGGGGGGATCGGGATGGGGAATACGTGTGAATCTATTGCTGATTCATGTCAATGTATGACAAAACCCACTGAAAAAAAAAAAAGAATGTTTGCTTTTAAGATTGATTTACTTTCCAGAAATTCTTTCTTAGTTTTGGAACTTCGTCTGCTTGTAGGCTCTTGGCTCATCAAGAGTAAATGACTTGCAGTCCTCAAGATTCATGTTTTCTTAGCTGCCGTCTGAAAGGGCAGTAGCTTATTCTCCAGTGCACTGATAGTCTAGTGGAAAATATAATTTGATTCTTAGAAATATCTTCTCCCAATTTTTGTGTCAACATCTTCTCAGAAAACTTTCTTGATGATGTGTCTGCAGCAAAGGACTCATATTATTTTCAATCCATTGTGGATTATTTTGTTAAAACAAAAGATTGTGTATTTCACTAACTCTGAAATATATAATGAAAATAATTTGAGTCAATGGAGAAGACAGATAGTTACGTGAAAGAAAAACTGATTCTTGTTGGGGTTTGACAGAAAACAGCAAAATTCTATAAAGCAATTATCCTTCAATAAAAAATAAATTTAAAAAATGTTATTTGTGAAAACAGGGCAGGAACTAAATTTCAGAACAAAAGAGATTGTTTGCTGTTGATTTTAACTTATTGTTTCTTCACATTATTAATAGGATTGGTTAAATCAGTGATTTTTCAAACCGCTACAGTTTTTCTGTATGTTTGCACATTTTCGTAACAGGATGTTGGTATAAAATAGGGTACAGGAATGTCAGGGCAATGTCTCATCACTGCAAGTTTCTAAAGACATACTCTCTGTACTTGTTGAGGGACAGGTAACGATTCGGGTGCTGGCATAGGTTCACAGATTCACAGTTTGCATAACTGATTAAAAGCATATTTTACTGTATTATTTCACATAATGCTCAAAAAACTGTGTGAGAAAATGTGATATTTATTCCTATTCCACCAGGGAGGAAACTGACCCAGTATGGCTCAGTCTCTCAGCTTGTGTCACACATTGAACACTCAGGTCTGATTTCCTTCTGGGTTTTGGTACACACTTTCGTGGCCAAGAGCAGTGCAGCAGACATGAGGGTGAGATAAGAAGCTCTGCACAAAATTGGAATATTGTAAACCTGGGAACCACAGTTTCTTCCATACAATGAAGATAAGTGATTTTAAGGATTTACTGAATATTAGATACTAAGATTGTAAAGTAATACACATTTTAAAATTTTATTTTCTATATTATTATAATGGCAAAAAAAAAAAAAAATCCCAAACCCAGCAAACCTCTCTATAATATAGGCAGAAGAAAGCAGCTCAACCTGTGAACTTGCCCTTGTTGTTGAGTTGCTCAGTCATGTCCAGCCCTTTGTGACTCCATGGACTGCAGCACTCCAGGCTTCCCTGTCTTTCACTATCTCCTGGAGTTTGCTCAAACTCATGTCCATCAAGTCGGTGATGCCATCTAACCATCTCTTCTTCTGTCGTCCTCTTCTCCTGCCTTCAGTCTTTCCCAGCATCAGGGTCTTTTCCAATGGGTCAGTTCTTTGCATTAGGTGGCCAAAGTATTGGAGCTTCAGCTTCAGAATTAGTCCTTCCAATGAATATTCAGGACTGATTTCCTTTAGGATTGAGTGAATGGATCTCCTTGTTGTCCAAGGGACTCTCGAGTTTTCTCTAGCACTACAATTCAAAAGCATCAGTTTTCAGTGCTCAACCTTCTATAAGGAGCTTTCAAAGTTTTCTTTAATTTTCTATAATACTATGAAACAGGGGAAGAGTGAGGGAATGGGTTGGAAAGTGGGAGGGTGATGCCTTTCTTTCACTGTATATATGCATACAGAAATTGACCTTTTTTGCCCTTAAGACTTTCAGTCTGTACAGATCAGAAGCCCGGCTAGTAGTCAGCCATTATGCTTCTCTGTTTTTATTTGTGCTTGGATTGAGTTACTTGGTAGACTTCGTTTCTTGCTCTGTAGTTACAGGGTTAAGGATATTTTCTTCATCAGCTTAGGGAGATTTAAACTAATCATTGAGCTGGAAAATACCTATAAAGGAATACTAAAGGATCTGCTATTAGCTGATATTAGAAGAAAAAAGCTTTATAAAAATTTGTAATATTGATGATGGGAATAGCAGGCATATTTTTTCCCAAAAAAGGTTTTTTTTATACTTTTCAAATCACATTTAAGTTCATCTAAATGTAAAGTCATCTCAATTCCTACCACAGACAGAGGGAGAAGCCTTTGGTAGTTTAAGGGGTTTAGATCTCCTTTAAGGGCTTTAGAGTTGATATAAGGAATTTAGATGAGCTATAAGGCAGGATCTTTTGAGAGCATCTGCTTCCTAGTTTATAGATAAAGGTCTAGACATATCACTTACATATATATATATTTAAGTTTGCTGTCAGTTTTAAGTTACAGTTTCTTAACACATGTGAAGGGAATGGGATTGGTTAAAGCAGTGATTTCTAAACCTTGAAAATTCATGGATCAGAAAGGAAGAAAGAAAAAACCACCAAGGTCAAATATTTTTTGCCAAGAAAGGTCATGAACCACTACAAAGCAAACAAAACTAACCTACCATCTACTGTTAACAGCATTGTATTACAGAGAAGTGACTTGTATCTATGATTTCTACAAATAATATATGGAATAAATTTAGCTTTATTAAAACTACTTTCAGTGTTCATTTCTTTACATTGAATCAGTGAAAACTTCATCCCACACTGGTCAAAACACCCCCACTTGGATTTGATAACTTTCCAAAATCCATTAGGACTACAGGGATCTCATTATTTTCTTCAAAATTTCCCTATCAAATGATACCATACCGTACAGAGGCTTTTTAAAGGTGCGGTTCTAGTGAAGTTCATTGTCTAAGCAGGAAAGAGATACAGTGATGCTGTACGGAATTTGCTCACTGGAGGACGGGTGTGTTTCCTACCCTCAGAGAGAATGGACAGTGCTAAGAAGGCCCAGAATGAACATGTGGCATAAACTGTGGACAGCATCACGGACGAGAGAATGACAGGAGTATATTCTGCCTGATTCTCTTCATTCTGTCTGCTCCTTTCTTTCTCCCCTTCAGTTTAATGAGCCATAAGTTGATAAATCATCACATTTGATTGCATGGTCTAGGCTTAAATTTTCACTCCTCTACAGTTTGGCTGTGTGACCTCAGACAAGTGTCTTTACGTCTCTGTGCTTTAGTTTCTTACCTTTAAAATAGATACCACCACCTACTTTATGTTTGAAGGTTAATATATATAAAGCCCCTAGAATAAATTTCAGCTGTTTTCAAATGCAGTGTTTCTCATGGGACTCCCTGACTTGAGCATTTGGATGGTATTCCATGCTCTGGGGATAAAGCCTAGACACCTTTCGAGGACTTACAAAGCTGGTCCCTTCTCTCTCATCACTGTAGGTCCATTCCCTCCACCAAAGCCCCCTGAGACCAGCTGTGTCCCACTCACCCCCACTGTCCCTTGGTCTCCCCTCATGTCTCAACTGATTCTTCTCGGTCTTCATCCTTCATTCACCTCCTCAGGGAAGCTCTGTGACTTCCTCAAATAGATTCACAGCCTTGCTACAAAGTCTCATCATGCCAAAAATGCTCAGTTCTCAGTAACATTCATCAACCCACAGTCATTTTAGTTTCTGCAGTTTGTTTCTTCCACTATAAGTTCTGTGAAGGCAGCAAACCTATACCATTTTGCTCACCAGTAAATCCCCAGCTCTGAGCACATTGCCCAACATGGAGTATGTTTTGTTAAATATTTATGGAACAAATGGATGTGCTATTGGGGTGGAGACTGTTAGAGGTTAAGTATTTTTCTTTATTGGAACAGAAAGTATGTTCTTGGGAGCAGTGGAAGAGAATGCTGGAAAGATGGGTTGAGGGAGACTTGGATGGATGGTACTCCTGAAATTATATAGTGCAAACAGGGAATAATCTGTTGACTAGCTTTAGGCATGAGAAGTGACCTGATAAGAAATAATGGTATTAATGCTGGAAAACTGGGAATTATTTGATATCTAGTATAATTAAATTCATCCCTATTACAAAAAAAAAATGATCATGGATTTGATAACACCTGAAAAATAGTTGAAGAAAGGGTTTATCCACGGGCCACATAGGTTATTGAAATTATTAGACAGTGTTTTCTTTGTCATTATTAAGGAGAAAAAGACATCTCTTGTAAGTGGGGCTCTTGTTCTTTCTCAGTGTTTTCCTGGCTGAACACATGTTGGCAGCCTTCCCAGGAACCATCTCATAGATAGCCACAATGATTTGGCAAGCAGATAATGTTTTTCTCATCATTATACAATCCTTTTGAATCAAGAAGCAATGCATGTTTCAGATCAAAAGCAATATGTGAACAGTAAGTACTTTTATAAAAAAAAAAAAAAAAGTGTATTTGAAGTTTTATTTGGACAGCTGAGCAGACTTAGCCTTTGCAGACATAGCTGCTTGTTGCAGTCAACACATTTCAGTTTTGTTGGTTCACCATGACTTGAAGATAGTAACTTCTTTGGTCTATAAACTAAGCAGGTGAATGAGAAGGGTGGCAGCTGGTGGTAATCAGAGGACCCATGTACAAGTTAAAAATCCCTAAGATGTGGAGAAAGGTAGCATGCGTACTATGTTAGTTTTCTGATGTCAGGACCGTCACACCTCCACCCTCACCCCGCCATGCTGAATTGGTGTGTTCAGTGGCTTTTTCAGAAGGAGGTCAGTGGTTGGTAATTCCATAAGTGTTGGCCAGCAAACTGTATGGCTCTTGGGGTGAGCCCTTGGTGGGAGGAGGATGGGTATGGTGGGGTGGAAGAGTGGGAAAGAAGAAAAAGTAAACGGATGTTGCTTTTAAATTCCAAAGGTGGGGATTCAGTCTCTGTTCTCCCAGTAACTGTGATCTTCGGCTGGTCCCTTCTCTGCCTACCCACTTGATCTGTCAAAGAGACTGATACTGAAATAAGGCACAGGGATGATGAGGATGAAAGGAGATAATATACGAAGAGCTCTGGGGAGACAAAATCTGCTTATCAGTGGGTGTGTTGGTAAACTAAATTCCTGAAGCCACTTCTGTGCCAGGAT
Organism: Dama dama; assembly: GCF_033118175.1. Lineage (NCBI taxonomy): Eukaryota > Metazoa > Chordata > Mammalia > Artiodactyla > Cervidae > Dama > Dama dama. The sequence continues at coordinate 83,001,241 of NC_083698.1, read as the reverse complement.
GGCCCCCGGTTACATGTTCTTCAGACAGAATTTCATTAGAGAGGAAGGCATCCTAGACTCACTAGCCTCGGCCCAGGGTCACACTTTACCTGCCTTTAACTTGACAAGTATTATTATGAAAGGGCACAAGAATCAAGACAGTTGCAACCTAATGAGACTAAACCTATCATCATTACAGTTTCATAACTTAAAACATCTGAAAAACTTAAAACTGTCATCTTTGCAAAAACAGCACAGGTTGAGAATTAGATAATAGTATGGTTTTGAGACAGCATACATCTTATTTTTCTCACTGAACTGGTTCTCTGTGACATCACCTACTGTGCCTCTTTCCCTGAGATGTCTTTCCTTCTCCCATCATGTGGACAGGGTCCCTTTCCTATACTTCTTTCTTCTGTAAACATAACTGAAACTCAGTAAACCATACTGGTTAACTATTTAAATTATACAGCTGCATGGAGGGGAAAGATTGAATTATTAGTTTAACCGTCCACACTGTTTATTCCCCCTCATTTTTTCATTCAGTGGATCCTCTCTAACTGCTTGCCCTGGTACTGGGTTGGCCAAAAAGTAAGATTTTGTGGGAAAACCTGAATTGACTTTTTGACCAACCCAGTACTAAGTGCCACAAATACAATGGTGAGTGAAACTGTATTTGGTTTCATGGAACTTAGCCTCATGTGAGTAAAATGTAATAGAATTTACATTTAAATATTATAGTTACAAAGTGACTTTGAAGGAAAAAGAAAGGGTGCTAGGATTGCATACAAACAACATAGGTTATGGCTGATTCAAGGCATTAGTGGGGATCTGGAGAGCTGCTTAGAGGTAACTTGGGGGTTGTGAGATGGACAGCGTGAGGAGTTTGAAGGAAAGATGGTGGAGGCAGGGCATGGATACTGAGTGACAGCCATTTGCAATGAAGCCAGAGTGGTAGGTAGTTTGGGACCAGCTGAAGTGTAGGACCTCAAAGGCCTTGCTGATGACTTTTGGTGGAAAATCAAAGAAGAATTTTTAAGCTGGGGAAGAATTTAAATGATCAGACTAAAAATAACTTTTTTTTTTTTTAAATATCAGTGAAGAGCACAACTTGGGGAAAATCAGAGTAGAGTGGCTGTCAGGAAAATTTCCAAGGCAGGAAGGCCAAGTAAGAGGCAGCTACTCATAGTCTCAGTGAGGGGCATGAAGAGGTGAGGAGGGATTTTAGAGGGATTTGGGAGTGGGAAGGATCAGCAGGGTTCAGTGAGAAGGTGTATGTTGGGAAATAAACATGGAGGAGATGGTGGAGTTAAGAATGGTTTCCAGGTCTCTCCAGAAGCAGGGGGGAGGTACTGATAACTCACTGAAGCAGACTGGGCAGACGGTGAGCAAATAATGGGAAAAGTCATGAATCCCATTCAAAATTTATTAAGTTAAGGGTGTCAGTGGGATGTGTAAGGAGAGCTCATGAGTCTCTCGTGAAGGTGCCATCAAGCTGTCCAATGAGACCACACTTATCCTGTGGCTCAACTGGCCTAAAGAATTCATTTTCCAGCCCGCTCGCTTGGTTCTGGGCTGCCTGCAGAGGACTGTTAGACGGAGAGCCTCAGTTCCTTGCCTCAGAGCAGCTTACATCCACCCCAACCCCCACCCTGGGCAAGGATGGGAGAGCCCATGGTAGGCTTCCAGATACTAGTCTCACGAGTGACATTCTTCACTCTTCTCTGTTGTCCAGACCTCACACCGCCCTTGTTTCCTGATTGGTCTCCCTCACTGCCTACATGTCATTTCCCAGTTTCAGCGTTTCCCCTTCCTCTCATTTTCCTTTTCACCCACGTTTTCTAGGACAGTTTATATTTGCTGTCTTAACATGGATACAAGGTGTTGTCTCCTGCTGCAGATCACTCCCTACTGTTTATCTGTCTTCTCTGCCACAGGTGACCCAACGGTAGTAGAGCCAAACCTCTGCCAGTCCTTGTGGGACTTGATTCTCTCTCTCTCAGGACTGTCTCCTCTCCTGGCTGCTAATGTGTCATTTTTTTTTTTTTTTTCCGTTTTTTTCTGTGACACTACCCACCTCCCTCTGGATCCCATTCTTCTGCCAACTTACTAAATGTAGGCATTTCAGAGAGTGTTGTTCCATACTCTGGTACTGTTTATTTGGTTTTCAAAGCTGGACATTATCAAAACTAAACTAATAATCGGTGACCATGCCCCCACCCCATCTACCCACCACCATTTGCAACCCCTCCCCTCCACATGTTGTTCTGCCTGTATTCTTTACTTATCTGTCGCTGGTGGAATCCAGACACCCCAGTAAAAACTGAATCGTCATGTTTTCCGTGCCTTTACACGTCCTAGAACTCATCAGGATGTGTTAATTGTCTCCCTTCTGCCTCTCTCTCTAGCCCGTGATGCTTGCCCTAGATCAAGGCCTTCATGCTTTTTGCCTGGTCTCCTGTGCTCTCGGGTAGCTGATCCCAATCTCTGTTCTGGCTGATTGTCACCACCAGCTGTTTGTCTAAACCATACTTCTCAATGTCTCAGCAACGAGGTTACCCAGCCATCATCCTGACCCTCCAGCAGGGCTCAGAGTCCTGGCTTGGCACAAACTGCATTCGGCCATCTGGTCTCTGTTGGTCTGGTTGGCACAACTTTTGCTCCCTTCACCCTTATATTGAACGTTCCTGGAGTATAAAAATTCTTATGTTTCCCTCAAAAGGTCTTGGGATTTTATACTTTTTTGCTTTTTATCTTTTATTTTTCTGAAATGTATTTTCTTCTCCCTTTTCTCCTTACTCAGCCCCCAGGTCATTCAGATCACAGGCCCTTTGTCTCTGTCCTGTTTTTCCCTCCTCCCCAACCTTACCCCCCAGATAACAGGGTTCATAACTTGCTTTTCTTTCCCTCCCTTCGCATAGCTTTAGTCCTCTAGGTTTCTGCATGTCCTTTCTCTCAGGTGGTAAGAGCTGTTTGAGAGCAAGGTCTTTGGTTCGTCTTTGTGTCCCCAACTCTTAGCAAAGTGCCTGACACATTGTTACCACTTAGGAAATGTTGATTCAGTAACATGAAATTGGACTGAGTCAGTATGAGTGTAGGTATGGTTTTATAGGGGAAATTAAGACTCTATAAACCTAAGTTCATCAGTGCCTTTGCTTCAGAAACACTGTTTGATGACTTGGTAGAATTTAGTACTAACTGTTAAACAGAAGAGATTGGAAAAAAAAAAAAAAAAAACCCTGAAACCCCTGCCAGCTAAAAACATTAGATACCAAAGTAATTAAATGTTTTTCTGAAGCCAGTCATAAGGTATTTATGTTGTACTTGAAAACTATCTTGCCATTCCAGCTTTATATGATTACTACATTTTTAAAAATTGTTTCTTTTTCAAATATCTTCCCCTTGGAAGTAGTCTTCCATGTAACATTTCAGTATTTCTGTATCATGGTGCAATCCGGAGACAGAAACCACACAATAATTGAACAGGAAGATGTATTATAAACAATGAGAGAGTTGCTATGGTGGGCAAGGAAAATGCAAGCATATAGGAGTAGCAGGGCCCCCAGGGAAGCAACAGGTCTGGAGGAGGGTCCCATTCCCTTCAGCCCAAAGGCTGGGGGCCACCTCTTGCTGGAGAAGAAGGGGTGTGCCCTACAGAGACATTCACCGCCGTGTTGTACCAGTGGGACCCGCGGGAGTCTGCCTTCTGCAGACTCCGCACAACTGCCCAGGAACCTGCCAGTGGACGGGTGCCTCTCTCAGCCAGCCTTGGGTCTGCAGAGAGGCTGCCCCAGGGATGCTACCACGTGCCTGTAGGTAGACGAAAAGAATTAAGAACTAGAGCTCTCTTCCTCCAGTGTCCCTCCAGCACCCGCTAAAATTGTGCCAGCTGCCAGAGACAGGGTCATGGAAGGCCAGACTGCAAAGCAGTGAGTTGACACTGGCAGTGCATTTAGATGAGGAGGAGAAAAAAGATGGAGACACCCGCTGTATTTAGAGGTATAATAGTTAAAGGCATTTTTAGGTAAAATATACTATTAAGTATCTTAATTTTATTTTCCTTGATCTAAATAAACTCTTCTTATACCTGTGACTTAAGAATTAACTGTAATTGAATTATAGCTGGTTGCAAAAAAAAAGGAAACATTGAGTATATGTGTCATATGTTTGCCTGCTATAAAAGTCACAGCCATTATAAGTTCTTGTTCAGTTGCTCAGTAATGTCTGACTCTTTGCGACTTCATGGACTGCAGCATGCCAGGTTTCCCTGTCCTTCATCATCTCCCAGAGCTTGCTCAAACTCAGGTCCATTGAGTCCATTCCATCCAACCATCTCATCCTCTGTTGTCCACTTCCCCTCCTGCCATCAATCTTTCCCAGCGTCAGCATCTGTTCTAAAGAGTTGGCTCTGCACATCAGGTGGCCAAAGTATTGGAGTTTCAGCTTCAGCATCAGTCCTTCTGATGAATATTCAGGATTGTTTTCCTTTAGGCTTGACTGGTTTGATCTCCTTGAAGTCCAAGGGACTCTTAAGAGTCTTCTCCAACACCACAGTTCAAAAGCATCAGTTCTGTGGCACTCAGCCTTCTTTATGGTCCAACTCTCATATCCATACATGACTACTGAAAAAACCACAGCTCTGACTAGACAGACCTTTGTTGGCAAAGTAATGTCTCTGCTTTTTAATATGGGGTCTAGTTTTGTCATGACTTTACTTCCAAAGAGCAAGCTTCTTTTAATTTCATGGCTGCAGTCACTGTCTGCAGTGATTTTGGAGCCCAAGAAAATAAAGCCTGTCACTGTTTCCACTTTTTCCCCATCTATTTGCCATGAAGTGATGGGACTGGATGCCATGATCTTAGTGTTTTGAATACTGAGTTTTAAGCCAGCTTTTTCACTCTTCTCTTTCACCCTTACCAAGAGGCTCTTTAGTTCCTCTTCACTTTCTGCCATATGTTAGCAAGTTAGTCAACCAAAATATTCAAGTCAGGAATCTCCCCTGGCCAATGAACAAAGATAGGAAACAGCATTTTATATGAATGGTCTGAAAAAGGGAGAAATCAAGTGGGGACAAGGTTTAGGACATGGTAGCTCAGATGGCAGTCATTGGGGCTGCTTTGCATGGACCGTGCGTGCTGCTGGGCCACATGCAGACAGACATGGTAGTAGCAGAGAACAGGGAGTGGGGTCTTGATTTAGGAGCACCTTGGTATCCTGAGTCAGTTCTTAGGAAAGTGACTGATATTAACTTGTCTTCCAGAAGTCTCAGCAACAGATGGAACACATGGGGGCTATGTTAAATAGTCCTGCAGGCTCTTCGGAAGAATATTTTGTTGTTATAGGAAGAAAACAGGAATAAAATCAGTCTCATGTGACCTATAGAGGATTCATAGAAATTTTAATGACAGAATCAATGTTTCATGAATCCTAACTGATGTTTGTTGATAGTTGGGTCTTTGCTTAGAAGAAAGGAGAGATAAGAGCCAAGTCTGATGTCTCCCACACAGGATGACCTTGCTACTAGTCATCCATCTCTTCCTACCCATTTCACAAGTGTCTCTCTCCCTAGTTGTCATTGTGTGTATTTTATTTCTTACCTGGCATTCGTGGACAGCTAGAAGTTTCTTAGATTTTGCTTTTCCATCATGGATTCTTTGCAGCTGTGAGAAGTGTATGAGAAGTTGGGGATCTGGTGAAGTCATGGATGGGAACAGCTGTACCCCACCCCCGGCTATGCAGGAGTTGTGATTAATGATTGTACCTGGAGGATATTGACTTAGATACAAGACGTACCACACTGTTAGCCTTAAGGTATCAGTTGCAGAGATCCCCCCACATGACCTTCAGGTCCCCCTATGACCTTCTTGTGGGGAGTCTGTAGGTCAAGGACGGATCATCTTAGGAGGTCCTCAAAACTCATTGTTTTTTCTCCTAAATATTTCAGCATCTTAAGAGAGATGATTTGGAGCCTCCATTTTGTCAGTAGTTAGCATGTTTTACAGAGCATTTGAACCACTGAAGAATGTTTGGTGTCATAACTCTTGGATTGCTAAAAGCAGTTGGTGTTAGTGGCCCTACCTAATTGTAAATGGGCTTTTTTTTGTTTATTTGTTTTGTTTTCAGGTTTTTCTGAAGAGTGATCGAGTGGCCAGAATGGTTCAGAGTGGAGGATGTTCTGCCAATGACTTCAGAGAGGTGTTTAAGAAAAACATAGAGAAACGTGTGCGGAGTTTGCCAGAAATTGATGGCTTGAGCAAAGAGACAGTGCTGAGTTCCTGGATAGCCAAGTATGATGCCATTTCCAGGGGTGAAGAGGATTTGTGTAAACCACCAAACAGAATGGCCCTAAGTGCTGTGTCTGAACTTATTCTGAGCAAGGAGCAACTCTATGAAATGTTTCAGCAGATTTTAGGGATTAAAAAACTGGAACACCAACTTCTTTATAATGCATGTCAGGTAAGTGATTATGCTATTTCCTGTTCTGCTGTCTGACTCAGAAAATGAATACCAAGTGTTTGCAAGCCTATAAAGAGGTACTTTACGTTCTCTCATCACTTTGTTTGAAAATTTGAGTGAAACTGAATTTTAATAAGTCAGATAATGACATTTGGAAGAAGCTTTAAAGAATTATTTGATAGGAGAAGAAGAATATCTGTGCATTTTATTCAACAAGTAATTGTTCACATGTGCCCTATCTTAGACCATCAGATTTGTACCTATTGGGTATATATGGGGCATGCCCTGAATAGTAAAGTGAAAATCATTTGTTATCTGAAGAAGCTTGGCAATTTATAATAAATAGATATTCCTCACTGCAAAATAATTTTTCATAAAGATATGATACTCATCTTCAAAGTTTTATGGCAGTGACTGAAATTTCAAAATTTTCCTTCCTTAACCCAGCTAGATAGAATGAATTGAAGAAGGTTGCTAAATTTCATAATTTAGTAGTGACAGAGTAAATAATACATTTCCTCTTCAGTTGTTATTTTAATCACACATATCAAAAATTGAATAAAATGTCAGGTTTGTTCCATGTCTTTCATCTTTAGAGCCTATGATTTGTCTAAATGTATGCCTTCCATAGTTGTATTTTGTTTGCTAATTTTAGTGGTATAAATGATTGAACTGTGCCCTAATAAACAATGTAAGTTGACAAAATTCCGGCATTTTAAAATTTGTGTGTTCATTAAGAGTGATACTTCTTTAATGTACGTATGTTTACATGTATTTTAAATCTTTTTGCAAATCTACTTCTCAATTTCTGTATTCTATATGTATCATTTACTTTGCGTTACTAATTTGTGAATCATTTCCAGTGAATAAATTAGCAGAGTTAATTAATAGACAAGCAATGTGGAACCTTAACCCTGTGAACAATTCATGCATTCACTATAATTGTTTTCACTGTGTTATTAAACCAGGTGGTGGTTTTGATAATATTGGAGGATGCCTGTAAAGCTAAAACCCAGCTGGGACTTTGTATTTTTAATGAAACAGTAACTCACTTGTATAGTTAAATATTGATGAACATAATTTATTAGTAAGAGTCAGCTTTAGACATTCGGTAGATGTTTACCAACTATTCAAGTCAAAAACTTTGCTAGGTATTAGGGAAACCAACCTAAACCAAATAAAATATTTGTTCTCTATGTACTGAAGCCTTAATAGAGCAGATAGGCCTCTAAAATCCATTATTACAAATGCTTTAGAATTTATCCTGAATTTTACAGGGTCATCACATAAATTCCTGTGGACCTGTGAGTTTAAATTAATTCAAGATGTGTTAAATTTAATCTTTTGCTTACTTTTACAGATGACTTCTACAGTAATGGTTTTGACTTTTGACCCCCCTGGTTTCTGTCCTCTGTGGTCTGGAACATACTTCTAGTTTAAGTCTCCATCTATAATAACACATGTATTTTTTACCTTCAGTTCCATTGGTACTTAACCTGCTGTATCTTGAGACTTTTTAGATTCATACACATTTAGCATTTTATGTCTTTTTGTGGAATTAATCTTTTCATATAAACTCCAGTTTTGTCCTTGATAATCCTTTTTCTTTTTTCCAAAGTCTGCTTTGTCTCAAACTCATAAGGCTTCTTCAGCTTTCTTTTGCAAAAATTTTTATTGGAGTTTAGTTGCTTTACAATGTTGTGTTAGTTCCTGCTGTATGGCAAAGTGAGTCAGTTTTATGTGTACATAGCCCCTTTTCTTAGTTTCCTTCCCATTTAAGTCACCACAGAGCATTGACTAGAGCTCCCTGTGCTTGCAGTAGGTTCTCCTTAGCTGTATATTTTATGCATAGGCATGTACATTGTTAGCCCCAGTCTCCCAGTTCATCCCATCCCCCCAGCTTCCCTCTTTGGTATCCATAAGTGTGAATCTTCCTCCTATTTTGCAAGAAACTTCATGTGCACCATTTTTCTGAATTCCACATATAAACGATATTATACATTTTTTTTTTTTCCTGACTCACTTCACTCTGTTGGACAGTTGCTAGGTCCATCCACGTCTCTGCACATGGCACTATTTCATTCCTTTTCATGGCTGAGTATACTTTAACTTTCTTTTGATTAAGATTAGCATGGTGTATCTTTCTCCATCTGTTTACTTTTAACCTATCTGATCCTTTGTTTAAAGTGGATTTCTTGTAAACAGTACTTTACTTCTTGTTTTTGTTTTTAATCCAGTCTGACATCTGTCTGTTAATGGGTGTGTTTTGGCCACTGTATTTAAAGTGATGGAATTGGATCAAATTCCAGTCTCTGTAATGTTGGCACTTTTATGTGTTTGTTCTTTGTCTCCCCTCCTTTTTGTTGCCTTCTCTAATTTTAACTGGATTTTTGTGTTGTTCCATTTTATAGCCTATTTTGATGTACTGCCTATCTTTTAAAAGTGTCTTTAGTGATTGCCCTTGGTCTTACACTATGCATTTTAATATAATTGAAGCTCATCTTCAAATAAGCTTCAAATAAATCATCCATAGGGCTTCAAGTGTAGTAGAGCTCTCCCATAGTAGAGAATTCTCAATTCCTCACTCACATTCCTTGTGAAATTTCTGTCACTTATTTCACTTATAATATGTTCTATTCACCCAGCATATGGTTACTACTATTGCTTTTAACAGGTAACTTTTAGATCAACTAAGAATAATAAAAATAAAAGATACACACATACATAATTTCACCTCATTTATTCCTTCTCTGACACTTTTCTTGCTTCATGTATAAGTTTCTGACCTGCATCATTTTCCTTATCTGAAAAACTTAACATTTCTTGAAAGGCATGACTACTGATAATGAATTCACCCAGTTTTTGTTTTTCTGATAAAATCTCTTCCTCCTTTATGTTTAAAGGATAATTTCCCTAGATATAGACTTACCAGATTTTTTTTTTTTTTTCTTTTAACACTCAAGATTTTTCTCCATTGTCTTGCTTGTGTGGTTTCTGAGAAATTTGATCAAGCTCTTATACTTGATCTCTCTAAGTAAGATGTTTTGTTTTTGTGTTTCTGTTTGTTTTTGTCCTCTGGCTTCCTTTAATATTTCCTCCCTATATTAGTTTTTTGTAGTTTGAATATGATATGCCTGCCTACATATGAGTTTTTAATATTTTTCTTGCTTGGTGTTTTTTTCACCTTTCTGAATGTGAGGGTTGGTGTCTGTCATTAAATTTGGAAACTTCTCATCCATTATTACTTCAGATATTCCTTATATCCTATCTTTACCTTCTCCTGCTAGTATTTTAGTTATCTTTTTTATGTCTAGTTATGTTATTCCTTATAGTTCTGGAATGTTCTGTTCTTTTGTGTATGTGTTTTCATTTTTTGTTTGCTTTTTAGTTCTTTTTCTCTTTGCATTTCAGAGAGGAAAGTTTAAGCTGACCTTCAAGTTTGCTGATTGTTTCTTCAGAAGAATTCTGATTCTAAAGAAAGAATCAGCAGGTTTACTGATGAGCCCATGGAAGGCATTGTTCCTGTCAGTGATTTTGATTTCTAGCATTTCCTTTTGACTCTTTTCTTAGAGTTTCCATCTCTCTACTTATATTACTCAGCTGTTCTTGCATGGTTTCAACTTTTTCCATTAGAGCCTTTAATATATTAACAGTTACTTAAATTCCTTGTTTGTTAACTACATCTGTGTCACATCTTAATCTGGTTTGGAGGCATGATTTATCTCCACAGACTGTTCTTTTTTCTTTTTTGCCTTTTGACATGCTTTGTAACATTTTGTTAAAAGTCAGACATGTTGTATCAGGTAATAAAAGCTGAGATATGTTTGCCTTTAGTGTCAGTGTTTATGTTAGTCTGACTGGGAGGTTGGTTGGGTTTAATGTTTGTTGTGGCCACAGGTACAAGAAGCTTTCAATTCTTCTAGTGTCCTTGTCTTTGTCTCTTGACTTGGTCTTCCCTAAGTATTCCTCTTCAGAGTGTATCTTGCAGCTCTTTTAGCCATGGTGAGCTGTTATTCTGGAGCCACTGGTAGTGTGGTAAGGTGTTGGGGAGAAGGGAGTGTGTGTGTGTTCTACAATTTGATAAAGTCTCAGTCTTTCAGAGGACCTATGAAAAGGCCCCAATTCTGGGAAAGATTGAAGGCAAAAAGAGGAAGGGGGCAACAGAGGATGAGATAGTTGGATAGCATCACCAACTCAGTGGATATGAATTTGAGGAAACTCTGGGGAATAGAGGAGGCTAGAGGAGCCTGGTGGGCTGCAGTCCATGGGGTCACAAAGAGTTAGACCCAACTTAGGGGCTGAACAACAACAGTATCTCAGGGCAGTGACCTTCACAGATGTTTCTATCCTTTGTCCGTGAATATTGTTTTTCCTCTTTATCTACATCCCTTTTTCTCCTTCCCTAGCTGAAGCATCCCTTTGTATTTCCTTGAAATCTTGACCCTGTTCACACTGGATTTTTTGTTATTATTATTTCCTATAGACGTGACAGACTGCAGAGGACTACAGCGGGCAGCCTCCTCCTTCTCTAGCTGGGATAAGTTTTTCAGGGTTTTCTTCTAGCCAAGTCTTTCCCCCTTTGTTAGGGAGAAGAATCAGGGAGATATAACAATGGCTTTTCTTCCCCTCTCCCTGCCAAGTCCACATGGGAAAACTTTTTGGATCCTTACCGTGAGAATTTGATGAGGTTACTGGAAGCAAGCCCAGGAAAGCATGAAAGCTCCCTTATGGTTTACAGCCCCGGGAGTTTCTCACTCTAGGCCCTCAGCTTCTAGTAATTTACCCAAAATTACTAGTCAGATAAATGATTCTATATTTCTGGCATCCGTTGACTTCTGCTCCAAATGTAGTTATCTCTCTGTTTTGCCTCTGTTTCCAGATATTGGGTTAGTGGTTTGCCCTGAAACCTCAGTTCTCCAATAAGTAAAGAAAAGTCATTGATTTTCAGCTTGTCCAGCTCTTATTGTAAGGACAAGAGGGATGACTTCTTCCAAGCTCTTTTATGTCTGAGCTGAAGCTGGAGTTCACTTCAGTTCTAAGATTTGAAAGAAAAGCTTAGAGATTTTTTGATTAACTTAAATTACAAAAATACTCATACATAAGCGAAGAGCTTTCCTTTGGAATAACAATCAGTTTTCAGAAGTGAGGAAAATAGATTGTTGAGAAAAACAGCTGAGATTCTTTTTTTTCCCCTCAAAGAACCAATCTATCTTATCTGTTCCTTTGTTGTCTTTCAACAGAGTTTAAAAAAGAAAAGGTTATAGAAACCACAGAAAATAGCCTGCCCAGTATAAGAAAGAAAGGATGTGAGGAGAGAAATCCAGAGAGCAGGGCTTGGAGGGGCAGAGAGGGTCTAAAGCTAGCTGAGTGACTGGCACCTGGCTCCAGGTGTACATTGGTGGAATTTTCTCCACTTTCCCTGGGTCTCAAAAAAGGTGCTGAGGCTCTTGCTAAGTGTAACACTCTTGCTTCTGTATTTATTCACCCTTGTCTGACCCCTTGTTTTTGCCAACAGCGTCCTCCTTGTCGGTGTTGTTCAGTCTGCCAGTCGTGTCCAATCTTTTGTGACCCCATGGACTGCAGCACTCCAGGCTTCCCTGACCTTCGCTGTCTCCCGGAGTTTGCTCAAGTTCCTGTCCATTGAGTCAGTAATGCTCCTAGAAGTGTCCTCCGAGGAGATCTCAAAGATGTGTTGTTGCTTCAGGGTCAGAAGCTCAGGATAGGAAGCTGTTCTGCTAGGACATGCAGGAAGTCTACAGCCAGACAGCCCCTGGGGACTTGGGAAGGAAGGGATATGAATGAGGAGACACAGCCGGCAAGAACCTCACGTGGTTTTGTAACCCTTGTCCCAGAGCTCTGGGAATTGCATCTAGAATGGTAAATAGGAAGCCATCTTCTGAAAAAGCATAGGTGTTTCTATGACTTCCAGTCAAAGCCAAGAACTTAATAAATTCAGAATGAAGGCATAAAAGAAACTCTTAAAGCACTAATTTAGAAGATAGCACATATCACAATTAATTTATGAAGCCAGGGATAATCAAAAGAAAAATTATTTACATGGTATCAGAAATAAAGCATAAGAAAACCCACGTATGACATAGATGAGTGATTGTGCTATTAAAACTGTCAAATTTGGGATTCTTTGGTTTGAGAATATCGTGTTTGCATTGGAGCACAAAATGCAAAGGAAAAAAGATGGAAAAAGAGTGCAAAGTGTACATTCAGCAATGAGCAACATAACAATACCACAATCTGACACCATTAGCCGTCATTTACTTGAATCAGGGTATTAAAGTAACAAGGGTGAAAGAAGCCCAGTCTGTCCAGTAGAAGGTTTAATTTCAGGGTAACTCTAAGGAAACGCAGTAGACTTCAGGTAAATACAGTTACACTTTTGGGAAAATTAAGTTAGTTGATATTAATGCTGTGTGTTTTATAGTCTTGGATATAATTTTTATTCTTTTAATCACCTATTTTCGAATTAAAATACTGTTGCCTAAGTGGTACTAGTAATGAATCAGCTGCCTTTCTTTGAATGGAAATGAAATGCTTTTTAAAGATTATTTAAAAATATGAAAAAGGATGGTGCGGTTTGTTCAAATCAATTAGTTAACCCATTCTGTGTAATCCTGTAGGGAATACAGATGGGAACATAGACGTGAGATCTAGTTATTTGCTAGCTTTAATTTAAAAAAAAAGAAAAACACTGCTGTACATGCCTCAGTGATGTGATAAGTCCCTGATACACCTTCTTGAGGTTGAAGATGCCATGTTGGGGAGGACTGTGTAATCTTCAGGTGTGTTATGAAAGAGGGTCAGGAGGACAAGAAGATGCTATGTATTCTGGGGGAGGGAGGAACATGTGCAGGTATGGAGATATAAGCAGACCCTGGTGCCACGGGGAGCTGCTAGTATAAGGAGGGGTTGGGGCTGTGGTTTAAGGTGATATTAGCACTTGTGGGTAAGGCTGTTGTAGATTGCAGAGACACACTCCTAAATGAAAATGAGCAGAGTCTGAGCAGTGGAATACACAGTCCCATATACAGACTGTCATTCTCCCTCTTCTACCTCTGTATTTTAAGAGGATTAATTAACTGAATTTTACAGCCATCTAAATCCTGATCTTTTCTGCCAAAGGCAATCTTCATTAATCTTTCATTAATCTCATTCCATTCACTGGAGAAAGTCTCACCATGTTGACCCAAGAGTCAAAGCAAAGTTAACTGAAAATTGTCCTCTTTAAATACAGCCCCCAGCTCCTCCTCCAAATTCCTTATGTCCTGCAGACTCTTAAGAACTGTGTTAAGTAATACTCCTGAGTTGTTTGGATATTTGTAAGGAATAAGCAGGAATATTTAAAAAGTGAATAAGTTAAAAAGAAGAGTTAAAAGTATTGTGTTCAGTCTTATGATTTCCTTCCACTAAAAGTTATCAGCTTTAGAGATTAAGCGCTTCAGGTCTAGAAATTAGAAAATAAAATAATCAACAGAGGCAGTTGCAACGCCTCTTGCATCTCTCACTGTGAGAGTCTTCGTTTGGAAAGCGCAGGAACCATGAGGCATCCTGTTCTGAAGACCCCCTGTCAAGGTTGTAAAGAGAAAATAGGGAGAGATGTGCTTTCTCAGAGGAGATTGATATCTGCCTTTCACCACTGTCATCTTTTTTCTCAGCTAGTAGCATGTGGCTGATAATACATTTTAACATAATTTGTCTACTTTGGCAAAAATAGAAAAGCACATTCTATAGAGACAATTACATTTGATAACAAAAATCATTTGCTAGATAGGAAAATAAAGTTGAGGAAATAACTGTTAGCAAGGTATATCTTTCCTTGTGAGTGTAATTTTAAATCTTAAAATGCTTGAGGGAAATATTCAAGTGAATGTCATTAAATGACAATTGTCATGTTTTAGGAAATAGCAAGAAGCAACTGAAGACCTTGAGACTGATTGGATCTTAGAATACTTTTAAAATCCTGAATTTAATAATTGGAATAGCTATAAAGTTTGTATACATATTCACTTTTAAAAGTGAAGGTATCATGATATAAGTTGATGAATCTGATTTCAGTTAAATGAATTGGGAGTTTAGTTAATAATATTGAATCAATTTCTTCTCTAAAAATTAAGGCTTAAAAATTGTGAATACCACTGTATTATATTCTTAAATCCATTTATAGCTTTTACCAGTGTTGCTTCATTTGACTTTGTATTATTTTTTTTCTAATCTTTGGCCTCTGTGTAATTGTATACCTTGGCTCAGATGGTAAAGAATCTGCCTGCAATGAGGGAGACCCAAGTTCAATCCCTGGAATGGGCAAATCCCGTGGAGAAGGGAACGGCAACCCACTCCAGTATTCTTGCCTGCAGAATCCCCATGGACAGAGGAGCCTGGCGGGCTATAGTCCACGGGGTCGCAAAGAGTCGGGACATGATTGAATGACTATCACTTTCACTCATGTGTAGAGGAGCTACATAAAAATATTTCTAAGTAAGATTTCCCCTAAAATGTTTGAATTTGTTTTTGCTTTCTCCTGAATCTCATCAGATAAAAATATAGGTTACCATCAGACATTCTGTGCATTATTTTTAGACTTTTCTTCTTTACCTTGATCTAGCCTATCCAAATTAGGATCTTATTCCAATATTTCCACATTATTTTAAATGATAAGACAACAGAAGTCTACAGAGATAAGGCATTTTTATAATAGTAATAGAAGGGAAAAGTGTATTTGCCAATGAGCTTTGTGACCTGTTTTCATCTCTTCATGAATAAAAAAGTATTTGAATCTACTGTTGCAAGTATAATAATATGAGTGCTGTTCTTAGTTTTTCATGGTTGTTAATAAAAATATCCTATCAAAATTGAAATATATGTGATAAACATATTTCTTTCATACACTCAAAAACGCTTGTTGAATTCCTTCTAAAAATACCAGTTAACAACAAAGATACAAAAATGAGAAGATTTTATCTTTTCACTCGAGGTAAAATGACAACATTTTATTCTTTTCCTCACAGTGTTTGGTGTGGTCAGGAGACAGGCATGTAAACAAAACATGATGAATGGTATAATTAATGTGTGTCTCTGAGGTTATTTATGAGGCAGAATGTGAGCACATAGATGGCAGTATCTTAATTTGGTACTGGACAGTCTGCATGGATTTCTTTAGTGCTCCTCCCCTCCACATTTGAATGACCTGAGGAGCTTTAAAAACCACTGGATTCCTGGGCCCCACTTCAGACTAAGTGAAACAGCCTGTGGATGTGGGGCCTAGTGTCTGCTTTGTAACAGCTTCCCATGTGATGGCTGAGACTCAAGGACCCCTGACCTGACAGTTCATTTGAGGACTTCATGCCATGGTCATATGTAACTGCAGAGGAGCCTGGGAAATAGTCTTGCTGTGTGCCCAGAAGAAGAAATGATTTGGAAGAATGGAAACTCAGTCCTATTTTGGAGCTTCCGTGAAGGTTCTGAGGAGGACAGTTCCTGAACTTTGGAAGCTGCACCGAAATTTAGCGAGCTGTAGGAAAACGACATGTACAGAGGCACAAGGAGAATGAAATGGCTTGGTATCCGCGGGGGTTGTGTTTTGCTGCACTAACAAATGATACTACAGAGTTAGGAAAGAACGTGAATGTTAAGGACCTTGTATGCTAGTTGGAAGAGCTTGGGATTATCACATAAGGGAACACTGTTGGTCTGTGAGCGAAGGAAATGACAGGAGCGAGTTGGGATTCTGGAAAGATCGCTCTCTGTGGTCTAAAGAATGGATTGCATGTGGCCCACCCCCGTCTCACTTGACCTGTGGGCATGGCCAGCATTGCTAGAGACAAAAATGGAACATGACCTACATGTTAATCATGCGAGTAGATTTGAGGCTCTGCTTCTTGCCCTACTGTGCCCCTGTTTTCCTCTGTTGGCTTATGAAGTTCCTAGACAACTGGATTTCCCTTGGGCATCTCTCTTCATATTCTCTTGGATCCATACCCTGTACTATGCTTCAGAATCCTGCTCTGTTCCCTCACTTGGAGCTTTAACCTGAGTCAGAGCACTCGACCACCAGCTCTCCTTAAAAGGCACGTGTGCATGCTCAGTCGTGTCCATCTGTTTGCAACCCCATGGGCTGTAGCCCTCCAAGCTCCTCTGTCATGGAATTTTCCAGGCAAGAATACCAGAGAGGGATGCCATTGCCTCCTCCAGCAGATCTTCCCAACCCAGGAATCAAACACACATTTCCTGCATTGGCAGGCAGATTCTTTACCACTGCACCACCTGAGAAGCCCTTGTCTTAAAAGGGATATGATGAAAACCCAGGAATTCAAGCAGAAAATGGGACCAACTTGAGTCTGTAGTTTAAGATATACTGTTCTGTAGAACTATGGGTACCATCTACCTATTCCTCTCTCTCACATTTTATAGAAAAAATAGCATGCTTTAATGGCTCTCTTCCATTTACATTGCTGATATTTCTCTGACACAGCATTTATATTAACCCTGGTCTGATAGGGGCATCGCTGATTTGAGTTTCTTTCAACATTGTACTCATTCTGTTCAGATACTGCTCCAGGCTGTCTGTGTATAGCAGTCTCTCTTTCTATGGAGCAGTGTAGTGGGGTGAAGGCATATGTGGGGAAAAATCAAGCATTCCATTGTGTACCTGATGGAATCAGAATGTTAGTTGTCTATGATGGTAGGTGGTAGTCGGTGTCTGAAATTTCAACAAGAGCTCAGAGCTGGAGATAAAGATTTGGAAATCATTTTGATAAAGGTAGTCTTTTAAGTCATGAGACATGATGAAATCATATTGGTAGATTGGACCTCCGAAAAAGGGAGGCACAGGACAGAGGCCTGCGGACACTAGGATTTAGAAACTGCACAAAGGGGAAAGAGCCAGCAATGGAGGAGGAAGCCAGAAAGGGTGGTGTCAGGAAAGTCACGGGAAGACATTTCAAGGAGAGCAGTTACCTGTGCCACATGACAGCAAAGCGACCCCTGAGTTTGACGAGTGGAAGACACTGTTGACAGGGGAAGCTTTTCTAGAGTGTTGGGGAGCAAACCTGACTGGAGTGGATTAAGAGAAGAACCAGGAAGGTAAAAAAGAAGTGTTAACAGGAAAACTTTAGGGAATCAGCTAGCAGTGAAGAATGAATATTAGTCAAGAAATTCCTGCTATCTAGTATATTGAATCATTTTATTTAAAAAAATTTACTGAATGCTTGCTATGTGTCAGGCTCATAGCATCAGACTTGACTCTTAGTTGTCTATTGCTTTCAGGTTTTTAGAAATATATGGCCCACAGAACCTTGATTTCTTCTGGTAGTTGGTCAGGAAAACTTGTTCTTACAAAGCACTTTTTAAAAAGAAGACACTTGATAAAGCTAAAGAACAGGGATTGATGTATGCTTACAAAGAGTATTCTGTGAATTTAATACTTTTAGCTGATTATTGGGGTCATGACATCCTGAATCCTCTGCTTAAGACCAGAAACAGATGAAATACCTCCATTTACCCTAATCACTTTAGATAGAGCAGGGCCAGTTGATCATTATCTTAGTAAGATTTTCCTTGTGTAATGGGTAACAGTGATGTTTTTAGCTATTAATATTTGTTACAGACTGGTAGAAAGTCCTCTTGTTAAATGTATAAAAATGATGTCGTATCCTATTTGCAAAGTGTTTTCATGATTCTGATGTGAATGTCTCCAGATGAATGGCCTTTATATCTTGTTTTATGAAGCCTCAACACACGTTTGTGAACTTACTATGTACTTGGTGTGGTACCAAGAGGAACAGTGTTTGAAAAATATAAATAGACTTGCTACCTGGTTTGTATGTTTGAGAAATCATATGCTGTTAGGACTGTTGCACTGAAAAGTATTGCAGTGATTTTTTTTTTAATTTCACTGTGCTTATTTTGAGTATCACTTTCTTTCACCTTGTTCATATGGATCAGCTCTTCTTTCCACTCTTTTTGTGGCAGACTTCTGTATCTGAAACTTCTCAAAATCGGTAGGTTCAAAATACTATTTTTTTCTCATCTCAAACCTGATTCTACTTATCTATATTCATCTTTCCAACTCATAACCAGGAGCCATTCCCTTTTTTACTGCCTTCAGTCCAGACAATAGCCTGGCACTATTACTTTCTCTCTCTGTTGTATTGTCTGTTCCTGTCTTAATTCCACATCCATCCCCATAGCTAGAAGCTTCAGTACCTCTCATATGTAGCATGATGGTAACCTTTCACCCGCTTCCCTCTTCCAATCCTATGCATCTTTTTGCCAGATTAATATTATTGAAGTGTTATCCTGTTTTCTTCATAACCCACGGCTCAGACAGTAAAGAATCTGCCTGCAATGCAGGAGACCCAAGTTCAATCCCCGAATCAGGAAAAACCCCTGGAGAAAGAAATGGCAACCTGTTCCAGTGTTCTTGCCTGGAGAATCCCGTGGACAGAGGAGGCTGGTGAGCTACAGTCCATAGTGTAGCAAAGAGTCAGACATGACTGAGCAACTTTCACTTTTCACCATCCTGTTCTCTTCATGACCCAGCTTTGAATAGGGAAAAAATATGGTGGCTTTCTTAGATTCTTCCCCAGGTTCTCCCCCTGTAGCTATTCTTTACGTATCTCCTGTGCAGGGTGAGCCAAGTCACTCCCTGTTCCTCATTAACACCCTGTATTGTCTTTTAACTTTTCATGTTGTCTGACTTTACTCCCTTCACTTGGAATCCTTCTTCTCCATTCTTGAAAATGCAAGAAAATCCCACTTCCACAAATCCTGCCCTCACTCGTTTTTCTTACATATCACAAGAGGTGGGGAAATTCCATGAGGAATATACAGTTCCCTATCATATTCATGTGTATTAGTGTTAGTTGCTTAGTCCTGTCCAACACTTTGCAACCATAATTGCTGTAATTAGGCTGTATTGTGATAGGTCTTGGGTGTGTAAGGGGAACACATAAGGTCATAGTCACTGACTGACTCATTCCTGTCGCACGTGCTTCACTGGCCAGCAAGGGAGTGGTACAGACTGACCCGTCCTTCTTGGTGAAAGGTAACCCTAATTTAAACGTTTCTGTCCATGGACTAAAAGCATCCTCTTTATATTTGAAGTCATCTGTTCCTTATATTGTGATTAGACTGATTACAGAATGTCTCAAGTGTATTTCTCTCTTATACCTATTTTTCTCTGTGCAAAGATTTTTGTCACACACCTTTTAACACAAAATTATCCCCGCCCCCACCCATGGTCACCTCCTCATACCTAGAATGAGTGCTGAGGTTACTTTAGTTGTGTCTGACTCTTTGCAACCCCATGGATTGTAGCCTGCCAGTCTCCTCAGTCCATGGAATTTTCCAGGAAGGACTACTGGAGTGGGTAGCCATTCCCTTTTCCAGGGGATCTTCCCGACCCAGGGTTCAAACCCAGGTCTACTGCATCATTGGCAGATTCTTTACCGTCTGAGCCACCAGTTGTTGTTCAGTCATTGTTGTGTCTGACTCTTTGCAACCCCGTGGACTGCAGCATACCAGGCTTCCCTGTCCTTCACTATCTCCCAGAATTTGTTCAAGCTCGTGTCCATTGAGTCGTGATGCCATCTAACCATCTCATCCTCCATTGCCCCCTTCTCCTCCTCCCCTCAATCTTTCCTAGCACCAGGGTTGTTTCCAATGAGTCAGCTCTTCCTACCAAGTGATCAAAGTATTGGAGTTTCAGCTTCAGCATCATTCCTTCCAATGATAATTCAGGGTTGATTTCCTTTAGGATTGAACGCTTTGATTTCCTTGCAGTCCAAGGGATTCTCAAGAGTCTTCTCCAACACCACAGTTCAAAAGCATCAATTCTTCAGTGCTCAGCCTTCTTTGGTCCAGCTCTCACATCCATATACGACTACTGGAAAAACCATAGCTTTGCTACACCGACTTTATTGGCAAAGTAATGCCTCTGCTTTTTAAATACACTGTCCAAGTTTATCCTAGCTTTTCTTCCAAAGAGCAAATGTCTTTTAATTTCATAGCTGCAGTCACCATCTGCAGTGATTTTGGAGCCCAAGAAAATAAAGGCTGTCACTGTTTCCACGTTTGCCCAATCTATTCGTCATGAAGTGACAGGACTGAATGCCATGATCTTAGTTTTCAAATGCTGAGTTTCAAGCTAGCTTTTTCACTCTTAACTTTCAGCCTCATCAAGAGGCTCTTTAGTTCCTCTTTGCTTTCTGCCATTAAATTGATGTCATCTGCCTATCTGAGGTTGTTGATATTTCTCCCAGCAATCTTGATTCCAGCTTGTGATTTCATCCAGCCCAGCATTTTGTATGATAAACTCTGCATATAAGTTAAATGACAGGGTGACAATATACAGTCTTGATGTACTCCTTTCCCAATTTTTGAACCAGTCCGTTGTTCCAAGTCCAGTTCAGCTTGTTGACCTGCATACAGGTTTTTCAGTGGCAAGTAAGGTGGTCTGGTATTCCCTCCTCTTTAAGAATTTTCCACAGTTTGTTGTGATACACACAGTCAAAGGATTTAGCATAGTCAATGAAGCAGAAATAGATGTTTTTCTGGAACTCTCATGGCTTTTCAATGATCCAACGGATGTTGGCAATTTAATCTCTGGTTCCTCTGCCTTTTCTAAATCCAGCTTGTACATATGGAAGTTCTTGGTTTACATACTGTTGAAGCCTGGTTTACAAGATTTTGAGCATGACCTTGCTAGTGTGTGAAACGAGTGCAACCGTATGGTAGTTTGAATATTCTTTGGCATTGCCCTTCTTTGGGATTGGAATGAAAACTGACTTTTTCCAGTCCTATGGCCACTGTTGAGTCTTCCAGATTTGCTGGCATATGGAGTGAAGCACTTTAACAGCATCATCTTTTAGAATTTGAAATAGCTCAGCTAGAATTCTATCACCTCCACTAGCGTTGTTTGCAGTAATGCTTCCTAAGCTTCACTTGACGTCACGCTCCAGGATGACTGGCTCCAGGTGAGTGATCACACCACAGTGATTATCTGGGTTATTAAGACCTTTTTTGTACTTGCCATTTCTTCTTAATCTCTTCTGCTTCTGTTAGATCCTTGCTGTTTCTGTCCTTTATTGTGGCCATCTGTGCATGAAATGTTCCCTTGGTATCTAATTTTCTTGAAAAGATCTCTTGTCTTTACCATTCTGTTGTTTTCCTCCATTTCTTTGCATTGTTCACTAAAGAAATTTTTCTTATCTCTGAGCCACCAGGGAAGCTAACATAGCCTTACACACCTCTTGTATTGCATTGTAACAACTTGAACATATTAAAATATTTGAATATTTGTACCATTAATTATACTGTAATATTTCATGTATTTCCTGTTGGGGGACTCATGGCAAGTGATCAACAGAGTGAAAGCTAGGGGTGAGGTGTTGTGAAGGAGTAAGTGGTGGTTATGTTGAACCTTCAGGTCAAAATACAAGATTCAGACCCTGGCCTTTCCAAGTATTAACTGTGTGACCTTACCCTAGAAAACGGCTTAAAACTATCTGTGCTTCAGATATTTCATCATTAAACTGGGATAATGGTAAGAACTATTCCATATGGTTGCTCTGGGGTTTAAATGCAGTAATGTTTACAAATGCTTAGAATGGTTTCTGACATATAGTGCTGTATAAATTTATTCTTATTAGTCCTGAGGAGACTAAAGTTATAAACTGCACTGCAGAGTTCTCTATAATCACTAATAGTGTCTGTGTTATTTTACTTTGTGTTAAAATCTATTTCATTGTTATTTCATTAATGTGAATGTATATTTACTTATTTTATTGAGGGAAGTGTAGTTAGTAAATAATTGCTTGAAAATGTGAGCTCATGACTTCTGTCTAGAAGATAAAATGTTAATACCAAATGGAATACTAAAGAAAATTTCATGATGTGTAAAAATTTGCAAAGTAATACCTACCATTTTAGAGAATATATATGACTATTCTCCAGGCTATCAAAGTCCTCTGGTTTTTATGTTTGAGGTTAAATTTCTTATGTTCTTACTTTTGAACTTTTTGATCCATTATTTAATATAGTTTAGTTCAAATCACATAGGGCAATTTTATATCTAATTAACTCATTCATCTTTCTCCTACTTTTAAGTAGTAATGACAGGGAAGTGTAGTTTGGGAAATTCATTTTTAAGACTCTCAGAACTGTGCTACAAGAATCCGTGGCAGAACTGCTATTTCTGAGTCAGGTTCCTTATACATAATTTAGAAAGTAGATATAAGAGTGTTCTCTAAAAGCTTTGCCTCCAGCAAGAGAGTGGTACCTGATTCATACATAACATCATACAGGCAATGTATTGCTCTCCAGAGTATGGGAATAACTTCATTTCCTTAGGTTCTTTTGGTTGTATGAAATTGCACAAAGAGTTTTAGTTACCTTGTAGTTGCTGGCTAATTGTCAATGATCAGAATAGCAGGGAGGAAGATTTTTTTTTGTTTGTTTCTTTTTTGGAGGGAGAGTGCTTCATGGAAGATGAGTCAGTCTGGAGGGATGTTAGGGTCCAAAAACCTTTCAAATACAGGTGGTGGTATTCTCTGTATTTATTGT
Organism: Dama dama; assembly: GCF_033118175.1. Lineage (NCBI taxonomy): Eukaryota > Metazoa > Chordata > Mammalia > Artiodactyla > Cervidae > Dama > Dama dama. Next base: position 82,978,231 of record NC_083698.1, on the reverse strand, counting down.
ATGTTAAAACTGGGAGTAGTTACATGAATCCCACCATTGGAGATGGATTGGTTTAGGTCTCTTGTCAGGGTGGTAGGATGAGCAAACAAGGGTCATATGTTGCAGTGTGAGGTAGAGGTCATAAATATCTGAGAAACTGAACAATTAGAAGACAACTATGAGAGAGAGGTCATCAGACAATACCTGCTTTGTTACTCGGTGGGTAGGTAGGTCATCTTCACAGAAGATCTGGAGATTGATCTGGGCAGCGAAGGTGAGAGCATCCCAGGCAGGAGAAACACAAGCAAAACACACGATTGGGAAAATTTAATGTGTTTTGTGTATAATGGGCAAACTAATTTGTATAGATAATGTAACCGTCTGAGAGGTTAAAAAGTGAGATTGGTATAAAATAGGGTGGACCTGAAAACTAAGCCAAGCTATCTGGGTATCATTGTTTCATTCATATCCATTTGTCCCTGTTCACTTACTCCCATCCTTCCGTCACCCGCCCTTTCCTCCTCCTCCTCTTCTAAGCTCTTACCCTGATCAGCGGTAGTGAGAATATGGTGTGTGGAAGTAGGGGAGCCGTGATAAAGAGTAGACTGTAAGAAGGGCAATTCAGTCTTAGTTGAAGCCATTGTTGGATGCCTGAAAGTAAAGACCTTGCCATCAACGGAAGGTGAAGAGCTGGGACTTGGGGGAGAGGGCACAGCTAGGTGCTAACTTGCAACAGTGTATTGAGAAGCAACTACAGACAATAGCTAAGAACCAACTGTGTGTGCTCAAGGGCTGAGAGAATGCAGGGGTGAAGAGAAGGAAAACAGCAGGAGCAATCAGTGAGGTAGAGTAGCACACCATCTTCATGATAAATAATTTGATCCAAGTAATGGTAGAAAATTAACAGATCTGTTGATAAAGTAAATGAGTTTGCTAATACTTCAACTTTTGATCAGGATTTTTCAGCTGTGTTACAAAATCCATGCATATTTAGCACTGTCAAATAAATCATTGGGCTATTAGAAAATTATATGAAAAAACAGAAATAAAAAGGAAAATTATATAATAAATTGTTGGGTAGGGTGTTCTTTTGGAATCAGTGTTATGATTGTGCCAACTAGTTCTCTATATCTCCAGATATATAGATAATATAAATAGAATAACCAGCAAAAGAATTAATCTCAGAGAAAACATTCAGTGTACATAGCAGTGCAAATCCTAGTCTACTTGTATTTTTCATACTAAAAGATGAGGATGAATATTACAAGAAAATAACAGAATATAATTTGTCTGAAAAGACATGTGCCATAATTTGACTGGGGACTCAGAAAAAACTAATTTTTTTTTTTCAGTGGGAGAAAGAAGGGCACGATTGACTAAGGTTAGCACGTACAAAGACATTATTATGGAAAAACACAGCTATTAATCCTTCTTTTTAGTGATTGACAATATTAATGTGAAGACAATTACCCTGGCTCTCGAAAATAGATTAATCATAGAGGGCAATGATGCTAAACAGTGCTATGAAAAGTACTTTTTATAAAAGACTTTTTTTTCCTTGAAGATATGAGCAAATTTAATGAATTCAAGTGTTTGATGTTTGCAGCTTTTAAAGCATTAGAATGATATCACATATTAATACTATAAAATGAAGCTGTTGGGTGAAACTTTGTAAGATTATTCTCATACTGTTTAAACTTTTCTTACCTATAAAATAGTTGTCTTCCAGTGAAGTGTTTGGGCCTTCCTGAGGACTTCTGCAAAGGGAGATTTGTTGATTTGTAGGACCTCTTCTCAAACTGCTTCTGTGGAACTTGAGAGGCCTGGGCCCCAGAGAGCCCAGGATTTGAGAGGTGCAAGTCAAGACTAATCCATGTTTTCTATTCCTCAAAGTTCATTTTTTAATATTTCCATTGTAGCAATCCTTTCTGATGCTATCAACCAGGAAAGACATATCTTCCATCACTGAATTCCCACAGTCCTTGATCAGTAGTTTCTTGTGGCAGTTCTATTCTGTTTTAAATACTTTTTTTAAAAACTGTTTTCTATATGAAGTGTGAACTCGTAGAAAGCCCACTACTTCTGTAGCTACTGAAGAGGCTTCAGTAGTACTTGCTATATAGTAGGTGTAGAAGAAACAACAGTTGGTAAAGTAATCTATGGATCATTCAGTCAGCATTTTTCAGAGCTTATGTCATTTCCAGAGCCAGTGTCCTTTCACGAAGAATTCAACACATCTCTGAAAGGGTAAGATTGATAATGTGTAGGTATGAGGTCACCATTTTCTATTGCTTATGTTTGAAAAGTCATGCAGCCTCTTCTAGAACAAATGAATAGAGACTTCTATGAAGAAGATTCTCCTAGGGCCATGATTCTTTATGTCTTTTGAACTAACCACCCCTTTGGGTAAGCTATGAAATTCAGACAATTCCTCAAGGAAAAAAATGCATACCTCTCCAAATTTTGTTCCCAAGTTGGATGGTTCAGACTCCTAATGGTCCAGGTTAGGAACATCTTATCCAAGAGAATTCTGAATGTAAAAACAGTAATTCCCATGTAATGAATAGAAAGAAAATAAAAGTACTAAATATTTGTCAAGACAGTGAAATATTTTGAATATTGAAGTGGTAAAATGTTCTGTATGATAGACACTGGAGGTGTTGCACAGAGTCAAGATATGTATGGGAATCTTTTATGGTCAGGGCTAAATGACGCTCTGTAAAGACCTGAAGAATATTCCGTACCAGGCAAAGACATCTGTGAGGTATAAGTAGTCAATCGTCACATAAAACATTGAAATCAGGAATCTAAAGTAAAAGAAAATGAAATTAAAAGATGTCTTTGTGGAGTGAAGCTTGTCTTTGGCCCCAGCCACCAACTCCACACTCCACAAATTATCCTCATTGTCTTGATCTGAGAAAACAAATCAGATGCTAGAGATGGATGCGTCACCAGCATTTAAAAGTGTGATGAATAGATACATCTATTAAAGTATTCTTTTGGGGTTTTTTTCGTGCTTTTTTGTTTGAAGAGAAGGGGTTAGAGGAGATAGTGTGTGAAACCAAGTTTTCATAAAAGAAAAATAGTTGTTCTCATCAAAATGATGTATATAACTGTATTGGCCAACTGAAATGAAGTGATTCTAGGTTTCACTGCATGACTGTAGTTGGATTGGTTGTGGGTTGTGAAGGAAACAGAGGTCACAAATGACATGTTGACTTTGGGCTTGAACACATGGTAATTAGGCGTGCCAATTATATGACATGGCATTGCTCATGAAAGGAGTGACTGGGGTGGGAAGCTAGAAAACAAGATTCTGTTTGGGGTATGTAAAATGGGGTATGTGTCTTGTCTTCATGCAAGTTGAAATGGTAGGTGGTGGTTCAGTTGCTCAGTCATGTCCAACTCTTTATGACCCCATGGACTGCAGCACACCAGGCCTCCCTGTCCTTTGCTATCTCCTGGAGTTTCCTCAGATTCATGTATATTGAGTCAATGATGCCATCCAATTATCTCATCTCTCTCGCCCCCTTCTCCTCCTGCCCTCTGTCTTTCCCAGCATCGGTGTCTTTTCCAGTGAGTTGGCTGGTTTGATCTCCTTACAGTCCAAGGGACTCTCAAGAGTCTTCTCCAGCACCACAGTTCAAAAGCATCAGTCCTTTGGCACTCAGCCTTCTTTATGGTCCAACTCTCACATCTGTACATGACTACTGGAAAAACCATAGCTTTTACTAATGGACCTTTGTCAGCAAAGTGATGTCTCTGCTTTTTAATACACTGTCTAGCTTTTTTTAATACACTGTCTAGCTTTTCTTCCAAGGAGCAAGTGTCTTTTAATTTTAGGGCTGCAGTCACCATCTTCAGTGATTTTGGAGTCCAAGAAAATAAAGTCTGATAGGCAGTTGAAAATAAGACTGATACTCTGGTGAGAAGTTGGAGTTATAGATACATACTTGAGGGTTATCAGTGAATAGATGGCTATTTATGGCTATGGGCTTTGAGGAAAGGACCAAAGAAGTGAACATGTAGATTAAAGAGGTCTATGGCCCCAATGCAGTGTTAATAAAAGTTAATTCCTCATGGGAGCACACCTCCAATGTAATCATGGAAATTAAAAGGAAATTTGTTGCCTTATTAAATTTAGTTTGGAAAATTCTGAAAGTGAGGTACATTGTTGAAGTTACACAGTCCGGGATTGGTGAGGGGAGGTAGATGTGTTTATAAAAGGGCAAAATATGGTGTTAAAGCTGACCAGTGCCTTGACAGTGATGGTGACTGTACAAACCTAGACACATGACAAATTGCATAGAAGTCAATACACACAGATACGTGTGCATGAAACTAAGGAAACTGGAATAAGCTGGATGACAGTGTCAGTATTCTGGTTATATATGATGGTCTGGTTTTATAAGATGCTACCATGGGGAAAACTGGGCAGTACAGTGGATATTCTCAATTATCTCTTACAACTGCATGTGAAACCTCAACTGAGAAATCAACCTTTAAAAAAGCATTCATAAAAATTATATAAACTTTCATGTTATGAAAAACAAAGGTAATAGTCAAAAGAAGACAAACCATATGGGACATGGAATGGTAAACTAAAATTCAACCAGCTGATTTATTAATACCTCCTTGAATTCTAACGTGTTGTCTTTATTGTATTAGCTTTTCCTTTTAAAAAAAAAAAAAAAAACATGTTTGGAAATATGTTTTTCTAGTTTCACAAAGTAACACTCTAGTCATCAAAGTTAATATCCTTTCTGTCTCTGAGAGACTGATATTAAGAGACAGTTTAGTATAGCAGCGCTCTGCTTTTCTTTGTGTTTTTTCAGACAAAATGCAGTGAAGGCGTTAATATTTTTTCGATTGTATTTATTTGGCTGCATCGGGTCTTAGCTGCAGCACATGTGATCTTCCTTGTGTTACATGGGGTCTTTTGTTGGGGTGCAGGGACTCTCTCGGTGGTTGTGGCATGCGGGATCTTAATTTCCCAACCAGGGATCGAACCAGTGTCCCCCGCATCGCAGGCTGTACTCAACCACCACCAGGGAAGTCCCAAGGCATTAATATTTTTTAAAAGTAATGGAAAACTCTCAGAAAGCACTGATAAACCCCAGAAGTGACTCAAACAACTCCATTTAAAATTAGGGAAGAGCTGTTAATATAGAGATAAAGATGTTAAATAATATTTTGTGGTGAAATTTGAAGAATTTCTAAGATTTTAAGATGTTAAATGCTATTTCTTGGTAACACTCTTAACTCTTTACATGCAAGGAAGCATTTTGTTTCTTTGTGGAAAAATATTTATCAGCATTTAAGCAAAGACGAGAAGATAGCCCATATTATGTTTACTGTATTTGAGCTACTATAGTTAAAATTTTGTTTTTAATTTTAATTTTGTTCTTAAACTTTTTATTTTTAGGACCATGACTTTGGTCACCTGGAATAGAACATTTATCACATTTTATTTTCCTTAATAATTATATTTTTAATATAAATCATTTTGACTTTTTACACAGTGAAGAGAAACTTGTTTAATTAAGAATATTAATTAAAATAAAAAGCATATTCATTTTTGAGATGACATAGAAACTCCTTTATAGCAAGGATTTAGTTTAGGAAAATCCTATTATTAATCTCGTTTTTAAATGAACTTAGTTTTTTAAAATCAACTTAGAAGCATTTTTTAGAGAGTTAACCCCAGATCTGCCTGTTTATTTGTTTATATACAAATTAGATAGATGAATGGACAGACAGAAATCTTTATGTCCATCTCGCCTGTTGTTTTTGATGGAGACAGACACGGTGACCATTATGAAGTTCTGCTTAAAATCTCTGGGTGAATTTCCAGTGCGTTAAGAACCAATTCCAAACTCCTTCATTTGGCTTAGGCATTTAAAGCAGCCCTGCCTCTCTCTCCAACCCCACCTCTCATTGCCCTTCCCTTTTCCCCCCTGCCCCAGTCCATCCCCCACACCAGTGTCTGATCTCATCTCCAGATGTTTGGTCCCCTCTTACTAGAGCATCTTTCCTTCTCCTTGACTTTTCATATAGTGCCTTCTGACAGGACCATCCTACTGACCTACTCATTTTTTTCAGAATTTTTCTTTTCTATGGCCTTTTTTTTTTTTAATGTAGCATGGTTTATATGTAGTTCTTCAGCAAATGGACAAGTTAGTCTGTATTATCCCAGGTGTCTAATGTTGTACTCAGTACTAATCCAATTTTTAGATGGACTTTTACTAAAGTATGGTTGTATTGTGAGGTCTAGGCTTCTTGAGGATGGAAGTGAGAGAGGGGAAGGAATTAAAACGGAGAGGAGCATCAGTCTGATCTATGTCTGTCACCCACCCAGGGCCTCCCACACTGTGCATGACTCACAGGAAGAGATTTTACAAGGAACCAATAAAGAGATAGAAGGAATCATGAGGAAAAGTTAAAGGAAGTTATAGGAAAAAAGTTAAGGATTATTTCAGTGGAGAAGTTCAAGTAATTTTCCATGTAGATGGAAATATTTTTAAAAATGAGGCTAACATGCTAAGCTTTCAATCAAATTTAGAATGAGAGACTGGAATTCTAATGTGGTGCCAGCCTGTAAAAGGATTTCTTGGCAGTATGAGCCTGTTGGTACTAGAATGAGGAGCATATGAAGATTTAAACGGTAGAAAGTGATAGCAGTCAATCAAATAGTACTTTGATAGTTTAGCACTAACAGAAACTTATTATACAAACGAAGGAAATATTTTTTGAAAGAGCAAGGAAATTAGTGAAACATTAGTATCTCACTCTCCAGAAGTGCATTCTGGGAATTTGAAAGAACAAGAGATTTATCTATTTGGAACTATTTAGGACTGACATTAATGGAGGTGGAAGAATGAACTGAACTGAATAAACTTAATGACAACTTCATGCATCCTCAAGGAAACAAGGACTTCTTGGCTTAGATTTGTTGGGGATATATTTGGCAAAGGATTATTATAATTAGAATTTTAGGTAAACTGAACTATTAACCTTAGAGATTTATTACCTTTTTTGTGAGCAAATCATAGTGAAAAGTGTCCAAGAAATTTAATTATACTGTCAATCTAATTAAACAAATTTCAGTGTTCTCAATAGGTAGCTGAGAAGACTTATAAAGTTTTTTTGGAATCATTTTAGTGTTGCTTTAATCTCTAGGTCACTGCCATTAAGTAATCATGTACGTGTGATTTTCTGTTTTAAGTTGGATAATGCAGATGAACAAGCAGCCCAGATCAGAAGGGAACTTGATGGCCGTTTGCAGTTGGCTGAGAAAATGGCAAAGGTAAATTGTTAACTTTGATATATTGTACCACATTTCTTTCTGTACTTAGATTTCTGTACGGTGAAAGTTTTGTATAGATAAAGCCAGTGTAATTTTATCATTTTCTTGTTTCCATGCATACCTCTTAAGCTCAGATACGTGAATGCGTACTATCTAAATGGAGCATATTATTTATTTTACATATCCATCTTTATATACGATGTTTAAATTCAATGATAACTTTTGTAGGTTATTCTTAAAGCAATGCCCAAATTTCTCAAGCTGCCAGACTTAGAAGTTTAATACTGCAGTAAGCATAGTATAATCAGAGAGAAGACCGTCCTCCCTGAAAAATCATGTGATATATCCCAAAGTATCTGGCATAGTGTTTGGCCCACAGTGGTGTCAACTAATATTTGAATGGGTGAAAAATATAATTTGAGGTTTGTAGTACAGAATCTCAGGATATATCAAACACAATATTTTATTTACTTTTATTTATACAGTCACTGTGTTTCTGTGAACAGAAATAGATTTCAAACAAAAGCTGTGCTTGTTTTTAATACTGAGGACTCTTTTGTCTAAATCATTCTCAATAAATTGATACATTAGTATACTTCAGTGGTAAAAGTAAAATTTTAGTCCCTTAAAAGAGACTTGAAGTTATAATGCTTTGGGTCTGAGAATAAGATTTTGTTTTTCCTTTTTTCTTCTGCTTAATGAAAACGTTGAATGTGTTTTATTCAAACATAATAAAGGAGACTCTTACTCTCCTTTCTCCCCTTGTCCCTCTGACTCTGTCTTTGTCTCTCTGAAGAGTCCTCTCTATTGGGGATTTTTTCATTTTAAAAATTAAGGCACAGCATGTATATAGGAAAGTACATAGGTCTTTAGTTTACAGCTTGATAAATGTGTGTACACCCTATATAGTGAAAGTGAAGTCGTTCAGTCATGTCTGACTCTTTGCGACCCCATAGACTGTAGCCTCTGTCCATATAGAGAGCTGTAGACTCCTCTGTCCATGGGATTTTCCAGGCAAGAGTACTGGAGTGGGTTGCCATTTCCTTCTCCCTACATAACACCCTATATAACCACCTCCCAAATCAAGACAGTGAACTTTACCAGCAGTTAAGGAGATCTGTCCCACACTGAATTTGACAATTGAAATTTTGTGTTTGTCAAAGAAAAATATATTTATTAATATGTAAGTTTTAAGACAGCTAACGTTGTGTTTATCTAAATGTCTATTCAATTAAAAAGGAGAGAAATAATTGAGAAATTGGAGGTAAATAGAAAAACAGAGAAAAGAGAAGTTGGGTAACAGATGGCAGTATGTTGTGAGAGCCAAGCCAAGAGATGCATGAGAAGGATTCTCCAGATGAAGACATGGGATGATGATATGAATTAGGGGCTAAAGAGTTAAATTCATACACAGGGCGGAGGTTGAAAGGATAACACACCTTGTTACTATCCTCTGCATACCTGGAGAGTCACTGCGTGATTCCAGAGATTCAAATGTGGAATTTAGGCTAGAAACAAGTGGCTTGAGGGTTCTGGAGGCTTTAGGAAGAAAAATTGTTGTTTAGTCACAAAGTCACGTCCAACTCTTTTTGTGACCCCATGGACTGTAGCCCACCAGGTTCCTCTGTCCATGGGATTCTCCAGGCAAGTATACTGGAGTGGGTTGCCATTTTCTTCTCAAGGAGCTCTTGCAGACCCAGAGATTGAACTTGAATCTCCTGCATTTCAGGCAGATTCTTGACCACTGAGCCATCAGGAAAACCTCGGGAGAAAAATGCTCTCCCCCAAATCCTACCCCGTGTTGGAAGCTGTCTTGAAGGGCATTTCTTTTCTTGAAGAACTGAGGCTAAGAGAGAATCCAGAGAGATGTGCCTGGCACTGTGGGAAGGACTCTGGACCTGTGATCTGCATTTCTGAATTGTCTCTTTGTGTTTAGATTGTACCTGAGCTGTTCACACTGTCCCAAGTTCTTCTCCAAGGGTCTGGCTGGATATGTGATAATTGAGATGAATTTCCAGGGGGGTCCAGAGTAGGATGGGGAGCCTGGGGTGTGTTCTCAAGTCCATGTCTGTGGAGAAGAATGTGTTTGTACAACCTCTGGGCTGAGTCAGAGGAGCGAGGTCAGTGACGCACACCAGCAGGTTCTCTTTGAGGGGACCCTACTGATTCCATTAGAAATGTTGATAAAGTAGAAAAAGCATGAAGAAGGAAGGAATTGAAGCCAATGAGATTGGAATGAAAAAAAAAAAAACCCTCAAAATATAATGTCTTTTGGTAAATAGATGTTTAGTTGCTTTCTACTTTGTTTCACCAAATTGAAGCCACCTTCCTAAAATATAAGGCTATTTGTAATTTACTGACCTTGTTGTCTTAGATCTCTACCATAATCCTTTGAACCCACAAGGGCAGATGATATAATGAATTTATTTTATAGACAAGGAGATTGAGGTTTAGCCAAGATTACTTAATAAAAGACCTCAGACATTGGTCTTTGGACTCCAGAGCTTGGGTTTGTTTTTCTAGGCCCTGATGCCTCTTCAATCTCATAAATCCAGAAACGTGGTTTATTCATAGTTTAGAGTTGGCAATCAACTATTAGGAACACCTATCACACTTGGTACCTATTATTATAGGAAATCCACATGGAACAATGAGAACTAGTGTTTTAAAGATCTGAGTGGAGGTTTGAATCTGTTCTTCCTGCACAGTCCTGGGCAAACTGTAGCAAGGATATCAAGCCAGTCAATCCTAAAGGAAATCAACCCTGAATATTCATTGGAAGGACTGATGCTGAAGTTGAAGTTCCAATATTTTGGCCACCTTATACAAAGAGCCAACTCACTGGAAAAGACCCTGATGTCAGGAAGGTTGAGGACAGGAGGAAAAGGGGGTGACAGAACATGAGATGGTTGGATGGCATCACTGACGCAATGGGCGCAAGTTTGAGCAAACTCCAGGAGACAGTGAAGGACAGGGAAGCCTGGTGTTCTGCGGTCCATGGGGTCACAAAGAGTTAGCAATAGAACAGCAGCAACTATTACACTTCACAACACAATACAGTAGCATTGAATCCACAGGGCAGAAATCTGTTTCAAGGGATATAAATATTTTTTTCTTGTTTCTTTTTTTCTTATCATTTTTATTGGAATATAATTGCTTTAAAATGTTGTATTTGTGCTGTACAACAGTGTGAAGCAGCCATATATATACATTGACTTTGGCTAAAATTATGCCTTTTAGCCAAGGCATGATTAGGAAGTAGTGATAGGAAAAATGTGGTGGACTGGGCCAGAAAGACCTGTGGATCAAATCCGTGTTTGCTGTTTCCTGGATATATAACATGAGCAACTTATTTAACCTTTTGGCACCTGAATTTCTCTGTTCATAAATTCAGTGAATAAATATTGAACACCTTATTAAAATAATCAGGTGCTATTTTAGGCATTTGGGATACGTCCAGACAGATGTAGTTGTCTTAGGATAACATCAGACAAAAGTATCCCTGCCATGTCCTCAGAGAGCTTACATTTTGTTTGGGAGAGACTTGCAATAAGCAGCAAACATGCTGTGTAACAAAATTATGGAAGGTGATCATTTGCTATTTAGAAAATAGAGAAGATGGAGTTGGAAATATGGGAGTGGAGGAGGGTGTTGACAATTTCATCAAGTGATCACGGTCTGCCAGTCCTTGGCAGTACTGTCTTTCTAGTACATCAGGCGTAAAAGCTTGGAATCATATTTGACCCTTTTTTTGCTCATGCCACGTTTGTCAGGAAATCCATTTGTGCCTCTCTTCAGAGTATTTCCTAAGTCTGACAGTTGTCACTGTCTTCATCCTGCCACTCTGATGCATGCTTCATCTACTGGAAAGTGAAGAGCCCTTAAAGAATGACTAAATTTGAATAATGGAAATTTTATGGAACAGATTTTTTTTTTTATGTACATAATGTGTTAGGGCTGGTAATGAGCTAAGCTGTACAGAAGACCAAATTAGAACACTAAAATGGTTTATAGGAACAACTCACAGTTAAGCTACAGAATAGTGCTATTTCTGATGCTGTTCTAATTTAAAAGATCAAATTTAATATGTACATTTGGTTTTGTTTCCAAGAAAGAGGCAGGCTAAATAAAGTTTAAGAAATACTATCAACAAACCTCAAAGCTTTAAAACAGAGTTGTTGTTTTTATTCCCCCAGAGAGAAAAAGAAAATCTAGTGTAGTCTATTTCCTGTAAAGTTTGAAAATGCTGATACAGTCGGGGTGATTTCTGCCAGTCTCTTCCTTGAAGTATTTTTAATGAAAGCTAAATAAGAATAGGTTTTTTTCATGTGCTGTTATTACATTTTCCATCAAATAACACCTTGAAAATTTAGGGAAAATAACCAGTACACCGAAACTGTCAAATACATGATATATCTGCCTTTTACTTTCCTAAAATATTTCTAAAAGGCAAAACTGACGGTCATACAAATATAAAATGAATAAACAATGATTGTACTCAGTGTATAATTAATGAGCAAACTAGATAGATATTAGAACCTAGTCTGAAGAGCATTTGAAAAGTAGGTGTTTTTAGGCAAAGTTAAGATCCAAGTAAAACCCAGTAAAAGTGATTAATTTCCAACAAGGATTTTAAAAATAATCGTTGGATTCTCTTACTCACCAGATGCACATTACTTATATCACCACCAGGCAAAATTCTATAAAGTAACATGTAGCTTCAGCCATCTGGGATCTTATATCAGTAGTAAACAGTAAATTGGGGGCTTCCTTGGTGGCTCAGGTGATAAAGAATCCACCTGCAATGTGGGAGACATGGGTTTCATCCCTGGGTTGGGAAGAACCCCTGGAGAAGGGAATAGCTACCCACTCCAGTATTCTGGTCTGGAGAATTCCATGCACAGAGAAGCCTGGCAGGCTACAAACAGTAAATTAAACTCGGGACATTTACCCTGCATGAGCCTTGGATGGTCTTTGCTCACATATGGTATTGAAAGGATCTATTCTCTCACCTTTTTGTTAATATCTGAGTTTTGGCTGCTTTTTATGATAGCTTTTAAAATTAGTTCACAAATGTAAAAATGCTTTTGTGCTTTATTTTTTTTCCTCTTTTGCATGTACTGAAAAACTATCCAAATGTTATTCCCCACCTCCATCCCCAAAAGAAACCAAGTTATTACGTAACTGAGTAGCTGTGTGTTTTTTTCTGAGGATGCAAACTTACTATGTAGGAATGTTGCTTCAAACTATAGAGGAATATTAAAAGGCCCCTTAAGAAGCTTTCTTGGGAAAGTTAATAGTGGATGTAGATATTTAATAACTATGATAATACATTTGCAGTTTTAATATTGGTTACATGTAAATTATTTTAAAAGAAATAAGTTTAGGTTGGGAGGAAAGGAAGACAGGTGGTTTGAGGCTCTGGGACTGACTCATGAGATGGTGCCAGATGTTCCTTTCCAGCCCATGAACAAACTGGGGCGAGAGAGTCAGATGAGGTGCAGGTTGATGAACATGCTCTGGATGTGGTCCATTCACTCTGGAGATGAGGGTGTCTTAGGTTGCGGTTTAAATGATGCCAAAGAACGCGGTGGTAAAGGCATTGATTTTCTGGAGCATTAGGCAGTCATCTGAATGACGGCTGCTTTAGGCCATCACTCCCCAGCCGATTTTGTAGAGCTGTCATCCCATCCCTGGTGGCTCAGACGGTAAAGAATCCACCTGCAATGCAAGAGCTGTGGGTTCGTTCCCTGGAATGGGAAGATCCCCTGAAGGGGAGGGCATGACAACCTGCTCCAGTATTTTTGCCTGGAGAATCCCCATGTACAGAGGAGCCTGGCAGGCTACAGTCCATGGGGTCGCAAAAAGTCAGACATGACTGAGCGACTATGCACACAGCACAAGGCTTTTAAAGCCTGGAGACTAACGGATCAGGTAAATGCATTATATTTAGTGTCACAGTTTCTAAGACAGTCAAGTATATGTACATAATGTTTTATGATGAAATTGAGATCCGACTGATGTAACATTGTTATCTTAATAATTATTTTTAAGGAAAGACGATTCCCCAAGTTTATATCAAAAGAAATGGAGAGCGTGTATATAGAAGAGTTGCGGTCTTCAGTGAATTTGCTAATGGCCAATTTGGAGAGTCTTCCAGTTTCAAAAGGTGGCCCAGAATTTAAATTGCAAAAATTAAAACGTTCCCAGAACTCTGCCTTTTTGGACATAGGGGATGAGAATGAGATTCAGCTGTCAAAGTCCGATGTGGTCCTGTCATTCACCTTGGAGGTAAGTGCCTTTACCCCATGTTCACTTCTGACAGCGTAAATGAGGCTGCAGGATAATTTCTCCTGACCTTTGTGATAACATTTCAAATTTAAAGCACCATAATATATTTTAAAGAGGTTAAATTAGTCTTCATTGGCTAGACAATCAGATTGTGAATGCAAATTAATGCAAATTGTCCTTTAAACATAACAGTTGTGTTAGGGTTAAATAATAAAATAATACAAGCTTTGAGGCAAGTCGCTTGGTGCCAGCGAGGCCAGTGTAAGTTTATTGGTAGAAGAAGTACTGAAACACACTTGAGTAGAAATAGGATTTAAAACATATAATTGAATTCTCTGTAATTTGAAAACTCCTTTCAAGCTTTTGGTTATCCTTGTGGTTAATCTACTTTGACTATAAGAATCAGATCACATAAACCAGCTATAATGTATAATATTACAAAAGATGCTTACTCCTTGGAAGAAAAGTTATGACCAACCTAGACAGCATATTAAAAAGCAGAGACATTACTTTGCCAACAAAGGTCCATCTAGTCAAGGCTATGGTTTTTCCAGTAGTCATGTGTGGATATGAGAGTTGGACTATAAAGAAAGCTGAGCGCCGAAGAATTGATGCTTTTGAACTGTGGTGTTGGAGAAGACTCTTGAGAGTCTGTTGGACTGCGAGGAGATCCAACCAGTCCATCCTAAAGGGAATCAGTCCTGAATATTCATTGGAAGGACTGATGTTGAAGCTGAAACTCCAATACTCTGGCCACCTGATGCAAGGAGCTGACTCATTTGAAAAGACCCTGATGCTGGGAAAGATTGAAGGCGGGAGGAGAAGGGGACGACAGAGGATGAGATGCTTGGATGGCATCACCGACTCAGTGGACATGAGTTTGAATAAACTCCAGAAGTTAGTGATGGACAGGGAGGCCTGGCATGCTGCAGCCCATAGGGTCACAAAGAGTCAGACATGACTGAGCAACTGAACTGAACTGAACTGAATGTATAATACTGAGTACTATAGATGGTGAGAAGTAAAGACTTCCTTTCTGAGACTTGCAATTTCCTTATAGGTACAGTAAAATTCTTTTTTAAAAAAGCAAGTATAAATGTTATACATTTAAAATTGTGCTCCCCAAGACTGCACAATTTCATCCCTTGTATACAAAGCACTGGAAACCAAAGATAACTGTTCCCTGACTGCTGCTGCCGATCCCTGTGGATATTTTTCATGATGCATTTCCTCAACTGCTCATCTCTGTATATAGGTTTTTACACAACATCCACACATATGCTTGAAATATCTAGCTTAAATTTATAGCCTCTCAAAAATTAAAGCTTGTAGCTCTTTTCTTGCATTGTTCTATTCTCTCTCTGCTGGGGCCCACTATTGCTATTTGAGTCTGCTAATTAACAAAGCTAAGTATGTAGTCTTAGGAGGTACAGTTTTAGATTTATTTGTTTATAGTTCTTAAACTTGGCTTGTTACCTTTATAGCAGAAAAAACAAATGCTTCTGTTCCTTTCTCCACTTATTCAACTTGAAATTCAAGTTTGAGGAGAAGACAACTGCCTCTCTTTTTTCACTTCCAGCCTAACCTTTCCTTTGTAAATTAATAGGTTAAATTTAGCATCAGAGTAGAAACAGATTTTCTTCTGACTCCAAACTCAGTTCCGGGATTAGCTAATAACTTTGCCAAGTAGCTTTGCTCCTGGGTTTCTTCTCAATCTCTTTAAGCTCATAACCTAAGAATGTTTAATTTGAACCTAAGAAGTATCTCAGGTATAAAATTTCCCATTCATTCCTGAGTCAGGTTTCCTATGGACTTAAATGAAAAGTGCCAACTCCTTTTTTTCTTAAGGTTTTGTACAAAACAAAATCAGTTATTTAATGACAGTCTAACTTTTCCTGCCAAGAGTTTGGCATTTAAATTCGTTAATGATAAAAATAATTTGAAAATCAAATTATTTTTGTAATGTTTAAGCATACCATTATTTCTATAAGCACGCATAACTGAAAACAGTTCAAAACACATTCTCTTTTCTCTATTGTTTAAAAATCTTACACCATTGTAAATAATTAGCTTTTATGAATTCTCTCTCCCTTTTGAAAACAAAATTATGCTCATGAGTTCATTTTTCTATGAATTGTTAGTCTGTGCTTTATTGCCAGTGTGTTCAATAGGGCTGTTCAGTTAACAATAAAATGGTGTTAGGAGGATAATATGATTTAAAACTTCATTTAGCCATGGTCTAAGAAGCTTCCATATTTTTATAATTATTTTGACATGCTCTGTTACTATGTCTATGTAAGACAGATATTTTCCTGTCATAGCATAGTACAGATATGTTCTATAGTGCCTACAGTATTTTAAATAGGAGTCGTGTCTCAGAACAAATTGAAATCACTTTCAAGGGCAGACTACACCATGCTTGTCTGTGGAACTCCAGAGGGAATGGACTAGGTGCCTCCTCCAGCCCCAGGGCCTCTGACCTTTGCCTAGCTAAACTGAATAATTATCCTTCACCCGTTTTCCAGGCTTCCCTCATCCGACACCAGATTTCAGCCTGAGAAAACTCCGAAAGGCAAGCAGTTAATCCATTTTAAGGGTTTCACATTTCATCCGTCAGATTGAATATATCCAGCGGAGAAGGAATTTGTTTCTCCTAGAAACAGAAGTCCCAGTCTAAAGAATAAGTGCAGATTTGAAACACTGCTCAAATTTTATCATCTCTGTAAAATTTCTACCCACTCATCCCATCTCCCACCACAGCACCTAACATAAAATTCAGGGATATTATTCATTATCTGGTTTTCTTGACTAGAATGTAAACTAGGAAGTTAAGGTCTTTTTTTCTTCTGTTTTTGTTTACTGAGGTATTCTAAGAGCCCGAAAGAGTACCTGGCCACTCAGTTGACATGATAACTGTTTTTTGAGTTAGGGACTTTAATGGTATCAAAAATCAGCTGTTGGCCTCGCAAGATTACTTTTAGGTCTCTTCATTCATGAAGCTTTCAGAGAGAATTATAAAGCAAAAGACAAGCTAACTCACAAAACACTAAGCTATACAGTGGTATGTCAGAATTAAATAGTCAAGTGAAGTTAGGAAAATGATCATCCAGGAAGTTATGAGTCTGTATGTTGTCATACAGAAATGATGAAATGGTGTCAGTGGCATGAATATAGTTTTTTTTTCACACTGTTTTTGTTGGTAATAGGGCAGCAGACCCCATGACCTTCTCTGTATCTGGAGGTACTTTTATAGTCCCCTGTTGACCAGACTGCTCAGCTTCCTCTTACTACAACCTCAACATGCCTGAGTTGCCACATAACTCTGTGGATGGACAATGTCTTATTCAGAAGCATGTTATTTCATATTTTGTACATGCTTCCCTTCTTTATGCTTCTAGAATAACTTTGTTTTATCCTTATTACATCATTCATCTAGAGATCTGGGAAGAGAAGACAGAACACAGATCAGTTTTATTTTCTGCAGTTTCATTATCAAGTTTTGCTGGGAATTGTTTGAAACAGTTACCTAAAGTTAGAGGAGATGATGGTCCATGAAATTCTTGGCTGCTTTTATCCTTCATAATTGAAACTAGCTGTGCTTTTCAAATTCCTTTTGGAAATCAGATCTGCAGAATATTGTTGTTTTATTTACTTATATGTATGGGCTTCCCCAGTGTCTCAGCGGGTAAAGAATCTGCCTGCAATGCAGGAGACACAGGAGATGCAGGTTCTATCCCTGGGTAGGGAAGGTCCCCTGGAGGAGGGCATAGAAACCCATTCTCCATTCTTGCCCGGAGAATCCCATGAACAGAGGAGCCTGACGGGCTACACGAGGTCACAAAGAGTCAGACACAACTGAGAAACTAAGCAGGCACACATGCACGGATTCACAATAGAAGTTACATCTTTTGAAAGTGGCGGTCCTGCAGGATCGAACGTTCCCAACACACGATGGGAGCGTTGTTTTGAAGGGCAGAAGACTTTGACAAGTCATCTGTTTTAGGTTGTCCTGTTTATAGTATAGCTTGTAGTAGAGGTAATGGAAATAATGGTAAGCAGATTCTTCCTTTGTTCTCTCTTGCACTCTGGCTATTAAACACACAACAGAAAGAGATGCAGGACAGATACAATGTGAACTCGTGCCATCAAGATTTCTAGATTTATCTAGTGTACTCAATTCTCTTTCATGCTTAGTACTTCATCTCAGCTTCCTTGAGTGTTAGAGAGACTGTGAACACTGTTACTATTATCTATTAATTCTCATAGTGTGTTTTCATTGTGTTTATTTTTATTCATATGTTGGTATGCATTTCAGTGTGACAAAATGATAAAAGCCTTGGCTGAGGGAAGAAAATGCTTCTGAGTTTGACTTGTATTTTTGGTGATCAGTTTCCCATATGTTTTTTTATGGAAAAACAAAACAGTAGGCATTTGTATTTACAAAAAATCTTGTACCAGAACTAAAAGGAATAAAAGTTCTGTTAAGATGATTTATTTCTTTGAGACCTTTTTGCCTCAAGGTTCATATCATAACTCTACAAAAGGTATAATGATTTAGTGATGTATTAAAAAATCAATAAATGATACATACATTTTTAGTGGATATTTTGGTAGCTACATGGCATGAATGCTGTTAATATTGTTTGTACATATACAACAGGAGATCAATAAAATATACATATGTATTTTATATATATATGAATTCCATTGAATATATTTTATGAATGTTGAGAATGTAGGAAAATTCATTATGCAAAATTTTTTAAAAGGCTATAGTAAATAATATTCAGCAGTATTCATATTTTATGTGTATATCCAGTGAGAATGTTAGGTTACAATATTTTAAGATTGGCAGCCTTTTATACAAAGATAAAAAGCACACTTGTAAATTATGTTTCCCTTCTCCCCAGGAGTTATGAATATATAAGCTAATATCAGTCTTTCTACTCTTTTCCAGTAGACTTTATCAAATTAATGGATTGGGAAAATATTTTTCCTTGTCTGGTTAATAGTAAGATATTCTTGGCAAGTTATACTTTTTATATTTTCATAAGATATACATTGGCCATAAAGAAAATTCTTTTGTAAATGCTGATAGTCATATAAATAAGTGAGTATAGACATTTTCTGATGCCACGTATTGATTATCTGTGAATTGGTATGATGGTGACAGTGTCTACCAGTCACCTTATATGGAATTCAACCTGTATTCTTGTAACACATTCACTGAATTTTCATCATTCTGCTTTGCCTCATGCACACCTGCCAAAATTGTTTTATAGGATCTGAGTGTATATCTCACTTCATTGTGGCTCATATCTAGAGACTTTAACTTAATTTCTGGCAGGAGATGCATCTTCAGATACCAGACTTTTTCAAAATGTTATGTACTATACCTTCCATGAATAAAGATGGATTATAAGGAAGATAAAATACCGTCGAGATTGTCAGATAATTATATCAGTTGGTCAGCCTAATTGTAGTTCATTCTGTTGTCTCTGTTGCTAAATGTTGTCAATTTGACAAATCTGTGAAACATTTTTTTGTCTTTAGATTGTCATAATGGAAGTGCAAGGTTTGAGGTCAGTCGCTCCCAATCGAGTTGTTTACTGTACAATGGAAGTGGAAGGAGGAGAGAAACTGCAGACAGACCAGGCGGAAGCCTCAAGGCCACAGTAAGCCCGCTGGGAAAAAATGTGTTTTCCTTCCCTCCCAAAGAAATCGTGCCTTATCGATTTGCAGAATTGTATGGTTTTGTACTCTGAAACTGTTAGTTGGCTACCTCTGTCTCAACTGTGTTACAATCAGTGAGTGCCTTTCTGAATAACGAGGCTGTAATTAGAGCTATGGCAGAAGCGCCAGTGTAGTGCAAACAGAAAATCCAGCATGCATATGTGAAACTAATTATTAGGCAATTAAATGTTTGTCAGTCATTCGTAAGGAGACGTGTGTTATGTGTTATTTAAAAGATAGTGCTCGATTCTATTTCAGTTACTAGTAGTATAATCTATAGCTTTTCCACCTCAGTGGCGGTGCTGAGGTAGATGGTGTGGGTGATGTCTTGGGATGCTCCAGTGAGGAGACTTGAGTTAGAGAACCAGTTCATGACTAGTGAGCAGTGACTGGAAATGCTAACACTGTTCATTGCTGGCAGTTTTATGTTTCGGATGCTGGAAATGAGTGTAATTAAGTTTGGAAAATATTTTGTTTAACTGATTTCACACTTGCAAAACATCACAACCTCTGGTAGAAATAACCTGACATTGGCCAGAAGAATTCAAATGAAGATCCCCTGGCCTTCATCTGCACACTGCCTTTCAATAACATTTTTTTATTCTATTTAGATTTCATTCAGAATTTCTTTACAGGACTTGGCATTTTTGCCTTATTATGTAGAGTCTTCGTTCAGGAAACCTCAGCCTCTGAACTTCTGGCTAATCACTGGCTAAGCACTGCATAGACAGAAATGAATAGGAAACTGATTTTTCTTAGAGCAGACGGAGTCAAAGGAGGTATACAGAAGATTGCGTGCAATAGGGCAGTTGTGCACAGTGTCCCAGGGTTGAGAAGAAGCAATCTGAAACTTCTCATCCTGCCTTAGAAAAGCCTACAGGTCTACCCCTGGCCAGTCTCTCCTTACCTCCGGGACCTCACCTTGCCCCTCTGTTCCTCTGGTCAGTCACTCTTCCACCTCCCTGGACCTCATGAAGTTCCTCACACCTCTCAAGCTTCTCTTGTCATGGCACTTGCTTTTTCCTCTGCCTGCAGTGACTTTGCCTCTTATCTTTTTAAAGCTGGATCCTTAGTATTGAGAAATAATCCCTTGCTGAGCACAATTCAGTCCCTCAGATGACCCGTTGCTAAGCTGATATTTTCTGACTCATCACTTTATAATTTTTAAATTAGTGGTTTCTCATCTGTGTATTTTGTATTGTTTCCCTTCCTCTGTCCTTTTTGGGAAAAAACAATACTTATTTGGCTGCACCAGGTCTTAGTTGAGGCACACAAGGGTCTTCAATCTTCATTGCAGCATGCATGATATTTTTTGTTTTAGTTGCAGCGTGTGAAATCTAGTTCCCCAAGCAGGGATAGAATCCGAACCCCCTGCATTGGGAGTGTGGAGTCTTAGGCACTGGACCACCAGGAAAGTCCTTCCTCTCTCCTTTTGAACAGAGCTCTTGTCCTATCAATCTTATATCATAGTACCTAGGAGACAGTTAATCAGAATTTACTAATTTGCCTGCCTGAGCTTACTTTTATGCCTTGTCATAGTAAATATTAAATGATGTTGTATCTATTCCTGCAGCCAAATAGAATTGACTTATAATGTGACAATGAAGTGAAAATAAGGAGGATAAATAGCTTTTTAAGAGGTTAAAACCTCTTAAGAGGAGGCTATGTGAGATGGAAAGGGAGATTGGAACCATTTCTAGGAGGGCATATGGAGTCAAGAAAGAGGTTTGGTATTTATTTTAAAATATTAGCTGTTTTACTATATTCACAGTGTTATGCAACCACTGTCAATTTTAAAACATACTCATCACCTCCAAAAGAAACTCTCATTTTAAAAAACTTTATTTACTTTTTATTACTTGGCCATACCATGTGGCCTCTTGGATCTTACTTCCCCTTCATGTTCAGTCTCTCAGTTCTGTCCAACTCTTTGCAACTCCATGGACTGCAGCATGCCAGGCTGCCCTGTCCATCAGCAACTCCTGGAGCTTACTCAAGCTCATGTCCATCAAGTTGGTGATGCCATCCAACAGTCTCATCCTCTGTCATCCCCTTCTCCTCCCACCCAGTCTTTCCCAGCATCAGGGTCTTTTCAGATGAGTCAGCACTTCGCATCAGGTGGCCAAAGTATTGGAGTTTCAGCTTCAACATCAGTC
Organism: Dama dama; assembly: GCF_033118175.1. Classification (NCBI taxonomy): domain Eukaryota; kingdom Metazoa; phylum Chordata; class Mammalia; order Artiodactyla; family Cervidae; genus Dama; species Dama dama. The sequence goes on along the minus strand of NC_083698.1, from coordinate 82,956,766 downwards.
CTTCCAATGAATGTTCAGGACTGATTTCCTTTAGGATGGACTGGTTGGATCTCCTTGCAGTCCAAGGGACTCTCAAGAGTCTTCTCCAACACCACAGTTCAAAAGCATCAGTTCTTTAGTGCTCAGCTTTCTCTGTGGTCCAGCTCTCACATCCATACATGACTACTGGAAAAACCATAGCTTTGTCTAGAAGGACCTTTTTCAGTAAAGTAATGTCTCTGCTTTTTAGTATGCTGTCTAGGTTGGTCATAGCTTTTTTTCCAAGGAGCAAGCATCTTTTAATTTCATGGCTGCAGTCAACCATCTACAGTGATTTTGGAGCCCAAAAGAATAAAGTCTACCACTGTTTCCACTGTTTCTCCATCTATTTGCCATGAAGTGATGGAACCAGATGCCATGCTCTTTGTTTTCTGAATGTTGAGCTGTAAGCAAACTTTTTCACTCTCCTCTTTCACCTTCATCAAGAGGCTCTTTAGTTCTTCTTCACTTTCTGCCATAAGGGTGGTGTTATCTGCATATCTGAGGTTACTGATATTTCTCCCAGCAATCTTGTTTCCAGCCTGTGCTTCCTCCAGCCCAGCGTTTCTCATGATGTACTCTGCATATAAGTTAAATAAGCAGGATGACAGTATACAGCCTTGACGTACTCCTTTTCCTATTTGGAACCAGTCTGTTGTTCCATGTCCAGTTCTAACTGTTGCTTCCTGACTTGCATACAGGTTTCTCAAGAGGCAGGTCAGGTGGTCTGGTATTCCCATCTCTTTCAGAATTTTCCACAGTTTATTGTGATCCACACAATCAAAGGCTTTGGTATAGTCACTAAAGCAGAAGTAGATGTTTTTCTGGAACTCTCTTGCTTTTTCGATGATCCAGCAGATGTTGGCAATTTGATCTCTGGTTCCTCTGCCTTCTCTAAAACCAGCTTGAACATCTGGAAGTTCACGGTTCATGTGTTGTTGAAGCCTGGCTTGGAGAATATTGAGCATTACTTTGCTAGCATGTGAGATGAGTGTAATTATGTGGTAGTTTGAGCATTCTTTGGCATTGCCTTTCTTTGGGATTGGAATGAAAACTGACCTTTTCCAGTCCTGTGTCCACTGCTGCGTTTTCCAAATTTGCTGGCATATTGAGTGCAGCACTTTCACAGCATCATCTTTTAGGATTTGAAATAGCTCAACTGGAATTCCATCACCTCCACTAGCTTTGTTCGTAGTGATGCTTCCTAAGGCCCACTTGACTTCACATTCCACGATGTCTGGCTCTAGGTGAGTGATCACGCCATCGTGATTATCTGGATCATGAAGATTTTGTACAGTTCTGTGTATTCTTGCCACCTCTTCTTAATATCTTCTGCTTCTGTTAGGTCTATACCATTTCTGTCCTTTATTGAACCCATCTTTGCATGAAATGTTCCCTTGGTATCTCTAATTTTCTTGAAGAGATCTCTAGTCTTTCCCATTCTATTGTTTTCCTCTATATCTTTGCACTGATCCCTGAGATACTAGATACTAGACCCTTTATATATATATGTGTGTGTGTGTGTGTGTGTGTGTGTATATATATATATATATGTTTTGCATGTTTCCTTCCATTCATTCATTGTCTTTTTACTTTGTTAGGAAAGTCTTTTGAAGCATAAGTTTTATCTAGTTTTTTGTTGCTTGTGCTTTTGGTGTCGTATCTAAGAATCCAGTGCCAAATCCAAGGTCACATACATTTATTCCTGTGTTTTTTTGCCTATACTATCATGATTTCAGCTTTTACATTTCTGTCATTGATCCCTTTTAAGCTAATTTTGGTACATAGTATGTAGGGTACAACTTCCTTCTCTTGTGTATGACAGTCCAGTTGTCCCAACACCATTTATTGAAGAAACTACTTGTCCAGTCAATATTCTTGGTACCCTTTTAAAAATCATGGGTTTATTTATGTACTCTCAATTTTGAAATATTTCCAATGATACATCTATATGTTTATTTATTCTTATGCTAGTACCACATTATCTTGTTTACCACTGCTTTGTATTAAGTTTTAAATTCAGGTGCATGTGTCTCCTAAATACATTCTTTTTCAAGATTATTTTGGCTATTCTGATTTTCCATATTAGTTTTAGGATCATTGTCAATTTCTGCAGAAGCTTTGTAAATATCACCAGCTAAGATTCAGATAGGAATTGTATTGAACCTGGGGTCAATTTAGAGAGTATTGCCATCTTAACAATATTAAGTCTTCCTACTGAGGAACATGGGATGTCTTTGCATGTATCTGAATCTATAATTTCTTTCAACAGTGTCTTGTAGTTTTCAAGATACGTTTTTTACTTCTTGGGTTAAGTTTATTTCTGGTATTTTATTCTTTTTGATGTTATTATTAATGGAATTGTTCATTTGAATTCATTTTTGGATTATTTATTGCAAGTGTATAGAAGTACAGTTGATTTTTATATGTTACTTCCATTTGATGTACCCTTACTGAACTTGTTTATTCTAATAATTTTTACTGGATTTCTTAGACTTTTATCTATTTAACATGACATTTGCTAATAATGATTCTTTTACTTCTTACTGCCCAATCCAAATGCTTTTTATTTAATTTTTTGCCTAATTGCCCTAGCTTCTTCAGTACAATGTTAAATAGAAGTGGCAAGAATGGACATTCTTGTATTCTTGATTTTAGGGGAAAAGCATCATCTTTCATCATTAAACATGATGTTAGCAGTGCCTTTTTAATATATACCGCTTATCTGTTTGAGGAAACTCCTTTCTACTCCTAGTTTGAGTGGATTTTTTTCCATGAGAGAGTGTTGGACTTTGTCAGTTGTCTTCTTTGCTTCTATTGATATGATCATGTGGTATTTGCCTTTTATTCTATCAATATGGTACATTGCATTCTATGGTATTGGGGGTGTTAACCCAACCGTGCATTTCTGATGTAATTGCCACTTGGTCATGATATGTACTTCTTATTGTTACTGGTTTAAGTGTTCTAGTATCTTGTTGAGGATTTTTTAAATCTATCTTCATAAGAGATTGGTCTGTAGTACCCCTTCTTTGGTGACTTCTGTCTGACTTTATATTGGCCTCATAAAAACTTCTTGTAAGGGTATGAAGAATTGGTATTAATTATTGTTTATATATTTGGTAGGATTACCAGTGGGACTATCAGGGGTTGGATTTTTGTTTGTAGGTCTTTTGTGATTACTAATTCTGATTACATAATGAACCACGACAGCCCTGCTGGGTTAGGTTCTTGGTGAAAACCTGCTTTACACATGGCTGCCTTCTGGCTGTGTCCTCACATAGTGAAGAGAACCATCTCATTTCTCTTCATCCTCTTATAAGGACAGCCATATTTTCATGGGTCTCTCCCCACATGACCTCATCTGAGCCCAATTACCTCCCAGAGGCCCCGCCTCCAAGTACAGTCACATTGGGGATTAGGGCATCAACATATTAATTTGGAGCGTTCATAAACACTACCCTACTCTAGCACTCCATGAGTTCTTAAGGGAGTGCAAAGTCCTTAGAAGCGCAACACCATAATGCTTTTAAAGAATCTTTTTTTTTTCCCCCAAGTTTTACTGATGTATAATTTATATAGCATAAAATTCTTCTATTGAAATTTAGATGATTTTTAATAAATTTATACACTTGTGCTACCATCACGACTCAGTTTCAGAACACATTATTTCACAAAATTGCTTCATTCCCATTTGCAGTCTTACTCAGTTCCAGGAAACCACTCATATGCTTTCTAGCTCTATAATTTTTTTCTGAACATTTTCATATAAATGATATGCAAAATGTAGTCTTTTGTATCTGGCTTTTTTTTCACTTGGCATAATCTCTACAGAGTGTATTTAATTGATACTTAAATATTTGTTCAATGAAATGAGTTAATTTTTTATAGTTATTTTATCAATAACTTTTTCACAAATAGTAAAATTTTTGAAAGCTACTTCCCATTTAATTTCTAATGAACTCAGAATGTACTCATAAAGAGATGCTATAATAGGAAAATTACACATGGACAATTTAAGTGAATTAAAATATTTGTGAGTTAGAAAATATTGCAGTAAGCCTCCAATACTGTTTTCTTGGGGGCTTTCAAGGTGGCACTAGTGGTAAAGATCCAGCCTGCCAATGGAAGAGATGTAAGAAACCCAGGTTTGGTCCCTGGGTCTGGAAGATCCCGTGGAGGAGGAAATAGCAACCCACTCCAGTATTCCTACCTGGAGAATCCCATGGACAGAGGAGCCTGGTGGGCTACAGTCCACAGGGTTGCAAAGAGTTAGTCACCACTAAAAGCGACTTAAAGTACAGACAGTCCTTTTATTACTCTTACCACAAGGAAATTTGGCTGAAATATCTTACGTGCATTTCCTCATGAATTCTGAGTTAATTTTTAAGAAGAACTAAAGGATGTGTTTATCATTGTTCCCAGCACAGATTTCCTTAAAAATGTATCTCCTAAATGCTGACCAACTGCAACTTTTCAGCAGTGTGGTTACTTTTATCTTGAATTCATCTTATACAACAGGAAAGGCATTCATCTCCATCATCATAGTGAATTATGCCTCGGACATGTTTTCTAAATTTCATTGTTTCAACAGTTTGTGCTTTGTTGGAGATCAATTCATCCTTCTGTCTGATGTTAAAGCGCCTTATTTAGTCCACATTTCCAATAAATGTAATCAAGATTTCTAGCCATTGCCTATTTCATTCCTGTAATTCAGATTTCCTGCCAGCAATTAGGTAGAAAACAGCGTGTGAGGTTGGCACATAACTTAGATTGTGGAACCTGGGATCTAATAAAAACGATGTTTATAGACAAGTTTGATTCATGAAGAGTGGTAGTCATCTATTAAAGTTTCATTTTTACTTTTGTTTTCTTTTTTAATAGCGGTGATGGAATGTAGACAAATGGTATCTTCAGTGGAGAAAATTCATCATTTCATAGTCTCTCAGTGAACCGGGGAAAGTTTAGTTCTCTATAATAACATACAGAAGCATTGTTGCTCCACTTTTATAGCTTTTTACCATTTTGAGACATTTCATTATTTCAATTTTAGCCCGTCCTCTTAATGATGCCACCTGAATGGAAGTAGAGGGGTAGTCAGACAACAGACTGAAGCTGGAAGGGGCAGGGAGTGACTTGTTGTGGTCATGTAGTGGTCACCAGTCTCTTGATATGTGGTGATCTTAACACACTTAAACACTTTCCCTAAAGACAATGAGCATCCTTCAAGTGTCTAAAACATAAGAGCTAATGATACCCTATGGGAGGCCAAGGTAGATCTTGGTTCTGGGGAAATAAATGCAAGGGAATTCATTTTTAAAAACCAATCAGGAACTGCTGGGAGCTGGGAATGGGGAGTTGCTTTTCAAGGAGTGCATGCTAAGTCACTTCAGTCGTGTCTACCTCTTTGCGACCCCATATTCTGTAGCCCACAAGGCTCCTCTGTCTGTGGGATTCTCCAGGCAAGAGTACTGGAGTGGGTTGCCATTTGCTTCTCCAATGCAAGCAGTATAATGTTTCAAATATGCAAGGTGACTAAAATTCTAGAGTTTTGCTGTCCAACATTGTGCAACAATACAATACTGTATTGTTCTCCTAAAAGTTCTTTAAGAGGGTAGATTTCATGTTAAATGTTCTTGGCACACACAGGAAAGATCCTGGGAAGCAGCACTGTTTTTTGTGATACCTTCTCTCTCTCTCATCCCGTAGTGCTGTCTTATTAAAGACATTTGAAGGTTAATAGGTCTCTGTCCCCGACCCCCATCAAAGCAAATAATAAAATAGAAAGGCAAGGAACAGTAAGAAAAGCTATTGAGTTGTATCATTAGACAAATATATTTATGCTTATTGGGACAGAACATTCTTCTACCTCATGGAAATGATGGGAAACGCAGACTTCAGTACTTGCTTATGGAAATTTTAAATTCTGAACCAGAATTATAACAATCTGTCAAACTATTGAAAGAGTATTGCCTCTTATGGGAAGCTTAACAGAATGACAAGCTACTGGGACACATATTTAAGAGAGATTTAATAAAAATAAACCAAGAGAAAGGTAACCGTATTTTTTAAAAAAAACATAGTTGTTTTCATTTTAATATCTACTAAGGCCAAAATTAGTTTTGAAGTGTAATTCATTATCCAGCTACTCTTGCTGACAAGAGATAGAATGTACTACATTTTAAAATCATCTGTCAAAAGTATGCCTATTCTTAATCCATCAAGAGGAAAACACTCAAACCACTCTCATTTTCATCTTTAAAAATACGAGATTCCCTCCTCTTATATAAAGTTGCCAGAAATAACATTTCTCTAAAACTCATGCTACTGGTGCAGAAGAAAATGAAGCCTAAAGAGACAGACATTGGCCTAATACAGAAATTGCATTCAGGGAATTACAGGGAAAGCGTGATGGATTAAGATTCCAGACCCTTGCTGAAAAGCACTAATGGAAAACAGCATTGAGAGAGCTTGGGAGAAAGTGCATATCTGTGAGTCTCAACATCTCGAGGAGGGATTAACAGTTTGTAAGTAAAAGTGAAAAGAAAGTGAAAGTTGCTCAGTCATGTCTGACTCTTGGAGACCCCATGGACTACACAGTCTGTGGAATTCTCTAGGTCAGAATACTGGAGTGGGTAGTATTTCCCTTCTCTAGGGGATCTTCCCAACCCAGGGATCAAACCCAGGTCTTCTGCATTGCTGGTGGAATTTTTACCAGCTGAGCCACAAGGGAAGCCCAAGAATACTGGAGTGGGTAGCCTATCCCTTCTCCAGCAGATCTTCCTGACCCAGGAATCAAACTGGGGTCTCCTGCGTTGCAGGCGGATTCTTTACCAGCTGAGCTGTCAGGGAAGCCCCTGACTTCCCCTTATAATCCTTGACTTTTTTCCAGAGCAATGTTTTGGAGTTGTTTTCATCATTGTTTGATCTATGTATCCAATTTATTGAGTGGGAAACATTTCACAGAGTATGTGTCGCAAACAACTTTTCTCATGGTGCTGCTCTCAGATGTGCTCCAGAAATACCCTCCTGTTCTAGTGAGAGAGATCTTAGCAGAACCCAGAGCTTTGCTGCCCATTTTCAGGTGTCCAATAACATGTTTGAAAGTAAAAGTGTTAGTCCCTTGATTGTGTCCAGCTTTTTGCGACCCCATGGGCTGTAGCCCACCAGGCTCCTCTGTCCATGGAGTTCTCCAGGCAAGGATACTGGAGTGGGTTGCCATTTCCTTCTCCAGGGGATCTTGCCAATCCAGAGATGAAACCTGGGTCTCCTGCGTTGCAAGCAGATGCTTTACCCTCTGATCCACTTTTCAGGTGTCAAATAACATGCTTAGCTATTCAAATTTTCCTATCACTTTAAATCAAAACCTACCCATTTCAAAAGGGTAAGATTTCCCTTGGTGGTTTCCCTGGTGCCTCAGATGGTAAAGAATCTGCCTGCAGTGCAGGGACCCAGGTTCGATCCCTGGGTCGGAAAGATCCCCTGGAGAAGTAAAGGGCTACCCACTTCAGTATGCTTGCCTGGAGAATTCCATTCACAGAGGATCCTGGTGGGCTATAGCACATGGGGTCGCACAGAGTCAGACGTGACTGAACGACTAACGCTTTCCCTTTCACATTCTTTTCCTTTCTTTCCTCCCAGCATGCCCAGAAACCTGTCCTGGGGAAAGGGTACTATTGTCTGTTCCTCACTTGCATTTTGTTTTTGCCTGCCTGTATGTACTTTTCTACCAGTTTTGGGTAGGCTGGAGGAGGGAAGAGGTGAAGGGGCAAAATGCCTTTGTATTAACATATAAGTGCTCTCTGTAGTCCTCTCTTGGTTAGCAGATGCCTTCTGTCATGGAAAATGTCCACATTTAACTTTTCTCTGGTGCAGATCCTTGGAGACACACCCCCTGCTGCCCAGAACTTCTGACCTCACACTCTTCCTTTCTAGAATAATGCATCCTGTAGCCACCTTCCTTCCTCTTCCCCCGAGCCACTGCTTTAATGATGTTGCCCGCAAATTCTCTTCTTGCTTGAACAAGTTTTCTCAGCAGATGGCTCACACATTGGGTTGGCCTGAAGGGAGAAGAGGGCGGCGGTTGATGAGATGGTTAGACAGCATCACCAACTCAATGGACATGCATCTGAGCAAACTCCGGGAGTTAGTAGATAGAGCAGCCTGGCATGCTGCAGTCCATGGGATCAAGAGTCAGACACAACTTAGTGACTGGACAACAAGAAAAGTTCATTCAGGTTTCTCTATAAGATGTTAATGAAAAAACCCAAATGAACTTTTAGGCCAACACAGTAAATTGGTGACCTGGGTTTGTTCTCTGGGTCAGGAAGATCCCCTGGAGAAGGGAATGGCTACCCACACCAGTGTTCTTGCATGGAGAATTCTGCCCATGGACAGAGGAGCCTGGAGGGGGCTGCAGTCCATGGGGTCACAAAGAGTTGAACACGGCTGATCGACTTCCACTTTACCTTTAATAAAATGGAAGTTCCTTGAATACAAAGGCTGTATATGATACCTCCTGGTTCTCGTCTAGCACCAGCCATAAAATGGCCCATTTGTGGTCTGTAATCTAATTTAAATATTTTCTCTACTATGTAGATTATTAAAAGAAAATACAGTCTCTCAGTAGGTATCAGAGTATGACTCTTGATTAACAGGATGTCCAGTCCTCATTCTCACACCCCAAGCTCCCATTTATCTAGAAGTTCCTTGGGAAACATATTCCCTTTAAAGGACCAGTTCTTCTGCTTCTGTGTGCTATACTGAGGCTGGAATTCAAAAGTACTTTCAGATCTTTGTTACCCTGGATACCCTGAGATGAGGGACCACTTGGGTAAACAAGAGGACTTGCCAAGGGATACAGGGGCACAAGTTCAGCTTTAATAGAATTGGTATATGATTCTTCTAGTTCATAAATACTGTTCCCTGAAGCCCTTCTTTCCAGGGAAGAGCCTGCTAAGCGCAAGTTCTCTCTCAACCCACTTTTCAGACTCCTTTCTTTGACTTTACAAAAGAAAGGTTCACCTCTCATCCAACTTGAATCTTACCATGATGTTTTTCCTAGAGTGGAAAACCTCCACATCACCATTCAAAAGGAAAAAAAAAATTAATGTTCCTGGTAGTTTTGAGAAAACAATTGACCAATGATATAATAAATCCTTCTGCAAATTAGATGTCTTCTAGTTCTCTGCTTTCAACAAAGTTGATGGATTTGTTCAAGTTTTAAACTGCTGGATGATTGAAAAATAGTTTTTGCTTATCAATCACTGTATTTTTACATTCATATATGAAGGGAACAGATTGATAGACAGTGCTGTAATAATGCCCCATCTACTTATTTTCTTAGTTTATAGGAAAGAAGGAAAATGGGTTAAAATTGATGTTGAACTGTCTCAGTGTAGAATTAAGCTACAATCATTTGTATATACATGAAATAATAGGAAAAATAGCTCTATCCGTTTCATTAAGACATGCATTTCTAATGAATATTTTTACTTTTCACATTTATTAATATTCATCATACTTCTTTGGGATCACTTGGATAGTAATTGTAATAAACTAAATTTAGAAGGAATTTTACTTTGATTTTTATTTTTGACAAATTTTGTTTGTATTTAAGGTGTCCAACGTGATGCTTGTTATGTGCAGACATTTTAAATTGACCTGACTATGGTAATCATTTCCCATATTCATCAGCTCCCATAGTCACCTTTGTGTGTTTGTGTGGTGAGAACCCTTGATCTAGTCTTAAGAAATTTCAAGTATACACATTATTATTAGTCACCATGCTGAGAAATTCATACCCTTTGATCAGTATCTTTCCTTTTCCTCCACCTCTCAGGCTCTGGTAACCAACATTCTACTCTGTCATTATGAGTTAGGTTTTTTGTTTAAGATTCCATATATAAGTGAGATCATACAATATTTGTCTTTTTGTGTCTGGCTTATTTCATTTAACGTAATGTCTTCCAAACATTCAATATTTCCATGCTATTGCAAATGATAGGACTTCCTTCTTTTGTAAGGCTGTGTAATATTCTGTTGTATAAATAACACATTTTATTTCTATAGATGGATACTTGTTTCCCTATGTTGGCTACTGTGAATAATACTGCAATGAACCTGTGTTAGTTCAGTCACTAAGTCATGTCTGACTCTTTGCGACCCAATGGACTGTAGCACGCCAGGCTTCCCTGTCCTTCACTATCTCCCAGAGTTTGCTCAGGCTCATGTCCTTTGAGTCATGTCCTTTTTCTCCTGTCCTCAATCTTTCCCAGGATTATGGTCTTTTTCAGTGAGTCAGCTCTTCACATCAGGTGTCCAAAAGTACTGGAGCTTCAGCATCAGTCCTTCCAATCAATCAACATCGGAGTACAGATATCTCTTCAAGATGGGGATTTTATATCCCTGAGTATATACTCAGAACTGGGATTGCTGGATTATTTGGTAGATCTACTGTTAATTTTTGACAAACCTCAGTAATGTTCTCCATAGCAACTACATCATTTTTATACATACGAACAGTGTTAGGAGGGTTCCAGCTTTTCACATCCTTACAGTCACTTCTTTCCTTTTGTTATTTAAATAATAGCCATCCTTACACATGTGATGTGACATCTCATTGTGGTTTTGATTTCTATTTTCCTCATTACTGATGTTGAGCATCTTTTCATGTATCTGTTAGCCATTTGTATATCTTCTTTGGAGAAATGTCTATTTCTGTTCTTTGCCTATTTTCTGATCAGGTTTTTTCCTTTTGCCATTGATTTATAGAAGTTCTTTATATTTTGGATGTGGCCTCATTATCAGAGATACAGTTTGCAAATATTTCCTCCCATTGCATAGGTTGCCTCTTCAGTCTGCTGATTGTTTCCTTTGCTGTGCAGACGTTTTTAGTTTGAGGCAGTGCTCCTTGGCTATTTTTGCTTTTTTGCAGCTTGTGCTTTTAGTGTCATATCTAAGAAGTCATTGCGTAGACTAATGTCAAGGAGACTTTCCCTTATGTTTTCTTTTAGGAGTTTTATGATTTTATGTCTTGTTTATAAGTCTTTCATCCATTTTTAGTTGAGTTTTGTGTGTGGTGTAAGATGTACCATCTGCACATGGATATCTGGGTTTCTCAGCACATTTATTGAAGAGATTATGTCATATGCCAACAGTTTTACTTTTTCCTTTCTGGTTTTCATGCTTTTCACTTTTATTGCCTTTTTCGTTTTTATTATGGATAGGACTTCTAGTATTATGTTGATTAAAAGAGGTAGATGCCCTTATCTTCTTCCCATACTTACAGGAAAAGCGTTCAGTTTTTTGCTGCTAACTATGAATCTGTGGGCTTTTATAATGTTGAGTTATATTCCAGAAGGAAATGCATTCATTCATTAGCTCCTTCCTCTCTCTCCCCCTACAATGTGTAGAGCCTTATAATCAGAGAAAATTAGAGTTTATGTACATATTTATATACATGTAGATACAGATAATTTTAAAAAGTTGGATGTGACTGGGTGACTGGACAACAGCTAATTATGTTGTTGTTCACTCAGCAAGTCATGTTTGACTCTTCGTGACCCCGTGGACTGCAACACACCAGGCTCTGCTGTCATTTGTCATTTCCCAGAGTTTGCCCAAGTTCGTGTCCATTGAATCAGTGAGGCCATCCAACCATCTTATCCTCTGTTGCCCTCTTCTCCTGCCTTCCATCTTTTCCAGCATCAGGGACTTTTCCAATGAGTCAATTGTTTGCATCAGATAATTATAAGAGCATCAATAAAATATTCAGTTCATCTCAGTCGTGTCAGACTCTTTGAGACCACATGGACTGCAGCATGCCAGGCCTCCCTATCCATCACCAGTCCTGGAGCTTACTCAAACTCATGTCCATCAAGTCGGTGATGCCATCCAACCATCTCATCCTCTGTCATCCCCTTCTCTTCCTGCCTTCAATCTTTCCCAGCATCAGGGTCTTTTCCAATGAGTCAGTTCTTAGCCTCAGGTCGCCAAAGGATTGGAGTTTCAGCTTCAACATCAGTCCTTCCAATGAATATTCGGGACTGATTTCCTTGAGGATAGACAGGTTGGATCTCCTCGCAGTCCAAGAGACTCTCAGGAGTCTTTTCCAACACCACAGTTCAAAAGCATCAATTCTTCAGTGCTTAGCTTTCTTCATGGTCCAACCCTCACATCCATACATGACAACATAGCTTTGACTAAATGGACCTTTGTCAGCAAAGTAATCTCTGTGCTTTTTATTTATTTATTTTTCATTTATTTTTATTAGTTGGAGGCTAATTACTTTACAATTTTGTAGTGGTTTTTGTCATACATTGACTTGAATTAGCCATGGATTTACATGTATTCCCCATCCCGATCCCCACTCCCACCTCCCTCTCTCCCCTATCCCTCTGGGTCTTCCCAGTGCACCAGGCCCGAGCACTTGTCTCATGCATCCAACCTGGGCTGGTGATCTGTTTCACTATAGATAATATACATGTTTCGATGCTGTTCTCTTGAAACATCCCACCCTCGCCTTTTCCCACAGAGTCCAAAAGTCTGTTCTGTACATCTGTGTCTCTTTTTCTGTTTTGCATATAGGGTTATCGTTACCATCTTTCTAAATTCCATATATATGTGTTAGTATACTGTAATGGTCTTTATCTTTCTGGCTTACTTCAATCTGTATAATGGGCTCCAGTTTCATCCATTTCATTAGAACTTATTCAAATGAATTCTTTTTAACGGCTGAGTAATATTCCATGGTGTATATGTACCACAGCTTCCTTATCCATTCTTCTGCTGATGGGCATCTAGGTTGCTTCCATGTCCTGGCTATTATAAACAGTGCTGCGATGAACATTGGGGTGCACGTGTCTCTTTCAGATCTGGTTTCCTTGGTGTGTATGCCCAGAAGTGTAATGGTACCTCATTGTGGTTTTGATTTGCATTTCTCTGATAATGAGTGATGTTGAGCATCTTTTCATGTGTTTGTTAGCCATTTGTATATCTTCTTTGGAGAAATGTCTGTTTAGTTCTTTAGCCCATTTTTTGATTGGGTCATTTATTCTGCTTTTTAGTATGCTAAGTTGGTCATAGCTTTTCTTCTAAGGAGCAGGTGTCTTTTGATTTCATGGCTGCAGTCAGCATGTGCAGTGATTTTAGAGCCAAAAAAAAAAAAAATAGTCTCTCTTTGTTTCCATTGTTTCCCCATCTATTTGCCATGAAGTGATGGGACTGGATGCCATAATCTTAGTTTTCAGAATATTAAGTTTTAAGCCAACTTTTCCACTCTTCTCTTTTACTTTCATCAAGAGGCTCTTTAGTTCTTCTTCAGTTTCTGCCATAAGGGTGGTGTCATCTGCATATATGAGATTATTGATATTTCTCCTGGCAGTCTTGATTCCAGCTTGTGCTTCATCCAGCCTGGCATTTTGCATGATATACTCTGCATATATAAGTTAAATAAGCAGGGTGACAGTATACAGCCTTGACGTACCCCTTTCCTGATTTGGAACCAGTCTGTTGTTCCATGTCCAGTTCTAATTGTTGCTTCCTGACCTGCATATAGATTTCTCAAGAGGCAGGTCAGTTGGTCTGGTCTTCCCATCTCTTTCAGAATTTTCCACAGTTTGTTGTGATCCACACAGTCAAAGGCTTTGGTGTAGTCACTAAAGCAGAAGTAGATGTTTTTCTGGAACTCTCTTGCTTTTTCGATGATCCAGCGGATATTGGCAATTTGATCTCTGGTTCCTCTGCCTTTTCTAAATCCAGCTTGAACCTCTGTAAGTTCATGGTTCACATACTGTTGAAGCCTGGCTTGGAGAATTTTAAGCATTACTTGGCTAGCATATGAGATGAGTGCACTTGTGTGGTAGTTTGTTGTCAAGCATTAAAATATAGTAGGGTAAAATTCTAAATCTATGAGGAATAAATAGAATCAAAGTAAAAATTCAAAGCAAAAAACAATATCAAAAATTTTGTTAAAGAATTATAGAGGTGTTTTTTAATGGATGGTGATGAAATCACTTTTTTGTGTGATAAATTCCCTTGAATCCACTTAAAAATAATATCACTGCTTCATGTTAAATGTCAGTGTTTCCAACACACCAGAAATCATACCCTTTGCAACTCTTTAAATTTATATTTAAAATTTCTAGATGTCAATTTAAAAATGTGTGAAGAGGGTACATAATTTTTGAAAATTATTTTGGGAAGTACATGAGACAAACTTTGAAGGCTGCTTTTCTAAAACATGCAGTGTTTTGGAGCCAGACTGAGTCCTGAGGTTAGAAGACTTTACTGTTGCAGTGCTACAGACTTAGGTTGCTGAGCCCAGACACTCAGAAGAGATGCCTTTATTCTTAACTATTCCTATACTTAAATCTGTAGTATGACCAGCAGCCAAGGAGATATCCCTGGGGCTCACTTTCACTGATACACATCTTCATGGAGACCAGATGAGCATCTTAAGACTACATGTCTTAAGACTGTGTGCTTAGTCGCTCAGTGGTGTCAGACTCTTTGCAGCTCCATGGACTGTAGCCCACCAGACTCCTCTGTCCATGGGAATTCTCCAGGCAAGAATACTGGAGTGGGTTGCCATGCCCTCCTCCAGGGGATCTTCCCAACCCAGGGATCAAACCCAGGTCTCCCGCGTTGCAGGCAGATTTTTTACTGTCTGAGCCATCAGGGAAAGGACATGTGCATAGTAATCACTACATAGACATTGCTGTGAACAGAGAGTGGGAGTAGTCCATGTAAAGGATTTGCCAGGATCCTCAGAGCCATCAACAAATGAGAAGAATGATAATATCCATAAGTAGGAAAGACATTTTACATTTAACTGCATGGTATTTGGTGTGAAGTGGTAAAATAAGCTGCTATTTTTAAAAAATGAGCAGAATTTATAATACTTAAAAATAGAAATACATAGAAATTAGATAAATCGGCAAGAAAGTAGGATATTTAAAAAGTCAAGTTTCAAGATTTTAAAATGTTGATTTCAAGGTGATGCTCTATTTGAGGACAACATGGCTGTAAACCAAAGAATGATACAGATCAGAGTGTAGATCTCAGCGTTGCAACATGCTAACCATCTCATCATGGCTAGTTATTTTCGTCTGTGAGGTGTTTCTTCATTGGTAAAATGGGGACATCAATGCTTGCTCAGTCACATCCTACTCTTTGTGACTCCATGGACTGCCAGGCTCCTCTGTCCGTAGAATTCTCCAGGCAAGAATACTGGAGTGGGTAGCTATTCCCTTCTCCAGGGTATCTTCCCAATCCAGGGATTGAACCCATGTCTCCAGCATTAGCTGAGGGGCTTCTTTATCACTGAGCCACCAGGAAAGCCTCAAAATGGGAACGGTGGTGCCTGTATGAAGGATTATATCGTGAATAATTG
This sequence comes from Dama dama, assembly GCF_033118175.1. Taxonomy (NCBI): domain Eukaryota; kingdom Metazoa; phylum Chordata; class Mammalia; order Artiodactyla; family Cervidae; genus Dama; species Dama dama. The sequence continues at coordinate 82,941,354 of NC_083698.1, read as the reverse complement.
ACCTACTGTGTGTAGGAACACTTGACCATGTTCTTCTGCTTTTATCTCACCTCATATACTCACTATTCTCTGTTTTAGCCTTTGTTCTGTTCATTTTCAGTTTCTTTAACCTTGTGTTCATTTTCTACTTTCTTTAAACCTTTTCTCTTAGCACCCTGTTTTAAAGTCAAGCATCTCAAGGAGGGGGGTCATAGTTGAAGAAAAATTCAGTGCTCTTGACAACATGAACAAACATATTATGAAGCCAAATATGCTTTGGTCTTCTGAGTTCCATCTGATTTTTGGCTTGGGTGTTTTCTTTGTCATGTAAATTTTATTTGATGTGAATCCCATGACCCCTTTTTTTGGTAAGATAGAAGAGTTAGTTTCCATCAAAAGGAGGTAGTTTTCAACATGAATAATGCCACAGTGTCAATCACAAATGGACAGCATTCTTCAGTTGTCACACATTTGCTATCAGCATTGGATTTGTTTCTCAGTTGATGCCATCGAAGATTTATATCTGCTCTGGTAAAGCATAGCTGTCAACAGATCCCCAGCTCGCAGCTGAGCTTCCCACTACTGTTGACGGTAATTTTGCAACCGTGTCTTCCATGTTGGCGCCATGTTAATACATTACGTGCGGGGCACTCAGCTGTGTTGTCTACTAGAGCTGTGGAATAGAAATTCAGCTGGGGACTCCCACTACAATTGACATGTGGAGCCATGAAAGAAAAAGTAATCCTAACATCAGTGCAACTTATATTACCTGGATTGTTTCAGATACAGGGAAATCTAAAACAGTTGGTAAAAATGTCCTGGTAAGAAGGGAATACAGATGGCTGTTTCTGCAAATTAGAGTATTCAAATGGCCTTGGTGATGGGGGGACCCTCGGGGAGTCAGGGTCAGAAACGCAGTACTGGCCTGTGTGTGAGAACAGGGTGCTTCCCCCTGCCTTTCTCTGCCCAAAGAAATGTGCACAATGTTCAAAGATCAGTTGAACTTGGTGGAGGTTTTGTCCCCAGGCTGATCTCAGCACGGTGTCTTCTTTATTAGCATTTTTTACTTAAGCATAGTATAATACATAAATATAGTATAATACATAAACACAATTCAACATATTATAATATATTTAATTTTTTATCTTCATCCTAGTGGCTGGTTATATATTCCTTCATAGAAAAACTCATTTTGGAGTTTGGGAGTAATATCCATAATGTGTATGTTTATGTATTGATATATATATATATATATATACCTATATACACACATTATTATGTGGAGATGTTTTAAGTTGAGTAACATATAAAATATCCTTGCAATAGTTGTAATGAGATCAAGACTGAGATTCTTTGCAAGTAAAAATTAGTTTTTATTCTAAAAATACACACACAAGAAATATGAGATCTACCCTCTTCATGGATTTTGAGTGCCCAATACAGTACTATTGACTATAGGCAAAATGTCATTCAGCTGATCTGTAGAAATTATACTGATCTGAAAATTTGTAGCTGTTGAAGAGCAACTCCATCTTCATTTCACTCCAGACCTGACAGTTACCATTCTACTCCCTATTTCTATGAACTTGACTGTTAGATACCTCATATAAGTGGGATCATGCACTATTTGTCCTTCTGTGACTAACTAATTTCACTTAACATAATGCCTTCAAGGTTCACCCTTGTTGTCACATATGGCCAGATTTCTTTTTTTTTCCCCAGGAGGCGGGGGGTGATTTTATCCTTTACTTTTTTAATTGGCAGAAAATTGCTTTACAGTGTTGTGTTGGTTTCTGCCCTACAGCAATGTGAATCAGCCATAATTACATACATCTCTCCTCCCTCTTGAGGGAGGTATATATACTTCCCTCCTCTCCCTCTGTCCCACCCCTCTGGATTATCACAGAGTGCCCGGCTGGACTACCTGTGTTATATAGCAACTTCCCACTAACTATATCTGTTTTACACATGATAGTGTATATATGTCAGCACGACTTTCTCAATTCGTCCCACCCTCACCTTCCCCCTCACTTGGTGTTCACAAGTCCATTCTCTACTAGGTTCATCAGTACCCTTTTCCTAGATTTCATATATATATGTGTGTGTATATATATATGCATTAATATACAGTGCTTGTCATTCCTTTTCTGATTTACTTCACTCTGAATAAGAGGCTCTAGGTTCATCTACCTCACTAGAGCTGACTCAAATTTGTTCCTTTTTATGGCTGAGTAATATTCCACTGTATACATGTACCACAACTTCTTTATCCATTCATCTGTTGATGAACATCTGGGTTAGTTCCATGTCCTGGCTATTGTAAATATTGCTACAATGAACATTGGGGTACATGTGTCTTATAGAATTGTGGTTTTCTCAGGTTATATGCCCAGTAGTAGGATTTCTGGGTCGTATGGTAGATTTAGTCCTAGTTTTTTAAGGCATCTCCATACTGTTTTCCATAATGGCTGTATTAGTTTACATTCCCAACAGTAGTGCAGGAGGATTCCTTTTTCTCCACATCTTCTCCAGGATTTATTGTTTGTAGATTTTTTTGATGGCCATTCTTACTGGTGTGAGGTGATACCTCATTGTAGTTTTGATTTGCATGTCTTTAATAATGAGTGATGTTGAGTATCTTTTTATGTGTTTATTGGGTATCTGTATGTCTTCTTTGGAGAAATGTATGTTTAGGTCTTCTGCCCATTTTTTGATTGGGTTGTTTTTCTGATGTTGAGCTATATGAGTTGCTTATTATTTTGGAGATTAATCCTTTGTCAGTTGCTTCATTTGCAGTTATTTTCTCTCATTCTGAGGACTGTCTTTACATTTTGCTTATAGTGTCTTTTGCTGTGCAAAAGCTGTTAAATTTTATTAGGTCCTATTTATTTTTGTTTTTCTTTCCAGTAATCTAGGAGATGGGCCAGAGAGAATCATGCTGCAATTAATGTCAAAGAGTGTACCGCCTGTGTTTTCCTCTGTAATATCTTTATCCATCCATCCATTGATATTCATTTAGGTTGTTCCATATTTTAACTGTTGTGAAAAATGCAGTGAACATGGGAGTATAATGTCACTTTCAAATTCTGATTTATACACACACACACACATATGTATGTATATACCCAGAAGTGGGATGGTATTGGGTCATATAGTAACTCTGTTTTTAATTTTTTTCAGAAACCTCCATACTGTTTTCTATAGCAACTGCATCATTTTTTTTATTCCCACCATCAGTGTTCCATAGGTTCCAACTTCTCTACATCCTCACCAGCACTTGTTGTATATATTTATATATATGTGTGTGTGTATATATATATATTTTTAAGATAATAGTCATTCTAAGAGGTGTGGGGTGATGTCTCAATGGGTTTTGATTTGTTTCTCCCTGATGATTACTGATGTTGAGCAGACTTTAATATACCTTTTGGCCATTTGTATAATTTCCTAGAAGAAATGGCTGTTTATGTCCTTTGCCCATTTTCTAGTCAAGTTACTTGTTTTTCTTCTGAGTTGTATGAGATTCTTCTATGTTTTAGATATTAACACATTATCACATTATCAGACACACTGTTTGTAAATATTCTCCCATTCCATAGGTTTCCTTTTCACTCTGTTGATTATTTTCTTTGTTTTGCAGTTTTTTTTTTCCAGTTTGATGTAGTCCTAGTTGGCTATTTTTGCTTTGTTGCTTATATTAATACTTTTAGTCTCATATCTAATAAATCATAATCTAGGTCAATGTCATGAAACTTCTTCCTTATGTTTTCTTCCAGGAGTTGTTTAAATTCAGACTTTATATTTAAGTCCTTAATCCACATTCATTTGATTTTTGTGTATATGGTGTAAGAGAAGGTTCCAGTTTTATCCTGTTGCACGTGAATATCCAGTTTCCCCAGCACTACTTGTTGAAGAAACTACCTTTTCTACATTATGTATACTTGATAGCTTTTTGAAATGTCAGTAGACTATGTATGTAGGAGTTTATTTGGGGGCTTTTTCATACTGTTCAAGGCAAGAATACTGAAGTGGTTTGCCATTTCCTTCTCCAGTGGACCAAGTCTTGTCAGAACACTCCACCGTGACCCATCCATCTGCGGTGGCCCTGCACAGCATGGCTCATAGTTCCAGAGTTAGACAAGGCTGTGGTACATGTGATCAGTTTGATTAGTTTTCTGGGATTGTGGTTTCATTTCTCAAGCTGGATTTAGAAAAGACAGAGGAACCAGAGATCAAATTGCCAACATTCGTTGGATCATCAAAAAAGCAAGAGTTCCAGAAAAACATCTGCTTTATTAACTACGCCAAAGCCTTTGACTGTGTGGATCACAACAAACTGTGGAAAATTCTGAAAGAGATGGGAATACCAGACCACATGACCTGCCTCCTGAGAAATCTGTATGCAGCTCAAGAAGCAACAGTTAGAACCAGACATAGAACAACAGACTGGTTCCAAATCGGGAAATGAGTACATCAAGACTGTATATTGTCACCCTGCTTATTTAACTTACATGCAGAGTATATCATGCAAAATGCTGGCCTGGATGAAGCACAAGCTGGAATAAAGATTGCTGGGAGAAATATCAATAACCTCAGAGATCTTGATGAAAGTGAAAGAGGAGAGTGGAAAAGTTGGCTTAGAACTCAACATTCAGAAAACTAAGATCATGGCATCTGGTTGCATCACTTCATGCCAAATAGATGGGGAAACAGTGGAAACCATGAGAGATTTTATTTTTGGGGGGTTCCAAATCACTGCAGATGGTGACTGCAGCCAGGAAATTAAAGACACTTGCCCCTTGGAAGAAAAGCTATGACCAACCTAGACAGCATACTAAAAAGCAGAGGCATTACTTTGCTTACAAATGTCCATCTCGCTATGGTTTTTCCAGTAGTCATGTATGGATGTAAGAGTTGGACTATAAAGAAAGCTGAGCGCCAAAGAATTGATGCTTTTGAACTGTGGTGTTGGAGAAGACTCTGGAGAGTCCCTTGGACTGCAAGGAGATCCAACCAGTCCTCCTAAAGGAAATCAGTCCTGAATATTCATTGCAAGGACAGATGCTGAAGCTGAAACTCCACTCCTATGACCACCTGATGTGAAGAACTGACTCCTTGGAAAAGACCCTGATGCTGGGAAAGATTGAAGGCAGGAGGTGAAGGGGACAACAGAGGATGAGATGCTTGGATGGCATCACCAACTCAATGGACATGAGTTTAAGCAAGCTCTGAGAATTACTGATGGACAGAGAAGCCTGGTGTGCTGCAGTCCATGGGGTCCCAAAGAGTTGGACACAACTGAGTAACTGAACTGAACTGATTGGGGGTTCTCTGTTCTGTTCTATTGGTGTATATTTCTGTTTTTATGTCAGTAACATACTGTTTTGATTACTGTAACTTTGTTAGGTGTTTTGAAATCAAGAGGTGTTATGCCTCCAACTTTTTTCTTTGTTTAAACAAGGTTGCTTTGGCTATTTAAGGTCTTTTGTGGTTCCGCTTGAATTTTAGAATTTTGTTTTTCTGTTTCTTTTCAAAACATTACCACTGGAACTTTGGTAGAATTGGTAGATTGCTTTGGTTAGTATGAGCATTTTAATAATGTTGATTTTTCCAATCCATGAACATGGAGTCTCTTCCAATTTATTTTTTGTCATCTTTAAATTCTTTCATCAGTTTCATAACATTTTCCTTCTATAAGTCTTTCATACCTTTCAGTTCAGTTCAGTCACTCAGTCGTGTCCGACTGTTTTCGACTCATATCCGTAGTTAAGTTTATTCCTAAATATTTTGTTCCTTTTAGCACTATTCTTAGTGGGATTGTTTTCTTAACTTCTTTGGATAGTTCATTTTTTATTGTCCAGAAATGCAATTGGGTTTTTTGTATGCTGATTATGTATTCTGCAGATTTATTGAATTTATTAGTTACAAGTCTTTGTGTACTCTTTAGTGTTTTCTACATATAAGATAATGTCATCCGGATAATTTTACTTCTTCCTTTCCAACTTGTATGCTTTTAAAATTCCTTTTTCCCCCTAATTGCTCTGGGTAGAATTTTTGTTACTCTGTTGAATAAAAGTGATAGAAATGGACAGCCTTGCCTTGTTCCTGATCTTAGAGGAAAAGTTTTCTGTTTTTCACCATTGAGTATGATATTAGCTGTGAACTTGTCATAAATGGTCTTTATCATATTGAATAAATTCCTTTTATTCTTAGTTTGTCAGTCTTTTATCATAAAAGGATGCTGAATTTTGCCAAGCTTTTTTTCTGCCTCTCATTTGATGATCAGGTGATTTTTAGCCTTCATTCAGTTAGTATGGTACATCACATTGATTTGTATATGTCAGGCCCAGGAATAAACCTCACTTTGTCCTGGTGCGTATCATGACCTTTTCACATCCTGTTGAATTTGCATTACTGGTAAGTTGTGAGGACTTTTTATCAGTATATATAGCTGATATTTACCTGTAGTTTCTTTTATTGTGGGCTTCCCAGGTGGCACCAGTGGTGAAGAATCTGCCTGCCAATCAGGAGATGTAGGAGATGTAAGAGACGCAGGTTTGTTCCCTGGGTTAGGAAGATTGGGAAGATCCCCTGGAAACGAAAACGGTAACCCACTTCAGTGTTTTTGTCTGGGAAATGCCACAAACAGAGGATCCTGGCATCCTATAGTCCATGGGGTTGCAAAGAGTCAGAACCCACTGAGCATACACAGTGTTTTCTTGTGCTGTCTTTGTGTGGCTTTGGCATCTGGATAATGCTGGCCTTTGAAAATGAGCTTCAAGGTGTTCTCTTCAAATTTTTGGAAGTTTGAAAAATAATTATCATTAATTCTTCTTAAAATTGTGGTATAATTCTCCAGTGAATCCATCTGATTCTGGGCTTTTTTGGGGGAAAGTTTTTGATTACTGATTGAATCTCCTTGCCAGTTACAAGTCTGATCAGATTTTCTGTTTCTTCATGAATTGGTCTTAGCAGGTTGTATGTTTCTAGGAATTTTGTCCATCTCTTCTGGGTTATCCAGTTTGTTGGTATGTAATTGTTCCTAGTGGTCTCATATGACTCTCTTTAATCCCTGTGACATCAGTTGTAATGTCCTTTTTTCATTTCTAATTTTGAGTCTCTCTTTATAGTACATAGTCTTAAAGGTTTGTCAATTTAAGAAACTCCTGCTCATTCCACCTAAGTGACATTCTTTTTCCCCTACTAAGGTAAGTTTTATTCATGACTGGCTTTCCTCATTAAATGTTACTTATAAGATACTTTGTCACTAATTGTTTAGTAAGATTAATTATAAGTCGATTATTTTTATTTCATATATTTTTTTAAATTACAATTCTAAGGCTTTCAATACAGAAAAAAGTAGACTCTTAAATCTTCTAAAGTATTGATAACTGTCAGGGAACTTTTACTGAATGAGACCCATTGTTCATAGTATTTTTGCTTCTTTCTGAAATTTAAAGAGAACTTTTTATGTATGGAAGCTCTGTTATCTGAAAGATGTGATAGTGTTTTTCCTTAAAGTTTTCTTTTACTTCATAGAAAGAATGAGTCTTATGTAAACTTTTGGGGGGTGTTGTCTATTTTGTACTTTCCATCTTCTCAAAAGTATCAGCTCTGGAAATACTGCATCAAAGATACTGACATAATATCATTTAAATAGAGTTTTGAAAGATGATGAAAGAAGTCTATTCTAAAATTTCTCTTGTTGTCAGAGCAGATCTCATTGACTTAAGATGATCCAAGAAACCAGTAAGTTTGGCAAAAGAGAAGTGAAGAATTAGCCAATTTTTAAATTTTAGTTAGTTTATTAGTAAATTTTTAATTTTAATGCTATTATTATCCTGGCACAAATTTCCTTGTTACACAAAATGCACGATGAATTTGGTTGGCAAAGATTTGATACTTTGGCTTATAAAATAGCAAATTTTTACCTGAAGCAACTTTGTGAAACTCTCACTGTGTTCTAATGTTTAATTTTCCTCTCCTTGCCGTAATATAGCTTTGCTGGCAGATGGCAACATTTGGATCATATTGAAATTGGCAAATTCTCATAGAAATCTTCAAAAATTTTAATATTTGAATGTGGGGAGGAATCACAAATTTTACATAACTTCAAGAGTGGCAGAGACAAATTCTTAGGCATTTTTCTTCTGTTCATACACTGCATTACTTCATGTTTAAATAGGATAGATGTATTAAAGTATTTACTACGAATATAATCTTGAAAGTGAAAAGTGAAAGTGTTTGTTGCTCAGTCCTGTCTGACTCTGCAAACCCACCAGGCTACATCAGAACTATAGCCCACCAGGCTCCTCTGTCCATGGGATTCTCTGGGCAAGAATACTGGAGTGGGTTGCCATTCCCTTCTCCAGGGGATCTTCCCGACCAGGGATCAAACCTGGGTCTCCTGCTTTGCAGGCAGATTCTTGACTGTCTGAGCCACCAGGGAAGCTCATGAATATATAATCTTAGAGTTGTAAAAACTTAACCTTTTGTCTTCCACATTTGAAAATCATGTTCTAAAGTAACAACTTAAGTTTTTATTAACATAGTATCAGTAGCTAAGGGTTAACATTTCTGTCAGTGTCAAACAACTTTTCCTGTGGTGTCCATCTAAAAATTCAAAAACATTTTCGTCCAGTTACTTACTTTACAAAGGATCAGCGTTTCAGGTTACCTCCTTCTCTTGTTATTTCTTTGCAAATACTCAATTCTAGGAGAAAGCTCCAGAGTGAACTTCTAGGGGAAAGACTCATGAGTTCTTCAGTATATAAAACCTTCAGCAGGCTGTGATGAGGACAGACATGTGCTGTTTTCTACGTTTGACTTCAAGTGACTTCATGTCATAGCAGGAACTTGGTGGACTTCAGTATTTATTTGAACTCCTTGCTTAAGCACACACCCTACTTATAGTAGGACTAGAATGGTTAATGGCTTAAAGTAAGGGTCTTGATTTCTAATGAAAACTCATTAAAATTGCAGAAGTAACTATTTCTGGAAGGCTCAGAGCAGGTTTGTGGACTTAATGTGATGAATCACTTTTGTGCTGAGATGTACTGACAGATGGACCTGTTTCTCTCATCATCAGAGAGATGAGTGATTACATTAAATTTTCATTGTTAATATCCTTGAGCATATCTGTGAATGTTTCATGGTTTGGTTTTTCAGAGAAGGTCCCCAACCTAGCCAGTGACCTTTGCTGTTTTTCCTCAGTTGGTGGCATCTGTAGAAAGAGAAAGCTTGTTTGCACCAAGCTGAGATTGGCTTTGTTAGTTTGACTCCACAGGGCTGCTCTTTCTGTTCACAAAGAGGTTAATTCCTTTACTTAGCTACTGCATGTGTTGTTTTGTTTTCTTTCTGTCATGTAGCTTCTGATGGCCTGGGCAAAAAGTTTCCATCCATTTTATACTCATCCTTTTCTTTAAAGCAATCCAAAGATGTAATACTTCACAGCACATTCTTCTAAATTGATCAAAATTGTTCACAGTTTTATAGCATCACTTATGTAAATTAAGACATATTACAAGGAGGATAATTAATCTGATCTAGAAATATTTATCCATATGGCATGAATGAGCAAGAATTTCACAGTAGAAAATTCATCACTCTTTTATTAGATAGGAAACAGATTCATTGTTCACAAAAGAAGGCTTTCTTATCTCTCCTTGCAATTGCTCTGGAACTCTGCATTCAGATGGGTATATCTTTCCTTTTTTCATTTGTCTTTCACTTCTCTTCTTTTCTCAGCTATTTTTAAGGCCTCCTCAGAAAACCGCTTTGCCTTCTTACACTCTGTCTACCAGATCTGATCCCTGGAATCTATTCATCATCTCCACTATATAATCTTAAGGGATTTGATTTAGGTCCTACCTGAATGGCCTGGTGGTTTTCCCTACTTTCTTCAATGTAAGCCTGAATTTTGCAATAAGGAGCTGATGATCTGATGATCTGAGCCACACTCAGCTCCAGGTCTTGTTTTTGCTGACTGTATAGAGCATTTCCATCTTCTGCTGCAAAGAATATAATCAATCTGATTTTTATTTTGACCATCTGGTGATGTCCATTTATAGTCTCTTGTGTTGTTGGAAGAGGGTGTTTGCTATGACCCGTGTGTTCTCTTGATGGGACTGTGTTAGCTTTTTGCCGTGCTTCATTTTGTACCCGAAGGCCAAACTTGCCTGTTACTCCAGGTTATCTCTTGACTTCCTACTTTTGCATTCCAGTCCCCTATGATGAGAAGGACATCTTTTTTTGATGTTAGTTCTAGGCCATGTAGTTCTTCATAGAACGGTTTGACTTCATCTTCTTCAGCATTAATGGTTAGGGCATAGACTTGGAAAACCATGATATAGAATGGTTTTCTCAAAAACAAACCAAGATCATTCTGTCATTTTTGAGATTGTACCCAAGTACTGCTTTTCAGACTTTTGTTGACTGTGAGGACTACTCCATCACTTCATGGCAAATAGATGGGGAAAAGTGGAAACAGTGACATTTAATTTTCTTGGGCTCCAAAATCACTGTGTACTGAAATGAAAAGATGCTTGCTCCTTGGAAGAAAAGCTAGGCGCATAGACAGCATTTTAAAAAACAGAGAAATAACTTTGCTGACAAAGGTCCATATAGTCAAAGCTATAGTTTTTCCAGTAGTCATGTACAGATGTGAAAGTTGGGCCATAAGGAAAGCCGAGTGCTGAAGAATTGATGCTTTCAAATTGTGATGCTGGAGAGGACTCTTGAGAGTCCCTTGGACAGCAAGGAGATCTTACCAGTCAATCTTAAAGGAAATCAACCGCAAATATTCATTGGAAGGACTGATGTTGAAGCTGCATTACTCTGGCCACCTGATACAAGGAACCAGCTCATTGGAAATGTCCCTGATACTGGGAAAGATTGAAGGCAAAAGGAGAAGAGGGTGGCAGAGAATAAGATGGTTAGATAGCATCACCAACTCAATGGACATGAATTTGGGCAAACTCTTGGAGATAGAGGAGGGCAGAGGAACCTGGTGTGGTGCAGTGCATGGGGTCGCAAAGAGTCAGACATGACTTAGCAACTGAACAACAACATAGTCTGGAAATCTCATTCTGTGTTGTAGTTGCCTCTGTCTGCTACCACCTAACTATGAGTTCCCTAAAGGCAGAGGTCAGGTCTTATTCAGCTTTGCATTTCCAGCGTCTGGCTCAGTGCTTGACCTATAGCTGATGAAGACTTTGACATCAAATGATTAGCAACAAAATTCTGTTGTATCATGAGAGTAATCTATAAGGAGAATACTGATTAACAAAAATTAGATATGCATATAAAACTGACAGCCATCTAGTATTCATGCTTGGGAATGTTGAACCAGAGTCTGAACAGACTTAAAAGCAGCTAGGAGCCAGTTGTCACCCTAATTTCCACCCACTGTACAGTGAAATACAATCTGCTAAGTGACATTGTACCAATGGCCTTCTGTGGCCCAGATCTTCACAAATTGCAAATAGTACAACACTGACATCCTATCTTGCATATCCAGAATATTTGTGCAGCAACAGAAGCGTTATATATAATTAAAATATCCTATAAAAATTAAATTTCTTGAAGAAAATGCTCCTTAATTTAAGCTGGAATTGTAAAATTCTTCAAAGCTATTATAGTAATTTTTTTAAAGCACATGGGCAGTTTTCAAAAAGACATTTTTGTAACAAGGTAGAATATTTTTATTTAACCAGATATACAGCTGTGCTTGTTTTCACTTAAAAGTTTTCCACCCACATTGTTTACTTCTGATTTTGCATATGTAAATAAGGATTAATGAAGCAACTGCTAAATTTACATACATGTAGTTAATTAAGAAGAAGAAAGTTGCAACTCCAAAATAATGGACTATCCAACCAGGCAACTGAATTCCACCTATTTTGTTAAATATATGATTTTGGTGGTCAGAGGACCCAGATCATATTTCATTTTCTAAAACCATATTATTCCCTTGAAAATATGTGAAATATGTCTTTACACAAGTTCTTTATGTGTGTATACTAAGTTGCTTCAGTCACATCTGACTCTGTGCAACCCTATGGACCATAGCCTGCTAGACTCCTCTATCCATGGGATTCTCCAGGCAAGAATAATGGAGTGGGTTGCCATGCCCTCCTCCAGAGGATCTTCCTGACCCAGGGATTGAACCCACATCTCTTATGTCTCCTGCACTGACAGGCAGGTTCTTTATCAGATGAGCCACTGGGGAAGCCCCAAGTTTTATATGCTTCCATTGAAAAAACATGACAAATGTGTCTTTAGCTGGTTGAGTTGAAATATAATCCACAGTTAAATTTTGTGATTCTTCTGAAGTTATAAACATATCAGACATATGATTTGATTGGTTAATGTTTATGAAGTCTTCAAATGGAAACTGGGAACAAAGTGTTTTCTGATCTTAAATTAGTATTTGATTTTATAATATGTGCGAAATAGACCCAGGTGGCACAGTGGTGAAGAATCCACCTGTCAGTGCAGGAGACACGGGATGGGGTTTTGATCCCCAGGTCAGGAAGATCCCCTGGAGTAGGAAATGGCAACCCACTCCAGTATTCTTGCCAGGAAAGTCCCATAGACAGAGGAGCCTGGTGGGCTACAGTCCATCAGGTCACAAGGAGTCTGGACACCACTGAGCACACACACAAATAGACTTTGCCTCGGTATTTCATTTTTATTTCAGGAGAAGCCCTTAGTAAATACTGTATCAGATTCACCTCATAGAGAAAATTGTGATTACTGCTTAGGCAGTCAGGTAGCTTTTAAGGATGTATTCTGTAATAATTCTCTCCTTAAGGAGTGCACAGGTGCAGTGATGACAAGATAAGAAATGTGTGCCCAAAAAGACAAGTGGTAAAATACTACAAAATTGTTTTGTTCAAGCTCCAAAAAGAGCTTAAATAAATTTCAGCTCTCAAAAATTAAATGAAATGTTTATTGAATAAATTGCTAAAACACACCTGTCACTGATTAAAAAATTTTGGCTAAAGAAAGTTCCATATCTTCACAGTTTACTGAGACAGAGATTAAGAAATGAACAGTAATCTTAGGTAAATACTTTTAAAATGTGCATGTGTTGCTTATCAGTCTCAACAGTTCTGATATATAGACATCTACTTGTTTGAGAATTTCTCTGAAGCACTATAAATATATTAAAATTACTGATGATATTATTTTGGTTAAATGTAATGTTATGCTTTAAATACAAAAATGGCTTTAGGATTCAGGTGATTAACAGCACCCCCTTCCACTTTGCATTGGCTGCATTATCTGTAGAACTGTCTGTAAACGTGAAATATTTTCCATGTTTTTGTATATATCAATGGAAGTCTGGTCCAGGCTCTGGCACATGCAGCTTGTCCAGTTGTCCAATGTGGGAGTAATTAAAGCAGCACAGCTCCCGATCTTAATTCTCCACCTATGTAAGTCGTCCCCTCACACCCACGGGTTCCATGTCCACGGCTTCAGCCCATCGCACTAGATCCTCAGTTGTTAGCATCAGCAGATGTGGGACCCACCAGATACCAAGGGTGTTGACTCTACCTGCATAATTTTATATGGGGGGCTTGAGCATCCATGGATTCTAGTATCTGAGGGACACACTGGAACTCGTCTCTCATGGACACCAAGAGACAACAGTATACCCAGCAAAATATACTGTAATCCAAACTTGGTTATTCAACTGCTGACTCACTTCCTGGCTCTTTGAAGACTGGTTATAAGAAAGCATATGGCGTCATTCATGCAACAAAGTTACTGAACTGAGCTCTGCACTGAGTGTCCCACAGGTGCTGGATTTGAAATGATTAAAATCAGAAATCGCTAGTAAATCAACTATACATAAATTTAAAAAATTAATTTTAGAAAATGGCCGTAGCAATGGCACTTTAAGTCTAAAGCAGAGATATACCTTAACAAGGGAACATACAGAAACATATAATTACAAAGTAACTGCTTTGTAGAAAAGGAATATGATCCTAGGCAAAATAAATGACACAGTAATCTTACTTCTTTGGGGGATTGTCCTGTACTGCAGAAGGAGAAGGATAGGGAAGTCTTTTTGAGAAAGTAACTCTTGAGTTCTCAGCAGAGAGACAAGTAAATAGATCAAACCAGTCAATCCTAAAGGAAATCAACCCTGAATATTTGAAGCTGAAGCTCCAATACTTTGGTCACCTGATGTGAAGAGCTAACTCATTGGAAAAAAACTCTGATGTTGGGAAGGATTGAAAGAAAAAGAAGAGGGTGACAGAGAATGAGATAGTCAGATAGTATTGCCAACTCAATGAACATGATTTTGAGCAAACTCTGAGAGATAGAAAAGGATAGGAAAGCCTTTTCTATAGATAGGCATAGATAGATAGGCATGCTGCAGTCCATGGGGTCACGAAGAGTCAGACATGACGTAGCAAGTGAAAAACAGTAATTACCTCCACCATATAAAAATAAGACTGTTGATAACCATAGTAGCTCAAGGACAGAGCAAATGAAGGGGAAAAAATGAAAACAAACAAAAAAATCCCAATCCTCCTTCTGCACCTCCCAACCAAAAGTGAGGAGAGGCCTGCCAGTAGTTTTGGATCTTAAGAAATTCTTCTCTAGATCAGACTTCCCACCAGTATATTGATGACAAAAGCTATACCTAGACCATAAGGTTCTTAGCTTGACTGACATAGCCATCAGCTTTGTACTGCTGCAAAGTACTGTAAGGACTGGAATTTTAATTGTATTTTGTTTCAGAATTCTCTTCCAAAGAGAACCTGTGAAGATTCAGTAAACATTTTAGGAATTCAAATTGTCTTACATCTCAGACTTGGATGAGACATTCTGCAAAGTGCTCCCTACCTCAAGATTGGGTACCATATAAAAATAACTAAATAGATGGGGAAACAGTGGCTGACTTTATTTTTATGGGCTCCAAAATCACTGCAAGTGGTGATTGCAGCCATGAAATTAAAAGACCCTTACTCCTTGGAAGGAATGTTATGACTAACCTAGACAACATATTAAAAAGCAGAGGCATTACTTTGTCTCAACAAAGGTCTGTCTGGTCAAAGCTATGGTTTGTCCAGTGGTCATGTATGGATGTGAGAGTTGGACTATAAAGAAAGCTGAGTGCTAAAGAATTGATGCTTTTGAACTGTGATGTTGGAGAAGACTCGTGAGAGTCCCTTGGACTGCAAGGAGATCCAACCAGTCCATCCTAAAGGAGATCAGTCCTGGGTGTTCATTGGAAGGACTGATGTTGAAGCTGAAGCGCCAATACTTTGGCCACCTGATGCGAAGAGCTGACTCATTGGAAAAGACCCTGATGCTGGGAAAGATTGAGGGCAGGAGGAGAAGGGGACGACAGAGGATGAGATGGTTGGATGGCATCACCGCCTCAATGGACACGGGTTTGGGTGGACTCCGGGAGTTGGTGATGGACAGGGAGGCCTGGTGTGCTGTGGTTCATGGGGTCGCAAAGAGTCGGACATGACTGAGCGACTGAACTGAACTGAACCCTAACCCTAACGCAAGGCAAAACATGCACCAGCTGTGTTTTCTGGTCAACACAGATTGACTTCCCAGAAGTCAGAGAGCTATTAGCAAAACCCTTGTTGTTACCACCTAACATGGATAAAACCTAGAGGGTTTTTAGGACCTGTCTTGTTTTGTACTTGATGTATTTGCTGCTGCTTTCTGCTAAAAAAGAGAATGTGAGATCACCATCCGGCTGCTTGCCCACCAGTATGAGAAATCAGTCAGGAATTAGTCATTTGGACCTCTGTCCCCCTATCAGGAGAATAGGGTGCACAGGTGAATTGGGAACAGTCATTTATTTCATATGCCCTTCTAATTTTCCAGACATTATGATAGATGTTTTCTTATTAACTTCATTCGCTCTTCTGAACCCTTGTCAGGGAAGACTCATTCCTGCTTTCTAGAGAAGAGAATGGATCCTCAAAAGTTTGACGTACTTGATTAACTCACCTATTGACACCCAGTCCTCTTAGATTACAGTCTGTATTTTTTTTTTTTAACACATCATCATCTTCTCTCTTGAATGTGTAATGTGTGCTTGTTATGTCCAGAGCCCAGTGGTGGTTGCACTAAGGGGTCTAGCCGTGGTTGCTCAGACAAATCGTAAACATAGAAGGGTAATGGCATAGGTGGGAGACTATGGTCTTAATGTGGAAGCCAATGGGTACCTTTAATCAGAAGAATACTATCTGTCTGATGCTTCTCTTTTCCCCATAAGCCAAGTCCCTGAGGCCATAGTCTGTTTTCTTTCATCTTTATATTTTTAACATTCAGCCCTATAATGGGCATATACTGGGTGCTTATTAAATATCATTCTCGAGGTTGCACAAGTAAAACAAGAATTAGTATCATTATTAAAATGTCTCAGCGAGTGCCAACTTGGCAAGTTACAGGGGAAAAACATAAGTCACTTATGTTTTCACTCTTTTGAAACCTTAACGGAGTTTCCACTATTTCATAAGTATCCAACATTTCTTTAAAAAATCAGTTTAAATGTCCTTAATTTTTAAAAGCATGTCTGTTTTTCATTTAAGTTGGAGAGTATCACAAAAGTGAGTAATCACTGGCCATCAGAAGTCAACAAATGGGGGTTTCTCTTGCTGAGTGACACAGGGTAGCTCTCATAGGATCTAGAAGCACAGTACCAGTGGCAACTATGGTCTGTGAAAATTACCAGATCCAGCTGCTTGCCAGGTTCCTCCTGAATCGGCCTGTGATGTCACCTCTGGGCTGCAGACTGGAGCACAAGTCCTCAGCTGATGCTCCTGGGGCTGGTTGGATCCTGCCATGGTTTGCTTACTTTATTTAAATCCACTTTGTTTCCACACCATACATCATGTCCTTGAGCGCTTGGTGCTTTTGGCTGTCTTCTCAACCTCCGTCAGAAATGGTCCCAGCTGACTCCAGTCCTCTCTGGAATCTGAGATGTTGGTATAGTTCAGAGACTTTTCCCTCGGCTCCCCAACTGCTCTGCACTTGGAAAATATTTTCATTTCACCTAAAAGAGTCATTTAGGAATAAAAAAAAAAAGTAATTTTATCTGCAAAGAGACTCCAAGAGGACTTTTTCTAGAACTAAAACAGGCCTTCGTAGATGATTCAGTCTGACGTTTCCCTTTCAACCCACTGCTCAGAGACACAGCCAAGAGTCTTTTACCTTTGGAGTAGCTAGAAACAGCTGAGGAGCGTTTGCTTTCAAACATGTCACTAAGAATGGGATGCGCTAACATTGTATTACCCTAGCAATTCTAGGGCTTTCACGTTAAAAATACATATAAAATTTCAGAACATTTTCATGCCGGTATGTTTAGCCCCAAAGAACATTAACCCCTGCTTGAAGTTCTAGCAAATTAGAGATTAATCATGGGAAGATCTGGTAAAGTGTGTTCCAGCTGCCCCTTGAACAACATGGGTCTGAACAGTGCAGGCCCACTTACTTGTGAATTTGTTTTCAGTAGTAAACATGATTTGAGCTGGTTGAATCCACAAATGTGAGAGTTGGACTGTAAAGAAGGCTGAGCACCAAAGAACTGATGCTGACAAATTGTGGTACTGGAGAAGACTTGAGAGTCCCCTGGACAGCATGGAGATCAAGTCAGTCTTAAAGGAAATCAACCCTGAATATTCATTGGAAAGACTGATGCTGATGCTGAAGCTCCAATACTTTAGCCACCCGATTTGAAGAGCTGGCTTATTAGAAAAGGCTCTGATTCTGGGAAAGATTAAGTGCAGGAGAAGAAGAGGGTGACAAAGGATGAGATGGTTGGATGGCATCACCAACTCAATGGGCATGGGTTTGAAGCAACTCCAAGAGATAGTGAAGAACAGAAAAGCCTGGTACACTGCACTGAACAACAGAAACAGATGCCTGTATGAGAAGAGCTGACTATAAATTATACTTGGATTTGTGACTTCACAGAGGGTCAGCATCCCTATCCCCTCTGTTGTTCAAGGATCAGTTGTACCAGTAACTGATGGACATTCCAACTTACTAGTAACAATATGCTGTACTGATTGGTGATAATTACAACCTAGTAGTTCAAAGCACTAAAAATAGTTTAAATTTCCTTTTGTCTTTAAAGGACAGTACATTAATTCTATGACATTTTAAAGAGTTTTTTTTTTTCCTGATTCAGTTCATATAACACATTCACCTTTTATTTTCATGTCAAAAAACAGGACAAAATCAGATGGATGGTCTCACAAGTTTCAAAGGTACAAGTATGAGAGCAGTATGAACATATATTGATAAATATCTGTAGGTGACTAGTGGTTTATGCAGTATGTTCTCATTTATACACCATTGCATTTTATTATTTAAACCTCTTTCTAAGAATTTGCATGTGTATAGCAGATTTTATGCTTTATCTTCTACATCAATTATTTAGTTTGTCTTTCTCTATGTAGGCTCTTAAAAATCTTGATTTCTATTTTATAAAAACTTATTTTTTGTAATGTCTTCACCAAGTAAAATTGTAATGCATGATGTGACAAATGGTTCTCTTTAAAATTAGATGCTTCAAGCTAATGTCTCTGAACTACCCTGCTATGAGAGAGAAAACGAAAAATGCTTATGAGAGATTATATCTTCTTTCTTTTCTGAAACCTGATTTTGTGCTACCATGCTTGTTTGACTTGTTCAGAAGAAAATGGTACAAATATAATGATTCTCTGTACTCTGGATATGGAAGTTTAATGGCATTGAATACTTCATAAATGAAATGCAAACTTTTGAGATCCTGTTTTCCTTGAGGCTTTAGCAATCTTGAGAGCACTAAGATGGAGCTGTCCGTTGAAGGGAAAAATCCTACAGATGTTAAGAGTGAGAATGAAGGTGAAGGCTGTAGCATTTTTCTTTCTTTATGAACGTAATTGTTAGTTACCCTCCCAAAGCCATCGCTGAATATTGTTCTACCTTAAATTGCAACATACACCCCAAGATTTCTTCTTTGTCATGTTGAAGAAACAGATAATTTTGTACTGTCTTTTTATTATTATAAAAAGTTTTAGCGTGGTGTTTTTGAAAGATCCTCTCAAAACTTAGAGTGAGAAAATTTAGTTACTTTAAAGGATGTTTTTCATTTCTGTTATTAATTACTGCAGTGCGTCAGCTTCCCTGGTAGCTCCACTGGTAAAGAATCTGCGTGCAATGCAGGAGACCCTGGTTCGATTCCTGAGTCAAGAACTCCTGTATTCTTGCCTAGAGAATCCCCACGGACAGAGGAGCCTGGCGGGCAACAGTCCATGGGGTCCCAAAGAGTTGGACACAGCTGAGCAACTAAGCATAGCAGAGCATAGCATTTGAGACTGTAAATGGTCTTTAAAAGAAAGATTAAAGATCATGTGCAAAAATGGCTTAAGATTCAGAGCACTCTAACGCTCTCCTTTCCAGATTGGTCTTTTTTAATCCTCCTTTCTTTTCTCCCTCTCTCTACCCTTTTTCTCCATTGTTGTTCACTTCTTTACCCATAATTTCTTTCTCCTTGTCTCTTTCTTTGCATCCCATTCTCAAGCGTCTTTATTCCTTTTTGACCCTTGGAGCTTATGAGGAGTGATACCTACCTTATCACCAAATATGAGTAATTGAAAATAAAATAATCCAAATCCAGTTTCTTGGGCAAATTCCCTGTAGGACAGCAGAAAGGGACCTCAGACCTATTTGAAGTCAATTGCAGGAAACTTAGAAACATTTTCTACTTTCCAAGAGAGTGTTTAAGTCAGTGCTACCAAATATCTGATGCTTTGATGCTTAAGTTATGAACAGAAACTTTTAGGTAGGCAAAGATTGTTGGGTAAATATTACATTACTTTAATCTTAAAATGCCAAAATTATGAGAATGCTAATTTATCTATAGTTTGACTGTTTTGTAATTTCAGCATAAAAAAGCTTAAGAATTACATATAATTCTTTAAGACTCACCTTTACCTCTGCAATTGGACCCTTATTTAATGTTTCTATTATAAAGTTAGCAATGTATAACATAGAATTATGTCATTTTTAATTATTTTAATAACTCAGTTTCTTTAATAGAATTTATGTTAATTTGGTGAAGACAGCATTTGAGAAAACAGTCACTAGATTGAAAATAAAGCAAAACTATTTGAAAAAGGAGTTTATAACTTTCTTATATGACACCAATAGTCAGACAATATAAAGGAAAAAGATTCCTTAGAATCACAAAATAAGAAATACAGTTGAATAGCATGAATTTGAACTGTATGGGCCCACTTGCATGTGGATATTTTTCAATAGTAAATCCAGTGGTGCTTTGAAGTCAGTGGTTGGTTGGATCCACAGATGGAGAGGAACTAGATACAAAGGCCAACTATAAATTATATGGGGATGAATCCTCATGCTGTTCAAGGATCAACTGTACTGTGAGATGAGTTCCATAAGCAATGCATAAGACCTATGTGAAAGATGAAAAAAATTTAAGTCTTTACCAAGAAATATTGAAATAGATTTTAATTAATGGAGACTTTCCTTTAAATCAAATGTAATTTCAATTTCAAAGTTCAAGTGTAATTTGAAAATGTCTATTTTCTTTTTGTTCTAACAGATATCTTGTAAAGCTGTAATGAAACTGTTTTATTAGCACAGTTCAAGAGATAGATTTTTAGGACAGAAACTTTAAAACCAAACTCAAGCTTATATAATAATAAATATGTTTGATTTCTAAACCAAATGAGATTAGAATAAAAAGAAAAATGAAACTGACATTTTAATGTTACTACTGAATTTCAGGCAACTTGAAGATTTAAACAGTGGAAATGTATGAAAGAAATATAGGTTAAATTTCATATAATCTTTAAGAAGAAAATTTTTAAATAGGGTGTTAATGTCAAAAACTGTAAATCAGATCAACAGAATTGGCTACCTAATATTTTTAAGCTATGCATTTTAAAAAGCCACACATGAGTTAAGTAGAAAATAACCAAGCATGAAAATATTTGCCATATGTATGGCAACAGTTAATGTCTATCATACAAAAGTTTTTAAAAATTGCCAATTGACTGGTGCACTGGGAAGACCCAGAGGGATGGGATAGGGAGGGAGGCAGGAGGGGGGATCGGGATGGGAAACACATGTAAATCCAAGGCTGATTCATGTCAGTGTATGGCAAAAACCACTACAATATTGTAAAGTAATTAGCCTCCAACTAATAAAAATAAATGGAAAAAAAATTTTTTTTAATTGCCAATTGATAGAAAGCCCAAGAGAGAAACAGACAATGGTAATGAAAAGGCAAGCCAGAAATGCAGGTGACCAGTAAAAAGAAAGTGCTTGACCTCAGAAGTAATTTAAAAGTGTACTTTATAGAGCCCTTTTCAGTTCTATATGATTTGGTTTATTGTTTACATTTTAGTTTATATGTTTGTCTCCCCTACTAGTCTGAATTCATTTAATACGAGATTTGTCATCTTGATTTTTTTTTTTGATTGCCGATTACCTTTCCCAATTCCAGTCACGTAGTTGGATAGATGAAAGGATGCAAAGATAGTTGATGGATGAAATAATTTTGGGGTTACATATATCTTTAATTCATTACTGCTGGTTATAGATGAAGAATATAGATTGAGACTGCTTTCAAGTTCTTAGCTTCTGTAACACAGTGCATTATGTGTTCACAATGAATAAGAATTTTGAGTTAAGGGATTTGAGTACTTTTTGACATAACTGCTTTACTGCTTACAGTTTTCAACATACTTTAAAACAAATACACTATTAACTTTTGAGAATTCTTTCAGATCACAATATAAATCTAGTTCTCTAGCTAGTTTAAGAGACCATGGAGGGTGTCAGCTGTTAAGAATGCAGAGTAAGAGTGGAAAGAGACATATACTACAGAATATAATAATAAAATTATTTATGTCTATCATGTTCTATTAGAATGTATTTTTTAAGAGGTTAGACTATGGTTACTGACACTAGAATATGTCTGGCACACAAGAGTTACTCAGTAAGTTTTTTGAGTGAATGAAAGGCCCTGATTCTGTTTCTAAAATTGATTTATTTTAACTAGAGGATAATTACTTTGCATTATTGTGATAGTTTTTGCCATACATCAACACCTGATTCAGTTTTGTGTCCCCTCTTTTTTAATACATCATGCATGGTTTTACATCACCTTGATAACTGTCATAGGTAGCAGCAAAAATTTCCATTGTATGTCACATAATTTACATAATCTTTCCCCTAATATTAGTTATTTAGGTTGCTTGCTTTTGTTATTTATGCATAATGCTATGGTAGAATACATTCCTGCTTATGCTTTTTTTTTTTTTATTACACATGGTTATTTTGTTGGGATAAATTCCTAGAAATAGCCTTACTGGGTGAATAGACTGCACAATTTTTTGGTCCTGATACAAATTTCCAGCATACTTTATTTATTAGCAAATACATAATAATGTCAGTTATTTCAGTTTGTATATGACCTACCCAGTTTTCATCACCACAAAACCCTGCAGTCCTCATAAAGCTACTTTGTAGATATTTTATTCATTTGAAAATATACATTGGAAGTCTGAGTCCTCATAAATAATACATTCATAGAAGTAGAAAAAGGCAATGTATCTTGAGTCAAAGCAAATTGACAGCAAGGGTAGTGTATTCTTTCATCACATAATACAGAGAAAATAGCAAGAAGATAACAACTGGTATTAATTCCTGAAAGTGTTTAAACATGCCAGTTAAGTAGAAAGCAAGGAAGTATCATGGTGAATATTGAAAATAGGCCTATTATCTTTTTCCTTTCTTCCGTGCTGCCTTTTTTGGTGGAAAGGGAGGGAGACTTTGTATTTTTTAATTAACTCGTTATAGAATTCATAAGCATTTTTAAACTGTACGTAGCTTTTTAGCTTTTATTTTTCAGTGGAGAAATTATCAAGGTGGTGCCAGTTTGCTTATACCCTGGAATGTTGGACTTTATGAGAACTATCATCACAGTATTTTTATCTATGCACCCTTTTAAAATTGCGCATTTTTGTTGTTGTTGAATGCCTCTAAAAATTTAGACGTCTGGCTGTTACAGTGAGGATCTGCTGATACCTTTGTGCCTTGGCTTCTCCCTTCCTGAAAGTGTGTTATTTAAGCTTTCCTCATTTCACAGGAATTGACTGTTAGCATTCCATACTCTGAACTCAGAGTTCCTATACCTTGTTTGTAGGGAGATGTACCCTCATGGATTGCCTCCAGGCCTATGATATTCATCTATTTCCTGTCTTTATTGGCATTACTGATTTTGAGACTGGATATCCTGGATTCCCTTCCAAGTTATATATTATCAGTGATTTCCCATTACATTTTAGCTCTTTGTTTTCTAATTACTGTCTCTACTTGCAATATATTGATTAGATTCCTTATTTGACTTCTCTAAGTTGGTTTTTACCTTATCACTATTCCTAGCATAGTGTTAGTTCTCTATTTTTACACAAGTCTAGTGATTGAGAAACCCACTCCAGTACTCTTGCCTGGAAAATCCCATGGATGGAGGAGCCTGGTAGGCTGCAGTTCATAGGGTCGCGAAGAGTCGGACACAACTCAGCGACTTCACTTTCACTTTTCACTTTCATGCATTGGAGAAGGAAATGGCAACCCACTCCAGTGTTCTTGCCTGGAGAATCCCAGGGACGGGGGAGGCTGGTGGGCTTCCGTCTGTGGGGTCGCACAGCGTCGGACATAACTGAAGCAACTTAGCGCAGTGATTGAGAAGTAACATGACTGTGGGATTGTGAAAAATAATAAACTATTCATATTTAAAGGATATGGTTACTATTGAACACTTTCAGTTCAGTCGCTCAATCATGTCCAACTCTTTGCAACCCCATGGACTACAGCATGCCAGGCTTTCCTGTCCATCACCAACTCCCAGAGCTCGCTCAAACTTATGTCCATTGAGTCAGTGATGCCTCACTGAACACTTCACATCACCAAATAGGACACCAGAAGTTGACAAAAATATAAAAGGAAGTGTCAAAATTCCAGTCTTGGTAGGAGATCTGAATACCTATATGCTGCTATATAAGGGATACCAAAGCTCATCAAGGATAAAATAGATTTAAATAGCACAGTAGCAACCTTGACCTTATATCTGTATATATCACACTGTACCCACAATGCAGAATAGTTTTCAAGTACTCATGGAAAAGTTAGACACACAGATATTTTATAATATGAAGCTAATTTTAATTATTTCAAAAGATTACTGTCATACAAATTTTATTCTCTAATATGATGCAAAAACATAGAACTCGAAAAGGTGAACTTCATTTAGAAAGTTTGTTTTACAAATTTGACCATATGATACTCGATAAAGAAAGGGGTATGTCATGGGAATTGATTCTGGAGTTACCATTCAGATTGCCTGATTGTATTTAAGGCTTAAGATACCTCACACTAAACTGAAGATCATTCTGTCCTTCCTTATTTTGATTCTGAATCTGTTTTCATTTTTAATCCTGTTTTAGCTCTACTTTGTCTCAGACCTTCTCAATTCTATGAAACAGCAAAAAGATTCTTTGCTAATCCCTTTCTGGAAATCGAAGATAAAAATTAAGTTGTTTTCCATCCTAAATGGGTCTCCTCCTTCCCTCTGAAGTATTATATTAATTTCAAAAGAACAAACTAGCATCTTGATGCTAGTTTCTTTAGTCATTGAAACGGCTTCTTTTACTAAACGCATATCACTGTGTTAAAAGTTAAAATTGCTATGATAGGAGAAGACATCATGAGTATTCAGGTTTGGTATATGTTTCTGCTTTTTTTTATTTCTATATTTCAGTTTTCTGAATAAGTTTTATAAAATAAACTTTAGACAGTGCCACTAGCTTTTTTTTAAATAAGAAATTGGTGTTTTTGTTTGGTGATTTATTTTTAATAGGAATCTTTATTTCATTGAATTTCTCTTTCTTTTGTCTCTTATGTCTTTCTTCCTCTTGTTTTTTCCAATGGCATTTTCTTCATACTGTGCTAAGCCTCATGTCTCATCTCTCAGAATTATGAGAAACATTTATAAGATTTTTTTTAATACAAGTGTATGCCAGTTAAGTTTGTAAACAGACTAGAATGAGTTGGTATGTGGTAATGATGAGATGCTGTTAATTGAAAGATAAACCAAGGAAGCATGTTATTTTGCTATGATCATTTGAAAAGTCAGATATAGACAGATTTACTCTATTCTTTGGAGAGTGTACTAGGAAATCAATGGGAAAACACTCCTATATTTTATGATGCTTATTTCTTTCCTTTTGATGTGAGCTTTAAAAAAATCATATAAAGTAAATGACAAGATAATTACCTCCACTTTTAAAAAGATAAATAAAATGTCTAGTAAAGACTTTACAAGAAGAGATGGGGTAAAATTTTCAGCATGAAAAAATGGTTTCTGAGACACTGCCTCTTATACTCAAACCCCTAGAAATGTTCCCCAGCCATCTGTAAAAATGGTATTATAATTTATATTTAAGTTAATAAAATAGGTACCAATAGGTATATCTACAATGCTTTGCTTTTTTATGGAAGTATAGTTGATTTATAATGTTGTATTAGTTTCAGGTGTACAACAGTGACTGAGTTACATATGTATTCCTTAATGCTTACCTTCACCTAGATTCTTAATGTTTTATAGTCTAAGGTGCTAATTTTTTGACCAGCTGAATAATTATTACAAGCTGTAAGCTTATTACTATTTTCTTTCTTGACCGCCATCTGTTAGAAACAAAAGGGAAGATAAAAATCTCACCGAGCCATGAAAGATTCTGTATTGCTTGATGTGCCTTCTAAGGAGACACGTCTATATGGAAGACAAAAATTAATGCTGCATTTTAAAGAGAATCTTTGTTACTTCATTGCAGGTGGGGAACCCAAGGAGACTTCACCACTACTCATCCACGGCCTGTGGTCAAAGTAAAACTCTTCACAGAAAGCACTGGTGTCCTGGCTCTTGAAGATAAAGAACTGGGAAGGGTGAGTTACGGTCAGCGCCACGTGTCCCAGGCAGCACGATGTTAACTTCTCTTGATTTAGAGTTGAAATGGACCAGCATGCAGTGTGTGAACTACATTAGGAATTTATTTGTAATTTCCTATGAGCCCAGCTTACATCTCTGATTTACTAAACATAACTGCTGTTTAGACTGTGTTGTGATAGGTCTTGGGTGTGTAAGGCAAACACATAAGGTCATAGTCACTGACTGAGTCATTCCTGTCACACGTGCTTCACTGGCCAGCAAGGGAGTGGTACAGACTGACTCATCTTTCTTGGTGAAAGGTAACCCTAATTTAAACGTTTCTGTCCATGGGCTAAAAGCATCCTCTTTATATTTGAAGTCATCTGTTCCTTATGTTGTGATGAGACTGATTACAGAATATCTCAAGTGTATTTCTTTCTTATACCTATTTTTCTCTGTGCAAAGATTTTTGTCACACACCTTTTAACACAGAATTATTTTTGCCTCCCTATGGTCACCTCCTCTTACCTAGAATATGAGTGCTGAGGTCACTTTAGTCGTGTCTGACTTTTTGCGACCCCATGGATTGTAGCCTGCCAGACTTCTCTGTCCATGGGTTTTTCCAGGCAAAAATACCGGAGTAGATTGTCATTTCCGCCTCCAGGGTTTCTTCCCGGCCCCCTCCAATTCCTGTGTCTTTCACCTATACTCAGCATCTTCTGACTGTAGAAGCACTAACATTAACATGTGCTCTCAACGCCTCTCTGTGTGAAAGATTTTCTGCAGTCTTGTTTCTGAAGTAGATGTGTTCCAATGAGTCATCTATAAAGTTATCTTCTGTAATGTGGCTCTATTTTACTCAGACCTGAGCCCTGCTTTCATAGGTATTTTCCAGAGGATAAAGCTTCAAGAAATCTCTTAGGAACTTCTTGTGATGGTGGCTTGCTGCTGTGATGCTCCGTGTTGAAGGACAATAGGATTAGTGTGCATACTGGATTTTTTCCCCCCTAAAGTTAGGATTTCTATTGATTTCAAATCTTCCTCCTTTTCTGTCTACTTTACATCTTTGAAGTTTCTTTTCATTTCTAGAGATTTTGTGAATCTCTACCCATAGTCCAGAAATTGTGAGTCTGCACTTAAACATTCTATATTTCCTCTTCTGTTTCCCTGTTGCATCTATTTCTTAATTACCTAAGAGAGCTAAACCATAATATTCATTCATTTGTGTGCTTGTATATTTGTGCATTTACTCATGCAACAAACGTGTACAGGTGGCATAATAGAGCCCTGGAGATTCCATATAGTCTGATGGATTTGTGAGTCCAAATTTTTCATTTAAATTATGGTTATATTCATTTTACCTTATTTCCTTATTGTGTTTTTCACTGTCAAATAGCAGCAGCCATTTAAGTCTAATGCTATAATGTAACTTGAGGTATATTTAATTTATTCTTCAGCTCTCCAGATATATATATATATACACACACACATATATATCATATATATATATAAATTGCATATACATATCACAAAGAAAGGCATTGCCAAAGAATGTTCAAACTGCCACACAATTGCACTCATCTCACAAGCTAGCAAAGTAATACTCAAAATTCCCCAAGCCAGCCTTCAACAGTACGTGAAATGTGAACTTCCAGATGTTAAAGCTGGATTTAGAAAAGGCAAAGGAACCAGAGATTAAATTGCCAATATCTGTTGGATCATTGAACAAGCAAGAGAGTTCAAGAAAAACATCTACTTCTGCTTTATTGACTATGCCAAAGCCTTTGACTCTGTGGATCACAACAAACCGTGGAAAATTTTTAAAGAGATGGGAATACCACACCACCTGACCTGCCTCCTGAGAAATCTGTATGCAGGTCAAGAAGCAACAGTTAGAACTAGATGTGTAACAACAGACTGGTTCCCAATTGGGAAAGGAGTACATCAAGGCTGTATATTGTCACCCTGCTTATTTAACTTATATGCAGAGTATGTTATGCAAAAGGCTGATCTGGATGAAGCACAAGCTGGAATCAAGATTGCTGGGAGAAATATCAATAACCTCAGATATGCAGGTGACACCACCCTTATGGCAGAAAGTGAAGAGGAACTAAAGGGCCTCTTGATGAAAGTGAAAGAGGAGAGTGAAAAAGCTGGCTTAAAACTCAACATTCAGAAAACTAAGATCATGGCATCTGGTCCCATTACTTCATGGGAAATAGATGGGGAAACAATGGAAACAGTGAGAGACTTTATTTTTTGGTCTCCAAAATCACTGCAGATGGTGACTGCAGCCATGAAATTTAAAGACGCTTGCTCCTTGGAAGAAAACCTATGACCAACCTAGACAGCATATTAAAAAGCAGAGACATTACTTTGCCAACAAAAGTCTGTCTAGCCAAAGCTATGGTTTGTCCCATAGTCATGTATAGATGTGAGAGTTGGACTATAAAGAAAGCTGAGTGCTGAAAAATTGATGTTTTTGAACTGTGGTGTTCAGGAAGTCTCTTGAGAACCCCTTGGACTGCAAGGAGATCCAACCAGTCAGTCCTAAAGAAATCAGTCCTGAATTTTCATTGGAAGGACAGATGTTGAAGCTGAAACTCCAATCCTTTGGCCACCTGATGGGAAGAACTGACTCATTTGAAAAGACCCTCATGCTGGGAAAGATTGAGGGCGGGAGGAGAAGGGGATGACAGAGGATGAGATGGTTGGATGGCATCACCCACTCGGTGGACAGGAGTTTAAGTAGGCTCCAGGAGTTGGTGATGGACAGGGAGGCCTGGTATGCTGCAGTCCATGGGGTCACAAAGAGTCAGACGAGATTGAGCGAGCGACTGAACTGAACTGATGCAACTTTTAAATAATGTGCACGAGTGGTATATTTTCCAGTCGTTTGTATATCTGAGAAAGGCCTTGTACTCCTGTGTTCCCATCATACACGAAAGACAATTTTTCTATCTATATAAGAGTTTCTCAACCTCAGCACTATTGATGTTCTGAGGAGGATAATTCTTTGCTGTTAGGAGCACTCCTGTGCATTTTATGATATTTCAGTAGCATTCCTGACCTCCAGTCAATATATCCAGTAGTCTCATCCCCTCTTAAGTAAAGTTGATAAGAAATGTCTCCAGACATTGCCAAGCATCCCCTGGGAGCAAGACCTGCTTGCAAGCCTTTGATCTATGCTAATGACCTCAGTAGGTTCCATGATTATAAATGTGTTCATGGGTTCATGACTTCCCATTTTTAAATTGTCTTCCTTGGAGCTTTAGATTTGTATATCTAACTTGCATACTTGGTATTTCTAGTGTATTAACGGATATCACACACTAAATATTTTTGAATTAAGAACTTTTGATTAGCAACCCCATCTAGTCTTCCATAGAGGTTGTTTTCAAGGCAGTGACCTCAGCTTGCCCTTTTTTTCTTCTTCTTTGACTAATATCCAGTCTATTTGCAAGTTCTGTCAGCTTTTTCCTAAATTTATACTGAGTTGGTTCACACTTTAACATTTTCTCTACCCTGATTCAAGACAGTTTCTCACTAGTAGTAGTCCACTTACTGCTTCCTCATTTGTCATCCCGTCCCCTCTGATTCAGCTTTCACACCTCAGCCACTATTATCTATGTAAAATTCAACACAGAAGCACATCATTCTGTCTTTAAAACCTTACATTGTCTTCTCATCTATTTGGAATAAAAAAATCAGACTCTTCATTGTAGTATGGTATGCCCAGGAAGGGTTCTCAAAGTGGGACCCTGTACCAGCAGCATCAGCAACACCTGGAAGATGGTTGCAAATTCAGATTCTCAGGCCCAAATCTCTGTCTGCTGGATCAGAAATTTGGTGGGTAGGATGCCACAGCCTCTTTTAACAAGGCCTCATCATTGGACACAACCAACATTGAAGAACTCCACTCCACCTGAACAGGTCTCTCTAAATTTACCTCCTATCACACCCACCTTGTTTACTATCATTCTTCCTTCACACTTGGCTTTCTTACCTCAGACATAATCAGATTTTAAATTTGGGGTCAGGACTTCCCTGGTGGTCCAATGGTTAAGAATCAACCTGCCAATCTAGATGCTTGTATTTATTTTGACTGTTTTATTGCATCTATTGGGCTTCCCTGATGACTCAGATGGTAAAGAATCTGCCTGTGATGCAAGAGACCTGGGTTTGATCCCTGGGTTGGGAAGATCGTCTGGAGAAGGGAGTGGTAATCCACTCTAGTGTTCTTGCCTGGAGAATCCCATGTACAGAGGAGTCTGGCAGACTACAGAACCTGGGGTCACAAAGAGTCAGACATGACTGAGCGACTAACAACAACAATTGCATCTATAAGATTCTCCACTACAGTGAATAGATACAGTGAAAGTGGGCATTCTAGTCTTATTCTTGATCTTAGGAA
Organism: Dama dama; assembly: GCF_033118175.1. Taxonomy (NCBI): domain Eukaryota; kingdom Metazoa; phylum Chordata; class Mammalia; order Artiodactyla; family Cervidae; genus Dama; species Dama dama. The sequence goes on along the minus strand of NC_083698.1, from coordinate 82,910,971 downwards.
AGAAACATTGAGTCTTTGAATATTAAATATAGCATTAATTGGGACTTCCCTGGTGGTCCAGTGGTTTAAGAGTCTGCCTGCCAATTCAGGGGACTGGGTTTTATCCCTGATCCAGGAGGATTCCACATGCCGTGGACAACTAAGTCCATGAGCCACAACTATTGAAGCCTGCATGTTCTAGAGCCCCTGTTCTACAACAAGAGAAGTAGCTGCAATTAGAAGCCTGCATGCAGCAACAAAGACCCAGTGCAGCCAAAAGTATATTTATTAATTAATTAATTAAAAAAAACTTTGGGTCTTTAGACATGACCACATGTGCCCACATATATATGACCACATGTGCACTCACACACAATTAGAAGAAAACAGTGGTCATCTCTGGATGGTAGAGCTGTTGGTAATGTTTTCTATATATTTACTTTTACATATGGTGTCGCAAGAGGTGGACACAGCTTAGCAACTGAACCACTACAACCACACTTAGAAACAGCATAAAGAGTTAAATCTGAAGAAAAAGGCCTTACATCATCTGAAGTCTGTAGTCTAAAATTATGTAATTCTGTATCTGGGGATCTTGGCTGAGTGATGTTTTTAAATTAAAATTTAGTGTAGTATATGAAAGATGAGTAGATAGCCCTTAAAATAGATTGATACCACAGGGTGATACCATTAAATGGCTGTAATATAAGGAACTGACAATAACAAATGCTGACAAGGATGCAGATCAACAAACTTAAACTTACAACATATTGTATGCTTTGTTCTAAAAGAGGCAGTACTGTAGAAATAGGAAATAGATGAATTGACCCAGGGATTGACCCAAGGGGGAAGTGGTTGTCTGTAAATGGTGTTCAGGATCTTTCAGGGTGAAGGAGTATTGATGTGTGACAACGGGTATTGGGTATATGGATTATGCATTTGCCTAAACATATAGAACGGCACGTCATAGATCAGTCAAGATGGAGGGTAAGAGAATGTGGAGCTCACATGTTTGAACACATCAAAAATATACCTCCATGTCTAACAGTTCTCACTGAAAACTAGCTGGAAACTGGCAGAAGGACTCCTGCACAGCCAAGGCTGTAGAAAAGATACAAATATCCAGTAGGGAGAGAAGAAAAGCCATCCTGTTGAGCCTTGTGACCCTGGACAGGAACTTAGAGAAAAATCGAGAAGACGGTTGGACCTCTGCCCTAGAGAATGAGCAGTGAGAGCCACAGATTACACGCCCTAGTCCTGGGATCCTGCTGGGACAAACATGTAGACTCTGGGAACCCTAAACTCAGCTCGTGAGCAGCAAGAGTGCACTGGCTTCTCCCCCAAGTCAGAGGGGAGGGAGGTCTGTCCTGGAGGCGGCCAGGTTTCCCAGGACGCTGGACCTGAGGCAGCCACAACTGAGGAGAAGACTCAAGTGTGGGATGCAGAGGCCGCCAAGTTCTGGGCGGGGCCTGGTGAGGTGGTGGTGGCCGTTGTGGAGCACTTACATAAGCAGCCTAGATCTCTGTCGCAGCCCGTCCAGCATCACTCACCACCCCATACACGCTGAAAGTCCACGTGGGTTCCCTCGCCCCGCGGTGGTGTTCCACCACAGGGCAAGGGTGGCGGAGTCTGGGAGCAGTGATCAGCTGTGAGCGACAAAGGGATTTGCACCCGAGACTGTGTCTGAGCAGAGTGAGGGAAATAATTGTGGGTGCACACTCAGCACAGCAGAGAAAGCCTGGGCCTCTGTCGAGGGTCACTGGGCGGAGGGGAGGGCCGGCCCCACACCTGGCTCTATGCTGCCGTCTCCAGTCCTGCCCCCCACCAGGGCCAGAGCTGCCCGCACACCCTGAGCAGAGATGCGACTTGTGTTCACATCAAATCCAGCTCTCCTGCCAAAGGCGTTGGGCACATCTGCATAGGGACTCTCCCACGTAAGAATACTCCTTCAGGACCACAACAGGTGACTTTCACCTAAATTCATAGAGGCAGAGAAAATTAACCCAAAGGAGGTAGAGTGATTGCTGTCCTTGAAACAGCAAAAGAAAACCTCTGAACAAATAATGAAATAAACACCTTGCCAGATAAAGAATTCAAAGCACTGGTAATAAAATTGTTAACTAAGTTAGGGAAAAGGGTAGATACATTCAATGAAAATGTTAACAGGGAACTAGAAAATAGGAAAAACAAGATACAATCAGAAATGAATACAAGAGCTGAAGTTAAAAAAAATCACACATATGGAGAGCACTACTCACTGATACAGAAAAACACGTGAGTCATCTGGAAGATAGAATAGTGGATATCACCCAATCAGAACAGCAAAAAAAAAAAAAAAATTTTTTTTTAAATGAAAACCATTTGAGATCTCTGGGATAACATTAAGCCTGCCAATACTTGCAGTATAGAGGTCCCAGAAAGGAAAGGAGAAAAGGAGTTCGAAAATGTATTTGAGGAAACTGTAGCTGTAAACTTTCCAAACTAGAGGAAGGAAATAAATATCCAGATATTGAAAGCAGAGCGGATTTCAAAGTTGGTGACCTCAAACAGACCCACACCAAGACATATCATAATTAAAATGACAAAAGGTAACGAATTATAAATGCAGAAAGACAAAAACCATCAAATACAAGGGAATCATCACAAAGCTATCTTCTCTACAGAAACTTTGCAAGCCAAAAGGGAGTGACATGATATGTTCAAAGTGCTGAAAGGGAAAAACCTGTAGTCTAGGATATCTTCCTAGCAAGATTATCATTTAGAATAGAAAAGATAAAGAACTTCTCAGGCGAGCAAAAACTGAGAGTTCGTTAGTACTAAGCCTATTCTAACAAATATTAAAGGGTCTTTAAGATAGGAAACTATCAGTTCAGTCACTCAGTTGTGTCTGTGACCCCATGGTCTGCAGCACGCCAGCCTTCCCTGTCCATCACGCAACTCCCAGAGCTTGCTCAAACTCATGTCCGAAAGTCCATGATGCCATCTAAACATCTCATCCTCTGTCGTCCTCTTCTCCTCCCACCTTCAGTCTTTCCCAGAATCAGGGTCTTTTTTTTTTTTTATTGTTTATAAAGCAATTTTTTTTCCATTTATTTTAATAGTTGGAGGCTAATTACTTTACAATTTTGTAGTGGTTTTTGTCATACATTGACTTGAATTAGCCATGGATTTACATGTATTCCCCATCCTGATTCCCCCTCCCACCTCCCTCTCCACCCGATCCCTCTGGGTCTTCCCAGTGCACCAGGCCCGAGCACTTGTCTCATGCATCCAACCTGGGCTGGTGATCTGTTTCACCCTAGGTAATATACACGTTTCGATGCTGTTCTCTCGAAACCTCCCACCCTCACCTTCTCCCACGGAGTCCAAAAGTCTGTTGTGTACATCTGTGTCTCTTTTTCTGTTTTGCATATAGGGTTATCGTTACCATCTTTCTAAATTCCATATATATGTGTTAGTATACTGTAATGGTCTTTATCTTTCTGGCTTACTTCAATCTGTATAATGGGCTCCAGTTTCATCCATCTCATTAGAACTGATTCAAATGAAATCTTTTTAACGGCTGAGTAATATTCCATGGTATATATGTACCACAGCTTCCTTATCCATTTGTCTGCTGATGGGCATCTAGGTTGCTTCCATGTCCTGGCTATTATAAACAGTGCTGCGATAAACATTGGGGTGCACGTGTCTCTTTCAGATCTGGTTTCCTCGATTGTATGCCCAGAGGTGGGATTGCAGGGTCTTTTCAAATAAGTCAGTTCTTCACATCACATGGCCAAAGGATTGGAGTTTCAGCTTCAGCATCAGTTCTTCCAACGGATATTCAGGACTGATTTCCTTTAGGATAGACTGGTTTGATCTCCTTGCAGTCCAAGGGATTCTCAAGAGTATTCTCCAACATCACAGTTCAAAAGCATCAATTCTTTGGCACTCAGCTTTCTTTATGGTCCAACTCTCACATCCATACATGACTCCTGGAAAAGCCATAGCTTTGACTAGATGGATCTTTGTTGGCAAAGTAACGTCTCTGCTTTGTAATATGCTGTCTAGGTTGGTCATAGCTTTTCTTCCAAGGAGCAAGCATCTTTTAATTTCATGGTTACAGTTACCATCTGCAGTGATTTTGAAGCCCAAGAAAGTAAAGTCTGTCACTGTTTCCATTGTTTTCCCATCCTTTGCCATGAAGTGATGGGACCGGATGCTATGATCTTAGTCTTTTGAATGTTGAGTTTTAAGTCAACTTTTTCATTCTCCTCTTTCACTTTCATCAAGAGGCTCTTTAGTTCCTCTTCACTTTCTGCCGTCGATAGGAGAAGGAAAATCCCACTAGGAAAGGCAAATATATTCTAAGGACTGAGGTTCAACCACTTCCATTAAGCCAGTATAGAGATTAAAAGGCAAAAATTATAAAGGCAACTATAGCTATAATAAATTGTAAAGGAATAAGTGTGAAAATTAAAATATGACATCAAAGCACCATGTGGAGGAGGGAAGTAAAAAAATGTGACTCTTTTAGAGTGTGTTTAAACTTAAATGACTACTAGTTTAAAACAAGCAAATATGTGAACCTCATGTTGTTCACAAATTTAAAACCCACAACAGATACACAAAAACTAAGAAGAAAGAAACACAACCATACTACTAAGAAAAATATCAAACCACAATGGAAGAAATAAGAAATGAACAGGTTAAGGGATAAATATTTTTTTAAATCATGACTTTACAGGTTCTCTGCAGCATCAATATAAATTTAATATTTTCTGTTTCATAATACATACAAATTTGTTCCAGAAATACTGTACCAGTACCACAATCAACAAAAAACTTACAAAGTAGTGGTCAGTATTTCTTTGCAGTTCTTTTTGTCCTTAGAATGTATCTCAATAAAGATGTATGTGTGATTACTTTATTTAACTTTGTGCCAAGTCGCTTCAGCCTGACTCTTTGTGACCCTATGGACGGTAGCCCACCAAGCTCCTCTACGCGTGGGATTCTCCAGGCAAGAACACTGGAGTGGGTTGCTCTGCCCTCTTCCAGGGGATCTTCCTGACTCAGGGATCAAACCTCCATCTATTAAGTCTTTTGCATTGGCAGGTAGGCTCTTTCCTATTAGGGCCACCTGGGAGGCCCTTATTTAAAAGTAGCCAGTACAATAGAAAGGTAAAATGTCTTATTTATATTCCAAATGGTAAAAAATCACTGAAAATTTCTGTAAGTTCAGTCATTATGGAGATTTCCTTCAACAGATCTATCAGATAATAGTTCTCACCCAAACAACTCACTGAAGGGTTTATTAGATCAGTTTTGCCATACTAAGGTTGACTTTTTATTAGGCATGATCTGGCAGGCATTTACTCTCTGGATCTCTGACCCCTTGTCTGTAAATTAAGCTAGGTGAAATACAAATACTGTTGTCATTTCTCATTCTCCTTCTCTATCATTATATTGCTTTACTGGTTGCTGTGACTACTTACCATTCACGTATCCCATTTAATCCTCTTTGAAGAAGAGAGTAACGGTCCATGTTTAGTTAAAGAATGATAATCAGAGGTTAAGACCACTCAGCAATTGCAAGAATCTGGATTTGAACTTGAGCTTTCTGACTCCAAAGTCGTTTCCTAAAAAAATCATTAAATGCTATGTTTGATAGGATAAGGAAATGTGACTATTTTACAAATCATGGTGTCTATGTGGGCCAATTTAATTTCATGACTCAAAGCAGGACTGAATATTATTTAAGCTAAAGCCGCTTCATGCATAGTCATTTTCTGTCATTTTATACAGTGATTTGAAACATATTAGGATACTCTCTGGATGCTTTTATTACTTTCATTTATGATGGTGCATCTCAACTTTATGTTCACACAGGGAGTGGGTCAGGGAGTGTTTGAAAAAATTCAAGTTCTGGGCTCCCAGTTTTAGTTGGTTTAGGATGAATCCAGAAAGGAGCATTTAAGTACTTCTCAGGAGCTAGTTATGTGCATATATGGTTGACAAACATTGGCACAGAGAGTATCACTGATACTAATGTGCAGCCAGTGTTGAGAACTAGTAACTCATTAAAAAAACAAACAAAAACACAAACTATTGTACTACATAGTTTTGTGAAATGATACCTGAAATTTAAATAGGCATTAGGCAGTTGAAGGTTATGTTCTCTGGCAAATACTTGGCATGTGGATTTTGTTAGCAGATGACAGATGAGAATACCTATTTATGGAAATTAGGTGGCATAAGGAGATTTTTCATCCGAATTGGTGGCCAGCCCCCTACTGGGTGCTGAGGGACTAGCTAGAGGCAGAACAGGGTATTTTTCTTATTATGGGTATGTCCAAGCAAGTAAATAGTGGACCAGTTAAGCACCCAGAAATATACGGTTGATCATAGTCTATTGCCCCCCAGACTTTAAAAACAAGGCTTAGATAACATAACCATATAAAAGTCTAAATAATCCCATAAGGCATCTATTTGTGGGCAATGTAGTTTCCATTAAGTCTTTCAGGATGAATTATTATTTTCTTTGGTACTGTTTAACTTATCAAATGGTGTTCTTGAGTCCAAAATGGGTTTTTGAAGTTTCTACCCTTGCAACTTTTTAGTTTTAGAAGTTTTGCTATGAACACATTCTTTCCAACAGTTAGAAAAAGAACCCATTATCTGTGCAAACACTGGGAGGTCATGGTCTTGGTACCCCCATCATCAGTATACACAGGAGAGCACTGGTTCTTCTGCCTCCCTGAGGATAGAGAAGCACATAAATCAGAATCTATTTTCTTTATGGTACAGTGGAGCTAGAACAGTGTCCTTTTTTCATATTTGATTAAATGATATTTCAGTATTTGTATTTTTATTCAACATTCCTTAATATGGAGATGGTCATAACCTAACAATTCAAAGTGACAGTCATTATACATGTTTTACAAATGTAAATACTATATGGAAATTTCAGGTATATTTAAAATGTTAAGATAAATTAGCCTTGCTCAATTGATTATCCCATTAAAATGAGCTATTATCTTTAAAACATCTTGGTGCATCTTAATGTAGCAGGTACAAATTAGCTTATATATGTGCTTTTTTCATCAAGTTTTTTCTTACATGGCTTTCTGATGCATCGAAGGAGATCCATCTGAAGAATTATTAGAACATGCATGACTTCTGTTTAAGAGAGAAGCAATACTGTGTGTTCAAACATCTGTTTTCTTGGGGGATAATTACTGTTTTAGGAGCTCTAATTCATTGGTCAGTCTGATTTTCTTTTTTGCCCCTCTTGTTTTCCTGGAGTATATCCTTTTTAATTTTTCTCATTTATATAGTTCTCTCCAAGCTGAATTCCCTCTAAATTCTTCCTTTATGTTAAAATGTTCAAGAGCTAACATATTTTTAGCCAAACTCAGGATATTTAACTATACCCCATATATAGAACTGGTTAAGACCTATAGAGTTTAAATCATGTCTCTACATGCCTGGTTTATAGGCAGTCAGCATAAAACCTCTTATTGCAACATAAAAAGCAGGAGATCTGGAATAGACTACAGATGTTTTATTGACTGATTAACAATCCTAGTTTTCACAAATAATTATAAAATCTCAAAAGTCATTTTAGGCCTTCCCTTCACTCAAAGTTTATATTTGAGGATTAAACTTTCCAGCATTATACAAATTTGATTCATCTCCGTATGCATCAAAACAACTTTAGAGGAACTTCTCATGAAATCATAATCATAGGCATTTTACTATTTGAAAGCGAAATTTAATATCCAATTTTTTTTTAAATAGCTGGTACTAGATGACAGCTATTTTAGCCAGCAAGTTAATATCATTTGCTGCAAAACGGAATGGAAATTTGTTTGCATTTCACATATATCTAACTCACATCACTATACAAAGTAAACTTTTATTTTGTAGTTCTAACAAGTGGTATGGTGTTACGGGGCTTCCTTGGTGGCTCAGCAATTGAGAATCTGCCTGCAGTACAGGAGATGTGAGTTCGATCCGTGGTTTGGGAAGATCCCCTGAAGAAGAAAATGGCAACCCACTCCAGTATTCTTGCTGGGAAATCCCATGAACAACAGAAGGGAACCTGTTCAGAACAGAACCTGTTCGGTAGCCATTTGTCACAAGACTTCGATGTCGTATCACAGAAGCCATTCTAGTGACAGGAAAGGCACCAGAGACAGGTGATGGGCCGGAGATCAGGCACATATGGTGCAAAGTCTTTCTAAATATTTCTCTTTGCAGCTTACATCTGACTCAATAATCACAGTCTGTAAAGTGTTAAAGAAGACTTAGTCATCCTGAGTTAGACTTGGAAAGGAGACTGGTAATGTGCATAACTTGTTCCTTAGTGAGTCTCCCTCAGACCCTCTCTGAGGAGTTGGCCATCATCTTCACGGTAAAGTGAGGGGAAAGCATTTTCTTTCCTTCTCAGTGCTAAAAGAGCAAGTTATAAATAGACATTCTCCACAGTGGATCCATGTGGGTGATTATAGTTGACATTTCAGTTTCCTCAGAAAAATAGAGGCCTCCCTCAAACCTACTCAGGTTTCCCCTTAGCTTTTATATCACTTTCCGTAAGTTTTCCTCAGTGAACATTTTATGGGTGAAATGCACCAACTTCTTTTTTTTTTTTAACTGCTTAGTCTTCCCTTAATCCATTGCTAACTCATCCATCCTTACTATTAAACTAAAATCACCCCTTTAAATTGATTATGAATTTTATTGTCCAATCCAATCTTTAATATTTTTTCTGCTGTGTTTTTTGACTACTCTCTGTCCCCTTGAAATAGCACACTTCTCTACTGTGTGGGTTCTATTTATTTTTTTATATTATTCTCATTTCATTTTTTCTCATTCTCTCTTTTGATATCTTTATTTAATTAGAGTCCAGACCCTCTTCTGCGTCAAAATTTCTACTCCTGTGTCTTCAACAATCACATCCATTAGGGCTTCCAGATCTCTTTCTGCATCACTGCCCAGTAATCTCTGGTTTCTCATTTAGCTGATGAGTTAGACTTCCCTAGTGGCTCAAACGGTTAAGAATCTGCCTGCAAAGCAGGAGATCTGGGTTTGTTGCCTAAGTCAGGAAGACCCTCTGGAGGAGGGAATGACTACCCACTAATATTCTTGCCTGGAGAATTCCATGGACAGAGGAGCCTGGTGAACCACAGCCCATGGACTCGCAAAGAGTTGGACACGACTGAACAGCTGAGTATAGCAACCTTGACCCCAGATAGAATAAGTATTCAACCTATACACTAGACCAAATCCTTATTTCTAAAGGTGTAATGTCACATTATGGTTTTAATGTATACTTCTGTAAAAACTAGTACTAATCATGTTATCTTTTTTGCATGCTTGTCATTTGTAATGACTTAAGTAATAATGATTTACTTTGTCATTCCTTGAATCTGTTCAGAAATTTTTCCAATTTTTAGTTGGGTTTCCTGTTTTCTTATTCTTAAGTTTGGAAAGACCATAATAATCTGTTGTTTGTGCATCTTTTACCAAAATTATGATTTATAAATATTTTTCTCCCAAAATTCAGCTCATCTTTTCATTTTGTTAATAGTGTGTTTCAAAGAGTGTCAATCTTAATTTTGATGAAGTCTATTTTTTTTTTTTTTTTTATGGTTTGTACTTTTGTTGCCATATGTAAGAAATCTTTGCTTAACCCCAGGTCAGAATTTTCCTATGCTTTCTTCTAGAAGTTTTATAGTTTCATATTTTTAGATTTAGCTCTTTGATCTTTTTAGTTTTTATTTCTATAGCTACTAATAAATCAGAGTTCACATTTTTTGTGTAGGAGTATCAAGTTGTTCTAGTACCATTTACTGTAAAGACTTTCTTCTCTTAGTACTTGTCAAAAGTCAGTTGTCCACATGTTTGTTGGGTCTACTTCTGGACTCTGTATTCCGTTCCATTTATCTAGTTTTCTATCCCAATGCCAGTAGGACACTGCTATGATTACCTTGGCTTTATCATAAGTCTATTATATTAAGTAGTGATAGTTCTCCAACTCTGATTCTTTCTTTTTTTCTCTCCCAACTCCTGCATAGATTTGGCTATTATAGGTCCTTTGTTTTGCCCTGTGAATTTTAAAATCATTTGGGGGATTTCTACAACAACAACAAAAAAATCCACTGTGATTTTTACTGTGATCATATTGAATCTGTATATCAATTTGGTAATTGATTGACAAAATTGAGTTTTCTGACCCAGAAACACAATATACCCCTCTATTTATTTAGGTCTTATTTTGTTCTCCATAGCGATGTCTTAATAGTTTTCAGTGTACAGGTCTTGCATTTCTTTTGCCAGATCTGTCACTGAGTATTTCATATTTTTGTTGCTATCTTAAATGACATCATTTTGTTAGTTTTAATTTTTCAATTTAGATATTGTTATGTTGAAATGTAAATGACTTTTTTATATTGATCTTGCATCCTGTAACCTTGATAAACTCACTAACTAGTTCTGCTGGATCTTGGTAGACAATTTTTCCATAGACAATTTTGTTGTCTACTAATAGAGATAATTTTACTTCTTTGCAATCTAGATGCTTTTATTTATGTATTTTGGTTGTCTTATTGCAAATAGAAATAATGAAAGTGGACGTCCTAGTCTAATTCTTGATCTTAGGGGGAAAAATGAATCTTTGAACATTAAATATGACATTTTATAGGTTATAGGTTTTTGGTAGATCCCTTTCCTCAAGTTGATAAAATTCCTTCTGCTATTTTTTAATCTATTTTGGCTCTAATCTTTATTGTTTCTTCTATATACTTTGAGTTTAATTCATGATACATTTTATTAAAGCTGAATCCAATAAGTTAAGAAAAGTCTTTTTTTCTGTTGGGTTGACCAGAAAGTTCTTTTTGATCTTTCTCTAATATCTTAAGATGCAAATGAACTTTCTGGCCAACCCAATAATATAGACATCTAATGCTCTAAGTCCCCATTCCCTAAATACTAGTTTAATAGCAGCCCAGAAATTTTTTTAAATATTTTTTTCTCATTTTTATTCTTTTCAAAATATTGTTTCATTTTGATTCCTTTGACCCACAGGTTATTTGAAATGTGTTAATTTCCACATATGTGAGAGCTTCTTGGAGTTCTCTATGTTATGGGTTTCTAATTGATATCTAATTGAAATCTATTGGCTTTAGAGAATATACTTTATATGACTTGGATCCTTTTTAAATTTATTGAGTCTTAGTTTATAGCATATAATATGGTCTATCCTGTGAATGTTCCACGTTCAGAGTTTACGAAAGAAAACAAAACTGCATGTTCTTTTGTTCTATACATTTCTATAAAATGTATAGAATTTTATAAATGTCAAATAGTTCAAGTTGTTGTTTAAATATCTATATCTTTACTAATTTGGGGATCAACTTTCTAAAAAGCAATTATTGAGAGATTTATATTAACCTGAGTAAAATTATGGACCTGTTATTATTTTTTGATGCTTGTATTTTGAAGACATATGCATAAATATTTAGGATAAATATTATGTGATACTTAGGATTTCTGTTTCCTCTTCATTAATTGACCACTTTGTCACTCTGAAATAACTTTGTATTATATTTCATTTATACCTTGTAATACCTGGTAATATACTTTGCTTTAAAATCTTCCTTATTTTATCTATCCAAGCTTTCTTCTTAACTAATGTTAGTATATTATATATTTTTATATCTTTTAATCTATTTGTCTCTTTGCATGTAAAAGCCACATATGATTGGATCTTTATTTTTTATACAATCTGACCATCTCTGCCTTTCAATCAGTATTTAAAATATATTTTAATATGATTATGGATATGATTAAGTTTAAATATGTCACTTAGGTTTTTTTCTGTCTTCCATGTTCATTATATCTCCTTTTTTCTCTTTTAGACTAATTTAATATTTTTTTATTCCTTTTTTCTTCTTTGCTTATTATTGATTACTATTAATTGTTGCTTTAAGTTTAGTCTAACTTCAAATGATAATATAGCAAACACTTCATGTATAGTTCATGAGCTGTGCAATATTATATCTCCATTTCCCATTGAAGGTAAGGCCTAGGACATATTACTTCAGCAATAGCATCTGTGTACAGTTTCTGATGCACAATACATGTCCAGTTATTGCTGAAAGGATGAATGAACAAGCGAACCATCTCCTGAAATTTCAGTTTCATTTCTCCTTTGCATAGACAGTAGAATGAGTCAGTTTTGTTTGAACACCTGGGCTCCCTAACCAAGTGATAAGCCTCAACAGCAATACCTGAATGACATATGATTTGGATTCTACTGTAAGAGTGAGGTTCTAGGATAGTCAGCCTATCTCCAAGTTATCATACACTGAAGAAGCAGTTGAAACATCCTCACATTCATTCCTAACCTATTCTTTTAGTTACTGTATCTGGGAACTCTCCATAGCCTCTTATTCAGTTGCTAGTCGCATCTGACTCTTTTGCGACCCCATGGACTGTAGCCTGCCAGGCTCCTCTGTCCATCAGATTTCCCAGGCAAGAATGCTGGAGTTAGTTGCCTTCCCTAGGTGATCCTCCCGACCCAGGGATTGAACCCATGTCTCCTGTATTGGCAGGTGGATTCTCTACCACTGAGTCACCAGTGAACCCCCCAAAGCTTCTTTGGAACATCCTATTTTATTGTCTCTAGCACCAATACCAAAAAGCTGAGTGCTTTTATCTCCTGCTAGTTTTTATGACATGTATTTTGAGTCAGAAATAAAGTCCTGAGGTCAGAGGTCCAGCATTCAGATTGGTTGTTGAATATCACAAACTGAAAAGTTTGAAACCTGCTTCCAGAAGATGTAAAATATGCTTTTAGCTCTGCCTTAATACACAGTAGGGCGTGAACAAATCACTGAAGCTCTCTCCCTTGACCTTTATTCCGCGCCACTTCCATCTTATATTTCTCTGAATTCATGAAGTCCTTTGGAACAAGTGAAAGTGTAACACCAAGAGTTCTTAACCTCCTACTGTCCTATCTTCTTTTTTTCCCTTCTTTAAAGGACTTCTTTCTAGTTTGTATACATATAGAATGACAAATTAGGAAGGTTTTCATGAATCTTATCATCTTGGCAGATTGTGAGGTTGTAATCATCAGCCCTTGCTTTGACATCTTATTCAAATGAAGAATAATAATTCATCTTCATTCTTCAGGGTGGCAGTTGGTTTTTAATATAAATACCAACACTTAGCTGTAAATTAGTTCCCAAACCCTTAGCTATAATTGTTTTCAGTTTAAGGATGCAGCTGAAGTAATCCAGGCATAGACATTATCATAACTTCCTCCTGCCTATCCCTCCATCGTATGTATGGATTGACAGAAATAAAATTGGTTTGACTGAAAGAATTCTTATAGTACTTAATAACCAAAGAATGAGAACAAAGCTAAATTAGTTATTATACTGTTTGTGAAATTATGAAGGGAATGTGTTGGGGAGGGGAAGTAAAATTGAAAGTGCATATTGTTATCTTGAAGTCATTTTCCTTGGCTATTCATTTAACTTCAGTGTCAAGTTATTTACATAACAAGAGCAATGCCTATCTTTTAAGGGTGATGTGAGAATTAATTTAAATTCCACAAAGCATTTCGAGGCACTGAGTTGAAAGGTTCTTTATAAATGCCAGGCATTATTATAACCAGACTAGTAAAAAGAAACACTCATGATAAAGCTACGCATGCAGGGTCCTCTAATAGAAACTGTATTGGTAAGGAAATATAAAGGTTACTGCTATTCATAATTTATGGCTGAGGGGAATAGATCAAGACTAATAATAATGCTTTGCTGTCTAGTTAAGTCTTAAAGATAGATGTAGCTGTGAGGGAATATATGCTCCACTCAAGGAGAAGTTTGAAATTGAGACCCTACAAGCAATAACAGTGATATATGAAGATTACTTAAAGTCAGTGTCTTTAATTGAGCCATGGAAAATACTGTGACAAATTTGACTATGTCTTTCAAAGTCTTCAAGAAAGACTTTGAAATGGAAGATGTAATCCTTTATCATTTGGGTGTGTGGAACTTGACATTTGCTAGAAATACAGGCATGATGGTCTTCATTCTAGTAACCACCAAAATCTGTCTCATTGTGAATCCTTTTTAAGTTTTTCTTTTGATTTATGATAAAAAAAGTGAAAGCTTTAACACAAAGGGAGAAACATTTTTTTCAAAAGATATCATACAAGCAGAATACTTCAGGAAAGTAAGAGAGATAATCACATACATAAAACCATCTTTTTAAAGTAATCACAGATAATGGTAGAAAACTATGTAAAAATCTTTGAGTCACACAATTAGCTAAAGAAGTGTACTAGATAAATTTAATGTTATGATCGAATTGCAGCTTTTATTACTTGTGTATTGGTTTCCTGTTGCCACTTCAACAAATTACGGAAAGCTTCATGGCTTAAAACAACACAGAATTATTATCTTACAGTTGTGTTGGTCCAAAGCAGTTCTTGGTGGGCTCAAATTAAGCTGTTGGCAGTGTTGTGTTCCTATCCAGAAGACCTAAGGGAGAATGTAGTTTTTTTGTTTTTTTTTACCTCTTCCAGCTTTTAGAGGTTGCCTGTATTTGACTCATACATGGCCCTCTTCCATTTCCAAAACCAGCAGTGGCTGATTGTTGCTCACATCACATTGCTCCATCACTTCTTTGTCTTCTTCTTCTACCTCTGAGAACTCTTGTAATTGCATTGAGCCCACTTGTATAATCTCCCTTTCTTAAGGCCTGCTAAATTATTAGTGACCTTAATTCCGTCTGTTACCACAACTCCCCTTTGCCAGGGAAGGAACATAGTCACAGGTTCTGGGGATTAGGACTAGGCATTTTGGGGATACTATTAGTCTAAATTTAAAGATATGTGCTCCTTGGAAGAAAGTGAAAGTGAAGTCGCTCAATTGTGTCTGACTCTTTGTGATCCCATAGACTGCAGCCTACCAGGCACCTCAGTCCATGTAATTTTCCAGGCAAGAGTACTGGAGTGGGTTGCCATTTCCTTCTCCAGAAAAGCTATGACCAACCTAGACAGCATATTAAACAGCAGAGATATCACTTTGCTGACAAAGGTCTATATAGTCAAATATATGGTTTTTCCAGTAGTCATGTATGGATGTAGAGTTGGACCATAAAGAAGGCTGAGCGCCAAAGAAAATGCTTTTGAACTGTGGTGTTGGAGAAGACTCTTGAGAGCCCCTTGGACTGCAAGGAGATCAAAACTGTCAACCCTAAAGGAAATCAAGCCTGAATATTCATTGGAAGGACTGATGCTGAAGCTCTAGTACTTTGGCCACCTGATGCAAAGAGCAGACTTCTTGGAAGAGACCCCGATGCTGGGAAAGATTGAGGGCAGGAGGAGAAGAGGTGACAGAGAATGAGATGGTTGAATGGCGTGGTTGACTCAATGGACAGGAGTTTGAGCAAACTCTGGGAAATAGTGAAGGACAGGGACGGCTGGCATGCTGTAGTCCATAAAGTTGCAAAGAGTCAGATACACCTGAGTGACTGAACAACAACAGCATGTTATTCTACCTGTTACAGTACAAAAGGGGAAAGATGAGAGTTTCAAAATATTTTAGAGACTGGCAAGTAAGTGGCATGCAAGTTCTGGCATTTGCTACTGTCACTTTCTGTTATAAAGTTTTGGCAGTAATTTTTAGTTGGCAAGCCTTTTTCTCTTTTCACCACAGTGAGGTATCAGTTTGCAGTTTGCATCTTTATTTCTAATTTCTCTAAGCATCCACGTGTCTATCCAACAATACTTGGTAAGTATCTAGGATGTGAAACAGTATGGATATACCCTGACAATATAATGCTTAGTGAAATAAGTCAGACAAAAGAAGACAAATGCTATATGATATCACTTGTATGTGGAATCTAAAAAAAAAAAAAAGTACAAATTAGTGTACATACAAAACAGAAACAGACTCACAGATGTAGAAAACAAACCAGTGGTTAGCAGGGGGAAGAGGGGAGGAGGGGAGAGACAAATTAGGGATATTGGGATTAAGATACAAGCTATTATATATAATATAAATAAGCAATAAGGATATACTATAAGACACAAGGAATTTATAGCCATTATCTTATAATAACCTACAGTAGAAAAGAATCTGCGAAAATACCAAATCACTATGCTGTACATCTGAAGTTAACATTATATTGTAAATCAACTACACTTGTCAAAAACAAAATGCCTTACTTGACTATATTGGCTTAAATTACCCTAGAAACCATTCTATCATTATGAGATCGTGCCCTCAAGAAGCATACTCTGCTAAATGCATTATTTGAGCCCCTTCATATAATCGTTTATTAAGTAGTGATACCAGAAAAAATTTAAAAATAATTTACATGCCTTGATGTTTGTTTTCTATGCTGTTTCCCCAACCCCCATTATTCAAATATCTAAGCTTATATACCTCTCTTTTAAAAAAAACAACAAGCTAATACCAAGAAAAATTACATAGTACAGATAGTCCATGCTTATTCGCTCAATTGTGTCTGTCTCTTTGAGATTCCATGGGATCCTCCAGGCAACAGTACTGGAGTGGGTAGCCATGCCTTCCTCCAGGGAATCTTCCCGACCCAGGGATTAAACCCTGGTCTCCTGCGTTGCAGGTGGGTTCTTTACTCTGAGCCACCAGGGAAGCCCCTAGTTCGAATAATACTTTCTTTTTCTCTTGTTTAACTCATTTTTTGAGGTGGCTTTTTTTATTTTAAAAAAGTACTACATAGAAGGAAGGAAATGTGTAATTTTCTGTCAGGCCAATAGCACACTTCTTTAAGAGGTTGCAAGTTTGACCAATTCTATATTGTAAATTCCAGGATTCTTTCCAACTTTGAAAATACAAGGAACTGGATTTAACCTATAGACCATAAGTTGACAGCAGACTTAATGCAAATCTTTCAATATGCAAAGAAAGAAAAAACCCTTGTAAAAGTGACCAGGTTGCTCTTTGTTTCAACTAAGTAGGATAGGAAGCAATGATATTAAATTGAAAGAGAAACAATTTACACTAAGCAACCTCAAGTGTATTAAAACACTGGAAAATGTCACTTAAGGATGTAGATTTCTCTCAAGAAAAATCATCCAATTTAACTTCTTCACACACTGAAAATATAGGACTTGAATGTTGGAGGAAAAACGCTAGTTACTAGCATGTGCTAAATAAAAATTTATTGAAATGAAGTAAATTCAGTTAGCCCTTTCACAGTACATACTTTCTCAAGGTTCTAAGCTCTCAACAAGGTACTTGAAATGTTCACCAGGAATAGTCATCATGAGTCTTTGCTAAACAGTAAAATGTATTGTCAGTTGAAGGAGAAAGAAAAATGTCAACTGAACCCCCAAAGTCAAGGTTTCCCATAGAGGTGGCTCTACTTGTCTGGAGTGATGTCCCCTTGGACACTTCCTTAAAACACCCTGTGTCTCAAGGACATCTGATTGTCAGGGGAAAAAAAAAAAAAATCTAATCACAAATTGAAGCATTCTAGCTAAAAGCATTTTCAGTCCCTTCTTACTCTGTTTTAAAGATGCATTTTTAAAGGCCGTTTCATTTCCTAACTGGATGTTAGACACTTCACTGCACATGACTCCTCTCCAGAATGTATACAGCTGGATAGGTGGAAACTTTTCTTTCCACAAGGGTACGACATTTTGATTGTCATTCTCTGGTTTAGAAGCATCTTCTGACTACGTGTTATGGGGTAACATACAAACTCCTTAGCAAAACTTAGGCTTTTACAGTCTATCCCCAGTCTTCCTTTCCAATCTCACCTATCAGTATTTCCTATTTCCTCACCCTCTTCAGTCTACATGGCCATATCCTTACCCCCTTTCCTTTGCACACAACTTCCCTTCCACCCAAAGTGATCTTGCTCATCTTGCCCCATCTTGTTCACGAAATAGTTAAGTGATACCTTCCCCCATCCCTAATTGATTTCATCCCTCAAACCATTATACTCTGCCTCACCTAAAATTTCTCTTGTTGATATCTCTAGTGACTTCTCCATTTTTAAACCAAACAATAATGGCCTTTCCATCCTCACTGTGCTGGCATCGATGGCCACTTCCTATTTCCCAAAACACTCGCTGCCTTAAATGTAGTAAATCCCACCCTTCAGGTTTTTCTTCTGCCTCCTTGACTTCTGGCCTTACTTATGGAGTTCTCTCTTTTCTTCACATTTAAAAGTGAATGTTCCACAGGGTTCTCCCTTCCCTTTTGATAAGGTAGAGTATTGACATGGCAGAAAAATGTAGTGAACATCTGTATCAGTTGACGTTTTGTCGGTGGCAAACAGTGTAAACTGATTAAGCACAGGTCCCAGAGAACAAAGAGCTGACCATTCAAGCTTGGGGCAGGGCTTAATAACCAAAGGTGGTGGTGTGAATGTCACTGTCAAGATGGGATTGTGTGCCTGTTTTAGGGTGCCACTCTAAGCGTGGTTCAGTTCCAACAGCCTCATGTCTTTAGCAGTCCCTCCCCTGTGTTTTTCTCTTTCAAATCATATCTGCTCTTTTAGACTCCAAAATGAAGCAGTGATTCTTCTATGAAGTCTGTCCTGATTCTTCCAAGAATTTGTTGACTGCACCTGCCTTTGAGCTAGATTCATATCAAATATGTAACTATTATTTTACTCAAAGACTGCAATGCAGTTGTTATGGTCATGTGGTCTTTTTCTTCCTCTGGACTGAGAGATTTATGGGCAAAGGTGGTGAGTTCTTCATCTCACTCAGATCCTACCTAGCTCCCTCTCAGTTATTCTAGATTCCCCCCTTCCCAAGTTTTTAGTTTTTTGGGTTTTGAAACAGTTTAGGGACGTACTAAGTTGTGAATTCATAGATTGCAAAGTTCAACTAATGTGTATATGTACAGATGCACGTGGCTTGGCTTTAATTAATGTACCTTAATAGAAGGAAATAATGTAAAGGTGTCAGCTTGTACAAGTATATTTTAACAGAAAAATCCTTTTGAACTCCATATTACTCTAAATATTATGTATGTATGCTTTTACACTTCTTTTTCTTCCTTAGTATTTAGTTTGACAGAATTTTAAACAAAGCTTGAATAAAACCTTTTTTGCTGTTTTCCATTACACTTTAGCAAAGATGGAAAGTAGTGTTTCCATTTTATTATGAAGAAGATACATTGGCTTTATATTTAAGATAAATGATAAAATGTGTTGTGTTATGCTAAATGACAAGTCATTTCAAGTTTTCCAAATTTGCTGGCATATTGAGTGTGGCACTTTCACAGCATCCTCTTTCAGGATTTGAAATAGCTCAACTGGAGTTCCATCACCTCCACTAGCTTTGTTTAGAGTGATGCTTCCTAAGGCCCACTTGACTTCACATTCCAGGATATCTGGCTCTAGGTGAGTGATCACAACATCGTGATTATCTGGGTCGTGAAGATCTTTTTTGTACAGTTCTACTGTGTTTTCTTGCCACCTCTTCTTAATATCTTCTGCTTCTGTTAGGTCCATACCATTTCTGTCCTTTATTGAGCCCATCTTCACATGAAATGTTCCCTTGGTATCTCTAATTTTCTTGAAGAGATATCTAGTTGGTGATAAAAATAAACTAGGAGACTAGAAACAGAAATGTGTGTAGAAAAGCTAAGAGAAATGAGTAGCAAAGAACAAGCTATCTTGCTAAATAATATGAGAAGCCAACTATTTTGTACAGAGCTATGATTTAACTAAAATATGAGAAGAATTGTTGGGCTTTCCTGATGGCTCAGTGGTAACGAATCCACCTGCCAATGCAGGAGACGTAGAGCACAGGTTCGATCCCTGAGTTGGGACGATCCACTGGAGAAGGAAGTGGCAACCTACTCCAGTTTTCTGGCCTGGAAAATCCTATGGACAAAGGAGCCTGGTGGGCTACAGTCCTTGGAGTCACAAAGGGTCGGACATGACTGAGCAAGTGAGCACATGATTTAACTAAAATACGAGAAGAATTATGAGTAAAATGTATGTACACTAAATATTTTCATTATTGTACATAATTATTTAATTATGTACATCAACATCAGACATCCCTCTCTGAACATGAACTAAGTCCTATTGAAGAAGAACTGCTTATCTATTTATGAAATAAAAATCTTGAAGCACTCAACTCCCTGTGCTAGTCTCATGCAGCCAAGCTCTGTTAATGTAATATTAGTATACTACTATCTGCTATAACAAACAAATGACAACATTTCAGTATTTCAAAACAATTGTTGTTGTTCAGTCACTAAGTTGCGTCTGACCCTTTGTGACTTCATGGTCTGCTACATACCAGGCCCCTCTGTCTTCCACTGTCTCCCAGAGTTTGCTCAAATTCATGTCCATTGAATCAGTGATGTCATCCAACCATCTCATCCTCTGTCACCCCCTTCTCCTCCTGTCCTCAGTCTTTCCCAGCATCAGGGTCTTTTCCAGTGAGTTGGCTAGTCGCATCAGGTGGCCAAAGTATTGGAGCTTCAGCATCAGTCCTTCCAGTGACTATTCAGGCATTTATTGTAGGTGTTCCCGATAGGTAGATTTCCTCCATGTGGTGATTCAGGACTCTGGTGTCCACTCTCTTACAGCTGTCTCATTTCCTAGAACATTGTGATCCTCTGCTTCTGGCTAGCAAATAAGTGAAAAAGGCATCAGTTCAGTTCAGTTCAGTTGCTCAGTCATGTCTGACTCTTTGCAACCCCATGAATCACAGCACGCCAGGCCTCCCTGTCCATCACCAGCTCCCGGAGTTTACTCAAACTCATGTCCATCGAGTCGGTGATGCCATCCAGCCATCTCATCCTCTGTCGTCCCCTTCTCCTCCTGCCTCTAATCCCTACCACCATCAGGGTCTTTTCCAATGAGTCAACTCTTCCCATGAGGTGGCCAAAGTATTGGAGTTTCAGCTTCAGCATCAGTCCTTCCAATGAACACCCAGGACTGATCTCCTTTAGAATGGACTGGTTGGATCTCCTTGCAGTCCAAGGGATTCTCAAGAGTCTTCTCCAACAACACAGTTCAAAAACATCAATTCTTCAGTGCTCAGCTTTCTTCATAGTCCAACTCTCACATCCATACATGACCACTGGAAAAACCACAGCCTTGACTAGACGGATCTTTGTTGGCAAAGTAATGTCTCTGCTTTTCAGCATGCTGTCTAGGTTGGTCATAACTTTCCTTCCAAGGAGTAAGCGTCTTTTAATTTCAAGGCTGCAGTCACCATCTGCAGTGATTTTGGAGCCCATAAAAATAAAGTCAGCCTCTGTTTCCACTGTTCCTCCATCTATTTTCCATGAAGTGATGGGACCAGATGCCATGATCTTAGTTTTCCGAATGTTGAGATTTAAGCTAACTTTTTCACTTTCCTCTTTCACTTTCAACAAGAGGCTTTTTAGTTCTTCTTCACTTTCTGCCATAAGGGTGGTGTCATCTGCATTGATATTTCTCCTGGCAGTTTTGATTCCAGCTTGTGCTTCTTCCAGCCCAGCGTTTCTCATGATGTACTCTGCATGTAAGTTAAATAAGCAGGGTGACAATATACAGCCTTGACGTACTCCTTTTCTTATTTGGAACCAGTCTGTTGTTCCATGTCCAGTTCTAACTGTTGCTTCCTGACCTACATATAGGTTTCTCAAGAGGCAGGTCAGATGGTCTGGTATTCCCATCTCATTCAGAATTTTCCACAGTTTATTGTGATCCACACAGTCAAAGGCTTTGGCATAGTCAATGAAGCAGAAATAGATGTTTTTCTGGAACTCTCTTTTTTGATGATCCAGCAGATGTTGGCAATTTGATCTCTGGTTCCTCTGCCTTTTCTAAAACCAGCTTGAACATCTGAAAGTTGACGATTCATGTATTGCTAAAGCCTGGCTTGGAGAATTTTGAGCATTACTTTACTAGCATGTGAGATGAGTGCAATTGTGTGGTAGTTCAAGCATTCTTTGGCATTACTTTTCTTTGGGATTGGAATGAAAACTGACCTTTTCCAGTCCTGTGTCCACTGCTGAGTTTTCCAAATTTGCTGGCATATTGAGTGTAGCACTTTCACAGCATCCTCTTTCAGGATTTGAAATAGCTCAACTGGAGTTCCATCACCTCCACTAGCTTTGTTTAGAGTGATGCTTCCTAAGGCCCACTTGACTTCACATTCCAGGATATCTGGCTCTAGGTGAGTGATCACAACATCGTGATTATCTGGGTCGTGAAGATCTTTTTTGTACAGTTCTACTGTGTTTTCTTGCCACCTCTTCTTAATATCTTCTGCTTCTGTTAGGTCCATACCATTTCTGTCCTTTATTGAGCCCATCTTCGCATGAAATGTTCCCTTGGTATCTCTAATTTTCTTGAAGAGATATCTAGTCTTTCCCATTCTGATGTTTTCCTCTATTTCTTTGCATTGATCGCTGAGGAAGGCTTTCTTGTCTCTCCTGGCTATTCTTTGGAACTCTGCATTCAAATGGAAATATCTTTCCTTTTCTCCTTTGCTTTTCGCTTCTCCTTTTCACAGCTATTTGTAAGGCCTCCTCAGACAACCATTTTGCCTTTTTGCGTTTCTTTTCCATGTGGATGGTCTTGATCCCTTTCTTCTGTACAATGTCACGAACCTCCGTCCATAGTTCATCAGGCACTCTGTCTATTAGATCTAGTCCCTTAAATCTATTTCTGACTTCCACTCTATAGTCATAAGGGATTTGATTTAGGTCATACCTGAATGGTCTAGTGGTTTTCCCTACTTTCTTCAATTTAAGTCTGAATTTGGCAATAAGGAGTTCATGATCTGAGCCACAGAAGAAGGCATACATAAATCTTAATCATCATTACCCCAAAAGACTTACCACTTGTCTTCATATTCCTTTAGCTGGAACTTTCATGTGTTCCTACTTAGATGCAAGGGGAGCTAGAAGACATGGCTGGCTAGCTCCTTCCTGGCACCTGTTCTCTACTAGTGAAACCATGAATCCTGGTGGACAGCTAGATGATCTGTCATAGCTCACCTCTCTAGCCAAGGCAACAATTGTTACCCTTTCTCCCACCCATAGAAGGCTTTCAGTTCAACTCAAGGGAAACAGCCCAAAATTTCATCCTGTCCTTACTTCCAGTCCAAAGTCCAGCATCTCAATCAGGTCTAGCTGTGGCTCTTTGGAGCCTGATGACCTATAAACTAGGGTTTATGTTAACTGCCTACTTTTCCCCCTCCCTTCCCCACTCTGCCCAAGCACAAATCCAATATATAGCAGCTTATCAGGAGGCAGGAAAGCTACAATTAAGTTTCTCATTCAAAAAAGGGGACGTGGGAAATACAGAGCAATACTTGTCCAGTGAGAACAGTGAGATGCTGCCATGGCAAACCCTGTGAAGGCTCCATGCCTCGCAGTATTCAGTTCTTGATCATTATGCATTTGAAATTATTGCATTATTATGCATTTGAAAAGAATTTTTTCATCCTTTATTCTCCCTGGCCCTTTGATCTCTGCACATTTAGACACTTCTTCTTTGTCTTGTTGTCATCCATGGCTGAATCTTGTAAAGGAGTATGATTGCTTTCTACTTGGAAACCTGGTAACCATTTCACAGAGTTTCTTCACCATTACCATTTTTAGAAGCAGTAGATTTCATATCTATGGGCCTTCATTTGTTAAACATGTGAGTATTTGCACCTTTAGTACGGTGTTCACATCGTTAGTACAGTGTGCCCAGAAAAACAGAAAATCCCAGGTTATTTCAATGGAGGAGGCTTAACATTGGGAATTAGCTACATGTGTAATAGAGCAGACACCAAGCAAATGATGTTGAATAAACTTAGAGGCTAACAAAATCAGTAAACTGCTATACCCCGAGGGATAGAAAGGCAGTAGAAAGACGTGATATGACCATATATCATCTGAGGTTTTAGCTCCAGTAGGAGGAAACCATCAGCTCCTTGCTTATTCTTTCATCTTTGTGTCCCCACATAGGATAAGCCCTTAAATGTTTAATTGAACAGAGATAAGCAATAAATCTTTCCACTGACTTCAGTTAGAGATAGTCATCAGAAAATTAAAATGTGGCAGAGACGATGGTGCTCAGTACTGAGATGATCCTTAATTTGGGAATCAACTGCAAATAGTTATTTTTGGACCTTTTAGTCACCTGTTATTGGCATTTAAAGAATAAGAAATTGTCAAAAGTTTTAAATATTCTCTTCCTGTATAAGATGTTTGGAGTTTGGAACAATACCAATTTTCATATCAACATAGAAGAATTTAAAAGGAATAAAGTCTGTAGGTGGTTCATGCCAAATTTTTATTTTTTAAAGACGGGATAGGAAGAAATAGAAAAAGCTTTCCAGACTTGCCAGGGAAATAGCAGTTATAACTACAGAGGATGTATAGCTCTGTCTTAGTCTTGGCTTCTTTTTTGGAATCATCTCCTGAGTTAAAAATGACATTCCTTTGTTCTGCTGGTTTGAGCCCGAAACTTTCAACTCGTTTTCCTTTACCATTTGTTTAATAAAGTATCTGTAAAATATCCCATTGGATATTCCAGCAGTCAAAAAGGATTCATTCTAGAATCTGATCATAATTTTTTAAAACATCACAAATGCAATGTAATCTACTCTTTTCTGGGCTTTTATATGCTTAAGTGTAGAAATGCTGGGCTGAACCTGGTTATGGCTTCTAGGATGGGCTAGAGAAAAGTCTCAAGGTAGTAGATACATTTAACAACTTAGAAGTTGAGACTAGTTTGAGAAGCTTTTATGATATGACTGTGTTGTCTCTCTTAGAGAAAGAGCCTTGCCTGAAGATTTCTTCGTGAATATTTTCACTTACATGTGCAAACAAAGATTTTTTTTATTTTCTGCAGAGTACACCAAATTCAGTTGCCGTGTTGTGCTTTAAAAGCATTTTATCATACCTAAGCATGTTTATAGTTCTCCCATTTACTTAGAAACGTCAAGTTTATTTACTTTTTCACCTTAGTTTAAAATAAGGATAGCTGAAAATATAATGTCCTGAGTTCTGCATATTTATTCCATTTAAAAATAATCATTAAGACTTGAATACAGGCTGTGTCTAAATGGTATCATGACTGACTAAAAAGGGGACAATACTTTTTCTTTTATCTACTTGATACCTAGCATCTGAAGAGTATTTCTTGCCCATGTTGACTCTGTGGAACTGTGGGAATGTGAAATAATGACTTGATAGTTTGGCAGTTTTATGAAAAATAATTATTTTGTTAGAATCCTCATAATATCATCTTTATGGTTTTGAAAACATGTGTCAGGCAAAAGTTTCCTGGGTATTGACGGATGTGCAGTCATCCGTCTTTCCCATCTCTAATTGAGTTGATTTCCTTTAATACTGCTTTGCAATGAAAATATTAAAACATGAGGTATACGTTTGCTGCTTCCAATAATTGGTTTTGGTTTTTGAGCATGCTACCTGTAATTTCAAAGAACATTTCTTTCTGAACTTCTTTGCCCTGAGGAGTTTAGAGTGGTCTTGAAATTATAGGTATCTATTAAGTATTTTTCAACTGTCAAGTCAACTGTAGCTGCTGTGCTATTAATTCGTTATGAAGTGACACAGGAAGAAAACTCGTTATGTGATAATATGAAAACACATATTTGTCAAAAAAAAAATAAACGAGTTTGTATTGAAAACCCATTTGCTGTGGTAGGAGTGAAATGGTTTATCAAACACATTCAGGTGCTACACCGACTTTTCAGACAGGAAAATGTATAGAAAAGATTGAATTCTGCTCCTTAGAAATTCTGTATTATACACCTAAATGTGTTCTTTTTTGTCCCTTACAGGTGATATTATACCCAACTTCCAATAGCTCCAAGTCAGCTGAGTTGCACCAAATGATAGTTCCAAAAAATAGCCAGGACTCTGACCTAAAAATCAAGTTGGCAGTACGGATGGATAAACCGCCACATATGAAGCATAGTGGGTGAGTGTGTACTTGAATATGTTTTTCTTCTGAGTTACTGAATTTCATGGTATCACTTTCGTCATTTTCCTCAGAGAAAGTATCAGGCATTCACATGGAGTTCCCCCCCACCAAAATTACATTCATGAAAAGGGTGAAAGTGAAAGTATTAGTTGCTCACTAGTGTCCAGCTCTTTGCCCCCCATGGATTATAACCCACCAGGCTCCTCTGTCCATGAAATTCTCCAGACAAGAATACTAGAATGGGTAGTCACTCCCTTCTCCGGGGGATCTTCCCGATCCAGGGATCGAACCCTGTTGTCCTGCATTGGAGGCAAATTTTTTACCATCTGAACCATCAGGGAAGCCTCAAATTTCATTGTAGGTTAACTTAATTTTTTAAATGTATAGACATTTTTATAGCTAAATATATGAGTATTTAGTTAGTGTAACTGTTTGTGTGCTAACACATTATTGGTACTTGATTACACTGGTATTACACATCATTTACATGGATAAAGAACAATAATGTATGGAGGTAACATTGAAGACATATTTTTCAAAATACAGTAATAGTTAAAACAAGCCTAGCTTTCAGATCACCAGAAATAAACATACATAGACTACTTTAAAGTTAAATGCTGGTTCGGATATAACCCAAGAGACTGTATAAGATTTGCTGGGAAGGGTATGAGTATTCATCCAATATGTGAGTGAGAAACCAGATCAATATGGGAGGAAGCTGATGCTATGGATAACCAGAAGTGCAGGGACTGGACCCTGGGCATTGCCATGGGTCAGTGTCAGCTTGTATCTCTGAGGTTCCTTTTTACCTTGTAGCTGATGAGGATATAGGCCTCAACTCATGAATACAATTCAGTGAGCTTTTTTTTAAACCCAGATTTTTCTCAGATTAATGCCTTATGACTTGCTACAGCCACATTCTAGCCTACGGTGCTAGCCATAATAAACAAATTTAAAAAAAGAAAAAAAAAAGAACGGAATGATTTTCGTTACTGAAGTTTAGCCGCAGGGTACATCATGAGAAGTGCTGGACTGGTTGAAGCACAAGCTGGAACCAAGATTGCCGGGAGAAATATCAATAACCTCAGATATGCAGATGATACCACCCTTGTGGCAGAAAGTGAAGAAGAACTAAAAAGCTTCTTGAAAGAGGAGAGTGAAAAAGTTGGCTTAAATCTCAACATTCAGAAAACTAAGATCATGGCATCCAGTCCCATCACTTCATGGGAAATAGATGGGGAAACAGGGAAAACAGTGAGAGACTTTATTTTCTTGGGCTCCAAAGTCACTGCAGATGGTGACTGCAGCCATGAAATTAAAAGATGCTTGCTCCTTGAAAGAAAACCTGTGACCAACCTAGACAGCATATTAAAAAGCAGAGACATTACTTTGCCAACAAAGGTCCATCTAGTCAAAGCTATGGTTTTTCCAGTAGTCATGTATGGATGTGAGATTTGGGCTATAAAGAAAGCAGAGCACTGAAGAATTGATGACTTTGAACTGTGGTGTTGGAGAAGATTCTTGAGAGTCCCTTGGACTGTGAGGAGATCCAACCAGTCCATCCTAAAGGGAATCAGTCCTGAATATTCATTGGAAGGACTGATGCTGAAGCTGAAACTCCAATACTTTGGCCGCCTGATGCAAAGAACTGATTCATTTGAAAAGACTCTGATGCTGGGAAAGATTGAAGGTGGGAGGAGAAGGGGACAACAGAGGATGAGATGGTTGGATGGCATCATCGACTCAATGGAGATGAGTTTGAGTAAACTCTGGGAGTTGGTGATGGACAGGAAAGCCTGGCATGCTGCAGTTCATGGGGTTGCAAAGAGTCAGACAAGACTGAGCGACTGAACTGAACTGAAAGTTTAGCCACAAACCTAACAGTCTCTGTGTCTTCTTGTACAAAGAGGCAGCTCTGCTAGTTTCTAAATCACTAACATTGTGGCAGAGTTAACTGGTAAGTCAACAAGATAAGGATTCTTCAAATGACCATTAGGGAGAAAAGTTAAACTGAATAGGAGGCAACCCAGAGGTACCTTCTGCAGCTGAGATGAGCCTCTAAGGACCATATGGCTTCCTTGGTTTGAGCAGGCAATAGCGTATGCTTTGCCCAGTCATATTTGGGGAAAAAAGAAATCAGTGGGTAGGCTCTGAGAAAGAAGAATTTGCCTATCCCATAACGTCGTATCTTTAATGCAGTGATACCCAGTGTAACTATGACTCATTATGCAGATAGAGTTCCTGGGTTAAAACCTAGAGCTCTTTCTTCCCCCGTCCATCTACCTGCTCACTGTGATTTACGAAGCAGCTATGGATTGAGCCCTTCCTCTGTGCCAACCAGAGCAAACCTCAGTGAGATACCATCCCAGGCCTGAAGGAACTGACTAGCCAGGGATTCAGGCTTGTAGACAAATAATGATGATTCTGAGTGATAAGCACCGTAAGAGAGGAGTGGGAACTGGTGAAAGTAATACCTGATTCTTGCTGGAGCTGGTCAAAGGAAGTCTCAGAAGACAACTGACTATTGAGATGAAGCTTGAGGCATGAATTCAGCAGGTGGGCCATGAGGAAGAAAGGCAGTCCAGCCACCAGCTATCTGGCATAGGGTGTACATGGGCAGGAGATCTGAAAGGGCTGTTAGCTAACCATGACAATTTTGGTTTAGCTGGAGAGTGCTTAGACTAGAAAGAGTACTACCGTTCTAAAATACTTGCAGAGTAATAGACACTACAGGGAGATATAAAGGAACACATAATGTTCCAAGCCTTATAGTTAATTCCCTACTCTTCTGAATTCAGTCTCTTGATGAATCATGGCACAAGAAATGGGAAACTGGAGACTTCCCTGATGGTCCAGTGGCTAAGACTCTGAGCTCTTAATGCAGGGGGCCCAGGTTCAATCCCTCCTAGATCCCACATGCTGTCACTAAGACCCAGTGCAGCCAAAATAAATTTATATATGTATAAAGAAATGGGAACCTGTGTACTGCTACACCAAGATAGCCCCTGATTTACACATGGGCCGCACCATGGTGAATACCCTTAGAGCCCTCAGATTGTCCCAAGAACCAACACTGAATATGAAGTTGGGCACATGGCAGGTTCTGAAGCCTTCAGCTCCTGTGGAGAGTAAGTTCTGCTCTCTCATCCTTGGCATTTTCTTGCTCTGGAATATTCCAGTCAGGTGAGAAATCCACCTGCCTTTTAAGACTTTATATGTATATTCCCTTTTTACCATTCCTTTGCAATGAAGGAGAATTGGTTCATATCACATCTTTAGAGCCCTCTGGCTAAATTAGGATGCCCAGAATGGCTCTGGAGTTGACTACTGCCCAAGACTATAGATGAAGGAAATGACTAAAGAGAATATACCATAGTCTCTGAATGTAATCTGCAAAACTTAAGAACTGTCGTGACTTACCTTTACTAAGGGCTTTCTTGGTGACGCAGATGGTAAAGAATCTGACCCCAATGTGGGAGACCCAGGTTTGATCCCTGGGTCAGGAAGATCCCTTAGAGAAGGGAATGGCAACCCACTCCAGTATTCTTGCCTGGAAAATTCCATGAACAGAGGAGCCTGGCAGGCTACGGTCCATGGGATTGGAAAAAGTCGGACACGACTGAGCAGCTAACACTTTCACTTCACTCTCACTCTCACACCAGCAAGCATTTCCAGACATTCAGGTAACTGCAGTTTATGGCATGTAAAAAGAAATTCTAGAAACGAAAATATCAGTGATGTTGTTCTGCTAGTTGGTGTGTTATGGAGCATAATTAAGAATATTGTTTTCCTAATAGTTATTAAAAAAAAACTATGTAAGACCATTATTGAACATAATAATAATTATCAACCAGAATTTCATCATTGCTGTAATAGTAATTTATCACACTAGGCAGACCACAGACACCTGTCTAGCTTTTTCAGTGCCTCTGATGTAACAGCTTTAAACAGCTTGACTATCACCCTGTGTTTAAATATATATGGAAAAATATGAATTGACACATAATCGTAGCTATCACAACCATATTCATCTTTCTCTTTGGTGCTTCATAGATGGATTTCACTAAACTTAATTACATTGAAGAAGTGAAAGTCACCCAACCTTTTTCTTTCTAGTGCTCTTTCATATGCCAAAGTGGTATTTTAGGCACATATGGGAGTAGTAGATTAATAGCATTTTGCTTTTGGGCGGGATTACATTTTGTCAATAATTAATCCTATAATGAATGATTAACAGATGAATAATGAATAATTAAAAGAGAGAGTTAAAAAATTTATCTTTACAGTTGTCAAATTAAACAATAAATTGGAGGGTTATGGATTTTTGTGCTTGGAGAGCTTTTCAGAGCTAGACATCTTTGAGCGTTCGTCATAAAATCCTTTTCTCTGTTTTAATGGTATGGGCAACAATTGTCAATTTATCTCTCTTTTATGAACTGTTTTTACATGAATTCTCCTTTATTAATATATGTATATGGCCCTTTATTACCACTATGTAAATATTTTTATTAATGTTATCTTTATTTTATGTGTTCCTGACTACATAAGTTTCTTAGACCCATTTGAACACCTAGTACTTCCCACCGTGTGTAAACCAGCAAAGATAGTAATAGGAATAGTGATGAAAGTGAAAATAGTGTGCCTCCTTAGTGTTTTAAGAAAAAAGTAATGAATATGTTCCTAAGTTAAAGAATTTTAAAGGTTTAGAAGTGATTTAGAGGATAGTGTATAATTTAATGTAAAAGAATACCTAAAATAAATGAAGTAAATGGGGTTTGGACCTCAACTGTTATGTTTTAAAATGATCTTTTTTGAAACAAAAAGAAAAATAAAACCAATCTAAAGCTCGTGTTTCTGGTAATTAATCAGCCCATGTCTATACATTATAGTTTTTTTAACAGGACTGACTGTATGCAAATGAAAATGGATATTTAATTTGAGTAACAAACATCATTATATGACACTTGATAAAATTTGGGTACCTTTATTCTTTGGAGGTATGTCATATAAACTAATTACATAAGCCCTTATATAAATCTGTTAAATGAATTTCAGTCTAGGTTATGAGCGGTTAAATAATTTACATTCCACTATAGAATTTACTTTCCTGCTTTTTTTGGGTGGCCGGAAGACAGAAGTGCTCTTGAACAAATGGATTGTCCTTTAGCATAGCCTAGTGGCTGAGTGATAGTATTAACTTAAATCTGAGAACTGCTATCCTCATTTTTATTAAATCATGTTTTCCTAATTAAAATGTTATTTTTTAGCCATAAGAAAGGCAAAATAAAGTGGAACTAATAAGGCAATGATTATTATGACAAATCGACAACTGAAAAGGAAAAAGAAGAAACTTAAATTGTCACAAATAGGTAGAAGCAGTATGACTAGAATCTACCAAATATCTGCATGATGCTGATTATTTTTTACTATAAAAATAAAAAAAGAAAACTTTGTAAGTATATAACTATAGAATAATTATTTCACAGTTAAAATTAATAAGATAAACTGTCAGCCAAATCACTGCCATATAGATCTCATCATCCTTTGTGTGTAGAGTCATGCTTGACAGTTTGAACATTTATTAAATAAATAGACATTTTGAAATACTTTGAGATTATCACATATAAAACTCCTTAATTTGCATCATAAAGGTATAAAAGGCCCTGTGCCCATCGCTTACTTCAGGGGCAAGACAGCGGGTAAGATTCCAGCAGGACGCACAGGGTAAGCCTGAAGCTGGCTGTGTTGCCGTTTTCCTGTGCTTCCCAGGATAGAGGACCAGCCAGGCATTCAAGGGCCGTGGTGTGGTGCTTACGGAACCTTTCAGTCGTAATGTTCAAGTGTGGCATTTGCTCCTAAAGTGAAATGACTGTACTCTAAGAAAATTGCATTAGTTTTTTATTTAAGGTTTATGATCTTCAAGTAATTTAGGGGACAGTCGAAGACCAAAAGGAGGAAAATCTTATCTTTGTCAAAGTGGCATTTACTTGGAGGGTACCTTATAAAAAAGACAAGTCTGTTTTTTTTTTTTCCCAGGGAAAATTGATTCCTTATTTTAAATTGACCTTTTAGCATGACTTTCTAAATGCTTCTATATGCCCTTGTCTAAAATTTTGACATCTAACCTTCATTCATCTGAATATACACACACACACACATACATATATATATATATATATATATGTCTATTTACATTCTCAGTTCCCAATTTACTACCTCATTCTGGCTTACCCCATTTTCATCGAAGTCTTACTCCTTATAGCCTTGCCAAAACTTCTGACAAAGCGTTTGCTAGATTCTTAATAAATGATTGATCCTTTTTCTAAATATGATTTTTGTAAGAGAAGTCTGTCTGTGGTACATTGATTTAGTCATTGTAGAATGATAAGAGTAAGTCAGACAGCCAACTTTATTTTGCCAACTGCCTTAAAATTCATGTCACTTTATATATACTAATAAAAATCATTGAGCTGTGGTTTTCATTTTAATTAACTAGTGATTAATAAATTATAACATTGGGAACTTTTTCAAACATAGCTTTAATAATTATTAAACTACATGTCTAATTGTTACACGCCTTTGCAAACTTCTCTGATTTCTCCTGTGGCAAATTAGTCTGTAACTTTAAGCTTAAACTGTGCATTTCTATTCAACACAATATTTTTCTGTAGGAGGGTAACATCTTAACATACATTATTTTTTTTCTACTGTTCATGCACCAGATAACTTTTTTTTTTTTTTTTTTTGCTTTTAGACATGCTTGTTTCCCATCTGGGCATCCTAAACAATGGTATTTTAGGTCAAATAACTAAGGGTAGAAGATTAACTCTTTTTTTCATTATTTCAGAAACCACAGATCATATACATTGGTTATCTCAATTAATTTGGGACACTTTTCAAAAAGGTATAGTGAGAACTATTTAGGAATACTATAAAATTTTATAAACAGTGTATATAATTATAATGAAATGGCTTCCTCTTAACTGAAGCCTTGCTATAAAATTTTTGTACAATATACCTGAGACTATGATATGTTTTATTATTTGGATATATCCATAAGTTTGGAAATATTAACACTGAACTAATAAAACAAAAATCTTGAGCTTGCTAAAGGTCTGAGCATTGTGGAAGGTCAAGAAAAATTTGGACATTTAAGGATACTTATTTTTGGTTCTTTTCTCTGATATGTGTAGTTGAACTGTGGCGTAGATGGAGAATGGTACAATAATAGTTATGTAGAATGAAACTAATTTAAGAGCCAAGACACCTGTATTTTGGTCTCAGTTCTGTCACTGACTTTGGGTAAGTCATCGTTTTTGGCCTCGATTTCATCAATTACTGAAGGAGAGTGGGTGAGAAAATGTGAATGGCTCCTTAGACACGTGGAAAATTATAACTCAGTCAGTCATTTCCTCCCCCATGTTTATTACCTCTATAAGAGTATGAATCTCTTTTAGTGTCTTTATTTCATGTATCAGAACTTCTGAAAAAAAGTGTTTTTAACTTTCTTTGACAGTAGATTAGAAGAGCACAAAAGTGAAATTCGCTCAGTCGTGTCCAACTCTTTGCGACCCCATGGACTATACAGGCCATGGAATTCTCCAGGCCAGAATCCTGAGAAGAGCATAGCAGTAGACCAAAAGTCAGAAAATTTTAGTATCAGCTTTGCAGATTTGAGAGCCTTATCCTTTCTACCAGTTAGATTGATCTTTATATTCGTCTTTAACTGCTCCTCCTTCACTCATTGTAGTTAAGCTCCTAGTGTTCCCCACTGATAAATCCATTCCTTCTGCCAACCCCAATGCAGTCTCTCCCCTAACAGCAGCAACAACATAGAAACCTGTTCAGTGACTTTTGTACTGATTTTCTTGTTTTACCTGTTTTCTTTTTTTTTTTTTAATTTTTTTATTAGTTGGAGGCTAATTACTTCACAACATTTCAGTGGGTTTTGTCATACATTGATATGAATCAGCCATGGATTTACACGTATTCCCCATCCCGATCCCCCCTCCCACCTCCCTCTCCACCTGATTCCTCTGGGACTTCCCAGTGCACCAGGCCCGAGCACTTGTCTCATGCATCCCACCTGGGTTAGCGATCTGTTTCACCATAGATAGTATACATGCTGTTCTTTTGAAACATCCCACCCTCACCCACAGAGTTCAAAAGTCTGTTCTGTATTTCTACATCACTCATTATTAGAGAAATGCAAATCAAAACCACAATGAGGTACCATTACACGCCAGTCAGGATGGCTGCTATCCAAAAGTCTACAAGCAATAAATGCTGGAGAGGGTGTGGAGAAAAGGGAACCCTCTTACACTGTTGGTGGGAATGCAAACTAGTACAGCCACTATGGAAAACAGTGTGGAGATTCCTTAAAAAACTGGAAATAGAACTGCCATATGACCCAGCAGTCCCACTTCTGGGCATACACACTGAGGAAACCAGACCTGAAAAAGACACGTGCACCCCAATGTTCATCGCAGCACTGTTTATAATAGCCAGGACATGGAAACAACCTAGATGCCCATCAGCAGATGAATGGATAAGGAAGCTGTGGTACATATACACCATGGAATATTACTCAGCCGTTAAAAAGAATTCATTT
This sequence comes from Dama dama, assembly GCF_033118175.1. Lineage (NCBI taxonomy): Eukaryota > Metazoa > Chordata > Mammalia > Artiodactyla > Cervidae > Dama > Dama dama. Next base: position 82,876,425 of record NC_083698.1, on the reverse strand, counting down.
GAACCAGTCCTAATGAGATGGATGAAGCTGGAGCCCATTATACAGAGTGAAGTAAGCCAGAAAGATAAAGAACATTACAGCATACTAACACATATATATGGAATTTAGAAAGATGCTAACGATAACCCTATATGCAAAATAGAAAAAGAGACACAGAAATACCTGTTTTCTAACACGTGCAGGAATTAGGAATACAATTTAATGTCTCTACTAAAAAACTTCTAGTGCCTCCCCATTGCCTGTGGAATTAGAGTCACACTTTTAGCCTAGCATTCAAATTCTCCAAAAACCTGGCCCCATCTCATCTTTCCAACTTCTTTTCCTCTCTGTACCCAACACCCCGCACCCCAACTTCAACTAAATCAATCAATTCATGTACCCTGAACAGGCTTTTACTAAGGCAATGCTATTTGGTCCACTTTTTCACTTAACAGAACCTACTAGTCTGATTCGGCATTACACATTTTCCCACGCTAGTACAGGCTTCCCAAGAAAGATAGCTTCTTAATCTAACTTGCCCTTGAGCAGAAACTCAGGTAGTCCACATCACTTCATCTCCATACCTCTGGTTTTGAGGGAATTTCTGAATCCTTTACACCAAGAGATTATAAGCCCAGCTCAGCTCCAGCCTTCTGCTTCATCGGGACCCCTCCCACCGAGTTGAAAATGAAAGTTCCTCAGCCATGTCCAACTCTTTGTGACCCCATGGACTATACAGTCCATGAAATTCTCAAGGCCAGAATACTGAAGTGGGTAGCTGTTCCCTTTTCCAGGGGATCTTCCCAACCCAGGGATCAAACCCAGGACTCCCGCATTGCAGGCGGATTCTTTACCAGCTGAGCTGCCAGGGAAGCCCTCCCACCGGGTTATATCACGGAATCTGAAGTGGGAAGTGGGGCAGAAGCCCTTCTACCCTAGCATGTTCCTTAAGTACAAAGTGTGCCTCTAACTGCCTGCCCTCCTCTCCATTTTCCTTTCAACATAGTCTCCAGGCCCCAGGAGGGTAAGCACCCCTCTTCTAAGTCTGCCTAGGACCAGCCTTACAACCTTATGTAAAACTCTCTAAGTTGGCCATGCCTAAGCTTTGTTACATTGAAGGAGGAGATATATTTAGAAAATTTGTTCTTTGTTTATGTGGTGGGTGGACTACAAAAGTGGACCCAACAAATAGGCTCCCTAAATTCACACCCTTTGCACTGTATCTACATTGTCCCCTCCAACTTTGGGCTTGGTCAGGTGACTCACTTTGGCCCTTGAGACAATAGCACACTTGGCATAAGCAGAGGCTTAAAAAAGCATTTGTGCATTTTGGTTTGAATTTATTAATTTTTTTTTTTCATTTATTTGGCTGCACCAGATCTTAGTTGCAGCATGTGGGATCTAGTTCCCTGATGAGGGATCGAACCTGTGCCCCCTGCATTGGGAGCTCAGAGTCTTAACCACTGGGCCAGCAGGGAAGTCCGCATTTGTGCATTTTTACTTTCTCTCTTCCTCTCTGTCTTCATCATGAGGACACGTGTGAGCTAGACCACTAGAGGAACAGAACTGAATCAACCCAAGTTGTTCTAAGGTCTCAGATATATGAGTGAACCCAGACCAACTAGCCAGCTTGTAAAAACACATGGGTGGGTCATGCTGAGCCCAGATCAGATCAGTAGAATTGCTCAGCTAACTATATGTTCATGAGAAATAATAAATGATTTTTGTTTTAAGTTGCTAAGTTCGAGTGTGGTATATTGCACAGCAAAGGCTAACTGATACTATGCACTGTTGTCTTGCTATAAAATCGTATTCACTTTTTTCCCTGTCTTCTGTTATACATTAGATACACAAACTTGGATTAGTCTTAATTCTTGGCCTGTCCCATATACGACATTAATTATTATATGTAGCATGCAAGTTCAGTTGTGTCTGACTCTTTGCAGCCCCATGGACTGTAGCCCGCCAGACTCCTCTATCCATGGGATTTCCCAGGCAAGAGTACTAGAGTGGGTTGCCATTTCATCCTTCAGGAGATCTTCCCGACCCAGGGACCAAACCCCCGTCTCCTGTGTCTCCTGAATTAGCTGTTGGATTCTTTACCCCTGTGCCACCTGAGAAGCCCTTATATTTAATTATATGTATGCTGTTTCCTGAATATGCTGATCTATAAACATAATTTATCCATTTTATCAAAATAGACCTTTGAGTGATTTCCAGATTTGTCCTATTTCAGACAGTGCTTATTATATCTCCTCTTGCATGTAGGTAGTTTCTCTTGAGTGTGTACCTAAGAGTGAAATTGCTGAATTGATGAGAATATACAGGTTATCTTTACAAGACAATACTACAAGTTTTACCAATAGTTGTACCAGCATATATCTTCTCCAGCTGTATGTGAGGTCCTTTTCTTTTTCCTGGCTTTTATTATTTATACTTACATTTTTATTTGTCTTAAATCTATAGCTTTTTTTGTTGTCTCTGGAGGCAGGGATCCTGGCTCTTCATTACTTTGCCCACGGGATTTAAGTGCTGATAACTGGTTGATTTTATATACTTTCAAGTGAAGATAGAATACAAAATTCCTTCATACTCCTCATCTTTTCACTTCAGTCTCCCAAATTTGTGTCCCAGGTACACTGAACATTCTCTGTTACAGAATTACAGTCATCCACAGTTTTGTTTGTCCCTCCAGCTGAAATTAACTCCTTGTAGAATGGAGTTTATTATTTACCATTGTTTGACCAGCCAGTGAATACATGCTTGATTTCATCAAATCAGTCATTCAGTACAGATTTATTAATTACCATGTGCCAAACACTTTGAATGAAAGAATGAATGAAAGGGTTAAATTTGCTATGAAATTATTGATGCTTAAAAAGAGGTATTAACCAGCACCGAAAGATACATTAGATATAGTAGAAGTAATTACTTCTCCCACTGAAATAGAGTAGCTATTAACCTAATTGCATAGGCTAGAAAATAAAACTGTAAAATGGAAAACTACTTAAGCTGATAAAATATAGTCATACATACAGAATGTAATGGACTACCAGGTGTCAATTGCTTCTTCCATGACTTTACAACCTAATTAAAAGTATATCATAAATAAGTGGTTCACAGAATCCCTTTAACTGGTGGTTTGCAACTGTTTCCAAAACCCTTATATCATAATTCAAAACAGTTTTAAAAATAAGCTCTTTTATTACTCTTTTTTGAAAGTATTGCCCAAATTGGGCGAGTATAGTTTTCATTGGTCAGTCCTGTCAGTGAAAGAATTGATTACTTGAGAACAATGTGTTGACTGAACAATATTGTCCGTGTAGGTAGTAATTGTGAGGACTGTGTGTTTATGACTATTTAGTAAACTAAACAAACATGGCATATTTAAGAAGGATGAGAATGACTCAACCCCTCTTGTAAAATGTGAAAATCTATAGCAGGAAAGTTGATCAAACCTGAGTGATCAGATTTCTAGACTGATGTAGCCTGTGATGACCAAGGCAAAAGAATAAGGATTGGAAATGAGTAAAACTGCTATTTTAAAAAATTGGAAAGTCATGTTACAATTGCAAATATCAGGGCAGAACACATGGATAACTTATCAGGCCCTAACTTGCCTCTTTTTGCATTGGACACAAATATACCTTTTTTATTCAAAGGAAAACATGCTTGCTTGTGTTTAGTCTTTTGCCTTGCCCTTAAGCAAGACACAGTTATGGACATTTGACAGGACCTGCTTACACTTAGCAACACTTGTACTTAGTTATAGACAACCGTATGTTGTTCACTCAGAGGTGTAACCATTAGATTTACTAAGCATATCTGAGAGAGTGACAGTGTTAGGTGTGCTTATAGTGAAATGTATGAATAATTGATGAAACATTTTAAGGCAGAATGAAAACTTCTAAAGGACAATGTAATCCCATAGCAGTACTGCTTCGTTGGAGTGGCTGGAGTGTGCAGCCTGGCTCTAGCCCCATCACAGTATGCTCTTGGTGTAAATTTCTTCCTCCTTGTGCCTCAGTTCTTCACTTGTAAAGTGGAATAGCAATCACCTATTTCACAGGGTTGCTGCAAGGGTTAAATGAGTTAATATCAGTAAAGTGCCAGGCACACAATTGACGTTCAATACATTTTAGCTGTTATCATAAACAGTTAATTCACACTAATTTGCAATTAAATGCCATGGTTTTTTCTTACTGAATGAAAGGTTCTTTAAATTTTATAGTGCTTTACTGTTTTCAAAAGTTTCACATGCATGTGAATACCATGTTTTAATTTTGTGAACTAGTATTACATAATATAAAATTTTAATTTTATGTAACTATTTTCCTATTTCTGTAATAGTACATATTTAATATAAAAATTGGAATTAGAAGAGAATCAAGGACATGAAAGTTACCTCATAAAACCACTTTTTAAAAAATCTTAGGTATAAACACAACATTATAAATCAAACTATACTTCAATAACTTTTTTTAAAACAGTAAAAGAGCTGGGTAGAGAAAAAATCTTAGGTATTTAAAAGTTAAAAATAAAAATGTTTATTCTCTGACCCCACCAGCCATATCAACAATGTTGTGCATGTATCTTTGTTATATTAATATATCCAATTTACCGTCATTTTAGATGTCTCGTATTCCACCACTAATATTTTCTGCCAGCATCAATCACTCTGTGTATTTAGCGTTCTGACTGTTAGAGTCATATCATGAATAAATGGGTTAAAAATTATTCGTTAATTAAAAGTATCCCTATACTTGCATTCCAACAAAATCAATTGGTTATAAGTTATGTAAAATGAAAAATTGAACTTTGTAAGATAGAGCACAAATTGCATTAATGATTGATGGGTAATGAGTGAAATGAAAAATTATTAGGCAAGGAGGAGAAAATGTTTACCCTACTACTGAATATTCAATGAATGTATTATAGCTGAGATCTTGCCTTTAATGTTTCTTATGGTAATTGTCAGAAAGAAGTATGAAGAATCATGGGACCTTAATAATATGCCTTGCCATTTTAATTGCCAAGAGAAGCAAGAGAATCTTAATTGCCAGGGGACACATTACTAATTAAAGTGTCATTCTACATTCATTCTGAAATAATTAGTTTGAGTATTTATAAGAGCTGAGATATAAATTTAGTTCCAAATTCAAGAGCATACCCACAGCAGACTTTGTTAGAGTGATCTGTGGTTAGGGAAGGTTAACAATCATAAAATTTGAAATGTTTCTTTAATTTGGCACAAGTTTGTTTTTTATTGGATTGATTATTGAACTTTAACACAGTTTATAATATTTTTAAGCTTAGCATGTTTTATAAATTGCTATAATGCTAAGTTGAGCTCCTAAATTGCTTTCAGGTTTCTTGATGTTTTTTTGTTTGTTTGTTTCGGCATTTATCGCCTTTTGGGGAAAATCTTCAGTAAATAGTGATGTCAGTATTATATGAATTACATGATCTGTTAACACTTCATTCACTTCAGTTCAGTTGCTCAGTCGTGTCTGACTCTTTGCGACCCCATGGACTGCAGCACGCGAGGCCTTCCTGTTCCATCACCAACTCCAGGAGTTTACTCAAACTCATTTCTGTTGAGTTGGTGATGCCATCCAGCCATCTCATCCTCTGTCGTCCCCTTCTCCTCCTGCCTTCAATCTTTCCCAGCATCAGGGTCTTTTCCAATGAGTCAGTTCTTTGCATCAGGTGGCCAAAGTATCAACTTGTAAATGTCATATTCAGTGGACTCTTAAAAATCTAGATTACATCTAAAAATTTTCTGGTTAAAATAAATTCACCTAAAAGGACATGTACTTGAGAAGAGTTTAAACGATTATTTATGTCTCTAGAATTTGAGGTGCAGAAATTTGCATACTCATATCCTCATTTCATTGTACACCATGAGCAGCTGTTTTAGTTTTTGGCCCTGGTGTCTTCTGTGCCTACCTGCATAGGTGTCCATTCTATATTAGTGTACCTTTGAATGTTGGGTAATTTTATAAAATACATTTTGTGTATGTATGTGTTTTAAATTTATATATTTTGTGCTAAAGATATTCAACTTCTTATGTTTTCATTAAACACTAAGTATTTTAAGAGCTAGTACACATGATTAAGTTTATATTCTCCTAGCTCACTGCTTCTTGATATTGTGTACATTCCATAGTATTTATTACATTTTACTTATGCAGTTCTCTTATGATGACCAACCAAAACTGTCTCCAGTCCATCACCATACACAGTGCCCCACTGATTGTCCTTGTTCATGTCCGCTAGTAGGCCTGTGTCAGAATTTCTCTACCATATGTAATGAAGAATCAGACATACACATTCTTAATTTCGTTAAGTATTCCAGGATTGCTTTCTAGAGTATTTGTCTCTGTCTAGATTATTTGTCTATGCTTATCCCGTAAACTTACCTTTCAGATTTTTGTTTTTTCTGATTAGCGGGCAGGGGTGTTTCATTTGATTAATAAGTCTGAGTATCTTTTCCCACATGTTTTTGTTAGTTAGGTTCCTGCTTTGTGATTCATATGTTCATCTCCTTTGCCAAGTTGAATTTCTAACTTGCTTTCAGATTTCTGGAGTATTCATGTGTTTTCTTTATTTTTGTTTCAGCATTTATCACAATTTGGGGACCACGTGTGACTTTTGAGCACTTAAAAAATGCAACCATATAATTTTTATCAATTTAAGTAGCCACATTTATCTTCTGTAGATAACTTGAAGATAATCTTCTGGTGGTTTTGCTATTCCAGATATCATCTCCATCTCTTACCTGCTGAATAACCTGGTTGAACAGAAAGGCCTGGTATTTAAATCCATCCATTTTCTTCTTATATTTGTGCTTTGTGTGTTCATGTGTGTTAGTCACTCAGTCATGTCCAACTCTTTGCAACACCATGGACTGTAGCCCACCAGGCTCCTCTGTCCATGGAATTCTCCAGGCAAGAATACTGGAGTAGATTGCCATTTCCTTCTCCAGGGGATCTTCCAGGGATCAAACCTGGGTCTGTGGCATGGCATGTAGATTCTTTACTATCTGAGCCACCAGGGAAGTCCATATCTGTGCTTCGGAGTCATTTAAAAGGTATCCTTTACCCCTAAATCATAGAAATAATCTCCTTTATTTTCTTCTTTTAGACTTACAGATTTATACCTTTAGGTCTTTAACCCACCTAGAGCTCCCGTTTAGATAGGTTGTAATAAGGAAAGCCTCCAACTTTGTTTTTTCAACAAGTAAGTTTTTTCACAGTATTGTGTGAAAAGCAGCCCATCATTTTACCTTCGCTTTTGTGGTATAGAGGTAGAGTACTCATCAGTTCTTTTTCTAACAGTTTATTGTGTCTTTTTTTTTTTTTTTTTCCTGTAGGTGATTGTGTCGTCTGCAAATAATGGTAGTTTTTTTTTGCTATCTTTGCTCTCTTCTTTTCTGTCTTATACAATGGGCCTAGGCCTTGAATGCTGTTATTTAGGAATGACAGGCTTGCCTTTTCTCAGTTTGAGAAGAACTAAATCTGTATTAGCATTCTCCAGAGAAAAAGAACCAGTAGGAGATTTGTCATAAGAAGTTGGCTCATGTGATTATGGAAACTAGAAATTCCAAAGTCTGCAGAATCAACATCCCAAAGACTAGAAGCCGCTGTACAACCAGAAAGAGCCAGTGTCCCTGTCTGAAAGTGTTCCAGTCTGAAGGCTGTCAGACGGGAGAATTCTCTCTCGCTCAGGAGGGTTAGCATTTTCTTCTAACCAGGTCTTCAACTAATTGGATGAAGCCTACCCACATTAAGGAAGGCAGTCTAGTCAGCCTGCTGATTTAAATGTTACTCTTATCCAAAAATATCCTCACAGAAACACCTAAAATAATGTTTGACCAAATATCTAGGCACTCCATGGCCCAGAGTGTGAAACATGAAACAAAACATGAAATGATTAAGTCAAACAGAAGTGTGAAATGATTAAGCATAAGGTCATGAAGAGTGAAATAGTCAGGATTAGTGGAATCAAGGTAGCATGCCCTACAGAAAGAAATGCAGAATCTTTTTTTTTGTGATGCTGAGCTCTCAGAATGTATCTGCAGGCCTGATTCAGCTCATCAGGCCACGATTGTTGGGTCTCTTGGCTACAGAAATGATCCCTTCACCGTTCCTAACTGTTGAGGCTTTGCTGGTTGCTGCATACTCAGAAACAGCATTTGTTTACTTTCTTAATGAGTTAGGGACCTTACACAGTCACATATTTTGAAACTGATTTTAAGAGAATGAAGGGAATTAAAAATTAATGCACTTTTCTTTTTTTAAACCTCCTCCACATATTCTTTTAAAATGATGACATCTCCATTGAAGTACACTGCCATTATTCTGCCATCTAATCAAATATCTTTTTCTTTGTCTCCTCTGATTATCTGACATTAAAGTTTTAGAGGTATATGGCCTTGCTAGTTCTTGAATAACCAATTTGCAAATTCTCAATATTAGGAGTCTTGATTTAGGACATAATTCAGCATCAGCCTGGTATTTATTCATCCTCTCAGGATTGTGTCAGTCTATGAGCTTGGCATGGTGAATATCTTAATAAGTAAATTCTAAGCCTGTGTCTTTGTTGTAAATTATATTAAAAAAGCAAATCGTTTAGCCAAGTGAATCTATTTGGCCCCTCTGTGTGGTTACTTTGTTAAAACAGGTTTAGATAGCATGTTGAGAAGGCTTTGTTGAAATAGGCTTTACATATTAAAAGCTTTGAATACTCTTAGTTCAAGGAATTTACCTTAGTACAAAAGCAAATTGTTTTGATTGTTTAAAATGTAATATGAGGAAACAAAATTGCTCATGTTAAAGTGCTCTAGAGTTTAGATAAAAATCAAAACAATCCTTTTTAAAGAATTCAGGTACGATGAATAGAATTTAGATCACCAAATATTCACACTCCTAAATCAGCGGCAAATTAGATAACACACAGGGCTGGAGATGTGAATATTATATAATGAAGATAATAAAGGAGTTGAATGTGATGTGCCTTGGGTGCATGTTAGTAGCTAATTCCAGTATGAATGGTCGGCAATCATTTGCTGGTTGAGGTGCATGTGTTCAGCTAAATGGAAGTCTTGGGCGTTCTCTCATACACCACATTATTTGTAATTGAACACCTGATTTCTATCATGCAACAAATTAACATCTGCACTGGATCAGTCTTTTATGCATATGGATACACTGATTAGAATTTTGCAGATAGTCAGATACTTGAAACCAAAATGACAACGTTGTGAAACACTTCCAGCCATAATTTTTGATTACATGTTGAGAATCGTTTAATTACCTGACTCCATTTAATTAGCCCTTCTACTTAGGTCAACTGCTTTTTTTATTAACATGACATGTTAGCAGTTTGTTAATTGGCATGAAATAACATGGGGCTTTAGGGGTATTTCATATGAGAAATACATGTACTTAAGGAAGCCAGGGGAAATGCGAAGAGGTAAATGTGTGCGTTAGCCCCCTTAGAGCATGTACCCATCATGCCACCAAACCTGTATTCATCCTTCTTTGGGTTTCTGTCCTTCTGTTAGGCAGAATGAATTTACATGAGCAGTTTATAAAAATATGAGACTGTGGATATACATTTGAAATAGAAGGTGCTTTTCTGAAATCAAGAGAATGATGAAAAGTGAAGAGACAGAGTTACACGTCTATATAAATAAATGCTAATAAGTGAGAGGAAGATAGGCAGAAAGATACATGCATGTAAGAAAATTATTAAGATGTAACATCAATCCTTTAAGCCAGCACACCCCAGCCTTTTTGGCACCAGGGGCCAGTTTTCATGGAAGACTGTTTTTCTTCAGACCAGGGTCAGGGGAGTGGTTTCACGATGATACAAGCACATTCCATTTATTGTGGATTTTATTATTATTGTATCAGCTCCACCTCAGATTATCAGCCATTAGATCCCAGAGGTTGGGGACCCCTGCTTTAAGCCACAAGTAATTTTAACCTATCAGCAGTATCCTTTTCATGGCATTGACTAAGGCCTCTTTATTTATTGGTTTCATATGTACCCACTGAAGTAAAAAAATACAATGCTGTTGATCTTTAAATTAATTATAGTGCTACAAATTTCTATGGAGTGTCTGTAAAGATACTATCAATTACACGTAGGAAGAAAGCTGCATTTTCTTCCAAAGAATTTCTCCAGGATGTGCTATGCATAGTTGTGTTGGATAGGCAGGTGGTTAGCCAGAGCCCCTTTAACCACCTAGCGTTATATTCAATCATTTAAATACATGTATTTTCTTTTTAAACCTTAAGTGAATGCTTATTGCCTTCCGTCACAAGTTGGAGGAGCTATATGATAATGAGAATGGAGAGCAGAGAATAATGCTGGTACTTCTGTTATTTCTCTACATCCTACTTGATTCTAAATAGGTTTTTGTGGTTATTTCCTGCCAGCATAGAATTTAAGAACTAAGAGATTTGGGGATTACTTGACCAGTATTAGCGTTTTATAAATGAAACACTGAAAATGTGAGTGGTAAGCCTTTTTAAAGTGCATGTGGGTATGCATTCCATTAGCCTGTACTGAGTGTATCCTAGGAGAAACACTAGGTTGGGCCTTCTGGAAAATAAAAAGATAAAGTTAGGTAATACCCTTCCTGGTGGCTTGGACAGTAAAGAATCTGCCTGCAACGCAGGAGACCTGGGTTTGTTCCATGGGTTGGGAAGATGCCCTGGAGGAGGGCATGGCAACCCACTGCAGTATTCTTGCCTGGAGAATCCCCAAGGACCGAGGAGCCTGGTGGGCTACAGTCCATGGGGTCTCAAAGAATCGGGCAGGACTGTGCAACTAAGCGCATAGAGCCCCACTCCCTCCCAGGGAAGAATTGTTGTTTTCCTTTCCTGTGAGTAACATTTTTATCCACTTGGGGGCACTGTGATCCAATTTAAGAGGAAAAGGGGAAAATGTGATTTTGTTAGGTTTATTTCAGTTAGAAAATGTGTTCCTAGTGCTACTATAAGGAAACCGTAACCATTATATACTTTTATGTAAAGTACCTTTTTAAATATACAGCTGGAGGTGGCTGCAGTTTTTGTTCAAGTTTCAGAATAGGTGTGGATTACCCGGTGGTTAATGTGTGTTGTTTGTATGAGAACCATCAGCCTCACCTGAGAACTTGTAGAAACAGGTTTTCAGGCCAACTGCACTAGGTCAGAAACGTGGAGTGTGGGACCCAGCCGTGTGTGTTTTCACAAGCTCTCTATGCTGATTTTGTTGCTTGCTAATAACATTCAAGAAGCACTGAATTAGAGTAAGTGGTTTTTTTATATACTTTAAAATTGTGTTAAAAATTATTATGTTGAAAATTAACTTATCAGATAAGTTTGAAATGTTGTGAAAATGTGTTTCTTAGGAAAGGTTTCTCTCCTATAACAATAAATAATTCTAAAGAATTAAATTTATTTTTCATTCATGATTATACAGCTGGATCCATATGAATCAGAACAGTTAGTAGATTAGCCACTTTCGTCCACCCAGAAAAGGAACCCAATTTTAATCAATCGTTTTATAATATATATTATGTAGAGAAATAGGGCAATTAATGGAATTTCTCAAATTTAACTTCTAGGTCAGTTAACATGACCTAGATTTTAACATAATACTGCTAATAGTATTTCTTTACATCTTTATAGCATCTTTGTCTTTATTATAAAAGCTATTATATCTCTTGGGTTTGTTTGGGTCATTTGATCCTCAAGTAACCCTTTCAGGCAATCAAGAAGCCAGTCATTAGCTCTGTTTATAGTTAGGAAGAACTGAGGCTCGAGACCAGTTTCAGAATTCTTATCTAAGTGTTACGTTAGTGTAGGGACACTATGCTAATTCTGTTTGTAAAAAGCTGATTTTGTTCCTCTGTCTCGGAGAGTTAGTGGAAGCTGCCTGGAGAGAACAGCTCTGCCCTTTAAAGAAAAACTCCAAACCTCCAGTGGTTTAGGAAGGAAGGAGAACCTTCTGGAGATAGGTGACTGGACTGTGAGGTCAGAACCAAGTTTTCCCCTCTTGGGGGGATTCCCTTCCATCCTCCCTCCGTGCTGCACTGGACCTCAGACGTGACCTCCTGCATCTCATTCTCTTTCTCTTCTGTAATAGGCTCTTCTTCCTACTTTCTCTTTGGTCAGCTAGAGTAGGGCAGAACTTCTGCCCTACTTGATGCTAAGGGAGAACAAATAAGAAGGAAATCACAGAAAATACAAGAAGGTACCCAGAAAGCTTGCTTTGATTCTGTGGATTCTGACCTGTTTATCTGCTGTCCTGGGACACCAGGGGGTCTCTCCAGAAAGCTGGCTTGAGTTAGATGGCGTCTCATCATGGTCTCCTGCTCATCTGCCCTTAGTCTTTTCTCCATATCAAAGTAATACATGTAAAATACAAAGCCTGCCGTTCATACCCAGTCCAGCAACTTGGACAGAATGTACTTCACCCCGTGTACAAGGACTGGCCTTGAGATTACTCTTCGGGGCTCAAGACCACCTTCTCCATGAGAGGTTAAACCTTAAATGAAGAGAAGCATTTCATGTATATGGACGCTGGGGCCTGTTCTCTCACAATTCACTACAACTGTGAAGTGAATCTTGTAACAAAGTTAAAGTATATTCAGTGAGTGTTGCTAATTGAAACTTAAAGGTGGTGCTTAATATATAGTTTCTATAGTATTGAAAGAATCAGAAATTGGTTATAAACTGTGTGTTTCCTGTAGTTCGTAGCAATAACTCTACCTACCTAATAGGATCATTAATGAGTATTAATCAAAGTGATATATGTAAAATGCAAAGCATGGTGACTGGAATTCAGTAAATCCCCTAAAATAAAATATAACCTGTTATAAACAAAACAATCATGAAATGCAATGGGAGTTGTTACTTGATTCGAAGGATCTCAGTGGAGGATGTGTGCAATGACAGAATATGTTCTGAGGTACTATTATAATCTGTTATTTTACTTGCTTTTTCCTGGTTTTTGGTTTTGATTTTTTTTTTCTTAATTTCAGGTTGATTGAAAAGGTTAACCTGAATGCTAGCAAAATTAACTTATTTAAGCCTTTTAAAATTTCGGACTTTATTAAATCGCCTTAATGTTACTAGAATTCTGTATTTCTCTTTAGAGTTTCATAAATACATTTAAATTTTATTTGATGATCAAGGATCATGTATTTACCTGTGGTCATCTACCTGAGACTCTCTGAGTTATAGGAACCCCCATGGTAGTTCATGTTCACTTTTCATTGTATTTTCTACCTTTTATTAATGTTTATATCTTCTGTCCTAAACAGACATATCTTCTGTCCTAAAATGCACAAAAATATTAAATCTGTTATTCCTAAGGAATACCAACTCCAGCATATGTCTTCAGTCTCTGCAGTGAGGGGCTATTTTTTGTCTATTTCCTCTAATTACAGAGAGAGAGGGAGAGAGAAGGGCTTCTCATAAATCAAAAATTATTTGGATTCTAATCAATTACAGTTACAGAGTAATTTATGTTAACTTTTTAATAATCTATGCATCCCACTAAAAAGCAGATATATATGTGCCTGCAACTGAATCATATCCCACATCCAGAGATGTAATTATGATACAGACCTTCAAACAAGATTCTCATTTCTTTCACTAGGAAAAAAAAATAGCCTGCCTTCTTAATTGAAAATGAACAGATCTTAAGTTTTTCTGCTTTAGATGGTGCCATCATACAGAGAATGGGGGAAAAAGCTGTTTAGAAATCATGATCTTCTGTGTAGTGATTTTTTTTTACACTCCATTTTATTATGATTGTGGTTATGTATTAATACCCAGAGATACCTTTAGAATGGTTTCGATTCTTTATAATAATCTTGATATTCTACAAATTGATTTGTCAATTGTAGTCTTTATTCTGTAGCTGTATGGCTAAGTGGGAGAGAACCTCTGCTTATATTCATTTAAAATTAGATGTTTGTATACTTTTTAAATAAATAGTAAAAGGGTTATATAATCTCCTTTCTCCATCTGTGTTTCTCCCACATCTACTTTTGCCTATGGATGAATAGCTGTCAAAATAAGATGGGACTATTGAATTACTTGAACTAATGTGTATTTGTGTTATTCTACGGGGAAAAGTACTGATTTCCTGTACTGACACGTGCAAGAAAGAAAAGGACCAGATTTTGTTCCAGTGTTGCATTTTAGAGGGAAGTACTTCACGAAGTACCTTTGGAAATGGTGTTCAAGTTGTCATTTGACAAAAATAGTAATATATTTCTCCAGTAGATGGCGCAAGCATCCCCCCAGAAAAGAACTATTTTTATCTGTTGAATAGAATACTTGATAATAAAGGTAGCATTATTTAAGTAATACTAAGTAATCTTCAAGACATTTTTTTAATTGTAAGAAAATTTTAGAAAGTGAAGTAGTAGTTCATTTTGGACATATCAAACTTGTCAAGACATTTTATCAAATTAACATAGAAAAACTTTAATGTTTAGCACTATATGAATAATCAAAGATGTCACTAAGGTCAGTTTGAACCAAAAATATCTGAGACTTTCAATTCTGAATATGTTTTGTAAATGTCAAAGGTGTTTTTTGTTTTCTTTTTTTCTCCTATTGACTGTCTCGATTTCATTTCTCTTTGTATCCTGCATTCACAGGCAAAAACATTGCCTAAGAATAAGCAAGTAAAGAAACAAATGGAATTATTAGTCTTTAAGTTAAGGGAGAAGGAGAAACATTTTACAAGAGTATCCCAATGAATCCCAACCTGATTGTACATGGCCTTCTTATTACTGTTGCCTTTCTTTTGTTATTCATGCTGCTCCAAATAGATGCAAGTGAGAAACTGAACATCAAAATGTACTTTTTCATAGTAGTCCAGAGTTTTTTAGCAGGTGGATAAGTGGCAATTTCTTAATAACCTAAGGAATTAAGTAGTTGGGAAACATAATACATGTACTCTACAGAAATATTGCTTTTATCTCACAAATAAGAACTAGGTGTTTTGTCGTAACTTGTGTGATATCATAGTTATCCTTCATTGTAGGAAAATATATTTGTAAATTTTTGTGCCACTCTTTAAGTTTTTTTCTTAAAGTGGGAAAAACTGAAAAATCCATAGCCACTTTCCCAAAGCTTTCCAAAGAGTCCTTTAAAAAGTTAAATTGAAATATTTTCCAGTCTACACTACTACTTCTATAATAATGATGATGTCTTGATTTCCATTGTGCTTTGTAATTTCAAAAGTCCCTTTGCATACATCATTTAACTAGATATTGGTAATGATACCACCTGTTTTAATCAGGGCAAACATTGCATTTCTGTTTTACAGTGAAAAAATAGTGAAGAGTACACCAGACACATAATAGTTAAAAGTTAAAGAGACTCATTTTTCCCTCTCACGCTGTCTTGCTCTGGTGTTCTTCTGTATCTCATTATTTTAACTCTTTCATCTCTAGTTTATAAAAGCTCTTATTCCGTGCCCCTATTATTTCCTTCCATGCAGAGGAATATCCATGACAGTAATACTCCTGGCTTCTCTCTACCCCCTTTTTTTTTTTTGATACATCTAATTAATTAGTTTGAGAGCAGAGCCTGGGCATACATAGTTCAGCTCTTTCCATTGGGAACTGTCGGGGGCAGGATCTCCACGTGGACAGATTTGGCCTGACCAGCACTGCCTGTGACAGCGTGGGGAAAGTATGTCTGATATAATACCGAACCTCATAAGGGAGCCCACCTTTACAGAAATGAGCCAGATTCTTCAGTGTTTGTCAGTGAGAAGGTCCTCTTTTAGCCTCCTCTTAACAGCTCTTTTGTCTTTAGCCAGTTTGTTCAAAACTCAGGCGACTAAATTACTGAGCCTTCTCAAAGACCCCACCCATGTTTATATATCAGAAACTTAAAATCTGTGTATATTAGTGGTAGTTAGAAATCTGGTGATATTTTGAGATCTTTGGGCAGAATGTATTTATTGAGTTTTAACTAAAAGGTTCCTGTGATACTGTGACCTAGAAGCCCTAGGAGTCCTGTTGAGGAATGATGGGCTTTTTGGACGAGCTGGGACTCCTGCACCTTTGTGCCTGCCTCTCCAAGAGTCACTCCGCTTTCCTTTATGTTCTGAGCTCCTATGTTAAGTTAAATATCAGGGTGAAATCCTGCTGCTAAAATGCTGAATACTCTTGATTAAATAAATATAAAACCACCCACTTTCTGGAAGATCCAAAGTCTTCCTAAGACTTTTTCTTTTACCTCAGTATATACTACATAAATTTTTGCTGGAAATTTACTTTCTTTATTAGGTTCTTATCATCATTCCTAATGGCAAGACTATAAGTAGCTGTTTAGTCATTTCAAAACCGTTAATGAAATATCTGCGGTATACAGTCATGGTGCTGTGACGGGGTGGTGAGTGGTAACGGATGTGGTCCTTACCCTCACGGAGCTTACTGTGTTGCGCTGGAAATAGACTTTCGTCCACGGTGCCGTGTGCCATGGCAGAGCCGTGGAAGGAATGTCTACATCTCACCTAATCCATGTAAGAAGGCATCTGACCTCATTAGGGACGTCAGGGAGAGCTTCTCTGAGAAAGTGATAGTTGAACTCTGAGGAATGAGAAGAGATTGGAAACCTGAGAGGCAGGAATGAAATGAATTTAAATTGCTGGAAACGGATGAGATTGTAAGATGTGTGGGACTGATGGGGTAAGAGAGCCAACGTACAGACAAGCAGAGGAGCAGTGATAAGGCAGAGTACTGGCACAAAGGAGTGAGTGGTGTCTCCAGAAAAGCCAAGAAAAGTATGAGAGGATCTCAGCCCAGGAATGTTCCAGACGTGAGCGATCATAGGAATGTTCCAGACGTGAGCGATCATGGAAATGTCTGCACCCAGCTAATCAGTCCAGAATTCAAGAGCAGGGTATCAGAGAAAGATGAGCTAGAACAAGAGCAGAGCTGGATCCTCAGCCTAGAGTATTGGGTGACATCAACACGACCATGTAAGCTCCAGGGAACAGGGCAGGGACAGTGATGCTGAGGCCAGAGTACAAGGTTGAGCTGTCAGGACAGCGAAGGGGTCTCAGTGCTCAGTCCAAGTCTTGACCCAGAGCTCACAGTCCTCCTTGATGGCAGGTGAGACTGGTCACAAAAGACAGAAGGGACGCCCAAAGTGACACAGTTTAGGTAGAACAAGACTGTTGGGGCATGTGAGTGTCAGGAGGCATTCAAATACCCTTGCAAATAACTGATGTGAAGATAAGTTACTTTAAAAATGGATATAGACAGTATGTCTTCTAAATTTTTAAAGCCCTGCAAAAATGTCCTCATTAACCAAGACCGGAGAATAATATTATAGAAGCAGAGACCTTTCAGGAATCAAACAGAACATGGTGATTATGACCCAAATTTTACAGAAAACTTTTTGTTTCCAAATAACAAATATTTATAGATTCTAAGTAAGACAGTATTAGAAGTGAAGAGGATATTTTTAATCATGATTAGGGTATTAGTTAATTCCAAACAGAGTGCAAAAACTGAGTTATAAGATTGTAATGTTTAAAGACACTAGTCATTAAAAAAAAAAAAAAGACACTAGTCATCTAGTCTAATTTCCCAAAGTGTGCACTGGAGAACATGACTCCTCCATGGTCTTCTATGAGAGTAATTTTGGAGACAGTAGTTACACTGTTCTCCCTAGCCTGTCCCCACTCTTCAGCATCCCGTCTCCCAGGTCTGTAACAGCCTTTTACTCATCCTCACACACAGAGCAGTTAGCTTTGCTAACTCAGTATTTCTCACATTTATTTGCCCGCCAAATCCATTCTTGTCTCCATGTACTGCTTCTTTCTATCCAGATGTCCCAAGACACACACAGTGGAAAACACTGAATCCCATATTATCTTCTCAATGATTTTCTTTTCAGAGTGTGTATGGTTTATAAAAAGTGTCATTTTTATGTTTGTATTTCATTAAATTTATGCTAAATATGAAGTAGGTAGAACAGATATATCCAGTTACAAGAGAGGATACTGAGAGCTACAATATCCATGTTAACTCAGGATTACCCATAATGCATATGATGTTTAAAACTGTTGGAACGTTTTGCATTGCTTTAGGAGTATTTTGCCCCCAGTGGAAAAGTATTTCCCCTAGTAAATAAGATGTAGTATGATCCATGCATAAAAGCCTTTGCTAAAACTTTTTGTTTCATTATTACCAAACCATTTGCATTTTCAGGGAGAGGAAAGTTGAATCAATTGTGTCACAAAAATACCTAGGAGTGCCTAAGTGATTGATTTCATTTTCATCATTAAGTGCACCAGAAGTTTTTTGCTAAGTGGTGCAGAGTATCGTTCCCTTTGGAATGTGTCAGAGTGCGACCCCTAGAGAGACACATCCTCACAGCCTGTATCCCTCCTCCAAGGGGATGGAGGCATAAGCTTGACTCTAAGCAAGTTTGCCTGACTGGACTAGATTACTCAGTACATGTTTGTAACATTCGTTTTCCTCTTACCCTCTTCTGAGACATTTTATAATCAGCTTGGTAAGTTCACTAATTTTCTTCAGCTTTTAACAAGGCAGTCAAGTTTCCACACATGCAGAAAAGCATTCTAATTTGAAATACATTTAAACGGAGGAAAACTATGAAACCATGCCTACAAAATATGCCCTCTGTGGTGGAGTATATTAGAATAAGAGCCTAACATATTTGTATAAAACTTTCAAATATCAGAATTGGTGAGATAATGAACCATGAAAGCATATGTATTGGGGCACTTTTTCTGCTAATTGAGATATAAAAGAGTATTGATGGTCAGTTATCAAAAAAACAGGAAACACTGTCTTTATAAGAAAAGGTTTCTCTGCACAGCTAGAATGGTTTGGCTTGTGCTTAACTATTTAAAACTACATTTTGTAGAACTGCTTGGGTAAATTTCCCCAGATCATTTTTGTTTCTAGGTAACAGTGCATTATCATGTATTTCAGAGCACCTCCTTTCAGAGTGGTCACTTGTAGATCTTGATGTCTTGTCTAAGGGTGGGATATGATTATAAGGTCTTCTCATCTTGGAAGTTTGCCTATATTCATTTTCCAGTTTGTACAAATTGTGGTGTAGATGGTAAGGAGTCCTCCTGCAATGCAGGATACCGAGGTTCAATCCCTGAGTTGGGAAGATCCCTGGAGAAGGGAATGGCAGCCCACTCCAGTATTCTTGACTGGAGAATTCCATGGACAGAGGAGCCTGGTTGTCCTACAGTCCATGGAGTCGCAAAGAGTCAGACACAAATGAGTGACTAACCATAAGCCAGTTTTTAAAGGATAGCTTTTATATCTTAGACTGTTAGACTTAATCTCATAATGCTGATATGAGCTGAGATTTAACTGAAATTAACAGGAGATGAGACTCCTCAGGGAGATGGAGAGGCAGCTTTTATGTTACTGATTCTACAAAATGTGATACAGAAAATGAACTGCATTTTACTCCTCTGCTATGACAAGTTTCCTGTTGACATAGCACATACATTTTAACTTCTTACTTAAAAATAGGAGTTTTTTTTTTATCATTCATCATTTCTTTCAAAATGTTCTATGATTTTGTTTGATGATGATCCTTCCCTGGCCTCCTCACCTCTTTTTCTCCTTCCCAGAAGAATTCAAGAAGTTTTATAAAAGCCAACTGGCAAGTATTTACTTGTAGATGTCTTAATGCCCAGGTCACGCTGTTGTTTTGAATCAGTTTCTTTTTCTCATGCTTAGTTGAAAACAAAACCAAAAAAGAAAAAAATAGACTTAATCTTGTGGGGTTAAATAAAGGAAAGAATGTAGTGAAAGAAGGAAGATTCCTTTTATTCTGGAGTGGGAGCGGCAAGCAAAGACCGTGTGGGGAATGACTGAAAGTGCCTGAGGGCATTTGGTCCCTATTGGTTTTCACATCAAATGCAGTGGTGCCCATGGATAGCCTGTATTGTTGTCAGTTAAATGGGATCATGAGTGTCTGAAAGGTGTTTGAGAATGAACCGAAAATCATTTTCACAAGTGGATGATTACTTCTGCCACATGTTAACCGAACTCTATCAGAATGGCCCAGATTTTTGAGCCTGCATTAATTGCTCTTTCAACCTTGACTGAGGTTTCTCTTTAAGAAAGGCCTTTCCAGGACTAAACTACTCTATATATTGATTTTTTTTTTTTCTTTCTGTATTTTTCCTTGAAAAATGAAGGCTCATAGAAGAATAGGCTTTATCATTCCACATGTAGATTGATTCTTCCATTTCTTTGAATAAAAATCTAGACTCATAAGTGATCTGCCCAAAGTAACAGTCTTTTTTTTTAAGTGCCAAATAATTCCCAGATTCTGTATACAATTATGTTTTTCAAATATTCATTAGTGATGATTTTTCATGATAAAGTAAAATGATGAACTCCCACAGCGTGGACTCAGTGCAAATAAATCATCATATTCACCTTTCTATTAGAACTGTCTGCCACTGCTCTAATTGACACTAAACTACAATATTTAATAATATATCTGGAGAATTTGTGTGTTAAAGTGTTCTTTTAACAACTTTCTAGTTATATTTTTTTAAGTGATTTTAAAATGTTTATATAAATGAGTTCTTGATTTCATGTTACCATTTTCTTTTTCAAATATGGCATGGTAGAGAATATTGGCTATTTCTTTACTAAAATAATATAAAGAGTATATTGTAGTTCAGATATATTGTGTTATGAAGATAAGTTAAATCTAAATTTTTAAAACTAATCAGAAAATGAGCTCTTGAAATTTCATTAACTTTTCCGATTATATATATATATTAGCAGATGATATATAGCATTTGTCGAAAGTGGCTTAATTTATTAGTAAAACTAATTTCAGAGGTTTTTTGGCTTGAAGGAAGGCAAGTCATAGAATGTTATATGAGAATCTGTTTTATTAAATACTCACAGGGGTACTGTGTAAAAAAACAAGCATTTAAAATAATTTTTATTTTTATAGGCATTACAATGTGAAGATGTGATGAAATATGAATATCTATTTGAAAATTCAGCAGAAATAAACTTCTTAATTATATGGATTTTTGTTTTGCTTGAAGATGATTTTTACCAAACTTCATTTTACTCAACAAATATGTTGAGATCATTTTATTGGTAATACATGCTGTTTAAGAGTAATACATGCTGTTAAGATCAACATATCTCTACAGAAAAGTTTTTATTCCTGTTGTCAGAGCACATTCTGATAGATCTCAGTAAGACTCTGCTTTTCTTTATTCACAAATGAAAACTTTAAGGAGCAACTGTGGTGTGTGTCCCCGCTGCCTTCTTAACAGATAACGCTTTTAAGGATCATGTTGAGACCATAGAGGTTATATGATTTTTAATGTTAAATATTGAGATTCTCATATATAACTGTGCTGTAATGGATGAAAAATGATGACCGGTTTGCCTTGTTGATAATAACTATATTGACTTAAAGGTTTAACTATACCAAAGCTCTTTTTATTTTATTTTTTCTTGACATTTTCCCTAGCAACATGGTTATCATGGTACATAATCTTCATATCCGTACCATATTTTAAATATGCAAGTAACAGACTTGAAGTTCATTGTCTCTTAGCTTTGATATTTGAGGATAGAGCATGAATAGTTAGAAATACCCAAAAAAAAAAAAATCATAGGTGAATGAAGCATTGATACACATTTAGTTCATTTTGTGCCTTGTTTCCTAGCTGATTCCTATTTCCTAGCTGATTCCTAGCTTATTCCTATTTGCTGGAAGCAAATAGTACTCTTCATTAGAAATAGTCCTAGAAGAGGGATTAATACTTTAAGATTATTGCTGTATGTATACTGATTTATAAACCCAAATGCTTCCAAGGCTTTACTCTTATGTGTTAAATCCGGGCTTTGTGTCAGTGCTGCTAATTTCTTTGTAAGCAGAGAAGATTTTAAAGTTAAGCAGGCAATTTTTTTGTTCAAAGGGAACAGCTTCTTAATACCTTACTTAAGTTGGGTTTAATTGATGAAAGCAAACACTTTACAATCGTATCTGAGCAGTTATTTTTAAATAATCCAAAAATACTCTAGTTTACATGAGTATTGTGACACATTGGACATATTTCAATGGAAAAAGTGTTATTTTTAGTGTAAGTTAGCATTGGAAGTACATGCTTTTCAAATATATTACACACAATAGACTATATCTCTTGTCCTCATTTAAATAATAATCTTGAATCAAATTTAACTTTGATTAGGGAATTTTTTCCCTAGCATCATTCTCTAATATAGACTACTAAAGAATGCAGTATGACTCTGACTGTGAAAACTGCTGATATGTGTGCCTCTTCTATCCATTTCGTTTTTTTTTTTGGGAGGGGGACACACCATGCAATTTATGGGATCTTAGTTCCCCGACCAGAGGTCCAACCTGAATCCCCTACAGTAGATTTTCAGAGCCCTAACCACTGGACCACCAAGAAAGTCCCTCCATCCATTTCTTACTAACTGAGATTATTTAACAAGGATGAGAAAACATGGTTTTGTTTAAAACCAAATTCTGTAGGTAGATGAAAATGAATAATATTTAAAGCCCTACCAAAACTAAAACAAAAGACCTACTTTTGCTTTGCTCTTTAAAGCCTCTTTAAATAAGGTGAAAAAAAATAATTTGTTAAAGAATGTTGCTCTCCCGCTGTGTGATACTTATTTTATTGGGTAACATTATAAATTGTCACATAGAACCCAGTTAAATGTCTGTCCCCAGTTTGCCTGGTGTTTGGCAGGTCTAATGTACATACTCTTAATTTTTTTTTTTATTTGAGATAATCATAAATTTAGAGGAAGCTAATGACTCAACAGGCTACAGAATATTTGGGGAGAATATAACTGCAGAGCAGATTCACTGCCCCCACCCCAGCCCATCTATAGTATACCAGCCAAGGTACTCTCTCCTGGATAACAAATACACTTCTTGGATAATGTTCTCTATACCTTTGTGGGGTAGCATCAAATTTCATAAAGCATTAAAAAAAATTCATTTTTCCAGAGTTCAGATTCACATAGCAATAGAATATTAATAATAGACTTTTGAAAGTTCTAAACTATTTTTATGAAGCAGAAATAAGTGACAAGTAAATAACTCTCAAAGATTTAATTAACACTATTGCCACTGTATGTTGAATAGATTTAGTCCCATCAGGCGTACCTTCTCCTTTTTACAGAACTATGCAGTTATAATTAATGTTCATGGTAATGACCCTGAGATACTTATAGGGTCCTATTCTAAATCATTAAGGAATAATCAAATTATATTTTATGACTATTTGAAGTCAAGTGAACCTATTGTATATAAATTCTTTAAAAATTCATTATAGATGTATATACAGTCTCCCTAGAATAACTCATTTTTCAGTAATTAAGCATTTCTATATGTGTAATGAAATGAATTTATTGCTTAATATAACATATGTTAAATGTAACTTTAGTATATTTTTCTGAAATTAAAAAAAATTACTGCATTTTTATCCATAAAAGAGATAATTTATAGCTTAACACTCAACATTAAAAACAAAACACCATACTCTGAATTCAGCAGTAGTGCTCAGCATAAAGATGAGTCCAGAGAGAATGCATTTTTACTTTTAGAGATGCTTTCTTATAAATGGACTACCTGATTAAAACCAAATATTCAAATGATTTGGGCTCCTTTTTCCTTACTCTCTCTACATTTCAGTCATCCCCAGATAAGACCACCCACCTTCAAAGAATTTAGACTGCTCTAAATACCAGACTTGAGAATAGATTTGAAAACTAGAAAACCCATTTGACCATTAAAGCTTATAGGAATCCGCCACAGTCCTCAAGATAAAGTGACAAGACTTCATCTTTGTTCTACAGGAATTTAGCTTAATCATGCCAGAAATATTATTTATGGAGCTGTAATGTCCACATCCTTCAAATCCTTAATAAAACTCATTTTTTTTTCTAATTATAAAAGTAAGATGAGGAGACTTGCCCAGTGGTGCGGTGGTTAAGACTCTATGCTTCCAGTGCAGGGGGCACAGGTTTGATCCCTGGTCTAGGAACTAAGATCCCACATGCTGCGTGCCAGGGGTGGATTAGTAGCATGAGGTCTCATACATTGTTAATGGTAATGCAAAATTGTATAGCACTTTGGAAAACAGTTTGGCAGTTTCTATAGTTAAACACACTTTCACTATAACTCAATAATCCCAATCCTAGATATTTACTCTGGAGAAATGAAAATATGTGCACACACAAGGATTTAAATGTGGATGGTTATGCAAGCATACTAAGTCACTTCAATCATGTCCAACTCTTTGTGACTCCATGGCCTGCCAGACTCCTCTGTCCACAGAATTCTCCAGGCAGGAACACTGGAGTGGGTTGCCATGCTCTCCTCCAGGAGGTCTTCCCAGCACAGGGATCAAACCTGCATCTCCTTTCGGCTCCTGTATTGCAGGTGGATTCTTTACTGCTGATCCACTGGGAAAGTTCAAATGTGACTGATTATAGCGGCCTTTATTTATGATAGCCAAACAAGTGGAAACAAATGTCTACCAACTGGTGAAAGATAAACACATTGAAGTCATACATTGAAATAAGAAGGAATAAACTCCTGATACAGACAAAAGCTGAATCTCAAAAACTTTATACTAAGTGAAAGATGCTAGACACAAAAAGCTGCATAGTGTACAGTTCTACTTACTTGACCTTCTGGAAAACTGAACTCTAAGATCAGATCAGTGGTCGCAGAGCTGGGGGTGTGAGGAAAAGACTAATTGTAAAAAGGCATAAAGAGACCTTTGGGTGAGGAGTGGAGATGTTCTATAAATTCATTGTGGTGGTTACATTCCTTCTATGTCAACTTTCATCAAATTATATATCTAAAATGGGTGGATTTTACTTTAAGTACACTAATGATAAACCTTACTTAAATCACAACCAAAAAAAAAAAAAAAAAGACACACTCAATGTAGAAATTGTGGAAATGCAGAAAGACATTAAGAGGAAAATGAAATTCATCCTTAATCTCATCAGCCAGGTATTAATTTTCAGGTGTAACATTTTGATATATATGTAGTTTTTTGCCATACATACACTATGAGTTCATGTGACAGCTTTTTAAAAATTTAGCATTATTATAATTTCCATGTCATTTTTTTTGGCATCACTCTTAATGATAACCTAATCATTTTGACTCCTTGATTCTTACTTGGGTTGTGACTTTTTGCTCTTGACTGACATTGGTGAACATCTTTTTTCTTCATTCTCCCCTGAATTTTACATGTGTCTCTTATAATAAGAATCTGATTTTATACCAGCAAAAAAAAACAACTAGATGATGATATTGATACCTAATTCTAGAATGCATGATTATAGTGAAAAATGTTAGATTTGAAATTAAGTTTAATGTATTCTTATTTAGTATTAGTTATTGCTTCTGATATCTTTCATTTCTGTTCATTTCTTATGTAAAATTTTTGTCTGGCTACTAGGGAAACTAAAGGAGGAAACTGTCATATTTTTCCCTCATAGCACTGGTAACACTTACATTATGCAGAAATGTTTACTTCTGTTGAACATAATTTTTTTTTATGTTGAGACAAAAACTCTTATGAGGAATTCCTTTCTAGAAATGTTTGATCAGTGGTGACTTCTTCCATGCATGTTCTATTGAATTCTTACAGTACAGTAGCCCATAATGCCTCAAGGCCCAACATTCAAATGCTTACCTTGGTTCCAATCTTGAACTGTCTTTTATTCTATTCTTCACAACATCTTTCAATATACCCGCGTGCATCCACCCACCCCTCTGCTTTCTCTCTTCACAGAGACCATACCTTTTCATTCCAAATGTGTCGAGGCATCGTTTTGAATGAAGTTGCTGCTGACAGTATTATCCCTTATGCAGAACCTTCGCTGTCAGCCAGACTTACACTTGCTTATGGTGTTGATGGTTTGTGTACCACTATTCACTTTCGCTTATGTCTGACCAGCATGCTAAGTGAGACACGTTGAAGAAGCAGCCTGCGGTCACAGGCAGAGGTTATTCCAAATGCCTTCTTGACTCATTGGCAGCTATTTGCTGCACATCTTGCTAGTGAATTTGTACAGAGAGCATCTGTCACGTCCACAGTATGTATAGCTCTTGAGGTCATTGCTGTTAACCCTGTAATAGGCACTGGAGTATGTGCCTTTCATAAGAGGAAAATTACACAGGGAAGACAGGAAGAGAGCAACTAAACACCTATCACTGGAACCATAGAAGAGAAATTAGAGGCTGGAGCAAAGGTGGGGCAAAGGATTTCCAAGGGCCCTCAGGAGGGGAGGGTGAACAGGCGAGAACAGTACTGACGGATGTTTCTGATAGTCTCTGACTGCATCAGCGTTACATTCAGAAGCGCA
Organism: Dama dama; assembly: GCF_033118175.1. Taxonomy (NCBI): domain Eukaryota; kingdom Metazoa; phylum Chordata; class Mammalia; order Artiodactyla; family Cervidae; genus Dama; species Dama dama. The sequence goes on along the minus strand of NC_083698.1, from coordinate 82,850,003 downwards.
GACGGTGGGATATCCAGAGTATTACAAAACTGAATAGAAGTTCGCAAAATACTCCCGCTAACTAATGTGCCTGAGAGAAAGAAAATACATCATTGATTTGGGCAGTACTGGCAATGTTTGCTAGGCAGGAGCCTAGGATTTATGTCAACTTTTAGTCACTCCATTTCTGTTTGTGTGGGTTTTTTTTTATGGAAATTTAGAAATACAGAGAATAAAGATGGAAAATTAAATCTTCCATAACCCCACCATTCAAAGGCACTATTACTAACAATTTTGCAATATCTATTTCATATATTTCTTTTACAAATTTCAAATCCCTTAAGTATGTATATGGTTTTGAAACTTTTTTCATAAAACATTATATCATGAGATATTCTTTATGTTATTAATTTTATCAAAAATAATTTTTCAGTGGCAGCATATATTTCTTTCTGTGCATCTTCCAGCATTGTTTAAACAATTCACCTACTGTTGGACATTGTTACCTTTTTTCATAATATGAACAATACTGTTTTATATATCCATGTAACATATGTATTCATGTGTGTGTCTGTTTCCCTAACTCCATGATGAAGAAGTGGAGGACTATTTCTATATCAGTTCAGTCCAGTCACTCAGTCGTGTCTGACTCTTTGCGACCCCATGGACTGCAGCACGTCAGGCTTCCCTGTCCATCACCAACTCCTGAAGTTTAATCAAACTCATGCCCATTAAGTTGGTGATGCCATCCAACAATCTCATCCTCTGTCCTCCACTTCTCCTGCCCTCAATCTTTCCCAGCATCAGGGTCTTTTCAAATGAGTCAGCTCTTCACATCAGGTGGCCAAAGTATTGTAGCTTCAGCTTCAATACCAGTCCTTCCAATGAAGATTCAGGACTGATTTCCTTTAGGATGGACTGGTTGGATCTCCTTGAGGTCCAAGGGACTCTCAAGAGTCTTCTCCAACACCACAGTTCAAAAGCATCAATTCTTCAGTGCTCAACTTTCTTTATGGTCCAGCTCTCACATCCATGCATGACTACTGGAAAAACCATAGCTTTGTCTAGATGGACCTTTGTTGGCAAAGTAATATCTCTGCTTTTTAATATGCTGTCTAGGTTGGTCATAACTTTTCTTCCAAGGAGCAAGCAACTTTTAATTTAATGGCTGCAGTCACCATCTACAGTGATTTTGGAGTCCAAAAATATAAATTCTGCCACTGTTTCTACTGTTTCCCCATCTATTTGCCATGAAGTGATGGGACCAGATGCCATAATCTTTGTTTTCTGAATGTTGAGCTTTAAGCCAACTTTTTCACTCTCCTCTTTCACTTTCATCAAGAGGCTCTTTAGTTCTTCTTCTCTTTCTGCCATAAGGGTGGTGTCATCTGCATGTCTGAGGTTATTGATATTTCTCCCAGCAATCTTGATTCCAGCTTGTGCTTCCTCCAGCCCAGCATTTCTCATGATGTACTCTACATATAAGCTAAATAAGCAGGGTGACAGTATATAGCCTTGATGTACTCCTTTTCCTATTTGGAACCAGTCTGTTGTTCCATGTCCAGTTCTAATTGTTGCTTCCTGACCTGCATACAGATTTCTCAAGAGGCAGGTCAGGTGGTCTGATATTCCCATCTCTTTCAGAATTTTCCACAGTTTTTTGTGACCCACACAGTCAAAAGCTTTGGCATAGTCAATAAAGCAGAAATAGATGTTTTTTTTCTGGAACTCTCTTGCTTTTTCGATGATCCAGTGGGTGTTGGCAATTTGATCTCTGTTTCCTCTGCCTTTTCTAAATCCAGCTTGAGCATCTGGAAGTTCACGGTTCACATATTGTTGAAGCCTGGCTTGGAGAATTTTGAGTATTACCTTACTAGGGTGTGAGATGAGTGCAACTGTGCAGTAATTTGAGCATTCTTTGCCATTGCCTTTCTTTAGGATTTGAATGAAAACTGACCTTTTCCAGTTCCATGGCCACTGCTGAGTTTTCAAATTTGCTGACATATTGAGTGCAGCACTTTCACAGCATCACCTTTTAGAATTTGAGATAGCTTAACTGGAGTTCCATCACCTCCAGTAGCTTTGTTCTTAGTCATGCTTCCTAAGGCCCACTTGACTTCACATTCCAGAATGTCTGGCTAGAGCCAGAAGTGATCACATCATCGTAATTATCTGGGTCATGAAGATGTCTTTTGTACAGTTCTTCTGTGTATTCTTGCCACTTCTTCTTAATATCTTCTGCTTCTGTTAGGTCCATACCATTTCTATCCTTTATTGAGCCCATCTTTGCATGTCATGTTATTCTACAAGAAGGTGGTCTTATTTTACACTCCATGAGTAGTGAATATGAAAGCCCATCATTTCAGCACCCCTTAGCCAATATCCCATATATTTTTTAAAAGCAGGCAAAAAGTATGTTTGCTTTTTTTTGCAAAGGAGAATTATTTTCATAAAACAGGAACTAAAATTTCAAGCTAAGATTTCAGTTTTAAAAATTGAGAGAAAGATTAAAGACATTAAGACCATCAACAAACTATTAGCTAAAGGGCTTTTTTTAATCATTCAGAATTGTATATAATTTAAATTAGTTTGAATACCCTCTATAATGTTAAATCTTAACTACAGAAAAAGGAATTGTGATAAAGAATTTTTCACAATGAGGAATTGTGAAAAATCATACTTTAATTTAAAAATTAGGTCTCTGTCATATTTTTTAACTCCTAAAATGTTTTCCACTTTTGTGGGAGGTATGTGGTATAATTTTAAATAGCTCTCCATGACATGCTCATACTTGATTAATTTCTTCCCTTTCCTCCTCAATCCTTAAGCCTACATCTGTGTATTCAAGTAAGAGCAAAAGTTCTGTTCTCCAGTGATTAACTACTTGAATCATTTCAATTCAGGTTACTAACAGCAATGCACAGTTAAACAGAAGTCTTGATTGAAACTATTGTTAAATTATACAATTTCGCTTTCATTAGTATCTGAGTTTCATAGTTAGGAAAATTTGCATTAAGAAGCTCACATAAGTCAGATAAGTCTCCAAGTTACAGGGCTTGGACCTTAGAAATCATCACATATAGTTCTTTGATTTGATAATTGAAGAATTGGAAACTGAGACTGGTCCAGGCACATTTTGGACACTCAGCTGGACAGAGACTCCTCATCCTGGGTTCTGGCCTCTGCAGCCAGCTCCCTGCCAGGCCACAGTCCTCAGCCTCTGTCACCTGAGAGCTGAAACATCTGGTCCCTAGCCTCAATTCATAGCATACGTCTCTCCTGAGAAATATGTGTAAGAATACAATTCCTACTGCTTCTTTGATTATCCTTTCTAACTCCAACTTCACTCAATTTGTGGAGAGAACTGACAAATTGATAAGCCACATACATCAATTCCCTTTCAAGAGCCTTAGAACAGACTCAGTCATTTTGTAACACAGAAGTTGGGTGCTGTCCCAGGTTCCAATTGAACTAAACTTTGCAGGCTGCTCTCGAGAATAAATACCTGTGGAATAAATATGATTATGTGGTACCACACCATTATTCATATAAGGTATTTCTGTTTTTCTTACCAGATATCTGTATGCCCTTGGACAGAAGGTTTGGAAAAGATGGAAAAAACGTTATTTTGTTCTTGTTCAGGTAAGTACACTTTTTTCCTGTCATATAATCACTGTAAGGCAATCAAACTTTTATTTGGGTTATATCTATCAGTATCTACTGTATTAGACATTAAAACTGAGAAGTTTAGAAAATGTTTAATTCATTTTAAAATGTAAGTAGTAAGGCCATTCTAATGCAACTAACCTTTTTATTTAAAATAATTATTTTTTCAAGTCAAACATTTTAGTGAACTAAATGGCATTATTTTATGCTTTTTCTGCACCTCTTCAATGTCTGGCTTAATAAAAATAGAATGCAGCTGTATTTTCAAATCAGCTTCTGCCTTCAATCTGTTGCAGTCTCAGGTGAAATTTAGCCTCTGGAAAACTTTACTATATGCTCTTGAGAGAGTAAGTGTGAAACGGACAAAGATGTTTAAACATAATTTTAAAAATGGTTCTGACCTCACAAGTCCCCTGAAAGGATTTTGAAGATCCCCAGGATCCCGAGACCATACCTTGAGAACCACTGCATTATTCTGATGTTTTATAGATAAAACTTAGTTCATAGAAACATGCCTTTTTAAAAAACTGTATCATATATATCACTTATTCAGAGGTACAGGTTTTTTTAATTGCCTTGACTGGTGGATTTGTTTGTGATAGGATTCTGAATATAGGCAGATTGCTACAATGTACAGTTCAGTAGACTCTTGTTTTGTTTTGGTGTTTGAATCATGAATGACCTTTGCTCATAGAATATACTCATTTGGTTAAAGTTACTTTAAAGAATAATTTTGAGTAACAGTCATTCCAGTTCATGATAAATTCAAGCTGTCTTATTCCCAATGAATATATATGAAAAGAGAAGCTCTCTTGGTATTCTTAACAAAACAATCTGTAAAATCTTACCGATTCCTATCCACACAGTATTGTTTTTATTCAGTTGCTAAGTCATATCTGAACTATTTTGCAAGCCCATGTACAGTAGCATTCCCCCAGGCTCTGTCCATGGGATTTCCCCAGACAAGAATGCTGGAGTGAGTTGCCATTTCCTTCTCCAATGGATCTTGCAGATCCAGGGAATCTTCCCAAACTTGCATCTCCAGCATTGGCAGGTGACGTCTTTACCACTTGAGCCCCAGGGAAGCCCTACTCACGTATTAAGCAAGTATAGACAAGATCAGGTTAACATGGTGATATCCCAAGGAAGGAAAATCATTTGCTATCTTCCAGAAATAAAGTCATCTATCTACTGCTGGATAAAATTATTTTATTGATGTGCCATAATAGCATGGTAACTTCATGAAAGTGTAAATTTTTAATCAAAAGTGGGATTTTTCCCCGCCTGGGTAAAGTGTAACTTTTTCTTATGTAAATAGAACTGACAATCCCCTGGTGGTCCAGAGGTTAAGATTCCAGGCTTCCATTACAAGGGCCCTTGGTTCAATCCCTGGTTAGAGAAGCAGATACCACATGCCATGCAATGAAGTCAAAAATAAAAAATAACAAAATTTATAAATAAGTAAATAGAACCATTATTTGGTCAACCAGATTAATAAAAGATGCACATACATTTGCACACACAGAGAGACTATTTTTTATATAAAACCCACACATTTGCTTTGAGTAAGGGCTCCCTGTTGGTAGTTCTCAGTGGTCTGTCTTCCAAAAGTCACACCCATTAGGCGTCTTCTTGGGTTTCTAGGCTTAATTTCTTTACACTGGCACAAAAATTTAAATGCATTTACTAGGCAGTTTGAGCGCATATCTTTTTGTACATTTTTATTTTATTTCCACTTATAGATTTTCTCACCTACATCTAATTTATCAAGTTTGTGTTAGTGACTTGTCTTTGTCAAATCTTTCCAAAACATTCAAAAGATTTTTCATAAAAACTGCAGCTTCTTTTTCATGGTCATATATCATGCATTTACACAGAATATCATAAGTTCTCATCCCATAAGTTCAGTAGCAGATGTTATTGGCCTCATCAAACACTACTGATTCTTAGTAAGCATAGAGTTGAACTGGTGGAAATAAGTATAAGAACACATGAGAATGTCACCCAGTAACCACAAATTTCAACATGTCATACCTATTAGTCAATATGGTTTTCCAAGAGCAGTTTTAGGTTCACAACAAAATTTAAGGGAAGGTACAGAGATTTCCTATCTATCCTCTGTCTCCACATAAGTTCCTCCACTATCAACATCACTCATCAGAATGGTACATTTGTTACCAAGAATGATCAACACTTGACACATCATCTTCATCAAAAGTCCATACTTTTTATTAGATTTCACTTTCGGTGTTGTGCATCTGTGTATTTGAACAAACATACTATTTATCACTGTAATACACAAAGCATTTCGCTCCCTTGAAAATCCTCTCTATTCTGCCTATTCATCTTCACCCTCCCACCTTTGGCAACCCCTGATCTTTTTACCATGGGTTTGCCTTTTCCAGAATGTCATAGTTGGAATCTTGCAGCATGTAGCCTTTACTAATTAGCTTCTTTCACTTAGGAATTTGCATTTAAAGTGTTTCCATGTTTTTTCCAAGGCTTAAAAGCTCATTTCTTTTTAGCACTGAATAATATTCCGTTGTACAAATGAAGCACAGTTTATTTATTCACCTACTGAATGACATCTTGGTTGCTTCCACATTTGGGCAATTATGAATCAAGCTGTTATACACATTTGTGTGTGGGTTTTTGTGTAGACATCTTTCCAGCTTTTTTGGGTAAATACCAAGGAGCATGATTGCTGGATCATATTCATTATTTTTAACGAAAGAATCCTAGAGTGTTCTTTGTATAGAGATCTAGTAAAGCAACAGTAGGCTAAAAGAGTTTCTAATATACATTGTTTTAATATGAAAATCAGGCCTTAGTAGATCAGTTTTGAGAGCTCAGATGGACGCCTTATGCTTCTAGCCAGGTAAAGTTCAGGGTAATCATTTGCTCCTTACCTTATTTTTTGATATATGATCACAAGAGTCAAGTTACAGAGCAACCATGTATATGTTCATTATCACCCCATAAGAGGCTTTAGAAATAAAAGAAGAATTTTTTCTTTTATTCAAAAAATTCAAAAAACGAATTTGAATGCTTTGAGATCATTAATTGGTCTTTACGGAACATTAACCATGTCTTTGGAAAGCTGGAAAGCTCTCCATGTAACAAAAATATGTTTTAACATTTTAAAGGCAACCTCCAGTTTAAACCAAAGGAGGTAAACCTCTATACTCCATAATTAAAATTTAGGATAAACACCACCAAACTGTCATTTCAAACTATCAATTCAGATGTATTCTACCTGACATAGCGTCTTGAAATTTGAAGTCACATGTAAGTATTGTGAAAGTGTTAGTCACTCAGTTGTGTACGACTCTTTGCAGCCGCATAGACATAGCTCGCCAGGCTTTTCTTTCCATGGGATTCTCCAGGAAAGAATACTGTGGCAGGTTGCCATTCCCTTCTCCGGGGGATCTTCCTGACCCAGGAATCGAACCCAGGTCTCCTGCATTGCAGGCGGATTCTTTACTGTCTAAGCCACCAGGAAGGCATTGTATCTTTATACAAATGTATGTATATACACGTGTTCACACAGAGAATCCCATGCCCAAGTGTATTGAGATTTACATGCCAGTACTCTGACAACTCTTTTAAGTGTTAAATATAATTGAATCATCCTTTCAATTCCAAATGTAATGGGAAAACGGGTGTACACACTTCAAAATCAAGATGGGTATGTATGGAGATTTAGCAGAAGGACTCATTGGGAAGTAGTGGGTCATTTTATTAGTATCTTTAAAGACAGCTCTCATTCTATTGGCACATGGCTTGCGGATCCATACCTGCAGACTGCACTATTGAAAGGTGAGGGAGTCGTCTCCAGGAGGACAGTGTACCCCTGCTGTGTCTGCTGCCGCCATCGGCAGAATGGTGCTCTGGTGATAATGTGAATCTCATCACCACTCGTGAGTGTGTATTATCTGAGTGATGGAGCTGGAGGTCTAGCCATCAGCCCAAGAATTTGTGCTCATAAAAATTGATTGAGAGTCTCGTTTGCTCAGCTGCAATGTCGTTGTTCAAAGTGAACACTTACGGAGCTGCTGAGGTGAAGAGACTTTCCAGAGACTTTTGTATCAACATTTAAATCCGAGTTGAAAATGGGAAAATGAATTACTTATCATTGTGGGGTGTTAACTGAGCTAAGTAAGATTAGTTTTGGACCCCATTTACATTCTAAAGCTGGTATGCTTACAGTATTAAAAAGATTTTTCATGCTTTTTTTAAGAGGCTGCATTTGTTTCTGATGAAGGTAAATTTGGGTCCAAGCCAAACTGAAAGAACAGTGATTTTGAGGAATATGTTGGAAATCTTCCCAAAACTTACATGTGTTTTTATTAAACTCATATGTGTTTCTTATTAATTTTTCTTAAGCATATTCAGTGTTTTAGTGTTACATTTGGAGGATATCATTGATGTAAAGTACTTATGATACTAGTATGCTTTAGTTCATTGTAATAAACCATTTAATGGCTTTAAAACTCCATATTTGTATCTACAATTTAAGCAAACTGAATTATTTCATAAATCTGTATTCAGCTAATACCTCCGCAAATAACTGTATGCCCTCAGATGCTGCATATTTTGTGGTGATATAAAAATTCCTGAAGCACTCCCCTATTAATACAACTATTGCTATCTTTAATCTAATATTTATTATGCAAATATGGCAGGCATTTATGCAAAGCACTTTTTTTTACCACCACACTATCTCTTTTAGTCTTCAAAATAAGATTTGAAGATGGGTATTATTATCTCCTGGAGAAGGAAATGATAACCCACCCCAGTATTCTTGCCTAGAGAATCCCGTGGACAGAGGAGCCTGGTGGCTTCCATCTATGGGATCGCACAGAGTCGGACACGACTGAAGCGACTTAGCACGCATGCATGCATTATTATCCCCATTGTACAGATTAACTTGATATACAAAGAGGTTATATATTAATAATTTGGCCAGAATTATACAGTTAGTATGAGGTAGGTAGTGTCTGGTGATCAGATCCAGTTCTGTCAACCTCTAGAGGCTAAGCTCCCATATCCTCTGTCACCATGCCATGATCAAATAAATGCACACAACTACATTTGATCTAAAGACAAACAGATGTGTGCATAATCATTGTGGAACATTCATTTCATGAGGTGCACAGCAGTGTTACTATGTTAAAGAAATGGCCAGTGAGTGATGGCGTAAAGAGACCCGCACTCATGAAGCCCACTTACCACGGGACGTTACTGGAAACTGAAGTAGGTAGACATCTATGTTGTTCTGGCCCTGTATCAACGTGTTCACTGCTTATTGTCAATGTGTCAGAATCATGACTTGAAGTTGCTGCAAACAACAGCAGGCTATCAAGACATAATGTTAATTATCTACCAGCTGAGCTGGCTCAGGATGTAAACAGTCAGCCACGCCACTAAGTGATCTGTACCTGCTGTAAACACACGAGAGCCACTCTGTTAGTGAGACGCCGTCAGAATCTGCTCTTAGCTTATGGAAGTGGCTGCACCAGCCTGGTGATATCTGAAATATCCCGCACACCCTGCTGCAGACGGCTGTCACGTTATCTGAGAATGCCACCACTGCAGGAAATTAGATGATCTAGGTTTAGTCTTAGGACATAAGCTGATGTTTGCTAATAGTAATGCAAAGTGAATAGATATACTGCTGTCAAATCAAGAAAGTCATGGGGTAGCGTCTCTCTGGCTTTACGTTTTAAACTGATTTAAGATGTACAAACCCAAGACATGCTCAGTATAGGATAAACTCAAACCATACGCAAGTCTTTGTGGCCCTCATCAGAACCCCTACCAGCATGGCCCCCTCATTTCAGTCTTTTCCCCCAATGGCCAAGTAGCCATCGCTAGTAGGCTGAACTTTTAAACTTGTTTCAGTATAATCCAATCCTAATGCAATCATCCACGTATATATTTGTTTTCTGAATTGTTTTGACCCACTTTTAAAATGCATTATGGGATTTCCCTGGTGGTCCAGTTGACTAAGACTCTGTTTCCAGTGCAAGGGCCCTGGGTTTAATCCCTGGTCAGAGAATTGGGTCCTGCATGCTGCAATGAAGATTGAAGAGCCCACATGCCACCAAGACTGGCATAGCTAAATAAATTAATTAATTAAAATAAATATTTAAGATAAATAAAAAATAAAACATCAAGTTACCATGTCAGCATCTAAAAATTCATTTTATTCCTTTTAATGGATGATTGGATTCCATAATTTAGTTTAAAATAATTTACATAACAGTTCCCTGTTTTTAGAAATTTAAGTTCCTTTCTTTAATCAACAAATAATGCTGGAATATATATGCTTGATCTTTGGGCTCATGCATGTGTGTTAGAGTATTCCTATAGAAATGAAATTGCTGAGCCAAGGCATAGATACCTATAATATGAAGTAAGATTTATAAAACTTGATGACTCATGAATATTTAAATATTCACGGAAACTTAGCTTTTTTTTTTTTAATAGTTAATGGTCATTATGAGTCAAATTGCATGTATTATTTTATCTTTCAAAATGCACATAGAAAAGAAAATTGGAAATTCTTTTGGCTGTGGGAAAAAAAATCTCAGAGGAAAAGAATTTTTTAAGTTTCCTTTTTATGATAGCCTTTGTAATAATCGAGTTTTCTGTAAATGAAATAATGCATTTATTCTTCAAAATAGTTGTAAAATATATTGAAATGATCATTTACCTATGTCTCAAGAGTTAAAATTATAAAAGAAAGTGGAATGAGAGTGGAGCTGAATTTGATAAGGAATATCTCATAAGGATCAGGAAATGATCCCAATGCCAAAATTCCTCTTTTACATGTACCTTGTGTTCCTTTAAAATTTGTGTTGGTATTTTCATGTGGAAAAATATCCATTTCTCTTCTTTTCTAGCTCACACCTACGTGAAAGAGTAAAGACCTATGAATGAGGAATGTGCAGTATTGTAACCGTATTATTTATCTGAATTGAATGTTAATGGGCTTGATTTTATAAGACTCAACTTTAAAATGCTGTATATGTTTATATGTATGCATGCATTCATATGCATATATATCTTTACACATACATGTGTAGTGTTCCTACTGCATAATAAAGACTTGGTAAATGTAAGACAAGTAAATATTATTTCACCTTTAATTTGGGTTCCTTCTCAAACCTATATAAAACATAAAATTGATTTATATTTGAGCATCTATGCATGTGTGCTCAGGTGTATCCAACATTTTACAACCCTATGGACTGTCCTCATCCAGGTGATCTTCCTGACCCAGGGATCAAACCTGCGTCTCCTGCATTGTAGGCAGATTCTTTACCATTGAGCCATCGGGGAAGCCCATATTTGAGCATACTTGAACCAAAACCATGGTGTCATTTTTGTTCCCTTTTTTATTCATTACCCCTATGTCAATCAGAAAATCCTGTTTTTCTATAGTCAGAATAGTATCCTGCTTACATTCAGTTCCTTCCATCTTCTCTCCTATCATTCTAGTAGAAACCATTATTATCTTCACATGGATTTTCACAGTAGAATCCTAGCTCTTCTCTCTGGGTCTACTTTCCACCGCTCTCCTGACAATCCATTCTTCACATTGCCAGAATAATCTATTTGAAGCATAACTCAGATTTTGCCAATTTTCTGTCTAAATTCTTCCATGACTGCCTATTACACTTAGAAAACCTCTGACCGTAACCAAGGGGAAGTCCTATATATTGTCCCTGTTGTGGCCTCTAGCTTCCTCTCGGATGAGTCCTCACCTGTGACTGAGCAGCAGCTTGACTTGTAATGCTCTGCGTCCAGGTTAATTGCAGTGCCGAGAACTGGGGTTTAGCACCTCCAGGTCACCAGCCCCATCTCTCAAATATCTAATAATATGAGTTTATTTTTAAAGTGTGATTTCTATGCAAATATGCCTTTGAATTAAATCTCCCTACCTTTCTTCCTAGGACTGGGAAGCCTGGTTGTGCTGCAGTTCATGGGGTCAGACATGATTCAGTGACTAAACATACACCACACACCTTTCTTCCACTCAATTGTTGCTTAGCTTCCTAAGCATCTAAAGAAATTCGGAACATTTATTCTACCTTTTACATTTTCCCCATGACTAGCTTGTTCTACCTACCCACTAGGTATCAGGTCAAATGTCACATTAAATGGGTCTTTTTTGCCCACCCAATCTGAAGTGACCCCTGGTCACATTACCCAATTTTATATTTCTCAGAACATTTTTCTCTGATCAGAGTTATCCATCCTTATATATTTATTTGTTAATTATCTCTTTATCCCTTCTAGAATATATGCTCCATGAAAATAAAGACCTTGTTTGTCTTATAATCTACTGTGAGTAGAAACTGGCTAAATATTTGTTCAATAGATGAATATATGTGAGTCACTCTGAGCACTGTTTTTAAAAAGACTGCCTTTCCTCTTTCTAATTTATACACTGATTGTTAAATCTTTTTTATGCCATTTGGTCCAGACAGTAAATATATATTCCCTTCAAATCCATCATGATCTTGAAGAATATATTCATCTTCCTTGATTAAATTAAGCTCTGGGATTTTTTTTTTTTTTTTTTAATAACTCTAGCAGCACCTTTGGCCTCTGCCAAGAACATTTCCAGCTAAGGATTTTTAAGCCTTAATCTTTACTGAAATTAGACGGTGGCAGTTGCTAAGCTGCCAACTGTTAACATGATCCCTGCAGTAGGAACCCAACATACAAGCCAGAATGCGGTGGTCTCTAAGAACTCATCGTTAGCACTTACACGTGTGGACATGGACAGGTGTTGAACAGGTTGGCAGTTGAAAATAAAATGGGAGGTTTCCTAGATCAGATGATGGTACCTCGTGGGACCCCAGCAAATTAAGGCACCCTGTGATGCCAAAACAGCCTGATTTAACTCTGTCCTCAGATTAAAGTACATTTATATCCCCCATTTCTCAACAAATCCATCCTTTATGGAGTTATTAAGAATGGATTGGGTTAAGGATATTGAGTGTTAATCATGGCTCTGTCTTTCTGCTGAATGGATTTTCAGTCGCAATATAGTATATTATATAAGCTTATAAGTCAACTTATCCCTGAAAACAAATATCAGATCAGAATAGGTCCGACCACCTGTTTCTATCTAATTCCCTGGCACGTGGAGATGGGCCAGACTGCCTTCAGCTGGAAGCACAGGGAGCATGGGGAACCCCTGGCCCCTACCATTTAGCTTTCAGCAGAATATATTAGGGCTTCCCAGGTGGCACTAGTGGTAAAGTACCCTCCTGCAAATGCAGGAGACATAAGAGACGCAGCTTCGATCCCTGGGTCAGAAAGATCCCCTGGAAAAGGAAATGGCAACCCACTCCAGAATTTTTGCCTGTAGAATCCCATGGACAGAGGAGCCTGGCAGGCTGCAGTCCATAGAGTCACAAAGAGTCAGACACAATTGAAGCGACTTAGCACGCATCCAAAGCACATATTAAAGATTAATGCCAATTGATAATGAGTTCTCTCCAAGTGGGATCTCTCCAGGGTACCCTACCCCTGGATGTTGGCTGCCAAACCAGTAGCTGCAAGGCGTTGACACTGTTCAGAAGGATTCACTTGATATTATACTACAGGTTCATTGTAGGGTTTGCCTCAGTAAGGTGATTTAGCATGACCTTATGAAAGAAATGGGCAAAAGTGGAAGGCTCTTGGGGATATTAGAGGAATCAAAAGAATAAAATGCAGTGGCATTTTATGGAAACAGAACCAGGAGCTAGTGAGGCAAAGGATGGTGTTCATACTTATTTGCTTCTTGAACCAAAGTATTGAAAAGCCAAACTGCACTCTTTTCAGTTGTCTCCTGGGTCAAATTCCCTAATTGTCAGTGACAGCTTTGTTGGTCGTTGGTATTTTGTTTCTCTTCCATCTGTGTTCTTCGTTAAACCTCAGGGCCCAATCATCTGTGGTAAACTCCAGGACTGTTAGGTGACTTTTGAGATATTAGAGTAAACAATATTAAAAGAAGTAGAAAATAGAACACATGTTCAATACTTATCATTTAAATCACCATGGTTGTCAAAAGTAGGTGATTTTTCTGAAGCTGGCGGCTTTTTTACTTGGATTTTCTTTTTCTTGGTATCTCCAAAGATTTTGAAATTGGTCCTTAAACATATCCATCATGTTAAGAAATGTTTGTGTTATTTAAAGCTAGCTAGAAATACAGTACTTAAAGCATAAAACAGCAACTGAACCTGTACTTCAAGTTATATAAAGAAAAAAGCAACACAGATGCAAGCATTTTATACCGCATAGGAAAAACAAGTAGCCTTTTGACAGGTAGTTTTTAAAGCTAGATCTTAAATAGCAAGCACATTTTTAGCACTTTAGGTATGCTATGCATATCAAGCCTAGACTCTTTAATGCATGACAACATGAACATGACTTGTATAAAGACCTTTATAGAGATTAATCTTTTTTGTTGTTTTAAGAGAATCATATTTAAAATATATACATTGAAATATATATTCATGATAATATCCATTAGAAATAGAGGGAATAATATCTAAACTACATTTAGAGGCATCTCTGATTTTTCTTTTCATCCTCAATTTATTGTCCATTTATGTATTCAGATATTCAAGAGGTATTTTCAGTACTATGATCACTACCTTTTTAATGGAAAGAAGCAACCCATCAGCCTGGGGTGAAGTAGACATATAAGTTGGGGAGAACCCAGTGAGGCTGGAAATTAGAAGCCTGAGGCATGAAGGCCAACAGTCCTTAGTCATTCCCAGCTTGGAAACATACAGCCTCAAAATGGGGTCAATCCTGACATCACACTTTCAAACCTATTACAAAACAAAATATATCTCTAACCCACAATGAAACGACTCTAGGAAGGCACATAAGAAGAGAGAGAGGGATGATGGATCCGTGACAACTGGGTGTGACTTATTGGGAGACGCCTGCGTATCAGACAGGCATGGTGCTAGGTGTTCTGCCTTAGTATCTCCAGTGCTCACAAGGGCTTCCCAGGTGGCGCTAGTGGCAAGGAACCCATCTGCCAATGCAGGAGACATGAGAGACGTGGGTTTGATCCCTGGGACAGGAAGATCCCCTGAAGAAGGAATGGCAACCCACTCGAGTGTTCTTGCCTTGAGAATCCCATGGACAGAGGAGCCTGGTGGGCTACAGTCCATTGGGCAGCAAAGAGTTGGACACGACTGAACCAACTTAGCACACAATGCTGTCAGAGACCTGCAGAACACGTGTTATTGTTGTCTCTGTTTTATAGAAAATCAAGCTGAGCAATACAAGGGTTAGAGTGAGATGTCCAAGGTCTTGTCACACTGAAGCTGAAAAGAATAAGGAGAAGTAACTGAGGGAGAAATGAAAGTGGGACCTAGATTTGAAATGGCAGACTCATTCATTAAACATGGTTTATCTCCCTTCACTTTCAATCAAAATACTTCCAATGTTGAAATATGATTGTCCTCAGAGAGCCCTTTTCTGGCTGCTTTATCAAAAATAGACTCCCTTCCCTGTCATACTTTTACTCTGTTTTATTTTTCTTCCAAACAATTCATTCGAAACAACCCAAAATTGTTGTAGGTATTGTTTATGTGTAATCCGGTCTTCTCCATATCACTGTTTGAGAATTGATATTATTTTTCTGTTTTTTTTTCTTATTCTGATGCCAAGGACATTATTGTATACTCAAGGCTTAAAAAAAATGCACTGCAGATATTCAATAAATATTTGTTGAATGAATAAATAACAGGGAAAACTACCCATGGAAGAAGATAGTAAAAATTGAAAGTTGACATAAAACTACAGTGAGTTATTTGCCATTCTGACTTGTAAGAAATGAAATACTAGTTATCACATCTCTAAAGGTATCAAGGAAGAACTAGATTCATCTTCCTAAAAAGATCAGAGAGAAATAGGAGCGCTCACATCAGTCTTCAAACTGTTTTGCTAATTTGCTAGATTTTACAACTATAGGTCACTGTAAACTTTTCATCATAAATTTAAATAGTTACAATGGAGGTAATTTCTAAAATAAAACCATTAAATTGATCATAAACATTCTCAATCGAATTTGAATATTGTTGTGATTTTATGTACATCTCTAACCATTGCAAATTTTATATTATTAGCTTTTTCTCCTTGAATTCGTATTTCTGTGATTGATCCCCAACAGAATTTTATCTTAGGAAATAAGTACTATGCATCAATGGGCTTCCCTGATGGCTTAGCTTATGTGCCTGTAATACAGGAGACACAGGTTCGACCCCTGGGTTAGGAAAATCACCTGGAGGAGAAAATGGCAACGCACTGCAGTATTCTTGCCTGAGAAGTCCCATGGACAGAGGAGCCTGGAAGTCTACAGTCCATGGGGTCACAAAGGGACACAACTGAGCAACTAAGCACTAATGCATCAGAATCGTTTTGATCACTCTGTCGTGCTTATCTGCAATTAAAAATGTCTGCAAAATTGGAGTAAAGAACTCTCCTATGTTGGAGTCCTAAACCCCAGTAACTTAGAATATGACCTTATTTGAAAATAACATTGTGTGCGTCATCAAGATGAGGTCATACCAGAGAAGGGTATGCCCCTAATCCAGTGTGACTCGTTCCCATATTAAAAAAGAGGGAGCTTGGAAGCAGATACACACCCCAGAGAATGCCAAGTGAAGATGAAGGCAGAGATGGACATGATACCACCGCAAGCCAAGGAGTGCCAAAACTGGCCAGCAACCCACTACGAGTGAGAGGGACAAGGAGCAAATTTCCCTCATAGCCCTTGGAAGGAGCCAACCTGCTGACCCCTTAATATTCAACTTCTAGCCTCTAGCACTTCAAGACAGTAAATTTCTGTTGTTTAAGCCAAATAAAGATCCAGAGAGCAGAGAGAGCAAATATAAAGAATAACACAGGAAGGCCAAAAATCCCCTGTCCCTAAAAAATCTTTGTTATTAGATCTTTTTCTCCTAAACTCCCAGATTTATTTTCCCCTTGTCCCTCTTAAAAAACCAAGTCAGTCAAACTGCCTCACCTGAAGAAAAAGAAAAGTCAAGGGTTTCCCTGGTGCTGCAGTGGTGAAGAATCCGCCTGCCAATGCAGGAGACACAGGTCCAATCCCTGGTCCTGGAAGATCCCACATGCTGTGGGGTGGCTAAGCCCCTTTGCCACAACTACTGAGTCTGTGTTCTAGAGCCCAGGAGCCCCAACTTCTGAAGCCTGCGTGCTGCAATAACTGAAGCTCACACTTCCTAGAGCCGATCTCCACGAGAGAATCCACCACAGTGAGAAGCCTGCACACCACAACTAGAGAGTAGCCCCTGCTTACTGCAACTCGAAAAAATCTTGAGCAACAACAGAGACTCAGCACGGCCAAAAATAATTATTTTTAATTACAAAAAATGAAACAAGAGGAAGAGTAAATAAAAATTCCTGTGATCAGAAGGCTTTAAGTATTAAAAATGTATTTTGTATTGAAGTATAACTGCAATTATATAAGCAGCACACAGCTTATAAAAACATATAAGTAATTGAAGAATAATTATTAAGGTTAAATTTGACTGGAAATGCCTATGTTAATGAGCTGAATTTAGCTCCCCTTCCCAGTTTACCTGTGAATGACTTATTTATTCTATAATGAGAAAGGGTTTCACAGTAATTCCCTTTTTGTTTTCCGAGATATGAGCATCTCCAAGATGTTTTCTTACAACTTTCCAAGATGTGAACATGGCAAAGCCTGGCTTATCTAAATAAGCAGATGGGAACAGAACCTTTGTCACAGTGGTATCTCTCACTGTCTCAAGAATTTTTTCTAATTCCTGAGTTAGATGCCCCATAAAGTGATATATCTTATTATTATTTGGTCATTTTATAACTAGAAGGCTAAGTTGAGAAGGCTTTAGAATTGGAGCCTTCTACAGTTAAGCTGAAAACAAAAAATTATGGAAACCATGTTACTTTCAAAATATGTTGTTTTGCGTGTACCCCAATGTTCATCGCAGCACTGTTTATAATAGCCAGGACATGGAAGCAACCTAGATGCCCATCAGCAGACGAATGGATAAGGAAGCTGTGGTACATATACACCATGGAATATTACTCAGCCATTAAAAGGAATTCATTTGAATCAGTTCTAATGAGATGGGTGAAACTGGAGCCCATTATACAGAGTGAAGTAAGCCAGAAAGATAAAGACCAATACAGTATACTAACGCATATATATGGAATTTAAAAAGATGGTAACAATAACCCTATATGCAAAACAGAAAAAGAGACACAGAAGTACAGAACAGACTTTTAGACTCTGTGGGAGAAGGCGAGGGTGGGATGTTCAGAGAGAACGGCATTGAAACAAGTATACTATCAAGGGTGAAACAGATCACCAGCCCAGGTTGGATGCATGAGACAAGTGCTCGGGCCTGGTGCACTGGGAAGACCCAGAGGAATCGGGTGGAGAGGGAGGTGGGAGGGGGGATCGGGATGGGGAATACATGTAAATCCATGGCTGAGTCATGTCAGTGTATGGCAAAAACCACTACAATATTGTAAAGTAATTAGCCTCCAACTAATAAAAATAAATGGGGAAAAAAAATGTTGTTTTGCCTCTGATTGTACAGAACCATACAGTTGCAACAGGAAGAATTTCTGTCAAAACCTCACTGTCACGTGTAAAACAGATAGCTAGTGAAAATCCGCTGGATAGCACGGGGAGCTCAGCTCGGTCAGTGGGTGGGTAGGATTGGGGAGGAAAGTCCTAAAGGGAGGCAATATGTGTACACATATAGCTGATACACTTCATTGTACGGAAGAAACCAATGCAACATTGTAGAGCAGCTGTACCCCAATAAAAAAAATTGCTACATAAATGCCTGCTAAAGAATGAAAATCAGGTTAGAGAGAGCTGTTAATGTCTGCTTGCTTTCAAGCTTGAGGCTGAAGAGGTGAATTCTGTCACTACTTCAGTGGGAAACTATGAGGAATCAATGAGGCTCTGCTATCATTTGGCAAATAGCAGACTTTGAAAATCTGTTTGTTCGAGGATAGATTTAAAAAGTGGTGGAGGAGGAACTAAGGGAGACCTATGAAGAGATTCTATGATATTGAAATCAAATATATTGATTTTAGTTTTTAAATTTATGATAAACACGGTCTCCATTGAAAAGTTTGTAAAAAATGAGGAGTTGTCTGAGATTAATGAAAGAGTTCTGGGAGAAATCAGAAGGATTAAAACTAAAAACCAGCAGCTAATCGATGCCCACATTTTAGGTGGTGATGTACAGAATGAGGAGCTTCCCAGGTGGCTCAGAGATAAAGAGCCTGCCTGCCAATGCAGGAGACGTAAGAGACTCGGGTTTGACCCCTGGGTCAGGAAGATGCCCTGCAGAAGAAAATGGCAACCCACTCCAGTATTCTGGCCTAGGAAATCCCATGGACAGAGAAGCCTGGCATGAGTCAGATATAGCTGAGCAACTGAGCATGCACACACATCCAGAATGACCACTGCTTCAGTCAGTTCTATAGAAGAAGAAAAGTTACTGAAACGCAAATCATTTTTTTTTTTTACTGAATATAGCTTGCATACAGTATAACTTTCAGTATACATGCAGTATAACTTTCACAAAATCAGAAGTTTAGGTTTTACATGTTGTTATAATTACTTAATTATTTCATACACCTGTAACATTTTAGGAGTCATTTTTCATGTTTTTCTTTGAGTCAAGTGTGAACTGAAAGCAGCTCACAATGGCAGATACTAAGGAAAGAAAGCAAGTATCCAGTAAAACAAAAATCTGCTTTTCTAAGTGTGAAGAGAAGAGGACAAAACAGATGAACAGAGCAGAAATAAGAATAAAAGTAAAAAATACAACAAAAGAAACATTTTGTGGAATTTGAAAGATATTAGTCTGCAGATATACAGACTTCCCACATTTCAGGAAGTTTAGTGAAAACAGATTTTCATCTAAACATTTCTTTCAAAATATTTTTTCAATTCAGGTTGTGCATGTTGCTTCAGATATCTCCGTAACACTGAAGTGTAGAAGTCAGTAGAGTTACAGCTACAGAGAATTGATGGGAAATTGTACGACTTGAGAATTCAATATACCTCCAAGAAGTTGTTCATGAATACAAGCACTGGAAGAAAAGATCAGGTTGGCCAAACCGTTCCGGTTTTTCTGTAACAACATCTTACCAGAAAAAGCTAAACGAACCTTTTGGCCAAACCCAGTATTATAATATGGGTGAAGATTCAGAAAATACACAATTCACTTTCCTAAAAATATCTAAAGGGAATTTCTGATATTGGAAATGTGACTGAGTGTGCAGTGCTGTGCTTCATCACTCAGTCGTGTCCAACTCTTTGCAACCCCGTGGACTGTAGCCCATCCAGGCTCCTTTGTCCGTGGGATTCTCCAGGCAAAAATACTGGAGTGGGTTGCCATGCCCTCCTCCAGGGGGTCTTCCCAACCCAGGGATCGAACCCAGGTCTCCCACATTCTTTACTGTCTAAGCTACCAGGGAAGCCCAAGAATACTGGAGTGGGTAGCCAATCCCTTTTCCAGGGAATCTTCCTGACCAGGAAGCGAATAAATGAGTGTAATATCTCAGAAATATCAAACTTAAAATATAGACGAATTAAAGAGCATAATGTTAAGAAACAAAGGTAGCTACATCTAAATTACTGTTACAAAATATTTTGACTCAAAGAAAAACTTGAAAAATGATTCCTATAATAGGTTACAGGCTTATGAAGTAATTAATTATAACAATATGTGAAATGTAAACTCCAGATTTTGTGAAAGTTATATAAGGAAGTTATATACTGTATGTAAGTTATATACAGTAAAAAAAAAATGATTTGTCTTACAGTAGGTAAAGAAAATATGGGGTCAGTGATGTCTTTGAAAACTTGTGAAGTAACTAGTATAGATTAAAAATAGGATGCCAAGGAATTTTTAGTAATCACATAGCAGAAGGCAGAAATATGTATGTAAAATTCATATACGTATATGAATTTTTAGTTTAAGTGAGTTAAATGGACCTAGTGACAGATTCTTGGAATGGAATAAAAACCAAAATCCACATGTGAGACATACCACAGACAAAAGGCTAAAACACAGAAAGTAGGATGACAGTGTTAAATTCAGACCAAGTTAAATTCAAGAGGAGGATTAAATATATGAAAGGATATTACTTTTATATCAATTACAGATATAAGCATTACTATAAAACAAATGAGGATGATTTATCAAATATGTACCTGAGAGAAGATAAATAATAAACAGGCAATGCCTCAACTTGTCTGCTGCTCAACGCGCTTTCCTCTCTCTCCCATACCATTAGTAGTCTTTGGTTGCAGATTCTTAGAGATATCTAAGTAAATGTCTTACACCTATCTTAAATAGTAGCTTTGCCAGAATTTGAGGCAATTAGCTTGTTATTTGGGCTTCCCTGGTGGCTTATGGTAGAGAATCTACCTGCAGTGCGGGAGACCTGGGTTCGATCCCTGGGTTGGGAAGATCCCCTGGAGGAGGGCATGGCAGCCCGCTCCAGTATTCTTGTCTGGAGAATCCCATGGACAGAGGAGCCTGGTGGGCTACAGTCCATGGGTCACAAAGAGTCAGACACGACTGAGCAGCTAAGCGCACACAGCACAGCTTGTTATTTGGGAATACAGTGGTTTTTAAGTTCCAGAATGTGAATTTTAATGTGATATATTGGAAGGACTACCTACTAGATTGTAGAGACTTGTGTTCTCCACTCCAGATCGCGTTCTCTTTCTGGGTGACCTTAGGAAAATCAGTTTCCACATCTGTGGACTTTGTAGTTAAAATTGCAATCTCAAGGGCTCATGCATAACCCTCATCTCTCAATAGCAGTATGTTTCAAAGAATAGTCTTATGTTTCCTTTCCAGTGAAGCTTAGCTCTGGGAGTAGCTACTTGATTTAGTGAGAAATCATAGTCTCTAGTTTCCAATGTATTATTTTAAAATCCTCACCACATAATTGAAACCTGTAATTCTAGCAAATATAACAATATTTTGTTCCCTTGCTCAATTTTTACTGGTTAAATAAATACCTTATAGAATATTACGACGGTACTCTCAAAAAGTAAATCTGTGATGTTGAAAAATACAACACTCCTATGTGTTATTACGTGATATATATCTGATATACATGTAAATAATATTTGGAATTTGGAATGAAATTATATATTTTATTATGTTCCATTACAGTTTTGAAGCTGCTTACTATTTTTTTTTTCCGATCAGCTTTCAGTTTGCAGTACATGTTATTATATTGGTCTCTCTTCTCTAAGTAGAAATGCATGAAATATAGAAAAATACCATTACTTATACGAACCAGATGTTTTTGAGAAGGTTAAGAATTTCTTTTAAAATGTGAATAATCACTCCCTAAATAGTTTCCCAAATTATTTTTTGCTTTATTATTTGTTGTTTCATTTTATTTTTCCTGAATTTTCTTAGCATTTTCATGACCTTTTGGTGAGAAAGTAGATTCAGTGATCTATAAGATATGAAAGAAAAAGAAAATCTAAGAGTAGCAAAAACCCTAAGTGTCTCAAGTTATTAGATTCACTGATCCCAAACCTAGCTTTGAGTGTTTTTCCAAATTAGAAAAAGTCTCCTTACAAAGTAATTCATATTCTCTGAGAAAAACTACAAACACTGGGGAAAAAAAAAACTTTAAGTGACCTATAATTGTACCCTGCTGTAATAACTACTGTTCTGTTCACATGAATAGTGTTTACCCAAAAAAGGGCACTCTACATTTTCTTAAATCTTTTCTCTTCATGTTGTAATACATCTTAGAAATAATAAAGAATTGTGCTGCTAGGAACATCAGGGTGCATGTATCCTTTTGAATTAGTGGGTTTTGTTTTGTTTTGTTTTTCAGATATATACCCAAGAGTGGAATTTCGGGTCATGTGGTAGTTCTGTCTTTAGTTTTTTGTGAACCCTCCATGCAGTTTTCCATGGTGACCACACCAGTTTACATTCCCAGCAACTGTGTAGAAGAGTTCCTCTTCTTCACATCCTCTCTAACATTTGTTGTTTGTGATCTTTTTGATACTAGCCATTCTGACAGGTGTGAAGTGGTACCTCATTGTGGTTTTGATTTGCAGTTCCCTATTAACTAGAGGTATTGAGCATCTTTTCATGTGCCCATTGGCCATCTGTATGTCTTCTCTGGAAAAGATGTCTATTCAAGTCTTCTGCCCATGTTTTTAATAGGGTGACTTGGTTTTTTGATATTCAGTTGTATGAGCTATTTATATATGTTGGATATAAATCGCTTTTGGTCATTTGCAAATATCTTCTTCTATTCAGTAGGTTGTCTTCATTTCATATTGATAGATAGTTTCCTTTGCTGTGCGAAACCTTGTAAGTTTAATTAGGTCCCATTTGCTTATTTTGGCTTTCATTTCTTTTGCTTTAGGAGATAGATCTGGAAAATATATTGCTATGGTTTATATCAAAGGGTGTTCTGCCTGTGTTTTCCTCTAAAAGTTTTATGGTCCCAAATTTATATTTAATGTGACTAGTTTTTAATGGCTCTTCTGTTAATGGTTCATAGAATTTTGGCCAGAAGGTCATCAATTTGGGAAATGCTGGATCATAGGCATAAAAGACCTAATTGTAAATAGATAAACAAAAAGTGCTTTAATTTCTGAGCAAGGTTTTAAAAAATGCTAACATTTAATAACTTATATGCAGATTATATGTTATGATTTTAAACTTGGGCAAACAGTCTTCTGATAAAAAACTAAAAGATAAATTTAATGCAACCAATATGTAAACTTTTTTCTCATGCAGGTTAGCCAATACACCTTTGCTATGTGCAGTTATAGAGAAAAAAAGTCTGAGCCACAAGAATTAATGCAGCTTGAAGGATATACTGTGGATTACACAGATCCCCACCCAGGTAATTCCTAGTTGAATCACTGCCATGCCTCTCCTGTATTCATGAAATTCTCATAAATATCCTGTGTCTATTTTCCATTCAAACTCCGTTCAGTAAATGGAACATATTTCATTCATATACCTAGATAAGACTTGATGGGATTTAAATTGGATCTTTATGAGGTTACTTAGTTCTAGCCATAACTCACCATGTCTGTTAACTTAGTGAAAGGATGAAATATCTGAAAGATACTATAATACGGAAATTATAGAAGTATCAGCAGTGCTTTCAGAAACTTCTGTACTGAAAAGCAAAAAGGTACAAGAGACAGAAATAGGGAAAGAAATGGCTAATGAATTACTACCATATATTATATTCTACTAATTTTCTCCCTAACAATGGATACTTATATTTCTCTCCCTCTCCTAATGTATTAATTATGGGTATAGTACTGGATACTCAGTGTCTGAGATTAGTGAGTGAGTGAGTAAATGTATGATTATGTGGAGATTAATAAAATTAATCAGTGAGGTAAAGAAATATATGGATTTCCCTGGTGTCTTAGTGCTAAAGAATCCACCTGCCAATGCAGGAGACACAGGTTTGATCTCTGGGTCAAGAAGATCACCTGGAGAAGGAAATGGAAACTCACTCCAGTATATTTGCCTGGGAAATCCCGTGGACAGAGGAGCGGGCTACAGTCATGGGATTGCAAAAGAGTCGAATATGACTTCACCACTAAACAACAAAAAAGAAATATATGTATCTGCTAATAAATAGAATAAGAAATTAATATAGAGAGATGAAAAAAGAGTCAGTGATTATATCCACTAATAAATCACTTAAAATCCAAAATATCTTCCTTGTGAAAGAGTTTTGCAAAAGTAAAATACTGTACAATGTAAATATCATTTTGGTCTTACCTGTATTGTTTTCTGCTAAACTGGTCATATCTGTCTCCTACATATAGAATGAGAAATGTGCTAACAGATAAGGAGTGTTTTCTCTGGCATGAAATACCAGACTTTGCTATGCATTCTTGTGTGTGTTGCAGAACTCTGCTGTGTTATAAACTTTTTCCTAGGTATTTTTAATTTCCAAAGTGATATGGAAGTATAAATCTCTTTCTCATATCCTTTCCCTTCAATTCTTCAATTGTGGATATGATTCAAAGGCATTGAGCTGCAAATAGCAGATCAGTTCTTTTCCATGAGACGATTTAATGAATGAGGCTAAAATCTGTCAACTGTGTGAATTTTTAGTAATGCTTTTTTCCCTCCACAGGCCTTCAGGGTGGGCATATGTTCTTCAATGCTGTTAAAGAAGGAGACACTGTAATATTTGCCAGTGATGATGAACAGGATAGAATACTGTGGGTTCAAGCCATGTACAGGGCCACTGGACAGTCTTATAAACCTATTCCTGCAATTCAAGCCCAGAAGCTGAATCCTAAAGGAGGAAGTCTCCATGCAGATGCTCAACTTTGTAAGTTTTGTTGAAAAATAATTTGATTATCAATTAATAACCTTAATAAGATATAAAATTGTCTGAGTCAAATTTGCTCAGTATTGTAGTTTACATCATTACCTGATTCCTAATTGAATAAAAATAGTTCATTTTCATAGTCATAGAATAAGTTATCTAGTTTTTCACACAAACCTGGAGTAAATGGTGCGTGTGGTTTTCAGTCATAAATTTGCCAGGCCTTGGGGTGTCTCTGGGAGTCTCAAAAGCATAAGAGTAAGTTTATCTAAACTTAATATAATTCTAACTTATATGTTCTATTGAAATGGGAAGCATATTGCAAAATCAAATTGGCATTGATAAGATTCCAGAACACCAAAACAATGAACTGTTGCTTTTTGTCTTTTTTTTTTTTTTTCCAATTATTTTTATTAGTTGGAGGCTAATTACTTCGCAGCATTGCAGTGGGTTTTGTCGTACATTGACATGAATCAGCCATGAAGTTACATGTATTCCCCATCCCGATCCCCCCTCCCACCTCCCATTCCACCCGGTTCCCCTGGGTCCTCCCAGTGCACCAGGCCCGAGCACCTGTCTCATGCATCCCACCTGGGCCGGTGGTCTGTTTCACCATAGATAATATACATGCTGTTTTCTCGAAACATCCCACCCTCACCTTCTCCCACAGAGTCCAAAAGTTTGTTCTGTACTTCTGTGTCTCTTTTTCTGTTTTGCATATAGGGTTATCATTACCATCTTTCTAAATCCCATATATATGTGTTAGTATGCTGTAATGTTCTTTATCTTTCTGGCTTACTTCACTCTGTGTAATGGGCTGCAGTTTCATCCATCTCATTAGAACTGATTCAAATGAATTCTTTTTAACAGCTGAGTAATATTCCATGGTGTATATGTACCACAGCTTCCTTATCCATTCTTCTGCTGATGGGCATCTAGGTTGCTTCCATGTCCTGGCTATTATAAATAGTGTAGTAACTGTTGCTTTTTGGAGTTGTTCTTAACAAACCAAGAGAATACTAGGCCTATTTTCTGTTGTAAGTTGGGAAAACAAAAGTCATCAAGGCAGCTTTCTTTTTCTAAATACCTTTATATTCATGTCACTTTCTGTATGCTAATTTAAATCATTAAGAACTAAATTATTCATTTTAATTTGGAAGTAATTAATTGCAAGTTATGTAATAATGGTAGAAACATTTTCAAACATAGCTTTAGTAATCATTAAACCAAAATGTTTTAACTTGCTGTACTCCTTTCCAAAACTTCTCTGTTTTCTCCTATAATGTAATAAATCAGCTTGTCTTTAACTGTAAGCTCAAATCGTGACTTTTCATTCAACACCCTTCATTCTCAAGCTTCATCTCCAGGAGAGCAACATTCTGACTTTTCTTACTTTTCATGCATCAAATAACTACTTCCTGTTCTGTTTAGACACCCACTAGTATTACATTTAGACATCTTAAAGGCACTTTAGGCCAAATAAAGATGGGATATAGGCTCAACCCGTCTCCTGCATTCTTTAGGCTTCTTAGTATACACCTTTAAATTTACCTGATCTATCTTCAAGTGATTATGGTACTTCATACATAGTACATGCACCTCACAATTGTAGACTTCTGTATCTCCCTTCCTGGCTTCTGTACAATTCTGGTCATGCATCTTACTTCTACAGATATTATGAATCCCACAATACATTGATATTATTATTATGCATGGAACAGTCAATTACCTTTTAGAGAAATGTAAATAATAAGAGAAAATATTATATCCTCAAACATGTAGTTACCATTCCTAGCACTCTTTATTCACTTATAGAGATATTTCACCTCCTGAAGGATGTCCTTTGACTTTTCTTGTAGTATGTGCGCAACTTTTAGCTTTTTTGTGTATGAAAATGTCTTCATTTTACCTTCATTTTGAAAAATGCTTTTCTTTCAGTTCTTTAAAGACTTTGCTCTGCTCTCTGCTAACTTGCTTTTTCTCTTCCCTGATAAAAAATTTTTCTATTATTTTTGTTTCTTCTTCTGTACCTAATGTGTGTTGTGGTTTGTTTTTCACCCCCGCCCCCAAGCTGCTTTAAAACTTTTCACTTAAACACTGGTTTTGAGCAATTTAATTATGATGTGCTTTGGTGTAGTTTTCTTCACAAAAATATTCTTGAGTTTATTCTAAGACATAGTTAAAGTACTCAAAAGAAACGTAATCCTTTCAGGTTTAACTTTTAGGTGGAGCCACGTAACATCTAGTCTGGGTTCCCCTGGTGGCTCAGTGGGTAAAGAAATCTGCCTGCAATGCAGGGGACCCAGGTTTGATCCCTGGTTTGGGAAGATCCCCTGGAGAAGGAAATGGCAAGCCACTTCAGGATTCTTGCCTGGGAAATCCTATGAACAGAGGAGCCTGGCGGGCTGCAGTCCATGGGTCACAAGTGTCGGACACGACTTAGCAACCAAACCACCACCACCTGGACGCCAGCTGATGAGCAGTGAAAATTGAAGTTTCACCTTCTGGCTGTTGGAAACGAGCACTGTTCTAGTCTGTGTGTGCATGGGGGCATTGTTCCCTCTAATCCTTTGTGTTGGTTCTTCCCCATCCTCATATTGTTGCCTCCATCGAGTGAGGTGGTCAGTATTCATTTGAATATGGAGTGGGGTAGTGGGAGGAAACAATAATCTTTCCTGCAGATTTCAGCAGCCTTGACCTTCCTGAACTGTCAACTCCCATCTTCTCAGCCCAGAGAGACCCTTAGCCCTCCCTGAGTTCTTCTTCCCAGAGCCACCGCTTTGAAAGTTTCTCCCGGCATTAACCTGAGGCAGCTAAAAGGCTCATCTCATTGGTTTCCCCGCCTCTCAGGAATCACTCTGCTGTGTTGCTGGATGTCCAAAATTTTGAGAACTTTCTTAAAAGTATTTTTTAATGATTTTTTTTAGTTGTTTCAGGTAGGAGGGTTAATCTGCTTTTAATTACACTGTTTTAATTACACTAACCAGAAGCAGAGTGATTGTTTTCTTTGTTGGAGCAGTATTTCTCAGCAAGACTGTCATTTTGGGCTAGATATTTCTTTGTTTCAGGAGTCAGGGGGAAGGCTGTCCTGTGTATTATGGAATGGTTAGTATCCTCCCTATCTCCTACCCGCTAGATCCCTGTAATAATTGACTCCATTGTCCCAGGTCTGACGACCAAAATTTTCTCTAGATGTCAAATGTTCCAGGGGACAGAGACAAAGGTGGGGAAGTTTACCGCCGTTTAAGAACTGCCAAGTTGCAATTGTCTTGGAAATTATTTTTATGAAAATGTCTCCCACATTCGCTTGTGTTCCAGTATTTTTTTCTTCACATCTTGAGTATAAGGAATACCGAAGACATGTACTGGTGTTATAAAGGATGTTGTCGTCCCATGGTGAAGTCGTGTCTAACTATTTTGCAACCCCATGGACTGTGGCCCGCCAGGCTCTTCTGTTCATGGGACTTCCCAGGCAAGAATCCTGGAGTGGTTTGCCCTTTCCTTCTCCAGGGGATCTTCCCAACCCAGGGATCAAAGCTATGTCTCCTGCATTGGCAGGCGAATTCTTTACCACGGAGCTACCAGGGAAGCCCATATTATAAAGGATGTCAAAGTGGGAAGAGAAGTGGTTGGAAAGCACTGAATCAAGAGCATTAAAATCATGACTTCCTGATATGGAGTTAATAAAAGAACTGATAATCAGTTTAGTAAGAGAGCCATATAATGTCTTCCCAGCAAAATCTTTCTGTTAGGTAGCAATTTATTGTCAAGGCAGTGTTGATCAGGCTAAGTGGAACTGAATTTTTTAGCCCCTTGATTAACTTGCTTTAAAAAAGCTAAATTTGTTCTAAAAATCCAAACTGTTCCAGTCGTGTTAAGAGGTTTTTTGTATTTACTCACAGACCCTGATGTTTTATCTTTAAAAAGGAAAGGAAAGAAGAAAGAAAAATGTATTTCTGACTCACCTAAATGAGATACTGACCATGACCTTTATCAGAGATGCCATTGAACTGATCCAGAGAGTAGTTTTGCCTTAATTTTCCTCTCTTCCTTGACTTCCATATTATTCCTTTCTCTCTTTCTTGATCATCTCTTGGAAAGACAACTTCTAGAGTCATTAGTGGAAACTGAGAAAATGATATAAAATTAAAATGACTAGAAATAAATGTTTCTAACCCATTTAAATATGTTTTTCATTTCTTTGCTGGCCTATAGCTGGTAAGGGTAAGTATTTTTATGACTTTTTTTTGCTTTACCATATTAAAATTTTTATAATGATAAAATTTTTTCAAGTAATATCATGATCTTATTTACAGTATCATGATACTGCTTTCTAGGCAGGACTGGAATGTTTACATTAACCTTGTCATTTAGGAAACAGAAATGCTTATTTTTGCCACAACAGGGAAGTAAAAACAACCTAGTATCTCTCATTGATGTGAACATAAAGGAAATTGCTATGAAATTGTTACTATAGCTTGCAAAAATGCTCTGTAACGTTAAGTGAGAAAATGCTAAATTATATATGTGATATTATTGCCACTCTGTTAAAATTTTTTTAATATAGGTAGAATTATACCTAAAATATTTACAGTGGATCAGTTTAATTAGAGGGATTGGTTGTTAATTCATTGCCTCTATTTCCTGAATTTTCTTTGAAGTATCTATGTTATAACTTTAAAAAGAAAAGCTCATTTTTAAATCCAACCGTACTAAACGGTTAGGAATAATCAGAACAAAATAATAATTATAAAATCTAACTTATTAGGAACAACCTTATTATCTTTTTTAAAATATAAATAATGGTGTGTATTCATAGATTTATCTGATAAGTGGATGTATTTTACTTCCCTGTTTCACTGACTTTTAAGATACATAGAAATTCTAAGGAAAAAAGTGAATTAAAGCAAGGCTGAAGGAATGCGATCCAGTTTTTGTGCTTAAAACTGTGCACTGCCTTTTGCCAAACTGAAAGACATTGCTTGGTTAAACTAGCCTTCATTGTTATCCCCAAAAAAAAGATTATGCAAGCACCTTTTAAAAAAATTTTCCTTTCACCTAGGCACAAACATAATATATTGTATTTGTTACCTAATACAATACAGTAATAGCTGACTTTCAATAATAAATCAGTGTCAAAAATGAACCTGAGTACTTCTTTTCAATGTTAAACCAAATTTTTAAAAAATTCTTTAGTCAGATTGTAAACGTATATTTACTTTTTTAAGCTAATTCTCCTCGCTGACCCTAGTAAGTTAAATTTCACCCTTCATTGGTAAAATATGATGAATATATTATTTAAAATAAATGTTTACTATAATTATAGGTCTGTATGTGTTGATTAAAATTGTCATCATGTAAAAGTATCATTTGTTATCTGCTGCAGAAAGTAAGACGTATAAATCCGTACATTCATTTTTAATGTATTTACCAAAACAGGCCAAAAAACTATTTGGGTTAATAATAGAGATGTGAAAAGACTCCTCAAGAAACAGTATCTACCAACTTTTTCTCTTAGGTCTTCAGCATAAAACATACGGGAACATACCAACCAGATAATCTACATAAAATTTTAAAACATTAGCTCTTCCTATTAAAGGCTATATGTGTGCCATAAAAAGGGAAGTGGTTGTTTTTTGTGTCACTTTTAACTTGCTGTGAATCTTCAAGCTAATGAAGGTTGGGAGCTAAAAGGAAAGTTTTCGGAGTGGTAGGTGGTAAATGGAGCTACAGGCAAACTCCTAAACACAGGGTAATTCTAAAACAAGTTGTTGTATTTCCAAAGGTTCATTTGCTACTTCGTTTAGCTCAAGATTTTTCAGAAGAGACAACCTCTCAGCTAGTAACACGCTCTTATTAGTCCTTTTGGTACCTGGGTCCCAGGCCTGGACCCCTGGGCACATGAGTGGTCTTAGAAGGTGAATGAATGGCCTGCTCTTCTTCTTGCCCTTTCCCCCAACTCTCTTTTACCTTCCCTTTGCTCTGTTAATCCCTAATCTCTCTCACACTGTGAACAGCAGAAAAAAAAAAGGATAGAAAAGAGGAAAAACATTCAGCATCCTTGAAATTAGTTGCAAAGGAAAGAGAAATATTTCAATTAATTTTTTCCTTTCTCACATTCTGAACTCTGACGTAGGTGCCCTTCCTAGGATTTGGGTTCACTGTGGTCAGCTCCCAGCAAATAGCCCTCCCAGCATAGTGGGATCTGCCAGCTTGCTAATAGACCTCACATGGTTTTCTATGCTAGCTATTTTCAAGTCAGTGTTAACTGTTTAGATTGATAATGTGAGCCTACTTGTTAATCTTTTCTCTTGACTTCCAACAGCTATTAATGAAAAACTTACATTTTCAGATCCCATTTGAATAAAGCCTCTATCATTTCTTAAATCTGTTGTAAATAGTAATCTTTCTCAATTCGAGTTTTATTCCATCCACTTTTACCATACCTGGTGACAGTACTACCTAAGGACGCTAGAGCATGTATCCAGCTGTTGCCATAGAAACTCCACCAGCATGCTCATTTACCATGTCTAACATCTGTACTTAGTCCATAGGTTAATCATCACAATTTATGACAGTTGTACAGTACATTGTTTCATCTCATATCTCATCGGTTTCTTTTGATAATTTCCTTATATTATTTCAGGAGACAAACCAAACTACCATTGAAGATTTGATTAGTGCCATGAATAACTTTCTGTTTAAGACTAGTTACCATAATTTTGTTATGATGAACATTAATTGAAGATAATCAAGTATAACTCAGTTTTAAAGCAAGCCTCTCAAGCCTTGGATTTGGTTACATAATTGATTGAAAGCATGATTTCCATTTAATTCAATTGATAGCTCTGTGTTACCCTCATAGTTAATTGAAGATCTGTTATGCCAAGAGAAAACTATATGGAAAATATCATTTTATAAAAATAAGAAACTAGATATTTAATACTAGCTATTTTCCTTTTTTACCTTGGTTCATGAGAGAATTTTAAAATGAAATGTTTCCTATAGAGAGATCAAAACTGTCTCCTTTATAGTTTATTTTTATTCATAAATTCATGGAAATATAGTAAAGTAGTACATGGTGAAGTATGTTTGCATAAAATATTTTGAATTGTGCTGATCAGACATAGAAAAGAAGTAAGTACTCAGGGTCTTTACAGCCAGTGTTTGAAAATGGGATAATCCCAAAGAGAACATTTCCCTTTCATCGAATTTATAGCCCTGGAGGGATTGTAGGGTTTATTTTCTTTTTTTAATAAAAATTTTAGTGGATTTTCCTCTGTGTTTTTTCACTGTCAATGTGTAGTCTGTTTGTGGCTTGAATTGTTATTGTAAATATTATTTTTATTGGAAATAGTATTTGCTAGAAAAGTACTTATCCATTTATGTGTGTAATTTGGAAAAGCTTATCACATTAAATAATATATGAGTTATATTTCATGAGAAAGATACTTCATAAATTCATTTTTGAAAATATTTAATTACAGAAATGAACTACTGACTCAATTTTTTCAATTTTTTTATATTTTATTTAAAGACTGTACACCTATTATTTTAAAATAAGAATTTCCTTCTACAAACCTTTATAGTAAAAGGGAAATTATGGATTTTTTTTCTCTGAAATCTCTTGCATATCATGTTCTCAACAGATAAACTGTTAATGGGCGTTATTTTTAACATCTTGTTATGAGCTTCTCTGGTGAAAGAAATAATTAATAAAATTCAGCAGATGTTTTTTAAAACTATAATTTCCTAAATGTGATGCTAAAAACTTTTTTTTTAACTCAGATAAATGGAGAGATGAAGATTCTAAGATAACTTCTTTAAAATACAAAATCTGATTTTATAATGTGTGCCTTGCAGTTATCAATATTCTGCTTCCACATTTGATATAATTTCACATTATCATATATTTAACTTTATATTAAAAGGCAATCAGACATAAGAATAAATACAGAAGTTGGATTGTCTCATTTCTCAGTTTAGGAAAAGCAGTTTGGTTCAGTGTTAAATGCAACTAATTCTAATTTACCACATGTAATGTATTTAATCATTCAGATAAGCAATTATTAAATGCAAAAAATATATATGCCACTTCCTTCATGGACAGAACCTAATACCTCACATCGTTGATGAGTGGCCATTCATTGCTTCCTTGCTGCATTCACCTTTTGATATCCTTCATTGATGTGAGATATAAATTAGTTTGTGTATCTTTTTTTTTTAACATGTGATTCTGAAGACCCTTCAGCTTGAATTATATACTTCTTCCATCCACAAATATGGCTGAAAGTTGAACTTGACATGGATCAATATGATCTGGGCTAAATATCTAAATGTGACTGATTATGTTAGCATCATGTCTACAGATCAATATTGAGTTTTATTATGAGCCAGACCCTATAATTGGGTGTAATCAATAAACTTTTGTCTCCTTTCCTATTGCAGTTTTAGGGTTGGACCATCTAGGTTTTTAAAAACTACATTTAGCTTACATTTAGGACTATGCTGCTTGTGATGACTAGAAATGAGATCTCTCTGTGAATTTTAAGGAACAATGGAGGCTTAGCTCAACCATTGTGAGGAGAGCCCACTTTTATCTTGATAGCTGGTTGCTTGCCCAATATGCACAACATCTCTTACGGAGCTAATGTAGTAACACCCCAGCACTCCTTTGGGGTGGTGTGTGGCTCGCTGTCTCTATCGTTAGTAAAGAACTCACATTGAAGACTTTGACAGAACATACCATTAATGAAGGCAATCATAAAAGCTTGCCTTTTGATAAACCCGCAGGGTCTACAGGCGTTGAAAGATGCAATCTGTGAAGAACAATAAATTTGGGCCTTTGATTGAAGTGCCATTTGGGATGTTGTGCTTTGTCTGCATATTTGCACAAGCATGATGTTCCCTTTTTCATGTCTCTTAAACTTGAAGCCTGGAAGCATTCATTGCCATTTCTACATTAAAGTTGGTCCCATTAAGAGCTCCCTACAAAAAAAGGCTGGAAGTGATCCAGCTGAAGCAAGTGTGTTCATTTCTGCCCTAGTTTGCCATTTGGAAAGCAGGCTTCTAGCCATCGTTGTCTTTTTTTTTTTTTTTTATGAATAGACCTGGGCTGTTTTCCAGCTCAGTAAATATATACTTAAAATGTATCAACTTTTCTTAATATTAGGGTGGGTGAGATTATTTCTGTGGTAGATTTTGAAGTAGCTGTGAATGAAAATATAATTCCCTCCTTCCAACTGATTGGCAGGTTTTTCCCTACCATTTTTATTTAGGCTACAAAAAATATTGTATTTTATGGTTTTTGCTGAATTCATGGCCTCTTACTTTATGTAGTGCAGAGTATTTATCTGTTATGATGAGACATTCATTTTGTGTTGTTCAAAAGCCTTATTTGCTATTATTATTAAACCAGAAAAATAAAGGTCCATGCTCTTCTGAATTCACAGATGCAGACCGTTTTCAGAAACACGGTATGGATGAGTTTATTTCTGCGAACCCCTGCAAGCTGGACCACGCCTTCCTATTCAGAATACTCCAGAGGCAGACTTTGGATCATAGACTGAACGATTCCTATTCTTGCTTGGTTAGTACAAATCTATCTCATCCCCTATAGGTTAGAGTGAGAGATTTTTTTAAAGTGAGAAATACTTGTTGTGAAGCAGCCTTTTATCCCTGACTCATTTAATAACTATAGTTGGAGTTAGGGATCAAGGATTCCAATCGATTGCTTCCCAATTTGAAAATTATACACTTGAAGATCACTGCTGTGCCACTCAATAGCCGGGAGAAAGGACTCGAACAGACCCTGAACTGTGGTTTGTTGGTCCCTCTGGAGAAGGTAGAATGAAAATAGAAGGCTTTACTAAAGACTAAAACAATAACCTCTGTGATAGGATTTACTAACACCTATACAGACATTTTAAGGTTTAAATTCTGCTCACCAAATGGTGATACCATTCATGTCTCTCTCTCATTGCTACAAAGACTACCTAAGCGACAGGGGAGAGAAACCGTGTAATAAACTATATGATGATGACTTGTGTAACAGAGGAAAGCTTTAGTTTTATCTAACCCTCCAAAAATAATTGGAATTACTTTATTTAAAAAAAGGCATTAAATTGAGTAGCTAAACTGCTACATTGTGTTTAAACCAGCCAAATTTAGGATGCAAGGTATAATTTACAATTAGGAGGGAAGGAATCCTTGACTCCTTAGACTGTGTGCATTACACTATAGCCTAAAAATCTCTTGTGCCTTTAAATCCAAGGATTTATTTTGTTGGTAGCAATTCCTCTGAAATTCCTCTGGCCAGAATCTCCATGTTTCTATCACCACTTAGTCTCTTGGCTATTGAACATGGTAGCTGCATGCAATAAAGTTACACTCTCTTTAAGATTTTAGACAGAACATACTCTAAGCTCATCAGAGATGTTTCAACAGACAGGAAGAAATGGAACAACTTACTTCCATGATCATACTGATGTTCATTAATTTATT
This sequence comes from Dama dama, assembly GCF_033118175.1. Taxonomy (NCBI): domain Eukaryota; kingdom Metazoa; phylum Chordata; class Mammalia; order Artiodactyla; family Cervidae; genus Dama; species Dama dama. The sequence continues at coordinate 82,814,432 of NC_083698.1, read as the reverse complement.
TATAGACTCACTATTAAGTACCTGTTATTCAGCATGCAGTTGTATAGCTTAAACCCAATCCAGCCTAAACTTTATAATTAGGGAGTAAAGGAAGTCATCACAAAACCCTCATCTATCTTTCTGGGGACAAGCACACGTAGATTGATCATCAACAGGAACACTTTCCTCTTGGATTCCACTCCATGGGGTTAGTTCTTAAAATGTCAGAAAGTCGTTTTGATCATGTGGATGACCCCACGGACATGGAGTGGGGTCCATGTGGGGTCCACATGTGCGGTCCACACCCCACACGGAGTGTGAGGAGAACTCTACAGTGGATTACACTGTACCTTAAGGGCAGGTGTGATTAGAAAGAGCATTTGAGCTCGTGATGACCTTGGATGTTAACTTGACTGAGAGGCTGATCTGCACTGTGGTCTTGAGCAATTCGCTGAACACCTCTCAACTTTAGCTTCTGTATCTGTAACATGGAGTCATAATAACTAGTATACATGATAGTTCTAAATATTAAAGATATATAGAGCATGTCTAGTACAGTGCCTTCACCATCACCACAGTATTATTCTAGTGTTTTTTTCTCCTCTTCCTTCTTTTAAAATTTTTTATTGAATTTTAGTGCATTTTATTTTTATCTCATCTTTCTGCATTTCACACTCTTTTCCACCTCTTTCGTGATTATACTGCCCCTTTTGAAAACTCTGCATCCCCCCTTCTTTCTCTTTTTTTATCTTGAATTAATCCATATAGTCCACTGAAATATTTTGTAAACCGACTCTCCCTAACCTGGCCCTGTCTTGTTAACCAAGCGCATATACCGACTCTAACATCTCTTTTCAAGAGAACCAGAAACTATTGCTGTAAGACATTAACTTTGTTACATTTGTCATTGAAAGACAGTAGAGTGATAACAATACCAAACTATTTAAATACCCAAATAATAATTTAAATACCACTGCTAAAACTTACTGAAATTCTCTGAGTTCACTTTATACAGTGCTTTTGGAAACTAGGTGATTTCAGTTATCGGGTCTGCTTTGCCATTTTCTTTTTAATTGATTCATATAGAGATTGAAGTTTGTTGGAAGGTTATTCTTTGCAACGCACATTTTAGATACCATGAATAAATTTGACTAATTGTGCGTGACAGCGGAAAAGAGCAGGTTGCCCCTGCCTTGCTTGGCAGTAAAGAAAGGAAGGTGTTAAGCTGTCAGTGGCCCAAACCAGTTCCAAAATTGATGGCATTTGCTGTTTTAAAAACAATAGGAAACATACTGCTAATAGAAAAAAGAAAAAAATTGTCAAAAACACTAACACATTTTCTGCTTACAATACCTAATAGGGCCTGCAGAAAAGTGAATTCTGGTGCAGGAAAAATAATAATTTTTTTCTGTTGTTGTTCTTCCTTTTGCAGGGGTGGTTTAGTCCTGGCCAGGTCTTTGTGTTGGATGAGTACTGTGCCCGTTACGGCGTGAGGGGCTGTCACAGACATCTCTGCTACCTTACAGAACTGATGGAACATTCGGAGAACGGTGCTGTCATTGACCCAACCCTGCTCCATTACAGCTTTGCATTCTGTGCCTCTCACGTGCACGGCAACAGGTATTTTTACTTGCAAACACACAGTGAAATGTGGAGGGTTGAACTTGGGAAGAGAGAAAAACGTGCTTTGCTATCATCACCTAGTAACAGATTTTAAACAGCAAACACTTCTTGCAAGAGGGAAAAAAAAACCCACAAAGGAAAAATGTACATCAATATGCTGTTGATTTAGGTGGGCTGCACTTTATGTGTCTTTTTGCCATTAAAACCACTTGAAATCCAGAGAGAGTATCTGTAAGATTAGAAGGTGCCTTTTAGTTCTTATGTACCACCTGGTACTAGGATCTGCCTAGCTTGAGTGTCCTCTGGATTTCTATTGTAATGCATATATATGTCTGGGTAGGGTTTGTGGGCAGGTTTGTGAATACCTAATGATTCTTGCTTTTCCATGGTGGAATGTGTTCATTGATAAAGCGAGATAATAATGGGTTGATGTAGGTCTCTTCCCAGCCCCTTCCCTGATCCACACTTGAAGAACGGGTATCCCCTTGTAGCATTCTGAGCCAGTGAAGTCACCTCTTGTTTTACCAAAATAACAAAATAGCATGTAAAGCAGGCCCCCACAACTATGTATCTCTTAAGTCTTTGTTTTATATTATTTACTCTCTTCTGGCAGTCTCTTTCCAGGGAAACTTTGCTAGCAGGGGCTCCTCCCATGAAGGAGGTAGCTCTTACCGTTGTACCTTGCCTCAACCGTTCTTTCATCATCACCTCTTTGTTTTCTTTATATATTTATACATATATATGTGTGTGTGTGTGTATTTTGGCTGTGTTGGGTCTTAGTTACAAGCTCACTAGTTTTGACACACTTGGGCTTGGTTGCCCCCAGACTTGTGGGATCTTAGTTCTCCAGTTAGTTAGTTAGTTAGTCAGTTCAGTCACTCAGTCGTGTCCGACTCTCTGTGACCCCATGAATTGCAGCATGCCAGGCCTCCCTGTCCATCACCAACTCCCAGAGTTTACTCAAGCTCATGTCCATCGAGTCGGTGATGCCATCCAGCCATCTCATCCTCTGTCATCCCCTTCTCCTCCTGCCCCCAGTCCCTCCCAGCATCAGGGTCTTTTCCATGAGTCAACTCTTCGCATGAGGTGGCCAAAGTACTGGAGTTTCAGCTTCAGCATCAGTCCTTCCAATGAACACCCAAGACTGATCTCCTTTAGGATGGACTGGTTGGATCTCCTTGGAGTCCAAGGGATTCTCAAGAGTCTTCTCCAACACCACAGTTCAAAAGCATCAATTTTTCAGCACTCAGCTTTCTTCACAGTCCAACTCTCACATCCATACATGACCACTGGAAAAACCATAGCCTTGACTAGACGGACCTTTGTTGGCAAAGTAATGTCTCTGCTTTTTAATATGTTTTCTAGGTGGGTCATAACTTTTCTTCCAAGGAGTAAGCATGTTTTAATTTCATGGCTGCAGTCACCATCTGCAGTGATTTTGGAGCCCAAAAAAATAAAGTCTGACCAGGGATCAAATCCACATCCCCTACATTGGAAGGCAGATTCTTAACCAACTAGACCACCAGGGAAGTTCCCATCTCCCTCTGTTTTATTTCGTTTCTTCCCACAAGCCTAAGCCTCACAACATAACAGAACAATAATACTAACTATGTGAGGGAGGGCAAGTTACTTCATGTAGTTGTGTCTCCACTTACCTGTCTCTAAGAAACATAGAATAGTATCTCTCTCAGAAATCATCAGTTGTGATAGAGATTCATTAAGCACTTAGAACATGCCTGGCTTGGGAGTGATGAAAAGAATGTTCAGTCAGTTCAGTCACTCAGTTGTGTCCAACTCTTTGCGATCCCATGAAACACAGCACGCCAGGCCTCACTGTCCATCACCAACTCCCAGAGTTTACTCAGACTCATGTCCATTGAGGCAGTGATGCCATCCAGCCATCTCATCCTCTGTTGTCCCCTTCTCCTCCTGCCCTCAATCTTTCCCAGCATCAGGGTCTTTTCCAATGAGTCAGTTCTTCGCATCAAGTGGCCAAAGTACTGGAGTTTCAGCTTCAACATCAGTCCTCCCAATGAATGTTCAGGACGGATCTCCTTTAGGATGGACTGGTTGGATCTCCTTGCAGTCCAAGGGACTCTCAAGAGTCTTCTCCAACACCACAGTTCAAAAGCATCAATTCTTCAGCACTCAGCTTTCTTCACAGTCCAACTCTCACATCCATACAGGACCACTGGAAAAACCATAGCCTTGACCAGACAGACCTTTTTTGGCAAAGTAATATCTCTCCTTTTTAATATGCTGTCTAGGTTGGTCATAACTTTTCTTCTAAGGAACAAGCATCTTTTAATTTCATGGCTGCAGTCACCATCTGCAGTGATTTTGGAGTCCTCTCAAAGAAAAGAATGTTAAGGGATAGTTTACATTTTCTAAGTATGATTATCCTGTCAAGCTGCCTTTCCATGGTTCTCTTCATCTTCCCCACAAAACGCCTCTCACCATTTCCCACATTTGGCTCCCAGCTCCTCACTTTGCTGGTGAGCTTACTTGGACTGGATCTCCTCCTCCAGCTTCACCCTCTTGACTCTCATGGGAATGTCAGCGCTATGGAATTCATAAGTTCCTGTGCTTCTGGTAAAGGCTGCTCATTTTCCCCAGTGTAGGCATTTCAGCTCTCCTCTTTTTACTTTATTTTTTTTTTTTTCTGTCACTTCTTTTGTTAATAATTTCTGTTTCTCTAGACCCCAAATGTGGCATGGTGTTTTGCTTTTATATCTGTTCTTGAACTTGCTCTCTCGTCCTGAGAATTTTTTTCTACTTCAGTGAAAAATTCTGCCTTGGTGCTCTTGCACTTTCCACAGCTTTAATGCTGACCTCTTTTTATATAGATAATTCCAGATAAATTATTCTCCTAAGCTATAGGTCTCTGTCTACAGCTAGCAGCTTGACTATTCTGCTGATGCTTTAAAGTCTCCATGTTGAAAATTAAATCCATCATCTCATGAAGCCAACTCCTATACCTCTCTGAGCTCCTAGCAGAGTGCCTGACAAAAAGTAACACCCGAGCACAAAATCTAAGTATTCAGTAAACATTTGATGAATGCATGAATGACTTTATTATTTGTATTAATGTCTTTTCCAGTAATGGCCTATCCATCTTCCATTTGTCTTTTCCTTTTATTTCCCTGGTGGCTCTGCCTGTATTGTAGAGACCTCAGTTTGATCCCTGGGTGGTGAATATCCACTCAAGAAGGGAATGGCTACCCCACTCCAGTATTCTTTCCTGGGAAATCCCATGGACAGAGGAGCCTGGCAGGCTATAGTTCATGGGGTCACAAGGAGTCAGACACTACGAGTGACTAACACTAACTACACAGTTTAATCATTTTTCCTGTTACCCCAGATTAAACCCTCTGCACGCAGCAAACTTTGAAGGAGTGGGTGAGATGCCAGGGCAAGCATGAGACAGTCGGGATAACCGGATGACTAATCTTTGATAGGCAAAGTTAGGGGCTGTTGTAGTAAAAACAGTTTCTTCTCTCTCCAGGCTCTATCTTAATTCCTCCTGACCAATGGGTATCAAAAGCTAGGCCTCCAAGTTTAGGCAGCATTCTGAAATGTAAGAGGATGAGAAGGTTGCAGTGAAATAGACAAACTCGGAAAGCATAACAGGATCAGCATGTTTTAGTCCTTAACACAGAAAGGTGAAATTAAAGTGAGAATATTAAGTGGAAAATTTAGCTAATATGCCCCCCAAAATGCATGTGTTTGAGACACATGTTAATGGAAAGTTACTGAGGTAACTGGGAGCTCCTGCCAGCACATGGGAGGCATCGTGATTTAAATCTGTAGGTTTCCATAGTTACTTCTATTCTATAAACTATTGTTTTTCTTATGATGGTACACTGTAAAGTGCAATGTAAGGTATGTTTATATGTTCACGCATTTATTATACTTACTATTACACATTAAGGGCTTCCCTGGTGGCCCAGACTGTAAAGAATCTGCCTGCAATGCCAAAGACCCAGGTTCAATCCTTGAGTCAGGAATATCCCCTAGAGAAGGGCATGGCTACCCACTCCAGTATTTTTGCCTGGAGAATTCCATGGCCAGAAGACTCTGGCAGGCTGCAGTCTATGGGGTCACAGAGAGTCAGACAAGACTGAATAACTAACACTTTCACTTTTCATTACACATTGAATCCATTTCCCAGGTTAAAATGTGTACTTATGCAGGTATCCCTGGGTGGTGTTTTAGAATAGTCTGTTTCAATAGTCAATAGTCAGTTTCTGATTCAGCAGTTAGGTCAGATATATCTTAAGAAAAAAGAAGGAGTATAGGTTTTAGGGAAATTTGAACCTCAGTTTAGGGTAAAAATGTTTCCAAGATGACCTTAAAGGCATAACACTTACTATAATGTTTAGAGTCTAACAGATGTCACTCAGAAATGTCATGCTGTCACAATGAAAGAATTAAAAGAGACAGAAGATCTCTACTGGAACCTTGGCTCTGAAACTTGCAAACTGAGCCATGTTGCACAAATCATCTAACCTTTCTGAAACTGGGCATTATCATATAGAAAAAGGGAAATACTAAGGTGAAGATCCTGAGTAATTATAAAGTACAATATCAATATTGATTGGACATTATTCTAATATGTTTCCCTTTGGCAGCCAGCCAGAAGCATGTGAATTGTGAGAGGAAGAAAAATGTGAAAAATAAGGAGTTATGCAGGGCTTCCCTGGTAGCTCAGCTGGTAAAGAATCTGCCTGCAATGCAGGAGACCCTGGTTCAATCCTAGGGTTGGGAAGATCCCCTGGAGAAGGGAAAGGCTACCCACTCCATATTCTAACCTGGAGAATTCAGGACTATACAGTCCATGGGGTTGCAAAAAGTTGGACACAACTAAGTGACTTTCACTGCAGGCTCAGTCGAAATATTTCAGTGTGTATGTAATTACACTCTTAATTTCTTCACTGATAGAACGTTCTGAATTTTAGCAACCTCCTCTTGTGAAAATAAACTTCTTTCATCCCTGTCTGTGGCGTCTGATACTTATCCAGACTTCCATTAAAAATACCGTCAATGTCAAGTCTACCTTTTCTACAGCATTGGCCAGATTCTCTCTTGATCATTTTTCCTTCTGTCAAGACACAGCCTCAAAGAGTCACTTTGCTCTGAGGCACCTGAACTGCCTCTGTCAAAAATTCAAAAGAAAGGAAGACTGTCTTTTGTTCAGGATGGACACGAAGGACAGCAGTGCTGTCTGGCTCTGAACCGTCTCCAGGAGTCCATCCTGTCACAAGGCACTCAGCACCGTAGGCGTGTGCATTCCCAGCAGACCCAGCATCTCCGAATAACACTCTGAGTGTTTCAGGAGTAAGAGAATAGAGTTCAACAGACAGATATGGCTGGTACTAAGACCCTAGGAAGAGGGAGAAAAGGAAAGAAGACAGAGAAAAGTGAGTCAAGGACAGAAGCCAGCCCACTCCTGCAGGATCAGCTTGCTGCCTCACGTGGTCGTGGAGAACACGGCCCCACACTCAGCCTCGGCGCCACTCAGGACTGTCAGCGACGAGAAAAGAGACTCTCAGAGACAGTGCCTGTCGGGTGGAGCTCTAGGTCGATGTGTCCGGGCTTAGACATCCTGGTTTTGTAAGTCAGGCTGAGGGTGGAGAAACTAAAGGAAGAGCACAGAAGGACTTTTGTGTCCCTGTTTCATGTGAGAGACGCAGCGGAGACGCTGCCTCTTGTGTGATCTCGCCAGGCCATCTTTGAGCTGCCGTCTACCCAACAAAGGCCAGCTCAGCTGTGCAGGCTTTCACGTCCAGGAATGACAACGCGACTGCAGTTTATGTGTAAAGCAATCCCTGCTTTCTGTGGATTCCAGATCATACCACAGAGTAGGACGCAACCTTCACAGGTATCAAATCATCACATCATGATGCCTCCGTCTTCAGAGACGATGACATTTCCTCTTACCTGTCACTTTGGAAATCATGCCTCAACTTCCTGCCTCTCATTTTAGAGACAGGGGTGCACATTTTGAGTCAAATCATAGAAAATTGCCTCAAATAGTCTCATTGAGAATTTTCATTACCACGTCTTAATTCTGCTCTTTTGATATATGACTTAGAGAAATTAAGTGTAAGTATCACACCCATTATGAATCTAGAGACTCACTTCTGGGACAGGGGAGCAAGCAGATAAAATATCATAGCAAGGTGAAATTTACACCATGTGGCTGACCTGACGGATTTTATCCCAGGTGCTACATGTGTAGAAGCAGAAAGGACATTTAGCAATGAGGGCCTTTTAAATACACACTGAGAAACTATTATCGATTCTGTCAGAAACTATATTACAACCCAAATCTGCCTCAATCAGACTTTCCAACAGAAATACCTAGAACTACCCAACCTAGAGTTCAGTACCAACTATAATTATGCCTTTTAAGATAAGACAGAGTCAGAAAGTGAGCAAGGAGCAGAGAGATTTACTATGTTGGAAAGAGCACTGAGCTAGCAGTCAGCACATCTGTCTTCTTGCCCAGGTTCCCCCACTTTTGAGCTATTTTTCTTGGAGCAGTTGGTCCTGTCTGAGCCTCAGTTTCCCCATCTGTTCCTTGTGACTAATATCAATTTTGCCTACCCGATACAGTGGCTGAATAGGTCAAATATGATTATGTAAACACTTGGTAAGTGATAGTATATCACTTAAATATCAAGCAGTGATATTTTGCATAGGGTATGGTCGTTAAAGGGCTTCCCAGGTGGCGCAGTGGTAAAGAATCTGTCTGCCGAGGCAGGAGATGCAAGTTTGATCCCTGAGTTGGGAAGATCCCCTGGAGGAGGAAATGGCGACCCACTCTAGAACTCTTGCCTGGAAAATTCCACAGACAGGGGACTTGGAGGGCTGCAATACATGGGGTCACAAAGAGTCGCACACAACTGGGTGACTGAGCACGCACACACACCCAGAGTAGTTAATAAGCTCGGGGGCATTTCTCTGTAAAAGACTGACAGTGCAAAGCTGGACTTGATAGTGGTATCAAGTAGCTCACTCTACACAAGTCTCAAGCAGGAGGATGAGACTAGGAAAGCCTTAAACAGGTGCCTCACTTCATCTACTGTCCATGATCATTACAAGGAGCCACAGGGAGGTTCTGGGATCTCTTCCCCCACATTGCATCCCAGCCCCTCCTGTTGCTGGAAAGCCCTGAGGGTCTAACAGGGCAGCCACATGGACAGCCGAAGCAGGAACCAGGTACCCCCTCACCCAGGGTGAGTAAGTTACCAGCTGCACCTTGTGGCCATAATTACCAAGGTCACCTAATCAATTTTCTTTCTTGTCACTCCACACCATTCATGCACAGCAAACAACTTTTTTTTTTCCTAAAGCAATGCATTAAATAGCCTACTGAACGTAAATCATTGCAGAAGAAATAAGACAAAGGGATTTTTCAGTATGCCTTACAATAGCAGTCCCCAGATTTTTTGGCACCGGGGACTGGTTTCATGGAAGATAACTTTTTCCACGGACTGAGGGAATATAAGCCATGGGGGAGCAGCTGTAAAGACAAATGAAACTTCACTCCCTCGCCCGCTGATCACCTCCTGCTGGGCAACCCAATTCCTAGCAGGCTGTGGACCAGTATCATGGGTTGGGGACCCCCATGTTAGAATACAGATCAAGTTAACAATGAAGAGAAGCAAGAGCTGCTTTTCTGGTATAGCATTTCATAAGTTTAGGGCCTTTCAAGGCTTTTAGCATCTAAAATGTGGAAGAGAGTTTGAAGTCTCTAGTTGTATCTTGGTGTAGTTTTCTAACATACCAAGGTTTTTAAAGAATATAGTATGTGATGCTATTGTGTTAAAAATGATCCAATGAAACAAACTATATATATATATATATATCCATCCGAACCATTTGCTATTACTATTGCAGATCAGTTCGGTACTTCAACCCTGTGTTGTATGCTAACCCATGAGTTCACACTGATGTCTCTGCCTTCAGTCCAGTACACCAGAGTTCTTATTAGCCATCCTTTCTTGCTTATTCATAACTTTTCTCTTCGGCAGTGAGAAATTTGGCTTCCATCATCCCATCCATTTACTTATTTGTTCAATCCCAGTATATGTGTAAAGCAGTTTCAAAATTCACCAACTAGAGTACTTTGTGTACAGGTCCTTCAGTCACTGAGCTTAGAGTTTCCAATCAAAACTGTCTTCCAAGGTTCAATATGACACTTCCTTTCCTCCCTCCCTCTCTCTAGTGAGGTTCTGTCATATAATACAGTTAGAGTCACTTGCACAATATGCATTCCATCCTAGGGTCCCTCAGCATCCTAGTTGATATAGAACTTTTTTTTTTTCTCTTTACACTTATATAAAGTCAAGTCACTCTTTTGCTGTATGGCTCTTACAGTTCTGTCAGTTTTGACAGATCCATTGAGTCATATATTCACTCCCCTAGTGCCAGTTCTGTCACCCTAAAAGTTCCCCTGCGTGCTCCCTTCTATAGTCAACCATTTCATTAAATTTTGTCTTTAAGTTTATTATTCCTTCCTTCTACTTTCTTGGATTCTTTTTTTCTACCTTCCTAAATTAACTCATTAAATTCCTAAATTTAACTCTTTAATAGTCATCTTTTCTTCTTTTTCTAAGGTTCAATTTCCACTAAATACTGCTTTTGTTACGTATATGCATTTTGATAATGTATCTGATTAAGATTCATTGTAGGTAATTCTAACTTTCCATTTTAATTTCTTCTTAGACACAGAGTTATTTATAAGTGTATTTTAGAATTTCTACAAAAGTGAATCTCTTTTGGTTAGATTCTTGAAAATTGATTTCTAACTTAATTTCTTTGTGTTCAGAGAATGTAATCCATGTGATATTGATTCTTCATAACTAGAGACTCCTTTATAGCCAATTATGTGTTAAATATTATAAATGTTTCATCTTGCTTGAAAAATATGTATATTGTGTAGCTTGGTGGGGCAAGCAGGAGTTGTGTGGTTCAAATCTTCCAAACTCTTACTGATTTTTTGCCTACTTGATCTGTGAGGTTATAACCAAGGTCAATGGAAAGCTGCCACTGCAGTCGGGGTTTCTTCCTCTGCTTCTACCAATTTCTGCTTTGTAATTTGAGGCTGTTTATTAGGTACTTTCAGGTTTAAAAATTATTAAATCTTCTGGCAGATGGCAATTATTCTCATGATTTAGTGACCCTTTTCATAATTAATAATGCATTTTATGTTAAAGTTTTTTTAGATGGTTATTAGCGTAGCCTTCTTTTGGCATTTGTCTGATATATGTTTATTCTTTTAGTGTCATATTGACACGGCTGTACTCTTATGTCTTATAAATAGCAAACTAGATTCTGATTTAATTATCCAGTATAATATTTTCTATTTGTAATCATTTTAGTTCATTTACAATTGCCAGATGTATCGATATAAGTAAATGCATTTCTACCATTTTATTTGAGACTCTTTTTGGCTCATGTTTCTAAGCTTTCTGTTTCTTGCCTCCTTTTTGTTTCATACAGGTTATTTTCTGATTTTTTTTTCCTCCTCATTTACAATTTTCACCATTTGAGATTTTACCTTGTATATTGCTAAAATTTTAAATCTTACACTAAGCAGCAAATTTCCTCTCATTCTGGAGAGTGGAGAGTGCAGAGGCCTTAGAATGTTTATGTGTGACTTAACACACTTATGCTGTCTAGTAGTTTAATTGTATCCTTACTTGTTTTCCACTCTTAAGCATTAGACATTATTTTTATTGTTTTTATTATTTTATACTCAATACTTGCTTCAATTTAGAAATTACATTCTTCCCAAAGTATATTCTTAAAATAGAATATCTATAGATCACGAATTTTTATTTGGAGTTATCTTTGTTTCATTGACATTTTTGAAAGAAAATTTTGCTTGTTCTACATTCTACTTTGTTATTTTCTCTCCAAACTTTGAAGGTAGCACTCCATTATCTTCTGGCTTCCTTTGTTAAGTAGGCTTCATTACCATTTTTATAAGGGGAATTTAACTTAAGACTTTTAAGATTATTTTGTTTTTTATGTTTTGTAGATTAACTATTGTATGTCTACATATGGATTTCTTTTTAAAGAATTCTGTTTGGGATTTTTGTGGATTTCTGATCCACATGCCCTGATATTGGGTAGGTATAAATTTCTTGTGGAATTTTACCTTGATTGGGATATGAAGATCCACGCTTGTCAGCAGTTCTGGAATATTGTAATCTCTTTTAAGTATTGTCTCCCCTCTAAACTTGCTCTCTCTTAAATGCCAATTAACCATGTATTAGGCACTTTACCTTCTATATCTCTAAATATGTCTAATAAATATTCTATCTACTTATTTCTCTAGCTTCATTCTGTGTAATATTTTTAGTTCTATCTTCTAGCTCAGAACTCAGCAATTTTTTTCCATAAAGGGCCAGATTGTAAACATAGGAAATATTTTGGACTTTATGGGGAATATGGTGTCTGTCACAGTTACTTTACTCTTCCTGTAGAGCAAAAGGAGTCAATGGACCGTATGTAAATGAATGAGTGTGGCTTGTGTTCTGTACAAATTTTATTCACAAAGACAGGTGTGGGCTGTAGTTTGCTGACCCTTACTCTTCTTCGACATTTCTCAATAAGCTATGACACCTGCCTTTTGATCTACTCATTAATTGTGAACTTCCCTTTTCTAGATGTGTTTATCTATTGTTTCTGCTGATGTTTTTGCCATGGTCACTGTTTGCCTATTCTGCTAACAGTTTTTGTAGTAAGCACATATTCTTGGATTAATCTGAGGAAATTCTAATTCAAGGCCCAGGTTGAGAATGCTTTCTTCCCAAAAGGACTTGCTCTTGTTTTCGCTTAGTGATAGGAGGTGCTACAGGAGTTCTCTTATTTTCCATCTTAGAGATGCCTCAATTGCATGGGTGGTACCCCATTTATGAAGTCAGGCGTGTGGTGCATATTCTCAGGAATGACTCTTTTTTTTTTTCCATTTATTTTTATTAGTTGGAGGCTAATTACTTCACAACATTGCAGTGGGTTTTGTCATACATTGACATGAATCAGCCATGGAGTTACATGTATTCCTCATCCTGATCCCCCCTCCCACCTCCCTCTCCACCCGATTCCTCTGGGTCTTCCCAGTTCACTAGGCCCGAGCACTTGTCTCAGGCATCCCACCTGGGCTGGTGATCTGTTTCACTATAGATAATATACATGCTGTTCTCTCGAAACATCCCACCCTCGCCTTCTCCCACAGAGGAATGACTCTTTTTATTCAGCCTATAGATGTGGTAGAAACAGACTGATTTCCTTGTTTGCTCTCCTTTGCAAGGATATTTATTTTCTAGCCTATCCTTTGACTGATGGTATAGCCCATTCAAGTGTCCCATTTTTTGCAGGCATCTCAGGTTCAGCAGCCCCTAGAGATGGTCTCTGACTCATGGCGCATCCATCCCCTTAAACATAGCCATGAAAGTGAAAGTCGCTCAGTTGTGTCCAACTCTTTGTGACCTCTTGGACTATATAGTCCATGGAATTCTCCAAGTCAGAATACTGGAGTTGATAGCCTTTCCCTTCTCCAGGGGATCTTCCCAACCCAGGGATCGAACCCAGGTCTCCCACATTGCAGGCAGATTCTTTACCAGCTGAGCCACAAGGGAAGCCCAAGAATACTGGAGTGGGTAGCTTATCCCTTCTTCAGTGGATATTCCCTACCCGGGAACCAAACAGGAATCTCCTGCATTTCAGGCAGATTCTTTACCATCTGAGCTATCAGGGAAGCCCTGAACATAGCCGTAGACCTCCTTGAAATTGACATTTGCCTCTAAGGTAGCTCTGGTGTTCATATTCCCCTTCAGTTTCTGCTCCTAGTTCATTTTTTATTTTCCTGCCCTTATGAGAATGTTTTACTTTCTTGTAAGTATAACATAACACTTCACCGTATACCTGTTGTAATTTATTCAGTGTTTAGGTGCTTTGCAATGAAGAAGGATTTTTGGAGTATCGTGTCAGCCTACTAGGAGCAAAAATTATGTGATAAAACTTGCATTTTGAGAAAAATATTTGAATATCTCTAAGGAGAACCTCCTGAGACCCTCTCCCTAATCCTTCTGCTTAAAGCAGCACCTGATTAACTGCTGCTCATCCATTGCATCTCTGCTTAAATATCGTTCCCAAACTACATTCTTACCTAAGATTCAAATTACACCAGAGCTTTGTGTTTATGTCCTTCTTAATGTGAGGTACACTTACTGTCTGATTTTTCTGTTTTATGCCTTTCCCTATTATAAACTCTACTAAGGCAGGAGACATTTCTGTTAGGTTTATATTTTGACCCTAGGACCTGGCCGGTACTCAGTAAATATTCATTGAGTAAGTTAAATGAATGACATTGGACCATGTATTTACAGATTTTATAGGTGACATGTTGGGACACTTCATAAATACAGCTCACAAGTAAGTGTTCTTAATGAATCAGTTGCAGTGAATTTTATGGCCTTTGGAAAGACCCCATATAACCAGCAATATTGTGTCGTTTTGCTGCATAGAAATCAATGACTTAAAACAATGAAATACCCTTTTATATATAAAATTGAAAGTGATTATAACAAATGATAAAAGACCACAGTTGATAAGGTTAGAGGGAAATTAATCATTTCATGTGCTATGGGTCAGAATGTAAGCTGATAAGTGCTTTCTTAAGAAGCAGTTTTGCAATATATATCAAATGCCTGCAAATGTCATCTTATTTGTCCTAACTCAGGCTACCATGACAAATATCATAGACTATGTGGCTTAAAGAACAGAAATGCATTTTCTAACAGTTCCAGAGACTAGAAGTCTGAGTTCAGGATGCCAGTGTACTTGGGTTCTGAGGAGGACCCTCCTCCTAATTTGCAGATGATTGCCTTCTCTCTGTGTTCTTACAGAAGAGAGAGAGAAAAAGACTCACTCTTCCTCTTTAACAAAGCAACCACTCCAATAAGATTTGTGTCCCAGCCCTAAGACCTCATTCCACCTTGCTGCTGCTGCTGCTAAGTCGCTTCAGTCGTGTCCGACTCTGTGCGACCCCATAGACAGAAGCCCACCAGGCTCCCCCGTCCCTGGGATTCTCCAGGCAAGAACACTGCAGTGGGTTGCCATTTCCTTCTCCAATGCATGAAAGTGAAAAGTGAAGGGGAAGTCGCTCAATCGTGTCTGACTCTTAGCGATCCCATGGACTGCAGCCCACCAGGCTCCTCCGTCCATGGGATTTTCCAGGCGAGAGTACTGGAGTGGGGTGCCATTGCTTTCTCCGCATTCCACCTTGAGTACTACCTGAAAGACCTGTCTCCAAATACAGTAATATTGAGGGTTGGGACTACAGCTTATGAATTTTTAGGGAAATGCATTTTGATCCATAGCACCATTTAACTCAGCAATGTACTTTCAGGAATTTATCCCAAGGAAACAGTCAGAGGTTAAAAATGTGTAGTGTAAGATTGGTTATTGCAGCAGTATTTATGGTCAAAAAAATGGAAAAAGTCTAAACTTCTACTAATGGAATATTGGATAAATAGATTGTGGTATATCCATATAATGAAACACCATACTTCCATTAAAAAGCATATCTTAGGACATTTAAATGATGTGAGAAAATGTTTATACTTCATTAAAACAATCAAATTATACATCAGAATGTGCAGTATATGTATAGATTTATAGAAAGAAGACTGGGTTATATTTACAAAGTGGCATTACCAGTTGTTTCTGATTGGGGCAGTTACAAAAATTTTTGTCTTTGTGTTTTTCTGAATTCTCCTCCTAAATTATGATGTATGTATAGTTCTTTAATATTTTCAAAAGTTATTTTTGAAAATAATATTAGATTTTGATTAGATATCATACTTATATCAGAGAACACTGTTAACCTTAATTCTCTTTATTTTTATTTTAAAATCCTCTCAATATTTTATTTTTCTTTAACTCAAGAATTGTGTGCAATAATGATTTTAGTTTGGTTCTAGGAGAGGCCAGTTATGAAATACTTGATAGCTATCCTTTACCTGTCTGTCTATCACTACTTTACCACAAAAACTAAGTCACAAAATTGCATGTCTTCGTAGTGTCAAATTCCTGCTCTTTTTGTAGAAGTATCTAAAACCTCCAAAGAAAATAGCATACAGTTGGAAATTCACATATGGAAAGGATTAGGATGGAGGTGGGTTTGGAAAAAGAGAATATGATTTTTAAATTTCATTTCCAAGATATTTGCACCTATAAAATTGGTTTCTTCTATTTCAGTGAATGTATAGGTGTAGAATTAATATCTGCTTCTAGATATTTAAAATTTCAGGGGAAGTGAAAGAACACTGATTATGTATTGTATGACCGTCTAAATGATATATCCTTTTGTTTGAAACAATAGGAGGTATTATAGGTTAGAGAACAAAAATGAGAGGTTACTGTTTTCTCCCTCAGCTTCCACCATTTCTCATTCTCGCACTGTGCCTTTCTCGTTTTTTTCATTCTGTTCACAAATGGATATTGGTGGGAAATACACGAAGTACAAAGTGACTTTTACCTGCTGTGCTGCAGGCGGAATTGACAATTCAGAAAGACCACCCTCCAGGTGTCTCTCCCCTTCTCACTCTCTCTGGTGGAAGCCAGGATGTCATATATCCCTCATCAGAGAGGCCAGGTGAAAAGCAGCCAGTAAGAAACCCAGAAGCACCATGAACTTTGTCATTTGCCTACTCGTTACTTGTAAAATATCTTTTACCACAAGCCACCAAACTGCCAGGATAAGCAGACTTCCCTTAGGAGTTGGGGAGGGAAGGGGTGTGTGAGGAGGGGAAAGGAAATCTCATCAGTTTACCAGACTTTTCTCTGCAGTATTAATTCCTGGTGTATTTATTCAACCCACAGATTTCCCAAGCACTCTGTTGCAGGTGGTATGCCCACTGCTAGAGATTATAAAGCAAAGGGCACATTTATCCTTTAAGTATCTAGACACTGTCCTGATGATGAAAGTGCTTAAGGAAATAACCATAGGCCTGACCTTGTGGCTCAATAAAGAATCCATCTGCCAATGCAGGAGACATGGGTTCAATCCCTGGTCTGGGAAGATGCCACATGCCTTGGAGCAGCTAAGCCCATGTGCCTCAGCTGTCGAGTCTGTGCTCTAGAGCCAGGGCTCGGCAATATTGAGGCCACACGCCACAACTACTGAAGCCCATGTGCCTTAGAGCCCTTTTTCTGCAACAAGAGGAGCCACTGCAGTGAGAAGCCTGAGCACCACAACCAGAGAGTGGCCCCCGCTCCTTGCAACTAGAGAAAGCCCCAGTGCAGCAACAAAGAGCCAGCACCGCCAAAAATACATTTTAAAAAAATTATAAAAAGAAAATAATCATAGAAATGTTATGGTTTTCATTGAATAATAGCACAAATGCTCCTCATCCCCAAATGGTGTTTTTTAAGTGGTAATTGTGGGAAGATCCCATGATTGAGTAATTCCAGGATGCACCAGTACAGCAAATTAAACCAATTCCTTTACTGTCAACCACCTCAGACCTCACGGTTGCACTCAGAACCTCCAACAAGTTCTCATGATTTGTGGTATTCAAAAACAAAATACATGGGCTGTTTCACCCTTCTTGTTGGGGTTTGTCACAGAACCGTTGCTCCTTAAAATACGGTGGTAGCTGGTAAATCATCTTTACTCAAATTTGTGCAGATGTAATGGATATTAAAATGCCAGAATTAGTCTGTATTGGTCTTACAGGCCTCTGAAATGTTGTATGATACTGAGAAAAGGGCTACAAAACATATAAACTGTCTGCTGTCCTGTCAAGGGAAGGGAAGCTACCAGATTAGTCCATGCCTGAACATTTAGGCAGGTCCCCTCCGTGATATTTTCTCTTCTGCTCAAATACAACTCTGCAACCCAGTTCTGTACTCTTTTCCTCTCAGATCTTTCTTGAAATACGGTGGAATGATCCTTTCCCTTCATGGAAACTAATTTATTACCTGAACTACCCCAAAAGCCACCAAAGATTATAGAAAATGGATGGGTAATACTGTGCATCCCTCTTGTTCTTCAGTTTTCTTTTCAGAGCATCTGCCTCACTTTAGACCTTGGCTCAATCAGTTAAGAATCTGCCTGCGATGCAGGAGACTGCCTGTAATTCAGGAGACCCTGGTTCAATCCCTGGATTGGGAAGATCCCTGGTGAACAAAATGGCAGTTCACTCCACTGTTCTTGCCTGGGAAATCCCATGGACAGAGGAGCCTGGTGGGCTACAGTCCATGGGGTCGCAAGAGACAGGGAGGACTTAGTGACTAAACCACCACCTCACTTAGAGTTTATGTTGCGCTCTTTATGGAAGGAATTGGTAATCATGACAAGATGTCACATATACAGAAAGGGTTCTGTTTACTTTAAAATGCTTAATGTGCCAGATTGATGGATAGTACAAATTATAAAATCCCTTAGTTCATGAAGGAATTGAGTGAAATTGATTTTACAGGCCTTAATATTATATAGGATCTATTTTTTGGATGAATCTGCCCTTCAGAAAAGGGATTCTGTGTGTGTGTGTGTACACACAGGCATGCACATGTGCACACGTAACGGCTTCTGTGAAAACAGAATATGACCCATAGACAGATGTAAGATCAGTCTACTAAGCATGAATGAATGGCAGAAAGTTCTGTTACGCGATTGTTTTTTAAGAATCTTTCAGGTAATAATTAACAGACACAACTGCTTGTGGCGTTCAGTTGCTTTTAATGTAATACCAGAAGGAAGTTCTATGTCATAATTCATTTGACAGTATCTTATATTTTAAAAAGTATATCTACTATTGAACTATGCTTTATAATTTATTCATATCTTAAACTTATTTCTCCTAACACTCTATTTTTATTAAAATCATGTGTAACTTCAGTAACTACAGGCCGCAGGAGAAAATGAAAATATGTATTAATTCTTGGTACATGAACATACCCTTCCCTCTCATTGGAACCACTTTAATATATTAAGCAAAGAGTTAAACCCCAGTTAACATTCGAATTAGAAAACTAGTCATCTTTGTTAGAATTTTAAATAACCACATTTTAACATCATTATTATCAATGTCAAAGAGGCAATGTTATTTTTACTTTTATTATCTCAGGAAAAAAATAATCTCTTCTAAGATTTAAAGCACTTCACTTTACTAATAATAGTGTTTAGGTAAACACTAAAAATTTTCTGCTTAGTATAAATGCACAGTAACTTTTGTTAGAGATCTTTTGACCCAGAATTCTTGACTATAATTCCTGCTACTGTTTGCTTTTCAAAAATTTCCTATTTTACCTAATAGTGCATTATAAGTGAAGATCAATGTACTGATCTTTTTCCAAATAGTGCACGCCATATTAATACTAATAAGTAATAATAATATATATGATATTATTAATTCATGAATTCTTATAATCCTACATAACTGATATTTTCTATTCTACATCACACCAATTCATATTTTTAGCATTTATATATTGAATGTTAATCAGATGCCAGCTACTGTTCAGGGCACTAGTAGTATAGCGCAGTGGAGACAAGTATAGAACATGTTAGATGACATGAGTCATCTAATATACAACGGCAAACAATAAAGAGGCCTGTGGAAATGGGAGATGACACTCTCCCAGCGGGTGGTTAGAGATGACCTCGTTAATCCTGAGTCATGTCACTAGAGATGAGAGTGAAGGAAGTGAGGAAGCCACGCGTGTGCCTAGGGAAAGGCTCCGGGCCGGTGGAAGCGTCCCCTGAAAGGCCATGAGGCGCAGCGCGCTTCCTGTGTTTGGAAACTGGTGGGGAGGCCGGCGTGGCTGCAGAGAACGGGCTTGTCTTGAGCAGACAGAGAAGAGCAGAGTGGGCTTTTGGCTTTTACAGTGAGTGTGACCTCTGCAGGGATATGACTCCTGCTTGAAGATGGCTCAAGTAGTGTGCAGCCAATCAGATAAAGAAAAGACTGAAAGAGAGAGACGGTGTTCACTGTAGTCACACTGCGGGGAGAGCCTGTGATGAATGACAGCACCAAGGGGGGCAGCAGAAGTGGTCAGGGTAGTCAGTTCTGAATATGTTTTCAATATGTAGCTGACAAATTAATTTATAAACTGAGCTTGTAAAACTACTGTATTTTAAATCTCCCCTTACCCTGAGTCTACTAGGTAAATGTTCATAAATATGACTGGTTTGAATCTCTCTGAAGGCTTCTGTGAGTACCTAGGTTATAATGTATGAAAGAGCAAATTTTAGGATTTCCTTTTGTTAAGGTCTCTTTTAACTGAATTACTGATTTGATAGTAGGTATTTTAAATTGTATTGATATTTAAGCTCTCTGCCTTATACAAGTAACAGAAAATGTGTGATGTAAATAAGCGTGACATCCGATGAATCATCGAAAAAGCAAGAGAGTTCCAGAAAAACATCTATTTCTGCTTTATTGATTATGCCAAAGCCTTTGACTGTGTGGATCACAATAAACTGCAAAATTCTGAAATAGATGGGAATACCAGACCACCTGACCCACCTCTTGAGAAACCTAAATGTAGGTCAGGAAGCAACAGTTAGAACTGGACATGGAACAACAGACTAGTTCCAAATAGGAAAAGGAGTACATCAAGGCTGTATATTGTCACCCTGCTTATTTAACTTATATGCAGAGTACATCATGAGAAACGCTTGGCTGGAGGAAGCACAAGCTAGAATCAAGACTGCCGGGAGAAATATCAATAACCTCAGATATGCAGATGACACCACCCTTATGGCAGAAAGTGAAGAAGAACTAAAGAGCTTCTTGATGAAAGTGAAAGAGGAGAGTGAAGAAGTTGGCTTAAAGCTCAACTTTCAGAAAACTAAGATCATGGCATCCAGTCCCATCACTTCATGGCAAATAGATGGGGAAACAGTGGATACAGTGTCAGACTTTATTTTGGGGGGCTCCAAAATCACTGCAGGTGGTGATTGCAGCCATGAAATTAAAAGACACTTGCTCCTTTGAAGGAAAGTTATGACCAACCTAGACAACATATTGAAAAGCAGAGATATTACTTTGCCAACAAAGGTCCATCTAGTCAAAGGTCCGTCTGGTCAAGGCTATGGTTTTTCCAGTGGTCATGTATGGATGTGAGAGTTGGACTATAAAGAAAGCTGAGTGCCGAAGAATTGATGCCTTTGAACTGTGGTGTTGGAGAAGACTCTTGAGAGTCCCTTGGACTGTGAGGAGATCCAACCAGTCCATCCTAAAGGAGATCGGTCCTGGGTGTTCATTGGAAGGACTGATGCTGAAACTGAAACTGTAATACTTCGGCCACCTGATGCAAAGAGGTGACTCATTGGAAAAGACCCTGATGCTGGGAAAGATTGAGGGCAGGAGGAGAAGGGGACAACAGAGGATGAGATGGTTGGATGGCATCACAGACTCAATGGATATGAGTTTGGGTGAACTCCAGGAGTTGGTGATGGACAGGGAGGCCTGGCGTCCTGCGGTTCATGGGGTCGCAAAGAGTCGGACACGACTGAGCGACTGAACTGAAACTGAAACTGAGAATGAGTTCCACCATTGTTGCTTCTCAAATATAGATTCCATTTTTTATTAGGGGTTTCTTTTATTGCTCTGTATTTTCTTTTTAAACATAGAGGAAGGACTTCCCTGGAAGTCCAGTGGTTAAGACTCCATGCTTCTGTTGCGGGAAGCACAATTTCGATCCCTGGGTAAGGAACTAAGATCCCACATGCCTCATGATGCAGAAAAAAAAAAAAAAAATAGAGGAAAGACTATAATTCATGGGCACTAAAAGCCCTGGATTTGGAATGCAAGAGACCTAGATTCAAGTCCAGGCTCCTGTCCTTACAAGCTGTGTGACCTTAAGGAAGTCACCTAACCTCCGTGAGCCTCAGTAGCCTCCTCTCTGGGGGACTAGAGAAAAGATTACTGTGTTCAATCTATGTTACTATACATATAAAACAGCGCAATACCCAGTGAGTTGATAATTACTGTGTTTGTTTTAATAGCAGTCATGACAAGATATTAATGACACAGAAGTATTTGCATTTCCTGGGAAGAATAATTTTAGAAGGAGCTGTTACTTTGAGGCTTGACTACAGCAATGTTGCCATTTAGCCTCATTTTAGATATAGAAGGCCACTTCATACACCTGATATTTAGTACATAGTCTGGTATATTGGTGTATACATAGTCTGGTATATTGGGTCTTCACTTGTAGCTCAGATGGTAAAGAATCCACTTGCAGTGCAGAAGACCCCAGTTTGATCCCTGGGTGGGGAAGATCCCCTGGAGAAGGGATAGGTTACCCACTCCAGCATTCTTGGGCTTCCCTGGTGGCTCAGATGGTAAAGAATCCACTTGCAATGTGGGAGACCTGGGTTTGATCCCTGGGTTGGGAAGATTCCCCTGGAGAAGGGAATGGCTACCCACTCCAATATTTTTGCCCGGAGAATTCCATGGACAGAGGATTCTGGCAGGCTACAATCCATGGGATCGCAAAGAGATGGACATCACTGAGTGACTTTCACTCACTGACATATACACTAAAATAAGGACATGTGAATAAGAGTAGGTCCAAAATATAGAATTTATTTAACCTGTCAGATGTGTACCTAATTTAGTAATAAACTCAGTAAAATGACAGACCTTCAGTATGAATAACAGTCTGTATCTCAGTGAAGGTGACACAAGTGACATCCCCCTGACTAACTTTTCTCACAACCCCTGGTTCCATTCAGGCAGGTCGGCAGTGTGCCCCAGTGAAGTTTCGTATCACCTGACGACATACACTGTCACTGTGGATTAGTCTCCTTGGATAGTTGAAACAAACAGTAAAATTCACTCAAATATAATCACGTGGCATCTGTCAGAGAGCCAGCTCAAGGGCTGTGTCAGTCATCAGAACAAAAAAGATAAGGGCTTTGCTCTTTTTCATCAAGTTCGCATAGGTGTATTTAGTGAAATAACCACCTACAACTTGGTGGTATGGGTTTTTATGCTCTGTATTAATAATAACATAATGTAGTTAACAGTTTTCATTTACCCAAATTCCCAAATTAGTGAATTATATAGATAAAACTCTCCAGTTCAACTTCTGTGATCATTGGTAATAGTCATTCTTGGGTTATAGTCTGGGTTTTGTGCTGTTATTTCCTTGATAGGTAGTAACTGCAAAGTAGCATGTGAAAAAATCCATTGTTAAATTATTATAAACCATTGGGGTTAGCTCATAGTTCATTGCTCCAGAATTTAAAATCAGACTTTTTTCTTTCTTAAAAATTTTGAAAGACCAATATTTTGCCATTAGTTTTTTGGGTTTTTTTTTTTTTTTTTTTTGCAGTTAACTTTCAAACTGCATTTTGATGGATCAGAATGAAATATAATTGTAGATAATATTTTCAAAGCATAAGTTCAAGCAGGATACAACTTTCTGAAATAATAAATTATTTACTCTGTTTTAGAAAGAAATTCTCAGACTTTAATGATAGCTTTTTTTCTGATATGAATAGAAGGTCTTTAAGTCAGTCTGATTCAGGTATAATTTTAGAATTAATTGCTTTTATCCTACTTGACTAGTTTATAAGTATCAAAAATGTATAGATCTTTTTGTAAAACACAGTTGGAACAGCAAACACAAATCTTGTTGGGAAAGTTATTTTTAATATCCTTTTTTTCATAATCCTCACTTCTACCTATTTTGTACATAAACATTAAAAATAAGTTCAAATGATAAGTCTTTGGGAATTAAAATATAATCTTAAAAAAATAAGTTAATTGGACAAGGAATGATTGGTGCTAACAAATGTAAAAGATTCATTTTGTTGAACTGTATAAATATGTAAAGTTAATGCAAAAGTCCTGTATCTTTTTCTCTGTTTTTAACAAAGACAGTTAAATTCACATATTGAAAATTTTAGATGAGTGCTATACTACCAGATACTTAAACTGATACAGAGTAAATTCTGAATCCATGATATTAGATATATTTTATATTTTCAATTCTAATCTCTTAGTAAAAGAATACTTCTGTTCAGTCATCACCTTAATTTCATAAGCATATTTGGTTAAGCACAAAAATCTTGAAACATAGGTAGACTTTCTTCCCTGTGTGTTTTCATTCAAATATTTATATTTAATTTATATTTAAACAAAAAAAATAGAGCAATAAACCACTACACATATCCAAAATGTCTTTTCCTTACAGCAATTAAAATTAAATCTCTAATTTCATATTAGCTCAAATTTTATTTGGAAGAGAAGCAGTTAAGACATTTTAGCTTACGTTCAGTATATTCTTTATAATTCCATTCATGATATTTAATTGGTCAACTGTTTATGGTATCACTATAAAACACTTTTCATTGCCATTCTCAAGGACTAGTTATTGTTTTCTGGATCTGAAAACTATTTATTGTTATCCTTTGCCTTGAAGGCTCTCTAAAAGAGAATAAATCCCTTCCATTCATTCCAGGTCAAAATATGGAGCAAATGACTGCAAACACCTCCAATAAAATTTCACTGTAGACATAAGATTTATGTATACTGTGAACCCATGTGCATTTTCCTTTATTATTTGGATTTTTCAGGGAAATAGAAAAATATAAAATATATTCATTTTCTATCACTAAAATTACTGATTCTACTTTCTTTTCAGGCCTGATGGAATTGGAACTGTTTCAGTGGAAGAAAAAGAGAGATTTGAGGAAATAAAGGAAAGACTCTCTTCCCTTTTAGAGAATCAGATAAGCCATTTCAGGTATATACTCCATTAGCACAAGTGTTTGCTTGCTTAATTCACTCAATCTTCTAATCTCCTACGAATGTGGATTATGTTGTTCTACTACTGCTCAAGGACTATCAGTTAGCTTCTCCTCCATTGCCTGCAAGATATGATTTACACATTCCTCCATCTGGGGTCTCCTTCTCAGCCTGCCTTTCAGTTTCCACAACTCATTAGATAGACCCCACCCCCTGCAATATCCATTCTGCTCACATTGTCTTCTCAGCCTTGCATAAGCTGTTCGCTCAGCTCTGGGCACGTTTACCCCCTCTTCCTGCATCACCAGGCAAGGAGACTTTCTCATTTATTCCAACAGAGAGTGGAAAACCTGAAGTCTTTTATTGTTCATCATCTGTCCTATGCCCTAGTTACCTACCACCTAGTAAGGATATACGTTTCTTAAGTCCTTTTTTTTTACGTTCCGTGAGAATAAGGACCACAGTGCAGCTGGCACAGTTTCTCAGTCAAAAAAATGAAGTACTGGCACTAAGAAATATTTGCAGGATGAAGGATAAATATCTGGATAATATTCCTTTTTTTCCCTGATTATAGAGGGCTTAATAGAACTTAATGGTCAAAAACAATTATGCATTTTTCTATTACTCTCTTCATTAGATCCTATAAAATGCTGCCATGTCAATGTATTGTATCTTATAGCACATCTGTCATGCTGTGGGTATGTAATTTGGAATCATTTCATATGAACTTATTGAAAAATAAATTTAGTTAATATTGCCCTCAACAGTTTGAAAACACTATGATTTAACCATGTGAACGGTGTGTGGCTGCTCTGAGTCTCAGTTTCCTTATTTGCAATATGAAAAGCTTAGACTCTGTGATTTTTTAAAATCATCCTGAAGGAAAAAATTATCATAGGATAGACTACTCATCTGTTTCCCTGCATTAGTGATTTCAGCTGGAGCTGGTACCACCAACTTAAGGTAAGTGAATGAGGGAGGATTTACTTTGTCATGATAATTGGGCCTGGGACAGTCATTCATTGCTATATTTAGAAATGCTATGCATGGGACAGAATTGTTGGAGAATTATGAGAATTATTCTGTCCAAAAGGCCAATAAATTCACATTAGCAAACACATTTGCAGAGGATATGTATGCATTTGCTGCCAAAATTAGTATCTTTCAGATTGCATAGACACCATTATATTCATTGTGTATGTCATTTAATGAAAATATGTAGTTTTTCTGTTGTTGGCATTATTGAGACATAGCTCATTCAGTTGAATATCTGTATCAGAAACTATATAAGTCTCCATGGTTATTTGTAGTAGTGCTTTCATGTGCAAGTAACAGATCCCACCTCATATTGATTTAAACTAATAGATGTATATATGTTCACTTACACGCAGGTCTCAGATAAGGTGAACTTCAGTACAGGCTGAATTTAGTAGCCAGAGCTCCATTTCTTTGTGTTTCTCACATGGCTGTCTTTTTTCATGGGGTAGCTTTAGCCCTAGATGGGTAGCAAGACCAGGAATTCCTGACCTCACGTCCATACATGGAGGTTTAAAGGGAAGCTAGTAGAGGCTCTCTCTTTCTGTGATTCTCTCTTAAGATGGAAAGTTGCCGTAGAAGATCCTGGCAAACCACCTCTCATATCTCATTTGCCCCAGATAGGTCATAGGCCTGGTCCCTAACCCAACCCAGGGGCCAGGGGAAGCCCATGCACTAGGTGCCTCAGTGACAAGCCACGGGACCACCATGGCTGAGTCAGCCTGGTCAGAACCAGCCCACCAGGGGCCTGCCGCCACAGTGGGAGTGGCGAAGTGTGAAAGCTGTGTCCGACTCTCTGCGACCCCATGGACTGTAGCCTGCCAGCCTGCTCTGTCCATGGGATTTTTTCCAGACAAGAATACTGGAGTGGGTTGCCACTCCTCCAGGGCGTCTTCCCAGCCCAGGGATCAAATCCAGGTCTCCTGCATTGCAGGCAGATTCTTTACCATCTGAGTCAGCAACATGACTATTGTCCACATCATTTATTGTATTCATTTCCTCTCTCTTACTGTTTTCAGTGCTTTTCTGTGTGAAGTCTGTAAAGATGTACTCGAATTCTTTTTCATTTTTATTTCTTTGATGTACTAAAGATAAGAGCTAAACCAAACTGCTCTAGATGTTTTGGGCTGACTTTTATATTCCTTTTGATATATGTAGAGTTTGTATAAATTTTATGAGCTTTGTTTTTCCTGAGTCCATAGAAAACTGGATAAGAGGAAATGAGGTTAAAATAAAACAGAAGAAATTTTAGGGATCCGTATAGACAAATTTAGAAGCATATTTAAATTATCCATGAAGATTTTCCTAAGGATTCTATCAAATGATCTTCCTTAGCCACTTATCAACACATTAAAATTTAGAAAGAACATAAATTACTTATCAACTCACACTAAAGAATAACCAGAGTACTATTAATAACTCTTGCATAAAAAATTTATTCAGAAAAAAAAAAATTTATTCAGGCCCAACTGTGTTTCAGAAATGAATTTCAAAGACACAGATAAAGTAAGGCAAATTAAATTAAACATAAATGAGGGACTTCTGGTTAAAGACAGCAGGTCAAATGCATGTCTGGCTCAGCTTCCTAATAGAACCTAACCAGAATAACAGAACAGTATTTTTCCAAAGATAGAGACCTACAAAGACAAGAGTAAGAGAGGAAAAAATGGAAAAAAGTTTAAAATGTGGAAGTCAGATGAATGGGTGGTATCTAATTTAGCCACCCAGGAAAAACTGGAAGTCGGGGAAAAAGAGAGAAGCAATCTGATTTATGTCATACAATCGCCAAAACGTTTGAAACTGCCAAGAAATTAAGAGTAGGATGATTTGCTATAAATCTGCTTAAAACACACTTAGATCCCCAGATCTCTTTTCTAACTCATCAGCTAGGCTGCTGCCCCTCCCCTTCCCTAGCAGAGCACTGCAGGTTTTTTTCCCTAGAGAGGGTAAAATTAGAGGATACCTGGGCTGAGGTGGAGGAGGGGAGGAAACAGGCACAGTTGGAGTTCAGGATTATATAGAAACATGGGGATTAAATAAATGTTTATTCTGAAATCTGAGAATCACAGCCTTCTCCTTCCACCTCACGCACTTGGCACCCAAAATGCTGGCAGGCAGGCAAACAGGCTTATGCCTTCCATACATATTATAAGTGTCTTCCACTGGGACTCTGACTAACACAAGGGAAAAGACCTAAAGCTGTGAAAAATAAAGACTCCCACAAAACAGCTCAGCTCTAGTCCCTGTCAGCAAAGACCACAGTCTACACATCCCCACCTAGGTGCATATAGCTTCTGTTCAGTTATTTAATAATGCAGTTTTGAAAATGATCAGACAGCCAAGGTAAGGCTTCAGATATTTGGGGAAAGTATTTGCTATAGGGCTCAAAGCCCAAACAAGTAATACAAAACAGCAACTTGGGGAAAAAAATGGACCAAATGGGAAAAAGAAAATGGTGGAGGAGGTGGTGGGAATCTATTGTTAATATATTTGGAGAGATTTGAGAATATAGAGCGTTTATGAAACAAAAACAAGATTTAAAAAAAAAATCTTAAGGAAAATTAAGAGCTCTTAGAAATTGATGCAGATGACACAAATAATACGTACACACTATTGAGAAATTAAGTTAATGAAACCTTCCAAAAAGTAGGAGAGTGAGAAGGATAGGAAAATAGGAAAACAGTTGGCCCTTCCTGTCCTCAGGTTTCACATCCCTGACTGGATCGATCTGGATTAGTTGAATCTGCACATATACAGGGCTGATTGTACTGTATCATTTTATATAAGGGAATTGAGTATCTGTGAATTTTTGCATCCATGGGGGTCCTGAAATCGGATACTGAGGGGAAGCTCTACGAAGACAGGAAAAAATGAAGGATCTGCTTAGGCGTTTCATCATCATAAATAATAGGAATTCCAGAAACAGTTAAGGCTGAAGGTAGGAAATTATCAATAAAGTTATTCTAAACAATTTTCCAGAATTAAGACACATAAGTGTTCAGGTTAAAAGAGTTCATTGAGTACCAAGCACAATGAATTAAAATAGACACTCATTAGAGTATGTTATGAATTTTCACAATCTTGGACATAAAAGTGGGGATCCCAAAGCACAAAAAAATCAAGAATCAAAATTACTTCTCAACACTGATTTGTTCTACAACAGTTTTTTGTTTGTTTTGTACTTTATTTCATATTTTATTTTGATATTATTTTATATTTACAGAAGTGTTGCAGAGAGAGGACAGAAAGTTCCTGTATATGCATCTCCCAGGTTCACCTAAAATTATCATCTTATGTGATAACTTAAAAAATTACATTGACACATACAATAACATTAAAACCTACTATGTGCTGGGCAGTGAACAAATTTTTTTAAATGATCCTTTTCTTCAGCTTTCATTTTGATGGGAGGAGCAGTACTGATATTCAGAAAGCAATGCATCAGTGACTTCACAATTTTGAGAAAAAATTATTTCCAGCCTAAAATTCTATACTAGTAAATGTCTCCATTAAGGGTAGAAAGAAAAGAAAGTGAAGTCGCTCAGTCACATTCGACTCTTTGCCACCCCCATGGACTGTAGCCTACCAGGATCCTTCGTCCATGGGATTTTCCAGGCAAGAATATTGGAGTGGGTTGCCATTTCCTTCTCCAGGGGATCTTCCCCACTCAGGGATCGAACCCGGGTCTCCCGCGTTGTAGGCAGACGCTTTACCATCTGAGCCACCAGGGAAGCCATTAAGGGTAGTGGTAGGATAATGATATTTTCAGGATATCATAAAATAATGATACTTTCAAAACACGTGCTCCCCATATTCCCTTTCTGGAGAATGAAATTTACCAAGACAAAGGAGAAGACAAAGAGGGAGAATTAAGATGTATATAAAAATGAAATTAAAAGAGACAAATTTAGCAAAGTATTAATTATAAACAAAATAGTGGCACATAGAAAGTAATCATATTAAATACATCTCAGTTATCTAAGACATTTATATAATTAATGTAGATTGTGAATTTAGATCTAACCCACAGAAATGATGTAACTGCATCAGAAGGGTAGGAGGAACCGAAATTATGTTCAGGGTGGTACAAAGTGGTCTTTTAAAAAAGCAACTTTACATCCAAAATGGAATAATGGGATGATCTTTACCTTTCACCTGAAACAATTTTTTAAAGACAAAATATATGGGAAAAAATGCTTTTCAAGCTAGTAAATGTAAGACAATGAATAACAATGATTCCTAAGAGATGGGAGACAATGAAGAGGCCCTTTAATTGCCCTAGCTGGACGGACTTCCCTTGTGGCTCAGCTGGTGAAGAATCCGCCTGCAATGTGGGAGACCTGGGTTCAATCCCTAAGTTGGAAAGATCCCCTGGAGAAGGGAAAGGCTACCCACTCCAGTATTCTGGCCTGGGTCGAAAAGAGTCGGACATGACTGAGTGACTTTCACTTTCACCTGGGTTTCCCTTGTGGCTCAGCTGGTAAAGAATCCACCTGCAATGTGGGAGACCTGGGTTTGATCACTGGGTTGAAAAGATCCCCCGGAAAAGGGAGAGGCTACCCACTCTAGTGGCCATGTATGGATGTGAGAGTTGGACTATAAAGAAAGCTGAGTGCAGAAGAATTGATGCTTTTGAACTGTGGTGTTGGAGAAGACTCTTGAGAGTCCCTTGGACTGTGAGGAGATCCAACCAGTCCATCCTAAAGGAGAAGAGTCCTAGATGTTCATTGGAAGGACTGATGCTGAAGCTGAAATTCCAATACTTTGGCCACCTGATGCAAAGAGCTGACTCACTGAAAAAGACCCTGATGCTGGGAAAGATTGAGGGCAGGAGAAGAAGGGGACGACAGAGGATGAGATGGTTGGATGGCATCACCTACTCAATGGACATGGGTTTGGGTGGACTCCGAGAGTTGGTGATGGACATCTGGGAGGCCTGGCGTGCTGTGGTCCATCGGGTCACAGAGGTCAGACACCACTGACTGACTGAACTGACCTGAACCCACTCTAGTATTCTGGCCTGGAGAATTCCATGGACTGTATAGTCCATGGGGTCACAAAGAGTAGAACACGATTGAGAGCCTTTCACTTCAATACCAGGACAGTGTTTCTAGATTATGATCCAGGAAGGAGGAATCTGGGCAGATCCTAGTGATACCTGACTTGAGGAGACAGAGCTGAGAGTACAGAAGTATAAGGCAGCCACAATTTTCAACTCAAAGTTCTAAAGGAGAGAGTAGACAGACCTGCAGCTATTTGCTGAGGGTCCCCCTGGAGTCTTCAGCGAAGTAATGATCTGTGCGTGAATGTGAGGAAACTGTTCAAAGTTGTGCAAAGAATTATGTGAAAGGATTATAAGGGATTTCTTTACACAGGGTAGGGCTAGTTCCCAGAGAAGGCAATGGCAACTCCACTCCAGTACTCTTGCTGGAAAATCCCATGGATGGAGGAGCCTGGTGGGCGGCAGTTCATGGGGTTGCTAAGAGTCAGACACGACTGAGCGACTTCACTTTCACTTTTCACTTTCATGCATTGGAGAAGGAAATGGCAACCCACTCCAGTGTTCTTGCCTGGAGAATCCCAGGGACAGGGGAGCCTGGTGGGCTGCCGTCTATGGGGTTGCACAGAGTCGGACACGACTGAAGTGACTTAGCAACAGCAGCAGCAGGGCTAGTTTCAGTTTTCAGTATCTAAGATAGAAGCCTAAATCATGAGCATCAGGTCTAACACAGATGGTTTTGCCTCAGTAGTGGGAAAAAAAATTAGCCCTAGAATAAACACTGTCATGGTCTTTCCTAAGGAGGTTTAAAACCAAGATTCATATAATAAAACTATTTGCAAGTAATTTAACTGCCTTCCAAAACAAAATGCAAGAATTATTTAAAGGAATACAAAAGTTTTCAGCCACAAATATGGTAAAGCAAGTGTCTAGCATCCAGTCAGAAATTTCTCAGCATACAAAGAAATAGTAAAATACAACAATAAAGACAATAAATACAAGCAAAAGTGAAAATGACACTGAAGACAGAATTAGTGAACAACAGTATTAAAATAATTATTGTTACCTCATGCCATGTGTTTAAACTGTTAAAGGCATCATAGGAAACCTACAACTAACATCATACTTACTGGTAGAAAAGGAAGAGTGAATGTTTTCCACCTTTGATCAAAAGGAAGACAAGACTATGTACTCAAAAATCAATAATTAATGTGCTGTAGAGTCCAGTAATAGACTCACATACATATATGGTCAGTGAATTTTTGACAAATGTATAAATAATTTGCAAAGTATACTTTATTCAACACATGAAACTGACTATTGGATATCCAAATGTAAAATAACAACCTGTATCCATACCTCACACTTGGTCCAAAATTTAATTCAAGATGGATAGACATAGAAAACAAAATCTGTGTCATTGGACTAAGCACAGGTGCTTAAATGCAACACCAAAATCATGATTCATAAATAGAAAGATGTTACCTTGAATTTTATCAACATTAAGAACTTTTGATCTTCCAAAGACACTATAAGGGAATCTCAGAATGGGAGAAAATATTTGTACAATACATATTCCTCAAAAGACTTCTATCAACAATATATAACACTTTTTTCTTTTTTTTTTAGCTGTGCCACGTGACTTGCCGAATTTCAGTTCTCTGACCAGGGATTGAACCTGGACCACAGCAGTAAAGGCCTAGAATCCTCAGTCACCAGGGAACTCCCTATAAATAACTCTTAAAACAATAAGAAATAACACAACCCAATAGAAAGTTGTTCTGACAGATACTTCACTGAAAATGTATCGTGGTGAAAAGGCACATAAAAATAGACTCAACATCATTACTCTTTAGGGAACTACAACCTAAACCCACACTGACTGACAGAAATGTAAAATGATACAACTCACTTTGTAAAATAGATTGTGATTTTTAAAAAATGAAACACCTAAAGTATGACCTAGCTAGTCCATTTTTAGGTATTTCCCCAAGAGAAATGATGGCATATACAAAAAGACTTTGTATGAATATTTATATATTGATATGATTATATATTGATATGAATATTTATATATTGATATGATTATTGATATGATAATATATTGATATGAATATTTATACCAGCATTTTCATAATAGCCAAATTATGGAAACAAGTCAGATGACCATCAAAGAATGGATAAAAAAAATATTAGAATACTGAGAAATGAAAAGGAATGAAATACTGATGCATTGCAATAGCATAAAAGGATATCAAAACAGTTATGCTGAGAGAAATCAGACCTAAAAAAGTTCACACTATATGATTTCTCTTAACATGGAATTACAGAAAATATAAGATAAATGACAGTAAATGAGCAGTTGCCTGGGCCCCAGGAGTTGGAAGGAAACGTTGGGGGTCATGAATATGAATATTGCATTGATTGTCGTGATGGGTTCACACATGTATGCCTTGCATACATATTGTCAAAATTTATCAAATTGAATACTTTATAAATATGTGTAGTTCATTCTATATCACTTATACCTCTAAATCTATATTTTTTAAGTTAAGTACTTCTCTTTCATAGTGAGAAGTTAGTAGGATAATATCTAAAATTGGAAAATTAAAATTTTGAAATGTTATCATGTAGGTCAGGAATATGACATTTAAATACCAAAAGAATCAGCTAAAAGTTTAGGACATGTTTTCCTAGAGAAATTACTTGAAAAGTGGGATGGAACTGACAAAAACAGACAGGTTTTTCATAAAAATTCCCTTAGAAGAAGTTTCCTTTGAGGCTATGTGCATATATAACTTTGATAAAAATAGATACTGTATTTAAATTTTAATATAAAGTTCAAAGAAAAGAAATAGTTTAATCATTGGGCAGATCTATGCAGGCTCATTTATCTGTGTAATTAATTGACTAAAGTGAAAATCAGGGTGACTTTAATTTATTCAGATTAGGTATTAAATTTGGTTGAATTTTATTTGGTAATTGAGTGTTTTTCACTTTGCTTAGCTATTAGAGAGCTATCAAAGTGGTAAAAACCCAAAATATTTATCCTGAAAAGCAGAACAAAATGATTCCCTTCTTTTCAAACTTGTTTTGTGAGGATTAATTAAGCTTCTGTATAGTTATTTTCTGTATTTTATTGATTCAGGATTACTTGTACTCTGTAAATGTGTTAAATTATTTACACATCATGAGCAGCTAATGCTAATTCAGAACATACCCAGTGGGACCTCAGAGCCCTGAAATGCTAAATGTAATCTGGGAATCAGTAACATTCCATTCATAAAATGTGTCACCCACAGGTTAATGGAAATAAACAATAGGAAAGACAATGGGTGGATTATGCAAATATGCTGAAAAGATTTAAGCAGGAGGAGGGGACTACAAGAACCCAATTTGTGTTTTATTTAAACATGGATTAAGGTTTATGGTATACAAAATGACTAAAGCTACTTTCCTAATTTGCTAATACTCTAAAGAAAAGCACCAGTGGGGTGGGAGTGGGGGGCAGGGAACTCTATCAAAATAAATTGGTGATATTTTTTATGTGTGGGTGGGGCAGAGGGTTAAGAGGTGCAGAGAGGCAAGATTAAATGAAGGAGAATTTTAACAGTAAATGAAATGATGCACAGTATTCTAAAGAGAAATGTGAGTGGCTAGATTTATGTGCCACTTATTTGCACTTATCTGACACCAATGAAAGTTTCACAAAACTAAAACCTAGTCTGAATATAAATTCAACTACTGCTTTGTGAGGAATCAGTCTTTCCATCTAAAATGTGGGTCCAGTAAAAGAACTTGAGCTTAAACTATGTGTGCTTTGGAGAGAAAGGTCTTCAAATTACAGTGCGAAAAGTAATCATTCCCATGATAATTATGTCTTAGAAAATATGTCTACTGAGTCCTTGGATAATGGCAGAAGACATGCAATGAGTAAACTTCCCAAGTTATTAGTTTGAAGGTGTCTAAGTCAGAGCAAAATGGCACCAGCTGCCTCAAGCTCTTGATCTTGGGGGCAAGAGTGGGGTGAGTGGAAGAGATCAGGGAGGGGGGCTTTGCTGAACCTAGCTGAACACGGGAGGCGCTCCTGCAGGGTGAAATGGCTGACACTCTGTGCTCTCTAAGTGGAAAGTGACCCTAAGAGGGACCCCTTGTAAAAAGCAGTAAACCTGCCCCTACCGCGTGGCAGCTGACTTATGAGGAGCCCACGCACACTCCCAGTTCCGACCCTGATTTCAGAACATCCACGTGGCCTGCCCTCCAGTTATCCGTGTGTATGAGGATTACATGAGACGAAAAACACTTTGGATAAATGACTTCTGGCAAAAGAGCTGCAAAAGGTGGGAGGGATGGGGTGGGGTGGGGGTGCAGCAACACCAGCGGAGCCTGGCAAATATGAGGAAAGGTGGGGAGCCGGGACCTTGCTTCCCGCAGAAGTTAGATGTGTGGTGTGGCTTTCCACCTTAAAATCACACATGAGCGCACGAGGAAGTGGGGGAAATCATTTTATTTTATCACAGAGTTTGAGTGACAAAACGTAAACAAGAAATTAGAAGGAAATGCATTTTAGGTTTCCCTTATAGGACCTTAGGGATTCCGCTTTGATTACCATATTTTTCTATGTACCTGTATCATTGAAACTTGAGAATCTTTTTCATCACAGTTTATACCTTTACTGTTTTAAGACATTTAAATCATGGGACTATATAAATTTCAGCAGTTAAAATTCCCTGCATGGGTCGGTGCCCTTTTAACCACATTCTGCTGTTGTCCAATAATGCCAAGTAATCGAAAAGAATTATTTAGCAGTCTTGGATATTACATGTTTGACTCTTTTGTTCCTCCTTTTTTTAAAGATACTGTTTTCCCTTTGGACGACCTGAGGGTGCGCTAAAAGCTACACTTTCATTACTTGAAAGGGTATGTTTGAACATGACTTTGTAAGTACTATTTGCATTTTCAATGGCTGTGTAGTTATTGAACTAGGCTGACGGTCCCATTCCTTAGGAGTGTGATATCCTCTAGGTTTGTTGCATTTCATCAGTTTCTCACTTTTTCTTACTACGTTCAAATTCTTCTATATCTTCCTTTTCCTCTCCAAAACCTTTCTGAAGCCTGCACCACTGCCATCCTGAGTTTGTAGCATCCTTTTGGTAATATCCATTTTTCCCACCTCTTTGTTCCCCCTCAGGAAATAGTCATTTTTTATTTCAGTTTAATATAATCATCTGTTTCTCAGACTTTACAGTTGTCTTTTATTATCCCCCCTTATTTGTACTTCTGCCTGCCATATTCTTCATATCTGTAAGAGTTCTCGACATTTAATATTCACACACATATCATTTCTTTCATTCTCAATTTGCCTCAAAATTTATTTCAATTCTATTTATGTGTTACTTTGAGTGAATTCACAAATAACAGAAATTGATGATCATAGAAGTCATGAAATTATATGTGTATGAAAAGTAAACAGCAAATAAAGCTTTATGTCCATGTTAAAAATCAGTATTAGTGAAAGTATATTCTCTACTGCTGTTTCTGTGGTAGATTAGGTGAGAAAGGGAAATATCATTTCATCTAGTTATAAAACTATTCACATGCTAGTTGGAAACTAGCAGTTGAGTAATGTGGACAAGTTTCATTCCTTATCCATATTAAAAAGTATATCTAGCGATCATCTCTGTCTCATGATTTGATTATTCTGGTCTTGGTTTGTTGACTTCAAAGCACTTGTTCTTACTGATTTTTCTGCTCAAGGAATTCCAGGTAATACATTATTTATTCGCACCTCTCTGAAAAGCAAAAAGGGGAGACAGTGTTCAGTGATTTAAGAATTTAGGAGAGGAGAGCTGGAACTGAGGACTGAAGTGAGATCTTTGGAATACAAATTAGTGTTATCTGTCTCTGTCTTATCCTTGATCACTGTGAACTATGTGATAGAAATATTATTGTCATAATTATTTTACTAGAATTTTTATAGTATTAAAAGCTGCCTGTAACTCAGACTTTTCATAGTTTTCATTTCCTCCTATGCATTAAGGTATTGTTGATGAGACAGAAGTCTTTAAAGGCAGCTTTGATTTTTGGAACGGCATCCCATCCTGGGTACCCAGCGCAGCCTGGCAGTGTGCTGGTGTCCATGGCAGAGCTTCTGTCCTTCCCCCAGCAGGGAAGAGTTAGTAATAGCAGAGATGCCCTCATGGCCTACACTGACAGGTGGCAGAATGAACAGTGACCTTCATTCCAATTATAGTAACTGATCATGTCTCTTACTG
The DNA here is from genome assembly GCF_033118175.1 of Dama dama. Classification (NCBI taxonomy): domain Eukaryota; kingdom Metazoa; phylum Chordata; class Mammalia; order Artiodactyla; family Cervidae; genus Dama; species Dama dama. The sequence goes on along the minus strand of NC_083698.1, from coordinate 82,777,734 downwards.
AATTGAGGAAATGGTAAGGGCTATTTCTTCATTTTCATGTCTGTACTTACTGACATCTTAGAAAAATAAAATTGCATGTGAATTGTTGATCCTTAGGATGCCTTGAATAAACATGGGGAGGAAGCATGAAACATAGGTTGTGCCTCCCTTTTGCACATGCCAGTCCTTTATCTGTACTTCTCCAGGAAAGGGGATTCAGTTTCCCCACACACACTTCAGACAGTGTCCAGCTTCTAGATACTATGAAATACTGCCTGATTTTAACCCTAAATATAGACATTCAAATTTTAAAGCTGTTACTGTTATTTGAAAGCTTGGCATCATGGGGAAAGTCTAATAGTAAAATTAATCTTAAATTTTAGTAGTAATCACATTAAAAAGAATAGTGACTGTTAATGCTTTAACTGTTGGCAGAAGGATTTTTTTTTTTCTGGCAATAAAGAGTCTAATGTGCAGTTCTAGTTCAAGTGCCAAATATATGTCAGTGTGTTAAAGATTTTTAATATGAGAATATGAAGAAAGTTTAATTTGATAGGAGAGGAAAGTTTTAAGTGATAAAGTTTGCTGTTTTCAGAAGGAAGCCTTGCCTGACAAGATGAAAACATGTTGTCAAGGATCACCAGTGCTAGAATAATTGAATGAATTTGAGATTATAAAATTCTTCATGCCGAGGCTGGTCAAAATAGAATGAAATAATGAAGCATGAAATGGATATCTTCATGTTCTTTTAATATTTTTTTTCAAAGTGAAAGACTGATAGAGTAAGAACATTTAAAAAAGTATTGTCTTCTTTATGTTAAAATTTTGCTATGCCTGTATTTTGTAGAATTTGAATGGAAGCAAAGCAAGAAAAATCATATTACTTATAGGGAAGATAGAGGTTGACTAATTGTATAACTAAAACTTACTGTAAGCAGTTTTTTTTATCACTAGGAAAGTTTTAAGGAAAACTGTCAATGAGTCATTATAAAAGTACTTAACTGAGTTATATGTTGAATTCTGGATATAATTGCATTTTCCGTTTGCCAACAGTAATACTTGTAAATAGAAAATCCAAAAATATAATTTAGGAACCCATAATAATAATTTAGGAAAGTAATCAGTTTTTGGGTTTTTTTGTTTAATTTCAGAAAGCTTCCTTTTGTTTTGACATTTGATAGTCCTTTCATTTCACTAAGACAAAGAAGTACCCCCCGCCCCCGGCCCCCAGCAGATCAAAATAAAGTACAATTAGTGAAAGTAGAGGTCTTGATTTTTGTAGAGTCTGTAAATAATGCTTATTTTAATGGAATTTATGTTTTCATGTATATTGCTCCAAATATTTAAGGCTTTTAAATCAAGGATGTACAAGGTACACTTTGTACAAGGACAAAAGTTTCGTCCCAAGGACTGTAACCCTCATCTGAAACAGCTGCTCTAGGCTTTGTATTTCCCTGGAGGAAAAGTGAGTCCCACTGAATGGTAATGTAGCCTGTGGGCGTTTTTGAAGTCCTTACATGAGGCTTAGACAGGAGGAGCCAAGACTCAGAGATTACTTCCCAGCTGTGAAGTGCCTCCTCGTTGCCTCCCCCAAGGTTACCTGGGACCCCTTCCTACTAATAGGTTTAGGACAATTTGTGTACTTGCTTTTCATATTCTATGCAGTCTCTGTCTTTCTCTTTCTCTGTCTAGGTTTTAATGAAAGATATTGCCACTCCCATACCAGCAGAAGAGGTGAAAAAAGTGGTCAGAAAATGTCTTGAGAAAGCTGCCTTGATCAATTACACGAGACTCACAGAATACGCCAAAATAGAAGGTCAGTGCAGTGAGCAATTGCTGAAGTGGCCGTGAGAGCCAACAATGCCTATTAACTGCATTTTCTGTGAGAAGTCCTTTCCTTCCCTGAACAAACCTGTGCCATGGCAAAGGGAAATGTCTCATTAAAATCTCAGCTGGTGAACTGAAGAGCTTTTTCCTATTCATTGCTTTAATATGCCTCCTGGGACTCTGCTTGAATGAAAGACCCGGGATTCGTGCTTAAGTTGTCCTTTGTTCTTATTTTGAGTTTTGAAGAAACCAAAACGTGTTTTCATGGGTTGTATTTTTTGACATTACAGTGAGTATGTCTAACATTTAAAGGATGGGCAGTGTATTCATTCTTGGTCTGTAACAGTGTACTGTTACATAATTTCATTTTCGGTTCTGCAGCATCTCTCAGAGAAAAGAGGAAACTTGTTGATTATGGTGAGGGCTGAAACAAACTGATAGAATGTCCTTGCAACTTTTAATTGCTTACAATATATTGATGCATTTGAAAGATTAGCTCTCTTGAGAGGATTGTGCATTTTTTTTTCTCTTTCTTCAGGTTTTATTCATTAAGGATAATTCATTTTCTTCATTAAAGGTTTAAGATGCTTAGAAATACATAGATTGAAATTTGTGGCAAAGTCACACAATCAGCTCTTATCTAACCGTCCTTTGACTGATATAATTAAAAGCAATAGAAATGACCTCAGATTCTCTAATTATCAGAAAACTAGCTTGTGTAATACATGTAGCTTTAACTTAGGAAAGAAAAAGTTTATGGTGTTAAATAGTTATCTCTAAAAATAAAAAATAATTGTCCATTAGAAAAAAATTTAATAACTTCTAATATAAAAGTGTATTTAATGAATTATAAGTTTATTAATTAGTTGATGTTATGATAGATTCATCAAAATTGGGATGGTGAAATAGATGATCATAATTGGCTGTGTTATATCCTTTTTTCTCTCCAAACCTGATCAGGCTTTCTAACGAGCACGTGATAACCAACCTCCTGAGTGATTAACAAAAAAGCCATCCCGTCACTATAGCAACCAATATTATATCACGAGAGTAACAACATGAGACCTCCTTAGTTACCAGTTTAACTTCATTAATTATGATATCATGTTGTGTTAAAGCAAAAGCGATTAATATTAGATCATTTGGGGAAAGTAGAAACAGATTGGTTTTCACATTTTGAATACTCATCCAAACAATTTTCATGTTTTGGGAATATTGGGGTTTGTGAACATGGATTGAAAGGATTTATATAAAAATAGAGATATTAAAACTTTCAAGTTTGGCAAAGAGAAAAAACTTATGGATAATCTGAATAAACACAATATTGTTTTATCCAAATATTATGAACCCTGTACAAAAAACTTTGAGAATCCTTTTGGTCTTTACTATTTTAGTTAATATTTTTGACCATTACCTTATCCAACAATATTGAAAAAATATGCCATATATTTTTTTATTTCTGTGTTTATTTTCTAGTTGTAGAGTCCATTTTAATATGGACAAATGAAAAATTTTTTTATACAGAGCCATGGGCTTCTTTCGTTAATCAGCTAAATAAACACATTAACAATGTGTTTATTGTTATTCCTTTATCAGAAGGAAATGGTTATTCTTCTGGATCACACACAAAAGCAAGTCTGTGTTAGAAAAAAGCCTAAAATAGGATCCAGTGGGGTGGGAGCAGGGAATTCTCCCACCTGTTCCTTTCTGGAGTCATCCCACTCAGAACATTCTAGAAAAGGGATCTTAGAAATCTTGTCAGGTAGGACTGCTGAGCAGTCTCTTCTCAAAAAAAAAAAAAAAGCATGCTTATTAGATAAGGAAAACCTTTATGCTTTTCATTTTCTCCCTTTCCCCCCTTTTTTTGTATCTTCAAAAATAGAGTTTTGTTTCATACTTAGGGTCAGACCAAGAACAAACTCAACTTTAAGTTAGAAATAGGAAGTGGGCTAATTTCTTTGCTTTTACATTATGGAGTGGGCGACATGGACAGACTTTGCTTTTCTCCTAAATTTTCTTCTCTTATGTTTTAGGCCCAGCAGAAAAGGAAACAGGTAATAAATGTTTGTGCATGCCTGTGCCGTTATTTTTAATGTGGTGGTGTTGTGTTTTGATATGGATGAATAGCTCTTTCCCTTTCAGAGGTCTTGTTTATCACTTTGACTAAGATACTGAAAAGATTTTTACTTTTGTTGGAGCTATTGCTAATGCTTTGTAGGGAAAATACAGGCCATTTATCTCTGCAAAAGTTCAGTAATATTTTTTGATATGAGTTCAAAGCAATACATGTTAGGCTGTATTAATGTTATGCATCAGGTTTTAAGCATGTACACTAATCTTATTTAGAGCTGTTGCCAATATTAGAAGGACTCTTACAAGTAGAAAAGAGGACTATCTTCCTTTCATCATTCCCGGAAGATAACCTGAGAGTAAAAACGTATAATGCTGTTAAATAAAAAGTAAGCTGCTCTTACCTTTGCAAATTGTTCATCATAGCAGAGGTTATAAAACTCCATTCTCAAGAAATTGCTAGGAAAGAGTTCTTCTCCAGGTCTCTAAGGTTTTTTAAAGGTTTTGTTACTTTTGTATGTGTGCATACCACTTTTGCCTGTTGTAATTAATTTAATTACAGAGGCCATTGTGTGTTCATCCCATCCATCTCTGCTTCAGATTCTTGCAGGCAAGGTCTCTACTAAAATTGTTCACTGCTTTGTCTCCTACACCCAGCACTGTGCCCATGACGCAAAGTAGATACTCACTACTTGGAGAGAGACAAAAGGGCCATTAGTTAGTTCCACCTGAAAACAAAGGTGCTAGAGACAAGTGATGGACCTTTCTAATGCTAGTTTTCTCAGCTTAGTCAAATTGTGCATGCAGTCTTATAGACAAGTTTACTTGGGTTGTTTTTACCTGAAGTTTTCCATTAAGGACACTATTTCATTTTTGTTTTTTTCCTACCTTCAATTCTCTCCCGGTATTTGACCTCGGAAAGTGTCAGGAACAAAACACTCAGAGCGAGGAAAAGGGGAAAGAACACACCTCCAATGATGGCTGAAGTGCACTTTAGAAAAAAATGAATTCGAAAAGGAATATGAGACTCCCCTCCCCTCTCATGACAGCCCATTGTGAGAGCCCCAGTCCCATGCTCTTTAGCAAACTTTTTCAAAACCTTTTACAGCATTTTATCCCCCGCATTTCTGTTGCAAATAGTTTTTACGTAGTTTGTAGACAAGAAGTCCAGGGTTGTCAGTGGTTTTCCCATTTGCCGTAGAGTAAACAAGTCAGCCAGCTGGGACTAGAGTCAGGTGCCCTGATCCCCAACCTACAGTGGCTATGCTTCTGTGAAATGAGAAGGGTCACCGTTCGCCTTGGCAAGGATGGAGCAGAGGCAGTTGCCCTCGTTGTGAAATTTGCTGTCCCCTGTCTACTCGCTTCCACCAGATAAAAGTCAGTCTTCCCTTCTCTTGTGTTTAACATCCCTGCCATTTCTCAGCTGTCTAGGCTGCAGACTCTGGGAAAAAGACTTTTTAAAAATTAAACAATTGCATAGAAAAGAGAAAAAAAATCAGTATAGTCTCAGTAGTTTAAGCGAATGGAAGAGAAAGATATCCTCCACTCAAGACTGTTCTGAAGTAACAGAAGAGAGGTTTTTGAGAAATGTAGTTATATTCTTCTAGTTGCATTGGGTTGCAAGTTAACAGGGTTGCTTAGTAAATGTTCTTGGAGGTACTTTTAACAGTGAGTAAAAATGAGAGTATCAGTTGCATGTGGAGGAGCTTAAAGGCTTGATAAAACTTTGAAATAGTCCTCTCTTGAGCATTATAATCATTATCCTCAGTTAGTCTGTCCAACGCAGAGAATAAAATTCATCCAGGTTTTGTCATCATTTTGTCATCTGTTGACCTGTTGCCCCAGGGGTTTTTCATTTATACTGTTTCAGTGGTTTCTTAAACTGCTCTTCAGAATAAATATTTTACAGATGAGGCAACTGAGACTTTAGAAAAAGTCAGCAACTTGCATGAGGTCATGCTGCGATTGAAAGTGAGCTGACCTGAGACTTGCACCCATATTCCTCAATCACCATGGCCCGCTCCACGCTCTTCCTCTGGCCTCCCTGCCTCCAGGGCGGTCTGATCTAAAGTCATGACATTTTCTGACAAACCACTCACATGCCATCACAAAAGCCAAGGGTTATTTGTAGAATCACTTTTTCCAAAAATAATATTTAATAAGAGGAAACAGTTACATGCTAGGCATTATTCTAAGCACTTTACATGGATCCATTTATCCTTTACAACCTCTCTTTACAGTAAATATTACTTTTGTTATTTCCTTTTAGAAAACAGAAGGAGAAGGGTAATTATCTGCGAGCCAGTCTCTGGTCACATAGCTAGTAAGTGGAGATTAGAACCCACTGTCTACCTGTGAAGCTGCCTTCATATTTTCCCTGCACTTCCCTACCTCTCCATTCTGCACTCAGTTAAAATGGACATTTGAAATGGAACAGTGCTGCCCATATAGATAGAATGAAAGCCATATTTGTAACTTAAAATTATTTGGTAGTTGTATTTAAGAGGTATTTTTAAAAGCAGTGAAATTAATTTTAAGATTATAGGTTATTAACCCAATGTATCCAAATATTACCATTTAAAAATGTATTCAGTATACACAGTTATTACAATATTTTACATTCTTTTTTTCCTACAATGTTTCTGAAATCCAGTGGGCATTTTCCTCTTCCAGCACACCTCCGTGAGAAGTAGCTACTCATCCATATCCCAGTGACCAGTGGCTGCTGAACTGGACAGCACCGGTCTCTGGTGGAAGGCTGAGAGGACTCCAGAAACTAAATCTTTATTTTCCCTGACACTTCTTAAGTGTCAAATGTTGAATATAATTAAAATATGCCACCTCTCTACAACCCCAAGTGATTCTCCCTTCTCTTTCTTTATAACCCATATGAGCTAACATACAAGAGAGTTATTTCATCCAGCTATTGTCCTAGAATGTTAGCCCCTCCCCCCCCAAGGGCAGGGCTTGTATATTTCAAAACTGCCGTATCTCTAGTGCTGAAAAAAGTGTGCGGTGCATTGTTACTTGATATAAACTTTATTGAATAAATGATTGAGTTTATGGCACAGTGATCAGACTCTACAGTAGAGAGAATATCTGTAAACTGGCAAGCTGGCTTACAAAAGGTCATTCAAACCAACCCCTGAATAGTTAACAGTATCAAGCAAAAACAAACCACTGATTTAAAATAACAAGATTGGAAAAATTAAACCAGAATTTCATGCCCTTTATTGGGGCAGGGGTTGGGGGAGGCGTGGTAAAAAGGCTTGGGATCACACAAGCCAGAAGTTAATAGACAGCAATTGTATTAATTACAGCTAGTAATCTAACCTGTTTCAGTAGTTGTTTCTATAATTTAAAATGACGTTCAGCGTTTGACTCATAGTTCTCATCCTTGGGAATTCTTCAGATTTTCCATTGGCACCACAAATTTGAAGAGAAAAAGGGATTTTACAACTCTGTGTTAGATGAGATAGAACAGATGACCCCTCTCTAAATGCCTTCTTTCCTTCTTGGAAATTATTTGCATGAGTTTTATGAGAACACTTCTGTAGTTCATTTGAAGAACCTGAAATTTCTAGAAAGCAAATTTTTTTTTAATTTTAAGAAATGTTTGAGATTTACACTGTTGCAAAACCAGCTAGTTTCCTCTTTGGTTTAATTTTACCCCTAACTTTTTATATAATAGGAGGATCATTTTTATTGATAATCCAAGGTTCAAAATGACACTGAAACTAGGTTTCTAATTGTGTGTGTGTGTGTTTTAATCACATGCCTTATCGATGCAAATTATTTTTAAAGAAGAATTCATTTTTTCTTTAATTCAAGGAATCTTTTAATGAACAGAAACAACTATAAAATGTCTAATAACCATCTCTGCTTTCTCCTAAAAACTACATAACATTTTGTGACTTACGGTGAAAGAGGAGGGAGACCTCTCCTTAGAGCTTGCCTTGACCTGGGGTGTTTTACATCAGTTTGGTACCTAAGCTCCTTGTGAATCTCAGTACATGGACGTGCCCTGAACAGAAGGTAGCATGGAATGAACATGCGGAGGCTTTGTGCAGTGAGGATCTGTCTAGGTCCTTGTTGCCAGGTTCCCGGTTCTAACCCCCTAGTGCTCTCATTTTCAAGGTCTCAGTTGAACAGGAGAGACGTGCTTTCCCAGAGGGCCGCACTGCTTGCTTTCCTTGAGTGGGGAAGTTGCCCTGCAGCCCTCCTGACGTCATTAGGATGTGTTTGCCATCTGGGTGGCATTTTAAATTAGCACTTCATTGTCAAAGTGGAGCAGTAAATAATAAATATATGAAATCAGTAAAGAATCCTGATTCTTTCCTGCAGCAAAGGAGTAAAGATAGGGCAGGATAGTGCAGTGCGGGAGCCCCAGGAGATGCAGGTTTGATCCCTGGTTGTGGAAGATCCCCTGGAGGAGGGCATGGCAACCCACTCCAGTATTCTTGCCTGGAGGATCCCATGGACAGAGGAGTCCATGGTGTCACACAGAGTCAGACACAACTGAAGCTACTTAGGACGCACACACATTCTACTTAAGGGCATGTGTGTACAGAAGTAAGTATATAAACTGCAGAGTTGATGAAAAATTTTTTTGTTAATGAATTGATAATTTCTTTCTAATATTTCCAGGATAACATAACAGTTTACTCTCATCAAAGTTTTTGAGTTTCCTTACAAATTTGATTTTTAAATTTTGGAAGGATTATGTGTTACCCTGAATTCAGGCTACAATGTCTAAGTAATAGACCTGAAATCTTGCATTCCCATAAAGCCTGACAACACTTCAAGAGGTAATTTGTGTACTAAAAGAAACAAGTGGAAATGGAATTGTTAGTTGCTCAGCCATGTCTGACTCTTTGCAACCCCATGGACTGTAGCCTGCCAGTCTCTTCTGTTCATGAAATTCTATAGGCATAGGCAAGAATACTGGACTGTGTTGCTATTCCCTTCTCCAGGGGATCTTCCTGACCCAGGGATTGAATCTGCATGCAGGCAGATTTTTTACCATCTGAGCCACCAGGGAAACCCAAAGTCCTTGCCTTGAAGATAATAAAGAGTCCAGCCTATTAGGACAATGTGACCTGGACTGTGGGATCTTGGACTGAAAATAAAAACCTCAGTGACCATTTCTGCTTCTGATTATTTCACCTGATGGTTTAGGAACAAATTGATTAGATACAATTTCTGACTCTAAAACAGAGAGAATGACCTGTTGTCATTTTCTTTAAAATATCTGAGAAAATCATATAAATCTATAAAGTTTTTCTTTTTTTTTTTTTTTTTTTTTTTGAGCTACCCTGAGTTAGTATCTCTGATTATCTAGATAGAGATCAAATTAAAATTCATTTTTGCACTATATATAAGGAAAAGCTGTGAGTGTTTTTCAGGTGGTCAATAAAATATTTAAGTTACCTAAGAAGATAATTGTTTTCTGATAGCTATAAATTACTTTAATTCTGTCAGCTAGGATGACACAATTGAAATGTTAATTTTAAACTATTTTTATCAGCATGTTCTTGTCAATATATTGGTGTCCTTCACACCTCCTTGCCACACCATTAGCCTTATTCTATATGATGCATCTACAGAAAGTATTAAGACCATATTCTTTTTTAAGTATTATGCAATAATATAAATTCATTTTGCCTATTTCCACATCTGATCTGGAATAAATGAGGATTTCTAGTATGTTTATTTGCCCCAAATTTTCTCTCCCACCAACTCACTAGGCACTCAAGATAAGTACCTACACTATAAAATTTGTGTTCATGTCATTAACCAACTGATGACAATGTTGGCAGACTCATTCCCATATATCCAAAGCCAGTTTGGGACCATAACAGGCAATAGTTGCAGGGATTATTGACTAGAAGAGGCAAGTGAAGGCATGATTTGCTTACGTCTGACAGAGCTGTAATGTTCTGTGTGTATCTTCCGTCAGCTTAGGACAGAGTACAAGCGTGTGGTACAGTTGCTCATTAGCTCTCTGTACACTCAGGTCACTAACCAAGTGAAGAGTCAGATGAAGACATGAGGCGCACCCTTGTATGCCAGTGGTGGCCTAGGACCTCTGCACCCACCATTTATCCACAGCTTTAGTTACCAAAGGACAAGGGTTCTGACAAAGAGTGGAGACATTTCTTTTCTACTTTTTATTTTATATTGGAGTACTGAAGCTGAAACTCCAATACTTTGGCCACCTGATGCGAAGAACTGACTCATTTGAAAAGACCCTGATGTTGGGAATGATTGAAGGTAGGAGGAGAAGGGGACGACAGAGGATGAGATGATTGGATGGCATCACCAACTCGATGGACGTGAGTTTGAGTAAGGTCCAGGAGTTGGTGATGGACAGAGAAGCCTGGTGTGCTGCAGTCCATGGGCTTGCAAAGAGTCGGGCACAACTGAGCAACTGAACTGAACAGCTAGTTAGCAATGTTGTGATAGTTTCAGGAAGACAGGAAAGGGTCTCGGCCGTACATATACATGTGTCCATTCTACCCCAAATTCCCCTCGCATTCAGGCTGAGCAGAGTTCTCTGTGCTGTAGAGTAGGTCCTTGTTGGTTATCCTTTTTGAATATAGCAAAGTGTACATTTCATCCTAAACTCCCCAACTGTCTCTTTTCCCCATTCTTCCCCCCTGGCAACCATCAGTTTGTTCTCTAAGTCTGTGAGTCTGTTTTTGTTCTGTAAATAAGTTCATTGTATCATTTCTTTTTAGATTCCGAATATAAGGGATGTCATATGATATTTCTCTTTCTCTGTCTGACTTCCTTCACTCAGCGTGACAATCTCTAGGTCCCGCATGGAGACATTTCAGGACACTTAGCCCTGTCTCCTCTAAAATTAGTTCTGGGTCTGCATTCCTCTAATGTCCTTCCTGATTGACCTTCGTTTAATTCTGGGAAAGCATTAGTATGTACTGCTCCATCTAAAGCAACTGTTGGCTGCTCCGTCATGCTACCCTCTGCTTTTGGCTTCTGTCCTTTGTATTGGGGTTAATATTGCCAGGGCTAAATGACTTGTCATGCCATGAAGTCTTTTGTGACCTAAGTGAGCAGAGCTTTTCCTTGGTCATCAGTCTCTTTGTCAATGAGTCATCCATCTTTTTCTCAGTTATCATTTTATTCTGTTTGAGTGTGAATTGCAATAGATCAGGACAGTTTCAGAGATAGTCATAGCGTATTCCATATATAAAAGAATGAAAACCTGATTCAGTCATGATCAGTGTTCCCTTTCCAGATTAGGCTATCATAGGAACATGACCCTAAGTTTCAATGACACCTAAATTTAAGATTTTTTCAGGGAAGTCAGTACCTTTTAGTCTTATAAAGGACATGGTAAGCCTCAGTTTTCTAGCTCTGTAGCTGCAAACTTCCTGTTACTCACACCCACTTGTCTCTTCTCTTCTGCATCATCAGGGGATGAGTTATCTTCTCTTCAAGGCCAACTCATCCACCTGTGATGTTGACCCCAATTCTACCTACCCCTTTCCGGAGGTATTTTGTTCCATCATATATCCCTTCTTTCTCCTGTGACTTGTACCTCTGTCTTCTTTTACATTATTTACCTTCCATTTATAACATTGGTATCTCCCTAAAAAACACCTTGTCTTGAGTTCTGCCTCCTTTCAGCTGCCATCCAAAGAGCAGGGTATAATCTCACCTTCGTTTCACTCACTTTCATTCCACTTTGCCCAAAGAACTTTCACTCTACTTTGCCCAAAGAAGAGTGCCTTCCAGTCTCACCAGTCTGGTGGGGAGTTAGTTACCCTAGTCTGATGTATGGCTGGTCAGAAGGAGAGAGGGAGGGAGGGAAACTTTTAAATTCTGCTCCTGCCTCCCCACACATTGCCTTGAGACGTCCAATGCCTTAGCTCTTGTCATTGGGATTGGTAGCAGTAGGTCAGGTGGCCAAGATCTGCAGTATTATCAGGACAGGGGCTCAGCTGTGATGCAGTGAGAGCTTGATGAAAACAGGAAAGAGCTGAGCCACCCCCATCATCCCTTCACTCTTCTGCATCCCAACCCTCAGCCTGGTGAACTAAAGCTAAGGAGACTTTTAACCAAGTGCTGTTGCTTTAAATCTAACAAATCAATGGTGAATCCCTATGCATAGGAGTTGCCTGATGGATTAGTATGAAAAGGGAATCTATCAGTATTGGTTCTGTGTTGCCTGAGACTCTCTACTCCAAAGACTAAGATTCTCTCCTTTCAAAGTCCCTGCAGAGGGCACAGGCCCACCCATCACCCCATTCTCTGTACTTCCAAATGATCTTGAGCTCTCAATCCAAAATTACTAGACTCCGAAGGAGTGCAGCTCTTAGTAAAGACAATAAGTAATATGTATTATCTGGAACTGGTGGAGGAAGAATTTAAACTGAGCATAATATTCTCAAAGCAATACAGGAAGATGCTTAGCAGTGTGATGCAGCAACTAGCAGTAGTGAAGAACTGAGTGGAAGTATTGGGTATGAAATAATATGGTTGTAAGAAAAACAAGATACAGGATGAATGCAGCTGAAAAACTGGCTAGTGACCTGACCTAGGCGATTAGAAGGAGGGCAGCAAGAAAGGAGAAATAAGTAGACAATACAAAAGAAAAATATAAGTGTTATAAAGAATAGAAATAGAGTAAGATAGACTTCTATCTGACTACTTAGGAAAGAATGCAGATAAATACAGTATGAAAACAGAAATGAACTAGAGACACACGACAGAGAAAATACTCGAAAAGTATTGTGAACAAATACAAAACTTGAAAGTCAAAAATTGATACATTTCTCAAAAAGCTGTATATTGGTAAAATCAGCCCAAGAAACAAAGCTTAAATGGCCATAAGTTTTAGAGAAAATGAAGTAGTTGTCAAAAATCTCCCACCCCCAAATCCCTAAGAACAGTTGTTTGGGGAGGTAAATTCTACCAAATTTTAAGGAACAAATAATTCCTATCCAAAATAAGTTCAATAAAATGGGAAATGAGGGAAGTTTACTTCATAAAACAAGCATAATCTTGATTCCCAAGCCTGATAATGACAATTAAACAAGAGAATTATTATAGGTCCTTTTCATTATAAGCATATATATAAAATTCCTAGATACATTAGCTCACAAATCCAACAGTGTATTTGGAAAATAACATATCATGATCAGTGAGATTTGTTTCAAATATATAAAAGTGATTCAACATCAAAAACTAAAAAACTTAAAGATCATATGACCTCAATAGATATTTTTCAAAGGGTGAAACAGTTCAACACTTAGGCATTAAAAAGATTAGACCATTAGCTTAGAAAGAGTTCCTTAGCTTTGTAAAATTCATATAGAAAAATCCCTACAGTGGATATTTAATGAAGAAATTTTAAAGTCATTCTCTAGGATTACGAATAAGACAAATACATACACTATCATTTTTCATAATACTGAGTCTCAGACTCTCTAAGAGGAATGAAATAAAAAGTGAGTCAAAAGAATGAAAAGAGAAGATATAAAACCACCATTGTTTGCAAATGATCATCTTCCCTAGAATATTCTACAGGATCTAAATAGAACCTCTTATATACTAGAGTTCATCAAGTTTGTAAAGTCAGCCTGTTAAAATCAACTGCCTTTCTTTACACCAGTGTCCTCAAACTTTATAATTTTGGGACCTATTATACTCTTAAAAATTAATGCAAAACAAATGTATAAAACAAACATATAAAATGTTGCTTAAAAATAAACATAAACCCATTACTTGTTAACATAAAATATTTTTATGAAAAGGAAAAATGTCCAAAATGAACAAAAAACTGTCTCATGAGAAGTGTAACAGTGGTTTACATTTTTGTACATCTATTTTAATTGCTTCCCTAATTGAAAACATCTAGATTCTCATACATACTTCTGTATTCAGTCTACTACAATGTGTTGTTTTTGGTTAAGACCGGAAAAAAAAATCTGTGTTCAGTCTTATTGTAGTTGAAAAGTGTTAGTAAACTTTTCATATAATTATGAGTTTTCTTCTCAGCAAATGGAAGTTTATTATAGGTTAATTGAAATGTGGAATCTGAAAGCAAATCAGTAAACTCTTCATGAGGTTACATTAAGTTCCATTGATTTATCATGTATTTTGAATGCATCTTTCACCTTGTGTAATTTTTAACACCAAGTATTGATCATTTGAAAAATATGCAGTGACTTGTGATCTTTTTACTATTAACAAATATTATGTAATACTGAAAAAATCACCCTTGTCAGTATCACCCTTGACTCATCAAAAAAGCCTTAAAGTATTGGGAAGCTGTCAAGCTCATGACAGATATGTTTTCTAAAATTCTACCCTTGCTTGAAAGCTTCCATTTTATCACTGGCAACAAATACTGTCTGTTGTTTCCTTAAAGTGACAGGTTTACTTCATTTTTCAGAAAACATCTGCCAGATTTCCAAGTCTGAATAACCATACTTTGTCAGTAGTTCTCAACTAAAAATGGTTCTCTGTAAAAGAATAAAATGTGGTTAACTCAGCCTTGGACTGAAACAGTCCAAATACTTTTCCCTGAGATAATCACTGTGCTTCAGTATACCAAAGCACTTGACACAAATTTCTCATTTTCTCACAGCTGATATTTTTTTAAATGTGTACTGATATTTTTTTAAATGTATACTCTATACAAGGGTAGAAATTCAATAAAATTAATAATTTTTACTCTTCCATCCAGCATTTTTTCTTGAGTATGTGGTGATAAAGAATACATGAGAAGTATAATTTAGCACCTTAAGCCTTGATTCATGGTGAGGTAACAACAGTTTTACCTACTATTGCTTTTGCACCATTAGTGTAAATGTCAACAGAATTTAAAGGCAAAACATCTTATTATGATTTTGACTATGCAGGCCCCCCAAAAGGTATTGGGGATCCACAGTGGTTCATGGACCACACTCAGAAATACTACTTTGCACCATCATTCTATTAGGTCGATGGATGGATAGATAAGGTACCTTCCACAGTAACCACCAAACTCTAAGGTATCCAGCCAGACTATACAGAACTTCTAGACTTCTATAAAGAAAACTTTGAAATTTAAATGAAGGTCACAGCGAGTAATCTAAATAGATATAGAGACAGTTCATGTCCTTAAGAGAGATGACTTAATAATAGGTAAACTCTCCCCCCAAGTTGGAGAAGGCAATGGCACCCCACTCCAGTACTCTTGCCTGGAAAATCCCATGGACGGAGGAGCCTGGTAGGCTGCAGTCCATGGGGTCTCTAAGAGTCGGACACGACTGAGCGACTTCATTTTCATTTTTCACTTTCATGCATTGGAGAAGGAAATGGCAACCCACTCCAGTGTTCTTGCCTGGAGAATCCCAGGGACGGGGGAGCCTGGTGGGCTGCTGTCTATGGGGTCGCACAGTGTCGGACATGACTGAAGTGACTTAGCAGCCCCCCAAGTTAATCTATAATTTCACTACAACGTCCATCAGAATTTCAGGATCTTAGGAAAAACTGATAAAAGTTACTCCAAAATTTAAATAAAAGAATAAAGGGTACAGGAAAACTGTATTAACTTAAGGAAAAAGCAAAACAGTGTAGACACTTGCCTTGCCACATACTGAGACGATTTATAAAACAATCCCCAAAGACCATGATCAACCAGATACTCAGAACAGGAATGTAGAGACAGAGGCGTGTATAAATGGGAGATTGATGTGCTTCATCCAGAATACAGTGGGACCACAAATCACTTTGGAAGGATAGGCTGTTCTAGGAATGTTAAAAAGACAACAGCAGCAGCAGCTAAATGGTTTAAGAGAAACTGAATCTGTCTCTAAGAAAAAAACATGATCTCTAGACAGATTTAAGACATCAGAGTATTACAAAAAACATCTACTACTGTCAATGCTTCATTTATTTTTATTGTTAACTATCATCAAGCAACATTTTTATCTTTTCACTTCCTCAGTTTTCCAAACTTCCAATTTAGTAACTTCATTTTTCTATGCAGAATTGTTAACCAACCATTTATGCTTGGAAAAAAATTCTTCACACACTCTGAAATGCTACTTTGAGCGCTCCATGAACCATATTGACTCTTGACATTTCAAAGGAAGATTTGTAAAATAATATGAGGTAAATACCCAAGATAAGGCATCGGGAGTACTTAATTAAATATACCCCAGATTCCTCAGAATCTGGAAAAGTTATAACCTTCCTAAAGCTTCTCTCTTGGGTGAATATTTGCCTTTTGTAAAAATTCTTAGTGAGAACATAAGCACCTGCTGAGAGAACAAAACATTTATGTAATGTCTCCTTCAGAGCGTTCCTCCCTGAGAACTATTCCCTTGGCCATGCTCTGTAACACTCTGAACAGCTCTTGCTAGAATCTTATCTCCTTCCTCTGAAGATGCATGGAAATCTCATTACAAGTGTTCAACACCTGTTACCTAAAAGGTCTCAGAAAGGGTGTCAGTTTATTCAGCTCACTTGACAGTGTCTCATGTATTTTTTTGTGTTTTATTTTTATTTTTGTATAGATTGTGGCTCACAGATAAATGCAGCCTTGAAATAACTAGCTTTCCTGAGCAATTCTGCCAAATTTATCATTCTCTAAATCCAGGTTTTGAAACCAACTGATTGATGACCTTCTTATTTATTTACTAACACATGTCAACAGGCAAACCAAGTGACAGGCAGCAGTGTGGCTCCTGTAGCACCTTGTTAATCCGAGTAGTTTAGGTGTATTAAAAAGTCTTTTCACTTGGACAAAACCAGAGTAATGCAAACTGACAGATTTCACCTCTTTATTTCTCAACAGAATGTGTAAGTGCTCAAAGCCTTAGACAGATAACTAGTTTGGGAAATTAGGGAGATATCTTGTAGCCCGTAGCAAAGTGACCATATAGCTTCAAGCACTCAGTTTGAATTTGTATTGCTGGATTTTATTTTCAAACGGGAAACCTATAAAATATCCCTGAGGCATCAGTGTACACACACACATTCATGGTGGCAGGCAGACCCAGGAGGTTACAAGCAATCATAGACGTACTCAGGTCAGCAGGTCCAACCCTACAGTCTTTAGTTGGTCTGTATACTTGCCCAACTAGGAGGCTTTTTCCAAATCATGGTTTCAAATACATTATCACCACTAATGCATGGGCTGGCTGCCTTAACAGATCTTGATTATGTGTCAAAGGAAACAAAGACATACATACAGACATCAAAATCTTTTGACTAGGGACTTCCTTGGTGGTCCAATGGTTAAGACTTCGCCTTCCAAAGTAGGGTGTGCAGGTTCAATCCCTGATTAAGGAGTTAAGATTTCACATGGCTTGTGGCCAGAAACCCAAAACATTAAGCACAGCAATATTACAACACATTCAATAAAGACCTTTTAAAAAATGGTGAACATCAAAAAATATGTTAAAGATCTTTTGACTAATTTCTTAGCATCCAGGGCTACAAATCTTCAATTGTGGTTGCTGTGTCTAGAAGACTTCTCATTTCTTCTCCTTCAGTTTGTCTTCCAGCTGGCAAGCCTCTGTGATGCCTTTCTCCTTGACCATTGCTCATTGCTGAACAAACCATCTTCACCCCCATTGCCTCACTGGATCCTGCTTACCTAACCCACATTGTTCACAGGCAGACTTTCTCCTAGAAAATGGAGAGAAGAGTATAGGGCCAGGAGAAGGATGAGTATGGAGGTATGAAGTTACTCCCTGTACGTAGGAATGTAATGAATGACCATGGAAAAGCTGTTTGTTTTAGGTAAATGTCTTCGGATTACCTTTATTCTTGGGCCTTCCCTGGTAACGCAGATGGTAAAGAATCTGCCTTCAATGCAGGAGACCCAGGTTTGATCCCTGGGTTGGGAAGAGCCCCTGAAGAAGGAAAGGCTACCCACTCCAATATTCTGGCCTGGAGAATTCCATGGACAGAGGAGCCTGGTGGGATACAGTCCATGGGATCTCAGAGTCTGACACAACTGAGTGACTTAACACTTCCACTTTCACTTTCAGTCAGAAGACTGGAAGGACTAGGCATGAAATTTAAGATGCTATAGGCCTTAATTATATAATTTAGTATTGGTGTGTCAGTTACTATAATTGAGATTATTCTGATGGTTTTCAATTTCTGAATCTGAGTTATATTGAGGAGAAATAAATATGGTGTATATATGTGTGTGCTTACTTGCTCAGTCATGTACAGCTCTTTGTGACCCTTTGACTGTAGCCCACATGGCTCCTCTGTCCATGGGATTTTTCCAGGCAAGAATACTGGAGTGGGTTGACATTTTCCTCCTCCAGGGGATCTTCCCAACCCAGGGATCAAATCCACATCTCCTTTGTTTCCAGCATTGCAGGTGGATTCTTTACCTGGCCAGCCATCAGGGAAGGGAAGTCCGTGGTGTGTGTGTGTGTGTGTGTGTGTGTGTGAAGAGCAAAACCAGGGAAGGGACCATTTCTCAGTTTCAGCTGCTGAATGTATTGATACGTGTGTGCGTGTTAAGATACAGATAGATTTCTTGGCTGAAGACTTGTCTTTACAAAAGCACCTGTTGTACAGTTATTAGCTGTCAGAACTGCCAATGGAAAAAAATTCTGCTGTCATTAGAATCTTGCCACATATTTCTAGCAAGAGGTAACCAGGCCAAAGTAAATATGCACACAAGAGAGTTTAGGCTCTGCAGTCAGCAACACTGCAGATTTCCATTTCAGGTGAGATCTTTGATCTTCTGGTTTCACAGATTTGAAGAAAGCCAGAGTCTCAAGAGCTAAAAGGACTAAGTTAAACTTGAGTAAAACTCAAATCAGGGTATCTGTTTCTCCATGCCCTTTTTTTTTTTTTTTCTTTTTGTCCACTTTGCAGCTTGGGGCATCTCAGTTCCTGGCCCAGGGATGGAATCGGGGCCACAGCAGTGAAACCCCAAAACCAGTAGGCCACCAGGCAACTCTCCTGTTTCTCCACTCTTAAAAGTCAAGTTTTAGAAGCCTGTGACAAATGTTAAACCAAATAATACTCAACTGGTTGTGTATGGATCTCAATAGTCCTGTCTCTGTAATTTCTTCACAGTTGTTCCTCACTTTAAGATCTCAGGAGAAGGGACTTTCCTGGCAATTCAGTGACTAAGACTCCACTCTTCCAGTGCAGGGGGCCAGGGTTTGATCCCTGGTCTGGGAATTAAATCCCACAGGCAGCAACTCAGAGTTCACATGTCACAGCTAAAGATCCTGCATGCTGCAAACAAGATCAAAGACCTGGTATGCCGCAGCTAAGACCCAGAGCAGCCAAGTAAATAAATAATAAACAAGATAAAATTTTTTTAAAAAAGATCTTCAGAGGAGACAGTACCTCCATATTCCTCCTCAAGAAACTTGCACCGAGTGTCACTGACATTTACATCCAAATATATCGGACTTTTTCTGGCCTGTCACTCATAGATCACTGGCTGTGGCTTATGGAGGTTGCTCAATTGGATCCAATTTGGCTGCCATTGTCTGTAGTCCAGTGTCAATTCTCCTGTGCTCTATAGCCAACCATTTCCTTAAAAATGAATTTATTGATGTGAAAGACAATCCAGGTAAAGTATTTAATATATCTGTGACCACAGGACAGTTATTTGAAAGCACTATATCATTAGCATGGTTAATTCCAAGGAGGTATTAACTTGCAACTGTTGCTTTAAATGACGGGTCATTAAACAAGTTGGCCCCAAAGGGAGTCTTGGAATTAGGAAGCTACAGACCTATTGTTTTCAAACATCTGTGGCACTGGTATTTTCATGTATTGTAAATGGCTATAGGGAGGCATTCCAGATTATTTTCATTCACCTAAGGATTGTCCAAAAATATACCTCATCCTATCTGGAATAACATTACAGAAAGGGATAGTGTGTTCTGATTCTACAGAATAAAGTCACTTTTTTTCTAAAATGAAATTTATGTAACCATGTAGCTTGACTGCAGGTAAAGGAAGAAATAATTTGAAGTTTCAACAAGTCATCTTTGTTTTTCATAAACACTAATAGTTGTCAAAGTGCATTCCCCAGACCAGCACTTCCTGGGACCTGCGAATTGTTTGACCCCCACACGAGAGCTACTGAATCTAAAACTCTGGGGCTGATGTCATCAATCTGTGTTTCAACAAGCCCTCCGGGTGATTCTGGTGCATGATGAAGTTGTGAATCACGGACCTATACTGAAGACACTCAATTCATTGATTAGAGCTATGTATTATGTCTAGCACTCAGGGTATGTGTGTACATGCTCAGTAGCTAGGTCTTGTCTGACTTGTTGTGACCCCCATGGATGGTAGCCCACCAGGCCCCTCTGTCCTTGGAATTCTCCAGGCAAGAATACTGGAGTGTAGCCATTTCCTCCTCCAGGGGATCTTCCAGGGACTGAACCCATATCTCCTATATTGGCAGGCAGGTTCTTTACTACTGAGCCACCAGGGAAGCCCATCTGGAACTCATAGAACCATAATAGGTTCAGTAAGACAGTTCAAGAGAGAGTCAGTGATAAGCCATCCTTTTGCAACAGTTAGTAGTGCCAAGTCTGGGGAGTCATATCCTAAGCAGATATAGATCAGGTTGGGGATGTGGGGTTCAGATTTGGGCTACACTTCTCCCCTAGATTCTAGGATGGTCTTTTTAGCCAGCAGGTTGTATTCTCTTCCCTCTAGGGGACTAAGTTGAGAGCATTTCCCCCAAAGTCATCTCTTCTAGTCATAAGCTCTAAAGTGGCAGACAGGTGGGAGGAGGAGTGGTTGTTTTGTTTAATGGGAAAATATTTGATCTCCTGCCCTCCTTCCCTATTGAGATATAAAGGCCCATGAGTACTGAGGTCTGACCAGGGGTAGGACCCCCCAAGGACCTAGCTGTACTAGACTCTGTATCTCTTACCAGGTTGCTATGCCTGAAGCTAGAGGGTAGGTCAGAAAATCTCAATAAAATTTACATTTTCCAATTGTGTTCTCCATTTGAATCACATGAACAAGGAGAACATTGACCCCAGACAAGAATTAAGATTCAAATTAAGACAGGCTGGGGAGCCAGTAGAAATTTCTGAGCCAGCTGGGCTGGCCTAAAGTGTGGGTGAATGGAAAAAGGCATTTAACATAGAGGTGGTAGTGCAGATGGAGCAATTTCTGATCTGATTGGTATAAAGCATGTATGTGTACATAGCAGTGTGCAGCATATGTCCGTAGTATGATACTGCCCGGTATTTTTATAAGAGGGTGAGGAGGGTGACAGGAGCAGTCACCATCTTATTGGGTTGGCCAATAGATGGCCAAGATGTTATGGCCGTAAAATGTTATGGAAACCCATATGAACTTTTCGGCCAGCCCAATACTTTGGTGGACAAGGGTCACAAGGAAATAGAGGGATCCCTTCCACCATTTCTCAGCGGGGTCTGTGGGTAGATAAGTCTTCCTGATCAGCAGTCCACAGAGAGGGTGCCGACAGTCCTTGCTACTGAATGACCTTTGGGGTTTCAGGTAGAACTCAGTTGTTGTATCCTTGGGCCAGCCTCCTTGTTTAGTTGAACCTTACAAGGCACAGGCTCCCTGTCTCGGTCTCCACAGTGTCCCATGGAGATGCTTCCACGTCGCCCATCTCCTTATTTGGAACAAGCGGTACACCTTCCTTTAATGCCTTTCTCTAGATGATGGTCATTTCTCTACTTCCTCCCCCTCTTTCCTCCTTCTTTTTTTATTTCTTTACTTTTCCTTTTCTCCCCAGGACCTGCAGTTCTCCCCAGCATCTCTTCTTCAGGTGTACAAGCTTGTCTCCTCAGTTACCCCCTGAATGTCAGGGCTTTCTCCTCATTCATCTGATTTTTTTCCTTTAGAGGGAGGGAGTGAGTGCTTTTTCTTCAGATGAGGGGAGGGGAAAGATGGGTGACTTCAGTGTCAGCCTGTGGCTAACTTTCTCTGATCTAGAGTTTCTGAACTCAAACACACACCCACCAAGAAGATAACTTGATTGTGAAGAACTCCATGTATTATACACAAGCAATTAAAACCCTTCTTTTTGATATATCTTTGATCCTATTTCTTTCCTATTTCTTTCTGCATAGTGAGTACATTTAATTCACTCTCTGTCAGAGCTTTTTTCATAGAACTTCCTCTTATTGACCAAAAAGGGATGGGATGCAGCTCTGTCCTCTACCTTATAAGTTGATCAGGGGAAAAGATACATAAATTCATTGAAGGCAGAAGTTCTGTTCATCATTCTATCCCCTCAGTTATTAATACAATATCTTACTTGCAGTATATGTTTGTTGAATCAAATTCAGGGCCACAAAATCTGGGGATGGTGAAGAATCAGCAAGAAATCTTGGCACATATATAGGAACTATTGTTGGTACACTCCAGCTAGTTGTCATGATCTAGACGCCAAGGAGAAAGACATGGCCGTACTGTGATGGGATTATCATCATAGCCCTCAATTCAATACCATTCTGAGTTGTATTTCTTCTTTAGCTCCAAGTACAGATATAGTCAGTCTGTTAAAAGTTAAGGTCAAATACATTTCAAATCTCTGTATATCTTATATGGAGAAAAATGGACTAAATTATCTTTAGACTAGTCTTGTCCCCATGTCCTCTCACAGACTTCACTGTGAGCATCCTTGTGTATCCACAAGGAACTTTGGCAGGCAGTGGCAGGGAGGGCGGCAGCCAAGGAAAGGATGCTGAGAATGTGCACCCTATTCGAAGCAGGGGAGCAGAGTTAAAGCGTACTAATGCACAGTGGTCAGGCTGTCTTTTTAAATGACATGCTCAATTGTGTCTGACTCTTGCAACCCTTTGGACTGTAACCCACCAGGCTCCTTGTGCATCCGATTTTCCAGGCAAAAATACTGGAGTGGGTTGCCATTTCTTGCTCCAGGGGATCTTCCTGAGCCGGTGATAGAACCCGTGTCTCCTGCACTGGCAGCAGCTGCTTTACCAGTGAGCCACCTGGAAAGCCCTTCTTAAATGTACAGAGGTACATAATTAAAGGGCTTCCTTGGTGACTCAGGAGTAAAGAATCTGCCTGCCAGTGCAGGAGACACAGGTTCAGTCCCTGGCTCTGGAAGATCCCCTGGAGAAGGAAATGGCAACCTACTCCAGTTTTCTTGCCTGGGAAATCCTGTGGACAGAGGAGCCTGCTGGGCTACCGTCCATGGGGTTGCAATAGAGTCAGACACGACTCAGTAACTAAACAACAACACATAATTAAAAGGAATTGCTTTGAGGAGCCAAGAAGTGTTATCATAGAAAAGTAAAAGCGTTCCAGAATGAAAACTTTCTTAGCCAAGAGCAATACTTTGAAATTCATCAAGAAATCTTGCTACTTTAGGTATCTATTTTTTTTTAAATATCACTGTTTGAAATGCATTACAACTATCAGCAACTTGATGTTGAAGCTTGAAGAATATTGAGGCACCTGTAATGCTGTAGAAATGTTACAGAAAGAGGGAAGTGGACATTTTAAGGGTGATTTCTCAAATATTCACAGCATTCAGAATTTTAATGGCACTATTGATAACCTTGTTATCTAATAGACTTCTGACTACAAATGCATTAAACTTCTTGGCAGTAGTCAAATGAGTGGCAGCCAGAGATGGCATACATAGTGTGCTTGATAAAAATTCTACTTATTTAAAGTGTTAGAGTGGCCATTATGTTCAAGTACGAAGTTTTGAGACTCTCAGTAAATTTAATATAGAAGAAAATGTTTCAGACTGTTTTTAAGTTTCAGTAGAACACAAGGTACTCTGAGTTTTTCCTTAAGAGAATGTCAAATGTAAAAGCTAGTTTTGACATATTCACATGTAAACATATTCACACGTAATAAGTTTTCAGGTAGCTTCCTTGGTTCTTTTCCATTATTGCCTACTTGTGGCTAAAGATATGGTAACTTTATAAGCTCAAACTTTCAGCTATTTCAGAAGTTTCTATTAAATAAAGGTGGATGAGTTTATATTTAATAAACTTCTGAGTTTATTTAGAAGTTTATTTATATTGAATAAATATAGCTTATTTATGTTGAATAAACTGTATTTATTTTTATATAAATATTTAGTTGAGTGTGTATATGTGTATGTTAATCCCATTCAGAGAATAGAGTGGAAAAGAATTCAAGTTATTGTATTACTAATGTTTTAACTTCTCTAAGACTCTTTTCCCTAATCTGGATATGGGGGTCCTGATTCCCTAACTGGCAGAGTGGTTTTAGGGGTTCAGTAAATAATATTCTAAAGTATGTAGGAGAAATAAATTCCCCTTCTGTGATCAAAACAATTACATTTTGTTGCCTTTCCATTTCCTCATGAAGTTGAAATAATATAACCCAATATAGGTAAAGCCCAAAATTTATAGGAAGCGTAGACTCTCTTAGATGAAAGCAATCTTAGAAAGTATATGGTTCAGTAATTCTTATCATTTGTGTGGCACATGGACTACTTTGAGAAGCTGAGAGTCTTGACTCTTCACTCCCGAAAAAATGCCTCTATACACAAAAATTAGCATATAATTTCAAGGGGTTCAAGGATTCCCTCAAACCTAAGGTTAGGAATCCTCAATTTCATGCAACACCCTCAGTCTAAAGATGGAAAAATTAAGGAATATAAGTGATATGCTCTTGAGAATCAAAAATTATTTTGAAAACTCTTCCCCCAAAAATCTCTAAGAACACAGCTTTCGTTGATTTTTGAGCCGTGTCCTCAGGCCACAGCTGCATTTTATCGGTGGACTTCCTGTCTCATCCGCCTCTGGTGTATGAGTGGCTAAAAGCTATTTGCAATCCTACACAAAGTGAAATGAAATAATTTGGGTATTGATTCTGTTTTTAACATGCACATTCCCCAAAATTATGCTACCGCATTCTCGTGAACATTTATTAAGTACCCATCATGGTCCAAAAGTCTCTTCAAGACAGTGAGAGCACAAGATCTTGAGACCTGGTTTCTCACTGATCTGAGCCCAGTCTAATAACAGGCTCATGAGCCTGAGAGAGGAGTAAGTCACTCAGCATCAAAACTTTGAGGATGCCCCACAATTAAGGTAACATTAAAGTTATGACTTGAATGATGAGTAGTTTTCTGCTTGAAGCATCCAGATGGCCTAATTCCTTGTGGATGCAAATTTTAATACAATGCACAACTTTCCTTTCAGTTTAGAATAATTTGCTTACTTTATATGTACATGGTAATTACTCCCAATATATGTGGGGTGAACCAAAAAGACCTGTTTGGTAGTTACATCAACTATATATCTTCATTCTCTGAGCCATGCAGTTTGCAGACCTCAGGGTCATTGTCCTCTCTGGCTTGCAATTTCCAGTCACAAATGCTGGCAAATCCTCTCCTCAAAGTGTCCCTCCACCTTCCTCTTTCTTTTCTGTTCCCATTACCATCTTCCAATCATTCTCCATACAATAGACCTGGCCCCCACCAGTCCTTCCTTGTTCTGCACAGTCACAAATTCATTTTCCCAAAATTAACTTATTGTAAAACCCAGCAAAGGAACATTTGCTCAAAGTTACCTATAGCATATAGTTGTGTGATGTGTGTGTGTGTGTGTGTGTGGTCAGTCATGTCTGACTCTTTTGTGACCCCATGGGCTGTAGCCCACCGGGCTCCTCTGTCCATGGGATTTCCCAGGCATGAATATTGGAGTGTGTTGCGGTTGCTCCTCCAGGGGATCTTCCTGACCCAGGGATCAAACCCATGTCTTCTGCATTGCAGGTAGATTCTTTACCACTGCACCACCTGGGAAGGCCCGTAGGATATAGTTACTAAGTCTGTTTATTTTCTTACTTAAAGCATGCAATGATCCAATCTCAGGCTCCTCAGCCATCATTCCCCAGCACATTTCTGCTCCATCCGGGCACGTGCAGGGCAGAGATGGTAAGAGCTCAAGCTGTGAGGCCCCACCTTTACTATGTACTAGCTGTTTCATGTCATCTCTCCATGCTCGTTTCCTCATCTGTGACTTATATGAATAAATAGCCAAATGGCTTAAAGTTGTTAGGAAAATTAGCGTGATGACACATGAGAAGTGCCTGGTGCTGGACCTGACACATCCTTGGCTCTCAATAAATGGTAACATTTGTAGCCACCTGCATCCTCACCTTCCTCTGAAATGCACCACATCTCTGTCATTTCTAGAAATGCTTCTTTCTCTTACCAAGGTCATTGGTTTCTCCTTTCGGACTTACCTCCGTTTCTGATCATCTTCCCACTGATTCCCCCACATGCACCTGCTCTCAGCTGTCTCTCCTCACATCCCCTTCATCACCTCTGTTGGCTTTACACGGTTCCCAAAATCCTTACGCTTCCTCACCGTCACAGCTAGAACTGTTCCCAAGTAGGGCAGACTGCTGTGCAGAGTCAGGAGCCTCCTTGACTTCACCCTTACGTGAGGATGTTGATGTGATCATGAAACAGAGGGAAGATTGGATAATGGATGCCTGAGGATCCTAGCAGGAGTGATTTTTGGAGTCTGAGCTGTTTAAAAGCAGGAACATGTCTTACATTTCCTCCCACTCCCCACAGCCGAGATCCTTGTAGGCACACTCCACTCTGCGGTACTTGGCTCAATGTTTTCCTGAAGAATCAACCTACTCTTTGATCCCTGTCAAGAGGGCCAGGGGCTTTCATCCTGCAGGGGGATTTAGGAGGATGTGTACCAGAGTTGGAGGATGGGAACCCCCACATACATCACACTGTAACCTATAGTGAGTGTGTAATAAATGTTTGATGAACAAGCACCAACCACAAGCTATGTTTCACTGCATCATTGTATGTCAGTTGGGGACAAATTAAGAGCAAATGAAAGTCTCCTCCACATTTAAGGCTGACGTTATAGGGAGATGCTGAGGGACTAGATCTATTCCGCCCCACCCCCACCCCCCGCAAAAAAAAAAGACTCCTTAGGTTCCACAGAAAAAGCTCTTTATCTGAATATTTTCTTTTTCTTCCCTACAATCTCTATATATGGGCAAAGAGAGAGTCCAGAAATCTAAGACAACGTTTATCTTTAATATCCTTGTTGAAAGCTCTATTTTGATACAATCTCATTACACAGGTCACCTCTAATTTTTGCCAGTTCATTTTCTCTCAGAAATCAACTGCTTTGCCTTCTCTGTTGCTGAATTCCAGGTAGCTGCACTTAATCTCTTTGCGGCCTGGCCTTTTCATATTAGTTTGCTGTAATACGAAAAGAACCTTCAGCTTTAAAGAACGGCTCCCCACCCTTCCCCAGTTGGAAGGGAGGAAATCAGTTAATTGCAGCCTGTCAGAGTTGTTTTAGGTGACTTTGTACTTCTTCAGTTTAAGATCAACATGAACCTTAGACATTTCAGGTTGGAAATTTAAATAACAACAACAACAAAAAAAAGCCTGGGTTTCGCTAATGCCAGGAATGACTCATCTGGTGAGAATGGTATTGTATTGATAATACAATACCGAGAGAAGGAAAAGACTGTGGTATCTGCTTTTCTTTGTATCTCTGACCTTGAGGAGAATTATAACTTGTTTGTTGCAGAAGTTGAGCATCTAATGTTCTGGTGCACCTGTTAGGTCTAATATGTTAAATGGCAAAGCACTTGCTGTTTCCTGTGATTGCTTTGTGGGTGAAGTATTTTCTGCAATCTGGTGAACTGATTTGTTTTGTTTTGAAGAATGTATTCATTTGTATTTCTTGTCTCTCTTATTTCTCAAAAATATGCTTTCTCATTCTGTTTCAACACCCTGGTTTCATCATTACATCTTTTAGAATCTGTCTGGCTTTTATTTTCAAGGTAACATGGTTATGATTTGTTTTTAATATAGAGACCATGAACCAGGCGACTCCCGCGAGGAAGCTGGAAGAGGTTCTTCATCTAGCGGAGCTCTGCATTGAAGTCTTACAGCAGAATGAAGAGCATCATGCAGAGGTGATGACTTGTTTTAACTGTCACATAAAGCCGTGCATAATGCTTTGCGATAGTCGGAATGGCACTGAAGATGTGGCCTGTCCATAGCCTTTGATACACACCTGGCCGTTTATCTATAGTAAACTGAGAATGTGTGCTTTTCCTAGAAATATAACTCCTATATGTTACAAAGGAATTGTGTATGTCTATAATTTAGCATCTATACCTTACAACTGTCTTTCTGTGCGGGACACGGAAGAGCTTCTGAGATCTGCCAGAGGTGTACAACTAGCAAGAAGCAAAGCTGGGACATGACCCCCATCTAATGATGCCAGATCACTCACTAGCTTTTCTCCCTGTATCCTGATGGCTTTAGTTTAGAAATGTAAGTTAGTCGATGTGCACAAGGAGAAGCAGTGATAAACAATAACAAAATCACACAGAAGACATTCATAACTGCTTCATTGGTAACTCTAATGTTTCACTTTTTTTTTTTTTTTTTGTATTTTGACCCTGAGTATTTATTATTCAAAATAACTAAGGGAAAGTGACAAAGTAAGCACAAAATTTGAATTTACATTATTTTTTTTTTTTTCATCCCTGGGAAGTAATAGGCACTCACTATACCTGGAGCTTTTTACTTTACAACTGTTTTGGTTTTTTTTTTTTTTTTTTTCCAGTGGGTTTTGTCATACATTGATATGATTCAGCCATGGATTTACATGTATTCCCAATCCCGATCCCCCCTCCCACCTCCCTCTCCACCCGCTTCCTCTGGGTCATGTTTCACTTTTACCGTCAAGCTTTTCTTTCCATTTTCACTAACCCTGCATTTTTAATAGTTTTCAAAAGTTCTGGTTCTAATTATGTATTGACATTCAGTAGAGATATAAAATGGTATTTCATCAGGCAGGCTGCTTATTCTGAGATTTAAAAGTGTCCTTCTTTCTAATAGCCATGAGTTCATTTTTTTGAAAAAACAGGAGTTTTTTGACTTTGAATTAGGTAGAGAAATGTATAAAATTAAATAAATGTAATACATTTCAGTGCCCTAGCAATCCTTTTGTTCTTGAGAAAGTGTGTGAAATGAGCAAGAAGGAAAAAGAACAGATACAGAAGAATTTATAGAATATTCGTATTTAATGAAGCCTAGTCCTCAAAAATATAAGAAACTATAGAAGTACATTTTAAGCAAATTCTCAGAAAAGAATATTCATGAAGCCCTGCTATAGATAACTAAGATGTATTGTATCTGCTTATAAATATGATCATTCAAAACATCTGCTTTTAGCTCACACTATGGAATCTAGTTTTTACCTTGCATCTGTCATGTGTGAACTTGTTATGGATATTTTATTTTAAACTGAAGAAACAGCTGCTTCAATAATTTGAAATGAATTCCCAGGAGGAGCTTTTCTAGGCTAGTATACTGCTGTGTTACAATGAAAATGATTATATGATAAAAATGTATGTATGTGTTGTCTTTGTCTTTTGTTAAAAGGCATTATCCTCAGTATTAGATCTTTTTGAATTAAAAAAAAAAATTCTGATTGGCTATCCAATTTCACCTAAACAGGTACATCTAATTTACATTTCACAAAAGTTACATTTAATCTTCCTACACTAATAAGGAAAATAATAACTCTTCTGTCTTTTACGTGTAAATAATGTTAAATACTCCCTGCAACCACTATATGCTTGTTAAAGTACAATGTATCCAAACACAATTAAAATGTAAGTATTACTTATTTTCTAAGCTACAAAAATACAGTTGATTTTATTGAACAGAGATAATCAAAACTTATAAATATCACTGAACTAGATGCCAAAATACAGAAGTATTATAATGACCTCTTTTTAAAATGCTTTGTGACACTATGGCATGTCTTCATTCCACAATGCTTCCAAATTCTTGGGATTCCTCAGGGAAGAGAGGTGAGTAGAATCGCTTTCATCATTTTTCTAGCATGGAATAACTCTTTTATGTGAAGATAAGATAGAACCCACTCTGGTTATAGTTTTAAAGCCACCTTAGTCCCTCTCCTTGGAATTAGCCATTCCCTTCTCCAGGGGATCTATCGAACCCAGGTCTCCTAAATCGCAGGTAGGTTCTTTACCAGCTGAGACACCAGGGAAGCCCAAGAATACTGGAGAGGGTACCATGTCCCTTTTCCAGCAGATCTTTCTAACCCAGGAATTGAACCTGGGTCTCCTGCCTTGCAGGCAGATTCTTTACCAGCTGAGCTACCAGGGAAGCTGAAATTAACGACTGTATGTATTTAAATGGACCAATCTTGGTTGTACTATTTCCATGAATGGGTCTTATTACCAACTGCCTGCATAATTATTGCTGGCCATCTAAGTAAAGGCCAGCTGTACCTGAAGGATTTTCCACCATTTTCAGCCAGGAGATCCAGGTTTTTCTCTATTGGGGGGAGGAGTGGATTAGTCTGATTCCAAAGTCATTTCCAGAGTGAATGGATGGATGGCATTGTACAGTAATGTTGATTTTGCTGGATTTCCAGGCTAGACTGTCTTCACTGCACAAAAGAGAACCAAGCCCAGCTCCCCAGGCGGAGGTTAATGCATCTGTCTCAGACACCTTCAAGTGGCCGTGTGTCAGCTCCTCTCTTTTTCCCTCCTTCTCCCCTCCTCAGGGGTGGTTCACTTCATGGGGCCAAGAGGTTGTTTCTGTCCTTCAACAGTTTCTCAGTTGAGCAGGTTTCACATCCTTCAGATCTTTCACAATAACTTGCTTCTAAGATAGTCCTCCCTTTTCTCTGAGGACCTCTCAACCTCTCCCCTCAGGCTTTTCTTCCAAATTTCTATGTTTTCTCTTGAAAAAGATAGTTTAAGCTCCTTCCCAGACAATCCTTAAATCCATCTTGCACATTCCTGGGACAAGACTGTGTCTGACCAGAAATTTAGACAAACTGATCCGACCACTGTCCGTCTAAGGCCTCTCACTCTGACAAAGGTGGCAAGTTCCAGATGCCTTCTGGAAAGCCTTGGGCTCTCACCCCAGCACACGCCTGCACACACGTGCACCACGTTCCTGGTGAGAAAACTTGCCTGTGATACACAGTCAAGCTGACTCCAGACTCTACACTTTCCAGGGAGCACGTTGTTATTTCTCAAATTCAATAGAGTGGCCGGGATGGGCGTCTTGTCTCAGTTCCGCCGGCAGGTTTGACACTCAGCATCATAGCAGGAATGTAAGTGCAGAGAGAAAGATGATACTGCAAGCCTGAGATGTCCCTTTCAATCCTGTCAGACTCTTCCTCTCCTGGCGGATCCTGGGACTTGGCTATGGGGATGGAGGGCCAGGAATATCCCCCAGGCAAGAGGCAGAGACAGAGACAACGTGATGGATATGAGCACAGCTCAGGTTATTACTCTGTGACTTATTGTTGCAGCAGAATCTTAATTGAAGGTCCCTAAAATATTTTAAATATTACATCGTCCACCATATTGGTGACACTGTAGGCCAGGCGAATGTCAGGCACTAATTCAGTGTTTGCCACTTGGCTCCCTGTGAATGGTGGATGTATCGTGCTCTCCAGCTGACTGGGTCCCAGACTGTTCCAGCAGCAGAGGATTTCAGGGAGAGTAGTTCAGTGCGGACTCACATACCTGTGATCCTGGTCATTCATGTAAACATCAGTGTCTGAACCAGATTATGTGTCTGGATGTGAGTGAGTGAGTGAAAATCGCTCAATCGTGTCCCACTCTTTGCAACCCCACAGACTGTAGCCCGCCAGGCTCCTCTGTCCATGGGATTCTCCAAGCAAGAATACCGTTCCCTTCTCCAGGGGATCTTCCCAACCCAGGGATCAAACCTCGGTCTCTTGCATTGCAGGCAGATTCTTTACTGTCTGAGCCACCAGGGAAGCCCATGCATCTGGATAGATTATATCAGCCATTAAAAAGAGTTCATTTGAATCAGTTCTAATGAGATGGATGAAACTGGAGCCCATTATACAGAGTGAAGTAAGCCAGAAAGATAAAGAACATTACAGCATACTAACACATATATATATATGGGATTTAGAAAGATGGTAATGATAACCCTATATGCAAAACAGAAAAAGAGACACAGAAGTACAGAACAGACTTTTGGACTCTGTGGGAGAAGGCGAGGGTGGGATGTTTCTAGAGAACAGCATCGAAACATGTATATTATCTATAGTGAAACAGATCACCAGCCCAGGTTGGATGCATGAAACAAGTGCTCGGGGCCTGGTGCACTTGGAAGACCCAGAGGGAGCGGGTAGAGAGGGAGGTGGGAGGGGGGATCAAGATGGGGAATACATGTAAATCCATGTCTGATTCATGTCAATGTATGACAAAACCCACTACAATATTGTAATTAGCCTCCAACTAATAAAAATAAATGGAAAAAAAAACAAAACAAAAAAAAGATGTTTGATTTTTTAAAATGTTTCCCATTGCTTTTGTTTATTCCTTATCCTTGTTGTTGTTGTTCAGTCACTAAATTGTGTCCAACTGTGACTCCATGAACTGCAGTGCACCAGGATTCCCTGTCCTTGACTATCTCCTAGTTTGCTTAAACTCATGTCCATTGAGTTGGTGACGCCATCCCACTGTCTGATCCTCTGTGGCCCCCTTCTGCTCTCACCTTCAGTCTTTCCCAGCATCAGGGTCTTTTCCAATGAGTTGGCTGTTCACATCAGGTAGCCAATGTATTCGAGCTTCAGCTTCAGAATCAGTCTTTCCAGTGACTTATTCATAAACAAGGTCTGTTTACTACCCACTACTAAGTAATTGCAGTCATCTCAACAGTTGAGTTCATCTTAATCACACAGCATTTATATCTGGATAGCCAGTGAGATAAATCAACTTTTCATTTTTAGGAAGGGCTTAGGTTTAGGGTTAGATTAGCCTATGGTACAACAAATGTTTCTATTTTTGGAAGAAGATGACCAGCAAGTGATTTTCATATGGCTGAGCTATAGAGGAAGAATTCCACTTGCAGCAGGACTCTCAGACGAAACTGCATGGTCACAAATACCCTACCGAAAATGTTTCTTAGTCACTAATTTACAAATACATAATAATAAGAGTAGCACTTTACCTTGACATACCTTTTGAAGCATTTCCAGCTCCTCATTTCGATTGATTATTTTAATATTTATATTCATCTAGGAACCCAATTGGAGAAGGCAGTGGCATCCCACTCCAGTCCTCTTGCCTGCAAAATCCCACGGACGGAGGAGCCTGGTGGGCTGCAGTCCATGGGGTCGCTAAGAGTCGGACACAACTGAGTGACTTCACTTTCCCTTTTCACTTTCACGCATTGGAAAAGAAAGTGGCAACCCACTCCAGTCTTCTTGCCTGGAGAATCCCAGGGACGGGGGGGCCTGGTGGGCTGCCGTCTGTGGGGTCTCACAGAGTCGGACACGACTGAAGTGACTTAGCAGCAGCAGGAACCCAATTAGGGAAATATTGTTATGAATTGAATTGCAGAAAACTTATGATTCCTTTGACATGAGTTTAGGTGTCACCCTGAAGATTCAAATCCACTCTACTGGCTCCTCAAGAGAGCTTCAATATTTCTAGAATATGGCCTCTCAGCATCATGTTACTATATGTGTTTGTTGGGAAGTGTAATGATACCCTAGACACTGAACTGTGTCCAGAGCTTTTAGGATCATCCACAAAATAAAAGATTACAAGCTGATCTTTTTGGGGTGTGGAGGAAGCATGTAATGTGTTCCAAAATCAGATGCACTGTTTTTGCTTATTTATGCAGTCATCATTTTTTTGTTGTTGTAAAATATGAAATGTTTACTGCATTTTGAGGGTAAAAGTAATAAAAAGACTTAAGACCCCCCAAAAATATGAAAAGATATTATAATAAATAAGACTATAATAGATGTTCTGGCAAAAACATCCTCAGAGGACAAAAACATTGGTCTGATCTGCAGAACTAGATAGGCAAACAGATGAGCAAAAAGGCAGTGTGTTATATATATATAGTTGATTAAGAAACTAGATAGACAGTTTCTAAATATGTAGTTGATTAAGAAACTAGAAAGACAGAAAGGCAGTGTGCTATATAGAGAGTTAATTAAGAAGAGGCCATATATGTAAGATGCAGAGTACATCATGAGAAACGCTGGGCTGGAAGAATGACAAGCTGGAATCAAGATTGCTGGGAGAAATATCAATAACCTCAGATATGCAGATGACACCACCCTTATGGCAGAAAGTGAAGAAGAACTAAACAGCCTCTTGATGAAAGTGAAAGAGGAGAGTGAAAAAGTTGGCTTAAAGCTCAACTTTCAGAAAACTAAGATCATGGCATCCGGTCCCATCACTTCATGGGAAATAGATGGGGAAACAGTGGAAACAATGGCTGACTTTATTTTTCTGGGCTCCAAAATCACTGCAGATGGTGATTGCAGCCATGAAATTAAAAGACGCTTACTCCTTGGAAGGAATGTTATGACCAACCTAGACAACATATTAAAAAGCAGAGATATTACTTTGCCAACAAAGGTCCATCTAGTCAAAGCTATTGTTTTTCCAGTAGTCATGTATGGATGTGAGAGTTGGACTATAAAGAAAGCTGAGCACCGAAGAATTGATGCTTTTGAACTGCCGTGTTGGAGAAGACTCGAGAATCCCTTGGACTGCAAGGAGATCCAACCAGTCCATCCTAAAGGAGATCAGTCTTGGGTGTTCATTGGAAGTACTGATGTTGAAGCTGAAACTCCAATCCTTTGGCCACCTGATGTGAAGAGCTGACTCATTGGAAAAGACCCTGATGCTGGGAACGTTTGAGGGAAGGAGGAGAAGAGGACGACAGAGGATGAGATGGTTGGATGGCATCACTGACTCAGTGGGCATAGGTTTGGGTGGACTCCAGGATTTGGTGATGGACAGGGAGGCCTGACGTGTTGCGGTTCATGGGGTCACAGAGTCGGACACGACTGAGTGACTGAACTGAATATATGTGAGAGCTTGGTCTCTACACTCCAGCTGACCTGAATTCAAATTATTGCTCTATTACCAATTTTATGACTTTGGGCAAGTTCCTTAATCTTTCTGACTTTGCTAACCTGTAAAACCCCTGGGTTGGGAAGATCCCCTGAAAAAGGGCATGGCAACCCAGTCCAGTATTCTTGCCTGGAGAACACCATGGACAGAGGAGCCTGGTGGGCTACAGTTCATAGGGTTGTAAAGAGTCAGACACAACTGAAGCGACTTAGCATGCAACCGTAAAATAAGGATAATTGTACCATCTATCTGAAAGGATTAAGTAAAATAATGTGCAAAAAGTCTTTAGAACAGTACTTGCACATAGAAACTATTCCACTAATGTTGGACATTACTATTCTTAAAACATCTAAAACTAACATTATAAGATTTGTGTGAATTTTGACTCATTTTTGTGTTGCTGATAATGATTCATTTTTTACTTTCATACAGCAAGAGATTTTCATATCCCTTGACTTTTCCACACAACCCTGGAGGAGGCTAGGAAAAGTATTGTTACTGCCAATTTGAAGATGAGGAAGTGGAAATCCATCCAAGAACTGATTTGCCCGTGAGCACTCAAGTCTCACCAAGTTCAAAATCTCAGTACTCTTCCATTTTCAGAGATAGTCTTACTTGCCGCTGTTTCCAACTTCACTGAGTAAACAAACATAGCTTTCAGAGTATTGTCTGCCACAAATATTGGGGAAGGCAATGGCAACCCACTCCAGTACTCTTGCCTGGACAGTCCCACGGACGGAGGAGCTTGGTGGGCTACAGTCCATGGGGTCGCGAAGAGTTGGACACGACTGAGCGACTTCACTTTCCCTTTTCACTTTCATGCACTGGAGAAGGAAATGGCAACCCACTCGTGTTCTTGCCTGGAGAATCCCAGGGACAGGGGAGCCTGGTGGGCTGCCGTCCTTGGGGTCACACAGTCGGACACGACTGAAGCGATTTAGCAGCAGCAGCAACACTAGAGTTTGTTATTTGTACTGCGCCACCCTTTTTCTTTACCTACTGTTTTCTTCCATTTCCACCTAATAATTAGTTACACAATATTTTTTATAAATATATTGAACATTATTATTGTGGCAAAAGTTTTTAAGAAAATACTCAATATGTCAATATCTTATAATCCACTTTTTTTGGTTTATGGTTTGGCTCTTTTTGTTATAATTGAAATTATATTGGAAGAAATTGATGGAGTTTTGCAACCACAAATCTCACATGTTCTTAAAAAGTTCTTCAAAATAAATATGGGCTTCTCTAAGTGTAATATGGTGAAACTTTTTCTAACATTTTTAATTGAAAGAATAACAAAAATATCCGTATCACACAAATGCGTGTGATAATTTTATAGTTACTTGGTTAAAAAGTTATAGTGCTATCAAAAGCTACATTTAAAAAGGGGAAGGGGGAAGACCTGAGAGACATTTCACTAAAGACAGTATAAAGAGAGCCCTAAAACATATGAGAAATGTTAAATTCATCCAAAATTAGAAAAATTCAGATTAAAACAAAACTGAGATACTATAGCCAGAGAAGCTCACATTATTTTTTGTGTGAGTATTCTCTGGTGGCTTAAACAGTAAAGAATCCACCTGCAATGCAGGAGACCTGGGTTTGATCCCTGGGTTGGGAAAAACCCTTGGAGAAGGGAATGGCAGACCACTCTAGTATTCTTGCCTGGAGAATTCCATGGACAGAGGATGTTGGTGGGCTATAGTACGGGGCTCACAAAGAGTCAGGCACAACTGAGTGACTCACACAGGCACATAATGAGAATACTAAAAATAAGATATACCTTCTAAGCAAAATGTCAAGTATACAATACAGTGTTGTAGGTACTGTGCTGTTAGTAGGCCTCTAGGATGTGTTCACCTTATTTAACTGAATCTTTGTACCACCACACTTTCACGAATACCCTCCTTTTACATCCTTTCCCCAGTCAATCTACTCTCTGAAATGACCATTCCACTCTCTGCTTCTCTGAAATTGACTATTTTAGATTCCTCATGTAAGTCATAAAGTATGACTATGTAAAGTATTTGTCCTTCTGTGTCTGGCTTATTTTACTTAATATAATGTCCTCCAGGTTCAATCATGTTGCTACAAATGGCATGGTTGCCTTCTTTTCTCAGGTGAAAATTATTTTATTGTGTGTACATATCATATTTTGTTTTCTAGTCATTCATTTGTGGGCTTTTGTTATTGTTGTTCAGTCACTAAGTCATGTCCAACTCTCTGTGACCCCATGGACTGCAGCCCCCGAGGCTCCCCTGTCCTTCACCATCTCTTGGAGTTTGCTGAAATTCGTGTCCGTTGAGTCGGTGATGCCATCCAGCCATCTCATCCTCTGTCGCCCCCTTCTGCTCCTGCCCTCAATCTTTCCCAGCATCAGGGGCCTTTCTAATGAATCAGCTCTTCACATCAGGTGGCCAAAGTATTGGAGCTTCAGAGTGTCAGTCCTTCCAATGGATACTCAGGGTGGATTTCTTTTAGGACTGACTGGTTTCATCTCCCTGCTGTCCAGTGGACTCTCAAGAGTCTTCTCCAGCACCACAATTTGAATGCAAAAATTCTCCAACTCTCACATCCGTACATGACTACTGGAAAAAACATAGCTTTGACTATACAGACCTTTGTCGACAAAGTGATGGCTTGCTTCTGTGTCTTGCACACATGTTCAGTCACTTCGGTTGTGTCCAACTCTTTTCAACCCTGAGGACTGTAGCCCACCAGGCTGCTCTGTCCATGGGGATTCTCCAAGCAAGAATATTAGAGTGAGTTGCCATACCCTCTGTGCTTAGCTACTGTGACTAGTACTGCATTGACTGTGGCAGTGTAAATATCTCTTTGAGATTCTTATTTCAATTCCTTTAGAAATATACCCAGGGGTGGGATTGATGGGTCATATGAGAGTTCTATTTTTAATCTTTGAAGGAACTTTCATACTGTTTTCCATAGTGACTGCACCAATTTACATTTCTATCAACAGTGTACAAGGGTTCTCTTTCCTCTACAACCTCAACAAAACTTACCTTTTGCTTTTGTAAATAATAGCCACTCTAACAGGTGTGAGGTAATATCTCA
Source organism: Dama dama (assembly GCF_033118175.1). Lineage (NCBI taxonomy): Eukaryota > Metazoa > Chordata > Mammalia > Artiodactyla > Cervidae > Dama > Dama dama. The sequence goes on along the minus strand of NC_083698.1, from coordinate 82,739,856 downwards.
TTGTGCTTTTCATTTGCATTTGAAGATCAAATGATGATTAGTGATGTTGAACCTTTTCATATACCTGTTGACCATTTGTTGGTCTTCTTTGGGAAAATGTCTGTTCGGTCCTATGTACATCTTTTAGTCATGTTATTTATTTTTTGTTTTGTTTTGTTTTTGCTTTGAGTTGTAGGAGTGTACTATATGTTTTGGATATTAGCCCTTTATCCTTTATATGGCCTACAAATATTTTCTCTCATTCCTTTGTTGATTGTTTTCTTTGCTGTTCATTAAGTTTTTAGTTTGATGATTTTCTTGTTTTTGCTTATGTTATCTGTGCTTTGGGTGTCATATTTGAGAAACCATTGCCAAGGCAAAGTTAAGAAGCTTTTTCTCTGTGTTTTCCCCCAGGAGTTTAATAGTTTCATGTCTTAAGTTTAAGTATTTAATGCTTTTTGAGTTGATTTTTATATATGGTGCAAAACAGTAGTCCAATTTGATTGTTTTGTTTGTGGATATCCAGTTTTCCCGGCACTGTTTATTGAAGGGACAGTCCTTTCCTCATTTTATATTCCTCCAGAATATAACCTTTCTGAAGGTTAGTTGATCATGTATGTGTGGATTTATTTCTGGGATCAGTATTCTGTGTCATTGGCCTAGGTGTCTGTATTGATGTTAGTGCAAGATTGATTTAATTACCACAGCTTAGTAATATACCTATATTGATATCAGAACGTGTGGTGTCTTCAGCTTTGTTCTTAAGATTATTTTAGCTATCTGAGGTCATTTGTGATTCCATATGAATTTTAGAATTTTTTTTTTCTATTCCTGTAAAAAAAGTTCAATGGAATTTTGATAGGGTTTGTGTTGAAACTGTAGATAGTTTGGGATAATATGGGCATTTTAACAATATAAACTCTTCCAATCCATGACACTGGATAGTTTTCATTTATTTGTGACTACTTTAGTTTCTTTTATCAGTGTTTTATAATTTGTAGTTTACAAATCTTTCACCTGTTTGGTTAGGTTTATTTCTAAGAATTTTTACTCTGTTGTTTCTTGATTTCTAATTTCTTTTTCAGATTGTTATTAGTGTGCATATAAATGCACATGATTTTTGTATGTTGATTTTATATCCCATGTGTGTGCATGCACGCTCATTCACTCAGTCATGTTTGAGTCTTTGCAACCCTGTGGACTATAGGGCACCAGGCTTCTCAGTCCATGGGATATTTCAGCCAAGAATATTAGAGTGGGTTGCCATGCCCTCCTCCAGGGCATCTTTCCAACCATTTGCATGCTTATATATTTATAATTATCCTAGTTTTCCGATGAATTGACCCTCTCCCATTATGTAATGACCTTTTTTGTTTCTTGTGGTTATTGTTAACATATGTAAGTATAGCCACTCCTGGTCACTTTTGGTTATCATTTGCATGGAATATTTTTTCTACCCCTTCACTTTCAGCCTATCTGTGTCCTTAAAGTGAGTTTCTCATAGGCAGCAACCTTATTGTTGTATCTTGTGGTTTTATCCATTCAGCCGCTCTGTGTCTTTTGATTGAAGAGTTTAATCCATTTACATTTAAAATTATTGATAGATAAGACTTAGCTTTCAGTTGGACTTCAGATCTTTTCACCATCTACTTTAAACTTTTAACTCCAGTCACATACAAAACCCTGCAGTTTTACTTCCTGAATACACTTTATGTTATTGGTATCAAATTTTACCTCTTCTGTACTAATAATATATATCCCTTAACAAATTTTTGTGGTTATAGTTATTATTAATACCTTCCTCTTTTGAATTTTATTGTACAGTTTAAAGTTATTTATGCACCAGCATTACAGTATTATTTGTCTATATATTTACCTTTACCAGTGATATTTATACTTTCATACATATTTATGTTAGATTTAGCATCCTTTTGTTTCAACTTGGAGAATTTTCTTTCACACTTTTCTATAAGGCAAGTTTAGTGGTGACGAACTCGCTAAGTCTGGGAAAGTCTTTATCTTGCCTTCATTGTTAAAAGGACAGTTTTGCTGTGTATGGTATTCTTGGTTAGCAGTTTTTCTTTAGCATTTTGGGTATATCTTACCACTCCCTCTAAACCTCCAGGGTTTCTGCTGAGAAATCTGATAATATTAGCCTTATTTTTTTATATGATGAGTCATTTTTCTCTTGCTGCTTTCAAAATCCTCTCTTTATCTTTATAATTTTTGACATTTCATAATTATAATATGTCTCACTATAAGTCAACCCAGCTTGGGTCTTTTGGGCTTCATCAATTTGTATGTCCACTTCATTCCCCAGATTTGGGAAGTTTTCAGTCATTGTTTCCTTACATAAGTTTTCTGTCTCTTTTTGTTTCTGGGACTCTAATAATACATATCAGATTGGTTCACTTGAGGATGTACCACAAATATCATAGGCTTTCTTCAGTCTTTTTCATTCTTTTTTTTTTTCATTCCTCTGACTAGATAATTTCAAATTATTTGTTTTCAAGTTCATTGCTTCACTCGTCTATTTTGATCAGGTCTGCTGTTGAAGCTACCCTTTAAACTTTTTGGTTGTTGTATTCTTCAGCTGCAGAATAAAAATTGCTTCTCTTCTATTGTTCTCTTTATTGAACTTCTCATTTTTTCTTATGTTATTTTCCTGATTTCATTTAGTTACCTATTTTTTCCTCTTGTAGCTCACTGAGGTGCCCTGAAACAGGTTTTGAACTTTTTGGGGGCCTTGTAGGTCTCCATCTCTTTGAAACTGGCTGTGGGAGCTTTGTTTCGTTGTTTGGTGTCCTGTTTCTAGGCTCTTCCTGTCCCCTGTAGTCTTGCGTTATTGTCGTGCATTGAAGAGACTGCCACTTCCTGCTTTCTTTACAGACTGGCTCCACCAGTCAGCTCAGCCAGGCATTTTAGGTGGTCTGGTTGGTCGGCTCCATAGGTGGGCTGGTTGGTGGACCTGCTTCCGGTTTCCATGGACAGGTCACATTATTTTCGAGAACTTCCTAAAAAGTAAATATTTTTTTTACCCATCTAAACAGCAGAGAGTTTTTAGGTCCTATCTAGTGGGACCTAATTTACACTGGAGGGACAGGAAATCCCTCTCTCTGAATGTGTGTTTTAGTTTTAGATTTTGATTCATAAAAAAGTACTACAAGTAAAATGTAATTTTTTCAATGAGAAATAATTTGACGGATATATATTTAAATAGTAAGCAAATTTTGTATTGATAAATATGAAATCTAATATAGAGTTAAAATATAAAATGACATTTTATTTCTAAAAATACATCAATTTAAAAGATTAGAAAAATATGTAAAACAAAAATTCCTTCTATGTCTTAATTTATTCATACTACTATGAATATTTTGGTGTGTTTATTTCAATTCTTTTTCTCTATGACTAGAAATAGTAAAGCATTTGGTATCATATTCTCCAATAATGTTCTACAATTTCACTTTTAATCACATTTTCACAGTATTTGTGTATGTTTCTAACAAGTAATCTATGTTTACATTATTTCTCTATTTGTTCACAGGCATTTGCCTGGTGGCCTGATTTATTGGCAGAGCATGCAGAGAAATTTTGGGCTTTATTCACAGTAGATATGGATACAGCACTTGAAGCACAGCCACAAGACTCCTGGGACAGTTTTCCTCTTTTCCAACTGCTTAATAATTTCCTCAGAAATGACGGTAAGCATTTGTATTTCTTTTAGTGTGTTAAATGAGGAAGAGGAGAGAACATCGTGTGTGTAAGTGTGTATTTACAGAGTTCTAGCACTCACTCAACAAGGATCGACCCAGGTAACATGTTTACTCATTCCCCAGGTATATCTGGCTAGGGTCCACGGGAGGCCAGCAACACTCACATTGTTCCACTGGCCCCAAAGTTGCTCTTATGCCTACCCTCCTGCCTTCAGGATTAGCGATAACACAGGGACCTTCTCACTGTACCTTGTGAATCAGAAAATCGTCAAAGATCAATATTTCTTAAGTACCTGAGAATGCTAACATCCCTGAAATACATCCTAGAAACTTATTATTCTAGATGTCCTACCATATCAAGGCTTCTGCTAATCCACAGTGTGCTAATGTTTGCGGACCAGATTTGGTTCTACAGATGATAGTAATGTTGCCCTGTGGTATGGCTTGCTCTCTCTCATTTAGAAATTAAAGAGAATATAAAGGTTCTCTACTGAGACATTTTTTTCCAATGCATTAATAACTTTTATCATGATTCTGGTCCATGGTCTTCTAGCAGATTGTATCGACACAGGTTTTCATCAGAGTTTTTGGAGGTGTTTCTTAGCATGTAGTTTCCTGTGGGCCTTTCCTATGATGATTTTTTTAGATGCAGACACAGAGAACAGACTTGTGGACACAGTAGGGCAAGAGAGGGTGGGAAGAATTGAGAGAGTAGCATTGACATGAATACACTACCAAGTGTAAAATAGCTAGCTAGTGGGAAGCTGCTTTCTAGCACAGGGAGCTCAGCTTGGTGCTCTGTGATGGCCTCCAGGGGTAGGAGGGAGGCTCAACAGGCAGGTTGTATATGTATACGTATTATCTGATTCACTTTTCTGTACAGCAGAATCTAATACGATGTTACAAAGCAATTATACTCCAATTAGAAAGTGTAATTTTTTTTTTTTAATTTCCCTTTAACTTAAGTTTGGTTTCTACTGGCAGCCTTTGCTTCAACATTTGTAGTGGTCTTGGGGTTGCTAATTCCCTATTCTAGAACATTCCTCTCACTATAAGCCAGGTTGAACTCCGTGTCCTCCTAACCTCTGGTTCTGACTTATTCTGTTAAGTCAGTGGAATTGTCCTTCTTTTGTTGCATATGTTCTTTTCCCAGCCATTATTCCCAGTCATTTAACTCTTAGCATTTTCATGCCCATTACCATTCTTATCAGCTTCCCCTAAAAAGACCTCACTCCATTTTGCAATATTGCTCTGGAGTGTGGTGCTGAGTAGAACACAGTGCCCACAACAGGACTTGAGTAACCCAGGCCCCAGAGAGCTCCCCGTCTTCTGCCTTGTCTTCCTGCAGCCCACGACTGCCCTCTTTCCCCGGAGCTCAGTCACACCGGTGATACAGTTCACACTTGCTGTCTTTGAAAACTCCAGATCTTTTTACTTCTCTCTTTCCAGGATATCACTATGTATTTCTAGGTTTAAACTTAAGTCATTTTTTGGACTTTTATCTTTTTTTTTTAAGTACTCTATTGATTTTTTTCATCACTCTAGTCCATCATTTCTTACCTTCCTTTGGTTATTTATTCATCCCTTTGAGTCTATGCTACAACTACAACTCTTTTATTGGGAAAAAACATCTACATAGATATGAAATTGTGTGTAATATTGGACTCCCCATGGTCATCTGTATTTTGGATATCAGGGTAGGAACCTTTGTTTTAGCAACAGGGGCGTCATGTGGTAGTAATTAATAACATGGGCTTTAGTGCCCAACAGATTCACATCTGTCTCTGCTAGTTGCTACCTGACCTTTGACAATCACTTAATCTTGGTAAACTTTAAGTTCTTTATCTATAAAATAAAGAAAGAATAGTACGTACAGTGTCATTGGTGGTGAGGATTAAAGAAGACAATAGCTCGTGTAAAATGAATGCTAAATAAATATTTTAGATATTAATCAGTTAAAATTTCAATCGTGATTCCTTTGGCCATCTTTTCATTCTCTTATCCAATTTAATTTCCAAAAACGTCTTATTAAAAAGTCAAAGAACTAAGCTACAATTCCTACTTCAGTTTCAGCAACAATGTCTGCTCTTAGGAGTTGCTACACCCACAGTTATCCATATGTGAATTATTTATTCTGCAAATTATCTTCTCCCAGTTTTTAAGTTTTAGTTTAGTTCCCTCCTGCCAGGTAGCAGACTTCAAATGACCTTCTTCTTTCCCAGCCTCTTAGCATCATTTTTTTCTGCTAAGAAATTACAAGTCAGGTTTAATATTGTCTTACAATAAATATATAGCAATAAACCTGCTGCCAAAAATGATGAATGTATTATACATTAAGTCCCTAAATGAAAATAAATAAGTATAGGATTATTTCTAACATTGCTTTTCTCCACTTGCGTGAAAATTCAAGAATCAACCATATTTAGATTTATTAGAGGGTTATTTTAAGATGAAAGTACTTATTAATGCTCACAGTAAAGATGATTTAACTTATTCAATATATTGCAATTTATTTATAGAGAAAGCAAAATATGTTATAGATTTCTTAGAAATTTTCTTTGGGAACCTCTGCTGTAATACCAATAAATTAGCATCTTTTAAATTTTATTTTTAAGATCTCTTAAAATGTCCCAAAAAAAAAAACATTAAAAAGAGAAAAATTGATTTTTAAAAGAGAAATGTGATTTTTAACCAAATGTTTAATTCAAAAGAATGTCATATTCCTCTCCTGTATAAACCATTTATATAATATTGGCTACTATCAAATGCATAACATCGTGTGTTTCATCATTTTTGTACATGTTACTTAATCACAAGCACTTATTAATGATCTCTTTTGAGTGCTGTCCATTTGGGGGGCAAGTCTGGATCTAGGTTTGATTATTCAGTGATTAACGTATTTTAGAAAGCATCAATTATTTCAGAGAAAAACAGCTCCTCTGTGTAGTCAGGTAAATAGAAAAGTTCCCCTGTGCCATAATTTCCTTTTGGTATTGGGAAAAGGATGTGGTCTGGGGAATTGAAATAGAACACAGTAACTTTCAACTCAAACTCAGAAGTTACCATCCAAAGTCAAGACCGCTTAGTATTAATAATATCTCACTAGGTGCTAAGACATAATTTTTTTTGCTTATAGTATAGTGATGAAGAATATTATAATAATGAAGGTTATTGTTAATAGTTATGTGTTTGTTTTATTAAATTCCTGAAATGTTCAGATGGTCGTTTAGTGAATTCAGTTCAAATGTTAAGTGTCAACCTAAAGCTGCCCCCAAATTGTCCTTTTGGAAAGTTTATGGGAAAACATAAAATTTCTACCCTTTTACCACCGTGTCCCCAAAGAAAAATTCTTACATCACTGCCATGGTATGACAGTTTTTACCATATTGACCCAATTAGAATTATAGTCCAAATAGTAATTAATTTCAATCTTAACTAGCCAGAGGTAAAATAGAAACAGATTGCTCTGAACTGTCCAATCTTGTTAGGTGAGATGATTTGTTGAATAGTAGTGCTTGCTATTACCCCGGAGAAGGCAATGTTAACCCACTCCAGTACCCTTGCCTGGAAAATCCCATGGACGGAGGAGCCTGGTGGGCTGCAGCCCATGGGGTCAGTAAGAGTCAGACATGACTGAGAGACTTCACTTTCCCTTTTCACTTTCATGCATTGGAGAAGGAAATGGCAACCCACTCCGGTGTTCTTGTCTGGAGAATCCCAGGGACGGGGGAGCCTGGTGGGCTGCCGTCTATGGGGCTGCACAGAGTCGGACACGACTGAAGTGACTTAGCAGCAGCAGCAGCAGCTGTTACCCCACATGTGGCATACCACGAATTATACAAAAATTTTAAATGGCTGTGATTTATTATTAATAATGTCACATACTTATGTCTGCTTTTCCAAAATAAAAATTACTAATGTGTCTCTAACAGAGATATTAGTTAGAATGGGTGCTTTATTTGTGCTTGGAAGCATTATAGCTGAGTTGTCTTTGTTTTTTAATGAATAATTTAGCTATTCACACTGAATATTTACCATCTTTATTTTGTGAAAACATTTATGCTTTGATATTTAAAAATAAGTGTTTATCTTTAGGGGAGCGGAGAGGATCTTAGGCAAGTATCTCCATTTTCCATCTAGGAGGCGAGGCACCTCAGCTGGGGCTTGCTGACAGGAAACCAGTAGAGCAGTGAGTTGGAGCCTGAACACTTGGTCTGCAATAACAGATGCAATTCTGGGGACATTAGAAAATAAGATAATATCTTTAAAGATAGTAGATTCTTTAAGCTTTTGAAAGTGAAAGTGTTAGTTGCTCAGTCACGGCTGACTCTTTGTTACCCCATGGACTAAAACCCACCAGGTTCCTCTGTCCATGGAATTCTCCATGCAAGAATACCAGAGTGGGTTGCCATTTCCTTCTCCAGGGTGTATTCCTGACCCGGGGATCGAACCAGGGTATCCTGCATCACAGACCCATTCTTTACCATCTGTAAAGAGAAGCCCATTAAAACTTATATTCCTGCCTAATAAGTTTATCAGGGCCTTGAGTTATAGAGGTAGAAGAAGTAGGTTGGTTAAAGCATGCAGAAAGGACCAGATAAAGTATTGTCTTAGCATGTACACTGTAAAACATCCATGACAAGAATTCCAGGGGCTGGACAAATTAGAGGGGAAAGAGATTCAAGATAGCGAATTTGGTTGCTGTTTTAAGAAGGGGAAGCGAAGAATTGTGTCTGGGGTAGGTGTGTTTCCTTCCAGTTGTGCATGATTAGGAAAAGTCTTAGACTTGAGAATCCTTGGAGATGCGACATGATTTTCCTCAAGGGAAGAGAACCAGCTACACCACAATTTTAGCTACTGTCCCCAATCTCCTGCCCCTCACAGGCTCATCCACTGGTTCCCAGAGCAGAACTGATGAAGAACACAAACTTGGGCTCCTTCATTTCTGTCCAAAAAAGACTGAACCCCCATTTGCCTCTCCACCCTGCCTCCATCCATCCTGATGCACTCTCCCCAACTAATGCCTTAATTAGATGGATAATCACTTTAAATGGTATCTAAGGAAATAGTTTTGAAAAAGAGATGTATTAAAATTAGTGAAAATAAATGTTTTCATAATGAAGCAATTAGCATGATAGTTGAATGATCCTGAATGACTGTGAAGCTGGTACAAATAGACTCTATCCTTGTGTGCTATTTTCCACAATTGTCCTGTGGATAATAGGTAGGGCTAGTGACTGCTTCTGACAAATGAAAGCCATCTGCAAATAGCACAAATCTTTCCTCTCAGGACTACCGAAAGGCAAACCCTTGGAGCTAGTCACCTTTTAATCTGTGGATATGCTAGCAAGTGGCAAATGACCATTCTATTGGGAACTGATTCCCGGGTGAAAAATACCATGGCGCTTCTTCTTTAATTAACAGCCTTTTTCACATTGCTATCACACTAAAGCCGTCCCAAAGAACACCCGTGCTTGCATAATCAGTGTCACAGCATCTCTGCCTAAACGAATAATAAATGTTCAGGTTCTATACTAAGTGAAAACCTATTCTCCAAGACTTTCACCTTCATAAAGATGGGCTCATAAAAATCGAAAAAAGAAAAATTGGAATGTAGTCTCGTGAGGATAAAAAGGCTAGTGTTAATAATTAACAAGGAGAGTGAAGTGGAGTCAAATTAGCCATAATAGAGCCCAGAGTGACTGGCAAAGTCACCTCTCATTATCAAAAAACTCATTAAGAAATGAAGAGGTGGAAATCCCGCTGGGTTATTCTCACACTTCGGCTGTATCAGAGATTATTTTTCAGATTTCTTTCAAATGAAGAACAGTTAGGTCACCATATTGTATATTAGGTTAATCTTCAGGCTTTGAAATGTGGAAGGCTGGCACCTGCATGTCGTTCTCCTTCAGTGCTTAACTGAGCTGTACGTCTGAAATTCACAAATTAGTGTTTACAGATAGGTCTGTACATGCATCTACTAGGCACAGTTGAATGTAACTTCTAGATTATAGCAGGGCCGTGTGCCCACTTAGATTTATAACGCTCTTACAAACGATGAAATGACCAGTAAAATGCGAAAATGACCCCGATCCCAAAGTTGATTAAATTCAGAATTGTGTGTCAAACTTGTTTTACCCACCAGTATAGTAAAAGGAAGGTAAATGCAATGAGTCACTAGCTTTCTTTATATTGAATTCTTCTCTCAAATCTTTACTACATGTAGACATTAAATTTTAATCTGTTTGTGTATTTTCTTAGAAGTTAGTGTTACAGCCATACTTAATTGTTTCCATTACCAGGACGGTATTGAGGGACATAACCCCAAAGATCAGAAGGCTGTGTGTAACTGGAGTAAAATTCCAGACTTTCCCATTTGGCTTTAATACTAATCTCATGAAAGACAGCATGAGAATTGCTAGACCACAAGACTTTCTGTTTATTTTTGCCTTAAGCGTTGCTGAATGTTCCCAGGTAGCTCTGTGGTAAAGAATCTGCCTGCCAATCAGGAGGCACCAGTTCAATCCCTGGGTCGGGAAGATCCCCTGAAGAAGGAGATGGCAACCCACTCCAGTATTCTTTTCGGGAAAATCCCTTGACAGAGGAGCCCGGCAGGCTACAGTCCATGGCATCCCAAAAGAGTTGGACATGACTGAGGACTAAAATAGAAGTTGCTGAATGATTATATTACTTTGTTTTTCCCTGAGTTAATTCTTCAGGAAACAGGGTCTGAATGCCTGCGATTTACTAACTCTCAGTCACCTTACTGATACATGAATAAAAAACAATTCCTGCCCTTGAAAAGGATATAATCTAATGGAGATGGGCATATACTACTATGCCCATCCATGGGCACCACTATGGGCACTACTAACTATAATGCAGCAGATTATAAAGCTGCAATTCAATTATATGTACTATGTGCTATGACATTTTTAATTATAGTTTTAAACTTGGATTTGTTGGATTTGTTGCCCCCCCCAAATTATAAACATTATAACATCAGTGCTCTCACTCCTTCTAACCTATCTCAAGGGAGAGAGAGACTTTTTAACAAGAGCCCTGGACTACTCTGGTGGTCTAGTGGCTAAGACTCTGCATTCCTAATGCAGAGGATCCAGGTTCCATCCCTGGTCAGGGAACTAGATCCCATGTGCTGTAACTAAAAGATATTGCCTGCCATGACTAAGACATGGTGCAGCCAAATAGACAAATAGTTTTTTTTTTTAAGTGCACTGACAGGAAAGGGAGGGTTGGGTGTGGTTTTAGGAGGTTCTCATCCCAATATGGTATAAATTAAATATTACCAAACTATATAAAATTGCTGATCATGTGTTTAATTAATGGAGAATAAAACCTGAAGCATTCTCTATTTTACTTAAACTTCAGTGGGATGCTCTCAGTTTCCTTTAGGGGTGAGATTTTTATTGATACTTACTCAGTAAACACATATTTACTGAGTGGCTACTTAATGTCCCAGACTCGTGGTTGGGTACTGTTCCTATATTTGAGTGGGGAGTACGTTTGGTTTGCTTTTGTGTGTGTGTGTGTTTTCTTTTTACATAATGCTGTTTTAGGCTACAGTCCTCCTGGCTTTTCTCCTGAACTTCATACTTCATATGATGGGGATCCCATTATATGCATCTGTCAACAGGGAGAAAGTGAAAGTTGCTCAGTTGAGTTTGCAACCCCATGGACTCCATGGAATTCTCCAGGCCAGCATGCTGGAGTGGGTAGCCTTTCCCCTCTCCCTAAAGGAGATACATGAACCCTAAACACGATACATGAACTCTTTTATCTGCTTATTCTTAATTTTTCCAGTGATTATTGTCTTAGTAACTGTTACTAATTGGATCAAGTTTAAATTCTCTGTTGAAATCTGACTGTTAAAAGCCTATGACAAGTACTTTTGTAAATGTAAGACTCTTTGGGGTATGTAAATAATCAACACTAATTTATTATTGGGATTAATTAATTAATGCTCAAAATAATTGGGCACATCTGCACCCCAGTTTACCTTTTATTTAAGCAGTTTTTGTTTTTTTTTTTGCCATTTCTAATTGTACCATTGGGTTTGATGTCACTGATGCTTTCCTATTTTCAACAAGGTGGTATTTGAAAAACATGGAATCTTTTGGAAAAACATGGAATTTGAAAAACATGGAATCTTTTGGAAAAAAATACTTTTATCAACAAAGTAGATGCTGGTCCTCCACTTATGTTCTCATAACTGCTATGTGAGAATCCTTCTGAGCAGTTCTTTCTACTTCCATACCTCTGGTATAAGGTCACAACATTCTTGGATGATGCCATGTTGCAAACCTGCCTATTCCAATGAGCTGTTGCAGTGAATGCCCTGTAAAGGCCTGATTTGGACAGGTGGCAGTCCCAAATCCTAACCCATCCTTGTTACACCATATGGGGAAGATAGAAGCACTCATTCTGCTGCCTGGGGCTACATATTAAGAGAGCTTTTGACAATGTCTGATAGGAGTGGGATGCAAACTGGCATATGGGCAACTGAGAAAAGGAGCATACATTTACATACACAAGTATAGTGTTGTCTGTATCCAAGGAGTCTTGCTTTTTGAAACCAAGTCCTCTGTCTCTCTTTACCTTTCTATGTGTATTTTCTCTTCATTTCTTCTCATTTTTCCTCTTCCTTTCTCTCCTCCGTCCCATCTCTCCCTTCATCCTTCCTTGCCTTTTACCAAAGAAGTAGTACTACCAGTTGCCAATTTTTTAAAACTGTGGAACTTGGGTTTATAATTTGATATTTTTAATAAAAAAGGAAAACTCTGCTAAAACATGAGCAAACTTTTGGCCAGCATTCAACACTGGTGACCGTACTTAGGAAATAATGGAAATCTCCATTTTCTCCTAATTCTGCAGGATGTAATAGTCTGCTGTCAAGTCATAACTGAACAGAAGAAATACTCCCTTTGGTACATTCACTAAAATAAGAGACATAGAATTCCCTGGGGGTCCAGTGGTTAGGATTCCAGGCTTCCATTGCTGGGACCCTGGGTTTGATCACTGGTCAGGGAATTAAGATCCCACAAGCATGCCCAAAGGAATAATAATAATGGAATGAGAGACAAAAGTTGACATTTATATCCAGTAGACGAGCTTGCCCAGGTGGCTTAGTGGTAAAGAGTCCACCTGCCAAGCAAGAGACACGTGTTTGATCCCTGAGTTGGGAAGGTCTCCTGGAGAAGGAAATGGCAACCCACTCCAGCATTCTTGCCTGGAGAATCCTATGGACGAAGGAGCTTGGTGGGCTAAAGTTCATGTGTATGTGCATGCTAAGTCGCTTCAGTCATGTCGTACTCTTTGTGACCCTATGGACTGTAGCCCGCCAGGCTCCTCTGTCCATGAGATTCTCCAGGCAAGAATGCTGGAGTGGGTTGCCATGCCCTCCTCCAGGGGATCTTCCCAACCCAGGGATTGAACCTCTGTCTCCTCTGACTGCTTCATTGCCGATGAATTCTTCACTACTGAGCCACCAGGGGAAGCCCAGGCTACAATCTGTGGGAATCACAAAAGAGTTGGACACAACTTAGTGACTAAATAACAATGAATATCCAGTAGAATTCTTAGCGGACTGATGTTGGACATTATGGTCTAAAATTAGGATTTCTCATTAAAGTATTTAGTACTGTATATTTCACATAAAATATGGAAAGATACACAGCCCTCGATACATTCTTATACAGAATAATAATGTAGTAACTATATAGTAATCTTCATAGAGCATTCAAGTCATTCATTCGACAAAGATTTGAACACTTGCTCTGAGACAGGGATTTTGTTGAATACTAAGAATACAGACATGGTCCCTTCTTCATGGACCTTGCACCTTCATAGGAAGAAAGAGATACATCATCAAGTACAGAAGTATAGCATGGACCACAGTAGAAGCCTGTGCAGGGTGAAGAATAAACAGAGGAAACCAGTAATTTGGCAAAAGGACAGCAGAATGAAGCATTTCAAGAGAGACTTAGACAGGAAAGTGTCTACTTGAACTAAACCATCAGAATCATGGCTGGACCACAGGATGTAAGGGAGTCAGGTAACTGAAATGAGCCAGAGAGGTCATATTAAGACACCTCACAGATGGCTTTCATTTCATGCTAAGGCTTTTGAAGTTTCTCTTGAGGATCCATTAAAAAATTACAATCTTTAAGAGATACATTATTTGTTTCATATTTTAACACACCCCTCTGCCTGAGATTTTAAGAAGATGAAAGGGCAGAAGGAAACTTAGGTGCCTAAGACCAGTTAGGAAATTATTGCATTAGCCAAGACGGGAGATGAGAGGGTTGGAAGTAGGACAACAGCAGTGTTGATAAACAGAAGGATGAGATGTGCTGGAAAGATAGTAAGGATATAAATTATGTTGGTTCTCACTCTTAATTGGAGGTAGGAACTGAAGGAAAGACCTCTGGTACAACTTCCAGGTTGCTGGTATATTGATCAGGTGGACGATCTCTGTTTTTATTCCTAGGATCAGAATAAGAGAAGAGAAGCAGGCTTGTTTAACAAGATAATGAATCCAGTGCTTATCAAGTATATCAAAAAAAGAGAGCTCTTACTAGAAATAATCTGAGTCAACTGCTACTTAATCTTAGAATCATTATAACATGTAATAATAACATAATAACCGTGTGTGATTCTCCTTGTGTGCTTCATTTTAACAAACTAAGCATGACTTAATAGCCAACATATCTAATCTCTAAATGTACAATAAAGTAGCATTTGAATTAATGAGGTAGAGTGCTCATTTGTAGATGTAAAATTTGTTTCATAAAAGAGAGCTCTTGCCAGAAATACATTTGAGTCAACTGCTACTTAATCTTAGAATCATTGTAACATTTAATAGTAACTGAGTGTGATTTTCCTTATGTGCATCCTCATCTCAACAAACTAAGTATGACTGAACAGCCAATTTACCTAATCTCTAAATGTGTGGTAAAGTAGCATTTAAACTGATGAGGTAAACTGCTCATTTGCAGGTGAAATGATTTGTTAACATTAGGCTGTATTTTGGCTTTGACATAGTTCAAAATGATGGTATTTAATAGTACCTATCAAGATGCAACTGCTGAAGCAGCGATTGGCTACCCACTCCAGTATTCTTGGGCCTTCCTTGTGGCTCAGCTGGTAAAGAATCCACCTGCAATGTGGGAGGCCTGGGTTAGATCCCTGTCTTGGGAAGATCCCCTGGAGAAGGGAAAGGCTACCCACTCCAGTATTCTGGCCTGGAGAATTCCATAGACTGTATAGTCCATGGGGTGGCAAAGAGTCGGACACGACTGAGCAACTTTCACTTTCACTTTCATCAAGATGCAAAGCCTAAGGTTCTTTATACTTTTTATTCATAGGCCATATAAATGAAGGCTTAAGCACACCGTCTAGCTATACAGCCATGTAAAATTGTCCATGAAATGGTCCTTTCAGTGTGTATTATAAGCACATTGAATATTTTCACAGTGTTAGTTCACTTTTATTTATTGAAATATAGTTGATATAAAATATTATATATTACACGTGTACAGGGCTTCCCAGGTGGTGCTAGTGATAAAGAATTCGCCTGCCAGTGCAGGAGATGCAAGACAACGGGTTTGATCCCTGGGTCAGGAAGATCCCCTGGAGTAGAAAATGGCAACCCACTCCAGTATTCTTGCTTGGAAAAATTCCATGGGCAGAGGAGCCTGGCAGGCTGTGGTCCATGGGATTATAAAGAATCAGACATGACTGAGTGACTGAATACGCATACATATACATAGGTGTACTGTGTAGTGATTGACAATTTTTAAATGTTACACTCCATTTATCTTTACTGTGCAATGTGGGCTATATTTCCTGTGTTTTGCAAGGTCTCATTGGAGCATGCTCTTTTATTTTTCATTGGAGGGTAATTGTTTTACAATGTTGTGTTGTTTTCTACCACACAACAGCAAGAACCAGCCATAAGTGTACACATATCCTTTCCCTCCTAAGCCTCCCTTCCAACCCCCCTTCCTACCCCTCTAGGTCATCACAGAGCATCAGGCTGAGCTCCCCTTGCTAAACAACGACTTCCTACTAGCTATCTGTTTTATACATTGAAATTATATATTTCACTGCTGCCCTCTCTCAGTTCATCCCACCCTCCTCTTCCTGCACGATGTCCACAAGTCTATTCTCTACATCAGTGTCTCTATTCCCTTGGAGCTTATTTTATACCTGGTAGTTTATACCTCTTCCCTGGAGAAGAACATGACAACCCACTCCAGTGTTCTTGCCTGGAGAATCCCACGGACAGAGAAGCCTGGTGGGCTGCAGTCCATGGGGTCTCACAGTGTCGGACACAACTGAAGCAACTTAGCATCACACACCTCTTGGTCCGCTTCCCCCTTCCTACTGGTAACTACTATTTTGTCCTCTATATCTGTGTCTGTGTCTTTTTTATCTACTAGATGATTACATTTTTAAGATTCCACATGTAACTGATATTATACTATTTGCCTTTCTCTGTCTGACTTATTTCACTTAGCATAGTGCCTTCCAAGTCCATCAGTGTTGCTGCAGATGGCAAAATTTCTTTTTTAATGGCTGAGTAGTGTTCCTTTATGTATATATGGACATTTGTTGATAGACACTTCTTTCTCCATTCATTTGTTGATAGACACCTAGGTTGCCTCCATATCTTAACAATTGTAAGTAATGCTGCTATGAACATTGGGGTGCATATATCCTTTCAAATTAGTGCTCTTGTTTTTTTCAGACATATACACAGGAGTAGAATTGCTGAAAGACCACAAAGAACCAAAACAATCTTGAGAAAGAACAGAGCTGGATAAATCATGCTGCCCAATTTAGTTCACTTTTCAATTCATTGAATATAATGGTTTTGCTAACCTTTTCACCTTTTCATGTTGTAACGGTTTTTAAAAATTCTAATTCCGAATACATGTAAGTCATCTAAGATATGGTGTAGTGTGCTTGTCATTTGCAGGGGTTTTTTTTTTTTTTTCTTTCTTTTTTTTTTAACCCAGAAGAGTTTACCACATTTCTAGATCTTAAAAGATGCTAATATGATGATAGTAAGTTGAACAGATATGTAAATGAATAGAATGATAATAATTTATGGTAACTAAAATTGAGAAAAAATAGTATTATAATCTGGGCTTCCCAGGTGGTTCAGTGGTAAAGAATCCACCTGCCAATGCAGGAGATGCAGGTTTGATCCCTGGGTGGGGAAGAATCTCTGAAGAAGGAGATGGCAACCCACTCCAGTATTCTGGTCTGGTAAAATCCCATGGACAGAGGAGCCTGGCAGGCTACCATCCATGGGGTCACAAAAGAGCTGGACACAACTTGGTGACTAACAACAAGTATTATAATCTGAAAGTTGAGAAGGGGCTCTGATACCAAATCCTTGTTGTACTGTCTAATGACTGAATGACTTGGCCAAGTGTCCTAAATGATTTGTGCCTCAATCTCCTATACTGAAGAGATTGAAAAAAAAAAAAAAAAACAACACTTCCCTCACAGAGCATTTGTGATTATTAAATGAGAGAATACCTAAAAAGGAACTTAATATAGTACTGACAGTTCAGAAATGCTAGTGATAACGAAGAGAAGAGGGTGGAGGAGGAACATAAGGAGATTGCTGAAGTAGAGATCCAATAGATTCAAGTTAGTGTATGTACTTTTAAATTTTCTTACTGAAGTGATTTATTCAATAAGTATCCATACTTACGTGTGCCTAGTCACTCGGTCATGTCCGACTCTTTGTGACCCCGTGGACTGTAGCCCACCAGGCTCTTCTGTCCATGTGGATTCTCCAGGCAAGAATTCTGGAGTGGGTTGCCATGCCCTCCTCCAATGGATCTTCCCAATCTAGGGATCGAACCCAGGTCTCCCACATTTCAGGCCGATTCTTTACCATCTGAGCCACCAGGGAAGCCATTTGGTAAAAGGAACTGAATTACATGATCTATAGTACCTTCTACCTTTCTAGGAATAAATAAAGCTCCTTTAAGTGTGTTAATAAAAACATCATTAAGATAACATGAGTCTCCTCCATAAGACATTTATTGTTAAATATAATTATCATTCTGACTTTAGTGGGAAATCTTTTAGCATATAGATAAGCCAGTAAAGATTATTACACCAGAAAAGAAAAATGCTAAACTATGTCAATTAGAGATTCAAGAAAAACCACAGTGTTGTATTTTCTTCTGTACTTGGGAATAAGTACTTCTTCCTATTCCGTGTTCATGTGTCTGTAGTTTTCAGCCTCTGACCAATTTTAGAATCACTAAACTAAAGTGATTATGAGCATTTTCCTATTAGTGCTACCATGGTAAACATCACATACTTTGCCCAAGTTTTAAAACACTGTTTAGGTTTTTGAACTATTTTTGCCCTGAGAAAGATTATGAGGTAATTGGTGTATTTAGCTGAATATTTTATGAAGATAATACTGTTGAGTTGGTTAAAAAGTTTATTCTTGTTTTTCCATAAGATGTTACAGAAAAAAACAAACTTTTTGGCCAAGCCAATAGTAATATGTTCTAGTAATTAGATTAGTAACTATAAGCATATACAACTGTTCAAATTCATATAAATAAAAGTGTTGAGGTAGTTGACATTTAATACTGTGTAAGTTTAAGATGTGCAATGCAGTAATTTGATATACTTTTGTATTGATATGACTAATGCATTAAGGTTAGTTGTCACACCCTTCACCTCACATGGTTACAGTTTTTTTGGCAGAGGGCTTAGTAAGAACATTTGAGATCTACTCTCTCAGCAACTTTCAAGTATATAGTACAGTATTGTAAACCACATTCATCCATCCTGCTGGGAAAGAAAAGGAATGGGATTACTGATGAGCCTTTTCCACATCTCCTCCTAACTCTGCCACCACCATCATCGACAACTTTTCATCTGGTCTCTTGTAGAAAAGGACTGGGTATTAACCTTCTTCTCTGCTTCCACCCTTTGGCATCTACTCCATCTCTACGCATCAGCCAGAGAGACCATATCACATCACTCCTCTCTTAATAAAAATAAGAATGCATCCCATTCCCCAGTAAAATTCATCCTTTTCACAATGTCCTACCATCTAGACATTACCTGGGAATATTCTTCCCCCTGCCTCACTCTGCTTCTGCCATATTGGCTTTTTTGTTTTACTAGGAGCACACCAACTCATTCCTTCCTTGAAACTTTCCCTCTAAATCTTCCATGCAAGGCTCTCCTATCATTTAGGCTCAGTTAAAATACCATCACCTAAGGAATACCTTTGCTAACCACAGAGTATTTTTTTAAATGAATACATTTTCACTTTGACAGTAATTTAAAGAAATCACAACTGAGTTTAGGATGTCCCCTTGAGAAATATGTACTATCATCTAAAAAATGACAAATTCTTTGTTGACAATTGCTTAGCATTACTTAGGATCTTCCTACAGAATTTCTCTTCTTTCATGGTGCAGTTTGGGCACACACTGTGTTATTTCCAGCTACCACAACAGAATACCTCACACTGGGTGGCTTATAAGTCAAGGTCACAGAAATTTCTTCCTGACAGTTCTGGAGGCTGGGAAGTCTAACATCAAAGCACCAGCTGATTCAGTGTCTAGGGAGGGCTAGATTTCCTGGTTCACCGCCAACCATCTTCTCCCTGTAACTTTACATGGTGAAAGGGATTGTCCTAGGGTCTCTAAAAAGAGTCCTAATCCTATTAGCCCTCAATCTAATCACTTCCCAAAGACCCCGTCTCCTAATACCATCATATTAATGTGCATACTGTTCTCAGTCACTCAGTTCTGTCCAACTCTTTGCAACCCCCCAGACTGTAGCCCACTACACTCCTCTGTCCATGGGCTTTTCCAGGCAAGACGACTGAAGTGGGTTGCCATCTCCTTCTCCAGGGGATTTTCCAGACCCAGGGATTGAACCCACGTCTCCTGTGTCTCCTGCTTTGTGGGCGGACTTTTTACATGCTGAGCCATTGGGGAATGGGAGTTAGGATTTCAACATACGAATTTGGGAGAGATATGGACCTTCCATCCACAGCACTGACTATTCTAATAGAGTTATGACCTGTGCGTAGAAAGCAGCCATCTCTTAGAGGAGGTAAAGTGCATCTTGTCCAGCTCTCCTGTCCTAGTAGTACCAATGCTTAGACTCCTGCAATGGCATTAGATAGGATGTTTGTTCTATTACTACATCACAATTCACTAAAGACTAATGGACAACTAAAAAATGCATGTGATATGCTGATTCTTTTTACATACACACATAGAGAAGTGAGTGATTAAGAAAAATTTCACAAATAACTAAAAAGTTCATAAAGTAGAATAGACATTCCCAAGGCCACAGTCACCCTCCTGGTGAGTTAAACTAGTATATCTCTTAGAAGCAAGCAGACTTATCTTTTAGAATTGAAGAGGTTTAGTTCTGTGGTACACAGCATGTCACAGGGATTATGTATGCGTGCTAAATCTTTTCAGTTGTGTCTGACTCCTGCCGCCTCATAGACTCTAGCCCGCCAGACGCTTCTGTCCACAGGACTCTCCAGGCAAGAAAGAATGTGTGTTAGTTGCACAGTCGTGTCTGACTCTTTGCGACCCCATGGACTGTAGCCCACCAGGCTCCTCAGTCCATGGAATTCCCCAGGCAAGAATACTGGAGTGGGTTGCCATTTCCTTCTCCAGGGGATCTTCCTGACTGAGGGATCAAACCTGGGGCTCCTGCATTTCAGGCAGATTCTTTACCATCTGAGCTACAGGGAAGTCTGAAGAATTGGGACTTTCCCAGTATTCCCAAGCAAGAATACTGAAGTGGATTGCCACGCCCTCCTGGACCTTCCTGACTCAGGGATCTAATCCACATCTCTTATGTCTCTTGGTTGGCAGGCGGGTTCTTTACCGCTAGAGCCACATGGGAAACCCACGAAGATTATAACTCTGGTTAATTGCCGTATTTCCATGTGTCAAGATCTTTAGGGCACTCCACAGTTCGCTTGAATCTCCAACAAGTGGCCAAATGCCTCGTGAGCTAAACCTTTTAGAAAATAAAACCATACCACCTGCCAGGAAGATTTTATAGAGATACATTTATGGTTTTGACAGCCATATGGAGAAGGTGACTATACTTCTGGGTTCGTTTTCATTGCATGACATCCAGTATGAGGAACAAAGCCCGTTATTCTCTGTATTTTATTGGTTCTATGTCATACTCTTTCCAGAAAAGTTTTTCATCCATATTTTCCAGATGCCTGCTATAAGCCCTCTGACAAACTCTGTTTCTGCTTGACTATTTCAGCACTTTTATGTAATGGAAAATTTCATAAACACTTGCAAGAGATCTTTGTGCCCTTGGTTGTCCGCTACGTGGATCTCATGGAGTCCTCCATCGCTCAGTCAATTCACAGAGGTTTTGAGCAAGAGACATGGCAGCCTGTCAAGTAGGTATCTTGCGTTAGTGTCCACAGAGCCCCTGTCTCTTCTCTCCTGCCCTGATGACTTTACACATGGCCATCTGTAGTTATTGCTTATGGTGGTCCCTTCCCACGTTGTTTGTTTCTTTACAGGAATATCGCCAACAGTCTTCCCAATGTAGCTCTTCCAAAAGTTCCAAGTCTGCCTCTTAATCTTCCACAGATACCTAGCTTTTCTACTCCTTCGTGGATGGCTCCTTTATATGAGTCCACGTGTGTATCCCTCACTTCTTTCCTGGTGGTGTGTTAGCTGGTGCATGGCCTGGGCTGTGTTCTGTGCAAATGTGTTTACATTGCATGGCATTTATCATCACTGGTTGAGGAATACTATGTTTTGGTTTTATTTGTTTGAGTTTTTGAAGCTATTAAGCTAAGCTTAACATATCGATGATACATAATATATATAGATTTTTTTTTTAATACTCCCAGCATTGATGTTCATATGTGATCTGTGGGGCAGGGTCGTTTTGTGACCTAGGTTGTGACTCTAGTCTAAGTGATATAACCAGAGTTTTCCATATTCAGGCAAGCGGTGTGGTTAGCGCTGTGTATGTCCAGGATCCTTTGTTGGCTCGTTGTGTGATTTATCTTATCTATGTAGAAAAACCTTTGTAAGAACAGCTTTAAGAACACAATCTTTTCCTGCTTTTATCTTAGTCTCACCTTTAAAGAACCAATAATGCAGGTTGCAGAGGAGGGTTTGTCCTTTGTTCCTCAGTGCCAGCAAGTCTTCTTTTGTCCTTTCATGTACCCTTTGTTGCATCTTGTTATTTTTAAATAATCTTTATATCATTACAAACCATATTTATTAACTCCAGATTGTCACAAGCCTCCCTATTGCAGATTTGGTAAATGAGAGTCATTAAAGTGAAAAGGACATGAGCTTTGAAATCTATCAGCTTTACATTTAGATCCTTATTCCTCATTAGCTTAGCCTATTCATCCTTAAGTCTTCCTTAACCTCAGTTTCCTGAACTCTAAAATGGTTATTACATCTAATTTAAAGATGTTTTGGGGAGGATTTAAAAAAAAAAAAACTGTGAAAAGAGCCTGGCACAGTCTAGGGTCTCCATAAATGATAACTGCTATATAACTACAATCTACATTATGAGTGTTATTACCATAGTTATTATTACATTATCACCAATCATCATTATTACCCATAACTGAATGGTTTCCAAAAGTTTGAACCTCACAGAAATGAAATGAACTCAGTAATAGCCCATGCTTTGCACAAGATCTCACATGAAGTCAGCTAGAAAAAATAATAATTTGAAGAAGAAAATTAGCTACCGTTAATTGAGATAGCCAAATTCTTTTTCTCGGTTAAGCCTTGTGACAACCCTGTGAGGTAAATATCACTTTCCCCTTTTTCCAGTTAAGGAAACTAAGTCACCAAGAAGTTAAAAGGCAGAACTGGCCCTTGTCTCCCAGTCAGCACATGACAGGCTTTGAACCCACATTTGTATAAATCATCTTAATAGATGCTCCTCCAAATCTCTCCCTGTCTATAAAATTCTGGCTTTTATAGCTCTAGGAGTGAATGCCAGTAAGGTAAGTTTACTGCTGGCATTTTCAGGAAATTATCTCAGACTCCATTTTTCACATTTGGATTCTTTAACCTGTGATTAATACTTTTAGGGATAGGTCACTAATCAGAAGTAATATTAAAATGAAAAAGCTATGAATAAATTGCAGGTTATACATGCCAGCTTGAGAGAAAACCTATTTACATTTTTCATCTATTTAATTGTAACAAACACTTGTTACCTTAATTACATTCCCAATTAAGCATATGTATCATTTAGAATCATTCTGTAACAGAATCAAAGAACAAAAAAAACATATATCCATATTCTCTATAAAGATTTATTTGTCACATATTATGAGAAAGTCCATTTTTATTAGAATTCTACCTTTACTATTTGGGATTTTGTCTTAATGGTGGGTTTTGTTGCTGTTGTTTTGTTGAAAAATTATAAGAAATAAATTTGCTTCTTTGTTAATGACATTCAATTACTCTTAAAACATGGTTCTTCTAATCTACCAAAGTGGACACTGTAAGTGTATCAGAGGATTTTGCTTCATGATTTTTTTCACTTATTTTTATTATATAAGTAGCAAAATGAAGAATTAAATATAGTGTTTTCTCAAACTTTTTTTTACAGCAGTGTCAGTATGGTTCTCTGGTTCTTTTGTTTAATGATACTTTTGGGGCACTAACTATTAAGGTTTGGAGACAGTCAGTGAAGAAAGTGCTGTGGGTAATGTTCACTGCTTTGCTGTGATTGCTCCCTTGAGAATTTAACTCTGAGGACATCTTAAGGGCTCAATGAGGAGATCATGAGGAATTACTGGCAGAATGGGAGGAGGAGAGCAGGGTAGATTGGTGATGGAGCTGAGATGCTGAGGCAGTGGGGGAGCAAGGGCATAGAAATAAGCCTTTAATTAGTCAGAGCAGGAGGTGATTGTTTTTAAGCTGACTAATTAAGATATGTTTAGCTAAACAATGTGGTTATTTAAAAGAATTTTTCTTTATAAAAATTTTCCACCATGCCCTTGTGATAAATTAGTTTATCTTAAATTTTTTTCTTTTATAAACCTGAAATATAAATTTCAGGTTAGTATATGTTAAATGTTGGAAAGCTAAGCAGAAGTGAATCATAGAGCAGTTGTTTGTTTTTCTTTTGTTCTCTTTTATAATTAAGTTGCAGTATACATAGGACTGTTATTTTCAAATCATCTCTTTTCCTCTTAGGCTGTACACTAGGTTTAATGGAAAGTAAATAATACTATCATTGGCCCAAATATTATATACTCTGACACTAATTACCTCCTTGCATGGTGTGAAAACATGGTCCCTAGAGTAACCTTACCATAGTAGTGAAGGCATAGCAGACCTTGGCTTCTTGGTTAGATAAATGGAAGGACCTGAAATATATGATGTTGCTCTGACTTGAGAGCACCTTGTATATCTTTTCTCTGTTAGACCATACCTTGTACTAAGTAAGGTTTAATTATGAGCGAGGAAAGGCCCAAAACATTTCAAAATAGAGGCAAGATTTGCTTCCCTACCCAATCTATTATTTCATTCCCGATACCTGTTTCACCTTACCTGTAACTGAGAAATTTAAAGCCCTGAAGGCAACATACGTGAAGACAAACAGAAACCATCATGATTACAGAAGCATATATGCATGAGTTGAGTAAAGCTTATAGTTGCCATCATATGGATTTTCTTGCATAAAACATACTTCTTTGAATTTCTAGGAGAAAATATGTATTTTATGTTTATCCTAGAGGTTGATAAAGAACATTTGTCTGTTCCTATGTATATAAGTTTATTTTTTTCTTTAGTAAAGACCATTATCCATTATTTTACCCCTTTTTATGAAATTTTACTGCAGTATTTCTATTTTGTTCTCCTTGCCTTGCCTCATTCATTAAGAAGAAGTAAAAAGGAAAATTAGGAGGTTGAGCAAAGAAAATATTGATCATTAGAGGTTTTATGTAGCATTTTTTCACTGACAACAATTGATACAGAAAATAAATAAATAAATAATGTATGGGTGATCCATGTAGCTAATAGTGGAAGTTCACAATGTTCATTCTTCCTTTTTCTTCTAGCAATGGCTCAGCAACATCAGAAGACCTTTTTTGGAAACTTGATGCACTGCAAATGTTTGTCTTTGATCTTCACTGGCCAGAACAAGAATTTGCCCATCACTTAGAGCAAAGACTTAAACTAATGGCCAGTGACATGATAGAGGCCTGTGTCAAAAGGTAGACATATATTTTCAAGTTGCTGCTTACTCTGCCAAGCACCCAAACTACCACATTTCACCAAGTACGTTTTACATAACTATCACAAGAAGAGTTTCAATTTGTATAGCTTTTCCAAAATTTAAAGGACATTACATACTAATTTAAAGGACATTATGTACTTGGACCTAAACTCTAAGGATGAATGTACTTGATACAATTGGCCCACTACTTTTTTTCAGGTCTCCTAACTATTGCTGTTGGGGCTTCCCAGATTTCCCTGGTGCTAAAGAACCCACCTGCTAATGCAGGAGACACTAGAGAAGTGGGTTCAATCCCTGGGTTGGGAAGATACCCTGGAGGAGGGCATGCAACTCACTCCAGTATTTTTGCCTGGAAAATCCCATGAACAGAGGAACCTGGTGGGCTATAGTCCATGGAGTCACAAGGAGTTGGACACAACTTAGCGGCTAAACAATAAGCCATTGCTCTCAGCCATAGCACCCATACTCATATTAATCCTTTCTGTTGTGTTTATTGTTATCTCTGGGAATGCTATGCTTTAAATCCCCAAGGCCGTGCTTCCTGAGACACATGGAGAGATCTGTTCAGTACTTTATACATTATGTACTGTGTTCACGTGCTGAGAAATGGCATGGCAAACTTCAATGATGATCATTGCCATCAGTTGCTCTGTTTTCTGGTATTCTCTGTCCACATCAGATGAGTTCCAAGTGTCCATTTACATTCTTCAGAACTTAACCAGAAATAAGTTATGAGGCTTTGAATTCTTCCACATGCGCTTTCATTTTATTTAATACTTTTTACAAAATCAGCACTTCATCCTAATTAGCATTATTTTCCCCATTGCCTTTGTTCATGAGATATACAAGAGCAATGCAGGCAGCCTATTGGAATAACAAATTCTGGTTGGAACAACTGGATAATACTGAATTCTTCAAAACAAGAAAAATTATCTCTTTAAAATAATGTTTAATGGCTTTTTAAAACAAGGCCATGAATTAGATTATTTAATATTTAAAAAACATCAGGTTTGGCATGTGTGATTCTAATGCATCAAATCTATGGACATCCTTTGGACAGTTTAGCAAAACCATTTCCAAATCATCTATTATGCAGTTTCTTAAAAAAAAAAAAAAAAAAACCCTAAATGCAACTTCAGGTGTTTGAAAGAGAAACTAAGTGACATAGAAGAATTATACATTCTGTGTTGCACATTAATTATGTGTTTTAGTTTCCCAAATTTGTCCTTTTTTTTTTTTAATTTGATAAACCCGAACACAGAGGATTTGTTCTGCTTTAATATTACTACTTGGATACTCACTCAGACATCTAGTGTGTACTCTGAATGGAAAAACTTCACGGTTTCACTTAACTGTCTGAGTGAGTATCCAAGTGGTATCACAGTCTGATCTTTCATACAAGACACCTAAAAAGAAGAGCATCCCAGCTCCCAGGCAATGCCACACTCCGTATTTGCATGTTTTAAATTAGCATCTTGTAGTGTTGATTTCACTTTTACAAATCAGGGGGACATGTCAGATTTCTTACTCCGAATTCATGTTTTAATGAACAGAACAAGAACTGCATTTGAACTCAAGCTGCAAAAGGCAAGCAAAACCACTGACTTGCGCATCCCAGCTTCTATGTGCACGATGTTTAACGTGCTAGTTGATGCCAAAAAGCAAAGCACCAAGCTCTGTGCCCTGGATGGAGGACAGGAGGTAAGTGGATTGAATGTCGCATGTGGGAATGTAGGGTGCCCTGGCAGAGAAGTACATACTGTTTCCAGAAGTTTCTTACTTGACTAGTTGAAAAAGACCTAGTTCCCCATACATGTGTTTGATCTTTTCTGTATTATAATAACGGAATGCCCCTTTCTCCTTTGCTCTTATCAGATTCTTCTTTTTAATACAAAGACTGCCCCAAATTTTACAAGTGGCCATTGAGTTTCAGATATACCTTTTAATGGCTTAAGTGTTGTGTATTTACATAAACCTTGCTTTTCGCAAGCAAATGAGAAAGCTAGAAAGCTACTTGATTTGTTTATACAAATATAGAGTATCCAGAGTTTGCATCCAAAAAACAGGCCACAGAAAATAGCCCATGAAATATTTTATTTACACAGAAGTTTCCTTTTTTTTTTTTTTTTTTTTAAAGATCAAGTAGAAATATACTGGAAAATTGGTCTTTGCTTTTTTCAATGAATGCCCCATTGTTTCCATTTGATTTCTATTTTGTTTGGTTCTGTATTCAGAAAGAGTTTATTTTACCCCATGATTTTATTTTTGTTCAGAGTGGTGATTGGGTGAAATGGATCTCTTTTTCTTAGATTATCTCTTTAAGTTAATATTTTGTTGCATCTTTGCCCATTGTAATTACTTTTTCATCATTTCTTTATTTTTCCCTTATGTTCTCCTTCATCGTGTTTTATTTTCCCTCATGGCATGATCCAGTTTGATAGTCAGTGGGTAAGTTTCATTTAAAAACACACACACACACACACATTTTCATTTGAATTGTTATTCTTGTAAGTGTACCTTTTTTGTGTTCATCTTTTCAAATTAAAATAATTCCATTTTCAGGTTTTTGGTTGGTGTGTATGTGTATAATACTACATTGCAATATCCAAAGATGCATTAAAGCACATGTAAATACTTTCACCTTAAATAATGTCAAAGGGAAAGTTTCTTCACCGTTGAGCTGCAGAATCAACAGACGACTTTACAATTTTTTAAGATAAAATTATTTAAAACCAAGTGAATGCACCCTTCTTTAAATTCTAAATAAATTCAGAAGCAGAGTGATTGTTAACATTTTTAAGATGCATATATATGTAGTGTATAGTTTCACTAATAGTATTAAAAGAATTTAGAGTTAGGGGCTATAGATGACATATAGCATATATACAGGGTAACCTATAAATTTGAGGACCAGGAGGCTACTCTTAAGGTCCCTCCATACAGAAGAACCCAGTTGTGAATTTTAGTGAGGGATATGCCCACTGTGATAACAGCCTTTCTCCTCCTACTCCTACTACCCTACTGGGATAGCACCATCATCAGATTCAGGGAAGGGCAGGCCTGTGTCAGGCGCCTTTCCCCTTCCGCACACAGGTTTTCTTGAGGTACCACCCAGAACCTTGGAGGAACATCACTGAAACCCTTTATACCTTACACGATTGACTAGATTAAATAAATATTTTTTAATAAGTCAAATGCTTCTGTGCTCTACGGATATGTTAAATCTTATGAGTCTTAGAGTTGACACGTGGGAGTCGAACTCAGAACCAACTCTTCACTGGGCTAACAACTCTAATCCAAGCAGAAGGGCTTAGGTAACCACTAAGAGGATAAGAGGTTTCCCAGGTAACAAGTGGTAAAGAATCTGCCTGCCAGTGCAGAAGATGCAAGAGGCACGTGTTCAGTCCCTGGGTCGTGAAGATCCCCTGAAGGAAATGGCAACCTGCTCCAGTATTCTTTCCTGGGAAATTCCATGGACAGAGGAGCCTGGGCACAGTCCATGAGTTGGACACAACTGAGCACACACACACAATACTACACAAAGAGGATAAGAAGGTCCACTATTTTGAATGCTGTGCTTATTTAACCAAGAGACAGACATTAGCTATTTGGCCATGATATGTGCACGTATCCACGTATTTCATTCTTTGAGCAATTCAGGGGGAAAAAGTGTATTTCTAATACCACAGCATACAACCTTACAGACTCAGTAAGGAGCTGATACATGTTATCGAGTGTTCAGTTTTGTCATTCTCTGATCTCTTGAAACGTGATTTATTATCTCTAATTATTCGAATGAGTAGGCAGCTGGCTTGGCTATCAATGGCTCATAACCACTTCTTGGTTTTCTATAGCCAGATGTAAACCTTTTATTGTCTGCTTGAGAACATTGTCTGTCCCTTTATACACATGTCCATTTTTCATCAGGTTTATGGAATCATCTTGCCTCTTCCATTAATACTGCATTTATCCATTTGTTCTTGTTTTCACATATACTGCAGTACCTGACGCACAATAGATACATAGTAAATATTTGTTGAATGAGCAGACTGATTTTTTGTCACTGCTTTAAAAATCTTACCCCCATTAAAAAAATCCTGCCTCCCCTGTAAGAAAAAACTCACTCCAATACTCTGAAAGAAAAGCAGGCACACACACAAATGACAAAACATTGTTGCATTGTCAAATGATTCTTTACATTAATAGGTGGATGATTTTGAAGAGTAATCTGCTGCTGCTGTTCATTATGTCTGCACCTGTACCTTCTCACCAGAGACAATTAGTTCCCCACAACTTTCACACAATTAATATACTTCAAAATGTGCAGGTGTAAAACCCATTAGCAACCCTGAAAAGTGGTAAACAAGAGTTTCCATGCACAAGAAGTATTTTATACTTTGCTTTTAATCTCCAGGAAATATATACATGTAATTGCACAGGCTTTTCCTCTCTGTACATGTTTAAGACAAGTTTGGGGATGATTGCAAAGTGATGAATACATTACATGCGTAGGTAAGCACATAGATAGGACCCCATTGTATAGCAAGCAACAAATTAAAGTTGTTGAAGAAACTACATTATTATACAGTTTGGAAACTCATAAAGATATATAGTATACTATATAGATAAACCTAGGAGATTTTATTTTTTCGAGATTTTATTTTTTCTAGATTTAAGGGAATTACCTCTGCACAATCTCTAGTAAATTTATTATATCATCATTGCTGGGACAAAAGCTTACCAACTCCTTACCCACAGTGAAGCCCCTTCTGGACTCCTGAATTATGATTCTGTTTTCTTACGTGGCATACGATGATGCAGACACTCTCAGCCGCAGCCCGGAAAAGCATTTAATGGAGTAATTAGTGAGCGAATGATCTGCTCTTATGACAGCTGTGTGTAATGAGTCAGCAATCTCAGGCCAGGCCCTCAGGGACAGATGTGGAGATCCGAAAACCACCAGTGCTAAGAAATCCTCGTTATCCATCCCTGCAAAAGAGCAGATGACTGCATGGGCCTTCAGCTGTCATATGCTCTCAGACCTGCTGTATCTCATGGTCCATCCATTGAAAGTGAGAACACATTAATGGAGCAACTCAGGGACCCCTACTTACATGGGATTTGTTCTCAATTGCAGTAAAATACTTCCATTTCCAGAACTAACAATCCAATACCTTTAAAATCATCCCAGCAGAAGGACCAAAATTTTTAAATGCTGGATTACACAGGCATTTGGCTAGTCTTCATTTCTTACATGTTTGCATGAAAACAGTCAGGTGAGATGAGGATATTTACCCATGTGTGAGGGAGCCAGGAAATGGCAACCCACTCCAGCATCTGTGCCTGGAGAACCCCA
Source organism: Dama dama (assembly GCF_033118175.1). Lineage (NCBI taxonomy): Eukaryota > Metazoa > Chordata > Mammalia > Artiodactyla > Cervidae > Dama > Dama dama. The sequence goes on along the minus strand of NC_083698.1, from coordinate 82,709,499 downwards.
TGGACAGAGCAGCCTGGTGGGCTACAGTCCACGGGGTCGCAAAGAGTCGGACACGACTGAGCAACTTCACTTTCACTTTCTTTCAGGGGAGCCAGGACTTCAGACCCATACCTGATCTGAATTCCCTGGGCTCCATGAAGTAAAAACTCCTCAGTCAGTCATTCAGTCCAGTCGCTCAGTCGTGTCTGACTCTCTGCAGCCCCATGGACTGCAGCACACTAGGCTTCCCAGTCTATCACCAACTCCCGGAGCTTACTCAGACTTATGTCCAACTAGTTGGTGATGCCATCCAGCCATCTCATCCTCTGCTGTCCCCTTCTCTGCCCACCTTCAATCTTTCCCAGCATCAGGGTCTTTTCCAATGAGTCAGTTCTTCACAGCAGATGGCCAAAATATTGGAGCTTCAGCATCAGTCCTTCCAATGAATATTCAGAACTGATTTAACTTAGGATTGACTGGTTTGATCTTGCAGTCCAAGGGACTCTCAAGAGTCCTCTCTAACACCACAGTTCAAAAGCATCAATTCTTCGCTGCTCAGCTTTCTTTATAGTCCAACTCTCACATCCATACATGACTACTAGAAAAACCATAGCTTTGACTAGATGGACCTTTGTCGGCAAAGTAATGTCTATGCTTCATAATATGCTGTCTATGTTGGTCATAGCTTTTCTTCCAAGGAGCAAGCTTCTTTTAATTTCATGACTGCAGTCACCATCGAAGTTCATCTTAATCCAAGTGCAGAGTCACCTAATGGAGAAGCAGGGCACTGACAGTTTACTTTTGAGGTCAGTTGTGGAAAGAATTCATCTAAGAATGATTTGGAAAGTACCAGTTTGTAGAAATCATTGATCCAATTTGAAATATTCTGATAGAAATTTTATAGGCTTTTACTGTTGCAGACAAAAACTTGGCAGGTTTTGAACAAAAATTTGGTCTGCTAATCTAAATGAAAACCTATCAACTTTAGCTTAGGAAATGTCCATGTTTCCAGATAAATTCTGTTCATACCTGTTTTGCTCTCTTTGTGTGTTTATTTTTGTCTTTGGAAATTATCTGGATCCCCTAATGAATAACTTTTTTCGAGCTAACTTTCTGTTACCTGTATGTGGCGTTTCTGGGTTATTCTCTTTGCAGAGTATGTATGTAAAATGTGAATTCTGCAGCCACCTCCACATTTCCACCCACAGTGCTCCTAGACCACATCTGCTACCTGTGCAGCTGGAACAGACTCTGGAAGTTCCCAGCTGCTTTCAGTTTTAGTATTAGTGGAAATCAGAGCTGATCAGATAAATTGACAGTAGCAAACTACTGCCCAGTCACTCGGTCATGGCCAACTCTTTGCAGCCCCATTGACTGTAGACCCGCTAGGCTCTTCTGTCCATGGACTTTTCCAGTCAAGAATATTGGAGTGAGTTCCCATTTCCTACTCCAGGGGATCTTCCCAACACAGGGAATGAACCCACGTCTCTTGTGTCTCCTGCATCAGCAGGCAGGTTCTTTACCATTAGCACCACCAAAATCTCATTAAAAAAAAAAAAAACAACCTAGCAACCATTATACTGTTTAGGTTTGCCTCCTGGGTAACACATTTAAAATGTATACTTTTCTTTTTTCCCCTCTTTTTAAATTATATACTTTTTAAATCAGAGTATAATTGCCTTACAATATTATATCAGTTTTTGCTCTACAGCAATGCAAATCAGCTATAAGTATACATATGTACCCTTCCTCTTGAGCCTCTCTCCCACCCCGTTTCTTCATGTTTAACTTGATCTCTTTCCCTCCCTCTGCTTTTGGCTAAATTAAACATGAAAGAAAACAGCAGTCTAAAAGTGTGTATTATAGGAGAATTGGATGGCTCCTAGAGCCTGCTTTTCCCTGCCTTTCAATAAAAAAAGGATATAAAAAGACATCCTTAGCGGCTCATCTCTTGATTTTAAGAAATTGCCAAAAATCAGTGCAACCCAAAAGTCAACTGTGTAGAAGCTCTGCTGTTCTATATCCAATAGCTTTCTGATGCCATTTCATTATTTTTTTAGTTAAAAATGAAATTTATGGCAAAAAGAGATAAACATTGAGGGTAAGGCATACGCAAGAAGATGAAACTTGGCAGCTTCAGGTGACTGAATGTTCTGTAGCACTTTCCGTGTAGAGTAAGGAGAGAAGCTTGAAGCCCATCTCCTGTATCCCTTTCCTCTTCTACCCCAAGGAGAAGCCTCAGTCTGCTATTTTTATTTCCTCCTGCTACACAGCCGCAAATCTGGAGAGAGAAGGATGTGAAGAGTGCTTGGAGGGGAGCCAGCAGAGCTCATTTGCATAAGCTCCGCCCCTGCCTGGTCAGCAGGAGTTTCAGCTAGGAGAAGGGGGTTGGGGGAAGAAGGAAGTGATGTTTTTGTTCCTGTGCCTCTGGGGTCTTCTTGGTCATCTCAACTACCAGCCAGGTTTTAGGCCAGGTTTTTCAACCTCTTCCCCTTCTACCTTGCTTTCCTTTGTTTTGTGGTTTTGTTTTTCCTTTTCCCTCTCTTCAAGCTGTTCTGAAAACGAAACAAAAAAAATCTACAGCAGTAGGAATCCACCCTCCAGATTTCCCTTCTGTTTGTCCTTCGGGGAGTACAAATTTGGGGATCAGTAAGGCTTTAGGTGAGACAGACACTTAGTATGTTATTTCCCGGAGTGATAAATACATGCCTAGAAAGTTCCCTCTTCATATATATGTGCTTAATTTAAGACCACTTGTCAACACACACACACAGGCATACACACACACACAAGCAGGAAAAGAAAATAATTCCCATGCTCCAAAATTCTGCCTCCTTTCTTCATTATTTATGCAGGTAGATGATGGCTTGTCACTTTGAAAGCCTGCGGGGGGACCTCATTCCTGCATGTTCCAGAACAGACCTAAGTTGATGTTTTGTTCTGTGTGGAAACTTTGAGACATGTTTTCAGAAAGAAAAATAGCTTTCAAAAACTCACATCTTTGGAAACCATTCAACCAGCAGCTGTTAAGTTGGTCTAATGTTTATACTGACCTGAGTACTTTTACTCCATGCATTATGTTAGCTGTTCCAAGAAGCCTTGAACCATCAAGATAGGGTTAGTCTTTACAAGTCACATTTTCTGTGAAGTGGCTATTGCGGACAATCAGCCGTCAGATAAATGCTTCTAAAGGAAGAATTACTGTTTCAATGAATGTGCCTTCACACACCGCCAAAGCCAAAGCTCCTGCTAATTTAAGAAGAGAACTCTCTAGTAGTCTCTAAAGAAAGCAAAAAATAATGAGTCTTTCAGGTTTATTTTAAATACATCTTTTTTTTTGCATTTACTTAAAGGCGTCATTTTCATGAGGAAGCAGTAAAAAAGCTATGGGGAGTGAGTGCCGTTTCATTGTACCTTTTATGGCCTATTAATTTGTTACCATCTATCACCTTTGTTGATGAAATTTTAATTTTGCCCTTGCTTGAGCATATTGTAAGAATTGTATAAACTGCAGCTCCCCATGCTGACAAAAAGGTCCTTTCAGCGAGAACAATTGGGAGCTCATTTTATTTCTAGAGCACATTTAAAATAACTTATGAATGAGAGTTGTCAGACATGAAATGCTGTATTAATTAAATCTTTTTCCAGTCTTTTTGCTTCTCCGGCTAAACCAACCCTTTAGAAAAATACTCGGCCACCTTAATTATAGAGGAGAAGACAAAAAGTATCCTTCACATTCCTCTGTCTGAATAAGAATAAGAACTCAATTCATCTGTATAATAACCCCATTAGCTGCTTAACTCAACAGAGCACATGGGAAAATTTTCAAAACCCACAATGTAAAAAGTGTTGATGGGTGGATCATTTTCAAGGTTTTGTTCTTTTAAGGTGCAAAATGGTCATTTTGTGTAAATCTGATGTGTCATAACTAGTAGCTTTAAGGCATTTATGCATAATGACATAAATAAGTTTTGTGTCCACTTCAACTAATGCATCTTTGTCTTTTAATATCTAGCAGCAGTACCATTCCAAAATAGATGATTTGGTTGACAACACTGTAAAAGAAATCATTTCACTCCTAGTTTCAAAGGTAAGGTATTCTTTATATAATTTTCAACTGTGAATTTTTAGAAATGTATGTCTTAGCTTTTGAAATACCTGATTGAGAAATAGTAACTTTAAGGTAGATGTGAAAAAGTTCGTATTTTAAGAAAAGTTAGGATCAAATTATGAACACTCTTTGTCAGTAACTTTTGGGTTTTTGTTTGATTAATTTTGGCTTTTTTTTTTTTTTTTCAGTTGTCCTTCTAAAAATAACTCTCTTGTCCAGTAACACCTGACCCTTTCACACTCACGTTCTCTTACTGTTTGTCTCTAGGGATGAGTTGAGTGGCCATCAGTTCTTGGAATTAGCTTGTTGGTTGTGGTGGCAGCACTGGGACTCTAGAACTGGTCTCACAGGTGGACAGAGAAGGTTGACAGGGTGATGTCTGAGGTTCTCCACTCTCAGAGGCCTCCCACGATTTCCTGTATGAGGTTTCAGATATCTTTGGCAAAAGCTATGACCTTGAGTTGTATAAGTAGAGATGAAGCATCAATGAGTGTTCCATTTAAAATTCCACTCAGGGCTTCCCTGGTGGCTCAGATGGTAAAGAACCTGCCTGCAACACAGGAGACCTGGGTTCAAACCCTGGGTCAGGAAGATCCCATGGAGAAGTGAATGGCAACCCACTCCAGTATTCTTGCCTGGAGAATCCTCATGGGCAGAGGAGCCTGGTGGGCTACAATCCATGGGGTCGCAAAGAGTTGGACATGACTGAGTGACTAGAACTTGGATTAAGGTGGAACAGACTGCCATAGGTGACGTTTGAGATCAGGGTCTGATAGGAAAAGAGATGGACAACCTGAGAGCCTGGGAAGCTGAAAGAGCGAGGAAAGAGGATGCGTGGGTCCCTGAGGGGCACTTGGATAAGAACAGATACTTGATTGAAGAACCCCAGATCAGACTTCATAAAACAATTAGAAGTATATACGAATGCAAAAGAACAAAAATATACAAATATACCTGCAATTCAGTAAACAGACATAGGACATGTTGTTTATTTTTTTCAAGGTCTTTATTGAATTTGCTACAATATTGCTTCTGTTCTATGTTTTGGTTTTTTAGCCACAAGGCATGTGGGTTCTTAGTTCCCCAAGGAGGGATCAAATTCACACTTCCTGCATTGGAAGGCAAACTCTTCCCCACTGGACCACCAGGGAAGTCCCCATATACATGTTGCTTAGAAAAGAAAAGATAGAGATGCCCAATAAGCATGAAAAATGTTAAGCCTCATTAATTTAAACCATACCAAAAACTAAAATTTACATAATATTTTCTTCTAGAAATTAGCACAGATGTTCTTAAGCTATCACTTGATTTTAGAAAAGGTCAAATGGGACACTCACATTTTCTGTATATGGAGGTATAAATGACTACAACCTTTCTAGAACATAGTTTAGAACTCTGTTGAGTACATTGATACCCAGCACCTAAAATCCTTTTTGTATTTTTTTCTTTCTACCTAGAGAGATGCACAAAATTTATATGCATTAATAGTTGTCACATTATTTCAAATTAAAAACTGACATCAACTTTAATCTCTAACATGAGATCAGTGGTAAATTATAGGACATCTATATTAAGAAAGTTTGCTTTCAAAGACTATAATATTAAAGTTTCATAATATAGTGTTAAGTGGGAAAAAGGCTCAATATTTAGAAGTGGAAACTATGATCTGAATTGTTATCACGTACAGAAAAGACAGGTAAATATGAGAATGTCAGCAGAGCTTTCATCTGGGTGGTGGGATTATAGTTAATTTGCGGGTAGGGAGGATTTCTTAGAATTTATTCTGTGTGTTTTCCAAATTCTCTGGTAGCAGGTACTCAGGTGGGAAAAAGTCACACAAAAAAATGATTTTAGAATAACACCACCTCCCATTTGTTCTTGCTCTGCTGGCTTCTACCCCAGAACTGAACACCCACACTTACAACACACACTCACCAACAAGGGCAAAGGAGAAGGGTTAACAGGAAAAGCTTCTGGCAGGTGGGGGAGGAGGTGAACCGCAGGAGAATGAAGCTTCTAGAAGAAGAACCAGGAGGTTCCTGTCCTCCCAGGAGTCCAGCCAGCCCGTCGCTTTTAGCAGCAGTGTACCACCAGCACGCCAAAGGGACATAGTTAACAGAGCACCTTCATTGTCCATGAGCTATCCAGGGAAATTTTATTCAGATGGAGCCTCACTAGCAGCACAGTTCCTCTGTGGAAGTTGTCTTTCGTGAGAATGATACATAAACGGAGCTACTGAAGGGCAAGGGCTTCCCTGGTGGCTCAGAAGATAAAGAATCTGCCAGATCCCCTGGGGAAGGAAATGTCCACCCACTCCAGTATTCTTAACTGGAGAATTCCATAGAGAAAGGAGCCTGGCGGGCTATAGTGCACGGGGTCGCAAAGAGTCAGACACGACTGAGTGACTAACACTTTCACTTTACTTTTTTTTCACGCAGTTCATAGGGCATACCAGGTGGCGCAGTGGTAAAGAATCTGCCTGCCAGTGCAGGAGACATGGGTTCAATCCCTGGGTCAGGAAGATCCCCTGGAGGAGGAAGTGGCAACCCACTCCAGTATTCTTGCCTGGAGATTACCGTAGGCAGAGGAGCTTGGCAGGCTGCAGCCCATGAGGTCACAAAGAGTCAGGCATGACTGAGCATGCACTCACACACATGCAGTTGATAAAGGTTTAAATAGGCAACAAGGCAAAAAAGACTGTAATTAGTTTTGGTTGGGGGGAGGAGGGGAGGAGGGAGTGCAGAAAAGGTAGGCAGGGCTGCACATCATCTCTGCATTTGTTTCTGGCGAAGTAAGAAACCTAAATTTTTCTATATCAAGTGCATTTGGATAATGACAAAACTAGTATATCTGAGTCAGGAAATGGTGTTCCAGAAATCAGCAGCATCCACTAGAACTGTCTGTGATGATACAGATGTTTATCCTGACCATGCAGTGTGGTAACATGTGGCTGTAGAGCACTTGAGACGTGGCTAGTGCAACTAAGGAATTGAAATTTTCATTCTAATTCATTTTAAATAGCCTATTGAAACTATTAATATTATATTTAGTAATCAAGTCTAGATTGTAGTTATCCTTTCTCCTACAGTCAAATAGCACTTTTAAATAATCTTAAGTTTAAAAGTATAAAGTAAATTCATTTGGTAGTTTGGGTCACCATCTTAATTAAAAATGCTATTTGCACAAAGATGACAATAAATAGTAAATTTTATATCATTAAGCAAAGATAAATCATGACAATTCTGTTATACAATCCTTAAATGCTAGCATGCCAAAAAATTGCCTGAGAGCTTTTTAAAATGCAGATGCCCAAGCCCTGCTTTCCAGGAGTTTTGGAAGCAGGACAGGAATGTGCATGTTTAGCCACTCATCATGGTGATTTTGATGTAGGGGTTCCTGAGTCAGACTTTGAGAACCACTGCTCTGATGACCCTGCACCTAGATGGCTATATAAACTACCTTAAGATTAGAGCATATTTAAAAATAAGACAGCCCCTGAGATAGTGTGTTCCCATTTGTTTTCACCAAAGAAGAAATGGTTTTTTTAAGAGATATTTATGAAGTACCTACTGAGAAAGAGTGACTATACATGTGTTACTTAATTCAAACTGCATACATAGCACCTAGGAAATAGGTGGGCTTACCCTATTTCACAGATAGGAATCTATTCTGCAAACCAGCAGAGTGAACTAACCAGAGTCACACACCTAATAAGTGCAAGTGTCGAGATTCAAAGCTTTGAGTTTCAGATTCCCAATCCAATGCGCTTGCTGATTTCAGATTTCCAGGAAATCAGTAAAAAGCAAAAGACTGTGAAAATTAGAATATGTAACTTCTACATTGATGATCATTATGAACGGCAAATTCTAAGAGATTTGTCCTAGACTTTTTATACCATATTAATTATTTCAATATTATATTAATTCAATATAAAGTAGATTAATAAAATAGTGAATTCCTTGAATCCCAAGTGTTTCTTTCCATACTTTTAAGTTGTCGTGCATATTGAGAAATATGTTTATTACATATGGATGAATAAAAAATAACATATCCTTCTTTTTATCTCTTCAATTCTACTTCTGCATCCTCTTCTTATCCACATGTCTTCACAAATATTTTAAGATGATCCAGGGCTGTTAATCACATGTAACACCCAACAGCATATGTCCCACCTACACACCCATTTTTCACACCTGGAAAAGATCTCAGCTTTCTATCCTGTGTTCTCTCTACCTAGCTGCTAAATGGTGGTATTCTTGACTTTCCATCTATGCTCTTCTCTTGAACTCATTCCATACATTTCTGTGACTTTCACACTTCCAGTTTAACTATATGTTGGTGGTTCCCTTAGCATATAGGGAAACTCCTCTCCCTGAGAGGTAGTATGTAATCTTGCTGCAAAGCCCAGCTACAGGCCTGAGGAGTTTAATTGTTCATCCTAAGAGCAATGAGAAGTCACTGAAGAGTTGGCGTGGCAGAGAGCAGCAGTAGGGAATTAATCATATTTATCTGCATTATAAGATGATTCATTTGATTGTACACAGCAAGCAGATTGAGAGGGAGTAGGAAGGAGGCTGTAACACTGGTCTCTGTTGGACTAATCCAAAGACATTTAAGATAGACAATGGGCAGGATGCTAAAGACTGAATGTCTGTGTTCTCCCACAATTCATATATTAAAACCTAATCCTTAGTGTGGTGATATTTGGAGGTGGTACACTCCATAAAGCTCCCTAGTCCCTTCTGCCAGGTGAAAACAAGCCAAAAGATATCATCTGTGAACAATGAAGTGGGTCCTCATCAAGCATTGAATCTGCTAGCACCTTGATTGTGGCCTTCTCAGCCTCCAATTCAGTTGCTCAGTCATGTCTGACTCTTTGCAATCCCATGGACTGCAGCACGCCAGGCTTTCCTGTCCTTCACCATCTCCTGGAGCTTGCTTAAACTCATGTCCATCAAGTCAGTAATGCTATCCAACCATCTCATCCTCTATCATCCCCTTTTTCTGCCTTCAGTCTTTTCCAGTATCAGGGTCTTTTCCAGTGAGTCAGTTCTTTGCATCAGGTGGCCAAAGGAATGGAGTTTAAGAATCAGCATCAGTCCTTCCAATGAATATTCAGGACTGATTTCCTTTAGGATTGACTGGTGGGATCTCCTTGCAGTCCAAGGGACTCTCAAGAGTCTTCTCCAACACCACATTTCAAAAGCATCAATTCTTCGGTGCTCAGCTTTCTTTATAGTCCAACTCTGACATCCATACATGACTACTAGAAAAACCATAGCTTTGCCTGAGAGACTTTCCTGGAGCTAGAGTTCTGCCTCACTCCCAAACATACTGTTGTAACTTGTAACTCCTAGCAAAGCTAGGCACTTCCCTGACTGCCAAGCTTGGGGTCTAAGTAAAAGTACCTAGTATCTTTATTACTAGGTAACACCATGAACACAAGTCCATTGAAAGTCTGTGATCCAACAGATTATGTTAGTAGTTCTAATTCCCCATGCAATTACAGAATGGTCAAAGAGCCCAGGAAAAGGTGACCAAGAAAAGAAAGTTCAGTCCACACGCTTTGCCCACCTCTGGTTGCTCCCCTAGCAGGGACCTCGGGTACCTCTTGGCATTGGCAGGTCAGTATAAACCCCTGACAAGGCTCCCCTTTTTTGGGGCTGCCTTCAGTCATTACGAGGCACCACGAAACCGCAGAGCAGGACCTAACAGAAGCAGAGATATTAAGAGGTAGCAAGAATACACAGAAGAACTATACAAAAAAGATCTTCACAACCCAGATAATCACGATGGTGTGGTCACTCACCTAGAGCCGGAATGTGAAGTCAAGTGGGCCTTAGGAAGTATCACTACCAACAAGGCTAGTGGAGGTGATGGAATTCCAGCTAAACTATTTTAAATCCTAAAAAATGATGCTGTGAAAATGCTGCACTCAATATGCCAGCAAATTTGGGAAACCCAGCAGTGGCCACAGGACTGGAAAAGGTCCTGGAAGGCTTTCATATCTCTCCTTGCTAGTCTTTGGAACTCTGCATTCAAATGGGAATATCTTTCCTTTTTTCCTTTGCCTTTAGCTTATCTTCTTTTCTCAGCTATTTGTAAGTTCTCCTCAGACAACCATTTTGCTTTTTTGCATCTCTTTTTCTTGGGAATGGTCTTGATCACTGCCTCCTGTACAAAGTCATGAACCCCTGTCCATAGTTCTTCAGGCACTCTGTCTGTCAGATCTAATCTCTTGAATCTGTTTGTCACTTCCACTGTATGACTGTAAGGGATTTAATTTAGGTCATACCTAATGGTCTAGTTGTTTCCCCTACTTTCTTCAGTTTAAGTCTGGATTTGGCAATAAGGAGTTATGATCTGAGCCACAGTCAGCTCCCAGTCTTGTTTTTGCTGACGTCTAGAGCTTCTCCATCTTCGTCTGCAAAGAATATAACCAATCTGATTTCAGTGTTGACCATCTGGTGATGTCCATGAGTAGAGTCTTCTCTTGTGTTGTTGGAAGAGGGTGTGCTATGACCAGTGTGTTCTTTTGACAAAGTTCTATTATCCTTTGCCCTGCTTCATTTTGTATTCCAAGGCAAAACTTGCCTGTTACTCAAGGTATCTCTTGACTGCCTACTTTTGCATTCCAGTCCCTGATGATGAAAAGGACAATTTTTTTTTCAGTGTTGGTTCTAAAAGGTCTTGTAGCCTCCAGACTATGAGAAGTTGTTATTGTCTGTAAGCCATCCAGTCTATGGCATCCGTTGCAACAGTCTGAGCAGACTAAGACAAGGGGTTAGTAGTGGGGAGAGGAAGGAGAACATTGAGGATTCATCTAGGTTTACAGCCTGAAGCCCGAGATGGATGTTGATGTGTTTCAGTGATGCAAGGTGTCCAGGGAGAGGAACAGATTTAGATGAAAAGACAGTCATATCAGTGTCAGGCATTTGGGAGTTGAGCTACCTCTGAAATACTAGAAGGAGGACATACCAAGGGAACATTCAGATATTTAGGTGTTTGGGGCTGGAGTTCAGAGGAAGGATATGGGATTGATTGAAATACTAATGTAACCGTAAGATGTCAACCATTGGAAATGATTCTATCAGTAGGTGCTATTCTCAGGCATATGTGTTATAACTGGAACCCCTGTGGAAGATGTGGAGAGATGAAAACCACCTTAAAGAAAGTAAAAGCAAAAGCTTCCAGGGGACTTCCCTGTCAGTCCAGTGTTTAAGACTCCGTGCTTCTGATGCAGGGGGACTTGTGTTCAGTTCCTGGTGGAGGTACTAAGATCCCAAATGCTATGTGATGTGGCCGAAGAAAAAGTTTCTAGCCAGAAAAGGACTTAGATAATTTTTACCAAGAAAAAACAATGAAGGCAGGAACGTTAAATCTTGCCAAGGAAAGGATACAAAAAATGCCATATTTATTGCTACCTGATATCAAGGCTATGATTTTTCCAGTGGTCATGTATGGATATGAGAGTTGGACTATAGACAAAGCTGAGCACAGAAGAATCTATGCTTTTGAACTGTGGTGTTGGAGAAGACTCTTGAGAGTCCCTTGGACTGCAAGGAGATCCAACCAGTCCATCCTAAAGGAGATCGGTCCTGGGTGTTCGTTGAAAGGACTGATGTTGAAGCTGAAACGCCAATGCTTTGGCCCCCTGATGCGAAGAGCTGACTCATTGGAAAAGACCCTGATGCTGGGAAAGATTGAGGGCAGGAGAAGAAGGGGACGACAGAGGATGAGATGGTTGGATGGCATCACCTACTCAGTGGACATGGGTTTGGGTGGATTCCGGGAGTTAGTGATGGACAGGTAGGCCTGGTGTGCTGCAGTTTATGGGGTTGCGAAGAGTCAGACACGACTGAGCGACTGAACTGAACTAATTGTTGTTGCTCAGTCACTAATTCATGTGTCCAACTCTTTAGCACCCTGTGGACTACAGCATGCCAGTCTTTCCTGTCCTTCACTATCTCCTGGAGTTTGCCCAAACTCACGTCCATTGAGTCAACAAGGCCACCTAACCATCTCATCCTCTGTTGTCCCCTTCTCCTCCTGCCCTCAATCTTTCCCAGCATCAGGGTCCTTTTCAGTGAGTCAGTTCTTCTCATCAGGTGGCCAAAGTATTGAAGCTTCAGCTTCAGCAACAGTCCTTCCAGTGAATAATCAGCGTTGATTTCCTTTAAGATTAGTTCGATCTCCTTGCAGTCCAAGGGACTGTCAAGAGTCTTCTCTAACACCACAGTTCAAAAGCATCAATTCTGCGGCACTCAGCCTTCTTTATGGTCCAATTCTCACATCCATACATGACTCCTGGAAAAACCATAGCGTTGACTAGACGGACCTTTGTTGGCAAAGTGATGTCTCTGCTTTTTAATACACTATCTAGGTTTGCCATAACCTTTATTAGAATTAATTAACTCGGACAAACTGGGAGTTCAGGAGAGTTAGACTGCATTCCTGCTTCATGCTAGCAACTGGGTCTCCTTGCATGACTCAGTTTCCTCATCAAAAAAGCAGGAGCATTGGATGAGAAAAATATCCACAGCCTTTTCTCAGTCTAAAGCAAAGATCCTTATATATCTTTGTGTGTGGAGGCCTCGGGGGCCTGCATCTTTTCTGCCCAAGCTCTCAAGTTCCATAGCACACATGATGTGTTAGAGTTAAAAAACAACCCTGAGATCACCTAGCAGGGACTTTTCAAGCATTTTTATGATGTCTGTGACATAATTATATATACTTTTATGACGTTTTTGAGATACATCAGTATTTAATGTCTTCAAATATGTCTTAGACGTTGGTTGTTCAGTCACTAAGTCATGTCCAACTCTTTGTGACCCCATGGACTGCAACCTGCCAGGCTCCTCTGTCCATGGGATTTTCCAGGCAAGAATTCTGGAGTGGGGTGCCATTTCCTTCTCCAGGGTATCTTCTCAACCCAGGGATTGAACCCTGGTCTCTTGGGTTGACAGGCGGATTCTTTACCACTAGTGCCACCTGGGAAGCCCATAAATACATATACATCCACACGAAGACCTATTCTTCTTGATAACCTGGAATATTTTTCCCTGTATTTCCCTTAAAAGGGCCAAAGGACAGATCTGACCTGTCTGGATGATGTAATTAGAGTATCTTCTCCCCCAACCCTAACTCAACCAGATTAAGTCAACTATTTTTTTTTTTTTTAGATTTGTTTGTTTATGTGTTTTTGACTGTGGCATGTCTTCTTAGCTTTATATACACATAGGAAAATGCCTCTTAAACCCTGTTAAAACCCAGCAGGAAATTTAAACCCATATGCCGTGTGGCACAATGCAAGTTTCATTCTACTGGTCACTTCATTGCGCCTTCATCTTTAATTTCCCTGAGGGTGTACATGATGAGGCAAAGTTGGTAATCACCCAGACAGACTTTAGGTGCTCAGTATTATTCCAACAAACCCAGTAAATGACATCCACAGTAAAGAGCAGGGAAACAAAGAGATTACAGGGTTTCATTCCCACCCGACATTCTCAAGAGAACAGAGCTCAAGGCAATCTGTGAGTATTTATATACTCCCTAAGCTGTACAGAGAAAGTTCACAGGAAGCAGTTAAAGACACAGCAACTAAATCCAGCATTTCACTGGATTTTTTTTTTTGGATTCTTGCAGCTTTACACAGTTAAAAGCCAGGTGGAAACTACATCGCTGTTAGTCAATGTTGATATTGATAGACGTGGGGTTTTAAGGTAGCTCTTCCACCACGTGTGCCTTGACAAAGAAAACCTTCCTGTTGGAACCATATGGCTTACCTGGGTGATCCCAGGGGGCCAGGCACTGCTCACTGCCGTGTAAGCACTTAGAGTCCCTGCTTGTGCGGCCTCCCCCGGGACCCTTTGGAGTAGGAAGGATCCCAGGGAGACACTCTGCCCTGTTGTTAACATGGAGGCCAAGAATTCTGTGGCATGCCTGCAGCAGGACCACCCATCCACACGTTGGCCTCGGTGGGGTATAACCTGGTGCTGTTCATACTCTAAAGAAAGGACAACCTAGGCAGGCTGCCGTCTGCCACAGTGGGGAAACTTCTGCCTGATCTGTGGGGGTCATCTGCTGATGGACTTGCCCCAGTGTTGTTTTAGCCACTCCATTTCAGCTGTCCTGCTCAGGTCCCATGCTACCATGTGAATGAAGCTTACCCACTCTCCTCCAGTGGAAGTCAGTTCAGTTATACTGTTTGTCCCTCATCACTTCCTGCCTTGTCCCATGACCAACTGTATACATCTCTTTCTCTCCTGCTAGTTTGTATGTTCCTGGAGGGAAGGTTCTAAGAGTCATACTTTTTGTATTTCCCATATTGTGAAGTGAAGTCGCTCAGTCATGTCCAACTCTTTGCGACCCCATGGACTGTAGCCCACCAGGCTCCTCCACCTGTGGGATTTTCCAGGCAAGAGTACTGGAGTGGGTTGCCATTTCCTTCTTCAGGAGCTCTTCCCAACCCAGGGATCGAACCTGGGTCTCCCGCATTGCAAACAGACACTTTACCATCTGAGCCACCAGGGAAACTCAAATAATAATAATAACCAAATAGTATTTATTGAACACTTATTATATACCAGGTACACTACTGTCATATCATTTAATTATTACAACTTTGTAGTGTGATGATAAAAAACAGAGCTTTGGAGCCAAACCACCTGTATCCAAAGCTTCCCTCCTCTACCATCAGCCCCAAGACCTTGAGACAGATAGGATTCCGACCTGGGTCTTCTGACTTATGGTGTCAACTCTATCCTGCCTCCACAGATATCATTTCATTGAATAAGACCCATTCTCTCATAACCAAATTTATTATTTCTCCTTACCACTGAACAACCCCACGGTTACCCCCACTAACTTGTAACTTAATATGTGTAGGTTTTTAGACATATAATCCCTAGTGATTTAGCTAATCATACCAATGATATTCATTCTTTACATCTCTTAGTGTGTTGCCATTTTCACAGGCCCTTCATCTGAATCATCTCTGTTGATCTTCACCCCATCCTTGTGGTGGGCAGAGCAGTGTCATCCTCCTCGTTTTAGTGATGAGTACGCTGAGGCTGGAGAAGCTGAATGTCCAGCCTCTTAGCTCACAGCCAAAGAGTAGGCAGAGCTACAACTCGACCTCAGACCTTCTAAACCCATCCAAGGTCGGCCTCTAGCTTGGCTGGCCCCTCAGCATCACTCCCGTGTAGACAAATGCTTGCAGGCACCAGGGACCAGGTGCTGTGCTAGAGCCTTCAGCGGTTCAGGTTGTCTGGTAACCATAGCAATGGTCGCTCTCCTCATGGCAAATGAGATCACCCAGTTCACACTAGCGCTCAGGATTTGAGTTACTAGAGACGAGGCATTTTCCACAGAGGGCCATTAAGTTTGGAATTCCCTTCCCCTGATCTGACAGAGCCCTGGAGTATTGGCTTTCTGGGTCTTTGCCAACCACATCAAGTTGAGTTAGCCAGCTGTGATAGGTAAGAAATCTGAACGAGCAGGAGGAAAGTGCTCAGTTGACTTTTAGTTGTGAGCAATTTGTGATTTTGTGTTTTTTGCTGTTTGTGTGCCCTAGGATAACTAACCAACCATATATAATTCTCGTTCTTTAAAAACAACATTTTAGTCAGCGGTTTGCATGAATTTGTTTCTGTGTTCTTACATCATGTCGCAAATGATGTGATGGAGAAACCTATAGGGAAGTTTTTGTTTCTTTTGCATAAACTATTTTGCAGTAATTGACCAGCCATAGAGAAAAGATTATCTCCTGTGCACTCTCAGTGAGCTCCCTGGTCACCAGAGACCAATAAGCTGTGTCCCTGGAACTATTATCACTTTGTTGAAGAAGCTGCTATGTGAACAAAAACCAGCCTTCATTAATTTCCCTTTTCGTATTTAAAAAACCTTGTCAGTATTTTCCCTTTGGGAAAGTATAATTTTTCAATAGTGCATATTATTTTAGTTCTAAAAAGGAAAGATGTAGGGTAGTAGATCCTTATTAACATCTCTTCTTTATCTTCATGTCAGATCTTAATGTTCCCACTCAATGAAATAAAATGTTCCACATTTTTAATTACATTACGTATATGTATCTTAATTTTCATTTCATAGAAACTAAAAGTTTAGAAAGGTAGAACTCTTAAGACAGTTTAAATTCCATACCACTCCCCCAACACAAACACACTGTTTGACTGATGGGGGAACTGGTGCACTTGTTGTCTGGACCCCACATAGCAGTCAGTAACAGAATCAGGATATATTTTCTCAGTCTGGTGCTCTTTCCATTGTACCCTGGCGTGTGTGTCTCTGTTTGAGCTCCTGATTGCTTTGTAAGCTTCTGAAAGCTGGGGTGATCCTTACGTGTCCCAGTTGGAGCTGCTTGGTGAATACTCGCTAGCTAATGTATCAGACTTCATTTTAGTGTTACAAGAGCCTCAGATGTTGCACCTCCTTTTCATTATCTGTTCTCTTTTTCCTTCAGCCTCTTCTGTGATTAGAAAAAGTTGGGGAATGGTCAAGTGATATATGATAGAATGGGATTTGAACACTTGACCATTGTTGCTTCTAAACATCTGTATTTTTTTCTTGAGGTGTTATTGACCTGCAACACTGTATTAGTTGCAGGTATACAATATAATGATTTGATACCTGTATGAATTTCAAAATGGTCACCAAAATAAGTCTGCTTAACATCATCCATCCCCATTCATAGTTATAATATTTTTCCTTGTGATGAGAACTTATCTATACTGGAGTTGAAAGTTATTTTCAACTTACTTAGCTACAAGGAAAAAAAGGAATAGTCTCAGGGATTTAAAGTTATTTACTAAGTGGTTTAAATTATCTCACACATAGTAACCAGACTCCTATTATACATTGTTCTTTTGTCTTTAAAAATGTACATATTATTTCCTGATAAGGGAAAGGACCTTAGAGTTCATCTTCAAAATAAGAGAATAAACATCATAAGCCAACCTCTTAGGTGTGAGTTTGTACATTTTGGGTTTTTGTGCCAAAAAGAAGAAGTTGGTCCAGGAATTGTTTGCCCTGTTATGCGTTTGTGTGCACAGTCCTACCCTAGATACTCAACCATAAACTGTGTTCTAGTTTGTTTCAGTGCTGGAAGGGGTGTTGTCTAAGCTCTCAAGATATGATGAAGGCACTTTCTTTTCATCCATCCTGTCATTCACTGTGAGTATTTTGAATGAGTTCTCCTCTCTCTTTTGACTGCTGTCATAGTACTTATCAGTTAAGAAAATAATTCTCATAATTATCTCTTTTCCACTTAAGGTGAAAGCAGCTGCAAAATATGTTGATGTTCCAGTAAGTATTTTTTATTTGCTTTTAAAAACTATATATAATTCTTCTAAAAATGTATCTATGGTTCACCATCGGTTTATTTCAAATCTTTAAACCAGTGTGATTCCCTCAGGGAGCAGTTTATTTTTCTTAAGTGAGGACCAGCCCTCATAGCAAAACCTGACAAGGTTATTTCAATGTACTTTTCCTGTTGCAACTTGGGGACTCTTATGGAGGTCAGTTCATCATGAGAATTTACCAGCTCAGGGGGTAGCTCCAGGATCAGGGAGAAAATGCCTCACATTATTTATAGAAAAAAATTCACTCTCCTTCCCTTTCCATGAAGGCTCTAACAAGTGTCTTATAGGAGTTTAAGTAACAAACAAGAGGAATCAGTTAAATCAGAGGACTAGTTTTCTAAATACAGAAGTGTTATAAACAAATCAGTGTTGACTTACTTATCATTTGGTTTTTCACAGAATTCTTGGGAAATAATGCATAACCTGTAAATTTGTTCAAAAATTAAGAGAGGAAACTATGAAACTTACTTAGCTACAAGGAAAAAAAATTTATGTGATAAATATAATCAATAAGTTAGTACAGCATTTGTAAGTTGACAATCATTAACAAAGTTTTTGCCTTAAATTCCATTATCACATATGATCAAGGCCTCTGATAGTCTGTTGAATCATGTGTCTTGGCATGTATATCAAAGAGTTAGAGCACAATGGAAAAAAAAAACATAAAATTTAAAACTATGTGGAATAAAAGTCATCTCATCTTTAATTCAGGCTGTGCTTGAATAGCATTACCATCTCTAGGTCATTATTATAAATGTTAGTACTTTTAGTGCTGGCAAGCTTTGTATATCTGTTGTAGGTGGCTCTTATTTTTAAATTGCATGACTTCATTTTATACTATGGATTCGACAGTCCCCAGATTTACTGATGCTATAGTTATTAAAAATGAACATTTGAAATGAAAAGGCCATGGACTTTCCTATCTTTGCCTAGGGTTTCTTGGGAGATGGTTTTGTTTGTTTTTAGTTTTACAAATAATTCCCAAAGAAGTTTTGGCATACTCTTTGTCTTGTATTAGAATCAGAAAATCAGTACTCGGCAATAAGCAGAAATAATCACATGTGTGTGATCCTGCAAAGGAGCCTCTCGAAAGAGAGAAAGGAAGCAGTAAGGGGGAACAGTTTATATTTGCTGTCTGAAGAAGAAAAGGACAAGTCATCATGGGAACACATGGACTTTATTGTTCTTAACGAGTACTTTATAATATAGATTTTGTTTCTAATTTTGAATTATTAAATACAAATGGAATGGAACACCACAATTATTTCTGTTCTTAGGGCTTTTGCAATTCTTAATTTGACTCTGTACTAGATCTGTTGGAGCCCATAGAGCTTCATCGTTGAAAGATATGGAAAGTGGTTCATTCATGCTCCTTCTGATGCGGAAGCCCCCTCTCCTGATAGCCCTCAAAAAGATTCAGTCAAGCTCTTTTAATTTTTTCAGTGATTGCAGGCTCACCATAAGGCAGCTTCCTCTTACGTGTAACGAGTTGAAATTCTGTACCTCTGTGATTTCTATCTTGGTTCTAATTCCTTTTCTGCATGATAGCCCTTCAGATATTTGGTGATAATTATCATGCATCCTCTTCCCAAGAGATATGATGGCTATTCAAAAGGATTTGTTGTCTAAGGAAGTCTTATTTTCTACATTAAACATCCTCAACTTTTTCACTAAATTCGTTAAATAAATCTTATTTAATAATCACTAAGTGCTAGACTCTGGGCTACAATGAAAATATATATGTGTCCTGCCTGCAAGCTGTTCAGTGTCTAGGAATAAAAGAGATAGAGAAATAGTTCAGTTCAGTTGCTCAGTCGTGTCTGACTCTTTGCGACTCCATGATCTGCAGCACACCAGGCTTATCTGTCCATTACCAGCTCCCAGAGCTTACTCAAACTCATGTCCATCGAGTCGGTGATTCCATCCAACCATCTCATCCTCTGTCATCCCTTTCTCCTGCCCTCAATCTTGCCCAGCATCAGGGTCTTTTCCAGTGACTCAGTTCTCAGTTCCAATTGACTCAGTTTCATGATACACATATCATGAAAACAGTCATAGCAATTGTGCTCAGACTCTTTACCATACCAATCACTCTCTAATGAATTCCAGCTTACTAATGTCACTATTATATCAAGTTGCCACACACAGCAAAGCATACTAAACCATAGATGTGGTGTGACCATGGTAGATTGCTAGAGTTTCTCCCTTAGATCTGGAAGTAAAATTTAATTTCAAAAATTATGAGATGCTGTTGGCTGTTACTATTATTTTAATGCTAAAACTCCAGCAAGATACCTCTCTGAAGCAATCTTTTACAGAGAACTTTATGAGAAAAAAGAACAGTGGCTTACCTTTCACAAAAATTTACTCACAACTGATTTAAAAACCTACTTGTGAAATGCAAACTATAAAACTTCTGGAAGAAAACATAAGAGAAAATACTACCTTAAGTTTAGATACAAACCCCAAAACATCCATGAAAGAGAAATATTGTAAGTTGGAATTAATAGGTGGCTCGGATGGTAAAGAATCTGCCTGCAATGCGAGAGACCTGGGGTGGGAAGATCCCCTGGAGGAGGGCATGCCGGCACACTCCCGTATTCTTGCCTGGAGAACCCCCATCGACAGAGGAGCCTGGCGGGCTTCAGTCCATGGGGGTCACAAAAAATCAGATGCAACTAAGCGACTAAGCACACACAGCATTCTGCACTTTTAAGGAA
Source organism: Dama dama (assembly GCF_033118175.1). Classification (NCBI taxonomy): domain Eukaryota; kingdom Metazoa; phylum Chordata; class Mammalia; order Artiodactyla; family Cervidae; genus Dama; species Dama dama. Next base: position 82,689,310 of record NC_083698.1, on the reverse strand, counting down.
GTAAAAAGACAAGCTACAGACATATTTGCTCAAGGACTTTATCCAAAATGTGCAGACAACTCTTAACACTCAAGGATAAGAAAACAAACAGCACAATTAAAAAATGGGCAAAAGATCAGAACAGATACTACAGTGAAGACATATAGGTATCAAATAGGCACATAAAAAGGTACTCAATATCATTTGTCATTGGAGAAATAAAAATTAAAACAATGAGATACTATTACACACCTATTGGTATGGCTAAAATTTAATACTGTTAATAGCAAAATGTTGACAAAGATCCAGTGCAAGAGGAATTCTCATTCATTGCTGGTGGAAATGCAAAATTGTACAGCCACTTTTGCTCCTAAACTCCCTATTTGGCAGTTTCTTACAAACCTAAATATAGGCTTTAGCAACCCACTGATTACACTCCTAGGTATTTATTCAAATGATCTGAAAACATATGTCCACAATGAAACCTGCAAAAATGTTCATAGCAGCTTTATTCATAATCACCAAAAATTGAAAGCAACCAAAATGTCTTTCAGTCCAGCCTATGGATAAACAAGAAGTGGTATATCCATACAATTAAGTGGTATTCCTAATGCAAAAGAGAAGAAGGAATTCATGTTCCTGGAACATACTTGATTATCAGGTATACCTTATAATTATAGCACAACTAAAGATGTATAAGTGTCAATAACAGAAAATGATTCAAATCTAGTCACTTAAATATAGCATGTTATGAACATAGTCTTATGTATCTTTGTACTTTCATGATACTTCTTTATAAAAGAAAACATATCATACATAAGAGAAAAGTCATTAAAATGTTCCTGAACAAAAAGAAACTTTGTTATCTCATGTATCTTAGCAAAGAAGCTGGTAGGGCCTCCCACGATGTCTTCCTAGTCAAGGTGATAAAGAGTGACCTTCAGACGGTTTGATAGATTTTTTTTCTTGATTAAATAGCCCTCATCTGGAGACAAGGGGTTTCCCTCATAGCTCAGTCAGTAAAGAATCTTCCTTCAATGCAGGATACCCGGGTTTTGATTCCTGGGTGGGGAAGATCCTCTGGAGAAGGAAATGGCAACCCACTCCAGTATTCTCGCTTGGAGAACCCCATAGACAGAGGTGCCTGGCAGGCTACAGTCCATGGGATCTCAGGAGTCAGACACGACTTAGCGACTAAACCACCCAACCACCAATCTGGAGACAAGTTCCTGTCATAGTTACACAGTTCAAGGCTCCATCATAGAACCTTGGTGTGTTCATGGTGGCAAAAACCTCAGACATTAAAGAAAAGCAAGACCTGGAGAGAATGAGTCTGTTCATCCTAACAGTAACTTAGCTGAAGGGAACTCAGTCCTGAGAGACGGGGAGGGAAAACAGCTGTAGTAGATGTAGGCCAGCATGAAAACATTCACCTTAGCTTCACAGATGGGAACACCAGGCCCAAACCAAACATTCAGTAGAGTTAAAGTCGTATATTAATGTTGTATTCGTTTCTTGCTGTATAGCAAAGTGAATCAGCTCTATGTATACCTATCTCCCCTCTTTTTTGTATTTCCTTCCCCTTTAGGTCTCCACAGGAGAAGGAAATGGCAACCCACTCCAGTACTCTTGCCTGGAAAATCCCATGGACGGAGGAGCCTAGTAGGCTACAGTCCATGGGGTCGCAGAGTCGGACACGACTGAGCGACTTCCCTTTAGGTCACCACAGAGCATTGGGTCGAGTTCCCTGTGCTATACAGTAGGTTACATTAGTTGGGTTCTCCTGATAGCTCAGTTGGTAAAGAATCTGCCTGCAATGCAGGCGACCCCTTTTCAATTCCTGGGTCAGGAAGATCCCCTGGAGAAGGGATAGGCCAGCCACTCCAGTATTCTTGAGCACCCTTCGTGGCTCAGCTGGTAAAGAATCCACCTGCAGTGGAGAGACCTGGGTTCAATCCCTGGATTGGAAAGATCCCCTGGAGAAGGAGTTAGCTCTTTTATACATAATAGTATAAATATGTCAATCCCACTCTCCCAATTCATCCCACCCCTCCTATCCACCCACCTTGGTGTCCATAACATTTATTCTCTACATCTGTGTCCCTATTATGCCAATAAAAATTTTTTTAATTAAAAAAAATTTAGGTAGTATATTAAAACTAACCCCCCCCCAAAGACATATTGCCTCCCTATAAGGTTGGGAAGATGTAGCTGATAGCAATATGTGTTAGAAAATAGGATGAGAATGTGTATGAGACCATAATGTAAGGTAGCTACTGAAAACAAAACCACGAGGTAGTGTGGACCTGTGGAGGGAACACAGCAGAGAAGGTATAAACCAAACTCAGGAGCCAGACTGCCTCGCTTTCAACCTTTGCTCCATCACTTTGCTCAGTCAGTATCTGTATAATCTTGAGCATCAGTTTCTTTTTTTTTTACAGCTTTATTGAGGCATAACTGATATATTAAAAACTGCACATATTTAGTGTTTATAATTAGATGAGTTTGGAAATAGGCATATACCTGTGTGTGGGCTTCCCAGATGGTGCAGTGGTAAAGAATCCACCTGCCAATGCAGGAGACACGAGAGACCCAGTTCGATCCCTGTGTCGGGAAGATCCTCTGGAGGAAGAAATGGCAACCCACTCCAGTATTGCCTGAAAAATTCCATAGACTGAGGAGCCTGGCGGATTACAGTCTATGGGGTTGCAAAAGAATCAAACATGACTGAGCGTCTAAACATGTAGCACACATATACCTGTGTGAACATCAATTATTTTATCAAAGGGAAATAGAATTATACCACTTCTAGGCTTGTTGCAAATATGTTAAGCACTTTTCAAGATTCCTAGAATGAAATTAGTGATCGATAAGTGTTAGCTGTCATTATACAACATTATTGTTGATTATAGTAAATCTAGTATCCAGATTCTAAAAAAATAATCATTCTGTTCTATACTATCTTGTTCACATCTATTAATGTGGCAAATCTATCAATAGTCTTTTAAAACCAACATATACTTTTTAGTTTACCTCTTATTGTAGAGAGCAGCCAGCATAGTTAAGGGAATCTGGAAATAATGGCTTATAAAGAAAAAAAAGAGGGGGGAATCAGGATATTACTCTTGAGGGAGGAAAAACCTAAGAGACAAAAGAGAGTGCTCTTTAATATATGGAGTTCCCATTTTACAGAAGAGGAAGCCTTAATATTTATCCAGTCAAGAGGACAGAACAAGGATCAGTAACTAAAACCCAGTGGGAGGCAGAACTGAAGTCAGTGTATTAAGAACAAAAAAGGAAACTAAAATTCTTTACAAGGGTGATATAGTATAGTAGCAGTTACTCCAATCTTTTACCAGATGTGGTACTGCAGATTGCTGAATTATGTGGGGAAAATAACCAGATGACACTTAACATTTAAAGGGACATTTAAAAGCCCTTTCTGGGGCTTCTTTAATGGTCCAGAGGCTGAGAATCTGCCTGGCAATGCAAAGGACACAGGTTCGATTCCAGATTAGGAAACTGAGATCCCACGTGCCTCACAGCAAGTGAGCCCACGCATCACAACTAGAGGGTCCGCACTCTGCAATGAAGACCCCACCTGCCACAGCAGAGATCGGATGGAACCAAATAGATTTTTTGTAAAAGCCCTTTCCAACTCCAATTCTGCAATTTTGTTTTACAGGCCGTTAAGTTATAGGGCATTTTGGTGTGGGTGTGTATGTGAACAATGCCTATTGCAGGTTATTACACACATCACATGTGATCTCTGCACTAGTCAGTAGGTGACACAGCTAAAGAGACCTGGAGGACAAGATGAGGTTGACGGCGACCAAGGACAAGGACACTCCCCCTGGATCGGCTGCTTAGCGCTGCCGCCTGACCCTGGTGGTCCTCCCTGAGAAGGTGGAGATGGCTTATCTTTTTCCTGTCTTTATTAACAGTTCTCTCAAACGTTCTCTCTCTGTTATAACACTTGCCGAAGATTTCTAACCTTCCCGTTCTCCACAGTGTGACTTGAATTCAGCTCTATACTGTGGGGGCTTCCCAGGTGGTGCTAGTGGTAAAGAACCTGCCTGTCAATGCAGGAAATAGAAGAGACACGGGTTCGATCCCTGGGTTGGGACGATTCCCTGGCGAAGGAAATGCAACCCACTCCAGGGTTCTTGCCTGGAAAGTCCCATGAACAGAGGAGCCTGGTGGGCTACAGTCCATGGGGTTGCAAAGAGTGGCCCATGAGTGAGCGACTGAGCACGCAGCATACTCTACTGGACAGGCTTGATGTGGAGTCCGGGATCTCAGTTCAAGTCCCACCTTTGCCCCTTACTGGCAGTCTGACCCCTGGGCTTCCCACCTGGGCAGTGACGACAATGGTGTCATCCCTGGGCTGTCCCTGGTTTCTTTTGAGGATTTGATGCACATATTAATGTGGATAATATTAAATAATAATAAAAGTACATATTTGTTTATAAAAATAATAAATAATAAATAATAATATAATAATAAATAAAAATATACATTATAAAAATAATAAAAGCATATAGTATGTGCTTTATAAATGTCACACACTGTTCATGTAAATAGGATTGTCTTCGCTTCTACCTGGAATGATGCTCCCCGCACCATACATTGCCCTGCACCCTCTGCTTCAGAGCATGACCATTTTCCAAAAGAAAAACCATTTTGTTTTCCACAGGGTGAAAAACATTAGATTGCTTTTCATTTATTTTCCTTTTATTTTAGACTCTCAAGCACCTTGCATGTGCCAGTCATGACTTTTTAAAAGTATAGCCAGTCAGTTCAGTGACAAGAGGTGTTTTTCCTCCTTCCTTTGTTCAGACATTGTTTGTTACCTAGATGAGGCCGCTGGAACAGTCGGTGCTTTACGTCAGAGGGAGAGCCAAGCAGAACATGGGGAATGGTGCGCGTGCCCACTGGGACGTGTTCACCTGCAGAGGCAGATCACACCCGGACCAAGCTGAGAGTCTCGCCGTTATAGGAGCAGGCGAGGTTGCCTTCTGTGCTTCCTAGAAGAGTGCTTTGCTTCTTTCATCTTTATTTCTTTCGTTTTCTTGTCTGTCTCATTCCTCTTACAGAAGGGTAATCCATGAACTGCCTCCAGACCCTGACATTCTAGCATCCTCATGTGTCCTTTAGGCCAAAATCTGAAAGGTTCCAAATTAGTGCCAAATAACACAACCCCAGGCAATCTGAATTTTAAAGGCAAAATGAAATAATACCCACAGCATTTAAAGTTTAGTCTTCAAGTCCTCAGTGTAGTTTCTATAGTTGACATCATAGCAACTATAGATAGACAGGGGAAAGGTTACAGCAGTATTATAAATGGGAGATTTAATTTCTTCATAGTCACCCTAATTACTCATAATAATGAAATATTATAATAATGAGTATATATAATAATGAAAATAATATTATAAAGCTAGTGTGTGACATACATGTTATCACTTTTCCTCTCTGTATCAGCAGCTAATCGTCAAAACTCTTGAGACATTAGTGATCTTATAGATCAGAAATAGCAAGAGAGATACTATACGCTCATGAGCTCAAGTGGGTAAGTCATAGTAAGATGAAAATTAAGCCCATAAGTCTCAGTTGAAAATCAACCTGCCTCTTTTCCTTGAGTACTTTAGGCTATTATTTTAAATTACTATTCAATATTCCTTTTAATATTTAAAATAACCTCCTCTTTGGAAGGTTTTCTGCCACGATACAACAAAAATGTTTAAACGTGCTAGCACTTAAATCAATGAACACATAAAATATGTCACTATTTAGAAGGAATAGTGTGAAGCTTTCGGGTGAATTTTAAGAATTTGAACAATATGACTGCATAAACTATAGGAGCGTTAATTATGGTAGATTCTGATGTAAGATATTCTTGCAGCACTGTGGTAGGAATCTGCTTTTTTACTGACTGTGCTTACAGGGAGCAAACAGAAGAGACTTATCCAGAGCAAGAATTCTGGAGTAATGGAACCCTCTCCCTTAGAATGTGGGACTGAATGAAATTACATACTTAAAACACACATGTTACATGCTCCAAGTCCGAGAGATGTTTTCAAATGGATGTGCATGCCATTATCTAATTCAGAATTTTCTACTTCCTAATTTGGATTCAAAATGCATTATAGTGTGAATTAATAGAATTTTGAATAGCTCTACATTAACAAAGGGAGAGGTATCTGTGGCTGCTGCTGGAAATAATTTGATTTAAAAACCTAGATAAACTGTTATTAGAAAATCTTGAAAATTTTATATCCTTACGGCTTTTCCATTATTTACATTTCTTCTTCCCCTTTTTATGAATTAGTCTTCATCCTGGGCTTATATTTAAGTTGGAATAAATCTAATTTGAAGGCCTTCATTCAGTTTCTTTCTTTTTGATTTTCTATGTGTGAATACAATATAATTATTCTAGTTTTTGGAAAATTTGGTTTAAAAAAGTGTATATATGTTTTACATACAATCATCACACCTATACTCAAAACTTTTTTTTTAAGTATTTGAGTGTATGTAACTTCTTAAACTACTCCAAATGCTTTTGAGAAACTTAATTTTAAGAACATTTTCACTCAAATATAAAACATAGAAATTGCTGCATAAATTCCAAACTAATAAGGAACATATTAAACAATAAAAGAAAAAATATGTTGTTATTAAAGGTACCTCAGATAAGTTGTGTGTTTGTACAATTAGGTCCTATGTTCTCTGATGATCAATCATAGAGTTTTCCTGAATCTGAAATGCCAGAGTGGAAATGTAAATTTTTCCTACTACAACTTCAAATTGAAGAGACATGCTGAAGCGACTTAGCAGCAGCAGCTATTGTTTTAAATCTCAGAAGATCCATTTTTCTTGCAAATAAAAATAATGACCAGGTGCAGATATTTCACTTCTGAAGCACACAGATGATCATAAATCAAGATATCAGAGTTCCACTCTTGATTGTTTCTTCAAGGCAGGCTTTTCTAGGTTATGAGATGTGCACTTTCAAATTAAGTCAATTAGACTGTAGCTTCTATTAATCTTTGAGACGGAAATAGTATATTTAAAAATTTGTCTCCTTGTTAAATAGACACCATGACAGTGTTTGCATAGTGTATTGTTAACCTTCTGTGGAAGGTTAAGCGGCTTCTTCTGTATCGAAATCTGTAGCTGTGAAAAATGTCCTCAGCACTGCACCCACCTACCCATGAATGAGGAAAGTAAAGACTTGCACCTGTGGAATTAGGTGCAGCAGCAGGAAGTAAGCATTTGTAGTATATAATTAACAAGGAATTTTTTTCTTTCTCTTTTTGAACGGCGTGTTCATCTCACTAAGTCAACTAGTGATTAACGCTGGAAGAAAATTTGCTGGAGTCTGCACCCTTACTTAAACGCATTCACTTGCTGGTGTATTCTGTTTCTGATGCGGCCCAAGTCAGAGGAACTCACCTTTCGATACTCTATTCCCTTCCTTGTGTATTGATTTCTTTATGCCCCTGGGGGAATTTTTTAGATGTTTTACCTTTTACTGTCATTTCATTAGCCACATTCTGTTCTTTTCTGAATCAATTTAGAAGTAATCCAGGAAGTCTTATTTTGATTTAGAGATTACTACCCTAAAGAGCAAGATGGAGAAGTTAGTGCTTAGTGAACTGAGGATCTCAAAGGTTTGAATAGAGAATGGAAACAATATTGACTCTCTTTTAGGAGTATTTAAGGCTTTCCTGGTGCCTCAGACAGTAAAGAATCTGCCTGCAATGCAGGAGATCCAGTATTTTACACATAATGTGCTTGTTATAGGGCTTCCCAGATGGTGCTAGTGGTAAAGAACCCTCCTGCAAATGCAAGACATGAGACACAGGTTAGATCCCTGAGTCAGGAAGACTGCCTGAAGGAGGGCATGGCAACCCACCCAGTATTCTTGCCTGAAGAATCCCATGGACAGAAGAGCCTGGTGGGCTATAATCCATAGGGTCACAAACAGTTGGAACCAACTGAAGCAACTTAACATGCATGTGCTTACTATGTGTTCTTTAATCGTTATTTTCTCCTTTGTTAAGAAAACTGTAATTACAAATTACTTTGCCAACAAAGGTCCATCTAGTCAAAGCTATGATTTTTCTAGTAGTCATGTATGGATGTGAGAGTTTAACTATAAAGAAAGCTGAGTGCCAAAGGATGCTTTTGAACTGTGGTGTTGGAGAAGACTTTTGAGAGTCCCTTGGTCTGCAAGGAGATCCAACCAGTCCATCCTAAAGGAGATCAGTCCTGGGTGTTCACTGGAAGGATTGATGCCGAAGCTGGAACTCCAATACATTGGCCACCTGATGCAAAGAACTGACTCATTGGAAAAGACCCTGCTGCTGGGAAAGATTGAAGGCAGGAGGAGAAGGGGACGACAGAGGATGAGATGGTTGGATGGCATCACTGACTCGATGGACAAGAGTTTGAACAAGCTCTGGGAATTGGTGATGGACAAGGAAGCCTGGTGTGCTGCAGTCGATGGGGTCGCAAAGAGTCAGACACGACTGAGCGACTGAACTGATAATTACAGATGTAGAAAGCATTTCTAAGTGTACTTCTCTAGAATGTAATATTTTTGATAAAAACTCATCCAAATCTGCAGTTGTTGAAGTTGAACCGGCTGTTCCTTTGATAAGATTGAGGACACCCACTTGCACCAAAATGCGTAGCAATTTTCTGTCTGGCTGATGCAGTCACATGCATGCCTTTCATTTACACACCAGAAAATGAAAACAACCAAGTGTGTTCAGTTTTTGTTTTCTGACTAAACTTTTTTCCTAATAAGATAATATGTATTAATGGAATGAGACACAGTGACTTCCAAAGTATGTAAATTTTACTGCCATAAAGCAAGAGTCTTAGCACAAAGGAGCACTGAACCAGTGATAATGTCTTCTATCCAAACACATTTGTACTGTAAGTAGAAACTGTTTAAAAGGAAAATTATATCTTTTTCAGCAATTTATCAGAGATAATTACCCTTCATACACCAAAGGAATGATAAAGTGTTTTAAAGAACTATAATTCTAATTGGTAAATGTCACCAGCTGTTGCAGTTATTCTTACTTGTGTATATTCTTTTAATGATTATAGTCTCATGCCACAAGCTACATGAAAATATATTCACTAGGTGTGAAATTCGTGTATGTCACAGTTTCAAGAATAGGTAAACAGCTCAAAGATAGAGGAAGAAATAATGCTAATGAGGAATGTAAAAATTGTAGGTTTTGTTTACTAGGCAAGCGGAGCTTAATTTGCCAAAGGGGAGAAAGTGTAATTTCAAAAAGAAAAAGACGACACTTAATTTGTTGAAATAAACTTAAATGAGCCTTACTTCACACCCCCAACCAGGGATTCTAATTTTCTTAGTTGTAGAATTGTCTCAGCTTACACATTTCAGTATTACAGCCCTTGGGTCTGCCAAAGGGAACAACACAGAGTTTTCTTTTAGGCTTAAATTGTAAAGTGTTTGTTAGTTTAAGGTGGCAAAAGATAACGTTTTTCCTGGACAATGTTTCATGATGTCTAATGTTGTCTTAAAAGTGATCAAGGAAACAGAAAATTACCTTCCGAGTCTGTGGCAGGTGTATAAAGGCATCATTCTCCATTTCACCTGGCTATAACTCAGTTTCCAGTGAGTCTGATGGGTCCAGTGTTTAATTAGTATAAATTTATAAGCATACTCCTCTTTTGAAAGGCAGAAATAAAAATGGGGTGGGGTGAAGAGAAATGGTGGAGGAGGCAAGCCTCTCATGTGTTTATTCTTTAACTCTCAGTCCAGCTGGGCAAAACCCTGCTGCCTTGGTATTATACATATCATAGCATTTTCTTTCCAAGCACTTGACTGAAACTCACAGGTGGAGCTGACTTGAAAATTATTCTGTCATTTTCATTCTGCAGCAGTATGTTTCCTGAATGCACTCATTTTTATTGTTTTGACAAAGTTTGAGAAACACGGAGAGAAGTCCTTATCTTACGGGCTTCAACTGTTAATAGTAGCTAATAATCTTATACAAATTACCCTACCTTTTCACTGGAAATCTCAGTATATCACCACTTGCCCCAAAGAAGAAAATCGCTTAGGTTTCTCTTGAGTATCCTTGTAATTATTTAAACTTTCAAACATTGCTGATGAGAATTATGTAGAAAAACAGCAAAATGAGTTTGGTAAGTTTGATATATGTATTCTGCATTGTGTAGGAATGCTCTTGAAGGAAAGATCAATTAAGATGTTTATATAAATAATTGTTTCCTGTTATAACTAGTCGTGAATTTTGTTATATCAAGGTTATGTTTGAAAGTATCCTTCAGTGTATGTGATATAAATTTCCCTTTAGTCTAAGAACAGTAAGTACTTCCTGGGATTTTCATTGCCCAGAAATAACTTCATTAGCAAAAAGTCAAGTTAATTTTTATTAATGAGGTATGCCAGTGTCTGCACTGTGCACTGGTTAAGAGATGGGCAGTTTTATCATTGTATATAAACTATTATCCCTCCCCCCAAAAAGAGAAGTGATAAGAACTCTCTGTCTTTCATTTAAGGAAAAGGCATGGCCACTGTCCTAACACCACTCAGAGGTATATCTTGTCTTTCCTGCGGTGTGTTAGTCGGTCAGTCATGGGCAGCTCTTTGCAACCCCATGAACTGCAGCCCACCAGGTTCCTCTATCCATGGGATCTTCCAGGCAAGGATACTGGAGTGGTTTGCCATTTCCTTCTCTAGGGGATCTTCCTGAATAGTTAAATGATTCACATCCTCTTTCACCAGATTTCCTTATGTTATTTACTTTTGTGAAGAGTCCATTAATGGCTTATATAAGTGCATCCTACAGATATGAAATGATGCACGACTGACTGACTCATTTGGGCATCAGTTTTACCATTTCATCATATTATTACCCTATTCCAATTAAATGAATAACTCAGTACAGACTATGAATCAACTCCAGGTATAGAGTATACAAATCATCTAGTCAAGCTATATGAAACTCAATAAAGAACTAAAGATAAGTTTAGAAGGAATACTCTTTAGGAACCATTCAGAGTTTTATCCCCTCCTTGTGCAGATTTTGTAGATTCCTTAGCAAGGAGGATTTTTATTAACTGCCCTGTCTCATCTAACATTAGAAGATGTAAAATGTTGGATAACTTTGGAAAGTTAGCTAGCCCACACCTTTGGCTCTTCATAGGAGACTAGTTCATCCATAGTCTTATCGCATTTCTAAAATAATATAAGTCTTTGAGGTAGTATTGATAAATATAGATGAGCAGAAGCAATGGATAACCCACAGTATTTTGATTTGCATTTCACTTTGTAATGCATTAAATGTTTTTTGTTCAATATCTTCCTAATAAGAAAACTTATTTTGTATTCCTTGAACACCCATAGTAGTTGAGGAAGGCAACCCAAGGAAAGCTAACATTTTTGAAATATATATATATGGATAAACCAGCCAAAAATGATGAAAAAGAAATTGTAGTTGCAATTAAGAAATGATTATTGCATATGGGAATTTTTTGAAAAATTTATTCATTTATACTCAGCATATTGGCTTTGTAAGGTAGGCACTTTTTTAAAAAGGTATCTACTATCTTGCAACCACATATTTCTAGTCTTTTAAATGATGAACAATAACTATGACCTCAACTTATAGACCTCAATGATAAAATTTTATTTAATACTTTAATTATGGAATTTGAAGGTGTCCATTGTTGATCTTTTTTTTTGTTACTGATGCAGTGGGCATGAACTTGGGCAAACTTCAGGAGATGGTGAGGGACAGAGAGGCCTTGCGTGCTGCAGTCCATAGGGTCACAAAGAGTCAGACACGACTAGGCAACTGAACAACGACAATTGTTGATCTTAAGCATATTTTTCTAGTGTAACTTTTGAAATAATATAATGAATGATTTCCTAGGGTGGTGATTAAATAAATTTTCACAGTCAAAACCTAAGATTGTTCTATTCCCCGTCCTTTTTCCTCACAACAGAAACCAGGGATGGATCTGGCAGATACCTATATTATGTTTGTTCGGCAAAATCAAGACATTCTTCGAGAAAAGGTCAATGAGGAAATGTACATAGAAAAGTTGTTCGATGTAAGTAGCTACTCTTCCAGAGCCAGCTGGCATTGTGGATGTACTGTGAAGGGAAAAGTTGCATTTTGAGAGTGTGTCTGCAAATCACTCTTTCTTTTCTTTTTTTCCCTTCCACACAGCTAATAGTTTATTGTTTTTTCTTTGACTGCTGACAGAAGTCTTAATGGGTTTTTTTTTTTCTATACTTGAAAACTGTCACTATTAGAATGAGAGTCTCAAAATCATTCAAAGGTTCATTTTAGCAAGCAAGATGAAATCCAGTTTACCGTTGTGTACAGCTTACATCAGTTGCCTTTGCCGCAATCCATAAACAGAATCATACTGTAATGTTTTTGGCCCCTACTGTAAAAGTTTTTCTGAAGTCAATATGATATTCTTCATGGAAACAAAGAAATAAGTCACAGTAAAGCCAGATATCTGCTACTGTCCTGTTAGTGTGCCTTTTCATCTTGTTTCCCGGTACTAAGGTTTGCTAACAGATAGAATGCTGCTCCTGTCTCGTGGAGGTCTTCACAAAGGCATGGTAGCTCCTAGGAAGGGGAGGTTGTGGTTTTAGATGCCTTGATCCACAAGTTTCATCCAGTGAGTATCTGTAAAAGAGACTAAGAGAGCAGTCCATTTCAATAACAATGTTGTCACTTATTTGTAATTAGGCAGCAGTCAGTTCAAAGGAAATGGTACTTTGCTGATGACATAACTTTGCATAACCCATTCCATTGCTGATTCTGACGTGTAATATTTGCTCTGAACTGTATTTATTTATGTACATCTTCTCTGCATTTTAGAAATGCTTTTCTGGCAGTTTCATTTAATTATGCAAGTTACTGCAAATGTTTTCACAACAACAATTCACGGGCTTCATGGTGACACTTCAGCTGTGGCAGTTACAGAAGGTCTTGCTACGTCATCCTCCCCACCATGGTCTGTCATGTCAGTGTGTGTTGTTTATCAGGTTGGGTGGTCAAAATGAGCCTTCTCTTTCGTATTTTATGTTTCTAGCCTCTACCCAGGCTGTTTTACAATAAAAGTATCATCTGTTTTAATAAGCTAAGTGTTAATATGTGTGAAGAGAATGATTTCCGAAAAGCTTTGATGCCCTGCAGGGGTAGAAAAATTATCATCCATCCAGCTGGCTCTTTTACAAAATACTGAAACCGTATTAGCAACTTCTGCTTCCATTTGGTATTGCTCTGTATTTACGAGCATATGTTTCACTTCCAAGTTCTCTTTTACTTTTTTTTTTTTTTTTTTTTTTTTGCTTATGTGGTAATTTTAAAAAATGTTGAACTAGAAAAGAAGAGTTGATGTTATTCCCATTATGTCTCTTCTTGGTATAGTGGAAGCACATTTTCTCTGTTGAAAAAATGGTAGAGTCATTCTCCAAATAGGCCACTACGCATGTGTGTGTGTGTGTGTATCTCTGTGTGTTACATATTTCTTAACATCTTCAATTTTTTGTCTTGGTGACCTTTTTACTACAGAACTCATCCTCAGTTTGTAACAGAGGTAGAATTTCTTTCTTCATAAAAATATTTCCCACTTCAACTCCCCTCCATTCACCAAACTTCTTTTGAGACTTTTGTATGGCAGCAATTAACCAAGGGAGCTGACTAAAGTAGATGCCAGGAGGCCAACATTAAAATGATGTGCTCGTTCTATTGTCATGGCTATAGGTGTATATTGCACTTTCCTTCCAATGCCTAAGCATCGGATATGGCTATGGATTTGCTTCTAAAAAGATCCCATAACAAAAAACCATTCTGTTTTGGTTGCGAAGGTTTTGTCATTTTGAATATCCCCAGTAGGACATTGGACTTGTTATTTGTAAAATAGTTACAATGTCCTTAAACATTCTAATATTTTTAAGTTGCACACTTGTATTACTATAATTAAAAACAAAAAGTAGACTCTAATTCTATTGACATGTCATCAAGAATAACATAGATGAGGGGGTACTAAGAGCCCCTAATTAGCCAGGACTGAATTTGCCTCAATTAGAGTTAGTAAATGAGAGGTTATCAAGTATGTGTTGAAAGGTAAAGTAGAATGTGTATCTCAAGCAAGAAATCATTACTGAGAGACATTATATAATTATTGGAAATCCACTTGGCTGGAGCTTAAAATAATATTGTTAGGTGTCAAGAAGCAGTGGAAAATAATGACCCTATAAATACTGTTAGCAACCTGAGTCTATTACAGATAAAAAATTGAAGGGAACAATTTTATTCAGGCATCAGTGACAAACTTTTGCTATTCCAATTAAAGTGTTTCCTGAGTAAGTAAGGGAATGGAGGCTCCCACCTTCAGATGCAAAGGAAAATGTGTACACACACACACACACACACACACACACACACACATGCACACAGCAGTGTCACTATGTAGTGGTTTTAACCAACCCAGATGAGAGTACAGGGATTATAGTATGAGAGCTTAATTCCTTACAAAGGATATGCTTTTTATCCAAAAGAAATTTGCTTCATTTTAGAATATATACTAATATTTCTATATAAATCAATTATTCTACAAAGCACTGATCCTGCCTCCAATACCAACACTTTAAAAAAAGAAATCAGAAAAAAAAAAAGAAATCAGGTGTTTTACTAAAGAATCTTTTTCTGCATGATGCCCCATCCATGGAAAAGACTGCTGAAAATTCTATGAAACTTGTCCTAAGAGTAATAATAAATTACTCATGATGTTCCTGGCTTTAAAATCTTTTTGATCAATGAAGCATCTTAATAGTTCCTAATTCAAAGGGAGATATGTGCTCAGTCATGTCTGACTCTTTGCAACCCAATGGACTGTAGCCCGCCAGGCTCCTCTGTCCATGGGATTTCCCAGGCAAGAGTACTGGAGTGGGTGGCCATTCCCTTCTCTGGGGGAATCTTCCTGACTAGGGGCTCGAACCTCTTGTGTCTCCTGCATTGGCTGACAGGTTCTTTACCACTAGCACCACCTGGGAAGCCTGATAATAGTTACTAATATTTCTGACTAAATGCCTTAGGGTTCTGTTTAAATAATTGTACTGGTGACTAAGGTCCAAAAAGATGGGCACTGCCCTAGATTTGTGTCCATTGTTTTGGGGCTTCACCCATGAAGGAGAATGGTACCTCCTAGTATTGCCCATGAGCAGCCCACACAGCCACACACCATGACCCTGCTTTCTGAGCATCCTGCATTGCTGTGATTATTGTTTTAGCCTCTATGAAAGTTTTTTGGTTTCTTCAATGTGTAAAAGAGGGAGATGACTAAAATATATATTATCTGAAAGGCCATAAATAGGATAATCTTAGACTTTTAGGTCAAATCTTGGAGTATTAAAACTAAGGTATCATTTGAAGATCATGGTTAATATCAGAACAGATATCAAGACATTTTGCTTTGCTCCATAAGTTAAACTTATACTTTCTATTTTAAACAGAAATAACTTCAGAAAAGTGTTCAGTAAATGATGGCAGATACCCTATTTAATAGAAGGTACTGGATTTGACTAAGGTATTGGGTGGGCCAAAAAGTTGTTCAGTTAGTGAATACATTGTTTCAGTAAAGTTCATCGTGAAAATGAAAAATATGACTTTTATTGGTACTTAAAACTGAATGAACTTTTTGGCCAAACCAATACATCCCTAATTTTTTCAAAGTGTCAAAATTATAATTGTGGCCTTACCTGTCATCACTGCTATTCCCAGACCTCCATGTACCAGGAAATGTGCTAGGTTCTTGACCTGTATCATTTCTAACCTGGGTAGATGCTTGCGTGCCTGCCAAGTCACTTCAGTCAGACTCTTTGTGACCCTATGTACTGTAGCCCACCAGGCTCCTCTGTCCATGGAATTCTTCTGACAAGAGTACTGGAGTGGGTTGCCATTTCCTTCTCCATGGGATCTTCCCAGCCCAGGAATTGAACCTGTGTCTCTTTTGTCTCCTGCATTGCAAGTGAGTTCTTTACCACTAGCGCCACCTGGGAAGCCACATGGGTAGATGCTGTCACTCCCATTTTAGCCTTATTTTCAGGTTAAGAAATGTCCCATCCAGAGATGACAAAAGACTTGTTACATACTAAATCAGACTTTGAAATTGTGTCACTCTAGTTTCAAAGTCCATATTACACCTACCATACTTCCAACTCAATGGACATGAGTTTGAGCAAGCGCTGGGAGATGGTGAAGGACAGGGAAGCCTGATGTGCTACAGTCCATGGGGCTCAGAGTCAGACATGACTCAGTGACTGAACAACAGCTTCAGATTTACAGAATTTGAAATGATAAAACAGAGTTTGGAGGAAGAGGACTGGACCAGGACTCCAGAAACCTGAGTTCTAGCCACAGTTCTGCCATTGACTGGATAAGAGCACTTCAAGAAGTTCTTTCACCTGTCTGAAACTCAGTATAGACAGCACATGTAAACTGAAGAAGCTGGTCTAGAACTCCAGATGGTTTCTGAAATCCCTTCCAGGTTTTAAATAAATTAGTTTTAATTAGCAGTGGCGACAGAAGTTACTGGGTTGCTTGCATGCCGAGTCTTGCACGCCGGAGTAGCAGACAGTTCTAAAGTGCTTTTGTGATGGTCAGGTGAAAGCAAGAAGCAGTAGCAGTTACAGTAGATAAGGAGAAAAGAGATTCTACATAAGGAATGTCATTTGATATTCTATACAGCTCCCACCATGGTTCTGAACCCTACAGGTAGAAAAATAGTTGGAACTCGTATATTCTGTATTCATGTTAAGTCTTTCAAAATGACCAGAATATCTTAAACGGAGGCTGTCTTTGCTTGTCACATGGTGCACATACTGAAATCTATATGTGAATATAATATTCCCAGAATTGCACAATATATTCTTATAGCTTATATTGTACAACATAGGAAATAAAGCCAATATTTTATAGCAACTGTTGTTGTTCAGTTGTTATGTTATGTCTGACTCTTTGTGACCCCATAGACAACAGCAGGCCAGGCTTCCCTCAGTGTAATATAACCTTTAAAAATTGTAAGTTACTACATTGTACACCTGTAACATACAATATTGTGTGTGTGTTAAGTCGCTTCAGTCATGTCTGACTCTTTGCGACCCTGTGGTGTGTAGCCTGCCAGGCTACTCTGTCAATGGGATTCTCTAGGTAAGGATGCTAGAGTGGATTGCCATGTTCTCCTCCAAGGGATCTTCCCAACCGAAGCACTGAACCCACATCTCTTATGTCTCTTCCATTAGCAGGAGAGTTCTTTGACACTAGCGCCACCTGGTAAGCCTTAATATAATATTATATAGCAACTATTTTGTTGTTGTTGTTCAGTCGCTAAGTCATGTCTGACTCTTTGCCACCCCATGTACTGCAACATGCCAGGCTTCCCTGTCCTTTGCTATCTCCTGGAGTTTGCTCAAATTCATGTCCAGTGAGTCAAGATGCTATCTAACCATCTCATCCTCTGCCACCCCTTTCTCCTTTTTGCCTTCAATCTTTCCCAGAATCAGGATCTTTTCCAATGACATCCATACATGACTACTGGAAAAACCATAGCTTTGACTATACTTTTAAAAAAGAAAAGAATTAAACTTAGTGATTATCGTATTTTGAATTTAGCCAATGGGAAAAAAATCTCACATGTTAAATTTACCTTCAAAACAAAACAAACAAACTGATCACTCAGTCGTGTCCGACTCTTTGCGACCCTGTGGACTGTAACCCACCAGGCTCCTCTATCCATGGGATTCTCCAGGCAAGAATACTGGAGTGGGTTGCCATTTCCTTCTCTAGGGGATCTTCCCAACCCAGGGTTTTACCTTAAGACACATTAAAAAAGTGTGTCTTATCTGGGTCAGAGAAATTTAAAGGAAGTTCTCTAGCAGAAGAGAATATGGATTTACCAGCAAAGTTCTGCTTTATAGGTAGTCTCTCTTATTCCAACTTATAAAGCATTGTCAGTAGCTGTTTAAAAAAATGCTAGCAAATCAAAACCATTTACAACTTGTCTGATCCCAATGTAAAACCATGGCAATGCTTTTCTAATTCTCAAGTTCCATTTTTGGAGAAGGGAATGGCAATCCACTCAGTACTGTTGCCTTTAAAATCCCATGGACGGAGAAGCCTGGCAGGCTATAGTCCATAGGGTTGCAGAGAGTCGGATGCAACTGAGCATGCAGCACAAGTCCCATTTTTAATGCCTATTATGAGGTTTTTTTCTCACACCGTCAGGTTTCAGGAAACACAGAGTGAGCCCCAGGTACCCATGGGTCAGCAGAGAGGCTGGACACTTTCCCAGAGAGTTTTGAGTCTCTGGGTTGAAAAGTGGTGATGTTTCAGAAATCAAAACTGATGCTCACAGTAATTGTCACAAGAGCACCTTCTGTGGTCACTTACTAATGTCCAAGAATATCCCAAATGCTGAGGCTGGTAGGGGTCAACAGAAGTGCATCCTGTTGTCTGGGAGAGACGCTAAACCTACCTAACTCTGTAAACGTTTGTGCCTTTACAGGGCATTGCCCATCTTGAGGCCCTCTGAGACAATTTTGTTTTAGCTCTCATGTTGCTGAAGACACATCAGGGTGCAGTCTTTAATTGGTAAATCATGCAGATTAAACATTCTCTTGTGTTATAAACTGATTAAATATTTAATTGTTGAGGAGTTTCATCTCAACGAGATTTTTTTTTAAATTGTGTTGTGATATCTTCTAAAATTAAAAGTAATCCTTTAAATGATAGTTAATCAGTGATATTCATCCACATAGTGCTTTGTAAAGGATTAATTTTCAGGACTTTCCTTGAAAAGGATTCTTTTTGGTTAAGAAACTCTAAATTAAGCATTTTAAGTAAAACGGACCTCAATAATATCAGTGAGTTTAGTGGCCATCTTAAGATTTGGTAAGGGGGGGGGGGGAGAATGAAACTCTTGCAAGTGGATATGCTTTTCAAAATAAAAGTAATTTTGCATTTCTACCTCTTGTTTATCTCTGGACTCCAAAATAAGAAAGGGAGGAAATGCTTCGAGTTTTCGAGTTCAGTGTTTCACACCCATGCCCAAACTTTTTGATTCAAGAATTTATTCATCCTCAGTAAGATTGTTGCTACTATTCTATTTAAAAATTAAATTTATTTCGTTGGTTTTTCAGGAATACTTGAAATCCACAGAACATGAGTAAGATTGGCTGCTATTAATAGACAGTAGAATATATTTAGAACTGACTGTCTACTTTTTCAGTCATATTCCTTGGATGAATTTCTTTGTATGTGTAATCAGCCTCATTACAAACAAAGGCTGGAACCCAGTGAGACCCATTCAGAGGGCTTCTTTGCCTTCTTGCATTTCTTATAATTCCATAATATTATAGATACATTTGCTTATATATGACTGTCGATTTTAAAATAACAATTTTCCTCTTTTCAATGTTATTTAACTTTCAAGTGACAAACAAGTTGTTATATCCAAGGGTCCCCAACCTCAGGGATCTAATGCCTGCTGATCTGAGGTGGAGCTGATGTGATAATAATGGAAATACAGGCTACAATAAATGTAATCTTGAATCATTCCAAAACCACACCCCCCACCCCATCCATAGAAAACCTGTATTCCACGAAACCAGTTCCTGGTGCCAAAAAGGCTGGGAACCACTAAATCAGTATAAATTCTGATTACAGAGTATTTTCTCTTCAATGTTGTCTCTATGTAAAAAGAAGTCAAATATAAAACATTAACTTGGACCCATCCATGATTTTCCTATCAACAATCAAAATCAAATGTTACTATCACTCTCATGTCCTAACCATTATTTTGCTTTTCCACCACTAGAAAAGATGAATGATATAAGCTCAGTGATGTACTTGAGACCAAGATCATTTATTTCTACCCACTGTTAAACATCATGCACCCTGGGGTCACCTTGTGCACTAAAGGTAGATCAGAAGCTTGACTGTTTCTTATCCATGTTCATAGTACTGGCATGTCACTTCTCCTACATTTTAGCAGTTTCTTATTTAGCAGCTTGAATATACTGTTTTCCAGGGGGTGTTTTTTAATGTAATTATATGTATTTATTCCCACTTTATTTTACCCACAGTATTTGTACTCACACGGAAGTTGTTTGGCCTCTTTTAAGACAGTTGTAGTCAAGACTTGTTCTGTATATGGTCACGTCTGCTTTAGTAAATGGCATTCAAACTTGCTCCCTAGCTGCTTTTCCCCCTCTCAAAGTTTATTTCTCTTCAAAACCTCTGCTCTCAAATTACAGCTGTCTCATTCATTTTAGTTAATCATCTTTATTTTAATGTTGAGTTATCATTTGTAAGTGTAAGAATTTATGAAAAAATCTACTTTAGATGTACAGTGTGCGCCAGAATAACTTTGGCAAGTCCAGACGTGACTCCTCACGGCCAAAGGCCCTCATTTGAATCTAAGCTGTTGGTGAATGAAGACCTAAGAAACCTGAGCTAAGCATGCCTAATTGCCTAAAAGAAACTCCACAAGAAAAAAATGTATTGTAGCCGGTTGATCTTATTTCTTTGATAATTCAAAAGAATCTTCAAGAAATATGTAGACTTCTCCCTTAGATTCTTGAAATGTGATCATGGGACACAATTGTCATTTGGCACATGCCCAGAAATACACATCTTTGCATGAGGCACCTGGACATATGTGGCAGGTCTGGTAGAATCAGGCTAATTAACAACACAGGCTTAAACAGGCACCTCATCTGGCAGTGCAGTTAGTTGCCTGATGGTGCTCAGCGGGATCGGGTAGTGCTTTTTATTTTTCTATCCTAATGGTCTGCTGCCCACCTAATTTTGCCTTATTGTCAGTCACTACTTACCGCAGCTTGGGGCCCTCCCAGGAGGCTAAATTATTATCAAAGGATTAAGGAGATGTAGCCTTGCAGCTCTGACATTTCTGATTACTTGTCTATGCCAGAACACTAATTAGCTGTGACTAATTAAGAAAAATGTTCCTGCCATAGAAAACCATTTAAAAGAACTAAGAAGTAGAAAAGCAATTCAAAAGCTGAGCAGTGCTCAGATTTGCTGATGCTCTTTAGATTTCCACCAGAGCCTTAACTCACCTTTAATTGTGCTCAGAATTAAAAAAAAAAAAAAAAAAAACTTGTGAACTGATCTGAGGTTTTTGCTTGAATAGGAGAAAAAAAATTGGGGTTGATCACTTAAAATCACTTCACCATGGTAAAACTCTCTGATGAATGAAAGATGTCAAAACTTGCATTTTCCTCAAGAAATTTTTCTAAACATCAAATGCATAAATGTGTATTTGCTTTCATTCACCCAAGCCAGTGACAGTAACTTAATAGTCATGGAAGAAATCAGAATATTCCCCCTCCTGATTTTATCAAAGATAGTTGAAATAATTACAAGCAACATGTTGAGCAGTTCAAAAGTTATTTAGTATTGATTGCTTGCTGCTTTCACATGGATGATGGTCTGGAAACTCTGGCTTCTCCACATAGAACCTGGCTTTTCCTCAGTGGCTTTGCATGCTTGCACTGCAGCTGGCTACCAGTGACTTATTAATGAAACTACGCAGGGCTCCCCTGAGACCAGCATCTCCATCAGTTGGCCAGTATGATGTTTTCATAGAAATGGTGGCTACCATTCTCCTTCTCTTCAAACCCTACTTCATAAGCAAATGACACATGGCTTTAAAGTCATTTTCTGTGGTGGCTTTTTGATCTCCTCCTCCATCAAACACGCCCTCTGCAAGCCTCGCCTGTAGCCTCATCTACATGGTTGGTGCTATTCACAAGTGAGCACAGGAGTGGCAGCCAGAATGCCACCATTGACTAAGTCCAACGAAAAACAAAGTCTGTGTCAGGAAGCAGCTGTTGCAGTAAACCAACATTGTTGTGGCAAAACAGGGTGTTTGTTAAATGCATTGAAAAGAAACTCTATAAACAATTTTCACAGGTACTTACCTAAACTCAAGAAGAGCCTTCAATTACTTGATCTCAGCCCAGCCCTAAGTAAGACACCATCTAAATTTCACTCTCTTAAAATGGGCAAAATGTTTTATTTGAAGTAAAGCAAGTTCTAATCCTTACCTCACCTAAATTCTTCATGCTGTTTTTTAAGCCCATTTCCCCTTTTCCTCTCAGTGGAGAACAAAAAGCAGGTAGCCAGCGTCGCTAGGGAATAATCCTTCCTATATGTGAAGACTGTTAGTAAGACACCTGTCATCCTTGTCTACTCCAGGATAAATAATCCCTTTTGCTCAACTTCTCATCATAGGCCCCTTTTCTAGCCCTTTAATCTTTTGGGGGGCTGTCCTCTGAAGCTTCTCAAAATGCTCTGTGTCATGCTTAGGCTTTAGAGTCAGGAATTCGTTGTTGTTCAGTCACTAAGTTGTGTCTAACTCTTTGCGACCCCATGGACTGCAGCACACCAGGCTTCCCTTGCCCTTCACTGTCTCCCAGAAGCTTACTCAAACTCATGTCTATCAAGTCAGTGATGCCATCCAACCATCATGTCTTCTGCCACCCCCTCCTCCTCCTACCTTCAACCTTTCCCAGCAGCAGGGTCTTTTCAAATGAGTCAGTTTTTCTTATCAGGTGGCCAAAGTATTGGAGCTCCAACCTCAGCATCAGTCCTTCCAGTGAATATTCAGGACTGATTTCCTTTAGTAGTGACTGGTTTGATCTCCTTGCAGTCCAGGGGACTCTCAAGAGTCTTCTTCAACACATAGTTCAAAAGCATCAGTTCTTTGGTGCTCATACATGACTACTGGAAAAACCATAGCTTTGACTAGACAGGCCTTTATCAGCAAAGTGATATCTCTGCTTTTTAATACGCTGTCTATGTTTGTCATAGCTTTTCTGCCAAGGAGCAAGTGTCTTTTAATTTCATGGCTACAGTCATCATCTGCAGTGATTTTGGAGCCCAACAAAATAAAGTCTGTTACTTTCCATTGTTTTCTTTGTTTCCCCTTCTGTTTGCCAGAACTAGGATGTAGTATTTGAATGTGACTGTACACACATTCCTCAGAGAAGGCCATGGCAACCCACTCCAGTACTCTTGCCTGGAAAATCCCATGGACGGAGGAGCCTGGTAGGCTGCAGTCCATGGGGTCACGAAGAGTCAGACATGCCTGAGCGACTTCACTTTCACTGTTCACTTTTGTGCACTGGAGAAGGAAATGGCAACCCACTCCAGTGTTCTTGCCTGGAGAATCCCAGGGACGGGGGAGCCTGGTGGGCTGCCGTCTATGGGGTCACACAGAGTCGGACACGACTGAAGCGGTTTAGCAGCAGCAGCAGTACACATTCCTATTTATACATTCTCATGGAAAGCTTTCCCATACTTTTGCTCTACTGATCCTCATAAATTTGGTTCCATATACTCCCTACATTTCTTGTTGACTTTCCCCTTAGTTCTGGCTTTCCTGGTGGTTAAGATGGTAAAGTGTCTATCTGCAACGTGGGAGACCCAGGTTCGATCCTTGGGTTGGGAAGATCCCCTGGAGAAGGAAATGGCAACCCACTCCAGTACTCTTGCCTGGAAAATCCCATGAACAAAGAAGCCTGGTAGGTTATGGTCCATGGGGTCGCAAAGAGTCGGATACAACTGAGTGACTTCATTTTCCTTTCCTTTCCCCTTAGTTACTGCCTATATTATACACATAAAATGTATGTTTATTAATGTTAAATATTCATTCATTTGACGTTTTGGGTGCATAAGATCTAGAAAGTAAATCCAATTGATCTTTTAGTTAGGATGTGCAAGAAATGGTGGTAAATATTGAAACTGAAAGGTTAAGCATAGAGACTTCCCTGGTTGTCCAGTGGTTAAGACTCCACACTTGCAATGCAGATGGCACAGGTTCAATCCTTGGTTAGGGAACTAATAGTAAGATGCCACATGCTCCACAGCCAAAATATAATAAAGGCTAGGCATTGGTTTTGTCTCACATCGTTGAGTATCTCTGTCACAATGACTCGGTAAGATTCTAATTAAAATAGGAAATCAAAACTCCTTTTATTATTTAGTCATACAACCAGTATTTACTTTCTTGAAGCCACACACTGTTGGAGGCTGAGAATATAATGTTAGGTAAGATAGACCAAGTTCCTGCTTTAATAAGGGAACTTACATTCTTATGGTAAAATGGGTCTTTTGAAAAAGTTAGCTTCTACATTAAAATGTTTCACATTTTCATCTACTGAATAGACTTTTTTTTTTTTCAAATAGTATACTGTGGAGAATTAAAACTTAGAAAGCTTTCAAATAGGAGGTAGTGATTATCTTTGACTTGTTTTTATTTCTCTCTGTTGCAAGTGGATGATTGGAAACCTGCCAGGATGTAGAGTTGATTCAACAGTTGTACCTAGCTCTAGTGCTTGCGATATCAAATGCCATATCAGTGCAACAAGGGCAGGCTCTCCCTCTCTACCCTTCAGAGGTTCTCTGCTGAAAAACCAGGCTTATGCCACCTCCCAGGAGGGCTCTCATGTTCACTCAGACTCAAGTCTGAGGCACAGTGCCACAGCATGGTGTCTGTCTGCCTTTTTGATACGCCTCTCACAAGACCAGCAAGCCCTGAAGGCGCCCAGGACACGTCGTTTAGTGGTGAAAACGCACAACGCAGCAGCGGCAGCGCCACACTTGGTAACCTCACAGCCTTTGATGCCCTCCAGGAGCAGCTACCCATACCCCTGAGCACATGCCAGATTGTTCACTGCGTACATGACAGACTCTGAAAAGCCAGTCTGGAGCTGAGCACATCAGCCTCTGAGCACATGTAGCGTTATATCTTTGTGTGTAAGAATGTATATGTTGTGTTGTTGTTCAGTTGCTAAGTTGTGTCTGACCCTTTGCGATCCCATGCATTGCAGCACGCCAGACTTCCCTGTCCTTCACTATCTCCTGGAGTTTTCTCAAACTCACGTCCGTTGAGTCGGTGATGCCATCCAACCATCTCATCCTCTTTCGTCTCCTTCTCCTCCTGCCTTCAATCTTTCCCAGCAGCAGGGTCTTTTTCCAGTGAGTTGGCTTTTCATATCAGGTGGCCAAATTATTGGAGCTTCAGCATCAGTCCTTCCAGTGAATCTTCAGGGTTGATTTCCTATATGCAGACACTCTTATATGTACCTAGGCATGGGGGTTCATTAATTTACAGTTCTTTCTCCTTTACTTAGTTCATCACCTACAATGAAATTAGACTGTCACATTTTCAGTTCTGTTTTAGCCGTATGTTAAATTTCATTAGCCAATTGCAGTTGTTTACTTTTTGGTGATGCCTGCAACTTTAGCATTCATTAAATTATTTTGCTATTAATGAAATGCTTCATTCAAGTCAACAGTTCCTCTGGCTCTGATATTATCCTTTGTCTATTGAAAAACTGCCCTGCCACTATTATATGTGTAACAGTTTATGTCTCCAAATATTTTAAAAGCATTCAGTCCCTCAGAAAATGTGTAACACATGTTATGTGCTGGACATTCTGCTAAGGGCTGGAGATATTAATAAAAAGACTTGGTTTCTACCTTATGGATACTCACATCCTGTTGAGGCAGATATGCACCTCGTTGTGCAATATTTCTACAGACACATGTACAGAGATTTAGGGGCAGAAAATACGGGAGCTTCTAATTCTACCTGGTAAGAGATAGTGTTGGCCTCATAGGAGAAACGATGGTTGAATGGAGTCTTCAATGTCATGAATCTGGCCAGTGAAATGTACATGGGGATAAAAGTCCCAAAAGAGGGATTGACTTACCCAAAACTTATAGAGAAACCCAGAATCTACCAGACCAGCAGATCACTCATTTCCTCTGAGAGTGCACCATGAGTTAGAGACAGA
The DNA here is from genome assembly GCF_033118175.1 of Dama dama. NCBI lineage: Eukaryota > Metazoa > Chordata > Mammalia > Artiodactyla > Cervidae > Dama > Dama dama. The sequence goes on along the minus strand of NC_083698.1, from coordinate 82,663,407 downwards.
GGGATAACTGTTTACTTCAGTCCCTACAACACTCTGGAAAAGGAACTTTGGAATAATTGTTACCTATTTTTTTATAAGGAAACTGAGGCAGAAAGACTGACTAACCGTTTATTCTCAGATGGAGGTTTTATCTCAGACTTGTACCACTCAATAGAAATTGCAGAAGTCTAATTTATTTTTATCCAGATCTTACATTATTGATTTAAATGCAATATTGACCAAACTTTTATGTATAGTACTCAAAATGTGTCACTGAACCAAATGAACAGGTCTTATGCCCAAATAAATCATTCACAATCTGTGTCTGCATCCCAGACTAGTACACATACCATTATAACTGGGTTGACCACTGCGTTCAGCCAAATCATTGATTAGTCAAAAGATTAGCCCAACCAGTATGCATTCCATCATTTGTCATTAAATAGGGGAGAGGGAAACAACTGATGATCTGAAATTTTCACTTTGTAATCCCTGGTCATTTTAGCACCAGGAAGAGAACTGCAGAATAAATTTACAAAGGCACTTGCCTGCTTGATGATAATGAATAATGAAGAATAATATTGATTTTAATGCTCTTTAGGTAGTGTGAGGATAGATAGGCTAGTTTAGTAATATTACTTTCAGGATATTTTGGGAGAAAGGAAATTTGGAGTTAATAAAATAGAGGTGAGTGGAAAAAAGCTTGTACAACCCCCAGTTTCTGGAACTTACCCTATTATATAACTTACCCTGTGTTATGATTGAAGAGGATTGAATGCATCTGGAAGCATCTTAGTTATTACATTCATGCATTTTAAAAAAGAATGGAAAAAGTACTGAACTTCAAGAGTAGGAAAAATGTTTCATCATTCAACAAGCATTTATTAGGTGCCTACTATATGCCAAACCTCCCACATTAGCACTTCTTACACTTTCTCCTTCTTAACAGACAACATAGTGCTCATGAACTCTGTTTTGCCATCTTCCTCATAGAACTAAAAAATGAAAATCGCCCTAAATATGAGTTTCTTGAACACAGAAGGGAAAAAAGCATGGATCAAGTTCTTCTATATTTAAAAAATAAAAAAATCAGAAAACTGTACATGTAGATTGAATCCCTTCATGAATGAACTAGGATCTTTCCACATTGCTTTGTTTTGTTGCAGTGAAAAAAGATTTTCTCAGCATTCCTAGGTTTTAGAGTATATGGCACTTTAAAAGCATTAGAGCATATGGCACTTAAGAAGAAAACAGGTGGGAAATGCATAGCACAAGGACCAGTTGGTTAGTTATCCTAACAGTGTGGTCCTTCAAAAAACTTATTATATTATATAGCTACATTGTCAAGTGTACAAATACCTTTGGAAATGTAGATTACATTAACTTGTAAGAAAATGTGATGGACTTCTTTGGAACAATAAGCTTCTCCTATATTATTCCATAATCCTGCATTATAACCATGAGGGAGCACCAGGAATGGTAGAGCTATTTTCTTAGTTGTCTGCTACAAATACCAAACTGTTCTGAAAAAATCAGAGACTTCATTGATGAAACAGACTGTTTCATAGAAGGAAATGGAATAACCTAGTAGTCATGAGCACAGACTTTGGAGCATAGATATAAGATGAATCTTAACCCTGCCACTTATATAAACTTAAATAAGTAAATTATTTAATCTAAACTCAGCTTTCTACCTCTGTGAGCTCAGTTTCCATGCAAAATGAAAATAAGAACCATCTCATCACGGTTGGTATAAGAATCAAATGAAAATTGAACTGATGAACTTGAACTTCCCATGGAGGTAGAACGGAGGTTTTGAAAAAACACCGGATACTTTTATAGTCAGATTATTATCATATAATATATAATATATTATAGGTAGCATTATTAATATAAAATCATAGTAATAAGAACGCTTCACAGTTCTTAATAAATTCCACTTATTCTTCTTTATACTTTACTGTTTCATTTTTGTAGTATATCTATTCTTCATTAAAAAGCCAAAATGAATAAATTTAAAACAAAATAACATCTAATAGAAACTTATATAATTCTAGCCTTGCATATTTGGATGAACAAAGCTATATTTAAGCAGCATTAAAAAAACAAAAACAAAAGACAATTTGGCTTTTCCCTTCAGTTCATTTTTAATAGAATCACAAGCTGTCTTGTTTCTAATCATGCCCTTTCCTTTGATCTCAAAGGAATCTCAAAGTATTTCTGGAAAGTATAAGAATCTTATTGTAAAGCTAGATTCATCTCAGCTGCCCTTCATATCGCAGATGAGAAAACTGAGGCATAGAGAAAGCAAGAGGCTCAGTCAAGTGAATGGTAACCTCACAGGGCTTCCTGGTACTCAGCCCCCGGAGCTTCTGTATTGATGATGTCCTCTGGTGTGTTCACGACCAGCCCTCAGCTACTAAGTCCAGAGCAAATCTTTATCACACTCTTCCTGCATGCCTCTGGGCTGAGCTGGTTGATAGATGTAGATTAGGTTGAACACTTCCTGTATTCTAAACGTAATAGACTGGTTTCACTTTTCCTTAAATACAGCCCTTAATCCTATTCCAAACCAACAAAAAATCCACACTTTAGAACTTTCAAAATGCTTTTGTCTTGAGGATCTGTTTTGTGGAACCAAATATAATTATTTCTGGGGGATGCCTTGAATAGAGGGGGGATGGATGGAATTATTACATCAAATGTACATTTTAGTGTTAAGAAATGAGAAGTGAGTGACCACGAATTTAATTATGTCAAACAGATGTACTGTGGACCAAAGGAGCACTCCATGTATAAAGCATTTATATTTACTTTTTAATGTACTGGTGAAACTGTAAGATATTCACTTTTCTAAATATTTTGTAGCCCTCTAAAGCCACAACATGATCTTAAAGGATGCTTTATATTTATCAGATTTTTCAAAACCTTTACCTTTTCAAAACTATTATTTGTTCTTTTATTCAATTCATCTTAACATTTAAGAGGTACATACTTCCTCAGATGAGATTTTCTAGATGGTATTTCATTTCAACACAGTGACTTGACTCTAATAAAAACAGACAGCTTCTCTTGAAGTAAATGAAGAAATACATACATACTGTGGAAATTTAGCCATTCCATATCTGGGGGCACTAAAAAGTATTGGTTGTGTTTTTGTGGTTTTTTTTTTCTGTTGTTCACCTATTGAGATGAGACTAGCTGGAGAAAAATGAAAATATATCAACTAGTTGTACCAATTCATAATCAATAAAAAAGCTAAACACTTAAGCAGAAAATAGATCACAGATTTGTTCCCCAGCAAAGCAGTTATTTTTACCCAGCCATCATCATCAGAAGCTGCATTATGACAAATGATTTGCTCGAAGCCGCCGTAATACATGGACCCTATGGGGTCCTGTGATTCAGATTTAGGAATATCAACCCCAGAGGGTCTGAAGACATTGTGCATTAGTATGTATTGAGACCTCATTCCAGGTGGCAAACGGCTGGACTTTCTTAAAAAGAAAAATATATAAAACTTCCAAAATAAAGGTAGAGTGCTTGTTTCCAGGCAAGAAGTGTTATATTGCATTGAATCCTCTTGCCCCCAAATGTTATAAATTAGGCAGAAAAGGGAGCCACGCATATTTAATATATTTGTTTTGTATTTCCACTAGTCAAGGGAATAATGAAATTCCTTAACTACTTCTCTTTAACTTGCATGAAGAAAGCACGGTGTGTTGCTAAATCTCTTTTCAACCAGCACTGCGGAGAAACAACTTTAATCCTTGTTAGAAAATTGCCGAGTCTGGGGCTGACAAAGAGCTCATGCTTGTTCCATTGTCAGTGCTCCCCGGCCCCAGGAGCAGCGCCCTTTAGAGCTGCGTGGATCCCGCCCGGCTCAGCTGCACTATTTAGGAGACGAGGTTTGTCAATTTCTATTGACAATGGAGAGAGTTTTTCAGGGTCTGTAGCAGTGCTGACACAGTTGGGGATCAATGCCAGCCATTCAGAATGCACCCTCTTTCATTGCTTTGGTTTGTTAATTCAAGACTAAAGGTCCACTGAGGGGGTTCAGGGTGTTTAAGAAAGCTGATGAACTGTTTAAGAAAGCTGATGAACTGCAAGCGTTTATAGCCCTGGTGTGGCAATTTCCATAGTCAGTGGCAACTCCTGGCACTAAGGGAGCTGTGTCCTTGTTGACCCTCTTGTTATTAAAAATGCACAAGTGCTGCGCTTCTCAATATTTCAACACTCTTTCATTGTCAATACCACCTTCTGAGCCCTTCAGCTTGTTGCTTGCTCTAAAGATCTTCTTAGATTGGGTTTGAAAACTTCACCTTAAACACTAGATTAGACTGATGTTCTGTTTTCCGTGCTCCTGTTGATTTGTTGAACCTTCCCAGGGCTGGAAAGCAAGTAGCAGCTTGATGGGGAGACGGGCCGCTAATATGATTTACCAGTCTACAGTCATGCACAATAAGTGTGAATAAATACAGGGGTCTCACAGAGTCAACCCTAGCCTTTCCTTTTCTTTTATTTTTGCTTTAAAAGAGATATCTCAAGAAGATGAAGTGAGTAATGCATGCCCTTACAGGAGTTGAATGAACCACAAAAAGAAAAAAAAAAAAACCACATATTTTTTGTTAAAGTGGTAGGCTGCTGGCATGGATTGATGGAGGGAAAAAAAAGAGTGCAGAATATACACTAACTGCTTTATTCCTAAGTAGACCAAGGAGAGAATAAAGCAGTGATGCCATACCCATGACTTGAGTGCGAGCTCCAGCGCCCCTTCGTTGTCATCCCCTGAAGGGAAAAGTGAATAGTCAACCAAGTAGCTTTATAAAATTAACTTTTCCAAACTGAAAGCACATTTTCTAACAATCACACTTCACTGCACATTCACCCCTTTCAAATTTTTTTTTCTTTGTTTTGGGGGATTGGTTTGCTTCGGTAGAGCTGGTGGGTGGGTGAGGGGAATGAAGCTAACTTACCTTTGAAATCTTTTCTCAAAATAAAAAAAATGGGACCTACCATCCTCCACCCAAAAGAAGAACATTTCTATTCCAGCTCCAGAAATACGGAAATGCTACTGACATCTGTTTTGTTTGGTGGTTTTATTTTTTTGGTGTGTGTGTGTGTTTCACCATATACAAGAAAGAAGCAGTCCTAGTGAGGTTTTTTTTTTTTGGTTTGTTAGCTTATTCTTCATAACACCATAAACTCTAAGCTAAGCTGCTTATTTCTCTTCATTTGCTTGCTTTCGCTGAAATTCTTCAAAATGCTTTGACTTGGGAATTAAAATTATGCATGATTATTGGGTGAAATAATTTCTCTTATAGAATGTTCCTTGTAGAATAATTTGTTTGCCTTTAAAGCAAGATGATGCAGTGGCTTAAGCATTTTATTAACATTAATTCTTTTTCTCTGTTTTTATAGTTAACTTTAGATATTTGATTCCCAAATTATTCTTCTTTAAAATTACAGTTTTGGCATTGTGTTACAGAAGTTATATTAATAATAAGTTTCTGTGTTATATTAGATGTCCTTTCAATTATCGCTTAATCATAAGTATCATTTACATGTAATAGAAAAATGAAGTTATATTAATTTTAAATTATCTGTGGATTTTTTAAGAACATAAGATGCATAAGGAGTAATTTTAAGAAGGCATTTTCATTTATCTCAAATTCATACAACTTACCACATATATAGTGACTTTACAGTCTGACAGCCAGATTATTGCATATGTTATAAACTTAGTACAATATATCATATTTTGTCTCCCAACTAAATTACCCCTTGAAGAAGCACTATAATTTAAGAGTCATAACCATTACAGCTACATTTTACCTTTCAGGTTACTTGGAGAGTGGAGTAGAGGTAAGGGTGTTATGTTAGTTCAGTACAGTCATATTCAGTATCACCAATACCTCTGAGTGTTTGCTTGCATTAAAATAGGACTCAAGAAGTTGAGGCTATCATTTAAAATAACTAGAGGATTTAAATATCAGATACTAATCTATTAAGATTTAATATGCCAGCTGAAGTACTGAATTTATTATTTTTTAAGAATTTAGGATTATCTTGTTTTATAAAACTTATATCTGATACCTTTACACGTTCTGAAAGTTAGGAAAGTAATCATTAGGAAAAAGTAAAATTGGGCACATGAATAACATTTTTTAAAAAAAACCGTAGCCCATCTCACATTTTAAAAACTGGAATGTTCATTCATCCGTTTGATATCACAGTATTCATTTTCAAATAGCTTATTTTATGCATGTGTGTCCAGTATATCTACCAATTAGTAGAAATAAGTCTGATGAAATCTTAAACCAATTCATTTTACATTATGCTTAAACTACCATTCCTTATAAATTTTGTTAGAACATGTTATAAAATACACGTCCAGGTGAATTTCAGACTTACATCACTTGAGATTTCTTTTAGAAATTTGACACAATTTACTGCTTTATTGTGGAAGAAATATTTTTTCTGATTGAATACCTAACAACATATGCACGTGCATATGTGATCTGTGGTGTCACTGTTTTTGTATATACAAGCAAAGCACAAAATCCCTTCTCTCTCAAAAACTCTTTTGTCACTTCCTAAATGCTACATGGACGTTGATATTTCTCGCAGTTATCTGAATGAATAGCATTATTTTCTTACAGTATTACCTAAACCTGGCTCTGGCATATGAGTATCAGTTCCCTTAAAATGTCATCACTAATGGAAGATTGCCTTTTCTTGAAAATGGGAACAAAATTTCTTCTTTTACAATGCTCACAGACATTATATAGGAGCAAAAAAGTACATTAGAGGAGAATTTCAGTTTTCCCCTCAAGAGCGTTTTCATAAACAGAAAACATGAACCCTCCAAAAACACTTGCAAAATGAAACAGATTGTTTTCCTTTATAATTTGGTCAACTGACATCTGTTTTTGTAATTCTTATAAGACACAAGAATTCCATCCTGATAATGTTCCTTTCTAAGATCTGAAATCTTTATTTTAGGTGGTTTTAAGCCATCTTGGCAAATACTTAACAACCAGTAATAGATAAAGGTGTTTTGGGGGATTAGAGGTTAGTAAACTGTGGATGTTTTTTGCCATCCCTCCTTTAAAATGCTGTTTCTAGGTATTGCCTACATGCATGATGGCATCTACTAATTTTTACATAACCTACAGATTAATGGGAAATTTCCCTTTGAAAATAATTTACCCATTTTTTTCCTGCTGCTTGGCAGTCCATTCAGTCCCACATCGTGTATTTAGTACCCATTGTTACCTATAAATTACAAAGCAGGCCGCTAGGCTGCAAATGCAAAAACACTGTTTCCCATGAACATGCAGCTGAAAGACTGTAATGTTAATTCATATAAAGCACAGCCCGGGTCAATTTATCAGATTCTCTAGCAAAACGTACAATTCTGTTAACAGAAATTATAGCATTATTGACTTCAAGTGCTGATCTGTGGCCATTTCGGAGTGTTTCGTTACCCCCTCATTACCGAATCTGTTAAATGAGTACTGCAGAGGTTGTTTTCTTGTTTTGTTCTCCTGCCTTCTGCCCCCATCCTTCTTTGCAGCAATGGTACAGCAGCTCCATGAAAGTCATCTGTGTGTGGCTGGCTGATAGATTAGACCTTCAGCTTCATATTTACCAACTGAAGACACTCATCAAGATTGTGAAGGTAAACAAAATGTGTTGAGACGTGAATTGCCCACCAAGCTATAAAGAATAATGGCAAGATATTGACATATAAGAAAATCATATTTAATAGAGCCGAGTGGATGTAAGTACTTTAAAAACATCACTGTTGGCAATGATGCACTGCTGTTTATTCCATTTTCAATGAGACTACGAAATAAACACAAAGATTTATCGTGTTTCCACTAATAAAAAGTATTTTGTTACCAAGGAATCACATTTTAAGATAATATGCATAAAGCCCCTACCATATTTACCTAAATGTAGTAGGTCCATAATAATTCTGTATTAATTATCTTAGTTACAGCAATATTTTTTCCTCATACATTTCCTTCATATTTATTAATATATCATTAAAAGGGTTTTGAATTGTATTTGCCCCTAGGACAAGGAGAATCTCCATTATTTTTGTTATATCCTGATATGAAAGTAAAACGCTGTCACTGCCTGAATTCATTTGGAAGCACACCCCAATATGTGAGAGTTGATCAGTGTGAGTGTTGGAGACCATCCATAACCACTAACAGATATAATCTCAGTTCACCAAGGCTGTCTTGACTTATGCTTTTCAAGAGTATACTTAGTGAGGAGGGACTTTAAGATAATATCTTTTTCACACCTTTAAAATTCACATGATTTTTCACACCTTATAAATTCTAGTAGAAATGCAGAATGTACCACAGGTATAACTTTTTCTTAAAATTGAGACAAATTCTACATTTTGGCTAACAAGAGAACTCTAAGCTATTGCAAATCAGCGGTTCTGGGCTACAGTCCTTGGGGTCGCAAAGAGTCAGGCACGGCTGAGTGGCTAACACTTTCACTTCACTTTCATGTATTTATATATATGTGTGTGTGCCTATATATTTGTATGTATCTTTATGCACATATATACATATGTATATATATTCATGTGTGTATGTCCACACACACACACACACACATATATGCAGTGGTTCTGACAGTGTCATTCCTGATATAACATTGCCAGCATCACCTGAGAACTCAGACATGCAAATTCTTGGGCTCCACCCCAGACCAACTGAATCAGAGTGTCTGAGAGCGGCGCCTGGCCATCTGTACATGAACAAGCCCTCCAGAGGATTCTGATAGATAATAAAGTTTGAGAAGAACCATTGTGTCACATCGTTAAAAGTTTTATTCATATTAAAATATTTTCCACCATTCTCTTGGTTCCTAAAGTCTCATTAGATTGCAGATTCTTTTGTACCATAGACACAGAGGTTATCATAGATTAAAGTACCCACCGAGAGGAAAGTTCTAAAGTCAGAAATTGGCAAATCTGCTAGAACAGGACCAGACCTATGATGTCACAGTGATAGCAATCATAATTAGTCATAAACAGCAAGTAAAATTATAGCCATCCAGTAACTTTTGTACACTAAACACATTGCGTTTCAATCAACAAACTACCTTTGATCTAGAACACTTTTTACCAGGTGTTATTTATTTTACAAAAAAACTGAAATCACACCACGATATGTTCATATTTGCTTTAGCTCTTCTATGATTTCTTCCTTGTTTCTATAAACGTGACTTGGAGAGCTTTCAAATGAAGTTTGTTTTTCATAAAAGAGAGTCAGAATAATCTGTGTTTATGTTCTAAATATATGTACATGTTAAGACTGCAGTCAATAATGTGACTAATATTAGGATTAGCTTAGGATCAGCTAATATCCCTTAGGATCAGCCATATTTTCAAGCTAATATCTACTGTGTTCAGGATGTCAGAAATTACATACCCAGGTGACTGGTATTAGTTTATAGGTTGGTAAACTCTTGTTTTTAGAATAAGAATCTGCATGTTTTATTAACCCATCATTTTTTCTTTCAAAGTCATTCCTTTTCTAATGTTCACTAGTCATTCACATAGTTAGCAGGAAAAATGATTAATAATTTTGTTAATTAGAGGGTGACATTTCCATTTAATTCTAAGTCAATCTATTTATCTTGTTTTTTAATCTTATTTTAATATAGTGTTCATTATGGCTACCAGCAATCAAGACTGATAAATATGAAATTAAATTTCATGTATATATGTTTGACTTTCGAGGTTGTATTTTTCACAAGCAGGCCCCCAAACTCAGTCAATACTTTCTTGGGCTGATGCATTTAATCAAGTCCTATTGCTTTATTTAATAATTAAAAGTGATTATTTTTACAGTGAAAATTAGGATGAATTTAGTGTTCTAATTATTTTTTTCTACTTTGAATATAAGCAGACAGTAGCCAATTTCATACATAGATTCATCACTCTTTGGAGCCTATATAGTTATAATGTTCATTTTCCAGTGAATTTAAGCAGCTATTAGACAGCACATGTATAGAGTTGTGCAGGCTCTGAGTAGGCTGTCCTTCCATCCACATCACATAGACTAGACCTGCCTGTTACAGCAGAGCAATGCATTCTACTCAGGAGCCCAGCTACTAGACTCTAGAAACCTGGTCCTTGCAAACATTGTTATTCTTCTGTGCCCACGGAGACCCAGATGCCATCAAAATGTCTGTGATAACCAACTCTGCCCCACAAAGACACCTAGACAGTCATTGGTTCATTCGTGTTGTTCTCTGGGAAGAAAACAAATTGCAATAAATTTTCACAGAAGATGTAGGACTAAGAAATTAACAAAGTTGTAATATCAGAATGATTTATTTGGGGAAGGGTAAAATAGAATCCTCAAATAAAATGGCTGATGGATTGCTATTCTCCCTAGAGGCCATTTGACATTTTGAAGCAGTTAACATAAATGAGCTGCCTCTTTTACCAGGAGAAAAGACAAGTGAGCAGCACCCCGCGGCAGGCACTTGTCTTAAATAAGAGCCAACCAGACCTTCTTGGCAGCCACAGAGGATCTCTAAGTGTCAATAACATTTTATGAATTCTAAAAAGAGAGAGAGAGAGATTGCAAGGATTCCTACCCTGCAGTTCCCCTAACGGCTTATCACTTCCTAATAAAATAAGGAAGCAGAGTCCAATTTTATACAAACTACAAAGCCTTTAAAATGGCAAATCCACACTACAGCTCTGTCCTAGCCAACTTATTGATAATTAGAGTAAATGTAAAGAAAGCCATTCCAATAAAATAAAGTAGGACTCACAAATTCAATATATAATTGTCAGGGGAACAATAATACTTTATTTCAGATGCTTTATCTGTAGATGAATATTTTTGTGTGCTTGATATATTTTTAACCTGTTAGACTGTTAGAGGCTTGAACACAAATCTCCTATGTAGCAATACCATGCAAACTAGTTTCCAGATTTTCTAGACAAAACTGACCTAACAGAGTTACTTTTTGGGTTCTGGAGCAAATTACATAAGTTTTGGTGTGAAATGTCATCTTAGTAATAATAAGGTTTAATGGTTTAGAGGGCTTCCCTAGTGGCTCAGAATGGTTTAGAAAGAGGCAATAAGGATGGTAGGTTTTATGTGTCTTAATATAAAATATTAAAATCAAATTAGAATAGTTTTGGTCCTCTAAGAAAAAAAAAAAACACTAAACTCTTCTTGCTGTTGAGATGCTGACCTCAGATACAGTCCATGTTCCTCACAGTTCAGTTTATTTTTTGGACATGTGGTGGACTTCTCAAATATGCATTTTATTTATGACAAGAGAATATCACTTCTGAAACGTGAATGATACCATAGGGCATAAATCAAATCCTAGATGACAAGAAGATAAAATGTGAAAATACCAATGACCCCGCTACCTTGTAATGTTTCTGCTCCTTCCCAGAAGTCTGCTCATAACCCTGGTGTGTATATCCAGGGGCTTAAGATGCCATCATCAGAACTTCTGCCCTCAAGTGAATAAGCACCTTCAGCTCAACTGTCTGAATATTATGATATTTTCCTTCTAATTGTGTTGAGTGAAATCAGGCATCCCATAATGTCTTAGCTATTGGAGTTGTTACATTGGGCCAGAAAGTACAACATTCCTTCTTCTTCTTCTTTGACTTTTTTCTTCTACTAAGTGCAACCTCCAAAAAAGTGACTTTTAGCAATCATTTAGACCAAAAAACTGGCATGTGGATGTGTACTGATGCTCTGGGACAATCCATTGAAACCTGGTTGTTTAGTATTCTAAATCTAATATAGGACAGAAAAAAAAACCTTTAAAGATATTTAGCATTTTAATGGCCTTGGAAGTGTTTCTATAGAATAAGCTATCTTTATTTATGCTTTGTTCCCCCATTCAACTAACTACAACTTTAAAAATCAGTAATAAAATGCCAGCCTTGTTTAGTCATAAAAAAGTCACGTGTAAAGAAAGTCTCACTTAAGGGGAAAAGTAAAATGAGGAAAATTCTATAGTTTACATATCTTAAGAGCCACAGAAATCAGAGTAGTGTAGTTATTTCTGTTGTTAAGAAGCACTGTGTAAACAATAAAATGGTATTTGTTCTATTTTTGACACATAATACACCAAATAATTTACTGTTTCACAAAAGTGTAAATATGTCTTTCATTAGCCCACCAACAGAAGCTCAATGCTGGAATTTAGCACTTCACATACCAAGTCAATTTCAGAAGGGCAAAATTCATACAGACATTAAGGTGCTCACAGATTTTTACCCAGTATACATATAAATAAACTTTATAATTCACAAGTGCTAAAAATGCAGACTTATTTTAGTGATAATAGGATTAATCCTCTTCCTTCCACACCCCCCCAAAACCTAACGCAGTTTATAAAATGTATTTTTCAATCCTCAGTTGAAAAACTAAGAATTCTTTCAGATTAAAAATGTACATAAGTATCATTTTACTTTTGTTACAGGTTATTCAAATAGTAAATGTTGTGCAGTTAGTAATATTTTGGTTAAAACTCATTTGTCATCTGACAGTCACAACATTTTTATCTACTCAGAGTGATTCTAGTTCGAATAGCATTATCAGAAGTCTCTCATTTCATTTTCTCCCCGGAACTATACCTACAGGATGACTGGTGTGGGCAGCTAAAATCTGAATCCATTAGTGAATTGTACCAGGTCATTTTTGAAATGCCAACTGAGTATATATACATTTAAACATACACATATACATCCATAGGGGCTTCCCAGGTGGCGCTAGTGGTAAAGAACCCATCTGCCAATGCAAGAGACATAAGAGACGCAGGTTCAATCTCTGAGTCGGGAAAATCCCTGGAGGAGGACATGGCAGCCCACTCCAGTATTCTTGCCTGGAGAATCCCATGGATAGAGGAGCCTGGCAGGCTATGGTCCGTTGGGTCGCAAAGAGTCAGACACAACTCAAGCAACTTAGCACACATGCACACATATACATCCATACATATAATCTGTAATGGACCTAAGAGTTTCTCTCTCCTTCATCCAGAAAACCTATAGGGACTTCCGACTGCAGGGTGTGCTGGAAGGCACCCTGAACAGTAAGACCTATGACACCCTACACAGACGTTTAACAGTAGAGGAGGCTACAGCTTCTGTTTCAGAAAGCGGAGGACTTCAAGGCATCACGATGAAAGACAGTGATGAAGAAGAAGAAGGGTAATGACACGCAGCTCTGCAGAAGGAAGGAGGACCTTGACTTTATTTTGTACCTGTTCTTGTAATTACATTGATTGTTTGGACCAAATATAAATGCGTGTATTTCATGCTACATTTAAAAAGTTAATGTGGAATTAGAGTTAAAGGAGAAAATGCAAGTATTTTTTTAAAAAACAGCCTTTTTTGTGTGTAGCTTGATCTAAAATGATGACCTTTGGCTGGCTCTGTGATTGGAACATGAATCTTTTTTTGAAGAAGATTTGACTTTTGTTTTCTGTAATAACATCAAAGTCATGTCCTGTGTTGTGAAGTGAGATATGTATTTCTCATGATACAACATTGTGAGAATAAGCCACTTCGAATCACTGTGCCAGTCCTATTTTATGTACCCTTGTTAAAATGGTGTGTATTTGACAGTTCATCATTTATGTGCAAGGTTTGTCTCCTAGTTAATTTATCATTGTTGTGATATGTAACCTTGGTTCTCAGCACTCCAAATTGGTCTGCAGATGTATTCCTGGGCTTAAAGGATCACCAAACCCAAATATAGACTAGATTATCCAATGGACTTGTGTCTTATTCCATTCAGAATATGTCTTCTTTCAAGTATAAAAAAAATCCCAAAGTGTGGGTAATAAGTGTGCTGCCTTCAACATGCCATGTTCTGCTTCTCAGTGTAACAGCTTGCAGGCAATAGAAGTCTGCTTGGTCCTAACCACCTCTGTATTTATTAGAATTGTATAAATTAAATGCAGTAAAAAATGTTAGCAGTATTACAAACATCTCAACAGTTTGGCTCTGTGTTTTTATTTTGTTTATTTATAATCAAATGAGTATGAGATATTAACACTGCTTCCCAGCTAGTAGGCACACACTTGTTCAAAGAACTAGTTACTATGACAGCACATTTCCATAGCAAAGGTAATGTTGACTACATACTCATGTACTACTAGTTAACATTATCAATTAGTGTTAATAATGAGTAATACTGGAAATGCAAGTAATGTTAACTAGCAGTTGACATTAAATAACGATAATTAAATAATTAACATTTTTTCTTCCTCCAAAATATTTTCTGGCTATAATTTTGAATTATTATTTATCTTTGAATTTTTTTTTCAAAAATATGTCAGCATTCATTCATAAGTAATTTATAAAATTTTTTTAAATTGTTGTTTATTTATTTGGGCTGCATGATATCCACGTGTGATCTTAGTTCCCCAACCAGGGATCGAACCTACATCCCTTGCAGTGGAAAGCACAGAGTTTTAACCACTGTACCACCAGGGAAGTCCCCATAAATAATTTTTAAATGAAGTAAGTTAATGCAGAATAAGTGAAGGTACCCCTGAACTTGTGTACACATAATTTCTGAAGCACTGGAAGTGAAACAACTTCTTGGCTCTCCACGTTTATTCTGGTGCCTGACCTAGACTAGCCCACAATTAAAATACTGTAAAATACTGTGTTCGTTTAGTGCTGGGCCCTAGGGGTAGGAGACCCTGTACTACAAGATAGACAGGACAGGACATTTCTTCTCCTTTCCTGGATTAGAGACCCACCATGTTGACAGGCAGTCTGTCTTGGAATGCTGTCCTTTGCTTTCTGGTCCACCGTCACGCCAATACTATCCTTTTTTCAAGTCCTCGATTGTCCAGTCATGCTACCTTCAAATTCCCAGTGGTACCCTCCCCAAGGTGGCTCTGCACAGCTCAAATTGCTTTCTACTTGGAAATGACTCACACTTCTTTTCCTTTATGTCAAATGCCTGTTTCTTTGACACAGCTTGTTTGTTGTTTAGTCGCTAAGTCTGGTAAAGAATCTACCTGCCAAGCAAGAGTGGCAAGAGACGGGAATTCGATCCCTGGGTCGGGAACATCCTCTGACGGGTTACAGTCCTAAGGGTTGCAAGGAGTCGAACACGATTGAGCACACACAGTTGCTAAACCTTGTCCAACTCTTCGTGACCCCATGGACTATAGCGCACCAGTCTCCTCTGTCCATGGGATTTCCAAGGCAAGAATACTGCAGTGGGTTGCCATTTCCTT
The DNA here is from genome assembly GCF_033118175.1 of Dama dama. Taxonomy (NCBI): domain Eukaryota; kingdom Metazoa; phylum Chordata; class Mammalia; order Artiodactyla; family Cervidae; genus Dama; species Dama dama. The sequence goes on along the minus strand of NC_083698.1, from coordinate 82,648,149 downwards.
CTCCAGGGGATTTTCTCCACCCAGGGATCAAACCCACATCTCTGGCATTGGCAAACAGGTTCTTTACCACTGAGCCACCAGGCAAATCCTTGACACAGCATATCTAAGAGTAATTGGCCCATTTTGTCCTAAAATGAATAATGGATGACCCCACTCTCTTAGCCATATATTATATATATATATATATATATATATATATTCATATATATATATAGCTGATAGAATTCAGAAATAAAGGGGAAAGCATGTGTTGTAGGGGAAATTACTTGGGACCAGGAGGGTCTCGCTGCTGACCTGACCTATGTCACCCACCCACTAGCCTTTGCTGGTCAGCCTCTTGTAGCTTCTCCGCAATTTGGGTATTCTTCCCTTGTACACCCAGGAGATTTCTGAAAGTTTCCTCCCCGGCTCCAGTCTCCACTGGCTCACACAGAGGACCACAGTCAACAGCAGGTAGTGGAGATGCTCACGGTTGTATTAGGACTGTGCGGACTCACCTTTGAGCCACAGAACGGTGTGTGGACAGAAATTTATAAAGTTACCCTGAAAAAGAATGAAAAGTTATTTTGGGGTTTTTGCCCAGAAATGCTCTTCAATATAACTGCAAACTGCATGAAATAACTTAATATATTATTGTTCATTGGTGTGTGTAACTGTGAGGGTGAATGCCCAAGCGTCTGTCTATTAAAAGGAAGCCAAGTGTTGTGTTTTTTTTTGTAGTTAAGAATTTAATTGAAAATCTAACAAATGTAGCACAATTTTTGAAATGAAAATAATTTTTAACTTAAAAGGAATCTCTTTACCCTCCTAAATGTCTTAAGGTCGGGGGGTGGGGGGGGGGGGAACCTTTGGACAGTTTGGTAACTGGTACAGGAGAAAATAACTAATCCAGCCGGAATGGGTTTGTTAAATAACACATCTAGAGGGAAAGTTTCTCCAAGCACTTGTTGGAGAAAAATAATAATAATAATAATAATAATGCCTTTTTCCCGGAAAGGGAAAGAGCCACACAGAGCTTAATGGAAACCTCACAGCTCCAGCTGTGGGTCGTTCTTGTATTCACGGGTTTTTCCACTTGAATTCCCTTTAGTTCTTGTTCATTGTCCCTCGCTCTGGAGAAAGGATTTCCTGCTACTTTTGCAATAACCGCGCGGGTTGTGCAAAGCGACTCTGGGCCCCCGCCGCGCCCGCAGGGGCTCAGCCGATCTGGCCCCACGGCGACTGAGGGTGAGGGGGTCCCTAAGCTCCAGGAAGGCGCCCTTAGTGGGGAAGCGGCCGCTCAGCCATCGCCACTCCTGGACCCTGAAACCCCTTCCCTCTGCCGCGAGAGGGGCGCGCCCGCTGCCACCCCGCGAAGGCCCGCGGAGACCCCAGACCCGGCACCCCGCGCACCCCGGGCCTCCCAGGGACCCTCCCGCCACGCCTTTAGTAAAAAGGCCGATGGAAGAAATTAGAGCAAGAGCTCGATCGCTTTTATTTCTTCCTCCCGACACAGAAGATGGAAATTTCCCGGTCCGGATCCCTAAAGGGAGGTGGCAAATCGATGTTCCCGAGAGCTGTTCAGGCGCCGCTAGCAGGGCGGCGACTCGCCCGGAGATCGCGTAGTCAGTCGGCCCTCGAACCTCTGCGCTCGCCCTTCCCCGCCTCCCCCGCCCGGCCGACAACCCTCCACCCATCCCACCGCCGCGGGCTCAGCCCGGAGCTCCGAGGTCTAGTGTGTGGGGCTTCGGAAGGGTGGGGCTGAGTCCCCACGTCGCCCCCTCCCCAGTGCTGTGCAGGGAGACGCCGTGGGCGGGGGTCTCCTTTTCCCTTCAAGTACGACTCTCTGGACCCGCAAGAACCTTCCGGAAAGGCCGACGGCTCACTTGGCCCCGGTATTTCGCTGCAGATGGAGTCAAGTCTAGGGGCCTGGCAGACGCAAAGAGGAGCGGGGTAGCCCCCAGCAGCAGGGACAGCTCCGAAGTGCCCCACCCCCAAACTGGGAGCCCACCCCACCCGCACCCGGGTTTGGGCTGGAATAAGCTGCCTTCCTCTCTGTAAGGTTGAAGTAAGACACTTTAAGGGAGCAGAGGCGCTGTGAGCGCAAAGCTCTGAGAACTGGGTTATCCAGAAGTCACAGGGACAGTCAACCACAGCCTCTATCCGGGTGCTATACGTGACCCTTTGAAGGGAGAAGGATACCCTGGAGTGTGAGTTATGTATCTAGAGAAAGGAAGCTAGGCAACAATGCGATGTGTTCCCCCAGATGAAAAAGACCCCGATATAAAGAACTACCCAGAAGCGAATGCACTGACAGCTTTACCGGGAACGTAAAGCCACGACCTTAGAGTTAGAAAAACTTAGGTTTGAGTCCCAGCACCTACACGTTGTCCCCTCGTCCGAGCTCTTGTCCTTAGGCAAGTTACTTAAACTGTCTGTAAGGAAGGTGATTGTGAGAGTTAGAGGCGTGTAAGAAGTTGTGGCCATTGTTAATTTTTTTTTAATGTATTTCTTTTTTGGCCATACCACTGGGGCATGTGGAATCTTATTTCCCTGACCGGGGATTGAACCCGTGGCCGACTGCAGTGGAAGTGCAGAGTCTCAACGGATGGACTGTCAGGGAAGTCCCCTGTTAACTACTTCTGAATGTAGGAGTGGATTCAGAAGAAACTGTGGGAGGTCAGCCTCTGCCAATATACACAACCACTCTCCCACAGCCCAGTTCCTCCGGGTTGGCTCAGGGTCCTTCTTGATCACAGTCATCTCGGCGGACCTTTAGCCCCGTCCCTGGCATGTCCGTCGACTGGCTAGAACTGTCCAGTTCCAGGGTTATTTATACGGCCAGCCTGGTGGGAGGGGAGGAGACAGGGAGAGTCAAGTCGATTATCTCCAAAGAGCGCCAGCCTTGCGGTTGGGAGGGGAGGCCGCTGGAGACGTGTCTTGGGGTCCACATGGGTATATTGTTGGCCAAGGCCTCCAAAACTGGACGGTTCCGATCTGGGGGTGTCAAACCACAAGCGAGGAATCCCAGGCCTCGGCCTGTGCCCAGTAGGTTGAGTTCAAGAGACTCACAAGGGCAAATTGCTATTCATTAATGTTTTGCAAAGTTTAAGGAGGCTAGAAGGACGTCCTGAGTCAGCCCAGAGATGGTCTCACAGAAAGCGCTTGGAAAATACGAAGCGGCACCAAGAGAGAGGCAGAGGAGGTCAAAGGCCATCCTGACCTCGGCCTTCGGGACCTCAGCCTTGGCAGCCAAGTATAAACGGCAGCGTTGAGGATGACCGCCAGCACGGAGTCTTGCCCCGAGCGTTGAACTGACAGCTCTTGTAGGCTGTTGGATAAACGCCAATAGCGTGGAGACCCTGCGTGGGGCGAGGGCGAGTCCAGGGTCACAAACCAGGATGCCCGTGGTGGGGAAGACGCCAGCCCCTGGTGGTGCCGGGGCCAGGCACGCGGTGGCCTTGCGGAGGTAAAAACTGATCACTCACCAAAGAGAAAGATTCCGAGCCCTGCTTCGTGCCAGGACTAGAGCTGCTTTAAAAAAAAAAAAAAAAAAAAAAAATACTGAAGGGATGTTCCTCAGGCCGTCAGTCCTTTAAGATATCCTGCTTGCACCTTTCTGAGTTACAGACCTAGGGAACACGATTTCATGGCCCCACCCCCAGCTTCCCACTCCGGAATGCCACGGTGACTTTTATCTCCCCTACTTTGCAATTTTCTATTAAAGTTAGCTTTATTTGTGTGCTTATTTGCAATGCAATGAAAAAATAAATCAACCAATAATCATATTCTAGATTTGTCTGAAATCTCCTTTCCTGTTGTCCATCCCTTGGATCAGCGGTTCTCTGGTCGAGAGGAAGTGAAGAGTTGATTTCAAACTCAAGCACCATCAGGCAGAGTAGACACTCTTTCCTGGGCCCTGGCACAGGCTTGTTTATGGAACCTCTACACAGGTATGCACCTTTGCAAAAACTGAAAGTGGTGTGTCAAGTTCTTTTTCTACTTTGTCAATTCCAGTTTGCCTTTTTCTTTTGTCCCCCTCTCTTTTGTTAAAATAATTATTTATTTATCTATTCAGCTTCATTGGGTCTTAGTTGCATCATGCATGATCTTCTGTTGCCACCTACGGACTCTCCAGTTAGAGCACCTGGGCTCAGTAGTTGAGGCATGTGGGCTTAGCTGCTCCCTGGCCTGTGGGATCTTATTTCTCCTACCAGGGAATGGAACCCCTGCTTTGTTGCAAGGCAGATTCCTAACCATTGGACCACTAGGGAAGTCCCTGGTTTGCCTTTTAACACCGCCCCTTTCTGACATCCAACTGGTAACACCGCTCTTGGGTCTTAATGCCAGAAAGGAAACTTTAAATGCTGAAGTTTGTTGTTCTGGGTATTTCCTTAAAATGCCAAGGAAGCAAAACTAATTGTAACTTCGGAAGGAGATTTTGGTAGGGAGGTAGAAAAAAAATTCATTAAAAGGGGTTATATTAGTAAAAGGTCAGAACTCAACAGGACTCAATTTCAAAAAGTCGAAAAGTGAAACCCAGAAATGCCAGGGTAGCAGCAGATTGTATCAGGGGAGGGCTTTTGTTAAGCACTCTTCCCCACTCCCCACAAACACACCCAAAGCTGGGTAATAATTTGTTTAAAAATACATCAAAGTTGCTATATTGAAGAAGCTTATTTATAGTCATTTATTCAAACTGGGCAGTTTTGTTACACTGGGTGATTGCTAGGTGTGTTCTTTCATATTATTAGGACAGTCTATCAGAAATTTGATTAATTTTAGAAATGCATAACAGCTTCTAAAGAGATGAAATCTGCTTTAATCAAACTGGGGTTTTTGAAAAGCTTTTGTGAAAGGTTAATTCGCACATCTACAGAAGAAATTGTCCTCTGGGGAACTCAAGGCTGGATGTGGGAGAGCAGGCCCCCAAGGATAAGGAAAGTCCTCAAGATTGTGAAAAAAATAATTTAGCAAATGAGATTCTTCAAGTGTATTTTAGCATGTCCATGTCTATAACCAGAAAGCAAATCATTGAGCAGGACAGTTGTTTTAAAATACAGTTGTCTGAAGAACATTTGGGAAAAGTTTATAGCTTAACTTTTTAACAAGGTGATGGATAGCTTTTCATATGCAAAGTAGTTTTATTTTGAAATCTCTTTTCAATCTCAAAGCCTCCCAACAATAAAGTGGGCTTTGATTTAGTCCCATTTTACAGGAAAACAATTCAAGGCAAAGAGGAACTGCCACCATCCATTCTGGTTAACAAGGAGTCCACTAGCTGTGTGGCCCTCCACAAGCTGGCACTCCCTGGCTAGCAGGCCAAAGCAGGACGCCAAACTGGCATCATTTATTTCAGCCCTGAAAATGTCTGGGACACATTGGTAGAAGTACTTACAAAGAAGAAGTTTCTTAGAGGGGAGGAAAGTTTCTCAATTTCAATGGCTAATTGAAGAAACTAGCTATAAAAGGATAGGAAAAAACAAAGAGGAGAAAAGAGGATTATTATTTACCCTTTATGGGGCAGCAATGGGGTGGGGGCGCTTAGTGGAGGCATAATTCACTGCATACTTGAAAAAGTAGATGTTTTCTCCTCTTAAGTCCCTGCCTATACAGGTTTAACTAAAAGCTCCAGAAATTAAAATAACTGTAAACTGCTAATGGGTTGGACTGAATGTTAGAGAATGTGGCCAACTTTGCACACAGGTTTTGCAGAGAAATGGGAGGCTGAAATAACAGTCAGATGAAGGAAGGCAGAGATGGGAGAAAAAAGGCCTTTCCTCTTTCTAATTTCCAATGACAACCACCTCGGCAACTGAACAAGAGGGGAGCGTGCCACTGCTCACCCGCAGACGGACTAGACTTGCCGGCCGGAAGCACTCGGCGGAGGTATAGACCAGCCCAAAGAGCACCTACACCAGTGCGCTCTCACGCTAAAATAAGGGGACACACTGGGATCCCACAAACCTTATCCTTAGGTTTTCCCTTGCCCCGTGTTGCACAGGGAATCATTAAGAAAATGCCTCCAGCAGGGCTCCAGAATTTGAATTTGGGTGAACTCCGGAACGGTGAGGGACAGGGAGGCCTGGCATGCTGCAGTCCAGGGGGGCGCCAAGAGTCACACACAACTGTGCGACTGAACAGCAGCAGCAATCCCCAGCGGTAAAGAATCCACCTTCCAATGAAAGAGATGCTGGAGGCAGGGGTTCGATCCCTGGATCAGGAAGATCCCCTGGCAAAAGGAATGGCTACCCACTCCAGTATTCTTGCCTGGAGAATCCCATGGACAGAGGAGCCTGGCGGCCTGCAGTCTATGCGCTCCCAAAGAGTTGTATACCACCGAGCCACTGAACACATACATCTGAGTTCAAATGCAGAAAGAAAATAACCTAATCCAAAAGATAAGACAGCAATTACATATATTTTGTAGCTACTGTGTTTTGCGTTTGGGTCTTACATTTATGTTGGTCAGTTGGAGCCAGGTTGACAGTGGGGTCGGTCTTCACTTATCTAGGGTAATAATAAATTGGAATTTCCTATTAATATTAAAAGGTAGTGAATTTGCTTTACGGATAAAAGGTCCACGTTAGCCAAATAAGAGGGGAACAGGTCCTTTGGAAAGTGAGGGACCCCAATTACTCTCATGTCCACTGCCTTTTGAACACAGCATATGCTCTCAATTTTTAGAACTCTTTTGCCATCAATGAGAAATCTAAATCAGCATCACTAAAGCCAATCTCTATTTCTCTCCCTTTTTTTTTTCTCCCTCTCTGCCTTTCCTTTCAACACTGTTGTGAAACTTCAGTTACTCTCCCGCGTGAGCAAAAAGCTCAGGGAATGAGCGACTGTGCCAACACCGGGAACATATCCAGGCCCATGGTGCGAAAAACGGAATATGTGCTGTCGAATTATTATTTTTGTCCTTTAGGTTTACATCGACGCCCTTGTGTTATGTAAATTTCTGAGAAGCTGTGAATCACAGGGTTAGACCGAAGAGGGTCCCCCCTCCACCCCCGCCTCCACTTGCAGCAGGAACCCGACCCCATTCAGCCTTTGAATGGTTCACAGCCTTGTTTCTTCCTCCCGCTTTTTACCCGGACCCAGCTTGCCTCCCCGCCCTCGACCTCGCGGGTCTGCAGAGAATCAGAGCCGCCCAGCCGTCCCAGGAGCCGCGGCGGGCCGCGTTCCGGACGTCAGCCGGCCGTCGAGGTCACCGCGGTTCGCGGAATGCGGTTTCTCTGCGGCCAAGGTCCGCATGGACGCGGGCGGCGTAGCTTCGCGGGGTTTCCTGCAGCCTATTCCTCTGCGAGACCGAGGGGAAACTCCGAGGGCAGCAGCCCCACTGTTCGTGCAATTCAAAGGCTCAACTGAACTTAAAGAAGAGGCGGTGGGAAGAGAAAAGGAAAAAAGGACTTCCAAATTACTTCAAACTAAGAAGGCAATGATTTAACCTAACATGGTAAAAGTTGTCAGATTCCTTAATGACGGATCAAGCCTCATCTTGGGATCTTCCTGGCGTGGGTGTTACAGCTCAACTCTTGGAAAAGGGTCAACAGCTGTGGGATCTGGTCTGAGAGAGGCCTTAGGGAGGGAGGTGGTGGGGATCGCAGAAGGGCGTCCGCCCCCACTGAGGTGAGAAAAGGGGGCCGGCCAGTGGCTGAGCGATTCCTCAGCTTCAGGACTGGGGAAGCCCCCCGCAGGTGGCGGCGGGGGCATTGGGCTCTGTGGACAGCCGTCCCATCTCCTCATTTGAAGAGGGGAGAAAAAAAGAGGGGCTTGACAGGGAGAGTTCAGGACCCGGAATAAAAGGGCAAATTGGAGGGTGGGGGCAAAAGGGTAAGGTAGAAGGAAATTATCTTAAAACAGGATAATCTAGTTGGAAAATTCCCTCGCATTCCCCAGGACCGTCAGAAGACACGAACGAATTCTAAGCTCAAGCAAAAGGGCCCGAAATGATTCTTCGTGGGGGCGGGGAGGAGGGCTACAAAAATACAGTACAGGACAATGGACTGAAATGTTTTGGAGGGAGAACTCAGAGGTATCCCCTCCCCACCGTCTCCATATAAAATTGGCTTAAGAAAGTGTTCGCCGGGCAAGTCAAAATGACGGGCAAAACTAATAAAAAGATGCTCTAGTTCCTTCTTGGGCGTGTCACCGCGTCAGGCCTGTTTTCTTTCACCTGACAACTAGATTCAATGACCCTTCAGTTACTCTCTGAGTCGTCAAAGCAAGTCTATTAGCAGATGTTCTGTTCAAAAACTTTACAAACACGATTTCTCTGCCATCTGTTAACGCGGGCTTTAAACCCGATCCAGCACCCCCTCCCTCTCCCGAAACCCTTTGGAGGTTTTGGAGACCCCCCCTTCTCGCAGCCTTCGGGGCCGGAGGGAGGGCAGCCGCTGCAGGATCCGCTGGGGTGCGCGGGGAGAGGGAGGAGCGTGATCGCGCCCGGGAGGGGCCGCGGGGCCCCCGGGGCTGGTGGTGGTCCCCAGGGCCCGAGGTTAGAGGGATCAGGTCGGCGAGCGCGCGGCACTGGCTGACCCGGCACCCCGGAGGACCAACCGGTGCCGCGGAGTCGGCTGGACCGGCATCGGCACCGCGCGGCGGGCGGGGAGGGAGGGTCGAGCGGTCGGAGCGGCGCCCCAGCTCCCGGCCCCCTCCTGGAGGCCGGAGCCACCGCCCCGAGGCCTCTCCAAGGCCACCGCGCGGAGCCCGGCCGCCCTCGGTCTCGCTAACGTCATTTGAACTGTTTGGGACTCCTGAGCAAGAGCCAATGAATGGAGACTCCGGCCGGGGAGAGTGGGTCAGCTTTTGTGTTTCACTTCGGGCTTCTATCACCTGGCTCAGCTCCGGCCTGTATATCGGGAGTGAGGCCGGCACCCGAGCTCCCACGCCCGCATCGGGAGGCAGTCCCCTTCGGAGGCCGGGGCTGGGGGCGCCAAGGCACCCCCAAGGTACCGCCGAGGCGGTGATGGAGGCCCAGGCACCCGAGCGCTGAAGGTCGGCGCCGGGCGCTCTGACGGCCGAGGTCCGGGGAGGTAACTGAATTTATAAACGACTCTCAGAAAGTTCTTTCTCGACCAAAGATTGTGATTTACCTCGATTGTTTCTCCGTTTTGCTAAGCTCGTTCATTGCTGTTATTTGAATGGTCCTGTCGACTTTTATTTCGTGAGAGATAAGGAAGAAACTTGTTAAATAAAAACCGCTCTAAACCTCGTGCGTAATATCAAGAAAAGATTCGCGTTGTGTGTTAAATACAGTTTTTATTTTGACCAAAAAAGCACCTTCAAAAAAATACCCCGACTGCGGCAAAACGTTCAGCGGCCAATTGCATAACCGTGCTATCAATGCAGGACAAGAGCCTACTTGAGGTATCCTTCTTCTCATTGTTCACTTGCCGGGTTTCAGTAACATCGTTGTAAATTACCAGAAAAACTTTGCTGGTTTTTTTGTTGCTTAACTTCTAGGCAGCTCCTCCAATACGTTGGAGAAATTGGGTTGCATGTTTATAAACTTCATTTTCCATCAAGTCCAACCCTGAATCGCAGCCTGGTTGTCTGTAGGGAAAACAGTTCACAGGCCTGTGGGAACGGGTGAGAAAAAGCCCAGCGTTAGTGGAAGGGCAGAAGCAGACCCAGGGCAGGTGTCCTGCCAGCTCATTACCAGCTCTCACCTTTGGGGCTCTTCATTTACTCTGACAAACTGACCTAATATGCAAATGCTGTTTTGAGGGGAATAATTGCATTTGGTTTAAGGGAAACCCTAATATGAAAAAAAGAGTATAACAACAAAGACCTAGGGATAAATAAGCCATATCCCCACCCCTCCTCCCTCAAAAGAAAGGAGGGGTCTTCCAGTTAACTAACCTCCTCAACTCCTAACCTGTGATACTTACTGCCTTTCAAGTGCTTTATGAAATTAGCAAGAATTCCTTATTTGTTACCAAACTACCAAAAGCAGAAGTAGAAGCCTTAAATCTGAACTCTTGGCCCGTGTATTTGTTAATGTCCTGGAAAGTTAGTTCTCACAGTATATTCCTGAACTAATCAGAGGAACACAACAGACTCTTTCCTTGAACTCTGCAGACCCTTCCTATTTGTGTCCTATTCCATCACCCGCCTCCATCACACACAAGAAATAACAAAAGACCAGTCCGAGATAAAGACTGAGCAAAACTGTAGGAGAATTTATGAATGTTTTTCCTCCTCTAGAAGGAAGTACATTACCCCTGGTACTATTTATTAAATAGGAAAAAAGTGGGGATGAATCTAAATGCCTGGGAAAGTGTAAGGGGTCATCATCATAATCTCTTCTCTCTTTTTTAGCTTTCAATAACTAATAAGAAGCAAAAAGAAAGCTGAATAGTTGCTTTTGATTAAGAGGTGGGGGTGGTAGATGTTGGAAAGCTCTGAAAACCTTAAAAACCTTAAAAATGTGACTGGGGATGAAATAGTGCACTTGGGAGGAGGATGAATACATTATAGTGTTTCCCAGTCTACTTTTTATTTTTTAAATATTCAGCAGTATTTTGTGACATCAAAGAAGAGGTTAAAGATTGTGGATTATTTGGTAACTGATGGCTCTATTATATAGTCTTCTATTGCAGATTGCACTAATCATGACCCGTAATGGCATTTCCTTGTGACAGGTACGTAAATGAAAAGCCTGTGAACATTATGCAAGTTCTTGAAAAATATCAAGAACACAGGTTAGGAAGCATTGAGATGAAAATCAGATTACCTAGAAAAAAGAACTTTAAATTACTTTTGCAAAACAGAACTTTCTTCTTTTCTCAGAAAGTCTTAAGTTAGAGTTTGTTATCTGGTTTCTTCCTACCAAAGGTTTTTCTGCTTCCCTTACCCATCTCATGCAAGATAAACCACCCATTTGAAATTCACCTTCCATGAGGATTTCAAGTAGCCTTTCTGTGGAAGGGAAGGGGAAGGATACTTAATCGTCAGTTCTAGTGAGCAAAGGGGGATTATAGGATTCTCCAAGAAAATCCAAAGAAACCAAGTTTCTATTTTGCCATTAACAAAACAAACAGGTCTCTTTTGCATTCTTTTAACAGGCAATTTTAAAGTGTTCAACTGTTACAGAAGCCTCTAAATTTGTCAAATAAGCTCTGCTTTCATCGGTGGTGTTTTTGTTATTGTTATTTTCCAAATGTGCTTGGGAAAAACCCAAAGTACTGGATAGATTTGTTAATAAAATGGAAGATTTGCTGAATGTTGTGCATTTTGTTTCAGAGTCCTAACTTAATAAAGATTTTTTAAAATTAACATAGGTTAGTTTTTTTAATGGAAAATATTCAGAGAGTGTTAGACTCACAAGACCTGGATTTATAAAGCACCTCCTCAGTCTTTAGGGTAAGGAAGATCCAGTCTAGTAAAGGACGGATATAATTGCTACTTTGCGATATTTGTGTTACTCAAATGGCACTATACTTTCACATAACACTTGTCAAAAAGGCAAATCAGCAAGAGACCAGTGAAAAGCAAACCATTGAAATATTAACCCTACCAAATACATATACTTTAGCCAATAATTTTCCTTTATAGTTCAGTGTCCGATGAAGGAGAAATTTACCGGGGTCAAATCAAGGCTCTTTGCCGTTAAGGAGGAGGGAGTGGGGGAGGGGGAGAAGAGGGAGAGACACGCGACGAACGTAAAACAAACTGGTGGCATTCAGGCAAGGAGACAGGTAACGTTCCGGCAGCGGGTGAGTTGTACATGTCAGCTAAGCGCTCCAAAGCTTTCCAGAGTCGGGCAGTTTCGTGCTTCTTTGCTTTTTCCTTTAAACCTGGCACTGCTTCGGAGGCGTGCAGCAGTTGGGGGGGTGGGGCGGATTTTTCGATGTTGAGAACCGGCAGGTAGGAAAGGAAACCTGATCCGCCCCCAAAAGGCAGCAATTAAATTCTTAACCGCGATCCATCTGTCGTGGGACCCCCACCCCCGCTTTCCCTTAGCAAAGCCGTCCGGCACTCTTTGTCTGAGCAGGGGAGAAGACACAGGTTCGGCGGCCCCAACAGCAAACGGAAAGACAGTTTCCAGCCTGGGCACACCCTGGGTGACTGGGCTTGGGCCGAGGACCGCTCCGAAGTGCCCCCGGAGGCGTGGTGCGTTTTCCGGGACCCCGGCCCGCGCTCTGCGCTCGCCCCATTCTGCACTTCTCTACCGCGGCATCTGTCCTCTCAGCCCGGCGCCACCTCGAGACCTGAAACCGGGCACTTGCAGGCCTAGTGGCTGAGGTCGGTCGCATCTGGACCTTCCCCCCACCTGGCCCTTCGGCTACCTTCAACTTCCAATAGGACTCACGCCTCCTCCCCCATCTCCTTAGCAATTGGGCTTCCCCCACCCCCTCACCCCCATCCAGCCAGCTGCTCTGCTTCGCGGTTGGGCATCTCTCCGGCTCTCCCAGCCCACATTCTCTCGGTTTCCACTCTCCTTGGCCCGCCGGGCAGAGACGGGATAGATCCCCCAAAAAGGACAGAGAGGGTGGCCCCTAGCTTCTGCGGGGCAATGGGGTAGGAGAAAGGAACTGTTTTGGAGTATTTTGAGGTCAATTTCCTCCGCTTGGGGTCCAACTTTGCATTCGGTGTGTAATTTATCAGCGGCTCAACAATTCCAGGGTTTCTAGTCTGCTCGCATCCAGCTTCCCACCGGCGACCCTTTCCATCGCTGCTGCTGGAAGAGGACGCCCACGCCCGCTTGGCCCGATGTCTGGCACCCGCCACCACCCGTTCTACACGCACCCATTCGGGGTAACTCACCAGGTAGATGGCATCCTGCGCTGCTGCGGGTGGCCACTCACAAGGGCTTGCAGGCCGCGAGACCCGGGGGCTGGCATCTCTGCGCTGTTCCTCTGCCTCCCGGCGCGAGCTCCCGCCTCCCACGTCCCTCCGGTGCAGCGGCTAGTGCTTGCCGGGCACTAGCACATCTGGCCGCGAGGCTAAGCTCTGCACGATCGCAGGCTGGCCAAGGGGAGCGACCAGGACCGTGCGCACCGCTGCGCCCGGAGCGCACCTGGCCGCGCCGGCCTGAGCGGTGAGAACCCGCGCTGCCGAAGTCGCTGGCCCGGGAGTCTTCCGGGAACACTCCTTAAGCTCTGCAACAACTCCTGGGGAGTTTTGGCCCAGGCGCCACACCCAGAGGGCGCTTGGAAGAGAGGCGTTGCAGGACAGAGTCTCCAAGCGCTCCCTCCGAGACGGAAGCGCGGATAAGGCCACTCCCGGAGCGCAGGCAGGTCGCTGTGCTCATCGCCCCCATTTGCCCCCCTGCACACTCACCCTGGCTGTCGCCCGCGCTTCTTTGGGGAGGTGTGCGGACACCAGCAGTCAGAAGATTGGAGGGGGGAATCAATAAGATTGCTTCCCTTCTCTGCCCAACAGTTATTTTAAATGCTCCGAGAGAGCTCTAGCTCAGCGCAGGTACTTAAAAGACTCGTTCCGGGAGAGCGCGCGCGTATATCTGTGGGTGAGGGGGGCGGGAGTGGGCTCGGTCCTAGTCGAGGTTTCTTTTGATGCGACTCCCGCTTATTCCCTGCCACCCCTCAACTTTGTGGATGGAGCGTGTCTTTCCCAAGCTTTTGTCATGGCATCGCACTTACAAAACCACAAACACAAAACAAGCCTCCGAAGGCCTTTAATTCTCAGGGGCATTTAGGGAGGCCAGTTACCTGCTGGCGTCTTCCAAATGGTCCAGAGTCGGTTCGGGCCGCGGAGACTTCGGGATTCCGGGAGCCTTCGGTCCCGGGCCCCAGAGGAAGAGAGAGACTGCGGAGGAGAAGGCGCGGCTCCCACCCGGGTCCAGCACCGGCCCGGAGGAACCACGCGGGGAAGGACAGGCTTTCGCTGCCGGAGGCTTCCTGGCCGTGGCTTTCTAGAGCCTGGCGTTTGATAAATATAGCCTGGCGTTTGCCCCTGAATTAGAGTCTGTTTCCTTATTTAGCCCTTGCACAATGATTTTAGATGATGTCATTTAGAGCTAAACGAGAAAATTGATCTCAGATTTGCTTGGCCTCTAAAGCCTGGTTAAGCAGATTGAGAATTAAAAAGAGAGAGGAAAAAGCAAAGTGGGGGCGGGGGGCGGGGGGCGGGTGGAGGAGCCCGAAGTGTGCGCGCAGGAGTGTGTGCGCGGAGGGGAGGGCCAGCCGCGCGGAGGAGAGCGCCCCCGCCTCTTCTGGGCGGGGGAACCTCACTCACCAATGAAAAGTAGTCACTGACTGCCGAGGGGGAAAAAAAAGTTTTCCTGTTGACTGTTGGAAGCGAACTGAGCAATTATCTAGTTTACCTTCTCCTCTTGGAAGTTAACGATTGGCGAGATCTTGGCTGCGTTATTGACACAACACTTTCTATTGATAGAAATAAGTAGTGATTGTCCCCGAGTCATTGGTGCGCCAAGAACTCTGCGATGGGCTGGCAGGAGTCCATTGGGCTGGGCAGGCAGGTTCGGCTGGTGATGCTGGGGAGGAGGAGGAAGAGGCTGCTGGTGGTGATGGTGCCCGTCCCCCTCTCCGCAGGTCTGTGACAAGCAGGGAACAAGGCAACGACGGCGCAACCCGGCCCCGGCTGACGACGGACGCCGGCGACTCCGACATGGACAGTAGCTGCCACAACGCGACTGCCAAAATGTTAGCGACTGCTCCGGCCCGGGGCAACGTGATGAACACCTCCAAACCCTTGGCTTTCTCCATCGAAAGAATCATGGCACGCACCCCCGAGCCCAAAGCCCTGCCCGTCCCCCACTTCCTGCAGGGAGCCATGCCCAAAGGGGACCCCAAGCACTCGCTGCATCTTAACTCGTCGATCCCCTGCATGATTCCCTTCGTGCCTGTGGCGTACGACACGAACCCCAAGGCGGGGATGACGGGCTCGGAGCCCCGGAAGGCGAGTCTGGAGACTCCGGGGGCCCCGGCCGCAACACCCGCGGCGCCCGCGTTCAGCTGTAGCGACCTGCTCAACTGCGCGCTGAGCCTCAAGAGTGACCTGGCCCGCGACGCGCTGCCGCTGCAGCAGTACAAGCTGGTAAGGCCGCGGGTGGTCAACCATTCCTCTTTCCACGCCATGGGCGCCCTGTGCTACCTGAACCGAGGTGACGGCCCGTGCCACCCGGCGGCCGGCGTCAACATCCACCCGGTGGCCTCCTACTTTCTCAGTTCCCCTTTGCACCCGCAGCCAAAAACGTATTTAGCCGAAAGGAATAAACTGGTGGTCCCGTCGGTGGAGAAGTACCCCTCGGGAGTAGCTTTCAAAGACTTGTCTCAGGCTCAGCTGCAGCACTATATGAAAGAAAGCGCCCAGCTTCTGTCGGAAAAAATAGCATTCAAAACCTCTGACTTCAGCCGAGGCTCTCCAAACACCAAACCCAAAGTTTTCACTTGCGAAGTGTGTGGAAAGGCAAGTCCTGGGGGGGCGGGGGGGGGGGCGGGGGGCAGGGGGCGGTAAGTCTTCCTTCCTTCTAAATTTATTTTGTAATTATTTGTATACACTTGTTAGACTGTTATCACCTCCTTCCCTTTCCTCTACCCGGGGGTGTTCTCCAAGGGCTGTTTGGGCTAACCTGTTGTACTTGTGTTTAATTTTAAGGTCTTTAACGCGCACTATAACTTAACCCGTCACATGCCGGTGCACACAGGAGCCAGACCCTTCGTTTGCAAAGTGTGTGGAAAGGGCTTCAGGCAAGCCAGCACCCTGTGCAGACACAAGATCATCCACACCCAGGTGTGTTCGACTGTGTCAATTTCACCTGGTTTGTTTCCGAACTGTTTTGTTTTTGTTTTAATGGCCGATAGACTCTTGCTCCTTACAGTTAAGGTTTGTTTGAAATGTGCCGGCTGGACGAGGGGGAAATGCCGGCACTGTTTGCCTTTGTTCTGCTTAAAAGCATGAGGGAGAGCATGACAGTGTTTTGAGTTTTTCAGACTCCACTCACTAACAAAGTACCTTCACTTCCCTGCTTGTTTCTTCTTTCCGCTTAGGAAAAACCCCATAAATGTAACCAGTGTGGCAAAGCGTTTAATAGAAGTTCTACTTTAAACACGCATACCCGAATACACGCAGGCTACAAACCGTTTGTGTGTGAATTCTGTGGCAAAGGATTTCATCAAAAAGGTATGGAACCCAGGAGGCGGTGTCTTTCGCGGGAGTCTTACCGAAAGCCCTCAGTTCTGGGGGCTGTTTTGGAAGATGTGTTTTAAGTGCATCTAGTTACCGGCGCGTGCGTTGCCTTTCCAACCTCCAACCCGTAAGTGGGATTAGACAAAGGCACGGCTCGTACACAGAGGGGGTATTTCTTTTTAACTTCTTGTTCTTGTTTTATAGAATTGGATTAATAACTACTGTATTGAAATGTGGCGGGAACGACTTCATGGTCGATATTTTAAAATAACTTCGGGGAGCCGAGTGCAGGTGGGCAGCTAAGTCCTGCCCGGGGCTGTCGGATCATTGGCCCCTCTTCTCCCGCCTCCTGGTCCCTCCATCGTCTGCTCCTCCCTTTTCAAGCTCTTTTCAGGTCCACGTCCCTGTCGTTTGTCTGTTGCAGGGAATTACAAAAACCACAAGCTGACCCACAGCGGGGAGAAGCAGTTCAAGTGCAATATTTGCAACAAGGCTTTCCACCAGGTTTACAACCTCACGTTCCACATGCACACGCACAACGACAAGAAGCCCTTCACCTGCCCCACGTGCGGCAAGGGCTTCTGCCGGAACTTTGACCTCAAGAAGCACGTCCGGAAGCTACACGACAGCGGCCTGGGGCTGCCGCGCGCGTCGGCTGGGGAGCCAGGTGCCGACCCGTCGCCCCCTCTCCAGCCGCCGCCGCCGCCGGCGACGCTGCAGCCTCTGGCGGCTCTGCCGCCGCCGCTGCCGCCCCCGGGGCCCCTGCAGCCTGGGCTCCATCCGGGCCACCAGTGATCAAGGCCAAAGTCTCTTCCCCACCCCAGCCGGGGTCCCCACTCCCGAGACAGCTGGCGGAATAGAGCTGGACCTCTCTACCCAAACTCGTCTGTAGAACCCAGGGCATGTTGGGCCCCACGCGTTAGCGCCAACCAGAAGCCTCTGAATCCCCCGGTCTTTTCGCCTCTTGCATGCACCTGCTACATGGTTTCCTGTATTATATGCTATATAGGCACTAACAATTATGAGAAAACTTGGGGGTTTGTTTGTGTTCTGATTTTTTTTTTTTAATTTGGAAAGACTTTCATCTCGGGTGGAGAGATTGTGTTTCTTTTGTTTTTTAAAACAAATTTTCTGCTGTATTTATTGAGATCTGTATTATCCTACGCGGTGATGCTGCAACCGTTTTTATTTTATTATTGTATATATTCCCATTGTGTTGATTCTGCAATCTCAAAATGCCTGCCGATTGTTTATTACCATTTCCTCTTTCCCTGAGGTCAAAAAAACTCTGTGTGTATGTTATATATACACGCATAGATGTGTCTGTTAAGACACATGCCACATTCATGAGCGCACATGCACATATGCACACATACACGTTAGATAAGGGTGGTTCATTATGGATGAATTTGAAGTTGAAATTTTGGTTTTGATTCTTGCACGTGAAAACTGATTCATTGACTGTTGGAAATAAATCCTTGGAACATGCTTATTTAATCAACAACCTTCAGGGCTCTGTTCCTGTTTTTCAGCTAGAGATCACTGATTCTGACCCCCTCAGCCTTCTTTTTTAAAATAGTCAACCATGGATTAGTACCGCCCAATGTTCTGAAAAATTCACCAAGAGCAAATAATAGTCTCTCCAAATAAGAGCAAATTGTTACAACTCTGGTAAACTAAGGAAATTTGATTCAGCTCAAAGATAGAAGATGTGGAGCTTTCTAACAGGAGCACATCTTTGTCCTGGACCATCGGATGTATTTGTGGTGCAAAGTTAAGTGAGAACAACATATCTGGAAGGTGCATGTAATATGCATCTTCACACAGGATTACAAGGATGCCTTGTAGATGGGGGATCTATTGTTCATATCCTGAAGGCACATACTGACTTGTACACAGCTGGCAAAGGGAGCCTGCATGTTTTTATGTGTCTATGTATGTTTGTAGACGAATATACCTCCATTCAAGGAGGAAACATGGATGAAAACCAAACTGTGGCGGGTGCCAGGTCCTTGAAATGCTTCAAGTGTTAATCAGCAGCTCCGCTGTGAGCTTGGGCTCTGGTGTTTTCTAACTGCAAGTCTCTCCTGTTTTCTTGCCAAAACAGTGAAACAACTGCTAAAGACTTTAATTAAGAGGGGTAATTAGTTCAGATTTATCAAAGCCGGGTTGTTATACTATTAGCTGCTCAGTAGAAGCTGCCAGACAAGCTCCCAGCCCAGCCCAGTCATCCCGCTGCAGCGGGGCCACATCCAGGGAGAGAGGCTGGGGGTGGGGGTGGGCAGTGGGCAGCAAGGGTCCTCGTAGGCCCGGGAGCCTCGGGGTGCCTCTCGGCCCCTCCCTCGGCCTGGCGCTCCTGGCAGGCCAGGCTACGATGCAGAATCCACCGCGGATCCTCACCAAGAGCTTAGGATCCCCTCCCGCACCGGGGCAGGGCGGTCTTCCCGGCCCTCCTAGTACCTCGACGGCCCCAAGAGGGGTGCGGGAAAGGAGTTTAAATTTTTGATCTGGCCTCTCTTTTGTAAGCCTTGGGGTGCGCTGAAGGAAATGCGGCGAGAGACGACTGGCGGAAGGAAGGGAAGATCGGCAGGGGGCATCTCCCTGCAAGGCAGCAAGTTCCTTGACAACCAGAGCCCCGCATTTTCAGGTAGTGGAAGGACTGACGGCTTCCAGGATCCCTTGGAGGTCCAAGAGTCAGAGAGGTGGTAGACACCTCGACCACCGACGAGTAGGTGAACAGGTCTCACAGGACACCCTAGACAAGTTCTACTGGACCCCTCTCCGGTTGGGGAGCCCAAGACCCCGGGCTCGGAGTGGACAGCAGAGCTTCAGAGAGTCAGGAATTCCTGGTTGTGCGTGCAGAGGTCGGTCGAGACTTCTCAGCCCTTGATCTGGGACGCACGCCCTTCCTCACCCCATTGGCCCCCAGGGCACTGGGACTCTGAAGTCCCAATCTGGCAATCTGGAAACCGAACCCCAAACTTTCTCCTTTCTTGACCTTCCCACACCTCACCTTATCCTTTGCTGAGACTAGATCCCTGTTAGATTTAACTTCAGAAAGAGATGGAGAGTTTTGAAATTCCATAGGTGGGTCAATTCTGAATCTGCGAGGCTGGCAGAACGGCCATTCCCGTTGAACATCGCAGCCAAGTGGAAAATCTTGTCCGAGCTGCTGGCCACATTCCCTCAGAGCTGCCTGAACCCCAGGGAGCTTGGGGGAAATGTCTCCTAGCTTATGGGCATCCACTGTTTCCGAGGTGGCTTAGTCGAATCTTGAAAGCGTTTGTTCTCTTCAGGTACACAGAATGAAGTCAGAGGTCATTATAAAGGGCAGAAAATGGCCTTTGCCTCTTGAATTTATTCTCAATAAGTATTTGAACTTATTCTCAAAACCAAGATGTAATTCTCCCAGACTTTCAAGGTTACACAATTTTACTGATGGAAAAGAAAATGAGCATATTTGAGGAAAATTGCTAAGCCATAAAACACTTATAGTTAGGAAGTACTTATAAGTGGTCCTCCCATCTTTTAGCCCCTGGCCAGTGTACCTTGACTTGTGTTGAAAAATAAGTTAATCTAGGGAAGGATAGAACTGGTCTGCTGAGGGGGGCCGAGGTATAGAGAATCTGTTATTGTAATCTGGAATGACCTTTTGCAGGTCTGATTTGGGATGGGGCAGCCATTCCAGAGAAGACAGGCAATGGAACTGTTGTCTGTCTGGTCACAGGTTTCAGTAGCCTGAAGTAGTGATGATTAAGTAGGAGAAGCCAGAAGGAAATTCTCAAAACTAAGCACTCAGGAGAACTACTTGTCAGGAGGTGAATTATCGACGAACTTTGATTTATGACAAAGCTGTTAGAACTCACTGAACATCAAGGAGAATCTCTTTAAAGACAGGATGAGCTTAGAGATTAGTTGGAGTGGTGGCGACTGGAGGAGGGGGTGTTGAAAATTGATGAAAAGGGCTACTTAGCTAATAGTCAATAGAAGACCTTACAGTTCTCCCACTTCCAACAGATATTAAAAGGTGCCCCTTCACTATCTAACCTGAATGTTTGTGTTTGTGTGTGCTTATATAAATGTCTGTTTTCATTCATGAGATAGGCACCCCAATGGTATGCATCGCAAATTGACTCATATCCCGATCTGCTTTCTTTAGCCAGCAAATTCTCTTCTTTATGAAGGAAGAATGGCCAGTGTTCAGATTATCTGCAGAGGAAAACGGTTTATCTTCAACTCTCAGCTGGAGTTATTAATAACTTTGGGTACGGGGGAAGGTGGCCCATCAGACTACAGGAACCAGTTTTAGAAAGTTACTGATCTGGGGCCTTATGTTTTGTTCAGTTTGGGAAAACAGAATGTCGAATGGAATTAATAACATAAGTAGTTGATGCCTATCAATTTTATTTTAACCCAGATCCCAAATTCTGATTTCTGATAATCTCTTCTCAAAGGATATAAAATGTTCCAACTTTAAAAAATTTAGTTTGAGAACAAGTTGTTATTGTGCAAGATTAGGACTGAAGTGTCAATTTTTCAATAGTAAATGAAAGCATTTTTAGGGGCTCATCAGAGCAGTTATTTGTTCATGAAGTTTGCAGCTTAGTGAGTTTCTTGTAGAACTTTGCTCCTGTCTAAATGTGAAAGGAATGAATCCACAAGGTGCAATGGAATCTAATTTCCAGAAATGTGAACACTATTTAATAATTGCCCCTTAGCGGTAGATAAGTTAGAAATCATAATTTTGTTAGATATGGTGACAAAGCATTGACTAAATTATAACTGTAATGGAACATTTTGTCTCTGCAAAATATTTATCCCCAAATATATAGTATAAAATACAAATGATCTCAAATTCAAAATTAGGGTTTTTTTCTTATAGAAACATTTTTTGTCACTTTATAAACCATTTTAATAGGTAAAACCTTTATGACACATAAAGTTTTTGATTTTAAGGGATCATGACTTGCTCTGTTACAAACAGCATGAAAATTAAACACAAACCTAAGTCTCAGTGGGTAAGAGTATGCAGTTGTTGTCTGGTCCCAGAAAACTTTGCCTTTTTCTATATTTTTTCCAAAAACACATGTTACTTTCACACAAGAAATTGTTTCCATTAAATTAATTAAAGACCAAAAAAATCATATTTGCAATTATAAGATACCTTATTATAGATTTCATTGTTTCTAGAAGTCTATTCATATGTCCATTCCAGCTCTAGGCAGACTAAAAACAAAGATACATTCATCAACACACTGGTTATTTATATTCTCTTGGTGTTGAAGCAATTGCCAGTTCAAGCCAGGATAGGTTACTTACTCCAGGCAATAAAGAAGAGAAAGCTTGGTTTTTAAATGACCTCAATAGGAAAATCTACCTCTGCTATTATATTTTTTCTGCTTGTATTGTGACATGTTGCCCATAATGAACTTTGAAGAAAAGTAAAAATCCATCATGCATTTGACCATTCAAATATCACAAATAACCATACACATTTTCTGTTCAAGTTCAAGGTGATTTTGGTGTCAAATGAACTCATATTGCTATTGGTCTTATGAAGATCAAGTTACTAAATAAAAATGAAATAAAATTCTGTCAATAGAAGTCTCCAGGGCTAATATTTTGCTGTCAAACAAACAAATGTTGCTCATGGGTACAAAGCTATGGGAGTAGGGAGAGACAGCATCATGTACCAGTTCCTCACTCAAGCTACAAATCTATTCCCCAGTGAAGAACAGATTTCCAGTCTGATTGAATGCTCTTCTTCTTGATAGCAATAATATACACTTTTTTGTGTGAGAAATATAAAAGTTCAGAGCAATGCGGAACCCTTGAAGCGTAGTAGCAAATATTGAGATGTCTCTTGATAGCCCACATAGAAATGTAACTGGAGGAGAAATTGGCAAACCGCTCCAGCATTCCTGCCTGGGAAATCCCAGGGACAGAGGAGCCTGGTGGGCTACAG
Organism: Dama dama; assembly: GCF_033118175.1. Lineage (NCBI taxonomy): Eukaryota > Metazoa > Chordata > Mammalia > Artiodactyla > Cervidae > Dama > Dama dama. The sequence goes on along the minus strand of NC_083698.1, from coordinate 82,626,086 downwards.
TCCATGGGGTTGCAAAGACTTGGACGTGACTGAGCACACACGCATGCATAGAAATGTAATTTGTCAGTTAAATGTGAACAAAACCTGGAATTGGTGAAACATTCCACACATGTAAATTTTTTACACAAATTTCTGAATAAGATTTGCATTTTTAAAAATTTCGGCTAGAACTAAAGTTTGGAAGAAACCCCTATAGAACAAGCAGTTTAGTTTCTTCAACAAACAGTAGTAAGAGAGAGTGGGGAAGGAGAGCTGGAAAAAGAGAAGCAAGTGGTACAGGGAGATATAGAAAGGCTGAGGGCAAGGAGGAAAAGGATGAGGACAAGGAGGAAAAAACCTATCACTTACAAGAGAGTTTTAAAAATTTTATTTTTAATGTGGGCCATTTTTTTAAAGTCTTTATCAAATTTGTTACAATATTACTTCTGTTTTATGTTTTAGGCTTTTGGCCCAAAGGCGTGAAGATTCTTAGCTCCCCCACCAGGGATTGAACCTGTAGGTTGCCAGGGGAAGTCTTAACCACTGGACCACCAGGTAAATCCCAAAAGTGATTTTAAAGATGGTTGCTATATTTTTAACATAGCTACTTAACAGTTGTTAAAATAGTTGCTATTAATAATCAATTGCTACATGTAAATCTTATTTCAACCCCAAATTAATAAAATAAACTGTAAAAATGAAAATCATTTGTAATATCTGAGACAACTGCAAATTTGAACACTGTTTAACAAAATTAACAAATCATGTTTACTTTTTGAGATATGAAAAAAGAATAGTGGTTTTATTTTTTTAAAAAAACGGTTCTATAAGAACTGTATTCAATGATTTAAGGGTGAAGTGATATCTGGAATTTGCTTCAAAATGATGCAGGAGAAGGGAAGGGGTATAAGTACAGATGAATAACATTGGCCATGAATTTTTTTTGAAGCTGGGTAATGGTAAACAATACTATATTATACAACCTGAATACTTTGATTAAATCTAAATTTTCACTTAAAAATATTTTACAGTAAGTTGTATCATAAAACATTCTCTCCCTAAACACTCCTATTCCTATCACCTGAAAACATTAATTGTGTATACTGAATAATGCATTAATTGTTTATGCTGTTCTTTTTAGTCTGATTCTAGAATTAATACCATTACAATATAAAACCTTAAACATTTTATAGAATTAAATAATTCTACAATAAATCAATTAAATAACTGTCAGTTTATGGAAGAGAATGTAAAAGAAGAGAACCACTGAATCTCCTACTCTCTTGAGAAGTAAAATGTGAGAGTAAATGACAATTGAAAGATTATATTGGTTAAGATATTTGAGATAGAAGAAATATATAAAAGCAAAGGTTAAATGAAAAGCAGTACAGAAAAGGGAAACCTTAGCATTGTGTAGACACTCAGTTCCAAGAAAACCAAAACTAAAACTCGGTGTTCATTCATTATTTCATTGATTCATTCAAAATGCTCATTTACTTCTGTATCGCATGAAATTTTCAGGCTAAGAAATTTTACAGCAAGAAAATGGGGCTAGTAAGTACCCAGTGAGTACAAAGAAATTTGCAATGACTAAAATGCCTAAGAAACCCAATGCATAAAATTGGTGTTATCCATCATATATATCTTACAAATATCTGAGAAAAGAAGAGATGCTAAAGGGAAAGGAGAAAAGGAAAGATATACCCATTTGAATGCAGAGTTCCAAAGAATAGCAAGAAGAGATAAGAAAGCCTTCTTCAGCGATCTATGCAAAGAAATAGAGGAAAATAATAGAATGGGAAAGACTAGAGATCTCTTCAAGAAGATAAGAGATACCAAGGGAACATTTCACGCAAAGATGGGCACAATAAAGGACAGAAATGGTATGGACCTAACAGAAGTCGAAGATATTAAGAAGAGGTGGCAACAATACAGTGAAAAACTATACAAAAAAGATCTTCATGACCCAGACAACCACAATGGTATGATCACACCTAGAGCCAGACATCCTGGAATGCGAAGTCAAGTGGGCCTTAGGGCGCATCACTACAAACAAAGCTAATGGAGGTGATGGAATTCCAGTGGAGCTATTCCAAATCCTAAAAGATGATGCTGTGAAAGTGCTGCAATCAATATGTCAGCATATTTGAAAAACTCACCAGTGGCCACAGGACTGGAAAAAGTCAGTTTTCATTTCAGTCCCCAAGAAAGACAATGCCAAAGAATGCTCAAACTACCACACAGTTGCACTCATCTCACACACTAGTCAAGCAATGCTCAAAATTCTCCAAGCCAGGCTTCAACGGTATGTGAACTGTGAACTTCCAGATGTTCAAGCTGGATTTAGAAAGGCAGAGGAACCAGAGATCAAATTGCCAAGATCTGCTGGATCATTGAAAAAGCAACAGAATACCAGAAAAACACCTACTTCTGCTTTATTAATTATGTCAAATCCTTTGTGTAGATCACAGCAAACTGGAATATTCTTGCTGCTGCTGCTGCTGCTGCTGCTGCTGCTAAGTCACTTCTGTCATGTCTGACTCTGTGCTACGCCATAGACGGCAGCCCAACAATGGGATTGTCCAGGCAAGAATACTGGAGTGGGTTGCCATTTCCTTGTGCAAGGCGTACATGCATGCTAAGTCACTTCAATCGTCTCCAACTCTGTGCGACGCCATGGACAGCAGCCCACCAGGCTCCTCTGTCCACGGGATTCTCTAGGCAAGAATACTGCAGTGGATTGCCATTTCCTTCTCCAGGGAATATTCTTAAAGAGATGAAAATACCAGATCACCTGACTCACCTCCTGAGAAATCTATATTCAGGTCAAGAAGCAACAGTTAGAACTGGACATGGAACAACAGACTGGTTCCAAATCAGGACAGGAGTACATCAAGGCTATATATTGTCACTCTGCTTATTTAACTTATATGCAGAGTACATCATGTGTAATGATGGGTTAGATGAAGCACAAGCTGGAATCAAGATTGCTGGGAGAAATATCCATAACCTCAGATAGGCAGATGACACCACCCTTATGGCAGAAAGTGAAGAAGAACTAAAGAGACTCTTGATGAAAGTTAAAGAGGAGAGTAAACAGTTGGCTTAAAGCTCAACATTCAAAAAACTAAGATAATGGCATCTGGTTCCATCACTTCATGGCAAATAGATGGGGAAACAGTGGAAACAGTGACAGACTTTATTTTGGGGGGGGCTCCAAAATCACTGCAGATGGTGACTGCAGCCATGAAATTAAAAAACACTTGCTCCTTGGAAGAAAAGCTATGACCAACCTAGACAGCATATTAAAAATCAGAGACATTACTTTGTCCGTCTAGTCAAAGCTATGGTTTTTTCCAGTAGTCACGTGTGAATGTGAGAGTTGGACTATAAAGAAAGCTGAGCACTGAAGAATTGATGCTTTTGAACTGTCGTGTTGGAGAAGACTCTTCAGAGTCCCTTGGACTGCAAGGAGATCCAACCAGTCCATCCTAAAGGAGATCAGTCCTAAATATTCCTTGGAGGGATTGATGCTGTAGCTGAAACTGCAGTCCTTTGGCCACCTGATGTGAAGAACTGACTCATTTGAAAAGACCCTGATGCTGGGAAAGATTGAAGGCAGGAGGAGAAGGGGACAACAGAGGATGAAATGGCTAGATGGCATCACCAACTCAATGGATATGAGTTTGAGTAAATTCTGGGAGTTGGTGATGGACAGCGAGGCCTGGTGTGCTGCAGTCCATGGGGTCGCAAAGTCAGACATGACCAAGTGACTGAACTGAACTGAAGGATTTTCCACAGTTTTTTTTGTGATTTACACAGGCAGCTGAGTAGTCATGGAAAAAAATACATATGGCTCATACCTCTTACCTTAACCAAGGGAAATTGCAAAAGGACAAATATTTAGATGAAAAATATGTAACCATAAAAGAGAAGAAATTATGGAATATTTTTTAAAACTCACATAGTGAGGGTAACTTTCTAAGTGTGGGAACAAATTCAGAATACATTAAAGAGATGTTGATAAACTAACCTCATAAATATGAAAAAAAAATGCACATCTAAAAAAAATTAAGCAAAGTCAAAAGAAAATCACAAACCGGGAGAATGTTTGCAACTTAAAAACCAAACATAGAGCAAATATCCTTGCTGTATGAAGGAGAGTTCCTGACACATTTGTTATGAAAAGGATGTACCTAACAAGTGTTTATAGAAAGAGTTCTTTAAAAAGAACATACAAATGTTTGGTAAACATCAGAAGGTGTTCAACCTCACTGTATTAAGATAATTGTAGATGAAAACTTCAATGAAGCAATTTTCACCTATCTCATTAGCAAAGATTTAGCTCACTTTGTTGGTGAGGTTTGTGGAAACAGGTGCTCAGGCATTACTGGTGGTAGTTTAAACGGATACAATATGGGCGGAGGGCAATTTGACAATATCATTCCAATTATGGGTTGCACATCCCCTTTGACACCACAATTCTACTTCTATGACTTTATCTCATATTTGGAAAATTCTTATTATATATTTCATCTCAGCATAATTTATCAGAGGAAAGACTGAAAACAACTTGTATATCTATGCCTAGAACTAGGTTAAATTCACTGTACTTTATTCATATAATAAAAACCATGAAACCATCCAAAAATGAGAAAGGACTTCAGAATGTGGTTGGAATTTTACAAAGTTAAGTTTAAAAAAACGTGGTTTTACAAATATCATATATTGATGCATATATATGGAATCTAGAAAAACAGCACTGATGAACCTGTTTGCAGGGATGGAGTGGAGATGACGCAGACGTAGAGAACAGACTTGTGGAGACAGTGGGGGAAGAAGAGGGTAGCACAAATTGAGACAGTAGCACTGACATATATACACTATCATGTGAAAAATGGCTAGCTAGTGGGAAACCGCTATATAACACAGGGAGTCCAACCTGGTTATCTGTTATGACCTTGAGGGGTGGGATAGGAGGTGGGAGGAAGGCTCATGAGGGAGAGGTATATGTATACCTATATATCAACTCAGTTCAGTTACTCAATCATGTCCAACTCTTTGTGACCCCATGGAATGCAGCACACCAGGTCTTCCTGTCCATCACCAACTCCCAGAGTTTACTCAAACTCATATCCATTGAGTCGGTGATGCCATCCAACCATCTCATCTTCTGTTGTCCCCTTCTCCTCCTGCCTTCAGTCTTTCCCGGCATCAGGGTCTTTTCTAATGAGCCAGTTCTTCACATCAGGTGGCCAAAGGATTGGAGTTTCAGCTTCAACATCAGTCCTTCCAATGAACATTCAGGACTGATTTCCTTTAGGATGGACTGGTTGGATCTCTTTGCATTCCAAGGGACTCTGAAGAGTCTTCTCCAACACCACAGTTCAAATGCATCAATTCTTCGATGCTCAGCTTTCTTTATAGTCCAACTCTCACATCCATACATGACCACTGGAAAAGCTATAACCTTGACTAGACGGACCTTTGTTGGCAAAGTAATATCTCTGCTTTTTAACATGCCGTCTAGATTGGTCATAACTTTCCTTCCAAGGAGTAAACGTCTTTTAATTTCATGGCTCCAGTCACCATCTGCAGTGATTTTGGAACTCAAAAAAATAAAGTCAGCCACTGTTTCCCCAACTATTTGCCATGAAGTGATGGGACTGGATGCCATGGTCTTAGTTTTCTGAATGTTAAGTTTTGAGTCAACTTTTTCACTCTCCTCTTTCACTTTCATCAAGAAGCTCTTTAGTTCTTCACTTTCTGCCATAAGGGTGGTGTCATCTGCATATCTGAGGTTATTGATATTTCTCCCAGCAATTTTGATTCCAGCTTGTGCTTAATCCAGCCCAGCGTTTCTCATGATGTACTCTGCATATAAGTTAAAAAAGCAGGGTGACAATATACAGCCTTGACGTACTCCTTTTCCTATTTTTAACTTCCATGTCCCATTCTAACTGTTGCTTCCTGACCTGCATTCGGATTTCTCAGGATGCAGATCAGGAGGTCTGGTATTCCCATCTCTTGAAGAATTTTCCACTCACTAGTATTCCCATCTCTTGAAGAATTTCACTCTCCAGAGGAGAGTGAAAAAATTGGCTTAAAGCTCAACATTGGGAAAACTAAGATAATGGCATCTGGTTCCGTCACTTCATGGCAAATAGATGGGGAAAAGGTGGAAACAGTGACAGACTTTATTTTTTGGGGGGCTCCAAAATGTTTCTGCTTTTTAATATGCTGTCTAGGTTGGTCATAACTTTTCTTCCAAGGAGCAAACGTTTTTTAATTTCATGGCTGCAGTCACCATCTGCAGTGATTTTGGAGCCCCCCAAAATGAAGTCTCTCACTGCTTCCATTGTTTCCCCATCTATTTGCCATGAAGTGACAGGACCGGATGCCATAATCTTAGTTTCTGAATGTTGAGCTTTAAGCCAACTTTTTCACTCTCTTCTTTCACTTTCTTCAAGAGGCTCTTTAATTCTTCTTCACTTTCTGCCATAAGGGTAATGTCTTCTGCATATCTGAGGTTATAGATATTTTTCCCAGAAATCTTGATTCCAGCTTGTGCTTCATCCAGCCCAGAATTTCTCGTGATATACTCTGCATATAAGTTAAATAAGCAGGGTAACAATATACAGCCTTGATGTACTCCTGTCCTGATTTGCAACCAGTCTGCTGTTCCATGCCCAGTTCTAACTGTAGCTTCCTGACCTGCATACAGGTTTCTCAAGAGGCAGGTCAGGTGGTCTGGTATTCCCATCTCTTTCAGAATTTTCCAGTTTGTGGTGATCCACACAGTCAAAGTCTTTGACATAGTCAATATAGCAGAAGTAGATGTTTTTCTGGAACTCTCTTGCTTTTTCAGTGATCCAACTGATGTAAGTCAAGTATGCCAATAAGAATTGATAAAGAAAAGAGAGAAAATGAGAGTGGCCCTGTGTACTAATCAAGATTTCTGAGAAGAACCCACAAACCTGTATCTGTAGATCTGAAAAGAAAAGGAATGTATTGAGTAGTAATCATTTGGCTTGAAGAAACGCATGTATGGATTTGGCTTCTGAGACAAGACTAATGTGCAGATATGAGTAGAAGTTTTATAACAGATTTCTGTTAGGTTATGCCTCATAGAGGAAAAACTTAATTCACAGTAGTGGGGTTTTCTGTGCCAACAGTGAGGGGTTGCTGTCTGCCTGTTGAAAGAAGTCGGTCTGCTGTGACATTTCGAAGGTGGAAACATTTCTGGCTAGTGCTGGGAGACTTACTTGTCTGTCATATGAAAATCTGGTGATTGGGAAAATCTCCATTTTATGGATGTGGGAAGAAAGTTCAAGATGAATTATATTTTTACATTGGTTTGTAAATAGATTCTGAACCAGCATCAAGTCTAGATAATGCATCCATAAGAGTCAAGGCATTTCTGACCATGACACTGCTGTAGAATCATAACCTGTTAACCAGTGTATTACTTTCTACCTATGAAACTATTTTGAAAGGAAAATTCTTTTCTAGTTATCCAGCCTTGTAATTAAATAATTTTGAATTGCCAAAAAAAAAAAAAAAAAAAGGGAATCATTTGGCTTACAGATCCTATTGCTCACAGTTTGGGTTGCAGAGTTTTGAACTAAACTCAGGCAGAAACACAGGGAGGCAAGGCATAGCCAGGGTTCTGCCTAGGATGCTGTCAGAGGCACAATTGTGCTAGGCACTTGACTCCATCACAGCCATGGGTCCTTGTGCTAATATCTCAGAACAATGAATCCCAGCCAGAAATACCATGTTGGCCTCTCAGAGAATGGTGTTTGGGTGTTTACTCCACTCATCTGCCTAAGCTTCCCCAGATTAGAGATTCAAGGCTTATCAGAAAGCCTTCAAAAATGAGTTACAAAAGATCTTTCTTTCTTTCCCCACAGCAACAGTCTATGCAGACTGGTAGAGTAGGTTGAAGAGTAGCATTTGAAGGAGAACCCTGGTGATGAAACACATTTTTCTCCTATTTGGCCACCTGAGTTACCCTCATCATTTTCATTTGATTTAGCCAGAAACACATTCCAAGAAAGGTTTCCTTAGGGGTACTGGGAACTAATTTTTTGTTTTGTTTTGTTCCAGGAGCAATTAAAAATAGGTTATTAAAATACACACATATGATAAGAAAATAAAGTTAAAAGCAAACAGATGAGAAAATGAAGGCAGGGAACATAAAATCAAGCCTGGATCAGGTTTAGTACCTGGAACTTACAGCCAGATCTTCTTGGTTTCCTGGCACAGAGACACTCATTTTGTTTTATGCATTCAAAAAGCAAACATGAAAAGAGAGAACTTATCAGAGTCGTGATCGACTGTATCTATAGGAAGATATGTCGGGAAGAAATATACTACGCTGGTAGTGAGACACGGTAGGATTTGCCCCAGGTAGGCCTTCCTAAAGAGAAGACACTGAAAGGATGCAGTGAATTTCATCCTCAAAAGTGTCTGAGTAGGCACTCAACTCTCAAAAATGGTTTTGCGTAGTTTTTCTCAGCCTGGGCCATTGGCAAAATGTCACAGTACAGCTGAGGGGCCTAGCAGTTTGACTTCTTAAACAGCTGTATTGAAGTATAATTTATATATTATATAAAATACTCATCTAAAGCATACACTCTAATTTTTAAAAGTGAATCCATAGGGTTATGTAATTGTTACTAAAACTGCTGAGAACAATTTTGTCCCCACAAAACTAAACCCCACCCCTACAGGTGGTGACTCGCTTTTTCCCTCACCTCCCAATCCTTGGCATTCTCTGCCCTGCTGCACCTGGAGAAGCTCTTCTACCCTACGGATGGGGGCTGCGTGGGGGAAGGTGCATACTCTGGGGCCTGGAATCTCTAGTTTCTGCAGCCTGGGCCTGGGAGAAGGGGATGAGAAGCACAGGCAACTTGCACCTTCCAGGGGGAAGCCAGTACTTTAGACTGGGAGCTGGGGTTGGGGGTGGAAGAGCGGGTAACACCTACCGTCTTCACTGTATCTGCCTGCAATAGAGCACCCAGGGACCCAGGACTGAGCTTCTGCATCGTGGAGCTAACGGTGGGGTGATAAGGAACTGGGCCATGGTTCAACAGCCCCTGACTCTCACTGTTATTACAGGATTTGGTTCATTTTCTTAAATGAGTGTTTCTGCGCTTGTCATGTACCCTGAAGAATAATTTCCAGAGATTTTGAGTGATTATTTTGTATCTACCTCTATATATGTGTATGTAATACATATATAATTTAATGTGTTTGTTGTTGCTTAGTCATGTCATACCCATTGTAACCCTATGGGCTGTGGCCCATAAGGCTCCTTCTGTCCATAGAATTCTCCAGACAAAAATACTGAAGTGGGTTGCCATTTCCTTCTCCAGGGGGTCTTCCCAACTCAGAGACTGAACCCTCATCTCCTGCATTGGCAGGCGGATTCTTTACCGAGTCATATGGGAAGCCCAATTTGGTATATACAACATAATAATTTAATAATATGTTACATAAGCATATATAAAATACATAGTTTTTACCAGTTAGATTGTTGTTTTGCTGGAGAACAGGACTTCTGAACTCTTTATTCCCACAGTCTGAAAGTTCTAAACAGCTTTTTTTGTCTTTCTTAAGATATTTCTCCAGTATGTCAAAGGTGAAATAATTACGCCTAAATCATCTGCCACATCCTCTCTCATTTGCTCCATAACCGCCACACTGGTGTTCTCTTAGCCTCTTCAACACGAAGACAAACATGATAACTCTCCAGTATGGGAGGGTCCTCAAAAAATCAAAAACAGAACTACCGTATGACCCGGCAATCCCACTTCTGGGTATATGTCTAAAGGAAATGGAAATTACTATCACAAAAAATTTGCACTACTATGTCCACTGCAACATTATTCACAGCAGCCAAGATATAGAAACAACCTAAGTGTCCATCAATAGATGAATGAATAAAGAAGATACTATATATATATGGATATATGTATATATATATATATAAATACTACTCAGCCCTAAGAGAAGGAAACTCCATCATTTGCAATGGCATGAATAAAGCCAGGGGACAATATGCTAAATGAAATAATCCAGTCAAGGAAAGATGAATACTGTATGGTATCATTTATCTGTGGAATCTAAAAAAAAAAAAAAAAATTGAACTCACAGTAACAGAGAGGAGAATGGTGATTACCAAGGCTACAAAGTGGGTGGAAAATGGAAATGCTGGTCAAAGGGTACAAACTTTCAGTTATAAGATACAATAAGTTCTGGAGACATAGCATACAATGTGATGATTATAGTTAGTGTATTACATCCTTGAAACTTACCAAGTGCTCATGTGTTCTCAGCACACACAAAAAGAATTACTATATCAGGTGATGGACATGTGAGTTAGCTTGATTGCAGAGATCATTTCACAATGTATATGTTTATCAAAACATGATGCTGTACAACCTAAATGTGTATGATTTTATTTGTTAATCATACCTCTATAAAGTGGAAGGAAAAAAGTCTCAGACTCATAATCAAAGATGGACATCACCAGTGCTTTTGAGAAATATCTAGTTTCTCAGAAATGGATGAAAGTAGGAAGTTCCCAATTGCAACCTTTCAAAAGCAGCCAAGTAGTTTCTCACTATCCTTCTATTTGTGACACTAAAGTACAGACATATTGATAACTTCCTTGGTGGGGGATCCAGGATAGGGAGAGCTCAGTGGCTGACACCCCACAAGCTTGCATCCAGCCTGTTTAAAATCTTAGCCTTAAGACCGTTCAGTCCTCCTGTTCTCTCACCCCTCATCCCCTGCCATAGTCAAAATACAAGTCTACCTGGTCAATTTGCTCTTACACAAAGTCATCCTCATACTTCAAGCCATTCATCAATTCCATCAATCTTCTTCGTCCAGATCCTCAGCATTTTCACAGCTAGCATGACTTCAGCCACATGCTTGTCAGCATTTTCAGCATCCTGGTCTCCTTCTATTTCATTGTACTCCCACTTCAAACCTCAGCCTTGAGTCAATTCATATTCCTGTTTTCTGCCTTACTACACAGTTTGCCAAAGTGCTGCTGAAGAAAACCACAAAACTGAGTGGATTAATGCCACGGTACACACCTGGTTTCAATCTCAGCTGGGGAGTTCCACCTCCCTGAAGGCAAAGTAGCTACATAAATTATTTGGAAATTTTCTGCATGAGAGATTTATTTTTCCCCATTTGTTTATTTATTTAATCACACACACACACACATATATATACACACATACATATGTATGTATATATGTATCAGTATCGGCTGATGGATGTTTATTTTATACTTTGGGTTATAATAAAACATCACTTTATTTTTTGCTCAGATTGTCTCAGCTTTGGCCATTGGAAGTTCTTTCAGTTGGCTCCTGGGTCCTTTTGACACATAATCCCATTACTGTCAGTGTGTGTGTGTGTGTGTGCCTGTCTGTCTGTGTGTATTTGAGTACTTTCTTACAGTGGTACTGCAAGATGTTCCAGGCATTAGCTAGGACCTCTAGAACATTATTGAAGAAGAATGGTAAAACAGAATATCCTTACCTTGTTCCAAGTTTTAGGGGTAAAGCATCCAGTTGCTCATCAGTAGATTTGATGTTAGCTGTAGATTTATTCAGAGAAGACGATAGCACCCCACTCCAGTACTCTTGCCTGGAAAATCCCATGGACGGAGGAGTCTGGTAGGCTGCAGTCCATGGGGTCACTAGGAGTCGGACACGACTGAGCAACTTCACTTTCACTTTTCACTTTCATGCATTGGAGAAGGAAATGGCAACCCACTCCAGTATTCTTGCCTCGAGAATCCCAGGGACGGGGGAGCTTGGTGAGCTGCCGTCTATGGGGTCGCACAGAGTCGGACACAACTGAAGTGACTTAGCAGCAGCAGCAGCAGTAGATTTATTAAAGATAGTACGTATCAGGTTGAGTAAGTTCTTCTCTGTTCCTAGTTTGCTGAGAATTATTACTAACGGGTGTTGGATACTGCCAAATGCTCCTTCTGCATTAACTGGAATGATCACATAATTTTTCTCTTTTAGACTTTGACATGGTGGATTGCAGGGGCTTCTCAGGTGGCTCAGTGGTAAAAAATCCACCTGCCAATACAGGAGATGCAAGAGACATGGGTTTGATCCCTGGGTTGGGAAGATCCTTTGGAGGAGGAAATGGCAACCCACTCCAGTATTCTTGCCTGAGAAATTCCATGGACAGAGGAGCCTTGAGGACTACAGTCCATGGGGTCGCAAAGAGTCAGACCTGACTGAACACACACGCATGCATGGTGGATTACATTAATTGATTTTTTAAATGTTGGATCAGCCTTAGATACTTGGACCAAGTCCCACTTGGCTGTGGTGTGTAATTCTTTCTATACATTATTGGTTTTATGCAAATAGGAATAAAAATATCTCTTCCATTAAGGAATCTTGTAGTCAATTAGGGAGAAATAGGCAGGTACACCTTTAAACATAATGCAAGCTGGAGCATAGCAAGTATTCTAAAAGAAGGGGAAATTCTCCAGGTTTTTAATGGAGGGAAAGGTCACATCTGGTTTGGAGGAGTTCGGAGACCCTGCTGTGCAAAATGTGGCTAGTGTAGAATCAGAAATTGAGACCTGGGAGAAACTTTTGGATCATCTAATTCAAACCCTTTCCTTCTCTTACAAATGAAGTTGTGCGTTGTCTCTCTCTCTCTCCCTAAATAAAGAGATGGAATCTGATCTGACTTACCCCATCTCTATGTCAGTAAGTTTTCCTCTGCCTCACACAGCCACCCGCTTAAATAGGTAACATAAATCTTGACTTTTAAGTAGCCTATTTAGAAAATAAGCATGGCTGTTCCTTTGAATTTCCTCATTCCTTTAATAAAAAGACGACTGGAGGCACTAGATGGGTATGGAATTGCGTAATTCTGCAATTGAGTAACTCAGTCATGTTCTCCGGCCTCAGACCCATGAAACCAAACAAAGAAAACATAATCCCCTTCTGCTACAATCTGTAGCTCCCCTGCTCCTCCCCGAGGGAGGGAGGTGATGCCCCGGCTGACGCAGACATTACTGTGTGTTCTTTGCACCGACTTGCCTTTAACATGTAAGTTAGTTTTTTTTTTTTTTTCTAAACTTGGGCCAACTTTTTCCCCACAAAAATTTTACAGAGAAACTTAAGTTGAAGTTCACCTGTGTTTAATGTTTGCAATTTAAAGAGGTAAAGTTCACTTTGCCCTAAGGACATTTTAAATAAGGAATTTCTTTATTCTGAGAAGTATATATGTTTAAAGGCTGTGCAAAATGAAAACAGCCTGTATCTTATGTGCTTTACAGTATTGCCAAAAATGGGGTTCTTCCTATCAGAGCCCTGTGCAGTAGTATATGGATATTTCTCATCTTGGTATTTTTGATAAATATCATCTTGATGATATTTCTCATCTCATCCCATCTCACACAGAGAATTAATTTTCCTGAAATAGCAATGATAATACTGAAGATGATGACAATGATCATGTCTAATATTTATACTTAACCTTACAATGTGTCCAGTACTTTGTGGAGATGATGTTATTGAATCCTCTCAACCTATTTTTGCCTTAGATAAGTAATTTGCCCAAGGTGGCAGAGTTAGGAAGAGGCTAAGCCAATATTTTAGTTGCGGTATATCTGACACAAAGCCTTCAGGTTTTGCTACAGTGCACTAGTAGTCCATTGCCACTTAATGTAATCCCTTATCAGCCCAGGTCCTTGGATAGCACCCATTTCCCTTCCACCACACGCTCACTTACTCACCTCCATGGCCTCTGGGGCTTCCGACTAGATTATGGTGACATTTAAATTCCTCCACAAAGTGCCTCCTCTACAACTGCTTCCGCACGGGAACCCTTCTATCCCACCAAAGAAGTTACTTCCTGCTCCCCCCCATGAAGTTGCACCTTTGTTCAAACAGCTCCTTTCAGCCTCCATGCTCCCCCCACTTCCCCAACCCTCGCCTCCTCAACTGCCTGTCTACATTCTAGCTGGGTCAGTGCAAAAGAAAAATTTCCAAGGATGGAGAGAAGCTAGGCAGTGGGTGGCTGAGCCCAAGGTGAAATAAAATAATGTTTTCTTTTATTGATTTACCAATGTTTGTCTTTTTAATTTCTGGAGAGCCTCAACTGCATGCAAAAATGTTAATAGGAGTTGAAGGTCTCTATTCATACAGTTCCAATCTATTCTGCAAATAAAAAGCAGTGAAAATGATTCGGATATGAATAAGCCCCCCCAAACCTTTACTTATTGAAATGGAGCAGAGCTAATTACCAGGTTGGAGAATCTGCATCCACACAATTTGCTAGTCTCACAAACATAATTTTCTTTAGAATGAATAGAAAATATTTGCTCTTTTAAAAGCTGCTGTGAATGGTGGGACTGTGTTCTTTCTGTCTGCAGAAATGTGGCTGCACCATTCACTGCTGTTGCTCCTCAGAGCGAGCGATTTCTCTCCCTACCCCTGGCCTGTCCAGCGCCGTGGGGCTCAGCATATGTTAAACTCCTATCTGTATTCATCTCAGCGTGGTGATCTGTGTGTCCTGTTGGTCATCGTGTCCACTGGGGAATGTCAATGTGATCGTGGTAGTTTGGGTGTTTGTCATCTCTACCTGCAAGATGACTTCATATTCATATGCAAGTTGGGAGGCTAAAGATAACCTGTCACAACTCAGGGGTTTATTTAACCACTTAACTTTTTTTTATTTCCGCTGAGAGTGGAAGGAAATTTTCATTGGAGCTGCTCTGAAAAGGGGGTTGAACGAACGTTTTTTTTGTCTGTGAGCCCTAGGAACCATCTGGAATACACATGAGATTCGTTTTCTGTCATTGTCTCTCCCAACCATGAGGCTGTTGTTCCAGGTGTGTGAAGTGTCTGTAGGGCTTATGTTTAATACTTGATTTTCATTATGCCCAGCAGCTTGGTCCTTTATTCTCTGAGGGATGTGTTTTCAATACCACAGGAGATTTCTTTATACCCAATCAAATGAATCTTTACAAACAGCTCAACTGGTATAAGGGCTCAGGTGGGCTTAAGGGACCTACAAGAACAAGGTTGATGTGTAGGCCCAGGGGGTATTCAAAATGTGGCTTTATATTAAAGGCATTTTGAATTTCTCTGTTCTGGTTTTCTAGGAAAACAAGCATTCCTCCTTCTGAAACTAAACAAGCCATACTAAACAAGTTCCTTGAAACTTGTATTGGAAAAAGAAGAAGCAGAGCACATATGAGGTACACAGTAAAGTCAATGAGGATGTTGTGGGAGACAGGAAATAAAGAAAAAAATTTAATGTCTTTAAAGGAAAAGATAAAAAATAGATGATGTCTGTAGATGAATTTCTAGAAATGGATGAGATTTTTGTGTTGTTCGGAATTAACACATTATCTATTTTAAGAGTTTTTTTTTAATGTGGACCATTTTTAAAGTCTGTATGGAATTTGTCACAATACTGTTTCTGTGTTATGCTTTGCTTTTTTGGCTTCAAGGCATGTGAGATCTTAGCACCCTCAGGGATGGAACATGCAGCCCCTCCACTGGAAGGCAAAGTCTTAACCACTGGACTGTCAGAGAAGTTCTCACGTTATCTTTAAGATAGAAAAAAAAATCAGTAAACAAAATAAATGAACATAGATACATATGACAATAGCCACATATGACAATTCACCCATAGGTTAATTTTTGGAATATAATTTTAAGTGAAAAGTACCGAGAGATTACATCTTGCATGACCCCTTTAAATAATCCCTTTCATTGTGACATATAATACACTAAAAATGAATACAGAGATTCTTTTATAAGTTTTAAGACAACCAAACAAAACTATATGCTATTAATAAATACAGTTGAGTTTAATATAATTATATCAAAAAGAAAGACAACAATGAACTCAAGTTTCAAGGTGAGAGGCAAGGACACAGAATGGGTGAGGATCTCGTGTGGCTGTGAGTTGTCATCATTTAAATTTTCTCTTAGATGGTGATTTTACAATTGTTTATTATATTACTGAAACCAATAAACTGACAAATGAACAATAAACACAGAAGAGCTTTTTACATATCACTGATAGAAGGCTTATAGGATTATGGTTAGTGCAATTATCTGCACTTGATGTCCAAAAAATAATTCTGACAAAGGAAAAGAGGAAAGAAATATACATTTGCCTTTGAGTAATCTACTCCAAGCATGGCTGCTCACATACTGCACTATGTGTCTTTCCCCCCAATATTGCACATTAACTATTCACCTTGCCTTCAGATAGATAGATAGATCACTAGAGAACTCTCACTTCCATCAGCAAGCCTTTGGCAAACTACCCTCCTCTTGCAGCAGAGAAGTAGTGAGAAAAAAAATTGTTCTCACGTGTTCCAGGCAAAAGCGCCCTCTACTTTCAGGTCGTGGAGTGACAGTCCTGCTAGGACCCTCACCAAGCCTATATTCTAGTATAGCTCTAGTTGAGGTGTATGTCTCCACCATCAGAAATAAGAGAACTTAAAAAACAAGTTGAAAGTCTTCCCTGGTGGTTCAGTGGTAAAGAGTCCACGTCCAGTGCAGGGGATACAGGAGTGACTCCTGATCTGGGAAGATTCCACATGTCATGGGGCAACTAGGCCTGTGCGCCCCAACTCCTGAGATAGCGCTGTAGAGCCCATGAGCTGCACCTACTGATGCTGAGTGTCCTAGAGCCAGTACGCCACTAAAGAAGCCACCACAACGAGAAGCCTGCGAACCACAGCTGGAGAGTGGCCCCCGCTTGCCTCAACTAGAGAAAGCCTGCATAGCAACAAAGACCTAGCACTGTCAGAAATAAATACTTTTAAAAAAAGTTTCAAGATCAATAACTTGAGTTTCCAAACAGAACAAACAATCCTCCGTGCCTCCCACAAACTTTCTAAATGTAGAACTTTTAATCCTGACTTATTTCACTGAGTTTTTAAATCCACTGTTTGCAAGTTGGGTTTCCTGGGAAACAGGCTGACTTGGAGATCATTGAGATGTGTTCTTGGGCATAACCTCTATAAAGATGTGAGGGAAGCAGGACTGGGCAGAGGGAGAAGTTGGACTGTTAACGCAGTCTAAGAGAAGCCTCACCTGGCCCCACTGTGTGCTGTGAAGCTGGGATCAGTCTTCAGAGATGTCCTGAATGGAGGTGGGGGGTTTGAGCCTTCCAACACCCCTTCCCCAAGAGCAGCCCACATCCAAGATGGCTTTTCGGGAAGATTTTCCTGTCACCACTTTCTTTCGGGCACCTCTTCTCCCTCCAAGTGAGGAGAGAGTGACACTGCAGTCAATTTTTGTCCTGCGTGTATATTGAGCCAACTCATCTGTGACTGCAGCTTGACCTTTTGCCACCTCTGTCCTCAGGGCCTAAGCTAGCACTTGGCTACACATGTGAGCTGAGCAGGAAGCATCATTTCACTAGAAATGGATGTCACAGGAGTCTGGGCTGTTGGCTGGTACCGTTGACCGTGCCTCTGGCCTTGCTCAGACCCCATCTCTGATGCATCACTTCCATCTAGTTACCGCTCATTCTCTCCTGCGGATGCCATGGCCTTACTCCAGAACTGTACATGTCTCACATTTCGATTCTTACACAGCAGCTTGTCATAAATCCACACAACATCTTTTCCATCACGGATTCCTCTAGGACCATAGGGTCTGCTGGGTTATACAGCCCAGTGACAGGGTTGCTTGTCCCACAGCCTAATCCTGCCCCAGGGCCCCTTACTTCTCTGGATCTCATTAAAAGCTGTCAACCTTCCAGATCACTCAGTAAATGGTTTGGGGCAGTATTTGCAAGTGTGAAATGTGCTGTCTCCAGAACCTAACGTGATAATCCTGGCATACCTCAGACCACTAAAATCTTAAACAACTTTTACTGATGTGGTTGACTTCTGAATCTTCTTAAGGTTTATTTATTTATTGAAATGTATTGAATTTTGGCTATGCTGGATCTTTGTTGCTATGTGAGCAATTCTCTAGCTGAAGCGAGAGGGAGTTACTCTCTGGCTGTGGTGCATGGGCTGCTCACTGTGGTGGCTTCTCTTGCTGGGGAGCACGCAGGCTCCAGGGTGAGCCGGCTTCAGGAGTTGTGGCTCCCGGGCTGTGGAGCTCGGGCTCAATTGTTATGTCACTTGGACTTAGTTGTCCCGAGGCATGTGGGGTCTCCCCAGGTCAGGGATTGAACCTGTGTTACTACAGACTTGTTCCAAATAGGAAAAGGAGTGTGTCAAGGCTGTGTATATTGTCACCCTGCTTATTTAACTTATATGCAGAGTACATCATGGGAAACGCTGGGCTGGAGGAAGCACCAGATGGAATTAAGATTGCTGGGAGAAATATCAATAACCTCAGATATGCAGATGACACCACCCTTATGACAGAAAGTGAAGAACTAAAGAGCCTCTTGATGAAGGTGAAAGAGGAGAGTGAAAAAGTTGGCTTAAAGCTCAACATTCAGAAAACTAAGATCATGGCATCCAGTCCCATCACTTCATGGCAAGTAGATGGGGAAACAGTGGCTGACTTTATTTTTGGGGGTTCCAAAATCACTGCAGATGGTGATTGCAGCCATGAAATTAAAAGACGCTTACTCCTTGGAAGGAAAGTTATGACCAACTTAGACAGCATATTAAAAAGCAGAGACATTACTTTGCCAACAAAGGTCCATCTAGCCAAGGCTGTGGTTTTTCCAGTAGTCATGTATGGATGTGAGAGTTGGACTATAAAGAAAGCTGAGCACAGATGAATTGATGCTTTTGAACTGTGGTGTTGGAGGAGACTCTTGAGAATCCCTTGGACTGCAAGGAGATCCAACCAGTCCATCCTAAAGGAAATCAGTCCTGAGTATTCATTGGAAGGACTGATGTTGAAGCTGAAACTCCAATATTTTGACCACCTGATGGGAAGAGCTGACTCACTTGAGAAGACCCTGATACTCGGAAAGATTGAGGGCAGGAGGAGAAGGGGATGACAGAGGATGAGATGGTTGGATGGCATCACCGACTCGATGGACATGAGTTTGGGTAAACTCTGGGAGTTGGTGATGGACAGGGAGGCCTGGCGTGCTGTGGTTCATGGGGTTGCAAAGAGTCAGACAAGACTGCGCGACTGACCTGAACTGAACTTCCTGCATTAGCAGGCAGATTCTTTACCACTGAGCCACCAGGGAAGTCCCATAACGTCTATTTTAAATCTTTTGGAATACAGGTGCTTTACCCAAACTTTCAACATACTAGCTAATTTTGCTCCTCTGTTTCAATTATCATGATAACGTTGGTGGAGTGGCCAATGGCATGTCCCAACCTAGAACTCTTTTAGAAAACTTTGCAAACAATTCCCCGAAGAGGTTTTACTAATTTTTCACTCCTAATTGGTGCTATGTGGGAGGATCAATTGGTCCACATTCTCATTAGAATTTGATAGGGCATACTTGTTGACTTTAGACATTCTAACAGGTGGGATATGGTACCTCATTGTGGTTTTAATTTGTACTTTCCTAATGATTAGTGATTTTTCTTTTTCTGGCCATGCCACACAGCCTGTGGGAATCTCAGTTCCCCACCAGAGATTGCAACTGGGTGCTCAGTGAAAGCCCTGAGTTCTGACCACTGGACCACCAGGGAATTCCCCTAATAATTAATGATTTTGAACACCTTTTCTGGTAATACAGGCTATACCTATATTTTCTATTATCAAGTGTCTGTTCAAGTCTTTTGCCCATTTTAAAAAAGGGGAGGATTTTTTTTCTTTTTATTGTTGGTTTGTAGTAGTTGCTAAAAATATATCAAGGCCATGATTTCTTTTTTAAGGCATATCCCCACAATACCATGGCCTGACTATTCATTTTTAAAGGTGATTTTAATAAGCAGAACTTGTTCTTTTAACAAAATCTAAACTATTATTTTTTTCTTTTATGATGAATGTTTTTTGTGATTTGAGAAAACTTTTCCTACTACAAATTTATGAAGATATATGCCTATATTTTCTGCTCAAAGCTTTATGGGTTTAGCTTTTACATTTAGGTCTATGATCTATCTCAAGTTAATTTTTCTGTGTGGTTGCACAGGGGTAGAGGGCCATTTTTTTACATATGTTTATCCCCTTCCAGAATAATTTGTTAAAAAGACTTCCTTTTCCCATTGAATTGACTACACATGTGTTTATCTGTTTCTGGACTCTATTCTGTTTCATTGGTATATTCATTGATGCTTAGGTCAATTAAAAGTTTAATAAATGTCTTATTTTTGTAGCTATAAAGCCAGTGAGTCAGGCAGAATAAGTTCTTTATTTTGTCCTTCTTTTAAAATATGACTTTGGATATTCTATGTCCTTTGCATTTTCGTATACATTTTAGAATCAGTATGTATATTTCTGTAAAATTCCTTCCTGGAATTTTGACTGGGATAGCATTGCATTTGCAGAGAGAAGAAATATTATGATATTGAATCCTTCAATCCATAAATGGGTTATGTCTTTTCATTTATATATGTCTTCTTTAATTTCTTTCAGCAATGCTTTCTATCAATAGTTTCCAATGTTGGTATATTTTGTATTGTTTGTTGGATTTATTCCTAGTTATATGGTGTTTTTGATGGACTTTCAAATTATATTTTTTAAACGTACTTTTAAAATGTTTTGGATTACAATCTATTTTTGCATCCTGACCATTTATTCAACCAAATTAATAAATTCCTCAGTACAAGTAATTTTTAGTAGCATTATTTATTAGCATTTTATTTTATTAGTGGTTTTATTAGTACTTTGGGAAGATACAATTGGGTTTTCTATGTGTATTTGCACATTATTTGAGAGTAGTGGGCTTCTCTGATAGCTCAGTTGGTAAAGAATCCGACTGCAATGTGAGTGACCTGGATTCAATCCCTGGGTTGGGAAGATCTCCTGGAGAAGGGAAAGGCTACCCACTCCAGTATTCTGGCCTAGAGAATTCCATGGCCAGTCTATGGGGTCACAAAGAGTCGGACACGACTTTCACTCACTGAGAGTAGTGATGATTATGCTTCCTCCTTTCTAATATTTATGCCCTTCATCTTTCTTTTTTTTTTTTTTCACTTTGTAACATTGGCTAGAACTTGCATAACAATATTGAATGGAAGAAGTGAGACCAGACATCCTGCAACATTCCCCGTATTAGTGAAAAAGAAGTTAGTGTTTCACATTATGTATAGCATTAGCATTAGCGATAGATAGTATTTTATGAATGTCCTTTATCAAGAGGAAATGCTCTTACCTTTTTTTTAATTTTAATTGTTATTGGAGTCATAGTTTCTTTACAAGTTTCTGTTAGTTTTTGCTGTACGGCAAAGTGAATCAGTTATACATGTACAGAGATCCCCTCTTTTTTTGATTTCCTTCCTGTTTAGGTCACTGCAGAGCCCTGAGCAGAGTTCCCTGAGCTATAATGCCGGTTCTCATTAGTTATCTCTTTTGTACATAGTAGTGTATATATGTCAGTCCCGGGGTCTCCCGATTCACCCCACTCCTCCTTCCCCTCCTTGGTGTCCATACATTTGTTCTCTACTTCTGTGTCTCTAGGAAATTTTCTTCTCTTTCTAGCATGGTTAAGAGTTTTTATCATTAGTATATTTTCTTCTATGTATTAAGATATCAAATACTTTCTCACCATCTATTAATATGACAATATGTTTTATCACCTCACAATGTGCCTTCACATAGTATTGTATTACCTCGTGAAAAAGTGTAATAATATAAGTGCTTTTATTCCTTCTCCTGACACGTGTTCTCTTATTCTTTTATATTTTATTTTTATATAGTCTATAACCCCTGCATTATTGGTTATTGTTTTTCATAATCAAGTCTTTTCAGTAAATTATATATATACGTATATATATTATTTTTTCGTTCCCATCCTCATATTCCGTTCCATTTGACAGTATTTTCCTTTAGCCCGAGAAACTCCATGTTTCTTGTAAAGGCCTACTGGAGACAAAATTCCTCAGGTGGTCACTAATGAGAATGACTTTATTTCATCTTCATTTTTGAAGGATAATTATGCTGGAAATGGAATTTTAGGCTAGGAATTTTTTTCTTCCAGCATTTTAAAATTTTGTTTGTTTGTTTTTTTCATTCTCTTTTGGTCCTTTTCACCAGCTTTTTTATTGTTTCTGATGAGAAGTAAGTCATAATCCACACCACTTGTTTGCTTTTTTTTCTTCTGGTTGATTTTTCAGATCCTCTCTTTGTCTCTATTTTTTCAGCAGTTTAACTTATACATGTGTGTGTGTGTGTGTTTTGTACTTGACTTGTGGCCACTAAACTGCTTGGATCCATGATTTGATGTATTTTACGATTTGAGAGAAAAATTACTGTTATTTCTTTGAATATTTCTTCTGATCCTTTTCTTACTGTTTTATTTTTGGTGCTCCATTTATATGTATATTTGACTCCATTTATGTTTATTGTCCCAGATGTTTGAGATGCTTTGTTTTATTTTTTACCTTTTTTCTCTTTGCATTTCAATACAAATAATTTTTATTGATTTATCTTCAAGTTTGGGGCTTCCCTAGTGGCTCAATGGTAAAGAATCTGCCTGCAGTGTAGGGTCGGGAAGATCCCCTGGAGAGGAAAGTGGCAACCTACCCCAGTATTCTTGCCTGGAAAACCCCATCCATGGACAGAGGAGCTTGGCAGGCTACAGTCCACGGAGTCACAAGGGTTGGACTTGATTTAGCCACTAAACCACCACCACCATTTTCAAGTTTACTTATTTTTCCTCTGTAGTACCCAGTGTGCTATTAAGACTATTTCTTGAATTCTTTTTTAAAAACTTAAATTAATTTACTTTTACTGAAGCTTCAGTTCAGTTCAGTTCAGTTCAGTTGCTCGGTCATGTCCGACTCTTTGCGGCCCCATGAATCGCAGCACGCCAGGCCTCCCTGTCCATCACCAACTCCCGGAGTTTACTCAAACTCATGCCCATCGAGTCGGTGATGCCATCCAGCTTATTGAAGCTTAGTTGACCAATATTGCTTGAATTTTTAATTTTGATTCATATTTTTCATTTTTAGTGATTTTATTTAATTTTTATTTATAGTTCCATCTCTCTTCTAAAATTCTCCATCTATATATGTATACATAATGTCTTCTATACCACGTCTTTTGGACATTTATCATAGTTACTTTAAAATCACTATGTTATAATTATGGGATATTTTACTACCTAAGATATCTGTCAGTCTGTTTCTATTCACTGTTTTCCTCTCTTGGCCATAGATGGCATTTTTTTTGTTTCTTCTTGTGTCTTACATAGTTTGATTGTGTGGTCAGATATTACATATGTGTAAGAGAATAGTAGACATTGAAGTAAATGATATGTCTTTTCTGGCAGGCTACTGGTATAGAACACTAAGGTAATCTCATCTGTAACCGAACTGAATCTCAATTTTGTTGCAGCTTTACATTCAGTCCACCTCTGGTTTAAATATTTTGGGGGGCAACATCAGGACTTTTCTTCAGCAGTGCCTTGTTTCTGAAAGAAAAGTGAAGGTGTTAATCACTCAGTCGTGTCCGACTCTTTGTGGCTCCGTGGGCTGTAGCCCCGCAGGCTTCTGTGTCCATGGGGATTCTCCAGGTAAGAATACTGGAGTCGGTAACCATTCCCTTCTCCAGGGGATCTTCCCAACCCAGGGATCAAATGTGGGTCTCCTGCGCTGCAGGCAGATTCTTTACATCTGAGTTACCAAAGTAGCCCCTTTACCAAATTCTGGAGATCTTTTGTGCTCTAAAGCCTAGTTGCCAGCTTTTTGGGTTGTTGAAGAGCATTTCAGGGGATATTTCTCTTAACTCCCCTGCATGTAACCAGTCTGTGTATCATCCCTCTGTACTGGGTGAAAACCTGTAGGAAAATTGGGGTAGGCATGGACTCACTCTTGGCTTGGGATCCTCAGGGTTCCAATCCACACATGCTGCCACCAGAAGCTTGTTGAAGATTCAACTGGTCACTCTTTACCACTGCCAAGAGTGCCTTCCACCTCTTCCCTCTGCTCTTCAAGAGATGGAAGAAACTCATTACCATGTTTTTTAGTTTGCTTTGTTTTTTATGTGTCATCAGCTCTCTGACGACACATGATTTAGTGACAACAAATGATAAAGCCATGATTGAGTGTCATGATAAATAAGACCTGATTTAGTGTCATGGCTTTTTCTCATTGTTGTTTTTTTGCAGAAGGTTAGCTTTTTCAGCTGGTTGACAATAGGGTTGGAACAGTGGTCTCTTGTTACTTTCTGTATTCTAACTGCAAGTGGAATTCTCTTGCTTTTTGTCCACTATGTCAGTGAGAAAAAGGGAAGATTCAGAAGCTTCTACCTGGAGTTCGTCTCTGCAACACTTTTATCCTGCATGTCAAAGAATTACTATGTTAGTCCTGTGTGTGCTGTGCTGAGTTGCGTCAGTTGTGTCTGACTCCTTGTGACCCCATGGACTGTAGCCCACCAGGCTCCTCTATCCATGGACTTTGTCCAGGCAAGAATACTGGAGTGGGTAGCCATTCCCTCCTCCAGGAGATCTTCCTGGCCCAGGGGTCAAACCCATGTCTCTTGAGTGTCCTGCATTGGCAGGTGGGTTCTTTACCACTCGGCCACACTTAGCAATTAAGGTCTAATGGCACTTAAGGTCTCCGAAGATCAGCTTCAACCCAGACCATTTGTCCAAGAGTCCTAGAAAAAAACAAAACAAACAAAACAACAAACAAACTTTGCATTCTCTCTCCTCAGTAAACAATTACCCAAATAACTGGCTACAGGACCCTTTGGGGAAGGATTGGAGGAATTATTATCATGTATACTTGCCAGAATTTTGCAAGGCTCTTTCTCAGAGCACTTCTGTCTGTCTGTCTCTGGACTACATTATTTTCTCACTCTTTCAAATGGAAAATTGCAGGGCACCAAGAGACGCAACATTCTAAAGAGTTTTTCAATCCATTTCTTTTTTGTCAAATAGGATACTAAGCAATGCTAAGATGTTTAACTGCTGCTTCCAGTCTTTTGCCTAAAGGTGGGATCCTGCAATTATTGAAGGATTCTGGGCCATGAAATGACATTATCTCCTCAGAATTGGAGATGAACTACAAGCAGAGGTTCTTGAAACTTTCAGTTGAGTCTCTGATGTGTTGAAGTATTGTCTCCTAAAGGAGTGATTATGATCTGTTTTTGTTAACTTTCTCTGGCATGCCAAATTCCAACAAATGTTTTATGTAACCCAGAATCTAGTCATCACTCATTATTTTTGATACTTTCTATTAAACTAAATGTTAAAGGGAAGATTTCTCCTTATTGTCCAGAAGAAACACCAAGACTAGGTTTGCATAATTTCTAAACAAACAGGGACTTGTGATAGAAAATATGCAAATATTAAAAAAAAAGAAAACTTGCAAATATTATATGTTCTCTTCCTTTGATGCAATATACAGCCTATCTTCTGGGAAGTGAAAGTGTTAGTCAGTTGTGTCCAACTCTTTGCAACTCCATGGACTGGGTTCCTCTGTCCATGGAATTCTCCACACAAGGATACTGGAGAGGGTAGCCATTTCCTTCTTCAGGGATTCCCGACCCAGGGATTGAACCCAGGTCTCCTGCATTGCAGGCAGATTCTTTACAATCTGAGCCATCAGGGAAGCCCATCTTCTGGGAAAAGAGCCCACAAACAGCAATGGATCCTAGTTCCAGTCCCAATCTGCTAATTCCATCTCCTCCTCTTGAGTGAAATATAGTTATTTATTGCTTACTGACAAATATTCATTGAATGCCCACAATCACTCATGCATTGTCCGAAATATTGGAAATACATTGGTTAAAGGAGATGAAAGCCCCTGATTTCATGGAGATTCCATTCTAATGAGGGGAGGTAGTAAAAAATAAATTAATATGTGAAATGCAGTTAAATGTTACAGAGAAAAAAAGGAAGGACGAAGAGAAATGCTTCTGGATTGGAGTTGGTAGTGGTTTTAATTTTTTTAATTAATTAATTTATTTGATTGCACTGGGTCCTAGTCCCCACATGCTGGGTCTTCATTGTGGTGCCGGACTCTCTAGTGGTATGTGCGATCTTAGTTCCCCACTCAGGATGTGCGATCTCAGTTCCCCACCCAGGGACTGAGCACATGTCTGCTGCATTGCAAGGCAGACTCAACCATGGGACCACCAGGGATGGCCCCGGTGTTAATTTTGATTAAGCTAGTTAGGAGAGGCCTCTTTTTAAAAGATTACATTACAGGGGCTTGTGGGAGGATACCAAAAAATCTGAAAGCCCCGCCAACAGGCATTTTTTCCAAGCATCTCCCACAACACCTGAGTTAGCAGCGAATTAGGACCAAAATCCAGGTATTAGAAGTCTCTGTTCCCTGCTTTATTCCATTATGTGACACTGTTACAAGGACTCATAAGGGATTCACTGAAGCACTGTTTCAAGCAATGTGAAGGAGCTGTGAGTTGTTGGCAAACAGGAGTGGCAAACAAATTAGCCTAACAAGTCCTTATTGATTACCTACTGTTCAGAGAAGATCACCGCTTCCCTAGGGATCTCAGAGGAATGCACACTGGATTTTCTGCCTCCAAGAAGCTGACAACATGGGGTGGGGGTGGGGCCAAGTTGCAAACAAATAAAGCAGATGTTCTGAGGATACAATCTGAACAGTGCAGACGCCGAAGGACAGCTAAGGCTGCTCTTAGGGCAATGTCTTTTGCCAAAATTCAAATGACTTTCTTCACAGGCTTGCTGTGAATAAAGAAAATTCTGCTACT
This sequence comes from Dama dama, assembly GCF_033118175.1. Classification (NCBI taxonomy): domain Eukaryota; kingdom Metazoa; phylum Chordata; class Mammalia; order Artiodactyla; family Cervidae; genus Dama; species Dama dama. The sequence continues at coordinate 82,599,297 of NC_083698.1, read as the reverse complement.
TCACCGTCCTTTCAGCCTCGCTCATGCACATGGATTATCATACTGTCAACAGCATAATCTAATAAGAAGGATGGCATTCTATTGTCTTTTGTTAGCTGGCTGAAACCCAAGGACTGTGGTTATTGAATACAGAAGGGCAGACAGATGGAAGCTTCAAGCTGTCTTGTAATTGCAGAGTAGCCTTATCTTTGAGAATCCTTTCCAGAACAGCACTATTACCTGCGGTTAAGTTGAATGGTACCTTCTAAAGTAATATGGAATAGACCTACTGATGAAGTTTAATTGTTACCAATTAGATTAGCAGGAAAACTTATATCAGACACCATGACTTATCTAATTGGACTACAGAAGTGAAGCTGTCACATTCAGGATAAAAAATAGTTGTTTTAAATGCCAGTTTTTACACTGCATGAAAAAATAGTGGCTGGAAACTGGCCTTATATTGCCTCTTTATACTGTGTACAATCATGTGGAAAGTAAACAAGCAACTGCAAAGGGTGTTAAAAAGGAGTTTTGATAAAAAGTAGAACAATTCAGAAAGTCTACGATGTATCTACTTTGTAGGAAACCTAGCTGTTTACTTGATCAAGCAAGTCCATTAAGGCACGACTCAGCCAAACCAGTTGTTTGTCCTTGCATTGTCATAAAAGCTTATAATTAAAATCTTCTGGCATTTATTTGTCTTGATACCTTGAAAAGGACTCAGTCTCAGTTTAAAAAAAAATTGCTTGACTTTATTTTTACCCTCATTTTAAATATATACATAAATATGTTCATACATACATACATATCTATTTACAATAGTTTAAGTTTTATTGCACATTTAAATGTTTCCCATTTCATCCTGCTTAACAAGAATTATCAAAGAAAGAGCATGAGTTGCATTTTAGGTTATATAAAGCATTTGCTGGAAGGTGATAAGAACCTAATTTGGGAGGTTTTATGCTTCATTCCATCGCTGACTTTGTGTTCATTTTCCCAAACATTATTGACAAGACATTTCAGTATTCACTTACATAACAAATCACTGACCACAGGCATTAGTTTATGCAAAAGTCCCCCAGTCAATAAAGTGTTAACATAAAATAAACTCTGCTACTAAATATATATATATATATATATATATAATAGATACATTATTATATATATTATTTTCCCATATTACCCATTTCTTAATTGGGAGATTTGTGGTCTACTAGGTTTTCTTGTTATTAAAGTGTTATTAAGGGTCTGCCTTTAGGAGTTTGAATTAATTAACTCCTCAATATTTGAAAGTCTTTTAAACACTTAGAAGTGTCAATTAAAGTTAGGAACAGTATTGTTGGATTTTTACTGGAAACTTCATTAAAATTGTTTCAAGATGATCTACAACAGATCCCAGAAAAAGCAGCTTCTAGTTGAATTCATATCAGAATTCCCTGTGAAAAGGGACTGTCTATGCTTCATGGAATCAGGTACCATCCAAAGACCTGGTTTACTTTAATCCTCTGCAGGCCTAGAACTTACAGGCAAGCAGACAGTTCAATCCCATAATTCTTAATGTTGTCTTAACGAACCTGGTGAACTGGAATAGAAAGTTCTTTCAGGGACTTCCCTGGTGTCCAGTGGCTAAGACTCCCTGCTCCCAGTGCGGGAGGCCTGGCTGTGATCCCTGGATGGAAGATCCTGTGTGCTACTACTGAGACCTGGCTCAGCCAAATAACTAAGTATAAATAAATATTTTTTTTAAAAGTTCTTTCAGCGTCTCCCCTTGAATCTCTCTCTCTACTGAGAAAGTTGAGGGAGATGGCCTGGTCACCAAGCCAGGAGCAAGTTAGAAGTAGAACTAAGCTGTGTTGTAATTAACAAGTTGTAACCAACAAGTTCATCCGTGGCAGGTCACCCACCGTTAGAGAATATGGTATGAATTGTAAAAAAACAAAAAACAAAAAACCTGTTGAATGTGGTCGAATATGGTGGTGTGCAATCTGTGATTGACTGGAAGAAGACAACAGAATTATTGCCAAAGGTGGTTGGCGATTTCCTAGCAAGCCTCTCTGGCCTCTATCTCTCCCTCATCCAGACACCTAGAATAGGTGGGATTGGGGGCATAGGACAGGATGGCACTACAGTGATGAAGGGGACTTTAAAGGCTGTGGAGAATAAGTGGTGAGTTTAAAGTAATCCAAAGCACCCAGCACCCAGCTGAGGCTTGAAAGAAGCAGAGCTGAGGTTGTCCGAGGACACGCAGGTGGACCCAGAGAAGGACTGAGAGACTGAGTCAGGGCCAGGATGGATATAAAGGAACACCCACGAGAGCCATATTCTGGAGTAGGGGTAGATTTTGTTTCGGAATGCAGTAACTGTGTGCTGTTATTTGTGTTTTCTCTGAAAGAAACTTAAAAAGAAAAAAGTGTGTTCTTGGCTGTGCTGGGTCTTCATTGCTGTGTGTGGGCTTTTCTAGCTGCTGTGAGCAGGGTCTGCTCTCTAGTTGTGGAGCACGGGTTTCTCATTGTGGTGGTTTCTCTTGTTGAGGAGCAAGGGTTTGAGGGTGCATGGGCTTCAGGAGTTGTGGCTCACAGCACGTGGAATCTTCCCAGCCCAGGGTTCGAATCTGTGTCCCCTGCATTGGCAGGGGGAGTCTTAACTACTGGACTACCAGGGAAGTCCAAAGAAATTTGTTTTCTTCCTAATAAACTTGTGATCATGACGATAGCAGGAAAATCGGACAAGGTTTTCCTATTGCATATCTTAGATTTTACTGGGATGGCAGGGTAAATGTGGGAGAAAGCCATGGCAACCCACTCCAGTATTCTTGCCTGGAGAATCCCATGGAAAAGGAGCCCGGTGGGCTGCAGTCCATAGGGTCACACAGAGTCAGACACGACTTAAGTGACTTAGCACACACATAAGGTAGAGGTGGGGATAGAAAAGGGCGTATAAAGGCTGGCAGAGTAATTATCCCATAAAACTGATTACTCTGGGGACATGTGGATCACATTTATGTTGTTGTTATAGGTTCTGGGTCCTATAAGCCATGGGAAAATTGCCATCACCAGGAGCATGAGTAAAAGCTGACTTTGACAGATAGACCTGTATGATATTTTTCTGTTTGTTTATTTCTGTTGATTCTTACTTATTTTAAAAAATTTTATTATTGGATGATAATTGTTTTTTAGTGTTGTGTGAGTTTCTGATGTACAATGAAGTGAATCAGCTATATGTATGCATATATTCCCTCCCTCTTGAGACTCCCTGCCACCTTCCTATTCCACCTCTATAGGTCATCAAAAAGTACCGAGCTGAATTCCCTGTGCTATAGAGCAGCTTTTATTTTTCATCACTAATTCTACTGACAGAATCTGCTATTTTGCCAGCATCATGGTATGGTTTAGTTCAAGAAATAGGCCTTTGGACATTTTTTTTTCATTGAAGTACAGTTGCTTTACAGTGTCGTGTTAGTTTCTGCGGCACAGCAAAGTGAATCAGCCACATGGACACTCATATCCCCTCTTCCTTGGATTTCCTTCCCATTTGGGTCATCAGAGAGCACTGAGTACAGTTTCCTGTGCGCTACAGTCAGTTCTCATTCGTTATTGGAAACTGTTTTTAATCTTTTTACTTATAAGATGCACCAGGGTAAATTGTCCAGGTGGAAGAATAAGAGGCATCAATCTTAATTATATTGTGGGTCACCTTTCCATACGTAAAGCAGCACTTTTGGTTAAGGTCACAAGTGGATATGTCACTATGGGAGAGACAGGAGTGACCTGTATGCAGGTCAAGAAGCAACAGTTAGAACTGGACATGGAACAACAGACTGGTTCCAAATTGGGAATGGAGTACATCAAGACTATATATTGTCACCCTGTTTATTTAACTTCTATGCAGAGTACATCATGAGAAATGCTAGACTGGATGAAGCACAGACTGGGATCAAGATTGCTGGGAGAAATATCCATAACCTCAGATATGCAGATGACACCACCCTTATGGCAGAAAGTGAAGAAGAACTAAAGAGCCCCTTGATGAAAGTGAAAGAGGAGAGTGAAAAAGTTGGCTTAAAGCTCAACATTCAGAAAACTAAGATCATGGCATCTGGTCCCATCACTTTATGGCAAATAGATGGAGAAACATTGTAAACAGTGGCAGATTTTAATTTTTTGGGCTCCAAAATCACTGCAGATGGTGATGAAGCCATGAAATAAAAAGACGCTTACTCCTTGGAAGGCAAGTTATGACCAACTTAGACAGCATATTAAAAAGCAGAGACATTACTTTGTCAACAAAGGTACATCTAGTCAAAGCTATGGGTTTTCCAGTGGTCATGTATGGATGTGAGAGTTGGACTGTGAAGAAAGCTGAGCACCGAAGAATTGATGCTTTTGAACTGTGGTGTTGGAGAAGACTCTTGAGAGTCCCTTGGACTGCAAGGAGATCCAACCAGTCCAACCTAAAGGAGATCAGTCCTGGGTGTTCACTGGAAGGACTGATGCTGAAGCTGAAACTCAAATACTTTGGCCACCTGATGCGAAGAGCTGACTCATTTGAAATGACCCTGATGCTGGGAAAGATTGAAAGCAGGAAGAGAAGGTGATGACACAGGATGAGATGGTTGGATGGCATCACTGACTCAATGGTCGTGAGTCTGAGTAAGCTCCAGGAGTTGGAGATAGACAGGGAGGCCTAGTGTGCTGCAGTCCATGGGGTCGCAGAGAGTCAGACATGACTGAGCGACTGATCTGAACTGAGGAGTGAAAAAGCAGGTAGGAGTTATGGAAAGATTCGAGGCCTAGGATAGAGAAGAGTGTGTGTGAGGTAATAATTGTCAAAGAAAAAAAAAAAAAAGAGTGTAGAGATGTGCTCTTACTGAAGTTCCAGGCAAGCTGTGGGGGGGGGGGGGGTGGGGGGGGGGTGGGGGGGCCTGCTTTTAGGTAGGGAGAAGGGCTGGTTTCTTGTTGGGTTTGTGCAGGCACCGGCATGCTGCTCCTGGCTCCAGTTATTAATATCTGGCAGGTGCTACTCTAAGTGTTTTACATATAGTGATCTTTAATCACCACCTCGCTGGACATGAGTTTGAGCAAGCTCCAAGATCTGGTGAGGGACAGTGATGTCAGGCATGCTGTCCATGGGGTCACAAAGAGTCAGACATGACTAAGTGACTGAAATGAACAGAACCTTTAATATTTGCAATAATACGATCATCTCTGTTTTCTATATGACAAAACAGGCACAGAGAGGTTATATAACTCATCCATCATCATAGAGCTAAAGGTGGTAAATTGTAGAGTCAGGATTAGATGCCAAAATGTCTGCTTTCAAAGTCCAAGCTCTTAGCCACTATATTACCCTGCTACAAGGCAGCAAGAAGCAGATGTGGGGTGAGCAGGTGAAGGCAGTGGATATATGCTAGGAGGAGGGCAATAGGGGATGTGTCAGATTATCTATCTCACGTATAGATTATTCTAGAAACATGGCTTACATTGGCTCATACTTTTCAGATCCTTCTGCTCAAGTCATACCTGTGCCAGCAGTGCTAACATTATGTTAAAGAATTGGTTTGTGTGTGTGTGTGTGTGTGTGTGTGTGTGTGTATGTGTGCAGTGTTTCAGAGAGCATCTTCACATCCAATTTCCTGAGCTGTCCCTTCAACAGCTCACAATGAAAGAAGTAAACTATCACTTGAAAAGGATGTATTATATAAAATGTATTTCTAAGAAACTTGAATTTATTTCAAAATTTTTGTTGGTGCTCAATTTACTAATGAAAAAAAACACATTATTTCATGCAACAAGCATTCTCAAGAATTGAAATTTGTCCATTAAGTGCTAAGGATTTCATATGCTACCAGGTTTTAAACATTTATGAAAGAACGCCTAAAAGCACCAATGACACAACTTATTCTGCTGTGTGTTCAGAATTAGAATAAAGCTTTTGACAAAATCGTCAACATGCTGACATTGTTATTAAAGGTCCTTAACCTTTTTATGGAGCAGTTGAACAATACTTGTTTGTTTGTCCCAGAATCATGTGGGAATGATTGTTGGGTTTCAAGGTTTTCAGGTGCTTTTTTCTTTTCTTTTTTCTTTTTTTTTTTAAGCCAAAAGTGATGCTGGCAGAGACAAAGAGTGCCATGACAAAAGCCGCTGGTAACAGCGGAGATGAGTTCTCATGCTATCCTTAATAGTGATAAGAGTCTCTAGCCATGGGTAGCTTTTTTCATACACTTATTATTTTTAAGCAAAGTACTTGCATAAAATCGCTTTTTTTCCCCTTTGGAATTCACTTCCCTTTCAGAGGTTGTAAAATAACCTGTTACATAAACTTACAATGGATATTTCAACAGTGTTTCACGTTGCCTCGAGTGAGGCATGGGTTTAATCAAGGGCATTGAGAGGCTTCATGTGCTGTCGCATCTCCGGATGGGACTGGAACTCAAAGCCACTACACTTTTGAAAATGTGACATTCTGATTCACCTCCCCACTTCACTGTCTGGTTCCTTACAAAAATATTTTAAAATGTATAAAGAAGACAAAAGCGTTACTGACCCTCCCAAGTCAGTACCCAACAAGGGTTCTTTTGCCTGGTTTTGCCATTAGAAGGAGACCCAGGTTGGTTCAGAAGCAAAGAAAAGCTTAATTCTTTGGTTAAAGATTGGAGAGAGGGGTTTCCCTGGTGGCTCAGTGGTAAAGAATCTGCCTGCCAATGAAGGAGACACAGGTTTGATCCCTGATCTGGGAGGATCCCACATGTCACGGAACAATGGGGCCTCTGTGACACAGCTCCTGAACCGGCACACCCTGGAGCCCGTGCTCCACAAGAGAAGCCAGCACAATGAAAAGGCTGTGCACCTCCCCTGCTGCAAAGCCCATGCAGCAAAGAAGACCCAGTGCAGCCAAAAATCAATAAATAAACAAAATTATTTAAAAAAAAAAAAAGAGGAGAGAAGAAGATGGTGGAGGAGTAGGTGGATGTGGAGTACATCTCTCTCCAAGGATACATCAGGAATATACCTTTCAGACACAGAAGGGCATGCTGAAAACCAGCTGAGAGAGGACAGGAGTACCTGACCAGCAGCAAAGAATATACAGAGCCGCGCAAAACTTGGTAGGATGAAGGAACTAAGGGGGAAAACAGGAGTGTTAGTAGGACTGGACCTGCCCTCAGCGGGTGGGGGAACTGAAGCAGGGGTCTGATCCCCACCTCGGGGCAATTGTCTGAGTCAGAGGAGAAACATTTAAAGCTGAGAGTGAGACAGCTGACCTGCGGTAGCCTAAATGGGATGAGAATCAGGCAGTCCTTGCCGCAGCCACACAGACCCTGGAGGGGACGCAGGTCCCCTGGAAGGTGCAGGGGCTGGGCGCTGGAGTTTAGGGATTGTGGAGCAATCCCAGGGCGGGGGCTGCTGTCGAATGTGGAGGGACGGATAGAGGGCATGGGAGGGAGGAGACTGTGGTGGGAAATTCCTGTGGAGGAGAGCCAGGCAGCCATGGAAGCAAGGCAATACTGCTGAGTCACGTGTAGAGGGTGGAGCCATCACCACAGCCTCTCTCTCCCCACATGCCAGCATCAGCAGCTGAACAACAGAGAGGCTGGCCCATCAAAACCCTGACACCCTGAACTACAGAGTAGAATCCCACCCGACTCCCCTGAGTACCTGGTGCTGCCAGAACCCCCACAACCCAAGCAGCTGCACCGCCTCCACACTTGCCCTCACTGGGGCAGACCCAAGTCCTCCAGGGCAGCCTCAGGAGCAAACCCAGTGGACGACCCACATGCAGAGCTGGAAATAAAACCACAACTGAAACCCAGGGGCAGTGTGGCTAAGGACGAAGACCCAAAACCTTCCCACCAGCTGGACAAGCTGCAGATTAAATCCACACGCTCAACTAGGCAGACTGTGTGTCTGTGGAATATATAAAAGGACACTGCGAGCTCCCACAGAAGAAAAGGCGTTAGTTCTGGTAGCTGTGGACATTGGAGGCAAGAACAAAGAGGAGTAGGACCAGATTAGAAGCTGAGCTGCCCCCGCAGCAGGTCCAGAGACCAGCACCGTGTTGGAGGGCATCCTAGGGAGGTGGGGTGGACTGTGACTCCCAGTGAGGGAAGGGACTCTGACAGCAGGGACTCAAGAAAAATCTTTATTATTCTTACGCTTTGACTTGTTCTGTAGATTCTTTTGGATTTTTTATACTTTTTTCTTTTTTCCTTTTTTTTTCCTTTGCTACCCTCCTCCCCCACCCCCGCCGTAGTTGTTGATTTTATTGGCACTATGAAATCTAATTAAGGTTTTGAGCTTTTTTTTTTCTCAGTCATTTTTTATTATTGCTATAAACCTCTGCCTCTACATTGCGCTTTTGTAGTTCTGTGACGTTTTCCTTTTTTTTTTTCTTTCTTCTTCCTATTTTTTTTCTTTTCTCTTCTTTCTTATTAATTTTAATTTAAAAATTTTTAAACCTGTTATTATTTTTTCTACAATTTATTCCTTTGTGTGCTTTTCCTACTGTTTTTTTCCCTTTGCAGTTAATTTTTAATGTATATAAATCTTCTTTACCTCTAAAGAAGGTATATCTATTCTTTCTTTCTTTTTTTTTCTTTCCTTTCCTCTCAATATATTTGTTAGTTTTGTTTTCATTGCTTTATTCCCCACTTGGCACCTTGCTTTAGTTTTGTTTTTCAATTTGTACTTTAGTTAGTTTTGTTCTTAACTGGTAGATGTAATTTTTGATTTCCTTTGTTCCCTGGGTCAATCTACTATACTTTATTTTTGTTGTGCTGTTTTGATTTTGCTTATGGGTGTGTATGTATATATTCCATTATTTTAATTATTATTTGCCTGATTTTGTAACTGCCATTTGTCTGGGGTTCCTCTTTGGTTTCTCATTTTGGGGTATTTGTTTTACTCTCACTTAATGCCATAACGAACCACTGGTGGAATCTTCGTTCCTGACCAGAGATCAAGCCCTGAGTCTTTGGAGTGGGAGCACTGACTCCAAGACCCCAGATCACTGGAGAACTAACCTTGCTGCTGCTGCTAAGTCGCTTCAGTCGTGTCCAACTCTGTGTGACCCCATAGACGGCGGGAGTATCAAATAGTGAGAACTCACATAAAGGAAACCACTTGAATACAAGACCTGGCATCACCCAACCACCAGAAGCACCCTGTGCAGGACACCTCATCTAAAATAAACAGCAAATGAAGCAAAAACACAAACCCGATTATCAGCAGACAGGATAACCACCTCACTCAGTCTTGCCCATCAGAGGAAAAACAAAACAAAAAAAACTCAGCACAAATCTCACTCTATACAAAACTTACACATACCACTGGACCAACCTTAGGAGGGCAGAAACCAAAAGAAAGAAAGAAATCAACCTGGAAGCCTGGGAAAAGGAGACCTCAATCACAAGTTAAAAAAATAATAATAATGAAAAGGCAGAGAAATACTACCCAAATGAAGGAACAAAGTAGAAATACAGAAGTTCAAATAAATGAAGAGGAAATAGGTAAACTGTCTGAAAAAGAAATCAGAATAATGATAGCAAAGATGATCAAAGTTGAAAACAGAATGGAAAAAATGCAAGACTCAATTAACAAAGACGTAGAAGAATTAAAGAATAAACACACAGGGACAAGCAACACAATTACTGAAATTAAAAATACTCCAGAAGGAATCAACAGCAGAATATCTGAAGCAGAAGAATGAATCAGTGAGCTGGAAGATAAAATGGTGGAAATAACTTCTGTAGAGCAGAATAAAGTGAAAAAAATGAAAAGAACTGAGGATAATCTCAGAGACCTCTGGGACAATATCAAATGCACCAATATTCAAATTATAGGGGTCCCAGATGAAGAAGTTTATGAGAAGATGACAGGTATGAGAAAGTTTTTGAAGAGATTATAGTTGAAAATTTCCCCAACATGAAAAAGGAAATAGTCAATCAAGTTCAAGAGGTGCAGAGTCCCATACAGGATAAGTCCAAGGAGAAACACAGCAAGACACACACTAATCAAACTAACAAAGACTAAACACAAAGAAAGAATATTAAAAGCAGCAAGGGAAAAGCAACAAGTAACATACAAGGGAAACCCCATAGGTTTATCAGCTGATCTTTCAGCAGAAACTCTGTAGGCCAGAAGGGAATGGCAAGATACATTTAAAGTACTGAAAGGGGAAAATCTACAGTCAAGATTACTGTACCTACAAGGATCTATTTCAAAAATTGATGGAAAAATAAAAAGCTTTTCAGACAAGCAAAAGCTAAGAGAATTCGGTACCACCAAACCAGCTTTACAACAAATGTTAAAGGACTTATACAGTCAAGAAATACAAGAGAAGAAAATGATCTACAAAATCAACCACAAACAGTTAAGAAAATGGCAATAGGAACATATATATCAATAATGATTTTCAATGGAAAAGGATTAAATGCTCCAACCAAAGAAACAGACTGGCTGAATGGATACAAAACAAGACCCATGTATATGCTGTCTACAAGAAACCCACTTCAGATCTAAAGACACATATAGACTGAAGATGAGAGGATGGAAAAATATATTCCATGCAAATGGGAAGCGAAAGAAAGTTGGAGTAGCAATCCTCATATCAGACAAAATAGACCTTAAAATAAAGAATATTACAAGAGATAAGGAAGGCCACTATAAAATGATCAAGGGATCAATCCAAGAGGAAGACACAATAATTGTAAATATCTATGCATCCAACATAGGAGCCCCTCAATTCATAACAGAGACACTAACAGACATAAAAGGAGAAATTGACAGTAACACAATAATAGTAGAAGACTTTAGCACCCCACTCACACCAATGGACAGATCATCAAAACAGAAAATTAATAAGGAAACACAAGTCTTAAATGATACATTAGATGAGATGGATCTCACTGATATCTTTAGGACATTCCATTCAAATGCAGAATACACCTTCTCAAATACACATGGAACATTCTCCAGGATAGACCACATCTTGGGTCACAAATCAAACCTCTGTAAATTTAAAGAAATTGAAATTGCATCAAGCATCTTCTTGACCACAAGGCTATGAAGCTAGATGTTAATTACAGGAAAAATAAAGTGTAAAAAACACAAACACATGGAGACTAAACAATGCTTTTCCAGATAACCAACAGGTTACTGAAAAAATAAAAAGGGAAATAAAAGAATTTCTAGAAACAACAATGAAAACATGACAACTGAAAACCTATGGGATGCAGCAAAGCAGTTCTGAGAGGGAAGTTTATAGCAATACAATCCTACATCAAGAAACAAGCAAAACATGATAAGACAACCTAACTTCACACCTAAAACAACTGGAAAAAGAACAACAACAACAAAAACCCAAAAATTAGTAGAAGGAAAGAAATCATAAAGATCAGAGAAGAAATAAATGAAAAAGAAATGAAAAAAAAAAAAAAGATTAATATAACTAAAAGCTGGTTCTTTAAGAAGATAAACAAAATTGACAAACCTTTAGCCAGACTCATCAAGAAAAAAAGAGAGAAGAATCAAATCAACAAAATTAGAAATGAAAAAGGAGAGGTTACAACAGCCAATGCAGAAAACAAAGGATTACAAGAAATTATTATGAACAGTTATATGGCAATAAAATGCATATCCTGGGAGAAATGGACAGATTCTTAGAAAAGTTCAATCTTCCAAGACTGAACCAGGAAGAAATAGAAATTATGAACAACCCAACTGAACCTATTGAGTTCAGTTGAGTGCAACACAATGCACTGAAATTGAAGCTGTGATAAATAATCTCCCAAAACACAAAAGCCCACAGACAGATAGCTTCACTGGAGAATTCTATCAAACATTTAGAGAAGAGCTAATGCCTATCCTTCTAAAACTCTTTCAAAAAATTACAGAGGAAGGAGCATTTCCAAATTCATTCTACAAGGCCACCATCACCCTAATACCAAAGGCAGACTAAGACAACACAAAAAAAGAAAACTGCAGGCCAGTATCACTGATGACCTTAGATGCTAAAATCCTCAACAAAATTTTGGCAAACAGAATTCAGCAACACCTCAAAAAGCTCATATACCATGATCAAGTTTCATTTTTTCCAGGGATGCAAGGATTCCTCAATATATGCAAATCAATCAATGTGATATACCATATTAAAAAATTGAAAGAAAAGCCATATGACAGTTTCAATAGATGCAGAAAAAGTCTTTGACAAAATTCAGCACCATTTATGATTAAAACTCTTCAAAAAATGGACATAGAAGGAATGTACCTCAACATAGTAAAGGCCATATGTGATAAGCCTACAGCAAACATTATTCTCAATGGTGAAAAACTGAAAGCATTCCCCCTAAGATCAGGAACAAGACAAGGGTGTCCACTTTCACCACTATTATTCAACATAGTTCTAGAAGTCATAGCTATAGCAATCAAAGAAGAAAAAGAAATAAAAGGAATCCAGATCAGAAAAGAAGAAGCAAAACTCTCACTGTGTGCAGATGACATGACACTGTACATAGAAAACCCTAAAGATAGTATCAGAAAATTACTAGACCTAATCAGTGAATTTAGCAAAGTTTCAAGATATAAAGTCAATACACAGAAATCGCTTGGATTTCTATACACTAACAAGGAAAAATAAAAAAGAGAAATTAAGGAATCAATCCCATTCACCACTGCAACAAAATGAATAAAATATATAGGAATAAGCTTGCCTAAGGAGACAAAAGAACTGTACACAGAAAATTATAAGACACTGAAAATTCTTAAAGAGATGGGAATACCAGACCACCTGACCTGCCTCCTGAGAAATCTGGACACAGGTCAAGAAGCAACAGTTAGAACTGGTCAAGGAAGAACAGACTGGTTCCAAATAGGGAAAGGAGTATGTCAAGGCTGTACATGGTCACCCTACTTATTAAACTTACATGCAGAATGCATCATGAGAAATGCTGGACTGGATGAAGCACAAGCTGGAATCAAAATTGCTGGGAGAAATATCAGTGACCTCAGACGTGCAGATGACACCACCCTTATGGCAGAAAGTGAAGAAGAACTAAAGAGCCTCTTGAGATGAAAATGAAAGAGGAGAGTGAAAAAGCTAGCTTAAAACTCAACATTCAGAAAACTAAGATCATGGCATCCAGTCCCATCACTTCATGGCAAATATAAGGGGAAACAATGGAAACAGTGAGATACTTTATTTTGGGGGGCTCCAAAATCACTGTAGATGGTGACTGCAGCCATGAAATAAAAAGATGCTTGCTCCTTGGAAGAAAAGCTATGACCAACCTAAACAGCATATTTAAAAAAAGAGATATTACTTTGCCAACAAAGGTCCGTCTAGTCAAAGCTATGGTTTTTCCAGTAGTCATGTATGGATGTGAGAGTTGGACTATAAAGAAAGCTGAGTGCCAAAGAATTGATGCTTTTGAACTGTGGTGTTGGAGGAGACTCTTGAGATTCCCTTGGACAGCAAGGAAATCCAACCAGTCCATCCGAAAGGAAATCAGTCCTGGGTGTTCATTGGAAGGACTGATGTTGCAGCTGAAACTCCAATACTTTGGCCATGTGATGCAAAGAGCTGACTCATTGGAAAAGACCCTGATGCTGGGAAAGATTGAAGGCAGGAAGAGAATGGGACAACAGAGGATGAGATGGTTGGATGGCATCACTGACTCAATGGATATGAGTTTGAGTAAGCTCTAGGCATTGGAGATGAACAGGGAGGCCTAGCGTGCTGCAGTCCATGGGGTCACAAAGAATCAGACATGACTGAGTGACTGAACTGAACTGATGAAAGAAATCAAAGACGACATAAGCAGATGGAGAGCTATTCCACATTCTTGGGTAGGAAGAATCAGTATTGTGAAAATGACTGTACTTCCACACGTAATTGACAGATTCATTGCGATCCCTATCAAATTACCAATGGCACTTTTCACAGAACTAGAACAAAAAATTTCATAATTCATATGGAAATACAAAAGACCCTGAATAGCCAAAGCAGTCTTGAGAAAGAAGTATGGAACTGGAGGAATAAACCGTCCTGACTTCAGATTATACTACAAAGCTGTAGTCATCAAGGCAGTATGGTACTGGCACAAAAACAGAAATATAGACCAATGGATCAAGATAGAAAGCCCAGAAATAAACCCATGCACATATGGGTACTTTATTTTTAGCAAAGGAGGCAAAAATATACAATGGGGCAAAGACAGCCTGTTCAATAAATGGTGCTGGGAAAACTGGACAGCTGTATGTAAAAGAATGAAATTAGAACACTTTCTAACACCATACACAAAGATAAGCTCAAAATGGATTAATGACCTAAATGTAAGACCAGAAACTATAAAACTCTTAGAGGAAAACAGGCAGAACACTGAAATGAAAGCAAGATCCTCTATGACCCACCTGCTAGAGTAATGGAAATAAAAACAAAAGTAAACAAGTGGGACCTGATTAAACTTAAAAGCTTTTGCACAGCAAAGGAAACTATAAGCAAGGTGAAAAGACAACCCTCAGAATGGGAGAAAATAATAGCAAATGAAACAACTGACAAAGGATTAATTTCCAATATATGCAAGCAGTTCATACAACTTAATACCAAAAAACAAACAACCCAATCAAAAAGTGGGGAAAAGACCTAAACAGACATTTCTCCAAAGAAGACATAGAGATGGCTAACAAACACATGAAAAGATGCTCAACATCGCTCATTATTAGAGAAATGCAAATCAAAACTACAATGAGATATCACCTCACACCGGTCAGAATGGCCATCATCAAAAAGTCTACAAACAATAAATGCTGGAGAGACTGTGGAGAAAAGGGAATGCTCTTGCACTGTTGGTGGGAATGTAAACTGATACAGTCACTATGGAAGACAGTATGGGGATTCCTTAAAAAACCAGGACTAAAACCACCATCAGTTCAGTTCAGTTCAGTTCAGTCGCTCAGTCGTTTCTGACTCTTTGCGACCCCATGGACTGCAGCATGCCAGGCCTCCCTGTCCATCACCAACTCCTGGAGTTTACTCAAACTCCTGTCCATTGAACCTGTGATGCCATCCAACCATCTCATCCTCTGTCATCCCCTTCTCCTCCTGCCTTCAATCTTTCCCAGCATCAGGGTCTTTTCAAATGAGTCAGTTCTTCACATCAGGTGGCCAAAGGCTGGAGTTTCAGCTTCAACATCAGTCCTTCCAATGAACATCCAGGACTGATTTCCTTTCGGATGGACTGGTTGGATCTCCTTGCGGTCCAAGGGACTCTCAAGAGTCTTCAACACCACAGTTCAAAAGCATCAATTGTTCGATGCTCAGCTTTCTTTATAGTCCAACTCTCACATCCATACATGACTACTGGAAAAACCATAGCCTTGACTAGATGGAACTTGTTGACAAAGTAATATCTCTGCTTTTTAATATGCTGTCTAGGTTGGTCATAGCTTTTCTTCCAAGGAGCAAGTGTTTTTTAATTTCATGGCTGCAGTCATCATCTGCAGTGATTTTGGAGCCCCCCAAAATAAAGTCTGCCACTGTTTCCAATGTTTCTCCATCTATTCGCATGAAGTGACGGGACCGGATGCCATGATCTTAGTTTTCTGAATGTTGAGCTTTAAGCAAACTTTTTCACTCTCCTCTTTCACCTTCATCAAGAGGCGCTTTAGTTCTTCTTCACTTTCTGCCGTAAGGGTGGTGTCATCTGCATATCTGAGGTTATTGATATTTCTCCCAGCAATTTTGATTCCAGCTTGTGCTTCATCCAGCCCAGCATTTCTCATGATGCACTCAGCATGTAAGTTAAATAGGCAGAGTGACAATATACAGCCTTGATGTACTCCTTTTCCTATTTGAAACCAGTCTGTTGCTCCTTGTCCAGTTCTAACTGTTGCTTCCTGGCCTGCGTCCAGATTTCTCAGGAGGCAGGTCAGGTGGTCTGGTATGCCCATCTCTTTCAGAATTTTCCACAGTTTATTGTGATCCACACAAAGGCTTTGGCATAGTCAGTAAAGCAGAAATAGATGTTTTTCTGAAACTCTCTTGCTTTTTCGATGATCCAGCAGATGTTGGCAATTTGATCTCTGATTCTTCTGCCTTTTCTAAAACCAGCTTGAACATCTGGAAATTCATGGTTCACATATTGCTGAAGCCTGGCTTGGAGAATTTTGAGCATCACTTTACTAGCATGTGAGATGAGTGCAATTGTGCGGTAGTTTGAACATTCTTTGGGAATGCCTTTCTTTGGGATTGGAATGAAAACTGACCTTTTCCAATCCTGTGGCCACTGCTGAGTTTTCCAAATTTGCTGACATATTGAGTGCAGCACTTGAGTGATGGTCTTTAGCCCTGCCTCAAATAAATAAACAACAACAAAAATAAAGAGATGAAACAAAGAAAAAAATCTCTTCCATAACAAGGCACTTGCCTTAAAGGGAACTATTATTTTCATAATTTCTAGTTTATTTTTCCTGGAAAATGTCTTAAGCATACAAAAATACATGTTTTAAAAGTTCTTTTTTTGCACTATAGTTAAGACATTGTGGGGCTGCTAGGCAATGAAGCTTTAGAGCCAGAAACTGGAATTGGAATCCTGTCTCCTCTGATGACCAGTTCTGTGTCTTTGAGTTATTTAATCTCTTCATGCTTCAGTTCCTTCATCTGTGTGTGCAAAGTTGCTTCAGTCCTGTCTGACTCTTTGTTAGGTCATGAACCGTAGCCCTCCAGGCTTCCCTGTCCATGGGATTCTCCAGGCAAGAGTACTGGATTGGGTGGCCTTTTCCTACTCCAGGGGATCTTCTGGACCCAGAGATTGAATCCGTGTCTCTTAAGTCTCCTGCACTGGCAGACGGGGTGTTTACCACTATTACCACCTGGGAAGCCCTCCTTGCAGGCAGATTCTTTACCATCTGAGCCACCAGGGAACTCCTTTTGCATAAAAATGGGGCCAATAAGCCTCAGAGGTTGTTTTTAGAATTAAATGTATTATCTATGTTACATACTTTTCTGATACAACATTCAGTAAATGTGAACTGTAATTTTATTTATGTAAAACAGATATTTATTTTTCAGCTTTATTGAGGCTGAATTAACAAAATTGTAATACATTTAAAGTATACAACATGATAACTTGATATACGTATACATTGTGAAAGGTTTCTCCCCACTGAGTTAATTAACATATCTATCAGGTCACATAATTACCTTTTGGGATTTTTTTGAATGAAAACATTTAATTCTACTTTCTTAGCAACTTTCAGTTACACAATACAGTATAATCAACAATGTCACTATGTTATCCATTGGACCCACATCCATCTTACTGCTGAAAGTTGGCACCCATTTTACCAACTGATCCCTATTTCCCCGACCCCCACCCCTGGCAGGGCTTCCCTTGTGGCTCAGCTGGTAAGGAATCCGCCTGCAATGTAGCTCTGGGTTCAATCCCTGGGTTGGGAAGATCCCCTGGAGAAGGGAAAGGCTACCCACTCCACTGAGTGCCTTTCATTTTTACCTTCGGCAACTGCTTTTGTATTCTTTATTTCTATGAATTTGACCCTTCCTTCCTTTTCTCCCTCCCTCCTTCCTTTCTTTCACATTTCACAAATAAGTGATAACAGTGTTTGCCTTTCTCTCCCTGGCTTATTTCACTTAGTATAAAGCCCTCTTGGTTCAGACATGTCCAATTGTGCATCCAGTTCCTGTGTGTGGGCTTTCCTCCCCACATCAAGCAGTTCTCAGGCATTAGTTGGGTGTCCTAGTATTCAACTCACTTCTAATGATATCTACCTGGAGGTAGCATCAGATTCCATAGCTTTAGGGCTCACTCCTAGAAGACTGCTCCCACCCCCCTCCCCACCCCACAACCTCCAACCCATTTGATGTCAATCAAAAGTCCAAGTTTGTCACCTGTGTTTCTGATTGACTGACTATAGATTAGAAGCTCCTCTGACCCACTGCTTGCTGCTGCTGCTGCTCCTAAGTTGCTTTAGTCGTGTCTGACTCTGTGCAACCTCAGAGAAGGCAGCCCACAAGGCTCCCCCATCCCTGGGATTCTCCAGGCAAGAACAGTGGAGTGGGTTGCCATTTCCTTCTCCAGTGCATGAAAGTGAAAAGTGAAAGTGAAGTCGCTCAGTCATGTCTGACTCTTAGCAACCCCTTGGACTGCAACCTACCAGGCTCCTCTGTCCATGGCATTTTCCAAGCAAGAGTACTGATGGACCCACTGCTTAGGTTTCATTAATTTGCTAGAGTGGCTAACACAACTCATAGAAACATTTTACTTACTAGATTATCTGTTTATTACAAAAAGGATAAAACACAGGATCAGTTGTATGAAGGAGATGCTTAGGACAAGGAAGGGGGAAAGGATTTGTAGCTTCCATGCCCTCTCTGAGTATATCACTCTTCCCAAATACCACAAATTCGCCAACTGGAAGGCTCTCCAAACCCTGTTCTTTGGGGTGTTTATGGAGACCTCATTACAGAGACTTCAGTGGTTAATCAACGTCTGTTCTCTCCCCTCCCAGTCAAGGGAGTGAGGCTGAAAGTTCTCAGTCTCCAGGCACATGGTTGTGTGCCCTGATAGCAAGCTTTCCAAAAGTGATCTCAGTAACATAACCAAAGACACTTAAATTGCTCTCACCACTGGAGAAGCCAGCAGCAGAGGATGAGATGATTATATAGCATCACCGATTCAGTGGACATGAATTTGAGCAAACTCTGGGAGATTGTAGAGGACAGAGGAGCCTGGGGTACTGTAGTCCACGGGGTTGAAAAGAGTTGGACACGACTTAGCGACTGAAGAGCAACACCACTGGAAGTTCCAAGGGTTTTAGGAGCTCTATGCTCACAATGGGGATAAAGGCCAAATATTTATTTCTTTTAAAAGATGCTTATTTTATTTATTTATTTGGCTGCATCAGGTCTTAGTTGCATCATAAAGGATCTTTTTTAGTTGGGTCATGCAAACCCTTTGTTGAGGCCTGTAAGATCTAGTTCCCTGACCAGGTATCAAACCTAGGCCCCCTGCATTGGGAGCACTGGGCCACCAGGGAAGTCCCAAGACCAAATATATATTTCTTTTTTTTTTTTTTAATATACATTTCTTATAAATCATGTTATATCATGTTGTTGCAAATAAAAGTTTTTCTTTTTTACGACTTGATATACTCCACTGTAAATACACGCCACGTTTTCTTGATCCATTCATTCATTAATAGACACTTAAGATTGTTTCCATTCCTTGGCTATTGTGAGTAATGCTACCAATGAGCACGGCCACACAGAGATCTCTTTGGGAAAGTGGTTGTGCTCCCTGTGAATACGTGCTCAGAAGCAGGATTGCTGGATCATATGGTGGGTTGAAGGTGCCCTGGAGAAAGGAAAGGCTAACCACTCCAGTATTCTGGCCTGGAGAATTCCATGGACTGTATAGTCCATGGGGTCACAAAGAGTCGGACAAGACTGAGGGACTTTCACTTCACACTTAAGGTGGTTCTGTTTTTAATTTCTTGGGAAACCTCTATAGCAGTTTGTCTTCCCATCAGTGTACAAGGGTTTCCTTTTCTCCACAGTGCTCGAGAGCATTTGCTATCTCCTGTGTTTTGTATAGTAGTCATCCTAAGAGACCAGAAGTGATAATCATTATGCTTTTGATTTTTATTTCCCTACATGATTAGTGATGATTAGTGATGTTGAAACCTTTTCATGTATCTGTTGTCCATTTGTAAGTCCTCTTTGGAAAGAAATGTCTAGTCAGGTCTTCTGCCCATTTTTTAAATTGCAATATTTTTTTTCAGCTGCAGGAGTTCCTTTGTCTATTTTGGATATTAACCATTATCACATATGTGGCTTGCAAATATTTTCTCCCATCCAAAATTTACCTTTTCACTTTCTTGATGTTTTCCTTTGCTGAGCAGATGTTTTTTAGTAGATAACAGTCTCACTTGTTTATTTTTGCTTTGGTTGCTTTGCTTTTGGTGTCAAATCCAAAAAATTATCACGAAGACCAATGTCAAGAAGTTTACCCCTTATGTTTTCTTCCAAGATATTTGTAGTTTCAAGTCTTAAATTGAAGTCTTTAATCCATTTTGAGTTAATTTTTGTGTATGGTGTAAGATAGGGGTCCAGTTTCATTCTTTTGCTTGTGGCTGTCCAGGTTTCCCAACATCATTTATAAAGGAAGAAACTACCCTTTCCTCATTGTATATCCTTTGTTCCTTTGTTGAAAATTAACTGACGATATGTGCATGGGTTTGTCTCTGGGCTCTCTGTTCCGTTTCATTGATCTGTATATCTGTCTTCATGCCAGCACCACCTTGTTTTAATTACTGTGAAGGAAGGGACAGTGTTAGTTGCTCAGTCGTGTCTGACTCTTTTTGACTCCGTGGACCGTAGTCCACCAGGCTCGTCTGCCCATGGAATTCTCCAGGCAAGAATACTGGAGTGGGTTGCACTCCCTTCTCCAGGGAATCTTCCTGACCCAGGATCTCGCACTGCAGGCAGATTCTTTACCATCTGAGCCACCAGGGAAGCCCATAGCTTCATAATATAGTTTGAAATCAAGAGATGTGAGGCCACCAGTTTTGTTCTTCTTTCTCAAAATTACTTTCTGGTTCTATTTACATTTAGGTTTTTTTTTTTAATATTTCTGTGAAAAATGCCATTATGTTTTTAATAGGGAATGAATTAATTCTGTAGCTCACTCTGGGTAGAATTTGGATCACAAGCAAGGAATATCCTTCCACCTATTTGCGTCTTCTTCAATTTCTCTTGTCAATACCTTATAGTTTTCTGTATACAAATTTTTCATCTCCTTGGTTTATTCCAACTATTTTATTCTTTATGATGTTATTGTAAATTGTATTGATTTCTTAATTTCTCTTTCTGATATTTCACTGAAAAAAAATTATACTTCAACTCTTGCCTTTGAATCACACTGTTTTAGATGTGTCTCTTACATATATAATTTTAAAAATTTACCAAATATAAATTTTTTCTTTTAGCAGATGAATTTACAGTTTATATTTATTATAACAAATATATTGAGTTTTATTTATTTTTGTCATGCTAAGTGTTAATACTTCATAATTTTTCTTTTGCTACATGAATTTCTTGATGTGTGCAAGTTTTTTTTTTATAATTTGGGCAATTTTTGTTTTATTTTGATACTTCTTACCCTTATAACTTTATATTTTACGTCTAATATTCCAAATTTTTAATTTGGCAAATTTAAGGTATACTATTCCTTTGGGGAGAAGGCAATAGCAACCCACTCCAGTACTCTTGCCTGGCAAATCCCAAGGATGGAGGAGCCTTGTAGGCTGCAGTCATGGGGTCACTAACAACTTCACTTTCTTTTCACTTTCATGCATTGGAGAAGGAAATGGCAACCCACTCCAGTGTTCTTGCCTGGAGAATCCCAGGGACGGGGGAGCCTGGTGGGCTGCCGTCTATGGGGTCTCAGAGTCGGACACGACCGAAGCGACTTAGCAGCAGCAGCAGCAGCAGCATTCCTTTTGGAAAGAAATAGGAAAATTTGCATTTTACACTTTCCCTTAGCTCTTTCCTTATCTTTCATCTTCCAAATGTTGTTAGTTATACTCTTATTTTCAGTCACTTTTGATAGTTTCTTATATGTGCCCTGAACAATGCCAATTCTTTAAGTTTCTTGAGTCTTGCCTATGGTTTGTATTAGTTTCAGGTGTATAGCAAAGTGATTCACTTATATATGAATATTTTTTCAGATTCTTTTCTCTTATAGATTATTACAGGGTATTGAGCTATACAGTAGGTCCTTGGCATTATGGTAATTTCTAAGCTCTCTTTTTTTGGTCCTTCAATTTGTTTTCAATCATGTTTAACATGCTGTTAATCACTAGTAGTAGTAAATGTAAGTTACTATTAATATTCCAGTTCTTGCATTAGGTGGTGAAATTCCAAATGTTCATTATGTTTTTGAGATAAAATAAAGTAAAAAGGGAAAGCTTGTTATGATTAAATCACTTCTGTGCTTCAAATTTCTAATAAAAATTTTCAAATAATCTCAGAAGCTTTAATAGCTTTTTCTAATTGAAAAATTCTAGTTTTTCATTTAAACCCTATTCTATACTATAACTGGTGACTTCCCTGGTGGCTCAGATGGTAAAGCATCTGCCTACAATGTGGGAGACCTGGGTTCTATCCCTGGGTCAGGAAGATCCCCTGGAGAAGGAAATAGCACCCCACTCCAGTACTCTTGCCTGAAAAGTCCCACAGATGGAGGAGGCTGGTAGGCTACACTCCATGGGGTTGCAAAGAGTCTGACATGACTAAGCAACTTTACTTTCATTATACTATCACAATGTTAGAAATCTTCATAATAGCATTATTTCATAATATAATAGTTCCAAGAATCCATCAACATTAGAATAGAAAAGTAAATTGTGGTATATGCATATCACAGAGCAATGAAAATGAAGTACTGTGATACACACAACAACATGAATTAATCTTAATAATGTTGAAAGGCAATAAGCCAGACACAAGAGTGCATACTGTGTATTCCATTTGTATAAAGCTGAAGAATGGACAAAACCAATCTAGAGTGTCAGAAGTCAGAATTCTGATTAACCTTTAAAGTGGAGTAGAGACTGAGAGAAATAACACAGGAATAGGCTTTTGAAATACTGGTAATGTTCTATTTCTTGATTTGGTTACTTGGTGTGTTTATATTTTTTAATTTATTGAGCAATATACTTATTACTTGTGGACTTTACTTATGTATTCATTCATCTTCAGTGAGAAATTTATTTGTAAAAACAATCTGCATATTCTCTATTCCAGAATTTGATACTAATTTATATAATTTTTTTCAATTTTTTAAATGGTTCAAATTGCCCTTTACGGGCTATGTTCCATATAACATCAACTGTTTGCTAGGAAGTGTACTAAATATTTTGCATTTGCTATCTTATTAAATCTTTACAATAATCCTGTAAGCTAGAAAGGTCCTTTATGCATAAGAACTAAATTTAGACAAACAAAGTTTTTTGCCCAAGATCATACAATTAGCAGTATAGCTATACTCTCCTACCCTGACAATATTTAAAGCTACAAGTTAATTTTAGAGCAGAAACAGTTTTCAAATTGGAGTCTTAGGTATGGAGGACATAGCTAAGTCACTTAACCTAGGTATTTTTACTTAATAGTTGTAGTAGAAATTACCTTTGACAAGCAGAGCAGTGCCAGTGTTATTTTTCCTGAGTTTTTGAGTTCCTAAGTGAGCAGAGGGAAAAGTCATAAACAATCACTGCTAATACTAAGTACTTTCTTTGGACATGGTCACCTGAATTGGTTTCTAAATAAAACGCTTGGAAAATTAACATTTATCTCTATTTGTTGTGGAACAAAGAATTCCAACCAATCACTGGATTTCTGAGGCTGTGATAAATACTTGCCTTTGTCCTTTGATGCTTTATACAGGGAGGCAGACTGCCTAACACTCCAAAGGGATTCTACTATGAAACATATTGTCTGACATTACATTAAATAGCTTGAAAATACTGTAACCATTGATGCCCAGTTGTTGTTAAAGTATTTTAGAATCAATGAAAGAAATTAATAAATAGAAAACCCAGTCTTAAGAGAGATCTTCTTATGGTTTTCTAGTTAAGAAAAAATAAATTAACACTCTCAGCAGGGGGAAAGCAGTAGATTGTATGGGATTCTCTTGAAAATGAAGACTTCACTCCCAAAGTTAATTTAATTTGGATGCACTTCTGAGGAAGTCATTTATCACCTTACTATGCATATACCTTGAATAATATTTATAGTTCTATACAAGCATTTAGTAAAATATACTTCTATCTCTGGAAGGCCAATTCAGAATTGGCTAACAGAAGCAACAATTGAAGGAAAATTTTGATAAGAGAATAACCCCTTCACATGTCTTATGATCATCAGTGTTATGATCAAAGACTGAGAACAAGGAAGCTCTGGTTGAATTTATCCATTCCTTGTGCTATTTATGATGCCCTGGGTATCAATTCTTTGATTCACAAGATGCAAATTATCAGTGTGTTGACTCCATTTTCAGTAGTCATGAGTTTGGGAAGCTTAGGTAACAAAAAGACTAGAGTTGTTTTGTGTTACAGAATCTGAGCTATATTATTGATGTCAGCGTGAGCTAGGGTACAAGTATGGACAGCCTAGTTCAAGAATGGATGTGCTGGGCAAATAATAATATCAGAAAGCAAGACCTATCCACCATGTTACCACTGACTGTTACACCCCTAACCCGGACTTGCTGTTGGGAGGCCCTTTCTATCACACCCTCTTCATGCCACTGTGAGCTCTCAGCTTTCTGTTGTTCCTTGCTGAGAGGACAAAAGAGTCCAGTCTTTACTAGACATCTTAGTGTTTTGGTTTCCTCATTCCTGTAGTTGAAGGCCTTCTCTCCTTGCCAGGCTATCCTGAATAATGATAGATCTGATTACTAAAATGAATTCAGTCTTTCATTAAGAAAAGGGGAAGACCAAATATTTGAAGATCAGAGGGTTGCAGACGTTTACCAGATAAAGAAGTATCAGGAAAAAAAGGCTGTGACTCTGCTGCCGGCAGCACAGCGTAACAGTCGAGAGGGACTTTGACTGCATGGGTTCAAGCCTGCACACCTCCACTCACCAGCAGTGAGGCTGGGAAACCACCTAACCTCTTGAATCCTCAGTGTTATTTTCTATAAAGTAAGAATAACACCTAATTCTTGAGGGGTGAGATAAGGGATAGAAGCAATCTTATAACTACAATGCTTATTAATTATAATTATAGTAATCATACAAGTGTATATGTATAATTTGTTATATATTATAATATAAAATATAGGTATGATAGAATATTATAAATATGTTTAATAATGGATATATTTTATATGATGTGTTTATTATATTTTATATAAATATATGTAAGTATAATTATAGTAATTATTTTCATCTTAATTACAATGGCTAGCACATTTAAGATGGCCATGATTAAAATTGAACACTTTTAGGTCTGTTTTAGTGGCTCCCTCTCCATCTGGGAAGCACATGATTGGAGAACATGATTTGAACACAGCCAATCAGAATGACTGGTCCCAACTCCAGTCACCGTGATTAGCCTAGGATGGGCAAGGGACTGAATTGAGTCAATTACTTGAGATCTTTTTTTAATCCCCTTTTATCAGTTGCTTACTGTAGGGCTTTTACTATAGTTTTTATCATTATTAAGTTTACTGAATGTATGCCATAATGATAAGTAATTAATCCATATATTTATAGAAAATTCTGGTGAATAATAATGAAACAACTTCAACATTTTATATATTTTTTTTTATTTTATTTTATTTTTTTTTAATTTTTATTATTATTATTATTTTTTTTTTCCTACATTTTATATATTAAGAGGGGAAAGAATGAGGAAGTGGGTCAAGTAGTAAGTAAACATTAGTTTCTAATGGTTGGATGATCCCATGTATTTCCTTTTATTTTATTCCTTAGGCTGGTTGGCGTAAGAGCCCTGTCACATACAAGCAGAAGAGTCCTGACTAATATTAGGAAATAATAAGAGTCATCCATGTCCAGAGACATTGTTCAGTGGGCTCTGGGGGGCAGCGCCCAGGGCAGCTTAACCAGAAGGACCAGATTTGGGTCCTTAATAAGACCATAACACCAGGTCAGCTGGGGTAAATCAGATTTTAGGGGAACTCTAACAACTTTTACAAATCAGAAGTGGCAAATCTCAAACACTTGGATGACAGAATAATTGATAATAGTGCTAAGACACTGCACCCCTGCTCTTGCTGCAGGCCACCGGTCTCAAGGCAAATTGGCCTCTTTGATCAGAGAATTCATCACTTTGGTTAGTCTCCTGGTGTTCCAGACAGAAGCTTTAAAATTCTGCCTCAATTACCTAGAATATACTGTTTGACAGTTACTTAATTTTTAATCTCATCAATATTTTGCATTTCTTATCTGAAGTTTTAAACAAAAGTATAAATTCTAACTTTAGTTTTTTAAAATTTAGTCATAAAATGGTTTGGACTGATAAGCTGATTGACTTACATGAAGAATTTTAAACCTCCTGAATTTTCTTTCCTCTGTCATTTTACCCAGTGGTGATCATCTTCATCCAATCAGCTTTCAGTATTTGATTATGTAAATAATGCCTCCAGGAAATCTGATGTTCTGATGATAGTGACACTGGTCATTGACATTTAATTGTGTCTTTATCCTTTACCTACTTTTCTGTCATACCTCCCCGACCCCTCACCACCTTTGGTCATCCTAGTAGCTGGTCCATTTATGTCTTATCTCTAGGGCAGAAAATTGCCTGTATTAAAAAATGCTGTAAGTAGCCATGGGCTCTGGGCTCCCAGCTGCCATCTGAGTAAATAGTGCTTTTTTTTTTTTTTTTTTAATAAAAAGATCATGCAATTCAAAGGTCACATTTAGACTTACTTTAGTCTTTTATATGATCAGCCATCAAAGATGGAGCTAGCAGTGAGATGTGGTCAAGAAAGACTCGCAATTCTGATTTTCATCTTTGCTCCTTGGCAACACTTCCTGAGAACAGTGTGAAGGACATTCCAAGACTAAATAGCCAATGGCATAATATACTTTCCAGCATGCTGAGAAATACAGAATGAAGAAAATTAAAGCTCCAAAGGTTTCCCATGAAAGATTTCATAAATTATCTTCTAGCACAAAAATGAGGTTGAAAATAGCTCCCCATAACATTTTTTTTATACTTGTACCAGGTTTAAAACTATGACAAAAATAAAGAATTATGTGGGCATGGCTATATAATATACTTAACTATGAATGAATATAATTTTAACTGTAACTAAATATATTGAATACTTACTGTTCGACAGGCACAGGGTAGTGTGCTTACAGGATTTGGCTCATTTAATTTTCACGGTATCCCTAGAGCAGTAGCTATTTTACAGCAGTCCATTTTACAGATGAGAAACTGAGGGCTGTGGGTTAAGAAATTTGCTGGCAGAGCAGGAGCTGGGGCTTCAGGGCAGTTTTGTCCGTTTCAGATCCTGGACAGTGCTGACACTGCTGTTCCATGGAAAACCTAAGGAGAAGAGGGTGACAGAGGATGAGACAGTTGGATGGCATCACTGATGCAAAGCACATGAACTTGGGCAAACTCCAGGAGATGGGGAGGGACAGGGAGGCCTGGAGTGCTGAGTCCATAGAATCATGAAGAGTCAGACTCCACTAGGCAACTGAACAATAACAACACTTAAGCAAAAAAAAAAAAAAAAAAAGCCCTACCCAAACTTGTTCAATATGCAAGCATATATTTATTTTTATTCTTAATGCATTATTTTGAAATAATGATAGTGTTTTAGGGTCCTCCAGAGAAACAGAACCAATTGGAGGGGTGTGTGTGTGTGTGTGTGTGTGTGCGCGCTCAGTCGTGTCTGACTCTTTGTGACCCCACGGACTGTAGCCCGCCAGGCTCCTCTGTCCATGGAATTTTTCAAGCAAAAATACTGGAGTGGGTTGCCATTTCCTCCTCCAAAGGATCTTCCCAACCCAGGGATTGAACCCGTGTCTCCTGCAGCTCCTGCTCTGGCAGGCTGATTCTTTAGCACTGAGCCATCCAGGAAGCCCTATATGTATGTGCATATATATATATCTTCAGGATATATATATGCATATGTGTGTGTGTGTATATATACACACACACACACACACACACACATATATATATATATATATATATATACGTATATGTATATATCAAAAAATTTGGGGTTAGGGGCACCAACGCCCCCAGGCTGTAAAAATATCCATGTATAACTTTGTACATGGCCTTCCCTGGTGGTTCAGATGGTTAAGAATCCATCTGCAACGCAGGAGACCTGGGTTTGATCTCTGGGTTGGGAAGATCCCCTGGAGGAGGGCAAGGCAACCCACCAGCATTCTGGCTTCCCTGATGGCTCAGTGGGTAAAAAATCTGCCTGCAATGCAGGAGACACAGGAGACATGGGTTTGATCCCTGGGAAGGCCCCCTGGAGGAGGAAATGGCAACCTTCTCCGGTATTCTGGCCTGGGAAAATCTCATGGACAGAGGAGCCTGACTGGCTACAGTCCGTGGGACCACAGAGTCGGACACGACTGAGCAACCAACACATAACTTTATAGTCAGCCCTCCATATCTATGGTTCTGCTTCTGAGCATTCAGTTAAATCCAGATTATACAGTGCTATAGTTATATTTATTTTTTTTTAAAAATCTGCTTATGAGTGAACCTATGCAGTTCAAACCTGTGATGTTCAAGGGTCAACTGTATATGTATATATTTATATATGTATCTCTGTCTCTGATTTATTATAAAAACATGTTGCAATAAACACTGGGGTGCATGTATTTTTTTAAATTATGGTTTTTTCCAGGTATGTGCCCAGGAGTAGGATTGCTGGGTCATATGGTAGTTCTATTTGTAGTTTTTTAAGGAACATTCATACTGTCTCTTTAGTGGCTGTATCAATTTACATTCCCACCAAAGGTGCAACAGGATTCCCCTTTCTCCACACCCTCTCAGCATTTATTGTTTGTAGATTTTTTCATTATGGCCATTCTCACTGGTATGAGTTGATACCTCATTGTGGTTTTGATTTGCATTTCTCAAATAATTAGTGTTGTTGAGCATCTTTTCAACTGCCTCCTAGCCATCCTTTTCATTGTTTTAATTGCATGGATTTGTTTGTTTGTTTTGGGAACAGAAGGATGTCACCATCTTTTGATAAAGGCACCTTTTAATCCATTGTATTCAGGCAGCTAGAAACTTGGCAAATAAAAATCTGTTTATGAGCTCTCCTGTATAGCACTGTTTTGAGTTCTATCTGGGGAATACAAATAATCATAGGATGTAGTCATTGCTCAATAAGCTTATGGTCTGATTAAGACACAGACACAGAAGGTATAGGAAACTTTTTTTCCCCATCCAACATCTTTTCTTACTCTTTGAGGACTTGAGCACCTGACACTCAATTCATGTGCTGGCTTGGGGTTTACCTAGAAGTAGGAATATATGTCCCAGGCTTGGTCTTTTGGAGAGTTTCACTTTCCAACTACTATGATGGCTTCAAACCTGGGCTTGGAACCCAAGTTAATTAAATGAATTTTGAGACTTTTGAAAAGTAATTTTATTTATTAATTAATTTATTTCAATTTTTATTTTTGGCTGTGCGTGGTCTTCATTGTTGCACAGGCTTTTCTCTAGTTATGACGAGAAGGGGCTACTCTCTAGTTGCAGTTTGTGACTTTTCATTGCAATGTCTTCTCTTGTTGCAGGCTCTTGGTGGCCATAGGCTTCAGTAGTTGATGTTCCTGGGGTCAATAGTTGTGGCTCATGGGCTGATCTTCCTGGACCAGGGATCAAACCTGTGTCTCCTGCATTAGCAAGAGGATTCTTTACCACTGAGCCACCAACGAAGGCTGAATTCTGAGACTTTTGCTAGAACTATTGCAAAAGAAAACCTTTGAATGAATTTTATACTAGCAAAATTTAAACCTGAAGCTGCCAATGGGTCATCTCATAGAAAGCAAACAAAAAAATGCCTGAGAAGAAAACTAGGGTAGAAGGTAGCAAAACAGAGATGGAGGAAGAGACCAAGGTTGATGCCATCATTGGAGCCTCTGAGTTTAGCTATGTCTGTGTGTTTATCACTTGAACTTCCTAGTTACCTTTTTGGCTTATGCTAGTTTGAGCTTTATTTCTATTCATTTCAACTAAGATTTGTGACCATATAGGAATATAATACAGACATGGAAAACATGCAAGGAAGCTTACCAAGTAAAATAAACTATCAGTCAATTTCTTGGGAAATCTGAAAGTCCATTCCTCTTTCTAGGCCTAACTGTTCCAGGTTTGATTCACGCAAACTAGGGAAGAGTTTGGGGAGGAAATGGTAGGTTATTGGGATAAGTTTTAAAAGTATCCTTAGAAATTTAGGTTCCATTGTTGACAACAGCCCAAGATTCAATGTGAAGAGATTTTCTTTCTTATGACAAACTTGTATTGTGTATCCTACAGTTTCAGCAAGGACTCTTCTTGGGGAGAACTCCTGAAAAGGACTTAACAAAAATAGGAAGAGAGAATTTGTTTATTGGAAAGATTGAGGCCTAGGTGGATAATGTTTAGGCATGTCAGGCCCTGGAGTAGGAAATGGCAACCCACTCCAGTGTTCTTGCCTGGAAAATTCCATGGACAGAAGAGTCTGTAGGGTTATTGTCCATGGGGTTGCAAAGAATGGGACACGACTGAGCATGCAGGCACAGGCATGACAGGAAGTGTTCTGGAGTAGGACGGATCTACAGTGGGGGCTTCCTTCTGGTGCCCCCTGATGCTCCCTCCCTTTCACTGGGAGTTTCTTTTGGGCAAATCTAGAAATCTTTACTTGTCCAACATCTCCTTCCAGAGAGCTCAGCAACTCTTGCTTCAAGAAATAACATCTTTGAATTAAGGCAATTACATTAAGACATATTATTGTGTTTATTTTGTATTTTTTGGTCATGTCATTTTGTATATTATGGTCATGACATTTTATTTTATTTTGCTGCACCACACAGCATGCAGAATCTTAGCTCCCTGACAAGGAATCAAAACTGTGTCCCCTGCAGTGGAAGTATGGAGTCTTAACCACTGGACCACCAGGGAAGTCCCTATAATAGTGTTTAAAATAGACACTAGAACCCATAAACCAAGGGCATTTTTGCCCTTGAGATCGGTTAATAAAATTTTCCTGCCAAGATCTAAGGCACAGAACTGGCGAGTTCTAATCCGAGTAAAGTAGAAGGGGTGATGGAATGTGGAATCCAGAGGAGGATCAGTTATGGTGGCCTGTGGCTTGCTGCGACTACATAGGAGGCCTGTGAGAACAAGGGCATAAAGAACCTGTGTGATCAACGTTTGAGTTGTGGCCCTATCGCTTCTGTTGGCAGTTCCTAGGAGCTCAGTGTCCTTTTCCTTAAGAGAGGGTAATGAAAATACCTACCTCCAGTGACGTAAAGAACATTTGATAAAAATGGGCCATAGACCATGGAGCCTGAGTGTATGCATAGATGCTCACTGTATGTTGTTTTCATGTCATCTTCATCACCATTGCTGTTGACTGGGTTTATTTATTTATTTTTTTGACTGGGTTTATTACAACAGGAAAGACAGATGCTTTAAGGAAGGTAGCAGGACTTAATTCTCAGGTTTGCTTCAGGCAGGTGTGTTCTGTTAGAGCTGCATTGTCCACTGGAGAACCTGATGGGGATCAGGTGAGGAATATAAAAGCTATGTGTGCTCTGGACCTCAGTAATTCTAGAGAAGAGTAAGAAGAGAGAATTGTACCAAAGGGAAACAGACCTCTGCTATTGAAACGTGTTCCATACAATTCAAGGAAATCACCCGCCTCATTCTTTTTCCTTATCACTACAAGCATATACTGGATTATAAATATCAATTATATCTGAGTGCTTTATCAGGTCCAAATAAACAAATGCTTTAATTGATAGCAGTTTTCCTCTTTCCTTGAATCAGAAAGGCTGAAATTATCAGAGCATCTCACTGTGAACACTGTATGTGCTTAATTGGATTCTGTTGGTCTCTATAGCCCTAAATACCCAGACAAAATATAAAACATCCAGTCCATGTTGTAGAATTACCAAAACCCAAGTGTCCAGAGAGCTGTAAGCATGGACGTGTAGTCCTATAGAGTCAGAACATTTTGATGCCACACAGTGTTTGATGAGTGGGGATTTCCCCCTCTCTTGTTGCTCAGAAAACAACACAGATCCAACCAGGGTCAAGATCCTGAGTCCCAGAAAATCCACTTAGCTTCCATATTCAGAATTCTTTGTAGTTGTATCAGGGTGCAGTATAGGAAAAGGAACACAGCTTTGGAGTCATGCTGACTTAGGTTTGACTTTCATTTTTTATGTACTTACTTTTGAATTATGGTGTTGGAGAAGACTCTTGAGAGTCCCTTAGACTGCAAGGAGATCCAGCCAGTCCATCTTAAAGGAGATCAGTCCTGGGTGTTCATTGGAAGGACTGATGCTGAAGCTGAAACTCCAATACTTTGGCCACCTCATGCGAAGAGTTGACTCATTGGAAAAGACCCTGATTCTGGGAGGGATTGGGGGCAGGAGGAGAAGGGGATGACAGAGGATGAGATGGCTGGATGGCATCACCGATTCGACGGGCATGAGTTTGAGTAAACTCCGGGAGTTTGTGATGGACAGGGAGGCCTGGCGTGCTGCGATTCACGGGGTCGCAAAGAGTCAGACACAACTGAGCAACTGAACTGAACTGAACTGAAACATGTGGAATCTTATCAGAGCTCTTAGAGACTCATTTCTTGCATTTGCAAGGTGGAGATGATCATCTGTGCTGTGGCCAGGGGACGTGAGGGTCATGTCAAGGCACTGTGATTTCCATGTAGACCCCAAAAGAACTGGGGTTCTAGGAGAAGCTCCTAGGAGCTTTTCCACCTAGGAAAAGGTAAAGTAGGAAAGTAGCAACTATGAGAAACAAGGTTCTGACACCAGTTTATGTCTCTTATACCCTGAAAGTGTTAAAAGTGTTAGTTGCTCAGTCATGTCTGACTTGGTGACCCCATGGACTGTAGCCCTCCAGGCTCCTCTGTCCATGAAATTCTCCAAACAAGAACACTGGAGTGGGTAGCCATTCCCTACTCCAGGGGATCTTCCCTACCCAGGGGTCAAACCCAGGTCTCTTTCATTGCAGTCTTTGCCATTTGAACCACCAGGGAAGCCCCTCTTATACCCTATGACCCAGTAATTCCATTTCTAGGTCCTCTCTGGGTTGCACACTGCTCACTGTATCCTCACATGGCAGAATGAGTTAGGGAGCTTTGTGGGTTTTGTTTCTTTTATTTTATGTATTTATTTTTAAAATATTTATTTATTCATTTGACTGCATTGGGTCTCAGTTGCACAGTATGCAGGATCTAGTTTCCTGACCAAACATAGAGACCATGCCCCTGCACCACGAATCTTAGCCTCGGGACCACCAGGAAAGTCCTTGTCTGTTTGATTTATAAAAGCACTGATCCCATTCATAAGGGCTCTGCCCTCATGACTTAAGCACTTCTCTAAGACCCCACCTCCTAATATCATCACAATGGACATTTCAACATACAAATTTTAGGGAGATACAAACATTCAGACCACAACAGACTTGTATGTGTTTTGAAGGTAGAGAAAATAGGGTTTGCTACTGAATTGAATGCAGATTCAATGAGAAAAGGAGAGGAAGGAGTCAAGGATAATTCCAAGTATTTCTGGTTTGAGCAACTGGAAGGAAGGAATTGTTCCATAAGACTTTTTTTCTTGTCTTTCAAGCACCATCCTTTTCTAGTTTTCCTCTTTCTTCTATGCATATTATTTTCTTGGTGGTATGTGGGCATCTGCTTATGATGCCCAACCAGACAGTAGATAAAGTACCTTTTCCCCCCTGACTTTCTTGAGATATAATTGACATATAATACCGTGGACTTTTAAGGCGTGATTTGATAATAATACATATTACAAAGGGGCTTCCCAGGTGGTTCAGTGGGAAAGATTCTGCCTGCCAATGCAGGAGACACAAGAGATGTGGGTTTGATCTCTGGGTCAGGAAGATCCCCTGGAGGAGGAAATGGCAACCCACTCCAGTATCTTGCCTGGGAAATCTCATGAACAGAGGAGCCTGGCAGCTACAGTCCATGGGTTTGCAAAGAGTAGGACACCACTGAGCATGCACGCACACTCGCGCATATATAGAAAAATGATTTAAGTACAATTGTGAATTAGATGTGTAAATTACCATCAGAGGGAGGAGGAAATTGGAAACATGAGCCAAGAGAAACTTGAAGGTTCACTGCCTTTAAGAGAAGGTCACTTTGATGGGGACATCAAAGGATGACTTCATAGATCACAGCAAAGTTGAGAAAATCCACCAAAGGAACGAAACACTGGAGTGAGCTCCCAGAGAAGACTGTTGGGGAAAATAGATGGTTATCATAAGCTTTGGATATTTCCCAACCTGAAATCTTGTTACTGAAGCATATTTGCATTACTTTCTGTGTCTTTGTATTACGAGTTTCTTCAAGTTTATTGTGACCTAGGTTATTTGCACAGTTTTCTTTGGATTAACGTAATACCAAGTTTAAACCCTCACTGGTGCTGTTACATACAATTTGCTTTGAGTCACCACTTTAAAATTATAATGTTCATTTGTACACATATTTTGTTTCCTCTGTTACAAACATGTGGTACAGAAATGTTAGTTTGTAGTGTTGACTTGAGGATTAGGGTATGATTTTACTTGATTGAAGTAGTTAGTTTTTGATGAATATTTAAGTTCTGCAACTTAAATATTTACTGCTTGTGCATCAATTTCAATGGAAAAAAATCTTTAAAAGACAAAATTTGGTGCCATCCAGTGGCAAAATTGTGAATTGCCACATAAGAGCAATTGTGTGAGAATTTCACGTTAAAACTAAATTGGTTCCTTAGTAATTTCACGTTAAAACTAAATTGGTTCCTTAGTATATCCTGTAACCCACAGAGACACCAGCAACTATGAAAGAAAAACATGGCATAAGTTTGGAAGTACATTTAACTGCAATACGGCATAATATGATAGAGAAAAAATATAGAATTAAGAGAAGGTAAACATGTTCTGGAGTTGCTTCATTTATAAAATGGGAATATGTTCCTACACTATGGCTAAGAGCTGGAAAGCTTGCATTTTTTTAAGATCTAACTTGCATATTACACTTTGGCATCAACTGTATTAGACAAATATGATTTTTATATTGCACTATGTTAAATAAAATCTTTATATTTGTGAACTTGAAAATCTGTTTTAAATGTTTAGTTCAAGTTACAAGAGCCTTGTAACTGACTGAAATTTTCGGTCACTCACAGGGAAAATATGAAACCCCTCTCCCCACGTGCCAAAAGTAAGAGTGAAAGTCCTCACTGTGTAGGAGACTCTCTGCCTGCTGACACATGCATTCTGCTGAAGTACCGGGACCGGCTGAGTTATAGCCATATGTATTAAAAATCCTTTTTTTCAATGAAACATTCATTATAGCACAATGACCTAGTTAGGACTTGTATTATAGGTTCATCTGTTGAAAAACATTCAGTAATAACGGTTTAAACAAAATAGAGATACAGATCTCTCATGTTAAAGTCTGAGTAGGCAATTTAGATCTGTCCTTCTATAATCATCCAGGATCCTGACTCCATCTATCTCTGGCCTTAAACATGCAGCTTCCATCTCATAATCTCTGATGGTTGCCCTTCTCCTCTTCCCATCCCTAGCTTTCTCTACACTTGACATTTGAAGTCAAATGAAGCAAATGAGATAAATGGGTCTTACTCTGCTTCCGACTCTCTTATCTATGAAAGTTCTGTTCCTGATGAAACATCTGGTGCAAAAATAATACCAATATACTCTTCTATAAATGGAACATACACAATAAAATGAACTACCATTTTACACATTTGGTTTTACATATATCCTAATGGTTTTCATTGTTGGCTATATTTCAATAACTTGATTACATTTAAATGCCCAAAACTTTGCTTTGGCATTTGAAGGTCTCAGGCAGAGACCATTTTATTGTTGGAAAGAAATCAAAACTTTCTCTACTGTGGCCAACACCTAGTATATTCTGGGCCGACTGGAAGTTCTATGTCCTCCCAAAGGGATTCTTTTCACCACTCATGTTTGGAGGCAGCAGAAACAGATTTTATTTTCTTGGGCTCCACAATCACTGTGGACAGTGATTGCAGCCATGAAATTAAAAGACGCTTGCTCATTGGAAGGCAGGCTGTAACAAACCCAGACAGTGTATTAAAAAAGCAGAGACATCACTTTGCTGACAAAGCTCCGTATAGGCAAAGCTATGGTTTTTCCATCAGTCACGTACGGATGTGCGAGTTGGACCACAAAGAGGACAGAGCACTGAAGAACTGATGCTTTTAAACTGTGGTGCCGGAGAACACTCTTGAAAATCCGCTGGACAGCAAAGTGATCAAACCAGTCCATCCTAAAGGAAATCAACCCTGAATATTCATTGGAATATTCTGTTGCTGAAGCTGAAGCTCCAACACTTTGACCACCTGATGCGAAGAGCTGACTCATTGGAAAAGACCCTGATGCTGGGAAGATTGAGTGCAGGAGGAGAAGGGGACGACGGACGACAGAGGATGAGATGGTTGGTTGGCATCACAGACTCAATGGACATGGGTTTGAGCAAACTATGGAAGATAATGCAGGACAGAGGAGGCTTGTGTGCTGCAGTCCATGGAGTCACAAAGAGTCAAGCATGACTTAGTGACTGAACAACAACATTTCCTCTTCATGCATTCTTGTACACCAAGTAACTTGGACTGTTGCAAAGTCAGTTGAATCAGTTACCTCAGAAACTTGATATGATCTATTTAGCCTTGAAGTTGCTGCTGCTGCTAAGTCACTTCAGTCGTGTCCGACTCTGTGCGACCCCATAGACGGCAGCCCACCAGGCTCCCCCGTCCCTGGGATTCTCCAGGCAAGAACACTGGAGTGGGTTGCCATTTCCTTCTCCAATGTGTGAAAGTGAAAAGGGAAAGTGAAGTTGCTCAGTTGGGTCCGACTCTTAGTGATGCCATGGACTGCAGCCTACCAGGCTCCTCCGTCCATGGGATTTTCCAGGCAAGAGTACTGGAGTGGGGTGCCATGCCTTCTCCAATGAAGTTGTTGACCACTGCCAGTTTGCCATTTTACTTATAGAGTCCTGCTTCCTAATTTTACGAATGAGCATATTCAGGAATATTTAGAACATTTTCAATTTGGGGGTCTCAACCATAGGCCTGCTCACCTAAGTCCCCTTACCTCTAGCTCCAACCCTGGGTGATAACCTCACAGAGGGAAGAGTGACTGATAAAAGAGGTGAGGGCAGGGCTCTTCAAGCTGAAGTGGGGCTGCTGAGGAGTCACTGCTGGTGACCTAGGAGTCCTCTTAGTGAGTTTAGAAAATTAAGAATTCAGTAATAACTTTAGAAAATACCTGCTAGAGCCTATACTTTGTGCCTCAGGTTTCCACTTTTGGGACACAAAGTGATTTTTTTTATGTTATGGTAATTAAAATGAATCCCAACAGGGAGAGCAATTGAATATTTACATAAAATTGGGCAAGTTCTTTAAGAAGGGTCACAGAGGAGTCCCTTAATATTATGTAGGACGTGGATCTCCCTGGGGTGCTAGAAAATGAATGCTGCACTTTAGGGGAATCCCTACCCCTACTTCTCATGTCCCATGTTTTCTTAGAAGGAAGGACATTTCCTTCCCATTCCCAAGGAGGAAAAGGTTCATGAGGGACCTTTGCTCTCTTCTTCCTCTGAGAAGAGGATTGACTTACCTGACTGTTGGGTTTCAAAGAAGAATATGCTTCATCCCAGTGGACATGAACTTGAGCAAACTCCAGGAGATAGTGGACAGGGAAGCCTGGCATGCTGCAGTCCACGGGGTTGCAAAGAGTCGGACATGACTGAGCAACTGAACAAAACAGCAACAAATTCGTAATCCATTTTGGAATTGAATCTACTTGTCTCTGCCCTGTCACAGTCTCTCCTTTTTAGATCTGCTTGTGCAAAAAGGCAATGGCACCCCACTCTAGTATTCTTGCCTGGAAAATCCCATGGATGGAGGAGCCTGGTAGGCTTCAGTCCATGGGGTCGCGAAGAGTTGGACACGACTGAGAGATTTCACTTTCCCTTTTCACTTTCATGCATTGGAGAAGGAAATGGCGACCCACTCCAATGTTCTTGCCTGGAGAATCCCAGGGACGGGGGAGCTTGGTGGGCTGCCGTCTATGGGGTCGCACGGAGTCGGACACGACTGAAGTGACTTAGCATCAGCAGCAGTGCAAAAACGAGCTGTATCTTGGTCTTCTGGCCACAGGGCGGCGCTCTAAGATCAACACTGTCCTTCACTCAGATCTGCTAAGCTCCAGTGCTTCCCACTGTATAATCATAAGGGATTTGATTTAGGGCATACCTGAATGGTCTAATGGTTTTCCCTACTGTCTTCCATTTAAGTCTGAATTTGGCCATAAGGAGTTCATGATCTGAGCCACAGTCAGCTCCCGGTCTTGTTTTTGCTGACTGTATAGAGCTTCTCCATCTTTGGCTGCAAAGAATATAATCAATCTGATTTCAGTACTGACCTCTGGTGAAGTCCATGTGTAGAGTCTTTTCTTGTGTTGTTGAAAGAGTGTGTTTGCTATGACCAGTGTGGTCTCTTGGCAAAAGTCTGTGAGTCTGTTAGCCTTTGACCTGCTTAATTTTGTACTCCAAGGTCAAATTTGCCTGTTACTCCAGGTATCTCTTGACTTCCTACTTTTGCATTCCAGTCCCCTATAATGAAAAGGACATCCTTTTTGGGTGTTAGTTCTAGAAGGTCTTGTAGGTCTTCATAGAACCGTTTGGTTTTAGCTTCTTCAGCATTACTGGTCGGGGCATAGATTTGGATTACTGTGATATTGAATGGTTTGCCTTGGAAGTGAACAGAGATCATCCTGTCAGTTTTGAGATTGCATCCAAGTACTGCATTTTGGACTCTATTGTTGATTATGATGGCTACTCCATTTGTTCTAAGGGATCCTTGCCCACGGTAGTAGATATAATGGTCATCTGAGTTAAATTCACCCATTCCAGTTCATTTTAGTTCACTGATTCCTAAAATGTCTATGTTCACTCTTGCCATCTCCTGTTTGGTCACTGCCAATTTGCCTTGATTCATGGACCTAACATTCCAGGTTCTTATGCAATGTTGCTCTTTACTGCATTGGACTTTACTTTCATCACCTGTCATATCCACAACTGGCTGTTGTTTTTGCTTTCACTCTTGCTCTTCATTCTTTCTGGAGTTTTTTCTCCACTGATCTCCAGTAACGTACTGGGCACCTACCAACCTGGGGAGTTCATTTTTCAGTGTCATATCTTTTTGCCTTTTCATACTGTTCATGGGATTCTCAAGGCAAGAATACTGAAGTGCTTTGCCATTGCCTTCTCCAGCAGACCACATTTTGTCAGAACTCTCCACTATGGAGAGTTCTTGGGTGGCCCCACACGGCATGGCTCATAGTTTCACTGAGTTAGACAAGGCTATGGTCCATGTGATCAGCTTGGTTAGTTTTCTGTGATGGTGGTTTTCATTCTATCTGCCCTCTGATATAGATAAGGATAAAAGGCTTATGGAAGCTTCCTGATGGGAGAGACTGACTGAGGGGGAAACTGGGTCTTCTTCTGATGGGCGGGGCCATGCTCAGTAAATATTTAATCCAATTTTCTGTTGATGTGTGGGGCTGTGTTCCCTCCCTGTTGTTTGACCTGAGAGCAACCTATGGTGGAGGTGATGAAGATAATGGTGACCTCCTTCAGCAGGTCCTGTGCACACACTGCTGCACTCAGTGCCCCCGACCCTGCAGCAGGCCACCGCTGACCCACGCCTCTGCTGGAGACTCCTGGACACTCAAGGGCAGGTCTGGGTCAGTCTCTTGTGGGGCCACTGCTCCTTTCTCTGGGGTCCTGGTGTGCACAAGGTTTTGTTTGTGCCCTCCAGGAGTCTATTTCCCCAGTCCTATGTAACTTCTGGCAGCTCTATAGTGGGGTTAACGGCAACCTCCTCTAAGAGGGCTCATGGCATACCCAGGTCTGCTGCAATTGAAGAAAGTAGGGAAAACCACAAGATCATTCAGGTATGACCTAAATCAAATCCCTTACTTTACAGTGGAAGTGACAAATAGATTCAAGGGATTAGATCTGATAGACAGAGTGCCTGAAGAACTATGGATGGAGGATCATGACATTGTACAGGAGACAGGGATCAAGACCATCCCCAAGAAAAAGAAATGCAAAAAGGCAAAATGGTTGTCTGAGGAGGCCTTACAATTAGCTGAGAGAAGAAGAGAAGCAAAAGGCAAGGGAGAAAAGGAAAGATATACCCATTTGAATGCAGACTTCCAAAAAATAGCAGGGAGAGCTATGAAAGCCTTCCTCAGTGATCAATGCAAAGAAATAGAGGAAAACAATAGAATGGGAAAGACTAGAGATCTCTTCAAGAAAATTAAAGATATCAAGGGAACATTTCATGCAAAGATGGGCTCAATAAAGGACAGAAATGATATGGACCTAACAGAAGCAGAAGATACTAATTAAGAAGAGATGGCAACAATACAGAAGAACTATACAAAAAAGATCTTCATGACCCAGACAATCACAATGGTTTGTTCACTCACCTAGAGCCAGACATCCTGGAATATGAAGTAAAGTGGGCCTTAGGAAGCATCACTATGAACAAAGCTAGTGGAGGTGATGGAATACCAGTTGAGCTATTTCAAATCCTAAAAGCTGATGCTGTGAAAGTGCTGCACTCAGTATGCCAGCAAATTTGGAAAACTCAGTAGTGGCCACAGGCTTAAGAAGATCAGTTTTTATCCCAATCCCAAAGAAGGCATTGCCAAAGAATGTTCAAACTACTGCACAACTGCACTCATCTCACACGCTAGTAAAGTAATGCTCAAAATTCTCCAAGCCAAGCTTCAACAGTACATGAACTGTGAACTTCCAGATGTTCAAGCTGGATTTAGAAAAGCAGAGGAACCAGAGATCAAATTGCCAACATCTGTTGGATCAACAAAAAAGCAAGAGAGTTCCAGAAAAACATCTATTTCTGCTTTATTGACTATGCCAAAGCCTTTGACTGTGTAGATCACAACAAACTGGAAAATTCTTAAAGAGATGGGAAACCAGACCAGCTGACCTACCTCCTGAGAAATCTGTATGCAGGTAAAGAAGCAACAGTTGGAACTGGACATGGAAAGACATACTGGCTCCAAATCTGGAAAGGAGTGCATCAAGGCTATATATTGTCACCCTGCTTATTTAAACAATATGCAGAGTATATCATACGAAATGCCAGGCTGGATGAAGCACAACCTGGAATCAAGATTGCCAGGAGAAATATCAATAACCTCAGATATGCAGATGACACCACCCTTATGGCAGAAAGTGAAGAAGTAAAGAGCCTCTTGATGAAAGTGAAAGAGGAGAGTGAAAACCTGGCTTAAAACTCAACATTCAGAAAACTAAGATCATGGCATCTGGTCCCATCACTTCATGGCAAATAGACAGGGAAACAATGGAAACAGTGAGAGACTTTATTTTGGGGGGCTCCCAAATCACTGCAGATGGTGACTACAGCCATGAAACTAAAATACTCTTGCTCCTTGGAAGAAAATCTATGACCCACCTAGACAGCATATTAAAAAGCAGAGACATTACTTTTCTAACAAAGGTCTGTCTAGTCAAAGCTATGGTTTTTCCAGGAGTCATATATGGATGTGAGAGTTGGCCTGTAAAGAAAGCTGAGCGCTGAGGAATTGATGCTTTTGAACTGTGGTGTTGGAGAAGACTCCTGAGAGTCCCTTGGACTGCAAGGAGTTCCAACCATCCAATCCTAAAGGAAATCACTCCTGAATGTTCATTGGAAGGATTGAGACTGAAGCTGAAGTTCTAATCCTTTGGCCACCTGATGTGAAGAACTGACTCATTTGAAAAGACCCTGATGGTGGGAAAGACTGAAGGCAGGAGGAGAAGGGGACAACAGAGGATGAAATGGTTGAATGGCATCACTGACTCAAAGGACATGAGTTTGAGTTTACCACTGGAGTTGGCAATGGACAGGGAGGGCTGGCATGTTTCAGTCTATGGGATCGCAGAGAGCTGGACGTGAATGAGTGACTGAACTGACTGAACTGAGTGCTTCCCAGTGATTCTACCACATTTTTCTAGTCCTGTCACACTCCTACTCTCATTGATGAACACTTCATTCTTCTCTTCTATTATCAAATTTCCAACGTTTCCCTCCCCAAACTACATGATCAGTTGATGACCCTGCTTTATTCCTTGCTGAGAAAATAGAGGTAATTAGCAAAGGATTTACACAGGATCCCACTATCTAATCTACTAAAGCATCAATACCCAAACTCATGTGACTTTCTTCCACCCCTTGCAGGAGATGAACAGCTTATGTTCCCATTTGAGTCCATCTCTCCTCTTGTGTCCTGAATTCCATTTCTTCTCACTTTCCCAAGGATATAACTATAGCAAGTCTCCCCTCTCTTTTCATAATTATTATTCACATCAGTATATGACATATGGCAATATTTCTCATGTAAAATAAGTTTCTCTGGATTGCACATCTTCCACTGGCTTCTGCCATGTCTCTGCTCCTGTTGATAACAACATTTCTCAGAAAGGTAGTGAAACTGATCAGGATGCTGTGGGTTCCTGAGTTCCAAAATTTTCCTGCATCCCCCATTTTTTGTCTGCAGGAAAAGGTTTTAGCCTCCTAGACCTTCCTTGAGTTACAAAGGGCAGATTCAAACAGTTACTAATCAGGGAAGGGCCCTCCCTAAACAGAAATAAAGGAGGAACAGTCAAGAGGAACAGTGCAGAGACAAAGCAGGGTCCTGGTTCCTCCTCAAGAGATATACGTTAACAATATATCATTGAGTTCCTTTGCAGAAACTAAGGCCCCCACCTGGGTGGAGAATGGTAACTTCAGGCAGAGCACAAGATTTCTGGAGTGCCACCCTGTTACCTCACCACCAACCAATCAGAAAAAAATTATACATCTTGCAGCCCTCACCTCAAATTTGCCTATAAAGACAGTCTCCCCAAAACATTTAAGAATTCATGTTTCTTGAGCATGAGCTGCCCATTCTCTTTGCATGGCCCTTCAATAAACTTTTCTCTGCTCCAAACTCTGATGTTTGGTTTGTTTGGCTTCACTGTGTATCAGGCATATGAACCTGTGCTTAATAGCCTTTTCAGTTCTTACTTCCCCTCCTCCCATTCTCCCATGAATCTGCTCAAGGAGAAGACTCTTGAGAGTCCCTTGGACAGCAAGGAGATCAAACCAGTCAATCTTAAAGGAAATCAATCCTGAATTTTCCTTGGAAAGACTGATGCTGAAGCTGAAGCTCCAATACTTTGGCCACCTGATACAAAGAGCTGACTCACTAGAAAAGACCGTGATGCTAGGAAAGATTGAAGGCAGGAGGAGAAGGGGATGACAGAGGATGAGATGGTTGGATGGCATCACAGACTCAATAGACATGAGTTTGAGCAATCTCCAAGAGTTGGTGATGGACAGGGAAGCCTGATGTGCTGCAGTCCATGGGGTCACAAAGAGTCAGACATGATGAGTGACTGAACAACAACCATAACAGACTTTCATTCCCATCACTGTACTCAGAGTTGTTCCACTCACAGTCAGAAATGATCCCCCCACTCCTAAACCTTTGTTCTGCGCCTAGTCTCTCGGTTGTGTCTGACTCTTTGTGACCCCATGGACTGCAGCCCGCCAGGCTCCTCTGTCCATAGGATTTCCCAGGCAAGAATGCTAGAGTGGGTTGCTATTTCCTTCTCCAGGGAATCTTTCCAACCCAGGGATCAAACCCAGGTCTCCCACACTGCAGGCAAATTCTTTACTGTCTGAGCCTCCAGGGAAGCCCAAAAATACTGGAGTGGGTAGTCTATCCCTTCTCCAGAGGATTTTCCTGATCCAGGAATTGAACAGCAGTCTCCTGCCTTCTTTACCAGCTGAGCTACCAGGAAAGAAGCATTCCTAAATCCAGTGGTATATTTAAGTCCTCATTTATCTTGATCTATCAGAAGCATTTGCCGTCACTTTCTCTACCTCATTGGTTGCTCCTTATTCATTTCCTTTGGTGCATCCTCTTCAATTTTCCAACTCTTTTTCCTCTGTCATTTCCCTATTCCCAGATCACCTTTCTTCTTCT
The DNA here is from genome assembly GCF_033118175.1 of Dama dama. Classification (NCBI taxonomy): domain Eukaryota; kingdom Metazoa; phylum Chordata; class Mammalia; order Artiodactyla; family Cervidae; genus Dama; species Dama dama. The sequence goes on along the minus strand of NC_083698.1, from coordinate 82,555,428 downwards.
AAATCCACTCCCTAGGTGTTTTTATCCATTTGCATGGGTTAAGTAATCTATGGTACTTAAAAACTGGATGACTTCCCAAAGATTTTTGTCTCCAATGAAGCCCTCTTATCTCGGAGCTTCTCACCACTTCAGACTTGTAAATCCAGATGGTCACCTGACACTTCCATCTAGCTATCTAGAAGGCATTTCAAAAATAACATCACTAGAGACATAGTCTTGATTTTCTCCCTTAGGTCTGTTCAGTCTCAGCCTTCTCCTCCATAGTAACTGGCAGCTCCATTCTAAATTTCTGAGGCCAAAACTTAGGAATCATTCTTGTTCCCTCTCTTCCTCTTGTAGTCTAAGCTCAGTATGTTCAGAAAATTCTGTTGATTCCATTTTTGAAAAGTATCAGGATTCAGTTAGAGAAGCAGAACCCGACAAGGTCTGTATCCATATCTAATTTGTTGCAAGGAAGTGACCTTGTAGAACTATTGTGGAGCTGGTTAAGCAGTGTATACAAAATCATTGTCATCACATTTGATATGGAATTTGGAAACCCACAGCTTAGGCAGTCAGGATGAGAAGATCTATATCTGTATTTATATATATATTTACTTATAATAAATAACTATATACATATTTAATGATATATTTATATATATCCATATACAGATAGATATATACATGTATCATTCTGCTCTCATATCTTTCACAATACTCTATTGGGACCCACCTTAATCAAAAACTTACACAAAAAAGAATTCTGGGATACATTGTTCAACCTTGCTAAGTCAACAAACCACCACAGTCCAATCCCTGTTTACTTGGCATGCAAACACATTTCTTAAACCAAAGTTAATCTCAAATTGTGACAATAAGAAAGTCATACTTCCACCTCACTTGCTGCAACTCTATCACATATAACTAAAAAACCATCTAACCCTTTTCTGAGGAGAGGTTGCAAGTCTCTTTTTTTGTCTTTGAATCTTTATCCTTCTCCTATCTGATTTACACTCCCTCTTTGATAACCTGTTAACTTAAACACTTAGTTTTTTATTATTCATACAACTTATGTTAGATAATAAAGGGTGAAAGAGGTAAGAAAACAAAAATATTCACATAAAAATAAGTAAAAACACTCATAACTATTGCAGTCCTCTTTTCTGCAAAAGGTCACATGATTGTAGCTAATATTTATAATGACATCCATGCACCACCCCTTCCATATTTCCTTTGCCCTGAGAATGCATCTCAACTTGTCGTGACTCTTTGCCTGGTGAGGTGACCCCAAATTGCATTTCTGAGGGGTTTGAATCATTACAAGTTGTGCTTGAATTGATAGTTGCTGTTTCCCGTGGACTTCACTCAAAGGGTGTGTGCATGCTCAGTGGCTCAGTCATGTCTGACTCTTTGTGACCCCATGGACTATAGCCCACCAGGCTCCTCTGCCCATGGGATTCTCCAGGCAAGAATACTGGAGTGGGTTGCCATTTCTACTCCAGGGGATGTTCCCAACCCAGGGATTAAAACTTGCGTCTTCCTCATTGACAGGCAGATTCTTTACCACTGAGCCACCTGGGAAACCTCTTATTCAAAGCATATGACAGAATGAAGAGGTGTCCTAGAGGATTTTTTCTCTCATTATGTACTAACAATTTCAATTTCCCCCTCTTCTCTCAGGATGAACCAGCCTTTAGCACTACTTGCTGGAGTACTTGCTGGTCATTTCTTGTTCTGCCCGTTGATTCAGTGTCATGAGGCGCTCAAAGTGTCCAGGTCGGTCTCACCTCTCAGTACAATGGATCCTTTGTTGTGCTCTAAAGAATATCTTAAAAAAAAAAAAATTGGGGTAGAATTGGTTTAGAATATTCTATACGTTTCATGTGTTCAACACTATATTTCTGCTTCTGTATACACTACAGTAGTCTCACCACCAAAAATTTAGTTTTGTGAAATGCAATTCACATTTTATGGCAAGACAAGAAAAATTTAAATAAAACACTGTTTTCCTGCTCTTTGGCCTCCTCTCTCCCCTCTACCGTGTACTGTGTATCTGCATTATACATCAACCAAACCTCCCCATCGGCAGAAATACCTCCTCAATCATAAAAAGCAACATTCTCCGAGCATCAACAAGGTAACTCCTTAGAAGATAACATTCCTTCTTGATCTTGTAAGGAGTCACAGTGACCCACCACTTCATATTTACAGATCTGGGATTATGTAAATTGTCAAAAACACATCTTTTAAAGTATAGCTCTCTGTCTTAAAAAAACTTATATAACTGTGTCTTGACTTCTAACAGGTGGGACAGTTCTCAGAACTTTCTGGGAGGCTGTTTCCAGGTTATAACCCTCAGTTTGGCTTGAATAACATTTCTCATTTCTTTCTTAGATTGACTGATTAATTTTTCCATTGACAGTTTCCATCCATCACTACAGACGGTCTAAATTTAACATAGTGACAAAGTGTAAGGAAATGCATTGAGGTTGAACATTTAAGCCACATCCTCCTTCTATCTTTTATTGATAATAAAGATCATGGTTTGGTCTCTGTTAGATTGCTGCATCTCTTGGGGTAGGGAAGAGTGGAGTGATATTTTTTGGCTCTCTTAAGCCACAATCACAAGGCCTAGAGCATTGAAATAAATATAAGCATTTCATTTTTAAGATTATATCCAATCCAGCCAGTGTAGACATTTAGGGAGCTGTCCTTTCAGGACTCATGCTGAGCTCAATGAACCTCTGAGCTTATAGTGTTGTAGCCATGCGTTCCGGGAAACAAACTCACTCAGAAGGACAATGCAGATAGCGGAGTGCAGTTTATTACACCGGCAGGCCCAAGGCAGAGTCTCCTCTTAGCCAAGGACCCTGACCAAGTTTTCTGAAAACCTTATATACACTAAGTGTATGTGCCCAAACCCACCTCCCCAAATTCCCTGAAACTAGCCTGAACAAAGGAAAAGAAAGATACAATCAAAGTTAACCCATGATTCATATGCCTTAAGCCTAGGAAGTTAACAGTGGACAATTATCAATAGGCCTGTGGTCATACCCCAACAAGCATAATAGGATGTATGATTCTATTCGGTTACACAGATAATTAGGGTATTCTTTTAGGCAACAGAGAGTCTAGGTACGAGCCCCGGGGCTCTTCCATCCAGGGGCCTGGTTTTCCAGTTGGTATGTCATTTCCACAGATACTGGGCATAGAGCTCCAAGTCCACAGTCTGGCCCGAGATGGAGTCCTGCTTTCAAGATGGAGCCTGTTTTGTCTGTTTCCTCCTCCAATAGGAATTGATTTGCACATGCCCATGTTTTATATTGAAAGGGTAACAGGTAGGAAGGCCTGGGGTCTCCAAACGGAAGAAATAGGCTGCAAGGGTCAGACTTTTTTTTATGTCTCTCTTAAGCAGCAAGAGGAAACAAACTACAAGTATCAATTTTTTTCCCCCTTGTCTATACAAAGTTAAAGGAGGTTTCTTTTAAAATTCTGTGTTGCCTTGACGACAGCTGGTTCCACCTGAACTTAACTTTTCTCAAACTTTGAGCTAACCCAATGCGTTTTTCTTATGGAAATGTTTTTCTTAAGCTATGTTAATGAACTATGTAATTACCTTAGACTCTTCAAGTGGGTTCACCTAAGACTCAGAACTGACTTGACAAACTGGTATGTTTTACTCTACAAACCAGTATGTTTTGTTCATGCAAATGTTCTTTTAAGTTATGTTAGTGTATTTGCTTAGAAACCTGCCTTTCTTCAAGATTTATGTCAATTGTTTTGTGGCCTGAGATGACTCACCTTGTGTCAATGTTATCTCAAAATACATCTTGTGGGTGAGGGATCTGGTGCCACTCTCTGAGTTTTGAGACATTTCCTTTCTCTAATTAGAAGCCTGCTAGTACACGACTGCGTGACTTCACTTTCACATTTCCTTTCATGCATTGGAGAAGGAAACAGCAGCCCACTCCAGTGTTCTTGCCTGGAGAATCCCAGGGACGGGGGACCCTGGTGGGCTGCCATCCATGGGGTCACGCAGAGTCAGACACGACTGAAGTGGCTTAGCAGCAGCAGCAGTAGGTATATAACTTCCTGCTAAAGACTAGCAGGGGGGCACTCTTTCTGCCTCCTTCTGATGTCAATGTCAGAAGCTTTCTCTATCTCTTATACACTTTAATAAAACTTTATCACACAGAAGCTCTGTACAACCAAGCCTTGTCACTGGCCCTGAACTGAATTCTTCTCCTCCACAGGCCAAGAATACTGGCATTGTTTAAGGCTCAGCAACAACCTTTTAATATGAGGCATTCCGTTGGACTCTTAGAAAGATATCGCTGCTGAACCCTGGGAATCTCAGACCCTCAAAATTGCCAGAACTTAAGTTGCGATTGTTGTTCAGTTGCTAAGTTGTGTCTGACTCTTTCTGACTCCATGGACTGTAGCATGCCCGGCTTCCCTGTCCTTCACCATCTCCTGGAGTTAGCTCAAATTCATGTCCATTGAGTCATTGATGCCATCCAACCATCTCATCCTCTGTCGTCCCCTTCTCCAGCCTTCAATCTTTCCCAACATTAGAGTCTTTTCCAGTGAGTCAGCTCTTTGCATCAGGTGGCCAAAGTATTGGAGCTTCAGCTTCAGCATCAGTCCTTCCAATGAATATTCAGGGTTGATTTCCTTTAGGATTGACCAGTTTGATCTCCTTGCAGTCCAGGGGACTCTTAAGAGTCTCCTTCAACACCAAATTTCAAAAGCATCAATTCTTTGACACTCAGCTTCTTTATGATCCAACTCTCACATTGGTACGTGACTACTGGAAAAACCGTAGCTTTGACTGTATAGACTTTTGTCAGCAAGGTGATATCTCTGCTTTTTAATACACTGTCTAGATTTGTTATAGCTTTTCTTCCAAAGAAGAACAAACATCTTGATTTCATCACTGCTGTCACTGTCAGAAGTGATTTTGGAGTCCAAGAAAATAAAATCTGTCACTGTTTCCATGTCCCCCCATCTATTTGTCATGAAATGATGGGACCAGATGCCATGATCTTCGTTTTCTGAATGTTGAATGTTAAGCCAACTTTTTCACTTCCCTCTTTCACCTTCATCAAGAGGCTCTTTGGTTCCTCTTTGCTGTCTGCCCTACTCAATTTTCTCATGGTTGATAGGTATTGTCTTCCCTAATTTTAATAGTTTATTGTAAAGTGTTTTCTGGTTTCACACAGTGCAAGGGAGGTTGTCCCTGAAATATGTTGTGCATAGAGAAAAGGGGATTGGTTTAAAAAAAAAAAAAGTGCAACAACAGTAGTCACTTGAATTAAGCCTGTAAGACACTTGTTATGTCAGAAATGTTTTGTACTTTTTCCCCCAGATATGCACATTCTTTCTGCTTCCAGAATAGTTTTACAGTTGTAACCAGAGAAACAGAAAGGACGGAAGTTTTAAAGTAAAACTGCATTTATAAAGCATTTGTATCACATATAATAAATCTCCTTCAAAGTCACTTACCACCTGCACTTTTCAAAAGTAACTGCATAGTTAAATGCTAAAACAAGCTATACAACTGAAAAAAAAAATTACCTAATCCAATCTAAATTCCTTTCCAAGAGTTTTGAAAATAGAATAAAAAACACTGTTCACCTCGTAACCATTACTGCATGTTTATTGCTGAGACTTCTGGTTTGGTTGCCATTGAGGGATTTTTCTTTGAAAATGTGAAAATCAAGGTAACGATTTATTTTCAGACTTTTGTTACTATGGAGGTATTCATTATCTTGGAACACTTAATGCAAAGGAAACAAATAGAATTATGGGAGACATAAATGGATGTGAACTTGTGACCGCCTCCTCTGAAGCTAGAGCAAGTCTTTTTCCTTACCTTTCTCAATAAATGGTTTGAAACAGATCTGTGAGAGTATGGTTAGGCAACTGAGGGAGTCCATTAAGCAAAGTCTGGGGGAGTTAACTAGGACCCTACTACCAGTTAATGCTAATATAGGGTTTCACCTTAGGGAGTGGGGAGGCATAGAAACAAGACAGATGAAAAGTTTGGGTGTTTGGCATGGCATGGTTGATATGACTAGAGTTTAGTCACTGTGTCTTTAGGACTTCAAGTGAATGTCTAAGCCCCAGTTTTGGTCATTTTCTAGGTCCTTTAAATGGATCAAGGCAACAATTGAGATGCATCATAAATGGAAGCCTGGTGGCTCTCTTTAGGGACTATCTCCTAAGTAATTCAGACAGCATCTCGTCCTTGCCTTCTACCTAACCAGGGGTTATCTCATCAATGACTCCCGGTCCTTGGCCCTCAATACCAAACTCACCATATCTTAGGTCTTATCTTTACTCCATACTTAGACTTCCTAGGAAGTTTGAAGTGAGTCCTTCTGGCCTTCCTTTTTTTCCACCCCATAGGTATTCCTCTCCATAATGGTGGTAGTGATGCTGGTGCGGGGACGGATAGGCGGGTATGGAAGGCTGATTTAGTGGAGCCTGAGTCACTGTGCTAAATTAATGCCCTTTGGTGGCACAGTCTCAGGTTTCTGACACTCTGTTGAAAGAAAGTGAAAGTGTTAAGTCAATCATGTCCGACTCTTTGTGACCCCATGGACTGTAGCCCACCACTGTAGCTCCTCTGTCCATGGAATTCTTCAGGCAAGAATACTGGAGTGGGTAGCCACTCACTTCTCCAGAGGATCTTTTTGACTCAGGGATGGAACCCGGGTCTCCTAAATGGCAGGCCAATTCTTTACTGTCTGAGCTACTAGTTAAGCTTGATATGCTGTTGGATTTTTCAACAAAAATTAGATCATTGGACAGTGTCTTCACAACAAGCAGAAGACTGGGTAGATGAAGTAAGGCCACTTCTTCTCATCCATGCTGCTGGTTGGGTTAGTGATCAGATGTATGCTCTGCACAACGACCCACCTTCTACCTGCCTTTTCTTCACGTAAGGTCCTCCTGTGTAGAAGTTCTCAAATCAACTTAAAACTAAACTGGACTTTCTTGTCCATCTTTTACCATTGAGATACAGAATACCTGCCCTCATGTTAATAAAACTGGCAATAAATTCTTGCTTAGCTATCTGATTTTTCATAATATCATCTCTCACCAGGCAGCCCCAGAAGGGAGGAGGGGCAAGTTACAGGAACTAAAATGCTGCTCAAAGCCCTCTAGTTTAGTTTTCACCACTTTGTCATCCTTATCCAGTTCAGTTTAATTGTTCTTGTGCCTCCTTCTCAGGCCTGTATCTTCTTGAACTTCCCTCTGACAACAGCTCCTCTCTTCCTTTCAACTGATATTCTGTTGTCAACAAGCTCAGAAATACCCCAGACAATCCCTTTACCTCCCTTCTCAACAAAATCTTGACTTTTGTCTGATGAAAACACAGTTATGTTTCAAAATACCCCAAGTGGAGACCATTTTAACACATTGTTATTGTTATTTAGTCACTTTGGTCCTGTCCAACTCTTTGGCAACTCCATGCACTGCAGCCCCTCAGGCTCCCCCATCCGTGGGATTCTCCAGGCAATAACACTGGAGTGGGTTGCCGTTTTAACCTGTACATCATGGTATATGGGAAAAAAGAGTATTACATTGTTTTTATTATTCCCTCTGAACACCTCTGGCAGCAGTTTGCAAACCCTCAGTCTTTAAGCAACTAGTCCAATTGTTAATGATTTTCAGACTGGGGAACAAGGATGTAGCAGGTGGGTAAAAAGGCTATATTGTGGAATAATATTCTAAGTTAGGAAAAAAGAGGGATAAAGATATATATAGGTGAACTACATTCTGCTTTACAGTGAAATTGGTCCAGGAACACAGGATGTCTTTCTATTTATTTGTGACTTAAAAATTTCTTTTTAGCAGTGTTTTGTAGTTTTCAGTATACAAGTCTTTTGCCTCATTTGTTAAGTATACTCTAAGTATTTTATCCTTTTTTAATGATAAGATTTCACTTTTATTTTTATTATTATTTTTAAAATATAAAATTATCAACATTTTTTTGATTCCACCTTACTGCTTTAAAATATTTTTATTTATTGAGATATAATTGACATAACATTTTATTAGTTTCAGGTGTATGACATAATAATTTGATATTTGTATGTATTGAGATATGATCACCTCAATAGGTCCAATGTTTAACATCTGTCACCATTGCTGTTCAGTTACTCAGTCATTTACTCAGTCATTTACTCATTTACTCATTCAGTTACTCAGACTCTTTGCGACCCCACGGACTGTAGCACACCAGGCTTCCCTGTCCTTCATCATCTGCCGGAATTTGCTCACACTCATGTCCATTGAGTCAGTGAGGCCATCCAACCATCTCATCCTCTGTCACCCTCTTCTCCTCCTGCACTCAATCTTTCCCAGCATCAGGGTCTTTTCCAATGAGTTGGTTCTTTGCATCAGGTGCCCAAAGTATTGGAGCTACAGCATCTGTCCTTCCAATGAATATTGAGGGTTGATTTCCTTTAGGATTGACTCATTTGATCTTGCTGTTGAAGAGATTCTCAAGAGTCTGTCACCCTACGTAGTTACAAAATTTTTTTTCTTGTGATGAGAACTTTTTAGACCTACTCTCTTAGCAACTTTTAAATATGTAATACAGTGCTATACTACATCTCCAACACTTACTTTTTAACTGGATGTTTCTATCTTTTGACTCTCTTCACCCATCACCTACACTCTGCAATTCCAATCAAAATCACAACAGTATTTTTTTGAGATATAAACACTTCAATGTGAAGGCCAAAGAACTAGGGTAGCCAAAACAATTTTGAAAAGGAAGAGTAAAATTAAAGGAATCACAATATTTGATTTTAAGTCTGATAATAAAGCTACAACAATCAAGATTGTGTGATGCTGACAAAGAGATAGACACATAAATCAATGGAACAGAATAGATAGTCCAGAAATAGGGCTACTTAAACATGACTGATTTACTTTTGACAAAGATGCAAAGGCAATTTAATGTTGAAAAGGGAAGTCTTTCAACAAATCATGCTGGAGCAAGTAGACAACCACAAGCAAACAAATAAACAAACAAAAAATGATCTCTGACAAAACTTCACACCAATGCAAAAATTAATTTTAAATGAATCATAAAATGTAAAACTTATATCCATATAAGTGTTTAGCAGTAAACCTAGGAAAAGTCTTCATGACTGGGGTTAAACAAAGATTTCTGTTCAAGGTATCAAAAGCACAGTCCACAAAAGAAAAATATTAACACATTAGACTTCTTAAAAATTAAAACTTTTTTTTCTGTGGTAGACATTTTCCAGGAAAAATAGAAGTTATAGATTGAAAGAAAATATTTGCACTCCAGATATTCTACAGAGGACTTATAGCCAGAATACATAAAGTATTTCAAAAGTGAAGAGAAAGAAAACAAATAACCCAATCAAAAATGTGGAAATGCTTAAAAAGACACTTCACTAAAGAGGTTAGGTAGAAGGCAAGTAAATAGCATATAAAAAGACATGCACCACTAGGAAAACACAAATTAATACCATAATTTTAATACCACTACAGTATCTCTGTCAGATAATCTAAAATTAAGATGAGTAAATATACCAAGTCCTAACGCTGAGGCAGAATAACTGGGACTCTTCTGGACTCCTGGTGATAGTAAAACACAGTAGAGTCACTCTGGAAAACAGATTAGCAGTTTCTTTTTTCTCTTATTAAATTAAAAATTTTTTGTTTATTTTTCTTTGTGCTTGATCTTTGTTGCTGCGTGTGGGCTTTTTCTAGTTGGTGGCCACTCTGTATTTGCAACTGAGAGCTTCTCTTTGCCCTGGCTTCTCTTGTTTCGGAGCACAGGCTCTCGGGCACGCAGGCTTCAGTAGTTGCAGCCCTGGAGCTCCGTAGTTGCAGCGCACTCACTTAATTGCCCCACAGTATGTGGAATCTTCCTGGACCAGGAATCAAACACATATCCCCTGCATTAGCTGGCAGTGTCTTAATCACAAGACCACCAGGGAAGTCTTGGTAGTTTCTTAAAAAGTTAAATTTCCCTAAAACCTAGCAATCCCACTCCTAGGTAGTAAAATAAAAACATAAAAACATGTACAGATATTTGCAGCTCTATTCAAAATTGCCAGGAGTCAAAACACTGACATGTTCTTTAGTGAGTGAATGGATAAAGTGCAGTACATACATACCATGGAATATTATGCAACAATAATAAGGAATGAACTATTGATACACTCTACAACTTAGATGTTTTCTGAATATATAATGCTGAGTAGAAGAAGGTAATCTCAAAATTACATACGATTCCATTTGTATGACTTTTTTTGTTTTTGTTTTTGCAACATTGCACAGCATGTGGGATCTTAGTTCCTCAACAAGGGATGGAACTCACACCCCCTGCATTGGAAGGGCAGAGTCATAACTATTGGACCACCGGGGAAGTCATTCTTGCAAAGATAAAACTATAGTAACAGAGAGCAAATCAGTGATTGCCTGGGGTTAGACATAGGAGCACAATGTTACTACAAAGGATGTTATGAACATGGAGGCAGTTTTGAGGATGATATAACTGTTCTCTATCTTAATTGTGGTGGTGGTTACCTGAACCTATACAAGATGTATCCTCTCATTTTTGCTGTCTATACTTCAGTTCAGTTCAGTTCAGTAGCTCAGTCATGTCAGACTCTTTGTGACCCCATGAACTGCAACATGCCAGGCCTCCCTGTCCATCACCAACTCCTGGAGCTTACCCAAATTCATGTCCATTGAGTCGGTGATGCCATCCAGTCATTTCATCCTCTGTCATCCCCTTCTCCTCATGCTCTCAATCTTTCCCAGCATCAGGGTCTTTTCCAATGAGTCAGCTCTTCACATCAGGTGGCCAAAGGATTGGAGTTTCAGCTTCAACATCAGTCCTTCCAATGAACACCCAGGATTGGTCTCCTTTAGGATGGACTGGTTGGATCTCCTTGCAGTCCAAGGGACTCTCAAGAGTCTTCTCCAACACCACAGTTCAAAAGCATCAATTCTTCGGCACTCAGCTTTCTTTACAGTCCAACTCTCACATCCATAAATGACTACTGGAAAAACCATAGCTTTGGCTAGACAGACCTTTGTTGGAAAAGTAATATCTCTGCTTTTTAATATGCTATCTAGGTTGGTCATAACTTTCCTTCCAAGGTGTAGGCATCTTTTAATTTCATGGCTTCAATCACCATCTGCAGTGATTTTGGAGCCCAGAAAAATAAAGTCAGCCACTGTTTCCACTGTTTTCCCATCTATTTGCCATGAAGTGATGGGACTGGATGCCATTCTCTTAGTTTTCTGAATGTTGAGCTTTAAGCCAACTTTTTCACTCTCTTCTTTCACTTTCATCAAGAGGCTCTTTAGTTCTTCACTTTCTGCCATAAGGGTGGTGTCATCTGCAATCTGAGGTTATTGATATTTCTCCTGGCAATCTTGATTCCAGCTTGTGCTTCATCCAGCCCAGCGTTTCTCATGATGTACTATGCATATACGTTAAATAATCAGGGTGACAAGATACAGCCTTGATGTACTCCTTTTCTCATTTGGAACCAGTCTGTTGTTCCATGTCCAGTTCTAACTGTTGCTTCCTGACCTGCATACAGGTTTCTCAAGAGGCAAGTCAGGTGGTCTGGTATTCCCATTTCTTTCAGACTTTTCCATAGTTTATTGTGATCCACACAGTCAAAGGCTTTGGCATCGTCAATAAAGCAGAAATAGATGTTTTTCTGAAACTCTCTTGCTTTTTCAATGATCCAGCAGATGTTGGCAATTTGATCTCTGGTTCCTCTGCCTTTTCTAAAACGAGCTTGAACATCTGAAAGTTGATGGTTCACGTATTGCTGAAGCCTGGCTTGGAGAATTTTGAGCATTACTTTACTAGTGTGTGAGATGAGTGCAATTGTGCAGTAGTTTGAACATTCTTTGGCATTACCTTTCTTAGGGATTGGAATGAAAACTGACCTTTTCCAGTCCTGTGGCCACTGCTGAGTTTTCCAAATTTGCTGGCATATTGAGTGCAACACTTTCACAGCACCATCTTTTAGGATTTGAAATCGCTCAACTGGAATTCCTTAACATCCACTAGCTTTGTTCATAGTGATGCTTCCTAAGGCCCACTTGACTTCACATTCTAGGATGTCTGGCTCTAGGTGAGTGATTATCTGGGTCGTGAAGATCTTTTTTGAACAGTTCTTCTGTGTATTCTTGCCACCTCTTCTTAATATCTTCTGTTTCTATCAGGTTCATACCATTTCTGTCCTTTATTGAGCCCATCTTCGCATGAAATTTTCCCTTGGTATCTCTTATTTTCTTGAAGAGATCTCTAGTCTTTCCCACTCTATTGTTTTCCTTGATTTCTTTGCATTGATTGCTGAGGAAGGCTTTCCTATCTCTCCTTGCCATTCGTTGGAACTCTGCATTCAAATGGCAATATCTTTCCTTTCCTACTTTGCTTTTCACTTCTCTTCTTTTCACAGTTATTTGTAAGGCCTCCTCAGACAGCCATTTTGCTTTTTTGCATTTCTTTTCCATGGGGATGGTCTTGATCCCTGTCTCCTCTACAATGTCACAAACCTCCGTTTATAGTTCATCAGGCACTCTGTCTATCAGATCTAGTCCCTTAAATCTATTTTTCACTTCCACTGTATAATCATAAGGGATTTGATTTAGGTCATACCTGAATGGTTTAGTGGTTATCCCCACTGTCTATACTTACTAATTCCAAATCCTGTCTAGAGCCTTAACTTAGTCTTTAACAACTCTAGTCTTTAATTTCTAAGTCCTTACTACACATTGTCACTTAGATATCTTGCTGGAATATTGCATTCAATTTATCTAACCCAACAGTTCAACTCCATCTCCTTTTGTGTTAGTTACTATCTTTCTATTCTACTGTTTCTAGTTCTGCCATTTCTGGCTCCTCTGTTTTCCAGGCATTTTCAATATTCTATTGATTCTACCTCTGTACTGTCTTTCTCATCAATATAAGTCTTCCTTTTCATGTCTATGTACTTTTCTTCCACTTCTGATATGCGCCAGGCACATCCATGCTGGTGCTCATGAGAACTGAAAGAATACCTTTCCAGCTGTCTGTGTTTTGATTTGGAAACTTCTTCAGGCTCACTCTTATTTGTGTTACTTCAAGCCTCCTCTTGTATTGGTCCTTTTTTCTTCTCTACTAGTCCATGTGCTCCCCCCAGGGTTCTCTACCATCTACACAGTCATAGCCCCATGCCAATAATTTTATGACTAGGTGATTTCTGATAGGTATCAACACATCCTGAGAGAGTTCAGGAAAGTATATATTGTCACTAGACTACTTCATCACAAACTTTAACAAAAAAAAATTCTGGCAGTTAACTCTGAACATTTGCCAAGGGGGAGAAGGCAAGGAGATGTAACTATTGCCTGGCATTGAAACTGAGTTCCTCTGCCAACTTTATAATTAAACTCTCTGTCCAAAATATTATTTCCTTTCTTGTCTAATACCTGTTTCCCTCAAGACTGAGGACTATAAATGAAAAGAAGGGACTGAAACTAAGTCAGACCCTGTGAGACCCTCCCAGGTACAAAAGCCTTCCGTGTCCACCATTTTTAGTTTGTAGGAAAAAAAGCTTCAGCCTCCCAGATCTTCCTTGAGTTCTAAAGGGCAGATTCAAAAAGTTAGTAATTAGGGAAGGGAGGAAATGCAAAAATGAAGGAGAAATGGTCAAGAAATGATAGTGTGGAAACAAACAACTCTCACCCCAAATTTTGTCTATAAAAACACTCCTTTGAAAACCATTGTAGAGTTTGGGTTTTGTTTTGGGCACAAGCTGCTCACTGTCCTTGCTTGGCCCTGAAGTAAACCTTTCTCTGCTCCAAACTCGGACATTTAGATTTGTTTGGCCTCACGGTGTTGGGCTCACCAACTTGCATTGTGTAACAACTGATGTTGCATTAGAAATATACTAACTAGTAGAGATTATGTTGTTTCCCCCTCAAAATTCATGTTGAAGCCCTTAATCCACAATACTTCAGATGTGACTAACTTTAAAGATATGTCTTCAAAATGGTAATTAAGTTAAAACAAGCCTGTGAAGTGGACTCTAATGTGGTTTAACTGGTGTCCTTATAAAAAGGCAAGATTAGACATACAGAAAGATAGCAGTGATGTGCATGTGCAGAGAAAAGGCTCTGTGGGGACATGGGGAGAAGCTGGCCATGTGGAAGCCAAGGAAAGAGGCCTCAGGAGCAACCAAATGGGCAGACATTTTGATCTTGGATTTTCAGCCTCTAGAATTGTAAGAAAATTAATTTCTAGTTAAAATACTCAGTTTGTGGTATTTTGTTATGGAAGCCCTAGCAAACTAGTACACCATCCACAAAGGCAGTGGAATGCTTTCATTGTGCAAGCTGTAAGCTGGTATAAGAGCTTCCTTGGTAGCTCAGCTGGTAAAGAATCCACCTGCAACGCAGGAAACCCTGATTTGATCCCTGGGTTGGGAAGATCCCCTGAAGGAGGAAATGGCAACCCACTCCAGTATTCTTGCCTGGAGAATCCTCATGGACAGAGGTGCCTGGTGGGCTACGGTCCGTGGGATCTCAGAGTTGGACACAACTGAGCGACTAAGCAGAGAACAGCACACACAGACTAGTATAAATACGAATAATCAGGCCTCACGTGAAACAGCAAACCCTGGACAAACTGGATAATCATAATAAAGTAGGGAAAAAAGGAAATTCCATTTCTCCACTTTCATCTCTTTTTTTTCCCATTTTTTGGGCTAATGATACATGTAATAGTTAGGGCATGCCAATGTCATTTTAAATAAACATATGGTGAAATGAGCCTATCTATCTTTGTAGCAGCAGCAGTAGCAGGAACATAGGCCACCTCTTTCCTGCTTCCTCTCCTTGACTCAGAATGGACAGTTATGGGGAACCGGAGAATTGATGCTTTGGAACTGTGGTGCTGGAAAAGACTCTTGAGAGTCCTTTGAATAGCAAGGAGATCAAACCAGTCAATCCTAAAGGAAGTCAACCCTGAATATTCTTTGGAAGGACTGATGCTGAAGCTGAAGCTCCAATACTTTGGCCACCTGATGTGGAGAGCTGACTCATTGGAAAAGACCCTGATGCCGGAAAAGATTAAGGGCAGGAGGAGAAGGGGACGACAGAGGATGAGATGGTTGGATGGCACCACAGACTCAATGGACACAAGTTTGAGCAGACTCTGGGAGAATGTGAAGGACAGGGAAGCCTGGCATGCTGCAGTCCATGGGGTCACAAAGAGTCAGACACAACTGAGTGACTGAACAACAGCAATGGGCAACAGTAGAGATGCAAGAGATGAAGCATTTGCCCACTATTCTTCAAATTCTTCTCCGGCTCCATGAGATGGATATGAATAGCTGGGAAGAAAGCCATCCTTGCTGAGTGATGGGACTCCTCTGCAGATCCCTCAAAATGATTTTTAAAGCTTTCAGGTTAAATGTGTGAGAAGCTGCAGCCAAGAGCTACAACGTACCTTGGGATGGCTTGTCCCATCCTTTATTTCTGAACTATCTCAATCAAACCTCTGAATTTGAATCTAGTGATGTTTCTCCTTTTTCTTCTCCTCCTCCCCTCTTTCCTGTTTCTTCTATTTTGATAAGTGCTGCAGGTACTCCTTCTGGTGGGGATGTCAGATTTGGTCGGGGTGAAGGGGTAGGGAGAAGTCCATGAACAGTGAGCATCTTTATTCTATTTTACACACATCTCATTTTGATTATATTCATTTAGGCAAAATTAAAGTACTGGTTTGCTTTTACCCAACTGGTTTGCTTTTACCCAACTTGCTTTTAACCACTTTGCTGGTCCCAAATCTCCTTCTTCTCAAGGATTTCAGGTCTTCACCATTTCATATTTGATATGTCCTAAGTATGACCCAAACTGTTACTTGATCTGAGCTTTACCCATCCACCCCCACCAACCCCTTTGGCCTCTTAAAACTCTAATTTTACTTTCATTTGTGCACTACTGGCTCTCTTCAAATCTCTTTCTCTCTCTCTCTCTCTCTCTCTTTTTTTTTTACCAGCTTCATTCACTTCATTTATCTCATAGAAAAGTATGAGGTGGCTACAGTTGGAGCCTGGGTCCTCTGTATGGAAACTCTGGTGCAGGTCTCTGCAAGATGGTCAGTGAATTTCTGACACCAAGCGTTGGTGAACGCTGTCTCTTTCCAGAGATCAGGAGTGAGATAACTGTACATTGGAAATGGCATCAAAAGTGGCCTTGGCCAAGTTTCCCAGGGTGCTGGAGCAGCCCCTGACAGAGGTGTAGCACTCCATCAATTCCGGCCATCAGTAGGAGCTTCTTGGGCATAGGGGCTGAGACCAGGCCGGTGCCGCTGGAGGCAGGCAGGGAGGGGGTGCTCCAGCACACAGCCCCAGTGACCAGTCATCTTGCAAGGGACAATACGAGGCTTGCAGATCTTGTTCTCCCAGTAACTTCATTGCACACTGACATTGGAGAACTTGGCCAGAGTGCTGGCCCCACAGATATTAGTGATTACCTCCTTAGAGCACTTGACACCAAAACTGAAGTGTCCCTTGTAATTCCTGATGGCAACAAATGCCTTGAATTTGGTCTGCTGGCTAACACAAGGCTGCTTTTGCACAGGCATATTCTTCAAAACCTTCTCCTTGAGGAATGTCCTGGGGAAAAAGTCAGTGATCTCAGACCCCTTGATGGGCAGAGAGAAGAGATAGTTCTCCTTCAGGGACTTGATCTTCATGTCGTGACCAGGTGGCCCAGCTTGGTGATGGTGGCAGGAGTTGGGGGTGGGTGTGGGAGTGGGTGGGTGTGGGGGGCGGGGCCGGTCCATGTCCTTGGCCTTGCCTCTGCCAGCTTTGCAGCATTGGCCTCAGCTGTGACCCGGGCATGGACACAGGTGCCCAAGCCTCCCAGAAGCCACCACACAGTGTAAAACACAGGAATGTATTCCACGACCCTGGGGCTTCCAGGTACTGCCGTGGCATCAGGGGCGTCATCCGCCATTTGCTGTTTTTACACAGAAGCCAAACACCTCTGTTTTTTTCCCTACATTTTTCTCCAAAGATCGTTATTGACAGCATTGAATTTCTCTGTTGGTCCATCTATAAATAATTCCTTGAGGCTATTGCAAACACAGCTTCTTCATCACCCCTACCCTGGATCTATCAGTTTCTTTCCATTCAGACAGCATGATGTCTACAGCCTTGGAAATAAAGAAATTATCTTATATAGTCAGACTATATTTTCTATTGATTTTGAAGGTGAGAGAGGCTGCCACCCTGAGAAGATAAAAGCTTTCATGCTTCAGGACCTCATAGCAGGCAAGTTCTGGGATAGAAAATTGTATAGAAAGGCAGTCATCTTACTAAAATTAATCACTAATCTGGGTTCAAATTCACAAATTACTCTTTCTGAGAATAACAGCATCGTGGTTAAGAGCTTGAGCTTTGGAGTCCGCCAGGAAATGGACCTAAGCTTAATTCCTCAGCAGGGATCTGTGTGTCTTCATTTAACTTCTCTGAGTCTCAGCTTTCTCAAATTGATTGTGACTATTAATATCTATCTCATGGGATAGTTTATGGCTTGCATGGGCTATCATAGCTTTAACACTTTTCACAATATTTGGCATGTAGGTGTTCAGAGATGGTACTTTTCTGATTATCACTTTATTACCATATAATTACCACATTGTTTGTCTTTTACCCCTGTATACATTTGTATTTTAAATATATTTCTTGTGTCAATAAAAATTTAATTGGTTGATCTAAGAAAGAAGAGGAAAATTTTATTCAAGCCAAATTGAGGATTATAACCCAGGAACAGTGGGAAGCCCCAGTGGTACAAGAGGTAAAGAATCTGCCTGCAATGCAGGAGAAGTGGATTTGATCCCTGGGTCCAGAAGATCCTGGGAGAAGGAAATGGCAACCCAGTCCAGTGTTCTTGCCTGGAAAACCCCATGGACAGAGGAGGCTGGTGGGCTATAGTTCATAGTGTCGCAAGGAGTTGGACAGGACAGAACACACACCCAGGAACAGCATCCCAGGACACTCTGAGAACTGTCCGGTCTATTAGAGGTCAATGCACAGTGATATAAGTGTTTTGAGAAACAGAGTTGTACTTTAAATGGTATATTTTTGACAGCTGACACAATCCTACATCTGTAAGTACACTGTGGTGGGTCATTGTGACCCCTTATAAGATGAAGACGGAATGTTATCTTTTAAGGGATTATCTTATTGGTGCTAGGAGAATGTTGCCGTTTATGGTTGAGCAGGTATTTCTGCCTATGGGGAGGTTTTGCTGATGCATAATGGAGATACACAGTGCACAGTAGATGGGGGGAGAGGAGGCCAATGGACCAAGAAAAAAATTTTATGTTCAAATTTTTCTTGTCATAAAATATGGATTGTATTTCTCTTTTAAAACTTTCTAAAGTATATATTATATTCTTAGATTCTGACCTGTACCTTCACCACTCTGTTGTTCATAGTTGTTTTTATTTTTTTTTTTTCATGGAAACCTTTCAGGTTATGATTTTCATGTACTTTAGGATCATTTGCTACATATTTTTCACTGATATCCTATAGAAAATAATTAGGAACTCATTGATTTCATGTAAGAATCAGTTATCTGTGTTTATGTAAATAGTTTTCCTATATTCCTGCTTTAAATACATCAGCACAGGAATCAGTCTTCTCCACAGAATGAAAGTAACATAAGCCAACCATCAAAATATTGTTGGGAATACTATGACAAGAATTAAAGTAAAAGAACTCAAATCCCTAAAATTTTATATTGGGGTATTTCTACAAATCTACATGTTTTCCATTATATCTGAGTCTGGAGATCTTAAGGTTACACCAAGTCCACATTAGATTATACAGATAAAATCATTTAAATGGAAATGATGATTCTTCAGCCAGGATGCTGAGACTTTTTTTTTTAATTCCTGATTTCATTATTTATTTACTTTTGGTTGTGCTGGATCGTTTTTGCTGTGAGGGTTTTCCTCTAGTTGCCGTAAGTGGGGGCTACTTTCTTGTTGCAGTGTGAGGGCTTTTTATTGCTGTGGTTTCCCTTGTTGTAGAACACAGGCTTTACGGTGTGTGGGCTTCAGTAGCTGCAACATGTGGGCTCAGAGGTTACGGCTCTTGGGCTCTAGAGCACAGGCTCAGTAGTCATGCATGGGCTCAGTTGCTCTGTAGAATGTGGGATTTTCCTGGACCAGGGATTGAACTTGTGTATCTTGCATTGGCAGGCAAACCCTTTACCACTGAGCCACCAGGGGAACCTGATGCTGAGTCTTAATAAGATTTTATTTTGGTGATTCTTTAGCTCCTCCAATTACATATCTTTCTCCTTTCCCAATATTACTTTTCCAATCTCTCTTCTTCCCCACTTCTCCATTTCATTTCAAGGCTAAATGCAATCAGTACTGTTAAACTGAATTTCCATCCATCAGTAGCAGAGCTCTATAAATTCTCCAACTGAAACTCATTAGCAACTGTAAATATTCCTTAGTGTTTACATTACACTGTATTTTAACCTTATTTACATGGATAACTCACACTTATCATTCCCAACTTTATAAGCCATCATAACAGGTCACAAAAGTTCAACAAAGAGAATGTCAGTTCCAAGGACTGTTACTATCATAAGGATAAGAGTTGAACATTCATTAGTTCTGGGAAATTAAAAAAAATGTCCAGATATGTTCTGGTAATTTTGTTTGCTCCAAATGACATTAGCAAACATGTAGAATATTATTGAAGATTATTTCCAGTTATAATTATATCAAATATAATTTTAATAAATTATTTCTAAAATTGATAGATGCTAACAAAATCGCATCAGCATGTTATTCAATGTCATTAAACCTCAAAAGGAAAATATAATCAAAGTAACATAATTATAAGGCATGTTGGGATTTGCTGAGTAATCTTTCCATTTAGAAGAGGATTTAGATAGTGGGGTCCCAAGCCTCTAGAGTAGAGAGTCTTACATACACACGTTCATTTAGTCTTCATGTTAATTGATTTAGAGGGACAAATATTGATGTTTGCTTTGTAAAGAAGCTTTCAGAACTCTTCTCAACTTTAAATTTTATAATTCAAGAGTTATAACTTAAAAAAACAAGTTTTTTCTTTTTTTTAGTGTCAATGTGACCAGATGCTGATTATTATCTGAGTGCTATATCACATCCATTCTCCAGGTTTCTAACTTGATCTGGGCCCAGGAGGCTGACCTCTATGGATTTCATCCCCAGGGTTTGCCCTAAGATCTCCTGTTGAGTCGGGTTGATGAACTACTCTGGCCAAAGTTTGGAATACAGGAAAAATATGCCAAGGGACTCTGAGTTAGAGTCCCTGGCTGAGTCCCTGACTTACATTGGTCTCAAGAGTGATCCTCAAAATGGAATTCTCAGGCTGCGATATTCACATACTTGAATGCAGAGATACCATCCTTATTGGGAAGACACGGGATATAACAGCATCACATTACTCAAATTATCATTAAAGGTGGCATGGGGTGGAGTAAGAGGCTTCCTCAGTGGCTAAGCAGTAAAGAATCAGCCTGTAATGCAGGAGACTCAGAAGATTCTGATTCGCTCCCTGGGTTGGGAAGATACCCTGGAAGAGGGGATGGCAACCCGCTCCAGTATTCTTGCCTGGAGAATCCCATGGACAGGAGAGCCTGGCTGGCTACAGTTAATGGGGTCACAAAGAGTAGAACCTGACTGAAGTCACAGCACACATCTATGTGATGGAGTACAGGAAGCCAACAAAGTAGTGAGGAACCAAATAGTCTTCCACTCAGCTGATATGGCAACCATAAGGTGGATTGTGGAATGGACCAGACACTTCTGGGTACTCTGGAGAGTGTACATTAAAAGATAAAGTCTACAATTCCCAGTTCAAAACACTAGTCAATGGAACATTCCAATAGCTCAATAAACCTGAAACACCAAGGACTCAGATTTTGCAGGCAAAAATGTTTGGGTAACTCCACCAGATAAAGAATTCTGTTCAGCCAAGTTGCTGGTGGAAAGTAGAGGGATGAGGGGTAAAGCACAGAAGCTGTTGTTATTGGTTTAGGTCTTGGAGCCAACGACAAAAAGCTTTCCCAGCAATTTTAAATAAATTGTTTTCCTCTTTTTCCTTCTTACATTTTATGAAGCATGTCAGTGGTGGCTAACATCACAGTCTAGATTCCAGGGGTGGGAAGTATGACAGAACTGATATCACTCAACCATGACACTACAGCTGATGAGATTTTGTGTTTCTCCTGTGCAGGGTTCACAGGGTTCACAAGTTCTTCATTTAGGCAAAGGTCAAGGGTAAAAGCTGAGTAGCACAATGAATGGACTGTATGCTTTATTCTGTGTTTGCATACCCCCACCTCACACATTGATCCATACCATGCTCTTTACCCTCTGTGTGTCAGACACTGACCTCTATGGATTCCATCACCAGGCTTCCCTTGTCCTTTGGCCTCTGTCTGGGTTTCCCCAAAGGGGGACAATAACAGGGTATTGGGAGGTGAAAGGAGAAGCATATTGGGTTACTCATTCCCTTTGCATCTTTACTTGTGCTTGGCCAGAGTTGTGGCAGTGGTTGCATTCTATAGCTACAGCTTTGGTCCTTCAGTTCCTCTTCTGTGGTCCCAAACATTTTCTAGGTTTTGGAAACACTATTCCCATTCTTGTCCCTTTGGATGTGAAGTAGCGATGATCCGCCACTCTTGCTGACGATCCGTGAGTGTTTCACTAAGCCTTGCCCATACTTCTTTCATGGAACTCTTTCAGTTACAGTCTTTGTGTTTGCCATTCCTTTACTGCCAGTACAACAGTATACCACGGAAGGAAGAAAAATTTGAGAGGGACTAGAGAAGGATAGCCGTTGGCAGTGGGAGGCACCTACAAGTGGTGGAGAAAACGTGGTTAGGAAAGCAGAGCAGAGAATGCAGAGAACATGGGCAAAGACAACAGCTGGTATTCTAGATCGGCATTACAGATCATAGCAATAAGGAGTGGTGTTAACTGATAGGCTTGTGGGGGAAAGGAGCCGAGGATCCAAGTGAAGTTAGTCTCCGGAAGAACCTGCTAGCCAAGAGGACAAAGTAAACATCAGGATTTTCAGACGTTAGGGCTTCAGGCATCAGAATTCTCATCCCTGTTTGGGACTTGGCAAGTGCACAGAAAAGCTTTGGTTTTGATGACAGCTTTTGAACAGATTATCAAACACTGTTCACTTACTTCATACACTAGCTTGTTTGTTCATCCATTCATCAAATATGTATTGAATTCCTTTTATACTGCAGGTCCTGAGTTGGCCACCAAGGATATAACTGTGTGTAAGATATATTATCTGACTTCATGGGATTCACAACTTACCAGGAGCTGAAGACACGTATGAATGTAACTAGTACTTGGTTATTTAACATCTTTTTTCTGGGTATATCCTGTAGGTACCTCATACTAGATATGCATGCAACCTTACTCCTTATTTTCTAAAAAGCACAACTCTCTTCTACTATCCATTTCGTGAACAGCAGCACGGCTATGACCTTGTTTCAGAGTTGACCCCTCGGCCCATTGGAGTCAGTCATTCTTTTTTTCTAAAATCTGTTTTGTATACATTCTTATTAGAGGATTTTTCTTACTTATGCATCTGATGAGCAGCCAAGGTTGAGAAACTACTGTATTAGATATAAATCCTTCCTAAACTGAGGTCATAATTGGTCCTTAGAGAATGGAGTAAGCTGTATCTTGTGGGGGGAGTGTATGTGTGTTTGTGTGTATCCAGGAAGGAGAAGAGTCCAGTATTTCTTGCTAAGTTGTATATATGGAGCCAGTGGTACTTGCTGGAGATGTCAGAGACATAGTGTGTGACTAGTTGTTCAACCACGGATTCTCAGGATGATATTATTTGTAAGAATCTCCACATTCAAGCTGTCATCATTGTTATCAGCACTCTGGGATCTTAGGGACTGACTCATGCAGATTGAACTCAAAAGCCAAAAATGTCGATTTATTATTATTTTTTTTTTATAAGATACACATGTCACTGCCTGACAGTGTATTCTGTCCTGTGCAGGAAAGTCTGATTACAGGTAGACACAACCTTCTCTACAGAACTGGATGTAGCTAAAGAGAATAGGTTTCAGCTTCAGCCCCTCCCTTACTAGAGTCCTGTGAGTGCTGGGCTTGACTGGGAACTGTGGATTATTCCCAGTAGAGAAGGGAAGCCAGAGTTGAAACCAGGGAGTATTTCTATGTAAACATTTTTGGTAAATTGCCTGAGGAAATCTCAGAAGAATGGGACCTGAATTTTCAAGCCCCTAATAATTCATCATGAACTCTTTTCTTAGTATAAATAAAAATTCATTATTGTACTTAATTTTAAATTTATAGTTTTGTCTTTTTTATTGAAGAAATTCTAACAGATGGTGTCTCAGGCGCCCCCCAAATCTGGATCTGCCTCTGTGTCTCTAACATGGGGATCTGGACACTGCTGGCCTAACCAGATGTCTTTCATTGGCAAGATTCTGTTCACCTTCTTTTTCGAGTCCATGTGTCTCACAGTTCTGGGGTTATCGTTTCATTGCTTCAGGCAGAAAACAAGCAATTAAGTTACAGTTTTGTTTACATGATTGTATCCCATAGAGATCTTGAGAGGAAAACAGGATTTCCTGAAAGGGTCCCGGAAAATCCCTTCAGTGATTCATTTAAAAACAATTCCTACGCCTTGCCTGGTGGTCTTGTGGTTAAGAATCTACCTGACAATGTAGGGAACATGGGTTTGATCCTGGTCCAGGAATATTCCACATTCCCAGGAGCCACTAGGCCCAGGCGCCACCACTGCTGAGCCAGAGAGCCTAGGGCGTGTGCTCCAGGAGAGCAGCCACCACAGTGAGAAGCCCATGTCCTGCGATGAAGGCCTCCATTTTGGTGCTAGTCATCTGTTTCATTTGAGGGTGATACTTGCCTTTTTACTCATGTTGTCAGGCTAGTGTGCCCAGTATACCATATGTAATAATAGCAACACTACCATTTTCAAGATAGTACTCACCAGTGAAAACTTCGATATGCTTTTTGTCAATCTACCTCATGAAGAAGCATGAGTTACAGAAGACTTGTCAGAGATGAGTGATTAAAAATGTTTGTTTCCACCATTCTCTTTTCATATAGGCATTTTTGTAAGCGAAATACTCTTGCTAAATGAGTCTGTAGAAACTGCAGGTATAAGGGCATTTCTTCAAAATCCATAGGCGTAGGTCTTTTAAAAGTAGAATCAATCATCCTCAGTGTACTTGTATTTCAGGTTGATTTTAGAGCTCACAATGAAGCTGTAGCTCAATTTCATTTTCTTTAGACATTTAGAGCAAACAACCTTTCAAAGATCAATCTAAAGAAGCTATCTTGATTTAAATTCCTGCCGATACAGTTACTGTATGTTTCTACCTTCTTTATTCATTGCATGATTTTACTTTTTTGTGTGTGTCCTCAGTGATACATGAGCAATCACCATAATATTGGGGGACAATCTGGCTGTTTGATGAATTAAGTCTGTACTAGGTTCTCAAGGGCCTCTGTAACAAAGTGGCAATGACTAGGGTTGTTGTTGTTCAGTCACTAAGTTGTGTCCAACTCTTTGTGACCCATGAACTGCAGCGTGCCAGGCTTCCCTGTCCTTCACTATCTCCCTGAGTTTGCTCAACCTCATGTCCACTGAGTCGGTGATGCCATCCAACCATCTAATCCTCTGTCGCCCCCTTCGCCTCTTGCCCTCAATCTTTCACAGCATCAGGGTCTTTTCCAATGAGTCAGTTCTTCACATCAGGTGGCCAAAGCATTGGAGTTTCAGCTTCAAACAACAGTCCTTCCAATGAATATTCAAAGTTTATTTCCTTTAGGATTGACTGGTTTGATCTCCTTGCTGTCCCAGGGACTCTCAAGAGTCTTCTCCAGCACCACAGTTCCAAAGCATCAATTTTTCAGTGTGCAGCCTTCTTTATGGTCCAACTCTCACATCTGTACACAACTACTGGAAAAATCATAGCTTTGCCTATATGGATCTTTGTTGGCAAAGTGATGTCTCTGCTTTTTAATATTTTGTCTAGATTTCTTATAGCTTTCCTTCCAAGCAGCAAGTGTCTTTTAATTCCATGGCTGCAGTCACTATCCACAGTGATTTTGGAGCCCAAGAAAATAAGATCTGCCACTGTTTCCACTTTTTCTCCAACAATTTGCCATGAAGTGACAGGACAAGGGGACTTAGAGCAATATAAATTTATTGCTTCGCAGCTCTTGAGACTGGAAGTCTGCTATCAAGGTGTTGACCAGGCTGTAGTCCCTTTGTAGGCACTATGGGAGAATTCTTCCTTGCTTCTTCAAGTTCCTGGTAGTTTCTGGGGTTCCTCGGCTTGCAGTACTAGAACTTAACCTCTGTTTGTCATGGCTTCTTCCCTTAGTGTGTCTTTTTTTTTTTTTTGGCTGTGCCAGGTCTTAGTTGTGGCATGTGAGATCTTTTTTAAGTTGTGGCATGTGGGATGTGGGGTCTAGTTTCCTGACCAGGGATCACACCTGGGCCCCCTTGCATTGGGAGCCAGAGTCTTAGCCACTAGACCACTGGGAAAGTCTCCTGTGTCCTTTTCTTTTAAAGACATATTGCAATGGATTTAAGCCATCTGAATGAGGTATGATTTCGTTTTGATTCTTTCCTTCTTTTTATCTGTAAAGACTCTATTTCCAGATAAGGTCACATTTCAAGGTTCTGGTTGGACATAAATTTTGGGGCAGGAGGGTGCCATTCAATCCATTACAAATCCACTGAATTCCATTAGGTGTTAGGAATGCAGTTCCCTCTCTGACAAGACAGACAGTATTTCTCTGTTGTGGGTTCAACAGCTGGCACAGCCAGGCATCTACCAGCCATGGAGCTTTCATGGCAGCCAAGAAGCTGAGTATGTAAGCAGGCCAGGTAGCCTGTGCCCTAGAAAGAGGCAGGAAAGAAGCAGAAGTGGTTTCTAGCAGTGAAAGTTTTCTTGAACTGAATTCCTTCTTAAAATTCAACAGAGGTGCTCTAAGATGTGGGTATCATCTCCCAGCCTTTGCTTTGTCGTTCTGAAACCCCTTTATTTTCTGTTCTCTGTGGCAACTCATTCTCTGGTCTCCCTCGCACTGGACTTGTACCCAGTGAGTAAACTTTGCCTTAAGCCTCCTGCTCCTGGCCTCTCACTTCTACCCACTTCATTCTTTATCCTTGTTTTCTCCACTCTTCCTCATTTTGTTCCCACTTCATCCTTGGTCTAAATCTATTTCTTTCACAAAACTGTACAGATCCCTCAGACCCAGGTGGGTTTAGAGTGGGCAGTGGACACCAGAAGTTTCCAAAGACAGAGCACATGTCTTGGACTCCTAAGAGTTTATTCATTACTGTGGTGTTTGCCTTGACACAACTTTGACACTGTGGGCATTTAGCCTCTTAGGGTAGGGATTGTGTTTATTTAAACTATGTTTACAAAGTAGCTAAGAAACATTTGGAGTTAGCCTGCATTTATGGGCCCAGGAAATAATCTCTGTATGGAGCAAATTCTTGTCTTTCACACTTTTGCCTTTGTTTTATTTTAGGTCATTAAATAATGATAAATGAGAATGATGGACAAGACTGTGCCTGTCATGGGCAATGTCCACACTACACCATTCAATGAGCACCTTCCTTTGATGTTTTTTCTTCCTTTCAAATTCTATTATGTTTGTTTCTGGGGAGCTATAGAGATGGCAATAATCATGAGAGTCAGGTCAATGTCAGGGATACATTCTCCACCTGACTTCCTGCTTCCTGATGTGACCTTGTCTATGCGGAGTTTATTTTTCCTAGCTGCTGCTTCTTACACTGCAGAAAACAATATGTATATTCTTTTCTTCTTCCTGTCTCTAGAGTGAGATGACTACAGTAAAGGATTGGTTTCATCCTTTCTCTAACCCAAACCAGGACTAGAATGAGAAAACCTTGACCCTCCTACCTCCTCATCTTGGCCTTCTGTTTGTCTCCAGCTCAATTACACTGATGATGACTCCAGAAAAACTGCACTTGTATTTTATTTTTGCTTTAAATACTTCCTCCTTTCTCCAATCTTTTCTCAGTCCTTTAAGACATCTTCTCTTTTAAGATTTTCATTCAAACAAGGCTGAGAGGAGGAACACTGGTTTTTCTTCCTTGATTTGAATATGTTTTAGTCACATTTGAATATATTTGATTCATTATTTGCCAGGGAGATATATTCCAAAATATATTCCAAAATTTGCATTTCCCCAATTTGCTTGTATTACCATAGCATATAATTGTTACCCAATTTATAAAATGCAGAGATGTGGAACTGGAAATTTAGAGTTCCTGGTAGACTTATAATAACAATTACTAAGCAGGTGATGATGAGCAGCAAACCTGTCCAGTGAGTTAAGCCTTGAGGCATAACTCTTGAGGGATGTTGTAAACTCTTGGGGATTTTGTGAAACCAACAAATGTTGATCCTGGGCCTTGGAATTTTCTTAAAAATTTTTTTTCAGGAAGGTTCCTTAAATAATGGTAATGGTACTGGCAGAGGAGGTGAAATAAAAAGTAGTTTTCTCTACTTCATTCATCTAAGGTGGGGGTAGACATAATCCCCCAGGACATCACTATCTCCACCCAGAACCTGTTTTCAGTAGTGATTTTTCTGTGGATGGTTCACATTATCTTACCTAATCAGATTTTTAAATTCCTTGGTGGTAAAGGAGGTACATTTCCTTCCCAAGGTAATTTGGGAATTAGGCAACAATAGTAATTGTCACTTAGAAATTTTTCTTTTCTAAACTACTTCTTATTTTAAACAACATAAGATTTGGTACTTCCTGTAAGAAATTTATTTATAACAAGTTGAATATCTTATTAGGGTGAGTGATATAGGTGATACTGTGAAATTTACTGTTCATATGAGAAATATAGAGTCTTGAGAGAGCAATAGATCAAATGTCCACCTCTTTTCTTTTTATAGCAAAGTTCACATAAGATTGAGAATGGGTTCTGAATAGAAAGAAAGGAGTGCATGAAACAGGGTAAAATAGTAAACCCCAATAATAGTTCATGTATATTGAGTATGCCCGTCACTTAATCTTCTTGAGAACATTGTGATGTTTCCCAGTGTCCTGATGGGGAAATGACTTGCTAGAGAGTTGGTGAAGGAAGGATGAAGTCTAAGGCTGGCTTCCTAATGCTCACATACCTAACTACTACCCTCATGCCTCTCAGGAAGAACAGAACCAAAGTAAGGAACAAGAAGGGAAGAAAATCAAAGAATGTGGAGAAAGAGAGGCAACTTGAGTGGCCTAGACCCAACTTTCCAATTTTAAGAGTATTGACCTAACACCCCACGTGGGTGGAAGGGTTCTCCCCTATTGAAGGAGTCTGAAGGATTGACTGCAGAAGTCCTGTGGAAACTCTTTAGGTGTATCCAAGCCTTATTTTTCTTGCATCTATTGTCTCTCAATTGTGAAGAAATTTCTGATACCTGTCACACTTATTACAACAGTCACTATGATGAAAAACCTTTGAATTCTCCTATTTTAAGGATGAGTATTTCTCATGTGCATATTTTGCAAAATCTTTGAGCACTATAAGCATCTGAGTGACGGTTTGGAATTTGAAGGAAGGATTTTTTTTTTGGCCAGGTTAATATTTCATTACCAGGTCAGAAGTGCACAGGATTTCAAAATAAAGCAAAGAGAGCGCTAACGGAGCATCACAGGCTCCAGAGTCACCACAATCCAGGAGCCTTTCCTGGCTGTGCCCATTCAGGGATGCAGTTTTGATAGTTTTCCTGCAAGTGTTCCACCATTTGCAGGGTAATTCACAGTGAAGAATCATTCATTTCAACAAGCATGTCTTGAATACCTTTTGTGTTGAATATGCTCTTTTGAACCTTCTAGAACTCCTTTCTCCTCTGTACCTGCTCTGTCCCTGAAGGGTTGACCTTTATGGACTGTACCAGCCCTCTGGTTTTCCTTGTGTCCAATTTGTAGAAAGCACTAGCAGGAGGTGGGAGGGCAGGAGAAGGAAGTAGGGTTATTCATTCTATGGGCTGGGGTTCTGCAAACTATGACCCAGGGTCCAAATCTAGCCCTCAGTTAATTTTTACAAATAACGCTTTATTGGCACACAGCCATGCTCATCCATTTAATATTGTCTGTGGCTGCTTTTAGCCTCCAGATGTCAGAGTTGGTGAATTGTGACAGAGATTTAATGGCCTGCAAAGCCTAAAATATTAATTTTCTGGTCCTTTACAGAAAAAAAAAAAAAAGTTTATTGACCCCTGCCTTAGATAACTCCATCTCTGGGCAAGGTTATTGATTCCTTAGGCATCTCCCTTCCTGTCTAAAGTCACCACTGTCTGGTGGCTTTCCCTATAGCTTCTGCAACAACCCAGCTAGAGCTCTTTCTGTGTTCTTGTAACTGTCTCTTCCTCTGGATCTATTAAGGCCTACAGGTGTCTCACTGTTTCTAGTTCCGGGGAGCAAGTGGGCATTACCATCTTTTATTTGTTGCCCTCCTTTATCCCTGCATACACTCCATGTCTCCTAATTTACCCAATTGAAATGACAGAGAACTGCAGATAAATAAACAACAAGAGACTTTGGGAAAATAAATAATAATTGCCTGTTTCTTAGCTAGATGCTTGGCAGAGCACTTTGGACATCATCTCATTTTATATCCCCGCAATAACCCCTGAGGTAGTCCCTATTATTTTCCTATTAATAGATAAGGAAACCTAGGTTTTTTTGAAAACTAAGTAGCTTATCCATGATTTATACTTTGAGGAGGAAAAGTATGGATTCTGATCCAGGCTCTTGATCCTTAGGAGATAACAAAGGACAGATTGTGGTTCACTATTCTTTTCAGGCTGGTGTTGCTGTTGAAATAAAGCTGAGATGGCTGGTTTTGGCCATACCTTGAAGGAACTCAAACATTGTATGAAGGACGGTGGGCAAAAGAGTCTGGGCATGACACATGAAATAGGCGTGTGTATCTCCTGGAAAAAAGGTTTGAGCTCATGACTATCACATTTGTTTAGTGATATGCACTTTTCCGAAGTATTTCACAGCCTCATAACAAGCCTGTGAAGCCAGATGACAGTTCTTAGAACAGTTATAGAATTCAGCAAGCTGAGACTGAAAGATTAAGTATAGCATATCCACACCCAATGAATATTAAGGATCCACGCATATGTGACAAAGTCCAGTGTTCTTTAGAAGCCCTGACTAGGGCTTCCCTGGGGGCTCAATGGTAAAGAGTCTGCCTGCCAACGTAGGAGACGTGGGTTTGATCCCTAGTCTGGGAATGTCAGGAGAGTGTAAACTCTTCGGTTCATCACAACAAAGATTTGGCGTGACGGACATTAAAGCCGGCTCGGTGTGTCACAGCTCTTGGGTCTTGGACAGACCGTGTTATAGATCTCAGGTCTCAAACAGACCGTGTTATAGCTCTTAGACAAATCAGTGTTGCAGCTCCATGTTACAGCTCTATTTTATTTAGATAATAATAGGTAAATCCAGCCTCGAGGGGTGAGGGCACGCCGACCCAAAGACGCAAAGAGAAGAAAGCCCCAG
Source organism: Dama dama (assembly GCF_033118175.1). Lineage (NCBI taxonomy): Eukaryota > Metazoa > Chordata > Mammalia > Artiodactyla > Cervidae > Dama > Dama dama. The sequence continues at coordinate 82,524,776 of NC_083698.1, read as the reverse complement.
TGCGCGGTGGGGGGCAGAGAGAGAGGGAGAACGCTTTGGCTACTCTTTTTATACATTTCCCGCCCCCCACCCGGGCCTGCCCCATGTAAATTGGGCCAGCCAGGAGTGCTGTTTGTTCTACCTGAGGTCCTCACTCCGGTCCTCGGACCTTCCTTTGTTCTAATTTCGTGGGCTTTTCCCTTCCTTGTCTTTCAGCCACTGCCATTCTGGACTCCTTTTCCCTATTCTAACTACCTAACTAACCACATGCCGCAGAGCAATTAAGCTGTGTACTACAGCTATTGAGCCTGTGCTCCAGAGTCCGGGAGCCACAACTACTGAGCCCTTGTGCCTTTACTGAAGTCTGAGAGCCCTAGGGCCCGTGCTTGCAACAAGAGAAACTACTGCAGTGAGAAGCCCATGTACCTCAATGACAGAGTAGGCCCCACTCTCCTTAACTAGAGAAAAGCCTGTGCAGCATCAAAGACCCAGCACAGACAAAAAAAGAAAAGAAGAGAAAGTCATGGATAATTGGCCCTGGAAGACAGGAGAATATGCGTTTTGTGAAGACTAGCCGCAGCTCTAGAAGCTGAAAAACGAAGTCCATCTGTGGTCTTCCTAGGGTGTCAGTGGCCAGAGGGTACTATTTCCTTCTGTTTTGAAATTTTTCTCCAACACGTACTTTTCTCATACCTGCCACAGCTGGGTTTAAACTCTCATGTCAACAATACTGAACCTAGAACATTTTTATAAACTCCACTCACATCTCCAATTACAAAGAAAATTAGAGCCCTCTCTAGAAGTTGAGTTTTCCCTCTGTATCTTTAGCTTTACATAGCCAAGATCATATTCCTAATCATTCCTCTAAAGCTTTCCCTTCTTGCTATGTTTCTCTGCACTGTTCTCAGTATCACCGGGTTCCTAATCACCACTTAGCCAAGCTTGAAACACCAAATTTGCTTCAGTTCTTCCTCTAACCTGTCATCCTTACCTGTGGTGTTGACTCTGTCCTTTTAAAGTTTTTACTATCACTTTTACTCAAATCCCTTCTATACACTACCTAGACCATATTCCCTTAAGCATGCAACTCTGATCATCTCATTGATTTGAGCAAAAAACCTCTGGGCCTACACACTATTTATAAGAATAAAGTTCAATAGTGAAATTATTAAAGTCATTGATGAAAATTAATATTCACTGGATGTGGACACACGACACTTAATTTCTCAGTCTCCGTTTGCTTGACTCTAAAGCTGCTCTAAGAACGGTCATCAGGCTTCACAGTTTTGTTGTGAGGCTGTGAAAATGTTTTCAGAAGTGCATACTGCTAAACGAGTTTGAAACTTTATTTATTTATTTTTTTTCCAGGCGATACACCCATCTGTTGAACGTGTAACGTTCGGACTATTTCCTTCACCGTCTCCGCCTGTCTCCTGCTGCGGACAGTTACAAACTTGGTCAATAACCGTCCTGGAAGGACGTGAGGTCCCCGGCTACGGACGTAGGTCAGAGATCTAAAAAGGAAGAAAGATTTTCGGGGTGGAGCCGGGGCAGGGCATGACCTAGTACCTGGCAGCGCCGCCGATTGGCGGAGAAGAAGGTTGTTCCCTCAGAGCGGGCGCTGATTGGCTGCGGAGGAGGAGTCATGACGTCCCAAGTTGAGCAAACACCTCCTCCTCATCGCCTGCATCCCAATTTCGGCTGGGAATTTGGAGCCTCCCCTCCCCGGGTCCCGGAGCTCAAAGGCGGCGGGGACCGGACGAGGTGAGGGGGTGGTGGGGTGGGGTGGGTGCCAGGAGGAGCTGAGCTGATGGGCAGTGGGCTCAGCCTGTGAGATGAGCCTGAGACCGCTGGCGGGGCTCTGCCCATCCGCCCGGAGGTGCGGGCGGGTGTTCTGCCTACTCCTCCCTGCGGCGCTGGGGACCCGGGAGCTCCGCGGACGCCGGCAGTTGCCGGGACAAGAATGGGGAAGAGCGTGAAGAGCGTTCTCTTCTCCAGGCCTCTGAGCGTTTCCCTGCGGACGAGGGGTGGGAAGTCGGGGGCCGTGGGCGCAGCCCCGGAATTCCTGTATAGGCGGGAGAAGGGATGGCAATATGGATTTCTTTTTTGGCCAGGGCTGAGGTGGGGGGCGGTTGCTGGGGAGTAAAGAACTGGTATTGAAGTTGTAGAACAAAGCCTCTGTTAATTCTTGGACTGCGTGCTTATTTAGACAGGCGGCTGCGGGAGGGTGGAAGGCAGATGGCGGCGGGCACCGCCCCTCCGGCCCAGCACGCTCGCACCCCCAAGCTTGCTTTCGGCGCAGTTACTGGTTGACCTTTTAAGCCCCTAGCCTGCTTAAACAAATTCGGATCACAGACTATTCACACTGCCCATGTGGACCTGACCTTTCTCTGAGATGGAGGCCGGCCCCCTCCATCCTCTGACGGGAAGAGTGCGGAAGTTGAATGTTTGGATATCAGCGTCTCCTGAATTTCTGAGACCTCGCAGGCGCCCTGCGGGCCAGTGGGACAGTTCACCCGCGGAGAGGGCGCGGTTAGAAGCAGTGAAATACCCTGTTTAACTCAATGGGGCTAAATGCCCTGGCTACTTCTGGAAGAAATACGCTTTCCAGGTACTGATTTTAGGAGACTGGAAGTGGGTTGTGGCGTGGAGAGAGGGAAAGAATGTGTTTAGTAACTGGAACGAAGACAAGCATTTTTTGATGTTGCTATTCGGCTGTGAAAATGTAACTGATTAGGGCGACCTAGTTGTGCACAGGAGTGAAATGTCATCCACTTTGACATACGGCTTTCATATACTCTATATTCGGAGAGGGAAATGGCAACCCACTCCAGTGTTCTTGCCAGGAAAATCCCAGGGACAGAGGAGCCTGGTGGGCTGCCCTCTATGGGGTCGCACAGAGTTGGACACGACTGAGCAGCAGTAGCATAACTCTATATTAAACAAACAAACAAACAAACAAACAAAAACCAGCTATGACACTTGGTGTGGACGGCTTCTATATGTGTATGTGTGTTGGCAACTGCTCCCTCTCCCGCTCCCCCTTTTTTGCTCTAAAGAGGAGTGAACCTATGGGCCACAGGACATTCTAGCTGTGTAACCTGGTGGCCCTTCTGCAAAATGAGCTAGGAGGACAAAGGTTTAAGTCAGTGTCCCCAAATGACTTTCCCACTCTCCAGAAAATCCTATTTGTTATCACCCTCGCTTTTTATTGGTGACAGCATCATCAGAACTCTGATTTATTTGTCATTGAAAATTTATCCCGTAACTAACCAGTCCTCTAAGCATTAGCAGGATTTTGGAAATGATCTTTGGTGGGTAACCAATCCCATTTGACACAAACTTTTCATTTTTTCCAAATATTCTTTTATTAATTTTCTCACAGAGATAACACTACAAACAGTGACAAGTTTCTGTGGTGAGGCCACAGAAATTTCTATGGAATTTATGGAATCACAGAAATGCTGTATATCTGGAATGGAAAGTAACCAACAATGTTATTACCATATTCATAGAATTAAGATACAGTTGATTATAAGATGCATCCTCCTTTCAAGGATGCTAAAATGTGAAGAAAAAAAAAGTAATTTAAATTTGATGAAATATAGTATTAAAGTGTTAACTTATTATCTTGAACCCTCATGCCTGAAGGGTAAAGGTAACGAGAAGGCTTACTGGGCTTTTTTTTTTTTTTCTAAAAAAGTAAGAAGAGGGAGGGACGAACATGGAGTCATTGTGAAGGCCTCCCCACAGTGTGACCCAGAGGAAGGGAAAGTGATGTTCAACTGTCAGGGGTGATGGATGGCTGTGTTTACCTTTGAGGAGAGGGCAGCCTTGCAGCCATTTGCTTAAACATTTACTGAGTGTTTAATGACATGTAAGGCAGTGCTCAGCACTTTATGCCTCTTAGTGCAAATAAACTTCTCAATAACCCTATGAGGTAGGTATATATCCCATTTTGCAGGTGAAGTACAGACAGATTAAGTTACTCACCAAGGTCTTTGAGTAAGTGGGAAGCAGAGGAATCCAGGCCATTTATGGAGGAGAGTAGTCAGAATTTTTTGTGAGGGGTCCCCCTCCTATTTTTGGCTCATGGTCACTGCAGTTAATGCAGGTAACTTAGGTGAATATCCTGTCTTTCTCTATAGTGCTTTTGGTATTTTGTTTCCCTGTTTGTGTACTTTGGCTGGATCTTCATGAGTCAGAGTGCTTATTTATGTTCTAAAATTTGAATGCCTTTGTAATCCACAGTGTCCAGTCACTACTATGCTTAATGTTGTTGTTGTTCAGCTGCTAAGTCGTGTCCGACTCTTTGCGACCCCATGAACCGTCCTTCACTGTCTCTGGGAGTTTGCTCAAATTCATGTCCACTGAATCAGTGATGCCATCTAACCATCTCATCCTCTATATACTATATTTAATAGAATCAGCATATTAAAGCTGAAAAGGGTGTTATCTTTATATTCCAGCCTGAATTATGAAATTGAAGTCAAGGAAGGAGTCCCATATCTAGTTCTATGTCTCAGCAACCAGATCTGGATTTTAATACCATTTTTATTTGTATTTCATAACATTCATTGGTCTATGAGATCTTGGCAAGAGATTAGCTCTTTTGTGAGCCTTGTTGGGCCAGTGGCAAATATGAATCCCTGTTCTTATTCATGAGTCTATTTTGTTTGCTTCACTGGTCTTTATGACATTCATTTAAATCTGCTCATTTACTTATTCATTCTGTCGCCAAACATTTAAGTTCTCCTGTAGGGAAGTCACTGGAAATATAGAGATGAGGAAAACAATCCATTTCTTCAAAGAATTTATAGAGTTTAACAAAGACACAAACAAATAAACATTGTGGATCCAATTCAGAACTAACTTTGCATTCCATCTCAGTGAAGCTACATTTGTGGGCTAGAGACCAGGAGACTGGCAGGTCGTATTATCTTTGGATGACTTTGAGTAGTTGATGGACTTGAGAACACATGATAATTTTAGATCAGTTAATTAACACTAACAGATACGCCTCCCCCTCCAAGTCTACTTGTTTTTACTTCTAGTTAACTATTTTGTAACCGGACTTCCCTGGTGGCTCAGATGATAAGAGCATCTGCCTACAATGTGGGAGACCCGGGTTCGATCCCTGGGTCGGGAAGATCCCCCTGGAGAAGGAAATGGCAACCTACTCCAGTACTCTTGCCTGGAAAATCCCATGGATGGATGGAGGAGCCTGGTAGGCTATATAGTCCATGGGGTTCCAAAGAGTTGGGCACAACTGAGAGACTTCACTTTCACTTTCATTTTGTAACCAGTTTAACATTAAAAGAATATATCTATGCAACAGGAAATAGAAGTATGGAGGACAGCGTTGTTCAAGCCTCATGTTCATGCCTCGTTCTAGCAAGCCTTGGGGTTGGGAGGTACTTGGAGAAGTTCTAGGCTATCACTAGGTGTTCTGTTCATTTGGAACTCTTATGAACCTCTTCAGGGTCATTGTGGTCTGGATGCCAAATATGTAGTGTGGGCGAAGACCCATGGTCATGCAGTTGCTTGCCTTTATTGTATCAGGGCTTCCTGGGAAACTATGGCTTTTATTTATTTATTTTTAGTTTTAAAAATATATTTATATATTTGGCTGTGCCAGGTCTTAGTTGCAGCACACGGGATCTTCCATCTTCTTTGCGGCTTGTGGGATCTTTAGTTGTGGCATGTGGGGTCTAGTTCCCTGACCAGGGATTAGACCTGGGCCCCCTGCCTTGGGAACTTGGAGTCTTAGCCAATGAACCACCAGGGAAGTCCATTGTGGCTTTTTAAACACACTTGCATGTTTTGAATAAACTGGAAGTGAGGATATAAATCATTTGCATTTCTCACCCTTCATTTATTTTAGTCAACTGAAGGCTACTCCATCCTTAGTCACTCTAAATTTAACCAAAATGTATGCCTGATTGTATGCAAACAACTTGACATTGAGAAATCTCCCCCTGTGATTTGGTGGTTTTAGAGAGTCACTGGATTGTATTCTAGTGGAATTATTTCAAAGATCTAAAATATATGGACAAAGAGCACATTTCTGATTTGGGAGCTAGAGATAGATGATATGGCCTTAAATTTTCTTTAATGAAGAATGTGTAATCCTTTTTACATGTCCCAGTGAAAGCAACAGAAATTAGAAGGGGCCAAGCCTAACTCTGTTTTGTACTTTATTGTTGAGTTGCTCAGTCTTGTCCGACTCTTTACAACCCCATGGACTGCAGCACGCCTGGCTTCCCTGTCCTTCACTATCTCCCGGAGTTTGCTCAAACTCATGTCCATAGAGTCAGTGATGCCATCCAACCATCTCATCCTCTGTTGTCCCCTTCTCCTCCTGCCTTCAGTCTTTCCCAGCATCAGGGTCTTTTCTAATGAGTCATAATACCCTCAGTTCAGTTCAGTTGCTCAGTTATGTCCGACTCTGTGCATACTCTATCTTGGAGCAATTCAGAAATTCTCACTGTTACATATTTCTTGATGACCTGAGAATGAAATGAATGGTGGTCCCAGAAAGTTCTATACTTGAGACCAAGACTCAAGGCTCAAGCAGTTACTGATATAATCAGATTCTCTATAATCATCCCCTTACTAAGCATCCAGAAACTTAAAATTTACCTTGGCCAGGACTCAGGATGGAGTTTTGGTGGCATGTAGGAAAGGGTTGATGGAGGCACCCCATGCTGTGGGAGAACTGGTCATACAGTCGATACCGTATGGATCTGATTTCTTTCTGAATTGAGCTGGCAGTAGTAACATGCGTTGGATATAAGAGGCATGGATTTGCAGGCTTTGGCAAAGAAGAATCCCTAGCATTAACTGTTAACCTAGGGATTCGTCTCTGGCTTAAAAGCAACCATGCTAGTCGGATTTCACTTTAGTTGCTTCATTTGTAAAATGATGAGAATAATAGTACCTGCTTAATTAGATTGCCACAAGGAGGAAATGAAATACTGTATATAAAGTGCTCAGCGTAGTGCTTGACATATAAAGTTAAATCAGTGATAACTATTGTCCTATTTCTTTAAAAACAAAGTGTTGGGAATTGGGATTCAAGAATTCCCTACAAAAAGTGAAAGTAGTTTCCTAAATAAAACAGAGAAGGTCAGCCTCTGCTACTTTCGTTTCCTCTTCCCCAGGAAAGTCTGCCTCTGCAAACACGTGTGTGTATTACGTGAGTGTTATGTGTCTGTGTCTCCTCCCACACCACTCCCCCAACTCCAAACAAAGGGAAGAGGAGAAGGCAGAAGAGTGTTTCTGAGAAAGGGGAAGCTGTGGTTATAAATCAAACTTGGGCTGAGGAGAGAGACTGAATTACTTGGCTAGGTTTCTGAATCTTTGTGCCAAGAACTGCTACTAAGTATAGAAGATTAGGGTCACTTGGTCACCCATGGTATGGGAGATAGAACCCCTGCTGGGACGATGCGACCGTTTGTGGGCTTGTCAGTATGTTGAGAAGAATCACTTGTCTTTGAAACTGATATCATTCGTAAACATGTGGGTGCAAGTTCTATGAGATGTTGCAGATTTTCCTTTGGCTGGAGGGAGAATAAATGTTATGGGCTTGGACTTAACATAGTCTGTTTAAAAACAAAGCTATATATATAAACCAAAGCCTTAGATAGAGTAGGTAACAGTCTTACTGAAATGTCGATGTACTTACTGAAATGCATTTGTAAGAACTAGTCTTACTGAAATGTATTTGGCCTGAGTAAAAGTTAGCCTGAACTCCTCATGATCAGACTGTTTACTTGCTGTGTGCTGTGTTTTCTCTCCCTGCCCTTCTTCTAAAGCCTTCTTAGCTGGACTTCTTGCTGTTTGCTTTATTCTTTTACTCTGTGTTGTGAGTTATCCAATGAATTTTCTATCTAGGGTGATAAGTAGTTTGCCTCTAGGAAATGTACTTGTATGTTCCATTGTTTCAACAAAGCTTCCCTCTCTTTAAGGTGGGTCTGATTTAGAGATTGCAGTCTGATGTAACAGAAATGTGTTCCATAAGAATTTTTCTATATGCTAGGGAATTTCTGGAAGATGTAAGATCATTTAGTATCTATATTTTGATGCCAACCTTAAACATAGAAAAGCAAGGTTTAGCATCCAAATGATCTGAAATAACCTCTGACTACTAAGTTTATGTTCCCATTTGAAAACTGTTTAGTATTTATGCTTTAAAATTTTTTGTACAATTTACTCTGTGCTGACACATAGTAAGCCTCTTGTAAATATTTCTTAATTGAACAAATGAATAGAGTTATATAATCTGGGACAGCAGTTAGAGAACTGATTAAGACAGGTCTGGGTTTAATGTAATAGCAGGGAGGGGTGGTAGGGTAGAGGACAGGTTGGAAAGACGAAAAGCAACAACAGGGTCAGCGAAGTGAGGCTGAGGGGTGTCAGGTGGGGCAGGGGTTTAGGGGTATGCTTTCCAGCTTCTAACAGCTGTGGTGAAAAACATGTTTGTTTTGTTTTCTTAAGTTTCCAGTCTGCCAGAACCAGTGCTTTTATAAAATTCTGTACCAATGAATTACTAGAAAAAATGACCCTGTCATATAAAGATTTCTAAGTGCCTACTTTCTATTTCTGTACATATATCATCCTGGACCAGTAAAAAGCAGTTCAGTGACCGACAGCAGGCCGTAAAACACACTGAGTCGAACTAGTTTAGGAAATGATCAGAGATTAAACTGGAAGGAGGTTAGAGCTAGATTGTCAAGGATCTTGTACATTATGAAAGGATTCTAAAATTTTCATCATTAAAATTGGTATAAATGATCTTCCTGTATTTTATTATAGATTTACTTGCTTAAATCCTTTGTGCTCAATGTATGGTTTGATAAAACATATATTTTAAAAAGATGATTTTGACATAGCGAATATTGATTAGCATCCTGTCAGTGCTTGGAACTTTTTATTTTTTTAATTTTGGATTTACCTTTGTTTGTGAAAGTTCAGTTTTGGTTGGGTAAAGGAGCACTGTAATGTCATCCAGGTTTCCCCTCTCCCTTCTGCACCTTGAATCTGTCACCGCCCGGGCTGGTTGGATTTTACAGCAGATTTCTCAGGAGACCGGAGCTGACCTGTGAGTGCCCCTGCCTTTCATCGTCCAGCTCTCACAGTGTCTCTACAGTCACCAGGTTTCACGATGCTGCGGGTGTCCAGAACCAAACTGGGCAGGCTGAGCCCCGGCCTCTCCAGAGGGCTTCACCACAAGGCGGTGATGGCCTTGAGGCGGGAGGATGTGAATGCCTGGGAAAGGCGGGCTCCTCTGGCTCCCCGGCACGTCAAAGGGATCACCAACCTGGGATACAAGGTCTTAATACAGCCTTCCAATCGGCGAGCCATTCATGATAAGGTAATATTTCCAATTTGTAAAGATATGTGAAAGTGAAATGCCTCTATGTATGAAAATTACAGAGCATCTGAGTGAACGTAACATGTTAGCTGGGCTGGGCTGTGCTTATTCGCTCAGTTGTGTCCAACTCTGCGACCCGTCAGGCTCCTCTGTCCGTTCTCCAGGCAAGAATACTGGAGTGGGTTGCCGTGCCCTCCTCCAGGGGATCTTCCCAAAGCAGGGGTCAAACCCAGGTCTCCCAAATTGCAGGCGGATTCTTTACCATCTGAGCTACTAGGGAAGCTCAAAACGTTTGCTAGTGTCACTTAAGGACCACGCAACAGTATTTCTTTACTTTGCTTGTAGTGAGATTATATAGTTAGGAGACTTCTAGTCTCCTACTTTCTTGAGCCCAGAATTTAGCCAATAAGTATTGTTTTCACCTCATTCCATGCTTTCTCCAGTTTAGGGATGACATCCTTCCCATCATTCTTTCATGTGCGACCCTGGTTCTAGGATGTCTCCAGGAAATGCTTTACTTTGTAGAGTTTGTTCATGAGTCCTAACCTTGCCAGTCACCTCACATTCATCATTCTCTTCATTCTTCACTATAATCTTATGACACAGATTTAACTTTTTTTTTGACTTTAGAGACACGCACGTGGTTTTTCTTTTGTGAGCCATTTGAAAATATGCTGCAGACAATGACACTTTATCTCTAAATGCTTCAGTATGTATTTCCTAGGAATAAATCGTCTTCCTACATAGCCATAACTGTCGTTTCATTTTCACACCTAAGAAATTAGTAATTCCACAGGATCATCACACATACCCATTTCAAATTCCCCATTGTCCCAAATGTTTTTTATGATTTTTATTTTAAGCAAGGTTTAAAAAAGGTTCATTGAATTTATTATTATGTATCTTTAGTTCTTTTAATCTAGAACAGTACTAGGTTTATTGTTAACTAGGCTTATTGTGGTGATCCTTTTGCAATGTATACACCTGAAACTAATTTTGGTATACACCTGAAACTAATATAATGTTTACACCTGAAACTAATTTTGGTATATACCTGAAACGAATATAATATTCAGTTCAGTTCAGTCCAGTCATAGCCGACTCTTTGCGACCCCGTGGACTGCAGCACGCAAGGCTTCCCTGTCCATCACCAAGTCAAATTCATGTCCATTGAGTCGGTGATGCCATCCAACCATCTCATCCTCTGTCCTCAGTAAGAAAATACTGAATGGAATTTAATATTTCTTAGAAGAATGTTTTTTCGCCTTTAGAATGCATCTCACAAAGAATATTCAGAGTGCTGTGTTCAAAACATATCTGAACTAGTTTTTCTATGTGGTTACATGTCAATGTGATATCCAGTTGGATTTATTTGTTTTTGTTTCTATTAAATTTTAACATTTGCTTTTAAATTCTTTTTGATTTATTTTTAAAATAAGTTAAATATTTATAAGCTTTAAAGGTTTTGTTGCTGTTTTTCAGTTGTTAAATTGTGTCTGACTCTTTGTGAGCCCATGGACTGTAGCCCTCTAGCTCCTCTGTCTATGGGATTTCCCAGGCAAGAGTACTAGATTGGGTGGCCATTTCCTCCTCCAGGGGATCTTCCCCACCCAGGGACTGAACTCACATCTCTTGCACTGCAGGTGAATTCTTTAGTGCTGAGCCACATAGTGAAAATGAAAGTAGCTCAGTCCTGTCCGACTCTTTGCGACCCCATGGGCTATACAGTCCATGGAATCCTCTAGGCCAGAGTAATGGAGTGGGTAGCCTTTCCCTTCTCCAGGGGATCTTCCCAACCCAGGGATCGAATCTAGGTCTTCCACATTGCAGGGGGGTTCTTTACCAGCTGAGCCACAAGGGAAGCCCCTTTGAAGATTAAAACCTTATAAAAAGATCCAACACAGAGAAGTCTTGCTCTTATCTTAATCCCCTACGTCCCATTCCTATCTACCTTGTAGGTTACTGTTTTCACTAGTTTCTGATCTATCATTCCTGTTTCTTCTTACAAAAATGTGTGTATGTGTTTTCTTACTTTCCTTTCAATCTTATACAGAACCTCGTATACTGTATATACTCCTTCACACCTTGCTTTGTTCTTTGGCATATCCCCTGATGCTGGGAAAGATTGAAGGCAAAAGGAGAAGGGAACGACAGAGGATGAGGTGGTTTGATGGCATCACTGACTCAATGGATGGAGTTTGAGCAAACTCTGGGAGATGGTGACGGACAGCGAAACCTGGTGTGCTGTAGTCCATGGGCTCACAAAGAATTAGACATGACTGAGTGACTGAACTGAACTGAACTGAAGGCATATCCTGGAAATCTGTCCATGTCAGTTCATAGAAATCAGCTTCATTCTGTTTAATGTCTATGTAGTAATTACTCTGTTATTATTGCTGTCTGATTTATCATGATGTATTTAACCAGTCTACTATAAATGGGCAGATTGTTTTCAGAGAAACCAGACATGACCATGTTTATTACTTTTACTGTCTCTCCTCTAGATTTATGCTTTCTTTCAAGTAGATTCCTAACTAGATTTATCTTCATTTTATTTAACTGCCACCTCTGATGCTTTAAAAATTCTGCCTGGATCATGCTACCCCTTTACTTAAAAATCTGAAATAATTCTTTGTTGCCTCTATGTACTAGTTATGAAATCTCAGTTTAATGTGTAAGACTCGGGTTTCCCATTGATAAAATGGGGATAATAATAGCATCTACCTCATGGGAGTTTTAGGAATTAAATAATTCACCCAAAGAGCTTAGCAAAGCATATAGTAATTTATTAATAAATATCAATGATTATAATTTTTATTCAATAAAACTCATATTCACCATGATAATATTCACTCTACTTTTCTAAACTGATTCACTTATTATGCCCTAAACATCTCCTTACTTTCCCATCTCCATATTTGTATGTGTTTCTTCAATGCCTCTTACTGGTATTACCACCTTGTAGTTCCTTTCTCTGTTCCTCCAAATCCTACTTAGCCTTTTAGGTTAATTTAAATTTCTATATTTCCATGATCATCTCTCCTGGGAGTTATCTTAATATCTGTTAAATTAATATATCATTTAGGTTATTAATAACCATACTAATTATCATTAAGTAATGATTATTCATATTAAGTAAGAATAATCATACTATTCTTTTGAATTCAATCTAATACATTGTGCCTCTGATTCTTTCTACAGTATTTTGTGAGCCCCTTTACAGGAGGAACCTTGTCTGTCTTTCTTTGGGTTTTGTCTCATCTCTATTACAATCGACTGTACAGAGTAGGACAATAGTAAATACGAATTGAACCCCACTCCCCAAAAAAAGAAAGAAAAGAAAATGTTGCAGATTTATGTCTTTCTTTTAAAAATATACTCAAGTAATAAATTACCGGGCTTCCCTGGTGGCTCAGCGGTAAAGAATCCACCTGCCAATGCAGGAGACACGGGTTCAATCCCTGGATCAAGAGGATCCCCTGGAGAAGAAAATGGCAACCCGCTCCAGTATGCTTGCCTAGGAAATTCTGCAGACAGAAGAGCCTGCCAGACTCCTGTCTGTGGGATTGCAAAGAGTCAGACAGAACTTAGCAACTAAACAACAATAACAACAATAAATTACTATTTAGCATTTCATGTTTCACAGCATTGTTGAAGAAATTATATTTTACAAGTATATTTAAATCACGTGTTCTAGTGTGCTAGTGGCTATTAACTGTTCTCAAGTAAAATTACGTGCTGAATTTTCTGAATTTTGTTTTTGCTGCCAAAGTCAAACATGTTAAATTCATCTTTAGTCAGCAAGTAAGAATTTTAGAAGTAGTTTTTCCATTATTTGTTCCTTATGTTTTATTCTTGCAAAAGTTTGTGCCTTTAACTGCTAAATTTATTTAGTAAAGAAAATATGAATACAACAAATCAGGGGACTAACTTTCAATCAAATTTGCATTCCCAGGAATATGTCAAAGCTGGTGGCATTCTCCAGGAGGATATTTCTGAAGCTTGTCTAATTTTGGGAGTTAAAAGACCACCAGAGGAAAAATTAATGCCCAAGAAGACTTATGCATTCTTCTCCCACACAATAAAGGCTCAGGAGGCCAATATGGGTTTGCTGGATGAGATCCTAAAACAGGTATTTAATGGCCAATATTCATAAACGTTAATCCCAAAACTTTTTTTTTTTTTGCTTTTAACTGTCAAGCAGAGTTTTAGTTTTCTTTTAGCATCTAGGAAATGCATCATGTTATTCACCTTAACAGGAAAGATGATCTGTAAGATAGTGCTGTATAATTCAGAGGCCGTTAGGGCTCCTCTGTGGGGCAGGTTCATAACAAGAAGAATCAAACATATTTCATTCCTTTTGTATTCTAAAATGGAAAGGATGATAGAAACATTTGTCCCAAATGATGATTAATTTATAAGGTTAGTTGGTCAAATATTAGCGAGTAGAATTTTAGAGCTGAAAAGAACCTTAGGGATCATACAACCCACAACCTTAATTTTTCAGATGGAGCCCAGAGAGGTGAAGCAAATTGACTGAGGTTGCTCTGTAGTACCAGAACTGGACTGGAGACTATTTTTACATTTATTTTTACATATTCATAAGGGAAAAAACTTTTTTTGAGATTATTAATGCTGTGAAAAAACTAGCATCTATTTAAATTACAGAGTATTCACTCAGCAAGTATTTACCAAGTGCCTACACCGTGTCTGACACTGATTACTGCAATGAACAGAGCTTATATTTGAGTGGAAGGAGACAGATGATAAATAAATGACACCTCATACATTGCTTGGTGATATATGTAATGGAGGTAAATATGATACAGTAGAAGAAAAGGAGTGCTGGGCACTGGGGGAGGTGACAATGCTAGTTTAAATAGGATGGCTGGAGAGAGCCTCATCGCTAAGTTGGAGATGAAGGATCAAGCCATATCCATCTGGGCAAAGTCTGCTAAGCTAAGAGAATAGTAATACAAAGCCCTGACAGTCTTTTTGAATGGAGGATTAGAGAAAATCGTGTTCTAAGATGCTTTTTCTGCCTGCTGTGTGAATAGGTGGAAGTGAGAGGAGGATAACAAAATTAATAAGACTGTTAGTCTAGACTAGTCCAGATGCTAGGCTGCCAGTGATGGTGGCTTGCATGACGGTGGCAGAGCAGAGGTTGTGACACATGGACCAGTCCTATGTATATTTTAGAGGTCTGAGGCCACAGGAGTCACTGATGAAGTGAGTGTGGACTATGAGAGAAAGAGAGGAGTCAGAGCTAACTCTAAGAGTTTGGTTTCAGTAACTTAAAGGAGTTGCCTTAGATTGAGATGATGCCACTGCCAGAGGAATGGGCTTGTATGGAAGGATCGAGAGTTGGGTTTAGGACCTGTTGAGTTTAATTTGTCCATTAGACCTTGAAGGGGAGAAGCTGAGTGGGCCATTGAATGTGAATCTGTAGTTCAGGAAGCCAGCACCTCCTGATACATAGTTGTTAGAGACTAGAAGGTATATAAAGGCATCTGGTCCCATCACCAAATGGGAAATAGAGGGTGAGACAGTGGAAACAGTGTCAGACTTTATTTTATTGGGTTCCAAAATTACTGCAGATGGTGACTGCAGCCATGAAATTCAAAGACGCTTACTCCGTGGAAGGAAAGTTATGACCAACCTAGATAGCATATTGAAAAGCAGAGACATTACTTTGCCAACAAAGGTCTGTCTGGTCAAGGCTATGGTATCTCCAGTGGTCATGTATGGATGTGAGAGTTGGACTGTGAAGAAAGCTGAGCGCCGAAAAATTGATGCTTTTGAACTGTGGTGTTGGAGAAGACTCTTGAGAGTCCCTTGGACTGCAAGGAGATCCAACCAGTCCATCTTAAAGGAGATCAGTCCTGGACGGACTGATGCTGAAGCTGAAACTCCAATACTTTGGCCACCTCATGTGAAGAGCTGACTCATTGGAAAAGACCCTGATGCTGGGAGGGATTGGGGGCAGGAGGAGAAGGGGACAACAGAGGATGAGATGGCTGGATGGCATCACTGACTCGATGGGCATGAGTTTGAGTCAACTCCGGGAGTTTGTGATGGACAGGGAGGCCTGGCGTGCTGCGATTCATGGGGTCGCAAAGAGTCGGACACGACTAAGCGACTAAACTGACTGAGCTGAAAGCCATGAGATTAGAAGAGGGTAAGGAGTAAGTGTGGATGGAGAAGTCCAAGGTCTAAGTCCTGGAGTAAAAATATTAGACTGTTAGAAACTAGACTAGCATTTGATAGTAGGCAGAGGACAGGAGAATTTCATGAACAGTAAAAGCAGTAGAGGAAAATGTATTTTATATAGGCATCCAGAATACGTTCTTAACTATTTTCGAGACTACAGTTAATTTGCAGTGTTTCAAAAGAACAAATTAAAAACTAATTAATGAAAATAATAAGAAGAATGTTTCACCTTAAGCAGAAAAACTCCTCAAAAAGTATTTCAGAAACTTTTTGTTGTTGTTGTATGAACTTTTGTTCATTTCCAGAAAATTAATAAAAACAGACCCAGCAGGGCTGCTTTTGGGCAACATTTTTGTAACAAATTACTTGGATGAATATTAAATATTCTTGAATACATGGACATGGTAAAAATTATATTGTCTTTGGGAAGTAAATAGATTGTTTAAGACATTCTATAATTACAATGTGTTAGTAGCTTTTAAGCATGAATTAATAGGAGATTTCCAAGAGAAAGGGAAGATTCTCAAGGAAAGGGGACGGATATGATTTTAGTGAAAATGAGGAAGTGAAAAACAAGCAGCTTGTGTTATTTTTAAAATAAAGTTTACTTGTGAAAGCCTGGAGAGAGAAAACAGAGAGAAAGAGAAAGAGATACTAAGAGAGTCAGAAAGAGAGAGAAGAAGAGGAAGAGAGAGAATGAGATAGATTTGTGTGTATGGACTTGAGAGGGGGTCTTGTTGTCACTTTTAAGGTAGAAGGGAGACGGCATATTTAGAATGGCTGAGGGGAAGGAACACAGTAAAGACAGACAATGCAAGAATGAGAATAAGTTCAAGAGTGGTCTTGGAAGACACAGAAAAAAGATGGGATCTAGCTCACAGGGATTAGTCTCAGGAAGGACTTGTTTTTGACACTAGAGGGAAGGATGTGAGGATGAGTGGGGCGTTATGTGGAAATATTGGTTGATGGTGCTGGGCTAAAAGTTGAAAGATATCATGCCTTTTTTATTGTCTGCCATCAAGGGGCATTAGCATCCTGCCAGCAGCATTCTTTCATTTCTGATCACAAACCTATCCTTGGTTTGTGACCCAGCATTTTCTAAATATTTCATGGTGCATCTCATGGTAACTTCTGTTAGCAAGTCAAGATATATTTTATAAGAGGGAAAAATGTGAAATATTCACTTGCTCATATTGTGTTCTACCCATTGAAATTAAACTGGATGATTTAGAAATTTTTTATCATTTCTTCAGGAAATCCGACTTATTGATTATGAGAAAATGGTGGATCATAGAGGAATACGGGTAGTGGCATTTGGACAGTGGGCAGGGGTGGCAGGTAGGTATCCAGGGCTGTTATATCACTCACTGTCTAAATTTGCCTGGGAAGTAACTGTGTTTTCTCTTTTCTGTGGCAAGGGGATGGGAGTGTTCATTTCCACCAATAAAAATAAACATGGGAGGTGTGAGTAAGGATGATGAATATCAGGGGAATAAAAGGAGACACTACATTTATTACAAAGATAAAGAAAAGGAACAGAGAGAAGGACAACAGCTATGGATAGGTTTGGAATTTTTCTGTTTGGGAGCTGGAAAGAGAGGTCAGTTTGGTGATGAGAAATTTGAAGAATGGAAGAAAGGGTGAAATGGGAGAGGTAAGATGTGGAGATAGGAACCAATGGAGGAGAAGTTTAGCAAGGATAAGAGGTGGAATTTGGGGGAAATTAACACTTGATTTTTGTCCCTGCTATTACTTTGAACCATCTTTAGTTGAGAAACACTACATGTTATAACTTTGTATCAGATTAGACTACTTGAAGTTCTGTGATTGCCAGAATAAGTGGAAAATTTGTAAGGTACAGAACACAAAACACTATCAACCACCATGACATCAGTGACAGTTCTTGAGCACCCAGCATTCCACCTAGCAGCTTGTAGTGTTGTAGCCACGCGTTCTGGGAAACAAACTCACTCAGAAGGACAATGCAGATGGTGGAGTAGTTTATTACACCGGCGGGCCCAAGGCAGAGTCTCCTCTTAGCCAAGGACCCTGACCAAGTTTCCTGAAAACCTTATATCCCCTAAGTGTACGTGCCCAAACCCACCTCCCCAAATTCCCTGAAACTAGTCTGAACAAAGGAAAAGAAAGATACAAAGTTAACCCGTGATTCATATGCCTTAAGCCTAGGAAGTTAACAGTGGACAATTATCAATAGGCCTGTGGTCATACCCCAATAAGCATAATAGAATATATGATTCTATTCGATTACACAGATAATTAGGGGTATTCTTTTAGGCAACAGAGAGTCTAGGTACGAGCCCTGGGGCTCTTCCTTCCAGGGGGCCTGGTTTTCCAGTTGGTATGTCGTTTCCACAGATACTGGGCATAGAGCTCCAAGCCCACAGTCCGGCCCAAGATGGAGTCCTGCTTTCAAGATGGAGCCTCTTCTGTCTGTTTCCTCCTTCGTTCCTCCCTCTTGATGCTCTTAACTCATAGTATGAGCAACATTCATAGGGATATATTGCACCCTGACTCTCCGACCTCCAGTTTGGGAGAACGACATCAACCTTTGGGTTACAAAGTTCATAATACATTGTAAAATAAAGGGTCCACAAAGCAGACCTATCAAGGCAACTATAACAATGGTAAATATAGTTTTCCACCAATCACCCTTCACCCAAGATAGGACTGAAGTCCAAAAAGGAAGATTATCATCAGACGTAACTTTTACCTGACTTTCATGTCATCTAGGGTGGCTGATGTATAGCCAGATAAATAAGGAATATATACACAACGTTCATCTTTCAACTTTAATTATAGCACAGGTCCCTCTTTGTACTGAGACTATGGTTAGTCTCAGGATGAAAGCAGCAAGTCCTTGTAGCAGCAGTTGATTGTAGAGCCTCATCTCTTTTTCTTCTTTGAGATGATCTTGGTTTCACGGGGATCAGTGGGGTCCCTCTGTGCAGTCCTCTCGGCGTCCTCCAGGTCTGCGCGGTGTGCTCTCCCCACCCTCCTGTGGTGGATCCGGGGGTGACACCTGCAAGTCTCTCTGCAGTCGGGCTGGTTAGAACAACAGTCTACGGGCCCTTCCATTGTGGGGCCAAGGAGTCGTGTGTCCAGTGCTTGACCACACCTCATCCCCGGGCTCACATTCGTGAACCTGTTCCCCAAGGGGGAATGGCACCCTTTCTAGTACTAACCTAGTCACCTGATTTATTACCTTACCCAGTTCCATCTGCTGTGAAATCTCATCTCCCCTTACCTGAGGCAAATTTGTTGACACCTGTTGTATTATGGGAGGGGGCCTCCCATACACAATTTTGTATGGAGAAGAGCCATGGGACCGTGGGGTCATCCTGAGTCTGAGCAGAGCCGTCAGAAACAAGCCCACCCAGGAGCAGTCAGTCTCTAAGATCCACTTGGAGAGCGTCTCTTTAAGTGTCCGGTTGGTTCCTTCCACCATCCCAGAACTCTGGGGCCTATATGCTGTACGTAATTTCCACTTGATGTTTAAAGTTTTCCTTACTTGTTATACTAAATCAGCTGCGAAAGCCGGGCCATTGTCCGATCCAATGCTGGTGGGAAATCCAAATCTGGGAACTATCTCCCTAAGCAGGCACCAGGCTACTTTTGACGCTCTTTCAGTCCGGATAGGAAAAACTTCTACCCATCCTGAGAACATACATACTATGACCAGCAGGTAATGGTAGTGTTGATGAGGTTTCATTTCAATGAAGTCCAATTCCAGGTGTTCAAAGGGCAGCGTGCCTTTCAGCTGAATCCCTGGAGGTTTCTGTCTGTGCCAAGAGGCAGCTTTGACCTGTGAGCAGGCAGTGCAGTTCTGAGATTTTGTCCTGCCTAGGGAAGAGAGGCAGGGAACCAAGAAATATTTTCAAATTAGCTCTTCCTGTTTATCATGGCCTAGATGGGTCACTTGGTGTGTTTGGCTTACCAGAGTGGATGCCAGCTCCTCTGGTACCAATAATTTGCCACTTGGCAATTCCCACCATCCCTTTTCAGTCTTGATGACCCCTTCCACTTTGGCTAGTTGGTTTTGGGCTTCAGTGTATTTTGGAGAGTCTAGTGTTAGCTCAGGGAGCTCTGCCAATATGAGAGCTTTAATAGGGGCTTCACTTGTCACCCCCAAGGCCTCGGCTGCTTGTTTAGCAGTCTTATCTGCCAGTCTGTTCCCTGAGCCCGGGGGGTATCCTCTTTTTGATGTCCTCAGCAGTGTATGACTGCAACCCTTTCTGGTTCCCAGGCAGCATCTAATAGGGTCTTATGTTCTTCCTTATTTTTAATATCTTTTTCACTAGCTGTCAAAGACCTCTCTCCTTATATAGAGCCCTGTAGTGTGGCAGAAGCATACCTGGAGTCTGTGTAAATGTTTGTCTTCTTACCTTTTGACAGCTGGAGGGCCTGGATTAGAGCATATAGTTCGGCCCGTTGAGCGGACCAGTGTGATGGCAGAGAGCTAGCCTCAACGATGGTTTCTTCCACGACTACTGCGTATCCCGACAGTCATTGTCCTTGTTTCACCAGGCTGGTGCCATTGGTGTTCAGGACCAAATCTGGGTCCGGGGTTGGCTGGTCTCTCAAGTCAGGTCTGCTGGCATATTTCCTTGCAATCATGTGAGGGCCCACCTTGTCCCACAAGAAAGACAGTGGCCAGATTCAGGGCCTGACAAGGCTCAGTAGTAAATCGGGGTTCTCACATAACAGTCCCTGGTATTGAGTAATCTGGGATGTTGACAGCCATTTATGGGGGTCCCCTCGCAGGAGAGTGTTGACCTCACGTGGGACTTTTACGAACAAATCTTGGCCCAAAGTTAGCTTGGTTGCCTCCCGGACCAGTAAGACAACTGCAGCAACTGCCTGTAAGCATCCCAGCCACCCAGTGGCAACATTGTCCAGCTGATTTGAGATAAGTCACGGGTCTGTCCCATGTCCCTGTAATCTGGGACAACACTCCTGTAGCCACCTTTGTCCTTTTCGGTCACATAAAGAGTAAACAGCTTAGCAAGGTCTGGCAGGCCCAAGGTGGGTGCTGACATAATTGTACCGGGTTTAAGTCCTATTACCAGTGGGACTTGTTTTGCAAGCCTAGGGGGGATGTCTTCCGCCCAGACCTCAGGGAATTGTTGAGTTAACTCTCTCTCTTAACTGTTTAGCCCATCCGGTTTCCTTGCCGGGAGATTGTGCAACCTCCATTCATCTTGAGGGGTTACTGAGAGGAAGAGTAAGTAGGTGGTTGAGCCCACTGGGACAGTGGGTCTTTCGTGGGGGGAAAGGTCACTTGTGCCCCCAATTTAGACAGCAAGTCTCTTCCTAACAAAGGTACTGGGCATTCAGGGATGTATAAAAATTCATGAGTCACTTGGTGTCCCCCCATCTGACATTTTCAGGGTAGGCTAGAGACAAAAAGGCTGCATTTATCACCATCTGAGACCCAGCAGCCTCTGGCTGGGTCTATTGGCATATAAAGTCTATAGGCCTCGCACAGTCTTTCCCAGACCTCAGAGGGTGATTTGCTTTCCCTTTGAATCACTTCGGAGGGTTTTGCGATACTCATAGCTTTTCGGGCCCCCCTCTTGAGACCTTGTGAAATAGTCACCCGATCTCTCTCCAGGTGGCCCTCCCTTCCTCTGTGTCACGGTCCCAATCAGGCCCCTCATCCGGGGCGGCTGGTTCTGCCCACCACTGCGGGTTTGCAGTCCACTCAGGTGCCTTTTCTCTGAACCATTTTCTGGCCTCAGTTAGGATCCTGTATCTTCCCTCAGTGCTGGAAAGGGGGACTTATAGTCACCCTTAAGTTGGATTATGTCACCCCATGTAGGGCGGTGGGTTCGAACAATAGTCTCCATTGGCCTAATCATGGCCTTTAGCTCCCCCGAGTACAGTGGAGCGTGTCTCTGCCAGTTTAATGTATCCGTAGAGGAAAATGGCTGGTAATAACAGGTTACAGGGGGCTGATGGTGGTGCCCCATGCGTCCTGACCTGGAGGCTGCTGTAGCTCTCGGAGGGGCATCTGTAGTGGGGTTCTTTCCCCCTCTTCCTTGGCGGAGCGCAGCCTCTGTCTAATTGCTGTGTTTTCTTCCCCCTTCCCATCAGTACTCACCAGGAGAGGTGGATACAATCTAGGAGGTCCAGCTGAGGTGGAATTCTGGGGGCGTTGACCAGAGGTCTCCATTGCTGGGATTGGAGCCTGCCGAAATGGCGGCTCTACGAACTCCGGGAGAGCAGGTGGAAGAGCAGTGGCTGCTGCAGAAACTTCACCTGGCCCTGGATTGGGCACTAAGGTGGCCCCCGGTCCTGGTGGAGCACTGGGAGGCAGGCGCATCATTATCCAGTATGGGGGAGGGGTCAGGTCATCCCCGTCCAAATCCTGTAGAATTTCCTTTCTTATCATCAGTCAATTTTTGTGCCATTAATATTTTTCCCTTTCCCTTCTGAATACAGAACCTTGTCCAAGTAGGAGGGTCTTGAGCTAACCTTAGCCGTAAGTCAATATATGGATATTGATCCAGGTGTCCTGGCTCTCCTGTGACCCCTGTAGAGATTGCTTCTGCTATTTTTAAGTTCATGGTGTTCTCTGGTGGCCATCCTACTCCCATAGGGGGTCATTCAACCTCACAGAGTATGTGGAAGTGGTTAGGCTTCATCTTTACCCCATTGCTACTGCTGCTACTGCTAAGTCACTTCAGTCGTGTCCGACTCTGTGCGACCCCATGGACGGCAGCCCACCAGGCTCCCCTGTCCCTGGGATTCTCCAAGCAAGAACACTGGAGTGGGTTGCCATTTCCTTCTCCAATGCACAAAAGTGAAAAGTGAAAGTGAAGTCGCTCAGTCATGTCTGACTCTTTGCGACCCCGTGGACTGCAGCCTACCAGGCTCCTCCGTCCATGGGATTTTCCAGGCAAGAGTACTGGAGTGGGGTGCCTTTGTCTTCTCCAAAAGCATGCACAAGGTACCCCATTATTAAACTGGTTTGCAAAACAAGTAAATGTAGTTCATGCTACAACACTGTATGCTTACATATATCTACATGGTAAATGGCATGTTATTTATTTTCTTTTATTATTTATTTTTAATTACTATGGGGAAAAAAGAGAATGCAGGATTCATACATGTTACAACATGAATAAACATTAAAACCATCTTTAGTGAAAACAATCCATATAGAAAAGGCCACCCAGATCCCATGTTCACCATGTCTGCTTTAAATCCATCAAGTATGTCCAAATAACTGAACATCTCAGTAACACTCTACAAAAAAAAAAGGGGGGGGGGAGTGGGGATGAGGAAAAGGATGGGAAGAAAAGATATATTCATACACCTGAACAATTGCTGAAAGGGAAGTGGGGCTGTGGATTATATTATAATGTAGAAACCATATGATTTCCTGATTTTGGAGGTTATGTGCTGGTTCTGCAGGAGAATGCACCCATTTTGGTAAAAACACATAGAGTATTTTAGATGATGTGGCAAATGCCAGCACTTTTTCCCATTGCTAGGAGTTTTCTGTGCATTTTAAATTACCAGAAAGTAAATTATGTTTCAAAACAACCATGTCAATACCATAAAAGAAAATCAGATTAGACAGGCATGAAACTTTCTCATAGAGGCCAGGACTTACCCAGACGAAGTTCAAGGGAAGCTGTGATGCTCACCGTCCTTGAAGGGGTCCACATGGGATGAAGAAGTACTGTGGGAAGTCTATTAGTAACCACCATGTCTTGAGTCCTCTGGATGACCCAAACTCGTATCCACTCGTGTCCACCCAAATCCCTGCTTTAAAATTTTAATCATGCACTCCAATACAGTTGCCTTAGATTCACTTCCCCCCATCTTGCTTACCTTCTCGGACCTTCTTCTACTTTTCCTTTTCATTCTGTCTACCAAGTTCTCAGTACCCTGTGTACTTCTGATATCTCCACTCAATGACATTTAAATTGCCATTCTGCCTCCTTCCTAATTGGGGTGAGAAGAGCCTTACCTGCCAGATCCCAAAGGGAGAAGGGGGATCGGCCTGTCTTCACCTGCCGGTCAGCACAGCCGAACCAGAACACCACGTGATCCAAGACCGTTTCTCCCTTAACTTTTAAAGTCCATTTTGCTTTGGTGGGTTTGATCAGGTGCGGATGAAAATACAGATGGGTTAAATATGCCACATCCCAGGCCGTCTCCAGAAAAGCCAGTTCATGCTCATTTATGTATCCCCCTCCTTCTAGCCTGACAATTCCGAGGGGGTCAAGAATTTCATAGCAGATGGGACACTTCCTTGAGGAGGGCAGAATACAAGCACACAAAAGCCAAGTTTTTTCTCCTAAAAATCCCCTGGCGATGGCTTGGTAATAATTTTCCCCAAGACGGCGTGGACCCCACCTCCTAAATGACCTTCACAAATTTCCTTCCTAAGCCCTAATACACTCGTCAACCTGTGTACCTAGCAATCATTGCCACCTACCTATTCCAGGCTCCTGTGGGTCTGTGCCCTTTCTAATCCCTCCTGGGGGGTGATCAGGCCCCCTCTTCCACCCTACCGGGTGGTTTCCTCCTCACCTGAGCGCTCAGTTCCCCTGCTGCCATCCACTACCTCTAACGTGAAAGGTCCGGACATTGAGAAGCAGAATCCTTCCAGGGGGCGAGGTGCCTTCCCCCCTCTAGAAGATTCGAGCCGCAAGACCTCAGAGTAGTCCCAAAAGGGACTTGTCTCCTCGAAGTAAGGAGTTTCCCAGCCAATGCACCAAATGTTGTAGCCACACGTTCTGGGAAACAAACTCACTCAGAAGGACAATGCAGATAGAGGAGTGCAGTTTATTACACCGGCAGGCCCAAGGCAGAGTCTCCTCTTAGCCAAGGACCCTGACCAAGTTTTCTGAAAGCCTTATATCCCCTAAGTGTACGTGCCCAAACCCACCTCCCCAAATTCCCTGAAACTAGTCTAAACAAAGGAAAAGAAAGATACAGAGTTAACCCGTGATTCATATGCCTTAAGCCTAGGAAGTTAACAGTGGACAATTATCAACAGGCCTGTGGTCATACCCCAACAAGCATAATAGGATGTATGATTCTATTCGATTACACATATAATTAGGGTATTCTTTTAGGCAACAGAGAGTCTAGGTACAAGCCCCGGGGCTCTTCCTTCCAGGGGCCTGGTTTTCCAGTTGGTATGTCGTTTCCACAGATACTGGGCATAGAGCTCAAAGGCCACAGTCCAGCCCTAGATGGAGTCCTGCTTTCAAGATGGAGCCTCTTCTGTCTGTTTCCTCCTTCAGCAGAATAGAATAAACGTTCCTTTCAGGTTATTTGGAACATCCACCTAGATGGGCCATGTGCTGGGTCACAAAACAATCCTCAATAAATTCAAAAGTTTAAAAACCATGTGCTCTGATTATAATAAAATTGACTTTGGTATTATAATGCAAAGATATCTAGAAAATTTCCAATATTTGGAAGATAAACCATGTTTTTTTAAAATAATCCATGAGTGCAAAAGACCTCACAGGAAAAATTAGGAAATATTTTTAATTGAATGAAGAATTAAAACAGCACACCAAAATTTGTTGAATGCAGGTAAAGTGGCTTTAGAAGGAAATTTATAGCATTTAATGCTTTTATTAGAAAAAAAGAAAGCAAAAACTAAAAGCTGGTTATTTTTATCAATTTTATAATCTTCCAGTTAGATAAATTTTTAAGAAAAGAGACAGAGAAGCCACATTTTAAAAAAAGCAATATTAGGAATACAACAGGAACTATCACTATCTACATCACAGATATTAAAAGGATAAGGGAATATTATGGATAGGCCAATAAATACGACAATGTTGACAAAATAGGCAAATCCTTGCAAGACACAACTCAAGAAGAAATAAAATTCTTGAATATCAATGTACAAAATAAGTTATAGGAATTTGTTAAGAGAAGCAAATCATTATTTGTAAAGAGTTATTTGTAGTACCTTCATTTGTAATAGCCCAGGCAATCAGCAGAGGAATGGATAAATAAATTGCAGTATAGCCATAGAATGGAACACTCCTCAGCAATAAAAAGAAGCAAACGCCTTATATACACAAAGTATGCATGAATCTCAAAAGCATTATTCTGAGTAGGAGCAGACAAACAAAAGAAGAATAAATATTTAAAATTTCATTTGTGTGCAACTATAGAAGAAATTACGCTACACAGACAGAAATAGAGTCAGTTGTTTGGACCTAAAGCTGGCGGAGGATTGACTGGGGTGATAGCAGCAGCCTATATCTTAATTATGTTGGTGGTCATATGGATGTGTACATTTGTTAGCAGTTAACAAAGTATAGACTTTAGATCGGTGTGATCTATAATATATAAATTATTCCTTCAAAGTAAACATCAGAAAAAAGATCAAAGAAAATTTGTCAGGGATATGGAGAGGGAAAGTTCTCTTCCGAGAAAGAAGAAAGGGAGAACAGATGCTGAGGCCCTCACTACGGGCTATTTGAAGGACATCCAAAATGAGAAATCCATAAGGTGGTTGACTGGGTCTTGAAATAAAATAAAATATCTGTGTTAGAGATACAGACTTGCAGTCATCAGCATACAGAGAATACCTGAAATTTAGGAATGAATGAGTTTAGCTAAGGAAAAAAAAAATGTAGAGATTGAAGAGAAGAGAGCCTGGAACAGAATCCTGGGGGTGACAGTTTTAAGCAAAGGGCAGAGGTCACTAATATACAAAGAATAGACATGCAAAGAGGAGCATGCAGAAATTTAGAGTGACGGTATGTTCAAGCCAGGCACACTGAGGGAAGAGAGTTCCAACAAAAAGAAGCTCTACAATCTGCCTGCAGTGCAAGAGACCCCAGTATGATTCCTCGGTCTGGAAGTTCCCCTGGAGAGGGGACAGGCTACACACTCCAGTATTCTTAGGCTTGCCTGGTGGCTCAGATGGTAAATAATCTGCCTGCAATGCGGGAAACCTGGGTTCTATCCCTGGGTTGGGAAGATCCCCTGGAGAAGGGAAAGGCTACCCACTCCAGTATTCTAGCCTGGAGAATCCCCATGGACAGAGGAGCCTGACTGTACAGTCTATGGGGTCACAAAGAGTCAGATACAACTGAGTGACCAAGTACACATTGCCAAATGCTTCTGACAAGTAAGTCAAGGTCTGGAAAGTGTCCATCAAGTTTAGCTATGTAGGTCACTGAAATAGCTGAGGGTGGGAGGAGGGGCCATAAGGTCAAGGGTGACTTTGTTTTCACAAGTTCATTTGTTTTTGGCACCCGAGAAATGGAGGTGTGTTTAAATGTTAAGAATTAACCAATAGAGAGGGTTAGAAAGAGGACTTAATTCCAGAGTAAATTGCTGAGTGAGACAGGAAGGATGGAATCTGGAGCAAAGGTGGAGAGATTAGCCTTAGAGAAGAAGAGGCACACTCTTTCCATTTTAGCAGGATTGGAAGTGGAGGGGACAGGAGCGGGATGCATAGGGTTAATACTTTTGATGGCAGAAATTTGAGAGAATGGATAGATAACTTCCAGGACCCCTTCCAAACCTGAGATGCTGTGGTCCATGCTTCCTCAGAGCATGGAGCAGGTTGGAGAACTGGCGGAAAGAAGAGTTTCCACTCCTCCTAACTAACGGTCTTTCTGTCGGTCTGATTCTGCAATAGGGATGATCAACATTCTTCATGGGATGGGTTTAAGGCTCCTTGCTTTGGGACATCACACACCTTTTATGGTGAGATGTTTATTGTGTCTAATTTTTAAAAAAAACATATCACATTTTAAACATAGAAACGTGTCTTGGGTGGTCAACTAATGTGAACCGTATGCTTCCTTGCAGCACATTGGCATGGCTCATAACTACAGGAACAGTGGTCAGGCAGTGCAAGCTGTCCGTGATGCTGGCTATGAAATATCTCTGGGTTTGATGCCGAAGTCAATAGGGCCCTTAACATTTGTGTTCACAGGGACTGGTAATGTATCTAAGGTAAATTCCAACTGTCTTCTTTTCATAAAGCAGTCTGGAACTTGGGCATTAACCTGAAGGATGTGGGCATTTTGTTGACCTTTCAGAGTCTTTCTTTTCCATGACTGGGCATTCTATTCTTGGTACTTTTCTACCTATGAACTTTTCTACCTATGAATTGTTCCTGTAGTAAAGAACAGTACTGGTCTAAACTTACTCTCTTTGCTTTTAGTTGATTCCAAGCTGTCAGAGGCTTTGAATGCTTTTTCTTTTCTTTTTAGACAGATAACTCCTTGCAGTGAAAAGTTCTGTTCTTAGGGTGCTCTATTTTACCTCCATCACTGAGATGTCCCCAAATTTAGAAGTAACCTCAAGATGAGATGCTAAGAAGCTTAATTCAAGACTAGAACAAGTCTTATAGCTATAATTATGTAATAATTAGTAAGTCTTATAAACTATAACTATAGTTATAAGTCTTATAACTAATAAGGCTAGAACTGTTATTTTCTTCCTTCTGGGTTAGTTTTGAGA
This sequence comes from Dama dama, assembly GCF_033118175.1. Lineage (NCBI taxonomy): Eukaryota > Metazoa > Chordata > Mammalia > Artiodactyla > Cervidae > Dama > Dama dama. The sequence goes on along the minus strand of NC_083698.1, from coordinate 82,496,725 downwards.
ATGCATTTGTGATCCCCTAGAGAAACTTATAATTGTAAAATAGATCTTTCTTCCATGAGACTATTTTACAAAGAGGACATCGCTATAGTATACTGTGAGATAGTCATGTGATTTTTTTTTTTTTTTTTTGTAGGAAATATAGTTTCCCCACTTCAAATAATTTCTGCAATGGAGCAAAAGTTAAATAGGAATATTTTTATTGTACTCTCAATTCTAAACATTTTTGTGTCTGTGCTGAATAACTTTAAGTAAAAAATTAAAGTCCTTTCCAATGTGCATGCGTGCATGCTCAGTCGCTTCAGTTGTGTCCAGCTCTTTGGGAGCCGATGGGCCATAGCCCGTCAGGCTTCTCTGTCCATGGGATTCTCCAGGCAGGAATACTGGAGTGCGTTGCTTCCAATTGCCTCCTTCTGGTGATCTTCCTGACCCAGGGAGCGAGCCCACATCTCCTGCATCTCCTGTATTGCAGGTGTTTTCTTTGATCCAGTGAGCCACCTGGGAAGCCCCCTCTCCAATGAGTATTTAAATGGTTTGCAGGCTCTATGCAAGAAGCTCATCCATACTTTCATGTTGTGGTCCCAGTTGCTGGGCAGGGCAGATAGAGCCATGTAATTGTGGGGAAAATGAGTTGGAACCTTTTGAGGAAATGAGGGAAACATATTGGCTCTTTTCCGATTGATTTTTAAATGTTCACTCATGCATTATTTACAGGGAGCCCAAGAAATCTTCAATGAATTACCTTGTGAGTATGTGGAGCCACATGAATTAAAAGAAGTTTCCCAAAGTGGAGGTAAGGAGTGGGTAGGGAAGAGTGACTATATGTAACCTTTACTGTTTTTAACAGTTTGTGCATTATATTTTATCATCATAAACCTATATCACTTGTGACCCACTTTACTAATTTCTTTCTCCTCTGCAAGACCTGAGAAAAGTGTACGGGACAGTGTTAAGTCGCCACCATCATCTTGTCAGGAAAACAAATGGTGTATATGACCCTGTAGAGTATGACAAATACCCCGAGCGCTACATTAGCCGTTTTAACACTGATGTGAGTATCAGACCTAGCTTTTGAGTTACTTGCTCATGATACACTATAGTTAGGCTGTTTTTAAGGCGAGAAATTGTGAATGTGTACCTTGGTTTTCAGTTCCCTGTGTTGATTTGTTGTGAGTCCTTTGGGCGTTATGAGTTGTTCTTAGGAATTGTTGGCTTTTGTTGATGTTTGGAGTGGCCTTTGCCTGGTAGCTTTGTGGCTTCTGTGGGTGTACCCTTTGCTTTACTGACTCTGTTTCTACTTGAGGTCTCCACATGCCTCATAGCTCTAAACCATTTCCTGTGGGTTATTGTTTTCTGTATTTATTGTGAGTTAGTACTTGGACAAAGCACAATGTGCGTGAGTTTTGATTTCAACATTGGTCCATTATTTCTATGACCACAAGTTGCAGTCATAATCTTGGCCAGCCATCTTGAAATACGTGCCTTTGATTACAGGGGACCAGCGTGAAATAGTATGGTCTCCACTGTACAAAAGTTACTTCCAGTTGACATCCTTCTGATGGGGACACAATGGTCTCATCTTGTAAAAAGGATAATAATATATGTGTGTTTTGTAGTCATTGGTCATGCAATCGTCCTCTTCAAAATCAATCAACAAAATGCATGCACCTATTGTGGAAAGGCAGGTTTTAAATAATTTTAAATGTTTGAACAAATACAGCATTTTTAGATTTTGGTATGAAATTCAGTCTTATAACATATGTAGAGCATGTTATAGAAGAAGGACCTTTACCTGTACCTTGAGAATGCTTGAGATGCTTGAGAAACAGGAATTATAAGAACTAGCTTCAAATTGAAAAATTTTGAACCTAGCACATTTCCGTCCCTTCTCTTTTCCCCAATCACAGAAGTATTGGTGATTGGATGCATCCTAAAACTTATAATGACCTAGTTATCATGTATGCATGCATGTAGCACATTTGTCCATGGAGCTTACAGATGTTATCTGATTTAATCTTCACAGCATTCCTTTGAGGAATGGGGTACGTATTATCCCAATCTGGCAGGTAAGGAAAACAGAACCGAGGGAAGTTGAGGTAGCATGCTTTAGATCATACTCTACTAGAGGCTGAGCTGGAAATAGAACCCTTGGTCGCTTAAATTTCTATTTCTCTTTTATCAGCTATGCAGTATATTGTACAACACCACTATTGATTATATTTATGTTCATATGTTTTTCTATAATGAGGTAGTTCTCCACCAAAATCTGGGTGGGCATTTATTGCTTTTGCTTCAAAATGTAGCCACTGACTTAGCGAATAACAGAGTCAGTTAGAGATAACGTTAAATTGTTTCTCGTGAATTTCGCTGATAGTTCTCTTTCAACACACTGCACTGAATAGGGCTATTTCCTATCTTGTTGAACTTGGAATTTCCTTTCCAGATTGCACCGTATACAACTTGTTTAATTAACGGGATCTACTGGGAACAAAACACCCCTCGTCTCCTCACCCGCCAAGATGCTCAGAGCCTCCTGGCTCCAGGCAAGTCCCCAGTTGCTGGTGTTGAAGGCTGCCCTGCATTGCCACACAAGTAAGGACTTCAGCCTGACAGCAGGGTTCAGCCGTAGGCCCGCTGGGAGAGTGTCACACACGGGGATCCAAATAGCACAGCACTTGGCTGTTAGTAACTGGTTGTCTGCCTTGCCTTATTACTTAATGTCCTGGCAGTATTTGACAGTTAACCTTCTCTCTCTCTCTCTCTTTTTTTAAATTGAAGTATAGTGATTTACAGTGTTGTTAGTTTCAAGTGTATAGCAAAGTGATTCAGTTACACATATGTATAAAGCAACATCCCCAATATTAGAAAAAGTGTTCTGGACTTAACTGTGTTAAGTGATCACTGGACTCTGTGATAGCATGTTAGAGAGAACTGATATAACAAGGTTTCTTTTTCTTTCTTTCTGCTCTAGGCAGTTTATTTTTTTATTAAAGTATAGTTGATTTACAATGCCATGTTAGTTTCAGTTGTAAGCACAGTAATTCAGTTATACACACACATACACACACACACACACACACATATATTCTATTTCAGAATCTTTTTCATTGTAGGTTATAATAAGATACTAAATACAGGTCCCTGTGCTGTACAGTAGGTCCTTTTTTAAAAAGCTATTCTATATATAGCAGTGTGTATCTGTTAATCGCAAACTCCTAATTTAGCCCTACCTCACCTGCTGTGCCCATTGGTAACCCTAAACTTGTTTTCTATGTCTGTGAGTCTATTTGCTTCCCTCCTTCTTGAAATTCTCTTAACTTCTATGAATCCACATGTAGCTCAGAATTAAACTCCTCAGAGAGGTCTGCACTTGCTTCCCCAATCCCATCTCTCTTCAGTTTGTTACCGTTTTTTTCCCTCAAATTCTTTTGTTTATGATTTTAAATTTTCTTGTATTTATGATTTTTCCTGCCTTACTAGAACTTAATCTCCTTAACGATAAGGGCCCTATTTGTCTTGACCACAGACATCCAGTATGTTGTTTGACATATAAAGTTCATTCAAATAATTACTAATGTTGAATAAATTAAGTAATCAATACATATTTGTGGAACACCTGGTCTTCCTGGCACTGTGCTAAGCTGAGTAATAAAGAAAAAAAATATGATTGTTACCTTCATGCATGTAGCTGGCATCAGGTAAATGCCAGGGGAGTGCTGGGAGCAATCAACATCAGAGGAGTTTAGAAGAAAGTGGGAGGAGGTGTGGGCTTGGCAGTCTTTAGAGAGGAGTAAGAACAAGGATTTCAAACACAGGGTTGGTGTTTGATAAATATGGAAACACCAAAGCACAATTTAAGACAGTGAGTGGGATAGTCTAGCCCTAGGATAGGGTTTATATGGGCAGTTGGAAACTGGAGATTGGGCAGGAAAATAGTGGTCAACCTCTAAAGGATTTCTAATCCTGGGCTGAAATTTTTGTTCATAATTTCAGAGATTTCCATGTATTAATATGTAAAGTTATACACTACTAAGCAAGGTGGAGGTAGTGCAATTGAAAAATTTAAGTTGTCAAAAGTTAACTAAGTAGCTTAGCTTTAGGCTGTTGTCAGTGATTTCTCTAGGAAAGCTTTTTAAAAAAAATCTTTTTATTGAGTATAGTTGATCTGCCTGCAATGCAGGAAACAGGAGACATGGGTTCTATCCCTGGGTCGAGAAAATCCCCTGGAGGAGGAAATGGCAGCCCACTCCAGTGTTCTTGCCTGGAAAAAAAAAAATTGCATGAACAGAGAAGTCTGGCGGGCCTCAGTCCATGGGGTTGCAAAGAGTCAGCTATGACTGAGTGACTAAGCGTAGCTGATTTACAATGTGGTGTTAGAGTCAGGGGTACAACAAGTGAACCAGTTATACGATACATATGTGTGCGTAAGTGCTACGTCACCTCAGTCCTGTCCAACTCTTTGTGACTCTATGGACTGTAGCCCGCCAGGCTCCTCTGTCCATGGGGTTCTCCAGGCAAGAATACTGGAGTGGGCTGCCGTGCCCTCCTCTAGGGGATCTTCCTGACCCAGGGACTGGACCCACGTCTCCTGTGGTTCCTGCATTGCAGCAGGTTCTCTGTTGCTGAGCCAGGAGGGAAGCCCACGTGTATCTACATCCACTCATTTTTAGGTTCCTTTTCCTGTAGGCCGTTATGGAGTAATAAGTAGAGTTCCCACGGTACAATCGGTCCTTACTAGTTATCTATTTTATATAGCAGTGTTCATAGGGAAGGGAGTTTTCCTTTTTGTTTCATCTCTTCTCATTTCCTGTCTTCCTCTTCCTCTTTTTGTTTTTGCTTGGGGTGACTAAAGCTCCCATCAGGAAGATTCTCTGTATCCCAGAAGATCTGTTTCCTGAACAGTGAGCCATAGGAAAAAGAGCTAAGAGCCTAGGAAATATTTGCCATCTACTTAAAAAAATTTCCAAGCACTTTTCATTTGTATTCATTTTTAATTCTGTTGGAAACTCCAGAGATCCATGCTCTCATCTAAGTATTGATGTTATTTACAGACTTGTCGCAATATGTGACATTTCAGCTGACACAGGAGGATCCATTGAATTTATGACTGAGTATACGACCATAGAGCGTCCCTTTTGCATGTATGATGCAGATCAGCATATTATTCATGACAGGTGAGTTTGCTAAAGCTGTTAGATGGGGAGAGATACATAGTACTATATCATTTACTTCCTTTGATATGCTACTCTAAAATACCCACACTGAGTGACTGAGCACCACAACAATGCAAATTTCCAAGATATGCTCAAATATATTTAAAAATTTGGTAGAAAAACCACATACAAATTTGAGCACGTAAATGCACACACACGTATATATGTACTGCGTTTCAAAATGGGTAGCTGAAGAAGGGAAAGGTTTTATTTGAAAAGTCTTGCTTATTTTCTTATATACTATGGCACAAAATTACAAATATATAATAGAGCAGACATCTGGAAAAGTTAGAACTTACACATAAATTTTGTCCATCTGAATGATATGTGTTGCTTCTCCTAGTGTGGAAGGCTCTGGGATTCTGATGTGTTCCATTGACAATTTGCCAGCACAGCTTCCAATTGAATCTACAGAATACTTTGGGGACATGCTTTACCCTTACGTTGAAGAAATGGTAAGTGGACTGGTAGCATCAGCAACATCTCTGTGGCTTTAAGTAAAACTCTGGAGTGATCTTATGAACGTTCTGGTCTTCTGTATCTAAGAAATCTGTTGTAAAATGAAAGGCCAGCCCTTCCCCAAAGCACTTACTGACACTCTTATTTCACCCATTCTGCTTACTTGTTTCATGGGAAATATTATGTAACTGTCTTCATGCTTCATTACAACTGCATTTGCCTATCATTATGCATACTTTATTAAGAATGTTCCTGACATTGGAGGCGAGGTTTACATTATTTCCACTTTTCTTCTGCTTCCTAGATCAGTTCATATTGAGGTGTTCTTACTGGACTGTAACTGGATGTGTATGTATGTATGTGTGTGTGTGCTCAGTCGCTCAGTTGTGTCCGACCCCATGGATTGTAGCCCACCAGGGTCTTCTGTCCATGGGATTTTCCCGGCAAGAATACTGGGGTGGGTTGCCATTTTCGGCTCCAGGGGATCTTCCTGACCCAGGGATTGAAGCCACGTCTCCTGCATCTCCTGCATTGGCAGGAGGATTCTTTACCACTGCACCACGGATTTGAAAAATCAGAAATGGAAAATTTTGTTGGAGTTTAATCATTAATGCTTAGTTAAATGACAGCTTATGTTCTAGTCATATATTATTCACTGTGATCAGTGATTGTTGAAATACTGGGTTTATCTAATTTTTTAAAAAGAATTTACCTTTATTATTTATTTATTGCACTCTGCTGGGTCTTAGCTGTGGCATGTAGGATCTTTAACTGCAGGCGTGTGGGATCTAGTTCTCCGAGCAGGGATTGAATCTGTGGCCCCTGCGTTGGGAGCACAGAATCTTAGTCATTGGACTACCAGGAAGTCCCAGTGTTGTGTTACCTAAATTCCACTTTCTCTGTCAGAAAAAGGCTTTCTTGTTTCATTATTTATCCTAAACATTCACACCCATCATGCTTTATTTCTGTTGCTAATGGTTGTCTGCCTCTGGCAAAGTTCCAAAGGTCTGAAGAGTGGCCCTTGTCCTTTTCATCATAGTTTCACCCGGGAGCTCTCATACTAAGATGGGGCAGTAGGTAATGTGGCCTGAATAAGTGCAGCTGCTAGTCTGTCTTCTTCTCTTTCACTTACTATTCTGTTTTGATCCTTTATTTTTCCTCCTGGAATGTGTCAGCAGGGAGATATAACAGGCTTTAGAAAATGCAGGTAGCAGGCATTATTATGGTTGGAAACAATGCTATACAGCACTTACTATGTTCTAGACAGTGTTCAGATTACATTTATTTGTTTATTTGGCTGCATCAGGTCTTGGTTGCATCATGGGGATCTTTTGTTGTGGTGCACCGGCCTTCTAGTTGCGGCACTCAGCTCTTGAGCGCCCAGGATCAGCAGTGGCAGCATGCGAGCTGTCTAGCTGCAGCTCAAGGGCCTAGCAGCTGTGTGGCATGTGAGGTCTTAGTTCCCCAACTAAAGATGGAACCCACATCCCCTGTATTGCAAGGTGGACTCTTAACCACTGGGCCACCAGGGAAGTCCCCAAATTACTTTATATATTTTAATTTTTAAATACTCATGATCACCCTGTCAGGTAGATACCATTATCAACCTATTTTACTGATTAGAAAACTGAGGCACACAAAGAAATGAAGGCTGAGAAGGGTTGCTGACCTGAGGTGTGTCTGGAATTGGCGCTGAGGAGTTAAAGTAGCCTGAGAAAAGACAGTACCAATGTCAAATTTTACTTTGACAAATTTTACTTTTACAAATCTCTCCTGAGATGTCAACTTGCTTTATGGTCTTGAGCCAGGTACTCACTTGCTTTCTGTACCTCGGATATTTTACCTATAAAATGATAACATGTAACCTTTAATATGTAATAAATATGTAATCTTTTAAAAATATATAATCTTAAAAATTTTTTTTAATTTATTTGCCGTTATTATTTTGATTTTTTGGCTCTTTGTTGCTGCGTGCCAGCTTTCTCTAGTTGTAGTGAGCGGGGGCTACTCTCTAGTTGCACTGTAGTGGCTACTCGTTGCAGAGCACAGGCTCTAGGGCACGTGGGCTTCTCTAGTTGTGGCGCTTGGGCTTAGTTGCTCTGTGGCATGTGGAATCTTCCCTGACCAGGGATTAAACCCTTGTCTTCCTCATTGGCAGGTGGATTCTTAAGCACTGGACCACTAGGGAAGTCCTGATAATACGTAATCTTAATGGTCCCTCCAGTTCTAACATTCTGTAATTGTAAATGTCTAAGTGGCTAGAAGGCACATATATATTTTAAAAGTAATAATAAGTTTACCTAGATGTTTACTATTTGCAGTGATGCTCATTCATTTCCCTCTGGGATCATTTCCCTGAAGAATCAATAACTTCTGTGAGCCCTTTACCTGAATTTTTTATTTCAGATTTTCTCTTTTTCAGTTCTAAAATTTCTGTTTGGTTCTTTTTTTTTTCTCCTGAGAATTTCTTTTGATTTATTATTAGTGTAGTTTCCCTTATCACATGGAGCAGAATTGTAAAAGCCACTCTACAGTCTACTTGTTATTTCCAAAATTCTGGGTAAACTTCAGCTTGAAATATAGTGATTGTCTTTCCCCCTGAGAATGAGTCCGGTCGTAGTTTTCTGATTTTCTTAAGCTAAATAATTTTGAAGTATATCCACTTCATCATGGATACAGTGAAGACTCACGCTGTGGAAATTCCAGATTGTTACATTTCTCTTTAAAGTGTTGATTTTGTTTGGTTTATTTGGCTTCTTTTTTTTTTTTAAAGCAGGCAATTAATGAGGCTAGGCTTAAACTGAAAACTCTGTCTCACCTGAGGCAGGTACCTCAAGTAAAAGTTCAGCTTTTTCATCTTTTCTGGGCTGCTTGGAGTCTGACCTGCACATGCTCACTCCTTCCAGACTCGGGCCAGAGCTTACGTGGAAGCTGGTCTTCACTTTTACCTGAGTCTGGCATTTTTGGCATTTCCCGCTCACACTCTGCAGCAGGCTGTGGTGCCCAGAGTTTCATTCCTGTTCCCTTAGATCAGAAAGTCAGTAAGCTTGCTGCCTGTTTCTACTTCTTCACAGCACAAGGCCCCTTCTCAGGGCAATACAAAAAGGACAGCACAATTTCAGCACTGATTAGTTCTGAGTTTTGACACTCTCCCCAAACCACCTGCTCTTCTTCATTCTCTGAAACTGCCATGTAGTTAGTTTTGTTTGTATTTTGCCCAGCGTTTATAGCTGTGATGTCTAGAAGGGATAGTTAGAACTTTGTCCCTACCTGAAAAAGAACCCCTCAGTCATAATGCATTGATTAGATCAACTTGACTCCAGCAGTCTTGGAGTAGCTAGAAGAGCTGTTGCTGAGCCTTTGGCTTTCTTTCCTTTTTTTTTTTTTTTTTTTTTAATATAATTTTATTTATTTATTTTTGGCCATGCTGGGTCTTTGTTGCTGTAGGGCTTTTCTCTAGCTGCAGTGAGCAGGGGCTCCTCTTCACTTCAGTGTGAAGGCTCTTATTGCGGTGGCTTCTCTCATGAAGCGTGCGTTTGAGGGCACGTGAGTTCAATAGGTGCTCTTCCCTGGCTCTAGAGCACCGGCTCAATAACCGTGGTGCATCAGCTCAGTTGCTCCACGGCATGTGAGATCTTCCCAGACCAGTGATCGAACCTGTGTCTTTTGTATTGGCAGGCGATTTCTCTACCACTGAGCCCCCAGGCAAGCCCTGAGCCTTTGACTTTAATTCATCTTTTTGAATCCTTCAAGTATGCATTTCAGTGAAATGCTTACCTTATAAGGCCAAATTATGGGAAATGTTGCATACTAACTTGCCTTTGTGAAAGGATTTGTTATTTCTTGAAATGTCATTTTGTTTGGCTGCTCTGACACCATTTACCATCTAAGAAGTTGCTACTAGCCATTTTCAATTCACAAATGATCATGCTTCAAAATTTCAATTACAAGTTTATTTTTATTGGACCTTAGAACACAGTTTTTCATTGTCCTTAGTCAAAATTGCTTTTCATTGAGCACAGTTGATCTCATACAGATGTTAGGAGAAAAACAAGCCAATTCAATGAAATTCTTAGTAAAGTGTGTTTGAGAGTTAGCCCATGTAACTGATGAGGGCTACGTAAAATTTGAATGAAATTTGCTTTTTCTGTTTTGGCTGCACCCACAGCATGTTCGATCCTAGTTTCCTGAACTCAGACCCTTTTCATTGGGAGCATGGAGTCGTAGCCACTGGACCACCGGGGAAGTCCTTAAATAAAAGAAATTTTATTAAAGAACAAATACAATTTTTTTTACATTATATGATAGTATACAATATTAAAGTGTCACAGATGAGTGATACTTAAGTATACAGCATGATAGATTATCACAAAGACATGCAGGTGAACAATACAAGGTGAAAACTAGAACAAGGTTAACATCCCAGAAATCCCCTGTGCCTCTCCCAGCACTGTCCCCACTCTCCTTCCTAAAGCGACCTACTGTCTTGACTTATAACTGTGGATTAGCTGTGCCTTTTACGGGAAAATTTTATTTTATGAACATATTAATCAGAGTTTAAAAACACTTCTGATACATCCAATGAACTTCTTGGGTCTGTTTAATGTTCTTTGTTTTACTTTTTCTTGGCTTTCAGTCAGTTCTTATTGCTTAATATGCCTGTTTATTTTTGATTGAATGTTCATTATAGTTTATATAAATCTTAGAGATGATTTGAGGCTCTGGATGTTGTGTGTGTGTGTGTGTGTGTGTGTGTGTGTGTGTGTATGTGTGTGTGTTTCAGAGAAGATTTCCTTTGTTTCTGGCAAGGTGGCTAGGAGAAAATCATCTCCGTTCAGTTAAGAATAGAAGTGATTCCAAAGCTGAGCCTTGGTCCTTTGGAGAACTACATTTTTCAGTTGACCTTTTATTCAGAATATAGTCTTTCAGGATCCCAAATGGAAATCTGGCCTTTATTAGGATCCCCTTCAGCTGAACTTAAACTCCAGTGTGTTTTTTTTTTTTTTATACTTCACCCTGTGGTCAGCCACAAGCTCTTCTCAGATTCTCTCTGCTCAGCATCCCAGCCACTGCTTCCATCTTGGCAGCTACATTTGAGAAAAGTGCTTAGATTTGTTGACACAGGCAACTTCTCTAAATGTTAACACCTTCTTCCTTTTATATGTCACCGCTGCTAAGTTGCTTCAGTCATGTCCAACTCTTTGCAACCCCATGGACTGTAGCCCACCAGGCTTCTCTGTCCATGGAATTCTCCAGGTAAGTGTACTGAAATGGGTTGCCATGCCCTCCTCCAGGAGATCTTTCTGACCCAGGGATCGAACATGCATCTCCTGCATTTCAGGCAGATTCTTTACCACTGAGCCACCAGGGAAGCCCATATCAATTATAGTTCAATTTTCAAAAAGAAGAAGAATATTGCTAAAATATGTTAACCATCATCTGAACCTTCAGTGAGTCATAATCTTTTTTGCAATAGTAATGTCAAAGATTACTGATCACAGATCAGCATAACAAAAGTAACAATAATGAAAAATTTTGAAATATTGTGAGAATTACCAAAATGTGAGACAGAGACACAGAGTGAACAAATCTGTTGGAAAAAAGGCACCAATAGATTTTCTCAATACAGAGTTGCCATAAATCTTCAATGAAAAAAAAAATTAGTATCTGTAAAGCACAGTAAATTGAACCACAATAAAACAAGGTATACCTGTACCTTTCCTGTTTCCCCGTGATTTTCCTTTTTGACGTGACAGACCCTATAGCATTTCAGGACATAGGATATCCTTTTGATTCAATATGGAAGTTTTGTTTCAGTTGATTCAATAGATATTTATTGTCTATTGGAACAAGGCAGACACCTCAATGAAGAGAATTAAAACACAGCTGCTGACCTATAGATGCATGAGGTCCAGGAAGGGGATAAGACATGTGTGCAATTCTACCATAAGATAGAATGTGATAGTCACAGGAAGATGCTAATGATGTCGTGGAGGGAGAGGATCTGTCCAGTTGAGGAAGTCAGGAAAGGTGACAGTCCATCTGGCTCTTGATAGATTTCTAGGATCTGTTCATCTGCTTGGAAGTGGGAGGAATACTGTGCGATGTAGATGGGGGAGTGAAGGTGGGAGCAAATTAAACATAAGGTTTCTGTGCACTGTCAGATCAGATGGAATTAAGGTAAATATATTGGTTCCATGTTAAAAGGGGTCTTAACACTGGGATAAATAGCTTGAAATTAATTTAGAAAAGGGTGATGAGCCTCAAAGATGTTATATGTGAAAGTGACAAGACCTACCATATGCTTCGGGAGGCTGTGCTTGCAGTTTTGTATTGGATAATTCTAGCAAGGGAGACAGTTAAATGTGGTAATTTAGCAGCCTTTTTAAAGATTAATTTATTTGGCTGTCTTGGGTCTTAGTTATGACACAAGGGATCTCGATCTTTGTTGCGGCATGCAGGATCTTTAGTTGTGGCAGGCGAACTGTTAATTGTGGCTTGTGGGATCTAGTTCCCTGAGCAGGGATCGAACCCAGGCCCCCTGTATTGGGAGAGGGGAGTCTTAGTCATTGGACAACCAGGGAAGTCTCTGAGCAACCTTTTGTCATTGTTTTTTATTTGCCTCTCTTTAGGTGGACTCATGACAATTATTAGTTTTCTTGGGGAGAAAAATGCTCTGAATTTTCAATAATGACTGCATGTATCCACTAATATATTTATTGAATATTTGCCATCTTACAATGTAGTAGCCTTACAGCAAGATGCCAAGTGCAGTTCCTACTTTCCAGGTCTATTTGACGGAAGGTTTTGATAAGTTTCCCTTGTGGCTCAGCTGGTAAAAAATCCACCTGTAATGCGGGAGACCTGGGTTCAATCCCTAGGTTGGGAAGATCCCCTGGAGAAGGGAAAGGCTACCCACTCCAGTATTCTGGGCTGGAGAATTCCATGGATTGTATTGTCCGTGGGGTCGCAAAGAGGTGGACACGACTGAGCGACTTTCACTTTGATAAAGGTTTCACAGAAAAAGCAGTTCTTCAGCTTCATCTCGGAGAACAAAGAGAAGGAGTTGGAAGCAGAGGAGTAACATGTGAGGTGGCTACCTGGTGTGGCCAAGAGGCAGGTGAGGATGTGATGTGGGTACCCAGCTCCAGGCTGTTCACAGGATTGAAGTGTTGGGTGTGAGGCCAAGGCGGGGGTTGAGGCAGGAGAGGCAGAGCCAGACTATAGAGGGAGTTTGAGACTAACTCGAAGGCAGTGGAAATCTACTGAATTATTTTAAACAGGCACAGGAGCCTGTTTAAACACAAATAATCAGAGTTGTGTTTCAGATTGGAGATCAATGGAGGGAAGAGATGTGGGAGGTAATTCCCATGGTCCCAGTAAGGCCTACACAAGGCTATAGAATTAAAGAGCAGAGAGAGAGAATGAAAAGATACATAGGAGTTGAGTGATTTAACCGTAAACTGAGTGAGATATGAACTCATTTTATTATCCATTAATGGCTCTTACCTTGTAGACAGGGTTGGTAGGTGGAGGAAGTACTCCAAAGGCAGCTGGGAGAAGGAGGCAGTGGGAAGACCCCAGGTGTCAATTTCATCAATTCCCCTAAGAATGCCTGGCTTGTAAATATGTATACCTGTCTTTTTTTTTTTTTTTTTTAATGCTGTTATCCCAGGAATAGCGAGCCTAGGTATCTGATGTTTTAGATATAGGAAAATAGTTTTGTATTTATTTTAATACAGTAAGTAAATACTGTTCTGCCAGCATCTGGTAGGCACATTTAACACTTCCTTAGTTGGGTGAGTGCTGTAGGGTCTTGATTGTCTCACTGGCTTTAAGGCCCCACCCATCTGAAGCAACCACAATTATCTTGATCTTTACCCTTTGGTGTCTATTCAAAGGTTGGATGCCTTGGGGAAATGAGGACTGGAATGCTGGGGTGTCAGTGTGAGGTGTGGCTTTTGTTGGTGGCCATAGACTCATTCTTGTGAGATAATGGGAAGGGTATGAAGGATTTTTTGAGTCTACTGTGTCAAGTCATTTTCCTTGGCACTTCTGAAATGCTGATGTATCTATATATGGTACCAATGCTGACCTGAGGGCGACTCCCTATGGTAGCATACCCTATTTTCTACTGCTAGTAGAACCTTTGGGATGGGATGGAGGTCCTCAGAGTGATGACTATGGTGATATAGCTTATGGTGATATTTGCCAGCATGTTCAACATGACACAGGCTTCCTCGGTGTCTCAGGGGTTAAAGAATCTACCTGCAGTGCAGGAGACGCAGGAGATGTGGGTTTGGTCCCTGAGTCAGGAAGATTCCCTGGAGAATGAAATGGCGACCCACTTCAGTATTCTTGCCTGAAAGCTCCCATGGACAGAGGAGCCTGGCGGGTTACAATTCAAAGGGTAGCAAAGAGTTGGACATGACTGAGTGACTAAACAACAACATACACTCAACATGACAAATCTAACTGGTGGGGAAGTCTAAGCTTTTTGTGTTTCCAATAAGCAAACGTGATTAAGGTTTTGGAATTGGAAATTGTACTGAATTAACATGTTTTTGGGGGCAGAATTCATTGCTTGCAGAAGACTCCTTTTGCCAATTAATTATACAATTCAGTGATTTTCAAAAAACTTTTCTAAACATTGTTTCCTTTGATTAATATTTTAATATAGATAAAATAGCAAGACGCCTTCTTTGCAACATCATTTATCTTTTTCCAATCTCATTTCCTTTTCAGATATTATCAGATGCGACACAGCCTCTTGAAAGTCAGAATTTTTCTCCTGTGGTGCGAGATGTAAGTTATGAAAAGTACTTCTTTTCATGAATGTATTTTTTTCCACCACTTTTCTTGATCCCTTTTCCTCTTTCCCTCCCTGTCTTTCTCCATCTCTGTCACTCTCTCTTTTCTCTGTTATTCATGAGCCCATGATTGTGGGACTAAATGTGTTGACTAAAGAATTGTCTTATATCATATATATTCAGGCAGTGATTGCATCTAACGGCATGTTGTCTAACAAGTATAAATATATCCAGAAACTCCGAGAGAACAGGTAAGCATCATTCACAACCTCTTGTTTAATACGTTTATTCTTGGACCTCATGAGTATTTTTTTAAATGCTTCCATATGAGTTCTTGATGCTAGGATTATGCAATATTTTTTTTTTTTTAATGTCTGTAAGTACTAGGAATTTCAAATGAAGTGACTGGCTGAAACCAATGTGAATTATTTTCCTTTGAACAGTACTGTAGCATCATTTTGGCTTTCTAATATCCATGTAGACTTGTGTGTAAGTAAGCAAGACTTCAAGAGCTCTGTCCTTGTTCTTTCTCTAGCATTTTGCACATTGTAATGTCTCAGCTATTCTCTCAAAGGAAAATGAGCAAGCTAACCCTTTCCTTAGCACTTTCAGATTGATTTCTAGTTGAGGATTTGGATTCTCTTTTGCTTAGGATAATATTCAGCAAAGTGGGCTCTTGGTTAGCAATTAAGAAAAGTACTGAAAAAAGAAAATGGTGAGAGGTCAGTTTTTCCTGGGATTCTTATTAGGAGGAAAGTGTCAAAAAGTAATGAGACAAATCTACTGGCTAGAACAGTTCTCTTAGGAAGATACTTAACTAAGGCCTTGGTTTCCATAGTTGGCTTTACTACTCAAAATTTGGAAACATAGACATCGACATTGGAATGTTCTGGTCTCCAACTGGTTGTACTTGATCTGTGTTTATACCTGCTCTATTGGTCTATTCACATTTAACAAAATGACCTGTGTACTGAATTCTTAGGTGAAGCCAGAGTGGAAAAATAAGAAACAAACTGCCTGATCGCTCTGTTATTCCACCTATAAGAAGTAAATAAGAGATCAAGTACTATTGTTATGCCTTTTCCATGTGTGTTTGTTAGCTTATACTTACTTTTGTGTGTTAGTGAAATATTCTGGCATGATACCAGGGATATATAATTTTTTTTTCATATAAAAAAGCAACTAGTTTATAGAACTCCATAGGTGAGTGTCTTATAGGGGAAACTTCATATATTTGTTTTTCATAGTTTTGTTTATCTTTGGATCTGATGATCTTTTCTTACATGACTAATCTCAATGACATGTCTAACATGACTAGTCACTCTTTATACACCATATTCCATATAGTAGCAGGTCTGACTGCTAGGACTTCCTGCCTTCCTTCCTAGGTAGAATCTTGTGCCAAGAGATTGAAAATGAAGATTGCATTTTGGAAGGAAATTAAAGTTTCCTTGAATCCTTGCCTTATTGTTTTGTTCTCTTTAGTCCTTGTTCTGTGCTTAGTCGCTCAGTTGTGTCCGACTCATTGCAACCCCATGGACTGTACCTTGCCAGGCTTCTCCGTTCATGGGGATTCTCCAGCCAAGAATACTGGAATGGGTTGCCATGCCCTCCTCCAGGGGGTCTTCCCGACCTAGGTCTCCCACATTGCAGGCAATTCTTTTACCGTCTGAGCCACCAGGGAAGCCTCTTTATTTAGCACAGTAATTATTAACCAGGAGTGTGGGGTTGCTGATGGGACAGATAGTATTAATATCTAGAAGTAAGTTTTTAAAAATGTGTTTTGAACATTTTCTTTTTAAAGATCAAAATAATGTGTTTCATATACCCAAACTACAGAAGGTGTTATTAGAAAGGATCTATAATAGCCAATAATAGTGCTTTCTTCTGGGAGGTGAAATGGGATAGAGGTGGAAGTTAAATGAAAGCCCCCATCATCAGTGATAGGAGTGCTGGGGGTAAAGAGGGGTGGGAGCATTTTATATTTACATTTATTTTTATGCACTTATACTTAATGAAATTAAGTGAAATTCAGGTTAAAGCTTGAGAGACATCCTAGCCTAAAAGATTCCAGCAACAGAGCCTTCTGCTTAAGTCTCTGGCACCAAACCATTTCCATGGTTTTTTATTGATATCTGGGAATTTGATTCAGAAGACTTTTCATGAGTATCTTTAAGACAGAATGCAATGAGCAATAGTGGGCTTATAAAGATGGAGAAGACTAAATCACTATCTTGGAGGTCAGAGTTTGTAGGAAAGACAAATCATTAACTGTCAGGCAAGTACAAATTCCAACAACAGAGAAATTCAAGAATTAGAGTTCTGCCTAGTGACTCATCTTAGGTTTCTACATTTAACCCATAGCATTTGTGATTTCAAGATTGTGGTTTTAGAAAGAGACTCACAGACTTAGAAAATGAACTTACAGTTTCCCAAAGGGAAGGGATAGTTAGGGAATTTGGGAAGGTCATGTACACATTGATATATTCAAAATGGATAACCAACAAGGACCTATTGTTAAGTACATGGAACTCTGCTCAATGTTATGTGCCAGCCTGGATGGGAGAAGGATTTGGGGGAGAATGGATACATGTATACCTATAGCTGAGTTTCTTCATTGTTCACCTGAAACTATCACAACATTGTTAATTGTCTATACCCCAATACAAAAGAAAAAGTTTAGAGTTTGGAAAAAAAAAAAAAAGAGAGAAACAAAATCATGGTTTTCACTGGTTTCAAGTGACCCGAAAGATAAATCACAAGACTGTGACTAATATGGATAATAATCTCCTGCTCAGATTGTAGTATCCTCAGATTGTTGTGAGGAGTAAATAAGTTTCTGATAAAAGGCCCCTAGCATGATTTTGAATCAATGTCCTCCCCTGGAAGGATAAAGTATGAGACCAAGTGACTCAGCTGTGAACAGCCAGGCATTGGTCCAGAACCTGTACCTCACTAGTGGTACTGGGAATTCATACACATCAAAGATGTCTGGATCTATTGTTCATTATATGGGATATAAAATAATTGATGTAAAATGTTGGTATTGGGAACTCCTGGTGAGATTCTTATTGTAAGAAATGTTGGGGGAAATGATTGCTTCACAGTCTAAGTTTTAGTTTGGTTTGGGGACAGCGATGTTTTATTTAAAAGTTTTTTTGTTAATATTTTCTCCCCGCCTTTTATTTATAGGGAACGTGCTCAGTCACTTTCAATGGCCACCAAGAAAAAGGTCTTGGTTCTTGGATCCGGTTACGTATCTGAGCCTGTATTGGAATACCTGTCGAGAGATGACAGTATTGAAATAACAGTAGGTAAATAAGCCCCGATTTTTAAAGAAGAAGTAAAACTGATTTCAAAACATCATTACTCTGTGAATTTTAAATTACCGTCTTGTTTCTAAACTTCAAAAAATTATTTTTGGAGATATTAAAGTGTGTTTTACTCTCTGATTAATGATGGGAAATCTAAAGCTTGGACTTTTTAATTCTTGAAACAGGTTCTGACATGAAGAATCAAACTGAACAGTTAGGCAAGAAATATAATATTAATCCTGTTAGCCTGCACGTTGGTAAACAAGAAGAGAAGTTGAGCTCCTTGGTGGCAACACAGGATCTTGTCATCAGGTTAGTATGTAGCAAGAAATGATTGACGTATGTTTCGTTGTTATTTCTTAGTTTCTCTCCTCTTCCATCTTCTCCTTTCCCCTTCTCCCTCTATCCTTTCCTCCTCTCCTTTTCTCTTCGCTCAATAAACTTTTAAATTGAAGTGTGCATCTGGGAAAGTGCATAAATCAGAGCTAGGTAGTTGAGTGAATTTTCACAAAGTGAACACAGCATGTGACCATCACTCACATCAGAAACAGAATATAATAGCAGCCAAGAAGCTCTCCTTGTGCCTCTATTTATTACTAGTCCCATCCTTCAAGGGTAAGCACTGTCCTGGCTTCTAACACAGAGATTCATTTCTGCTAGTTTTCATTCTGTACAATCAAAATCTT
This sequence comes from Dama dama, assembly GCF_033118175.1. Lineage (NCBI taxonomy): Eukaryota > Metazoa > Chordata > Mammalia > Artiodactyla > Cervidae > Dama > Dama dama. The sequence goes on along the minus strand of NC_083698.1, from coordinate 82,478,246 downwards.
TCAGTGCGTCCCCATTTGTGGCTGCCTTCTTTCATTCAGTATTGACAGTCCTTTGTGGTGTTGTCTTGTAGTTTATTCTCTTTGCTGTGTAATGTTCTATTATGTGAATATACTATTATCATCCATTTGACTAGTGATGGATATTTAGGTTGTTCCCAGCATTTGGCTATTATGAATTGTGCTGCTATGAACAAATTAGTCCTTGTCTTTTGGTTACCATATATATACATTTCTGTTGGATATTTACCTAGAAGTGGAATTGCTGGGTCATGAGGCACTCATGACTCGTATTTTGGTGGCTATTTTAACCTGTGGACTTATAAAGCTTAAATGAGAGTGAGTAGATTCTTTAGCCCTATGACCATTTTTAGCCTTAATGGAGAAACAGACCTTGAAATATATCATTTATTACTATCTAATACAAATGCATGGGAAATAGATGGGGAAACAGCAGAAACAGCATCAGACTTTATTTTTTTGGGCTCCAAAATCACTGCAGATGGTGATTGCAGCCATGAAATTAAAAGACACTTACTCCTTGGAAGGAAAGCTATGACCAACCTGGATAGCATATTAAAAAGCAGAGACATTACTTTGCCAACAAAGGTCTGTCTAGTCAAGGCTATGGTTTTTCCAGTGGTCATGTGTGGATGTGAGAGTTGTTCTGTGAAGAAAGCTGAGCACTGAAAAATTGATGCTTTTGAACTATGGTGTCGCAGAAGACTCTTGAGAGTCCCTTGGACTGCAAGGAGATCCAACCGGTTCATCCTAGAGGAGATCAGTCCTGGGTGTTCGTTGGAAGGATTGATGCTGAAGCTGAAACTCTAGTACTTTGGCCACCTCATGTAGAGAGTTGACTCATTGGAAAAGACCCTGATGCTGGGAGGGATTGGAGGCAGGAGGAGAAGGGGACGACAGAGGATGAGATGGCTGGATGGCATCACCGACTTGATGGACATGAGTTTGAGTAGACTCCGGGAGTTGGTGATGGACAGGGAGGCCTGGCGTGCTGTGGTTCATGGGGTCGTAAAGAGTCAGACACGAATGAGCGACTGAACTGAACTGATTACAAATGCACATCTAACTTCTAGATATAGGGCTATGTGATACTAGATACTTCATTTTGAAATTACCGAAGTGATGAGAATAAACTGTTTATTCCTAGAATATATTTTTTTCCTAGAAGACAGAAGGAACTTAAGTTGCTCTTTCATAATTATATCACCTTTATAGTTCCAACTCAAATGATATCTTTGGGAGAAGTTCTATGATGTCCTCCTTAAAAAAGATAGTGGTGCTTGGAAAACAGACACAATTGAAGGTAATTCTAAGTGGAACTTTCACATGATCTCTTCATATAGGATCACTTTGAACACTCAAAAACATGATTCAATTTATAAAAATTTAATATGCATTAGTTATTTTTCAATAAAAATTTATTAATAATCAATAGACCTTGTCTGTCAGGATATGATTATGAAAGCAAGCCCTTATTCAAAATAGAATATTGTAGCCTACTGATAAAACAAAGAGAATTTGTTTTGCCACACATAGGTACCTAAATATAAAATTGTTGTTTGATTAAAAAAAGAAAACAACATAATAAAACACATTTTGAACAAAATTGGAAGCAAAATATGACAAAATTATGGACACAGACAATAAACTAATGATAAGTATAAATTTTAAAATTCATTGAACTTGTGACCTTTAATAAGATTTAACATTAGCAAAATTTGTTATATATTTAATTTTTCTTAGTTGATGGACTTTCTATGCTCAATAGTGGAAATGCTGTAAAACATTGTTATCCTGTAGTGTTTCTTAAATAACTTTTTATTTTTTAATTTGGAGAAAGAATGTTTTGATATAAACACAATGTTAGGGGCTATCAAAGTAAAATGAATGGAGAATCTTCCACAAGATTTTGTAATAATATGTCAAATTCTCATGGTCTTGTTTTGCAATTTAGTTTTTAATGAGCTGATGCAAAGTCATAACTGAGTTTATTACTTTGAGAATTAGATTTATATTTTGTCTATGTTTGCACAAGTGACATTTCCAACTATTTGGATTGAGTTATGTGCTGGTGAATAGATGCTCTCTTACATACACAATGAATTATGAGTTCTAATCCCTTTGTCTAATATAGGCACCACCAGTCAAAGTCCTATCATTCTAGTTCTCAGCATATTTTTAGATTAGTGCTGATAATGCCAAAATTTAAAAAATATTATTAGATCTTGATAAAATTTTGATCAGGCAAGTTTTCATTGTGAAGAATGTGACCAAAAAAATCTTCACTTAACCTTTAAGATGATGCCATGGAACATTTTCTGTTAATACTTTTCCAACAAAGAGTTTTGCAGATATTTGGTACACTGGCTTTTGAAGGGCTATTATATTCAGTAACAATTATTTTTGATTAAAAAAACTGAAATACAGAGATAAAGAGTTTTCATATTGTCATTAGTAAGATACGTACATAATTCTGTTCTGCATGGTAATAAATCTAAGTAACAGTTCTCTGTTCTGTTAACCTGAGGAGAGATGAGTGCCTGAGAGGTGATTTTATTGTTTGGTGTTATGTGAAATAGAGAAAATCTGAAGTAAACAGGATGAACGGAACAAGTACAGTGATACACTATAATAATGTTTATCAGTTGGTATTTATATTTTCATTATACTGCATAGATAGCTTTACCAAATAGGTAATAAGCTAGTAGAACTTATTGTTCTGTGACTGATAGGATGCTTATTAGTCCTTGGATAGAATATGAATATACTAATATATATCAATATTTGTGGAAATTCATTTTTTTGTGATTGTGTAGTCCCAGCACCAACGTAAAACATCCAAGCGAGATGCTTAGAAAACTTAAAGTTGAGTTTTGAGTACATTTTCAGTTTTTGTTCACCATACAGACTTTTAGGCCTTCTTAGGTAAGAACCCACCTGCCAATGCAGGAGACATAAGAGATGTGGGTTTGATCCCTGGGTGGGGAAGATCCCCTGAAGGAGGGCATGGAAACCCACTCCAGCATTCTTTTTTTTAAAAATTTATGTATGTTTTAAATTGAAGGATAATTGCTTTACAGAATTTTGTTGATTTCTGCCAAACATCATTCTCCAGCATTCTTGCCTGGAGAATCCCACGGAGAGAGGAGCCTGCTGGGCTACAGTCCATAGTGTTGCAAGGAGTCGGACCCGACTGAAGCAATGTAGCACGCATGCATAAACTTTTAGCTGTTTCAATAGCTTTTACAACAATCGATACCATTAAAACTCATTTCCTCCTCTGGCCTTGCCTAGGCTCTCCTTTTTAATGTAACGTATGGATCACCTTGACTTAGTTTAACGACAGCCGTTTGGAAGGCTTGGAGGTAAAAAGAGTAGCAACCTTTTCTTTTACTAGGGAACTCAAGACAGAAAATCATAGAAATATAAGGATAAGTAAAATAAATTCCATTAAGTATTATAAAGGGATAGCTGAGTACATACAGAGGAAGATCTGGATCTGGGAAAATCTGGGAACGGTTCCTGGAGGATGTACCTTTTCAGACTTTTCTTTAAGGAAGGTGTGACCTGGATGGGGGTGGGCAGGTGAGGGACAATTTTAAGAGGAAGATATAGTGAAAGTAAAGTTTCAGAAGTGGAAAAGTAAAGGCTGTGAATGGAGAATTATAATAGCTTCTATAGTTTATAAAGGAGATACAGGGAGGAAAAATGGAAAGGTGAACTGAAGATCATATTGTGGAGAGTTTTAAATATGATAACAGGATGAATTTATTCTATAATCTTCAAGAAGTAATTGATCATCTCTGAGAGAATTATCAGTGTGATGTCTTCACTTTAGTGCAGTTCAAGGTGCAGTGGAAGGAGAGTTGAAAAAGTTTCTGATGAGTTTCTCCCTGTTTTTAAGCTTGTTGCCTTATGTATTGCATCCTCTTGTGGCCAAGGCATGCATCGCAAGCAAAGTTAACATGATCACTGCAAGCTACATCACCCCAGCGCTAAAAGAATTAGAAAAGAGGTAAGTTTCAGTCAGTTTTCAGCAAAGCAGCTCCATGGAAGTTTTAAAATTTTCTATCAAAAGTTTCCTTCTTTCTACTTCTACCTCTTTTAGTGTGGAAGATGCTGGCATCACAGTCATTGGCGAATTGGGATTGGACCCTGGTCTTGATCATATGTTGGCAATGGAAACAATAGATAAGGCCAAAGAAGTGGGAGCCACGGTGAGCCCAACTGACACCCAAAGGTTCATTTAGGAAATTATTAAGAGGTCTAGATTTTTGTGTATGGAAATAATCTTTCTACAATTTTTATTAAAGAAACTGCTATATTTTTTAAAGGTTATAGTCCATTTATAGTTATTATAAAATGTTGGCTATATTCCCTGTGTTGTACAATATTTCCTTATAGCTTATTTTATTTTAATTACTTTTTTTCAGGCACTTTCAAGATCATACTTTATTTATTACTTCAGATAAAAAGATAGTAAATATATTAGGAATCCCTTAAAACTAAACTTTAGAGTTATATACCATCTAGTACTTTTGCACTGAATGTTAACCAAAAAAATCTCTAAGCCCCTGAAAGCCCCACTAGTAACATGAACTATGGTGATAAAAAATCTGACATTATCTTGTTCAATATGTAGTATTTACATTATGAAACCAATGGTGATCCAATAAACAGTGATATGTATTACTTATACATAATGGTTTGTATCTCGTAATACCCTGCCCCTCTATTGCACCTCCCCGCTTCCCTTTCCCCACTGGTAACCACTAGTTAGTTTTCTTTATTTGTGACTCTGCTTCTTTTTTGTTATATTTGCTAGTTTTTTTAGATTCCACAGATAAGTGATATCATGCAGTCTTTTTCTGTCTGCTTATTTCACTTAGCATAATAGCCTACAAGTCCATCCATGTTGTTGCAAATGGCAAGATTTAATTATTTTTATGGCTGAGTAGTATTCCACTGTATACTTATACCCCATCTTCTTTATCCATTCATCTGTTGATGGACACTTAGGTGCTTCCATATCTTGGCAACTATAAATAATGCTGTGATGAACATTGGGGTGCATGCATCTTTTTAAATTAGTTCTTTTTTCATATATATACCCAGCAGTGATATATATGGTATATACTATGGTAATTCTATTTTTAGCTTTTTGAGAAACATCCATGCTGTTTTCCATAGCATCTGTACCAATATACTTTCCCACCAATAGTGTATACAGTTCCCTTTTCTTCACATCCTCTCCAATGTTTGTTGTTTGTGTTCTTAATGATGATAGTTACTCTGACATGTGTGAGGTGATATTTCTCGTTGTGATTTAATTTGCATTTCCCTGATGATTAGCAGTGTTGACCATCTTTCCATGTGCCTGTTGGCATTTTGCATTTCCTCTTTGGAAAAATGCCTGTTCAGGCCTTCTGCCCATTTTCAAATCAGGTTGTTTGCTTTTTTGATGTTGGGTTCAATGAGCTGTTTATATATTTTAAGTATTAATATGTTATTAGTCATATCATTTACAAATATTTTCTCCCATTTAGTAGGTTGTCATTTGCTTTGTCAATGGTTTTCTCTGCAGTGCAAAAGCTTTACATTTTTTTAATTCTAATAAATTTTAATTAGGTCTCATTTGTTTATTTTGCTTTTATTTCCTTTGCACTGGGAGAAGGATCCAAAAATATATATATACTGCTCTAATTTGTGTCAAAGAGTATTCTGCCTGTTTCCTTTAAGAGTTTCATGGTTTCTGGTTTTACACTTCAGTCTTTAGTCTATTTTGAGAAAAAGCTGCTACATTCTAACTCATACTGTGACCAGAAATTTCAAGTATAATTTTGAAACTGCAGAAATATTTGTGTGGTTAAAAAGAGTTCAAGTCTTAGCATAAATTTTTAGAGAAATAGATCCTACTATAATATTTTGGTTTGATAAAAGACTTAGACTGGTACTTCATCCAAAATAGACTAGAGATCTAAAGTGTAAGACCAGAAACCACGAAACTTCTAAAGGAAAACATCAGCAGAATACTCTTTGACATAAATTGCAGCAAAAAATATTTTGTTTTTTGATCTTTGGACTGCTTTGAAAATGCTGTAGTATGGTTTGACTTTTAAAAGTGAGAAAAATTCTTTATAATATTATCAATCTGTTGGTATATAAAGGATGTTTTACACATAAGAAAGAGCTATTGGACATAAAGTGTGATGAATCAGATTATATAACCTAAAATAGATTATATATGTATGTAATCAAATATAGATTCTAATTAAACTGTATCATACAATTAACAATATTTTATATTAACATGTTAATCAGTATGAATGATTATGCACATATGGAAAAGACCCTGATGCTGGGAGGGATTGGGGGCAGGAGGAGAAGGGGACGACAGAGGATGAGATGCCTGGATGGCATCACCGACTCAATGGGCAAGGGTTTGGGTAGATTCTGGGAGTTGGTGATGGACAGGGAGGCCTGGCATGCTGCGATTCATGGGGTCACAAAGAGTCGGACACGACTGAGCGACTGAACTGAACTGAACTAAATTATAATCAAATATATAATTTGAATTAAAAGGAGGCAATGATCAAGCAGAATTGAACTAACAGTTGGAGTTTTAATGGAGCAAAATGTTAGTCACAGTATCTAGAGGATTAAAAAAAAAATATGTATATATATATAAATATAATGGACTTAAGTGGTGTTTGGCTTCAAGGATGTATTTTTGAAAGCCTTTGTAACTTTAAGAAAGGAGAAACTCTTAACAAGTTTACTTTATTTGTGTCATTGTACTTAATTATTTGGATAGATTCTTCTATCTTATTGTTGATTCTTTATTTTACAGATTGAATCATATGTTTCCTACTGCGGTGGCCTTCCAGCTCCTGAATATTCAGACAATCCTTTGAGATACAAATTTAGCTGGAGTCCAGTGGGCGTTCTGATGAACATAATGCAGCCTGCTACCTACCTGCTCAATGGAAAGGTGAAGGAGGGTCATCAAAGCTTTAGAGATACAAACCCAAAATACCTGCCTAAGAAAATCCAAAATCTTTCCCCCTGATTCCAAGGCCCTTTAGTGCTGGCTGTGCTGCCTGCCTGCCATTTCCTCCTCCTGCGGTGTTTCCCAGCGTGTATTTTCTGTTCTATTCAGTGCTCTCCTCACCATCCCCAGCACAGCTCATTCCTTCCTCTTTGCCTTCTTGCAAGTTGTTTCTGCAGTTTAAACACTTGGCTTCTCTGCATGTGTATCTACTGGTCATCTTGCGGTTTATTTCAGCATAACAAATGTTTACTGAGTCCCTGTTATGTGCTAGACTTGGGCCAAGGCACTAAAGGTTATCATGCTGAATGAAGTTCCTGATCTCAGAGAACTCATGACTGAAATGGGGTGGCTCTTGGGATGGAGAATTTGGTGGGTGAGGGAAAGAAACTAACATTTCTTTCCCAGCTGCTGTGTGGCAGAACGTCTAAGAGCTCTCTGAGTTTAGTATTGTTTTCATCGTTTTACTATAAGGAAACTGTGGCTCAAAGGGAACGTTCACAGCCATTCAGCTGGGATTCAAATCCAGGTCTAAGCCTTTTTACCCCCTCTTTTACCAGATAGCTTCATGGCAGGAAAGGCAGACACTGGAAAAACTGGTATAATTCAATGAGAGAAGTTCCAAAGTATGCTAACATGTCACAGTGATGCAGATGAAAGAGTAATTGACTTGATTTTGATGAGGAGATTGGGGAGAGGAAAATTAGCAGGAAGAGATGTACTCAGCTTTGAGGGTTAAGAAGGTGCCAACCTGGCAGAGACACTGCCACTCATGACTGTGCTGAGTGTCAATTTCATCGGATTCTTACAACAACGCTGTATGGTTTCCTTTCCATACTGTTCATGGGGTTCTCAAGGCAAGAGTACTGAAGTGGCTTAAATACTGAATACTGAAGTTGGCTTAAAGCTCAACATTCAGAAAACTAAGATCATGGCATCTGGTCCCATCACTTCATGGCAAATAGATGGGGAAACAGTGGCTGACTTTATTTTTTAGGGCTCCAAAATCACTGCAGATGGTGATTGCAGCCATTAAATTAATAGATGCTTACTCCTTGGAAGGAAAGTTATGACCAACCTAGACACATATTAAAAAGCAGAGACATTACTTTGCCAATAAAGGTCCATCTAGTCAAGGCTATAGTTTTTCCAGTAGTCATGTATGGATGTGAGAGTTGAGCTATAAAGAAAGCTGAGTGCCGACGAATTCATGCTTTTGAATTGTGGTGTTGGAGAAGACTCTTGAGAGTGCCTTGGACTGCAAGAAGATCAAACCAGTCCATTCTAAAGGAAATCAGTCCTGAGTGTTCATTGGAAGGATTGATGCTGAAGTTGAAACTCCAATATTTCGACCACCTGATGTGAAAAGCTTACTCATTTGAAAAGACCCTGATGCTGGGAAAGATTGAAGGCAGGAGGAGAAGGGGACGACAGAGGATGAGATAGTTAGATGGCATCACTGACTCAATGGACATGAGTTTGGTAAACTCTGGGAGTTGGTGATGGACAGGGAGGCCTGGCGTGCTGCAGTTCATGGGGTCGCAAAGAGTTGGACATGACTGAGCGACTGAACTGATAAGGTTTCCAAGAGAGAAATAGGCATAAGAAGCTGAGCTAACTCAGCCTCAGTTAGAGATGGCAATTGGCATTAGTGAAAGTTGCTCAGTTGTGTCCAACTCTTTGTGACCCCGTGGACTGTAGCCTGGCATGGATTGTAGCTTCCCAGGCTCCTCTGTCCATGGAGCTCTCCAGGCCAGAATACTGGAGTGGGTGGCCATTCCCTTCTCCAGGGCATCTTCCCAACCCAGGGATCGAACCCAGGTCTCCTGCATTGCAAGTGGATTCTTTACCATCTGAGCCACCAGGGATTGCCAGTGTCCAGATCACATTGATCTGCTTTGATAGTTTATGCTCGTGACTGTAAGGAAAGACTCACACTGAGGAACAAATGTAACTGAACCAAGAGTTCCTCTTTATGTTTTGTGCCCCAAGCACCTCACTCATCTCATGCTCGTCCTACCTCTACAGGGACTGATAAATTATGTGGTCAGACATGGGTCTCAAAAAGATTATTCTGGCAGCAGTATTAAAAGTTCTCAGTGTATCTGTGGTCTAAATGTATTTCCTATAAAAAGAGGAGTAAATTGAAAGAATTTCTTAGGGTGAATGTTATTATCAGCCGCTAGGTTCTGTACCTGTGATGAGTGTGGCTCCCAGCCTTGCCTACACACTGGAATTGCCAAAGCACTTTAAAAATACAGATGTCTGGGCTACATTCCCCAGAGATTCTGATTTGCCTGGGCTTGGGGATCTTTAAAAACCTCCCAAATGATTCTAATGTGCAGCTGAAATTGAGGTGAGCTGATTTAATGACCAGAGGACCAGAGCTGAACTTAAAACACGACAGAGCAAGCAGGACACTTTACCTTGTTTCTGGAAAGACACATTCACATGTTTCAGGATATGAAACAAGACCTCCCTGGGTTCTGGTCCAAGTGCTGACATCCCTGAGTGTCACCAAAGACTACACAGTTGTAAAGGTCAACTGGGCATCAGTGTCCTGATGGTGGGCACTAAGGTTCCATCTAGTTCTCCAGGTCTACAAATCATGAAGGTTTGGGCCCCAGTCTGAGGTTCTACCAGGTACACATCCTTTTCTACACCACTGCCGATCTCCTGTTGGGTGTCAACAGCCCCTTCCACCTTCTGTTGTGTGGATCAGAGACTGACCCATGCTTGGTATAAACTTACATATGAATGCAGGAAGAATTCTTGCTACAGTTGTGCAAAATGCTTGTTATCAGGAGGCCATATAAAGATTATATGGCCAGATAGATTATAGCAAGGAGAAGGTCAGTGGACAGCAATGTGTGCAACAGAAAGAGCAGGGAGCCTGATGCCAGGGGTCCTGGCATGGTGCTCTAGCTCTGCCATTGCTGGTTGGGCAGTATTCGAGCCATCATTTCATCTCTCTGAGCTTTGGGTTTGCTGCCTGAAGATAAGCATAATCACAGCCTTGCAGGGTTCTTGCAGTCGGTTTCTGTGAGGTCATATAGATTACACTCTGCTTAACAACAGACTGTCAGGCATGTCTTAAGTCCCCAGCAAATATTAGCTGCACAAAGAAATAAATGGTGTTGAGAACTCAGGGAAAGCAAGAGGTTGTTTTCAGGCAGTAGAAGTTGTATTTGTTGAATTTGAAGTTTTTCCCTTTCATCCTGAACTCCTTTTGTAAGAGGAGTGCTTTTTGCATCTCCCTGACACTGTGGAGGACACCAAGAGAAAACACTATACCTTTCTTTTCTTTGCTAAAATGATACTTTTCTCAAGGTCTCCTCTTGTGACTGCAGCTTGTCCTGACCACTCCAGCCCCTGTTCACTATTCTCTTGTCTGAACGCCCACACTTTGATTGTCTGTGTGTAAGAACTTTCTGGATGCTGTATTATTCACTCAACAATTCAAGTGCATCAGTCTATCTCCTAACCTGGATTGTTAGACTTCTTAAAGCCTCTCTTGTCCCTTCATCCTCTCTGTCACCATCACCTTCTGCCTTGGAGCAGGCCTTACGTAATTCACCGAATCATCACGGCAGAGTGAAGTGACTTCTTTGGCTTCTGCTTGAAATCAAAACCTTAAACTTTTCCAGCAACTCAGGCAGCAGCCTAGGATTTCGGATGTTTCTCACTGGAAATTACTGCAAGGATGTAGGACCACGAGCTCTATTACTGGTACTATTGCTCACTTCTAACTTCTAATCCTGTTTCCAACACATCTGATTTCCTTGCACATGTTTGGAGACAGTGATTGTGTCTCCTCTGAGGTGTCTTCCCTCCATGGGTGGTGGGTCATTGATGGCATCTGGGGGTGATGTGGCAGAGCTTTGCCACTATCTCCTTCAGCCTCCTCTCCCAAATCACTCACAAACAAAACACATATTATATGAGTAAGGATTGTGTTTTTCTTCAAACACAGCTTCAAGATGGGTTTTCTGCCTTTGTTTCTATTGCCTGCCACTCCGTTGACTTCAGCACCCAACCTCCCCTTTGTAGTTTCTGCTCTCCACTGCCTGCAGCCATTCTTAATGCAATTTTCAGGTGCATCACTGGTGGCATGATCAGGAATGCTGTGCCTGGTTCATCAATATCCTTCTCAAAACACTGATCCACAAAAGACCACCATTAAGGGGACAGTATGGTATAGTAGGGGTATAGAATCCTTTTAGATTTACCCTGAGTAAATCCCTTTAGATTTACACTGAGGAGTGGTAAAGAATCCATCTGTCAATGCAGGAGATACAGATTTAATCCCTGGGTTGGGAAGATGCCCTGGAGAAGGAAATGGAAACCTTGCCACTCCAGTTTCTTGTCTGGAGAATTCCATGGACAGAGGAGCCTGGTGGGCTATAATCCATGAGGTCACAAAAGAGATGGACACAATTTAGTGACTAAATAATAGCAACAAATGGTATAGTAGAAAGAACACGGATGTTGGATTCAAATACTTCAGTTTAGTTCAGTCGCTCAGTCATATCTGACCCTTTGTGACCCCATGGACTGCAGCACGCTGTCCATCACCAACTCCTGGAGTTTACCATTGAGTCGGTGATGCCATCCAACCATCTCATCCTTTGTTATTGTTAGAAAATGCCGCGGGAGGAAAAAAGCCGCCTCTAAGGACCGTTGGTGAAGGGCTTTATTGAGCGGTCGCTCTCGGGCAGAACTCCCGGGGGCGGGTGAGTGAGGAGACAAAGGGAGTCTGCGAGGTATGAGGGGTGGGCTGGCGTCCAAGCCAGGTCTTTTCATATAAGGAACAAAGCGCGGGCTACAGCGGTGGTCAGTGTCCGAGGGCTCCGGGTTGGTACCTGATTGGACCAGGCTGCAGGGGGTCGGTCCCCGGAAGTTTAGCCAGCCTCTGGAATTTGCCTTGCGGCACTTTTCCGGGGCATGTCTCAACATACCCGACCTTTCAGTTATCCCCTTCTCCTCCTGCCTTCAGTCTTCCCCAGCATCAGAGTCTTTTCCAATGAGTCAGTTCTTCACATCAGGTAGCCAAAGGATTGGAGTTTCAGCTTCAGCATCAGTCCTTCCAATGAATATTCAGGACTGATCTCCTTTAGGATGGACTGGTTGGATCTCCTTGCAGTCCAGGGGACTCTTAAGAGTCTTCTCTAACACCACAATTCCAAAGCATCAATTTTTCAGCACTCAGCTTTCTTTATAGTCCAACTGTCATATCCATACATGACTACTGGAAAAACCATAGCTTTGACTAGACGGACCTTTGTTGACAATGTCTCTGCTTTTTAATAATGCTGTCTAAGTTAGTCATAGGTTTTCTTCCAAGCAACAAGTATCTTTTAATTTCATGGCTGCAGTCATCATCTGCAGTGATTTTGGAGCCCCCCAAAATAAAGTCTGTCACTTTTTCCATTGTTTCCCCATCTATTTGCCATGAAGTGATGGGACCAGATGCCATGATCTTAGTTTTTTGAATGTTGAGTTTTAAGTCAGCTTTTTCACTCTCCTCTTTCACTTTCATCGAGAGACTCTTTGGTTCTTCTTCGCTTTCTGCCATAAGGGTGGTGTCCTCTACATAGCTGAGGTTATTGATATTTCTACTGGAAATCTTGATTCCAGTTTGTGCTTCATCCAGCCTGGCATTTCACATGATGTACTCTGCATGTAAGTTAAATAAGCACGGTGACAATATAAGCATTGAAGTACTCCTTTCCTGATTTGGAACCATCTGTTGTTCCACATCCAGTTCTAACTGTTGCTTTCTGACCTTCATATACAGATTTCTCAGGAGGCAGGTCAGGTGGTCTCGTATTCTCATCTCTTTAAAAATTTTCCACAGTTTGAAAAAAGAAATTTTTCCACAGTTTGTTTTGACCCACACAGTCAAAGGCTCTGGCATAGTCAATAAAGCAGAAGTAGATTTTTTTCTGGAATTCTCTCACTTTTCCAATGATCCAACAGATGTTTGCAATTTGATCTCTGGTTCCTCTGCCTTTTCTAAATCCAGCTTGAACATCTGGAAGTTCACGGTTCATGTATTGCTGGAGCCTGGCTTGGAGAATTTTGAGCATTACTTTACTAGCGTGTGAGATGAGTGCAATTGTGCGGTAGTTTGAACATTCTTTGTCATTGCCTTTCTTTGGGATTGGAATGAAAAACTGACCTTTTCCAGTCCTGTGGCCACTGCTGAGTTTTCTAAATTTGCTGGCATGTTGAGTGTAGCACTTTCACAGCATCATCTTTTAGAATTTGAAATAGCTCAGCTGGAATTTCATCACCTCCACTAGCTTTGTTCTTGGTGATGTTTCCTAAGGCCCATTTGACTTTGCATTCCAGGATGTCTGGCTCTAGGTAAGTGATCACATCTTTGTGGTTGTCTGGGTCATGAAGATCTTTGTTGTATCGTTCTGTGTATTCTTGCCACCTCTTCTTAATATCTTACGCTTCTGTTAGGTTCATACCATTTCTGTACTTTATTGTGTCCATCTTTGCATGGAATGAAATTCAAATAGACCTGTGTTTAAATCTGCCTCTGAGTGACTGTCTAGCCTCAGTTTTCACCTCTGAAATATGGGTTATTGTGTGGATTAAAGGTTATGTATATAAGGCACCTGGCACACAGTGGGCCCTGCATAAATGCTTGTCTGTGTACTGCTTGTGTTAAATGTATTGTTGGTTTAGCAGTCAAGCTTATTGTCAGTGGTCCTCAGTGGCTGGGAAACATGTCAGTGTGGGTGACACGTGGGGAATGCTGGCACTTAGAGCAGCCCACACCAGCAGTGAGTAATGAGCCAGTGTCTCTGCTGGAAGTGGATCTTGGATGTAATTGTTGTCGAGTCAGAAAAAAATGCATATTCTCTGCCAAATAGAAAAGTATGTCTTTCTTTCTTGTCCAAGTCATACAGGACAGGGCTTCTGAATGAATCCCATGTTAGGTCACTAGAAATACAACTCTGAATTGATACCAAACTACCCAGTAATGTTGGGGTCCAGTTGCTTCCATTTCAGTCACTAAATGGATCATTACCATCCAGCTTATATTTCCCTATTTTCCTTATAAGGATCTCATGACGGACTCAGGAACCAGATGATTTATTTCTGACTAGTACAGTGCTGGAATATAGTGTTCTTTATTGACTTTTTCTTAAAAATCCCTAACCTTCAAATATATAAACCAAATTTTAGAATTGCCATAGGTTGTAGAAGAGAGATAGGTGGGAAGACTCTAAAAGTTAACATTTGCCTATTTATTAGACTTAAAAAAAATTTAGAATCCTGATGGAAGAAGCTTGCTTTAGAGAAAAGTGCATTTGGGAAATGTTTACTGTGAAGGTCAGAAGAGTTTCACGAGAAAATTAAACTAAAAGCACTCCTCACTTCCTTCAGGTTCTCCCTCTTGGAATTTTTGATGGTGCTTGATGCTCTTTAAAGTGAGGCTATTTTTTTTTTTTTTTTTTTACAGCCATGCCTCATGGCATGTGGAACCTTAGTTCCCCAACCAGGGATCAAACCCTTGCCCCCTGAATTGGCAGGGCAGAGTCTTAACTACAGGACCACCAGGGAAGTCCCTAAAGTGAGCCTCTGACTGCAGAGACCCCACCAGGCCTGACTCTGAGGTCAGCACTGCCCATTTCCTCCTGGGACTTCAGTTCTATATACACATGTTTCTGTTTCCCCTTTCATACCAAGATACATGTCAAACCTCCCTACAAATAAACCTTATGAAGCATTAAGTTTAGCCAAAGGCTCCTTTGAGCAAATTCCGCAGACTCCATCTGAAGGCCCATTACCAGCTCCCTTGAACAGTGTTGTTTTTGAAGCTCCCAGATGTGGTCAGAAATTGTTTCCAGGGGTGGGAGTGGGACCAAGTCTAGCTCCACCAGGATGCTCACCCCTGATTGTATTACTCCAGAATGTTTTCCATGACCTCAGGGATGATCACCTGCCTCACAAGTTGAAAGAAGAGTTTAGCCCCTTATTCAAGATGAAAGGGAAAAAAAAATACTTCACTGCATCTTGATTGTGTGTGATGCAGGGAGAGATGTAGGAAAGAGGGTTCCTGAGACACCAGAAGAGCTTGGGATCAGTGTTGTAATTTCTCACCAGCAGGAAGATCAGGAGGTAGCATTTTTATTTATTTATTTTTTGGAGTCTCACTGTGTGTTCATTGCATTGTCCTTGTGAGAGGGTGTCTCCCTCACTCCCTCTCCCGGCATCCACAGGCTGGTTGACTGGTCTTGGCTGTGAGCATCTTCTTGCTGCTCTAGTCCTGTTCCCGGGTCTTGGTGGACATTAAGTAAAGGTTTGTTCAGTGAAGAAAGGAGTGCATGGAGGCAGGAGCTGAGTATTATTCATCACTGTCCTATTCCCAGGTGCCATCCTGGCACACACATAGCAGGTGCTCTGTAAATGCCAGGTGTGGATGGATGTGAATGGTACCTGATGCAGCATTCAAGAAGGGGGATGGGAGTGAAGCAAAAGAACAGAGAATATGGCGTTTCTCTGTGAATACAGCAGTCACCTTGAGTATCTGTTCTTATCGTGTGTTGCCTATTTAAAAACAGAACTCTAGGGGACATAATTCAGTGTCATCTTATTCAGGGGCAAGGAGAAATCAGAAACAAGATCTTGGTAAAAAAAAAACGAAATGTTTTAAGTCAGATTTTAAAGCTTGGGAGAACAATGGCCTTGTGAATTCAGTTATTAGTGGAACAGGTTGAACAGGAGATGTTGACCAGGATGAGTGTTAGTTCCTCAGTCGTGTCTGACTCTTTGCAACCCCATGGACTGTGTAACCCTCCAGGCTCCTCTGTCCATTGGATTCTCCAGGCAAGAATACTGGAGTGGGTTGCATGCCCTCCTCCAGGGGATCTTCCCAACCCAGGGATTGAACCCAGGTCTCCTTGTTGCAGGTGGATTCCTTACCACCTGAGCCTCCAGGGAAGCCATTAAAATATTTTTTTCAAATCATCTATTGCTTTTTTTTTGTAAAAGCTGATTTTTTTTTTTATACGAAGGATATAGCTAAGTCCAAAGAGAGAATACACTGTTTTAACTCCACAGGTGCCTTTTCAATGTTCCCCAGGTTGTGAATGCTGCAGGAGGTGTCTCCTTTCTGGATTCAGTCACTCCCATGGATTATTTCCCTGGCTTAAATTTGGAAGGTTATCCTAACAGAGACAGTACAAAGTACGCTGAGATTTATGGCATTCCATCTGCTCACACTTTATTACGAGGGACACTGAGGTACAAGGTAAGTGGCTCTATTTGAGATGAACAGGTTGCCTGTTTTGATGTAAGTAATGCAAGCATGTAATTTTTCTTCATAATCAGAACAATTAAGATGATAAACCAGGTTGGAGTCTGTTTTCTCTTTTGATTGATTGTTTCAGGAGATAACACGGCTGGAGCAAAAATGGAGTCTTTGACTCATGAGAAGTGTGGGGGCAGGTGAAGGGCAGCTTCAGGTGTACTCAGGTTTGGGGGTCCAGTGACCTCACAGGGACTTGGTTTCTCTTCACCTCTCAGCCCTTCCTTCAAGCTTTGGTTGTGTCCCCTGTCTCACAGAATGGCAGGATGGTAGCAGGATCTTAGGTTCAAATCCAGTGAGAATGAAAAACTACATCTTCACAGTCAAAAGTAGAGTTTTTATCTCGTGGGCCCCTGAGATCAGTGCGAAAAAAGGAGCCAGTCAGCTTTGGCCCCTGTTTTTCATCCCCAGAGCTGATCATGTAGTCAGTGTCACCTTCCCCAAATCAAATCTTAAATGTTGTGGTTTTTTTTTTTTTTTTATCACAAAGTCGAGTGTAGATACTAGGGCCATAAATACAAATGTCCAGTACACATTAGAGGAATAGTTACAAGTGTGACCAGATTAAGACAATCAGTATAATGGTTTCCTAGGGCTGTTATAACAAATTACTATGAAAGTTTTAACAACAGAAATGTATCCTCTCAGCAGAGTGTGTGCAGGGTTTGTGTCTTCTGGAGGTTTTGAGGGAGAAACCTTCTCTTGCCACTCTCACCTCACTTCCAGTGATTGCAGGCAGTTCTTGGTGCTCTTTAACTTGTAGATGTATTGGTTCCATCTCTGCCTCCATCTTCATATCATCTTCTCTTGCTTATGTCACTGTGTCCTGTCCTCTTCTTGCCAGGACACCAGTCACTGTATTTAGGACCCACCCTAAATACTGAGATCCTTAACTAATTACATTTGCAAAGATTCACATGAAGTCTTTGAGGTCCTAAGTGGCCATGAATTATGAAGGGTACGTATTCAACCCTCTACAACCAGCATACCTAAAATACATAGATCTCTAAAAATTAGGGATCTGATTTCAGATCTCACTGCCCTGTGAGATTTCCTGGTTCCTGTGCTCTCATGAATGTGATTTCCTCACTGTCTGGGAACTAAATGAATTGTCCGTGATAACATCTTAAGTAGACAGAAGAACCATGGATGTTTCATAAGCCTTTAGGCACAGGACAAATTCTAGTGGGAATTAAAGTCATGCCCTCCCCAGATCTGGCAGATTCTTGATTCTGTTTTCTTCTTGTTCTAAGACAGTAAGTAGGGACTATTTTTTTCAGGGGATTCAGGAGTTAGGACTTTCTGATAACTTTAAGTATAATCTCTGGCCAAATGTATAGACCCCAAAATAGAGGATTTTAGAAGATTTAAGAATTAACTAAAGCTCTCAAGAATGTGTAGGGGTGAGAACCATCCCACCAAACCTGAGAGAATGAAAGATGTCACGGGGTTCATATCCATGAGGGCCACCACCCTGAGCAATGTCAGTAACCCTTCAAGTAGCCAGAATGTTCTTTCCAGTGTTCGAGATGAGACCCTGTCACCCAAGTGTGATCGGGAGACTTTGACTTTTTCCCTGCACCTGCTTATCACATGAGTCCTTCTAGACCCAGCTTAACATCACCTTCTCATGGGATCTTAACTCCTCTCCTTGACTCCCCTCCCCCACATCTATGTGAGTTCTCCTCCTGTGCTCCCAGAGCTGTGACGGCCCACTGTAGTGGTCGTGGTTTTGCTTTCTATGGACCAGGCCTTATTCATTGGTCTTATCTGACCCTTCTCCTGGACTGCAGTGTCTTCATGGGTGGGCCCTGCATATTTCATCTCTGTGGCCTCAGCCCTAAGCACAGCAATTTGCTATGGACTTACCGATAAATGAATATACATAATAAATTCATCTCAAGAGGTCACCATAAAAATATATTTCTGAGATTGAGAAATAGCTCAGAAATGTCTCAGTATCTGAGATTTTGGCAGAGAAGTGCTCCAGTATTTATCAGGTCCTAGAACCAAGCTGGAGTTACTGCTTTTTTGTTTCTCCTCTTTGAACTATATTTACATTGGGTTAGAGCAAATGAATGTGAATTCTTTAATTAGTAACCTTTAAACAGTTTGAGTAGTACAGCTTTTCAGAAATGTGAAAATCCACACATTAAATGGTGAAATATCCAGTGGCGACAGAAACTATATCTTAATAATTTTATTGCTTTCTGAAATAACATCCTGCCTTTCTCTTCTTCCTCCTCTTCTTCTCTTCCTCCTCATCCTTCTATTCTCTCTCTTTCTGTTTCTCTCTAACTGCGGTGGCTATAAAGCCCCTTATTTTGACTTTCTCATTCCCCCCTCCTCCCACCATGATTTGCTCACAAGAGAACATACATTATGATCTTCCTTCGCTTTATTATTGTTCAGAATCCATGCATCCTGCCATTTGTTTTTGTTTTTTTAGCATACTGGATGATGGATAATGGGCTGAGGGCATGGGGATGAAGGACACACACACTTTCTGTGCTTACAGTTGAGCAGCTGAATAAACAATGAATTACAGTTTGTGTTAAGTGCCACTGTAGAGGTATGCACAAAATACTGCAGGAATCCAGAGCAGAAGGGAGTGCCCACTTACCTAGCAGTAAGTTCAGATGCGCTGAACTGGGTCTTAGGAGCAAACATTTCATAGGTGAGAAAGAGGTGTTACCACATTCCAGGCACAGGCCCAGTGTGCACCAAGGCCCATGTCTCTGGAAGAGCCCAGCGGCTTATTTAGGGAATGTGAGTGGTGGAGAAGATCATTAGTGGGTCAGGCTGGAGGGGTGTATTGGCATGGGTTTCATGCCTAGAACTTTGGCCTGTCCTACAAGAATGAAAGACCCATGAGGAATTTTTATCAGTGGTGACATTTTAGAAATTTCAAACTCCTACCTTTTCCCCTGCTCCTTATTTGCATTAGAATAATGACTCAATGAGTGGAATGTATTTTCTGCTTTGGGGGATGTTCTTACATGCTCCTTCTTCCATTAAAAAGAGAGAACAACTGTTCTGTTAAATATAATTCTGCTGACTTGAATGTGTAACACAAGAGGAAATTTGCAAAAAAGCACCACTCACATGTTACCAAGAAAAAGTAAAGACCCTGTTTCGCAAGTTCTCTTAAGTAAACCAGTGGAATGGTTTTTACACTACTGATTTTGGTTTGAACCAAAGGGTGGCTGCATCAATGCTAGCATACAAATGGCTATCTTCTGCCTGTTTTTGAAATGAATTATGAAGATAGATTCTTCTTTTCAAAAGAATTAAAAAACAATTTTAAAGGCATTTTCATGTGTTGCTTACCAACTCTTGTTATAGGGGTATGCCAAAGCTTTGAGTGGATTTGTGAAATTGGGTCTCATAAACAGAGATGCGTTTCCTGCCTTTCGACCTGATGCCAATCCGCTCACCTGGGTGAGTGACTCTGGAATTACATCTTGTCTGCTGCTCTTCAGAAATGCCTTCTGAAATGGTCAGGTTTGAACCTGGGTTTTGACCAGCAAAGAACCCATCCTATGGTCTATGTGCAGAAAGTTAAGTCCTAGTCCCAAAGCCCCCTTTCCCTTCACTGTTTTGGGAGATGGAGGGGACGTGGAGGCTGACCCATGGGGCCTATTTCCTGTAGCAACTTGTACCACTTGATTGCCCCCTCAGCCCTGAGCAGAGATGGGCTTGCCCTCTGCGTTGGGCTCTGGGCTCTGTCGCTTGTCTAAGTGCTGGCCTCACTGACAAGAGTTAAACTAGGGCCTCCTGAACCTGGGAAGGCAGGAGAGCCCTGGTGGTATTCCAGAACTGATTCCCAATGCCCGAATTAGGTCTTTCATTTGACCATTTGTAACCATGAGGAATTTGAGTTTTTAAGTCCTGAGTTTATGTACATATCTGTATTGCATTTACATCCTAGAGTCTCAGGGTTAGAAGGGACTTTGGAGACTTGGAACTGCAAGCTTCCACTAACTGCCAAGAATTAATTTGTTACCAACTGGTCATCCAATTTAAATTAACATGCCCATATTTCAATAGAGATGCCAGAAATCTGTTCCAAGGAGATAAGAATCTGTACTGCTAATCCCATAAGTCTCCCAGTGAAGCTGTGGTATTCTTGTTAGCTGGTTGCTTTTAAATTCTCATTTTTTGTATATATGAGAGTTTTTTCAATCCAAGTTTCAGCTTTTATAAATTAACTTGTTGAACAGAAGTGAATAAACATCCATGGAATGAATCTGATATTGAGGCAATTTGACTGGGAAGGTTGGTACAAGCATTCTTGGGGCTGGTCCCCTTATCTTGGCAGCTACAGTCTAGAACAGGGGCTGGCAAACTGTTTTTTTGATGAAAGACCAGACTGTAACTTTTTTAGGCTTTTATGGGTCACATGGTCTCTGTCAGACTACTCAGTTCAGACTGCTCATAAAAAAATGAGCGTGACTATGTTTCAATAAAAGTTTTTATTTACAAAACCAGGTGGTGAGCTCAATTTGGTCTGTGAACTAGTTTTTTTTTTTTTTTCCTCTTTGTGGGAAGGTTTTTGATTTTTAATTGGAGGATAATTGCCTTATAGTGTTGTGTTAGTTTCTGCTGCACAACAAAGTAAATCAGCTACGCGTCGTATACGTATATCCTCTCCCTCTTGTCGCTCCCTACCAACCCCCATCCCCCCACCCAGGTCATCACAGAGCACCTTCCTGCTAGGTATATTTTACACACAGTAGTGTATACATAAGTGTGTGTGTGTGTGTGTGTGTGTGTGTGTGTGTGTGTGTGTGTGTGTGTGTGTATGTGTATGTATATATGTGTGTGTGTGTATATATATATATATATATATATATATATATATATATCTCCACTCTCCCCATTTGTCCCATCTTCTCCTTCCTTTGCCGAGCAAGCTTGTTGATTTTTAATCTAGAGCAGAGCCTGGAGAAAGTCTTGTTTAGAAAGTGGAAAAAGCTATGACCACCGTTTAACTGTTCTTCCTTTGAGATTTTATTATCTGCACAATCTCCCTCATTTCCTGAACTTACAAAAGAATCGTGGTTGCCACTAGCAACCACAGCAAAGATCCTTCCACTCTATCCTGGCCAAAACAAGAATACCAAATCCTAGACTTCTGGAGGGCAAGGGATAATGGGTGAAAGGTGATGAAGAGGATCTGCAAAGGCAGGCAAACTGATCGTAAATATGATATTACTCTTTTGGTGTTGATTTGGTGTTATGACTCATTTTTATCGCTGAAATATCATTCTAAAATACCATGCATTTATTGATGTGGTTTGCAGACATGTGTATGCACATGTGTGCACCACAATTTACTGTTTTTAATTATCTCTAATTTAAAATTTGAGGTCCAGTGTCTTCCTAGGATAATCTCTAAACTTATTTTTTTATTTTATTTGGAACTTAGAAGTTGTATCTTTGTTTTTCTAACCAGAAAGAACTCCTCTGTGATCTAGTTGGGATTTCATCCTCTTCCAAATGTGATGTGCTTAAGGAAGCTGTCTTTAAGAAACTAGGAGGAGACACAACCCAGCTGGAGGCTCTCGAATGGTAGGCACGCACCAGTCAACCTAGAGTAAAATACTGGATCAATGATCACTTAGTTCTTTCTAGTCAAAGAAAGGTCAAGATAGAAACAGACATTTCACATTATCTTTGATGAATTTGCTGCTCTAAAGTTGGCCCGTTGTAGAGAGATTACCACATACTATGTTCATAAGGGGATTAAAAAGTAGGTAGAGAGAGGAATTCAGTGGCAATTATAACTTGGGAAATACTTATTTTTGAGAAACATCACTACTCAGTTTTCGAGAAAGGTGGGGCATTTTTTTCTCTCCTGTAGGAGATTCTCCCACTCTTCTTTAACTACTTTAAAATACTTATTCACCTGGTCGTGACACATTCTGCTGGTCCCTTCACATGGGACAAGCAACCTATAAGTTAATCTCAGGAGAAGCTTGGCAAGAGTGTGCACTGACCGTGTGTCTGGTCTGGCTCCAGGCAGCACTCGTGGGAGGGTCTGGGGATGATTCTAAAGGTGAAAACATTACTGTTATTATTTTACAGTAACTTGGGAGTCCTATAACTTGAGCTGTCCTCTTTCGATTCTGCCCTTTCAGGATGAAATCCAATGAGTGTTCCCTTCTGCTTCCCAAGTGAGCATATATGTAGGACTTGGAATTAATGCAGCCATCTCTTATTCTTTGCAGGTTGGGCCTACTCGGGGATGAACAAGTCCCTCAGGCCGAGTCTCTCGTGGATGCCCTCTCCAAGCATCTGGCTGTGAAGCTTTCCTATGGTAGGCCATGGGCTATGAGCTGAACATCCCAGAAGAAGGATCTTAAGAGCCAGTGAATTAGATTGGAGGGCAGGAGTTACACAGTGGGAATGGGCAAACATGATGTGAGGGCAAGAGCACTAGGGCTGTTTCTCCAGAGGGAAGAATAAGAAAACTACCAAGCAAGAGTGAACTTGAAAATACGGCCAAGGGAACCATTATTTGTTTTGCTTTTAATTTCTGGCACATTAAGGGAGTGCTGAAGCAGCATTCTGGGGAAAAGAGAGGATGGCCTCTCCAGCAGTATGCTCATGTCTGTAACGGGGTTACAGTGAGACCAGTCTGGACAGAGGAATCTGGTCAGAGTTATCGTTTCCTTGAATTTTTAATTTGTCCTTTGGGCTACAAAGCAGTATATCTAATTATTTAAGGATACACATAACAGGAAGGAAAACTTGAAAGCAGAAGGGGAGGAGCAGGGGGATGAAATACGGTATTGGAGTTGTAATGATAATGACATTGTCAAATGTATATTTATTAATTTTAAGGTCCTGGAGAGAAAGATATGATTGTGATGAGAGACAGCTTTGGAATCAGACATCCTTCTGGACATTTAGAAAATAAAACTATTGATCTTGTGGTTTATGGTGATGTCAATGGTTTCTCAGCCATGGCTAAAACCGTGGGGTTACCCACTGCCATGGCAGCCAAGATGTTACTTGATGGTAAGTTCTTTCATTGAAGGACCAAGTCTGTCTCCATATTATCTCCAAGTCATTCAACACCTGGATGACATCAAGACTAATCAAATAATTAGTCTTCAGTATGACACTGGCTTTCACTAAAAGTGAGCCAGTTCAGAAGATCCAAGTTCTGGCTGACTGGGAGATCACCCTGTGATGAGTAAAAAACATGGGCTTTGGAGTTAGACCTGATTTCTGTTCCAGGTAAGCCCCAAGATGGCTGAGTGATGGAATGCCAGTTACTTAGAATCTCTGCATCAGAGTTCCTTCGTCTGTAAAGTGGGGAAATTGTCATCACTAATTCATAGGGTTGTATAACACTGAAGTGAAATAATACATAAACCTCCTACCACATAGAAGGGGTCCCCAGGGAATATTAATTGCCTTCTTTTCTTTCATTTCCTTTTCTTTTTTTTTTTTCTTTTTTGTATTTTGGGAGTGGTAACACTGAAATAGCAGAGGGTAGTCACTTCCAGATCTTCAAAAATATAAGCCATGTTTTATTAATCCTCATATCTCAACATACTATCAATG
This sequence comes from Dama dama, assembly GCF_033118175.1. Classification (NCBI taxonomy): domain Eukaryota; kingdom Metazoa; phylum Chordata; class Mammalia; order Artiodactyla; family Cervidae; genus Dama; species Dama dama. The sequence goes on along the minus strand of NC_083698.1, from coordinate 82,454,274 downwards.
CTCAGTATGTTTTGAGCTAAAAGAATTCAAATTTCAACTTTCTTTAAGGACATATATGCTTTCAGTAAGCATTATCTCAGAATACAACACCTCATTTTGTCCTTATAAAGGTGTGAAGGGAATAAAAAACATCAAAACATTCTGTGAAATAAACAGAAGATATATCTATAGTAGCATATTATTGTTGTTTAGTTGCTAAGCTGTGTCCAACTCTTTGTGACCCTATGGACTGCAGCCCACCCCCCTCACCTGTCTGTAGAATTTTCCAGGCAAGAATACTGGAATGGGTTGCTATTATCCTTCTCCAGGGGATCTTCCCGGGCCAGGGATCAAACCTGTGTCTCCTGCACTGGCAGGCGGATTCTCTACCACTGAGCCACCAGGGAATATTAGTCTATATCCAATTAAACTACCTACTAGTTATTGAGGAACTGTAGTGAAGAAGTGATATGGGATGAGGTCACCATGACCTTTAAGGAAAGTGCCCAAATTTATTCTTTCAGCCATCCTAACAGATGCCAGTGCCGAAGTTACCAGATTGGTTTCAGATTTTTTTTTTTTTTTTGCCACACCGTGCAGCATGTAGGATCTAAGTTCCCAGGCTGGGAATTGAACCTATGCCCCCTGCAGTGGAAGTGTGGAGTCTTAACCACTGAACCGCCAGGGAATTCCCTCAGATTGGTTTAATTTCATTGTGTCAGTGTTAAAAAACGACATCAGCAAATCAGACCAGTTAGGTTTACAAGTTTTCTTTCTTCTTATACTTATTTCTCTGATCTGGTAGTTAATGCAGTTAGATGTATAAATTCAGTCTCAGTCCCTAAATTCAGCTGTGCTTTCCATGAAACCCTTTTCCTTACAGTGTAATCACTATGTAATAATTTAATAGGAGATATTTAAGCTGCTATTAAAAAAAAAATCCTTAAGCTGCCAACAATTCATTAACTTGGAGTTTACTGCTATATGGTGATTCTTGCTGTAGAAATTAACCTTTCTTACCACCTTTAAAATGGTAACTTCAAACTTATTTTCTTCTAGGTGAAATTCAAGCTAAAGGCTTGATGGGACCCTTTTCAAAGGAGATCTATGGACCAATATTGGAGCGAATTAAAGCAGAAGGCATTATGTATACTACACAGAGCACAATCAAACTATAATTGAGTATTATATTTTGTTTTTATCTTCCCAGCCAACACATTTCTGAACTTCTGTGCAGCAAACATGCTTGTTAATGTGATATTTTAAAACGTAAAGCATGATATGTTTTGATATGTCAATACAATTGTGTTTTTGAAATATAAATCTCTATTTTAATATGAAAACATTTGTTACAAGAGATGCCAGTAATTATCAGAGAACTTTAAAAATTCTATCATGTATTTTTTTCATGTGTATGTAAAAGTGATAATGCTTGTACTACTTGTTAACTTATTATGCAACTTTTTTTCTTACAAGAATATATTTTCCTATAATTAGCAGATGAAGTTTTATCTTTTTAGTAAGAAGAAAATTTCTTCACACAGCTTTATTTTTGTTTTGCTTTTGTTTTTCAGAGTGATTCAGCTGGATGTTTGTAGATTACCTGTCTACAAGCTTTTGCAATAATGCTATTTTGTGCCTTCTTGTAAAATTATGATTTAAGAAAGTGACATTTCTGATAGTTTCCTCTTTAATGTTTAGAAAAGGAATAGGTAAGATTAAATCAAAATCTACAGGATCAGCTCATTAGGCACAGGAAAAGAATCCAACATCCTTTTGTGATAAAAAAACACTCAACAAACTAGGAATAGAAGGGAATTCTTTAACCTGATAAAGAGTATCCATGAAAACCCCAGAGCCAATATCATACTTAAAGATGAAAGACTGATGGAGTCTCCCCTGAAATCAGGGACAAGACAGAGGTGTACACTCATGCCATTTCTATTCAGCTTGTACTGGAGGGTCTAGATGGGGCAATTAGGCAAGAAAATGAAATAAAAGACATCTAGATGAGAAAGGAAGATGTAAAACTATCTCTGTTTGCAGATGGCATAATCTTATACATAGAAAATGCAAAAGAATAATCTAAGAAAACATTAGCTCTAATACACGAGTTCATCAGTTGCAGGATACAAGATTAACATTCAAAAATTGTACTGGTATGCAGTATCAATTAATAAAGCAAAAATGATACTAAGAAAATAATTCTAAAAAGTAGAATAAGAATAGAATGCGAGTTCAGAAATAATGCTTATTGACTTTTGAAAAAGGTGCTAAGACAATTCAGTTGAGAAAAATAGTCTTTTCATCAAATGGTGCTGAAACAACTGGATACCCACATGCAAGAGAATAAAGTTGGACTCCCTACCTCACAACACATTTAAAAATTATCTAAAAATGGACCAAATGCCTAAATATAAGAGCAAACATTGTAACACTTTTAGATGAAATCACAGGTGTAAATCTTCCTGACCTTGGATTAGGCAATGGTTTCTGAAATAAATGACACCAAAGCACGAGCAACAAAAGGAAGAAAATAGATAAACTGGATACCATCATGATTAAAACATTCTGTGCTTTTAAGAATACCATCAAGAAGGCAAAAGACAACCCACATAATGAGAAACTGTTTGCAAATTATATATCAGGTAAGAGAAGAACGTGAATAGATAGAGAACTAGTGTATTCAATAAAAAGTAAAAGAGCCTAATTTTAAAAAAAGGATAAAGGATCAGAATTGACAGTTCTCAAAAGAAGATATACAAAAGGCCGCTAAGCACATGAAAAGATGCTTAGCACATGTTAGCTATCAGGGAAATAGAAGTCAAGTCTACAGTGAGATAGCACTTCAACGTCACCTGGATAGCTATTATGAAAAAAATAGTAAGTGTTGGTGAAAATGTGGAGAAGTTGGAACCCTCATAAACTGCTGGTGGAAATATAAAATGGTACGGCTGCTTGGAGAAACAGTTTGGCAGTTCCTCAAATGGTTAAACACAGAGTTATCATGTTATCCCTGGTGAAGGGTGAGGCTTCCCTGGCGGCTCAGACACTAAAGCATCTGCCTGCAATGTGGGAGACCTGGGTTCGATCCCTAGGTCGGGAAGATCCTCTGGAGAAGGAAATGGCAACCCACTCCAGTACCTTTGCCTGGAAAATCCCATGGACGGAGGAGCCTGGTGTGCTACAGTCCATGGGGTCGCGAAGAATCGGACACGACTGAGCGACTTCACTTTCATATTATCCAGTAATTCCACTCTTAGGTATAGAAAAAATGAAAATGCATCCACACAACTTGTAAACAGATGTTTATAGTGGCATTATTCATAACAGCCAGAAATCAAAACAAGTCAAATACCCATCAAATAATAAACAAAATGTGGCATATCCAGACAATGGAATATTATTCAGCAATTAAAAAGAAACTGGGTACTGATACATGCCATGACATGGATAAACTTCAAGTGAAAGAAGCCAGGCAGGAAAAGCCACATATTGTGTGATTTCATTTGTATGGAATGTCCAGAACTGTCAAATCTCTATATGGAGAAAGTAGATTAGTGGTTGCCTAGGGCTGGGGGATGTTGGGGAGAAGTGGGAGTGACTGCTAATGAATTTGGGGTTTTGGGGAGGGAGATGATGAAAATGTTATAGAATTGATTTTGTGGTAATGGAGGTACTACTCTGTGACTATACTAAAAACCATCGAATTGTGCACTTTGTGTGAATTGTATGGGGTGAGAATTATTTATCAAGTTGTACAAATAAAACTTTATTTTTCTCCTTGAAGGAAAAATGCTTATGTTGAGGGATTATAAATTAAACCTTCTGAGGGACTGTGCTCATATTCTGGCATATGAAACTAATTCTGCTGTCAAAATAAGCAGGTATGATACTTGGGACATATGGCAGTTGAGAAAATATCTATGCTATTTGAAAAGGATCAAAGTTGATTAAGGCCTGGTCCCACCTGTCAAAAATAATTATGTAGAGATCAATAATCTATAAGTAAGTAAAGGCATATCTGTTGTGGCAGTTTTTTTTTTTTAAATCACAACATTGATTTTAACATAATCAGTTAGGAGATAATGCTTGTGTTGAATATTCATTGGAAAGACTGATGCTGAAGCTGAAGCTTCAATACTTTGGCCACCTGATGCAAAGAGCTGACTCACTGGAGAAGATTGTGATGCTGGGAAAGACAGAAGACAGGAAAAGAAGGAGATAACAGAGGACAAGATGATTGGATGGCATCACCAACTCAATGAGTTTGAGCAAGCTCCAGCAGATGGTTGAAGGACAGGGAAGCCTGGCGTGCTGCAGTCCATGGGGTCACAGAGAGTCGGACACGACTGGGCAACTGAACATCAACAATGGTTGTGTTGCATTGACTCCACTTGCAGTCTGGAAGAGCACTCAGATGACATGGGAACTAGGGAACCTTGGGTGGGAGGGGGAACCCACTAAGATAATATAGCAACTGGTTTGGGCTTTAAGTGATAAACGGGTAGGATTGAAGAGGCGGATCTAATGCTAGAAAAGGAAACGTCAGTAAGCTTGAGTAAAGTAGACAGAAACACTGCATTGGCTCTCAATAACGAGTCATATACTAAAGCATACAGATGGAATCTAGAAAAATGGTACTGATGAAACGATCTGCAAGACAGAAAGAGAGACGCAAGTGTAGAGAACAGTTGTGGGGACACAGCGGGGGAAGGAGAGGATGGGACAAATTGGCGAGAGTAGTATTGACATATATCTATGTGTGTGTAAAATAGCTAGCCAGTGGGAAGTTGCTGTGTAGCACAGGGAGCTCAGCTCAGGGCTCTGTGATGACTTAGAGGTGGGATGGGGGAGGCTCAAGAGGGAGGGGCTATACACATATATATACACACACATATACACATACAGTCATAACTATAGTATATAATAGTTATGACTGATCTGTGTTGTTCAGCAGAAACCAACACAACACTGTAAAGCAATTATCCTCCAGTTAAAGCCGTCCAGCAAGGATTTCAGCAGTAAAGGTGGTGGTGGTAGGATCTGGGTATGGATGGATAGATTACAACTACGAGCATTCAGCCCTTGAGCTACATTTGTGAATCCCTGGTCTAAATCTTTTGATAGGCTTAATGCTCACATCTTCCAGATTTTTCTACCTTTTTTGGCCTCCTGTAGACAATACTGGTATTTATATTTCCAGTTTTCCTTGTCCTAGACTCGTGAGACGCTAGAAATTCCTCTGAGAAGCAGTGTGATTGTTTCTACCACATACTAGCTCTTTCTTGTTCCACAAACTGAGGACAACAATAAGCCACAGCATGGTTATAAAGGTTCTGAGAGAATGTAAAAGCCTGATGTCTAGTAGATGTTCAAAAACACTAGTTTTTCTTTTTTTTTTTTTGCAATACTCTTTCCAATAACAATTTGCTTGAAATTTACATTAAAGATAATGATATTTTAGCTCTGAGATATTTTTCAATCTTTTGGATACATTTGGAAGACTCCTCAAGGATCCATGCCTCTCAGGGAAGTCATAGATGTATCTGCTCCATAAGGAGAGTTGTAAAGTGGTTATAGTGAAGAAGAGACCAAAATGATCATTAGGCCAGCTCTGACTTTACAGAAGAGAAAATATGTCTCACAAAGTTAAATGACTTGCCTAAAGTGACAAGACATACTACTGAAATTTGATCAGCATTCAAAAGCCCAAGATACTTTATAAAATTTGGGAAGAACTCTGATTTATAAAACCTCCCTTACCATGGGTTGTTAGGGTCACCACTAGCCCAAATAAGGCCTTTTTGAGAATTAGAGAAAAGTACTCCTAGGTACTTCTGTCAAAAAATTGTCATCAAATATGTAAATTAGAACAATACACTTTACTTATCATCTAATGGAAAAAGTAAAAATATTAATCATAACATCATAATAAATATTAATCTTATTAAATACATATCCTAATAAATATTCAGTGTCTGTGCTTTGATTAGCTCCCCAGTAGATGCAATGAACAATTTGCATAGCCATGCAGGTAGCTACTCTTATCTTTTGTATAGATTAGTCTTCTTTACCATGGTTTACATTTGGCGATTATATTGGAAATATATGGACCAGACTTGAATTCTACTGGAAAGGATCCAGTGAGAAAAACTGCCTGTTCTGAAGAAATATTTGTTAGTCACTAGCAGCTAGTCTAATAACTTCCAATTTCCAATTTTTTTTTAGTCCTAACACTCATTCTTAATTTTACTTAATTAGCAAGAAATACAAAACACAGAGTTAAGTCTTGAAGCTTCCTAGTGGCTCAAACAGTAAAGAATCTGCCTGCTCTGCAGGAGACCCAGGTTCGATCCCTGGGTCGGGAATATCCCCTGGAGAAGTGAATGGCTACCCACTGCAGTATTCTTGCCTGGAGAATTTCATGGACACAGGAGCCGGGTGGGCTACAGTCCATGGGGTCACAAAGAGTCAGACACAGCTGAGTGACTGAATAACAAGAACCAAGTAATGTAATAGGGGTAATTGTGTTATGTTAGTACACATTGCTCTGCTGTCCTCAGATGTTCAATTCTGAGTTTCCTGTGTGCCTTACTACACAGTTTGGGAATCAACTCTATACACTGTCCCATCCCATCAACCTTTTTTTACGTCCATCATTTCAGAGGGAACATATCCATAATTTTCTTCTACATATGCCTCAGTATTCCACAAGCAAACACAAACTGATGGTGATATTTATATTTATTTTTGCAATGCCTTGGATAAAAACCATTTAAACAATGTCAGGTAAGGTGTTATTCTCATAAAAACATCTTCCTTCAAAACAAATGTATTTTTATTTTCCATAAAAGTTAAAATTACATGCTAAAACAGTTAATCACAACACAAAACAATATCAAGAAGACTCACAGAGTAAGACCAGATAATGAGCTGCATCATTAAACTAAACAATTACACAGAACTAGAAAACTGACTCAGTAGTAAAATATAAAAATCTACAATTATAAATATAAATTTGGTCCATGGAGACACTAGAGCAGTATTTACAGTAAGTATTAGATTATTTCTACATTAGGTGAATACTGCAGTTGTAAAATGTTGAATATCGTAGGGAACAGGGTGTTTTATTTACAGTATACTATATTAAAAGTTATATTTCTAGCAAACTTGATGATTGCTACAAATACAGCTAAAAATTTGACACTAAAAACAAACATGTTTTCTGTTTGGGAATTCTAGTTGGGAATTCCTAGTATCTGTAAATTGAAATTTTCTGTTAAAATCAATATGAAAAAAAGATACCACAATTTCATTCTTAGAAATACTGTAAATTTCAATCATTTTAGTTTAAACACAATAAGTGAATTACAAGAAGTTTTGCAAAAAAGGCACACATTGTTAATGATGTAAATTTGGCAGCAGAATCCTATGTCATGGTAGTAACTGTCAGGTGATGTGAAGTAAACAGATAACATAACGGAACTGATTTTCCAGTCTAATTTTAGAAAGAGGGAAGCAGTGCTCACACGTGGGCTCTTCTCACCCCTTTCCACATCAAACTAAAGACTCTAAGCTCTCGGCTATATTTCCATCAGCCAATGCCGCGCCGTTACTGTCCAGAGAGGTGGACGGGTTCTCTTCCTGCCTTGTGCTCACAAGGCTGAGGACTGCTTTGTAGAGAAACTGATACTGCTCCTGGGGAAGAGAGGTGGTAAGAAACAGGAAACTCAGTGAAGACATACATTTGTAGAAAGAAGGAGTGTTTGCAGTCATCCTTTGCTACTGTCCAAGGAAGGTCACTGTGTGAAGGGCTCTGTTACAATTGGCAGAGGTACACCATCCATATTAATGTCTCTTTCTGATTAAATTTAAAGTAGCTCCACAATTAGCCAACCCTTACGGACCTACACATTGGCCCATATACATTTGCCAATGGTAAGCACTCCCTTCCTGCTCAGACGTCATGCAATCAATCAGAAGGTGATGTGATAAGGTTCTAATACTGATTGATCAACTTGTGTGTAAGCCCCTTGGCACTCGATTCTTGGATCCCGCTGAGTTATTCGTTCTCCATTCTCCAGTTGTTATGAAACCTCAGGACGGCACTGTCAGCACAGGAATTCAAGGGGAATGCAGGCCTTTCACAGGACCCACTGTTGACCCACTGTTTACCCAGCATTCTTCACACTCTACCAGCCCGGCCAGTCCTATGTCCTGCTTTGTGCAAAGGAGAGCATGTGTCCTGCTCTGGTTTCAGAGACACACAGAAGAATAAACAGTTGCTCTCTTTCAGATGCCAAGTTGGGGATGGTGAGGTGGGGGCAAGGCAGTTGCAAAGACTGTGAGCTAATGGCTGGCACCACAGTAGAAAATCATTAGGACCACATGTCTTAGTAAATGCATTTGTGAAACTTGGGTGTAAGCTTAGTCTCCAGAAAGCAATTTCAAATGACAAGCTTGGTACATACAACTCACCTTGCCTGAATGACACTTTTAACAAGGGCTCCTCTGAAGTGTGTGTGCACAGGAGTTTCCCTGCTCTCTGACCAGCTGGTGTGGGCTGGAGCTTTGAAGGCAGACCCTTATACGGCTCTTCCATATACAGACCAGAAAGCTAGAAGGGAGCCTATGATTTCTGCATTCACCTAAGCTTCTCCCACCAGGGCATACACAGAGTTCCCTACTGTCTTTCTAGCCCTTTTTTCTATAATAAAAGCTTCCAAATTATTCTCAGAGTTGAGACTTATCTTTCCAGATGTGCGATGCTCTTTCTTGATTGCATGAGTGTCCTTCTCTCTCTTTTTTTAAAAGTACCTTCAGAATTAGCTACTTCTTAAGTTTAGAAAAAAGCAAACAATTGAATTCTATCTTCTGACTGCTCTTTGAGGCTATGCAGAACTTGAATGCTGGAATAAAATGTTTATTTTGCTGTATAAATCAGATTAGTTGGTGCTTCTACTAAAGATATTTTTTCAGAATTACACTAAGTCTCACAAAAAGGCACACAATGGAATTGAAAATTTTTGATCCATCAATTTTATGGAAGATAAACTTTAAATGTTTATTGTTTATAGTTCCAGGTCTATGGATTGCAAACAGGATATAATTCAACTTGAAAACTTCAGGTTAATGTTATCAACGTGTTCTTTTTGATACACAACAAAATGATTTTGGTAGCCCCTAGCCACCTCATGCAAAGAGTTGACTCACTGGAAAAGATCCTAATGCTGGGAAGGATTGGGGGCAGGAGGAGAAGGGGACGACAGAGGATGAAATGGCTGGATGGCATCACCGACTCGATGGACATGGGTTTGGGTAGACTCGGGAGTTGGTGATGGACAGGGAGGCCTGGTGTGCTGCGGTTCATGGGGTCACAAAGAGTCGGACACGACTGAGCGACTGAACTGAACTGAGAAAGTAACAGGCACTCTAACAGGAAAAGCTTGATTTGCTGTCTTGTTACTTACAATGTCGGCAAAGACTCCCGGCCTCATCAAATTGATCATCTTGGCTACCTGGTACACATCCACGGAATTTTCTTTTTCGAGTTGGTGCATCAGGGTCGTCAGAGCACAGAAGGTTCCAGCTGTCACTCCTCCGTGCCTGGAAGCAAATGGAAGGGGCAAGGACTCCATTCAGGTGCACCAAACATTCACATCTGGAACTCACAGAGCATGTGGCCTTGACAACTTGGCAGTAAGAACACTGAAATTTTTAATATATTGTCTCATTTTATTGTCCATGGAACCATGGTTTAATTTGAAACATTTCAGAGTGTTCACAGTGTTAGTAATGAGACACTTTGTAGAAGTTAAGTATTTGGTTATACATTTTGTTTTGTTATACTATGGAATGGGTTGGCAATAAATCAAAATAATCTGACTGAGGTTAAATAATAATATATATTATAAAATAAGTATCTAAGTATCATATATAATATGCACATGCATTTTGGTTGACAACAGAAACCTGGAAAGATCAATTGGATACAGATTTCTATTTCTGGTAAATAAAAATGACATCATGATATCAATTTTACTCCAATCCCAGGAAGTCAGTGGCTGAGGAATGTCTCACTGGTTAGAACCTGTAAAAATCCAGGTTCTAAAACACTGACTCATCACACAAAGTGTTCTCAGCGCAGAATGCAAGAACAGATGCCTGTGACCCTGCACCCATCTTCTGCCTTCAACAGGAGCTCTAAGTGGAAAATAAACCCCAAACTATTGTGTGTTAATCATGTCCATGAGAAGCAATAATCCACCCTGACTGAATAATTCACCATGGGTCCAAAATATTAGGTTAGTACAAAGATAACAGAAATATACACACACCCAGAGCATGTCAGTTGTGAACAGATTTAAGGTGTGGCACTTACTCATCATGAACAATCATGGGCCCATCCCTGGTGGCGGCTTCTTCTTTGATAATACTTATAAGTTCAAAAGTTTTACTAATGGGGCTGTCTGGATTTGGCCATTTGGGGCACTGAAAGTGCCGCACTTCAAGTACATAGTCATCCTACAAGAAGAGGTAAAATCAGTGTTTTAAAAAGTGTCATATTGGGTGGTGAGTAGATGCATTGAGGAAAATCAGTAACTACGGGAATGCAATAAAACCAAATCACATGCTGAGTGCAGGAGTCATTACAGCCCATTCATTGAATCACAGTGCGATGAACTAGGGTTTTTGTTTTTTTTACTAAACTCCTGACTATTTACAAGACACAAATTTGAATTCTTTGTCAATAATTATTTCCATGAAAATCAGGAATTGTAGGAAGGCGATGAAACCAAGTCACTGTAGCAGTTGTTGTAGTCTATCCATCATCATGGAAAGGAGAAATCACCATGACACCATATTTGCTGTGTATAGACGTGGCCTCTTTTTTATTCTAAAATAATCCTTGTTGGTGGACTTTATACTGCCAATCAAATCATGAACAGAGATGTGGCTGTGTCCATAAAATTAAACTTACAAAGAGAAATCTTGTTTTAAAATTTGCTTTAAAAATTGCATAGATATTCCTTTAAAAATTGTGAATCATTATATTGTATACCTGTAACATATAATACTGTAAATCATCTGTATTTGAAGTAAAAAAGAAAAAGATGGCATATACTTCTTCAAATAGCAGCATTACTCAGGTTCAACAAAGGGAAGAATATGATTGCATGACACAGTGTGGGAAGTGCTGGCAAGGAGGATGGAGACATGGGTCCCACTCTAGCCCCAGTTCGGATTCTTGTTTAAGTGACCAAACCAGGTTGCATGACTTTAACTCTCTTAAACTTCTGATCCTCAGTTTCCTAAAGTACCTTATACATATACAGGAATTTGATTTATGACTGAACTGGTATTGTTGATCTGTAAATGATGCTGGAACAATGGCTATTCACATGAAACAATAAAACTGGACTCTTGACTCACAAAATATAATATGAAACATCAATTTCAGGCAGAACTAGAAAACATTTAGAAAACAATGTATTTGCACCATCAATTTTATAAGTTTTGGTCAACCAAATAGTCTAGCAAATACTGAATTTTCTTATATATCCTATATATTTTACCAGTTTCAGAATTAAAGTGAAACATTTAAACCACCTAAAATATGATTTAATTTTTTTCTGACTGAGCAAAGTCCTCTGAATTTCACATGCCTTACTCATCATTATTAGCATCTTTTAGTGTTTTACAGGAGCCATACGATAATTTATGAACTATGCTGTAATTACAGAAATAATTATTGACAAAGAATTCAAACTGTGGATAATCAAGAGTTTAGTAAAACAACCTTAATTCATTGTATTGCATATTTTCAAAGCAGTTCTTCACTGAACAACCTCCTGCACACCAGAACAGGGCAGTAAACTTGTTTTTACTGGTAGGTAGTCATGTATGGATGTGAGAGCTGGACTGTGAAGAAAGCTGAGTGCCGAAAAATTGATGCTTTTGAACTGTGGTGTTGGAGAAGACTCTTGAGAGTCCCCTGGACTGCAAGGAGATCCAACCAGTCCATCCTAAAGGAGATCAGTCCTGGGTGTTCAATGCAAGGACTGATGCTGAAGCTGAAACTCCAATACTTTGGCCACCTCATGCGAAGAGCTGACTCATTGGAAAAGACCCTGATGCTGGGAGGGATTGGGGGCAGGAGGAGAAGGGGACGACAGAGAATGAGATGGCTGGATACATCACTGACTCGATGGATGTGAGTTTGAGTAAACTCCGGGGGTTGGTGATGGACAGGGAGGCCTGGCGTGCTGCGATTCATGGGGTCGCAGAGAGTTGGACACGACTGAGCGACTGAACTGAACTGAATATTTTTCCCATTTTACTTAGGAGAAGACAAGGTAAATACTGACCTTAAAACATGAGAATTCGGATTAATAAAATTATTTGTTTTTACTCTGTTTATTTTCAACTTAACTTCTATCAGCAACTGCTTTGGAGTAAAGGAGAAATTTTTGACTTCCTGTGTGTGTAGAAATCAGGGATGGTGGAGTTTAGTGATGGCTAATTGTTTAACGATTCTATAAGATTTTAAAAAATGAAAATAACATGTAAGGTAAAATTTATTATTTGGGTAATTTGCCTCAATTTATAAGAAATCAGATTCCTTCTTTTAATTTCTAGGAGAGATCTTTAAACTGGCATATATTTAAAAAGATGAAAAGTTTATCATTTAAACTATGTCCATACCTGTGTAGCTTCTAGGATGAAATCTTGCATTATAAGTTTCTCCTCATTAGACAGACATTTGTGTTCCTCAGCCATAAGAGTGACCTTAAAACTCTCACAATTTATAGGCTCATCTTTATTTGGCCAGTAAACAAATTCATCTTCTGCCTGGAGGATTAAAAAACAAATAAGATTCTAGATTTTAATAAAATGTCTAAGTCAGACTGTGAAACAAAGTTAACAGGTTGCCATAGAAAATTCAACTCAAATTTTTCTTTAAATCTCAAAATTTACTCTTAAAATATCTTAACAAGTTTTATTAAAAAAAAATGCAAGTAGAAGTATATGGACTGACTTCATTCATGATTGCAATTCTAATTCCCTAAACAGCGTAATAAATACTTAAGTTAATTTCAATCTACTTTTATTTAAAACTGTCATTCAACGATTTCAGACCTGAGTTACTGCATTCAAACCAGATCCAATAATAGACAAGATGCAACTTCAATATTAGTTCATTAGTGGAAAAAAATGCTTTGTGTACTGGACTTTTGGGTAGTTGTGCCTTGATACCTACCCTAAAAAGAAAGTGCCAAAAGTGACCTGAGGGACTTACCATGTTTTGACCATCTGGAAGCATAACAACCAGCTGGGCGTTATGGTCCCATATCATCCTCCAGAAATCCTTGATGGTGTGGAGAAGGGGATGCTGGGTGATGATGAATTCATTGCTCTGATAATAACCCTACATAATCAAAGAGAGGATAGAAAGAGCCTTGGCATATGACTGTAAACATTCAAGAAACAGTTACAGGTTAATGGTTATGTTAGTCTTTTTATTTTTAGATTGTGTCTGTAAATAATAATGTGATTATTATAGCCAATGTTATGGACCCATCCTACATGCCAGGTACAGTGCTAAGCATTTTCCTCCTTTATTTCTCACAGCAGTACTATGAGAAAGGGAATGTGAGCTTCACTTCATACATAATTAAACTGAAGCAGAAGTTATCACCTTAAGTTATCACACAGTTATCACTTCTAGGAGGAGACTTAACGAAATGGCTTGTGGACTATGTCTCCCACACTAGATAGAAGAGAAATCTAGAAATTCTGCATTTCTTAAATTTCATAAGTCCCAACGGCAGTGCCAAATTTCACACCTACTGGCAGTAGGATACTTTACATCTTGACTGCCTCTGCCAGAGGGGAACTAGGGGTGGCACCTTGCAAATGTTGCTGCAGAAACCTGAAAGCTGGTGCCATTGAATTAATCATGATTTCCATGTTGCTGTTTACCAAAACCATGGCTCCTTCTGCAACGGAATCTCTTAGATCCCATTCCTAGCCCCCATAGACCCATTTAAAGTATGGAATGTTTTTTATTTTTTTTAAGCTTTATCTTCATTTATTCATCAAGTAGAATTCTACTCAATTTACTTTCTTTTGGTTACAATCTTATTTGATAAGCAGAAAACTTTTAAGTTCATATATTCAGATTTGAATGAGTAGGTTGTACATAATTAAATGTTTTTTTCATTAATTGTAGATGCTTTGGATAGGAAAAGATCTTTTTTAAAAAATAATTTTATTTATTTCTGGTTGTGTTGGGTCTTTGCTGTTTTGAGGGCTTTGTCTACCTGCAGTGAGTGGGGGCTCCTCTCTAGTTATGGTGCACGGGCTTCTCATTTCAGTGGCCTCTCTTGTGGAACACGAGCTCTAGGGCTCGCGGGCTTCCGTAGTTGTGGCAAGTGGGCTCAGTTGTTTGGGGCTCCCAGGCTCTACAGCACACACTCAATAGTTGTGGCACATGGGCTCAGCTGCCCCTCAGTACATGGAATCTTCCTAGATCAGGGATTGAACCTGTGTCTCCTGCATTGGCAGCTGGATTCTTTACCACTGAGCCACCAGGGAAGCCCAGGAAAAGACCTTGAAAGGACTTCCAGTCTATCCTGCAACTTCAATCAACATCCCACATCATTCCAAGTAGATAAAAATTCATTCCATTTTGTAAATATTCAGACATACTGTGGCAAGCTTTGTAGGTAGCCAGCATTTAATTATTTTCTTGATGAGAACAGCCTTTTATCTAACCAACACACAATGCAATATTTACATTTGTCTCAACCCATTCTCGATTTTTGAGTAAAAACATCTGCTTCCTGTAGTATTAAGAAGCCCCTCTTTAAGTATGGCATGCTTTTAGATGTCTCCTGCACCTCTTGCATTGGCAGTCAGATTCTTTACCACTGTGCCACCTGGGAAGCCCTAAAAATGAAAGTGTTAGTCGCTCAGTCATGTCCGACTCTTTGCGACCCCAGGGACTGTAGCCCGCCAGACTCCTCTGTCCATGGAATTCTCCAGGCAAGAATACTGGAGTGGGTAGCCATTCCATTCTCCAAGGGATCTTCCTGCTCCAGGGATTGAACCCATGTCTCCTGCATTGCAAGCAGATTCTTTACCATCTGAGCCACCAGGGAAGCCCTTTTAGATGCCAGCAATATATATCTTCTTGTTTCCTGTATAGATACGCCTTAGTATTTTCTTTTCTAGTTAAATAAAACAGTGATTTGGGCATGGGAGTTAGGACCCTTTCATCTGAAGGCAAGCTCTGTGATGGACTGGCTTGAAATGGAAATGAAAGTCAAAAAACAGCTACTAAAGCACTCACTCCTCTCAGAGTAGAGCCAAATGCAGACAGAAAGTATTGAATCTTTAGAAACCTAAGTCGCCAAATGAGCCCAGTTTGCAGGGTGAGACCTGTGCTGCAGACCTGGAGTGATGTCAGTGAGATTGGACTTGCTAATGCTGGTGTATCCTGGTTCTGCAGGAAATCTGCTTTGGTGTATGAAATGGAGCCACTTAGATGGGTAAGTGGATGCTTTGTATTTACTCATCATGTTGAAGCTGAAACTCCAATACTCTGGCCACCTGATGCGAAGAACTGACTCATTTGAAAAGACCCTATGCTGGGAAAGATTGAAGGCAGGTGGGAAAGGGGACGACAGAGGAAGAGATGGTTGGATGGCATCACCAACTCGACGGACATGAGTTTGAGTGGACTCTGGGAGTTGGTGATGGACAGGGAGGCCTGCTGTGCTGCAGTCCATGGGGTCGCAAAGAGTGAGGCATGACTGAGCAACTGAACTGAACTAAACTGAATATCAGTTCTGAATGGTGAGTTTGGTTCCTGCATCTACTCAGTTGCATTGACCAAGGGTTCTCCAGTCCCAGCACACATGAAAACACCAAGGAATGCTGTGATTCTGTTGCTGCTGTGGGCTGTGAACCTGCAGTCATCAGATTTGACTCATGTCCACCTGCGGTATTTGCCAGTCACTGATTCAGGCAGACCAGTCTGTTTTGGTTCTGGCAACATAAGCTTGCAGTCAGTTTCCCCAGTAGCTCTTTGACTTACCATGATGTAGGAGGCATTGATGTAGTCTGCACTTTCTCCACTCAGGGATGAAATGCCAACCCTGGATCTTTCCACTGGAAACACAGAACATTCATCAGAAACAAGTAAGCTCTTAGCACTATACTTCCTTCCCACCTCCTCAAATGGCAAAATATAGCTGCATTTTGCAAGTTCAGTGTCTTTGACTTTTTAGCTAATTTTTCTATGTATTTTGCACTCAAAGTTTTGAGTCCTTGTTAAGCTACATTATCTGACATAATTAAATGAGTATATTGCTTTTGTTCCAAGATGGAAAAATATTGTTAAATTACCTTCTATCAATATTATTTTAAAAGTTGGTTTTCCTTTTTCTTCCAAAATTCAACATAGCTTACCAGGGATGATGGAAGACATTCTGTTCTTTTCTCTGTTGCATTGCTTTAGGGCTGTAGAATAGTCACTCTGCTGTATATTTGATTGACTCAAGAGCTGAGAAAGAATGTCAAGGAAAAATATACATCATTTCGTTTAAGTCACTCAAATATTCAAACACACTCACACACACACTCTCATACTCATATTCACACACGCGACTCAACAAAGATAAGACACTGAATATGAATATATTTGACTTATTTTCCAAGAATTTCTTGAATTAAAGTTGTTTAGGGGACTCCCTGATACATTTATGTTCTATATTCTATTCCAGGAGGGATGGAAGAAGCAGGGAATGCTTGATACCTAGTTTGACTTTGAGCACTGGGACCCTTCCTCTATGCTGTGTGCTCTCCATTAAAATCTCACACTGCAGCTGGAGATAAACTGCATCATGTGTGTGCGTTTTCAGGCGGCATCAGGAGCCAGGTGGACATATATATACATGTCGTGTCCAGCTCTTTGCGACCCCATGGACTGTATGTAGCTTGCCAGGCTCCTTCTGTCCATGGGATTTTCCAGGTAAGAATACTGGAGTGGTTGCCAGTTCCTTCTCCAAGGGATCTTCCCAACCCAGGGATAAAAACCACATTTCCTGCATTGGCAGACAGATTTTTTTACCACGGAGTCACCAAGGAAGCCCTTGTATATGCATATAGTTCTTTATTCATTATTTTGGGCTTCCCTAGTGGCTTAGGCTAAAGAGTCCGCCTGCAGTGTGAGAAAGAATGGCAACCCACTCCAGGATTCTTACCTGGAGAATCCCCATGGAGAAGCCCCATGGAGGAGGAGCCTGGTGGGTTACAGTCCCTGGGGTTGCAAAGAGTCAGACATGACTTAGCGACTAAGCACAGCACATTCACTATTTTAATACTTCATCACATAAATAATCTACTTGCTATTTATCTATTCTGCAATTAGTGAATGTTTGCATTATTTTCAATGTTTCGCTATTTCAAACTTTGCAGCAATGAATAGCCCTTGTATATTTCTTAATATGCACATATGTGAGGGTTTCTATAAAGAATGTGCAGTCATTGGTGTTCAATTTTTGACAGGCTAACAGATGAAAAGTAGTATACTGTGGTTTTGATTAGCATTTTCTTAATTATAGTGCAATTGTGAATTTTAGTTATTTCTTCTTTGATGATTGCTGTTCCATATTTATATTTCATTTTCATTAATTTGCAGGGGGTTTGATGCCTTAAATGTAAATCTATAGTCTACTAAGAAAGTTGCAAATGTCTTTGTTCTCTTTAATCATATAGACACTTATAACTGAATTACTGTTTTTCCTTAAGATTTTTGTAAATTACATTTTTATTTAAGAAGTTCTTCTCTACCTTCATGTCCTCAAAATACATTTTCCAATATTTTCTTATAGTAGTTATAAAACTATTTCCATTTTAAGAATTTAATCCATCTTGAATAATTTCAGTGTTTGAGGTACAGTAGATAGGTAATTGTACTTGTTCCCACATGGAAACTGTCCTAGTATCATTTACTGATCAGTCCATCTTTCTTCACCAATTTTTAATGTCATATCTATCACATAACAATTTCCACATGCACGTGGTTTCTCTGGCTGATTTGTCTGTTTTTCAACATTACCATTCCATAAAAGGTCTTTCACATACAGTTTAAGAAATTTCTATTCCTTATTGTTCAGTATTGCTTTGAATATTTTTGGTTCTTTAATTTTCAATGTAGATTTCAAAATCAGTATCAAACACAAAAGCCTGGCATGAGGTACATTTGTGATAAATATTTATTGGATACATAGACATGCAATTTCATTTTAAGAATATTTTTCACTGGATAAATCTGAATAAATACCTTTTTTTATAGGACAGTGTACACACACACACAAAAACACAAGCACACACCCCTAAATCTCCCTAGTTAGGATGCTAACAGGAAACAGTCAAATGTCTCTCTTTTTAAATGGATTCTGTTTCATAATTGATATTTTCATTCTGATCATGAATTACCCAGTATAAGTGATATAAACTCTTTTAGGTAATTGTGTAAGGGGTAAATCATATGTAAGTGAAAATTATGTTGGAAATGGCTAATACATATGTATTTTTTAACTTAGAGAAAAGCCACCTTAGCAATATCCTGTTAATGCTTTATATTTCTTTCTTATCTGTTTCTGGAAGCTGTACTGTGCACTTTACTTCCTTGAATTCTTTCTTAACTACTCAGATAACTTTGGCTGAATAAACATGTATGTCTCCCTCTCTTCAGGTTTTAAGTTCAGGTTATAAACCTAGTCTGTCCCATACTCCTCCCAAAGCCCAAAAGATGCTGAATGAGAAGGCAAAAAGTCAGGGAATTCGTAATGACTACATCTTCTGTGTTGTAAGCTGGAGAAAAGAAAGAGAAAGAACTGCAATCTCAAGGTTTGTTAACTCTCCTGGGCTTTTCCAGGGCTTCCTGAATTCTTCTGAGATACTCCTTCAGAAATTGGCCCTGCTTCTCTAGCAACCCGGGGAAGAGGTTGGTATAGGAATAAAAACTAAGATCATGGCACTGGTCCCATTACTTCATGGCAAATAGATAGGGAAACAATGGAAACAGTAACAGACTTCATTTTCTTGGGCTCCAATATCACTGCAGATGGTAACTGAAGGCATGAAATTAAAAGATGCTTACTCCTTGGAAGAAAAGCTATGACAAATATAGACAGTATATTAAAAGGCAGAGACACCACTTTGCTGACAATGATTTGATTAGTCAAAGCTATGGTTTTTCCAGAAGTCATGTACGAATGTGAGAATTGGACCTTAAAGAAGACTGAGCGCCAAAGAAGTGATGCTTTCAAACTGTGGTGGTAGAAGAGACTTTTGAGAGTCCCTTGGGCAGCAAGGAGATCCAACCAGTCCATCCTAAAGGAAATCAGTCCTGAATATTCATTGGAAGGACTGATGCTGAAGCTGAAACTCCAACATTTTGGCCACCTGATGCGAAGAGCTGACTCATTTGAAAAGACCCTGATGCTGGGAAAGATTGAAGGTGAGAAGAGAAGGGGACGACAGAGGATGAGATGGTTGCATGGCATCACTGAGTCAATGGACATGAGTTTGAGCAAACTCTGGGAGACAGTAAAGGACAGGGAAGCCTGGCATGATACAGTCCATGGGGTTGCAAAGAGTTGGACACAACTGAGCGACTGAACAACAACAGGAATAATAGGGAACAAAACAACATAGTCTTCATTCCTCTGGAAAGCCACAACTCTTCAAATCTCCCTATCTCCACCAGCAGGTCTGATAACAACTGCTTTCTGAATTCTTTGCTCACTGGTTTCTGGAATCAGACAGCTAAGTTAAGTTGTGGGAGGCAGAATGTCGAACAAAGCACTCTCCCCTTGTGTAGCTGACTGCCTCGTGACAGGGTGGGAGGCAGAAACTGGGGTTGAAGAAGCTATTCTTGTGGGGTGGCCTATTCTAGTCCAAGGCTTCAAGTGAGACAGATCCTTCCAGGGAGCAGCACAGACAGCTGGAGCCGCAGCACTCGTGGTTAAGTGGTCTGGTTTTCTCAAAGTGACAAGAGCACTTACACCGTCTGTGCTAGAAGTTCTGCCTGTTCATCCTGTTCTGCCCTGTGCCCTGTTTCCTGGACCACGCCTGCATTTCTAGGGTTTCTGGGAACTTTCCCTCTTGTGACTCTAAGGTTCTCCTTGAAATTGACCAAGTGGCTTTGTGGCCGGTTGTAAAGAACACAGTGTAGCCACTGGGCCAACAGAGCACCCAGCCTGTCCATGTGGCCTTGTCCACTCAAATGAGGAGATGCGGGAACATGCCAACCCATGGTGACACCCAAGAGAGGGACTTTGAAGAGAACTCACCTTGAATTGCTTCTCTAGCTTTGTTTTGCCCGTTGGTCCAGGAATGAGGAGCCCGTTAACATAGGCATGGATGTGGCTGTCCGGGACCTCAGTTTCTTTACTGAGTATGGCCTCGACCAGTGCATCATGAATGAAGACATACTGTTCCTGGCAAAACAATGACAAACAGGAACATCACTACAGGCTCTCCCTATACGTGAAAAGTTCTTGGAAGTGTTAGTCGTTCAGTTGTGTTTGACTCTTTGCAACCCCATGGACTGTAGACCACCAGCCTTCGCTGTCCATGGGATTTTCCAAGCAAGAATGCTGGAGTGGGTAGCCATTCCCTTCTCCAAGAGATCTTCCTGACCCAGGGATCGAGCCCAATCTCCTGCACTGCAGGCAGATTCTTTACCATCTGAGCAAGCAAGTGTCTCGGTACAGAAGTAGTATTTTCCAGGAACTTCCCTGGTGTTCCAGAACCACTGGGGTCTGCACTCCCAATGCAGGGGGCCTGGGTTCAATCCTTCATCAGGGAACTAGATCCCACATGTGGCAACTAAGAGTGTGAGTGCCGTAACTGAAGATCCCCCGTGCCACAATTAAAACCCAGTGCACACAAAACAAATTAAATTTTTTTTCTTTTGAAAGTAGTATCTTTCATTGATAGACAAAGAGTTTTACAAAATGGAAGGGAGAACTCACAGAGGTTGCTTACCAGTCCTGGCAGGAAGTCAGATGGAGGAAAAGGAGTAAAACAGAAAGAACTGTTTCCACTCTCATCTCTTTATTTCATGTACACTGACATTTAGAGAAGGAGACCACTGGAAGATTCTTGGAGGCAAAGCAATGTCCTCTCTGGCCATCCTTCATACCTGAGACCCTCTTCCACATTTTGCACTGACTTCTCTACTTCTGATGGGTCTTTCCCTTCTGTCCATTCCAGTTCTCCTTTTAGCTGGTCAAATGTAATTCAGCACAATTATCTATACGTTTTTAATAGTTATCTTCTATTTCATGGATGGGCCTCTTCCCTGGTCTTATCTAACTAGAATGTCATCTCCTTGATGGATTGAAGTTTGATTTCAAAGCCATTCAGTCATAGGTTTCTTATTGTTTTCAAGCTGCCATCCATAGCATTCAATTTAAATCTGTTTTTATTTAGAAATAGTGAAAATAAAATACAGGCATGGAGACTTTGTCCTGTGTCACATACGGGCAAATGAAATGGGCTTAAAAAAGAATTTAATTTGAGCATGCGTGTGTGCTAAGTTGCTTCTGTCATATCCAACTCTTTGCAACCCTACAGACTATAGCCCGCCTGGCTCCTCTGTCCATGGGATTCTCCAAGCAAAAATACCAGAGTGAGTTGCTATTTCCTCCTCCAGGGGATCTTCCCGACCCAGGGATCAAACCTGACTCTTTTATGTCTCCTGCATTAAAGCCCCAATTTGAGCATAATTCATACTATTTAAATAGGAGAATGAATCTATTTGCTCACTACACACAGGAAAAGCTTGAGGAGTCTGGTGGAGATGAGTGTTGACTGATCCACTTACTCTTTTTCTGAATCTTTTCTGTGAGCAGTGCCATTTTAAAGATATTCCCCATTTGTTATGCGATAGACAGAATTTAGCTGGTCTATCAATGACACATATGCAATAACCTGATGTTAGAGGTTGAATTGTGTCCCTCCCCAAACAGATATGCTGAAACCCTAACCTCCTGGTACCTCAGAATGTGACTTATTTGTACACAGAGATGATGCAGATGTCATTAGTTAAATGAAGTAGGGCTGACATTCTTATAAGAAAGGGGAAATCTGGGCACAGACACAGGGGGAAGACAGCCGTGTGAAGATACAGGCAGAGACTGGAGTTAGGCTGCTAAATCCAGGGAAATATGAGACTATCAGAAACTTGAAGAGACAAGGAAGGATCCTTCTTTAGAGGATGTGGAGGGAGCATGGCTCTGCTCCCCACACCTTGATTTTGGACTTCTATCCTCCAGAACTAGGAGATGATACATTTCTGTTGTTTTAAGCCACCCAGTTCATAGCACTTTATCAAGGGGTGCCCCATGAGACTAACGAATCTGGTAATACAAACTCTGGTCTATCCAGCATTTAGGGACATTTCCAATCCTTAGGTAAATTAAATTATCCTTCTTATCATACCTCAGTTTGCACCAAGTAATTTCTTTGTGAACGAATGTGTTTTAAAAAGCCAAATACGTTGACGGTTCCTTCATGTTGAATTTGCTGCAGCATACTGTCTAGCACGATGTACGTGCCCGTTCTTCCAACTCCAGCACTGAGGAGCACACAAAGAGAGAGCTAGCTCAATGTTAAGGATAAAGTATATTTGACGATAGGGCACAACTGGCTGTCTCGTAAATTAATTTCCTTTTCCAAGCCACTTAGTAGGTAATTTAGCAGTCCAAAAGTAAGCAGCTTAAGAGTTAAGCAGAATGCTTCAAATAACAAAGTTTCCTCTTTTCTTTTTTGCCGACAGGTCAAACTCTAAAGCAATTTGATCATTTCTGTTGGAGACTTTTTGTGTTCAATAATCACAGTTATTATTCAGTTTATATGATACAATGAAAATATTATGTATCAGAGCCTAGCAAATAGACATTTAATTTGAGAAAAATGAAAACATCAGCTTCTCCAAACTCTGAAAAGACAAGGTCTCCAGGTCGGCACTGCCAGGTAAACAGGTTTGTAAAGGTTTCCGCATTAATGGGAAGAAAGAGTTTGTGAAGGCTTTCAGCTGAAAATATCATTTCCCTGAGATGGTGAGGAATAAAGCATAACTTCAGTCATTTCTAAAGGGCCATTATCTATCGACTTCTTCAAAGCCTCTAGCAGAGGGACAGAATTCAGAGACACGGATTCCTTTCAAACACTCTGAAGAGCAGGAAGTACTACAGTGAAGAATTAGCAGCTGCTCTCAAAATGCTCTGGGCCTCCTCCATTCACCAGGAAACAATCTCTGACCTTCAGAGCTATTTTTCTTGCATCTTCCTGTTTCCCTCAACTTCCAGGCTCAGATAAAAAATCTTAAGATAGATCTCTCAAACTTTGTCTGAGCCTAACTCCTGAGACAGGTAATTAGAATGTGTGAGATACACTGCATATCAAAGGAAAACACTTGTTTCTGTAAAAATACAGATGCTGTTTTGACAAAAGTACTCCATGTAGAAGTGAATTAGATTTTTGTGGTTAGCACTCATTAAACATTAACTGCTATTTTTGCTTTAATTGAAAGGTATTAAATTAGATCCTCTAACACATTTTTCTCTTTCTTTGAAATTGCATTATTTCTATTAATCCATCCTGTCTTGGAAGTACCTGGGCTTTCAATAGGATGTATTAGAAAAAATTCAGGAATATAAGAAAGAGTTTTGACCCCAAACTGTTTAAAAACAAATTAAAAGTATTTTGCTGAATTCCTCACATTTTGTGGGCTTTGATTTTTCTAATATAAACCTGACTTATGAAGTCTACAATAGACTATTAACTCCTAGGAACATGGGCTGCATCTCAAGGATTTTTACCTCACATTATATTGTAATAAATGTTTGTTTAATTACAAGACATTGTTCTGCCTGCTTCACACCTTTCATAAGTTGAAAGCCAATTAAATAATCAAATAGAATAATATACATCATAGAAATAACTGGTGCTTTGAAATATTCAGGAATCCAATTCTGAATCTGGCATACTCGCTTCCTAGGGACTTCATGCCCCTCCCTTTGTGAAATCATTTCCATTTTGGCAAAACCTTTGTTCCACTGAATCCCTTTTTATTAGCATAAGCAATTCTATTGGTTTACAACCCGGCGCTGAAACTCACCTGCAGTGGACAACAACAGGCCCTACTGCGTGGCGCTTGGCATGCGAGGCCTTTCTCACAAAGGTTAGCACTGGCAGGGAGTACTCAGGCACCCCCATGTCAGGCCACTGAGTGTAGTGGTACTGGGTAACCACGCGCCCACTGGGTCTTCCTTTTTGGGAACCCTAAAAGAGACCAGACAGCTAATCAGCTAATTACAGGAACACACACAAATGGGGTCCTTAAACATCAACTTAGGATTCAGAGCTTGATGCTGGTGGTTCATAACAAAGCCAAAAAAGTACATTGTCATTTGTGATGGTTAATTTCATATATCAACTTGGTTAGGCTATGGTGGTCAGTAGCTTGGTCAAACCAGTCACACCAAATGTTACCATCAAGGTATTTTTTAAGATATGATTGACATCTAAATCAGTAAGACTTCCAGTAAAGTGGATGAGGCTCCATAATATCAGTTGAAGAACTCAAGAGCAAAGACTGAGGTTTCCTGAAAAAGAAGGTATTCTCAAGACTACAAAGTAGAAATCTTGCCTGAATTTCTAGCTTGGAATCAACTCTTAAAAAAAAACAAACCTCTCTCTCTAAATATATATATATATATATATATATATATATATTTATAACATATAATATTATATATTATATATATATACATATATATATATATATATATATATATATATAAAACTTGCTCTTTTTCTTCTCCTCCGCCTTTTCAATTTCCACTATTTTAGTTGGATGTGCAGTTATCATATGGTACAAGGACTTTTGTTCATGTATCACTGCAACTATCGGCACTACAAAGAATATGGTGCCAAAGCCACATCTGGGACTAAGAGGTTTGGAAGAAATCTTTGGGGTTGAGCTGTAGCTGTGATAAGAACAGTTCTTTTCTTTTTTGACTCTGCTGGGTCTTCTTGGTGGTGCACGGGCTTCTCTTTGAGGTGGCTTCTCTTGGGGAGCATGCACCCTTGGCTCATGGGCTCAGCAGCTGCAGTTGCATGAGCTTAGTTGCCTCACAACATGTAGGATCTCAGTTCCCTGGCCAGGGTCCTTACCACATCTGTTGTATCAGAAGATGGATTCTTAACTACTGGACCACCAGGGAAGTCCCAGTTAAGAACTCTCAGAGCCTTTACTTACATGTATTTTCACTCTGTTTTGGTTATACCACTTGTTCCCTTTAAAAAGGACTGAGATGTATGATTCAATTGATGGTATCCCTCATGTGTAGACTCACCTTTTTGATCTTTGTGTTTCTTAGAGTAAAATTCCTCACAGTATAATAAGCAAGCACTTGAATACTCTTTTGAGTGACCAGAAAGTTCCCATACTCTTCACTCCCATCCACAGGCCAGTACTGGTCACACTTTCTCTGTGAAAGAGAAAGTAAAAATGCTATTTTCATATTTCAAATGCTTAGTGTAAGTCACCCCTGAAGTCAGTAAAGATCTGATACCATGACACTCTTATTCTTCTAAACCATTTCTTTCCTTTCTCAGTGACTGCAAGTTAGTTGTAGAGAAGAGAAGGGAGAGAGCTATGAGGCTGAAAGACCTGAGATGATGGATCCAAACTCCTCCTTCTTTAGGATGAGAAAAGTGAGACCAGATGTCCTGAGTCACTGTGAAGCCAGGACTAGAATCCAGCTCCTGTGAATTAAAATCTACTTCACTCTGCATAGCTTTTCAATGAACCTCATTTGTTTTTTCTCATGGAATGAAGAATGCATTTAAATAACCCATAGCTTAATATATAGTGAAGATTTTGACCTCTTTTCCCCTTTATTTATTTATTCATTTTAAATGTATTTATTCTTCATTGGAGGATAACGGTTTTAAAATATTTTGTTGCTTTCTGCCATGCATCAATGTGAATCAGCCATAGGCATACACATGTCCCCCTCTCTTTTGAACCTCCCTCCCACCTTCCACCGCATCCCACTCTCCTAGGTAATCACAGAGCACCCAGTTGAGCTTCCTGCATCATACAGCAAATTCCCACTGGCTGTCAATTTTACATATGGTAATGTAGATGTTTCAGTGCTACCATTTCTCTTTAGCTCTTTTATCTACTAGAAAGAAATCCTGATAAGCTTTCCTAACTTTTGCTGCTTCCTAATGCTGAATCTATCACAAGCACCTTAAAGCACTTCCAATCACTATCTTGGGGAAGGCATAAGAGATAACCTACATACCCTTCCTTTCTCCACAAGGTTCGTTATCATGACAATAACTTCCACATTATGCTCCCATATCATTCTCCAGAAGTCTTCAGCGGTGGATTTCAGTGGGCCTTGGGCAGCAATGTAAGCTTTTGGTCTGTTGTAGCCCTGAAGAGACAAATGACAAATGTTTCTCACTAACACATTTGTATGCCATTTTTAACTGTTCAGTTTCTAAGATCAGCATAGTTTTGCTATCAAAGAAAACCATTAAAAAACACTTCAAAGCCAGAAAAATGTACTAGCACAGCAAAGACAATTCTTCTTTAACTATGATTGATATATATATATATATACACACACACATACATATAATCTTTGCATTGACACAACCATTGTTCTCTGCACCTCCAGTCTTGGTGCATTTAATCCAAGTCTGTTTACTGTGCTTACTATCTGGTCCTTAATTGTGCCGCTTTGAAATGTGTTTGAGGCATTAGGGCTCAGTTGTCTGTAATCAGGAAACCTTTGGTGTTTTCTCCTTATGGTAGACCTGAGCAATGCTAATCATTCACAGCTATCTTCACTTATTATTTGCTGTTGGGTTGGCCAAGTTTACAAACATTAACCCTAATCCATAATTTACATGCAAAATGGAAGAATCATTCTTGATTTGGGGATAAGCAAACTGAAGCTCAGAAGAGTTAAGTGGCTTTCCAAGCTTTCAGTTAGCCAAAGGCAGAGCTGCAATTCAGACCAGTTCCAACTCCAAAGCCCATATTCAGTCTGACGCACACACTCACAGACATGGAAGCCTGAAGTGACTGCCTACAACAAACCCACTGGATACTTTTATTTGGTGCTCACTTCTTCGAATGAGGGGGCTTCCCTGGTGGCTCAGATGGTAAAAGGGTCTGCTTGCAATGCGGGAGACCCAGGCTTGATCCCTGGGTAGGGAAGATTCCCTGGAAGAGGAAATGGCAACCCACTCCAGTACTCTTGCCTGGAAAATTCCATGGATGGAAGTGCCTCATAGGCTACAGCATGGGATCACAAAAAGTCAGAACTGACTGAGCATCTTCACTTTCACTTTCTTTCTTTGAATTAACTGGTTCTTTCTTTGAATTAACCTGAAGGCAGCTAGACTGTAAGGTCAGTGTCAGGAAAATAACCAAATTCCATTGGCATTCAACTGACCACAGGGGAACAGCAGGAAGTGAGCCAGTGGTCTACAGCCCCTGGAGATCACCAGTAAGTTTCACAAAGCTGGGTATCCTGATACATGCCCAAGGTTATAAAGGCTGGTTACTGGTTTAGTAATCATGTGTTTGCTTTTTAGCTAATTCTTCTGTGGGAACTTTGCAGTCAAAATTTATTGATCATTTGCTATCCATATAATTTTGCACTAGGAACCATGGGATGGAAATGCCAAACAAGCATTGATCCTACACCTTTTATTTAAGGAGTTACAAACTTATCAGACTACATACATCCCACCTTGAATGTACATTCTCAGACCAAATTCCCTCTCTCACCTAGGAAATAAACCAGAGCTTGAGTGCCATTCAATCTGAAAACCTTTAGCCACGGGATCTCTTACTGCTGATTTGTATTTTTTATTATCTTTCACATAATATTTGTTAAGCACTATTATATGTACACTGTTATATGTACAATACTCTGGTATAATATATTCACAATCTAAAATAATTTTCATAAAATTTTATTTTAAATATGCTTACATCAACATAATTGGCATTGATATAATCAGTCAGTTTGCCATCCTTCTCAGCAAGTTGTGTGAGTTTAACCCTACTATGATCATCTGTAATAAAAAAAGAAAATATTTCACTATATCATGAACTGCTTTTCAGCATAAAGGTCATTTACATTTACATGATCATTTATCAAATACAATTAAAACCAGTGCAAACATCATTTACTTTAGTTGGCTTTTGGAAGATACAGAACATACAGAGATGACAAAAATATAGGTAAATATAGATGACAACAAAAACCATTTCTTTCAGGAAGGTTTCCAATGTAGAAGGTGGGAATGGACATATACACAAAGAAGAATGTTTGGGTGTCAAAGGAGAAGTGCAGAGTCCTAGGGGAACACTGGTTTGGGATGAAAATAAACCTTTTCATAGAGGTTGACTCCTAAAGTTGGCATTTTAGATGGGCTTCTAAAGGTAGATACTGGGGCTGTGAACACTGAAGAGCCAGTGAAGGGGAGAGAACAAGCTAAGGAAGGATGGTAGCACACATTCTCTGAAAAGGAGGCTGACAGAGGAAAAGAACGTAGAGAAGGAAGCAGGATGGCTCCAGGGAGTTTCTGTGAGTAGTTAACAGCAGGCAGCTGTTTCAAGGGAAGACCTCAAAGAGGAACTACTGCAAAGGGAGGCAGGAGAACGACTGGCCAGGAATGAAGGGCATGGATCCTGCACTGTCAGTGAAGAGGGCATGAAGACCATGGTAACTTATACATAGGTCAGTTCAGTTCAGTTCAGTCGCTCAGTCGTGTCTGACTCTTTGTGACCCCATGAAGTGCAGCACGCCAGGCCTCCCTGTCCATCACCAATCCCGGAGATTACCCAAACTCAAGTCCATTGAGTCGGTGATGCCATCCACCATCTCATCCTCTGTCGTCCCCTTCTCCTCCCACCTTCAATCTTTCCCAGCATCAGGGTCTTTTCCAACAAGTCAGCTCTTTGCATCAGGTGACCAAAGTATTGGAGAATCAGCTTCAACATCAGTCCTTCCAATGAACACCCAGGACTGATTTCCTTTAGGATGGACTGGCTGGATCTACTTGCAGTCCAAGGGACTCTCAAGAGTCTTCTCCAACACCACAGTTCAAAAGCATCAATTCTTCAGCACTCAGCTTTCTTTATAGTCCAACTCTCACATCCATAAATGACTACTGGAAAAACCATGGCCTTGACTAGACAGACCTTTGTTGGCAAAGTAATGTCTCTGCTTTTTAATATGCTGTCTAGGTTGGTCATAACTTTCCTCCCAAGGAGTAAGCATCTTTTAATTTCATGGCTACAATCACCATCTGTAGTGATTTTGGAGCCCCCCAAAAATAAAGTCAGCCATTGTTTCCACTGTTTCCCCATCTATTTGCCATGAAGAGATGGGACCAGATGCCATGATCTTAGTTTTCTGAATGTTGAGCTTTAAGCCAACTTTTTCACTCTCCCCTTTCACTTCATCAAGAGGCTCTTTAGTTCTTCTTCACTTTCTGCCATAAGGGTGGTGTCATCTGCATATCTGAGGTTATTGATATTTCTTCTGGCAATCTTGATTCCAGCTTGTGCTTCATCCAGCCCAGCGTTTCTCATAGTTATACATAGTGCACGGTCATAATTAAATGTGTTGAAATGAGGAGTTCTGGAATAACTTCAGTTCTACAGAGAAACTATATTTGGAGGAACTGCTTAATAAGAAAGGAAAGCATCACTAGAAGGACACTTGATGGTTTCTCTGGGAAGACTAGTTTTTTCAAGGATGAAGAAATGAATACAGACCAAACGAGATATTCTGGAATAGTAATACTTTGGTGATATTGGCAGCTCACAAAAATGCAGGAAATGTACACAAAAATAGATGTATGGCCATGGAAAGATGGTTTCAATGCCAGGCTGACCTATTTTCGTATTTTGGTGCTGAAGGGTCTTACTGGGTAAACTTTCTGGGTTTTTTCTTCATCTGTAAAGTAGAAATGTTATTACCTATCTTGCCAGGTTCTTTCAGGGATGAAATGAAATAACAGGTTTATTCGTTTAATTCACTTAAAATATTTTTAAAATTAATTTTTATTGGAGTATGATTTACTGGAGTTGATTTACAGTGTTTTGCTAGTTTCTGCTATATAGCAAAGTGAGTCAGTTGAAATAACAGATTTATAGTGCCAGGCATATAGTAGGTGTTCAACAAATGTTAATCTCCATCCCCTTCTTAATTACTGGTAGGGATTTTCTATTTGGGCTTTCCTGGGGCTCAGTGGTAAAGAATCTGCCTGCAGTGAAGAAGCCATGGATTCTATCCCTGGGTTGAGAAGATCCCCCAGAGGAGGGCATGGCAACCCACTCCAGTATTCTTGCCTGGAGAATTCCATAGACAGAAGAGCCTAGTGGACGACAGTCCATAGGATCACAAAGCATCGGACACAACCGAAGCGAATTAGCACGCACCCGTGCATTTTCTATTTAGCTTGTAGAGAAACTGGTCTAACAACCACTTCACACTAAGAAGCAATTGAATACAACTGAGCTTTTACATGTAGTAAGACAGTTGCTTCCACTGAGGAGGCCAAACATGAAGCAGAATCTTCTATCAAAATTTAAAAATTGGTGTAAACCTTGTAGGGAAAAAAACCAGCATCTATGCAAACTACTTAGCAGTGTGATCATAAAAGTTTCCATTCCAGAAACTAGAATGGAACCAGAATTTAAACAACCATGCTGTAATACCATGTTCACACAGATCTGGGAAGACTTACTGAATATATAAGAAAGGAAGTAAGTTGAAGTTTTGGGGAAGAATGAAGATGGATTTCAAGAGATGAGGGGGATATAAAGGAAAATAAAAGGGAACAGATGTAAACAAGACATGCTGTAAAAAGATGGAAGAAACATGATAATTTCATAGGAAAATAAATAGGTACACTTGCCCTAAAGAAAAGAGCCAGATAGCTATTCATGGAAGAGAAAAAGACAAGAAAAGGAGAGAAGAAATAAAAAGAAAGAATCCAACTAACATTTTATCAGCCCCCAGGGAGAATGGCAAGAGAGGAACAGAAGTGGTAGGAAAAAAAAAAAAAAAGTCTAAAGAAAATCCCAAAAAAAAAAAAAATAAATAAAATAAAATAAAATAAAAAAAAAGAAAATCCCTTTCGGTTAGTAAATTCACATAAAGTAGGGGGATCTCAAGTGAAAATAGAACTATGGAATACAAATAATGACAGAAACTATAAGAACAAATTTACAGGCTATGAGGTCTGAAGAAAGGACTGGATTAAAACATGAGTTTATTTTGTTCAAAAGAAACAGATGTCATTAATTGCAAAATGTATTTAAGCTGGAGTAGTTAAACAATATGTATTGTCTAACACAAGTCTCATCTCCTGATACAAAGGTCCTGAAGCAGCTTCACCGAGATTCGCTGTCAGAGAACTTCAGGACACTGAATTAAAAGCACTGCAATGATAAGGTCAGAGTTGAGTGAAGGATATACTTACAGGCAACAATATTTATGTATCGGTTCTTGTGCTTATTGTCGGGGTGATTGGAGCTGTCTGCTGTGATACCTAAATCAACAGTACAGCTCTGTACCTCCTGTAAAGAAATTGCATGGGTAACATTTTAACATACATCCTTTCAAACAAAGTGCCTTAAAATACATTAAGGAAGACAACAAACAAAATAATCTATCAAAAAATTCTTTACATGTTACATCAACTATTTCTTGGCTATAAGAAAATGCAGCGAAATAATGCCTTACCTGGTAAAACTCTTTCAGTGTCTAATGAGGGAATGAATGCCAAAAAAGTAAAGAAATCAAATTCCACAGCACACGACAAATGAGAAAAAAAAGTGTTCATATTAGGTTTACAATGGAAAACCATGATCATGCAATAAATACATTTGTCAAATACTAACACAACAGAATGTCTCAAACAGTTGCATGCAAATCAAAATTTCTAACAGTTTGGAACCTTAAAATCATGTAAAAGAAAAAAATAACACTTTTAAAAGGGGA
Organism: Dama dama; assembly: GCF_033118175.1. Classification (NCBI taxonomy): domain Eukaryota; kingdom Metazoa; phylum Chordata; class Mammalia; order Artiodactyla; family Cervidae; genus Dama; species Dama dama. Next base: position 82,422,154 of record NC_083698.1, on the reverse strand, counting down.
CAGTGGTATAATAATATGATGAATTTTTAAAATGTTGATGAGAAAAACCACATATTTGATGACACATTTTGACATATGAGTCAGATTTGCTAATATTCATATATAATTGTATTTGATCATGATAGAATTAATTGAAACTGAATTAGTGATACTTTTTTGTTGTTGATTTTGAGTAATTTTAAGACTAAACAGTGTCCTTAATTAGGTGGTTTGTAACAGATTTAGAGTTGTCAACACATTAGACATCTCCTAAAGTTTTTTATCATATATATTATGTCTTTTGAAATAAAATTTAAATAGTATAACTTTCTACATACTTAATTAGCAGACTTCTTATTAATTAAAATAAAACCTCAATGAATCGAGAAAAATTATTCCTGCCATTTCACTTTTAAAAAGAATTAAAATCCTTCTCAGGGATGCTTCTATCTAAATATATTACCTTGGAATTTTCAATTATTTAGTACATATTAAGATAATAACATGAAAGCCCTATAATTTTTGAGAAAATATACAATCTAAATATAAGTCTGATTCATTGGCAAAATGACTCAGCCCTTTACTAAGCAAGCATTCCAAGGCCTCTTTTGCAGCAAGTCATTCTGATTCTAGATTTAAAAACAATTTAATATATGACCCACTTAAAAGTTACAGAATTATTAATTATTAAGCTAATTATTAAGTTAATAAGAAGCTTTCTTCAATCAGTGAGTTAAGAGCAATGGAGTTAAGAATACACTTTTTGAGTAAAAGTGTGAGGTTATTTTATTAATTTAATCATTATGAACTATTTAATACTATTTAAAATGATTTATGATTTTATAGTTATGAAACCTGTATCTGCTTTTGTATATATGCTATCAGAAACTTTTACAATAAATTCTCTATTTTCCCTTACAGTTTTTAACATCTGGAAAGTTAGACCCATCCTTAACATATTCTCCTTTTTGCAACTAGAATTTTGTTTGATCAATGCCTGATAGTTTCTGTAAGCTCATACTGTACCACCTAGTAACCTCTATTATGAGAGGAAAAAATAATCTGATGTTTTAAAAATATAATTCTTCATATTATTCCATTTTATTTAGTAGTCACCTAATAGTACTTTCTTATTCAATATAGCTAAGACTTAGATTTCTTTTAAGATTAAATTAGCTGGCTTCTACTATTTTTAATTTAGTGAAAACATATATTTCATTTATCTTTCCTCTGGTTTTTTTAAAGCTTTCTAATCTCTGGCATTTTCCTTCCATAATTATGTTCTTGGAGATCTGATTCATGGGAAGAAGTTGCGGGGTGTACTAGGAACTGTGGTATAGCCTCTGATCAGGGTCAGAGCTCTAAGGGCTTCAAAGAGGGAAGTCGATTGAGTACTTGGAGAGGCTGCAGTTGGGCTGGGGATCCCCTGGTTTCTAGAATGTAAAGGACAGAAGTGTTAGATTTCAATCCCAGCCCTGCTATTTGCTTGAATGCAAATTTGTGACTCCTTGCGACCCCATGGACTGCAGCCTGCTAGTCTCCTTTGTCCATGGGATTTCCCAGGCAAGAATACTGGAATGGATTGCCATTTCTTTCTCTAGGGTATCTTCCTAACCCACGGATAGAACCTGTATTTTCTGCATCTCCTTTTTTTTGGCCTTTTCATATTATTCATGGGGTTCTCAAGGCAAAAAGATAGGACACTGAAAGATGAACTTCCCAGGTCAGTAGTCGCCCAATATACTACTGGAGATCAGTGGAGAAGTAACTCCAGAAAGAATGAAGGGATGGAGCCAAAGCAAAACAACACCCAGTTGTGGATATGACTGATGATGGAAGCAAGGTCTGATGCTGTAAAGAGCAACACTGCATAGGAACCTGGAATGTTAGGTCCATGAATCAGGACATATTGGAAGTGGTCAAACAGGAGACGGCAAGAGTGAACGTCAACATTCTAGGAATCAGTGAAGTAAAATGGACTAGAATGGGTGAATTTAACTCAGATGACCATTGTATCTACTATTTGAGCAAGAATCCCTTAGAAGAAAGGCAGTAGCCATCATAGTCAACGAAAGAGTCCGAAATGCAGTACTTGGATGCAATCTCAAAAACAACAGAATGATCTCTGTTTGTTTCCAAGGCAAACCATTCAATATTATGGTAATCCAAGTCTATGCCCCAACCAGTAATGCTGAAGAAGCTCAATGGTTCTACGAAGACCTACAAAACCTTTTAGAACTAACACCCAAAAAAGATGTCCCTTTCATAATAGGGGACTGGAATGCAAAAAGTAGGAAGTCAAGAAACACCTGGAGTAACAGGCAAATTTGGCCTTGGAGTACAGAATGAAGCGGGGCAAAGGCTAATAGAGTTTTGCCAAGAGAACACACTGGTCATAGCAAACACCCTCTTCCAAAAACACAAGAGAAGACTCTACACATGGACATCACCAGATGGCCAATACCGAAATCAAATTTTTTATATTCTTTGCAGCCAAAAATGGAGAAGCTGCATACAATCAGCAAAAACAAGACAGGGAGCTGACTGTGGCTCAGATCATGAACTCCTTATTGCCAAATTCAGACTTAAATTGAAGAAATTAGGAAAAACCACTAGACCATTCAGGTATGACCTAAATCAAATCCCTTATGAATATACAGTGGAAGTAAGAAATAGATTTGAGGGACTAGATCTGATAGAGTGCCTGATGAACTACGGACAGAGGTTCCTGACATTGTACAGGAGACAGTGATCAAGACCATTCCCAAGAAAAAGAAGTGCAAAAAGGCAAAATGGCTGTCTGAGCAGGACTTATAAATAGCTGTGCAAAGAAGAGAAGTGAAAAGCAAAGGAGAAAAGGAAAGCTATAAGCATCTGAATGTAGAGTTTCAAAGAATAGCAAGGAGAGATAAGAAAGCCTTCCTCAATGATCAGTGCAAAGAAATGGAGGAAAACAATAGAATGGGAAAGACTAGAGATCTCTTCAAGAAAATTAGAGATACCAAGGGAACATTTCATGCAAAGATGGGCTCAATAAGGACAGAAATGGTATGGACCTAACAGAAGCAGAAGATATTAAGAAGAGGTGGCAAAAATACACAGAAGAACTGTACAAAAAAGATCTTCATAACCCAGATAATCACTATGGTGTGATCACTCACCTAGAGCCTCTGGAGCATCCTGGAATGCGAAGTCAAGTGGGCTTAGGAAGTATCACTATGAACAAAGCTAGTGGATGTGATGGAACTCCAGTTGAGCTATTTCAAATCCTGAAAGATGATGCTGTGAAAGTGCTGCACTCAATATGCCAGCAAATTTGGAAAACTCAGCAGTGGCCACAGGACTGGAAAAGGTCAGTTTTCATTCCAATCCCTAAGAAAGGTAATGCCAAAGAATGTTCAAACTACTGCACAATTGCACTCATCTCACATGCTAGTACGGAGAAGGCAATGGCACCCCACTCCAGTCCTCTTGCCTGGAGAATCCCATGGATGGAGCAGCCTGGTGGGCTGCAGTCTATGGGGTCGCAAAGAGTCGGACACGACTGAGCGAATTCACTTTCACTTTTCACTTTCATACACTGGAGAAGGAAATGGCAACCCACTCCAGTGTTCTTGCCTGGAGAATCCCAGGGACGGGGGAGCCTGGTGGGCTGCCGTCTATGGGGTCGCACAGAGTCGGACACGACTGATGCAACAGCATCAGCAGCAGAACATGCTAGTAAAGAAATGCTCAAAATTCTCCAAGCCAGGCTTCAGCAATACATGAACTGTAAACTTCCAGATGTTCAAGCTGGTTTTAGAAAAGGCAGAGGAACCAGAGATCAAATTGCCAACATCTGCTGGATCATCGAAAAGCAAGAGAGTTTCAGAAAAACATCTATTTCTGCTTTATTGACAATGCCAATGCCTTTGACTGTGTGGATCACAATAAACTGTGGAAAATTATGAAAGAGATGGGAATATCAGACCACCTGACCTGCCTCTTGAGAAACCTGTACGCAGGTCAGGAAGCAACAGTTAGAACTGGACATGGAACAACAGACTGGTTTCAAATAGGAAAAGGAGTACGTTAAGGCTGTAAATTGTCACCCTGCTTATTTAACTTCTATGCAGAGTACATCATGAGAAATGCTGGGCTGGAGGAAGCACAAGCTGGAATCAAGACTGCTGGGAGAAATATCAATAACCTCAGATATGCAGATGATACCACCCTTATGGCAGAAAGTGAAGAAGAACTAAAGAGTCTCTTGATGAAAGTGAAAGAAGAGAGTGAAAAAGTTCGCTTAAAGTCTCAGAAGACTGAGATCATGGTATCTGGTCCCATCACTTCATAGCAAATAGATGGGGAAACAGTGGAAACAGTGGCTGATTTTACTTTCGGGGGCTCCAAAATCAATGCAGATGGTGACTGCAGTCATGAAATTAAAAGACGCTTACTCCTTGGAAGGAAAGTTATGACCAACCTAGACAGCATATTAAAAAGCAGAGACATTACTTTGTCAACAAAGGTCCGCCTAGTCAAGGCTATGGTTTTTCTAGTAGTCATGTATGGATGTGAGAGTTGGACTATAAAGAAAGCTGAGTGCAGAAGAATTGATGCTTTTTTTTTTTTTTTTTTTTTTTTTTAGAATTGATGCTTTTGAACTGTGGTGTTGGAGAAGACTCTTGAGAGTCCCTTGGACTGCGAGGAGATCCAACCAATCCATCCTAAAGGAGATCAGTCCTGAATATTCATTGGAAGGACTGATGCTGAAGCTGAAACTCCAATTCTTTGGCCACCTGATACGAAGAGGTAGCTCATTGAAAAGACCCTGATGCTGGGAAAGATTGAGGGCAGAAGAAGGGGACGACAGAGGATGAGATGGTTGAATGGCATCACTGACTCAATGGACATGAGTTTGAGTAAACTGTGAGAGTTGGTGATGGATAGGGAGGCCTGGTGTGCTACGGTCCATGGGGTCGCAAAAAGTTGGACAGGACTGAGCAAATGAACTGAACTTCCTGCATCTCCTGCTTGGCAGGCAGATTCTTTACCACGAGCCACCTGGGAAGACCCAGGCTGCTATGTATTAAGATAAGATACTTGAGATAGGGAGATTATACTGTATTATCCAGGTGAGCTCCAAATGCCTTCAATCCTAAATCCTCTTAAGTGTGAGGCAGATGGAGATTACACATTCATAGGTGCTAAGTTCATTCAGTTGTGTGGAACTCTTTCCAACCCTATGGATTGCAGCCCTGCAGGCTCCTCTTTCCACGGGATTCTCCATGTAAGGATACTGGCGTGGGTTGCCGTTTCCTTCTCCAGAGGATCTTCCCAACGTCTCTTAGACTGGTTCTTTACTACTAGCACCACCTGGGAAGCCCATGCTGTTTATTAGTTGTTAATTAACTTTTGTTGAAGTTGCTTTCATTAATATGAATAGAAATAAAAACAAATAACTTCCAGGTATGGGTGAAGGTTGACCGTAGATGCATCTAGTACAGTGACTGACATATAGGGAGTGCTCAGGGAAGGTAACTTCATGCTTGTGGTTATTACTGTTTACTGCTGGCTGAGGGCACCCTATTTTGAAAAATCTTCTTAACTGATAATTCAGTGGGCCATGATAAATTTGCAATAAATTTCCCTGTGCCTACCATTTAAGAGTGTTTTATAGAATACTACTAGAAAGATTTTCAGTGATTGTGAAGTTCCAATGTTTTTTTTGGAAATGCGTATTTTCTTGAGAAGATGTGACTTTACCTTGTATAATATTTATTATGCCTTGTATAATAAGCGTTTTTGCATTTACACTGTTGTAATCCTTACAAGTAGGAGTTTGTATGTGCTTTGGCAGAAAATTATGAAATTTACTAGTTTATTATAATCTATATAGTTTAGAAAATTAAAAGAAATCAGTGTTACCAATTCAGATTAAAAAAAGACTACTATAGTTCTGATTTTATGGGAATTAACTATAGTTTTGTTTTTTCCACTAGTACAACTGAATTTTAAAATGGAAAACCAATTTGCTAAATCACATATCTTAAACACATAACTGATTATGGAAATAATAATTTCACTAGAATGGAAATAGTTTCAATTCAAGAAATAGCCTATTGGTGAATTTCAAAAAATTACTATTTTCCATACTGTTTAAAAGAGACATATTAAAATCATACCTCAAATTCTTCAGTAAACCCACTACTTGCATGTAAGTCTGCAACATGCTTTGGAAAGTGCTTTATTGGAATTGATCCAACATCATCTAAGTGAATAAAAAAAAAATAAGTTGGAAAGGATAACTCAACAGAAATAAATGTGCCTCTCATTTGTGGGGATTTATAAAGAGCTTTCTTCTAAAACAACTTCAAAATTCAATTGTTCCTATAATCTCGACTGAATCTATGTTCAGAGAAACAATAAACAACAATTACCAATTTTCTCTACATTTACTATTAATCATAACCTGCATTTTAGAATTCTGGTTTGGTTAGGAATCTTTTCCTTTCATACGCTAAAGAGGAAATAATAAATTTTCAATGTTAAGTTATAAATAACACCCAATGGACTGCATCGCTTTATGGATAATTTTCTTTAACATGAGTGGGAGTTGCCTGTCAATTCTGGGGGAAAAAAATGCAGAAATAACATATTTTCAATTTTACTATGGATTTAACATAATATATAGTGTAATTTCAGTTTTATACAATTTTACAGCAGAGTCTCTCCATTAAATTGTCAGACGTTTACATTTGAAAACATTTTTTCTTTTTCTCTATAAATAATAGAAAACATTTATATGCAGACTATTCATTAAGTATACTGTCAAAAACCTTTGGGACTTTTAATCTATAAAATTTCAAGAATTCTAACTTGAAAAAATGCTATATAAACAAAGCCACTGGATCTGTTAATTAATTGTGAAGGGGCCAATTTTTTTACCTGGTTCTGTTTTTTCTCTTTTTTCCCCCCTGGAAAGGCTTTCTTAGATTATAAACATATTACTAGTTCACAGTGTGCAACTTCACAAGTGATATCTCTGACAAGGAAACATCAAACACATTTCACTAGAAACAGTTATTTACATCAACAGATGTTCAGCATCTAGGCCATTTAATATTTTTAAGCTTCAGTTACCAAGAATTTGTTGATTTAAAAAAAAATCAGAATCCATCTGTTCTCTTTCAGATAAGTGTATCTGAATACTAAAATTGAATTAGCGAATTAAGCTTAAGAAACACTAGACAAAGGTGTAATTCCATCTTCACACCTACAGAAGCATCTTGCCTGGCAGTAGCTTTTATAATTAGATAAGAAAACAGAAATAACTTGTCACATCTAAATCATTAGTCCTAAGCTCCATCAAACTCACGGATATTCCTCAGCAGAGCTAACCTCTTTCCATGAGCAAACTGATTACTTCTCATTTGCTATCATGTCTTCCAGTAATTTCTTTTACGAATTGGTCTGCAAGCAGGTGAGACTAGCTTATCTTTTTATTTTCTGATTTCACATGAATGTATGCATATGTTGGGGGTGCTCAAGAGTGCATCTTTGAGAGCTGAGCAGATGAAAGGAGATGCCCTTGATCACCATTCTTCTGAGAAATAGGACAGGGGGTGTTCTGGATTTCCTGGACATCCCAATTTTGGATTATTTTATTTATTGTTAATAATAAACTGTGTTGGACTTTAGATAATGTTAGAGTTAATTCGCTTACCCATGCTGACAGGGTATGTAGGAGAGCTATGTTTGACAGTGAAGGGAACTAAACCCAACAGATAACTGAGAGCAATTGGTCTCAAAAATTCTAAGTATGTTAATAAGAAATGGTGCTGTACTAAAAGAAATGACAGAATTTTAATATAAACTGGAAAAGCAAATAAAACAGTGGTGGTTAAAGACACAAAGTTGATAAAAGAGGTGAAAGAGCAAAACAGGTCTAACTCCTATGTCTGCTGAAAATTACAATGAAAATGCTTCTGTTTTATTTTTCTGTTTTTCAAATTGCATGAGACTTCAGAAGGTAAGATCCTGTAGAATGTGCACCTCAAGCAGTAACATATGGCGCCTCAGACAATTTAAAAAGAGACTTCTGTACAAAGACCCGGAGAGGAATGTTTCCTTCCGCTTTCCCTGGTCTCCTCGTCCTTGTCTCATCCTCTGTCCTTCTGTTCTTCCTTAAATCGCACATTTCTAGACAACTTGCTGTTGTTACCACTTTTCATTCTGAAATGTTATAAAATGTTAATTCAACAAGTGTCTGTGACCTCACTGACAATGTGAGTTCCAGAGTCAGTGAGAGTCTTAAAGTGACTCCTGTTAATTCTTGAATATTGTTAACTAGGTAAGTTCTGATAAAGCAGTTGATGGTTTCCCAGGTATTCAACAGTCTGACATTTTTACTTAAACTATTTCAGGCAACCACACTTTCTTTGTGCTCATGTTTCTCTTCTACCCTCACCATTATAGAGTTTCTTTATTTTCCCCTAACGTGTTAAGAATGCTTTTCTCACATTCACTCAGATAATCAGAAAGAAATTAAAGTTTATTCTTATTTTTGTGGTTTTTGTCCTGTCCATCCTTACTGCATTGATTTAGTCTCACTTTTGGTGTTTAGATATCCACTAAAGTAACTGAAATGACTGAAAGTCAGCATTATTCCTTATTAATATATTATTGCTATAAATATTTATGTTCTTTAACATACAACATCTGAACAACTATAAATTATTTTGTCACATCACCTGTATGGTTAAGAATGTTCAAAATTAACAAGTTAAAAACCTGAATGCCTAGATACATAATATTTTAGGCAACACAGACATTTACTAATCTACATTATAGCATTTGCAAAGTACTTCAATAAGGACAAACCTTCCAACATCATGCTTTTCATTTAACATACCAGCTACTCAGGGTCACACTTTAAGCTATTACCTGAAATTGGAAAGATAGGTGTTGGAGGTGTGGATATTACTCGAGGGGACGTACTGTCCTCTAAATAAAAATGTGCAGTCTGGAAACATTTTCTGGAAAGAAAAGAAAGAAATTTATACTACTAGCTGGAATGGACAAGAAGACAACTTCTGAGATGCTTAAAAATTGTGACAGAAATCTTCAGAATTAAAAAACATAAGTGGAAATCTATCATCTACTTTTACAAAACACAGGTATTAAAGAATTTTACAGCCTCCAAATTTATCTCAGTTTTACCTGTACCAGATGCAGAAGAGCGAGCAGGTATCAGACATGCTATAAGCAAAGGTAACACTTGAACTTGCAGCTGGTGCCAAGGAGCAGGATACCTCAATACCCTAGCTACTCTTCCACTATTGCTGTATACCAGGATGTCCTGCCACTTTGGACAGGATCAGAGTGGAAAAGATAGCCTATCCAAAGCTATTTTTCACTCAATATTTAGAGGACCATGCCGTTTAAATGAGGCTATTCAGCTGCTAGCAAAAGGCAGCAAGTAATGACCAGGTAGAAGCTTATTTCCACTATGGTAACATTTCGGTGAAAAAAGACAGCTTTATATCACAAGTATGACAATGCTGTAATGACAAAACAAAGTGAAGAAATAATGAGCATGTAACCAAAAACAGGGGTGATTTTCTCTCCAACAGATGCTAGCCTTGATGAGGGTTTTGAGAATGAATATATTTGGAATCAACCACAACTATGACCTGCAAGGTCATCTGAATCTATTTTCATTTAGATAATAAGAGTAACATCTGGTGAGAGCTCATGCAAACTATTGAGAAGAGCAAAGAACCAACTGCTGCTATAAACTAATGCAAACTATCGTTAATTAAAAATTGTAGATAATTAAAACTGCTAATGACACTCTTTGATGTGGGTCATTTAATTTATTTGAAGCATTACTCATGAGTGGTTAAGTTTAAATGGAAAGATCTGTTTGAGTGAAAATGCCAATCTCATTTTTCATTTGAAAAATCCAAGCAACAAGGTGTTTATCCTAATGAACTTTAACATTTGTTCTTATATGACACAATTCAATTGGGATATTTTCTTTCAAAATCAGTTTCCTGCATAAAATTCTTCAGTGGTTCCCCACTGGAATAAGAATGATATTCCATTATTTCCGCAAGGATGGTTAGACCCTCTGTGACCTGGTTTCCCCCTCCATACCCCCACCAGCAGTCTCATCTCTTACTTCTTCTTCTGCAACCACCATGCTCTAACACACTGGTCATCCCTTTCTCCTTCCAAGAAGTCCTGTAATGTTATCCCAGGGTTGTGATTCTTGGTGTTCCCTCTGGCCACTTGCCTCTTTCCCATCATTTACACATTGGCTCAAATGCCACTTCCTCTGACAGTCCTTCTCTGACCCCCTAAGCTATTAATAAAACTACCATCCCCTCTGGCTAAGTCACTATTCTGCCCCTTTTTTGTTTGCTTTATGGCACTTAGCACTCTCTGAAGTACTTTATTCATATATTTGTTTATTCATCTTTCATAATTTTAGTTGGTCCTCCCTCACCACAATGTAAGTCCCCCAAAAGCAAAGATGCATATGTGTGCTCAGTCGTGTCTGACTCTTTGCAGCCCCATGGCCTGTGACCCACCAGGCTCCTCTGTTCATGGAATTTTCCAGGCAAGAATACTGGAGTGGTTTGCCATTTCCTTCTCCAGGGGATCTTACTGACCCAAGGATTGAAGCCACATCTCCTGTGTCTCCTGCACTGGCAGGCAGATTCTTTACCACTGAGCAACCTGTGAAGCCCAACAAAAGGCAAGACACTTGGTCTTAATGTAGTGTTAGTCCTCGTAATAATGTCTGGCATGTTATAGGTGCTCTGGAATATTTGTTCAATGAATTCACTGCCATAGGTATTAATAGTACAAAATTATATAGTTTATTTATAACTGTAATGTCACAAGTTTAAAAAATCCAAAGGTAACGATGTGCACAGCAAAAAAATAGCTATCTGCTGTGATAGTATAATTATTATCAAACCTGTGAGAGTATAGATAACTGACAGAACACATGAATGTCTTTAACAGAGAAGAAGTGATGTAGGAGGAAGACAAGTGCATGTACCATCAACTACGATGTGGGGCAAAGGGACCCCAAGCAAGGTTCACAGGCTGGAAAGTGGAGAAAGCCTGGCAGAGTAATGAGAAATGGGAAAGAGGAGGGCCACAGGTCTCAAGATGAAGATTCTATTCTATTGAAAGTCCACATCTGAGCAGAAATGACACCAGTCTGGAGCAGAAACTTCAGGAAAGTGTGGGTCATCTGTGCAACCACAGATGTAGTATCTTCTGCCCCACTGATAGGGAGACACTGGATTTGATACTTGCTTTTAAGATCACAGAATTAAAAATCTCTTTGATTCCTTTAAAATATGGTTGCAAAAGTCAGCTGAAAGGGCTTTTCTTTATTTTTCAATGAATCTTAAAGTTGTAAAATATTTAATACCTTAAGGGACCTAGTGCAATATCACAGCTAATACCAGAGTCCTTCCCCCAGCATCTCTGACATATAAAAAGGATTCAGTTTGAATCCTTCAGTGACAAGGAGCTTACTTCTTTGTGAATCATCTTTAGCTACTACACATTTCCTATACTAACCCGAAAATCAATCCCTTGGGTACCAATCTCCAAATGGTATCCAAAGAGGAGACCCTCCCGTTCCAATGTTACGCCTCTTACTGTTGATATTTTTCTTACATTGAGCCTCAAACATATTTCCCTTTTACTTTGACATACTGGCTTTAGTTCTGTACCTTACAGATTTTTAGAGTGTAGTATCCAAATCTTTAAATACCTAAACCCTACCTATCTGTGGTCCCAACCTTTTTCGGCTTTTCTCCTTGAAGTTTATGTCCAAAACACAAACGTGTTGTAGATCACTGAACATGTCTTGCCTGCTCTAACTCAGTTATTTCTTCTCCCTGCTTTAAACATGGTTCTTCTTCTGACCAAAATGCCTCGATCACTAATGTGTCATGCAAATATTTCCTTTTAAAAGACAGCTCAGTGGCATCTGCTTTGTGGAACAGCCTCTCACTTCTTAAGCAGATTCTTGCACTCCAGTTTCTATTTCTATTATAATGAACACAAACTCTCATTCACACTCTTGTTTAAAAAGATTGCTTTGAAAAATATGCTTAATTAATCCAAGAATGACCTTCAATTTATTTTAAATATTTTAATTAATTGGTGGTAAAAGTGATTATTTTGTAGTATATTTGTTTGGGGCCTTTATCCTCATTACATACATATTTTAAAGATGGGGCCATGTCTTTTGATTTATGTAGACCCAATTTTAAATACAATGCCAGGAGTACAATAGGTATTAAATGTTGAATGATTAGATGGATTTCCAGTAGAATTCCACCAACCATAGTGTATACAGCTGCATCCTAGACTCTCTTGCCTACCGGAGCCTCAAATGAGATTAACTTAAAATTTCAAAACATTTGGGAGGAAGAGGTAGAATATTCAGCTAGAGAAAGATGGATTGATGGGTGGATGGAAGGATGGATAGATGCCTAGACAGAGGATGTATCTGAGAGAATGGGAAGAAGGCAACATCTCTTACAATAGGAAAAGGCAAATTAAGACATATCGGTACCAAGGTTTAAAATGTTGCTAATATGCCTTTGTAGTAAATACCAGCTCTTTTCAGCTATGTAATCAAACATTTGTTGGTTTTAGAAAATAAGTGGTCCAGTAATGTTACTTGCATTAACAAGTAACAAAAGAATCTTATATATCATACCAATAAGCTTAAAAGTAGGAAACAATGAAAATTAAAATAGTACAGGATTCCTTCTGGATGAAGAGCATCTGTATGTGGCTTAGGAACCCTTTCTGGCGCTGTCTTACCTAGGAAGTGACATTCTACATAAAAGGTAGCATGGCATTGGGAGTCCTCCATGCTGGATGGTAGCTACCAAAGACCCACACATTTAAATTTAATATCAAGAGAAAAATCATATTGCTTCTCTTCCCACTCTCCCCAGTCAGAACAAGGGTGCCTATGGAAAACTCTGTTCTATATTGCTTTTGATGGATTGCTCTTTATTTGAACACATTTTTGGTATTTTTTAGATTCTAACTATTAAAAAAATCTCTCCAAAATTTCCTCTTTGTCATCTTTAAAAAGAACTTTTCGAAGCTATTCTTTTGGAAATAATTGTGTGTCTTGGAAACTTATGATTTGGCTCATGTAAATTATACCTTAAAACATCTGGAAAATAATTTCAAGGCGTATTATTTAATGTATGACAAGATTTGGTATCTGTGGTCCATCTGGTCTGTATCAGCAGTGAGTGTCTTCACGTCTATGTGCTAAGTGTTGATAACTGCGTCTCCTGCTAATTATCACTCAGCCATGAACGAAAAAGTGATGACTGTTTTAAACTTGGAGACAGAGGTCCTATCAATCAACGTTAATCTGATTATTTAATTTACACCTTTTCATCACAGTATTTGGAATTAAAAGCTAGAAATGTATAATTATTATTCAAGTTTTTGGATCCTTATACAAATATGAAACAATATTCATTATGCTGTATTCATCACAGAAACCCTGAAGAAAGTCTGACTCCCATCTAAGAGATGATCTCGCCCCCAAATAGTAAAAAGAGGACACTAATTCCTAGATGGGTGAGTGACTTGCCCAAAGCCATATCATAAATGTTGGGCAGAACTGGAAAAGAGACCCAGATTTTATCACCTCTGATTTGTTCTGTCTTCCTGCTATGGCATGCTTTCTTTTAAGGTTTATACCAAACATAAGAGACCACTTTGAGTTAGGTAAATTAGGCAAAAGAGAGGATTTATCATACCATTTGTGATTATTTTTTCTCCTACAGAATTAGGTTAGAAAAGTGTTTTAATATATAAACTGGAAAAACTTATAAGGACAATGTTACTATTAATATTGGGACTCTTGGTATGTCATTAGATTTTTAAACCTTTCTACAGGCTATAGTTTGCACAAAGGTCTAAAATGTTTCCATACTGGTGAATGAAACCATGTTGCTCAGACATGTAGCTACCCTAGAACGCGAATAATTCAGACAAACCGTGAAGAATGCACTACCATCGTCATTTTGTAGTTTAGCAAACAGTACTCCTAGTGCATTCCTCTCACTGATTTAAAAAGTTACATTTAGGAGTGAATTAACTTCAAATGGCTGTGAGTTGGACAGTTACATTAAATTTGTACATGGATAAATAAGAGTAACAAATTTTATCAGGACATTTGATTGTTAGATATAAAATATATAGATAAAACTCTAAGAGTGTTCATATTTTAAACTAACACTATGTACTCAAATTATACAAGTGTTATTTGTAAGGAAAACAGAAACATTTCATGGACTAAGGTCAAATTAGTATTTTTCAACTTACAATTTCATCTTTTTTTATCCACATAAGTACAGATGGAATGACTTACTAATAACAGAAGATATGAACCACTCCAGACTTGACTTAACCAAGAAATCTCAAATCATATTAAATAAGGCACCGATTTTCAATTTTGTAGAAAATAAACTTGGAATATTAAGCAACAATAAAAAACTCATTCTAATTACTTCAACCTTTTAACTATAAACTATCTAACACTTTAACTGAAATTTATTCTAACACTATTATGAAGTAGAATATGATCCCATTTCCTACCCTATTTTATATTTGTCTAACTTCAATTCCCATTAGCTTAAAAAACTGACTTGGCAGGGAAAATTAGCTTACTATATAAAACAGTAATCTGAACAAACATGACATCAGTGTTGGTAAGAAGTCTGGCCAACAAGTCCCATGGGGAGTAGGAAGAAAAGCAATATGAATTCTTGCTGAGCAAACATTTACGCATTAGGTACTGTGCTGGTGGTACTCCACTAAACATGAAGTCTTCTGTCAAGAGGCACTGGTGATTACAGGAATCATTAAAGAAAGCAGTTTTGTTTGCATGATGTTATGGACACAACAAACTCCTAACCCATTCATGATAACAAAAGCATGATCTGTTCTCTATAGTCTGCAGTCTACTCTGATCTGTAAAAGAAGTCAGATATGAAATATGGCTGCTCATGGAAACAGTCTACCTTAGTCAACCAATATACAACCACACGCAGCTAGATGATCCAACCCCACAGTCTCAGACACACACAGCTCATCCCTCCTTTCCAGTCTTCCTACCCGTGGGGACCCTGCCTGGAACACTTCTTTAGCTCCTCTTTGTGAATCCTATCCAGCTCAAGCTCGACATTTCTCATTTTTGCTGCCCATTCTGGCCCATCAAGCTCCCTTTTTCTCTGAGTACTCTTAGCATTAAGAGATTTCAGCTGCCGTGCATACACTTCTGTGTAATATTTTACACATTTTTGCACAGAAAACTCTTTCTCTTCAATAAGCAGTGGTGACTCTCCACTCATTCCTTTTTTTATATGCTCCCACAGTATTTCACACTCTACTGAGCACATGGGAAACAGTCAGTAAACATACTAAATATTTTTTAATAAACTAAGAAAAGATACTTTGGAATAACACAAAGAGTGGTGACGATCAACTTATAGACAGATGTTGCTAAACTAAGGAAATGGAGTATACATCTTCTGAACAAAACTCTCTTTTAAAACAAAAGGATGAAGTACTAAGTTATGCCCTTTCTTGGTTTAGATAGGTTTCCCTATATCATCATAAAGTCCTTGCTTTCCAACAGACACGGTTATAGCAGTTATACTGATTTATATTACATCCCTAGTAAACATAAATTTGCACTGTATTCTGTTTGCTGTAAGATCAGAAGCTTATGATAGGTGCAATGTTCCTTACCTTTTAAAAGTTTCAATAGGTTATTGATAAGAATGAAGTTATATCTCACCCTCAAGGCAAACAATAATGAATTTAAAATCCCATTCCTCTTAATATAGTCATTTACTTTATCTTCAAATTGTATTCTATTTTAATGCTTGATTTTTACTTTTGTGTAGGAGTTATCATTTTTTGTATTAGCATGCAGTTGATATGTATCTTGTACAAAATCCACAGCTATAAAAATATTTTTCACTGTATCAAAAACCATGTTTTCCAAAATAATAACTTTTAAAGTTATAAAAGCTCGAGCATTTAACTGAGAACCTTAGATGCTATGGTAACATTGGAAAGTTTATTAGATTAATATGAAAGTAAAACTGTCAAAATACTGTACTAAGTATTAACTGAAGTCAAAGTTCCTCCATTTTACCTTTAATTGTTTGACAGAAGTATGAAGAACAGTCAGATCTTTTATTATTATGTCCTTGGATTCACAAATTCTTCTTACTCAGAGTTATCTGGATAAATTAGCAGTAGCTCTCAAGTAAAGTGAATTTTGAGTATGTTTTGAAGAACATTCAGGTAAAACAAAGGTAAAATCTGAGCTCTATGAAATACACATCTAAAACATTCAACTTACCTCCAGTAGATGAGAATACCCACAAGAACCACTAGACAGATAAAAGTCAGGGCCGACACGATCACAAGGGGTATAACTGCCTTCTTCTCGGATTCCAGCCCCTCAGCTAGACCAATACGAGACTCATGGCTACTATTACTGGCCTCTGTAGTCAGAGAAAATTGAGAAAGTTGATATTTAAGCTTGAGGAAAAAGTACAACATTTTTCAACCGAATAACTGCAATCTTCTCGCTGTTGCTTACCTTTAAAATTTCTCTGACCCAAAGCTTAAAAAGTAAGGCAGTTGCAAAACAAACGAGTCATAGGTGTGAAATATACAGTGTGGGGAATTTAGTCAATAATTATGCAATATCTTTATGGTAACTAGACTTATTGTGGTGATCAATTTGAAATGTTCAGAAGTATCAAATCACTGTTGTGCAACAAGAACTAAAATGGTGTTATAGGTCAACTATACTTCAAAACCAAACAAACTCATAGAAAAAGAGATAAAAAGTAAGTCAGGCTATCAGAGCTGAGGAACTATAACATCCAACAAAGATTGGTAACCAGGAAGCATAATATTGCCTTGAAAAGCTTGTGAAAGGGAAACTAAAGTATTAAAATAAAAACTAATCAGTTTTTAATAAAAATGATCCAGAAAAGCAATGCTACTTATTGAATTACCATATATAATCTTGATTTCCCAAAATGAATTGTAGTAGAAATATTTTTCATCCCATAGTTAGGTAAACAAATAGGAGCAATTAATAATTTCATAAAGAGAGACTCTTACGATAACTCTTCTTACATTAAGATAACCCTTCAATCTAGCAAACTGTTTAAAATTTAGACATGTTATTTTGAATTCCCTTCTTGCCAACTGTTTTTCTCTATCAAAAATAAAAATATCTTTGCATGTGAATTGAAGGAACGCACAGATCTAAGACATTCTTTTTAAATACCCAAGTGTAAATTATGAAAAAGTCTAAATTCTGTCCTTGGGTTATTTCAGAAGATAGCAAATAACTATTTCTTGTGACAAATCAGGTACATTTTTGTTCTAGAACTTTCAAAATCACTGCAACCAAAGCTATCTAAGTTGTTAAAAAAAGTTTCAGAACTTCAGAGTGTCAGTGACCAGTCACAATTCCTCCCTTCTACTTTGAGGTGTGTGCAGTGGGAAACCAAGATGACTGTACCGCAGAACCCTAACAGGATGCTACAACAAGTTGACACTGCTACAGAGCAACAGTCCTTATCCTGTCCACCTGTAGGATCTCCGGAGTAACTAAGTTTAAATTCCTCATCAGAGTCTACCTTGCTTCCAACATAGATGGTACATTTGGTATAAAAGTACCTTGGTAAAATAAGTACCTTACTCTTAGCGATAGACAATGGGAATTAATTTAATTGAAAATACTATCAATTTAATGGAAAATATCTGAGGATAAATTTGACAGTCACAGATTCATAAATAGAGCACTGAAATATGTCTAACTGGAGAGAATGTGAGAAGTTAAAATGATAGATTCCTTCTGTAAAGAGAGGTGATGCAGAAAGGGTCAAGAATTTAATCCACATATAGGAAATGCATCAAAGGCTTGTAAGTGGCAACAAAATATTCCAAGATGTGTATTTTTATAATTACAGAAGCATTTGTGAGAAAAAAAAATAGAATTCAAAGTTGTGACTGGAAATAATGAAACTGTATAAAAAGTGGGAATATTGTAAGTCAACCGATCCTTAAGCTGTAGTCAATATCCTTATGAAAGAAGGCTAAACTTCGCCTTCTATTACATTAATCATACACTCTGGTCATTACCTACTGTGGGGAGACTCATTCAGAAGCCTAAATAAACCGAGTCTGAATGCACTGGTATTGCTTTATGAAATTTAGGAAAGCATTTTGTTTTGTACACAATTGTCTTCCCATTTTTTTTCTATTGTTACAATAGAAAGTTTGTGGTTAATAAAGGAAATAATCCACTTAGCAAAGTCTCTGGTACCTAGAAATTACAAATGAAGGTTAGTATTATTATCTATTTCAGTCATTCTTGAAGTAAGTCCCCCAAAATAGTGGCATTGGCATCACCTGAAACTTGTTAGAAATGTATATTTGGGGCCTTTCTCCAACCATCCCAAATCTACTGAAAAAGAAACTCTGTGGGTAAAACCCAGAAATCGATGTTTTAACAAGCCCTCTGGGAGATTTTGATCCACATTAAAGTTTAAGAACCAATGATGTACATTAACTTACATACAAAGTGAGTTTATATAATTTCACTAGTCTTCAATGACCACAAATATTCACTGCAGTAGGCACATAGTTGTATGTGTATATATATATATATATATATGTATGTATGTATTTAGATGTGCACACATCTCACTTATATATATGTACATACATATATATGATATATGTCTGATCAAATATGTGATACATATGTCAGATATATAACACAAAATATGTAACAAAGTACAATATATATATATCATGCATACTATATACATGCATTATACACACACATGCACACACAGAGTCTTATATGTAGACTTTACTCATAAGTTCTTTGGAATGTCTGATTTTAAAACAAACCTTTTAATTAGGGAATTAGAATGATAAAGCCAAGATAATTTCATATATTAAAACTTAAATATTTTATATGAGATATCACATGAAAGTAAAAACAATCAACTGGCTGCTTTGTATACTATAATGAAGAGCAACTAGTTATACTGCTTTTTATATTCATTAGTTGACACTAAAATATGTTTGGATATGGCTCTGTAGTATATATGAGTTACATAAGTGATAAGGCAAGAAAGTGCTAATGATCAGGAATTAAAGAAATAAGAATAATATTAGTTTACAAATTAAGCATTATATATATTTATATATATATGCTATTGTTCTCAATCATGAAAATGTAGTCTCTAAGAGACAGACACCAATGACACATGTTTCTAGTCTGAGTTATTTTTATTAACTTTCTGTGTGACCTAGATCAAGCAATCTAGTATCTTTAGGACTCAGTCTATGCATTCATAAGTTGCAGGTACTAATATCTGTCTTATCTATATTATTTTGAGAAGCATGTCTTATAAATTATTCTACATTCTAGAAATAGGTAATAAAATGGTAAGTTTCAGAATTAGTCTATATGCATTTGATATAGAGGCATTTTCAATTATTGGATAAGACAAACTACATATGATTTTTTAGATATGTTTTAAAAGCAGGCAAGAATTTTCACCTATATGATCTTATTTATGTCATCAATTATACTACTTGATGCTGTTAGATGATATATTCATATTGTTTTCTCCCCATCAATAGGAAAACATCCTCAAATTAAATAAATCTAATTAGTGCATTGACGAGAAAATGCAGTAATTTTAGTCAGTAATTCCAGGTTTGACATTTTACAGTATATAGTCTTTCCAGAACAGAATAATCTAGCAATAACATATAGATGATGTCACTATATAATAAGATAGAAAAATGGATGCATTCCTGATGTTTTCTTTTTAAATCAATCTAATAAAAATGAAAAAACAAAAAAAAAACTATAATTGAAGCCAGATAACAATTCATATATAAGGCAGTACTAATGAATATGGTGACCCATGAATTCATTACTTATTTTCACATAATAGAGTTTAAGTGTTGAAAACTGGAATGCAATGATAAGCAGGTATCAAATCAGAATGTAGAAAAACTTCTCTATCAAAATGTACACGCTTTTAATTGCTGCTGCACTGAAGGAAAAGTACATAACTCATTCAAGGAAAGGAAATAACAAAGAGGAAAAATCTTATTATCCTAATAAGATTGGTATCTATGTTCTGGATTTTAAATACCTACTTTTACACAATAAGAGTGCAAGATGTTACCTTATCTTTTGACTCACTGTTGAGATTTAACTATTTTTCATTGTTCATTTTTTAAAAATGCCTTAAAATGTAAAAAAAGCAAATTATAAAACTTAAGATCAAGGCAATGAAATTACCTAGTATTTCATATTCTTAATGGCACTGAATTTCCCCTCTCTGCACCACCCCCCACACTGGCATCTAAAGCAAACATCTGTATTATATACGCTGCAAGCAATCTCCTGGAAGAAACATCTGGCTATAAATTAGTTTGCATAAAATACATTAACAAATGAAATGCATTTCTACAGAAAATGTTCTTGTGTTGTACACCTTGTCATACAATACCTATACATACTATGCATATTAATGGCCATTATTTTAACTTCTTAGAAAGGTATGTAACAAGTATAAAGTAGAAGGTATTTTGTTAGTTCACACTGCCCTCTTTAGGCAACATTAAGGTAATCAAAGAGACATTCTTAAAAAATTAAAATCTTAAAAAAAAAAAAACCTTACCATTAAGCTTTCAAAACTTAGCAACAGAACATTTTTCTAAAGCCCCCAATCTGATGTGGATGTCCAAAACATCTAACTCCTTTCCACTGGGTGGGTCAGAGGGAGACGCATATGTCATATTATATCAGAGTTTGTAATTCAATAGATTTAGTTGGCAATGTAATTTAGAATATGCATAAATATTAAAACTAAAATCATCCAAAATACACTCCAATCTATTATTTAAAAAGCAGTGTACTAAAAATGTATTATGTACACATAATTGCTCTCACGTGTAACAGGCATCTTGCAGAATACGAAAAAATTGACAATATAAATCATCTTATCTGTTTTGGAGAGAGTTAATTTAAGGATGAAAACACATTCAGTATTTCTTTGAAATAATAAAAAAATCAAATTTTAAAACCTGTAAATTGATTTATAAATATCCTGACTTTTAAAAATGAAGGCCATTTTACCAAATATCTCTTTCCAAGATTTTCCTTTTTCTTTTCTTTTTTATTTTTTGAGGCAGAAAGCCATTACATCTATCCCTTGGATCCATAACTAACCTGCCTCTGAAATGTTGAACACTTCTGAATGCCCGCTAGTAATAGTCGGTGTTGAGGACTGTGGGGATCCAGGAGTTATTTCTGAGTCACCTGTTTCCAGTACCCCATCACCATCTTTTTCATTAATATCAGGAAAACTGAAATCTGTGGAAGTCTCGTTATCATTAAGGCTATCTGAGGCACCTTGCCCTGATCCACTCTCTTCATCACTTGTAAGAACTGCCCAAGCTTTAGATTCTGGGCTGAAAGGAAGCAGGGCATTGTGAGTCTGAACATCATTTTCCTGTTTTCCATCATTGTGCTTCCGGGCTGGCACATTTGTTGGTGGTGATTTATCAGGACTTCTGTCCATATCAGTCTGATTGTCTGATATAACACCTGTGATTTTATTCCCTTCTTCAGAATTCTCAGATAGTGCATATGAGATTGGGTTATTCTGATCCACAGAACTGTTCTGCTGGGTGTCTGAGTCATTCATTACCTTTTCCTGTGATTCTCTATAGGAGAAGCATGACATACACCGATTGATAGATAAGCCATCTTTATCTCTGTCATCATAATCATCATCACCATAATCATCAATATCACCATCGTCACCACCACCCACCAAACTGGCATCAGATCGGGCACTTTGAATTGGCTCAGAAGTTGTTCTAGAAGGAAACAGCAACTCGGTTGTGGTTACAGAACCATCCTTGTTTGGAGAAATGGCTGAAATGGAAACATACACATTTCCTAAAGGGACAGAAGGATCAGCAGTTACAACTGGATCAGAAACAACTGTAGGAATACCAGCCAGTACCTCATCGGTGACAGGGCCCTTGGTGGAGGTGAAGACTTCATCAGAATAAACAAGCTTACTTATAAGCATATCTGGTGGTACAACTGATAAAACAGGAGTCGCAAATGCATGCCTTCCTTCTGGAGGAAAGACCTGGTTAAGCTCCAAATTGGCAGTTGGGAACAACTCATCATTACTGGACAATGAAGGTACTGTTTGGTGGGAACTTTTGCTTTTATGCAAAACTGGTTCAGAATATTTCTCACTTGCATAAGAAATGGTTAAAGCTTGAGGTGAAGCAGCGTGCATATTAGGAGTAGGTGATACATCAGAGATTGGCACAGATGGAGAGTGCAGCGTATTTTCCCTTGAAGCGGCATTGGATGCCACGAGATGTGATACTGTAGAACTAATGTGCTCAACCTTGGGGGTTTCAACCACTATTGGGTCACTAGGCAGAGCTGGCAGATCAGTTTTAAGCAACAAGTCAACACGAGAAGCCTGAAAGGAAGGTTGCAGCAATACTTCAGTACTAAAAGAAGCTGAGGGCTCATAAACTAAGAGCTGAGTTGAAGGAGATAACATTTCACTAGAAGTAGGGTCAGAGGATGCTGGCTCTGAGTGTGCACTAAGCGCAGATTTAAGCGAAGTGTCACCAAATGCTTGAAATACAGCATGTGAAGACTGAACCGGAAAGTTATTTTCTGGAATTTGACTAATCTCATGATCATAAACCTTAGTGGCAGTTAAAGCAAGAAGCTCTGGGAGGATGCCCTCTGGGCTAGAAGTGGAAGCAGAGGATTCTTGTAAAGAGGCATTCAATGTATTTACATGGTCATACAGGTCAGGCATGACTGTGCTTTCAGAGGGGTAAACCAGGTCACTGAAAGAAGAAATGTGGCGTTCTGTCTCCTCTCCGTGTATGGTGTCACTTTTAGAAAGTAGCTTGTTATCGTCCCCAGACATAGAGGTTGGATATGTAAACTCAGCTACAGAAACGGGTGAAGACATATTAAGGGCTGTCAGACCATCTGTGTCAGGCACAAAAAATTCACTATCAGAGGAGGCTCCAGACCACTCCCCGTCACCTGAGAGGCCCTGAGTGGGCTGCAGCAACGATGCGCTTGGGGTTACTAAGGGAGACTCGGGCATCGGTAGGTGTTGACTAGGGCTGCTAGATAAGGAACCCTGAACAGAATCACGCCCAGGTACCGCAGAACTGTCAGAAACCCTGAAGAGGTGTTGGGAGCCCTCCTCATTAGTTAAGGCATAAGAAGGTTCAGGCCCTGAAGAACGTGCATGCATCAGGACATCACTGCTGGATGCTTCAGCTGGAGAAAACACAAGCGTTTGATAAAGGACAGCAGGCTTGCTAGCACCAAATTCCAAGGTCTCCGAAGCAGCACGCGTAGTGATCTGATGCGACATGGCATCAGAATACGGAGCAAGGCTGGGCTCTAATAGCAAATCACCCCCAGCCACCGGCAGAGAAACATGCAGGGACCCCCGATCGCTCTCAAGAGCTGCAGTAACTTGCGGAAGGATCTGAGAGATCGTATACACACGGTGAAGCAATTCACTACTGGAGGAAGCGGAGGAAAATGGGAGCAAAGGCGCACCATCAGAGGAAGACAGGATGGATTCGAAGGACACACCGACACTGGGAAATACAGGTGTAGCATGCAAGGCCCAATCACTACTTGAAGCAGCAGGGGTAGTGTTGAGGGTCTGGTTGTCAAGCAACAAGGGGGTGACTAGAGGAAAGACTTCACTACTGTAGGAAGGTTGGAGAGGTGCCTCACCATTGTACACAGGTTGAGTTGTCTGCGCGTGTACCACGTTGACGGTGGGGACCGAATGGTGTTGTCCGGAGGACGGAGTAAAAGCGTGAGGTGTCACCTCAGTGGGGAAGTGTGCAAAGGTAGAATACTGTGGCATTCGCACATCTGAGACCGAGGGGCCCTGTGACGGCAGTGGGCCTGGAGGAGAGGATTCTGTTGTCTTCTCAGATTCGTCACTATCCACGTCGGTGGAATTAGTCTGGAGAAAGCTCTCTTTACCTGACCCGACATCGGGCATCGTCGTCACGTCTGTCGTACTAGGAAACCACATATTTCCATCAACGGAAGGATCCTTGAGAGATTCTTCCGAACCTGAGGAGGCTGAATCTTCTGAAGCATTTCTCGCAGATTCTGGGATAAAGACATCGTATGTGACGGCCTCTGGGTTTTCTGAAGGAAATAATACCTTGCCAGGGGATGTGTTCTCGGAGACGAATGGCACAGCGGAAGTTGCGGGACTGGAGCCGGAAGAATCATCGGCTCCTGGATCGAGCTTGAAACTGGTCAATAAACTCTCTTCCTCACTGATATCAGTAGATACCTCTTGCGATTCCGTCGTAGACACTGTATCTGAATATTCCACCGTCCCGGACAAGTTCATCTGTGGAAATCGGAGAATGGTTTTAGAGCCGTCACTTGAAGAGGCTGAAGTGCCTGCCAGAGTGAGAGGGGGAGGCTGGGTCACAGTCCGTGAAGTCGAAAGAACGTCTTTTTCTGGGTCTAATTCAGTGACTGGCTGGGAAGTGGAATCTAAAGACGTGTTGGGAATATCACTCTTTCCAGAGAACCCACTTCCTCTTGCTGGGGAGCGGTTAGTCTTGGCCTCGTTGTATTTGGTCCCCACTCGGTTGTAATTTGTTGTGGTAGAAATCTGGGGTTCCTTTCTCCTGATCTGGTTTGTGGCACCGTCTCTACCAGGATTCACAACAGTGTCTCCTTCCATGTCCTTTCCCTCTTCTTCTTCCTTTGAAAAGCAAGTAAGATTTAATGGGATATAAGCAAATTAGAAAAAATGAATTTTTTTTTAGTTCTACCATTTTATTGCTACCAACCCATCTCCCTCCACTCTTCTCATGCATGCGTGCTCAGTCATGTAACCCCATGGACTGCAGCCCTCCAGGCTCCTCTGTCCATGGACTTTTCCAAGCAAGAATACTGGAGTGGGTTGCCATTTCCTTTCCATGAAATCTTAATAAAAAACTGCATTACACTGTGATTCTTCACTTATGGGATTTTGGATACTTCTCATAAAGCACCACCCCCTTAGAAGACACAGCTCTATCTCGTAACCAGTATTATCTACCCTTGAGGGAGAGTAATTCAACTCAATGAAAATATCTTATCTATGGCTGCTTTTTAAAATTTTACTTTATGGAAGTAATTAATAGATATCACAGCTTTGAAAAGAAGACACGGTGTAGTGGTAATTACTGAGAGTGTTATTTAACATGGTATTTATTTTCTTGTGTTTATATTTCTCTGTTCAGTTCCTCTGGCAACACGTTAAATAATAATTAGCTTCTTGTAATGCAATGGTGCCCCACTCCAGTACTCCTGCCTGAAAAATCCCATGGACAGAGGAGCCTGGTAGGCTGCAGGTCATGGGGTCCCTATGAGTCGGACATGACTGAGCGACTTCACTTTCACTTTTCACTTTCACGCACTGGAGAAAGAAATGGCCACCCACTCCAGTGTTCTTGCCTGAAGAATCCCAGGGACAGGGGAGCCTGGTGGGCTGCCATCTATGGGGTCGCACAGAATCAGACACGACTGAAGCGACTTAGCAGCAGCAGTAATGTAAAATGGCAATGAAACAACTTATTTCAAAGATCAAAGTAGTTGTATATTCAGACTATTTGTATGTATTTGAATACATCACAATTTTAAAGCTATCCTAACAGGAAAGTTTAAGACTGGAAGAGGTTTTCGCTTTTGTTCGTTTTTGTTTTAAATACTTTTCCCTAGGAGTTCATCTTAAACCTAGACAGACATTTTTAACAACTGGTCAAAATATGGTCCTAGTTCTAGTCATTTAATTTTGTGTTTCCTTTAGAAATACCATTCAGATGACCCGGTCTCTCATGGGCACTTAGTTACTATGATGGCCCAGGAGTGATCTGGCTAGATGTTAACCAAAACCCATGGTTTCTTTTTATTTAAACTGTACATATTATAATATGTCTAATCATATGTTTAAAACATTGAATTGCCAAACATATTAAGATATGATATTTTTTGTTCACATGGGACATGAAATTGTCAGTTTTGTAGCACTGGATCTTTTAAGGTCATGCTCCTTGAAAAAAAGAAAAAAATGACCAAGTACAAATTGGTCAGTGAGAACCTGACCAATATCAGTAGGAAGAATCTGAATCTTAAGCCATGTGTGCTCATGAGCTTTTGTCTCAGACACACGGAAAGCTATACGTATGAAACACAAGACTTCAAGCTTAATGACTGCATTGTTATCTACAGCTTAATTATTCTGTTGGTTTAAAGTTTTTTTTTTTTTAAATCTTAAGGCATATGCGACAACCCTGAGAAGTGAGTCAGCATTAATGCTCTGGATTGTATCAATGCTAAAATGGATATTCTCTTAGATTCCCCAGATCCATTTCTTCCCTAGTGGTATTTCTTGATAAGATTTTGCATTCTGATTGATGCCATGTTCACAAGGACAACTAGGAGATTTTACCAAATAATTTCCTGAATAAATATTCCCCTCCTCTTCAAGCCCCAAAACGTCACACAAAACGAAATAAGAACAGTTTGCCTCGACTCACTCTTGGTGGAAAACACTCTTCTTTCCTTGGAAGTTCTTACAAACATTTGCTTTATAATCTGATCCAGAGTTTTGATGAGGATCAGTGTTAACCTTAGCAATATGTAGTTTCTGAATTCTCACTTTTGTAAATCTGGATACTTGCCAGTTTTCTGGTATCACACCACACTCTTACCCTCTTACCAAGACTTTTAAACTTCGCTCTGCTCTATTCAAACCTCCATTTTCTTCTCTCCTCCTTCTCAGCAGATGGTTTTCCTGATAACAGAGGCAGTAGAAGCCACCAGACAAAAGCTCAACTCTTCCTAGCATTAAAACATCAAAACCCACCAGGACCAACCAAATCCACCTTTGCTCTTCTCATCCTGTTGTAACTGAGAGTGGTTGTTCTACTTCCTTTCTAGTTTTTGCATTTGTGTTCTAATCCATTCTCTATCATCCTCTCAGGAATTGAACACAACTATTCCCCTCCATTTTGTATTTTCAATTTTGCTTTCTTAAATGGATCATTCTTACCAGCTCAAACCCAGATCTCTCCTATTTAAAAGGAGCATAATGGAAAATCTCTAATTCAACGCCTAGTATTCATTTTACCTCTCCCCTTTTCTTCACAGTAAAGTTCCCAAAACACACGTCATCTATCTTCTCTATATCCTCTGACAATTTCTTTTCTTTAGAACCTTTATTTTTTGGTAAGTTTTTTTTTTTTTTTTTTTTTTTAAATCTTCGTTGTGCAGCATGTGGGATCTTAGTTCCCTGGCCAGGAATTGAATCCGTGTCCCCTGTATTGGAAGTATGGAGTCTCAACCACTGGATCACCAGAGACTAGAAGTCCCTGATCTGACAATTTCTTTCAAATTCCACGTAACATTACTTCTCTTCCTCTTTGCTTATTATCCCACACAAACCTCCTTTATCATCCTCCTACTATAAGCTATGTAGACTTCTATAACATTGTTCTTAAAACATAATGCCAGTCACCCTTTATTCTGTTACATTTTTGGGGAATAAAAACTATACACACACAAAACACAAATTTCCCTTTCATCACTATGAGATTCTTAGAATCTGATGAAGGTGATGGACCTTTCATTAATCCACCCAACTAAGTCTTGTACATCTCTATGGGGTCAC
Source organism: Dama dama (assembly GCF_033118175.1). Lineage (NCBI taxonomy): Eukaryota > Metazoa > Chordata > Mammalia > Artiodactyla > Cervidae > Dama > Dama dama. The sequence goes on along the minus strand of NC_083698.1, from coordinate 82,394,276 downwards.
ACTGTCTCATGTCAATGATTCAAGAAGAACATAAGATTCATGTTCTATGATTACTTTGTACATATATGAAAATACAAATATTTTAATGGACACTGTTTCCCATAAAGTCTTATTAAGTTATTGTGAAACCTTCCTCCTCTATGGTTTTGATATGGATCACACCTGTTATCCTTTATGATATCTATTAAAATTTTTTATTGAAAAGTCTTGATTGTGCTGGAGATAATTTGTCTTTCAAAGTCAGACATTCCTATTGGAAGAAAACTTGAGGAACATTCCCCAAACTATTCATTTCCACGTTGTTGTTGTTGTTTAGTTGCTCAGTCATGTCTGACTCTTTTGCAACACCATGGATTGTAACCTGCCAGGCTCCTCTGTCCATGGGATTGCCCAGGCAAGAATACTGGAGTGGGTTGCCATTTCCTTCTCCAGGGGATCTTCCCGATCCAGGGACTGAACCTGCATCTCCTGCATTGGAAGGCATATTCTTTACCACTGAGCCACCAGGGAAACCCTTATTCAGGTTTAAAACCATTACTGATACATTCCAGGTGTTAGCCAACTTCTATCATTCATTCCTGCATGAATTGATGAACGTGAATAGTTTTATGAACTGTGTTTGTGTCCCCTTTAAATTCACATACTGAAACCCTACCCTCTCAAAGTGACAGTCTTAGGAATTGGGGCCTTGGGGAGTCATTAGTATTAAATGAGGTCATAGGTGGAAGCCTCATGAATGGGATTAGTGCCTTTATATTGAGTCATGAAAGGTTGCTTCTTCTGCTCTTCTCCACCATGTGAGGACACAAGTCTGCAGTCTACAACTGGAAGGGTGTTTGACACACATCATACACACACACAGATATGCTTAGCTGAATTCTGTTGTGAACTCTTGATGAAATGTGGACTGCTCATTTTGCTAAAATAGTCTTTTGTAAGAGAGAACTGCCATAAGATAAAAAATCACTGAGGTAATGGTTCATGTGAAAACACAACCTAACCACTATTTACTGCTAGATAAGAATATTACATTTTCACAAGTTATCAGCTCATACACATATATGTACTAATGGACACATTCATACTACCATTAACAATAGAAAACCTGGATTTAACATATTATCTCAGTTTTGATGAATAGCATATTTGGGCTTAGGATGAAATACAGATACAAACAGTCATTTTCTATTTCAAAAATTAAGACAATGTTAAAATTTGTAAAAATCCTTAAAGGCCCATTTACTTAAAGGGCCTTGTGTTGGCAACAGACTTTATAATATGCGCAGTTCAAACAAAAATAATCAAATTAAATGGGCAAAAGAATATATACACTTTATATTTTGGCTCACATTTATTATCAATCTATCAATCACTGGTTAAGTTAGTCAAAAATAAGCTGTAGCAACATTATGAATTGCTTAAATATTACTTTAGTTTGTTAGAAACATTTAGAAAATGAAAAAGTTCCAATTTGCAGCTACAGTTCATAGCTATCATTATTTTTAAAGTTCATCATTTTTCTAATTATCAACAAACCTTTCCTATCTCTTTTTAAAAACTATACCAATTAAAGTGTCTTCCAACTTCTTCATAAAAATCATGTTATTAATTATACATTAATCTACAAAGCTCAGCAACTAATCCTACAACCAATGAATCATGCATGCAACATGAACTTTTTATTAATGCAACATCTGAAACCTAACCAATAATTCAAAATAGACTTTTTAATATTTAAGCACTTGAATAAAAAATAGCTATGATACCTTGATTATTTCTTCAGTTCCAATTAATTCGGGAAAGAGGTCAAGTTCTACAAAATTAAAAACAAAATTATTAACATTTTTATTCAACTATTTCAGCTTTATTGGTCTACTTTTGGATGGAAAAAGAGAAAAGGAAAAAAAATAATACTGGAAAATACAGAATTGCTCAAAGAAAATTTCAAATTTAAGTTTTCGAGACTACTGAACATTACATAACACAGCACTTTGTAAACTGCACTCAGAACCTTGATTTCTATCCTCCATTCCAACTCCTTTCCCTATTTCCACCCCAACTGTGATTGAAACTAAGAAGGAAAAGAAGACAGTTAGACTGATAATACTGGGTGCAAAGAAACCCAAGTAATTTTTCATCAGTGCAGACTTACTGCTGATAAAAGCATAGTTGGGAAAATGCCAGGGGATAAGTGACAGATATTCTTATTCAGCTATTTATTCCTTAAGGTCTTCTTCTGACTGAAGGTCAAATAGTTATTTTTTAAAAATTAATTAATTTCTGGCGGTGCAGGGTCTTCAGTTGCTGTGTGAGGGGCTTTCCGTAGTTGTGGTGAGCAGAGGCTATACTATAGTTGCGCTGCATGGACTTCTCTTGTTGCAGAGCAGGGGCTCTAGAGCGTGGACTTGGTAGTTATTACATGTGGACTTTGCTCAGCAGCATCTGGAATCTTCCTGGACCAGAGATCAAACCCACATTCCCTGGATTGGCAGGAAAATTCCTAACTATTGCCCCACCAGGCAAGTCCCAAATAGTTCTTTTTACTCTTCGGATTTGGGCTCATACGTATTTGTACATAAGGTACTGTCCCAGGTAAAACGAGAATGTTTTATAGCAGGTCCAGCCTGGATTGGCAGCAGGAAGGACACATCAGAGTGATTCCCATGACTTCTTCCCAGGGATACTCAACTAACACTGCTTATGAAAAGACTGTAAGGACCAGGATCATCTAAGTCTGACTTTCCTAACTGGACAGAATCAGCATATTTCATGTTGCTGTGCTGTGCTTAGTCGCTCAGTTGTGTCTGACTCTTTGCGACCCCATGGACTGTAGCCTGTCCATGGGGATTCTCCAGGCAAGAATACTGGACTGGGTTGCCATACCCTCTTCCAGGGGATCTTCCCAACCCAGGGATCAAACCCAGGTCTCCCACACTGCAGGCGGATTCTTTACCATCTGAGCCACCAGGAAAGCCCATGAATACTGGGGTGGGTAGCCTATCCCTTCTCCAGGGGATCTTCCAGATCCAGGAATCGAACCAGGGTCTCCTGCATTGCAGGCGGATTCTTTATCAGCTGAACTACCAGGGAAGCCGAGTCTAAGGATAGCTCAATCCTAAAACAAGACCCATCAGTAAATGTTAGAAAAGATTAGGAGCTACTAATAGTTCTCTCTCTCCAACAAGGAATCTAGGCCCTCTGCCAAGTTACAGATGGGCTTGAGGACCACTTGTCCTCACTCTTCATCCAAGTTGCATCAGGGAGACAGAAGATAGGGTAACTATTAGGGCTTGAGCATTATTACAAACATAGCCTTCTTATTCTTATTATTTTAGAGAATCTATTCCATCTCTGAAGTTTATGCTTTTCACTATCCTAAAGCTGCTTATGTCCTATTTTTTTTTACACCTCTGTAGATCCTCAAAGGAAATGCATGTTCTACAGAATTTTCAAAGGCATAAATGAACTAACATTAAGTATTTATCAAATCCAGGCCTGCTTTATCATATAGATTGTCTTGGGTTTATTTTCACAATAAAACTTCTAGTTACTAAGAAATGTAAAAATATAAAGTACAGTAATATGCTTGAATTTTATTTAGAAGAGAATTCAAGTAAAATATAGAAGCCCGGCCCCCATGAGGTTTTAGATAAAATTAATACTATTGACTTGTTAATTTTAAAGTTACTTACCCTGAACAATTTTTGGTGCTATAAAAATGAAAATAGTCACTGTGAACAAACATATCTTAAATTTTAACTCTCAATTATTATTATTTTCTTGTTAAAACTAACGATAAAAGAATCTGACAACTTTCATTTGGATCTTTAGTGTTCTCCTTTTTCTATTTTTGTCACTGTGAAACCCTTTACTCACCCTGTTTTTCATGCCATTTAGTCTTTACTTTTTAAAATGAAAATGATTTCAATAGTGTGATACAACTGTGTCTCTATAACCTCCAAGGAAACCAATATATGAATTTAAAAATAGGATTCAACTGAACTGTGAGAGAGAAATAAAAAGAACCTTTAGTATGATTTTCTAAAAACTACAATTAGAGAAGTTCATGCATGTAAAAATCTCCAATTTCAGCATATGGGACAATACATAATTTTATTAAAAATATTTTTATATGGAGTTACAGCTTTTCATGTACTTTTAAAATACTTTAATGTTAATAAGGGCAAATCATAGTCAAATAATTATTTTGAGATATACATATATATTATACAGTAGATTTTATTCTGTTAAGAAGCTACAGAAAAACATTTCAATGAGAGTCCATTCTCTCCAACTTGCTTACAGAAGTGTTTTAAAAAATGGTCTAACTTCATCTAACTTAACATACTTTTAATGATCAAAGGTGATTCTCTTATTAATTGTCAGGGTCGGGGTGGAGTGTATATAATTATCACTTTGAGGACAAATTTTTTCTTTCAGGACTCTGTGTGTACTGCATTTCATTAATTGTTATCCTTTAATCAAAGCATAACTTAACTATATAGATTATAATTCCCATTAAGCTAAAATACATAATTCTACTTAATCATACTGTCTACGAGTACTGGGATCAGTGAGTTCTACTATAAATGGCTTTGCTGTTTACTGCAATAAAATGTAAGAAGGTTCCTTTAGGCCCCCTCAGGCTTTAGGAGCAGAATCTACAGGTCCAAGAAACCCTTTGATCTTTTTTTATTTCATGGCACACTCATGGGTGAATTAGGTGTGGGTGCCTTCATGTTGGTATGTAGAAACTCACTTTGAAGGATCTTCATTGTGATTTCCTACTAGACTCAGATCATTTGAATTGACTGAAATACTGGGGTTATCCAGGAATACTTTAAGAGCCCTGCCAAAATAACGCAGAAATCTTCTGCTGAGACTCCTCAGAACAATTCTGAAATAAAATAATTTTAAAAGATTGCTTCTAACTCCCTGGAGAATCTGAGCCATACTCTTGGGTCTGAGAGTTCACAGCACTCAAGGTCTAACTCTGCGGACTGACGAAGGTCTCAGGATGGGTCCCCACTGGCCTGTTGTTGTTATTGTTGAGTTGCTAAGTCGTATCTGACTCTTTGTGACCTCATGGACTGTAGCCCACCAGGCTCCTCTATCCATGGAATTCTTCAGGCAAGAATACCGGAGAGGGTTTCCATTTCTTTCTCCAAGAGATCTTCCTGACGCAGAGATTGAATCCTTGTCTCCTTCTCTACCACTGAGTCACCTGGGAAGTCCTTCTTTGGCCTGCTGCTTCCTTGCAAATAATAACTAATGTTTTAGTGGTCACCAGCCTGACTCAGGCACTACTGGGGTTTACAAAATCTTCTCACGTCATCAAAACAGACTCCAAGAAGGCTGTGAAAACTGTTCAGTAGTGAAGACTGTCAATATATTTTTTTGATTGAACACTTAAAATTCACATTTATGGGATAACAGAATAAAACCTATGGGTCATTCTGGTTTTGTTAGATTTTTTAAAAGAGCATGTTACTCACACATGTTACTCAACATTCCACAAACAAAAAAGTCACACTGATGTAGGTAGGCAAGCAAGGCTTATTTAATTGTTCAAAGGTTTTAAGCCAAGTTTCACAGTGCGAAAAGGCAAAAGCAATGTAAACTGCAATCTTTTTAAAGGGTGATTTTTTAAATATTATATAACAGCACCTGTAGTGTAGTATGGTACAGGTTGAACAAGGACAATGTATAGTGATTCAACAAAGACAGTTGTTATACAAATGAAAAGGACACAAAACAGGAAAATGCATTGATCTAATTCACTATGTATTTAAATTGAATACACATGATTATCAAGACCCTAAGACATGTACTTAAATAATGTCTTCTCTAACTATATAATAATTAGATCTATATTATAGAAATAAGCATAATTATAGCTACAACCAAATAAAAAAGTTTTTAAAAAGAATATCCACTTTAGTTTAACCTTGAAAAAGTTTAAATTCTTTTCTGAACATGAGTTTATGCGTTTATTTTAAAATAGCAATTTATAATAATATCTAATGGACACTATGGTGATGCTGTTGTACACAACAAATGTAATTAAAATGCACAGGCAATGAATTAATCAAATTAGCCAACTTTAAATGCACAATTTGGAAGATTGGGTTTTACTTCACAGATATTGATTAGAATATTTAAAATCTGTGACTGAAAGGATAAGGGCAATTATACGTGACCTCTGTCATTCCTTTTAAACAGAAGCAACAAATAGTACAGTCTTTAGAAAACAGCTTATCCAAAATAATAATAGAATAAGTCAATAAGGTACATTACAACACTAGGTAATGAAACAACATGACCAATAGGATGAAATGGTACTAGTAAAACCCATGAAATAAACAGCAAACTGAAAAGACACTTGCATCTATATTAGCCACATAAATTGTAAAGTTTACAAATCTTGTAGGAACCATCACACTGAACCACAGGACAGTACTGCTATCAAGACTTTTATGCTATGTATTTACTATAGAAACAATATTTAAGATAACGTAATTTCAATAATGAACTAAAAATACATGGACTGAAATGCCATTGTAGTCTTCCTGATCAGAAAGAATGAGTTCTGGAGAGAACCAATATTTTCCTTATAAAAATAGGAAGAGCTGAAACTCTACATAAATTGGTGTTCAATGAAGAACTTTCTGGAATAACTATGGGATAAACTAAGTTTTAACCCTTGATTTTTAAGATTAATATCATACCAAAATACCAAATCAAATGCCACCTTTTACTAAAACATATTAATGTACAAAATGCTCTAAGGCACTGAGACATCCATGGAGATTAAGTGATGTGTCCAAGCTAGCATCTCATTAGTTCAATGGTGTCCCGATCCTTTGAATAAATAGAAATTAAGTTATAATACTTTTTATTTTGTACAAATGTGAAAGTGCTACAAATGATACAAAAACTTTGTACTTTGCGCCAATATAGACTCAGTCTAAAAGGATCACTCAGAAATTACATCTATAGATAATAGATATTTGATCTATTTTTCCATATGCAATAAGCTTCTTTCTTAAAAATAAGAAAGAAAAAATTTTAATAGTCTAAACTTTTAGCATAGTGGCTAGAGTAAGAAGTGTTAGTTGCTTAGTTATGTAAGACTCTTTGCAACCCCATGGACTGTAGCCCGCCAGGCTCTGCTGTCCATGGAGTTCTCCAGGCAAGAATACTGGAGTGGGCTGCCATTCCCTTCTTAAGGGAGAGTTAGAAAATGCACAACATAAATAGCTAAAATTATTTTTTTGACTGGGAAATTGTACTATGTTCAGAAATTAGAGTGGTATAATTAAAACAAGACAGTAAAATTAAATGAATGGTTTTAATATAATTCATCACCTAAAATACACAATAGGACTAGAGGAGATTTTTATATATCATATTTAATCAATTCACATGCGATATTGGCCAACATAGTCAACAGTGCACTGCTAAAGATGTCATTTTTGGAATGGATCAATATGTGGAACTTCAGTGAGGGACGACATTCAATGGAAAAGCATCATATGATACAGCTGAAACTATGGTCAGTTAATTTGATACTCACCTTTCAATAACACTTACAGCTCACATTCCATTTAAAAATAATCTGATTTTGCAAAATAACGCTAAACAAAAACAGTAGGAAAGATGGCTACACCTAGGACATGAGGCAGGTCATAATATTATTTTTAAATAATGATATTGCCATCATGAGAGTGCTGTCCTGTGTTTAGTCGCTCAGTCACGTCTGACTCTTCGCAACCCCATGGACTGCGTCCACCAGGCTGTTCTGTCCATGGGGACTCCCCGGGCGAGAAAGCTAGAGTAGGTTACCATGCCCTCCTCCAGGGGATCTTCCTAACCCAGGGATTGAACCCAGGTCTTCTGCATTGCAGGCGGATTCTTTACCATCTGAGCTACCAGGGAAGCCCATCATGAGAGTAGTAATATTCATTAGCTGTAAATGTTCTAAGTTGGGAAATACTTTGGCAAGTTTTATGGCCTGTAGCTTGGAAGGATCCAGAATCTAACATCTAATGTTCTGATAAATTCTTTAACTTAAAAACTCAACTAGTTAAGAACAACTATGATGTTATGAACAAGCTTATAATAGACTAAAATCCTGCTATGGCACACAGACCACAAAGGAAAATCAAGAGACATCAGTTTTCCTTCTATATGTAAAAGTGAAACATGCTCCAATTAATATCAGTTGTAACAACTGCTATCAAAAACCTGTGAAAATTTCAGAGAGTAGCCTCATAACAGGGATGACCAAAGAATATTTACATTTATGTATGTGTGTGTTCGTATACATTTATGAAAATGCATATGCATGATATGTATGTGTGTATATATGTATATACATATATATGTACTATATAATTCCACTTATTACCTTAAAATTGCTTCTACTAACAAAAGAAAGACTTTAGTTTTGTACATTTGTAAATTGTCCAATTATGATAGGCAGCACTTCCTTCAATTATTGCATATGCTTTGAGATCAAGGATTTTCCTGTAATACTTAAAGAAGATGCATGCAAATAAAATACAATCAGAAACAACTTTTTTGCTTGCTTTTATGGAATAAAACCAGCAAACCTAAGAAGAAAGATCCCCCTCACCACCAGTTTATAAAAGATAGATGAAAATATCTAAGATAAACTTCTGAGATGCTTTGTATAGGTATTTCAAAGTACCTCCCATGATCCTTGAATCATGTACATACTTACTACAAAATACTTTGGGGGCTGAAAGAAGGAGGAAATAAACATAAATGAAACAAACTCTTCATTATTGAAAATCAAAGTCTTTATATTTTCTTAGCTATTTTCATTTGACAACCAGTACAGATATTACAATAGGTTTGGCAGTTCTTATTTTACAAATAGAAAACTTCAATATTAAGAATAAATTTACTAAAAAAATAATAATAAATTTACTTATTGTGTTATACCATATCTGCTGAATGAAAATGAAAAATGAGCTCTGTGCTTTACAAAATTACCTGATAATCCAGACTAAAAAAGAAATCACTTTGCCTTTTTGACAAAGAATATAAAGTCAGAGAGAAAGCACCAATGCATTCAGAAATTAAACTAGCCTCCTTTATTTAATAAGGCATATCAGGGGGCACTTACCAGGGTCATCGGAAGGCATGTCCACAATCAGCTGGTCACTGTATTTTCCATATAAGCCATTAGTGCATATGGCTACTATTTGAAGAACATAACTCATATTGGGTAGTAAATTATTAAGAATAGCACCCTAAAAGAAAGATGGCAATAACTATACAAATCTGTCATTCTCAGAGGCATGCTAATATACTAAACATCTCTTCTTAGAAAACATTTTCCCATTTGTCAATAAAAAAAATTGTATTTTATTAACCTGAGAAAAAATTTTACACAATGTTGTTAGGCTGAGCTTGTGATATTTGTGAATTAGGAAGACACTGGTAAACTATGCTTTTATTTATTTATTTTTGCTCTGTAAAAATCAGATTTAGTATCAGAAAATTTCATTTTTTAATTCAAACATGAAATTCATAAATGAGTAGCCAAAAGCATAGATTACTATTTTAGACAAACATGTAGCATTTATAAGAAGCAAAATGTGAAAAACTAATTTTTTTTCTTTTCCTTAACAATATGTAAACCAGACAGTAATAGAATTATTACCTTCTTCACATCATGAAATGAAAAATAGTATATTCTCATAAATTCCACTTACAAATTTCTCAATTCACAGTGTCTCTGTTCTAGACATCTGAGTTAAAAAGTTGTTACAAATCTCCTCATTTGGTTTATATGATATTCCACACCAGTTTTTGTCTAGATGCAGGTTCCTAAGGCTTGAGGTCTCCTGCTGTCTGTATTCAGAGTTCAGTGTCTTGGACCTGCACTGGGGGCTTCCCTAAGCCACACCAGACGGGACTTTCTCAATTACACCACAACTACCAAGGAAAAGTTAATACTGAGATGCTCAGAATCTGTACTTCATTTTCTTTAATTCTTGTCATGGGTAGAGAGGAAGAAGACATGCATCATTTCCTAAGGATTACCTGCCTCGTGTCCCAAAAGTTCTGTCTCAATTGACTTCACATTTGTTACTTGGAAATCTGAATCAAAGAAAAGGACTTTCAAGACCTCTACACTATTTTCTACTCTATTTCCCTTGTGCTGATACAGCATGATGAGGAAACAATAGGCAACTGTATCAGAGCACTGAAATTCTAGACCCAATTCTTTCCCTAACTGGAAGTTGTTCACTCGCTAAGTCGTGTCCGACTCTGCGACCCCATGGACTGCAGCACACCAGGCTTCCCTATCCTTCACTATCTCCTAGGGCTTGCTCAAACTCAGGTCCATTGAGTCAGTGATACTATCCAACCGTCTCATCCTCTGTTGTCCCCTTCTCCTCCTGCCCTCAATCTTTCCCAGCATCAGGGTCTTTTCCAATGATTTGGCTCTTCACATTAGGTGGCCAAAGTATTGGAGTTTCAGCTTCAGCATCAGTCCTTCCAATGAATATTCAGGATTGGTTTCCTTGAGGATTGACTGGTTTGATCTCCTTGCTGTCCAAGAGGCTCTCAAGAGCTTTTTCCAGCACCACAATTCGGAAGCATTAATTCTTTGGCACTCAGCCTTCTTTATGGTCCAACTCTCACATCCAACTGTGAGAGTACAAAGTATTTGACTGTTCTTTGAGTCCTTTTCTTCGTAAACAAAGTCTATACTAGATGATATCCAGTTTTAAGTCTTCTGTAAGTTATTATCGGCAAAATTGTAGTCTCCATGTAATTAAAAATATTAGTAAGAACCTAGGGCTTGCCTGGTGGCTTGGATGGTAAAGAATCCGCCTGCAATGCAGTAGACGTACATTTGATCTTTGGGTTGAGAAGATCCCCTGGAGAAGGGAATGGCTACCTATTCCAGTATTCTTGCCTGGAGAATTCCATGGACAGAGTCTAGCAGGCTATAGTCCAAGGATTCGCAAAAAGTCAGACATGACTGAGCAACTACATTTTCACTTCACTAGTACTAATCACTGTAAATTTTGAATAATTATAGTTTCCGTGTCCCTATCTCCCCACTACAGAGCTTCATACAAAGCCTAAAGTCATCAAAGGCAACAATATACAAGCATTTGTAAGTTCTTATCCTAGATATTAAACTACAATGACTACAATGCTATCAATACATGAAACAATTGATCTTATAGTTACCAAATCTTGATAGCCATCTGTCAAAAACTCATGCTTGGTTTGGTCTTCTCCCTCCAACTGCTGGTACAGAATGGCAAACTTCTCGATCATGGTATCATAAACTACTCGAGGTCTCTCCCATGTAACAAGAAGGCTAGTATAATTCTCTGGGTCAGCTTGAACATTTTCTGGTTCTGAACTACAAACTTCAGAGGAAAAAAAAAGTACAGTTATTGACACAACTGTCACCCTCTAGAATCTTAACAAGTGAAACACATTCTATGAACATTTTTGTTGTATTTTAATAGAGGGTGAAAAGTTACACTTTCCCACTGCGGCTCTTTTGTTCATGCCATTTCCTGTATCTGAAATACTTCTCCATTCCCCACTGTGAAGGAAAAAGATTGCCTGCCTTGCTAGTAAACAAAGGATGTTACAACCATCAAGCCATCACATTAGGTCCTCCCTAATGGTGTACCTTGAGGAAACTCAGGATGAGAAAAGACAAGAAACCGGTCCCAGGTAGCCTGTGGTCTATATCCAAGGAGCGATTTCATTGAGACCAGACTCTTGAACCTTCCCATACACAGAAAAGTGCTAACTTCCTTGAGAGTTCTGATTTTCTCTAATTAACAATGAATATTTTTTTTTCTCCAATGGTGTTCCTATTATGTGGTCTTTGATGCAAAAACTCCTACTTATCCTGACTCCCCCCTTGCTTCTTTAGAGCAGCCCCTCAGTGTGATCTGAGAGTCCTGTCTCCCAGGGTTGAAGTCCTCAGAATATCCACCAAATAATCCATAACTCTCGACTTTGAGGCTTGTGCATTTTTTTCAATCAACACCTCCTACCTCTGTTCAAGTCTGACCTTCAAAGAATGTCTTTACCAAGTGCAGTATCCTCTATTATGCACACTCTGACCTCTGCTGGCTTGATATCTGTCATTTTCAATTGTCTGTCTTGTCTTACCACAATTATTGCATTAATTGTATGTTCTCTTATATTTTTCTCTTCTGAACAAGTCTTTGCTCCTCTGTGTGTGCGTGCTAAGTCGCTTCAGTCGTGTCCATCTCCTTGTGACCCTATGACTGCAGCCTGCTAGGCTCCTCTGTCCATGGGATTCTCCAGGCAAGAATACTGGAGTGGGTCGCCACGCCCTCCTCCAGGAGATCTTCCCGACCCAGGGACTAAACGCACATCTCTTACAACTCCTGCATTGGCAGGCGGGTTTTTTACCACTAGCGCCACTTGGAAAGCCAATCTTTATTCTGCGAGTAAATTATAAGCATAAGAACCAGAGTTTGTTTTTTTTTTTTTTTTTAATTTCTCTATTGCATAGAAAACTGTCTTGAATGTGTGGAGAATACAAATTTATTTTCAGAAATAAACAAAGGATATCTTCAAGTTTATGCTTTTATTACTCTTATTTGGCACCTGGTAAATATGCTTAGCTCATATGAAGAGAACTTCAAAACTAAATTTAGATGGTCTTGTTTGTAAACCTTTGAAATAATTAAAAATTCCCTATCACAGAAAACCATAGGAGAACAACTGAAACTATTATTTCAATATTTTTAGAACTGCTGACAAAAAAGTCCCACTTTGGTCTCATAAAAAGATTAAGCAATTAATTTCAGAGAATTATAAGATATGTCTGTCTCAGCTGAAAAAATATTTTGAAACTCGTTTGGGGACTTCTTAAAATGAACTGAAGCCCGTGCTGGGACTCGTGCCAAAAATGCAGTCCCATCAGAAAGAGCACTCTGATACTTTCTGAAATACATTCATAATGTGATCATCTGAACTAATTGTGAAGAAAAAAATTAAAAAATTCATGATATCATGCTAATGAAGCACAGTACTAAATATAATATCTTCCAGGCTGGAGAGATTTGGGGAAGAGAGGAAGAGAAAGGTCTCCAAGGTCAAATAGTAATCATTATGCTCCCAGAATCCAGGCTTTGCCTTAAAGGTATACCTGAAGTTACCAAGTCACCACACGAGACTGAAGTCAATCAGTCGATTGAAGTCAACCAATCATCACCACTACCAAAACTATTTCTAGGACTCAATGGAAACAAGCAAACAGCACCACGAGAATGTGACCAAAAAGCCTTTTTGTCTTTACTGGGCTGTAGTTTTTCCCATGAACACAGGAGGGCACCCAAAACTAACAACTGACCTTATAAATGGAAACATTTTATATACAGTATTCAATAATAGACATTTAGAATATGTATGCCATGCTAGCCGTGGTATACGAATGATTCAGAGCAATATAAAGACATATACACATGTATGCTTTAAATCAATATAGGAACAATTTTATATGAGTTAGAGAGAACTTTTCACTGTTAAAATTATAATATTATTTGTTTATCAAGGATATAGGGTGCAGTGTTCGTTTGGAAATAAGAGAACAATTCTTTCATTATCAAAAAACATGAATTCAGAATTAGAAAATGTATTTCTATTTAGGTCTAGACTGCATCATCATTAACTCTACCTAGTGACACTTCTACAAGTGTCCACCAGATGGCACAAGACCATCACATCATCTCAAAAGTGAGGCGGTCACTTATCATTAGAGACACAAAATGGCCTTACTCTTGCTTCTGATGAACTTCATGTCTGATTTTAAAATGCTGAAAGTGATTTTGGACAATATCATTTGTAGATTTTGTTCAAAAGTCAACCCCACTTTGCATAGAATGAGAATGATTTAAAGTGAGCTATCCTTTCCTCAAAGATGAAACTATCTTAAAATGCATGAAAGTTTTATGCATGCACACAAAACATAAAAATCTGAGAAAAATATAAAATTACTGACTTCAAAATACACAAAGGGCTGCTTCCTAAATAGTGCAAGGAATTTTGATCAGGTGTCTGCGTTCATCTCGCCTTAGTATTAGAAATCAGCAGGTACTTCAAATTCTAAGAATCAGCATTAATATAAAATAGGACTGTAAAAAGAAATTCACAATTCTTTGCCACCAGGTTTTAATTCGTTTACTTTCTTCTTTATATATCTGTAAAAGCTTATTAGTAATTTAATTGTTCAAATGTATATTGTAATTAGAAGCTTATTTTTAAACACTCCTTTTGTTTATTGATAATCATAGCTTAGTAACACATTATAAGCTATAGCTGAAGCTTACCTTTTAGATGCTGAAATACAGAATGTATGGAAAAAAATACTTTAGAATGTATTCAAGAGAAAGACTAATACTTCTATATATAGTCTATGACCTTGCCAACGGGTTACTCTTCTAAGTTAGGACAGGATCTCCTAAATAAGAATCCTGCTAATTTATCACTTGGTGTTCAGACATAAAACTGGGTAATGTTTCAGACATAAAACTGACTACAGAGTAAGTTATTAATTTTCACTAATTTTTCCAAGCTTCCCTTGTTCTTCATATTAAAATTAGTTTATCTTATTAGAAGGACATACAGTTTATAAAGCATATTATCTGGATTGAAAAATCAAGAAGGGCTTTCCAGATCAACATATACTGACACCAATTACAAGCTACATAATAAGACAGTAACAAAAATATAATTTCCTTGATTATAGGGAGCTCAATACTATGTTGTGGAGAAGGAAATGGCAACCCACTCCCATATTCTTGCCTGGAGAATCCCATGGACAAAGAAGTCTGGTGGGCTACAGTCCATGGGGTCACAAGAGTCAGACACAACTTAGCAAATAAACCTACCTACCAGAACTATGTTGAGGTCCCATTTCCTTCCTTAGGAATGAATCACACGCCCTGATTCCTTTCTATGAGCTACATGTGACCTGGATCATAGTCACTGATTCTTTAAGGAACAGTGACCAAGCAGAATCTGGTTCCTGCAAGCTGGAGGCTATGAGCCAGGCTGTGACAAAGCTGGGGTCCTTGTCAAGTTGCACAGAATACAGGCACTTTAGTACAAGTGCAACCCAGATGGCACTAGCGGTAAAGAATCTGCCTGCCAATACAGGAGACACAAGAGATGTGGGTTCACAGATCTGAAAGAGACACGTGCACCCCAATGTTCATCGCAGCACTGTTTATAATAGCCAGGACATGGAAGCAACCTAGATGCCCATCAGCAGATGAATGGATAAGGAAGCTGTGGTACATATACACCATGGAATATTACTCAGCCATTAAAAAGAATTCATTTGAACCAGTCCTAATGAGATGGATGAAGCTGGAGCCCCTTATACAGAGTGAAGTAAGCCAGAAAGATAAAGAACATTACAGCATACTGACACATGTATATGGAATTTAGAAAGGTGATAACGATAACCCTATATGCAGAACAGAAAAAGAGACACAGAAATACAGAACAGACTTTTGAACTTTGTGGGAGAATGTGAGGGTGGGATATTTCAAAAGAACAGCATGTATACTATCTATGGTGAAACAGATCACCAGCCCAGGTGGGATGCACGAGACAAGTGCTCCGGCCTGGTGCACTGGGAAGACCCAGAGGAATCGGGTGGAGAGGGAGGTGGGAGGGGGGATCGGGATTGGGAATACATGTAAATCCATGGCTGATTCATATCAATGTATGACAAAACCCACTGGGAAAAAAAAAAAATAATAATAATAATAAAAAAAAAAAAAGAAAAAAAAAAGAGATGTGGGTTCAATCCCGGGGTCCAGACCATCTCCTGGAGGAGGGCATGACAACCCACTCCAGTATTCTTGCCTGGAAAACTCAATGGACAGAGGAGTTTGGCGGGCTACAGTCCATGGGGCCTCAAAGAGTTGGACACAATTGCAAAGGATCCTCACATATAAAGAATGAGAGGTTCTTAATTAAAAACTTGTTTTTAACATTCACTTCTCATCTGCTTGGCTCCAGACACTCTTGGACATACAAATAAAGGAGGTACCCTCTTTGCCCTCAGGCAACTCATTTCTAGGATAGCCTCTCACCCTTAAATTTAGTAAGCCATTAAATGTAATGGGTGCTTTTGGTTTCCTAATCCTAGATTCCATTTACAGAGGAATGCAAAATAAACTGCAAAAAAAAATTTTGTCATTTAGCCAAATTAGGTTGTGCTTTTCAAAAGTATAGGTTTTTACCCACTAGAAACTGTAAAAACTTCACAAACATAGCTCACAAAGTCCTCCACCGTCTCATTACTTAAATGAATGGATATGAAGAGCGAACACCTCCTACACAGGAATGTCCATGCCTTGCAAGTCCCATAAGATTAATAGGCAAGGCACTGAGTGTCACGAGGAAACAAGAAAAAAAGGTACAAAAAGAAAAGGAAATAAGTGAAGAAAAGCACAAAGCAGGAGAACATGACAACTCTCACTGTGACAAGTCTCGTGATTAGCTCATCACTAAAGCTGGTGCAGATGGTCCAGGGGAGACGGAAGTTCCCTTCTGCCTCTGCTGCTCTATGCGCCCACCTTGGGAAAGGGACACATGCCCTGGGGGAGAAGGTGAAGTCTTAGCTCCACGGATCGTGAATAAAAATGAAGAGGGAGGTGAAAAGATCGGGTGATGATTCTTGGGGAGTGGCAGAGAAAATGTCACTAGGTTTTTACCCAGTATTTCCCATTGTCTTGAGGTTTGGTACAGGTGAACACAGCCCATGCAAAGTACTTCCATGAATGCACACTAGTAAATCCACCACCTTCTTGCTTGTGGTTTATGAGCCTCATTTTAAAAATTATCGAGACAGGTAATTTAATGACTACTGTGCGAAGAATCTGAAGAGTGACAGACTCAGGAGACAATCAATATTAAGGTTGTGATCTCCCTTCAGGGAGTAGGAGATGTTAACAAAACTAATGTAAAGACTGCCACAAAGGCTAAAAATAATAACTAAAAATGATCTGTTATTGCTTTGTACTTTTCAATGATTACATGCCATTCCCTTTAGATAAGTAACCAAAAAAAAAAAACTTTCAAATTGTACCTCAATCAGTCAGTCTTCTCTAGGAATACACAGTAACTTTGTCAACCATTCAATTCACAACATATAATCTTCCAAGAAGTAAATAATCTTCCTGTACTTTTCTCCATATAGTTAGAGCACAAAATTAATGCACATGTGACCTTAATGAATGCTATTTACAACTACTGACCTTCTCAAGAAGGTGGGTCTCCTGATGCATAATTCATTGTGACATTTTCTCAGGAAATTACAGAAAATTTCTCATAGCTCAAACACAGCATTAAGCTATGAAGACACACTTTTCATGCTACCCTTCCTTGAAAATCATTTCATATTTTATAGTTCTTTTAAAGTTTGCATTAAGTATATTACAATGCTAGCAAATGAGATTTAAAGTGCATTTATAATTCTACTTAACAAATAAAAGCCTTAAACATGAAAAACTTGGAGAGCACCCTTTACTTGTGATAGCTTACCCTCTGTCTCTATATACAAATATACAGCTTCACACACACACACACACACACACACAAGAGAACATACACAAACACACACTGTATTAATAGAAGCTATGGATCTGCAGTATATAAGAGTATACACACACACACACTGTATTAATAGAAGCTACGGATCTGGAGTATATTATGTTCCAGGGACTGGACTGCCTTGCAAACTTTAACTTATTTAAACCCCACAACAACCCTACAAGGTGGCCATTTTAAAAAATTAAAAATAAAATAAATAAATAAATAAATAAAAAATTAAAAATATTTATGTATTTTGGCCATGTCTTGTGGCCTGCGGGACTTTAGCTCCTTGACCAGCTACTGCACTCCTGCCCCCTGCAGTGGAAGCATGAAGTCTTAATCACAGGACGGCCAGGGAAGTCCCCATGTGGGCGTTTTAAACTGATTTTATCAGTGAAGAGAATGAGGCTTAAAAAAACTAAATAACTTGACAATATTTATGTAACTCTTAAGTATTTGCACTGGGCTTTGAAACCAAAAGTTGACTGGGCTTTAACGCCCCAGCTCCTTCCCACTATACTTCCTGAGGCCCCGGCTTCTAGGAGGAGAGTCTTGCCAGCGGGAGGGGAGGGCAGCAGGGAGGTACTGTCCCCTGGGAGGCAGGGGACAAAGCGGACATCACCTCCTCTACACGCATGTTATGTTTGTGTGGTGACTGACATATATTTCTCATTAACTAAAAGACAATTTTTACAAATTCCTTCAAGATCAAATGAGTCAACTAAATTCTGTGATTCTTAGAAGAGCCAGCGCCCATTCCATGATGCCAAAAATGCATGCCTTTTAATGAATAGCAATGCTATCTAAAAATGCAAAAATAGAGGACTGAGTTCTGGTAAAATACTCATTCACAAAAACTCACAAATGTTTATTGAGTTTTCCTATGAATGCAAAATAACAAATAAGGCTTGATCTCTCCCCCCAAGAAGTTTACATTGATATGCAGACCTCACATGGCTTTTGCAATTACTTGCAATGTATTTTGCAAAATATATTTTTCTACCATGCATTTACTAAGAGTAGGATTCTAACAATTTTCATGACATGTTTACCTTCTCTCTTGGTCAAAATGAGAATATTAGATATTTAAAATAGCAAAATAAATAAGAATAATCTGAAAGTCCCAAGCTGGGTGACAAATTTAATAAGTTGCTATGACGGTACTATACATAAAATTAAGAATGGTATTAATGATATATATCATTTAGTAATGCAAAATAAAAAAACAGAGAAGTATGATACAGCCTCATTTTTGTGAGACATAATAATATATTTTTAACTTAAGAGAAAGGCTAGAAAGATATTCCACAATATTTTCATGGCAGTTATCTCTGGGTAATAACATTATAGGGGATTTTTATTTTCTTCTGTGTGCTTATCTATTTTTTCCTTTTTTACAATGTTCATGTAATAAAAACATACTCTCAGATTAAATTTAATAAAGATTAAATCCTGAACATAAATGCAACCCTTAATTCTTATTTTCAAATTCAGTTCAAGAAAGTAAAAGGGCAATACTGTATCATTAAGGAAAAAAAAAATCATAGGAACATGCACATGGAAAATAAGTGCTTGTTGAACACAAATACTCATGATAGAAAATGCAAGAATTCAACCATCGTTCTAGTTTTTGAAAAAAGCCAATACTAAGTTTTTTACGTTTTATGTTATTAAAGTCATCAGTTTTTATTATAAAACTATGCAAGGATAAATTATGCTCCCTTATAAATAAATAGCATAGTGGAGAGAGCTTTCTAAGTCTTCAGAATCAGGAAGACCAGGGCACAAATACTGACTCCAACCTTTTACAGTTCTGTGAACTTGGGTGAACCAGTTAATATCAGCTTCCCAAACTATAAAATGAGGAAAACAAGCCCAATGCCTGGTTGAACACACTGGTTCACGTGATATATGTTAGCCATTACTGCTTTTGTTATGATTCTTTTAGCCATAATCACTTAACTGTGAAAACGGGGACTTTCCTGGTGGTCCAGTGGTTAAGACTCTGAGCTTTCCTGGGAAGCAGATGCGGGTTTGATCCCTGGTCAGGGAAATAAGACCCTACATGCCATGTGGCATGGCCAAAAATTTTTTTAAACATTCAAATAAAAGGAAAAACCAATATTCTACATTATATCCATTCATACGGGTTTACACATTAAATGATGCAAGAAGCACCCATCAAGCTATATCCTGCCATACTTTTCTTATACACAAATCAATTCCTTCATTTTGTGAATATCTTATGAATGAGAGCTTCACTTTTGCCCAGCAATGGAGGCAAAGTGATAAAAGACTTAGTTACCTCCTTCAGAGCTCAGAGGGTGGTGGTGGGGACAGACATGTAAACAGACAACATCATACCACGGCACCTGCTAGGAAGTCTGGATGACGGAGTGGAGGAGCTCCTGGCGAACTGTGCACTCCAGAAGGGCATCATGTTCTGGTACCCCATGGGCCCAGCACTTCCATAAACGCACAGTCCTTTCTTGGGCCAGAGCCAGGCTTGGTAGGGCTGGGTGGAGGGTCAGACATGGCTCCTTGGTGGAGGCAACTGTTTATGTACTTGAGTCTTGAGGACGAGGAGGAGACGACAAAGGAAGACTGCAGGGAAGAACGCGCCATGGGAAGGAAAAAGCGTGTCTAGGTGCAACGTGGGAGAGCGTGGTCTGGCCTCTTCAGGGACCTCACTGAGTTCAGGACAAAGGAAGGATGTTGGCCGGGGAAGAGCAAGCACTGAGGCCAGTAAGTACTAGACAGGACCTACCACGCAATGACAATTTGGATTTTATTCTAAACCCAGTGGGAGCCGCTTTTGTGTGCTGTTGGTCAATCACTCAGTCGTGTCCGACTCTTTGTGACCGCATGGACTGTAGCTCTCCAGGCTACTCTGTCCATGGAATTTTTTAAGCAAGAATACTGGAGTGGGTTGCATTTCCTCCTTCAGGGAATCTTTCCAACCCAGGGATCAAACCCATGTCTTTTGATTCTCTTGCACTGGGGCAGGCAGATTCTGTACCACTGAGCCACCTGGAAAGCCCGGGAGCCACTGAAGAGTTTCAATACAATATAACTAATATCTAGTACAACTAATATATTATCACTAATACGTGGCCAAAACATTGTATATATTTTGTTATCTGGTCATTTGTATTTTAGAAAAGGAGATGGTTAGATCTATTTTTTTTAATCAATTGTGTATTATTTACCAGACAGGAAGTTTTAGTATTCAGTATTGTTGGTAGAAATATAATTAAATTTCCTCACTTTGGAGCAATTTAATTTGAAACAATGTCACAGTAAACACAGCAATTCATCACTGTTGTACTTTGTTTTTGTTGTTGTTAAAGGATAAACAATTCTCACAAATACTACTTTGAAACATCAGAAACATGCTGTTTTAATGCCTGATCTTCAAAAGCAGACAATTATTGAATTAATATTGTACACAGTCAAAAATTCATTACGGGGCTGGGATCAAAGAAGACCATGTTCTTGGAAAGGTTTTCAGTCCTCTAAGCAGAGGCCAGTTCAACGCTTTCTTTCATGAACCAGCGCACCCTCACAGTGAACTGAAAAGAACAAGTCAGTAGATGGAATGACTGTGTCCTCTGGACACTTTCAAAGGCTTCTGACTCCTGTGTCAGCTTCAAAAGACCCAGAGGGCACTCCACAGGCTTTCCCTCTGCCTCCTCTCCATCGCCTGGGCTTGACAAGGACAAACTTCTTCTCTTTCAAAGAAAGAAACTGGGGAAAGGACTCACTTTTTATTCATTAATAATTCAGTGCCTTGGGTTTCTGTCCTTACTAGGCACTAGCCTCTCTGGGAGCTGCCAACACACAGATGAGTACTTCTTTAAAACTCCAGCACACGTCAAGACTCAGGTCAAATGTGCTTCTCCCATGGAGAGTCCCAAGTCATCCCAAGAAGAAGCAATCTTCCCAAGCTCTGAACACTTCACCCTTATTCTTTCCCCTCTTACAACTGTTAACACAGGCAAATGCCATAAAGTGTAGGTGGCTTTGCCACTACTACTGTATGTTTTAGGAAAAAACTTTCCTTCCTGAATCTCAATGCTTCTTACTTGCAAAATGGTGTTATTCACGGAAGGAGGAACAGATTTTCTTTATAGTGTGTGCACATAATTCACAATTTTATTATTTATTTGGCTGTGTCGGGTCTTACTATGGTACGCTGGCTCTTCGTCCCATCACGTGGGGCCTTTCCTTGTGGCATGGACTCTCTAGTTGTGCCTGGGTGTAGCTGCTCCCTGGCATGGTGCAAGGAAGAATCTTAACCACTGGACCACCAGGGAAGTCCCAAGGACAGATACTTTTAATTGTCATTTTATAAATATGGCAACTGAGATTCACAGAAGTTAAATAGCTTACCTAAAGCTACAACGCTATAATCACAATATTTCCAAAAATCAAAGTCTCGTATATTGTCTAAGATACCACAATTACCTCCTACAACACTGAATTTAATAGGACTTACAGAAAAATTATATTTCAATACACACCTGCTTCATGAATCTCTTCCTTTCCAGTATATGAGGAAAACACCTGCCTGGAGAACTTGTACTGTTGTTCTCGAAAATTATTTTGTAAGTAGTCCATCAACATGACATAACCAGACTGTTGCATTGTAAGAACTTCACAGAAAACAGCCAACTGGAAAGAAGATAATTTAACTTATAATTTAACATACTTGCTTCAAAGACATATCAGCAAATGCTTTAAAACAGGTATTCTGTAGAAAACAATTCTTTTTAAATTGCTTCAATTACTCCATTTGTTTGAACTCCCAAGATTACCTGGCTTTCAGAAATGCTAACTGTATCTTTAAAAATAATCCAGTCAACGGTGTCTGTGCAGGGAGGCGATGTCAGGGAGCCGTTGTAAGTGTAATACTTGTCCGTTGAGTTTGGCAGAAGGTTTAGCAATGTGAATGGATCCAGCGCAGCCTGTTTCCCTACAAAGCAATCACATACATCTCAGCTGAAACCCTAACACTGGAACTCAGCTGTTCAAAGCCTCTATGAAACTGAGACATACATCTTGGTATCTATTTAATCAGAACTGACATTTTAAGAACATTTTAAGATACATATCTAAAATGGAGATAAAACTGACATATTCTAAATTTTTCCTGCACATATCACAACATAGTGTTAGCTGCTCTATCTTTACATGGGCAAGATGCTGGAAAGATCATTTTTACATATGAAAGATTCAGAAATCATACAGCCATCTGAATAGATACCAGGAAATCATTCAATAAGATTGAATACCAACTTGTGGAAAACAAAACCACATTCTGATGAAAATTATCTAGAATGAACATCATATTTTAGGGTGACTTACTGAAAGGTTTTCCCCTAGTGATAAAGAATGAGACAAGGACATCTTCTAGCACCATTTCTTACACTGAACTGGAGGACCAGGACTTTTTTTTTTTTTTACTTACAATAAAGTAAGAAAAAGAAAGAAAAAAGGCAAAGATGGACTAATAGAACAATGGAAGAGAATAAAGAGTCCAGACCCACACATATGTGATTATTTGACTTATAATAGGAAAAATTATTATGCAGTTGAAATGCATGGCCTTCTCAATAAACCATGCTGTATCAATCAGACATACTTATGCAAACCATGAATCTTTATTCCCTCCTTCACACCATAATCACAAATCAATTCTAAGTAGAGTCTGGATCTAAATGTGGACAGAACAATAAAGCTTTTGGAATAAAACATAGAAAATTATCTTCATAATCATAGGATTGGTTGAGATTTATGAAATAGCTTGCAAAAAGTGTTATTCACAGAAGGAAGAATGATCTACCTGATACTCAAAGTCTTTGTCAACAGTCACCATTTAGAGAGTAAAAAGGCAAGACAAAGAGTAGGAAAGCCTCAAGTTGAGTGACGACTTTGCAAGATTTCAGTCTTTGTGAATCCCACATTCCTCATTTTAAATGAAATAATTGGATCAGATGACCTTAACAGTATGTTACAGTTCTATACAATATGAAGACTGGACACATCCTCATGGGAAAAAAATATTTCCACTGGGCCTTCCAGGTAACTCAGTGGTAAAGAATCTGCCTGCCAATGCAGGAGGTGCAAGAGACCTGGGTTTGATCCCTGGGTCGGGAAGATCCTCTGGAGTAGGAAAATGACAACCCGCTCTAGTATTCTTGCCTGGAAAATTCCAGGGACAGAGAAGTCTGGTGGGCTACAGTCCGTGAGGTTGCAAAGAGCTGGACACGACTAAGCACAATAGCACACACAAAAGTTAAATTATTGAATATTAATCTTCCTGTAATACCGAAGCTTTTCCAGGAAGAGGGGTAGTGTTAATAAAATTGAAGATAACTTCTTCCACTCTGAAGTTAAGACTAAATCTTAGAAGTAAAAACCTGTTGATTAAATTGATAGTGCTGCGTATGTACAACCTAAATCTAATCCACTAGAAAATTCAGGTTACATTAGGTTTAAAGGATTAATTAGTAACTTCTAAAGGTATGTCTTCCTCTCCTCCAATGTCAAGACAAGATTATTCAGAATTCAGACTCAGATTCAAGCTCTCAGAAACTAAGGAAACTATTTCAAACATATGAATATTTAAACATTTTCAAATTTATGTTTTTGATAGCTAGAAAATCTGTGATTAAATAACCTCCTTTTTAATCATCAATGGACTACAATTCTTTCTTTGATAAAGGAAAAACTTCTTTTATAAATGTTCTGTGGAAATGTGGAGGTGGAGAATACTAATTAAGTAAGGGGCCAGAAATTGACTCCCTGCTAATTTAGGTGGGAAATGAAACTGACAACAGGAGACCCAGAGGCCAGAAAAGGAAAATCAGATTTGAATAGGGATGGTGAAGTAGATAATTTTTGTGAAATTGGGAAAGAAATAAAAGGGGGAAAAAGTTAGGAAGAAGCGAAAGAATCAGAAAAAAAAGGTGATTCCTCCTTTCCTCGTCTCTATACAGAATCCATTCTTCCTGACTCTGAACCTCACACCACTCATCTAGTCTCTGTTATGAATATGTTGAGTATTTTCTACCTTATGTTTTTTATTATGTACCTGCATGTCCTAAGTTTCTTTCCAATATTGCCAGACTTTGCAATCACAATAGTATTTTTTAATTGTACAATCACCTTACAAGAAAACTGGACTAAGGTGGTTTCTTGTGACTTGCAAAAACATGCACTTCATCTGAATAACCTCACTATTGCTAAACAAGAATCACACATGAGCCAGTGTTTCTCTATTTGTGATCATTCACTCTGTCATCCTCTTCTTTCTTAATCAGCGATAAACAAACCAATCAGATCTTCCTTCTGTGGGAGGCTGATGGCAGGAGGGGGAAAGATGAGGAGAGTGAGAGTGAGATAAAGACAAGACCATTTCTAGGTCCAAGGCAAGGAAAGAGACATTAAATACTTAAAACCAATTCATCGCCTAGGATAATAAGACTTAGGATGGGGCTGCATCAACACTGGCGGTGAGGATTTGTCAGTATACAAATTCCTGGGCTGCCTTTGTGATTAGGAATGCTTTCCTAATCATTTGATTAATCAGATGACTTCTGTACACAAGTCAGATGAGATGAGAATTCCCGTTTGAGAATCACTGACTATGTTACCTAGGTGTGTCTCTTCCTTGCAACTTGAAAGATTCCAATTAACAATCTTTGTGTGCGTGTGCGTGGGCTCTGTTTGGGGAAGATTAATGCATTATCTTTATATGGTTATCTTTGTATTGCTATATACACTATTTCTCACCACTCCATGTGAGAGCAATGCCTAAACATAGAGTAGGGAAAAGATGGGCTTGTCTCTTAGAGAAAAATACAAGAACTAAGCCACCAGCTCACAGTGTGATAAGACAGATTTTATACTCAGAAGGATGTTTGGAAAATGTTGGTTTTTGTGGAACTCACATTATATGAAGAACATGTGGCAGGATTTGGGAGTTTAGCTGCAGTTTCTGAGTCACTGTCTAAAGACCAGCATTGCCTTCAAATTCCCAGCAGCGGTGGCTGGCAGCCAATATTGGGAAGCCTTCTGCTTACTGGGCACTGGGGGACTTTCTAGACTCTGAAATAGGACTAAATTTAATCCAAGAACTCTCAAAATGGAAACATTTAACTCTGGGAGGACTTAATTTACTTAGTTTGGACGAATCACATTTCACAACTATTTCAATCAAATTGACAGGTGTTTTATATGTGTTTGGAAATATAGAACTAATATAAATCTCTACAGTATACTGGAACAATCTTTTTGGACAGACAGGTTCTAAATTCTGGCTTTACCACTTACCAGTTGTATGGGCTTAGGTGTCCTTGCTAAGTATATGGAAATATTAAGAAGATGAGTTGATAGGCGTGGAGGATTTTATTTTTTGGTTAAAAAAAAAAAAGGATGGAAGAAATTGGGGCACTGGTAGAGACAGAAGATAGAGAAGGGAACAGAGGGCAGACAAGTATGTGTTCCCAGCCAGCCCAGGGGACCATTTGTTCTGCTCCTGAATTAACAGCCAGGACAGAGGCAGGATGCTTTTAGGAAACCCATATTCCCACGGAGGGTATTATGTGATAGGTTCTGATGAAGTATCCCCCTTAATGGCTTACAGACAGTAGATATTAAAAGGGAAAGTTTAGTCCAAGAACATGAGCAAACTGATTTCCTAAGCTTGTACTATACCCTCCGACAGTCCCCCAGAAACACTGAAGAGGCCTCAATTAAGTGGTCCAAGTGTCACAGTTACACAAATCAGGACTAACAACTAGTGTTAGCATCACTTCTGTGGTCTCCACAGCCTGATGCAAGGCTTGGGAATACTCATGTTCACATTTTACATCATTTTAAGTGTAGGATTTCAAACTAGTTGCCTTCTTGCAGTCTGCATAAGCTCCACTTTCTGACTAAATGACAGAAAAATTAAGTGTGGCTTATGGTGTGGTGGTGGTTTAGTCGCTCAGTCGTGTCCGACTCTTCCGACCCCATAGACTATAGCCCTCCAGGCTCCTCTGTCCATGGGATCCTCCAGGCAAGAATACTGGAGTGGGTTGCCATTTCCTTCTCCAGGGGACCTTCCCAACCCAGGAACAGAACCCGAGTCTCCTGCATTGCAGGCAGATTCTTCACCGACTGAGCTATAAGGGAAGCCGGCTTATGGTATTCAGTGTTAAATTTTACAATCTGGGTAGATGCAAGGAGATAACTAACAGCTTGATGCTGCGTTTGGCTATACCTTTAAAAAAATAATGAAAACTGCACTGTAGGAGTTCATATATTCCAGACTTCTGAAAAGATTGGTTAATTCAGGTTCTCACATAAAATTGACAAAGATGAACGAATCCTAGGCTTTCAAGAAAAAGATCAGTTGTGAGTTGTGTTTCTGATTTCAAAGTTTGCAGCTTTCCCGAGAGGAATAATCCTCTTTTTATTGATAACTCAGGACAACATTAATACCCTGTTTGTGGGTGCTTAATAAAAATAAAATAACGTGTTTTCTGTTTCCTGCCAACGTTGTCAAAAGCATGTGCTGTGACAAATTACAAGATCTATGAGATAGGAAGCAGAACAATATAAAAGCACAGTGTGTCTTGTTCTGTATAAGCATTCGCCTTCCAAAAAATCTTAAATTGGTAAAGCAAAGGACTTACCAAGGAAACCACCAGGGAAAACATTTGAACTTGAGTAACAATTCCCTTTTCACTTTAGAATACAATTTTTATAAAATAGTTTCACGTTACACATTAGAGTCTTTTATAGATGAACCATGCAGAGATAGAGGAAAAAAATACATTTAAATGCATAATGTGATTAAATTATTTTCAATTATAAAATCAGAAAACTTCAACTTCCTACTTACATTAACATTTTATGATTTTCTGTGACAAAAATTTCTGATAAATTGTTCTTCAGTGAGAAATGTATAAATGGTCAAGGGGTCTTCAGACGTGAGAGATTTCTCCTCTCTACGAAGATCTTCCCTTATTTTTTGGTACAAGCAATTTTAATAACATTGCAAATTCATATGAATCCAAAGTAAATCTGGAAGAAAGAGATTTCTGCAGATAGCTTACCAAAACGACTAACCCTCTCCACTCCATCTATAATTGCTTTGTAGTCCAAATTTTCTTCTAGTCCAACCTGTGAAAGAATGACATTCTAAAAATGGTATAAAATACTTGACTAGGGTATTCATGTATAGATTAGTGAATTCCAGTTTAAGTATTCCAAAGCAATGTCCTCTAAAGGCACACTTTTTTTCCACAGCAAAGTAAGAATGAATAAAACACCTGATAACTTCAATTTTTGATTAAGAAAAGAACATTTAAAAATGTCACTATTCACAGTTGCTGCTGTATCACACTGATGCTTTGCAAATAGGCAAGTCTCCTAGTGTACAAGTATAGAGGTTGGAAGTGACATTCCTAAGGAATACAAGAGCCCCTCTTTTTTTTTTTCAATTAAAAAAACAAAACAAAACCCTTTTTATTTTGTATTGGTGTATAGCCCATTAACAATGTTGTGACAGCTTCAGGTGAACTGTGAAGGGACTCAGCCATACACATACATGTATCCATTCTCCCCCAAGCTTCCCTCCCACCAGGCTGCCACATATCATAGAACAGAGTTCCATGTGCATCACGGCAGGTCCTTGTTGGTTATCCATTTTAAACACAGCAGAACGTACATGTTCATTTCGAAATCCATAACTATCCCCTCCCCCCAACCCCTCCACTGGCAACCATAAGTTCGTTCTCTAAGTCTGAGTAAGAGTCCCCTTTTAAACATACCAGGTAAGGGGTTGTTCTCTTTGAAATGATGACCAGTTATCATTCCACTTGTGAGCCCTTCTATTTGTTAAAAAAATGTGCTTTGATATTCCCCATGATTGAAAAATTAGTGCTAAATCCCTATGTGAATATATATACACACATATATATATACACATATATATATATATATATACATATGATTACCTCAAATAAAATGGATAAAGCTCTTAACTTCCCTTTTCCTTTAATTGCTTCTTCAAAACTTGAAAATCGGTCTGCATCAAAGCAGTAGATCTGCATCTATAAACATAACATTGATGGCTTTATTACATACAAAGACTTCACAAAAACTTCAGCAAAAAGACAATAAAACAATTAAATAATTTGTCAGTTCAATAAATTCAATTTGAGACATTTTATAAATGATATAATTCTATATTCTGCAAATTTTCAAAATATTTTATTAATTACATGTATACAAAGCTACATTTACTATCAATTACCCTTCAACAAAGAACAAAATACAAAGTTAGACAAATCTAGACCTGAAATTACCACTTTGAGATTGAGCAATTTTCAAATGTAATAAATTTATTTTACTCTAATTTTTTTGGCTGTACTTTGAGCGGTTTGCAGGATCTTAGTTCTCCGACCAGGGACTGAACCTTCATCCTTGGCAGTGAAAGTACAAAGTCCTACTCCCTGGACTATAAAATTTGGAATTTCCAAATATAATAAATAATCAGATGCTATTTTAACTATTTTGATGGAATTCTTTCAAATATGGTTTCAATCTTCCTTGAATGGACGTGACTTACTTGATGGTCTGAGTTACCAGTTTTGGATATTACTGTCTTGAGCTCTCCTAAGAGTGAAACCCTCAAGGAATCTCTGCTTCTACCTAAAAAATACCTAAATTCCTCATCTCAAGTCTCTCCTCCTGCTGTGAGGTAATGTGTCTGTGTTAGTCTCTCAGTCATGTCTGACCCTGTGATCCCATGGGCTCCCACGGGTTCACCAGGCTCCTCTGTGAAATTCCCCAGGCAAGAATACTGGAGTGGGTAGCCATGTCCTTCTCTAGGGATCTTCCTGACCCAAGGATCGAACCCAGGTCTCCCACACTGCAGGCAGAGTCTTTACTATCTGAGCCACCTTGTCAATTTCTACTTGAAGTCCATACATCTATGATAGCCCTCACTCTCCGATAGGTTGATGTTCCTCGTGTCCTGGACTTGGAAATTAGATAACTCAGCTAGTTTAGAGATGTAACTAAGGGAAGAACAGAACCCTCAGAGATGATCAATGTAAAGTGAGGGCTGTGATCAGAGAAATAGTGGGTGTGCAGCAGAAGAAAGCAGTGACTCCTGTCTTGGGTGGTCACCAAAACCTTTCAGCCACCCTGAAGCATGGATGATTTTAAAGATGGCAAATGAGAAGGCAGAAGAGAAAAATGTGTGTTCAAGTCAGAGGGTCCAGCTAGGAAAAGCCTACAGGCAAGAAAGTATGAGAAGTGTGGGAAACTGAAAGTGTGTTAGGATTTCAGCTGAGCACATGTGAGAAGAGAAGAGAGATATGAGACTGGAGAAGCGGGCAGGGGTCACAGCAAGAAGGCATGTGAGGTAGTCCCAGCAGTCTGGGCTGGAGGGCAATAGAAAGTCCTTGATGGGGCGGGGGGGGGGGGGGGGGGGGCAGGGCTAAGGGGTAGGGGGGGCCAGTGCAAGGGATTAAGACTGGAGAGAAGCTAGCTTCAGGGACTTACACATCCAAGTAAGAGACTAAGATGACTGGAAGCTTTTTCTGACCTCACACATCATTTAGGGGCAGAACTGAGGAGGTGATTATGGGATGTGAAAGGCCAGAAAAAAACAGCAAATCAAGGATACCCTCTAGTTTCTCCGCTTGCACAATTATTTTTTAATATTTCAGTAAATTATTTTATTTGAGAATGACCCAGCTATTCAACAAACTTCCATCACTTAATTTAGCGCAACTCAAGAAACCAAAATCTGGAGATACAATTTATTATTTTTTATTTTTTCTTGGAGTATAGTTGCTCCTGCTTGCACAATTATATGGTGATTGTTTTAAAAAAAATAAACAACAGGGAGTTCCCTGATGGTTCAGTGATTAGGATTCAGGGCTTTCACTGCTGTGGGCTTCAGTTTGATGCCCAGCTGAAGAACCAAGATTCTGCAAAGCACATGGGTTTGGCAAAAAAATAAAAAATAAAAAAACAAATAAGTAAATAAATAAAATAAAACCCATTAATGTTTAAAAATTAAATAAAAAGAAACAACAAACAAATGACATCTCTGAGAGATGATTTGAGGGGCTTCTAAATAAGAAAAATACATGAGGTTGAGTACACAGATTCTGTGCAATTTATTTTACTAAATCATGGTTTGTGTTATTTTTAGGGTTTTCTTGATTTTCACCTTTATTCTAAGGAGTACTGTGAGAGAGCTAAACTCTTAGAATTGAGAATGTTACCTGTTTAATGAGTTGATTTTCATATTTCTGACAGACAAAATTTGATAAATATACTTTTCTTTAAGGATATTTAAGAAATTATAAGCCACATATTTGAATTTATTGTCAATAACTGCTTTGAATTATAAAAGTAAAAATACAACTTTAACACTGGTGCTCTAGAAAATATGGGAATTTTAAAGAAGAAAAGGTAACAATGCCATCACCCAGAGAAAATTACAATTAATGTTTTCTTGGTTTCCTTCAATTATTTTTACAATAGCAATAATTCAACCTTTTATTTAATCCTCCTAATAACTTTATAGAGAAGTGTTACTACTATTAGACATCAATTTCACAGATGAGAAACAGAAGCTTAGGGAAATTAAATAATTCATACAATGTCATGTCATATAACTACTAACTAAATGTGAAGTCAATATTCAAGCCTTGTCAGTTTGACTCAGACTCTACTCTCTCTCTGCCATTAATTAGTTTCATGCTTTACAAAATTTAGAATAATAACACTGTGTATACTATTTTACCTTCTGCTTTTTAAAAGCATTCACAGCTTATGATGAACCTTTTCTGTTAAATAAATCATTCTAAAACAGGATTTTTACAAGCTCTATAATAATCCATTGTAATGTAATCATTTCCTTTTGTTTCAACTTTTATTATTGTACGTAAGTCTTTGCCTCCAAATTTTTGAGTATGTCCTTAATTATTCTTTAGACTAAATTGCTATAAATTGAAATGTAAGTATTGAGAATAAAACATCTAAAGTTATTGATAAGAACAAGTGAAATGCTTGTTCTTTCAAGCATTTGTTCATTCAAGCACTCCCAGAAAGTCTTACCAATTTATACCTTCTCCAGACCTGTGTGAAAGTTCACATATTTCATTGTATATTACTATGCATTATATTTATTTGCAGATTTTAAATTTGAAACATTTTCTCACTTTAATTTGAAGTTTCTTGATTTTCTAGGATGTTGATGAAGTTTCCCCCTTTTTTCCCTAATGGGCTATGGGAAGAATTTCATTCATTCATTCATTCACTCATCAATATTTACTAATCATCTATAATATAATGTGACACTCAGCATTACTAGAAAGTGGAAAATCAACTGTAGATCTTATACAGCTCAGATCAGAGAGAAATGCAGATATTAACCAAGTAAACAAAATATAAGTGTATAAATTACAAAGTTACATTACAAAATAATCAAATTATATGTTAAATGAAATCCCAGTGACTTAGAAAATGAAATAGTAACTAGTGGGACTACTTACTTACCTCTAGTGGAAATTTTTGCCCTTCTAAACTATGTTCTGATCCATCAGATGACATATTGCATTTTCCCCAGTGAAAAGCTATCTTGCTTGCTTTGAACACTGTTTCTGAAACCCCTCCACTGAGACGGTAGTCATTAGTGAGATTAATTTCCACTTGAAAAAAAAAAAAAAACAACAAATTGACATCTAAGTTTCTGAAAATCAAAATTACAAATTTAAATTTTCTTCTATTAAGGTATATTAAGAACATAATTTATTTGATAAATTAAAAAAATAAGCTACAATTTTGAAAGCTGAACTTGTAACTGCATAATATACTTAATGTATCCTATTGCCACAAGTGTAAAGTAAATCCAAGACCTTAACTGCCATACAACACTTAAAGCCAGAGACAGGTCGGTCACCTACTCTGTTTGCTATCCTACGTCTTGTTGTTTGGTGTCCAAAACCCTGCTCCCCGAACGCCTCACACGGTGGTGAGGGGACACTTAAAGGGAGAAGGAACAGAAGATTGGAAAGGAAAGGTCTTTTCTCCAACCTTCTCATGTTCCTGTTTCTGTTCCTTATCAAGCTGCTGCTGCTTTTGTCCCATCTCCTTATGTTTCCAAGCATCACCCCAGGCTTCATCAAGCTTCAGAATTTCTGTCCTAGACTGTGGCAAGGAAGGCGGGAGACCTTTTCCTTTTGAAGGGGTTTTAGCCATCTCGTGCTTGAACCCTCGCTGGCAAGTCTCAGAATCTTAAACTCTATTTGAGATCCGTAGCAGATACCATCTACTATCTGTATTTTAGGAGTCATCTGGGGATTAATGATTCTCTTGAGAGTTTAATGCATGATTTCAATGTCTCTCAGTCAGATTTAAATAGTCTGTTTCATTAGGCAGAAATCACTTTTGGCATTTGGAACTGAATCCAACATGCTGACCAGTGTAAGGACTTCTGAGTAAAACATAATTAATTTCTAGGCTGCGTGTATTTTTTTTTTTCAGCAGACACCAGATAGTTCGAGATATACATTTTCATGAATAATAACAATAGCAACAAACAACAACAATAATGGTCAACATTCATTTATCACTTACAACATGACAGGCATTACGTTACTTTACATGTATTAAATATTTGATCCCACACAATGGAAGATGATACCATTACAATCCCTATTTTACAAGATAAGGAAATTGGTCACAGCAAGGTTAAGGAATTTGCTCAAGGTTCCACACTGTGCTTTAAATGGCCAGAATTGAACCTAGAAAGTGTGGCTCTAAAGATCAAGTGCTTGACCACAATCCACTAAGAAAAATGAAGCGAAGATTACATGCTTTACTTCTTTGTAACATCCACTAAAACTGGTAATTAAAATGTCTAACATTTAGGACAATATATTATTACATATTTAATTAATAATACATTATCAGTTCAGTTCAGTCTCTCAGTCGTGTCCGACTCTTTGCGACCCCATGAACCGTAGCACGCCAGGCCTTTTATAACATATAAAATTATTCATTCAACAAATTCTTATTGAGTGCTTATTATTTGTCAAGCACTGATCCAGAAAAATTCCTACCTTCACAGGATTTAAATTACCATATTCACACAATTATATTAGCAAAATATGGAAAACAGAGAAAAATATCACATATAATAAAATCACCCCAACACGGCTACTACTATAGTGAATATTTTTGCTAATCTTTTCCCCATGAGTATATTTGCTTTTACATAACTTGTTGATAAACATACAATTTCATTTAAAATATAACATCAGAAAAAAATGTTCGCTTTTGTAAACTTCTGTTTATTTGTTGCTTACTGGAATTTTTATGACATTATATTTTGCATACTAAGAAAAAAAACTTTATTAGAGAGTGCTTCCTAAGTATAGTATATAATTTAAAACTTTCTATCTAGAAGGACCAATACTTTCTTAAAATTCAATTTTAGTAGATTGCTTTTTTCACACCCAAATATTGAACATAACATACAGTAGAAAAAATCAAATAAAATGCCCAAGAAAAAGAAATTCTGATTGACTAAGTGACTAACCAGTGATATAGTTATTAAGTTAACTAGCTATATATTATGTTATCCTTATTAGCTCTTCCTGTGGAGGCATCTTTATTGCTATATTACTGGAGAACATTATGACTTTGGCTATTTAATTTTTTGTACACATTTCAAAAGGTCTAAATTTCCAATTTTCTATTTGATTTCTTGTACCTATAGTTTCTATCCAGTTCATACTACATCATTCAAAGAAAAATATAATGGAAATAATCTAAACACACTCTAAGTCTGATAAACATATTAAAATCGGAAATAAAATGCAAGTATTTTACCTGTTTTCCCAGTGTTATGAATGAATGTGTTTTCCAAAGATGTTTTATCCCAATCCTGAAATTTAAGTTTCTTAAGATTCACATTTACTTGTGTAAGATCTTCATCAATATTGATAGGAGACTGTTTGGGGCTATTACATGTTGGATATTTCTTTCCCCAATTTTTTTGATTCAATGCTCCTAGGGGAAAAAATGGCAATAAGTTTTGTTTTTAAATAATTATGCAAAAGCTAAATTTTATGTTTATAAAGTAGTTAATGTTACATAAAAATAGACGCAACATTGGGAAAAACTGAGACATCTTTAAACCAATTCTTAAAAACAATTACAATTGGTCCTCTGTATTCAGGGGTTTCACAACTGCAAATTCAACAAACATCAGAGCAAAAATATTTGGGAAAAAACTCCAGAATGTTCCAAGGAAACTTTAATTTGCCAAGTGCTGACAACTATTTACATAGCATTTACATTGTATATGCAACTGTTTACACAGCATTTACATGTGTTCAGTTCAGTTCAGTCCCTCAGTCCTGTCCTACTCATTGTGACCCCATGGACTGCAGCACGCCAGACTTCCCTGTCCATCACCAACTCCCGCAGTTCACTCAAACTCATGTCCATTGAGTCGGTGATTCCATCCAGCCATCTCATCCTCTGTCGTCCCCTTCTACTCCTGCCTTCAATCTTTCCCAGCATCAGGGTCTTTTCAAACAAGTCAGTTTTTCACATCAGCTGGCCAAAGTATTGGAGTTTCAGCTTCAACATCAGTCCTTCCAATGAACACTCAGGACTGATCTTTAGGATGGACTGGTTGGATCTCCTTGCAGTCCAAGGGAATCTCAAGAGTCTTCTCCAACACCACAGTTCAAAAGCATCAATTCTTCTGTGTTCAGCTTTCTTTATATTTCAACTCTCACATCCATATATGACTACTGGAAAAACCATAGCCTTGACTAGATGGACCTTTGTTGACAAAGTAATGTCTCTGCTTTGTAATATGCTGTCTGGGTTGGTCATAACTTTCCTTCTAAGGAGTAAGCGTCTATTAATTTCATGGCTGCAGTCACCATTTGCAGTGATTTTGGGACCCCCAAAAATAAAGTCTGCCACTGTTTCCACTGTTTCCCCATTTATTTGCCATGAAGTGATGGGACCAGATGCCATGATCTTAGTTTTCTGAATGTTGAGCTTTAAGCCAACGTTCTCACTCTCATCTTTCACTTTCATCAAGAGGCTCTTTAGTTCTTCGCTTTCTGCCATAAGGGTGGTGTCACCTGCATATCTGAAGTTATTGATATTTCTCCCAGCAATCTTTATCCCAGCTTGTGCTTCTCCCAGCCCAGCATTTCTCATGATATACTCTGCATATAAGTTAAAAAAGCAGGGTGACAAGATACAGCCTCGATGTACTCCTTTCCCTATTTGGAACCAGTCTGTTGTTCTATGTCCAATTCTAACTGTTGCTTCCTGACCTGCATACAGGTTTCTCAAGAGGCAAGTCAGGTGGTCTGGTATTCCCATCTCTTTCAGAATCTTCCACAGTTTGTTGTGATCCACACAGTCAAAGGCTTTGGCATAGTCAATAAAGCAGAAATAGATGTTCTTCTGGAACTCTCTTGCTTTTTCAGTGATCCAGCGGATGTTGGCAATTTGATCTCTGGTTCCTCTGCCTTTTCTAAAACCAGCTTGAACATTTGGAAGCTCATGGTTCATGTATTGTTGAAGCCTGTCTTGGAGAATTTTGAGCATTACTTTGCTAGTGTTTGAGATGAGTGCAATTGTGTGGTCGTTTGAACATCCTTTGGCGTTGCCTTTCTCTGGGATTGGAATGAAAACTGACCTTTTCCAGTCCTGTGGCCACTGCTGAGTTTTCCAAATTTGCTGGCATACTGAGTGCAGCACTTTCACAGCATCATCTTTTAGGACTTGAAATAGCTCAACTGAAATTCCATCACCTCCACTAGCTGTGTTTTTAGTGATGCTTCCTAAGGCCCACTTGACTTCACATTCCAGGATGTTTGGCTCTAGGTGAGTGATCACACCATCGTGATTATCTGGGTCATGAAGATCTTTTTTGTACAGTTCTTCTGAGTATTCTTACCACCTCTTCTTGATATCTTCTGCTTCTGTTAGTTCCCTACCATTCTATCCTTTACTGAACCCATCTTTGCATGAAATGTTCCCTTGGTATCTCTAATTTTCTTGAAGAGATCTCTAGTCTTTCCCATTCTATTGTTTTCCTCTATTTCTTTGCACTGATCATTGAGGAAGGCTTTCTTATCTCTTCTTGCTATTCTTGGGAACTCTGCATTCAAATGGGTATATCTTTCCTTTCCTCCTTTTTTTTTTTTTTTTTTTTTGCTTCTCTTCTTTTCACAGCTATTTGTAAGGCCTCCTCAGAGAGCCATTTTGTTTTTTTGCCTTTCTTTTTCTTGAGGATGGTCTTGATGCCTGTCTCCTGTACAATGTGTGCCCCATTGTATTAGCTATTATAAATAATCTAGAGATGATCTGAAGACTATGGAAGCATGTATATAGGTGAGATGAAAATAGTATGCCATTTTATATAAGGGACTTGCACATCCACAAATTTTGGTATCTGAAGGAATCCTGGAACAATCCCTCTCTGATATTGAGAAACAACCGGATTCCTAGATTTAGATTCTGGGTTTTAATATGGTACACCATAAGAACAAGAGAAGGGGTCAACAAGACCCTTGTCTAGCCATCACACTCTTACAAATCCACAGAAAATCAATCTGTCTTATTGGATGTTAGTCCTCGCCCAGGGTTCCAGATTAAAACATGTCCAGTTGATAGGAGTTAGATTCTGATCTGACTTCCTTAGCACTCTCCACGGGTGAAGGTGGGAGGCTATAGACTGCGTGTCATCACAGCCATTGACTGATTTGGCTTAATTTCCATCTGTGTGTGTGTTGTGTATTAATCACTCAGTCGTGTCCGACTCTGCAATCCCATGAACTGTAGCCCACCAGGCTCCTCTGTCCATGAAATTCTCCAGGCAAGAATACTGGAGTAGATAGTCATTCCCTTCTCCAGGGGATCTTCCTGACCCAGGGGTCAAACCCCAGTCTCCTGCATTGCAGGCAGATTCTTTACCATCTGAGCCATCAGGGAAGCCCAAATTTCTACCTGCTCAGGGTCTCATTTATAAAAACGTAATCATCTGGGCTATCTTTGAAATATCTCTTTCTTTTCCCTTCTCTCTCTTCTTTTTTTCTGGTCATAAAACTTAACAGATTTTATTGTTTACCAAGAAGACAAATAAAACAGGGCTTTCCAGAATTTTGTTTACCGTGAAGTGAATTTTCATCTGTTCCACAGAATGAACAGTCCTCTCAACCAAAATTGCCCTGTAATGCCTTTATTTCAACACTACCTGAAGCCATAAACCATCTCTCATAACCTTACCTCACTGGATATCAACTGAGCTAAGTACCCACGCAGTGCTAAGAATGGGTATGTCTTATTTAATGTTCATTTATTAAAATACATGAAATGTTGCGGATCCAAGTCTCAACCTCTTCTCTGGCTAAACTCTAGCATTCCACAGCCAGTCCATGAAAGAGCAGGTAGCAGCACCATTTTCAGCTTCTTCCTTTCAAATGGTTTTCTTTTTGAACATGAGTATGGGCAAGGCCAAGATTTAAACGATTGATGTTCAGAGAATTTATAAGAAAACATACCATCCATACAACTCTAGTCTTTACCATCTTTCTGGGATAAGGGAATCAGTGAAGATGACTTTCATGCAAGCTGTCATGGTGTGCTAAAGCTCATTTTGCATAATTTAACCCAAGGAAGAAATAATAATTAATCACACCATGGAACTGCCTGCATAGCCTGGAAAAATTAGGCAATTCATCTCCTAGTGAGGCATTCACCAGAATCAATAATAGGTGCTGAAAACTTATTTTGTTTTAAAATCTTAGCTCTAAGCTTAGAGAGTGCTTGAATACAATATGCTTTAAATATGCATAGTGATGCACATCTTGGCTTCTAGGAACAGCTTTAAAGAATTGAGTAATAATACTATGTTAATTTCACTGTAAAGAACTTTGGCATGGAGACAAGAAAGCATTGCTTGTTTTACTCATGTCATTGTAAGAGAAACAAGAGAGAGAAACTGCAGTAGGAATCAATAAAGCCCTTCCTATTGCTCTAATTTTTAAAAACAGTACAATAAATTCTGAGCACACTTAGGAAGAGTCTTATAGTTGTGATGCACAGAAACACAAAATGTTAAGTCTCTAGTAACAATAAATATGATTTATAACCTGTTTGTCCATAATATTCTGTGCTCATCTTTATGTGGATTCTAACTTAGCACATCCAAAACTGAACACTTGATTTCTGCCCTACAAGTGCCTCCTACGTTCACTGTCATTCCTAAACATAGAAGTCATCCTAGTGCCTCTGTTTCCTCCTCAGTAAGCCCTCTGGGTTCTACCTTCAAAATATTTCCTTATAGGTCATTTCTCATCTCCACTGTAAGCGCCCAAGTCCATGCTACCCTCATTCCTGGCCTGTAAGTCTTGCTGCTCCACAAGCCGCATCACCATCAACTAGGAGATCGTTAGGAGAGTCAGGTCTCCACTGCAGCCTCACCAAGTCAGAATCTACATTTTTACACAATCTGCAGGAGATTCTTACACACATTAAATTTTGACAAACACTGACTTAGACCTATCCAGTAGTCATGTATGGATGTGAGAGATGGACCATAAAGAAGGCTAAATACTGAAGAATTGATGTTTTCAAACTGTGGTGGTGAAGAATACTCTTAAGAGTCCCTTGGACAACAAGGAGATCAAATCAGTCAGTCTTAAAGATCAGTCCTGAATATTCACTGGAAGGATTAAAGCTGAAGCTGAAGCTCCAATACTTTGGCCACCTGATGAGAAGAGCTGACTCACTGGAAAAAGACCCTGATGCTGGGAAAGACTGAGGGTAGAAGGGGGGCAACAGAGGATGAGATGGTTGGATGGCATCATAGACTCAACGGGCATGAGTTTGAGCAAACTCTGGGAGACAGTGAAGGACAAGGAAGCCTGGTATGCTGCAGTCCATGGGGTCTCAAAGAGTCAGACATGACTTAGCAACTAAACAACAACAAAGTGACCCATGTCTACCATGAGATAATACATACAGGTGAAGCTACTAAATTTGTTGTAATTCACTGTGTGGCATAAAAAAACTAATGCAATCTGTAGCTAGTCATCTTTTAAAACACATATTAGATTATGCATAACTCCTTGACTTAGGTCATTCCAATGCCTCTTCAAATTAGAATATAATATACAGACTCTTTCCCAGGGCTGACAGACCCTGTATGTCACCAGTCACATCCACTCGGATCTCATTTTCTGCCACTCTGTGGTGATGACTCTCTATTCCAGCCATACTGACTCCTTTTCTGTTCCTTAAGCATGAGAAGCCTCAGGGCTTGCCACTTGCTGCCACTCACTCTTTCTGGAATCTTCTGCCCCATTTGTCCACAAGGCTTCTTTTGATCAGGTCTCTATCCAAATGTATCTCTTTAGAGAGAGGCTTTCTCTGAACAATCTGTATAAAATACACTTCCTTTCCTCAGCAATTCTCAATCACTTCTCCTTATTTTATTTTTCTTCTCCTAAGTTAGTAATTGGGGCTTCCTAGGTTGCACTACGGAGAAGGCCATGGCACCCCATTCCAGTATTCTTGCCTGGAAAGTCCCATGGATGGAGGAGCCTGGTAGGCTGTGGTCCATGGGGTCGTGAAGAGTCGGACATGACTGAGTGACTTCACTTTCACTTTTCACTTTCATGCATTGGAGAAGAAAATGGCAACCCACTCCATTGTTCTTGCCTGGAGAATCCCAGGGATGGGGGAGCCTGGTGGGCTGCCATCTATGGGGTTGCACAGAGTCGGACACAACTGAAGTGACTTAGCAGCAGCAGGTTGCGAGTGGTAAAGAATCTGCCTGCCAATGCAGAAGACCTAAGAGATGTGGGTTCAATCCCTGGGTGGGGAAGATTGCCAGGAGAAAGGCATGGCAACCCACTCCAGTATTCTTGCCTGGAGAATCCCATGGACAGAGGAGTTTGATGGGCTATAATAGTTCATGGGGTCACAAAGAGTCGGACATCACTGAAGCAACAGCACAGCACAAGATACTAATTATGTTCATTTATTTGTTTCCACAATCTAGCATCTAGAGAAAAGCCTGGCACGTAGTAGGTATTCAATAAATGTTTGTTGAATGACCGAATCAGACAAAAAAATGTTAAATGTCTTTTGTTTTATTAGTATGAGCTCACAGGGGTCTAACACAGGATGACAATAAGAGAAAAAGAAAGAAAGAAAACTGACCAACTAAAGATCATTTCTAAATTCAACTGCAGGCCACATCTACCTGTCTGTTATATGACAATTTTGTTGAGTAGTCCCCACTAAACTTCTGCTAAAGGATCTCAAGAAAGATCTGATGTCCAAACTGTGCGCTGTCTGACAGTAAATGATCCTGAGTCACTGGATTACGTTTGAAGTGTACCAAATGACTATACTGAGTATGGACTCAATTTAAATCACCTACTAGCTCATCATGCCAACTATAGCATAGGTTCTGGAAGCCTCCTTAATTTCTGTGATTAAAAGACAAAAGAGCTAGAATAGCGAAAAGAAATTTTTCAGTGAAAAGGCTGTAAAACAGAAAAAGTCCAAAAATATAAGCCCTTGATATTCTTTTTGCAATGGACTCTGAAAAAAGGATGTTTCAGATACTCATAAGTAGAAATCCAGGGAAAGAAAACTGTGTTAAAATTGTGCACAAGGATGAAATATAAATCAAAGAAGCATTAAATACACTTTAGCTGTTTTGATAATGAAGCAATATTTAACTCTATGCTTAAATATTATTTTTAAAAGTCCCAAATTAATGTTTTTAATTTTGCAGTTGGAGACCGCAGTCCATGTAGTAATTAAAGCCAGGATGATGTATCCAAGAAAGCAGGTGTACAGAATTCATTAGAACTATACTGTATCACTTGAGTGTTATTAACAAATGTTGTGAAGGAAGAAATTAGGATATGCATTGTCATTGCAGCAGAAGATTAGCAAGGTGATTTACCATCAGGAGGACTGCAGACTACTAAATGACAGCTCTGGAGAATTAAAATAAATTATTCATTCACATAGTCGTCCATTCTTTCATGCATTTATTGACTCACCTGAATGAGTACCACCCCTATGAATTTCCTGCGCTCACCTCTATTGGAGCACTTCGCAGACTGTATGTTGTTTGTCAACCTATCTATTACATCTATATCTTATCGCCAAACTCTGGGTCTGGCACACGGTAGACAGATTAAGTGCTTGGGCAATAAAGTTTGAACACCAAGCGAATACATCCAGTATTTACATCCTGTGCACTCTTGATTCCAAGCAGAATGGAAAGCAATTGTAGGCTCTGTAGGAAATATGCATGAGTTCAAGTTTGTTTCATCTTTGTTTATTTTTGCATTCCAGAAGGTTGGGAGTGTGTTCAATAAAAAATAAGACAAGTGCATAAAGGAGTAGACGGGATGAGAGAAGGTAAACACAGTTATCAAAGCACGCCATGCAGGTTTTGAGGGATGGACAGAATCCAGAAGGCAGAGGGCAACTGAGAGCATGTCTGGTTGGGTGATGAGCCTGAGCAAACTCACTGTGGGAGAAAAGTGCAGGCAATGCTCAGAGAGAAGTGAGCAGGGAGTAAATGCCTCTCTTCCTACCGAGGGAGACGGAAAGGCAGGCTGTGATCAGATGTAGTTAGAGAGGCCAGTGGGAGGCACTGAGGCTTCGGCACGCTAAGGAGCTCACTGCTGCCTTCTGTCCGGAACGCAGGATGAGCAGGGAGAGGGAGGCTGCATAATACGTGGACACTTCCACTGGCATCTTCTATGTGTCTTCATCTGATTTGATAAAGTTAGTTGCTCAGTCATGTCCAACTCTTTGCGACCCCATGGACGTGTAGCCCGCCAGGCTCCCCTGTCCATGGAATTTTCCAGGCAAGAATACCAGAATGGATTGCCATTTCCTTCTCCAGGGGATCTTCCTGGTCCAGGGATTGAACCCAGGTCTCCAGCATTGCAGGCAGACTCTACTGTCCAAGCCACCAGCGAAGCCCAATCCCAGTGCAATGGACTGAATGTGTAAGCACCTCCAGAATTCATATGTTAGAATCCTAATCCCCACGTGATAGCATTTGGAGGTGGGGCCTTTAGGAGGTGATTCGGTCATAAGGGCTCTGGCTGACATCCAGGATTAGTGCCCTTATTAAAGAGACCCCAGAGAGATCCCTCACCCCTTCTAAATGTGAGGTTACAGTGAAAAAACAGTGATCTAAGAAGCAGCCCTCACTAGACACAAAGTCTGCTGGTACCTTGATCTTAGACTTTCAGTTCTTCAGAACTGTGACAAATCAACTTCTGCTGTTTATAAGCCACCAGTCTGTGGTATTTTGCTGCAGAAGCCTGAATGGCTGAGATAGCCTGTATCTATTTGGAATAGAGTATGCTTCTGTTTCTTGCTCATACTGTAATTTCACAGCACCTTTCTTAGAACCTGGCACTTAAGGCCTAAATAAATATTTCCTGAATGAACAAATAGTTCAATAAAACATCTACAGCTACCTGTACTTCAATATCTTTGAACTACATACCTTGTAAATAGGAACACATTCTAAAAATCATTCTGTGTAGGGAAGTATTTATTACTCCATCAGTCTCCAACATAAAAATATCAACTGGGGAAAACTAGAGTTTAAAATAAAGAAGGGTGAGTAAAATACCAATGCAGATTTTAATATTTGAAAAGTGAGAAAATGATAAAAATGAAAATCAAAGAAAAAAAAATCATTGTTCCCCTCTTTTTCACATGATTCTTGCGTCTAACCTTTCAGTATCAGAAAAATGAATACAATAATTAAAATATAGTATATAAGGCATTCAGCAAAGATCCACTGAAATTCATATAAACATGATTTAAAATCCCAATGTTTATTTCTTTTCAAGGTTACCATAAATTACTGATATTTAGCAAGATTTGAATAACAGAAGACTTGGAACTGATTCTTTAAAAATCAAGATATTGTTAAGAAACACATATACTGCTTTTAATCTTAATGGATTTCTTGTCTAGTCCAGGTTTTGATGTAAGAAAACAGTTGTGTCTGTACATATTTACATGTAAAATATTATTAAGAGGCAAATATAAATATAATATTAAAATGTAGACTACAGTAATGATTGTGGCATTAATGCAAGTAACTGCTTTGAATAAAGTCCTCTCAAGATTCCATATGCCATAAATCAAAGCTTTATAAAGTACACTGAACTTGCTTCATAGGTACTAACAAATACACCAAAAGCTAAATGTATAAGTCACTGAAATAGCACAAAGCTATCAGCAGTGAGATGTCATAGATTCAAATTTCAGTTAATGTAAATACGGAAATGAAGTAAATCAGTGTTACTTTCAATAAAACTATAGCATATAACTGTACTCCAGCAAAATAGATAAATATATTTAGGTATTTAAACACTTTTCAGATGACATAATCAGCTGCTTTAGAAAGTGGGCTTCCTCAAAGATAAGAAAATAAACTCCCAAAGTACTGAGTAACAGTCATTGAGTAATTTCATGTCACACCAGTAAATGTCTTCACATAATTTGAATGCAAAGGAATAAAGATGTCCGAGGTAACATTCCACATTGAGAACAAGAACAAGGATGTATTTTTATAAGCACAAATCAGCATGCCAGCTTATGGTTTTGGTTAAAGAGAGGTTTCCAGACCTAGAGAGATCAAAGCAGTTGGCAAATATAAATTATGGTTGCTATTAAAAATGTGCTGAAAGCAGATAAAATGTAAACAATTTCAGCATGACACGTTGTTTAGTCAAGATGGCATTTTCCATTATTACCTGCCCTAATGGGATGCTGACATTAGGGCAGCAGAGAAGCTTTGCAAGCCTGGCAGATACATCCAACTGACAGAGGGTTACAAACGTCAAGGAAGGTAGTTATCAATTTATACAGGAAAAGGCTAGCACAAGATTTCCTTAAGAACTATGATATCAAAGAAGATTATCAGCTAAAGTTCAGTATAAATAAATAGAGGTAGTGATTAGAAATTTACTTCCAAGTTACTGTCTAAAATTTTATGACTTTTTCTTTTTTAGAAGAGAAGCAAAAAGCAAAGAAGAAAAGGAAAGATATACCCATTTGAATGCAGAGTTCCAAAGAATATAAAGGAGAGATAAGAAAGCTT
The DNA here is from genome assembly GCF_033118175.1 of Dama dama. Classification (NCBI taxonomy): domain Eukaryota; kingdom Metazoa; phylum Chordata; class Mammalia; order Artiodactyla; family Cervidae; genus Dama; species Dama dama. The sequence continues at coordinate 82,349,392 of NC_083698.1, read as the reverse complement.
TCCTCAATGATCAGTGCAAAGAAATAGAGGAAAACAATAGAATGGGAAAGACTAGAGATGTCTTCAAGAAAATTAGAGATACCAAGGGAACATTTCATGCAAAGATGGGCTCAATAAGGACAGATGGTAGGGAACTAACAAAAGCAGAAGATATTAAGAAGAGGTGGCAAGAATACACAGAAGAACTGTACAAAAAAGATCTTCATGACCCAGATAATCATGATGGTGTGATCACTCACCTAGAGCCAAACATCCTGGAATGTGAAGCCAAGGGGGCTTAGGAAGCATCACTAAAAACACAGCTAGTGGAGGTGATGGAATTTCAGTTGAGCTATTTCAAATCCAAGATGATGCTGTGAAAGTGCTGCACTCAATATGTCAGCAAATTTGGAAAATTCAGCAGTGGTCACAGGACTGGAAAAGGTCAGTTTTCATTCCAATCCCAAAGAAAGGCAACGCCAAAGGATGTTCAAACGACCACACAATTGCACTCATCTCAAACACTAGCAAAGTAATGCTCAAAATTCTCCAAGACAGGCTTCAACAATACATGAACCGTGAACTTCCAGATGTTCAAGCTGGTTTTAGAAAAGGCAGAGGAACCAGAGATCAAATTGCCAACATCCACTGGATCACTGAAAAAGCAAGAGAGTTCCAGAAGAACATCTATTTCTGCTTTATTGACTATGCCAAAGCCTTTGACTGTGTGGATCACAACAAACTGTGGAAAATTGTGAAAGAGATGGGAATACCAGACCACCTGACTTGCCTCCTGAGAAACCTGTATGCAGGTCAGGAAGCAACAGTTAGAACTGGACACGGAGCAACAGACTGGTTCCAAACAGGAAAAGGAGTATGTCAAGGCTGCATCTTGTCACTCTGCTTATTTAACTTATATGCAGAGTACATCATGAGAAATGCTGAGCTGGATGAAGCACAAGCTGGAATGAAGATTGCCAGGAGAAATATCAATAACCTCAGATATGCAGGTGACACCACCCTTATGGCAGAAAGTGAAGAACTGAAGAGCCTCTTGATGAAAGTGAAAGAGAGTGAGAACGTTGGCCTAAAGCTCAACATTCAGAAAACTAAGATCATGGCATCTGGTCCCATCACTTCATGGCAAATAGATGGGGAAACAGTGGCAACAGTGGCTGACTTTATTTTCGGGGGCTCCAAAATCACTGCAGATGGTGACTGCAGCTGTGAAATCAATAGATGCTTACTCCTTGAAAGGAAAGTTATGACCAACCCAGGCAGCATATTACAAAGTAGAGACATTACTTTGTCAACAAAGGTCCATCTAGTCAAGGCTATGGTTTTTCCAGTAGTCATATATGGATGTGAGAGTTGAACTATAAAGAAAGCTGAGCACCGAAGAACTGATGCTTTTGAACTGTGGTGTTAAGAGAAGACTTTTGAGATTCCCGGGGACTGCAAGGAGATCCAAACAGTCCATCCTAAAGGAGATCAGTCCAGAGTGTTCATTGGAAGGACTGATGCTGAAGCTGAAACTCCAATACCTTGGCCACCTGATGCGAAGAACTGACTCATTGGAAAAGACCCTGATGCTGGGAAAGATAGAAGACAGAAGGAGAAGGGGATGACAGAGGATAAGATGGTTGGATGGATGGAATCACTGACTCAATGGACATGAGTTTGGGTAAACTGGGAGTTGGTGATGGACGCGAGGTCTGGTGTGCTGCAGTCCATGGGGTTGCAAAGAGTTGGACACAACTGAGAGGCTGAACTGAACTGAACTGAATAGCCAAATAACAGTGTTGTGATAATTTCAGGTGAGCAGTGAAGGGATTCAGTCATATATAAACATGTATCCATTCTCCCCCAAACCCCCCTCCCATCCAGGCTGTCACATAACACTGAGCCGAGTTCCCTGTACTATACAGTAGGACCTTGTTGGTTATCCATTTTAAACATAGCAGTGTGTACATGTCAACTTTACCAACTTGGAAAAATCTGAGATAAACAAACAAAAATATCAGATAATAATAACAATAAAAATTACTGCTCTAAAATGTAATAATGGCTCAGTGGTAAAGAATCTACCCGCAATGCAGGAGACAAAGGAATTACAAGTTCAATCCCTTGGTCAGGAAGATCCCCTGGAGGAGGCAATGGCAACTCACCCCGGTACTCTTGCCTGGAAAATCCCATGGACAGAGGAGTTTGGCAGGCTATAGTCCGTAGGGTTGCAATGAGTAGGACATGACTGAGCACATAAACATGCACAATGTAATAAACAACTTAAGTTTTTCCAGACCACAGAAAAAAATAAAAACACAAGATGAAGACACAGTAGAATATTATTACTCTGAAGGTAAGTAATCACAACCTGATAATATGTGGTGGGTATAAATGAAATCAATGTGCAGAACAAGTAGAATGGTATTCACAGTGAGTCACAATGAACCAGTGCTTTAATCTGAAATGAAATGAAGCCTATAGAGAAGGAAAGAAGAATTAAGGCAGGCAATCATGTGGGGTACAAATCAACACAATAGAATTGAAGACTAAAAGTAGGATGCCATTGCAAGGATTTAGGAATGTTTAAATGACTTTCATTTGAAAGTGAGAAAGAACTGAAAGTGCAAGTGTTAGTTGCTTAGTCGTGTCTGACTTTTCGACCCCACGGACTGTAGCCTGCCAGGCTCCTTTGTCCATGGAATTCTCCAGGCTCTGAAGAATACTGGAGTGGGTAGCCATTCCCTTCTCCAGGGGATCTTTCTCATCCAGGGAGCAAACACAAATCTCCTGCACTGCAGACAGATTCTTTACCATCTAAGCCACCGGAGAAATGAAAAAGGGAGATAGGCAAAGAACGACCCCCAAGATCCTGGCTGGAGCACACCTGGGTGTATCATGGTACCTATTCCACTGATAGAGAGGATGGATGAAAAGGAAGACTCTGCACCTGGATTTGGATCTGCAGACTGAGATTTCCATGAAGTTGGTTAGGCAATCAAAAATATGAGTCTGGGAGCCATTAAGAAGTCTGGACTACAGATAGGTACTGGGGAACACAGCATGAGGGGACAATTTAAAACCATGAATATGGATGAAATACTTCAAGTTAACAAGCAAGAAGGTTAATGATAAGACAGTGAAGAGTATTAACATTTAGGGACTCCAAGGGAAGGAGGAAGTACCCAAAGAAATTAAGAATAAGTGGCCTGAAAGAGAATTGCAAATTTAGAAGAAAACCTTATCCTGAAAGTCATAGAAGGATGGTTCCAGCAATAAGAGATTATCCCAAAGTAAACATCACACATATTAGAAAGCCCACAGGGTCATGACTGAAGAACAACTATGGGAGTGGGTTATTTCTTAACTCCAAATCCTGTATTCTTAGAATAAAATTATTTAAATGAAATGGTGGATCTGAAATTTAGACTACAGTAGGCAGAAGATTAAATTAGAGATGACAGAGTAGCATCAAAAAAGAGCTTTTTAAAGCTTGTTATGAAGTAAGAAGATAGGGCAGCATACAAAGACTGATGCAAGCATGAGGAATGCTTTTTTTTTAAGACTGAAATTTAAGCATGCATATATAAAGAGGCCAAAGAGTTATTACAAGAAGGAGCTTGAATAATGTGAGGTCCATGATTGAGGTCTCCCTAAGGGAGGAAGGTAAACCATGGATGGAGGATTATAGCTTATGAGAGGAAAAGAAACATTTAAAAAAATCAAGGAAATATGGATTTGCAAACATTTAGAGATGGAGGAATAAGAAATCTGATGGTTCAAACCACAGAGCTTCAGGTGTGGAGTAGAATCTCATCCCATGGAAGGAAAAGAGGTTGGTAGTTGAGCCGACTACGGTTCAATCCCAGGGCCATCATTTATAAGCACCATTCATTGAGCCTCAGTTACCTTCTCTGTTATAGGAACAATCATCTCTGTCTCTCACACTGTGTAAATTAAATGAGATAATACATGTAAAGATACTGGCAGATAGTATGAATTTCCTTAACCCTTCTCTCTATTCTCTCAGGAAAACTGGAAGCAGGATACATTGGCTGTGGGAGAGATGCAAGTAAGAGAATGGGCTTGAGGCAACTGGTGGAAAATGAAATTGTGGATATTCAAGACTCATGGAAAACACTGAGGGCTCCACTGGTGTGGGCAACCAAGAACTTGTCGAGGCAGCACTGTAAAGTGTGTCTGTGTGGGCTTTTGTTTTTGTAAATTTAGTATTCCTGGTGGACAAGTAGAGCAGGTAGAGAGTTGCAGTCCCACTATGGAGATCAGTAGGATCTGTGTGATGGGATAACAGAAGGTCAGGGAACTAGAGACTCTGGATATAGAGTATTGAAGCTCCCTCCCAACCCCCAGTCTCAAATCTGGTGGAGGGAGAGAAACATAAATTTTTTAAAAAGTCATTAAACAGTTACAACCACAGAGTCATCTGTCATCCTTCATTTTGTTATAAAATGATAAAACTGCCAACAGTGAAGCCCAGTGTTGCAGTGTTTTCACTGTTATAGCCTGGTATCAAATACTTAATCAAAATCAGAAAAGTCACTGCTGAAATTCAGCAACCCCCAGAAACCACGAGGGGTTTTTGTTGCTCTATCATCACCTGCCAAAAAGCCATCACCTCTAAAAGAAAGAAAAGGTTCAGGCTTTAGGTAACTCTGTGATTAACATTATGACCTTTATATTTGCCTGATTCTCTCCAAATGAGTCCACTGTGTTTAATACTCAGGATTGAGACTGAAGGCAGTGACGACTGATTAACTGCAGGACTTCAGTGGAGCATCTGCTCTGTTTTTTTTTTCATTTATTTTTATTAGTTGGAGGCCAACCATTTCACAACATTGCCGTGGGTTTTGTCATACATTGACATGAATCAGCCACGGAGTGGAGCATCTGCTCTTAACTATCTGACCTCAATGAAACGCAGGCAAACTATCTAGGGAATGATGAGAGAGATACGGCGCAAGATTTCATTGTTGCTGCAGCCCGACTATTACAAGGGAGATGGCAAATACAGACTCCAAAACATCCTTGGAAATTACTCCTTGGTTTGAGAAAACACTCTTGTGGATTAGCTGTGCAAGTTGCTCTAGAGTCACTGTAAACTCGTCTGTGGTCACTAAGTCCTCCCCTCCTCTGACAAATGAAGAACCAAACTCTTTCAGCGAGGAAACAGCAGCACAAGAGAACAGCGGCGGCAGTGGACGGGGACACCACCACCGTGTGTGCACTCAAAGCTCACCGCCCTCACACTTATCATCGGTATGGTGCACGACTGAGGCTCTGTTTTCTACTTTTGCTAGGAGGATCAGAGATTCAGGGTTGAAGTCTGAGACACAGATATAACCTGAGATCTTTCCATTTGTAATTGCTATTCAGTTGCTAAGTAGTGTGCGGCTCTTTGCAACCCCATGGACTGCAGCATACCTGGCTCCCCTGTCCTTCACTACCTCCTGGAGTTTGCTCAGATTCATGACCATTGAGTCAGTGATGCCATCCAACCATCTCATCCTCTTTCATTCTCTTTTGTCTTCAGTCTTTCCCAGCATCAGGGCCTTTTCCAGTGAGTTGGATCTTCACATCAGGTGGCCAAAGGACTGGAGCTTCAGCTTCAGCATCAGTCCTTCCAATGAATATTCAGGGTTGACTTCCTTTAGGATTGACTGATTTGATCTCTTTGCAGTCCAAAAGACTCTCAAGAGTCTTCTCCAGCACCACAATTCAAAAACATCAATTATTTGGCACTCAGACTTCTTTATGGTCCAACTCTCACATCCATACATGACTACTGGAAAAACCATAGCTTTAACTATATGGATCTTTGTTCCCAAAGTGATCTCTTTACTTTTTAATACACTGTCTAGGGCTTCCCAGGTGGTGCTAGTAGTAAAGAACCCGCCTGCCAATACAGGAGACATAAGAGACACGGATTCGATCCCTGGGTTGGAACCCTGGAGAAGGGCAAGGCAACCCACTCCAGTACTCTTGCCTGGAGAGAAACAAGGACAGAGGAGCCTGGCGGGCTGCAGTCTCTAACATCGCACAGAGTTGGGCAGGACTGAGGTGACTTAGCATGCAAGCACTAGGTTTGTTACAGCTTTCCTTCCAAGGAGCAAGCGAACACTTTATTTTTAATAAAACTTTTGATAATTTTCCTACAGTGTTGTTTCCATGTTTTGATTACAGAACATGCAGCCTATTAGACCAAAGTTTCTGGTTCAATTCCTATACAGACCATCTCTTTGCTGTGTATGTTTATTACAAAAGCTGTGGGTGAATATCACAAATACATTGCTCCAGTTAAGAATTCTGTTTTATATCATCTTCAGAATCCCAGGGACGGGGGAGCCTGGTGGGCTGCCTTCTGTGGGGTCACACAGAGTTGGACACGACTGAAGCGTCTTAGCAGCAGCAGCAGATCCCATCAAAACTTAATTTCATTAAATACAGCTTTTACTTGTTCATTTATTCACTCATCAAATATTTATGGAGTGCCCAGTGTGAGATAGAATAAACGGCTAGTACAAAAGATTCAAAGACAAATAAAACAGCACCTTTCATCAAAGAACTCATGTTCCAGTGAGAACCCAAGACATCAAAAAAAAAAAAAAGACAAAAACCCAAGACTGTCAAATATAATACAGTCTACTAAGGATAATAGCAGAGATATGCATAGAATATTCCAGGGACATAAAAGAGTTGTAGCTAACCCAAATGGGATGAGAGACAAAGAAGGCTTCCTGAATGACACGTTGCCTGAGATAAGTCTTAAATGATGGGTCCGCTCAGTCATGTCTGACTCTCTGCAACCCCACTGACTGTAGCCCACCTGGCTCCTCTGACCATGGAATTCTCCAGGTAAGAGTACTGAAGTAGGTGGCCATTCTCTTCTCCAGGAGATCTTCCCAATCCAGGGATCAAACCCAGGTCTCCCAGATTGCAGGCAGATTCTTTACAATTTGAACCACCAGGGAAGCCCAAATGATGGGCAAGTATTATCAAATTAAAGGTGGGGAAGGAATCCAGGGCTGAAGGTACCCAAGAAGATAGAATGGCATGAATTCAGGAGAGAGAAAGAATGGTTATCTGAGAAGACAACCCAGAAGTTTTATGATATATAAAAGGCAAGGCAGAGAGGACAGAGGACTGAGTATGGTGGGGAGACACTGAAGATCTAAATGCCTCGATAAAGGGTTTGAACTTTTCCGGGAGGCTACTGAAGCGATTTCAGTTGTAGATGGCAAAGTTATCTGTAAGTTTCATGGAGGTAACTACGGTTACAGAGTTGAAGAGACAAAATTGATGGCAGGTCAATTACAAGTCTGAGCAACACTTTGGGTGAAGAATAGTTAGGATCTAAACAGGGGGAGAGAGAAAGGGGGAGAGAAAAAAACTCAGGGCTGGGGAGTTTATTAGCAGTGGGGTCGTGAATGGTCACTTTAATGACTCTGGCTTGGGTGGTTGAGGATCGCAACGCTGCCAGTCAAGAGGAAACAGTTTACATTCCCCCAAGGGACCTCTTGCCAGGTCATTCTCTCCCATGTCATTCGCCATGGCCACCGTGCAACTAGGCATTTGTTTCAGGGGAGGGAGAGTGACAGTCTTCTATGGTCTACACTACAGACCCAATAGAGCTTCCCAGGTGGTGCTAGTGGTAAAGAACCCGCCTACCAATGCAGGAGACATAAGAGACGTGGGTTCAATCCCTGCATCAGGAAGATCCCCAGGAGGAGGGCATGGCAACCCACTCCAGTATTCTTGCCTGGAGAATCCCATGGACAGAGGAGCCTGACAGGTTACAGTCCAAAAGGTTGCAAAGAGTTGGACATGACTGAAGTGACTTAGCATGCACACACAAATGCACACAGACTCAATAACCCCAGGGAATAGCATGAAGGAGGCCTAACTGAATGCTTCTGCAAGTCAAAGCTCTGCTGGGACTGTGGCTAACGTGGCACCATTGATTCCAGGTCTTTGCAGAGCATGGTGGCCGGTTTCAGGGAACCAATATTACATAAAAATTTTAGCCTGATGATTCCATATATGAGAAAATGGAAAATGCCAATAAAAACAGTGGTCTCACCAAAAGCAACATAAAGAATAATTTAATGATACCAGACTCCTCAAACATTAGACTGCTGAGTAATAATAAACTATGTGACATTAGTAGTCATTTTGATTGCTCTTAAAACAAAATAAAACCAGAAATGTTTCTGAAAAGAACAGAAAGGGTTAGAGTTAAAAAAATTCCCCCAAAGAGTTGAAGGCCTGTTTGCCTTTTGCATAAATCTACCTTCCTCAGTCTTGCTATTATATCACGGCCTTTCCAAACAAGATAAAGGCTATATAGACAAGACATATGGATTTTACTTGGAGAAAATAATGATAACTAAAATTGTTTTCTTCATTAACAATTTGAAATAAACTGTCCAATGAAAGCTAACAGAACTTATAAAATATAAAAGAAGTAGATGATGAAACATTATTACCCCAATTAAAAACCTAAAATGAGAAAAAAAAGTGGTTAAGTGATAATAAAACTAAATTTCTATTTAAAGGTAGCAAATTTAATTCTTGGCTTAAAAAAAATCTTAAAGTTGACTCATGAATTACAATAAATTGTTTTAATGTTGTAATAAACAGCTTGTGAGAAACACATAGTCTACTCCTGTGTTTCTTCTGCCTGTTTTCTGAATCTCCACTTATTTTTTTAATTAGTCTCAAGTGAGGAAACTTCTGAAAACAGAGAAGTCTGAACACTGATTCTTTCTTTTTTTTTTCTAATTTATTTTTTAGTGATGCTTAAATAAGAGTTTTTGAAGATAACTAATTCCAGTACACGGCAATTTATAATTCAGATAAAACGAAGTGGTAATCAATTTATAGTGCAAAGAGATTTATTGCAGCAGTCCATTAAACTTGCAAGTGCCCCTGCTCTTTAAGCATACACATAGAAGGCTAAAGGCTTTAAACTAACATAGCTACAGGCTTTAAACTAAAATGATATGAGTCTCTGCCAGTGGATTATCAATCTCCAATATGGAAAAAATATTAAAACTGTCAAACAAGTCAATTATATTTGATTTTTAATCAATTGATTCTTCAAGGTTTTATCTTGCATGTAAAATAAGGATGTATTTGCATGGAATCAAATATATCTTGCGTCCAGATCAGTGAAAGATTGTGTAAGAGTGTTTTCAGTTACTATAGATTTAAGTAGATTCTCTTTTCGAATGAGCAGGTTCCCTCCCCGCTTCAAGATGAAACAAAGATGTTGTGACAGGAAGCTGGAGCAAAAGAAGTGACGCAGGCAGAGAGAAGCCCCTTGAGAAGTTAGAAAACTCCTGGAGAGGGCTTAGGACTTTACACAGGCGGCAGCACCCGAGTGGATGAAGCGGCAGGGCTGGCCTTTAAGCCAATAGAAGCCAGATCTTTGAAAAGTTGGGGGGCCCTAGCTGACATCTGTTTTAGATATTTCCAACTAATTAAAACCAAGGAATGCCAAAATCAAGAAAGAGGTAAAAATCAGCAATGCAAGTACAGTAGAGCAAATGTCTTTGTTTGCTCCGGTTTGATTAATGTGGTATCCATGACTTTGCATACACCATTAACAAACAATAAACACCACATTTCTAAAAATTCTAAAAAGTGTTCAAGGCAGTCACATTAAAAACTCTTCAAATAAGTCCCTCTTTTCCACTCCCTCAAGACAAGACTTTAAAAAGTTATGCTAATAATACCAAATGGTATTGCAAATGCTTTCCTCAGTGGTCGTCTGCTGAGGTTATAATCATCTCAATACCAAGAAGTCACTGTGATTCTTTAAGAAATCTATTTAAAATGTTGAGAGCTTCAAAGAAGCTGACCCTAGACAGTATCTCTATAAAGACTGACAAATTGGCTTAGCACAAAATATTTATTTTCAACTAATTCACCGTGACTCCATTTGGTAGATCTCTAGAACACCAAATGGAGAAAATCTTCCAGATCAAAGATCTAATTCCATCACAACGCATCATGACTTTCATTAAATCACTAAATCATTAATCTTCTAAATCAAAAATATATTTAATGAATTAGTCTTCTGATTTCATGTTTGAAAAGCATAAGTCTATGAGTTTGATGGGTAATTGGAAAGTGAATGCTGGCCACAAACGTTGTTTCTAAATCCAACTTTGACTTTTTCTGATCTATTCCCTGGACTTGTAGGGGGTCTACTACTGATTGTCTCAGTTACTATTTTTGGGGCAATACTTCTAGAGCTGAAAACACAAACATAAGTTTTTCTTCAAGTCAGTCTAAGGTCTAGAAGAAGACATATGGATAAACAAATCAGTGGAATGAGAATCAAAGGTAATTTAATAGAGACATATTTACATGGTCAATTCCTTAGGGTGATATGATTTGTTTTAAATGTTTCATTTTATACTGGAGTGTAGCCAGGTAACAAAGTTGTGATAATTACAGGTGGACAGCAAAGGGACTCAGTCATACATATACACGTGTTCATTCTCCCCTGGGGTGATATGATTGGTTCTGAAATGTAGAAAGCTGAGCACATGTTCACTAAGACAGGATTACTCCTGCTTTCTAGCCCAAACCAGATCACCAGTTCCCTTTGAAACTAGAAAAGAAAATGGTGATTTGGTTTTTAATTACAACCCTCCTGTTTGGGATCTTTGCTCCTTCACCGATACCTGGCATCTGGGTCACCATGTTCTGTCAAGTTTTCTATCCTGATTTCTGATTATGGCTTGTCCACCATACAACATAAGGAATGGGAAAACCTACCCTGGTTCAATTATCCCACCATTGCTTGAATCCTCTCCAGGGATCCCCAACCTCTGAGATCTAATGCCTGATGATCTGAGGTGGAGCTGATGTGATAAAAATAGAAATAAAGTACACAATAAATAAATAAAGTGTAATGCAATGCACTTGAATCATCCCGAAACCATGTCCTCCACCATCCCTGGAAAAATTGTCTTCAAAGAAACCAGTCCCTGATGCCAAAAAGTTTGGGGACGACTGCCACATCACCCTTAATAGATTTTTCTGCCTGGGCTTAAATATCTCTGTGTTAGGGTCTCTTTATCTCCCCCCAGCATAGCTTATTCCAATGTTTTACTTTTTCAATATTAGAAAGTCATTTCTTCTATCAAAATAAGTTCCTCTCCAAATGCAATTTCTCTCCAAATTACATCTACTTGGGGCCATATAAAATGTCTATTTTCCCACAAGATGACCCTCTAAATATACAGATACTGACCCTGTAGTCTCCTGAGTCTTAACTTTTAAATGATAGGATCACACTTGTTTCACATCTATCAAGATTCTTAGCCAACTAGAGGGCTTTCTTCCAGTCTCTACTTTGTCTGCATTCTTTGTAAAGCCGGCATCTACAAGAGGGCACAACGTTCTTTAAGCAATGAAATATGGAAATATAGATGAGTTTTCTAACCTATAAGAGATAACTAAAACTTTATCATAATTTAATAGTGATACTAATTAACATTGTATGGTGCTTTCTTTGGGAAATAACATGGCATAATGTTGGAAGCGTGGGTTATGAAGCCAGACGTCCTTGGTGAAAATCATGTCCCCGTCAATATCAGATGACTAATTTTATAGGCAGGATTCTTTTCCTCTCTATTCCTCAGTATTACTCATTGGAAATATGTATCATATTAGCATGAGCCTCCTAGAAATAAGTACTATGAGCTAGTACAGGGAAAACCATTAGCGTAGTATTTAACACAATATAATGGGTTATGTACTCTCCATTTTATGATCACACTTCACTCTCTCTCAATTTTTTTTCTTTTTTTGGTCCCAGTTCCTTTGCACTCACCATGCTCCTGCTTGAAAAGCTGACCTCTCTCCTCCTCACTGGCAGTCTCCTCCTCTTCCTTCATGTCTCAGCTGAAACGCCCCCCTCTTAAAAAGGCCGTCCCACTTCTGCTAGGCGATTGCCTATCATATCACTGCTTATTCTTTTGAAAATACTTCTCATACTCTGTCGTATCTGGTTTAGTTATTTGTTTTTCTTTTCCTAATGACAAGGAAGCCTAATCAGAGCAAGTACCTTATCTGTTAATTGTTGTATCTATAGAGACTAGTACTAAATAAATTGGTAAGTATCACCTACAATTATTCTTTTTATTGTATTTATTAGCACTTATCATTTCTCTTAGTTCTCATGAATGCTCTTTGAAGCAGGCAGATAGATCAATGAATTCACATTTTGGGATAACTAAAATGTAGAGCAATATATATTTCACAAATGTAAGGGGAAACAGGGTCACTAAAATTAATAAATCCACTAAAACTCTCCAAACATTTCTAAGCAGCTGCAGAGAATTCAGTTCAGTGGAGCATGAAACTCCATTTCATGTGCCCCAGTTTGTCATATTAAGAAATTTCAGTATGTGCATTAAAAGAAAACACTTATTTAGAATCCAGAATGGTAATGCTACCACAACAGATACATTTATACTTTTTTCTGGATTTGGCCTCACAAACAAAATTCTAATAGAGGCTAAGTAGCAGAATCTTAAAGAATTAAAAAATAGATTTTTACTGCAACATCTTACTTTCACTTATTTTAGTTAGAATTTCTGGCAGACTTGAATAAAGGGTAGTTCAAATAAAATGATGTATTTATGAGGCCCCATGCATTATTTTCTAACCCAAATTTTAAAAGTTTCTATAAATTCGATGTAGAATTACCAATTCAATTATCTTTATTTTCAGTTAAAACTAGAGGTAATGCAGTAGTTGAAACTAGTGTAGTACCACTTCTGCTCTGATAGGCATATATTTGTGGACTCTGTGATAGTATGTTTCCTTTTTTTTCTATTAAACAAGTAAAATTTGCATATATTCTCATTGTAAAGAGCAACCCACATGACTAGAGAGGAAAACAGTAAAAGAATCCATATTAACCTTCTTCACCTTCTATTTCTTTTTTAAAAAAATGTAAGACTTGTTAACTAGTTGGTGTATAAAGTTATCCCCCAGTACCCATGGGGGACTGATTCTAGGACCCTCTAGGATACTGCAGTTGATGGATACTTAACTCCCTTACATAAAATGATGTAATATTTGCATATAATCTACATACATCCTCCCATACATTTAAAATCATATCTTGATGGCTCATGATGTTGAATACAATGTAAATGTCACATAAATATTTGTAAATACAAAGTACATGCTATGTAAATAGTTACCAGCACCTGGGCAAATCCAAGCTTTGCTTTTTGGAACTTTCTGGATTTTTTTCCTGAATATTTTCAATATACTGCTGGTTGAATCCAACATTCCTATATGACATTCTCTTCGAACCAACAGGTCTCTGATTCCCTGGATCAAACCATCAACTTAAGTGGATGCCCTCCTCATTGCACTTAACACTGTCCTGGTTAGTCCACCTTTGGTTGAACATTCCACTGTCTCAAACTTTTATTTTGCTTGCCCTCTCCCAATGGATTTTTAAAAAACAGAAAACAAAAAACTTTTTATTTTATATTGGAGTATAGCTGATTAACAATGTTGTGATAGCTTCATGCGGACAGCAAAGGGACTCAGCCATACATATACATGTAACCATTTTCCCCCAAACTCCCTTTGCCTCCAGGCTGCTACATAACATTGAGCAGAATTCCCAGTGATATACAGTAGGTCCCTGCTGGATATCCATTTTAGATACAGCAGTAAGTGCACAATGCTATATCCTAATGGCTTTAAGACTGAAATAGTCAGGAAAAAATGCAATGAAAAGGAAATGAAGGGAAGAGGAAAAACAGAGGAAGATCTCCAGTTCTTTGTTTATGTATTTACATTTGTATATATAAGCACATATCTGTAATCATTTATCTTCTTATTTTTCTACATAAATGAGAATCACGTTACATATGTCGATATGAACTTCTTGTTGCCTCTAAACAATAATGTGTTGGAGATCATTCAGTATAAGCCACATTTTAAAAAGTGACTGGATAATATCCCATAGCATGGATATATTATAGCTTATTTTACACACACACACACAGACTCATGCAGTTTATTTACCGCCCTACTCTTGGACAATAAGGTTGATTACAATTTTCTTTCTTACAACCAAAGCCTCAAATAATGTATATGTACCCCCATGTTTTTAACTTCAGTATAGGAATCTCATCACATTAAACAGAGTAACAAATTTTTGAGAAACTATAATGCAGTCAGAACTTCCTTGATTTATGACTTCTAGAAAGCTGTTAAAGCAAGCGATAACAAGCAAAATATTCTATTCTAATGAAAATGAAACTATTCTTTTATCTGCTATGATTTGAAAGGCATAAAAAGGCCTGCTGATAAAAATTATCTCCCTTACAAACTGACACTGTGCCTGTAGTTTTTACGAAATTATTCTTTCAAGGATTCATCCTATGAAGACAGTGTGACATCTCCCGAGAGGGCTCCCGTGAACTCATTAGTTCCTATTACTGTCTCCAAGTGCAGCTCATTAGATCGGGAAAACAATATTTGAGAACAAGTACTTAGAGATGAAGTTGTCAAGGACAGATAGCTACGTATGAGGCTTTAGATGAAGGGTTGATAAATGGAAGAGGAGCTTACTGGGAAATTCCTAAAAATGGGGTGTTCCTGAAAGGCAGGTCCTGTTGAGGAAAAAAAGATGGTGCTCAGGGTAATGATTAGAGTTGTGTGAGGGGTGTCTGAAGTGGTTTCTTGGGAGACATGGTGCCCAAAGAGCAGTTTCAGGGATTCACTTTGAGTCAAAGCACACCTGCTTCACAGTCTCCGAGGGAATGGAGAAATAAGACAAATCTGAAAATTTAGATGATCACAAAAGTTGCACTTTGCTTTCATTGGTTGGCCAAAACTCGCTTATTTTGTTAAATGATAATTCTTCTATTTTAAGTTTTGTTATATAAAAATAAGAAATTATGAAATCAAAGAGAACAAATATAGTTGATTAACCATGGGTAAAATATAATAAAGCTGTATTCCTCAGTAATGTTACTTGAATGAAAACTTCACATCATCAGTTTTCTTAGTGCAGTCATAAGTCATTTTTAGAAACACTAGGGTGTTACTACAAGAATATCTCATATCATATATATTATACTGGAGGAGGAAATGGCAACCCACTCCAGTATTCTTGCCTGGAGAATCCCATGGACAGGGGAGCCTGGCAGGCTGCAGTCCATGGGGTCACCAAGAGTCAGACATGACTTAGTAACTACACATATATAATCTATAAGCAGTTGTGTTAAGCAATATTTACACGTGTTGTGATATCATTCTGTTGAGATGTGAAAGTAATACAGGGTTTTTAATCAGATTAAACTACACCCCTGCCAAGGCAATTTTGTTAAGTAACTCTGAATATGTTTAAAAATAGAGACATCTTCACTCTTGAAATATAATTTTACTTAAATTTTATCTTTTCTTTTTACAAGAAAAATTGTGTACAAAAATATCAGTTATTATGCACTCTTATGAAATCCAACACCCTTCAAGGATAAATTAACAAAGGCAACTAGAGTATCACATTTGTAGGGCAAAAATAAGCTACTCTGAATTCCATGACGGTAGGGTGTGGGGATCAGTAAGTCACAAAGTTAGCAAGACATAGGCAGGTAAGAGGGCAGAAAGAAACCAGCCTGTGTGTCAGATTATAAGGATTGAGGCAGAATACAAAGAGACTAGGATTAGCCAGATGGAACATCTAAAAAACTGAATGAAGCTGAAACAGGCTAGACTAGACTCTTCACAAAGTGAGGAAATCATGTTTTCTTGGCAGGCTGGCAACACTCAGGGGAGTGGAACTCATACCAGCCCCTTTCCGCAACTGCTTCCCCACCCCATCAATCCTACTATCTCAGGAAGGGCCGAGCCAGTCCGTGTATCCAGAGAGCTGCTAAGTGAGGTGTCCTCACAGTGCGCCAATGCTGAGGGTTGAGACTGCAGGCTGAAGTTTTGGGAACCCTTTAAGAATAGCATCATCTGTCCCACGAGGCTCCCTTAGCCTTTCAGTGCCCCCCTTAACTCTCAAAGTTGATTTGGCTTGTAAAGATAAACCTGATTCTTCCACTTCTCAGAGGTCATAGGGGTTCTTCTTATTAATATTTATTTATTTATTTATTTATTTTTGGCTGTGTTGGGTCTTCGTTGTTGCATGCAGGATCTTTTGTTGCTGCAGGGGCGTTTAACTGCCCTGCTGCATGTGGGATCTTAGTTCCCTGACCAGGGATCAAACCCACGTCCTCTGCATTGGTAGGCAGACTCTTAACCACTGACCACCAGGGAAGTTACAAGGTTCTATACGGGAAACACTGAGTTATCTACTAGGATTTGGGGACTCTTATCTTGAAGAACATGAATCCTATGGACCACTACTCAGGGCTGTTTCCCATTTTACTCTGCTGGGTTAAGGTGCTCTTTCAGCGTGCAACCACACCAAGAGAATATCTTTAAATCTCGAGGACGACACCATTTCTAAAGGAGGCTCTGTGCAACTTTTCTGCTTCTTGTTATGTTCAGTCTCTTTCCAAGAAATGATTAAGAGCCATGGCAACTGATTTTAGGGTTAGCGTAGGATAGAAACAACTCCAACACTCCACAGGCTCCCAGGAGGGAGGCTTTGAATTCCCTGACAGACTCGCGTTCTCCCTCATGATGTAAGCCCCAAGGCCATCACTACATACAGGAATATGGAGATCCTCAGATTGCTGAACAGTGGCTCTATATTGCTGAATAGTTTCTCAGGTATTTATAGGTAATCACTAGGTCCTTTCCCCATTTCTCTGACTAGGATGAAAATTCTCATTTCAAATTCAAGACCTCTAACAAGTATTTCCCACTCATAATCAGACTGGAGTCTGAGTGTTCCTCTGGCTTCTCTGTCACTAATCACCTAGATTCCTGACCAACATCTAATAGTACATGCATGGTTGGCAGGGTGCAGAACATTAAATGAGTAAAGGAGACTTCATAATCGGGACATGATCCCTACTGAATTCTGTTCTGCAAGTACTTGGAATTTGACTAAAATGATAAGCTGCTGCTTCCAAACTTGAGAAAATGACCCTGTCACTAAGTCTAGCATTCCTCTCAGGGTTTTATAGAAGCAGCTGTCTTTAACCCAGGAGGGATATCCCATGGCTAACAAGGGAGAGGGAATGTCTTCTCCCTGCACTGGACTTGGATAAAGATGTTATGCTTGACTCACTGCCACCAGGGTGTGAATGAAGAGAGCTTCAGAATGCAAAGCAGCAGTAGATAGCCTGGTTATAGATCTTAGTGAAAACTAGATTGTGTTCAGTAGGTTTTAGGAATTGCCAACACTGACTAAGCCAAAGCAAGGTTTAATTGAAACTTTATATCACCTGGGATAATACTGTGAATCCTCCCAAGCCAAAGGGCAAAACTGAGTCAAAAGGAAATTTCAAAAAAATTTTCCCCCAAACTTTCCATTCAAAAAATTTATCAAAACTAACATTTATTTAAATTAAGACAATGGCTTGGCCTTACAAATTTTGTAGTTGTTTATTTACTTGAATAACTTCTCCGGTGGCTCAGCGGTAAAGAATCTACCTGCAATACAGGATACTCAGGTTTGATCCCTGGGTCGGGAAGATCCCCTGGAGGAGGAAATGGCAACCCGCTCAAGTATTTTTACCTGGAACATCCCATGGAAGAGGAGACTGACAGGCTACAGTCCATGGGGTAGCAAATAGTTGGACATGACTGAACACGGACACACATTTACTTGAATAAAGTTAATCTGTATAATTCTGGAGAGTGTCCAGGGGATAACAGACTAAAATGACTGTACACAATACTCATGAATGAGGTGGCATCTTTATGCAGTATTAAGTTTAAGTTACTAGGAGTCACTTCCTTTACCTAGAGATACTTGTTTTCTGCTGCCAAATAAGCAGTGCTCAGTTAAAATGTGGTAAATGAATGAATAAATGAATGAAATGGATTATCTAACAAGTTAAGGCTCTATCATCCACTGTAAGAGTTTCAAACAAGTTTTCTGCTGAGATAATGAGATTTGATAGATGCTTTTTTCTCCTCAATTTCCATGGACAAGTATTAAAGCTTTTAAAAATTTTGCCCCCTCCCAAAAATGAGAGACTAAATTCCAAACAAAATGCAGCCCAGTAATGGAAAATATAATTTGTATGAATAGCAGTAAAATCATTTATTCTGTGTGGTTGACATTGAAAGTGGAAGTCGCTCAATCATGTCCGACTCTGTGATCCCATGGACTATAGCCTGCCAGGCTCCTCTGTGCATGGAATTCTCCAGGCCAGAATACTGGAGTGGGTAGCTGTTCCCTTCTCCCGGGGATCTTCCCAACCCAGAAATCAAACCCAGCTCTCCTGCATTGCAAGCGGATTCTTTACTGTCTGAGCCACCAGGAAAGCCCAAGAATATCAGAAGAGATATGTAGCCTATCCCTTCTCCAACTGATCTTCCAGACCCAGGAATTGAATCAGGGTCTCCTACATTGCAGGTGGATTGTTTACCAGCTGAGCTACCATTAGTGACTTGAAAAGTGACAAACATATGAGTTACTTATTTTGAAACAGCTACTGAAGAAAGAAATGGATAACACTTACTAAAAAAAAAAATCCAGAAAAATTTCAATCTTACTTGTCAAGTTGTGGAGGCAGCATTAAATTACATTACCAACAGCCAAAATATTTAGGAGGAAAGCGCTATTAGAAGTATAGTTTAGGAGAACTTGGCTTCCCTGGTGGCTCAGACAGTGAAGAATTTGCCTGCAATGCGGGAGACCTGGGTTCGATCCCTGGGTTGGGAAGATCCCCTAGAGAAGGGAACAGCTACACATTCCAGCATTCTTGTCTAGAGAATACCATGGACAGACAAGCCTGGCAGGCTACAATCCATGGGAACGCAAAAAGTCGGACATGACTGAGCGACTTTCACTTTTCTTTAGGAGAACTAGTGCTTCGCATGTGGTTCAGTGATAAAGAATCAGCCTGAAAATGCAGGAGACACAGGAGACGTGGGTTTGATCCCTGGGTTGGGAAGATGCCCTGGAGTAAGAAATGGCAACCCACTCTAGTATTAGAAGAACTACAAGACTGGAATTTGAAAACTCAAAAGAAAAGAAAAAAGAATTCAGAAACTAATAATACCACTCAGATAGCATTAGAACCCAGGCTCTTTTGGAACTGGGTCAATAGAAAATGATTTTTTTTTTCATTTATTTTTATTAGTTGGAGGCTAATGACTTTACAATATTGTAGTGGTTTTTGCCATACATTGACATGAATCAGCCCTGGATTTACATGTGTTCCCCATCCCGATCCCCCCTCCCACCTCCCTCCCCATCCCATCCCTCCGGGTCTTCCCAGTGCACCAGCCCTGAGCACTTGTCTCTTGCATCCAACCTGGGCTGGCGCAGGCAAGTAAAGATGCCCTGTCTAAATAAGCAAATCAATGGAAGTTGTGTTAACTGTTCAAAAGCTTACCTTCTCTCTTCACTGATACAGACAGCAGGTTTTGAAAATAACATTTAGAATGTTATCATATGTTAAATAGAAGCAATAATAAGACTCTTCCAAGTCAGTGTACCACACCCAGAGAGCTAAAGCACTTCCACTTTAGATACATAGATAAATGTATTCAAACATGTGCTTTCTCTGTTTTACTCTACTATTCATTTATTCCCCAAATTAAGGCCATGCAAGGAGAGAATGATCTAGACTCTGGAAATGGCAAGATGAGGTTCCCCAGAACAACAGTAGCAAAATCACCTGAGAATTCTTAGGTATTAAATTTATAGCCTCCACCTCAGATTTACTGAATCAGAAATTCTGGAATTCAGACCCAGCAATCCTATTTTAAATTTTGCAATATTTAGGTAATTCTGATGCAGACCAAAGTTTAAGAACCACTGATTTAGATTATAAACTATCTGTTTAATGTTCCTATTAAGCTTTATCATTATAATTGCTGCTTTGGCAATTTTATTTTCAAAAAAGGAGACAAATGCAAAAGTTTAGTGAAAGTGTTAGTCGCTCAGTTGTGTCCAACTCTTTGTGACCTCAGGGACTATAGTGCACCAGGCTCTTCTATCCACGGAATTCTCCAGGCAAGAATACTGCAGTGGGTTGTCAAAAAAGCTTAGGAACAACCCAATTAGGAAAATGGAATCCCATACTAATCCAGTATTTTATTATTTTTAATGTTATTTAAATAGGGAGAACTTTCACATAGTCACAAAAAGTTATTTTTAGTTGATGGATCTTCACATACTGTGAGCATCTATACAATAAACAACTATTTGTGATAATTTAGCAAGAATATTAACACTATTAAACAGATAATTTTAGCATAACCTATAACATACAATCCTCCTAAAACATGGGAATTTCAACATGTCTTGTAATCTATTCTAACACAGACCAAATATGGCGAGAAACTTGTGTGTGTGTGTGTGTGTGTGTGTGTGTGTGTGTATAATTGGCAAAGTTTAATACTTATCTGACCAACAGCTGCTTGCTGTTTAATTGCTTAGCATTAGGAAACTGGAAGGTGACGAGACTATTTAATGTCAAATATTAATTAAGATCAGATAAATACGGTTCCTTAGATCTCTGCGGTATCTAATCTATATAAACATCTTGCAGTGATAATTCATAAATGTTTAAACAAAGGTCAGACACATTAGAGGAATCTGCATCATGTGCCCAAACTTAATTTTCCACTCAATTTACTTTTTAAAAATGTTGATGGGATAAAAACATGTCAATAGGACTTGGACTTTAAATCAAATCTTCTTTCTTGTGTTGAAGCATAAAAAAAGCAACCTCAATCAGCATAAATGAAAACAGTAGAACAGTTATTATAATTTACCAAAACACGCACACATGCGGTGTAAAGGATAATAATTAAAAGTCACAGAATTTTCTCCCCAAATCTACTCCAAAGCCCCATACACATGTCCCACACTGGCTTTCCTCACTACATCCACAGAAATTAAAGATGTAATTATTCTTCTAAAGGAAACAATAGACACTACACTCTAAAGAACTGTTCTCCTTGCAACAGAGAATGAACTCTTTCATGTCTATAGAAGCTCACTTAGAAAATGGGGAAGTGGAATGGGGGATCCTTTGATCTACAGGTCAGCAACACTGTCGATCAATCTGCAGCAGCATTTGAGCTCCAGGAGCGGGTGACTGCTCTGAAGCACATTCTGAGGGCAGAGTGAGGCTACAGGTTACCTGCATAAATTGTTCTGACGTTTTAAAAAACTATACTTTCTGGTAAATGATGTAGAAAATGTGACTGAGTTGGCAGTGCTTCAGACAATCAACTATGAGAAATTGATTCTCACTGAGCTAGGATAATGATCCTGACTGTGAAACGAATGCAAAGTGAATATACTGCACCACAGCAGAGAAGAAAATCCAGTTGTGTGAGATTTTAAGTGCCCTCCCTGGAGTCCTGGCTAGCTCGAATTCGGGTAAAATGCAAGTGGACCATGATATGCCTATCCTTCTAAGAGCATCGTATCCATTTCTACACCAAATTTATTACCTGCTTTTTAAGGATATTAATGATTAACTCAGTATTTCCGACTTTACTGATCAGTAAAGAAGTTCTGCTTCAGTCAAGTAGGAAGAGACCCAGATACAAGGCCCTCAGACACATAAACCATTAGATCATTATACGAAATGAGGACGTACGATGAAGCAGAAGACTTTCTGTGACGCAAAACAACTCATTCATCACACACAGAATTTTTAAAAATTAATTTAAATAAATTTATACTATACTATATTACTTAGACATTTTAAGCTCCCCTTTCCCCAACCCAGCTATAAAATAAATATATGTTTAGTGTAGACAGGCCGGAAGATATGGACAAGCAGAGATGAAAATATAAGGCCCCCACAATTTCACTTTTCGAAGAGACTGCTTTTAATATATTATTTTAAAAGATATATGCATAAAGCAAAAAAAAAAAAAAGGACCAAATCAAACACACTGGCTTTGGAATCGGCATTTTAAAAAATATTTACATGATAATTAAGAAATCTAACAGCTCTGTGTTGTTACCCACATCACTGAAACACAAGACTCAGATGTGGCCATAATGAGTCTCGAGTCAAGCCCCAGGTTCAAGTTTGCAGTCTTCTGCTCAGTTTTTAAACCTGGGCAGGTGACTTCATCTTGGAAAATGAAAACACTATCATATCCCAGCTTTATTCACTCATGCCAGAAATAAACTGCAGGGACATACCAGGTGCCACTACCCCATGTCCAAGGTCAGGAGTGGCGGCTGCACTTCGCTGGACCTGCCGGGTGGAGATACCCCCACGTCCAAAGTCAGCAAAACCCCGGTAGGCACTGGAGTGGCTGTGACGAGATACCCCACATCCAGGGACAAAGGAGAAGCCCCAGCAAGACGGTAGGAGGGGCGAATTCACGTTTAGAATCAAACCCCGTTCCCGCCAGAGAAGCTCAGAGGGCTCAAACAAGCCTTGTGCTCCCCAGGACCCAGGGAGCCCACAGAGGCCGAGACAGAACTGTGTTTGAGCGTCTCCTCTGGAGACACACGTCGGCAGTGGTCTGCGGCAGGGACGGGGCTCTTGGTGTGGGTGTGACATAAGTCCTCTTGGAGAAGGTTGCCAATAACCCCACTATAGAGCTGCCAGAACTTACACAGGACTGGGAAATAGACTCTTGGAGGACACAACAGAACCCTGTGCACCAGGACCAGTAGAAAGGAGCAGTGACCACACAGGAGACTTGCCTGTGGTTGTCCGGGAGTCTCCAGCAAAGGGATGGGTCAGTGGGTGTCCGGGAGTCTCTGGCAAAAGGATGGGTCAGTGGTGGCCTGCTGCAGGGTGGGGGGCACAGACTGTAGCAGTCCATGCCTGGGATCTTTTGAGGGAGGTCACCATTATCTGCATTACCTCCACCATAGTTTGGCCCCAGTTAAATAGCAGGGAGGGAACCCAGCTCCACCCATCAACAGAAAATTGGATTAAAGATTTGCTGAGCATGGCCCCATCAGAACAAGACCCAGTTTCCCCCTCAGTCAGTTTATCCCATCAGAAAGCTTTCTTCTCCATCAGAGGGCAGACAGACTGAAAAACCACCATCACAGAAAACTAACCAATCTAAAAACATGCACCACCGCCTTGTCTAACTCAATGAAACTATGAGCCATGCCATGTAGGGCCACCCAAGACATATGGGTCATGGTGGAGAGTTCTGACAAAATGTGGTCCACTGGAGAAGGGAATGGCAAACCACTTAAGTATTCCTGCCTTCAGAACCCCATGAACAGTATGAAAAGGCAAAAAGATAGGACACTGAAAGATGAAATCCCCAGGTCAGGGTTAGGATAACCCTAACCCTAACCCTAACCCTAACCCTAACCCTAATCCCATTCCCAAGAAGAAGAAATGCAAAAAGGCAAAATGGCTGTCTGAGGAGGCCTTACAAATAGCTGTGAAAAGAAGAGAAGCAAAAAGGAGAAAAGAAAAGATATACCTATTTGAATGCAGAGTTCCAAAGAAGAGCAAGGAGAGATAAGAAAGCCTTCCTCAGGGAAAACAATAGAATGGGAAAGGCTACAGATCTCTTCAAGAATATTAGAGATACCAAGGGGATATTTCATGCAAAGATGGGCACAATAATGGACAGAAATAGTATGGACCTAACAGAAGCAGAAGATATTAAGAAGAGGTGGCAAGAATACACAGAAGAACTGTACAAAAAGGATCTTCACAACCCAGATAATCACGGCCCAATACGCTACTGGAGATCAGTGGAGAAATAACTCCAGAAAGAAGGAAGAGATGGAGCCAAAGCAAAAACAATACCAGTTGTGGATGTGACTGGTGATGGAAGTAAAGTCCAATGCTGTAAAGAGCAATATAGCATAGAAACCTGGAAAGTTAGGTCCATGAATCAAGGAAAATTGTAAGTGATCAAACAGGAGATGGCAAGAGTGAACGTCAACATTCTAGGAATCAGAGAACTAAAATGGACTGGAATGGGTGAATTTAACTCAGATGACCATTGTATCTACTACTGTGGGTAGGAATCGCTTAGAAGAAATGGAGTAGCCATCATAGTCAACAAGAGTCCTAAACGCAGTACTTGGATGCAATCTCAAAAAATGACAGAATGATCTCTGTTCGTCTCCAAGGCAAACCATTCAATATCACGGTAATCCAAGTCAATGCCCTGACCAGAAATGCTGAAGAAGTTGAAGTTGAACAGTTCCATGAAGACCTATAAGACCTTCTAGAATTAACACCCAAAAAAAGATGTCCTTCTCATAATAGGGGACTGGAATGCAAAAGTAGGAAGTCAAGAAACACCTGGAGTAACAGGCAAATTTAGCCTTGGAGTACAGAATGAAGCAGGACAAAGGCTAATAGAGTTCTGCCAAGAGAATGCACTGGTCATAGCAAACACCCTCTTCCAACAACACAAGATAAGACTCTACATATGGACATCACCAGATGTTTAACACTGAAATCAGACTGATTATATTCTTTGCAGCCAAAAATGGAGAAGCTCTATACACTCAGAAAAACAAGTCTGGGAGCTGACTGTGGCTCAGATCATGAACTCCTTATTGCCAAATTCAGACTTAAATTGAAGAAAGTAGGGGAAACCACTAGACCATCCAAGTATGACCTAAATCAAATCCCTAACAATTATATAGTGAAAGTGAGAAATAGATTTAAGGGACTAGACCTGATAGAGTGCCTGGTGAACTATGGAACTGTTCATGACATTGCACAGTAGGAGACAAGGAGCAAGACCATTCCCAAGAAGAAGAAATGCAAAAAGGCAAAATGGCTGTCTGAGGAGGCCTTACAAATAGCTGTGAAAAGAAGAGAAGCAAAAAGGAGAAAAGAAAAGATATACCTATTTGAATGCAGAGTTTCAAAGAAGAGCAAGGAGAGATGAGAAAGCCTTCCTCAGGGAAAACAATAGAATGGGAAAGGCTACAGATCTCTTCAAGAATATTAGAGATACCAAGGGGATATTTCATGCAAAGATGGGCACAATAATGGACAGAAATAGTATGGACCTAACAGAAGCAGAAGATATTAAGAAGAGGTGGCAAGAATACACAGAAGAACTGTACAAAAAGGATCTTCACAACCCAGATGGTATGATCCATCGCCTAGAGCAAGATATCCTGGAATGTGAAGTCAAGTGAAGTCAAGTGGCCTTAGGAAGCATCACTATGAGCAAAGTTAGTGGAAGTGATGGAATTCCAGTTGAGCTATTTCAAGTCCTAAAAGATGATGCTGTGAAAGTGCTGCACTCAATATGCCAGAAAATTTGGAAAACTCAGCAGTGGCCACAGGACTGGAAAAGATCAGTTTTCATTCCAATCCCAAAGAAAGGCAATCCCAAAGAATGCTCAAACGACCGCACATTTGCACTCATCTCACACACCAGTAAAGTAATGCTCAAAATTCTCCAAGCCAGGCTTCAACAGTATGTGAACTGTGAACTTCCAGATGTTCAAGCTGGTTTTAGAAAAGGCAGAGGAACCAGAGATCAAACTGCCAACATCTGCTGGATCATCGAAAAAGCAAGAGAATTCCAGAAAAACATCTATTTCTGCTTTACTGACTATGCCAAAGCCTTTGACTGTGTGGATCACAACAAACTGTGGAAAATTCTGAAAGAGATGGGAATACCAGACCACCTGACTTGCTTCCTGAGAAATCTGTATGCAGGTCAAGAAGCAACAGTTAGAACTGAACATGGAACAACAGACTGGTTCCAAATAGGAAAAGGCATATGTCAAGGCTGTATATTGTCACCTTGCTCATTTAACTTATATGTAGATTGCATCATGAGAAATGCTGGACTGTATGAAGCAACAGGTGGAATCAAGATTGCCAGGAGAAATATCAGTTATCTCAGGTATGCAGATGATACCACCCTTATGGCAGAAAGTCAAGAAGAACTAAAGAGCCTCATGATGAAAGTGAAAGATGAGAGTGAAAAAGTTGGCTTAAAACTCAACATTCAGAAAACTTAAGATCATGGCATCTGGTCCCATCACTTCATGGCAAATAGATGGGGAAACAATGGAAACAGTGAGAGACTTTATTTTGGAGGGCTACAAAATCATTGCAGATGGTGACTGCAGCCATGAAATTAAAAGATGCTTGTTCCTTGGAAGAAAAGCTATGACCAATCTAGACAGCACATTTAAAAGCAAAGACATTACTTTGCCAACAAAGGTCTGTCTAGTCAAAGCTATGGCTTTTCCAGTAGTCATGTATGGATATGAGAGTTGGACTATATTGAAAGCTGAGCACCAAAAAATTGATGCTTTTGAACTGTGGTGTTGGAGAAGACTCCTGAGAGTCCCTTGGACTGCAAGGAGATCCATCCAGTCCATCCTAAAGGAAATCAGTCCTGAATACTCATTGGAAGGACTGATGGTGAAGCTGAAGTTTTGCCACCTGATGGGAAGAACTGACTCATTGGAAAAGACCCTCATGGTGGGAAAGACTGAAAGCAGGAGAAGGAGGGGATGACAAAGGATGAGATGGTTGAAAGGCAAGATAGACTTAAC
This sequence comes from Dama dama, assembly GCF_033118175.1. Classification (NCBI taxonomy): domain Eukaryota; kingdom Metazoa; phylum Chordata; class Mammalia; order Artiodactyla; family Cervidae; genus Dama; species Dama dama. Next base: position 82,322,766 of record NC_083698.1, on the reverse strand, counting down.
GGACATGAGTTTGAGCAAACTCTGAGTGTTGGTGATGGACAGGGAAGCTTCAGGGAAGCTGGCATGCTGAAGTCCATAGGGTCACAAAGAATCGGACCCAATCGAGACACTGAACTGAACTGAAGAATGTTCTCATCACATTCCTATTTTTCTATCCAGGGAAGAAGCTTACTAGATGGCTGGAAGAATAACAATCTCTCTCTTGCCCATAGGTTAACACGGCCGCTCTCTTTGCATGCAATAATCTTTCACCTGTGATTGTTTAGTTAGCTCCTACTTATGCTTTATTCCAGTGTAAAGTCCCTTCCACTCAGGAGCTTCCTCTGAACCACTTAAGGTATGCAGGAGCCACAGATCTGGGTCAGCACAGTCTACCATTGGGACATTTGTCATACTTGGTAATCACTGTCATTGGCATGATTGTGACTGTTTCCATTGTTCAGTGCATCCCTGGAACATGACACAGTGTCTGGCTCGTGTTATGCACCCAGTATGTATGATTTCATTAAATGAATGATCTCCAAACTTTAAATTTCCCTTTGTCAAGGAATATATATGATAACATCCAGGTAGAAAGCAAGTCAAGGAATCAATAAGAAGTCAACTCCTTCACGTTTTAATATAGATTAACTGAACCTAAGAATCTCCTTCAGGATATATGGGGCACTATAGGTGTGGATGCAAGTTTGGGGCTTTTAGAAAAGAAAAACTATATGTTTTTTATGAAAAAAGTGCTGCAAGGAGCTCTTATTTCCTAGAAATGCTCATGAAATATGAAAGAAAATACCTATGTAAAAAGGCTAGACTAGCCATTAGTTGTTTCGAAATAATCCAGCTTGGCATGTGCCAAGTTTTAAATGTGCTTTGATGCTGACTCTGGGTGGTTCTGCTATTGTTTTAATTTCCAAATGGCAAAGGACTCTAAAATACAGCTTTTTTTGTTTTCCAATTAAGATTTATAGCCATTTTCTATAAATTTCAGCTATTATACATATACATTGTGCATAAATTTGTTTTATGTACTTAATATATTTACATAAATATATCTGTAGGTAAGTATTTATACATACATTTATATTATGCTATAAATATATATATTCACAAACATAAATACATTTATGTATTTACACATAACTAAATTTACAGCTACAAATAGTGAAGTGAAAGTCACTCAGTCGTGTCCAACTATTTGCGACCCCATGGACTATATAGTCCATGGAATTCTCCAGGCCAGAATACTGGAGTGGGTAGCCTATCCCTTCTCCAGGGGATCTTCCCAACCCCGAAATTGAACCCAGGTCTCCTGCAATGCAGGCAGATTCTTTACCAGCTGAGCCACAAGGGAAACCCACATCTACCACACCTATATATATATATGATTTTTCTTAAATGAACATGTGTTATTTTTACAATGAGAAATAAATGAAGTGATTTTCATTTTTGGGGGAAAACACATACCAGATCATTACTCTTGATGCTCATCAAGGTAATGGTTCAGAGCTCTACACTTCATTGATTTGGTCACTGGGAGAAATGCAGGAGCAGAGAAATGATCAGAAAGGTATCTATCATCTTATCACACTCAGTTTCTCAGTTCAGGTATTGTCTCCTCTTTCTCAAAATTTATTATCAAAATTCATTCTGTTAAATTAGAGAACTAGGTAGTATCTCCTAAGGGAAAAAGTTTAGCCCAGGTGGACAAGAATCTGATTTTAAGTCCAAGGTTGCTGCTCCGTCCTAGACAAGAGCCTGTCAACTGCCTCCTGGGCTATGGGCAGCGGCTGGACTGGACTAGATGCCTGCACTTCAGCTGGCTTCATGTGAGTCTGTCTGGGAACACCCAGGGTGGTCTTCTCATTTCGGGCTCTTTGAGAAGGAGCCCATCATGGAGCTTGCTTGGGTTCTCTGTTTCCAGGACAGTGCTTGCAGGCATTTGAAAGGGAGGGGATATCTAGGTGGGGAGAAGCCCCGCAAACAGCTGAGAGCATCACAGGGAAGCCGGACCAGCTGATGCCAGCCTCCACTCTGCCCTCAGCTTCTGCTCCCAGGCTTCTTCCTCAGTCACGGTAATTATCTCCCAGGGCGCCCGACTGCTTCTCTCAGTTCTGGCTTCCAACAAGTCCACCTCCCTAGGTTATCAGCTACTACTCTGAATCTACCTGTAAAAACCGTTCAAGTTCGCTTCCCTCTCCGTGGAACCTGGGCACATACTGTTTGAGGAAGGAATCTAGACAGCTTTCAAGTGTCCCAAAATATTCTATGATAGTTAAGAAGCTCCCTGCACAGTTTGGAAGCTGGTTTGCCAGAGGCCACAAAGAACCTCTAAGATCCTCTGCACTCCTGCCAAGAAAAGTTCTACCTCTGGCTCAGTCAAGGCATCTCTTAGCTGAACAAAACATACCGCATAGTTAAAAAAGAGACCTGGTATTAACAGGCAGCAGGATAGAGAGATTGCCACATTGATATATATATATACATTCACTGGAGAAAGGGGGGGGAAAATCAGTCCTAAACATATCTGAATATATTCAAAATAGCTTTTATAATTCTCTGCTTCAATTAACAAGAAATCTTTCTGAATGTAAAAACTGAGTCATGACTTCCTTGGTACAGTTGGATAAGAATCTGCCTGCCAACAGAGGCAACAGGAGTTCAATCCCTGGTCAGGGAAGATTCTACATGCAACGGACCAACTAAAGCCCCTCCACCACAACTATTGAGACCTCACTCTAGAGCCTGCAAGCCACAGCTACCGATTCTGTGTGTTACATCTGCTGAAGCTTGCACCTCTATAGCCTGTGCCCCGCAACAAAAGAAGCCACCACATGAGAAGCCTGAGCGATGCAACTAGAGAGTAGTCCCCTCTGGCTACAACTAGAGAAAGCCCACGCACAGCAATGAAGACCCAGTGCAACCAAAAATAAATAAATAAAATAATCTTGAGGTTTAACAAAATGAGTCACTTACATATTTTTCTCTCTGCTCTTTGAAAACCTTTGATTTAAAGAATCAGAGTTACCATACAGAAAACAGGAAACTGGGCCTTGCACTCAGCCTTTACTGCTTCATAAAATAGCAAGGTGACAAAGGTCAACTTAAAATAATTGCAATTATATTTTGTCTAAAAGTTGAAAACATTTAAATGAAATTTGTGTGATAACAGAAACTGTGGGCTGATCTTAAATTGTTTTAATTAACGTGCAATATTCTTTTTTTTTTTTTTTGCTGGAAGACGTATTTTATAAAAAAGGAAGTTTCAGAGTACAGAACACAGAGAATGACATAAAGGGTCAAGAAAAGGAAAGGAGAATGGTCAACCCAGACACTAAACCCACACATCTGAGTGCAAACAGAAGGAGAAATAGCCAGATGTTCTCATCTTGAGCTACTAAGGGACTTGCCCAATCCATTCAAGACTCTACCAAATATAGTCAGCAGGGGTAGTTATGAGGTTGGCCTAGAGAATCTATGCAATTTTCATTTTACAGGGGATTACTGCTGGCATATTGTTTTATTCTTAGATATATTTAACAATGATTATTTAATTGTAATGCTATTCTGCAGCCACACCTTTATTTTTTCAATCCTAAAGTGATAATTTGCAGGTAAATAAATTCTGAGTTTTAGATTATTTAATGAACCCTATTCAGCCTCTCATGAGGCATTCTCCACTCATCCCATTTAGCATAGGAAACATACATCTTAGCTAACCTTTCTAAAGATGTATAGATGATAGGAAATACCTGTCTATAATATGCAATTAAGCAAGTCAACTCCCTCTAATCCTTTTATGAGATTATCAGATACACCCAAATTTGTTTAATTTGTTTAATCTGTTTGGGCTCAAGTTAAGACACTGCCAACTAATAACACCTGGATCTGTAGTGTAATTGTTCAAAGAGATTTCACAAAGTGAAACACTGATTTGATTCATGCACAATTAGGTAGAGTGCTATTAAAAATTATTTACCGAAAGAAAATTGAAATACAGAGCAAACAGCCTGGTCAGTCTGAATGTTAAGGATGACCAGGAAGTCCTCACGCCCTGATTAGACATCTGTGGCAGCCTTACACCACAGCTCAGAACAGTCCCTACATCCTGACTGGTAAAAATGCAAAGTTGGGGTCCTTATCCAACTACCTTGCCCTTCTTAGCTAAAACTAACAGAAGCATGTTGAAAACCTTTTGCTAGTATATACATGTTTAAAAAATGAGCAGGATACAATAGCATATAGTAAGAGGTGAAGGTCTCCTGCCTCCAGTGACCCTCCACAGTCCCATTCTTCAGGGGTAAGCCACTGCCAATAGGGTGGTGTGTAACCTTCCAGGTTTCTCTTCTATGTCCATATAAATATATAATATTTTACAAAAATGAGGCAACTCTATACACAGAGTTCTAGAACATGCCTTTTCATTCTTAAGTTGGAACTGAGAAATGAACAGCATAAGATAAGGAGTGATGATTCAGAGGAAAGCATCATATGTTAAAAGAATTTTCAGATTCCAGATGTAAAGAGATGACTGAATGAGTCAAAAATCAGTTCAGTTCAATCAATTCAATACAGATTTAAATTTTCTTTCTGAGTTACCTATTTCTCCTAGGTTAAGAGAAGTAAAATTACTAAACCCAACTATGTCCAAAAATAAATGCCAAACACCAAACCACACAAATACACAACCTTATATTATGGTTCCTTTGTTTTCCATAAGTAGTATCTTCTAGTCTATATATTTGTTGGAAATACTATTTAGACAGGATATTCTATTTGAGGAAGCAGAATCAATTTGGCATTCAGAGCTTCCCTCCTTCTGAGGTGTTCAGTCAAGTGTCTAGTAGTGACTCCTGTGTGGTCTAATGCAATCTTGTGCAGCCAATGCAGCCCTTTAACTAAAACTTTAAAGTTCTCTGGGTTTAAGAACACTTGAACCACTACAATATTATAAAGTAATTAGCCTCCAACTAATAAAAATAAATGAAAAAAAAAGAAAATATATCAATATACAATTTCCAGTTTCAAGCTGTCTTAAAATATGGTGAAAAGAAACATCTGAATATATGTATTTTTAAATCCAGGAAATCTAGGAAAATCCAGGAAATCATTTCAATAGCGATCACTTCTAAGAAGTAAGCAGTGTAAGCCCATTCATTTCTGATCTTCTCATTGCTTAAGGTGATAAGGTCTAACAACTCAAACAGAGGGAAGGTTTTAATCTCTTGATCATGGTGGGCTACATGTTCATGATATATATTAAAAAAAGAAAGACCAAAAGACCTAGTTTTTCTTTCTTCACTGAATTGTCTTTATATAAACATTTTAAATAGAAAATTTATCGTTAATAGAAAGAAGGAAATTCATTTTCTGAAATCCTTACATGAAATGAAGTTACTAAGGAAAGAACTCGATTTTAGTGCTGACATTCTCAGATTACTATTCGCTCTTTCATTGCAGAGTGATAAACTTTGCTCACCTTCTTGTAATAACTTAAAAAATGGGACTGTTCACTGTATTTACCAACCCTGCCATTTCTCAGCATAATTATAGGATATATCCTGAATAGAAAAGTTGTTTTTAGTCTATACTAAAAAAAAACCCACAATTGAAACACATCTTCTCCTCCTCTTCCACTGTTTCTCTATCCATCTGATAGCCAGCATGGATTTTTATTGTTTCTCCACATATTGCAGTTGTATAATATTTCGGAAACAACCTTAGCGTAAGTGATTCTATTTAAATCATGTTTGATGTGCCATGTGACATTTCAAAATAGCTTATGGTAAAGCAATGAGCTCTCTTACAGGCAGATGTTATGATGTTCTTAGTAACTTTTATGAATAGAATTCTATATATACATTCAAGGGCAAGTCTTTTCTTCCAAGATTGAAGAAGTCTAACAGCTCAAAAGATAAGCTATTATAAACAAAACTAGAAGTAAGTGTGGTCAAGACCAATTTATTTCAGCTGTTCATCAATTAAATTTAAGACTCTTAAAACTAATTTATCCTGAAATTTTATAGTTATCACACATAGTTTTTCATTTTCCAGGTGGGATAATAAGCATAGAAATTGACAATACTACCAACATTTATTGTATTAAAAATAAAACGATAATATACTTAATATTGAATAATCCATATTTAAAATTCTTGACTTGGGAGTGATTGCTTGGGAGAGAAGTGTTCATTTGGATAAAGGCTTTTTCTCACTTGTTTTCTTTTTGACATTCTATGAATTCAGACAAAATAATCAATCTGAACTCAGCTTGAGCTAAGCAGCTGTAAAATGTCCTCATCTGAAACTGTAAGCAGGACCTGGAATGAAATCCAGAGAAACGAAGACACAAATTTATTCAAAAAGAATATAAGACACCCTTTTACTGAAAACAAAAGTGAAACTAAGTTAAATAAATGGATTGTCCTTTTTTTTTTTAATACCAGTTACTCAGGTCTACCGTTCTTATTCAATTAACCATTACCCCAGGCAGTATTTATTTACCATATGTCCTCCCAAAACCCTAACCTAAACCCTGTTACTTGGGGTAATTTAAGAAATTAAGTAATTGACTACATTGATCTCCTTGTTGACCAAGGGACTCTCAAGAGTCTTTCTCAGCACCACAATCTGAAAGCATCAGTTCCAGTTCATCCAAAAGGAAATCAACCCTGAATATTCATTGGAAGGTCTGATGCTGAAGTTGAAGCTCCAATACTTTGGCCAATGATGTGATGAGCCAACTCATTGCAAAAGACCCTGATGCTGGGAAAGACTGAGGGCAAGAGGAGAAGGGGTTGACAGAGGATGAGATGGTTGGATGGTATCATTGACTCAATGGACACAAGTTTAAGCAAATTCATGGAGATAGTGAAGGACGGGGAAGCCTGATGTGCTTCAGTCCATGGGTTGCAATGAGTCAGACACTTTAATTTCTTGTTGCTAGTTTCTGAACAATAAGAAATTAAATAATTAGAAAAAAGCAAATTAAAAATAGGATTTTACTTTTTGTCAATCAAGTTGACCAGATTTTTAAAACGAGTGTGATCCTGCAGCTCAACTCCAGAAAAATAAATGACCCAATCAAAAAATGGGCCAAAGAACTAAACAGACATTTCTCCAAAGAAGACATACAGATGACTAACAAACACATGAAAAGATGCTCAACATCACTCATTATCAAAGAAATGCAAATCAAAACCAAAACCAGGTACCATTACACGCCAGTCAGGATGGCTGCTATCCAAAAGTCTATAAGCAATAAATGCTGGAGAGGGTGTGGAGAAAAGGGAACCCTCTTACACTGTTGGTGGGAATGCAAACTAGTACAGCCACTATGGAGAACAGTGTGGAGATTCCTTAAAAAACTGGAAATAGAACTGCCATATGACCCAGCAATCCCACTCCTGGGCATACACACCGAGGAAACCAGATCTGAAAGAGACACGTGCACCCCAATGTTCATCGCAACACTGTTTACAATTGCCAGGACATGGAAGCAACCTAGATGCCCATCAGCAGATGAATGGATAAGAAAGCTGTGGTACATATACACAATGGAATATTACTCAGCCATTAAAAAGAATTCATTTGAATCAGTTCTAATGAGATGGATGAAACTGGAGCCCATTATACAGAGTGAAGTAAGCCAGAAAGATAAAGACCAATACAGTATACTAACGCATGTATATGGAACTTAAAAAGATGGTAATGATCCCTATATGCAAAACAGAAAAAGAGACACAGATGTACAGAACAGACTTTGGGACTCTGTGGGAGAAGGCGAGGGTGGGATGTTCAGAGAGAACAGCATTGAGAGAAGTATACTATCAAGGGTGAAACAGATCACCAGCCCAGGTTGGATGCATGAGACAAGTGCTCGGGGCTGGTACACTGGGAAGACTCAGAGGGATGGGATGGGGAGGGAAGCGGGAGGGGGGATCGGGATGGAGAACACATGTAAATCCATGGCTGATTCATGTCAGTGTATGGCAAAAACCACTACAATATTGTAAAGTAATTAGCCTCCAACTAATAAAAATAAATGAAAAAAATAAATAAATAAAACGAGTATGAGTAAAAATGTGAGGAAATGGATAAAAATGTGGAAAAACAATTTTCTGAAATTTGACCATTATATCAATATTAAAAACACTTGGCAATTTGATCCAACAACTCTCTTTTTGTTAAAGTCTATTTTTTCTGAAAAAACAATTGCTCAAGGAAATAGAATTAGAGGATGTTCATTACCTTGTATATATAATAGCAAAACATAAACAAAATTTTACAAAATAATAAATTTAAATAATTAAAAACAGCACAAAGTTATGGAGAATCTTTGTTTTTATGTATTTCTCAAGATTAAAAAATTAATAATAAAAAGAATGTCCTTATATATAGGTCATAATTGTAAATTTGTAAATTAAAGGCAAGTCTTTCTATAAAATGTCATGTAGAACTACCATACACCCATCTAGTCAGAAGCTAGACATGCCTTAATTTGTTCAATTTTTCCTGCTTTAATGTATATCTTGATTATTCTACGTTCTAATTTATTTCACCAAAAAGATGATATAAATGGCTAATAAAAATTAAAATCCTGCCTTTAAGAATAATCAAACAGAACAAATTAAAATTAAAATGTCATTTTTTAAGCATATCAGATTAGTGAAGATTTTAAAAATGACAATTTTTAAATCCTGGTTTATTCAGTGGGGTGGTCACTTACTTGTACGTAAGCACATACATGCTCTCTAGAAGCCAACTAGGTCATGTGTATCTAGAATTCTGAAAGCATTTATTTTTTGCTATTCAGTAATGGTATATCAAGGATTCTCTTATAAAAATGATAAAAATATAAAGTCATTTCTATTCATCTATTAATCACTGTTTATAACAGCCTGAATATCCAAATATTAAAAATGAAACATTTATTCCATAGACTGTTAGGCAGACATTAAGTACCAGGATCAACAGGGATTATCACTGAAATAAGGAAATACTCAAAAATAATTACTAGAATAAATTGGATGCAAAACTCTATGTAAGAAGCATATAAACATAATATAATAAAAACTGTCCTGAAAACAATATACCAAATTTTCTAGTGGATATACCTGGAGGGAGTAAACAGTGGTTTTATATTCTTTGTATTTGAATGAATTTTTTAAAAAATTTCTACTTTTAAAGTAAGAATTAAAAAAAGAAAATGCATGCCTCACTACAAAATTCATGGTGCTGTTATCTTTCATCTATAAAACAGATTGGCTCAGTTCAGTTCAGTTCAGTTCAGCCACTCAGTCGTGTCCGACTCTTTGCGACCCCATGAATCACAGCACGCCAGGTCTCCCTGTCCATCACCAACTCCCAGAGTTTACTCAAACTCACATCCATTGAGTCAGTGATGCCATCCAACCATCTCATCCTCTGTTGTCCCCTTCTCCTCCTGCCCCCAATCCCTCCCAGCATCAGGGTCTTTTCCATGAGTCAACTCTTCACATGAGATGGCCAAAGTATTGAAGTTTCAGCTTCAGCATCAGTCCTTCCAATGAACACCCAGGACCGATCTCCTTTAGGATGGACTGGTTGGATCTTCTTGCAGTCCAAGGGACTCAAGAGTCTTCTCCAACACCACAGTTCAAAAGCATCAATTTTTAAGTGCTCAGCTTTCTTCACAGTCCAACTCTCAAATACATACATGACCACTGGAAAAACCATAGCCTTGACTAGACGGATGGGAAATAGATGGGGAAACAGTGGAAACAGTGTCAGACTTTATTTTTTTGGGCTCCAAAATCACTGCAGATGGTGACTGCAGCCAGGAAATTAAAAGACACTCCTTGGAAGGAAAGTTATGACCAACCTAGATAGCATATTAAAAAGCAGAGATATTACTTTGCCAACAATGGCTAGATTCATGTTAAAGCCCTTTTAATTCGATTCCAATTATTAACCCTCTCTTATCTCTAATGAGTACCCAACTCTACCACTGAACTCTATCTCAGATGGTCATCAGGCATGTTATGTTCCCTGCAGAGTCTACCCAAGCTCATCCAATCAGGCCTAGAGCTTCTCTTCTTTCCTAAGGTTTTTGATCATCATTTCTGATGGAACTATTTATTTTAAGCCAACATCAGCTATTCATGATGCTCTAAGTTAAGTCCGGTAATCACACAAAATCACATTTAACCCTGATTCCAATTAACTCAGCACACTAATTCAGAAGGAAACTCCTTTTGAAGGCAAGACTACCATCATTATTTGTTAATATTAATCATAACAACTGTGATCATAACAAGCATAGCTGATAAAGTTTATTGAGAATTCTCTATTTACAAGGAGGCACTGTGTCAACTCCATTTAATGTTCAGAAAAATCTACCATTTCACAGATGAGAAAACTGAGACTCAATTAGGGTACATACTTTTCCCAAGGAGACGTAGCTAGTGTAGATCTGATATTCAAATCTAGCTCTGTCTGAGATCAATATACCCTATTCTGCCAATTTGCTAATGGAAATTCACTAGAAATCATTTTGCATATGATATATTTTTAGTGATTAACTGCATTCCCATGTAGCTAAGTTAAAATGATGTGTGGAGCTACAAAATTTTCTTTTACACATAAGAGCAGATACAAAAACAATAATAATTTTCATTGAATTTCATTATATTCTAATATATTTACCTGTATAGGACCAGCCAATCTCTTCAACAAGTTTTCTCTGTTGTCTGTAGTATCCATAAACCCAATCTACAACCAAGGAAAAAAAAACAATTGATCAATGTGTAGAAAAATATATGTGTACAAATTTTAAAAAACATAAGAAGCCCAAAGCACCATTCATACAGTAACGGTCCTCGATTATTCTTTTCTATTTCATCTTCACAATTTCAACTGCCACCATTATAGACTCCATCATCCCTGTTCTGGTAATTAGTGTAACTTTTAGCAGGGCACATTTTAAAACTGCTGAAGTTCAGGCAAAGACAAAGAAGCTATTCTGTGAAAAGCATGAGCAACCTAGAGGATTTCATCTCATAGAGTGACTAGGGTCAGAAAGGACAGCTTATTCTATCTTTAGATTTTTCTTACCATTCCCTTGATTCAGTACCTGAAATCCTACTGACTAGTGATACTTTTCAAGTTACAACCCAAGTTGTATCTGTAAATGCTTCTAGGAGATCCAGAGGTCACCATGTTTTCAGAATTTACTTCTTTTACAAGGCACAACAAAATTAATAGTCTTGAAGAATGAAAATTTCAGTGTCAGTGTGTGTGTGTGTGTGTGTGTGTGTGTGTGTGTGTGTGTGTTGCCTGGGAGAAAGCTTGTGTTAGACAGTGTAAGTGAATCTGTCTCTTAGAGGAACAGTGATGCCTAAGGGAGGTAATGCGGGGGAAGCTTGGGGCATTGTAAAATAGTGGACTCTTCATGACGAAGCTCTAGTTCTTGAACATGTGGCAAGGGCTACAGAAAGGAAAATGGATGGAAGCCAAAGGCTCACTCTGTACCGTTCAGAATTTTGCCTGGGGTCATGCCTGTACCCAAGAAACAGGGACGTTATGATTCATTCTCCTCCTTCCTGTGTCATTGTTCTCTTGTACCTTTATTCCAGCCTGTCTTAACACTAGTACGCCATTTCAGCTACATTGTGAGAAAATACATCTTTGTGAGTGAGGTTTGGAAGCTGATCAGTGTTGACAAAACTGTTTCTGTAGAAAAGGCTACAGGAATTTCCTAGTTGCCTGGTGGTTAGAATTCTGCGCTTTCACTGCCGTGGTGAGTTCAGTCGCTGGTTAGGGGAACTGAGATCCTGTAAGTCACATGGCATGACCAGAAAAAGAAAAGGCTACAAAGAGCTAGTTTACAAATGAACACGTGGAACATTACATATTCATAAATTGGGGTTCTGTACATATGGTTTTCATTTGAATACAAGGATTTATTTATACCATACTATAGATATACATACATATTATAAATATTTCTCATCATTTAAGATTTATTTCTTATATATGAGAAATATATAATATTTCTCATCATTTCTCATCAAATAAGAGACACTTCTTTCCTCTTATTTTCTTTACACAGATTTTTTTTCTTTTTTGACAGTTCCCAATTTAAGGGAGGCAAATATCTCAAGGACGTTTCAGAAATTACTTTTCTTCTATTCCATGTTATACGATCTGATTAGCAGAACATGGTAATACATACTAAAATTTTACAAAAACTTAAAAGCAGACCATCTTACAGAAATACACATTCTGAATCCATAGATTATTGAAAACCAAAACAAATCTTGGAGAAAGCAAAAAAAATTGTTTTAAAAATTTCTCTACCCATAAATATAGGTAAATATTTTATTGGCCATGTAGCACATTTCAACAAACATTTGTTTTGATAATGGTTTTACTGAAATATGATTTGCACACCTTACAATTCACCCAGGAAAGTGTACAACTTAATGGCACTCACTATATTCACAGAATTATGCAATCATCACTACTGAAAATTTTAAAACATCTTTATTATCCCCCAAAAGAAACCTCATACTTTAGCTGCCACCCCCAACCCCACCTCAACTTCCATTAATTTGTAGATCTGGATATTCCAGATATTTCTAAATACATGATCATGTAATACATGGCTTTTTACAGCTGGCTTCTTAAACTTAGCATAATTAATATTTTCAAGGTTTACCCATGTTGTAGGATATATGAGTACTTCATTCCTTTTTTTTAAACTTTTTATTTTGTATTGGACTATAGTCGATTAACAATGCTGTGATAGTTTTGGGTGAATATCCCCTGGGGATGGCAACCCACTCCAGTATTCTTGTCTGGAGAATTCCACGAACAGAAGAGCCTCGTGGATGACAGTCCACGGAGTCGCAAAGAGTTGGACACGACCGAGGGACTAACACTTTCACTTTTCATACATGTATCTGGGTTTCTCTGGTGGCTCAGCTGATAAAGAAATCCAACTGCCAGTGCAGAAGACACAAGAGACTTGGGTTCGATCCCTGGGTCAGAAAGATCCCCTGGAGTAGGAAATGGCAATCCACTCCAGTATTTCTGGCCTGGAAAATTCCATGGACAGAGAAGCCTGGCGGGCCCCAGTCCTTGGGGTGCAAAAAGTCAGACATGACTGAGCACGCATGCATGCACATACATGTATCCATTCTCCCCCAAACTTCCCTCCCATCCAGGCTGTCATGTAACATTGAGCACAGCTGCATGTGCTATACGGTAGGCCACTGTTGGTTATCCACTTTAAATACTGCAGTGTAATACTTCATTCCTTTTTATTGTCTAATAGTATTCCATTGTCCGGTGCCCAAAATGACCTTAAAACTCCTCTCAGCTTGACTAAACTTTGGACGGGCTACTTCCTAGCTCTATGTTTCTGACCTTCTATTTCTTCCAGCATTTCATTTAGAAAACTTATACATTCTTTCTTTGTTACTTTGAGAAGTAAATCTTTTTAAATAGCCATATGCCATTCTACAACTAGGACTGTACTTATCAAGACTAAGGAAAACATCTCTCTGAAAAGCAACTATCAAAGGAAATAAGCACCCTTATCTCCCACGTTCTGTAGGAGGGTATGAGCCTAACTTCAATTGAGGTATCTTGCTCCAAGCTGTAAAAACTACCTCTGTCATAATGATATAGGCTTATCTTTCTTTTGGGTGGATCAACTACAGATGGCCGATGACTTTCTCTGATGTCCTGAATTATATTTACACTGGGATCAACTTATCTCTCCAAACACCTTATTTTCTCGGCCTCATCAGGGTTGAGTTCAGATTCAGTTCTGCCTCCTCGCCCTACTGCAATTGCCTTGAATAAAGTTTTCTTTGCCTGTTTCATTTTCTTTGCTGCAATTTTTGTTTCGATGTTGGCTATGCCACTTTCTGTTTATCCATTCATCAACTGTTTGATACTTGGGTTGCATCCTCTTTGGGGCTATCATGAAAAATACTGCTTTGAATATTCATGCATATGTTTTCTACTTAAAAATTAAACATTAGGCTCATAACACATTTTTTAGCATTGTCCATAAAAGGGTAGTCATTTAAGGTTAAATTCTGGGGATAAGTGTTTTTTCATGATCAAGGAATATATACAACTAGATGTGAGGACCTCAAAAGTCATTTGATTCAGAATTTAACAGGCTACAAAAATTCCTATTTTACAGATAAGGCAATTTTTTCGATGGAAATTTAAGTGGTTTGTACAGGCAAAAAGTGACAAAACTGGAAACAATAATCCATGGCTCCTGCCTCCTACTCATTAAGTCTTCCCCAATATCAAAGGTTCCTAACAATCTGGAGTTACTGGTTATTCTCTTAAGTTCTCTGCCTGAGTAGGAACCTCTTCAAGAGAAACAAAATAAAACAAAAAAAAAATTTACTGGGGTTGAATTTCCCAGCAGGAATTATTTGGGCAAATAAATTAAAGAGAACTGACCATATATCTGATCTGACCTGGCCATCACTTGGAATTTCCCTCTGAAACTCTGCCCTGTCCATAGGGAAAAGATTTATTCTCATCATTTATGTTTTGAATAAAAACATTTTTTAAATGTAAAGACATTTTTGACATATAAATGCATTTTGGTGATTTCAGAAGACCAAATGCCATGTAGAATCTATAATTAACAAGTATTCCATTGAAAAAAATAAAACAGTAAGCTCTTGTTTTAATGATTCAGGCTAAAGGATGACAGCAAAATATCAGCAGATTTTAGCTTTCCTTGTAGGGTTTTATTGCTACACAATCAGCATTTGTCCTTGGTTTTTAATTACTTACATTAAGAAAGCTTTTTTCAATACAAGATTCCCAGGTGTTGGTAGCTCTCTTCAGCCCCTTTATGTATTGTTCCCTTAATTGTTACTTCAAACAATCCGTTACACATTCATATGCTAATTACATGGTCCTTGGGCGTGAGAGAGTACCCCACTTTTAAAATTCTACTTAGAGGTCTGATAGATGAGATGTGATAGCTCCAATGAACAAGAAAAAAAGAAGCTAGGTTCACTTTTTTTTGTTGCATTGTATACTTTGAAAACCAGTAAATCCTATATAAAGTAGAGTCTATCAAAGTGCTTACATATTTTAAAATCAATTAAAATAATGAAATATCGAATTTTTTTGGTTTGTTTCTGTGGGTTTGAGCTTCTTTAGCTTGCATATTGTGTTTCTTTCTGTTCAAAAGTATTTGCTCCGTCTGCTTTGGTGTGTTCTGTAGGGATAAAACTAAGAAATAAATTTCAAAAATGGTTGGTACACACGATGCAGAGTAAGAACATAAACATTAGTAAACCTTTTTAAAAGGTAACTCTAAAGTTGGTCCTGAAAAATCATTCTTCATGAAGGGGCTACCAAAATTGGGAGAAATTTGGTTTATACTATTTTAGGTAATTTTAAATGTCACTGCTTCAATCTATTCAATCTTATACTGTGAGCATTTACTTCTTTTGCAAACATTTATATGCCACACATTCCTTTTCTTTAGATCCACATAATGGAAATCAAAGTTTTGATAACAACTACATGGAAGATGTATATAAATTCAGCATTTTTTGCTCATATTTTTTAAACAAAGAAAAACTCCAGGTGCTCATTTTGTACTAAAATATCACTACAAATATTTTGAACTTATAAATGTCTCTGATTTTGCACTGAATGGCTAAAGAAAGTCTCTGCTTTATGCTGATCAACAATTCATCACCTACCTTCTACCATATAATCTAGCAGCCATGCTCTGACAAAACATACACACACACACAATGCTATTAAGAGGCCAAATGTATGACAGAGAAGAAATAGAGTGGGCCACAGAAAGACTTCCCAGGTGGCGCTAGTGGTAAAGAACACCGCCCCCCCCCCCCCCCCCGCCCCCGCCAATGCAGGGGACATTAGAGACTCGGGTTCGATCCCTGGGTTGGGAAGATCCCCTCAAGAAGGGAAAGGCTACCCACTCCAGTATTCTGGCCTGGAGAATTCCATGGACTGTATAGTCCATGGGGTCTCAAAGAGTCAGACACAACTGAGCGACTTTCTCATACCCCATTTTTACCTACCTGGAATATATACTTGTATCCAGTATATGTGCAAAGACATTTGTGAAACATAATTTAGTTAATTATGGTAATTCAGGTAACTTGTTTAGTGCATATTTATAGTTCAAACATGGCACTTACTGTTAATCACTACAGATGTAACTGTAAAAAATACACATATATTATTTTCCCCCAAACCACCTGTCTTCCAATTCCAACTGTTTTCCAGGGTTAGAAAAAAGAATATCATTAGTTTTCTACCCTCTGCAGAGGTTTAAAAACATAGGTACTTTTTGCAGTTTCAAAACTTAAACTGCAGCTTATCTCCAAATAGAAGGGCACATGAATTCACATTATTAAAGATAGGAATTCTGGAAAAATATGAGTTATTAGAGTACAGGTGACTTCTTTATTTAATGATAAGGTTAAAGAGATGAAAAAGTAGATCCTTGAGGCACTGGTAAATTGTAAAAAGAGATGAAAAGATTGAACATATTGGACAATGTAAAAAACAGAGGGAGCCACTTCCTTCATATGTCAGATGGTAGTCAGATGTCCAATTAAATACACATTTCTCATAGGACTAGGGAAGGGTTTGGAGGTGAGCAATTATATCTTGGTGCTCCTTAGACACTGAGGACTGTGTACACCTTCCAGAGGTTTGTATGTTAGCAATATGTCTACCAAACCTATTCAATGAAAACTCAAAATATTCATACGCTTGTCTTGGAAAGTCATCACGATATTTTCTTATACTTAGATATGTTTTACCTAATGTGATTTAAATACATTCATAAAGTTGAGGCATTTTCCGTTGAAAACATGTTAATAATTTTATCTTGATCATATAGTAATACCTATTTCAGATAAATTTTTAAAATAAAGTTAAGCAAAAGTAATTTAAAAGATCACCTGTAATCCCATCTCCAACAGAAACTAGTATTTACAATATTTTACATTTTATATATATATATTTTAAATGTTATGCTCTGCAATATAATGATTTTATACTTTACATTAACTGAATTACACTATTTCATTATTTTGTGACTTGTTTTTTCTACATAATAATCATTCATGTCTCAAGCTAATAAATATGGCTTTATAGCACCATAATAGTTCACTTGAAGCATTCACTAATTTTTTGATATTAAAATGAAAGGCTGATATAGATTTGGAAAATTTATTCCTTAGGATTAAATGATATGAGTGATGAAATTTTCCATTAAGCTAATTTGAATTTAAAGCTTTTGAGTATAGATTTTGATGAGGAAAGACTTGGGGAGAGGGACTGAAATATTTCAGATAGAGGAAGGGTGTTGAGCAGGAAATTAAGTGCCACTTTTTTTCCTATCAATCTTCTACAACACCAAGAAAACACTAAACTGGAACAAGCTCATTATTATTGTGAAAAGAAAGTGAAGTCACTCAGTCGTGTCCGACTCTTTGTGACCCCGTGGACTGTAGCCTACCAGGGTCCTTTGTCTATGGGATTTTCCAGGCAAGAGTACTGGAGTGGGTTGCCCTTTCCTTCTCCAGGGGATCTTCCCGACCCAGGGATCGAACCCGGATCTCACTCGTTGTAGGCAGACGCTTTACCGTCTGAACCACCAGGGAAGTCCATTTTATTGCACAGTACTACAATAATTATAGTTACTTAGTTTTACCTCCATAACTGTGAATTTATTCTAGTATAAGAGAAAAACTCAATTGTTGATGAAACAGTGATAACAGAAGCTGAGATAGAAATAACAAGTGTAAAGATTACTATTTTGCTTAGTTGCTCAGTCATGTGACTGAGCTCTTTGTGACCCTCATGGACTGTATGTAGCCCACCAGGCTACTCTGTCCATGGGGATTCTCTGGGTAATAATTCTGGAGTGGGTTGCCATTTCCTACTCCAAAAAATAATATTAACATTAAAAGTAGGAAAATAACACAATCTGTATGTGAAATGTATATGAAAAATGAATTCATCACATTGCAAAATGTTATTATATTTGTTTTATGTATTATTATATTATTATGCCATTGTATACTATTATAAGAACTTCCCTGGTAGCTCAGCTGGTAAAGAATCCCCCTGGAATGCAGGCGATTCTGGTTTGATTCTGGGTCAGGAAGCTCCTCTGGAAAAGGGATAGGCTACCCAGTCCAGTATTCATGGGCTCCTCTGGTGGCTCAGACGGCAAACAATCTGCCTGAAATGTGGGAGACCTGGGTTCGATCCCTGGGTTGGGAAGATCCCCTGGAGGGCGTGGCAACCCACTCCAGTATTCTTGCCTGGAGAATCCCCATGGATAAGAGAAGCCTGGTGGGCTAGAGTCCATGGGGTTGCAAAGAGTTGGACATGCAACTTAGGTGGGACGCAACTTAGTTGGACATGCTACTCAGTCACAACTTAGTTTCGACTAAGCACAGCAGAGCAAACTTTCATAATATTATCTGTATAATAGCAGTGTGTTATTATTCAACAATCTAAATAACGGTTCTGTCGTGAAGTCTTAATGCCCATGTGCTCTTACTGAAATTGTGTGTAGGGCAAGTATGTCTGCTGTGTTGTCAAGGATTAGGATTGGTGGGAAATTCTGGACAACTGATATCATAAAATAGATAAATAGAGAATAAAATGGGGTTCCACTCACATCTACCATGAAAAGCGTAAAACACCAAAAACTGCATAAAGAGATGAACTATTATTAATATAAAAATATGAATAAATAAAGAGGTCTACCACATCCTTAAATGGGAACACTGAACTTGGGGAAAGTATCAGTTCTCTCCATATTAATGAACAGTTCAGGTCTCAGTGGGGTATTTTTAATAGGCAAAATGAATCTAATGTTCATTGTTATTGTTTAGTAGCTAAGTCATGATCAACTCTTTTGCAACCCCCACGGACTGTAGCCCACCAGGCTCCTCTGTCCATGGAATTCTCCAGGCGAGAATACTGTAATGGGTTGCCATTCTCTTCTCCAAAGGATCTTCCCAACCCAGGGATCGAACCTGGGTCTTCTACATTGCAGGCAGATTCTTTACTTTCTGGGCCACCTGGGAGGTCCAAAACATTCCATGTTTATCAGTAAGTATAGATTGCGTGTGTGCATCCTAAGTCACTTCAGTCATGTCCGACTCTTCATGATCCTATGGACTGTAGCCTGCCAGGCTCCTCTGTCCATGGGATTCTCCAGGCAAGAATGGGAGTTCTTGCCATGCCATGCCCTCCTCCAGGGGATCTTCCTGATCCAGGTATCAAACTTGTGTCTCTCACTGTCTCCTAAATTGGCAGGATAGTTCTTTACCACTAGTGCCACCTGGGAAACCCCATTAAAACACATTCAACAAATACAATGCTATATTTCAAACATATAGAATTTTTACAAATCACTAAAGGCAAATACATGAGCAGAGAAATTTTTCAAATGCAAACATAATTACTAAAGCTATAAAGAACTATTAGACTATCAAAAAAACATAATTTAACACTGAGACATCATTTTCCAGTTATCAAATAGTCAAAGGTTTATTATTTTAATTTTTAAAATAGTCAATGAGGCTCAAAATAACTTGAAATGTTCTTTTACATGCAGGTGGAAGTATGAACTAGTATAAACTCTACGGAAAGTAAGCTGGCAAAAGTTAACGAGATTCTTAAAATACTTCATAGCCTTTGGGACAGTAATTCTATTCCAAGGAATATATTTTAAATGATGAGCAGAGATGAGAACAAAGTGCCATGTACCAAGATGTTCAAAGTGCTGAAAGTAACAGTGAACAATAGGAAAGTCTGTTAATGTTCAAAAAGTGGAAGAAATCTAAATAACTTATGCAATGTTCATAGTATGAAATTATGTGATTCCATTACATTTACATTTCCCAAATACTTACTGAAGAAATGCACATGATATAAAACATTATTAGTTATGGTGCCATTTTGAAACTATCACATATATTCAAAAATGTAAATCTCCTCATGTGGTGACACTGGGAGTGATTTTTACTTTTTTGTAAGTTCCTATGCTTTGTATATATTTAATGAGTTTGTACAAGTTAGTATTTTAAAAACTTAAAAGTATATATGCACTTCTGAAATAATATTTCTAATTCTACAGCCAAATTGCTTAAAGACAAATATATAACTGTATTTTGAAGATGGGGTAAGGAAAAGCTTGAAACCCGTTTTTTCATTGCTTATCTTGGATTTTACAATAGAATCTTCTCCTTATTCACAAGAGCCTGAATGCATTAGCTAGTGTTAATGCTAGTGTTAACCACATATTGAAGTGTAGCCAAGTCTACACATGGTAGGCAATCTGAGCACTTCAGCTACCAAGAAAACTAAAAACAAGAGCCATAGCAAAATAGGCAGTACAGTAACTCACGAACCATCTTATCGGCCAAAATTATCAGATTGACTGGATCATTTACTTTTGGGCAGACCTTGAAGCAGCCTTATTTTAATTTGTGTCTTACTTCTAATAACACCTTTTGCTTAGATAAAATTAAGTCCAAACATAAGACTCTATCCATTAAGTGGGAAAATCTGGCAACTTGGAGTTGGCAACCTACTCTGAAATAGGTGTGGTTCATCTGTTAAAACTGCTGCCAGTGTGTTGACTGATTGACTATGTAGTTACATCTGGGCAAGACAGAAAGATTTTCTTGACTTCTTTCCAGAGTACTGACTGAAAATTCATTTTCATTTTTCATTTTGACTTCATTGGTTTAGAATAAAGGAAAACATTTTTTTATATAAAGCATATTCACTGTAAAAAATGTATTTTAAATTAGTGAAACTCCTCAAATCCTACAGGCTCTATGGGTTGGTACAGTACAGGAATGTTCCATCTGGCTAGAAGATAAGTTTTATTTGATTTCCTCTGTTTGATATTTTCATGAACACCACCCCCAGTCCTATTCCCCGTACAAGGCCTCTACTTTTTGTAGAACATCCCACTTGTACGCTCTTATCTTTCTCCTGTAGATGTACACATTCTCCATGGAACTTGTTGGTTCCACGATATTCATTGAACCACCAACATCAATCGTCAATCACAACACATTTATCTTCAAATCTTGCATTGGTGACGGCTCCAAACCAATGACAGCATTGGGTCTTACTGGCCCGCTGTTGCAAAAGCTTTTCCTAACTTCTGCCTGAAACTTGAAAGCTCTCTGCAGTAGCAGATGCTCAAAGATGCTCATTAGGTTGCCTAGATAACCCAGGTTTACTGCACTCAGAGGAACAATATCTAAAAAGCATTCCTGTTCAGAAGATAATTAACAACCTTGGAGAATAGCGCTCATTAGTTACTTTTTACACACAATCACAAATGGTTAGCCAGGGGTTGGATATATTTATTTTGGAATAGTTAACTCAGTTGGAACAAATATGTTTTCTCTCCAGGTTTACCGTTCTGTTTATAAGGACGTTAAGAGACTGAACAAGTTAATGCAGTGATTTCAACCTGGATTGCAACCAGGACTCAGCTGGCATTTTGCCTTAGAGTTACTGGGCCACTGGGCCACCTCAAGATAATTAACACCTTCCTGTGGTGTCTAATATGACAACAGTGATCGTTAAATTAAAAAAACCACCTTATAACATATAAAGGGTAGCATCTTTGCAATGTGAAAACAAAAGGTGTTTTTTATTAAAAGATTTAGGCCTTGGGATTCATATATGTATATCATGAAGACATAGATATTGAGGTAGAACTTACATTTTCTTCAATACATTTTTAAACATCCAGCTGCCTTCACACCTTCCTGAAGTGTATGCTTTTTGCCACTGATTTCGTTAATGGCTAATATTTTTGGTGGAAAATGTTTAACTGATAACCTACCATATATCTAGCCAAAACATTGATTTACCTTGGAAATAAAATATCATAATACCCATTTGGTGCTCAAGTAAATGCTATTGTATTGATGTCTTGAGTTTTACAATAGGAGAACAAAGGAGTGACTGAACAGATCCACGATCAAAAGAAATGCTACAATCATTCCAAGTCTACTTTTATATATAAAAACAATGAACATTTGATTAAAATAATATTCTTCTTTTCTCCCATATTTATTCTTTAAATGGTCATACTGATTGAACAGAAATTATAAGACGAAAAGGCAAAGGCTAAATGTTTAGAGATCTTAGGCCTTTATATTTAGCACCAATATTTCACTAAAAGGTTTTATATTCATGTTATATAGTTTACAGCTACTTGCCTCCTACAAAGCTTCTTCAGTCAAGGGTGCTGCTTACAAAAATGAAGAGCTGGTTTTCATTTGTGATATACTTTGAAAGACTGTGTATCATAATAATAGGAAGAGATCAGAACTAGAGATGGAGACAGAAGAGCTAGGAATTTAAATCCTGGCTATTAAACTTCCCAGCTGTGGGCCTTTAGAAGAGACATTTGCCCCTCAGTGCCTCAGTTCCTCTACCTGAAAAATAACTCCCTCCTATACTGGTAATGGGGGGTTGGGGTCCAAGGAATTAATTCATTTGAATGTATTTATAAACAGAAGCGATTGTTTTCATCTGGGAAGTAAACTGAAGCTGATTGACACATTATTTTATAGAATGAACAGTTGTTATTTAATGAACTGTGGAGGGCAAGAATTTTCTCTCTCCATTCTTTTATGTTCCATGTGAGAGACATTAGTCAATTAATATTAATATTAATATTGCTGAAAATGACTGTTGGATTGCTTATTAGCTCTTTGGGCAAGTCAATGTTTCTAAGTCTCAACTCCCATATCTACAAAGTGGGTATAATAATCAGTACCAACATTTTGTTGTTCAGTTGCTAAGTCGTGTCTGACTCTTTGTGACCCCATGAACTGCAGCACACCAGACTTCCCTGTCCTTCACTATCTCCCGAAGTTTACTTAAACCCATGTACATTGAGTTGGTGATGCGATCCAACCTCTGTCAGCCAATTCTCCTCCTGCCCTCAAAGTTTCCCAGAATCAGAGTCTTTTTCCAATGAGTTGTTGCTTCACATCAGGTGGCCAAAGTATTAGAGCTTCAGCTTCAGCATCAGTCCTACCAATCAAATTACACACACACACACACACACATTTTTGCAAAACAACAAACTTAATGTGACAACAAATGGGGAGTGGCAAGTCATTTTACATGAAGATATTTTCAGAAATATGTCCACTGAATTTCAAAACAGGGAAAAGAATACATTTTCTACCTATGTTTTATAGTCAGGTTTTCTCAATAACATATTTAATATAACTGAAAAAGGTCCAAAGGAGAACTAAGCTGTCAATAATAAACAAAATTTAATTTAACAGACATTGATTGATTCACTTTAAAAGCAGAATAGTGTAATCTCCCTCATGGTCGAGTGGTTAAGGTTCCATGCTTCCCCTGCGGGGGGCACAGATTTGATTTCTGCCCAGGGAACTAGGATCCCGTGTGCTGCATGGTACAGCCAAAGAAAGAAAAAGCTGAATGGTTACAGAAATAGCTTCAAAGCCAACGAGGACATATAATTCTTTTATATCACATTAGCAATACCCGAAGTTTATATTTTGGCATCTTCAACATACATGTAACTATCATGAATCCAGATGAAAGTAAGTTGCAAAAATTATCCCACAGTAATGGATCTAATATAGGCAACTGTGTCTAATATAAAGAAGAAAATTTGGGGCAAGAAATTCAAATATCATCAAAAAGTAACAGTAGATAGTTGAGGAAGTTGACCATACCACCATTAAAAATCAGGAAGACAAGCTTAAAAGTAGAAATGAATTACTTAATGATGGGAAAACTGGCTATCATTCTTCAACAGCATTTTAAAAAATTACAACAGACAAAAATACTGATATATCATTTAAAAAGTTAAATTATGTGAAAAATCTTTTCGAAAAGGTATAAAAATCTATTTATATTTTTAAAGACTTTCATTAAAATACCGGGGAGATTTTAAAATAATTTGTGCTTCAAAGGATATATTTTAATTACTTAAAAAATCCAATTCTGTGGAATGCCCCATTGCATCACAGTGGTGCCAAATGGAATGTGCATGCAGAATTCATTTACTAGTCAGTGGCTTCACATTAAACCCCATGCACCAGGGATGCACAGCTTAAAACAGGGCGTCTTCAAAGAGGTCACAAACTAGCAACATAATGCGTCAAGTGCTTGAACATGTCACTCAAGGCCACTGGCATGCTAAGAAAACAGTAACTACTAAAGCATACATTATTTTACTTTATTATTATTTTACCTTTATTTTTTAATTGGAGTATAACTGCTTTTCAATGTTGTGGTAGTTTCTTATGTATAACAAATGTGTACAGCTATATTTATGCATGTCCCCTCCCTTTTGAACCTCCCTCTCACCCCAGCCCCCCATCCCCATCCCACCCTCTAGGTCATCAGGGGCACCAACCTGAGCGCCCTGTGCTAGACAGCAGCTTCTTACTAGCTATTTATTTCACACAAGGTAGTGTACATCACCACCAGCAGCAGTGTATATAAGTCAATCCCAATCCCCAATTAGTCCCACCCTCCCCTCCCCTCCGTGTCGTATATTAACACATATATATGGAATCTAGAAAAATGGTAGACATGGACCTATTTTCAGGGAGGGAATAGAGATGCAGATGTGGAATATACATTATTTTAAACTACCATTTTTAACCCCAGAAAAAATATCTTAGAGAAATTGACAACCCTTTTAACTGACATCTATGTACTTCCAACTAACTGAAATGTTTTGCTTCATATCATATTTAAATGCATGTTTCTTATAAGGGCAGAATTCCCAGAAGCCTCTCTGGAGTGAGAGCAAGGAGCATTGCTTGGCTTTTCTCAAGAAGATCTGAGCTAGAAGCCTGAGGCTAAGCACTCACTTTCTGCCTGAAAACTCTAGGTAGTACGATGTCTGGAGGATGAGCTGTCCCTGCCGTGCGGGGAGCGCCTGCTGATCTGAGGTAGTGTTCCAGGCCAGGGGAGTGGGTGGTTATGCCATGCCTAGACTCGGCTTCCCATCTCACACAGAGCCCCGCCAGTCAGCAGGAGTGGGTATGCCGTATAATGAGATGCCATAGCAGGCATTGCTGTCTCTCTCCAGAGGGGAAAAGCCAACCCCCATTTCCCTGGGACATCCAACAAAAATTAATGTAGTTTAATCAGCCCCTTGTACCACGTTGCCCTTAATTCCCTGTCCACCAAATTATCTATGGGAAACCTAGCAGAAAACCCTGGGATGGTCTCATCTATAAAACCAGCCTGGCACATAAGCAAATATATGAATGAAAGATATCAATCTCACGTTACATTCCATTCCATGCACAGAAGTATAGCAAGTGTCCACTAAAAACTTGTCAGGAAGAGAAAAACAGTGAGAATTTCACTCCACAGTCTTCAACAATCTTTTGTGTTCTGGTTTTCATCATATTTTTCATTTTGCTCTTTAAAATACCACTGACCACTGAGGACATTTCAGAAAAAAAAAAGATTAATAAATAGTTTACGATTTTAATGAACTTGATTCTTTGAATTCAAGGCACATCTTGAGGGTTTTTCACAAAAACAATTGATCCTTTTCATGGCTTAATGCTGCTGTAACTTCCTGCACACAGCGAGCAGATTACCATGGACACACAGACTCGATGCTTTTCACACTCTCTGGTCTCCAGAAGTTTGCATTTGGATACAAGAAGAAAGAGCGGTGGGGTCTTTTCTATGCATGAAGCTTACTTAAGACCTGAAACAATATGTACTTTTGTAAGTGATGATACAAATCACCATCAGAAATTTATAGCATGTTAAAAAAAAATTGTTTTCTACACAAATAAAAAAAAGCATGCTTTAAAATTCCAATAAAATCAAGTAACCACAAACCAACAATTTAAGACAGTGGTAAACACATATGCTTTCACAGAAGTGTAACAAGCCACAGGTGACAAAAGCAAGGCCAGGTTTTTGCTTCTCTCTAAATAGGTGTCATTTATAGAGGGAAAGTGGATGAGTATGCAATCTAAAAGGTAATATAGTCAGTGGAGCTGGGTAATTCCAGGCAACAGTTTTGGTTTTCCCCAGAAACTAATTTGGTTTACTTTTGCCTGAACTTTATGAATGATTTTCGAAATTGTTTATTTAATCTGTTTGAATATTACACTGGGAATTCTTGTGCTTCAATATTAAATAATTTGAAATACTCTCAGTCTTATTCTATTGTACTGACAGTACTCAATAAAAAAAAAAAAAAAGAAATTAGAGAAAACTTTCCCCCATACCAGCTGCCTAAAATAAGAGAATTGACCCAACTTTTTGGTAAGCAACCCCAAGATAAACTTTCATTTCACACACTATCAGTGGGTTGGTTTATAATATTTATAAGATTCAGTTCAGTTCAGTTGCTCAGTCGTGTCCAACTCTTTGCGACCCCATGAATCGCAGCATGCCCGGCCTCCCATTAGCACAGGTCAAATGTAGCATCATTTTATCAAATACATATTTGCTAAATACATTAATTCAATGACTGTAAACACACAAAATGTAAAAACATCTGGAGAAGAGGGTGGGGCAAATTGAGAGAGTAGCACTGAAACCTACATATTACCGTATGCAAAATAGATAGCCAGTGGGAAGCTGTTGTGTAACACAGGGAGCTCAACCAGGTGCTTTGAGACAGCCCAGAGGGATGGGACGGAGAAGGCGATGGTACCCCACTCCAGTACTCTTGCCTGGAAGATCCCACGGACGGAGGAGCCTGGTAGGCTGCAGTCCATGGGGTCGCGAAGAGTCGGACATGACTGAGCGACTTCACTTTCACTTTTCACTTTTATGCATTG
Organism: Dama dama; assembly: GCF_033118175.1. Taxonomy (NCBI): domain Eukaryota; kingdom Metazoa; phylum Chordata; class Mammalia; order Artiodactyla; family Cervidae; genus Dama; species Dama dama. The sequence goes on along the minus strand of NC_083698.1, from coordinate 82,295,884 downwards.
GAGAAGGAAATGGCAACCCACTCCAGTGTTCTTGCCTGGAGAATCCCAGGGACGGGGTCGCACAGAGTCGGACACGACTGAAGTGACTTAGCAGTAGCAGCAGAGGGATGGGATGGGGTGGGTGGTGGGAAGGAGATTCAAAAGGGAGGGGATGTAGTATACTTATGGCTGACTGACACTGTTGTATGGCAGAAACCAACACAACACTGTAAACAAGTATCCCCCAGCTAAAAAGAAAAGAAAAATACAAAAGAAAAACATCTGGAGACGTGCCAAATTGAGGTAACAACTTAAGAGCTGACCAGATGACTATTCGACACACCTGTCGCCCACTAGAGACACCACACCACTGATGGGCGGGAAGCCCCGCCCACCACCCGCCAGCAACTCCCCCCCCAGGGCCTCGGCTCAGCTTTCCCCTGCCTGGGTATCTCCACCCATTCCTTTCTCTGCCTCCCTACCCACGCCCAATCCTTCTCATCCTTCATGTGGTATCCTAACACCACTTCTTCAGAGAAGTCTTTTCTATTGTGACTCTTGCATAGTCTTTCTCACAATTACAATGAGTATTAAGTAGTGTAATGATTTTTTGATACTTGTTAACCGTACAAGACTCTGAACTCCTTGAGAATTGCAAACATGTCTATCTTGTTCTGCTGTATACTCAGCACCTAACCTAGGCACACAGTAGGTATTCAATACATACTCACTAAATGAATCAACTACACATTTAGGATTTAAAGTCTCAGAAGACTGTTCCTGCCACATTTAATTTATTTATCCTTCTCTGGCCATCAACATTTTCCAAACCAGTGATTGTGCTAAATCTCTTCATTTATATTAGGAGCTGACTCAGTATTCTGTCATGGACAGGAAAACAGAAGCCACTGTGCCGGAAGATTTGCAAGTCCCTTCCTCTCTACCTGTTAATCGCCTTTTATCTTCACTCATAGACGTCTTTCCCCTTGGGTCTCATATGAAAGTGTCTCCATAGTTTCCCCTCCCCCGACCTCCTCCAGGATTTCTTGGGCTTCAATCTCTCTCTCTTCCCTGAATTGTGTTTTTAGCCTCTTGTAACTCACTCAAGCCCAATACCCAAAAAATGCCCCTTCCCATGACCCCTCTACTAAATACACTAAGCATCTGTGCATCCATACCTTCTTCTATGTATGGTGGCTGTCACAATCCTTCAATGAATAGAGGCTCATTTGTCTCTCTTCTGTCCAGGTTCATTTTAAGAGCAGAAAGTGCTGAATCCTTATATACTCTCTAGTACCAGGCACAGAATAAGTGCTCATACATACTTAACACAAAAATGAATAAAAAGGATCAATGAATATAGGATGATGCAAAACAGTGCTAAACATATCACCAACTTTATAAAAATCTCTTATTTTGGTTTCCCACCCTGGACTGCTCTCAACTAACAGTGGATAAGAAAACAATATTGATAACGAAATGCACACTTTGCTTTCTCATTATTTTCATATCAGATGGTTACAGCTAACAATAAATATATGAAATTTATTTCAAACTCTCTCTTGAACTGATTTTTTAATCTAATTCTTCTATCTATTAGTAATACTTTAAAATCTAATACTACTGGAATCTTTAATTATACATTAGCCCTTTACAGGTAAAAGAATCTTACTTTTCATACTGCCAGAACATATTTCATCATAATTTTCTATTTCAAATACAAATACATGGAAGGTGATGGTTCCTTTTCCATAACAGCTCATTTTATGAAATAGATCTTAATGTTCTTGAATAGAACTTTAAGAACTTTCCCTTATTAAATTTAACATTGAGATAAATCTAAGACAGACCATCTACTTGTCGAGGTGTTTACTGAAATGTTGAATAGTTCATTAAAATGAAAAATATTTCATCTCTGTATGTGTACAAAATTGAAGGCTCCTAATACATGAGGCTTTTATATTATATAGCATATGATAAGACAGGTCTTATCCTCTGAAATGTGCACTGCTGAATGAGGCTACAGTCAACTGCTTGGGAAAATACAGACATTATCTTGGTGATAATGCGGGTTTGGTTATGGACCATCACAATAAAGAAAATAATACTGAAATAAATTGAGACTCAAATTTTTTAGTTTCCCAGTGCATTTAAAAGCTATGTTTACACTACCTTGTAGTCTAATAAGAGTACAATGGCATGATGTCTAAAAAAACAATGTATAAACCTTAATTAAATAATTTCTTATTAAAAATTGCTAGCCATCATCTGACAACACAGGTTTGCTACAGACCTACAATTTATAAAAGCACAGTATCTGCAGAGCACAACAAAATGAATCACAATAAAATGGGGTATGCCTGTGATTGCGTTGCCATTGCAAACTACTTGAGAATGGAACTGCTTTCTCCATAACTTCTCTTAGTTTTGAAACTTTCTCTCAACAACCCCAGCAGGGGAAAGGCCTTTAAAAGTCTGCAGTCTTCATGTGTATGCATCAGAGTTTTATTAAAGTATAAAAAGGGACAGAGAAAGCTTCTGACAATCACAGTTTCCTACCATGCCCTGCCACCCATTTCAAAAAAGCTAGGTTTCAAAAAAAGCTAGAGGCTGTGGAAGAACCAGAAAAAGAAGTTAAAAAAGAGTCATAAATAGTGAGAGAACCACTGTACAGATCACTCAGGTGTACATCAGATTTTAGACATGAATTGTGACTTTAAATGTATTCAGTATAGAAACATTTGTCCTTTACGGAAGAAAACTGCAATATATACTTACTAGCTATTACAATACCTGGGCCAAGAAAAAATAAAATTGATTTTATTAAACTGGCTGACTACACTGTAATCAGATTAATCCATAATTAATGTTTTCAAATAAACAGTGAAAATGAGAACACAGAATCTTTTCCCAATTATCCCACAGCTTAAATCTATGTAGGTTATAATTGTGTATATAATTACTAAGAAAAGTACCTACTTTCTTTTCTAAGCCAAGCTTTTTAGATGTTAGGGAAACTGGGTTCTGTATGTTATCATTAAGAATTTAATGTATTTTTTTAATAGAAGAAAGACTATTAATAAGTGCAATATTGAATTTTTGGTTAATCTTAGATATGAATCTTTATACCCCGAAGCACAAAAACATCTTTGTAACCTACACACAGGCTGAAAAGATTATAAAATGTTTTGGAAAATTTTCTATAAAAGCTTTTCTGTGGTAGTTAGCTAAGTTATCGTACCATCCTGTTTTTCATTCCATATCGAGAACATCTATGGGTTTTTATGAAACAATTATCTTTAAATTTCCTTTTTGCAAGACTATGAATGCTGTTAAGCTCTCATAATATGTATTGGAATCCCAGTTTTCTCTATTTTCAGGTATTTTCTGCTCACAGAAATTGATGCAGTGTTGGTTTTAGAATCATATATTCCTATTTTATCAACTCGAATTCAAAACCTATCTCAAATCACTTCTCTCTATTTAACTTACCTCCACCCAGACTCAAACCATCACCATCTTGTCTATAAAATAATGCAACTATCTCCTAGCTGGTGTTCCATGTTTCATCCATCCCTCCACTGTCTGCCCTTTCTTCCTTTAAGCCTCCTTCCTTCATTCAGTTAATTGATTTATTCAACCAAAAAAAAAAAAAAATCAAAAGCACCCAGATATACCATGAGAAAGCAACCAGCAGTCTGTCTTTGAAGGCTCTTATTTTACTAAGAGAAAACTAAAAGTAAACAAGGGAGATAACAAATAAGTCAATCACATGCAGGTAAGGAGGTAATAAACGCTCTGGAGAAATGCATTAGGACAGAATAAGGCAGATGAGTGAGCAGGTGCAATTTTACATGGGGTGGGCAAGGACAACCTGGCTGAGAGGGTGCCATTTCTGCAAAGACTTAAAGATGAGAGAGTATCCCACAGATACGTGAGGGGAGAGCAGCAGGGGCACCATGCAGTCCTCAGGACAGAACCACGCCTTTAAGGAACAGCAAGGAGGCCAGCAGGGCTGAGGCAGAGAGACAGTGGGGAAGACTGATAAGAAATGAGGTGGAAAAGACAAAGATGGCTGCTTCCATTCTCCAACAGCCATCCGAGTATTTTTGCCTTTTAAAAAGCTTTATTTTTATCAAATAACACATATATACAGTTTAATACTTCAAGTACTACTACAAGACTGAGGAGAAGAATAGCCATACCAGTCACATCTGACTCCACTTTTCTATCCTGGTTTCCCAGAGGGCACAATCTTCAACTCTTTAGCTATCTCTTGTGTAATTTAGTCTCATAATTTTAGGTAGCATAGTTCTACTATGCTTTTCTGACTTAGGAATTTTAGACATTATATATATATTGCCTTGTTATGTTAATGAATGTGTTATCCTCCAACTTAAATAGCCTCCTCCTCTCCTCTCCAAACTTACAACATGAAGATCAAGTTTTAGAAATATTCAAAATTATAATGATGTCGGTATTGACTGCCAAGTAAAGCAGTACACTATGATTGCTGTTGTTTAGTCGCTAAGTCGTGTCCAACTCTTTGTGACCCCCACGGGCTGTAGCCTGCCAAGCTCCTGTCCATGGGATTTCCCAGGCAAGAATGCTGGGGTGGGTTGCCATTTCCTTCTCCAGGTGATCTTCCTGACCCAGGAATCGAACCCACGTCTCTTGCATTTACCACTGAGCCACCGGGGAAGACCTACACTATGATTGGTGGTGGTTCAGTCGTTAAGTCGTGTCCGACTCTTGCGACCCCATGGACTGTAGCCTGCCAGGCTCCTCTATCCATGGGATTCTCCAGGCAAGAATACTGGAGTGGGTTGCCATTTCCTTCTCTAGGGGATCTTCCCAACCCAGGAATCGAACCTGGGTCTCCTGCACTGCAGGCATAATCTTTACCGACTGAGCTATGAGGGAAGCCTCAAAGTGAAAGTCACTCAGTAGTGTGTGACTCTTTGTGACCCCATGCACTATACGGTCCATGGAATTCTCCAGGGCAGAATACTGGTGTGGTACCCTTCTCCAGGGGATCTTCCCAACCCAGGGATAGAACCCAGATCTCCCGCATTGCAGGCAGATTGTTTACCAGCTGAGCCACAAGAGAAGCCCACTATGATTATGTCCCTTCTAATCAATATTTTCTTCTTCCTGCAGTTACTTAATGCTTTTAGTTTTTAATTTGATTCATCTTCTCAGTACAAGTGCTCTGTTGTCATTCAGTCTCTAAGTCATGTCTGACTCTCTGTGATCCCATGGACTGCAGCACACCAGGCTCCTCTGTCTTGCGCTAGCTAACAGAGTTTGCTCAAACTCACATTCTTTGAGTTGATGATGCCATAATCATCTGTCATCCTGCCCTCAATCTTTCCCAGCATCAGGGTCTTCTCCAGTGAGTCGGCTCTTCCCATTAGGTGATCAAAGTATTGGAGCTTCATCTTCAGCACCAGTCCTTCCAATGAATATTCAGGGTTGGTTTCCTTTAGGATTCACTGGTTTGATCTCCTTGTTGTCATAGGGACCCTCAAGAGTCTTCTCCAGCACCACAGTTCGAAAGCATCAGTTCTTCCGTACTCAGCCTTTTTTATGACAGTTAATAATGGCTTTATTTTTTAATTTGACTCATCTTAGTACCAAGTGCTAATTTCCCCCAAATCTGTAAGACCTCTCTGGATCTCTAAAACACATACAGATTTCAAAACCGTTTGCTATGGTAAATGAGTTAGGTCAAACAGCGATTCTATTTTTACCCCCCAAATCCTTCTGTTCTAATCAGCGGCAGCATAGCCTGCTGCCTACCTGGTATCCTCAGGTTCTCCTTCATTCTGATTGCTGTTTCATTGGTTGCAACTCTGGTTTCCTGAATTCCATGAAACTCCCTAATGGGTTTATTCCCTTGCTTTTGGTGGAGCAGTGAAACCCACTCTCTAGCCTCTTCTAAGCAAAAGGATATGAGATGAAAGTCTTCAGATATCTAAGTCTGAGACTATCTCGTTCTCTTTATAATTTGAGGTTGAAATAACTTTGTCCCCTAATTCCTCAAGGTATGTAATGCCCTTCTAATTTCCAGTACTGATGCTGAGGAACTTGTTGTCTTTTTTAGTCTTTTGTAGATTGAGTCTGTTTTTCCATTTTCTCTTTAAACTTCAGAATCTTTTCAATATCCAGTATTTTGAACTTTCATAATCATATGCCTTTGGTTTGAACTGTTTATCATTGACTATAACTGGGTCTATTTTGGCTCTTTCAACTTAGAGATCTATGTTCTTCACTAATATTTTCCTGCTATTTTCTTTATAAATATCTCTTCCTCCCCCTCTTTTTTTTCAATTTCTGAAACTATTAGTTAGATATTTATCAGTTGGATTGATAATCTATTTTTAAGTATCTTTTCTCTCTTATTGTTCACATCTTCAGGTGTTTGTTTTAAAGAAAATTTTCTACTTAAAATTTGATCATCTATTTCAACCAGTTTCATTATAAAAAAATTTTTGACTCTGTCTTATGTTCTTATTATGCCATTTTAGAGGGATCTTGTTTTCATGTTATGAGTGCAAAATCTTCTATTATTTCTTCAAATATATTAATTCTATATTTTATAATATTTAATTCAGTTTCCTGCTTTCTGTCAGTTTCTTCTGAGTTTCTTTTTTATGTTCATTTATTTGTCTGTTTTGACCACTTTCATGCTGGAGGCTTTGCTGTAACATCTGGTCATCCTCAACTAACCCTTCTTATTTATGAGAAACACACAAAAATATAGAGCAGAGGTATCTGAGTAGAGTTTATCAAACAATGTGTTTCACCGCAGGTTGATATTTTCATTGAGGAGTTCCAAATACTCGGATCTGTTTTATACATGCTTCTGGCATTCTGGGACCAGGACACAGAAATGCACTTGAAGGCTTCACATATGTCACTCTTTCCTGGTGGCTCAGATGGGAAAGAATCCGCCTGCAGTGCGGGAGACCTGGGTTCAATCCCTGGGTTGGGACGATACCTTGGAGAAGCTCATGACAACTCACTCCAATATTCTTGCCTGGACAATCCCCATGGATAGAGAAGCCTGGTGGGCTATGTACGGTCCGTGGGGTCGCAGAGATTCGGACACGACTGAGCGACTAAGCACAGCACAGCATGTCACTCGGACTTTCAGTTAATTCCCGTATTTTTACTTGCTATGCTTCATTCTTCTTATCTCTGCTATGTCTGGGTCTAGAAGGCAAGATGTAAAGAGTAAGATGAAAGTTCAACTTGAAAACAGAAGAGCAAGCAAACTGATTCAAAAATAACCTTAGCACACATACATGATACATATAAAGAACAACCAGATATGTCACAACAATACTAAAGCCTAAACAGGTCTGCAGATATTCAGCACATCCTAAATAAATTTCTACAAAATCCTCAGCATTCTATGAAAAATTTAAGACTACAGATTTTTTCCATGTACAAAAATAATTCGCTCTATATTTTCAGTTTGCCAATTCTTACCCAAGATATCCGACATTTATTTCAAAAAGATGAGTAAGACTATCACCAGGGTGTTATACACAATGTTATTCTAGTCTGAACATTGCTGGGAACATTTTTAGGATCTAAATGGTTATTTACTGACCTATTTTAAACTCTCAGTTCATTCAAGTTTCTAATGTTTAAGAGGTGCATACCTAAAGTGTGGTTGTTTATAACTAAAGGGTAGTAGAAATACAGAACAAATCATTACAGAAAAACAAGATCCATTCCAGAACACAGCAACTGTAAGACTGAAGAGTATAACATCTGAAGCCCCACAGGAAGGCTGGGTAAAATAAAAATTTGACGCAGAAACTAAAATATAACACAGACAAAAAGGAACATAAATGTTGGATGCATCAGCATTCTTAAAAGGAACAGAAAAAATAGAACACAAGCTAAGAAATACAGATGCTGTGCAGTTCACATTCTTTTCTAACACAACTGAACCACATATTTGATAAAATCAGCTATTTCAGATGCATACATTCAGCTGCAAAAGAAGTCAGTTGACCTAGATAGACATGCAGTTTAATACCTGGTGGCCAAACATATATGATTGTGATTATGTGGTCCACAACTAACTACCATCACCAACACACTTCGCTGAAACACTGAAGAGAAATTACTCATAATTATTCAACAGGCAAACGATTAACCATTTCTAATTCAAAACATGGTGCCTGTCTTCTTCCTCTATGCTTACTTGACAACAGTTGACACATTTGATTAGAGTTTGACATGACCAAGACCAAAGTCATTGGTTTAATTCTCACATCAGCCATTAATGTCTCCTTGTTTTGCACTTGAATATTGAATAGCTAAATTTGGTTATCATTTCATGATTGGGCAGACACATGAGTAGATAAATCCATTTAGTAGGTTATATGAAGAGCATATAACCTTCAAATAATGACTCAGTTTTATTTCATTACATATTTGAAAAGTGTATGACATTTAATCTTGTGAAGTTTATAGGTGGAAAAGTTAATATACATGAGATAAATTAGACTGTGACAATATGCTAATTTATGTTTTTTTTTTAAAACATCTTGACCTCGGGCCTTTCTACTGCTTTTAATGTAAAAGCACTCAAAATCATGAGAGAACTGAGGCTATTTTCTTATCACTTAAAATATTCTCCTAAATTTACCAGTAAAAAAAATAAAACGTGAAAAATTAGACACACACTGAGATCACTCTTTAATGTATGATCCTGGTTCAATACCAGCAAAATGTAAAAACATTCAGCATCTACATGCCTCCTAATAAAATAATGGGATACCTCAGGCTTCCATTCATAAAGTATCTGTTCTTAGTTGTTCAGGCAGACACAATAATGGAAAATAAATGCCTTGGAGTTCTTTTCCACATTTAATTCATTTTGAACACATGAGAGTTGTTTGTTCCGCTCTGTTCAGTCATTCAGTCATGTCCAACTCTTTGGGACCCCGTGGACTGCAGCACGCCAGGCTTCCCTATTCATTACCAACTCCCAGAGCTTACTCAAACTCAAGTCCATCGAGTCGGTGATGCCATCCAACCATCTCATCCTCTGTCATCCCCTTTGCCTTCTGTCGTCAATCTATACCAGCATCAGGGCCTTTTCCAATGAGTCAGTTCTTTGCATCAGATGGCCAAAGTATTAGAGTTTCAGCTTCAGCATCAGTCCTTTCAATGAAGACTGAGGACTGATTTCCTTTACAATTGACAGGCTGGATCTCCTTGCAGTTCAAGGAACTCTCAAGAGTCTTCTCTAACCACACAGTTCAAAAGCATCAATTCTTCAGTGCTCAGCTTTCTTTATGGTCAAACTCTCACATCCATACATGACTACTGGAAAAACCATAGCTTTGACCAAGACAGACCTTTGTTGGCAAAGTAATGTCTCTGCTTTTTAATATGCTGTCTAGGTTGGTCATAACTTTCCTTCCAAGGAGTAAGCATCTTTTAATTTCATGGCTGCAGTCACCATCTGCAGTGATTTTGGAGCCCAAAAAAATAAAGTCTGACACTGTTTCCACTGTTTCCCCGTCTATTTGCCATGAAGTGATGGGACCAGACACCATGATCTTAGTTTTCTGAATGTTGAGTTTTAAGCCAACTTTTTCACTCTCCTCTTTCACTTTCATCAAAAGGCTCTTTAGTTCTTCTTCACTTTCTGCCGTAAGGGTGGTGTCACCTGCATATCTGAGGTTATTGATATTTCTCCTGGCAATCTTCATTCCAGCTTGTGTTTCTTCCAGCCCAGCATTTCTCATGATGCAATCTACATATAAGTTAAATAAGCAGGGTGACAGTATATAGCCTTGATGTATTCCTTTTCCTATTTGGAGCCAGTCTGTTGTTCCATGTCAGGTTCTAACTGTTGCTTCCTGATCTGCATACAGATTTCTCAGGAGGCAGGTCAGGCGGTCTGGTATTCCCATCTCTTTAGTTTATTGTGATCCACACAGTCAAAGGCTTTGGTGTAGTGAATAAAGCAGATGTTTTTCTGGAACTCTCTTGCTTTTTCGATGATCCAGCGGATGTTGGTAATTTAATCTCTTGCTCCTCTGCCTTTTCTAAATCCAGCTTGAACAACTGGAACTTCACAGTTCACGTAATATTGAAGCCTGGCTTGGAGAATTTTGATCATTACTTTGCTACTGTGTGAGATAAATGCAACTGTGCAGTAGTATGAGCATTTTTTGGCACTGTCTTTCTTAGGGGCTGAAATGGAAACGGACCTTTTCCAGTCCTGTGGCCACTGCTGAGTCTTCCAAATTTGCTGGCATATTGAATGAAGCACTTTCACAGCATCATCTTTTAGGATTTGAAATAGCTCAACTGGAATTCCATCACTTCCACTAGCTTTGTTCATGGTGATGCTTCCTAAGGCCAACTTGATTTCGCATTCCAGGATGTCTGGCTCTAGGTGAGTGATCACAACATCAGGGTTGTCTGGGTCATGAAGATCTTGTTTGTACAGCTCTTCTGTGTATTCTTGCCACCTCTTCTTAATATCTTCTGCTTCTGTTAGGTCCATACCATTTCTGTCCTTTATTGTGCCCATCTTTGCATGAAATGTTCCCTTGGTATCTCTAATTTTCTTGAAGAGATCTCTAGTCTTTTCCATTCTATTATTTTCCTCTATTTCTTTGCATTGATCACTGAGGAAGGCTTTCTTATCTCTCCTTATCTCTCTTATCTCGGAACTTTGCATTCAAATGGGTATATCTTCCCTTTCCTCCTTTGCCTTTTGCTTCTCTTCTTTTCTTAGCTATTCGTAAGGCCTCCTCTGACAACCATTTTGCCTTTTTGCATTTCTTTTTCTTGGGGATGGTCTTGATCACTGCCTCCTGTACAATGTCATGAACCTCCATCCATAGTTCTTCAGGCACTCTATCAGATCTAATCCCTTGAATCTATTTGTCACTTCCACTGTATAATCGTAAGGGATTTGATTTAGGTCATACCTGAATAGTCTAGTGGTTTTCCCTACTTTCTTCAATTTGTTTGCTATGATGTGCAGTTTTTAGTAAAACTAACAAGATTTTTTAAAAACATGTCATTCTGCTTAAAAATCACTTTTAGATTTGCTACTGTATACCTAATAATGGCAAAATAATATTCCAATTTTTATTTATGTGATAGTTATAACTAAAATTATATAAAATCTCATTCTTGCTTTTATCTTTTATTGCATAGTCCCATTATTATCGGTGAAACTGAACCCCTGTGAATAGTGTTTATAAAGGTAAGGAGATACTTACATAAAATATTCACAAAGAGACTTATTTAAGCTTTAAATTCTAAGACCTGCACTGAAGATTTAAAACTGGGAAATCATTAACAAAAATTGAGTCACAGATGTAAAAACAAACTTATGGTTACCAAGAGGGAAGTGTGGGGAGGGATAAATTCAGAAATTGGGGTTGACATATACACACTAATATATACATTTATAATAGGTAATTAATAAGAACCTATCACATAGCACAAAAAACTCTACTCATTACTCTGTAATAATCTATATGGGAAAAGAATCTAAAAAAGGGAGGATATATGCATATGTATAACTGATTCACTTTTCTATATAGCAGAACTAACCAAGCATTGTGAATTAACTATACTCCAATAAAAGTTAACTTAAATAAATAAAATAAAATTGGGAACTTATTTTGGGTTCAGGCTTCCCTGGTGGTTCAGATGGTAAAGAAACTGACTGCGGTGCAGGAGACCCAGGTTCAGTCCCTGGGTTGAAAAGACCGCCTGGAGGAGGAAATGGCAACACGCTCCAGTATTCTTTCCTGGAGAATTCCATGGACAGAGGAACCTGGTGAGCTACAGTCCATGGGGTTGAAAAGAGTCAGACATGAGTGAGTGACTAACACTTCATGACATTACATCAAATTGTCACCTTACAAATGTGAAAACAAAATAATTAGGAGAACTACTCACAAAATACTATAGATTTTCTTGTGGTAGGGCCACATATAAATGGTAATAAATTTTCAAAGCAGGTCTTAATAGGAATACTGACTACAGCCCAAATTTAACTTCTAAAAATATGGATCATATACTTCATATTTTAACAATGAGTAAAATCAGCAAATTCACTACTTTTATTAATATCGGAAAATGAAGAACAAGCAAACTGCTCTCTCAATGATGTTCACCCAGTGAATGTCTCTGATATGCTTTAAAAAGTGTAGTTAAGACCCTCTGCTATTTCTCATGCCTCACCCAGGACCTCCTCTTGAAATGGAGGGAAAAAGTCAACCACCTAAAACACCTTTAAACCTTTGAAAACTCAACTAGGTAAAGCATCCAATAAATAATAACAATGCTCAACTCAAGTATAATTCTTTATAAGCCAAAAAGCTTAATTTGAACTATGGAAGCCCAGCTTGTGACACTCTATCTAAAATACTAAACTGAATTTCAGACTGCTGGGTAGAGACTGGGTTAAACAAAATGGAAAGCATTTTAATAAAAAATAAATTTCCTTTTATTTAACCTCCAGTGCATTAGTAAGAAGGCAATCCACATTAATTTTATAAATTCACTGCTATTAAATATAAAAATAAATAACCATGTTTCATATCAGGGAGTGATTAATACTCATCCATATGCTTCCTGAAATCCAAAATTTGTGTTTTGAATCCAAAGGTTCACAAGACAGAAAATATTGCAGACAGACATAACCTTTCAAGTTCTGAAACAGTATTTAGTCAATCACAGACCCTGTGGTTTTAGAATAACTGCTTCCTTTAAATACAGGATGAACCCTTTTATAACTACTATGACCAGGTTAACATCTAAGACCAGAAATTCGTCAACAGAAGTTTCCTAGAATAAAGTACCACTGAAACATTACAGTGAGAGTAAGAGTATTATCACACAGACTGAGAACCAAAATTTTTAATTTGAAAAGTAGTCTTAGTAAATCAAGGTCCTCATGCCCTTTGTGTAGTGGAGGCAATTGAAGAGTGGAGGCAATAAGAAGAAAATCACTTGTACTATCATCAGAACCTCTTGTAAATCTGGCTAAAAATCTAGGAGAGAGAGATATCAGGGTGATGAAAAAAGAATAAAAGGGAGAGGTAGAAAGCAAAGAAGAACTAAAGAGCCTCTTGATGAAAGTGAAAGAGGAGAGTGAAAAAGTTGGCTTAAAACTCAACATTCAAAAAACTAAGATCATGGCACCTGGTCCCACCACTTCATGACAAATAGATGGGGAAACAATGGAAACAGTGGCAGACTTTCTTTTCTTGGGCTCCAAAATCACTGCAAATGGTGACTGCAGCCATGAAATTAAAAGATGCTTGCTCCTTGGAAGAAAAGTTATGACCAACTTAGCATATTAAAAAGCACAGACATTACTTTGCTGACAAAAGTTCATCTAGTCAAAGCTATGGTTTTTCCAGTAGTCATGTATGGATGTGAGAGTTTGACCATAAAGAAAGCTGAGTACCAAAGAATTGATGCTTTTGAGCTGTGGTGTTGAAGAAGACTCTCGAGAGTTCCTTGGACTGCAAGGAGATCCAACCAGTCAATTCTAAAAGAAATCAGCCCTGAATATTCATTGGAAGGACTGATGCTGAAGCTGAAACTCCAATACTTTTGCCACCTGATGGGAAGAACCGACTCATTAGAAAAGACCCTGATGCTGGGAAAGAATGAAGGCAGGAAGAGATGGGGACGACAGAGGAGGAGATGGTTGGATGGTAGCACCAACTCAATGGACTTGAGTTTGAGTAAGCTCCGGAAGTTGGTATGAACAGGGAAGCCTGGCGTCACAGGTGGACATGGGGTCGCAAAGAGTCAGGCATGACTGAGTGACTGAACTGATTAACAATTTGCTATTTTATTTCTCAGTAGTACTCTACAGATATACCACAGTTAAGGTATGTCTCACAAATTTCAATAAGCTGTGTTTCAACATGTTTTTTTAATTTCACTTCAGGCTTCTTTGACCTGTATTATTGATTCCATTGTGGTTGGAGACACATTTGATATGACTTCAATATCATATCATGGGGTCGCAATATCAGTCCATGGGGTCACAGAGAGTCGGACACGACTGAGGGACTGAACTGAACTGATCAGAATAATACTGCAAACTGACATGGGGCAAGACCACATAGAAAAGGTAATATATTTTCAAAGCAGGTCTTAATGTGAATTCATATCACAGATCCTTGTGTGTGTGTGTGTGTGTGTGTGTGTGTGTGTGCGCGCGCGCGTGCACGCACGACTATAAAGACTAGAGCAAAGAAATTGCTGCACACATTGCATATACTTAAAAATCTTAGCAAAATCTTAGATTTCAATCTTATGGTTGTCAATTTCCACTTCTTGCAGAAAGCCCAGATCTTCCTGAATGATTTTCATGCCCTAATTCCACTTTTGCATGGCGTTGTTGTAGGCTGAAGTCAGGAAGTGGGGGGAAGCACCCTCATCAGAAGCACTGTGTAGGGCAGCTGTCCTTGATAAGTCACCCTACGTCTCGCCTGTCCAGGATTCTTCCCACAAAGGTTAGGAAGAACTGAAAGGGGTGCCGGGGTGATGGTTGACTATGGTAGAATTTGTTCTTAAGTCCTGGGGACAGTGCTGCCTCCAATTGTCGGGGGTTTCCATAGAACATGGAACTCTTAGGTTCCTTGGTTTTCATCCCAGGACAACTATCAGCAATTCCAAGGCAACAGGAAAGGTTCTCCTCAGCATCACACTGCAGAATTACATTATCTATAGTTTGTTTCATTAAATTAACTTGAAAAGCATATCCTGAAGTTCAGGTCAGTAAAAGAACATTAAGAGTTTTAAAGGTTGAGATAGACCTACATAAATATTTGTTGCTGCTGTTTACTTGCTAAGTTGTATCTGACTCCTTGCGATGCCATGGACTGTAGCCCACCAAGCTCCTCTGTCTATGGGTTTTCCCAAGCAAGAATACTGAAGTGGGTTGCCATATTTTTCTCCAGAAGACCTTCCCAACACAGGGATCAAATCTGCATCCTTTGATTTGGCAGACAGATGCTTTACCACTGAGCCATCAGGGAAGCACATAAATATAGTTCATTTAATTTAAAAAGATCTTTAAATACACGATAATAATTAGGTTCATGTAAAAACCTAGCTATGATAGATTATGTTTCAATATATAGTTACTTTTCTAGGTGTATGCTAAATCCCTTCAGTTATGTCTGACTCTTTTGGACCCTATGGACTGTAACCCACCAAGTTTCTCTGTCCATGGGATTCACCAGGCAAGAATACTGGGATGAGTTGCCATTTCTTCCTCCAGGGGATCATCCTGACCCAGAGATCGAAGTTAGCACATGAAGAAAAATACAATACAGAGTAAATGTTCTCTAAATGGCAGTTGAAAAAAATGAATTAAATATTTGAATAAATGAAATAAACAGAAAAAATTAAATTCAAGACTTCGCCAAAAAGTTAATCTTGATGGCTCAGATGGTAAAGAATCTGCCTGTATGCAGGAGACCTGGATTTGATCCCTGAGTGGGGAAGATCCCTTGGAGGAGGGCATAGCAACCAACTCTAGTATTCTTGCCTGGAGAATCCCAGGGACAGAGGAGTCTGGCAGGCTATAGACCAGAGGATTGCAAATAGTTGGACATAACTGAGGCGGCTGAGCAAGCATGCACACAATCCAAATATATATAGGACTGTGTCTAAATTACAAAAAACAGTAGGTGTTTGGATCTTAAGAGTTTGCAAGAAAAAAACTCAAGTGAAATTCACCTCCTCTGAATATAAATTATGTTTTTCTACATTATTCTGATAAATGAGTATGTCTTGGAGCTTTCACTGATAGATCTCCAAAGAATTTCCCATTGTGTTGGGCAGCTGTTTAGCAAGAGTGTATATTGATCTTCCACTTCCTTTGTCAATAGAGGACAAGGGGATTAAAGGCACCAAGCTGTTTTTCCAGTATCCCACTCAAGAGGATGGCTGCCAGCTGAGAGCACCCCAGGAGGAAGGGAGTGTGGGGTGGATCACTGGTGGTGAGGTCTGAGATGGGAGGAGAATGACAGTCTGGAGCCAGGTCTCCTGTGGCAGGGATCTGTGCCTTGAGGATTCCTCTGTGCTTGCGTGCTAGGTCATTTCAGTCATGTTGGACTCTTTGGGACCCCATGGGCTGTAATCTGCCAGGCTCCACTGTCCATGGTATTCTCCAGGCAAGAATACTGGAGTGGGTTGCCATGCCCTCCTTCGGAGGATATTCCCAACCCAGGGATCGAACCCCTGTCTCTTATGTCTGCTGCGTTGGCAGGTGAGTTCTTTACCACTAGTGCCACCTGGGAAGGGATCCCTCTGGGGCTCAAGCAAAGAGAACAAACACATGCTCCTCAAGAGATTCAGTTTTAGGACCCCACCGCAGAGGGTACTAATTAGAGAAAGAGCAATGACCAAAAAGCAATCCCTTCTTTCCTTTCCTCTAGGAGTGTCAGACGAGAAGAGTGTTTAAGAAGAAGGAGGGGAAGGAGCCAAGTGGCAGACTGAATTTCTATCCTTCAAGCCCCTCACGTTTGAGCCAAGGGATGGGTAAAAGATGAACAGAGTTTGAGGCTGATTTTTTTGCACCAAACTGGACTTTTAAAAACCAAGAGTGACCAGAAATTTGTCGAACCTGCCAAGGTTGCCATTACATGGTGGAAAAGGAGAATCTGACCTTACCAGGTTGGACTCAATGACGGGGTCAAAAAATAAAAAGTGCTTCTATTTATATTTCACCGAGTTGATGCTTCTCAATAGTTAGTTTTACTCAAAAATGAACAACAGAACCCGTGTTTTCCTTTCACTTGCCTCAAAATCTAATAATCTTGAATAATAAGAAGCAGAGAAATCAAGTACTTTAACATTAGTCTATAATAAAATTAAACTCTACCATTTTTCATTGTTAAGAAATGAACACGGCAACAGTTTTTTAAGTAAATAAATTACATTGCAATTGATAAGTCAGAACTAGAGAATTTGCAGCAAATTCATATCTATCACTTTCATGCATTGGAGAAGGAAATGGCAACCCACTCCAATGTTTTTGCCTGAAGAATCCCAGGGACGGGGGAGCCTGGTGGGCTGCCATCTATGGGGTCGCACAGAGTCAGACACGACTGAAGCGACTTAGCAGCAGAAGCATATCTAGCAGGAAAGTAGGCATTTTTATCAAATCACATAATTTTTGCAATCACCATACAATATTATATGTGATACTTAGCCACAAAGAGCAGTTGCTCAACATTAAGTGATGCTACAGTCATTAGCAGTGGATTAGCACCAGGTCAGTACAACAGTAGTATCCTATGAAAGCAAGGGACTGGGCAGGCCTGTTCTCCTCTGGATTCCCACCACTCAGCCAATGTGTGTGTTAGTCACTCAGTCGTGTCCCACTCTTTGTGACCCATGAAGTGTAGCCCACCAGGCTTCTCTGTCTATGGAATTCTCTAGGCAAGAATCCTGGAGTGGATTGCCATTCCCTTTTCCAGAGGATCTTCCTGACCCAGGGATCAAACCCTGGTCTCCTGCATCACAGGCAGATTCTTTACCATTTGAGCTCTAGGGAAGTCCTCAGCCAGTGCCTGATACATAATAACTGCCGTGTACTGAATGGGCTTCCCAGGTGGTGCTAGTGGTAAAGAACCCACCTGCTAACGCAGGAAACATAAAGAGATGCAGGTTTGATCCCCGGGTTGGGAACATGGCAACCCACCCACTCCAGTATTTTTGCCTGGAGAAACCCATGGACAGCAAGCCTGGCGGGCTACAGTCCACAGGGTCACAAAGAGTTGGACACGACTAAAGAGACTTAGGACACACACACGAATGAAAGTTAGAGCTTTAAATATAGGGAACCTGTGGTAGGCAGCTGCCACCTCTGGTTCTTCTTTTTCCTACACTAATAAGCAAATCTCCTCGTTTTCTACATCTTCCTAAACAGCAACAGAATCCTGAGGAAATACAGAAAGCAATATTCTAAGATTTTTGCTTCACTATGGGCATGAAAGAAAGATATAACAAATACACCTTCAGAAATGAATAAGATAAAGAAATTAATCTTTTCATGACACTGGATTGCAATAGGTGAAAGAAAACTCTGGATAACAAATTATTGGAACTAAAGAATCTTTTGTGTTCTAATATGCATTTATGAAATAACTCATAAAATCACTTCAGTAAATAAAAGCGAAGTAATCAAAATTTTCTAAATATATTCTCCTGAAAAAAAGTCAAAGGCTAATAAAAATAAATTCTGCTTGACTTGTGAAATATTCCACCAAATTTCATCAAATTTTAGAATATACTAACCAATAAAAACATTTTAATAATTACATAATTCCATAATATTCACTGAATCATTTTTTAAGTGATCTGTTTTATATTATATCTTGAAACAAATAAAAACATTTTAAAGTCTCATTGTTCTGTTTCCCCAAATAACCATTTTAACAAAATACATATTTTTTGTGATAATATTTACCTAAATATAGATTTGATAACATTGCTCGGGAACCTTACATTTCCTTAGTCCTATTATTAGTTTTGTTTTCTCACTTTGAGTAGGCTGTGAATATGAGAATGAAATTACTGGCACACATGACTTTGGCTGAATTATGGAGGGGACTTCTGAAAATATTGCTCTTTGTTACTACTTCCATTCTAAAGAAAGAGCCACTATTACTCAGAATCTAAGAACATTCACAATGATAAATACCAAAAACAGATTGAGGTACACACACAAGGACAAATACTACCAAGAGCCTCTCTTTTCTTTGGGCTGAAACACTTTAAGTTCTCCTGCTTACCAACTACATGACATTGAGCACTTTTTTTTTTAACCTCTCCACACTCCATTTCATTTGTAAAGTGGATGTAACAAACCTCTTCAGGTTGTTGTTACAGCTCAACTGAGTGGGAAAATAAAGGAAACATCATTGCTTGATACACAGACTGTGTACAAGAAACAGTGGTCTTCATGCTTCATAGTCGACTTCACAGGTGGGAATTCCATCATCTTCATTTTATATCTAAGCACTGATCATGGTGTCTATCAAAATATACGTAAAACAACTTCTGGCTTCAGGTGTGGGTGTGTGTGTATGCTCAGTTGGGTTCGACTCTTTGGGACCCCATGAACTGCAGCCCACTAGGCTCCTCTGTCAACGGAATTCTCTAGGCAGCAATACTGGAGTGGGTCATTTTCTACTCTAGGGGATCTTCCAACCCAGGGATGGAACCCGTGTCTCCTACACTGGCAGGTGGATTCTTTACGACTGCACTGCCTAAGGGTCTCAGGTGTGGCCATATATTCCCGAGTCCTTTGACAAATGTGAAGATTTAAAGCAAGCAGGGGGAGGCATCTGAGTGAATTGGGGCAAGAGACTTACCTTAATTTATATCCCAGAATAACCAATATAGCAAGGCTATCTGTTGGTTTTTTTTTTTAAAACAGATACAGGCCCCCAAGATCTTTTTACCAACTCAACAACACTTATATGCTCTAGGTGAGTTAGCCTTTGGCATCGAAGAGGTCACAGACTAGAATGGGATGAGAAATGCACACACAATTACCATACAATGGGTGCAAGCAATGACACAGACACCAGAACAATGTGGCTTCACAGAAGATAGAGTGCCCCTCCGGAGTAGTAAGAAAGGTATCAGAGATAAGGCAATGCTTGTATTCTCTCCTGGAGGGTGGGGCCTCCACTGGGTTGACTGGCTTCCTGAGTTGCCAGGGCTTTGACCTTGACTCAAAGATGATGTCTGTGTCCTTGGCATCTGGTTTCAGTTGATCCTCTTTCTATTTAGCCTCTCTCCGGTCATGTTTCTTCTTTTCAGGTCCCAAACTTGACCTCTCCACACTGAAACCTAAATATGATTCTTGACACCTGTATCTCAGGTTTCAACATCTGCTTTTGTGTCCTGTTCTGCCTCAGTCAGAGGCTGACTCACCTCTGCTCCGATTTTGATCATGAGAGTATCTGCTGCCTAGGTCAGAATATTCTTCAGGAAATGGATTTGGGTCTCTCCCAAGAGCAAGCCAAGCAAGCCCCAGCACTTACTCAGTGAGAACACAGTCATCACTGCTACTACACAACTAGCTCCCGAGCCACAGATGATAATTCCAGAATTTGCCTGGAATTTAAAAACTCTCTTGTCCGAGCCTCCAAGTTTGGTCTTTAACAATTCATAAAGGTACCCTCAACCCGTAGACTCTATGTAACAGTGCCTCCAGGGATCTGTGAATCTCCAGCTGAAAGCTCCTCTATCAATATGATTTTTCTAGATTCTACATATGGATGGTTTGGGATTGACACATATACGCATAAACATATACACATACACATATACAATATGCACATATTGATACCATGATGTATAGGAGCCTGGTGGGTTACTGTCCATAGGGTCACAAAAAGTCGGACACGGCTGAAGCGACTTCACACACATAAAACTGTTAAACATTGAGAATGTACTATGTAACACAGGGAACTCTACTTAAACATTGTGGTGACGTGAATGGTGAGGAAGTCCGAAAGGGAGGGGACATACACGTACGTACGGCCGATTCATTTTGCTGTGGAGCAGAAACTAACACAACATTGTAAAGCATCCCTACTCCAATAAGAATTAATTCTAAAAAACAGAGATATTATACCTAAAAAAAGAAAAAGAAAGCGCCTTCAAGTGCCAGCCTGGCCTGCACAGGATGTAGAACCTTTAGTCAGACCTGATTCTGGAACAGGCCTGAGGTCTGGTCTCCTGCGGCCTCAGTCCACAGCCACCCACCCGCCCCCTGCCACCCCTCCACGGAGCTTCAGCTCTGACTCCCAAGAGCTCCAAGAGGGAGCTGGAGGGAGAGACAGTCTGAAAGAAATAGAAAAAGTTCCTAAATGTTCATTCTGCTCAAATGAAACCTGAGCTTTCAGTAACTTTAAAAGATTAAAAAACTTCAAAAGGTTTAAACTAAAAAACTTTAAAAAAAAAGATTTTAAAAAGCTTCCGATGACACAAAAAACATGATATGAACTTGTACAGATGGTAGAATTTATCTTTCATATATTCACTGTTACACATAAAAATATTAAGAATAAAATGAAGGAAGGAAGATACAGAAAATGAACTTGAGAGATCTGGAAATCATGTATGAATATATCTCCAAGGATTAGAAGTAAGAGATATTATTAGTCATGGCTGAAAATAAATTAATTGATTTGAATTGGGTCATGAATGTCAATGCCGCGTAGTACTGGCAAAGAAGAGAAAGAAAATAGAGTCAGGACCCCATAACCTTTGTTTCAATCCAAGGAGAGCTGTCAGTACTTTTGGAGCTAAGAAAATTTTAATGTCCTGGGACTTTAATGCTAAGAGAAACTTAGAGCAAGAGAGAGAGAGGGGTGGGGGAAGAAAAACAATGGTAGATTTTTAATTTAGGGAAGTTTTACATACATCAATAATTTGAGACTTTATGATGATGAACAGGAGCATTAGAATTTTCTGGGTTCTCTAGTAGTGTTACCTTATATTAATTCCTCATGCTCTCCCATCATTAGCTATTCTGTTTTATGCCTTCTTCTACTTCTCACAAATATACTCTGCATTCATTTTTCCCTTGAAGCTAATCAATCTGAATTACTACAATGTAAGTAATTCACTCTGCACTTCGGTAGACTATAAGTGTACGAAAAACCTCGCTATGCCGCAAGATGTACTTATTGTTGGAGTAGCATCCATCCTGGTCTGATGTCTAAATCAGCAATGTATTCAGCAGCATTTCTCAGGCAGAATTCTCAGTTTACTCAAACACGTTCACGATTATTTCTTCATCTACTCAAAGGAAGTGTAGGAATACAAATGAATTTGCCACTATCTTGGCAGGAAAAAAATAACACTGCTTTTTCTAAATCAGTAGGGGTTGACAACAAACTTCGTGTCTCATCCTCTACAAAACACTATTCAAATATAACAGAGATGATACCAAAGAGTCAGACACAACTGAAGTGATTTAGCATGAACACCTATTACATTTATACTACAGCTACCCATAATAGCAGATGAAAGACTTCCAAGAAATTCCTTTAATACAGAGACACCTCCTGAACTGCATGCTATGACAGTATTTTTGGATTGCGGAAACAATTTCTCACTTCTTTCCTATTCCTTCTTTCCTATTTCCTACTTCTTTTGGATGTTTTTATACTTACACTCTACATAGAACATGAGAAAGACCATCCAATCCTTGCATAATTAGAAGAGATCTTCTCTGAAGAGAATTCAGTGAGTGTGGTAAGATTTATGAAGTCTGCACATATTCTCGGATGTCTTCAAATGCTTATATGTTTAATTGTTTCAACACCAGAATGGGTCATACTTCTCTCTATACATTTTCAGGTTATTGCTTTCTGCTATGACAGACTGAACTATACCACCAATGGATGTGACATCCCTTCTTCACTGGGAAAAAATTCTTCTTCTCCTTCCACCTCCACTTATTCCTCCTCTTTGTCATCCTCTTTACTTAAACTAGGACAACCAATAGACTACTATGATATTGTAATTTTTTAGGGGAAAATAACCATTGCTCAAAAACCTGAGTTAAATGACTGAATGAGAATGAATTCAGAAAGTGGATAACGGCATCATTCACCATCATACTCCTTGCTATTTCTGGCTACCACAGTCCCTGAGGGTCTCTTGATCACTTGAACTTTTTGCCCATGAAGAGTAAACGTATCCACTGCAAGCTGCTTTGGGAAAGAGGCAGAGAAAGTTTCTCTGCTCAGAAAGATCATTTGCCCAGTTTCCTTCTTAGTGGGGAAAGTGAAGATGACTTTCCTGCTGGTGAAAGGGAGGGATCTTGGTGAAATATGGGCATTAA
This sequence comes from Dama dama, assembly GCF_033118175.1. Taxonomy (NCBI): domain Eukaryota; kingdom Metazoa; phylum Chordata; class Mammalia; order Artiodactyla; family Cervidae; genus Dama; species Dama dama. Next base: position 82,272,996 of record NC_083698.1, on the reverse strand, counting down.
GACAGGTGGCATAGGGGGCAGACAGCCAGCCTTGTGCCCCAAGTCTGGGGAGAGAGGCAGGCACAAAGGCGGGTAGAACAGTGACAAATGTCCATGCTTCAGAAAGCACCATTGGTGGTAGTAAGCCTGAAACCAACAGTACATGTAAAAATCTCAAGATTCAGGTTGGCAAATCATGTTAATTTTTTCCCCAAAGAGATTAATTCTCTGAAATGTGTGTGCTAAGATGAAATTACGTTAAACCTTAACTCCAACCACGATTATGAATAAAGCTATTTTCAGTGAAAGGCACAGGGGTTAAAAGGAGAGGTTTTGAAAGCAACAGACCTGGGTTTCAATCTTCGCTCTGCCACTTTCCATGTGTGACTTGAAGGAAAATAAAAGATAAATCAGAAGGAGCACAACAGTAATGTCTATCATAGTACTGTAACGGTTACATGAGAACACAGTGTTTGGTACCACAGATGTCTCAACAAACAGTTAAAATCTGGGAGTCACCCAGGTAGAGAATATGCTTCCCAGGTGGCTCATTGGGTAAAGAATCTGCCTGCAATGCAGGAGACACAGGCGATATGGGTTCGATCCCTGAGTGAGGAAGATCCCCTTGAGGAGGGCATGGCAACTCACTCCAGTATTCTTGCCTGGAGAATCCTAAGGACAAAGGATCTGGCCAGCTACACTCCACAGCGAAGAGTCAGACACAATGGAAGCAACTGAGAATACAGGCACGCACATGCAAAGGTAAAGAATCTGCCTGCCAATGCAGGAGATGCAAGAGACTTGGGTTTGATCCCTGGGTTGGGAAGATTCCCTGGAGGAGGAAATGGCGACTCACTCCAGTACTCTTGCCTGGAAAATCCCATGGACAGAGGAGCCTGGTGGGCCACAGTCCATGGGGTCGCAAAGAGCTAGACATGACTGCACACTCTAGGCAAATAGTGCAGCAAGAAAAAAAGAAGCATCCAAAGAAATGAGTCTTGAAGACTCCAATATTTAGAGGTTTGGGACATGAAAAGAAACCATCAAAAGTGTTTGAGGTTGCCAGTGAAGTAGGTAATAAATGAGATATCAAGGTGTGGGATTCTCGAAGTCAAATCACCAAAGCATCGCCAGAAAAACAAAGTGATACCTGTCAACAGCTGCTTGAAGATCAACAATATGAGGACCAGGGACCTTGACAATGGGGGTAGCCATGTTGAGGACACTGATGTAATTGATGAGGACAGTTTTCTGAGTCGTGGATAGGGAATCCTGTTTAGAGTGATTTGGCAGTAAATGGGAGGGGAACAAAGACAGAAGGAAATACTTTGTAAAAGTTTAACTGGAAGGAAGAAATGGGGCAGAAGTCAAGAGAGTTTTTTTTAATGTTAGAGCTAATAGCATGTTAAGAAACACCCATTATTTTAAACACATTTACTGATTAATTTGTATTATCATATGTTAAGCTAACAATGTGAAAGAAAAAAAAAAAGATTTAATTATGAATGTATATAATGTGCACCCCCACCCAAATTCTGCTGCTAAAAATGTGACCTTTAGCTGTAAGTATTTCTACAGAGACTTATTTATGGATGGAAGTTCTTCCAAAACACTCAGAGAACTCTCATCTACATTTTCTAATATCATGTTGCCCCTTCTGCTTTTGCACAGAAGATAATTTCTTTTTTTTTTTTTAGAAGATAATTTCTCATCAAAAGCTTCTAAAGTCACAGTAAGCTTTTCCAAAAACATAGACCACTCATAACCTTAAGACTAACTAGTATTGCCTCCAATGAACCATAACATTAATGGCTGAATTTTGTGAGAGGACTCTCATACAGAACTTTTAATTCTGGCCTCATTTTAAATAACTAAAATAATTAAAACCTCTTTTAACAACAGGATGGAAATATTAAAATTCATGTTAAATCCACACAATTCCTCTCTGTGCTCAGAATTTTAAAACTTCAATAAATTAATTCACTCCTTATGTAATTGTGTTTTAAAACCTTTCCCAAAGGAATCTCACAGGAGCCTTAGTCATAGCTATTTGTCAGTTCTTCATCAGATCAAATATTGCTGTTTCCAGCTATTATATAATAATAGCTTTTTAAACTTTTAATAACCTAGTTAATATTCTATCAAGCATCACTATTTATTTAAAGAAGCACTCTTTTTTAATGTCTTTTAATTAAACATCTGAATATTGTAATTATTTTCCTCATTCTGTTTTCTCTTAATTTTATATTTGTGGATTTTTAATGATTATATTTTGTCCTGGACATAGTAAAACATAAACTTTAAAATAACTTCTTAAATCACCTGTTATTCAATATTAGTGCAATGCACCCTAAGTTAAAACTAATGACTATTTTTCAGTACAAGTGATTATGTATTTTAGTGGATCCTCTGTCCTACTCTAACCAGCCTAAGTTTTCCTGAATTAGATTTTATCCTTGTTGTTTGCAGAATTGGAAAGTTAAAGAATTTCTATGTGCAAATAATTTCTATGTGTCTGTTAGTCTCATAAGCGCTTAAATCATTTTTACTGAACAGAACACTAATTTCTATAGTATTTCACTAAACATTTACCCCATCTCAATAGATTTTTGTTTTTAGCAATCTATTTGTTTCCATAATCTGTGTTTTGCATATCTTCTTCTCCAGTTATGTTGTAAACAAGGTCATCAGCCCAAAGAAAAGATACTATGATTCTTGTCACAAAATGTAGTTTTACAACATCCCTCACAGCCCTTCAGGCGTGGCAAGGCGTAATTCTGCTATTTTCACATTTTTAGAGACTTTCAGGTATGAAGAACACTGGCTTTTTCTTTTCCAAGAAAAACAGCTTTAAGTCTACAAATCAAAAACTTAGGCTGCTCAAAAAATATTTTAAAGCTTTGGGTCCAAGATAAAAGGCTGACAATATCGCTATTGACAGCAACAGGTAACCAGGGGCTGTAAAATGTAGTGTTTTCTCCAAGCTTGAATCAAACAGGATCTCACGTATCTTAGATCTTGTTCTTGGTTTTTTTGAAAAAAAAAAGGATGAAAAGAACTGAGAGGAATGCCTTTGGTTGGCACTGGTTGGGGTGTTGGAGGGACGAGGAGGTGTTAACAAGAGGGATCCGGTGTCTTTTTGTTTCATGAAAACCCTGGCTTGACAGGAAATACAGGGAAAACTTAGCCACAGAAATGGTGCATCCGTTGTACAGGCCAAAAAGTAGATTCTCCCACCGCTCCTTAGAATAAAGAAACTTATAGTTCTCTTTCTCTCCTGTTTCTGGCCAGTCATCTTTCTTCCCTTCTTCTGCATTCACTATTGTACTCTATTCCAATCACTTAATTTTCTTTCTTAAAAGTCTGAATGCCAAGAGGAAAAAGCCTTTAGGAAGTCGTCCACGATGGTTTGCCAATTCAGTCCAAAATCTATATAGACTCTTGGACCTATTAAAGTGAGAATGTGATTTGATTGACCTACTTTGGGTTTGTTTTTGTTTTTGTTTTTAAATAAGAGGGATTGAGTGAATTTGAGGGTGAACTGAATTCTAATTCCTAATGCTAGGAATGTAATCCCAAGTTTCTTACCCTGCCGAGGAGTGCGCTGAATGAGTTGAGGGGGTGGCGATACCTTCATTTGACTAGAGAGATTCTGTTATATTTTCTGTTTTTAGAGTGACTGCTTTGGAAAGAATTTCACTCACTGACTTATGCCACAAGTATTAACTGAGCACCCACTGTAATGGCCAGGGGTCTCTAGAGTCTTGACATCAGGCTCCTTCAAGAGAGAGAGCTTCAGAAACAACTGAAATACAATGGGAGAGATGTGTTCCCCCACTCTGCCCCAAAACACAGATATGTCAGACAGAGAAGGCTTCACAGTGGAGGTGAAAAATAACCAGGGATGCAGATGGGCACAAGCCAAAGAAAAAGGAAAACCCTGAGCCAAAATGAAGGCGCAGGGGTGAGAAAGTCAGGACAATCTGGACAGGTAGCCTGAGTTCAGGTCTTGAAGCAGCTTGTCTTCCTAAGGACATCATGTGACATCAAGAGTGACACTAACCTACAGGTCTTTCCCCAAAATGAGTAGGAACAATAAAAACAACACAACATCTGTTCTATTACTTTCTCAATGGTTTCCAGGGATGGAAACCCTCATTCCTATATAGTGTTTCAATACTGAGGTCGGATGCAGGAGAATTTCTTCCTGAGAATTACAGAAACACAGTAATAAGAGGAAAATCTTTCTCCTGTGATGCAAGTTCCTAAACCTGCAAAAGGCCTTTTTAACACTGGCCTTCGACAAGCAATGATTTATATCATGTAAGTAATGATATAGTGTGTTTATCGAACTGTATGCATTTTGGTGAGGATTTACTAGATTAATAAGAGATGTGTTTGTTGCTATTTTCATGGTCCATGTATGTGCATTTATGTGTGTGTAAGCATGCATGCCTGAGAGAGAGAGATTTAATATGCTGGAACTTTCCAGATATGTTTTGATCAACCAATATATGTGTCTGGAATTTATAGGTGGTGCTGCAAGAACAAAGGCAATATGCAAAAACTTTTCATTCTTTGTTACTGAGTATGGTAAAGAATCTTGGGTTCAATCAGCGGCAACTTAAACGGCAGACTACAAATCCTAAGTGGGATGATGAGAACATATTTTCTCACTGGCACTGCATAGTCTGGCATACTAGAATGTAGCAGAATGCAATAAACAAGCATAATTACTTTCACACAAAAAGTCTATATCAATCTTTTCTTGATGACCTACTTTCAGTGAGTTTTCTCCAGCAATGCAATCACCCAAACAAATCTCCAGCAGACTGTGTATGACAGTCTCAAAGCCTCATGTTTAAAAAGTCAGCACTCCCCATGTATTGAAAAGGGAAAACTCACTATGTGGAAGTACACATTCTCTGCCAGTATTCAGAAAAGACCCAACCTGCCTCCCAGTAAAAGGGTTTATATGCCATTATCATTAGCAGAGAGATTATTTGGCTAAACATTTTCTTATCTTCACTTGTTTGAAAGCCATAGCATTGAATATAACAATCTCTCATCATGTTTGTAAAGACTAACAGTTGTTTTATTTTTTCAAATAGATGCTGTAAAATTCTAACTTTAAAATGTGGAGGAGAGGGGGAAGGAAAGGGGGAGAAGAGAAGAAAATAGCCACCTTGAAAATTTCCCACGAAGTATAGAACCGGAATACTTTCACATGGATGTTCAGTCATTTTGGAGGGGGGTGGAGGGGGCTGGAGTAAAATTCTGAATAAACTATTGAGGAACAAAGAAGCATCTTGTGTGTTCTTGGTCTCTTCTGCCAAGAATACTAAATGACTAAAATGTAATGAAAAGTTAAGATGAAAATAAGTTGGAATCACAGGCAAGAGAGAAGCATTATGGGATATTCTCTTGCAGGATGGATGATGCCCAGGTTGTACTGTTTCATAAAGGATTTCAGGACAACATGCACTAGCCATACCGGCTAATGAAAAATGATTTCATTCTTTGTGCTTCTTTCCAGGAATCCATTTAACAGGCAGCATCGTCATCTATGTCCAAAATTCTTGTCCCATTCTGATAGACTTTTAACTAAGAATCATATGCATATCAATTCATTCTTTGAGTTGTAGCACCAAGTGTTTACCTTTGTCACAGAATAGCAGCTGCCACCACCAAAAAGTTAACCTCAAGTCGGGACAGACTTAACTATGTAAATTATGTGACATTTTCTTAGTAGTAAGTAATGTTGAAGGGAACACACAAGAAGAGTGTTTTAACCTGCACATTTTGCCTATGTATTTTGCTACTTATTTCGAATGTGGTAGGGTAGAATATTGAAGGGGACACAAAAAAAGCTTAAAATTACTGAATGAAACAGTAAATGCTTCATGTTCAAAAGAGGAACTGCTGCTCATACGCTCACAGAGACTTTTTTTAAAAATGAATTCACATCTTTATTTTGTATTTTTAAATCACTTACACAGACTTAAAATCTGATTCATACAACCTAACATGTATTTCATTATTCTCTATTCTAATATATTCCCACTAGGTTACACTTCATATCTGTAATCAGATTAGTTCCTCAAAGAGAAAAACTACTGAAGTCAAGCACAGCGATAAGCACACAGCGGTTGTTCAGTGAGGTTGGTGAAATGAGTCCCACTGATCACAACCGGACTCAACCCCTTTGGAGAACAGCACTGTATTCAGGTCACAGGAAAAGACAGACCTTCTTCCTCTCCTTTCTTTACACAAGAGGAAGGAAAAGTCAGGCTTAAAATATCCTGGATAATTCATTATGCTTTATGATTTTTCCCAAAGATGTAATCTTTGAATGCTTAATAAGTCAGTATCAGTTTTGAGAAGCAAGAAAACATGCATATGTGTTGTGTGTGTGTGTGGGGGGGGGGGTGTGTGGGTGTGGTATATATCCGTATTTATTTATCATGAATATATGCATATCTACAGAATATATGACTTCCCAGGTGGTGCAGTGGCAAAGAAGCGACCTGCCAATGCCAGAGACACAAGAGACACAAAAGACACAAGAGACACAAGAGACCTGGGTTTGACCCCTGGGTAGGGAAGATCCCCTGGAGTAGGAAGTGGCGACTCACTCCAGTATTCTTGCCTGGAAAATTCCATGGACAGAGGAGCCTGGCAGGCTAGTCCATGCAGTCACAAAGAGTCAGGAATGACTGAGCAACTGAGCATGCACACACACAATACATGATATATGCATATATACTTATAAATATATTAATATATACTAAAGTATTATATAAATATATATGCTAAATGTCATTTCCCCACTCTGAAAGCCAAGGAAACTTGACCATACCCAAATATTACTCATGATTTCATTTAGCCATACTTCTTAAATACAAAAGCCTTGCATTCAACTCATACAACATAATGTAGCTGTATTTTTTCATTACACAAGGAAAATATGCTTACTTTTCTATCCTTGATAGCTGCCATTTTATCCTTTTCTGAAATGTAATGATTCATTAATTTACCACTTCATGCATTCTTAATACATCTTAAGAGATATGTAATAGATAAAATCCTATTGCATCTTTCATGATTTGAAAGAAAAAAACTGCTAAAATCAACTTTAAAACAAATTCTAGGAAGACTATTTTCTGGATCATTTTTCCACTGCACTGTTTTTATGTAAAACAACAAGCTGCCAGCAATATACAAAGGTATTAGCTTATGTGATAAGAATATGATAGCCTTCAAGTAATCTGAAATCATGGATATTAAAAAGCCTTCTTACTGGTAGACAGCTGAGTGAAATGTCACAATGTACCTGTGCTCATTTTGAAAAGGACAAACAGAAGGATTTTAAAGGTGAATGAAGTAGAGAGTTTTGATAAGACACTAAAGTTAACCTGACACTATGAATATACTCAAATTCCTCCTATCCTTACAAAACAAAAGCTTCTTTAAGAGTTGCGACTAAAATCAATAAATATAGATCATTTTTAGCAGCACTATTTCTTCTTATTACTTCTCAAGGCACTGAGTTAATCAGTTCTGAGGAAATGTTTACCATCAATTCCTCCGTCTTGAGGTAACAAATTTGTTGTTATACTAGTCAATAAATAAGCAGTCTTCACACTATCTTCCTCTATGTCTCTTTCTTCTAATTATCAAACTCTGTAGAACTATATGTATTGCTGCCTCCATTTTTCCTTCCCTAATATTTCTCTGACTTTAAATGGTCCTACCTATATCTATCTTCACCTTTCCAGGAAGGACATTCCACCGAGGACTACCAAGGACTTGCTCTCCAGAGTAAGTACGAATGACATCAAGTCCAAGCCACCATACCAATGACACATATCATAGGAGGCAATGCATTTGAAATACTTTTAAACATTAAATTACCATATAAAGATGAAGGTATTATTATACCTCCAAATGATCTATCAAGTTTCCACTATTACACAGGGTAACAGTCTTTTACCTGAGCTTCCTGATTCCCAGTCTCACTCTGCATCAATCTACCCTACACTGATATACTGAAGTCATCTCTCTAAAGAAAAGAGATCTACTCGAGTCATTCCACTGCTCAAAATGCCTCAATAGCTCCCCCTCATATACGGGATAAATTCCAAAATCCTACCTACCATTTGAAACTATTCCACTAATACACACCCTTCCCAATTTTTTCCTCCCTCTAAAATACCACATTATCATTTTCATTCCATGCTTCTGTGCATGCATCCTTTTTACCACTAATACCCTCCCAAACAGTGACCCTTGAAGACCTATCCTTGCACACTTCAGGATCTCCATCCAACCCCATCTCCTCTTAGAAATGTTCCCAGAGGTGAGTTTAGGCTACACTCCAACACAACTCACACTTTCATATTCTACAAACTCTGCCAAGTATGAGAACTACTTATGTATGGACCTTAACAGACACTAGAGGAATATTTTCTCTAGGAGAATATTTATCACAAACACCATGCTCAATAAAGATTCAATGAATGATATGTGCTTGTATTCTCACCATTTAGTCATTTAATTAAGAATATTAAAACAGTTATTTGGACCATCTAAAAATGTCCTTGGTTAACTTTAAAATGGGGTTATTAGTGCTTTTCAAATATGGTAAAAACAAACAGCCTAGACCTGGCAAATAATGAAGATGTAATATAAAAAACACACCCACAAAATAAACTGCTGAAACAAAAAGATACAGCTAGATCTTGTATCTACTAGATAAGAGAAAACAATAACTCTGACTCTAATAAATTATGCATGGAGAAAGAAAATAAACAACTCAATTAAACAGTAAGAATACGTATTATTGACAAAACAAACAATATTATGTGTCCATGTCCTGATAAATGCACCTGAGTCTCCCATCTCCAAGTGGTTCAGTAACCCTCCCATCTGCTGTAGACTTGAATCTTTGGACCAACTCCAAGACTGTCTGGCCTCCTGAAGTTCCTCTGGACTTCAAAGACTATGAGGTCAACCACTATAGTCCATATTCCTCCTCCTAGGGTTACTCTGAAACTGAAACCGCCTTAAGAAAAAGGGGGAGGGATGGGAAGTTTTCCAGGGCCTTTGTCCTGTGGCACTAGCTTTGTTTTAGGATGGCATGAAACTTGCTAACATATCTACCTTAAGAAAAATGAACTAAAATTTAGTAGTATGACAAGGTTGATGCAGATCTGTCATTTTAAACACCAGCCGGACTCTGTAATCTACCTGGGGAGTTTAAAATACTCATGTCTGGGGCCACACTCACACATGTACTTGATCCAGGGTAGGGCCCAGACATCAGTATGTTTTCAAAGTTCCCCTGATATACAGTCAGCTCAGGCTGCTATAAAAATACCACTGACTGGATGGTTTAAACATTTATTTCCCACAGTTTGGAGACTGAGCAATCCAAGAGCCAGGGGCTAGTGGATTTGGTTCCTGGAGAAAGTGCTTTTCATGGCTTACAGACAGCTGCCTTCTCTCCGTGTTCTCACAAAGTAGAAAGAAGGAGCTCTGGTCTCTCTCTTCTTATGAGGGCATTAATCTCATCAAGGGGATTCCACTTTCATGATGTCATCTAAAACAAATGATCTCTCCAAGGTCCCCACTCCAAATACCATCACACTGAGGGGTTAGGCTTTCAACATAAGAAGAATGTTGGGGGAAAATAAACATTCGACCCATTAACACCAGATAATTTCAAAGTGCAGCCATGACTGAGAACCACTGACCTAGACCAATGGTTATCAGCCTTCGATCACACCAAAACAAACGTGATGAGGAGATCACGTGTGCAGGGCACTCCAGTGGGCAGACCAAGAGTCTGCACAATTCTGTGTGCTAGGTGGGCTGCCACACTTCGGAATCCTATTCAAGAAGATGTAGTGTCAGAATGCAAGGGCAAAAACGCCACTACAGAAATGACCAGGTGACTGAAAACCAGGAGATCATCCAGAAAGTTCCTTATATCTGGCCAGCATTTTATTATTCCAAACACATAACATAACTGGGACTCTGGTGGTGACCAGAATCTCTGCAAAAAGAGGGCATTCTAAGCAGCAACATTTTCTTTTATTCCTACTCAAGGTACTAAGTTAATCAGCTTAAACAAAAGGTCTAGTATGAAGACCCATCTTTAAATAAATACGTTAGAGCTCTCGGCATCAAAAACCAAGCAGTTTGGTCAGTGATGGTGAAAGAACAGAAAAACTGTGAACTTAAGTGGGGAAGGCAGAGAAAAAGAAGGCTAGAACGATTCTCCAAGAATGGAAAAGTACCAGTGGACACCGTTTATGAATATTTTAACAGAAAATCCTTCTTTCTTATTAATTAATAAATCATTTTTTTTCAAATATGTATAAAGACTATATTTCCAAGGAAACTTGTAAAAAGTTTACTTTTGTCAATATGTACATAAATTAATACTTGCTTATTGAATGAAACCAGTAAGTTCACATTAACCAGGACTCTGATTAATCACATTTACTCTAATATCTGTGTGGAAGTATCAGAAACAAACAAACAAAAAGACACTCTTCCCATGTCAACATATTAGAATTTTTACGCAGAAAGAAATGTTAATACATAATTTAAAAATTATGTTAACTACCAAATTCCCCAAATTATATTAACACATCAAAAATATTTTTAAATAAGGGTATCAAATAGTATCAGTTTTCTTCCTATCAAACTCTTCATCACAGTGCTGAGCAATATTGAATTTCTTTTCACCTTAAATTCTTGCTCTAAGGAAATAGGGTATAAAAGAAATAGAAGCCAATAAAAAAAAATGTGAGTGAGAAGAAAATACAGCAAAGATCCTAATCAAAGAGCAAATCTCTTTTTCTGTTTTTGACTCTTGTGAAAATTTCTAACTCATCCCATGCCCTGTTCCATTTGAATTCAACCAAATTCAAATATTCGTGGAATATCTGCTCTGTGCAGGGCTGAATTAGGTGCAGTTACATCACCTCTGGGATTAAGAGCAAAACAGACAGATTGCTAAAGCACGAATATCTACACAAGGTAACTGCACTTCCTGTCACTGATCTGCATTCCAGAACTGCCTTGGGCCACTACCTCTTAGGGCCAGCTTGACCAGAGAGGACTTCATCCAACATGATGGTTTCTGATTGATTAAGAATACTGTCTTCATGGGATCAAGATACTGCATTTTTCATTATTGATTACTGACCATCCCTCACCCCCATTGCCCTGTCTCCCTAACAGGTAAGCATGCGCACACACACACACACACACACACACACACACACACACAGGCTCGATGCCCTGCCCCCAGGACATATCCAAGCTTCATTGCTGCCAACTCACCTAGAGTTAAATGCTCACTCAAAATTGTTTCTGCCACTACACCTGCAGCATCTATCATGGGGGCTATATTTCTCATTCACAGACAGCGTCAGGATCCAGGTGATCCTTAGGTGCATTTCTGGGAGAATCAAAGATAGGGAAGGTCTGGTGCCAGGAGTGGCGTTAAAGATGGATGACTAAAGATCAAGGCTGACCTAACTTCAAACTGAGATCAGAGTCAAAAAGAACGATATGCCAGAGGAAACTGGCTGATCTCAACAGCAAAAAGCTACTACTAAGAAGCCTCACAGTACTGTCTCTCTATGACCTTATACATTAAAGATTCATTAAGCACCTATTACAGGTGCTAAGTCCAAGAAAGCTAAATCAAAGGGTGAATGAAATACAGTCTTTGCTCTCAAGAAGCTTGTCTAGCTTGTCTAGGGGAGACAGGCAGAGACATGCAAAGCAACACAGTGAATGCCAGAACAAATTTAGAAAAGGAGTTGTGAGAACTCTCACTCCTGGGCCATCAGCTCATCTCTTTCTCTCCCAGTCACCCCAGTCCATAAAGGCCACAAAGTGGCCCTTTAACTTTCTTCATCTATGGCTGCTCTATTTCCGGCCACCAGAATGTCTCTGATTTTTGTATGGCTGACACAACACAGGCCAAAAATAACCAACATATCTACATTTCAAATAATTTTAATGACTCTAGGAGTCTTTTTAGCTGAGTTGACTTTTCATCAGTACTATCAATCAATGCTTTATCAACTTTTGATTCTAAAGAAGCACTGATTAATAGACTTTCTGAAGCGATAGAAATATTCTCTGTGTGCATTGCCCCATGCAACAGCCACTAGTTACATATGCTGATTAAGCACTTGAAATGGGGCTGGCATGAATGAGGGACTTTCCAATAAATTTCAAATTAAACAGCCACATATGCCTAGTGGCCATGGCACTGCACAGCACATAAAGTGCTTTAGGACTGTGCCATATGATCAAATAATTTTTCCCTTAATGCCTATATGGACATTATACATGCCTCCAAAGAACTACAAACTCAAATAAAAACTGATTTCCTTTTGAAACCCGCGGCTGCTGCCAGGAATTACTCCCAACAAGACATTAAAAGTTAAAAGCACAATCGGAAGTAGCTATGTCTCGTTAAAATTGGTTCTGACTTTTACCATTCTCACTTCATGAAGTGGGAAACATTTTAAAATATTTTAAAGTTAAGATATTTAACACATTAAGAGATTTGGGGAAGACTTACTCTAAACTAGTTCTAAAAGAAGAAAATATCTTCAAAGAGACTTAAAGGAGGTGTTCAAAGTGGGGGCTGATTCAGATCAGCTGGACTGAAGGTAATGAGTGTTAGGACTCTGGACGCTGATGTGCTGTGTATTTATCAGTGCCCACCAGATGCCGGGCACTTAGGAAACTTGCAATGGAGGAGTAGTTAAAATAGTGTGGGGAGTCCCCTGGTGGTCCAGTGATTAAGAATCCACTGTCCAATGCAAGGAACGCGGGTTCAACCCCTAGTTAGGGAACTAAGATACGACATGCTGCAGGGCAACTAAGCGACTGCAACTAGGGAGAAGCCCACTTGCTGCAACTAAGACCCAATGCAAGCAAAAATAAATAATATTAAAATAAATAAAACAGTATGGATGGGAATTTCCATATTTGGATCATGGTGGTTGTTAGCTGACTACATCCATTTGTCAAAACTTTCCAATGGTACATTAGAAATGATAAATTATGCCTTCTTTTAAAAAGAGAGAGAGAGAGAAAGTAATATGGGAGCACATGGAAAAAGTCATGAATGGAGATCTGCAAGAAAGCAAATGGGAACATGAAATGGAGCATCACCTCTTATATGAAGTTAATTAGTAAATTCCAAACAGCAAACTGATCTCCCAGGAATGAAAGAAGGCTCACACTTGAGAGTCAGAACACAGACTGAGACAGGCTGTGTGACATCTGGTGAGTCATCTGACTTATCTGTGCTTCAGTTTCCTCAGTTGAAAGATGTGTAAAATGAAACACCTATCTGAAAAAGTTTGGGGAAGAATGAAATGAGCAAATATACATAACTTGTTCAGTACTGGGTCTGCACCTGGCAAGCTCTGAGTACATGGTAAACAGAACTAAAACACAAGCTCATCTTCTCAATCAAACTCTTCTTCTGAGGTCCTCTGGTCCTGAATGAGGGAGGTTCATTTCCATACAACAGTCTGAACAGTTGGCAAGTCAGCGGTCAAGTAACGCTACCAGGTGAGACAAAACTCAGATCTCCTCAGAGTCAGCAGAATGAGGAAATGCAGTTCATGCTTCCAGAAAAACCTGAATTTTTGCCGGAAGCAAAATTCCCACAACATAAAATTATCAGCAAGTTCCTAAATGTCTAGTGCAGACATGTGAACATGTGAATTCATCAATGAAATGATTTATCCTGGCAAACTTCCCTGAGTGGAAGCAGCTATAGTCTACATAAAAAGGAGAGAGAGATGAAATAAAGAAAATTGCTACTTTGCAAATCAAAAGTAATTAATTTTTTGAATGGAGACTAGTTATTATTGGGAGAGGAAAGGCATGAATATTTTCTGTCCCTGGTTACAATTTGTCTTCCGAAGATAAATAGACCAAGCTGAGAGCCACAACATACTGGATTGTACTGATTCCACACTCAAGATAAGTTAAGCAATTAATTCTTGCAGAGGAACTGGGTAAAATTTGTAGTTAATGTGGCCCTTAAAGCAGTAATACATGACTTAAAAGTTCAGAATTTGATTCAAATTTAACAGTACTATTTAAACATTTTAGTTCAGTGTACCTTGCATGGCTATAAGTCATCTAATTCAAAGAGTCTGAATTCTCATTAATTGAAAGAAACTATTCCTCCTTAAAAAGCTCTTCACATACCTACTTCTCCTCCATGACTCATAGTTAAGCCTCCTTACAGGAAGCCACTGTAGATTTTCCCATTACCTGTTCGGTGGGTCACAATTAAATAATAGAGTTGTACAATCATTACATTAGTTCTCCACCTCATAGAAAACCTCTGAATTATTTTAGAGAAGGTCCAAATTCACTCAGGGAATTAACTGGGAGTCATCTTTATTTTCTGCCTCTTGGATAAAGAATCATCTTCAGTTGAATAACAATACATATTGTGTTCCTCATGTGATTTTTTTAAAATAATATTGTCAGGTATCAGAAATCAAGTCCACAGTAAAAAACTGTTAATAGTCTGGAAACTTTATGGACATTTAAATGTCAAACTAGCTCGGTAGTTGTCAAAGTGTGGACCTGGACCGGTAGCATCTGTATATCACGGGGATTTGTTAGACACTGAGTTACTCGGCCCCACCCCAGACCTACTGAATCAGAAACTCTTCGGGGTGGGCCCCCACAATGTGTGTCTAACAAGCTCTCCTGGTGACTCCGATGTCCCTAAAGTTTAAGAACTGTGATCTAACTAATTTTGGCAAAAACATTTGAGGCCTCAGGCCAATCTTGATATGATTATCCAAATAGATGAACTCACAGATAGTTTTAACTCCCCCCTCCACTCACTCCCTCTCCCCCTCCCCCGAAAACCTATGAAAAGTCAAATTGTTGCTTAGTAGTGTCCAACTCTTTGCGATCCCATGGACTGACTGTAGCCCACCAGGCTCCTCTGTCCATAGGATTCTCCAGGCAAGAATACTGGAGTCGGTAGCCATTCTCTTCTCCAGGGGATCTTTTCGACCCAGGGGTCGAACCTGGGTCTCCTACATTGCAGGCAGATTCTTTACCATCTGAACTAAAATGATCTCTAGCAGTAATTTTGAAAGAAAGAATTCATTTTACTCCAAATAATTTGATGAAGATTTTTCTGTTTGGAGAGTTATTTAAAATAAGCAATTGGTCCCTATGTCCAATTCAAAATATCAGGATATTTTGGAGACAAAAAGTGATAAGGTCATTATGACACTCTAAATTGCTAACAATGAACACCTTATGAATTCTACATCTTGCTCTGGATAATGGTAAGGATGGCAGCCATCAACCTGCACAGCAAGTCTCAGTGGCTGGACCTTTCCTGAGCATATATCACATGTGCCGGTCTTCTCATTGGCTCCAAAGACCGGAAGATGGGTAGTAAACACATCCACAAATACGCTAGTGGATGCTGGGAGGAAAATAATTGAAGTGGAGACCAAACTTATCATTTGTAGATAATGTGCTTCCGTTTTTCAAAATGTGCTATCCTGAGATCAAATATTCATTCCATCTGAGGTAGCCATGGCCCAAGGCCATGTAAGCAACAATGTAAAAGGCCAACTTTGTTCAACTGGGAAGGGATATCAAAGTATTTACCTGCCACTCTCAAAAAACTCATTCTGAGTTCTAATGCAAGCTTACATTCAATATCATCACATAAACTTGTGATGTTCTTAAATAATTCATTTAATTCTTTCCAGTTAAATTTTATATCATCAAAACATTAAAGAAAATGTACAATAAGCTGAAATCTATAAACACCAAGCAACAGACTGCTAATAATGCTTTACTGAGAAAAGCCTTTGCAAAACATGGTATATTGAAATGGAATGGGATCCAGCCACAAAAGGGAATGAAGTACTGATACATGCTACAATATGAATGAATCTTGAAAACACTATGCTATGTGAATGAAGCCAGACACCAGAGGCCACATATCATATGGTCCTATTTATATAAATGCTCAGAATAGACACATCCATAGAAAAAGAAAGGATTAGTGATTGCCAGGGCTAGGGTCAGAGAGAATGAGGAATGACCGTTCATGGAAGTTTCTTTAGGGGCTGATGACAATGTTCTATAAGTAGATGAGGAAGGCTGCACAACTTTGTGAATATACTAATACCCATTGAACTCAACAGTTTAAAAAGATGAATTATGCCATGCAAATTATATCTCAATTTTAAAACTTCACAATATACTCAGGGCATGCAGTTTAGGTGCATACAAATAAATATTCTCTGGTTTATTTTTACGTTACAGTGAGATTTTAAGTAGCAAGAGGGTCTGGCTTTATTGTTAACACAGATCTATAACAGAAACATAAATTCAACAGGTGTGTATTCGATGACCGCAGCACTTTCAAAAAATGTCTTACCCTCACCAGAATCAATTGTATGGTTTTAGAGAAAACCAGGACCAGATTCCCTGCAAGTCTTGAAATGTCAATCATGTGCATCACATCATCCCTGAGCACTTTACTAAAGCTTTTAGAATTTAAATTATGTCCATGTATCTGGCATGCTATTGGCAACTATCACCATATTTACAAAGCAATTCCCATTAGTTAGAACATGGAAATTATTTCTTTTTGTAAGGATTACCGTGCCAAGAGCAGCACCATCTATTGGATGAAAAATGTAGGTTAATATCTATTTTATTATGAGCAATCTAGAAAACAAATTAGGATCCTCTTAACTGAAAAAAAAGTCAAGTACGGGTACTCACAAACAGAGATACATTGCCTACCTTTCAGGTTAGTGCCTCCAAATCTATTATATTCCATCATAACAGAACATCTTCACGAAGGCAAAAAGACATATCATTAGTAGAATACAAAGATCTAGTTTTACAATTCTTCCAGAAAATGCTAGGAACACTTGGATCTGCATCCCAGGTAGATATTCTACCTGGCTTTTTCAGAAAGCAGTTTCAATATTAAAGGTGTAACCTGGAAGGTGGTGGGTCAAAGATGAATCCCAATACTTATATCAACCTGCACCCTTCCTCTGACTTTGGCAGCAGTGGCAGAATGTTGATGGAAATTTTGATTAAAACTTTTTTTTTTTTTTTAAAGTAATGCCCAGACTTGAATGTGACTAAAAGTACAGAAAAACACCGAAAAGTCAGGTTGGTGCCTGCTCCTGTTACTACCTTTCGGATGTGTGTGTGTGCGTGCTTGTGTTTAATTCGCAACAGACACGTGTATTTCTCATTCAAGCCCCAAATATCCATAGCGTGAACTTAACAGCAAGAATGCCATACAGTACGTAGCCCCATAGCACGGCTTTTTTAAAATGTGTACCGAAGAGGCTCTTTCTACACTTTGCAAAGAGGAGAGAGACGAGCTGCGAGGACAGGAAGCGCGATGGGCAAGCCCCTTCTCTCGGCGGCGGGAGCACCATCCCTGCCCGCAGATGGACCGCGGCGGAGGTGCAAGGTGGGAAGGGGCGCATCCTCCCGCGCCGCTAACACCCGCCGAGCCGCCGCGACCACCGCGGTGGGCGCCCCGGTCCGCCGTCCCTCTGTCCTCCCTGCTAGATGGCGGCGCGGCAGCAAGTATCGAAGGCTCTGAAAGCCCCCGACCCGTGTCCCAGACGATCCCGGAGGGGAAATGTGAACGTTCTCACTCACCCAGGCGGCAAACACAGAGGAGCTGAATACAGGCGAGGAAGCGCTTTAGGATTAGCATTTCCAGACGATCTGGGGGTTCCCGCCGCGCGGCTCCTCGGCGGGTCTGAATGGAGAGGGAGGGGGCGCCAAGGAAATGTTTTCTCCTCCAGAGGATGGACTGGCGCGAGGTTGTGCGTGTGAGCGCGCGCGCGTGTGTCTGTGCGTGTGTAAGAGAGAGAAGGAGAGAAATAACCGAGGGGAGGACGCGCGGTGCTCGCGGGCCGGGGAGTCGCTAGCCGAGGCGCCTGTCGGGCGTGCAGGACTCGGTCTCGCGGGCCGGCGGCGGCCGCGGTCTGAGCGCTCGGAGCGCGGCGGCGCCTGTGAGCCGGGTGCGCGCGCCGGCCGGGCTGTGCGCGCGGCGGGGGCGCGGGCGCGGGCGCGGGCGGCCGAGCAGGGTCGCGCGCGGGGGCGGAGGGGCGCTGGTGCGGCTCTGGGGCCGGGTCCCAGAGCAGCGATTCGCAGAGCGACACCCCTCCCTCCGCCCAGCGCCAGAAGCTTCGCTTCCCCGGAGTTTGTGGAACCCGCTGGGGTTTAGAATCTTCGCCGGAGAAAATGCCTCTTCATTAAGACTCCTTCATCCCTTTGGAGGAGAAGAGGAGGCCCAACCCCCATTGTCCGGCGCAGCCAGAGACTGACCTTTGGGGTTCACCCCTGGAAATCTTTTTCATTTGATTGTTGTCCTTTCTGCCTATGCTAAGTGGGTACACTCAGAAAGAGATGGGGGAGGCGGGCTGGGTAACTTGGGTTCCCATTTCTTTTCATTTTTCAAATCTCCAAAGTAGTTCCAGACCACAGTTCCTTCGGGGCGGTTGACTGCGAATAATCTCCAGCCGTGACTGTGAACAGTTAGACCCTGCCCCTGCCCCTGCCCCGGCTACAGTCGAACTCTCCTGCTGTGCACAGATGCCTGGAGTAACTTTAAGCTCAGCCATGGTCCGCCCGGGCGCACGGAACTCCCCAAGCGTCTCCTTGCAGGGTCGCAAGGGAAGATTTTTTTTTTTAATTGCTCTATTGCAGGATATACCAAAAAAAAAAAAAAAAAAATGTAACACATGCCTTGAGCTGGAATGTCACATTGTACGTGCCTTCTATGTTTCTACTTATGTAAGACTCCGTTTGTAGCCTTTCAGGAGTCCGGTCTAAGGCACAGAAAGGCAAGTTCTGGAATTATCCTTGTATTCTTAGTAATCATTTGATGTAGGTTATCTGTACAGTGTGGACTCCTGTGTCTTGTTCTTGTCTCAAAAATAGTATTTCAGCTTTAAAATTTTCAAGAAAGCTTGCCACACACAAAATTGGGTCCTGAAAGTATTGTGGCTGTCACTGCTGGTTCTTACGAATATTCACAGCCTCTGAACACTAAGTTAAATACGCAGAGTTAATATAATGAAATTTACTGTTGCTTCTGAAATTAATTACAGTCATGTAATAAATTTCAAATCTATGTTTTTATTATATGTGTTTATTCAGGAACACATATAAATAGTAAGAAAGTGACCCTTGATCTTGTTCTTTCCCTGAATGAAAGTAGGAATGCTGCAATTTTTATAAGAATTGTAATGGAGATGGATGATTGCTCAGGTGAGTTTCCATTTAAGAAAACTTTGGCTTGCGTAGCAAGAAGCGTGTATATAAACTAGAAATGCACTGAAATTTCAGAAAAAGTGTTTCATATGGACTGGAGTAAGCAGAGAAGGTTTCCTAGAGATGTGTAGTTAATCCAGAATGACTGGCTGGAAAAAAAATTGATGTCAAAGAGGGTGGAGACAAGAATGAAAGAAGCAGATGTTATGTGCTATAAAAACAACATGAATTAAATTTGAGCAGATTGAGTGGGGTGCGATCACAGGCAATGTTGATTGCCTAGTGGAGGAGCTTATATCTGAAATACTAAGCAAGAGGTAACTACAAAAGAAACTTCTGAGAACATCTGTTTAGAAGCAAGGTTTGCTCAGGGGCCTGTATGGTGTCCTATGTGGTCTCAATTATCAAATCTAGACTAGACTGCCAGAATAACCCAACAGTAGCAAAATTTACTCTTAACTCTCCTCTTATGTGGCCCCAAAGTCGCATCACTAGTCACTTTTTTGAGTTAGATCACTAGGCACTGTTGAAATCAAAATTATCCTGATAAAAAGGATAGGTGGATCTTGTGGTCCTTGCTTGTTTCATTCTCACAGTTAAAAGTATTGTTATTTACCCAAGAAGTACAAAAACCACCTTGAGAGAGTAGTCAAGTTGAGGTTTGTATGGGTAACAGGATGGAAACCAATTCTGTGTTACGGAGAGCAATGCAGAACTGATTTAGAGGACCAGCCACTGTGGATCTGATAGTCCTGGGGAGGACAATGGAGTGAGAGGCTTCAGAGGTTCAGTCCTTGGAAAATAGGTCTTTGCAGTCATTGCAACAGCCCAGGTGTGGAAGAGAAGCCATCAGAAGGGCGGGAACATCAAACACATTGTAACTCACATTTCACAATTTTATGGCAGTCACAGCCATTTCTGAGATGTGTTATCTGAACAGTGTACATTAGCCATTGTGGGTTAAAGTTATAAAGCCTTAAAATCAGGAGCCTCTGTTCACAGGCTAAATCTATCATCTATCTATCTATCTACCTACCAATCTACTTATTTATTCACATATAAATATATATTCTCTCTATATATAAATATACTTATATATTTTATATTTATTTTCTTTATTTAATATATAATCAAGGTATATTTTGTATATGTAAGTGTGCTGGTAAAGTTTAGTTGCAGTATACTGTTTCATGTCAATCACATTTAGGTCCTGGAAGTTTATATTTATTTACATACAGAGTTCAGTACATTCCTGGAAGAATACTTTTTCTCAAAAAAAAAAAAAGATAAAACAGGATACAATTAATAAGATAGTTGGGTAGCTTAATGAACCTCTTGTTTCTTGGGGGATGTCACCTGGGATTTTATGATGAACTCTAGCCAAAGGCTGCCAGTAGCAACTCATGAGAGTCATAGATTTCTCACTTTTCACCATAAACTCTGTTTAATTCCTCAGTGTTCAGATGGAGATTTGGATCTTCCAGTGGGTCTTCATTTTAGTTCTCAGCTGGAGTTGTGCTGTGTGCTTAGTCTCTCGGTCGTGTCCAGTTATTTACCACCTCATGGACTGTAGCCTGGCCAGGCTCCTTAGTTCATGGGAATTCTCCAGGCAAGAATACTGGAGTGGGCTGCCATGCCCTCCTCCACAGGATCTTCCCAGTCCAGGGATTGAACCCAGGACTCCAACATTGCAGGCAGATTCTTTACCATTTTAGCCACCAGGGAACCCCCAGGGCTGTGGTTTCCTCAAATATAACCAAAATTTCAGGCAGGCATCCAGAGTTTTCTTGTGCAGAAGAACACTATGTCCGTTTCCATTCATTGCATAGCCACAGCTATACCCAGAAAGACAGTAACAGCAGGGTTGTTGCTCGTATGAATTACCAAAGGGTAACTCTGGTGGGACTGGAACTCTGGCTTCATTCTTTTTAAGGTCAGTGCAGACAATCAATAAGCAACTTATATCAAGAAATAGAGGAGAGTTTTATTTGAGCTACAATAAGGAATAGAGCCCAGAAGACACAAGTTCAAGAAGCACTTTAATTGTGTTCCACCAGACTACAAAATGGGGGAGGCACTTATTGCGAAGACCTGCAATAGTATGAAAGTTATTGGTCCAGAATTGGGATTGAGGCTGGCAAGAAGTCAAGGTGCTTGTTAAGCAAGGATTGACTGGGGACTGAGATGGTTGCATAGTTACAGGGGAGACCCGAAACCACAGGCTTGCATCTGGCAACTTCTAACTACTAGCAGATATTGTTTTGAATATGGCTGGTGGTGTCCCTGAGTTCAACAGAGTCCAGAATATTCAGGTTCTCAGTGATGCAGGAACGTGTCTGAAACCATATCCATGATAGTCACATGGCTCTGTTTTGAATACCTGAACCACAATTACTCCATTTTGATTTTTAAATGCATTCCTTAATGCAATTAAAATTCTTAATTTAAGATTCTTTAATGGCTAAAGCAGATGTACAATCCATAAGAGAGACTTTTTTACATAGCATAAAGTTCAAGCCAAACCATATGTGAGCCAGAATGACTTCCCCATACTTGAATATGTGAAAATATCTCCCATTAACTGATACCAATAATAATTACTTTGTTGAGCTATGCCAACAAAATAAGCTAGAGAATAAATATCTACATTTACATCTATATTTATACCACCATCTATCTCTATTTCTATTGGTTCTTTAAAATCCATCCTTGACAGTCACTCATTCATTCAACACATTTCTATTGTGCATCCACTATGTATCATGCATTGCTTTAGGTGCTAACCATTCAACTGTGGATTACTCCAGCTCTACCGTAAAGGAACTCAGAAGAGGAAGACATAGTTACTACAAACTATCATTGCAGAAGATTTCCAGATAAAATACAGAATGCCAAATTAAATTTGAATTTCAGATTAACAGTGAATAATTTTTTAGTACATTATAAGGCACTAAATTGAATGGATACATTTAAAGAGTAATTTCAAATACAGTAAATAAATTTTTTAGTACAAAGTAATTTTTAATGTACCCCCATGTAATATTTGGACATATTTCTATTTTTAAAAGTTTATTGTTTATTTGAAACTCAAATTTAACCAGATGGCCTATATTTTTATTTGCTAAATCTTACCATCTCTCATTTATATATCTTGGAATTGTCTGATGTCAGGGTTAGTCACTTGTGGTTGTGAAATGTCCATGGTTTCCCAAAAGCATCCTTACTCGGCAAATTATTTCCAAAGTGTTCCTAACATAAATAAAGATAGAGGCAGATGGTAGAAGGGGGGTGTTTTATCTGCAGAATCTGTTTGACTCGTAAATTCAGTGGAAGTGCTAAGAAACTGAATAATACTGTAGAGTCAGTGAATAAAATATGGAATTAAAGGGGAAGTAAAGTATCTATACTTTTTATACTATGACAGTAAAACATTGTTCCCATGCAGTTCATATGCATGTGTGCTCACTCAGTCGAATCCAACTCTTTTGTGATTCCCATGGACTGGAGCCCATGAAGCTCCTCTTTCCATGGAATTTTTCAGGCAAGAATACTGGAGTGGGTTGCCATTTCCTACTCCAGGGGATCTTCCTGACCCAGGTATCAACCCTGAGTCTCTTGTATCTTCTGCATTGGCAGGTGAATTCTTTACCACTGTGCCACATGGGAAGTACCATAGCTCACATACACTGTTACTTATTTTTATCCATTGTCACAGACACATATATTTGAGCAGAAGTCATCAGGTTGGATCGATTAAATGTTTACCCTCTGAAAAAATAATTTTTTGTAAGTAAAACACTTCTTAGTTGTAAGTAGATTAAGAATTGTTAGTTGTACTAAGACAAATGTATTCCGTAGAATGGGAGAGAAATTCCTCTTCTACCTTTGCTGGTAATAAGCTAACGACTGATATTTCAACATCTACACATGCCACCCCATTATCTGTACCCACCACCATCAAGATTATAAAACATAGTAAAATAATTATATTTTTCTTTTCCCCTAACAACCGTGATCTGAACGGTTCAAGTAAGTTCCCAAGGAATATATTCTCAAAATTCTATGGCATTAAAGAGAAAATCTAGGTTTATTGCTACTTTTATTTCCTTGCTATTTAAATGTGAAAATGCACTTTTCCTTGTTCTGTCAGAGGCAATCATGGGATATAAAGCCTTCTTACAAGCTTAATTTAAAATCAATATTTGCCTGTTCTCTAAGCCTTTGGAAAATGTCCACAATAGTATTAGACTAGAAAGCAAGTATGTAAAACAAATTCTGAAGACCAGAGAATCAGCATTGGACTGGATCATTGGAATGAGCTATTCTGTTTATTGTCTATCTTTCATAAAAAATAACATATAACCACTCTAGATGATTCATTATACTTTTGACAATGTTAAAAATCATTATGTTCATTTTTTCTTTTTAGCCAAAATATTATCTTTCTATAACTGCCATCCATCTGATTATAGGACCAGAACAAATCTCTTCCTTTTACTTCTAGAAAGAACTGCTTTCCTCCAATCTCAGATAATGAGGTTTCCCTTTCCTGGCTAAATGCTCATTCTTCCAAGCTTGGTCTGAACCCTCTGACTTTTCTGGAGCCAATGGTTCATCATTTCTTTGAACCTGTCCTTCCCGATATATTCTTCTCACTAAACTATTAAAATATTTTTCCATTAAAAATCTCTTCTTGAACACACGGCTATTATAATTATAGCATTGGGTGTGTCTTCATTTATAATTTTCTCGTTAAGAATAGACTATAGTCATTTTCTCTACTTCCTTACCTCCATTTGTCTCAAACCACTAACACTAAGTTTCTGCCTTCCTTATTCCATTTATAGAGTTCTTCATAGACTATCAAATCATATTCTAATGATCTTGCAAGTGCATAGCACCTGAAACTAAAAACTCACCATTCTTCCTAAATGAGCACTTTCCAGAGTCCTCAAAACCTCAGAAGTTTCCTTGATCCCCTCTTCCTCAAGACCCCCATCTAATCAGTCACCAAGTCTTGCAAATTACTCTTAAATTCCATCCTGTCTGTGTCATTATTTCTGTACGTAATCAATGGGCCTGACACATATTCTGTACTTAATTAATATTTGAGTACATGAACTAATTTACTGAAGAAGAGTCACTATCACAACAATACTACTGGCTCCTTCTCTTGCCTGCTTCTAACAAGGTTTCAGGAACTCTGTGATATTTCCCTATCAGTTCCTAGATACTAATTTAGATCCCCAGACTCAGGACGTAGCCCCTCTCCCTTGACTTACCTGTTAGTTTTTCCATAACAGACTTAGATAGTTCTTGACACATTTGCCTTGACTTAGAACTTACCTGGTGGTTTCTGTTTGTCAGCTGACGGCATAGCTGGCAGGCCTAGAACATCTCCAGTGTATTCCCAGCCCACTGTGATCTTCTGTCCTCTTCCTATACAATTAACTACTCTGCTAATTGCATACAAGCAGAGAACAGGCTGGACCTGAAAACTTCAAATTTTCCCTATTGTTTCCAGCAGAAGTATTTGGCCTTCAGTTAATTTAAAATTTTTTTCTAAAAAAAAAAAATTTTTTTTTCTATTAATAATTTATATATATAAATATATATATACACACACACACATATACACACACACACACATATGTATATGAAATAAAATATTTCCTGCCATATCAGTAAAGCAAGGATGTCACAGTCATAGCGATTCCAGCCCTCTAATGTAAGCCCTGAGCCCTAAAGGCACTCAGGAAGGAGAATACCTGCGATCAGGCAGCCATCAGACTGCAGCTACTGCCTGTGGTGAGACCCAAGGGAGCTCAGGACGTGAACACACACGAGATACTGGCCCCGATAGGGTAGCTGAGATGTATATGAAAGGGATGATTTCAGTGAGCCCATTTTCTTGCATCTTCCCATATATAGAAAAGCACTAAATTGCTTAACTTGGGATATCTGGTTTTCTTTAATTAACAATAAACTTTTGATGTTCAAATTCATGTCCATTGAGTCAGTGACGCTATCTAACCATCTCATCCTCTGCTATTCCCTTCTCCTTTTGCCTTCAATCTTCCCCAGCATTAGGATCTTTTCCAATGAGTCGGCTCTTTGTATCAGGTGGCCAAAGTATTGAAACTTCAGCAACAGTTAGCAAATACCCTCCATCAATTTTTGGCATGTTGCTTCATCCCCTGAAGGCTTCTGGAAGAGGCTGAAGAGGATGGATGGATAGGAGTGAAGGGGCTGACTATGACAGCAAGACAAATAGCTTTGTATTACAAAAGCAAATCACTTCTCTGAATCTTCTCTACTTTTTTCACCTTTGAAAAGAAAAATGCTGATTACATTTATATACTTTAAGATCCAGAAAGCATGAACTCATTTCTTTCATTTATAATAACACTAGTCATTCTATCACTGCTTAGAAAATGAAAAATGATTTTACCACTTTAAACTTGAGCTGTATTTCCTTCAGTTTACAGTTAAGAAAATGGTTTGGGGGAAACAAAAAAAGACTATTGCTTGAAATAAGTAAAGAGCCTGAGGAAAGAACATGGTCCTTCAGCTCAAATGATGGACATCGTGCCTCTCTCAGTGTTCTCTTCAGGGCTCATGTTATCAGTTCAGTTCAGTCACTCAGTCGTGTCTGACTCTTTGTGACCCCATGAACCAAAGCACGCCAGCTTCCCTGTCCATCACCAACTCCTGGAGTCTACCGAAACTCATGTCCATTGAGTCGGTGATCCTATCCAACCATCTCATCCTCTGTCGTCCCCTTCTCCTCCTGCCCTCAATCTTTCCCAGCATCAGGGTCTTTTCAAATGAGTCAGCTCTTTGTATCAGGTGGCCAAAGTATTGGAGTTTCAGCTTCAACATCAGTCCTTCCAATGAACACTCAGAACACTCAGGACTGATCTCCTTTAGGATGGACTGGTTGGATCTCCTTGCAGTCCAAGGGACTCTCAAGAGTCTTCTCCAACACCACAGTTCAAAATTATCAATTCTTCGGCACTCAGCTTTCTTTATGGTCCAACTCTCTCACATCCATATATGACTGCTGGAAAAACCATAGCCTTGACAAGACGGACCTTTGTTGGCAAAGTAATGTCTCTGCTTTTGAATATGCTGTCTAGGGTGGTCATAACTTCCAAGGAGTAAGTGTCTTTTAATTTCATGACTACAGTCACCATCTGCAGTGATTTTGGAGCCCAAGAAAATAAACTCAGCCACTGTTTCCACTGTTTCCCCATTTATTTGCCATGAAGTGATGGGACCAGATGCCACGATCTCAGTTTTCTAAATGTTGAGCTTTAATCCAACATTTTCACTCTCCTCTTTCACTTTCATCAAGAGGCTCTTTAGTTCTTCACTTTCTGCCATAAAGGTGGTGTCATCTGCATATTTGAGGTTATTGATATTTCTCCCAGCAATCTTGATTCCAGCTTGTGCTTTCAGGAGCTCAGAGTTTCTCTGGGCTCTGGGCTTTTAAATGCAGATGTACTCTGCATATAAGTTAAATAAGCAGGGTGACAATATACAGCCTTGATGTACTCCTTTTCCTATTTGGAACCAGTCTGTTGGTCCATGTCCAGTTCTAACTGTTGCTTCATGACCTGCATACAAGTTTCTTAAGAGGCAGGTCAAGTGGTCTGATATTCCCATTTCCTGAAGAATTTTCCACAGTTTATTGTGATCCACACAGTCAAAGGCTTTGGCATAGTCAATAAAGCAGAAATAAAAGACTTTCTGGAACTCTCTTGCTTTTTCGATGATCCAGCAGATATTGCCAGTTTGACCTCTGGTTCCTCTGCCTTTTCTAAAACCAGCTTGAACATCTGGAAGCTCATGGTTCACATGTTGTTGAAGCCTGGCTTGGAGAATTTTGAGCATTACTTTACTAGCGTGTGAGATGAGTGCAATTGTGCGGTAGTTTGAGCATTCTTTGGCATTGTCTTTCTTTGGGATTGGAATGAAAACTGACCTTTTTCCAATCCTGTGGCCACTGCTGAGTTTTCCAAATTTGTTGGCATATTGAGTGCAGCACTTTCACAGCATCATCTTTCAGGATTTGAAATAGCTCAATTGGAATTCTATCACCTCCACTAGCTTTGTTTGTACTGATGCTTCCTAAGGCCCACTTGACTTCCCATTCTGGGATGTCTGGCTCTAGGTGAGTGATCACACCATCGTGTTTATCTGGGTTGTGAAGACCTTTTTTGTACAGTTCTTCTGTGTATTGCTACCTCTTCTTAATATCTTCTGCTTCTGTTAGGTCCCTACCATTTCTGTCCTTTATTGAGCCCATCTTTGCAAGAAATGTTCCCTTGGTATCTCTAATTTTCTTCAAGAGTTCCTAGTCTTTCCCATTCTATTGTTTTCCTCTATTTCTTTGCATTGATCGCCGAAGAAGGCTTTCTTATCTCTCCTTGCTATTCTTTGGAACTCTGCATTCAGATGCTTATAGCTTTCCTTTTCTCCTTTGCTTTTCACTTCTCTTCTTTTCACAGCTATTTGTAAGGCCTCCTCAGACAGCCATTTGCTTTTTTGCATTTCTTTTTCTTGGGGATGGTCTTGATCCCTGTCTCCTGTCCAATGTAATGAACCTCTGTCCATAGTTCATCAAGCACTCTGTCTATCAGATCTAGTCCCTTAAATCTATTTCTCACTTCCACTGTATAATCATAAAGGATTTGATTTAGGTCATGCCTGAATGGCCTAGTGGTTTTCCCCACTTTCTTCAATTTAAGTCTGAATTTGGCAATGAGGAGTTCATGATCTGAGCCACAGTCAACTCCCAGTCTTGTGTTTGCTGACTGTATAGAGCTTCTCCATCTTTGGCTCATGTAATCTGTTACATACAAATTGTATGGGCTTTCCAGATTTTCACATACTTGCAACAGGTGATTGAAGAATATAGACTCATAGAGGTAAAAATATGAGTTTACATAGTTTTCATGAACTGTCCTTAAGAGTTACTATGCTATAAATTGCTTTTCCTATCTCTTATTGCATCTTGGTTAGAGTCTATTCAGTTTTCAGGCACTTTTGTTTATTAAAACTATACTCAAGTCTACACCATGAATACTGTATGGATTCAAAAGTTCTTCTTTGTCTTCAGGGTAGACAGATTTAAGCAAGTTGTTGATGGTGCATTCTTCGTAAAAGATTTTTATCCCCGAATTTCTAAGGGTTCTGACTCCTCAAGGGTTTGGAATAGAGATACCAGAGAAAAGTGAAAATATCTCCTCACTTACCAGTATAAAGATGCAATCCTCCTTTTATTTTTCTTGCCACTTCTCTGACTGTCACTGATTGACTGTCAGTGCCTTTGGGAGAGTATTCAAAGAGGAAGTCTTGACTGTTGGGCAAATGCATGGATGTCGTGGAGCTTCTCCACTACAAATTTCTGATGCACGTGATTTAGTCCTGGAATATGCCACGTTACATGGTAAAGGGGAATTAAGGTTACAGATAAAATTAAGTTTGCTAATCAGCCTCTTGGTTTCCCAGGTCAGGCAGTTGGTAAAGAATCCATCTGTCAATGCGGGAGACATAAGAGATTCAGGTTTGATCCCTGGGTGGGAAAGATTACTTGGAGTAGGAAATGGCAACCCCTTCCTGTATTCTTGCCTGTGAAATCCCATGGACAGAGAAAACTTGTGGGCTACAGTTCATGGGGTCACAAAGAGTTGGACACAACTGAGTACACACACACACACACACACACACACACACACACACACATATGCAGTCAGCTTGCAGAATTGAGGGAGCTAAATTTCTGTTGGTCATAAGCCACCTAGTCTATGGTATTTCTGGTATAGCCATTTGAACAGATTAAACACTTTCTAATTTTTATTTTCTCTCCTACCTTTCTGTTTGTTTGTTGTTTGTTTGTTTTTTGCCAGAAGATTTTTCTCAACTCTTTTCCAAAACATCTGTCAAGTTTATTGTTTCTCTTATCACAGTTTTAATTTTCAAAACCTCTTTTGGTCTCTAAATGTACTTTAAGAGTAGTATATTGTTTTTGTTCCATGAATGCTGCATTTTACCATCTATTTTACTCTCTTCAGATCAGAGACTAAACCCCCAGTCTCCACCAGGAGGGGACGGTATCTGAGTGTGTGAAGTAAGTGAGAGGATCTAGGACCCTAGCTTCTGTAAATTCAAATATGAGTTTGTTTTTCTATATGATAAAATATAGAATTATTGCTCTATAAATGTTTACACATCAAGGTCTCCTAATTTTTTTCAGTTTTCTCACTTCTCTGGCAGTATGACACTGCTAGATTTTCCTTAACAGTTAGCTTATCCACCAGACAACTCCATAGGTTCCACGCCTAGTGTCTAGAGTTCATTTTCATCATCATGTTTGATATAATGAACTTACTATAGGTATGATGTTGAGAGAAGAGTTTCCCTCATCCTATATAACCTGCATATACTCATTTTATGATACCACTTTGATATGATATGATATTTTATGATATCACTTTCTACAAAAACTTCAGTAGGTTAGAGCTGTAATTTCTGGTAGCTAATTCAACTACAATGAAAGAAAACAGAGGAAAATTGTGCTGTCATGAATTGATCATTGATATTAGGGTGCTTACTTAGCAAAGTGAAGCTTCAATCTTTGTTTAAAGTGATGAGGACTACATTTTGTAGGCAGCCAAGCAGGAAAGTAATAAAACAGGAGCAAGTGCTGGCTTTGCCTAGAATTGAACCAGTTTGCCTAGGGCAAAAGAGAAGAATCAAGTCTAGCAGAGGGATGTCAGTTCATGAAGGGTTGGTTTTTTTCACATGCAGTAGCTGAGATGTTACAGTTAAAGCTCAATGTGAGTTTTGAAGCACAGGGAACATGCCTTGTCTCTGGTCTGTCATTACTTGCTGTGTGAGCTTCAGGCAGATTATTGAAACCACAGTTGTCTCTTTGGTAAAACAAGGACAGGATTCTTATGAGGATTAAATGAGATACAGTTTGTGAGCGTCCTTTGTAAATTTTAAAATGCCAAGAGATCCAACTGGTCTGATTGTTTAATGCTTTCTATAGCTGAAGGAGGACTGCATTGCAGGGCATGGCCTGATGTAGCAGATGTTCCATTAAGAGCATCTTCCTTAATCCAAGGAAGAAAAATAAATGTCCTCTCAGTAATACACAATTATAAGACACCCTAGAGATTTGAGTGCTACAATAACATTTTGGGGGAAAAGGATAATGACATGGACTGTTCTAAAATCCATATAATCTAATTTTTTGAAGATTATCATTGTTGGAGAAAGAGCAGCAACTATACTTATAGGGGATATGTATATGTATACTGTGAAAGTGCTGCACTCAATATGCCAGCCAATTTGGAAAACTCAGCAGTGGCCACAGGATTGGAAAAGGTCAGTTTTCATCCCAATCCCAAAGAAAGGCATTCTCAAAGAATGCTCAAACTACCGCACAATTGCACTCATCTCACACGCTAGTAAAGTAATGCTCAAAATTCTGCAAGCCAGGCTTCAGCAATACATGAACCGTGAACTTCCAGATGTTCAAGCTGGTTTTAGAAAAGGCAGAGGAACCAGAGATCAAATTGCCAACATCTGCTGGATCATTGAGAAAGCAAGAGAGTTCCAGAAAAACATCTATTTCTGCTTTATTGACTATGCCAAAGCCTTTGACTGTGTGGATCACAATAAACTGTGGAAAATTCTGAATGAGATGGGAATACCAGACCACCTGATCAGCCTCTTGAGAAACCTGTATGCAGGTCAGGAAGCAACAGTTAGAACTGGATGTGGAAGAACAGACTGGTTCCAAATAGGAAAAGGAGTACGTCAAGGCTGTATATTGTCACCCTGCTTATTTAACTTCTATGCAGAGTACATCATGAGAAATGCTGGGCTGGATGGAGCACAAGCTGGAATCAAGATTGCTGGGAGAAATATCAATAACCTCAAATATGCAGATGACACCGCCCTTATGGCAGAAAGTGAAGAGGAACTAAAAAGCCTCTTGATGAAAGTGAAAGAGGAGAGTGAAAAAGTTGGCTTAAAGCTCAACATTCAGAAAGCTAAGATCATGGCATCTGCTCCCATCACTTCATGGGAAATAGATGGGGAAACAGTGGAAGCAGTGTCAGACTTTACTTTTTTGGGCTCCAGAATCACTGCAGATGGTGATTGCAGCCATGAAATTAAAAGACACTTACTCCTTGGAAGGAAAGTTATGACCACCCTAGATAGCATATTCAAAAGCAGAGACATTACTTTGCCAACAAAGGTCTGTCTAGTTGAGGCTATGATTTTTCCAGCAGTCAGGTATGGATGTGAGAGTTGGGCCATAAAGAGAGCTGAGCACCGAAGAATTGATGCTTTTGAACTGTGATGTTGGAGGACTCTTGAGAGTCCCTTGGACTGCAAGGAGATCCAACCAGTCCATCCTAAAGGAGATCAGTCCTGGGTGTTCATTGGAAGGACTGAAGCTGAAACTCCAATACTTTGGCCACCTCATGCGAAGAGTTGACTCATTGGAAAAGACCCTGATGCTGGGAGGGATTGGGGGCAGGAGAAGGGGACAACAGAGGATGAGATGGCTGGATGGCATCACTGACTCGATGGACATGAGTTTGAGTAAACTCCGGGAGTTTGTGATGGACAGGGAGGCCTGGCATGCTGGGATTCATGGCGTCGCAAAGAGTTGGACACGACTGAGCGACTGAACTGATATATATATATGGCGCAAGTGGTTTCTCCTTTTCCCAAAAATGAGACTAAATAAGTTAAAATTTACGTGAGAAATCAGCAGCTTAGGTGATCATGATAATAATAATGGTGAAGTTAAACACTTTTTTAGGAATAGAAAAGAAATTTAAAATCCTCTCTTTTACATTTCAATGAAACAAGATTACTCAGAGATCTAGTTGAAGTACAATAGTTATTTACTTAAATGACTAAGTTACTAAATAATCTATCTAATTAGTAAGAAAACCGGAACTAATATATAAATGTATTGAGCTTTCATGTAGTCCTCTTTCCACAACACCAGGCTGCCAATCCAGTATCATTCACACTTTTGTTTCTTTGATAGGATTTTAGAATATAGTGGTCGTTGGCAAACATTCGGTTATTAAACATTCTCTTATTAAAAAAAAACAATAAATGTTTTTTCCTGAGCATGCCTATTTCTAGAAATTATGCTTCCTAAAAATATTCACTGATTAAAAAAAAAAAAATGTTCACTGATTGCATACCTTGTACCTCCTTGCCTTCTCCCCACCTATCCAATTGTTAAAATCATGTAGATAAAATAAACTATTGATTTCCTAAAAGTAGTAATAGAGCCTATGGATTATCTCCCTCAACATGTATTCCAATCCTCTTTTGTGATACAGAGGCTGGAAAGCTAAAAACACAACGTTTCTCAGATGCAGTTAAAGCAAGAATTTCACCCATCAGATGACATAGGGGAGACCTATTTAGAAGTAAGTGTGGTGAGACATAGGGGCCCCTTTATCCACTGGTTCAAATAGTGGTGGAGGAGGCCTAATTCTGGGACTGTCCGAATTTTGGAAATTCCTCAATCTACAGATTTTGTATTGAATCAGAGGTAGCAGCTTTCTGTACTTCACAGTCGAGTTGCCATAATTATCATATAGTGTTTGCATGCTATTCCACTTAATGACCATCATACTTTTATTGAATGTTTTTCTATTATGGATTTTTTTATTGATGGCTTTCAATTTGTACTATTATAAATAATATTGTAGTCTGAATGCATAAGTTATACCCTTCAATTTTTTTTTCTCCTGAGGATAAACAGAATTGAGGTTGTGAGCTGACAGGCATACTCACTTTTATAGGATCTTATTATGAAGACATGCCTGAAAAGGGGCCTTTTCTGGACAGAGGGAAGAGAAATGGATATATGTACAAACTGCAAAATTGCAAGGTATTTGAGACTAGTCTCAATCACTGAGACTAGCGAGTGATTGTTTTGTCTTGACTTCCTCTGCAGACCACAGCTAAGAAGATTCCTCTTGATGGAATGATGCCAATCAGAGAAGGCACAGGAAGGATGGTGGAAGTTTGTGGAACCCACTCTTTGGATGGAGTAAAAGTGAAAAATAGAACTTCAGTCTGGCTTCTACACAGCCCCCAGGAAGGAAGCTAGAATCTGCAAAAATATTTACTGGATAACCTTTATAGAATTAGACATTGTTACTTTCCAACTATTTATGGACAGCACAATCTTTATAAAACTATAGAGAGTTAGAAACTTCTTGTTTTAAATTGTTATTTGCTTGGTAATTTTCAGTGAAATAATTAAAATGAATAAGGATATGTTTATGATCGGGAGCACCAGGAGAGGAAGGAAGCAAGGGACTATTATTCTTCGGAATCCCACTGGAGTAGCACTATTTACTGTGGGATGCTCTGTCCCTTCTCATGCATGAGCCTGGGTTCTAGCGCCTCAGTCAAAATGTGCCTGGAGATGGAAAGTGCTCTTATACAAATAGCCAAAGACCACAATGGTGTCTAAGTGGTATATTTGATAGGACTAAAATCAGCTAACAATATTTTCTTTCTTTGTTCACACTAGCGTTCTTAACAGTTATTTTATGTCTGTCTTCTTTTTGTTCTTGGCAGAACAAAACTGTCTATAATAATATTTAGCACATGAGTAAATGCAATCATAATGTATATCTCTAACTCAGTTAA
The DNA here is from genome assembly GCF_033118175.1 of Dama dama. Lineage (NCBI taxonomy): Eukaryota > Metazoa > Chordata > Mammalia > Artiodactyla > Cervidae > Dama > Dama dama. The sequence continues at coordinate 82,238,937 of NC_083698.1, read as the reverse complement.
CATATAAGAAGGCCTAGCAAAGCAATGGATAAAAACCTACCAGACTGAGAAAAAAAATTATTCCATTGTCAACTCAATTAAAATATTTATTTACCACCTGCTTTGGACATTATACTAGATGCCATGGGGATGGTGATAGTAGGAAGGTACCAAGAAGCATGAGAAATATCTTTTCCTGCCCTTGAGGAACTATTAGGCTTTAATTTAATGAAAACTGATTGATCCTAGATAGCTCGACAGTTGGACATTAGATGAGGTGAGACATATACATGCATATCTATGTTACATTTTGTTCTTTGTAAATACAGCATAAAAATAAAGTCTTCAGTACAAACATGCACAAATACAAGCAATGAGTCTCCTCTTAGACTACCATTCTTATAATGCTCATGTTTAATGTATTTTTAGAAGTGATTGTTGGATATACCCAAGAACGTACTCTAATTTTACCATGGAAATAGATTTTTTGATTAAGAACTATATACCCTCAACTATCCTGTCTGATATGTTGATTTCTCAAGCTGGCATTCAGGACGGGTGAGTTGCAAAGTACAATGAAGCAATTCATTGTGGGTGAGCAAGAACAAGCTTAAATGTGTTGAAATGATTTTAGGGCAAATTTCACAAAGCTAATTGCACTTCAAAGCAATCTCTCTTTTGAGTCAAATCTAACCAAAGAATTGAATGTCATCCAATTATTATATAAAACAAATGTAAACAAATGTAGCACAGTATAGTAGTCTAACATAGGGCAATACTACATAAAACAAGTAAACACATCTTTTGGATAAATTAGACTATGTAATATAAAATATAAATAAGTTAAGCTATGTTATATAAAGCATGAGTGATTATATTTACCATGTCTTTCATAAATATGGACTTCCCTGGTAGCTCAGATAGTAAAGTGTCTGCCTACAATGCGGGAGACCCGGGGTCAATCTCTGGGTCAGGAAGATCTCTTGGAGAAGGAAATGGCAACCCTCTCCAATATTCTTGCCTGGAAAATCCCATGGACAGAGGCGCCTGGTAGGCTACAGTCCATGGGGTTGCAAAGAGTGGGACATGACTGAGCAACTTCACTTTCTTTTTCTTTCTTTCTTCATAAATATGAGAAATTGGGCAAAATATATAATAATCTTACAGTATTCATTTAATCTCATATGTGAAAATAAGTCCATGTTTTTAAAATATATTATCCTAAAGCAAGATATAAAATGTTATGCACTTTCATCATAATGTAGAGGAAATTGACATTCCTTAAAATTTGGCTGTTATATATATCAAATAATTTTTAAAGATAAGGCAAGAAACCTCATTTGCTAAGATTATATTTTTATAAAATAACTTAGTTTGTTTAGCAAAACTTATATGGGAAACTATCAGTTAACTGTGTCGATTTACTATTTATTAAAATTAATTTTAAAATTGTCTAAAATAGCCTCTGAAAATAGGCCCATCTGGTAAATAACATTCAGTATTCCTTTTAATTCATTGAACTTCTTTTTTTCTGACAAATATAAAGAGCTTTTAAACTATCCTTAATATAATAGTTTTATCATGTAATGATTCATTTCTTAAGCAATGAGACGAATTAAAAACAATAGTTGACTTGAACAGAAATTGCATTGCATCAAATTAATTATCCCTAAAGTAAAGTTTCCAATTTATTTCTGTATTTTTATTATTGAGGTTTTAATTATTTAGAATGAAATGAACAAAACTAAGTGTTAGTGGAATTATCCTGTGCTGAAAGTGTATTTTGTGGCTTGTGTCAATTATGATTTATTATATTGGCTTGTTTTCACTTTTGAGAAAAACTGAAGAACATGCCAAATATGGCAATAAATCAGTGTGGATTGGCCAATCATTGCAATTTCAAAAGTCTTTATACTTTCTGTATCAACCTACACAATATCTCATGAAATGAGAAGTTACTATGCCATAATCTAGTGGTATTTTATGCCTTTAAACACAGAAGTTTTATGGTATTTTTATTACTAAAGTAGAAATACCAGACTCTTAAAATTACTATAATGTAAAGAGTGGAGACATTGTTTATGATTTTATGAACAGATCAAAGGAAATATAAATTATCTCCTGAGACCAGGAAGCAATTGTTTTGCCCTGGTTTCTTCATAGACCTACAGGCTGAAAATTCCCCTTCATGAAATGATAATAATTGAAATTAGGGACAGGAAGAATGGTGGAAGTTTGGGGAGCCCTCCTTCTGAATGGAGTCAAAGTAGAGAAAAATTTCTGAAATTATTTGTAAAAAAAAAATGATAAGTTTTGAAACACACTTTAAAAATAACTTACCATCTGTATTAGTTATCTATTGCTGCATAACAAATCACCCCAAAGCTTAACAGCTTAAGGCAAATAACATTCTCTCACATTATTTTTAAGGATTAACAATCCAAGCTCAGGACTTCCCTCATGGTCTAGTGGTCAAGAATTCACCTGCCAGTGCAGGGGACATGAGTTCGATCCCTGCTCCAGGAAGATCCCACATACCCCAGGACAACCGGACCCACGTGCTGCAGTTACTGAACCCACATTCTAGGGCCTACTAGCCAAAACCACTGAAGCTTGCACACCACAGTTTGCCCCACCTGTGCAACTAGAGAAAGTCCGCTCACAGCTATGAAGACCCAGAGCAGTCAAAAATAAATAAATAAATGATTAAAAAAAAAAAAAAAGAATCCAGGTACAGCTTTACTGGGTGGTTCTGGCTCAGGGTCTCTCAAGAGACTGCAGTTGAGCTGTTGGCTGGCATTTCAGTCTTTGATGCCCTGCATGGAGCCTGAGGGTCTGTTTCCAAAATCATTGACACATGTACTCCTTCAGTTTTTCACCATGTGGTGCTCATGACATGGCTTCCTCCAGTGCAAGTGATCCAGGATGGAGGCTGCAGGCTTTTATAAACTACCCTCAGAGCAGCACACCTTGACCTCCACTGTGGTCTGCTGGTCACACAGACCAACTCTGGTGTAATGTGGGACCTGACTATACACGGATGTGGGTACTAGGAGTCAAAGCTCATTGGGAGTCATGAGCTTTGGAAAGTGGTTATCGCACCATCCTTCATTCAGTTATTTATGCATTCACTCATTTGTAAACATCCACCAAGTCCCCCTTATGTGCCAGAAACTGTGTTAGATCCTAGAGATAAAATAACCAAAATAGACACAGTTTCTACTCATGGAGACAAAGTAACAGATATTTACAATGATTAAAGCTATATTGGGCTTCCTAGGTGGCACTAGTGATAAAGAACATGCCTGCCAATGCAGGAGACGTAAGAGATGTGGATTCGATCTCAGGGTCAGGAAGATCTCCTGGAGGAGGGCGTGGAAATCTATTCCAGTATTTTTGCCTGGAGAATGCTCATGAACAAAGGAACCTGGTGGGCTACAGTCCATAGGGTCACAAAGAGTCAAACATGATTGAAAGGACAACAGTAGCAGCAGTTATAGTAAAGAAGTCCATAGTCTATCTCACAGGCTCCCATAGTATTGTGTATTTCTTCAACATATTTCTGATGCTTCTTTGACTCCACAGGTACAGGGAACATTCCCACACCAACTAATAATACACTTCTTCTTCTCAGATAATCTTCATTTCCATTCCACCTTACTACATACTCTATGCAGACCATGGAACTTTTCTTCATCTAAAGCCTTTCACCTCCATAAGCACTTATTTAAATAATCCAGGACTTCCCTCCTGTTACAGTGGATAAAAATTTGCCTGCCAACGCAGAGCACATGGGTTCAATCCCTGCTCCAGGAAGATCCCACATGCCACAGAGCAATTAAGCCCATGTGCCACACCTATTGAGCCTGCAGGCTGCAACTGCTGAAACCTGTGTGCCTAGAGTCTGTGCTCTGCAACAAGAGAAGCTACTGCAGTGAGAAACCTGCACGCACAGCAAACAGTGGCCCCCCGCTCGTCACAATTAGAAAAAGCCCACATAGAGCAAATGAAGACCCAGTGCAGCCAAAAATAAATATACATAAATAATCTGTTAGCACAATTGATAGTCCCAACTTCCTTATAAAAGTAATTGTAGTAGAATTGTGCTTCAACACTGTTATGATTTCTAGTTCATTTATCCATACTTCATTCACATCTGTTAGATTTCTCCTGTCTCCTCTCTGCTTTCTATCCTCTTAGTCTCTACAATCCATCATTTTTAGTTTCCTGTTCCAATATTCCAATTTCACTTCCCCTTATTTTGCAAAACTTCAAACTAGGAAGAATCCAATTATCTGTTTTTTTTTTTTTTTAATGCCTTTAAGTGACTGCAAGAAAATTTAAAACAGGGTAAATGGGTTTCACTATAAATTTATAATTGTCAAATGCATAGGTATCCCAAGTATGCCAGAAACCTGATCTCATTTTCCAAATCAGCTTGTTTTCCACTATACACCACGGTGATTTCATTTCTTTTCCACTCTCCTTAAGTACCTGACCCATCTCCACTTTAATACCTTCAACTTTCAACAGAAAACTTCCAAAGAGGAAATAGAAATCACCGTCTGGAATTCCCCCAATCTCCCTTCACTGTATTTCCAAACATAATTTTGCATCTATTCTGCCTTCCATCTCTTTTCGCTTACTGTAGGAAATGCACTGCTCTGTTCCCATCCCTTCTGTGTGCACATGGATCACACCTTCAGTCTAGCTGCTGCTGCTAAGTCGCTTCAGTCGTGTCCGACTCCGTGCGACCCCATAGACGGTAGCCCACCAGGCTCCCACGTCCATGGGACTTTCTAGGCAAGAATATTGGAGTGGGGTGCCATCGCCTTCTCCGCTTCAGTCTAGGGTCACCCACATTAAAGATTACACACATCATTTCTCTGATATCTTTTTGGTTTCTTTCACAATGTCCTGAGTCTTTGATTTCCTGCAAGGAGCAAGGTGTTCTCAACTTTCTAACAGTGGGAACCCCCTTAGGTGGCACCAACCTTGATTTCCAACTGGAACAATCGTCTACAAAAGGAAAAGTGATCACATGTATGTCATAAATCTAAAGAGAACAGAGGAGAGTTCTGCAGCTTGTACCACTTGGGTGATGCCAGCCTCCTATCCTCCAGGAATACTAGCCAGCGAGTTGTGCTGAAGTTTGCTTCTCATTGGAGCCACTCCTATCTCTGGCTGCTTTACACTTGGAACCTTCAGTGACCAGATCCAGGCAGACTTCCCAGAGCCACCGCTGCCGGTGCCTCCGGATCCCAGAACTGATCAGTAGCCTCTCACAGATGCGTCTTAATATGAACCCACCCACCATTGCTCCGTGTGACACAGACTCTCCTCTGCTCCATGTGGGCATCGCCATCATCGCGGGACCACTACAGAAGCCCACTCCCAAGTCTGCAGTAGTGGATGCTGGCTGCGGTTCTGCGCATGTGCAGCATCATTTCCTAGCGCGAGATCAGCACGGTCTCTACTTCCGCTGCGATGCTGAAGAGGCAGGAAAGGAAGAGCAGCCATTGCTGGCAAGTCTGAGACCAGGGAGGAATTTTTGGTGAATGGAGTGCACCAGCTCAAAAACGAAATGCTGCTCCTCCCGAGGTCACCCAAGAACACACAGTTCCCTCCCGAAGATGGAGCCTCAGCCCAGCCGTGCAGCAAGGCGCTGGCCACTGAATGGGTAGGAATAACCACAGAGTGGTCTTAAGCTGTTCTCTCACAGACTCAAACACAAAATTGAAGTAAGGTTGACAGAAGATAAACAGTTTATAACCAACCAACCTACAAACGAAAAAGAAATTTAATTTTTGGTCGACTAATGTTTACAAGCAAAAAATTACATCATTAAAGTATTATTAGAGGAAATGATAATATAATTATCATCATATTATAAATGGTAGTATAATTATTAATGAGAATTATCTTGACTTTAGAATCAAGACCCCCAAACTCAGAATCTACCCAATGAAGCTAGGTAATATTAATACTCTTAGCTAATTTTTATGATTAATAAGTATCAGGAGAAACAAGATAGGAGAAATACAACTCATATAAGATTTTAAGAGTTGTTTTAAAAATCTATACAGACCTTATTCAAATCAATAAGAAAAAAACTAAGAACTTGATAGAGTATTGGGCAAAGGATATAAACAGGTTTAATCCAAGCTCTAAAGCCCAAGTGGCCCCCAGTAGGCTGAAGTTGTGAGCCAGAAGCCCAGGGAAGAGTCTTTTGAATAGAGTCACATTCTGCCTGAGATAGATCCTAGGGAGGCTTGAGGTGAGGCCCCTGGGCATTCCTTTAGGATGTTATTGTTGACCTGTGACCAAAAAGTTTAGCAGGAGTATTGGGGAGTAGAGGTAGGGTTCCATTGTGCTGTTGAGTGTAACAGCAGGCGTACAGAAGCAAAGGCAGGAATGTGGGTGACTCAAGAATTTGAATAACATCAGGAAGGAAAGACAGAGCAGGAGACAAGAGGGAGGCATGGTTACTAGAAGCCTTTTTTTTAAAGTGAAAGTCACTCAGTCCTGTCTCACTCTTTGCATCCTCATGGACTACGGAGTCCATGGAATTCTCCAGGCCAGAATACCGGAGTGGATAGTTGTTCCCTTCTCCAGGAGATCTTCCCAGCCGAAGGATAGAACCCAGGTCTCCTGCATTGCAGGCGGATTCTTTACCAGCTGAGCCACAAGGGAAGCACCCCCCCCCCCTTTTTTTCTTAAGGACAGGAATAATTAAATTAAACATTTTTGCAGATTGAACAGAAGGAGTCCCTGGAGAAATTTCTAAAAAAATGGATAATTAATGAAGCAAGAATCTGGAGGAGAAGAATAGAAAAACCTTCTGAATTTTCAATAAAGATTAAGGTGCTTTAACTTTAAAGCTCCTATTTTAAATAAGTCTAGCAAATGCATGCTTTAACCTGAAGAGATATAACTAAATAAGTGCTCCTGCTCTGATCTCACAGTATCCCCTCCCCATGGATTCTCCTCTTTCCCCTATATCTCTGTGACTATATATATCTCTGTGACTATATCTCTGAGACAAGCCTGTCTCCCCAGCCACCCCTTCCCTTCCCTGCGTCGCCTGTTCAGAGGAGGGCCTGATGTTTGAGAAATGGATGAGACTCTTCAGCGTGGCTCAAGTGCTTCACATTTGCCAGCTCAGACCAAGTTTTATAAATAATATAAAATTTCAAGGGCTCTGGGAGGAGTCAACCAAAATGATGCTGTTGGGGAAAATAGAAGGTATGTAAGATTAAAAAAAAAAAAAATTCTAAAAGACATTCCCATCACTCTTCCTCCCTATAACCTAACAATTAAATAAGGAAGAAATATTAGTAAGTGAGAAAACAAGGAAATAAGTTGAACAGTATATTAACAATTACTATGAAAGAGGCTTCAAATGCAGAAAGTAAGTGAATTCAAATGTTTGGTGCCTTAGGAAATATTTTCCAAATTATTAAACCCATTTCCCTCTATCTCAGTGAGAGTGTTCCTCCCCTTCTTCAGTGAAAGTCTTATAAAGATAATTGCTACAGCTCTCCAGATGTGATTTCATAACTCTCGAGTCAGTTTAAAGAAATCTTACGCCTCCCATTTATACTGCAGTTGTATAGCTTATTTTTCTAATGAAAAAACAGGCCCAGGAGATACATGAGAGGTGAATTCTTCATGACAGTTATTTGTGGTGGTATATTTATTTGAACTTTTTATTGATTTTATTATTATTTTTTCTTGTCTTGGAATGAAATGGATGGAGAATTGGAGTTGAGCTGAGCAGGCCTCTTATGCTATGCTACTTGTCAGTGGGTGCACATGTATGCACACGTGGGTGTATGTATGCATCCAGGGGACAGGTTTGATTACCTTTTGCTGCCACATTTCTTACACTATTCCTTCACTTTCTGAATTTTTGGTGTAAGACAGTTGATCAATGTGAAAATATAGAGTTAGCAAAGGTACCATTATAAAAACTATTGTTGTTGTTCTTTAGTTACTAAGTCATGTCTGACTCTTTGTGACCCCATGGACTGTAGCCTGCCAGGCTCCTCTGTCCATGGAATTCTCTGAGCAAGAATACTGGAGTGAGTTGCCATTTCTTTCTCCAGGGGATCTTCCCGACCCAGAGATAAACCTGCGTCTCCTGCTTGACAGTTGGATTCTTTACCACTGAGCCAACTGAGAGGCCCCAGTAAGAACTATTAGGTCCACTTAAAAATGAATTATAGCCATAAGAGGCTGACAAGATCCTCAGTTGAAAAAGGCAACACAGTAAAGAAACATGAGAAATAATGAAAAAAAGTGGAAAGCCTGAAAATGCACTTATAAAAACCCTGCTCTACTGACATTTCCACAACTCAAGTTCTATGAGATGCTCTGTCTGTGTCTCTCTCACACACAAACACACTTGTTAAACTACACACAACAGAAGGAAACTGTTATAGATTATAATACTATAGATTATAGGGAGGTTTCTGTGACTCCACTCAGTGAGAAACCCCTCTGCCTGGCAGAGTAGGATCCCATATACCCGCTTATGAGGCTTAAATGCTGCAGAGAGGATGGGTGGGGTTGATGGGGGTAAAGTGGGCAAGGACTAGAGATATAGCTGTAAACATAGGCCGGAGAAAAGCAGGAGTATTTTCTGGAAAATTGGCTAGATCTGTGGTTGGTTCTATTATGGTATAGTCAGATGACTCTGCAGTAATGGTCACAGTGATCAGTGAAAATCTTCACACTCTCTCTTCTTGCCTTTGGTGGCTGACAGTAGACAAATAGCTGCCGCAGTAGGTGGAATTCTCACATACTCTCTTAGAAAAGATGCTGGTTTCTCTGATAAAGAAATGGTTGCACAGCTATCATCAGGGAAATTCAAAACAAAACCAGGATACATCACCTCACATCTGTTAGAATAGCTACCTTCCAGAAGACAAGAGACAACAGCTGCTGGCGAGGATGTAGTCAAAAGAAAATCTTCCTTTTTTAATTTTATTTTTAAAACTTTCTAATTTTTACTTTTCTCCACAGGGAAGCATTCTAGGATTTACTCCTTTAAACACTAATTCTTATAAAAGTTTTTTCTGAAAACGGAATATTTATACACTGTTGGTAGGAATGTAAATTAGTCCAGCCCTGATAGAACATAATAGGGTCCTCAAAACACTAAAAATAGATCTACCATATGATCCAGAATTTCCACTCTGGGTATATATTAATACCTTAGGGGGAAAAAAACTGGATTTCAATGAGATATATACAAGATTATGTTTATTGTAGCATTATTTATAATGGTCAAGATATGTAAACTACACAAATGCTCATTGATGGATGAATAGATAAGAAGTGTGCTACATATCAGAGAAGGCAATGGCACCACACTCCAGAACTCTTGCCTGAAAAATCCCATGGATGGAGGAGTCTGGTAGGCTGCAGTCCATGGGGTCACTAAGAGAGTCGGACACAACTGAGCGACTTCACTTTCACTTTTCACTTTCATGCATTAGAGAAGGAAATGGCCACCCACTCCAGTATTCTTGCCTGGAGAATCCCAGGGACCGGGGAGCCTGGTGGGCTGCTGTCTATGGGGTCTCACAGAGTTGGACAGGACTGAAGCGACTTAGCAGCAGCAGCAGCCCCAGTGCTACATATACACATTGGAATATTATTTAGCAGTGAAAAGAGAAGATGTTTTCCATTTGTGACAACAGGGATGGACTTTGAGTGCATTATGCTAAGTGAGATAAGTTAGATAAAGACAAGTACTGTATCATATCACTTAGATGTGGAGCCTAAAAGAAGTGAAAGCTGTGAAGAGCAGAGTAAAATGATGGTGACTAGAGAAAGGAGATAGAGGGACCAGAGTGCTGGTGTGTAAGGGCACAAGCTTGTAACAATTAGCAAATAAACCATAAAGATCAATACAATGATATGGATATTATACTGATTATATTATTGTATCACTGTATTATTGATATGTACAATAATATCCTACTACCAGGAAAAAAGAAATGGTTACAAGTCAATAATAGATTGGTCAATTAAACACCTTTTTCTAGCTGACTAGTTTACAAAACACAATTCCTTTGTATTATTTTGCAGTATATGATGTTGTAGCAACCCAGTGTTGTAGCCAACAGTGGAGCTTTTGTCATCCTCCTGTATGTGATGTTTCTTGGAATGAGTATGGTTGAAATGATATAATTAGAAATAATTGATGGAGAATGCGTTAACATAATATATATACCCTCCCAAATATCTTCTCATACTTTAAATTTGCTGAAGCACCAAAACGTTGGAAGTGTCTGGAAACAATGTAGTACATCAGGATTCCTTCTATCACATCAAACTGGTAATGAAGTCCACCCAACAAATAGTCCAGGCCATTCAGCAGTGAGTAAAGGAAATCGTGTCAGATAAGCCAGACATAATTTACTGCTTTCTGATTGTGAAATGAAAGTGAAAGTGAAGTTGCTCAGTCGTGTCTGACTCTTTGCAACCCCATGGACTGTAGCCCACCAGGCTCCTACATCCATGGAATTTTCCAGGCAAGAGTACTGGAGTGGGTTGCCATTACGTTCTCCAGAGGATTTTCCTGACCCAGGGATCGAACCCAGGTCTCTCGCATGGTAGGCAGACGCTTTTACCATCTGAGCCACCAGGGAAGTGATATACAGTCATACAATCTCCTGGGAAAGATAACTTCAATTTTGAATACTTTAAAATTTCCAGAGATAAAGCTATTGGTAAGATAATATTAGACACTGAAGATAATGAAAAGAAAAATTTCTAGATGTCATTCCATATGAATAGAATCCTTCAATACCATTTAACAGGAAGTTTTCAGCATATTATCTTGAATGATTACTAAAGATATAATGGTTGAGATATGACTGCATGTAGGTATATAAATTGTAAGGTTGATATGTTTAAAACTGTTCACAGACCAGTTCTATTTTAAGACGACAGTTTCTGGCACTTGGATGGTCACATTGCATTGATTAGAATTCTCTGTGGTCTGATTTTATTACAGTAGTTATAAATGGTGATTAAAATGTACAAGTATTACATTTCACTATGAGGTTCTTACACAACTAATGAAATTAGCTAAGTCATTCATTTAAATAGAGGAGAACTTGGATGTGGTGCTCTGAAAGATAAAACTTTATAAATGGTTACTCACAGAGATGTTGTTTTTAATTAAGTATCATGTTTGAGTTCCTTGAATCAAATGGGTTATTATCTATAGAAGCGCTCTCTAATAGAACTCTGTGATTAAAATGTTTTATATCTGTGTTGTCCAATATGGTAGCTACCAGCCATATGTGTCTCCTGAGCTCTTGAATGTGGCTAGCATATCCGAGAAACTGACTTTTTAATTTATCCATGTTTAAATCTGAATTTCAGTGGCCACATGTGACTGATGGTTACATTTTTAGAACAGTGCAAGTCCATGGCATTGACATGGTGCTGGACATAAAAGTGAATGCTGGGGTTCCAACCTCATCTGCTCTTGCAAGTGTGACAATGTGATTAATTAATCATGAAACAATGCTGAAGAGGGTAAAATAGGAGATTATCATTTATTGATATAATTAATGGGAGTTGAATATTAAAATGGTCATATGAATTTTAAGTTAGTCACTTAGTCATCTCTAACTCTTTGTAGCCTGCCAGACTCCTCTGTTCATGACATTCACTAGGCAATAGTACCAGAGCAGGTAGTCATTCCCTTCTCCAAGGGATCTTCCTGACCAAGGGAATCAAATCCAAGTTTCCTTCATTGCAGGCAGATTCTTTACCATCTGAGCCACCAGGAAAGCCCCCAAAAGTTAGTTGCTCAGATGTGAAGAGCTGACTCATTTTAAAAGACCCTGATGCCGGGAAAAGATTGAGGACAGAAGGAGAAGCAGGCAACAGAGCATGAGATGGTTGGATAGTATCACAGACTCAATGGACATGAGTCTGAGCAAACTCCAGGAGATAGTAAAGGACAGGGAAGCCTCGCACGCTGCAGTCCATGGGGTCTCAAAGAGTTGGACACGACTTAGTGACTGAACAACAAGAATGACTTTTACTGATTTCAATAAGGGCATAGCTGTAATGCATCCAGTATTAAATTTTTAGGGACACCAATAAAATTTTAATGGAAGTCATTCACAAACCTCAGTAGTAAAGCAGATATAGCAGATAATGAACAAATAATTCTAAGCCCTTGAGCATCTAGAAAATAAAACAGAGCTGTTGTAGAAACTGTTCAGATTCCATTATCAAAAATGATCATACTTCCTTGGACTGGAAAAAATGTAATTTTTAAAATCTCTAGTTAAAAAAAGGAGTATAATTCATCAGTTTAATGAAGTAATGTTTTCTTTATTTGGATGAATTAAGAGGCTTCATTCCTAACATCTTTAAAGATAATGAGGGACTGCAGTTATCTGAAGAAGTTTACAATAATGCAATAATTGACATTGAAGACTCTGGAGTACTAATAAAACTGTATCCATCCATGATTGCTATATTCCTTCACACTATCCTGCCCAGTGAGTCTTTGAGAAAATATCCCACTATCCTACAAGTAGAAACTGGCCAAGAAATCCAGATGAAAAAATTTGGATGTAATCTGGCTGGTGAAAGATTGAGGCATTATAATAAAGAGTTCAGTTTTCTGCTATAACTCCTGTCAAAACGCTAAATGATAGAAGTATAGGCATAGAAGAGGCATTTCCTTAGTTATTATTTAATTCTTCTTCCCCAGGATTTCTTAAATAATTATAGGATAGAATTCACCACACCAACAAAGACAGCAACATTTCAGGAGTATGTTGTAGTGTGTAGGTTTATATGTAAAATCAATATATACTAATATTTTTATAAAAGTGAAATAGAGGGAAAAACTACAATAGAAACAAAGAGAAGGACCTAAGCAGTATGAAAATAGAACAGAAATGTTTGAAACCTAGCAATGAATTTCTACTGGAAAAATATATCTGAGGAAATTTCTGAGAAATTAACACAGACATGAAAGGATGGAAAAATATGAAAGATCAGTTTAGTTCAGTTCAGTTGCTCAGTCATTTCCGACTCTTTGCAACCCCATGGTCTGCAGCGCGCCAGGCTTCCCTGTCCATCACCAGCTCCCTGAGCTTACTAAAACTCATGTCCATGGAGTCAGTGATACCATCCAACCAGCTCATCCTCCATTGTCCCCTTCTCCTCCTGCCTTCAATCTTTCCCAGCATCAGGGTCTTTTCTAAAGAGTCAGTTCTTCACATCAGGTAGCAAAGTATTGGAACTTCAGCTTCAGCATCAGTCCTTCAGTGAATATTCAGAATTGATTTGTTTTAGGATTGACTGGTTTGATTTCCTGGCAGTCCAAGAGCCTCGCAGGAGCCTTCTCCAACACCACAGTTCAAAAACATTAATTCTTTGGCACTCAGCTTTCTTTATGGTCCAACTCTCACATACCTTTGTGGCAAACTAATGCTCATGCTTTTTAATATGTTGTCTAGGTTTGTCATAGCTTTTCTTAATAGGTTAATATAAAGATAGATTGTAGATTGTCTTAGAAATAATGCATCCTCATCTAGAGTATAACACAAGTTTTTAGATGCAGATCAGAAGAAAAATGAATCAACATTTTAAAACAAGAAGTTAACTTACTGTTGCAATCATTTTACAGTGAGTCAAACCTTTATGTTGTATACCTGACACTCATACAGTGATGTGTGTCAGTTATATCTCGATAAAACTGGAAAAAAAAAAAACAGAAGAGGGCATAAGCTACTGTGAACAAGGATCAGGAGAGAAAGCAAACAACAGCAGTAGACCCTCAGAGTTACAGACATAGTAATTATTAGAAATAGATTATAATAATTTATGAATAAAAGTTTAAGGAAATTAAAATACAAAGCCACCAAAATAAGCAGACCATAAGATCTAAATAGCAAGGTAAATCTGAAGAACAAACCAAAAATTCAAAACAAAAATCACTGAAACTGCAAAATAGATCTAAGAGATTATTGAGAATTCAGCAAACAGAAAGAAAAAATAAATGACAAGTTAGGACATAGGAAGGCTAGAATGAGAAAGAGTAGCATACACCTTACCAGAGTTCTGAAAGGGTAAAAATGCAAGAATGGGAAGAAGTAATATTTGATGAGGTAGTGGTTGAGAATTCCCCCAATTGAGGAAAGACATGAATTCTCAGATTCAGAAAGCATTCCAGATCCTGGAACAATGACTAAAAATAAATCCAATAAAAATTCCAATTCAAGACATATTTAACTAACTTTGAAACTCCAAAGATAAAGACATTAAAAAAAAACTGGAGAAGAAAGGGAACTTACCTATTATGTAACGTCAGTTGATTTACCGCAGGTCTTTCAGAAGCAACAATAAAAACCAGAAGATAATAAATTAATATCTTAACAAATCTTGGAGAAAGAACTATAAACTTAGAATTATATACTTGGCAAATTATCTCTCACGATTGAGAAAGATAACTTCAAATAAAAACAGATTTTATACAAGTACACATACTTGCTGCTTCTGCTGCTAAGTCGCTTAAGAGGAAATGTTACAGAAAGAAGACAAAAAATAAATCTATCTCAAACTAATTCAGACATACAAATAGGAATAAAAAAATTAGAAATTTAAAAGCTTGTGGGTTAACCAGAAGTTATGAACCATAAACATATGCCTTGTGGGGTTAGTAAACTAGATAAAACTTATGTCTGGACAAAGTGTTACATTTAGGTAGGAATTGTGTATAGGTGTTGAAGATGTATATGTGAAGTGTATGTGAAGAAGAACGTTGTTGTTTAGTCACTGAGTCATATCTTGACTCTTTTGTGACCCCATGGACTGTTGCCTACCAGGCTCCTCTGTCCCTGGGATTTCCCAGACAAGAATACTGAAGTGGCTTGCCATTTCCTTCTGCAGGGGAACTTTTCAACCCCGGGGAACAAACCTGTGTCTCCTGCCTAGGCTATTCTTCACCACTGAGCCACCTGAGAAGCCTGAAGAAGAAGGTAGGCATTGATTGTTTTTTATTTTATAAATTAAACGTACATTTTTTTTTGAGAATACCAATTCGCAATAAAAGTAGAGTATATAACATTCAAGTTAGTAGTGTATGTAAATATACAATTTAAAAATGCCACTAAAAAGCAAGAAAACAAAAGAAATGAGGGTTAACTATATCAGTACAAATACATGTAAATGGATTAACCTTCTCTTTACTCCTACACACAGCTGAAAGATAGAGACTGTTGGGTTATAGGTTGCCTTCGGAAGATACCCATAAAGCATAAAGGTACAGAACGTTGACTATACTTTTCAGGATTACCAAGTGAATTCAGATATTTTCCTTTTTCTTTTCTCCTACAAACCATTCAAAAGCAATAAAGGGAATAAAAGCTAAAAATACAAAGGCCGGGCTTTTCTGGTAAAATGAGGCAGTAAAGAAAACCTTAAAACCTAAAATGGTGAGAGAGCTGGGAAAACAGTAGCCAGAACAAATGTAGGAAGCAGGACCTTACGTCCCCCAAGCTCAGAGAGTGGTGAAGAGCACATCCTGTCCTAAATCCCTCATCTGTAGCAATTGAAAGGTGCTACATGAAATCTTTTATGACCTTTCTTTGATTTGTTTTTCTTCCAAGTTGTAGGAGTCAAGTTTAAACCAGGAACCACACATCAAAGAAGCCTCTTCTCTAGCAAGCAGGGTGGCCTCTCTAGCTGCAGTAGGACGTCAGGTATTATAAAATATTGTCCATTTCCACTGGGGGTCATAAAGAAGGGTCTTGCTAATCTGAAGCACTTCCCCTCCTTTCCCTCAAAAATGTGAGATCTTTTGTTTAGGAATTATTAAAAATTTTAAGATGTGACAGAAGAGCATTAAATCAAGCACAGAGTCCTCTGTGCAAAGAACCTTGTACAACTGCACAAGCTGTGTGTCCACAAAGTTTTTTCCAACGGAATTCTCTTTCCCAGAAAAAAAAAAAAAACTCATCTCCTTAAAATATGAAATTAGGAAGAACCAGAAGAGGGCTTAATTGGAGATACTACAAGAAAATGGAAGGAAGGGAAGAGGAAAACAAATTCACAAAAGCAAAACCTTCACCAGAAAATGTTGCCATGAAATGCTAAGAAACTGTCAAATTTTAGCCATGAAAAATAGAAAACATGAAAAAAAAGGAGGGGGTGGAGAGAGAGAACTTAATGAAGCATTTGCCTCCTTGTGGAAGAGTTCTGAAAGAAATGATGAGACATCAGATGATGAGAATTGAACTGGCCGAATGCCTGAAAACAGTAAAACATAGTGTGAGCCAGTGGTTCTCAAGCTTGGCTGCATATTAGAACCACCTGTGGAACTCTTAAGTCATGCCAGTGCCCCAAATCTGGGCGCATAGATTTTTCTTTAATAGTTCTGGTCTGGAGCCTGCACACTGGTATGTTTCAACATCTCCGTGTGTGTGCCTGCTAAGTTGCTTCAGTTGTGTCCAACTCTTTGCAACCCATGGACTGTAGCCCTCCAGGCTCCTTTGTCCATGGGATTCTCCAGGCAAGAATACTGGAGTGAGTTGCCTTTCCTTTCTCCAGGGCATCTTCCCAACCCAGGGATTGAATCTGTGTCTCTTACATCTAAATTGACATGCCTGAATTGACAGGCAGATTCTTTACCACTAGTGCCACCTGGGAAGACCACAGATGACTAATGGGCAGTCAGCATTGATAACTACTCACAACCAAAGGAAAAATTAGAAGGTAGGGAGACAATTTAACAAAAAAAATTAGGAGGATAGGAGATGGTGCACCAATTTCCTTATTTTTACTGGCTGAAGATATATATAAGCCTGTAAAATCAATTAGTAGAAGTATAACTACATTTTTCAGCACAAATGGAAAAACTAAGATAGGTATTAGAGTTAAATTAGAGGAAGAAATGAGCTGAGATAAAATAGATTTTTTTTTAAGGAAACTTAGAAATATATTGACCAAAAATGAAAAAGACAAATTTTAACATATGAGTTATAAGGGGAGCCAGTAGTACAGAATATAATATTTCTCTATTTTCAGGAGATGCATACATCAAAAACAAATAAAACAGAGTGAATAATTTTTTAAGATATCTTTAGAAGATATGAAATAATTTAATAAGACTATGACCATCCACATTTGTCATAAGGTAAATGTGAATTGTTTTAATTCACCTATTAAAAATAATTGCTCTTTTGATCACATAGAAAGTCCCCATTCTATTATAAATGTATGTGTATGTGTGTAGGTATAGGTATATAGAGAGAGTTTGGTTGTTTACCTCCACATCATAGAGTAAGAAGGCTAGGGCATTTTATGCCACTCTTACTGAAGTTGGGTCAGGTTTCTAAAAATAAGTAAAAATACTAAGATAATTCATAATTTTAAAAAGTAGGTAAACATTTAATATGTTAATAGCTAAACATTATTTTATGTTCTAGAAGATAAAAGTTATATTTGTGTGAGGCTTTATGAATCAATAGACTTCTCTGTCAAAGAACTGAAGGAAAAAAATTAAAATGATTATAATGTTTAATTTTATATATTGTATTCTTTGAGTTGATTTTTATCCAAAAATTTTAAGCATAGTTTTAATTTTTTTTATATGTTGGGTTTACCCTGATTTTTCTGGATTATGGTGTCTATATTAGACATTTATTTGTGTATACATTTATTCAAATATTTGCAGGGAGTATTTTTATTCTTTTAGAAGAGGGATAGCAAAAGAAAATAAAAAACTATTTCTCTCCTCACAACACTTAAAAATTGACTACTTGGAGTTAGTGTAGGCCCACAGAGCTTCCCTGGTGGCTCAGATGGGAAGGCATCTACCTACAATGCAGGAGACTCGGGTTTGATCTCTGGGTTGGGAAGCCCTGGAGAAGGAAATAGCAATCCACTCCAGTATTATTGCCGCAGAAATTCCATGGACAGAGGAGCCTGGCAGGATACATTCCATGGGATTGCAAAACGTCGGTCACGACTAAGCAACTAACACACACACAGGCTGAGGGCTCAGTCTCACAAATTGGCCCCCACTTCAGATTACAATGAAAAGTCCAGGCCTCCAGTACTTCTGAATCTTCTGGCTATAAATCAGGGGTTCCCACAACCCCCTCTTTGGGTTCAATAATTTGCTAGAAGAGTTCACAGAACTCTGGAAAGTGCTGCGCTTGTTACCCATTTATAAAAGGGTGCAACTCAGGAGCAAGACATGGAAGGTGTCCATAGCACAAGGTATGGGGAAGGAGCAGGAGCTTCTGGGTTCATATGTCCACCAATCCAGAAGATCTGTGCACCCCTTCATATTTAGGATTTTTTATGAAATTTCCATTACAAAAGAATGATTTATTGAAAACATTGGCCATGGGTGATAAAGTCAATCTCCAGCCCCTTTTCTTTTCCTAGAGGTAAGGAGTTGAGGGGGTCTTCCCTGTACTCAGTTGGTAAAGAATCTGCCTGCAACGCAGGAGACCCTGGGTCGGGAAGATCCCCTGGAGAAGGAAATGGCAACCCACTGCAGTATTCTTGCCTGGAGAATCCCATGGACAGAGGAGCCTGGCAGGTTACAGCCCATGGGGTCACAAGAGTTGGGCATGACTTAGCAACTAAATCACCAACAAGGAGTTGGGGATGAAAGTTCCAACTCTCTAATCACGTGGTTGGTTCCTCTGTCAACCAGTCTCCTTTCTCCAGGAGTCACCACATTCATATAAATTGGGGTTAGATCAAGAGGGGTTTGTTATGAATAATAAAAGATGCCTCTCTCACCTTTATCACTAAGGAAATTCCAAGGGCTTTAGGGAGTTCTGGTCCAGAAACAGGGGGCAGAGATCAAATACATATTTCTTACCATGTCACAAATGGTTAAAAAAAAATAAAAGAAGGTATGCCTTGTATATTAAAGGAACATATAAATTAATGACAAAGAATGAGATAGTTGAGAAACATGAAACTATTGACAATTTATAATCCAGAAGGAACTTATGCTTCCATTTAGATTAACATGCACATGCATTAGAATTTAAGTCATATTTAACTTATTTACTTTTAAAGCATGTTAAAAATAATCTTTACAAAATATGCTAAAAAATTTTAAGATTAAAAAGTTAATTAGTAAATTTGACTGCCTTTTTTCAGTACCTAAAATGCAATCTGTTAGTCTGTGGGTGGAACTTGTTGTTATTTTATTGTGTTATGCACTGACCAACTGTTAATTTATATTAAGCTAGGTATGGATAAAAAGAGCAAATTATTTTTAAAAATAATCAGAAATATGTCCTACTCCTTCCAATAAAATTCCATCCTAGTACTGTTAATTGCCCCTGGCTTCGTACAGGACGACAGATGGACTCCATGGCTGAAAGGAAAAATTCATGCATTCCAAAGGAAATTTTAGTAGAAATTCTCAAAGGAAAATTAAAAAAAGGCATGAGAAAGAGGATTTGAAGACAGAATCATATGAAATTTATGTGATTATGGGCCAGACATAAATGTTTTTAAAATGTACAGGTAGAAATACAAGTTTCCCTTGCTGTCTAGAAGTAGAGTTTTCCTAGGCCAAAAAAGTATAAAGGGAAGAAGCAATTACCTTAGGACACTCCTTGCTAATGGAAGCACAAAATAAATGGAGGTGAAAGCACAAATGCTTACAGACAGAGTTCGAGGCTTGGGGTACCTTGATGTTGAGGTGCTGCTGAGGTAGGTCCTGGGGAAGAAGCTTGGCGAGACTACTTTCACTGCATGGGTTGCACCGCCTCTACAACAGCTTGCTGCAAAACGAATAGCTGAATGATATTTTCATTTTCTCCTTTTTCCATAAACATGAAAATCCTCCTGAGATTTCTTTTTGTTAGCTAAAACAAATACTAATGTAGGTCTTTCATGAACATGAAGTGGAGTAAAGTGAACTTATGAAAAATGGAGAATACTTGTGAATACTTTCCATTTGATAATAGTAGGGAAAGACAGTTTTTAAATTTATAACTTATCTATAGTTCCATGCTTTTTAACTACATCATATCCTTTTGTTCTTAGGTTTGATATTCTGTTAAAAAAAACATATTTGGTGAGCAACATATTTTTCTCAAGGTTCTTATTCTATGTTTGAGGAAAAGGGCTCCCCCCTAGTGCAATCTAACACTTTTGTATTAAAAGGATGACTAATTATGCCCTCCTCTTGTTCACACTTTTCACTAGTCAGATGAAATGTTTTGCAAATTTAGAGCTTATGCACCATCTGGCTTTGGTACATAATTCACACAGTCAAAGACAGTATAGTTTAGTTACATGACCAAAAGGAACCAATTTGAATCCAGGGAGACCTTCCCTTGTCATAGGCTGTATGAATATGGACTAATTATTTACTATCTCTGGTCTGCAGTTTCCTTATCCGTAAATTGAGGACAACATACTTACCTACGGAGCTGTGATATAGATGAAGTGATTTAAGTATAGAAAGGTGTTGGCTTAGAAACACAGCACATGTCTTTTAGAACCGAACATTCACTAGTAGTTGACTATTAATTTTTACCTAAGTATAAAGAAAATGTAGCCATTCAACCTAGTCTAATATTTTTATGAACTGGTGGCAGTTCCTGCAGTGATGATTAGAGTAGCAAGTGTTGTAGGACACAAAGAAGGGGGTATCAATTTGATTTTGGAGACAATAAAAGGCCTGAGGAAATATAAAGTTGTTACAACTAAAAAAAGAAAAATAATTTGAAAAATTTACTTAATATATCAAATATTTGATGGTGAAAAGTGAAAGTTGCTCAGTTGTGTCTGACTCTTTGAGACCCCATGACTATACAGTCCAGGGACTTCTCCAGGCCAGTATACTGGAGTGGGCAGCCTATCCCTTCTCCAGGGGATATTCCTGACCCAGGAATCAAACCAGGGTCTCCTGCATTGCAGGCAGATTCTTTACCAACTGAGCTATCAGGGTATGGATACCAAATCAATACAAAGTTTGTGTGATCCTCCATTTTGTCTATCTATCTATCTATCTCTATCTATCTATCATCTATCTATCTGTCTATCTCTCTATCATCTATCTATCATCTATCTATCTATCTATCTATCTATCTAAAATTTTCAGCCCTGCTCCAGCTTCGGGGTTCGAGTTACAGTTCTCCCAGTCTTCGAGGTTCCATGCAGTCTCTTGGAATTCACAAAATCCTGTCAGCCCTCATCCACCACCATCTCTACCTCTCTTCCATTCAAACTGTAGAATCCAGAAAGCTCTCTAATGAGATTAAGAAAGCATGAGTTCAGTGTTCAGATAATTGCATAGTTTTGTGTGTGATTATTTATTTATTTATTTTGGGCTTGCATCTTGTAGGGTTCCCTAACCAGGGGTCAGACCTGGACTAGCAGTGAAAAACCTTAAGTCCTAACCACTGGACTGCCAGGGAACTCCCTGATAGGGTTAGTTTCCTGAGAATAAAAGCCACCCTGAAGAGGGAATTGACAGCTGTGGTCATTTTTCAGAAGTTTCTGCCTTTATTCAGATAAATGAGGGGCTTCCAGGCAGCTCAGTGGTAAAGAATCTACCTATTAATGCAGGAGACACAGTAGATGTGGGTTTGATTCCTGGGTCAGGGAGATTCCCCGGAGAAGGAAAAGGCAATCCACTCCAGTAATCTTGCCTGGAAAATCCGATGGACAGAGGAGCCTGGCAGGCTGCAGTCCATGGGACTGCAATGAGCCGGTCATGACTGAGCATGTGTTGGTCATGACTCCCCAGATAAAGGGAGTTCCAAGAAGTATTTTCCCCTGCATCTGTTGAATCTCAAGCATTTCTTCACCTTAGATTGTCTTTATAATAACCATGTGGTTAAAGGGAATGTTTCCATACAGTGAATTCTATCCGTGTTTTCAAATGTGCTTGTGATTGCAGGCCCCCAATCCCAGATTTGGAGGTCTGGGAAAGGCAGTGATTATGTCCATCACCTCAGTTATTAAGGACCCGTCTTTCCTGCTGATCACAGCAGTACTGCTGCTGTTGAGGGTCATCTTCTGGGTGACCAATGACTCTGCCTCATGTGATCCTCATGTATTCTCCCACAACAAATGTCTTGTAGGCTGGGGCAGGGGAAAGAAAGTGATTCGCTTGGAATTTGCAGCTATAGTATATTGACTATATAGCTATACAGACCAGCACTATTCAACAGATACACAATATGAGGCACATGTAGAATTTCAAACTTTCTAGTAGCCACATATCTTAAAAGTAAAAATAAGCAAGTAAAATTCATTTAAATAGTGTATTTTATCTAATACAGCATATATAAAATATCATTTCATCATGTAGCTGATACAAATAGCTTATTGAGATATTTTCATTCTTTTTTCATATGACAGCTTCAAAATCTGGTGTGTATTTTATATTCATATGGCAAGTCAACTCAGAACGGCCCCAGTTCGGGTGCTGACTGGTCTCTTGTGGCTTGTGCCTTCCATATTGGACAGTAAAGAGGCATATGTTTAATCTGACTTAAGGAAAAACATGGTAACACAGGGAAAGATATTCTCATTCTAGAAGTTAATCATTATATTTTATTTTATTTTTTATTGAAATATCATTGATTTACAGTGTTTCAGGTGTACAGCAAGGCAATTTGGTTATTTGAAACAACTTTCCAAGACACACAAACTAGGCAAGGAGTGAGTAATCTAGCACACAATATTTCACATCTTCAAGATGCAAAATATGACCACCTAGAGCCAAGGGAACATTTCAGGCAAAAATGGGTTCAATAAAGGACTGAAATGGTATGGACCTAACAGAAGCAGAAGATATTAAGAAGAGGTGGCAAGAATACACAGAAGAACTGTACAAAAAAGATCTTCATGACCCAGATAATCACAATGGTGTGATCACTCACCTAGAGCCAGACATCCTGGAATGTGAAGTCAAGTGGGCCTTAGAAAGCATCACTACGAACAAAGCTAGTGGAGGTGATGGAATTCCAGTTGAGCTTTTTCAAATCCTGAAAGATGATGCTGTGAAAGTGCTGCACTCAATTTGCCAGAAAATTTGGAAAACTCAGCAGTGGCCACAGGATTGGAAAAGGTCCGTTTTCATTCTAATCCCTAAGAAAGGCAATCCCAAAGAATGCTCAAATTACTGCACAGTTGCACTCATCTCACACGCTAGTAAGGTAGTGCTC
Source organism: Dama dama (assembly GCF_033118175.1). Lineage (NCBI taxonomy): Eukaryota > Metazoa > Chordata > Mammalia > Artiodactyla > Cervidae > Dama > Dama dama. The sequence goes on along the minus strand of NC_083698.1, from coordinate 82,215,748 downwards.
AAAATTCTCCAAGCCAGGCTTCAGCAATACGTGAACCGAGAACTTCCAGATGTTCAAGCTGGTTTTAGAAAAGGCAGAGGAACCAGAGATCAAATTGCCAACATCCGCTGGATCATCGAAAAAGCAAGAGAGTTCCAGAAAAACATCTATTTCTGCTTTATTGACTATGCCAAAGCCTTCAACTGTGTGGATCACAAGAAACTGTGGAAAATTCTGAATGAGATGGGAATACGAGACACCTGACCTGCCTCTTGAAAAACCTGTATGCAGGTCAGGAAGCAACAGAACAGGACATGGACCAACAGACTGGTTCCAAATAGGAAAAGGAGTACGTCAAGGCTGTGTATTGTCACCCTGCTTATTTAACTTATATGCAGAGTATGTCATGAGAAACGCTGGGCTGGAAGAAGCACAAGCTGGAATCAAGATTGCTGGGAGAAATATCAATAACCTCAGATATGCAGATGGTGCCACCCTTATGGTAGAAAGTGAAGAGGAACTAAAAAGCCTTTTGATGAAAGTGAAAGAGGAGAGTGAAAAAGTTGACTTAAAGCTCAACATTCAGAAAACTAAGATCATGGCATCTGGTCCCATCACCTCATGGGAAATAGATGGGGAGACAGTGGAAACAGTGTCAGACTTTATTTTTTGGGGCTCCAAAATCACTGCAGATGGTGACTGCAGCCATGAAATTAAAAGACACTTACTCCTTGGAAGGAAAGTTATGACCAACCTAGATAGCATATTCAAAAGCAGAGACATTACTTTGCCAACAAAGGTCCGTCTGGTCAAGGCTATGGTTTTTCTAGTGGTCATGTATGGATGTGAGAGTTGGACTGTGAAGAAAGCTGAGCGCCAAAAACTTGATGCTTTTGAACTGTGGTGTTGGAGAAGACTCTTGAGAGTCCCTTGGACTGCAAGGAGATCCAACCAGTCCATCCTGAAGGAGATCAGTCCTGGGTGTTCATTGGAAGGACTGATGCTGAAGCTGAAACTCCAATACTTCGGCAACCTCATGCGAAGAGTTGAATCGTTGGAAAAGACCCTGATGCTGAGAGGGATTGGGGCAGGGGCGGGGAAGGGGACGACAGAGGATGAGATGGTTGGATGGCATCACCGACTCGATGGGCATGAGTTTGAGTAAACTCCGGGAGTTTGTGATGGACATGGAGGCCTGGCATGCTGTGATTCATGGGGTCACAAAGAGTCGGACACGACTGAACGACTGAACTGAACTGAACTGAACTGAACTGAGAGATCCATGGTATTAGGACCAAATGTCAAATATGGAATTGATCACAAAAGAAAATTCATATCCTAGACCTGAGAAGACTCAAGAAAGCCACATAGCTGCCTTTCAATATATGAAGGAGTCTCAGTAGACAACCATCATGAATAAATGCTTTTTGTTCAAAGGAAACTAATATTTTAAATGCATATTGAGAACTCCTCTGTTGTTATTTGAATCTGATGGCAGAATCTCATTTCTGCTGAGAACTGACTTCCTATATTTCCATCCTGAGGAGAAGCCTCAGTGTACCCAGTTCCCTCATTCTGTAATTACAAATCTTGTGTCTCAGTCTCCTTCTGGAAAGAGCCCGCCACCTAAATGTCGGGAAGTCATTAAGAATTCTTCTCCATTCAATCTTCTGAATTTCTGCCAAAATTGCTAACAGAGTGCCAAACAGCTCTTAGATGCTTGTGGATCTGGGCTGAACTGAGCAGGAGGATTTGCAGTGAATCTCTATTTACCATTACTGATTCTGAGTGATCAGATTTCCTATTAGATTTAATTTCGATGACTTCTATTGGTTTTACTAGTGAAAACAGTGGAAAAATGGAAAACAACATATGAAAAATGTCTTCAGTGGAATCACATTACTAACATGGATCTTTCATTTCTTAGGAGCTCTCCGGTCACAGTTTGCAAATCATTGTCAGCTAGGTACTGAATTTTTCAATAAATATATTTCTCTCTTTTGTGAAATTAGCTTACTCTGCTTCATCTTTTTTGTAAATGTCATAAATCTGGAAGCATATAACATATGGTAGTTTTATTTCTTCATCATTATGAAGATGTATGGCACCAGGGAGAAAAAATTAAATGTAATGTACGTGTCAGCACAATATAGATAATTAATTGCTATTTAAGGTATACTAGGGGATGGTTTTTATTATAAGCAATCTCTGTGTTTTCCAGGCCTTTGAAGAATTGTATTTATGACCATTTACTATTCAGAATATAGCCCTGAAATCCTCCCCTCTGCTTTATAAAAACAAATCATCCTGTCAAGCAGTGTTTTCCCTGTGAGTTTATCAGGTCACAGGGTAAGTGACAGTTCACCATATAAAGCTGTTTAGAGTAAATAAAGATACAGCTTACTATGTGATTACCTAACCTCCTTTTAATTCCTGTAAAGTCTCGGCATAAAAGTAGCTTGAGTAAATGACAGTGGGGCATAGTTTGAGATGACATATTGTAAAAATTTTTATTTTTGAGAACTACAGAAAGTAATGATTGTGGAGATACCTTTTATATTAGGAGAATATCTTTTATGGAGCACTTATTTGCTTCTTTTGAATAGCCCCTGTCATCTTAGATGTTAAAATAAAGGAAATAAAGTATACCTTTCTACCATATCAGACCCCAGAAATTGAATATTAAGTGTCATATATATGTACATATATATGCAACACCCTCTGGGATATGCTAGGGATTTTAAAAACAGAACAACTAATTTAAATTTGCACTTTTCGGGGATCTTTAAAAAAAAGGAAAGTCATTGGATAAAAAAGACAGATCCATTTAAAGCACTCAACCCAAAATGGAGACAAAACCATATGTGTACATGTGTATATATTAAAGGAAAAAATCTATGTATATACAGCATATATATTATATATATATATATATCACATATGCATATATATTTTATATATATATATATCACATATATATGTATATACCTCCACTCCTTTAGAGTAGCACAAACGAGGCATCATCAGCCAAACTGGACACTTTATGTCTTGTAAAGTCACTTTTCATGCAGATTATTCGGAAGGTTACTGTTTGCCTCTCTTGTGCGACTTCCTTGAAATCAGCATTCAGTAAGCCTGGCTTCCTGGCAACAACGGAACATTCAGCTCATGTGTGAGGGAAGAGAAGCGAGGCAGAGAGTGGGAAAAGTGGCAACTCGGGTACAAAGGAGCAAAGAACGGTGATTCACAAGGAGGTGGGAGAGCCAGGCCTGGTGCCCTGACTCCTGCCACAGTGTACACTCCACGCCTGGCACTCACTTGGCAGGTGAACCACGAGGGCACTGACTGACAGTTTTATAAAGGTAACCTTTATGGGAAGAGGAACTGTTCTTCGACAATGTCTCCAATTTGCTTGCCACAAAAAATTTTTTTCACGAAGAAAACGGGGGAAATTCATGAAGAAGCATATTTCATTCTTCTATCCTCATTTACCTCTTGCTGCAGAGGCAACGTTCAGGGTCCATTGTGAAAAATTTCCTCTATGCCTTGTGTGTTCTTCATTGTCCTTAAGGATGTTTAAAAGACAATTAGAGAACACAACAACAATGGCTTTCATTAGTTCACTGCATTTTCGTTTCAATTCTGGGCCATACAATAGCTAGTCCTCCCTAGTAACCTTTTGTATGGTTAATTCTTTCAGTCCGTCGCATTCCCAATAGGACAGTCTCTACCTAGAATCTTGCCTTCTGTCCTAGTGTCCCTTCTTTCACCCACATGCCACTTTATAAAAGTGGCTGTGATGGTGGCCTTCTTGCTTCCATTTATATGTCTATCGCCTGTAATTTGTTATTCTCAGAACTCATGTACTGACAGTCAGAGGTGCCAAAAAAGATAAGGTACCTTATGTCTGACAAAGAGAAAGCCCTTGCTTAAGAGAGTTGGAGGGAATTTTATACTCTCACAGTTAGAAATGTGAACTCAGTGGAAGAAAACAAAAGTAAAATCTCACCTTGTTTTTTGATGAATATAGAAATACCAGGAACAGTCTCCATACTGAAAAGAAAAAACAGTGTATTTGAAGAGTTTACCTGCCTGTGCATGGAGAGTAGGCTGCCAGCTGAGACTGGTGGTAAGCCCATTCAGAAATTTCAAACCATAGCTCCTTCAGGAATAGTGTGCTATTGTGCCTGCTAGCTCCAAGCCAGAAAGGGCTTTTCCCCTTACAGCTGGCCTCAGGCTCAGTGATGAATCACTTGCTTCTTTATATTTTTGCTCTTCGTATTTTGTTGGAGATTACTGGCCATAATTGATGGCTCCATGCAATTCGTAAAAGCAGAAAACAGCTGCTCTAGAGTAAAACATCAGGAAGAAAAAGGCCATACTGTATGTCTACCTTAGGTTTGTCACTAAACTAGTCAGTTATGTTGGCCCAAGAATGGGAATTTAGTTTTCTATTTTGTCACTCAGATATTATGGTCCTTACTCATAGTAACTGGATCATGCTGTAAATCAAGAAAAATAATGTCTTCTAGACTAGCACATGGAGAAGGAAGTGGCAACCCACTCCAATACTCTTGCCTGGAGAATCCCATGGACAGAGGAACCTGGTAGGCTACAGTCCATGGGGTCTCAAAGAGTCGGACACGACTGAGTGACTTCACACACACACACACACACACAGACTAGCACATACTTTTAGGCTAGACTGAATATGGCTCCATTTTGAAAGGGTGTTTTGGATTATAAAAACAGTATCATATGTTCACTTTCTATATACTGGTACTGCATTGTATACTTTTTATTTTTAGTATTTATCATCATCCTGATTTATCAACTACTGATTCACCACTTATTTACCAATAAGTTTAGCATTTGTAAACTAAGCCCCAAAAGAGTACAGACAAATTCCTCTTGGTCATTGCTTATCTGCATCACCTAGCACATGTGAGATGCTCGATAAACATTTCAAATCATTGGATGAAAGACTAATACAAGGATGTATAATGTAAGGTCTCACTATATTATGTACTCTGTTATGAAAAGTCAGCCAAATGTGTGCATTTATATGAAAACATGAGCGAGAGGTAAAAGTAACAAGATAGGAAGTGATATAGAAGTTTGGGGGAGGATGCATTTACTTTTTTAACTCAGGAGGGAAGATTAGAGCAGGTTACAAGGCAGAACAGGGAAACAGGGCTTGGAAACAGAAGAGCAATAGAAAAATTGAGGGACTGAAAAGCATCAAATTATTTGGGGAGAACAGATTGAAGCAGAGGGCTGATTTATGAAGTTGTTGGAAATCATGCTGGAAAAGACAGATGAGGGGCAGTTTACCAAAAGTTTTGTGTAACACACTGTAGGATTTAGTTTCTGTTTAGTCAGAAAAGGAGTCAGCAAGGCTTTTCAGTAAGTAAATACCAGGATCAGAGGTAGGAATTGGGAAGACTAATCTGAGAGCATTGGGAATGATTTGTTACAATGTGAAGAAGGAAGAAAGGAGTTGCATTAAAATGCTATTGTTATTGTTCAGAAAGTGGATAATGGGAGTATGAAGGATGGTGAAGAAGGAGCATTTAAACTTAGGAGAGTGATGACTTAGAGGTTATCAACTTCAGCTAATAAGCCAGTCATGGCACTGTTAACAGAAATAGGAAAAACCAAGCAACGAACAGGTTTGGATAAGATAAATTTAGTACTAATCATGTTAGATTAGAGGCACTGATAGACCATGTTTAGAAATTTGACAATGCAATTGGAATTTCAGAGTTTAAAATCTTCATGATAGAGCAGTGCAGGATAGTGGGAAATACCAACATGAGGAGCAATTGATGGATTAAGTGGATTGGAGGTGAAGGTCATTGGGTCATCAGGGCTAAGAAGGTGAGTTTCATTAGTGCTGAGTAGTCTAAAGGTAAAGGATGAATGGGAAGAGATTTACTTCTAAGGAGGCAATGAAGAGTATGTTCCTTATTGCCTCCTTAGAATGAACTATGACAGACTTTAGTTTCTTGGGCTCCAAAATCACTGCAGACAGTGACTGAAGGCATGAAATTAAAAGATGCTTGCTCCTTGGAAGAAAAGCTATGACAAACCTTGACAGCGTATTAAAAAGCAGAGACATCGCTTTGCTGACAAAGGTCTGTATAGTCAAAGCTATGGTTTTTCCAGTAGTCTTGTATAGATGTGAGAGTTGGACCATAAAGAAGGGTGAGCACCAAATAATTGATGCCTTCAAACTGTTGTGCTGGAGAAGACTCTTGAGAGTCCCTTGGACAACAAGGAAATCAACCCTGAATATCCATTGGAAGGACTGATGCTGAAGCTGAAGCTCCAATACTTTGGCCACATGATGCAAAGAACTGACTCACTGGAAAAGATCCTGATGCTGGGAAAAGATTGAAGGCAGGAGGAGAAGGGGATGTCAGAGGATGAGATGGTTGGGTGGCATCATCGACTCAATGGACTCGAGTTTGAGCAAACTCAGGGAGATAGTGAAAGACAGGGAAGCCTGGTGTACTGCAGTCCATGGGGTTGCAAAGAATCAGAATGACTGAATGACTGAACAACAACAGCAATACGATCTTTTAATGCTCTTCTTATATATTGACAATATGGTGCGATTGTCTCTCTCTCTCTCACCACCCCCACACACGCATATACATATTCATGTTACACTGTAGGTTCATACTAAATTTGAGGTACTAGGTGCTGTCTCTTCATGGTGGCTCAGAGGTAAAGAATGCACCTGCCAATGCAGGAGACACAGGTTCTATCTCTGGGGTTGGGAAGATCCCTGGAGAAGGAAACGGCAACCCACTCCAGTATTCTTGCCTGGAGAATCCCGTGGACAGAGGAGCCTGGTGGGCTACAGTCCATGGGGTCCCAAAAATGTCAGACATGACTGAGCGAATAAACAACAACCTTTCTTTTTCACACATATAAACTGACTCTAAATTAGATTTTCTCATTTGAATACAAAAGCAATCTATAAGGCTCAGCCTCTTAAGACTCTATTTTGAATCCTGTTTCTGCACTACATCCAGTCCAGGTTTGTGCTATCTGTAAATTATATAAGCAAACCTTCACTATCTTCATCTGTCTATGGTAAAAATTCTGAACTGTGCAAAACCCAGGTCTTCTTGTAGTTTACGGAAGTCTCCTTATATACTGACATCAAATTAGTCGAACTTTAGAATCTTTGAATCTTAGAGTAGGAAATCAGCTCAGAATAAATCATTTCATGTGCTTAATTTTTTAACCAATTAAGAAACAGACCCAAAGAAATTTACTAATGTTTATAAGTGCACACAGTTAGAATGATAAAGATACACACTGTTGCTATTCTACATATTTAATTTCATTCTCATTTTCCTCCCTACCTGCCAATTGTTTTTATCCAAAATTATATCATTGGGAGATTCACTATACACATCATTGAAATCAAGAACTTTATGTCAGCTAATTACGAGAGAAATGCAAATCAAAACCATAATGAGATATCTCTTCACACCAACCAGAATGGCTATCATCAAAAATCCACAAGCAATAAATGCTGGAGGGACTGTGGAGATAAGGAAACCCTCGTTACACTGTTGGTTGGAATATAAATTGGTACAGCCACTATGGAGAACAATATGGAGCTTCCTTAAAAAACTAAAAATAGAGCAACCATATGACCCTGCAATCCCACTCCTGGGAAGATATCCAGAAAGAAACCAAAATCTGAAAAGATACATGCACCCCAATGTTCATTGCAGCACTGCTTATGATAGCTAACACATGGAAGCAACCTAAATGTCCATTAACAGAGGAATGGAAAAAGAAGATGTGTCCATTATATATACAATAGAATATTACTCAGCCTTTAAAAAGGATGATATAATGCCATTTGCAACAACGTGAATGGACCAAAAGATTGTCATATTGAGTGAAGTAAGTCAGAGAATAAGAAGTATCATATGACATCCCTTTTGTTGGAATTCAAAAAGAAATGATGCAAATAAACTTACAAAGAGACATTACTTTGCCAACAAAAGTCCATCTAGTCAAAGCTATGGTTTTTCCAGAGTCATGTATCGATGTGAGAGTTGGACTATAAAGAAGACTGAGCACCAAAGAATTAATGCTTTTGAACTGTGGTGTTGGAGAAGACTCTTGAGAGCCCCTTGGACTGCCAGGAGATCCAACCAGTCCATCCTAAGGGAAATTAGTACTGAATATTCATTGGAAGGGGTGATGCTGAAGCTGAAACTCCAGTACTTTGGCCTCCTGTTGCAAGGAACTGACTCATTGGAAAAGACCCTGATGCTGGGAAAAGATTGAAGGCAGGAGGAGAAGGAGACGACAGAGGATGAGGTGGTTGGATGGCATCACCTACTCAATGGACATGAGTTTGAGCAAGCTCTGGGAGTTGGTGATGGACAGGGAAGCCTGGTGTGCTGCAGTTCATGGGGTCGCAAAGAGTCAGACACGACTGAAATGAACTGACTGAAACTTAGAACACAAAAAGAGACTCAAAGACTTAGAGAACAAATTTATGGCTGCTGGAAGGAAGGGATAGTTAGGGAGTTTGGGGTGGACAGGTACACACTGATATACTTAAAATGGGTAACAAACAAGGATCTACTGTAGAGCAGATGAACTCTGCTCAATGTTGTGTGCAACCTGGATGGGAGGGGAGTTTGGGGAAGAATGCATATGTGTGTCTGTAAGGCTGAGTCCTTTCTCTGTTCACTTGAGACAGTCACAGCATTGTTTGTTAATCTGCTGTACTCCAATACAAAATTAAAAGTTTAGAAAAATTAAAAAATGAGAAAAAGAAACTTAATGACATTTTCCTCTCAACATATCAGCAGAAATGAAGTCAACATGGCATGCCTTGCTTTCTTTAGTGTTCCATTTGTTAATTCAGCCTGCATTTTCTCACTGTCCTAAGGAAAGTATATACACTCGCCTTCCAAGCTTGAAGATCATTCTCTGTTACGAACAACTAGAAACAAAGTTAATTCGATGGGATCTCAGTGTCTAGCACCTTTTCACTTGAGGAAGCAGAAAACTGTGTCACAGAGAAATAAAATGGCTTGCCCAAGAGTGATATTGAGTCAATTGCCTTTTCTTTCTTGTTTGTTAACATTACATCTTAAGCCGTGAGACTGTTCCTCTTTCTTTATACTTGGAACAAGCCATGATCCTCATCCTGTTCAGTGAGGACTTCAGTCTTCCTGATACTATTCATACAAGTTCACACTAATCTTTGGCTTAGTCTTGGTCATATGCCCACATTCCGTGGCTTGTTCTAGTTCCTTTTAGGAGGTGTCTTTACTTGCTTCCCTCCTTACAATTTTAGGGCATTTTAAAGTGATTACTTAGTTAAAATTCTTTCCCTCCAGCCCATTCCAGCTTATTCCTGTTATCACAAAGCCAATCTCTTTATAACACCATGTTTTTGCCCTAAATTTTTAAAATATATTTTCTAAAACTCAAGTAGAACTTTCCCTTCCCATACCTTACTGTTACTTGGTAATAATTGTTGTTACCAAGTCTTGTGTAGCACTGTAGCCTCTACCCAATATTGCCATTTCCACATTGTCAATGTGTTCTTCAGTGATGATTAAAATTAGGTAGAGGTTATGATAGATTGGGATTTGGGGACAGACATGTACACACTGCTGTATTTAATACAGATAACCAACCAGGACCTACTGTATAGACAGGGAATGCTGCTCAGTATTCTGTAATAACCTAAATGGGAAAAGAATTTGGAAAAGGATAGATCCATGTATATCTATAACTGAATCACTTTGCTGGACACCTAAAACTAACAGAACATTGTTGATCAATTACAGCTGTCTGGAGGATTCTCTTCTGATGTTTCCCAGCAATGCCTGTGATGGGGTGTGTGAATCTGTCTAAGTGTACAGTTCAGTATTGCAAACCTTCCCCTTGGATGCTAACATAACCCACATCCTCCACAATCAGCTTTATTGGTAATAAGGCTGGTATATCTTTATGTTTTTTCCTTTTCTGTTTGTGTTCTCTGTCTAGTTCTTCTCTGTGTTAGCTCAGGCAGGGGACAATGGACATTAACACTTGAGTTCCACCAAACCCAACACCTAGGACTCATGTCTTCAAACACTGACTACAATTCCAGTGCCTCTGGTGAAAGCTTGTTAGCCTGTCACTTTGATATTCCTTAAAGATAGCTCTGAGGGACTGTGTGGCTGTGAAATGAGGAAAGCTCTGTTGATGAAGAGAAGAGGAAAAGGAGCTAGCAAAGGAAATAGGAAAGAAAGGAATAGATGGAAAGTGAGAGATGGTATAGGAATTTACAGATACACAAAGCTCACAAGTTCTCCAAATAGCTTCAGATGTGTTACATATTGTACATGTGGTGATTTTGATGGTAAAAAATCAGAGAGATGAAAAGGTAGCCAGAAAGGCTATTAGGACAATAGATACTCTAATTTTTTTTTTTTTTTTTTTTTAAGATAAAGGATATTTATAGAAGGAAAGAGTCCATGAAAAAAACTGAAAATGCTAGAAAGGAAGTATTTGTGTGTGAGTATGTTGTTGTGTCGGAGAAGGCAATGGCACCCCACTCCAGAACTCTTGCCTGGAAAATCCCATGGACGGAGGAGCCTGGTGGGCTGCAGTCCATGGGGTCACTAAGAGTCAGACACGACTGAGCGACTTCACTTTCATTTTTCACTTTCATGCATTGGAGAAGGAAATGGCAACCCACTCCAGTGTTCTTGCCTGGAGAATCCCAGGGACGGTGGGGCCTGGTGGGCTGCTCTCTATGGGGTCGCACAGAGTCGGACACGACTGAAGCGACTTAGCAGCAGCAGCAGCAGCAGCAGCATCTTGTTGTGTGAGGGGGAGGAAGAGGGAGAGAGAGAGGAAGGGAAGAGTCTTACATCAATGTTTCTTAAGATAATTTTTAAATTCAGATTCTTCAATAAGCTAAGGGATCTGTATCTTAACACCTGGTGATTGCTAAACACTCTAAAGATTAATGACTATTATTTAAGTGTATTGGAAGGGGATGTAATTTTGTGTTTACTGGCAAGAGATTAGCTTTAGATAAGAAGTAAAGCCCCTCTGAGTCTAGATGGAATGATGAGAAGATAGAAATATGTTTAGTATATGGTGAAGTAAAAAAAAAAAAGGTATATAAAAAGGTGCAAGAAGACCTGTGTTACTTAATGTTGCATGGCTTTTCACTTTTATTATTCTTTTAAAGAGAGAAACAATTTTCTCTGTGTATTAGTCCTTGTGCATATGTTCTCAGTCGTGTCAACTATTTGTAACCCTATGAACTGTAGCCCTCCAGGCTCGTCTGTCCATAGAATTCTCTAGGCAAGAATGTTGGGTTGGGTTGCCATTTCCTCCTCCAGGGGATCTTCCCCACCCAGGGGTCAAACTAGCATCTCCTGTGAATCCTGCATTGGCAGGCAGGTTCTTTTACCCAGCGAGCCACCTGAGACGCCCCACTGGTCTCTGTGCTTGATACTTTGTGTGCGTTTGTCACTCAGTCGTGTTTGATTCTTTGCAACCCCACGGACAGTAGCCCGCCAGGCTCCTCTGTCAATGGGATTCTCCATTGAAGAATACTGGGGTGGGATTCCATTTCCTTCTCTAGCTTGGAACTTTGCTTCTGTTCTATGCCTTAATACTCAACACTCTCTCTGTAGAGTTGACATTATTTTCTTCTTTGTCTTGAAAAGAAACTAAGATTCATAGAAATTGAGTAACATGTCAGGATGACACATTCAAGTACTAGTAGAACTGGGGTCTGGTTTCAAGTAAATCAGGCAAATCTGTCTCCAGATCTCCTATTTCTTTAGCATAAGGTAAGACATTTTCTGTGAAAGGCCAGGGAGTAAAGGTTTTATGTTTTGTGGACGGTTACTCAACACTGGTACTGACTGCAAAAGCAGCCACAGATAATAATGTAAATTGTGGGCGTATCAGGTTTAAGAAAAGCTTTATTTGTGGATACTGAAATTTATAGGAATTTACAGATCTAGAAATTACACAAGTTCCCCAAATAGCTTCAGATATATTACATAACTCTGCAAGTGGCAATTTTGATAGTAAAAAATAAGAGAGATGAAAAGGTAGCCAGAAAGGCTATTAGGACAATAGATACTCTAATCTTTTTTTTTTTTTTTTTTTTTTAAGATAAAGGATATTGATAGAAGGAAAGAGTCCAGGAAAGAGACTCAAAATGTCAGAAAGAAAGTATTCATGTAATTTCCATGTATAACAAAATATTTTTCTTCTCTTCATGTTTTTTTTCAACCATTTAACAATGTAGAAACCGTCTTAACTTTGTGGGCTGTACAAACCCAGATAGTGGGCCATGGGCTTATCAGCTCCTGGCATAAGGCTCTGGCTATCAGATTCATGCTCTCCACATCATTTTTCCAAATGTAGAATCTGAGATTATCCAATCAGAGCAAAAACTAAGGCTTATAGTGAGAAGTAACTTTCTGAAATAATCATTGTTTTTTTCAGAGGAAAAACATGATTCTGTTAGTTCTGTATCATTTTACATCTTTTGATCCTGGATCAAAAAAAGGAAAAGCAGACTGTAGTGGGGATTATGTCACCTATCATCTGTTTGCTTTTCCAGATTCTTTGTCCCCACTGCTCTGAGATGGAGGAGTCTGGTCTGAATGGATGCCTCCTTATTCTCTGGCTTTTGCTTTGGATTGGCCAACAGGGAGCCCTGGTGGGGAGTGAAAGGGAGGGAGGAGAGTCCAGTTAGGATCTTTATTCATCTACTCCCTCCCTAACAGGTCCATGCAGGTTGGATATTGGCTGCAAGGTCTCAGCTCCTTTTTAAGCATCCCTCTTTGTGGTACACCTCCTCCACAGGTTCTAGAAACTATCCTCCTCCTCTCTACTTCCAGTCTAGGAGGAGTGCTCATGTCCTGCACTACTACCCAGGGGGAGCTGCACTATCTCTAAGATTTTTTTCCACATCTTTCTTGTACCTTTTATTGCTCTCTTCCTATGTAACACAATTTGATTGAGCCCTGTTTCTTGTGAGGAACACGTGAGGTGAGGACCCTGTCTAATACAGAGAACGAGCTTGTGCTTGTAGCAATATCTGTTTAGAGGCTTCTGCAGAGGGTCTCATCCTCTGCAGGAAAAAAACAATTACCGTTCTTTCCTTTGTGTCCATCCTGTACCCTATAATATATTTTTCACAGCTTTATTGAAGTTTGACATACAATAAATTGCACAAATTAAAGTACACATTTTATGCCAACTTCAGTGTGAAATGTTCCCTATGCTTGCCTACTCAGAATCTAACTTTTTTTTGAATGTTCTCACAATACTTTGCCTAATTCTCTGCTGCAGTACAAACATTAGGTTTCAAATTACAGTAATTTGAGTTTCTTTTACTAAACTGCTAACATCTTGTCTTCATTTTTTCAATACCCAATGGATACAATAATGCAGTGCAATGAAGTAAGTGACTAATAAATGTTTGATGAATGAATGCACAAACGTGCATATGGGTGAATGAAGGAATAAATTGAATATAAACTAGTGAAAACAAACAAAAAAAGTACACATTTTAATAAGCTTTGATATATATGTGTACCCATGAAATCAACATCAGAATCAGGGTAATGAGTACATTCATCACATCTGAAAGTTTTCTTGTGTATTTTTTTTTTTCTTTGAGCTTGAGCTCTTTCTTTACTGCTCTCCCTCTCCTGTTTGACCCCATCCCCAAGCAGTCACTGATCTACTTTTGGCTGTTAAAGATTCATTTGTTCTTTTAATAATTATTTATATCTGGAGAATCATTTCAGTATGAATTTGCTTGTTTTTGGTCCAATCTCATTCTCTTGGCATGATTGCTTCTTATAACATATTTAGTTGTCATATTACAAAGTGTTTATTACCTGTACGTGCCAGCATATCTATTTGCCTCTATTTAGACTTCAAGTTCTTCAAAGTATGCTGCGCTTGTCATTGTATCCTTAGAACATGTCACAGCACTTGACATAGAGAAGATACTCAGTAATTAGGGAAGGACGGAAAGAAGGGAGGTGCGGGATGGCACCTAGCATCCATCCCCTGAGAGCTCTTTGCTTCTCTAGCAATGAAATTTCTTAAGTAGCTCTGTGGACAGTGTTTAATGATCTGTTCAGAATTGAAGCATGTCAGTAGGACTGGCTCTCAGTCAGGAGATGAACCAGATGACTTTCTTCCTCTTTAAATGGGAGCTATCATCCCGCACTTGCCTTGTCCTTCCTTTCTCCCATCTCCTCTGTAGAATCCAGAAATCTACCTGTTTGTTGTATGTAAAGGATGTACCAGCAATTTCTCGCCACCCAGGCCAGCAGGGGAGAGAGGAGTGGAGAGGGGATTCCTGGGGAGGAGTAATAAGGTTAGACAGCATGGGATTCCAGGGCTGAAGCAGAAATAGTCTTACATGTGTGTGGGGTAAGGGTGTGGATCACATACTCCCACATAGGTACTTCCCAGGAGAAATGAACAGAAAATATACTTTTGTAGTTTCTTCCGCTATCATTCTGGGCTAAATATGTGGAGTCTGAAGGACCTGGATTGTCTTTATTGAGAGCTAAATAGTCTGATTCCTTCCATTTAGATTTCTGAACTTTGAGACGGCAAGATTGATGCTGCAGGAAAGCACAGGCCTTGAACAATCAGCTTTGGCCTCGGGCTACAGTGAGTATGTGAATTGGTTTGGTTAATGGTCTGAAAATCCTGTGATAGAGCCCTCTCCCCTCATTCAGATCTGAGATGTCTATCTATCTTAGTCCATTCAAGTGCAGGCATAGCTTGGAAAACTCCTCCTCTGTGTTCTTTTCTCCCATGGGTTTATCAACAGCTCTTAACATCATGCCTTTATTCTGGGACACAGATGGACAATAAAAGTCCTCCAGGATTAAAAAAGGTAAGTAATTCCAACTGCCTCTTCCATCTTTTTTAGATGCTTCGTATTGTTCTGTCTTCAGCCCCTTAACAGAGTCGAGACTGATTATTTACATTTTAGTGTGATTGAGTTCTATAGACAAGCCCAGGCTTGCTGGGCTAGCAGCCAGCTTACTCCCAAGGCATCCTGATGCCGTGGAGTGTGTGTAACTAAAATCCCAGGCTACAGATTTCAAAAGTGTTGCTTCCAATTCTTTACAGTTACATAGATATAACAATTTATACAAGAATGAAATAGATTTGTGGGTTACCCTGGAAACTTAACTGCCACATGTAACATGTTGTAGAAGTTTCCTTCTATTCCTTCTTTGCTAAGAGATTTCTTTAAAAATCAGTAACCATATCATGCCAGTCAGAATGGCTGCTATCAAGAAGTCTACAAACAATAAATGCTGGAGTGGGTGCGGAGAAAAGGGACCCCTCTTACACTGTTGGTGGGAATTCAAACTAGTATGGCCACTATGGAGGACAGTGTGGAGATTCCTTTAAAAACTGGAAATAGAACTCTCATATGACCCAGCAATCCCTCTGCCGGGCATACACACCAAGGAAACCAGAATTGAAAGAACATGTGTACGCTAATGTTCATCGCAGCACTGTTTATAATAGCTAGGACATGTAAGCAACCTAGATGTCCATTGGCAGATGAATGGATAAGAAAGCTGTGGTACATATACACCGTGCAATATTACTCAGCTATTCAGTTCTAATGAGGTGGATGAACCTGGAGCCTGTTATACAGAGTGAAGTAAGTCAGAAACAAAAACAGCAATACAGTATATTAACGCATATATATGGAATTTAGAAAGATGGTAACGATGACCCTATATGTGAGACAGCAAGAGACACAGATGTAAAGAACAGACTTTTGGACTCTGTGGGAAAAGGCAAGGGTGGGATGATTTGAGAGAACAGCATTGAAAGATGTATATTACCATATGTGAAATAGATCGCCAGTCCAGGTTCAATGCATGAGACAGGGTGCTCAGGGCTGGTGCCCTGGGATGACCCTGAGGGATGGGATGGGGTGGGGTGTGGGAGCGGGTTCAGGATGGGGAACACATGTGCACCCACGGCTGATTCATGTCAGTGTATGGCAAAAACCACTACAATATTGTGAAGTAATTAGTCTCCAATTAAACTAAATAAATTAAAAAAAAATTAGGAATGGGTGGTGCCTTTTTTCAAATACTTTTCCTGAGTCTTACTGAGATTATCCTGTTATTTTCTCTTTTGTTTGCTGATATGGGCAATAACACTGATGGATTTTTGATGTTAAATCAACCTTGTATTTCTGGAATAAACTCTACTTGATTAACAAGTATTATCCTTATTTTTTGTGGTACCTTTTTAAAAATTATTATTATTTTGCTGAGGAGTTTTTCAGCTATGCTCATGAGGGCTACCTTCTCTGATTTCTGTTATGTTTATGTCTGGTTTTGGTATCAGTAATACTGGCCTCATTTAGAATAATTGGGAAGTATTCACTCATTATCAATTTTCTGGAAGAGTGTGTGTATAATGTTAACTCTTCCTTCAGTATTTGGGAAAATTCACCAGTGAAACCATCTGTGCCCAGAGTTTTCTTTGTGGGAAGGTTTGTAACAACAAACTTAATTTTTTTATGGAAATATGCTGTTGTGTCTTTGTCTATTTCTCATTGAAGTTTTGTTAGTTTTTCATTTCATGCAGTTTGAAGTTCTCTTATTATGTGTATAAATGTCTGGGATTATTATATCTGCTTCATGAATTGACCTATTTATCAATAGGAAATGACCTTTTTCTGTATCTGGTAGCATTCTTTGTTCTGAAATTTACTTTTCCTGATATAAATATATTGATTCCAGCTTTCTTTTGGGTAGTGTTAACACAGTAAATCTTTTAACATCCTCATACCTGTAATTTGTGTGTTTTTTTAATTTGAAGTGCATTTTCTTATAGATAGCATATTATTATGTCTTGTTTATTTATCCTGTTGGAAAAATCTCTGCCTGTTAATTGGGTGTTTAGACCATTTACATATTTTGTGTTTGTTCATATGGTTTTGTTTAAATTTATCATTTTGCTACTTGATTTCTGTTTCTTCCACCAGTTCTTTATTCTTTTTTCCAACATTTTCTGACTCTTTGGGATTAACTGAACACTTTTTGTGATTTAATTTTAATTCTTCTGACTGAGTGGCTGTAAATCTTTGTTCTGTTAATTTTAGTGGCAGCTTTAAAGGTTATAGTATACAAGTTTAGCTCATTGCAGTCTACCTTCAAATGATACTATACCACTTAATCAATAGTATAAGAACCTTATGGGATTCCCAGGTGGTACCATGGTAAAGGATCTATCTGCCAGTGCAGGAGACTCAAGAGATGGGGGTTCAATCCCTGGGTCAGGAAGATCCTCTGGAGTAGGAAATGGCAACCCACTCCAACATTCTTACCTGGGAAATCTTCATAGAGAGGAAGCTGATGGGCTACATGGGGTCACAGAGTCAGACATGACTGAGCAGGGGTACACCTATATGAATCTTTTAATGCACTTCCATTTTTTCTGTACCAGCCTTTGAACTAACACTGACCTACATTTTACTTTTACATTAGTTATAAAGTCCATGATACATGGTTTCTATTTTTGTTTAAACAATATCTTCTAAAGAGCTTTACGTAATCACACAAAGCTTCCTCAGTTTTAACCCATGTGGTTATGTATTTTCTGGTGCTCTTCATTCTTTGTGTAGATCAGATTTCCTTCTGGCATCATTTTTTTCTGCCTGAAGTTCTTTCTTAACATGTCTTATTGTGCACGTGTGTTTGTGATAAATTCTCTCAACCTTTGTATAACTGAAAGTCTTTATTTAGCCTTTGTTCTTTAAAGATATGTTCTGCATTTTTTTCTTTCAGCCTAATAAAGATATTTCTCTACTATCTTTTTCACTTGCATTGTTTCTGGTGACAAATCTGCTATAGTCCTTATCTTTCTTCCACTTACATAGTGTCATTTTTTTTCTGACTGCTTTTAAGTTTTTTTGTTTGTTTCTCACAGGTTTTAAGCCTTTTAATTATAATATGCATTGAGGTAGTTTTCTTCACGCATATCATACCTCAGACTTATGAATTCTTCAATTTATACAGTTATTTATAATTTATAATTTTCATTGAATTTTAAATATTTTTAGGTGTTATTTCTTGAAAAATTAATCAGTCCCACCCTCCAGCTCCTCTTCTGTGATTCCAATTACATGTATACTAGGCTGCTTAAAATTGCCCCACAGCTCACTGATGGTTTTTCACTTCTTTTCTGGATCCCTTTGCTCTAGATATTTCATTTCTGATAGTTTCTATTCCCATGTCCTCAGTATATTAATTCATTTTTTTGCAATTCATTGTATCTAGCTTTTTAATTTTAATCTTTATAAATTTTATGAGGGTCTTTAAATTTTTAAAATATCTTCCATGTCTACATGCCTTTTGAATACATGGAATACAGTTTAATTGTTTTAGTGTTCCTATTTGATAATTCTAACATAGATGTCAATTCTGGGTTGGTCCTACCCAATGGAATGATTTCCTCTTTATGAGTCATATTTTCTTGCTGCTTTGGGCCTGAGAATTTTTGATTGACATTGGGAATTTCACCGGGCATTGTGAATTTTACATTGTTGGATGTAGTTTATGTTAGTATTTGTATAACTACTATTGAGGTTTTTCTGTAATGTAGTTACATGTCTTGAGAAACTGATTATTTCAGGTGTGACTTTTAGGATTTTTTATGGACCAGAGCAGCACTCATTTTTAGACTAATCATTTTTCATCTTCAAGGTAAAAATCTTGTGTGTCCTCTACTTACTGTCCCTCTCTTTTTGAGGGTTATTCAGTTTGGGTGGTGGCAACAGGCACTATTCCCTGCCTTGTGTGAGCACTGGACATTGTTTTGTTGTTGTTTAGTCACTGAGTCATGTCCAACTCTTGAGACTCGATGGATGGTAGCCCGCCAGGCTTCTCTGTCCATGGGATTTCCCAGGCAAGAATACTGGAGTGGGTCACCATTTCCTTCTCCAGGGGATCTTCCTGACCTAGTGGACGGGCCTGTGTTTCCTGTTTGGCTGGCAGATTCTTTAGAACTGAGCCACCAGGGAAGCCCCGTAGGGCATTGTTACTGTTAGTCACTTTGGGCGGTTCTTTGGTGACTCACGCAATTTCCTCAGTGAGTACCTAGTTTGGCACACAGGTGAATACACAGGGGACAGCTTACACATCTTCAGGTATTATGATCCTCTCTCTGTTTGAAGTTTCTCCCTTTGCTACGCTTTCCTGAGAACTCCAGGTGCTTTGTTCTTTCCAGACGGTCAGTTTCATCTCCTCAGCTCAGGGCGTCTCCAGTCTCCACCTGATTTCTTCCTTCTGCACTGTGGTCTGGAGACCCTCTCAGGAATGTCACAGGGCTCATCTCCTTGTTTCCCATTTCTCAGGAATCATTGTCTTTTATTATCTGATGTCAGTGCCTTGCAAATCATGGTTTCATATGCTTTCAGTTTTTTGTTGGTTTGGGTGGAAGCATGGAACTTGTTCCTGTTTCTCCATTTGGGTGTCGGCAGAAGTCTGTAACTTTTATAAAGGGAAAATATAGGGATAAATTTGGAAGCATCAACTGTTTTTAAGTTAGGTATTGGCTGTATAATCAGTTCTTTCAGAATTAGAAAAAATGAGGAAACTAAGATAACTTTCACTGTATTGAGCAATAAGAATTGTTTGTAATGAGACCTTTTGATCCTTAAGATAAGCTGAAATATCTTTTGAGATATCAAAAACATGTTAGACTATTTAGCAAAGTTTTACAGTTCCAAATTATCTTGCATTCCAATAAATAACTCATATTATGCATATGGTAACTCTCACTTAAAGAGGATGCTTATATCATTTTTCACCTATTTAGGAGAAAGTCCAGTATGGATTGTCCTAAACGTTTTGATCATTTTATACTATTTTCTTAGAAGTTTATTTTCTCTTCACTCTCAGCCTCTTCTGGATGGTTTTTTATTAGCATTGATTGTTAAAGCAAAGATCATTGTATTGAGTTTTAGATTTGGCCATTTTCCAGTTGCTCATATAAAAAACTATATGAACAACTTGAAGATTCTTGGCCTGCTTGAAGCACCAGATTGTGTTTGGGAATATATTGATGACAAAAGGAAAGAGATTAAATCTAAAGAAGATACCATATGCCTGATATAATCTCATTTGAGGCTGTTAAAATGGGATAGGTGCAAAGCAGAGTTATACAATCATAGACCATAGTATAGGGCCATATTCCTTGAAGTGCCAGTTCATGATAAAATAAAAAGCTTGCATGGGAATGCAAATAAATTCACTAGACCCTTTATTGGGAAAGTCATTTTTAAGCCTTTATTGAATTTGTTACAAATTTGCTTCTGTTTTATGTTTTGGTTTCTTGGCTGGGAGGTATGTGGGATATTGGCTCCCTGACCAGTGATTGAACCTGCACTCCTTGCAATGGAAGGTGAAGTCTTAACAACTGAACCATCAGGGAAGTCCTGAGAAAGCCTCAATATGAAAAAAATGTCAATGGAACTAGGTAGTATGCTTAGTAATGGCAACAGACTGAATGCTTATTTCCCCCCAAATTGATATGTTGAAATCCTAACCCCAAAGGTGATGGTATTAGGAAGTGGGGTCTTTGGGGTGATGAAATTACAAGGGAAGAGCCCTCATAAACAGAATTGGTGCCCTTATAAAAGAGCCCCAAGAAAACTCCTCTATCCCTTTAGTTATGTGAGGTTATAGCAAAAAGACAACTTTATAAGCGAACTCTCACCAGATTCCAAATCTCCAAAATCTTGTTCTTGGATTTCCAGCGTCTAAAATTGTGAGAAATAAATTTCTGTGGTTCATAATCTACCCAGTCTATGATATTTTGCTATAGCAGCTGTCAGGGAGGAAGAAATTTTCTTCTACCCTTCTAGATGGCCTAAAAATTAAATTGGCATGAAAGAGATTTATAGGGGGAAAATCAAACAAATGTTTAATAACATATATATATGAGAGGGACCCAGAAAAATCGAATAACTCACCAAAATGGCTGAAATCTTCTTAATATACTGTCTTCTGCTATAGACAAAAGATGTTGAAGATAATGGTTTGGGACCTCAAAGGGAGGGAGTCAATTGACATGGAGAAAGAAAAGCAAATCAAACATCAAGCAAAAGCAAACATCTGCTTATTTTTGATAAGCAGATATTGGCTAGGCTATGCAAAGATGACAAGATACAGAAAGAAATTTTAACAAAGAGCTTTTGCTAGGCTTCTTCCAGTCTACACAGGAAGTTGACCAGGGTCAATTTTCATAATGTGGAAGCTGATTAATTAATGTTAAGAATCAAACTGTAGAATAAAGCCGATACCCATACTCAACATTTTAGTTTGCTTTTAGTTACAAAATTGTTAGAATTTCTTTTCCTAAAATGTTCACAATAGAGGTATTCATTTCTCTTGCCCATTTCACCTCTAAATACCACCACAGTTACTGAGATTGTGTGAAGTAAAGGAATAAACCCAATGGGTATTAACCCAATGTGGCGTTCCGGAATTGTGATAGAAAAGTTACTTATGGCCATGTCTTACAAAGTGCTTAAAACTCAACCTAGGACCTTACATAAGGCTAAAATCACTAATCGCTCCCATCCTGGATCAGGGCCTCTGCATTCATCAGGCAGTTAAGAGGAAGATCAAAGTTTCTTCCTGAATCTTTTGGGCCTTGATTGTTTTCGGCGCAGAATAATTTGCAGGTCAAAAAGACATTTTGGGGTGGCAAATTTTTCCTCCCCTTAGTCCCCAAACAGACTAAAACAGTGATATCAGTGGTTTACATTATGGCACAAGTTGCTTATTGCATTATATACAGCTAACAAAACAGTTCACAGACAAAAAACTGATCTACTGCACTTTGAAGAGCATTCGTGTGAAAAATTCTATGGGAAGTTATCTCTGACTCTTGAGTTATGCACAAATCTGGATATTAAGACTTTAACAATGACCTTATCAGCAATATTGAAGAGGGAGGAGTTTCTTCTCCATCAATGCTATGAAGGTAGATACTTTAGAAAAAAGATCAGGTTACAGTGGTGGAGGTAATTTATAATTGGAAGAACATGCCTGGTCTGAATCAGAGCATACTTAACTGTCAAGTATCTTCTAGCATAGGAGAAAGTGTGATGACCTGAAGAGGTTAAAGTGCTGGACCTCACACACTGTATCTGTGTTAAAGTTTTAGAGATTCTGAATTTAATTAGGGGACTATGGAAGAGGAGACTGCATGGTATGACAGTTATGTGTGTGAGTATATTGCTGCACTGCCTAGGTTAGAAAGCTAGTGACCACATTTCCCAGCTGTGAACATTCACAAGATGAAGATAACCTCACTAAGCTTCAGTTTCATTATATATAAAACAGGAGCAATGGTAATCATACCTACCCCACAGAGTTGTTTTTTTCGTTGCTAAGTCTTGTCTGACTCTTTTGTGACCCCATGGACTGCAACCTATCAGGCTCCTCTGTTCATTGGATTTCCCAGGCATGAATACTGGAATGGGTTGCTGTTTCCTTCTCCAGGGAATCTTCCTGACCCAGAAATTGAACCCGTGTCTCCTGCTTTGGCATGTGGATTCTTTACCATTGAGCCACCAGGGAAGACCCCTATAGAGTTGAAGTGAGGATTGAATAAAATATTCACGTAGAGCACTCAGCATATACCATGCTCAATATGTGTTAGCTCTTACAATTTTTGTATCAAACTAAAGTACTTTATATAGTATTTGACCAAACACTAAAATAAATCATAGATATTATGAAGTGTTACTAAATAAGTAGGAAGAAAATGTATGTTGTGGGGGAAAGGATCACACCAAGTTTCAAAAGTTATATCATGGGAGGATATACATTTATTAAAGGTGATAAAATTCTGTACTTAGCTTTGGTCAGCTGAAAACAGCAGAGTTGCAAACCAGTATGTTTTAGACTCAATGAATCCTGAAGATTTCCAGAAACAAATATTAGGTCTTCCTTTGACATTTTCTACTTGACTGTGCAGGAGTCACCTGGTAAACATCACTTACAGGTCATTCAACCAAATCCACACCTGGATGCTTTTCTAAAGGTGAAACTTTCAGGAAAGGTCTATTTATTCACAGTAATTTCTACTGTATTGGAAGACACTCTTACTTTAGATGCTAGTAAAGCAGCACTCACTGAAAGAGACAAAGAGTATATAATGTCATTCAAGCCAAGAGGTTGTATCATGGAAAAAGTATCCTTAAACATAAATCCCATGACATCAGAGCCATTCTTGCTGCTCTGGGAGAATACTCATTCAAGGGCTTAGCGTGAAATGAATAATTGCTGAACAGCAAAGAGGAAAATACCAATAACA
The DNA here is from genome assembly GCF_033118175.1 of Dama dama. Taxonomy (NCBI): domain Eukaryota; kingdom Metazoa; phylum Chordata; class Mammalia; order Artiodactyla; family Cervidae; genus Dama; species Dama dama. Next base: position 82,192,351 of record NC_083698.1, on the reverse strand, counting down.
TGAGCTAACTTTTGCTTGGTTCTTTTGGGAGGATTCTAATTGGAACCAGCCTTAGGCAGATTCAACAGGTGCACTCAGGTCTTGACTGCCACACCTACACCCACAAAGAGAAATATGGTGCCCTCTTCCCGCCATTCGGGGGCTCCCAAGTCTGGCTCTGGTGAAGGAGTAGCGCTCAAAGATTGATCAGCTCTTGGGGAAAGTACAAAGGGTCAGCAGCATCGGAATGATACAGAAATCTCACTTAGGATGCAAACCCTAGCCATGTGCCCCTGAGAGGGGTCAGCCTGCTATACATGGGAGAGGATATCATCGCACAACACCACCTCTTCCTCACTACCTTTTCATCGTGACTTACCTTGTAACCATCATGACTTCAATTATGTGTTTTATACTGCTTACTCTGATAACTTTTCACTGTGGTCTTGCTATGTTGTTAACGTGGCATCACTCTGGGACTTCCCTAGTGGTCCAGTGGTTGAAACTAGACTCTATGTTCCTAGTTCAGGGGGCCAGAGTTCAGTCCCTGGTCAGGGAACTAGACCACCCCACATGCCGTAACAAAGATCCTGTGCGCTGCAACGAATACCCAACACAACCAAATAAATGTTTCTCTTAAAGGCATTGCTTTGAGAGAGTGTACTCTCAGGAAGATTCACTCTCTCATTTTATTCTAGGTTCTGCCTACATGTCACATTGTTTAGAACCTCTCTGGTCACCCTCTTTAATGACACCCTACCTTCCTGCTCACTCTAAATCCTTTTCCAACTTTCTGTTTCTTCCTAAAATGTCAGTACCCTATGTTATTTCCTATCTATCCAAACAACTCAAGTCAGCTCTTTAAAAAGTACCAATTCTACAACACAAAGATTTATGACTTCAAGATCCAGGACTTTTAAATCTCCTGTTTTTTCTTTAAATGTCTTCTGTGAACCATGTCTCTTCCTTGTATATATCTCTATGACTGCCTCTACCACCTTCTTGTAACAGATGTCTTACTATAAATAAGGTCAGAGAAGGCTTGGAAAGGAGACTGCGTGAGTCTCTATGTCAAGTGCCACAACTACTCCTAGTGTTTCAGGTTCCTACCACCATTTATAAAAAGCTGTTCTATCCAGTTACATAATATTTAGAAGCACATGTCTTCTAAATCCACTTCTAGAGCTGTTGACAGAGAAAAGGGTGTATGAGTGTTGGGCTGGGAGCTGGCCGCCTTCTTCAACTAAAATTGCCCAAATGGCACTTTCTGATGAGTCACAGTCTAAGGGCAGGGTGCTCCCATGTCATTACCAAGGTAACTGCAGCACTCTGCTCTCTGAACACATTTTCAGCAGGGCTGGTTCTACAAAGAAACAGACAAGGCAATCTTTTTTTTTTTTTAATTTGAGGGCCCTCAAGAGGCTAGCCTGAATACAAATTTTATTCATATTAAATTGATCTGAAATTCCTAGTGTAGTCATCTTCTAGAGATACACATCTCCTAAATAAATGAAGATTTTTTTTTTCCTCTAGAGTTACAAATGAACTACTTGACACGTCAGCAGGGGTTAGTCACCTGATCAATATTTCATCATATCTTTCTTCTATCAGGGGGGCTCAAGTACCTGACAGGCGAATGAAGTGTGGCAGTTGATTATGAGAATTAAGATACTGTATGTAAAACACCCAACACTTAGAAGGTGCTGGAAAAATAGTAGCTCTCATTACAAAGGAAAAACAGGTTGAATAAATGATTCCTATAAACCTACTAATAACCTCTTTCTGATATTGTTCCTCAAATTCTATGTAATTGTTAGGAGAATTAGAAACATTGCTGCCTCATGTGCTCCTGCAGACCCAACATCTCTGACAAAGAAGCCCAGCTTGTTTTCTCTTGATCATTTCCACTTCTGAACTATTCACACTGAGATATAAATAATTAATATCAAATCAATCCTCAGTATGGAAAAGAGAACACCAAAATGCCAGGTTAACTTACAAGAGACAGGTGTGCATCGATAAGTACAATACTGATTTCTTCTCACTTCAGTCTCAGACAACCTTTATTCTCTTTTCAGCTTAGCCTCATGTTTTTCAGTCACTGAGGGCCCTGTGCACTGACTTGGTAAACTCTGAATTTCCTGAATGCTAACATTTTCTCAGATGCTGGCCACCTGAAGACTCCAGCTTACTTCTTATGTTCAGAAGACTCCTCGGTTTCCTCATTACTATGATCATTTCTCCCTAGGCTACCTATTTTCTTAAGTGAAGACACAGTAGAATAAGTAAATCAAATGCTTGAACAATCTCTCAGATGATTTCAGAGGCATCAATAGGTGATTTGATTTTTCTTTTGGCTTTTGCAGACTTGGGGTAACAACACTGATCCACAGGTTCTAACCTTTCTGGAACTATGATGTTGATGCCCAGTGGGCTCCCCTTATGCAGACTTTGTGATCAAAAGGGTTAACAAATGTATGCTATTCATAAGACTCTAATTAGAGAAGGAAAAATAGTCTCATTTCCTATGAAAGGCAAGATCTAGTTTCCTCTGGAAAATCACCAAAGCAAACTTCCTTCATCAAATCTACTGATGCCACATGCTCTTTAGAGTTCTTACAGGGAGTTAGGAAGCTAGGTTCTTTTCATCTCAAGCTCTTGCCCCTGGCCAGTCACTTAACGTCTAACACTTGGTTTCCTCAGTAAAATGAACATTTTTGTCTACATTAGTTACTTTACCAACTGTTAAGAAAATCAACTAAGATAATATATGAATTTTTATTCAGGAAACATCATGGAGCAAGGTATGTCAGATAATCTCTTGGACCCTGGGAGTATAACAATAAATATATAATAGAATACTCCCCTCCCTCAGCTGGGAGTCAAACAAATGAATAATGAATGCTCATCATAATAAGTATGATATGAAGATACAGCAGAAACCCATTTACCCATGAGTTCAAATTGATAGAAGACTCATAATAAAAAAAAAAGTGAATTTAAATGGACTATCTGGGAAATCCCATCGACTGAAGAGCCTGGTGGGCTACAGTCCACAGAGTCACGAAGAGTTGGACACAACTGAAGGAACCGAGCATCGTATGAGTGATACACACAAAACTTTAATGTACCTGTGTAAATATAAATCTATTGGTCAATCTTTTAATATTCCACATAATTCTTTTGAGTATGGGTTCACTGATTGAAGTTCTGACTTCCCTTTCTTCCATAAACCATACCTGTAAGACATTCTGTATAATACCCAGTAATTATAATTTGCTTAAAGCAGAATGAGAGCTTGAAGTCACTTGGAAAACAAACTAGTAAAGACATTTATAGAATCCTGTTATATTTTTAATGATTTTTTCCCCTCGTCTTTTATTATCGTCTAACCAATATCTCACTCAATAGAATTTTTCTTAGAGGTTTGCCCACATGTGACTTGGTTTTCATTTCATTTATATTGTGTTGGCTTACATATTAAATAAATAATGAAAGTATTAAATACAAATGGCAGCTGTCCCTTGGTGAGCATAGAACTCACAGGGCAGGGGAAAACGATGCACTGCCCTTGAGATACACTACCTGTCAGGAGCTTTGAGCAGGTCTGGACAACAGTCTGTGTGCTTTCATGGGGAGTGGAAAGGGTGTTCACGAATTCAGAACCTGTGGTGTTTGTTCAGTAAAGATTGGTTAAAACCCCTTTAGCCTATGTATCAGTACAAAGTGCTAGGGGAGCAGTGTAGAGCTACTTCTGATTGGATTTGATCTGAGATAGACATCACAGAGAACATGTTATTTGCATCCAGATCTTGAATGAGTCCAACAGGTTAAAGAAAAAACTCAGTTGAGGAGTTGACAAAAGTCAGGAGGACTTTCAAAGTGAGGAAAGAGCTTGTGGAAACCAGAGAAGAAAGAACCATGGAAATATGTTCAGCCACACTTTCCTAGTGCCCACTTGGGAAATGTGGCCAAAGAATGGGATACCAGAAATAAAGTGAACAGATAGGTATGATTTTAATCGCTATGTTCAGTTTTTCAAAGAGTCCACAATATTCACCCTGGAACATCTAAGCTCTCTGAACATTCAGCTTCTTTTCATGTCACCTTGCTAAAGTTTCTGAACAAGTTCATCCACTAAACATCCTTCTGTTGATGGGAAAGGAGGAAGGTCAAGAAGAACATCAATATGGACACCGTCCTGGCCTGTAGGACCCCCAAGGAGACTTCATCACTGGTGGATCGAGAGGATCAAAGACTCATTTGTACCCAGGGAGAGTGCAAGCTTCCACCAGTCCCCTCCCCCTGCTGAGTAATTGTGATTACAAAGAAGTTGTTGTGTAACCCCTTGTAACATTAGGATGTTGACCTTTACCCACTAAACCTTCCTTTACGGATCACTCATTACCTAATGCAAATCTTACTCCTTTTCCAGTATGGGCTCAAATGCCATCTATTCGTGGACAGTGTTTCCTGAACACTGTCCCACTGCCTCTTAGTCTGATAACATTACTCATCCCTTTGCCTTCCCATGCATATTTCTTAAATCTCTGTTAGAGCGTTTACTTCATCCTGCCTTCAGCCAGGGTCTGTTGGATGTATTATCTGTCGCTGTTAGGAAGTTGTGAACTTCCTGGAACTGAATCTTTATTTTCAAGATTCTATTGTCCCCAACAGCACCTTCTACAATGTAGTCAGTACGTTCACAGTAAGTACTTTTTTGCTTAATTGAAGAAATGAAGATATGAATGAGAGGTCTTGATAGCCTGGAAGAGACGTACAGTTGCATTTATGGAATATGCCCCTAGCAATAAGTGATGGCAAGAGTTGGGAAGAATAAAGAATTTGGGAGAGGTCTAGTGCTCAGGTACAAGCAGATTAGTGGTCTGGAAAAATAGGATCTTTGAGAAAAGTCCAGAGGAACTGGGATGGATTAGCATGGAAATAAGAAAATTTAGGGGAGCAATAAGAGGCTTTAATTATTACGTTAAATAGCTAAGCAAAGGAAGATTCCCAGCTGTCTTCTGGCTCCGCTGAGGATAAAAACCAAGAGGAACACAATATAGTTTGTCTAATTTTCTTTCACATATTTCTTAAGATCAGAGTCTTTTCTTTGTTTGCAATGTTACGGTGTAACTCTGTAGAAACAAAGTAAGCAATGATACTTTATTGGGTGTATGTGAACATACTGGGTTGGTCAGTGTGTGGGCCTCTGTCCATTTGTCTGAAATTCATTTAGACACTAGTGTGCGTTGATTCTACTTGTCAAGGCTCTCCCAGAGTGCGCACAGGACCCCGCCAATCTTTGATGGACGTGTGTTTTATGTGTGATCATGTCTAATGGCCATGAGGAGACTGGGCCCCAGGGTGGAGGTACTCTGTCCTGATGACACTTTATGTTGGTGCTGGTTTAAATGAGGAAAAGAGAAATCTCATGGAGTACTGCACAGTTATCCAGGATGTGATAAAAGAAACGTGAGCGCTTTCTCCTGTTTTCAGAATGAGAAGGCTGATGGCTTTCACTCAGGAGAGTGGGGAAGCAGGTGGGGTCATCACCCATACTCAGCTCTTTCAGCAGCCTGCACTGGTACCCATATAACTGGACATTCCTTGAAGAATCACTGAGACCATAAGGTGAAAGTTATTTTTCACATGAGAATTAATTATATCTTAAGAAGTGATAACTGCTATTAAAACAGAGGGAGGTGCAAGCTTATTTGTGCAGTTGCTTATTTGTGTGTGTGAACTGTGCGTTTACTTGTTATTGTCTGAAGGCAAAGCTTCACAGCTGAAAAGAGATGGCCTGACCCTAGGGCTAGCCAGTGCAGAAGGAAATCATTTGCATAAATAGTTTTCTCTCTCCTGGGGCAGACCTGCAGCTCATCACTAAGGGGCTGTAGTGGGGAGGATGAGGAGAGGGAGAGAGGACTGTTTCTTTCACTTCCGCAGTAGGTTGACCTCACTTTTCCCTTGAATGAGTGAGTCTGTGGTGTTGCCAGCATTCATGCTTTTCCACAGCCTGAGTTGTACAGAGAACCACAGCTATTTTCAGTGGGCTCAGACCCCAGCTGAGTAGCATTCTGCCCTTTTACTTTTTTTCCCAGAACTGAAAAATACAAAACGATCTGGCATTAGACCCTAAGAACAAATGCACTTTTCCAATTCTTTATTTCCTCCCCAAACATACTAAGGGTGATAACAAGAACAACCCGCTCCGTCTTCCTTCACTTGAGACTCACTGAAGCACACCATTTGCCATCAGTGTGATTTACAGATCATTTTGATTTCTCAGATGGCAATTCAAATGAGCATTCTGGTAATGAGAGTGAGCACTATCTTTTTCTGATGAGAATCTCAACAAGAACAGAAAAACAAATCAAAACAAACAAACAAAGGCTCTAAACATCCTGGACTGATGAAATTGAACAAGAAAACAAGCTGTGAGCCCTTCTTGATTCAATTTGAGTTTTGAAAATAATGAACGGTAGTCATGAATGTTTTAAGCTTCACACGAATGCATATTTTATTAACTCTGAATGTATCCACGAATTTCTCTTTTATTTTTACCTTTTGAAAACAGTAAAACTGAAACTGTCTTGCCTGGATTTAAAGAGATATTAGCTTTCTCCTCACATATTCTGTCTGGCCTTGGGAGAGTGGCCCATTGTACTCAAGGACAACAGTTTCTTTGCAGTGCTGAATCTTAGACACTAAAGACAGCCTCTCTTCAATGGGGTTACTACAGGGGAAAAAAAGAAAATTTCAGTGCATCATAGCAGGGACAATCTAATCCTCTTTGCTGGTACATCTGCTCTGGCAGTTTTGCTCTGCAAATCAAAAGGCAACCCATCAATTAAAGTTCCTTTCCCTTTCATTTTTATTCAGCTTGTGAAATGTGACCAGTATTCACCAAAAAAAAAAAAAAAAGTTTCAGACCACTTTGCTCACAAATATCCACCCCAAGGGTGTGCACTTTGATTTGTTGTCTGGTTTCCGCTGACTGTTCTTCCTCGTTTTTTTTTCTTTTTTTAAAGAAGGAGCCCTTCTCCTTTGGCAGAGTGCAATATATTCAGAGAGCTTTACAAAACAAAGCTTTCAGCTCTGAGTCAGCAACAAACTCATCTTTGTTCGCATGGTTCTATTAAGGAAAGAAGGCCAATTTTCTGCAGGTTTCTATGGCTGACTTCACAAAGGCATCTCTCTGTGTGCAAGCGCTCTGGCAGGAACCGCCGACTCTGAGATCATCGTTTTCCGTAATGACCAGCTGCAAGGATGGGAGAAAGAAAATCATAAACTGGTTTATAGAGTGATTTTCCTAAGGAGCCTGAAATATAGATGCATTCACTGGGAGACACGAAATAAAGGCAACTCACTGGTTGCATTCCCATGTACAGGCCAAGGCCTCCTCCACATTTTCCTTTATCGCCACACACGCTTTGATGGGATATTCAGGTCATTTGTCTTGAGGAGGAAGTGAAGCTCATTTGCATTTCCCTGGGTTTCCCAGGGAATTCCCAGGAATTCTTGCCCTTCCTTCGATGGGGTTTTCTTGTGTTTAGCATCACATTAAATTATAAGCTCACAGTGTGTCTCCAGGTACTGAACTTCTGTTTACCCCTGGAGCTAGAGCTGGGCTTCCCAGGTGGCACTAGTGGTAAACAACCTGCCTGCCAATGCAGGAGACACAGTAAACTCGGGTTTGATCCCTGTGTCAGAAAGATTCCCTGGAGAAGGAAATGGCAACCCAATTCAGTACTCTTGTCTGAGAACCCCATGAACAGAGGATCCCAGTGGGCTACAGTTCATGGGGTTGCAGAGTCAGATATGGCTGAAGTGACTTAGGATGCACGAAGAATTAGAGCACTGTTAAAATCTCCAGTTGGCCCACAAGGAATATGGTAAAATTCAGAATAAACATAATAGCCTCAGACTCCTGAATCAAGGTTTTTCAAAACCATCAACATAATCCTACTTGTCATGAGGTTTAACAGAGTTTGCAGATATGGAATTGTGTTAGTGCTGCTTCCTTAAAAGTGTTCTAGGATGACTTTATACATATTTGGATTTCAAAGAACATTTCCAGATTTAAAAAATTTGAGTGGGAAATGCTGGTCTTAACAAAATGAAACTTCTCTTTACTGAAGTGTTAGCATATTAAATATACTAACACACATTCATTTTCTAAGAAAAATCCCTTTCCCCTACCCTCATTCCCATGGAAATATCTGCTTATAATAGTACTCCAAAGATCTCAGGGCTTCCCAGATGGTCCATTGATAAAGAATCCACCTGCCAGTGCAGGAGACACAGGAGACTGGCCTTTGATCCCTGGGTGGGGAAGATCCTCTGGAGGAGGAAATGGCCTGGGAAATCCTATGGTCTGAGGAACCTATTGGGCTATAGACCATGGGATCGCAAAGAGTTAGACATGGCTGAGCAACTGAGCATAGACTCACACATGCCAAAGATCCCTCTTTGGGGGAAATAGGTGCTGACCAAATCCAGTGGGATGATTGACAACCAAAGGCTTCCAGAGCTTAGTCTATCCCAACGAAGTCTGCAAGAGGAGTTTGAGGCATTTGTTTAATATGAGTATATCAAATATTTATAGTCAGATGTTATCTGAAACTAGCTATTCAGAAATCAACTACAGTGTGAAATAAGAGAGCCCTGGACCTTTTTTCCTTCCAGATGCTATCTTTTCACAGGCAGAGTCTTAGGAGATGTCTATTGGTTTATAGATATACTGGTTGTATGACTTCCCTGGCTCTAGGTTGTAGAAAAAGAGCTTTAATGAAATGCAGTAGAGAAGCTGGGTCTGTGTAAGTACCTGGAAACCTTGCCGGTCCCATTTTGTTCCTTCTCAACTCATGACTACCATTAAAGATTCTAGAAAACGTATTATCACCATATGAAAGTATGCTGTATTTTTTTGTCATTATATGAGAATGGCTAGCAAAGACTTTTTAAATTCTTCTTTTTAATTATTTCAAATGAGAAATGTTTATGGAGTGCTTACTATAGGTACAGTGTACAGTACTTGTATACTTATTGTACCAGGTACAGTATAAATTAAACAAACATGATCCTTGCTTTTCTGGAGCATACTAGCTAGAAAAGAGAAATGCCATGTTTTATAATTCTAGTTATGTGATGATTTTTTTGTCATTTTCCAGAAAGGATTTCTGTGCATTTAAAACTATGTGGGTAGGGCAAAAATTACTGATATTTTGAAAGAATGTGGTTAGTTACTCTCAGTCGTGTCCAACTCTGCAACCCCATGGACTATAACCCACAGGCTCCTCTGTCCATGGACTTCTCCCAGCAAGAATATTAGAATGGGCTACCATTCCCTTCCCCAGGGGTTCTTCCCAACCCAGGAATTGAACCCAGGTCTCCTGCATTGCAGACAGATTCTTTACCATCAAAACCACTAGGGAAGCCCCCTGGTGGATTCATCCTGAAACTTGCCTGACTTAGAGGGGTCATCCTCATGGGTATCAGACCTACACTGTGTTGTTGCAAACACCTTGCTTTCAGCATGATTCTATTTTCAGCATGATTCAAGATGGAGGGGCTGGGCCTTCTGAATTACCTGCCCAGCACTCCTGAACGACTGTGTCTGTTTTTCTGTGATGGAGGAGCTGGGCCTTCTGAATTACCTACCCAGCACTCCTGAACGACTTTCTGTTTTTCTGTGACTCATGAGTCACAGTTCAGAGGAGAATATAATCAGTGTGTCAGCTGTAAAAAAATGAAGCTGAATTCTGCCTTGGAATCCCTGAAACAAGTCTAAACTTACCTCAAGTCGGAAAATAAGTCCTCAAAGGACATATCTTAGAGCCTGATAAACTACCGTGCATAAAGGATCTTTCTGCACTCTTGAAACAAGTTGGGACCTGGTTACATGGTGTTTTTGTTTTGAAAGAGGGAAAGATAATGGCTGAATTCTGGAACAAGACCATGATAGGGAAGCTGCGATAAAATGGTTTTAAGAAGTCGTAAGACTTGCAAAAGTCATGCGTGCGTGCTAAGTTGCTTTAGTCATGTGTGACTTTGCCACCATATGGACTGTCGTCTCACAGGCTCCTCTGTCCATGGGACTCTCCAGGCGAGAATACTGGAGTGGGTTGCCATGCCCTTTTCCAGGGGATCTTCCTAACGCAGGGATTGAACCCGGCACTGGGGAAGCCCCGCAAAAGTCATAATCTACATGAATTAAATGTAGCTACCACATAGGGAGAAATATTACTGAATTGAGTAGTATAAACTTTGAGCTAAGGAAATTATATTAATCAATTCAGAATGCAACTAGAATATATATCATCTTAGATTCTAGCTCCTGAGTGAATGTACTTTAATGTATGTTTCTTCATCTTCTTCTATTGTTTAAATAAACCAGTCATTTGTATAATGTCTACTGTAACTTTTAAGGTTTGTCTCTGCTGTTTTTTGGGCTTCCCACATGGGGCTAGTGGTAAAGAATCCTCCTGACAGTGCAGAAGACACAAAAGATGTAGGTTTGATCCCTGGGTTGGGAAGATTCCCTGCAGGAGGAAATGGCAACTATTACCAGTATTTTTGCCTGGGAAATCCCATGGACAAAAGAGTCTGGCAGACTCCAGTTCATGGGGTCACAAAGAGTCAGACATGACTGAGTGACTGGACACATTTACTAAGCACTGAAGGTAAATGTTTAAAAAGAAAAGAATACTCTTATATGTTACTTAAAAAAACATTGTTTATATATATAATAAGAAAAATCATTATATACATATCAAAATGATGTATATTTTATATTATGTATTATATCAAGTAGAGACTATTTCTTCTCTTTAACTTTTACAACTTTATTCTACCCACTTACTATATATCAAGTGTTAACAATTACTTATGCCACACAAATGACTTTTCCTCCCTTACTTTCCAATCTCCTTACATTTCTGCACAAGCTATACTGTCAATTGTTTGAAGGATTTTAAATGGGTCAAAAATAAATGTGACTATAAAAATACGAAATCTTTATATCATTGTCAACAAATATTCTTCGAAATCAAATAAATAATACACCATTTAATTACTGAAAGAGGAAAGGCTGTTAAAATGTCGAAGATTGCAGCAACTCATTCTGCTTAACTAAATTTGACATCTTGAGTAAATTGCAGATTCATTCATTCATTCCCTTCTATTTTATGTGCGTGATATGTTTGTATGTGTGTGTGAGAGAGAGAATCTAGTACTTGTCAAGACGTGTACTACCAGCTGGATGTACAGCAGTAAATGAAACAGACAGATAGAGGTGCCTGACTTTGTGGAATTTAATTCTAATGGAGGGAAAGCTGTGATAAAAGGCTAGGCTGTGCTGTTTCAGAAATGTGCTGTGAAGAGAACTGAAGGAGTGTAAGGGCAGAGAGGACCATGGACAAAATGTGTTTGATGTGCTGAAGAAAGATGGCCTCATCAGAGAGGCCACACTTGAGAACAGACTTTAGTTAAGTCTGGAGCCAAGATTTCCCCAGAGATTTCAGCTCTTTGGGAAAGAGCATTCTAGAGAGAAGGACCTGTAAGTGTAAAGGCTCTGAGGCAAAAGCACATCAATTATGGTTGAGTATACAAAATGCAGCCCACAGGAGTAGGGGTGAGGGGTGGTAGATGTATTAACTGAACTAGGAGGCAGCTCACACCTAACATACATGGGACCAAGGGCAAAAGCCAATGGAGACCTCTGTGCTTCAATGTCTAAATAGTTAAAAGTTACAAATCAAGCCAATATACTCTTAAATTAAATATGTTCTCCTTCCCTTCTTTAACCTTTATAACACCCAGGGGACCAGATGTAAATGTAAAATTCTTGGACTCATGATTCTAGGTTGATGAATAGGAAGTTGTCCCTGATCCTGGTCTGCCCCCTTCGCTTTCCACCTTCAGTCCCATTCTGTAGTGTGAGTGACTATACATATACATGGATATCCCAGATCATTTTATCCAAAATCCACGTGGATTCGGCCCTTCCAACAGCTGCCTCTTGGTTACCTCTTGGGTCTAGAGTGTGCACAGCTGCAGTAAGGCCTGTCCTTAGAGAAGCGGATCGTATGGAATAGATTCAGCCCTGGAAACAGGCTGCAGACATCTGGGCAGGGAGTATTGGAGAACCAGGGCATGTTCTATAAGTAGGCTGTCGACTCCAGTTGTGCACATTCCAGTGATCTGTAGACTGCTCATCTGGTGGCGCGTGTGTAGTGCAGTTGGGGAGAGGTGAAGACTGGGCCCTGAAAAGCACTTGCTCCAGCCTGACTTCTAAGAGTAGTACCAGCAGGCTTTGTAGATCTTGGTAAAGATTTGGCTCTTAATGAACAAAAATGGGAAGACATGGAAGTGTTTTGATTTGCATTTTCAGTCTCACTCTGACCACTTGTATGGAGAGTACCCTGGAATAGAACAAGAATGAAAGGAAGGAGCCCAGTTAAGAGGCTGTTATATTAGATGTCCATTGACAGATGAATGGATAAAGAAGATGTGGTACATATATACAGTGGAATATTATTTAGCTACAAAAGGAACAAATTTGAGTCAACTGAAGGGAGGTGGATGAACCTAGAGCCTGTTATACAGAATGAAGTAACTCAGAAAGAAAAAAACAAATAATGTATATTAACCCATATATATGGAATCTAGAAAAATGGAACCAATGAACGTATTTGCAAGGCAAGAATAGGGATGTGGATGTAGATCATAGACTTGTGGACACAGTGGGGGAAGAAGAGGGTGAGATGAATTGAGAGAGCAGCATTGGCATGCAAACATCCTTGAATCTCTGGAAGATGGTCTTTAGCAGAGACCTCAAGATTGAGAGTCTCTGGATCTGCCCAGAAGCAGTCTTCTGAAGGATATTGTTTCATCTCAAGATCATCAGACTGAGCAGATGACTAGGTGATCTATATACATCTATCTCTATTATCTATAGATAGCTTCTATCCAAGATCCACAATGAAAGATTGTGGATTGTAATGCTTTAATCTCATTATTTTGCTATTTTTCTAGATATTTTATTTCTTCTTTTGCTGAATTAAGACTATTTTTTTTTAAAGATTTTTTAAAATGTGGACCACTTTTAAAATCATTTATTGAATTCATTACAATATTGTTTCTGTATTACATTTTTGATTTTTGGCCACAAAGCATGTAGGATCTAGCTCCCAAGGATCGAACTTGCACCCTCCCCACACATTAGAAGGCAAAGTCTTAACCACTGGGCCAACAGGGAAATCCCAAGATTGTCTTTAACTATGTTTTTTAAAGAACCCTATTCACAATTTTAATGTTTGCTTTCTTAGTTACTCCATTGTATGGCTCCCATGCATGACTACAGTTTACTCGTACACTAAAGCATATAACTAAAGCAGAAAACATGTCTTCCTTTGGGAGCCATCAAGCTTTTCTTGGTACCAATGCCTTATAATAAATCCATTGGTTGCCTGGGTAACTAACTGTATTTGACTGTTAGCTAACATTGTAGATTGAAAAAGCCCACAGCAGACCAGACAGTGAGAAATCTGAAACCCCATATCATATTGTACTTAGAAAAGGAGGTTCCTGTCTCCACTGAAACAACATTCAGTGATCTTTTGTTGGGTCTCACTTTTGAAATGGAGCTTACACAAAAAATAGAACTGAGAAGATTACAGTACAAGTGGTATATATTTGAAGGCCAACTAACTTTGAAAGATCTAAGAAAGAAATGCTGTTTTTCTTTTGACAAATCTGCTTGTGTGTCTTGATACTGTAAACTTCATTGACTGGTGCTGAACCATTCTTGATAAGTGATGCCAAAATTTACAATACTATTTAACAATCCACAAGGGTGGATTGTCCAAAACATATTATTTACTGGCTTCCAATGACTGGTATTGGATTAGTGTACAAAGGTTCACTGATTTCTACTTGCCAACTGGACAGGAACTTGTTATATTGGTAACCTGATTCCTATCTTCAGGATAGTCTTCGTCTCAGGGACCATTTTGGCCCATCTAATTTTCCTTTTAGAAAAAGTCCACCACGTGCTTTAGAATAGGCTTGGGGAGTAGGAAGAATCTTACATGCCACGGTTCACCAACTAACAAAAGAGCTGGAAAGTGCCACCTAGAGAAGTGTTACTTGAGAAACTCATGAAATTGGACAGGTGCTGGTTCAGAGCAGAACTTCTTTAGATATAATACTGACTGCTTAAGAGGAGTATGTGTTGTTTCAGGGGAAGAATTGTGCTTTCCTTCTTGCAGACTTCTTTAGTATCTTTAGTATCACCAAAAAGATTTGAGAGGGAAAAATCCATAAGATAATCTGTTTGGCTAATAAACCAAACTGGTATGAGACTCTTTGGCTTGAGGGTGTGATCTATTCTAATTTGGATGTCTTGATTCCTGGTTGACAAGTGAATTACAAACTCTAGTCATAACTCTTCTCTCAGTATGCCTGGTTGCAGTGTTCAGACATGTGATCTCCAGATTATTTGAACATTGCTGTGTGGCCACTGGGCCACTGAATGATTCAACAAATGACCATCCAACAAAAAGAAGAGGAAAACATGACATTGTGGAGGCTAGAACCTCCATTTCTGGATACATGATACATGATCATGACAAGTCATCAGATGACAGTTAGAATTGACCACATCACCATGTTAATGGATGCTCTCTTATAGCCCATGCTGAAGAATGACTACACAACAGGACAGTGAGAACTGAAACCCTTCGCATGCATTCTGCTTATGGTCTCTATAATGATGACTTTTATTATTTGGCTAGCTTCATTAATAAGACTTTATTGCTCTTTATCAACATGAGTTTAATATTCCAGGAAACTCTTGTCTAGAAAAAGAAAAGATGAAAATAATTTTGTTTACTCCCAGGACTTGCAAAAAAAAAAAAAAATTATGGGATTTCCTTGGTAGTCCAGTGGTTAAGATTTCATGCTTCCAGTGCAGGGGATGCAAGTTCGATCTCTGGTCGGGGAACTGAGATCTGAAATGCCAGGTGGTGTGGCCAAAGATAAAAAAGTTTTTAAACATTTAAAAAATGTTTAAAAACCCATTTAAATAAACACCAAACTGTTCAACTGTTCAATACAGAGCTTACGACAACTCTTTACTTCCCTGAACTCTTTGTAACTCACACTTTAAAATCTTCATCTTGCTGTGTCTGTCAGTCCTAAATTATAATGATCCTTACCAATCTTAAGCCCTGCACTGAATATATACCTTGAACCAGACTCCCAGTCTTCACAAATACCGTGATTTTGCCATTTCTTTCTGAGATGTTATTAAAATCCCTCGAGATTGTGTTCTTCTTTACTGTGGTAAGAATGCAGTCAACTTTATGGTGTCCATAGGAAATCTATATTTATATCTATACATTTTTATTCTTAACCATATTAGTGGGCTAAATGTTATCTCATTGTGATTTAAATTTGCACTTTTCTGATGACTATTGATATTGAGATCCTTTTCATGTACTTATTAAAACCTGAATCAATGCAATTATAAAAGTCCAAACAATTTATACCAAATAGTTTAATGGCGATTAAAATCAACAGTAATATAGAATTAAAAGCAAGAAAAATAATAGCAGCAAGTGAATCCTGTAATTTACAAAAAAGTATAATGAAGTACACAATAATAGTATACAATTTTACTATAAAACTTTAGGAATTTCAACTATCTGAAGAGATGTGCCCAGTAGGACTTTATAACATTGTAAAGCATAGCATGCCAGTTAGAATTCATAACAGAATGCTACATTAAAGCCCTTAGAAAATTCTTCTAACAGTAACTTTGGTTTATAAATGGCAAATAATGAACCTTTATAGCTCACTTAATAGGTTTCTATTTAGTGAGAAGGACCTTCACAGTAGTCCTTGAATCACACTTTGAATATCACTGATCTAAGCATTGGTTTCCAAAAGGAAAACCACTGTGATATTTTCTCAAAGGACAGATTTATTAATATGATTTCCATATATATATATATATATATATATAAAATAGAATTCCAAAATGCTCACTTTGGAAAAAAATATCCTAAGTTGTCTACTAACAGTATATGCTTAGACGGTATTAGCTATTTGTATCCTATGTGTACTACTAAGAATGACATGGTTTTATATTTGTGCTGTGCTTAGTTGTTCAGTCATGTCCAAATCTTTGTGACCCCATGGACTGCAGCCTGCCAGGCTCCTCTGTCCGTGGGGATTCTCCAGGCAAGAATATCGGAGTGGGTTGCTATACCCTCCTCCAGGGGATCTTCCCAACCCTGAGATTGAACCCAGGTTTCCCACGTCGCAGGCAGATTTATATTTGGAGGTTTATTCAAAAAGTGATACAAAGAAAACAATAATGACAAATGTATTATCAGTTATTACATATAGATTCTCACTATCTAATAGATAGTAAGGGATTGATCCATTCGGAAACATACCAGAATGTACCTGCCAAAGTGAGCATTATTCTCTTGGGAGGCTAGTTTTCCTGGCACATTTAGCTGCTAAATAATTAGCAATATATTTGCATAAGAGAATTTTTTTTTTATTCATTAAACAATTTCCTTAACAGTGCTGCAGGTTCTAAAGCTTGACTTCTAACGAAGACAGCTGGGTATTGTTTGTTTTAAATTCACTTTAAAATTATTAAAATTGACGCAAACCAAATTTTTCTTAAAAGAAAATCTATATGAATAAACTACGACAAAAACACCCAGTAGTTTCTTAATGAGCTTCAATAGAGTTGTCCAAAATGAACTGCCAAAGACACTTTCAGGAAGTAGAAACAAACCCATAGAGGCCAAACTCCCTGTCTGAAGCTTTGCCCCAGTTAGTATCCTAAAGCCTGATACAAAATATCAAAGGAAAATTTATTTTCATTATCCTTGGGAGATAATCCCCAGTACTAGCCTAGAATTGCCATTTATAGCTCACTGGGAATTCAAGATCTCCCAATTAATGGTGTGTTTAAAAGTTCCATTTATGATCAGAAAACAAACTTTTGGCCTAAAACATTTTGTAAATTTGTAGATGAAAAGAAAGGTAACGTGGTTTTTGTGAGACTAGGGTATTTTATAAGCGGCCCTATGGTTTTCTAGCTAGAAGATGTAGAAAAATGTTTTGTTTCTCTTTGCTTTCTGAAATTTCTTTTTGAAATCTTCCTTGTTGGCTTCAGTAATTAGTTTGACTCGTCAACTGCACTGCAGGTGTCCCAGAGCCAGAGGATTGGTCCAAGAACTTAGCACTCTCCACTTGTTTAGTCCAGGGAGGATGTGGCCCTGAGTGTCATGCTGATGGTGAACATGGAGAAGCTCAAGAAGATAAAGAAAGCAAACAAAAGGTTGAAACCCTTGGATGCTAGTCCGGATGAGGCAGACTGAATCTGGGGGAGCAAAAATGAGGGTTGCATAGTTTTCATGCTGATCTCCCCTGCAGGATGGGAAACAAGAGAAAAAGGTGACTGCTTTGTAGAGAGCCATATCCAATAGTCCCTGGATACCATGTTGTGCATCCTAAATATTGTCTTAATTAATAAAGATGATCCCATCATAGGAAACCCAGAAAAAGCCAGAATCTTAATTGGAGAAGGCCAAGACTAAGATAGAAGAAACCATGTAAAACACTATTAAGGTTTTGTTTGTTCATTTGTTTGGTTTAACTGTGCAGAAGTAAACTGACCATCATCAGTTCAGTTCTGTTCAGTTCAGTTGCTCAGTCGCTCAGTCATGTCTGACTCTTTGTGACCCCATGGATTGCAGCACGCCAGGTCTCCCTGTCCATCCCCAACTCCCGGAGTTTACCATACAGCTTGTCAATTAAAGCTTCAGGTTACCTTACCTGTGCTCATGCTCAGTCGTGTCCTGCTCTTTGTGAACCTATGGACCGTAGCCCGACAGGCTCCTCTGCCCATGGAATTTTCCAGGCAAGAATACTGGAGTGGAGGGCCATTTCCTACCACAGGGGATCTTCCTCACCCAGGGATCAAAACCGAGTCTCTTGTACCTCCTGCATTGGCAGGCAGATTCTTTACCACTGTATGTATGTTGGTTGCTCAGTCGTATCCTACTCTTTGTGACCCCATGGACTGTAGCCTGCTAGGCTCCTCTGTCCATGGAATTCTCCAGGCAAGAATACTGGAGTGGGTTGGCATTCCCTTTTCCTGAGGATCTTCCCACCCCAGGGATTGAAACCAGGTCTCCTGCATTGAAGGCAGATTCTTTACTGTTTGAGCCACCTGGGAAACCCAACATTTCTGGGAGTTATTGTGAGGTTTAGATAGAGGGGAGAATCCAGGTTGGTATCAGGAAGCATTTCTCTGTTTGTATTTCTGTTAAATGGCTCAAAAAAAATCTCTGAAGAAAAGGACCACGCATCTGTAGTAATTTCAATGGTTGATTTTCTTATTCTAAATAAATAATCACTTTTGTGATTATGCACAACCTCATTTTGTCTTTGCATTTCTCTATTTCTTCTAAAGGGTTTCCCAATATTGTATAAGCTTCAAGCCCAACAAAATGTGGCTCAGCCCTTGATTTTGTTTTATAGTTAGTTCACAATTTCAAACAGGCAGCTGGACACTTTCTTGACACTTTAGAAACATATATTCTGTGAACAGTTGATTTATGAAATATCTGTAGTGTTTGCTACTCATGTCTGAGTGATCTTCTTGGAAAGACCCATCTCAGAGACAAGGTCACTAAGTGAGGAAAGGGTCTCCAACAGGAGACTGCCTTCTAACAGTTTTGTTAGAAGACTGAAGAAGTTCTTTAGTCTTCTTCCAACACATAGCTATTAAGAGATGAAAAAAACCTTGTCATCATATATATTATGTATGAAAATTTAGACACCACATAATAGGCAGCAGCTGGAGCCATTTGGATCATTGACACGTGTAGTATGTTATTATTAAATTTGAAGAGTAATTTTAATGCTTCTGAAAGCAAGAATTTCATGTCCTTGTGTACTTTGTCAACATTTTTCATGATCTAAAATGTATTTCCTCTAACAGAGGATACAAGATAACAAAAAATTCTCCTCATCATGGAGTTTATTTAGGCAAGCTTTCAGCACCTAGTAGGTATTCAATAAATATTTATTGAATGAAGAAATTTTTCAACTCTCAGATAATGACTCCTAGATATAAAGGGTATATATTTAAATAACCCAGTGATAATCAAACTTCAAAAATGACTAGTGCTTGCTCATGGATGGGAAAACAATTTTTAAGGAACTTTTCAAATTATTGATTGTATTTTTATGTTAAAAATACATATCTTTTCATTTCTAGCTGCTAGCATTAGTTGCTAACATGTGGTAGATGCTCAATAAATGTTTGTTGAATTCATGAATGAACTCGGCATATTAAGGGTTAGTTAATCCATCTGAAATTACACATAGTTTGTTTACATTTAGGCTGACAATTTATTTGAAAAATGATATGGGATTGTCAGCAATATATAGAAGTTATGTCTAATGACAGCTATGCATGAGACCCCCAAGGAAAATCCAAAAATAGGCTAGATGAGAAGTAGAGAAAATTTTTTAGTCTCAAACTGACAATCCTGCAGTAATTATATGTTTAAAGATAGTAAGGAAGGCCAGTAATAAGCATGGTCCAGTAAAAAGGACAAAGGTGGAAATTTGAGGTTGTGGAAAGAAAAAAAAGCACTTAAGGGGGATGATTAAGATATATGCAGGAAGTGATGGTTTACTTGATAAAGCTAAAGCAATTGTGTGTTAAAGAGTAATGAGATGAGAAAAAAAAAAAAAGAGTAATGAGATGTTTGTTTAGAAAATTTGGGTACTGTGGGCACTGTTGATGAAGGGCCTTAGATGCCAGCCTCAGGGATTTAGATGAGACGCCAGGCAAGAGAAAGTGATTCTAAGAGACTGGCATGATGAAAATAGTGTTTGAGGAAGATAATCCTGGCAGCTGTGTGCAGGATAGAATGACAGGCTCTGAGGCTAAAGATTTAGCAGATAACTGGGGGCTTCACAGTAATCCTAGTAAGAAGATGAAGTTCTGCTCTTGGGAGGCTTCTAGAGAAAGGAAGAGGAAAATAGAAATGCACAAATTGGGGCGGGGCCAACATTTGATTGACTAGGGGAGACTTAACGCCAGTTAAATGGTGGGGTCATTTGACTGGGTTTAAGACTTACTTACATGTCACAGACTTCATGAGACATGCTGTCTGACATAGCTGATGGAAAAGTATGAAACGCTGAGATGGGAATTGTAAACTTTGGGAATTACCAACATGCGTATGGTAGCTGAACCTGCACAAATGGGTAAATAGAATATACAGAAAGAAGAGAAAAAAAAATCAAAGTAAGCTTTATGAGTTAAGAATAGGAAAGAAAGGACTTCCCTGATGTCCAGTGATTAAGACTCCATGCTTCCCATGCAGGGGGCATGGGTTCAATCCCTGATCAGGGAACTAATATCCCAAATGCTGCATGACCCCAAAAAAAGGGAGAGGAGGGGGAAAGGGGAGGGGAAGGGGAGGGCAAAGGAGATGGGAAAGAGGGGAAACCACAGCTGAAGAAATAGGAAGGTCATGTTTTATGAGGAGAAGGAAAATTCCAAAGAAACAGTGACCACTGGGACATCTGTAGTCAAGGATACTGAAAACAAAGTTGGAGATGTGAATACTTAGGGGGGATATTCATTCATCTGGGGGAAGAGGAGGGAGAAGAAATTGTTTCCTTCTTTTTAAACAACTTTTTCATAATTACCCGGAAAAATATGAGAACAGACATTGTATTACCAATGCTTTCAAAAAGATTAATACAAGTTTTAATGTAAAGGATTACGTACTGATGTACAGACTTGATTCAGTGTTGCTGCTGAAAGCTATGAAGTGAAAAAATTAGATGATTTTAATCCTCACAGCTGAAGATAAGCAGTTCAAACCAACTCCTAAATGGAAGAATTAGATATACTTTTAACTTTAGGGTGGATGAGTCATATTTTAAGAGTTCTTTGCTGGACTATTCTTAGTGACTAGATGCAGAGGCTGGTGGATATGTTTCTGTTCTCTCGCTTAGTCTTCAAAGCACTGGAAATAGAAAGGAGTGAAGAATTTAACCTTGTGGAAAACATTAACAAATGCTTATTTCTAAGCTTACTGAAAATCTGTGAGAGATGTGAAAACAAGTCAAAAATTGAAAGGAAATTGAGATGTGTACTCCTATCTCTATGACTGTGATATTTACAAAGGGAGTGAAACAAAAATGGACTTCTCTTTTGAAAGATAAAGGTCTATATGTATTTGATAGCAAACAGTAAATTATACTGAAGTACATTTTGTGATACATGGTAAAACATGATTTCCTATTAAAATGAGTCTATGTGGTCAGTTTTCTTGTGCTGTGTGCCTCAGTCATGTCTGACTCTGTGACTATTCTTATTGGTAATGTAAGGCTGACAAGGCTGAAAGTTATTTATAGTTAATTCTTTGCAGTACCGTTGTCAAATATGTATGTGATGGTGCTCAGTGCTTATATAGGTAACTGGTTTATTAGGCAGGTTCATCCTGGTGGCGTATAAAGTGAAGTGAAGTGAAAGGTGCTCAGTTGTGTCCAACTCTTTGTGACCCCATAGACTATACAGTCCATGGAATTCTCCAGGCCAGAATTCTGGAGTGGGTAGCTGTTCCCTTCTCCAGGGGATCTTCCCAACCCAGGGATTGAACCCAGGTCTCCCGCATTGCAGGCAGATTCTTTACCAACTGAGACTCCAGGGAAGCCCAAGAATACTGGAGTAGATAACCTATCCCTTCTCCAGTGGATCTTCCTGACCCAGGCATTGAATCGGGTTCTCCTGCATTGCAGGCAGATTCTTTACCAGCTGAGCTACCAGGGGTATAAGTATGAAATAAATTTATTTTTTTCCAATTGCTACTTTCAACTATGCTCTGTTAAGTCATTCTTTCCAGACCTCATAAAATTATCTTAGATTGTTTCCATAGCTTAAAATTTTTAAAAAATTGGGCTATAGTTGCTTTACAATGTTGTGTTAGTTTCTGGTGTACAATGAAATGAATCAGCTTTAAGTATACATACATTCCCTCCCTCTTGGACTTTCCCCCCATCCCCTTATCCCAGCCCTCTAGGTCACCATGGAGCCCCAAAGTGAACTCCCTGCCCTGTACAGTAGTTTCCCAGTAGCTGTTTTACTCATGGCAGAGTATATATGTCAGCCCTTCATCCATTCCAGTATTGAAAAATTGATTCCATTCTAGGATGACATAGGTTCAACCACATGCCAAATTAGCACGGTTTCCCCTCTGTGTCCTGTGCTTGTTTAAAGGTCTGAGGAGACTGCACTGTGAAGTTACTTATGGGTCCTGTTCTTTCATTTCTTCTCCCTTTCTAATTCTGTCCGCTCCTTTTCTGGGTTTACCTTTCTCCTCTTACAGCAGAGCCTAGGAAGAGAAATATGAAACAGGTCAAATGTTTGCACCTGCATTCCAAAGCTGGCTTTCTTATCTGGGATGCAAGTATGAATGATTAAAGAGTTCTACTCAGATTCTCACTCTAGGGTACCTCCCATATTCTCTTGTTGCCGTACTCCTGTTGTTTGTGATATTAGTAAGGCTCCAGCGTGAATATTCTACAGTCTCTATCTGGGTAAATAGAGCCTCTTTACTCCTCTCTGTCACCAGTTCAGTTGTTTTAACCAGGTAGACACAGAAGGCATATCCCCAGCAGTGTTGTCCACGGGAACTTAGGTGCAATTTCTCCTCTGTGCAGGTAACCCCAAATTCAAAAGAATTATCTTCACTTGACTTGTGGTTGCTCAAGGGATGGAATCACCATCTTTTCCCTTTTGCCTTTCAGGCAAGTGATGACGATAGCTCCCTGCCTACTCTAGCCAGCACCCTAGGTCCTTAATCATCACCTGTTGGTTGGCTTCTCTTTATTAAATGTCCACATCCTTGTGCATTGTTCTTTTACTAAACTCTCTTCAATAATCTATTAGAATATGTCTTGCGTTTACTCTGATTAAGATGAATGATAAACACAATCTCTACAACTGCATACCATGTATGTTTTAAGGTGAAAATGTGACTTACACATATTGTCTTATGAGCTATTCATATCCAAATTTACTAGAGAGAGAGAGAGAACTTTGGGATATGCTAGTTTGAATTAAATCTCAGTTCTGATATACACAGACTCATTTGTAAAGTAAGTATATACAATCCTGCTTCATTAAGTTGATGTGAATATTCATAGAGTTGAAGATTCAGTGAGATAAAGGTGATAAAGGATACCACCCACATAGGTCATATTCAATATTCGTTCAGCATCTACTTGATGCCAGGCACTATGTTCTTCCTATACTGTAAAATGTTTTATAAATACAAGTTAATGTAACTCAGTCTGATAGAGGAGAAAATCTTGAAGCCATGAAAGCGCCCTTGTTTGTGTGGAATGAGGAAGACCAGACTGGAGAAAATATCACTGGCTCTTTCTAGTGTCCTTCATTTGATTCTCTTACTGTAGCATCAGTGTCATCATAGACACCCCGTTTTTAACCCTCTACTAGTGAAATTTAGGAAAGCAAAATGTTTTAAAATATTGAAATTGCCTGGGAATTACTTTATATAGGAGTGTAAGAAAAGTGAAGGGAAAAAGTATCAAGACAGTGCTATGATTACTAGGTGGAAATACAACAATAAAATTGAGTCCCCCTAATTTAAAACTTTTAAAGTAAATTTCAAATGCTTGTAACTAATATATGAGTAGATTTTATTTCAAAAAACTTTGCTTAAAGAAGGAAAGTTGTGCTGAACATAAGCAAGTTTGGAATTTGGATCTATTTCTGCCATTGATTGGCTATTGACCTTGGACAATAATTTAACTCTTAGAGGTATTATTTCTAGTTCTGTGGTTCAATTAAAATACTATTAACATAAATTTATAAGTAACATGGTTAGTGTTCCCCAAATTAGTGATTCAGCACAGTTGAGAAAAATATGTTAGACTCCTATGATGTCAAAAGCCCTCTGCTGGGTACCCGTGTGGGAAGATAACTGAACAAAGATCTCGACCTGACCTCAGTGAGATAGAGGGAGTAAAATGGCAATGGCAGTAAGAACTACGTACATTCTGTAGCCAAGATTAGTAAAGTATTTAATGAAAATGCCAGATGACACCGCAGAGTAGACAGTTTTTATAAAATCAGTAATTCTAACTGAAAATTGTCTTCAAGAGAAATCTTGCATTAAAAAAAAAAAACAATAGTTCTCAAAAGTATTTGCATCTTTTTTTGTGGGGATGAAAAGAAAATATTAAATTTCAAAATTACTGAAAAAAATTGATATTGAGTGAAAATGAATATTTGTTTTCCTTTTAGTAGATTTTGGCCTATTGCCTAACAAGACCACTAACTCATTAAAATAGTGCTTTAGAGTCAACACCAAAGTGAAGGCTTCTGTTTTCCCTAGTCAACATTTCATCAAGGATCCCACCTCTGCACAAATACAGGGGAAGACACAGTTTCTGCACAGTCACCTGATAAAGTTGGTGATATGCTAAGATCTGTAATGATGACGATGATAATAACCTTTTAAAACTTTAAAATTATGGTGCCATTGTGATAGGACTCTGAATATACGTTATAACCAGTGGTATCAGGGGTTCTATACCACAGTCATCTGTATTCTTATACATTCAAATATGTGATGAAATTTCAATGTTTAGAAGTTTCTAAATCCCAGAAGAGAAAATTATTCTATAACTATGGGAATTCTTTAAAGCTCCATTTATATGGGTCAAGTATATGATGTGACAGTATGATACATATATTTATAGATTAATCTCTTGGAGTGGCAACTCAGTTTTGTTATTATTTGTGTTTCTAAAGTCACAGATATATTTATTCTATATCTGGAATTAAGTTATAATTTTATCAGGGAAGCTATCTTCTTGAAGGAAATATATGAAGTACCCTGTGTAAAGTGAATAACAACGTATAATTTAATTTTGACTAATGCATATTTTTATACATTACTTTTTGCTTAAAACAAGGGCACACTGGCATGGTCATTAAATTTCAAGGTCTTAAAAATCTCTGATAAGGAGTTTATCCTTTGATATATAGGCCTGGGCAAAAGTGATAGTGAGGGGATTTCCCTGGTGGTGCAGTGGTTAAGACTGTGCTCTCACTGCAGGGGCACAGGTTAGATCCCTGGTCAGGGAACTAAGATCCCACACGATGCATGGAATTTGTTGTTGCTGTTCGGTCACTCAGTCATGTCCAACTCTTTGCGATGCCGTGGACTGCAGCATGCCAGGCTTTCCTGTCCTTCACCATCTCCCAGAGCTTGCTCATTGAGTTGGTGATGCCATCCAGTCATCTCATCCTCTTTCATCCTCTTCTCCTCTGCCTTCAGTCTTTCCTAGCATCAGGGTCTTTTCTAATGGGTCCTCTCTTTGCATCAGGTGGCCAAAGTATTGGAGCTTCAGTTTCAGCATCAGTCCTACCAATGAATATTCAGGATTGATATTCTTTAGGATTGACTGGTTTGATCTCCTTGCAGTCCAAGGGACTCTCAAGAGTCTTCTCCAACACCACAGTTCAAAAGCATCAGTTCTTCAGCGCTCAACCTTCTTTTATGGTCCAACTCTTACATCCATACATGACTACTGGAAAAAACCATAGTTTTGACTATACGGACCTTTGTTGGCAAAGTAAATCACAGTATGGCCAAAAATAAAATTTTAACAGTGGTAGTGGGGTGTGTGTTTGCATGTGTGTGTGTTTTGGAGGGGCTGTGATTAACAGCCTTCCCTTTTCCATCTGGGAAAGAACATATGGGTTTTGCCATCTCATCTTGTTTCCCTCTCCTGCCCTCTAAAAAGAGAAGAGTGCGGGTGCATTCTCCTGAGTAAAGTTGTCATGCTGCTGCTAAGTCGCTTCAGTCGTGTCCGACTCTGTGCAACCCCATGGACAGAAGCCCACTATGCTCCCCTGTCCCCTGGATTCTCCAGGCAAGAGTACTGGAGTGGGTTGCCATTTCCTTCTCCAATGCATGAAAGTTGTCATAGAGAATGGCTAATTGCATTTCCCCAGAGGGATGAGTAGGTGGAGGGAATTGTGATGTGCTGGGAGGATAGCAAGGGAGAGGCTTGGGGTGAAGAAGCTAGAAATGATCTAGGAAAGTAGATTGTAGAAAAGAGAGAGTTCTTTTGTACTAAGGCTATAAGAGTCTCTAGGCATTTCAAGGTGTTAAAAAAGAGAGGATTCTAATTAGCATTGCACAAATTGCATGATGCATTGCATAAATGTTTTTAAAATATGCAACAAATGATTATTTATGTTTGGGCTATGCTGTACTAAAGCAAAATGGGTCATGAAAACAATCATCTATGTAAGATATATTCTCTTATAAGTCGGGGAGATTACTTGATGTTTATGGCATACAGTGTTTTTTTTGTCACTCAGTCATGTCTGACTCTTTGTGACCCTATGGACTGTAGCCCACTTAGGCTCCTCATTCTATGGAGTTCTCCAGGCAAGAATACTGGAGTGGGTTACCATTTCCTTCTCCAGGAAATGGTTACCATTTCCTAATCATAAAGAACCTTGCACCATTTAAACTTGTCACAAGTGTGGCTTAATTCCAACCTCTCGGTAGATCACGAACCCCTTTAGAGCCCACAGACTCCTCTGAAATACCCCCTCAGTGCTATCCTTTCCACGCTTTTAAAAAATAATTATTAATTTTCTCTAGAATATATTTTCCCTTCCTGTGAAAGATGTAAACCACTTAAATTATAAAAACTGCCACAGATATAGGACATTCATAAAATTCAGTGCTGCAAATATGTGGGGAAATTTGCGCACTATCTGAAAAATAGAGGATTTGAATGATGGATAACCAAAGTTTTAAAATGGTACAAATCTTTTGTGTAACAAGCAGATTTTAGAAATTTATCCTAAGGAAATAATCAACCATGAACTTAAATATTCTACAATAATCAAGATGCTCTGTGATTATTACTAGTAAGAAAAACTTATGACAGGAAACAAGTAACAGATTAACAACTGTATTAGAAATATGTATGTATATATATGTATATATACACAGTAGAATTCAGTCATTTAAAAGTATATTACAGGTAATTTTGCAATTTTTTGTATGTAAATAAGACATGAATAAGTGATAGATGGCATAGAGATAAAGAGTTAAAGGCCTAGATTGCTATTTTCAGTAATTGTGTTCTAGATAATAATGGACAGCCTTCCCACTAGAGGCATCTATGAAGCCAACAAAACATGTCTTACAAGACTTTAAAAGTATGAAAATATTATCAAGATGGTAAATCAGCTTCAATATGGTTTCAATAAAGAAAGCACACCAAAGACTGTGAAATAAAAAGAAATGTACTGACATAAGGTAATTTCTGAGTTTGAGTTTCATACTGAAAGAAAAAGTCCTCCAAAATAGAGGCATAAAAAAGACAATTTCAAGAGAAGTTCTAAAAATGTACTTTGGGCGAGGAAAAATTATCCCAGATGGAAGTCAGAAGTCTAAGAAGGAAAGAAAATAATAATAATGACAAATTGACTATATGTAAAAGTAATGATGATCTGATGATTATTAACATAGAACTAAAATAAGTTTTAAAATAGCAATGAGTGAAGAGAAGAATAAACAATAATTACTGTAAGGAATATGTTCAAGGAATTTGTAAAAGAATTAATTTTAAGGTGTTTATAAGTTCAGTTCAGTTGCTCAGTTGTGTCCAGTTCTTTGCAACCCCATGGACTGCAGCACATCAGGCTTCCCTGTCCATCACTATAAACTAAAAGAACAGGAACTGCATATATAACTCCCAAAGAGAGAATAAATTTAAATATTAAAACTTTATTTTAAAAATGTAAGAAATGAAAAGTAGAAAAAACTGTGATAAATGGAAAACACAAATTAAGTTAGTAGACTTGAAGTCACATAATATACACCCCGTTAACTGAAAGAAGACTGAATGCTCCTATGAAAAGATTAATGTTGTCTGACTATATATTTTAAAAAATACAAGTATTAAGTTAAATCTTATTAAATTGCCAACAGTGATAATTTTTGACCATGGGAATTATAATTTTGTATGATTCAAGCTAACAATGTTATTTGGAAGAGACAAATATAAAATAGGAGAGTAGAGAAACATTGAAATTAAAGAAATGGAAAAAAACCTGCACAAACACTAACCAAAACAAAGTTGATTTATCTACGTTAATATCAGAAAATAAGATGAAAAATAGAAAGCATTAGCAGAGATAAAGAGAGTCAATTAATAATGATCAAAGTTTCATTTCAGTAAGATATCATAATTTATAATTTTTAAGCATCTAAATACAGTAGTCTCAAAATACAGAAAACCAATAATGGACAACAATACAAAAAGAAATTGACAAATCCACAATCATAATAAGTTAGTTTAGTGTGAATTTCTCAGTGAATAAAAACAAGATAAAGGAAAATTCAGTAAAGAATTCTTGTGCTAAAATGTTTTGATTTGAGCAGTAGAATTAGCAAACAAACTAAGGATGGATATAGAACATTGTATTTAACAATTTCTATATAAACACTAGTGGTGAAAATGGAAAAAAAGGATTAATGAACTTGAAAGAGATCAATACAAAGAAAGTTAAAAAAAACAACAACCAAAAAACAGCTGGCACATAACACCAGAAACAACCTCAAAGAATATACAAATTATAGAACATAGAATATACTGTAAATGTAGAATACACAAATAGTCATGTCATATATTAATAAAACTCCAGAAAAACATTTACCAAGAAGTTAACAGATTAACAACAGATAGTAAATATTGTTTTACTTCCCTTTCTTTTTCTATGTGGTCAAATCTCAGTAAATATTTAAATGCTTTTTATAAATAACTTATTTTTCATCCATCAAAATAAGGAGAGAATATTCTAAAAATTAAAGTGAAGCACTGTTTTCCAATGTGAGGCAGAAGTAATCTGTACAAAATCATCTCAGTTTTCTATTTTAAAAAGATTATCAGGCTCTATGCCAGACCTGTAGTCAGAATATTTGGAGGATATGCCTGGAAACCTGCAGGTAGTCTTTTAGCATTCAAGTTAGAGAACCATTGAAATAGAAGGAAAGTGAAGTTGGTCTAATACAGGAAAGCTAGCAGTAATCTCAATGATCGACAATTAGAATAAATGCCAGATAGATTTCCTTCTCTGTAATCAACTTGATATGGCAGGATGAGTCAACTGTGGATATAGACTCTCTTATTTTACCATCATATTCACATTAGAGGTTGGTTTTGTGATTTGAGAAATAGAACCCCTTAATGGAATTAATTTTGACGTTCACAAATACTGGTGACTCACTTAGCTTTACCTTATATACTTCTGAAGTCAAATTTCAAAAGGTTATTTTGTTATTATTTCAAGCATAAAAGGATCAAGTCCTTAAATGCACTCGGTTTAGATATACCTGTATATTCCTGCATGTACCTAGCTAAAGACTAAATATGCTTTTAAGTGAGTTGGGGAGTGGATAGAAGTTTGAACAGAGGCTCTAAAGAATAGGCACTAAATAAATTATGTCTTCAATTCTTAAAAAAAAATCCTCAGCAATTTGATAAATGTCTATGAAGTTAGATTTCCTTTCATCCCCTACTAAGGAAACTTACTCACAGTCCAAATGGTTAATAACTTTTATTCTGCTAGAATTTTATATAATTCAAGTGAATAGAGTCAGATTCAAATATAGGTGGTGAGACCACCCACAAAGCAGTTTAGCAATACAGTAAGAACACTAGTACTGAAATCAGGCCTGGGTTCAGTCTTAGTTCCTGCACTTATTTGTGTAATATTGGGTGTGTTATTTAACCTTTTTAAGTCTCAGTTACGCATCTGTAAAATAAAGCTTGAATTATTGAGCTCAAAGAAACGTTAATTTTCTAGAAGAGTGCCTGGTAAATAGTAAATGCTCAATGAATTATTTCTATTATAATATCAATAAACATTAGCATATCTGTATTACGGTTCTCCAGAGAACCAGTATGAACCTACAGAGATATAGATACATCTGTATTAGTCAGAGTTCTCTAGAAAACCAATATGAACCTATAGAGATATAGATAAGAAATATATAGATATGTGTGTGTATGGGGGGAGAGAGAGGTTTATTGCAGGAATTGGCTAATGCTATGATAGAGGACACGAAGTCCCACAATCTGCTATCTAAAACTGGAGAAACAGAAAAGCCAGTAGTGTAACCTAGACTAAGTCCATGAGCACTAATGTCCAAGAGAAGGAGAAAATGGATGTCCAACTCAAGAAGAGAGCAAATTCACTCTTTCTATACCTTTCTGTTCTATTCAGGCCCACAACAGATAGGATAATACCCACCTGCACTGGTGAGAGTGATCATTACTCAGCCTACCAATTTAAATTCTAATTTTTTGGGGGAAACATTCTTATGGATGCAGCCAGAAGTAATGTTTACTAACCATCTGGACATCTTTTAATCCAGACAAATAAGCATATAAAATTAACAATCACAAATTCATATTCCCATTTTCCTTCTAATGAAAGTGCATTTATATCTGTGTTAATTTTTCTTAAATATCTTTCTTAAAGTTTTATTTGTCAGAACTCATGAAAGTTCTGTATATGTTAGAAGAAATATTTTCATAAGCAGCTTGAGTGAGAGTATGACAACTTTAGGGGGTGTTTCTGAAAAATCTCTTGTCCCCTAGAATTCTACCCCAATATCAGTCACTTCTACCATCTTCTGTTCATTTCTCTAGCCACATCAGCTCCATCTTTTCCCTTTTTTAAGCCTCCCCTCAGGTTCTCCTCTCTTGGCATGTGAAGTGAAGTGAAATTTTGGCTTCTATAAATTTTACTTTCATACTCATTACCAAATATGACATACGACAAAGGTTTGTTCTTGGATTCCATGCCCTTAAGAATATGTAGAAGCATTAGAAAGTTTAAATAATTCTGTCACACGTAGTATGTATAATATACATATTAATGTTTGTCTACATATATGTAAAATTATATGCACCCACTCACTAAACAGTATGCAGGTCACCCACTAAACAGTATGCAGGTCAGGAATCAATAGTTACAACCAGGCATAAAACAATGGATTGCTTCAAAATTGGAAAAGGAGTACATCAAGGTTGTATATCATCACCCTGCTTATTTAACTTATATGCAGAGTAAGAAAAGAAAACAAAGTCGCTAGGTTGTGTCCGACTCTTTGCAACCCCATGGACTGTAGCCTACCAGGTTCCTCCGTCCATGGGATTTTCCAGGCAAGAATACTGGAGTGGGCTGCCATTTCATCATGCAAAATGCTGGGCTGTATGATGCACAAGCTGGAATCAAGATTGCTGGGAGCAATAACCTCAGATATGCAGATGACACCACCTTTATGGCAGCAAGCAATGAAGAACTAAAGAGCCTCTTGATGAAAGTGAAAGAGGAGAGTGGAAAAGCTGGCTTGAAACTCAACTAAAGAAAACTAAGATCATGGCATCTGGTCCCATCACTTCGTGGCAAATAGAAGGGGCAAAAATGGAAACAGTGACAGACTTTATTTTCTTGGGTTCTAAAATCACTGCAGAAGGTGACTGCAGCCATGAAATTAAAAGACACTTCCTTTTTGGAAGAATATCTGTGGCAAACCTAGACAGCGTATTAAAAAGCAGAGGTATCACTTTGCCAACAAAAGTTTGTACAGTCAAAGTTATGGTTTTTCCAGTTCAGTTCAGTTCGGTCACTCAGTCATGTCCAACTCTTTGCGACCCCATTGACTGCAGCACACCAGGGTTCTGTGTCCATTGCCAACTCCCAGAGCTTGCTCAAATTCATGTCCATAAAATCGTGGGTTTTTCCAGTGGTCATGTACAGATGTGAGAGTTGGACCATAAAGAAGGCTGAGTGCCAAAGAATTGAAGCTTTGGAACTGTCGTGCTGGAGAAGATTCTTGAGAGTCCCTTGGACTGTGAGATAAAACCAGTCAGTCCTAAAGGAAATCAACGCTGACTATTCATTGGAAAGACTGATGCTTAAGCAAGATCCAATACTTGGGCCACCTGATACAAAGACCTGACTCATTGGAAAAGACCCTGATGCTGGAAAACATTGAAGGCAGAAGGAGGAGGGGACAGAGGATGAGAAGGGTGGATGGCATCATCGACTCAATGGACATAATTTGGAGCAAACTCTGGGAGAAAGTGAAGGAAAGGGAAGCCTGCAGTGCTGCCGTCCATGGGGTTGCAAAGAGTCGGATATGATTGACCGACCGAACAACAGCAGCCACTATAAAAATACATACTTGGTCTTACAGGCACAGGATAAGTTAGGTGAACTTAAGAGGACTCTGTAGGGTAAAACATTGTTCTGAACACTCTGATGGAGCCTCCTGATACAGGGCCCTGGGACTACAGCAATCGATGGAAGAGTGAAATGTCATCAAAACAATAACAGTCTTTAAAATCTTACCCTTTTTGCTCAAGTTTTCTTTCTAACATACTTTATTGTCTGAAGTTTAGTAGTTTCCATTAAAGTTGATTCTGCTGATTAACTGTAAGAAAGTAAAACAAATCAATCAGGATTTTCTTTCCCACTGAAAATAACATGAGATGGCATCACTAAACAGGAACACTTCAAAGATCCATACAGTTGATGAATTAAAGAAGAAGCATAATTACTACCATAGTCAAAGTGTAGCTGTTCATTGTTCAGCCCACATATGCAGATCATGACATTTGTGACTACCAATTACTGCCAATTGTAGAGGAATGACAAGGATTTATTAATGTCAGCATCTCTCAATCAGGGAGATGTATTACAAGTAGTAACACCAACAACATCCCTCCCCTTTCCTCTTGTCCTCTTTGTAGGCTCTGGAAGGGCCCTCCTGGGAAGGACATGAGGCCCTAAGTAAAGGAAACAGAGAGAAGGAGCCTCAGTGTGTGGAGCTGTGGATGTGGAGGTGGGAAGTTGACAAAACAAATCAGCTTCATTCTCCCTGGGACCAGCCCTAGCCAAGAATGTGCAAATACCATCATTCCTTGGGAGGAATTAGACTATCTCAAGGCTACTGTCAAGACAATGTATCCTAGCTCAATTTCCAAGCCTCAGCCACCATAGCAGAGTTATAAAGAGCTGAGGGGGCAACCCCCATGGGAAACTATATCCTTGATATCAATGTCATTCCGCTGGTGTTCCTCTGATCACACCTTTTCCTGTAACATTATATCCACTAAACAGTACACTCAGTCTTTTTAAGTGTGCTGCTAATCCTTAGTAGAAAACTGAGGTGTTAGGGTTGTTCACCAGACAGGTTTGTGACATTAACAGCTCCTTGTCAATTCATGTCTGTCTCAAACGTGCCCCGGTTGAATCTGATGGCCTCTGGAAACCATTCTGAATACCTCTGTTCGGTCCTGCTCGTTATGACCTGTCTATTCTCCATTTCAGTCCTTTACTACGGATTCCCTTGTTGTGGCCCTGCAGTCTCCTGGGACAAGGAGTTGGATTTCAGTCCCTCTTTACTCAGCAACAGAGGTCAACAGAAGCTACTGAATCTACAGTCTTGCGCTTTACATTTCTTAACATTTCCCTGGCTGAGCCTTCACACTGATAAACATATCCTGCTGTCTCTCAAGTTCATGCTTGTTTGTGTGACTTGAGTTAAAAATCCTTGAATTTTGACTCAGAAGATATATGTTCTAGTCCTGTATCTTCTACTTACCCACAAAAGACCTAAGGAAGCAATATCTTAAGCCTCAGTTTCTACATCTCTTTAAAATAGAGTGATGGTAATTATTCTCTTTTTATTCATACAGTTGTTAGGAAGCTAAAGCGAAATGTGTGTGAAAGAATGTGATAAATTATAAAGCACTTTACAGGGCTTCCGTGGTGGCTCAGTGGCAAAGAAGCTGCCTTGCCCATGCAGGGGACACAGGTTCAAACCTTGGCTGGGGAAGATCCCAGGTGCTGGGGGCAACTAAGCCCGCATGCCACATCTACTGAGCCTGTGCTCCACAACAAGAGAAGCCACCTCAATGAGAAGCCCAAGCACCACATCTCGAGAGTGGCCCTCACTCGCCACAGCTGAAGAAGCCCTGTGTGCAGCAGCAAAGACCCAGCACAGCTATAGATAAATAAGTCTTCTAAAAAATGAAAAAGAAAAAGAAAACATTGTACGAATACAAGGAGTATTGTGGTGGTGGTGGGCCGATTCCTAGATGTCCTAGATTCCTTTTACCCAAAGAGGCTGTTCTGTGCACAAAAAAAGCAATATTTATGGATCCATTATTCTATTATTAAGATGTGCAATAAAAAATTAAAGTGAAACCTATATAAAAACTTCTGATTGTTATATTTTAGTAGATTTTGGCTATTTCTATTTTAGAAAAAAATTCTCCATTCAAACAAGGAACTATGTTGGGATTATGAGCAATGAAAAAAAGAGTGAAATTTGTTAGGAAAAAAAGGTGGGGGAGCTGAGAATAAAAGAATATGGACATAGTGATGCTGTGATTCTGTCCTGTTTTCTATTTAACTGAGTCCTGTCCTTGGAAGATGAAAGGCTGCCTGAGGCTCACACTTGCTGGGAGTCATTATGTCAGGGATCACAGTCTCTTGCAAGTGTATGCAGGTTTTTCTTTTCACTTCTCTCCCAGGGCTTCAATATTAAATTATGCTGAAACTACTGTACTTCAGGACTGAATTAAGCCATTATTTCTTCATTCCAGTTTCCTTGACTGAAGAAGCTGGGGCACAGTTCATGCTTCCATTATTGCCTGATGGAAGAGTTAAGCTCCCTGGGCCGCCGTCTTTGAAAAAATGCTGCGGCTAATGTTCTCATACAGATGTTTGCCTTGAGTCAAACATAGAACTTATGTAGAATTATATATGGGCTAGTGGTGAACATTCCCTTTATGAGATAAGGAATCATTTAACGTTATTCTCATTTTGCTTTAATGGTTGGGATCATTTTATCCCAGCAAAAGCACTTGACTCTGAAAGAGCAGTGGTAGAAATGCAAATATTAAATGCCCCCAAAATATAATATTTTGACCTCTAGGAAATTCATCCAAAAGTAGAAAATTATATTCAGAATCAAACATTTCCTTAAGCAACTATATTATCACTATACTTTATAAAATTTTCAAACTTACTCTGTAATGGGCTGTGCAGTATTATTTTTAAATACACATTTAATGCAGCATGTGATGTAGAAGTTTTTATTTTTAAAAAAGTAAATCCATTCAACAAATTAGTAATAGAAATCAATGGTAGGTTTCTTATCACAGTAACATCACTTTAATAAATTCAGTGGGAAAAATCAATAAAATATGATATGAGTTTTGTATATCTATATGTTATTCCTTCTTTCACTCAGACCTTTGCATTGCTGCTATCTTTAGGACATTAAGAAAATTATTAATTTCTCCACATCTTAGTTTTGTTTTCTGTTAAATGTGGTGGTTTTAAAGATCAAATAATTTACTGTACGTGCAAGGCACATAGTAAGTATTCCATAAATATCAACCATTATTTCATGTCTTAGATAGGATAATTCTGTGTTTTTAAGACAGCATAAATGTCCGTGTAAATAATTATATTTTTATAATCATTATTGAAATGTTTCACTCTTTCCAACTACAATATACTTTTCAATTGAAATGATATTTCCTATTGCCTTTAGTTTTAAATCACTTGGTGTTAAAAGTGTAGCTAGTCAATGTTTTTGTAATGCCTGCTGTGAATCAGGTACACTCCAAAATTCTTTGGGAGGTTTAAACATTAAAAAACACCTTCAATTCCCTAAACCATTTAGAATTTGTTGGCAGAGACAGGTACATTAACAAGTTAACTTTATTACAAAGCAGAGTGAGAAAAGTGCTTTAAAAGAAAAATAGATTAAAATGTTCAGGAAAACAGACAAGATATATAATAGGCTGTACTGTTAGAATACATAAAAACTTCAGATATTAGTAGAATTTTGGTTCAGGAAGAACATTTCAGGCAGAGGAAAAGATGGAAGTAAAGGCATTGACACATGAATATGCATAACATACACAGAAACATTTGACCTTGAATCATGAGGTAGGAATGTGATAAACCTCCAAAGGTTGGGGCACATCTCAAGACTGGTCAAATCCAGATGTGAAAGAATGAGGGCAGGAATATTAAGCTCATGACAAGCAAGTGGGGATGGAGAGGTGGAGGCAGGTAAGGGAAACTGTAGAGGCAGATGTAGTAGGTTTTCATAACTAATTGAATGTGAAGATAAAAGATCACCCTGATTCTCAGGTGACATTAGAGGTAAAAAACCCTCCTGTCAATGCAGGAGACATAAGAAATGAGTGTTCGACCCCTGGATCTGGAAGATCCCCTTGAGGAGGAAATGGCAACCCACTCCATTATTCTTGCCTGGAGAATTCCATGGACAGAGGACCCTGACAGCTTGCAGTCAATAGGGTCACAAAGAGTCACACATGACTGAAGCAACTTAGCACACACGCACATGCCTGAAATAGTGATAAAGTTGTTACTAAGAAAGGAACAAAGGAGATTTGGTGTGTCCATGTCAACTTCAGCCATGTTAAGTTTAAAGATCACTCATAGGATTTTTTGGTGAAGACATTTGAGAGTAGAAAAACTGGGTTTGGTATTCAGGAGAGTGGTCAGTCATCAGTGACTTGAGTGTAATTGGCATAGAAGTGATAGTGATGCTTTAAAAATAAATGAAGTTTAATTTAAAAAAAGCTATTTTGATGGTTAAAATTACTGGTCAGAAACTACCTAAAAAAGAATAAATGAATTAAGGTTCATCAATAATTCCAGTAACCTATATACTGTAGGGGGCTTCCCTGGTGGCTCAGCTGGTAAAGAATCCGCCTGCAATGCAGGAAACCCCGGCTTAATTCTTGGGTTGGGAAGTTCCCCTGCAGAAGAGACAGGCTACCCACTCCAGTATTTTGGGCTTCCCTGGTGGCTCAGATAGTAAAGAATCTGCCTGCAACATGGGAGACCTGGGTTTGATCTCGGGGTTGGGAAGATCCCCTGGAAGAGGGCATGGCAAACCGACTCCAATATTCTTGTCTGGAGAATCCCCATGGACAGAGGAACCTGGAGGGTTACAGTCCATGGGGTCACAAAGAGTCAGACATGAGTGAGTGACCAAGCACACTGTAGATACATTTACACTGTAGATAAATTTACTTTTTGAAAATTGGTTTAATTCTTAAAGTCATATTATCATTTCAATGGCTGCTTAATGATTCATGAGTTCTTATTTATTTATGTGTGCTTTATTTGTAATTAATGATTTTAAACTTTTAAAAAACTTTTTTTCTTTTATATTGGAGTAGAGTTGATTAACAATTTTGTGTTAGTTTCAGGTGTATAGCAAAGTGATTCAATTATACATACACATGTTATCTATCAATATTATTTTCATTTGTTTCCTTCTGTCTCTTATCTCTTGCCCTCCATTCCTTCACACTAAATTTCTTTGTTCTTTCTGATTCCTTTTGACTTTCATCTTCTAATGTAATAAGAAATGATTTTCTAATTTTTGGACTGTTAGTCCATGACATTCTATATGATTAACTAAAATGCTTTGAAAGTCAGTTATGAAAATATGGAAATACATTAACATGTTTTTGAATGATGCCTCGGGAAACCTACAATCTTAAACCCTAGCCAAATTTACACTGAGGAGATAGCTCTTATTTCTGGATAAGCACAACCTAGCTTTTCTCCTTAAAGATAACATATACTCAACAAACATGCATTGTGTACTATGGTCCAGATACTAAGGATTTAAACTGAAGAGCACACAGTCATCTCCTACAAGCAGCTCACAATGTAATGGCCTTCCATGACAAAATTTGCTTTAAACTGTTTTCTTCTCTAGGGCCCTCATTTCAGGCTTTGGTGTTTGCCAAACCATTGTATGCAAATGTATTTAATTCAACAATTAAAATAGTTTTCAATTTATCATCTGTGGTTTGCTGCTTGTTTGGTCAGATTATTCTTGAAATAGATGACCATACCTTATGTTTTAAATGATTCAGTAAGTATAACCTTATACAACTCAGAGATCATGAAAATGATCAACACGTAGAAATTTAAATTCTTGAAAAATTTTCTTCTTATATCTTTTTATCTTCACCACAGTATTTCTGGAGTTTCTTCTTTGGTACCTGATATTACATATTTACTGGCTTTCTATTTGATCATCTAAACATCATTTAAAATCATCGTGCTGGAATTTCAGAAATAGAAATGAGATTCTGACGTCTCTGCATTTTTGAAATCTTTACCAGAAATAAAGTAGGTGTGCAGAAAAACAGGTTTTTCTTTTTTCAAAAAAGTCAGTGTGAAATGTGCAGAACAGAGCTTCTTGTTTTCCTTCAGCTTTTGTAGGTCCTGGAGGCAAAAATGCAGTAGTGCTTATTGTGATCAATAGAAAGTGGTGTCTGGGAACACAGATTCCTGCCAGGGTGAAGTTCTCAGGCCCTTACATTTGTACTTGGCCATGTGCACCTAAGAGTCTTTTCTCACTAAGAGTCTCTCCCCTGCAGCTCCCAGTGGTAGGGAACATTGATTCAGGCATTACCCCCTCATCTGATTTTAAAAAGTGTAAGGATTTAAAATATTGCATTTAATTTGTAACTGTTATATTAAAAAATCTTTTAATATATTTTTTGTTTCTTTTATTTTCCTTTTAAATCCTTTGGATTTGAGGATAGCCGCAAAGAAAAGGAGCAGAAAGAAAAATTATGAAAAACTATGATAGTTTGTAACTTTCTTAAAATACATAAAACTTGAGAATCACTGATTATGCTGTGAAATGATACTTGGGAAGAAAATCACTTTTCACATCAGGGTACTAATCCCTGCTACCAGCAAACCTCGTTATTAGTAGTTAGTTTTAGCCAAGTTGTGGCGTTGTTTCTCTGCCCATCTAAGAAAGACTTCATCCTTTTTCTGTCCCCGCCACCACCACCCCCAGCCCTGGACAGCAAGCTTTTGCTTGGCTATAAAATTTGAGAATGGATTGAGGATGCTGACTAGACTACAACTGGGTTTTCATTTCCACCCCTCCCCGAGCTTGCTACATGCTTCTCTCTGTTACTAATTAGTACAATATTCCCTGTCATTTTGAACTTGGGCTTCCCTGATGGCGCAAGTGGTAAAGAGTCCACCTGTTAACACAGGAGAGGTAAGAGGTATGGGTACAATCCCTGGGTTGGGAAGATCCCCTGGAGAAGGAAATAGCAACTCACTCCGTGATTCTTGCCTGAAAAATTTCATGAACAGGGGAGCCTGGTGGGCTACAGTCCATAAGGTCACAGAGTTGGACATGACTGAGCACATTGCACAGCATATTTTGAACTTGAATTTGATCGTGCTTTGGTGAGATATATACTAATTTTTTTTTTAATTAGAAAGTCGAGGTGGTATATTTAAGAGAGAACAGGATTTAAAGCCAGGAGGCCTA
Organism: Dama dama; assembly: GCF_033118175.1. Lineage (NCBI taxonomy): Eukaryota > Metazoa > Chordata > Mammalia > Artiodactyla > Cervidae > Dama > Dama dama. Next base: position 82,152,800 of record NC_083698.1, on the reverse strand, counting down.
GTTTCCTCTTCCATCAATTCCATTTGCTGTCTGTATGACCATGACCACTTATTTTAAACTTCCTGAATATCAATTATCTTTTAAAAAATATGAATCATAATAATTATTCTCCTGCTTCCGTCATAGAATTATTGAATGGATCAAAAGACAATGTATGTAAATGTCTTTAGTAACCATAGGAAATTATTGTTAATACTGTTAGAAAGAATACTTTAGACTATATTCAGAATTTGGGATTTGAATTGGAGCTCACGTTTAATTGTATATTATTCATAGAGAAAATGGTAAGAAGAAAGGAAATTAATTAATGTAATGATAAAATTACAGAGGAAACATTTTGACTAAAAAAGGGCCATTTTTAAGGACTTTGCCACATTAATTACTACTTATTTATATATAATGCTACTAAGTCTAAATAATTTCTAGTTGAAATAATGCTTGCATATAATTTCATACATCAGTTTTTAGTGTAAGAAATCTAAACAAGAGCGGAATAAAGCTTAATTTAAGATATTAGAAACTTAGTCGTTTGTTTATGGTTTGTTAATTTCTTTGGTTGGCCATTTGTTTCATTGTTCTCTGACTTACCAGCAGAAGGACTCAAGAGACAAGAAGTTAATTTTTGAATTGTTTCCATTTCTGATGAAAATAACAGTGAATTCAAGATAACTAATGTAAAAAAATTCCAAAGACCTCCATTTCCTTGTCTGTAATAATGATTAGTCCTTCTAAAAATTTCATTAACTTAGTATTTCATGATTATAGTTCCTGGAATACGGGATGTGAATGGTTTGAGATGTTTGTTAAAATGTACTTTGTTCAGACTTACTGAATCATAATCTTTGGAAATGGTGACAAGAATACCATCATCTTTCATGAAAGGCAGGATTCCCTCCTTTGTAAAGGTTGAATAATACTCCACTGTATATACGAACCACATTTTCTTTATCCATTTGTCTGTCCATGGACACGTGGTGCTGCTGAATTAGCACTGTGCCTTTAGTTGACAGTCTTGTGTTGTACACGTAAAACTTCTCAGATGAGGGGAACTCATGTTCAGCCTTTTTACTGCAAAACAAAAACCAGAAAAGCACAAGCAAACTTTTGAAAGTGATGGATATGTCTATTAGTCAATTGCAATGATGGTTTCACAGGTGTTTGCCCATTCCAAACTTAGCACATTGCATATATTAAATATGTGTGGGATTTTATAGGTCAATTATACCCCAACAAAACATAAAAATATATCAACATTTGCAATACAAACAAGTATGGTGAGTGAGTCTTCAGCACATTAAAAGTTGCAGATCACCACACTGGTCTATAAACCCATGTATGTGTGTGTATATGTGCCCCATTTTTATTCCCATGCTCATGCAACCTGGAGAAGCACTAATGGAGGGTTATGGGCACCACATATTATTAATTTAAAGCTTCAAAAACACAAATCATTTTTAAAATTTCATCATTTTAACTGATGGGTTTAAAGTTAGGTCAGCTAATGGTAACAAAGAAAGTGTGTTACAAATTAATCTTTGTTTTAATGTGTTAACTATTTGCATTTGAGCACACTTGATAATTGAGCAAGATTCACATAGATTATAACTGTTTGAAATGATCACTACAATCACATTATACTTATCACCTCACAAGAGGCATGGGCTGACTTGTGTCTTGGAGTTAAAGGTCATAAAAGAAGGGCATCCCATCTGGCTGGACCAGACTCTGTTGGATACTTGCCAGCTAAGTGAAGGCCAAGGTATGAGACTCTTCTGCAAAGTGGCAGTGCCCTTCCTCAGTCAATTTCTGAGGCAGGATTGAGGCCATGTGTGAGCCCCATTGTATATGCCAACTGGCTTTGTCTCAGCTGTCTCAGAAACTGAGATTGCAACAGATGTATGTGAAAGATTTGAGATCTTTCTTCTCTTTTAATTTTCAGCTATTGCTTTCCCTCTGAGCACTACTTTCACTGCATCCATAAGTTTCCATATGTTGCATTTTCATTTCCCTTTGTGGAGGAAGTCAGGAAGAAAGAATATGCATTCATCTTGGACTGTGTTGAGTTGAGGTACCTGTGAGACAGGTGCTGCTTAGGGAAATATATTTGTACCTTGAATTCAGGAAAAGGTATTGACTTCAGTTACGGATTTGGGAATAATTCACATAGAGTTACAAGTTGTATCAGTAGAGATTAATTAAACCCATGTCAGTCGCCAAGAGGTGGAAAGTATACACCAAAAGGGGAAAGTCTCTTAAGAATGCCACTATCTGAAAATTGGTTAGGGGAAAAGCCAGCAAAAGAGGCTGAGGAGATGATAAAGAACTCGGAGTGGGGATCGGAGGAAAACAAATAGTGTTTCCTCAAAGAAGTGGAACATTTTAATAAAAGATGCAAAGGTGCTAAGATGTTGAGAGATAGGAATAGTGAAAAGTGCCCTCAGGATGTGATGACCTGGGGTAAATGGCAATCTTAAAGGATACAGTGGAGGGATGTGACTGGATTGGATAGTTGGAGATACTAAGGCAGACACTGGTTTGAGAGGTTTAATTGTAAAGGATAAAACAGGCATAAGGTGGCAGCAGATTAGTAACTTAAGGTTGAAGAAAGGTTTCTTTTTTATGGAGTGACTTCAAAAAATTTAAAGTTGACAGAAGCAATATAAAGGGAGAGGAAGATTTAAGGGGACAAGAGATAATCAATATCCTATCATTCCTAAAAAAAACTATGAATTTTTTATTGCCTTGAAGCATTGTTTGTTTTTTTAAGCACATGTGTCATTTCTTTAGCTCAATATTCTTTTTTTGGAATAGGTCATTATCCTGTTTGGATTTCCATGCTGTCAATTCCCAAGTTCACCCCGTGCCACACACACATATATACACACACTGCAAACAAACACACACATTCCCTACTGGTGATGGTACATAATTGATATTTCATAAATATTTTCTTATCACTTGATAGTTTAAAATATTTCAAGGTCAGTGACCTAGAAAAGGCATTTCTCAGCAGCTCCTCCAATAGCTTTCTTCTCTATTGTAATAGAAAATGATAAGCCGTGTTCGCATTCTCTCGTTAGTATTCAGTAGCAATAAATGAATGCTAAATCCTCACTGAATAATTTAGCTCAAAATGTTTACCTTTTGATGTTCAAGTAAGGCATGACTGGAAAACACTGTGTAATGAATCTATTCTCAGAAGGTATCAGTTTAGTTTATTTAACACTTTAAACGCCAGGTGAAACCCTGAGAAACAGAACAAAAAGCTTCTGAGAAAGTTTCAGCTTCCTGAGATGCATTTACACCCCTCTCCCTGGCCTTCCCTCCCCTCACCTCATCTCCATTTTACACTTGCGATTGAAAACCTAACTGAGGATTCCTGGGCCACTATCTTTGTTCTTTTCCTGGGCTCAAATATTAATGGTCAAGAGGTTTGTATTGTATATATATATATTTTAGCTCCAGCTATATGGGACTTCCCTGGTGGCTCAGAAGGTGAAGAATCTGCCTGCAATGCAGAAGACCCAGTTTCGACCCCTGAGTTGGGAAGATCCCCTGGAGAAGGAAAGGGCAACTCATTCCAGTATTCTTGCCTGGGAAATCCCATGGACAGAGGAGCCTGGAGGGCTACAGTCCATGGGATCACAGAGAGTTGTACACGATTGAGCAACTAACTCACACATAATGTTTAAGACCTTACAATTTCCTGGGCACTAGGACTCACGAAGGAGGTATTGATAGAGGTGTGGCAACTGGTAGGAAGAAGGTTGAACTGAAACAAACCAGGGTTCAAACTCTGCCTTTGCGATTTAAAAACTCCCAGTTGAACAAGACACTTAAGTGAGCCACCAAGTCCTTGTTTTTAAAGCCAGACAGAGTTTACTTACCAAGCTGTCTATTGTCAGGGTTAAAGATACTAATAAATGGGGTGGCATACTGTGAGCCCACAGTGAATGGGTGCATTTTGCTGTAGTCTCTTTTGGAGCAAAGTTTCTTTTGTCTTGTTCCCACCTTCACCTTCAGCAGGAAAACTGTGGGATTTCAATTGCTTCTTTCTCCTCAATTTCTTGTTTGAGCCAGTTTTTGCTCAAACCTGTGATGTGCTGTGGGGGGAGGCCCTGGACCATTTTTCTTGTTCTTATGTCTGGTGATAAATGGAACACATGATTGAGATTCACTGACTATAATTATGGCAGCTTTCCTTGGCAGCTGAGCTTCTTCTGCTCTTTTATGTCTTAGAAAGGCGTATTTATTAATATTTAACTTTTATGTATGTGCCTACCTAGTGGTGTGTATAGTACAGATAACACAAAAATACCCAGTCTTTGGGCTTCAGAAGCTAAGATGACGGACAGCTCTATTCATGGCCTTGAGGGGCAAAAAGTAGAAAGCAGCTGTGTGCGGGCAGGGGGTGCCACTCTCTGACCCAGCCTGCCTCCTTTCCCGTGTCCTATATAGACTCAGCCTGTTTCAAGCGCACCTGCGAGGTTCCAGGAGCTCTGGAGGGGAGAGCGTGGTCAGCACACAGTGAGCATGCTGGCCTGCAGGGTTTCCAGGCTGTGAACACAGAGGCAGAGGTCAGGTGAAGTTTTCTCCCACCTGTGATTCCTAAGAGACAGAACTCGACTGGGCAGCAGGTTAGGGCACCTGCCAGGATTCCAGAATCAGGCAGTCTCCATGAAGCAACTAAATAGAAGGTAGCGAAGATAGGAGTCAGAGTTGAGGGCTCTTGGGGACTTCAAGACAAGTCTGACTCCTAACAGCCTGGCTGTGGAAACGGGCCAAGAGCTATTGAGGGCTCGTCGCTTAGCAACAGGACACCAGCTAATAAAGGCGAGTTGGAGGCTTTTTAGTTTCCCAGACTGCAGGTAATTTTTCTGGGGGGAGCCTGGAAAGCATGTGCTTGTGTCTTTTTCTTCTGTGGAGTCTAGCATTTGTTCAGCCCGTCGATCCGGCAACAGAATGTCGTGAGTTCTCCCTGTACGCAGTGAGATCTGGGGGTTCTGTCTCTTCAGCAGTGTGAGCACAGATACTATATTTAAAGTAGAAAGCTCAGGGGTAAGTTGGTGAGCGCCACGTAATGCAAAGTAGCAGCAGCCGCTGCATACATTTCTGAAATAAGAAGGCAGATGGAGACTAGCAGCTGTGATAAGAGAGCAGTAAATAAAACATCAGCTGGAGTTCTAAAAAGAAATATCTTATCAAAGACTGATGGCATCTTCTACTTAGGAAACATTTATAATTCCTAGGTTTCCTTGTCTTGTGATGAACATATTGTCGAAAACCAGGTTAGGAGAACTGCAGTGAAAAATATGGGGAGTCAGCCATGCTCCCTTCTGTCATGTCTGACTCTTTGCGACCCTGAGGACTGTAGCCTATGGGATTCTCCATGCAAGAATACTAGAGTGGGTTGCCATACCTTCCTTCAGGGGATCTTCCCAACCCAGGGACTGAACCCATGTCTCCTTATGTCTCCTGCATTGGCAGGCAAGTTCTTTACCACTAGCACTACCTGGGAAACCCCTCTAACCTGAGAGCTGTACATAGGCAAATAGGTACCAGGCCGTGATCAGAAAGAAAACTGAAAGAAAGCACTTAAACATTTTTAGCAATCTGATAGAGTAACTTAATGTCTGTTGAATCTAATATGTAAAAAGAATCAGGCCTTATATTTTTGTCTTTTTGACTTATTTTATATTAATAGTAATTCATTTTTATTGTATTAAAAGAATTAGTCCATTATGGATTGAGAATTAAAATCAAACAAACATAGAAATTAAAAAAAACCCTGCTCTAGACCAGGGGTCAGCATGCTTTTTATTCTTAATTAATTTATTTGCCCACACTGTTCGACATGTGGGATCTTAGTTTCTCAACCAGAGATCACACCTGCACCCCCCTGCAATGGGAGCATGTAGTCTGAACCACTGGGCCTCTGGGGAAGCCCTCAACATGCTTTTAAAATAAAGTCTGGATACTAAGTATTTTAGGAATTTTAAAACTGTACAGTTTCATCACAACTAGTAACTCAGTTGTTAAAGGGCAAAAGCAGTCACAAAAGACAATACATAAATGATTTGTCAGAGTTCCTGAAAGGACAAGAACTGGGACTTCACCACGCCTACAGATCTGACTGTATGACACTTTTTGTGTCTGCTGGCTAGTAAATATTTCTGTAAAGGGCAAGATGCAGTATAAAGACTTACTTTGCCTGAGTAGTGAGGTTTTGAGGGAGAATACACATAACTCCATCCGCTTCTAATTTCTCAAACCTAACAGTGTGAATGGCCAGATTGGCTTCAGACAGTTTGCCACATCAGATATCATCAGTGTCTTTACAGCACATGACCCTGCTAAGGAGTATTATTTTTCTTTTTCCTCACCTTCTAAAGGAAGGTGCAAAAAAGAGATATCTTGGGCTTCCCTGGTGGCTCAGCAGTAAAGGATCTGCCTGCAATGCAGGAGAGGTAGGACATGCGGGTTAGATCCCTGGGTTGAGAAGATTCCCTAGAGGAGGGCATGGCAATGCACTCCAGTATTCTTGCTGGGAAAATCCCATGGACAGAGGAGGCTGGCAAGCTATAGTCCATGGCATCTCCAAGAGTCAAGGCATGACTGAAAATGACTGAAGCAGCTGAGCATGCACACACGCAAGGAAGACATCTTGGATTTCCTGGAGGAGAAGGACATCCTGAGTCACTGAAGACAGCTGTGTTCAGAAGGACAGGGATAGGGCCAGTTTTGTCCACGGACTTGTAATGGGACCTTTGGTGTGCAGCAGTGACAGAAAACAACTTTATCTAGAATGGAAAGGGGTGTAGTTTTCCAGGCTTTGAAACAGAAAAACTGGCTGCACTGAGAAAGAGAGATCCCTTGGAAAATAGAAATGAGATCTGGGGTCCTAAAGTGGAAAGCAGCTAAGTCGATTTTGACACTCTGTTCTCAGGGCCAAGGGGTCTCTTCTTGGTGTATCTGTGAGAAACCCTTCCTCATATTTGTAGTAGGGGGCAGGTGCAAACAACCTTAACCTTGGAGACAAAGTGACCTTACAAGACTAAATGAGGCATAGGGTGTGTTTAAAAACTCTTCTGGGCGCTTGAAAGCCCTTGGTAGGAACCTCCATTGAAGGGAGGGGAGGGAAGTGTTCTGGGTGAATGCATTGTTGGGCTCAGCAGCTTTCTTGAGCTAGAAGGTAACCTGTGAGTGACTGGGTAAGGACTGAAAATGAGGGCTGAGTGCTGCAAACTTGGGAGCTCAACGGGGGAGTCCTCTGTGCTAACTCAGTCTAAGAGAATGAGATCCTCCATCAGAGAGATCTACACTGTCCTGGGACCAGCACCACCAGAGCGGCACCAGTTCTCAAGAGTGACACCACGTGGCAGTGAGAAGAAAAGCAGCCTTGACTGACGTCTGTATTCTCCCAGCTTGGATGTTAAGGTTGGACTGACTCCTTCCTTTCAACTACATCAACTGCATGACACTTGATAATTCATGGGGAAGACATAGCCATGAAAAGTGAGATGCCTGATAATAAGGGGATGGGCTCTTGAGTCACTAACTGGAAAATAAGAGATGGGATCATATCGGTCTCATTTGTGAAAGAGGTCAATGGATTTTTGTAGTAATGAAATAACCAGTGTATAGATTTCTTGAAAAGAACAAATGAAATGATGTTATTGATAATAAAGGTATCAGGTTTCCCTGGTGGCTCAGTGGTAACGAATCCGCCTGCCAATGCAGGAGAAATGAGTTTGATCCCTGATATGGGAGGATCCCACATGCGGCAGAGCGACTAAGCCTGTACACCACAATGATTGAACCAATGCTCTAGAGCCCAGGAGCCACAGCTACTAAATCCTTCACACAAGCTAGAGCCTGTGCTCCATGGCAAGAGAAACCACTGCAATGAGAAGCCCATGCGCTGCAACTAGAGAGTAACCCCCGCTGGCCGCAACTACAGGAAAGCCTGTGCAGCAGTGAAGACCCAGCACAGCCAAAAATAAATATAAATCAATAAAGTTATAAAAAATAATAAAAGGTACCACAGGGTAGTACATATTACATCTCCCACATTGCAGGTGGATTCTTTACCAGCTGAGCTATGAGAGAAGCCCACAATTAGTATCAGAGGCTGGCAATTTGATATCAAATAAAGAAATGCAAAAAGGCAAAATGGTTGTCTGAGGAGGCCTTATAAATAGCTGAGAAAAAAGAGAAGGGAAAAGCAAAGGAGAAAAGGAAAGATATACCTATTTGAATGCAGAGTTCCAAAGAATAGCAAGGAGAGATAAGAAAGCCTTCCACAGTAATCAGTGCAAAGAAAGAGAGGAAAACAATAGAATGGGAAAGACTAGAGATCTCTTCAAGAAAATTAGAGGTACCAAGGGAACATTTCATGCAAAGATGGGCACAATAAAGGACAGAAATGGCATGGACCTAACAGAAGCAGAAGATATTAAGAGAAGGTGGCAACAATACACAGAAGAACTATACAAAAAAGATCTTTGTGACCCAGATAACTATGATGGTGTGAGCACTCACCTAGAGCCAGACATTCTGGAATGCGAAGTCAAGTAGGCCTTAGGAAGCATCACTACAAACAAAGCTAGTGGAGGTGATGGAATTCCACTTGAGCTATTTCAAATCCTAAAAGATGATGCCATTAAAATGCTGCAGTCAATTTGGAAAACTAAACATTGGCCATAGGACTGGGAAAGGTCAGTTTTCATTCCAATCCCAAAGAAGGCAATGCCAAAGACTGTTCAAACTATTGCACAGTTTCACTCATCTCACACTCTAGCAAAGTAATGCTCAAAATTCTCTAAGCCAGGCTTCAACAGTATGTGTAATTCCAGATGTTCAAACTGGATTTAGAAAAGGCAGAGGAACCAGAGATCAAATTTCCCAACATCCATTGGGTCATTGAAAAAGCAAGAGTTCCAGAAAAACATCTACTTCTGCTTTATTGGCTATGCCAAAGTCTTTGACTTGTGTGGATCATGATAAACTGGAAAATTCTTAGAGATGGGAATACCAGACCACCTTACATGCCTCCTAAGAAATCTGTATGCAGGTCAAGAACCAACAGTTATAACTGGACATGGAACAACAGACTTGGTTCCAAATCGGGAAAGGAGTATGTCAAGGCTGTATACTGTCACCCTGCTTATTTAACTTATATACAGAGTACAAGCTGGAATCAAGATTGCTGGGAGAAATATCTCAAATATGTAGATGACACCACCCTTATGGCAGAAAGCAAAGAACTAAAGAGCCTCTTGATGAAAGTGAAAGATGAGAGTGAAAAAGTTGGCTTAAAACTTGATATTCAGAAAACTAAGACCATGGCATCTGATCCCATCACTCCATGGCAAATAGATGGGGAAACAATGGAAACAGAGACTTTATTTTCTTGGGCTCCAAAATCACTGCAGATGGTGATTGCAGCCGTGAAATTAAGAAGCTTGCTCTTTGGAAGAAAAGCTATGACCAACCTAGACAGCATGTTAAAAAGTAGAGACATTACTTTGCCATCAAAATCCATCTAGTCAAAGCTGTGGTTTTTCCAGTAGTCATGTATGGATGTGAGAGTTGGACTATAAAAAAAGCTAAGTGCTGAACAACTGATGCTTTTGAACTGTGGTGTTGGAGAAGACTCTTGAGAGTCCCTTGGACTGCAAGGAGACTAGTCCATCCTAAAGGAGATCAGTCCTGAGTGTTCATTGGAAGGACTGATGTTGAAGCTGAAACTCCAATACTTTGGCCACCTGATGCGAAGAACTGACTCATTTGAAAACACCCTGATGCTGGGAAAGGTTGAAGGCAGGAGAAGAAGGGGACGACAGAGGATGAGATGGTTGGGTGGCAGCACCAACTCAATGGAGTTGAGTTTGAGCAAGCTCCGGGGAGTTGGTGATGGACAGGGAGGCCTGGCGTGCTGCAGTCCATGCTGTAGCAAAGAGTCGGACACGACTGAGCGATTGAACGGAATTGAAAGAAAGTGTCCTGGGCAACTGTTGTCCTTGCTTTACTTTGTATTTTAAAACTCTCCATATCTGGAGGACCATCATCAGTTGAGTTGTGTCCCCTAAAAGATACGTGCAAGTCCTAACCCTTAGGGCTTGCAAATGTGACTTTAGTTGGAAGAAAGATCTTGGCAAATGTGATCAAGTTAAGATGAGATCCTTAGAGTGGCCTGTAGTCCAGTATCACTGATGTCCTTGTGAGAAGAGGGGAGTCACAAAGAGAAGCACACAAGGGGAATCCTGTGTAATGTTGGAGGCAGAGGCATCACGTTGGCATTACGATGCCATGAGTCAAGGGATGCCTGGAGCTCCCAGACGATAAAAGAAGCATAAATGGATCCTCCTTTAGAGGAGCCAGAGGAAGCATGGCCCTGCCAATACCTTGATTTCAGACTCCAAGCCTCCAGAACCATGAGAGGAAACATTTCCATTATTTTAAGCCACCACATTTGGGGGGGCTTTGTTACAGCAGCCCTAGAAAATTAATACAAAGACTAGTGTATTGAAAAATTGAGATTTTTCTTATCACTCAGAAAGAATGATGTCAAGACAATATAGACAAGCTACTGAAAAGTGTGAAAGTGTAAAGACCTTCACCTATCACTTGAAGTTGAAGAATGAGCCTAGCCAAGGCTGGAGCCTCTTTGTAGAAGGTGCATAGGCAGCTCCCAGGACTGGTGCTAAGTCACTTCAGTTGTGTCTGACTCTGAGCCCTATGGGCTGTCGCCCTCTGTCCATGGGATTTCCTAGGCAAGAAAAATGGAGTGGGTTGCCATTTCCTTCTCCAGGGAATCTGCCTGATGCAGGGATCAAACCCAGGTCTCTTATCTCTTGCACTGGCAGGCGGGTTCTTTACCATTAACTTCCACAGGACAGTTAAAGGAGCCCAAAAGGTGAGATGGGACTCCTTTCAGGCCTTTGAGGGGGAATGGAAATGAGACATTGTTCAATTTCTGCCTTCCTCAAGAAGTTCCTGCTTTTTTTCCTTTCTCCTGACTTTCCAATCTTTCCTCTTCTCTGTCTCTTCTCCCTTGACCCAGTAACCTCTGCAAGGTTGACAATGTCTTGACAATGTCTTTAGTGGAGTACTGAAATAATAAAGCTTATATAAAACCCATGCTAGCTAAAAGATGCCCAACAATTTCCTAAAAGGCTGTCCTGAAACCCTTCTCACCTGGGAACTGACGTGTAAACAAAGAAATTCCCTAAGACCCAAGTGATTCCTTGGGATTTCAGCCAGTGAGCTGAATCCCCATTTGTTTCTCAAAGTTAGTTAATGAATGTACTAGACGGCTGGTTTCTTTCCTTGAGGAAGCACCTAGTTTTGAGCCTGGACCATTTGAAGAAAAGGGAGTACAGTAACAGGTGTATGAGTGACAGCTTGTTCTTCCTGAGAAGGACATTTAGATTATGTCAAGGAAGGGCACAGGAACCTTCTGGAAAGAGGCAACCTCCCTCACCCCAGTGTTTTCCCTGATTCACACACCCCTCACAGAGATGCTACTCAGGAGTGACAGGGGAGTCTCAGAGGAAAGCTGATAGGTACAAGCTCTGGAGCTTGAGATGGAAATACCAGCAGGGGAGTCTTCTGAGTTAGTTTCCTAGCAACACAAAGCCAGTGCAGTTTTGGCATTTTGTTTTCATTCCTTGAGAATAATGACCCTGAAAAGAGCCTGCACATTAAAAAAAAAAATGAGATAAGGAAGGATTTACTGATGGCTAACTTGTCATTGGACTCCTGTATCTTAACAAGTTGTGTCCAACTCTTGCAACTCCATGGGCTGTGTAGCCTACCAGGCTCCTCTGTCCATGGAGTTTTCCAGGCAAGAATACTGGAGTAGGTCACCATTTCCTTCTCCAGGGGATATTAACTACCCAGGGATTGAACCTGTTCTTATACATTGCAGATGGTCTCCTGCATTGCAGGTGGATTATTTACTGACTGAGCCACCATTGAAGCCCATTATAATGCCTAGATTGTCACTGATCCATGCCTGTTCAGTGATTAATGACAACAGGTTTTAGCTCTTTGATGTAACACTATAGAATGGGAAGTTCAAGTTCTCTGTTCTTTTATGCATACTCAAGTATTTTTCACGAAACATTCAATCAAGACAGAATATGATACTTACTCCTGATACCTTTTATGCTATTAAGAACCCTTCTAGTAAAGACTTGTATATGGAGTGTTGAAACTTTTAGATGCTGCCTCTGAAAACGGATCACAGCTTTCAGTTATTAACAAACCACCCTTGAAGTATGTATATCTGATTAGAGTACTAAAAAATATTTACTAACTATCCCACCTCCCCTCCCCAGAGGTTACACAAAGTTAACTTATATATATCACATTGTTCAAAATGTTTTTAAGTACATTTAGAGAATTTGACATCTAGCCTTCTTGTTCCATCAGATGTTCATTTTCCTCTGAGTTATGAAAACCTGCTCTCAAACTTTATTCATACAAAAGAACAAATACTAATTTCTTTGAATATGTTCATGGGTGGCAGAGATAGAAGTTGAAACCTTTTTTATTTTAAAAATAGGACTGGTCCCATGGGATCAGCTCCTTTAGGTCCCTTAGCATCCTCCCCTGTCACCCTCAGTCAATTAATCAATTGTTTGAACTAAAGTCTTGCTAGTCAAAGAGGGAAGAGAAACATGTATCACTTTAAGATGCCTCTGTTTAAATTTGCTGTTGATGAGACTTACAGGTAATATTTACCTTGTTGAACATATTAAATACAGGATACTGGCTCTTAGCCTAAGAGGCTCAGAATTTGAGTTTAGAACTGATCAGAACTGTTTAGAACTGATTGGATTTGGGGACACCCACTCATGCTAATGAAGCAACCAAGCAACTAATGTGTAGTCTGGAAATGTTTAACTCACAATGAAAACCATGATTGCCAAGTGGAGTTAATGCTGACATTAATTTGACCAATATATTTTCTCCTTGTGTGCATACCACTGGGGAAATCAAAGGATCAAGTTTGCAGTTGAACAAGGAATGGAAAGAGAAGGGCTTGGTTATTTGATAGAAATAGTTTATACCACTGGGCTCTGTCAGGCTCGTGGGTTTCCATTATTGATATTTACCTGCCAAGAGGACTATTTCCTCATGTTGATTCAACAGGTAGCCTTATGCCTGTGTCCCCAGCTCGGTTGGGAACTGAATTTTGTGCTTTCATGGCTGTAAATCTCATTTTTTATGCTTTCATGGCTAGAGAGCTTCCTTCTACAAAACACATCCCCTCTATAAAGATAAAAGCATCTTCAGTCTGGTTAAAGACTGGTGGTTCTTGGAGCCTCGGGGCTTGCATATCTGTTTTGAGCTATTAGTCAATTTTATGTTTCAATTCACATGGCAACTTGATTTCTAGCAGAATGCATTCTCGTAGGCACATCTTGTTTTTCCATGTACCACTTATAGCTAAGGATTATTCTAATTCACATGAAAGAAAAGCACTGAAGTCTTGTGTTATTAGAACTGAAATTCTAGGAGACTAGCTTTTGTAGCAGTGATTTGTATAGGCATCAGTGGGGTTCCCAAGTGACACAGTGGTAAAGAACCTGTCTGCAGACACAGGAGACACAAGAGACTCTGGTTGATCCTTGGGTTGGGAAGATCCCGTGGAGGAGGAAATGACAACCTACTCTGGTATTCTTGTCTGGAAAATTTCCACGGACAGAGGGTCTGGCGGGCAACAGTCCACGGACTCGCAAAGAGTTGGACACAGCTACACATGCACACATAGGCATAGGTAAATATCTGTTGAGTTAATAGGTTAGTAAATGCCACTCATACTAGATCTGGAAAGAAGTTTCAAAAGTGGTGAAATAAAGGCAGGGACATCTGAAAACCAAGATAACTTGGCATATCAAAAGCTTGGTTTATCAAAAGCTTGGAGCCCGGACTAGCTGTTCTGAATGAGTTTCCATGCTGTCAGAGGGAAAGACTCACATCCAGCAACTGGATATGAATCCACCAGTAAGTCATGGGGAACCTAAAACTATACGGAATGTTTCCAGCAGTCTCAGTCCTGTATTGCAGGAAGAAATGCTTCGTGTCTTTCCCCCTCCCTGTTCCGCAGCACTAAGCTCTCCTTAGGTTTGTTCTCAACAGGAGTAAATAAAACAGCATCCAGTGTTAATGAGGGGGAGGCATTACGACAAGAGATAAAAGGGGGGAGAAAATACACTGGGAAGAGCTCTGAAAATTAATTAGCAAAGGAGGCTAGTTTTGTTAAGTCCCAGTGCTCTAAGTAACCTACTTTTGAAGATCATGCGTGCGTTTTGAAAACTTCTGTTAAATCACTTTTATTGGGCTGTGCTCTGATTATTTGCTTTTCCTTTGAAATAGGATCTTCTCTTTAGAGGTTTTAGCCTACTTGAAAACTTTACTATATTTCCAAGATGCATTATGATACCACATTCTGCTTGGCTTTAGTTTACTTCAAGAAAGATGCATAGTAAAAAAGGAACAAATACTTTTTTAGTGTTTCTTTTCTGTACCTTGTTTCATTTTTTAGTATGTGCTTTCTTGTTGATCAAGATCATGCTTGCCCAAGATGAAAGTCTTTCTTTTTTTTTGCAGTAAAGAATTAGGGGTTTTTTGAAGCTCGCTGGAGTTACCTAGAGTTATATGTTAATAATAAGTTTTAAGTATTATAACAATTAACAGTTCTCTAGAGAAAGAAAGAGAGATAGCTTTCTCTGTAATTCAAATGAATCAAGTGGGATGTTTGTAAACGTGTATCTTATCATGGTTCTCTCCTGCTTTAAGCATTTCAATGTATTCAGGTAGTTTAGTTCCAAATCAAAGTCACATTCCTGCTTGTCTGTCCAGCTTCACCTTTCAGCGTTCCTCACCCCTGCCCTCTCTCTGTGCTCAGGCTAGACTGAGAGCTTGCAACTTCAAGAATTTGCCGCCCTTTCTCTCCCCTTTTGTCCCACGTCCCTGTTGTTCCTGTCACCTCGGATGCTAGTTCCTCGTCTCACTGTCTCCATCCACCTACTAAACATTGGCCTTTTTTTTTAACCATTTCCTTACAGGACTCTACCAACCATGGTGCCATCACTTAGGACTGAAATGGCCTGTATACTCTATCCTCCAGAAATACTGAATGAAATGATAAAGTGAATGCATAAATGAATACTTCATTAATCCTGTTTTTTAGTGGATAGGCCTAGAAGTTTCTTCTCACCTCTTCTACTTCACAAACTTTACTCTTGCTGTCCATGTTATTGGCACCAGTCATTTCCATATAAAGTTTTAGAATGTTGCTGCTCTGTGAATATCATTTGCATATAATTATGGTCTTAAATTCAAAGGTCTTTAAATGCCTTCTTTGCTTCAGTCATGCACAACTCTTTGTGACGCTATGGACCATGGACCGCCAGGCTCCTCTGTCCATGGCATTCTCCAGACAAGAATACTAGAGGGAGTTGCCATTTACACAGCCCAATGATTCAGTGCTAGCTTTTCAGATATGTAGAGAATGTCTTGTCTCTGCGGTCCCTCTCTTTTCTTTCTGGTTAGGTTTTATTTTGAGTTACTCCATACTGGGACTCACCTAATACATTAGAAACTATCAGAAAGAGGAAAAAACTTGTATCTATCAACTTCACTACTTATTTCCTCTGGTAAAATATGTTCTAAAGTGAATCCACTATATTGCCTTTGGAAGAGTGTGGGGAATGAAGAGGGTATATGAAAAAGAGATTGTAGTTTGTGTATACCCACCACCAGAAAATTTAAATCGTTTTGAGTGAACTCCTCTTTTGGCTAGTTATCCTATACTTTGAAATTTGAATCTTAATCTATAGTGTTGAAAAATATCAGGTTTGTTAGGCTTCTAAAACAAAAATTACAGTTGTGAACTACTTTTTTTTTTGGTTATAACTTAAAATAATGCTTTAGGTATATATATGTTCTTAAAGCATATCTTCATCACATAAAACATATATCTATAGATATCCACATATCTATATTAATAGATATATATACAGTAATCTGTGCCATCTGAAAATGAATTCAAAAGTAAATTAACAACAAAAAAAAAGTAAGTTACCATATTTCTTCAGTTCTAAGATCCCATTTTGTATAGAGAGGGAAAAGTACTTTCTTGTTGAATAAATACACATATATATTTTGTGAAAGGAAAATCAAAATGGAGTCAGTGTTAGTAAGACAGCTCTCTAAAATAGAGCAGGGAAGCCACCAAGGAAGAGTGACTTAAGCACATCTCAGCCTGGATGGAACCTACAGTATTCCATAAACAGCCTATTTATCAGACACTTACCTTAAAATAACTTGCAACAGCCTATCCCTTAAGGACAAATATTTTTCTCACAACCGGATCAATCATAATTCTTGTCAAGCAACTTTAACACTTATGGCTTTTGCCCTTGTAAGGTCCTAACTCATTCTCCTCCCCAGAGTACTCTTTCAGTTTTATCCACATCTGTGTCTAAGGAATTGCAACTCCTAAGACCCCAAGTAAACTTCATATTTGCAGCCTTCTGCATTTTCTTGGTCGACAATATCCCAGTTTTAGAACATTAAAAGCTTAAAAATGAGCATTTTGAAATCAAAGATATATTATGTATTTTTTTATTCTGTTAGAAATCAAGCTTGATTATGTGGTGCTTGTTGTACAAGTATATTCTACATTTTCCCATTAAAATGTGTAGAATGAACACAGAGTTACAGCTGATTTCTAAATATGGCTAAATGAAAGTCTTGCTTTCTCTACAGTGAAGAAACAGCAGTACTTCAGATGCCTCTTGTCAAAGTTGTGATGGTTTTCTGTCTGTACATGTACAGATTACACTGCCTCATGGTTGAGTACTTCAGTATTGATCTTTTACTGCCTCTCTGTTATTTGACTCTGCAATATTTTCTTTTATCTTTCATTTCATCTAGAGATGTGTCAATGCCCAAGCATAATTCTGGAATGGAACAAAAGTATTACTTGGGGGCTAAGTGTTATTATTTAAGTGTCATATTGATCTAAAGTTTGGCTTATTCTCATTTCTGCCTTTGATTTGATGTAATCATCAATTAATCAAATTAGGGTTTTGTCATCATCATAGTCCGGTGTTTTTCAAAGTGCAGGCTAAGGGTCATCTGCACCAGAGTCTCCTGGATTCTGGCAGAAATAGTAATTCCTAGATACCCACTTTGACTTCCTGTGCTTGAATATCAAAGGCTGGGCTCTGGAGTTTGTATTTTTAACAAGTTGTCCAGGAGACTTTTATGCATGCTGAAGTCTGAGATGTTCGGCCTAGTGCAGTATGCACTCAGGAGCTAGACTGTCTGGGTTTGAATCCCTGTTAAAAGCAGATTTGCCACAGACACATGATCTACACTGATTCAGTTTACTCCTCTGAAAAATAAGATAATGTTGGTGTTTTCTTCATAGGGATCTTTTGAGGATTAAGTGAGTGAATATTTGTACAGCACTTAAAATAGTGTTTAGTATGTTGTTGTTGTTCAGTCACTGAGTCGTTTCTGACTCTTTGTGACTCCATGGACTGCAGCACGCCAGACTTCCCTGTCCTTCACTATCTCACCAAAGTTTGCTCAAACTCAGCTCCATTGGGTTGGTAATGCTATCTGATCATCTCATCCTCTGCCATCCCTTCTCCTTTTGCCTTCAATCTTTCCTTTCATCAGGATCTTTTCCAGTGAGTTGACTTTTTGCATCAGGTGGCCAAATTGGAACTTCAGCATCAGTTCCTCCAATGAATATTCAGGGCTGATTTCCTTTAAGATTGATTCGTTTGATCTCCTTGCAGTGCAAGGGACTCTCAGGAGTCTTCTCCAGGACTGCAATTCAAGTGCATCAGTTCTTTGGTGCTCATGTAACAAACACTATATAAGTGTCTTTCCAAATCTGTAAACCATAGAAAAATAACAGATTTTTATTTAACAGATATTTAGCAAGCACCCACTATGTTCTGGGCACTGGTCCCAGTCTACAAAGTGCATGTATTCTCTTGGAGGAATTTCATGCAAACACTCATGCACTCTGTATGTGTATGTACTAAGACCTTCAACAACTATCACCTGATTAATTCTCTCAGTCCTCAGAAGCAGGCAGTGTTATTCTCCTCCTTTACAAATGTGTAAACTGTATCACAAAGGGGTTAAATAATTTGGCCAAGTTTGGACAGCTACTAAGTGCCATTGTTGATGATGAACATGGACAGCTGGACTCCAGTACACGCTCTTTTAACTTTGCTAACTTGAACTGTGCATGTACTCCATTTAAAAGAATGCTCAAGAGACCAAGCCTAAGTTGACTCTTGGTTGAATGAGGATATATCTGGAGGAGAGAAAGGAACTTGTATACAGAGGTTTCACTTCCCAGTAGGTGTGGGTGGGGTGGGCTCCTACCCTCCTTTGGGGGTTTGGCTCAGATGCTGTAATATATTCACAGTAAGTGAGGTGTCTCAAAAATTATATTTTTAAATAATGCAAGTTTAATTCAGAGTTAAATCTCATTTAATCTCCATTGGTTGAATAATCTAATTGTTCCAAATAGCTATGCTAACCTTCTTAAGCCTATAATGGATGTCACTTGGTGGTCAAGTTGATTAGCAGGCTTTTTGGGTTTGGGCTCTGCTTCATTTTCTTTACTATTGAAAGAAGAAAGTTGTTTAAGGTGTGGGATCCATGAACAGTACCTTATATTTACACAAAACCTCCCTCTATGTGTTGAAAGACTTTCATGCCTACTCCCTTTCAGTCTGGGGATGTGTGTTTAGAGGTCATGATTAAGGGTTGAGACCAGCAATTATTTACTGGTGTATTATTCAAGTTCTGGGTTGCCATTTGTTCATATGGGGCATGAATTTCACGATTATAGATAAGAGATTAGGTGAGGTAATTCACCCTTTTGGTTTCAAAGAGAAACTTTTATAACTACACTGGAAATTGGTGACAAGGGAGGAATGTGGCTTTAGTAAAGTTTCTGAGGTATGGTAGTTGGAGAGGAAGGTGTTTAAAAACTAAACTGATGACTAGAATTTCTACTTGCTGTTTGCCATAGGGATTAAAGCCATTTTTGAATTTCATTTAGTATAGATCAGACTAAGCTTAAAAATTCATAAAATAGGCATGAGTTACGTGGCCCTACTGTTCACAGTCTTTACTGATCTGCTTTATTGCTTCCTCAAAAGTGTTGACTTGTGCACATGTAGACAAAGCGTCACCAAATTTCCAAATTTTTAAAGAGGTTTCAGAAATCTGGATTTCTATATAAAATCTTCTGAATTTTACATTTACCCATTTTATTTTAATCATTGAGTGGGCAGAACAAAACACATTTGCATGCTGGATACAGCCCACTGAGCAACAGTGTATTACTTTTGGTTTAGTCTTTCCGTTCTTTAGAGCATCAGACTTTACTTTAACCACCAGACACATCCACAGCTGGGTGTCATTTCTTTTTTCACTCAACCTCTTCATTCTTTCTGGAGCAACTTCTTCACTTTTCCCCAGTATCATATTGGACACCTACTGACCTAGGGGGCTCATCTTTCAGTGGCATATCTTTTTGCTTTTTCATACTGTTCATGGAGTTCTCAAGGCAAGAATGTTGAAGTGTTTGGCCATTCCCTTCTCCAGTGAATCATAATTTACCAGAACTCTCCACTATGACCCTTCTGTCTTGGGTGGCTGGCCCTGTAGGGCATGACTCATTGCTTCCTTGAGTTATGTAAGGTTGTGATCCATGTGATTATTTTAGTTAGTTTTCTGTGATTGTGGTTTTCATTCTGTCTGCCCTCTGATGGATGAGGATAAGAGGCTTGTGCAAGCTTCCTGATGGGAGGGACTGGCTGTGGGGAAAACTGGGTCTTGTCCTGATGGGCAAAGCCATGCTCAGTAAATCTTTAATCCAGTTTTCTGCTGATGGGTGGGGCTGTGCTCCCTCTCTGTTGTTGGCCTGAGGTGGCCCAGTCCTGGAGTCTGGAGTCTCTCTCTAGGGCTAATGGTGACCTCCTTCCAGAGGACTTGTGCCTCCCAGGACTGCTGCTGCCAGTGCCCCTGATCCCAAGGCAGGCCACTATCGACACACGCCGAGACTCCAAAACACTCACAGGCAAGTCTGATTCAGTCTCTTGTGGGCTCACTGCTCCTTTCCCCGGGTCCTGGTGTGCACAAGGTTTCTTTGTGACCTCCAAGAGTCTCTGTTTCCCTGGTCCTATGGAAATTCTGTAATCAAATCCCAATGACCTTCAAAGTCAGATTCCCTGGGGATTCCCAGTCCCTTTGCCAGAATGAATTCAAGATGAATACTTTTTAGAAAGAAAATATCGTCACTGTTCTATAATCTTTGATTAATTTTTCAACAAAATGAAAATGCACTAAACTCTTCAATGGCTCCTCAGTGCCCACATTATGCATATGCGTGCATGCATGCACGCTCAGTCGTAGCCAATTGTGCGTGACCCCAGGTACTGTAGCTTGCCAGGCTCCTCTGTCCATGGAATCCTCCAGGCAAGAGTACCAGAGTGGGTTGCCATTCCCTTCTCCAGCGGATCTTCCCGATCCAGGGATTGAATCCAGACTGCCTGCACTGCAGGCATGTTCTTTACTGTCCAAGCCATCAGGGAAGCCCGGTTCAATGCCCACAATCAAAATTCTTTTAATGAAATTCAAGATCTATTAATATTTCCTGCTCCATATTCCATGCTACCTCTGTGTGTGATGGTCTCACCAGGTGGCTCTTTCCCTCCCTGTCCTGCTGAGGAACTCCTACCCCTTATCAACACCAACTGGAATGTTGCCTGCTGGGCGGAACTTTCTCAGTGAATGATACAGTGATTATACAATTAACCAGAATGATGTGCAGGAGAAAAACCTGAATAGAAACTATCTTTATAATTGATGCCTACTGACATGATTTGATTCACTTTCGATATTTTAAAAAGCAATTCAATAAATATGTATTGTGTCCCTCCTATATGCCAGTCACTCTACTAGGCACTGGAATCATGAGGATTGAAAGAACCATCTGTCCCTGTCTTCACGCTGCTCACACCTAGAACTGAAATCCATCAAACAGTTGGAATGCAGCATTAAAAATGTTTTATTGGATTTTGCTAGAAGGTGCCAAAGGAAAACAGAAAAAGAAAGGGCTCTAGGAGGGCTCTCCAGAGGAGAAACAGGAGATGAAATGGAAAGATGAGAAGAAACTTTACATGGGGCAGGAGAAAGGAAGCCATTGCAGGCAGAAGAAAAAGGCATTTCAAGCAGAGAGATCAATATGCTTCTATAAGAAAGCCTGGTAAATTCAGAGAATAGCATGTTGCTTCCTAGAATTATAAATTCATCACAGTGTTTAGGTGACTACCAACACTGGGTTATCACTCTTACCCTGTGCTGTAGTTTATATGGAACTTGGCCATGAAATCATTTTTCAAGGCTTCTTAGGATAAGCTATGAGCCTCTTAGTGGAAACCCTTACTGACTCAATAGATAAAGACTGCTTTTCAAGTCCCTGGACTACAACCAAATTAAGGAATCATCTCCACATACCCAAAGTCTTGTGTTAAAGTAAGAAGATATCTTACAAAGTTCTATCTTGCCCAGTTCCTAGGCTTAAACCATGATTTCCATACCACCCTCCCTGCATTCTGTTGGATCAAAATCCAACAGTATTTTCTTCAGAAATTTTAAATAATCTGAATGAAATTTCATTGCATATAGTTTGCAGAATTGAGATCCTTGTTTGACATTTGCTTGTCTTGCAATATTTGAACTTAAAATCACTCAATTATTAATGATCCCTGATTGCTTTATCTCCAAGAACCTCATTGTTTCATATGGTTTGAGTTAGGTATGTGGAGTACTCTGGACAGCCCCTGTGAATGAATATGTCACCTTGTAGAAAAATAAGCATCCTCCCTCCAGTTCTCCTTAAATAACAGAATGTCTGAGAATATTGCTAGAAAGTAAAAAATGTTTAAATTATAAGATTATGGGATTATATTTACTTAAATTAAAAAAAAAAAACTAGGACTGGCTTTTAGTAGCCAAGATGACAAGCAGCAAGAGCTTTGAAATTGCTTAATCCTTAAAAGGTGTGGTTTTACCAATAAGGCAAATCACCTTAGGGCACATTGAGTCAGCATATAAAAAGGCAGTGAGCCCGGCTGTTGTCATTCACAATTTTGTCCCCATTAAACTCCCTTTTGAAATTAGGTCAAGCAGGAGCAGAGGCAGTGTGAGGTACAAAAAGTCCTCAAATGATAGCTGGGATAATAGTTGATAACTTGCTACTACGTCTATCTTTGCTTCTCCTCACCTTCCTTCTTTTCATCATTTTTTCTGCATTGATACACTTTAGGCTTGCCAGTAGAGCCGGAGGCTTTCATTCACTCTGATGGTCAAATTGAATCAACTCTCTCCTGCTGCCCAATATTATAAACCACTGAAGTCAGGGACTGTGTTACTGTGCCTGCCTGTTTTCAGTATCTAGCAGAAGGCTTGCTTTACACTTAACTCCACACTCCACAAATACATGTTAAACATGAATGAGATAGGTGTATGCCTTAAATGTATACAATGTTATATGTCAATTATACCTCAATAGAGTTAGAAAAATGTGAATAAAAATGCTTTTATTATACATGTAGCAAATATTTGAAATATTGAAATACTGGCTGGTTCCTGCTTGTGCTTTTTTATAAAAAGTAATTATAGGTGGAAATTTATATGTTTAACTCAGACAATATTAAAATGTATATTTAGATATAAATATATAGATATAAGTATATTCCCTGGTGACTCATATGGTAAAGAATCTGCCTGCAGTGAGGAAGACCCAGGTTCGATCTCTGGGTTGGGAAGATCCCCTGGAGAAGCAAATGGCAACACACTCCAGTATTCTTGCCTGGAGAATTCCATGGACAGAGGAGCCTGGCGGGCTACAGTCCATGGGGTCACAAAGAGTCGGACACGACTGAGCGACTCAGCACAGCACAGCATGTCTTAAGTGTTCCACAACTGATTTCAAGTTTCTTGTAGAATTGTCTGTAGTACAAACAATTAACTAGATAAAAGAAATGTAGTCTCTTCCATCCCTTTTTGTGGAAGGTATACATACTCCTTTTCAATGTGGCCTTAGGATATAGAAGGAAGTTAGGTTTTAAGTGCTTTCTTGCAGGAGAGACAGGACTTCACATTGGTGAGCAGACCCTTGTGCTGGGCTTTCAGGTATTCCAGGCTCTAATGTTGAAGTCTATGGCAATGAAATATTGACAAAGCTCCCAGGTTGTTTGGGCATCTCCTCTGTTGCCTCAGCCCTACCTTGGCTTTCTCTGGCCCATGGACTTCTCTATGGCTTGGATGAAATTCTCATTCATTGCAGTCATTTCAGGCATCTCATCATCCAGCCACCATTTTTATTCTTAGACTCCATTTTTCCTGTGAGCAATCTCCTTCCAGTCTGAACAAGGAAGCTGGATCAAAACTTCTTCCTATAATTGCCCCCTTTTTAAAAGAACTAATCATTACTTTCCTCTTCATAGTTGAGAATTGAATCTTGGGAGTACACATGAAGGTAGTTTGGAATTTAGTGTCTGACCTCTTGTCTCACAACCTGTTGCCTTTCCCTCCTCTTCCCCTAAAGCATAAAAGCTTTCTTTTCTTTTTCATTATTGTGTGTCAGGGACGTCCCCCAATGTCATATCCTCTACCTTTTGGAGGTGGCATCAAGGGAACATGATTTATAGAAAGGAATAAAAGCACATTGACTCAATATTTTCCAAGTATTATCTTCATTTTACCCAAGAGAATGCTAAAGCTCAAAGAGGTTAAAGTAACTTGATTGCAAAGTAGCAGAGCCTAGATTCAAAGCCCAGCTGTAAAGCTTAATGGTGGCCTGATGCAATTTGAAGTTTTTGAGTGTTTTAATTCAAAGTTAGCAGCTTCTTATTTCTCTTGGCAAGTTTTATCACCAGACCTTGCTTCTTATCAAATTAAAAACATAATTTGATAGCACTTCTCCAACCTCATATAATGTTCATCACATGAGACCAGAAGCAATTGCCCTAATTAATTAATTTGACAAAACAGTTTATGTGTGAAAATGAATTAATGATCAGGTGAAATTAAAATCTAAATTAGGGAAGCACATCTTTCACTTCTCACTCTTGGTGTGAAGACTGCCTTCAGTTGAGTGTTATCCCTAATATAAGAAATAACTGCATAACTATAATTAGCAAAATTCCTTTCATTTGATTCTAAAGAAAAGCAAAGAAACACTTCTGCACTTAAAACCACTGATAAAGAATAACGAACTAGGATCCATATTGTTTAAAAAGCAATGACTTTAAGTTTTAAAAATATAAATATAAGATATAAAATTTCTTTTTAAAAGCAAACTTTAGAATATGACTTTTCCATACATACTGTAGATACAGATATCCAACAGTTAGATTTTCCCTCCATCCATTGCTCCAGCCTGGTGTTAACAATAATGTCCTCAAAGAAGAATGTCTCTGGGTCTCACCACCATGTCAAGGACACGGCAATTTTCTCTTTAAATTAATTCTACATTTCCAATTTCACATGTCCTCCACCAGCCTGTCATCTGGATGGCTCCATTGCACTGTTATTTTCTTGGTGATAGTCCCAATCAAGGCTACTCATGTCTGCCAAGCACTGCTCACCCTGATGGTCTTTGTAAAGATTTCCCTCTGCTGGCAATGCCCATGGACTTGTGAGCCAAGACCCACCAATGCTTGATGTTTCAAAGATTTATGCTTGCTCTCATGAAGCCTTGCCATGTCTCATGAAGCTTGCCATTTGTCAGACAGTCTACTCAGCTGTCATCAACGATGCTGACATCATGATCTCAAGACACTATCGAGCTTTCATTAAAGCCAACCTATTAAACTACTACATTCTTAATACAATTTTTTAAGGTAAAGCTTATGAGAGCTTAGACTTAAGCTAAGGATGGGTTGAAAATAGACAGCATATTATGCAAAGAACTACCCCTTTCCCACTATACTCGCCTCATTGTGTCCTAGCCAAACGTACCTCATCTCTTTCTTTTCTGGGTTGAGTACTTTCCTAGGAACTTTTTCATTCCTTTATGCAAAAAATAGCTGGAGTGGGAACATCTTAGCTTTTAATGAAGATTCTGCAGTCTTTCTTCCTGACCTTCTACTTATGTTTACAACTGACTCCTGGATATTTCTATTAGATATCCCATCTCTTTCTTAAGTTCAAACACTCTGAATTGAGTTCATCCTTTCCCCTGAACTCCTATCTGGGTTTCCAGTCTCAATAAACAGGACTACCTTTCATACAGTTACCTGTGTCAGAAACCTGGGCATTGGGACTTCCCTAGTGGTCTAGTGATTAAGAATCCACCTTGCAATGCAGGCGGATTCTCAACAGTCCCTGTTGAAACTGCCATGCTCTCTCATCTGCAGGCCTTTCCAAATATTGTTCCCTGCATGAAATGACATTATTAAGTATTTGTTGAATGAATGATGCAATGAGTAATATTTTCCCAGAGCAGAGTACATTAAAGACCCATCAACAGGCCGATTTCTTGAATCTATTTATCTTTATCTGAACAATTTTACTACATTTTAAAATGTTTGCCATTTTACAAACTAAAAGTGAACGTGTTAGTCGCTCAGTTGTATCTGACTCTTTGAGACCCCATGGACTGTATAGCCTGCCAGGATCCTCTGTCCAGAACTCTCTAGGCAAGAATACTGGAGTGGGTTGACGTTTCTTTCTCCAGGGGATCTTCCTGACTCAGGGATTGAACCCGTGTCTCCTGCATCACAGGCAGATTCTTTACCTTTATCGGGAAGCTCTACAAACTGAAAGTAGTATTTAGATTGGCATTTCAGTAGCCATCTTGCAGATTTGTTTTGAGGTTCTAGCAAGACTGTTTAACAAATTCTATTGCATAGGTTCCAGTATGGTCCTCCTCTGTCTGAGAATATCCTCTTTGATTTGGGTGACATCATGAAGATATAGCCAGTGCCTACGGCAGGATGACAAGTGTAGTACAGTGAGGGAATTGCTGGACATCTTCCAGCTGGCCAAATCCCTCAGATCAAGCCTGGCATAGATGGAGTGACAGATGTCACTGTCAGATTGCTCTAACATCCTTCATATGACCTACCGCTAGATGCTCCAGTTTTGTCTCAAAATGCTTAAGTGAGCTTTGCAAGTTTGGATAGTGAAAAAAAGAGAAAATAATTCTATGGCTTGGTAAGGCCAATGGCATGCAATCCATTTAGAATCAGAGCTAGCAAGCTCATCATTCATGAGAGCACCTGGCTGCCATCTACAGGATGCTGGGCATGTGCCAGCTTTGATAATTACATTCAGTTTACCCACCTTTCCTCATTGCTTCAGTTGGATGACGCACATTCAGTTCTGTTCAGAAGGTACTAAGCATGATTGCTAGTATATTCTACAAGGCAACTATCTCACATTAGAAGCTGTAGCACTTTATGGGAAAATGAACAAAATAATTGCACAATAAGTTCAGAAATGTGGCTTAAAATGGCAAATTATGAGACAATAAAATTTTAATTGTATTACTCTGGGAAATTTAAATATGTTAGCTGGCATTGACTCTCTAGTTTATTAAAGAAGACAATATTTGTTTTTACCTGATCTGACATTTCAATTTGGTTTTATGGTAATTAGATAATAAGATCACTATTGAGGAGGTTTTGTTTAGTGTAAGTTGGATCTTTTTTTTTTCTAATTTAAATTTTATTTTTGTGGCTGCTCTGCAAAGCATGTGGGATCTTAGTTCCCTGATCAGGGATCAAACCTGCACCCCCTACATTGGAAACATGGAGTCTTAACCATTGGACCACCAGCGAAGTCCTGAGTTGGATTTCATAGAGTTTAAAATGTAAGTTAAACAGCAGACAAGTATTACTTTATTAATGTATAGCAATAATTGTGAAACAGCAGAAGCCCTTCTTGTCTACATTTCCCTAAGTTTTCTGTACTTACAGGTCTTGCATAGTTTTGTTAAGTCTGACATTTTATTTAAAATATTTTTTTGTCCATAGTTCAGATATTTTAAAAAAGGAGTTATGTTTTTCTGTGCTATCCTGAAAATTTTTGAAAGTGAAAAAATATTTTATAGTCGTCTGCTAATTCAAAAGAATCTACTGTTCAAGGAAGAAGGAACTTAGGAAAGTATGTTGAAAATTAATAATAGCCAACACTTACATACACTTCACCACGTGCAAGGAAATATCTTATGTAATTTGCCTATATTCACCAATTCAGTCCTCCTATGAACTCAGTTAGGTGGGTACTTATAATATTTCTATTTTACAAATGAAGGAATTGAAGCACAAGTAAATAACTTTTCCAAGGTTGCAGATATAGTGAATGGGAGAGCCAGGTTTCAAACCCAGAGAGTCTGGATCTCGAATTCTTACTTTTAACCACCATGCCCAACTGCCTGCTACTGAAAACATCACAAGAAGCAGCTCAGTTGAACATTCGTTTGAAGCCTATCATTGGAAAAGACCCCAATGCTGGGAAAGATTGAAGGTGGGAGGAGAAGGGGACGACAGAACATGAGATGGATGGTATCACCGACTCGATGGACATGAGTTTGAGAAAGCTCCGGGTGTTGGTGAAGGATAGGGAAGCCTGGTGTGCTGCAGTTCATGGGGTCGCAAAGAGTTGGACACGACTGAGTGACTGAACTAAACTGCGCTAATAAGCAAAGTGATGTGCTAAATGATAGGAAAAATGGATCAAGTCTGATGCCACTCTTTAAGGACTGTATAGGCTACTGGAAACACAAGAAATGTACATGATGTCCTCTAATGAAAGTTATACTGTGATAAATATCAAAAGGGAAGTAAAATTAACGTGCAAAGGGCGCACCAAGAGCAAATTTAGATGGGATATGGGGGATTGGCCATTAGGCAAGTCGCAGCAGGGAGTAGACTTCTGGGCTAAGTTTATTGGAATGAGACTCCAGACATGCAGTATGAAGTAATCAAAGTCATTAAGCATAAGAGGGATTTGAGATGTTGGAGATGAAATTGGGGAGATAGGATGGTACTAGATTATGAAAAAATGACAGGTGTGTATTTTACACAGAAAACACATATGTGTATACCCAGCATGACATCTCGTTGTATGTATTATATATCCACATAATCTTCATTGAAGATAAATACTTATGTCTTTGTTATTTAGAAGGATGTTGTGCTTAACATAGGTAGGTTTTCATTCACAATAGCATATTAAAAAGGTTGAAATCCTTAACCAAATGTGCAATATCTCTGTGACTTCAGTTTCCTGACCTAGAATATGGAAATAATAATACCTATCTCTTTAGGATCCCTGTAAGGTTTAATAAAATAATTCATATAAATGTGGCATCCCTTATAGGGATCCTAAAGAGACAGATACTATTGTACCATGTTCTAAATCAGGATATTGAAGTCACAAAGCTACAGTATGCCTATAATCCAAGCAGCGCAAAGGGTGAGTTGTGTTTGCTTCCCTGGATGCCGAGAACACTCCTGACAAACAACCTTCAACTGTCTGTCCATTCAGGGTCGCCTCAACTGTCAGTCAGTTCAGTCACTCAGTTGTGTCCGGCTTTTTGTGACCCCATGAATCGCAGCACGCCAGGCCTCCTTGTCCATCACCAACTCTCAGAGATTACTCAAACTCATGCCCATCGAGTTGGTGATGCCATCCAGCCATCTCATCCTCTGTCGTCCCCTTCTCCTCCTGCCCCCAATCCCTCCCAGCATCAGGGTCTTTTCAAATGAGTCAGTTCTTCGCATGAGGTGGCCAAAGTACTGGAGTTTCAGCTTCAGCATCAGTCCTTGCAATGAACACCCAGGACTGATCTCCTTTAGGATGGACTGGTTGGATCTCCTTGCAGTCCAAGGCACTCTCAAGAGTCTTCTCCAACACCATAGTTCAAAAGCATCAATTTTTTGGTGCTCAGCTTTCTTCACAGTCTAACTCTCACATCCATACATGACCACTGGAAAAACCATAGCCTTGACTAGATGGACCTTTGTTGGCAAAGTAATGTCTCTGCTTTTTAATATGCTATCTAGGTTGGTCA
The DNA here is from genome assembly GCF_033118175.1 of Dama dama. Classification (NCBI taxonomy): domain Eukaryota; kingdom Metazoa; phylum Chordata; class Mammalia; order Artiodactyla; family Cervidae; genus Dama; species Dama dama. Next base: position 82,123,654 of record NC_083698.1, on the reverse strand, counting down.
TAGCTTTCCTTCCAAGGAGTAAGCGTCTTTTAATTTCATGGCTGCAATTACCATCTGCAGTGATTTTGGAGCCCCCAAAAATAAAGTCTGACACTGTTTCCACTGTCTCCCCATCTATTTCCCATGAGGTGATGGGACCAGATGCCATGATCTTAGTTTTCTGAATGTTAAGCTTTAAGCCAACTTTTTCATTCTCCTCTTTTACTTTCATCAAGAGGCTTTTTAGTTCCTCTTCACTTTCTGCCATTTCCTAAGGTCCTACCCCTTCCCAGTGTAGCTCCTATCCAGTGATTGTTTGATACAAGTATACAAAAATCTTTCCATCTTGGCCTAACCAGGTATATCCTTTAGCTCCAAAGACTGCTGTTGTGAAAGCTGAGGCATACTTTGGGTTACATCAAAGCTTGACTTCTGCCTTTGCCAATCCAGGATACTTGGGGGTGAGGGTGTGGTGTGGTAAGTTAGGAGATTGGGATTGACATATATACACTGTTGATACTATGTATTAATATAAAATAGACAACTAATGAGAATTTACTGTATAGCTCAGGGAACCTTACTAAATGCTCTGTGGTGACCTAAACGGGAAGGAAATCCAAGAAAAGAGAAGATGTTATGTATATGTATATAGCTGACCCACTTTGCTGTACAGTAGGAACTAACAGCATTGTAAAGCAACTATACTCCAATAAAAATTAATTTTTAAAAGTTCTGTGTATTAAACTCTATGTTAGAGGAAGCCTAACTTGAGGCATCACTTGGTAGTGGTGCATGTGGTGGCAGTGGGGGAAGTTGTGGTGACTTCCCAGTGCTTGCAGGGTCATATTTCTTGTGCAGAAATTGCATAGGTGGGCAGCAGCCTCTGCTACAGTTTCATATGATAGTCTGTGGACCAGCACTATTGGTGGCAAGCTTGTCATTAAGCCAGTTCTCTGGCATAGTCTTGGCCTTTCTGCCTAGATACTTAACAATGTTTTTTTCTCTAGCTCTTTCAACAGTTCTATGGGCCATCCAATATCCTTTCAATAAACTGATGTTTACTCAGCCTAAATCAGCTTGTTATATGTTCAGTCACTCAGTGGTGTCCGATTGTTTGCAACCCCGTGGACTGCAGCACACCAGGCTTCCCTCTCCATCACCCATTTACTGGAGATTGCTCAAACTCATGTCCACCAAGTTGGTGGTACCATCCAACCATCTCATCTTCTGTTGTCCCCTTCTCCTGCCTTCAGTCTTTTCCCAGCATCAGGCTCTTTCCCAGTGAGTCAGTTCTTCGCATCAGGTGGCCAAAGTATTGGAGTTTCAGCTCCAACGTCAGTCCTTCCAATGAACATTCAGGACTGATTTCTACTTGTTGACTTGAAATGTTTTTTTTTCCTGATTTGTAGACCAGTATTGATGGCATTAAATAGCAATAAAATAGCAGTGTTTAGAAAAACCTATATGAGATGATTTCCTAGGAAATGGCTATGTAGTTGGATGAGTCTGGCACTTTGCCCTGAATGTCAACAGTATTCAGGTTGTGTCAGAGATACCAGGAGACAATGTGTTGCAGATACCTCAGTATGACTTGGCTTCCATTTCTCTGCAACTCTGACCTGGAGACTGGTAACAGAGGTGCTCCACCTGTTTTTTTTTTTTTTTTGCATAAATGAAATAGAGAAACAGAAGTCAGTTTCTAAAAGAGACAAGGATTGGAACTTGCAGAGTGTCATATAACAAATTCTGAAGTGTTGAGTTCTACCCAGAGAGGAGCCAATGGCTAGTATCAACTACAGAGCACAAAAGCAACATGTTTCTCTTGGCAGTGGCCAGAAACAGCCAGGTCCCAAAGAAGTCTTTCTGGCCCTGGGCCCCTTAAGATGGAAAGATCCAAACTTTTGGGAAGAAAGTAATACAGAAAGGAAATGAAAATTAGATTTACATTTGTGCCCTTTATGCAGATATAGCATAAACCGTAAAAGAGAAAGGAACTAATATTATCAAAAGTCATGTTGTGGAACTGGAAGTAGAGTCTTTTTTGCTCATTTTGTATTGCTTCCCACAGTTCTGAGAAACCATAAAACTCAGAAAAAGACTGTCAAGTTCCAATGTTCTAATTCTGTTATTATTTAAGATAGATAAGTGAGATAAAGACTTACAAGAGAACTGTAGCTACATAAACTAGACATTCTTTCTTCTTCTCTCAAAAGTTAAGTTTCCATTCTTAGTGAAGTTAGGAGACAAACTGCAAAACATTCTTTTTTTTTTCATTTTTTTTATTAGTTGGAGGCTAATTACTTTACAATATTGTAGTTAAGAGTATCTTTCAATGAAATGTAGAAGCCTACCAGAAGATTGTGGAGGGAAGCTGGGGAGAGAAAAATAAGGATACTATAATTCTGCTGTCCAGCAGCTAAGACTCTCTTGCAAATATCTGTGCAGCTAGTCTAAAAGACATAATAATTTGCAAGGAACCGGTGCAACTCATTTAAAGGCAGGTATGAAAAGTAATTGGTATATCCCAGGTAATGTTAATGGTAAAGAACTCTCCTGCCAATGCAGGGGACATAAGAGACACAGGTTCAATCTCTGGGTCAGGAAGATCCCATGGAGGAGAGCATGGCATCCCACTCCAGTATTCTTGCCTAGAGAATCCCATGGACAGAGGAGGCTGGCAGGCGATAGTCCATGGGGTCGCAAAGAGTCAGACATGACTGAAGCAACTTAGCTTGCACACACATGAAAACTATTTAGCAGAGTATCCATACAAAGACACTAAAGAGAAAAAAGAGGACAATATCAGCAAATTTAAAAACAGATGGGGGAGGATCGGGATGGAAAATACATGTAACTCCATGGCTGATTCATGTCAATGTATCACAAAACCCAATACAATATTGTAAAGTAATTAGCCTCCAACTAATAAAAATAAATGAAAAAAAAAAAAATGGATACTCCAGAAAAAAAAAAAGTTGACATTGAGCAAATGAAAAGTCTGAACCAAAATCTTGCCCTGAATTAAAACAAAACAAGCAAACAAGGACAAAAATTCAATGAACCAATTGCTTCTATGATAGAAGACCACAAAACAGAAATGCAAAACTCTGGGAAAAGATGGCAAAAGATCAGGAAGAGGTGAAATTGTGCTCAAAAAGGAAAATATAAAATTAACAAAGTTATACATATATATTATTTTCAGATTCTTTCCCATTATAGATTATTATAAGATATTGACTATAATTCCCTGTGATAAGCATAGGTCTTTGTTGTTTATCTATTTTATATATAGTCGTATGTCCCTGTTAACCCTAATTTCTAATTTATCTCTTCCTGTTTATCTCTTCTAATTTATTTCTTCTAATTTATCTCTCCCTGCCTTGCGTTTCCCTTTGGTAACCTTAAGTTTATTTTCTATGACTGTGAATTCATTCCTGTCATAAATAAATTCATTTGTATCATCTTTTTAGATTCCACATATAAGTGATATCACATGACATTTGTCTTTCTCTGTCTGACTTATTTCACTTGGTATGGTAATCTCTAGGTCCATCTGTGTTGCTACAAATGACATTATTTCTTTCTTTGTTATGACTCAGTAATATTCCACTGTGTATATGAGTGTATGTATATACATATATGTGTGTGTGTGTTTGTGTATATACACATATATATGTGTTGGAGAAGGAAATGGCAACCCACAAGAATATTTCCAGTATTCTTGCCTGGAAAACCTCATGGACAGAGGAGCCTGGCAGGTTACAGTCCATGGGGTCGCAAACAGTCAGACATGACTTAGTGACTAACATATATTTGTGTATATATACACCACATCTTCTTTATCCATTCATCTGTTAATGGACATTTAGGTTTCTTCCATGTCCTATGAATACTGGAGTGCATGTATCTTTTCAAATTAGAGTTTTTGGCATTTCTGGATATATGCCCAGGAGTGGGATTACTGGATCATATGGTAACTCTTATTTTTAATTTTTTAAGGAGCCTGCAGATTATTCTCCGTAGTGGCTGTACCTACTTACATTCCCACTAACAGTATAGGAGGCTTCCCTTTTCTCCACACCCTTTCCGGTATTTATTATTTAAACAATCTAATCTTTATCTACACAGAACCAGTTAAGTAAATTATATTGTATCCATAAGGACTTGTGTATTGACATGATAAGTTCTTCAAGAAGCACTTATGGAGACCAAACACCAGTCCAAAACTTTATAGTACACTATCATCATGTAGAAATGTGTATGTTTTCCTTATATTTAAAAAATGTGAAGAAGAGACTAGTAAGAAGTAAAGTTACTTATAGGAAAGAAGAAACTAGTAGGAAGTAAGAAGTTTACTTATAGAAAAAGGTGGGAACAGTGCAGATGGTGGACAGGGAAGAGCAGATGACTTTTTACTGCTTACTTTTTTATTTTTCTTTGATATTTGTTCCATTAAATGGAATGGAAGTGGAATTAAACTTGGAAGTGTGTTAAATAAACAGTTTTTTATTAAACAATGGAAGTGTATTAAATAAACAGTTTTAAAAACTGAGATAAATATTTGCAGTCTGCCTCAATATTGCAAAACTGGATTTTTAATATGGGATCTAGTTTTGTTATGTGTTTATAAACTGCAGTGGCACAGCAAACATGCCCTTACAGCTTCGTGTTCATTCCTTGGCCCTCTGCAATTGAGGCTCCACTGAAATTGCTCTTTTAAAACTCACTAACAGCCTGGCCTCCTAATTGCCAACTCCAATAATCCCCCTCTCATTTGAATTTCCTGCAGTGGTCTATGCCACTGTCCACCCCCTTCATTACTGAAACACAGTTTCTTTGTTTGCATGTCACCAACCAGTAAAGTCCTGGCTTTATGCATCTGGTGAATGCCCAGGCTCTCCTTCACAGGCTTCTCTCCCCTGTGGGTCTTGGGAACAGTGGGATAAGAAAGCTTTGTTAGTTATCTTTCCTGATTGAATGCCCTACCACTCCTGACAATGGTGAGAGCCTATAATGCCAACTGTGTCAAGATTTTAATAATCATTGGAAAAAAGACCCTCATTGGAAAAGACCCTGATGCTGGGAAAGATTGAGGGCAGGAGGAGAAGGAGACGACAGAGGGTGAGATGGTTGGATGTCATCACCGACTTGACAGATATGAGCTTAAGCAAACTCCGGGAGTTAGTGATGGACAGGGAACCCTTGCGTGCTGCAGTGCATGGGTTCACAAAGAGTCGGGCACAACTGAGCAACTGAACTGAACTGAACTTTAATAATCAAAGGACCTTTCCCCCAAACTAAAGATCATTATTGATTGAAGAGACAGACAATAATTGGTAGTTCTATTATTTCATTTCCTTATAGTTACTGTTCTCTTTATTCAAAGTGGCACCTATGGTACTTGCAAAGAGTAGAATTGGTGCTGAGATATGAGATGTGGCAGGGACATAGCCTCTGGGACCAGACTACCTGTCTTCAGATTCCAGCTTCATTCCTCACTAGTACATGACCTGGAGTTTAGTGTGTCTCATTTGCTCCTCCCTAAAAGGGAGCTGTCATAAAAGCATCTAATTAATTGGGCCCTTGGGCAGTCTTTATGAAGTAATAGATATGAAATCACTTTCAACTATTGCTCGCATCCAAGTTCTTACAACTATTGCTGACAATGTTCCAAGCAGAAGATCCTAGAACAGTGAATCTAGAGTCAGAAATCTGAATCCCAGTCACATTTCTGCTACTAATTAGATTTGTGTTCTGAATAACTTTTTATTTACTACCTGTAAAATGGGAGGTGGAAATATGGTCTCTGAAATTCCTTGTGGTCCTAACAACACCCAACTGCTTTGAGAAACAATGTATTAAGCATGTTTACTTCAAAGTCTGATAGCTGAAGCACTGCTTGGTATATAAACTGGAAGCTATTTTAAGGTCAGGATTAATAGCATCACAGAACGAGCCAAAAACTGGTTTATTCTATGAATTTGTGGCTTATTTTTGTCCACTTCTGTTAGGAAGGAAAAGAATCTTATTCTTCAGAGATAAAATGGCTCTTGTATGTATGTAATAAACACAGTCTGTTAGAAATATCTAATATTGGAGAATAACATAAATGTTGTGTAGCTTAGAAATAGGCTGCTCAACAGAAGAACACCTGTGTTAGAAATAAGGTATTTATTTTGACATCACAAATTGTAACTTGACAATTAGATTTTATCTCAACATTATTTTTGAAAACAAGTTATCCCTTAAAGTCTACATTCTTCCAGGTTCCTTGGTTAAAACCTTAAGCCTCTATATTTAATAATTTATTATCATTTACTCTTTATATCCAGTACAGCCCTGAGTCCTGGCTTCTCTTTTGCTTCACACTTCATTGCCACTGGGTCCAAATCCTTTTCACATCTTGATATGGGAGCAACAGACTGGCTGTCTCAGCCTTCATATTTCAATGTATCACACAGTCCACTGCCAAGTACCTTCTTTAAAGCACTAAGCGCTAATACTCTTATTTCCAGAAATCACACTGGTTCGCCACCACTATGTTTTAAGTTTAAATGTCTCTGCCAGACTCACAAAACTCTCCTTTAACTGCTCCAACTAACTTCCTTTCTTATTGCTCTCTTCACCTTTGCCTCCTGCCAGCATAGATTTCAGTTTCTTCACAGTCTCTGCACGTAACACTCTTATTCCTGATTTTATGCAGGAATTTGATCCCTCTTCCTGAAAGTGTGTGTTCAGTCACTCAGTCATATCTGACTCTTTGTGACCCCATGGACATTAGCCCACCAGGCTCCTCTGTCCATGGGATTTTCCAGACAAGAATACTGGAGTAGGCTGTCATTTCCTCCTCCAGGAGATCTTCCCCACCTAGGGATCGAACCGAGTCTCTTGCATCTCCTGTGTTGGCAGGCAGATTCTTTACACTGCGCCACCTGGAAAGCCTCTTCCTGAATAACTTTTTCTTATCTTCTCTACATCCTCTCCACCCTTGATGACATGTCAACTCTGAGTTTTGAATGAAGCTTCATATATTTACTAATAGTGATCTATACACTGGGGCTTCTCTGGTGGCTCAGACAGTGAAGAATCTGCCTGCAATTCAGGGAACCTGAGTTTGATACCTGGGCTGGGAAGATCCCCTGTAAGAGGAAATGGCAAACCAATCTAGTATTCTTGCCTGGAGAATCCCATGGACAGAGGACTGGCAGGCAACCGTCCATGGGGTTGCAAAAGAATCGATCAGGACTGAACAACTAACACTTTCTTTCACTTTTTATACACTTAGTATCAGCAATACAAAATTTTATTACTCTTCAATTATTTCAGGTTCATGCATTGAAATAAATGAGCACCATAATATAATAGAAAATCCACTGACTTGAATTTAAGAAATCAGTTCTGCTTTTGATCAGCTGTGTTTCCTTTGGCAAGTCAGCCTCAGAGTCTCACAAAGTTGTTATAAATATTAAAAGTGTAGGATGGAAACCTGTTTTGTAAGCCCTAAATGCAATGCCAATATTACTGTTGTTAATATGTTATTTCTATGAAGAACAACACATCTTTGGCAGTGTTAGATAAATTAGAGTCCTGTTAGAAGTGTTTAACAAATAAATCAAGTTAAAGAAACCACAAAGCAAAGTTTGTATTAAAAAAGGAAAATTGGAATTAAATGTGAAGCCGTAGGGGCTAAACTTGTTCAGTCTTAAATATGGAATTCAATGGCAACTCTCAGGAGAAGGAATTCCCTTATAAAAAGGTTGAAACATCATTTATTCAAGTGCTTCCCAAGGAAATACTAGTAGCAGCTGACTGCACCCACGGCAAGTTACAAGTGACTTCCCCTAATTGCACTGTATTGTCACTGATGAAAGATCTATTTCTATGAATGGGGAAAACCTAATTAGGTTCTCTTTGCAGAGCAAATCCCAATTCTATGTACATATTTTCCCCTGGAACCATTCTGCGTGATGTCTACAGGCATCTATTGAAAGTGGTGGAGACTTGGCCTACTGGGGAGGTTTAATGGGAAATGCTTTAAAACAAAAAATGTTAATGAATTGAGAACACATATTCTGGCAAAGATGAAAATTGTATGAGAATAATTAACATTGCAAATCATAGCTTGGTTGCTAAACTAGTATACAAAAATTCAAGAATATAGGATGAAGGTAGAAATATAAGGTACTTTCAAAAACTATTTACTTGTTGAAGTGCTTTTTGCATGGAATGAATAAATTCTAAGGATTCATGAATATTTTTTTTTCTAAATTTTCCACAGCACTGAAATGGGAGGGAAGGGACAGGGCACAACCTTTAAAAGAATGACATAGACATAGGACATGACAAAAACTCAGGATCAACTAGGTCCAAGATGGTGGAAGATTTGACTTCCAGTGGAACTTGATCTTCATTATATGCTCATTATATTAATAATACATTAGCATGTTAAGTGACACATTCACCAGCATCATGACTGTTCCATGAACAACCATCAAAGATCAAAAAGTGAGCTGGTGGCCCAATTCCTGGAAATCTCTGCCCCTCCCCCAAAATAATTAGAATAATCTTCCCATTCATCAGCCTATGAAATTACCCAGTCCAAAAAGCTAACTACCTCATATTTTGAGGCCTTGTGTCTTCTAAGACAGCCCACACATTGCCTGTGGAGTGTGTTTCTCTTTAAATAAATCCACTTCTTACCTATCCCTTTGTCTGTCACTGAATTCTTTCTGTGAGGAGACACCAGGAACCCGAGCTTCATTAAGTCCTGAGATCAGGTGTGTGATCTCAGTTGAAAGACGATAGATTCAAGTCCTAGTCTGTGTTATACAGTTGCAACACTAAATCATATATTTCTGCTCAACCTGAAAGTTAGAACTGAAAAGTAGTAACCAAAGTGGACTTGAGGTATATCTATTAAAGCTAAGATTTGGGGTAAGTATGACAGAGACCCCCTAATTGTCCATTATTATTTGTGCTTCCCATAGTCTAAGGTTGTTGTGGGCAAACAGTTGCCCAGACAATAATTACATTTCCAGTCTCCCCTTGCATCTAAATAGGACTACAAGACCAGTTCTTCCCAAATGGAATGAGAACAGAACAGATCAATTTCTGGCCGAGATGGTGATGCAGCGGTGTGTATTCTCTTCTCCCACCTGCTTAGAGACTCTGAAGGAATGGTATGGCTGCTGGAAGGAAGAATTCATGCGCCTGAGTCACAGGATGAAGGAAAACCATCCACTTGCCAACTAGGAACACTGAAACTTGTTGTTGTTCAGTTGCTCAGACCTGTCCAACTCTTTGTGACCCCATGGATTGCAGCACACCAGGCTTCCCTGTCCTTCACCATCTCTTGGAGCTTACTTAAACTCATGTCCATTGAGTCGGTGATGCCATCCAACCATCTCATCCTCTGTTGTCCCTTTCTCCTTCTGCCTTCAATCTTTCCCAGCATCAGGGTCTTTTCCAGTGAGTCAGCTCTTCCCATCAGGTGATCAAAGTATTGGAGCTTCAACTTCAGCATCAGTCCTTCCAGTGAATATTCAGGACTGATTTCCTTTAGGACTGACTGGTTTGATCTCCTTTCTGTCCAAGGGACTCTCAAGAGTCTTCCTCAATACCACATTCTTTCAGTGTGTAAGAATGATAATAAAGTCTTAATAGAATTTATTGTTTATAAAATATATTCTTATATTGTGACCTTCTCTAAGTGACTTTGGGAATTTTGTTCCTATCCCATTTTATTTTAACTCAGTCATGCCTTGTATTTTGACCAGTAGCCCTTTTCAAAATTAACCATTTTAACTCTGAATACCACCAGGAAGAAGCTTTCTCATCATTCTTAGCAGTTTACAAATAACCTACCTCATTTACCAGTGTCTCTCAGTATGTCCTTGCATGTTACTTTTCAAATTTTTAGTTATAACATCTGCTTTGACCGACCCCACAGTGGTTGTTTGGAACCCTAGCATCCATCACTTACAGAACATATCAGCTGGACAATGTATAGGAAGTCTTGCTTTGAAGAATTAGCTGGTTGTGGTACAGGACACAGTTGGTCATGATAGCATTTGGCTTCCAAGTTAACTTTAACTTTGGCTGAGCAAGAAAAAAATTACTGTGGCAATGTAGTATGCAACAGGAGAACATAATTTTGTGGGAAACTATACTGCTTAAAATGTCAAACATTTCAGAACAGTTTTTAAAGTGTTGCTTGGAAGTTTCACTTGGGGGAAAAAATCTAGACTTAAGACAAATGCAGAAAATAGGCTATAAAATATTTAGAGCCAGTGATGACCTAAGAATTGATTCAAGGCAAATTAACAAAAGGTGCTTGAAGCGGGGGAACTATAAATGATGTGTTTGCTTGGGAGGTGAGGGTAACATTTGCACCTTAATAAGTGTAAGACTGGACAACCATGGGTTGAACAAAAGCATGTAATTTTTCTTTATTTTCCTTTGTGATCTGGGTAGGAGAGGTCAAGGCTGTATGAATAACTTAAAAGAAGCTGTATTTCAGAAACCAGAGAATGGAAAGTTAATATATTCTAACTAATTAGTCTAAATTGGAGCAAGCAGAAGTGCTGCAGCTTCTAAATCAAACTCTAGAAGTGCTGAACACACCAGAGGAGCTTGTAAAATTATAGATTCGTAGGCTCCACCCCAGCCTCTGATGCAAGTTTGGAGTGGAAACCTAGAATCTGAATATTTGATTTGAGGACAGATGTTCCACAGAACACGCTTTTAAAAAACACTACTAGATAGTATGACAAGTTTGTATTTCCTGTTAAAATAAGAAAGGGAACTAGTTTGGTTAGTAAAATGAATGAAAATGATCACAAAATGTGAAATGTAAAATTGCCTTATATGCCAGAATTGCCAAAGTTCTGCAAGCAAAGCAGCTGTGCTTTGAGTATTTATAAGCAGATTTTTGCGTATTTTGTATACTATACAGACTCTGATTCTTTAACCATTAACTTTTAGTTAAAACCTTTGAGATAACTTTTATATGTACATCTATGACAGGTAGGTGGGTACAGTGTTGAGTGTGGACACTGATGACAGACTCCCTAGGTTCAAATCCTGGCTCCAGCGCATAAAGGATATATGGACTTGGAGAAGTTCCTTAACCTCTTTGTACTTCATAGTTCTTATTGTCAAATGGGAATGATGATAATATTTTACACCATGGATTAAAAGTAATTTATTAAAAGTAAATATTTAAAGATTAAAAGTAAATTATTTAACACATATAAAACACTTAGAAAATTTCCTGAAAGACCATGATTATTTCCTTATTATAGTTATTGCCTAATAGATAACTACTGAAATAAAATAAATATATGGATATATTTGAATATATATCTATGGTGACAGATTTGGGAGGAAATGAAGGCAGTTGTTGCTCAGCCTAAAATATGAACCCATAAGGATGAGGGTAAAGTAAACAGAATCAAGTCAAGTTTAGAGTGAAGCCTGCATTTTGATCTTTTGTTATCTGTTTCCCAAGCTCTTTATTGGTATATTCTCTCTTAGAGGTTTGTTTAAAAAATTTTCTTAATTAGCTATATTTTAAGGGATGAAAGCCCTAGAGAAGGGAGTGGCAACCCACTCTCGTATTCTTGCCTAGAGAATTCCCTGGACAGAGGAGCCTGGTGGGCTACAGCCCATGGGATCACAAAGAATCAGACATGACTGAGCAACTAACTCTTCCACTTTTCACTTTCAAGGGATGAAAGAATTGGCTGGAAAGCATTTAGGAATATTAGAACAAACTTGTCCTTTTCTTTGGAATCCATTCTGTTATTCCCTATTCTTCTCCCCACTGTTGATTTTCCTGAGACCATGGCGAGACCAGATACTTTTCAGGTTCTCTCCAGTATTCCAAACACTTGGTACAATTTTTAAATAATTTTACACATAGGAAAGGAGGAAACCATGAAGTTTACAAAATACTGTCTTCTAGTTTAATCCAATAGCCAAAATGTAGGCAATTTGAGACCAAAAAGCTAAAAAAAAAAAAAAAAGAGCCATCTATGTCTGAAGAAATGAGCCTGGCAATCATCACCTCTATTTGATGGTAGAGTAACCAGATAGAACCAAAACTGAACTCACCAGAGAGATGTTCTTTTGGAAATCCATTTTACAGCAGCAAAACTCCAGTTTGGGAGCTGGGGTCTGGGACAAAGGTCTGTATGATGAGAGTTCTGGGGCAGAAGAGTCCTCACATAATGAAGCCAAGATTCAGAGTGAGGCAAAGGGTTGGGACTCAGGAAGAGATACCAGGCACTCTTTTAACAGCATAATGCAGTAGGGAGATCAATAACATAGACCTAGAGAAGTCATCTGTAGATACTGGAATTCTAAATCTAGCAGAGAAAGTGAATTGTAACGCCCATCATATGGGGCATCAACAGCTGTTGATAACTTCCTGCCCGAATCTGTCTCAGCAACTAGAACAAGATCAAACTTTCAGTGGACCTTCAAACAATAGATGGGTCTAATGAATCTTGTTGAATAAAATAGAATCAAAGATCATTTCTCTTGTGCCGTACTGCTGTACCAATTTGTGATTCAGGGGATAATAAATAGGTCATAGTGAATAGAATAGCACATGGACTCTGAAGAGGATATGGCCAGCAAACAGCAGCAGCCATAGAGAGAATGTCTCACAAATTAAAAGGTTACCTGCATCTTGACAGCATGTGTTTTATGCCATGTGACTTCAAATGATTTTAAGAACTGCTTTGTTTTGCCCAACAGAATAGTGTGTAATTATTTTAATTACCAGAAAAATGAATTGCTGCATGAGGTTAAAAAGAAGAAAAAGTATGGTAAACATTATTTATGAGGAAAGAGATACATAAAAATCAGACTGATGATCAAAAAACTTATTATAAACCTTGTGATAGAGATGGCCAGTTCCATCATAATTTTATGTCAATTAAACACTGATGTTTATCCTTTCCTAGAGAATAACAGTTCTGGTGTGCAAAGAAAATGTACATTGTATTTTTAAAAAAACTTTTAGTGTGGACCATTTAAAAAATCTTTGATGACTTTGTTACAATATTGCTTCTGCTTTATAGGTTTTTTTGTTTGTTTGTTTGTTTTTTGTGGGGCAGGGGTAATGGGGAGGGTTTAGCCACAAGGCCTGTGAAATCTTAGCTCCCTGTACAAGGATCAGACCTGCAACCCTTGCATTGGAAGGCAAAGTCTTCACCATTGGACCTTCAGGGGAGTCTCCCAAAACATACATTGTATTAACAGTGCTTATAACTCTAAGTGATACCTTTGACAAAGAACTATTTCTTGCTTTCCTGTTTTCTTTTTCAAACTTTAGTATTTATTTAAAAACTTTTCTTCTGCATTAGCTCAGAACCTAGAAAAGATTTTTTACTATAACAATTCAAGGCGCGCACTAAGCTATATTCCTTCAAGGCTTGTATCTTGGCAAGAAGCAGGAATGGTTGGTATTAATGGGAGCATAAGAGTTCCGAAAGAAAACCAGCTCATGGCATTATGAATCATAGGGCTCTAAAAAATTTATAAATGAATGAAAAGGCATGGGGCTGACATGAATTATGAGTCTCATTATGGCACTATAATATCTCCAGCAATGCTTCAGAGGAACATGACACCTCCCAAGAAAAGTGGCAAGACTTCCGTTACATTATTTTTCTACTAGTAATTGGCTATGTTCAAGGTGGGCTATGATCTGTATCCCTGGAGTACACATGGCAACATATCTCTGCATATAAATATTTCCATCTGTCAAGATCCTGTAAGACTCCTTTCTTCTAAGTGCCAAGCATTACTGTTGACCTTCAAGAAATAAGAACAGGCCCTAGTATGAGGACAGCATTTCCAATCCTTCCATTTCTTTAAATAGAGCTTAGGTAGGCTACAATGATTCTATTATTTTCCACATGCTGATAGACACTCAGCAATTTTAAAGAAGATAGTTACCAGAAAAAGAAATATTTTTTACTTACAGTGGTTATGAAAAGGAAAAAAAAAGTGATAAACTCCTTATTCATGCAAATATAAATGGTCTTAGAATTAGCACACCTTTGATTTTTATCATCTCATTTCAGCCTTGGCTAATGTATCTTCACTAATATGAAGTGAATGAATTGAGAGAGAAGCCTGCATTATAAGTCATTCCCAAGAAAAGCTTGTATTATTGTAAAAAAAAAAAAAAATAGGCTTATCAAAGCATGGCTTTAAGCAATGACAAAAGTCTTTAATTTCAGTGAAGTACACACATTACTTCTAATGTCTATCTCTCTACCAATCAACTGTGATGATGACTAATTAGAATTATTGTGATTACAGTGTGTGGCAGGGATACTGCTCTATGATTGCTAAGCTTCTTTTTCCTCCTAGGACAAGATGTAGACTTCAGAGTCCAGCCTTCTTTTAGTAATATAGGGCCATGTTACCGAGTTCTGGTCGATGAATGTGCATGGAGGTGATATTTGCCCCTTCCAGTCTGGCCTCTAAGAACATCCTGAGTGATACCTTCTGCTCACTCTTTTCTTCTTGCCAGTTGATCAGGGTCGGGTAGAGGACTCCAAGGCCTTAGCAAGGTGGGAAGCTAACAGATCAAAAGGATCCTAGGTGCCTGAAAAATGCCACAACTCCTTGATAACCCATATCTGAAATAAGGTAAGTGATGAACATTTATTATGTTAAGTCACTGAGATTTGGAGGTCATTTGCCGTAGTTCTTAGCCTACCTTTGTGAATTAATAATAAACATATTTTTAATTTAAAATGTGTGAAAATACAAATTCAAAATATTTCCAAGACACACAGCAAAATGGAAGGCGTGTTTTCCTTCCTTAGTCGTGGGTTACAAGACTGTCTTCTCAGACATCTACAGATTTTTATTTATTAGAAAATTGTGCTATTAAACAGGTAAATTATTGGACCAAATTAAGCAATTCTTAGAAGAAGGCACATTCAGGAATGTAGTTTGGCAGATAATCCACCAGCCAATTCAGAAGACACAACAGACTTGAGTTCAATTCTTGGATCAGGAAGATCCTTCTGGAGAAGGAAATGGCAACCCACTCCAGTATTCTTGCCTGGGAAATCCCATGGACCGAGGAACCTGGCGGGCTACAGTCCATGGGGTTACAAAGAGTCAGACCCGACTGAGCAACCGAGGGCACACACATACACACAGAGTCGCACAAGTCCAGTCATTATTTGGGTCCCATCTTCTGTCATTTCATCCCATTTTCTACTGCTGGCTCAGCCTCTTGGCCTTCCAATCCCAGAGACCATTCCTAGGTGTCAGTGTTCAATGTCTGACCTCACGCCATCAGAAAAGCTCTGTCCTCCATTTTCCTTTTCTTCTCTATTACAATTTGGTTAGTTTGTAGAATAACTGCTATAATTAGTATGTAAAGTTTAGCATGTTCATTGGGATTTGCTCTGCTAATCAGACTAACTTATAGCTTGTGAAAGGCTTTTTTTGGGTAGTGATTAATATCTACATGTTTTCCATGTGACTTATCAGTGCAGAAGACCTGAATCATTCTAGCAACTACAGAAGATGTTAAAGAGAAGAGAAAAATAATGCTTTTACTTTGAAACCTGCCATAGAATATAAAGCTCATTTTGGTATAATTTAACCCTAAGGTATGAATACATAAAGCACATACATACATAGATAATTAAGAAATCCATCTATAGTATTCCTAATGTCATAAAACTAAAGTAGGGCTATTTTCTTAAATCATGAGTTCTTATACTTTCCTTTAGGAAGAATTCTACTTGTTTCTCAGGAAGCTTTACATCTCCCTAAAATTTGTATCCTGATGTCTTAACCTTCTAGGACTTCACAATGTGACTGTTTGTAAATAGGGTCATTGCAGATGTAAGTGGTTAAGATGAGTTCTTACTGTTGTAAGAGGGGTCCCTAGTCCAGTTTGACTGGTGTCCTGATAAAAAGGAGAAATTTGGAGACAGACACACACACATGGGGAGACTGGCCATGTGAAGACAGAGATCAGCCAAGGGACAGATTGCCAGCCAGCCATCAGATGCTCGGACAGAGGCACGGGACACATTCTTGCTCCCAACCCTCAGAAGGAATCAAACTAGGAGTGATATCAACCAGATAGTGAAATAGAATAATGGTCACCTGCTTCTTCCCCCTCAACTCAGCAACAATATCTTGTCAGCCTTCCATAGGCAAAAGGACCTTTGTGGAAGCTTTGGGACCCAAGTAAGACACTATGAAACACTATACTAGTGTCCACTAGTATAGTGGACTATACTATACTATACTAGAGTCCATGACCAAAGAGGGGTGTTTTGAAAAGGCAGCCCATGCCCAGGTGGCAGACTTGCCAATCCCAACTACAGACTTGAGAATAGCCCTGTCTCCTGGGGGACTCAGCTACAGCCCTGTTTGGCATCATCCTGCCACAATACCATCTGCCAGGGGATTGTGCAGAAGTCATGCCTACCCATGCCCCAGGTATCTGGCCAGCCAGCCCCAGTCCTGGCTGTGGATGCTGAAGGGGCATGTGTTCTAGCTCCAACCCCTCTCAAGATGCTAATCTTGACCATCCAGGGATCACCTGGGAGATATGTCTATCTGTGCCTGGGGCAGGCCCTCCAACCTATGTCCAAGTGCAAATCTTGAAATAGCTCTGTAATTTGGCTCCAGCCCCTCTCAGCCATGAACGAGGAATTCTCTTGTCCATCCAAGGACCCACCAGAAGACACATCCTTGTGTGTACCTGGAGGTAGGCCTGCTGACCTCAGTCCAACTGCAGATGTTAAAGGGACCCTGACACCCTGGACATCTGTCTTCAGGCTCTCACAGCCATGGCCCAGGAGCATGTTTGCCCAATACCTCTTCTTGCTTCTCATGGCTCTTCACATTCCTTGGCTTGTGGCAGCATAATTCCAGTCTCTACCTTTGCCTTCCTCCTGTGTCTCAACCCCACATCCCCTTTACTCCTTTAAGGATACTAGTCATTGGATTTAGGTAGGGTCCACCTGGATGAGTTCATCTGAAGATTCTTAAATAATCACATCTACACAGATCCTGGGCTTCCCAGGTGGTACTGATGGTCAAGAACCCACCTGCCAGTGCAGGAGATATAAGAGATGCTGGTTCAATCCCAGGGTTGGGAAGATCCCCTGGAGGAGGGCATGGCAACCCACTCCAGTGTTCTTGCCTGGAGAATCCCATGGACTGGAGAAGCCATGGGAGAAGCCCATAAACTATGGGCTAGAGTCTGTAGGGCCACAAAGAGTCTGACATGACTGAAATGACTGAGCGTGTACTCACACAGATCCTACAAATGTTTCATCCACAGGTAGTGGGGATTAGGACCCAGATATATCTTTTGAGGGGCCAGTATTCAACAACATCTTAAAATCAATGATAACTGGAGAGTGATAAACCTTGGATACATAGAGAGTGCTGAAAATAGGCAATATAACTGCTAAATAAGGATGACAGCATCTTAAAATAGATAATAACTGGGGGACAATAAACTTTGGGTACATAGAATGCTGAAAATATGCAATATAACTGCTAAATAAGGACTTTTGAAATAGATGATAATTTTTGCAATACTGCAAAGGAAACTCTAATAATAGTCTAGAACTAAAAATACTAGTCTATCTCAGCAAAACTTGGGAGTAGAGGGGAGTGGAAGGTTAAGGGAAGTGAAAGTATTTCAAAACTGCTAACTTGTTGGAGGGAGGATGAGGGCAGTGGGAAAGTAGAACAGTAGAACTGATGGAGAAACAGTTGGAGTATTGTTTTCTATTATCAGAGAACTAAGTGATGTGAGATTCAGAAAGTGGAAGGGAATTTTCTGTCTTTCAATAAGAAAGAAGAAATGAGTGACAACTCTATTAACTCCTCGCCACTAAAAAAAAGAAAGAAGGAAAGCAACATTGCAAACAGGTACTAGCATAACAAAAATGGAAGATGTATATTAAGTAAATCACTAAAAAGACAGTTGCACCAAAATTATTACATAAATCTAATATAATTGCATTTAGGAGCTCAATAGGGATTTTAAAAAATATGGGGAGGGAGGCGGGAAGGGGATCGGGATGGGGAACACATGTAAATCCATGGCTGATTCATGTCAATGTATGGCAAAAACCACTACAATATTGTAAAGTAATTAGCTTCCAACTAATAAAAATAAATGAAAAAAAAATTGAATTTCAATAATCTTAGAGTTCATATGGAAGAATCAGTTCAGTTCAGTCGCTCTTTGCAGTCCCATGGACTGCAGCACACCAGGCCTCCCCATCCCTCACTATCTCCCGAAGTTTGCCCAAGTTCATGTCCATTGCATCAGTGATGCCACCAAGCCATCTCATCCTCTGACACGCCCTACTCCTGATAGGAATATTCTCATATATTCTTATGTATAGGTGGCATAAACATGAATTGTTACAACATCCGTGGGTATCAGTCTGGTAGTATTTACTAGCTAATTCCACACAGCCATTGCACTCTTGCAAATCTAAATAAAAGCCATGGTGTAAGTTCTAGGGTCTGGATTATGGCCCTCCAAGAATTCATATTTTGAAGTCCTAACCTCCATCATGATGGTATTTAGAGACAGGGCCTTTGGGAGGTAGAGTTAAAACAGGTCATGAGGTTGGTGCTGTCATGATGGGGTTACTGACCATATGAGAAGGGATACCAGAGAGTGCATCCTTGCTCTTGCCCTTGCCTGTCCCTTCCCTGAAATTTAGTGCATTCCTATAATTGATTCTACTTAATAGTGCTTTCTGTTACGCACGTATGGTATGTAGCACTCTGATGTCAAGAGGTTGTGAAAACAGACTGCTGCTTCCCATTGCCAGAATTTCTGACGCAGTAGACCTAGGTAGAGACCTAAAGTTGCATTTCTAAAAAGTTTCTGGAATAATGCTGATGCTAGCGGCCAAGGGCTGCCACACTGAGTACCGGTTGTCGCTGAGTACTTAGTTGAGTACTGAGTACTTCTGTGAAGTAACGAAAGAGAGCATCCGTGCTGCATACAGTCGTAATGAACAGAAAAAGACGCACCTCTAACTACACTCAGAGTGCTCAGTCTCTAAGTTGTGTCTGATTCTTTGCAACCCTGGGGACTGCAGCCCAACAGGGTCCCCTGTCCATGGGATTTTCCAGGAAAGCTACATCTATAATGAAGTAATTCATATAATATTTAAATATGCATAACTACATACATATGTAGTTATATATATATATGCATAACTACACTATGTTTAGAAATGTAAACATAGATGCTAAAGCATTTTTTTAAGCAAGGAAATGATTATCACAAAATTTGGAAAATGGTTATTTCTGATGGGAATAGAAAAGGGACCCGGAAAGAGTTCAGTTCTGAAAGTGTCCTTTTTCTTTATATAAATGATGTTTTCATAGTGTTGACATTATAATTATTCTTTATTCTATTTTTTTTTAATGCAGTCTTCTGTTCTTAGATCTTGTAGACTCTTTGATGATGGTCATTCTGACCCATGTAAGATACTGCCTCATTGCAGTTTTGACTTGCATTTCTCTAATAATTGGCATTGAGTGTCTTTTCATGTGCCTATTGGCCATCTGTGTGTCTTCTTTGAAGAAATGTCTATTTAAGTCTTCTGCCAATTTTTGTTATTGGGTTGTTTTCGATTTTGAGTTTTCTGAATTGTCTGCATATTTTGAAAATGAAGCCCTTGATCAGTCACACTGTGTGTGAATATTTTCTCTCAGTCCATAGGTTATATTTTTATTTTGTTCATGGTTTCCTTTGCTGTGCAACAGTTTATAAGTCTAATTAGGTCCCATTTGTTTATTTTTGCTTTTGTTTCTTTTGCCTTGGAAGACTGATCTAAGAAAACATTGGTATGATTTATGTCTGAGAATGTTTTTCTATGTGCTCTTTTAGGAGTTTTACGGTGTCATGTCTTATATTTAAGTCTTTAAGCCATTTTAAGTATATTTTTGTATATGGCATGAGGGTGTGTTCTGGCTTCATTGATTTCCCTATAAGCAAAGGCAATCTTAATGACAGATGGCGTAACAAAAGTTATGTGAGTAGCTTTGAAAAAAATAGTTTTGAAAAAAACTGTATGGAATTAATAAATACTGTAAGAAAGTCTTAACTTTCCCTATTGACTAAACTTTCTGTTGAACTACACACTGTTTAACAATAGAATACTTTTGCGACCCCCGTGGACTGTAGCCCACCAGGCTTCTCTGTCCATGGGATTTTCCAGGCAAGAATACTGGAGTGGGTTGCCATTTCCTACTCCAAGGGATCTTCCCCACCCAGGGATTGAACCCGTGTCTCTTGCATCTCCTGCATTGGCAGGCAGATTCTTTACCACTAGTGCCACCTGAGAAGCCCAGAATAATACTAAGAAGTAAGTAAATCACCTGTTGAATGTTTTTGCCCGCTGTATACATAGTGGGGGTAACAATAAATACTGGTTAATGATCACAGTGGATTTGGGGCTTACAGATTTCTAACAGGGATTCAGATTTGAAATTTTCACAAAGATTCTAAGGTAACACCTTTCAATTTTAAGAATGACAAGAATGATGCTGTGCCCCTGAGTGATGCACACTTTTAAAAGTATTTATGGTGTTATGAAGATATTTACTGTCATTTCTGTATCCTGGGGGATGCTTTATTATTCATTTCAGAGCAGCCCAGTCATGGATTTAATTTTATTGAAGTCACTGCAAATAATCTGAGCATGAAGTGATGGGGACACATCACTCCTTGACTCACATCAGGAATTAGGTCTCACTTATTCCTTGTGTGGAGGCATGTGTGTATACACTCCCCTCTGCTGGAAGACAAGGATTATAGAGACACAGTTTCATCACTGCTTGTAACAGATGCTAAGAATATGGGAAAAATTAGAATAAATAAACTCCTAACTAACCTGATGTTGCTTATTATAATCTCCAGCGCATGAAAAATAGGCTTCAGAGTAGAGAAAAATGGTTAAGAAGCTGGCAAGAGAAGATGTGTGTTGAACTGTAAGCTTTGGATTATATCATTTAGATATTCTGAAATAATTATAAATAAAAATTTAATAATTATGTATACTCATCCTCTCATTTATAAATTTTTTTCCTCTGGAAATATTTTTCAAAGTGAAGTAATCTCCTGGCAACCCACAACTCTTGTATAAATTGAAACAGCTATTTTCTTGAACAGCAAAGTCAAGGTATATTAACTTTGGCCATATTTACCCTCATCAGGCCCAGGTTAAGTAGTGAATAATTCCTAGAATAGAAACCTTTATAACAGGTGATAAAGGAAGAGAACACAAAATAATTTCCTACTTACTTCTTTCAAAAACTTCCTGAAATTTTTCTTGCTATTTGTTTGTTTTGGAACTCAGGTACAGAGAGTTGGAGTAATCATATTCCTTATTCTATATTGTATTATCACCCTTTGTGCTCGCATCGTCTGGTTAAACTGCTTTCTCAGGTTAATCTCCCACCAGCATTGCAAGAGTTCCTTTTTACACACATCTTTACCATCACTTGATGTTATCTATCTCTCTATATTTGCAAAATGGGAGGAGAACAATTTTTACCTGAAACTAAGATTATAATCCTTGATCCTGAACAGATTTTGTGAACATGGAATTTGAGAGTGATCAATTAATATGAGGACGCTATTCTTCCAGTAACATTAAAAAAATTTTTATGTAATATTCTCCTATTGCATACAAAGAAGTTACATAGAGAAAATATAATTGAAGGTTTTCCAGAAAATATGCACCTTTTGTTACTTGGTCAAGTCTCTTCAACTTGAGTATATTTGAAGACTCATTTCCACATGAGTACATTTTTTCCCTTTTTAAAAAAAATTTCAAGTAGTTTACAGTAGAAATAAATTCATTGAATGGACATGAATGTATTATATTGGTACTTGAAAAATTCTAGTGACTATCCTAAAATAAAAGAAAATAGAAAAATAAGTATATAATGAAAAAGAATACCATGTTAATATAATGAAGGTCTTTTCTTTCCCAAATAGTTTTTCTTCCCCAAAGTTATTTTCTATACAGACTTTGGTCTTGAAAGCAAATAAAAAAAGAGAAAAGGTGGTTTATTTTTAAAATTAAACATGAGTAGTAGGTGATTTTAATACATTGAGACTGCCAACTAGAAAAAAATTCTAGATTATAAGATACCTACCATATGGCAAGTAATTAGGAAAAATACTTTGCAAAGAGTTATAGATTAAAGAAAATTATTTAGTAATGAATAGAAACAACTATCTAAAATAACTCATTTAATTGTCTTGACATTTGAAACCAAAGCTCTAAAGAGAAAGAATTTTAAATCTCTCTTTTGAACTGTGGTGTTGGAGAAGACTCTTGAGAGTCCCTTGGACTGCAAGGAGATCCAACCAGTCCATCCTAAAGGAGATCAGTCCTGGGTGTTCATTGCAAGGACTGATGCTGAAGCTGAAATTCCAGTACTTTGGCCACCTCATGCGAAGAGTTGACTCATTGGAAAAGACCCTCATGCTGGGAGGGATGGGGGGCAGGAGGAGAAGGGGACGACAGAGGATGAGATGGCTGGATGGCATCACCAACTCGATGGGCATGAGTTTGAGTAAACTCCGGGAGTTGGTGATGGACAGGGAGGCCTGGCTTGCTGCAATTCATGGGGTCACAAAGAGTTGGACATGACTGAGCAACTGAACTGAACTGAACTGAACTATGATTAAAATAGAATTTAGGCTTCTGAAATAATTTAGCTGGAAATTACTGGAAGTGTCTAATGGTTATAGAACCTAATGAAATTAGGCTTTGTTTTTCATGAATGGAGAGAGAGTAAATAACGGATTTGGTATCAAAAATAATTTACTGTGTAATTGTGATTTACTGTGGAATTGTGATTGATTCTGACTATCCAATGACTAAGTTCTAAGAGAGTGGGTATTAAAATCTTGTTATATCTTTTGACCCATGACATTACTACTTTGGCTACATGATGCAGCCTACTCATTGGAAAAGCCCCTGATGCTGGGAAAGATTGAAGGCAGAAGGAGAAGAGGGCAACAGGGGATGAGATGGTTGGATGGCATCACTGATTCAATGGACATGAACTTGGGCAAACTCCCAGAGATAGTGAGGGACAGTGAGGCCTGACGTGTTGCAGACCTTGGGGTCACAAAGAGTTGGACACAACTTAGTGACTGAACAACAACAATCATGTAATTTTTTCTGAACTTGTTTCATAGCGTATACAAAAAAAAAAGTCACCTTCAATTCTTTCTCTCTGTCTCTACAGATTGACGATAATCTAAAGATTTTTAGGCAGTCATGACTACTGTGTAAAAGGTGGAGTTTCCAGTGCTCTATAACTGCAACAGGAAAAACTGCTGGGGGGAGAATGGAAATAGGCTGCCTTTGTTATGCTAACTTAGCTGTAGGCAAATTTTGTTTCAGACTGAGGACAAGCACCAGATCTCTGTGGAGGAACCCTTTGGCTAGGCAGGAATAATAGCTTTCTGAGCTTTCTATAATAATAATCAACTTTACATAAAATCAATAATGTTGAGCTGAGGTCTGTCCTTACTCAGTGAAATAAGGCAAAAGGGAAATTGCCCCTGGCTAAACCTTGAGATGTCAGCTTTCCTTTCCACTGTGACCCTCTCAGGTTTTTTTTCACCTTCTCTGACCTCAAACAGGGAAGGAGAAACTAGAGTCTTATTGAAGCCGATTCCTTTCCCTCTTCTTTAATATATTAAGAGAGTGGGTTAGATGTGGAGATAAAAGAAAAGGGAAAATTCAAAGCCAGGAAATACGCTGAACAGTGAGATCATTTACTGAAATGGAGAAGGCAGAGAAGAAATAAATTGTATATGAGGGCAGTCAAGAATTCTTTATTTGTCCCAAAATATGTGAAATTATTTGTTAAACCAGAACCTTAAGATACTTTCTAACTTTTGAGAAACTTTTGAGAAATTAAAATGAAACATTTTAATTAATTTTACTTCAGTCTTTTAAATTTTTAGGTAAGATACAAGATGACTTTAAAAATGTAGCAATTTTTAAACCAAAACAGAGGAGTATAAAAATACTTTCTTTAAAAAAAAAAAGTAAAATTTCACATTTACATAAGAGAAATCATTTCAAAAGCTTCTACAGAGCACTTAGGTAATAATATTTAGCCTCAGATGAATTTCTCCATGATTCCTTTTACCCACCCAAAGAAAGTATTTGACATCCCATTACCACTAATACAAAAAATATGGGGTATTTATGGGGATAAACTCTCCTCTAGGGAGGTCCTGATACGATGAGATTAAATTATGCCAAAAACACTTTTGAAATGCAATATATATGACACTAACTGAAAGTGAAAGTCGCTCAGTTGTGTTTAACTTTTTTGCAACCCCATGAACTGTAGTAGTCCAACAGTCTCCTCTTTCCATGGAATTCTCTAGGCAAGAATGCTAGAGTGGTTTGCCATTCCCTTCTCCAGGGATCTTCCCAACCCAAGGATCAAACCCAGGTCTCCTGCCTTGTAGGGAGAGTCTTTACTGTCTGAGCCATCAGGGAAACTCTAACTAGAAAGATGGTTTTGAAACCTAAAAATGTTGAGAAATTTGGATTACAGTGATTATAACCTGTCTGGTTGATTAATCCAATAAATCTATCTTCACAGTTGCTTAAACTAAACTGACTTAAAAGTATTTCTGTGATACTCAGCTCAAATCTCACTTTTCCTGTTCCATAATCCTTCAATTAGTGGCTTGCAGGCTAAGTTGCTTCAGCATGTCTGACTCTTTTGACCCTATGGACTGTAACCCACCAGGCTTCTCCGTCCATGGGATTCTCCAGGCAAAACTACTGGAGTAGGTTGCCATGCCTTCTTCCAGGGCATCTTCCCAATCCAGGGATCTAACCCTAGTCTCATGTCTCCTGCATTGGCAGGCGGGTTCTTTACTGCTAGCCACCTGGGCTTCCCTAGTAACTTAGATGGTAAAGCATCTGCCTCTATGCAGATCTGTGTTCAATCCCTGGGTCAGGAAGATCATCTAGAGAAGGAAATGGCAACCCACTGCAGTATTCCTGTTTGGAGAATTCCATGGACAGAGGAGCTTGGAGGGCTACAGTCCGTGGGGTTGCAAAAAGTTGGACACAACTGGCAATTAACACACACACACCCACACACACACACACACACCCCTGGGAATGACTGATTCCAACTCCGTTAGTAAACGAATAGTCCCAGTGACTGGTTCCCTGGCCCTGAATCTCACTTGCTTAGTGACCCTGACACATGTCTGATCGTCTTCACTATCCACTATTTCCATCTCTACTTACATGCTCTCACTTGCTGATGGTGCAGTCTTGTCTCATGTGGGTAGATAGCCTGAATCCTGGACTCACTGTGCCTTGTGTATCACTTGTTTTTTCCTTCATGGATTGTACCTCAATTTCATTCTCTTTGTTCGCATTATCACCTGTCTCTCTCACTTGACTCAAATAAAATTCTCAGCTTTTGTTCCCATATATATATATTCCAGAGCTATTGCCCAGATCTTTAACATCCCCACAGAATGAGTCCCAAGCTTAATTCCTTGATTATCAGGATCAATGTCTGTTTCTCTCTTTTGCCCATAATCTTTTGTATGCTCCATAATAACACTGTTGTTGATAAGATACTTTGTCTCCATATATGCTCGGATTCCTATTAAAATGTATTGTTTCGTTTATCATCATTACAGAAGAATAAAGCTCTCAGTTGTATATGGCACTGTTAGATACTTTTAAAAAGTAAATTTGACAGCACTGGTTCCTATGCTTCAGGAAGTTATGATTAAAAAGGAGATAGAGGCACACA
The DNA here is from genome assembly GCF_033118175.1 of Dama dama. Lineage (NCBI taxonomy): Eukaryota > Metazoa > Chordata > Mammalia > Artiodactyla > Cervidae > Dama > Dama dama. The sequence continues at coordinate 82,097,800 of NC_083698.1, read as the reverse complement.
TTTTTAAAAATAAAATTCTATATTATCTGAGTAATTTGTTATACTTATAGTCCAAGGGCATTAGTCGAACCCACCACAGATGATGAATGTTGATTCTGTGTCATCCTATTTCAAGAAATTTATTAAATGTATCTATCAATGTTTTTATGAGCACAGTGATCCATGACACAGTGATGAAATATAACTTTGAAGTAGATTCCTAAATCCACCATGCTTCTGATCATCACTCCCACTATGTTTTCTTCCCTCTTTCTCATGTTTCTGGGATATTTATTTCTTCAGTTGGTGGTCATAGTATTTAAAATATGTGATTAAAACCAGCAAGCTTAAATATATAAATATGGTCCTTGTTTGCAAAAGAAAAGACTCAGCTGATGCCAGAGTTGTTAGACTAATATAGCAAACGTTTACCATTCTCTAGCCAATGTCACTGCTTGGTAAAACAGGACCATAGAGAAGGACGTTGTTTTTGTCCCTTTTAGTCTTATAAGGTAAACTGAAGTGTCAGGCTGGACCAGAAAAGAATCAAATCAGTTACAGAATGAGTCAGTCATGGGTACCATTCATCAAGAAGAAACAGATGAAGACTTCTGTTATTGTAGAATAAAAGAGATCAGCCAATCTTCTCCACAAAAAAGAGGAATAAAACTGGGAGAAAAGCTAGCAAAAATAACCAGAGTTCTTGAAATCAACCAAAGGCAGATAAATTGAGACACTCATTCTTGAAAATTTTCTAGATCTTCAGATAAGAATAGCACGTGATTTCAAATCAGCCATTACAAATATGTGCAAATTAATGGAAATTGCATTAAGAAAGTGAAAATATGATACCAATTACTAAATACATAGGGAATTTTAATAAAGGAAGAAAATGTATGAAAGAAAACCAAACTGAAACTTAGATTTAAAAGTACAATAACTGAAATGAAAGATTCACAATATGGGTTCAATAGCAGATTTGAGATAGGAGAAGATAAAAATAGAGAACTGTAAAATAGATCAACAGAAGTAATCCAATTTAAAGAACAGTGAAAAAAGACTGAAGGAAAATGAACCTATTGAATTCTGTAAAGCACATAAAAATATCTGTAACAGTAGCTCCAGAAGAGGATAATAAAAGTGGGCAGGGTAGATATTTGAAGAAATAATGGCTGAAAATGTCCCTAGTTTGATGAAAACCATTAATTTACACATCCAGGAAGCTTATCAAGCTATAAGTTAGAAAAACACTAAGAGATTCATAGTAAAACTGCTGAAAGCTAAACACAAAAATAAAAACTTGAAGGCAGCAGGAAGAAAATAATTCATCGTGTACTAGGAAACCACAAAATGATTAACCACTGACTTCTCATCAAGGTTATAGTCCGTGGGGTTGCAGAGGTGGACATGACTGAGTGAACACACAACACGCACTCTCATCAGAAACAATAGAAATCAGAAGGCAGTACACTGACATAGGCAAAGTGTTCAAAGAAGACAAACCTGTCATCCAAGACTTCCATAATCATCTAAACTTTCCTTCAGAAATGAAGGTAAATATACATATTCACAGATAAAAACTGAAAAGAATTTATTGCCTGCAGACTTGACCTACAACAAATACTGAAGGAAATTCTTTACGTTGAAAGAAAATGACTATAGATATAAACTTGAGACCACAGTAAGGAATGAGAAATTCTAGAAGTTTTTAACAGGTAAATAAAAAGAATTGTATATGCATATTTTCCCTCTTTTTTTTAAATGTAAGATTGTTCAATGTAATAATTATAATACTGTTATTGGGATGGGTGTGTGTGTGTGTGTATGTGTGTGTGTGGTAATTATAGCAAAGAATGGAGGAAGAAATGGCATTACATTGGAGCAAATTTTCTAGTTTACAAATGTTAAGTCAGCATTAAACTCAAGTAGATTGAGATAAGTTTAAAAAGTATATTGTAATGCCAAGAACAAACACAGATAGATGGATAGGCAGACAGATTAAAAAAAAAAACAAAAAACGGTGAAAAAAACTATGGAATTAAGATGGTAAATTAAAAAACATTTACGCAAAAGAAGTAAAGAGGAAAAAAGAAACGAAAACATGAGACATAAAAAAATAAATAGCAATTAGTAGATGGAAATCCAAATGTATTAATAATTGGCTTAAGTGTGAAGTGACTAAACATTTCAATGCAGAGGCAGAGGTTGCCAGACTCAGTGAAAAGCAAGATCTGAAGATATGTTGTCTAGAAGAGACACACATTAGATTCAAAGACACAAATAAGTTAAAAGGATAGAAAATGATACACTATACAAACTAACTATAAGAGAGGAATTTAAGTAGCTATATTACTATCAGACAAAATTGAGTTTTAGAAAATAAATATTACTAGAGACAAAAGAGGGACATTTCTTAAAAAGATTAATAGCATCTGAACAATATACAAAATTTAAATGTATATACTCTTCACAGAGCTCAAAATATTAAAAAAAACAAACAACAAGATTTGGCAGACTGGAAAGAGGCACAGAAAATTCAGTAATTATAGTTGAATATTTTAGTACTCCTCTTTCAGTAATTGATAAAATAACTAAGCAGTAAGTATATAAAAGAACTGAAAACATTATCAACAAGTCCAGTCTGTGTAACTTATGGAACACTCAACTCATCAACATTAAAATGCACACTCTTTTCCAGTGCACATGGAACACTCTCCAGGATAGACCATAGGCTAAGCCATAAAACAACAAATTTACAACAAATTTAAAATGATTTATAATAAATTTTTAAATGATTGAAATTCTACAAAGTTTGAACTACAGGCATATTTAAATCTCCAGGGACAGAAAGCTTGGCAGGCTATAGTCCATAGGGTCACAAAGAATCAGACAAGACTGAACTGACTTAGCACGTAGCAAGAGAGAAATTAGGGAAACTCCCGAATATTTGGAAGTTATACAACATACTTCAGAATAATCCCTTGGTCAAAGAAAAAAATACTAGAGAAGATTTAAAATATATATCTTGAATTAAATAATAAAAGAGTACAAAATACCAAAGTGTAATACCAAAAATGAAAGTCACTCAGTTGTGTCCGATCTCTGCTACTCCATGGACTATACAGTTCATGGAATTCTCCAGGCCAGAATACTGGAGTGGGTAGCCTTTCCCTTCTCCAGGGGATCTTCCTAACCCAGGGATCGATCCCAGGTCTCCCACGTTGCAGGCAGATTCTTTACCAGCTGAGCCACAAGGGAAATCTGTAATACCAAAAGATGATTCTTTAAAAAAAAAAAAATCAATAAAATTGATAAACCTTTACTTAGACTGATAAAGAAAACCATGAAGACACAAATTGTCAAAATCAGAAATGCAAAGGGGAACATCATTATAGACCCTACAGAAATTAAAAGGGCATATTTAGGAAATATCACAAATTGCATGCCATAAACTGAAAAAACTAAATGAAATGGAAAAATCTCAGAAAGGACTCAAATTACCAAAAAAATCTCAAAGAAAAATGGGGAGAGGGGAAGCTGAATAAATGTTTATCAAGTAAAGACCTGGAACCATAATTTAAAATATTTTAAATAATTTAAAATTTAAAATATTTAAATTAAAGAAAAACAGCCTAGGCCCAGAAGACTTTACTTTTGAGGAAGAGATAATATTAGTGCTACAAAGACTCTTTCAAAAACAGAGGAGGAGAGACCACTTACTCTCTCATTTTATAAAGACAGTATTACTCTCATACTAAAGATATCTTGGAAAAGAAAACTATAGCTCAACATCCCTCATGAAAAGATTCTTTACCAACTGAGCTATCAGGGAAGCCCAAAATCCTTTAAAAAATATTAGCAAACTGAATCCAGAAAGATGAAGAAAGATTATATACCATGAACAACTAGTATTTATCTTGGGGATTCAAGGAGGCTTTAACATCCAAAGTTAATTAATATAACATGAAACTGAAAGTGTTAGTCTCATCTGACTCTGTTCAACCCCACAGACTATAGCCTGCCAGGCTCCTCTGCTCACCGGACTCTCCAGGCGGGAATACTGGAGTGGGTAGCCATGCCCTTCTCCAGGGGATCTGCCCAAACCAGGCGTCAAACGCAGGTCTCCTGCACTGCAGGCAGATTCTTTACCATGTGAACCACCAGGGAAGCCCAATTAGTATAATACACAAGATTAATAGAATAAAGGACAAAAATAACATGGTCATCCATTGTAATAGGAGCAGAAAAAGAACTGGACAAAATTCAACAGCCATTAATCGTAAAAACTCTAAACAAATTCAGAGTAGAAGTTCAGTTCAGTTCAGTCACTCAGTCATGTCCGACTCTTTGCGACCCCATGAATCACAGCACGCCAGGCCTCCCTGTCCATCACAAACTCCCGGAGTTTACTCAGACTCATGCCCATCAAGTCTGTGATGCCGTCCAGCCATCTCATCCTCTGTCGTCCCCTTCTCCTCCTGCCCCCAATCCCTCCCAGCATGAGGGACTTTTCCAATGAGTCAACTCTTCGTATGAGGTGGCCAAAGTATTGGAGTTTCAGCTTCAACATCAGTCCTTCCAATGAACACCCAGGACTGATCTCCTTTAGGATGGACTGGTTGGGTCTCCTTGCAGTCCAAGGCACTCTCAAGAGTCTTCTCCAACACCACAGTTCAAAAGCATCAGTTTTTCGTTGCTCAGCTTTCTTCACAGTCCAACTCTCACATCCATACATGACCACTGGAAAAACCATAGCCTTGACTAGATGGACCTTTGTTGGCAATGTAATGTCTCTGCTTTTTAATATGCTGTCTAGCTGCTGCTGCTGCTAAATCACTTCAGTCATGTCCGGCTCTATGAATAAAGATAGTTTGAAAATTTTTCTTGCTTTATTTCATTGACTAGAATTTTATGTACAATGTTGACTAGGAGCGGTACAAGCACACCTCCTTTTACTAGTTCTAATCTTCATGCTCCTGCTCAGTCACTCAGTTGTGTCCAACTCTTTGTGGCCCCATGGACTGTAGTCTGCCAAGCTCCTCTGTCCATGGGATTCTCCAGGCAAGAATACAGGAATGGGCTGCCATTTCCTCCTCCAGGGGATCTTCCTGACCCAGGGATGGAACCTGAATCTTCTATATCTCCTGCATTGGCAGGCAGATTCTTTACCGCTGGGCCACTTGGGAAGTCCAGTCCTAATCTTTGGGAGAAAATAGTCAATCTTTCATAGTTATATGTGATGTTAACTATAGGTTTTTACAGGTAAATTTCAGAAGATTACTTACCCTTTGACAAATTAAGGAAGTTTACTTCTATTCTGACTACTAAGATCATGGCATCTGGTCCCATCACTTCATGGGAAATAGATGGAGAAACAGCGGAAACAGTGGCTGAGTTTCTTTTTCTGGGCTCCAAAATCACTGCAGATGGTAATTGCAGCCATGAAATTAAAAGACACTTACTCCTTAGAAGGAAAGTTATGACCAACCTAGACAGCATATTAAAAAGCAGAGACATTACATTGTCAACAAAAGTCCGTCTAGTCAAGGCTATGGTTTTTCCAGTGGTCATGTATGGATGTGAGAGTTGGACTATGAAAAAAGCTGAGCACCAAAGAATTGATGCTTTGAACTGTGTTGTTGGAGAAAACTCTTGAGAGTCCCTTGGACTGCAAGGAGACCCAACCAGTCCATCCTAAAGGAGATCAGTCCTGGGTGTTCATTGCAAGGACTGATGTTGAAGCTGAAGCGCCAATACTTTGGCCACCCGATGCGAAGAACAGACTCATTTGAAAAGACCCTGTTGCTGGGAAAGATTGAGGGCAGGAGAAGGGGATGACAGAGGATAAAATGGTTGGATGGCATCAATGACTCAATGGACATGGGTTTGGGTGGACTCCGGGAGTTGTTGATGGACAGGGAGGCCTGGCGTGCTGTGGTTCATGAGGTCGCAAAGAGTCGGACATGACTGAGTGACTGAACTGAACATGCTAGTGACAAAATACCCAAAGTATAATTAAGAAAACAATTGCACTCACAGTAGCATCAAAAGTAATAAAAAACTATAAATAAATTTAACAACAGAATCATATGTCTACATTGAAACTACAAAATATTGTTGAATGAATTTAAAGAACAGCTAAATAAATGTAATAATATACCATATTCATGGACTATAAATCTCAATGATGGTATGATGGCAATTCTTTTCAAAAGGATATGAAGATTCAATTAAGTCATTATCAATGTTCCACCCAATTTCTTTTATATAAATCAACAAGCTGATGTTAAAATTTATATGGAAATTCAAGGGAATTAGAAAACAATTTTGAAAAAAACTTATGCTATCTACCTAAATTTCAAAATTTACAATAAAGCATTGTAATGAAAAGTATGGTATTATTTTGAGAACAGGCATACAGATCATTGTAATATATTAGAGAATCCAGAAATTTATAGTCATTTGAATGTTTACACAGATGTCAAAGTGCTTCAGTGGGAAAGGATTATTTTTTTCAAGAAAGGTGCTAGAACTATCAGATTTTGAAAAGTGAATTTAGTATCTTTTCAAGTGCCATACAAAAAAATTTTACTCAAAATGAATCACAGACATGAGTTAAAACTATAAAATGCCTAGAAGGAAACAGTAGGGGAAATTTTTGACTTTGAATTAGTCAAAGACTTCTTTAAATAATACACCAGAAAACATATTTCATAGAAGACAAAATTGATGAATTAGTCTTCACCAAAATTAAAAACTTTTGCTAAAGACTCCATTAGAAAAATAGACAGAGATGAGAAGAAATTATCTAAAAATCATATTTTATAAAGGACTTGTATCTGAAATATATAAAGAACTCATCACTTAATAATAACAAATAAAAATCAACAAGATTTGAATAGACATTTTACTGAAAAAGATACACAAATGACTACAAAGTAAATGAAAATATATTTAATATCATTAGTCATTAGACAAAAGACAATTAAAACAACAAGGACATCAGAAGATGTCTCTGCAATCGTTCAAAAAGACTGATAATACCAAGCTTTAGTAAGAATGTTGTGGTGGGCAGACTCCCTTGCTACCCAGAGATGTTCATGTCTAGTCCTCCATGTACATCTTACCTTGCATGGCAAAAGGGACTTTGCATATATGATTAAATTAGGAATCTTAAAATGGGAAGATTAGAGTGGGTTTTCCTAGTGGGCCTAATATAATCTCAAAGGTTTTCATAAGAGGGAGGCAGGAGGGTCACAGTGAAAGAAGATGTGATGATGAATGCAGAAGTTGGAATGATGTGAAGCCAGGAGCCAAGGAATGCTGGTAACCTCTAGAAACTAGGCAAGGAAAAGTCTAAGAAACATATTTTCTCTGGAGCCTCGAGAAAGAAGGCAGCTTGGTTGACACCTTGATTTTAGCCACATAAGACTCATTTCAACTTCTGACCTCCACAACTATAAGAGAATATATCTGTATTTGCTGGGGTCCAGCCTCGGCAGGATCCAGGGGGTACCCTCAGGATGAACGGCGTCGGTGAGAGAGAGAGAGAGAAGACACGTGAGACCAGCCTTGATAGGGCCAAGCCTGCGAGGGAGAGAGAGAGAAAGAGAGAGAGAGAGAATGACCAGACGGGGGTGTTTGCAGGGTCTGGCAGGGTCTGGCAGGGTCTGGCAGAGTCTGGCAATGCTTTATTTTTTTTACCGTGGCTTTTACACCCTAAATTAGTACATTTCTAAGGGGAAGATAGTTTGACATTACATCAGCTTGTTCTTCACAAAACCAGGGTGTTTTCTGCATACTTCTTTGTTTATGAGGGTCTTGTACATTATCTTCTGGCCTTGGGGCCTATTAACATTTTATGCAAGTCAGGTAAATGTAAACCTATTTTCTGTTTCTATGGTGACCTTAACTGAAAGGTAGCAGTCTCATAGGGCAACAGTACAGAGTAGAAGTATAACCTTGTTAATACAAAAATTAATCCTTCTGCAGAAGTTGTCAGTTGCGTTTATCTAAGAAGTTTACCCCACACAGACTCTGCGGCTTCAGTGAGGCAGCCTCTGCCTAGCACTCCTGGCTGACAATTAGCAACCATCTCATTGTTACCACACTAGGGCTAAGTTCTTATTTCTCTAGATCTTTAACTATATTAACAATGGTTTCTATAACACAACCTTAGCACATTAAAAGCAAAAACACAGTAAGCAAAACACAGCAAGCAAACGTCAACCCAATAACCACCTTTAGAATAATTTTTCTTATGTTTTCTAATAGGACTCCTTCACCCCCTCAAAAATGCTCTATGTCTATTAGGGCTTTTATATAATCAGGTTCTTTATGCTATTTTAGGATATTCTAAGCAATCATGCATATTAGTACCAAGGGCATAAATGCATTTGGCTAACAAACTACCAGCAAAGGAGTTTAAATTAAAACACTCCTTTCACCCTGGATAATCTCATAAAATACCACCACCTGGGAAACTTATTGATTAAAGTTCTAAATTGATTCTTATTTGGGAAGACATCGGGGAAGGCCTTCTGCCTGTGTCACAGAAATTAGGGAGTAGTCTATTGAGGCAGGCATCAGAAAGACAGATATCATCTTTAAGGTGAGCGCCGGGGGCAGCTTTTTGAAATCCCTGAAAACCTGATCCGCCTTGCCCATCAGGTTTTCTCTCTCATGACCTTGTCATGGGTAGGGTCTTGTGTGTTGGCTCCCGGCATGTATTCCTGCCACTAAGCTTATGATAAATTTGTCACAACATCAATAAGAAACTAACACAGAAGTGGAAAACCTAGAACCCTCATACATTTCTAATGGGAATGTAAAAATGGTATAGCCACTTTGAAAGCGGAGATTGACAGTTACAACCCAGAAATTCCACTCCAGATATCTACCCAACAGCAGCAATACCATATGTGTGCACAAAGACTTATACACACATCTTCATAGCTGCATTATTAATAACAGCCAAAAACCAGGGGAAAAATCCAAATGTCCATTTATTTGTGAATGGATGATATTAAGCTTCCAGGGTGGCTCAGTGCTAAAGTATCCACCTGCCAATGCAGGAGACAAGGAGATGCGGGTTCAATCCTCAGATCAGGAAGACCCCCTGGAGAAGAAAATGGCAACCCAGTCCAGTATTCTTGCCTGGAGAATCCCATGGACAGAGGAGCCTGGTGGGCTGCAGTCCATGGGGTCGTGAAGGAGTTGGACATGACTTAGCAACTAAACCACCAAAATCCAATGCAATATAACCATTGTGCAAGGAAATAATAACAGTGAAAAAAATAACTATATAACCACAAGAATGAACCTCAAAAATCATGTTAAATGAAAGAAGGCAGACACAAAAGTCTTTATATCACATGATTCCATTTCATAAAATTCTTAGAAGGGTCAAAAGTGAACTCTATAAACAAATCAATCAGTGTTTCCCTGGTAGAGAGCTAAAATTGTAAAAAAGTACAAAGTGTTTTTAAGTGGCCATGAAAAAGTTCTAAAACTGGATTGTGGTGATTATTGCACAAGTGTAAAATCTTACTAAATATCATCAAGCTGTACCATTCATTATAGGTAAATTGCTTTGTATATAATTAATTCAGTAACTCTGTTAAAAGTGGGGGGAAATAAAATTGAAAAATAGGTGAAGTTCTCTCTTCAAAATTTCTTAAGGGGTTGTTATATTCAGAAGAGGTTGTAAGAACAAATTCCTAAACCAACTTTCCTCCTTAATACTTGCTTAAATTTAGTACATTTAGTCATATATTTACATAATTGTCATATATTTACACAATTATTTACATAATTGTCTTTCTCATCTTCTAGAAAATGCTAAACTTCTTGAGAACAAAAATAATAGTTAATATTGAATCCATACCACCACTATCCCCTCTCCAAGAATTCTCCATGCATTTGGGAAACATTTGCTGAATCACTGAGAAATCAGTGTTCTCAGCTCAAACAGCAGTGACTGCTCTAACTACCTGGGAAAATGTCTTTTGTCATGAGTTTTTTCACGGTTAACCCTTGATGTCATTCTAAATTTTAGATATTGTTCTATTCTTACGCTTCTGTGAGCACACAAGGAAAGGAGCAGGAGGAAGACAGTCTCTACATTTTTTTTCCCTCATTAGTAATTCTGTTCCCTCATTTCTCAAAATGTGTATTACCACTCCTAGAAATTCTTTAAAGTTTTTCCCTTTATATAATTTGGCTTTATATCAATAACCTCAGATATGCAGATAACCACTCTTTCTGCCACCGTTATGGCAGAAAGCCGAGAGGAACTAAAGAGCCTCTTGATGAAAGTGAAAAAGAGAGTGAAAAAGCTGGCTTAAAACTCAACATTCAGAAAACTAAGATCATGATACCTGGTCCCATCAGTTCACAGCAAATAGATGGGAAAACAATGGAGACAGTGACAGACTTTATTTTCTTGGGCTCTAAAATCACTGCAGATGGTGACTGCAACCATGAAATTAAAAGACACTTGCTCCTTGGAAGAAAAGCTATGACCAACTTAGAAAGCAACTAAAAACCAGGGACATTACTTTGGCAACAAAGGTCCATCTAGTCAAAGCTATGGTTTTCCCAGTAGTCATGTATGGATGTGAGAGTTGGACCATAAAGAAAACTGAGCACCGAAGATTTGATGCCTTTGAGCTGTGGCCTTGGGGAAGACTTATGAGAGTCCCTTGGACTGCAAGGAGATCCAACCAGTCCATCCTAAAGGAAATCAGTCCTGAATATTCATTGGAAGGACTGATGCTAAAGCTAAAGCTCCAATACTTTGGCCACCTGATGCGAAGAACTGACTCATTGTAAAAGGTCCTGATGCTGGGAAAGATTAAAGGGAGGAGGAGAAGGGGATGACAGAGGATGAGATGGTTGGATGGCATCACCGACTCAGTGAACATGAATTTGAGCAAGCTCCGGCAGTTGATGATGGACAGGGAAGCCTGGTATGCTACAGTCCATGGGGTCACAAAGAGTAGTACATGACTGAGCAACTGAACTGAACTGAATTTGGCTTTATCTCCTGTCTGTTGCTCCTTTTCTAGCTTTCCTCTTCTATTAATGACTCCTTACTTTGAAAGAAAAATGTTAATATGATCAGGTGTTCAAGTTCTTATTTGGAGAATTTCCCCCATTCATTACTTCATCAAATAAATCTCTTCTACCTTGACTCCAATTGAATTATTTAATCCATTCATTTTATTATCCATAAAATTTGATTTTTTATATCCATAAAATTATGATTGTCACATCTGAATCAGCCATGTGGTGAGTCATATCAATTTTTAAATAATCTGAAGTGAATGAACTGGCTAAAATGAAGTTGATGTGCTTAAGCAAATGTCAGCACTGCCAAAATCAGTTGCCACCAAGAACTTTTTAAGAAATGACAGCTGTCTCATCCTGCAAGTAATATCTTTGGGGATGATAGACTTTCAGTCATTTTCATTCAACAGGCTCCAACCTCCTCTCAAATAGTGTACAAAGTTCAGGAGATGCAAAATCAGAAGAGAAAGTGCTCAAGTTTGGAGAAACTCCCATTGAACTAGAAACAGACGTGGTAAGGGATAATTTGCTCCACACTGTGGCCAGAGCTGTCAGCTCAATTCAGTTCAGTCATGTCTGACTCTTTGTGACCCCATGGACTGCAGCACGCCAGGCTTCCTTGTCCATTACCAATTCCTGGAGTTTACCAAAACTCATGACCATTGAGTTGGTGACACCATCCAACCATCCCATCCTCTGTCGTCCCCTTCTCCTCCTGCATATAATCTTTCCCAGCATCAGGGTCTTTTCAAATGAGTCAGTTCTTCACATCAGGTGGCCAAAGTATTGACGCTTCAGCTTCAGCATCAGTCCTTCCAATGAATAGTCAAGACTGATTTCCTTTAGGATGGACTGGTTTGATCTCCTTGCAGTCCAAGGGACTCTCAAGAGTCTTCTCCAACGCCACAGTTCAGAAGCATCAATTCTTTGGTGCTCAGCTTTATTTATAGTCTAATTCTCACATCCATACATGACTGGAGCTATAATGTGATGTAAACAAAATGTTGAAATAGTTCAGAGATAGTAAATATGTTTTCTTGGTTCTTCTACTGCTCATCCTCAATGCTACAAACTGCAACCAATTTCTTTTCTTGATTCCTTAGCAACTGAAGAGACAGCAAGGAAGGGATTAGCACAAATGTACCTCAGCAGAATGCTCTTTATGACAGTAGCAGCTACACATCCTTATTTTATATCTATCTATATCTATTTATAGATAGATAATTTTTTATTGTAGCTTAAACAAGATCAACATTTATTTATGTTGCTTACATTCACATAGCAGTAGATATATAGATAGGTATAGATAGATAGTTCAGACAGCAGTGTACATATGTAGTACATAGTACATATATATGTAGCTTCAGGTTCTATAATCAGAAAATATTATCTTTATAGTATATACATATCTTCAGGTTCTGTAATCTGAAAATATAACAAAGAGAATGGCTGGCTGCAAACAACTCAGATTAGTGTCAGTTCTTTCATTAGGAGAGATTATTCAGGGACTATTGGATAAAAAAATATTGAAAACAAGCACCTACTATAATTTCTTCTCCAGTCCCATTAAAATAATAATAGACTTTAAAAAATATTACACTCACAAGGATGTAAAAAATGGGAGAAAAGAGAACAGCATCAAAATTTTGGAAGGCCTAAAGAAGAGAAGTATATTTAGCAGCTCCCCAAAAATGAATTCTAAATTGGCTTATAGAGAGAGCTAAGAATAATCTTTAAATTCTTTAAAGTTTTAGGAATTGATGATGCCATCCTCTGAAAGTTGAACATTATTGAAAATCAATTTGAGTAATAGTTCTCTACACCCCCCATCTCCAGCAAAATAAATAAAAAAGCAAATAGATAATTGAGTTTTATTCTCAAATACAGGCTCTTTGGACTGCCAAACATGAAAAAAGGATAATAGCTACACTTGTATAGCACTTTCTGTGTGCCTCTTATTTTCTAAGCATTTTTATTTATTGTAAATTTATTTACTCATTTCATCTTTACCCTGGCCCTATGAGATAGATTTGTATCCTCAAATTACTGATGTGAGCAACACCAAAAAGGGAGAACCAAGTAACACAGTGGATGCTGAGACATCTGCGTTCTCCCAGTGCAGCCTTCTTTCTTCTCTAAGACTCTCCAGCGCTGCAGCCAGGGCATCACCCTCTAAGCAGGAGACGGAAAGATGCTTCTCTAGCATCCTGATAGACTCATTAGGAAAGCCTTAGAGTGACTGACATCAAGATTTCCCAACTGCATGGTTAAGCCAATCACCAGTAGTAAAACCTGCAGTTTGCCACCGTGAGCTCAGTCTCCAGTCAGCTCTGTAATACACAATTACCAGGCATCTGGGGAAAACAGCCAATAGTAGTTTGAGGACAAGACAAAAGAAAATGAAAAAACAACTTAAAAATCATTTAAGAGAAAATAAAGATCTTACAGACTTAAGACAAAATAATTCCCACTACTCAGCTAAGTAACAGAACTAAGTAACAGAAGATATTTTGATCATGAAGCAATAATATTATTTTTAAAAATAATTCTTAGATAAGTGTTATGTTAGTTTCTTGGTCGTGTCTGACTCTTTGGAACCCTGTGGACTGTAGCCCATCAGGCTCCTCTGTCCACAGGATTCTCCAGGCAAGAATACTGGAGTAGGTAGCCATTCCTGACCCAGGGATTGAACCCAGGTCTCTTGCATTTCAGGTGGATTCCTTACCCAATGAGGCACCAGGGAAGCCAATTCTCAGATAAAGAGGCGTTTTAAATGTATACGTTCAATATCTAAAAACTCAATAGAAAGGTTAGGATATAAAAATTTAGAAAATCTTTTAGAAAATAATGTTAAAATACAGAAATAGGAATTGCAAGAGAAGAGATAAAAGAATTTGAGGACAAGTTCAGAAAGTCAAACATCCAAATAATAGAGGACCCAAAAGAAAGAACAAGATGGAAAGGCAATAATTAGCAATAAAATAATTCAAAAACATTTCTAGGAATGTGGGGTGGATAACTTCCCAAACTGTTAGAGCCCACTGGTAGAGTTATAATAGCTGAAAACAGATCCACACCAAGACACATAATTTGGAAATTTCAGAGAACTTAAAAGAGAAGAGCTAAGCTTTTGAAGAGGAAAATAATTACATGTAAAGGATTGGGAAACAGAATATCATTAAACTTCCTAGCATGCTAGAAGAAACCAAAGCATGGACCTCTTTCAAACAAGTGTGAGGATAGAATAGAGGTGTTTTCAGGAAAGCAAGTTCCAAAAAATTTACTTCCCATGCATTCTTTCTCATGCATAGACTTCTTCCTACTGAAAGATGTGCTCCCCTAAAATGAAAGAGTAAACCAATATAGAGGAAGGAATGCAATGCAGAGAGCCAACCCACGAGAGGTTGGGATCCAGAATAAGAAATGTGCATGGAACGAAGGGATAGTCAATCTTGTTTGGAGGAGTATGTCAGAAGATTCCTCATGTGATTTCTTCAGAAAGAGAAAACTGACAGAGAACTTGATAAATGTGAATATGTAGAGCAGAGTAAGACACTTGCCAAGGAGACTGTGGTGGAATTAATAAGTACATAGAAAAGCAGGCAAAAAATAAATAGCAAGAGCAAAAGCCAACAACAATAACAAAAAATGTCAGGGAACCAAAGTTGTGTAGGAAAGAAAAGTAGCATAGTTTATTACATTGTTTTACCACAAATTATATTAGTATACTTATGCTGACATAAACATAAATTAACTATTCAAAATTAAAATGAAATTATATTGAGAAATAGGAATAAAAAGAAACCATCAGGAGATAAGGGTATAGAAAGCAGAGAGTTAAAACTTTTTTTTTCCAAAAGAGAAGTCAGTTAGCATAGCCTTAAGCCATGAAATTAAAAGACACTTGCTCCTTGGAAGAAAAGCTATGATAAACCCAGACAAAGTATTAAGAAGCAGAGACATCGCTTTGCTGACAAAGATCCATCTAGTCAAAGCTATGGTTTTTCCAGTAGTCATGTATGAATGTGAGACTTGGAGCATGAAGAAGGCTGAATGCCAATGAATTGATACTTTTGAACTGTGGTGTTGGAGAAGGCTCTTGAGAGTCCCCTGGACTGCAAGGAGATCAAAGCAGTCAATCCTAAAGGAAATCAGTCCTGAATATTCATTGGAAGGACTGATGCTGAAGCTGAAGCTCCAATACTTTGGCCACCTGGTGGGAAGAACCGACTCATTTGAAAAGACCCTGATGCTGGGAAAGACGAAAGGCAGGAGGAGAAGGGGACAACAGAGGATGAGATGGTTGGATGGCATCATCGACTAATGGACATGAATATGAGCAAGCTCCAGGAGATAGTGAAGAACAGGGAAGTCTGGCGTGCTGCAGACCATGGGGTCGCAAAGAGTTGGACATGACTGAGCAACTGAACAATAACAAAACTAAAATATCATGAAATGACAAATCGAGTATGTTATTTAGAGAGATGGTGCTAAACACCAGAATAATTAGTAAAATTGGTGAAAGGGAGACATGCGTGTTTGAGGTAGGAGTTTCTGTTATTTTTTTTCTTATAAAATTTGCAAATAATTTGACCCTTAAGCTATATGTATTTATAACTATGACAAAAATCATAATTCAACACAGAAAAGATGTTCTGCAATATCCATGCTGTTTGCTTGATTCTTGATATAGCCTATTATTTCTAATAAGAGAAAACTAGTACTTTACCTTCATCATTCTTTACTACTTCAAAGGAGTTATTGAATTTTAGGAACTTAAAGCATAATGTTAGCTATAAGAATGATTTAGAATTTGTTTCTAAATATAATAGCTTTATGTTTTTATATATATATATATATATATATATATATATATATATACACAATATATATACACACACAAACAAGAAACTTTCAGGCGACAGATGTTGATAATCCAACAAGCTACAGGAGAAAAAGAGTACCAAGGTTTAGATGCCCTCAAGAATTGCTGAAGGTCACAAACCAATTATGTAAATACCTAGTGGTAATAATACTTTAATACCAGAACTTCACATTTTTCAGTCTTTTATTCTGGGAGTTTCAGTCTTTTATTCTAGGGAAACATACCATAGGAGAAGATAATGAGGAAAGAATAAGAGCACTAACTTAAAAATCCATTACGAACCCAAAGAAGAACCATAATAACTTCACTATTTGTCACTGATGTTTTTATGAAACATTTGTGCTAAAAATAAAGTTTTGTTTGAATTGAGAATCATTAGTCTGAAATTATCAAACTGCAAAAATTCTTCACCTATGGCAGCCACAAGTATGTGACCCTAAACCTGTCCATTTATGTCCAAGGGGTGGTAATAAATTTAGACAAAAGAAAGTCAAACATGACTTCCAAAATTTTCACAGCAAATTTAATGAGTGCTGTGGTCTGAATGTTTGTGTCCTCTCCCCCTACAAATTCACAAGTTGAAATCCTGACATCCAATATGATGGTGTTAGGAGGTGGGGCCTTTGGCAGGTGATTAGATCATGGGGTGGAGCCCTCCTGAATGGGATAACAGAGTCCTTAGCCCTTTTCACTTGACAGATGTTGATAATCCAACAAGCTACAGGAGAAAAAGAGTACCAAGGTTTAGATGCCCCCAAGAGTTGTGAGGATACAGTGAGAAGTCTGCTACCTAGAAGAGGGTCTGACCTTGCTGCTATGCTGACCTTGGACTTCAGCCTCTAGAACTGTGAGAAATAAATTTCTATTCAGTTGGTAAAGAATCAACCTGTGATGCAGGAGACTCCGGTTCGATTCCTGGGTTGGGAAGATCCATCCAAGAAGGAATAGGCTGCCCACTCCAGTATTCTTGGGCTTCTCTTGTGGCTCAGCTGGTAAAGAATCCACCTGCAATGCGGGAGACCTGGGTTTGATCGCTGGGTTGTGAAGACCCCCTGGAGAAGGGAAAGGCTACCCACTCCAGTATCCTGGCCTGGAGAATTCCATGAACTGTATAGTCATGAGGTCGCAAAGAGTCGGACACGACTAAGAGACTTAGCCACCGCTCAGCAGTATTTTGTATAGCAACCTGAACAGATTAAGTCACTGAGATTCTGTGTCAGTGGGGGTCTTGTCCAGTGCACTGAAAAATCATTAGGGGCAGGAAGAATGCTGGCTCTATATAAAAAGTCATTATGGATCTCAAGAATATTAGGAATTTGATCACAACACTTTGATATTTGCACTGAAAAAGAAAAAGTCACTGTTCACTCATTCGTATTCTGAAACACAAATAACATGAGAGAGGAAAAAGGCATCAGGCAAACATTGAATGACACGTTAGTGATAATGTCATATTTATCTGACACTTTATCTGACACTACTCTATGTGATCAGAATACAGTATATTAGGGACTAAAAAAAGCACTAGAAAGATTCCTATATGTATCTGTTGACCCAATAAGTTCATTACTAGGAATGTTTCTCCCAAAATGTCACATATTTACAAAAATATATACACAAGGATGTACATTGCAATATTATATCTAAGATAAAAGGAAGAAAACAAATGTTCATTAACTTTAGAATTTTCAAGTGATCCAACTGAATTATAGAATATTAAAAATCCATTTGAATGTGCATACTTATACACAGTGTTGAATATATATAGTAGTATATCCAAGATTTTTAGAAATAATTTTTAAAAATTTTATTTATTTGTTTGGGGCTGTGCTGGGTCTTCGTTGCTGTGTGGGCTTTTGTCTGATGGTGAAAGCAGGGCCCAGGGCTTCTCGTTGCAGTGGCTTCTCTTGTGGAGCACAGGCCCTAGGGCACACGGCTTCAACGGTTGCGGCATGTGGGCTCCGTAGTTGTGGCTCCCGAGCTCTGGAGCACAGGCTGAATAGCTGCGATGCCTGGGATTAGTTGCTCCTTGGCATGTGGGATTTAACTCGTCTCTCCTGCATTGGCGGGCAGCTTCTTCACCGCTGAGCCATCAGGGAAGCCCCCAAGATATTTTTTAATGAAATAATTTTTAAAATATTTTACTGTATATCTATTATAGTTTTGAAAGATCTGTATGTATGTACATGCATGAATTTCAATGCCTAGAATGGGCTCTAGAAGAAAACGCACTGCTTTCTGGTAGTGATTACCCCTGAGAGGGTTATATGGGAAGGGTGAGTGTTTAGAGAATCTGTGTGGTAACTAAGAGTGTACAGTTTGGTGCCAGCCCTCCTAAGTCTGAATCCTGGCCACTTGCTGTATGTCCTCGCTATATCCTTCAGTCTCCTCATCTGTCAAGTATCTGGGTGCCTGTGAGTATTGCTTTGAACAGATACAGCGCATAATCAATTTTATATGAATTAGCAAGTGAGAAACAAAGGTTCATCAGCATTATCAAGGGAGAATTTTAGTTTTCATTCTGTAACTGCTGTTTTATTTAACTCTTGTACAATAGATCAATATACTAGCTTATAATCTAAAATAAATAAGAACAAAAATTTTGATGTAATCATTCTAATAACGATGGAATTGTGTAACAATGTCAAGGCATTGGGTTCCAAGATCTCCTGCCCATTCACTGCTAACTGAACTAAACTACTCAGAGTAAATAATTGCTCCTCTACTATCTCAAGGGCAGGAAATTATTGTTCTTTCCCCTTAATGAATCCCACAGTGCTGTGTACACAGCGGGTGTGCACTCAATGTTTGCTGATAATGATAATGGTGGGGATGCTGACAGATGTGACATACTAGAAAGCTTAATTTAAAAGCCATCAGGAAAATGTAACACAAAATATGGCCCTTCTGAATTTTGTCTGCATGGGAAACAAATTCTGTTAGCTTATTAATAAAGTCATTCAGCGCACATTGTACTGTTGATTGCTTTGGTACCATCTGAGTTTTTGCTCATTTGTATGATCTAATTGTTATTTCAGATGATTCAGAGGGCATGGCAAGACCCGTGTCTGTTATTTCAGTATTAAAAGTTGGTCTCCTGTAAGCATTTTCTAAATTAAATGCACAAAATAGATGTTATCAACTAGATTATGTTTAATCCCTATAGCAAGACTTCACAGCAGTGTAACTGTTTTCTGTTTCCTTAAATTTCAGTGGTACTTTGTTTCTGCAGTAACTTACTCCTTTTCTGTGTGTTTCAGCCAGCCACACGCGGAGAGAATGACTTTATTGGAAACATGATGGTGCCTCTGTCTTCTGGCTCCATCCAAGTTTTGGGGAGTGGGGATCTAACTATTCATTTATAGGGTACACTGCCTCTCGTCTGCAATCACTGAAGCATCAGCAAGCATAATCAATGACGATTATCCTTCCTATCAGCAAAATGTGAAATTAATCTCTAATAATGAATCTCCGTCTCCTTGATGCTGGTGTGGTGGCGACTGCAGTGATAGGAAGAGACTCTGCAGTAAATAATACAGAGAAGATGCTCTGCAGGGAACAAGAGCCAGGGCTATGGCGTATAGGTGGTCTTTCTCCATGGGAGAGAGTCTCGCTCTATAACTATACCATCAGCATCTAGTCAATAAAGGAAAACAAGGCTAGTTACCTGGACAGAGAAATTTTTTTAAGTTAATTTTACGGCTTTGTCTTTTATGGTAGTAAAATTCAGATAGCAAAATTTACCATCTTAACCATTTTTAAATGTACAGTTCAATAGAGTTATGACAGTTTTGTGAAACAGATCCCCAGAACTTTTTTATCTCTGTGCTATTTTATTTTATTTTTTTAACTTTTTATTTTGTATTGGGGTATGGCCAATTAACACTGTTGTGATAGTTTCAGGTGAATAGCAAAGGGGCTCAGCCATATATATATATGTGTATCCTTTTTTCCCTAAACTCCTTTCCCATCCAGGCTTCCACATAGCACTGAGCAGAGTTCCCTGTGCTATACAGTAGGTCCTTGTTGGTTATCCATTTTAAATATAGCAGTGTGGACATGTCCATCCTGAACTCCCTAACTATCCCTGCATCCCACCCCTCCTCCCTGGCAACCATAAGTTCATTCTCTAAGTCTGTGAGTCGAACAGGGAAATTTTAACATAAAGAATTATGGACTTGTAACGAGATATGAACTACTTAGAGGGGCAAGGAGAACTCTAAAGACTACAGAAATAGCAGATGGAAGGAGCAGTTGCCACTCTCAGGTAGAGACAGAACACCCAGGAAGGAACAAGCTGGGGAGAGGATCCTACCTGTGGCTGAGATCAGACCTCATTGGAAAAGGTGGCCCTGTGGCTCACTGGATGACAGAGAAGTGTCCCGGGATGAGCCTGGCTGCAGGCGTGCTGATGAGACACCCTGATAAACTGCCAGAGCGTTAGTGAGACTCACTGGAAAGTCACCCAAGTGCCAGCAAAGACTGAAAACTCCCTGGGAAACCACTTACTGGGATGATGGTGAGATTTGCAAAGAAGTCTACCCTCAGGGTACCCACAAAGCTTT
Organism: Dama dama; assembly: GCF_033118175.1. NCBI lineage: Eukaryota > Metazoa > Chordata > Mammalia > Artiodactyla > Cervidae > Dama > Dama dama. The sequence continues at coordinate 82,077,301 of NC_083698.1, read as the reverse complement.
CCAGTGGGAAACCAAGCACTGGGATGCCTTCATGCCTTACTGGACAGCCACTGGCTGGGGTGGTGGTGAGATTCACTAAGAGGCTAATACCACCTGCAGCTGCACCCTGAATGGTGCAGAAGGCAGAAGCACATCATGTCTGGGACAAGAAGCCCCCTTCTTTTGACCGTGTCCCTCCAGTGTTCTCTATTTGCAATATTAATAGTGTCCCAGCTGGCAGAGATATATTTGCAAGGTTGAGCTTCTGTATCACAAAGCTGGGCACAGAAAAGTGGATCTGGAGCTCAGAGGCAGCGCATTGATAACTGGTACAATAGCCAAGCCTGAGAGACTGCATTCAGGATCCTCTGTGCTAGTCCCCTGAACAGAAGTTACCAAGAAAATTGATGGTGTCTTTCATGGGCACTGGTGGATAGAGGCCATGTTAATGATTATCACATAGAGGAGCTTAGGGATACATCCCACAAGTGCCAATTTGTGTAAATACAAGAGAATCTTACTGAAAGAAAACATAAATAGCAAAACATAAGTGGACCCCTCAGCCATTCAGGTATAATTGGATGAATACCATGAAAAAGCCTCCTAGAGGGGCCCACCCCAGTAATGAACTATCCATTTATGAAAGCAACGCATATGCAGACCAGGCGTGCTGCAGTCCATGGGGCCGCCAAGAGTTGGACAGGAGTTAGTGACTGAACAGCAGCAGCTTTACAACAGAAGCTTTCTGACTCAAGAAAAGGACTTGTGAGAAGAAAGTCTCGAGAATTCACTACTAGCTGGTATCAGCCTGTTTATCAGTTGAGCTAACTCATACCTGCTGAACCAGCTTTTGAAATACCTGGGGGAAACTATGGGGTAGTTTTTGGTGATCAAAAAAAAAAAAAAGAGCATGGGACTTTGCTGGCATTCCAGTTGTTAAGGCTCTGTGCTTTCATGGCAGAGGATTCGGGTTTGAGCTCAAATAAAATCCTGTATGCCATGCTTTTTTTTTTTTTTTGTCAAACAAAAGCATGTAGGAGAGGAGCCAGAGAAATAGTCTTTGGGGTCTCAGAAACATGTAGTCAGGACAAGTGGATCACCTGTAACATACATAGATTGTATACAAAGATACTGAGTTGACCCAACAAAATGGATTACAGACAAATACACATGTGTAGAGGAAAGAATTATGATATAATCCCTTCACCAACAGATGAGTAAATTTACATCTGACACCATTTTGCTTAAAGTACACAGTTGATATCTTGACCATCAAAAAGGATCCATATTTTAGTTTTAAGAAAGAAAGTTCACTTATACAGAGTGAAGTAAGCCAGAAAGATAAAGAACATTACAGCATACTGACACATGTATATGGAATTTAGAAAGGTGATAACGATAACCCTATATGCAGAACAGAAAAAGAGACACAGAAATACAGAACAGACTTTTGAACTTTGTGGGAGAATGTGAGGGTGGGATATTTCAAAAGAACAGCATGTATACTATCTATGGTGAAACAGATCACCAGCCCAGGTGGGATGCACGAGACAAGTGCTCCGGCCTGGTGCACTGGGAAGACCCAGAGGAATCGGGTGGAGAGGGAGGTGGGAGGGGGGATCGGGATTGGGAATACATGTAAATCCATGGCTGATTCATATCAATGTATGACAAAACCCACTGGAAAAAAAAAAAAAAAAAAAAAAAAAAAAGAAAGTTCAGATACCATGGAAACTTTTTTACTGGCCTAGTTTTGTTTCTGCATTGTACTGGAGATGAATAAACGTGGAAAACAAAAATAAAGAAGAAACACTTCTGCTTCTTTCCATTTCTTTTTTTTTATTACTCTACGTCAAGCTCCATATCCATACCTTCCCTACTCTCCTTAAAAAGCTAAATTATCTCCAAGGATCAGCGACCTACATCCTTTCCCTACAATCCATGGAAACAACCCCACAGTTTGTTTGTGTGTGCGTGTGCAGGTGCATGTGTATGTACTCTTAGATCCTAAATTCTTTACTGATATTGTAATAGATGCCATCAGTTGAAGCCTGCATATCATTTTTTTTCTTTTATTAATAAATCACATGCACCTTTATTCAAGTTTGAGCAGGCACAAGGCCACCCAGCTAGACTGCATTTCCCTGACCTCACAGGCATTTAGCTGTGGCATTGTTACCCAATTCCCACCAAGGGAATGAGAACAGCAGGGATTTGTGCATTTCCCTGGTGCTTCCAGGACTCCCCTTCCCCTCTTTTCTCCTTTTCCTACTTACTGGCAGCTGGAGCAGTCACCTTCTAGAGATGGAAGTCACATGTTGAGGAGGACGAACATTAACATCTCATCTGTCACTTGGAGGACTTCGTGGAGCAGAGATACTCCATTAAAAAGAACCAAACAACTTTGCACTAGCTATCCGTTTGCTGTATAACACAGGGAGCTCAGGTTGGTGCTCTGTGATGAGCTAGAGGGATGGAATGCCGTGGTGGGAGGGAGGCTCAAGAGGGTGGGGACATACTTGTACTTACAGCTGATTCATGTTGGACAGCAGAAACTAAGACAACACTGTAAACCAATCATCCTCCAATTAAAACTAAACTTAAAAAGAATCAAACATTTACTTTATTTAAGCTCCTTCATTTTAGGCCTCAGTTATAACAAATTAACTTGTACCCTGACTACAAATATTAAACTATGGAGACCTGCCAGCCTACCTTATGATGCTATATTAGGAGAGGTATGAAATTCTGAAGTCTTTAGCAAGTATGTTTCATCTAATTCAGTCTTATTCTTACATCTATTTATGTCCACTTTACTGTACAAAATTTCAGCTGCTACCCAGATATCTGGCTTTTTGTTAACACAAATCTGGCTGATATTTATTTTCAGTTCACCAGGTGTTAATGTATGATATTTTTCAGGTCACTCACTTATAGAAATAAACTCCAAAGGTACCAAATGTTACTCATTGTGTTCAAGAGGCCAGAATGATTGCATTAAGTTAAACCTCTATCTTTTTAGCTGATAAGCAGTGATTCCCATTATGACAAAGTTGTGTTGACTATCATCAAAAGAAATGTTTTAGTACAAAGACCTCTAATTTTAGTGACTAATTTGGAGGAAGTAAAACTAACACAGTTTTCGCAGTGAAACTGAGACTCTAAGGAATGGTCTATAGAAATCTCCCTGTGCAAAGGCATGATTAATTAGTATGCTCTATTTAATAATCTCTCTTTTTAAAATTTTACCAAGAATGTTTTTCCTCCTCTAGCATATGGTTAGGAAAGTATTATATTTCATGTAGCTTTGGAGAGCAGTTGTCATCTTTAAAATTTGAAGAGTTACAGGTCATGTTCCTCCGCATTGGAAAACCCCACTAAGAAGCTAGTTGTTTATATAGTGAGATTTAAAGGCAGAAAAACTTTCATTGCCTTAAGATATCTCCTTTCTCGTTATAGTAAACCAACTCTCATTATGAATATCTCATATATTTTTTAGAGTATTATCTCTGGAAATCCCTATTCAAAATGTGATTGTGCCATTTTAAATGGATAGTAGTAATATAGTGTATGACATGTTCATGTGTTGACACAGATGGAAGTTTTAATTACCCAGGGTTATAAAGCCAGATGGCATGAGGTTTTAGATCATAAGGGAGATACATTTTTATATTAGGAAAAATAACAGGCTAAAAGAACCTATAAGAAATGTTCTAGTGGACATTGAGTCATTCAGGAAGCACTGGGACCCACTGGATTGTGAGGACATCTTCTTATTGGCAGAATTTGAATGGGGTCTAGGGAATATGGGCTTCAAAGGTGGCCCTAGTGGTAAAGAACCCACCTGCCAATGCAGGAGTTATAGGAGATGTGGGTTTGATCCCTGGGTTAGGAAGATTCCCTAGAGAAGGGCATGGCAACGCACTCCAGTATTCTTGCCTGGAGAATCTCACTGGCAAAGGAGCCTGGTGGGCTACAGTCCATGGGTCACAAGGAGTCAGACATGACTGAGCAACTTGGCACGCTGGCACACACTAGGGAATATAGTAGTAACTGTATGTCTGCATACAACTGTTTTATTTATTTTCATGGCTGTATAATGTACCAATAGGAAAATAAAAGAAAGAAATAGACTCTAAACTATTTGAGAGTGGTAGAGAATCATGTGCCAACTCAACTGGTTCAGAAAAAAATAAAGGCTGTTTGTATTAGACTTGTAACTATTCCATACATTTGTGATTGGTCAAAAAAAAGTACTTTTTTAAAAAAATTCAAAAATCAACATTGAAATGCTTAATCTCATTAGTGTTACTTCAATTTATTTGTACTTCTTAAATAATAACTACTGCTTTTTTTATGTGATTCAATCTATACATGTTCAACTCTGAGTATTACAACAGAGATTAAGAGTACAGAATCTCCAACTGGACTATCTGAATTTGAATCCAGTTCTGTCATTTACTGTCTGTGGGGTATGGGCAAATTATCTCACCTCTCTGTTCTTCAATGCCTTATTTATAAAAGGTAGAATAAAATGAGATAACATGTATAAGGCATTACAGTATTGACTAATATATATTTATGGCTAAATAAATTTTCCTTGGTGCCTCAGTGGTAAAGGACCCACCTGCCAATGCCGGAGATGCAGGTTCTATCCCTGGGTTGGGAAGATCCCCTGGAGGAGGAAATGGCAACACACTCCAATATTCTTGCCTGGGAAATCCCGTGGACAGAGGAACCTGGTGGGCTACCGTCCATGGGGTCACAAAGAGTCGAACATGATTCAGCGAGTAAACAACAACGAATGTTACAGAGTCAGCTTTGTCGTAGAAAGGATTTTGAGTTGTTCTGAATATACTCACAGTATGCTGCTACTGATCCAGCAATACTAATGACAATAATAGTAATAATATATGCCAAATCCATGACTCATATTTTTCACAATAAATCATGATTTTCATTTTACCTACATTAAATATTTAGCTATTTCTCATAGGACTGATAACTCTATTTTCTCTTTCAGGACTTTCAAGGTGATATATGAGAGATATAGAAATAGAAGCATTTTTAGGGAAGAATTTGAAAACTGCTTGAAACTGGGAGTTCAGGGTTGTGTGCTTTCAATAATAACACACTTGGGACAGTACTTCATAAGGTTATACGAGCCAGCTCAGGCTATAAAAGCAATATTAGAGGCTGCCTGGCATCACACTGTTTTCTGGGAAAGCTGTGTTAATGAAATGCAGTCTCAATTCCTTGGGCTGGTGATTTTTGGTTTGTTATCAAAGAAATATAGAAGGTTTCCTGCCCAAAACCCTTATGCCGAGAATTCAATGACCTTCACAGAACAGCCTCAGCAAATTCCCATGATGTCAGTCCCTTGGCAGTTTTCCGAGACAGCGGGTCATGGCAGGGACTTCTTAGCAATATTCCCACAAAGTGGGGAAAAGGTGTGGAGTGGGGAGCAGCACTGTTCACACAATAAGTAAATAAATCACACTGAGTCTATCTATAGATAGTCTATCTATCTATAATGAGAGACTTTTCTCTCATTATAGAATCCCTAGATAGTATGTTTTTTTAGTAGAAACAGATTTCTGTTTTCATTCTAGATCAGGCTATTCTGGCTCAGATATTCAGATCCCACAAGAGGAGTTTAATGAGACAGGTGAGAGGCCTAGAATATCATCTCCTATGAAGGCATGCCTTGTTAGAATGTAGAATTAGGTCAAAAAGAAGTGGTAGGTTCATTTGTTTTGTTTCTTAGATTCTGCACATAAGTGAAAACAGACCATATTTGTCTTTCTCTGTCTTGCTTATTTCACTTTAGCATAATACACTCTAGGTCCATCCATCTTGTCACAAATGGCAAAATTTCATTCTTTTTTTATGGCTGAGTAATATTTTATTATATATACCACACCTTCTTTAAGTCTAGTCATCCATCTGTGGACACTTATGTTGATTCCTTATCTTGCTATTGTAAATAATGCTGCAATATACATGGGGCACATATATTTTTAAAAATTAGTGTTTTCAGTTTCTGCAGATAAATACCGTGAAATGCAATTGCTGGATAGCATAGCAGTTCTATTTTTAATTTTTTAAAGAAAACTCCATCCTGTTTTCCATAGTGGCTACACTAATTTACATTTTCATCAATAGTACACGAGGGTTCCCTTTTCTCCACCAGTACTCTCACCAGTACTTATTATTTCTTGTCTTTTTGATAATAGTGATTTTGACAGATATGTGGTGATATCTTATTGTGGCTTTGACTTGCATTTATCTGATGACTAGTGATGTTGAGCATCTTTTCATGTGCCCCTAACAAGCAAATATAACAAAACAGAAAAGTAATCCACAGGTACAGAGAACAGCCTAGCAATGGCCAGAGAAGACAGAGTAAGGGTATGAGCTAAATAGATGAAGGGGATTAAGAAGTACTTTACTACCAGTTGTAAGATAAATCAGTCACAGGGATGTAATGTATGGCATAGGGAATATAATTAATAATATTAATAACTGTGTACAGTGCATGATGTATAAAAATATCAAATCATGTCTAAAAATATCAAATCACTATGCTCTGTACACCTGCACCTGAAACTAATATAAGATTATGTCAACTGTACTTCAATTAAAAGAAAAATAAAGAAGCAATGAATGAGAGGTAGAATAGGACTTCAGATGACTGGTTTGTTACACACACCTCTAATGGATTCATCCTGTATTGCCTATTCTCTTTCCTGGTGGTTTAGTTACTAAGTCATGTCTGACTCTTTGCAACCCCATGGACAATAGACTAACAGGTTCCTCTGTCCGTGGGATTCTCAGACAAGAATACTGGAGTGGGTTGCCCTTTCCTTCTCCAGGGGATCTTCCCTACCCAAGAATCGAACCTGGGTCTCCTGCATTGCAGGCAGATTCTTTACCAACTGAGCTACGAGGGAAGCCCCATTCTCTTTCCTAGATTGCTAAATTTGAAATTAGCAGAAGATAAATTCACAAGATTGCATAGGAACCCAAACTTTGTTTCATGCTAAGAGAGGAGAGGATGGAATTTAATAGATAGGAAGATTATTCTTATCCTCGTAGACTTTTGCTATTTAACACTTATTCTGCATTTACCTCTTCCAAGCTCTTTGTTAAAATAATACCCCCACTTCGACTATAGGATTTAAGGTTAGTGTTTATTTTTAATACTTTAAGGTTAATAATATTCTATATAAAGCACTTTGCACACAGGGACTGACACATTGCAGATGTTCCATTGTACACTTACAATTTTTGCTTCACTCTTTAATTCCGGTCAGGAAGGCAGTTGGTTATCGGCCAAAAAAATTGTTTTTTCTTTCCTGCCTTCTGGGATTATTGGATTTTTGCTGATCTCCTAAGATATTTTATCATTCTCTTCATCAAAGATCTGCTCCAAATCATACCTTCCCTCAAAGCAAAATAACTAGAGCCAGAGAGGCACCGAGTCAAGTGTTGGCAGCGTCCATTGGATGTGTCATAGCCAAAGGATCCCAGGCATCTTGGTGTCATTCCCAAGGGCATCTCTAGTATGGAGCTACTTGAATTAGACTACCTGCCTCTGATTCTGTTGAATGAATATTCTGTTAATCTCAACAGCTTCCTTGGCTTTGATTCTACATTCACTAAGCAATCTTTACATTTTTATTTTACTTCCTATATAATTCTTCCTACAAGAAAAGAATATTTGCCACATACAATTTAATTTTTATCCCTATATTAGTTATTTTCCCCCCAAATTAACAAATTAATATTCAGGTTTCCTATACTGATTTTGGAACTTCATTTGGGTCTGTCCATGAGATGTGGCAGGAGTCCTAAGAATAACAAAGTTCTTTCTGAGGCTTCAAAGCTGGAGAAACAGACCTAGCTTCAGAAACAAATAGTAGCCACCAACTGAGGTCGTCTGAGACATAGGCTGGTGGCCTTTCCCCAAGTGAGGTCATCCTCTGTGGCCCATGGGTAAGTTGATGTACGTTACAGTATTTCTGTAGAAGACATTAGTGATAGTGCACTCTTTCCACTGGCTCTGGACTCAGACACAGATTTGATTACTGGCTTGTCAAATGTAATCTCTCTGACATGAAATGGACATTGAAGTGGTCATTTCTACAGTTACCATACAAGACCACTGCACAGATCATACAAATGTTTCAGTCATACTCATTATCCATACACAATACTGTGCAATCATTCTGGGTGTGAGGAGGACCTTGATAGTATTTATGACCTTGACAGTATGTGGTCCTAACAGTGCTGCAGAAGTCTAGCTGCCTACAAGCACGTGGAAGCTGAGCAGTACCCTGCAGGCCTGGCTCACTTTACTCGTTTTAACTATCACTGAGATAGGCTGCCCAGCAGAAGAGTGTAGGAGATTTTTCAGATGATCCGGATGCCCTGGTGGGACTAGAACTGGCTAAATTTCTTATTATTATTCTGCTTTGTTTTAGTCTTAGTTTCAACAACAATGATCAACTTATATTTTTTCTTTACTAATTTATTATTTATCTTCATAGAAGTATGTGAGACAGGTAAGGTAGATTTGATTGATGAGGAAAGAAGCTTAGAAAGGATAAACAATTACACCAAGCTCAACACAGTCAATAGATGACAGAGTTGGAATTTGAAACTTGATCCAAAGATCTATGTCATGTATTAGTTTAATAGACTTTAGAACAGTGGTTCTTGCATTTCAGTATACTTAAGAATCAGTTGGGACCCTGACTACATATCAAACTAATTCAAGCTGCTAGTTAGTTTTTCCCAAAACAATTGTAGTGAAACAACAGTTAGAAACAAAGTAGGGGGAAAAGGGGAGGAAATATGGACCTGAAAATCTAAACGAAAACTCTAACAAACTTTTAGAGAAGCAAACACGTTTAAGTTGGTTAGAAATATATAAACATATCTTTCTGGCTTACTTCACTCTGTATAATGGGCTCCAGTTTCATCCATCTCATTAGAGCTGATTCAAATGAATTCTTTTTAATGGCTGAGTAATATTCCATGGTGTATATGTACCACAGCTTCCTTATCCATTCGTCTACTGATGGGCATCTAAGTTGCTTCCATGTCCTGGCTATTATAAACAGTGCTGCGATGAACATTGGGGTGCACGTGTCTCTTTCAGATCTGGTTTCCTCGGTGTGTATGCCCAGAAGTGGGATTGCTGGGTCATATGGCAGTAGAGAGGGAGGTGGGAGGGGGGATTGGGATGGGGAATACATGTAAATCCATGGCTGATTCATGTCAATGTATGACAAAAACCACTACAATATTGTAAAATAATTAGCCTCCAACTAATAAAAATAAATGAAAATATATATATAGACATAATAATGGTAAGATTGGCCGGATAAGAGCTATTTATTTACCTGAATTCAGAGAAAAGAATTTTTAAAAAGAAACTAGGAAACGAAAGCTAAGAGATTTAAAGAACAGAAGCAGCAGAAGTATCAAAATTGAAGCGTAGGCACTACCAGAAAAACAAGGAAAACAATAAGCCAAGAAGAAAACATTTGAAGAAACAATATCAAGTTTGTCCAGTTGAAGTAAGATAAAACATTGAAGGGCTTCTCTGGTAGCTCAGATGGTAAAGAATCTGCCTGCAGTGCAGGAGGCCCGGGCTCGATCCCTGGGTCAGAAAGATCCTCTGGAGAAGGGAATGGCAGCCCACTCCAGTGTTCTTGCCTAGAGAATCCCATGGAAAAGAGAAGCCTGATGAGCTACAGTCCACGGGGTCACAAAGAGTTGAACATGACTACCACAAAAGATTGAAAATCTTGATCGAAAAGCCTTAAAGAGAAACAGGAGAGAAAAGAAAAAGGAAAACTTCACACCCAGACATATTACGATGAAATTTGTAAACATAAAAGAAAATATAAAATTTTCTGAGAGCAAGGACCAAAAATTTTTAGGAAAGCAATTTCCTGGGTTAAAGAATAGACACATTTGTAATATTAATTGGTATTGCCACAGTTACTCGCTATAGGAATTGCAGCAATTATACTCATGCCAGCAGAGTATAAGAGATGTCTGTTTCCTTGCAGCTCAGCCAACATGGTGCACTATCAGACCTGGAATTTTTGACATTTGATAAATGGCACTTAAGAGTATTTTTCATTTACAGTGACCTTAGTATGAGTAAAGTTTTATATATTTTCATATGTCTAAAAGCCACTCATGTGTGTGTGTGCTAAGTCGCTTCAGTCATGTCCAAGTCTTTTCGGCCCCATGAACTGTAGCCCACCAGGCTCCCCTGTCCCTGGGATTTTCCGGGCAAAAATACTGGAGTGGGTTGCCATGTCCTCCTCCAGGGAATCTTCCTGGCCCAGGGATGGTACCCATGATTTTTACCTTTGCCTACACTGGCAGGTGGGTTCTTTACTGCTAGTGCCACCTGAGAAATCCCCCAAACCACTCACATACTCTTTAATGTGAATTATTTGTGTCTTTCACTCACTTTTTCATTAGGTTTTGCTCTTTCTCAATTTTCTCCCCCATTTTGTCACTTGTCTTCTGAGTTTGCTTATAGACAGAATTTCTGATTTTTACATGAATAAAAATTTAAATTTTCTTTTATAATGTCTGAATTTTTGATATTGTAAAGAAGTATCTTTTCACCCCACAGATAAAATTCCTAGGGCTTTTAAAAAAAATTCCTTAGCATCAACTTTGGAATTTCTGGTCCTGTAACTCTGACATGAAGTCAAGACTTTGCTTTAGAAATCTCTCTAGCCTAACCTACCTTTTTTTTTTTTTTTTTAATATTTTTAAATCTCAAATTTTTCTTTTTATTTTTTATTTATTTATTTTTTTCATTTATTTTTATTGGTTGGAGGCTAATTACTTTACAATACTCTAGTGGTTTTTGCCATACATTGACATGAATCAACCCTCTACCCTCTTCTTAGATACTCAGCAAGTGATGAATGGTGACAATAACCCAAAGATCACTTGATATTAAACCACTCACTGAAGGTAAAGCTCTGATTCTCCAAATCTGTTAGTTCGTTGTTGTTCAGTCACTTAAGTCGTGTCTCACTCTTTGTGATCCCGTGGACCGCAGCATGCCAGGCTTCCCTGTCCTTCACCGTCTTCTGGAGTTTGTTCAAACTCATATCCATAGAGTCAGGTGATGCTGTCCAACCATCTCATTCTCTATTGGCCCCTTCTCCTCCTGCCCTCAGTCTTTCCCAGTATCAGTATTTTTTTCCAATGAGTTGGCTATTCTCAACAGGTGGCCAAAGTATTGGAGCTTCAGTAGCTGTCCTTCCAATAAATATTCAGGACTGATTTCCTTTAGGATTGACTGGTTTGATCTCCTTGCTGTCCAAGGGACTCTCAAGGGTCTTCTCAACACCACAGTCTGAAAGCATCAGTAAAGTTGTGATCACTTTGAATACTTACCTCACAAACGCATAATTTCAGAAGTTGTGAAACTAAGGCATCTGTGAATAAGCCTCCCTCCCGCAGCCCCACTGCAAGGATTCTGCTCACCTCCATTGGAGTCACTGCTGTTTCCAGATCCTAGCCCACTTAGCACAGGCGAGGGGGTGGGGAGGGATGATAGTGCAACTCAGGCCACAAACAGGGAAAACAGAGGTGGCAGTACTAGAAAGAAGTTTCTTCTTTTGTTGCCCCTATTAATCTGTTTTCTACACTCAAAATGATCTCCCCTCTCTTCCATCCATTAAAAATGCAGATTCATTTACCATAGTAAGCTCCTTTTCCTGGTTCCCCCTTCTCCCTCCCTGCTCACTCTATTGAGTTTTTAGACATCATTTGGTTCAGTGGTTTTCAACCCCTGCTGTACAATAAAGTCACCTAAGGAGCCTTATAAAACTCCACTTGCTAGAGCCTCAAGCCAAGCCTATGAAGTCTGAATCTCTGGAGGTCGGGGTCCAACATGTTATCATATCTCCTCAGGTGATTCTAAAATGCAGCTGACAGTTCAGTTCCCCCTCATCTAGTTAATCAATGAACACTTCCTGCATAGTGAACAGCCAATCTAAGGATGCAGCCAGAATTTTGATAAACCTTGAGAATTGCTTTTGGAGATGGTACATTCTGGATAGAGTGTGGTAGGAAAGAATTTGTTTCCCAGAGAGTACCACGAAAAGCATGGGAAATTAGGATTTGAAATAGCTCAGCTGAAATTCCATCACCTCCACTAACTTTGTTCGCAGTAATATTTCCTAAGGCCCACTTGACTTCACATTCCAGGATATCTGGCTCTAGGTGAGTGATCACACCATCGTGGTTATCTGGGTCACGAAGATCTTCTTTGTATAGTTCGGTGAGTTCTTGCCATCTCTTCTTAAAATCTGCTTCTGTTAGGTCTTTGCCATTTCTGTCCTTTATTGAGCCCATCTTTACATGAAATGTTCCCTTGGTATCTCTAATTTTCTTGAAGAGATCTCTAGTCTTTCCCATTCTGTTGTTTTCCTCTGTTTCTTTGTGCACTTAAGAAAGCTTTCTTCTCTCTTCTTGGTATTCTTTAGAATTCTGCATTCAGTTGGGTGTCTCTTTCCTTTTCTCCTTCTCCCTTTCTTACTATCTCATTACTCCACACTTCACCCACGCCACCCCCACCCGCCTAAAGTATAGGCATCTTTTTGTTTCCCATATAGCCTACTTTTCAGACATTAAGTATTAGATATTCCTCAGCACAAGAGCTGAGAAGTCTTTTCTCAATCAATTAAACGCATTTTTCTAATATTTAAAGATGTTTGTCATGGTGAAGCAATTTAACTTTCACTTCCTGAATGTTTAAATGTGAATGAATAGGCTAATGTGTGACTTGGATTCTATCTCTGCAGACTGGCTGCTGGTATTTATAGCTAACCTTTTAGACAATAACTGCTGTTCCAAACCTAACAATCTCATTCTGTTCACCACAGTCTTTTCCATATCCAATGCATATGACCTGAAAATAGAATTTCCTTGATTCTAGTTGTTTTCTCCATTTTTCCATTTTGCCCTTAAGTCTTCCTTTTCACTGTTCTCCCACAAGGTAATTTTGCTCTCTTTCCAACTCAGCAATTCCAAATAATGAAAGCATATCTTTTTGAAACAGATTTTATCTACACAGATTGAAAACATGATTGTGTTAATGACAGCATTACTTTGGTTTTTGCAGAAAAACAAAATAGGTTTCCCCCATATTTTTGGCCAAATATACATTGAACCCATTCTCCTTTGACTTTATATTTTCATTTTGTATACCAAGAATAATAGATCCCTGTTTAATGTGCCGGTAACACATTTTTGTTTCAGGAGTTAGGATATAATAATTTAAGATGAGGGACTTATCTAAAAATCAGGCTCTAAAAGATTATACATTTAAATAGTTGTGACATTAAAGATTATACATTTAAATATTTATGATATAAAATAGCCTGATTCCTTATACCATAAAAGGTTCACATATTTAAAAATATAGACAACTATATCAGAAAACAATATTAAAACAGAGTCTATCAAATTTGCCACTTTTTAAAACTTTAATTCGATTATATAAAATGCAATTGTGAACTCACTCTGATTAAAAGCTTAAAGATGTTAAACTAGTACTAATGAAACAACAAAGTTTATTTTACAATTAAAGATAACTTGAGTATGTGGGGGAATTCTTATTTGCTGGCTGACAAGCTGTAAAGCAAGCAAAGTTGTACAAATTTGGATGAGTGAAAGTTTTTAAAGCATCCCCAATATGGAAATAATTTGCTAGTATATTCTCAAATTTATCAGCATGCTGTTCTACATTTATGTTCAACATTTAATATATTTTAAAATAAAAGACTTCCTGCTCACCACATTCTTTCACTTCTATAGCAATATGTGGCCAAAAATGTAAATTAATTTTTATGAATCATTTTTCTTAAGTTTCTTCAGTCCATTTGAATGTCTTTCGCCTCCTTGTTTTACATCCTATTTTCCATGTCGCTTTCCAAATGAGAAATGTCAGTCTGTCTCAGCTGTAAGAGTGCAGCTCTTAGATAGCACTTAGGGTTAATTGGAATTTTCTGTCTGGTTACATTCTGAAAATCAAAGAATGAGTTTATCGATAAGCCTGTGTTATCATTTCCATTTCTGCTGTTCCTCAACTTTAGTATGGGGGTCTGACTTTGATCTTTCATGGTAATGATTGCCAAGCATAAAATTCTTACTATGGCAATTTTCTGGGTCATAATTTTCTTTTTTAATAAGAAAAATATGGCATTTTTAACTGGTTTCTATTGTTTTATGGCATTTTAAAAAATAAATATTATGTGACTACAAAAATTAAATTGAAAAGTTTTCACAATTAAAGAATTAAATTATCAGTTAGAAGTGTGGTTTTATCTTTGGTGTAATGTCCATGCTTATGGCTGAGATAAAGAATCAACTGAACTAAATAACTAGATGGAATTTAACAGAAATGTATGTCATATTTTCCACTTATAATTTTACAAATATTTAACAAGATCCACCCAGTACAACTTGTCAAAGAAAAGGCTTAGACATTGTGTTGGACAGTAAGCTTCATGCCAGTCAAGAGTAACTTTGAAAAAGTGAATTTGTTATTTTGCTATCTTATAATAGAATATTGTGTTGGATAATCTACTCTTCTCTTTACTGGTTAGGTTATCTGATGTATTCTGTATAATCTAGTCATCACAATTTATGTTTTTTCAAAAAGATACAGGCCAGGGTCCCATACAGTATTTCATGGAACATATTTTATCAATAGTTATTGGGGGAAAAAGAGGTTCTGTGGTCAGCCACTGAAGTAAAGAGATTTCTTTATTGTAAGACTTGCCAATGCTGTTAACATGCAAAGCACAGTTTACCTCTATGAGAGGATATAGTGTATACATTTTATTCCCTAAGGTAATTGACAATAGAATTCTCTTTTCATACAGAAGCTATTACCATATTGAAAAACAACCCCAGTGATAACTGGGTTCTACAGAATACATCTGAGGAAATGCTGATACATTCGACTGGAACTTGAGCAAACAAGAATAACCAGCAAAGCATTTCTCCACTCCTGGCCTGACCTCCTCATCACACCAGTGTCTCTCTTCTGGTCTCTTCTCTGTGACCTAGATGTTGTCTTGAAGTTTGACTTATACTCAGATAAAAAGAAAAATTTATTTCTTGCCTTATGAAATATCTGATGCAGACTCAAGAACAGATTTGCTTGCTCAAATTTAAAAGTCAAAATTGGGATATTAGAATGTATGCAAGCTGTTGAAGGTGACATGTTTACAATGTAGTGCTTTCCTTTAATGTGGAAAACTTCTGTTGGAATTACCATTTAGAGATGGAGTTTGTTACTGGCTGTCTCATAGCTTCATGCATGCATGCTCAGTTGCGTCAGTCATGTCTGACTCTTTGTGACCCTATGGACTGTAGCCTGCCAGGCCCCTCTGCCCATGGGGATTCTCCAGGCAGGAATACTGGAGTGGATTGCCATGCCTTCCTCCAGGGGATCTTCCCGACCCAGGGATTGAACCGACAACTCTTAAGTCTCCTGCATTGGCAGGACGGTTCTTTACCACTGGCACCACCTGGAAACTCCTTCTCATAGCTTCAGATTTATATATAAATTTAGCTAAATTTTCTTTAGGAGTATGTGTAAAGCAGAATATCATCATTTGCAATGTACAAAATGACTCCAGCACATGCCATATAATCTTTCAGTGAGCAAAATACCTATAGGAAACACAAAAATTATGAAAGTACATTCCAGAGCCTGAAAGCACCCTAAAAGCCAGTCAGCACAGTCATTAATCTAATACTTTAATTCCTTCTACCCATTAAATGGCTTGGTAGCTAGGGAGATGAAGTGGGAAATACCCACAGTGTGAATGTCCAAGTAGAGCTAAGTGAATCAGGTGACCTTCACATTCCTCTCTTTTCTGAAATATTCTGACTCTGATGTGAAGGATTAGAATTAATCCAGAATAGGAAATATCATACAATTTTACATATTGAATTTAAATAATCTTATGTTGATCTGTGCAAGGCAATTACTGGCATTATTGCATCAGTTGTTTTAAAAAAATAAGCTATTTGAAAGACTCTGCTCTTCTACTCACACTGCCTAGACACACCAGAGGCGGGAAATGGCTTAGAGAGGAAATGGAGAAGAGTTCATGCTTGACAAATGTTCTGAAAAATCAATAGGCAATATGTTTAGCTTTTATTGTTTCTAATGTGGATCAATATCTGGCCTGCGGAGGGCATCTGTAAGGTTGAGAGGTTCCTGCCTGAAGTTGATGCCATCCTAAGCTTAGCCAGCTGAGAGATCCTCCTCTTCCATCTTTCATTTCTCAGATGCTATCAGTAACTTTGAAGAGTTCTTGAAATTTCCACATGCACATAAAAATGTAAACAATAGAACCTCCAATACATTTGGGGAATCTAGAGCAAAGGGAAAGAGAAGGAAATAGAGGAAAACAATAGAATGGGAAAGCCTAGAGATCTCTTTAAGAAAATTGGAGATATCAAAGGAACATTTCATGCAAGGATGGGCATGATAAAAGACAGAAATGGCAAGGACCTAACAAAGGCAGAAGAGATTAAGATGAGGTGGCAAGAATACATAGAACTATACAAAAAAGGTCTTAACTGGGGTAGCCACGGTGGTGTGCTCACTCACCTAGAGCCAGACATCTTGGAGTATAAGCTAAGTGGGCCTTAGGAAACATTACTACCCACAAAGCTAGTGGAGGTGATGGAATTCCAGTTGAGCTATTTTCTTTTTTTTTTTTTTTTTTTAATTTTTATTTTTCCAGTGGGTTTTGTCATACATTGATATGAATCAGCCATGGATTTACATGTATTCCCAATCCCGATCCCCCCTCCCACCTCCCTCTCCACCCGATTCCTCTGGGTCTTCCCAGTGCACCAGGCCGGAGCACTTGTCTCGTGCATCCCACCTGGGCTGGTGATCTGTTTCACCATAGATAGCATACATGCTGTTCTTTTGAAATATCCCACCCTCACATTCTCCCACAAAGTTCAAAAGTCTGTTCTGTATTTCTGTGTCTCTTTTTCTGTTCTGCATATAGGGTTATCATTATCACCTTTCTAAATTCCATATACATGTGTCAGTATGCTGTAATGTTCTTTATCTTTCTGGCTTACTTCACTCTGTATAATGGGCTCCAGCTTCATCCATCTCATTAGGACTGGTTCAAATGAATTCTTTTTAATGGCTGAGTAATATTCCATGGTGTATATGTACCACAGCTTCCTTATCCATTCATCTGCTGATGGGCATCTAGGTTGCTTCCATGTCCTGGCTATTATAAACAGTGCTGCGATGAACATTGGGGTGCACGTGTCTCTTTCAGATCTGGTTTCCTCAGTGTGTATGCCCAGAAGTGGGATTGCTGGGTCATATGGCAGTTCTATGTCCAGTGTTTTAAGAAATCTCCACACTGTTTTCCATAGCGGCTGTACTAGTTTGCATTCCCACCAACAGTGTAAGAGGGTTCCCTTTTCTCCACACCCTCTCCAGCATTTATTGCTTGTAGACTTTTGGATAGCAGCCATCCTGACTGGCGTGTAATGGTACCTCATTGTGGTTTTGATTTGCATTTCTCTAATAATGAGTGATGTTGAGCATCTTTTCATGTGTTTGTTAGCCATCTGTATGTCTTCTTTGGAGAAATGTCTGTTTAGTTCTTTGGCCCATTTTTTGACTGGGTCACTTATTTTTCTGGAATTGAGCTGCAGGAGTTGCTTGTATATTTTTGAGATTAATCCTTTGTCTGTTTCTTCATTTGCTATTATTTTCTCCCAATCTGAGGGCTGTCTTTTCACCTTACTTATAGTTTCCTTTGTAGTGCAAAAGCTTTTAAGTTTCATTAGGTCCCATTTGTTTAGTTTTGCTTTTATTTCCAATATTCTGGGAGGTGGGTCATAGAGGATCTTGCTGTGATTTCTGTCGGAGAGTGTTTTGCCTATGTTCTCCTCTAGGAGTTTTATAGTTTCTGGTCTTACATTTAGATCTTTAATCCATTTTGAGTTTATTTTTGTGTATGGTGTTAGAAAGTGTTCTAGTTTCATTCTTTTACAAGTGGTTGACCAGTTTTCCCAGCACCACTTGTTAAAGAGGTTGTCTTTTTTCCATTGTATATCCTTGCCTCCTTTGTCAAAGATAAGGTGTCCATAGGTTCGTGGATTTATCTCTGGGCTTTCTATTCTGTTCCATTGATCTATATTTCTGTCTTTGTGCCAGTACCATACTGTCTTGATGACTGTGGCTTTGTAGTAGAGTCTGAAGTCAGGCAGGTTGATTCCTCCAGCTCCATTCTTCTTTCTCAAGATTACTTTGGCTATTCAAGGTTTTTTGTATTTCCATACAAATTGTGAAATTCTTTGGTCTAATTCTGTGAAAAATACCGTTGGTAGCTTGATAGGGATTGCATTGAATCTATAGACTGCTTTGGGTAGAATAGCCATTTTGACAATATTAATTCTTCCAATCCATGAACACGGTATGTTTCTCCATCTGTTTGTGTCCTCTTTGATTTCTTTCATCAGTGTTTTATAGTTTTCTATGTATAGGTCCTTTGTTTCTTTAGGTAGATATACTCCTAAGTATTTTATTCTTTTTGTTGCAATGGTGAATGGTATTGTTTCCTTAATTTCTCTGTCTGTTTTTTCATTGTTAGTATATAGGAATGCAAGGGATTTCTGTGTGTTGATTTTATATCCTGCAACTTTACTATATTCATTGATTAGCTCTAGTAATTTTCTGGTAGAGTCTTTAGGGTTTTCTATGTAGAGGATCATGTCATCTGCAAACAGTGAGAGTTTTACTTCTTCTTTTCCTATCTGGATTCCTTTTACTTCTTTTTCTGCTCTGATTGCTGTGGCCAGAACTTCCAACACTATGTTGAATAGTAGTGGTGAGAGTGGGCACCCTTGTCTTGTTCCTGATTTCAGGGGAAATGCCTTCAATTTTTCACCATTGAGGGTGATGCTTGCTGTGGGTTTGTCATATATAGCTTTTATTATGTTGAGGTATGTTCCTTCTATTCCTGCTTTTTGGAGAGTTTTAATCATAAATGAGTGTTGAATTTTGTCAAAGGCTTTCTCTGCGTCTATTGAGATAATCATATGGTTTTTATCTTTCAATTTGTTAATGTGGTGTATTACATTGATTGATTTGCGGATATTAAAGAATCCTTGCATTCCTGGGATAAAGCCCACTTGGTCATGGTGTATGATTTTTTTAATATGTTGTTGGATTCTGTTTGCTAGAATTTTGTTAAGGATTTTTGCATCTATGTTCATCAGTGATATTGGCCTGTAGTTTTCTTTTTTTGTGGCATCTTTGTCTGGTTTTGGAATTAGGGTGATGGTGGCCTCATAGAATGAGTTTGGAAGCTTACCTTCTTCTGCAATTTTCTGGAAGAGTTTGAGTAAGATAGGTGTTAGCTCTTCTCTAAATTTTTGGTAGAATTCAGCTGTGAAGCCATCTGGTCCTGGGCTTTTGTTTGCTGGAAGATTTTTGATGACAGTTTCGATTTTCTTGCTTGTGATGGGTCTGTTAAGATCTTCTATTTCTTCCTGGTTCAGTTTTGGAAAGTTATACTTTTCTAAGAATTTGTCCATTTCATCCAAGTTGTCCATTTTATTGGCATAGAGCTGCTGGTAGTAGTCTCTTATGATCCTTTGTATTTCAGTGTTGTCTGTTGTGATCTCTCCATTTTCATTTCTAATTTTGTTAATTTGGTTTTTCTCTCTTTGTTTCTTAATGAGTCTTGCTAATGGTTTGTCAATTTTGTTTATTTTTTCAAAAAACCAGCTTTTAGCTTTGTTGATTTTTGCTATGGTCTCTTTAGTTTCTTTTGCATTTATTTCTGCCCTGATTTTTAAGATTTCTTTCCTTCTGCTAACTCTGGGGTTCTTCATTTCTTCCTTCTCTAATTGCTTTAGGTGTAGAGTTAGGTTATTTAATTGATTTTTTTCCCAGTTGAGCTATTTTCAAATCTTAAAAGATGATGCTGTTAAAGTGCTACACTCATTATGTTAGCAAATTTGGAAAACTCAGCAGTGGCCACAGGACCGGAAAAGGTCAGTTTTCATACCAGTCCCAAAGAAGGGCAGTGCCAAAGAATGTTCAAACTATTGTACGATTGTGCTCATTTCCCATGCTAATAAGGTTATGCTCTAAGTCCTTCAAACTAGGCTTCGACAGTACATGTACCGAGAAGTTCCAGATGTACAACCTGGGTTTAGAAAAGGCAGAGGAACCAGATATCAAGTTGTCAACATTCATTGGATCATAGAGAAAGCAAGAATTCCAGAGAAACATCTACTTAATTGACTACAAGAAAACCTTTGACTGTGTGGATCAAAACAAACTATGGAAAATTCTTAAAGAGATGGGAATACCAGACCACCTTACCTGTCTCCTGAGAAACCTGTATTCGGATCAAGAAACAACAGTTAGAACCTTTCATGGAACAACTGATTGGTTAGAAATTGTGAAAGGATTATGACATGACTGTATATTGTCATCCTGTTTATTTAACTTGTCTACAGAGTACATCATGTGAAATGCTGGGCTAGATAAGTCACAAGCTGGAATCAAGTTTGTCAGGAGAAATATCAACAGCCTTGAATATGCAGATTATACCACTCTAATGCAAAAAGCAGAGGAACTAAAGAGCCTTTTTATCAGGGTGAAGAGGAGAGTGAAAAAGCTGGCTTAAAATTCAACGCTTGAAAAACTAAGATCATGGCATCCAGTTCCAACACTTCATGGCAAATAGAAGGAGAAAAATTAGAAGCAATGACAAATTTTCTTTTTCTTGGGCTCCAAAATCACTGCAGATGGTGACGGCAGACATGAAATTAGAAGACACTTGCTTCTTGAAAGGAAAGCTATGGCAAACAGTGTATTAAGGGGCTCAGATGATAAAGAATCCACCTGCAATTCGGGAGACCTGGGTTCCATTTCTGGGTTGGGAAGATCCCCTGGAGGAGGGCATGGCAACCGACTCCAGTATTCTTGCCTGGAGAATCACCACAGATAGGAGCCTGAAGAGCTACAGGCCATGGGGTCGCAAAGAGTCAGACACACCTTAGTGACTAAGAACAGCAGCACAGATATCACTACCAACAAAGGTTTGTACAGTCAAAGCTTTCCAGTAGTCATGTATGGATGTGAGAGTTGGACCATAAAAAAGACTGAGTGCAAGAACTGATGCTTTCAAATTATGGTGCTGGGGGAGACTTGAGAGTCCTTTGGACTGCAAGAGATCCAACCAGTCAATCCTCAAGGTAATCAACTCTGAATATTCATTGGAAGGATTGATGCTAAAGTTGAAGCTCTAGTACTTTGGCCACCTGATGCAACGAGCTGAGTCTTTGGAAAAGACCCTGATGCTGGGAAAGATTGAAGGCAAAAGGAGAAGAGGACCACAGAAGAGGAGATGGTTAGATAGTTTCACTGACTCAATAGACATAAACTTGAGCAAACTCCAGGAGATAGTGGAGGACAAAGAAGCCTGGTATGCTGCAGTCCATGGGGTCGCAAAGAGTCAGACATGAGTTTGTGACTGAACAACTTAACTAAAAAGTCCTTGAAAAACAGAGTTGAGGAAGTCTAGAATGAATAGAAGTCAGTGTAGAGCTGTCATCAAATGACTGCCACTGTACAGACAGATCTTTGTGGACTCAAAACAGGGAAACAAGGACTTAATGTAAATGTAACCGGAGTTCAGATATGCTGATTTGGGTGCACAGTATCTCTCATTTCATTCTTCCCACTCCCTATAGCCAGGTATTTCCCATAATGTACATAACCCCTTCATGCCCAGATTGGGGAAAGTCTTTTCCTCTTGATTCTAATGCTTTTATGAAAAAACAAGCAAACAAACAAACACAAGTTCTGGAATAAACACCTCCCAGACCCAGCACAAACATTCTCAGCTTCTACCTTCCTGACCACATGCAGAGGCTGGCTCTTTCCACTATGGTGAATTTTTTCGAAAGATTATTGCCACGTTCTTTTCCCAGGGCTTGACTGGAGTCACTTGAATCCACAACCAAGAAAAAAAAAAAAAAATCCCCCAACTTCAACTTTCAGGAAGCTGTTGGATATCTGAGATCCTTTTCCTTCCAAAAAAATCCCTTAATTAACTCTGTACCAAGTTGTCTGCCGAACATTCACATCGTGGAAAAGAAGGGGTTTCTACTAAATTGTGAAAGGTGAAATCAGTGTCATGATGGATTTCCTGTTACCCTCTTTCTCCTGGAACATTTCTTGAAATGGTTATTGCCATCATGATTTCTTGCCTTTCCAGTTATGCCTCTAACAAAAAGAAATGACTGCTTGTATTTCTATCACTGGAGTGGTTTCAAGCTGAGATGAGATGATCACTTGTCAGGAATGTTCTAGAAGGGATTTATACATCAGAGAAGTTAACTCAAATGACCAATAATCTCTTCTTCCAATTTGGAGATTGTATCTCTCCACAAGAATTTTCCAGCTTGTTAAAAATGTATTGTCTTTGGAGGGATTGTGTGTGCATTAAATTTTCTAAGAAATACTTTCATTAGACCTAAATAGTCCTTTCTCATCAGAACATTTTTGTGCATCTAAGCTATCCAAAGGGAAGTGGTGCCTCATTATCTGAGCTCATTATCTTAGTACCAGAATCAGCTTTAGCCTCGGAAATACTTGTGTGATTTTGCTAGGGGTTGGCAGATGGGCTGATAGACAAATGCCCAGCTGCTTATGGCAGGTCTAATAGAGGAAGCCTGGCCCCCACATTCACACAGCCGGCTCCTGACAGCAGGGACTACAGAGCAGTGGACAGGGCATCTGCCTTTTCTAACTGCCATGAGCTACAAACGAGAAAGTGGAATGGAATGTTAATGTCTTAGCCAATAGCCCGGGTGAAATATGTCAAATGCATAAAGTTAATTATATCACACATCCATTAAAATCAAAGGGAAGAGAAAGAGAGAGACAGACCCAAAGTCAGTTTTTTGGAAACAATGGCCATTGCTGGTTTTACTGAATTGAATCCATTTTGTTTCAAATCTAAGTTGTTCATAAATTCAGCCTTCATGTTGTTAAGGCCAAGCCCATTCCTGGATCTTATGAGATAAATCCAAATTATTCAGAGCTTAGACAGGTTGTCCAAAGTTTGTTAGAAAACCTAAGATTTGTGGCTAATACAAAGACTCCTGTATTCATGATTTCCAGAGTACATGAATTTTAGTAACTGGTGCAAATATTGCTTTGTCCAAATGGTGTAGCAACCTGAAATGATTTTTCCCTTGTGTTCATCTCATTTAAAATTCATTTGGCACCTATTCATTTTACCATTAAAGTAAGTCAGTGTTACAGCCTTGAACATGGGCTGCATGATCCATATTGCTAATTAACTCAAGATTTAAAGTTAGCCATAGTTAACGAACATAGAAGACTAATTTAAAAAACCCAATACTCCTCCCCACGCCCCATAAAAGATGCCTTAAATTGATCTGCAATTCAGTGCTCTTATAGAAAACCATTGCCTAGCTTCAGGAACTGCTCAGAAAACTACGTGTAAAAAGTGTGATTGTAGTTTGTTTCAAAAAGCTTAAATTGAGCTCATAGACATTGAAATGAATTCCTAGGCAATACAATGAAAGTTGTTACTACCAAGCAGAATGATAAAATTAGAAAAGCAAAATCATACAGAAAAACTGAATCCCTAAAGTTGTGTTGCTTAAAAGAGAAATTTAAAGCCTTCTCAATGGAAGGAAGTCTTGCTTTGGAAACCCCCTTCTTCAGAAGCTTTCTACTCCGTGCAGGTTTATCTTTAATTCATAGACTCTGGTAGACAAAACGACATTACCATTGAAACTGGATTAAAAGCTAAGAGCTCGGTGAACACCTTATGCAGTGGATGCCTAAGGGTTTTTTCTGTCAAGCCTCTCCCACCTCTTATGTTGAGAGCACCCACCTTTTTTAGACTCCATCCTTCCACCCTACTTCACCCATGTATTTACACAAGGACGGCCACTGCCATTATATTACCTCGTTGCCCCAGCAACATGAGCACAAAGCTCAAGCTACATCAGTTAGAATCCCTACCTGATGTTTTAAAAATTGGAACAAAAAAAGAGATTTTCTTTTCTGGTGGTGGGAAATCTGGGATGATGTGGGTTCTGAAGCTGTGGACAGCCATGCTTTCATGTGTAAAGAAAACTACTGAGGAAATGAACAGAAAACAGAGAATAGAGAGAGTATGAGAGATAGTCCATGTGATACTGAGGCCTGGATTTTTGTTTTCCCTGAAGTCCTGTCCTTAATGCTACTGACTTCCTGATAAAAATCCCCCCTTTTGGACCAAGCTAATTTAAATTAGTTTGTTGTTATTTGCAACCAAAAAGTTCTGAACAATATTCTCTGTGCATGACAATTGATGGGTTGGAGCAGGCCACGGTTCGGTCAGAGAAAATAAATATGCTTCCAAAAATATGTGCTATGTTCACCTTTCATGTATTTTATCATTTGTGACCCACACAATTGCTCCAGCCACTACGCCAATAATAACATGCTACACCTCTATTCCAGGAACATCTTCCCATCTATATCCCCGTTTTCTTCAACTAATAGCTCAAAGCAAGCTTGCACAGTGAATCTCCTGTCCTGGCGTTCTGTCTGAGGTGCACAACAAAAGAAAGTAAACTATCAAAAATCTCTGTTGTACAGTTTTTTTGTAAGTCAGATCATCCTGCTCATTGGCTTATAAAAGTATCTAAAATGGTGTGATCACTAACATTTCCAAAAGAGGTGGTCTGATGCCTCACTCAGGTTTGTCTCACCATGACCCTGAGACACTCTTGGGGCTCCATGAGTGACCTGAGGCTTTGGACTGTCAGCTGCATGGCTTGGAGACGAATGGATAAGGAAGCTGTGGTACATATACACCATGGAATATTACTCAGCCATTAAAAAGAATTCATTTGAATCAGTTCTAACGAGATGGATGAAACTGGAGCCCATTATACAGAGTGAAGTAAGCCAGAAAGATAAAGAACATTACAGCATACTAACACATATATATGGAATTTACCAAGTTCAGCTTTCTATATGACTGGTGGGGCTTCCTTCTCCTGGCAAGAGAAACCATACCTCCCCATAAGCCTCAGCTCTTCTAGCACTAGGCACCTGGCCCTCCCAGAGAAGGCTTATAAACAGCCAGCACCTGAACTCTGCTTGCCAGACCCCCAAGTGGACCACAGGTGGCAAGTCTGCTGTCATGCTTGGGAAGGGATAGGAGCGCTACCCCTTCCCTGTGGCCTGTAGCCACTCCAGAGAGCTCGTCAACCTTATCAGGCGCTCTCTGGAGCTAATGAAAGATAGGTTGTCAAATGTCCTCTTGCTTTGCTGACCATTATTTGTATATTGTGAAAACCTGCTCCTTCAGAGATAGCATGTGACATTGGGGAGTTCTTCTCAAGCCGAATTGCACTACAAGGGGCAACCACAAAATGACCCGCCTAGCTCTACCTGTTACCTGGTGAAGTGGCATACCCCTGACAGACATCAGGGTTGGTTCTTCTTAACTACAGTCCTCTCCTAATTGCATGCCAAGAATTAGTGTTAATTCATTTTATTTGTTTATTTTTGACTGCACTGGGTCTTCGTTGGGGTATGTGGACTTTTTCTAGCTGTGGTGAGTGGGAGGTACTCTCTAATTGTGGTGCAGGGGCTTCTCATCGCGCTGGCTTCTCTTACTGCAGAAGTGGCTTCTCTTATAGCTCTACTGGCTCTAGAGCGCGCAGGCTTCAGTAGTTGCAGCATTGGGCTCAGTAGTTGCGAAGAATAAGTATTAGTCCAGCTGCTTTTTATGAATGAACTTGAACAGCGAAAACTCCAGGACCACGCTGGAGCTGAACTATATAAACAGGGTCTGAAACTAAAGGGATATGCTCACATCTGCCATCTCTTGGCTAAACTAAGTATCTGCTCTGATGAATTCAACTCAGCAAATCATATACCCCCTGCTTTGCAGTGCTGCATACTGTTCTAGACACTTTGGAGGATTAGAAAATGAGCCACATCTCTCTCTGTAAACAGACCTTGGTGTAATCACAGATATTATATTCTTGCAGCAGCTTGCTTGTTTTATTGCTTGAACTTCTCTTCACATCAGGAAGACTAATGCCTGGCCTTTTTCAGACAGATAAATAGCTCTGTACTTGGGGTAAAAATACAAACCTAACACCTCAATAGTTGCCTAACACAACTTAGAGAAGAGCCAAGTGGACTTTGGTTGGACACTAATGGCAGGTTTGGATCTTGGGAACTGAAAATAAAAAGGACACTGTATTTGACTCAGATAACTAAAGACAGGAAGGGCCTGACGCTGAGTATAAGCCAGTCTGCAGAGAGCACCCGAAGTCCAGGTTCTGCTCAGTCACCCAGTCTTCAAAACCAAAGATTTTGGAACCAGAAAGAGAAAACAAAGTCAAAGGATTAGCAGGACTGAGCCTCCGTGGAGCTGGTAGGGGGGAGATGGGATGTAGAGACAGGCGGAGCAGAGATAGGGGCCAGAACAACCACTGCAGACAGTGGCTTTTATTTCCCAGAAGACTTGGCGGTACATGAGTCAGACTTTTAAAAGTTCAAGGCCAGGGCAGACAGAAGTAAATGAAAAAAATTATTATTCTTGTATTTCCATTGTACCTGAATTATTCAAGTTTCTTGAGGCTAATTCCAATACAGCTGAAAACAGGAAGAAGTGCTTTTGTTTCCTCACCTTGAAGAGCACAGAAGCTACAGCTTGAACCATTCTTTTTAATCTTTCAGGCAACGTAAATGAAAGCTGTAAAGCAAATATCTTTGTTGTACAGCAAGATAAAGGTTATTTCTGAAGTGGAATGTAGAAGATGAGAGATAATATTTTGAATTTGGAAATAATAAAGCAATTTTCTGAGAAAAATTTTGCAGAGCATTTCCTAGTAAAGTGACCTTCTGTGTCTCTGGTCAAAGCCCATTTACTCATTTTTTCATCCATTCTGTGAAAAACTTTGAATCAATATCAACTTATTAGCTTTCACTTAAGGCAAAATTTTTCAACCTCTATTTGAAAATATGTTTCACATATTTTATCTGACATGTATTCTCTCTAGATGTCAATCTTCTAAACTGTTAACATTAAAACTAGAGTTTATAAGTTTCCAAAAAAGTGCAATAGCTAAAATTAATGCAAATAATGGCTAAAGAAAAAAATCCCCAATTATCAAAGAAAGATATAGTGACACTCATTTTAAATACTTGCCCTTTGCAGATGGATGCAATAAATATATATTGGAGCTTACTCCATTCCAGGCACCATTCAAAACCCAGGAGATCACCAGGGAACAAAACATGGACACAGAGTAGAGGAAGTGGGAAATTAACAATACATATGTAATGATAATAAATGTATATAGCAATATAAAGTATAGATCTAATAACACAAGCATATAATAATGGTAAATGCAATGAAGGAAAAATAAAGAAAGCCAAAATTCTTTGGACAGCAAGGAGATCAAACCAGTCAATCCTAAAGGAAATCCACCCTGGATATTCATTGGAAGGATTAGTGCTGAAGCTGAAAATTCAATACTTTTGCCACCTGATGTGAAGAGCCAACTCATTGGAAAAGACCCTGATGCTGGAAAAGATTGAGGGCAGGAGGAGAAGGGGACGACAGAGGATGAGATGGTTGGATGGCGTCACTGACTCAGTGGACGTGAGTTTGAGCAAGCTCTGGGAGACAGTGAAAGACAGGGAAGCCTTGGGTGCTGCAGTCCATGGGGCTGCAGAGTCAGACACAACTGAGCGACTGACCAACAAAGGGGATGGCGAGTGAAAGAAATGTCATTTTAGATACAGGTTTTCTGGAAAGCAAATCTGGAACCAGTGTTGTCTAAGTTTTAAGACAACTGATCTAGAGACAAAGAGGTTTAATCCCAACTTGACAATCATTATGTTCCCAGGAAGGTTACTGTGTCTCCCTAAATTTCGGTGTCCAAATTCATAAAGTAGGGATAAGGGAACCTTCTTCCAAGGACTGGTGTGAGTGCTTAGCCAAGTGCCTGGCACGCACAATACTCTATGAATGCTCACTATTATTATCTGAGATGTGAAATGGTGATTTATTTAAAACAATAAAAATAAAAAAGCATTCTTGCTGTACATCACTGCCAAAATAAGGAAGCTTCTTCAGCTATCATGGCCCCATGATCACATCTATGGCTTTAACAAATAGACTTATAAGCAAGCTGCCTGGATCTCATCTTACATTCCTGTGTATTTCTCCAGTGTCCAGTGGACTCACCTTGTTTCTTAATAACTTAGTTTCTTTGGGGTGCACTTAAGTCATTTTTACTGACTGTCTCTACTCTAGCAAAATGAAGTGTATAATTGTTTAACTGCCAGAGGTGATAACTGCCTTTTTATTTCCCTGTAGCACTTCCAATATGGGAACATTGTTTCTAATTACCAGTTTTCTTATCTATCTTCCAACTGGGCAATGCTACATCCAACACCCAGCGGGGGTAATTATAAGACATGAAAAGAAACAAACTTGGAAG
The DNA here is from genome assembly GCF_033118175.1 of Dama dama. Classification (NCBI taxonomy): domain Eukaryota; kingdom Metazoa; phylum Chordata; class Mammalia; order Artiodactyla; family Cervidae; genus Dama; species Dama dama. The sequence continues at coordinate 82,048,687 of NC_083698.1, read as the reverse complement.
TAAAAAGATAGCACCACATAAAAAAATGAACTCCCAGATTGGATGTTTCGCAGCATTGCCACCAGTTAATAGATGTGCCAGTTCTGAACTGATGAAGCTTTTATTTTCTAAAATGCTTTTAAAACCAAGAACATCTAAAATGGAGGGAGATGATGGCAGACACAGCTCCTGCCTGTACTCTGCTTGCCTTCACCGGTACTTCAGCACCGCATCACCAGGAATGTTACTCAGCTTGATTGCATACTGCTTAAATCCCTTCCCACGCCACCTGGTTATTCAGATTACCTGGGGAAGAAATCATCCAGAAAGCTACTTTCTCAGAGTAGTTTGCGAGAGAGAGATGAAGTGACCTGGGCCATAATTGGTGACAGAACCAGAAGTAAAAATCAAGTTCTCTGAAGCCTACATCTCCATATCCATTCATTTTATACTCAACTTCCTGCTCTGAGTGAATATGACAAAACCATCCCACAAGATGAACAGGAAGAAATATATTAAGAGAGGTGGGATGGATTTTTGTACTTAGTGTGGGTTTTTCTATAAACCATCCATAAATGCCATTAACGCAGGTCATATATAGCTATAATATTATTCAAATTTATTCACTTTTGCAAAAAAATGTGTGAGGAAACAAAATATTAGTCTTCATGCTTTGATCAGTTTAACAGATAATGCGTACTGAGCAACAGCACCAAGACTGCTACAAATCCCATGAAAACCAAAGATCTGCTAAAGAAACTGGAATGTGTCACTAAGCTCTTGGTCATTGTACTGTTCCAAATATAAGCCACTTTTGGGGTGAGATTTTGTATAGAATCCATCTGGTGCTTGAATCCACAGCAGCCTTTTCTTTTATATTTTCTTACGTGTATGCATGTGCTAAGTCACTTTAATTGTGTCCAACTCTTTGTGATCCCATGGACTGCAGCCTGCCAGGCTCCTCTGTCCATGGGGTTTTCCAGGCAAGAATAATGGAGTGGGTTGCCATTTACTCCTCCAGGGGATCTTCCCAACCGAGGGATGGAAGCCCTGTCTCTTCTGCCTCTTGCATCAGCAGACAGGTTCTTTACCATTAGCGCCACCTGGGAAGCCCCATGTGTGCATAAATTGCTACATCTATACCTTTTAAAAGAACCCATGATGAATTCCTAATGATCATTTCAAAAGGGTAAACATATACAAGAGACATCAATTATCAAAAATAAAAGCAAACAGATTCCAAATTCCATGTGCCTACACACACATAGAGTTATTGGAAAAATTCATCAAGTATTGCATTAAAAATATAGATCAAAGTATTGTCATTTTTCTTCATTTTGAAGTAATGATTTTTCATTTCATTTTTTAATAATGAAATAATAATGCAAAGGTATATTTAAATAAGTATTTCCTTATATACCCCAGGAAGAGGAGCTCCACCCTGTGTGCTGTGCTTTCATTGGTCCTGCGTAACACAGACAGAAAAATAAACATCTTACAGAACCTCTGGGTACCACTGAGGATCGTCAGTGCTACTTACAGCACGGCCTCCCCTCCAAACACCTGTTCTAATGATCAGCACCATTCAGGCCTCTGAGGCATAATTACCCATATCTCCTGCTTTATGTTCTGGAAACAAAAGGCAGATGCAGGTGTGGGCTGTGAAGGTTTGTGGGCTGTGCCCCTGCAGACGCTGGTGACGAATGCTACTTCAGAAAGGAGTGCAGAAATGTTCGAGTAAGAGAAAAGACAAATCAATCTACTGCTTGGATCCTGCCTCTCAAACAGCATGGATGCAGTGCAGTGTTACATAACAACAACAAGAGTCCACTTCTGGCAAGCTGTTGTATAGCAAAAATTCAGAATCTGATTTTTTTCTTTGTGTGTTAGCTGCTCAGTCGTGTCCACGTCTTTGCAACACCGTGGACTATAGCCTGCCAGTCTCCTCTGTCCATGGAATTCTCCAGGCAAGAATACTGGAGTGGGTTGCCATTTCCTTAAATCTTTAAAAAAAAACAAACTTAAAAAATGTGTTTTATATTGGAGTATAGTTGATTAACAGCGATGTGTTAGTTACAGGTGCAGAGCTAAGTGATTCAATTATATTCATACAAGTATCCATTCTTTTTCAAATTCTCTTCCCCTGAGGTTATTGCAGAATATTGAGCTTAGTTCTCTGTGCTATGCAGTAGGTCCTTGTTGCTTGTGTGTCTCACATACAGTCGTGTGTGCGAGTCAGTCCCGAACGCCCAGTCTGTCCCTCCCGCCTCCACTACTCTTTCCCCATGGTAACCATAAGTTGCTTCTCTAAGTCTGTGAGTGCTCCTGTTTTGTCAATAAAATCATTTGTATCATTATTTTAGATTCCACATATAAGTGATGTATATTCAAAGAGGTGCAAGAAGTTTTATCTGTTTTTGTATGTTTAAAAAGGAACAACCTAGATTCTCAATAAAAGTGTGATTTAAGATAAGTATGCAGGAATATGATGAAATATTGCGACCAGACTTCTTTTTATGGCTGCACGGGATCTTCCTTACTTTGCTCAGGCTTTTTCTAGTTGTGTTCTCTTTGTCGCAGTGCTCAGACTTCTCACTGCAGTGACTTCTTTTGTTGCAGAGCACAGGCTCTAGGTGCTCGGGCTTTAGTAGCTGCGGCACGCTGGCTTAGTTGCTCTGCAGTAAGTGGAATCTTCCCAGACCAGGAATCGAACCCATGTCCCCTGCATTGGCAGGCAGATTCTTATTGACTGCACTGCCAGGGAAGTCCCAGATTTTTTTTAAATTATGTTTTTAAGAAATATTTATTGACTTAAGATAATATTCAGGGGAGATAAAGGAGGATACAAAAAGTGTGTTTAATGTGATCTCAAATTTATTTTTTTCATTTATTTTTATTAGTTGGAGGCTAATTACAATATTGTAGTGGGTTTTGTCATACATTGACATGAATCAGCCATGGAGTTACATGTATTCCCCATCCTGATCCCCCCTCCCACCTCCCTCTCTACCCGATCCCTCTGGGTCTTCCCAGTGCATCAGGTCTGAGCACTTGTCTCATGCATCCAACCTGAGCTGGTGATCTGTTTCACCTTAGATAATATACATGTTTCAATGCTGTTCTCTCGAAACATCCCACCCTCGCCTGTGGTCTCAAATTTTAAGAAGTATATATTGTTAAAAGACAATTCAGAGAGCTTTACTTAATATGAATATTTTATTGAGCAAAGAACAAAGACAGTTTGCAAACAGGGTGACTTCAAACCCAAAGTGATATGAAGTACAGAAACATGACATTTCAGAAAGGCTTATAAAGTGAAAATGAGGAAATTGTTTAACCTTCATAATTATTAGTTATTATGATAGATGTTTCCAGATGGCAGGGATTGGTTAAAAGTGACTCATACTATTTTTGGAACATGAATTTTGTGTCACTTATAAACAGAGGCATTTATAAGAAATAACCGAAGTTAAGAGTTGCTTAAGTGATTTTGTCCACTTGGAGGAATCTTTAAACCTGGTCTCCGTTTTATTTTATTTTATCAGTATGGAAGAAGATATATAAAAAATGCTCATAGTAGGTATATGAGTTTGAATAAGTGAGAGTCAATCAACAGGGCTCAGTTAATAACTTCTTACAGCAGAAGAATATTTATTGTCAAAGTCTGGAGGTAAGCTCTAAGAGTATTCATTCAACCGCTCAACTCTGTCACCACTGATCATAGTTTTTTCTAGTCTTTTGTTACGTTGTGTGTGTGCTTAGTCACTCAGTCATGTCTGACTCTTTGAGACCCCATGGACTGTAGCTTGCCAGGCTCCTCTGTCCATGGGGATTCTCCAGGCAAGAATACTGGAGCGGGCTGCTATCCCCTCCTCCAGGGGATCTTCCCAACCCAGGAATCAAACCCCGGTCTCGCGCATCACAGGTGGATTCTTTGCTATTTGTTATGTTACTCTTAGCATATTACTTTCGACCTTCGTATTGTTGTCTCATGGGTGAAAATAGCTGCTGCAGCTCCAAGGCTTATATGCTCACAGGACTATATTCAAACAAGGATGTAAAATGGATGTTAGCAAAATAAGCATCCCCTAAAATTCAGTCCTCTTTTCAGGGAGCAAAATCTTGCCAGAACTCCATGAAGAATTCCCTTGCATATCATAGGCCAGAACTGGGTTCACATGCTTAAACATGGAAAGAATAATAATGGTACTGCTTATGCTAATTTTAGACTAATCATGAGGATGGGCATTTTGTCACTTAAAATATTGTTTTAGATGAGAAAAAAGTATAAATGACCTGGATAGATAATCAACAATATCTCCCAATAATAATTATCACTGAAAAACAGAATTACAGTCGATTTCTATTCATTGTCTTTTTACATATATTTTGAAATGTTATTCAACAAGCATGTATTCCTTTATAATAAAAGAACTTTTTCTTAAAGAAAATGCCTCAAAATATTATAAAGCTCCTAAAGAATTTTTCAACCTGATGACAAATACATGAATTCACTAGCCCAAGAACCGTCAAGGGTCACAAAAATATAATCCAATAAATTTGCAAAAACCTATTATGGCTGCACTGCTATTTATGGCCTCAAATCAAATTGACCTGCTCAATATGATTTGGGTTATAGCTAGGGGAAATATTTGTCTTGCTAAATTTAAGGAACAATAAAAATGACAAGATGAATCTGAATCTAAACCTTGTCAGGCAAGACCAGTATTTATACCAGCAGAGACCTCATGTTCACATAGATGACGTCTTACCCAGCTGCTTATTCCCTCCTTCTCTGGTGGCTGATATCTCTAGGTTCCAGATCTCCCAGGCAATGTAGCCAATTTTTAAGTCTAATAAATGTTTTAAAATATAGCCTTAAGGAAAAATGAAAAGAGAAAATCCCAGGACAGAATTTCACAGCAGTTTTAAGCATAACTTTGATTCTAGCTCCATGGTCTTTGCTGCCTTTAAAATAATGAATTTGTTATTACCAAGAGCAAGGGGAAGCTACAAAGGCAATTAAGAGCTCATTTTGGAAAAGATCCATTAAGATTTCTCATTATGATGTCCAATAAAATCAGGGATATGGTGGTATTTATATTTTTAAATTTAGATACCATAGCATACATAAATATTAGCATGCATGTTCTTCCAGGGTTAATATTTTCCTGCTCCTTAAATTCATCTATGTGTTACTGCTGAAAGTGAATTTTTAGTTGAAATGTGATTGAAAACCAATGTGAGCTGTCTAAATTTTAGAAAAACTGCTTTCTGAATCTTACTTTTTACTATTTTACAGTGGACTGTGCTTTCAGAGAGATTTTAAAAATGAAAAACTGTATTAGCAAAGTGTTCAAACTGCTATTAACAAAAGAATATAAATGATATAAATATATATTGTTAATTAAAAAATATATCAAGAGCTACTCACCAAATTGTTCACAGTTGTTACCTCTGGGAAAGGCATGGAGTAAAGATCAACTAAATTTTTTCTCTCTATTCTGTATTATTTGAGCTTTCACAGTAGTATATATTCATGTATTACTTATGTAATTAAAAGTGAATAGCATTAAAAAATTATTTTATTGAAGTACAGTTGATTTACAATGGTGTGTTAGTTTTTGGTATACAGTAAAGTGATTCAGAAGTGAAGTTGCTCAGTAGTGCATTACTGTTTGTGATCCCATGGACTGTAGCCTACCAGGTTCCTCTGCCCATGGAATTTTCCCGGTGAGAGTACTGGAGTGGGTTGCCATTTCCTTCTCCAGGGGGTCTTCCCCACCCAGGGATCGAACTTGGGTTCGATCAAGTTTCCCTCATTACAGGCAGACGCTTTACCCTCTGAGCCACCAGGGAAGCCACATACACTTTCTTTTTCATATTCTCTTCCATTATGGTTTATCATGGGATATTGAATATAGCTTCCTGTAATATATAGTATGACCTTGTATATTTATTCTATATATACTAGTCTGCATCTGCTAATACCAAACTCCCAGTCCATCTTTCCCCAACCGCTCCCTTAGGTAACCACATGTTTGTTCTATATGTCTGTGAAGCTGTTTCTGCTTCATAGATAAGTTTATTTGTGCCATAGTTTAGATTCCACATATAAGTGATATCATATAGTATTTGTTTTTCTCTTTCTGACTTACCTCACTTAGCATGATAATCTCTAGGTCCATCCATGTTGCTGCCAATGACATTATTTCATTCTTTTTATGGTTGAGTGATATTCCATTGTGTATATGTACCAATCTTCCTTGTCGATTCATCTGTTGATGGAGATTTAGGTTGTTTCCATGTCTTGGCTGTTGTAAACAGTGCTCCAGTGGACACTGGGGTGCGTGTATCTTTTCAAACTATAGTTTTGTTCATATATATGCCCAGGAATGGGATTGATAGGTCATATGGCAACTCTATGTTTAGTTTTTTAAGAAACATCCATACTGTTTTCCAGGGTTTCCCAAGTGGTACTAGTGGTAAAAAAACCCGCCTGCCAATACAGGAGACATAAGAGATGTGGGTTTGATCCTTGAACCAGAAGATCCCTTGAAGGAAGGCGTGGCAACCCACTCCAGTATTCTTGCCTGGAGAATCCCATAGACAGAGGAGACTGGTGGGCTACAGTTCATAGGGCCATAAAGAATTGGACATGACTGAAGTGATTTAGCACACACACTATTTTCCATAGTAGCTATACCAATTTACTTTCCTATCAACAGTGTAGGAGAGCTCCCTTTCCTCCACATCACACGCTGTCTCCAGCATTTGGAAAGTGAATAATATTTTTAAAGGAGAGTATTGCGTGTAGTTGTATTTCATTTTCTACAGTTACACAGCATGTATTTCATGCCAGGCTTTTCAAGTTGTGGTACTAGGGGTGTGCTGGAGAACTCTCTAGGGACAAAATAAACTTGGATTTACTCTACTATTAATTATTTAAAACCATGTTTTTATGTTAAAGTAGATAGGATGCAAAATTTGTTTAACTTATTAATGTAAATCATGAGACCTCAATCAAAGTCATATTTTCTGTGAGCCACTTAAGGTTCTAGCTTGTAGGGAAACTTGAGAACAACTAAGTCTTGTCTCTTTAAGAGCCTAAAGTGAACTTTGGAGAAGCTTAGTGACTTGTCTAAGTCGTAATTTCTCATTTCCATTGTTAAAGAAAAATTACCATGACACTTGTTAAAAACAGTAAAGAAGATTTTATGCCAAACTATTGCAATTAGGAGAGAGATTGATCTCAACTCTGAATATAGCAGAGACTGGGATTTATAACTGGAGTGGGAAGGTCTGTAAATAGAAAATTACTAAGAGGAGATTTCAAGAGGAGAGGGATTCTGGCTTATCAGAATTCCAACTAAAGGTGGACCAAGGCAGAGGCCTAATGGGGAAAAAGGGCTCAGAGGAACATGACTCAAGTTTAGTCAAAGAGGGAGTCTTTATCACTGTGAGCTCTGTTTTCTATTTTTGTTTGGCTCTTTTCTTCCAGCCAGTAGCATCTACCACCAAGAGTTTGTTTTGGCTAATTGACAAAACCAGTCTTTGGTTAGGAGAGTGAAGATGGTATGGCAGAGTTTTGAATACTTTCATGACCTTCAATTTTCTAACAGTTAAAACAAAGAAATAAAATATGTTCTTTTATTTCTAAAATATTAATAGGAAAACAGAAGCATGCTGCCCATGCAATGGTTAAAAAGACTTAAAAAAAAAAAAATGATTGTCCTTACACATCTGTAAGGAAATTATATGAATTCTGACCTCAATCTATCCACTTCCTACCCAAACACAAAGCATGAAATGATACATCTGCTAAAAATGGTAGAGCTTTGCTTTAATTCCTCCTCTCTCAATTTTACAAACAAATTCCAAGAGGCCAAAGAAAACATATTATTTTGAAAGTGTAGTTCATTTCTCAAAGATATTATTATTTCCCTCATCACACGGTATGAAGTTTCATGTGGTAGCCCATGTAATTTTTATAGCTAAACATATGGTCCAAGGACAAAACAGTCATGGTCCACAGAAAGCAAAGAGATTCAGCAAAATGGCAGCCACTGCTTCACTTAAGTAGGTTGATCCTGACTTTCTTATATATCTGGGAAAGTGTATAAAAAAATCTTCATGATTTAAATATCCTGGGGCACTATTCATCACAGAAACAAAGTGAAAAAGTAAGTTAATTTAAGGTTTATTATCTTTAAAGAGATTTAGTGTTAAAATTCTGATTGCCAATTTGCACCATATTTATGTTTGGTTATGGAAAGCTTCAATTCTCTCTTTATGCACCTTGGCTCTTGTCCGTAGGCGGATACTCATTTTTTCCCCTTGGAAGAGATGTTGGGATTTGAGGTTGGGCCAAGAAAAGCTAAAGAGGCTAGGAGGCACTTACAGATGGAGATAATTAGCATATTAAAAATAGGCCAGCCAGATTTTTTTTTTTAAATCAGGAAGTAGAGGGGTAAATACTCTCTCTGGCAAGACTATAGAAGCTGTGTGGACAGAGGAAATGTGATTCAAATTCTGGTATGAGAATGGTATTTTACTTGAACCAGGTTTAAAAAGACTGAAGCAGGAGTTCCTTTTACTGGAAACCATGGAGTTGGCGGGCTTTGTAGGGGCCTCCCTTGAAATTCTGGTCCAAGGCCACTGTTTTGAATTTTGTTTGAATATCTTAGAATAGGAGACCCTTGGTTTCAGAAGACACAGGATAAACATGGTGAACTCTATTGCTTTCTAATGCCTGGTAGCGGAAGTGGCATTTCTGATACCACCTCCCATTGAAAGCGGATTATAGAGGAAGGCAGTAGGTGGGAACCACAGCCCTAGAACAAAACTGCCAGGCTTCCAGGGGCTGTTTTGCCATTTCTAAAGCAAAGGCTTGAGGCTGATCTGGATTCAGACTATCAATGGGATATGTTTGATTGCCAGATAATTTACTGCAGTTTCCTGAAGTTCTGATTCACAGAGTGAGCCCTTCAGATCTTATGTTCCACTCATTCTCTGAAGTTTACTGTTATTCAAAACAGAAAAGGAACTGTCTGTCTGGAACTGGGCTTCTCAATGGGTGGTATGGGCATTGATGACTAAATTATGCATGTAGGCCAGGGGTTTTATAACAATTAATAGAAATGAGCAATTCCTCAATTCTAATGAGTAACTGGAAGTCTAGTTAGCTGTCTTTTGCTGAGTCTACTTACCATGGATTTTACAAATACAATATCTTGACAATTACTTTTGTGAAGCTTCCTTTTTTCCATACAGGTAGTTAAATGCTACAAAAGAACGTAGAAAGAGATTTTAGAAATTACATGAAAAGCTAAGAAAAAACTGAAGGGAAAATTATTAGTCTGGGATAGTTTCATTGATGACCTACTTAGAGAAAATGAAGTAAAAGTGAAGAAAATGTTAGTCACTCAGTCATGTCTGACTCTTTAAGACCCCAGGAACTGTAGCCAACCAGGCTCCTCTGTCCATGGAATTCTCCAGGCATGAATACTGGAGTGGGTTGCCATTCCCTTCTCCAGGGGATGGAATTAGACCAAAAGACTCTTGTCTATTTCAGTGGCTATAGCTCTATAATTTAATAAGCTGCTGCTGCTGCTGCTAAGTCACTTCAGTCGTGTCCGACTCTGTGCGACCCCATAGACGGCAGCCCACCAGGCTCCCCCGTCCCTGGGACTCTCCAGGCAAGAACACTGAAGTGAGTTTCCATTTCCTTCTCCAATGCATGAAAGTGAAAAGTGAAAGTGAAGTCGCTCAGTCATGTCTGACTCCTAGTGACCCCATGGACTGCAGCCTCCCAGGCTCCTCCACCCATGGGATTTTCCCAACGAGTACTGGAGTGGGGTGCCACTGCCTTCTCCGAATTTAATAAGCAGCCACTCCTATTGTCAAATAGGCGCTTGGGTTTGTGTCATTAGCATGCAATATCAGGGTGGGGGAAAGAGGAAGAAGTGCACTGCTTGCTTTCAACATGTTTGACTTTATATGTGTGTTTCTAAATTTTCAACCAGTCCGTCCTAAAGAAAATCAGTCCTGAATATTCATTGGAAGGACTGGTGCTGAAGCTGAAACTCCAATCTTTTGGCCACCTGATACGAAGAACTGACTCATTTGAAAAGACCCTGATGCTGGGAAGGATTGAAGGCAGGAGAAGGGGATGACAGTGGATGAGACGGTTGGATGGCATCATTGACTCAATGGACATGAGTTTAAATAAACACCGGGAGATGGTGATGGACAGAGAGGCCTGGTGTGCTGCAGTTCATGGAGTCACAAAGAGTCAGACATGACTGAGTGACTGAACTGAACTGAAATTTTCATAAAATTGCAAACTTTAAAAATGGAAAATAACAACAACCCCAAAGTATGCATGCAAATTTTATTCAGGTCCGGCTTCCTAAATATGATGTATAATTCTCCTTAGTCCACTTATAATATTAAAGACATAGTTCTGGTAGTTATATGAAAATGAGATAGGGGGCTGTTGTAGATCAAATGTTTGTGCCCCACTCCCAATTTGTATGCAAAAGCCCTACCCTCACTGTGATAGTATTTGAAGATGGAGCCTTTGGAGGTCATTAGGGCTGGATGGGGTCATGAGGATGGGGTCCTCATGATGTGATAGATTCCTTATACACAAAGATAGCAGAGAGTTTGCCCTCTTACTCTCATCATCTCATATGGTCGATCCAAAGACGCAAAGAGAAGAGCGCCCCATCGCGCGGGAGAGAGAGAGAGAGGGAGAGAGAGGGGGACAGAGGGAGAGAGAGGGGGAGAAAGAGAGAGAGAGGGAGAGAGAGGGGGAGAGAGAGAAAGAGGGAGAGAGAGAGAGAGAGGGGGAGAGAGAGAGAGGCCCCAGTGATAATTAATGAGAAAATTTGAAAGGAGATATGAGAGTTCAAAGCACTGGTCATGATACTGGAGTCAAGATAAAGGAATGGATCATATTTAATTACAAGTTATCATAAAGTTATAAACAACATAAAAAGCACTAGTAGGTGGAGGTAAGGTTCAACTTCACTAAAATTTCTTTAACCTATGTATCCTTTTATCCTGAAATGACTTTGTCTAGCTTGCTTACTAAGCAGGATGCCAGGTAGCAACGACTCCTTGAGGGTGTCTATGTAGGAGAGCTTGAGCCTCAGCTTACATGAGTCTACACAGAAATCACATGTCCTTCTGTGATAGGAGAGGATGGGAAGCCATGAGGGGTACCTCTGAAGCCATCATCCACTCACCTCCCAAGATCTCTTGGGAGGCTGCCAAGACAGAGGGAAATTTTCTCTAGACTCTCATTTTTGGAGTTTGAACAAAGGAAATGATTTTTGCCACAAATCCAGTTTTTAAAACACCATAGAAATTCTTATTATTTCACATGCCTGCTTGACTAAACAGACTCAGAACCGGACATATTCTGGATAGTAGAAGGAAAGAGTTGATGACACAAGAATGTCATCTTTACAGGTTGATGCATTTTCTTGCTGTGGGTAGTGTGGCAGATGAAAAACTGCAAGTAGGTTAATCTGAGACTATTTGATTCTTTTTAAAAATATTTATTTTTTTGATGTATAGTTGACTTACAATGTTGTTGTATTTATTTTGCTGTACAGCAAAGTGATTCAGTTATATATATATATATATGTATATATATATAATATTCTTTTTCATATTCTTTTCATATGGTTTATCAAAAGATATGAAGTATAGTTCCCCTGCTATAGACCTTGTTGTTTATCCATTCAATATATAATAGTTTGCATCTACTGATCCTGAACATCCCTCTCCTATCCCCGTCTCCTTGACAACTTATTCTCTATATCTGTGAGTTTATTCTGTTTCATAGATAAGTTCTTTTGCTCCATCTTTTAGATTTCACATACAAGTGATAACATATGGCATTTGTCTTTCTCACTAACTTCACTCAAAGTGATAGTCTCTATGTCCATTCGTGCATGCGTGCTAAGTCCCTTCAGTCATGTCTGACTCTTTGCAACCCTATGGACTGTAAACTGTCAGGCTCCTCTCACCATGGGATTCTCCAGGCAAGAAAATATTGGAATGGATTGCCATGTCCTCCTCCAGGGGATCTTTATGACCCAGGGATCTTCCTGACCCAGGGATCAAAGGAGGTCTCTTACCTTCCTGCATTGGCAGGTGAGTTCTTTACCACTAGCGCCACCTAGGAAGACCCTAGGTCCATTCATGTTGTTGCAAACGGCACATTATTTAATTTTTTATGGCTAATATTCCATTGTATATATGTACCACATCTTCTTTATTCATTCATCTGTTGATGGACATTTAGGTTGCTTCTGTGTCTTGGCTATTGTAAATAGTGTTGCTATGCATATGCAAGTGCATGTATCTTTTCGAATTATAGTTTGTCTGGGTTTATACCCAGGAATGGGATTGCTAGATCATATGGCAACTCTACTTTTAGTTTTTTTGAGGAACCTCCACACTGTTTTCCAAAGAGGCTGTGCCAATTTACATTCCCACCAACAGTGTAGAAGGGCTTCCTTTTCTCCACAGCTTCTCCAGCATTTGTTATTTGTAGACTTTTTAATGATGGCCATTCTGACCTGTGGGAGTGGTACTTCATTGCAGTTTTGATTTGCATTTCTCTAATAATTAGTGATGATGAGCATCTTTTCCTGTGCCTATTGGCCTTGTGTATGTCTTCTTTGGAGAAATGTCTATTTAGGTCTTCTGCCCCTCATTTGACTGGGTTGTTTGTTTTTTGTTATTAAGCTGAATGAGTTGTTTCTAAATTTTGGAAATTAAGCCCTTATCAGTCACATCATTTGCAAATATTTTCTCTTAGTCCATAAGGTTATCTTCTCATTTTGTCTATGTTTTTCTTTACTATGCAAAAGCTTATACAATTCATTAGGTCCCATTTGTTTATGTTTGCTTTTATTTCTATTGTCATGAGAGACTGACCTAAGAAAACATTGGTATGATTTATGTCAGAGAATATTTCACTATGTTCTTATCTAGGACTTTTATGGTGCCATGCCTTATATTTAAGTCTGTAAGCCATTTTAAGTTTACTTTCTGTATGGTGTGAGGATGTGTTCTAACTTCTTTGGTTTACATGTGGCTGTCCAGCTTTTCCAACACCACTTGCTGAAGAGACTGTCTTTTCCCCATTATATATCCTTGCCTCCTCTGTTGAAGATTAATTGACTGTAGGTGTATGGATTTGTTTCTGGGCTCTCTGTTCTGTCCCATTGATCCATATGTCTGTTTTTGTGCCAGTACCTCATTGTTTTGATTACCGTAGCTTTGGAGTATTATCAGAAGTCTGGGAAGGTTATGCTTCCTGCTTTGTTCTTTTTTCTCAGGATTTCTTTGACAATTTTGGGTCTTTGTTGTTCCATATAAATTTTAGGATTATTTGTTCTAGTTCTGTGGAAAATGTTGTAGGTGATTTGATAGTGATTGCATTAAAGCTGTATACTGTTTTGGGTAACATGGCATTTTAACTGTATTAATTCTTCCAATCCAAAGGCATTGGACTTCTTTTCATTTCTTTAAATCATCTTTAATTGCCTTTATTAATGTTTTATAATTCTCTGCATATAAGTCTTTCACCTCCTTGATCAGGTTTATTCCTAAGTATTTTGTTTGCTTTGATGCAATTTTAAAAGGAGTTTCTTTAACATTCCTTTTCTGATATTGCATTGTTAGTGTAAATAAATGCAACCTATTTATGTTAATCATGTATCCTGCTACCTTGCTGAATTTATCAGTTCTAAGTAGTTTTTGTGTGGCGTCTTTAGGGTTTTCTATATGCAGTGTCATGTCATCAGCATATAATGACAATTTTACCTCTTCCTTACAAATCTGAATACTTTTTACTTCTTTTTAAGACTGTTTGATTCTTGAATAAACTACAGAGAATGCAAATTTTTAACTCTTATTATCATTAATTTAATTTATATTTGTTAAATTTACCATTCTTTCTCCAAAGTAGAATTTAAACTTAAACCATGAGCTAAGAAAGGCACAGCACCTTTGATTAATGCAGAAAAACATTATAAAGATTTCCCCATCTGTCTACAATTTCTATGACAGCTTCTCATCAAAGTGATGAAGTATTTGCATCCATTATCAAGCAAACAACCTGAACCCCCTGCCTTGAGATAGATCCCATAAAAAGTAATTACTGAAAAAAAAAAAAAAAAGTAATTACTATTTCAAAGGGTTTAGAAATCCCACAGACCAATTTTTGCTTTATAAGAAATTCTATTTCAACATCATAAGGCAAAATAACTGACAAAGTGATTATAGAAAACAGCTAGCATTCAGAAAATCTGATAAGTTCTGTACCTGCTCACATCTTTGGTCTGATGTCTGTTTTTGAATCCTCTGTGGTCTACCTTCTTCCTTCCATCCGCTGAACATCTCACAGTGAAGTCCTCTGAGGGACAAACTTTTCTTTCAGATGCTTTTCCTTTCTCCACCCATTACCAGGAGCAAAATCATCAATAATACATAAATTGGGATCCTGAGTCTACCTGAAATGAAGAGAAATGTAGAGTCTTTCCAGGAACCAAAGAAATTCTAGGTTTGCATGGGTTTGAGAAGGAACGATACCGAGGATTCCATTGTCAAAGGAGGCTTAGAAATCAGAGTGCAAAGCAACTGGCATGTCACCAAGTATTTTTAAACCTCTCCATGTGCTCAGAAGTAAACCAGTAAGAAAGGGGTGAACGTGAAAGTTTCTCAGTCATGTCTGACTCTTTGCAACCCCATGGATTATACAGTCCATGGAATTCTCCAGCCCAGAATACTGGAGTGGGTAGCCTTTCCCTTCTCCGGGGGATCTTCCCAGGGATCAAACCCAGGTCTCCCGCATTGCAGGTGGGTTCTTTACCAGCTGAGCCACAAGGGAAGCCCAAGAAAGGGTAACAATTGGGAAATATCAAGCAAAGGTGTGAAATGAAGGAGCTGTAGCGTTAAGGAATCTTACTGATTTAATAGTCTGTAATTCATGTTCTTTTCCATTGTAGAACTTTAGCATTAAGGTAGGTTGGGAGGGAGCTCAATCCTATGTGTAGCAAGTTTACAGTTTTCTAGGTTATTATTTGCAGGTCATTTAAACTTTTTGTACAGATCATTAAGAGAAAGACCCTGGCCTAGAAAGAAAAAACTCATGTAAATCAAAATGCCATTGACCAAAAGTGAAAGACAGAAACTAACAAGAAAGAAGTATGTAAAGGCCTGGGAATATAAGAGATAGGTAAATTTGGGATTAATGAGTCAGGATTACAGTTAATACTTAGCAAATGTTTATTTAACACTAGTATTTGCTCAAAATGTTATGCTTATTATCTCACTTAATAGAGAGGTAAAGTAGTCATCTCAAGCCTGCACAGATACTTATTACGCTTGGAGACAGCAGTGAAAACTCGATTCTCTGTCTCCAGGGCCAGTGGCCTAGTGTTTTTAACTCTGCACATGTTCATAATCTGGAGCCTTAAAGTCTCCCAAACTGATGGCCTGATTTTAATTGTTCAAAGGATCCACAACAATTGCTATTAGATGCAGTTGATTAAGGAGAATTTCACAAGTAGCCAGTTAACGTGAATGAATTAAGAGGTGACTTGTCACTCGCAGAGAGCAGAGACCCTGTCTCTCGGGTACCCCCCGGCGCTGGAGAACTATGTCCTTGGGCTCTTCCCTCTTAAGGGTCTGTGCTTTTTGAAGGGGAAGGAAATGCTGGAATGAGGACTACTGCCACCACAGGGTCAGCAAGCAAGTCAATCCTCTGGGAAGAGCAGGTCTAATGGTGAAGGCAGCGGCCCAAGATGATGAAAGAAACCCTGGGGAAATAAAAACAGGAAAGAAATTATCTGGAGATGGTTGACAGGAAAATACTAGCACACTTGCAAGAAAGAAATCCATCAGTATAAGGTAAAAACTGAAGAACCTCTGAGAAATAGAGAAAATGCTGGAGAAGTCAAGGGTTTCTTCTATTTTCTTCCTCCTTGGTCTCCAGGTAACTGTTACATGGCACAAGCATATTTTATGGGATGAGATGTTAGAACACTGCTTTCCTACATGTAAAAGAGCTAGTCATCCTCTGCCCCTGGAAATGGAAATGTTTGGTCACTACAGTTATCGTTAGTTACTAAATGGCCCCCCTTCAGTTAAAATGTAGCAATCAAAATTCAGAAAGTGGTTAAAAGTTGATGTCTCTCCGCACCCCTGGAATCTGGTCAGATTCTTCTCACCCAGAATTTCTGTTCTTCCTCCCACTTTGCTGGCCCAAGGGTGACCCCTGACCCTTCTAGGGTTGGAGCTGGAGAGAAGAGGAGACTTAAGAGAAGCGAGAGTTCTCTGAGCTTGGATGCTCTATGCTACCTGGAGCATAATGCTCTTCATAGCCCCTAGCAATCTAGCAATACTGCCCTCCAACTTCTCTCTGCAACCCTTTTGGAAAGGACCTAGGATGCCTCCAAAGGCCGAGTTTTCTTACCAATGGTCCACATCACACCCAAGGGAGACGCTCACCACTCATCAGTCCCAGTGAACTCCAGGGTGGCTGGTGGGTCCTTCAGCTTTCCTGTCACACATACCCAGCCAAACGATCATCCCAAAGATTTCTCAGGAGAGAGTCAGACACAAGTCCACTGTGTCCTTCAACCTTGGAGGTCACATAGAGAACTCTCCTGGTGGTTCAGTTATAGATCGGGCTTAAGGAAAGGGACAGGCATCTCTCAGAACTTGCCCTGGTAGAGGGCCTGGGCTGTTAGTACAACTCTCTAAAGAAATTCTCCTGAGAAATTACACTTCAATCTCCTCTACCCTTTTATTTTCCTGATAAGGATGAGGAATGTTAAGGATTGTCTACTAGTTCTCAGTCTCTTACTTTTTAATCTCTGTCCGGCACTTCAGTTTAGAATAGGTACCTGTTGTTTTGCAGCAAAACTTCCATTCCACCATCCTGTTACATCCTGCCTATGTTGTATATTTGGTATTTTCCATTTTTACATATAACCCAAGTTTTCCAGACCTCATTAGATTGGGAGTATAAAATAAATTTGCAGACTATTTTTATGTCCAAATTATGATGGTAAGAGTTCCAGCTGGTTGGATGACTAGTAATTTGTGCATGTCCAAGTGTTCCCAAGTTATTTCAGGAAGTTCACCAAAAGGATGCCACTTACATACCCACAAGCCAGTCTGTAACTGCGTGGTGTCTGGTTTTCCCTTCCTTTCCTACCCTGGTTTATAATTTTCCATGTACTCTCCCTGCAGATTTGAGGGGTGTCAGATCCTTGCTGGTTTCTAAAGCGGGGTGGGGAGGGGAATGGCCTCTTCTCCAACTGCATGCCACATTTGGTCCACAGGACATTAAAATGGTTCTTCTTTCCCAGAAATTAACTTTTGGCCATCTCCTTCAGCCCATCAATCCTTTCTCTAGTCACTCCTAAAAAAAAAAAAAAAAAAAAAAGTGCCATTATTTTTGTGAATGCCACTTTTCTGACCTTGAGTGTATAATCCAATCTAAAGTTATAAAATAATAATAGCTCCCATCCTTAACCCAAATCTGAAACACAAGCCTCCATGCCTAGTAGTGCATGGAAGGGAAGGGGAATAACTCACGGGCTTCTGCTGGCTAAGGATGTCCAATATTATTTTTCACATACTTCCAAATTCAAGAACCACTCAGAAAAAAAGTAAAGCAGCTGACAACATATATACTCTGCTGCTAATGGAGGGGGACACATAAATTTGTACAAGTACAAATGCAAAGAATAACTCCAGAAAAACCCACAAGAGACTATAACAGTGGTTGCCTCCAGGGTGGGAACTTGGTGACTGGGGATCAGAGGAGAAGACTTAACCTCTCACTCTGTTTCATTTGGTACCTTTTGAATGTTTTACATGCATATGTCTTCTTTATTCAAACTGCAGTTTTCAAACTCGGTTCCCTCCTGGGTGGGCTTTTGTAACCACTGTATCTAATCAAGTATGACAGAAGTGATACCCTGTGACTTCTGAAAGTGTCATAAAAAATGAAGCAACTAAAGAAAAAAATGATGTTTTCAAGACTACTTCATCAAAATATTTTCCTTCAGAAATATTTTCTCTGTTGAAAAAGGATCTGCAATGAAAAAGCAGATGAAAATTCTTCCCTTTCTTGTGTGTGATGATATTTTTCAAAGCAAAAATATTCTTTTCTAAAAAGCACTGCTCTACAGTTTCCCCTCTTGTCCAGTGTTCTGACAAAATATAAACTCCTTTGGTTTAAGTCTCCATGCCACTGAGGAATGTAGACAGTGACAGTTTGCAAACAGTGGCTGACTCACTTATTTGTATTTTGTGTAATATGGATTCCACATCCCCTCCCACCAATGTCCTTTCAAATGAGCACATATCAAAAGTTTCAAAAGAAGCGAGACTTTAGTATTATTATCTCATGTATTTTTAATGGAGTGATTCTAAACTTATGAATAGTGTATCTAGAATGTGCTTTTACTTTCAGCAAATAAATGTATCACTTGTTATTTGTTCTCAGGTTCTGTCTACACAATAGAACAAAAAAGAGGTTTATAAGGAAAAATGGACACTATGATTCATTGTCCTTATGACACTCAAATGTTCTTCCTAACAGTGAAATGTTCTTCTCAGATCCATACCAACTGGAGGGCTTCCTTGTTGGCTCAGACGGTAAAGAATCTGCCTGCAATGCAGGAGAACTGGGTTCGATCACTGGGTTGGGAAGATCCCTTGGAGAAGGAAATGGCAAACCACTGCATTATTCTTGCCTGGAGAATCCCTTGGACAGAGGAGCCTGGCAGGCTATAGTCCTCGGGGGGTCAAAGTGTCAGACACGACTGAGTGACTAACACTTTCACTTTCATACCAATTGGAAGAAAGCAGGGAGCAGGAGAGATAAGGACTGTAATTAGGGGGACGATATACACAAGCAGAGTGTGTGGATGATAAGAAGACTCAGTAACAAAATCATCTGAAGTCCAGTAAGGTCCTGAGGGTTAGCAGGACCCTTTTCTTTGAGACCCTTTCCCCACTGACTCCTTCTCCTCAACTTGGGAATATGCTCAAGTCTCTTCCACCTTAAATTCTCTCTCTCTACACACACACACACACACACACACACAGAGACCAGGATATACACACAGATACGTACAGACATAGCCGCACATAGGGATAGACAGACACAGGGTCACACACACTGTCATACACACACACACACACACACAGAGGCATACCACCCAGAGTGACCACCTCACACACACACACACACCATTTCTAGGTACTCCATTCTCCCAGCTCCCACCTCTTGCTCTTCGGCTGTGAAAGTCAAGCCTTTTAAGAAGGATCTACATGTGCTACCCCCATTTCTCATCTCCCTGTCCTTCCTTTTCTCTCTGCAGTCTGCTCCCAGATCCCCCACATCATTAAATCACTTTCTCAGGTTACCATTGATTTCCTTATAGCCAGATCCCATGATGGCGACCCCCTCCGGTACTTTTGCCTGGTAAATCCCATGGTCAGAGGAGCCTGGCAGGCCACAGTTCATGGGGTTGCGAAAGAGTTGGACACAACTTAGCAGCTAAAGAAATCTCATGCATACATTTCAGTCCTTAGTTTCTCCAACCTCTCCTAGCATCTGACACTGTTTAATGATCCCTTGTTGAAAAACACTTGTCAGTTGAGTTTTGTGAAACTCTTTTGTCCTTATTTTTCTTTTATCTTTCTGACTACTCCTCATTTATTTAACAATTTTACTATTTTTAAATTATCATTTGTTCCATAGATTTTACATATCAGGAACTACAGCTTCTTCTTTCACCGAGCTTACAGACAATTGGGGAAGAAAGGCAATAAAATCAGCAAATATTATAAAAATCCATAAATGTCATGAATGGAGAGCAGGATGATGGGACGTGGCATGGGCATCTGAAAACAGTGGCTAAAATTGATTGAATTTCCCACTGGGAAAACAATGATGCATTATCTTATTTAACCTTCAGTATAAGTTATGTATAATCTTCATTCTTTAGAGGGGGAAACTGAGGTCTAGAGGTATTAAATAATTTGTAGCCTACTAGATAAGTTGAGGAGGCAGAATTAAACCCTGAAGTCCAAAGAATGCTCATTCTATTCCACCATACTCCGTCTAGGAAGAATGAATGGATCCTGGGGAACCTGCCGAACAATTTATTCTGTTTTAGGGAGAGGGGATAACTGTCTTCCTGCCTATATTACACACTACCTTACCGCACCCTCCCCCACTTTAGCGTGGCAGACCAGATCTTTGCTACTTTTTAATCTAGCCCCAAGGAGCCTTCCCCATTCATCTTTCACCACTTCTGTTTTTTCCTCTTGTCCTCTTCACCCTTACCTCAGCCCCACCACTATATTCTCAAAGAATATTTAATGTTATGGTCATAAAAATTTTTATGAGATTGTCTTATTTTCCTTAAAGTCAAATAATATGCCTATTATCACAATCTGAAAGACCATATATATGTGCATAAAAAAGACTGAAAGGATAGTCATAAAAATCCTATCAATAGTGAGTGATTTTAGAAAGCTTTTATTATAAGTGGTTTTTATTTTCTTGTTTATGATTTCTGGGTTTTCCAAGAGATCATTGATAAAAAATGTATTTTAATAATAAAAATTGAACAAAATGTTTGGAATAGCTATTACACCAAAGTACCTTTCATAGCATAGTTATCAAATCCTCTGCAATTTGCTATAAAACAGAAAACAAAGGAGGCAGTTGCATTCATAGCCATATTATTAAGGTTGGCTACACTACATGTATTATGTATGTGACAGCTTAAGGTAAAAAAATGAAAAGTGGGTCCATTTTCATTTAGGTGGCAGCAGCTCCTCTGGCAGGCAGCATATGCAGGCATGGACTGAGCTGAAATCAGTCATTTTTTTCTACTTTCTAAGTTCTGTAGGAGTGAAAGCACAGTATGTATCTTAATGCTCTGTCTCCCAACAGGGGCTCTGGTATGTCTGTCTCAGCTGGAAGCAGCTCTTTGCACATGTCTCAGAATCATAATGAAAACAGTCTCTTCTGAAAGATAAATGGATCTAATATAGAGGTCATAAGTATAAAAGGGAAAAAAATGGTGTCATTAGCCATCTTGACCCCAACTGACTGAATCCCTCTTACCCTTACAACATCTTTTCTTCCTTCTTTAAACCTAATGCCATCTGGTTCAAAGATTTGGGTCTATTAGCATCATTAAAAGTAAACTTAGAAACTTGTAATTTACATGCATCAAGGGTTTTAAGGCCAATGAGCTCTATAAAATATCCTGCAAGAAACCCAGATTTCCAAAATACATTAAGAGAGCAATGGTTTTGCTTCTGTCTTTGAATTTAGTTTTAACTGTAGTCTTTTTCTCTTTCTCGCTCTCTTCCTCAGATTGTCCTGAGCCTATACCTCAGGGTTCCTACATACTACTGTCTCAACTGCTTTTACTACCCATCCTTTAGTTTCCCATGAACTCTTTAAAAAAAGGATCTCAGAATCACAAAATTTTAGAAGGCACCTTGAAAGTCTCTGTTCCGACTGTCTCTTTTCTGTAGATGAGGACACTGTAGTTCACAGAGATTAAGTGACAATTCGGATTATCAGGATTACAGCAATAACTCCCAGCAGAGAGAGACTCCTAATTGCCTGCATGCTGACTCCCTTGAGTCAGTAAATTCCTCCTAAGGCAAGGACTTCGAAAACAATGTGACAGGTTTAGAGCAAACTTTAATCTCAAGAAAGCCAATGCTCTTTTCCCAAGACTCTCCAGAGTTTTCCTTGAAACTCAAGGTCTCTATGACATCAACAACTTAAACATAAACAACTGTTTAAGAGCTAATGACTACCTAGTTACTACATGCATCATCTCCAACCTTCTGAACAACCTTCAAAGTATCTATCAAAATTCCCCATTTTCTGATGAGGGGCCTGGATCATTGAGAGATGTGAGCAATTTGCCTAAGACCCTATAGCTGAACATAGCAGATCCAGGACTCAGACCCATGTCTTAAATACTTTTTGCGTGTGCTAGGTTGCTTCTTCTTCTTTGATACCAGATCTTAAATCCAAGGACAAAGGGATTTATCTGTGCCTTTTTAAAAAAGGTGGAACAAATATTTAAGGTTTGTAATAAAACATATGCATAGTATACCGCTCTTGTTTTTATTCATTCATTTATTCATTAGTTCAGCAAGCAGGCTTTGGAAACACAGGCATTAATACAACACTCCAGAAAGAATTCTAAAGTAATCATATTCCATACAGAAATCAAATACTCAGAGACTTTAACACTTAATGCACTTAATAGGTTGTTCTGGGATATACACTTAAAAAGAAAATGCATTTAGAAATGATTCTGAAGGTAGCAAAATAGTAGATGGTTGGAAAGCAAACAACTACACAAAGAAGGAAATTATTTTGCCAGGTCAAGAGAAAGCAACATGATAATTATTTTCCAGTGTATGAAATGCTGTCATCCTTACAATGATGACAGACCATTCTCCATTTCTAAATGAAATGAGACAAAAAGAAATATAAGAAAGCATAGAGGACTTGCCTAAATGTGTTCAATAGTCTTTCGGGCATGTTTTAAAATTTTGGTTTAATTTATGGAAAAAAGATCATAAAATTTCCAGAATGGTGGACTCTAATCACACAAGAGTGTATGAACTGGTGGTTTACAAATGATAAATTATGATTTTCTGTAAGTAAGGTGCATGTGAAGAGAAGAATGGGGGGGCGGGGAGAAATGACATTAAAATAGCTGACATCTCCAAAATTGTGTAGAATGAAGCATGTTAATATCACTATCCTGCAAAACACCTAGTTTTACCACTTCCCACCTGAAGTTATTCTAATTATTCCTGCAGAAGAGCTAGCCAATATTTTGATGACCATGTATATCTTGGTGGCCACAGCCTTGCCCCTCTCTGTCTCATCCACATGTGATTTGGAGCAGGTGTTATCTGAAGAGCTCCCTTCCCCCATCTTTCCTAATGCAAGAACCCACAAGTTTTATAGATGTAAACAGCACATGTAGCACCACTGGTGCTAACTCACAATCATGGGGCCCAAATAAAACTAAGGAGATGAAGTAGGGAGGAGGAAAAAAAGGTCAGTAACGTGTTTAGAAGGGATTCAGAAATGACACTTGAGCAAGCTTTGTGTCTCTCTTTTATTTATTAATGTTTTTATTGATGTACAGTTGTGAAATATTATATGTTACAGGTGTACAATAGAGTGGTACAATTTTTAGAAATTATACTCCATTTATAGTTATTATAAAATATTGACCATATTCCTTGTATTGTACAATATATCCTTACAAGGATAAGCTATAGCTTATCTTATACATAAAAATTTGTAGGCTTTATATCTTTTAAATTCCTGTGCAAAGTCAGTTGCTCTGCAGGTTAGTACCTATTTATAGTGGTGTGAAGATAAGTGAGTGTATTATATACAGTATATATAATGCTTACAATAATGCCTGGCATTTGTTGTGGTTTAGTTGCTAGGTCGTGTCCCACTCTTCATGGCGCCATGGACTGTAGCCCTCCAGGCACCTCTGTCCATGGCATTTCACAAGCAAAAATATTGGAGTGGGGTGCCTTTTCCTTCGCCAGAGGATCTTCCCAACCCAGGGATCGAATTGGGTTCTCCTGCACTGCAGGCAGATCTCTTTACCACTGCACCACCAGGAGGCACCCTGTAATGTCTGGCATAGAGTAAGCTGAATATTAACTATCATGACTGTTATAAATATGAGACTCCTGGCTCTTGTCTGAGGTTGAATTTCCTAGAAGCAGCCTCTGAGATCAGGATTCCTGAATTGCACTGAAGAATTGATGCTTTTGAACTGTGGTGCTGGAGAAGACTCTTGAGAGTCCTTTGGACAGCAAGGAGATCAAACCAGTCAATCCTAAAGGAAATCAACCCTGAAAATTCACTGGAAGTACTTATGCTGAAGCTGAAGCTCTGATACTTTGGCCATCTGATGCAGAGAGCCGATTCATTGGAAAAGACTTTGATGCTGGGAAAGATTGAAGGCAGGAGGAGCAGGGGACGGCAGAGGACAAGATGGTTGGATGGCATCACTGGTTCAATGGACATGAGTTTGAGCAAACTCCAGGAAATAGTGAAGGACAGGGAAGCCTTGGATGCTGCAGTCCATGGGGTAGCAAAGAGTCAGACCTGACTGAGCAACTGAACAACAACTCCCTGGAGAAAGCAGTTAGGGAGGAAGGGAAGCAGGGGAGGCAGCAAAAGAAGCCAAACTCTAGTAGACTTCAGACAAAGTCCCAGTTCCTGCCTGATCCTGTGAGGAGTTTTGGAGCATAAATGCTACTTCAGCCTTTGTCCTGCCTCAGGGCAAGAGAATTGGGGTTTCATACCCCCCACATTGGAGTCATCAGGACATGTTTTACTGTCTTTGTAAATAGCCCAGAGGCAGTCTTTGAAGGAGGTCCCAGTGACAAGCAGGTAGAAGCCCAACACAGAGAAACTAGGGGCTGACACAGAGAACAGGTAAAAGGGCCTCGGGAAATCTGGATGGGGCACTGACAGTATTCTTTCCGGTACTCCAGCGATACTGTACAGTCTCAGCAGCACCCAGTGAGCCAGCTTTACTACTTGATTTATATTCAGTCATTCAAGTAGTGTCCTTGCAATACATGCACTCACTCTGGCAACCTTCTTTCCCTAGCTTGCTCCCTGACACCAGGAAACTGATTGTTTCTACCAAAAGCCCCATTCTTATTTAAGTGTGCATGCATGCTAAGTCACTTCAGTTGTGTCTGACTCTTTGCAAACCTAGGTACTGTATCTCACCAGGTTCCTCTGTCCATGGGATTCTCCAAGCAAAAATGCGGGAGTGGGTTGTCATGCCCTCCTCCAGGGGCTCTTCCCAACCCAGGGATTGAACCCATGTCTCTTAGGTCTCCAGCATTGCAGGCAGATTCTTTACCACTAATGTCACCTGGGAAGTCCCAAGTTAAGTGTAGCTTTCAATAACAGTTGCCGCTCCTATAATTCATAGCCTGATTAAGAAATGGGCAAAGGACTTGAATAGATATTTCTCTGAAGAAGAAATACAAATGGCCAATAGGTATGTGAAAAAGGTATTCAACATCATTAATCATCAGGGAAATGAAACTCAATACCACATTGAGATATCACTCCACAC
This sequence comes from Dama dama, assembly GCF_033118175.1. Lineage (NCBI taxonomy): Eukaryota > Metazoa > Chordata > Mammalia > Artiodactyla > Cervidae > Dama > Dama dama. The sequence continues at coordinate 82,023,476 of NC_083698.1, read as the reverse complement.
CTGTTAAAATGGCTATCATCAAAAAGCACAAAAGATAACAAATGTTGGCAAGGCTGTGGAGAAAAAGGAACCCTCGTACATGCTGGTGTGGATGTAAATTGGTGCAGCCATTATGACAAATCATATGGAGATTCCTCAACCAATTGAAGACAGAACTAATATAAGATCCAGCAATCTCCCTTCTGGATATAATGCCAAAAGAAATTAAAATCAGGATCAAGAAGAGATTTTTGAACTCCCTTGTTCTTTTCAGCATTACTCACGATAACCAAGACATGGAAGTAACTTAAATATCTATCAACAGATGAATGGATAAAGAAGATGTGGTATAGACATACAATGAAATATTATTTATCCCTTAAAAAGAAGGAAATCCTGCTATTTGCAACAACATAGATGAACCTAGAGGGAATTACGCTAAGCGACACAAGTCAAAGAAAGAAAGACAAATTCTGCATGTTACCACTTACATAAGGAATCTGAACTGGCCAAACTTGTCAAGGCAGAGAGTGGAATGGTGGTTGCCAGACAGTAGGGGAAGGAGGTAATGGGGAGATATTAGTCAAAGAATACAAGTTTTGGTCCTGCAAGATAAATCAGTCCTAGGGATCCATTGTTTAGCTTAGAGCCTACAATTAATAACATTGAGTCAAATACTTAGAAATTTGCTAAGAAGGTAGATCTTATGTTTTCATATCACTGAAAAATGATAATAATAATAAAGATGGCAAGAGGTGGTTGGTTTGTTAATGGCATTGATTGGGTTGATGATTTCAAAGATACATACTTATCTCCAGACTCATCAAATTGTGTACATTATACATGTGCAGATGTCATTCAGACTTTAATAAAGTGGTTAAGAAAAATAACAGTTAATCCTTTGGATAATATTAGTTGTTGGCGTCTCAGAGCAAGAGAAAGGTTAGAAAAGGAAAGGTAGGGCAATTCAGTGAGATATAGCTGTGATACAAGGCAAGTGATGAATCTCTGAGGACAGTGCCAGGTACTTACTCTTTTCTGAGAGATACAGAAGGGAGGGGACTGAGTCTTGAAAAACATTCTTACCACCTCTGTTCTCTAGTTCGGTGTTCTTTCTGACATGAAAGTTTGCACAAAGGAAGGACTTGGAGCCCAAGTGTCCAAGATATTTAACACGTAGAAAAGCACACATTATAAGTGGGGTAATGACAGCCAAAGAGCCATCTATTGCTAAGCCTTCTGCTATCACAGAGGAAAAGAACTGACTGATTAAAATATGTGTATGCATGTGTGTGCGCTCAATCATGTCTGTCTATTAATGACCCCATGGACGAAAGCCCACCAGGCCCCTCTGTCCATTGGATTGTCCAGGCAAGAATACTGGAGTGGGTTGCCTTGGCCTCCTCCAGGGGATCTTTCCAACCCAGGGATCAAACCTGCGTCTCTTATGTCTCCTGCATTAGCAGGCAGGTTCTTTACCACAAGGGCCACTTGGGAAGCCCAATTAAACTATCACAAAGCTAATTTTTCAAGTTCCAGATTATATACACCTTCCAGCTCTCAATCTACCACTCATTTATTTTACTGGTTTTGCTTCTACAAAATCGCTTCCATGAGTAATTACATTGTGAAGAACAATTGACTTTTCAAAATCAATTCTTAAGTTAACTATCCCCAGAGCACCTGAAAAATTGCCTATCTGATGAAAAAAATTTTTCATTTTTATGCTCCAATAACTTAAAATTGGCCACAGTGAATTTTTATCAAACATTTCTAAAGAGGGAAAAAATCAGTTCTGGATCGAAAGTAAGAATAAGAAACTCAGAGCCCATGGGGGACAAGAAACTTAGAATGAAAGTGCTTTCTCAACCAGAGCACTCCTGTTGAGACATGATAATAAAATGTTCACAGTAATGGAGACAAAATCTTAACTGGCACAGCCTGAACAAAAGAAAAAAACCTTTATATTTTTGGAGGCATATCTGTTTGTCCAGGCATTTAAGCCTTTCTTTAGACAAACATGTCACTTTTTATTGCTCACCAAATATTGAATTGGTTGGATTAAATCTTTGAGTCTGATCTTGTTTTACAAAACATGAGACCATTTTCCTAGAGTTGAGTGAGCCCATGGATGAAAGGCATGTATACATTGTTATTACACTCATCTTTCAATGTAGCTGAGCTGACAGGCAGTATCTAATCCATTTCCCCATTGTGCTTAAATTTTAAAAAGAAAAACATTGAAAAGATTTAAAACCATCTGCAAACCTAATTAACATGAACTCTAAGGGATTGTCTCAATTCTATTGTTATCCTAGAATGCTATCATCCTAAGTATTGTTTGAAATAAGTGGGCCATAGCTAGACTGAAAAGTCATTTTTGGTATTTGGAAATTCTCCTAGCTCTAGTAGAATTTGACTTGCAATAAAATTAGAGTTCAGTGTGAAGTGTGCTATTTTCACTAGCCAAGAAACTACTTATTAAACAGCTACTATGTAAAACTTACAGTGGCAGGTTAATATATCATAATCAGAGTACATTCAATTTTTTAAGGAATAATAGCATTTGTTGGGCAGTTCAAAGAGTCATTCTGAAATGGGGAGAGGTAACAGGCTGTAGTTGAAATGCTAAAACAAATATATATGATGTAGTTCAAATATATATGTACACACATATGCCACTATTTCATAGCTGTATGTGAAAGTGACAACAAATGACTACATAATTTTTTAAAAGGTCACAAGAAGAGATCCCACCATATTCACTGGGAACAATCATATCATTCTCTAGGAAATCCTTTCCTAAAGAGATGGCATTGACTGGGACTTTAAAATGAGTAGCCAAAATGGTAGAGAGAAACCTAACTCCAGATAAATGTAGGTGATCTCGAAGCAGAGGAAAAGTGTGTTTTTCCCAGGATAAGAATAAAAGCAGGGTGTCAGAATAGCACTTTCTAGGGATGATGAGTGTGGTGCCCAAGGAAAAGCTCACGGGGTCTCAACCTAGGGTTGAACAGGGAGGACAGAGATTTCTTGGCTCTTCAAAAAGCACAGAAGATGCAAAAAGCAAATCAGAGACTCAAAGGAGTCTCACTGGGGGTTAAGGAGACTGCATTTATTCACATGCATTTATTCAAATGTGAGGGAGACTCCACTGGGACTGCAGTTGTCTCAGCATGACAGGTATGAAGGCCAGTTCCCAAAGACCAGGATCACAGCTCAGTGGTGGCTATCAGATGTCATAGGATGGTTGAAGATCTAAGATTCCCTCACCTGGGTGATATTCAGTTCAGTTGCTCAGTCATGTCTGACTCTTTGTGACCCCATGGACTGCAGCATGCCAGGCCTCCCTGTCTATCACCAACTCCCAGAGTTTACTCAGACTCATGTCCATTGAGTCAGTGATGCCATCTAACCATCTCATCCTCTGTCGTCCCCTTCTCCTCCCACCTTCAATCTTTCCCAGCACCAGGGTCTTTTCAAATGAGTCAGTTCTTCTCATCAAGTGGCCAAAGTATTGGAGTTTCAGCTTCAACATTAGTTCTCCAATGAATATTCAGGACTGATTTCCTTTAGGATGGATTGGTTGGATCTCCTTGCAGTCCAAGGGACTCTCACCAAGGGGTGATACTTTAGCCTCCCATTACTCAGATTAGAAGGTTTAAGGGGAGAAAGAGAAACGGAAATCAAGCTATTTCTTTGCACAGTGAGTTTTGTGGCTATAAATCCATGCTGGCTGGACACAGTTATACAATGCAGATGTTGATTGCAGCCATGAGATTAAAAGATGCTTCCTTCTTGGAAGGAAAGCTATAACAAACTGAAGGTGCATGTGTGCTAAGTCGCTTCGGTAGTGTCCGACTCTGTGTGACCCCACAGACAGTAGCCTATCAGGCTTCTCTCTCTATGGGATTCTCCAGGCAATAATACTGGAGTGGATTGTCATGGCCTCCTCCAGGAATAACAAACCTAGATAGAATATTAAAAAGCAGAAACATCACTTTGCTGACAAAGATCTGTCTAGTCATGTACAGATGTGAGAGCTGGACCATAAAGAAGGCTGAGCATCACAGAATTAATGCTTTTAAATTGTGGTGGTGCTGGAGAAGACTCTTGAGAGTCCCTTGGACAGCAAGGAGATCAAACAAGGCAATCCTAAAGGAAGTCAACCCTGAATGTTCATTGGAATGACTGATGTGAAGCTGACGCTCCAACACTTAGGCCATCTGATGTGAAGAGCCGATTCATTGTAAAAGATCCTTATACTGGGAAAGATTGAAGGTGAAAGAAGGGGCCAGCAGACGATGAGATGGTTAGATAGCATTACTGACTCAGTGAACATGAATCTGAGCAAACTCTGAGAGATAGTGAAGGACAGGGAAGCCTGTGTGCTGCAGTTCATGGGGTCACAAAGAGCCAGTCATGACTCAGGGGTTGAACAACAACAGCAACCATTCAGTCATTCAATGGCATTTATTGGGCTAGAGTCTTGAAACACTGTTTTTGGGTGATAGCCATTATGTACAGTAAGTTCCAAGAAACATATACTTTAATGACAAAATAAGCAACCCTGTCCTCAAGCCAGTTATAGCTAATAAAATAGAAAAGCATATAAAGAAGTGATTGTGTTACAGAGTAATATGTGTTTTAATGGTACATAAACATAGCTTCTCAGAGGGGTATATAGGAGAGTGTCATTATGGAAGACTTGTAGAGTTTTTTAAATTTTTTAAAGAGTTGAACCAGAGAGGAAACATTTTACCAGACAGAGGAAACAACAAAGAATAAAAGCATGCATATACAGCAAAACATAGAGGGTTTTAAAAAATGTGCAGTTGACCCTGAAACAGCACATGTTTGAACTGCATGGGTCCACTTTTATGTAAATTGTTTTTATTTTATTGATTTATTTATTTTTTGGCTGTGCTAGGTCTTCCTTGCTATGTGTGGGCTTGCTCTAGTTGGAGCAAGCAGGGGCTACTCTCTAGCTGTAATGCACAGGCCTCTCATTGTTGTGGCTTCCTTTGCTGTGGAGAGTGTGGGCTCAGTAGTCTTGGCATATGGGCTTCATTGCCCTACAGCATGTGGGATCTGGAGCAGGGATTCAACCCATGTCACCTGCACTAGCAGGCAGATCCTTCATCATTGGACCCAGGGAAGACCCCTACTTTCATGTGACTATTTTTCAAAACACATATTGGAAAAAAAATTTTGGAGATTTGAGACAATTTGAAAAAATTCACAGATGAAATTGGTAGTCTGGAAATATTAAAAAAGACATAAGAAAAAATATTCCATGAATGCAATACATATATATAGATAGATAGATAGATACTGGTTGAGTTTTACATAGGCTTAAGTTAGTGATATTTCATATAAGATTAATAATGTGTTGGTTTTCTTACTGTTTTGTAATTTTACTTTCAAAGAATTACATTACTGCATGGTATGCCTCACTCATAATTGGAGAAACTGTGTATCACCCTGTCAAGACAGGTAAGTGGTTTTTTAAGAAATACTACAATGCTGCCAATACTGTATTATGAATATGACTGCAATACTGTATGCCATGAAAATTTTACAAAAATTCATTTATTAGTATGTAGGCTAGGCTACCCTGAGGCAATTGTGTTGATTACTCTAGGTTCCCATTAGCAATCATCCTGCTGCTTTTTTGTTATCAATGCATGAATTGTTATACCTGCAAAGATATATGAGTTTCATTTTCACAGTTTTCATTACTGATGTCTTGTATTAGTAATACATATAATATCTACATATTTTGTATCATATGTGACATTTACATAGGTACTGACAGACGATTCATCTTATAAATAGATGACATGAACATACAGTGTCAATAAATATTAATACAATTCAGTACTGTGAATGTATTTTCTTTTCCCGATTATTTTCTTAGCAATGTTTTCTTTTCTCTTACTTACTTCATTGTAAGAATAGTGTATAATACTTATAGGTACAAAATAAGTGTTAATAGACTGTCCATGTTCCAGTCAACAGGAGTCTATTAGTAGTTAAGTTTGGAGGGAGTCAAAAGTTATATGCAGATTTTCAGCTACTAGAAGCTCAGAGCGCCAACCCCCATGTTGTTCAAGGGTCAACCATAAATGGTTTAGAATAGATATGGACTAGACTCCAATTGTGGAAAATATATTGAAAAGGTAGGCACAGACCAGAATTATGGAATTTTTTGCATATCTGAAGTGTTCATTCTTTGTTTTTTGATTGTGTTTGTGTTTTAATTAAGGAGATTCTAAGAAAATTTTAAATGATTGCTAATTATCAAATAGAGTATCTATTAATTTTAATTACCGATGGCCTTTTAAAAAATATTTATCTATTTATTTGGCTGCACTAGGTCTTCATTGCAACATGCAGGATCTTTAGTTGTGGCAGGGGAACTCTTAGCTGCAACATGTGGGATCTAGTTCCCTGATCAGGAATTGAACCCTGCTACCCCCGCATTGAGGAGCTTCCCAAGTTGCTCACCAATAGACTCTGCTTGCACTGTGAAGACTTGGGTTCGATCCCTGGGTCAGTAAGATCCTCTGGGAGGAGGGCATGGCAACCCATGCTGGTGCTCTTGCCTAGAGAATCCCAGGGACAGAGGAGCCTGGCGGGCTGCAATCCACAGGGCCCCACCGAGTCGGACATGACAAGCAACTAAGCAGGAGCAGCAGCCCCTGAACTGGGAGCTGAGTTTTAGCTCCTGGATCGCCAGGGAAGTCCCCTGATGACCTTTTTAACTGCATCTTAATTATCCTCCTGGCAAGGCAGGGACTCCCACCTGACGGTTATGGGAGGGCTGAATATATAACAGCCAGCACTGGTCACAGTGAGGTCAAGGGCAGTTTATCATGTGTTCTGACAGCCTGGGGGAGCAGAATACTGCAACCACGCAGGGTCAAGGTTGCATTCAGGAAGAGAGTGAACCAGCAGATGTGGTGGGAGGCAGGCTCTGTAGCATTAAGACAGTGTTATGTCCCTGAGCTCTGCTGGGAGGATGTGATTGACTTGCTTGAATACTTCTGTGGGCTGGCAGAGAACTGAAATCCCTACTGAAATCCCAGAAACAAATAGGAAGGGCACCTCGTCCTCTTGATAAGGAGGGTGGTTTGATTAGGGAACGTTATTAACAGGAATCCCTGAAGGAGGGCATGGCAGCCCACTCTGGCACTCTTGCCTGGAGAATCCCATGGACAGAGGAGCCTGATGGCCACAGTTCATAGGGTCACACAGAGTCCGAAAAGACTGAAGTGACTTAACATGCATGTGTGCATTCACAAGAGTAAAGTAGGAAGGGGAACTTGGAATTAGGTCACTCAAAGATGGAATGTTCTAAAATTCAAGTATGTTATTTAGAAAAAAAAAAAAAAAAAAGTAGTACAGAGTATGTACTCAATAAATAATCCCTTCCCTTGCCATCTGCTTTTTTTTTTTTCTGATCTCCCCATAGAGTAGTTTTTCTCTCTTCTTTGAAGTTGCATAACACTCTGCAATTCTCTTTGCTTTTGCATTTATCCAATGAAGCTTTGTCATATGATTGTGCTCAAGTGATTTCCATCTCTAGAAGAGATATCTAGCACTGCATATATCTCAGGATTCCCTACACTACTGGGAAAGCGCTATGTACTCAGTAGCTACTCAATATATTTATCAAACCGAACTCCAAAGCAGTCAAGTAATTTGACCGAAACAAGAATTAGCAGAGCCAAATCTCTTGACACCAATCACAGAATTTTTCAGCTCTACCATAGTAGGGACTACTTGTATAGGGACTACTTCCTATAGAATGAAGGAGGTTATTTTCTTTGGGAGGTCACATTGTCTCTAGAAAATTATTCCCAAAATATATTTCAACCACTTTAACATGCTTCCCTGATAGCTCAGTTGGTAAAGAACCCATCTGCAATGCAGGAGACCCTGGTTTGATTCCTGGGTCAGGAAGATCCCCTGGAGAAAGGAAAGGCTACCCACTCCAGTATTCTGGCCTGGAGAATTCCATGGACTGTATAGTCCGTGGGGTTGCAAAAGACTGAGCAACTTTCATTCTCTTCACTTCACTAGTAGGATTTAACAGAAAATAAACATGAACAAAATAAAACATTAAGTTCTGATATAATATTTTAAACTGAAAATATTAAAATTTAATTAATTCTTGATAGCTTCCAATCATTATTAGCCTTCCCTGTATACTACTTCTTTTCTCTTCGTTGCTGTTTGTTGTTTAGTCACTAAGTTGTGTCCAACATTTTGCGACCCCATGGATTGTAGCCTGCCAGGTTCCTCTTTCCATGGGATTTCCCAGGCAAGAATACTGGAGTGGGTTGCCATTTCCTACTCCAGGGGATCTTCCCAGCCCCGGGATTGAACCCATGGGTCTTACAGTGGCAGTTGAGTTCTTTACTGTTGAGCCACCGGGGAAGACCAAGCTTTCATATTTAGACATTCCTTAATATATCTAAAGTTGTTCAGTAGGAGACTGACGCCATAGGAAACATATGAGCCCATCCCCAGCACTGGATATCGCTGGTCTCAGATGAGGTCCAGGTGGACATATACACCTCTAGGATAGATTTCACTGAGATTAGTCATGTAGCCAAGTGCCTCTTGGACATTTCCACCTTCTGTGGAAGGTGTCCATAGACACCTACAACACATACAAGACATTTCAAACTCCCTTTTTTCTCCCATACCTGCCCCTTCTCCATATTCCTATTCTAGGAAATCACCATCACATCACCTCACCAACCAACCTCCAAGCTACCCAAACAGAAAACTTTGGAGACATTCTTGGTTTCTCCTTTTTCCTCATCCCACTCCCGCCAGAGTCATTCAGCATCAAGTCTCATGCATTTTCACTCAACACTCCTCAAATTTCCCCAAGTTCTCTATAACCACTCCTAATGGCTTAGTTTATGTCCATCATCCATTGCATCACTGAAAAATTCTATTCAGTTTATATCCTTGAATCAATCATTGAGCTACTAGAGAGTTCAGGGGAGGCTATTATTCTGAAAATTCAAACCTGAGTGTGTTACTTATGTTGAAAGGCTCTCAATGACTGCTCTTTGCCTAAAGAACCAATTATGAGGCCCTCTGTATCCACCTTTCCCCTCTAATCCTTTCTTTCAGAGTCCAACCCCCTATAGTCTAAGCTTTGGTCCTGAAGAAATACCTGGAGAGCTTGGAAATCACTCTTCAGTTCCGTATTTTTCATACTACTTCCTTTACTAAGTATGTCTTCCACCAGACACCATAGGAATGAAAAAAAAATCTCACATTCAGAAATCACACAGCTGCTGAAGTTCAAATCTTAAATCTGCTTCTTACGAGTGTATTACTTAACTTCTCTGATTCCCCTTTACCCTCTTAATATGGGGTAATAAAAGTACCTACAAGAAACATTAACTATAAAAGAATTAATAAGTTTTTCCAAAATTGAATAGATTGAATAGTACATGGTCTCCCTATTTCCCCAAGGTTGTGCAAAGCATGGCTTTTATTTGAAAATTCCTTCAATAAATACACAAGTATAAAAAAAAACCCACCCTGCTTAGCCTTGAGAAAACAAACATGTTTTTACTGAAATATATTGGATTTACAAGATTGTGTTAGTTTCGGGTGAACAGCAAAGTGATTTAGATATATACATAAATTTTTGCAGATTCTTTTCCATTATAGGTTGTACAAAATATCAAATATAGTTGCTTATTATTGTTATTATTATTGTATTGTTACTAACTTGTGTCCAACTCTTTGCCACCCCATGGACTGTGGAGCCTGAGAGGCTCCACAGTCCATGGGATTTTCCAGGCAAGAATACTGGAGTGGGTTGCCATTTCCTTCTCCAGGGGATCTTCCCGACCCAGGGCTCAAACTCGAGTCTCCTGCACTGGCAGGAGGATTCTTTACCACTGAGCCACCTGGGAAGCCCATAGTTCCTTATGCTATACAGTAAATCCATGTTGTTTATCTACTTTGCATATAGTAGTATATACCTGTTAGTTTCAAAGTCCTAATTTATGTTTCCCCCTCTTTCCCTTTTGGTAACCACAAATTTATTTTCTAGGTCTGTGAGTCTGTTTTTGTTTTGTAAATAAGTTCATTTCTATTATTTTCTAGATTCTACATATTAATATAAGTGATATCATATAAACCTATCTTGCTCTGTCTGACTTACTTCACTTAGTATGATAATCTAGGTCCATCCATGTTGCTGCATGTTGCATGCATGTTGCTGCATTCTTTTTATGACTCAGTAATATTCCACTGTGTGTGTGCTGCCAGAGAAAACATTCCTGGAACCTAACAGGTTCCTCTAGATAAGTTTTCCTGGAAGGTGACACCTGGGAGCTGCCTTCCTTAGCTTTGAAGCACCCTCAGACTCCCCAATTCACTTATTTCCATAAAGTATGACCCACGCCGAGGCGAGATGGCTTTAGCAATGTGCTCCTGTGGATGGATGTAAAATTTGCCAAAGTGAAATGCTTGAACTGCCACTTAGGTTTGACAGGACCGTATCTTTTTTCTCTGACCTCCTCTCTACCACACTCCCTTCCTGCTCAGGATACTCGAGTGGCTGTGGCATTTTTTAGGTTCAGATAAGCAGAGGTTGAGTTGGGAATATGCCATTTCAACTGCAATTTGAAAACGAGTATTGGAATGTTGTAGGAAAACAAGGTATAAATGACAGATTCCCAATTTTCTTATATCAGAGGTAACTCCCTTGTACATCTTTAAATTTATTCGTTAAATGAGAACATTTTAGATGAATAAAAAATTAAGCAAAGGCCATAAAGATGAGTAGTGAAATCAAGAGGAATTAACTTGTCATTGGAAAGTGAACTGTAACCAAAGATAAACAAATTATACCAAAAGCAATAATGCATTAAGAAAAAGAGATGCATTTACAAGAAAAGTAATGAATAGACTCAGAGTATTTGGTAATCCAAATGATGAAGAGGAACAAATCATAGGAACATGTTGGAAAAATATTTCAAATACATATCTTCCTTTCTTCCTTTTGTCCTTCAGTTAATAAACTTTGGAGCCTGTCCCATTCTTTTAAAAAACAATTGGTTATAAATAAGTGCTGTCTTATATTAATAGTGATAATGTTCTGATTGTTTCTGTATATTCATTCTTTGCTTTCTTGTATAGAAATCTTTCTTTTCAGAATAAGGTGCACTGCCATATGTTGTCCTATAGCAATGAGTGTCTGACCTCAATGGGTGCATAGGTAGATTTTGAAGAATTTACATGGAAAATTATGCCCATGTCCAACAGTTTCAAGAATTGGTATGTGCCTGCATGTGTGCTTAGTCGCTTCCGTCCTATCTGACTCTATGCGGTCCTATGAATTGTAGCCTGCCAGACTCCTCTGTCCATGGGACTCTCCAGGCAAGAAGAACAACCCACTGGACTGGGTTGCCATGCCCTCCTCCAGGGGATCTTCCCCACCCAAGGTCAAACCCACATCTCTTATGTCTCCTGCATTGGCCACTAGCACCACCTGGGAAGCCCCAAAAATTGGTTAAAGAAACCATTTAATTTTTTTGTTGTTGTTCAAAAGATAAAACAAAACCTGAAAGTCCGTGCATAATGAAAAAGCTTCTTATTTTCAACATAGTCAAAATGATCATATGACTGAGGGTAACTATTATGCTTACTGAAGAGGTAGTTATATTTTATGAAACTGAGGTTTTGGTTAATGTTCTAGAGAACCCTTGGGAGTGAGTGAATTTAGGGCATTCAAGTCATTTTTACTTAGTTGACAAGGTGATAATTGATTCTTGATTACTTGGCACATATAACTGTCCCTGGCAAGTTTCTGAGTTCCACCAGATGTTAGGCACGGCTTTCAGAATGCTTAAGGACAGCCTCTCACGAGGTTCGTGTCACTGCACCACGTCAGGAAAACAAAATCTTCATGTTTCATGTCTTCAGAATGTGACTCCTTGGATGTCCCTGTTACATAATACAGTTCTTACTCTGATGGGGACGGAAACCAATTCATGGCTCTACACAGTGGTTGTATGTTATTGATTTAAACCCCAAACTATATTGATGTCTCAAAGTTAGACCCTCAAAAAAAAAAAAAAAAACCAAAAAACAAACTATAAGCAAATTTAAGTGAAAACTCACTTTCTTCCATGGCAGATTAATTTCCTATTTTTCGTCTTTAAAGATTACACATGAGCTATAACAAAGGGGTCATCATTTGCTTTACAAAGGAAAAGGAGAAATATTTAGTAACTCTTTCCTGTAAAAAAGGTCCCACTTTCAACAAAGTACCTTCCTTTAAGGTATTGAATTTAATTATTCAGTACCTTAAAAACAGGACTTTTAAGAAGCAAGTGAGGAACTTTCCCTTCTGGGAAGATGTAGTACACATACTCTTTCCTATTCCTCCTGCTACATACAACTAAGACCCCTGGACATGATACACAAGACAAACATAACTGGAAGGCTGAGAGAAGCCAGACCAGATGAGAACCTCGGGACCCAAAGAACCATTTGATGATACAGTCCTGGGGATTTCCTATTTTCTGGTTTTTGAAGATTTTGTCTCATCTATCCCCAAGGGTAGAGCAATGAAGATGGTTACCTGGAAATGCCAATGAATGCAGACAAAGCAAAAAAAAAAAAAACTAACTAACAAAAAAAACCCCTGAAACCTGTTCTCACTAGCCAGAAGATCAGGAAAGGGACATCCTACAAAGAAAAAAAAACAAATATATATATATATATATATATATATATATGTATATTGCTGCATAGATTGTGGTGACTGTGGGTTGCCTTGTTGCTGGCCTTTCCCCCGGGATCTGAAAGAGCACTACAAGCAAAAGGTTGTTGCCATGATAGCAACCTTGAGGGGCTCACCCCCACAGCAGACCACGCTTGGGCTGAACTTGGGCGTTACAGGGATCCAGCCCTCAGAGGGCTCTTGATGTTTGCTTGCTCTGTCATATTCAAATCCTCACAACCCCATGGACTGTATCCTGCCAGGCTCCTCTGTCCATGGAATTTTCCAGGCAAGAGTACTTGAGTGGGTTGCCATTTCCTACTCTAGGGCATGTTTCCAGCCCAGGGATAGAACATGCATCCCTGTGTCTCCTGCATTGCAGGGAGATTCTTTACCTGCTGAGCCAACAGGGAAGCCCTCAGAGGGCTCTACACTTGGTTTAATAATCTCTTGTTGCCATCTTGAAATTCATAATGATTTTTGAACAAAGGGACCCGCTATTTCCTGTTGCCACTGAGCATCACAAATTATGTAGCTGGTCCTGACTGTGGATTCTACAGTGTTTGGTATTTGTGCTAACAGTTGTTTCGTGTCTGACGTTATGCTGTCAGAAAAGTGAGAGTAAATGTTTACCAAATAAAGCCTTGTTATATTAATATTTCATGATCATCAACTTTTTAAGCCTGCAATACAAATTGTATTTATACTGTCATTGTTATAAAGATAAATATGAATATGATTCTAGCCAACCATGCATTATGAAAGGTCCCAATTGAAGGGCACAAATTCAGTTCACTCAGTTTAGTACTTACATAATATAAACCTGGAGAAGGTAGTCAGGTAACATTTATCCTGACTCCTCCACATTCTTCACTGTATTCTCTTGTGATTTCCACCATGAACACACAGCACCTCTTGTTTCAGATCTATTCTCATGTAAGGTCTTATATATTATTTTCACTTTGCAATAAAATTTTACCAATTAGTAGATAATTCTGGAATATTTTTATTTTGCTAACTCACTTCTAATTTTGGAATGCAACATCCTACCCAGTAGAAAAATGATCAACATCAGACTTGAAAATGACAAAGATGGTCTTCAAAGGTCTCTGAAATTTTACAAATAGGTAAGACCTAGACGTACTCTTAAATGATATGGTTACAAAATGACAGAACTTTTCCAAAGAGCTATTTGCCCTGATTGCTTTAAATTAAACATTTTATAAACTATAAAAGGAAGCTGAGTTGTAATTTTATGTTATAGTTTGATTTAAACACACATGTAGAATAATTATTCTGATCTCTAAACCTGTAGTTTTTTGTTTGTTTTTCTTTGGAAGTTTCATTTGTTTGTTTTTGTTAGTTTTTATAATCCTTGAGCATTGCAATGGTTTAGACTGAGATAAAGTTGGATTATAAATCTCTGTCTCTAATGGATTGCTTTACCCAATTCACAAATCACTTTATTTCATTCACAGATACTCTAAAAAGGGAGAAAGATATCTAAATTTACAGTATAGCTGTTTCATAATGTCCCTATGTGATCAAATTTTAATCCAAAAAAAATTGCTGTATTTGTGCTAAAATAGTAAGCCATCAATCAACGCCTTGATGCATAAGCCAGCACTTCCCTTGGCAGCATACTCAGGGAGATGAAACAGAGGCAGGAACTCTGATGCTCAGACAATTCCCTGCTGTTCCAACAGGTCAGGGTCATTTATATGTTGACCCTGGTTTATGACAGAACTAAGAAGGAACTGAAGAAATTTTATACTTCTACATATTTTTCTCTTAAGTAAATTTAGAGATTGGGGCTTCCAAATTTAGATATTGGTGGCTCAGTGGTAAAGATTTCACCTGCCAATGCAGGAGATACAGGTTCGATCCCTGGGTCAGGAAGATCCCCTGGAGAAGGGAATGGCTACCCACTTAAGTATTCTCGCCTGGGAAATGCCTTGGACAGAGGAACCTGGTGGGTTCCTGGGGTTTTGTCCATGGGATTACAAAAGAGCCAAACATGACTTAGTGACTAAGAGCAACAACAAAATTTATATATTGTCTTTCAATAACTCTTTGGGAAAAGGACTTTGTGGTATTAGAAATGAAAGCAGTAATAGTTTTACATTCAGAACCTCTTCTCAGACCCTGATATATTTTTCTCAGAGTCAACTTTGTCTTCCTTTTTAATGTGCCTGTGCTCTAATAGAAATATCTTTTACACATATCAAGGATTTGTTTAAAAGAAAGCATCTTATCTTTTTTTCCGTAAGAAAGTATTGCAATATGATCGTCCTAAAGAGTTAAATAAAATGGTTTCTTCCTAATTTCCATGTTACAACATGCATTCCAGTTCAATTTTTAATCTCAAATATGTATTCTAGCCGTCCATTAATTTCAGTGAGATATGTACACAAAATGTATTTGAAGAGAAAATTGTACCAGAGGTTGAAAAATATTTCAAGGATAAAAGTACAACTGGAGTGTTCAGTGAGATCTAAATCTTTATTATTCAAGTGATGTTAAATATATATCAAAGTTATTGACTCTTTTTGAGTCTCAGACACTTGCTAGTGCAAGTAGAGGTTACGCTATTCTTTTCTGCAAATGGTTGGATGCCATCACCGACTCGATGGATATCAGTTTGAGCAAGCTCTGGGAGTTGGTGAAGGACAGGGAAGCCTGGGGTGCTGCAGTCCATGGGGTCGCAAAGGGTCAGACATGGCTGAGCGACTGAATTAAGGCCTCCAGAATGTACATGTGTCAGATATTGATGTTATTGCTCACATATTTCACTAGATGGCGCCACAAGCCTCTTAAATAGAGTACCAGACACAAGCACCCTTAATAAATATTTCTTTATTTCAGCATTTCCTTAAATTGTAAAATACTCTATTCCTGAAAAAAAAAAAAAAATTAATTTCTTTTGAACATTCTATATTTTTATGTATACCTAAGCACATTCTTTTCTATAAGTGTTTTTTAAAAATCATAAAATTCCATTGGTAACTATAATTTTTTACCTAAACGTTGCCATTTTTTATGGTACTGGTTTTTCTTCTTTGATTGTGAATCATTTACGATGATTACTCTACTTGGTATCATTCTTCTAAGCTGCTAAGGTTGCATTTATAGTACCTTAACAGCTTATTTTTTCAGAATGTATACATGTCTACGAGAAAATTAGAAACAATGGCTGATGGAAGGTAAAGAACCATGTCTGAAGTCAGATCAACAAGAGAATGGTCACATAACCCAGCTCTCATAATCGGGAATCATCACAGTATAGTTTATCTGATCTAAGATTTATTGAACAAAGCAAGCCATGAAGTAGGTTGGAAAATTATGGCCTCAAACAGAGTAGAATCCTTCCCTTTGCTGATGTTGGAAAGCAGTTTCTAATTTCCAGACTTCTGACCCTCCATTAAACAGTAGGAGCTTGTCGGTATATAATTTCCACTAGTCTTTAGGAGAGTTTCTTTCTTTCATTATTTAATTAAAGTATCGGTGTGGAGATAATGGAGATAATGAGTATGAAGGACTAAATGTTTGCAGGACTGACTTGGACTCTGCTAGGTATAGGTACAAAGATCAACTGAAAAGTGGAAACAGGAGGAAGAAATTCAGAGACAGACTTGTACAGTCAAGCCCAGAAGGGTGTTCAAGACAAGGATCTCACATAGTTGGCCCTATGGCATTTTGCAGTGCCTTGAACCCAAATTCTTTTGACACAAGGACACTCTTATTTGTTAACACCTGCTGCTGGACTTCCCAGGTGGCGCTAGTGGTATAGAATTCACCTACCAATGTAGTAGCGGTAGACGTAAGACCCTGGGTAGAGAAGATCCCCTGGAGGAGGGCATGACAACCCTCCCCAGTACTCTTGCCTAGAGAATCCCATGGACAGAGGAGCCTGGCGGGCTACAGTTCCTAGGGTCTCAAAGAGTCAGACAGAATTGAAGTGTCTGAGCACGCATCTATTTTGCACAGAGCTTCCCTGGAAGAAGATATTTTCTGATCAAATAGATCAAGTAACTAAAACTTATTTTAGTTATCAATAGGAAAGGGGCAGGGATTTCCAGAAATTGGGCCACGGCCCACTTTTTGGCCTTTTATGGTCAGTTTAGGAATTGTCATGACACCTCTGGGTATGTTGTTTAGTATTTGCTAGTATATTTCAATGAGCATATAATGAGCCTCAAGGTCTACTGGAAGTGGAATCTTCTGCCATCGTGGGCCTAGCTGATTCTAACTAGTTTATGTCATACAGCTGAAAATACCTATGTCATTCTTTTAAATGTTGTGCCCTGCCCCCTTGCCTCCCGTCTCACTGGTAGAAAACACATATGTGTGTTTGTCTTAAGGAGAGAGTTCTAAATGTATAGGTTGTCTACTAATTTCTGAAGAATTAACTCTGCAGTCATATCAGATATTGAGAAAGTGTGAAACTGTCACAGTTAATAGGTGTGTGACCCTGAGTGGACTATTAACACCACTGAGCCTCAGTTCCTTGTCCCTAAAATGGGGATAATACTGATCTTACATAAATCCTTACACGGATTAAGAAAATTTAGACGTCTAGCCCAGGCCAACACTTACTAGATCTTCAGCCAATATGATTTTCTCACTTCTCACAACTCCCCTGCTCAGAGTGATAGGATGTTATTTAAAATGGGCAGGTAAGCACTGAATTGATGGTATTTTAAAACAATGTAAAAGTCTTTATTTGCTCAGTGGTTAGATTCACTATAACAGCAACATGTTGTTGTTGTTATTTAGTCACTCAGCCATGTCCAGCTCTTTGCAACCCCATGGACTATAGCCCAGCAAACTCCTCTGTCCATGGGATTTCCCAGGCAAGAATACTGGAGTGGGTTGCCATTTACTTCTACAGGGAATCTTACTGAGCCAGGGATCGAACCTGGGTCTCCTGTAATGGCAGACAGATTCTTTACTGTTGAGCCATCAGGGAAGCCCCATAACAGCAATGTAAAAGTCTTTAAAACTTATAATTTCTGGCTTTCCATATCTCTAATTTAGAGATTATGCAAACAGTACTAGTAGCTCTCATAGTCTTATCTGATGGTTCTATAAGCTGATAGCTTTTCCCCTCCATTTCTCTTACTTGTCTGGAAAGAAAAAAGGAAAGAGAATGCATCCCCAACCAGTACCCACTCCCCCCAGCCACACAGGGAGTTCCCCTGGATCCTGAGCATAGGGCAAAAGGAACCCAACAGCTAAGACGATTTTGTCTCTGTGTCCAACTCCTTTCAGGAGAAGGAACAGTTCTAATCTTAGCTAATTGCTCCTGAAACAAAGAGCAGGATGTTGGCTAAAGGCAAAAGGGGAAGGGTTTGTGTCTGGTTTTGTCAGCAGTTTCAGGCAAAAAGGAAAAAGTCTGTGTTTGGTTTTGTTATATGGGAGTCATGAGGGAGAGTGGACAGCAAATCTCAGCTAAGTCAGATGCAGGAGGATGGCTCTTTTTGGTAATCTGACTTTCAGAACATAAAATGGTGAGGGATTTCCGAAGACCGAAATTTGGACAGGTTTCTCAACTATCACTGTTTTCTGAAAGCCCAAGGTTCATACACAGTTCAACATTGCCAGGCCCCTCTCCCATTTAGTTCAAGACGAATGAACTCCTTTCATTGTTGAACAACTCAAAGGTGACCATGATCTCCTGAATGGAGTGAACCAGGCTCTAAGAAACACCCTGATGGGAACTCTTGTTGTAGTTGTATCTACAGAATTAATTGAATTATCTGTCAAGAGACAGTGGCAGGGGTCAATTGTTTTAGAGTTCTGGAGATCAGTCATGCAAAGAGAGGGATGTCTAAATGAAAATAGAAATGCTAATATAAAAGTTTAGGTTAAAGTGAAGAGACAGGAGTGAAACCCTGATAACGTTTGGTCCAGTGGGATCCAAATGTTGGTGGATGGAAATCTTTATATCACACAATACTGCTCATTGAAGTTAAGACATCAGTACTCTTGGTGGTGTTGTCTAGTCTTGGTTGTTGTTCCTTGTATAGTTGCTAAGTCATGTCCGACTCTTGTGACCCCATGAACTGCAGCACACCAGGCTTCCTCGTCCTTCACTATCTCCCTGAGTTTGCTCAGACTCATGTCCATTGAATTAGTGATGCCATCCAACCATCTCATCCTCTGCCGTCCCCTTCTCCTCTTGCCCTCAATCTTCCCAGCGTTAAGGCCTTTTCCAATGAGTCAGCTCTTCACATCAGGTGGCCAAAGTATTGGAGCTTCAGCTTTAGCATCAGTCCTTTCAATGAATATTCAGGGTTGATTTCCTTTAGGATTGACTGGTTTGATCTCCTTGCTATCCAAGAGACTCTCAAGAGTCTTCTCCAGCATCACAGTTTGAAAGCATCAATTATTCGGCACTCAGCCTTCTTTATTATCCAACTATCACATCCATATATGACTAGTGGAAAAACCATAGCTTTGATAGACGGACCTTTGTCGGCAAAGTGATGCCTTTGCTTTTTAATACTGCTCACATAAAGACATTATGGTCCAGACATTTCACTAACCTTCCTTAGTGGCCCAGTGACTTGGACAGGGAGAAATCCAGCCCATGCATGGTCTTCTGTGCTGGTGAGCCCTTCAAGGTTGGTATCATGTCAACAGGCTTTGGGCTTACTGGGTAGTTCAATGTGTAAAGAATCAGCCTACAATGCAGGAAACTCCAGTTTGATTCCTGGGTTGGGCAGTTCCCCTGGAGAAGAGATAGGCTTCCCACTCCAGTATTCTTGGGCTTCCCCGGTGGCTGAGACTGTAAAGAATCCACCTGCAATGTGGGAGACCTGGGTTCGATCCCTGGGTTGGAAAGATCCCCTGGAGGAGGGCATGGCAGCCCACTCCAATATTCTTGTCTGGAGAATTCCCAAGGACATAGGAGCCTGGCAGATTATAGTCCATGGGTCGCCAAGAGTTGGACATGACTGAGCAACGAAGCTCGCAACAAGCTTGAGTTCAAAATGCTTCTTCAGAATCTTGGAAGAAGGCCAACAGGCAACCTAGAGTCTCCATAAGGAGCCATGCCATCAGATTTCTGTTGTCAGTGATGCCAAGTGAGGGGGAGGGAGGAAATTTTGAAACATTAGTTGAAGGGCTGTAGCCAGATAGTGAAGGAAGCAAGAGTTTCAAATATGATAAGGGTTGACAATTTGTGCAAGTTTGACAGCATCCAGTCTAACATACAAGCAGGTAACTAGTTTCTCCAGCGTCAGGAAGGAACTCAACTGAATCTTAACCAAACGGCCCAGAATTTGCATGTCCATTAGTTACCTGCAATTTACAAAGAGATACAAACTAGTTCAAAGATGATGAACATATTGCTGTGTCATCATCTTCATCCATCCTAATCTAAGCCTCCACATTGAAAGACCCACCTTAACCCAAACTTCAAATTCTCAATTAATATCGGACCTTGACTTTGCCTTTTGGAGACATAGACAGAGCTCTGTCAAGGGAGGCGAGACATAATAAGCAATAAACTCAGATTTGTCTTGTCAACAGTTGCATTAATAGTGTACTCGGAGGGATGGCATTTGACAGTTGAGTATCAAACACTGTTGGGTTGGAGAGCTGGGCAGTTTTTGGGTACCAATGATGAAAGAAAGTGGGAATATAAAACACGGTCAGGTGTTCAGTTGAAACTTCTTCCAGGTCTGTGTCTTAATGAGCCTTAGAATTAACAAATTTGAGCCAACCTTCAGTCTGAGAAACAGATGAGATTTGACATTTATACAACAGGCAAAATTTACTGAAGGCTTTAAAGCAGTTAAATTCCATTTAGTTAAATCTGTTTTATGCAATGTCATCCTCTATTAAGCATGCTTTGTGAAACTGTTCTATCATGATTATGAAAAGAAAATCTCCCATCTGGGATTAATCACAATGTCCAAACAAATAAAATTCTGATTTTAAGTTTAGTAGCCATTTGTGTTTCATTCAATTATGTTTAAAATTAACATAACTCCTCACTAATATTATTTATCATCACCACCACCGTCACAAAAATTCAGGAAAGTAGACTAAATAAAATTTAAAAGGTAAATGTTTTCTGACTCTTTAAGGTTATTGTTGTTATTGTTCAGTCACTCAGTCATGTCCGACCCTTTGCAACCCCAGGGACTGCAGCACGCCGGGCTTCCCTGTCCATCATCAACTCCCGGAGCTTGCTCAAACTCAGATCCATTAGGTCAGTGATGCCATCCAACCATCTCATCCTCTATCATTCCCTTCTCCTCCCACCTTCAATCTTTCCCAGCATCAGGGTCTTTTCCAATGAGTCAGTTCTTCGCATCAGGTGGTCAAAGTATTGGAGCTTCAGCTTCAGCATCAGTCCTTCCAATGAATATTCAGGATTGATTTCGTTTAGGATGGACTGGTTTCATCTCCTTGCAGTCCAGGGGAATCTCAAGAGTCTTCTCCAGCACCATAGTTCTAAAGCATCAATTCTTTGGCCATTCAGCCTTTTTCATTGTCTAGCTCTCACATCTGCCTGCATTGTGGGAGACCTGGGTTCAATCTCTGGGTTGGAAAGATCCCCTGGAGAAGGGAAAAGCTACCCACTCCAGTATTCTGGCCTGGAGATTTCCATGGACTGTACAGCCCATGAGGTCCCAAGGAGTCAGACACAACTGAATGACTTTCACTTTCACATCTGTACATGACCACTGGAAAAACAATAGCTTTGACTAGACAGACCTTTGTCGGCAAAGTGATGTCTCTGCTTTTTAATACGCTGTCTGGGTTTGTCATAGTTTTTCTTCCAAGGAGCAAGTGTCTTTTAATTTCATGGCTGCAGTCACTGTCCATAGTGATTTTGAAAACCAAGAAAATAAAATCTGTCACTGCTTCCACTGTTTCCCCATCTATTTGCCATGAAGTGATGGGACCAGATGCCATGATCTTAGTTTTTTGAATGTTGAATTTTCAGGTTACAGTAGGTGCTTTAAAAATTAGAGTTTGTAAATATAAATACTCCTTAACTTTTGTATCTAGTAAATGCTTTAATGAAGGTTTTTATTAGAAATTTTTAAAAAAGGATTTAGTTATTAAAAGGGAAGTTTTACAACCCATGTGATTAGACCTGTGAGAATAAATGTTAACTAGACAAGGACAGAGATGAAACTCTAATATATGATCATTGGATTTCTGGGTGCCACATTTCTTCATATTCTGGGTTTCTTGGGCTCATGTGTATAAAATGATAGTATTGTTACATTATAATTGGAGACTTCCACCCAGTTCAGAGCTGATCTTTTCACAGCTTATGTACTCTTAGGTTAGTTTTATCTAATAGCTTCAGTCAAAACAGTTTGCATAGAAATTATTCATGACACAGAGGGCGGAAAAAGAAAATTTTTAAAGGGATAATAGACATATTACTATGTGGCTCTGAAACCAAGGTGTTTTCCAAACATATTATAAACAAGAACTAAAATTGGTCCATCCTTGGTGTACTGGCAAACTAGGAAATCTTTAGCCATCTCTTTTGTTTCCAATGTCTTGTCAATATTGTAAAACACACACACGCGCACTAAAATAATTTTTTTTAATACAGATACGATAAACATGGTCAGAAACTAAAACCTGCTGCTCAGTTCAGTTCAGTCGCTCAGTTGGGTCCAACTCTTTGGGATCCCATGGATTGTAGCACGCCAGGCCTCCTTGTCCATCACCAACTCCCAGAGTTTACTCAAGCTCATGTCCATCGAATCGGTGATGCCATCCAACCATCTCATCCTCTGTCATCCGCTTCTCCTCCTGCCTTCAATCTTTCCCAGCATCAGGGTCTTTTCAAATCAGTCAGCTCTTCACATCAGGTGGCCAAAGTATTGGAGTTTCAGCTTCAGCATCAGTCCTTCCAATGAATATTCAGGACCAGAAACCTGCTATAAACAAGCGTGTGTTACTCCCCCTCCTCAGGTGTTAGTTTTTGAACTGGTGACTGTTTCTGGGCAGAGGATTAACAATTCACTTAGGGTTTAAAGGCACAAGTGTGACTGAGCTCATTGGAATTACTGATTAACATTTATGAGACTCAGCTTAGCATTGTGCTTGTTGGTAAATGTCAAAGTCCCTCATTAGGATTTCATGAGTACAGTCAACATTACTAAAAGAAGTTAAACAAATTTGGTTGGTAGTTATTTAAAAACATACTTCAAAGGTACTTGAGACTAGAACAGGCAACATTTCTGGGAAATAATCTTTGGAAAATACTTTAAGGAGGTTATTCTACCCTGGTGCCTTTGCTCACTCCATTTGCACTGGAGGTGTATTTTCTTTCTGTTTTATTTACCTCTTCTGTTGTTGCTGTTTAGTCACTAAGTCGTTATTTACCTGCACATGATTTATACTCATATATATATACATATATATATGTATATGCATAATGGCTTCCCTGAAGGCTCAGCAGTAAAGAATCGCCTGCGATGCAGAAGATGCATGAGATCCGGGTTCAGTCCCTGGGTCGGGAAGATCCCCTGGAGAAGGACATGGTAACCGACTCTAGTATTCTTGCCTGGAGAATCCCATGAACAGAGGAGTCTAGCGGGCTGCAGCCCGTAGGGTCGCAAAGAGTCAGACATGACTGAAGCAGCTGAGTACACATGGATGTGTGCATAGCCATTCATTCAGAAAAACATTTCTGAGTGTCTCTTAGGCTGCTGACACTCTGTTGGGCGCTGGAAACTTAGAGTTAATGATAGAGACCTGTTTCCGCCCTCACAGAAGCTTCCAGTCTAGAGAAGGACCCAATTACAACACACTGTGGTAAAACAAGATAAAATGGGGAAAGTCCAGTGTGATATGGCAGCCTCCAGGAGGGGCACCAAACAACTCTGAGAATGGAGAAGGAAGTCAGAAACAATTCCTGGAAAATGTAGCCAATAAAATGAAAAGGTAAGTAGGAAAAAGCCATGTCAAGGAGGGAAGAAAGTCAGCAAAGATTTTCACATGCCCTACAGGGATGTGACTGAATCAATCAAACCTAGATAATGGGCACTTTCAGAGCAAAAACTCTGCCTTATTTATGTAACCTTTCAAGGATTGGCATTTAATACATGCACCATAAATGTCTGATGAAAGAAATAAAGGGAAAGATGCAGAGAGTTATAGTGTGACCAGAAAGTAGACACAACCTGCTGGTGGATGAGATTTTTTGATACCCCTGTACAAGTGATCCTAGGAGGTTAAGTAAGGTAACAAAAGTTAATTCTATCAGGCCAAGGATGCCAACAAAAAAGGTAAAGAGACCTCTCAAGGGTTATGTGTTCCATTTGAAAGGTGTAAACCATGACTCAAGTGAGAGCTGTTTTGTATAGTCAGTTGGCACATGATGGCAAGAGTAGATTAACATGAGAATTAGACAGAAGTGTGTGAACCAAAGTGTGGATGAAAGACTTCCCTGGCAGTCCAGTGGTTGCACTTCCAATGCAAGGGGAGCAGGTTCAATTCCTAGCTGGGGAACTAAGATCCCACACGTGGTGTAGCATGGCCAAGAAAGTATAAACCAAGCAAGATGTGGATGGAGAGTAAAAATCAGGAAAGAGTAAAAATCAGTAGGTTAAAAAAGTGCAAAAAGAAAACACAAAAGTCTTTGAGTAAGAAGTTAAACTGGGAATAAAAAGATAAACAAGTGGAAAGGAGCAAAATACAACGCAACAGGAAATAAGGTTTAATATCCATTCCAAGTCAAACTCATGAGAACGAATACAAAAAGAAAAACCTCCCAGACTTTTGGGGCTATATTATCAAATACCTAAAGTCAGTGGACCGGAAAAATATGCACACCATTTATTATGACAGGAACAAGAGTTTCTATATTATGGAATCAAACGTTTGTCAGGCAAATAGATACTGATCATTTTTGGAAACTATTGCCCTGCTTTTTCTCCTTCAAAAGGGATTTTTTTTCTAACATGTACTTATGGCATTTGTCTAACCACAAGGAAACAGTCAAATTATTTTGTTTATAACCTCAAACCCCAAAACTTGTTCAGAACAGAAATATGAACTAGAAAAAAATTACATGGTAAATCAAACCCTCATTTTGGGGCTGGGACACTATGCAAAGTGGTTTATAATTTGTTCTTTGCAGTGTAAATGAGAACCCCAAGATATTGGCAGATGAAGAAAACTTTTTTTTTTCTTTTAAAATTATCTTTTAGTATACATGAGAGACATTTCCCCAGTCTATAAAAATGTAGAAGAAAAATGACCTTTGAGAAAGTGGTAATTTTTAAGTATAAAAATATATTACTTAAGAAAAATGAAAATCAAAATTACGCTGAGATACTACTACCTCTCACCCGTCAGATGAGCCAAGAGAGTTTGAGAAACCCACTCCATTAGTGAAGCTACAGGAAAACATGAGTGAAGATGGTGGCACTGCGGAAGATCACAACCACTAGCGAGGGAAATTTGACAGCATTTAATAAAAGTGCACATGCATTTACCTTTTGACTCAACCAACACCACTTCCAGGAAACTGCTCCAAATATACATTCCAAAACATAAAAATACAAATGAAGCAGAAGTAAGGAACTAAGAAAGAGTAGAAATCAATGAAACAGAAAACAATAGAGAAAAATCAATGAAACCAAAAGCTGGTTCTTTGAAAAGACCAATATAACTGATAAACTAGAAGTGAAAAAATGAACAAAAAGAGAGGGAGAGAGAAAAAAATGAACAATATCAACAAGGAAGGAATAAGGCAGCATTCTACAGATTGTATAGAAATTTTAAAAAAGAGTGAGTAAGATAACAAAAAGCAGAAAGATGACAAATACCTTTATGTTAATAAATTTTACAACTTCGATGAAATGAACAAACTTTTTGAAAAAACCATTTTTTAAATAAATAAATTTGTAATTATTGGCCTCCAAGTCCCCCTGACTTTACCACTGAATTATATCAACCATTTAGGAAGAAATAATACCAAGTTTACACAGACTCTAACAAAATAGGGGGAGAAAAACTGCTTTCCAGTTCATATGATGGCATAAAAGCATAACCTTGATACTAAAACTTTATAAGAATCCTACAGAGAAGGTAATTAAAGATCAATATTGCTCATAAACATAGACATAATATTTTTAAAATATATTATTAAAAAACTCATTAATTTATGAAAAAGTTAATATGTATGACTGGGATGTAAAGCAAGATCAGCTTAATATTCAAAATTAATTAGCACATTAACTAACTAAATGAGAAATTTGCTATGTTTATTTCAAAAAAGTATTTGACAAAATTTAATATCAGTTCATGAATTTTAAAACTCTCAGCAAACTCTAGAGAGAAATTTTCTCAGTGTATTCAAAGGCATCTTTAAACAAAAAATCAATCCCCCAAAACTATGAAAAATTTTCATACCTGATCATCAAAGGATAAACACGTCCCCTTTAAGATGGGAAATAAGGAAGGGATGCCCACTCTCCCCACTCATATTCAGCGTTACTCTGAGATATTCTTCAGGGTGTGAGTGCAGGGCTCTTTAGCCCCCTAGAGTACTTCCATGGTGCGTCCAGCCTGCTACCCCAGTCAGACCCCTGTCTGCGGAAACTTCGGCCACTATTCATTGAGAACATCTATATCCAGCCCGTGCTGTGGACAGTAAGACTTCAGGGACTGCGTGTACTGTACTACTTCATGTTTAAGTTATCCCTGGTGAAACCTATATTACATCTATGCCGCGTAATTCTAGTATTTATAGTGCATGTGATCCCTTTGCATGTATATTGAATACAACTTGAAATTTATCCATATAGGTTTTGTCTATACACATTCTAAAAGATTAGACTAGGAAGTGGCAACCCACCCCAGTGGAAAATTCCATGGACAGAGGAGCCTGGCAGGCTACAGTCCAAGGGCTTGCAAAGAGTCAGACACAACTGCACACAGCACAGCAGCATTCTAAAAGATATTTGTGACAAGTTATTACGTGGTTATTTTTAGTAATTGCAAAATATTGAAAACAATCTAACTGCCCAGTAAGAGAATAGTGGTAAAATAAATCTTATATATCCGGAAAAGAGAGGGCTGAGCAGTCGCAAAAATGACTGAAGAAACTCATTATGTAATAAAGTATATTGATCTCCAAAGTACAATGCTAAGTGAAAGGGCATTGCAAAAAAATGGGTATCATACAAGAGGAAGTGAGAAAGAGATAGAAAGACAGATAGATAAACAGATATGGATTTAGTTGAATCTGTATAGCCTATTTCTGTAAGGATACACACACACAAAGATGGTCAGTATTAGTTAATTTTAGAGAGGGCAATTTATTGACAGGGTAACAATAGAAGAGAGATTTTTTACTGTAGCTGCCTTCTCTTCCTTTAGAATGTCGAACTGTCAAGATGTAGTAGGCAATCCCAAACTAAATCCAATTTAAATGTAAGAAATAAAAAAAACCTCCCTAGTATGCATCATAGTAATATGTCATTCTTTAGCCAGCACATGAAGTGTCTCCTGCTACTACACATAAGACAGGTTGAGATGTGAAAATGAGAGTAGAATCTAGATGAAGAGATATAATAGTGCAGAGAAATAGCATGAGAATGAAATGCTATGTGCCAAGTTCCAGGACATTGTAGAGACAACCTGCAGTGTGTGGGAGCCAGACTTGAAGTCTCTCCTATGAAAGGTTGATCCAAATAGACACACCCTTTTCACCACTGCCGCTGCCAGGCCATCCTCCAGCTCAGCACCAACGCTGTGTAAACACGGCTGTCTCTCACTCCTCCCCGACCTGACCTCATTTTATCTGATACTTGAAAATCCTTCTCCATGCAGTCAAAGCTAGCAAAGAAGATAAAGTAGGATTTGGAGGGAGATGAATAATCGACGGAAGAGGAGGAAAAAAAAAAAATACTATGATCAAATCTGGGAACCTCACCACCAAATTTTAACATAATTTACATGAGAAAATTTATTTTTAGTTCCTACACCACCAGCATTTATATAAAACACTTTGCTTGGCAATGGATGTTTTTTTTTTTTGGATTTGACACCAAAAGCAAAAGCAATGAAACAAAATAAACAAGTGGGACTGCATCAAATTAAAAAGCTTTTGCACAGCAAAGGAATCCATCAGCAAAATGAAAAACCAATGTTTGGAATGGGAGAGAATATTTGTAAATCACACATCCCGTTAAGGAGTTAATATGCAAAATATATAAGGAACTCAACAGCACTATGGAACACGGTATGGAGTTTCCACAAGAAATTCAAAATAGAACTACCATATGATCTAGCAATCCTGCTTCTGTGTGTATATTCAAAAGAAAGGAAATCACTACCTTAAAGAGATATCTGTACTTCCATGTGTTAATTGCAGCATTATTCACAATAGCCAAGGTGTAGAAACAACCTAAATACCTGTAAGCAGATAAATGAAGAAAATTTAAAACAGAGTATTATTCAACCTTTAAAAAGAAGGAAATTCTGCCATGAATGAACATGGAGGGCATTATGCTAAGTGAAATAAGCCAGACAGAAAAAGACAAATGCTGTATGGTATCACGTATATGTAGAATCTAAAAACAAAAATCAGAAAGTAAAATAGTGGTTTCCATAGCTTGGGGCTAGGGGAAATGGGAAGAGTTTGTGAAAAATGTGCAAACTTACCCTTAAATGCCTAAGTTTTAAGCATTTAATGTACAGCTTGTAGCTCAGTTGGTAAAGAATCTGCCTGCAGTGCAGGAGACCTGGGTTTGATCCCTGGGTTGGGAAGATCTCCTGGAGAAGGAAATGGCAACCCACTCCAGTATCCTTGCCTGGAAAATCCCATGAACAGAGGAGCCTGGTAGGCTGCAGTCCAAGGGGTCGCAAAGAGTCGGGCATGACTGAGCAACTAACACAACGTATGACGCATTCCCACCAAAAACAACATACACACACACACACACACACACACACACTAGGTAACAGTATGAGATGATGGATATATTAAGTGGTTTGATTGTAGAAATCCTTTCACAAATTATTAATACGTTGTTGTTGTTGTTCAGTTGCTAAGTCATGCCCGACTCTTTGCGACCCCATGGACTGCAGCACACCAGACTCCTCTGTCCTCCACTATCTCCCACAGTTTGCTCAAACCCGTGCCCATTGAGTTGGTGATACTAAATCATCACATTGTACACTTTAAATATATTACTATTTTGTTAATTATACTGCAATAAAACTGGGAGGGGAAACACTTGGACAGACAGCTTGATTGTAAACGAAGGAACTTTGTATTTCCACATGTAAACATAAAGTCTAAAGGTCATCACAGCAAATGAAAGGAAACAGCAAGTATCAGCAAGACTGATATTTAGACCCCATTGTAAGAATTCACTTATTTCTTGAAACTAAATCTTACATTGAAAATCATTTGGTCACAGATAATGCTGGTCAGTTTACAAAGACTGGCAGAAGCAGAAGATATGTTAGCATAGACCTTAAGGGACAGTGGAAAATTCATAAGAGCTTCAAGTTGGCAACTTTAAGTAAATTTTTTTCCCTCATATATCACTGTCACAAAAATATGTGAACCAGATGGTACTGCTTGGCTATTTATAGTTTGTGTTGAAACTTGTTAAAGACAGTTTGGATCATGATTGAGAAATCTTATCACCTCTTAAATGAAACATACCACAGGGTTTTTCTTAGAAGGTGTTAGGAAGGCAGCTGGTGATTATAGTCAATGTTTCTTCTTTCTACAGATGATAAATCTAAAATCACCAATGGCCTTCTGGATGTAAGCAAATATACACAAAAAATCAAAGACAAAATTGGGAGATATTGAATAAACAGGTGTCTATTGAATAGCCAGGTGTTCCTTGGGTCCCTGACATATAATAGATGATAATGGTAGATAGACAGGGGTTTAGATGCATATAAATATGTATTTTACTTCAATGTATCTTTTCCCTTGAATGAATTGTAGATGTCATCAGAGCTGTTCAAGAACTGTTTGCTGTTCCTGCCCTTCTGGACACTTTGGAAATTTACACTTCTTTGCTCCTTTGCCTTTGGGTGAGGCTATGTGACTACTTCTAGCCAGTGAACTGTGAACAGATGTGCAGGGTGATACTTCTGCGCAAGTACACCTAAGTGACAATGTGTGTGTGTGTTAGTCTCTCAGTTGTGTCCAGCGCTTTGCGACCCCATGGATTGAAGCTCACCAGGCTCCTCTGTCCATAGGATTCTCCAGGCAAGAATACTGGAGTGTGTAACTATTCCCTTCTCCAGGGGATCTTCCTAACCCAGGGATCGAACCCAGGCTTCCTGCATTGCAGGCAGATTCTTTACCATCTGAGCCACCAGGGAAGCCCTAAGTGACAATGCCAGACATCAAAAAAACTTTTTTTCCTCTTGTTACGCTAACCAGCCGTCATTGAACCCATGGTTTCTCCTGCAGCTTTGGGCTTTAAACAAAGTTGGCAATAAGCAAAGTGCTGTTACCAACCTGTGATAGGTTTTTATTATGAAAAATATCAGAAACTAAGATAGCACAGCTGCTACATGTATGTCATAGAAAATTTTTTTGAATTATTTCATTCTGAATTTAATATCCTTATTTTCCTCTCTTGTGGAAATCCTAATCAAACTCCTAAAATCATTTTCTAACTTTCTGATGTTTGTTCCCCTAATGCCTATTTCTTTTTTCTTTATCTTCTGGAAGTTTCCTCCTTTTGTGAGATAGTAATAATGCCACAGTCCTTATGTTAACATTGATTCTAGTAGCTTCTATGTTTTTGCAATCAGAAGAACTTAACTAAGAGAGTTATTTTTTAAAATAGTGAATATTCCCTGGTTTTTATTTATTTGTTTTTAATTTTCTGCAGCATGTGGATTTTGGTTCTTTGACCAGGAATCAAACCTACACCACCTACATTGGAAGGCAGAGTCTTAACTACTGGACTACCAGGGAAGTCTCTAAGAGTTATTTCTATGAGGCAGCTATAGCATTGCAGATATTTGCCAGAAGTATCTCTTTGGTTTGTTGTTTTTCATCCTGCTTCATGTAGAGAAAGAAATGTTTTCTCTAGGAATAGACTTTGTCCTTTCTTCCTTTTCCATTAATAAATCATTGGCGGCTGCTTTATTGCTTACTGACTTCAGCATGACCTGCTCCATTCAGGATGGGCCTGTGTTAAGATAACATGAAGTGCTGTATAAATTAGACCCCAAACATTAAATGACTCAAATATATTAGCTTATTTTTCCCTCAGGAAAAAGTCTAAAATGTCTGGTTAACAGGCATTTCCTCCATATTTAGAAATTCAAGGATTAAGCCTTTTTCCTATGTTAGTGAAAGTCTCTCAGTCGTGTACGACTTTTTGCGACCCATGGACTATACAGTTCATGGAACTCTCCAGACAAGAATACTGGAGTGGGTTAGCCTTTGGCTTCTCCAGGGGATCTTCCTATCCTAGGGATCGAACCCAGGTCTCCCGCATTGCAGGCAGATTCTTTATCCGCTGAGTCACAAGGGAAACCCTTTCTTATGTTAAGGGTTCCTATTCTCTAGATCCTCATTCTCATCTACATTCAGCTGGCAAAACAGGAAAGGATAAAGGAAGCATAGTTTTCTCATAAAAGCCTTAACCAGGAAAGGAATGACATCACTTATGCTGACGTTGCATTGCTACCAGGACAATTATAACTTTAAGAAACACTAGATAATGTAGTGCGACTGTGTGACAGGGAATGCATGCAACAGGATTTTGGGTAAATAGCTGGCCCAGCAGTGTAGAGAGAGAGTCATAAGGCCCAGTGAGGCCACAAGCAGGAAAGAGGCCTGATTTCAGAATCTAAGGGATTAGAATGCTGCTTCCATGCAACTGTGCAGTAGAAAATAGCATTAGATAATAAAAACTCAGGATGCTTGCTTGGAGCTGAATCATTTTATGTAACTGATCATAAAGACATGGCTTCATGTATTGTAGTAGGTTGGCACCTGCAGGCTGATACAAATTCATAGATCTTTTGGGCTATGGTGTTGACAATATCTCCCTTGCTTGGGAAAGGTTAGGAAACTTTAGCTGGGGAGAATCCCAACATATGTGGATTCTGGTTCTCTTTATCATCTTTCTCTGACAAATAAACTGCACTCCACAGAAGTATCTGAAATAACACTTTTGTCCTGAAACGAAAGTGGAGAATTGCCTTGCAGTCAATCATTTGTTAACTGCAAAAGTATCAATGAAATGTGAGAACAGAATAAATATGTTTTCATATACACAGCGTTTCAAAACTTTTTATTTAATGTTTGTGTAAAATAAAATCAGAAAAGTATGATGCTAATACTCAGTACACAGATTCTCATGGCTTGTCAATTTTTTAATTAAAGGCAAGATAGTCTAGTGAGGGCTTCTCCGGTGGCTTAGATGGTAAGGAATCCACCTGCAATACAGGAGACCCAGGTTAGATGCTTGGGTCAGGAAGATCCCCTGGAGAAGAGAATGGCTACCCACTCCAGTATTCTCACTTGGAGAATTCCATAGACAGAGGAGCCTGGTGGGCTACAGTCCATGGGATCGCAAAGAGTTGGGCAGTCTTACTAGTGAAATGTGTCTAGATTTTATAATCAACCTCGCTGAATGCAAATATTTGCTTGAAATGTTGATAAATATATGACCGCAGGAAAGAGGTTATATTGCTGTTGTCTGTGTCTTACTTTCTTTCATTGTAAAAATCAAGATGAAGATGACAACCTCTCCGGGTTTCTGTGATGATCAAAGAAAGCATGTATGTGGAAGCATCTGATACTTAAGATGGGGACTGAGGGAATATTATTATATTATTTTAGCTTCTTAGCCCTTATTAGCAATGAACACTCTCCACCTTCCACATTTCCCATTTATGTTTCATAAATATTCTTTTTCTTAAAATGTGGATTTTTTTTAAATCCCTTGTTGTGGTTGTTTAGTTGCTCAGCTGTGTCCAACTCTTTGCAACCCATGGACTATAGCTCACCAGGCTCCTCTGTCCATGGGATTTTCCAGGCAAGAATACTAGAGTGGGTTGCCATTTCCTTCTCAGAGGGATCTTCCAGACCCACTGATCGAACCTGCGTCTCTTCCATTGGCAGGCAGATTCTTTACCAATGAGCCACCAGAGAAGCCCTTCTTTATCCCTATGTCCGTTTATATACAAGCACTGTGCTGTAGGGTAGATTGCAGTTAGTTAAACGTGCCTTTTGACTAATGTCCTCTCCGATGTAATCAATGTAACAACTGATATAAGCCACCTCCAAGATATCTGGGGCAGTAACCATCAGGCTGATCCTGAAATCAGTATTTCCAGGAAGACATAGCTCGCTTTAGTCTGGGTCTTCAATGACTGTATAGAGAAAAAGATTACCCTACTGAACTAAACAAGCTCCCAGGACTGGTGAGACAGAAACAAATGGTATTTGGCTACTGATATTTTGTGGTCTTTTACAGAAACCTACTCTAATCAATATGCCAAATGAACCTATCATCCTGAATCTCAGTATCCATATCTGTAAAACAAGAGGGTTGGACCCAATTACTTCTAATATTGCTTTTTACAAACATGTGCTATGATCCTTAAACTTAGCTTAGGAAAGGCATTCTATAAATATTAATGTGTTCCAAACTGTAGGGAGCTACACATTAAATAGAATACTTACATTCCAGATATTAGGAGGGGAAAGTAGAAAAACAGGTGTAAGTTTAAAAAAAAAGGTGAATCCAAGAGACCCAAGAGACAAGGAAAGGATTTGGGCAAGAGGGAAGGGAGGGGAGAAAGAGATTACACAGCAGATCCAGAATAACCAGAATGCTGTTTGGCCTTGAAGGCTGAGGGCTGTGCTTCTCAAAACAAACAGAGGGAGCCTTGTACCCACAAAGAACAAGACAGTGTAATGTGATCACTTGACTGAGGAGAGAAGCAGGGTTAATTGAGAGGGGGAAAAGACTTAAGGAGAGTCAGACAAGAAAAACCCATGTTCAGGAAGAGTGAAATTAGAAACCCAGTTAGAACCACTGGAACCTAAGAATGGCCACTCTGAGTCAGACCAGGGGATCCGGCAGCCCACTTTTCTTTTGCCATCATTGACCTCAAACATGTGCCTTCTTTGCCTTTTCTGGTTTTATTACACTCTTTTGAATGTGCAGCAACAAAATGTGCAAAAAAAAAAAAGTAGAAACCAAACTCCATAAGAACATAAACAGTGGTTTTACAGAAAGCTGAAATGATGATTCCAGTTTGTTTCAAACAGCATTTGCTCTATCTCAAATGGACTCAGAGATGGAGAGAGTGAGAATGTTAACCAAGTACAGATGATGGCAGTAATGACAGGAGGTATCAGAGGGTAAGCTAAAAGCAGAGGATCTTCCCAAAGTCAGATAAAGGACCAAGGTCTAGAACCAATTATTTAAGATGCAATAATAAAACATATAACTTTTCTCGAGTGCTACCATATGCTAGCCACTGTGTCAGGGGTTTCTCATGTGCTATTTCATATCTTCCTCCCAAATAACTTTATCCCCACTTCATAGACTTGAAAACTAAACTGTGGAATAGCCAGAGCAATAAGTGGGTTGCAATTTCCAATACAGTCTGTCTTATTACAGTATCTACATGGATTAGCTACATTAGATTGGTAAGCAAAATAAGTACTGAAGGGTAAATAGCAAACAGCATCTTTATGAGAATCAGAAAGAGTCAAAGACTGAATCTAAAGATAAACTTTCAAAGGTAAGTTGGTAAGTTTCTTCCTTTGTTCTAGAGCCAGTCTAACCAGTTTATAATAGTTTCCAGACTGGATTCATGCCTTTCCTGTCTCTTCTTACTCCAGGGACCTTCCCCCTTCTCACAAGTCGCCTCCTACCATTCACACCACCCAAGACAACCAATCAACTAACCACTTAATAATCAATTACATTTTCTTTCTCAACAACTTGAACTAAGAGACAAAAGCTGTCATTGGTTGAGAGCAAGTACTTGAGCTGAAAAATCCTGTGGTGTCTGGGCAGCCATAATGACTATAGACAAGATGAGCAACTCAATGACACACATGTGAAGTATATTCTTAAAATAAAAGAAGAATGGAGTAAAGGAGAATGAGAAGAGAAGATAGAGAGGAGAGAACTCAGTGGCCCCAAGAGTCTGAATATGCCCTCAGATCTCCACTTTCCAGTGTTCATCTCCAGTGTCATGAATGTCTAGCTCTCCCTTTTGCCTTTGGAAGTTCTGGGATTCCCCAGGTCCAGAAACTAATTGTTGAATAAATGGAAGTATGTGCACTGTTCAACATTAGAAGACTCAATAGTGTAAAGATTTCAGTTAATCTCACATTGATTTATAGACAATATGATCTCGATCAACAGCTCAACAGTTTTTTGCTTGATTGTTATTTATAGAAGTGAACAAACTGGTTCTAAAGTATATATGGAAATCTGAACACCTGGAATATCTAAAATCATATGAATAAAGATGGAGGACTAATGCTAACAGCTATCAGTACTTAATATAAAGTGATGGTAATTAAGAGAGTGGTATTGGCATAAGGTGGACTTGAATTTGAGCAAAATCTGGGAGATAGTGGATGACAGGGGAGCTTGGCATGCTACAGTCCATGGGGTCGCAAAGAGTCGGACATGACTTAGCCACTGAACAACAACAACAGTGAAATAAAGAAAACATAATAAATCAAGGGAACAGAATAGAGACTCCAGAAATATACAAACACACAACAGACATTAATTTATAATAAAGGCTATTGTACAGAGTTGCTCTATACTGTTTATTTCCCTCCAGCCCCATATGCTATGTTGAGACCTAACCCCAGTGTAATTGTGTTAAGAGGTACAGTCTTCAAAGAGGGTGATTAAGTCATAAGTATAGAGCCCTCATGAATAAGATTTGTACTCTTTATTTTTTTTTTTTTTTGTATTTTGTTTGTTTGTTTTTATTTATTTATTTTTTTTATTAGTTGGAGGCCAATCACTTCACAACATTTCAGTGGGTTTTGTCATACATTGATATGAATCAGCCATGGATTTACACGTATTCCCCATCCCGATCCCCGCTCCCGCCTCCCTCTCCACCCGATTCCCCCGGGTCCTCCCAGTGCACCAGGCCGGAGCACTTGTCTCATGCATCCCACCTGGGCTGGTGATCTGTTTCACCATAGATAGTATACATGCTGTTCTTTTGAAATATCCCACCCTCACATTCTCCCACAGAGTTCAAAAGTCTGTTCTGTATTTCTGTGTCTCTTTTTCTGTTTTGCATATAGGGTTATCATTACCATCTTTCTAAATTCCATATATATGCGTTAGTATGCTGTAATGTTCTTTATCTTTCTGGCTTACTTCACTCTGTATAATGGGCTCCAGCTTCATCCATCTCATTAGGACTGGTTCAAATGAATTCTTTTTAATGGCTGAGTAATATTCCATGGTGTATATGTACCACAGCTTCCTTATCCATTCATCTGCTGATGGGCATCTAGGTTGCTTCCATGTCCTGGCTATTATAAACAGTGCTGCGATGAACATTGGGGTGCACGTGTCTCTTTCAGATCTGGTTTCCTCAGTGTGTATGCCCAGAAGTGGGATTGCTGGGTCATATGGCAGTTCTATTTCCAGTTTTTTAAGAAATCTCCACACTGTTTTCCATAGCGGCTGTACTGGTTTGCATTCCCACCAACAGTGTAAAAGGGTTCCCTTCTTTAAAGGCAACCCCAGAGAACTCCCTGCCCTCCTCCTCAGTTACTGCCACAGAAGGTCCCCAGAGCACACTTACAAAGTTCCTTTCCACCACCTCAATCTCTCTCTGAACCTTTACTTATTCTTTTATTCTCAGCTATCAGGGGGGATAAAAGCACACGTCCCCACCCCATTTCAAGATGAGAATGAGCCCCTTCACTAGCTCTCCATATTCTGTCCTTCTGCCTTTTTCTCATCGTTTCCAGAATGTTTCCCATCTAACGTCACACTTCACTGGCTTTCCTTTCTTGCTCTAGCAAATCAACCCCCTTCCATTTAAAACAAAACAAAAATAAGCTCCTGAATTTTAAAAATTATATTTACTCCTCAAGGCGGAGTCCCCATTTTCTTGTTAAACCAGACTCGTCACCTCCAATTTGCCACTTGTCACAGCAATTCTTTCTGCTTCTTAATACAGAAAACCTTGTCTTCATCCATTACCCAAGTAATCCTCTCTTCTCCCTCTTTATTTCACTCTTCTTTGCAAGAAGCAACTTTACTGACCTTCGCCTACCTCTTTCAATTTTCACCTTCTTCAGCTTTGACTCATTTAAACAATTCTCTTCCTACATTTCTGAATGGTATTTCTCACAATGCTTATTGGTTGCTGTTCTTCTACCCACCTGTTAAGTGTAAGCTTTCCCAATTATTGATCAGCTTCTTCTTTCTGAGCTATTTTATTCACTCTTTCAGCTTTCACACTTACCTCTAACCAGAATGACGCTAACATCTCCCAATTTCAGAACTCTGCTCCCGTCTAAGCATCAGACTTAAACATCCAACGGCTGCTGGACACCTCCATATACATGACATAGTCAGACTCTCTATCATCTCTCCAAAATGAATTTCCCTTAGTATTCCCAGTGATCTGGCCCTAATCTAATCTCTCCTGACTCACACTATCTGCCTTTCTCTTTTCCAGTGACGTGGAACCACACACTGTCTGCCTCTCTGGCTTCACACACATTGCTACAATCCTGCAGCATCCGTTTCTCCTCATTTTCCTCTTGTGAACACCCCATCAATCTTTCAAGGCCTATCTAATGTCACTTTCTCCGTGAATTACTTCAAAATTTTCCGGTCTAAACTAAACGCTCACATAAGGCAAGGTTTATGTTCTCGCTGGATTTTTACAGCTTTTAACATATACTGCTCCATATTTTATAGTTTTATACATTTTACTAGGGTATAATTGACATACAACATATGAGTTTCAGGTGTACAATAAAATGATTTCAATATTTGTATATGCTGGAAATGACCACTGCAATAATTCCAGTTAACATCTGTCGTCATATATGTTACAGAATTTTTTTCTTGTGATGAGAACTGTTAAAATTCACTCTTTAAGCAACTTTCAAGTATACAATACAGTATGAATACTAGAGTGGGTTGCCATTTCCTTCTCCAGGAGATCTTCCCAACCCAGGGATTGAACCCAGTTCTCCTGCATTGTAGGCAGACGCTTTAGCGTCTTAGCCTCCAGGGAAGTCATTATTAACTATAGTCATTCTAATTGAGTTGAGAAACCATTAGAGGATTCTGAACAAGGGGATCACGGGATCTATTATTCATATACATCTAAATCATTCTGGCTGTAGTGTTGAGAATATGTGTGAGAAAGGGTACAGACAGAGAAAACTTAGGAAATACTGAGCAGTCCTGCAGAAAGAACATAGGAGATGGTAAGAAGAGGTCAGCTACAGAGCTTTTGTTTTTTGACTATACCAGGTGACATGCAGGATCTTAGTTTCTAGACCAGGGATCGAACCCATGCCTACTATTGTGGAAGCTCAGAGTGCTAATCACTGGACTGCTAAGAATTCCCCTGGAACTCATTTTAAAGTGAGCATTCTTAGGCCTTGATAGTGTATTAAATGTAGGTATGGGGGGGGGAGGCAATCAAGTATGAATCCTCCATTTTTGTGTTGAGAAACTGGATAGAAGATAAGTTGGGGAAGGCTAGGGGAAAGCACAATTTTTTCATTAGAAAGTAGGGCAAAAGAGTTCTGTGTTTGATACACTAAGTTTTGGACATGTTAGACATTTTTAATCCTCACAAAAGTCTTACAAAATGGATGAATCATTATCTTATTTTACAAGCAAAAATGCTGGATGTTTAGAAATATACTGTTTCATCATCCAGAAGTGAAGCTGGAATTCCTTCTCAGGTCTTTTTTAATGAAGTGTTTCAAAGACACCCCATTGCTTCTCTATGAGGCATCCAATACAGGTCAGGATCAAGGCAGAAACAACTCAATTTGGGTCCTTCACATCATTGAACATCAGCTATTTAAAAGATGCTTCTGTAAAATCAATCATGATGGAATTTTTAGGTGTTTAAACTCATATATAATTATTGTTTGAAGTGAAATTAACTTCCTATGCCTTGGGAAATATATTCCTCCTGAGAAACATCCTTCCATATCCTTGACAAAGGAGGTAAATTTGGATAGTGAGTGGAGTGCCTTTCATCTTCATATATAAGTACTTGAGAACTGCTTCATTGTTTTACCTCTGCTTCCAAGGAAAATCTCAACTGTTCTGTTGGTGAGCAAGAATAAAAGAATGAAAACAGACAAACAGCCTTTGCAAACATATGAATCATAAAAGTAAAAGCTTGCTTAGTTATCTCCCTATTATCTTTCAAATTCATTTTTACCATGATCATCATAAAAGCTGTGGCTTTATTAATAACTAAGTGATTGTGATAAAAAATGGGGCCTAAGTAAACGCCACACTTTTTAAAAGCGTACATTCGTGTATTACTAAAAGCTTTCATGAATCAAATAATAACCTTCCTAATTCTAATAGCTGGATTCTCCCTATTCATTAGTCCTGTGAAACATTTATTATGGTCTTGACCTACAGCCTAATTTTCCATTGTACTCAAAGAGCCTCCATTTGTATTAATTGGTGTGTGTGAGTAACCAGAATAACCCTTTCATTGTCAAACTTTCTAATAGTTGATATTTTGTTCCACAGAAATAACCATGTTTCTATGAGAATAATTATTATTTCAATTGATCCAATCTGCCTTCTTTTTCTCGAAAGCTATTAAGCTAAATATAGAGCTTTGATCTTTTCCAGTATTCTGCTTCCGTGAACCTTGCACGGAGCAAAATGACTCTTGTAAACAACAACCCCGGGGAGATGAAGTGTTTATGGTGTAATTCCCACTCAACTATTGTCTGTACTCCTGGAGACATGTTTTCTTATACAACTGGGCCTATGGTTCAGCCCAGTATGGTGATTAGGACAGTATAAAGGCCCTGGGGTCCCACTGCCTAGGTTCAGACCTACTTGTTACCGGCTCTCTGAGTCTGGTCTTCATCTGCAAAGCAAGAATAATACTTATCCTCTACTATTGTATAGTATCCTAAACAATTCATAGATTGTTTGAAAATTTAACTAGTAAATGTACATAGCACAATTCCTAGCATATATATGAAACTAAGTATTTTTTTCCCCATTTGTTTCTCCAGTGTGACAACAAATAGGTGGCTTGTGTTTCATTTCTCTTTTACTAAGTTTTCTTTTTCTCCTTTCAGCCATCAATGAAAAACAAAAATCAGAGTTCATGGTCTAGTTGTAGAAATGAATAAATACAAGTTAAGGCTAATAAGGACCTATGAATCAGTAACAACATATCTCAAAACTCTGGAAACATATGAACTGCACTTGAAGATTTTTTAGAGATAATAAATGTAAGAGTTGTTACTCATAGAATGGTTGACACATAATAAGAGATAACATTTGAGTAGTAAAAACTGTACATTCTCAACTGAATGACTTCTGCTTAATTATGTATTCAATTGCACTCATCTCACACACTAGCAAAGTAATGCTCAAAATTCTCCAAGCCAGGCTTCAACAGTACGTGAACTGTGAACTTCCATATAGTTCAAGCTGGATTTAGAAAAGGCAGAGGAACCAGAGATCAAATTGCCAACATCCATTGGATCATCAAAAAAGGAAGGAAGTTCCAGAAAAACCATCTATTTCTGCTTTATTGACTATGCCAAAGCCTTTGATTGTGTGGATCACAATAAACTGTGGAAAATCTGAAAGACATGGGAATGTCAGACCACCTGACCTGCCTTCTGAGAAATCTGTATGAAGGTCAGGAAGCAACAGTTAGAACTGGACATGGAACAACAGACTGATTCCAAATAGGAAAAGGAGTAACTGAAGGCTATATATTGTCACCCTGCTTATTTAACTTATATGCAGAGTACATCATGAGAAACGCTGGGCTGGTTGAAGCACAAGCTGGAATGAAGATTGCTGGGAGAAATATCAATAAAATCAGATATGCAGATGACACCACCCTTATGGCAGAAAGTGAAGAAGAACTAAAGAGCCTCTTGATGAAAGTGAAAGAGGAGAGTGAAAAAGTTAGCTTAAAACTCAACATTCAGAAAACTAAGATCATGGCATCTGGTCCCATCACTTCATGGCAAATAGATGGGGAAACAATGGAAACAGTGACAGACTATTTTTTGGGCTCCAGAATCACTGCAGATGGTAATTGCAGCCATGAAATTAAAAGACACTTGCTTCTTGGAAGAAAAGTTATGACCAACCGAGACAGCATATTAAAAAGCAGAGACATTACTTTGCCAACAAAGCTGTGGTTTTTCCAGTAGTCATGTAAGGATGTGAGAGTTGGACTATGAAGAAAGCTGAGCACCGAAGAATTGATGCTTTTGAACTGTGGTGTTGGAGAAGACTCTTGAGCGTCCCTTGGACTTTGAGGAGATTCAACCATTCCATCATAAAGTAAATCGGTCCTGAATATTCCTTGGAAGGACTGATGCTGAAGCTGAAACTCCCGTACTTTGGCCACCTGATGCGAAGAGCTGACTCATTAGAAAAGACCCTGATGATGGGAAAGATTGAAGGCAGGAGGAGAAGGGGACGACAGAGGATGAGATGGCTGGATGGCATCACTGACTCAATGGACATGAGTTTGAGTAAACTCTGGGAATTGGTGATGGTGAGGCCTGATGTGCTGCAGTCCATGGGGTTGCAAAGAGTCGGACACGGCTGAGCGACTGAACAGTGTATTTTTGTATATTGTATTTTGTATATTGAGGGTAAAAAGCAAGCTTTCACACTTTTAAGTCCCCAAGAGAAATAAAGTGACAGTAGTAAGTGCTTTAAATGTTAAACTAGTTTGTTTACATTTCCTCTTTTCTGCTGGGAAACTGATAGGCAACACAACTACATGTATCGCTTTCTGGGCGTGAACTGAATGATGAATGTGTAGAGATCAAACACTGACAGG
The DNA here is from genome assembly GCF_033118175.1 of Dama dama. Taxonomy (NCBI): domain Eukaryota; kingdom Metazoa; phylum Chordata; class Mammalia; order Artiodactyla; family Cervidae; genus Dama; species Dama dama. The sequence continues at coordinate 81,981,670 of NC_083698.1, read as the reverse complement.
CTTTGCAAAGTGATGTGAAGTTTCACTGATCATGACTGGCATCTGTTATTTATGTAGTGACTTGTGAGCCAGGAGCAAAGTCTGTACCTTATGTAATTACTCAGTAAATATATTGTGGAAACTAAAATTTGAACAATGGTGGTGTTGAGGTACTTGGTGTCATTAACTCAGGTAACTGCAATTCATGTGTGTTGAAATGGTGCAAAGTGAGGACTCCATATACACATATATGTACATATATATATATATATATATATATATATATATGTGAAAGGACCTGTTTCCAGAATCCAAATTTGCTTTGTTCTGAAACTGATAGAAAAGCAATTTAATAAAGTGTAGGTGCAGAAAATATAAGTCTAGCCAAATGATAACAGGATAAAAGAGCCAGGAAGATAAGAAAGTAGAAATGAGGGTAAAGAAGAAATTTACATCCTATCTCAACAAGGAGTTGGAATATTCTTAGATTCTGCATTCCTCAGCTAAAAAGCAATATATGGACCCAAGAACAAGGAAGGATAGAGTGAGTCATTAGAAGACTGCCTGAAGGTTCTGCTTGATTTTCATTCAAATAAACTTTGTCTCTAGAGATACGTTCAGGTGAACATCCAAGCTGTGTATGGGGGTGGGTAGGGGAGTGAAGTCAGGTGGCCTTTGCTGCCCAGGAGAGTAATTGGTACACTTGCCATGCCTGATAGTGTGACCTGGGAAATCCACACTTGCTCTTAGAGCAAAAGGAGGGCTCTGAGCAGGCTGATAACGTTTTATCAGGGAAAGGATCAGCATATCTTATATCCCCTTCAAACTGCAAACGTGGCCACTGAACTCCACTCAGCCCCAGCCAGACACCCCCACTCCCACTCCACAGGGTCTTGCTTCATTGGCCCTGCTAGCCAGTACAACCTTCCAGGCTCATATCGGGCACAGAGTTTCTCACATTCGCTTCATTCACCTTTGCCAACAAGAAGACTTGGGCCCCTACATTCAGCTGGAGAGTCAACTTTGCTTTCCTCATTGGTAAAGAAGAGTTTTACCCCCAAGTCACTTCCTAGATCCAGCTCTAGACAGATCAGATCAGCCATTTCCCTTTCCCTAGAGAGGACAAGGACTTCCCAGGTGGCGCAGTGGTAAAGAATCCGCCTGTCAATACAGGAGGAACAAGAGATGTGTGTTTGATCCCTGGGTTAGGAAGATCCCCTGGAGGAGGAAAAGGAAACCCACTCCAGTATTGTTGCCTGGAAAATTCCATGGACAGAGGAGCCTGTCAAGCCATAGTCCATGGGGTTGCAAAGAGTCAGATACAACTGAGCAACTGCACCCGCGTGCACACACATACACCCACACACATATACACAGAGGATGCTGTTCGTCCAGCACCACCAGGGTTGCCCCCTCCCACGATTACTTTCCATTTCCCATCCATCAGTTAGATGTCCCCACATATATCTGCTATTTCTTACTTGGAGTTTTTCATCACAAACTGTAAAATGTATTTAGTTCTTATTTCAGAGCATGGAGTCAGTTATTCTCATTTACTTTCCTTTATTTTCACATGTTTTCAGAATCTTACAAGTGTTATCCCTAGACCTTGAGTGAGGAGGGCGCCCATTTAACAATTACAATATGGAATTGTTTTAAGTGCTGCAAGGAAGGAAGCGAGTTTGAGCTTGTTGGCAATCCCTACAGAAGTTTATTCCATACAAGGCTTATTTCTGTGTACCTGTAATTGGTGTCTTTTTCTTGCCTGTAAATTTAGACATAGGATTTCTTGAAATAAGTTTTTTGTGCCTCCAAAAAACTAAGTGACTGATACTTGGGTAACACACTTGATTAGGAATCAGGGTGTTAACTGTGAGAAAAATACAAAATTTTCTTATATACAAGACAATGAAAGAGGTCTTCTTTGGAAGTACCATGTCAATCTTCATTTGTCACTGTAGTATACTTCCCTTGTTGTTATTTTAGTCACTAAATCATGTCTGACTCTTGGCAACCCTGTGGACTGTAGCCCACTAGGCTCCTCTATTCATGGGATTTACCAGGCAAGAATACTGGAGTGGGTTTCTTCCTCCAGGGATCTTCCCAACCTAGGGATCAAACCCCCGTCTCCTGTGCTGGCAGGCAGATTCTTTACCACTAAACCACCAGGGAAGCCCAGTAGACTTCCCTACAGAATAGTAAAAAATGTCCATTGAGAGACTTGAAATCAGGTGACCAGCTACATAAGGCAGGGCAGTTAAGTCATGGAATTCTAAACATGGAGGGGCTTTTATTTAGTAAAATATGATACTATCAGGCAAAAATAAATAAATAAAAAATACTGTTCAAGATAGCTCAAGCAGTAGCTACAACCTCAGGCTTTAGTACAAGCAGACACATTTCCCTCTGGGACTTATGCAATTCAAAATTCTGTCCACATCCAAGTTCCTCAGACTTCAGTTGATCTTATGCCAACATTCTCATAAATCTATTTTACATAAGAAACCCCAAAAGTGTTTACCAAATATACAGCTATTCTAACTCCACTCCATAGAGATTCTAAATCAATTGGTTTAAGAGGCCTTGGCCTACTGTAAAACACGACAATATTTCTAACACCTAGAGAAGGAACATTACTGCTCCTGTTTAAAGTATAATTAGGAAGAATGCTAAATGACAAAGATCTTTTATAGTTAGTGATAGGATATGTGTGTTTCGGACTTGCTTTCATTTTTAATATAATCTACAGCAGTGGTTCTCTAACTTTGTTCTGCCTCAGATTTACCTGGAAGCCTTGTGAAAATAGCTTGCTGGCCCTTAACCCAGTCTCTTCTTTCATGAGTCTGACACGAGTACTGGAAATCTGCATTGCTAACAAATACCAAGTGTTACTCATGTTGCTTCTCTGGGTACCACATTTGGAGCACCACTGATCTATAAGATATGCTTGTTTTGGTTTACCTGTTGACTTCCTGGTAAAGACAATTTAAAAATGAAGATGACTACACATACTAATTGAATGCCTAATATATGCTGATTTTACTTTAGATATTTGTGATATTCTGAGGAATCAGTCAAACACTGACTACAACAGTTTGATATAAATAAGTAACCAGAGATGTGACCAAGAACCATGCCATATGTACATGACTATGGGTCGGGAAGATCCCCTGGAGAAGGAAATGGCCACCCACTCCAGTACTCTCGCCTGGAGAATCCCATGGACAGAGGATCCTGGTGGGCTACAGTTCACAGGGTCGCAAAGAGTCGGACACGACTGAGCGACTATACCTACACTTAACTTTACACTGCATGTAATTGGATCTTAAGAGAACAATGACATTCAAGGACATTCAAGGTAGCAAAGCCTACCTCATAAAGATGTTGTAATTAGCCCTCCAGGCTCCTCTGTCTATGGGAATTCTCAGGCTAGTATATTGGAGTGGGTTGCCATGCCCTCCTCCAGGGGATCTTCCCAACTGGGGATCAAACCCAGGTCTCCTGCATTGCAGGCAGATTCTTTACCATCTGAGCCACTGGGGAAGTGCTATAAATGATTAATTATTTGCAATATATTGAAATAACATCTAGTCCACAGTAAGTGCTATTTGTGTTGATTTATGATTTTTGACAAAATATATAATTTAATCCTAATGACACTACCATGTGGGTGCTGTTATTAGATCTGTTTTTTTTTTTTTTAGATCTGTTTTAAAGATAAGAAAAACTGAAGCACAGAGGGGTTAGTGACTTCCCCAAAGTCACAAATAAAGTGGTGGAACCGCCTCTGTGCACTCATGAAGTTGGACTTCAGAATTTGTTTTTTAATCTCAGTGTTATATTGTTTCTGAAGAGAAGTGATTTGGCGAAGACAGAGTTCATAATATATACTATATTAAATATACTTAGAGCATATAACTCAACTGCAAGTCAGTCACTTTAAAAACATTAGCAGCAGGTCCACATTTCCTTCAGACCAATGAGGAAATTAGGCCGTTACAACTATTCTTTTCAGAACTGAGACCCCTGGGAAAGAGGCAGCATAGTTTTATAGGGAGAACATTTTCTTTAAAGTCTGACAGCCCTACTCCACTCTCTATCTGCAGGCAAGTTATATAAATTCTCTGCGGCTGTTCAATCATCTGTAAAGTATTGATGGCAGTACCAACCTCATGGCATTGTTTTGCAGATTAAATGGCACACTGTCTGTAAAGTCACTACGACAATCCCATGCATAGGTGGATATCAAATAATATGAGTTCCTTCCTCCTCTAAAAATTATATACTAGAATATTTCTACTTATGAAAATACAATAATACTTCCCACAACAGTGTCTTTCTCATAAGGAAAAAAGCACATGTAGCCTATTCATAAACACAGTGAACCACCAAGTGTGAGGCTTGACCTAAGAGCATTATGTTCTGTTGATGGTTTCAATGGGCTCCTGCCTTAACCCAGTGGTTGAAGCTCTCCTGAGGAGAAGGCAAAGGAGAATCTTTCTTCCACTTCTACTTAAGAGGCAGAAGTGAGAACCTCACTGAACTGTTTGCCTTTATCTCTCCACTTAAACTGTTGAAATTTTCAGTATCCTCCTCCTCCTAATATCATTTTTAACCATAATTTTGATTGTCAGCTATCATTTATTAGAGCACTTAGATTTCATCCCTAGAGAATATAGAACAATAACTTTTTGTTTTGAAACATCACTGGGTAAATGGATAGAAAACTGGAGGTGGGAAAATCAAAAGTGATAAAAAGTGAGCAATTGTATGTACTATAATTTAAATATGCCAGCAAATCTTACCTTTACTGCCCTGATTGTGGAAGTGATCCCATATAGCCAGAATCGGGTTATGTATAAGTGTGTATACATATATACATACACATATGCATACTTTTCTCGTATATGTATACATAGATATGGGCTTCCCGGGGGGCACTAGTGGTAGAGAATCCCCCTGCTTGTGCAGGAGACATAAGAGATGTGAGTTTAATCCCTGAGTTGGAAAAATCCTCTGGAGGAGGTTATGGCAATCCACTCCAGTTTTCTTGCCTGGAGAATCCCACGGACAGAGGAGCCTGATGGCTGCAGTCCAGAGTCGCAAAGAGTCAGACACGACTGAAGCAATGTAGCACACATACATAGATATATGTGTGTGTCCACACACAGCCATTTGTCTTCGAGATTTTTGCCTTACCCAGCTGGCCAAGCAGGTTAAGGTCAGACAGGCAGTAAGGAAGGACAAATGGATGTAAAGTGGGAGAGAGCAATAACAATCTGGAGCTCAAATGCATGAGCCAGAACCCAGAGGCACAGGCTGACACCTAGATCGGTTCACATTGGCTTTGGTCTTGGTTTGAGAAGACATTCTGCAGACACCAGGTTCTTCTTCAGAGAACTAAACACACGCACCTAGCCCAGGAGAGAGAGAAGCTGAAGAAGGATTCAGGAGATGAACAGTCACAGGCCTGGCTTCCATTCTCCAAATCTCCCAGGAGAATTTCCCTCATGGCCCAGGGTGACCAGAAACGTACAGGAAGGAGAATTCTGGTAAAAGTAGTGCAGCTCAGCCAAAGGATCAAGATGAGTTGATACATTATTAAGCTAGAAAGAAATACCGTTATGAATATTACTGAAAGGTTCATAATCAACTGACAGTTTAGAAAAGTCTTTTGTTTTTTCCCTCTCTCTCATGAACAAGTCATTTTTCTTTAGCCTGGCTACATATCTTCAGACCTAGCTTCCCATTTGTCATTTTAAAATCGAATTCCATACTTTATGTTAGTTAGTTTGTATTTTTGTATACGTGAAGTATACAGGGCATAGTTTTCTCAACTACAAAATATCTTGCCATTATAGTTGCATGCATTTTCATGTTTTCATAGATTATTTTTAAAGCTAGTGATTCTCATTACTTAAATTAGTTCTTGGAAGTAAATTAGGCAACTTAAAGTGACAAATTACTCTTCCAATTATATCAGGTGTTATTCAGTTACTAGGGATCTTTTACCACTGATAGAATCCTGCTACGTGCAAAGTAATATCTCTAAACCACAGATTGATGGCTGGACTTCCAAATTCCAGCCTCTTTCCCTACCTGGTGAATTGACCTGGCAATTTAAAAGAAAAGGAAAAGGAAATCCTCATGCTCTACTTTCTTCTTTTTCCTGAGTCCCAAACCTCCTTCTCTTTGTCTGGCCCTCACCTCATCCTTATAATTCACTGCAGCCAAATTTGCCTCTGTATCAAGATATCTTCTTACCCAAAGCCACACAGATCCCCCAACATGCTGTTCTCCCCCACCAAAAAAACCACTCTCCTTTCCTGATCTTGAGCAAAAATGTGTTAATGCTCTAGCATTATAATATCTAAAGCAATAGGTAAGAGTGCTAATGTCTCTCATCTCTGTCCTCAAACACTGCTGCCACCCTGCTACGGAGCCTGCAGCTGAGCCACCGGGGTGGAATATTGCTTCACATCCTTCCAACACGTTCCTTTTAACTTTTTAAACCGTTTTTCAGCTAAATGCTATTCCTTAGGCAAGTAATTAACCCCTTATGGGACTCACAAAGCTGTGAGTTCTTGAAACAATCCTCCGATCTTTCAAGTTTCTAGGTAAATAGTGTAGAATAAACTCCTTTTGTATTTTCAATATATCATAAAACATATTTTTTGGTGTTGCTAATTCATATGGATTTATGTTAAGGTATATTGTGGCATAGCACTTTATTCAAGGTGCTTTAATACTTCCTCCTCTGTTACATGGTGATTTATCTACTTATATGACCTTTCTTTCACTCCAAGTCACATTCCCCTGCACTTTATTTCCAGAGTGTGGCAAAGGACATGTATGTAGTAGTATATGTAGTATGTAGTACTGATTATGTACTGATACGTAGTAGCCATTCGGGAAAGGATGGTTGGAAAACAAAGGTCGTAAATGACTGAAGTCTTCCACTAAGTTGTATCTAATGTCCATTTCCTTCTTATCCTAGGGGGAAGTCTGAATCAAAAGCGTTGTGAACCCCATCCTCAGTAATCTGTATGAGCTGTACCTTCCCTGGGCTTTCCAGGTGGCTCCGTGGCAAAGAATCTGCCTGCTGATGCAGGATTTAGCGACTGAGCGTGAGCATGTACCCTTCTCACACTGCAGTGAGAAATGAACGCTGAAACAATCCTCAGCCAAAAGCATCAGCTTCGAAATGCCATCTGCAGGGCCTTGTGACATCCCCACCCTAACATGAAATATCTGTCAGTGTTCCTAGTTCCAATCAACAGATGATGACTCTGACTGATTAAGCAAAAGGCAGTTTATTCAAAGCATATCCAAAAATCTCAAAATTGCTAGGAAGGCTGGTGAACCAGACTTCAGGCTAATTCTCAGGAACTAAGCCCAAAACCTCACAAGAGAATTGGCCTGATGAAAGAGCCTGCTGTCACTTCTGCTTTCCTTCCCCCTGAGTTCTGGAGGAAACTTGGCAGCCGCCACCCCATGCAGGCTGCTTCTGTGCCAGCCACTCCACCTTGGACCCTCTGGGAAACGGCCCCCACCACTGCCAAGGCTGAGAGTTTAATACATCTGTTGCCACATGCCTGAGCCAAAATGGAAGCTCCTCTCAAGGCCAGAACCTTCCTGTTGGTTCTGATAGACATAGCCTAGGCCCGGTGCCTGCATTTTATCTGCTAGCACGTCTGGGAATTTGAGTTGTGACACAATAAAAAAGCAGGCCTCATTGCTTTTTTACCCAAATACTTCAATGGAGATGGCTAACTTTTAAAATTACAGTTACTCTTTAGAGACCAGTTCATGCTTGTTCCTCTGACTCATTCATCTCCATTTTCCTTTCAACACTCAGCTTTGAATCTCGGTTTCCTTAACTCTAGGTGAGAGCCTTAGTCAAACTCTTAGAAGGATGCTCACTGGCCAAAATAGCTCAGCTGACCTTTCTCTCTGTAGGATCAAGAGATGAAATTAAGATGGGAACTGTAACCCTATGTCCCTTGTGCTCATGCTCAGCGGTGACCGACACTTTGCGACCCCATGGGCTGTAGTCTGCCAGGCTCCTCTTGTCTATGTGATTCTCCAGGCGAGAATACTGGAGTGGGTTACCAGTTCTTCCTCTAGCAGATCTTCTAGGCCCAGGGATCAAACTTGTGTTTCCTGCATCTCCTGCAGGTGAATTCTTTACCACTGAGCTAGCTGGAAAGCCCAACCCTATGTCCTTACAGGTAACTAATTTTAGATGACCTGTCTATGGAATCTATTAATATGGTTGAAATAAATTAGATGCAGCAAAGAGCTGCTCAAAGAAGTAGATGCTGTTATTCTTAGGGAAAATATTATTTGTATTTCTTAAACTGATAATGATTGAGCATATAGTTATAATTTCCTTTTAATTATCCTTAAATTGAAATATAATTGACACAATATTATATTCATTTTAGGTATACAAAATAGTGATTTGATATTTTTGCTAGAGTATATTCCATATCAAGTTGCAGTAAAATATTGACTATGTAGTACTTTCTTATTATGAATAGAATGATAGGATGTGTTTTGGTAATATTAATTTATAAGTGCCATATTGGAAAAAAAAATCTTTTCAGAAGTCAAAAGTAGACAAGATTATACTAATGGAAAGTATCTAGTTGATAGTCATTTTTCAATTGGTGTCTTATGTTTTGTTTTAAACTTCAATGAATTTTCTTTTGCCTCCATTTCAACCATACACTTATATGGCCAAACCTCGACTCATCATCTTCTTTCAAAAGTATTTCACTTCCAGGTTCCTAAATTCAAATATTCTTTCTCTGACTGTATCATTCCTTCCCCTTTCTCCTTCTCCTGTTGTATCCACTGAACCTGTTTCCCCATTTCACTGTGACTTACAGGCCCTATTGCTGTATTGTCATTGTTGTTTAGTTGCTGTCATGTTCAACTCTTTTGTGACCCCATGGACTGTAGCCTGCCAGGCTCCTCTGTCCATGGAATTTTCCAGGCAAGAATACTGGAATGGGTTGCCATTTCCTCCACCAGGGGATCGTCCCAACCCAGGGATTGAACCCACGTCTCCGAATCTCCCACGTTGCAGATTCTTATACAGCTGAGCTACAGGGGAAGCCCTACAGACCCTATGTGTCTTCCAATTATCCTATTACATCACCTTTTTCTAATTTTACTTGCCATTCAACTGGACCAGAATCCAATGATCACACCACACTTGTCTCTTTCTCAGCTTCCACACTGAAGTTGCCAAACTTTGCTGGAATTAGAAAATCATACTAATGAGATTTGTTAAATGTGTGTTGTCTCACTTTGAGTGTCTACGCTGCTCACCCTCATTTATGTTCATCACTTCTTGTTAATGTCCTATTTCTCCAAAATGGTTCAAAGAGACAACTCTCATTATACCCTTTCTAGGTCTTCCCTTTGGTAGATTACTTAACTTTTACTCAATTGAGCCATCACCAGCATTAAAGCCAAGCTGCCTACCCAGAGATAAAATGCTGAAAATAATGATAAAGTATAAAGTGTGATTATGTAAGATTTTAATATGCTGTTCCCATGGTTATGACTCTGGTTCAGGCTCATATTCAAAGGCATATTTACCATAAAGCAAATAAATCAATCTTTGAGGCTCTTTATTTGTACAAATCTCAAAACCCTTGAAGGGATCTGTATTCATTTTTTATTGATATATAATAAATTACTTTACAGCTTATTAACTTAACACAACACACATTTTATCTCATAACATCTTTGATTCAGGAATCCAGATATGGCTTTATCTGGGTCCTCTGATTCAAGGTTTCTTATAAAGCTTATATCAAGGAGTTGGTCAGAGCTGGGATCTCATCCAACAGGAAAAGGACTGATATCCAAACTCATGCTGTTGTTGACAGATTTCAGTTCCTCAAAGTTGGCTGGACCAATAACTTTCTGCTTCTGTTTCTAACTGGCTGCCAGCCAGAAACCACCCTTAGTTCCTTGACATATGGACCTCCCCAATATGACAACTTGCTTTACAAAACTAGCAACAAAGAAAGCTTGCTAGCAAGATGGAACTGACTGTCTTATATAACGTACATAACTTGATCCCATTACCATTGTCACATTTCCTTGGTTAGAAGCAAATCACTAGGCCAAATTGTGCTCAAGGGGAGGAGGTCACAGAGGATTATAATTTCCTGGAGATAAGAATCATTGGATCCATCTCAAAATGTGTCTACCTTAACATTATGTTCAGTGGGTCATATCTTTGATATTTTCATAAAATTTACAAAAATAAGATATGTTAATTGCAATTGGTTAAAACTACTGTTTCTCTCCACTTCTACATCCCTCCCATCACAAGCCCCCCAGCAGCATCCATAGTCCTGGGAAATGGCACTAGAATGGTTACTCATTCACAGGAATCTTATAATATTCATCAGAGAAAATTATTAAAGGTGAGTTGAAGATTCTTTACCATCTGAGCCATCAGGAAAGTCCAAGAATACTGGAGTGGGTAGTCTATCCCTTCTCCAGGGAATCTTTCCAACTCAGGAATCAGACTGAGGTCTCCTACATTGCAGGTGGATTCTTTACCAGCTGAGCTACCAACGAAGCCCCACTTTCACTAGTATGGTCTGTTACGTGGTTCATAGTTACTTCCATGTGCAGCTAATTTATTGCTAGTTACTCAGGTATATAAGGGCTTCCCCGATGGCTCAGCAGGTAAAGAATCCACCTGCAATGCAGGAGACATTTTCCCTGGAGGAGAAAATGGTAAGCTACTCCAGTATTCCTGTCTGAAAAATCCCATGGATAGATGAGCATGGCAGTCTACAGCCCAAAATGTCGCAAAGAGTTGGACATGACCAAGTGACTGAATACGCACACACACAGGTAGAGGAATGGCTTCCAGGAATATACCAGTTGCCTACTATACAGACTCAGCCAGCCTTGTGACCCAAAGCAGAGGTCCTATCTTTATATGAACCTGTCTCAGGGTGCCAGCACTGGCAGAATTTAGGGGATTTGAAAAGTATAGAGATTGAAGCTGGCTTCCCTGGAGCTTCAGATGGTAAAGAATCTGCCTGCCAGTGCAGGAGATGCAAGAGACACTGGTCCAATCCCTGAGTTGGGAAAATGCCCTGGAGAAGGAAATGGCAACCCATTTCAGTATTGTTGCCTGGAGAATTCCATGGATAGAAGAGCCTGGCAGGCTACAGTCCATGGGGTTGCAAAGAGTCGGGTAAGACTGAAGGACTAACACTCTTTCACTTTCAGAGCTTGAAACTAGTGTGGGGGAAATCCAATATGAGATATGTACAGTTGGAAATGGAGGATTTTGTCCTCATCAGTGTCTAGTCAAAACAAGTTCTTTCTTGTCAAGAATATGCCCAATAATGCAGCATATACAATTATAAATGCACCACAGGTTTTTTGTCTTTCCTGATGGCTAATTTGTGAAATATTATTATTAGATGTCCTGTGTTAAAACAATAGCACTAAAGTCTGTGGGCAAAGTTGTATATTTTATGTATTTCATCATATCAGAACACATCTTAGTGTGACATTACCAGCAGTGAAAGTCGCTCAGTCATGTCTGACTCTTTGTGACCCCATGGACTATACAGTCCATGGAGTCCTTCAGGCCAGAATACTGGAGTGGGTAGCCTTTCCCTTCTACAGGGGATCTTCCCAATGCAGGGATCGAACCCAGGTCTCCTGCATTGCAGGCGGATTCTTTACCAGCTGAGCCACAAGGGAAACACATTACCAATAGGAAGTTGTAAAATCAGGAGAAACTTTTCTAAATTACAAATAATTTTTAATCATTATTCATCATACTGCAAAAAAGGAAGTCTTCCTGTTCTCTCTATAGAAAATTATATTATAATGGTGCTATCATAGGAAGAAGCCATAAGTGAGTATGCAACCAAAATATATATGTAAGAAAAATAAAATACTGTGAATGTGTCTTGGGTGATTTTTATGATGGGAAGACAGTAAAGATCTTGAAAAATTTCAAGATTAGAGCAATGGTTTGTCCCACATTTCTGAAAATCAGTACATTCTTGGTGCTGTTATTCTGAGGGCATGGGTGGAACTGAGAAGCTCCGGAGGGGAGCTCAGTTCTTTCTCCAGGAACAATCCTCCCTTTCTCTGAGATTGTGGTGGCTGGTAGCTGAGTGTACCCTGTCTTGTGCTACTGCAAGCTAGTGCATTTGCTTGCACAAATTGTGAAAGTTCTGCTCCCGGGCTTTCCCAGATTAGAGAATTATGGGTTGAATTCTGTCCCTCCAAGAGAGAAGTGTTGGAGTCCTAACCCACAGTACTTCAGAATGTAGCTTTATTTTAAAAACAGGGCCTTTACAGAGGTAATCAACTTAAAAGGAGGTCATTAGGGTAGGTACTAATCCAATATAACTGGTGTCCTTATAAAAAGGGGAAATTTAGACATGGAAAGAGACATGTACAAAAGAAAGACATGCGAAGACAGACAGAAAATGCCATCTCTAAGCAAGGAGTGCTGGAAGCTATGAGAGGCTAGGAGAGAGGTACAACCCTCAGAAGGAGCCATCCTGAACTTCAGTTCTTCAGAACTATGAGATAATAAACTTCTGTTGTTCAAGCCTCTCAGTTTGCAATACTTTGTGATGGCAGCTCTGGCAAACTAATAAGGGTTTATTTCCATAGAAAAATTTATGCCAAACTAATGTCTCCTGAATAAATCAAATAAATCCAATAGAATTTTTTCAATTTCTTCAGAATTATCTACATTTAAGCCTAAATGCAAATTCAGAAATACCTCCTAAAGCCTACACGGTATATGGCCGTGAAAAAAATAACAACTAAAAGATCTCTTGATATGACCATTTCTTTTTTGGAACTGCCTTAACTTCACCAAGCCAGTTTGGCAGGGACTTCCTCCTCTGTGCTGCTACCTCTGACAGTATTAACAGGCAGTGTAGCCATTACACCCTTAGGGCAGAATGAATGAAGCCAAAAATGTTCTTGAACTGAGAGGTGAAGAGGAATGTGCCAGGAGCACAATGTAGTTTTGTACTGAAGTCTCTCAATTCTTGGGCCAATACCTTATTTACTTTAGGGATTGAAGAAATCATTGTACATCCTGGATTATTGAGAAAGGTACTTTAAAATTCATCCAAATGGCTGTTCCCTGTAAAGGCGTGCCTATAAACTAACTTCTGTTCTTTTCACAATGGACAGCCTGAAGAGTGTGTTCTTCCATCTGGTTTTAAAGGGAGAAGAAGAAGCACACAAATAACTGCATGCCTAGATGTTAATAGGAAAACTGGTGCAATGTAAGTAAGTTCTGTAGGTTAATTAGTAGATCATAGCAAGGATAATCCCTTGGTTTAACCATTGTATTATAGTTACATAAGATGTTGGCATAAGGAAAAGCAGGTTGAAGGGTATATAGGACTATTGTGCTATTTTTCAACTTTTCTTTAAGTGTAAAATAAGTTTAAAGGTAATTTTTTATAATTGATTTTTATTGGAGTATAGTTGCTTTATAATGTGTTAACTTCTGCTGTATAGCAAAGTGAATCAGCTATATATATACATATATCTCCTCTTTTTGGATTTCCTTCCTGTTTAGATCATTGTTGTTTTTTTTTTAACTGTAAGCTTCAAGAGTTCTTTTTTATGGCTCAGAAATGAACCAGAAATTCAGCAGATTTAAGGTTGCATAATTTGTTGGGAAAGAAGATAAATGAATGAATGGAACTAGACCTATTGTGTGAAATAAATCAAAGAATTTCATTGTTTACTGGACATGCCTTGGGATATATATCATATAAGCATGTGTGTGTGTGTGTGTGTGTGTGTGTGTGTGTGTGTGTGTCTATACCAAACTAGTATATATGACTTCTCTGGTGGCTCAGTGGTAAATAATCTTCCTACCAGAACAGGAGATTGGGTTCATACTCTGGGTCAGGAAGATCCTCCCTAGAGGAGGGCATGGCAAGCCACTCCAGTATTCTTGACTGGGAAATCCCATGGACAGAGGAACTTGGTCCATACGGTCACAAAAGAGTCAGGTATGACTTAGCAACTAAACAACAACAACTAGTGTATATGCTAGTTAGGAGAAGAAAGTTTTCTCCTGTCCCATGCTTAATTGAACCGTTTGTGAAAATGAATGTTTGTTTTAAAGGGAAAAATTAATGTTTGTGCACATATTTGCACTTCCATTTGCTTGTATGTATATGTGTATAGAAAGATGGACTACACGAGACAGGGAGGGAGGGAGGTTGTGAGAGAGACGAGAACTTACAGAGTTACCTACTATATTGATTTCCTATGCCTGCTATATTAAATTTTCACAAATTTGGTGACTCGAAACAACAGAAAAGGTATTCTCTCACAGTTCTAAGGCCAGACGTCTAAAATCCATTTCACTGAACCAAATTAATGTCAGCAGGTCTTTCCGTGTCCATGCTCATATACTCAGTCATGTCAGACTCTTTGGGACCCCTTGGACTATGGCCCACCAGGCTCCTCTGTCCATGGAATTTTCCAGGTAAGAACACTGGAATGGATTGCCATTTCCTCCTCCAGGGGATCTTCCTGACCCGGGGATAGAACGTGCATTTCCTGCATTTCCTGCATTGCAGGTGGATTTTTTACCACTGAGCCATGGGGAAACACTTGTCATCATGTCTTTGCTATCTCAAAAAGTGCTAGGGGAAAATCTGTTTCTCAGCTGTTCCAGCTGTTAAGCATTCCTTGGCTTGTCGCTGCATCATTCTAATCTTTGCCTCTGTTGTCACTTGGCTTTCTCCTCTTCTGTGCATACAATCTCTGCCTTTCTTTTTGTAATGCTTATGATGGCATTTAGGGCCCACCTGAATAATGAAGGATAACCTCCCAATTTTGCAATCCTTAGTTTAATCACCCCCAAAAAATCGTTGCCATATGTAATGGATTAAATAATGTCCTAGAAAAATTCTTGTCTACTGGAATCTTGGAATGGGACTTTATTTGGAAATAGGATCTTAATTACCTTTGTAATTAGAAGAAGAATTAAGATGAGATCATACTGGATTAGGGTGGGCCCTAAATCCAATGAGAGCATCTTTATAACAAACAGCAAAGGACAAAAAGACCCAGGAAAGAAGCCCTTGTGAAGATGGAGACAGATATGATGTTGTCACAAACCAAGGAATATCAGGAGCCATTAAAGCTGGAAGAGGCAAGGAAGGATTCTCTCCTGGAACTGTCAGTGAGAGAGTACAGTCAAGTCAACATCTTGATTGCCAACTTCTGGCTTCCAGAACTGTAAGCCACCTGGTTTATGCTTATTTCTTGAGCAGCCCTAGAAAACTAATACACCGTATAAGGTACCAAGGACAGGTTTCAGGGATTAAGATATAGACTCTATACTCCCTACCATACCTACTGTACCCTCAAAAGGGTAGGTATATTCACATATCACATAGGGCAGGTGACCTCACATTGCTCTTGCTTGGTGACAGTAACTGTCCTAGACTTTTTTTATCAGACTTGTTGAGACAAAGTGGCAATCAAATGCCCCCTTTGACTCAATTTTGGCTCCTCTTTTTGTTTGCTTTTTCTCCTCCCCTGAGCCTGCCCTATGTAAATTGGGCTAGCCAGGAGGGCTGTTTATTTTACCTGAGGTTCCCACTCCAATCCTTGGATCTTCCTTTGTTTTATTTTCACAGGATTTTCCTTTCTTTGTCTTTTAACCACCACCATTCTGGACTCTTTTTTCTTATTCTAACTACCTAACATTCCCCCCTCAAGAGATGGGAGGCCCAATTCTTTGGATATAGGAGTGTCGAGGTCTCTCTGGCTACATCCTGCTGACCTGGGATGGGAAGGGGCATTGGGCCTCCCCCTCTTGCTAGTCTCAAGCCTCAGAGTCCTTATAGTGGTGTTCATCTAAGGGTGAGTGATATTTTCTGTGGTCGGCTATAGTTTTATATATCTCTGTTGAACTGGCCCTGCATGTTGTAGCTTGTTGACCTGGGCAGAGACAACATGGGTTAGACAATTGATAATACATGGAACATTCATAAGCAGCATCAGTATGGTGATGGCAGGGGCTAGTAGGGGCATTAGCCAATTTCGAATTTCCCATCGCCAGGAGGATCCCCCAAAGACAGACTGTAGCCACCTTGAGAACTCTCCAGCTCATTCTTTGAGATCCTGTAGAGTCTGAACGTTTTTCTTGAGGACTGTGAGATTTTCTTTAACTTAGCTGGAGGTATTTTTCCAGAAACAACACATCTCAGTCAAGATGGCTCAAGTCCCTCCTTGTTGAGGGATCAGGAGATCTACCTCCTGTCTATTTTGGAGTACAACCCCTGTCAAGCTGTGTTGGCTCTTTAGAGCTATCCTGAGAAATCTTATCCCCAGAGACTTGATTTGGGGGATGTTTGTTAAACTGGCACTCATTTATAGTCCTGAATAGGTATCTGAGATTTCCCAGGGGCTCACAGGTGTGTTGAATGTCCTCTTCTGTTTTCTTCCATGGCTTGACTCGTGAGTAGTGAATCCAGGAGTCATATCCTGGCACCTGGACTGCTGTGGGGGTAGAAAATATTACAGGGTAGGGGCCCTTCCATGTGGGCTGGAGCTAAGCCTTTGGGGACCCATCCTTCCAGACTTGCTGCATGTGTCTTTCTATTGCCTCCCTATCTCCTGCCCCCCCCTCTCTCTCCATTAGGTTTTCTAGATGACCCCTACTCAACCTTTCATACCCACATGATCTCTAGGAATGGATTCTAAGGTTCCCTTTGGTCCAGGTCTTTCTCCTATATTCGAAAACCTGAAGGATCAAAAACTCTCCTAACATTCTAAAGAATCTCCTTCTAACTATCCTTATCTCTCAGGTGGGGAGGGAACCAAGCTTCCCCCACTCCTGAACATCCTAAAGAATTCCATTCTAACTACTCCTGTTTCTCAGGGTGGGGAAATACCAAGCTTCCCTGACTCCTGAAATTCCCTTAACCCCTCAGATTCTTCTGATGAGGTAAAGACCTCACTTTCCACCAGATGGAGAATGAAATGGCAACCCACTCCAATATCCTTGCCTGGAGAACCCCATGGACAGAGAAGCTTGGCAGGCTACAGACCATGGGATCACAAAGAGTCAGACGTGAATGAAGCGACTTCACTTTCACTTTCTTTCCTTCCAGACTTTAATTAGGACTTGAGTCCCTGGAGCATATAGTGGTGGCTCTTAAGAATCTTTTGGGTCCTGGTTGATATCTCACAAGCATGTATCTTGTTGGAAGTGTGCAATGGCCATGGTATAAGACCAGAGGGTCTGAGCCTCTGATCTAGGAAGAGGTCATTGACATAAACAAAAGGTCTGCCATATAGCATCTCATAAGGACTAAGACCAATCTGTTTCTTAGGGGCAATACAGGTGTGGAGGAGAGCTATTGGTAAAGCCTCCTTCCATCCCAGGGAGGTCTCCTGGGTTATCATTTTTGCGCTGATTTTAAGAATTGGTTGACTCTTTCTACTTTTCTTGAAGACTGAGGCCTCCAGGCACAATGGAGTAATGCCCAATGCTTTAGAGAACCCTTGGGTGACCTTAGAAGTAAATGATGTCCCATTGTCACTTTGTAATGACCTGGGCAGACCAAATCTTGGAATGATTTCATGGAGCATTTTTTTTACCACCTCCTCAGCCTTCGCAGTCCAGGTAGGAAAGCTTTCAATCCAGCCTGTGAATGTATCTATCATGACTAATAGGTATTTATACCCTTGAGAAACTGGCATCTGGGTGAAGTCCCTCTGCCAGTCCTCTCCTGAGTAGATCCCATGCTGTTGGGCGGGCTGGGCCAGCTGGGGTCCTCAAGCTTCTTGGGGGTTGTTTGGCAAATGGGACAAGAGGAGACCACTTGCCTTATAGTTATTTTGGAGGCTTGTTCCTCTGAAGGACCTTTCTAGTAACCTTTGGGGGGCCATTTCCCCTAAATGAGTGGTGGCATGTAAGGAGTTAACCAACTTCCATTGGAGGCTCCCAGGCAGAAAAAGGAGTCCCTCCTTTTGGAACCACCCCATATGATCTTCTTGAAAGCCCTCACTCATAGCTTTAAGAGTCTTACCTCCAGTGTATGAAGGAATTTCTGGCAAATTAGTCTGTGGAACTAGGGTGGCAACCCCTTTTAGGTCATGGTTCTGTAACGCTGCTCTCTTAGCTGCCTGGTCAGCTGCTTGGTTCCCTCGTGCCACTTCTGTGCTCCCTTTTTGGTGTCCTTTATAGTGGGAGACTGAAACTTCAATGGGAAAATGGACTGCCTCCAAGAGCCTAAGGATTTGATCTCCATATTTGATTGGGGACCCTCAGGTAGTCAAGTGGCCCCTTTCTTTCCAAATAGCAGCATGTGCATGTAGAACCAGAAAGGCATACTTGGAGTCTACATAAGTGGCTACTCTTTTTCCTTTTCCCAGCTCTAAGGCTCGAGTCAGGGCTATGAGCTCAGCTAATTGGGCTGAAGTACCTGGTGGCAAAGGTTTAGCCTCTATGGTCTCAAAATTGGAAACTACCTCATATCCAGCTCTTCTTTTTCCATCCAAGACAAAGCCGCTTCCATCAGTGTACCAGATTTCCTCAGGACTGGTCAGCGGATCTTCTGACAATCCCTCTCGGGGTTTTGTCCAGTGGTCCAAGGTTTCTAGGCAAGAGTGAAAGGGGAGAGAGCCCTCAGTGGTAGGTAGGAGGGTAGCTGGGTTAAGAACCTCAGAAGGGAATATAGTCAGACCTGGATTTTCCGTTAGCATTACTTGATATCTGAGGATCCTTTGATCAGACATACATAAATGGCCTCTCCCATTTAGGAGTAGTTTTACTTGGTGGCTGGTAAAAATAGTTAGTTTGCCCCCCAAAGAGAGTTTTAAAGCATCTTCTATCAGGACTGCAATAGCTGCCAAGATTTTGAAGGCAGGGAAAGATCTCTTCCCAATAAGGGATTAGGACACTCAAGGACCACCAGAAACTGGTGGGAAAATATTTGTCCATCCCAGCAACAAAGAAGTGCTTGGGTGAATCTTTTGTAATTGCTTTTCCTGTAGCACCCCAAATGGTACAGGTTTGGGAGGAGAAGGCTCTGGAGTAGGTCAGGACAGACACAGGTACACAGATAGCCCCTGTGTCAACCAAGAAATTCTTGGACCTACCTGCCACATCCAGTTGCACCCTTGACTCCAGCTCCATGATGGTTATCTTTGACTGGCAGGCTGGCTGGGGCGGGCCACTTCAGTCCTGTTGAACCATCATGAGGGAAGGCTTCACGCTGGACCTTGAGGCTCTTGTGTTCCAAGGGCAGAGTGCTGCCCAATGTCCCTACTGATGGCATTTTTAGTAGGTCATTTTAGGAGACTTGTCACAGTTTGGACACTCTTTGGCCCAATGTCCCACCTATCTACAGATTAGGCATTTGCCTTGCCTTTAAGGACTCGGGGTCTCCCTTTCCTGGGCCTTGGCCTTCTTCTCCTGTTCTCTATTAAAAAAGGTATAGGTGGCTGTCTGGACCATCTCATCTAAAGATGCAGCAGGTGTAGCTGTTGGTGTAGCTGTTGTAACTTTATCCTGATGTCTGATGCACATTGAGACAGGGATTTGTCCTTTAAAATCACCTGTCCCTCATAAGAGTCTAAGTCCAGATTGGTAAGCTGTTGGAGAACCTCTTTTAGACTTTCCAGAAATGCAGTGCAGTTCTGGTTAGACTCTTGAGTTTTTGCTGAGACTGGGCACAATCCAACAACTAATAGGCTTCCTGCTATTTCCATGTGTGAACTTCCTTAGGGGTGAGTTTTTCTGAAGCTTATCCTACCCAATACTGTTGCAACCTGAGAGCTGGGCATCCCCAGATCAGGGTGCAGATCCCCAGGCAGGTTGAGGTGTGACAGCCTCCTGGAGATTGAATGCTGGGGTGGGTCGAGGCAGGTTGGCCTCCCAAGAATTGGGTCCCTGGCAGGTTGAGGCAGGTCGACCTCCTGGGACCTCCAGGCTGGAGTTGGGCATCCTCAAGGTCGCCAGTGTGACCAGTACTGGGTAGGGTTAAGGGGATGTAATCTTACCTCTTTGCTGGTTTGTCTGTCATAGATGGGAATAGATATCATGATGTAAAGCAATCCAAGTTTGTGCCCTCTGACTGGGAACCTGGTGAAACAGCTGTAAGCCTTATCCTCTTATTGCTCTGAGGGAATGTAAGTCACTAACTTCCTCCCCTGCTGCTACTGCTGCTAAGTCACTTCAGTCATGTCCGATTCTGTGTGACCCCATAGACGGCAGCCCACCAGGCTCCCTGGTCCCTGGGATTCTCCAGGCAAGAACCCTGGAGTGGGTTGCCATTTCCTTCTCCAATGCATGAAAGTGAAAAGTGAAAGTAAAGTCGCTCAGTGGTTTCCGACTCTTAGCAACCTCATTGACTGCAGCCTACCAGGCTCCTCTGTCCATGGGATTCTCCAGGCAAGAGTACTGGAGTGGGGTGCCATTGCCTTCTCCGAATTTCCTCCCCTAGCTCTCCATAAGAACAGTTTAAGGTGTTTCCAATGGCAAACATTTAATTGTCATAGACCCACTTTAGGTAATAGCAGAAGTAATGACAAAGGAGTGGGTTATCTGGTCCTGTTAGAGGCATTAAGAGTATTTTAATAATAAGCGGGGTGGAGCGATGTTGCCTACAAGGGGTCAGGGTCCTGGTTGTAGGAGTTAGTAAATGGCTTAAGAACAAATTGATAAGAGGCAACAGACTAGATGTTCAATAAAAGTGGAGTGGAGATTTGATCCAGGGATATGTTTGTAACTTTAGGAGAAGGGTGGTAAGGGTTTGGGCCTAAACAACCTGCAGGGCTAACTCCCAAAGCGGCAAGCATTATCCCCAGAAGCCCAATTGCCCTTGAAGGGATGCCATCAAAGATGAACTTCTAGCAGGCTTCGTGTGTCTGTCACCCGCCCTAGCAGGTTCACTGAGAAATGCTGTTCTTGCACATGTTGTAGGAAACACGGAAGATGAAGGCCTGAATATCTAGAGGGATTGAATATTATACAGTATTTTCCTCCCAAGTGCCAGCTATTTTCTGGTTGTTCCTCCAGAAGATTTTAAAGGCAACACTGTGGGCCCAGACGGGGCTCAGGAAAAGAGCATGAAACAGGAGGGGAGGGGGCAAGGCACAACTTTTGAAAGAATGCCCATAACATGAAAGTGAAGTCACTGAGTCGTGTTCAAATCTTTGTGACCCCGTGGACTGTAGCCCCCACGCTCCTCCATCCATGGGATTTTCCAGGCAAGAGTACTGGAGTGGATTGCTGTTTCCTTCTCCAGAGGATCTTCCCAACCCAGGGATTGAACCCGGGTCGCCCGCATTGTAGGCAAATGCTATACCATCTGAGCCACCAGGGAAGTCCTAAACCAATTCAAATGGGTCCAAGATGACAAGTCAAATTCATCTAACCCTTGATCCTCAATCTGTAAGAAAAATGACACACCCAGAGGTACTAGGACAGTTCCAAAGCACTGTCGAAAGACCAAGGAGTGGATGGTTCCCCAATTGTTGGAATGATCCTCCCACTTATTAGCATATGAAACTACCCAGCCCATATAAAACTAACCACACCACATTCCGTGGCCACTGCACTCGCCCTCTTCAATGGCCCACACCCCGTGGCGTGCTTCTCTCTAAATCTGAACAAATCCACCTCTTACCTATTGCTGTGTCTCTCAGTGAATTATTTTGCAATGAGACATCAAGAACCTGAGTTTCATTAGGTCCTGAAGCCAGACACCGTGGGTTTTGGCCGGGCTCAAGTCCTGGGAGAAAGGAGCTGAAGAACTGGAGGAAAAAGCAGTGGGAAAAACTTGCCAAGGAATCCCCTTCATAACCTGCCAGAAAATCTGCTAAATACCTGACCTGTGCTCACAGTTTTCATTGGTCTGATCCTTGGCACAAAGAAGATTAAGGACAGAAGAACCCCCACCCACTTGGGCAACAGCTACTAGGGCACTGCAGATAGTGGGGACTTCGGGACACCCTGGGGCACCCACTGCTGCTTGCCTGTTTTCAAGGGTTCAAGGAAACAATAAACAAGAGATTGTAAAGGAATTAAGATTTTACTGGCCATATGTCCTTCCGGCCATAGGAGCAGGGACTTCCTACCCCAATAGGAGGTCTCCTGGAATCTGAGACTGAGCCGCGTGGGCTTTCTGCCGAATTTGTTTTTGCTGTCCCGGTTTCCAGCACGGTGGGCTTCTTGTCACTTTCACTGCACTGGAAGCCTTCAGCTTCCACCATGGGAGCTTTCACTGATGGGCTTCGGCTGTGCTTGGCCTCTGCCTCATGGGACTCGAGCCGAGGTTGTTTCAGCCTAGTTAAATCTGAGAAATGGCACCATATATATCAGGGGAGTGTGTAATTTCCTCGGTTCTGTCTCACTGCAGCAAAAATTTGAAGCAATGGATGGACCAGTGTTACGGCTCAGTTTTATTTAGAAAGCAAGGGAAAATACATCCTCAAGGCGTGGGAGTGGGCCAACCCAAAAGAGAAGCAAGCCCTTGGTTCAATTTTGGCTCCACTTTTTATATGTTTTTTCTCCTCCCCCTGAGGCTGCCCTATATAAATTGGGCTAGCCAGGAGGGCTGTTTGTTTTACTTGAGGTTCTCACTTCAATCCTCGGATCTTCCTTTGTTTTATTTTCGCAGGCTTTTCCCTTCTTTGTCTTTTAGCCACCACCATTCTGGACTCCTTTTTCCTATTCTAGCTACCTAACAGTATCATAAGACAACTGACCTCCAATTCCAAAGTACTGACGAGGTGATAATTCAAGGGAAGGAAAATTATTTGAATTACATGTAAATATATACTTACATAAATGATAAGTGAAATATGCCAGGGACAATTAAATAAGAAGACATAATAACATATGTAGTTATGCAATATAAACAGTAAGACTCAGAGGAATTATGTGGGGGTGGGGGGAGGAATTTTGACTTGAGGCAAGTGGAGAAAACTTATGAAAGAAAAAGAATTTGAAATAGGTCTTCACTTCTGGGTAGCTTCCCTGGTGACTCAGTGGTAAAGAATACACTTGCAATGTAGGAGATGTGGGTTTGATCCCTAGGTCAGGAAGAGCCCCTGGAGAAGGAAATGGCAACCCACTCCAGTATTCTTGCCTGGAAAATCCCCTGGACAGAGGAGCCTGGCAGGCTACAGTCCATGGGGTTGCAAAAGAGTCAAACATGACCAAGCTACTAAACAACAACAACTTCACTCCTGGATAACAGGGAGACACGAAACCATTCTGCCATCACTCAGGACACTTGGACTTGAGGACTCCACTCTGAGCCCTCCAGTTTGTTAACCTTGTTGGAGTTTCTGACCCTTGTGCTCTTGCATTTTCTCAGTGAACCAGTCACTCTGGTCTTCCTGTTCTTGCCTCAGTTCAGTTCAGTTGTTCAGTCACGTCTGACTCTTTGTGACCCCATGGACTGCAGCACGTCAGGCCTCCCTGCCCATCACCAACTCCCAGAGCTTATTCAAACTCACGTCCATCGACTCAGTGATGCCATCCAACCATCTCACCCTCTGTCGTCCCCTTCCCCTCCCACCACCACTGACTCATTCCACTCCTCTGGCTCTGATCCCATTGTTCTCCCATCATTGCTTTTCACTCTTCTCCTTAGTTGGTTCTCTGCCACATCTCTTAAATAAACATTCCATCCAGGCAGTAGTCTATACATCTCCCTCTTACCTCCTATATATTAGCCTAATAGCCTTTGAGTTTCAATTCTCCAGATAATAAACCAACTTCCTTTTCCTTCAGCGGGGAGGGTGGAGATCAGTGTAATTACTTGGCCCCGTGAAGCACAGGAGCAGCCCTACAGGCAGCCCCAGCTCTCTGTGTAGACTCCCACCCAATCCCTCTGCTTTTAGCTCCTTCTTCCCCCAGTCCCGCATGCCTGCCATCCCAAGTTGGGATTTTTCTGGATCTTGTTTCCTGCTAGCATGCTTCCTGTGGGTCTTAAAAATGGCAGGTTTCTTTATCATCTGTATCAGCAGCCCCTCCTCTCTTCCTTCTATGTCATTTTCCTGTTATTTTAGAAGAGATTTATCAATAAGGAATATTAGCAGACAGGAAGCTGATTAAAAACTATGGGCTTCCCCAGTGGCTCAGACAGTAAAGAATCTGCCTGTTATGCAGGAGGCCCAGGTTTTATCCCTGGGTTGGGAAGATCCCCTGGAGAAGGGAATGGCTACCCACTCCAGTATTCCTGTCTGTAGAATTCTATGGACAGAGGAGCCTGGTGGACTATAGTCCATGCGGTCTCAAAGAGTTGGAAACAACTGAGTGACTAATACACTTAAACTTAGGCATTTGTGCTGACTTTTCTTTACTGCTTTGAATTTTGCATTATTTACAAATACATACTTAGTTTAAGGTCATGGCTATGAATGGCTTCTCCACTGCATAATAATGCCACCACTGGACTTTCTTTGACCTTTCAAGCATCAGAGTTTACTCCTCTGGGCAATAACGTGAGTCATACTGAAGAGCTCTAATATGTCTAAATTTCCTAGTGCAAAGGTTTCCATATCTTTAAAGGGAAAAATAAAGGAACTAGCACTTATTAACTTGATTGTGCTCCCATCACTCTCTAATTTAGCTCTCACAAAATCTTTTGAGATAGTTTCTGCTGTATTATTGAGACTATTTTTGTAGATGAGAAGCCCCAGACCAGAGGTTAAAGGAAATTTCTTAGTGTCATCCAGAGCTAGAGAAGAGTAGTGTAGGGTTCCTTCCAGGACTGACTGCAGAATTCACGTTCTCCTAACATATAATCAGTTCACGTGACTCCCTGCCATTGCCAAGGCATGAGTTTGACATATTCTGCCAAAATTGATGGGTTTCATTAAGATTCAAGTGATACGATATGACAGTTATGGTCTCTTCTGAAGTTGTCCTGTAAATCATGGCTTACAAATGGTTTTCTGTATGTCATGTCTATCTTTAAAATTATGCATTTACATCAGAAAGTCAAAACCACATTTCATTTCAAAAACCGCCAGTCAGTTAAATGCATTTTTCTTATTTGTACTTTACTTTTTTAAAAAGTAGTTTTGGACCAAAGCTAAGAACACTGCTTTTTTTCATTTTTCTTTACTTAGATCCCCATCTATCAAAACTCTTAAATACACTACCTAGCACATGTGGAACACAGTGGTATTTACCAACTTTGAGCAAATTTATTTCATTTGTGGTTTTGCTTGTTTTGTACATTGTTTTCTAAAAATAAAAATAAATTCTTATTTTTTAAAGAGCTTCGGCACTTCAGAGCCAGACAGTCCTGGGTTTGATTTTTCAGCTCTGACACTCAATAGGCTATGTGAATTTGAAAATATTTCCCAAGTTTGCCTCCATATTCTAAGTTGGTGGTTATGATAACTAACTTGTGAGTCTGTAAAGAGGGTTAAAAGAGACAATTTCTTGAAAGCTCATGTGGAGTACATTCTTTAGCAATTATCTCTCCCTGATTGGTACCATGCAAGGAAACAAAAAAAGATTTTGATTCAGGCTAGTACAAGTGAGAGGAGTTATTGTAAAGGTACCTGTGAAGGAAAGTTCATTGAATAGTCATCAAGAATAAAGGCAACTTGCAAAACGGGCTTTGCCAGCTTTCCTTTAGGTGATTAACACATGGGCTCTATCTCCAACACCCCGTCTCTGCTTCTCTCTGAATTCCTACCTCATCTTGTCTTTCTGCTAATCTGTTTCCTCTGGTTATTCACAATTTTGCTCCTTGTGACTTCTGCCTGCATGTGGTTTTGACATACCACACTACCAACTCTTTCTTTCAAGCACCCTCTTTTGCTTCTGCTAATAATTGTCAGATTACTTCATTTACTTTTTAATTCAGATTTTTTTTTCAATTAAAAAAGTCTTTACTTTTGTTTATTTACTTATTTTTTGCTATACCAAGTGGCTTGTGGGATCTCAGCTCCCTGACCAAGGGTTGAACCCAGGCCCTCAGCAGTGATAGCTCGGAGTCTTAACCACTGGACCACCAGTGTTAGTCTCTCAGCTGTATTCGACTCTGTGATCCCATGGACTGTAGCCTGCCAGCCTCCTCTGTTCAAGGAGTTCTCCAGGAAAGAATATTGGAGCGGGTAGCCATTCCCTTCTCCAGGGCATCTTTCCCATCCAGGGATCGAACCTGGGTATCCTGCCTTGCAGGCCAGTTCTTTAGTATCTGAGCCATCTGGGAAGTTCCTTAATTCAGATTTTTAAGATTAGTAGTTCTTTGATTGACTTAGTAGGTCTTTGATTGATTCCGTTTATCTTTTCAGGTTTTTTTGGTTTGTTTGTTTTGTTTTTTTTAATCTTTTCAGTTTTTGACCTAGATTGTAATGGGTAAGTGGATTATAGTAGGTAACTAGCTTAAACAAGGTGAAGAAGTCAATGGCACCCCACTACAGTACTCTTGCCTGGAAACTCCCATGGACAGAGGAGCCTGGTAGGCTGCGGTCCATGGGGTCGCTAAGGGTCAGACACGACTGAGCAACTTCACTTTCACTTTTCACTTTCATGCATTGGAGAAGGAAATGGCAACCCACTCCAGTGTTCTTGTCTGGAGAATCCCAGGGATGGGGGAGCCTGGTGGGCTGTCATCTATGGGGTCACACAGAGTTGGACATGACTGAAGCAACTTAGCAGCAGCAGCAGCAGCTTAAACAAGGAAAGAGAGTCAGATGGTCTTCCTGCAAAATGCCATGTAATCTTCTGTAAAAACCAAATGTAGTTCATTTCCTTTTCCTTTTGATTTCATGGACCTTGAATGACAAAATTACTCTGCAGATTCACCATTTGTCCCCTAATCTCATTCCATTTTTTTTCTTAGAGGATTGAGTGATGTTTTCAGAAACAGGAAACAGTAACTGACCAATTGACCCTGCAATTAGCTTACCATGTATTCTGGATCTACCAGCATTAGTGCAGGTAGCTGGCAGGATGAAAAATCAATTCACTAAATTTTTGCTGAGTTTCTTTATAAGCTCAGCACAGTATTGGGCATTATGGTAGCTATAAGAATCAGGCCCTGTCTCTAAAGACACCAGTCTTGTTCATTTATAAAGGACCAATTCACAGGAAACAATCTAGAACAATTAATAAGACACCAGTGGGGGAAGCATAACTAGATTTGAGACTAGATTTGCTCTAGTAGTGAGTTTACCATTAATTGGGCAACTGAGATTACCACTAACTAGGCCTCAACTAATTTAAGATGAGGGAATTATGTTAGGTTATTTCTAAAATCCATTTCAAACCAATAATCCTTGTTTCCATTATTTTAAGACCAAAAAAAGAGATTTTTTTTCTTATAATTCTCCCCCTTGCCTTGCACCAGTTGAACTTAGACTCCATGCAATAGGATTTCTATCATGTAACTCTCTTTCACTGATTGAAATACATTGGGATGGCCTTTGAGCCCCCTTCTACGCTCAGGTTAACCCCCATTGACCACTGAGAGGCAGATCACTCCCTTGTGGAAGCCATGTTTGGTCTTGACTTGGTGCCTTTCCTTCATGCTTTCAGAAGAGTCTCACACTTTTCAGATATTAGCTGGGTTCACCCTAGTTCTAGATGAAATTTATCCATCCCTTATTCCACAACTAGTGAAAGGTCCAATGGCTTTGATAATAACACTTAAATCACAGCTCATCACTGGAAACCTCCATATCTTGGGTTTTCTCACTTAGTTTCACTGCTGCTTAAGCCTGGAAAGATCTTAAAAGTAACTTCCTGAATTGTAATTATACAAAAAATGTTCAGAGTAGTAAGCAGAGTGCCAGACAATTGTGTGTCTGTGTCTGTGTCTGTGTCTGTGTGTAATATATAACATCTAGAATTACCTATTGGAGAAGGAAATGGGAACTCACTCCAGTATTCTTGCCTGAAAAATCCCATGGATAGAGGAACCTGGCAGGCTATAGTCCATGGGGTCACAAGAGTCAGACATAGGTAAACTATGTTACCTATAATGTATTCAGTTCAGTTCAGTCGCTCAGTCGTGTCCGACTCTTTGCAACCCTATGAACTGCAGCACACCAGGCCTCTCTGTCCATCACCAACTCCCAGAGTCTACCCAAACTCATGTCCATTGAGTTGGTGATGCCATCCAACCATCTCATCCTCTGTCATTCCCTTCTCCTCCTGCCTCCTTCCTCAATCTTTCCCAGCATTAGGGTCTTTTCAATTGAGTCAGCTCTTCACATCAGCTGATCAAAGTATTGGAATTTCAGCTCAACATCAGTCCTTCTAATGAACACCCAGGACTGATCTCCTTTAGGATGGATGGTTGGATCTCCTTGCAGTCCAAGGGACTCTCAAGAGTCTTCTCCAACACCACAGTTCAAAAGCATCAATTCTTTGGTGCTCAGCTTTCTTCATAGTCCAACTCTCACATCCGTAGATGACTAGTGGAAAAACCATAGCCTTACCTAGATAGACCTTTGTTGACAAAGTCATGTCTGCTTTTATTTTTTATTTTTTTGTAATGTCTGTTTTTAATACGCTATCTAGATTGGTCATAACTTTCCTTCCAAAGAGTAAGCGTCTTTTAATTTCATGGCTGCAATCACCATCTACAGTGATTTTGGAGCCCCCAAAAATAAACTCAGCCATTTTATTTTTATAGACAGTTTCCCCATCTATTTGCCATGAAGTGGTGGGACCAGATGCCTTGATCTTAGTTTTCTGAATGTTGAGTTTTAAGCCAACTTTCTCACTCTTCTCTTTCACTTTCTTCAAGAGGTTCTTCAGTGCTTTAATTTCTGCCATAAGGGTGGTATCATCTGCATATCTGAGGTTATTGATATTTCACCCTGCAATCTTGATTCCAGCTTGTGCTTCATCTAGCCCAGCATTTCTATTGATGTAGTGTGACATAAGTTAAATAAGCAGGGTGACAATATACAGCCCTGACATACTCCTTTTCCTATTTGGAACCAGTCTGTTGTTCCATGTCCAGTTCTAACTGTTGCTTCCTGACTTGCATACAGATTCCTCAAGAGGCAGGTCAGGTGGTCTGACATTCCCATCTCTTTCAGACTTTTCCACAGTTTATTGTGATCCACACAGTCAAAGGCTTTGGCGTAGTCAATAAAACAGAAATAGATGTTTTTCTCAAACTCTCTTGCTTTTTCAATGATCCATCGGATGTTGGCAATTTGATCTCTGGTTCCTCTGCCTTTTCTAAAACCAACTTGAACATCTGGAAGTTCACAGTTCATGTATTGCTGAAGCCTGGCTTGAAGACTTTTAAGCATTACTTTACTAGCATGTGAGATGAGTGTAATTGTGCAGTAGTTTGAGAATTCTTTGACATTGCCTTTCTTTGGGATTGGAATGAAAACTGACCTTTTCCAGTCCTGTGGCCACTGCTGAGTTTTCCAAATTTGCTGGCATATTGAGTGAGGCACTTCCACAGAGTCATCTTTTAGGATTTGAAATAGCTCAACTGGAATTCCATCACCTCCACTAGCTTTGTTCATAGTGATGCTTCCTAAAGCCCACTTGACTTCACACTCCAGGATGTCTGGCTCTAGGTGAGTGAACATATCACCATGATTATCTGGGTCATGAAGATGTTTTTTGTACAGTTCTTCTGTGTATTCTTGCCACCTCTTCTTAATATCTTCTGCTTCTGTTAGGTCCATACCATTTCTGTCCTTTATTGAGCCCATCTTTGCATGAAATGTTCCTTTGGTATCTCTAATTTTCTTGAAGAGATCTCTAATTTTCCCATTCTATTGTTTTCCTCTATTTCTTTGCATTTTTTGCTGAGGAAGGCTTTCTTATCTCTCCTTGCTATTCTTTGGAACTCTGCACTCAAATGGGAATATCTTTCCTTTTCTCCTTTGCTATTCGTTTCTCTTCTTTTCACAGCTATTAGTAAGGCCTCCTCAGACAGCCATTTTGCTTTATTGCATTTCCTTTTCTTGGGGGTGGTCTTGCTCTCTGCCTCCTCTACAATGTCATGAACCCCAGTCCATAGTTCTTAAGGCACTCTGCCTATCAGATCTAGTCCCTTAAATCTATTTCTCACTTCCACTGTATAATCGTAAGGGATTTGATTTAGGTCATACCTGAATGGTCTAGTGGTTTTCCCCACTTTCTTCAATTTCAGTCTGAATTTGGCAATAAGGAGTTCATGATCTGAGCCACAGTCAGCTCCCTGTCTTGTTTTTGCTGACTGTATAGGGCTTCTCCATCTTTAGCTACAAAGAGTATAATCAATCTGATTTCGGTGTTGGCGGTCTGGTGATGTCCATGTGTAGAGTCTTCTCTTGTGTTGTTGGAAGACAGTGTTTGCTATGACCAGAGCATTCTCTTAGCAGAACTCTATTATCCTTTGCCCTGCTTCATTCTGTACTCCAAGGACAAATTTACCTGTTACTCCAGGTATTTCTTGACTTCCTACTTTTGCATTCCAGTCCCCTAAAATGAAAAGGACATCTTTTTTGGGTGTTAGTTCTAAAAGGTCTTGTAGGTCTTCACAGAACCATTCAACTTTAGCATCTTCAGTGTTACTGGTCAGGGCATAGACTTGGATTACCGTGATACTGAATGGTTTGCCTTGGAAATGAACAGAGATCAATCTGTCATTTTAAGATTGCATCCAGGTACTGTATTTCAGACTCTTGTTGACTATGATGGCTACTCCATTTCTTCTAAGGGTTTCTTGCTCACGGTAGTAGATATAATGGTCATCTGTGTTAAATTCACCCATTCCAGTCCATTTTAGTTCACTGATTCTTAAAATGTCAGTGTTCATGCTTGCCATCTCCTGTTTGACCACTTCCAATTTGCCTTGATTCATGAACCTAACATTCCAGGTTCCTATGCAGTATTGTTCTTTACAGCATTGGACCTTGCTTCCATCACCAGTCACATCCACAACTGGGTGTTGTTTTTGCTTTGGCTCCATCCCTTCATCTTTTTGGAGCTATTTCTCCACTGATCTCCAGTAGCATATTGGGCACCTTCCCACTCCCACCCCCCCCCCCCCCCGCCACACGTATATATATATGTATATATATATATATATGTATATATAAAACTTTAAAAAATCAGGTGTTTTATATATTTTTATATAAGATACTTCCTGTTGCTGCTGCTGCTAAGTTGCTTCAGTTGTGTCTGACTCTGTGTGACCCCATAGACGACAGCCCACCAGGCTCCCCTGTCCCTGGGATTCTCTAGGCAAGAATACTGGAGTGGGTTGCCATTTCCTTCTCCAAGGCATGAAAGTAAAAAGTGAAAGTGAAGTCACTCAGTCCTGTCTGACTCCTAGTGACCCCATGGACTGCAGCCTACCAGGCTCCTCCATCCATGGGAGTTTCCAGGCAAGAGTACTGGAGTGGGTTGCCATTTCCTTCTCCAATAAGATACTTAATTTCTTTGTAATTCTTAGTACAGAAATATGTCCTGTTCCTGGGCCTTTTGCTTGTGATTCTCAAACTGTGTGTCATGACATGTTTAAGTCCCATAGTTTTGACAGTTTTTAGTGACAGTTAACTTGAGGCTATTTCCACCTGAGATGACTGAGAATTGAAAAACACAGTCTTCAAGTTTCAAGCATATGAGGCTTAACAGATAAGATATTTTCCCTGGATTGACAAATAATACATTGGTATTATTTCAGTACCATCTGACTCCAATTGACTGGTGGTTTATATTTGTAATCACATCTTTTCAGAAAAGGGAAATTTACATGACTTCCTTCTTCCTTCCTACACTTAATTCCATGAGAGGGAGAATTTGCCAGTTTTCTGTTTCTCTATTTGTTCTAATGCTCGATTGGGTGGAAGACAAGAATAGGTGTCAATAATCGCTAATATCAGATTAAAGGAATTAAAAGCCAAAACAGCTAGGATTCTAAGGAATATCATAGAACTAAAGGAAAGCACAGGCTGCCTGTCAAGTGATGAAGACTCCCTGGGCCTTAAAACAAGAGGGGAAGGCATCACCCAAGTGTAAGATTACCAGCCTTCAAGAAAGTGGAAAAAGAGATGTGTGTATTTTTTTTTACTCTCAAATGGCCCATGAAGTTGATATAGGTTTTAATCTGAGGATCATTTCACTTTTTCAGTTAGCAGAGCTTCGGAGAAAACTGAAAACCAGTAGCAGAAAGGTAAGTGAATACTTTAGACAATGGCCTACAGAGGAAATTAGATGTTATCTCTATCAGAAGGGAGTGTTAACACCAGTAGAAGTAGATATAAGATGCTCAGATCATCACATAAGATGCTAATCAAGGAGGACACTGGACATGTCTGCAATGAAAGGGCTATGTGGTTAGTATTCTCTTCTCTCTGCATCCTCATCACCCACCCCCTCACCCATTCCCACCACAGTGCAAGGGATTGTATATAGAACACAACCCAGGGAACCACAGGAAGCAAAAGCTAATTGGCATGCATTTTCCTTTACACAAGATAACCAATAGAAAAAAAAGAACTGGTTGGTTTGTTTCAAAAGGTTTGACCTGGAGTACTATTTTATGCCATAAAAAAATCTGACACTTCGCCTTGCTGATCTAGAACCATTGGTGCTGCTACAAGGGGTACTACCATAGTCCCCTGGAGTATCTTTGTAGAAAGGCAGCCCTGTTCTCTGTGAAGAAACTTCATAATGCAACACTAAGTTTTCTCATATTATCTGCCAGGTCTTCCGTATTTAAATTCATTTGGGGTTCTCTGCATGAGGTTCTTTCAGCACAGTTTCTGGCAAACTCATGACCTAAAGCAGAAAATAAAATTCAGTGTCTCTTAAGTTGGTTTTTTTTTTTTTTTTTTGCTTGTTTGTTTAAAGTCTGTTGAATTTGTTACAGTATTGTTTCTGTTTTTATGTTTTGGTTTTTTGTCTAGGAGGCATGTGGGATCTCAGCTCCCCCACCAGGGATCAAACCCACAACCCCTGCATTGGAAGGTGAAGCCCTAACCACTGGACCAGGAGGGAAGTCCCTTTTTCTTAGTTTTAAAGAAAGGCCCTCTCCCAATCTGGCATCACTCAGGCCCACACAGAACTGGAGGCAGGGGAGGAGTTGGAATCATTCCAACCATCACAGAGCTCCTGATTCCTGGCCCATAAGGTAGGATATTGCAGCCTTACCCTCTGGGTTTCAAAATCAGGTATAGAAAGAAGCATATCTAATCTAAATCTAGGGAATTGTAAGAGGCTTACCAACACTGTGTTATTTCCTTCAATATCTTCCTTGAATTTGATCATTTACCTCTTTCACTGTGCCTACTTATTTATCTCTCTGGTTCGACTCACCTCTTACTTCTCATCAACTATTATCCAGTAATCCCGCTAGTCATCTTACTGGAAACAAAGTGTTCTAGTTTACTTGGATTGAATGGGAGCATAAGGTACTCAGAATGTAGATTGCTTCCAAAAAGAACTTTGCTTTTTAACTGACCTAAATATGAGGCCTAAGGTCTTCAGATCTAGAGATGTTTTATCTTGCTTTTCCGGGTCCCGCTAAACATTCTGCAGGTCTGTAAGCACCTGGGGTGGTGACAGCCTTCTATGCATGGAGACTAAGGTCTGTAGAGGATTTAAAAGCAGTAATAAAAACAACTAAAAATTAGTCTTCTTTAAATCATTATTACACAGCAACACTCTACAATGATTGCACGGGAACGGGGATGGCCACCTCTCTAGTCCTGCTCTTGCTAAGCCATTCCTCTTGGGTCCTGAACCAAGATCCTTGGGAGAGAATGGCATTTTCTTTGATGGTTTTCCAAAACTTCTTTCTGGTGTCTAGCCCTTGGCATTCACCTTTCAGATCCTCTGATGACCTATTTGAAAGTCTCCATACCTCTCTCTGTGGGACTTGGTATCCTCTGTCCAGACATGTTTTCTTTCCTCTGTCTTAGTAATCTTATTGAAAAGGCAAGGTTCAAACTGGCTTCCCCTTTAGTTGAGCAAGCCTTCTTGCTCTTTGTTCCAAACGAGCTTGGGACTTACTTTGCCCTTAAGCCAGTGGCTTCAAGTGTGAATTTCGTATAAAAAAAGCCTACTCATATTTGACCAATCTCCTTCCATCATACCAAATGCACCTTGACCTTGCCCTCTTTGCAAGCTATTATTTTCAAAATTGCTACTAAGATCCTATTTTGGTCACTTTTTCCTCCGTGGAAATCATCTTTGATTATTTAAAAATAACTAATGAGAACACACCGCATAGCACAGGAAACTCTACTCAGAGCTTGGTGTTGACCCAACTGGGAAGGAAACTCAAGGAAGAAGGGATATGTATATACATATACCTGGTTCACTTTGCGGTGCTGCAGAAACTAACGCAACACTGTAAACCAAATTTACTCCAATAAAAAAGAATCATCAAATACAAAAATCCAGCTACATGTTTAACTAGAAGTTTAAATTTATTTATAGTTATAAATTTAAATGCTTATAGTTATCTAGTCATGGTATCAATAAACCTAAGAGTCTGGAAATGCAAAAGCAAATTTTTAGGAATTATTATTCGTGAAAGTACATATTTCCTCACATTTTATCTCTATAAAGCATAGTAAAATTGTTTTACTTTCAAAATTGGTACAACATAAAGACAAATATTAAGAGATGATAATAAAAAAGAACCAGAATCAAGCAATCATCCAATAAAAATACCTAAACCAGAGTTTCTCAGATGGTAGTCATTCACATACCACCTTCACAAACTTTCTTGTATTTAATTTCCACTTAAATAATTGTTCACTTAGTAACTGTCATAATCTTGGTGCTTTCTGTCAGTAGGTCACATGCCATATTTTGGAAAATCTAGCCTAATCTAAATCTACAGTATCAATAATAGACATTGTTCCACCAAGAAAGAGAAAACTTCTTTCAACATACAATATCATTTTATAGAGAAATAATTTTTCTAGAGAAAAAAATTATATTGATGTATTCATTTTGTCATGACTAATATATACTTAATATTGGTATTCATGAATGCCTTTCTGACAATTAATAGAGAACTGGTGAATGAAGGAATATATTATAAAGAACAAAAGACTAAATTAGCAATGTGTCTTCTCATGGAACCCTTCTGATTTTTTTCCCTTTCCTCAATACAGAATTTCTAGGAGACTCAAGCCTCTGAGACACCTAGTCTTCTGATTAAATTATCAACTAAACCCTCTGCATGACATAAGTGATTTTTTAATCACTTAATACTTTCACTTTTGATTCACTTTGTTGGTATGGTTTTGAGTAAACTCTCAATGATCCAAAGATAAAGTTGAATAATTTGTCAGAGGATCATTGAGTCGTATGTAGAGAATAACTATATATAGAATGCCTCTGAACAGTGGTGTTGGACAAGACTCTTGAGAGTCCCTTGGACTGCAAGGAGCTCAAACCAGTCCATCCTAAAGGAAATCAACCCTGAATATTCACTGGAAGGACTGATGCTGAAGCTGAAGCTCCAATACTTTGGCCACCTGATGCGAAGAGCTGACTCATTAGAAAAGACCCTGATGCTGGGAAAGATTGAAGGCAGGAAGAGAAGGGGACAACAGACAATGAGATGGTTGGATGGCATCACTGACTCCATGGACATGAGTTTGAGCAAGCTCCTGGAGTTGGTGATGGATAGGGAAGCCTGGCATGCCATAGTCCATGGGGTTGCAAAGCATTGAACACAACTGAGCAACTGAGCAATATATAGAATGTTCCATTTTGCTGAGTATCACTTACTGACATGCTTATTTGTGTTTTATGCTTTCAAAATGTTTCTTTTCATGAACTCTAAATAGTAAAAATAAAATTCTCTCATCTGTTCTTATATATATATATAACCTTATATATATATATATTTATATATATATATATATATATATATATAAATAACCTTTTCTATATGTATAACCTTTGAATAAAAGAATGATCGTGGGAGATTTTCAGAAAGTGGTAGCCTTCAGTAACTATTGCAAAAGGTAGGAAATTGAGTTTTTCAGGTGTTCAGTAACCTGAGTCATGATCAAACCATGAAATAGTCCATTCTAGTTATCTTGCTCTTCAGAATCCATGTAATGTGTTTCAAAGACCCAGGAGAGTTGAATAGCTTTTGAGGCAAAATGACTAGATTTTTTGATTCCCCAAACTGTATTAGGTTT
Organism: Dama dama; assembly: GCF_033118175.1. NCBI lineage: Eukaryota > Metazoa > Chordata > Mammalia > Artiodactyla > Cervidae > Dama > Dama dama. The sequence goes on along the minus strand of NC_083698.1, from coordinate 81,945,508 downwards.
CTCATCACTCTCATGAGAAAGGGTAATGCAGACCGTTGGCAATGAAGCCAAAGAGGGAACGAACAATGTCCTGACTGTCTTTTCACCTGAATAGTGAGATGACACACAGGAATCCCTGGGTTAATATGGTTTCTCAAGCTATAGCCTCTCAACTTTAAGAAAGCAACTTTACTTCACTATTTTTATTGCTCAGTTGTGCCCTTACTACCCAAACATTGTCAAGGTTAGACTCAAAATCAGTTACACTACATGGGAGGCACATAATCCCATTACTTAGAATGTACTTTCAACCTGGTTGTAAAAAGTGAGAGAGATTTTTGTGTAACGAGTAAAATAGTCTTTTGCCATTATTAAATCATAAAGGTTAAAAAATGCAGTGATGTTATATGAAGACAGAACTGAATAGAGAATTACATTACAATGATTACATTTGACACCAGCAAAAATGCATGTAATAGGTAAGCATAAAGCATTCCAAGAAATACTGCAGCTTTGTAAATTGAACTGGAAAATGCTTGCTCAAATGATATGATTAATTCTGATTTTTAACCCTGATGAAAATTATAGATTTGTAAGGCAAACTGAACAATGACTCTAGTATAGAACCTGGAGTAGAAGGTACCGTATTACTAAGGTGATCCAGATTTCTGAGGATTTCAAGATTGTGTTCTAAAAAAGATTCAGTAGACTAGAAGCTGAACTCCAGGTAACTAGGTGGCATTCTCTAATATAGTGTTGCATCCATATATGAGGGCTAGAGGTAAACGTTTACCCTTTGTTTATACTAACTTTAAATCTTCATTTTTAATGTAGAAAATAATATAAAACTTAACAAAAAAACATAAGTGAAATAAGAATTGAATAGCTACAAAAATTTAGAAATCTTGGAAATGAAAACAATAGCATTATGGAAATGGAAACCTCGAGAGGTGGGGAAAACTCTAGAATGAAGAGAGATCAGTGAATTAGAAGATGGCATCGGGAACTCATTCATAACTCAAAGAAACAAAAACACATAAAAGGGATGAATTAGAAAATAAGAAGCTCTAAAATGTGTTCAATAGGTGTTATAGAAGAACAGAAGGAAGTAGCAGAGAAGTCAATTTGTGAAGAGAATACTGAGAATTTTCCTAAACTGAAGAAAAATTAAAAGTACTCTGAGGGTCAAAGTGATACCCTGCAGGGCCCTTTGAACACAAAGCCTTTCTGGGTCTCCCATTTCTTTGATTATAGGAAATAACCTTCATTCAGCCTCTATGATCTCCCCATTGCTCCAGTGAGCAGATTCAAGCAGTTTACTCGGAAAAGGAGGAGACTCGAGACCAAGAAGAAACAAATAGACAAGAGCAGCCTTAGCTCAAGGTCCTATTTCTCCATCAACGGATATGCACAACAGTATCTTTGAGCTATTTTGCAGACACTGAAACCCCCTCCAGGTGGGAGAAGTCAATGATTAATAATGGTAGACTGCTCACAAGCAGTAGAACCCAGACCAGTCAGACCTGAAGGTTGATGAGGCTGACTCCCACTTATCGCACCACCAACCCATCAGAAGAATGTCCACAGGCTGATCACGCCCTCTTTGAACAAATACTATAAAAACTTCTCACTATTTTCCCCAAGCTGGGATATGTGGTTTTAAGGGCATTATCATGCTGGGTCCCCTTTGCCTGACAAGGCAATAAAGCTATTCTTTTCTACTTCACCTAAAACTCCGCCTCTGAGATTTTATTTGGCACACCTGTACAGAGAAGCTGAGCTTTCGGCATCAAAAGTACAAATAAAAGTTAAATTTATGCCTAGGTATTTTCTAATGGAATTGCATATCCATTAAAGAGAAAAATCTGAAACTGGATGCCATGATCTTAGTTTTCTGAATGTTGAGCTTTAAGCCAACTTTTTCACTCTCCTCTTTCACTTTCTTCAAGAGGCTCTTTAGTTCTTCTTCACTTTCTGCCATAAGGGTGGTGTCATCTGCAGATCTGAGGTTATTGATATTTCTCCCGGCAACCCTAATTCCAGCTTGTGCTTCATCTAGCCCAGCATTTCTCATAATGTACCCTACATATAAGTTAAATAAGCAGGGTGACAATATACAGCCTTGATGTATTGCTTTTCCTATTTGAAACCAGTCTGTTGTTCCATGTCCAGTTCTAACTGTTGCTTCCTAACCTGCATACAGATTTCTCAAGAGGCAGGTCAGGTGGTCTGGTATTCCCATCTCTTTCAGAAATTTCCACAGTTTATTGTGATCCACACAGTCAAAGCCTTTGGCATAGTCAATAAAGCAGGAATAGATGTTTTTCTCGAACTCTCTTACTTTTTGATGATCCAGTGAATGTTGGCAATTTGATCTCTGGTTCCTCTGCCTTTTCTAAAACCAACTTGAACATCTGGAAGCTCACGGTTCATGTATTGTTGAAGCCTGGCTTGGATAACTTTGAGCATTACTTTGGTAGCATGTGAGATGAGTATAATTGTGTGGTAGTTTGAGCACTCTTAGGCATTGCCTTTCTTTGGGACTGGAATGAAAATGGACCTTTTCCAGTCCTGTGGCCACTGCTGAGTTTTCCAAATTTGCTGGCATATTGAGTGCAGCACTTTCACAGCGTCATCTTTTAGGATTTGAAATAGCTCAACTGGAATTCCATCACCTTCACTAGCTTTGTTTGTAGTGATGCTTCCTAAGGCCCACTTGACTTCACACTCCAGGATGTCTGGCTCTTGGTGAGTGATCAAACCATTGTGATTATCTGGGTCGTGAAGATCTTTTTTCCACAGTTCCTCTGTGTATTCTTGCCACCTCTTATCAATATCTTCTGCTTCTGTTAGGTCCATACCATTTCTGTTCTTTATTGAGCCCATCTTTGCCTGAAATGTTCCCTTGGCATCTCTAATTATCTTGAAGAGATCTCTAGTCTTTCCCATTCTATTGTTTTCCTCTATTTCTTTGAATTGATCATTGAGGAAGGCTTTCTTATCTCTTCTTTCTATTCTTTGGAACTCTGCATTCAAATGAGTATATCTTTCCTTTTCTCCTTTGCTTTTCGCTTCTCTTCTTTTCACAGCTATTTGTAAGGCCTCCTCAGACAGCCATTTTGCTTTATTGCATTTTTTTTCTTGGGGATGGTTTTGATCCCTGTCTCCTGTACAATGTCACGAATCTCTGCCCATAGTTCATCAGGCACTCTGTCTATCAGATCTAGTCCCTTAAATCTATTTCTCACTTCCACTGTATAATCGTAAGGGATTTGATTTAGGTCATACCTGAAAGGTCCAGTGGTTTTCCCTACTTTCTTCAGTTTAAGTCTTCATGATCTGAGCCACAGTCCACCCGCAGTCTTGTTTTTGCTGAATGTATAGAGCTTTTCCATCTTTGGCTGCAAAGAATATAATCAATCTGATTTCAGTGTTGACCATCTAGTGATGTCCATGCATTGAGTCTTCTCTTGTGTTGTTGGAAGAGGGTGTTTGCTATGACCAGAGCATTCTCTTGGCAGAACTCTATTATCCTTTGCCCTGCTTCATTCTGTACTCCAAGGACAAATTTGCCTGTTACTCCAGGTGTTTCTTGACTTCCTACTTTTGCATTCCAGTCCCCCATAATGAAAAGGACATCTTTTTTGGGTGTTAATTCTAGAAGGTCTTGTAGGTATTCATAGAACTGTTCAATTTCAGCTGCTTCAGCATTACTGGTCAGGGCATAGACTTGGATTACCGTGATATTGAAGGTTCACCTTGGAAACGAACAGAGATCATTCTGTCATTTTGGAGATTGCATCCAAGTACTGCATTTCAGACTCTCTTGCTGACTATGATGGCTACTCCATTTCTTCTAAGGGTTTTTGTTCACAGTAGTAGATATAATGGTCATCTGAGTTAAATTCACCCATTCCAGTCCATTTTAGTTCGCTGATTTTTAAAATGTCAGCGTTCATGCTTTCCATCTCCTATTTGACCACTTCCAGTTTGCCTTGATTCCTGGACCTGACTTCCAGATTTCTATGCAATATTGCTCTTTACAGCATTGGACTTACTTCTGTCACCAGTCTCATCCACAACTGGGTGTTGTTTTTGCTTTGGCTCTGTTTCTTTATTCTTCCTGGAGTTATTTCTCCACTGATCTCCAGTAGCATATTGGGCACCTACCAACCTGGGTAGTTCATCTTTCAGTGTCCTATCTTTTTGCCTTTTCATACTGTTCATGGGGTTCTTAAGGCAAGAATACTGAAGTGGTTTGCCATTCCCTTCTCCAATGGACCACATTTTGTCAGAAATCTCCACCATGACCCGTATGTCTTGGGTGGTTCATAGTTTCATTGAGTTAGACAAGGCTGTGGTCCATGTGATTAGATTGGTTGGTTTTCTGTGATTGTGGTTTTCAGTCTGCCTGTCCTATGATGGAGAAAGATAAGAGGCTTATGGAAGCTTCCTGTTGAAGAGACTGACTAAGAGGGAAACTGGGTCTTGTTCTGATGGGCAGGGCCAAGCTCAGTAAATCGTTAATCCAATTTTCTGTTGATGGGTGGAGCTGTGTTCCCTCCCTGGTATTTACCTGGGGCCAAACTATGGTGGAGGTAATGAAGATAATGGTGACCTCCCAGACATAGACTGCTACACTCAGTGCTCCCAACCCTGCAGCAGGCCACCACTGACCCACACCTCCACTGGAGACTCCTGGACACTCACAGGCAAGTCTGGGTCAGTCTCTTGTGGGGTCACTGCTCCTTTCTCCTGGGTCCTGGAGTGCACAAGGTTCTGTTTGTGCCCTCCAAGAGGCTTAAAGCTTAGTTGTTGATAAGAAACCTGAATGCATTTTAAAACTGCATTTGATTAGAGGAGAAAGCAACAGTCATCACATTTTTTATAAACACAACAGTCTTGCTGGAGCTTCTCCTTTGCCCTTGGATGTGGGGTATCTCCTCATGGCCCGTCCAGCCATTATTCAGTCATTAAAAAGATCAAATTAAAATCATGTCAGTTTCTGTTATATTTCCACCTAAAAGAGAATATCAAAATGCAGAGAGGTAGATACAAAATAATACTAATATTTAAAACTAAAATGATTCTGTGAAAAACAATGCCCACTCCATTCTTACGTGATTGTATGCGATTATAGGAGAAAGAACCCTTCATGGATCATAACCTTGTCATGGTGAAGGGGCTTATAGAACTCAGTGAAGCTATGAGCCATGCCATGCAGGGTTACCCAAGATGGACGGGTCCTAGTGAAGAGTTCTGACAAATCATGGTCCACTGGAGGAGGCCTGGCAAATCACTCCAGTATTCTTGCCTCAAGAACCCCATGAACAGTATGAAAAAGCAAAAAGATATGACACTGGAAGATGAACCCCGCAGGTCAGACGGTGTACAATATGCACAGGGATGAGATGGTTAGATAGCACCACCAATTCAATGGACATGAATTTGAGCAAACTCTAGGAGACAGTGGAGGACAGAGGAGCCTGGTCTGCTGCAGTCCATCGGGTTGCAAAGAGTCGGACATGACCATGACTGAACAATAACAACTAGAAGAAAATTATGGAAAAATATATACAAGATTAATTAGTTAATAGTTGAAGGAGGTGTGATAGGTACAGAAACAGTAAAGGAGATGAAAATGTTAGTTCATTTCAATTCTTACACAAAAAAATAATTTTGATCCGAGTTCCTCAGGAAAGGCTAAAATTCCTCAGGAAAGGCTCTGAAGCAAGAACACAAACTAGTAGGAAGGTCCCCTATGGGGCACAAAGAAAAGGATCTTTTGTTGTATTTGCATAAGGTGACAGAAGGGTCTATCTGGTCCCCATGAACAGACAGACAGGCAAACATCATTTGTCTAATATGTTAGATGGTCCAACTCTGCCACACCTTCCTGTGAAGAATGCATATGTTTTCATTTCTTCCGGTTATTTTACCTTTGTTTTTAATATGCATTTCTGATTAGAAACATTTACTTCCTTTTATAAGTTGATCAATAAATAGGAAGAAAGTTATTAAATGATTCCTGTCGATGTACAGTTTTGTTTTTTTAAAAGAAAAAAGGCAAAAAATTTAAAAATGCACATTTTTCCAAATAAAATCTTAATTCTCATGTGTCAAAGGTTGAGAATAGAAGGTGAGAAGGTAGAGTCATTGACTCTAGAGAACGCTTTTATCGAATTTTGTTATGAAATGAAGCAGAGATATGAGTCAATGGCTGGAGATATTGGAATTAAGTCGGACACGACTAAAGTGACTTAGCACACCTGTACGCATTTATACATACATAAATGAGGCTGCTTTATTTTGAAAAGGAAATAAAACTGTATTTATCTGTGGTTATCAGGGCCCAGAAAGGGGGCAGAGGGGAGGCATAAAAGATCAAAGCTCTCTACGGCGGGGAGTTTCCAACCTCACTAGTTCTTTCTAGTTTGCTTACTCCTGGTTTTTGAGATGCTTTAAAAGCTAAACTCAGCAAGAAATGCAACCCAAAGATGTGACTAAAGTTTAACTGAACTGGTCAAGTTTCATGTTATGTATATGCTTTAATATAACCTTTTTATGCCAATAAATGTGTCATGCATAAATGAAATGTTACGCTGGCTGAAGGCTTAGCAGTATTGGTCTGGGTCTCAGATGGGTGGTTAGAACTCAGCCTCTAATGATTTCTTTGTCCAAACATGCTTATTCACATCTAAGTGCCCCATGGTTTTGTTGCTATGCTATGTAAATTTATTCGAGAATATAGGTATTGTTCAAGGCAAAGAGCTAAGTTTCTAATAATCTATTTCTGAAAAGTGAAAGCAAGTGAAAGTGAAAGTTGCTCAGTCATGTCTGACTACAGTCCATGGAATTCTCCAGGCCAGAATACTGGAGTGGGTAGCCTTTCCATTCTCCAGGGAATCTTCTCAACCCAGGGATCGAACCCAGGTCTCTCTCATTGCAGGCAGATTCTTTACCAACTGAGCCACAAGGAAAGCCCAGGAATACTGGAGCGGGTAGCCTATCCCTTCTCCAGCAGATCTTCCCAACCGAGGAGTTGAACCAGGATCTCCTGCATTGCAGGCAGATTCTTTACCAACTGAGCTATCAGGGAAGCCCAAATTCATAAAAAGGAACATGATGGGAAAACACTGGGATTCCACTAAGATGTTTTTCACCCATCAAATTCTTCCTAAATGATGAAGATCCACCAAAGCATCTCATGCTTTTGTCTCAGAAACCAGTTTAGTTTAAATCAAGACAGGGATGGTCAGCGCTTGCCACCAGCCACAAGTCACTATTCAAATTTAGATTTAAATGTTAAGGTTAAATAAAAGGAAAAATTCTGCTCCTCAGTTGCACTAGCCCCGTGTGAGTGAATAGTACAGACATTTCATCATCTCGGAAAAGTTCTATTGAAAGTGCTCATTCAACCATGGAAAGCTCCTGTAATTTATCTCATCCTCAAGATAATGGCAACCTACTCCAGTATCCTTGCCTGGAGAATCCCGTGGACAGAGGAGCCTGGTGGGCTACAGTCCACAGGGTCGAGAGAGTCAGACACGACTGAGAGACTTCACTTTCACTTTCAAGATTGTTTCTGGTCCAAGGGATGCATAAAGAAACAGGAAATTTTGATGCAGCCTCAGAACCACGTTGGACTTCAAACAGACCCCAAACTAGAACTCTGAGCTTTCCCAATCTGGCCCTCACTCAGTGTAGACCCACATCAACCGTCAGAGTTGAGAAGGAGGATACACCGAACTTTATGCCTCAAATGACATAATAGTGTCTGGGGAAATCTTTTTAAAACTATGAAGTGCTATACAAAAAATATTCTATTTCCCTAAGCAATTGCATTTACTTTCTTGTGGGAATCTCCCTAGGTTATTATATTCAGTGTTGGACTCTACAGCTTGAGACAAATACAGAAAAGTTGGAGGCAGTTCAGAGGAGACCCACAAAGATGATGAAAGGTTTGGAAAATAAAATATTGTGGTTAAAGACAAAAGTCATTTATCCTAGGAGAAAATTTTACAATTATCTCCAAGCATGTATTGTTTATTATATGAAGAATGTTGTCCAGCTACATTTAAGAGATATTATGGGCAGAATAGAAGAACTAGAGCAAATTAAGAGTGCAAGGGAAATTTCCTGATGGTGGCTGAGCTGGAGCAGGCTACTGAGAAGGTTTAAGGAATCTTTTCTGGAAATATTTAAAAGCAGAAAACTCCATATAAAACATTTTTTGGTTACTGACTCCTGAGGAAAGCAGTCAGAGATAATTCATGATGCATATACTGTAACATTTTATACCATGTGCAAATCTGGTCCCATTTGGGTTGGCCCAGGACTTGAGTCTGGCTCATACCAAGTCAGACTTCCCTTGTGCCTTTGGCTTCCCTTGTGGCTCAGCTGGTAAAGAATCCACCTGCAATGCTGGAGACCTGGGTTCAATCCCTGGGTTGGAAAGATCCCCTGGAGAAGGAAAGGCTACCCACTCCAGTATTCTGACCTAGGGAATTCCATGGACTGCAGTCGGATACGACTGAGCAACTTTCTCTTTCATACCAGGCCACCTACAGCCAGATCAATAACTACAATGAGGGCCCCATTCCACTGGGGGACTTTATCCTGGGAATGATGGAGAGGATAGTTTACTGCCTCCCCGGAATCCTTTTCTTATAACGTAACTCATTATTTTTACTGTGGAATCATCTCTGACCTGCCCCATAGAACCCAGGTCCATTTAATCATCTGGTTAACTCCCCCTGGCCACAGTGATTTATTCAGAAATAACAAGCATCACAAGTAAATCCAACGAGACTCAATTCCAGGATTTTTTTTTTCTCCTAAACTGTTGGGAGTAGAGATCTCTTTATTGTCTTGTTTGGGGGTGTGAGACGATGAGCCTCTTTCTGCTGCTACAGAGAGTAGAACTGTAGTGCTCCTGAGAAGCACTTACATTCCATTTCTCCCGAGCAGAAGCATTTGAGCTCCTGCCGGGGAACAAGCAGCTAGAGACACTGAGCGAACCCTTAGCAATGGAACCAGGGAAGGAAGGGGGACGGAAGGGGCAGGCCAGCTGCTCTTCAATGCATGGACTTTCCATCCATCCCTCTCTTTACGGCAACTCACTCTCTCACATTCAAGGATCCTTGACCTCATCACAGTTCTTTGGAACAAATATGTGCTCATAACTATGTGCTCTTCTCCTCCTAAACAGTTTCCTCTGCCCCTTAATTCAGTTACTACTGCACCCTCCTTTCCCTCAGCCAAACATTTACTGAAATTTCCCAGCCATGGATGTCCACTCCCTTGTCTTTTGAGTATTTATTTTTCTTTGCCATCCTTTTTTGAGTATTCTTATCCCTTACCATCATTGTAGTGTGGTCTTAGGAAGGAGATAGGTGTTCTTTTGTCCATTCACCATCTTCAAAGAATTTTTATGGTGACCACAAACCAAAATATCTAAAAAGAAGCAAAACAGAATGAGGATAAAGAAGGAGAATTAAAGTAAGACAGTGTTTGTTAGTTGTTGTTCTGATAAAATGACAGGGGGTTAAGATGGTCTTACTCAAGTGGTTCCAAAAACCCACCATGTCCTTGCATATCCTCAGAATAACAGCTAACAAACACTTCGGAGAGGTTGGAGAGCAAATCCTTCTGGATCCTGGCAGAGACCTTGTCTGTAGATGTTTCTAACTACAATTTTCCCCTGGCCCAGTGAGAGTCTTATGTAAGTTAATTTGGTTGTCTGAGTTTTTTCCCTCGACTTCTGGATTAATTTCAGTTCTTTTCTCTTAGGCGGTTTTTTTTACTTTACTTAACCTGTATTTAATAACTAACTAACAAGTTCAAAGTACTGTGTTTTGTCCTGAAGAACAATGATGAAGACTTACTTAAATCTTGCTTCAATTTTTTGTTCACTCTTTTGGAGAAAATTAGTCTGTATATTGCAAAACACAAGAAGAGAAGTCTTTCTGAAAGAAAAGGGCATGGCAGAGCAGGAACTGGAGATGAGGTGGATAAGGCAGTGGTTAAAGGCAGTAAGAGGAAATATTTGGAACTAGTCAGTCCTTTGGTGTCAAAAGGGAACATTGGTGTTTCCAGATTCCTTTTTAAAATTTCATCTCAGTAGCAGGATTTGTATTAGGGAGACTTACCCAGATATGTGCTACTGTGCTCAGTCGTGTCCAGCTCTTTGTAACTCTAGGGACTGCAGCCCGCCAGGCTCCTCTGTCCGTGGAATTTCCCAGGCAAAGAGTACTGGAGTGGGTTGCCATGCCCTCCTCCAGGGGATCTTTACTCAGGGATCAAACTTACATCTCTTATGTCTCCTGTGTTGGCAGGTGGGTTCTTTACCACTGATGCCACCTGGGAAGCCCACCCAGATATGAGGGTGGAGACTTTGTCTGGTGAAGGTATGACTGCTGAAATACACACTTTCATTCTATTTTTGAGCGATCGTCTACAATCTTTCATGGCCTTCAGTTTCTTATTTAAAAATCTTAAGGTTGTCCTAAAATTTTATTGTTTGAACCCAAATTCTGGCTTCTGAATAATCTTCCCATAGTCTTCCTATTTCTACCACATCCTATTCCCCGAACCATCAAATTCTTTTACTTTAACCTTGATTTGGATTTCTGCACTACTTATTTCAGTGCTCACCTTAATCACAATTCTTTCTACCAATTTATTTCTAAGGTTGAAGTAAAGTTCAAATTAAATGTAGCAACACAAAAACTTACAAAAAAGAAAGAAGACTACAATTTCTTATTGGTGTAAAACATACTATTTGCAGATCAAAGCATACCAAATATGCCCAAATCCATGAGTGGATTTATATTAATTTTATTTTTTCAAGGATATCCTAAAATGGGATTTTTTTTTTTTACCTAAATGAATCATTCTACTGTTATGATAATAATAGCCCTCCCAAGCTGAGAAAGCCCAGGTTTTTTGATACTATAATGTACTGCAAAGTCATCCCTCTATCATATAATTTGGACAACAAACTTTAATTTTGTTTTCCTTTATGATTAAAAAGACTGTCTTAAAATTGGATGACTTTTTGAAATGGTCGAGAATTCTTCATTTTTGTTCTCTATCAGAATCATCCAAGTTTGTGCCCAAAGAAACCTTAATTATAATGATATAAAGTTTACTGAAAAAAAATAATACTATGTAAGCAGTATTTTCTCCTTTTTCACATTATGAAAAGTGGTAATATTAGTGTGGCATGCAAGGGTAAGCTGTTGAGGCTGCTGTCAGTCAGAAGCAATAAACTGAGTAGTGAAAGGAATCCTACAGACTGATGGGACCTGTATTTCAGGATTCAGGTTCAACACCAAGGATCCCCAAAGGGAAGCTTGGGGCGCATCATAGGCTTTGGTACAATCATTGCCTAAAACTCCATCCATTCTTTTCTGTTGCTGCTGCCCAAATTGCATGACATACAGGATCTTAGTTCCCTGATCAAGGATCTAACCTGCATCCCTGCACTGGAAGTGTGGAGAGTGGAGTCCTAACCACTGGATCACCAGGGAAGTCCTCATTCAGCCTTCTAAATCAGCACATCTGTCTACCCCACTTCACATCCTCAAAACCTTGTGTTTTTGCTCAAAATGGACCAGGCGTATGTGATGTCTTTTTCATATCGGTTTAATAATTTTTAAAAATCAAAAGGAAATAACAGGTGAAAACAGAATTTTACTATTTTACATGAGGGTACTATTACTGCATTATGCATTGTGACTTTAGAGTTAGGCCTGCTGTGAGGGGTCGGTGATAAAATTGTTGGGTATTTAACAGTGATCATATCAACCGTTAGAAGTACACATTAGTTCTCATTGTGGTATCACCCTTGTGACTTAAGTTGTATGAATCATCAAAAGCCCAGCAAAAGGCACTATGAATTCCAGAAGTGTCTCCTCTATTACCCAGGAGACCAATAAAATTCCTTAAAATTTTTGTTCATTACCTTCTATTGACTTAGGTTTGTAAAAGATGCTATCAGTTCAGTTCAGTTCAGTCACTCAGTCGTGTCCGACTCTTTGAGACCCCATGAATCGCAGCACGCCAGGCATCCCTGTCCATCACCAACTCCCGGAGTTTACTCAAACGAGTTGGTGATGCCATCCAGCCATCTCATCCTCTGTTGTCCCCTTCTCCTCCTGCCCCCAATCCCTCCCAGCATCAGGGTCTTTTCCAGTGAGTCCTCTTCGCATCAGGTGGCCAAACTGGAGTTTCAGCTTCAACATCAGTCCTTCCAATGAACACCCAGGACTGATCTCCTTCAGGATGGACTGGTTGGATCTCCTTGCAGTCCAAGGGACTCTCAAGAGTCTTCTCCAACACCACAGTTCAAAAGCATCAATTTTTCGGTGCTCAGCCTTCTTCACAGTCCAACTCTCACATCCATACATGACCACTGGAAAACTCATAACCTTGACTAGACGGACCTTTGTTGGCAAAATAATGTCTCTGCTTTTTAATATGCTGTCTAGGTTGGTCATAACTTTCCTTCCAAGGAGTAAGTGTCTTTTCATTTCATGGCTGCAATCACCATCTGCAGTGATTTTGGAGCCCCCCAAAATAAAGTCTGACACTGTTTCCACTGTTTCCCCATCTATTTGCCATGAAGTTATGGGACCGGTTCCCATGATCTTAGTTTCTGAATGTTGAGCTTTAAGCCAACTTTTTCACTCTCCTCTTTCACTTTCATCAAGAGGCTTTATATATATGCTATAAAGACAATGAAAATGTATGCTAGTTTGAATCTGCCTGCAATGCAGGAGACCTGAGTTCGATCCCTGGGTTGGAAAGTTCCCCTGGAGAAGGGAGTGGCAACCCACTCCAGTATTCTTGCCTGGGGAATTCTGTGAACAGAAAAGTCTGGTGGGCTACAGTCCCTGGGGTCGCAAAGAGTTGGACATGACTGATCCACCAACACTTGTGATTGCAGTTGTACAGTTCTGTCACAAAATAACTCCCATTTCATTGGACAAAAGAAAAGAAGGGAAAATGACGAAGGAGAGGAGAGTCATAGTGGTAGAAGAAAGGGATATCATTTTTTCCTTTTTCAAAAATTAATTATGTAATAGAAAAGAAATGCATACTCATTATGAAATCTTTAGATAATAAGTAAAGGAAGACTTGTTTCAGGTCAAATACTGAAAAGGCTCAAAGACTTTTTTTTTTAATAAATAAATAAGAAACATAGATGCAAAATTCTAAGAAAATAGAATGATGGCTAGAATGCATCAAGTTTTGGATCCCAGACTCAGTGCAAAGCAGTTTTCCCAAACGTTCCAAGCCTATCTAATCCTCAGAACAATCCAGTGAGGCAAGCATGCTATCTTCATCAGATAAATGAGAAGACTGAAAGTAAACAAAATTAATTGGCCAGTCTGAGGATGCACAGAGCCAAAAAAAGATAGAGCAAGATTAGAAAGTTGGAAGGACCAATGTAAGTGCCCTTCATCTTGACTGCATTGCTGTAGGCCCATCATTGCAGGAAATAGACGGCAGAGAAGTCAAATCAGCTCACTATACTAACTTAACAAGAGAGTGAACAGATGCCAGCAGTCCCCACACTATGTTTTACACTGGACTCTCCTGGGGAGATTTTAAGACTCCTGACACCCAAGCTGCATCCCATATTCTTTAAGGCATAGTGTCTGATGGATGGAGGAAACCCAGTGTCAGTACTTTTAAAGATTCCCAAGCTTGCATGCTTAGTTGCTCACCATGTCTGACTCTTTGCAACCCCATGAACTGTAGCCAATCAGACTGCTCTGTCCATGGAATTCTCCAGGCAAGAATACTGGAGTGGGTAGCCTTTCCCTTCTCCAGGAGATCATCCTGACCCAGGGATTGAACCTGGATCTCCCACATTGCAAGTGGATTCTTTACCCTCTGAACCACCAGGTGACCTCTGAACACAGAAAAATTTAGAAATTACTAACTAATGCTGATTCTGGAGGTTTTGACCTAAAGCTCTTCCTGTTGTTCTAAGTGTCACATAGGAAAACCACTGGACTGAAAATTCTGGAGCTGGACATTCAGCTCCAGACTAAGACCGCTTCCCAATTGTGGAAACCTCCCCTTCCAACTCCACTTTCAAAAACATTGATATACATTATTCAAGCAATGAGCTATGCCCAGGCGAACTGAGCATATTTCGCAGCAAGAAATTTCTCATACACTAGAGCAGTGATGGCTAAGTGTATAGAAAAGTGTGAGAAAAAATTTGACAATTAACAGTTATTTTGATACTGCTAGACAGCCAAAAGGTTAAATGAGGCCCAAAACTCTACTTGGGGACCTAATTATCCCAATGGATGTCTCCCATGAACAAATCAGTCATCAAATGGCCTCTTGTCTTGTTTCATGAACTCCATAAATGAAACACTTATTTAGGAAACTTCTTTTTGCTATCTTTTGTAGAAGGCAGGGACTGAAGAAGACGTTACAAATAATCCAGGCCAATGATTTCAGTGTACAGCCAAGGAAAATGAGGCCCTGGATTGCTGCTTTCTTCTCCTATCAAAGCAACAGGGCCCTCAGGACTTCATGCTCCAGTTTATATTATCTTGGGGAAATAATGTGGGGTTGGCACAGTGCCAAAAAGGGAGTGTCAAAAGGCTTGGCAATGGCAGTCTGTCTGGGGAGGGATGAGGAAGAAAAACTATGTGTTTTGCTTCCCTGGGCAGGTGATGCATTCTGCCCGCTATGACCTAAACATAGAATTTTTTTGTTTTTTAATGTTACAAACATTGTCTATCAGAGCTCTCTCTCTCAGAAGAGGCTGTGCTACAGACTTTGGGATTTTCTGTAGCAATGCAGCAACTTGCCTACTCTAGGGCTTTCAGAGGAGATGACAAGGAGTCCAAAGCCCTTGCTTTGTGACAATTCTCCCCTCACCTCCCGCCCCCCTCCCCACCAGCCATCATCCTCCCGCAGATCTTGAGGTCTCAGGAGGGTGCGCTCCTTCCTCAGCCTCAGTTCCTATAGATCTGGAGTGCCTACCGAGACTGGGACAACTTGTGACCTCAGAACTGCTGTGGGCCCTGGGCCTTTGTTTGCTCTGCATCCTTCAGAGGAAACCAGACAGCTGAGAAAGGAAGGGAAGAAAAACTCAGCCTTGGGGTGGTTTCCGAGGATTCTCACTCTGATCCTTCCACACAGTTATCATTACCTGGGGCTTCCTTGGTGGCTCAGACAGTAAAGAATCTGCCTGCAATGAGGAAGACTCGGGTTTGATCTCTGGGTCAGGAAGATCCCTGGAGAAGGAAATGGCAGCCCACTCCAGTATTCTTGCCTGGAGAATCCCTTGGACAGAGGAGCCTGGTGACCTACAATCATGGGGTGGCAAAGAGTCAGACATGACTGAGCAACTAACACTTTCACTTTTTTCATATCATTACCTATATCCACACTGGTCTCCTAACTTTAATAACTCAAATTTTTTTAACTACATTTATTCTCTTAAGATCTCTATAGAGGAGGAGAAGAAGGAACATAGCTTTTCCCTTGAATTACTGAAAGAAGTATAAAGAATAGATACTTTATAGAAGTAAAATCTGTGCCTTAACATGGCCAGATAAAATGTATCCTGGCAAACCAGTTCATTAATGTCTGTCCTGTGTGTGTTAGTCGCTCAGTTGTGTCCAACTCTTTGTGACCCCGTGGACTATAGTTCTCCAGGCTCCTCTGTCCATGGCATTCTCCAGGCAAGACTATTGGTGTGGGTTACCATTTCTTTCTCCAGGGGATTTTCCCTGCCCAGGGATCAAACCCAGGTCTCCTGCAATACAAGCAGGTTTTTTACCATCTGAGCCACCAGGGAAGCCCACCAATAGATTATTTCATCACAGTGTTAGAAATGCTCCATTTACTCCCCATAGTAAATACTGTGGAAGAAGATTACACTGTTAGAGAGAGGGTGACTGCAGGAGAGTGGTCTAAAATAATAGCAATTTTAGAAGTCAAATCTCAGATTGTGTTTGCACTGAACGTATGAATGAAATTTCTGGCCTCTTTTCCACATGTAATGTCAGTCAAAATGGCTCTTCCAAAATATATCAAATTTAATTGGTTTTATTTGTGTACATTTTGCATTGATTCCACCCATATGTGGTCTTTAGGATGTGAGAATCAAGTAGGTTCTCTTTTCTGTGTCTGTATTTAAGCATTTCTAAAACTTGTAGGTAAACTGTCCTCTCTTTTAATTCCCATATCTCCCTCCCCCTCAAGCCACAAATAGAAAATTTATCCATCTGCAGCTGAAAAACTCCCATATCTCTTGTTCTCCATTTCTACTGCTCTAGGCAAATGTCCATCACCCCTAAAATCTTCTGAAATTTTAGATTCATCTATCCCAAACCCATCTTTCCTCATGCCAAACCCTTCCCACTGTTATTCCCTCTGGCTACAATGCATTTGTAACAGGAATGAAAATTTGCTGTAGAAAAAGATGACTCAAACTTGCTTTCATAATATAGGACAGCTGGATGAATTATGACTTTTTTGTTCAGAATTGTTTACTTATATGAAGGCAGGCCCTGGAGCTCAGTCAGAATTAGAATAATTGACATGATAAAGACAAAATGCTCAGTAATTAAGGATGTAAAAGAAAAATTTTTCCTTGGAAGCCAGGGGAGATAAAGAGGTAGGAGTGCTGCAACTAGAAAAGAGGCCTTAGAAAAAAGATTTAAGTAGAAGGTAAGAAAAGACTAGGGAAAGAAAGAGCAAATGAGAACATTGTTTTGGTGAGGATGTCTGTGGATCTTGAGGAAAAGTGACGTGTGATTGAGAGGGGCTTGGAGAACTCTCTTTACCTGGGCAGAGAACCTCTTTTTTTTTGTACCATATATTATGAAATGTATAAGATTCAAGGCTACCTGTGTGAACTATAACACAGAGAAAAGTTCACCTCTGTAAATTACTATGTTAATTAAAAGGAAGGACATTCACTAAAAACATTAATCATGAGTTGGGAACTGAGAGAAAAGAGCTATCATATTAGTAATAAAGACCATATATTAGTGCAACATGTGGTGGAGGATTTTCAATAGAGAAGATGGAAAGAAATTTCACTCTGGAGGAAGTTTCCAGATAGTACTAATGGGGGGATAACTTTTTATGTCAGACTACACTTCTTGGAGGAGATTGAAAACCTGGAACAAATTGCCCCAAGGTTAGACTATATCCACAGACACTTTTCTTTTCTGAATTTTGTGAGGGGTGCCTTTCTCCCCCACTCATCAATGTGGCAGTACTGGAAAGTTCCTTGGAGTAGTCCAGTTACATTAGGAATCTCTGTCATATTGACTTCTCTCTCCTCCCTCTTTTCTTTCTTCTTTCATTCTTTAGAGAAACATAGGGCAGTGGGAAAGAATAAGCCACTCTTTAAAGAAATCGAGCCCAATTTCCCCTCTGGATTCTTAAATAGTATTGAAATCACTCCTTTAATGAAGTAAGTGGATTGAAACTTTGATAGGGTTTTGTTTGGGTTTTTTTTTTTTTTTTGGATAGGGTTTTAAAAATTACTTATTTGGGGGGTCTCAAGTGAAATAGAGGCAACATAAAGACATGGATTTTTGTCTCGTTGTTCAATACTTTATGCTCAGCATCTAGAAAAATGTTTAGATGATAGATGGTGCTAAACTCTACATGCTGAGTGGAATAAATGAATGTTCATATGGCCCCATTACCCTCAAAGCCTGTGTAGATGGCTGTTACATAGGATAGCCCCGTGTTACGGATGCTTCAGTGAATATAAGAGGTAGAGCAGCGATGTTATGTGGTGTGATTCAGGGTGAAGGTGACAGCTGCAAGAACTAAGAGCATAAGCAGGGATTAAGAGGGAGCAGAAATGATGTGGAATAGGAGAGCAGGAAGACTTGGGGAGGAGGAGAGACCTTCCTTCCTCCAGAACATAGATGGTGGTCTAAGCCAACTGCTTGGATTGGAGGGAAAGGTGACCCAGAAAGGCAGGAGAGGTAAGCTGAATGAATAAATTGTGAAACCATTCTTTCCCTGTGGACAAACTCCCGGTCAGTCTAGATCTTTATCTAAGCATGAGATTTGGAACCAGCGACAGAAACCTCAATCACATCAGACAAAGGACCAAGGGTAAATTGCACCTTACCCCACTGTCAGTTTTTAGCCCTACACCAACACACCTATACCCCAGGGATTAATGATGATGAGCTAACGCATCATCTAGCCTGCCTGAACCCGCCTTACTTTTTCCCTGAATTGTTCTCTATCCCTGGTCCAGGCTCTGCCTAGCTCTTGACACAGTAGAACTAATTTCAAGCCTACCTTTGGTCTTTTTAATTTGATACCAAAGACAAAAACAGTAAAAATAAACAAGTGGGGCTATGCCAAACAAAAATACTTTTTAAAAATTATCCGTGCATTTTATTTTGTGGTTGTGTTGGGTCTTCACTGCTGCTCATGGGCTTTCGCTAGTTGCTTTGATCAAGGGCTACTCTTCTTTGAGGTTCATATGTTTCTGATTGTGGTGGCTCCTCTTGTTACAGAGCAGATGTTCTAGGTGGGCAGTATCCCAACCTTCCCCCTGGTAACCATAAGTTCTTTCTCTAAGTCTGTGAATCTGTTTCTGTTCAGTAACTCACTTCACTTGTATCATTTCTTTTTAGATTCTGTGTATAAGCTATACCATACAATATTTCTCTTTCTCTGTCTGACTTACTTCACTCAGTATGACAATCTCTAGGTCCATTTATGTTACTGCAAATTCTTTTTAATGGTTTAGTAATATTCTATTGTAAATATGTGCCATATCTTCTTTATCCATTCCTCTTTTGATGGACATTTAGATTGTTTGCATGTCTTGATTATCATAAACGTACATGTAGAATGTTTTTTTTTTAAAAAAGTCAAACTCATAGAAACAGGGAGTAGAAAAGTGGTTGCCAGAAGCTAGGGATGGGGGAAATAGAGAGAGGATGGCAAAGGGGTACCAACATTCAGTTATAAGATGAATAATGTCTGTGATTCAAATGTTTAACAAGGTAACTATCGAAAACACTGTACTACATGATTGAAACTTTTTAACAGAGTAGAACTATTGTTCTCACATAACAAAAAATGTAAATATATAAGGTGATGGGCGGATGTGTTAACTAACTTGATGGGAGGAATCCTTTCATTATATATATATGTGTCAAATCACCTTGCTGTGATTGGTCAACTTATTGATTTCTCCAAAAAATGTGCTTGATATTATAGTTAATTGTGAAACCAACCCAATGTGGAATTAGAATGCCCCTTGGAGATCATTCAGAATATTACTGTTACTCTATAGATGAAGAAACATGTAGAGAAGCTGGGTGACTTTCAAAAGCCATGAAATGAGCTGGTAGATGACCCAAGACTGGAACCTAGCCACCTAACCCCTAGTCCAACATTCTTTCTGCTTTATCATGCTAATTTTCTGAGAGAACTATGAAAGTGAAAGTTGCTCAGTAGTGTCCAACTCTTTGAGACACCATGGACTATACAGTCCATGGAATTCTCCAGGCCAGAATACTGGAGTGGGTAGCTGTTCCCTTCTCCAGGGTATCTTCCCAACCCAGGAATCGAACCCAGGTCTCCCGAATTGCATATGGATTCTTTACCAGCTGAACCACAAGGGAAGCTCAGAGAGAACTGTAGGAGCTCACAATAGAAAAATACTTTTTAAAAGCCTTATTGACAGCACTCTGTAATTAGAATGGCTTAGCTGATTCTTTTTCTACCCTGAGCACCAAAACTTTTGATGTAATAATAAAAATTATTTCTAAGCATTTACTAAACTAATGTGCTAAGAACTTTATATTCTGTTCTTTGGTTACAAGCAACGGACAATGGCAAACTTTCCAGGTGGCGCCGGTGGTAAAGATTCCGCTTGCTATTGCAGGAGACATAATGAGACATGGCTTCGATCACTGGGTCCAGAACATCCCCTGGAAGAGGTCACGGCAACCGCAACCCTCTCTAGTATTCTTGCCTAGAGAATCCCATGTACAGAGGATCCTGGTGGGCTATGGTCCCTAGGGAGGCAAAGAATCAGACATGACTGAAGCGACTTCTCTCTCTCTGTCTCACACACACACATAATAGACCATGACATGGCCATTTAAGCAAGAACAGTGCTCCTAACAATCAAACAAAACAAAGCAAAAGTTGAAAAATCAGGTCTTAGAAAGGGCAGGAAATAGAATGGCTCCCAAGATCTAAGTAGCAACAATTCTCCTAGAAGGCACACTTCTCAATGTGTCTCTATTCAAAATTCAAATTTCTGGAAAGAGATTATGGTCACCCTAGCCGTGATAATATGCCCCTACTTGACATTACAGGGTGGGGTCCTATGATTGACAGCCCTCCAAAATCACAGGTAGTAGTAAAGAAGCGGAGCCTCAAGGTGAGGCTGCATGACCAAAAACAAAAGTTCCCCATTCTCTTGTTTAATCCTGCCAACATGATGCAGTAGGTTATATTATCCCAGTTTTACTAAGAAGGAACTTGAGTGTCAAGAAAGTTCATACGTGCCCACTAGAAAGTATCTAGGAAGTGGCTCTCACATGTCTAATATTTCTCTTGGCTCAGTCCTGAAGCTCTGCCTCTTTTTTGAGCACTGTCTCCTACATTTTTGTTCCCCTCTCTGGATGGCATTCCCTACCCTGTTGCTGAGTTAAGGAGTTAGGGTAAGATAGAATAGGATCCATTTGTAGGAAAGGTCACTTACAGATTGAAAATTCTGGGATGAAAGTGGAATGCACGACCATGATGCTCTATTTCTATTTCTGAAACAATCAAGTCTTCCCTCATGGCAGGATTATTATTTAACCCCTTCATATCCACTGCAGGGTGGGTATGGTAATGTGCAATTTACCTTGGATTTGCACAACTCATTTCTGTCACTGGATGTGTTCCTACCTATCACTTCAACAGAAGGTGGTAAAATTTGATAGAGATAAAATTCTGTGCTTTTATACATTCAGAGTGATCGTTAACAGCTCCTCTGGGACAAAAATAAAAAGAGCGTAGGTTGGGGGAAAATATAGGCCTACCCACAGTTTTGCAAGAATTTTTCTGTTTCTTCCCAAATGGTGATAATAATCAGCTCAGAATTGATTAGGTTTAATAGATTTTTAAAAAAAATCTCATCTAGCAAAAAATCACTTTCTTTTAAGGAGTTCTGTGCTTCAAATTTTAATGGCATAGCCTTTTAGCTGTTTACTTTGGATTATGTAAAGACTAAAAATGTATGCTAGTTTTTTAAATCTCTAATTACTTGGTTTAATTAATAGAGACAATTTCACAGCATAGATGAAAACCAAAGTTTTTATGAATAACTAATTTATTTATCATGGGAATTAATTTAATTGCCTTTTTCATGCTTAAAACAGCTTTATAATCTTGGTTAAGTAAGTTGCAATATAACCCATGGTATATATTGCAAATGATGCTCACTTATTTTTTGTTATTGTTGGCCTTAGTTAGAAATTGTACAATATTTCCATTATAAGGGCAATTTTCTACATATAGCTTACATGCTGATGAGGATGGCCTCTCATGAGAGAAAAGCACTTTAAAGGGTATTTAACCTGGAAATTTAGAATGAAGTGTTTGAATAGCAATTGTGTTGTCATCTCCAACTGTACTTTCTTTGTTTATGTGCTTATCCTCCAGGGAAGATGTTACATTAGTCATGGTAGTCTTTTCTTTAATGATTCTTTGGACAAATATTTATTGAGTGCCACTTGGTGTATTCCGTCTCCAGTGGACCATGTTCTGTCAGAATTCTTCACTATGACCCATCTGTCTTAGGTGGCCCTACAGGGCATGATTCATAGCTTCATTGAGTTAGGCAAGCCCCTTCACTACTACAAAATTGTGATCCAGAGAGGGGAAGTGGAAGCAGTGACATATTTTATTTTCTTGGGGCTCCAAAATCATTGTGAACAGTGACTGCAGCCATGAAATTAAGAGATACTTGCTCCTTGGAAGAAAAGCAATGACAAAATTAGACACTATATCAA
Organism: Dama dama; assembly: GCF_033118175.1. Taxonomy (NCBI): domain Eukaryota; kingdom Metazoa; phylum Chordata; class Mammalia; order Artiodactyla; family Cervidae; genus Dama; species Dama dama. Next base: position 81,923,483 of record NC_083698.1, on the reverse strand, counting down.
AAAGTAGAGACATCACTTTGCCGACAAAGGTCTGTCTAGTCAAAGCTATGGTTTTTCCAATAGTCATGTGTGGATGTGAGAGTTGGACCAAAGAAGAAGAATTGATGCTGAGCACCAAAGAATTGATGCTTTTGAACTGTAGTGCTGGAGAAGACTCTTGAGAATCCCTTGGGTTGCAAGGAGGTCAAACCAGTCAATTCTAAAATCAACTGTGGATATTCATTGGAAGGACTGATACTGAAGCTGAAGCTTCAATAGTTTGGCCACCTGTTGTGAAGAGCAGACTCTTTGGAAAAGACCCTGATGCTAGGAAAGGTTGACGGCAGAAGGGGAAGGAGGCAGCAGAGAATGAAATGGATAGATAACATCACCGACTCAATGGACATGAATTTGAGCAAACTCTGGGAGATAGTAGAGGACAGGGAAGCCTGACAGGCTACAGTCCTTGGGGTCACAGAGAGTCAGACACAACTTAGGGACTAAACAACAACAACACTTGGTTTATGGTACTATTCTATGTCCTAAGAAAATGGTGATTGAACCAGGCTAAGTGGAGCTTAAATTCTTATAGCAGATAAACAAAAAACAAGCAAACAAATAAGTACTATAAACTTACTATTAGTACCATGAAGAAAACAGAGTAAGGAACTAGTGAGTTCTTACGTGGTAGGTCAGGCAAAGACTCCCTATTGAAAACCGAGCAGAAAACTGAATGATGAGATAAAGCAAAGATCTGAGGGAAGAAAATGCCAGGTAGAGATAAGAGTATGTGCACAGACCCTGTGGCAGGAGCCAGCCTGGCTGGTTGAGGGACAGCAAGAAGGTCAATACACCTGGGGCCAAGTAAACAGGGAAGAGGAAGAAACGAAGTCAGGGAGATAGAAAAGTACCTGACTTTGCTGACTATGTGAACTTTGCACAGGAGTTTGGTTAGAATGGAAATGAAATGTGTATAGATTATGAAAAGCAAACATTCTGTGATTATCATAGTGTATTAGTCAATCTGGAACAGAATTTCTTAGTCTGGAACACCACAGCTACACTTCAGGCTCCCAGTCAGCATTTCCATGGCCTGCCATTAAATAAGCCCACAGCCAAGGGTACTGAGGCACCTAAGGAAAACCTGCTAGAGAGGCAGAGATCAAAGCAAAGACAGACGAGAAGACAGTGCAGAAGCAGGAGAAATGCTCTTTTGAAACACCTCATTAGAATCTTGAGGATGGTGGGGAAGTAAAGTCCTACAACAGAACCACAGCAACCTAGGGCAGAAGCATAGATGGCATAGGTGGCAGAAATGGAGATTCTAGTTTAAAAAATGAGAATTGATACATTATCTAATGTGATGTACAATATTGATCAGAGATTCACACTTCTCTAGGAAAGTTTGAGAATGAATTAATTATGAATACATAGAAAACTAAGCAAATGAGAAAACAAGACAACTGTTATATAGGAAAACATTTTAAAAGAAAAAATAAAATTTGGCTCAGCTTCAAACAGAATTTACTTACTCAAATGAACTAAATATTGATTTAATTCTTAGTATTGTAGGAAGTATCCTGTATTTTAATGAGTTTTGTCTTGAACAGTTGGGAAAACTGACACTAAATTAAAACAACCAAACTAGTGTATCAATAAAAGAATGACATTGAAAACTGAATTCTGTGTATATGTGTGTGTGTATGTGTTTGCATTTATGTGTGTGTGTGGGTATATGTGGTGTCATCTGCATATCCGAGGTTATTGATATTTCTCCTGGCAATCTTGATTCCAGCTTGTGCTTCTTTCAGCCCAGCGTTTCTCATGATGTACTCTGCATATAAGTTAAATAAGCAGGGTGACAATATACAGCCTTGATGTACTCCTTTTCCTATTTGGAACCAGTCTGTTGGTCCATGTCCAGTTCTAACTGTTGCTTCCTCACCTGCATACAGGTTTCTCAAGAGGCAGGTCAGGTGGTCTGGTATTCCCGTCTCTTTCAGAATTTTCCACAGTTTATTGTGATCCACACAGTCGAAGGCTTTGGCATAGTCAATAAAGCAGAAGTAGATGTTTTTCTGGAACTCTCTTGCTTTTTCGATGATCCAGTGGATGTTAGCAATTTGATCTCTGGTTCCTCTGCCTTTTCTAAAACCAGCTTGAACATCTGGAAGTTCACAGTTCACGTATTGCTGAAGCCTGGCTTTATTTTTGGGGGGCTCCAAAATCACTGCAGATGGTAATTGCAGCCATGAAATGAAAAGACGCTTACTCCTTGGAAGGAAAGTTATGACCAACCTAGATAGCATATTAAAAAGCAGAGGCATTACTTTGCCAACAAAGGTCCGTCTGGTCAAGGCTATGGTTTTTCCAGTGGTCATGTATGGATGTGAGAGTTGGACTGTGAAGAAAGCTGAGTGCCGAAAAATTGATGCTTTTGAACTATGGTGTTGGAGAAGACTCTTGAGAGCCCCTTGGACTGCAAGGAGATCCAACCAGTCCATCCTAAAGGAAATCAGTCCCGAGTGTTCATTGCAAGAACTGATGCTGAGGCTGAAACTCCAGTACTTTGGCCACCTCATGAGAAGAGTTGACTCAATGGAAAAGACCCTGATGCTGGGAGGAATTGGGGGCAGGAGGAGAAGGGGACAACAGAGGATGAGATGGTTGGATGGCGTCACCGACTCGATGGGCATGAGTTTGAGTAAATTCCGGGAGTTGGTGATGGACAGGGAGGCCTGGCGTGCTGCAGTTCATGGGGTCACAGAGAGTCGGACACAACTGAGTGACTGAACTGAACTGACTGATGAGTGTATGTGTGTATATATGTGTCTATGTGTGTATGCGTATGTTTGTGTGTGTATGTGTGTGTTTATGTGTGTGAGTGTGTGTGTATGTGTTCTGCGTGGGATGAGTTTCATATACCAAAAAAACTAGCAAAAAGAGTTGAAAATTTAAGTTAGTGGTGACAATATCTGTAAGAAAAATTTGTTATTTTTTAATTGCATTTGAACTCTAGACTGCGCCAAGTTTGTCAAAAATGTTTTCTGACAAAATAAAAACTCAAGGTCACGGGCCAAACAAACCTGAAAACTAGCTAAGGTGGTCACTGTGTGCTCCTCCCTGGGAGTACTAAGAGCATCAGTAAACACAGAGACTACAGGTCTATATATATTTTTTTTAATTTTTAAAAAATTGACCCTTAAAAGAAAAAAAAGCTAAAGTATAGCATCCACAAAATTGAGAGCAGTCATTGACAACTGCCAAGAGTCTAAGGTGCGGAGTCTCTTACTCCATGAAAAGCAAATCTTTACTGTAGATTAGAATTTTTAATTTAAAATTTGACTCTAAGATACTTAATGGAAAGTTCAAGGTATATCTGTGAAACAAAAACTTGAATAGATATTGAAGTTTAGAGGGTTGAATGGAAGCTCCCAAAATGATACATCCAAGACCTAATTCCCAGAATCTGTGAATGTTACCTTATTTGGAAAAAGAGTTTTGCAGATATGATTAAGGATCTTGAGATGAGGAAATCAAATATCCAATTATCTATCCAATTAGGCTCAAAAGTCAATGATGAGTATCCTTATAAGAAACATACAGAGAAGAAGGCAGACACAAAGAAGAAGGTGATGTGAAGATGGAGGCAGAGGTTAGATGGATAACACATGTAAACACAATTTGTAATTCTTCTCTTAGCATTAAGTGAAAGCAATTGATAAATGCCTGATTGTTCCTCCACCAAACACCAAACCTGCATACCCATCCAATCTATAACCCCTTATTTTTTCCTCTTTTTCTCTTCAAAATTAAAGTTCTCCTTTGGTTCTCAAGCTTTATCTTCTCTTTACCATATTTCATGTATACAGACATCAATGTGTGGTTGTATGACGAAGTACTTTATTGAGAATGGTGTGGGTTCCACACTGTTTAGAGAGAATCTAAGTGGAAAAACCTGCTTGTGCACTGAATTAGCCAAATAAACTCTCCTAGGTGGCTACCTGGTCATCATGCACATGCGGGGTTCCTTTAGGTTGGTGCAAGTTATGGAGCTTAGTTGCTCAGTCATGTCTGACTCTTTGCAACGCATGGACTGTAGACCGTGGACTGTAGCTCTTCTGCCATGGGGATTCTCCAGGCAAGAATACTGGAGTGGGTTGCCATGCCCTCCTCCGGGGATCTTCCCAATCCAGGGATCAGACACAGGTCTCCCATATTGCAGACAGATTCTTGACCGTCTGAGCTACCAGGGAAGCCCAAGATACTGGAGTGGAGCCTATCCCTTCTCCAGGGGATCTTCCGAACCCAGGAATCAAACCGGGTCTCCTACACTGCAGGTGGATTCTTTACCAGCTGAGCTACCCAGGAAGCCCGCAAGTTATGGTGAGTAAATAAACAATTAGAGCAAGAAAACAGAAGATTTACTTTACTTCCATAAGTAAATGCCAAGTATTTCCCTAAGCAAATGCTTTTAGGAAGAGAGCCAATATTGTATAACTATAATGATGAATCTAGTAAATAGGAATGAAAAATATACACCCTACAAAAATTAATTAGCTTTTAAATTGGAGGATAAAAGTTTACCCCCTTTCATTTCTGTTGAACTTCGAAACAAACTTCACATGCATAATTGACAACAAAAACTGATGAAACATAAGAAACACTATCAAGAATATAAATATTAACATATCTTTACTTTGTTCAAAGTCTTAGTGATATAGGTGTGTTTGGTTAATCCTGTACAGATTGTATAAAATGAGAGTTAGGTCAGGTCCAATATGTCTATTTTCCAGATCCTACTGACAAAGATGAATTCATCTCATTCATCTCATTCACTTCCTCATGAATTATGGGATCAGGAGTTAAACATATTTATTGAAATATATTAATAGTCAATTGAAAGACATAATTAAAAGGAAAAAGTAGATGTTATTAACCTTTCTTATTCTCCTCCCTTTAAAATTTCTCCCATGTGGAAATAGGAAAAAAACAAAACAAAACATAGCTTTAAGCAATTATAATAAATTAGCATAGTTCATGATTTGAGTAACCTTCTGATTGATTATATGCTTTAAACTTAATTCCATCTTTTAAGTGCACAGATGCTGTGAGATAGCAATCTCCATTTCTTTTTATTTCTAAAAATCTATTATTTTCTGATATTGTGTAATCTCTCAATTTTGATCTATGATGAGTAGGAAGATACATAGATTTTACTTAATTGATTACCTTTTAAAAAAATTCTAATGATGGCAAATAGAGTTGTATTAGAGGCTGATACAAACTCATATTCACTATTTCCTGAGGGTACACTTCAGTCAATGCCAAGTTCACTTTCCTGGAGTGACTGGAAGGCTTGTCCCTCCCTGAGCTATCCTTTCTCCTTCATTTTCTATTACATTTCCTTCAGGTGTTGGCTTTGGCCTCTGCTCTTGAACTTGCAAAGTTGATCAAAATTTCCTGCCTTGAAAATTACAATCTCAAGTCCCCTTTTACCTCAAATCTTCCCCTATCATATTGTAAGCTTTTTGAGGACTTTGATTTTTACATGTTCTTCTCCGAATTCCCAATTCCTTCAGCTGTGCTTGATACAAATAGATATCAAATAAACATGTATTCAGTAAATGAATTCTCACAGGCATTATTAGGGTAACTAAAAGAACTTTCTCCTGCTAACATTTAACAATTTGCTTAAAGACCATGGGGAGCCCAAATGGAAAAGACAAAGAAGATGAAGAAACAGAAAAACCCATCCTAGTAGAATAATAAACCACTTCTGAAAAAGGCGTCATCAACCAGCATCTGGGAAGATAGGTTAGGTGCTTATTGGGTGTGGGTATATTGATTGATCACAAATATATCACAGACCAACTAAGATAAAGTAACATATATGAAATTTGAAACCAGAACTCAGTGGAAATGCTTTAGGGTATGAGTACTTGGAAAGAAAATTGACAGGCGAGAGATAGTCTTTCAAAAAGATGGCATCACCAGAAGTCATGTGGCTGCCAAAAGATTAGGCCAAGATATTTTCCTAGGTAAGTAGTGAAGAAGCTACATCCTGGAAAGCTGAGCTCATCTTAATGTCTGACAGTCTTCCTAAACAAGGGCTCCTTCTCTTCCTAAGCTCTGGATTAATTTTCATGTAGGAGAAATATTTTGGTATTGAGAGGGAGAAATCACTAAAATAAGGTAAAAACATTTAGATGTAGTTATAGTAAAGAAGAAAAGGTGGGGGAAAGCCAAGGCAGTCTAAAGTCACATGGTAGAAGATTTCTTTATCAGTTGGCACAGAGCTCTTAGGAAAGTGAGAGTTACACACAGTTGGAGACCAGCCCAGTGCCGGGTGACAGACAAGAGCATCAATTCAAAAAGAAAAGGAAAAAGCAGGCTCCTGGAGGGACAGAGATCTCCACTGACTCACCTGTCTTATCTAGCTATGGGAACAACACAAAGACATCAGAGGCGGGCTTTCTCTGGTTGTGAACAGTGGGATATTCTCTAGTTGCGGTGCACAAGTTTTTCACTGTGCTAACTTTTCTTGTTGCTGAGCACCAGCTCTAGGACATGCAGGCTTCAGTAGTTGTGACACAGGGGCTCAACAGTTGTGGCACCTGGCCTCTAGGGCAGGAACTCAGTAGTTGTAGTACCCAGTCTTAGTTGCTCTGAGGCCTGTGGGATCTTCCCTGATCAGCGATCAAACGCATGTCTCCTGCATTGGTAGGTGGCTTCTTCACCACTGAGCCACCAGGGGAAGCTCTTTATTTGCTTGCTTTAAAATCTGCCATTTTGCTCTGTGATACCCATTCCCTGACTGTTTCTCTGTTACTTTTCTTTATTTCAATTTTTCTCTTAGCCTCTTAACGAAGTCATTTTATCATATTATAATAAAACTTGCTCAGAAGTTACACAGGATGAAAGAATTTTTTCTCCTCCTGCCTAGATCAGAAGAGGCAGGGAGTAAAAATAGCCTAAAGGTTGGTTTATGGTGGTGGCAATATGTATGGAATTCACAGAGGGAAATGATGGATGGGATCTATGGCGGAAGAAGAAGTTAACTGTCGTAAAATGAGCCTCGGGATCTAGATTTTAATGGTGGTGTGTGCTGGGAGGCGGGATTGTGTCTTTCTTTCTACATTCTCCTTTTGTTTTTCCTTAAAGGACATGTTAAGAGCAATAGAGAATTGAAGTATAACTCATTAAATGTAACTCCAGTGCCTATTTAAGGTCACTGAACCTTGACAATGGAAAGTGACTATGCAAAACATACAAAGATGTCAAGGATTGACTTTTAATAGTCTGGAGGCTTATCAAAATGATTAAACCAAACCTAAACATATCAGGTATGCTTAGTAATATTTTTTTCGATACAATCGGTCAAATGTGTGTTAATAACCAACCACTTAGCCTTTGCAGTATGGCCTTTATGAAAGCTTTCATAAAATGTTAACTCTATAAAATGAAATTCTGAACACGATATCCTTTGCACTGTAAGTTGTGGAGAAGTATTTTAAGAGTGTTATATGAGAAGCAGTCTTACTTCCAGTCCACCAAATTCATCTTACCTCAAGGATGCTCATTGGAACCTGGAAAGGAAGTAGGATATACAGTGGGAAATCTGGCCAGTGGGGTGATTTGCTTAGCAGTCTGTTGGTAATTGAGAGAGTTGTGCAGGTGACTGCAGTCTGATGTTTATGGATGGGCTTCAGGAGGTCCCTATATCTTCTGAAATGATAGGCATGTCAAACAGGGAAAACGCTATTTTTAAACCATAACTTCCTTCTAAGGAGATTGAAAGAAGTCAAAGGAAACCACAAGTTCTCAGAAAATGCTTGATTGCTGCTTACAGAGCAGGTGGTCCCTTTGTTGGGCTAAGCACCTGTAAAATTTCTTTCAATATTTTTTCAAGGGAAAAAGATCTATGGTTTTCATCAGATACTCATCTGTACAGAGAGGCAAAGAATTTGACAAGGAAAGGAACTAAGAAAGAGGACAACTTGATTTTACACAGAGTATTTCTGGACTCTCCTGATATATATTTTTTTAAATCTCCATGTGTGTGTCTCTCTCTCTACTTTTTTTTTTTTTTTCTTTACAAAGATCAACATCTCCAGGAAATTAAGATTCTTTTTTGGCATTTCCTCTTTTTCTTCTTTCTAGATATTTGTGCTTTGACATTGCTGAAAAGATCTTTTCAAAACCAAGATGACTCATTCCTTTCCTTTAATTTTTCAGTTTTGAAAGATTCTCAGCCTTTTCTTTTTGAAGCTCTCTTCACAAATTTCCATTAGACTCTGGACTCATGAAATCCAACTGGATAACCTGTGTCCCTTGAATGTCTGCATGTGGCTGATACATGAGTTTATGAAGGGTTTAAGCCTGTCTTAAGCCAATTTGCTCATTACATCATTTAGATTATCTGTTATAGTTACTGATAGTTGCCAAGAAAGGTGATTGAAGGCTAATATCTACAAATTTGTCAACAGGGCATAATGAAAGTGAGCCTTAGACCGAAATCTGCCATATATACATTTATTAAACAAAGATTTATTAGCAACATGGGCACAAAACAAGATAAAACTGTTGACACAAACACTTCTATAAACTCTGTGAAATATCAGTTCTCTGTACTCTGAAGAGGTATGAACACAACTTGCTTAAGAGATTCATTTGATTCTGACACAAAATTCTGGAGACAGAAACATTCTAGAGGTAACTTTAGGGACCATCTTTCAGAATACAAGTTGTATGCGTGTGTGCTCAGTCACTTCAATCGGGTCTGACTCTTTGTGACCCTATATACCCCATGAGGCTCCTCTGTCTGTGGGATTCTCCAGGCAAGAATACTGGGGTGAGTTGCCATTTCCTCCTTCAGAGGCTCTTCCCAACCCAGGGATCGAACCCACATCTCTCATGTCTCCTGCATTGGCAGGCAGGTTCTTTACCTCTAGCGTCACCCAGGAAGCCCAGAATACAAGTTACTAGAGCCTTATATCTTGTTCATACAATGGGGATGGAATGGTCAAAAATGTTTCTTCTAATACATATATCACAGAGCCACTAATTCTGCCAATGAGTGAATACAGTTTATAAGATTTGTTGTACTGATCAGCAAAGTCTTTGGTGTTGATGGGAAATAAACACATCTGTCATCTTTGCAGTACAGCTGCTTCTAGGGAACTACCTTTCATAAATGTGAACAAGTAACTCCAAGCTTGTCTATTTCTGATTAAGGCACTGATTACTCTAGAGTCCAGCTCAAATTTAAACATGTTTGTGGTAACAAACATGTTATCACGTTGTCAAATCTGAAGTGCTTTACAATAACATACAGATGTCACAACAGCCGCTTAAGCTTTTCCCTCATTCCTGAGATGCCCACACATGACCTCTTCTAAGCTAAATCGGCTTCGCTGCGCCTCATGCAAAGAGGAGCTTTGGGGAAGTTGGGAGATGAGAAGATTTCGTGGAAGGAGGGGTGCCCAGGTTAGGAAAGGTTACCACAGCTTGAGAGCCAAGAACAAGGAACCTATCAAGGACCACTTAGCAAGAAGTGTCCCAAATCTTAGCCCTGGAGGCTTACCATCCACTCAAGTTCACATTGCAATATATTGGGTTGGCCAAAAAGATGGAAAAACTGAATGAACTTTGTGGACAACCCAATACGTAATGTGTCTGATCGCCTTCCTCTGAGATTAACTTCATTTCTAACTGGTAAATTCTGGCAACAGAGCTTTCCAACTTCTCTGTCATCTAAAATCATAATCTTGGTACATTTCATCTTTGCAAGTTTTCACATCCATTCAATCCTGAAGGTTGTCTGGTCTCTATTTATGGTATTTCTCAACCTACAACATCATTTGTGCAAAATAAAAAAGTTGTGCCTTGTTCAAAAAGCAAAAAAAAGCTACTCTGAAAGGAACTAAGCAGTCTTTCTCTTTCTCTCTTTCCTGGTGTTATTTTCATTTGTGATTCAATGAAGCACTCCCTCAACATAGGGTCACTTGGGCCCTGGCTCTTGACTACTAGCAGCCAGGTCCACTGTCCCATTAGCTGCTGGATCACATTCCAGGCCCCAGTTGAGATGAGGGAAGCCCTCTGCCCAAATCCTCAGTGGACGATGACCCATGAGATTGTAGCCTCTGTGCCAGGACACGCTTAGGGCCTGAATTGGAGGAACGAGAGAGCTTGCTCCAGTGGGGCTGCCCACTGAAATCACCATGCCCCTGCCAGCTAGGGGCTGGGCCTCCAGGCCCTCTGTGAGATGTGGTGGAGCATGCATATGCGTATGTAATGCTCTCTGTGCCAGCAGGAGGCCCCACTGGGGCAGAGGGTGTAGTGATCACTTTGCCAGGGCAGGACGAGAAAGCTAGGTACAGCCTAGGCCGCCAAGGGTAGGGGTAAGTCTGGTGGGAGAAAATCCACTCTGGGGCAATAAGGAGGCTTGGGGACGTGGGTGGTATTACAAGTGAACAGTGGCTCCAAACATCTGAAACTTGCTTCCTTGCCCCGTCAGATTTCACTTACAAAACACAGATTCAAAGATAAAATCGTTAAGAAGCCACACTGAGGAAACCAGAATTGAAAGAGACATGTGTACCCCAATGTTCATCACAGCACTGTTTATAATAGCCAGGACATGGAAGGAACCTAGATGTCCATCAGCAGATGAATGGATAAGAAAGCTGTGGTACATATACACAATGGAGTACTACTCTGCCATTAAAAAGAATACATTTGAATCAGTTCTAATGAGGTGGATGAAACTGGAGCCTATTATTCAGAGAGAAGCAAGTCAGAAAGAAAAACACCAATACAGCATACTAACGCATATGCTGTATGCGTTAGGAAGATGGTAACGATAACCCTGTATGCGAGACAGCAAAAGAGACACAGATGTATAGAACAGTCTTTTGGACTCTGTGGGAGAGGGCGAGGGTGGGATGGTTTGGGAGAATGGCATTGAAACATGTATATTATCATATGTGAAATGAATCTCCAGTCCAGGTTTGATGCATGAGACAGGGTGCTCGGGGCTGGTGCACTGGGATGACCCTGAGGGATGGGATGGGGAGGGAGGTGGGAGGGGGGATCAGGATGGGGAACACATGTACACCCATGGCTGATTCATGTCAATGTATGGGAAAACCAATACAATATTGTAAAGTAATTAGCCTCCAATTAAAATAAATAAATTAAAAAAAATTATAAACAAACAAAAAAAGAATTTAAAGACAGTGACCACAGAGCATTAAATTGCAAGCAGGTCCTTGTGACTGTGGGGCCCTATGATGCTTAGTCATATATATTGAGCATGTCAATTTGACTGGGTTAGTTGGGTGCCCAGATATTTGATGAAACATTATTCTGGGTGTTAGCATGAGAGTGTTTTAGGATGAAATTAATATTTAAGGGATTTCCCTGGTAGTCCAGTGGGCCCATGCAGGGAAACCATTTCAATCCCTGGTCGAGGAACTAAGATCCAACATTGTGTTTTTATTTTGTATCTAAGTCATGTCTGACTCTTTTGTGACCCCCTGGACTGTAGCCCACCAGGCTCCTCTGTCCATGGGATTGTCCAGGTAAGCATACTGGAGTGGGTTGCCATTTCCTTCTCCAGGTATCTTCCCGACCCAGGGATTGAACCTGTGTCTCCTGCATTGGCAGGCAGATTCTTTACCAGAGAACCAGCAGGGAAGACCAAGAGCCCACATGTCACGGGGCAACACGGGGCTTAGTTGCAACTAGAGAAACACCCTCTCTCCACAATGGAAAGCCAACCCAGCCAAAAAAAAAAAAGAAATTAACATTCAAATCTCTGTGTGTGTGCTCAGTCATGTCTGACTCTTCGCAACTCCATGGGCTATAGCCTGCAAGGCTCCTCCATCTATGGAATTTTCCAGGCAAGAATACTGGAGTGGGTTGCCATTTCCTTCTCCGGAGGATCCTCCTAACCCAAGAATCAAACCCATGTCTCTAGTGTCTCTTTCAAGTCTTTACCACTGTGCCCCCTGGGAAGCCCCACTGTAATCTGTAGATAGGAGTAAAGCAGATTGCCCTCTCTGATGTAAGTGGGTTTTATCCACTAGGTTGAAGTTTGGTTAGAACAAAAGGTTAACCCTTCACTGAGTAAGAGGTTTCATCCTGCTTGACTGCCTCCAAACTGGGAAAGCAGCATTTTTCTGCCTTCAGGTTCTGCCCAGGGCTTAAATCTTCTGGCCTTGGGCCCGGAAATACACTAGTGGCTCTTCTGGGTGCCTAGCTGGCCAGCTCACCCTGCAGATTTGGGGACTTAGCCTCCATAAAAACATGAGCCAGTTACATATATTATCCTATTGGCTCTGTTTCTGGGAGAACCCTGACTAATAGAGGCTCTATGTGCCTGAGTGGTCCCCTGTAAAGCCTGCCTTGGGTATCTTCCATAACCTTCAGTTTCTTTTGATTCCTACCTTTGCCAGGTAAGCTCAGAACTTTGTCTCTTCTTGTGAGTTTCATGCCAAAGCTTCCAGCTACTCTCATTTGGGGCACTTTCCTGGCAGAGTCTCACAAATAAAATCAATCATTGTCACCCTCTTTCAAGAAACATCCATGGTTCTCCCTTATCATAAACTTCCTTTATTACATTCACAATCCTTTGAGATCTAACCTCAGTGTAAAACTTCCCTCAATATCAGCCATTTCCCCTCATTAATTTTACTTCCTTCATACTTACATTTGGGTACTGAGGTCATTTCTACCATAATACTTTTGCCCACATTTTTCTTCAACCCTGAGATGAAGCCCACTGCCCTTTAAGGCCCAGTTTAAGCTATTTGGGCTTCTCTGATAGCTCAGTTGGTAAAGAATCCTCCTGCAATGCAGGAGACCCTGGTTTAATTCCTGGGTCAGGAAGATCCTCTGGAGAAGGGAAAAGCTACCCACTCCAGTATTCTTGGGCTTCCCTTGTGGCTCAGCTGGTAAAGAATCCAACTGCAATGCAGGAGACCTGGGTTCAATCCCTGGGTTGGGAAAATCCCCTGGAGAAGGGAAAGGGTACCCACTCCAGTATTCTGGCCTGCAGAATTCCATGGACTGTATAGTCCTTGGGGTCACAAAGAGTTGGACACAACTGAGTGACTTTCACTCACTTGAGCTATTTTTATTTATTTCATATAGTTCATGAGAAATCTACCTAATGCCAGTTTACAATGGACTAGCTTTCTTGAATCTCTTGTACTTGATTCCTCTTCTCACTTGTATTTATGCACTTCTTGTTCTACTGTTGTTAAGCTTTGGCAAGTGTTCTCCCTATAATGTGACTTACAAGTTATTCATAGATACCATGGTACATGGATCATCTTTCCTAGGATAATGTTATATTCCTATTAGGAGCTCAAGGAATATTCTTCAAAGAATGAATGGATAAGTTAACTATTGCTCATAGGTTGAATGGTGCCCCCCTGAAAATATATCCACATCCCAAACAACCCCTGCACTTACGAAGGTGAGTTATTTGGGAAAAGTCTGGAAAAAGTTCCTTTGTAAATGTCTTATTAGACTGATGCAAAAGCAAAAGCAATTGAGGTACAAACATAATTGTGGTTGACTTTTGCACCAGCTACAATTACTTTTGCACCAACCTAATAAATTAAGGATCTTGAGATAAGAACATACTGAATTATTCGGCCCTAAACCCAAAGACAAGTATCCTTATAAGACACAGAAGAGAAAACACAGGGGAAAAAAAAGAAAGGGACAGGTGAAGATAGACACATTGATTAGACCGATACATTCACAAGCCAAGGAATACCGGAAGCCACTAGAAGCTGAAAGAAGAAAGGAATTCTCCCCTGGATCCTTCAGAGCGAGCTCAACCCTGTTGGCCCTGATTTCGGAATTCTAGCCTCTGGAACTGTGAGATAATCAATTTCTGCAGTTAAACCACCTAGGTTTTGGTCATTTGTTACGGGCAGCCCTAGGAAACTAACATGTTCATCTTTCCCGTGGAGTGTTTGTCGAATTCGTCTCCATGATGTCTTGTGTATAATAGTAGAACCATTTTTATCTCAGAAGCTAAAGATACAATTGCCCTAGGCACCTCACATAATGTGTACTACTTGAAATCTTTAAAACGACAGGTGCAAAATTCTTCCAACTCTTTCAAAAACTGACATTCAAATTACATGATTTTTCAAGAATGCTGTCTAAATGACTCATGTGTATTCTAAAACCTTTTATTTTGAGATCATTTTAGATTCACATGTAGTAGTAGGAAATAAAGGAGAGATCTGGTGTACCCTCTACCCAGTTGGTAAAATCAAATGGTAATATCTTACAAAATCTTAGTGCAATGTCACTACCAGGGTATCAGTGTGGATACCTGATCTTATTCGGATTTCCCCAATTTTAATGATAATCCCTTGTGTGTGTATTTAGTTTATGTAATTTGGTCACCTGTGTTGGTTCATGTATCTAACACTTCAGTCAAGAAACAAAACTCTTCTGCTACAAGGATTCCTCAGACTGCCCTTTTTTAACCACATTGGCCTCCATATGTCTCTGCCCCCCTTATGTCTCTGCCCCCACCTCTCCTATCTTTAGTTAGTTAGTTAGTTAGTTAGTTAGTTCAGTCACTCATTCGTGTCCATTTCTTTGCGACCCCAAAGACTGCAGCATGCCAGACTTCCCCGTCCATCACCAACTCCTGGAGCTTGCTCAAACTCATATCCATTGAGTTGGTGATGCCATCCACCTATCCTTAAGGATAACAAATTAGTGAATCTCAAGGGCATTAAGCTGAGTGAAAAAGCCAGTTCCAAAAGGCTAGATACCATATGATTCCATTTATATAACATTCTTGAAATGATATAATTATAGCAGTAGATAATAGGTTAGTGTTTGCCAGGCAGTGTGTATTCTCTTGAAAGTAAAAGTTATTCAGAATCTCTCAGAAGACTTAGTTATCCAATACAGCAAAGTAATTCTGAGACTTAATAAAATATTTGGGGAAATCTTTTGTTTGCTTGTCATTATTTTGATACTGGGTATACTCAGTTCTTGCTTTGGGAAGTGCACTAAAATGCCCAATAAGAAGCCTCTGAAATGGATTATATGTTAAGCCCTTTGGTAGGGAAAATGACCCACCTTGTATGAGAGGTTTTCAGAGAGATATGATAGAACTAAACAACAACAAACAAATGAACAAACTGTGGATGGAAATAATCAGTAAATAATCTATAATAAGAATAGAAAAGTATTTTATTCTAGCCAAACTGAGAGCTACAGCCCAGGAGATACAGATTCAAGAAGCACTTTAGTGTTCCATCAGACTGCAAATTGGGTAGCAGGGAGAGTTGTAAAGGCAAAAATCACAAGGTTACAGTTACTTACAAGAGTTATAATTGGAGCTGGCAAGAAGTAAGAGTGCTTATTAAGTAAGGATTGGTGGGGGTCTGAGACAGTTGCATGGTTACAAAGGGAGACCTTGAGACCTTAAGGTTGTAGCTGGCGACTGTTGGCAGATATAATTTTGAGGACAGCTGGTGATGTCCTTGATACAGTTTGGAAAATTCGTGTTCTCAGTGATGTAGGAACATGGCTGAACTCACATCCGCAATGGGCACCTGGCTCCATTTTGAATGCCTGAATTGCAGTTATTCTGTTTTGATTTTTAAATACATTCTTTTCTTTAATGGTTACAGTAGATGAGCAATGCATGTTCAACAGAACAGAAGACAGGCTATTCTAGGCAGCATAAAGTTCAAGCCAACACATGTATAAGCCAGAATGACTTCCTTATACCTCAACATGTAAAAATATCTTCCATCAAAACAAAACAAAAACCAGAGACTTCCCAGGTCCAGTGATTAAGATTCTGCCTTCCAAGGCAGGAGGTGCGGGTTCTATCCCAGTTATGCAACTTAGATCCCATATGCTGCCAGGTGCGGCCAAAAAGTAAAACAACAGCCACAACAAACACCAAAAATGGACAAGATTGCAGAGCAGGCACAATAGTGATTACATAAGAAATAAGTTAAAGTTATGTCTCCAGTAAAGAACTGAGATAGAAAATTTGGCAGATGAATTAACGATTTGAGAGAGTAAGTAGTTTAGGTTAAGATACAGGTACAGACAGTTAATGATAAGCCATGTGGCCTCTGGATTCCTGGAAGAAGGTAAATAGACCTGTGATGAGCTTGACTGCTTAGGTCTATCATTGGTGATGGAGAGATGACAGTTCTGCTGGGTTGGATAGTGGCAAGGGGGTGAGGAGATACAAGGTGTCATCTCCTATGAGTCAGAAAGGCTGTACGTGAAGCAGTGCTACAGAAAATAACAACAGAGGCTTGCAAAGATGAGTCCCAAGAGTTTCGGGGAGAACCAAAGTAAGGCCATGCAAAGTTCCAGGACAATTGGCAGTCTGAACTGATAAGCACATATGCTGCGTGCTAAATCACTTCAATCGTCTGACTCCATGCGACCCTATGGGCTGTAGCCTGCCTGGCTCCTCTGTCCATGGGATTGTCCAGGCAAGCAAACTGGAGTGGGTTGCCATGTTCTTCTCCAGGGGATCTTCCCAACCCAGGAATCGAACATGCATCTCTTATGTCTCCTGCATTGGCAGGCAGGTTCTTTACCACTAGCGGCACCTGGGAAGCCCTGGGAACTTAAAAGCGGATCTCCTCAAAGTATTGCAATCAGATAAGTGGGACAGTGGGGCATTTAAGAATTCTCTGAGACCATATATGGCAAATGAGTTTTATCTCCTATACTAAAAACCATACCAAATATTTTCCACTACTAAAGAAACAAAAATGCAAACTTTGTCAGGGAATGGCTATTGTTTTCATTTATGGGGTGGAAAGTGGCTTTGACAGAGGAAGCAACTTGCTTAAGGTCACTTAGCAGCTAGTGACAGAGTCAGCAACTATTAATAAATTCATCTGTCTGACTCCAAATCCAACCCAACTATCCCATCTCAATGTTGGGGTCAGGGAGGGGTGTCCTGGAGGTACAGAAGAGAAAGGGAATTTAGGAAGGTGATTTTATTTTGGAATCTATGGAGACTAAATCCTAAGGAAATCAGTCATGAATATTCATTGGAAGGACTGATGCTGAAGCTGAAACTCCAATACTTTGGCCACCTGACGTGAAGAACTGACTCCTTGGAAAAGACCCTGATACTGGGAAAGACTGAAGGCAGGAGGAGAAGGGGACAACAGAGGATGAGATGGTTGGATGGCATCACTGACTCTATGGACATGAGTTTGAGTAAACTCCAGGAGTTGGTGATGGACAGGGAAGCCTGGCGTGCTGCAGTCCATGAGGATGCAAAGAGTCGGACACAACTGAGCAACTGAACTGAACTGAACCTGATAGAAACTGAAGGTTAAATCCCCCACTCCTGTCCTTTTCAAAGTGAAGTGAGCAATTTCCCTGGCTTTTGCTTCATGAATAGAGATGGAAATTTTGACTATTGGATAGAACTCTACAAAATACCAGATGCTATATTTGAGCAGAACTTCTCTGGGTAAATAAATTACACTTAAAAATATGTACCAAACCTCATTGAGGCCGCAGCAATTCTACAAGAAACATTTCAAAATAAAAGTGCAAGAAATGAAGAGGTTAGGGACTCATAAGTGTCCTTTGATACTTAATCAGGATACAAGTTCAGAATAGCTCAGATGTAACATATTTGGGTGGGTGGGTGGGGGGTTCGGGACTGAAGAAACTGCAATAGAAAATGACCTAAAATTATATCAAGTTCATGAACTTGTACCATGTTCATTTGGGTAAGTAGATAGATTCCCTTCCCTATCTATGTCACAGGTGTGCCAAGGAAAGGCTTTTGGCACATACAACCTTGCACAGATCACACAGGCTGGAGGATTTGAAAGTCAGTGGCATCGTCTGGGATTCTAATGTTTCTAACTTATTCTGTGGATAGGTGATGTTGAAATTAGTACACGTTAGGGACAAGGTTCAACGAATTTAAGAGAGCACGTGTTGTCGTTCAGTTGCTAAGTCATATCTGACTCTTTGCGACTCCATGGACTGTAACACGTCAGGCTTCCCTGTCCTCTATCTCCCAGAGTTTGCTCAAATTCATGTCCACTGAGTCGGTGATGCTCCCTAACCATCTCAAAAGATGAGGACGCTCATCTTTTGGAGTCCTCTACAAAAAGAACACACAAAAATGGCAACAATGCATGGAGTAGGTTTTATTTCATTTTATTCTGCTTGGTTTGCTACTTGTATGTCTGTAGACATCCTGTAGTTACATGGGATTTTTGGCCTCCTGGAGTGTTGCTGAATTATCTTTAGTGACCACTAAATCCACTTGAAAACAGGTCTTAATGCAATACTAACCATTGGTTGATATTTTGTTACCCATATTCCTGTGGCTTGGCTCAAAGCAGAGCAAACAATGCATTTCAATTGAATGGAAACTAGAGATCTTAATGCTTAATAAAAATACCACAGTCACAGTGAATCCTTTCGTGCTTGGACTAAAGGATTTTTTTATTCGGTTCTTAATCAAATATTGAAGTTACAGACTGAAGCAATTATGTTTTAGGAAAATAAAAAATTTGCTCAGTATTAATTTAGTTCCTTATTCTCAGAGGATTTTTCTGGTGGACATTTTTTTAAAATGAGACTTAGAAGTGTTTTTAGATGACTTAATATGAGGATTATTCATTCATTTACTTAGAATTATATGAATGTTAGGGGTGCAGTCACATTTTTCCATTTTCTCTGTGGCTGTAAAAAAATTATTTTCTCCCAAGGTCTGATAAATATATTTTAAAAATATCTCATAGACATGTATATCATTTTCATGTAAGATATGTGGGGGTGTGTGTATATATGTGTGTGTGTGTGTGTGTGTTTAAGTTGATTTCTGGCTTCTGTATTTTTACTTGGCAGTACAAATAGGTAACCTTGCCATATTAGACTTTAAAAAAGTATTTTTTAGATTATGATGCTGAGTCAGAAATTTTTCTAGCCAGTAATACTTTATAAGACAGAATAATAAGCTATTTTTCTGAAGAACCACTAATAATCTTAATAATTGTTTACAATACACACTTGTATATACTTTCAGGGAAAGAGAAAGTTTTTTGGCAGTCATGAGTCCATCACATATTTTAGATGTGGGTTACCATATTCAGAATATTATTTAATATGATTTATAACCAAGACAAAAGTGCCAAATTTTGCCACACTGAAAGAGCTATTAAAAGACCTAGTTCAAACCAGAACTTCCTAGGGAGTAGAATAAAGACATCATTAAAAAATTCAAATTTTTATGGTAGCTATAATTTTCTTACATGTTGCTAGAAAAGTAGTAATAGATGGAAAACTAGAGTCCTTCTTTATGTAAAAATACATTTGTTATAATGATTGCATTGTATTTTACATATGTTTCATGGTAAATTAAACAGCTCATTTTGTACTGATGGTGTTTCTTATGTATCAAATGTACATCACCTACACAAAATGAAGACAGTCCACCAGGCTCCTCTGTCCATGGGATTCTCCAAGCAAGAATACTGGAATGGGTAGCCATTTCCTTCTTCAAGGGATCTTCCAATCCAGGAATCGAACCTGGATCTCCTGCACTGCAGGCAGATTGTTTAGGATCCGAGCCACCAGGGAAGCCCTATGGATCAAATGCAGTGTCTCAAAATCTGTGGGCATGCCAGCTTTTTAAATGATACTATTTTGCTTATATAAGGTTTTAAAGTGATCAGACTCATAGAAACAGAATGCAGAAGAGTTGCAATGGACCAGAGAGAGATAGGAGGATGCGGAGCTATTGTTCAATGGGTACAGAGTTTCACTTTTTCAAAATGAAAAGAGTTCTGGAGGTGGAAGACTGTGCTGGTTACACAACAATGTGAATGTACTTAAAATCACCGGACTGTACACTTAAAAACGCTTAAAAGGGTAAATGTATCTAAGGAAAGGAAAGGAGGGGAGTTTAGGGTGAGGCATTTAGGCAAAAGTCCATGTCACTTGCTAGGCCAACACAGGCTGTGAAAAAGAGAAGTCGGGAAATTTGGCTTCTTTACAGAGACACCTAGGAGTAAACCTGGCTCCAACGGATGGCTGGTCCCACTTAGCGGGAAAGGAGTTGGTGGGATGAGAGGAGGAACACACGTGTCTTGTGGCTTTTATCCACGGGCTGGAGGAAGTTTGAGAGGTTTGGGTCTTTTTTTTTTTTTTTTAATTGTATATTTATTTATGGCTGTTCTGGGTTTTCATTGCTGTCTGGGCTTTTCTCCAGTTGCGGCAAGTGGGGACTACTCTTAGTTGAGGGGCGTGGGCTTCTCTGCTGGCTTCTCGCGTTGCGGAGCATGGGCCCTAGGGCACTGCGGCAGGTGGGCTCAATGGTTGCAGTTCCCGGGCTCTAGGGCACAGGCTCAGTGTGTGTGTTTGCGACCAACAACAGCAACAACCGGCATGCGGGATCCTCCCTGACCTGTTTCTCCTGCCTTGGCAGGCGGATTCTTTACCACTCAGCCACCAGAGAAGCTCAGTTTGAGCGTTCTAAATACACATTTTTGTGACTATTCTGAACAACACTTTCTAAGCCACATCTGAATGTGGTATTTAACTCAGTGTGTAGGTATCGCATTTGACACTTTTTATTATTTTTTGCTTTTATTATTCTACCTCTGTGTTTTTCCCCCACCTGTGATATTCTTTAAAAGCTTGTAGAGTTTCTGGCCATCCCTCTACAAGTTTGGGGTGACAATCCAATATGAGCATGCTCTAATATTTTAATGTAATCCCTCTCCTAGGACTAGGCAGCTTGCATTTATGTATGTGTTTATTTTTATTTTTTGTTTTTTTTTTTACAAACCTTTCCCTCCATGTTTCAGGGACCTATTACTACATTAAAAAAAAAAAAAAAAAAAAAGACTACCAGGAACTTAGCAACTGATAACAGCAACAGTGATTTCTCAAGACTGTGTGGGCTGGCTGGTTTGGATGGGGTGGTTCCCACATGTTGTTGTTTGGGGTCATTCCTGGTGTGTTCAGCAAGGAGCTCCACTTAGGCTGGACCACGCAGATGACTTCACTCATCTGCTGACTCAGCTGAGTGGTTGGATGGTTTGGCCCTAACCAGGCCTCTCTTTCTCTCCACAGAGTTTCTTCTCATTCAATAGCCTGATCTGAGTTTCTTTATGTGGTGACAGGATCCTAAAAATAATGGAAGCTTCAAGGCCATTCAAGGGAAGTTACCCAGCATCATTTCAGCTGCATTCTATGGGTTAAAACAAGTCCCAGGGCCAGCCCAGTTTCCAGAGGAGGGTCACAGATTCTACATCTTGATGGTAAACATGGCAGGAATTTACGGAAATGGGAGGAATCATTGGTTGCTGTATTTGCAGGCAATCTCTACTCCGTATACAGATCGTTGTTGTTGTTTAGTCACTAACTTGTGTCTGTCTCTTTTTGCGACCCCATGGATTGTAGCCCATCAGGCTCCTCTGTCCATGGGATTTTCCAGGCAAGAATATTGGAGTGGGTTGCCATTTCCTTCTCCAGGGATCTTCCCAATCCAGGGATCAAACCTGCAATTCCTTCACTGGCAGACTGAATCTTTACCACTGAGCCACCTGGGAAGCCTGCATATACAGATAACTGATGCCAAATGAAATATTCTGCTTGAGAATGGGTCCAATTAATACTCTGAGGCTTTGCATCAAGCTTAACCTTTTGCAATATTATGTAATTCTTATGTGGGAAATTGTACATACAGTATAAGCTACAGTTTTATGTAAAACCTTGCAGCCATTGAAGAGGGAATGAATTTTCTTTTCCAAGCATAGACAAAGGTGAGTTTTGAGGCTTGAAATTTTGGGCATGGGGGTTTGAATCTTGGCCCTGTCACATATGAACACAGGATCCTGGACAACATTCCCTTTCTGTTATGCACTTTTCTCCTTGGTAGTTAGGATTTAGGTATAATAGGATTATTGTGAGGATTAAATGAGTAAATATATATAAAGAGTTTAGGAAAGAGCCTGGAACATAGCAAATACATAATAAACATTGGCTTTCAAAATAAAAATTATCATAAAAATGTGAATTATCATTACCTATTATTATAACATAATGTATTATTATAACGTAACACAAAAACGTTTGTTTGGATTAAGCCTCTCAGAGCCGCAGTTTTGTGTAGTCTTATTAACTTTATCATTAATCCTGACTATTTTTCCTGCTTTCCTGCCTCTTGCCAAGTAAAACAGTAGGTAAAAACATAGTTGATTAACAGCTGTGCTAAAGAAATGATTTATCAACTTTTAAACAATGCAATCCATATGAAAAGATATAATTTACATTGTAGACCAGGATGGTGTAACCTACTCACCTACACTTAATATTGTACAAATATTTCATGAAACAGTATGTATTTTCAAGTTGTGCTAGGAACTCTGATTTTTTTGTTCTATTTCAGTGAATTAATAACAAAATGTCGATTGTGACCCACTATTATTCATTTCATTACCTACTGAAGGGTTTGAAGCTATATATTATGGTCATTGGTTATTCAGCACACGTTCAATCCAGAAATTGTTTCAAGTGTCATGCTATAATACTATGCCATATGTTCTTTCCATTTGATTATGGAGCAAAAAGCTTTTTTTCACAAATATGGCCTGACCTCTCTAATCAAGAGGTGTCTAAATTCTCTCTTTGGCCACCTGATGCGGAGAGCTGACTCATTTGAAAAGATCCTAATGGTGGGAAAGATTGAGGGCAGGAGGAGACGGGGGCAACAGAGGATGAGATGGTTGGATGGCATCACTGACACAATGGACGTGGGTTTGGTTGGACTCCAGGAGTTGGTGATGGACAGAGAGGCCTGGAGTGCTGAGGTTCATGGGGTCGCAAACAGTCGGACACGACTAAGCGACTGAACTGAACTGAAATTCTCTCAGTGGGACCTAGGGATCAAGGGAAGGTGTGTACATGTTGTATTTTTGTATCATAAGAAACGAAGTGCCTTATTTGTTTGAGGCTAGATAGACCAGGCTAGAATTCCAACTTCACAACTTACTCCCTTATATTTTCAAACAAGTGATTTAAACTCAACTTTGTAGTCTTGGTTTTTTTAATCTGTTAAAGGAAACACATCTATTATCCTTCACTTCAGTCTGAGTTGTGAGCATTAAATGAGAACACATTCCCGAAGGCCCAGCAAGGTGCAAGCAAAGAAGGCTCTAAATGCATTTATTGCTTCTTCATCCTAGGATGGAACACAAACTTCCAAATTCATAGCTATTATTTAAGTTCTGTATTTTCTATTTTTCCAGGTATGTTAAGACTTGGTAGAATACTAACTATGATTAAACTCTATTATTTCTTTAATGCAATTTAATTTCTACAATCATGTATTGTCCTGATATTCTACCTAATACTGCTAATAAGCGTTATAGTTATTATTATTTGGGAATATGGATCGGAATTAAGAAACAATTTTACGCTTGCAGGTTTTGGTCTGACCTCCCAGTTAACGAAAAGATGTGTACAGGAGATAAACATCTCTGTTATGTTGCTAAATACATTAAACGAAAGTGAGGTGCAAAGTACAAGAACTGCCTTTCTCCTTGAGTCCAACATTTAAGGTTACCACCGTTCTAGTGCTCGTCAGGTAGTATCTTTGCCATAGGTGAGCTAGTTTGGAAGGAGTCAGGAGGAAATAACGATCATCTCGAATACGCTAGCTGATGGATCTCTAAAATAGGACCGATTATTTCAAAATTTCTTCCTTTAAGGCGGGGATTACGGAAGTGTGACTGAAGGCAGGCTAGGGGACGCGGGAGGGCGGGGAGAGGCAGTGACACTTCTGCCCCGTCCAGGGGTGCGGACGGCCGCCGCCCCTCCGCTCCCACGTGGCAGGTCCAGACAGCCCGGCGCGGACAGGGGCGGGGCCGCAGAGCCCTCCCTGTGCTCTCCGGCCCTTCCTCAGGCCTGCACGGCGCCAGCTCGGTCCTCCACCGCCAGGGGGCGGGCGCGGCTTCCCGGAGGCGGGGGCCCATTGGTTGCGCCGGGGAAGCGGGGGAGGCGGCCCAGCGGCGAGCTGGCTTCCTCCCGGCCACTCGAAAGGGTGAGGGGAAGCCGGAGGAACCCGGGAGGAAGCGGAGGAGCCAGCGGGCGGCGGCGGCGGCGGCTCCCGTCGGCCTCCGGCAAGACTGACCGCAGGGAGGCCGGCAAGCGGGCGCGCGCGGCGCAGAGGCGGGCGGGAGGCCGGTGAGACGGACGGGGAGGCGGACAGAGCCGCGGCCGCAGGCTGGGAGGCTGGAGGGAGGCTGGGGGGAGCCGGGCACCCACCTTCACCTTCATCCTCCGCTCAGCCCGCGATCGCCGGCGCGGGGCGTGCCCGGGTGGTCGGGGCGCGTCCCACCGGGGGCAGGGCGCGGCAGGAGCGGGGTGGGCTGGGGGTCCGCGCCGCCGCCGCCGCGTGGGTATCCTCAGCCGGGCGGCGAGGCTCCGGGCTCCGCGGAGGGCGGGGCGGCGCCTGCACCTGGCGCTCCGGCCTGGGGCTGGCGCCTGGGGCGCGTGTCCGGCGCTCGGTCTCCAGCTCGGGGCCGAGTGCTCTAAAGAGGCGGGGATGGAGTTGGATGTCGCATTAGAACTCTGTGGAGGGAGACCTTGGCTCAGTTGTAAAGTTTTACTGTCTTCTGAGCTGGAGGTACTTTTTATTTTTAAAACCTATCCAGCCCATTGGTATTCAGTAACACGGATGGATGTACTATTCTTTTTCCTTTGCTTTTTTTCCCACTTGTTTGCCGCTAAGCCCACAGTTTCTACAATATGTTACAATTTGTGACCCTAGATCTAAATAATGAGTGATGGACTGACGTTTAAGATCTCCAGCTGTAATTTTTTTGTTTTCATCATTCTCTTTTTTTTTTTTTTTAACTTCTTATCATACAAGACTGTTTAATTCACAGAACCTTTTCTTTGTTTCTTTCTATTTGGCCAAAAAGAATATGAATACAATTGCTTACTTGGCGCTGTACCAGCTGCTTTCAGATGCACATTTATTTCTTAACGACCCATAGAGTAGGTCCATTTGTGTATTTTCCCAATTTTACTCAGAAAATATGAACTCCCCTGGAGGTTAGGTTCAAAAAGATAGAGACTAGCAGGAGATCCCAGACCCCTTGAATGCTTATTTACCTTTCAGGGCTAGTGATATCCTGTCAAATTTTATAGGTTTGGGGGAGACCTTAATGTTATTCATACAGTGCATTATTGAATACAATGGGATCTCCATTTAACTTAGAAAATTCAAGTTATTAACACCAGCAAGAGATTGGCAGAATCAGCAACTGGTTGTGGTCATATCCATATCATTAACTATACCTCTTTTTAAAGGCTGCCAGTCTCAAGTTCTTTGGCAGTTTACTAATTAAATCACAGGGTCTCTGCCCCCCACTTTATACAGGTGTGAGAAGCTTTAGTCTGTGTAATGTTTTCTAAACTCATTTTTCTTGATAGCAAGAAATAAAGAGAGTTTGATGCAGTGATACTCTCCTGGGAGATCTCTCAGAATCACCTATAAATGAGGCTTCAAAAAAGGACACAGGTCAGGTTCCTCCCCAAGACCCCAATGGAGGGATCTTCTATTTAAAAGGGAGTCAAAGTAAGACTGAGCTCCAGTAGGTTAAAGTGACGTTTTAAATAAACTTAATAGCTGTTACAATTTTAAAAAGAATTACTAAGTAGCTAAATCTTTTTGTAATTAATGAAGATACCTTAAAAAGGAAAATATCATTGGAGAGAATGTCAGAGGATAAAGAGATTGTTGTTGAATGGTGATAAGTAGTCCTTGTGGGGCATCAGAAGAGTCTGACTTTTATTTAATCACATATTTTAAGTCTTAAATGGTCAGCCTCAGCATTTGAAAACTTGTATATTCATAATTAGACATACCAGAGTACTTATTTGTGCCTGCTGGTAATTATAGGTAACATGGATGCTGTGAATAAGGCAACCTTGGCTC
Source organism: Dama dama (assembly GCF_033118175.1). Lineage (NCBI taxonomy): Eukaryota > Metazoa > Chordata > Mammalia > Artiodactyla > Cervidae > Dama > Dama dama. Next base: position 81,897,490 of record NC_083698.1, on the reverse strand, counting down.
TCAAAGCTACTTTACTTTCTCTGAGGTAGTGAGTCTTCCCCACCCCCCACTCTTTACTTTTATAACTCCTTTCTCAAAGCTGAAAGGTCCAAGACCTAAGAAGTAAGAGATTTTGGTCTTATGTATTACAGAAAGGCACCTAGCTGAGAATTTAGTAAATAGCAAACATTTGGCTTAAACTTAGTCCAGAAGAGTTCCTGAACTTGGGATCAGAAAATTGGGATTCTAAGCAGTAATTCTGCAATTAGTTCATTGCCCAATAGAGGGCATTGACCAACTTATTTAATATCATATTTTGCCTAATTTCCTTAATCTGATTGGGGTGATTGCACATGACTCCCAAGTTCTTTAAACTTGAAAAGGTTTTGTGAATTTTATTCTGCTCTTAAAATAGAGTCAGCTGATATTTTCTCAGGGGAGAAAATTATGTTCCACTATCTCTATAAGTTTCCACAGTTTCACCCATCAGTATTCTTCCATTGTCTTCCTCACTGGCCTGTTTATTTGATTCAAGCTGTTTTTATTACTTATACCTCCCTTATTTCTAATCTAATTAATTTTCATCTGTTCTTTATTTTTCTAGCTTCACTGTGGTGAGTTTTTCAGTTGCCTTTAACAATTAAATTTAATCTACATAACATAAAATTTACTATTTTTAGGTGTACAGTTCCATGACATTTAGTGCATTCATAGTATTGGGAGGTCATCACATCTTTTTTTTTTTAATTAATTAATTTATTTTAATTGTAGTGGTTCTTACCATGCACTGACATGAATCAGCCATGGGTGCACATGTGTTCCCCATCCTGAACCCCCCTCCCACCTCCCTCCCCATCCCATCCCTCAGGATCATCCCAGTGCACCAGCCCCGGGCACCCTGTCTCATGCATGGAACCTGGACTGACGATCTGTTTCACATATGGTAATATACATGTTTCAATGCTATTCTCTTAAATCATCCCACCTTTGCCGTCTCCCACAGAGTCCAAAAGTCTGTTCTTTACACCTGTGTTTCTTTTGCTGTTTCACATATAGGGTCATCGTTACCATCTTTCTAAATTCCATAAATATGTGTTAATATACTGTATTGGTGTTTTTCTTTCTGACTTACTTCACTCTGTATAATAGGCTCCAGTTTCATCCACCTTATTAGAACTGATTCAAATGCATTGTTTTTAATAGCTGAGTAACATTCCATTGTGTATATGTACCACAGCTTTCTTATCCATTCGTCTGCCGATGGACATCTAGGTTCCTTCTATGTCCTAGCTATTGTAAACAGTGCTGCGACGAACATTGGGGTACATGTGTCTCTTTCAATTCTGGTTTCCTTGGTGTGTATGCCCAGCAGTGGGATTGCTGGGTCATATGGCAGTTCTATTTCCAGTTTTTTAAGGAATCTCCACACTGTTCTCCATAGTGGCTACACTAGTTTGCATTCCCACCAACACATCTTTTTAATTCTACATTTTTGTCACCCCGAAAGGAAACCTAATGTTCATTAAGCAATTACTCCCCATTCCCCAACCTGTGGCAACCACTAGTCTGCTTTAGCTACAGATTTATCTGTTCTGAATATTCCATGTAAATAGTCATAAGATAGGTGATCTTTGTGTCTAGCTTCTTTTACTTCTTATGTTTTAAAGGTTCATCCATGTTGTAACCTGTATCAGCATTTTGTTCCTTTCTGTGGCTGAATAATATTCCATGTGTAGGTACATACCACGTTTTGTTTAGTATTTCATCCATTGATGGACCCTCATGAGTTTTTGTGTGCTAGTAAGAAAAAGTTACATGGATGTTTGTAGCTGTGAGTCTGAGTTGATTTTCATTATGAGTTCTGCATGGCTTGTTTAGGTAGTAATCATGGTTATCAGATCTACTGCCTAGCTATCCATGCACTATGCTATGCTAAGGTGCTTCAGTCCTGTCCAGCTCTTTGTGACCTCGTGAACTGTAGCCCATTAAGCTCCTCTGTTTATGGGATTTCCCAGGCAAGAATACTGGAGTAGGTTGCCATTTTTTCCTCCAGGGGATCTTCCTGACCCAGGATCCAACCTGTGTCTCCTGTTGTTTCCTGCTTTGGCAGGGGGATTCTTTACCACTGTGCTATCTGCAGTTAGGTGATCATTAAATGTGTCTTGAAGGACCTGTGATTGACAGAAAATGAATTTTTAATTGGTTCAGAAAATTTTACACTAGAAGCTTCTTAGTATCTGTTCTTTGCAAATGGCTGCTAACTTGCATTCTTGATTTTGTGATAGAAATGATACACTCTCCAGGCCCTTGGGCAGATGGAATCTCTTTGCTCCTCCATTTCTTCACATAAGTAAATTTGACTAACAGAATTATGTCTGCCCTAGTGCAGTGAAATTCAGAAGACTAACTTAAAGACTGTATAAATGAAGGGAATATATAGAGGACTTCTAAAACATTCAGAATAGGTACCTGTAACATCCCATCTGATACAGTGTAAAATACTGGAATTATAGGAAATGAAGATAGTTATACTGTATGGAAATTTGTGCCTTTCTCCTGTCTCTTTTTGTAGCGATTTGTGAACTAGACACTTCTTTATTTATGTTCAACTTATAGTTAAAATGTATTTAGTTTTATTTTGGCTATTGATAATCTCTCTCCCTCCCTCCTTCCCCTTGTGTCTGTCAATCCATCCATCCATCTCTCTTTCTCCTCTTGGATGGTATAGTGTAAGATTAAAGTAGGTTACATTACAGCCATTTAGTCAGCAATTGTGGAACTCTGCAGGAGCTGACAGAACAAATGTCATTTTGTCCTGTTTTCTGTTCGGGATGTGTTTGTACTCTTAGTCACAGAAATCTGATCCCCACTTCATTTCTTCAGTTGGATTATGAATTTTTAAGCAAAATTCTGATTTGGTAGAGAGGAAGACTGCAAGAAATATTGGGATGATTCTAATTTTACCCTCTGTTGTAAGCGCTGCAAACAGGAGTTCTCTTTGCTGTGTTCCTCAGCACAGTGTTTCCAGGTTTATTCGCTGCCCTTCTCTCCCTGACTCTCACGGGAGACCTGGCCCAGAGTCTAGCTGATTTCCATTGTTAAGGAAAGAATGAAGATTCTTGTCTTGTGAATTTTACCTTTGGGCTTTTTTGGCCTAGATCTGACTCACTCCCCAGCCCTACTCTAGACGTCTCTGTGTGTTTGGATTGATGTACTGTTGGGCCGAAGTTCTCACATCTGAGCTTGACTGAGGGTCACCTGGGGAGTTTATTAACCATGCAGGAGTTTTAATCCTCTGTCCAAGAGATTCTGGGCTCAGGAATGTGCCTTGTATTGGGTTGGCCAAAAAGTTCATTTGGATTTTTTCGTAAGATGTTACAGAAAAACCCTGATAAACTTTTTGACCAACCCAATAACAAGCCTACCAGTAATTGTGGTGCCCAGGATGATGTTGTTTAGTCGCTAAGTTGTGTCTGACTCTTTGTGACCCCACGGACTGTAGCCCACCAGGCTCCTCGGTCCACGGGGGTTCTCCAGGCAAGAATACTGGGGTGGGCTGCCATTTCCTTCTCCAGGGGATCTTCCCGACCCAGGGACTGAAGCCAAGTTCTCCTGCATGGGCAGGTGAATTCTTTACTGCCGAGCCGCCAGGGAAGCCCTGTGTGCACATGATGTGGGCTATTTTATTGTTTGGACTTCAAGGAACCAGATATAGTATTTCATTGAATCTAAGCTGTTTGTAAGGTACACCATTATTTTATACACTACTAAGAGGAAGAAATGTGGTTGTAAACCTCATCCTGATTTAAGACTTGTTAAAAGAAAGGAGATAGTGTGCATCTTAGAATCGGTAAAGTAGAATGTGAGGTGCTTGGGAAACCACAAGCCCCTCTTGTTACAGTGAAGGGTTATAATGAAGCCATGGGTTAAAAGAATTATAATGGAACAGTCCTTTAGACCTTATACTTGGTAAAATTTGTTTATAATAGAGTTTAACATACGATGCCTGTACTTGACATGTGTTTGTAATGAAGATGACACTGATGACTTTGTTTTAAAATGCGATGTAACTGTATCAGAGTGTAACGCACTCTAGTCTGGCCCCATGTTGTTTTCAGCGTACCCGTTTCCAGTCTTTTATATGTGGGTGTTGCAGATCAGTTCAGAAATCTTATTTTTAAGCTTCTGTGTACTTTAGTGATGTCCATTTTGTGCAGTCCATTAAAATTTGTACTTTATGCCACAGTGACATTGGTGTGGCTTCCTCATTTGAGTTCTTTTTTGTCACCCTTTCTTCTGTTAGAGAGTTCATAACCCCTGATGCCAGCTAGCCAGTTACATGCGTATACACCAGCCACCTATTATCCTGTGTTGAGTAGTTTTAGGATATTGTGTAGTAATCGGTGTCAGCACCAAGTTTGATGTTGACTTAAAAAAATAGTCACAACCTAAAAGTTGAGGGTTATGTTTTACTTGGTGGAATTTTTAGGACCTTAAGCCCAGGAGACTGCATCTCAAGTGGCCCTATGAGAACTGCTCTGGTGAGGGGGGGCAAGGGACAGGTTATATAGAAGTTTTGTAACAAGGGACAGGTAGTCCGAACATCAAAAGATTATTGTTAATTAAAGGAAGCCAAATAACTCAAGGAATTTATTGCAAGAGTCTGGGCTCACTGAAATCATTCCTTTCATATGTATCTCAGCTATCTGGGTCCAGTATCCTGTGTTTTCCACATCTTGAACTTTCTTGGGACTCACTGTAGGGAGGGGCTATAGTTTGATTGCTGCTAGATCACAGACATTCTCTTTCCTGAGTGCCCTTAGGGCTTAGGAACTCACATTGGAGGGCTGGGATCTCTGTGATTGAGACATTCTTGTTTACTGATGTGACAAGAAATACTCCATTTCTTAGTGAAGGTCTCTCAGTCATGTCTGACTCTTTACGACCCCATGGACTGTCCTGCCAGGCTCCTCTGTCCATGGAATTCTCCAGGCAAGAATACTGGAGTGGGTAGCCATTCCTTTTTCCAGGGAATCTTCCCATCCTAGGGATCAAACCCAGGTCTCCTGCATTGCAAGTGGAGTCTTTACATCTGAGCCACCAGGGAAGCCCAAGAATACTGGAGTAGGTAGCCTATCCCTTCTCCAGGGTATCTTCCTGACTCAGGAATCGAACCGGGGTGTCCTGCATTGCAGGCAGATTCTTTTCCAGCTGAGCTACCAGGAAAGCCCATTTCTCAGTGGGTCACAATGAACCAGAACTCTGGCTACCAACTTCAAAAGAAACACCACAATGGAACACTGGGGCCTGAAGGAGAGAATAGGTTAAAACATAGGTTAAAATGAATCTATCTTCACCAATGAGAATTCAGTGAAGAACAGCCCCTCCTGCTATGGTGCTTCCTTCAGTGGCATCATTTTGGCAAATGAAATATTTTTTGTCTGTAGAAAACTGCTTAGATTTGGGGTGGGAGGGAGAGGGATACGTGTCCACTTAGTGTCTAATCACTTGGAGTATTTACAGAAAACATGGTTAAATGCTTGTTGATCAACTGCAGTATTTCAGATATCTAATGTCTCAGCTATCTGAAGAGGAAAGAGTTTTAGGTCTCTAGCTGATTCATGTTGGTGGAAGGAGTTGTCCTGTGGAATTCTCGGTGTTGGATGAACAGTGTTGAAATAGTTTTGCGCTTAGAGGGTGGTGTGTGTGGTCTGGCAGGCTCTGTTCCCCCTCCTTCCCTCCACTCGTCACTGGGGCCGAGTCAGGACAGGCAGGGCAGTTGCATGGTTAGCACGACTGCTTGTAACTGGTTTTTAACTGGAGGAACAAGACAGGATGACAGTTATAGTTTGTCTCGACTCATTCTTAAAAGAATTGAGTTTTATCCAGCTGCTGCAGATCACATGGGGTATCTTTAAAGTGTTACTTTGTCCAGGCACTGCCAGAAGAAGCAAATAAAAGCAAAGGGTAGCAATTTATGGTGGGTGGACTGTGCAGGAAAGCTGAGTGCATCCAGAATATTTCAGGGAGAGGGGTGCCCTTTGGCTCATTTGTGCTTTTACATAGTATGCTTTTAATTCTGTTTCTGACGCCCAGTTAGATACTAATCCTCTTTTTAATGTAATTTCAATGTGTGCTATTAAGAAAATAAGTAAAACCATATGATGATATTCAGAAAACTTTTAAATCCAGGATTAGATCATTTGTATCCCTCTCTTCTTGAGGTTTTCAGTAGAGCATTACCATTTCCTTCTAAAGAAACTCACTTATTGGATCTATTGAATCATTATTTTAAAGTGTTTGGTCTGTTGCTTTGTAGTCTCATCTTTTTGAAGGCCATTTTGCAGGAGAGTGGATACACTTACATTTTCTTCAATGATCTTTGGAAAAAGTGAATATATTCTTGGCACTGTAGAATTATCAGATGTCCTCCTTTCCTTCCCAAATACTTTGTTTTTAGCTCTTTTCTCTTTTCTTTTTCCTTCTAGTAAGATTAGTTTGATCATTTAAAAACCTAGGATACTTTTCCAGTTGTAATGCAGACGTCTAAAATTTTCCCTTTAATCACTTTCAGGTCATACTTCCACTTAGGTGTCTTGACACGTGTGTGTGTTAAAATGGTAGATTTTAGAAACATCCATTCTCTAGGATTCTGTATCAGAGTCTCCTGTGAGAACTAAACTACTTTCAAGGTAGTAATTGGTGTTTTTTGTTTTTTTTTTTCTGTTGCTTAACAGAAAACAGCAAATTCTATTAAATTCACAATACTTATGGTGATAGCAACTCACATATCATACGGAGTGTTTGAATGTTCAGATTCTTTTAAGTGAATACAATCTTCTCACCCTCTCCATTTTGTTATTTTAAAAATGTATCCCTCTTGGTGAAGATGTGTGCACAGTGACATCTGGATGAGACCAGTACTTGAGAACAGTCTGCACCTGATACAGTGACAGCTTTCTATTAAAGCAACGGTTCCTTAAAACTAAATATTTGAAATTTAAAAAATTGATCAGACACAGTTACCCGTATCCCTTTGCCCTTTTTAAGTCCATCACACACACACACACACACACACACACAAAAGCAGTCACTTTTAAACACTTACCAAAGCAGTTAAGCTCTCCTCACCATCATTTTTACAGTTAATGAAAGGAGATATAATGAGATTAATTTTTCTCCATTTTTTTAATGTCTCCTGGGATCCTTTGAAAAACATTCCAGAGTCTATAGATTTATTCCTGTCTTTACTGTAGGTGGACAGCTTCGTCTGTGGGAAAGGAAAGACGCCTTCCTTTCTTTTGAAGAGGATGTGTGATATTGCTTCTTGTTGGGTGGATGCTTCTTATGTGGAGAGCAGTTGATTGTGAAAATGTGTGGTGAACACAGATGGAACACAGAATTCAGGATTGTTTGATCTGTCCTACTTCTCTACTGGTACTTCTCAGAGGTCCCATAGAAGCCGTATGGGAATTCTATATCCTGCAGGTAGTCCCCCAAGAAATGTTGGAATATTAGAGCATGGTCAGGAAGGTTTTTAATTCCTCTATTTTAAAAGATTTTTCAATTTCAATTTCATTTTTTATTCCTTTACCTCAGGTGGCAAATTATGACTGATGGGTCTAATGGGTCACGAGCCAAGATTGGCTTTTGTATTTTTAAGTGATTGAAAAGAAAAAAAGCAAAAGCAGACTTAGTAGCTTATAATGTGAAAATTTTAATTAGTAATTTTTTTTTTTAATAACACAACTGGGCCCATTTGTTTCAGTATTGTGAACAACTGCTCTCCAGTTACAGCCACAGAGTGGCGTAGGTTTGAAGAGACTCTGTGGTCTGCTGGTGGCTCAGCTGGTAAAGAATCTGCCTGCAATGTGGGAGACCCGGCTGTGATCCCTGGGTTCAGAAGATCCCCTGGAGAAGGGAATGGCAACCCACTCCTGTATTCTTGCCTGGAGAATCCCAAGGATGGAGGAGCCTGGCAGGCAACATTCCATGGGGTTGCAAAGAGTCGGACCTGACTGAGGGACTCACACTTTTACTCTGACGCTGTGGTCCACAGAATTAAAGCATTTTATTTACCCTCTGGCCCTTTTACAGAAAGGTGCCAACACTTGCTCTGTTTTATTTACATAAATGCAAGTATTTTTTGCAAATACTTTTCTTTAAATACCATACTTTTTTTTGTAAACATTAGAATAACTTCCCCTTGTGACTTTTAGCTGTAGCATTCTTTAGATTTCAGCATTGTGTCATTTTTCTCTTTTACTGCTCTGGGACTAAAAATTTCATCTATTACATTCTGATCTTGAGGGGATCTGGGTTCTCCATAGAAACAGAACCAATAGGAGACCATCTGTCCATCTATCTATCTAGCTGTCTGTATTAACAGACATCTACCTTATGTGTGTATACTCAATTGCTCAGTCATGTCTGACTCTTTGAGACCCTGTGGAGTGTAACCCACCCCACTCCTCTTTCCATGGGATTCTCCAGGCAAGAATACTGGACTGGCTTGCTGTGCCTTCCTCCAGGGGATCTTTCCGACCCAGGAACTGAACTCAAGTCTCCTGTACTTGCAGATGTGTTCTTTACCTCTGTACCACCTGGGAAGCTCACGTATCTACCTACCTAAGATAAGTAACTATCAGAAGGAATCAGCTTGTGCAGTTGTGGAGGCTGAGAAGTTGCAGGATCTGCAGTCGGCAGACAGGAGACCCAGGAGAGTCAGTGATATGGTTCCAGTCTGAGGCCACAGGCCTGAGAGCCGGGAGAATTTAGTGATATAAGTTTCAGTCCAAATCTGGAGGCAGGTGAAGACCTGAATATTCCTTGGAAGGACTGATGCTGAAGCTGAAACTCCAATACTTTAGCCACCTGATGCAAAGTACTGACTCATTGGAAAAGACCCTGATGCTGGGAAAGATTGAAAGCAGGAGGAGAAGGGGACAACAGAGGATGAGATGGTTGGATGGCATCACCAACTCGATAGACATGAGTTTGAGCAAGCTCCGGAAGTTGATGATGCACAGGGAAGCCTGGTGTGCTGTGGTCCATGGGGTCGCAAAGAGTTGGACACAACTGAGCGACTGAACTAAAACTGAAAATCGATATCCCAGCTTGAAGACTGTAGGCAGAAAGAGTGAATGCTGCTCTATTCAGTACTTTTTGTTCTCTTCAGATCTCCCAACTGATTGAACAAGGCTCACTCACTTGGGGAAGGCAAATTGCTTTACCCTAATGCTAATTGCCTTTTCCTGTTTGGATCCAGTCTGTTGTTCCATGTCCAGTTCTAACTGTTGCTTTCTGACCTGCATATAGGTTTCTCAAGAGGCAGGTCAGGTGGTCTGGTATCCTCATCTCTTTCAGAATTTTCCATAGTATATTGTGATCCACACAGTCAAAGGCTTTGGCATAGCCAATAAAGCAGAAATAGATGTTTTTCTGGAACTCTCTTGCTTTTTCGATGATCCAGCGGATGTTGGCAATTTGATCTCTGGTTCCTCTGCCTTTTCTAAAACCAGCTTGAACATCTGGAAGTTCACGGTTCACGTATTACTGAAGCCTGGCTTGGAGAATTTTGAGCATTACTTTACTAGCGTGTGAGATGAGTGCAATTGTCCAGTAGTTTGAGCACTCTTTGGCATTGCCTTTTTTTGGGATTGGGATGAAAACTGACCTTTTCCAGTCCTGTGGCCATTGCTGAGTTTTAGAAATTTGCTGACATATTGAGTGCAGCACTTTCACAGCATCATCTTTCAGGATTTGAAATAACTCAACTGGAATTCCATCACCTCCACTAGCTTTGTTCGTAGTGATGCTTTCTAAGGCCCACTTGACTTCACACTCCAGGATGTCTGGCTCTTGGTAGTGATCACACCATTGTGATCATCTGGGTCATGAAGATCTTTTTTGTACAGTTCTTCTGTGTATTCTTGCCACCTCTTAATATCTTCTGCTTCTGTTAGGTCCATACCTTTTCTGTCCTTTATCGAGCCCATCTTTGCATGAAATGTTCCCTTGGTATCTCTAATATGCAGAGTACATCATGAGAAACGCTGGGCTAGAAGCACAAGCTGGAATCAAGATTGCCGGGAGAAATATCAATAACCTCAGATATGCAGATGACACCATCCTTATGGCAGAAAGTGAAGAGGAACCTAAAAAGCCTCTTGATGATAGTGAAAGAGGAGAGTGAAAAAGTTGGCTTAAAGCTCAACATTCAGAAAACTAAGATCATGGCATCTGGTCCCATCACTTCATGGGAAATAGATGGGGAAACAGTGTCAGACTTTATTTTTTTGGACTCCAAAATCATTGCAGATGGTGATTGCAGCCATGAAATGAAAAGACACTTACTCCTTGGAAGGAAAGTTATAAACAACCTAGATAGCATATTAAAAAACAGAAACATTACTTTGCCAACAAAGGTCTGTCTAGTCAAGGCTATGGTTTTTCCAGTGGTCATGTATGGATGTGAGAGTTGGATTGTGAAGAAAGCTGAGTGCCGAGAAATTGATGCTTTTGAACTGTGGTGTTGGAGAAGACTCTTGAGAGTCCCTTGGACTGCAAGGAGATCCAACCAGTCCATCCTAAAGGAGATCATTCCTGGTTGTTCATTGGAAGGACTGATGCTGAATCTGAAACTCCAATACTTTGGCCACCTGATGTGAAGAGTTGACTCACTGGAAAAGACCCTGATGCTGGGAGGGATTGGGGCAGGAGGAGAAGGGGACGACTGAGGATGAGATAGTTGGATGGCATCACCGACTTGATGAACATGAGTTTGGGTAGACTCCAGGAGTTGGTGATGGACAGAGAGCCCTGGCATGCTGCGATTCATGGGGTCACAAAGAGTCAGACACAACTGAGCGACTGAACTGAACTGAATGTTAATCTCATCCAGTAAGATTCTCAGAGACAGACCCTGAATGTTTAACCAAGTACAGTGTCTGGGCACCCAGTGGCCCAGTGCAGTGGACACATAAAGTAGCCATCACAAGGCCTAAATGTACTTCAGATCTATTTTTAGACTTCATCTTTTTGAAAAGCCTCAGTTCACATGGATATTAAAATCATCTATTGATTCTCAGTTGATTCATTTAAAATTGCCGTCTGGGAGGAAGCATTTTCCTCTACCCTTTTAGTTTCTTTTGGCTGGTCTAAAATTAACATGAAACAGATTAACAGAAAATCAGAAGTTTAATAACATGTATACATGGTGGAGACCAGGGAAAACTGAGTTGCCAAAATGCTAGAAGCTCTCACTTTAAATACTATCTTCAGCTAAAGACAAAAGAGAAGGAATATGAGGGGGAGTGGTTTGGGATTTCAAAGGGGAGGAAGGGGCAATTCCTTTGGAGGCAGAAGAGCAAATGTTTGGTAAATGTTTTCTGGGCCTTGCAGTAACAATGGGATACCTAGAGGAATTTTAGCAAGCAGATTTTGCTGAGTTCCTCCCTATCTACACATCTGGTTCATACTACTGTTATATATGGTAATAGCTCCTTCTGAATAGACCCCCTGTAAATTCTTCAGGCAGCAAAGGGGGAAGATCAGGATCTTTTGCCCTTGACTGTTTCCAACTGGAAATAATTAACACACCAAAGAGACCTTTGGGGTCACAAATTTTGTTTCCTTTTATTGCCATTTGGCCATAACTGAGTTAAAAGTGGATTGAATGGAGCGGTAGTTTCTTTATACTTTTGGTATATAATTGGTAGTATTTTCTTCTGGTTTAATTAAGTGATTGTTTTTTGTTGGTATACTTCATTCTCCTGTGGCCTTTCTGTCTTGCACGAAGTGTTCTAATACACAGGCTTAGTCATTTTGACAAACCATCAGAGCCCTAGAGTGGCTAGTTGGCAGCAGGGATTAGTGATTCCCAGAGCAATTTGCAAAAGCCAGATTGATTGGCATGGAATTTTGTCAACAAGCTTCTTAGAGCATGTCAGAGAGCTGCTGGGGTGTAAGGGAGGTGGAATTGTTTATAGTATCAGCTCCTTACTTACCTTTTATATGACCTTGAACATATCTCTTGACTTCATCTATAATGCTGTAGGGCTATTGGGAAGATTACATGAAATAAGAATGTGTGTGACTTACTCAGCTGTTTGCCTTATTACCTAGTTTTTGCTAACTGGCACAGCCTTACACAAATGGTGAATAATTGTTCCTATGGCTTATTTTGTTGATGTAGAATGGTGCTCTTCTAATTCACCGGGATGTAGCTTGAGTTCACTTCTCAAGGAAAGAGTGACAGTATCATTTGACCTGTGTTTTTATCCATCTTCCTACAGTTGACTGATTCTAAGACAAGGTCTGTTTATTTAGGCCTGATTTTAGCAAAACTCCGTAAATTAAACCAGAGTACATGGTTGGGCTAAATGAAATGTTTAAATTACAAGAAATTTGAAGAAATGTGGTGTGTCAATCAGAAATCCTAATTCAGGCTCCCTCCTTCAGTCTAGGTTACTTACTTAATTAGTGTTTATCCAGAATGATGTTTCATTGGTCAGAGCAAGCACAGTGGCCCTGCCTGCAGTGGACTCTGATGGTTATGCACTTTACACATTAGCAACCGATGATATGGGTAATCATTGATCTAATACACGGGAACTTGTTTTGACCTAGACTACACTTTGGGGTGGCAGGGGGGAGAGAAAAATGTATTTCACAAATATACTATTTTTTTTTTTTTTTAATCTTTAAAAATACTCTCCTCCCACCCATATTCCTGTTTTGGTAAATGGCTCTAATTTTTATATCTCTACTTTTTAATGAGTATGTAAGGACAGTTATAAAATTCTCACCTCTTACTCTGAATTAAAGAGCTCTGAATTTCTAGCAGAGGCCCTGTTCCCCCTTTTGATGTGTTGTTCATTTTCTCTGGATCTGTTTTACCTGCATTTGATTGTTGGAGATTCAGCCTGAGGTACATACCAGACTCCATTAAGATGTTCCTCCCCCGGGACAATTCTGTGTAAATGTTTTGTTTGTTTTTAATGTCCTTCTAAGAAGACAAATTAGGAATGGTTTGGAATTAGCACATTGTAAACAGATGCTCCTTGATTTGCTCTCAAATATTTTCAGTATTCTTTCCTTATGCCGATCTACACTCTTGCATCATTAATTTGCTTCATAAGCAAACTAAAAATGTGTTTGTGGCTGAGATTTTATGAGGTTTTAGAGATTTTATTAAATGTTATTCTCTGAGAAATTCAATGGAAAACATGAATTCAGCTAGACCATTGTAGTTGCTTGTATTGTGGCTTTACTAGTGGGAAGTTTAGGAGCAGGCTGGTTAGGCAGACCACATGAGGGGCAGTACATGAGGCAGCGATTGTAATGTACAGGCGTGACCTCCTTGGCAGGTGATGGAAACCAAGAAATAGAACAGCAGATGCCTGCTCAACTGCTTTTCATACTCCGTAGAAATTATCCCAGGCCACATTCAGATAAGAGTGAGGATATTTTGCAGTATTAGTGTGTGTGTTGTGAACATAGTGTTCTATCTTGCTGGAAGTCAAAAGAGGATTTGTAACTAGTTGGGGTTTTCATTTGAGAAGCCAAGTTTCCCCACCCCCTGCTTTTATGTGGTAGCTTGTGGCTACTTGTATCTGTTTCCTTTTAATGTTTTCCTGGCCTGTGGCTAAGTTGTTTAAACAGATATATAACATTGACTTTTCCTATTATATAGAAGGTATTCAGATAACTCATAAAGGAAAATAAATCAATAATGCTTAGTTCAGTACTAGTATAAATGTTGATATTTTCTTCAGGGTAGATTGAGCAGAAGGAAGTGAATTCACATAAGAAACACTGGTTCTTTTTTTATGCTCACCATCCCCACCCCGGATAATTCCTTATTGGTGAATAAGGAAACTGGATGTTTCACTTCCTTTCAGCGTCCTTCAGGGATCTGCTGTTGTTTTTATTTGAGCCATTTTATGAATTACATGATCAGACAGCAACATTGAAACATCCGGGTTAAAATACAATCCAAAATAAAGACATATATATTTTTTATGGGTGTACTTCATTAATCAAAATTTTCTTTTGAATTCCTTTCCTGTACAAGAGATTGAGTAAACTGTGGAAGGTGTCTAGCTGACCTTGAGCACGGATTTCCTATCAAACTCATATACTAGCTTTCCTAATTTAAAAAAAAATTTTTTTGCCTATCTTGAGTTACTTCTTAGGGGAGAAACACACAAACCTATACACAGATTTTTCTTTCAGTACCTACTTCTTGTTGTTATTAGAATAATATAAAATTATAGTTTGTTTATTTGATGTATAATGTACACTGTCGATAATCATAATTGCTGGGGATATTTAAAATGGCAGTTCTATATGTCTAAATATGTTCTTCCACAAACTTATATTGAAAACATGAAGAGGAAGAGGACCCTGGTACTAAGATAAGGTGCCTTTCCTATAAGTGCTTATCATAGTGACACCTGAACTGTGTCCTACTAAAAATGAAATGGGATCATATACTGGAGTGAGCCCTGGAGCAGGAGCGAGCAGACATAAATCCTCGCCCCATTTCTCAAGTAATTTGTCCCTGACTAGATAAGCAGCTTAAGTTCTTTGGATCTCAACTGAAAACTGAAGGTTTGGAACTAAATATCAAAAGTTTGTTACAGATGGGTAATCACTGAAAACAACAAGGCATTATCTTCTGTCCACATGCCTGATGGCAGGTTTTTCAGCGATCCTTCAGTTAGGGAGCAATTTTAGATACACCCTCCTCTCAGGAGCTTTTATGGTCCAGTGGAAGGAGACAGGCCCAGTGCTAAGGTTTTTTCCATTAAATTTTAACACTGGTAGAATACTTAGAAATATCATGACATCTATTTAGTTTAATATATACACTCCAAGGGCTTCCCAGGTGGCACTGTGGTAAAGAACCTGCCTACCAATGCAGGAGGCATAAGAGACCGAGGTTCAGTCCCTGGGGCAGGAAGATCCCCTGGAGGAGGGCATGGCAACCCACTCCAGTATTCTTCCCTGGAGAATCCCATGGACAGAGGAGCCTGGAGGACTACAGTCCATGAGGTAACATGTCAGTTGGACATGACTGAAGCGACTTAGCACGCACGCACACTCACTCCAAATTAAACTCAATCCAGGGAGGAAGGCTCATTCTAGACCTAATGATATTTGCCTTTTCTTTTGACTTTAGGAGCGTATTGAATAAAAAGTGCCAGAGACTGAAAAACCAAACATGAGGGTAGCAGGTAAGATACTTAATTCAGTAGGAATGATTTTGCTTCTTGTGTAACCTGTTTGTTTTGTAATGATTGAATGAGATTATAAAAAAATAATCATTTTCTATATTGAGTGCAACTGAATATAACAAACTAAATCATTATTTAGCCTTTTTACCTTTTCGCGTAGTTGGCAAATCACAAATGGAACGTTTAGTGGATTCTGTATAAGTTTTGGCGGGGTACTTTTGTTGAAATTATTTATGCTAAATATTTTAAGTTGGGTTTTTTAATGTTTATGTCCTTATACATTAAGCTTGTTTGCCTAGTTTTATGTATATGTGTGTGTGTATGTGCACCCCATCACAGCCACTGCCATAGAAGACATTCACATTTTACATAGACATTTCCACTAAGTAGTGTGTGTCCATCCTAGGAGAGACCTTGTCATTTCTCAGAATCAAGATAGTCTTTCTTTTGATTATCATCTCATCAATAAACAAAATATTCTTACTGGAACATCTCTAAGAGTATGGGTCTAAAAGTACATTACTTAAACCCAGAATAAAGCAAGTTTCTCTTTCTCATATAATTCTGCATTCATTCTAGTTGAAATTAGCTTTGTCATCTAGTCCATTTTTCTGATTCTAACAAATAATACCAAGGTTAATTGATGCATAATTATTCACTGAATGCTGATTTTGTTTGGCATGCTTCCTAGTATTGGTCTCAAGGGGACTACCGTTAATGAAGGAATAGGAAGATTAGCTATTAGTTTATTGATTTTAGACTAATTAATCTCTTCTAATTAAAAAAGAAAAAGATCCTGGTTGCTTTGAAATGTCCTTATAGCCATTATTCTTACAGTGAGACATTAGTAAATATCTCAAGTTTATGTTTCTTGGTTTATGAAAAACAGGGACACTCTTGGACTAGAGTAATACATGGCTGGAGGGAAGAGGGATTCTCGTGGGTGGAGTGGGAACTGTGGTGTGCTGTGGGTAGGCCCTTCCAAGTCCAGAGGTGGACGGTGACCACTCTGGAGGAGCCCCTCTGCAATAGAAGGTCCATAACTCTGTCATCACGGAGGTGCTGCTGGTGTTCCCCTGCCTGCCTCTCTCAGGGATCTTTTGCTTATTCTCTTACCAGTTAGTTTCTCCACCTCCAACTTCTCTGTCTCTTAGAGCTTTTGTTTTCTCCTAGCTCCCTTAATGGTTTCTTATAATTGGGTAGGTCTTGATTTAAAATTAAGTTCTGTCACTAACTAGTTATGTGACCTTAGTAGGCAAGTGATCTAGATTTTTCACCTTGGTTTCCTTATTTGTAAAATGAAAACAGTATCTTGAAAGGCTGTGCAAATGATATTGTGCTTATAAAGCATTTAGCTCTGTAGTAGGCCCTCAGTAAATGGTGTGTGTATATGTATTATATTTATGTATGTATATATAAATATGATGTAGATTGTTTAACGTAGGCTTATGTTTAGTTTGGTATGGAATTTAGTCTAGAATGTTCATATATTATGAAGTTGGTGTTTTAATCGTTCTAATATTTCAGTTGTGAACAGCCAAGGTTTCATATATCTACTTTAAGGAATGGGGAAAGATTATTTGCACATGCCTCTGATGCTTAGAAAATGAGATGTTTAGACCATCATGTGACATATAATCTTCCAGCCCTTGGTCTTAAATGATCAGGAAGAAACATGCCACCTGTTAATCATGCATCTGTTTAGCAAACATATGTTGAGAGTATTACATATGTTGAGAGTATGTTCAAGGCACTCTGCTAGACCCCGTGAGGGAAGAGTTCAAAGCCCAGTGGAATTTTACTTCCTCACATAGATGACCCATAGTCAGTCTTGAAAACAGGAGGCAGTTTTGGGAGGGGGAGAAGGTAAAGCTTAGGAGGCAGGGATGGGAACTGATTAGTAGTTAGGCTTCCTCCTTGCCATCTCATTTCTATGTTTATGGAGCATCATAAGCCCTTCTGATTACCATCAGTTCATTCACTTCCCTCTCCTGTAAGGATGCATTCCCAGTCATTTCAGGTGTGTAAAATTAGAATGAACACAGCTCTTTTTTCCTCTTCCTCACCCATTAAGTTGAGTTTGGCTAGTTTCTCCGAAGAACGTGGTGCTTTGGTGTTAGTGACAAAGCGCTGGGCTGTGTCTGGACCCCGGGCTCCTGTTTTTGTGCTGCTGCTAAGAGAGCAATCTTGGTAATCTTGGGCATTTGCCGCGGTTGGGGACTTTGTTTCCTCAAGGATAGTGAGATGACTGCTGATCCTTCACATCAGTGTATGAAATTTTTAGTAACCTGAGAGGGGAATGGAGATTATACAGACAAATATTAATATTGTTTCTGAGTAACCTAATGAGATGTCTCTGAAATCCTAAGAGTAAGAAGATGCTGTTTCTTTCCAGTCATTTTCGCTTCTGTTCCTTTCTCATACCTTCACTTGCCAAGATTTGCCTAGCTGTGGAGGAGAAAGACAAGTGATGCTTCATATTAAGCAGTTAATTAGTTAGTAGCAGTGCTGTTTGTAAGGCACTCAGAAATGGTTAAAGATAGGTATGGAAGGCTCAGAGTGTTCACAAAGCTTACCATGTAACCATTTTATGAAGCAAATGAAGTAGGTGCTGAATTAAGTCCTGCAGGAGTGGGGAAGGCACGTCTTAAACTTCGGTGTTAAGTGTGAGTGGAGATATTATTGTTCACCATGCCAGGAGTACTTGTGTGCTCCACGAGATACGTGGGTTGGTGAGGACAGTGAACACTTTACAGTTCACTTGAGAACTCCCTGCCGAGTGGACATCCCGTCTGTCGCCTTAGTGTTTCCAGAAGGTTCAGTGTTCTTGCGTCCTCTGCGTCCAGCACTGCCCTTTATAATTGAAAAGCACTGGAAGTGAGTCATCCCACATACTTGGTGTTGGTATTCCACTAGTCATGAAACTTTTGTGTAGTCAGTCAGAAGTTGATAGCAGGTCATTTTTTTTTACATGTGAAAACTAAGCAGATGACTTTAAACAGTCCTGTGTCTAGGTTGCTAGCCAGTCTCTTCCTTGATTAGCAAGTCAATCACATTGACTGTTGGTACACTTTTTGTTGTAACTCAAGTAAAATTAAAATCCAATAATAAGTATTATTAGATATTTAATAGTCTTAGGAAGTTTTAATATACACTTATACTTTTTCGTGGTAATGCGTAATACAAAGTTCTGTGGGCTTCTAAGTTCATGTTTAATTGTTTCTGCCCTCTATATAGGTGCTGCAAAGTTGGTGGTTGCTGTGGCAGTATTTTTACTGACATTCTATGTTATTTCTCAAGTATTCGAAATAAAAATGGATGCAAGTTTAGGAAATCTATTTGGTAAGTTTTTATTTTTTTCCCCCTTGAATTTCATTTGTGACGAGATTGTCTTTAAATTTTTATGAGTTATCAACATTGAGTCACTCTGCTGTTTAGTCTGTCTAGAAAAGAAAATGTAATTATATTGGTAAGTGCTATTCATTAGAATATTCTAAAATACACAATAGAAAATCTTACAATTAATTTGATATAAAGCATGAATCTTCTGTTCAACATTTTGAATGTATTTAATGGGGCCTATTTTATGTGTGCCTAGGGGGTGGAGGAGCCTGGCAGGCTGCCGTCTATGGGGTTGCACAGAGTTGGACACAACTGAAGTGACTTAGCAGCAGCAGCAGGGATATTAATCATGGCATTTTAAATGCACATTCTAGAAGATATTTGAATTGGCTGCTTAAAAACTTGGAGCCAATTCTAACCCTCAATTAGCAAGTGATTAGGAGTCATGATAAAACATTTTAAATACCAGCCATTGACATCCATCTTGCTTTTCCTACCCTTGTTTTCTTTCTGCAATTTTTTCGACATTTTTCTTTTTACCAATTTATTTGATGCTGTGTTGTAAATGTCCCACTATAAGCTGCCTTACTTCAGTTTTAAACAAAATCTTTCAAGCTGATAAAATAAGTTAACATTTGAAATATTTGAACACGCTTTGGCTGAGCACTGTTTAAAGTATTAAAAAATTACTAATGAAAGGTCAGACTGTGAAACAGAAACAGTGTTTTAACCTAGTAGGCAGAGATCAGATGAAACAGCCTTGAGCTCTCTGGAGTAGTGGATGAGTTTTGCTTTCTATAAGTTAGTATTTGGAAGGGATCCCCAAGACCTAATACACTCCCTCTCACATCTAGTTTCAAGACTCCCTTAAACCACTGTTTTTCCAATTTTTTGATGTCAGAAGAATCTCTAGGGAATCTTGATAAATGCAGGTTCTGCTTCACTGTCTGGGATGGGGCCTGAGAGTCTGCATTTCAAGCTTCCAGGTGATGGCTGACTTTCTATCCAGAAACCATGTACTGGGTATTGGACTTTAGACAGTTCTGACATATAGTCCTTAATTTCTGTACATATTTGTTTATATATATATTGGGTTTTAGACGGTTCTGACATGTAGTCCATAATTTCTGTACATATTTGTTTTTATACATTTTCAGGTGACTTTTCTTACAATGACTACTTAAAAGTGCTTCCTTGTATTGCACTGAATTCTACCTTTTATACTCCCAAGTAATTTGAGTCCATTGGTCTTCCTTCTACCTGTTGAATCTCTCACATAGTTAAGCTGTGGTCCTTCTCCACCCAAGTCATCTTTGTCTAAGGTTTTATCTTATCAATTTATGAAATCCTCCCTTTGAACCATTCTTCTTAATGTGCTGGTTATTTTCCTCCTAACCATCTATTTTTTGGTACTGAAAAAATAGGTGAGGTATCCAGGATCAAGCACAGAATAGCTGTTGCAAAATGTAGTGAGACATGTCTTGACTTCTGGGCTGTGTTCTGTTACTGCAGAGGGCCAGCCTGGCTCCTTTGAGAGCACAGCTGGTTTCAATTGAAGGGTGGGGCGAAAACAGGGAAGGCATTTAGGACTTGTTCAGTGTTGCTGTGGAAACAGTGTGTTGTAGCTAGTTCTTCTAAGAAAGGTTATGGTAAAGGAAGATGGTTATGGACTCCTAGCTCAAGGCCGAAGGAAGTTGAACATTTTTTTTTTTTTTCCTTTTTGATGTAATGGAGAGGTTTTGGCTTGTCTGTAGTCCTTGGGTAAAAAGTCAGTGAATTACAAATCAACGGGAAGAGACTGAACATTCAGAAAAGGAGGATCCTTAAGAGAACGCGGCAGTGGGATCATTGGTACAAATGAAAAATTACTTTGGGGAAAAAACCCACTGTTTTCAGAGAGAAGAGATTGGGTGAGGTCACAGTGTTTCCCTGGTTTGGATCATCATCTCTAGTTTGGATGGTTTATTTGGGCATCTCAGAGATTTTCCTGTGTCTATTTCTCATCTTTGATATCTGCCTGTGTCAACACTGCCATGGGGATTCTCTCAAAATTCTTGAACCTTCAGTATTTCCAGCTACTGGAGAGTAAAACCTAAACTCCCTACCAGGATAGCACTCAGTCCCAGCCTGCTTCTATCTTCCTGACCTGTACTTCCCCTTACCCACCTGCCACATCCATGTGCATGTGACCTACAGACACAAACCCTCGGCCTTTGTTCATGCTGATTCCTTGTTGTTCAGTCTCGAAGTCATATCCAGCTCTTTGCAACCCCATGAACTGTATGTAGCCTGCGAAGCTCCTCTGTCCTCCATTATCTCTTAGAATTTGCTCAAATTCATGTCCGTTGAGTCGGTGATGCTCTCTAATCCTCTCAACTTCTGCCTTCCCTTTCTTCTTTTGCCTTCAATCTTTTCCAGCATCAGGGTCTTTTCCAATGAGTCGGCTCTTGGCATCAGGTGGCCGAAGTATTGGAGCTTCAGTATCAGTCCTTCCAATGAATATTCAGGGTTGGCTTCCTTTAGGATTGATTGTCCTTAGGACTCTCAAGGGTCTTCTCCAGCACCACAGTTCGAAAGCATCAATTTTTTGGTGCTCAGCCTTCCTTATGGCCCACCTCTCATATCCATACATGACTACTGGAAAAACCATAGCTTTGACTCTGCTGATTCTTTACCCACACATCTTTCTTTCTCTCTCCCCTTCATCTGTTAATTGTTCTCGTTTTTCAAAACTGCACAGATGCCCTTTCTTGGGAGAAATGGTATTTGAGTCTCCCTGTTTTCCCTGCTAGAGTGTTGCTCCTTTTTCTAAACTGTCAGTTCTAATGCTTAGAACTTATATCTCAATTTGACCTGATTTTATTCTGCCATAAATTATAGAGTTTCTTTTCTTTTATTCTTTATCATGTATTTGGCTTTCCTTACTGGAGAACCAATGTTGGGAGCAGTAATGTCTTGCTGACTCACCCGGCATATAGCACCAGATCCTGTAGATAGTACATGCTGATTGAATGGAAAATGAATGTAGATAATTGAAGATTAGGACTTTTGTGTAGAGAAAGAGCATTTTCAAAGTAGTATTTGTTTAAAGCTGTGTTAGTTGACAAGCCGCTGATCATCAGCTGTGAAAACACTGAGCTGCTTTAACTAAGGCAGTTGTCTTTATTCATTTTCATTCCTCTTAATGTTAGGAACCTGCAAGTTTTTATTGTATGTGTTTTAGCTATTTAGTTGAGTCATTCTTTGGGCAGATGGTTTATTTTGTTGTCATAATTGAACAAATGGTACTCTGTATCCATCTACCCAACCTTATTGGATTCCAATCTACTGAATTGGTGAGAATTTAATTTGTGCAGTTATTTTTAATTCTCATTTCAGAATAATTGAGCAGAACTGGAGATGTGGTTGTATTTGTCATTTGTTGAGCATCTAACTTAAATTTAGCTTGACATTGTTTCTATAATCAGTATTTTAGAGGGCCTCTTTGGGTGGTGAATTGTTCCCATTTGTCAATTTGTTGATTTAATAACTTAACTTGATAGTTTAATATAAATTTACATTTGATTATATAGTACTGTTTTAAAAAAATAAGACCAACATTTCTAGAAAAGACAAGTGAAATTTTGCCTAAAATTAGTTGAATATGCAAATATAAATTGATTTTTTTAAGCAACCTTTAGCAAAACTTTTTAAGACAATTTCAGATTCGTGTGCATCTGTAAGAAGTAACGTGGAGAGATTCTGTATACCCTTTACTCAGTTTCCCGTTGGCAGCATCTCAAATTCCATCCGGTACCACACCAGGGCATCAACGTGGGTACAGCCCACAAGTCTTAGTTATGATTGTGGCTTACTACAGGATTAGTTTTCTACATGGATGCTTAACAAAAATGTGCTGAAAGTAATCCAGATTATTTTTGCATATATTGTTGCAGTCAGTCCTTACTATTCTATTGAGTTAACTTATTTTTACCTTTTAAATTTAAACCATTGAAATAATACATATGTAAATCACTTGAGCTATTACTAAAAGCTAAAGTACAAAATAATTATATTAGATTTATTTAGCCTGACTCATTGAAAGACATTCACTGAAAAAAAAACAAATCAGAAGTGTTTGTTGTTTCCTTGAAGTGAAAAACTGGGTATATTGAAAGACCTTAAGAATTAAAGCCATCAGAGTAGTTTGAGGAATTAAAGTTGCAGAAAAGGAGGTATTTTTGTGTTTGTATGCTGTGTCCATTGTCTATAACCATCCTGTTTGATTTATGAAATTTTATCTGTTTACCCTCCAGGTGTTAAAAATTCTCAGAACTGAAGGCCAGATAGAGGGCTTTTGCTTATACATATTGGATAAAATTAGTTTTAATCTGAAAAGATTTTCACAAAGGTTTTTTTTTCCTCCTTTGAGCATCTTCTCCCATTACTCTTACACAAATTAAATGGAGGTAATTTGCTCAAAAGTCTGATGATTAAGAAACATTTACTCCAGATTGTGTCCCAGTAAAGTTTTTAAATTGAATAACATTATTCTTTATTTATTAATCTCTCTCAAGTTTCTCAGTCAAACCAGTTTGATCATTTTAGAGGCTCATCTGTGATTTTCCTTCTACCTCCTTTTCATCAGCCACACTCTTCCTTTGAATGTTAGCAGATTATTGATGTCTCTGAGGTTTCTTTCATCAGCCCTCTCCTCATTTTAAATCCTCTCTTTGCACGACCTCGTCATTTGCCAGTTTTCCAGTTTATATCTTCGTCCCTGGTCTCATTTACAGCTGGCTCTTAGACTTCCACCCAGATCATCTCAAAGTATCTTAAAATGAACAGGTCCACAGGGAACTCAAGCACCCATCCCACGCCCTATCTCCTCGCTAGACAACAAACATCATGAGTGAGAGATGGTGTTTTTTTTTCCTTTGGCTCATGTGAATGGATGACGAAATGCTTCTAAAGGTGGATGTCTGAGTTGATTCCTCCCTTTCCTTCATGCCTCCTTAGGGTCTGTTCCGCAGTCTCGTCAGTGTTGCTGCCTTAGTTCTGAGCCCGTCGACTACTTTCAAACCCACAGTCACTACCTTTGTTTCAGCCACTACCTGTTTTTTCCTGGATAACTTTAGCAGCGTCCCTGTCCTTGTGGACTCATCTCGAATCTTGAACCCTCTGAAGTCTATTCTCCACCCTGCAGTCAAAAGAATGGCCCTGAAAGCTCCCTATCCTGGCTTCCGGCTCCTCGAAGGACCACTGGATTTTGTACCTCCTGTGATCACTATTATTCAGACAGTCCCATCTTGGGGGGGATGCAATATGAGTTTGGGTGCTTGAATGAGATATGGCTTTGAAAACTGATTCTTATCAATGACTGATTGTGGATAGGACAAATCCAATCGGTGAACCTATCTGATGTCAGTTTCTTTCTCTTTAAAACAGAAGTGTTAGTGTTAGTTGCTCAGTCATGTCCGACTCCTTACAACCCCTGGCTCCTCTGTCCGTGGAATTCTCCAGGCAAGAATACTGGAGTAGATTGCCATTCCCTCCTCCAGGGGATCTTCCCAACCCAGGGATCGAACCCCAGGTCTCCTGAACTGCAGACAGATTCTTTATGTTTTAACCACCAGGGAAGCCCCAAGTTGATGAGCAAATCAAAGTACATGATAAAGTACTTGACAGAGTGCCCCACGTATGTGAATGAGCTGTTATATTACCCGTGTTCTGATCCCATTGTCTTCCACGTATCTTTCTGTCATAAGTTAGGTATACAAGCATTCCTGATTTGAACAGTGTTCTAACACCTGAGCCTGATAGTATGTGTTTGTTTAGGTCTAAGTGAAATTGAGACTTTCTAGTCTACATGCTGTTAATCACTAGTTGCTAGTTTCTCTCTGGTTTTCATTTTCTTATTTACAGAAGTGAGAGCTTTGGACCAGATGATGTCTAGAATTGATTTTTCCCTTTTATGATATAATTAAGGAAATTGAAAAATGAGCCCCAGCACCTTCATTTACCAATTGATCGTTTTTTATTTCCTTCAAGTCTTTGTCCTTATCCATGCGTGTTTTTAGTACTCACAGATAGAGTTTATCTTTTGCTTTATTCCATACATTAAGCTTTTCCCATGTGACTGCATTGCCTTTATGATTTCAGTGGTGCATAGTATTCTGAGTATTCTGTAGAGTTGATGACCTTCAGTTACTTAGTCATCTTCCTGTTTTTAAACATTTACATATTATTTTTAGTCTTAGCATTCTGTTCTATTCTCTCTTTCAGAACTGGTTTTTACAGGAAATTCAGTTACCGAAACAGTACAGAACTAAAAACGAAATGTCTATTTATAATCAAACAGCTGGCAAGCATTTATGACACCACATGCTTATTAGCCACATCCGGAAATGGCTATCCACAATACTATTGATTATCTGTATTGTATTCTCAGGTGGCTTCAGTGGTAAGGAACCTGCCTGCCAATGCAAGAGACTCGGGTTCAACCCCTGGGTCAGGAAGACCCCCTGGAGGAGGTCACAGCAACCTGCTCCAGTATTCTTGCCTGGAGAATCCCATGGACAGAGGAACCTGGAGGGCCCCAGTCCATAGGGTCTCAAAGAGTCGAACACGACTAAAGCAACTTAGCACATATAGCATGGGCTAGGATCAAATGTTAGTGCTTTTAAGAAGCTCTAAGTGTAGATTTTTAGGTTAAGATCTACTGCATTCAGGTTAAGATTGACCAGGAAATTCTGGCTTCCTTTAACTGATAAATGATTAAAAAAAAAAAAAAAAAAAAACCCTCTTAGTAATACCTTTTTTTTTTTTTTTCTAGTTACACCTAGTACATTGCAATTTTAGGGAAATTAAACCCACCACTGGCCCTCTTGTGTTCTTCCCACCAAATCTCTCAGCCTAACCTCTGAGATAGTTTCATGTATATTATCCAGGACTTTGTGTGCACATGTATACAACACCATACAGCAGCAACAACTTTTAAATACCCTAATAGTCACCAAATATATATTTGAGGCCATATAAAGGGAACTTTGAAATACTTCATGATATCACTTACATGTGGAAAAAAGATTAGCTCAGAGAAACAGAGGTGAAATGGTGGTTACCAAGAATTGGGAGAGGATGGAAGTCATGAGGAGATGTTGCTCAAAGGATACAAGCTCCCAGTTGTAAGATTATCAAGTTTGGCAATTGAATGGACAGTTCAGTTCAGTTTAGTTCAGTCGCTCAATCATGTCCGACTCTTTGCAACCCCACGGACTATAGCATGCCAGGATTCCCTGTCCATCACCGACTCCTGGAGCCTACTCAAACTCATGCCCATCACATTGGTGATGCCATCCAACCATCTCATCCTCTGTTGTCCCCTTCTCCTCCTGCCTTCAATCTTTCCCAGCATCAGGGTCTTTTCCAATGAGTCGGTTCTTCGCATCAGGTGGCTAAAGAATTGGAGTTTCAGCTTTAGTATCCGTCCTTCCAATGAATATTCAGGACTGATTTCCTTTAGGATGGACTGGTTGGATCTCCTTGCAGTCCAAGGGACACTCAAGAGTCTTCTCCAACACCACAGTTCAAAAGCATCAATTCTTTGGTACTCAGCTTTCTTTATAGTCCAACTCTCACATCCATACATCACTACTGGAAAAACCATAGCTTTGACTAGACAGACCTTTGTTGGCAAAGTAATGTCTCTGCTTTTTAATATGCTGTCTAGGTTGGTCATAGCTTTTCTTCCAAGGAGCAAGAGTCTTTTAATTTCATGGCTGCAGTCACTGTCTGCAGTGATTTTGGAGCCCCCCAAAATAAAGTCTGTCACTGTTTCTGTTGTTTCCCCATCTATTTGCCATGAAGTGATGGGACCTGATGCCTTGATCTTAGTTTTCTGAATATTGAGTTTTAAGCCAACTTTTTCACTCTTCTCTTTGACTTTCCTCAAGAGGCTCTTTAGCTCTTCGTTGCTTGCTACCATAAGGGTGGTGTCATCTGCGTATCTGAGGTTATTGATATTTCTCCTGGCAGTCTTGATTCTAGCTTATACATCATCCAGCCTGGCATTTGTACAGTGTGGTAATTATAGCTAGTAATATGATTGGGATTTACATTTATAATAACTAAAACTAAAAACAAAATGTAAAGGTAAAAGCAAAATGCTCTCCCAGTAATAAAATAATGCCCCCATAATTTCTCATGATTGTTTGTAGTAAATTATGTAGCCTAAAGTTACTTTCTCACTTTTCCTCTGAAGTAATATTCATGTTTTATTTATTGTATGCTAAGTAATAATTCAAGCACATTTAATAGACCTATTACCTCTATACATGTTTAAAAGTGATACTTGCCAATAGCCTTATTCTTTCTAACAAAAATAACTTTTTTTTCCTTAGCAAGGTCAGCATTGGATGCGGTTGTACGTTGTAAGTATTTCCTCTCAATATTTTGCATATAGTTTATTCTTTTTCTCTTAAGTTATAAGGAAACTATTTGATTGGACAGCTCAATATTTTGGGTGTTTATTTATAATGGATATTTTGTTCCATTAACGTTTTTTAGCTTCAGTATTTTAAGAATAGAAAGTACGTAAAAGGAGAATTCCTAGTTAGCCTTAGTTTGTGAGCAGATATTTGGTGATGCATCAGGCATATGTGGAGTGGAAATGGAGAGTAACAATCCTAAACCTCCCACATCCTGGATTTGTAAAATAAATCTTAAAAATAATTAGATACATTATATTTGCCCTCAGTGACGATCATATTACTTGTTCCATTTATATTCATTTTTAGTTTGTTTCCTCGGAGGTTCTGTTTGGTTTGTTTGTGGTTTTCTTTCTCTTTCTTTCTTTTTTTTTTTTTTTTTTGAGATTCTTTGAAACTCTCAGGAAAAGAAAAAAGCTAGCATGTAGTTTAAAAAAAAAAATATATATATATATATATACACACACACACACACACACACACACATATATATATATCTTGGTGTTTGCATAATGCCCTTTGTGGTTTGAGATCTGAAGCAAACTAAACACAGAATCTGTTAACAGTTTTTTCTTTGAAAAAAAATAATAAATTTTTTTTTCTCTCCAAAGCTACAAAACCTCCCAGATATAAATGTGGAATCTCGAAAGCTTGCCCTGAGAAGCATTTTGCTTTTAAAATGGCAAGTGGAGCAGCCAATGTGGTGGGACCCAAAATCTGCCTGGAGGACAATGTGTAAGTGCTTATCAGTTTGGAAGTATAAGGAGCACTATTAAATTTTAGCAAATTGAACCTGAGTTTATTGGATCTTTCGAAAATGTATTGAGCATACCTTTACTAAAGAAAAGTGATTTCTGTTTCCATCGTGCAGTTTCCCCCACTCATTTAAGGAGTCTTAAAGTTCTTAAATTTTGTACTAGATTGCGGTAAGAACACCGCATTTATCCAGCTTCACATATAGATGAGAGATTTCCTCTGAATGAATTTTCTGGATCCCATCTGATAGTCATAGACACAGATAGCTATTTAATTTTGGTTCCTAAGTAATAGGGGAAAAGTTAATTCATTTAAATTAATTAAAATTAAAGTTCACTTCTTCAGTCATACCAGCCATATTTCAAGTGCTAATAGCCACATGCAGCTTGTGGCTACCCAATGCAGCAGCACAGGTAGAAAGCGTTTCCGTCACTGCAGAAAGTCCAAGTGGGATTATTTTCGTCAACTAGGCTGCCCCAGATAATGAATGCTTTATCTTACAAACCAACATCTCACATTTTAAATGTTTGAATGCTGCCTGCTGAAGTGTGAAATAGCCCCGTAATAACCTCAAGTCCGTCGTGGCCCAGAACTGCTTGCCACTAAACTGAATGGTTTCCTTTATCGAGATGCTCTGCAAAGTATACCTTTTAGGCTTTTTTCATCTCCTACTCCTGTGTCACTTGTTGTGAAGTTCTTGGATTAGAGAAACGTTTTTGACCCACTCAGTCTAAAGTTGGACACCTCCCCCTCACTTCACTCACCGCCATCAGTATTCATCACACCCTTGCCATCACACATGCTCTGGACAGTGTGTGCCATATTTTCTAATTATTCTAATTATCTAATTCTAATTATCTAATTTCTAAGTTCCTGGCTCTGAAGTCACAAACCCTGCTCTTTGTTGGTTGCTTCTAATTGGCTCTTGTCTGAAAAATTAGATACGTGATAGGCTTTACATAAAATAATATATGTGCCATTTAATTATATAAAGAGTGAGGTAATTTTACAGATAGGAAATGGGGCAGTATTTCCCAGCTTTTTGTCTTTTCTTTTTAATATAGAAGCTCTAACATTTTTATCCTTTCTTCTCTTTTCAGTTAGCCATGTGTAGGATTTAGCCTCTTAGAATAAAACTTTTACTGTAAAATTAAAAGCTTGAGCCAGGTGATCCTAAGGTTTCCTTTATTCTCAGGCAGATGATAATCCATTGTTCATCCATCATCCTCTGATGTCTCATAACAGTCTTGCTTTACTGAATTGAAAGCCTATGGATTTTTGAAGTTTGTAGATTTTGCATTAAATAACATCCTTCCCATTACTTTAAAATGTTCCATTCCCCCTTTTCACCTTGTTTGGCTAAAGGGGCCAGATATTTGATCCTGAATAATAAGTAGAAAGTTCTCTTAGAATGCCCAGTCCATTCATGACAGGCTATCTTCATATATCTCTGCCCCCTTGAAGCATGTAAGGTTTAATTCAAAGAAGAGATCAAACTAGTAAATAATAGCAGGTTGTCTATTCACAGATTATAATAAGTTAAAAAGAAGAGAGAAGTATATTAAGCGGTGGAGTCTGGTAAAAATTAAAAAAAAGTATTGTCTCAGAGCCAGAGAATTTGGTTCTAGCATAGTGGGTGTGTCATGTAGAATTTATATTTCAGTTTGTTTAACCATAAAACTAAGACAGGCCAGCTGTCCATCTGCTTTTCAGGAATCATTCTGCCATTCGTGTGAGAGAGTGAATAATTGATGGGATTTTATAGTTATGCCTCAGGCCCTGAAATCTAGTCCTTGAAAGGGGACGAAACCATTGACCAGGGATCCCTAGTGGAGAACTGATAGGGAAAATTCAGTCTAGTGCTTTCTTTCCAGTATGTTCTAATTCTGTATTGAAAGATTTTTCCAACAAAAATTTTAAAGAAATCTGAATTTTCTTAGCATCTTTCATTCCATTCACTTTTTCTTCAGCGAGTATTTACTGAGCACAGTTCCTGCTCTCATGGAACATACAGTCTGGTAGGGAGAAGGATGTTTCAGAAATAAATGCAAATAAATAGTTAGAAATTGTTGCACACACTGTCCAGAGCAGCAGGGTGTGACAGATACTGATGGGGGCAGTGAGATGAGATCAAGGTGTCCAACTTTAGATTGAGTGGGTCAAGGAATGTTTTTCTAAGACAGTGATATTTAGTCTGAGAATTAAAGGATAAGAAGGAAGACTGCCAGGGGAAGACCATTCTAAACAGACAGAGGAACACGCTTGAAGGCCCACAGTGGGAAAGAGCTGGAGAGAAGTGGATAATGGCCAGCTCATTGGAACTTACAGGCCGTGCAGAAAAGGAGATGAGATCTTTTTCTGAGAGTGTTGAGAGGTTGTTGAAGGTTTTCAAACTCCGGCATGTCTTCACTTCATTTATATTGAAGAAAATGATCTGACTGCTGAGTAAAACGATGAGAGGAGTAAGAGTAGACAGCAATTGGAGGGCCTTTCCCAGCTGCTGGCACAGCCTTTCGATGCCCCCCTGCCACACACAGTTGGCAAGAGACTTGTTTGCATGTGTGCTCACTGAAATATGTAAGTGGATCCTAAGAATACATCAGTAGAAATTTCAATATTTTCCTACACATGCTGTAAGTATACGCAAACTCATTTTGCAGACTACTAGTCCAGATCAGTGCTTCTCAGTGGGGGCAGTTTTCTCCCCGGGGGAAACTTGTCAAGGTCTGTAGACATTTTGGGGCATCAGAGTTACAGAGGTGCTGCTTGTAGAGACCAAGGATGCTCTTAAATTTCCTACAGTGCACAGGACAGCCCTTCCTCATGAATTATCGAATCTATAATATCATTGTAGACTAAGATTTAGAAACCCTAATACAAACAAAGATTAAAATAGGGTCATGGTCATGGTTTATAGGACAAGTAGATGCAGTCAAGGTATATTATGGAGATTAGATGGATTTCAAACTTCTCATTATTTAGAAATATTTAGAAAATCTCGGGTATAAATATGAGGTGTCACATAATACAGGAATTATAGCTTTTTTTTTCTTTTGTATTAGAGAACCCTTAAGAGTTTGCTTATATTCAAGATCTAGCTTTTATTTCAGGCATATACTCTTATTTCAGTTTATAGGAAGTTGATATTGGGAATAATACTTCATCTTTTATTATAATCTTAATGTTTGGTACAGAAGTTATGTGGTGGACTATTTTGAGGGATTTTTTTTTTTCTTCACATTGACGAACAAGATAGGATTTTTGTCTGGGAGAACCAAAAGATAAAATCAAGGATATGATGTAGGTACTTACGTAATCATTTTAAATGTAACCATATAAAAATATAAGAACCATTTTAAGCTCATGAGTGGGAAAACAAAGCAGCCAGCCAGTCAGCTGGCTAGATTTGACCCATAGGCTATAGTTTGTTAAACCCTTCTCTAAACCATTTTAAGGCATAATAGCTGGAACATGTTGTAGGTGTTTGAAACAAAACTGTATTCGAAGGTGTAGAATCTGTCTATAGAGGATATAATCATTTTCTTTAACTATTTGCCTGCAGATGTGGGGGGAACCTTCATATTCATGAAAGAGAAAGAAAGTATTTCAGCTTGTGTTAGTACTGGGTGACTAACCTGTATAGATTTAAAATCTTTACTGATTTGTCCTTTGCTGGCTATAGGTTTCCCCTGATTGAAGTCTGGTTTTTAACTTGATAAGCTACTGCCCTCTTGTGGGAAGCCCATGTCACCATGTAGCTTTGCTGCCTTTCTTTGCTCTCTGATAGACACAGCAGAACACTCCAAATGATCTCTCCTGAAGAAGACACCATGATGCTTAATTATTACTTTAACAGTTAATTAGTCATCGCTGTGGCTTCTTCACATTAATGATGGCTATAACACATTTGCAAAAGGAGTAGACCAAATGTACTTCGAAACTTCCCTCTTTTATGCAACAGTCTTGTTTGGTACCTCTTACAGACCACCTTTCAAACCTGGTCTTGCACACATATAGGAAAGGTCTATGTTTTATTTAACTATTCCTGGGTCAGGAAGATCTGGAGAAGGGATAGGCTACCCACTCCAGTATTCTTGGGCTTCCCTTGTGGCTCAGCTGGTAAAGAATTCGCCTGCAATGTGGGAGACCTGGGTTTGATCCCTGGGTTGGGAAGATCCCCTAGAGAAGGGAAAGGCTACCCACTCCAGTATTCTGGCCTGGAGAATTGGGATCTTGGGATCACAAAGAGTTGGACACGACTGAGCAACTTTGACTTTGACTTTCACTTTTTCAGTTGTACAGAACAAGTGAAATTTTGAAGGCAGATTCACAAGTATGAGTAGATAGTTAAATGCTACTAAGTCGTGTCCGACTCTGTGTCCCCATGGACTGTAGCCCTCCAGGGTCCTCTGTTCATGGAATTCTCCAGGCAAGAATACTGGAGTGGGCTGCAATTTCCTCTCCAGGGAATCTTCCTGACCCAGGGATGGAACTCTGCATTGCAGGCAGATTCTTTACCATTCCCTGAGCCACCAGGGATGCCAAGATTTTACAAATCAAAATTTTATGCTTTTCCTTTTTCAATAGATCTTGGAGTAGAGTTTTTCTTTTACTTTTCAGTTTTGAAACAATTACAGAAATTGCAGGCAGTTGCAAAGATAGTACAGAGAGATCCCATGTGATGTTCACCCATTTTCCCCACGGTTAGGTCTTATGGGATTACAGTACAGTATCAGAATGGAAATTGGCGATTAGTACAGTGTCTCTATAGTTAGGACTAGAGATCTCTTCAAGAAAATTGGAGATATCAAGGGAATATTTCATGCAAGGATGAGCACGATAAAGGACAGAAACAGTAAGGACGTAACAGAAGCAGAAGAGATTAAGAAGAGGTGGCAAGAATACTAAGAAGATGTATACAAGAAAGGTCTTAATGACCTGGATAAGCATGATGGGATGGTCACACACACATCCTGGAGTACGAAGTCAAGTGAGCCTTAGGAAGCATTACTACAAACAAAGCTAATGGAGGTGACGAAATTCCAGCTGAGCTATTTACAATTCTAAAAGATGATGCTGGTAATGTGCTACACTCAGTGTTTCAGCAAATTTGGAAAACTCAGCAGTGGCCACAGGACTGGAAAAGGTCAGTTTTCATTACAGTCCTGAAGAAGGACAATGCAACGACTGTTCAAACTATTGTACAGTTGTGCTTATTTCACATGCTAGCAAAGTAATGCTCAAAATCCTTCAAGCTAGGCTTTAGCAGTTTGTGAACCAAGAACTTCCAGATGTACAAGCTGGGTTTAGGGAAGGCAGAAGAACCAGAGATCAAATTGTCTACATTCATTGGGTCATGCAGAAACCAAGGGAATTCCAGAAAAACACCTACTTCTGCTTCATTGACTATGCTAAAGCCTTTGAATGTGTGGATCACAACAAACTGGAAAATTCTTCAAGAGATGGAGTACCAGACCACCTTACCTGTCTCCTGAGAAACCTGTATGCAGGTCAAGAAGCAGCAGTTAAAACCAGACATGGAACAACTGACTGGTTCAAAATCGGGAAAGGAGTACTTCAAGGCTGTATATTGTCACCCTGCTTTTTTAACTTATATTCAGAGTACATCATGCCAAATGCCAGACTGGATGAATCACAAGCTGGAATCAAGGTTAACCTCAAATACACAGATAATATCACTCTAATGGCAGGAAGTGAAGAGGTACAAAGAACTTCTTGATGAGGGTCAAAAAGAAGAGTGAAAAAGCTGGCTTGAAACTCAGTATTCAAAAAACTATGATCATGGCATCTGGTCCCATCACTTCCTGGCAAATAGAAATGGAAAAAGTGGAAGCAGTGACAGATTTTATTTTCTTGCATTCCAAAATGACTGCAGATAGTGACTGCAGCCACAAAATTAAAAGATGCTTCCTCCTTAGAAGAAAAGCTATGACAAACCTAGACAGTGTATTAAAAAGCAGAGACATCACTTAGCTGACTTTGATGTTTTGAGAATATTGTATAAATAGAATCATATAATATGTAAGCATTTGAGATTGGGGTTTTTTTTTTTTTTTTCATTCAGCATAATGGTCTTGAAATATTATTATGTATTAATAATTTGCTCCTATTTTAATTCTGAGTAGTACTCTATGGATATACCACAGTTTAGCTATGCCTCGCAAATTTTAATAAGCTGCATTTTCAGTGTGTTTTAATTTTTCACTTCAGGCTTCTTTGACCCATAGGTTATTTAGAAGTATATTGCTTAGTTTCCAAATGTTTGGAGAATTTCCTGTTATCTTTTATTATTGATTTCATTGTGGTTGGAGACACATTTGATATGATTTCAGTACTTTTAAATTTGTTGAGGTTTGCTTTATGGCCCATGATATGTTCTATCTTAGTATATGCTTTAAGAATGGGTGCTTGGAAAGAATGTATATTTGTCAGCGAGTAGAATATTCTTTAAATGTCAGTTAGACCCTGATGGTTAATGCTGTTGTTGAATTCTTGTATACTCTTTTTAATTTCCTGTCTTTCAACTGTTGAAAGAGGGATATTGACATGTCCAACTGTAATTGTAGATTTGTCTTTTTCTCCTATCAGTTCTACCTAGGTTTGCTTCACATGTTTTATACCTTGATTGCTTGGTACACACACTTGGGATGGCTATGTCTTCTTGCTAGATTGACCCTTTGATCTTTATGCAAACCTCCTCTCTGTCTCTGATATTTTTCTATGCTCAGAAATCTATTTTAATTGATATTAATATAGCCATTCCTGTTTGCTTTTGTTTAAACAGCTTTATTGAGATATAGCTCATTTACTGTACATTCAGTTAAAATACACAGTCATTGAATTTTAGTGTGTTCACAGATGTGTGCACCCATCACCACACTCAGTTTTAGAACATTATCATACCTCAGAAGGGCATGCTGTGTCCTTCAGCTGTTGTCCTGCTCCTTTCCTGTTGCACTGTACTCCATCTGCCCTCCCCCCAGCAGCCTGAAGTAACTACTGAGAGTACTTTCTGTCTCTATAGATTTGCCTGTTTTGGACTTTTTATATATATATAAATAATACGTAGGGGTTTTTTTGTGATCAGCTTCTTCACTAAGCACCGTGTTTTCAGGGTTCATCCATGTTATAGTATATATCAGTACTTCACTTCTTTTTACGGCTGAAAGATAGTCCATTGTATAGATACGTCACATTTTGTTTAGTTTTCACTAATTTCATTTCCATTCATTAGTTTTTAGACTTCTGGATTGTTTCTACCTATTTCTGATAGACAGCATGTAGTCGAGTCCTATTTTAATCCACCATCCCAATTTCTATCTTCATTGGATATTTTTGAACTATTTATACTTATAATTATTGATGTGCTCAGGCTTACGCCTGCCATTTTATTACTTTCTGTTATCTTTTTTGTTTCTGTTTTCTTTTACTGCCTTCCTGTGAGTTATGTGAACATTTTTAAAAACTTCTTATTTATTTATTGAGTGTATATCTTTGTGTAGGTTTTTTAGTGCTTGCTTTTGATATTTACTTTCTGGCCCCTTACAGAAAAATTTTGCTGACTCAAGGTCCAGACTTAAGAAAATGAGGGAGAAAATGTTCATTGTCCAGAGTAAAATTAAAAGTATATTATGTTTGTAGGTATTTGGAATAGCACAAAAGTTGAGGAAGTTGCCTTTCAGTGAGTCAACAAAAACATCACTCACATCATTGACAGACAAGTGAAATTCCAGCATATGTCTTTATTGTTCACTGTTTCAAGTTTTTCTGACTTTGTTTTATTCTTTAAATGAACTAACATCCAACGTTTGTGTTGGAATTTTACTCGTTCATCACTTGCTACCATAGGTTAAGTAAAATGAGTTCCATGAAAATCATAACACATTCTGTGAGAATCAGTGGCTACGTGAAATTTATAATCAAGTATGTATTTTATTATTTGTGAAATTGTGTGCTTCACATCCTTTCTGTCAGTAAAATTTATAATAAACTTACATTGTTGGTTGAGAATATAATTATTTCAAATAGGTAAGAGATAGAAAGTCAGAATATGTGTTGATACATGGATAAAGGCTAGATAGATCATGTATGAGTACAGAGTGTGTATTCACATATATGCATGCTCACTTCCCCACCACCTCAAACCACTTCTTAATCATTTAACAGCACATCACTGTGAATTTTTAGAATAAAAGGTACCTACACTTTTAGTTTAATAATTTTAATTCAACAAACTGAACTGATAACAAGCAAATATTTCGCTCGTACCTTCCATTTCACAGTATTTATTATCTTTATGTAATGGTCTGTGAGCTGCCCGTGGAGGCTGATTACCACAGAATGACATTGCAAGTCTTGTGGTTCAATGCTGTAATTATATGAATACAATATTCCTTCTTCTGGGTATTGAGAAATTTCGCATCAGTAATCACTAAGAAAATGTTCACAATTAAGTTAATCTTCTTGCTTTTATGTTATAAAAGATTTTGGTAGCATCTCACCTCTGTTTCATGTCACATTAACATTGTAGAAAGTACACTTTCTTTTTATTCCTTTGAGAATGGTGCAGGCTGTGAGCATAATGTCCATGTGTTTGATAGATTTTCTAAAATGGTCTTTCATAATTTGATGCAGGGCAGCAAGAAGGAGTCTAGTATTTTGACTGTAATACTTTTTAATATATATTTCTGTTTGTGAAATCTTAAAGTTGCTTTTAAATTATTCAGTGTTAGACAGTCTTCTCTGACTTAGTAGAGGCCTTTCAGTCTCCACTGTAGTACTAAACAGCTGTGTGTATATATAATATTGCCAACTGTATTTTTTTAGCATGAATGACTTTCCCTAATGGATGTTTATGTGCAATATCTAATTCTAAATTTGTCTTAACTTTTCCCCCTTCAGTTTAATGAGTGGTGTTAAGAATAATGTTGGAAGAGGAATCAATGTTGCCTTGGTAAATGGTAAGAATAATTATTTTACCTTATGGGTATGGTGGATATAAGGGTATAGCGGTATATAGGTATATTTATATGGCCCAAAATAAAATATGCTCTTATATCAAGAGATCAGGTAAGAAAGAGTCAAGCTTGACATTAAAGTTCTCCCCCCATCCTCCCGCAACATCAGCTATGAGTAGAGATGAGACACTGCATTTCGGTGTTTACATCACGCTCTCTTGGAAGCATCCAACTTGCTGTGCAGTGTATAGAGAGCCTCCCATGAGATTGTCAGGATACAACCAATCTAACATTATCTAACAGTTGATGAATTCGTGCTGCAGATATTGGAATCCTAACGTAATGTATCAGAATGATCTCTGTTCGTTTCCAAGGCAAAACATTCAATATCATGGTAATCCAAGTCTATGCCCCGACCAGTAACACTGAAGAAGTTGAAGTTGAACGGTTCTATGAAGACCTATAAACCTTTTGGAGCTAACACCCAAAAAAGATGTCCTTTTCATTATTATAGGGGACTGGAATGCAAAAGTAGGAAGTCAAACACCTGGAGTAACAGGCAAATTTGGCCTTGGAGCACAGAACGAAGCAGGGCAAAGGCTAATAGAGTTTGCCAAGAGAACGCACTGGCATAGCAAACGCCCTCTTCCAACACCACAAGAGAAGACTCTACACATGGACATCACCAGACGGCCAACACCGAAATCAGATTGATTATATTCTTTGCAGCCAAAGATGGAGAAGTTCTATACAGTCAGCAAAAACAAGACCGGGAGCTGACTGTGGCTCAGACCATGAACTCCTTATTGCCAAATTCAGACTGAAATTGAAGAAAGTGGGGAAAACCACTAGACCATTCAGGTATGACCTAAATCAAATCCTTTATGATTATACAGTGGAAGTAAGAAATAGATTTAAGGGACTAGATCTGATAGAGTGCCTGAAGAAATATGGACAGAGGTTCGTGACAGTGTACAGGAGACAGGAATCAAGACCATTCCCAAGAAAAAGAAATGTAAAAAAGCAAAATGGCTGTCTGAGGAGGCCTTACAAATAGCTGTGAAAAGAAGAGAAGCGAAAAGCAAAGGAGAAAAGGAAAGATATTCCCATTTGAATGCAGAGTTCCAAAGAATAGCAAGGAGAGATAAGAAAGCCGCCTTCAGCGATCAGTGCAAAGAAATAGAGGAAAACAATAGAATGGGAAAGACTAGAGATCTCTTCAAGAAAATTAGAGATACCAAGGGAACATTTCAGGCAAAGATGGGCTCAATAAAGGACAGAAATGGTATGGACCTAACAGAAGCAGAAGATATTAAGAAGAGGTGGCAAGAATACACAGAAGAACTGTACAAAAAAGATCTTCATAACCCAGATAATCACTATGGTGTGATCACTCACCTAGAGCCTCTGGAGCATCCTGGAATGCGAAGTCAAGTGGGCTTAGGAAGTATCACTACGAACAAAGCTAGTGGATGTGATGGAACTCCAGTTGAGCTATTTCAAATCCTGAAAGATGATGCTGTGAAAGTGCTGCACTCAATATGCCAGCAAATTTGGAAAACTCAGCAGTGGCCACAGGACTGGAAAAGGTCAGTTTTCATTCTAATCTCAAGGAAAGACAATGCCTAAGAATGCTGAAACTACTGCACAATTGCACTCATCTCTCATGCTAGTAAAGTAATGCTTAAAATTTTCCAAGCCAGGCTTCAGCAATACATGAACCATGAACTTCCAGATGTTCAAGCTGGTTTTAGAAAAGGCAGAGGAACCAGAGATCAAATTGCCAACATCCGCTGGATCATCAAAGAAACAAGAGAGTTCCAGAGAAACATCTATTTCTGCTTTATTGTCTATGCCAAAGTCTTTGACTGTTTGGATCACAATAAACTGTGGAAAATTCTTCAAGAGATGGGAATGCCAGACCACCTGACCTGCCTCTTCAGAAATCTGTATGCAGGTTAGGAAGCAACAGTTAGAACTGGACATGAAACGACAGACTGGTTTCAAATAGGAAAAGGAATACATCAAGGCTGTATATTTTCCCTGCTTATTTAACTTATATTCAGAGTATATCATGAGAAACGCTGGGCTGAAGGAAGCACAAGCTGGAATCAAGATTGCTGGGAGAAATATCAGTAACCTTAGATCTGCAGATGACACCACCATTATGGCAGAAAGTGAAGAAGAACTAAAGAGCCTATTGATGAACGTGAAAGAGGGGAATGAAAAAGTTGGCTTAAAGCTCAACACTCAGAAAACAAAGATCATGACATCCAGTCCCATTGCTTCATGGCAAATAGATGGGGAAACTGGAAACGGTGGCTGGCTTTATTTTTGGGGGCTCCAAAATCAGTGCAGATGGTGATTGCAGCCATGAAATTAAAAGACGCTTACTCCTTGGAAGGAAAGTTATGACCATCCTAAACAGCATATTAAAAATCAGAGACATTACTTTGCCAGCAAAGGTCTGTGTAGTCAAGGCTGTGATTTTTCTAGTAGTTTTGTATGGATGTGAGAGTTGGACTATAAAAAAGCTGAGCACTGAAGAATTGATGTTTTTGAACTGTGGTGTTGGAGAAGACCATTGAGAGTCCCTTCGACTGCAAAGAGATCCAACCAGTCCATCCTAAAGGAAATCAGTCCTGAGTGTTCATTGTAAGGACTGATATTGAAGCTGAAACTCTAGTACTTTGGCTACCTGATGCAAAGACCTCGTCATTAGAAAAGACCCTGATGCTGGGAAAGATTGAAGGCAGGAGAAGAAGGGGACGACAGAGGATGAGATGGTTGGATGGCATCACCAACTCAATGGACATGAGTTTGAGTTTACTCAAGGAGTTGGTGATGGACAGGGAGGCCTTGCATGCTGCGGTCCATGGGGTTGCAAAGCATCAGACACGACTGACCAACTGAACTGAACTGAACGTGATATAGACTGACATGAATGTGGGTGTGTAGAATGACAGAAGGTGATGGACTGTTGCATGGGGTGTGGGGCTGAATGAAGAGTCAGAGTCAGTTGTAATTTTTCAGTATTGTCCACACTGAATCTTGAACATCTCAAGTGTTCTTGAAAAATCACATCTGAAAATATGAACCTGTGAAATGAGACCCAGCTGCATACTTCTCTTTTTAGCACAGTCACCCTCTCAAACTGTGTGGGGAGAAGAGAATCCACAGCCACCTTCTCTAGTTTATACTGTAGGAAAATAATTTCTATAGTTTTCACAGTGAGAGATATTTTGTTTCTAGTTTCTGCATTTTCCTGTGTATAAAAGATTCCATGTATATTTGTCCAATTGATAGTGAAAAAAAACGTTTTAAAAGGAAATTAAATACAATTTTTTTTTGCAAGATTGCTTTAATAACAGAAAATAGCATGGATTCAATTATTTTTGTTTTTTTTAAGGTTTATGTATTTATGGGTTATTTTTAAAAAAGGGAAGACGGTAACATATAAGAATGAAAAATATATAACTTTGAATTTGAATTGTCTAAAGTTAGTAGTGAATTTGTTTGCTACTCTTCAGCTTACAAAATTAGTGAGAAAGTCCTATTCAAAAATTACCCTTTTAGAAAAAAATTTTAGATGCATGCAATTCAAATTCTAAATATTTGTCATACTCTGCTAATGGATTCACATTGGACAAGATCATATGTCTTATACAATGTAGAGTATATTTCAGTTGCATAATTTGCTATGAATTCAATCTCTTTTAGGCAAAACGGGAGAGCTAATAGACACCAGATATTTTGACATGTGGGGAGGAAGTAAGTAATGAATTACGTATAACTGTTCCGTTGCTGGCACTGAATCATACCAATATAATGTAGTTCATTGATGAGAAAATAGTGGTACTATTTTGTTTTCATTTTGTTTCTTTTCACTGAATGTCCAGCTCATATTTAAATGATTAGTCATACTGCATACACTTTGCTTTTTTATAAAAATTATTGGTGATGTGTAATTAAGAGCAGTGATAATCACACTTGAGATTTGTTAAAGTCTTAGTCCTGTTTTCTGCAGGACCACTAATTCAAAGCTTTAGGCTGCGTTGGGTTTCTGTCTGAAATTTCTAAAAAAAAAAAGAATAAGTAGTTTTGAAGAGGGGCTTAACCAGTGTAATCGTGTTTACCTTACTGAATTGATTTTTTTGCATAAAATTTTTCAGTCTCAAAAACTAAGTTCATAACCAGGATTATTGTTCAAATAGATGAATATTTGAGAGAAGGAGTAGAATTTTCTTTCCAGTTTATCGTGCTTAGAGCAGTCCACAGATAATCTTCCTAATTTGGCATTTCCAAGGAGCAGGTGGAAATTAGTCACCAGCCTGCAGAGGGAAAGACCTGGCACCTCAAAGAAGATGGTGCCTGAAAGAGAGAGATTTCTTCCTCAAGTCTGAAGGAAGGCCAACACTGATTTAACTGTTGATTCTTTTCTAAGTTGAGGCTCTCGCCTGCCCCTCCTCATCCACTTTATGAATTCCCTGGAAGCCAGCAGTTGTTAGACTTCCCAGTTTCATCTTGTTCTCAGACCATTGAGCTTTTCTAATATTTCTTCAGCTTGTGATAAGATGCCATGTATTATTTATTTTTTAAATGAGATCAAAACTTTTCATTTTATCAAAATGTGTATCAACTTAAAATGTGTCATCAGTTTTAGATTTTAAAGGAATAATTGGTTCTACCAAAATTTATTAACATGGAAAACCTCTGACAAAACTGTTGTTGAAATCAGTCGTGTGACCAGAAGCTCTGGTATTTCATCTCAGGTCAGCAAACTACTGCTAAAAATACCCCTCAAATTTAGAAGTAGTTGCAGTTTACTGCCATCTTTGGATTTAAATGGAAGTGATTTGTTAGCTGCTCTGTTACATTTTTTTCTGAATTAAAAATGCTATTATTTTAAGATAGAATGCAGTTTTAGAGAAATCTTTGTAATCTTTGCTGTAGAAAGAAACTGAATAGTTTTGAAGTAGTATTAGACTTGGGCACTTAGGAATCTGACATTGTAAGGAGTTCAAGATGTAGAATGATTTGTATGGATAGTTCCCAGTCAGCCTCTTTGGTATCACCAGTTTATAGTCACTGACATGGTTTAATCCTTTGTGAATCTTAATACTGGAGACGAAGCAGGTAGTGACTGCAGTATTTGCCTTAATTAGTTTGACTTTTAGTGATAACTAGCTTACATTTCTTCCCCTAGTTTATAGTAAGTAGATATTCCCAGAAGATTCTTTAAATCACTATGGATGTATGTACACTTGTCCCACATTATCTGCAGGGGACTGGTTCCAGGACCCTCTACAGATAGCCCGTAATCTTCAGGTGCTCAAGTTCCATAATTGGCCCTCCATGCCTGCAGTTCTGCGTCCTCAGATTCAACTAAATGAGGATCACATGGTACTGTAGGATTTATTGAAAACAAATCTGTGTATAAGTGGACTCCTGAGCTCAAACCCCTGTTGTTCAAGGATCAGCTGTGTACATATTTATATAATTTTTTTAAATTACAGATCCTTTTGTGCAGTAAATAAAAATTCTCTTTTTTAGAAAAGTATCTATGCAAACAACTTTACATATACTCAGGGAGTCCATGAACCTTTCTCCTGTCTCCTAAATTTCTTACTTGAAATCATGTCATACTTCAATACACTATGGCTTTTTCATTTAGCCCCTGGAGTATCAATATGAAACACACACAGGGTGAATCAGAATTGGGAAATTTTAAGTTGATGTGAAACTTAATTTTTATCCTGTTCACAAAATTTGTCTCTCTTTTGGTTTCTCTGCATTAGAAATTATCAATTTACAAACACCTCATTTTTTGTACTGTTAAGTTCTAAAAGATTATCATGATGGTTAGTCATTTAAAAAAAAAAACACTTAACCCTTTTTGTTTTTTTTCAGATGTGGCCCCATTTATTGAGTTTCTGAAGGCCATACAAGATGGAACAATAGTCTTAATGGGAACATATGATGATGGTGCAACCAAGTATGTAAATTTAAAAATTTACACAACTTTGCAGATCTATAATATATAGTAACATAAGCAAGACATTTTCAATGAAAAAATTTATATAACAGTCAAGTAATCCAACTTTCAGATAAACACTGTTTACTTTTAAAAATGTTTCTTTCTGTGTATTTATCATTCATCTATGATTGTGAAATTAGAATCACATTGTACATAAAG
Organism: Dama dama; assembly: GCF_033118175.1. Taxonomy (NCBI): domain Eukaryota; kingdom Metazoa; phylum Chordata; class Mammalia; order Artiodactyla; family Cervidae; genus Dama; species Dama dama. The sequence continues at coordinate 81,854,529 of NC_083698.1, read as the reverse complement.
TTTGTTATACTCTTTTATGTTCTGTTTTTAACAACTGTAAATTATTTTCTCTGACAATAATACTCTTCAGTACCATTTTCTTATGGCATTTCCCAAAGTGTGTCTGTCCTGTGAAATCCCAGTCCTTTAAAACTGTAATGGCTCTTCTAATCTTTTATCCTGTGAAGTTTCTACGTCATTTTACCCTCCTGGTTGCATTTCTTGGGCATTCTCTAGATGATAATTGTCCCTCCTAAAATGAAGCCCCGAGTTGGACATAGTGTTCCCGAAGCAGTCTGGCCAGTATGGAGTGCCTTGGAGGTGCTCACTCACCATGTTTGAGAAATTGCGGTTAATGTTCCCCACGACGAGCGTCGCGCTCCTGTTCTTCCGTCTGCCACATCACAGTGTTTCAGCTTGAATTCTCAGATCTCTTCATTTGATCTCAGAGGTTTTTTGTTTTTTTTTTAATCACTGACAAGTCAGGTCTTTCTCCCCATTCAGAACTTGGTTTTGTTCAATCTGAATGAAGACTTTATATTCATATACCCTTGTTAAATTTAATTTTGCTGTTATTGGCCCACTTGGTCTTGATGCTGACATTTGTCCTATGAGATTTCCATTGTCTGGGCTTTGTACTCTCTCCAGAGTCATTCAGATTTCTAAATTTAAGTCCTCAATGATAAACATGGTTACTACAGGCAGTGTGCCACCAACTGGAGACCACTTCTGAGGGATTCATCTATTAATCAGCTGCAGAAACTACTTTTCAGTTTCTAGTGTGCTCTAATAGGCATACTGTCCAGTTGCTGTTTAATTATTTCATTTTCTGAGACTGTCAGATGCCTGCTTGAAATTGGTGGATGATCCTAATTATAATACCCTGACTTACTGCCCCAAAACTACTTTTAAAGCTGAAAGTATGAGAGGATGTTTACTTGGCTTTATTAATCCAGCCTCCTTCCTACTACTCTTTCTCTTTATTTTCTTATTCTTTCCTTAACACTCACAGGATCTCCTTCTTGTAATCCATTCTAAAATTTTGCTAGGAGTTAGGTTTAGTTTTATTGAACTACTATTTTTTAAATTTTCTTTGTTTTTTTTAAAAACTGGAATATTTAACTTTTAACATATTAACATCTTCACTTTCCATGTTGCTTCTAAAATAACTCACATTACCTTGAAGATTATATTAACAAGTTCCTTAAGAATTTAAGTGTGTGACGTGTGTGCCTCGAGGCTTCAATTTACTTTAAAGTACTTAATATGAACATTGCTGAGCCACTGTTCCCTTTTTATATTGATTAAAGAGTGTTTGCCTCCCTGGAAAAGACAGTTGTGTTTTGATCTCGATATCCTATCATTCTGAAACAGTGGATCCCTTCATTATTTATACTTGGTAGCAAAATTTCCCTCTGTGGCCTTTAGTAGTTTTATGAACCTCATCTCATTTTGAGCACTCAGGTCTTCCTGGTAGTAGTAATAAAAATGTTGTTATTAGTAGCATGGTTTGCCTTGTATTTTTGTACACTTCCTTTTCTTAATTTGAACCCATCATGGAATAGAAGTGGACTCTGGCAGTTCAAACCCAGGTTGTTCAAGAGCCAGTTATATATCTCCAGAATTAATGCTGTGTGTAAATGTATTAGTTACACTGCACTGCCTTTTAAAGAAATGGGATATTTTGACATCTGCTATGTCAAGCACTCAAAATATTGGCTGTGTTGCATGGTTTTCAACTTTTCTTTGAACCATGAAATCATCTTTTACTTAGTTACATAGAAGATAGCAAAAAAGAATAATAAAACTTCCCAAATTCTACATAAGCAGATTAGAAAACTTCAGAAATTGTTGGAGAAGTTGTCTGGTTATAAACTTGTAGTTAGCTAGACACAGGGACATGTGGCATGGGTGCCCAAGCCCACCCCCAGGTTTGATTATTCACTGGGAGGAATCCAAGACTCAGTTTATAGACCTGCTCACTCAGGGCTATGATTTGATACAGCAAAAGGATGCAAAGCAGAATCCACAAAGGGCAGCTAGTTCAGAGCGGAGTCTGGAGGGAACCAGGGCACCAGACCTGAGTTTCCAAGAGTCCTCTCCCAAGCGGAGTGACACAGAACATGCTTAATTCCTCTAGCAACAGATTGTGACAACACTGGGGCCTGCTGTCCACCAGGGAAGCTGATTGGAGCTCACGGTCCAGGGTTTTTACTGGGAGCTGGTCCTGAGGCACTGTCTGCCTTATACATCCCCAAATTCCAGATTCCCAGCCAGAAAGGAGGTGTTCGGCATAAACTACTTTGTTTGCACAGTTTATACACACAAGAGCCATTCTGATCAGTTCTGGGAATGGAGGGAGCCTCGCCAAATCCAAGCTTCCAGAGCCAGCCAAGGACCAGTCTTGCTCTTAGGCGTTTCTAAGCCCTGCTGTATTAATCCTTTTCTGCTTAGGACCTAAGGGTATTCTCAAAGGAAAGTAAGGAAAGATGAGTGGAATCAAAATAGAAAGTTCAGTTTCATGTTGCTGCTAGATTGGTTAGTTTATTCATGCAGATCAAAACAACAACTTCTGAAATTTGGAAATCCAGAAGGAAAAGTGACTGCCCTTCATTATATTTCTTAATTGTAAAATTTTTTTAGATAAGAGAAAATTGCATGTACTTCTGGCAGGGGGCCAGGCCTGCATTTGGATAACCACCTACTATGAAGGCATTTTTTGTGTATGAAGCAATCTCTTGGCATTTGTGAACTTAAGATTCAACTATTTACAAGCAACCCTGAAGCCTGCACCCTGAGGTGTAATTTGTGATTTTTCTTAGATGTAACTGACTGAAGCCCGTAGGCCTTCCTCCAGGAGGCTGTCCCTAGGCTGCCCAGTAAGCACGACCTCTGTTCTGCACCATTTATTCTAGATAAAGCAGCAAAACTCACTACTAGTGCTGATGATTCCAGTAAAATGTTCTAATTAAGGGACCAGCAGTAGAACATTTGAATAAACTAAAGAATGGAATGTAATAGTCTGCAGATCCATGACATGCTAACACTGTTCAGAAACAAGAAAACAGTTCAGACAATACTTTCAGGGGATGTCCATCTACTACAGAAATTGCTTACCAAGTAAGCAGATGAATGAAAGTGATAGCAATTCATGTAAGGATGATTACAAGAAACACAGCTACAGACCCACTTTGGGGAGAAAGCCAGACGCAAGTACGTGTACTTGTGTGTGAAGGTATCAGAATCTTCAGAGGCTGAGACTTCACTGGTCCTTTTGCACAGCCATTTCATTTATTTTAATTTCCCTTGGTTAAAATGCATCACTTGATATAGATATGAATCTGAAAGACTTAAGTATTCTAGGGCTGCCCCTGATTTTCTCACTGATTCTTATGACCTTTCCCAGGAGGGCAGCAGTGCCCAAGCTGTGGTTAAAACAGCTTCACTGCCCCCTGGATGTGACTAATTGTGAAAAGCTAATGACATATGTAGCTCTGTCCTGTTCATGAAGCTTTTTTTTTTTTAACATAAAATCTCCTGTTTATCTTCAGGTTAGTTACATGAGAACTGCCTTGCCAGTTTCACCTACTTCACATAAAATACTTAATGCCCTAAAAATATTTGAAAAACTTGAGTCATTTTGCGAACATTTGAAGTTAACAAAAAAAGTCAGATCTCTTATATTTTCATGTAGAATTGAGTATAAACTCATTGTGGGTCAAATAAAATTATTTTTTAAATGTTATCAGTCCCAATCAGTAATCAGGACTTTCCTATTGATAAACGTGTTATTATCTCTTCAGGCAAAAATTACTGTTATGAAGTTAGATATAAGTAAACATAGTGTTAGAAACATCCAGATTTCTGTTAGCACTTAACTTAATTCTATTCAAATGTAATTTACAAAGAGTTTAGTGGAGATTCAAAGTGATTTTTAATTTTACAAAGATATTGACTACTTAAGATCTTATATTAACCTGAATAGGTACCTACGGACTGCAGTTTCCCATTTTTATTTGATGGAATGTAGATGAAAATGAACTGTTGTTATGAAATTAAGACACCTAAAAGGTACTTCTAAATTGCATAAGCTAGAAATTTATTTGCTAGATTTCATAACTTTCATCATTAAAGAATTCAAATAGTAGGAATGTTACTCTGATAAAATTTATTTTTTTATGTTCTCTTACTTAAGCCAGGATTTTCTCATTTATTTCATGGTTGTATGTTAAATGCTATAAGTGTATCAGTATTCCTTAGACTACATACAGTACACTACATTTATTGTGCCATTCTTTTTTTCTTTCTTCAAGACTCAATGATGAGGCCCGGCGGCTGATTGCTGAATTGGGGAGTACATCTATTACTCATCTTGGTTTCAGAGACAACTGGGTCTTCTGTGGTGGAAAAGGCATTAAGACAAAAAGCCCTTTTGAACAGGTTAGTGTCTCAGATGTCATAATTAATGGGCAACAGCAATTGTGTGAAACTGTACAGTACGTATTCCTATCCCAGTTATTTGCAACTTAGAGAAAGCAGACATTAAGTATGTTTCCATAATATGTTTCCATATTTTTCATAGGTTCCTGGCAATCAATTATTTGAAATAACCATGACACTATTTTAATTTTAAAATTTAAAAAATAGTCAAATTCTACATGAAATTTTTTTTCCTACATGACAATGCATTGGCCTATGATTACTTGTATCATAAGACCTTTAGGAAGTTGGTTATTAAAAATTTTAGCTGAACTTTTGATATTAGAATCAATGAAGTACAGAAATACTTTATTTATTTTTGTGTGTGTGTAATAAAGTTTTATTAAAGTATAAAGGAGATAGAGAAAGCTTCTGACATAGGCGTCAGAAGGGGGCAAAAGAGTACCCCCTTTGCTAGTATTAGCAATGGAGTTATATACTCTCCAATGAATCCAAAGAATGTCTGGAGGCTGCAAAGACCTCACCAGACCCACTCCCGTAATTTACATTTTAAGATAACAGAGTTGGCCGGAAGGTTTAATCCAAAGATTGTCCTCAGGCAGGATACATCCTTGTAAACTTATTAGAATGTAAACTTATTTTTGACTTACAAAGGATCTTTAAAGACCATCTGCAGTGTTTTGTTCTTTCTGCTCCTCTTTGAAGGTCTGCCACTATATGCCAGACCCTTTTCTCATTTAATATCTTGAACACTAATTTATATGTTGATAGAAGTGTTACTGAAATGAGTATGCTTAATTATGTTATTGCAGAGATGCAGTTTGCTAAAGTACTATACTGTGGTTGTGTTCCAACAGCACATAAAGAACAATAAGGACACAAATAAATATGAAGGATGGCCTGAAGTTGTAGAAATGGAAGGATGCATTCCCCAGAAGCAAGACTGACATGGAGAAAACTGAAGGGAGCACACTTTCACTGTCAGTGGGAAAGCCCTACCAGAAAAACGACATGTAAATATTTTAAGAGCATGCAGCCATCTCGGTGTGTGCATGTCCATTATCTCTTTTGATATCAGAATTATTTATTGCTAACGTAAATAGCTGTCTTTGTAAATAGTCATCATAATGAGCAAATCACTGAACCATTTTCAAGCACATCTGTCTAATGGTACAATGTTCAGACCTTGATGCTAATGGCATCTTTTAATTCTAAAAGCATACCGATGGATAACTGAACAGATATGAAAAATATATTGATATATACTAGTCGCTGTGAAAATCTATCATGGAATGATATGGATTTTAGGGAGCAGACTTTGTTTTCTTTTACGTATATATATGTATATTGCCTTCTGATGATAGTATCTTTTAAATTAAAAAGATATTGGGCATAGTTGTGTGTGTAATGTTACTTTACAGTCTGACTCCCCTGTTGTATTTTTTTCCTTAGTCTTTCTCTTACCTTCCCAAGAAACCTATAAATAAAATAAGAAAACATATCAAATACATGAAAAGCACAACAGAATTGTTTGTTTAATGTACACAGTACAAAGTAAATATATAAACGTAGATGGCATTCAGGACTGTAACTTGATGGATTTTGTGTTAGCAGTGTGAATAACTTGATTTTGCATAAGCTATTCAGAGTGAGGCAGGAGGGGGCAACTCCCCAGAGCTGAGGAATCTGGCCAAGTCCCTTCCCCAGCCTTAGTAGGTCATTCAGGACAGCATGTCAGTACAGTTAGAACCTTACTGGCCTAAGTTTTCCTTATTTAATTGTTCTCAGCCTTGACCAAGTGGTTTGGAAAGAGGCATGCTTTAATGTCACAATGATTTTAGATTGTAAACCCAGAGATTTTGTATTTACTTTCATCTGACTTCCTAATAGTAATTTTTGCCTGAAAAGATAACAACATATTTATTTATCAATAGAATAGTCCTAATGAACTGATCAGGACTGATAACAGTTAAGAAATATTTGATACACAGTGACTTCATACCCAATTCTATCTAAAAATATAAGAAATCTAACTTTTTTGTTAACTTCAGATGTTCACAAAATGACTCAAGTTTCTTAAAATATTTTTAGGGCATTAAATATGTGTTCCAGTATCTTAAACTGGAACATAAAAAATGTAATGAACAAACTGCCACTCACAGTAAAAGGCAGCACTTCAATTTTTGATCTAAATTTTAGATGCCTTACATAAAGAAAAACTAAAAGCAGTGTTTTTTATTTTGCTATAAACTGAGTTGGAAGTTATTAAATATCAATGAGTTTTGGGGTACTGTTTCTTCCCTCAAATTGAATGTAATTCGTGAATCAATGCACCTTACACATCTAAACAATTTTTGTAAACTTTTCAGATTTTTGGTGCTGATACGCTAAATCACTTTCAGCATGTGTATTTTAACATTTCGACTACTTCCCTTGATTCTGTAAATTAAAAGAATAGCTATTTTACAGTTTCAGGGATTGTGGAATAAGTGTTGCTTTTTCTTTTTTAAGTAATGAGAATAAATATTCTTGGTTTTGCATTGTGAATTTCTTTTTTGTATTATCTGGCAAAGTAATATACCTACAGAACTTCACATTGAGGTTTGTCAAGCATTTATTGTCCTGCTTAACATGCAAAATTTAAGTCATTCCTATGGTTAAACACACTAATATCCTCAGGATATATCTTAACATGGATAGAATTTAAGTATCTAGATGACAACACTTCTGTTTCAAGATAAGGACTAACATGACAGCTTTATAGAGGTGTGTAAAATGCCAAAAGATTGGTTATTTAATTGCTTTCATGCAATTTGCCATTATGTCAATTCTGTCTTGTATGGTTTATGTCAACATAACTTTGAAAGCAATAATTTTACTGTATTTTACTTTCAGATAGGTTTTAAAAATCAGCATTGTAAATGCAACAATGCTTATCTAATGTTCAGAATTTTCATTAAAATCAGAAATTTGGCATTGACACTTTGGTCTTTTAAATGGTATTTAAGGACTCTTGGATGTGTATTTTTTATTTGTAATCATAGATGCAGTCGCAAGACAAGTTTATTATGATATGCCTGTTAAAATACAGCAATGACCATAGGAAAAAAAGTGTTATCTGGGAAATTAAAGAAAAATTGAGCCAGAATCTTTATATTCCTGACTTTGATTAAAATTTATCATTGTTCTTTCTATGTTGTATTCATTTTGAAATGAATTATCTGATATTTTGTAATTTTTTTTGCCAGATGAAGCTCAATGCCTTTAGCCTGAAATGCACTTTATACTTAGTTTATACATGTTATAAATAAAGTGACCCCTCCAAAAAGATGATAGTTTCATTCAATTTGGTTGACATACCCCATTTTTAAATGAAAGAAATGTGCTGTGTTCAGTTAGGAAAGCAGTTGAAAGTAGAAATGCATTTAGAATATTTTTAAAAATGAACATGAAAGGGGAAAAATTGCTTGTGTTGATCAGGAAAAAGATTTGCCACTCAGCCTCTTCAATTGGGCCTTCTAAAGCAGCAATAAGTGCATGTAAATGAGGAGTTGTAGGATAAAGTACCATAATTTACTTTTTCTAACACATTCCTCAGAATCATTCCTTTGCTGTCTGTTTCCAGGGTGACTCTTCTGTTGCATACCTGGTTTTTGATGGTTACATGCCAGTAGTTAGTTAATTTCTGTTTCCCCCTAAGCTCCCTTGATTTTTTTAATTTACTTATTTTAAATTGAAGAATAATTGCCACTGATGAAAGAAATCAAAGGTGACACAAATAGATGGAGAAATATACCATGTTCATGGATCAGAAGAATCAATATAGTGAAAATGAGTATACTACCCAAAGCAATGTATAGATTCAATGCACTCCCTATCAAGCTACCAACAGTATTTTTCAGAGAACTAGAACAAATAATTTCGCAGTTTGTATGGAGATACAAAACACCTCAAATAGCCAAAACAATCTTGCGAAAGAAGAATGGAACTGGAGGAATCAACCTTCCTGACTTCAGGCTATACTACAAAGCAACAGTCATCAAGACAGTGTGGTACTGGCACAAAGACAGAAACATAGATCAATGGAACAAAATAGAAAGCCCAGAGATAAATCCACGCACCTATGGACACCTTATCTTTGACAAAGGAGGTAAGAATGTACAATGGAGAAAAGATGATTTCTTTAACAAGTGGTGCTGGGAAAACTGGTCATCCACTTGTAAAAGAATGAAACTAGAACACTTTCTCACACCATACATGAATATAAACTCAAAGTGGATTAAAGATTTAAATGTAAGACCAGAAACTATAAAACTCCTAGAGGAAAACATAGGCAAAACACTCTCTGATGTAAATCATAGCAGGATCCTCTATGACCTGCCTCCAAGAATAATGAAAATAAAAGAAAAAATAAATTGGACTAATTAAACTTAAAATCTTTTGCACAATGAAGGAAATTATAAGCAAGGTGAAAAGACAGCCTTCAGAATGGGAGAAAATAATAGCAAATGAAGCAATTGACAAAGAATCTCAAAAATATACAAGCAACTCCTGCAGCTCAATTTCAGAAAAATAAGTGACCCAATCAAAAAATGGGTCAAAGAACTAAACACATTTCTCCAAAGAAGACATACAGATGGCTAACAAACACATGAAAAGATGTTCAACGTCATTCATTATCAGAGAAATGCAAATCAAAACCACAATGAGGTACCATCTCACGCCGGTCAGAATGGCTGCTATCCAAAAGTCTACAAACAATAAATGCTGGAGAGGGTGCAGAGAAAAAGGAACCCTCTCACACTGTTGGTGGGAATGCAAACTAGTACAGCCACTATGGAGAACAGTGTGGAGATTCCTTAAAACACTGGAAATAGAACTGCCATATGACCCAGCAATCCAACTGCTGGGCATACACACCGAGGAAACTAGATCTGAAAGAGACCCCAATGTTCATCGCAGCACTGTTTATAATAGCCAGGACATGGATGCAACCTAGATGCCCATCAGCAGATGAATGGATAAGGAAGCTATGGTACATATACACAATTGAATATTACTCAGCCATCAAAAAGAATGCATTTGAATCAGTTCTAATGAGGTGGATGAAACTGGAACCTATTATTCAGAGTGAAGTAAGTCAAAAAGGAAAACACCAATACAATATATTAACGCATATATATGGATTTTAGAAAGATGATAACGAGGACCCTATATGCAAGACAGCAAAAGAGACACAGATGTAAAGAACAGACTTTTGGACTCTGTGGGAGAAGGCGAGGGTGGGATGATTTGAGAGAATAGCATTGAAACGTGTATATTATCATATGTGAAATAGATAGCCAGTCCAGGTTCAGTGCATGAGACAGGATGCTCTGGGTTGGTGAACTGGGATGACCCTGAGGGATGGGATGGGAAGGGAGGTGGGAGGGAGGTTCAGGATGGGGAAAAATAATTTAAAAAAGAATAATTGCTTTACAATATTGGTTTCTGCTTATACATCATCATGAATCAGCCATAGGTACACATATGTCCCCTCCCTCTTGAACCTCCCTCCCATCTCCCATCGGATCCCACCCCTCTAGATTGTCATAGAGCATTCAGTTTGAAAGCTTCCTCAATTTAACCTGGCCTCAACTTCTCCTATTGTTCCTCTCCCTGCCCCCGTCTCCTTTCTTGAGGTTCCAGTAAAATCAAGGATTCTTGTTGTGGTTTAGTCACTAAGTCGTGTCTGACTCTTGCAACCCCGTGGACTGTAGCCCACCAGGCTCCTCTATCCATCGGGGTTTCCCATATAAGAATACTGGAGTGGGTTGACATTTCCTTCTCCAGTAGATCTTCCTGACCCAGGGATCGAACCCACATCTCCTGCATTGGCAAGCGGATTCTTTACCAGAGACTAGATGGAGCAAAAAGCAGGCAGACCTAGCCTGAAAGTATCCAGGAGCAGCAAAGGATGGTGCAGCCAGCCTGGTGAGAGCCCATGTGAAATCTTCATTGTGCCCCAGAGCCTTCCCCCATCCAGGGAGGGTTAGAGTACCAAGGGCAGCTGAATTAAGGACACACTTTCAACACTACAATGTCTCAGATTGTAAGAGTGCTCAGAAAGGAATAGGAACTGTCAGCCCTTCATTTAGAAACAGAAGAGAGGTTTCTCTGGGGTTTGTTCCACAGGTAGTTTATAAGCAAACAACACAGCCAAGACATACAGCTACTTCACAGACACATCGGGCTGCCATTGCTAAGCTCACTGTTCAGCTCTATAGAAATCACGCCTGTCACTGGGGTGCATCAACTATTGAAAGAACAAGTTGAAACTCAATTGGCAAAAGGTATTCCCTTTATTGTAAGCTCGTAGTTTCCATATAATCAGCCCATAGTGTGACCACAGCCATGAAGTTAAAAGATGCTTGCTCCTTGGAAGAAAACTATGACAAACCTAGAAAGCATAGTAAAAAGCAGACACATTACTTTGCCAACAAGGGTCCATCTAGTCAAAGCTATGGTTTTTCCAGTAGTAGTGTACTGGTGTGAGAGGTGGACCGTAAAGAAGGCTGAGTGCCAACGCATCGATGCTTTTGAACTGTGGTGTTAGAGAAGACTCTTGAGATTCCCCTGGACTGTAAGAAGATCCAACCACTCAATAATAAAGGAAATCAGTCCTGAATATTCATTGGAAGGACTGATGCTGAAGCTGAAGCTCCAATACTTTGGCCACCTGATGGGAAGATCCGACTCATTGGGAAAAAGACCCTGATGCTGGGGAAAATTGAGGGCAGGAGGAGAAGAGGATGACAGAGGATGAGATGGTTGGATGGCATCACCGACTCAATGGACGTGAGTTTGAGCAAGCTCCGGGAGTTGGTGATGGACAGGGAAGCCTGGCATGCTGCAGTCCATGGGGTTTCAAAGAGTCAGTGATACTTTAAATGAAGCTGCTAGGGTTTCTGTTATTGTTGACCCTGTCCTCTACATGCTAGTCATGTTTTAGCCATAGAGGAAAGTTAAGTCCGCCTCTTTTTTTTTTTTCCAACCCGATCATATCAAGTGTTATGGTATGAATATTTGTGTCCCCTCAGAATTCACATGTTGAAACCTAATCCCCAATGTGATGGTATTTAAAGGTGGGGCTTTTGGAAGGGGATTAAATCATGAGGGTGGAGCCCTCACAAATGGGATTATTGTCCTTATAAAACAGACCCCAGAGAGCTCCTTGGCTGGGCTTCTCTGTCATGTGAGGACACAGTGAGGAGATGGTCATCTGTGAATCAGGACATAGACCTTTCCAGACACTGAATCTGTTGTCACCTTGATCTTGGACTCCCCAGTCTTCAGAACTGTAAGAAATATACGTGCTGTTTATAAGCCACCCAGTTTGTGGTGTTTGGTTATAGCAGCCCGTACAGACCAAGCCAGAAGGGAATAATTAAATGACTAGGATAGCAAGATCATGAGACAGGACACAGCTATTCACCTGAGGTTCTCCTTGACCTCCAAACTCCTGACTATATACTACCTACCCTTCCACTCTAGGGCTTCCCTGGTGGCTCAGATGGTAAAGAATTTCCCTGCAATGCAGGAGACCTGGGTTCTATCCCTGAATTGGGAAGGTTCCCCAAGAGAAAGGAATGGCTACCCACTCCAGAATTCTTGCTTGGAGAATTCCATGGACAGAGGAGCCTGGTGGGCTCTCAAAGAGTTGGACACAACTGAGCAACTAACACTTTCACTTCCACTCTACCCACACCAACACCAAACTCCCTTTCATAGGCAGAACTTAAGCTTTTGTGTATTTCCATGCAACTTTACTTTCAGATGATCACATGATACAGTTCCACATGCTGGCCCCCATGAGTATGTGAAATTATGTGACTTCAGCCAGAGGCAAGGCATGTTTTCTGATTCCTTCCTGTGGCAGCAGCTGAGTCGCAGAGGACAGTCTGCTGAAGCCCCAGGACGGGATACACAAAAACCTTCAAACACTCCACTCATCTCCTGGAACTGTCATCAGGTCAGAGGAGATGCTGAGACCTGGCAGACCCCCTTGACCCCAGCATTGGCTTCTTGTGAAGGTTCCTACCACACACAGCAATTCCTGGACAAGAGAAGAATCTTGAAACCTTTTTTTTTTTTTTTTTGGGGGGGGGGTAGGTTCTGGGATCAACACTTTGCTCACAAGTCTGTTGTTTGAAATTTATTCATTTGACTCTCAGACACATTTTCAGCCATGCGTCATGTGTTCAAACACAGCCTTGGTTGTCTACCTACCACACAAGTGCTGTTGCTACTGCTTAGATGTCACCTCTTCAGATGAACTAGCTGGGGCCAGGAATTCCCTGCTTGTCTTAGCCCTCTACATCACCAGTGGGATGAGATGGCCACCTGGCAACTGGTTTCTGGTACCCCCATGCAGTGGGAACTTTATTAGAGGAGTGTCTGCTTTGTTCGACAAGAACAGAATGAATTTCAAAGAAAATGCCTCCAGGTCAAGCTCGGAGCAGAGGAGAGATGTGAAAGCAAATGATGCTGAGGAGTAGTTAGAATTATGTTCAGTCGTGGGGAAATGGTACCCGGAGGGTTGTAGTTAAGAGCTGACAGTGAGGATTTCCTGAGGTGTGAGGAATGAGCCTGTGTCCCCTTGACCAAGGGGAGTGCACCTTTCCCAGATTCTGTTCTCCCTCAAGTGTAAGGACCTGAGATTTAAGATCAGTAAATGAACTGATACCTGACTCATAGAAACCTTTGGCCTGGGAATGGAGTTGAAAGCCAATTCTTACGGAACTGTTAACACTTTGCAAAGAAGTATTAAAATCCCATTATTAAGAAAAACAAACCCCATTATGAAAATACCCTGGAGACATTTCTCTGTAGTTCTTGAGCCCTGGGAGAGTGGGTCACGGGCATGGTTACAGGCATTTGTGACAATTAAAATTCTGAGACAGTAGTTCCTATATTTATTTAGTTAATGAATTTTAGACGTAGTTTCTCAAGGAATGATAAATTGGGCATTTGAGGGAAGAAAAAGTGCTCAGACTAGCAGAAGGGAGAATTTTTTCTTAGAAATTTATCTTTCAGCTTGTAAAAGTGTTAAACCTGTATCTATTACATATTAGAAATGTGAAAGGGAATTTGTCGCATTTACTTTTTCAGTCCTCCCTTTTGGTACTATGCCATATGCTACCTCTTGTCAGGCTTGCATAGAGCCTTGTGAAGAGCAAAAATGTGTAAATGTGTTATGTGCCAGAGAGTTTGAGATCAAATTGAAATGGATAGAACTTTAAGCTTACCCAAAATTATATGTCAATTTTGTCTCAATAAAGCTGGAGAAAATATAAAAACAATACAACTGCCAAAATTTTTTAAAGATTTTTTAAAAAGTAAAGTGTAGATGTACTAGAAATAAAAAGGTAATTACTGACTTACGTTTTGTTTATTTATATCTTTCCCTGGCTTATGAAGACATCAAGGTATGTTTAAATATGCAGTTAAATTTAGTGATATCCCCCCTTTACACTCGAGCATGCTTAGTCACTTTAGTAGTGTCTGACTCTTTGTGACCCTAAGGACTATAGCCTGCCAAGCTTAGAAAATCCCTGTCCATGGGATTGTACAGGAAACAATCCTGGAGTGGGTTGCCATTTCCTCCTCCAGGGGATTGGCTCAACCCAGGAATTGAACCCGAGTCTCTTATAACTCCTGCATTCGGGTGGGTTCTTTACAACTAGCACCATCTGGGAAGCCCATTCTTCTTTTATCAAAGACATCCTGGAATGTGAAGTCAAGTGGGCCTTAGAAAGCATCACTACGAACAAAATTAGTGGAAGTGATGGAATTCCAGTTGAGCTATTTCAAATCCTAAAAGATGATGCTGTGAAAGTGCTGCACTCAATATGCCAGCAAATTTGGAAAACTCAGCAGTGGCCACAGGACTGGAAAAGGTCAATTTTCATTCCAATCCCTAAGAAAGGCAAATAATGATCAAATGACCGCACAATTACACTCATCTCACACACTAGTAAAGTAATGCTCAAAATTCTCCAAGCCAGACTTCAGCAATACATGAACCGTGAACTTCCAGATGTTCAAGCTGGTTTTAGAAAAGGCAGAGGAACCAGAGATCAAATTGCCAATATCCGCTGGATCATTGAAAAGGCAAGAGAGTTCCAGAAAAACATCTTTTTCTGCTTTATTGACTATGCCAAAGCCTTTGACTGTGTGGATCACAATAAACTGTGGAAAATTCTTCAAGAGATGGGCATACCAGACCACCTGACCGACCTCTTGAGAAACCTGTATGCAGGTCAGGAAGCAACAGTTAAAACTGGACATGGAAAAAAAAAAAAAAAAACTGGACATGGAGTAACAGACTGGTTCCAAATAGGAAAAGGAGTACATCAAGGCTGTATATTGTCACCATGCTTATTTAACTTATATGCAGAGTATATCATGAGAAATGCTGGGCTGGAGGAAGCACAAGCTGGAATCAAGATTGCTGGGAGAAATATCAATAACCTCAGATACGCAGATGACACCACCCTTATGGCAGAAAGTGAAGAAGAACTAAAAAGCCTCTTGATGAAAGTGAAAGAAGAGAGTAAAAAAGTTGGCTTAAAGCTCAACATTCAGAAAACTAAGATCATGGCATCTGGTCCCATCACTTCATGGGAAATAGATGGGGAAACAGTGGAAACAGTGTCAGACTTTATTTTTTTGGACTCCAAAATCAGTGCAGATGGTGACTGCAGCCATGAAATTAAAAGACACTTACTCCTTGGAAGGAAAGTTATGACCAACCTAGATAGCATATTAAAAAGCAGAGACATTACTTTGCCAACAAAGGTCTGTCTAGTCAAGGCTATGGTTTTTCCAGTGGTCATGTATGGATGTGAGAGTTGGATTGTGAAGAAAGCTGAGCGCCGAAAAATTGATGCTTTTGAATTGTGGTGTTGGAGAAGATTCTTGAGAGTCCCTTGGACTGCAAGGAGATCCAACCAGTCCATCCTAAAAGGGATCAGTCCTGGGTGTTCATTGGAAGAATTTGATGCTGAAGCTGAAATTCCAATACTTTGGCCACATGATGTGAAGAGTTGACTCATTGGAAAAGACGCTGCTGCTGGGAGGGATTGGGGGCAGGAGGAGAAGGGGACGACAGAGGATGAGATGGTTGGATGTCATCACGGACTCGGTGGGCATGAGTTTGAGTAAACTCCGGGAGTTTGTGATGGACAGGGAGGCCTGGTGTGCTGAGATTCATGGGGTCGCAAAGAGTCAGACACGACTGAGCGACTGAACTGACTGACTGACTGACTGACTGAATTAGGGGCTATCAGGTACCACCCTTTCTCTTTCTTGGTTAAACATGGCCAAGTGGATATGGGCCATGATCATGGACAGCTATTTGTTGCTGACACGCAGAAGAAAAAGCTTCTCAGTCTCTTTGAAAGTGAATCACCCAAGGGTTCAGAATGGCATTTTAACAGAAGGAAACAGGCAGCCCTATACTCCCCTTTCTCCCTGCTCTTCCAATTCTCATACACCAATCAGATCCTTTCACTTTTTCTGTAAATTTAAAAGTCACATGTGAGACTTTGTGTTGACTTTGTCCACATTTAATATTACTCTCCCTTTACAACCAGTGGGCGAGGCTGCTTTTTCTAGCATGATTTTGTTTCAAGGGATTTTAATCATGCAAACCATCTCTAGTGGTTTTTCTTTGGATGTGGATGTACACCATTACCAACAGTAAATTTCATCCATCTATTAAAAATAACACCTTATGTAACAATTGGCTGTAAGCACAACAATGAAAAGGATGCACGTATTTATTTAATGTCACACTAAATTAGTTTGATCTTCACCCCTAGTCATTTCCTTTGGAATGATTGTTAGGCTCTTGAAGCATAATCCAACTGTTAGCCACACTGGGATCTAAACTAGAGGGAAGTTTAAATCACTTAGAGCTTAGAAATCAAGAGGCAGTGTATTTTAATTACATTTCATGGTGAATTCTAAGACCTCAATTCTCCCATCACTTCTCTCCAGCTTCTCAACCAAGTTTATATAATCAAACCAGGGAGGAACATCCTGTAATTGTCATTATATTTACAAATCCCCAAACTCTTTAAATGATACACTGTAAACTCTGCACTGACTATTTTGTTGCTGTGAGAGGCACCATAATGATATGATGGTTAAGGAAACAGTCTCTGAAGCCAGCCTGTTCTGTGTGACCTGGGCCAGCTACTTACCTCACCATTACTATGTCTCTTTCTGTAAAGTGAGGACTACAAGAGTGATACCTATTTTACGAAGTTATCATGAGGCTCAAATGTCTTAATACATACAATTTATTTTGAACAATGTCTGGTACATAGTAAGTGCTATCTAAGTGTTTACTAATATTTTCTTTTTCAAAATAATTGAGTCCTTGGTGTACCACTGTTTTTCCTTTCGTGCTGGACCACCCATCTATCCTTCTCAGTTTACCTTATTATTCTACTCCAAGAAATGTTATGAATTATTACATCTGTTCTACACTGAAACTGAAATTAAAAAAAAAAAAAAGGCATCTTGGCCAACTTTCCTTAAGAAAGTCTTGTTTTGCAGGATATACATGGTTCCTGGAGATATGATTTGAATTTTTCTTCCCTCAAGACAGCTAAGTGGATTATAGTGTTCTCAATCACTAACTGGCTCCAAATGGTAGGTTTAATTCTCGGTATTTGATGAGGAATTTGGAAGGTGATGTAAAAAGTATCAGCAGCTCACCAGATTGACTATAAACAAATATTTTGATGGAAAGCTTTTCTGGTTCCACATCTGAAGTAAAACCAAACACATCAGTACTGACTATACTTCAGAAAATTAAAGTCTTTCCTAAACACATGACTAGAACTGAGAGAGAGTCTGGGCATAGAGGACCCTTTATGGTAATATGCACCCTGGGTTTTCTCTGTGGATTCATCTCTTTCCTATTCTCAAACTATGTGGGTTTAGTTGGAATGAACCCCACAGCCATTTCCCAGCATGGGTCTTGATTGCTTTAATATGATCAGTGTATTTATCATCAAAACCCAATTCCCAATGACCATTCTGATTGGCTCAAGGATAGGCACAGCAACCAATCAAAGTCAATGATAACTTTTGCTGGGCATTCTGGGAAATAAGCTTGCTTTCTCTCTTGTGTGCTGGAGCAACGAAAAAAAGAACCTCTCTCCTTAGAATGGGGAAGTGTCTGTGCCAATGCTCAGTCTTGTCTGACCCTTTGCCAGTGAATGGACTGTAGGCCGCCAGTCTTCTCTGTCCATGGGATTTTTTTCTAGCAAGAATACTGGAGCGGTTGCCATTTCCTCCTCCAGGAGATATTCGCCACGGAGGTTTCGAACCAGCGCCTCTTGTGTCTGCTGAATTGCAAGGGGATTTCTTGATCACTGGGCCATCAGGGAAGCCCCAGAAGAGTGTTATGTCTGTGCCAGTCATGTTTCTGAGAAAAGCAGAGAGCCTGGAGCTGCTGAGAGTAGGGTTTGGGGAGTTGGCACAGAACCCTGCAGAGCCTGCAGTAGAAGCCAGCTTCTCCAGGCTGGAGATGAAGAGATCTGAACTCTGGGAACGTTCAAACTTTTGGACCAAACTTAACCTGAGTCAGTCACAACTCTATACCTTTCAGTCACTGAATCAGTATATTTCCTTTAATGTTTGTCAGTTTGGGTTGCTTTTTTTTTTTTTTTTTTGTTACCTGCAAAATAAGGAGCCCAAGTTGGTGCTAGTGGTAAAGAAACTGCCAGCCAACGCAGGAGGCATAAAAGAGGAGGTTGGGGAAGATCCCTGGAGGAGGACAAGGCAGACTGCTCCAGATTTCTTGCCTGGAGAATCCCACGGACAGAGGAGCCTAGCGGGCTGCAGACTGTAGGGCACGGAGTCCAACACAACTGAAGCAACGTAGCATGAACGCAAGAAACAGTGCAGCCACAACAGCCTGGACTGGATAGAATTGTTTGGGTCCCAGAACACGTATTTATTTCAAGAGCACCATGATGCTACCTGTACTATGATGGGGACTGTGAAGGGAATAGCCCAAAACTAGGCTGTCAGCTGGTAAAATAGACATGTGAGACGTTCACGGATGGCTTCCAAACTGATGCCAGGGGGAAGGGAAAGAACCCAAAGACGCAGCTCGGGAGTTGGAAGTTATTACTCAGGCATGCAGGGGTGGGAAGAGGGGTGGGAGTGTCGAGTTGGCACCAGTTTTTCAGAAACGGCTGAATAGTAATCATGTTTTTGTGAATTAAAGGCTCCCCTGTTCTCACGATTGGTTCCTAAGGTAATTATGAAAAGTTTTCTAGTCAATAGAAAGAAATGGTCATCAATGGAAACTGCAGCCTTCATCGTTTAAGAAAGAGTGCTTATTTTCAGTGCAGATAAAATATTTACTTAGCAAAAAAAAAAAAAAAGAAGGCATACTAATAAATGTCTATTATTCAGGTTACTCTAATCAGTGGATGCTAAAGAATGGCAAACCACTCTTTTAAATAAGCACTATATTCATTCATTTGTCATTTTGGAGTCTCTTTTTCAGTAAATAGTAATTTTGTTAAACTTTAAGGGTCACAGTTAAATGTTTAGCCTTGATTTTAATATTAGATCAGAGTCATTTTCCATGGTTTGCTCTTTTTCACAAATTATTGCTCTGCCTTGGTAAATTAATTGAAAGGAAATAGAATGAGACGAGGGTGAGCAGGGAAAATTTTCTTTAGCTTATTTTAAGAAAAAGAATATTCTTTCTTTGTCCATTCTGAACTTAGAAAATCATTTTTTTTCTATATGATACTGAAATATTTAACAATTCATTAAAAAAACAGCATTTACATTAAAATACAACCTTAAATACAGCCCTGTAATTTTTACCAGGAACCTTGTAAAATAGGATGAATATACATGCACGAATACTAAAACAAAAAAGACCATTCAACATTCACATGAAAAAGCAGCATTAAACACAATGTAATAAATATCCAGGATATCAAATCCACAAATTGATCATTATTCTGATTTAGATCCTTTTTCCAGTTAAGCCTTTTACTGTATAATTTATTATAATAACCTTACAAGTTAAACATAACTAATTAAAAACAGAATTCAACTTAATCTGACTGCTGAAATAGCACAATTATCAATATATTGCAGCATATATTTTAATTTATAACATATAAAACTGCCATTTTGGCAGGAAATACATATCCATATAACTAACTGCTCAATGAACTTCTGCAATGTATAAAAAATGTCAGAGTCAATAGTATGAAAGGAAACAGAAGCTAATATTATTTCTGAGATAATTTTATTGCCTTAGCTCTTGGGCTTTGGCAAAAAATATCTTAAGTTTCAATATATATCATATAATTAAATACAGTATTTACAAAATAGAAAAAAATCCAGCAAAGTATTGTAAAAAACACTGTCTTTACATATTTAAAGTGTGCTTTTCCTTACAATGCATGAGAGCCCTTTAAATTTTTACTTCCCATTGTCCCATATGCTTTTAAAATCCCTTCTTCCACCAATAATTCAGGGCTGAGTTTTTAAGAATGGAAACTGATCTATAATAAGAGTGTAAAGTCAAAGGTAAAGGTTGCTATATACCTTCCTGATGTTTTTCTAGATAAATTCTCTGGGTTAAAAGTCATTTAAAATCCAAATCATACATTTTACTTTTTACATTTTGCTTCTTCTGTTTTGTCACTAAATAACTCTAATAAACATGCTTTAAGAGATGTTGTATCACTTAGGAAGATTCTTTCTTTTGAAATGAATGAAAGTTTAAGTAGGCATCTACCACTTCTGTTAACCTGTCACCATCTTCTGTTTCAATGCACAAACAGTATTATTTCTTCACAAAAAACTGCTGAAAGAATAAATGAGATTCATGTTTACTGTTCCTTGTTGCTACAATAGGTGTTTTAAAAAGTGACTAATATTCACCCACCACTACTGAGTTAAATAACTGAGTTCCATAGTCCAGGATCTTATCCTGAGTATGGACCAGGTCTCTTGGCATGAAGACTATTTTCCGTTCTTCCTTACGAGACAGATGATCTTCCTTGTATTTCAATTTATATTCCCTAAACCACCAAAATGTGAACCCAAACTTTTTCCATTTCAGAATCCCAAGAAATCCACATGCTTGGTGTGTGATTAGATATCAGATAAGAGGACCTCTGTGAGAGGCTGGAGGATCTGGGAATTCTGAGGAGGAGGCAGGAGTCAACTTCCCCAGCTCTGCACAGTGGGAGGCACCCTCTGGGTGGTATTCCCATTATACTTCTGTCACGGAGGACTCTTGCCCAAGGCTGGATGGAGTGGTTATTTGCAAGTGTGGACATCAGTCATGCTTTCACACCTCCTGCAGCGGACATAACAGCACCAGATAAATTTGCATTCACATCTCTCCACGTGCCTGACCACATGGGTGTTGTAGCCTCGGCCACAGCAGAGGAGGTTGCAGCCATCGGCGCCCTCCGATGTGCGGTTGCACTCTCTGCCTTGAGTCCCTGGAATCCCGAGTTTCTTATCCTCAACACAGTAATTGGGAGACTTATTGACGTAGAGCAGATCATCCTTGCGGATTGGTATTTTCCTCTGATCTTTTTCTCTCCTGTGCATTTTCCTCTTTATTTTGTCTGAGATTTGGACACTGTTTTCATATTTATCCTTCAACAGATGGCCAATCTTTTCAAAAGAAGACATGGTTTTCCAGCATGTTTTCACAGCGCAGGAGCCGGAAACTCCGTGACAACGGCAGTCTAAAGACATCAACTTGGCGACAGCCTGCAACCAACAGGAATTGAATGAAACATCTTTCATGAACTGTTTAACCCAACAACAAAAGCACCACCCACCTAATCTCACTCTATTTCCTACTATATAAAAGCAATGGTTATATATTTCAATGAAAATAATAAAATGATTTTTAAAATACTTCAATTAAATAAGAAAATAAAATAATTTTAAAATAAGGATGTTTTTGGACCTAAAAAATCTTTTATATCGCTTAGAACCCAAATGTTTGGTCCTTCTCTTGACCCTACAGAGCAAACCTTTCTAATTTAAAACTGCAGGCCAGGCTAATAATGTCATCAGAGATGAGCTGAGATAACAAAGGGAAGCTACTTTTATTTCTAATCTCTCACTTAATCTTGGGTGTCAGAGGATGTTCATTCATGCCTCCATGCATTCATTTTAGCATCTTGCTACTTGGAGTGTGGTTCATGGACCAACAGCACCGGCACAGACATGCAGACTCTGAGCCCCCCACCAAACCTGCAGAATCAAAATCTACATCTTTGTAAGATCCTCGGGTGACTTGTATACACGCAGAAACACCTGTGGAACTTTACATATAACCCCTGAGATTCTCACTTAATTTGTCAGGGTGGGGTCAAGGCAATGACTTCTATAAAGCTACGCAGATGATTCCAAGAGCATCCAAGGATGAGATCTACCAAAGTGAGTGTACTTGGTTTTTATCACTGCAAAAACCAGTTATATTCACAGGGGTTTGGAGGCGGGGCATGCTATCCCCTAGTCACAGACCACATGAGAAACCCTAAATTGGTCCAAAAAGATGAGGCTGGAGAGTGTGGCTGCTCCCAACCAATTCTTCCCCTCTTCTGGAAAATTAATTCAAAACATATGTCCTATTCTTGATGGATCGGTAGCACCATTCTAACATGGAAAAGGAATAATATTTATATGATTTTTCACTTCTAAGTGCTGAGTTATTTTATTCAGACTGAGGAATTAAATGAGATTACATACATCGGTAAGAGCCCACTGCCTGACACACATTTAGGTCAAAATAAATGCCCCCTTCCCCTGAGGAGGAAAGTATAGGAAGAGTTGAGATAAAATTTCAAATAGAGCTAACCAAGCGAAAACAATACAGAGATTTCTAAAACAGAAGTTCTAGAGTTCTAATTTCTTACATACCGGGCTAGTCGGCGTAACTTCCTTCAATCCCCAGAGGATGGCAGAGCAGATTAATAAATTGTCAGGACTAACTGGAGAGTTGACATTCTGTCAACATGCCGGGTAAAATAAAAAATGATCTATCCATTCAATAACTTAGAAATTATGTGTGTAATCCTCCAAAGAAAGAAAAAACCCCACAGCTTAAATTCCACTTACAGTTCTTATCAAAACTATACAAAATGACAGGGGTTTATACTTAGCAATTTTCTACCACACTTGACATTGACATGTATGTGGAATGTTACATTTCTTAACAAATTAACTAAAGTTTCTGTACTATCTAATGAGACAGAGTATTTCAAACAATTTATTATATTTGCAGACTTGAATGAGAGCATATGGTACTGATTTATGTAATATTCAATAGTTTTTATTAGTGTTTAAAATAATAAACCAAACAACATTTAAACATTGCCCTTTATAGAACGCAACACATATGATTTTTTGAATTTATAAAACTAAGGAGCAAATAGATATGTCTATTTCTTGTTATCTTCAGTAAAATTTATCTTTCAATGATATGAAAACAATTCATAGAGTATGGTACACAAACTGATTCAGTTAAATTGATGGCATTTGATATTCACAAAACCTTCAATTCTTTAAAATATCTCCAGGCAAATAAATGTTAAAATATTGTGATCTGCCAACTTTGTTCAGATTTTAAGTGTCCGAAGGATGTAAGAAAATGAGAGCTTAATCAATGCCAGGTAGCCATAAAACAAATTGTCCAAAGAAAGCCAAAAATCTAAGAATGTAAGTTAATGCGTTGAAACCTGATCATCGTTCGTTACAGTCATCACTTACGATTTAGGACTGCCTCTTGCTCAGATTCTTGACTGAGGAGCTCACTTTTTCTTTTTATTAAGCAGTTCAGGCATCATGTAAGGTGTTGCCAATTTGCAAGGCATGGAGGACAGAACGGATGCTCACCAAAACACTTTTGAAACGTTTTAACTCTCTTCTATCAGTAAACTGCATCAAGAGGATGCAATAAAGACCAACTTCTTCAACAAATGAGACACTACTAGGAACTCAATGATATTGGGAGACTCTGATCTGGCAGGTTTTCCCGCAATTCCTCAGCCCACAATAGTATCAGTCCAAATCTGACACACTACCACCCAGGTTTGAAGGATAAAAGAGAAGACTGATTTTGAATCTGGGGATAACACCTGCTGAATTTGTATTGAAATTTGGGGTGAGTTTCCTGCCGTAGAAAACAAGATACTTTTAAATACCTGGAGTTAACTAAATTTTCCAAAGATATTTTTAAGGAATGTTATTCTACTATATTTTAATTCCATTACCCTTTTGTCCTTAAAAATAAGTATAAGAAAAGAAAGCATTTTTATTATACATGTGAATATTATTCACATTTATATTCTAGGATAGAAAGACAAATAACGTGACACACAATTTAAATGATGATACCTCTGTAAGACTCCAAGGAAGAAACTTGGGCAAATATGGATAAAATAAAGCAATGCAATCACCACAAGGAGAATTTGATGAAATGCAGAGTTCAAGAGCAGATAACATGCAGACACACATACACACAGGATTTAACTCTACGGAGCTCAGTGTTCCTCAGAGCACATTTTCATAAATTATTTTACTTGATTTAGCTTGATAGGAAAAAATCCCTTGCATATAGTAGGTAGTTAATGAAGAACATGTACCTGCTTATTATTCCAATTTGACAGAAAAATTAATAGCCTGGTTAAGACATTTGTCTTCCGTAAGGAAAACTGGAAATATATGATATGAAGTCTTTATATGCAGCAGGATAATTTTGGTGGAACAAAGAAAAATGAAAGTCGAAAATTCAAGTATATTTAAGAACACTCCAAAACACTCCAAAAATACATATTCTGAAGTTTTTCAGCTGGGAGTTTTAATTGATGTCAAATAGCCATTCTGAGTTGCAGTGATAGCAGAGTGATTTTCTAACAGGAAAAGTAAGAGAATAGCGAGCAAATGAGTTGTGTGTGGTTATGAGAAAATTCCTTTCTCTACTTAGTTGAGTTGTTAAGGTTTATAACGATATTAACAGAGGAATGTTTTATTAACTATTGCAAACAGATGTGCACATTTTGGTATAATATTTTTAAACTAGGGGAGAGCCATTAGGAGCATAGCATTTAACCTACTGGGCTCCCTGTGTTAAGTTTTGGTTTGATAAATTTATGATGAAGTGAAATAGGAAAGATGCATCATTAACACTTAATGTAAAAATAGAAACCGCTTGAGAAGTGGTCTAAGAAGTGACTGGCCCCACAACTTTGACTCAGAGGTAACACAGCTGGAGGTGACTGTTTTCCAGTATATTGCGTTATCCAAACTTCACAGAAATGACAAAAAAAAAAAAACCATTATGGAACATTTTGTGACATTTCATTTTGTCCACTATCAGATGATCTGTTTAAGTTTTTATGAAAACGGTGACATAAATTGTATGACTATATGCAGAATTCCTATTCCTCTGATCCATTTTGTCCCTTTCAGTTCAAAAATATATTTGTATCTGCTGAAAAGCAAAACATTTGCATGTTATTCAAGTACTTATAAATATTCTTGAAACAGGTCAATGAAATTTGGGGGTGGGGCCCATGCCACTTTTTTGAGTTACTCATCATAAAACAAATTATGGGGTAGGGAAACTTAAAAGTTTATGAGGTGGACATGGGAAGAATGGAAATATTTTAAGCACACCAAAAGAAATACCCATAAATATTCCAAGTCACATTATTCCCAGAAGTTCTGCCCTTGGAAGACATCACATCATTCTGTTAGCCAATCACCATTCAGCAACATTATTCTTGGAGTCATAACTTTAGGAATGGTGTCAGAAACCAAGTGGGAATTAGAGTATTTAAGGTCAGCGGTTAGAAAATAATCTATTCTGCTCACAGCACTACTAAGCGCCAGTACCCACATTGCTCTGAACGCGTTCCTACATTTGGAGCTTGGGATTTTGAGATGAGGAAAATCAACTCAATTGAATGCAGACCTCAAAACCTTACACAGAAGAATATGCCTATTAGATTAAAATCCTAATGGCCAATATTGAAAATGCAGTTGTTTGTTCTTCCATGTTAGATAATATCTTGGAAACCTGGTTGATTTTTGTTGTTGCTGCGGTAATGGTGGTGATGGTGGTTTTTTTTTTTTGACCACCAATGGAAAGAAAAATATTAAAATGTTTTGAATTGTAATACTTCATGAGAAAAGACCAACAAAAACATCAATGTAGTACCCTCAAAATATCCAGGTAATATTTTGTAATATTTTAAGATTCCATCTTGACCAATGTGGAAAAAATGAGATTCAGTGAAAAAACTGAAATTTATCCAAAATGCATATATACCTATAAGCTGAATTTTTGCTTCATAATTAGAAAAATAGCAAAAACCTCAGTAAAGTGAGGAGATTGTTTTATTGCCAACAAACAGTGGATTTAAATTGATGCTGAATAGTTGTATGTTTTTAATAAAATCAGAATATAAATAGATCAGATCAAAGTTAATAGTTAGAGGCAAATATTACTACCTAATTTAAAAAAAAACACATAAGATGGAATAAGATTAAATAACTGCCTAATATCACTAATAAAAATACATTTTAGAATACTTTGGGACTTTTCATAAGGTTGGAGACAACTTTATTCAAAAGAATGAATTATCACATGAATTTCCAAGTTTTGTGTTCTGATTAAAGTCTTTTTTGTCTCTACCCAGCTATTCAAAGAATGACTAAAGAAGATTTAAGATCTAAGGTGACAATAAATATTCATTTAATTGTTTTCTTATTTTTAAAACACATTAATTTGACCTGGAGTTTTTCTCTAGTTTAACTCTAGAGCTTTAAAGAACACATGTTAATTACATCTAATCTCTTTTACATCAATATGTTAGAAATAATAAAAATTCCTTTACTAGATATTATTTAAACTGAAGTGAAAACTCATTCATTTAATCTTTTTAAATGTAAGACTTTATCAAGAAGAGACATGGTGTTAGCAGGAGTAACTTTAGTGAAATAACTTAGAATTTCAAAACTGAAAAGTGAAAAGCTTACATAGCTATTTACTGATTTTCCTATTTCCTAATTTTCCATTTTGAATCAATATTCAAATTGAACTGAATATTCAAATTTGAATTTGAAATGTTATAGTGATATATTGAGTTTTCAGTTTTAGTATTTTAAACCAAAGTGGTTAAGTAAAGAAAACTGGCAGAAACTTGCAACTATTCCAAGCGGGTTCCATTTATTCACTTTCCAAAAATGTAAAACAAATGCAACATATACTTTAAATATTCCTGAGAGATACCGCAACTTACTTTAATTTATTGCAGGAGAATGTGGCAGATTGTAACGACTACTTTGGGACCGTTGCAGGTTATTGAATATTTACAATAATATAGGATATGTGGTGATATTCCCATCCTGAAAAGATTATTACAAAATAGAAAATATATATTCCTAAGAGAGGTTTTAACTGTTTTTGGAAAATCACTATGAATTGCCAAGTAATTCAACTATGTTGTAGAACTCAAAGCTTATTGCATCAATATTCATTAAAATAAGTATATAAAAGTTAAATTAAGCTACAAATTACTCCATCTTAAGAAAATTTAGTATTAAAAATTCATTTATAAGGTTAATTAGATGGTAATTCTTCAAATTTTCCTCTCCTTGAACCTTTAATATATCTATATTTTAAAATACCCAAATATTTAATATATCTATAGTTTTTTACATTTATCCATACTTCTGTTTTTACAGTGAATCTACATTGCTTTATAATAACTACTTCCTTTAAATAAATTGTTTTTTACAAAAATTATTGAGCTATGTATTCTGTAATGTATTTGAGAACATTTTGCTAGACAAAGGACAGACTGATAACTTCTTTAAGATGCCATTGCCAATGAAAAAATATATTTGAAAAAATATATTTAAAACAATAATGAAAATTCAAATTTGAGAAAATGAAATTTGATTTGGTCCCGTTAGAAAGGCAGATACTGTAAGTCTTATTTGGGTTTCTACAACTAATCATCTAAAGGGGTGGAATAAAACGACCCAATAGGCACTAATACTTCTATTATTTTATAATTGGTGTTTTAGGTATACGAATATACAATCACATATATTAACACATTCTATAACAAGATTCAAGTCACATCAGATGGAAACTTAAACTAAATCAATGTGGTCAGTACAGGCTCATGAAAGAAAAAAAATATATTTATATATATAGTTGCTGTTATACATATATAATAAAAATTTCATATATATATATATATATATATTTTTGCCTGAAAGAGTTTTAGTTTTTTAACCATTTGACTCTTTGGTCAGATTGATCCAGAAATGTAACCCTAGTGCTATTATGCCTAAAGGCACTGGATTTCTATTCCATTTTCTAATACATACCTGCCTTCCAGCTTCATTGTTATGTAGGTTCATTGCTAACAGTACTTTGCTTTCCTTTGCCGTGGTGTTTCTGATGGGGAAATCTAGGAACTTTCTGCTGAACCACATGCCATACTGGACATCATCGGAGCAGCCCCCCCAGTGCCAGCCTTCACTCGCTGAGCCGCCGTTCTGCAAGGTGGTGTCACAGGAACACTCGGTCATGTTGCCTGCGCTGCATGACCTGGTCACAGAATGCACCAGGCCTGCAGCCATCACAGCATAAATAAATGCCGTTTCCTTGGTGCCTAGAATAAGAAATAAGTTGCTAAATGAATGAGCCATACCACTCTCTGCTTATGTTCATAACAAAGCCGCCTACTTACCCTCTTATCAGGAAAGCAACTTCTCAAGGGATGCTTTCATGAGTACACATTTACAAAGGACAATTTCATATTGTTCTCATATTTTAAAAAAGCAACATTAATTTTCAGCATGATTTTCCTTTATTGTATGTCATTAATTGTCCTCATACCCTAAAATCATGTTTGTATTTTCAATTTGAGATGTATGTCAGCACCCAGCTCAGCACTTAATAGACAATGAAAATTCAACAAATACACATTGAATTCAAAATCTCTTGCATGGACACCGTAAATAGTTAGACAACGCCCCAAGAAGCCCCGCTTACCTTTCTCTTTAAATTTAAAACATTATCACAAAACACAGGCTGAAAAATTGGTGTCACTTTTGTTTGTACAAAAAAATACATGTCAAGATGCAAACTAAAATTAAGCAAAGACTAAAGCAATTAGGAGATAAACTTTATAGTTTACTTTCACATCAAAGATGTTTTAATGATATACTGAATAACAATATTAATGTGAAAGTTAAATATTATATTCATATTCCTATATACAATATTATATCCTCTCACACTACTAAGGGCAATTAAAGATAATTGAAATGTCATCAGCAAAAAAAAAAGAATTGTTATGGAAAACCGTTGAACACTGACTATGTATATAACACATCTGCAATAGGTTTCGAGCTAAAATCTTTGAAAATTGAAGTCCTATTAAAATATTAGTAAAATGGACCAGAAGGGACCCAGCAGGCGACTTTCCCCGTCCTTAGAGATGTACAGATTGAAGTAGAAACGTTATCACGCCGTTGTCCAATAAACTGATTGGTTTATTTTCAACAGCTGATGCCTCTACATTTCAGCAACTGTGAAGAACACATTCTCTTTTTTTCTTTTTGCAGGGAGTCGGTTCTCTTTCGAAAGGGTGTGACAGCCAAAGCGCAGCGGGGCAAAAGCGATGTTTGGCGGCGGTGAGTGTAGGGACCCGGCGGGGAAGGGTCAAAGGTGGAAGGGGAACGGAAATGAATATGAAAAACGACTAAGAATCTTTCAGAGCCCAGGTTCTGAAATTCTTTGAATCTGCTGACACCTCTGTGCCTTTATCCTTACTAAGTCGCTAGGCACGTGGGAGTGGAACTTTGTTTCCCTGCGGATTCCCGCGCCTCGGATGTGCGCACAGGAGAAAGGGTAGAAGGAAAGGAATATAGGGGAAAACCAAAGTCGTGCTCGAGTTAGCCTCACGAGGGTTGTCCGGGAAAGTCCCTTTAAAATCGCCATTATTCCGTCTACGCGGTGTTCCCGGGAACCAACCGCCGTGGGGTTTCGCTGCAATTAGCCACTTGTCCAGGGCTCAGCGCGCAGCGGAGCTGCTTAAATCAAAGCAGATGCGGCCTCGGCGTTCCCTGCAGCCGACATCATGTTTCTCCAGCTGGTCCCCCACCTAGGGGGGCGCTACGGGGTCCGAGGGGTCGGCGGGGTGGAGCGTCAGAGTTTTTCTTCCAGCTCCAGCCGGGCGCCGCGGGAAGGAGGAAGAGCTACACTTCCACGCGCTGCGCTCCGGACCTGCGGTGTCACCCCACCCCCACCCAGGACCGCACCTGCACCCGGATCTGGCTTCCGTCGCCCCCTAATTCCCTTCCACTAAAGGACCTCTCTGGGGAATTTAACGAGCGACGGGACCGTACGAGCACTGTTTAATTTACAGGAACTGCCAGCCGCGAGAGTCCCGGGACTCACCGCTGCTCAGCTCGTAGCCAAAGAGAGGGCTGGTGCCCGGAGGGGCGGCGGCGGCCACCAGGCAGTTCCATCTCTCGTGCCTGAACTGGCTTCTGCACTCCTGAATGCCCAGCCGGGCGCCCTCGCGGATGCTGGGCAGCAGGTACGGTTTCCTCTTGCACAGCTCCTTCTGGCGGCTGTTCAGAGGCAAGTTGGCACAGCCCAGCTTCTCCGGAACCCCAAAGGAGGCGATGCCCAACCACCTGTAAGACACGGCCGCCCCTAGCGTAAGCCGCTGCCCTGCTCTCCTCCCCATGCCCAGATGTTTACCCGAAATTTAGGTCACCCGCCCTAGGGCTCCCGCCCCTCCTCCCCCGCCCCAGCTGAGAGTTCTCTGAGGCTGGGCACCCCGTTTTGCCACAAATCCCGTGCGCCCCTGCTGCCCCCATACTCACATCCAGTTTCCTTGGGCTCCGCAGGGGAACAGCGCGAACACGGCTGCCCACAGCGCGCACAGGCGGGACAGTCCCAGGAGCGCTGCTCTGTCCATGGCCCCCGCATGGAGTCCCCCAGCCCCAGCCACTCCTCTTCGACCCTCCCCACCCAGAGGCCGGCCAGGCCAGGTCAGTTCCCCCGCACCAAGTTGTCCCTCGCCTCCCTTGTCCCTGCAGACAACGTAAAAAGAAGGCCAGCCGTAGTAGGTGTCCTAAGCAGCTTTCCCCTCGCGAGCGGGGAGCAGCGTGAGGAAGTTGAGAAAGTAGCCTGGGGCCCTCCTCCGGCGCCAAGTTGGAGATGTGCAGGAGATGCGGGAGCGTCCGTCGCATTCCAAGGTGAGAAACTTCTGTTGATGTAGCTCTGTCTCCATCGCCCCCGGCCTCTCCTCCCATCTCCTCCCCCCACCCTGGCTGCGCCTGGAACCTGATTGGCCCAGCAGCAGCCCCTCATCTCATCATCCCCGGACTTCAGGCTCCCATTGGCTGAGAGCGGACTCCGCGGGGGGCGCTCGGGCCCGCTGCTTCCCGACAGCAGGT
The DNA here is from genome assembly GCF_033118175.1 of Dama dama. Taxonomy (NCBI): domain Eukaryota; kingdom Metazoa; phylum Chordata; class Mammalia; order Artiodactyla; family Cervidae; genus Dama; species Dama dama. The sequence goes on along the minus strand of NC_083698.1, from coordinate 81,823,551 downwards.
CCAGACCCTGTGTTCCCGACCTTTCCTCCTGTCTCAGTCTCCGGAGAGTGGGTCTCTGCGGGAGGAATACTGATACAAGCTGAAGACTATAGGGGCGCTTCTGTCTTAATAAACCTGGGCGAAGGTGTGGGTTGAACGGGCGACGTTGGAGAGGCACCCACCCCAGTCGCATATGGATTAATTACACTCTGGGTGGAGTGGCTGGAAATTCTCACTGCTCACCTTTCTTTCCTCTTCTTTACCTCACATAAGAATAATTTTTTGAGTCTGGGTTGGTACCAAAAAGTTGACTTGTCCACACCCTGACTGAGGTCTCAACATGTCAGCAGACTCCAGAATGAGAGAAATACTGTCAAGCTTGACATCTATCGTCATCTGTACAGACATTTATGGAAAGGGAAGATTCTAGCCTAGCATCTATTAATAATCTATCATATTTAAATTGTGTTAGGTGATTTCATTTTGCCGATTTGTCTTTTTTTTCTGCGATCTTTGAGAGCACTGTCAGAGACGGAGGGCAGAGAGTGGATGTGAGTGAGAACTGTCTGGAGAGTTCTAAAAAAAATTGACGGTCCTGTTCTCCTCAGTGCACACTATGCCTTTCTCAGGGAATTTGGACATATTGAAGACAAATTTTAGAAACTTATTTATGAAACACCTACTGTGTGTCCAGTACTGTGGGAATTTCTGAAGATAAGATCTCTTTCCTTAGAGGCACAAACCAGCCATAGAGATAAGTCTGAAACAAATTAATTTGAGATTATTAATAAAGAAAAACATAGAATCCAGCAAGTTACTCTTCTGGAGGCAAAGAGTTCAGATGCAGGAGAATGTTCTGGTGCCTGGCAGTTTAGAAAGATTAGCTAACCAGTGTTTTCCAGGATAGAAGATCTCTGGGGAGAACTCTGAAGTCAAGTGGCACATGCTTTTAGCTGTGATATCAGAAAAGTCTGTCTCACCTAATTGGCAACAGGAAATGTGTATGAGAGGCATCACCTACTCCTCAGAGGACTTCTGAAATGTTAATGAAATCTCAGGCTATACTAGCTTGTGTGTGTGTCATTCAGTCATGTCCGACTCTTTGTAACCTTATGGGCTTTAGCCCACCAGGCTCCTCCCTCCATGGAATTCTCCAGACAAGAATACTGGAGTGGGTAACCATTCCCTTCTCCAGAGGATCTTCCTGACCCAGGGTTTGAACCCAGGTCTCCTGCTTGAAGCAGATTCTTCGCCACCTGAGCCACCAGGGAAGCCCAGCTTAGTAGGTTCCAAATTCCAGACTTACTCAAAATAAAGATTTACTTTATTTGCTCTATCAGCAAATAAAGTATTTTATTTGCTGTATATCCTATTGGCCCAGAACAATAAAAACTCACTGAAATTCCCATCTTCTCCCATTCATTCCTTTATCCAACAAATATTTATTGAGTGAACGCTATGTACCAGGTCCTAAAGCCACATTGTAATTTTTAGAGAGTCAAGTTGATGATAGGGTGCAGTTACGGATCCAGAAATATTTTGGCTAATGGCTAGTGGCCTCTCTGAGAATCAGAGCCTTCATCCAAGCTCACTTTATTCTGGGGGCCTCTCCAGGAGGCCTCGTGGAGCACTCCCTGCTGAACCCCTGCCATGGGGCCCAGTACACCAGATTCTGGTTTTGAACACAACTTACCGAAGGGATTGACGTGGTGAGGAACATCCTGAGCAGATACCTAAGTGGCCGAGATGCTGTAATTAGAGAAGAGGCTTCCTCTGTAGGGGAACTGAGGGATTGGAGAACATGAATACTTGAGGGTGATTTTTCGAGCCAATTATGATACATGTTTTAAGGGAGTTGCTGGATTTTTTTCTTGTAGAAAGATATACTGAGCCTCTGTTATGGGTTAAAAAGTGGGGCTAGATAACACTGAGTTAAATAGTAGTGGAGTTCACAGCCCCATTGACAAGACTGACAAAGAGGCAGGGGGTCATAGCCAGTGTGGTGAACGCACTGGGGACACATGGCGCGCCAGGAACACGCAGGGGGATTACTTAATCTAGTTTGGGAACGGGGTGACTTGAATGTTGCCTTTGTTGCTACTCTTGTGGTCAAGCACTGTCCAGGCATCCAGATAAACCATGAGAGGGCCACTCACAGCATTCTATTCTTAGAGTCACTGGGTCAACTATTTTCAAGTCCAAGACACAGTTTCAGGGCCTTATACCTCTTGTGTATAATCTGAGGCCTCAGGGATCATTCTGTCCATACCTTTAAAGCAAAGAAAACATTTTCAGAAGTTGGTCCAACTGAAGAATCCAGCTTATCATTCAATGAGCAGACATTTAAGTGCTTATTTTGCATCAGGCGTCTCGAACTCTCATGCACTGAGAGCCTACATCCCCTCACCCCTCTCCCCTCTCACCACCCTGGGTTTTCTCTTAACTCTCTTTCTCTTCTCACTCCACACAAAGATTCAAACTCCTCAAGTTGGTACTCATTTTATAGATAAAGAAATGAACTTAGAGAGATGAAGAAACTTGCTTAAGACCACTCAGTTAGAAAATAGTAGAGTCAAAATAGATCTGATTTTGGAAGTTTTGCTCTTTCTACCACACCATACTGCTGCAGAACCTGATTAAAAAGTACTGATTGCTTGCTCGCTCTCTCTCTCTTTTTTTTTTTTTGGACCAAATCGCAGGTATCTGGTCTCAAGGTCCAAATTCCTCTTCAGTGATCTTTATACCACAGTTCACACGTCTCTCAGTCAAAAGAGTTGTTCTGTTCTCTGAAGATTAAAAAAAAAAAAAAAAAAACCCTCAATGGATAGGTGGGCCTCCTGAGGAGGTCTCCCCGAAGTCCAGTTTCTCAGAGGTGAATGGTGGTCTGCCTGGATGTCTTTCTGTTTCCCACTCTTTGCTGTTTGGATTGTGTGCACTGGGGGAAAGAGTGGAAAGAGCATGGGGCTGAGTTGGGTGATGGGGCTTCCAGTCAGCACAGTCAATTTCAACTTTGAGTCTCAGTTTTCTCACTTGTAAAATGATGAAAAGCTCTTTCGGTTCTAAAACTCTGATTGGAGTTCCCACAGGGCTGGAGAGAGGGAGGTGGTGTGTGTGGTTATGTGTGATTGTGTATGCCTGTGTGTGGTAGGGTGCAAGGGACTCGCTTTGCTAATGAATTTGCACTCCTAGGAGGAGGAACCTTAGCTATTGGGTTTGGCAGAGAGGGGCCCTGGTCTTAGGATGGCACAGGCTAGGGTGTTTTGCCTTCCATTTTTTACCTTCAGTTCCACTTTTCCTTGTGGATTTCAATTTAAACTAATTATTGACAGAAGTATTATGTATTATATAAATGTACAATTTATGTTAAATTTATAATTATATAAATTATAATTTTCATATTTATAATTTATAATAATATAATTATTGTAATCTGATCAGGTCACATGAAACTTTAGAAGATGTAAAAAGTTACAGATATCTTCTTTATCTTGAAATATGAAGGTAAAGGGCTCCTTCAGAATCTAATTTGTACCTCTTATTAATTAGAAGTGGTTCATTTCTAGTATCACTAGTGGGGATTATGCTCTCTTTAGCTTTAAATTAAAGCTAAAGAATAAAGTTAATGATGAGTCGAATCCAAACATATCCACAGCGACATGTTTCAAATTGCTTATTTCTTTAGCAGTGAGAAGGAGTCTCATTTCCTATCTACTATTTTTGGTTTGTAATTGGGAGAGAGAATGAAATATTAACTGGTCAACAGGGTATAATGTGGTGCTTATTATTTTATGCAAGCTTTCTAAAAATGATGTAAAGATAATGCCATTAATTGTTCATAAAATGGGAGCTGCAATTGTATCATCTCATGATCTGAGCCCAGCTATCTAAAATTTGATTAATGCCGTTAAGCAAAGCACAGTGTAATTCCAAGTTTGCACAGGTTACTGAAGCATCTGTAGTTTTTTGATCCAGCAAGGAAGTACTTGATTTGTTTCTGTAGCAGGGGTAAGGTGTTTTTAGCTACATTCTAGAAAAGAGGATGTAGGAGGGAGATTCGGAGGAAATACTTCACTCAAAGAAGCTCTTCTGAGAAACTGAATCTCACCGGCCGGGCCAGTTGAACCAAGAGAAGTAGCTACATAGCAATAAATCCCACCTCACGCCCAGGACAATTGTAGATTATTAGTTGTTGAACCCAGCGGAGTCTGTGCCTTCTGGTTGTTTTTCCCAGTCCCTGAGAAACTCAGCAAAAAGTCTGCCTGAACAGATATGCCTTGGACTCTGCCTTTGGCAGTCCATCAGAGAACGAGACTTCTAAGGGCCTTGTTGTAAGAATTTCTGCTGCAGATCACAGAGACTTATGTACTGGAAACTGATACCAGAAGCACCCCAGCTGGTCTTAACTCCCATGATGGAACAGAAGAGCAGAGGTGACTTTTGACATAACTGGGTCCTCATCCATTCTATTTTAAATTCCACCTGGATGCTACCAGTGTGGATCGGAGCACAGGCTTGTGACCACTGGCTCTCAGGAGGGGGCGGGAAATGGCATTCTGGATGTCCTGCTGCCCTTTGGTGACCTGAAAAGCCCGACTTGGAGCAGCAGAGGCGACACGAGTAATGAAACCAGGAGAAGGGGCAAGGGGTGGAGAAGGATGCTCTCTTGTCTTGCTTTTAAATTTTTCACAACTTTGAAAGTAAAAAAAAAAAAAGGTTTTTTTGTTTACTTGTCCTAGAAATTAAGATTGAAGAAACCTCATTAAGTGTTTATTAGAAAGTGGCTTATCTCTAATGATATTTTGTACTGGTTATGCAGTCTTTCAGAATGAGGGAATAAAAGTAAAATACGATCTTTGACAAGCAGGACTGGTCACTATTTGTCAAAACTGAAATCCATGGAGAACGTTAAATCTCTTCATACCCCTTTTCATTTTTTTTTTCCTGAATTCTGCAAAACAAAACAACTCAATTAATGAATTGTTATTGACCTTAATAAGTTATCATGAAAACTACTTCAGAAAATCTGGACTTTTATTTTTTTAAGGAGTACTATTTATGGAGAGAGCACTGGGCTGTCTATAATGGAAAAAAATAAATTTTCTCTCTTTTTTCCTTTCTTTTTTACTAAAATTGAGCCGTCTCAAACTTTAGGGGAAAAAACTTCAAGGGAAAAGTAGTTTTAGAAAGAACTGACGGTGTCTATCTTATTCCAACTGTTGGTCTGCATAATACATTTAATTGTTGTGATGTAATAAATACCCTGCTGTCAACAAAATGCCAGTCAAAAATCAATAAATGCTGAAACTGTATATTGGAGGCTGTTCCTACATTTAACCATTGGATACTATCTTCATTATGGTGGGCAGCATGTGGAAGTGGGTTTGTTAAGTCTGGTCAACTGACAGTTATCATTTCATGTTTACTCTTCTTCACCCAGTGGTGAATCACATTTAAATTTAGCTTTCATTTGTTCACTTTCCGGACTGAAACCTTTAATGACTTCTTATTTACTCTTTTAAACCCTTTGGTTTGACTTTTAAAAATCCTTCGCTCAGGATTTGTCCATAGCTGTCATTTTTTATTAAATTCACTCTATTTCCTCATGTTTATTCCCTCTAGGCAGCCCAGCTTCTTTCTTCCCTTTTCCACAAGCAAAGTCTGCATGTTTCTATTTCCATTACTTGAGAAACACTCTCTCTCCATGCCTAGAATTTTTTCCCTTTCCTCCCAAGCCCACCTACCCATTCTTTATGTCACATTTCTTCAGGAAGCCTTCCACAGTTCACCATATTAAAGCCTCTCTGTCTTCTACTTCACCCGAGGTACCTACCAGAAAATGTATCCTTTAATTTACTTCTGCTTTCTGAGGGTTTAACATGCCTTCATTGTAAGTCACCAATTAGATTATAAACCTCTTCAAATCAAAGAATACAAGGACTTGTTTTGCATCCGTCTCAATGCCTACAACCAGGCAAATGTGTAGTAGATACTCGGTATTGGTTGTGTGGTTGTTGTTTTAATAGGTAAAGCATCTCTTTTAATGCTGGAATAAGTGAAGCATAAAGTCGAAAACTGTCAGCTTTGATATCATCTACTAATTTGCCACTTTTCTATTGGAAATTCGCCATGACTTGTACCTAGGACGCTGCATTAGTGTGGGCCACGTGGTTTGCACAGTTTCCAAGGGGACCACCAGATTGCTAGGTCTAGAGTATTCACAGCTTCGGTTTCTGCTAGTGTTAAAATCAGTAAATAAACGGATACTCTTAAATCTTTCTGACAAATCTGTAGCCCTGCCACGTGCTCTTTCCAGGTACGTCTGTTGAGCTCTGCTAATAACTCCGACTGTTACTGGAGCTGTCTCCAGAGACGGCTTTTATTCCAGTCGGCAAGTGCTCAGAGCCCAGGAGATTTACAAGCGTTCAGAGACATAAACACGGATGGCGGAGAAGGTGCGAGGTGTGTTCCAACTGCAGCCCTCTCACCTTCTGTTAGTGATTACGGGAAGGGAGGCATCAATATAAAAACAGCCGGTTCGAGGGCTCTCAAGTTCGCAATCTGATGAAGTCTTCTGGTGCCAGACCAACTTCTGGGGTTGTCACATGGCTTAGGGAAGCAGCTTCCAAAATGTGCTGAAAACCACAATATTGATATGCTGGGCCACATGCCAGAACAGAGCCTGAGTCCAGCCGACTGGGTAAAGGATTCCAGTTGCTACTTGAGCACCAGCGTATTGTCTGCAGTCCCCGGGGCACACTCATGAAACCAGCACCAGACAAACACATTGGAGCCACTTTTTAATGCTGTTTTGGGGAGAGAGCTAATATTTGCCTTATAGGTTAACTGAGTTATAGCAGGCTTCGGCAGAATGGAGTTTTCCTTCAGGAACTGATTTGGCCTTCAGCATATCTTAATCTTGGAGTGATTGTTGGCAGTCCAGGGTGGGGTTCGGCTCTGGAATCTTCCCCTTTGCTACTTCCCTCCTCTCCCTGCCCCAGGGGTTCTGATGAATAAAGCATGCACACAGAGAACAGAACCAGTTTGGGCAAAGTATCAGGTTTATTAGTCGAGCTTTGATTATGCAAAGTGAAGTTTTCTTCCCCCTGAATTGAAGATAGCAAGGCAGAGCCCGTAGATCCACCCAGTCTCACGCTGAGAAGCTGGGCCTGAGAGAGGAGGCTGGCAGGAGGCCACCGGAAGTGGAGAGGGCAGCTCACTCTCCCGAAGCATGTCCACCAGGCCTGTGAAGAGAGCATGTGGGGCTATCTTGCTTTGGAGGGACCTCAGTGGTATCAGGGACCAATTGACTGGCCACTCTTTTCTCTGCAGGGGAGGAATAACCATGAGATAGGAAATAAGGTACAGATTTCCTCATCATGGAAGAAAGAAATGAGAGTGCAGGTACTTGAAGGATGTTTTCACTTCCTGGGGCAGAGAGAGCAAGATAATCAGCTCTCTACCTACTGATAATCAGCGGATAATCAGTCTGCTGCCTTCTGTAAAATGCAGCATTGCAAGCCCTCAAGATAGATGCCCAGGCAGATGAAGAACTCTCATGGGAGCTATGGGCAGGAGAACTATAAAGGCTGTGGACTGTATTCGGAGAAAAGGCAAGCTATGCAGTGATGATTAGCATCGATGTAGGGAGCTGTGAGTCAGGGGCACAACAACGCTCATTGCAGCACTAGCCCCCTGTGCTCTTCGAAGACACTCTTGATTATGCTGACGGACCCAGAGGAGCAGATGGATGAATTCACCAAAAATCATAGTGTCCCTGCATAAGGCCATCCTCCTCCACTTATTTAACCTCAGAGCACACTATTTGGTTTATTTTTTGGCTTGTAGTTTCCATTGGTAACTGTAAAATTAATTCATTGTCCCTCACAGGTTGTCATCATCTCAGGGAAGTGGCCTAGAAACATGTTGGGTGGTCTACAGTAATCAATACAAGGTTAGAAAGGTAGAGAAGTCATAAAATAGGTCATCAACAGGAGGCTTAACATAGGAGGATAAATTTGAAAACTATATTGTCATATGGATGTAGATGGATGTTCATTAAAATGCTGAAGAAATATTTTGATTAATTTCGCATGCACAATTGTTTGTTGATAAGTTGCATACAATTTTAGGCCAGACAAAACACATTAGGGCTGCTTATGATTGCATATAAAGAAATAAGCTATATTTTTTCAGGATAATTTAAGTCATTTGATAACACATAACAGAGGGTTATTTTTGTTAATTGTTTGCTTTAGGGTGTGTCTTGACTTGGCATTCCAAAGCAAAAGAAAGGAGTTGAAAATCATAAATATATTTCACAGCTAGAGAAAACAGAAGAACCACTTAGAAAGATTAAGGTCACACAGCATTATTTACCTTTCTGACTGAGTTCTATTCTGTAGCCTCTTGGACTCTTTCTTTCTTGTAATCTTTCTGTGCTTTTTTTCCTCATATTTAAACTATATCTACCATTCTGTAGTCTAATCAAAATAGTACAATAGAAAATCAAGGGAACTTTGCAAAACAACTTAAATAAAATCATCCTTCTACCAAAATTCTCACACTACTACAGGTTTTTAAAAATTATTTATATGACATAATTAAACAATTATCTAAGTCTTGTAACAACAAAAAAAAAAACAGCAGTGTCCTACTTCCCCATTTGCCATATATCATTCTGTAAGAATAATAACTTTCAGCTCTTTTAGCTGAATTCTTTTGGTATTTTGCTCCAACTTGTTAAGTATCACCCTTGTACTGTTACTTCTTAATTTTGAAAATTTTAGGCATTGTCTGTAACTTTCCACTGTGGAAGTTGAGGATTTGTTTTGTTTCCCCAGCCCTACTCCCTCATACTTATTTTTGTAGCCTTTATATTCCCAATACAGATGTCAAAAAATTGTGGTTAGATCAGCAGTCAGTTTTTATATTATTGTGGCACATAATGTTATTGATGCTAAGCTATGTAGCATACCATGATTGTTTCCTTTCTTTTCTTTACTTGCCTTTTCTCCCTATTTTCCTGTTTTGCTTTCTTTTTTTTAATTTGTTTTTTGACCATATCTTGCTCGTGTGGGATCTTAGTTCCTGGACAAGGGATCTAACTCTCATCCCCTATAGTGAAAGCCCCGAGACTTAACCCTGGACCACCGAGGAAGGCCCCTATTTTCCTGGCTTCTATGTGCTTATCACAAATCTAACCCCAAGCCTCCCAATTTTCTAAATGTCCTCAGATGAGTCAGTGCATGTGTGTGCTTGCTGAGTCCCTTCAATAGTGTCTGACTCTTTGGAACCCTATGGAATGTAGCCCATCAGCCTCCTCTTTCCATGGGATTCTCCAGGCAAGAATACAGGAGTGGGTTACCATGCCCTCCTCCAGGGGATCTTCTTGACCCAGGAATTGAAACTGAATCGCCTGCGGCTTCTGCACTGGGGGCGGATTCTTTACCGCTGAGCCACGAGAGCAGCCCCAGATGAATCAGAAGTTTCATCAGTTCTATATTTTTGGCAGTGTGTCCCCACGTCCTGTGACCTGCCCCCACCTGGATTGGTTGCCTCCACATCTGTGATCTGCTTCACCATCATCACAGAGATCACATTTTTCTTGTGTCTTTGTAGAAAGCTCAGTTTCTGAATCTTATCTATTTCCCATCATTGTTATATTCCTCTATTCTAGGGGAGCACGTACTCCTGTAGCTTCCGAAGAAAGAGTGAATGGGAGATAAACTAAGCTTTATGAGAACTTGCCTGTCTTAGAATAGCTGTTTCCCATTCTAGCAGTTTGACTAGTATTACATTCTAGGTTAGGGATAATTTCCTTTCAGAATTTTGAACACACTTCTCCATTGTTTTCTAGCTCCCATTTTTACTATCAAAATACCAGAATGTACTATAATTCCAGATCCTTTTGTATATGAATTAATTTTTTCCTTTGATATCTTTAAAAATCTCTTTCTCTATGATATTTGAAAATTTCATGATGGTGTGGCTAGATGTTGGTGTCTTTTCACCTACTCTAGACTCTCAGTAGACCATCTCAATGTGAAACTTAGGTTTTTATAGGAAAAACAATTTAAAATTGTTTCATTGATGATTTTCTTTCCTCTGTGTCCTTCCTCCTTTTTTAGAACTTTTATTTTGTGAGGATTGGATCAACTTTCTGGTTCTGTAACTTTTGTAACTACTCTGTTCTAATGTCATATCTTTTTTTCTCTCTGATTTCTACGAGAGTTTCTCAGTTGTATCATTTTTTGCTTCTATTGAATTTTTCATTTCTGCTAGTATAAATATGGATATGTGAATATGTGCATGTGTGTGTGATTTCCAAGAGATGGTCTTTACATTCTCTGCATGTTTCATTTCACAATTAATTAATATCCTGTGGTGATTTTAAGGGTGTGATATCTTCTTGCCATTTTTAGTATATGTATTAGTTTCTTATTACTGCTGTAGAAATTCTCACAATTTTAGTGACTTAAAATAACATATATTTATTATGTTACAGGGGCTTTCCTGGTGGCTCAGTGGTAAAGAATCTGCCTACCAATGCAGAAGATGCAAGTTCCATCCCTGGATCAAGAAGATCCCCTGGAGGAGGAAATGGAAACCCACTCCAGTATTCTTTACTGGGAAAATTCCATGGACAGAGGAGCCTTGCAGGCTACAGCCCACGGGGTCACAAAGAGTTGGACACGACTGAAGCGACCGAGCACACATTATATTACAGTGCTGGAGGTCAGATGTCTGTAGGGTCGATCTGTGGGTCAGCAGGGCTGCGCTCCTTCTGATGGCTCAAGGGGAAAATCTCTTTCCTTGCCATTTCTAGCTTCTAGAGGCTGCCTGCATTCCTTGGCTGCCTCAAGTCACTCTGACCTCTGGTTCTATGACCTCTGACCTCCTTCCCTGACTGTGACCCTCCTGTCTCCCTCTCATAAGGACTTTGCTGATTATGTTGGGATCATGTGGAAAACCTAGGAGTATCTCTCCCTTTCAAGATTCTGACCTTAATTACACCTGCAAAATCTCTTTTGCCATGTAAGGTAACACACAAATACATCCTAAGACTCAGAGCATTGTAGTGGGTTGAGAGTTGTCCCCTCCAAAAAATATCTCCACTGCCTCATACCCAGGACCTGTGAATATGATCTTATTTGGATTTTTCTGAATTATATTTCTTTGCAGACATAATTAAATTCAGAATCTTAAATTATATTGTCATGGGTAATCTGGTTGGGCCCCAAACCCAATGACAAGAGCCCTCATGAAAGATGGCAGAGAAGACAAAGAGGAAAGGAAGGAGGCTGTGTGAAGACTGAGGAGGACCTTGGAGCAGTGCAACAGGGAACATTTGGAGCCACCAGCAGCTGGAGGAGGGGGACTTCCCTGGTGGATCAGTGGTTAAGAATCCACATTCCAATGCAGGGGACACAGGTTCAATCCCTGGTTGGGCAACTAAGATTCCGTGTGCCTCAGGGCAACTAAGCCTGGGCACCACTGTGAGAAAGAAGCAGATCTCATGTGCCACAGCTTAGATCTGATGCAGCCAAAAATAAGTAAATAAATATTAAAAAAAAAAAAAAAAAAAAGAAGCTGGAGGCAAGGAAGTATTCTCCTCTAGAGCCTGCACTGGGACTCTAGCCCTACTGACATCATTTTTTTTGGATTTCTGGTCTGCAAAACTGTGAGCGAACAAAGTTCTGCTGTTTTTAAGGCACTCTGTGGTATTTTGTTATGACAACTCTGAAAAACCAGTACAGATGTGGACATATTTGGGGGGCCATTATTCTGTCTAACATAGTATATTAATGATATTATTTGCGATTTTCTTACCCCTGCTTATTGCTTTCATCAGTTTGTTTTGTCTCTATCTGTCATTATAGAAGCTTGCCTCAGATGCTCAGGATTACGAGTGGCGTAGTCAGTTAGCTCTGAGCATATGGGTAGGACTTACTGATTTTGGATTTTCTGTTAGAGTGATCTCAATGGGTCGTTTTGGTAGCGAATCTCTAATACCAGTATGTTTATGTCTTGTCTCTTAGACTAGTCAGGTTCCCCCCAAAAGACTATCCCAGTCTCCTGTTTTGGTGATATTGGCTAATGTTTTTCAGTCTAGCAGAGGGGAGGACTTGAGAGGTTCACTGTTTAAATATTGTGTGGGTTTGTTTGTTTCAGTATGACTAGCCTTGTACAGAAAATCTAATAAAGACCTCACTGAAATATCTTGGTAACTTAAAGGGTTAAACTTCCACGCTGGAAACACTTGAATCAAAATAAAGGACAATATTTATTACTAGGAAATGTTAAGAAGTACAGTTAGCAAAGGAGTGACCATGGTTAGGTTTATTCTCAAAACAAGAAGACTCTCATGATTCTGAAGACTAAGCTAAGAAAAGGATTAGTCCTTTTCAAAAGTACCACTAATCAGATTAGTCAGTAAAAAATATGACATTTTTCTTTTTCGACTACAATTAGCCTCTCTCTGATTAAGAGCATCTTTGTATATTGTTAGCAATGCAGTTACCTAATGGCTATAAAACCAAACACACATCTGGATAATTGAAAATGTTAGCTTCCAATTGGAGACGATGACCCATTGTTGCCTGTTTGTGGCACAGCCTCTAAGTTCCACTTGCTGAATTTGTGGTTAACTTTTAGAGCATTTTGGCTGACGGATAATCATGACACCAAATGACATCTGCTACCACTTCATAAGGTTTCTAAACCCCCTGTTTCTTTCTTGCTCCCATTCCTTTCTTTCCTTTATTCTCATGTTCTCTTGCTCCCTCTTTTTAGTTTTCTTTCCTTGTAACCTGATGACCAAAACTGGCTTGCCTTCCCAAATGGTGTACTAGCCAAAAAACAAAACAAAACAACCCTGATCTTTCTGGAACTGCAAGAATTGGTCGTTTAAATGTTTGAATCCTGTACCCCCAAGAAAACTTTGGCCAGTGGTCATCTTTCAGTGCAATGTAGAAATAAACACTGCAAAGTCGAGCATACTCTGTTTAGGCTAAGAGCTATGCTTTGTATTTGCAGGGGAGAGACGGGAAGAATAGAAGTTTTTTGTAGTTTACCCTCAGGCCACTAAAATACCTACTTTTCTGGAGACCAGATACATGGTCAAATTTTAAAAATCCTTTAAAGTCCTTTACAACATGGAATTTCACCACTGTGTTCTTTAATCTGCCTTGTTTACCAGTGACTATTCACATCTTAGAAGCTTGATGAACATATGTTCTCATATAAATGATCTGGAGGAGTTTGTGTAGAAGCTCTGGGGGCAAGGACTACTGTCATTGTACACTTGACTAAGTAATTCATTTTCCCTCTGAAAAATGCACCTGCACAGAACCACGAGAATGGATAAAACACTTAGGACACAGCTTACCAGATGAGACAAATTGTTGTTGGCAGTCCCTGAGATAGTTGGCATCATAGCCCGATTGCACTGATATTCAAATCCTCTAAGCAATAAAGGAGGAACATAAGCTTTTTGTTTCCATCAACAGTTAAGCCGATGAGTGATCGTCTCCATTTAACAATGCTATACGTCTTCGGCAACCGTCTAAAAATGGCCTGCCTTTAGATGCATTGGGCCTCCTGCTTAAAAATGCAGTGCAAACAAAAGCACAATCTTTCATTGCTTTATCATCTGAATGATCTGGAGGGGTTTGTTTGGAAGCTCTAGACGGCTGAGAGGACCACTGTCATTATATTCTTGGCTAAGCAAGTTTTAGTTTGCCTTGGGCAGTGGAAACCTGCAAATGAAGAGCTGGAAGGGGAAAAATTGTGGGTCTTCTAGCTAGGTCTTCTGACTAAGCTAAATTTATAACATGGGAAACAATGGTAGGTAATGGGAATAGCCCAATCAGGCTATCTCTGAAATCTTCACCTCTCCAGGTGAAAAATTTGAATTCCTTTAACAGTTCCACAAAGGTACTATATTCCAAGTTTGCTGATCAAGGATACATGATTTAAATTTCAGTTTTTAGAAGTGAACTTGGCTTGATACTTGGGCACATTGGCAGCCAATGCCCCTTGCTTCTCAGACACCTTTTTTTCTCTGAGGAATCTTCTTTGCCATGGGGTTTCCCTCAAAATCATACCCCATTCCTCTATTTACTCAGTGCATTGAGTTTAGCTAGCTACTGGGAGAAAAACTGTGTGAATAAAATCACTCATACTTGAAGAGTCTAACAGCCCCAATGTTCCAAGGATATTAGCATCTTAAGAGACCCTGAAGGTTAATGTAAGTGATTTCACTAACTGAAAGGATTTCCAACGGAAGAATCTAGTAAAATAAGGAATTGCCGACGCAGTGGGGAGCCATCTGGTAACAAAGCAAGGAAGCTTTCCTTTTGCCCTAAATTCCAATCAACTGTGCAGAAGTAAGAGCATCATTTGCAGCCCTCTTTACACCTCCCATATGCATATTTAAAAGGCATATATAATGCCACTTGCAAAACTAAATTGCTGAAGAATATATTTGCCATCTAGTTTTAGGAAAAAATATGCAGACAGATCTTTTAGTTAATCCACTGTTGCAAAAAATTATGGAATTGATGAGTGTAAAAGATGCAAGTACCTATTTGAAACTCACCAGAAACAGATGTCTACCTATGCTTTTCAGTGAAAATGTTATCCCTCTATGCATAGCACTTTCAATTCCATAATTAGATTCAGTTGCATTGTTAATGTACTGTTGACATTAACTTGTATCTCATACACACAAGACTGGGAATACATATATGTTAACTTGAAACAGCTGTTTGCAAAATTACTACAATATGGCCAATACTTCTTTTAACCGTTATGTCCTTCCATTCAAACATGATTTGCATCTGTAAGCACTTATTATATATAAAATTAAAGGAAGATTTATGACATAAAAATGATAAATTTTGATGTTACATTAATATTGCATTTGACAATAGCACAGTAGAAAAAGAAAGTTAATAGAAATCTTTCTACAGATCAGAAGCCGTGCCTCACTGGTATGCACGCCGGAAGGGGCGTCTTCCCACATACCCCAGGGTCCAGGTAGCAGACAACTCTGGGTGAGGCCATCTCTACAGCCTGTCTCTTGTCTCCTCTGTTCTTGGGAATGACAGAATCTTTGAGATAGTTATGTGATGCTCCTCACTTCTTCCAACAGCCCCATTTCTGGTTAGCTGATATCTGAAATTCCCCAACTAAAAATGTCTGACTTTGTTCTCTCAAAACCAGTACGCTTGTGAGGGTTTGAGGTATTGGCCCTCATGTTTCATTGAACCTGGCCATAATTTCATGAGGCCCTCTCGAGTTTTGATGCAGGCAGGGAAGCAACTGCTGAGATGAGCAATGAGAAGGGACAGCAAAGAGAAGGCAGGAGCACCTCTGTCTTGCACAGACTGCAAACCTTAAGGCCTGGCACTCAACGGTCAGCAGCTCCCCGAGAGCCTAACTGCGTCCCCCAGAGCCCAGGCGGACAGCGTCCATGTGTGGCTCACACCTACCCCAGCTCCCTCTTCTGGGCCTTACCTTAGTCCAAGGGGTTCCATGGGAACAGACCAACAACTAGAAGGGGTTTAAGAAGCACTAACACTGTTTATTGGGCTTCCCAGGGGGCTCAGCAGTAAAGAATCCACCTGCAATGCAGGAGACACAGGAGACATGGGTTCGATCCCTGGGTTCGGAAGATCCCCTGGAGAAGGGAATGGCAACCCACTCCAGTATTCTTGCCTGGAGAATCCCATGAACAGAGGAGCCTGGCAGGCTAAGTCCATGGGGTTGCAAAGAGTCGGACTTGACTGAGTGACTAATACTTTCAACTTTCAACGCTATTTCTAACATAATGCTTTGTCAAAGCCTCTATTTTGAGTTCTATTTTGAGAATGATTTCTAACTCCCAAAAAATGGTAGAATTGGGTAGTGCATTTATTTTTTCATGTTAGAAAAATTCATTGAATGTCTTTTCTGTGCTATGCAATTTATTTCTAAACTGAGAACCCAAAGATAAAAATACTAAATGAAAGAAGCCAGCTGCAAAAGAACACATATTGTATGACTCCATGCACAGGACACACTCAGGGCAGGTTGATCTATAGATACACAAAGCAGATGAGCAGTTGTCTAAGGCTGGGGTGGAGAAGAGAAAAGGGGGGAGAGTAAGCCCTGTATTTCTTTTTAGGGGGACAAAAAATGTTCTAAGTTTAGATTATAGTGATGGTTGCAAATAAGTAAATTCACTAAAAACCATTGAATTGCACACTTGAAATGAACACATTTTATGGTATGTAAACTATATCTCAGGTTTCCTGGGTGGCACTAGTGGTGAAGTACCCACCTGCCAATGCAGGAGACTAGAGTAGCAGGTTTGATACCTGGGTCTGGAAGATCCCCTGGTGGAAGGCATGGCAACCCACTCCAGTATTCCTGCCTGAAGAATCCCATGGCAGAGGAGCCTGGGGGGCTACAGTCCATAGGGTCGCAGAGTCAGACATGACTGAAGTGATTTATTATGCACACATGAACACATTCAAACTATATCTCAATAAACAGTTAAAAGGAAATAGTAAATAAGCACAACCAAACAAGCAAAAAACTCAGTTCCTTCCTTGTGGGGTTGATATTCCAGTGGGTACAGATTATTAAACAGACAAAGGAAGAGAAATGTTGAGATGGGGGTGGTGTGAAGCCAAGAGCTCTGGGGAAACACAAAGAAAGCCCACTTTGACTAGTATTTGGGGAATCAGAAGAGGATTTCCAGAGAAGATGACATCTCAGCTGAGAGGCAGTAGCCAGAGGAAGGAGGATGAGAGAGAAATATATGCTGAGCTCCAACTCTGTGTTAGGAATTACATGGTAGAAACATGAGGAAGAGTTAATCCCAGGCCTTGAGAAGCTCAGGTTAGTGGAAGGAGCATGTAAATAGCACATTATAGATAGTTATTACATTATGTGGTAGTGCAACGACAGAGTTGAATATAGGGGCTGCGGAGGTAACAAAAAGGGGAAAATAATCCACCTGAAGGAGGCAGTTCCATTTTGGCCTAATGAGCTGTAGAACTGTGATCTTCCCAGTGCCTTTTATGGAACCTGACCTCACCCCAGCTTGCTCCTGCTCAATTACTTAGTTCTGTCCGACTCTGTGCAACCCTATGGACTATAGCCCACCAGGCTCCTCTGTCCATGGAATTTTTCAGGCAAGAATACTAGAGTGGGTTGCTATTTCTGCCTCGAGGGGATCTTCCCAACCCAGGGGGTTCGAACTCACTTCTGCTGTGTCTCCTGCATTGCAAGCCAGTCATCGGTGAAGACCCAGGATTCAGTCAAGCTACCCGCTCCTTCCCCTCTATGTCTACCTTTACCTGTGGGAAAGACCTGCAAGATCAGAGCAGCTTAAGGAAGATGTGAGATGGAGAGTGGGGAGGAGGTGAGGGATAGGGCACATCAAGGTATCCCCGACAAAGAGTAATTCCCCTCAGGGAGCCCTAGTGATCCATTTTTATTCTCAACAGAGCTTGGAGCTGCCCAGTTCTTTTTCTCCAAGCTCACTTTATCATCTTAGTGGATTCCAAGCTTTGCTAGCATCTTCTTCTGCTGATCGCTTCTGGCAGTTCGGTCGCTTGTCACTTCCCGAGAGAGACATCTGCCAGAAACCTCCCCTCACACACCCCTCAGGGCTCTGCTTGGCAGACGCCTCCAGCCGCATTCCCCACGTGTCTGGACGAGCACCTGCCTGAGGCCTCCAGAGATGGAGAACCTGCTATCCTAAAGGTTTTCTACAGGTTATAAATCAAAAATAAGAGGAAAGTTTTAAAGAAATGAATATAATGTTTATACGATATTTGGTACCTCTCAGCTATCTATTTAATTTTGTGTGCATGTGTATGCACACAAGGACACATATATTTGCACACATATGTGTATTTTTTTTCCAGTATGAACTTTTATTTAAAATAATCCAGAATTCCTGTTTCTGAATCCCTTATTTGACACACGTGCTCTGCCCAGACACAAACCAGAGAAGGCTTGATTTTGGCCTCCAAGTTTGTGCTTTCATGTCTGCAGACACAGGATAACAAGTCTGTGCTCAGTGAAAGGGAAGGCATTTATTTTCACTGTAATTGATAACAGTTTACTGAAGATGCAACCCAGGGAAGCTTCCATTGGAAGAGAAATCGACTTTCAGCAACTCAGTACTTCAAAGGCTCATGACGACCCCAGGTAACAGAAAAACACTACTTAGGCCAATCACCCACTTGAGACTGCCCATCCTTCTGGAAAGTGGAAACTTGAGATACAATGTCTGTATCAGCTTCATCTCAGAATCCATAAATAATTCATGGAAGATTTCCATTTATTGATAGAGTAGGTGGCCAAAAGAGTTCTGGTTGTTTACTAATAACAAGGCCCCGGAAACTCCATCCTATTGAAATGATTCCTGTTCTTGGCAGGAGTAATTGTGCTAAGGTTGTATCCACACCCTTTTAAAAACATGCCATTGATTCTGCATAAGTAATGCGAACATTGGAATGGGGACTCTTTAGAGACAAGTATGGACAGAGACCAGGTTCTCCCCAGGGGGTATGCACATGTGATGGAAACTGGTGAACCCAAATCTGTGTCATTTGATGACTAAACTCATTTTAGGCTACAAAGGCATTGTTTCAATTCCCTTCTGTGTGATTCTTAATTCAGACCAAATTTATCTTGGTCTAAGTAGAAGAAGTAGCTGCAAATAATTTCATGCCTTGCCAATGACATGGGCACCAATTTTTAACAAAAGGCTCATAAACTCTTTTTATGATACTGTAAAACTGGTGTGCTCATGCCCATTAAAACATAAGCTTCATGTTACATGTAATTAAGGTGAGGAGGAGAGAGTAAAAGTGTAAGTCTTAAAATGTATCTTGTATTACATACTAAATGCATGCATAAAATACCACACACATTCCATTTCAAAGGCAAAGCTAAGGATAAACAGTAGAGTGAACGACGCCATAGGTGAAAAAAAGAAATGAATTGAAAAATGGATTGCTCTTTCAAGTTCTCCAGAGGTTATACTATATTGGTGGTTAGAGGTCACTTTCTATTTTTTCTGATTGTAAATAAGAAGATATCATTAAAGGCACATTCAGTTGCTATTTGGTTTGTCTAAGTTATAATTTTTGGTCCAATAAAGTTTGAAAATTATTATTTATTTTTTCCTTAGGAATGAAACCCTCCAAATGACTTGTGTATTAAGAAGAAGTTTGAAGAGATGTCCAGGGTCTGTCAAAGACAGCTGGAGAGGGTGTTCATAATTTTTATCCATCCCAGAAGCCATTGTGGGAAGAAGCTCTCTTCTCTATGTAGCCCCCTTTTCTGACCAAGTCTCATGATGATGGGCCTAATGCATAAACATAAGCCATACTGGTTTCAGTGCTGACATTTTATACCATCCTCTCATCTCCATGTATTGATTGCACGTATTGACGTCAAGAGTCTTGAATACCAAACCTTCAGCTGTTAACATAAGAAAATCTACAGGAGACCAAACAACCTCTTATACCGAAGTGGAGATTAGTGGATATATGTTTGAACATATGTTACAACATATGCCCATTTTATGTTCATGTTAAATTTTTTTCTAATGTTTGAATCAATAATTTAATTTTAAAAGCAGACAAATTATAGGCCAAATAAAAAGTTAAATTATAGACTGTAAATAAAATAAAAATTTTGACCTTGATGCCATAGACTAAGATTTTAATCTATAGATTTTGAACAGATTTTATTATTTAAAAAGATGGAAATACAATTGAATAACATATGTAAATAAATCACATACCATCACCATTAAATCATTTAAACTAGCATTAAAAGCCACATCAAATTGATGTATTTCACCAGCCAACCATAAAATAAGAAAAATCACTATGAAGTTGTTGAGAATCAGTTGAATACATTTGATACTTATGACACCATGTTGTTTCTGAATTCTGATGTACCTATGCTATGGTCAACTGTAATTACTTTGCTTTTAAAAAAATCTAAACATTTTAATGATTTTTATAAGAATTACTTTTTCATGTAATAAAAATAATAAGAACCTACACAAACATTTCTTATGAAAATAACTTGATTAGATATATTAAATGTCTCCTCATAACCTAATCTAAAAGGTAGTTTTCCCCCAGATATAGTACACAAAGAGTTGGAAAAAGGACTTTTAAAAAACTAAGTGAAAACAGTTTTTTGCAGAGAGTGCTATAGACTTGGGAGAAAATACCAGTCAGCATAAATCAAATTCAAAACCTGATATACCTAAATATGATGATCCTTTTATAGTGTTTTTTCTAATCATGGCTGCTTTCATTTTGCTCCTGCCATTAGCTGGGTTTAAGTAATTATCTTTATTTACACTGCAGAGAGACTTACAAATTGTAAATACTCTCCATAAGTTTTAAGAATTTGTATTTTGATTGTGTATTGAGTATGTTAAAGCATAGTGGTCCAACATTTAATAGAGCTATAAAACAAATTCTTTATATTTCAATAAACATAAAGAAAACAAATGGAGCATGATTTTCAGGAGGGGACTGTATGGTCTGAATCAGTTAGAAAAAAATAAGTTCTACAGCTCCCTACACCAAGTGACTGAACCATGAAAGAAATATGGAAGTTGATAATAACAGTTACTCCAGCAATAAAAACATGATAAAAGGCTCTTTGACAGTATGAAGGCCTGGAAGCTGTGCCAAATACAAAATTTAGTTTGTAAGGGCTGGCAGTATCCTGCTGTCTTTAGTAGGTCTTTGGGGTTTCTGACAGCTTTTGGTCCATCTCCATAAGTTGAAGTGATCTTTCAAAATGCCTTAGTTTTGAAGAGTAGTCAAATTTGAGCTTTATATACATATTTTAAAACAACAATACAGCAGTATTGGCAGAGCAATTACTCCTTGCTTTGGTCAAAATCTGCTGTAGTGTAATATCATTTTGTACTTGGATACGTGTTTTTGAAGTTATCAGTCCATATGAACTTACTCAAAATCTTGTTTGTTCATTTTAAGTATGAAAGTGAAAGAGGAGAGTGAAAAAGTTGGCTTAAAACTTGGCATTCAGAAAACTAAGATCATGGCATCCGGTCCCACTACTTAATAGCAGATAGATGGGGAAACGGTGGAAACAGTGGTTGACTTTATTTTTCTGGGCTCCAAAATCACTGCAGATGGTAACTGCAGCCATGAAATTAAAAGATGCTTACTCCTTGGAAGGAAAGTTATGACCAACCTAGATAGCATATTAAAAAGCAGAGACATTACTTTGCCAACGAAGGTCCGTCTAATCAAGGCTATGGTTTTTCCAGTGGTCATGTATGGTTGTGAGAGTTGGACTATAAAGAAAGCTGAGCGCTGATGAATTGATGCTTTTGAACTGTGGTGTTGGAGAAGACTCTTGAGAGTCCCTTGGACTGCAAGGAGATGCAACCAGTCCATCCTAAAGGAGATCAGTCCTGGATGTTCATTGGAGGGACTGATGTTGAAGCTGAAACTCCAATACTTTGGCCACCTGATGCGAAGAGTTGACTCATTGGAAAAGACCCTGATGCTGGGAGGGATTGGGGGCAGGAGGAGAAGGGGACGACAGAGCATGAGATGGTTGGATAGCATCACCAACTCGATGGACATGGGTTTGGCTAGACTCCGGGAGTTGGTGATGGACAGGGAGACCTGGTGTGCTGGCGGTTCATGGGGTTGCAGAGAGTCGGACACGACTGAGCGACTGAACTAACTGAACTGAATCCTAGTCACTGATTTTGATGACATTTTGGTCTTTTTTTTATAAGATGAAAATTCGCAGAGAAAACTTTAGATACTGATGATTCTTTCAGTACTTGCTCAAACTAAGGAGCTCATAAAATAATATTTAGTAAGATCCTCGCCCTGATCATCTCTCTATGTTCTGAACTCATTGCTGTATTAGACACCAGCCACTCCCCTTCACCCTCTCCCACCACACACCCTCTCCCAGCCAAAGCATTGTGGCTTTGAAATAACTCTTACTGGGTTACATAATTTTTGACCAGTTTCTGTATTTCTTCTTGGAATCATTCAGTGAGATGAAACTAAAAAAAGAAAGTTCAGGTGCAGAACAGCATTATATTTTTTCTCCATAAACATTACCAGAACGATTTCCATCTCAAAAATTGGTGATTTTATCCAGTGCTTTCTTAGTGGGAATTGTTCTGTAGGGCAGACTGCAGCACAGAGGCACCTACTTGAAGAGGATTAAATGATCCAATGTAAAGCTGATGGTGAACTGTCTTGTTTGCACGTCCCTAGGGGATCCTCTTTGCTTACTTGGATGGCTGGCAAATAGTGTACTGTGCCTTTAAACACACACACACACATGCACAATCAACAAGGATGCTTAGGAATGCTAATGCAGTTATTCTTGACTTTTAATATTATAAATGTTTTCTTTAGTTTAGATTGGATACCAATCAGTTCTTGCCAAAAATAATTCATTTAGCTTTAACTTTTGCCTCAAAAATATATTAAAATACCTACTCTATTTTTCTCATTCAAATTATGAACTTGTCAAACACACACAAATACACATGCACAAACAAACATACACCTATTTGCTTAAGGTAAGTAAAAAGTGTTTCTTTTTCAATCAAAGAGTTAACTAAAATGATTCTTTGCATTTCCGTGCCTTGCAGACAAAACTTACCACTGTATTGTATTCAAAAGCTTTGTCATTGTAGAGCAGGGATTTATTCATATGATCAAAATTTATAGAATATTGGAGTTGGAAGGAAGTATATGGTCATATTATTAAACTACACTTTAGTAGTTGAGTCCACAGGATGATATTTTTAGTGTATGGTGGTGGTTCTTTAGTCACTAAGTCAGGTCTGACTCTTGCAACCCCATCAGCTGCTCTGTCCATGGGATTATCCAGGCAAGAATACTGGAGTGGGTTCCCATTTCCTTCTCCAGGAGATCTCTTCCACCCAGGAATTGTAACCAAGTCTCCTGCATCGCCAGCGGATTCTCTACCGACAAAGCTAGGAAGGAATTCCTATATGGTGTATACCTCCAGTAAAAAGGAAAATAAAGCATATTCTCCAAACACGGATTATCACTAGTAAGACATTTATTAATTGTATTATTACAGTTGTTTCTAAAATCCACTACTATTTCAATGGTAAAGAGATCAATGCAAAGCTAACTTCGGTCAGAAGTGTATTACAGTTAGGTTGGCAGTAAATTCTAAGAAACATCCACTGACTATAATTCTGTTACAGAATATGTAATACATTAAAACAGGATGGAGGAGCTACATGAATTGGCAACATTTTATATCATTAAAAAAGCACTCAAAACCAAAAAATGATGCTTACACATAGCTGTAGATACTAGAAAATATTTCATTTTAAAAGTTAATTCTGTACCGCTCATTTAAAAAATTTATCACCTGTTTTTAGACACAGGTATTAATTGTTTATATCAAGTGATATTTGTGCTTTGATATAATTTAAGACCGTTAAATATAAATTTATGTTTACTTTCATATAAAAATATATATAAAAATAGAGTATTTAAAGGAAGTTTATATTCATACTAAGGAACTGATGAATCAAAATAGATTTGTTTTTGGTATAGTGTTGGAATTGAGGTATTTGTGCGTTTGGTAATTTCAGCTAAGCACTGAATTAGCCCTCTCAGTATTTTTTCCCCAAAAGAAAAATAATCCTTTAAGAGTCATTGTAACTGTGAGATGTTATCTCACAACAAAGCTTTTGCACAATAAAGAAATTTACCATTTTAAAATATAGAAGAGAAAGTTTTCAATTACTAGGATTCGATATGCTATATATATATGCTACAGTTTTATAAAAACTAATTGTATGTCTATTCTAAATTTGGATTAGATACACTCTCTCAAGAAAATCAAAATATGTTTACTAGCAACATAGTAGTATTTGTGGACATATATGAATGCTTTCTGGATATAAATGCCTATGCAGTTGAGAACGCTTAATACTTTGCAAAATATTTACATAAAATATTAATATAATCACAGTCTTAAATTATATAGGGCTCTAATAGCAAACAAAAGCTTTTTTCTTAAGTAATATCATCAATGAAACATAATAAAGTAACCCATAAGGAACTATTATCTTGTTTTTCTCACTTTAATATTACATACTTAATCAACTCAGACTTCAGTTACCCATCCAAGTTCATGGACAGGCTAGGAGGGAATGTTTATGAAAAGTAGAAAGAGTGCAAAGTTAAATACATTGGTGTTTTAACTGTAAAATATTATACTTCCTATTTCTTTCATAGAATCTCTTAGAATTCCCTGGAGGAACATTCCTGTTCTTTTCCTTTCAGTTAAAGGATTTAAAAATCTAGGAAGAAACTGTTTTCATAAGCATCAGATTCACAAAGCCTAAACCCTCATCTATGCCACATTTTCTCCTGGTAAGGGGAAGCACAGCACAATCCCAGCTGGCAGGTAAAATGTAATTCCTCAAACCGTTTTCAATATTAAGGTACCATTAAAGATGATAACACAATACTCAAGAACATGATCTTATCCCCCACTTATCAAATGTCTATATTTCTCTTTATCATCACAGTGCAATACCGGCCTGCAGTGGATCTAGTTTATGATTATATTTCAGGTCACCTTTTTCTAGTTCTGTCTTTCATCTTGAAACCAACTGATTTCCAAGTGCACATCCTGATTTTATAAAGCTGTAGAAAAAAGTGTAATGACTTTTTTTTTAGCTAAATGTGCATCAGTGTGTATGTGTGTGCCCATGCGCCTGAGTGTGTGTGGTAGAACCAAAATACACCTGATGACCAGGATCTGGCTCTTAGACCATTGTCCGGGGGAGTGGCTTGTAGCCAATTCCAAGTTCAGTCCTTCTGCAGGGCCTCCACAGTTCTTTCACTGGCACACATCCTGCTGAGAAGGATTTCAGAGCAAACCTGATTAATTGGACCTCTGACATGAAACGGTGATTGAACGTTTGTCATAGAGTCTTGTCGTCTTTGTTGTAATTTGCTTTGATTGCTGAAATATTTTCCCACAATATGATTTCTTGATTGTTTCATTTTAAGAAAGTGATCTTCTTTGGATAATTTTGATTTCACCACCTGCAAATAAAAGAAAAAAAAATAGTGAGGCAAAATCAAGAACATTTGAATCCAAACGACCGCACAATTGCACTCATCTCACATACTAGTAAAGTAATGCTCAAAATTCTCCAAGCCAGGCTTCAGCAGTACATGAACCGTGAACTTCCAGATGTTTAAGCTCGATTTAGAACAGGCAGAGGAACCACAGATCAAATTGCCAGCATCCGATGGATCATTGAAAAAGCAAGAGAGTTCTAAAAAAACATCTATTTCTGCTTTATTGACTATGCCAAAGCCTTTGACTGTGTGGATCACAATAAACTCTGGAAAATTCTGAATGAGATGGAGATACCAGACCACCTAACCTGCCTCTTGAGAAATCTGTATGCAGGTCAGGAAGCAACAGTTAGAAATGGACATGGAACAACAGACTGGTTCCAAATAGGAAAAGCAATACATCAAGGCTGTATATTGTCACCCTGCTTATTTAACTTATGGGCAGAGTACATTATGAGAAATGCTGGGCTGGATAAAGCACAAGCTGGAATCAGGGTTCCTGGGAGAAATATCAATAACTTCAGATATGCAGATGACACCACCCTTATGGCAGAAAGTGAAGAAGAACTAAAAAACCTCTTGATGAAAGTGAAAGAGGTGAGTGAAAAAGTTGGCTTAAAGCTCAACATTCAGAAAACTAAGATCATGGCATCCTGTCCTATCACCTCATGGCAAATAGATGGAGAAACACTAGCTGACTTTATTTTTGGGGGCTCCAAAATCACTGCAGATGGTGACTGTAGACATGAAATTAAAAGACGCTTACTCCTTGGAAGCAAAGTGATGACCAACCTAGACAGCATATTAAAAAGCAGAGACATTACTTTGCCCACAAAGGTCTGTCTAGTCAAGGCTATGGTTTTTCCAGTAGTCATGTATGGATGTGAGAGTTGGACTATGAAGAAAACTGAGCGCCAAAGAATTGATGCTTTTGAACTGTGGTGTTGGAGAAGACTCTTGAGAGTCCCTTAGACTGCAAGGAGATGCAACCAGTCTACCCTAAAGGAGATCAGTCCTGGGTGTTTATTGGAGGGACTGATGTTGAAGCTGAAACTCCAATACTTTGGCCACCTGATGCGAAGAGCTGACTTACTTGAAAAGACCCTGATGCTCGGAGGGATTGAGGGCTGGAGGAGAAGGGGACAACGGAGGAAGAGATGGTTGGATGGCATCATTGACTCAATGGAGATGAGCCTGGGTAAACTCCAGGAGTTGGTGATGGACAGGGAGGCCTGGCGTGCTGGGGTTCATGGGGTCACAAAGAATTGGACATGACTGGGTGACTGAATTGAACTGAAGAGCAGGATAACTAACTCACAAAGTTGAACAGCACCTCTATACACAGATGTTGCCCAAATGGCATGAGTATGACTGACATGATCAAGAATCAGTGTAAATTATCTTTCAAAAGGAAAAAGGTTGAAATGAAAATTTATGCTGCTTTTCTTACCTCAGGGCAACTGTCTCTAAGGCAAGTAAGGAGTCTCAGATGGTGTCTCTACCACACTGCTATGAGTGTGTGTGTGCATATGTGAGTGTATTTAGGCTAGATGTTAACAAATAGAAGACACTGACATCTTGCTGAATCACTGATTCAAACATGGTACTCTAAACCTATCATGGCATCCTTTTAGAGAATGATAACTAAATGATAACTAAAATGATTTTCAAAGGAAAGAGAAAATTTTTTTGCACTGCATACCCACAAGCTGACACTGTTACAGTCATTGGTTTCACGTCTCTGAGAAAGAGGTAAGTTATGGAACCTGAAGGAGCTGCCTAAGTTCTATTAGACTAATAGCTTTATAAATGTTT
Organism: Dama dama; assembly: GCF_033118175.1. Taxonomy (NCBI): domain Eukaryota; kingdom Metazoa; phylum Chordata; class Mammalia; order Artiodactyla; family Cervidae; genus Dama; species Dama dama. The sequence continues at coordinate 81,796,576 of NC_083698.1, read as the reverse complement.
GTGCATATGTAGATATATTTTTATCTTGAAATTGTTTTCATTAGGCAGTATAAACATTTATAAAGCATAGAAGAGTATCTCATAAAAAAAGTTTCCTTCCCATCTCTGCTCTTATCTCCCGTCACTCAATTCCGCCCCCCACCCCCACTACCCGCAGAGGCAATGTATATTTTAGTTTTTTTGCCATTCTCTTCATGGATATTTTAGGAATATCAACATGCACGCACGAATACAAACAAAAAGGCCATATATATTGTCTATTTGTACAATATATAAAACGTAGCTCTGGTGAAATCCTATTATTGTCTGCTTTAATCACCGGGTTAATGTACCACAGGGTGTTAGCAACAAAAGTCAGAGAAAATGAGGTGGGGACCAAGAGAGCCTGGGTTGTGGGGAGGGTTGAGAAGTAGGGAAAAGAGAAAATACTGGCAAAAATGTTTTGAGTGTGTTTGCAGATGAATAGAAAATCTTTTAATTTCATCATACTAATGCAATCGTAAGACATTACTTTCACTCAATATGGACACATTATTTATTTATTACTAATGATTAATGAAAGCAACACTAGCTCCAAAAAAAAAGGAACGCTAGCTTATATGGTTTTTAAAAATTCTTTTGAAGGCTATGTAATGATTTAGGTACATATTTTTTGATCCCATATAAAAGAATGCAGTGAACACAGTTCTAACAATATAGAATATGTGAAAAAAGTAGCATTTTATTTGGAAGGTAAGTCTTTTTAGTTAAGTTTTGAGTGAGCAGAAACCATTTCAGAAGAGTTGTGTGAATAGAAAGTCTGTAACGATCTACCTGAAAAGGTTAAGGGCAGTCATCTTTGGGTGGAAGAATGACAGGCAGTTTAAAAGATATTATTTGTAACTTTTTGGTCCTTACTTTTTAATTTTACAACAATAAATGTGCATTACTTTATAATCATACAAACACTAAGCTATTCTCATTTTGAAGAAAAATTTAACAGCAATATGTTTTAAAGCCAAGTATACCCTGCTAAGCCCAAAGAAATGAATTGTTTTTGTCACTATGGGAGGTTTGGCTTTTCGTGATCAGGCCCCTCAGATGAAGTGACGCTTAAGAAGTTCAGTGAAGTCAGTGGGTTGTGGTGAGGAATCCTTCTGGATCATAAAATTTACAGCTCAATCTGCAATTAACCACTGATTAGTATTCCAGGTCCCAAAGTTGTATGTTTCTATTATGGGTCACCTTCCACCTCTGGTTATATGATAACGTTAAATATGATAGGCTGGGGAGGTGCACCAATGTTTTCCTGAAGGTTTTGTCCATTTTGGAGGTGGTTTGTATTCATCTATAGCAAGATTAGTGAACATTCTTAAGGAAGTGGACTTAAGGAAACACTTAAGCGTAAATAACGTAGTCAACCCTGAAAAAATATTATTCCAGTGTTCTGAAGCCAAAATAAGGTTAATTTTGTTTATATAATGTTAAGTTCTGGCTCTTGCAACTGCCTGATGATCTGCATGCTAATTGCAATGAAAAATAAAAGAAGATTCATCCGAATGCAGAAAGGTTCTATTCCTTAAAAATTATTTTAATGTTTTCTGTGATTTCAGGGTTGCATTTGATGTTGCATTACAAATGTTGGATAATACTAGTTTAGATGTTTACAGCAATCTTGAACATGATTCATAAAAGGGATATACAAAAATATCTATTTCCAGTGTATTTGTATACACTTGGGAGTAATGTGAGTCTTTTGCCAGATCACATGATATAGTTTTATTTTTGATAAAATAGTTCTATTTTTAAATCACTAAGATAATCTCTGAGAAAAGAAGATGGAATGATGGGGATCCCCCCCCCACACCCTGCAGCTTTTGAGGGCCAGTCTAATGCCTCCTACAGTGCCAAGGCTTCTATTATGGTATATAAGACTGATTCCTACCCATGATGCCAGGGATTAACCCAATACTTAATTCAGTCGGTTTCCTTTGAACACTATTTTTCAAGAAATAATCAAAGATAATAAATTTCCCAGTTCCTTTTGTTAAGCAGACAAACCTACAGAGAAAGAATGATTTCAATTTTGATTTGTCAAAATACAGACATAAAAAATCCTCCCAAAATGCTACTGTAAATTTAATCTCATATCATTTAAAAAATCTATCAGTACTATGTGCTGTATCGCTCGCCCTCTCTTTAGTCGCTAAGTCATGTCTGACTCTTGTAACCCCATAAACTGTAGCCTGCCAGGCTCCTCTGTCCTTGGGATTTACTAGCATATACAATTTATTTCAGGAATGTTAAGCTTCAATATTATGAAATATTTTGTCATAGAAGGTTACTGAAGAATTGTTTGTAGCTATATGATGTTTGCCTGAAAACTCAAAGGAACCTACTGTAAAATAATGAAATATTTTAAAGTTAATATTTAAAAATTAAATAGCTTTTCTAGAATCTATCAACAACTAATAAGAAATAGAGAAAATATTTCATTACAATGTTAAAACAACTTCATCAAATTTGATGATGATCTATAGGGCATAGGTGAAGAATGCATCAACAATTTAATGAAACACAAAAGAAAATGCAAATAAATATAAAGACATAACATGTCAAATCTTTCCAAGTTAATTAAAGTGCTATTCCAATTTTAATCACAGAAGGATTGGGGGGTACATGACAATGAATTCTAAAACAGATCTCAGAAAATAAATGTAGGAAAATGGCCAAGACCATTTGGGAAGGAAAAAAGCAGCAGTGATGAGAGGAGATTTCAATACCAGATATTCATTCATCAAAGGGACTTGAGTTTAGCTTCAATCTACCACAGACTGAATTTGCTGGCTATGTAAGCCAAGTATGGGCTTCCCAGGTGGCTCAGTGGTAAAGAATCTGCCTGCCAATGCAGGAGATGTGGCTCGATCCCTGGGTCAGGAAGATCCCCTGGAGTAGGAATTGGCAACCCACTCCACCAGTATTCTTGCCTGGGAAATCCCATGGACAGAGGCGCCTGGAGGGCTACAGTCCACAGGATTGCAAACAAGTCAGACATGACTGAGTGACTGAGCAAGCATAAGCTAAGTAGAAGCAAAATTCAACACTGTGAAAAAATATGAGTTTTCACACTGCAGATTAAAATGTATTTTATAAACTGCCTGTTTCATAAAAATTTTCATGGAAAAATAAGGCAATCCTAAATAGGACCCAATGTCATATAAATCTAATGACCATAAATGTTGACAGCCAAGTAGTTTTAATTACATGGGATTAAAATCAAGCATGTGTGTTTAAAATGGAGCTATGTACCAAATTTCCCTGGTGGTTCAGCTGGTAAAGAATCCTCCTGCAATGTGGGAGGCCTGGGTTCGATCCCTGGGGTGGGAAGATCCCCTGGAGAATAGAAAGGCTACTCACTCCAATATTCAGGCCTGGAGAATTCCATGGACAGTATAGTCCATGGAGTTGCAGAGTTGGACACGACTGAGCGACTTTCACTTCACTTCATGTACCATACTGCAAACAGGATCTCCAGGGGAGAAGGGAGTGAAAATTCAGGAGGTGTGTGTAGTACAAAAACAAAAGAATTTTTGTTTTTATTATATATACTTCAAAATTTTTTAGAATTAGCAAGAATTCATGTAATCATTTTAAAAGAGAAAAGCAGTAGAAGATGATGCTGTCTATTATAAAATCAAAATATGATTTATTTTTGCCATATAATACCCATCTTTCAAACTTCGGAGTTCTCTCTCTTAAAAAACACATGAAGTAACTCAGATATGGTCCCTACCCTCAAGGGGACTATATAAAGACACATATCTAAGATACTTGAAGTAAGAACAAGAATGAAATGACTTCAGAGACATTGTCTGAGACTAGATCCCCAAGGTCAGGTACCTTGCTGTTTCTATATAATAAGTAGTTCCTTAGTAAATATTAATACATTAAGGAGACAGTGCTAATTCATGATGGCCATGATATCTGTTCACACAGCTATTATTTCTTTGTAAAATTTGGTGTCTGGCATTGCCATCAAACTGCTATCTCTGAGTTTCAAAATATTACTGTATTTTACCTACTCTTATGGACTCTAAAGTGGAAGAAAAGGAGTTAGTTATATTTTTAAGTCTTGGAAATGTTATGCAAGTGAATGATGTTTGATTCCTGTAAAGAGTGAATTGTTTCTTTCCTTTGATCTCATGTGTGGAAATATGTCCATGTGAGTCCTTCCAAAATCAGAGGACCGGTTGGGATTACTAAATTCCAAACAGAGTGGTAACTGGAATGTGGCTTTGAAAGAGAGGTGTTAGCGATACAAATGTTAGGCTTATCTCTGGGGAATAATAATAGTAAACAACAAAATGAGCTCTTAGAAAACAAAGGTGAAAAATTTAGGCCTTGAACCAGAGACAAAGGATCCTAGATATTTGTGTAGAGTGGTCACCTCAATCAGAGACAAACACGAATGGCTTGATGCTTCCAAATGCTTCTCTAAATCTGGGTGCCTAGGATGTGACAACTGAGAAACGGACACATCTACCTAGAAGAAAAATGAACTACTGCGTATGGTTAATAACACATGACCAGGCGACTGGCAGATGTTTACATTACCTGTGAGCGTTAGATGACGTTTTTTATTTGTTGCTTGCTTTTTGTGGGCTTTTTTTTTTGCCAGTTTAAAATAACCCAAAGAAGCTCCTTGTCTTTAGTTTTGTTTTTGTTATTTTCTTTTCGTGACTTTGCTGTATCAAATTATATTTAAAATTAGAACGAGAAAGTGAAGGACAATTGGTCTCCATGAAGTGTGTTAGGTCAGCATTGTCCCATAATCACAAGCATAAGTGTAATAATAAAAATTATTTTTGTCTCAGCAATATTCAAATTTAGGTTAAGTTACAAGTAGGAATAGATTTTCAAGTAAAGATTATAGTGTTTTAAAACAGTAATAGATTTTTAATATAGTTTCTATGGAAACTTGGAAAGGGGTAATTTTGGAGCTGGAATCAAGGGCTGTAATGATAAGATATAGGATATGTAGATGATTACATTTCTTTCTGACTCAGGGTAACAAAAATTCTGTGCTTTGGTGTGTAAAAGCAACTTTTACTTTCTCTTAGGCTTCTTATATGCTAAGAGATCTCCCAACTTATGATTGTAGATCTTTCCACATCCATCCATAATTAAGGACTTGGGCACACAGACATTTTAGAAGGCATACAAATGGCCACAATTCTACTTGACTGGCTTGGGTCAATGGCTATTGTTAAGACTTTCCAAACATGAAAAATTGTTATAAATTACACAACAGAAGTACATGGCAACTTTAACTATTAAATTCATGTAATGTCAACACTCAAAATTGATTTCACATAGTCATCAGAATGAATGTATTACCATGTCAATTAATTGCTGCGTCTAAAATAACTATGAATTTTCAAAAAGCTGATATACAAAGGGAAAGCTTGGTGAACTGGAAAAGTGTCAGGCAGATTACAAGCAAATACCTTTTCTAAAACCGATCTTGACTTGAATAATACCCAAGGAACTTCTGATGTGGTTCCAGATCCACAGAACAAAATAGAAAACAATTTTCAGTGATGCAAGTGTTCCAAAATTTCTAGACTGGATTAGGGCAGATGTTCTGATTACAAACGTGTTTCACAATCATGCCTGGGGTCTAAGGAATGAAGGTAATGGTTTTCTAAGGCGGGAAAACACGAGCTTGACCAGGCAAAACCAGCTAACATAGTCTTTGAAGATAAATGGATACTACTGAGGTACTTTTTATTTGGTATAGTCATTCTGAAGACAGGACATTCAATTCACAATCCAGTCACAAAATTTATGATCAGCTGAAAAAAATAGCTTAAGAATTCACAGAAAGAGAATAAAAATAAAGTGACAAACAATAGCTAGAAGCCAGTCCTTAAAATTTCATTTCAGGAAATCATGCAATTTTTAAAGATAATAAGGAATTCTTTCATGTACCTCCCCCACTCCCAATATTTAATTATAGCCACATGAAATAAGCTATGGTTTGAGTGAAGGGAGTCCAACTTCTGAATGGGTCAAAGATGCTGAGGATTAGAGGGCAAGACTAAAGTTTTCTTTAGGAATGAGGTTTTTATTTTTTTTCCTTTTGTTTCTGATGTTTCCAGATACGCAGTGTCTCTGTCTTCCAACCTACCTCCAAATCATCAACCCTTCTTGCACTGAGAACTGAGCCTCTTTAATTCCTGCCCCCAGTCAGAACTCAGTTCCTGACTCTGGAAACAAATTCTCCTCTGAAGTGGAAAGATTCATGAGAAGGAGTTACAGACCAGTAGTTTACCGATTTCAAGTTAAACTGTTGGTTCTATCTTGCACTTCTACACAGTTCCTCAGAGACTAACGCCTTGTCTTAAACTCAGTTTCCAAAGTGGCTGAATAGTCCTGTCACTGAATTCTTGATACTATTTGAATGACCTTTGTTAGTCAAATTGATTTCAAACACTATTTAGATGGATTTGTTGAGTCCTGAAATCTATTTTGATCTTAACTCACCAGTATTTGTTTCCCTACATCTCTCCTGAACTTAGAATTTTTATTTCAGAATATGGCACTATTGAGAGTTCCCTGGTGGCCTAGCAGTTAGGATTCTGCGCTTTCACTGCCATGGGTTCAATCCCTGGTCAAGGAACTGAGATCTCACAGTGGTGCAGCACAGCCTGTACATATTGTTGTTTAGTTGCTAAGTCTTGTAAGACTTTTTTGGGATCCCAGGCTCTGTAGCCCACCAGGCCCTCTGTCCATGGGATTTTCCAGGCAAGAAACACTGGAGTGGGTTGCCATTTCCTTCTCCAGGGGATCTTCTCAACCCAGGGATTGAACTGGAGTCTCCTGCATCAGCAGGTAGGTTATCACCGAACCACCAGGGAAACCCTAGTCTACATATACACATGGCATAAAAATGTTACCAGGATCTCGCAGGTGGCACATAGGTAAAGAGACGCAAGAGACATAGTTTTGATCACTGGGTCAGGAAGATCCCCTGGAGGGCATGGCAACCCACTCCAGTATTCCTGCCTGGAAAATTCCATGGTCAGAGGAACCTGGTGGGTTACAATCCATAGGGTCACGAACAGTCGGACACGACTAAGTGCCTGAGCACCCACGCACAAAACGTTATCTAGAAACGATCTGTGTGGACCAACATTTTCCACTACTGGAGTCACTGGAAGGATATGCCTAGCACTATTCTGGAGTTTCTAAAAGAGATCTTCTTTTAGGCCATTTCATTTCTCATCAGAATAGATCTCCAGCCTCCTGTCTGAGGTGACATGTGACTGGTTGCTGGTATTTAGGGGGCTTCGGGACTTTAGGAGCTCCACTTTTCAGAAGCCAGTCTCGTGTTTGGCCTTCTGATTTCAGCCTCTAGATTACTTTGCTCTTTGCTATACCTGTGTTTCTGAGTCTAGACTCTCTGCTGTTCAATTTTAAAAGAAATCACATGTGTATGGGTGTAGGTTCTTGGCAGCATGGATTGGGGTGAGGGACCCAGTGTCCACCAGATTTGCACACAGACTGTCAACCAATTGTTTTCTGATGCGTGCTGCAGTCCTGCCTTCCTTAGCACCTGGTTCCTTCAGGTCTGAACCACACAGAGGGTCCATGGGTCAAGCGTGCCTTGTTATAACTGGTGTTTCTCCTCTGTAGGCACTGTGTTGTTTTTTAGGGAAAATATGAAATTTGCTTTTTTAAACTATGAAACAAGTTTTAAATTTTTAATATTTTAAAGTTTTTATTGAAATAGAGTTGATTTACAATGTTGTATTAGTTTCAGATATACAGAAAAGTGATTCAGCTATGCATATATATATATACACACACATATACATACACACATATTTATTGTTTTTTAGATTCTTTTCCACTGTAAGTTATTACAAGATATTGAGTATAGTTCCCTGTGCTGTACAGTAGGTCCTTATTAGGCATTTTACACTGTAATGTCTCTTGCAGGCTAAGTCAAACTTCTTAAAATGAATTAAGATTTCTTGGCTGCTATGAATTATTTCTTATTCTGTCTTTTTCTTGGGTGATGGTGGTGGTGGAGATTTATGTCTTTAAAATCTTTTTTTGTGGAATTTCAAGTGGAAGAGAAGACAAATGCTTGTGGTCAATCTGCCACATTTAATCTGCACTCCAAGAGTGATTTTAGACCTTATTCTCTATGCTAGGTTTCCCAAACTGTGTTTACTGAGGTGTTAATAGTTATTATTAAAAAAAGAAAAGTGGTCTGTGGTCAACATTTTGGGAGAAACTGGGTCAAACTAAGCTAAACAGTTTCTTTGCTTGTAAGGGCTATTGGGATCATTTAATGTACTAATATTATTTAAGAATCCTTAAAGTGGTAGTATTTCCCAAACCGCAGCTCTTGCTTTCACCAGACTAGAACACTAAGACCTGAAGTAAGAAAAATACTAATCAAAGCAGTCCAAAGTCCATCTCAGCTTGGCACTTAAAGGTTGGTAGTTAAACCTCCAGAAATGAGTGTTCACTGCATAGAACATGAAATGAAATAGTGATGGGTCAGCATCTCTTTCTAAGGCCTACCAACATTCCATGTTCCAGGACTGCAGAGGCTGGATAGCTGCCTCCTGGGTCATCATACCAGTGCAACATAGCGACTGACACTTTTCTGTGTTTATCCTCCATTTAATTATCCTTCTTCAGAGAGACACCCTGATGTTATTGGTGTTACTACCATTCAATATAGGATGCTCCCTACGGAAGAGCATTTTGTACCAAGCCATGTCAGGAAAGGCTCAGCTCCATTATGGCTAATGAGCTCATTCTCACCACGTGCCAATCTTTAATCAACCACTAGAAAAAGCTAGAATTCACTTGCAGATGGACTTGAACATCAACTGTTTTAAGGAGAAAGGACTCTCTAGAATTATGTTCTTAAAAAAAAAAAGGTGTAGGAATGGTAGATAGCGAAAGCTTCTTTGACTTGTCTTTACCTTTAGAGATACTGAAAGATTTTACATGATACTGTTAGATTTGAAGTATAGAAATATTAACACTTGGTGGGGGCAGGAAAGATGTATTCAAGTAGTTGAAAGTGAAGGTTCCAAGAGCAAGATATTGTAATAGTCTGGGGCAAATGAAAGATAGGGAAGAAGACCTTCCATCTCCCCCGTTCACTGACCAACCTTTTACCAACTATTTACTAGCGTCCTTGACCTGATCCTCTCCCACATTATCAGTGGCCTTCCTCCAATAATCCCATTTTCTCCTGTATTCTTTTTTTTTTTCTTTTGTTTCTTTCTCTCTCTCTCTTTTTTTTTTTTTTTTTGCCATGCTGCACACCATATGGAATCTTAGTTCCCTGCTGGCCAGGGACCAAACCTATGCCCCCTGCAGTGGAAATATGGAGTCTTTTTTTTTTAATTTTTTAAATTAATTTTGGGATGTACTGGGTCTTCATTGCTGGGTGGGCTTTCTCTAGTTGCTCCAAGTGAGGGCTACTCTTGGTTGCAGTGTGTGGACTTCCCATAGCGGAGGCTTCTCTGGTGGAGCACAGGCTCTTGAGTGATCTGGCTTCAGTAGTTGTGGCTTCTGGGCTCTAGAGCAGAGCTCAGTAGTTGCAGTGCACTGCATTAGTTGCCCCTCGGCACATGGGATCTTCCTGGACCTGAGATCAATCCCATGTCTCCTGCATTGGCAGTCGGATTCTTTACCACTGAGCCACCAGGGAATCCCTGATATGTGGAGTCTTGACCATTGGCCCACCAGGAAAGTGTCCCTCCTCCTGTATTCTTAATGTATCCCTTAGTATTGATTATTTCCTCTCTGCCCATAAGCATGGCCAAAATTGTTCCTCCTCTAAATTGCCCCAGACTGATTACTTTTTAAAATCCAGTGTCTTTCCTTCTTTCTCATTGTTATTTGCTGAAAGGTTTTACTTTTTCTCATTTCTTAAACCTCTTCATTCCTGCCCTCCACATTTTACTGAAACTACTCTTAATTTGGTAAGAAAGGACCTTCTTAATGCCAAAATCAATGACTTTCAAAGTCCCTGTCTTAACAGAGATATCTATTACACTGGACAACATTAACCCTATTCAATCTCTCCTTATATATTATCACTTTTTGGCTTTCCATGGCACCCCAGTCTACCAGAGCTTTCCTATAACAGTTTATTCTCTAAATTCAAATGCTCCTATTTCTCTAAACTTTGCTTAAATATTGGTGTCTTCAAGAGTTGCTTCCTCAGCTCTCCCTATTCTACTCACCTTCTTTGTATGATCTATGTTCACAGTTTTGATCATTACCTATTTTTTGAGGACTTAAAATTTCTTTCTCTAGCCCCATCCTGCCCCTCAAGCTTCAGATGTGTATCTCCAACCACCGAGTAGGGACCTCCACCCAGATGTCCTGCATGCATCTTAAACATGACATGTTCAAAACGGAATTAATCATTGTTTCCCTAAGCCCCATACCTTCTCACCTATTCTCTGTCTCAGTTGCTGATCCAGTTCTCTAATCTGTCAGCCAAGTTAGGAATCACCTTTGATTCTTCCTACTCCCTCATGCCACTCACAAGATTTACAGATATTTTTTAAAAAACAGGGTTTCTATTGTCTGCTTCTCTCTTATCACTGCGTCCCTGTCTGGGTTTGGGTGAGCCTTTATCATCTCTCACCTGGCTTTTTAAAAAGTCTACTTTCTCTCCCTGATTTAGTCCTTTTCAAATCTTTCCTCTTCACAGTTATCAGATTTACCTGTTTGAAGTAAAGATATGACCATTTCATTTCTCACCAAAACCTTTCATTGACTCTCCATCACCTATAGGATAAAGTCTAAACTCTTATCATGATCTGGCCATGAACTTTTCCCAGTCCCCTTTTATAACCAATGTTCTACAATATACAGAATTGCTTGTGGTTTCCGGAGAACAGCAGGCTATTTCAAAGTTACTTTGGTTCACGCTGTCTTAAGGGGTGTGAATGATTCCTTCTGCTATTACTTTATTATCTTTACTAGAGCACACGCATCCTTTAATAATAAACTAGGATAGTTTATAAGAAGAAGGTTACTCAATCTTCAGAGTGGATTAGGTACCTCTTCTTGGTGGTACTACAATACTCTATTTATATCTCCCTCTCTTTTTTTAAGTCTTTATGGAATTTGTTACAATATTGATCCTCTTTTATGTTTTGGTTTTTTTGCCCCAAGGCATGTGGGATCCCCAACCAGGGATCTAACCTGCACTCCCTGCAATAGAAGGTGAAGTCTTAACCAATGGACTACCAGGGAATTCTCTATATCTCTTTAATGTAGTTTCATAACATGGGCTTTTATGCCTGGCTCTCTGACTACAACATGTTGATGATAGAAAGTATCATATTTATTTTTGCATTACCACTGCTTAGCTCAAGAACTGGACTCATCTAAATGATTAAGATAAAGAATAAACAAGTCAAGGCAAATGGAACATAGTACAGGGGAAAGACAGAAGAATATTTAAGAGATAAATAGGATTTGGTAACTAGCTAGTTGGAAGTTGTTAGGGGGCTGAAGAAAGATAAGGAGGAATCAAGGATGGCCATAGCTTGTAAATGACAGTGAATAAATACAGGAATACAAGAGAAGAAGAGAGCCTCCAGGGAAGATTAATTCTAAATTTGGAAATGTGTCAAGTTTGAGATGCTCATGGGAATTCTACAAAATATTTTCCTGCTTTATTGATAGCAGTGAGTACAGAGCTTACACAAACACTCAAAATTTGTTGAATTAGATTTCCATTACTAATTTGTTAAAAGTAGCCATGATGATAGTTAAATTCTTGGATCTACTATATAAGATAATTATATTTGAATCAGTTATTTTTTCTTGAAAAGTCAGTATTTCAGGTTTTTAGCTAGATGAATTTAAAGATGTTGTTCTTCATTGTGCTCATGTTAAACTTTGAAAGTTTGAAGGAAAAAGAGAAAAACTTTAGGTCCAAAATACAGAAGGAAAACCTTTCTAGGTCAGATAAGCTTTTGTTAATTTAATTAATATTAAATAATAATAGGAAATCATCTCTGTCCCAGAACTGAAAACCTCTTCTTCCCAAGGTGCTAGAATCAAAGGAAACCTGTTGATGTTAGAGCTGGTAGTGATGCTGGAGTGTTTGGGTATTTTGTTTTGTTTTGGGTTTGACTGATTCAAAAGCTAGTGCTACATCTGCCAGAAAAGGCAGACATCACAGAAAGTCTGTACAACTGGTTAGACTAACTAATAATCACATAACAACTGGTTGTGGATTTGCCCCTTCTGCAGCCAGGTGAGGGCTGGTAATAATTTTGCATCCTTTCCAGGTTTTAGCTCACTCACAGTTGATGTTTGCCACATAACTAAAGGCACCATCCAAAACCACTCTTGGGCAAGAGCTACCTGGATCCTGTTTGTTGTCCTGTATAAACACTGGGAAAACAAAATTCCATTTCTACCCATGAAGAGAAACACCTGCTTTTCTAATCAGCAGGAACATTTTAGTCAAAATTGATGCATACCAGTTGGGAAATTGTTTATAGATTCATGATGGCAACACACCCTCTCTTGCTGCTTTGACAGATGAAAGAGACACCCCGAGACCTTTAATCTCACCTATGGCGACAGGGGCCCACTGGAGCAGGTTTGTTATGTCTATGATAGAATTCTCACCACAAATCAAAGAGAACACACCAAGATCTTACACTGATGATTACAGCAATCCTTCTCAGGTATCTGTGAATCTATAATGGGAATGGTTTCATTGAACACCAAAAGATACAAGGCTCCCAAACTCAATTTTTTTTTTTTTTTTGCTCTAATACAGCAGATTTAATTATTGCTTTCACTGTAAGACAAATTCCTCTGCCAGTTCCTGAGTTGAGCACAGAGGAAAATGTGGTTGTTATTAACGAATTTCTGCCCTTTAATGTCTTGTATGAGACCAATAATCTTCATTTTCCCAGCTTGCTACATTAATCATCAAACCATCCTTTTTTGCAAAATGCTTTAGATATTCTTGGTTGTTTATAATAGGCTAACAGTGATTTAAGATGTTGGGTGACAGTTTAGAAAGCTTATAAAACACTCAGTGTCAGCACTGGAGACTTCCTGAGGTACAAGTGGTACAAATTGTTCAAGAGTTAAGCAACAATTAGGCCTCTGTGATGAATGACTTTAGAGACTTTGTGATGAAGGGAGTCAGTTGAGAAAGATGATCTTATCAGTTCTATGTTGTAACTGGAAAGGCAAAGGCTCCCACAAATATTTCAGCTCCAACATGAAAACATTAAAATGGGTAACACTGCTCCAGAATCAACAGAGAATATTTGTGTGATATGTATATACCTTACCATCAAGATGGCACACATTAGAAATAAGGATTAATAAAAAATAATTTGTATATAATAACTGTACACAAAAATTATAAAATCAGATGGGCCAAGTAATTTTCCCTGACATGCTTAACTCATGATTATGAAAATTAAGAATTTTTAATAAGTAATATTTATAAGCCAATATTCTAGTTCTGATGACTCAAAGAGCTTTACTGTAGTTTGCAAATTCCATGACTCTCCCTGTCAACTGGTTGATCCTATGGCAGAAGATATATATAATGCAATCATGTGGGAAAGGCATCTTCTGTTTTTATTATTTATTTATTGGCCACACCATGTGGCTTGTGGGATTTTAGTTCCAGACCAGCGATTGAACCTGGGCCTTTGGCAGTGAGAAGGTAGAGCCTTAACCACTGGACCGTGGGGGAATTCCTGCATCTTCTGGTTTTTAATTGGAGCCATGTGAGAAATCACTGGAAGATTTCTCTTTTTAGATTTCCAGAGCACTGAAGCTGAAAGAAAGAAAAACAGATACCCTCCCCCAAAACACTAACTGAAGACACATTATGTAAAAATAAATAAATAAATCTTTTCTGAATGAGGGAAAAAACCCAATCTGTATGTTGTCTTTCAAAGTCCCCAGTTTCTGTGGGTTGACAACCTTTGGCTTGCTTTTGCAGCCAACTCTGATACGGGGCTGGCTCAGCTGCAAGTTCCCTGTTTCTTCCTCTTTCAAGCTGCCTGCTCTTGTGTTTCTCAGTCTTGACCGCTTGCAAATAGGATAGGCCCCAGAAGGATATTTTCTTATGGAAGAAGTAAGTAAATACACAGTATCCTACAGCTTAAAATCTCTTCTGCAATGGCATGGTCGAGCTTCAAGTTGCTAAAATCTAAACTTGAAATGCCATGCTTTCTATTGTTGGTGCGGCCTCTCGCCTCTCTGAGATGCAGTTCTATATACCACACAAAAGTGCAACATGACTTCATTAGCAGGATGTACAGAAGAACACATGCAGAGTCAATAACTTTTGGATATTCATAAAAATCTGAGGCTCAAGATGGATTACAGCAGTCACCTGAGGGCTGAAAAAGAAGATCAGAAGAAACCTTTCGACTTGTCATCTCACTCATGACTGCACTCTGGTTTACAAAGGGACACAAGAAAGAACAATTGAATCAGTATCTGAGAGGATGATCAACCAAGACAATCTCCATTGCAGTTTCCGCTGATGCTCCTGAGATCTAGAGACAACAGGAGCCAAGTAAGCACATCATCGAAAGCAATGTAGTGGTCATGTGTGCAAAACTTGCCAAAATGTGGATAAAATTCAGCTCAGCAAACCCTTGTCTGATTAAGAGCTGGGAAAGGAGAATAAGGAAGAGAAAGAGTTTCTATGAAGGACGTTCTTAAACTTTGTGATCTTTCTTCGTCTTGGGAGGTTGTTTCATTCCTGCTTTAAGCTAAGTGAGACGGGACTTCAACACACCAACTTTGAGAGGTAGACATGTGTCCTCTGGGGACTGGGAGCATGAGAACTGGTATGAGACATGATGCTATAGATCAGCTTTGAAGTGGCAGAGAGTGAGACAGCAAGAGTGAGAGTGAGAGCTAGAGAGAGAAAGAGAGGAACAAACGGCAGGGCTGCACTGGGAGCTCACGATATGTCTGGCAACAGCACAGCAAGGATGAATGAGTATTTCTTGTGGACAACACGGGGGCAACTGAGTGTAGCAAGCCCAGGGTCATGCTGTATCTTTTCCAAGAGGATGCCTGGAGAAGCAATGTGACCCGCAAACAGGAAGATGGACAATTGGAAGCCAAGGGGCTAAGGAAGGAATACAGCTGTAAGGGAAGTATTCCTCGGTCAGAGAAGCTATTATCAGAGGGCCCAGTAGGGGTGTCTTCAAGGAAGCCCACAAGAGCACTCTAGACAGAAAGAATTAGCATGCTATACCCAGAAAGTAAATTCATGGATTAGGCTTATGCCCCTCAAGTAAGCCTTTTGTTGCCCTTAACATCGCCCTAACCTGACCCAAGGGCTTATTCAGTGGCTCAGCAGTAAAGAATCTGCCTGCAATGTAGGACACCTGGGTTGGATTCCCGAGTCAGGAAGATCCCCTGGAGGAGAGCATGGCAACCCACTCCATTATTCTTGCCTGGAGAATCCCAAGAACAGAGGAACCTGGTGGGCTACAGTCCATAGGTTCACAAAGAGTTGGACACGACTGAAGTGACTTCGCATGCATGTATGCAGGCATACAACCTGACCCAATGGAGAAAGGGATGGAAGAAGAAGAGAGGCAAAGCATGGTATAGAAATAGGAAAGAAGCCTCCTGTACCCTCTCTCTCACTTTCAGCTTTTGAGACTGAGGTGAGGCTGAGCTAGGGGAAAGAAATCACTTCATGTGGTTATAACACAGGTCTGGGCAATTTTAGTACTGAAGTGAGAGTCTTCTTATGCCTGAATGTGACTGAAGTCCTATTATTATCCAAAAGTGGCATTAAAATTATGAGAGCAACAAGAGTTTACACAAGGGTAGGGAGGAAATAATGCACAGAGTTTGAAAGAATGGGATGGGGGAGCAAGGAAGAAAAAATATTTTCTGCTAACATTTTATCAGCTAAGACTATTTAATCACTAGCTACAAATAAAATCAATTTTACCATGAGGAACAAAAAGCTTTTCAAAACACAGGCTCTTCTGTTAATGCATTGGATAAACCAATGGAGGAAGGTAAGCTATCCATTTAGCAATTAAATTGCCTTGTTTTCAATCTGTCTCCATTAAAGACATCTCCCACTTTCTGTGGACAGAATTTCTGATGGGAAGGCTCAGAGACGACTAGAAAAGGCAAGTGTTCTCCATCTTCCTGCTTATGTTGGCCAGTGATTCTAGTCTTCAGGTGTCTACATAAACACTAATTACTTAACACTTCATTTTGTAGAGCCTCGAGTTGTGACTACTATTTGATTTGGCTGAGTGATGATGAATACATTATTTAATCTCCTCCGGACATAGTTTCTTTGATGCAAAATAAGATTGACGATGCAAAATAAGGTTGACGATGCAATTAAAGATGCAATGAGAAATTTTTAAAAGTCAAAAGCTACAAAAATCAGAGAGCCAGCATAAATACCTCATGGAAATGACACCCGCACGTCCCCTGCAAAAACTCTTTGTGTCGCCCCATGGTTATAGAGAATGTGTCAACCACTTCATAGCCATATTTTTTAGCAGCTTCCAGGATAATCAAATTTTTTTTCCATAAATTCTGAACTTCACTCTGTATTGGAAAAGAGAAGAGAGAATTTTTATTAAAAGGACTGTTTTATGATTTAATAACTCAAGTTGAAACCACGTAAAAGTCATCTTTTTTACAGATTGATCTTATTATAAGACAAAGAATGAATTTCTTTAAGATGTGTTCTAATTTTTTCAAAATATAAATATTTGTGCATATATAAAACAGCAATACATCAATGTCTATAGTGGCACAGTTAAGAACTTTTTCTTCTATGAAAAGTGGTTAGGTTTATTGTCCACAGAGATCCACTGAAGTATCTAAAATTCTCAATTTAAAGACCCAGACTTGAAAATCACAAATTCTATCTCTATCTATTTGAATTCTGCATTTGAATATTAATTAGTATCTGTTTTGCGCTCAGCTTTGTGCGGAAGGACAGGTATACAATGGCAAATAAACCACAGTGCCTATTCTTAAGACAGGGCATTCAAACAGGAGAAACAAATATGTAAATATTTATTGAGTCCTTTATTGGAGGGAAATATACCAGACTCTGGGCTTAGCTGATGGCTCAGTGGTAAAGAATCCGCCTGTAATGTGGGAGACGCTGGAGTGGGTTCGATCCCTGGGTCAGGAAGATCCCCTAGAGGAGGGCATGGCAACCCACTCCAGGATTCTTGCTCAGAGAATCCCATGGACAGAGGAGCCTGGCAGCCTACAATCCAAAGGGTCACAAAACAACTGAGCTCCTGCACACAAACCAGACTCTGGCTTGGGAGAGAAAATGGACCAGCTCTGCAGGGGCATGGCAGACTTCAAGAGGGCTTGCTGAGCAAAATGAGGTTTGCTGTTGGCTTCTGGGAGCCCCAGAAGTGAGTGAAGTCTCCATCTGCTGCTTCTGTAAGTCATATTCCTCCCTCCCTCCCCAACCATGCTCAAGGCATTGATGGAGATCAGCAGAGGTTCTAGTTTAGGTCCACTGTTGAGAAGAGGGACTCCTCCACTAAGTATAACGGCTTCAGGATTTCTCATCAGCTTGACCAGGGCTTTCTCAGACTTACCTGTAGTCTGAGACTCTTGCTACCTAATCCACCCTTCTTCCACTCCCTTCATATCAGACACATTACAGCCAAATATGGTTCCCAGTACATAGTGGACGCTCAAGAAATATTTGGTGTTAAGACTGAGTGATATGCATTGGGTGGTGTGGTCTGAAACTCTTCCCACCTACTCCTGCCCCCTCCCTTTTATTCTTCTCAGACGTTCTTTCCAATAAATCCCCTTATCTGGTTGATCCCGTCCTGGTGTCTGTCTCTTTGAGAACCCATACTGCCACAGGGAGGGAATTGTACTCCCTCTTCCTTTTCTAAAGATCAAAAAATTTTTTTTTTTAATTTTCAAGGTAAAAAAGCAAATAATTATTTGCATTTGTTAATCCAACTATAAGATAAAAGAAGCAGTACAAAGGTGTCTAATTTTCTGTCTTTTCTGTGCTTGCACACCTATTTCGGTGACATTCAAAGAAGAGTGTTTCTCCCCAAATGAATGTAGTGAATAGAGAAGGATCATAAAGGAGAAATCTGGAGGAAAAGGAACAGATGGGAAACAGTCTGTGTCATTACCTGAAAAATACTGCTCAAGGTGCTCAATAATGTTTGTGAAGTTTTTTCTTGTCTGGTTACAAGTACCCTCTCAGCTTTAAGGTGCCCAGTTATAAAAAGTAGAAGATACTTTGAAGTAAGTGGTTTCTAGAGAAAGGTCAGTTCTCTGAGAAAGAGACTCTGAGCCAGAAACTGGCATGCAGGGGGCCAGCAGGAGGTCCCCTCCCTCCTTGGGATCAACACCTCCAAGGGAGTGAGGGCAGACAAACTGGGTAGAGACAGAAGTTGAGCTGCAATATTGTTGCAACACAGGCTTTTGCTGATCCCACCAGAAGTTCTAGAGCTGGGAAAGCATTTCTGAGTTGGTCCAGATTTATAAAAGGGGGCTGAGTCTTGATTGAGGCTCTGCCCAAAAGGAAGAGAGGCTTTCTGAGAGTCTCCTGTGTGCTGAGATTTGTGGTTTGCATTTGGGGACCAGAATGAGCAGTGCAGACCTCCCTCCCCTACCCCGTCCTTGCTCCCACTAAGATTAGACTAGAAGGGCGGGGGCCAGACAACGAAGCACGGGATCTGCTGAGGGACACAGACAAGGACATCAGACAGTTACAGGAGCTCGGGGCAGGAACAGCCTATTGAGTCCAGGGTCTTTCCAGTCCAGAAGTCCTCAATTAGGTTTTCTCAGAGGAAACTGTACTTAACCTAACACTGGAAGGGCAAACAAAAGTTCCCCTTGGTGGTGGAGAGTGAGCTCCAAGAAGAGGGAACAGTAGCTTTAAAGATCTGGGGGTGACTGAGAGCTAGGTGTGCTTGAGGAGCCGAAACACTCAGTAGTGGAGTGAGTGCATATGTGTGTGTGCACGTGTGTGTGTATACATGTGAGTACACATGGGTGCATATGCACTGGATGCAAGGACTAAGTCTACCTAGGAAGGTGGAGGCCACATCTTGAATGGCCACGATGAGGATGATGAATGCCAGCGTCTGATGATGAGTTCAGGTTTCTTTTCTGCCTCCACTTACCACCATAATTTTCTCTTTTGTTTTATCATTTCCCCTCTTTTTCTTCCTTCCTTTCATCTTCACCAAGTCTGCAAAACTGATGAGCACCATCGAAGCCCTGATGGCAGGCACCATGGTTCATGGTTTCTGGCACATGGTAAGTGCCAAAGATCTGTTTGCTGAGATAAGTTCATTCTAAATCTACCTGGAGGCATCATAGGTCCTCCAGTTCCGGTTGAGAGGCCGGAACAATCAAGGAAGCAAAGTGGAGCCACCAGAGTCCTCAAGTATGGAACTGCAAACATGACCTGCAGACCTCAAATAACATTAAAGGAGATTCAACTCATAACCCATAGAAGAAATGATCAAAAGACCCCTCTTCTAATCCCTGACTGTCTTAAACCCTTCAGCTACCCCAGATGCCAAATGTCTCAACTCACTTTACGTGACCTTAACCCCACCTGACTTCAAGAAGCTGAATTTGGTGGTTTTACTTTGACCACTTTCTACTATTTCTCATACTTGTGCATCACAAATCTGGTGGCCAGGAAAGTAAAGTTTTGAGAAAGGAGACTGGGATCCTGTGATGTGTGCTGGAGAAAGCTAGGAGCACTTGTAATTGACACAAAAATAAATCTCACTTGGTTGACACAGCTAATGGACAGCTTCCTGTCTCCCCAATTCCCAGTGCTTCCTGAGCTCCCCCTGAGCAACAGCACACAATCCGGGCTGCCTGTGAGCTCTCCTAGCTGACCAAGAGCAGCTGGTTCTCTTACCTACAGATGGTGTCTTTCTTTAATGAGACTTGTACTTAGTGCTGAGACTACCGATTTACTGTCTTCTATGAGAACTGATCAGAGGCCTCAACTCTTTTCATTTATAAACATCCAACCTGAGGCAAAATGAATGATACTACTTCAAAGACGAATTCTGAAAGCAATCGGTCAGAAATCCTCTTCCCCAAAGCCACTCTTTTCCAAATTACTCACTGATACTGATAATTTCCTATGTGATTTTTAGCAGGAGTCTTTACAGTGTCTGAAACATGAATGAGGGAAGAGGATATTTACAACATAAGCCCTCTCGTCTAACCTTCAGGTTTTTACTTTTTCAAACTCTGGTCCAACTTTCTTCTTTATGAATCCAAAGCATTATTTATGGGCTGGTGTCCCCTTATGTTTCCCTTATGGGATACAATAGAAACAGTAAGAGACTTTATTTTGGGGGGCTCCAGAATCACTGCAGATGGTGACTGCAGCCATGAAATCAAAAGACGCTTACTCCTTGGAAGAAAAGTTATGACCAACCTAGACAGCATATTAAAAAGCAGAGACATTACTTTGCCAACAAAGGTCCATCTAGTCAAAGCCAAGGTTTATCCAGTAGTCATGTATGAATATGAGAGTTGGACTATAAAGAAAACTGAGTGCAGAAGAATTGATGCTTTTGAACTATGGTGTTGGAGAAGACTCTTGAGTGTCCCTTGGACTGCAAGGAGATCCAACCAGTCCATCCTAAAGGAAATCAGTCCTGAATATTCATTGGAAGGACTGATGCTGAAGCTGAAACTCCAATACTTTGGCCACCTGATGCGAAGCTGACTCATTTGAAAAATCCCTGATGTTGGGAAAGATTGAAGGCAGGAGGAGAAGGGGACAACAGAGGATGAGATGGTTGGATGGCATCACTGACATGGTGGACATGAGTTTGAGTAGGCTCCAGGAGTTGGTGATGGACAGGGAAGCCTGGCATGCTGCAGTCCATGGGGTCACAAAGAGTCGGACACAACTGAGTGACTGAACTGAACTATCCCCTTATTTCCAGGAATCATTATAACTGATTTGAAATCATAATCCTTAAGTGTACCATCTCCTTTTAATTTTATGAAAGTTGTTGAAGGTTATACAGTGCCTTTTGGGTCCTTTTTCAGGCACCAGCAAGGATCCTTACAGGATCCATGAAGTTCACACAGCCTGGAAAATATGGATTTACCTGTGTTAAGAAGTGTACTCCATCCACTGGCAAATGAAATCCAATTCCCAACGTTTTGATGATCACAAGGATATTGAGTAAGTTTTCCCTGTGAAATAAACAGATCTCAAGTCATAAACTCTGATGACATTTCTAGATGTCCGTATTTACACAAGCAAGTGGAGCGGAATTCCTTTAGAATGTGATAATTGCCATGTAGGACTAAATTCTCATTTTGTAGATTTGATGTACCTTAGTGCTTTTGTGTGTGTGTGTGTGTGTGTGTGTGTGTATGTGTGTTTGTGGATAGAGTTTTATATGTCAGTGGGCATGTTTTGGTTTGTAGTAAATGAAGACTTGGATGCTGAAGAGCCATGTTGCAATTGGATACAAAAGTATTTTTGAAACATTTAAAACTAGACTTGAACTGCTGGATTCTAAATTACAAGTTATTCTTTATATAAAATCTTGATAAAATTCACTCACATCGAGAGTAAATTTTTTTTTATTTAGAATACAAATGACAATTATTGTTGCAGGAATTTACCTCTTTAAAACCTTGTGAATAATTTGCAGATGATTGGAATTAAGCCACTGAACACCACCAACAACCAATACAGTCTGACTGGTATTCTCCAGGGGACGTGATCTGAAATCCAGAAAGAAAAACAACACGTGTTGCCTTGAAACAGATGGTAAACATTTTAACAGCACTGCCTCACATTTCATTGAACCCTAGCTGGCATCCTGATCACAAGACCTCCTTATCATTTCTACCTCGTTTTCAGCCTTATTATTAATACTTGGTATTTAAACTTTTCAGCACATCTGATACACAGCAAACAATCATGACTACTAGTAAAACATCAGTACATTGTGGTATGGTTTCATTCAAAACTGCTCCATTGTACCTTTGCAAGAGATGTTCAAGGGCTTTTTCAAATGTTGGTCTCAATGAAGGGCTCATCCAAAACTGGGGATAGTAGGAGTAACTGATCAAGGTCTTCCCTCCATTGACATTGTGGTAGAATTTAGTGCCATGCACCTTCTGCCATTCCTTCAGGGTTTCATTCAATCTTTCAATCAGATAGTACATTATCCCTCTGTTGGTTGAATCTCCAATGAAAAGAATCTACAAGTTAAAAAAAAATTTTGCTTTCAAATCTGACATGTACAAGATATAGGAGACAATATAAAATAAGTAACCTGATGAAAACAGAGACATACATCCAATTGAAGGACAGCCCTTTAAACTCTTAGAAATGACATTAATTCTTCTCTCCCAAACCTGTTCATTTTCCCATTCCATATTCCTAGTAATGACATCATCCACTGACCCACTAACTCATGTTTAAAGCTCTTTGCTTTCTTTATGCTATCTTTAATTTCTCTATCCCTCTTAGGCACTTCACTTTCTCATCTAATCAGCTTAACATGTTATTGATTCAAACAGGCGTGAAGTATTCTAGCGCTGTAAGAATACTTAGAGATGTTCCAATCTCTTGATTTTGTAGATGAGAAAACTGGGAATCCACAGAGGTTAGCTAGCTCAATAGAGGTCATGCTACTACTTGAGAAAAGAGCCACAGAACTAGAATTTGATTTTCTGAAAAGCAGTCTGTGTTCCAGGGTGCACGTCCCAGGGCCATTTGCCATGGAAGCCTCTCATCTATCACCTCCTTTAAATTCCATAAGCACAGTCCTGCTTGAGGCTCCATGGCCTCAAAGGTGTGCTATTGTTAACACTTGCCTAATACATCTTCTTGTAACATGTGTGTGAGTCACCCAGTCATGTCCAACTCTGCCACGCCATGGTCTGTAGCCTGCCAGGCTCCTCTGTCCATGGAATTGTCCAGGCAAGAATACTGGAGTGGGTTGCTGTTTCCTTCTCCAGGGAATCTTCCTGACCCAGGGATCAAACCCAGGTATCCTGCAATGCAGGCAGATTCTTGACCATCTGAGCCACCAGGGAAGCCCTCTTGCACCATAGCTGCCCCTAATTCATTCTCCACACAGTAATTCTGGGATAAATTTCCAAATGTCTCATCTCCCTTTCATGCTCAAAAACCTTATCAGCTCTCCATGTTCTGCGGAGTCAGGTTTTAACTCTGAGGTTCAGTTAACATTTACTGAATTTTTATTGCGTGTCGGCTTTTGCTAGGTGAAGATTTCACACTGAGTACTCACTTTTAATCTCCATAATCATGAGATATGAGTCATTATCTCTGTTTCACAAATGAGGTGTTTGAGGCTCAGGGAGACTGAGGTTATAAATCTAGTAAATGGGGAACACAGGACTCAAATCCAAGTCCTTGATCTCCAAGTGCAGGGTCAATGGCCCCATCCTCTCAACACTTTCCTTCAAGTAAGCAGGTCAGATTTCTACTTTTTCACTGAACATGATTTGCAGTCAACAACATCTGTTTTCCCTTGTGCTAATCCATCTGCCTAGAAAGCCCTGCCTTCTGCAACCTAGTCTGTATAAATGCTACACAACCTCCAGACTCAACACAGACGTCTCTCCCAGAGGGTCTTGTCCAATACCCCAGTCAGAATGACCTTTCTGACCTCTGTGACTTCATTATAATTTTCAATTCCATTACTGATTTTATCAAAGACTACATGAAATTACAGCTATTTGTGACTGTATCTTTTTTCTTATATCATATCAATAAGTATTTAAGGTCAGAGTCAAGATTAATTTCTAAATTCTGATTTCCCCCATAGTACTGTGCATGCATTTTAAAAATATTTATTGAACTGAAAGTCAAAGGGACTTTTGTTAGAGACAATTCCTTTAATGCCTCTGGATAAGGTTTAATTCCTTCTTCAGTTCTTTACTCTTTCTGTTGAGATTTCTGTTTGCATTGTGTGCTGCATGTTAAATTGCTTCAGTTGTGTCCGACTCTTTGTGACCCCATGGACCGTAGCCCGCCAGGCTCCTCTGTCTATGGGATTCTCCAGGCAAGAATACTGGAGTGGGTTGCTGTGCCCCGCTCCAGAGGATCTTCCTGACCCAAGGATTGAACCCACATCTTTTATGTCTCCTGAATTGACAGGAAGGTTCTTTACCACCAGCGCAACCTGGGAAGTCCCCCTTTGCAATAGTCATGCACATATTTTCTTCTGATTTTAAAGTGGTCACTGCCATCACTTGTCAGGCACTACTGCATTCACCCATCCGTAATGAATTTAGTGAGACTCTGCAAAGGTTTATTCTTTCATGGTAAGTGTATTCAAGTAGCAGTGTGAAGAAATCCAGAAGGCATTCTCTTTCAGAATTTCCCTTCCAATCACTGTTACAATAAGCATCGCCAAGCTCAACAGAGTGACCTAAGATGTCAAGGTCCCAGCCACTGATCCTCTAGGTCAAGCTCCATCTGGAGTGTCAACATCCCAGTATAAGAAAAATACTCTGTGAAATCACTTGAAATTCTCCTTACTGGATTTGACCTGTAACTATTTGTTTGTTTTTCTGGTCCAGAATTCTGATTTTTAAAAGGGAACTCTGAATAATCAGAAAAGCTCTTCACTTCAGAGACTAGTAAAGACCCAACTTCATTTGTGTTGTTAGTAGTTTGCTAAGGCTGTCATAACAAAGCAACACAGACTGGGTAGCTTAAATAACCGACATTTATTTTCTCATGATTCTTGCCTAGTAGTCCAAGATCAAAGTATTTGCATGGTTGGTTTCTTCTGAGGACATCTCTGCTTGACTTGTAGATGGTTATCTTCTGTGTCCACATATGGTCTTCTGTGTATGTCTGTGTCTTAATATCCTCTACTTATAAGGACACTAGTCATATTGGAATAGGGCCCAGCATAATGACCTTATTTTTCCTGGTCAGTCTCTCAGTCATGTTTGACTCTTTGTGACCCCATGGACTGTAGCCCCACAGGCTCCTCGGTCCATGGGATTCTCCAGGCAAGAATACTGGAGTGAGTTGTCATTTCTTCCTCCAGGGGATCTTCCTAACCCAGGGATCAAACAAGGTCTCTTGCATTGCAGGCAGATTCTTTACCGTTGAGCCACCAGGCAAGCCCCCATTTTCCCTTAATTACCCCTTTTGAGGCCCTGTCTCCAAATACAGTCACATTCTGAAGTACTGAGAGCTAGGACTTCAAAACATGAATCTGGTTGGGTAGAAACACAATTCAGCTCTCAATACCAGTAAGAGACCTTGGCAACCCAGTTGAGCTAAATTTCCACTACAGATTTTTCTTACAGATTCTTTCCATCTCAGTATCAAGATGCAGTCCCTCCTAGCGTTATCTCTGGGCAGCCAGTAAGATCACTGGGCGTCTGTGCTGTGGGCTACAGAAGCTGAAGAAAATCCAAGTAGCTGCCTATTCCTAAGAGAAAACATATTTTCTAAATGTCCAGTCTTTTCTGTGGGGTTGTAGGAAGATGCAGCCCACCAATGAATGACAGAGGCAAAGAATCTGTTTTTCAGAATTCTTAGATACTATTATTTATTAACCAGATGATCTTAGACAAATTATGTGACTTCTTCATGAGTTCATTTCTTTCTGTGTAAATTGGGGAAAATAATGGCAACACCATAGAAGACTTGAGTGGGCTTTTAAATACTTACTTCTGGCACCCAGCACACAAGAAGTAAGAGCCAGCATGAAGGCACAGGGAAGGCAAGAAGCGTTTTGGAATGCTTCTTGAGCGCCCTGCAGTGCACCGCTTGTTGGCTGTTCAGTTGCTAAGTCGTGTCCAGCTCTTTGTGACCCCACAGATTGCAGCATGCCAGGCTTCCCCGTCCTTCACTATCTCCCAGAATTGGCTCTAACTCATGTCCTTTGAGTTGGTGCACTTCTAGGCACTTTATTTTATTTTTATATGACGCCAACTTAGTGCCATCAATTTGCTTTGTTTTAATAAGAAATAGCTCGTATGATTTTTTTCTTATAAGCATTCTGTAACTATCTTGGATTTCTCATTGATCCAAGATTTAGGAGAGGGAGCTTCAGTTTCTAAGTGGCTGTGTTTCTGTATTGTTTTGTGTTACTGTAGTGTATACTTCGGCTGTTAATTGTTGGTTTTATGTAATATGTACTCTGGGATCGGTTGGCATGTGAGATCTTAGTTCCCCGACTGGGATCGAACCTGTGCTTCCTGTAGTGGAAATACAGAGTCTTAAGCACGGGGCTGCCAAGGAAGTCCCTAGGCACTTTAAATTCATTAGCTATTTCAAAGAAAAAGTCAGTGAAGATAGGAAGTGTCTAAATCACAGCATCCTCTCTCTTGTCCTACTAACCCTGTTAGTAGGGACAGGGAAGGACAGACTCTCAACAGGACTTGGAGGTTGCTGGTGAAGAACTCTCTGAATCAAGCAGACTGACAACCTCTGAACAGTCCCTCATGTCTCCACTGCTCATCAGTAACAAGCTCCAGGGAGAAGGAAGGGGCATCTGCAAAATACCACCACCATCTGCAAGACAAATACTCCTAAACTGCGAGATAGCATTTTTTGAATCTAGTAGACACAGCTCTGACATAGAAGACTATGTTCTAGAGAATTATTCTATCCCAGTGCCTTTCTATTCATGAAAGATAGAAATGACAAATTATAACTAAGATGTAAATGCACTTGTGAATTTAAGATTGCTGGTTCTGTAGAGAAAGGCATTTTGGGAAGAGGTTAATTGGTATTCCTAACTAAAAGATTTCTAACTTCAAAATATCAGCTTTTAAAATGCACACAATTAGAAAATAATACCAGGAATAAGAGTGGTTCTTTTCAGCAACATTATTCGTACTTGGCCTTTATTTAGATCATTCAACTTGGTGAATTTTTCAAAGGAAATGAGTAGGTTATTTGTTTTCAACTTCCACTGTAAAGGGTCTAAATTATGATAACATATATGTATAACTAGCCATACAATTTGTAAAAAAACTCTTGTTTCCTGTGAAAATTACTGCCTTATACTAGTATGCACAGGTGTTGGCTGGCAGTGCAATCAAAGAAGAAAAAGTACAATTAACCAATATGCAATTATAAAAATAATCAGTTAGCAATAAAATATTAAAGTAACTGTTTCTTCTCCCTACCAATTTTTTTAAAGCTCCAATGATATTAAGCACCACAGGGAGAAGTTTTTTCTTTCTTTTTTTTAACTGTTGAATTTCAAGTGTCCAGAATAGTGCCTAGAGTAAAAATCAACCTTATATATTGGCTTCTTATGTGAATTAAAAAATCAGTCAGCAATAAGGGAAGCAATTAGATTAAATCCTTGGGTTTAAAATCATTTTGAAAACTCATGCAAAATTAATCAGCTTAAGTAACTTTACTTCTACCTCTATAGAACAATGGACTAAGAAGGAAGGATTATGCATTGGCTCAATAAAGCCCATCACAGGAATAACGTTAATAATATTTTGGATTCTAGTAGCAGCTTTATTCCAAAGATTGAATGGCATTTTCCTATGCAGCATCTCTCTTCTGGTCCTGAGGTGCAATGCAGGGAGTCTACCACCATCAAGGTGGGCTCTGGAGAGGAGCAGAATCATCTGTGTCTCAATGTGGCATGAGAGGCTGGATCTCAGCTCATCAGCAGGAAACAAAGATGTGTTTAGAAGAGTTTTGCATCTGTTTCTATTCCCCAAACTTGACATGCAGGATGTCATTGAAAAGTATAAGGTCTGGTGTTTTTTCTACTATATTTCATACCGCCATGGACTCTAAGACCTAGAAGCACACCTTGTTCTTAGGCTTCATTAAAGCTTGCGCTTATTTTAAAAGTCTTCTTAAAAACCATGCAATGGTTTAATTATTTTTATTTTCTTTTCTAAATTTCTCAACATGATATAGTCCCTGCATTAGGTGACATAGGCTAAGTGCTATTAACAAATAGAGCCTTGAAATGTATAGTGGCCTAAACACTATCGACGTTTACTTCTTCAGGAAAATGGTCCAGGTGGTTCGAGGCAGGGGCATGTGTGGGGGCAGGGAGGTCATTCAGCGTCCCAGGATGAGTAGATCTGGCCTTTCTCAGCTACAGTTTCTGAGAACTCACTGGGTGTTGATATCTAGCCGGGGGAGGAGTAAAGAGCTGCCAGGTTTCCTGTGGGTCCACCCTGAGGGATGGGCCTGTCACTGCTGCTCACATACCATTGGATAAAACCCAATCATACGGTCACACACCTGACTGCAAGGGAGACTGAGAAATGTAGCCAAGCTTTGTGCCAGGAAGCGAAAGAAATGAGTTTGATGAACACCTAGCTAGTCTTTACCACATTCTCTTACATGCTAAGTCTGGGGGAAAAAACTGCTAAATTCAGATTTTCCACCTGTGAATTAGCAAAAGTATGGAGTATATGGAGGGCTTCCTTTGTAGCTCAGTCAGTAAAGGATCTGCCTGCAATGCAGAAGACCTGGGTTCAGTCCCAGGGTCAGGAAGATCCCCTGGAGGAGGAAATGGCAACCTCCTCCAGTATTTTCGCCTGGGAAATTCCATGCACAGAGGAGCCTGGCGGGCTACTGTTCATGGGGTCACAAAATAGACCCAACTAAGTGACTAAGCAACAACATGAAGTATATGAATGACTAAACTTATCATCCATATGATGCATAAAAGGACTTCTACTCTTAGAGAAATTGGTTCTCTGGGACAAATATAAGCAAGAACAATCATTTACCAGTGAAAATGCAATAAACGCTTTCAGAATTTTTGATTAAAATATAAAATAAAGCAATTTTCATCCCATTTTGTTTCATCATGAATAAAGGGAACTAATGATGATGACACCTACATATGTAAATATTTAACTCCATTACCTCCTTTCTCCAAACTCACCAAAAGTAACAAGGAATAGTTAGCAAAGCAAGTTATAAAGAAATGAAGAGGAGCAATGGGGGCTCACTGTGATAGCTCAATATAAAGGTCACTTGTTAGGGTCTCAGATGCTTCTGATCTGTTGGAGCTGGGAAGGAAGTGGGTATATGTAGAATCAATAGATGGGGGAGAAAACCTTGATTTAAAATAATTTTCCTTCTTTCTTTCTTTCCTCTTGCATAGGTTCTATCTTCAATATTCACAGAAATGGGGATATTTCTTCAGAGCCAACAAAGTGCATGCAAATGCCAGCACAGATTTCAGCCAGTTAATTGGAGCCCACTGGAACCTTCCAAGAAGGGAAATTATATAGGAGCTCCTTGTCCATTAATCCTGGCAACACCTACTTACTGTGGAGCTCTCATCGTGGTAAACAACGGAAATGAAAGTGAAGTGAGGAGTAGTCTTATTCATTACATCTAGTCCAGGGCCAAGCATAGCCTATACATTTAGAAAGCTCCACAGTGACTCCCATGAGCCTCATGATTGAGCACCACCACTCTCATAAGATAACTGCCAAGTGAGGTAGTAGAGGGTGAGTCAGCTCTGATATGAAGCTGAGACTGATCAGATGGCTAATGATATTTAGGGCAGTGTGAAAATCAAATTCTACAAAGCATTTCTCTATGAAATGTAATATGATTGCAATGAATGCTTTTCAATGATGCATTTTGATCAAACTGGCTACACATGACCAACCAAATTGTTCTTGGGGTCAAGAACAGATGAAAATTGACATAGAGACAAGTCACTTTAAAACACATGAAATCTGGCAAAAATCAAAACAAACAACAGTATCACCTAGACATGGATAGTCTAGCTGCTTGGAACAAAAGTACCTATCTATTTTGCCCTTGCCTCTGTATTGTGAGCTTTATGTGTATGCCATCCTTTCCTGGTAAGAGTCAGGTACACTCCTTTCCTTCTATTCACCTCTTTTTATTGAAACTGACAAGCAACAATGAATTGTGTAACCATAATGGAATTCACATATTAACCAGAACATATTATTGTAAGTTGGGCGTACTTCAAATATGTAAACACCTTTAAGTTCAAGACAGTACTGTACTTGCAAACATTGCTTTAAAAATGTAAGTTACATTTCCTGTTTTAACAGCTGAGCTTAAATGCTTTCAGTAAATATTGCCTTTTTACATTTTCCTTTCTTAATTGCACTCTTCTGTCAGGTATTTTATTACTGAGTAATAAAATTACTGAGTTTGTCAGCTGAACTATGTTTTCAACTGACAAACAAAATAAAAGCTCGTTTTATTCAGTTTGGTCAGACTCCTAAGTTTTCTCAGTTATAAATTTCATTCTCCTTCTAAACTATTTCTTATGTATTTTGCACTGTGGGTTACAAAACTATGCTCTGATAAATTTTTATAACTGTTCCATTCAAAATTTACTGAGTAAGAAAGAGGTGTGTATGTAATTAGAAACATTCATCAGAGTACAGTTTAACACCTAGCTTATACTTTTTCAATGGATTTTGCTTTGACTCAGCACAATGGTACATCATAAAACCTATGCATACTTACAAAAGCCTTCAAATGAAAGAATTCATATTTGAATAAATTTAGAGTTTAAAAGGGCTCTCATATTTACCTGCCCTCCAGACACGAACAAGTATGCCATAGAAACTGATACAAGCGCTCTGAGAAGCCCTGAGTCATCTTTTCTCAGAGACCAGCCTCCCGTTCATAGAAGTAAAGGCTAATAACTGAAGTATAAAAGTTTGGCCCCCCTTACACATGGAGTGCGGTGACATTCCTGGTCAAAGCTACAGGAAACTTGAACCACCTCTTAAACCCCAGTTGATTCGTGCTTTTTTCCTTCTCCACAGGTGGGCCTCCATTTCCAAGTATAGCTTCCCACTCATCAATGTAAAGCAGTAGTAAAATGATGTCAAAGGCCATAATAACAACATAAGGAAATTCAACTGAGAAAAACGAGTGCTTCGAGATTTTAGAGAAAGTAGAACACTATTTGAAGGCCTAACTTTCCAATAAGTCTCACAGGCCCAGTCAAATTCTGTCTCCTTTAAATTTGGTTCTTTGGAGAAAGACAACTCAGTTTAACGTATTTCCTTAAAGGTCATCCTGATCGAAATTTACAATAAAGTTCTGTTTTTTGTAGCACAACATATATTTGCACTACTATACATGGTAACAGTGACATGTTGGATTCTCACTGTAAAAAGTCTGAATTTTCCATAGTAATTGAAAGCCTTCAAATGAGAAAGGGCACTACACCATTAGAAATTGCATGTCTAGGTATGTCTCCACTTTTACACAATCCAAGATGCATAAATTGGAGCAAATTGAACATGAGTAACTCAGAATCATCTCCATATACCCTTCACTTGCTTGGTTCCTGCCCATTATCTGTTTCCTCCATTCTCTGTTCCCTCCAGTAAGAGAAAAATCAAAGGAAGCACAAAGCCCGAGTGATATGACCCTCATTACAGGTTCTTTTGAGAAAAATGAAGATCTTCATTTTTTTTTTTCTAGTTCAATTAAACTATTTCAAACTCATGTGATTGGTAGATTGCTTGTAACTATCAACACCACTCTGCCCAGGCACTTTCTCTTTCAGCAAATCTTCAAGACTCTCCCAGTCCAGGTCAGGTGTCAGCCTCTGGGCTTTTTCCAACCTCTGCAATGATTGTGTTATACTGTAAAGATCACATCTCTCTCATTTGTCTTCTCCTACTAGATATCTGGCACCTTCGAGGATCCTTCTGTGCACACCTAGAACGGACTCATAGCTCAACAAAAGCCAGGTAAATGAATAAACAAGGTGACAGCCCACAAGTTAGAAAAAGTGGTCTAGGCTTAACTGTGTTAAGTGATCAGCTGGATTCCACTCTGTGATAACATGTCAGGGAGAACTGAGATTGCAACGTTTCTGACCTGGGGCAGCAGAGTTACTCCGATGTCCTCAATGAATTTAAAAAGTCACTTCATTCCTGATAGCCAGTCAGAGGCACTTACTGATCCCTGCTGAACGTAGGCATTTGTAAACTGAATTTCTGTATAATATCACTCAAATAATATGTTTCTTTTCTTGAACGTTTGACATGGCAAAAAGTGCCCCCTACCGACACCCCCCAAAAAGTTGAGCATTTATAAAAAAATGTTTGTGTTACTTCTTTTTCTATTTTTGTAACGATATGCTTTAACATGTACTGGACTGGCCAAAAGGTTCACTTAGGTTTTTCTATAACATCTTATGGAACAGCCTATGGTAAAATCCAAACGAAATTTCTGGCCAATCCAACATTTGTCTTTGAAATAGAATGGTAACTATAAAAAGTTCTGGGTAGGATGAGAAATTGTCTCAGTAATGAAAGGAAAGAGTTTCAAGATCACAAGTATATTTACATTTTACTCTGAGAGAATGAGAAATAGATATGCAGGGACAATATTCTGTTATCAAGCCCTAGTCATAAGTGGAGCTTTCTGCAAATAAGTGTTATTTCATAATCGTAATCGTGAATGTTGACACGACCATCTCTGTGCTGTGTGGTATATGAGTACATAAACCTGTCTGCACATTACCAAATCCTGTGATTTGGAATACAAAAGGTCTTTCTATTTTTGTCTGCTTTTCATCTCCACTACCTCTGCCCAAGTTCTGATGTATACAATTCTTTAAAATAGAAATTTTTGGATTTAAAAAGATGCTCACTATTGTAAAAATAAAGGTAATACACACATGTATCCCCTGCTTTCCAGAAGTTCAATTTATGCCACTTCTTTTTATAAAAGATCTATGTTAGGACAGGCTTTTTTCCTAAAAGCAAATGTCCTCTTTAGGTTTCTTTTGGTGAGCAAAAACAGGTACTAACCTAGGAATTTCAGGAAAGCAAAGAACTGTAAATTGAACTTTCAGAAAATGGGGAGTACTCTTCAGCTTCATCTATTTTGATTTACCAAAGACTTCATCGGAGAGCTCTACTTGTGGATAGTGGAAGAAATCTGTATGTAAAAAGATATCTTTACACTTGATCAACCAGAATTTAGGCTTCCCAGGTGGTGCATGGGTAAAGAATCGGCCTGCCAATTCAGGGGACGCAAGAAACGAGGGTTCAATCCCTGGGTCAAGAAGATCCCCTGGAGAAGGAAATGGCAACACACTCCAATAATCTTGCCTGGAAGATTTCATGGACAAAGGGGCCTGGTGGGCTACAGTCCATGGGGTTGCAAAGAATCAGATATGACTGAGCGCGCGCACACACAAACACACACACACACACACACACACACACACAAAACATAATTTACTCTGTGAACTGGCTTTGTGGCCATGTGACCTGGGCATTCACATAGGGTCTCTGTATATAAGGGTCCTGTACTTGCTTTCTGGCTCTGCTTTTGCCTTCTCAAAATTCATAATAATTATTGACCACAGGGTCCCGCATTTCCGTTTTGCCCCCAGCTTGGCAGTACATGTGGCCAATCCTGTCACCATCCCACTCTTCCCCCACCCCTTTGCACTTACGTAATCACTCTTAAGGCTTGTTGCTTCCAGAAATTTTCTGTGTATGTAAGCATGGAGGCATTAGGTTTTACGCTGATGGGATTATTCTATACATATTCTTTACTTTCTTTGCATCCTCAGTGTCGATGATGGAATTTTTCCATTAAGCAGCCTCTGCCTCCCTGGCACCCACACCCATTTCTTCCTCTCCGCAGGCACGCTCCATACTGCTTGCAGGATGGTTTTGCTAATTCTGGTTGTGCTCTTCTGATAAAAATGTACAATACTTCCCTGTTGTGTATAGAGTAAATTAGCATTCTGGTAAACAAAACAGACCAGGATACTAATTTACTTGGAGCATGGTCCTAGCATTAGGACCATGGTCAGTGTGTTGGTAAATTTGAGTTTCTAAGCTTGCATGTCTGAAGGACACTTCTGGACCCAAATAGTCACTAAGAGAAGCCCTGGCTGGTCTGTGTGGGGATCCCCTGATCTGAACACACACCTTTATTTTCAGTTTTTGTAACACCATCTCAAACAGGTAAGAAGAAGATCTTCGCTTTTTCCTATCATTACTTTGTAGAGTTGCTGATAATTTGCCTTGAAATGAACAAAGACAGCATTGTGGTCTTCATGCTTGTGTCCTCCCGAAATTCACTTGTTGAAACCCTAACCCCATCCCACCCTCAACAGGTGACAGGAGTAGGAGGTGGAGCCTTAGGAGGTAATCAGGTCTGTTATTGTTTAGTTGCTTAGTCATGTCCGACTCTACGCAACCCTCTGGACTATAGCCTGCCAGGCCCCTCTATCCGTGGGACTTTTCCAGGCAAGAATACTGCAATGGGTTGCCATTTCCTCCTCCAGGGGATCTTCTCGACCAGGGATGGAACTCATGTCTTCTGGGTGTCCTGCACTGGCAGGCAGATTCTTTACCACTGACCCACTGGCAAAGCCCCCATCAGGTTTAGATGGGGCCATGAGGGTGCAGGCTTCACGAGGGGATTTGTGTCTTTATAAGAGGAGGAAAGCAGTAGAGCTCTCTGTGTCTCTTGTGTCTCTGGCTCTGGCTCTCTCTACTTAATATGTTACAGTGTCAGTCACTCAGTAGTGTCCTCCTCTTTTACAACGCTATGGACTGTAGCTCACCAGGCTCCTCTGTCCATGGAATTCTCCAGGCAAGAATCCTGAAGTGGTTTGCCATTTCCTTCTCCAGTGGATTTTCCTGACTCCTGGTTCAGGGATGGAAACCTACTCCTGCATTGCAAACTGATTATCATCTGAGCAAAGCAGCCAACAAAAAGCCAGGAGGCAGAGTCTCACCAGAACCCGACCATGCTGGCACCCTGAGACTGAACTTCTCAGCCTCCAGAACTGTGAGAAACAAACGTCTATTTAAGACACTCAGGCTAGGGTAGTTTAAGACAGAGGGAAGAAGGTGTTTCACTTTTTACAAAGTTGATAAATCTACAGCATGGGATTAGATCATAAAGATTCACAATTTTTTTTTTAACAGATGAACAAAATAAGCCTGAGAAACAGTATGTCCTGTCCAAAGCCACAGACTTTAGTGATGAATTTTAACATCTACTTTCAGTTTAATACATGGTGACATCTTGGAATCTTCTTGAAAACTCTAAATTCTGAGGTCAGAATGATATTCTGAAAAGGTGTGAAAAAAAGGTGTGACTTCTGGGCACCCCTGGTGGCTCAGACCGTAAAGAATCTGCCTGCAATGCAAGAGATCCAGGTTCAGTCCCTGGGTTGGGAAGATCTCCTGGAGAAGAAAATGGCAACCAACTCCAGTATTCTTGCCTGTAAAAGTCCATGGAGAGAGGAGTTTGGTGGGCTACAGTCCATGGAGTCACAAAGAGTCAGACACGACTGAGTGACTAACACTTTCACTTAGAATCTTCATGACCACTATAAATTCTGAGGTCAGAATGATATTCTGAAAGGGTATGGAGAAGTCTGACTTCTTAAATTAACAAGTATTTTCATTGCTTCCAGTCCTACATTTCTAAGATATGGAGTTTGGATTGTCCAGATTGGTGGTGAAAACTGCCTAAATTGTGCCAGCTCACATACATGTATGATCACAGATGAATTACTCTCTGAACTTCAATATTCTTAAGTAGAAAACAGATATAACAATATTTACTGCACAGATTTATGATTAGGAATAAACAAGATTTTAATGTATTCATTTACTTAACAAAGATTTATTACGTGATCATTATGTATCAAATTCTTGTCTGGAGAATTCCATGGACACAAGAGCTGATGGGCTACGGTTTATGCAGTTGCACTACAATCCACACAGTTGCAAAGTCAGACACAACTGAGTGACTAACACTTTCTTTTTCTTTATGATTCATAGAGCATCTTTAAAAAGTTGGTTTTTGAAATCAGTCTTGCCTGTGTGTGAGAGCTTATACATAGTTTGTAAGGAAATGTCCATCTGATTAAAAACTACTTTAAAATCTGGAGAAGGATTACTTACTTCACGATACCCAAGCATCTCAGTCTATTCGCCCAGTTTGCACGTCCGAGAACTCTGCTGGAATCTACCTAGTCAGAGCACGCCTAGCAAGGAGACACCACATGTCCAAGAAACCAGCTTAGAAGCCGCACTAAAGGAAAAGCAGTCTAGCGAGGTCCACGCGAGACCTGCCCGGGAACGTGAGAGAAGATCAGGAAGGTTAGCATGTGAAAACAGTGTCATGCCTGGGGTGAGCTGGAGCAGAAGTCTTACATGCAGAAACATTCCACTGCCTGTCTGAGCCACAGATGGCCATTTCAACTGCAGAGTCTTGTGAGAGCTGCAGTTGACAAGGCCAGCTGCTCGGAACCACCAACTGTCAGTTGATGTGGCCAGCTCTTACCCATGTGTGCTGAGAAAACCAGCATGGGACTGGGTCAGCACAGGACACGATTTTAATAGCCTCAATCTGTCAAGTAGACTTCTTTGGAAACAATGAAACAATTGAGCATTTTGAACAAGAATCCTTAAGGCTCTCCTATGATAACGCATCCATTCAAAGAGTGAAACTGCATCCATTAGTTGTCCTCTGCAGACTGAAGGAGCAGGCATGGGTCTAGGAGATACAATTGTGTGGGCCTCAGTTCTGCAGGCGGCATAAATGAAAAGTCTCCCCTGAAGAATCCAGAACCTACCTTCCTTCCTCCCAGGCACTGCTGGAGTTGAGGCTTGGTCAGGACACCGTATTGGCAGTGGTGGGGCTGCCAAGTGACTTCTCTCCAGTCACAGGTCCTGTTGTCTGAACAACTAAGGCAAGGCACGATCCATTGGCCTGAAACAGACAGCAAAACTTTGCCGCGGTTTCTATGGGTGAAGTTACAGTTTGCAAGAAAGTCTAGAATTCAGTGATGGATGGCACACCATTACAGAAATCACAGTGAGGAGACCACACTCATATAAACCCAGGGGAACCAGTGCATGGCTTCCTGCCAACCAAACAGAATCACATCAGGTAGTCATGTTCTGAAATAACGCAGTTCATGCTGAAGTCAAGTACGAATTCTGTTCTGTGAAAACACATGTTTATAAAAAAATTAAAGTGTTTGGGTACTACTCAATTGCTATTTATTTTCAAACAGTACATGAGGTCTTTCACAGGACTGAAGTCTATAGGGAGTCACTGACACTGATGTAGTTGGCCACACATATTTCCTAGCCTAACACATGCTTAGTTACCAATCCAACAATAATCATATTCTCTGCTATCAAGAGCTTCAATGTATAATAAGATAGTTCTTTTAATATTCTGATAATTTACTGTTTTGAAGAATAGTCTTAATTTGATATATGGCCTTTTTGCTGTGAATCTCTTCACTTCTTTCTAGCTCTGTTGCCTTAATTTTTTCATCTGTTAGAAGAAGAGTGTACTATTTTTCTCACAGATTGGTATGAGGATTTAATGGGATAACATAGTTAAAGCACCCAGCACAATAACGCCTCCTACTCACCTTTGTTACTAGCTAATTTCAGGCACAGAGTAAGGCATAAGCTTTGGCCAATGTTTATAAGATAAATGAATATCCTTAAAAAGCTGCATGTAACAGCTTTCTTATTTTATGGATAAAGTAACATGTATTCAAATGTTGCAGCTTTTAGGGTGCGTGGACACATTAATAATTTATTAGAAAATATCAA
This sequence comes from Dama dama, assembly GCF_033118175.1. Lineage (NCBI taxonomy): Eukaryota > Metazoa > Chordata > Mammalia > Artiodactyla > Cervidae > Dama > Dama dama. The sequence goes on along the minus strand of NC_083698.1, from coordinate 81,758,911 downwards.
GACATAATTTGGATTTTTAAAAATAATTCTATTTTTGGCTGTGTTGGGGCTTCCTTGTTTCGCTGGCTTTTCTCTAGTTGTGGTGCCTGGGTTTCCCATTGTGGCAGCTTCTCTTGTGAAGTGAGGGCTCTAGGACGAACAGGCTTCAGTAGTTTCAGCTCTTGGGCTCTAGCGCACAGACTCAATAGTTGTGGTGCTTGGGCTTACTTGCTCCGCAGCGTGTAGGCTCTTCCCAGACCAGGGATCAAACCTGTGTCTCCTGCATTGCAGGTAGATTCTTTACCACTGAACCACCAGGGAAGCCCCTGGATTTCAAGTTTTGCTTTCTCCCATTCATCTTTTCAGAAATGGAGACTGAATCAGCATGTTAAATACAGAGCAGTTATTTGTGTTTTCTGTGGAGAATACCGTGACGTCTCCAGCAAACATCCGCTGTACCCCAAAGATCTCGCTGATGTTACTGCTTCACGTTTCTCTTCAAAATATGGAAGAGCTAAATATTCCCGGCTACTTTTTGAGTTACAAAGAAAAGTTTTAAACAAATTTATCCCTTCTGGCTTTGATTTGTGGTTCTGCTAACAAAAGTATCTGGTGTGACGTTAATTTTGCGTGCATACTAGCCACTTCAATCGTGTCCAACTCTTTGCAACCCCATGGACCGTAGCCCGCCAGGCTCCTCTGTCCATGGGATTTTCTCAGCAAGAATACTGGAGTGGGTTGCCCTGCCCTCCTCCAGGGAATTTCCTTGACCCAGGGAATTTTCTTGACCCAGGGACTGAACCCACAACTCTAGCACTGCAGGCGGATTCCTTACTGTTGAGCCACCAGGGAAGCCCGTGACATTAATTTTAGAGGGAAGAATTTCTACTTTCAGGGGATGGTAAAATACACTTTGCGTTTCATGACTCAGGAATGTCAGAATTGTGTATGTGAGTGTTTGTGTGGGTGGAAATAGTTACAAATAATAAAATACAGAAACCAGATCTAGTTTATGGCTCTTACTGGTGGATCCCAGAAAGGGAAAAAGTATGTGTGTATTAAGAGAGAGAAACTGGGAGAGACAGAAGAAAATAGAAGGGAAAGGAGATGAGAACAGCATGCCTTCCAAGGAAGACAAGAAAACATACAGCAGAACTGCTTTGGGGCAAATTGTGTCAGCAGGAGCAGGAAGTTGAAATACAGGACAGTCCAAAAGCAATGTGGACTTATTTATTCCTTTCACCATAAATTTTTTTCTTTGCTTTGATTTTTAAACATAATGAGAATTCCAGAAAACTGCCTTATTCAAAGTCCCCCCTTTAAGTAATATCTCCAAAATTTCAGGTCTGGTGAATGACCTTCCATTTCTCTATATACATATCACTCTCTATCCAGGAGGATTTTAATACATTATTGAGATATTTACCCTCTTAGGTATTAGGCATTCTCGTTAGTAAAATAAGATAATGAAATAGTTATCTAAAAAGAAGTAGTTATTAAATATTACTAAAAAAGAAATAGTCAACATTTCTATAGCACCTCTCAGATGTTGGATACTCTGGAGCACTTAAATACACTAATTTATTTAATCTCAGAACCACCCTATTACCCCCATTGCAGTATTAACTGGGGCTCAGAAAGGTTAAATAACTTGTCCAAGATCTTTCAGCTAGGAGGTGGCTATATATTATTTTTTTTCCTTTTTATTTTTATTTTTTAATTTTTTTCCATTTATTTTTATTAGTTGGAGGCTAATTACTTTACAATATTGTAGTGGTTTTTGCCATACACTGACATGAATCAGCCATGGATTTACATGTGTTCCCCATCCTGAACCCCCCTCCCACCTCCCTCCCCATCCCATCCCTCTGGGTCATCCCAGGGCACCAGCCCCGAGCACTTGATTTAAAATATACAGGATTGGAGCTGAAGACTGTCCCAGAGTCCATGCTCTTAATTGTAATGTGAAACTTCAAAAATCATCATCAGGTGAAGAGTTAACTTACATGTACAAAATTACTATTTATACATGTCAAAAGCTTAAGAATCGGTAATTCATAATTGAGTAAAAAGAGGGGAACTCAAAGAACCTGGGCTTTGGAGACAGACAGACCTGAGCTCTGCCTCCATGGAGCTCTGTGGACCTCGGGGCAGTACCTTAAAGTCATCTGAGGGACTTCCCTGGTGCCTCACTGGTAAGGAATCAGCCTGCCAATTCAGGAGACAAAGGTTCAATCCCTGGTCTGGGAAGATCCCACTTGACGTGGCACAACTAAGCCTGTGTGCCACAACTATTGAGCCTGTGCCCTAGAGCCCACGAGCTGCAACCATGAGAAGCCCGGCAGCCCCAGAGCCTGTGCCCTGCAACAAGAGAAGCCACCGCAATGGGAGGCCAGCATATCAAAAAGGAGAGAGTCGTCCCCGCTGACCGCAACGAGAGAAGAGCCCGTGCAGCAAAGAAGACCCAGCGCAGCCAAAAGTAAATAAACAATTTTTTTTTTAAGTCAGCTGGAAAAGTTTTAAAATTCCTCACGCCCAGGCTGGGCCCTAGACGGATTACATCAGAACCACTGGATGTGGAACTCAGGCATCAATGTAGTTTTAAAAGCTTTTCGGGTGATTCCAATATGCAGTCAAGGTTGAGGACCATTGTTTATCTTGGAAAAATTACTTAATCTTTTCATGATTACACTTAGTTCTCTATACGAAAAAGATGTGTAGCATCTGCCACAGCGCCTTTATACTAGATGTTGATGAATATATATGACTGCCCTCACCCCACTTCACCCTAAGCAAACCGTGGCAATTCAGAATAAAGACAACACGGGGGTCAGAGTTGTCTGGCAGGTTCCATGGGAGCAGATAAGATGTGAGGAGGTATTTGTGAATAGATAAGATTCAGAGAGGTATAATGGGTGATTTTAAGCGAAGAGACAGACCTGACAGTAGTGAGACTGAGGAAGTGACTGTTGTCCATGACAGACTGTATATACTGGGGAGAAAAAGAAGGTCTGGTCAGTGAAAGGTGTTCCCAAAGATTGGAGATGTAGAGCATAGTATTAATACTACTAAAAGCTACAACACCAAGCATTTGGGAGCAGTGTTGGGTTGTGAGTGGCAAAATGAAAACCGTTCTCCATCCAGTTGTTTGTTTCTCCATCCAATTCTCTTTTATAATTCTTCTGTGGTTTTCATTCAGAATATTCTAATTCTGATTTTGCCCTGATATACAGAGTTTGTAATCAATAATCCACTTCCTTCACATATTTGTTTGACTCCTAATACAGTTTGATTTAGACATGGCGTTCAGTTTATCCTTCGTCAAAGAATTCCTCAAGAAAATCTCCTTCTGAAAAAGTCTTTTTTTTTTCCATAGAGATTTTGTGGGTTGTGGATGCAGTTGGAAAGGGCGTGGGATCACCTCTTTTCCATCCTTTTCTTTTAAAGTGAGGATAACTGAGACCCAAGATGCTAAATGATGGAAGTAGGATCGTGTCAATGACAGGGCTGGACCAGAATTGAAGTCTCAGAGTCTCCAAAGTGCTGATCCATTCAGCATGTTAGGTTCAGTTCAGTTCAGTTCAGTTCAGTTGCTCAGTCGTGTACGACTCTCTGTGACCCCATGAATCGCATCACGCCAGGCCTCCCTGTCCATCACCAACTCCCGGAGTTTGCTCAAGCTCATGTCCATCAAGTCGGTGATGCCATCCAGCCATCTCATCCTCTGTCGTCCCCTTCTCCTCCTGCCCCCAACCCCTCCCAGCATCAGGGTCTTTTCCAATGAGTCAACTCTTCGCATGAGGTGGCCAAAGTATTGGAGTTTCAGCTTCAGCATCAGTCCTTCCAATGAACACCCAGGACTGATCCCCTTTAGGAAAGACTGGTTGGATCTCCTTGCAGTCCAACGGACTCTCAAGAGTCTTCTCCAACACCACAGTTCAAAAGCATCAATTCTTCGGTGCTCAGCTTTCCTCACAGTCCAACTCTCACATCCATACATGACCACTGGAAAAACCATAGCCTTGACCAGACAGACCTTTGTTGGCAAAGTAATGTCTCTGCTTTTTAATATGCTATCAAGGTTGGTCATAACTTTCCTTCCAAGGAGTAAGCGTCTATTAATTTCATGACTGCAATCACCATCTGCAGTGATTTTGGAGCCCCGAAAAATAAAGCCTGACACTGTTTCCACTGTCTCCCCATCTATTTCCCATGAGGTGATGGGACCAGATGCCATGATCTTAGGTTTCTGAATGTTGAGCTTTAAGCCAACTTTTTCACTCTCCTCTTTCACTTTCATCAAGAGGCTTTTTAGTTCCTCTTCACTTTCTGCCATAAGGGTGGTGTCATCTGCATATCTGAGGTTATTATTTCTCCCGGCAATCTTGATTCCAGCTTGTGCTTCTTCCAGCCCAGCATTTCTCATGATGTACTCTGCATAGAAGTTAAATAAGCAGGGTGACAATATAGAGCCTTGACGTACTCCTTTTCCTATTTGGAACCAGTCTGTTGTTCCATGTTCAGTTCTAACTGTTGCTTCCTAACCTGCATACAGGTTTCTCAAGAGGCAGGTCAGGTGGTCTGCTATTCCCATCTCTTTCAGAATTTTCCACAGTTTATTGTGATCCACACAGTCGAAGGCTTTGACATAATCAATAAAGCAGAAATACATGTTTTTCTGGAACTCTCTTGCTTTTTCAATGATCCAGCGGATGTTGGCAATTTGATCTCTGGTTCCTCTGCCTTTTCTAAATCCAGCTTGAACATCTGGAAGTTCACAGTTCATGTATTGCTGAAGCCTGGCTTGGAGAATTTTGAGCATTACTTTACTAGCGTGTGAGATGAGTGCAATTGTGAGGTACTTTGAGCATTCTTTGGGATTGCCTTTCTTAGGGAATGGAATGAAAACTGACCTTTTCCAGTCCTGTGGCCACTGCTGAGTTTTCCAAATTTGCTGGCATATTGAGTGCATGACTTTCACAGCATCATCTTTCAGGATTTGAAACAGCTCAACTGGAATTCCATCACATCCACTAGCTTTGTTCGTAGTGATGCTTTCTAAGGCCCACCTGACTTCACACTCCAGGATGTCTGGCTCTAGGTGAGTGATCACACCATTGTGATTATCTGGGTTGTGAAGATCTTTTTTGTACAGTTCTTCTGTGTATTCTTGCACCTCTTCTTAATATCTCCTGCTTCTGTTAGGTCCATACCATTTCTGTCCTTTATCGAACCCATCTTTGCCTGAAATGTTCCCTTGGTATCTCTAATTTTCTTGAAGAGATCTCTAGTCTTTCCCATTTTGTTATTTTCCTCTATTTCTTTGCATCGATCGCTGAGGAAGGCTTTCTTATCTCTCCTGGCTATTCTTTGGAACTCTACATTCAAATGGGAACATCTTTCCTTTTCTCCTTTGCTTTTTGCTTCTCTTCTTTTCACAGCTATTTGTAAGGCCTCCTCAGACAGCTATTTTGCCTTTTTGCATTTCTTTTCCATGGGGATGGTCTTGATCCCTGTCTCCTATACAATGTCACGATCCCTGTCTCTTATACAATGTCATGTTAGGTTAGAGCAGCCCCAAATCATCAGTTGAAAATGCAGTATGGCCCCCAGCAATCTCTCTGGTAGCACTTGCAGAAAAGCCACAAACAGGTTGTCATAATACATGTATTTTTATTTTTAAAAGCTGAATTTGCTCAGTGGGTTCATGTATTCAGAGACTGTTTTTAAATAGATTTTTTTTTTCCATAAGAGGGTGGCATGCTGGGGACACACATGTGTTTCTGCCAATGATATATTATTTAATAATGCTTTGAAGGGCTCAGTTTTCCTCAGAACCTTGAGTTTCTAACATGTGTATCCTCTTTGCCCAAACACTGTCTCCCCCCATAAGTTTGTTGACAGCTAATTTTTCACAAACTGAGATCTTTGGCCATTTGCTGCTAAGGCTGAAGAAACGTGACCAATTGCATGCACACAGATCCTAATATGGGTACCATTAGTCTGTGAGCATACAATCACATGCACATAAAAAAGATGGCTGATTGGGTCTCTGAAAACTTAGCCCCAGTGGTTCATACTACCATATATTTATAGTCATAACTCTTTGCATTTTTGTATTGCTTAACAATGCTTTTTTATTGTGAGTTAGTAATACTACTTGAAATAGACATCTGTATAACATCTGCAAGACTGGGCTTTCTTGACATTTTAAATGATTCCAGCTCACCAAAAATTGTCAAAAAGGAGGGCATACATTCTATGCTATATATTTAAACAATGAATGAATCAAAGCTGTGATTTCTGAAATAAAATATGACATGTGTCATAGGGAATAACATTCTGAAGAATGAAACTACCTTTGGAGAGAAGTTATTTAATTTATCATTATAGCTCTATATTTAATGCAAGTTAGATTTCAGCCATTTATGTGTATTGAATTGGGTAATATAATGGAGAAAAGAAGTTAAACTTTGTGATTTAGTGAAATGTAAAATCATATAAACAATAGCACTAATTCCTGACTCTATAATGCTATAAAACAAGGCAGTTTTTAATTAAGAAGGAAAAAAATCTATATTTTCAATATTATTAGAATTATTAAAGTATAAGTTGCTATATTTCCCTCCAAAAAGATACCATAAAAGTTTCTGTTCATATATTATAAAATATAATCTAAACCATTTTCTTTAAAGGTAATTTTTGTTCAGTGATCATATAAACTTCTGTCTATAAATTAGAAGAATTATTTTTTCTTTCCTGGGAAAAATATTTTATTCTTAGGTTGTATGTTATAGTTAAATTATTTTCAAAATTCAACTTAACAAAAAAAAAATCACTCAAAATTATATTAGCTGGTGTTATTGAAAGAACATTTTTAAAGGAGAAAAAAATGGATCCAGTTCTGGCAGATAACAGAAATGTGCTGTGAAAATAAGGTTTGGGGACACTTCTATGATCTTATAAGCTAAATCTAGAGCACCCAAAATAAACATCCTTCAGTGTCATCTAGTGTGACAACTTCTTTCAACAGAGGGGAGTCCTACCATTAAATCATCTCCAGGAGTAAAAGAGAGAAAAAGAAAAAAAAAAAAAAATCCATCCTTGCAAACTTATCTCTGAACTCACTCATTTACATTGAATCTTTAGGTCTCTAGCACCTCAAGGGTAGAGGGGTTACCCTTGGTTGATTTCACAGTCTTCTGTGAAAGAGAGGAGGGCTTGAATCTTGGTTTTAGTTCAGCAACAATTTTTAAGTCATATATTAGACACTGAAAGATGAATAAGGTACAATCTTTGCTCTGGAACATTTGAAATCTCATGCAGCCTTCAGGACAAACTTACAACTGATGAGCCTTTGACATGTTAATACACCTACCCTGTGCTACAGGTACATATGCTTAAATGTGTATATTATTTCCATCATAAAAAATAAAATAAGGATAATTATATAAAAATAAAGGTACATATATTCTCCTCTTTACTGGCTTCTTCCCTGTGCTGTTTTGTACCTCTCTCCCCTTGCTTGGCTATATTATTCCCCTTTGAAGACTATTGATTAGAGAGAGAGGAACATGTGAATCAGACACCTGAAATATTATGAGGTAAGCGCTATTTGAAGACATGTGCCTAGGATATTCTGGGTGCATGTGAAAGTGTTAGTCACTCAGTCCTGTCCAACTCTTTGTAACCGCATGGACTGTAGCCCACCAGGCTCCTCTGTCCATGGAATTCTCCAGGCAGGAATACTAGAGTGGGTAACCATTCCCTTCTCCAGTGCATCTTCCTGAACCAGGGATCGAGCCTGGGTCTCCCTCACTACAGAGGTTCTTTACCATCTGAGCCACATAAAAGAGAAGCAAATCTGGGAGTGAGGTGGTATGGAAAGACTTCCTGGAGAAGAGGATATGGCATCAGGAGAACTGGGATCAAGATGGGAAGAAGACTTTTTTAGGAGCAGGGATCAGCATGGACAAGAGCTGGAGTCCTACAGCCAATTATCAGTATGAAATGAGGTCCAGAATCTGGGAGGAGTTAGGAGAGATAGGATGGGTCAGATTATTGTCAGGTTGAGGAATATGGGCTTGATTGAGGAGTCAATATTTTTTTTTTTTCAAAGAAGCCTAACTACTCAAGTTCCCAGAAGGCTCCTGTTTTATGGCAGCCTCTGTTGTAAGGACCAGGTACAGAGACAGCCTCAGTACGGGGCCTGGCAAAAGTTACTATAAATTTAACAGACAGAAGAAACTGCCACTTCTTGAGGAATCTCAGTAATGTACCTTCAACTTTTTATTGAAGAACTTTTGACTTGGTTCAGTAGGAGGAATTGAATTAAGTTGTTTTATGGTTCTCATAAATTGTCATCTGATTAAAAAAAAATACCTAGACACATGGATGTCTCCTTTGTATACAACAGTATATATCTCATTTAGCCGAGAATTATAAATCATACCACCTGACACACCATAATGGGTAAATCCCTCTCTACGCTCTGTCCGTAATTTATTATTTAGGACACATGTTTCAGAACTGAGAAATGCCCACGTTTGTTAGCCGTGTATGCCAAATTGCAATTTGTCCCACCCGTTTGTGAAACTCTTTTCCCATTCAAGCTGTAGTGTGAAGTTCATGGCAAGGGCAGAAAAGCTCCTGAGTGTTTTCTCAGACTTTTTAGATGAAGGGAGACCTGGGGTCTGGAGGCCAGAGCGGCAATCAGGAAGCGCAGAGGAGATGCCCTTTGCTCCTCTTACTGCCTTGGAGGTATTTTTAGTCCCAGTTTTGGCTTAACCTGAAAGAAGAATGCTGCGGAAGGAAAGAAATAGGAGAAGTGGACAGTGCCTCCAAAGGGTCTCATTCCAGATCTGCCCTCCGTTTAGGCAGAATTGAATATTGCAATTAGAATTGTTTAGAAGTGGATCTTTCTATTTATTTACGTTTTTGTTGGAGTATAATTGCTTTACGATGTGTTAATTTCTGCTGTACAATGAAGTGAATCAGCTATAGGTATACATACATCCCCTCCCTCTTGGCCATCCCTCTCACCCCATTCATCCTGCCTCTCTAGGTCATCACAGAGCTCCAAGCTGAGCTCCCTGGGTTATATAGCAACTTCCCGCTAGCTATCTATTTCACACATGGCAGTGTATATATGCCCCTGCTACTCTTGCAATTTGTCTCTCCCCTTCCCCTCTGTGTCCACACACCCATCCTCTACATCTATGTCTCTATTCTTGCCCTGCAAATAGGTTCATATGTACCATCTTTCTATGTTCCATACATATATGATATTTGTTTTTCTCTTTCTGATTTACTTCACTCTATATGATAGAGTCTAGGTCCATCCACATCACTATGAATGACCCAATTTTGTTTCTTTTTATAGCTGAGTAATATTCCATTATATCTGTTGATGGACATTTAGGGTGCTTTCCTATATCCCAGTGTTCACTGTAGCACTGTTTACAATAGCCAGGACATGTAATTTGAATTCGACATTCCAATTTCCCTGCCTTTATTCATGTTCAATATATGGGAGACAATAGTGACCACTCCCAAAGATTTTTTTTTTAACTTGAAGAAATGATATAAAACTGAACCTCTATCCTTTGCAGTTCTTTGGGTTCACAGGGTCAACTTATTTTGTACATACTCTGTAGAAATTATAATGTTAAGTGAGTTGGTAGCATGTGAATAACTGAGACCCCCTGTCCCCATCCAGCTTACAGCCTGGGAACACTGACATCAAAGTCAATTACATACTTAATCATTTAATGGGGTTGCAAAGAGTCAGACACAACTTAGCAACTGAACAACAATGAACAACAATCATTTAAATAATTGTGGAAGCTGCAAAGGAAGAAAAACATTGGGTGCTATGAAAATATATAGTAAGGAAAACAAGTCAGAGGCTCAAGGGAAGGTTCTATGCTACGACTTTTTGACTGAGATCTATGGTGAATATGCATTAAACTAAGGACAGAGCAGAAGGTGAAAAGAAAAGCATTTGATTAATCAAGATATTTCACATAAACAATGCATTTTAATTCATTATATGTGTGGCAGTTCATACTAATTAAAAAGCACCATATCACCTTGATTTTTTTTTTTAGAAGACTAGCTTAAGTAACCATCTACTATTTATGTATATTAAGGGATTTTTTTTTTTTAAAAAAGAAATGATATCCAGTGTAGTAGTTACCTTTTGTATCCCCAGATGGACAAGTCTTTAGTTCGGGCTGTGAAATGGCTTCAATGTAGTCAGAGGAAATAGGCTGTAACCCACAGGTTTCCTCTGGCTGAATCAGCAAACCACAATCCTGTATTAAAATGATAAAAGTTAGCCGTCATAGTAATTAACCTGAACTGTAGTAATAAAATCTCAAAAATAAGATTTTCTCTGCCAAGTAACCTTTGTGGATAACAAGGAGTAATTCATGTTTACCCTTCTCTTTATATTTATTCATCAATAGTTGTTTTTACTATTAATAGCTGCTTCCATTAGGGGATTCGTATAAATTCTAATGATAATTTAATCTTTATTTTGGCATTGGTAGTCATGTTACTGCTCTGCCAACTTTTAAAGAAATAGATGTCAGTTATTTTAAAAAATATACCTTTGTGTTGTTGACTTGTTAAAAAAATATAGTATAATAGAGGACAATACATCAAGGGGAGAAAATTCGATGCTGTGAGAGAACAAATGGGAAATATTTGGGGAGAATGTTAATTTAACAGATGCATTTCATTTCAACACACATTTATTTAAGATCTATGATTTGCTAGACATGGAGTCAAATATGCATATTTTATCTAAAACATTTTACATATTTATAAAAGTAGGTAACAGCTCACTGCAATGAAACTCATTAGAGAAGAGGCATGTTCTGCACCAAGCAATGCCTTCTGTAGTCTGCCATATGCATTGCAGAGAGGCAATTCATCGGCTTTGAAATCTCGCCTCTTCTCCAGTATATCATCCTTCTGTTGTTTTCTCTTAGCTTATCCTACAAAGCTGTAGGCACTTGTAGCTGTCCTCTGTCCATCTAACCAACCTCATCTTGTTCCACTGCCACTCTTTTCACTGGGTTCTCTCAGTCTACCACAATTAAGGTCAGGTTAAAAATGCAATAATATCTGTTAGGAATGCTTTCTTCCTAATTTTGCATGGAGAGCATCTTCTTGTGTTTGAGGTCTCTTGAAATGGCAGCACAGTTAGACATCAGCTTTTGTCCATGTCAGCATCCTTTGTTTCCTTCATCATCGTCACCATTTGGTAATTGTATTTGTTATTTGTGCCTTTTCCACCAGATTGAATACTCCATGAGAATGGATAATTATTTCACTCACACATAAATCCCATCCCTGGTGTACAGTAGACAATGATAAATATTTGCTGAATGTGGAAAAGGTTAGAGTTAATTGTCCCCCTTTTCATATCATGCATTTTCAGTAATGGAGAGAAATAATTGGTTTGACCTCTTCTTTGCTCTGTATTTCTGCCTCTAATAAGCAATTTCTGGTCACCTTCTCTCACACTTTTAAATGTCTTAACCACCAACTCAGATTCCTGGATCTCACACAAAAGATCATCAGGGAACAAAAGGAATGGGGGTAGTGTAAGGACTTTATAAAATCTTGATTCAGTATACATATTTTCATTTTTTAATTCATGACTGAAGTTGAAGTTTAGGAAACTGATTAAAATTAGAAATATGATTTGTGTTAAAATGTTCATTATATTATAATAAAGCAATTAAAATAGCATAAAGTTTATAATGATGTGAGAAGATTTAGTCTGAATAAGCATCGTTGAATGATATATGTTCATGTATGTGTGATACCTATTTATTCACCTATCTATTCATTTGTTTTTAGTGGAGACTAGATCTTTATTTAAGGCCAGAAAAATAGCATTATATATCTATCAGGTTTTTAAAAAATATGTATATCAAATGTTAGGGAGGGCAGGGAGAAATAATTACTATTATACACTGCTGATAAGCAGTGCAAATTAGTTCAGCTTCTTCAGAAGCTAATTTATACTAAACTTAAAAATTCACAGATTCCATAGCCCCAAAGTTAGAGTTCTTAGAGTCTACTCCAGAGAAACCCTCATGCAATGCATAAAGAACATGTATAAAGACAGATCTAATGGACTAAGATGGGAAGATTTCCCAGGCATATAATTAAGAAAAAAACTGAAGACCTTGTTTCATTCCAGAATAACATATTCCAAATGAAACACACTGAGAACATGCCACGCAGTCACCTAAATTCAGGTATTTCATGCTGATGTTGTGTTCAGTCTACTAATAATGCAAACAATGTTGAAAAATATGGATTTAGATAAAAGTTTGCCTAAAGATGATTGCTTGTTTGGGGTCTCTGGGGTGGGCAGGTGTATGCTAGTGTCTTAGTCCTCATCTGGAGGGCATTAAAAAGAGCTTAGATCACAGGTGCCAAAGTCCCAGATGGTCTCCTCTGTCAAAGCTGGACATGTCATTGGTCTAACAATCAATCAGATTGTTAGGTGCGCTGATGGCTTGTCCTGTGAGGAACTAAACTCAATTTCTGATGAGTGGATGTGGGCTATTTCAGATACCTTAGTCACAGGCAACCTTTTCAAGAGACTATATCTGAACTGAAGGATATGAAAATCCTCTTCAGAGGAAGAATGATAATCCATGATGTGGTTCTGAGCAATTCTGGATATAGCTTTCCAATGGAAAGGTATTGATTTAATACCTAGAACCTGCAAAATGCCTTGCTGTGAAAGCAGGTCCCTGACCTCAAGCATAATCCAGCTCATCATCATAAATTTCTTCTTAATCCTGAACTGAAATCTCCATCTTATTTGTTCTAATTGTCCTCTTCAGTGCAGCTTAGAACAAATTTATTGTAATAATATAGAAGCATGTTCTGACCTGACTTCAAAGCTGCTGAAACAAATGACTGACAATAGAGAATGATAATATTTTTGAATGTTCAATGTTGACACTTACTGAATACCCAGGACCCCACATACAAGCCTATGATAACACAGTAAACATAATAAAGAGCACAGAAAAATATAGTGTAAGTGAGAGCCAGACAGGGTGACCACTCCTGCTGCTTACAACCTTGGTCAAACCAACATGGAAATATAACATGCAGCCAAACTTCTCTCTTCCTCTAAGTATTTATGAAATCTGTTCTCAGGCCACATGAATCATTGACTATCCCTTTAGATCTTAAAAGTGATAAACCTCACTAATAAAAAATTAAACAATTTTTGAAAGGAAAAAACTCAATAGCATTCATCATTCTTTCTTCACTGGTGTGATTAGTAATTTGGTTAGGTTCAGGCATATTCAAGTAAATGAATAATAGCTCTTCTGGCTTGGAGCCCCTGAGTCTAGATATGGAAAAGGCAGCAGTTAGCAGAGATGCTTAAAATTAACCCCAGAAAGCTCCACCTTTAGAGTATATCCCTTTTCTGGAGACTTCACAAATTCCTGAATGGACTTTCAGAGCTTTCAATACAGTGTAATAAGATAATTAACAGATTTTCTCATTCAAACATATGCAGAGTGTGTGTGTGTATATATATATACACATACACACACACATATATATATATATTTAATAAATAATTAAAATTTTTTTATTAACTTTTCATGAAATGCCTTAGTGACTAACAGAAGATATTAAGGTACCCTTGGCTTTGCCCTCTGCCCTACCCATGAATACACGTCCACTGTTCTTGTTACCAATTCCTCTGGAAGTCCATCTAGTTTTTACAGAAGTATTTGGCCACAAAGGAATTAGTAGTATGTTTCATTTTTAATGTGATTTTCCTTTGTTTTTGAGCAATATCAAATTGGATTATTTGATCTGGTGTGTGTGAGCTTAGTCGCTCAGTCATGTCTGACTCTGTGACCGTTTGGACTATAGCCCATCAGGCCCCTCTGTCCATGGGATTTTCCAGGCAAGAATACTGGAGTGAGTTGCCATTTCCTCCTCCAGAGAATCTTTCCAACCCAGGGATCAAACCTGTGTCTCCTGCATTGGCTGGTGCATTCTTTACCCACTGAACCATCCGGGGTAGGTATCATTAAACCTTACCTACTTTCTGGTGCCATAGAATTAAGATCAAACAGTTCTCCCTTTCTTCCACTAAATAATGAAAAATATCCACATTATAAATTTTAAAATATACAGTCATTCCTCGTGGCACCCAGCTTTTCCCAGAGGGACCCATTCCCTTTCCCTGGGATGATGCTATTTTTCTTTAAGTTAGTCGTGACCCCTCAAACCTGACAGTCTCGGCACAGTTGCTGCCCCCAGAGAGGCAGAGTCCTCTTTCAGATCAAGACTGTTCCTTTTCCCATAAGACACAAAGTTCCTGATGAGCTAATTTCACTATCTTGTTCCAAGGGGATGAATTATTTTCTATCTTCACATTGTCTCTAAATTTAACAACTGCTTACCTTGTGTTGTAGTCAGCCAGCCATAAAATAGTAGCTATTGTGAGATTCATAGTATCAGACACTGAATGAATATTTATAATCAGCTGAGGTATACATTAGTGATAAATCATTATAGCATAGTCCATCTGAAATCGTCTTTACATACCACAGTGATCCTAAAACTGAATGTTTTTCATAAAAAAAGAATGCACTCATGTAAATGCATATTAAAGGAGATTTATTTACTTTTTAGAAGACAACTGGAAATAACTCACAAATATAATTATACTGCTAAGATTTAATCCTACAAATATACTTGGTAAAGTTTACAAAGATTCACGTGCAAGGAAATTTACTAGAGCACTTCGCGTAATAACTGAAAACCTGATACACCTTAATTGTCCATCAACAGGGAACTGGCGAAACAAGTTATACCCCCATATGATGGAACACTAATTCTCTGAAGAGAAGGAGGCAGAATAAAGGTATGGAGAGATAGATATTATTAAGAGCAATAAAGCAAGTTTCAGGACATTAAATACATCTTGATCTTATTTAGTAAAATAAAGTGCTAGAAATGTGCATATGCTTGACTGTGTATACATAGATTCTGAAAGGATACACTGAAACACTGAACAGTGGCTTTCTTGGAAGATTAAGGATGGTAGGCTAGAGATGGGGAAGCAAAAACGAACTTTTTTTGAAGATTTTACCATTGGTATGAATCATGTTTATTTTTTAAAAAATACAAATTTAAGCAAAGAAAATAACATTTAAAATGGCAAAGTAAAAGAATAGGACATCAGAAAAGTATTGGTAGCTCCTTTGAAGGTATATAAGCTTCCTATGGGCTCCTGTATAGTACTACAAACTGGGTGCTTTGAACAAGAGAAGTTTCTTTTACAGTTCTGGGAGCTAGAAGTCCAAATCAAGATATTGGCAGGTTTGGTTCCTACTGAGGGTTGTGAAGGACTATGAGTCTGCACAGTCATTTAATACTGTCCTGTGTCCACAGAGTTAATAATTTATCAGAGGAAATATAACTAAAAAGGAATTGAATACATGTTCCAGATAGAAGGAGGAGCATGAAGCATTCTACAACTGAGTGAAGATTATAGCCATTCAAGTTCCAAGTGTATGGTATTTGGAGAACAAGATAGCAAATAGATAGAGATCAGTAAAATTATTTTGGAATCATGATTTTAATCCTTGGCTCACTCTAATGACACAAAATTTAGGATCATGGCAATGAATGAAGTTTCTTTAACTTTCTTCTGTTAAAGATTCTTATCCGAGAAGTCTCTAGGCTCTGTCCTCTTTTATAAAACTTATAAATTTTTTTTTTACTAAGCAGCTGCTCTTTTAAAGGACAGTACAAAATTAAGCATCTTTATGGAGGAGTAAGGGATATTTTGACTTTAGTTTGTTCTAACAAAAATATTTGCAGTGAACAAGGTTTGCCTATATAACTGCCTTATTTTAAATTTTAATGAAACTAAGTAGCCAGTCAAGTCATTCTACTTTGTGCAGAAGGGATCTCTAACAACATTGCTTTAAAAATTGATGTTTCAGTGCTTGATGTTATCCTGTTTTAGACAAGATCAGGCGCATTCAGGGTGGTATGGCCATAGATGTTATCCTGTTTTATTAAGAGTTCAAGTTTTCAACTTTAATTGTTTTTTAAAAATAACAGAACTTGGTGTTGGGTAGCCGAATTGTGTATGAAGCTTGAGTTGCTATTTGTATTTTGGGCTTCATAGCCTTATTTATAACACATTAGAGTCCAAGTAGTAATGAGCTATCATATAAGATAACATCATTGTGTGTGTTTCTTTCCTTAAATAATCATCAGCTGAAAAGTGGTGGTATATTATACTAAGAATTTTTAGTCCCCTATGAACTCAGGAACAAAGGAAATGGAAACAAATTATAAACAGATGAATTAGCTCTAGTCAATTAAATTTACTAATATGACCTCAATATTTGGAACACTTCTTTATATTTCTCATGCATCACAAATCCCTCAACTAGCAATATACAGTTTTCTCTTTTTTTAATCTTAAATTGTTCATTTAAATTGTGTCCAACTCTTTTTCCACCCCATGAACTGTAGCCTGCCAGGCTTCTCTGGCAATGGGATTTTTACAGGCAAGAATACTGGAGTGGGTTGCCGTTTCCACCTCCAGCGGATCTTTCCAATTCAGGGATCGAACCCATGGCTCCTGTCACATCTCCTGCACGGCAGGCGGGTTCTTTACCACTGAGCCACCAGGGAAGCTCCCTTGGGTCTCCAAACTAAACCGGATGAGGCCAATGTGATCCTGCTTGCTGGAGTCCATTCTGAAAGGCACCCTGTATTCTTAATTTAGAAATACATCTGAGTCTCCAGGATTTGTAGAATTTGGACTGGAAAATCTAGTGAGACAGGGGCCTGTGAAATGACTAATGCTTCCCACTTCCGGTGAGCTAGAAACTCCAAGGGAAGCAGCCTTTGTTGTGGTCTTTCAACACTTTTGGTTTGGGTTCCAGATGGAGTCCAGAAGGGTAGATCCGAATGCAAATGAAACAAAGAAGAATGATTTTATGTCTGGATATTTGAAGAACTTCAGTTCTTTTTGATTTGTGAACAAAGAATGTGGGATTGGAGTTGAATGTATAACAATGGACTCTCTTGCTCTTTGAAGAAGCCGATCAGTTTGGAAATGACAGAACAATAACAATGACAGAAAGAAAAGCTTATTTCATATTACAAAGGAACAAATTAATTATTTGTAGACTGAAGCAGAAATACTACTGTGAGTGAAAATAGGCAGTAGGCTACAGAGATATTTTAAAAGATGTGTATTATCAAGAACATGACACCAAACATAACAAACATTTGCCACATATAAAGCAGCAAGCAGGTCTTCTCAGGAAACAGTGATCAGTCACAGAGACCATAACTGCTATTATAAGTATTGCAGCAAGGACTGTCCCACTTATAAATAGTCCACTAATAAATTATATAAGGTTGTGATTGTTAAAAATGTAGCTCTTGGGACTTCCCCTGGTGGTCCAGTGGTTAAGACTCTATGTTTCCAGTGAAGGGGGCACAGGTTAGATCCCTGGTCAGAGAACTAAGATCCCATATGTTGTGGTTTTCCTAGCTCTGGTAGGAAATATGAATGGCGCAAATAGAGCTGAATATTTTACTAAAACATATAGTTACAGTCGTTTTGAACATCATGGGAGCACTTCCTGACTTCACTCATCTCGGCAACTTCTATACAAAGACACCTACACCTATACACACCTACACATGCACACACAGGTACACATACAGTGATCCTTAGAATTGTGAGACTTTAAAACCTAGGGGAGCTTAAACCAAGTGACATGAAATATGTTAGGTCACAAAATAATTCTATCATGACATGTCTCAATTTATAAATTCCGCCTCCTTTGAGGCTGTAATAGTATTTTTGGAGCACTAAATAGCATTTTTAAAGACTCACTAATCAGCAACTTCTACATCTACAGTTAAGCTCAAAGCATGCTACATGTAGCTAAATTCTGTTTAGAAGAAAATGTTGATGCACCCAAAACTGAGCATCAAAACTGCTGTGATATTATAAGGTCAAAATTTAATAATACTTTTTAGTATAAACATATCCTAACAATCTAAAATGAGATACCTATAAAAAATAATTGTGCTATGACAGGAAAATCCTTCCTTTGCATAGTCTTATATTTTAATGCATGTTAATCAGACTAAAGGTCATTCCCCTAAGATATTTAGTAGTTACACAGGAAAAATGTAACTTTACAATGAAGAAACCCAGTGAGACTACCCTCATCAAGTGATTAAGAGAAACACATCATTTCTGCAGTATTCTTGCCACAAATGTTGAGCTTCTTCTAGTAAGGAGAAAACATGATACAATTCAAGATTGAGAGGCATTCTACAAAATAACTGACCTGCACTATTCTAAAGTATCAAAGTCATGAAACATAAGGAAAGACTGTGGAAGTGTCATAGATTAAAGAAGATAAGAAAAATGACAGCTAAGGGCAATTAAAAATCTTGGAACAGAAAAAAATATATATCATTGGAAAAACTAGTGAAATTCATATAAAGTATTTGGTTGAGTAAATATGCTATACCAATATTAACTTCTTAGAATTGATAAAGTACCATTGTCATATAAAATGTTAATATTAGAGGAAACTGGGTGAGGGTATTTAAGAATTTTCTGTAACTCTAAAATTAACATTAAAAGTGAAAATATTAATGTAATTTGATCACCATATTTTAGAATTTTCTTGAAGGGCAAAAAGAACATTCTAATCAGTCAAAGCCTTTTACAAAGTTTTGTTGGCGTTTCTTTCGTACAGCAGAGCAATGGCTTTGGGTAGCCTCATCTTATTGGCATTCATCGATATCCCATAGAGTTTGACCCACAAGTATTTTGCTCTTAAAAACTAATAAAAATAAATTAAAAAAAAATTTATAGGAATTGTGGAAGGAGAGTGTACAGGCTAAAGAAATACCTACTTTATTTATGGACTAACTCTTCAGGAGATAAAAATCTTCTGGTGAGCTGGCGAGGATCAAAGGAAATGCCATTCACATTGAATAAACAGAGCGCCTAGGGACTTTCCTGGTGGTTCAGTGGTAAGACTCCATGCTTCCAGTGCAGGGGGTACAGGTTTGAGCCCTGGTTGAGAAACTAAGATCCTGCATGCCATGAAGCCAAAAAAATTTTTTTAATTAAAAAATTAAAAAAAAAAAAACAGGTTATGCCAAGCATGGGGGAAGGCACATCCTACACACCACTGCACTGAATCTTCACAATGGCTTGAAGTGCATATTTTCCTTATTCAACAGATGAAGAAATAAAGATGTGTAGAGTTTCATAGAAGCTTTTCTGAAATCAAACACCTTAGCAAGCAGAGTAGCTAGAGTTGGAACCCATAGGTCTATCTGACTTCAAGCTCATGCTTCATAGACTGAAAAACAAAACAAGATAAAACAAAACACACTGTACTAAGACATGAAGATCATGTTTATGAAACATTTAGACCAATTAACTCTTCATCAGGGAAGACTCTTTTTTCGTGGCTACAGATGGCATCTCTAAACAAAACCAGCTGCACTTTAAATGCAGGCAAGGGTGTGTATGATTCAGGCCAAATCTATTCCCTCTGGTGGAAAAATAAAAAGCCTCCAAATACCTTTCCAGCTTATGGTTTGTTACTCAAATAATTTTTATTTTTGAATACTAGCACATTAGAAAATTAATTGTTAGCTAAAGACAACATTGATTCCCATGGTAGACAATGAATATTTATTATTGCCTATCATCAAGGAATACAGTTTTCACATGATTTTCAAAGCCATCGGTACTCATTTGTCATGTGTTTTCAGTTCTCCAAAGAAGTTTATAGCTTATGACATTTATTCATTTGTTTGTTTCAATTGATTCCTTTAACAGACATTTGTTCAACATCTCCACAGGCCAGCCACAGCCCCTGCCCTCATGGAGTTCTAGCAGAGAAAACAGATATGTAAACACAGAATTGCTGTAGAAAGCGCTTAACGGTGGTAATGAAAATAGTTCTGCACACAGGGTTGGCACAAAGGAACAAGATCGACGCTGTTTTACAAAAGAGATTACCACTGGGACTCTGTTGGAGTTCACCAGGCAGATGGGAGCTGCTGGGCTTCGAAGCAGTGGAAACAATGGGGTGATGGTGGCTCAAAGCAGCTGATCTCCCATTCCAATGCTTACAAAATCGTGGGCATCCTTTATCTCTGAAGACTAACTGCACCCTAGTTTATAAATCGCTGTTGTTGTTTTTTTCCCCCTTGCTGTGACTATAGCTTGGGATTCAGTCCTCAGCCATAACATGCACAGGACTTATCTGGAGCAAATTGGGAATGGATTGTGCCTACTTGTGTTTGGGGCCTGTGCAAAAACATATGGTGTCAGTTACAAAACTCTGAAGCCGTTTATCTCAGAACCTACTCCTGCCGTATCAGCTCAAGCTTTGATAGTGTCAGTTATCAGCAAGCTTGCCCAGGAAGGAGTAGGCATTTTCCTGTGGAACATGTGCTATCTTCCTTGGCATCCAATGCAGAATTAAGGGTTGCCCATTTTAATGGAGGAACTTAAGACTCCATGACCCCATTATAAGCAGGCATCCTGGAGAAATGTCAAGATATAAGATTATCATTGAGTTTGTCTTAAATTCCCCAGGGGTTTTACATGAGCTCATTATTTCCTGAACTTGAATACTGTTGCCACGATTTGATCATTTCTGGGTAAGTGGTTGTCACAACTCCCTGTGTGGGATACAATACCTCTTTCATTCAAAGCCAAGTCTGATGAGTGAGTCCTTATAGATCACATCTCTCAAAGTCTCCACAGCTTTAGCCTCCAAAGGCTGCTGTGGTGTGTCTGTCTCAGGATGCCTCCCTCCACTCAGCTGAAACCACTGGGTCTTTCGTCCGCCCAGCAGACCTGCCTTCTGCCACTGCTTCTCCATAATCCACAACCACGTGGCATTTCAAGTTGATCTCTACAGTATGTCACTTCTTGGCATGAATCAACAGCTGTTGTGGGATTCCGCCGTCACCAATCAGATATGCTTGTCTGGCCTTGCAGAACGGAGCTGTAGGGAATGTTGCTTTAAAGTAAGAGGCCGGGCTTTGTTCTAGAACTCCGCAGTTGTTACCCTGCCCAGATCTGATACTTGGTTGCTCCTCGGTGTTTTATCTTTAAAAGGCCATCTGTGTTGGGCTCCACTGTATTGACTGACTTTGACAGGTCAAAACCAAAACAGACATAGCACTTGACAGGCTTAAATCTCACTGGTTTCCCCTTCCTTATACCAGGTATTCCTTGTCATGGGAGCTGGGATAAGACTAAATGCTTTAACACTTAAGCTGATGACTGGGGAAAAAAATATCTAAGAGAGTAAACTGTTCTATAGATTGGCCACTATTTTTTTTTTTTTTTTTTTTTACCATTCTTATGGTGTTTCATAGGCTTCCCAGATGCCACTAGTGGTAAAGAACCCACCTGCCAATGCAGGAGATGGAGGAGTCACAGGTTCAATCCCTGGGTCTGTAAGATTCCCTGGAGGAGGGCATGACAACTCACTCAAGTATTGTTGCCTGGAGAATCCCATGGACAGAGGAGCCTTGTGGGCTATAGTCCACAGAGTCGCAAAGACTCAGACATGACTGAAGCAACTTAGCACGCATGCATGCATGGTGTTTCATAAAGTTTCAAAATGCTAATTCTACTCTAAAATCTTTATTGAAATAAAAATGATATAATAATTCAGAGAAGGCTATATGTTTCCCAAAATATGTTCCATGAAATACAGATTTCTGGGAGGCTAGTAAGTAGGTGTTAAGTCAAAAAATAATGGCATAGACCAACTAAACTAATTTTTGGCAAAAATTTTAGATTTTCTTATTTTCACTATCAGTAGGGCAGTGTTCTACTAAGAACTTTTTATCATTTAATAAAGCTGATTCTGAAAAGTGTTTAACAAGTTGTCACTATTAATACTACAGATAATTCAGCTATCTCAGAGTTTTAATTTTCTGAGGAGAAAGTCACTTTTTAATGAAATCTCTTCAACTATCTCTTAATGAACCCATGATCAGGAGAATCTCTTGAGTTGGTCAAAAAGTTGATCCGGGTTTTCCTGTAACTACCAAAACTTTTTGGCCAATGCAATACATAAACTTAGTTGTTTTGATGACTAGTTTGTGTCAAAAATACTGAACTAAGAAATTGTATGAGATCACTTGTTTCTATGATGCGCTTGTGAGTGAAAATCTCATATGTGGCAGCAAAGACCAAATCAAAAGAAAAACCACAAAGCTATATGGAAACAATTTACAATTTATTCTTTTTAAAAATAGTAAAATCATTTACTACTTTTTAAAAATTACAAATAAAAGGAATATTCTGTGATGACAGACATCTGCCTGGCATAACTAAGAAATCATTCCTGGGAAAGAATAAGTTCTTGAGTTAGCTGCAAGTTTTCCTTTTGTAGTAACACACATATTATGTACATGATATAATCCTATTCTAATTCATTTCTTTGTTTATTTATAGCAAGTGTCCTGGGTATCAATAACAAAAGTCATTATTCAGACTGTACACTATGCTACTAAATTTAATTTTTAAAGTCGGATTTCTTTTCTGAAAAACGTCAGTCACATTTATTTGCTACATCAGATGTTATCCATTATTATGCCCCTGAAATTGGTTACATACTAAATACTTCGCCTATGAAATCTAAGTCCTGGAAAACAGGGTCACTGAGGCCAGGATGGCACATGAAAAAGGAATAGAAGGGTCTAGATTTAATACCATTAGTAGTATGGTGGTTAAGGGTGAGTGCTATTGTGTAAGACTGCAGAAGTCAGATTTCGCCTCTACCACTTCGTAACCCCGGGCAAATTAAACCCCTAGTTGGGTAGTTTCCTCTTCTGTGAAAGCCTGCCTTACAAGACTGTTGAAAGGATTAAACACATTAATACACATAAACAATGAAGAATCATGCATGATCCACAATGAGGGCTCAATAAATAAAGCTATGATGAGAACTGAATAGCATGTGCCAATGGGCACATTATGTACCTTTTACAACATAGCTAGGAGTTAGAAGGTGTTAGCTGCACTAAGAGAAATTCTAAACAAATAACACTTAAGTAATTTACCACATGTGTGGTCAGACTTCAGATACAAGTCTGTATGATTCTAAAACCCATACTCATTTCCTTATGTCATTCTGGAATTTAAAATAAAAAATCTGGGTTAACAGTAGGTTCTAATGAAGAGAAACTAAAGAGCCTCTTGATGAAGGTGAAAGAGGAGAGTGACAAAATTGGCTTAAAACTCAACATTCAAAAAACTAAGTTCATGGCATTCAGTCCCATCACTTGATGGCAAATAGATGGGGGAAGAAAATGGAAACAGTGACAGACTTTATTTTCTTGGGCTCCCAAATCACTGTGGATAATGACTGCAGCCATGAAATTAAAAGACATTTGCTCCTTGGAAGAAAAGCTATGACAAGCCTATACAGCCTATTAAAAAGCAGAGATATTACTTTGCTGACAAAGGTCCATATAGTCAAAGCTATGGTTTTTGCAGTCAGTCAGTCCAATCGCTCAGTTGTGTCCAACTCTTTGCGACCCCATGGACTGTAGCACACCAGACTTCCCTGTCCATCACCAACTCTTGGAGCTTGCTCAAACTCAAGTCCATTGAGTTGGTGATGCCATCCAACCAACTCATCCTCTGTCGTCCCCTTCTCCTCCTACCTTCAATCTTTCCCAGCATCAGGGTCTTTTCAAGTGAGTCAGTTCTTCACATCAGGTGGCTGAAGTATTGGAGTTTCAGCTTCAGCATCAGCCCCTCCAATGAATATTCAGGACTGATTTCCTTTAGGATGGACTGGTCAGATCTCCTTGCCATCCAAGGGACTCTCAAGAGTCTTCTCCAACACCACAGTTTGAAAGCATCCAACTCTCACATCCATAATACTGGAAAAACCATTGCTTTGACTAGATGGACCTTTCTTGGTAAAGTAATGTCTCTGCTTTTTAATATGCTGTCTAGGTTGGTCATAGCTTTTCTTCCAAGGAGCAAGCATCTTTTAATATCATGGATGCAGTCACCAACTGCAGTGATTTTGGAGCCCTCCAAAATAAAGCCTCTCACTGTTTCCATTGTTTCCCCATCTATTTTCCATGAAGTGATGGGACTGGGTGCCATGATCTTAGCTTTCTGAATGTTGAACTGTAAGCCAACTTTTTCACTCTCCTCTTTCACTTTCATCAAGAGGCTCTTCAGTTCTTCATTTTCTGCCATAAGGATGGAATCATCTGTGTATCTGAAGTTATTGATATTTCTCCAAACAATCTTGGTTTTTCTGATAGTCATGTACAGATATGAGAATTGGACCATAAAAAAGGCTCAGCACCGAAAAATTGATGTTTTCGAACTGTGGTGCTAGAGAAGACTCTTGAAGAGTTCCTTGAACTGTAAGGAGATCAAACTAGTCAGTCCTAAAGGAAATCAACCCTGAATATTCATTGGGAGGGCTGATGATGAAACTGAAGCTCCAACTTTGACTACCTAATGCGAAGACCCTGATGCTGCAAAAGATCGAGGGCAGAAGAAGGGGGCAACAGAGGATGAGATGATTGGATGGCATCATTTACTCAATGGACATGAGTTTGAGTAAAATCAGGGAGATAGCAAAGGACAGGGAAGCCCGGCATGCTGCAGCCCACAGGGTCACAAAGAGCAGGACATGACTGAGAGACTGAACAACGATGCTAACTGTGTAAATGGGACATTTAAATTACTTTCTCTGAGCCTTGGCTTCCTCGCATTTAAAACAGGGATTTTTTGCTCATATACACCTAGCATTGTTTCTATTCAAATAATAATGTGTCAGAAGGCACTGCTGCTGCTGCTGCTGCTAAGTCACTTCAGTCGTGTCCGACTCTGTGCGACCTCATAGACGGCAGCCCACCAGGCTCCCCTGTCCCTGGGATTCTCCAGGCAAGAACACTGGATTGGGTTGCCATTTCCTTCTCCAATGCATGAAGGTGAAAAGGGAAATTTGAAATCGCTCAGTCGTGTCCGTCCCATGTAAATCACAACAGTGCTTTTTTGTAAATTATTGATGACCACTATCTAATCTATTACTTATCAACTGGCTGAATATATGTGTAGCAACAGTGAACTCAATTAAATAGCTATATAATTTAAATTTTCCTTGAGTTGGCTCAACATTTTCAGGTTTCCCCCAGACCACCACCACTTTGGAGAAGTTACTTACATACACATGAGAAAAAATTATTATTTTTTATTTACAGCTAAGTTTTATGAAAAACCAAGATAAAAAGTATATATATTTCATTTTTAATTCTTTAGATTGCAAATAAAAATCATTTATTCCTTGTAATGAGAATTAGACATTCAAACACTTTTCTCATATTTTAAGAACAACTGTAAATCACTAAGAATGAGAAAATGGCTTGATATTGTCAAGCAGTATTAAATGGTAAAAGTAGGCTACATGCTAGGAAAAATAATTATTGATGAAACTGTATCTCTCTGGATATACATAGGAACAGGGAACCAAGGATGTTCCCTTAGTTATGGAATAGGAGACAAAAAACAATGTTTTAAAGACTTGCTTTTAAAGTTCACAACTAACACTAAATCATATTGGTTTCAATAATTCAACTGTTAAGTTAAAACCATTTACTTGAGGGTTAAGAAATTGTTGTGCTCCTTTTTGCTATTATTAATCTTTAAACTCTTTTAAAATCACTCAATAAGTGTTAGCTTATTTAATTCTTGGAAAGTGGAGTCGCTCAGTCGTGTCCAACTCTCTGCGACACCATGGACTGTAGCCTACCTGGCTCCTCCGTCCATGGGATTTTCCAGGCAATAGTACTGGAGTGGGCTGCCATTTCCTTCTCCAGGGGATCTTCCCGACCCAGGGATCGAACCTGGGTCTCCCGCATTGTAGACAGACGCTTAACCATCTGAGCCACCAGGGAAGTCTATTTAATTCTTAGTGAAGTTAAATAGCAATATACAGTCAGTCTTCTGAAGCCATAGGTTCCCCATGCGTGGATTCAACCAAACAATGATCAAAAATATTCAGGAAGAAAAGGTTCCAGGAAGTTTCAAAAAGCAGAACTTGAATTTGTCATGCTATTTACACAGCATCTACATTTACAACTATTTACATAGTGTTTACATTGTATTAAGCACTATAAGTAATCTAGAGATGATTTAAAGCAGCAGTTCCCATCTTTCTTGGGCTTCTCTGGTGTCTCGATTGGTAAAAAATCTGTCTGCAATGCAGGAGGAGACATGGGTTCTATCACTGGGTTGGGAAGGAAGATCCCCTAGAGAAGTAAATGGCAATCCACCCCAATATTCTTGCCTGAGAAATCCCCATGGACAGAGGAGCATGGCAGGCAACAGTCCACGGGGTCACAAGAGTAGGACATCACTTAGCAAAACTAAACCACCACTCAGGGATCAAACCCATGTCTCCTGTGTTGCAAGCAGATTCTTTACCTGCTGAGCCATCTGGGAAGCCCCAAACCACTCCCACACCACCTTTGTCACCAGGGACCAGTTTTGTGGAAGATAATTTTCCACAGACTGGGGGAGGGGGTGGTTTGGGGATGATTCAAGCACATTATATCTATTGTGTACTTTCATGCCACTGCTGATCTGACAGGTGGTATGGATCCATGGCCTGGAGGTGGGGACCTCTGATTTAAAGTATACAGCAAGATGTGTGCAGGTTACATAAAAATCCTGTACCATTTGATATACATTTAAGGCACTTGAGTATCCTCAAAGCAGATGCCGAGGGATGCCTGTAAATGTAAGTCCTTTCTAATGATTTTAAAATCACCTACAGTCATTTCCATATTAGAGAAATAAAATGCATTATATGTAGAAAATAATTAAAATTAAACAAAAGATAGAAATCTTCAAACTTCAAATGTGACTTAGAATATCCATTGGTCCTTTTTTTTTTTTTTAAATACAAGAATAATAGAAGCCTGTGTTTTCTGAAGCTTTGCCTACCACAAGCAGCCACTGTCTACTTGAACATCAGAGAGAAAGTCATTTGGAGTTCTTTTTGGAGGCTGTATACCAAGTATTAACATAAGCGTTGATGGAGGCTATATCTTTATTTTGTAGCCAAGAAATTATTTATCATTCATGTACTCAGGGGTCATCTGTTGTGCTCTACCCATATGCAAAAAACACAGAGATGTATATGATAAAATAACCCTAGTTTTCAATAGTGTTAAAAGGAGGTCAGATTTGAAGGATGAGTAGGAAGAGAAGAGGAAACAAATATTTTCCAGAAAGGGAAATAAATATACATGATCTAAAAATTAGAGAGGTGTGGTATATTTTAAGAAATCAAGGACAGAGGTATGGCTCAACTTCAGGTTTTGTGGGAAGTAGGGACCAAAGTATGCAGTGATTAAAAACTATACCAAGGGATTTGGATTTCATCTTTTCTCTCTCCTTTACTTAGTTATTTGCTAAGTATCTATGTTCACTATGAAGTTGGAAAATAAAAAATAAAATTCAAAAGTAAATATAAAGTCAGGTAACATTTTGGCTTTCCCATGCCTCTATATAAGCATACTGTTCCACCTGTATATTATATACATAATATTTATTACCTGTGCAACTATTTACTGTTCACCATATTTTATAACCATTTATTAAATCTTGATAACATATTATGAACATGATGGAAGAATATTAATGGTGATGGAGTGGAGTATAATCTTGTAATACAATTAGATTTATTGTTTAAAAACACATACAGAAACTAGACTGGAGACTTCTGACTCTAGAGGCAGGAAGATGGGTCAGGAAACTATTAGAAATGTTCAGAGAAAGGAATGAAGGGCTGAATTAGGATGATGAGAAAGCAGCTAGGATACAAGAGGTGTGTAGGAGGAAGTTATAAGCAGTGAAGGCAAGAGGGAAAGCATAACTTTTGGGAATCTTTGGGCTCCTGGATGGAAGGGAAAGGTCTGAGTACAAAGTGAGGTGGAGGGGGAGGTATTCAGCTTAGGTGTTGAACTAGAAATATTTGTGAAATATGCACTGACTGTCCAGTAGGATAAAATACATAACTGTAAAACTATAAGGAGAAGACAAATACGGCAATATTTATCAAATACTGTTTCTCCAAGTCAGAGTAATGTTCCTTTGACTAATCATTCACTGTGGTTATGAGAAGTTGCACAAGTCCACCCGAGAAATGATTTGTCACATTTCTGGGATGATGATGTGCTACCATTACTTACTCAACTTAGTGAAAATTCACTGTCTCACTAGTGGGTACAGGCTCAGATCCAAAGTTTTTGGCCTAACAATCAAAATCCTTCACAATTGAAATGACTCTTTCTCACTTGAAGACCTTTTCCCTGTTGCTCCCGTCATCACCCTCTATTCCCCACACACTCTACCTGTTGTTCCCCTACGCTGTCACCCTGGTCTAGAAGTCCTAGGATGCTTGGGGCCACACAAAATTGTTACATCTTATGAGATGTCTTTCTTGGATCCCACTCCCCTTCCTGTCCAAAAGAGGTTGTTCTCTTTGCTGCAATGTCATAACACATCACCTTTATCAGACATGTCATGGTCTGTTATAACTACTTGTTTATAGGTAGGTATATTGTTCTCTTCAAGTTTCCCCAAAGATTGACTCTTATGTATCTATATATTTATTTTTATATATGTATATGTGTACATGTGTATATGATTTATTCACCTCTCTCCCCTCATACATATATACATATATATATGAGCCACCCAGGTGGTCTAGTGATAAAGAACCCACCTAACAGCACAGGAGACGTAAGAGATGCCAGTTCAATCCCTGGGTTGAGAAGATCCTCTGGAGGAGGAAACGACAACTCACTCAACTCACTCCAGTATGTATATAAATATAAATAAATATAAATAAAAATATATCTAGGCTTCCCTGGTGGCTCAGATGGTAAAGAATGCACCTGCAATGCAGGAGACCCAGGATTGATCCCTGGTTTGGGAAGATCCCCTGGAGAAGGAAATGGCAACCCACTTCAGTATTCTTGCCTGGAGAATCCCAGGGACAGAGGACCCTGGTGGGATACAGTCCACGGGGTCGCAAAGAGTCAGACATGACTGAGAAATTAACACTCACTTCATATACCCCAATAACTAGACACCTAAATATTATGCAGACAGTAGTGTCTACTGAGTAAATATGGGTTTTAAGTCACTTCGCTTTGCTCAGTATATGATTTGCATTAAGCCATATTTAATCAATATTACATATCAATTCAATTCTCTTTCAGCTTCTTTGTATGAAATGATATGTCCTTTGGTAAGAAAAACACCTGAAATTAGTGCTATGGAGAGAAGAATCAATATCTCTCGGTGATGTACATAAGTTAAAGGTGCACCTCCTTGTACAAGTTTTTGTCAATATGTCTGAGACCTGGGCTGACCATGAGATTTGTATTTTTCACTTTAACATTAAAAACATGTAATAAACACCAGTGTTGATGGAAGTGTGAGGACACAAACATGCTCACACATTGTTTATGGAAAGTGATTTGGCAGGGTATATTAAAGTTCAAAATTCTCATTTGTTTTCATCTATTAACTTCACTTTTAGGAATCTTCATGCTAGAAATAAGGGTGAAACTATATAAAGATTTATACCCCAAAGAATGAGCAAATTTATGATAGCAAAGAATAAAAAACCATCTGAATGCCTGTCAATAAAGGACTAAGTAAGTCAATATAGCACATTTACACAATAAAATATGCAGCCATTAAAAAGATGGAAGTTATTTTCATCACTGTTCTAAACAAATGTATAAACATATTAAAGTGGGAGGAAAAAGAAGTTTCACACCACTACTTCAGTGCGGTTTAGTTTTTATTTAAAGACACATACATATGCCCATATGCATACGGATATGTCAGTATCAATGTGGTCAAAATCTGGAAGAGTATTCTCCCAACTGTTAACAGTATTTACTATCACAGCATAAGTGTGGGTAATTGAATGAATGGACAGCACATTTTCACCCAACATTTAACTGCTTTTTTAATTGTGAAAAAAAAAATGGTGAGATTATGAGTAACTTTTTTCTTTTGATTCTCAGTAGTACTTCAACCAGTAAAAAGAAAAAAGGGAAGGGAGAAGAGGGATAAATTGGGACACTGGCACTGACATATACACAGTAGTATATATTTTATGTTATATTTTATTTAGATATTTTATAAGTTACACTTTATGACTAAAAAGAACCTACTACTGTATAGAAAAGGGTTCCCAGGTGGTGCAAGTGGTAAAGAACCTGGCTGTCAATGCAAGAGACACAAGAGATGTGGGTTTGATCCCTGAGTTGGGAAGATCCCCTGGAGGAGATCAAGGCAATCCATGCCAGTATTCTTGCCAGGAGAATCCCATGGACAGAGGAATCCGGTGTGCTATAGTCCATAGGGTTGAAAAGAGTTGAACATGACTGAGGCAACTTAGCACGCATGTACTGTATAGCACAGGGAGCTCTTCTCAATGCTCTCAAGGGCTATATCTAAAAAAAGAGTAGGTGTATGTGTATATATATAACTGATTCACTTTGCTGTATATCTGAAACTAACACCATATTGTAAATTAACTGTACTCCAATAAAATTTTTAAAAATATTAAAAAAGATTAAAACAAGAATAAAGCAAATTGGTATGTACTTATCTAGAAAGATATCCATATTATTGCAAGTGAAAAACACATTAAAAACAAAAGTTTATGTTGAACTGTCTCATTTTTCGCTAAATGTATATAATAGTTAAAAGGCTAGATGTATATATACCAAACCGTGATATTTGGGACAGGATTAGAAAAAGTGTTCATGATTTGTTATAAACATTTCATAATATTTGAAATAAAAGCAATTAAAAATAGTCAAACAAATAACCACTAATGAAAGGTCATCATGGTTTGCTTTATACCCTAGATATGTTCTTTAGAAGTTCTGTGCAAATTGAATTTCAGTAAGGAAGATTATATTTTAATTAGATCAGTAGAGTTTTCAATTATGCAAAATATCATTCTGTAAAGTGAATATACTTTTTTGTGATATTAATACTCACGACTCCCGGCTGCCCATTTTGGCCTATTTAAGGCTTGTCCTTTGGAGAAATAGAAGTCAGGGGTTCTTAATTATCTGTTTAAATCTTGTCAGAGAAAAATGTCATTATTTTGCTTTTATTAGCCCTCTCAGGGAAAGCTCCATGCCCCACTTCTATGCATCTGGTCCCTCTTCTTTCTTTTGAGGGAGGGGCTCTGTTTCTGGCAGTTGAAGCTCTTTTTAGCATTGACACTGCTTCCATTTCAAGATGGAAGAAGGAAGGCTACTGTCGTCTGTACTTACACAGAGGGAGCAGATGGCTGGATTTGCCCCAGTTAATAAATCCTGAGCCAGTAGCTGTCCGGCAGCTTTCCTATGAGAGGGATAAACTTTTTCTTGTGGTCAAGAATTTGACGCCACATATGGTCCAAAGTCAGCTTTTATCAGCCTGTTTAAGGTAACAAACTAAATGGCTGGGTAACTCAGCTGTTTTTCTGTTTCCTACCCATGTTCTAGAGTCTTTCAGTCTCTGAATATTTAAAATACATTGAAACTAAACAGGTCACAGCGCCTTCAAAGACAGCAAAATGTTAGCTTGAACCCAGGAATCTCTCCAGGTGAATGCTGTTGAGAGATTCAAGATAAGTAAGCAAAATGAATGGTTTCAATTTTATTTATTTATGCAAAATCATATGCAACTCTATTCTTTCATTTGGAACTACTAAAGAAGAAAATTAGTTCAATGTTAACTGGAGATCAGTTTTCAGAAAATAAAAATAAAAAATAAAATACCAGAACCTCTGAAAGTGTGAAAGATTATATCCAAATATAAACCAGAATAATATGAATTAAATCCATATTGTATCCTGAAAATAGACTTTTCTAAATGTCAACTGAAGAGTGTCCAGAAAATGTTCTACAGTGTGAATTGTGAGTTAAGAATACAAAATTACTTACAGGTTGAAAAAATAAAAGAGGAGTGAAATCATTAACTTACTCCAAATGGAAGTGTTGCATCATTGACAGGTAAGTGGGTTTTATAAAATCTCAAGTTTTAAAAAATTTATTATTGGGTTGACCAAATAATAATAATAATAAAAAAAATAATATCTTATGAGAAACCCAAATGAACTTTTTTGATCAACCTAATAATCTCTCTGTTTCTAGAGGGCAATGTTTCTGATGCTTTCGTAAGACAAGGGAAGACTTTTACTGTTCGACAACATATAAATTTTTTTTAAATCCTCAAAAAAGAAAAATTATAGTAATTTTCATATCTATTAGCAGAGTCATGCTGTTTCCCCAGTATTTAAAATTCACTGAAAATCTTAATCCACAAAATAGACCTCACTTTCCGGAGTGGAAATTAATGTAGCCTTTTTTGAATCAATAATGAGAAGGAACTGCGTTTCAGAAAAGAAAACCAATGTTTTATGAAGGTGGCCTGCAGAGCCAATTTGAATCATCAAGATTAAGCAATGACCCATTCTTGGTTATATTTATCTGACTATTTTCTGCAAGAAAAGAACACTAATAGCTATATAAAGCTCCGACACATGTTGCACAGAAACGACTATACAATCTGCTATTATTTCTGCCTGTAAATGACTACATGTCTCGCACTAGCCTGCGGCAGAATTGACTGCCAGGAAACTTGACCTGCATCATGGGCTTAATGAAGCTCTAACTTTCTGTTTATAATTCTTTCCACTTTTAACTAGTACTGTATCCAGGGGAAATGAGATAATGCGCTTCTCCTTTTTAGATCATCTGGGCTACTGACCAGTCCTCTGAGAAGGGACGAGCAGAACCGTTTGGACGCGGTGCAGGCACTGTGACCAGCTCTTTCCATCGCTCTGGAGGATCAACCAGACTCAGCCCAGGTGGGATCCCTGGGGATATTCACCCACAGGAGCAGGGTCTGAGACCTGGCTCCCTGTAGGGGTCTGCTGACGGGCACACTTTGAAATATATCTGCGCAGAATTTCCTCCTGCCTTTTCCCAGATGAAACTGAACAAGGCTCAGCTTCACCAACACTTCAGAGTTTTCCTTCAGTGTTTCCAGACTTTTTCCAATACTTTGTCTCATTCAAGGACTTCTACTTTGTAAATTTGTTATGGATTTTTAGGTTTCTGATCTGTTGAGTACCTAGGTCACCATGCAAAAAGCAAAAGACACCATTATTTTTGTGACTAAACTGTAAATGAACTTTGCTGTATGCTGTGTGTGCTCAGTCGTGTTCAATCTTCTAGTTTGTCTTTTAAGCTCCCTTGGCTCAGATGGTAAAGAATCTGCCTGCAATGTGGGAGACCCAGGTTCAATCCCTGGGTCGGGAAGACCCCCTGGAGAAGGAAAGGGCAACCCACTCCAGTATTCTTACCTGAAGAATCTCATGGACAGAGGAGCCTGGCAGGCTATAGGTCATGGGCTCACATGAGTCAGACATGACTGAGTGACTAACACTTTCACTTCACACCTCTTCGAACAAATGGTTTGAAGCTAAGACATCATTAAGTAGGTGAAAGAAAGCTTTACAGTAGGGATTTATTTTCCTGTGAGTGTCCTGGAATGCTGGTGGCTGTGGTGAAT
Organism: Dama dama; assembly: GCF_033118175.1. Taxonomy (NCBI): domain Eukaryota; kingdom Metazoa; phylum Chordata; class Mammalia; order Artiodactyla; family Cervidae; genus Dama; species Dama dama. The sequence continues at coordinate 81,725,181 of NC_083698.1, read as the reverse complement.
CTCTCCTTTCTGAATCCTTCTGTGTCTCCGCTCTTTGAGAGTGAAGAATGGGGCCATGAGGGAGTTGTGGTGGAGAGGGAGATGGCTTGGCTTTTTTGACTATGTACCTGGGAACAGCACTGCCCCATAGCCTCAACTAGCAAGCAGCTTCCTACCTTTTGTCCCCCCATGTCTTTTACTTCTCTCCTATTCTTTCTTCTAATCTCCTATCCTTGGACACCCAAATGTGACCTCCGAGATAGTACAGAATGGCCTGTTGGCAGAGTGGAAGCCATGCTGCTGGTGGCTTAGCAGTTGACAGAGGAGGATAGAAAGATGCTAAGATGGCCTCAGCAGTCACAACGATAGAGAAACAACTTATTTTAAACATGGAGGTGACTTGTATGTTTGCTGACAGAGAGGAAGGAGGTAGTGCAAAGGACAAGTCTGAAGGATAATGAATCAATGGAGCAAGGCTTCCAGGAGACAGGAGGTAGTGGGGTGTGAGGGTGACGAGAGGTTAGCCTTTGAGAAAGGAGGAATCTGTGAAGGTATAGAAGAACTTGGAGACATTGTTGGTTCATACCAGCTGACTTTGATCTTGTTAATTATCTGTTCAGACTTAGGGCATTGGGATGAAAGCTTTGAGAAGAGTGGAAAAGATTTGGAATGGATGGATCATGTCCTCTGCTGGTGGGCCAGATGTGTCATCTTTATTTATGATGGGCTATACATCAGTGTGTCTTAAAAAAAGACCAACGGAATTAAAAAAAAAAAAAAAAAGGATCAACTATTTTCAGAAATTAACAAAAGCCTAAACTCAATGGAGGAAAAATTCTAGAAAAAAAATGTAATCAACATATTTTGCATCAAGATTGTTTTGGAAACCAAGTACACGAGCCTTACTGGAGGTGCTTTGGAAAATATGTCAGAAGACCTGGCTTACAGCACCAATTCAGCTACTTAATAGCTTTGTTGTTATTGGCAAGATCATTAACTATTTCCAAATCAGGTTGTCCACTTGGAAATGGGTATCCATTGATGCACTCAATAAATATTTATTGACTGCCCACTACATGCCAGGAGCTCTGTTAGGGACTGCAGGCCCAGTAAGTAAACAGGACTCACTCTGTTCTCAAGTTTCCATCATTGTGGTGGCTCCCAACCTTGTTTCCTTTACCAGGAGGGCCAAATGAGTTAACAAACCATTAATCTGGAGGAGGAAATGGTAACCCACTCCAGTATTCTTGCCTGGAGAATCCCATGGACAGAGGAGCCCGGCAGGCTGCAGTCCATGGGGTCGCAGGTTGGACACAACTTAGCAACTAAACCACCACCAATGCATTTTGATAATTCTGGAGCACAACTGGAGAAAAATAAATCTCTAGGAAGTAATTTTTTTTTTTTTTTTTTAAAAAACAACTGTCCTGTTGTGATCATGATCATGACAATGAGGATAGTTTCTGCATAGGAGACTGTTCTTCCAGATGATGCCGTACAGCTCTCGCAGGCTTAGAATTCCTTCCTTTGCAGCCTCCCAGCCAGGCATGGCAGCACTGTCTCTCCCTGGGAAGTGGGGAGCTCAGCTTTACACTGGGCTCACGATAGCCTCACCACTTCCTCGTGTCTCCAGTGACTGGCTGCCCTATGCTTGTGGCTGGCTCCTCTGAAGACACCAATGCTAATTCCAGCAGGGCACAACACAGGCATGCTAGCAGTCAAGTGCAAGCCAGAAGAGTCCTTTGATCTGCAGCCTGGTGCATTCTTTGAATGGTCAAAACTTTGGAAGGACAAGCTCAAAGAGTATGGGCTGGTGATGGGAAGCCAGGTCAAAGGTAATGCCCTGGAGAGGATTTCTGGGAGCAGAATTAAGAAACTGCCTTTTCTTTTTGATGTCTAAGTCTAGAATGGAAAACATATCCCCTGAGATGTGCCCAGGAGCTCTGGGAAGAGTCTATCATGACAGCTATGGCCAGTTTTCATTTCTTTAGACTGCATCCCAAGTTCTTTAGCAGACCCTTTCTCATTTCACATTTTTGTTTTCTCTAATGTGCAGATATTGTTGTCAGTGGTGGAAGGCAGTGGGAATCTTTCTCTTGTGTTTAGGCTCAGGAGGAAGTCCATTTCTGAAACCAGGGTTTTTTAAACAAGAAAACATACAGGCTGCAGGTTAGGTGAAGGGCAAAGGCAGAAACAAAGATGAAGCAGGGTCTTTCTGCTTTCTGTCTTCTGTCTTACTTTCTGCTTTCTGTCTTCATCTGTGAAGGACTGTGTCTCTAAAGTGGATTCAGAAATTAGATTCCTAGAGTTTACCAGGTTGTAGCAGAAGCCCATTCTCCCACATGTACATGTGAGGAAAGCAACAAAAAGCTGTGAGGAAGGCAATCTCCTGGACATTCATCTCAAAACATTTGATTTCAGTAAATCATGTGCTTCTTGGGGTAGAAGAGTATATTTTCCAGAGTTCCTTCCTCAAGTTCTGATTCTTGACCTCCCCATCTGACACATTTGTCTCAGATCTCATTTTCTCAAAAAACTAAAGCTCTATCTGGTAAAGGCAGAAACTCCCACATGTGTTACAGCGAAGGCAGGTTTCTGTTTGTTAAATTCTGGTATGTGATTCCCTGCCTGGCCGGATCTAAGTTTTGTTCACTGTTTTTCTTGCCCTCTCCTGTTCTCTGATTTGCCTGGAATGTGAATGTTCTCCTGTGAAAGACCCTGACATGGGCTGCCTGCCAGGAGCTGGGAGGCGTTTCGGAGGAACAACTGTCTCTCACTGTCATTTCCTCAGTAACCTCAACCTGGTGGTGTGCTCTGTCTCTCTCCTTGGGCTATAAAGTTCATTTCTCTTTAAGGGCTCTATTCTGCATTGGTCTCTACTAAATTTTTATTTAATTCAATCCCACAAATACTGATAATTTTGCTTTGTTCAGGGTGGGATCAAGACGTGAATAAGGCTCTCTCTCTCTCCCTTTTCTTCTAAGGAACATAAAAACATTTGCGGGAGACCACCAACTGCAAAATGGGCCAAATGCTATAGTTGATATGCTGCTGGACACTCTGGAGAAGGATGAACCCAAAGTACACCCACATCCTCAGGAAGGCTTCTCTATTCTGCCTCTTTCAGATTTCCAAATTCCTACACCCCTTAGTTTGGGCTTAAATCAGCATTTTCCACAGTTGTTTCTTGTAACACTAGACCCAAGAGATGTTCTGTGAAAAAACAATTTCATGATCAATTAAGAAGAGGAAATATCATACATACATTCTCTTCTTAAAATCTACACTGTACATCAGCGCATCTGAGGCATAGAAGCAGAAGAAACTTTGTTTAACCCGGAATATTTAACCAGAACATTTTAACCCAGATTATTCTGATCCTATAAATCCAGAATATTCTGATTCAGCATATTTTTACCCAGAATATTTAATCCAGAGTATTCTGATCCTATAAATCACACTGATTTATAAAAAGGCCTGATGCTGAAGCTGAAGCTCCAATACTTTGGCCACCTGATGTGAAGAGTCAACTCATTGGAAAAGACCCTGATGCTGGGAAAGATTGAGGGCAGGAGAAGTGGCCAACAGAGGATGAAATGGTTGGATGGCATCATCGACTCAACTGGAGTTTGAGCAAGCTCTGGGAGACAGTGAAGCCTGGTGTGCTGCAGTCCATGGGGTTGCAAAGACTCAGACACCACTGAACGACTGAACCACAATAAATCACACATCACTCTCTGCAAAACGCCTTATAGGAATAGCCACAATTCTCAGACCACCTTTTGAAAACATTACCCTAATTGATTCATTAAATGATGAATGTGAAAATATTATGAAAATCCCACTTGTTTGCAAGATTTTATTTTTACCACCATGTAAACAGATTTTATTTTTATCACCTTTCATACCAAATGGATTCTTCAGTGTGTAGAATCCTGCTGTCCAGGAACTACATGTAGCTTGTCTCAGTTTGAGATGCATTGAAAATGTAAAATACGCAGCAGCTTTAGAAAACTATATGAAAAAAGAATGCAAACCTTTCATTAACAATTTATATTGATTACATATTGAAATAATTGGGGTATACTTGGTTTAAAAACATGGTTAAAATAAACTTTTGCCTTCTATCTCACTAAAAAAAATTACTTAAAAAAGAACAATTGGTCAATATTATTTACTATCAGCAAGAGATAAGTAAATACCAACATATAATGGGAAAATATAAGATGTGGCATTTCAATTATTTTTATAACATGTTTATGAGAGTATGAGGTCGCTCTTTCCTTTATTTTTAAAATTAATTAAGTTATGTTTACTTTTGGTGGCACTGGGTCTTGTTGCTCTGAGTGGGTTTTCTCTAGTTGTGGCAAATGGGGGCCACTTTCTAGTTGTGGTGTGCCAGCTTCTCACTGCAGTGGCCTTTCTTGTTGCGGAGCATGCGCCCCAGGGCACACCGGCTTCAGTAGTTGCAAGGCTAGGGAGCTCTAGGGCACAGGCTCAGTAGGGGTGCTGCACACGCTTAGTCGCCCCAAGGCATGCGGGATCTTTCCAGACCAGTTATCGAACCAGAGTCCCCTGCTTTGCAAGGCAGATTCTTAATCACTGGATTACCAGGAAAGCCCTTCCCTTTCTTTTAAATTACAAAATCAGAAAAATCAACTTTGCCTCTTTCTTTTTTACTTTTTAAAATGTGCCTATTAGAAAATTTAAAATTACATATGTGACTAACATTATCTTTCCACTGATGGCACTGGCCTAGAAAATAGGAATTGTATTTTTCCCATATTATGTACTTTCCTGGAGCACATAGATCTTTACCCAATGAAGATATTTAAAACACACGTATTGGGTGAATTAGTTTGGTTGCCAAGGTCGGGAGAGCCCCTCAATTGAATCTTATTCTCAAAGGTATTCACATCTTGCTTCATTATTACACCTGCTGTGTGGACTGTTCCTGTTGTCCATTCCCTGCTTCAGCCTACGAATCTCAGAGAACAAGGTCCAGTAGTGTTGAGCTGATACCACTTGAGACCTCTTGTAAGGTCCTTCCTAGCTCTCCGGTCAGAATGCTAATGTGCACTTGAAATTCCTATGTCAGCTAAACCCTTCTGTGGCATTTCAGTAAATTTTGATTGATTTTAGGCATTTACAGACTACAGGCATTCCTGGGCGTTGACTCTGTTCTTATCAAATAGGTGGCCATTGTTTCTCATAACCTCTCTCACTGTACCCCTTGCGGGAGAAAAAAAAGGGATTACATATCTCCACAATTATTGTTGCAAGAAGGGGGACCTCTTCCAGGGCCCGAAACTGGGCTCTTGTCTAACACTTGGAAATGAATTGTCTGAGGAGACACATGTGCTGACAAAGCAAGAGACTTTATTGGGAAGGGGCAACCGGATGGAGAGCAGCAGGGTAACGGAACCCAGGAGAACAGCTCTGGCTTCCAGTCTCAGGGTTTTTGGTGATGGGGTTAGTTTCCGGGTTGTCTCTGGCCAATCATTTGGACTCAGGGTCCTTCCTGGTGGTGTATGCACCCCTTAATCAAGATGGATTCCAGCAAGAAGGATTCTGGGAGGTGGTAGGACATACCGACTGATGTCCTTTCTCTCCTTTGGACCTTTCCCGAACTCTTCCGGTTGGTGGGAGGTTGTTCCGCATTCCTTAACAGGACCAGCTGTTGTAAGATAGCTCATGCAAGTGGCTACTACCTGGCCTGGCCAGGGTTGGTGGATTCAGTCAGTGTTTTCCCTGACATTATCACACTGGCTTCAGGGAATCTTCACAGATGAGTACTGAACACTGAAGGTCCATATAGTAAAGCTAGGAAATAAACTGACTTAGGCTGTGTTTTCATAATAGAAATGGTAAGATAAAATCACACACTTTGATAAGTCATCCCACATCTGTAACATAATCATACCTATGAGTGGAATCTTGTAACCACCCATATCTACAGCCAGGACAAGGGGTTTAAGGTGGCTTTATTTCAGCTGAGCATATGTAGCAGCCTCTGGCCCAGAGAATTCCAGAGAGTGGTGAAAAGACAGCCCTGATGGCAGCTGAGATGAAAGTTGCCTAGAAAGGAAAACAGCAGGATTGGGCAGTGCTCTCCAAGGCGGAAGTCTGAGTCAAGAAACAGAGAACACCACCATGGAAAATAAACTACAGATGCTTTCAGTCAGACAAAAGTGTGCCCACTCCACTCACACTCACCATCCGAGGAGAATTATAATGAAAATGAATCTGATATATGAGTCATCTTTCATGCAGAAACACAGCATGTACACAAGTATACATGCACCATACTGATGTAATGATCAAAGATAAGCTTACATTTGGATCTATAGAAAATCATCAAGGGAGATGTATGCCCATGACATTCAGGACTTTGTGTGTGAACAATATGGCTTCTCATCTTGTCAGACTAGTCCTACACAGTCATCTGAGACTTTCTAGTATAAGGATGCCAAGATGGAGGGGAAGGGAAGGGCTTTCCTTCTTAAATAATAAAAATACTCTGCTGGAAATAGCTTGTCTTTTGCATAATGACTGCCATCCCCAAACACTATTTTTTGACTCTTTTATAGTAAACAAGTTGAAGCAGTGTTTCTTCATTACAATCCAACTGGCAATCCTTTGTTATTAGACAAATTGAAACACATTTCTGAACACATCTCCCCAATATTAAAAGATAAAACATCAATGATTCTCCATGGGTATTAACCATGGCCCATATTTCTTGGCCTGGCCTTTAGCATTTTTATAATTTGGCCCAAGGTACTACTAGTCTATCTTTACCTCTATCATTGGCTTTGGATACTCTACAGACTAGACAATTGGACAGCTTTTTCCTTCACTCTGGCGATCCAGCAGCCCCAGCTTCCAACTCTGCATGTCCAACTCACACTCAAGAGCCAAAGTTCAGCCTAGCTCCACAGTTCTCCCAATAGCTGGGCTTTTCCATCCTCTGGGTCCCTTCAGCACTTTCCTAAGCAATTTTCTATCCCTGCCCCCACCTCCAGGTGTATTGAGTTAATAGTTCTGCCTGAATTAAACCCCAGCTCTGCCAATTACTAGCTGTGTGACATTGGCCATTACCTAACCTCTCTGTGCCTCACTTTCTCAAACACAGTAATTAGCGTAATAATAGCAACTACCTATAGGGTTGTCATGAGGGATAAATGAATTTTCATTAAATGTTTAGAACAGTGCTTGATTTTTGTAAGAGATCTGTTATTAGCAGCAGTTGTCATAGTGATGGAGTTAGTGGTATTACCAGTTTTGTATCCCTGTCAGCACTTCATGTGAACTTGTACATTATACATGATCAATAAACATTTATAGACTAAAGGAGTAAGTAAATAAACAGAAAGCAAGAAATTTTAAAGTGAGAATCAATGCACTAATCTGCTATTATTTTAAAAAACGTATCTAAGAATTCTCTCTTAAGAATGTCAGGACTTACTAGATACTCTACAGGGGGAAAAATTATAATTTTTTAAAAAGGAAGAACTAAATAAAACAAAGCTCTGTTGCTGGCAATTTGTAGATGAACTAGTACATTCCCTGTGTTGTACAATACACCCTTGCAGCCCCTCTTACACCAATAGTTTGTATCTCCTACTCACCCAGCACTATATTTCTCCTTACCCACCTCTCACCATAGGTAACTACTAGTTTTGTGAGGGGAGCCACTGACTGAAACCATCTGCCCTGGCCATGGTAACCACTTGCTTGAGCTATCTTACCACAAGAGGTCCTGATAAGAAACACAGAGCTAACAGGTTACCACCAACCGGAACTCAGGAAATGTCAAAAGGAGAGGAGGAGATGCCAGTCCGTATGTCCTACCAACCTCCCAGAATCCTTCTTGCTGGAATCCATCTTGGCTGAGCAAGGCACCGGCCACCAGGAAGGACCGTGAGTCAGAATGACTGGCCAGAAACCAACCCCATTACCACAAAACCCGAGACTGCAAGCCACATGGCAGGAGCCGTTCTCCTGGGTCCCCTTGCTCTGCTGCTCTCCGCCTGGCACTCCTTCCCAATGAAGTCTCTTGCTTTACCAGGACATGTCTCCTCAGACAATTTATTTCTGCGGGTTAGACAAGAGCTCACTCTCGGGCCCTAGAAGGGGTCTCCCCTCCTTTAACAGTTTGGCTGAACTGCTTTTTGAAAATGTATACTGTAGTGTGCAAGTCTGGAGAAGAAAACATTTATCTTAATTTTTACTCGATGTCCTGCATCTGTAAAAACTTACATAAAATGAAAACTGAGTTCAGTTAAGGCCGAATGACAACTAAATGGAGTTGTTTAAGTTTCCAGATGACTTTTATGCCCATTATCTCATTAAAGCCTCTCTGCTCTAATGAGCTAGACTTGTGGGAAAAGATTTAAAAATAAAAACTAAAAAAAAAAAAAAAAAATGAAGTGTGGTCTGAAATGTGGCTGCATCTAGTCTTCCCCATAAGGGTACAGTAGCTCAGGGCCTGAAGAATCACTCTCTGGCCTTTGAAAATCAATGTGCATTTAGTGGAAGAAAGCTGTAGACTTTCAGTTACTGTATTTTTCCCTGCTGTCATGTAATGATGTCCTGCACTAAATTTAACATGTCCCCAGACTCCTATTTAATTCGCACAGCTGGAAGACACGACAAACCCAGCCAAATCTGTTTTCCTAGAGTACCTACAAATCTGCCCCTTATAAATTTATTTTCTTCACTATAATGGTCTCTAACTAAACTCTAATAGATTTTGCCACAGAGTTGCTGCTTTAATCAGAGAAGAGAATTTTATGGGTTTATTAATCGTGCACTTTCTCAAAAGCTACTGATTAAGCATTTGCCTTATGGTTGCAAGCAGTCAGAAGGTACACTGGAGGCTGCTGGCTTACTGAATGTCAGTCTGCAGGTAGCTGTCACGCGAGGCCCACAACAGATTGCATACAGACAGCGCCAACTGAGCAGACTAACATTTCAATTCTCCCCAGCTCTTAGCAACAGATTGCTCACAGCAATCTTCCCCACACCAACTTATTCACAAGGCCTATTCCAGCAAGCAAGAGCAAAATTCCTCCCCAGTCCTCACATCCCAAAGCAGCCAAATTACGTCTGAAAACTGAACGACATGCTTGGCCAAAGAATGTATTCTACCACGAGACAGCGCTTACAACAAAGTTTACTTTGGCCTGCTCAACCAGCAGACCCACTGAACACCATCTCCCCCTGCCTTCTAGGAAAGCGGCAAAAGTCGCTTCAAGTGTTACATTCATGGTGCAAAAGCAACTGCCAAACAACACAACAAGGCTTCCTGGACTCCAGAGAAACCCCTACTTCTCCACAGTCGATTTATAGTGCCTTCATGAGAACACACATTCAGACTAAAGCTGATCAAGCTTGAGGTTTTGACGGACACCAGGAATAGGCAGTGTAGTGTTTTTGCAAGAAAATTAAACTACATTTACTTCCTTGTTCTATGAAGAAGATAAACACTTTCTTCAAAATTCACAGCTGTCTGGATGTCCCTTAAGTTTCTTAGACATATATGCAAATTTCTCCCTATGCCTGTAACAATCATTACCACGTGGAGATGAGATACTCTTGAGGTAAACTTAGTTATTATTCCATGACTTGCCCAAACTTTCCTACATTTGGCTCCAAAACAAACATTTAAGCAGTATTTCATATTCTGAGACTAGCATAAGTGTGTTAGATGTACTTCTCTATGGACCTAAAATAATCGAATTTTTAAAAACACTAAATCCTTACTTGAATTATCAGCATTAGCTATGTTGACATACCTTCAATCACTTGAGAAATTAGCAGTTCTTTGTTTTAAAAGGGCTCTTGCATAGTGAAAGGTGCTCCCCAGCATCCCCAAGAAAAATGAGATTAATTAAATGATGGAAGAAAAAAAGGAAAACGTATTTTTTTAACTTATGTGCCTTCATAATCAGGTTGCTAATTCTATTCAAGGATTTCTAGGGCTAACGGTGTGAAGAAAAATGAAAGTGTTAGTTGCTCAGCTGTGTCCAGCTGTTTGTGACCCCATGGATGTAGCCCTCCAGGCTCCTCTGTCCATGGGGTTTTCCAGGCAAGAATAGTAGAGTGGGTTGCCATTTCTTTCTCCAGGGGATCTTCCTGACCCAGGGATAGAACCCAAATCTCCTACATTGCAGGCAGATTCTTTACGGTCTGAGCCACCAGGGAAGCCCAATGGTGTAGCTACCTGTGTAGATATCTTATCTCGTCTACGAAATGGGTCTGAGGTCTTACATATTTATATTTCCTAATTTTGAATGAATATTAATAGACTAATAAAAATAAGAGACTTTAGTATGACAGTTTGTATATTGTAAAATACTAAGAAAGAAAAACATACCATTTCCAGAAAAACTAATAAAGGGGATAACTTTGTGTGTGTGTATAGTCGCTCAGTCATGTTCAATTCTTTGCGACCCTGTGGACTGTAGCCCACCACGCTCCTCTGTCCATGGGATTCTCCAAGCAAGAATACTGGAGTGAGTTGCCATTTCCTTCTCCAGGGGATCTTCCTGACCCAGGGATCGAACCTGGGTCTCCCGCACCACAGGCAGATGCTTTACCCTCTGAGCCACCAGGGAAGCCCAAGAAAGTGAAGTCACTCAGTCGTGCCCGACTCTTTGCGACCCCATGGACTGTAGCCTAGCAGGCTTCTCTGTTCATGGGACATTCCAGGCAAGAATACTAGATTGGGTTGCCATTTCCTTCTCCAGAGGATCTTCCCAACCCAGGGATCGAACCCAGGTTTCCCGCATTATTGGCAGCCACTTTACCCTCTGGGCCACCAGGGAAGCCAACTTTAGTTCTTATCTAATAGAATTTATAAAATTAAAAACTCCTTTTCCACTATGAGACATTAGAAAGGCCCCAAACACAAATGAATTCACATTCACTTCTGTTCTTCATATTATATTGCATTTTCTAATGAGCAGTGAGGCACACTGAGTTGAAAAGCTTGACAGATTTAACAGAAAAAACCTCAAACCAAGTTCAGCAGGTGATTGGAATGATCATCTATTACCATTTCACTATGTGGGGACAATATATGCTTTGCTTCAGTGGCCTAGGAAGCTGATAAAATACATTTGTAGTTTGGCTTATGATAATTAATTATTTTAATCAGTATTATTCAGGTAGTGTCATGAATATTTGTTACTGCTATCACTTAAAAATATATTATAGTCAGTGCTTGCTCATCCACAGTATAGAGGCCAAGCCTGCATAGATATATGAAGTCCACAGATAATAATTTCTATCTTATTTTCTTTCACATACATAAGAGAATACATTGGCTTTACTCCTGAATTTTTATATCAGGCATTTATGATTCATATCCCAGTTTTACAGGTTAATGAGAAATAGTCAAAATTTTGCATAAGTCAGAACTAGGATTAAATCTTTACTATCAACCCTGGGCAAGTGGTTGACCTTTTTAAAACATTAAGTTCCTCATATGTAAAGTAGAGATGATAACATGTATTTAGTGGGGTTTGGGAATGCAAAGTAGATGGTATATATATACCTGTATATATCTAAATATACAGGTACCTAATGAAGCAGAGAGGCTTTCCTGATGGCTCAGTGGTAAAGAATTCTGCCTGCCAATGCAGGAGATGCAGGTTAGATCATTGGGTTGGGAAGGTACCCCAGGGAAGGAAATGGCAACCTACTCTAGTATTCTTGCCTGGGAAATCTCATGGACAGAGGGGCCTTGAGGGCTACAGTCCATTGGGTCCCAAAAGAGTTGGACAGGACTTGGAGACTAACCAACCACCACAACAAAATTGAAGCAAAACACACAGAAGGTGGTCAGGAAATTGCAGGTTCCCCCATTTCCCCTACCTTGCCCATGCTCTACATCTCTCCTTCATTTGCTTATAACCTGCTCTTCAGAATCCTGGAGCATATCATGACATAGCTGAAGTTTTCAGATGACCCAAGAAAAGATGAAGAAATTATAGAAGAAATTGAATTAATGTGATTTTATTAGTTGAAATGATCCAATAGAAACTTCCACACTAAAGAACGAAAAACTTCAACATCTACCAAACAAGCCTTAAAGGTATTAGGGTACTAACAACGGTTTATTTTTTTAACTAAAGCAACCCAGATTGTTCACATTTTCCATCATTGAGCTTGGTATCTTTAATACAATGTTGGCTGGACTAACTGCTCTCACATTTCACTTCTGGTTCTTTCTCTTTTAATTTTTTTTATCGAACATTTGTTCATATGCATTGTAAAAACAAATAGAAATTAACCATAGTGATGGCTAAAACATAAACCACAAATATGACTGAGTCAGAGGAGGTTGTTTTGGGTAACCCCAAATTCCATGTCTCTGTGTATTTCAGTTCCTGTGTCAACTTATTAAATGATAAATGAAAGAGATCAGATGGACAGAAGAAAAAATTAATTCATTTTAAGAGTTCTATATGCTCTAGGTCAGAACCCAGATCCAAAAGGAAATGTGATCTAAGTTTTGAAAGCAGAAGTGTCTTAGAATGATTTTACTTGATGAAGTTCCCAGAAAATACATGGTTGAGTCTGGCGACAAATTGTCAAAAAGGCAGGGGGAATTACTCTGCTTCTCCTCAACTGAAAACAGAAGAATCTTATCTAATTTGCCTGTCTGTTCCTTAGTTTTGATATAAGTGTACTCTCTTTGTCACTGGGGATGAACATTTATTGATTTTAAAGCATGTGTTTTGCATTCAGACACAGGCATGAAGAGAAGGTAATTTTTTTTTTCTGAAAATCTCTTGTTTTCCTCTTTCTTCTATTCCCCCTGAGTCCTAATAAGTATTAGTCATTCAAGTGCACAATGTATCAAGCATTTGATACAATATTAAGCTATGTGACAGGTACTAAGGTAAGGTTAGCCCTTACCTTACAGAATAAGGTAAGGTTAGCCCTTGTACTCAAGGATGCTATTACACGATTTCAGAGAGTATACAAACAAACCTAGAGAGCATATTAAAAAGCAGAGACATAACTTTACCAACAAAGACATCACTTTACCGTCTAGTCAAAGCTATGGTTTTTCCAGTAGTCATGTAAGATGTGAGAGCTGGACCACAAAGGAGGCTGAATGCCAAAGAATTGATGCTTTCAAATTGTGATGCTGGAGAAGACTCTTGAGAGTCCCTTGGACTGCAAGGAGATCAAAGCCATCAATCTTAAATGAAATTGACCCTGAGTATTCATTGGAAGGACTGGTGCTGAAGCTGAAGCTCCAATACTTTGGCCACCTGATGTGAAAACTGACTCATTGCAAAAGACCCTGATGCTGGGAAAGATTGAGGGCAAGAGGAGAAGTGGGTGGCAGAGGGTGAGATGGTTAAATAGCATCACCAACTCAATGGGCAGGAATTTGAGCAAACTCTGGGAGATAGTGGAGGACAGAGGAGACTGGCATGCTACAATCCATGGGGTCAAAAAGAGTCAGACACAACTTAGCCACTGAACAACATACAAAGCAGCACATAAACTCACATACGTCATCCTTCATATACACAACGTATTCTCCCTGCTGTAGGAAAGGATAAGGGAAAATGGTGAAAAAGAATAAGATGACACAAAAAAGCACCAAAGATATTTAGGAAGTAGCCAATTGATGTAGCAGTGAATGCAAATTCCAACATAATGCGGAAGGTTAAATTGACTTTCCCCTCCTCAGTTTCATTCTTCTATGTCTTGGCTCTCAGATTTGCTCATAAGACTAGAAATAGAATTGCTGTAGAAGATACTTTCAAGTATGTAAAAGTTTATTTGTAGACTCACTCATATACTCATTATCTAAGAAGTATTTTTGTTACTGCCATTTAGACAAGAGATCAAACAATAGTTTGACTAAAATTTTTCTTGTGGACCTCACCAGAGTGTCAGTATGTTGTTATCCTAGGGAAATTGCTGAAGGGAAGTGTATAAATTCAAATTGGTCAGATAACAGGGTTTCCTTTTTTCTTTATACCATCTTTCTCCATTTCTGTGATGAGCTTGCCAATTAAAAATACATTTTGATTGAGGTCTGAAACTGATATTTTGGACTCAAAATTCAATGAAAAAGAACCACAGAGGCATGCGACCAATAACCACTCAAATTTAAGCAAATTAGAACTCTTCTGTTTTGCCACACTAGTCAGAAAGCCACAGGCATTCCACCACCCCAAAAAGATCTGAAGAATTGACGGAAAGTATAAAAAATGAACACAGATTGTACATAATTGTGCTTCTACATTCTTACTCCAACAACCATAGAAAGAACCCCAAATTTTAATTCAAAGGTCTCCCTTGCAAAAATAAGTTTTCCTAATAACAATTTTGACTAAGTTTTTCACTCAAGTGTTTTTTAAAATATGCCCTTAAAAATCCATCCTAAACTACACAACTCATAGCTTTGATAGAAATGAGGCAAATTTACATAAAAAAATTATCCTTAACTTTTCCTTTGTACTTTTTACACCTGAAAATTAGATCCATGTGGATGACTTTTAGGGATAAAATGCATTAATTAATTCTGTTTTACAAATATTTACTGAGAAATTTGACCACATCAAAACAATTCATTGGATGTGAAAGATACATAAATAAAAGAGTACCGGCCATTAAGAGGGCTTCTTTACTCAGGCAGTAAAGAATCTGCCTGCAATGCAGGATATCCCGATCCAGTCCCTGGGTCGGGAAGATTCCCTGGGGAAGGGAACAGCTGCCCCTCCAGTTTTCTTGCCTGGAGAAGTCCATGGACAGAGGAGCGTGGCGGGCTTCAGTCCATGAGGTGGCAAAGAGTCTGACATGACCGAGGGGCTAACACTTTCACAGCCATTAAGACGTTCTTAACAGGTAAGATATACCCTTATAATACAGAGTGATATGTGATCTGTGACAGGGAAGAAAAGATAATCTGAAGAAGCCTGAAGTTTCCTCCTACACTTGGTCTAAAACCTCAGAGTGAGTTCCTAGGAGAGATAAATGTGAACTGAACATATTTACCAGGAGAATGAGAGGAAGTCATTTTTTTTAAGCAAAGAGGTGCATGTTAAGTCACTTCAGTTGTGTCTGACTCTGTGTGACCCTATGGACTGCAACCCACCAGGCGCCTCTGTCCATGGGATTCTCCAGGCAAGAAGACTGGAGTGGGTTGAAGAGCCGTGCCCTTCTCCAGGGGATCTTCCTGATCCAAGGATCGAACCCATGTCTCTTATGTCTCCTGCACTGGCAGGGGGTTTCTTTACCACTAGCGCTACCTGGGAAGCAAAGGGGTAGTGAGTATAAAGGAATAGCAAACTAGAGGAAATAACGGTAAAATGAGGACTCCAAAATATGAGGCAGAAGATGGGAACTGGAACCAAGGGGGCCATTAATAAGGAGACCAGATTTTATCCAGAAGGTGTGGGGGCCAAGAGACTTATGAATAGAATAAAATCACAGTTGCCCCTGAGAAAAATCACTTCAATGCCTAGAACTGCATGAGACTAGCAGAGAGAAAAGTCTGTCAGAAGTCCAGGTGAGAAATAATGAAGTATAAAGTTCAAAAGATATTAAAGTTGCAGAAAAGCTAAGACTTGTTGATCCACAGGTGTAGGCAGAGGTGTGCAGAAAGACCAAAATCTTAAACAGGGACTTCCCTGGTAGCTTAGTGGTAAAGAATCAGCTTTACAATGCAGGATTGATTCCTGATCCAGAAAGATCCCACATAATGCAGAGCAACTAAGCTTGTGCACCACAAGTACTTAATTTGTGTTCTAGAGCCTGGGAACCACAACTATTGAGCCCAAACGCCACGACTTCTGAAGCCCCCATGTCCTAGGGCCCACACTCGGCAAGAAGAAAAGGTACCACAATGAGAAGCCTGTGCACCACAGCAAGAGAGCAGTCCCTGCTCCCCACAACTAGAGAATGCCTGCATGGCGACGAAGGCCCAGTGCAGCCAAAAATACATAAGAAAATAAAATTATCTTTAAAATATCTTAAACAAGTCTTCCTAAGTATATTGCTGAATGTATTTCTATCTTCTTTTGAGAAATGCCAGGATTTTTGCTACCTGACTTTACAGCTTGATCTCAACTCAACTCACAGTGAACTTGGAGGCAGACAAAAATGAAGGTTCTCCCAGATCATCTGAAATTCTCCATGAAAAGCCACCCGTTTTCTACACGGTTTGGATATAGAAAATTAATCAGCCTTTTTTTGACAACTTTTAATAACTTTTCTGTCTACAAAGCAAATGAGTTTCAATGCTCCCACTTCACCAAGGGAACCAAGTGAGTTTTTTTTTTGGTTGGGTTTTGTGCACCAGCAACACTGAATTACATGTATTTCTTGGATATACACAACTGCTTTCCATCTTTACTTCTGATGTTCTCCCTCTCTGTATGGCTGAGAATATGCCCTCCTCCACAGCAATCCCTTCTACCAGTCCTTCAAAATCATCTCAGATGTCACCTCCTCCAAGAAGTCTTCCTTAATACACTGAAATCGATGCTTTACATTGTAGACTATATATAGATATACAGTGTCCTTTGCCCAGTAGGGCATAAATTCCTCTTGAAATCTGCAAACTGTCTGTTAATGTCTATGCATTCTGCTCAGTGTTTTTAGAAGACTTTGAATTTGAGTTTACATTCCAAAATGTGGCAAAAAGCATGCATCATATGGCTTCCACCCCCCACCCCCACCCCAAGTATCTATCCTCTGAGATTTGGGGATCTTTTCCTCACTCTTTTAATCTCTCTTTCCCTAATACCCCATGGGCCCTAGCCTCCAACTGACCTTGACATTTACAGGCTAAAGGAACCAACACTGTAACAGCAAAGACTAGCCAGACAGAATTTAAAACCTAGTGATGATTTAGGGATGGGGAAAATCTGATTTGTATGTGTGTGACTTTGGTAAACTAGTTTAAAGTTTAACTCACATGACTTCACCAAGATTTAATAAAGTTCTGTCATCACCTTCAGTTTTGATTTTAGACGTTTGTTTAATGTTGTAGAATAATTCAGAGCTGATTTCATTTTTCAATTTGAGAAACTATATTATTTAAGAGAGCTTTTGATGGTTAGAAAAGGATATACATTTCTCTGATAACAGAAAATAAAAGCGGATGGATAAAAAGTATTTTATTAACTATCACCTGGTTATTGATTTATATTCTTGTTTTCCTGAGTCTAGAAAAACTTTGTCTCTCTAATTTTTCTAAAATTAGAAGTGAAATTAGTCAACAATACATGGGATTAGAGCAGGTTAGCCCTGTGTCTGAAAAACACAGGACTGGAAGTGAGAAAATCTTGGCCTTTCTCCTATTAAAAATATTTAGCTATGTGATCCTAGACAGAGATTAACTGCTCTTGGCCTCAGGGTCTTCTATAAATTAGGAAGAAAAGGGAGAAAATGGGCAAATGGGCTAGAAGTTACTTTCAACCAATATGACCAAATTGAATTGATATCTATGAAGGCAACCATGTCATGTTAATAATAACATACATACACGCCAAATATTTCACTTGTCACAAATTACTTTATGAGATTTTCTAGGACTTTAAGGGCTTCCCTGGTGACTCAGACCATAAAGAATCTGCCTGCACTGCAGGAGACCCGGGTTCAGTTCCTGAGTTAGGAAGACACCCTAGTAAAGGGAATGGCTACCCACTCCAGTATTCTTACCTGGAGAATTCCATGGACAGAGAAGCCTGGCGGGCTACAGTTCATAGGGTCACAAAGAGTCAGACACAAATGAGTGACTAACACTAGCAAGGACTTTAAATGACCTTGTGGCGTTCTAAAGAATAAAGAGATGTTTATACTTCACTTGACTATTTCTAAGAACTACCCTTAAACTTTACAGTATCAGATAAACAATGGGTCAGTCAGTTCAGTCGCTCAGTTGTGTCCGACTCTTTATGACCCCATGGACTGCAGCATACCAGGCCTCCCTGACCATCACCAACTCCCAGAGCCTACTCAAACTCATGTCCATTGAGTCAGTGATGCCATCCATTTCATCCTCTGTCACTCCCTTCTCCTGCCGCCTTCAATCTTTCCCAGTATCAAGGTCTTTTCAAATCAGTTATTTCTTTGCATCAGGTGGCCAAAGTACTGGAGTTTCAGCTTCAGCATCAGTCCTTCGAATGAATATTCAGGATTGATTTCCTTTAGGATAGACTGGTTGGATCTCCTTGCTGTCCAAGGGGCTCTCAAGAATCTTTTCCAACTTCACAGTTCAAAAGCATCAATTCTTTGGCACTAAACTGCCATTATAGGCCAACTCTCAATACATGACTACTGGAAATGATGGGTGAATACATACAAATACACAAATCTTGTAAGAAACTAAGTCAGATTATGCCATGCCTGTTCTCAAAACCACACAACCCCTTCTTTTTCCCAATAATAAAATCTAGTTTTTAATGTGGTCGGCAAGGTTTTTCATGATGACTCCACTCCCCAACCTTCCTGCACCCACCTCGTTCTACCTCTCCACTCTCCTCCTCACGCCCTCCGCTGGCATCACAGCCCCTCCTCTACTCACTGTTCTGCAAATCAAGCATATGACACTTCTGGGTCTTTGCACTTGCTGCTCCTTTTCACCTGGGCAGCTCTTGCCAGAGAGCAAGGTTCTCAGAGCAAGGTAAAAGTCTCTGCTCAAATGCCATCTCACCACAGGCACTTCTCTGACCAACTACTAAAAGAGCACCTTTCTCATGTTTTGTCCTTTGACTATGCTTGCTCTGTCTCCATGGAACTTCCCAGGTGGCACTGGGACCCGCCTGTCAATGCAGGAGACATGAGACTTGGGTTCACTCTCTGGGTGGGAAGAGCCCCTGGAGAAGGAAATAGCAACCCACTCCAGTTTGTTGCCTGGAAAATCTCATGGACAAAGGAGCCTGATGGGCTCTGTGGGGTCACAAAGAGTTGGACACGACATGCAACATATCTGTCTTCATAGCACTTGTCACTATCAGACAAATCTAATCTGCATTCTGTATGTATATATATATATATGTGTGTGTGTGTGTTTGAGTGTATTTAAACTTTAAATATCTCTTCAGCTCAAATGTAAATTGTACGAAAGCAAGAATTTTGTCTGTTTTTGTTTATTGCCTGGTTCTTGTCCACTGTTACTGCCTGGTGTCTCTAATAGTACCTGATACTTACTAGACACTCAATGAATACTTGTTGATTTACCTGTGGAAAGAATATAAATGAATCTTTACATCTCTATCCTAAATTGACATCTAGTTAAGATGGCAAAAATAGGCAATTATAGGCAACTTATATATAAAAAAAGAACTTAAGAAAGTGAACAAAGGTTTGGCTAGAACCAACTTCATCCTTTTCAAAAAATTGTGGGGACTTAATTACCCATGAATAAACTATTTTTCATAAATTGTGAGGCATCATGGCTAAATTATTTATGTTAACAATCTTTCTTTGATTTTATGGGTCTTCTTCACACAGATTTCAAAACTATCCTCCATAACGAGAAAAGCTCCTCTGGATGATGGAGATGTTTGAAGTGAGGGTAGCACTGAACATTGTTATGTGATAATATATATTCAGGACTCAGGAATTCCAGAATCTCACCATAAGATGTAGCCATTTTTCTTTGAGAGGTTCCTGAGATAATCATACAAGGGATGATGTTAACTGGGAGCCAAAGTCACCCAGGTTCTTGTCTGCATCCCAGTTTTCTAGTAAACTGGGCAGGTCACATAGACAAGGAGCCATGTCTCTGTGCCCAAAGATCAAATCCCAGTCTTATCCTCCTTCTACCCCTTTTCCACTGAGATAACAGAGTCCCAAGTTACACTTGAGATGAGATGGACTTTTCTGTGCTCATCTTATCTAATTGTCAGTCACATCACACATATTTTAGCCACTAGTCCTCATCTTTCTTGGCTTTGTGATGCTACAGGCTCCAAATTTTCTTTCTTCATCTTTGCCTCTCCCTGCCCCTTTTTCGTCTTCTTTTCTGGTTCCTCCCTTTCCCCACCCCTAAAAGTTATGGTCTTCAAGCCTCAATTTTTGCATCTCTTTTTTCCTCACAAACTCCCTCTAGGAAGTGCCATCCATTCCCACAAAGTTATTTAGATCTAATGGTTTATTTGTAGAACATTCAGACAAAACAAAAATAGATTAATTGGTATACTGAGTACTGGTCTTCAACAACTAGCAACATGTGGTCAATCTTATTTTATCTAAACTCCTATTCCCTCACCTACTCTCACTTGATTTTTTTAAAGTCATTTCCAGACATCATGTCATCTCATCTGTAAATTCTTCAATGTACATGCATGCCACATTGCTTCAGTCATGTTCAATTCTTTGCAACCATATAGACTGTAGCCTGCCAGGCTCTTCTGTCCATGGGATTCTCCAGGCAAGAATACTGGAGTGGGATGTCAGGGACTGAATCCACATCTATTATGTCTCCTGCATTGGCAGGTGGGTTTTTTACCACTAGCACAACCAGGGAAGCTCCACATTCTTCAATATGTACCTCTAAAAGATAAGTACTTTTTAATGTAACTAAAATATCACTCTCAAAATTTTAAAAATTAAAGTTTCTTAATCTCAGCAAATATCCAGTGTTCATTGCTTACATGTTACTCTTATTGTTTATACATGTATTTTAATCATTGCTTTGTTTGAATTATGAGTCTAGTAAGATCTAAACATTGCATCTAATTGGGTGGTACTGTGTTCTTCCTTATTGCAGCATATTAAGAAGCACATAGTGTTTGGTTGTTCAGTCTGTAAAATTAAAACAAATAAATAAAAATTTAAAAACCTATGTTTCAGACTTCATATCCACATTGCAATATGGAAGAGACCAGAGTCTGAAAAGTCAGCTCCTCTCCTTGTGCCTCCAGGGTGACAGAGACTTTGTGATTTCTAGGTTGCCTCACCATTCTATTTTGCTTCTCAGTTCTTCTATCACCTGTGTAAGCAATTCCTTCAATTAAATTAACTCTGATGGAAAGACCTGGAGTGTTTCCTGTACTTGGCTGATCTGGTTGATACCAGACAAGAAGATCACAAGTTTAGTTTTGGTCATGATGAGTCTGGGGTGCCTTTAGGTGCAATGAGCATAAAATCTAAGCTCCCTGTCAGGGTCTACAAAGATCTGATGGTCTGGTCCTGGGTACCTCTTTATTCTCTCCATTCTCTCCTAGAAGTTACCACCTTCTCCCTAGTCCAATCACGTTCTCACTAAACTGGTCTTTTTTTTTTCCCTTCAAAAATGCTAAGCTCTTTCTTGCCACAGACCTTTAAAGACCAAGCACTTTCCTATGCCTGGAATTTTCTTACCCTAAGTTTTCTTAAGACTGGTTTCCTCTTATTTGAAATATCCCCTTCACAGTGAAAGATTCTCTGACAATCCTGGGTACAGGGCTCCTTGTCACTGTCCATCATTTCTCTTACAGCACTTTGCATAATCCATAATGACTGCATCCTTTATTTGGATGTTTAATATCTAGATCCTCAAGTATATTTTACACTCCATAAGAGCAGGACAAAAATCATGTCCAAAACAAGATACATCTTGTTGACCACTGTATCTTAGTGCCTAGAAAACTGTATCCACAATGAAAAGAATGAATGAGTATGTTTCAGAACTTGCCAGGTATGATAGGGAGCAGCCCGCAGATGGATCTACAGTTTAGGCTGCAGGGAAGGTGCAAGCATCAGAGTCAGATGTACCCAAGTGCAGAATCCATCTAAGCACAGTGTCCTAGCTCACTGAGATATATGCGTAAACACATTCCCTTGGTTTTTTTTACCTCTTTGTTATGGTTTGAGAAGGTGGGTAGGGAATTTTTCTCTTCCAGAAAAGACAAGACAAATTTGATCAAACTGAATCACTGGGTATGAAATCCAGTTATTGACCAGCTTGATTAAACCAGTGACATTAGACTTATTAAGATTTATGATAATTTTAAGATAAAACTGTTTCTACAATTTATAGAACATATAATTATTTCATTTCCTAAAGTCTCACAAAAGATTTCATTGACAAACTGTTAGATATCTATAACAACTGATGTTTTATTTTTGTAATTTTGCTGAATATATGCACAATATCCTATGCACTGTGAATCTTCTAAGAGTTATACATTATGCTAGTGTTCAGTTTTTCAGGCACCAGAAAATAAAAAATTCATACTGGCCTGGGGATAGCATTTCTGTGGAGGCATAAAATATCAGGAATTCCAAATAGAGCCATAATGACTCTCCTTTATAATAACCATATAGAAGATAAGTGCTAGTGTCTCACCCACAATATTCAAACATTATTTCTTGAACTTTTAAATTTGTGGAAAAAGAAACTTACTACAAACTCTCATGCTTGGAATTTCAAGGTAATTTGCAAGTTGTGATGCAAAATTCGAAGCATATTTTATCAAAGATAGAGAAAAAATAAAGACCACAACAAAAATTTGGATGACATTTGCAAATTTGTTTCCCTGTCTGCTCAAAATTGTAAATAAAAAGGTCTTGGAGATGCAGTAACACCTTGGGTCGGAAGGCAAATAAAAACATATGAAACTAACTGCCTTTCTTCTCCTGGGTCTATTTTCTTAACGATATTATGGAAGGGCAACCAGTACAGCTACTAAAAACATGCATTTC
This sequence comes from Dama dama, assembly GCF_033118175.1. Taxonomy (NCBI): domain Eukaryota; kingdom Metazoa; phylum Chordata; class Mammalia; order Artiodactyla; family Cervidae; genus Dama; species Dama dama. The sequence goes on along the minus strand of NC_083698.1, from coordinate 81,702,528 downwards.
ATAATAACTGGTGTTGTATCCAGTTCATTGGGTATAGTTCTTGACACTCTTAATACATCATCCTATATGGCTAATTAGCTGTTTGAAAAGCATTCACGATGTCAGCTGACTTCATGCCCACTGCAGTTACTACCTGCCCACTGCAATTTTCCCAGCACATTGCTTCCTCCAGTCTTGTTGGAATAGGGCTTATGGATTGCTCGAGCAGAGAATCTCAGTTAGCAGCAGCAAGCGGTGCATCTAAAAATCCATTAGGAAACTGTGATAATTGGACACAGGTCAGCAATAGCAATTCATCACAAGAACCCCCAGTAAACATGGTTTGCCCATAATCACCAAAGGCAGTTGCTTGCTGAGCTTTGCATTTACAAATTACGGTGCTTCATAGAGATGGGGATTGAAGAGCAGAAGGTAGTCATATTGAACCTGACCTTTCTTTTTCTAGTTTCTACCACAACCTCCACTATAACTTAGATATTGATTCCACAGCTTAAGATTATATTCCTAATTCCAGGCAGGGCTTCCCTGATGGCTCAGGGATAAATAATCCACCTGCCAATGCAGGAGACGTGGGTTCAATACCTGATTCAGGAAGATTCCACATTCCATGGAGCGACTTAGCCTATGTGCCATGGAAATACTGAGCCCATGTGTTGCTACTTCAGAAGGCCACACACCCTAGAGACTTGCTCCACATCAAGAGAAGTCACCACAAGGAGAAGCCCACGCACCACAGCTGGAGAAATGCCCCTGCTCACTGGAACCAAAGAAAAGCATGCACAGCAACAAAGATCTGGTACAGCCAAAAATCAATAGAAATAAATAAATAAATTATTTTTTAAAATACCCAAAGACAATGCACCATTTTTCATAAAGAACGTATAGAAGCATATAGAAATGATGCTATTGCTAGATAACTTCTGTTTTACTTTGGGTCTTAGGAGTGGTGACAGGGTTGCCTTGAGCCACACCTGGGCTTGCACATCTTATACTACCATTCATGATGAACAGCATCTGATTCTGAAATTGGTGTTTCATGGCAGACTGCCGTGCAGCATTTACTGCGAACGGAGTGAGGTTAAGCTTCTCAGAAAGGAATCCCTATGTTGCCTTCACTCCTTACTTAACCATAATAATTAAATAGTTCCAGACACAGCAACAATTATTTTTATGCTTTCAACCTCATACTTAACTGAAAATCGTTTCCCTCCACCTGGCTCTGCAAGGGTCACATTGCTAAAGAAATTAACTGTTTTCAGAGAGAAGTTGTTCATTTTTTTATTGAAAACTTATTAATCCCCCAATTCCTCATTAATTCACTATCGGTGGGAACTGTTTCTACTGTATCGATTTTACAACGAATTTCTGTTCACCCACCTCCAGTTCTTACTCTCATTTCTTTGCAAGGTTTTTGATTCAGGCAATTGTTAAGTGTACTCAGAGTATGACTCAGAAAAGAGTTAACAACTGTCTTTACTATTGCTAAACTTGGAAGAAATGGAAAACCCACCCACTGGTTTTCTGTATGACACACGATGCAAAACATATTAAGAGGAAATATGCATCCCTTAAAAGTTTAACAAGAAAGGTTACGCATTGTATGGCTTTTGATGGGTGTAGTAAAACCCAGAAATAATGAAAAACAGCTTCAGGATTAAATTAAAATAATCACGTTATTTATTTTACATTTATCTGAAACTGGACCAGATTCTCAACAGCATTTCCATTTCTACTGTTCACAAAAAGTTTGTTTGCCCTCAGTTTTTCTGCAGACTTAAGGTACTCACTCTCCTCCCCCTTTTTTCATTGTCAATCTATCGTTTAAATGATAGGAAAAGTGGCTAAATCAAAATGCTTCAGCATCCACTAAAGAATACAACTGTGATTCCACTTCCTTCCCCTTGGGTGAAGAGTCACACAAAAGAAAAAGTTTTTAAAGAAAGTGCTGAGAATGATTGCTTCCCTTGCCGCACCACCCTGCCCACCCCCTCCCCTCTGCCCCAACCAAGGGAGTTGCATGAATCTTTAATCATTACAGTTTGGTGCATGCGTGCGTGCTTAGTTGCTCAAAGAGTCAAACAGTCGTGCCTGACTCTTTGCAACCCTGTGGATTGTGGCCCACCAGGCTCCTCTGTCCATGGGATTTCCCAAGCAAGAATACTGGAGTGGGTTGCCATTTTCTCCTCCAGGGAATATTCCTGACCCAGAGATCGAACTGATGACTCCTGTGTTTCCTGCATTACTGCTGGGTTCTTTACCATGGAGCCACCTGGGAAATACTTCAGTTATTAAAACTTAAACTTGTTCTGTGCCTTATTCTTAATATATATATTATAAACTAGCTTTGAAAGTAAAGCTGAAATCCACCTGGCAAAAAAAGAATACCAATAATGTTCTTCTATTCACATCTATGAGCTTCCTTGGTGGCTCGGATGGTCAAGAATCTGCCTGCAATGCAGGAGAACTGGGTTCAACCCCTGGAGCTGGAAGATCCCCTAGAGAAGGAAATGGCTACCTACTCCAGTATTCTTGACTGGAAAATTCCATGGACAGAGGAACCTGGCGGGCTATAGTCCATGGGGTCACAAAGAGTTGGACATGACTGAGTGACTAACATATATATATATATATGTATATATATATATATATATATATATATATATATATATTCACATCTAAAGGCTTCCTAGGTGGCACTAGTGGTAAAGAATTCGCTTGTCAATGGAGGAGAAGCTAGAGACACAGGTTCGATTTCTGGACCAGGAAGATCCCCTGGAGTAGGAAATGGCAACTCACTCCAGGATTCTTGCCTGGAAAATTCCATGGACGGAAGAGACTGGAGGGCTACCATCCATGGGGCCTCAAAGAGCCAGACACGACTGAGTGGCTGAGCACATTCATATCTAATTCCCACTAGTAGGTGAGATATTTCACCTAGTTAAACATTTATAGGAGTGGTTTGCTACAGCTATTCATTCACGCCTCTGCTGTTGGTTGGCTTTGTCTACTAGGGGCAGAGGCCTGTGGGGAAACATGAAGAGGAAACCCACTCTGTACGTGATGCACAGAAGACTCCTTTCTGAACTATGCTGCAGATATCTGGAATTCCTGAGAGTCTGCACGGCCCTCCCATCTGCCCTTGGGAAGCTTTTTGAGGAAAACAGCACTTTATGTTCTCAAATCTACATCCAGATTAATATCCAGTAAATTCTTGTTGGCTGATAACTGTCACCGACTCTAGCTTTCAAAAGCTGGAAAATCTTGGAAGCAAATATCAGTTAAATTTCAAAATTGTTACTGCCATATGCCACTTCATTTCCTGCTGATAGCTACAAAAAGAAGAAATTCTAAGCTGAATGGAAGAGAAGCTGCTGAAAACCTTGAAGGAAAGCACTTATCGGGTTGTCAAAGCCAGATGGTTTCTAGGCCCCCAAAATCTAGATAAGTGCTTGGCACTTGAGGGAAGCTTGTGGGTTCTATGTGACATGATTACTATGAATTATCTATAAATATTAATAATTGCAATTCTTTGGGCAGAGTTTTTACTTTTTTGTAAGGCTTTGTAGAAAAGCTAAATGAGCTTATTTCTTCAAAAGGACAAAGGCTGGACCTTAGGATATTATTATAAATAGGAGTAACTCTTTGAAGAAAAAAATGCTAATTATAAACGGGAGGGACATCTCTGGGGGACCAGTGGTTACACTTCCAATGTAAAGGGTGCGGATTCCATCCCTGGTCAAGGAGCTAACATTTCACATGCCATTCAGCACTGCCAATAAATAAATAAATAAAATAAAGAAGTTTAAGATGTAAAGGGGAGGAAGGTAAGAAGAGGGAGTGAGGTAAAAAGAGGGAACTATTACACTTCAAATGTCTTGCATGTACCAGGCATAGTGGTCCTCAGGCTTCATAATTAAATGATTGTTTAATTAAATAATGCTCCTAATGGCACAGCCAAGTATGTATTATTTATCCCCATCTTAGAGATGAGGTGAGGTAATTTACTCGAAATAATCCCAAACTCAATGGGACACTGGAATTTAAACCCAGGGCTGTCTGTCTGGCTCTAGAATTTATGCTTTCACTAGTGATGCTTCTTTCTCTGTGGCCTGCTGTTTTCAGTTACAGTGAGCATCCGTTGAATGAGAAGAGAAGTCTCTGCCTTAGAATCATAATGATGCTCAATGTGTGTGCACGCTGTCATGTTCATCCCCTTGCGACCCCATGGACTGTGTGTAGCCTACCAGGCTCCTCTGTCCATAGGACTCTCCAGGCAAGAATACCAGAATGGGTTGTCATTCCCTCCTCCAGGGAATCTTCCCAAGTGAAGTGAAGTGAAGTGAAAGTCTCTCAGTTGTGTCCGACTGTTTGCGATCCCATCAACTATACAGTCCATGGAATTCTCCAAGCCAGAATACTGGAGTGGGTAGCCTTTCCCTTCTCCAGGGGATCTTCCCAACCCAGGGATTGAACCCAGGTCTCTTGCATTGCAGGCAGGTTCAGGGATTAAACCTGCATCTCCTGCATTGCAGGCAGATTCTTTACCACTGAGCCACCGGGGAAGCCCTCAAGGACGCTCAATAACCCCAAAGCAAATAATGAAAGAAGAAAAAGAAGAAGGATGGGAGTGAGGGAAGAGAGGAGGAACCCAAGGAGGAAAGGAAGGCAGTCAGGAAGGGATGAATGAAAGGGGAAGGAAGGGAGGGATGAAAGAAAGAATAGAAGGAAAGAAAGAAGGAAAATGGCTTCCTGAACTGTAACCAGTTACTCTCTCTATTAAGTGGATTTCTTTCATTTTGATAAGGGCTGATCTGCTTCTAATGTAATGATAAATACCTCAACATGGTCTACCTAAGTTTCCTGGTATTATTTTTATGAATTCTATATGAATTTTTATTTCAGGAAATGTAACATCATTAAAATGTTAAAAAAGCTCTTATTTAAGTATTTGGTATGGGCTGACGGTTTTAATTTTACTGTAGCTTTTACGGTGGTTTTTATTGTTTCTTATTGTTAAAAGAACAAAAGTATTTTAATACACTGGATGAGTCCAGTGCAGAATTTTCCTGTGATGGAAGTAGACATGTGTGACACAGCTGAGGTAGATAGACATTAACAGCCCCCCAAATAGTTTTCTATGTTTATTTTGGAATAGATATGGCTTTTGAACTTCCATATATCAGCTTTGTCCAGAAATATCTAATTCAGAATCATATTAAAAGTTGTGAGACTGAACCATATATAATAATGCATCTAATATTCTTTTATTTAGAGTTGTCTGATGATTATACCCCAGACCTGCCATAAACTAGGCTTGTGATCTCTGGAAAGCAACTTAACCATTCTGTGCTTCATTTTTTTCATCTGTAAAATGGACCAAATAATACACCTTTCTCACATTTCTCACAGCTTTACTGGGGTAGATTAAAATATTACAAATCTACTCATGCAAGTAATACTTGCAAACTTTTTAGCATTAACTAAGCTGACATTTTGGTTAAGAACTGACTAGTATGTCTTAAGAGATGAAACTGGAAAGCCCTTCTAATATTATATTTCTGATATAGAATATAACTTTTTTTAAAAAACTGTATGATTACCATTAAAAATCAGTAATATATTTGTGTATAAATCAAAGAAATACTTCATGAGGAATGTATTTCAAACAATTACCTTGAATTCCATTCAAAGAAATGTGTAGATTCCAATATAATTCAGTCATTACTAGGATCTGGGGCTAGTGGTTCTTTACCAATCAATATGCAAATATGAAAAGATTTGAGCAGTTGAGAATTTCATGACCCAGTTTATTTTTTCATTTTTCATATTGCTACCCCTACATGGGATAGCCTCTAGCTCTTCTATGATAGTAAAATACTTCTAAAGCTTAATGGATACCTGAAGAATATGCCTCTGTGTTAACCAAGATAGGGAAAACATATACCTTTTTTAAAAATGTGAAGCAAAATCTATTTGCAGGGCAGGAACAGTGATGCAGACTGAGAGAACAGACTGGTGCACACAGTGGAGGAAAGGGAGGCTGAGACGAATTGAGAGAGGAGCCTTGATATATATACACCAACCGTGTGTGAAATAGGTAGCGAGTGGGAAGTTGTTATATAACACAGGGAGCTTAGCTCAGTGCTCTGTGATGACCAAACAGGTGAGACGGGTGTAGGGGGATGGGATACTGGTGAGGGGGGTGGGAAGGAGGCTCACGAGGGAGGGCATATATGCATAGATATAGCTGATTTACTTTGTAGTATAGCAGAAGCTAACACAACTTTGTAAAGCAACTATATCCCAATTTTTAAAAAAGTGAAATAGATAGCTGAAAACACTTGTCTCTCCTGCAGTATGATAATCACTCATGTGAAGGCATAGTGAATTATTTCATAATGAATCAACGAAGACATAAGAATCATCACACACTATCTTTTGCTGTTGGTATTTCTTGAAAATGATAACAAATAGTAATTTTAAAAGTTATTTTGCATAACGAGTCAAGTTAGTTTAGAGATAAATGCTCAGACACATCTCTGCTTATCAGCACATTAGTTTTAAAAATAACCAAGTATTACAGATGAGGTATTCATTTTAAAAATGACTGACTGACCGTGATAGTATTCTGTTCCTACCATAAAAGGCAGATTTAACTCTTCTGCTTTTTTTTCTTCCTTTTGTCCCCATTCTGTACTAAAGACAAATCCAAAGGGTGCAGAAAAAAAAATGGGGCCAATAACAGCAGATTTAAGTAGTACAAAAGAGTATGTACTAAGGTGTAATTCACTGGGGGAGTGACCGCAGGATTGAAAACACTTGGGGAGCAAGACTAACTAGAAAACGTACCAAATAATTCCAGATTTCTGTATGAACTCTATGTGATTGTATAAAATTAATTATTTTTAGAATGTTACTATCATGCCAGTTTCAAAGTATTAATATGACTATTAAGTTCTCTCCTCACCAGAAGGACTGTTTACTTTGTTATTTTTGACTTTCCTAAGGTCTAACTTTTGTTATGTGTTTGGTAAAAAATTAGAATCAGAGAAATGGTGAGCTTAAACTACCAATTACATTGATGAATATATAGTATCTAGTGTTCTTTAAAAGAAAATGAATGAAACAGATGCATTCTAATTGAAAAGGAAAAGAGAATGTATTTGTAACTGTGCATAGTAGTGGAGAAAACCAAACTAAGAGCTTCAGAATTCTCCAAAGAAAATCAAATCTGCTGCCACATTAAAAGCCTATTTCCAGTGTTTTCTTTTCTGAGATAAATATATTTCTAAAAGTCTGAGGAAACAATTCATATATTGATTTAAAAAAAGTAAAATATGCCATCAGTTTAAAGCAGTTGTCTCCCTGCAGTATGACCATCTACTCATGTGAAAACATAATGAGTTTGGTTTAGGAATCATCACACAAATCTCCCACAGTTTGCTCAAGTGCAATGGAATGCTTCCTGACAGTAATATGTCAGGAACACAATGGAATATTATTCAGCTATAAAAAAGAACACAGTTGAGTCAGTTCTAATGAGGTGGATGAAACTGGAGCCTATTATACAGAGTGAAGTAAGTCAGAAAGAGAAACACCAATACAGTATATTAATGCATTTACATGGGATTGAGAAAGACGGTAATGATGACTGTATAAGACAGAAAAAGAGATACAGATGTGAAGTACAGACTTTTGGACTCTGTGAGAGAAGGTGAGGGTGGGATGATTTGAGAGAATAGTATTAAAACATGTATATTACAATATGTAAATAGATGACCAATACAAGTTCGATGCATGAAGTAGGGCACCCATAGCTTGTGTTCTGGGACAACCTAGAGGGATGGGGTGGGGAGGGAGGTGGGGGGCATTCAGGATGTGGGACATGTACACCTGTGGCTGATTGATGTCGATGTATGGCAAAACCCACCACAGTATTGTAAAGTAATTACCCTCCAATTAAAAAATGTATATATAAGCTAGACATCAGCCAGGCTGCATCTGATATTATTCCAGGATTTTGGAAATCCAAGAAACCTCATTCATTGAGAGGACAGCAAAGTGATATGAACTTTGACAAAGTTAGACCAATAAACAAAAAAACACAACTGCAAATAAGCTCTGTGCCGTAAGTGTGAAGTTGTTGATTGCAATGTATACCACCAAACACAGCACAATCACTTTTAGCTCCTTTTTCTTCCTTCACAAACACTGTGAATAATTGAAAACAGTAAATGTTTATTAATGAAACTTTAGACTACCAAAGGAATATAACTAATTTGGCTTCTTATTCTACTAATTGAAATGTACTCCCTCACTACATTGGACCAGGGCCAAACAATAACTTTAATACAGAGTGATTATAAAGCTAACAATAAACTGCTATGTTGAGCTTAAAAGTCATTGCCACTGAGCTGTTATTCATTTCAAATCTCAAGCATCTGACACACAAATTCACATTAGACAACAGAAAATCAAATGAGAATATGAAGCAAGTAAAGTGAGTTCCACAAATAAAGGCTGAAAGATACAGGGTCATGAAAAAATAATCTTTCGGTGCTGTTTGGAAGAAGGTACCAGAAACATTCCCTTCTGTACACTATTGTGGTAGTACGTCAGCAAGATGTAGGGCAGAAAATCATCTTCAGACAATAATCCTCCCAATCCTTTAAATTTATTGCCCCTTACATTAAAACGTAAAGGGCCACGTTAAGTTGGATGCTTTCTGACATGCTCCGTTTGACCTCACTCCAACTATCAATCTCTACTTCACTCACTGCCAAACTTCTTACAAAGAGTATATACCTCTAGTGCTATTAATTTCTCTTACTCACTCCTTCCTTACTCCTAGCAACCTAGTGCCTGCCATCACCATTCCAGAGAAATAGGTCCTTCTGAGATCTCTAACCTCCTAACTGACTGGGCCAAGAGGTCGACTCATCCTCTCCCTCCTCTCCAGAGTCTGATTCCACTGATCACTCTTTATGGAATATGTTTCTCTCTTGATTTTTCAAGGCATGGTACATGTAGTTTCCCCTCCCACATCTCTGACCTTGTTTTTCTGTTACATATGCTGGCTCCTTACTTTCCCCTACCCTCTATATATAGGGCTACTCCAGAATTCCCTCCTTGGATATCGTCTCTCCCCCATCTTTTTCGGATAATCTCATTTGGCTTCACAAACTCAGTACTTTCATACTAATGACACCTGTATCTCCAACCCCAGTCAACCCTCCCCTTCAAATTTCTCTTGAGTTTGCCTGATCCCTCTGCCACATTTGCCTTCAACTCAGCTGGTCCAATGAACACCTCATCCTCTCCACTGCTTGTCTTGCTTTCCTGGGTATTTCTTGGGGCCACCATTTGCCTTCTGTCATCTAAGCTCAGATCCTTCCATCACATTTCACTGCTTTGGCTGCTTCACTCTCTGATGGGTAGGTTCCTGTCCATCACCACTGTTGTGCACATTGCAATATCATATACAACCTGCCTATCGGGCTGCTCAACTTCTTTTCATGTTTAAGACTCTTCCTCATACGTGCTGCAAGTGGGTATTTCAGATCAAGCAACCCCCACTCCCTCTCTGCCCTGCCATTAGCACCTTAGGTGAGTGCCCTTCACTCTAACCAAAAAAATACACATGTGTTAGTACAGTAGCTGAAAATACACACATGTATTAGTGTAGTAACTACCGGTTTCACAGATCACAAACACAGGTATGTGAAAGTAAAGCTTTCTTTCCCTGAAAAAATTTAATTTCCAGTTAAATGCCTACTCCTCAAAGCAGTCAGAGGATGGGAAACTTCCAGAGGCATTTGCCTTTGGTGATGGGGCCACCAGACATTTGATGGGGCTGTCTTGGGTGCTATCTCCTGAATACCCATGCTGTCATTCCTTCTGGTTTCCCAAGTTTCTGGCTCAACTCCCTCTCCACGCCCAGCCAGGAGGCGCATTCATAAAACTGCAAGAGAGATCTGCTGTGCCGCTGGGTCTCCAATAGCTTTATGGTTCTGGTGACAGAAAGAAGTTGGTACAAAGGCTCCCCCTCAGGCCACTTCCCAGTACCAGCTCTCTTTCTTCCCTGCTGCTTCTGACTTTTCTTCCACAATTCAGAGAACCATCCTGTCTTAGGGGTGGTTGTGAGGGACCGGTTCCTAGAAACCTTTTCTGTAGGGCAGAATTCAGCTTATTGAGTTGAGTTTATCTTTTGTTCACGCTATAACAGCCTTACTGCCTAGGGTCAAAGCTACTTCCTGTGGTGAAGGCAGGTAGAGGTGGCCAGACAAAGAAGGAAGAGGCATTGGTTAATATTACAAAATACAGTTTCATTACATTACACTGTGTGCTAAGTCACTTCAGTCGTGTCAGACTCTTTGCGACTCCATGGACCGTAGCCTGTCAGGCTTTTCTGTCCATGGGATTCTCCAGGCAAGAATACGGGAGTGGGTTGCCATGTCCTTAGCAGAACTTAAAACACTGCAGGCAAACATCCTCCATATAGGACAATCACTCAGCTGCAGTGCATTGCTTCCTACAGGCTATTCATTGGAAGGAGCTGCAGGAGTCAGGCCCCCTAACTTTAGACTTTATTACAAAGCAAACTCTGGGGGATAGTGAAGGACAGGAGAGCCTGGCATGCTGCAGTTCTTCGGAGTTGCCAAGAGTCAGGCATGACTTAGTGACTGAATAACAACAACAACAAAACTATAGTAATCAAAACAGTATGGCGCTGGCACATTAATAGAAACACAGATCAATGGACTAGGATAAAAAGCCAGAAATAAACCTGCATACCTATGCTCAATTAATCTATGACAAAGGAAGTAAGGATATACAATGGAAAAGAGTCCACTGAGTACAATGGAAAAGAGAAAAGACTCTCTTCAAGAAGTGGTGCCGAGAAAACTGGACAGCTACATGTAAAATTATAACATTTGCTAACATCATATACAAAAATAAACTCAAAATGGGTTGAAGATCTAACGATCTAAATTTAAGGCTGGATACTGTAACTACTAGAGGAAATCCAGAGGCAGAGCACTCCATGACATAAAGCAGAGCAATATCTTCTCAGATCTGTCTCTAAGAATTATGTAAATAAAAACAAAAATAAACAAATGAGGCCTGATTCAACTTAAAAGCTTTTGCACATCAAAGGAAACCATAAACAAAATGAAAAGTCAACCTACGGAACAGGAGAAAATATTTGCAAATGATGCAAATGATAAGGTATTAATCTCCAAGCTCATGCAGCTCAATATCAAAAGACAAACAAACAAAAATAATAAAAAATTGGCAGAAGATCTAAACAGACATTTTCCCAAAGAAGACATACAGATGTTCACCATCACTAAATATTAGAGAAATGCAAATCAAAACCACAGTGAGGTACCACCTCACATTGGGTCAGAATGGCCATTTTCAAAAAGTCTACAAATAATAAGTGCTGGAGAGAATGTGGAAGAAAAGGAACCCAGCTAAACAGCTGAGGAGCATGTAAATTGGTACACTACGGAAAACAGTATGAAGTTTCCTTAAAAAGCCAAAAATAGAGTTACCATATGATTTAGGAATTTCACTCCTGGGCATATATCCAGAGAAAACCATATTTCAAAAAGATACATGCACCTCATTGTTCACTGCAGCACTATTTATAATAGCCAAGACATGGAACCGACCTAAATATTCACTGATAGCTGAATGGATAAAGAAGACGTGGTATATGTACACAACGGAATATCGTTGCTGTTGCTCTTGCTGTTTAGTCACTAAGTCATGTTCAACTCTTTGAGACCCAGTGGACTGTAGCCCACCAGCCTCCTCTGTCCATGGGATTTCCCAGGCAAAAATACTACAGTGGGTTGCCATTTCCTTCTCCAAGGTATCTTCCCAACCCAGGGATTGAACACATCTCCTGCATTAGCAGGCAGATTCTTTACCACTGAGCCACTAAAGGGAAGCCCCCAATGGAATATTACTCAGCCATAAGAAAGAATGTAATAATGCCATTTGCACCAACATGGATGGACCTAGAGATTATTATACTAAGTGAAGTAAGCCAGATAGAGAAATACAAATATCATATTATATGGCTTATATGGCAAATATAAAAAAATGAGAAAATGAACTTATTTACAAAATAAAATAGATTCACATAGAAAACAAAACTTATGGTTACCAAAGGAGAAAAGGAGGAGGAGGAATACATTAGGAGTTTGGGTTTAACATATACACTACTATATGTAAAATAGATAACCAACAAAATGCTACTATATAGCGCAGGGAACTATACTCAATATTTCTGTAATAACATATAAGGGAAGAGAATCTTAAAATAATAAATATATATATACATATATGTATATAGAACTGAATCACTTTGCCATATACTTGAAACTAACAGAACATTGTAAATCAACTATACCTCAATAAATTCTTTTTAATTAAAAAGAATCTAAAACCACAGACAATATTTTCAAAGACATTATCTCACCATATACCTCAACCAAAGCATTTCCAAAGAAGGAATCATTTAAGGTAAACACATGGCCAAACATGTGAGATTTGTTTGTTGGTTGGATTTTAAAGTTTTAAAGCCTTTGCTGGAGAATTTTTTCATGAATTGAGAGTTTTCACATAAAATTAGTATTTTCTAATATTTTTCCAAGAAAATTGTAAAAATGGGCAATGGCAGGGAAGTTACACAGAACTGGCTTGAATAGAGGTCGAAAGGATAAAGAGAAGAGGAGGTGGTGCCAAGGAAAGAGAACTAATATCAACTCAGCACCTTCTATGGGCCACATGACACAACTGTCTGTTCCATTTAATCCTTGCAGTTAGGGAGGTGAGATTCCAATATTCCCACCTTAAAAAGCCAGTAAGTTTCACAGCCAAGAGACGAAACTGTGTCTCTCTAAGAAGCCATATTGCTGTTTAGTCACCAAGTCATGTCCAACTTCTTTGCCACCCCATAGACTGTAGCCTACCTGGCTCCTCTATCCATGGGATTTCCCAGGCAAGAATACTGCAGTGGGTTCCCATTTCTTTCTCCAGAGGATCTTCCTGACCCAGGGATAAAACTCAAGTCTCCTGCACTGGCAGGCAGATTCTTTACCATGGAGCCACCGCTGAATGGGAAATAGTAAAACATCTGACCCCACTGCAGCTAAGTCTCATTGGTCATTCCCATGAAAGCAAACAAACACATCAAAATACAATATGTAAGCTGCCACCATTCCCTACTACTCCAAAGCAAGCAGAGTACTGATACCAGAGTACTCTTACTTTGTCGGTAGTAAAATTAAGTAGTTGTAGGTCAAAACGGGACAGATTTACCTTAAAGCTATCAATCCTATTATGTGGAGCACTTCTAGCCACTATCATCATGGGTGTTCCTTTCCAACCATTTCAGAAATTCCCATGATAGAAATAATTTAAATAGCTCGCATTTTACTTCAGATTGCCATGGTCTTTTTCCAAATGGGAGACTACCTGCTGAAAAAAATGTACAATAATACATTTTTGTACAGCTTGGTGGTTCTTTCTACTGTTTCTATACGTGAACAAAGTAGTGATTTTTCTTTCTAAACCAAATCTGTTTCACGAGACATACTTGCTGTGACACAGATAAAAAAAAATCTGTCTCCCTCTAGGAGCCACTGCACCTTTCATATATTTGTGAGCTGTTGTCAGGCGGGCTCCTCTTCTCTCTTTTTGGACATACTTGGTTCCTTTAATCATGGCTAATAAATCAGTCCTTTCATTCTCTTAATGATTTTCCTTGCTTTTCTCTGAACACCATCCAATTGGCTTATATGCGTTTTAGTGATGAGCAAACCAAAACTTAATGTCATATTCCAACTGTGATTCTTTTTCTGCAGTGTTCCAGATGTGATATTACAAAAGCTATCGATTCCCCATGTGTGTATGCTTAGTCACTCAGTCGTGTCCATATCTTTGCGACTCCATGGACTATAGCCTGCCAGGCTCCTCTGTCCTTGGGGATTCTCCAAGGTAAGAACACTGAAGAGGGTTGCCATGCCCTCTTTCAGGGGATTTTTCCAATCCAGGGATTGAACCCAGGCCTCCCGCATTGCAGATGGATCCTTTACTGTCTGAGCCACCGGGGAAGCCCATCAATTCCCTATAAAATACTTGAAAAAATATCCAAGGAAAACCAAAAGAAACATACAGTGGTGGCTTCTGTGAAGCCAGTTCTGGTGGTGTCACTCTGTGAAATATTTATAGAAATTTCTTTCTTTCATTGTTATTTGGTAGTCATTGTTTGTTATTATTTTTTAAAAGAGCAATTATGAGATTCATGATACTTCCAGATTTTTTCTAAGCATGCAGAATCTGTAGTACTCTAACCCTTTCTCTGTGGAGACAGTCTGCTGGCACTGGACTAATTCCTTCGTGCCTCAAACCTGCCTGTCCTAAATCACCAAATGTCAGTCATTCCGGTCTCCTTGGTGGTGAAGGCCACTCACCTCAAGTCAACATGCTGTTTCTTATACCCCTACTGGCACTATTTCTACGAAAAAAGATAAACCATATCCCACAGTCTGGCTGCCTTGCCTATCAAATCTTCTGTTAGCAGGAGCTGCTTCCCAGCTTCCCTCAATTCGGAGGCTCACTCTGGTGCCAGCTTTAGCCCTCCTCTATCCTTCTACCTAGGCAAGGTAAACAGCTGTGTCGTGCTGACAAGTTCCAAAATATGACAGTCCTTAACCCAAAATTTATTTTAACTTAAAAATTGGACTTTCATTTTAAAGATAACCCATTTTTTATTTTGCGGCTTTCCTGAAATATTCATATTCGAATCCAAGAAACGTTAGGCAGTAATAACCTTGATGGGGCAGAATGAAAGCATAGTTGAGAATATAAGACTCCAAAACCAAACTGTTCTCATTTGAATCCCAGGTCCACTACCCTGTGTGATCTAAGAGATATTTAGCTGCTCTGAGTCTTGGTTTTTAAAATTATAAAATGGGGGCTTAATAAGAGTATCTATTTCAAGGGTTGTTGTGGCAATTAAATGAATAACAACTATTATTTTGTGAGTGAGTAGCTATAAGCACCTCTGAAGAACGGCATGCCATTGAGGTAAAACATAAGGGAGGATATAAAGTCCCTTCTAGCCTCTCCCCAAAATGATCTGTGCCTCAAGGATATCGATTTCTGGCTGGAAATTCAAAACATGCACACACACACAAAGAAAGCAAGGAAGCACAGGGCAGTGTATATGCTTTATACATGCATTTGTATAGAGTCTGAAACTATTAATCACTAAAGACTTGCAAATCCTTTAATACTAAATCTAGGTGATTCTTCTTAGCCTGACAGGCAGAGCCAGCTGGATGTGTCTACACATTGAGAAATCAATTACATGCATTTTATCTATGTTATCATAGATTATATTGTTTGGCACCTGACTTTGAGCAGAATGATATGTAATATAAAATCCTAGAATACACAGGTATTTGGTCTAAGCTATCTACTTATTTATCTATCATCTCTCCATTTTTGATAGGTCTTCCTTATATTTTAAACAGACAGGCACATAAATCAAGTTTCTGAAAAGATTTTTTAAAATGCTTGCTAAAATATTTTATTGACACCAACGTGCGTGCTCAGTCAAAAAGTCATGTCCAACTCTTTGCAACTCCATAGGCTATAACCTGTCAGGCTCCTCTGTCCATGGGATTTCCAGAATACTGGGATGGGTTGCCATTTCCTTCTCCAGGGTATCTTCCCAACCCATGGATCTAACATGCATATCCCGCATTGACAGGTGGGTTCTTTACCACTGAACCACCAGGGAAGCCCCATTGACAACAATACCACTCTACTCTTCTATAAGAAAGCAACTTCCTACATTCTTTAAGTTTCAAAGGAGCTTTATTAACTATAGTCATGTTAAAAAAAGAAAAAAAAGAAAAAACCTCTAGCACAGTTTAAATTCAAAATAGAGGGAAACAAATTAGAAAAGAAACACAAACAATATGTCAAACTGGACAAAGTTGACAAAATGTGAGATAAAAGAAATATATTCTTGGCTTTCAACACTTGCCTAGCATTGTGAACTAAGTACTGAACTTATAGAAAATATGTAAATATATTTATAAATCTGTAAATATGTCTCCTACCATTCAATCTAGAAGATAATGATTTCTGCCCCTCCAGTACAACTCTTTCTTCAGTAGACTAGCCACTCTGCTAGTGTACAGAGGGGACTGGGACTTACCTAAGGAAGTAGTTGTGTGAGTTACTAGTTGTCTAATCTTGATGGGTTATTTATTTAACTTTCCCTCCTCTCAGGCTCTGTGTTACCACTCTATATAGAGTAGAATTTTCACTGTAAGCCACCTCACAGCCTTCCTTTTCACAGAAAGGAGTAAATGTGTGTGTGTATTCAGTTGTGTCCCACTCTTTGCCCACCAGGCTCCTCTGTCCATGGGATTTTCCAGGCAAGAATACTGGAGTGGGTTGCCATCTCCTTCTCTAGAGGATCTTCCTGACCCAGGAATCGAAACCCAATCTCCCACATTCCAGGCAGATTCTTCACCATCTGAGCCACCAGAAAAGCCCTAAGGTGTACGTAAATAATTTTAAAAAGAAAAAGCAACTCAAAACTAGATTCCCTTTCTTTAATTTTCTTTTTAGTTAATTTTATTAGAGTATTAGTGTATATATATGTGTGTGTGTGTGTGTGTGTGTGTGTGTGTGTGTGTATATATATATATATATACTGGAGAAGGAAATGGCAACCCACTCCAGTACTCTTGCCTGGAAAATCTCATGGGAGGAGCCTGGTAGGCTACAGTCCATGGGCTCGATCAGACATGACTGATCGACCTCACTATTCACACTATATATAAATATACTATATAGGCTTCCCTGGTGGCTCAGAGGTTAAAGCGTCTGCCTGCAATGCGGGAGACCTGGGTTCAATCCCCGGGTTGGGAAGATCCCCTGGAGAAGGAAATGGCAACCCACTCCAGTATTCTTGCCTGAAGAATCCCATGGATGGAGGAGCCTGGTGGGCTACAGTCCGTGGGGCTGCTAAGAGTCGGACACGACTGAAGTCACTTAGCACCAGCAGCAGTAATAATATTAACAACAACAATAACGTGTTAAATTTTATTGATTTGTCAGACCCTTTTCAAGCATTTTATATGTACTATTGTAAAGTTCATTTAATTTTATTTGTTGTGTTAATAAGTCCAGGCAAAAGGCCTTAAATTTATAGAATGAAGTAAAAAAGACTCTTTTGCCAAGCAGAATGGGGCCTAGGTTGAGAGGGCCTGTAGAGATCAGATACATCATATAAATGATGAAAGCAAGAGGCCACAGATAGTCAGTAAGTGCATGAAAAGATACTCATCATCACTAATCATCAGGAAAATACAAATCAAAATCATAATGAGATGTCACTCACATCTGTCAGAATGGCCATCATCAAAAAGAACACAAACGACAAATGTTGGTGAGGATGTGGAAAAAAGGGAACCCCTGTACACTGTTGGTGGAAATGTAAATTGTTGCAGCCGCTGTGGAAAACAGTATGAAGGTTTCTCAAAAAACTAAAAATAGAACTACCACATGACCAGCAACTCCACTTGGGGAATATAGCCAAAATTTTGTAGTTACTTTCAAACGGAAAGTAACTTTTCAAAATTGTATTTTCAAAGTGTAACTTTAAAGTTGCTTCATCAGAACATTTTGTAAGTATGTGCACATATATATACTTATGTTGTATTTGATACGAATTCCAATTGTTATCTGTCATTATAAATCTAGAAAAAGTTTGGAAAAATCTAGTTGAGGTTTTAAACTTCAACGTGATTTTCTCTTTTCTTACGAGCATGAAACATCTGTAGAGTTTGCCATATGGGAATGCCTGGCTTTACAAGTAGTCTTTTTTTTAAAAAAACAACACATTGGGACATGTTTTGGCAAATAAAATCATGATTAATATAAAATCATTAATCATCATAAATATAATGCTTAAGATAATACAGAATTTTGATCCTGTGGTTAGGGAAGACTACTTCTGAAATATTAGTATCTTCTCACTAGCTTCTTAAGAATTATAAATTTTAAAAAACCACTTTAGATTTTCAGAGGGAAAGTTTAAAAATGCAAAAACGGTCAAGAGGTCAGCTGAAAAGTAGCTTTTATTGAGCAACTCTCTACATTCTACAACTCTGATAAGTAACAAATACTCACGCAATTATGGCTCTAAAAATTAGGCCAATAAGAAAGTGCTCCACATACACAGTGTGGCTGAGTTGAATAAGGACCTCAGAAACTGCACTCTGCTCTTGCAAGTTTAAAAGCTATAGACTTTTGAGGTGAACTAAAACTAACATGTTCTAGCACATTCCTTCATGCCATAAAATCCACACAAAGCCATTTGACTCTTATATGAGATCCCAAATACATTAGGGCACCTGCTTCAAATAGTTACAAGATGAAGATAATACACCTATTATTTTCATTAAGTTTCCCAATCAGACTTCACGCTATGACCCCTTTCAACAATCCCATGATCTTAAACGTGATACCCCACCTTGCTAGAATATGATGCTTAGAAATCAAATGAAACTGGCTGAACCTAGTGAAGGATGAAGGACTCAGCCCTCGTTTTGTTTCAAAGAACTTTTTCCATAGAGAAATGAATTCTGTTGACAGCCGCTTATTCGTAGGGTCCTTCCTCTCCTATAAGGGCTGAGGAGGTTTCTAACACTCTTTTGCCATCCTCTTGGCTGCACTCAGATTTCATGACCTTTGAGTTAATCCTTCTTTTCTTTCTATTAGCAAGTGTAAGTGGGCTGACTTCAAAAGAACTGCAACAGGTCACAAGGTTTAATGGGCATAGAGATAATCATCTAAATTACATTTCTAGGTCTGATGGGCTAGACAGACTCAGAGGGTGACTCTACCAGCAAATTTGTTGTTAATCAGCCAGGTTGGTGGGTCTGAATGTAGCTGCCTTTGCCTTCCTCCCTGAGGGGCTGGGTTGCATTGACTGATGAGTAAAGGCAGCTGCATTAACTTTCTTCTTCCACAAAATGTGTCGTGTCCCAAAAGGACATGAAAGTCAAACGTGGCCACAGCTCAAACACCAGACGCACTCTTTTCATCTCAGTGGAATTATCTGCCCTCTACTTGTAGATGGTGATCCTGAGCACAACAGTTGTTGCTGATTTTCACGATCTGCTAACACTTAGGAATTTTTACATTAAAGAACTTTTTTTTCCTACATTTGCTTCTTGTAGCATCTAGGAAAATGCCATAACCTACTATGTGTGTATATATACATACACACACACACATATATATATATATATATATATATATATATATAACACATATATATATATATATTTTTTACTGCTGCATGATTCTCAACTTTAACAGGAAGAAGAGACATGGAATGACTCTAAAGATAAAAGGAGCCAAAGTAATTTTGCCTCTTAAAATTCAAAGACAAACATCCCTTTGGAATTGGCAGTGGGAAAAATACACGAGTTGTTTTTATGATGCAGGCTCATCCAATCTGGTTACAAATTTCCTTGTCTCACGGAGAAAAACGGCTGGCTTTCCTCTGATAAAATACGGTGTGAGAATATATGTTTAACTAAAACCTCAAAGAGAATGAACTGGAATCATTTTAAATTAATCAATATGCTGAATATAAGAACAAATATGATGTAATATCTCTCATATCTACAACACTTTATAGTTTACAAAAGGCCTTTCTATTCATTATAATTTTATTCTCAATTACAATCCAATGAAATAGGCTGGGGAAAATATTATTATCTTCACTTTAAAGATCATAGCAATTTCTGTTAAGTGCCATTTCAATGTCATTAAGGTAGCAAGTGATATAGTCAGCACAAAAACCCAGGTCTTTCGATCCCACGCCCAATCCTTGTGCACAAATGAATGACATTTCATAAAATATGGTCTTCTGGTGGAATGCACTAGTGGCTTAAAAAAAAAAAAGATATTCACTCAATGAAGCTTTCTTGGCAGAGGTGGTAGGTAAATTAGGTTTACACAATCAGCGTTCTAAAGTGAAAAAAATAAAATACACTGAACTGATTTAACAAGAAGGATGTTACTATGTCAAAACAGCTACATATATTATGTTTCTAAAACGCTGGATGACTCTGAATAGAACAGACTGTATAAAAGCCACAAATATAAGAAGTCATATTTTGGTTTTATGCTGAAGAGACCATGTTGAAATTTAATAAACAAATGGAATACAAATGATTTAAGTAAAATCCCAAAATAAAAAGAAATATTGGACTTTTATAATGCCAATATTAAAATATTTTAAGACCTTTTTCTAAATTGTAAAAATTTTACGGCCCTGACCCACCCACATACCAAAAAAAAAGAAACAGAAAGGAAGAATTTTGAAACTTCAGACTCAGTGGTGGTTAATTACACAGAGGGCTGAAGTAGGAAGGAGATGTACTGTGAACTCTGTGGTGAGGTCCCTTGAGATTGGGGACCGAATGAAAGAGAAGGAAATTAGAGTGTGGAGGGTATTAATTTCTAAGAAAAGGACTTTTTAATAAAGTACAGATTGGTTTACTAAACATATCATCACTCTCTGATGACTAAATACTGGGAGGAATAGGGTGAAGATTACTTGAAGATATTCATACAATAATATGTCACCAAACATGAATCTGGTCCATTAATGAGAATAGCCTTTATTTCAATTTAGAAGTTTCAATTTTTTAATGCTTAATAAAAAGAAGTGGACTTTGGCTTTTAAAATTTTTGTTTGTTTGTTTTTTACCAAAACAGATACAAACAAACAAAAGGAAACAAGAAAAAAAAAAAAAAACCTACTTATTGGATTCTCAAAAGAAGCTTTTATCCAAAACATGCTACTTTGGTATGTCTTTTACCTGATACTTGGTGAAGTTTTCCTTTTGGTCTTGGTTCCTTTTTGTCTGCATAGATTTGAATTACATTTAATAAGGGCAAATAAATCTAAAAACATAATTATTCATGTTATCAAAATAATCACAGAAATAGTCTGATATGTTATATAAGCAAAACATGAATGCCTTTGACAATTTTGGGGAATTTAAGGAAAACATCTTTGTTTTTCAGAATCACTTATGGGGAAAGTTAGGAAATGTTAAGAAAATGAATAAAAACACATTTGTGCCATATGCCATAAAACAGAGTAATCAATATAAGGTTGAAAGTCAAACTTACGGGATGCACCACTGAAGGGGTTTATTTTGTTCCCTGGAAAAACAATATCCCTGGTGATATCACCTAGAAATTAGTCTTTTCACACACCACAACAGAGTATTCTGAGAAGTAAAGAAACTCTTTCTTTTATTATACAAATAAATGGACAACGAAAAAAGAAAGAATTGTACTGAAAAGAGAATGCATCTGAGTTGTGTAATCCTAAAAGCATGTCCTTTTTATGTGAGAAGGAAGGACATATGTTTGAGGAGTCTTCATCCTCAAGTCTAAGAATCACTAGAATAAGGAAAAGCAGTGACTGGAGAGAAAACTAAAAATAGAACTACCATGTGACCTGGCAATCCCACTCCTAGACAGATAACCAGAGAAAATCACAGTTCAAAAAACACATGCACCTCAGTGTTCATAGCAGCACTATTAGTTTTATTTGCCCTTGTTAAATGTAATTCAAATCTATTCAGACAAAAAGGAACCAAGACCAGTAGCAGCACTATTTACAACAGCTAGGACACAGAAGCAACCTAAATGTCCATCAGCAGAGAAATGGATAAAAAAAGATGTGGTAATACATACAGAGGAATATTATTCAGCCGTAAAAAGGAATGCAGTTGGATCATTTGTAGAGACATGGATAGGCCTAGAGACTGTCACACAGACTGAAGAAAGTCAGAAAGAGACAAACAAATATCATACATTAATGCATATATGTGGAATCTAGGAAAATGGTATACATGATATTATTTGCAAAGCAGAAATAGAGACACCAAGGTACAGAACAAACATCTGGACACCAGGGGGGGAGACTGGGGTGAATTGGGAGACTGAGACTAACATATATACATGATTGATACTATGTATAAAATCAATAAGGGGCTTCCCAGGTGGTGCTAGTGGTAAAGAACCCACCTGCCAATGCAGGAGATGCAAGAGACGCTGGTTCTATCCCTGGGTTGGGAAGATTCCCTGGAGGATGTCATGGCAACCCACTCCAGTATTCTTGCCCAGAGTGCACAGAGGAGCCTGGTGGTCTATGGTCCACAGGGTTGCAAAGAGTCAGATGTGACTGAAGCGACTTAAGAACATAGCACACATAAAATAGATAAGGGCTACCCCTATGGCTCAGCAGTAAAGAATCTGCCTGTGATGCAGGAGACACAGGAAATGTGGGTTCGGTCCCTGGGTCAGGAAGATCCCCTGTAGGAGAAAATAACAACCCACTCCAGTGTTCTTGACCTGGAAAAATCCCACGGACAGAGGAGCCTGGTGAGCTACAGTCCAAAGGGTTGAGAAGAGCAGGAAACGAGTGACTGAGTAGGAGCATGATAAAATAGGTAACTGATGAGAACCTACTGTACAGCCCAGGGAACTCTCCTCAGTGCTGTGGTGACCTAGGAGGGGAGGGGAGCCAAAAAAGAGGCGATGCGTGGACATGTCTCACTGATCACTTTTCTCTACAGTAGAGACCAACTCAACATTGCAAAGCAATAAATCCCAGTACAAATGTTTTCAAAAGAAATAAAGACACTGAAGGCAGCCAACTCTAGCAAGAACGTGAGCACTGATAAAATGGTCCAACTCTCTCTGGGGGAGGGTACCAAACGGTGACACTTAAGAAGTTAAGGTCTCAATAGAAGTGAACTAAAGAAGTTACTAGAGTGAAGATGAATTAGATGGCAAACTGTGGGTCTAATCCTCCAAATCTACTTTGGCACACAGCCCCTTTAAACTCTGGGCCAAGTAGTCAGCAGTGGGACAGGCCCATGGCATCTGGAAAAGCGAGTGATCACAGAGTCTTAATGAGCCCCTTGATTCAGACTTGTGATGTCCTAAACTTTTGCTCTGTGGTATTTACAAACACACACACAGTGGAAAAGAGAATAGCATCTTGCAGTAAATTGCGACTGGGATATCCTTGTAAGTTCATTAGTGAGGTTTTTAAAAAGTCATTTCATCCACCCGAGCCTGTGATGCCTGAATTCTTTCTTTAACATTGCCACCAAGTGGTCAACTAGTCTATGTCTTGGAGAAGGAAATGGAATCTCTGTATCAGATACTTTGAAGAGAAACTGATTGCTTCTTTTTTAAAAAATATTTTTATTGAAGTAGAGTTGATTTAAAATGTTGTGTTAGTTTCTGTTGCACAGTAAAGTGATATAGTTATACAAATACATATATCCACCCTTCTTTAGATTCTTTTCCCACATACATCATTACAGGGTATTGAGTAGAGTTCTTTGTGCTATAAGCAGGTCCTTATTATTTATCTATTTTATATACAGTAATATGTATATGTCACTCTGAGTTTATCCCTCCCTTCCCTTTCTCCCTTGGTAACCATGTTTGTTTTCTACATCTGTGACTCTACTTCTGTTTTATAAATAAGTTCATTTGCATCATTATTTTAGATTCCATATGTAAGCAACTGCTCCTTGAGGGCACCTATTGATACTTCATTCTGTCTTTGAGAGCTACTGGTGTGTGATGCACCCACTTATACTGTGATCAGTGATAACAGGAGTGACAGTACCAAGAGTGGCATACACACCAGAGGGTTCTCATGGTGTGACATTGTCTGTGGCTTCCTCTACGTTCCTTGATTCCTGCTTTCTGGTTCGTTAATCTTCCTGCAATTGCTCAGTTCTCTAAGTTATCAGGTATATTTTGGATAAGCTCCTTTTCCATTTAGGTTGGCTAAAACTGATTTCTGTTTCTTGCATCCAAGAACCTTGCTTATTAAAGGAGACTATGATGTAAGGCAATGGGAAATGGGGGGGGGGAATAAATAATGAATTTGACATTAAAGATGTTGAATGTGACAGAATGTAGGTTATCTAAGTGAAAATGATCCATATGCAAGTTGAAGAAGTGGGCAGAGTTCATGAGGAAGGTTGAGATTGAAAGCAGGTATTTTATAACCATCTTTACATATAAAGTCCTAGGATTGGCGGAAGTATTCACAGAAGATGAACCCTATATGGAATTCATCCATCTATTGTGAAAGGGTATTCAAAACTTCTTTGGGTAATTGTTTCATATCCATACTCAGCTCTGAGCTTTGGGTGACTGAGCTCTTACCAGTTCTAGAGATAGATCTCTTTGGGGTCAGCCAATCAACAGTAAACAGTTGGGTAAAAAATCACAGATAATGAAATTCATGGAGATTTTTGAAGAACTTTTGGGGATGGGACATGAGGACATGAAGTCTATTACAGCCATGGCCACGTGTAGACATCTGCAGTTGCCCAAAAGTTCCCAGGTAGAGTCTGGGGGAGGCTATACACCAGTGAGACAGACAGGAAGCAGGTGACACCATCTAAGAACCGAGTCAAGACTTCACCTGAAGTCAAATATATATCTAGGTCTTTTTCACTTATATCAACCAGTAAATCCTCTTTATTTTAAAATGCAGTTCAAATTAGGTTTTTAACATGAGCGACACAAGTTGTTTTAACTACTGGATCCCTTCTCCTCAACTCCCAGTCTTCCTCCCCACACATATTAAGTTTGTCATTTGTAATATGACTGAA
The DNA here is from genome assembly GCF_033118175.1 of Dama dama. Classification (NCBI taxonomy): domain Eukaryota; kingdom Metazoa; phylum Chordata; class Mammalia; order Artiodactyla; family Cervidae; genus Dama; species Dama dama. The sequence goes on along the minus strand of NC_083698.1, from coordinate 81,677,746 downwards.
GTATATCAGAAGATATAAACTGATGGCCCATGAGTTAAATCTGATCACAGAAATTTTGTTTGTTTCTTTGGCTTGCAGAGGACCTCTTTTTAAAAATTATTACCAATATATAAAACCTGGGGGTGGGGAGGTCTTCCATTAAAATCCCAATATTTCACTTTTTTTCTTTTGAAGACTCAGGAGATCTGACAATGCAGAGTCGGAATTCCAAAACAGCACAGTCATCACACACTGAGTAGTTGATGCTTACTTTGTATAAGGCATATTCTTTCTATTTTTCACAGTCCCTACCACTTCCTATTGCCTCACACTTGGCCTAATTCTGTCTTGCATGCTACCTACTTCTGAAAGGATGTGTTTGCAACACTTCATGGTCAGTGAGGTCTGTCCCAGGCCTCTTAAGTACTTCATTTAAGTAAAAGGCAAATGAATGTGAAGAAAATGCAGTGAAACTGCCAGTCTTAAAAGAGGAACTAACTCACACTTGGAAGCTTAGTCATACTCTTTATATAAGGCTTACAGGAATTTATCTGGAGCAGAACATGATTTGATTATGAAAAATCCAAAGCTCTGACAATAGACACTTTTATTTCATGGCTGAGAAGGTTTCTTTATTTGTCCTCTAGGGCAAAAATACCTTAATAGTTTAGGAGCAGCTAATTGTACAACAATGAATATCATGAGCTTTAAAACCAGACAGACCTGAATTTAAGTTCCAGGTCTTCCCCATGTTGGCTGTGATGATAGTGTCTATCACACAAGGTTGTCATGTAAAAAAAAAAAAAAATGTGATAAAATAAACAGAAGATGGCATGTAGACATTTAATATGCAGACTGCTCTACTGCATGAGTTTATTCCAATAATGTATAATAGTTCTGATTGAGATGAGTTTCAACCTGTAAGGTATAAATAAGAACTAATTTTATTTTTTCCAATAACTACAACTGTCATGCTCCATTGACTAATCTATCCCCTGTCTTCATGGGCCTGTATCCCTTAATGATATTAAAGCTCTGTATCATTACACCTCAGTCATTGTCAGTTATAAAAAGTCTCATTTTCATTAGAAAGACTTAAGCCTATTCACTAAAAACTAATTATTTACTAGACCCAAAGCTTTCCCCAGGGAAGGTTAGACTTGTAGCTCCTATGGCTTATAATGGACTTAATTCTAAGATGGCCCTTACAGTTTTTGGGCCCTGGTATATATACAGGTTCTTCCAATTATTCAAGAAAACTCTAATCTAGGTGTTGTGTAGTAACATCCCAAATCAGTTGACACTAAATTAGGGAAATTAAATCTGGGTTTAGAAATCAGAGACAGGGAAGACAGAGAGAGAGAGAGAGAGAAATCCTACTAGTTGAGGGAGATTTCCCCATTTCTGGCTCAGGAGATGACAAGAACCATATAGCAAGGAATGCAGGCAGCCTCTAGGAGCTGAGAGAAGCGCTCAAAATAGAAACTTCAGTCCTACAGAGGCAAAGAAGTGAATTCTGCAATGACCTGAATGAACTTAGAAGTCAGTTCTTCTGCAGAGCCTTCAGCCAAGATCTCTAATACCAGAAGGCTGGAGGTAGTGGATGGGATATGTTTTCTCCCAGCTTTCCTAAACTCACTCCTCTTGATTTGAGTCAGGAGGAAGGAAAGACGAAGAGAAATCTTTCCAGCAGTCATCACGGTTGAGCTAGCTCCTTGTCTACACGATGTGGATGGAAGTTGTTGTAGTTCAGTTGCCCAGTCATGTTTGACTCCTTGAGACCCCATAGACTGCAGCACGCCAGGCCTCTCTGTCCCTCACCATCTCCCAGAGTTTGCCCAAGTTCATGTCCATTGCATCAATGATGCCATCCAACCATCTCATCCTCTGATGCCCTCTTCTCCTTCTGTCCTCAATCTTTCCCAGCATCAGGGACTTTTCCAATGAGCAAGCTGTTCACATCAGATGACAAAAATACTGGAGTTTCAACTTGAGCATCAGTCCTTCCAATGAGTATTCGGAGTTGATTTCCCTTTTTTTTTTTTTTTTAATTAGTTGGAGGCTAATTACTTCACAACATTTCAGTGGGTTTTGTCCTACATTGATATGAATCAGCCATAGAGTTACACGTATTCCCCATCCCGATCCCCCCTCCCACCTCCCTCTCCACCCGATTCCTCTGGGTCTTCCCAGTGCACCAGGCCTGAGCACTTGTCTCATGCATCCCACCTGGGCTGGTGATCTGTTTCACCATAGATAATATACATGCTGTTCTTTCGAAACATCCCACCCTCACCTTCTCCCACAGAGTTCAAAAGTCTGTTCTGTACTTCTGTGTCTCTTTTTCTGTTTTGCATATAGGGTTATCGTTACCATCTTTCTAAATTCCATATATATGTGTTAGTATGCTGTAATGTTCTTTATCTTTCTGGCTTACTTCACTCTGTATAATGGGCTCCAGTTTCATCCAGCTCACTAGAACTGATTCAAATGAATTCTTTTTAATAGCTGAGTACTATTCCATGGTGTATATGTACCACAGCTTCCTTATCCATTCATCTGCTGATGGGCATCTAGGTTGCTTCCATGTCCTGGCTATTATAAACAGTGCTGCGATGAACATTGGGGTGCACGTATCTCTTTCAGATCTGGTTTCCTCAGTGTGTATGCCCAGAAGTGGTATTGCTGGGGATTGACTGGTTTGATCTCCATGCTGTCCAAGGGACTCTCAGGAGTCTACTCCATCACCTCAGTTCAAAGGCATCAATTCCACGGCACTCTGCCTTCTGGATGGAGGGGATGGAGGTAGCCTTGAATAAATGCTGATGATGAAGCAGTTGCCTGGAACATTGAGTCTCAGCCACCTTTTCCAGCTGATACCGATTTAGAAATACAGGATGTCTCATGAAGGTCCCTGATGAGCTTCTAAAATCCAGTATTTTTCTACCTTCTACACCTTCAACACTGGGGGCTATGGCTTGGGACAGACATATATCCAGGCCCTAAGATATACGTATTGGAATAGATACAGTTCTAGGTCCTTTTCTTACTTAGGCTCTGAGCCCTACCAATTGCAATATTTCAAGGTGATAAGAAGAGGTGAAATCATAAACCTCTTTCTCCAGTTGAAGCAGAGGGAAGTGGATAGGCTTACTTCTTGACAATGCATTCCCCAAGGTCAATTTGTCTCTTTCTCAGTCCCCTCATATGTCTCTTGATGCTGAGTATATGAAAGTCTGAGGTTAAGAAGGACTTCTTACTGAGACATAAAGAATTTAGAATCTTTGCATTGTTTGGTTACCTTCAGGGGCAGGAATGATGCCAACACTGTGTGTGTGTGTGTGTGTGTGTGTGTGTGTGTCTGTGTGTCTGTTCATGTTCAGTCCTGTCCGATTCTTTGAGACCTCATAGACCATAGCCTGCTAGGCTCCTCTGTCCACAGAATTTTCCAGGCAAGAATACTAAAGTGGGTTGCCATTTCTTACCCCAGGGGATCTTCCCAACCTGAGGATCAAACCAATGTCTCTTGTCTCCTGCATTGGCAGGTGGGTTCTTTACCACCAGTGCCACCTGGGAAGCCTTGATGCCAACACTGCCCTCCTACAAATGTAATGATGCATTTTAACAGTTTGAAAAGGTTATGCTCCTAGGACATAGAGCATAATAACTTTAAAAAACAGAATATATATTTTGTATTTAGCTTTGAAGTATCATTTAATTTTATAAACATTAATTAAGAATCTTTCTAAGCTCCCCAGGTGGCACTAGTGGATCTTTCTAGAATCTCTCTAGGCATTGTATTAAGTGGGGATGATAAAAGATCTAGAATTTGCCTGCAGAAACTTACTCAGTTTGTGTGTATGCACACAAACACCCATGCACACATGTGCATGTTAAAGAGAAAGATAGAATGAGAAAGACAAAGAGAGGTAGAGAGATGGTAGAGAAACAAAAAAAGTTCCAGGAATAGGTTGCTAGTTAAGTATAGTGTTATAAGAAAGATGCCCACACAGATTTCACCATCTTGAATAATACTTTGATAATGGGTAGGGGAATTCATTTCATTTAAAACAACACTTTAATGAGGCTGTGAGTGCTCCTTCTAGTGAAAAATAAGAGTTAGGTTCATTAAAAAATACATTTAAACTAAACATTTCAAGATTTAAACATGTAAGGCTGTGAGTGCTCCTTCTGGTGAAAAATAAGAGTTAGGTTCATTAAAAAATACATTTAAACTAAACATTTCAAGATTTAAACATGTAAGGCTGTGAGTGCTCCTTCTGGTGAAAAATAAGAGTTAGGTTCATTTAAAAATACATTTAAACTAAACATTTCAAGATTTAAGCATGTAAGGCTGTGAGTGCTTCTTTTGGTGAAAAATAAGAGTTAGGTTCATTTAAAAATACAATTAAACTAAACATTTCAAGATTTAAACATTACTCTGCCGATAGAGATCCACATAGTCAAAGCTATAGCTTTTTCAATAGTCCTGCATGGATGTGAGAGTTGGACCATAAAGAAAGCTGAGTGCTGAAGAATTGATGCTTTTAAACGGTGATGTTGAAGAAGACTCTTGAGAGTTCTTTGGACTGCAAGGAGGTCCAACCAGTCAATCCGAAAGGAAGTCAGTCCTGAATATTCATTGGAAGGACTGATGCTGAAGCTGAAACTCCAATACTTTGACCACCTGATGCAAAGAACTGACTCATTGGAAAAGACTCTGATGCTGGGAAAGACTGAAGACAGGAGAAGAAGGAGACCACAGAGGATGAGATGGTTGGATGGCATCACTGACTCAATGCACATGAGTTTGAGCAAGCTCCTTGAGATGATGAAGGACAGGGAAGCCTGGTAAACCGCAGTCCATGGGGTCACAGAGTTGGACACGACCGAACGACTGAACAACAAAGGACTTTGGGAAGGCCATGTACAGATTGCTGTGTTTAAAATGGATAACCACCAAAACCTTACTGTATAGTACACAGAGCTCTGCTCAATGTTATGTGCCAGCCTGGATGGGAGGCGGTTTTGGGGGAGAATGGATACATGTATACATATGGCTGAGTCCCTTCACTGTTCACCTAAAACTATCACAACATTGTTAATCAACTATACCCCAATACAAAATGCCTTTGGTGTTAAAAAAGTTAAAAAATTAAATTAAAAAAGAAGATTTAAACATGTATTCTCCCTCAAATTCTTTCTTGGCATAATGAATCTAGCTTCTTCTAAGGAGCTAGACTATGTTAAGAGCCAAAGGGAAGTTTGGTCTAAGGCATCCATGTACTTCTGTTTGTGTTTTTTGATAAAGCAAAACAAAACAGAACATGAACAAACAAATACAAACTTTTGATCAAGCCAGAGGCCCTCTTTGATCTCTCCCAGAGAAGGATCTTACTGCAAAGTGACCATCCTTCTCTACCCATGGATCCTCAACGGAGTTTCAAAAATCTTCATTTTACTCTTCAGAAGGATAAATTTCACAGAGGAAATTCTTTTATATTCTTGTTTGAATATAAAATTTAAAATTTATACCATTTTTATTATTATACCCAATAAAAGTGAAACCTTTATTCTATGGGTCTGCAAAAGCAACTTTTGAAGTCAGATGCATCTATCAACATACTTATTAGAGGCCTTTTATTCCCCTACAGTTCTGGAAAGAGTTGGAAAGCCAATGTCAACATGGTTTAGATATTCATAATTGTTTACACATGTTTCAGTAACAAAATATATTTGGGGGGGGTTGGTGCTTTACTTTAGGATTTGAGGCAGCTGGAAATTATTATCATTATGGGCAAAAGTGTTCTAACTAGATAATGGTGTTAAAAAGAATATCATATTCCTGGAATATTCTAATATGCAGCACCTATTATTTTATTAAGTTGAGTTTTTAAAACATGGATTGGCTGTTGTCCAGTCAGTTACACACAAAGATGTCTAAGGAAATAGGTTCTCAGAATTAGTATTAAATAGAAAATGACTGTGGTTTACTATTAGTAATATTATTATTGTTATACAGAGAGACCTTAGTAATCCTTTTAAGGACTAGATAGCTAATATCCCACATATTGTAAAGACAGATTTTTATTAAATATTTAAGAAATGGGACATTGTCACCAATCATGATACAAGGTATCCAATACCTTGAAGATATGTACAAATTCTTTTCATATTTGCTTATACAGGGGAAAAAATGATGATTAATAAGGGATTCTGTGACTCCCAAACGTGAAGTGTTTCTTCTAAGGAGCTAGACTATGTTAAGAGCCAAAAGGAAGCTAGGTTCAAAGGAAATTCATCTAATATTTGTGCTCTGGTTATGAAAGTGGGTGAGAGGCTGCTCATTAGCGGCATGTCGCCAGTTGGCAGGAGGGCTGTGGGCCAGACGGAGGGGTTAGTGTGATCACAGATGGAGTTAGCATGGGAAAGAGGATGCCAGAACATCCCAGGCAGTGCATGCTATTTTCAGGACTTTACACGAATCATTACTTTTTCATTCTGTGCCAGTATTGACACAGACAAATGCATTTGTTGACTGCCTATTGAAGATTTGCAGACTACCAAAATAAGTCTCATCCTTGGAGACATCACTCAGGAAGGAGTTTTAAAAATTCTGATTTATAACTACCTCTAAATATAATGTCTCCCTTTCATCAAAAGGATATTGTTTTTATATCAAGAGACTGCCACAAAGACTTAACAAATAAGAGTGTGGAATGGCAGAACACATAGTCTAAAGAAGTAGAGACCTCCTTCTATTCAAGGAGAGTGGTTACCAAATTTGCAATTGATCATTCACTTTATAAATTTAGAAATAGCAATTTTGCATTAGAGACTCTCTTAAGGATAGAGAACTGGTTCAACTCAGGGACTCAGTCTAGGTTTGGATTCCAATAGCTGTTCTCCATAGGGTACAACTACTCGCTGTCAGGAGATTTGATGACCAGCCCATGGGTTTGAATCACCACTCTGCACTGACTGGCAATGACACTTGGTAAATTATTAGTGGTAAACCTTGGCAAGTTATTGAGATTCACCAGGTATCCAGGTAAGGAGTTAGACATCCAAGATCCCCCCAACTCCAAAGTTCAGTGTGACGTTGGAACACAAGATTGACAAATGTCATAAAAATGAATATAACTGCTGCCCACAGAGCTACCTGTCAATTCTATCACTAGAGACATACTCAACTACTCTTCCCTCCACTCGTGTCTCCCCATTTACAGTTTTGGCTACTGAAGCCCTTCTCCCCACATGTGTTGTTGCAGGGGCTTCCCTCCTCAGGACCATCCCACTATATTCATTGTATCTTCTGTTAAGAAGATTTTTTTCCAAGTTCTATTGAGATAGTCATGACAGTAGTCATGAAGTAGTTATACATGGATGTGAGAGCTGGACTATAAAGAAAGCTGAGCACCGAAGAACTGATGCTTTTGAACTGTGGTGTTGGAGAAGACTCTTGAGAGTCCCTTGGACTGCAAGGAGATACAACCAGTCCTAAGGGAGATCAGTCCTGGGTGTTCATTGGAAGGACTGATGCTGAAGTTGAAACTCCAATACTTTGGCTACTTGATGCTAAGAGCTGACTCATTGGAAAAGACCCTGATGCTGGGAACGATTGAGGGCAGGAAGAAAAGGGGACGACAGAGGATGAGATGGTTGGATGGCATCACCAACTCAATGGACATGAGTTTGGGTGAACACCGGGAGTTGGTGATGGACAGGGAGGCCTGGCGTGCTGCGGTTCATGGGGTCGCAAAGAGTCGTACCCAACTGAGCCACTGAACTGTACTGATTGAGATATAACTGATAAAGAAGATTTTCTGAAGGTTCCTTGTAACCTCACTCATCAGGTGCCTTTTATAGAAAAAAGAATGACCACATGATGCAAACAATAAGCTGCAAATTAACATTTTAACATTTGGCTGTTAACTGTTTTGAAAAACATATACTGAAATAATTCAGCAATCTACTTCTGGAGTGGAGTGGAGTGGCTAAGAGCATAGCATGTAAGTAGCAGAGCTCTACAACTGGGATGCCTGGGTTCAAAAACAGCCTCTGCTACTTCCAAGCTGTGTGACATTGGGAAAGGTCTATGGGCTTCCATTTTTGCATCCGTGTAATGGGAATTATCCAAGTTTCTACCTTGTGTTTTGCTTTGAGTTAATAAATGTAAAGCAATTAGAATAGGACCTGGCACAAAATACGTGGCAAAGAAAATGTTAACTGCTGTGCATTTTAAATATACTTGAATGAGACAAATCTCTAATCTGTGAAGAGCATTGATATTTGGGATATATCAAAGTCATTTGGAACAAAGTCTGATTTTTAAAAATGTAGGGGAAAGTTTGGAAGTTTGGGTTGAAATTACAATGCATGTATAGAATAAGACTTGTTTTCTCATTTAACTTATTATCAGGTATAAATAAACTTATTGTCTTTTGAAGTGATGGTTTTCAAACTGATAATCCTTCTTTTAAAAGCAATAATATATACTAAAATATTAAATTACATTATGGTTACACTTTGTGCCTGATGACACAAGGCATACTCCTTGTCCTTTGTTGTTCGTTTTTTAAAACGGCAGGGAGAACACCGATTTCCTTATCTTTAATGGAATCTACCAGAAGGATAGTGCCAAGTTAGGAAAATAAATACTTCCCCTCTTTTTGTTGAAAACTCTTTAAATTCTCAGTCTCTCAGTTGAGATTGGGAAAAAGACAACATACAAAATTAATCGTGCAACTATCAAAGTTAAAACACATGTATACTCAATTCTGGAATTTTTGTTTTAGCACTTACACTACAAAATTTATAGTATAATTTAGCATGGGTGATTTGTTCTACAAAGCCCTTCACAGGTTTATATCTTGTTAAATCTAAATTTAAATATAAGCAATTAAAAAAATCTCCAATTTATTCTGCTAGACCTCAATAGAAAAAAAATATACAGCCTGTATTAAACTTTCCTCCGATACCAATCTTGAGACATATTTTATTGATCTGTGATTTATATTTTGCAAACACATAAAGTGAGCTCTTACTGTGCGCAAGCACTATTCAAGCTCATCACAATATTAACTCAGATTTTCCTTAAAGCCACCCTAGGGGGTCAGTACTATTATACCGCTGACAGATGAGTAACTTTTCATAAGGTCACCAAACATGCACATGACGAACTGCAACTCAAATCTAGGCAGCATAAATAATGTTTTGATGAAAATATTTAGGAGTGGTTATTTCACTTGATGAAAATGTTTCCCTCCCTATTATTCCTAAAACCTTTGAAATCTGGATCTCTGAACTTTATCAGGAATTTAATTTTCAAATAACCTATCAGGTCAAGAATTCCACATGCAAAATTTATTTTCCAAATCCTTAGGTCTGGAAAGATCATCCTGAAGCATTTGGGAGGTGATAGGGAGGAGAGGGAGAGGAGGTGAACCCTCCCCACAAAAGTCAATGAAAGCCTGCACCACATTGTTAAACAATGAGGTTCTGAAGAGCTGGGGGGGCCACTGGGGGTGGAGAGGTCTGATTTGCTTTGAAGAGTGAAGTCATGCTCGATGTTTTAAACTGATTAGTCCTGCCTTAGAAAAAAAAATGGATGCGGGTAAGAAAAAAAAAAGACAAATTAGCAGCATTTTCAAAAGAAGTTAAATATGTCAGGCAGTCAAGTGTCCTAATTCTGCCTTGAGGGAACATGTGTCAAACCAGCTTGTGGTTCTGCAATCGGTGAAACCATCTGCAAAAAATATCCCATCCCTCATTCCTGTTTCTACAACACACGCCTATGGAAGGAAATGTTAGAGTTGCTCAACTGCATGTGGAAATTTTCCTGGCATTACCTAATTGAGATGTGGGGCCCACCTTTCTTTGAACAACAACAACAACAACAAAAACCCAGTTTATTATAGCCTGCTAAAAGAAAGCATATCAATGGCTTGAAATAATAAGAATAATAGAAATTGCCCAAGTGACATATTATTAAAATTTCCCCCAGGACCACTATGACCTACAACTCATAACCACAGATATTTACTTCGAAGCCAATATTAGATTTGGTGGCATGTTGCTTTGAGAACTATTAATAATTGCCAATTCTCTGTGCTTATAAAGATTATTGAAAGACCACCCATAACCCCAAAATGTACTATAATTCTAGATACTAATTTCATCATTAGAACTACAAGTCAAATAATACATGCCAATAGTACAGTTGCTGGGCCAAAGCAGGTGCTCAATAAATTGAGTTACAATCATGTACCTTTATGCTGGAAATGAAATTGTCCTTTTTCTGCTTGTTGCTGCTAGTGATCTGCTTCAGATTATGAGTTACTAGCGTAAGGTTTTTTTTTTTTTAACCTGGGCTTTTTCATATCTGAAAGTGTATACAGCATTAGGTGTGACTGTACATGATTCCTTGAAACAAGGGCTCAACACTTTCATGAGAGATTCAAGAGGGTAACTGCCTTCTCCAAAGGTTAAGAACCACTGGCCCAGAGACATCATTTGTCTTCACTTGTCTTACACAGAGCCAAACTATGCTGTTTGATGAAGCCAAAAACGTGTTTTCAAAAAATGGGACTTTCCTGGTGGCACAGTGGATAAAAATCTACCAGCCAATGCAGCGGTCACAGGTTCAATCCCTGGTCCAGGAAGATTCCACATGTCATGGAGCAACTAAGCCCATATGCTACAACTACTGAACTAGCACTCTAAAGCCCACAAGCCACAACTACTGAAGCCCGTGCACTTGTGCTTGGGGCTTGTGCTCCACAACAAGAGAGGCCATGGCAAGAGACCCACACACCGCAATGAAGAGTAGCCCCTCACTGCTGCAACTAGAGAAAGCCTGCATGCAGCAACAAAGACGCAACGCAAACCATCCTCTCCCTCTTGCTTTCAAGAGGGAGGGGGACTGATTAGACTGTTCACCCTAGTACCTAAGGTCTCTCCCCTCTCTTACCACCACCCTTGTTATCCAGGTCTGTACCTTTGCTAGAGTTAATCTGGACTTGAGAAATGGATAAGGAAATGGAGGAGGAGACATCAAAGATCTAGGGATCCTCTGGAGCATTAAAGCACCGCCCCCCCCCCAAAAAAAAACAGGACTTGGGAGTTATCAAAAAGGGACTTCGTTTAAAAGCTTCTCTCTTAACTACAGTCTCCTTCTAAGTTGCAGATGTCACATTTGAAATCCAGTTACTCTAACAGAATATTTTATTTAGAAACCTCCCAGGGTTTTTTTTTTTTTTTTCCCCTGTCCAATTCTGAAATCAGAAGACTATTATTAGAATGCCAAAACATAAACTTCAAACGAACATGAATGTATACAGCAGAAGGATGCACTCAGGGAAACCTCTGGATGCTGTCGGAAGCCAGGAAGATCTGATTCTCTTGTAGACGGTCTTGGCGCTGCTGCGCTAACGGTAGTAAAAGTTTGTTTCTTCTTGTAAAAGAAGCAGATGTGACTTGGAGAAACATGGAGAACAGATGTGCTGAGCAAACGTTTTCATTTAAGCGGTAATTTATCTGACTGTAAGTTACATTAACTCATGAGGTGAGTGTTTAACATAACTCGTTTTCACCAACTCAGAAAGATAATTTATAGAAGCACTAAAAGAGATCGTGAATTAACACAACCCTCTCATCTTTGCCTGCTTTTGCTTTTTTTTAGGAAAACGTATAGATTTTTTTGTCCCTATTAAATTTTTTTAACTTTTTGTTTTATATCCACGATAAATGTTGTGATAGTTTCAGGTATGCAGCCAAGTGATTCAGTTATATATTTGTCTGTTTCTTAAGAAAGCAATGCCACACAAAATTCCCAAACCTTCAGTGTCTATGAAGGTTTACCCGGCACTGAGGTGGGCCTCTGCATTCAGAACGTCTGGGTGCACAAACTGCTCATGAAAATGACAGATCATTCCCCTTGGTGCGACATGGACTCGTGAGAACACTAGTAAAGAGTTGCTCAGGCTTAGAACACAGAATTTGAAACAACTGCAGAAGGCTAAGTGCTGAAGTCAAGGACACTTAACAAGAAAGAATGCCTACAGTCATGGTCATTGCTAACGAAATGGATGCCTCTGCCGCAGATCCTTCTGAGGGAAGTAGAAGATGAGGGCCACTTGGCACAGTGGGCACCATGCCTACGATACACTCTACTTTTAGCTGCCAGGAAAATGAACCATCTTTAAATTTAGAAGGTAAAAAATGAACTTGTAGGTCCAAGAAAAGTCTCTACAAAGATGGGTTTATAGAGATGAATATTAGTACTTTCATCTTTATACATATATGTGTTAGTTGCTCAGTCGTGTCCGACTCTTTGCGACCCCATGGACTGTTGCCTACCAGGCTTCTCCATCCATGGGATTCTCCAGGCAAGAATACTGGAGTGGCTTGCCATTCCCTTCTCCTATATGTATATATATAAACACAGTTATAAAATATAATTTTAAGTATTTTTCATGAAAGAAGGGAACCGCAAAGGCAAAAGTACAGAATCCATGAACTTCAGGAATGCAACTGTATGGAACAGCCTCGGTCACTCACTGTCCTTTCTAAACTCACAATTACTTCTTCCTGTCCCGAGTCCTTTACAATTCCAGCAGTTTCTCAGTACTACTGGCTCCTACTTCCTTCGCTGTGCCCTTTCTTCCTGTTCCTCCTCTGTACACTCGCAGGTAAGCCGTTGAGGGGGATCGGGACCAAGAGTTTTCATGATGACGATGATGACAACGATGATGCTGATTCAACACTGACTGAGCACCTGATCATGCACTAGGCTTATGACAGAACTTTGCACTAGTTATCTAACTGAATCCTCAGACTGATGTGATAAGATAGGGTCTATTACTACTTCTCTTCTTAAAGGTAAGGAAACTAAAGCTTAGGGGAGCTTATATGCCTTGCACTGGGAGACACTAGTGCAGTGAGGCAATGAGGACAGTTAGAAGCAGAGTTGGGACCAGTCAGGTTTCCCTGACAGCGATTACAAGCAGGAAACTTGAAGTCCATGGCTTTTAACCACTAGGTTAGGAAAATAATCTGAGATACTTTGCTGAGCTGCAAAATTTGCTCTGATAATTTCCACAGAGAAAACTGACAGTCATCTATTTATAGAATAAGAGAAAATACTCTGACTTTTATGAAGGAGACATTCTCTTCTATATGTTTAAACACTAAATGCAGTATTCACTCACAGTTTTCAGGAACCTACTTAATTTTCACTCATTGTAGGTTTCCATGACAGAGAGATAGCATAGGAAGTCACTGGAGGTGGAAATTTACACTTGAAGAAACTGTGATGCCCGTGAGAAATATCAACCAAAATATAAAGCATTTAATATAAAATCTAAATAAATATAATACAAAATATAAATTAATATAAATAGAAGTCAATAAATGTATAAATAAATATAAAAATATAAAATACTTAGCCTAAGATTTAGTTTCCTCTTTGGAAGGGGATGAGGAGGAGTAGATAATCAAATCACTTACATTATCTAACCTTCTTGTGAGGATTAAATAAAGAATCTAAAAGTTAGGATTTTTTTCACTTTGATAAATGTGTCATTGAACCATTGTCAAATTGTCAGCTCCACAGTATAGCCTTCTCACTATTATAAAGTATGCATTAATAAATTTTTTAAAATTTTGAAAAAAATGTACTGTGGAGGTTTTTAATAGAAATATTAAGGTAGTGAGGTGTGTTAAATAGTGAAAGTGATTAATCGGAAATTGCTCTAATTGTATAAGCAAGCATCACATTTTTAAAAAGCCTGTGCACTGGAAACCACTTTACCAATTAGTAGCAATAATAGTATTCTGGCTAAGTAGAATTCTAACATGTAAAATATTATAACCTAATTTAAATATCAGACACCTTATAAAGATAGTCAGATACTAGGATATATCTAGTAAGATATTAGATACTAACTTTCCTCACAGGTATACTTTCGTTTTTGTTTTTTGTTTTTTTTTTTTTTAATATTTATTCATTTATTTGGCTGCACCAGGTCTTAGTTGCAGCATGTGGGATCTAGTTCCCTGACCAGGGATCGAGCCTGGGGCCCCTGCATTGGGAGCTCAGAGTCTTAACCACTGGGCCAGCAGGGAAGTCCCACAGGTATACTTTCAAAGGAAAGACTGATACTTGATATTACCCACCAAAGTAAAGATTATGAAGACTTCAGAATTTTTCAGTGACTCTAGAACAATATAAAATGTATAAACTGTAGGGAATTCTCTGACAGTCCAATGGTTAGGACTCCAAGTTCTCACTTCAGAAGGCCCAGGTTCAGTCCCTGGTTGGAGAACTACAATCAACAAGCCATGCAGGTGGCCAAAATAATAATAATAATAATACTTTAAATAAAATTAAAAATTATCACTGTACATGACCATAGAAGCAAGTTTAGTTAACTAAATTTTAACAGGTTGAATTCTGGCTGAATGTTTCCTGAAAAGGTCAAAAAGATTGTTAAGTGTGAGGAGGGTTTTAGATTCTATGGTTCAGAGTAACCATTAAAAGGATTGATTTGAGTCAGATTCATATTCAAAATTCTACCTTTGCCGCTAATTACATATGTTACTTAGAAAGTCTGGGTAAGCTTCTAACTGTTCTAGCTCTTTTAAAGTCTTAGTTACTCTATGTGTTTAAAAAAAAAGGGAAGAGATAAAAAAAATCATCTGTTTAAGGCTGTGGAAAACACTGAGTAAGGTAGGAAGATAAAGAGCTTAACATGATGCCTGGCACATAATAAAAATTCTATAAACATGACCTAACTACTCCACGCTCTGTGGCTGCTGCTGTCAGCAGCTTCCTCCACAGCACATGGCAAATTTCTAATAACTCAGGGCAGAGCAGATACTTTAAACAGTTGCTGGTTGGGGGCATTTCAGTACAACACAGACTCTATTGTTGGAAAATTAAATTGCATTCCTCTGGTATATTGAGGTGAACAAGGTAACTAAAAACCACTAAAATGAATATTTAATCAATACTGCAACTGTGGAAATGAACAAAGGTTTTTATTCAGCAATCATTGCTAAACACTCTTCTCTTTTATTATGGATATTTGCTAAAGCATTAGACAACTATCACAAGAGTTGTTTTATAATAATCTTCTGTGATGTTATTAAGATACAAAAAATAAATGGAACATTATAAAGCATTTCCAAATGCTATAACTGGAGTCATTCACATAGCATTTAAATAACTCAGCATCTAGATTGCTAATTAGTGTTTTTGTAAAATGAAGCTTCAAATGCCAGTTTTAAATGTGTAGCCAAATCCTGGACATATCACTTTTTTAAAATGGTATTTTGTCTTTCCTTGGTATTTGCCCTTTCTTTATTAATTGCAAATAATTTTAAAATGAAAGTTGTTTCTAGCAAATAGATCCATGAATTATAGTCTCCTATGCTTTTGTGATATGACCTTTCTATAGATTTTATTTATGACTCTACTCTGGCACAACACTTGGGGAGCAAAATGTATATGAGACTATAGATCATCTATACAAATCAATTTCTGTGGATGCTATATTGTTATCCATGTCAAAAATTTTGATTTGGTAAGAGATATTAAATGAAATATTTCCTCATCTGTATTTTAATTTCCTTAGAACATAAATATATCTTATTAGTTCCTGTGCATGACATATTCCAGCAATAATAACAGTTTATTACTTTCTAAATCTTTCTTCCTAACAGCAAAACACTATCCCATTTATGGATAAATCAAAATGAAGTCATCTAGGTATGTTAGTTGACTTTTTATGTTTCATTAAGAATCATGTTTTCTATAATTGAATGTGTATTCCTGATTATAATTACATTAGACAGAAAAGACAGCAACTCAGTGAGTAGAATAAAGAGCTGTCAGAGTCCTAACGCTGACTACAGAGATGATTAAAAGTATAAGGATGAAAAGAGATAAGAAACATTCTTCAACAGTCAACATTGAAGGATTACCTTTAAACTATTCATACCTCTAGTAAATCCACTACAGATTTACTAGCCTTGTTAGTAGAAAGTAGAAAAGCAGGACCTCTTATTAATATACATCAGTGGTTCTCAACTGGGGCCAGTTTTGCCCCTCAGGGAACGTCTGGCAACATCTGGAGATGTTTCTGGTTGTCACAGCTTGGAGAGAGGTGTGCTACTGAATCTAGTGGACGGAGGCCAGGGATGGCGCTCAACACCCTATAGCGCACAAGACACTCCCCCAAACGAAGACTCATCCAGCTTCACTATCAGTAACGCTAAGCTGAGAAGCCATGGTCCAAATCTGATTTTTTAATATCAGCCAAGCAAATTAGCCCTTTCTCCCTCACTGATAATAACTAAACTAAGAGTTGTCTCTCTGACTCTTATATGCAAATTCCAAATGACAATATAATAAGAAACAGTCACTAAACTCAAATAGAGAGCCCATGGAGGGAAAAATCCTACCTCTGCCATTGATTCCCCCTAGTTCCCAAGGCCTCTCATGCCTAGTCAAGTGTCTAAAGCAATCCACATTACTTATTCATTATCTGTTCACTCATTTTATGGTTTCTAAAAGGAAGGTTAAAAAAAACCCAGTGCTTATTAGACACTTTTCCGTGTTATATACTAGAGAACTGCTGTGGGACCACACATAAACTTTAAATTAAGACCTTCTGGAAAGGATTCCTATAAATGACTGAAATACTTTTCTGCAATCATCAGTAGAATATGTCCCACAAGAACTTTCTAACATTTTTCTTTATATTATAGTAACACATTCTATATATGATCTATTGCCTAAGGTAATTGTATAATAATTAACTTGTTTATGATCAATATACTTGAAAAGGGAAGAATGTCTTGGAATATATTACATACCTACCCACTAATGTATTTTTCTTATATTATTGAGGTATAGTTTATATCTAGTATACCTAATTTATATATAGCTAAACATACTTAGAAGTAATATTTTATATACAGTTAATTGAACAAATCTGAAGTGCACAATTAAATTTTTATACATCTATAAACCATCTGGCTGTATATGTAACCACCACCCCAATTAAGATATAGGACATTTGCCCTAAAAGTTTTTACAAGCTTAGAAGCTCCCATACCTTTTAGGTACCACTATTTTGATTTCTATCACTGTAGATTAGTATTGCCTGTTCTTAAACTTCATATAAGTGGAATAAAGTATGTCTTTTTATGTCTGGCTTCTTTTTTTCAACATAATGTTTTGGAGATTTATCCATGTTTGTATATATCAATAATTAATTAATTTTAAAATGTCTCAATAGCATTACATTGAATTTATCGAATTTTTTCCAGTTTTTAGATTTTATAAACAGCTTTTAGATATTACACAATTGATATGAAGATTTCTTGTGCTTAAAAGAAATGAGTTATCAAGCCGTAAAAGGACATGGAGGAAACTTAAATGCACATTACTAAGTGAAGGAAGCCAGTCTAAGAAGGCTACTGCTGTATGATTCCAACTGTATGACATTCTAAAAAAGGTAAAGCTACAGAGAGAATGAGGAGAAGAAAATGGCAACCCACTCCAGTATTCTTGCCTGGAGAATCCCATGGACAGAGGAGCTTGGCAGGCCATGGTCCATAGGGTCACAGAGAGTCGGACATGACTGAAGTGACTAAGCACGCACACACAGAGAGAATGAAAACAAAATTAGGACTGGCAGGAGTTGGTGGGCAGTTGGGGAGAAGAGTAGGTGGAGCACAGAAGACTTTCAGGACAATGAAAATCCTTTGTATGATTTCATAATGTTGGATATGTGTCATTATACATTTTTCCAAACCCACAGAATGCACAACATAAGGAGCAAACCCTAAGGTAAACTATGGACTTCTCATGATTATGATGAATCAGTGTAGGTTTGTTCCTGGTAAAAAATTTACCAATCTGATGTGTGATGTTGATAAGAGGCCATATATATGTGAAGCTGGAGATAAATGGGCAATTTCTATGCCTTCTTCTCATTTATTGTAAACTTAAAACTACTCTAAAAAAAATAAAATGCTTTAAAAGTAAAAAAAAAAGATTTCTTGGATATACCTTTTGATGGACCTATGACTTCATTTATCTTGGGTATGTAGCTAGTAGCATTGCTGTGTCATAGGATATATGTATGTTAACTATAGTAATACTGCTAAATGTTTCCAAAACGGGCAAACACTTTATATTCCCAGTAGTGTATGAACAAAAAATTGTTCCACATCTTCTCCAACACTTTGTATCATTAGTACTTCTAGTGTTTTTCACTGCAGTGTGTGGGTAGTGGTATGTCCTTATCATTTTAATCTACAATCTCCTGATGACTGATGGGGATGACCATCTTTTCATATATTTCTTGTCCACTGGGTTATCCTATTCTTGTGAAGTAAGTGCCTTTCCAAGTCAGCCTCATTTTTGGACCACTTTCTTGAACCCCTTAGCTCAGGAGAGCTGCAAATGTGAGGAAAAAAAAATCAGCTGGCACCAACCAACCAAGAGGTTACCCAGCAGTCTGGTTGCCAAGCTCCACTGTTGCCTTTTGCCCTCACTCATCCCAGCTAAGTATTCCCGGTTTGTGTAAAGGGGGCTTCTCTTCACCATCCTCCCCAGGGTGGTTCTTCCTGCCAACTGACCAGATCAATACGAACTTCTGGAGGACAGTAGCACCTTCTCTGCTAGTTTATTCTTTCTCTTTGGGCTGAGGAAGAGAGTTCATGCCAATGTTAGCAAGGCCTAATGCTTATTTGACTAGACAACTGGAATCAGGCAATGGGAGAATGGGCAAGCTCCAGGGGTCTATATCCTCACTGGAGTCAGTATGGACAGGTCTGCTCCTCAGCAAAAGACATGGCAGTCGGCGGTTGCAGGGCAGGGAGCTGAGCCGACAGTGTAGGCAAGGGCTGGGAGTGTTCTCCCACAGCCTCCCATACCCCACCCTCACTGAGTCTGCCCACCCTGGCACGAGACCACCTCAACAGCAGTGCACTTTAATCACAGGTCTTTGCAATCCACCAAGGGTCAATGAGACGTCTTATTTTATTAACGTCTAGGAAACAAGGAAACCCAAGGGAAACTTAAAAAGCATCTAATCCAATTCCTAATCTGCTCCTTGAGAGATGGATTTCCAGCTGATACTTGAATACCTCCTGGGTCAGAAAAGTCCCTACAGCAAGAGACCCCATTCTGCCAGAAGGCAATGTAATATAACATGGTCTTTGGGATCAGGCACACTCGGATCTGAATCCAAGCCCTGCCACTCACTAGCTGTGTGACCTTGGGCAATATCTTTAACATCTATGACCTTTGGGGTTTCTCCTCTGAAACTGAGGGCTAAGAGAAGAATTCAATCCAATAGGATGCTGTAAGGATTAAAGAGACTGCAACTAACGTAAAGCACTTAGGACACAGCCTGGCACATAATAAATGACAGTCAATAGAATCTATTTGGGGGCAGTTTTGACCTTTAAAGAACTCTTTTATACAACGTGGATCAAAACTCCTACACTGGAATCTGAGTTAACAGCTTCTGGAGTGACATCAAATAAACTCTTTTTAGTTTCCAGTGGGAGGGACAGCCCCAGTGTCACAGGATTGGGAAGCATGTCTGGAGAAGGGTAAACAGGCCAGGTTAGAAGAAGCATAAAATACACTGACAACTAATGAGACCTGAGGCTGAAAAAACATATGGACTAACAGGAGGGAAGTGAACGACCATGGGAGGGGGGGCTTGGAGCATTTTTGGCAACGCTTATGACAGAGTGTGCTTTAAGCTGATGAAGATCAAGCTTGTAAAAACTGAACTGGAAAAGAGTCAGACAGATATGAGCAAACAAAGCTAGGGACTATTTTAGAATCTGAGTCAACAAGTAACAAGAACTGAACCAGAATAGTGTCATAAGAAGAACAAAGGATAAATCAGAGATAAATGAGAAAATAACGGAGATTTCAGCTCTACAGTGTCCCTCTACTCATGGGATCATCTCCATTCCTACTGACATTTCTCTAGATGTTCATCATGTACATAATTACAATTAAACATATAAGGGCTCTCCAAATGATAGCCAGGAAGGAATATATATACTCCTGAAATCTGTGTTCATATTAAAATATCCAGCATAAGGATTTTACATTTTTATGACACTTAGAAATTGAAAATTTTTCATATTAATCTAATACCCATTAAATGGGTTTTGCATATTGCAGAGTAATGAATGAGTCATTTACCATGTTTTAAGTTTAGAGTGGAATCAAAATATAAATCTATGCCAATACTTGTGGGTATCAATTACATTTCAAAAGATACAGCAAAAATTCAACAGTACAAACCTAACTGGTGACAAATGAAAAGTAAAAACACATTTTTTCATGCCTTAATGTAGAACTTTTATTTTCCTTTTCAACTTTTATTTATATTTACTCCATATAAAAGTCAAGTTTACTAACCAATAAAAATGTAGTCACCCATAGAGACTTATAAAAATTAAAATCTACATTAAAATGAAATAAATTCACTTTTTAAAGTGAAAATAACTATTGTTTGTAACCATAAATATTCTGGAAAAATATAATTCATACTATTAGCTCTCCTTCAAAGATGATTTATCCCAAGAGTTAGTTTCTATCTAAAATATGAGAGTGAGATAAGGAAAAACAAAAAATAGAGTCACACACCAAAGAAGGTAAGAATATTTAGTTTGGAAATAACTACACACACACACCGCATACACATCCTTAGACAAAAACACACCTCCCTCTAGGTTTTGGTTTCCTCCCTCAGGAACATTTTTGGTGTGGTTCTATTATTTGTTTTCCCAGTTGGAAAAAGAGTGAGGAATAGCAACCCTATAAAACAAAATGAAAAGTAGATAACTGAAAGGAACCTAATCATGAAGTCTTCTCCAGAGTCTAGACCTGTGTTTCCTCAACTGTGTTCCATAGAAGAATATTAATAGCTAGCGCATTAAAAAGATGTCAAAAAAGTTTGAAAATACTGGACACTACATATCCTTCTTTAGAAGAGGACCATATTTAAACATATTTAAATAAGTACATGAAATGTTCGGGGAAGTCCTACAGCCAAGAAACATACTTTATTGTGTTTAACCCACTGCTTCATAACCATGCAACACTACTCTTTCCCATCTTTTTTTTTAAGTATACCTACTAATATCTTTCAGAATACTAGTTCTGTCCTGCTTTAGACCAATCTTGATACAGTTGTGAAATTCCCTTTGAGTTGCTAGTAGTTCATACATCACAGAGATATATTTTCTTGAAAAACAAAAATCTCAGCAACAAGTACCCTCACAAAGTAGTGTTAAATTCTTTTTGTTATTTTTGTTTTAGACCACATCACATAGTTTGTGGGATCCTAGTTCTCCAACCAGGTATTGAACCTGGCCCCTGAGCAGTGAAAGTGTGGTATCCTATCTGCTGGACTGCCAGGGAATTCCCATGTTAAATTCTTGAGAAGAGATGAAATTGTGGTGGTGGGTAGAGGGGGAGAAAGAATGCTCCATATCTCCCCTACATTTAAGAAAATACGGTATCCATCCTACTCACTCAGGCCCATTTGGCCATTTTTCTCTTATTAACTGACTATGTTTCATGCTCCCACTAGCATATCAATCACTGAGACGAGACATAGTTGCAATCATTCTAAGTGGATTAGTACATAAGGTAAGAGTATCAATGATGACTTCCCTGGAATCACTTGCAGCCAGGTATATGATGTAAGCAAATATAGAAGGTTATACATAGATTCCTAAAACAGGAAAACTGAGGAAAGAACCACCAAATAAGACAAAGTCTCTGGGTAATGTGCACCCTCCTCCAAAGTCAACAGGGCTACAAAATGGTATGTGCTGCTCACAGGAGCAATTGCAGCCTTTAGAAACGATTAAGGTACAAGAAGTGAAGAAGAAATATATCTACTCAAGAAAATTTAATTTCATTCATCTGGTATCCCTTTCGTAAAATAGTTTCATAAATTTTCCTCTCATTCTTTAAAACAAATTCCACTGAATCTAGTTTAAAATTTCAAAGTAGTTCCAGGGAGAAATCCAAGAAACACAGCACAATTTAAAAAGGAAATGTAAAACCAATTTCACAACTAAGTGTCAGCACTCAGACTTTTTTTTTAATATTAACCACAATAAATCCACTGCACACTCTCAGTGCAGGGAATAGCCACCACATTTAAAAGAAAATCACTCATAAGAAAGGTGTCTTAGATACCTGGCTGGGACTCTTTCTTGAAATGAGGCCACAGTTGCTTGGATTTGAAGGCATACATTTTTTTTCCTTATTAATTTTCATTTGACCTTTTTTCACCTGGGTAAAAGGATCACGCCCAATTCAACCCATGTGTAAACATAAAATCCACTTACCTGCACAAATCCGCATGCTGTGAAGTCCTCAAACAAGGGCAGACTTGGACGGTCTTCTCTATAGATGGTGAGTTTGTACATGGTCAGGGTCTCACCCTGAGTTGGAGATTCATCCACCACAAGCACTGAGATTTTGTTCATCCCTAAACCCAGAGGATAGTTGGCAAAGCTGGAGAGAGAGCGTAAAAGCAAGAATGAGAATGAGAGAGAAAATCCAAATTGATTCATATATCAATATTTACTGTGTCAATAATTTGCATTAAAAACAGATAAGATCTGCATCATTTCATAAGAAATCTAAAATGTGAAATATTTTAACTTACATTTCATTGTGCTTTGGTATGCCAACATTTATCTAGCAGAGCAAGTCAAGTCCCCTACCAATTACAGGGAAGGGAACTAATATTTATTAACCACCTGTCAAGGGCATACATTATCCCATTTAATACTCACAAATCCATACGAAAACTAAGGCTGTCCCCATTTTAAATATAGTAGAGTACGGTAGAGTCAGGGTTAGGACTCAGGTTGGTCTGACTTGAATCCTTTTTTCTTTCTATTATACTGATTTAGCTCCCAGGAATGTTGAGTGCATTTCTTTCCCTACAGCATGGGAAAATGAGTATGTTTCTTGTCATGGACATGGCATGTCATAAGGTTCTATCATCTGTTCAAATGATAAACCAAAGAGCTGGTGACTCTCAGAAGAGTCATTAGGAAAAAAATCTCATGAGACTAGGAAAGTTAGTGTTACCATGTCCAACTATTGTCACCAACACGTTTATCAAGTAATCAGCACTTGAATATTGAAAAACTCGAGGAGTTGGGCTGGGATAGAAGGAGGCTACTGTTAGGAAGGATTAATTCTTCAACAATCTAAAAACATGACACTAAGAATAAACTCAGTTTTCCCTCAGTGAATCTTCTTTAATATTTTCATATCACAAGATCTTCTGTCATTACAACATCGTTAGAAAGATTAAACACGAACATTGTTAATAGATCAGCAGAGCACTTGTGTGTTATTTTAACCACATGGCATCTGTGAAGCAGAAGGATTTCACTCCCTAACAATCCTCCAACAGATCTTGTGCCTCAGGTTTTCTGAACCATCTTCAAGAGTTGTCTCCAAGGTCTGCTTCCTGCTAAGAGGTCTACCCTCAGCCCCCATCAATGCCCTCACCTTGGTCCTGCCCGTTCCTGCAGGTACACCTTGCACTGACACTTAGAAGCCTCTGCTCCGATGGTCACTGTAACCACATCAAATGGGACTTCAGAGTAATAATCTTTGATCTTCGGGTTAAATTCAGGATTTAGTTCCAAACGTGGATGTGTGAAGATCTGCTTGATATGACATTGTGCATCTTTATCTGTTTAAAAAGCAAAAACAATGACAAAACAACTGTGGCATGAATAAATATTTAAAAGTCAAATATGATTAAGGTTTTGAAAATTCTTTTTCATGACTTTGGTAATTGCTGCTGATTTTCCATTTGGTTCTCTGGTCATAGCTGATTTGTGGCTTTACCTGGATCTTCTGTTTGCCAGATTTTGTAGACTTTGCCTCATGTAACTGTTGTTGGCTTTAGTTGATATTTTTTGCTCAGCCTTTAAAAGTTTAAAGGCATGGAAGGTCAGAAAATGTCTCTCCAGTGGATTGATAACATTTCATAGCATTTATAGCATCTAGCAACTGTGTAAATGGGGGGAGATGACTCTGTGGGTAACAGAAGGGTACCACCAGGGAATAAGGAAAATTTCTTGATGGGCGTGTCACTGGATTGATGTGTAGCTCAGAAGCAGTAGGGTGGAGCAAAGAATATGAAATCTAATATCATGCCACACACTTAGACATGAAAACCCCTTCAATACTCAGGCTACCTTAGCCTAAGTGCCCTAAAGTAGTGCTTTAGAGAGAAGCAAAGTGCTATTCTCTGCTCAGTTCTATTACAAAACCTAGTGTATTACTTCATGGGCTTCCCAGGTGGGGCTAGTAGTAAATATCCACCTGCCAATATAGGAGATAGAAGAGACGTGGGTTTGAGCCATGGGTTGGGAAGATGCCCTGAAGGAGGGCATGGCAACCCACTCCGGTATTCTTGCCTGGAGAATCCCATGGACAGAGGAGCTTGGCGGGCTACAGTTCATACATACAGTCCAAAGAGCTGGACACAAGTGAAGCAACTTCGCATGCATGCATGCACAAGTATTACTTCATATCATTGATTCTAAGTCATTTTTTAAGCGTTTCTATTTTTTAAGAGCTCAACTTTTACAAAAGTATCTTAGTGAGAAAAATAAATAAATACAGGAAATGGCAACCCACTTCGGTATTCTTGCCTGGAGAATTCCATGGACAGAGGAGCCTGGCAGGCCATGGTCCATGGGGTCACAGAGAGTCGGACACGACTGAAGTGACTAAGCATGCAGCACACAGGCAAATATACCAGCCACCGCTGAACTAAATATATTGTGTTCATATTTGAAATAAACAAATTACTCAAAAGCAAATGTTTTGCAAATAAAAATATTAACAAGTTTTTTTGTGCCAGAAATATTTTTCAATAGTCAAAAAATTTCAGTAAAAATAAACATAAGAAATTCTATAAAAAATCCGTATAATGAAAATGTCTGATGTTGCCTTTAAATAAGGTGTTCAATGATATTTAACAACATAGCAACATAAAAGATAACACCAAATTTGCCACAGGAAGCTATATACCTGAACTTAAAGAAAATATTTATTATTCTATTAACTGCTGTCTCTTCCTTTATTGTTATATAGCTATCACACGATTTCTCTGAAATCAAATCTAATGATTTGTCTTCAGTTCTTTAGCATTTTCTCATCACCTCCATAATCTAGACCAAGCTCCCAATATAGTTTACAAGGCATTTCCTAACCATTCCTTGGCTGCTGCTTTTCATTTCCCATCATATTCTAGACTTTGTGATTTAACAATATGAAAATTTTTATATTTCTTTTTCAGACAAGGACATAGATATACCACCAAACTTATAGGTGTTTTATTCTACATCTGAGAACTAGGTATCAGCTTAACTCCCATCACGCCCTTAAATGATGAAAGTGAATAAATTTCACTCACGTTCTATGATTGTTTTCTCAACTGGAAGAAAAGGAAGAAAGAAAAAAGAACTACTTGACGGGAAGTGTCGTTAACCTGCCATTGGATTGATATGTAGTTTACAGGCAGTAGGGTGGAGCAAAGAATGTGAAAAAGCTACTCAGGTACAAATTAGGAATAATATTACAACTAATCAGGTACAAAGAGAACTTGTTTCTTTCTCAGGAAGAAACAACTACTGAGGTACAAATTAGGAATAATAATGCAGTACATACATTGTAATTTCATTGTAGGGAAAAAGCCAATAAAAATAACTAGTCAATTTGGTTCAGTAACTCAGTGAATTCAGTACATACTTGCTTGATTGATTTTGCTTGTTACCAAAGATTGTATCTGGGTGATGAAGGTGGACTGTATCTATAATTTCAATGATCCTACTAGCTCCTAAAGTGTTTTATAATAAAGGAGAAAAAAAATGAAAGGATAAGGGTGAGATTATGTTATTAGATTTCATCTTGAAAAGGACCATAGCTTTTCATTCGAATTCAAACACTTATTAATAAGACATTCATTTTTTTCATCAGATTGTTTTTTCCTGGCATACTCTATGTTCAAGGCACTGAGATAAGTACAGTAAAAACAGGCTTTTTTCGGTGGTGAGATCTTTTTGGTGATTCAGTTGGAGACTGTGAACCCAACCTAACACTTCAAACAGGTTAGAGTTCAAGGATATGGGATGTGTTTTCAAGATTACCATTTCCTAGGCAGAAAAGGAATATAAATACACATGCTATACTTTTATTCTTGAAACCAGACAGCTGAATAACAAAGTGGAAGAATTTTTTTCAAAATAGTAATCATAGGAAATGTACTTTAATTTTATATATTTTAATAAAATGGTCAGTGAGAGTTAATTTTCCTGTAGTTAATACTTTGACTTCATAGTGAACATTTTCAATGGGGCCTGCTCATGGTGGCTCAGATGGTAAAGAATCTGCCTGCAATGCAGGAGACTCAGGTTCAGTCCCTGGGTTGGGAAGTTCTCCTGGAATAGGGCATGGCAAACCACTCCAGTATTCTTGCCTGGAGACTCCCCATGGACAGAGGAACCTGCCAGGCTATATAGTCCATGGGGTCACAAAGAGTCAGACACAGCTGAGTGACTAAACACTCTGCCCATTTCAACACCAAAAATCAGACCTAGAAGAGAGAAACTGAGTAATCATTTTCTTAAGCAAGAAATCATTTTCTTCAGCAGGTGCTTGTTTTTGGTTTCATCAGAAACTCTTCACCTCTGGCTTAAGTGCTGCATCCTAGAACCCTGCTTGAAAGCTGATTTCATCCTGGCATCATCTTCAACTGAATCATCAATGTTGCTGCCTACAAACACCTGGTGTTTCCTTGGCATTCTTCCCAATCCAGTCCCAACTTGTCTCAAGCCAGCTTACTTTAGCTCTGCAGAGAACCCAGTGTGAGGCAAGGTGGGAGCAAGCTGCTGAACGCATTTGGCAAGTATTTATGGGAAAGCTGTTTGAAGTCTTAATGGATGTCTTTTAACCGCAGAATTTTGTTACCCTCTTGAGGGATAATCGTAACTCATATTAAACACAAAAACAGCCTAGACACTGAAAGATAATCCCACCTGTTCTAAGGCATCATTGAGTTATTTTTTTAATCTTAAATAAAAGTAGGAAGATTAATTTTGAAGTCACAGGTATGACTAGTTTTGAGCAACACAGAAATCTGAGCAAAGTTCAAGTGTTTATTTAATATGTTCACATCCTCTACCCTATGTTACCCGGGAATTGAGAAAAAATGAGATTATCTTGTATCATTTTTCCACTTCATAAATGAGGAAACAAAAACCAAAGAGGGGTAGTGGCTTTCCTGATCTATCCCAGAGCCTGGCACACTAGACCCTCAACAAATGTTTATTTTAATCTTGCTCCTAGTTTTCTCAAAACTAGTCCTTTTCCCACCACACAGCAGGTACCAACCAGTCTCCCAAGAGAAATGAGTAGTATGTACTTTTCTAGAAGTGGGAGACTGGATGGTAAATGCAGAGAGGGAGTGGTGTAAGTAACACCTGTTACTTTTTCCTGGTTAGCAGTACTTTATTCAAAATGGTATTTTTCCTTTAAAAAGCTTGTTGATTCTGTTAAACCACATTTTGTATCACCTCTCAGCCTATACTGATTTTAATGAAAGCATTAAAACATAATTGCATTTTAGAAGAGACAAATTGAATTGGAATACTTTTATTTATAATAAATTAGACCTTGGCCCATAAATTTTATTGTTTTCACCTTTAATGATTTATCAGAATAGTTTTTTTGTGAAAGGCTAAATTTTCAGCGTATGTTTTTATATATACATGTGTGCTAAGTTGCTTCAGTCGTGTCTGACTCTGCAACCTCGTGGACTGTAGCCCTCCAGGCTCCTCCATCCATGGGATTTTCCAGGCAAGAATACTAGAGAGGGTTGCCATTTTCTTCTCCAGGGAATCTCCCCAACTCAGGGATCTAACCCAGGCCTCCTGCATTGCAGACAGACTCTTTACCATCTGAGCCACCTTAAAGAACTCATTACAAAAGGTATTTAATTGACTGATTATACCTTGATAAAAGAAATTCATGAATTTTAAGAAAAAATAAATTGAAATTTGGCTTAAAAATTTTTAATTGTTATAAAGAAAACCACACTTAAGTGCTATCCATTGCGTCAGCAATCTGACAGAAACAAATCACTGTTGGATGGTGACAGTCTTAAAAATCAATACACAGAGAAGATGCCAAGCTCTTCCATTTAAGTGTTCCCCAGAGCAAAGTATTAGCACTGTTTGAGCCCCTCAAAATAAGTTTGGAAGTTACTGTTCTTAAATAAGCAAAGATAAAATATAATATTTCATTTAAAAAAATGGAAAGTAAAAAAAAAAATTATGCAAAAGTAACACATACTGACTCTTTGGAAAACTCACAACTTCTGAAAATTTATACAAAATACATTATCAGCCTAATGATCTCCAAACATGATAATTTATGCAAAGCAGAGTTATGCCTAACTATTGATTATGATTCTCAAATACTTTCATTGGAACTCACCATTATGGCAATGTATTTCTTTGGTTTCATTCATAATTTGTGGAACCACAGCTAAAAAAAGAAATGTACATTTAAAAAGGAAACTATTAATTAAAATACAGAAAATACATATCCAGGTATCTGAAACACAGGTTAACTGAATGAAACATTTTATTATTTAATCATTATTATATCAGAAAGCACTTATAAGTTCAACTGAAAGCTATGGTAAGACCAAAGAAGTGATTAGGTAAAAAAATAACAGAAAAATGATTAGTTCACATAAGAAAATATTAAAAGAGGAAAATGAATGGTCTAAATGCCACTCATTGCCTGAAGGTGATCTATCAAAATTTCTCTTGTTCTATTATGATCTTATGACTATAACTTCCCAAATCACTAGAATCACATAAATTCCACTAGTTGGTTCCACTGACATTTACTCTAAGTTTCTGAATTCAACCAAACATTTACTAAAAAACTCCTAAACAGAGATTGATGGGACAAAATAAGAACACTCAGAGTGCTTAAAGCAATCATTTAAAGGATAAAAAAATGGTGGGAGAGAGAAGAGTAGTTCAGCATCAGTTCTTCCCTGAGCGTAGAGCTTCATTTTATTAAGTCAGTGATTCTCAATCTCTACTGTGCCTCAGAATCATCTGAAGGGCTTGTTAAAATATACAATACTGGACCTTAAACCCAGAGATTGTGGTTCAGGAGATCTGAACTTTCCAAGCTTTCCAGATGATGCTCAAGTTGTTGGTCCAGGAGCCATACACTCAAAACCACTGTATTGGATTAAACCTTGATTTGTAATAGGAAAACTTTGATTTTTTTTTTTAAATGTAGACATGTGTACTTTCATCTTCTTAAAATTATAAATATTTTCTTTTCATGTGACAAAAAGCTCAGATTTTTTTAGAAGAAAAAATATAAGAAACAGAGGTAAGACTGAGAGAGAAAATCAAAGTCACTATTAATTTTCCTTGAGGTCCATGTGGCATGTAGTCAAATGTTTCATTGAATAATATATTTTAAACATCTTTCATGTATAAACATTTTCCTATAATATTAGGGTGGATTAATATTTTATTGGATGACTATGAGATGGATAGATAACTTCACTGACTCAGTGGACATGAATTTGAGCAAACTCTGGGACACAGTGGAAGACAGAGGAGCCTGGTGGGATGCAGAGATGGACATGACTTAGTGTCTCCGTTGTGAATAACAACAAACAGCTTAATCCATTCCACTATTACTGCAATAATGGTAGCTGTTATTTTTTCCTTTATAATTTATGCAATTAAATTTTTGTGTACATTCTTAATTATTTCCTTAGGATCAGTATCTAAGAGTGAAATTCATGGCATATATGAATAACTTCTAAAGCTTTTCTTACATGTTGTTAAAAGGTCCCTTAAGAAAGATTGCTCTGATTTATATACCCACCAGCGATGAGAATGCTCATTTCCCTACACTCTCCCCAGCTCTATTATCTTTAAGAGGAAAAAAATCTCCCCACATTTGAGGGGAAAACAGCACTTCCCAGTCTAGTTTTCATTTTTGACTGCTAATAAAGCTAAACATTTTTTATGATTTTGGCCAAACAATACTTATTTTCATGTTGAAAGAAACAAGAGGACATCTTTTACCTTTTTTATTTTCAATTGCATCAAATGGTACTCGTGGCTTTTTAATGTTTCCATCCTCTGTGAAAGAATTCCTGCAAATGCAATATCAAACAACCCTGGATCAATGCACTGAACAAAATTCATGGAAATTACATCTAACACACTATCTTTTCTTCCTGTGTGAACACAGTTATTTTGATGAACACAAAGAAAAACATTCTGAATTTCATTCCTCTAAACTGGCAATCTTGTCTCAAGCGAGGTGGATGGAAATCTCATCATCTTTAATCAGCAGAAGCCCATATGAAGAAAACCAGGGCAAAAAGTCACTCTTTAGTCCAAAAGGGAACAAACTCTGATAGCCTAGGTCCAACAGAAGTGATTCAGGGATACACATTCTTATTGGAATCTGTTTGGCTAAAATTACAAAGTCTTGTAGCAAGAAGCTTTGGAAACTCTGAGGCACAGACTGAGAACATTCACATAATCTAAGAAACCTAAGCGTACCATGCAGAAAATGACCTGTCTTGCCAAGGCCTCTGTCCTTAAACTCTGATTACCACGGATGAATGTTAAGGGTTGGTTATATCTTGGTGTGTTTGCCTCATTTTTCTGTTGTATAACTAAATGCTCAGCCAGATGGCCCTTTAAATCCTCAAATTTAGGACCAAAATAATCTAAGTGGCAGACAGAAAAAACTGTTGGTCCTTACGATAGAGAATATTGGGTAGGATGTGACTTGACTTCACTGTGCTGTGTTGGGAGGCTCCATTCCTACTCCAACGAAGCAGAGATAACAATTCTGGCCTTACTTCACAGGGAGGCTATGAAGATTCAACCAAATGCTCTGTGTTATTTTAATTTTATAAAGATTTATTGTCCCAGATATTATACGGGACACTGTGGTAGAGATGAATAAGGCATTTTCAAGTCCTTCAAAATATAAACATTAGATAGAAAATTAAGAAGAATCAGGAATTAGAACTATTGTTAATGATGGAAGGTGTGATAACTTTATTGCAGTTTTATTTTCAAGTCTTTTTCCCTTTAGTATACGCAATGATGTAAGAAGGGGTGAAAAATAACCATGTCGTGGACTTTAAAATACTTTCCTCCTCCCAAGGAATGAAGAAATAGATAAAGCAAGCATGGGGTGAGATATGCTTGCTATAAGTTTGAGTGCCAGGCCAAGGTAAAAGAAATTTCTTATTTCATATGAAGCAAACATTTTAAGTAAAACACATAAAAGATATAACCCTGAAATGATATAAACTGAATTTTAGAAAAGTTACTATATCAATGGAATGAAATGTTTTGTATGTTAAGGCATCCCCCAAGTGATTTCTTGTGTGATTTTTTGAATAGCTTATTTTGAAAATGTGGATTTTCATGGAAAGCATGTGATTAGAGCAAATTACACCTGCTACTTTATTTCCAGTGAAGTGAAAATTAACAGAGAGTACACACACATCGATTTTAGTGTTTTTCATTCTGTTCAGATTTCTACTCATTCTGATAGGACCCCTGTATTCTGAGCCTCAGGGCAAAGTGCCACTTTCTCTAAATGTTGCTTTTCTGTCTATTTGTCCTCACCTTGTTGCTATAAGTGGATGATGTTTATTTAAAAGGGGGAAGGAAGTAATTCACCACAGATAAAACTGGTTTTTAGAGTACGAAAAACTAGAGGTGGCCATTGTGAAGATAAGGGCAATTATGAATGACTACATCTGACCTTCCTGTCAGCATGAGGTCCTGGTATAAAGAATAAGAGCAGAAAGAAGAGGCCAGGGTTGTAGTTCCGACTCAATTAGCTGCTCAGCTTGAGCAAATGACCCATCT
Source organism: Dama dama (assembly GCF_033118175.1). Lineage (NCBI taxonomy): Eukaryota > Metazoa > Chordata > Mammalia > Artiodactyla > Cervidae > Dama > Dama dama. The sequence continues at coordinate 81,645,718 of NC_083698.1, read as the reverse complement.
TCTTAGCACCTCAGTTTCCTCATCTGGAAAACGTATATGACACCAATCCATCTTGTGATACAGCATGAATGATAATTAAACATATGTGCATATACTTCACTGGTAAATTTGAAGATAATTAAATTAACTAGTCTTTCTTAAAATTGTCTGGAAACAATTTACCTAATTGTTTCTTGATAAAGATTTCAAGTTTACTTATCATAGTGCTAACTCAGATAAGTCTTTCAAACTTATCTTGTTTTTCCTATAAATGAAAGAAAGCATTTCTCCCATTTTAGATGTAAAGTGACCTTCAGATGGTACAGGAGCAGGAAACAGAAAGTATATTAATACTTAACTACTTATCTGTGATGCAGCATACCACACACCATGCAGTATATGAAGCTTATCTGATATAATCTTGAAACAATTCTTGGTAGGTTGTATAATCCATAATTTACAGGTATGGAAACTGAATTGCAAAGGAAAATCTTAGCTGCTGTAAATAACAAAATCTAAACTTGGGATTTTTAAATCCAAGTCTGTTTGATTCAAAAAAGTCCTGACTTTTTCTAATGATATTTAACACTGACCTTCAGTAAATTACATTGTTGGAAAGAATCAGTTAGGGTTAAAATTAGGCTTAAATCCAATATTCTGAATTTAAGACAAGTCAATTGCTTAACCGCATAACAAATGTGGACCTAGAGAGAAACTTGGGGAATAAACTTTCCAAGCCTTGCATATCTCAAAGGAACTTAACTTACTTAAAGTAAAAAACAATACTTAAATAGACATTTTGGTAAATCAAGTCTGCTCTTTCTCTGTCGATAATGATGAATGAGACAGTCTTGGATTGAGTGAGTGCAAAGAACAAACAAAGGGACATTGAGCTATATTATTTAAAACCTAACTTTCAAACAAACAAAACCTTCTATCAATCCTATTACTTCAGAGTATTGAGGGAATAAGGCCAACTGCATAAAGTTGTGGCAATTAAAGTGAGTTCCGGACCTGGGAGACATCCTAAGAACTCTTCAACTATGTGATTATTTGTATTTTTGAACTATTAAAAAAAAAGTTTCTCTAGGATTGTTTTCACTGTCTCCTGAGGCAGAAGGAAAGAGGAAAGTCAGTAGAATTGAGGCCATTCATGAGGGTGACTTCAGAGGCACCGACGAGCATGGCACGGCCATCTAGTCTTTAATCCCTCTAGGTGGTTGGGTTTATTTCTGTTTTCCTGGCAATAGACAAGTCAAATACTTACTTAATTCCATCATGTAAAAGGGAAGTAGACTTAGCTGGTACCATGAGCACTGCCCCTTCCTCCACTGACGGGGGTATTATTATGTTCACTGGACCAGCAGACTCTTATTCCCTCATTACTACCCCACATTAGAATGGAAGTGGATGGGGGAGGCCAAGGACCTTTCTTCCTGGCCAAATGCTCCTCTCTGAGATTCTATCTTTAAAAAAACAAAAACAAAAACACTAGTCTTGTGGTAGAGACAGACATATTTATAAATTTGGATGTTTTGTCCAGAATAAACTCATGCCTCAAAAACTCTAAATGAATGTTCATACCATCCTGGCCTCCACTCTGACTGACGGTTCATAAAACAAATCTCACCTAATTCTTTCTGTCTGATGCTCCTGAAATTCAGGGATATATATCACAGGGTGAAACTAGCTTGAAACTTTTAATTTTAAACTTGACTTTTGAGTGGAGTCAAGTCTTGCTGGTTTGAAAAACTGTTGGATATATTTTTGTTACAGTGTTTGAAGACCACTAGAATCATTATGGTTTCAATGTTTTAAAGAAGCTTATTTTCCAGAGCATGAATTTTTGGATACACTTCTTTTTGTTGCTTTCTTTAATGTAGGCAATGCCTTTTGAAATCAATCTTTAGAGATTTTTGGGGTTGCACAATTCAAATTTGTGGCTCTCTTACCATTCCAGCGGGTGTAGCTCTGCCTTTTTATTCAGGAGCTGAAATTGTTCAAATACACTTAAAAGAGACTGGTATTGAGTCAAGATGGAACCAGGTTTTCCCATAGGACTTGCCATACCATAAAATTCATGAATCAGAGATTGAAATCCAGGAGTAGTAGATGGGAAGAGCTGAGAAGGAATATTCAAGAGCAGAATATCAGACTAAGCGATGGAAAAGAAAATATAGTATTACTTGGGAAGGCTTTATATTTATTCATATATTTTAATTAGGCACTTATTGAAAAATCTATTATCAGTACCATAATTTAATTTTCTGCATTGCTGTCAATGTAAATGCCACTTTTTATAAGAAATTAATTTTGCTGATGTTTATATTTTCAAATGGGGTGATTTTATTTCTCTTTTCATTGAATGAAAACAGCTATCTCCTTTCTATAGATACCCCCAAAACAGCTGAGTAACAGAGTTAGGAAGCAGGAAAAAGAAGATAACATCCTCTTGGATTAGAAGTGTCTTATAAATGTCAGGATGAGAGATATTAATCTGACCAAAAATAAAAATCTATGGTCATCCTCTTTCTACTATGAGAGTCAGATATTAATGTTTACCCTTTCTCCTATAAAATAATTTTTCTATTCTTCACATTGTGCCAAGAGAAGTTCTTTACTTTCCTAATGTCTTAAATTAAGAATTCCTGAAGGATGAGGCCAGATCTCTCTGATTATCTTTGTATGGTATTGAACCAAACTGTTGCAAATGTAACACTTACCGTATTTAAATTAATTAAAATAATCCATCAACTAAGTTCTGTTTTGAGTAATAAGCTTACTTTGAATCCTCTAAAATATGGGGCTAAGTAATAAAAACAAGTGTCAAACATTCAGTAATTAAGTTCGTTAAAATTCATACATGTAGCATCTGAATACAAATTTTTAAGTAAAAAATAAATATTTTATCCAAACAGATTAATAATAAATTATTAGTAGACTTTTAAAAATGCTACTTTAAAGAAATGCTTTCTATAAACAAATCTTACATAGAAAAATATGAATCCAATATAAATTATCTATATAAGGGCAGAACCAGAAACAAAGCAAGTGTGAAGCATATAGATATATGTGTAATAAATTACCCATTGATATTCATCAATAACCTAACAGAATCTAGGAAAATACATAGAAATAAAATAAATGCCATTTATACTTTCAGGCTGAAACCAGTAAAAGTTATAATTATTAATATTTACTTTTTTTCCTTTGGAGTTTGCTACAGATTTATAACAAACTTAGGTAGTTTTAAAAAATATTATTTTATTGAATAATGTTTACTTTTATACAAACAAAAGGGGCATAATAAGCAGAAGGAAATTTTGGATACATGTAAATGTCCCAAAGCAAACAGTAAACTTCTTTAGAAAAATGTTAGCATTTCCCCCTTAAGAATTAGCAAAGCCTCCCAGCTATATTTATTCCACATTCTTTTACCTTTATTAAGTCATGTATTATCTGCATACTCTTAAAGAATATGCATTCTGCTCATCTTAATCTTCATATTTCTAAAAAGAAGCTTACAAATACTTAAGGAAATATCTTCTAGTTTTAAGTAAAAAATCAAGTAGCTCATGGTTGATCTACTACAATCTCAGTAATCAAGAGGAATCAAAGGTCACTTTTGCTTTACCAGTTGGAATTGTCCCAAACTCCCGAGTTCCTTTATAAAAGTCATAATTGAGTTAATCTCCTCTAAAGACAGGCACCGATTTAGTTCTTTTTGATAATTTTCACCCTATAACAGGGGCAAAAAACACAACTCTTAAGCAATTGTTCCAAAATCAAGCTATGTTTAGCACAAGCCAAAAACCAAATTTTAAACTCTTTAACAGCTGAGCTAATTAATTCTAAATAATACAGCAACTTCAACTCATCAAAATGATGTCAGAATACAAGAAAACTTCATGTTTGACAAAAGAACCTGAAATAGCTCGGTAGTGCTTTGGCAGCAAGGTTGGGAAGTTGGGCCCAGAAGGACAGAATAAGTGTGACAGTTTGCAAAGGCAGGAAGTCTTTTTTTAGCCTTCAGGGTACCAAAATCAGAGCAGGAAATTTACACGTTAACCTCACGTATGTCACACTACCATTTTCACATTTCACAGATTCCAGTAAACAGACTTACCCCACCCCCATTTCCCTCACATTTATTTTTTCTAATGCATCCCTAAGAGCAAAAGATACACATCTTACTATTTTCTCCGGGTCAAGTGGTTCTAATGATTTTAATGACAATCCACTCACTAAGGAAGGAAAACAGGGAACTCTAGGAATGAACCAATAAAATCTTAGGGAGACAAGAGTCTATAACGTCTTAACTCTCAAAACCATCTCTCTGTAGAGCAGCATTTGTTGATGAGAACCTTTCACATTCTACTTTTCCAAGTTTTCCAGTTATGGTTTTAAAACAGAAAGATACAGAGAAAACGATACTACACCTAGATTACTAATCTGTACAGATTTTTTCATACATCAAGAAAACTTCTACTATGAACATTGGGGTGCACGTGTCTCTTTCAGATCTGGTTTCCTCAGTGTGTATGCCCAGAAGTGGGATTGCTGGGTCATATGGCAGTTCTATTTCCAGTTTTTTAAGGAATCTCCACACTGTTTTCCATAGCGGCATGGAAGCAACCTAGATGCCCATCAGCAGATGAATGGATAAGGAAGCTGTGGTACATATACACCATGGAATATTACTCAGCCATTAAAAAGAATTCATTTGAACCAGTCCTAATGAGATGGATGAAGCTGGAGCCTATTATACAGAGTGAAGTAAGCCAGAAAGATAAAGAACATTACAGCATACTGACACATGTATATGGAATTTAGAAAGGTGATAACGATAACCCTATATGCAGAACAGAAAAAGAGACACAGAAATACAGAACAGACTTTTGAACTTTGTGGGAGAATGTGAGGGTGGGATATTTCAAAAGAACAGCATGTATACTATCTATGGTGAAACAAATCACCAGCCCAGGTGGGATGCGCGAGACAAGTGCTCCGGCCTGGTGCACTGGGAAGACCCAGAGGAATCGGGTGGAGAGGGAGGTGGGAGGGGGGATCGGGATTGGGAATATATGTAAATCCATGGCTGATTCATATCAATGTATGACAAAACCCACTGGAAAAAAATAATAATAATAATAAAAAAAAAGAAAAAAAAAAAAAAAAGAAAACTTCTACTAACAGATCATAAAAATTAACCAGTCTTACTTTGAAGCACTATTCCCTAATCATCAGCCTCTAACCAAAAATGTTAACCAGATGTAACTGCTTTAAAAAAAATGAGTATTATAACTTCAGCCCCTTGATTTTAATCTAGAGCACTAACTGCTTCCAAAAGGTTCAGGTATTCCTTAACAGTATTCTAGAATACGTAACATGCATTATGCATTATAAAAACAAAATTCTCTTGGGAATTAGGAGCTGATTTACTTCATTTTCAACCCATAATTTCATTATAGTCAGTCATTCACATACTTAGTAGACACAAAAATAACATTGATCCTTACATCAGAAAAATATTAAGAGGTTTATATAACAGGTACAAATCAATTTCAAATGAATTATCAAGTTGCTTAACTGCACAGTAAAGAAAATGATACCTAAAGATGAATTAAAAATACATGTCAGTAAAAAATATGCACTTACCTTAACTACAGCTGATCTATAAAGTCTCTGAAATATCTCAGAAAATATGGAAAGGGAAGATTCATTAGACAGGAGAAAGTTGAAAGTATCCTTTAAAAGAAATTCTTCTGTGTTTTGGTCCTCAAAATCCATATCATCATCATCTTGAACATTTAAATGCTCATGCACCTGTGAAAGAGTTAAGTAACAGCAAATATTTTTTGTTGACTTATTTTTAATGCAGTGAAATCACTTCTAAGACATGATTCATTTCCCGTTGGATTATAGATCAGAACTGACATCTAGTGGTCCTTTTGGAGGTCAACAATTTTATAAAAATCTAAGTACTGTTCTTTTGAAAATATGATTCCCAGGTGGTGCTAGTGGTAAAGAACCCACCTGCCAATGCAGGAGACTTGAGAAACTTGAGTTTGATCCCTGAGTCGGGAAGATCCCCTGGAGGAGGGCATGGTAACCCACTCCAGTCGTCTTGCCTGGAGAATCCCCTGGACAGAGGAGCCTGGTGGGCCACGGTACATGGGGTAGCAAAGAGCTGGACATGACTGAGGTGACTTAGCATGCATGCACATAAGAACATTACTTTTTATAGAATCATATCAGTTTATCTTAAAAATATCATTGAGGAACTTGTGTTCATGGAAATAATATATAACACCTCTAAATAATAAATTTTTAAAAATCATAATGTAAACTATTGTGGGTTTATATATATGTAAACTATGTGGGTAAAATAATGAATAAATGATCAATAAAAGATGTAGATTCATAAAATTTTAGAATTTTAGGGATAAATCTTTGAATCGACCAAATGTCTGAAATCACGTATAATGTAATCATTCTCCTTGTGTAATAGTTTGAAAACCAGTTAATACAGTATGAAGTCAAACTCTTGTTGAACATAATTTTTTTCTTTTTTTATTGACGTATAGTTGATGTACAATATTATGTAAGTTGCACGTACACAATTGTGTGTGCTGTGTGCTCAGTTGCTCAATCATGTCTGACTCTTTGTGATACCCTGGATTGTAGCCTGCCACGCTCCTTTGCCCACGGGATTTCCCTGGCAAGACTACTGGAATGGGTTGCCATTTTCTACTCCAGGGTGTGCATAAATTTTATTCTGTTTCTCTTGCCATATCATAAATTAGCTGTCTATAGACTAACACAGTCAACTTTTAAAACCTTATTGCCACTAAGGACAATTTTGGATTAAAAATATGTTGGAGGAGATGATATGAATGAGTTAATTTAAGATGAAGTAAAAGAATCAGAGTGTACAAAAAACATGCTTCAATTTATATATATTCATACAACTGTTGAAAACAAATATTTCAAAAATTCCTATGGTTTTAAAATTAAAATCTAAAAAAATTAAACTAAATTAAATTAAAATCTAGGCCAGTTTTAAATTAAATATCTATATGTAAAGAATAAAGGAGTTAACTTTTTTATAAAGCCATGTGAATAAACTAGGTAACCTGCTATTTTTTTGTTAACTAGATGTCTATTTTCCTGCATCAACATATACTCAGCTTTATGCCACATTTATTTCATAAACAGTGGTTGAACCATAAAAAAAAATGTGTGCTGTTCAACAGGAAAGCAGAGTGGGTACTGTAACTCAAATCATAGACTCTCCATATACTAGTTAATTCTTTGAACCACAGCAAGAATACCGGCGCGGGTTGCCATTCCCTTCTCCAAGGGATCTTCCCAACCCAGGGATCAAACAAACCCACATCACTTGCGTCACCTGCATTGAAGGCAGAGTCTACCCCCTGAGCTACCAAGGAAGCACAAATGTAAGTTTGCTGTTGGAAGTTTTTTTTTTTTTATTTTTTTATTTTTATTTTTTTGCATTCTTCCATGAGCTTTTTTAATTTATTTATTTTCAGTGGGTTTTGTCATACATTGATATGAATCCGCCATGGATTTACACGTCTTCCCCATCCCAATCCCCGCTCCCACCTCCCTCTCCACCCGATTCCTCTCGAAACATCCCACCCTCGCCTTCTCCCACAGAGTTCAAAAGTCTGTTCTGTATTTCTGTGTCTCTTTTTCTGTTTTGCATATAGGGTTATCGTTACCATCTTTCTAAATTCCATATATATGTGTTAGTATGCTGTAATGTTCTGCTGTTGGAAGTTTGATGCATGTTGCACTTATTGATTGGTTACTATGAATGAAAACAACACCACCACCACACACACACACACACACGCACACACACACACACACACACACACACACACACACCCTTCAGCCAAAAGGAAAGCTCCTGTGAGCACTCTGGCATACTCACCTGAAGTACTACAGGGGACCCGACACTGCCGTAACCAATATCAAAGGTTAAAAGTTGAAAACATAATCTGCATCTGAAATAAAAACACAAGGTAACAATAAAAAAGGAATGAAATAGTGCCTTTTGCAGAGAGGTGGCTGGACCTAGAGATTGCCAGGCAGAGTGAAATAAGTCAGAAAGACAAACACTGTATAGTGTCACTTACATGTGGAATCTAGAAAGATGGTAGAGATGAACTTACCTGCAAAGCAGAGAGAGTCACAGATGGAGACAACAAACTCGTGGTTACCAAGAGACTAACGGGGTGGGATGAATTGGGGGTTTGGGACTGACATATATATATATATATATATATATATATATATATATATATATATATATTACTATGTATAAATGGATAATTAATGAGAACCTACAGTATAGCACTCAACATTCTATGGTACCTAAATAGGAAGGAAATCTAAAAAAGAGTGGACATATGCAGACGTGCAGCTGACTGACGTTGCTGCCTAGCAGAAACTAACAACATTGTAAAGCAACTGTGCTCTGATAAAAATAAAATAAAAACAACACACGGTAACAAGACACATTATATTTGCTATGTTTACTCTATTATTTGGTACTATATCAGTAATACTCACTGGGGTTAAATTTCAACATCTATACTGATTACAAAGAGCAGTGGCTTAGATAATCTAAAATTAAATACAATTTATCTTTGGATTTGGAGTCTGTTTCATTACCTACAGAAAATACAGACATATAAAAAGTATTCATATCACATTAAATGAAGCAATGAAGTTGACTCCATAAACACACAATGTGGGAAAGGAACCTCTCCTACTTCTCCATGCTAAGCATTCTTATTCACATAGAAAGCATGATAAAACTTACATGGAGGTACCTCCTTTTCTTAACATACTAGATTTAACATTTCCCTAGAAAAAGGCCTTAAATTGTATTCAAGTAAACTGGATAAAATGTAGAGATAAGAGTTATTGAATTTTGTTAATAAAAGTATATAAATAAAAATATAATTAGTCAATGGAAAGCATATATGATAAAGATAGGTGAGCTTGAAAGGGGTTACAATTTTAAAAATAATTTAAATATTAACTGTGCTTTATTTTTTGTCACCACTGTTTAAATACTGTGAGTCTTTAACATACTCTGAACTTATAGGGTCTACAAATTACAAAACATCAGTTTAGAAGTTCATACTTTATACTATATAAAAATTTCCAAGTAGCACCTACTTGTGATCGTTAAGATACATTTTCATTAACAATCAATTTTTAGAAGGTAGGTTTTTTTTTTTTAACATTAAAATTTGCTTTTACCTTTGGAAGATCTTTGGTCCCAGAGTAGCTGTTTCACTGAAGACTTCAGCTGCTAGTAGGAGTTTGCTAATGGCTTCCTTCATGTTATCAAAAGCCTGAAGAGGTGAACTGGCTCTCAGGAATGTCTCAAAAAATGTTTGCAGCTGTGAACCAAGTAAAGGATTCATATGTTGAAAGGACAATCTCAGTTTGTCTCTCTATCATTTCCAAATGAACAATGTGAAAGATCTCTTTAGGTTATCTCTCTCTGACACACTCAAAAAAACTCCTTAAAAAGGAAAATTTGACCATCTAAGACATATATATATAAAGTATATATAAAGACATATATAAAGACATATATATATACTGAAAGAGTATATAATATATGCAAGGTATATTGTACAATAAATATATATTATCACATATTGTACAATGTGATATATATTATATACATTTAAAACCATAGTACAAGCCTTCTGACTGAATGTGGGATACCAAAATATCTTGCAATTTAAATTGTTTTAATGGTGCTTACTCCATTTTTCTTCATTCCATGGCATCTAACCATGCAAAGTGAAGTGCAAGTATCACAGAGCTTGTGATCAAAACTGCCAAGTTGAATCTGGGACCCTTCATCTAGGTAAACTAGGACTTGCAACTCAGTTTGAATTTTTGTGTCCTTTTCTTTAAAATGAGTTACAACTTACCAACAAGAGAGCTGCCAAATCAGAAGAAAGTTACTGTAAAATATGAAATTCAAGTCTAAGCTTTTATTATTATCCCTTTCCTGCATGTATGAGAACAAAAATAACTACATCAAAATTGCTTCTTCTTCTTCATTGTGTGGGAGCTCAAGCCAATTAGAGAAGAATCTAAGAAAATCTCAATGTCCTGAAATTTTCAATTCAGGCTTCGTGTGACTGGAGAGAATGGGGCCTCATTACAAAAATGGGCAAGATGTTAGGTTTATGTCTTCACAGAAACACAAATAGCTATTCTTATTTGCTTAAATATTAAAACAATCACAACCAGGATATCTTCAGGATGCTTAACACCAAGGCTCAAGTCAAACTTTTTAAAAAGTATGAAATAAACCTCATATTGACTCATAAACTGTCTCTGAGTAAGCATACACTTCCAAAAATGAAGAACAAAAAATATTTTCAGAAAAAACATGCAGCAGGTATACTATTAGTATTTTTGGAAGAACAGACTAAATTTATTTAAGCTGTGTAAGACCGCAAAGGGAAAAACTTTTGTTGCTCTAATAATGAAGGACAGATACTGGCACAAATCACCTGAGGGAGACGGTAAATGTGTCTTTAAAATATACAAGCAAAATTCCCCCAAGAGAAACAAATGCTGACTCCATAAACTTTTCTCAGCTGAAAAACAGAAACACAATGAGATGTACACTTTAAGACCCTATAAACACGTCATTAGCATTTGGCAATTGGGATGTTTTTCCTTCTCTAAGGACTAAGGAAAATGAAGGCAGTAATTGCATGATCAAAAGAAAACAAATCCAGGCTAACACCAAAAGTATCAACATCCTTGAGTCAAAACAGAGTAACATGTTTTTCCAAATAAAAGTAACTCATCATGTTTCCCTCAGCTCACCATATTACACAGAAAGGGTTACTGATAATATTATTGCATTTTTCCGTTTATATGTTTTCTGAATGTCACAGCGGTCAAGGTTAATAATTTAAGAAGGTTGGAAACATTTGCGTAACACATAGAGTATGTAAGATTGATTATCAAATTATATCCTACATGGTGAAAAATAATTAGCAAATTAACGTTTAGGGTTGTATTTATTCTTCTACTGTGGAAATGTGTATTTCTTAATTTTTGACTGTAATTAATTTTTCACCATGCAGAAAGCACTGTGTGCTGAACTTCGGAGGACAAGGTACTTAGCACAGTAGCCTCTATAGATTTAGAGGCTAAAAGTCCCAGGTTCAACTTTGGTTCTGTGCCTGTTGCTAGTAAGTTGTGAGGCCTTGTAAGTCTCCTAACAGTAACTTTATAGAAGTATTGCTAGGATTAAATCAGAGAATGGACTCACAAAGTCTGCCACCACCCATCAGACATCAAATACTCAGTACACATTAGCTTCTTTTATTAACTAAAACAAAAGTCCACAGCCTTCCTTCAACGATGAACATTTTAAAAATATCCGATAAACCTTTCAATAAAATAGATTTACAAGAGAGAATATAGAGACATGGTGGGTAAAGAGATCCCATCACTGATACACGTCCCAGCAGAAATGAAAGCAGAGAACTGAAGGACCAAAATCTCTCCTCCCATTTCCCTAAAATTCAGACTGCTAAGAGGAGGACTACCCTCAAACTACAGTTGTGTAGCAGGAGGACAAGACACAGCTGCCATTACAAACAGAAATGTGGAAAGAGGAGAGAGCAGTGACATTTATAAAGCACAACTCAAAAAAAAAAGAGACTTCTTTCATGTTTCTATTTGTTCTGTGACCAGTCTTTGTCTCCATATCCATTTCCTTCTATTTCATTACATGCATTTCCACTTATCTAAGTCCTTCAAGTCGAAGAAGATTTGAGATGAGTCGTCTCTTTATTTAGCACAGCAGCAGGCAAACTACACATGCAGGAAGTGAAAGCAGACTTATGCAAATACTTTTCTTTTTAAATCATCAACTTTCAGCAGGTTGTCCAGAGAGGGCAGAATAGTTGTATCAATAATTGAAACTAATCCAGGGAGGCTAAGTGTCTGCTCATTTTGTCATTTGTTACACTAACTATATTTTTTTGGTCAAATACCTGAGTTCTGTGCATCTCAATGTGCTCACATGTAGAAAGAGAGAAATGTGCTTAATGATCTCATGAGACAATGTCAAATCTGAAATTATTTGATAGTAACTTCATTCAAAGTTATCAGAACCCAAAAAACATTTCTCACTCAGAGCTTTCTTAACCCAAGCACAAATAAATGTTACTTGAAATAACATCTTCGCCTTCACTGCTAAGTTAAAGTCAGCCATGAACTCAAATATCATGGAGACGTCCTTGTCTCTAGATCAAGACTTTTAATAGATGTTTTTAAATTTAAACATGAGACTATAAGATCCCAGGGAAAGCAGTACCTTGGTAGGGAGGTAAAGATGAATAAAAGAAGATCTTAAAATGTTTCACAAGACATGAAACTGTTTTATGAACTATAAATTTTCCTACTTCAGTGCAAAAATGAAATACAAATTTAATGCAAAACAAATTATGTACAAAATGACCTTGTAAGGTCAGGGCTGTAAAACCAGGAAGTTAAAGCATCACCATTCGTTTGTACTTGCGTAAAATTCAAGCAATAAACCAATAAGGTATTTGTAGTTTTCACATTTATCCATTCAAGGAACTTCCTAAAGTATTTGTAAATGGGTCCAAATAATCAACTAAAAATGGAAGCACAAGAGAAACTGAAGATGAACTTCAAAATATTTGTAGGAAAACTTCAGTTATTTTTTGATATCCTAAAATATTTCTAAATTGCCCTTATATTTACCTCATTCTCCGACTCCACTTTTCACAACCCCTCCCACACTAAATTCTGGGCTTCACCCAACTGATTTCCTTGATCCTCTCATAAGATCCTCCCATAAGATGCAGATTGTTCTCGGTGGCAAAAGATGCTGTTCTATATTAAACTTGCTAACTGTCTCGTTTGCTCTTACCACTAGTCTCTGAGATCTTTCAGGGCAGACACTGTACCATTTTATCTTTGAGTGGCCAGTATCTAACACAGGACACGTACTAAGTAAATACCGTTGAGTAAATAAACCTAAGTATAATAGTACAAAACCACAGAGACTTTGATAAGAGAAATAGCTCACTGGAGCTTCTGGATAACATAAATTTTCTCCCTATGACAACATATGTATCTCTTATTTCCATCTCATGAGAGAGGGAGGATGAGCATTCTTCTGGTGACTTGTAATAAAATCTTTGAAAAATAGAAGCTCACAGCTGCTCAAGAGAATTTCTAAGATAAGAAAATTTAATATGAATTAAAACATGGGATGAAAGATTAAACAATATTAGAGGGTTCTCTTTTTAAGTCGTGTTCTTGACTAACTGGGAAACTCTAGCAGAATGTTGGTATTTATTTTGAATTTTCAGTAATGTTTAATAGCATTGTACCTTATTAAAGTTTACCAGAATTTCTCTCAATATTAATGTGGGAGAGAGGAGCTTTCATGTATTTAACAGCATTTTGTACCAACAAGTATATGAGAAGATCTCAATATCACTAGTCATTAGCAAAATGCAAATCAAAACCACAATGAGATGTTACCCCACATCTATTAGGGTGACTACTATCAAAAAACCCATAAAATATTAAGTGTGAGAAAGGATATGAAGAAATCAGAACCCTAGAGCACTGTTGGTGGGAATGTTAAGTGGTGCAGTGAGTGAAAGTCGCTCAGTAGTGTCCGACTCTGCCACCCCATGGACCGTATAGTCCATGGAATTCTCCAGGCCAGAATACTGGAGTGGGTGCCTTTCCCTTCTCCAGGGAATCTTCCCAACCCAGGGATTGAACCCAGGTCTCCTGCATTGCAGGCGGATTCTTTACCATCTGAGCTGCAAGGGAAGGCCAGTGTAATATTATTCAACCTTAAAAAGGAAAGACATTCTCACCCATACTGCAAGCCAAATGAACCTTCAAGATATGCTAGGTGAAATAATCTAGTCACAAAAGACACTGTATGATTCCACTTAAAGTATCTAGAGTAGTCAGGTTCTTAGAAACAGAAAATAAAATAGTGGTCGCCCGTGGCTAGGGGGAGGGGGAAATGCAAAGCTGTTTCATGAGTATATAATTTCAGTTCTGCAAAAAATTCTGGAGACTGATTGTGTGTGTGTGTTAGTTCTTCAGTCGTGTCTGACTCTTTGTGACCCAAGGGACTGTAGCCCACCAGGCTCCTCTGTCCCTGGGATTTTTCAGGGACAGAGGAGGCTCCTCCATCCATGGGATTCTTCAGGCAAGAATACAAGAATGGTTTGCCATTTTCTTCTCTGGGGGCTCTTCCCAACCCAGGGATCGAACCAGGGTCTCCCACATTGCAGGCAGATTCTTTACTGTTTGAGACACCAGGAAAGCCAATCATACAACAACCTAAATATATTGAATAGTACTGAACCATACACTTAAAACGGTTAAGATGGGAAATTTTATGTATATACTGCATGCATGCTCAGCTGCTTCAGTCATGTCCAACTCTTTGCAACCCATGGACTGTAGCCTGTCAGGCTCCCCTGTCCATGGGATTCTCCAGGCAAGAATACTGGAGTGAGTTGCCATGCTCTCCTCCAGGGAATCTTTCCAACCCAAGGATCGAACCCATATCTCCTGAATCTCCTTCACTGCAGGTGGATTCTTTACCAATGAGCCACAGAGGAAGCCCTTATGTATACATTATCACAATTTTTTAAAAAGATTTAAACAATACTGCAGTTCTCACAGCCTCACTCCCTCCAACAACCATGTTTAAACATTTGCTAATTTTGTACCATGGAAGTCCAAAAAAGCACCTTTTTAATGGTTATAAATTTTGCAAAAGGAACAAAATAAAAAATATTTCCTCCCTTGCTCCATTTCTCAGCTCCTGCAAATAGTGGAAATGGTTTACATCTCTATTCCATTTCCTCAGAGCCATTGTTTTATTGAGAAACAATCATTTAACCTTGAAATTTTGTTTAGTATGAAAAATACCACACAGCAAGCTTTAATGCTAGTAGGAACAATCCAGAATAAAGGGCACATTTACCGGGTTGGCCAAAACATCCATTTGTGTTTTTGCATTACACCTTATGGACGGATCTAGACAAACTTTTTGGCCAGCCCGAAATGACCAGTAGATCTTAAAGGAAATCAACCCTGAATATTCATTGGAAGGACTGATACTGAAGCTGAGGCTCCAATACTTTGGCCACCTGATGCGAAGAGCCAATTCATTGGAAAAGACCTTGATTCTGGGAAAGACTGAAGGCAGGAGGAGAAGGGGACGACAGAGGACAAGATGGTTCTATGGCATTACCGACTCAATGGACATGAGTTTGCGTGAACTCCTGGAGATGGTAGAGGCCAGGGAAGCCTGGCGTGCTGCAGTCCATGGGGTATCAAAGAGTCAGACATGACTGAGAGACTGAACAACAAATATGACAGAATGCAAAGTCTAGGAAATGATCATTTCAAGTTAAAAGGCAATATCACATAAGAGATCAGACTCAATTTTATCCATGAGAGAACTAAGGACACAATTAAATACATGAAATCCAGGTCTATGTTCTTTTCCAAACTAAAAGGGGAATAAGTATGCATTCAAATCTACTTCTTTTTAATACATTGGAATTTAAGTATATAGTTCTTGATCAACATTATTATTCTGCCTTTTACAGAATCAGCTGGGATCTCTCTGTCTTACTCTGACCTAACCATTCTCTTGCCCTAGCGTTTACTGAACTCTTAAAATGTATCTGAAGGAATTTGAATACCCCAGAAATAGGCATACATACAAAATCTTAAATAATTTATAAAATAAAAAAGTAAAATTGCTTTGGAAATGCACCCCTTAGATGGATATGACTTCTTTTTATTGTTAGTTGAGTCTTTGTATCCACTGCTTCCTCCAATAGCTCAGCAGGTAAAGAATCCACTTACAATGGAGGAGATGCAGGAGACATGGTTTCGATCCCTGGGTCAGAAGATCCCCAGAGGAAGAAATGCAACTCTCTCCAATATTCTTGCCTGAAAAATACCAGGGACAGAAGAGCCTGGTGGGCTGCAGTCCAAAGGGTTGCAAAGAGTCAGATAAGACTGAGCAACTAAGAACTTTTGTATCCACTAAGACAACAAGAGAAGGGGATGACAGTGGATGAGATGACTGAATGGCATCACCAACTTGATGGACATGAGTTTGAGCAAGCTCCAGGAGTTGGTGATGGACAGAGAAGCCTGGCATGCTGCAGTCCATGGGGTTGCAAAGAGTTAGGACACAACTGCGCTACTAACTGAGCTGAAGACAGTAGTATTTATTGTTAGAATGAGAAGGGTTCAGCATTGGTACTGATATTATTTTCAATGTAACCATGGAGAATATTTGTTCACACAAATACACAGATATAAATGGAAGGGTTTACTTAGAACAACATGACTTGATTCCTTGAGCTCCCTCCAAAGTATATTAAAAGAACACACAATGATTTATCATGAAATATTTAATTTTGTTAAAAAACTAAAAACGACCTGAGTTGTGGAGGATTTGTCAGTTATTGATTAACATCCTTACTTAAATGTGTCTCTTTCAGGGAGGAGTTGCATAATTTTAGTAAAAACCATATTTAAGTGTGTCTGTTTGGGGGAGGGGTTGAAGAATTTTTTCACTCTGGAGCAATCATCATCCTAATATTAGGGATAGATGAGTGCTAGGTTTTTCTTTTGAAGAGCAAAGGGGTGTCTTTGCTCATACAGGGATTGGAGGAAAATCACCCGCTTTAGAGGCACAGTCTCAGCGAGATGAAATTTTAGGAAGGTGTACATGTGAAAAATGAAGTTATCAGCATTGATTCTCTTGAAACTATCTCTGGGCCTGTGAACCTGGGGAGTCTTCATGGCTCCCCAGAGGCTCACAGTACCCCACTTGAGGATCACAGCTCTGGACGAGTCTGGTCCACAGGATACATCTGCTGCCCATCAGAGGGCTGTGGCAGGAGATGAAGTGCTGGGAGCATTCTGGACCTTAGCAAGAAGTCTCCTTCATGTTTTAAAGGAGAATGATTTAGGGGGGGAATCTGATATATAAAAACAGAAGGAAAAGAGGAAAAAAGATGGGAGAAAGGGAGGGGAAAAATGACTAAATTACAAACCTAAGCACTGATGTAAGCACTGATTTCATTTCATGCACATATGGTATTTGAATATAATTCTATATCACACTTAATAATACTCACTAACCTTAGCCAAGCTGACACCATATGTCAGACACTGGGCATTTCTCATGCACTATTTTGTTTACAATCATGGCAATTCTATGAGGTTGATGCTCATTATCCCCATTTTATTGATGAAGAAACTGAGGCTTGAGAGCACAAGTAATCTGCCAGAGTTTATACAGTTAAGAGGCAACCAACATGAAGCCAATTTCATATTGAAGCCAATCTACTTTCTATGTAACTTAAATCAACTTGCCTAAAATCAAGAACAAATTTTGTGTTAAGTCAAATGATTTAAGAACATAAATATTCTCATCATTTGTTTTAGCTCACTGAAAATTGGCTAGCTTTAGGGTTAACCACAGGAAAACGAAATTAATTGACTGAACTTAAATGAGGATAGTTTTTACTCATTCTCTGGAATTAGATCAAAACTCCAATATTTAAGTAAGTGTCATGCTTCCAGTGACATGGATAATTTTATTCATTTGTACTTCTTAATAACCCTAAGCTTTAAAGCATATATTAAAATTGGAAATTCAGAAAGTAGATTCTTAACCAGTTTCATGGTTAAAACTTTTTTAATTTCCCATACGTATATAAGAGGATTGATCAGGAGCAAGGTGCCAAAACACAAAAAGCTATGCAGAGCATAAAAATTTAATTATTTGCTTTGAATGGTAGAACCCTGATTGAATTATATTCAACCTTCTCACAGAACTGGCAGGTTATCTTTATGGCTCCTTCTAGAAGCTCTCAGTAGGATATAAAGGATCAGAGAGATTTTACAGTAAAGAGCAAAAGTTGAAGTTGTAAAGATTTTATCATTGGATTCTGTGGATATATATCTACTCATTTTCTTTACATGAATGCCATTGTTCAAGCAGGTCACCAATATTCCATTATAGTTAAAACACAGATCTTCTTAAAGCCTCTGAAAAATAAAGTCTGCGGGTTATCTGGAAATTTTTCCATCATTTATTAATTGTCTTGAGTAGAAAATGATATTGCAATTTGGTGATATTTACAACCAGTAATATTTGTAACATGCAGTACAAAATCAGCAAAGAGGGATGCATTTAACAGAAAGAAACCTGTCCCATATATCTATAAATACTCTCAAATGAATAAGAAGGTAAAAAGAGAAAATACTTTCCATTTACCTTCCAGACATTTTATGCAGGGCATCTATTTTAGGTCTTATTAAGTTTCATGGTCAATCACACAAAAAAGGAAATGCACTCATTATAAAAATAGAGTTCTGGGTGTACAATAAAGAAAATGATAGAGCAACTGCCCTAACATATGAAGGCTGTAGTGTTAAAGTTTGTTAAATCCATGCTAGAATTATCACAGCTTTCCGCTATTTTCTCATACATCTCTCATATCTATACCTCTCTCTTACCAGTGTTCAAACAAAACTCATTCTTTTATATAGAATATTTTAGATGAGTATTTAAATATGATGCATAGTTTAAAAGCTCATAGTTTAGTATTCTAATTCAATGTAATTCTATGTAGCCCAAATCAATGTCTTCTCCTTGTGGTATTGACTAACTTCTGTTTTCCCTACCCCCAAATCATTTACTCCTTCATTGCTGCCAGAGTCATCTTTACGAAGCACAGTTCAAATCATCAAGGTTGGATGTCCCAAATATCTACAGAAGAAGGTGGTATAATAAACAGTAGAAGCCCTTTTACCCTTTCTGCTACAAAGGGACAGCTATTTTTATATGAGAGCTCAAAAAGTGACATATGCTCTTCTTAAACATTTTCATTTAGAAAACATGAATGTATATTCCGTTGTCAGTCTTACAAAGCCAAACCTATGGGTCAACTGACTGGAATTGCCAGTTATCTAACTTATAGAAACCCCACCCATGAGTGGGTTACAACTGCAATTAAAGCAAGAATATAAAAATACTCGCCAAGAAATCTCGGCCAAATCTTTCCAGGTCTTGCAATGCCACCCCCTCAAACTCTGAAAGTTGTAGTTATGGTTGTTTAGTTGCTAAGTTGTGTCCAACTCTTTTGCGACCCCATGGCCTGTAGCCCGCCAGGCTCCTCTGTCCATGGGATTCTCCTGGCAAGAATACTGGACTGGGTTGCCATTTCCTTCTCCAGGGGATCTTCTCAACCCAGGGATCAAACCTGCCTCTCCTGCCTTGGCAGGTGAATTCTTTACCACTGAGTCACCTAGGAAGCCCCCTGAAAGTTGTTACATCACATTTAATCCACCTGCAGTTTTCCTAAATTGATTCTTTTGTAAATATTCAACTTTGCTTTTACAGAAGCAAGTATGTCTTTTTTTTTTTGCACTTCCAGTTCATCAGAGCATGACAACTTAAGCATGCAGATACTTGCCCTGGGCACTGAGCTCTTGGGTCCAGCAGTCAGCATGCTTTATGGAGGGCACACAGGGCATGGCCTAATACTGCAAGGAGGGAAGCAGTAATTAAGAGATATTTTATTCATTGGAGATCTGAGTCCTAATTCTAGTCACATTTCACAGCTCTGTCATCTCTACTAAATCATGAATCTTCATTTCCTCATCCATAGGATGGGTGAGGAACATAGCACCCTATCTCCCAGGGTTCTTAAAAGTATCAGATGAGACCGCGTATGAGAATACATTCAGATGTATAAAACAACAGTGGGGTCCTTTCACATTCTCTGTGTGCATGCTCAGTCTATTCAATCGTGTCCAACTCTTTGTGACCACACGGACTGTAGCCCACCAGGCTCCTCTGTCCATGGGATTCTCCAGGCAAGAATACTAGAGTGGGTTGCCATGCCCTCCTCCAGGGGAATCTTCCTGACCCTGCATTGCAGGCAGAGTCTTTACAGCTGAGCCACCGGGGAAGCCCCTTTTACATTCTACTGTGCATGAAATTCAGGACCTTCATGATCTGACTCTAACATAGCTCTCTGGTTCCTCCTCTGACTCCACAATCCTAAGGCCTTTGCCTCTTTCTTCTTTCTCCATACTTCCTACTTCAGGCTACCCTAGGATTCTTCCCACCCTGGAAAACATACACATTCTCGCCAGTGAAAGCAGCTCATATTTCTGAGTCTATAACCCACCTGTGTGCTTCATGATGTTTATCCAAAGGAAATGCAAACATCCTCTCCCTACTTCTAAAGAAACCCTACTCATTTTTCCAAGCTCAGCTAAAATACCACTTATTTTATAAAAACTACCTCACTTTCTCCAGACTGGAATAATTCTGACTCGACTATCCCTGCAAACCAGCCATTTACTGCACTCCATTCTTATTAGAATTACTTATAAATATGTGTCAGTGAAACAGCAATTTTTTTCAGTCAACATATGTGTTTTGCACTCACTGGAGAGCGCCTTGAAGGCAAAAACCAACATTTCTCTCTTGAGTCCCCCTCCATATTGCCAGCACATAGGTACTCTTTCACAACTTCAGAATACATCTGAGCTGAAGTGACTATGAAAGATCACAGAAATCATCAACATGGTTTTTCCTTTATTTCTGACTCCATGATCAAACATAAAAATTATACACATGCAAGAAGACAGCAAGATTAAACACCCTGATTTCCCACCACTTATTGCAGGGAGATTTTTTTCCTCCACTTTTCTTTATGATGGGCATACAATCATTAGAAGTTTCATCCTCATCTACAGGGGCTAAGTCATTAGACAAGATGCCTTCCCCTCCATTTCCCTCTTTTGTCTCCTGCCCCTAATTTGAATATTTCTCTGTTCTCCCATTTAAATTCTATCAGCAAAACCTGCCTTTTGATCTGCTCTAATGTGAAAATCTTCCTTTTCATTGATGTGGCAGTTTGCAGAAACTGGCCGCAAATTCTTTCCACTCCTGTCGGCTCACCACTTCCTCTCATGCAGAAGTGGGGTCTATTTCTTGACTCACTGAACCCTGGCTGAGCCATGTGATAGTCTTTGGTAATGGGACATTAGCAAAGGTGATGTAAACTGTTTCCTTTTCCTGGGGCTGCTGTAACAATTTACCTCAAACATGGTAACTTAAACCAACATAGGACTCTGGAGTCACACTGGAGACTAGGATTGAGGTATACACGCTATTGATACTATGTATAAAACAGACAACTGAAGGGAACATATTGTGCAATGCAGTGAACTCTATTAATAGGTGCTCTGTGGTGTCCTAATGGGAGGAAAGTCCAAAAGAAAAGGGACACATGTACATGGCCTCGGTGTTCCTGTTGTTGTTCAGTCGCTCAGTCGTGTCCGACTCTTTGCGACCCCATGGACTGCAGCAGGCCAGGCTTCCCTGTCCTCCACCATCTCCTGGAGCTTGCTCAAACTCATGTCCATTGAGTTGGTGACACGATCCAACCATCTCATTCTCTGTCGTCCCCTTCTCCTCTTGCCTTCAGTCTTTCCCAGCATCAGGGTCTTTTCCAATGAGTCAGCTCTTCGCATCGGGTGGCCAAAGTATTGGAGCTTCAGCTTCAGTATAAGTCCTTCCAATGAATATTCAAGGGTCATTTCCTTTAGGATGGACTAGTTTGATCTTTGCTGTCCAAGGAACTCTCAAGAGTCTTCTCCAGCACCGCAATTCGAAAGCAAAAATTCTTTGGCACTCAGCCTTCTTTATGGTCCAACTCTCATATCCGTACATGACCACTGAAGAAACCACAGCTTTGACTATATGGACCTCTGTTGGCAAAGTGATGGCTCTCCTTTATAATACACTGTCTAGGTTTGTCATATCTTTCCTTCCCCAAGAGCAAGAGCCTTTTAATTTCATGGCTGCAGTGATTTTGGAGATGAAGAAAATGAAATCTGCCACTGTTCCCATTGTTTCCCCATCTATTTGCCATGAAGTGAGGGAACCAGATGCCGTGATCTTCATTTTAAGCCAGTTTTTTCACTTTCCTCTTTCACCCTCATCAAGAGGCTTTTAAATTCCTCTTTGTTTTCTGCCATTAGATTGGTATCATCTACATATCTGAAGTTGTTGATATTCCTCCTGGCAATCTTGATTCCAGCCTGTGATCCATCTACCTCAGCATTTCTCATCATACAGGCTAAGTAAGCAGGGTGACAATATACAGCCTTGATCTACTCTTTTCCCAATTTTGAACCAGTCTGTGATTGGCCCTGGTGACTTGGGAAAGAATCTGCCTGACAATGTAGGAGATGCGGGTTCAATCCCTAGGTTGGGAAGATCCCCTAGAGGAGGAAATGGCAACCCACTCCAGTATTCTTGCCATGGGAAATCCCATGGACAGAAGAGCCTCATGGGCTACAGTCTGTGTGGTTGCAAATGAGTTGGACATAACTTACTGACTAAACAACAACAGATATGTATACCTATGGCTGATTCATTTTGCTGGACAGTAGAAGTAACATAACATTGTAAAACAACTATATTCCAATAAAAATTAAGTAACAAATAGATAAAACCCCACAAATAAGGGGGGGGGGGCAACAGAAATGTATTGTCTCAAGTTCTGGAGGCCAAAAGTCTAAACTCAAGGCATCAGTAAGGGGCACATTCTCTCCTAATGCTCCGGGAAACAATCTACTCTTTATTTCTCCCAGCTTCCTGTGGCTGCATGCATTCCTTGGCTCGTGGCTATGTAACGAACCTCCACCTCCATCTTCACAGAACCTTCTCCTCTATGTGTCTTCTCTTCCTCCACCTGTGTGTCAAATCTCCCTTTGTCTTTCTGTTATTTATAAGGGCATGTGCCATTGGATTTAGGGCCCACTTGGATAATCCAGGACGATCTCAATTTGAGACAGTAACTAAACGACATCTGCCAGGGTCCTTTTCCAGATAAGGTCACGTTCACAGGCTCTGGTTGTTAGGACATCGACATATCCTTTGCATATCACTGGAAAACACCCTGATGCTGGGAAAGATTGAAGGCAGAAGGAGAACAGGGCAACAGCAGATGAGATGCTTGGATGGCATCACTGATTCAATGGACATGAACTCAAAGTCCAGGAGATGGTGGGGGACAAGGAGGCCTGAAGTGCTGCAGTCCATGGGGTCACAGAGAGTCAGACATGGCTTGGCAACTGAACAACAACAACAAAAATATCCTTTGGGGTCAACTGTTTAACCCACTATACAAACAAACGCTTGAAAAGAACTTGGCCTTTAGGCCTTGCTCACTTGCTATTCTTGGGCACCCAGACAATGCCACCTTGTAAAAGAACACAGAGTCCTTGCTGGATGATGAGAAACATGTGGCCAAGACATGGCCCCAGCTAATATCCAGCCAACAGGCAAGCACGCGAGTGAGGCCAGGCTAGACCATTCGGCCCCACCAGCTGCCTGCAGAGCTCAACAGAGCCTGCCCAGCCAACCCGCAGAGTCATGACAAATAGTAACCATTAGTTGCACAAAGCCACTATGTTTAGGGGTGATTTGTTATGTCAAGAAGCAATTTGCTTTTTTCTATGTTCAAATTGTCTTGTTTTCTTCTCTTTTGGATAAAAAGAGAAGAAATTTCTCTGCATTTCTTTCGTTCATCAACTTTCCATGTGAGGGAAAAGGTTACCTAAGAGCTTCACACTTCTTCATTTTTAGTGCCTAGAATGCTCAAATGCCTGCTGCTTCTGGTTTGGCGTCTTCATTTCAAACACATCCAGCCTCACTCTGGCTTCCACCCCAAACCCCTTCTACATGCTCAGGTTCCTAGGCATCTTCTTCCCACCCTCTTATCAAAATACAATGCACTTGATCTTCTGACTATCCTCCAAGGGAACTGATCTGGGAGTTGAGGTACCATCTTTTCGAAAATAACCTTTGAACCCACAGTGACTGAGGAGCAGGCACTTCTGCCTGGGATGTTTTACAGTAAAAGGGACCTGGACACCTGGGACCGGCCTATTAACCCTGGGAAGGATGAGCCACTAGTTACTGAGATATTCATCGCTTTATATCTTAGAAGTGATGGGATACCTCTGTTGGAAATGGCAGGAGGGAGCGAGGGATGGGGAGGAAAAAGGCAGGAAAGAAAGTGAGCGGGGGAAAAGAAACACCAAATTCTAAGACGAGAATTTATTCTGTGTGGCGCTCTCAGGCAGGTTAGGAGCAAAGGAGGCCTACCAACCAGACGATGGGGATGGATGATCTGCCAGGAGAGCAGGACTTTCTCGTCTGCCTCAACTTCCTCACTTCCCATTTCTCTGTCCACTCCCTTCCACACTCTCTGTCTCAGGAATGAGCATCACTATTCATATGATGGTTCCTCTCTGAACCCTCTCTATCTGGCCTCTCCCTCTCATCGGTGACTCTTGTTTTACCCTCCAAAATGGGTCATCAATTTCTCTCCTCCAGATAACAGTTCACCAACACATCCAAGCCACCATCCTCTTCCCCCAGACGCCTTGTAACTGACAATTCTGTCTCCACTGACAATCCTCTTCCAGAGGCCAAGCGGGTGTGAAAAGGCAGACCAGGCGATGACGCTGTGATGATGACAGGACTCTTCTACCTCGGGGCGTTGGAACGGGGCCTTCGCGGGGGATGTTTGGCCACTAGCTCTTCTAAGGATACTCAGACTTCTCCATGAATTCCAGCTCAAATGTCACCTGGAGATCTTTCTACCTCTTCTAAAGTGGGCAATTCCATCACTTTCTACACATCATCCTTTGTCATTGCATTCTTAGCTACATTAAAAATCTACATTATGCCAAGTGAAGTAAGTCAGACAGCAATACATGAGGGAGAGGTAGGTACAAAGTACTGGTATAAGACAGGCTCAAGGATTTATGGTACAACACGGGGGGGGGGGGGGTACAGCCAATCTTTTGTGATAACTGTAAATGCAAATAAGCATTCTAAATTGTAAAAGAGTTATTATCTGGATTTCTTTGTATATGTATAATTAGTTTCTATCTGTATTTCAACTACCATTCAACAGAAGAATAAACTCCAGGAAAGAAAGGCCTTCGTCTTGTTTGTTACCTTATCAGTCAAACCTAACACAATGTCTAGCATATGAGAAAGTGAAAGTGAAAGCGAAATCTCTGTCGTGTCCGACTCTTTGCGACCCCATGGACTGTAGCCCACCAGGTTCCTCAATCCATGGTATTTTCCAGGCAAGAATATTGGAGTGGGTTGCCATTTCCTTCTCCAGGGGACCTTCCTGACCCAGGGATCAAACCCAGGTCTCCCGCATTGCGGGCAGACGCTTTACCATCTGAGCCACCAGGGAAGCCCATTTTTAGCATATGAGAAGTGCCCAGTAAAGATCTGCAGAAGGAATCAAAAGACTCATTTAACCCATAGGAAACTAGTCCGATTTTTCAGATAGAAAAAGTGGTTCAGAGAGATCCAAAAACTGGCCTGAGTTCACAGAGTTGGTACAAGGATCTTCTTACTGCATATCCATTCTTAGGCCCCTAGAGGTCATGCTTTGGGGTTTTTCTTTTTAGTTCTGTAGATCCAGCACTGTAGACCCACTACTAGGGATTTATTTCTCTCTCCTTTAGAGTAAAAATGCAACTGGATATATGCTTCTCACTCAGCCTGAAAGATGTCATCATGGTCCTATTCATATTTTAAAATCACATTTCTTTTTCTTTAACAGTAACTCCCAGAAAGCATGAAAATGTAACATATTTCCTCAGCATAATGTTTTTCTTCCATGACTTCTGAGTTTAGCATGATAATTTCACTCTCTGTTACTTGAGGACATATTCTTTATGTAGATGATTTGGGTAATCAAGTGTGTGGAAAAATCCTCCTGCCTTCCAAATACATCTGGAATCAAATTTCTGGAAGAAATCATTTTGGAATAGTAGTTTTTTTTAACAGGTAGAGGAGACTGTGATAGTTGGAACTATTGCGTTCTGGAAGACTATAGACACTAGGTATCAGGAAACTGGTTCAGAGGGGGACACGACCACGTATAGACTCATAAGCTACAATCCTTTGGCCATCTGATGCAAAGAGCCGACTCACTGGAAAACACCTTGATGCTGGGAAAGACTAAAGGCAAAAGGAGAAGAGGATGGGATGGTTAGGTAGCCTCATGGACTCAATGGACATGACTCTGAGCCAACTCCTGGAGATGGTGAAGGACAGGGAGCCTGGCATCTGCAGTGCGTGGGGCTGCAAAGAGTCGGACACGACTTAATGACTGAAGAACAACAACAAATATGTGGGGTTACCTGGAATTCCCCTCTTGTTGGCAGTCCCTTTCTCCAAACGGTAAAACTTGCTTCACAGAGGTTTTACTAATGAGGTTTAAGTACAGAGGTGAGGGAGAGAGGACAAGCTGTTATGAGAGAGAGGACAGAGTGAGGGGTGTGGGATGCTCTATGTCAGGAAATGAGGAAGGCAGAGAATGACTCCTTTACTGGAAGATGCTCCAAAGAGAACTTAAAAAAGCAAACAAATAGTTTGTATATTATAACACGTATAGAATATAGCATGATGCATATGTGTAGAATCCTGAGAAAGAACCCATCTTTGTCTGCCTCAGCAACATTCAGAGAAATGAAAGATAAACTTTCAGTTCTACCTCACAATACTAGGTCATCTATATAATTAAAAGAAATTCAGGTTAAAAACCAATTTGAGGTTCAAGTTGAAATCAAATAGAAGTATACAAAAAGATACGCGGATAAAAATAATGTGCTCTCAAATGCTCAGTTGAAAGTTCTAGTGATAACTTTACCGTAATTTTTTTTAAATTGTGTATTGCAAAACCTTCTTAAATGGAAAGCAATCCCCTGTGACTTACAAATGTTGATATTCCAAATAATTGTGTGACCTAGGCAATTTAAATTGTACTGAAGATTTACCACCATTCAGAATCTCTACTTAGCAATATATTCTTATTACCACAACATGGATTATCGAATGATTTTTAAAGAATAAATATGTATAATCCAGTGAAAGAAAATGGTCAAAGATTTGCTATCCAAGTACAGTATTTTTGCTTTCTCTTTTTCCTTCACTGTTGGATAGTGGAGGAAATACCTACAAAGACCACTTGGGGGCAATACAGTATTTTTGTTTTGTCTCATCACATAGCAGTGTAGGTTTCTGAGAAGACTGCGGTTTCTTTCAAATTTGAAGCCACATTTTAATATATGGGAGGGAAAAGGCTGTATTTCATCTTAAACTTACAATGCATAAATCACATAAGACAAATGCAAGTCAGATTTTCTCCTGAAGGGAGCAAAAGTCTGGCTTCCTTTAGCAGACAAATCAGTCTTACCTAGTTGGCACATCTGGGAATATTTTGTATCTAGAGTTTGTCACAGCCTTAGAGATACATCTCAACGAATAAAAGAAATTGTTAATAGAAATGTTTAAACTGACAAACATGCAATAATCTTCAGAACATACTGGTACAAAGTTATTTTGTTTCTCTACCTAATGTGAAAATGTAAATATCACCTGTCTTCTCCACTGGGTATATATTTTGGAATAAATTTAGTAATTAAATTTTAGTGATATTACTGTCATTGTCTTCACTATTATTAGTTTGCAATGACATCACATTTTGTAAAAGGGTTATTACTGATTATTCTTTTCAGCAATTTGATGAGTGGAGTCTCTATTCCAAGCCGTTTCTCTCCCTTCTGCCTGCTGAGTATTAAGTAGTCTCTCAAGTACTGAAGGTTTTTTTTTTAATCAAAAATAAACAGAATCTCTTCTTTCAAGAATTTTACATGTATTTAGGCAAGTAAATTTTACTGCTTAGTTTTTGTTCTCTTGATTCTTTTCTTTACTTTATCAGATTTTTTTTCCTTCCAATATATTTTCCTGTCCTCGGAAGATCCTGAACATTACCCCAGGGATGCAAAACTCAGGTGAGCCTTGTTGTCAAAGTCCAGGAATCAAGGTTATGAAATTAAATTTAGCACCTCCCTTGGTGCCTTCTCAGAAAGGGAAACAATCAGGAAGATGGCAGAGTTTTGCCTTGATTTGTAGGTCCACTACCCAAAGATTCATCTTAACAAATCTTTATCATTTGGAGGTTAATGAAGGAAGAGACTGGGCTTCCCAGGTGGCACTAGTGGTGAAGAACCTGCTTTCCAATGCGAGACATAAGAGACGTGAGTTCGATCCCTGGGTTGGAAAGATCCCCTGGAGGAGATCCACATGACAACCCACTCCAGTATTCTTGCCTGGAGAATCTCATGGACAGGAAGCCTGGAGGACTACAGTCCACAGGGTCACAAAGTCGGGCACAATTAGTGACTTAGCACGCACACACGCACGAAGGAAGAGATTATAGTGCCTCTGTCTTTGAATATCTTCCTGGCTTAGCTAGCTCACCTATTGAAGAAATAATGAGAAGCTGAAAAATCAAGACGGTGTTCTCTGTGGATGCTCAAACTGCTTTAGAACATTACTTACAAGAGACCTCATTTTTCAAGCTCATTTTTTATTCTAAACACTTTTTTTTTTAAGTCTTGTGATCAGCGAAGTGTAACAGAAATCAAGGCAATACATCTGTATGGGATAATGACAGAAAGAAGAAGAGCCTTCATAGACTAATTTATAAGAGTTCCTATGATGTCCACAGGCCATGGACTTCTAGACTCCAGTTTGGAGAAATGACACGTGGTCTTTGCCAAATCCTGGACGTCTTCCTCATTCCCACCCAGTTGTCCACTAGATGGCGCCAGGGAGAAGTGCGTTTTGACTGTAATAAGGGCTGTGAGGTGGAAAGTGAAGAGAAGTGAAGTGAAAGTCGCTCAGTAGTGTCCGCCTCTTTGCGACCCCACGGACTATACAGTCCATGGAATTCTCCAGGCTAGAATACTGGAGTGGATAGCCTTTCCCTTCTCCAGGGGATCTTCCAACCCAGGGATAGAACACAGGTCTCCCGCATTGCAGGCGGACTCTTGACCAGCTGAGCCACAAGGAACAGGCAAAAGCCCTAAATCCCCAAATACCACCATCTCTTAAGCTTCCAGAATGCATTCACTTACCTCACCTGATCTCACACCGAAGTCCCTGAATATCAGTTAACCTCCATTTTTCTGGATAGATAATTGACACTTGTCCTTTGGTGGTTTTTTTTTTTTTTTTGCATTAAAGGAAATAATAATTAACAAAGTATTAATTAGGATTAGGTTTCACCTTTAT
Organism: Dama dama; assembly: GCF_033118175.1. NCBI lineage: Eukaryota > Metazoa > Chordata > Mammalia > Artiodactyla > Cervidae > Dama > Dama dama. Next base: position 81,616,401 of record NC_083698.1, on the reverse strand, counting down.
GTTGTCACTACAATGCATATATATAACGTGCCCATATCAGATAATTATATCAGTTCACTATATTAGTTCAGAAGAGATAACAATTAACAAAGATGGTTTATATAAATTGATTGTATTATTCTGTTGTAGAATTTACTCCTAAATATTTCTTCAAATTTCAGTTTTTAGCAAGTTACAATTAATAAGATACCTTTAGTAAAAATGGTAATGATAGTCATTCATTGACTAGTATTTTTTGTGTGCCTGGCACTCTCCAGAATTTGCTTACAGTTTTGAAAGCTTAGGGTCATATGTTTAAATGGTCATTTTGGATCAAGTAAATGTGACTATAATTAATGAATACTTTTCTTCCTATTTAGGCTAATAATCCAGATTCCATATAAGAATAAATGAATGAATGTACAGAATTACTTGAAAGCTTTTATGGAACAAGGTGGAAATGAATGAGTGAATGAAAGAAATGAAGTGAAAGTTTTCAGCACAAGAGATAAAGCTGCTTTCAATACACCAATGTCATTAACAGCATAACACTGTTTTGCATCTATGTACTTTAAAATCCTGTGCAGTTGCAAAATAATCATTCTTTTTCCAGAACAAACAGATCTGAAATAGTATTTAACATCAGTGTGAATTGATTAGATAAGTGTTAATTTTGCAATTATTATTTGGGTTTTTATTGTAATTCAGCTCTAGTCACATGTTTCTTTAATTTTATGCTGGTTATCTATAATCCTATTTATATAAAATCATACTTAAAAATGAACACCCTGATACAATTTAAAAATTTAATCCAAGCAAGAGTAGACTAAGTAATACATCAACTCATTTTACAAACTCCCAGAAGCAGGCTTTTATTCACATTCTTCCTACAGCTGACATAAATCTCCCAAGCCTACAGAAGAGCCAGATGCTCAGTGAAAAAGTCTTTTACAAGGTCTGTTCCATAGTCTGCCGTTTTAGACGTAAAATGAAAATCAGGAGAACACTTCCTCAAGTTGAAAAACTGTATTGTAACTTTATACCTGCTTCCAAAGATATTACTCATTTTTACCTTGGGAATATATGAGCTATCTCACCTGACATTATGAAAGACACAGCATAAATATCGACGACAAATGAGGCTAACTTCATCCCTGCAACTGTGTCATGTTCCCGAAACTGAATAAGAGATATATGCATCCATTGAAAGGGGTCCTTGTAAATAACAACGGGCCCCTCTTTGCCAAGGTTCACTCCCTCCTCTGTGCACGTCTGCAGATTCCATCGATGTGAGGGAGCTGCGGGCACCGGAAGTGGAAGAATGGTCCCCTGAAGGCCAGTGCAGTGGGGGTGGACAGCTGGTGATCTAGAGACTGGGCACGAGCTTGCTTTAACTCTGGTTTACATTGGAGATGATTCTCATAGATACTGACTTGAGCAAAGCCAGCAATGCCCTGTGTTTTCCCATTTTTATCAAAGTGGCCTTGCCTAGAAATTCAGATGATGACATCTGTCTATTAAATTTACTGGAAGGCCGCTAGAAGATGCTTGCAAAACACAGGGGCTGAATTCAAACAGTTAGGGAGTAAATAGCCTTGGGCAATTTCTTCACGTGGTTAAACATTTTTAAATGATCGCTGATGGAATTCATCCCAAGTATTTATCAAGAGCTGATTACATTCAAGGAATTATCCTCCTGTAACTTCTGAATACCAAATATCAACAAAAGAACATCTTCGCATATAGAATTGTGGATCAAAACAAGAATTCATTTAAGTCATTTATGTCTCAGCTAGACAAAAGAAGGCTTTGGCTAGGTCTTCTTGCCAGGAATCATAAGTCACTCCAGCAATATATTTTCATCAAAGCAGTCAGCTATGATCACAGGTATAAAGAATCTCCAGACATCATAAAGAAGTTACAGATAAGAGTTTCCTCTCTGTTGGATAACTTTATAGTGGATGAAGGGATAATTGTGGCTTTTCACTCTAAGAACCAAATTTAAATTTCTTGCAGTTAATCTATATGACCTGTGTTTAAAGACAGCCATGGACGTATTTGACTGAAAGTTATAGTTAGAATGGCTGTGGAAGAGTTTGACTGGTCAATTCATAGGTATAACTGGAGTGTTTTATAATTGAATTGAGAGTTCTTTTTTCAGGGAAGAAATTTCTGAATAAAATATAGCTTGAAGTTGGATTTATTCACCAGGAAAATGACATTACCTTAACAGCAGCGAAAATGATTGTTTTAAAACTGGACTAGGATAGAGTAATCAAATCTTGCATTTGCCATTAATTTTCTTACCCTCTTTCCATCCTGCCCTGGTACATTTGAACATTCTTTGGAAATCTCAAACACTTATATTTTAAATTATTCTTTTTGTACAGAAGAGGATTTTAGAAAAATTTAGTTTATAAAGCTTCTACTTCCATTATTTCTCAAATTTGCATTGATGATATTTTTCAACTCTCTCTAAAGCTTTACCACATACAATATCTCAGCAGCAGACCTAATTGGAAATAAATGAGCTCACAGTTAAATCTGTTACTACTTTCATACTCCTTTAGCTGCCAGAATGTTCTATAAATGGCCACTGATAACCAGTTTAGTGGGCTTGCCTCACTGCCCAGTGCATAAATCACTAATGATTCAGCCCTAGGATTCAGGACTCAGTACACAAACATACAAATTATGTCTTGTGGAATTTTCAGAATAGTATTTAATAAAACATTGGTACCCCTGGTTGGGCTTCCCTAGTAGCTCAATGGGTAAAGAATCTGCCTACAATGCAGGAGACCTGGGTTCAATCCCTGGGTCCAGAAGATCCCTTGGAGAAGGGAATGGCAACCCACTCCAGTATCCCTGCCTGGAGAACTCCATGGACAGAGAAGCCTGGCAGGCTCCAGTTCACGGGGTCGCAAAAAGTCAGACACGGCTGAGCCACTAACACACACACACACACATCACATGGTTAGTCTTTAAAGTAAGTTTGGTCCTATCCGTCACATTAGCATTGAAAACATTTCCATGTATTTTTTCACATCGAAAAATATCATATAGAAGCTGTATTTTGGAGGATGGGTGAGTGATTTAACAGATAAGTATAATCTATGTGTTTTAACGGAAGCTATAAGTACTTCAGTTGAAGGGCAAAAAAATAGACCCTGGCTTTCTGAACCTCTCTGCAGCATGAAGTATAACTGTGGCTTCTAGAAGGAAATCACTGCTCTCTGGCACATTAACCCAGGAAGCTGCACTACCTCCACTTTGAGAGCAGATAACAGTATTGTCTAGAAGAGTCAGGCAAGATCTTGAAAAGACAAATCTCAAGGACAGGATGAAACTGACAAGAGCTGCGTGCTTTCCTGGGCTAGGATGGCAGCTCGTGTCTGTCCTGCAGACATGACAAAGATATGAATAAGAAGAAACAACGTAGTGAATAAAGCGTGAAAACCTAAAGAAAATCAAATCACAAAGAGCTTTCTTTTCATACAATTTTCCTTCAGGAAATACTTTCATCAAAAAAAAGGTTATCGTTTCTACCAGGGTTGGGGGAATGTGGTGCTTAAATAAAGGAAAAAGAAGGAAAAAAAAACACTTAAAAACAATTACCTGGACTATCTAGGAGCTTCAGTTTCCCAGCAAGATGGTGAACTATTATAGGTTAAGTGAGACTGAAGTATGAATTTAACTAAAGAACAAATCAAAACTTGCATGCCGGTGGTTCTGAAAGATACTTTGAACCAGCTGGGACAGCGGTAGCTGTGGGCGGTGTTAATTGCTCAGTCGTGTCCAACTCTTTGCAACCCCATGGACTGTAGCCCACAAGGCTCCTCTGTCCATGGAATTCTCCAGGCAAGAATACTGGAGCGGGTTGCCATGTCCTACTCGAGGGGATCTTCCCAACCTAGGGATTGCATTGCAGGCAGATTCTTTACTGTCTGAGCTACCGTGGGCAGGGATGATTGCAATTAGAGGAGAGTGTTGCCAGAGATTTCTTTGAGAGGACAGGTTGCAGTAAAGCGTTTTTGCTTCCCTCCGGCCTCTCCTGGGTGGTCCCCGAGAACAATCACTGACTGCTCCGTCTCTATTAGGGATGTGAAGTCTACAGGATTCAGGTTGCTGAATGTCTCACTCAGGTGAGGAGCTGATGAGATGTGTGGGATTACGTCACATCTGGCATTCATTCCTACACCTCCTTCTCTCCCAGACCCCAAGGTTGATGAATTATAACGAAGGGAACTGTCTCCTCCCAAGACTCTTCTACTTAAGGGATTAGGGAGTGAGATTCTGAACACAGAAGTCACCTGATACCTGATGGCAGAGAGAGATGATGAAAAGTGCTTTTACAATGCCTGGAACTCACCTTCAGCCCTCTTTTGTCGCTGTTGTGGGTATTTTAAAACATGTATTTATTTGGCTGCATTGGGCCTTAGTTGCAGCAGGTGGGACCTTTCATTGCAGCGCTCAGACCCTCTAGCTGTGATGCACAGGCTCAGTAGTTGTCGCGTGCGGGCTTAGCTGCTCCACAGCACCTGAGATCTTAGTTCCTCAGCAGGGATTGAACCTGCATCCCCTGAATGGCAAGGTGGATTCTTAACCACTGGACCACCAGGGAAGTCTTCCATCCCTTTTGGATTTATCTGGCCTTCCCCTGATATGATAACTACTAGAATAAATAGTAACTGAAGGATAACTTCAGCTCAAAGAACAAAAGAGGGCACATGTGAAAAACACAACCACCTCGAAAGGAAAGTAATAAACTAAATGCCATATATCATGCTTCTAAAACCAGTGCTTCTAAAGCCATGCTTCTAAAGCCACAGGGGTCTGTGGCAATTGATAGCACAACGGACTTCTAAAATTAATGAGCTAGGTATTTACAGCAACATGGTTGTCATACATGGATTGTCATAATGAGTGAAGTAAGTCAGACAGAGAAAGAGAAATATGATATTGCTTATATGAAGACTCTAAAAAGAAATGATACAAATGAACTTATTTACAAAACAGAAACAGACTCACAGACTTAAAGAATGAATTTATGGTTACCAGTGGGGAAGAGTGGGTGGAAGGGAATATTTAGGGAGTTTGGGATTGGTATGTCCCCCCTGCTATATTTAAAATCAATAACCAACAAGGACATACTGCATAGTTCAGGGAACTCTGATCAATATCATGTAACAACCTAAATGTCAAAAGAATTTGAAAAAGAATAGAAACATGTATATGTATGACAGAATCACTTTGCTGTACGCCTGAAACTAACATAACATTGTTAATCAACTATGTTCCAATATAAAATACGAAGTTAAAAAAAGTATAAAAGAATAAAATTAATGGGTTAGGAATTTAAAATAAGCATGCTTAATATCTTCATATTAGAAATAATGGTAGATGGTAGGAAAATGAAATATAGAAAAGGATCATTAAAAAGAATCGAGAGGAAAAACAGTAAGAAATCAATGCTGCTGCTGCTAAGTCGCTTCAGTCATGTCCGACTCTGTGCAACCCCATAGACGGCAGCCCACCAGCCTCCCCCGTCCCTGGGATTCTCCAGACAAGAACACTGGAGTGGGTTGCCATTTCCTTCTTCAATGCATGAAAGTGAAAAGTGAAAGTGAAGTCACTCAGTCGTGTCTGACTCTTAGCGACCCCGTGGACTGCAGCCCACCAGGCTCCTCTGTCCATGGGATTTTCCAGGCAAGAGTAATAGAGTGGGGCGTCATTGCCTTCTATGAAGAAATCAATAGCTGTAAGTAAAAATGTACATAGTTCTCAAGTTGAGAAGGAAATGGTTACCCACTCCAGTACTCTTGCCTGGAAAATCCAATGGACGGAGGAGCCTGGTAAGCTACAGTCTATGGGGCTGCAAAGAGTCAGACACGACTGAGCCACTTCACTTTCTCAAGCTAAGGGGTATTAGCACGTGAAATGAAGGGGTCGAAATTTGAACAACAGAGGAAAAAACTGTGGCAAAAATATTACAAGAAATAATGGAAACAAATTTCCCAGAATTAAAGAGTAAAGACTTCAGGCTCAAACTGAAAACACCGATAAGAAAAGAAGCAAATCTAGGAGGATGTTGTGAGTAATAACCCTGGGTCCGGAAGATCTCTTGGAGAAGGAAATGGCAACCCACTCCGGTATTCTTGCCTGGAAAATCTCATGAACAGAGGAACCTGGTAGGCTACAGTCCAAGGGGTCACAAAGAGTCGGACACGACTGAGAGACTTCCCTGGCCTGGCTGTGAATAATCAGGGGATGTGAAGGTGACAAATTCCTTGATAAAGTTTGATTATGGCTTTGTTTTTTAAGAAAATAACCCCACCCAAATGATTATTTCAATCAGAATTTCTAAATCTACACTGTGATGATGGAATATGGAAAAGTGGTATAGACAGCAAATGACATTAGTCATAAGGGGGCAGAGTGGAAGATACTAAAATTTAATAACTTAACAGGAGAAAATAAGCATGAGTGTATTATGTCTCAAATGAAGGACATTCACAGTATGTTACATTAAGAATATATAACTTTTAAGCTAACAGAAGAAAATTTCATCTCTACAGTGAAAAACAGGAAAAGATATTTTAAATGAAACAAATCAATGCACTGAAAATTTAAAAAAATAAGATAGTAGGAATAAGTCCTAAATAATCTATGCAAGTTAATTAAAAATCATAAATTAAAAAATGAAGATTCTCAGATTGGGTGACAACAATAAATTTCAAAAAATCTACTGATTATTAAAAAAATACGTTTACTACAAAGACATATCAAGAGGGAAAAATTTTAAAAAAAAAATATGTGAAAACAAGAATATGAACCAAAAGAAAATTCACAAAAATCTTAACATAGACTAAAATAGAATTTAAGCAGTTGTATCCTAAGACAAATATAAATATATAAATATATATATATATATAAAGATAAATATACTGGCTAAAGGAACTATGGGCTTCTCAGGTGGCGAAATGGTAAAGAAACTGCCTGCCAATGCAGGAGACTCAAAAGACATGGATTCGATCCTTGGGTCGGGAAGACCCCCTAGAGTAGTAAATGGCAACCCTCTCCAGTATTCTTGCTTGAAAAATTCATGGACAGACGAGCCTGGCAGGCTGCAGTCCACAGGGTGGCAAAGAGTTGGACACGACTGAGCACGTGAGCACACATGCACAAAGAGGAACTGTGGAAAAAGAAGCTGTCGCCATCATAAATAGTAACAAACAACATGATTTCAAAACATTCAACTAGCAGAAAGACAGGGAGAAACAGACCAACAATTCTAGTCAGAGATCTTAACACATTCCACTTAGCAACTATTAGATCAAACAGGAAGAAATCAAGTATCTGCAAAATATGATTAATAAGTGAGCCTTTAAATACATATAGAATTCTAGTTGGCGCCATAGCTCACGGGTTAGAGCACTGGTCTTATAAATATAAATAGAATTCTATACCCATGTGGAGTTTTTGCTTCCAAGCACTCATGGAAGATTTTTTTTTTTAATATAAAGATTATTAGTCAATAAAAGAAAGCCTGGATAAATTCCAAGATACCAGTAGCATACAGGATTTGTCCTCTGATAACAATGCAGTAAATCAGGAATTCATCACAAAAGGATAGCTGAAAAAGAATCCTTTGTTTATAAATTGAATATGTTATCAAATACCTTTAGCTAAATAAGGCAATCATAAAGAATATTAAAAAGTATTTATAATTAGATAATTCAAAATTTATGAGACATGACTAAAGCAGGACATTAAAGGAATGCATGGCTTTAGCTATTTTTGCTAGGAAACAAAAATGTTAAGCATAAAGGAGGCAAACATTCAAATGAGAAACTAAAAAGGAACAATAGAGCAAACAATACTAGCAGCCAAGAAATGATGCAAATAACAGCATAAGTCTGTGAAACTGGGAACAACAACATCAGAATGATTAAAAATATTAACCAAGTAAAAAACTAGTTTCTTTAAAAAGATTTAACCAACCAGCAGAAAAACTTCTGACAATTTTAATGGGAAAATAAGAAGAAAATGTATAATGCTTATCTACAAAGGATGAACTGGAAAAGATGAAATAGCTGTAAACACAACAGATATAAAAATAAAAACATTATAATCTACAATATACTAAAGAATTTAAAAATTTGATGAAATTGGTAACCCCTCCCCAAAACTACCAAACTGTACATGAAGAAATTGAGAACTTAAAATCAAACAAAATGTTTTCAATAAATTGAAATGTCAATGTTGTTTTTAAAAAACCCTTCAAATCTATTTTTTTCAAGAGACTTGTACCAAATTCTTGAGGGCAATCTAATTCCTCTCTTATATAAGCTGATCCAAAAAACTGAAAAAGAGTGAACGTTATCCAGCTTAATTTTATGAAACTAGAAATAATGTAAATTATAAAAACCATATGAGAAACATAAGAAAATATAAGTCCACATCATTTATGAACATAGGTATAAAAATTGTAAATAAATCCAACAGAATATTGAAAACAGTCCAGAATAATCAAGTAGATTTTCTCTCATTTATGCAGGGAAGTTTTATCAAAAGAAAATCTAGCAACAAAATACAACCAGATAAACATGAGGATAACCATAATTAACTGAAATGTAATGATAGACCCACTGCAGTTAACTGTACTATGCTCCTTGCTTTGGCAGAGATTGTAAAGCTTAAACACCAAAAACCTACTGTAAGCATTTTACTTAACAGAGAAACCTGAGATGTCTTCATCTTAAAAGATGCTCAACTCAAGAACACTATCAATTCTACTTTTAAAGATAGTGTTGGCTATCCTGGACAACATTAGTCAAGCAAAAGAAAAAAAAAAAGGAAGAAGAAAAGATAGCTAAGAAATAAAGGGAAAAGAGATTAACATGGCCTTATTCGCAGATAAAACACCTAGTAAAACCAATGGTATCGATAGTGAACTTACTGAAACAAGTTTATCAAACAGAAGTTCTACTCTAAAAACTTCTATTAGGATAGGATTTCTCTGTCCTAGTAATGGGCTTCCCTTGTGGCTCAGGTGGGAAAGAATTCGCCCACAATATCCTAATAACGGGCTTCCCAGGTGGCACTAGTGGTAAAGAACCCACTAGCCAGTGCTGGAGACAAAAGAGGCATGGGTTTGATCCCTGGGTCAGGAAGACCCCCTAGGAGAAGGAAATTCAAGCCCACTCTAGTGTTCTTGCCCGGAGAATCCCGTGGACAGAGGAGCCTGGCAGGCTTCAGACGGTAGGGCTGCAGAGTCAATCACAATGCTAAGCAACTGAGCATGTACGCACTATCCTAATAATAACCAACTGGAAAATATAATTTAAAAACCAATATCAAAAAATACTCTAGGGAATCTTGAAGTAAACTTAAGCAAGACTATATATGATCTCTGTGGAGGAAAAAATAATAAACTCTAACAAAGGACAAATAAAATGACCCGAATAACAGAGAGACTTAATATTATGAAAATCAATTCTTCAAAAATTAAACTATAAATTCAATGTTATTATATATTGAAATTTCAGTAGGATGTAAAAAGTTATACTTGATATTCTAAAATGTTTATAAGGAAATAAATGTCTACCACATAGTTAACCTAATCTTGAAAAGAAAAAGCAAAAAAGATGAACCTCCCCTGTCAGGCATGAATAAATATTTATATTGCCAAAATAATAAAAACAAGTGGGCCAACTGGAACAGAACAGAAATCCCAGAGGCATCCCCCTATACAGGTGGAATCTTACACAATACAAGTGATGTCGGATTCATAGGGAATGATAAGTTTTTAATTCATGAGAACCAATTACATAGAGGAAAAACATGCATTAGAGGTAGAACTCTAATTGAGTTAAATATTTATATGTCCAGAAAAAATTATAAAGGTAATGGGAAAAAATGGAGAAGCACATTTTCGTGACTTAAGAGATTAGAAATGATTTCTGAGGCCAAATTTCTGAAGAAGAACCATAAGGAAAAAATTAATTTGATTAATCAGCTGAAGATTTCTAGTCAAAACAGAACACTGTAATAAAGTTAACAGATGACAAATTGAGCTATTTGCAAGAATGAGTTCCCACTTTTCACTTGATGCAGCTGGAAAAGGTCAAATATTGGCCTAATTTTGGGGGCATGGAAATGGATATATGCATTCTGAAGGGAAAACTGGCATTATTTAATTCTATCAAATGAACCCCTATTTTATGACCCAGCAACTCCAGCTCTGGGTATGTATTCTTTGGAAAATGATATGCAGGTTCATAAAGAGTCAAACAGAAGGATTTGTACATTTGAAGTATTGTTTGCTTCAGCCAAGAGTTGAAGCAATCAGGATGTCTATCACTGGAGCTGTGGATAGGTAAAATACAATGGAATACACATTAGCAATACCATAAATCAGTGAAAAGTAACACAGAAGATGTACACACAGCAGTTTCTTCCTAAAAGTATGCAATGCTGCATTTTTTTTAAAAAAAATTAGAAAAAAAATATCTAATATAATACATTTTATATACTAAAAATGCTTACAGGCATAACAAAATAAAGAAGCTTATTTTACAAAAATATGCACAAAAAGATACACATTGTCATTATAATGATGGCCTTTGAGGGGCTTCCCTGGGCTCAGATGGCAAAGAATCTGCCTGCAATGCGGAAAACCCAGGTTTGATCCTTGGGTCAGGAAGAGCCCCCGGAGAAGGGCATGGCAACCCACCACAGTATTCTTTGCTGAAGAATTCCACAGACAGAGGATCGGGTGGGTTACAGTCCATGCGGTCACAAAGAGTCGGTCACAACTGAGTAACTCACCCTTGAGGGGAAGGAGAATGAAGTGGGAACTGGGAATAAAATGTAATAAATAGTATAGATAAAACAAGAGAGGAGGACTGCGTGCACAGATGTTTCAAGTTCTACAAGGACAGGAGTTCTGGTCTCTGCTCAACAAATATTTGCCAAATACATGGATGTGACGTGAATTGAGGAATGTGATTCTTGTATCTTTCAATATCCAAGTTCCAATTACTTGGTTGAATCATAGGAAATTGTAATTTTTTGTAGGTCACAATTGTCAGCAATTTCATACAATTTAATTTAACAGAAAAGGGCAACTGGAGAATAATTAAAGGTTCTTAGGGAATATAAATAGCCACTGTGAAGACTTGTAGGAGATAACACAAAAGACAAACCAAATTAGATTCCAGTTTTTCATGATTAATTAAAAATCATATATACTGATATAGAATACTGATTATTGTCCTTAAATTTAACTACTCTTAAGACCTAAGTCATCAACACCATTTCCTTACAATATCAGTTATCTATTTTATTAAGCAATATAACCCTTGCATCTTTTATCATGCTTATCTGTTTTTTCATTGACAATATTTAAACATGCCTTTTAAAAATCTTTCACTGTTGGAAGATTTTCCAAAACTTAAAGTGTAGTTTATGTAAGATAACTTCTGAAAAGTATCAATTACAGCCATTTTTAAATCTCTTGAAATTATAAGAGGCACTTGTGCCTTCTCTTTTTATTAAACCATTTTATTCTGATTAGAATACAAAAATCTGTACAAATTTAATGTATACAAGATGATGAGTTTAGAGATACGTATACACCCATAAACCCATCACCGCAATCAAGTTATAAACATATCTATCCCCTCCAAAAGTTTTCCTTCATCCTACCTATTTATTTGTTTAGTGATAAGAACACTTAAAATCTATCCTCTTAGCAAATCTCAGTATTATTAACTATAGGCACTATACTGTAAGTATACAGATCTCTAGGACTCATTTAGCATAACTGAAATTTTATATCCTTAGACTAACACCTCTCCAGCCCCTGGTAATCACCATTCTATTCTTTGTTCCTGTGAGTTTGACTAGTTTAGATTCCTTCTCTATGTGGGATTGTGTGGTATTTGTTCTTTGAAGGCATTGCGTTTGATTTTATAGAAGTAATTGTTCAGAAAACAGATAAGAGGAAGTGGGAGGAAACTGAAAGAATGCATTATGCATTTCCTCTTACCTGAGATCTGAACAATTATTTCTGTAAAATCAGAAACTCCTTAAAATTTATCAAATATACTTACTAGACTAAGCTACGCTGAATTACCTCTTATAACTAAACTTTTTGGAGGTTATTATTAAGTTCTTCCCTGAAAACTTTCTCATCATGCTTTATATCAGGGCTCACTATGTCAGGCATCCTTGAGAGAGTTGTTTTTTACTCAACAAATATTCCATCTTGAATGCCAAAATGAAATAGGCACTATGCTTCCTAAAAATAAGGCAAAAAGCATAAGGGCAAAACTATATTTTCCTTTGTTGCACTGACTACATTTTTCTTAAGTAGAAAGTCAAGTCAAGAAAAACAGACCATAGCTGAAAACTAGCTTTATAATGGGTCAAAGAACTGACTAAAATGATAAATTGAGGGGGAAAAAAATAAGATGTAGCCTTTGTGATCCCGAGTGAAGCTGTTTCTAGGTGATTTTTGAACTACATTTATTAAATGAAAATCTCTGCTTGCAGCAATAAAACGATACAATCTTTGTTCCATGGGAGTTTATGATAATCATAAAGGTCAAAAAAAGGGAGCCCAACTCACTTTACTTATCTTCAGTATACTTTGTGGGAAATAACTGCTTCGATGGAAATTTTACCTTGACAGTGAAGCGTTTTTTCTTTGGTGGATTCCAAACTGTGCCAGTCGAATGAATGAATGCACGCAGAGGAGTTAAGGATGTCACCAGTACATATGCTTTAAGAATTACAGATAAATCTTTGGCTCTCAAGAGTGTTTCTTGTGGAGCAAGGGCTGTGGTTTGATTCCTAAAAATTACAAAACATAATTAAAGCTCCATAAGTTGGAGTGAGTATGTAAATTGTAAATTACCTCAGCACTTTGTATATCCCATCTTTCACTCCTTGGATCCCAGCCTTCAATGTATGGGCTTCCCTAAACAAAAGCTAAAATAATACCAAAAATAAGGTTTAAAGATCTAAAAAAAAAAAATGTTACATTAGTCACATCTGGTACCATCCCAACAAAAGATATACAAATAAAAGTTTAGGAAACCCCTGAAATCTTCCTGTTCTGCCCTTGTCTACCTTTGCTCTATCTTTTCCTCTACAAGATATTGTTTCTGAGCAGTGGACAGATCATGAAAAATATGCCAGAATACTTTCCCCACTAATTTTATTCTACTTATAATCCACAGGTGGTGCTAGTGGTAAAGAACCTGCCTGCTAATGCAGGAGACATGAGAGACGCAGGTTCGATCCCTGGGTTGGGAAGATCCCCTGGAGAAGGGCATGGCAACCCACTCCAGTATTCTTGCCTGGAGAATCCCCATGGGCAGGGGAGCCTGGCGGGCTACAGTCCATGAGGTTGGAAAGAGTTGGGCCTGACTGAAGCATCTGAGCACGCATGCATGCAATAATCTACACCACAGAATCATTAAGGGTTAATTTAAGGGATGAAGTTTCAGGAAACACCTCAGTCTAAAAAATGAAAAAAAAAAAATAAATAAAAAACACTAGTTGAATATTTTGTGATGAAGCAAATAGACTTTGATCATGTGTGTATGTGTGTTAGTCTCTCAGTTGTGTCCTACTCTTTGAGATTCGACTCTATGGACTATAGCCTGCCAGGCTCTTCTGTCCATGCAATTCTCCAGGCAAGAATACTGGAGTGAGTTGCTGTTGCCTTCTTCAGGGGATCTATCCGACCCGGGGATCGAACCTGCGACTCCCCCGTTACAGGCAGATTCTTTACCATTTGAGTCACCATGGAAGCCCACATCCATCATAAGTGGTACCAAAATGTATGTGTGTGTGTGAATCGATCAGTCGTGTCCGACTCTTTGCGACCCCATGGACTGTAGCCCACCAGGCTGCTCTGTCTGTGGAATTCTCCAGGCAAGAATACTGGAGTGGGTTGCCATTTCCTTCTTCAACCAGAATGTATAGCTATTTTCTCTTCTGCACCCTATTTCTGTATTCCAATTATCTAAGTTCAGGCAATGAAAAGAGAGTGCTATTTCATCTTTTGAAGTCTACATAAGCAGAAATGCATATGATTCTTCAAATACTATCTAAAAATTATAAAATGACATGAGGCAAACTCTTTTGCACCTCGGATAAGATAATTAAAATCTCTTAGTTTTTCACTGTCATTTATCTACATGACAAAATCATTTCCCTGGAAGCAACTTAAGTAACTTGGTACCCTACAGTTGTTTTCTTAGAGTCCTAAAAAAATAACCAGAAAAAAATCATTCAGCCATATTCATAGACTAAGGCGTGTTATTTGAATATAAAATGGAAGTTAAAATTTTATAGTTTCACACTGTCAAGCTTTTAAATTCAATTTCCATTAATGTAACTTTCTAGATAAGAGTCCTATTTACCCAAATGTTTATTCTATAGCAAGAGAGGTTTGAATTAGTCTAGAAGAAAATAGACTGTGGCATTCTTTATTAAGAAGAGATAGTTGAAAATTTATGTAACAGAACCTAAAACTTCAAACATGTAAAAACCCCTAGATGTGTCTAGTGCTTTTTTTCTTATTGGCTATCTTCTAAAATGCATGCTTGGTGTAATAATTCAAGATGATTAGCTTACAGCTGTTCACGTCTCCAGTCCTCTGGTTTCCACATATGCGACTTCAGTGTTTTTAAAAGGTGACTTGAAGTCCTCAGCTTTAATTGTATACTCTGATCCAGACACACAGAAGGGCTCACCAGAAGTCGCAATTCTGAAAGATTCAAAAGAGCAAAAGACAGTCATTTTATTGTTTCCTTTTGGAGTGGCTTCCAAAATAGAGTCTGCTGTGTTAACCTCCTGGGTCCAAGGGAAATAGGCAGCAAATTTTCTCTCCATTCTGAATCAAGGTTAGATCCATCAAGCATGAAGGCATGTTTAGAGAGTCCTTTGCTTAGTGGTATGTTCTCTTACCATAGACTAGTAAAACAATTGTAGTAATATTTAAATTTTCTTGCTCAGGAAGGGAAGTAGATATAATGTCTCCCTCTCCCTCCCCAGGAAGGTCTGTCTTCTGTACAGCTAAGAGATGCACTCTGGATTCAGGGAATGGTGGTGTAGGAACTGACTTCCGTTTGCGATGAGAATACCACATAGACAGCTTGAGTTGACTTCCTGACAATGCAGTCCTTCACAAGCTAGAGTATGTCATGCTTCTTGACCTTGATAACCTCAAGAAGAGTGTTTCATTATTTTGTAGAATATTATTTGTGCTTAGTCGCTCAGTCGTGTCTGACTCTTTGAGACCTCTACAGTTCATCTGTAGCCCACCAGGCTCCTCTCCCCTGTCCATGGGATTTTCCAGACAAGAATACTGGAGTGGGTTGTCATTTCCTTCTCCAAGAATATTATATAATGAGTTTTTTAAGTGTATAAAAGTAAAAACCAACAATGATGACTTACTTATGAACACATATTGATAGAAGGTAATTCTGTTATCCATATCAGCATATGCAGAATTACCTTATACTTCTTAATGGTTTGGGGTGTTCCATTTAATGAATATATTTAATTTAACCATTCCCTTATTGCTGTGTATTTAGATTATTTCTGCAGTGTTTTTCTTCTGCTATTTCAAAAATACTATCATGAACACTCTTAACATCTAATCTGGTGTACTTTTACAAGTTTATATAGGGATGAATTCAAATCTACATGTGTAATTGTTGGGTCAATGGGTAAATGCATTGTAAATTTGATCAACATTACTCAACTGTCTTCCAAAAAGGTTGCCCCAATTTCACTCTCTCCAACAGTATATTAAGAGTTGTTGTTTCCTTACTGCCAGGTCACAGAGCTTTAGTTTCAAATTATACAATTTATCTAGCTCCCCAAATAGAATAAAGCCTTTAAATCATTCCCCTCCTTGTGCATGTTTCATCAATACTAACACAGTCTAATTTAAAATACTTCATGCTCTTAAGTAAAAGTCAGCAGAAGTCAAGTTGTTCAATATATTCCCATATCTCATTATTTAGCACAGTGTGATCTTTCTCAAAAAATGATAGCCTATTTGTAAGACTTCCTTATTAATGAAGTTCTAATATATCATAATAAAGGAAATATTCAAATTGCTTGTTTCTGGAGGTGACAAATGAAGAGCCATTAAGGTAATTTCTTTCCCTGAGCATCACAACTACAAGAGAGTTTAAGCATTAATACAGTCCTTTACCTTTGTAGTAAGAAAATAGGTGTTCTCCCTGCCCCCTCGCAACTAAATAGACATGGGTGGTTCAGTGGTAGAATTCTCGCCTGCCATGCAGAAGGCCGGGGTTCGATTCCTGGCCCATGCAGCTACAGGGTCCCCTAAGGCTTCCCAGGTGGCTCAGATGGTTAAGAATCTGCCTGCAATGTAGGAGGCCTGGGTTTGATCCCTAGGTCAGGAAGTTGTCCCCCGGAGAAGAAAATGGCAACCCACTCCAGTATTCTTGCCTGGAGAATTCCATGGACAGAGAAGCCTGGCGGGCTACAGTCCGGGTCGCAAAGAGTTGGACAGGACTAAGTGACTAACACTTTCACCTTCCCGTTTACCTTTAATACCAGGAAGCACAGCACCAGTTTGAAGTCCAAGCAGAGGTGACTTTGAAAAACCTAAACATATTAAGTGTTTCGCCAAAGTGGGAGCTCAATGGTTTTGAAGAAGTAATCAGCAAATATGTCAAAAGAATACATGATTTCATGTCATCTTAGTTCAAGTGGAGAAGGCTAAACATGCAGTTGAAGCAATCCAATGTAGGAACTGCCAAGAATATGTCAAATTTTCAAATCAGCCCCTGAAACTGTGATTGAGTAATAAAATTGAATATTGATTAAAGTAAATTTTACCTTTTGTGAGATATATATATATATATATATATATATATATATATATGATATTCTGTTATATTATTCCAGGTTTGGAGGTTACTTTGAACAATTCTAAAACAAAAAATCAAACAAAAATCCCCACAACTCTAATTAGACCTCCCCTGACACCTAAAATTATTTCATTTCCCTTGATTACAGCTAAAAATGAAAAATAAGTTCCATCAATATCTTTTAAAACTGTAACAACATTTTATCAAGCTTTAATAAATAAATGTGGAAGCTTTAAGTATCCTAAGTTCTTGTTTAACAGAGTCAGAAATTTGTTGGTAGTCACCGTAACCTATGATGTTACCACATGTGCGCCAAGTGGCTTCAGTCATGTCTGACTCTTTGTGACCCCCATGGACTGTAGCCCACCAAGCTCCTCTGTCCATGGCATTTTCCAGGCAAGAATACCAGAGTGGGTAGCCATTCTCTTCTCCAGGGGATCTTCCTGACCCAGGGATCAAACCTGGGCTTCCTGCACTGCAGGCAAATTCTTTACCATCTGAGCCACCAGGGAAACCCATAACCTTTTTGGGCATTACCTGTCAAGGTCTTCTCAATAGATCAGTTCAATCCATTTATTTAAATATTCCCTTCCCCTTATCCCTTGACCGCCAAACACACAGAGGAGCCTAGAAGTCTCCTACGAACAATGTCAAAACCAGCTTCTGGGTTTGGAAGGAATTTGGGAGATGAGGTGCTATTTAGTCTTCTAAATGGCCTTGTAGTTCATTAACATGTGCTTATTTTCAGAAAGTAATTAAATACGCAGGGCTCAGTATCCGTCTTTCAGGTATTCCTATCCCACTCTTTGAGGTCTCAATGGATAGCAGATACAGATGTGAAGTATCATACGTGCTCTTATCTGTTAACTATTCTTGGCTTATCTGAGAAGAGTCCTGAAGTCATAACTTGACTGCTCACTTAGAGTAAGAAGGAACAACTTACTAGAGATGCATGAAGACTGCTCTTTTCGTACATTCTAATATCTGGTTGGCTGGGTCCTAAGTACCTGCTAACTGTTGCGCTGTTTTCTGTAAAGAAAGATTAAACTTGGGGTTTCATTTTACTTCTTACCAACCAATGATTAATGGGCTTGTGACACTGTCAAGGAGTCTTCCAGAACACAGGATGTCATTCTCCAGGAATCTTTTGAACTTCCCACATCACAGACTATAAGACTGATAGAAGTATGCAATAAATATCTGTTGTAGAAATGAACTAGTTTGGGGAGGGGATGGTGTTAAGCTAATGTGCAGTTGGAGAACAATGAGCATTTCAATGTATTAAAAAGATTTTATTTGGTTATTTATTCTTTCACTTCTATGTGGCATGTAATTACATACATCATAGGCAAAGACTAAACACTGGAAAACACTTGTACTAGCAAAGATTAGATGCCAAATTTACATTGTGTTTGATTTAATGCTTTACCCCGTGGCTAATAATGAATAGGAAAGTAATAGTGAAAGTATAATTATATTTCCCAAGTGTTTAAATATTGTCTTGCATTTCACATTAGGAAGCTAAATTTAGCCAGTAATTTCTTACTTTGAAACTTCTAGCGAAGATAAAAGCCCTTAATTAATAATTAACGACTGGTTTTGAGATTAGAAGTGTAGATAAGTATTTCTGAATGTATTCACTGTTCTTCCTGCAGGAGGACGTTTACAAGTCTTATTCCTTAGCCTGCAAGACAGCCTCAGAACTTTCATGTACAGCAAATTTAAACAGAACAACTGATATATGTACAAGCTAAAGTCATAACCAGGAAATAACTCTATCAGTCAGGGCACTGGGAGAAAACAGATGGATGACAGAGTCAAAGGAATAAGTGAAGACACTACCAGAGACTAAGAAAAAGAGATAGTCAACAAGGACCTCCTGTGGAGCACAGGGAATTCTTTTAATACTCACTACTCTGTAACAGGGCTTTCCAGGTGGCACTAGTGGTAAAGAAAAAAAAAAAAAAAAAACCTGCTTGCCAATGCAGGAGACAAAAGAAATGCGAGTTCACTCCCTGGATTGGGAAGATCCTCTAGAGAAGGGCATGGCAACCCACTCCAGTATTCTTGCCCGGAGACTCCCATGGACAGAGTAACCTGGTAGGCTATAGTCCATGTCCAAAGAGTCAGACATGACAGAAGCAGCTTAGCATGCACACACTCTATAATAACCTGTGTGGGAAAAGATTCTGGCAAAGAATGAGACGTATGAGTGTGTATAACTAAATCACTTTGTTTTTCACCGGAAACTAACACAACACCGTGAATCAACTATGCGTGCGTGTGTGCTCAGTCGCTTGAGTCATATCCTGCTCTTTGCGACCCCATGGACTGTAGCCCACCAGGCTCCTGTCTGTGGAATTCTCCAGGCAAAAATACTGGAGTGGGTTGCCATGTTCTCCTCCAGGGGATCTTTCCAATCCAGGAATCAAACCCTTTTACATCTCCTGCATTGGCAGGCGGGTTCTTTATCACCAGCACCACTTGGGAAGCCTGAATCAAGTATGCTCCAATATAAAGTTAAAAAGAGAGACTATCAGAGAAAGAGTTGGTAACAAAAGCAAGAGTAGAGTTGCGAGAAGACACCACCAGGCGGTGAAGCTCCCAGGGCTGACCAACAGAAGCTCTTACCACCCCTAGCCCAGGAGGGAGCCGATTGCGGACCCAGGCAAAAGGCACAGGTGTGGGAGAGGACCCAGAGAAGCAAGAGCGAGGGCCACAGGGAGAAGTGCCCAGGCATTTCCAAGCCAGGATCCTGCGGGGAAGCAGCCAGGGAATAAACGCTCTCCCCGTGAGCTCTGGTCTCCACTGGCAGGGATGGTTTTTCTCTCACCACCTCAATATGGTGTCCGTTAGAGTGGTGTGATTTGCTACGATCTCATCGGGAGATGAGGCACCACTGGGGCAGCTCCAGTGGCGGGCAGAGATGGGCACGTCAAGGTGAAGGGTCTCAGGCCAAGAGGCCTCATAGCAGCAGAGCCCATGCTGGGCGCAGGAGGCCACAGAAGAGAAGGTCATCAGCAGACAGCCAAGGGAACGGCTGCGCCTTGTAAGGAAGCGGCCATTCCATAAGGGAGGGTTTCGGGACCCAGGTTTTTTTTTGTTTGTTTGTTTGCCTTTACCACACAAACTGAACCCGGGCCTGAGAAGACACGGGTGAAACCCATAAAGACACCTGCTCTAAATGGTCCAGCTCATTGTAATTTAGTCACTAACCAATATATTTTTTTTTTTTTAATTTTCAAATGATGTTGCAAATAACATTTATTTTAAAAATTCTAGTTCCTGTCTATAAATGGGTTCCTATTCATAGGTTATATGACCATGAGCTAATTCCTTACGTTTTCTAAGTTCCGTGTCTTTATGTGAAAAATGAGAATAATAATAGTAATATTAAAAAGAAGAACCTACCTCATATGGATGCTGACAGGATTAAATACAGAATTTTCTTTAAAGTCCTTTGCAGAGCACTGGGCATATGTTAAATGTTCAAAAATCATGTTAAATAGCTACTGGCTATAGTAGTTTAGTATAATCTTTTTCTATAGCATAGAAAACCTGTTTGTCACTTTGGAAGCTTCAAAGTGTAACTAAGATGCTATTCCTTTTGAATTCATCCAACACTAAGGGGTTCTCACCACTGCTGGCTATCTTAAAAAGGCTAATCTATTAAATTTTCTTTTATGTGATTCTTAAACTTCTGACATTTCACATTAGCTAGTTAAGAACAAAGCAGAAGTATGCGTAAAAACACAAATATGTAGTCTAAAATTAAACATAGCAGCCTTACTGTAGAAGGCCTGTAAAGACATGTGCAACTTTTAGTGACTTTCCTCAAGTTTAGCATTGCAGTTGCCCAGTAAAGCTGTTAAAGGAGTTCTTTATTAAGGATAGGTTTCCATAGATGGGGTAAACCGAGGGCTAACCCAGTTACTGCAATATTTATGTCTGTTCTTCTGTACTTTGTTCAGGAAAAGACTTTTGCAAACAACCAGTACAAGGAGTTCTTAGTCAACAGAAACAGATCTTAGTTAACAGATTTATTACACATAAATAAAACTCCCTAGACAATCCGTGACACATGGATGAAACTCCCTGGACTATTTCAGACCTACACTTGAACTTAAATGCTATAATCTGAGGATTTATATACTTCAAACACATCAATTCCTTAACACAATTTTACTTTTATTTTAAGCAAGTGGCATTAGCTAAAGAGTACATTTGAGAAAATGGATAAACCAAACGCATAAAGGCATGATTAATACATAATTCTAGGCTGAAGTCAGGCAACTCAAAATTACTGTTTTGAGACCTGACATTATTATATTATTACCTATGTGGTTTTGATACCAATAGTTGATACTCTATAATTTCAGCATATCTTTCCTGTGTTTGTTGCTACATAAGCGTGTCAAACCACAAATATAAATGGCATAGTAATTCAATACAGTACTTTTTGGGGAAAAGAATAACTTCCACTTTATTTTATAGGAAATGAGATGCAGTCCACATCCTGATATAAGTGGAGACACAATCTGGGCCATAAAAATGACCAGATCAATTTCATAGCAATGTACTTTAAAGGAATAGTCATTGCATAAAGTTTTCACCAACTAACCAATCAATCAATCAACTGCTTACTGAGAATTCAGTAAAGTAAATGCAAGCCATAAATGCCCTCCTTTCTGTTCTTTTTCAGCGGAAGTGTCAAAGTCATGCAATTCTACAAAAACAATTTTCCCCATGGACTGCTCTGTGTGTTGACCATGACAACATAAAAACCTTGAATTCTGCTCATTTTCCTTGGTAATAAAAGCTATGCCTAGACTATGACTTCAATTTTCTTGCCATGTGACTTCACTGCAATGACCAAATAGCATGAAAGATTGTTTTCTTACCTTATGGCAACTTAATTTGCTTTGATGCTTTTCTACATAAATTTTCCAGGGGAAAAGAAAAGGGAAGGAAATACTTACTACCTCAGTAAGACCAAAGATGAATAATTTGGTATAAATCAGTGAGCATCATTAATAACAATTTGAAACACAACCTCCAACAAATATTAGTACCTAGAGTGCAACAAATATGATAATAGAGTAGCTGTTTAAGCCCACTCACTGTGAAAATAAGTTAATCACTTTATTAATATTAAACTTTTTCTCAGGAACATTTTCTGGAGTAAACTACAAAACTTTATTTATATCATCTACATCAGAATAAGTAGTGACTTATTAGAGGTTTGTAACAGTGATTCAAAATTCTTTTTAAGTATATTGAAGTCAATCTCAATTTAAATGTAATACACAAATACAGTGAGTCATTGCGCCTATTTTAAATGAAACCATGCATTAACATAGCTCTTCTTTAATGGCAACTTCACAGACGAACTCCATCTTCAATTTTCACTTATATTTTTGGTATAATAAAGTATACATGATATTTCTATCAATTTCCTTCTCTACTCCTATAGTATTTACAAATAAACTTATTGTATGTGAACCAGCACATATTTAAAATATCAATATTTTCATAATATCTGACTCCAAGAGTGAGACAAATAGAGAACATGCAGAGGCTAGAGGCAGTTGCCCAAATGAAATCTAATGAGGCCTAGAGGTCCCAGTGCCAGAAATAGGTCAAGAACATGGCAATACGTCAGAAAAGATTTCTGGTTATGACACTGAAAAAATATTCCTATGGAACCATTTTGTTTTCAGGTTCTTTCCCTCCAATTAATCGGCAATATGATTGGTGTCTGTGGCTGTCGGTTTTAGCTGGGTGACACAGGAGTCCACTCATCATAGATGAGGACACAGACAGACAAGGGTCAGAAGCCAGGCAGAACCTGATCAGAGTTTCTGAAACAGTGTCTCAGTTCCACCCTGAGCTGGGTAAGCCCATCAGCCAGATACATTTGGCCTATTTTGCATCTTTGGGGCTTCCCTGGTGGCTCAGTGGTAAAGAATCTGCCTGCAATGCAGGAGTCCTGGGTTCAATCACTGGGTCTGGAAGATTCCTTGGAGGAGGAAATAGCAACCACTACAGTATTCTTACCTGGAGAATTCCATGGAGAGAGGAGCCTGGCAGGCTACAGGAGCCTTAGCGACCTTGCAAAGGGTCAGACACAACAGAGTAACTGAACTAGCCAACTAACTAAACCAAAGTGGGGAAGAGTCTTCATATCTGAAATGTTAAGTAACTGTTGGTCTTTAAAGATGTTAATTAGGTGATAAATTTTGAATTTTCCCCCCTAAACTCTCTACTCTGGGTAGAATTTAGGCCAGGACATTAAACTCAAATAACTATTTTCTAATATAAGAATACTCTTCATGTTTTCTCCATACATCTCTCATCTTTTGTACTGCCAAGATGCTTTTAGCATACATGTGCTTGTGTGTATTATGTGTATTACCTAATTTATATATATGACATTTAATATATAACATAAATACATATTTGTATTACATAAAATATTAGTCTTATATACATATATTATTTTCCAGAGATTTAATTCACTCTAACTCAGGCTACAGAGTTTTCACATCAGCATTTTATTTCAATTAACACCACTTGTTTGCATGTTCCTGTAACAGCAATCCCAGACTGAACTTCTAGGTCTAAACTGCTACGTTGTTGCTGTTTAGTCGATAAATCACATCCAACTCTTTTCAATCCCATGGACTGTAGTCTGCCAGGCTCCTCTGTCCATGGGATTTCCCAGGCAAGAATACTGGAGTAGGTTGCCATTTCCTCCTCTAGGGGATCTTCCCGACTCAGGGGTCGAACCCATGTCTCCTGCACTGTAGGCGGATTCTTTACCACTGAGCCACCAGGGAAGCCCAAGCTGCTATTTATACTTTAAATAGGTGGGTAGTGGATACTAAGTCATTTATATCTTGCTATTTCTTATGAAACACACTAAATGTCTTAGGGAAAACAATTCTCTGGCACCCAATAATATCTCAGTCATTTTCAATAAATTAGGGATGGGCAGTTATTGCTTTAAAAAATTCTGTGAGCTATGGCATCACTCAGGGGTTCAAAGTCACGAAATGACAGTCATACTCTTTGCTAAAGTTTGACTCTGTAGACTCAGTCAATGGAAGCTGAATCAAAAGCTTGGATTGTAAGTAGTGGAAAACATTCAAGCTCATTTTAAGTCTAAAGAACTCAAGCTATCTTTAAGTAAAGGGAAAAAGAATGAGTAACAGTGAAAAAAATATCAAAGTATAGGTTTTCTGTTCCTCTTTTCCCCTCTAAGAAAGAATGATACATGCTAATTTGGGAACCAAGTTTGTAATGTTGTTGGAAGTAATGGGAAAAAAATAAATTGATCTTTAAATCTATATAAATGAGTCAGAAAGAGAAGAGTGAAAAAAGAGACCAACAAGGAGAGAGGATGTACAGGATGGGGTTTTGGTGAGCTGACAGGGGTGCCTAGGGGAAAAAAAGAGGGTTGTAAAAGCAGAATTGGGCAGAAATTTCACTATATGTTGAGTAAGGCTAATTCCCCTTTGGCTGCCATTTTGTCACTAGATCTCCTTCCCTTCAAAAAAGGTACTGAAAAATTCAAACTACACCTGGAGGTTTATTTACAAATAAACAGTGTTATTGTTGGAGGGGGTGTTTTATTTGTTTGCTTACCACAACATAATGCTCAGCATTCTCTCAGATGTTTCTGGGCCCCCTGCCACGCCCGGGGCCAAGGTCAGGTCCCTTCGGCCCAGTTAGCTGCTGGGGTGTACCACTACGAGAGAAAGGAGTGGGGCACAGGCAGGCGAGCAAAATCTGATTTAGAGAAAAAGTACATGAGGTTTCCTTTATGAGAAAAGTTGAACTAAAGAGTGTTCATTCAATTTCATAGCTCTAGAGTGAAAAGTGACAAAAGTTCATGGCCGCCATCACCCACCAAATGATTAGCAATTCAGGTTTTCAGCTCGCTGCCTCACAATCACTCACCCGCCACTATGGGCTGATTTCTCTGAGAATGCTGCATTTATTCAGCATTTTCTTCAAGAAATCTGGCTTTTATTTACCAAATTGCTTAAACCATTCACAGTATCCATTGGTCTCAGGAGCTTCAGGTGACATTAGGGCACATATTTCTGACTAGAAATTTTCAAAACTGGCATGAGACTCTCGGATTTGGGGTTGTTTTTTCAGTTTTGCTTCCCTCATGAGCTATATTCCATATAATTAAGGACTTTTCACCCACTGAACAGCTTAAAATGTTGTTCCAGTAGCTTACAAACATGAAAATATTCTATTAAAATCTGTCTTAAAGGTAAAATTTCTCTTAATTAAAACAGTACACCTGGTACTTTGCTTATTTTGCTCTTGGCATAACACATGTAGATTTACCAATAAATCATGTAAGTGGAAAATTTTAAATATCACTTTGTGGGTGGTATCTTTGCTTTTTATAGCCTTCTATGAATATAGTTTAAAGTTCTCTCCCTTCAATGACACAAGCTTTTCTAAAACTGGCTGTTGAATGACCTACAGAGGACTAAGAGAAGGGATCTAGAAAAAGAAACATTACAAAATACTGAGCTGAAAAGATAAATTAGGCATAATAAGTTTACTTAACCACATAATCTCTCTTTTTCTTCTTAATTCTGTGTTTAGAGAGAAAGTAAATATTCCTGCTCCTGCAGTATTTGGAACACAAGAATATAAATATAAATAGTTATAGCTTTATATTTGAAGGATAATTGCAGCCATATTTCCATATTCTGTTCAAGAGAAATATTTCAGGTACAGTCATAACATTGTTAGAACTCAATGATGTTTAACTCAACCATCCCAACCCCCCAAAACTGGAAAAGACAAGACATTCACTTTTCATTGTTGTTCTCTGAAACCGTACAGTCAATGAGGGATGACAAGAATGCTATCTGGTTATTATTTATGAGTCTATTGGAGTTTTAGTGTGACACCAATCTGAATTCAACTAGGAATTCACCATGTCTAGCCCTGGTTAGAAGAACCGTGGGTGAGGCCTAACAGTAAGAAAACTGTCCTAAAGAAGAAAGAGTGGATGGAAGAGAAGGCCAAGGATAACAGGATGACATGAAAGAGTGGGGGCAGCATTTAGTAATATTCCATAGGCCTTACTTCCACTCCAGGTTTCATGTCAGAAGCTAAAACAATACTGAAAAAAAATGTTTTTTCAGTGACAGTGTAACATTCCATGCAATAGAAAAAAATTATAATGTAAAGAAAGATTTTGACTATTGATTTTTTTTTTTTTTTTTACTACTAATAAGTTAGTTTAGTGTTGACTGGCTTCTGAGAACACCAGTGGACTTCCAGCCAATGGACAAGACAGTGACTGGTACCCGGGGCATGGCACCAATAGTTTCAGCAGCAGCCAGAGGAGAAGCAGGCACCACATGAACCTCAGGATCCCTGACACTGGGCATGGGACAGCACAGACAATGGCAGGTGCAACAGCAGCCTCTTCCACGTGGAACTCTAGTGGTAGAACACCTTTGGTGGGTATGACCAGTGGTATATATTGGCAACAGAGGACCAAAGGGCAACAGAAGTACAGTAACTAGTGGATGTGGTATCAAGTGTAAGAGGATTGAGTTCATGAGCACATAAGATACACCCTCTGAGACAAAGGGAGCATTTGAGGCCATCACAGTGATTAAGAATGTTACTGGAATTTAATGGATGAGGGTTATAAAGGCTAGCTCTCTGCCTGTCTAGGATAAGGCTGATGTTTATTTGGAATGCATTGGTAAGGTGCAGAGCCCACTGCCTGTTTGAATAATTAGATGTCCATTCTCATGGACCAGGGCACATACCACAACACCTGCTGCAATGATGAATATCACTCTGTGCAAAACAATAAATTCTCCCCCATCCCATATCACTTTTGAATGTCTTGCTGGACACCGATGTGGATGAAAAGCCTGTTGGTAATTATTTGAAGCTAGATCTTGACTCCACTTTATATATAAGCCCGAGGCATTTTACCCAATTTCAATATACACTGACTTTTTCAGGAATGCAACTTCATAGTCAAGCAAAGGAACACTATATTTTGTTTTGCTTGTGGCTTTCTCAAGAGTTGTTCACCAATAGCAATGGGATGCATGGAATCTTGGTTTCCTTACGATATTAACTGCACCAATCTGAATTTGCACCTGTCACTTTCAGGGAGACTCAAAATAAAAGGGGGAGCACTTGACTATTTCATTACACTTTATGATATCATTATGCCTAAACATTTACATATTGGGCTTTCCTGATGGCTCATTGGTAAACAACCTGCCTGCCAGTTGCAGGAGACCCAAGAGAGTGTAGGTTCGATCCCTGGGTGGGGAAGATCCCCTGGAGGAGGGTATAGCAACCCACTCCAGTATTCCTGCCTGGAGAATCCCATGGATGGAGGAACCTGGGGGACTGCAGTGCATAGGGTTGCAAAGAGTCGGACACGACTGAGGCGATTGAGCAGAGCACCAACATTTACATATTACATTACGAATTGTTATACTACAGAGCACTTTGCTTTTGGGCTTCCTAGGTGGCGCTAGTGGTAAAGAATCTGCCTGCATTGCAGGAGACAATATTTTGATCTCTGGGTTGGGAAGATTTCCTGAAGAAGAAAATGGCAATCCTATCCAATATCTTTGCCTGGGAAATTCCATGGACAGAGGAGCCTGGCGGGCTACAGTCCATGGGGCCACAAAAAGTCAGACATGACTAAGTACATGAGCACTTTCCTTCCATTTGTCCGTTACATTAAGGACTGTTGAAATTACGTGTATAGGTTAGTTATAGACACTTCCTTCTAGATCAATCAGAGATCAATAAATAAATTTATCAAAAATGAATGTGAGGTCAGATAGGAATGAATGAAAAGATTGTTTCAGGATGATCCAAAAGTGACTGGAAGCAGGATTTCGAGAGAAGAGGGCTGAAGATGGTGAGTGTAGGTGGAGGCAAAGAAATATTTTTGTGACCATTTTAAGAACCTGGCTTTATTCCCAGGTTAGTGAATCTAAAAAAACATGGGTCTCACCAACTAGATAAGAGCACTAGTTGTTAGTACTTATCAACTAACATTTATGGAAATGCTTATTAAATACTTAACATTTGTGGGTTGCTGGCTCTGTGTGAGAGGCATTGTTCCAAGTACTTTACGTGTAGGAACTCTTATCCTTTTACCAATCCCCAGAGACAAAATCATTATTGTCCCTACACTGCAGACAGAAAACTGAGGCATAGAGAAGGTAAGAAACTTGCCCAAGAACAGCGGGTTATTAAGAGGCCAAGAAGGGATTCACACACATGCAGCCGGATTTAGTCTGCTCTTGCCACTCCCCAGCAGAAGACGCACAATCAGGTCAAAGCAATTACTTCCTCTGAAAACCATTTTCGAGAACCATTAATCCCACAGAAATAATACATCATCCACAAAACATAATTTGGTTCTACTTACATTTACTAATTTCACATCCCCAGAATGGTGCTTTATAAACCCTTCTGGCAGCACAACCAGTGAATTCTGAAAGCCCTCCCTTGAAGGTCAGAAGAGTAGCCTTAAAGAGCCAGGACAATTAATACTTGGTCCTTCCACATGGCCCGAGGTGGTCACTATCATTCCAGAGGCCCAGACCTCTGGTTGGTGGTACACCCACATCTGAGTTGCCCCGAACCCCAGACCTATGGCTGCGGTGTGATGTTTGCCACGGTAAAATTTCTAATTTGCCTAAAAATGGCTGTGGATGGTTTGAGGAGCTGACCCTGAGTGGGCGCATCAGATAAAAGGTAACAGAAGAAAGGTAAAGAGGACCCTCAGAGGATGATATGGTTGGATGGCATCACCGACTCAACAGACATGAATGTGAGGAAACTCCGGGAGACAGTGAAAGAGGGCAGCCTGGCGTGCTGCAGTCCATGGGGTCGCCAAGAGTCGGACACGACTTAGTGACTGAACAACAAAGAAGACCCTCAAGAGAGAAAGTGCCAGTGAGTGATGAGAACCTGAGCTTTTGACTCTCCCAGGGCTCTCAATTCCCACCTGTTACTGAGTTCCTAATTAAAAGGCTAAAACAAACAAACAAAAAAGACTAAAAGAAAAACAAAACAAAACAATTTCCCACCTGCAGCAAATTCACTTAACATCTCCTTATATGTAAATATTATGGTAAATAAGAAATTACAAGAATGACTTTAGTGGATCAAATAATAATAATAAAGTGCTAAACAAGTTCTCTTTTCACTAGACCCAGGTATTAGGTTTTCTTAAATAGTTCCTTTCTTATTTTCTTGCATTATAAGAGATAGGCTTAAAATATAGTATCACAGCTCAAGCTTATTACAAAAGGTAGTGCATGGTAAGATATGGATCTTTGCCCTTCCAACTGTGTATGTAGCTCAGAATTCTTGGAGTTTCCATTCCTTTATCTAAAGAAGATATGTCAGTATTTGCCCCACAGATACTTACAGAGGGTTAAAAGAGTAAGCAGATAACATGCTTGACAGGGCAACTGACACAGGATACATAAAGAATTAGTGTTACTACATGTTATTATTTGAAGGTAATTTATCTATAATATAACCTTGTGGCATAAATCATGAAGACCCAGTGTATTTATAAAACAAACACAAAACTAATACTAATCCTGTTTGATCTGTACTCAACCTCTAACTTTAGATAATACTTAAGCATAAATAGGCTTTCTTTTCATCAGAATGTCTCTAAAAAGAACAATATATATTGCTGTGACAGTTTTATGTCAATCTGAAAAGCTGAACATCTCATTCAATTTTCCTCTCCAAATCGATTCATGGATATCTTGAGTAATACAGAAATAATGCCTTATGTATTACTTTTATAGATTTACAGCACATATTTGTCTATAAAGCATTTTCATGACAACTCTGTGAAGAAAGAATGGTCAGTAAAATTGTTCCTCTCTTACAAGTCCAAAAATGAGGCACAAATGGGCTACATATTTTTTCCCAGGGTCACATTACTATAGGTCATAACTGGGTGCATTTCTTCTCATATGAAGACCACAGGATTCCTGATTTGAAGGCTGAAGGTTAGAATTCTTCTGATCTCTTACGCTAAGATTCTTACCAGTATTTATGAGCATCTCACGAAGATTCAGAAATGGATGAGGCAAGACAGTCCTTCAAAAGACCCTCTCAGCTAATGTGGCTAAATTACCTACTTTTGTCTATTTAGGGGTAAGCTGACCCTTCCGTAAGCGACACATTTTCTTCTGAAATGACCATCAACACCAGGATTGTACTGCTGCTGTGATTCCCTGCATACTAAGTCGCTTCAGCTGTGTCTGACTCCTTGCCACCCTGTGGACTGTAGTCCGCCAGGTTCCCCTGTCCATGGGATTCTCCAGGCAAGAATATTGGAGTGGGTTGCCATGCCCTTCTCCAGGTGATCTTCCTGACCCGGGGATGGAACCTACATCTCTTGGGTCTCCTGGATTGGCAGGCGGGTTCTTCACCACTAGCACCACCTTATGACTCTATGGTATCATCTATTAAAATGCCTCAGAAGAAAAGAGAAAGTTCCATATTTTATCGTTAGATGGTGCTAACAGAAGTTTAAAAAAAATAGTCCCCAAAGTGTGAAGCAGTGAATCACAGGATTTGAATGGGGTTTACCATAAAATAAGAGTCTGTGCATCTCTCCCAGACAGAGGCACACCCAACCTATCATCAAAGAGTAAAGCATATTCCCAAATGACCCATTCATTCAGTTAATTATACTTCTGCCAAGATATGTATCTTTGCTAATCACAACTTCAACTACAAATGAAGGATTCTAAGATTCTATTTAGGGAAATAAATGTACTTCACTTTGTTTATAGCTTGCAGCAACTCTTATTTTGGATTTTTATCAATATATATTTCAATGGGGTCTGTCAGACTGGAAGACATTAAATGCCCATTAAAATGTATCAGTCCTAATACACTGTATTATTAATTATTATGATTACAATAAGAAGTTCAATAGACTAGCCATTAGAGCATCATCCTCCCATGAATAATGTGTTATATAACATACACTTTATGAAGCTGTGTGCCTTAAAGCTAATGTATCACTTTAGTGGGTTTTCATTTCCTAATGATGATATTTTACAAGTCAAAAATCAGTTCCCTGTTCCGAAGTTCCATGAAAATGAGCCAGCCATGAGTACTGCAAATCTACTAACATTGTTTTCCTTTCATAACATTTGCAATTTTGTTGTTGTTCAATATCTACCTCTCCCACCAGAAGAAGACTAGGTAAGAGATTCAACATACTCTATCCTCCAACACCAAAATCTGTGTGTGTGTGTGTGTGTGTGTGTGTGTGTGTGTGTGTGTGTGTATCTGTCTCTGTATATATACCCAGGAACAAATGAATCAAAATTATAGAACAGTTCTCTTTTACTTATTTAGTGATTTGTTTAATCACAAAGCAAGGCAAGTGTATAAGTTTCAGGATTTCACCACTTGAGCAGCTAAATCCTAGAACTTGATTTCACTCTTCACTCTTCTTAATCTAGCTCTTGTAACCTCCAAATAGTGTAACCCCTGATGGCTTAAAATAAAGGGTTTTGCCATTCCCATAAGAAGTTTTTTCCATCTATTTTGAAGCAAGTTATGTTTTGGGGCCTGCTGCAGTCCATGGGGTTGCAAAGAGTTGGTCATGACTGAGTGACTGAACTGACTGACTGAAGTTTTGTGGGGAGGTTTCTCATCAGGATTTCAGATTCACTGCTATCATTTCTGTTACAAATGAAGAAGGAAACAGACAGAAGAGGCTCCATCTTGAAAGCAGGACTCCATCTTGGGCTGAACTGTGGACTTTGAGCTAGATGCCCAGTATCTATGGAAACGACATACCAACTGGAAAACCAGGCTCCCTGGATGGAAGAGCCCCAGGGCTCGTACCTAGACTCTCTGTTGCCTAAAAGAATACCCTAATTATCTGTGTAACAGAATAGAATCATAAATTCTATTATGCTTATTGGGGTATGACCACAGGCCTATTGATAATTGTCCACTGTTAACTACCTAGACTTAGGGCATATGAATCATGGTTAACTTTGGTTGTATCTTTCTTTTCCTTTGTTCAGACTAGTTTCAGGGAATTTGGGGAGGTGGGTTTGGGCACATACACTTAGGATATATAAGGTTTTCAGAAAACCTGGTCAGGGTCCTTGGCTAAGAGGAGACTCTGCCTTGGGCCCGCCGGTGTAATAAACTGCACTCCTCTATCTGCATTGTCCTTCTGAGTGAGTTTGTTTCCCAGAATGCGTGGCTACAACATTTGGTGCATTGGCCGGGAAACTCCTCACTTTGAGGAGACAAGTCCCATTTGGGACTACTCCGAGGCCTTGTGGCTTGAATCTTCTAGAAGGGGGAGGGTGCCTCGCCCTTCTGGAAGGATTCTGCTTCTCAACACCCGGACCTTTCATGTTAGCAGGTAGTGGACGGCAGCAGGGCAACTGAGCGCTCAGGTGAGGAGGAACCCACCCGGTAGGGTGGAAGAGGGGGGCCTGATCACCCCCCTGGGAGGGATTAGAAAGGGCACAGACCCACAGGAGCCTGGAATAGGCAGGTGGCAACAATTGCTAGGTACACAGGTTGGTGAGCGTGTTAGGGCTTAGGAAGGAAATTTGTGAAGGTCATTTAGGAGTTGGTGTCCACGCCATCTTGGGGAAAATTATTACCAAGCAATTGCCAGGGGATTGTTAGGAGAAGAAACTTAGTTTTTGTGTGCTCGTATTCTGCTATGAAATTCTTGACCCCCTCGGAATTGTCAGGCTAGAAGGAGGGGGATACATAAGTGAGTACGAATTGGCTTTTCCGGAGACGGCCTGGGATGTGGGATATTTAACCCATCTGTATTTTCATCCACACCTGGTCAAGCCCACCAAGGCAGAATGGACTTTAAAAGTTAAGGGAGAAACAGCCTTGGACCACGTCGTGTTCTGGTTCGGCTGTGCTGACTGGCACGTGAAGACACGCCGATCCCCCTTCTCCTTCTAGGATCTGGCAGGTAAGGCTCCTCTCACCCCAATTAGGCAGGAGGCATGGAGAAGGAAATGGCAACCCACTCCAGTATTCTTGCCTGGAAAATGCCATGGATGGAGGAGCCTGGTGGGCTACAGTCCACGGGGGTCGCAAAGAGTCGGATAGGACTGAGCGACTTCACTTTCACTTTCACTTTCAACCCTCAGCTGAGAAGACTTTCAGCTCTTGTATTGATTGTTTTCTTGAGTTCTCAAAGACCTGTGACCATATTTTTTTTTTCAAGTTGCCTGTTTTCTAATTGCATCACTTTACACACTGTTGTCTAATAATATGTGGTATTTAGAATGCCTTCTTAATTATTTTGAGCAGCCAGTGCCTGTATTTTCTTAGCACCTCCTTGGTTTTCTTACATGAACTCATCTGACAGGGAAATGCAGCTTTTTTGTTTGCCCTCTCTGCATACTGGACCGTCTGAGTCAGTGTTCTAACTCATCCCTGATGGTCTCTGAGCTACTGTTCTACCAGACTCAGTAATTATGTGCTTCAGGAATTTTTCGGTAGAATTGGTCCTATTAGGAGACTCTTGGTGTCACCTTTGTTATCTTAAAAGCTGGTCCCTTCACTGAGGCTCTTAATTTTTTGAAAACTTGATGCTATTTCAGCTGAAAAAAAATTGGCAAGGCTATTTAAAAAATTGAGGGAAGCCATTTAAGAAATTGAAAAGTAATCGCAAACAACATTGGGTAGTTGTGACTTTCAGCTCTGTATCAGTTGAATTTTTGTGCTCTTTTCCCTGTGAACATGGTGGTTCTATTTTTCTCCAATAAAACTTTTTATTTAACAAAAAAAAAAAAAAAAAAGGAAGGAGGCAGAATGGCAATTTAAGTGTCACTGAGTGGAAATATCAGAAGTACGTAGGGTACTGAGAACTTCGTAGACAGAAGGAAAAGGAAAAGTAGAAGAAGGTCCGAGAAGGTTAGCAAGATGGGGGGAAGTGAATCTAAGGCAACTGTATTGGAGTGCATGATTAAAAATTTAAAGAAGGGATTTGGAGGAGACTGTGGGGTGAAGATAAAGCCTAACTGCCTCCACAAACTCTGTGAGGTCGAATGGACCCCTATGGGAGCAGGATGGCCACCAGAGAACACCATGAACTTAAAAATAGTGGAAGCAGTCTATACAGTAGTCACAGGAGAGCCAGGACACCTGGATCAATATCCATACATTGACTCATGGCTAGGGTTATTCAAGACCCTCCTACTT
This sequence comes from Dama dama, assembly GCF_033118175.1. Classification (NCBI taxonomy): domain Eukaryota; kingdom Metazoa; phylum Chordata; class Mammalia; order Artiodactyla; family Cervidae; genus Dama; species Dama dama. The sequence continues at coordinate 81,582,217 of NC_083698.1, read as the reverse complement.
GGACAAAGTTCTGTATCCAGAAGGGAAAGGGAAAAATATTAATGACACAAAAATTGACTGATGATAAAAAAGGAAATTCTACAGGATTTGGATGGAGATGACCTGACCCCTCCCCCATACTGGATAATGATGCGCCTGCCTCCCAGTGCTCCCCCAGGACCAGGGGCTGCCTTAATGCCCGATCCAGGGCCAGGTGAAGTTCCTGCAGCAGCCACTGCTCTTCTGCCAGCTCTCCCGGAGTTCGTAGAGCCGCCGTTTCAGCAGGCTCCAATCCCAGCAATGGAGACCTCTGGTCAACGCCCCCAGAATTCCACCTCAGCTGGACCTCCTAGATTGTATCCACCTCTCCTGGTGAGTACTGGTGGGAAGGGGGAAGAAAACACAGCAATTAGACAGAGGCTGCGCTCCGCCAAGGAAGAGGGGGAAAGAACCCCACTACAGATGCCCCTCCGAGAGCTATAGCAGCCTCCAGGTCAGGACGCATGGGGCACCACCATCAGCCCCCTGTAACCTGTTATTACCAGCCATTTTCCTTTATGGATACATTAAACTGGCAGAGACACGCTCCACCGTACTCAGGGGAGCCAAAGGCCATGATGAGGCTAATGGAGACTATTTTTCGAACCCACCACCCTACACGGGATGACACAATCCAACTACTAGTCTCCCTTCTCAGCGCTGAGGAAAGACACAGGATCCTAACTGAGGCCAGAAAATGGTTAAGAGAAATGGCACCTGGGGGCACTGCAAACCCGCAGTGGTGGGAGAACCAGCCACCCCCGATGAGGGGCCCAACTGGGGCTGTAACAGAGCGGAAGGGCGGGGCCACCTGGAGAGATATCAGGAGCTTATTTCACAAGGTCTCAAGAGGGGGCCCGAAAAGCTATGAGAATCGCAAAACCCTCCGAAGTGATTCAAAGGGAAAGCGAATCATCCTCTTGAGTTCTGCGAAAGACTGTGCGAGGCCTATAGACTTTATACACCAATAGACCCAGCCAGAGGCTGCTGGGTCTCAGATGGTGATAAATGCAGCCTTTGTGTCTCTAGCCTACCCTGAAAATGTCAGATGGGGGGACACCAAATGACTCATGAATTTTTATACATCCCTGAATGCCCAGTACCTTTATTAGGCAGAGACTTGCTGTCTAAATTGGGGGCACAAGTGACCTTTCCCCCTGTGAAAGACCCACTGCTCGAGTGGGCTCAAACACCTATTTACTCTTCCTCTCAGTAACCCTTCAAGATGAATGGAGGTTGCACAATCTCCCGGCAAGGAAACTGGATGGGCTAAACAGTCAAGAGGGAGAGTTAACTCAACAATTCCCTGAGGTCTGGGTGGAAGACACCCCACCCAGGCTTGCAAAATAAGTCCCACTGGTAATAGAACTCAAACCCGGTACAATTATGTCAGCAACCACCTTGGGCCTGCCAGACCTTGCTAAGCCGTTTACTCTTTATGTGACCGAAAAGGACAAAGGTGGCTACGGGAGTGTTGTCCCAGATTACGGGGACATGGGACAGACCAGTGACTTATCTCAAATCAGCTGGACAATGTTGCCACTGGGTGGCTGGGATGCTTACAGGCAGTTGCTGCAGTTGTCTTACTGGTCCGGGAGGCAACCAAGCTGACTTTGGGCCAAGATTTGTTCGTAAAAGTCCCGCGTGAGGTCAACACTCTCCTGCGAGGGGACCCCCATAAATGGCTGTCAACATCCCGGATTACTCAATACCAGGGACTGTTACGTGAGAACCCCCATTTACTACTGAGCCTTCTCAGGCCCTGAATCTGGCCACTGTCTTTCTTGTGGGACAAGGTGGGCCCTCACATGATTGCAAGGAAATATGCCAGCAGACCTGACTTGAGAGACCAGCCAACCCCGGACCCAGATTTGGTCCTGAACACCAATGGCACCAGCCTGGTGAAACAAGGACAATGACTGTCGGGATATGCAGTAGTCGTGGAAGAAACCATCGTTGAGGCTAGCTCTCTGCCATCACACTGGTCCGCTCAACGGGCCGAACTATATGCTCTAATCCAGGCCCTCCAGCTGTCAAAAGGTAAGAAGACAAACATTTACACAGACTCCAGGTATGCTTTTGCCACACTACAGGGCTCTATATAAGGAGAGAGGCCTTTGACAGCCTGTGAAAAAGATATTAAAAATAAGGAAGAACTTAAGACCCTATTAGATGCTGCCTGGGAACCAGAAAGGGTTGCAGTCATACACTGCTGAGGACATCAAAAAGAGGATATCCCCCAGGCTCAGGAAACAGACTGGCAGATAAGACAGCTAGACAAGCAGCCGAGGCCTTGGGGGTGACAAGTGAAGCCCCTATTAAAGCTCTCATATTGGCGGAGCTACCTGAGCTAACGCTGGACTCTCCAAAATACACTGAAGCCCAAAACCAACTAGCCGAAGCAGAGGGGGTCATCAAGACTGAAAAGGGATGGTGGGAATTGCCAAGTGGCAAATTATTGGTACCAGAGGAGCTGGCATCCACTCTGGTAAGCCAAACACACCAAGCGACCCATCTAGGCCATCATAAACTGGAAGAGCTAATTTGAAAATATTTCTTGGTTCCCTGCCTCTCTTCCCTAGGCAGGACAAAATCTCAGAACTGCACTGCCTACTCACAGGTCAAAGCTGCCTCTTGGCACAGACAGAAACCTCCAGGGATTCAGCTGAAAGGCTGCCCTTTGAACACCTGGAAGTGGACTTCATTGAAATGAAACCTCACCGACACTACCATTACCTGCTGGTCATAGTATGTATGTTCTCGGGATGGGTAGAAGCTTTTCCTACCTGGACTGAAAGAACATCAAAAGTAGCCTCATGCCTACTTAGGGAGATAGTTCCCAGATTTGGATTTCCTACCAGCATTGGATAGGACAATGGCCCGGCTTTTGCAGCTGATTTAGTATAACAAGTAAGCAAAACTTTAAGCATCAAGTGGAAATTACATACAGCATATAGGCCCTAGAGTTCTGGGATGGTGGAAGGAACCAACTGGACACTTCAAGAGACGCTCTCCAAGTGGATCTTAGAGACTGACTGTTCCTGGGCGGGCCTGTTTCTGACGGCTCTGCTCAGACTCAGGATGACCCCACGGTCCCATGGCTCTTCTCCATACAAAATTGTGTATGGGAGGCCCCCTCCCATAATACAACAGGTGTCAACAAATCTGCCTCAGGTAAGGGGAGATGAGATTTCACAGCAGATGGAACTGGGTAAGGTAATAAATCAGGTGACTAGGTTAGTACAAGAAAGGGTGCCATTCCCCCTTGGGGAACAGGTTCACGAATGTGAGCCCGGGGATGAGGTGTGGTCAAGCACTGGACACACGACTCCTTGGCCCCACAATGGAAGGGCCCGTAGACTGTTGTTCTAACCAGCCCGACTGCAGAGAGACTTGCAGGTGTCACCCCCGGATCCACCACAGGAGGGTGGGGAGAGCACACCGCGCAGACCTGGAGGACGCCGAGAGGACTGCACAGAGGGACCCCACTGATCCCCGTGAAACCAAGATCATCTCAAAGAAGAAAAAGAGATGAGGCTCTACAATCAACTGCTGCTACAAGGACTTGCTGCTTTCATCCTGAGACTAACCATAGTCTCAGTACAAAGAGGGACCTGTGCTATAATTAAAGTTGAAAGATGAACATTGTGTATATATTCCTTATTTATCTGGCTATACATCAGCCACCCTAGATGACGTGAAAGGTCAGGTAAAAGTTACGTCTGATGATAATCTTCCTTTTTGGACTTCAGTCCTATCTTGGGTGAAGGGTGATTGGTGGAAGACTATATTTACCATTGTTATAGTTGCCTTGATAGGTCTGCTTTGTGGACCCTTTATTTTACAATGTATTATGAACTTTGTAACCCAAAGGTTGATGGCGTTCTCCCAAACTGGAGGTCGGAGAGTCAGGGTGCAATATATCCCTATGAATGATGCTCATACTATGAGTTAAGAGCATCAAGAGGGAGGAACGAAGGAGGAAACAGACAGAAGAGGCTCCATCTTGAAAGCAGGACTCCATCTTGGGCCGGACTGTGGGCTTGGAGCTCTATGCCCAGTATCTGTGGAAACGACATACCAACTGGAAAACCAGGCCCCCTGGAAGGAAGAGCCCCAGGGCTCGTACCTAGACTCTCTGTTGCCTAAAAGAATACCCTAATTATCTGTGTAACCGAATAGAATCATACATCCTATTATGCTTATTGGGTATGACCACAGGCCTATTGATAATTGTCCACTGTTAACTTCCTAGGCCTAAGGCATATGAATCATGGTTCAGACAGAAACCTCCAGGGATTCTGTATCTTTCTTTTCCTTTGTTCAGACTAGTTTCAGGGAATTTGGGGAGGTGGGTTTGGGCACATACACTTAGGATATATAAGGTTTTCAGAAAACCTGGTCAGGGTCCCTGGCTAAGAGGAGACTCTGCCTTAGGCCTGCCGGTGTAATAAACTGCACTCCGCTATCTGCATTGTCCTTCTGAGTGAGTTTGTTTCCCAGAACGCGTGGCTACAACTCAAACACAGTGGATCAGGAAGAAGTGACATGGGGAATAATATTACACTCACTGCTTGGGTGATGTGTTTGCTGAGGAAAAAGCAAACAAACATGGTAGAGTTTATTTTAGAGGACAATATACTGAGTCATGGAACGTGTCTACACATAGCGAGAAATAAACTATTGATTAATAGTTGCAGGCTGGGCAAACAGGATAAACAAATCCCTGAAGTACAAGCAGAGCTTACTGAGTTTTTATTATGTAATGCAAAGGAACCCAGTTTTGTTGTTTAAAGCTGTTCATGCTTTAACAAGTTATTCAGGTGCAATGCTACTCTCCTATGTTTAGCATAGAAATAAGTAAACGGGGACTTGCTGGAAAGATCTGAATGACAAAAGTGAGGATCTCTCTTATCACCTCTTCTTTTATGATCTGTAGAAATCAGACTTAATCATCAGAATCATACACATTGTTGAAAGGCTTGCCCCTCATGTGTCCTGTGTCTGGCACAAGATAACAAACTCTCCAAGTGAAATAAATCAATATACCTTCATGATGGCAGGAGGTGCACAAGTCAGGCACCAGCAAGGTAAACTTCACCAAGTCAGTTCAGGTTTAAAAGGTCAGGGCCATTGAACCAAAGAGCAGAGGGATTAACCAGCTCCCTCAGCTCATTGGTCTCCGGCACAGTCTCAGCGATATCAAGGACCTGCCAAACGTTTACTGGAAAATGGACATGTTGTCCCTTTCACACTGGTCTGATGCCAAAAGCACAAAGTATAACTCCATGCACAACACCAGAGCAAGAAGCACTTTGGGTCAGTGAGTTTGGTCTAGCTTCTTTCAAAGAAAAAGTGAGTCCCCCAAAGCTCAATACACTGACTCTCACACCCTAGTGCTACCAGCCTCCACTGACCCTCTCTTCTGTCTTGCCCGTGGCCAGGTGTGAAGCACTTCACAGTATGTATCCCAGATACATCGACAAGCCTGCGTCTTAGTTTATGAGATATGCCAAATGGAAGAAAGATTTATGTAGTTTACAACTAACAGGCTATAATAAGCAGCAAATATTTTTTCCCATTTTCAAGGAAATGAAGCAAGGCAATGCTATCGCTTTCTCAAAATCTCCATTTGATTCTGTCTGTGATTAGTTCATTTAGAGATTTATGGCTCACAGGCAGAATGATAAATTTTATCAATAGGTCAGACTCAGGAAATGATCACTTCATTCACACGATTCAACAGTTTCCATGAAATTCTGGCTGGTCTGCAATGGAGTCTAAAATTCTTATCCATAGAATTATTATTTGGGGTTGAAGTATATACAATTTTTTTAAGGTATACTTGAAAGAGAAAAGTAGAGCTGAATTAACTAATTTCTCATATTAGCTAGTTCTGGACAGCAGAGTAAGGTCTGAGAACTAGGGTTCAAAGCAGAAAGTAAGAAAGAGAAGGCAACATGGATATTCTCTTACTTTAAAATGAATCAGGTTTCCCTGGTGGCTCAGTGGTAAAGAAACCACCTGTCAATGCAGGAGACATGGGTTTGATCCCTGATCCAGGAGGATCCCACAGGCTGCGGAGCAACTAAGTCACCACAACTATTGAGCCCGTGCTCTAGAGTCTGGCAACCGCACTACTGAGCCCATGCAACTACTGAAGCCCAACTGCCCTAGAGCCTGTTGTCTGCAACAAGAGCGGCCACCATAATGAGAAGTCCGTGTACTGCAACTAGAGAGCAGCCCTCGCTCACCACAACTAGAGAAAAGACGGCACAGCAACGAAGACCCAAAACAGCCAAAAATAAGCAAATAAATAAAATTATAAAGTGAATCATTTAGGCAGACTGAGATGTCTGCCTGATGAATTCCATCTGCGCTGTATACTTCAGTTGTGTTCAGCTCTTTGTGAACCTGTAGACTGTAGCCCGCCAGGCTCCTCTGTCCATCAGATTCTCCAGTCTAGAATACGGGAGTGAGTCTCCACTTTCTTTTCCAGGAGATCTTCTGAACCCAGGGATCAAATCTGCATCTCTTACGTCTGCACTAGCAGGTGGGTTCCTTACCACTAGTACTATGGGCTTTATCATAACCACTCAATAAATATTTATCAAAAACTGATAATTGACATTCATTGTTTTTGTCTGTCCAATACCTTTCTTCCTTTGGGGATCTGTTCTCCTCTCCCCAGATGGATCTTGTGAACTACCAATCACAAGTCCTTCCTCTTCCTATCCTTGGCTATTACAGGCTGAAATGTATCCCCTGCAAATTCATGTTAAAGCCCTAGCTCTCAATATCTCAGAATGTGACTGTGTTTGGAGAAAAAAAAATCTTTAAAGGGATGATAAAATTAGATGAGGTCATTAGGGTAAAAGCAGGAAAAGTGAAAGTGAAAGTTGCTCAGTCGTGTCTGACTCTTTATGACCCCATGGACTATACAGTCCATGGACTTCTCTAGGCCAGAATACTGGAGTGGGTAGCCTTTCCCTTCTCCAGCGGATCTTCCCAACCCAGGGACTAAACCCAGGTCTCCTGCATTGCAGGCAGATTCTTTACCAACTGAGCTATCAGGGAAGCCCCAAAGCAGGTAAAAGAGAAAGTCAAAGCCTCATGTTAGGACAGTAAAGGGAGCTTGAGCAGAGAGTTAGGCTGGGAGATAATGGGAAACCAGGGAGAAATGTAAGGACCTCAGCCTGTTCAGAGCCTTGAATGCCATCCAGAGAAGTTTGGAGGAGAGAAGTGGCTAAGAAAGCAGGCTCCAGACTCATGCGGACTATGTGCAGATATCACTTGTTAGATGTGTGACACTGAAAATTTTACTTAATTTCTCTACACTTGAGTAAAATAGGAATAATAATGATGACTACCTCACAGAGACATTGTGAGTACTAAATGAATTAATTTATATGTGTATATATGTATGTATATATTTTTATAATAAAATACATTGTTAATATATATTTTACATAGATCTTGCATACATAGATAAAATATATAATAATGTAAGATATATATAACATATATTGGGGTTACTCGTCTTACTTTTATTCTTAACAATATGGTGTGAATATTTTTCTATGCCAATAGATTTATGTCTGCCATCATTTTTAATGTATTCACAGTTTCCCACTGAAAAATACGCCATGATTTGTTCATGTTTGAATTGAATAGTAGTCTAGTATATAAAAATTGTTCATGAACAGGGCAGGTAGGGAAAATTATGTAGTTTCACTAAATTTAAATTTTCTTCTTTCTTTTTGCTTATCTGTATTTTCTATTCTTTTCATAACAAGTGCACCTCACTAGCACAGTAACAGCATAAAAAAGAGAAAGAGAACAGGAATTTAAAAATGCATGTCTGATCATTTTTCAAATTTGATTTCTATTTTCCTTCTCATGGTGGCCAAAAATGTTAACAGGACACAGGAAAGAGAAGAACATTTCTATGAACTTCCATGCTTAAAAACAGAATCATGCTTGATAAATAGAATCCACCCCCACTGACCACTGTTCATGTTCTCTATCCTAAAGTTCCTTATTGAGAGCCATGGTTCCCAGCCCAAAGTCTTCAGAGGATTTTTACGGGTCAAACAGGTGGCAGGCAGTGGCCTCTGGGGACCACAAGGAGGAAAAAAAGAAAGGGCAAAGAAGAAGATAAAGAGGGAAGGGCCCTACCCTTTTTCCATCAAAGCAAAGTCATTTCTTCCTACGTTACGTAAGGTTTCTGGGATGTGTGTGTGTGTGTGTGTGTGTGTGTAGGTTTTCAATGGTTCTTTTTTAAAGACAAAGAAAAATAATCCACCTCACACCTATGCAACCAAGATCAATGCTCTCTCTTTCTGATTTAGGTTTTCTGGCTACAGCTCAGACATCTTCACTTTCTTTCACGGGATCCACAGAGCAAAAATGCTGAAGCACAATGTCAGCAAGAAGTATTGGATTTATTTCCTCTGTCCTGAATGCAGAACCATTAAGATGAAGAAAACTGCCCACAAAGCTGATCTATAAGAAGCCCTAAAACACTACTGGATAAGAGAAGAGAGACACCTTTTACCACTGTCTCTCTACTTTGTCCTTATCCTCCTCTCTAAAGAAATGGTGAACATATATTTAAAGATTTGGGGGTTGAAATGGTACAAAAATACAAGCCTATTCATAAGAAGTCTATAGCCATCTCCAGCCTGCATGCATGAGGAGAACTGACAATGTGAGAAAGTATTAAGCATATTCTTTTTGAACAGGAATAAGATGACCAGTCTCTGGGCTGCAATGATAATAACCCAGAAGTGGATACCAGTCATGTAATTTATTGGTATCTTTCTGCTTTGTGTGTGTAATATGATAACAGTGCTCTAGTTCTTTCATGGATACAAATACCTTATTACTCAAAATGGGTAATTATATCTTGGAGGAAGGAGCCAGTATTTTCCACTTCTCCTGCCTGTACTCTGCCTCATAGAGCCAACTCAATACTGAATTTGTGCAGTGAGTAAAGGGATAAATCCATCCAAGCATCGCCAAAGCCCCCTAATGATCAGCAGGGTCCCCTTCCACCACTCTAAAGAGTTACTCGCTTAGTCGTGTACGACTTTGTGATCCCATGGACTGTAGCCCATCAGGCTCCTCTGTCCAAGGAATCTTCCAGGCAAGAATACTGGAATCCCTTCTCCAGGGGATCTTTCCAACCCAGAGATGGAACCCAGGTCTCCTGCACTGCAGGCAGATTCTTTACCATCTGAGCCACCAAGGAAGCCCTTCCACCACTCTAACCCCCTCCATCAGTATCCTCTCCAGTCTTCCATTTAAAAATATTAGAGGTACTATTATATACCAGGAATTATGCCCATACACTGGAACTTGAGAACTGGGTGTCTTAGTCCTTGTAAGGAGACAAACATATACAAATACAACTAAGTCATAGTGTATGACTAGGCTATTCCGGAAGCTCTCACAAGTACACCAGAAACCAAGAGGAAAGAAAATGTATCTGTCTCAGCAAATCAGGTGGACTTTACTTGGAAGACAGTCCTGAGTAAAGAGAGCTTAGATTTTCAATATAAAATATATTTACTTCATATTTGCTTCATTTGCAAAACAATATGCTTAACTGGGAAGGAATGTGTCATTTTCTTATCACTTAACTCTTCTGAGACAAACAGCTGAATGACAGATTTAAGCTCCCGGCATCTAACTTGTTCAGCCCAACTGATGGCTTGCTAAAACCACAGGAGACATTCTTTTAGAAACCACACCCAAACCATCAGCACTTTCTGCCTGCTTTTCTTTTGAAATATTTACTGATCATGCAGGAGAGGGTCTTCTCTACTCCGCTGAATCGAACAGAGCATTAAGAACCACAATTTGCTTCCATCAGCCTTAGAATGTATGGAAATTCCTCTGATATTTTCCTATATTGTGAGTGCTAGGGCTAGTATTCAAAATTTTTTAATGTGTGTTCACAAGATTCCTAGAGGGAAATTAGGACAGAATGCCTCAGGGGGCACTAGCTACTTGTGTTGATGGTGGTGGCTGAGCTAACAATTGCAGGAGTAGTATGATTTTTTTTTCCATTTTAGCAAGTGAGGAAGACATCGAAAGAACAGAGAACTTGTGTGTTTTCTTCAGTGTTTACTGTTTGGGAGCAGAGAAGACAGATTGTAAGATTTTTCTGAATTGGTGGCTTAAGAGTTGATGTTTAAGGAAAAATATATTTAAGGAAAAATATATACACTTGTAGGGAAATACTCCAAGTGGCAAACTCAATGGTCCAGGTTTGGTAGGAAAGAAATTATGACTGAATACAGCTGAGGGACTTGGAGAAAGTAGCAGAATTAAGAGTATTAAAGGTGACATCTGAGGTTCCAGGCTCAGAGATAATGAAGGTGTGAAAAAGCCAGAAAGCCAGTGATTATCAAGTGGAGAATTAAAGTCTCAAAGATGGATATAGTTGTCTGTGATGCAAATTACTAATCAGCAAGGCTGCCCAGATGGGAGGCTGAAGATGAAAAGAAATGAAGGTCATGGATTTGATGAGATCAAAGAACTGTGATGATGAACGGGTCATTGATGTGGGCATCAAAACTGACAAGAATGATGGTAGGTCTGAAGTCTCCAGAAAGAGTCAATCCAGGTGATGATTTTCTTATTGAATATTCTGAATGATCAGGATGTTAACAGATGAGAGGAAGGAGGAGTAGCAAAGAGATACCAACAATCCCTCCCAACACCAGAGATTAAGGTTTTAGCAGAACACCCAGCTTCACTGTCCTTAGGGATTAGGAAAGAAAGCTACCATTTCATGAGGTGAATGGGAGCTGGAGTTACCAAGTGTGTAGAGAAATGCAAATATGCAAGAGGAAGGAGCTTAGAGAAGTGTGAGGACACAAATGTGGGACAAGAAGGACCATACTACCGGATGGGTCTGAATGTTAGTGGTAACTGAATTCTACAGGTCTGAGGAACATGGGGGAGCTTTATGTGTCCAACATTGCCCCTCTGTCAAGGTATATCTTGGCAATGTCACATGGTACTGCCTTGCACCTTCCTATGTTTTCAACTCCTCTTCTCTTCTTGAAGCCCAAATGACTTATATTAATGAGTCTATAAATTTAATGACAAGCCAAATATTGAAAATGTGCAGGTCATTTGGTCTTGCAAGCTTCTGAATTGTTATGAGCTTCTTATGTCACATACTAGGCTCTCATAAACACTTGGGTATGTGACTTCTGGTCTCAATTAAAAAAAAAAAATCTAGCCCTGGCTCAAGTCAGAGCATAAGAGCTAGTTACTTGGGCCTTGCTGTTTAGTCCCTAAATCTGTCTTATTTCTGAAAGAAATTGGGGGGGGGGGAAAGATCACTCTGGCTAGTGTTTATAATGAACTGGATTATTCAGAAGCAAGAAAAGAAATGGGAAGGGCATGAAAGCACGTTGACTTGGACAAGACTGGTCATGGTAGAGATGGAGGAAAGTAGATGGATTCAGTAAGTTTTGGGAGTGAACGGCTTGCTGGTAAACTGAATAGGAATTTGAATGCACTTCCAGAAATTCTACCAATTAGAAATTCATTGGGTTTGCAAACTTCTTTTATAAAAATGCAAATACATGTAAGAGGCTTATGACTGGGGTGAGGGTATAATTTAGTTTGAATTAGTTCCATCAGCTTACTTTATTCCATCACCTAGCTGAAGTCAGTCATACTAAAGAGGTGAGGGTTTTACTTGGGGGAAGAATGTTTTGCACAAAGAATATAATCGTGTGTGGGACAGAAGTGGAAAGGCAGAAGCATGAAGGCACATTCAGAGGACACACGGAGGGGTGTCAGCATTTGAAAGCATGGAGAAGAAGCAAACTCTGGTCTTCTCTGAAAGTCTGCCTGATTGCCTCATAGAGCTGTGTCCCCAATTTTCTTTAATACTGGGAACCTTATTACTCACATTCTTGTTTGAAGGAGAACATTACTGTAGAGGAAAGGAAGAAATGAAATCAATAAAAATTCTCAAACAGTATTAAGCATTGATAATTTCCATGTTGCTTTGTTTAAATTCAAGCTAGTCTACTTGATTCCCTGGCAATATTTCACTGGTATCATATGATAGAAATTTTTAGACCTAGAATTTTAAAAACAATCACCAATTCCATGTGAGATAAATAACTAATATTGGTTGATATTTTAAAATAAGTTCAATTATGTTATTAAAGGATATATTTTATATTTGGTAGTAAATATCTATATTTTTTAAAAGTCCAGGTTTGTTGACATACAACAAAAGAGGTAAACTCTGTTTATCATTTTCCTTTTCCTTTTCTTTTTTTGTATATTCACATGTTACTGAAAAGATGAGGCCAGAGATCTTAAAATGTTCAAAATGATATCTTTGAGTACAAGTTTGGGTACATTTCAAATTTCACATGAAAGCTAGTACTCAGAACTAAGATAAAACTGGAAAGAATGAGTAATAGCCAAAACTTTGGCACACTACTAACCAAGGCTTCTTGGATGGCATAAAAGAGAACAAAAACAACTGACAACTCAAATAAAACAGTTTCCCTGGTGTTTTGTTTTATACTTATATTTCAAATATAGAAAATAACTCTTTTTATAAAAAAAAAAAAAAAACTTAATAAAAAGCAATTTCCCAGGTGGTGTGCAGTGGTAAAGAATCCACCTGTCAATGTAGGAGATGCGATGCAGGAGACATGGGTTCGATCCCTGGGTTGGGAAGATTCCTTAGAGTAGGAAATGGCAACCCACTCCAGCATTCTTGTCTGGAAAATTCCATGGACAGAGGAGTCTGGAAGTCTATGATCCATGGGGTCACCAAGTCAGACACGACTGAGCACGCATGCACGCATGCACAATAAAAAGCAACAAAAGTCATTAGTAAAAAATTTGGGCCAATGAAAAATTATGAAGCATTCGTCTTCAACCACAAACACATTACATGGCAAGATAAAAATAAACCTTTGGGCTAGCCAGTAAAAATCCCATGGATTTGTGCCTTTCCATGGGAGTCACAAGTCTAATAGCAGGTACACTCCATGCAGCTGGGACACGGAACAGACTGTGTTAGTCTTACAGGCTGTCTTTAAACTCTCCCCTACATCTGGCTCAGACTCTGTCCTGCCACACCTGCAAGGTCCCATTCAGATTTATCAGGATAATCATCCCTGCCTTCGTAGCATCTGTGTCGGTACCTACTGCTCAAGATAAAGCCTGGCACAGCATGTCTGTATGGGAAAAAGGCATGGAGAAATCATGGAATCTCAGAGTTGTTAATAATTGCCAAATGTCTTATTTTTATAGATAAAAAAAAAAAAACAACTGAAGTGCAACCAGGCTTCAAATCTTGCCCCAAATTATACATTGATTAAACTTCAGAACTTAAACCTGTCAGGTATTCTTTTCTGAAATCGTTATGAGATACTTCTTCATGTATTTTTCACTTTTTTGCATCATTTGCAAACAGAGGCACTAAGAATCTGTTCTGAACTATCTTTTCAAAGATATTTATGCAGCAGATAGCCTTGAAAGATACAGATGGTGTCTCTCTCCAGAGCAAAGAGAAGATTTTGCCCAGTATAACAAAAATAATGGGTCTTTCTGGGGCAAAGGGCAGGCACACTCACGGACCTTATGACCATTCAAACTCTCTAAGCTAGGAGCTCTGCTCTTGAAATGCAAACCACTTGGTACACAAGCGTCACCACCTAGACCTCTTCACTTGCCCTGTGGGAGCTGAACCACTGCAAATGCTGATAATGTGTCTGCCTCTCTTGCTATAAATAATAAAGTCATTTGTCTCTGACCCAGGAGTCTCCTGTCTTCTGCCAGCCCCCATAAAACTGGCAGGCAGACTTGTGAACTTGGAAGAAGGCGAATTCTAACTCTTCGCAGGTTCGGCAGAAACTTAAAATTGTAGTGATAATCAATCACATAAAGAGAAAAAATATTGAAAGGTCTGTTGTTGGACTTTTCACATCTAGGATGACCCAGTTACCACTTTGGAGCACTATGTGTTAGTATATTAATAGTATGTATATAAATATGTATTAGTTGTCAAATGAAATTACATACACATAATTCTATGGGCTGTATAGTCCATGGGGTCACAAAGAGTTGGACACGACTGAGCAACTTTCACTTTCACTTTCATAGACATACCTGTATACTTTATTTTTTTAAATTAAATCTGTGAAATGGGTCTCACTATCCTCACTTTATAGCTTAAAGAAAAAAAAAAATCCAACAACAACTCAAATTTAACTCACACACCTTATAGGTGGCAGAGGTAAAAATCTCTGGTTTCAAAATCTGTTTTGTCTGTCTCAAAATGGCATAGATCACTTTGGTTTTAAATAAAATGACTAAAGTACATAGTATTATGTTTAGTTTTACCATCTTTTTAATAGTACCTACTTTAAAAAATATTTTTAGAAAAAAAATATTTTTAGGTACAGGCATGATGCTATCTGATCTGTATCCAATATTAAATATTCAGTATTCACAACAAATAATGTGTTTTTTAACCTTATTAATATTGATGTTATATTGTATACTGTATATTGATAGTCATTGTCTCCAACATAAGCTATTGTTTATAAAGCTTATACCAAAAAACAGTGCTGTAGACCTATTCCTTTAAAGCTACACATCTAAGAAAATTATCTTCAGCTATAAAAAGATAACATTACAGGAGAAATAATTCCATTAAAAAGGTTGTATATTCCATGAAATTACCTTGTTAGTCACAGAGATACATAGAAAATTACAAACTAGACAGAGTGAGGAAAGGAAGACATATGTCTAGAACTTATTGATGATCTTGAGAATAAGAAATGTTTAAAGCAAAGTAGACTAAATTTTTTTTTAATCTTGCAGAAGCAAAATGTAAACTTAGGTAAGAGTTGTTTGGGGAATTTTTTTGAAACTGGTAATTCATATCTGGCTACAAACAGGCTTTCATTAACATGCTTCTATTCTGCTAACTCCAGTGCTTATTAGTCATTTTGAAATGCAAACAGCAACAAAGAAAAACATACTTTAAAAGTATGTAGGTTCTGTCCAAAATGTAAACAAATGTTTTAAAAACTGACTTAATTAAAGGATTTCTATTTACATATTAATAATGTACTGATGGGAATAATCAGTTTACTTGCATCTCACAAAAATATTTTTTTTATAAAATAATACCCACTAAAGTTTACATAAACAAAACAAAGAGATCATGGAGTCAGTTACAAGTGTCAAATAAAATGATACCTGCATAACCAAGTTTACATATAGATTATTTATTTTAAACAAGTACCTTAAATTGAAAGTTTAATTGCTAATTTGTGACTATTTTAATCTTTGGTAAATGACAATAGAAGACAGTAGTCTTTATAGTGGGACATATCAATGTGGTTCATGCTTGCTGTAGAAGCAGAAACCCCATGGAAAAGCTGATGGGTTAAGATACCAGTTTTCTGATTCAACTCAGACACAAATTAATTTTTAAAACATAAATAAAACTATGTGGATTTAAATTTTAATGACATAGTGTAATACTTTCAAGTGACAAACATTAAGTGTGTTTTAAATGAGAAATCTGAGGAACTCTTTCATTGATGAGTTTTCAAGTCAGCTACAACTACATCAGTGAAGACTCATATGCAATCTGATGTTTTCTTTCCACTCTGGGACTCTGTGAGGAGGCGAGATGGTAATTTTTGTCCCAAATTTCTAAAGTTGTCGAGACAAATTGAGAGACCTCCAGGAAGCAGAAAGAAATTTGTTAAGATTGGAATCACTTAAAGAAATGTATTTTTTAAAAATCTCAAGTTTTATATAATTAAGAAGCACTATAATAATTGCTTTTAAAATGAAGCAACAATCATTTTGAAGACAAATACACAGGAAGAAAAAGAACATTCATCTAGAAATTTAGAAGGCAAAACTAAGAGAAAGAATTTCAACATTTTGTGTTATTCCTTATTATCAAGTTCTTTCTCTTTGGCAAAACCTTGTGAATTCCAGAAGATTTGTGAAGGTGGAATTGATGAACAAAGGAGCTTAGTATGCTGATCTGAGGGCTCCTTGGTTGGTGTCTGCTGAGGAAGCCTATATATTGCACAGATTTATGCATAAGGAAACAAATGAAAGATTACCTGGAAATCTTTTAATGAGTTGACATAATCCTTCCTTTCTGCAAAGCTGATGCTGTATTTCTGGTAATATGTTTACCTGAAAGGAAAGGGAAAAGTTTTAATGAGTTAAGCATTCATAAACACTAAAGCAAGGAAAACACAAACAGCCCACAGGGTACATGTATGAAGTATTGCCTACACGGTTCACTCCCTATCTTCAAATCTCTGTAAGTCAACATTCAAATGCAAAATAATAGAGTGGTTTATTTGCTAATAAAAGATAAAAACTGCCCTTGGGAATTTTCAAAATATTTGGGAACATTTTTTAAAACAGACACACTTCAAAGTCATGATATTGAATCACAGACATCTAGTGCTAATGCTTAACCTGTTAGCATTTATCGTTTTCACTCATGCCAAGTTGCTTAGTCGTGTCCGACTCTTTGCAACCCCATGGACTGTAGCCCACCAGGCTCCTCTGTCCAAGGGATTCTCCAGACAAGAATACTGGAGTGGGTTGCTATGCCCTCCTACAGGGGAATCTTCCCACCCAGGGATCAGACCCACATCTCTTATGTCTCCTGCATTAGTAGATGGGTTGCTTACTACTAGCACTACCTAGGAAGACCTTTTCATTTCATGCTACGTCTGTGCTCAGTTGTGTCCTACTCTTTGCGACCCCATGAACTGGTGGCTTCTCGTCCATGGGATTTTACAGGCAAGAATACTGGGACTGATTGCCATTTTCTTTTCCAGGGGGTCTTCCTCACCCAGGGATGGAACCCATGTCTCCTGCACTGCCGGCAAATTCTTTACCATTGCACCACTTTTCACATCATACTGAAAGGTATTTATTGCTTCAAGTATAAAATCCAGTCACTACAAAACTCTATTTTAACAAAAACTTGCTCTTGGGAAGCTTTATAAATGTAGTCATAAATCCAAACACATATTTTAATTTATAAAGAAAAAATACAAACAATTCTTCTCTTTGGAATTTACAGATTAACTAGCTATTCTCAACTGAATCCCCCAAAGAACACCAAATATGGTAACACCTCATTAAAACCAACAGAAAGATTCAGCATAAATTAGCTTGAAAATCAGGTTCATTTTTGACCAACTATTGATTACTTTCAAATTAATTCAGCCCATCCTAAGAGTGTACTGTATTAAGAGTTTCTTTCAGACCTGCTGACCTGACTGGATAAAAAGAATTCAGTTGCAGCTGGAGAAAAGAGAAAGAATCAGAATCATGGGTTTTAGTCCCTTTTCGGGTGGGTAACACAGTCAGAACCTTGAGCATATCACCTTACTTCTCTTTTTCAATTTCTCCATTTGAAAAATAGAGCCTTGGGTCTCTAAATACCACTTCTGCTCTAAGCTTTGATCAATTCAACAATTCAACCACAAGTTGTAGTTTTTAAAAAATGATTCATTTAAAGTGCTTTGAAATAGTTCATCGATTAACAGTTTTCTAATCCTTGCAATCTTGTTAACTCTATCCGTTTATTCAGCAAACTGTAAACTTCAGCTCAGGTCAGGCATAAATTTTTTAATGCTCTGCTTTTTTTTTTCAACGATTGAGTATTTTTTATTCCTGTATATCTTTTAATGCAGAAAATCTCTTCTATAAAAAAACAAAAATTAATTTCTCCTAATAAAACCATTTCTAATATAGTCTCATTTTAATTTCTGAGTGTATATAAAAATAATGTAGCTGACTCATTTGAAAAGACCCGATGCTGGGAAAGATTGAGGGCAGGAGGAGGAGGGGACGACAGAGGATGAGATGGTTGGATGGCATCATCGACACAATGGACATGGGTTTGGGTGGACTCCAGGAGTTGGTGATGGACGAGGCCTGGCGTGCTGCGGTTCATGGGGTCACAAAGAGTCAGACATGACTGAGCAACTGAACTGAATTGAACTGAACTCATATGTATGTAAACTTTCCTATTCAAGTTAGTCTATACAAAAGACATGTCTTCCCAGGTGGTGCTAGTGGTAAAGAACCTGCCTACTAATGCAGGAGACATGAGATGCAGGTTCGATCCTTGGGTTGGGAAGATTTCCTGGAGGAGGAAATGGCACACACTCCAGTATTCTTGCCTGGAGAATCCCATGGAGAGTAAGCTTGCCGGGCTACATTCCATAGCGTCACAAAGAGTCAGACACGACTGGAGCAATTTAGTATGTGCATGCGAAAGATAAATAACACATGACTCAATCCAGTTACTGAATCCCTACATTTGTAAGGTTCTGTGTTATGAATGATATTTTACTTTATTTTTAATTCTTTTTTAATTTTTTTCCCATTTGGGTTATTACAGAATATTGAGCAGAGTTCCCCGTGCTATATAGTAGGTCCTTGGTTATCTGTTTTAAACAGATATTGGTTATCTGTTTTAAACATAGACGTATATACATGGGGTTTCCCAGGTGGTACTAGTGGTAAAGAGCCCTCCTGACAATGCAGGAGACATAGAGACGTGGGTTCAATCCCTGGGTTGGGAAGATCCCCTAGAGAAGGAAACGGCAACCCACTCCAGTATTCCTGCCAGGAGAATCCCATGGACAGAGGAGCCTGGCGGGCTACAGTCCATGGGGACACAAAGAGCTGGACACAACTGAAGTGACTTAGCATGCATGTACATGTCAATCCCCCAAACTCCTAGTCTATCCCTCCCCTTCCCATCCTTCCTCTCTGGTCACCATAATTCAATCTCTAAGTCTGTGAATTTGTTTCTGTTTTGTAGATGAGTTCATTTGTATCTTTAAAAAAATTTTTTTTGCATATAAGTGATATCATATGATACTTGTCTTTGTCTGACTGCTTCACTTGGTATGATCATCTCCAGGTCCACCATCCACATTGCTGCAAATAGCATTATTTCAATCTTTTTAATGGCCAACTAATATTCCATTGCATGTATGTACCACATCTACACTGTACTAAAGCCCAGGTTTCAGCAGAACCCCTTCTTGGGAATATAAGAATTGAGAAAAGTGGATAGATTTTAGGAAGTCTACATTTCTCAAATTCAAAAGTGATCACTGTTAAGAGTCTAAATGTAGGAAAAGAAGAAGGGCCTTCATAAAACCCTAAAGTTTTCAATTCAGAATTCCTAAGAGAGTCTGGAGGGAGGGGACAGAGCATTGCAAAGATCTGGGGAGTCTACCATAGAGGTTTAGTGGTTTTATGCTGTTATTGTTACCACACAAAACACACTTCTAAATTCAATTGTGAAAAGGTTTAAAGGCCCATATACTTGAACCATTTTCCTCCACTTAAGGTAAAAAAAAATCACTCAGTTGCTACTGACTAAATAGAATCTGTAATGACAGAAGGGCCAAGAAAGAGAAGCAGCATTAGCTAAGAAGCAGCAAAGGCTGTGTACAGACACAGGTCCCTATTTAAAACCTCCACCCACTTCTTGAAGGGCTCAGAGAAAATGTGCTACTGTTGCAGATGCTTACAACATCCTTGTTATGACATCCTGACTTCTACAAACACAAAGGAATTGCAGAGCCCTGGTAAAACGAACTACAGGAACTGAACTAAAGAGCCAGAAGAATGTGTGTAGGTGCTGCAAAGACAGAGTACAGCTTACACAGATTTCAGAAACAAAGGGTAGTTGCTGTGTCTTATCAGAGAGATGCTCCTGCCAATACAGGAGATTCGGGAGACCCAGGTTTGATCCCTGGGTCAGGAAGATTCCCTGGAGAAGGAAATGCCAACCCACTCTAGTATTCTTGCCTGGAAAATCACATGGACAGAGGAGCTTGGTGGGCTACAATCTATGCGGTGGCAAAGAGTTGGACACAACTGAGTGACTAAGCATGAGCAGGATCAGAGAGATGACTTTTCACATGCGATCTTGCGTCAGGATGATGAACTGACTGAGCGTCAACAAAGCACTTGCTTCAGAAAGCCAGAGCCGAGCCAAGGGAAGCACTTGCTCTCACGTTTGCATCCCCCACCCAAGGACATGCTCCCCCTGCTCTTTGCTCCAAAGCACACCTTTGGAATTAACAGAGTCAAAGCAGATGACATGACCCAGGCAACACATGACACCAGAACTATCATTTCCATTCTACTCTGGAATCGAGCACCAAACTAAGCAGTTAAACTACATAAACACAAAGAAGTAAACACATATGACACTATGGGTCTTAACCGCTGTGGTAAATCAACTTTATTACACATATTTTAACTTTGTATTAGTTAAACCTAATAATGTTCTTCCATATCCTAGTGCTTTTTATTCTTATTTTTACATACATCATAAAATATGTAAGATTTGCTTCATTATCAAGTGGGACATAATCAGAGAAGTTTTCATTGGGATTAGCCGACTTGTATACAATGAGCTTCTCTGGCTTAATACTGCAATAATTATTTTCAATAGAATTTATTTTGAGCTGGGCAATTTTAAGGGCAAGGCAACCACTGAAGAGAAGGTACAGAGATTTCCCATATGCCCAGCCCCCACCCACACACAGCCTCCCCCATCATCAGCGTCTCCCCCAGAGAGAGAGGTTACAATTGATGCACCCACATGGACACATCATGACCAACCGAAGAGTCACTTCTGATACATACTGATCTTGTATTGGGCTTGAATGCTTTATGTATACCTGTGTATATGTGTGCGTGTGCATGTTATAGAGACTTCTGCTTTTCCTGGCACAAAAGCTTCTGTATCTTTGAAAGGATTTGAATATATATGAAACAAATGACAATAACATTTGAGCCATGGAATATTTCTGAGATCAAACTGAGAGAAAGGAAATGTACATTTAAAAATATTTCGATCCCAATGTACCTTCTACAAACCTAATCTGTGGGAATCTGCCATTTAAATTGTTTCCATTACATACTGTCAGAAGCAAAAGTAAAAAATCATTCTTATTTTGAGATATATTTCATTAATAAGAGCAAAAGTAGAATATTAATTATAAACATTCAGAAAAGGTTTATTTAAAAAAAAAGAACTAAAGCCACAGTAATACCATTAACTCATAAGGAAAGCAGACATTTGAATTTGGGCTATTTACATGAAGTGTAAAAAGGCACTCAGGGAAAATTTTTCTTCTGGTTTCTCATGAACATTGAGAGTGAATCACATGTCATGTTGTATCTTAGGAAACTGTTCTTTTTCTTCATTAGATCTGTATAGATGTTCACATCTTTTATTTTATCAAAAATCAGACCTTCTCTGAAAGTTGTTTGGTATTATCCATAAGGAAGAGAATTAATGGCAAGAAGGGAACTAGCTAATCAAAGAAAAAAAAGTCTTATTATCATGCACGTTTCTCACATGCGATGATCACTCCATCATATTTACCTGAAAATGTCCTGACAAGCTTTAAAATAAGAGGCTTTTCAGTAGTTCTCAGTGCTCCAAGGACTAAACACAGCATCCCAGATTCAAGGACTGCTAACTCTATAAACATTCAGGGTTAGAAATGTGAGTCTCCCTGCTCTTAAAACCGTACGACATGCCAGAGGTGTGACAGAGCCCCACTTACTTAGTGTTATCCCAAAGAGGGGACCTCGCTTCACTTTTAGCATCACATGAACCACCAATACCGTTTTAAGTTCCTTTTAGTCTCTTCCTGGCTAGAGAAACTCCTGGTCATTCATCACTTTTATAACAGATCTTAAGATAATTTTCATTAAGCACTTAAATTCCAAAGTTTTGAAGTGGTGAGTAATTCTAACATGAGCCAGTGACCTTCATTCTAAGGTTACTGACAATCCTAACACATACCAAACAAATCCGAAGCAACTTCTGTTTTGACTATTTATGTTTACATAAATAAGTCATGATTCACAAAACTTCAAATTATTCATGCTCCAAAGTGACAGTTATCCAACATGTATCATTTAGAATTTATGTATTCTTTAAGAATATTGATTAGACTAGGGTTTAAATACAGTGGCTAAATATTTATTTAGAAAGGTTCTACAGTGATATGGTTAAGAACACAGAATTTAAAGTAAGACTGCCGGAGTTTGAATCCTAGGTGCTTCATTTATTAGGAAGGAAGATTTAAGCAGTTTTCTTAACTCCTCTGTGCTTTGGTCTCTTCATATATAAAGAATGGATAGAAACAAATACCGTAAGCACTTGGAATGGTACTAGGTAGGAGGCTGTGGCAAGAGACTGCAATGTAGGACTGGAGAGAGGGTGAATACTTTCTTATCTTTCTGGCTTCCCTCTGTTAGGGCTATGATTTGGTGATGGTTGCATTCTTCGACATATATAGCCCTTTCCCACCGATCTTTCTCTCTTGTCTCTGGCTCTTACTAGGTTCTGCTATATCATTTCTTCTACATACCCTTCTTCAGATCAAGGGTGGTAAAGCCTTACGATGTAGCTGGTCGCTGAGGGCCTCTAAATCTTTTTGTTTCTCTTTTCCTGCCAAAAGCTCTGTAAATAGCTCTTTCATTAGTTTTTCTTCAGTTAAATTTTTGAGTATGGCATTTGTTTCCTGCTGGGGGCTGACTGATATACACAGCAAATGTTGTCAACTTCATTCTGTAGCTAAAATGGGAAGCTGTGCAAGATTTTAATGACAGGAGTAATCAGCTGAAGTCAGCAATTTGTATTTTTCACTCTGATAACTGTGAGCAGTATGGATTTCAGGGGCAAAACATTCTTGCTTTGGAAAAATCAGTGAAGAGATTTGGGCAACTGTCCTGGTTACACATAGTGACTGTCTGATCAGAATAAAGGTAGTAAGTATGGAAAGTAGGTATGATATTTGAGAACTATTTAGAAGTTAAATTCCTTAGTATTCGTGATTGACAGAATGCAGATGACATGGGAGAAAAAGGGCTCAAAGGTGAAGGCTAATTTCTATCTTGGGAAGTGACAGAGTGGTTAACCACACTTAGGACCCGCAGGGCGGTTTTGCAGAGCTTCCAAATGCCAGCACAGAAGTGAATTTACCAGAGACAACAATGAATCCATTTACTCTTCGTTGAATCTGAGGTGTTTGTGAGACACTTAAGTGGAGATGTTCAGAGAGTAGTTATACAGGATATACTAAAGTCTGGGAAACTGCTTGGAACTTCAGATGTAGAGTTGGGAGTCATCAATTACAAATGATATCAACTATCAACTTTAGGGGTGATATTGGGGAACAGAGGCATTTAAAGAATGGACAGAGGAAAGGTGGCTCTGAAGAACACAGAAAGGATAGCCGAAGATGCAAAGATGTACAAGAAAAAGCAAAAGAATGTGTTCCTCCAAGGGAGGAGGCAGAAGGAGGAAGGAGTGATAACCACTGTCAATTGCAGAAATATCAAATGATCAGGGGAGCTACTATAGTACTCTTTTACTACTGAAAAACAACTATTGGCTTGGACATTTTTCTCATAGATTTGTTAAAGCTATCATAAAAATGTAAATTTTCCAGCACAGTGACTAGCATATTGCAAGCCTTTTGTTAGTTTTTCTAAAAGTATTTATAAAAGATTATACACAGTAGTAAATATTGGATGTCAACTTTAAAAGTTAATTTAAAAACTATTAATTTTGTTGTGATTCAGCTTAAGTTTGAAAACATCAAAACAAGGAATTAGTAAATAAAATCTTTACTACTTGGATAAACAAGTGACCAGGGTAAGCAAAAATCCATAGGCTATTTATTTCTTAGGCCAAGTCTTGCATCCTACTGGGTAAAACTGGATATTGATTGGCAGGAGTTGAAGTTGAAGGCATGCATGTGTCCTAAGTCACTTCAGCCCTATCTGACTCTTTGCGACCCCATGGACTGTAGCCCGTCAGGCTCCACTGTCTATGGGAGTTTCCAGACAAGAGTACTGGAGTGAGCTGCCATGCTGTCCTCCAGGGAATCTTCCTGACCCAGGGATCAAACCCATGTCTCTTATATCTCCTGCATTGGCAGGCAGTACTACTAGTACCACCTTCCATTTGGGAAGCCCCAAAATGGTGAAGTGTAGAAGGAATGGCCATTGAAACTTTCTTCAAAGATACAATGGCTCCAATTTTTCAAGACATTTTTTTCAACATTATGGACCAGGAAATATTGGTGTTAAAAACCATAGGTCTATTACAGCACTATTTACAATAGCCAGAACATGAAAACAATCTAAATGTCCATCAACAAAGCAATGGATAAAGATGTGGTACATAAATACAATGGAATATTACTCAGCCATTAAAAAGGAATGAAATTGTGTCATTTGTAGAGACATGGATGGACCTAAAGACTGCCATACACACTGAACTAAATCAGAAAGAGAAAAACAAATATTGGATATTAACACACATATGTGGAATCTAGGAAAATTGTATAGATGAATGTATTTGCCAAGCAGAAATAAAGACACAGATGTGGAGAACAAAAGTACGGATACCAAGGGGGAAAGGGAGAGTGGGATGAGTTGGGCGTGACATAAATACACTATTGTGTGTAAAATAGATAACTACTAAACAGCACAGGGACCTCTGTGCCATGCTCTGTGGTGACCTAAATGGGACTGGAACCAAAAAGAGAAGGGATATATAGCTGACTCACTTTGTGGTACAACAGAAATCTTAATATCACATTGTAAAGCAATTATACTGTGATAAATAATAAAAAGGAAAAACATCTTAAATTTAAAATAAGTAAATATGGTCATAGGAAACTCAAAAAAATACCTACAGGTCTGATAAAATCTGTTCACTTTTTGAAAAAGAATGTTTACCTTTTGATGTAAATTTAACTGGCACATGTCTTCCTTTGATATGCAGGGTTTTCCACCAGCTGTCCTAGAAGACAGGCAAATAAGCAGATCCCAAGAGTCCAACTCACCTAATAGCAAAAGAGTACAGAAAAGCAAACACTTTATCTGATTTGTAAAGGCACCATTTATGTCTTCAGATTAAAGAACGTAAACACAAGTAACAATGATTCTGAATATACTTAAAAGACAGTATTCAAAGTAATTAAATTCAACTTTTCTAATTAAGCAGAACTTATACTTTCATATTGTATCTTAGGGAAAATCCAATGATCTGAAGTTATATCAAGACATTCCTCTAAAAGACAAAATTAGAATGTTTGGGTCACTAATTTTATAAAGTCTCAATTGGAAATTGGAGGGAAAGAAGATTATAAAGTATTTTAAGAGATGAAGGAGTTGTAAATCAAATAACAAGAAGCCAAAACACTGAATATTTTGTTCTGGGCCTCTGTATTACCATTAATTTTCATAGATCTTAAAAACAAAAAAAATATTTTTTTTAAAGATTGTTTTCTACTTAAAAAATTTTTATTTATTTGTTTATTTTATTTTTGGCTGTGCTGGGTCTTCATTGCTGTGTGAGCTTTTCTCTAGTTGTAGCAAGTGGGGGCTACTCTCTAGTTGAAGTGTGCAGGCTTCTCATTGCTGTGACTTCTCTTGTGGAGCACAGGCTCTGGGGCACGTGGGCTTCAGTAGTTTCAGCTCATGGGCTCAGCAGTTGTGGCTTCCAGGCTCTAGAACACAGGCTCAGAAGTTGTGGTTTATGAGCTCAGTTGCTCTGCAGCATGAGGAATCTTCCCAGAGCAGGGATTGAACCTATGTCTCCTACACTGGCAAGCAGATAGATTCTTTACCACTGAGTCACCAGGGAAGCCCCCAAAATACTTTGATGAATTTTTTTTGCAAAGAAAAATTTGGGCTAAGTAGGAAATAAAATTCAATGAAAAATTTTTTTCATTGGTTTTTTCAAAAACAAGTTTATGTTCTAGTTATAGTCAGCAAAGCTGACTTTAAAATACGGAGTATAACATAGACTAAAGCAAATGATATTTTAGCTATTTCACCAAGAACAAAGTTCTTTGCCAGTAAATCATAGTTACTTGCCAAAATAATCTCTGCAGAATACATTCTTGCATAATGCTTAAACTTTTAAAAATTAATATTTATGTGGCTAGATGGGTTTATTTTCCCTTATTCTTTTTGATATATTTACATAAATTTGTGTCAGCATATCCCTGCATATAATTGATGCTTAGAAATATTTGTTATATGAATGAATGAATAAGTAGCTAACGACAGAAGTAGTAAACACGTTACTTCAGAGACAATATAGAAATATCTATCTTAAAACAAAACAAAAAAAAACACCCAGAGAAAGAACCTTAAGTAATACTCAAAAGAACTGGTACTACTTGGGAAATTTCTCCATTTTAGATGGAAATTCAGTTGAGAAAATGAGGCAGTTTCTGTACATGTGGCATCTTTTGTTGATCAATCCTAAGATAAATGATCCTTCAAATAACATTTAGTATTTGTTAGTATTTATGCCAGACCTCACAAGTCACTTCCTGCATTATTAGTAGCTTCAAAAAGCTAGGAATTATTCAAGGCCATCTTTTAAAAATATCCTAGAATTTCTCACTTGATAGCATAATGCTTTCAAAGAAGAGCCATACGGGGGCGGGGGAGGGGAAAGGTTGATGAGGAAGAATGATCTATGATGCTTAGGAATGAAATTTCACTGTTCACTACTCAAGTCCTTTTCCATTTGACAGGTCCTGTGTGGTCTGAGTTATTGGTCTACAGTTGTCCTGTTGCCAGACGGGAAACCTCTCTGCCTAACCAAAGGATCCAGAAAACTGAACTCAAGTTAACATCTGAGCTTTCATCCTAGAGCTTCTCTGCTGGCTTGATGTATCTCAAGATGCTGGAAGATAGCACAGTAGTTCAACAGACCAAGGAGAAATGATGCTGGTGATGGGGAGCTGGGAGAAATCTCATCCAGTAATATCTCATCAGGCCTCCGATGTCAAGGGGCTCCCCTGTTCCATGTATCCTCACTTTGAAGGAAACTACAAATAGATTCCCATAGTCAAAACCTAATACTCTATGATGATCTCAATACTTTATTTTAAATGTGCATCTGGCATTTTCAGCCAAAACCATTTAATATGGATTCAACAGGGAAAACACAGAGACTGTTTTCATTTGCTATTACTTCTAGCCCAAGAAACTAAAACACTAGAAGAAACCTGCTGTCATAATACACACAACTAAATATTTTAAAAAGATAAGGATATGCAGAGAGGGGAGAATTTCATATTATGGACTACACTGTTTGGGTGTTAAAATCAGAGTATGTTTTATATTCCTCTAAGTCTGAAGCATGCCCCTCCTCACTACCCAAGGCATACACACAATTTCTAGAGTTGATAGAAATATATATTTAAGTCATAAATGTTTGAAACTGGAGACTCATTTAAATAATTCAAAGCATTCAATTTACTAAGAACCTCCTCTGAGCCAAACACTGTACTAGAAATATGAAAGTCAATAGCAAAACAAAAGGGCAGACAGTCACTGCCTGTAGCAATCTGTAAGGGATCTAAACATCAAAAGGAATTTAGGCTAACTCATAAAGCATCACACAATTTCTTGACATTCATAATGCTACCCCTCATCTCTCAAAAATATTTAATTAATATTTTAAAATAAAAGTTAATATTTCAAAAAAAAGTTAATATTTCAAAGCCAGTTTATACTATATCAATTTCCTCTTAAAATGAAGGAAACTATAACTCAAAATTTTAAGTGATCCTTTCATATGGTTCTTGCCTAATTCTTGCCACCATGATCTGAAAAAATGCTGATTGTTTCCACTCAAAATGGCTATTGTTATTTTATTGTTACTCTACCTCTATTTTCTAGTTAAATTTTCTAGTTAAAGTAGACCTGTTCACCGTCTCTTCATTTCTTACTCTCTTCAAGTCTACTCCTCTCCCTGACTCCCACAGCCCTTTTTTAAAGAAAAGGCATTATTTGTTTCATGAGTGGTGCTATGTATTCAAGCTTGGTTTTAGAAAAATACCCCAAAGCCATGCTGAAATCTAGAAACTGGGCAGAGAGCAAATCACACTCAGTAGCGAAATAAATCGCATTCAGAAGTCAGCCTTGGAGCATCTTGGATACAAATCTGAGCCCCAACAAGACTAGAAGTATGAGTGTTTAGTGGACAATGCCTGCGTGGACAGCAGAGACTGCAGACGCACGGGGGGAGTACCAGCCGCATATGGGGTGTGTTTGGCCTGCACCATGTTTGTTTTGGTTTTGGTTTTAATTTTAAGCACTTGCCAAAATGCAAATGTCAGCATGAGTCACATAAAAATCCAGATTTCAGCTTTCACTTGAAAACTTAGAAGTTTTGGGTTCATATCCCACAAGGCAGCCACTGACAGTTGAGGGCAGCTTCCCACATTTTCTGTAGTTGACTACAGTGGTCCTGCCTGGTCCTACCTTTGCCTGGGCTTTTTGCCTTTAGTAGTAGCAAACAGTCCTTAGAACTGATTGGTATAAAACACTGGTGTGTCAGTTTTCCATGAATCGTTCTTTGAGCAAGTTGATGTTCCAGCTTTTAATGAATTAGGCTTGTTCATTAGGAAATGGGTTTTGTTGAGATGACTGTAGGCAAGTTGATATTTGCTCAGTTGGTCTTTAAAGGATGTCTAAACATACCCTTTGATTTCCATTTTTGGCCATGCTTTTCCACAAGGTTGAGTAAGGTCACTTCAATTCCAAAGACATTTGGTTGTTCATACTAAAGCTGGTAAGGGCTTAAGTGCTGCCTCTTAGAGGCTTCTTTCTCTAAGAAGCCTGGAAAAAAAAATCAGGACTGCCCCAAAGCCATCTTTTCCCCATGTCTTTTCTGTTGGATTGTTAAGTGGGCCAGGTCCCACTCCTAGGTGGACCTGCTTTCATTTCTTTCTTGTTCACAGTCGTTTTGGGGTTCTCTCCACATTCAATGTGTCTGGAGCTGTTGCCACAGTTATAAGTGGCCCAAGACAGGCTCTTTCTAGACACTGAGGCAAGCATTTTTGGTGTTGGTCTTACTTGATGTGTTTCTTCTGCCCCCTGAAGGTTGACATTAGTTTAAGAGCTGAGAAGTCAGATTTGAATTGTTGTTGTATGCAGAAACTAACACAACATTGTAAAGCAACTATACTCCAATAAAAAGTAATTTTAAAAAAAGATTTGGGATTGAGGAAAAACAGGCAAAGCAGATCCTGGCCAATTTGGATGATGGCTTCTTAGGTTTTCCTGGCACACAGAAAGATGACCTTTATGTGACTCAGCCTAACCATATGCCAAGGCCACACCATAAATAAGGAAGAATAGCAATAGTAGTGATAATGAGTCAACAGCAAATAGTCCTTGAGACCTTATAGTATACCAGGTACTGTTCCAAGTATTTGCATTAATTAATTTATTCTACACAATACCCTGATAGGTATATATTTTTTTCTTTTTTCAGCATAGAAAGTTTAAATAACTTGCCCAAGTTCAGCCATCTAGTTTAGGGTGAGAAGAAAATTTGCATATAGGAAGTCTAGCTCCAGAAGCCATGTTTGTGATCATTACATCATTATTGCTTCCAAAAAAAAACTGGGAGGCAAGAAAGACACCTGGCTTTTGACTCCTTATATGTATTAACTTATGCAGAACTTCGAACACCACTATGGAGTAGAAGCAATTATTACATATACTTTACAAAAGAAGGAACAAAGAGGAACTATTAGCTTTGGTATTTTCTCAGTTATTGGTATTTTTCATTTGGGATCATAGAGGGAAAAAAAAAGACCATAACAAGTATAACTCAGGTATTTCTTAGAACCTCACCCAGCAATAGCACCCTAACACATTATTAATGATATCATTGATAACTGAAGTAACAGAAATATTAATGTATAAAAGATCTCTCCCAGCTGCAGATGGACTGGGGAATGATAAATATTAACTGGGTTTCCACCGACTTTTGAAAAGAAATCTCTAAAAGTTTCTCAGATGTTTTGATGGTTATAATAATTTCTTTCCCTTTTCTGTTACAAAGAAACCAGGGCAGGGCTAGCTCTGAGATCAGGCCAGCCAAGCCCTTAAATAGAGAGGTCACAGAACATGGTTCTACGAAAACAGGATGTGGATGTTCATTCTCCATCTCAAAATTACAAAAACATGAAAGATCTACAGGATTCTTCCCCAAAACTATGGAACACTATTGTTCATTATCATGCCTCCACAGCATTGACTCTGGAAGCAATGAAACTCCACAGATAATTTTAGAAGGCGACATCAGGGTCCAGATGTATTAATTCAGACATAATATGGCGCTGATTGGGTTTTTATCCTTCTTTAAGTTGTTCTCTGGAACAACCTAATGTCTCAATATAAAAATAAGAGCTATTTTTTAAGGTTTTTGTTCTCATTTTTGTTTTAATCAAGCATCTGCCCTAAGGAGTGAGGCTGCCTTTAGAATATTTCCAGTTTCTCACAGGCAGGCTGCCATGTAAAGCAAACAATCGTTTCCTGGCTCTCAAATGACCTCCTCATTGATAAAGTCTGCTGGATCAGTAATTCAATCCAGAGAACAACAGAGAGCTCCGAGATAGCATCATTCCTATAAGTGCTGTTTTTTCTCAAGGAATGACAAGTCTACTTCTGCTTTATTTTTCTCCATAACATCTATCATCATCCAACATATTATATATTTCTTGCCTATTTGTTTATTGTCTGTCTCTCCCCATTTGAATGTGAGCTTCATGAGGGTTGAACTGGGTCTATTTTATTCACTGCTGTATTCTCAGTATCGATAGCAGTGGCTGGAAGTTAACAAGTATTTGCTACCTGTTTGCTAAACATGTAAATGAATGAGCAACTGAATGTGATCAGTTGCTAAATCAATAACTAAAATTCATATCCTATGATATTGAAATATTTTGGTAAAAATTAAAAATAGATGAATAATAAGAAAAATATTAAGAGTATTTTTTTAAAAAGAACATAAAGATACATTTTATTTCTTAGTAAGAATGAAGAAGTACATAAGAAGAACAAAGGTAACTAGTCATTGCATTTAAAGTTATAATATTAATTATGAAAACTAATACAAAATTTCAAGTGCTTTACTTATTAGAAAATTTCTGTGAACACATACACTATATTGAAGCAGAAAAGACTTATAAAATATAACTTGGAAAATGAACTTTTCCAGGAACTTTTAAGATACATAGCTACTAAAACCAAGTCTTATTTACTTATTCCATTGGTACTATTATATTCCTTAAGGATACAGAAGCATGATGACCTGAAATCTGTTTTATTTCAGTGTGAAATACTAAAAATGCTTAATTTTAAAATAATACATAATATTCCTTCATAATATAACAATGATTTAAAAATACATAATATTCTTTTATGATATAACAATTATTAAATGATACATAATATTCCTTTATATATTATTATGTACTATATTTATATATGTTTTATATATTCCTTTATAACATGAGGACATTTCATATATTCACTCTTCCAATTTTGTACCCTTTTCTTAAGATTCTTATACATGTTCAGTCGCTCAGGGTGGCTCAGATGGTAAATAAGATTCTTACCACATAAAAAGTCTTCCTTTCTCTGTATCCTTTCTTTACCAGAATTAGTAGTTTATATTCATGAATACTTATTAACTTATTGATAATAAATTGGGCTCTATGTCTGATTCTACCACAAGATTGTTTGAGTATAAAATAGCCATTCCTGAATCAAGTTGCACTAACCAGTTCCCTTAACTATATTTTTAATATGATGGATCTACAGAACAGTGACACAGAACTGATCATTCATGGCTTTACTTTAAGGACAACAAACATGCAAGTTGTTGTATCTAACACTGATTATAGTAGACACTTACTAGATGTTTATTGGATTTTATATTTTAATTTTCAGAATTTATTTTAAAAGAAATCATTATATTGTAACTTGAGATTTTCAGTGTATTATATAACATGGTCTCAAAATCTAATTAAATCTGGTTTCTTGCCCCAAGAGTCTGGTCATGGGTTTTTGCTTGTTATGCCTCCGGCTCCTTATCCTTTAAAGAGCTGATGATGAAAACTTTTGTGTTTCGCCAGAAATAAATTCTAAACCATTCTCTCCCTTGATGTTATAAATTCACACTAGAGATAAAATTTTCCCATCCTAATGTCTATCCACTTTCTGCCCTAAGAGAGGTTTGGAGATTGTTTCTGAGAAGAGTTTTGAGCTCCTGAAATTCTTCTACTCACCTACTCACAAGCTCAAAAAGGCAACATTTTAAACTTCTGTAAAAGTTAAAAGACTCCTGCTCTAACGAAACTTTTCATTAAGAGCATGAAAAAAATGGATATGTTTGTTCATATGAAATAAACCTGAGAAATGTTTACTTTAGAAGGCTTGCTGAAGTTTACTTCCACAAGTTTTTTTTAAAGTGATTTTATTTTTATAAAGATTTTCACGCCACTTTTGCAGTCTTCTATTGAAGTATAACTGATTAGATGTGTGTGCCTGTGTGTTTAAACTTTTACTGCTTTAAAGACTATTGTTTGTCTGTGAGAAAAGTCTCATTATTGCATTTTACCAAATTTTTGAAAGTCTGGAATTCTCACCAACTTAGAAAACCTTGAAAGAAATTAACTGTGCAGCAATTTAAAAATCAGACTGTACCTCTCACCCAGGTATCAGTTTTTAATACCATTCTCCAATAAGAAGAAACCAGGGGTCTTTGGAGATATGGCTGATTCAAGGGCTGGATAAGTTAAGTATACAAGATGAGTCTAGGGCACCATACTGCCAGAAAATGAAGAAGAGCTCAAAACCAAACGAGCAAATAAACAAAAGCAATGATGGAGGCATATTAAAGAGACATGGGAGCCAGTGGTCAAAACTGGCACAATTTGAGCAAAAAAATAAATAAAGTAATATTGGATTATAACCCCAAGTATAAAATAAATATCCACTAGCTCATACGGATATAAATAAATTATTGAATAAATAAACAAATGAGGAGGAAGAGACAAATCTCTGGTATGGAAAAACACCAAATAATTTCCATAACTACTACAAACTCAAGGAGGTAGATCACAACTGTCTAGTCCTTCAGCTTGAGTTGTGCACAAGAACACCGTTCCAAAGAGTCTTGTATAGAAAGGGGGAATAAAAAAATAATTTGCAGTGAAAAAATCTGACACACACTACCTCAGTTAGGTGATTAAGATTAACATCGATGGTGAGAAGTCATGTGTATAGTACATACCATTCCCTTGATACGATATGAGAGGAACAATACTTTACCTCTGTGGTCTTACTCCCCCAAACCATAACCCTGGACTAATCAGAAAAACACCAGGCATATCCCAATTGAAGGACATCAAAAACATCTGACTGGTTCTTCTCAAAACTGCCAAGGTCATCAAAAAGAAAGAAAGTCTGAGAAACAGCCACTGCCAAGTGAAGCCGAAGGAAACAGAACAACTAAATGTAATATATTTTGGATGGAATTTTGGAACAGAAAAAGGACATTAGGCAAAAAAGTTTACAAATCTGAATGAAGTATGGACTTTAGCTTTTTGTCTTGTTTTAAGTCAGAAAAAATATATTCTCCAGAGAAAATACGGTGATGACTGTTAAGTATATGTGGCTGTAGCTAGACACATATTAATTATATATCTCATTAAGTATTATATATGTAGCCCAGGTGGCTCTAGAGCATGCCTGCCAATGCAGGAGATGTAATAGACACTGGTTCGATCCCTGGGTTGGGAAGATCCCCTAGAGGAGAAAATAGCAACCCACTTCAGTATTCTTGCCTGGGAAATCCCATGGAGAGAGGAACCTGGTGGGCTGCAGTCCATGGGGTCACAAAGAGTCAGGCACGACTGAGCGCACATTTTATACTAAAAATGTGGTATTATAAAACCAATCTGCACTACAATGCAGAAAGTGAAAAAAATAATGGTATTTAAAATACAAAAGGCTGAGAAACATATCAAGTTCATGGTTTGAGACCCTCCTCAATACATGCAGGTCCCCAAATTTTTAGCCTTTCTTTTCACTTGTTACCATTTTTCTCTAAACCCAAACTCCTTGGTTGCTTTGATTTACATTCATTGCTTTAGCTATAGCTTCCCTGCCACTGACTCTCAAATTTACATTTCTCAACCTTTCTTATGCTTCAGATTTCCAGTTACTTCCTACAACAGATGCCCTGCTGAACACATCAGAACATGTAATCTCCTGCCAAAAACCTGTCAGTCCATTCACTTTTGTTACCATCAAAGGTGTAGCCACCTTCTCTCCTTCAAGCTGGAAAGCATTACATCATCTTCATCCTGGACTAGTCTCCCATTCCACTTGCCATTGATTTCCAATTCCCATTCAGCCTAAATTAGAATTTCTTAAATATTTCCTGACCTTTTCAAATCCTATCACAGTCTCTAAGATTTCACATCTCTGCAAAGCCTCCTAATTACTGGCCCTGCTTCTAATTCTTTTCCCTTCACTAATCCATCTTCCTTCCCTAGGGCCATGATTATCCTCTGAAAACAGAGATCTTGTCATCGCCAGCACAATACAGATCAAACTCCTTAGCAAGGCAAGAGAGACCCTTCACTCCCGCTCCAACCTAGTCCTCTAGCCCTTTCCCTGAAAGCAGCACCCCAACCCCCACTTCCTCTCAGCCACATGGACCCTTATTGGTCTCTAAGACTCCATACACTTGTAGACCTGTGTGCCCTTGCCTGGAGCTCATTCTGGTGAATGCTCTTGCCTCCAAAATCTGCTTGAGAAATCATTGTCACATACCTACTTCTATTGTATCTTGGTTTAGTCGCTAAGTCGTGCCCTACTCTCGGCAACCCCATGGACTGCAGCCCCCCAGGCTCTTCTATTCATGGGCTTCTCCAGGCAAGAATACTGGAGTGGGTTGCCATTTCCTCCTCCAGAGGATCGTCCCGATCCAGGAATAGAATCCATGACCACTGCATTGCAGGTAGATTGTATCTTATATTACAGTTAAACATGGACATCTTTCCTACTCAGAAATGGTCTTTGGATCTGTAACATTTTCAAATACTGAAAGCTTGTTAGAAATGAAAGATTTCAGTCCTCAGTGTGTGTGTGTGTGTGTGTGTGTGTGTGTGTGCACTAAGTCTCTTCAGTCATGTCCAACTCTTTGCGATCCCATGGACTGCAGCCCACCAGGCTCCACTGTCCATGGGATTCTCCAGGCTAGAATACTGGAGTGGGTTGCTATGCCCTCCAGGGGAACTTCCCAACTTAGGAATTGAACCCATTTCTCCTGTAGCTTCTGCATTGCAGCCGGATTCTTTACAGCTGGGCCACCAGGGAAGCCCCTGGATGTGTAACATTTTCATATACTGAAAGCGTGTTAGAAATGACAGATTTCAGTTCTCAAGTTAGACCTCACCAAATTGTGAATAACAACGTCCCCAGGTGATCTACACACACAAATGAGTTTGAGAAACACTGATGTACAACCTACATCTCTGCCCTGTAGTTCCTAGAAAGGTCTCACCTTCATAATGCTCTGTCTCCAGCCACACCAATTTTAGAGTTCTACATAAATAACCATGCATTACATAAAACATGTTTAGTGTCAATTATAAGATATTCTGATGCCTGGCTATAATGTCCTGGTCATAATCCTTGTTAGGAGAGTGACACTTTAAACTGGGTTCTTTTATTACTTGAGGACTTGACATGAGTTTCTGACAGACACTCCTTACACCAGATTCCACAGTACAGTGCAGGAGGTTTTAGTGTATAATTAGCGAAGTGCCACTTTATTTAACCAAATATTATTCCTTCTTCCTGTTTTATTAAAAGTCATTTTCCATGATTTCTCTCAAATGCAGTGAATAAAACCTAATCATATCTAGTTTGACACTGTATAATAATGCACTGGGAACTGTGAGCCATTTGAGAGGGAGGTGGGAGTCACTGATTTAAAATTTTATTCTAAGAATAATTCCACACTAATTCAGCACAGATGAGAACTAAGGCTTGAGAAAATATAGTTCACTAGCATAGAAAAAGAATCAGTTCTATCAATGGCTTATTACTTAATGCCACAGCATTTTAAGGTTACACGGCTCTTATTGCTAAAGCATTATTTTCAATAATCTTTGAAGATTTACTTAAAACAATCATAACATTTCCATGAGATATTTATGAGGCAAGTCTTATCTTCTATTTTCAAACTGAGGAATAGGTAATCTAATGTACTTATTCAAGGTCATTCCAAAAAGCAGATGTGAGGATTAAAACTCAGACCTCCTAGAAATAATAATACCAGTATTGGTGGGATATTATGAAAATTTAATGAGTTAATATTTGT
The DNA here is from genome assembly GCF_033118175.1 of Dama dama. NCBI lineage: Eukaryota > Metazoa > Chordata > Mammalia > Artiodactyla > Cervidae > Dama > Dama dama. The sequence goes on along the minus strand of NC_083698.1, from coordinate 81,545,859 downwards.
AACATGCTTAGAACAGTGTCTAGTACTTGATAAGCTTTACATAAGTATTTGTGGTTAAATGAATAGACAGGCGGGTGGGAGGTAAGATACAAGCAGATAAATTTGAGATCTCAGTGACAATAAGCCTTGTGCAGCTTATTATTCAGGGCGTCTGATTAGAGTGATATGAGTCAGTTAGAAAACACAGAAAACAATCTCTCTCAACTCTGCATCACTCCTTCACGTTTCGTTAACAGGCCTCCATACCATAGGAGGAATGTATGTTAACTCACCAGATAGCCACTGGTTGGTTCTGATCTAAAGCAAGAGAGGACCTCAGCAATACGAGGCCTCAGTTAAAATTCATACACATCTAGAACTGGGATCTGCAGTTTTCCCTCACTGGCAGTACCGTGCATTTGCTAAAATATGTGACATCTTTGAGCCCTGAAACTGCTGATGAAGAAAGGTACTTGTCATGCGTGAGTAGCGATGAGTCCCACGTGGTAGGTGTAACCTGACGAGGCAGGCCACCCTGTGGGGCCCTAAAATGGGTGCTTCAGATAAGAAGGGACCTCGGTAAGGGTAAATAGAGCTATTGGCTAAAACACATTTCATCCACTTCACAATTTTTGTAAAGCTGGCCCTGCTCCCAGGAGCCAAAGGGGTATCAGAAGTGTCTCCTGGGGCTAATAAATTGTGTCATCTATGAGATGAAGAATATTTAAGCCAATATGAAACTATGCCAAGTACTATTAAAGTGTATTGTTTCTAAGAAGCATTGCATCTAAGAAGCATATTTTTTTCCACATATTTTAATAGAATTCTGCAGAATCAGGTTTTCCTCTAATCTTATAACATTATTTTTCCACCCCTCCAAAGATTCTTCACACATAATTTCCTATTTTTCTAATTATTTACTACTCAAAAATTGTAATCTCATTTCCCTCATTTTGGTTATCTTTATTTGAAGCATTTTCTTTTTCTTTGACTTTGTTAATTTATATATATATATATATATATTTTTTTTTTTTTTTTCTATTACCTTCTGATACTTTAACTTCTATCATATGGATTTCCAAGAATAATATTACTGGCTTAAAAACTATGAGTATTTTAACTGTCATAGATGTTCCAGATTGCTTTCCAAAAAAAAGGCTACAATATTTCTCATTTCCACACTCAATGTATGAAATCTTTCCTTGGAATATCCACCAGCAGTAGGTGATATTTCCAAACTTGAAATTTGCCAGTCCTATGACTGTAAAGTGATATGCTCTACTTTAAAAGGTCTTTTTGTAACTTTTTGTGTATTTCATATCTTTTCTTCTTTATTTTGCCATTTAGATGTGAAAATACAAACTGCTTATTCATATCCTTCATATAAAAAAAGATTTGCAAATAAAAAATTAAATGTAAAAAGACAGCATTTAAAAAATAGAAATAATTTTAAATTGATATATAAGTAAAACTTCCTACTAAAAAATTTAAATGATGTGACATTTTTAACTTCATCAGATTAAAAAATGTGATAATATCTAATACTGGAGATCCATGGAGAAATAGCACTGTCAATGAAAGTTAAAATGTGAGCCATCATTTTGTAGAGGAATGTGGCAGGAGGAAGCACAGTTTTGATATTTTGCCCATTAATACAATAATTCTAAATTATACCCAAATCTCAAAAAAAGCAATATAAACAAATATTGTGGTAAAGTTAAAAAAATTCTAAATATCTTTCATATACTCTCAAGAAACCAGGATGATACTGTGGTTCAGTTCAGTTCAGTCGCTCAGTCATGTCTGACTCTTTGCGACCCCGTGAATCGCAGCACACCAGGCCTCCCTGTCCATCACCAACTCCTGGAGTTTACTCAAACTCATGCCCATGGAGTCGGTGATGCCATCCAGCCGTCTCATTCTCTGTCGTCCCCTTCTCCTCCTGCCCTCAAGCCCTCCCAGCATCAGGGTCTTTTCCAATGAGTCAACCCTTCGCATGAGGTGGCCAAAGTATTGGAGTTTCAGCTTCAGCATCAGTCCTTCCAATGAACACCCAGGACTGATCTCCTTTAAGATGGACTGGTTGGTAGGATGATATTGTGGTTACTAGGATGATATTGTGGTTAAAGTCTCACATTTAGAGACAGACAGCCCTTGGGTCACACCTCAATTCCACCATTTATGATATGTGCTATTCAATTCTGCAAGTGTGAAACAGAAACAGCTACCTTGTGGACCAGAAGTGAGAAGTCAATAAGTTAATGTATATAAACATAGAGCACAGTACATTTAATTAGTGATCACAAAAGGCTAACTTAAAAACTAGTGACATGACACTTTGTTACAATTCTTAAAAACTACATTGACATGGAAAGACAACACAGTCTTTATTTCTATCAAAATATTAAAAATGTATCAAGAATTTCCTGGTAGTTCAGTAGTTAGAACTCTGTGCTTCTGCTGCTGGGAGCCTGGGTTCGATCCCTGGTCAAGGAACTAAAATCCTGCAAGCCATGTGGTATAGCCAAAAGAAAAAAAAATTTTTTTAAGTGTCTGTTAAAACACATGGAGTAAACTTGCAAAAAGAGGCAGAGGCAACTGTGTTATCTCTGTAGTGATTTTTGCTTTTACCTTTGTACTTGCAAATGCTTGATTCAATATTCTACCAAAAATATAGAACATCTTGATAAATGGGAAAACCATTTTCTAGAAATGTGGTTTGAATGTGCATCCAAGTAAAGAACTATTATTCTCTATGAAAAACAGACACTGAGTCTTTTCAAACACCGCACACCTTTCAAAGCACTCTATGATGCCAGTCAACTGCTATATAGGAATGAAAATAAACATAAAATTAACCTAGACCTCAATCTTTTTACAGTTTCAAATGTCTCTGATATAAAATACACAATGTGACAAAGTGATAGAACTACTTTCCATAAGACTAGAAACAGTATCAGTCTCAAGGTGCTATAGTCATGCTGTGTACAGTTAATATGAGTGGGAGATTTCAGACAACACAAAGCAAAGTCTTTCTGATAAAACTTAATATGCTATTTATCAAAAAATGAACAAATAAAGAACACGAATCCTTGAGCAAACAAGCCAATGGGAGAGCAAACACTCATGATTCCTGATACTGGCTCTCTCGGATGAGCCTTCAGATTACCATGGAATGTGCCTGCCATTCTCACATTCCCAGCATTCCGGCCATGATGCTAGTACCAATTTCTAGCAGAAACTTAATCTGTCTTATACTCCAGCTGTGAACTTGGGTTTTCATACCATACTTCCATAGAACAATGTTCTGAGGGCATTATTTATAATAGCAAAACATTAGAAATATCAAAAATATCTAACAATATGGGAAAGATCAAGAACAATAAATATTACATACATCCAGTAATATAATATTGAGTAGCTCCCGAAATAATATTTACTAAGTTTTTATGGCATGTATTTCTGATGTAATAGTATGCTAAAAAAAAATCAAATTAGAAAATTGTATAAAATATAGAAAAAACTGGTAAAGAAGTATGTCTTTGTTGGCATTTTAGGTAATCTATCTCATTCTTTATTATTCTTTTTACATATTTTCTAGTTGAAATAGATCTTAAATAAGATATACCTAGTATATCTAATCTAAAAATCTTCATCTTCTGTAAAATGAAAGGAATCTAAGAACTTGATTAAGTAATTTAGTCATGGTTTCACAAAGACATAGAAACTTAAGCCAGAATTCCTCTTTTCCACAGTACTATCTTGCTTATCCTTCAGTTCAGTCACTCATTCATGTCCAACTCCTTGCAACCGCACGGACTGCAGCACACCAGGCTTCCCTGTCCATCACGAACTCCCATGCTCAAACTCATGCCCTTCGAGTCGGTGATGACATCCGACAGTCTCATCCTCTGTGTTCCCCTTCTCCTCCTGCCCTCAATTTTTCCCAGCATCAGGGTCTTTTCAAATGAGTCAGTTCTTCGCATCAGGTGGCCAAAGGTTTGGAGTTTCAGCTTCAACATCAGTCCTTTCAATGAATATTCAGGACTGATTTCCTTTAGGATAGACTGATGGGATTTCCTTACAGTCCAAGGGACACTCAAGAGTCTTCTCCAACACCACAGTTCAAAAGCATCAATTCTTCGATGCTCAGCTTTCTTTATAGTCCAATTCTCACATCTATACAGGACTACCAGAAAAACCATAACTTTGACTAGATGGACATTTGTTGGCAAAGTAATGTCTCTGGTTTTTCATAAGCTGTCTAGACTGGTCATAGCTTTTCTTCCAAGGAGCAAGAATCTTTTAATTTCATGGCTGTAGTCACCATCTGCAGTGATTTTGGAGCCCAAGAAAATAAAGTCTGTCCCTGCTTCCATTGTTTTCCCATCTACTTGCCATGAAGTGATGGGACAGATGCCTTGATCTTCGTTTTTTGAATGTTGAGTTTTAAGCCAGCTTTTTCACTCTCCTCTTTCACTTTCATCAAGAGGATCTTTAGTTCCTTATCACTTTCTGCCATAAGGGTGGTGTCACCTGTGTATCTGAGGTTATTGATATTTCTCTTGGCAATCTTGATTCCAGCTTATACTTCATCCAGCCACGCATTTCTCATGATATACTCTGCATATAAGTTAAATAAGCAGGGTGACAATATACAGCTTTGACATACTCCTTTCCCGATTTGGAACCAGTCTATTTTCCATGTCCAGTTCTAACTGTTGCTTCTTGACCTGCATACAGATTTCTCAGGAGGCAGGTAAGGTGATCTCATATTCCCATCTCTTTTAAGAATTTTCCAGTTTGTTGTGATCCACACAGTCAAAGGCTTTGGCATAATCAGTAAATCAGAAGTAGATGTTTTTCTGGAATTCTCTTAATTTTTCTATGATCCAACAGATGTTGACAATTTGATCTCTGGTTCCTCTGCCTTTTCTAAATTCAGCTTGAACATCTGGAACTTCAGCTCATGTACTGTTGAAGTTTAGCTTGGAGAATTTTGAGCATTACTTTGCTAGCATGTGAGACGAGTGCAACTGTGCGAGAGTTTGAGCATTCTTTGGCATTGCCCTTCTTTGTGATTAGAATGAAAACTGACCTTTTCGAGTCCTGTGGCCACCACAGAGTTTTCCAAATTTACTGGCATACTAAGTATAGCACTTTTACAGCACCATCTTTTAGGATTTGAAATAGCTCAGCTGGAATTCCATCACAGTGATGCTTTGTAAGGCCCACTTGACTTCACATTCCAGGATGTCTGGCTCTAGGTGAGAGCTAGGTGCTTCTCTTTGGGGGCATATAATTACCATTTGGAATAAATCATCTGTCTATATTTTTACCTTGATTCCACTATCTTCAAGCAAGCCCATCATGTCCAAAGACAATGTAAATTCAGCTACTTGTTCCTATCCTTTTGAAATGGTGTCACTGGTCTTGACTGCAAATAATTAAGCTAACATGTACCAAGGCTTTGCATGTTAACTCACAATTAATGGGTTTAGCATCTATATAAATTTAGGAGGGGCTTCTCACCAAGGTAGAAGATTGATTTAGGATCCCATGGAAGCAAACGGTTTGGCCATTAAATACTTAAAAGGGCAAATAGACAGAATATCTTTGTGCTTCTGGAAGACAGATTGAAAATCCGTAATAAAGAACGACCTAGGACACTAGTTTTCAACAAGTAGTCCTGGACAGCATATTAGCATTACCTGGCAACTTATCATTTCTCAACTCATCTCCACATTCTTATTGAGTCAAATCAACTGAGAGTAGGGCCTAGCAATCTCTGATTTAACAAACCTTCCAGACAATTCTGATATACACAAAATTTGAAAATCATAGTTCTAGCAAATCAGCAGATATTATGGCCGAGTTTTGCCAAAAGCACATTCCTTAAACATTCAGGCAAGGATTCTCTTTACTTTCTGGTTAAGTATAAAATACAGAGTGAGCAATTAGAGACTTAGGGCAGGCTAAGAGACATCTTTGCCCTCTACGCCCTTTAATCACTTGTTTGGTCACTCTGATAACAAGATGGAATGCTAAGTGGATTTTTTAAATTCCTAAAGTTCTCAGCTCTAAATAGATCATTTTGTTGCACAGATGATGAGATTCACATATGACTTTCGTATTTTTCCTTAGTGAAAGAGCTGGAAAGAGTTATTATTATTATTAAAGTCTATTATTAACTTGTTAGCAGAATTCGTCTTTCTTTGGAAACATAGACATCACTGACTTGACCCCTCTGATACAAGGCTACAGGGAACTTTCACTACAGGCAGTGGGCCTGTGAGTTCTGTTCTTCAGTTGGCAGACACAGCGCAGAGCACATTTCATTTAGCTCTACAACTGTTATTTCCTATAAAGCACTCACTATTTTTTCTCTAAACTTCAAAGAAGCAAATGATGCTTGAATATATTAACTATTCATCTCTGTTATTAATATATTTATAGGTTTATTTTTTCAATGGCTTATTCATTTAATTGTGTACCTACTAGGTGTCCACAAGATACTGTCTTAGGCACAGTATAATGAATAAACAGATGAATAAAATACTCCCTGTTCCACAAGAAGTTTATCATATAAAAGAGGAGATGAGATGAACAGACAAAAATTATTAAAAAATAGAACACAAGTATAAGCTAGGCATCAGAGGTATAGGAATAATGAGTGATGAGGCCTTAGTTAACTTGTTTACCCTTTTGAGTGTGAGGGGAATTTATGGGTTTATTATGGAGAAGGAAATGGCAACCCACTCCAGTGTTCTTGCCTGGAGAATCCCATAGACAGAGGAACCTGGCAGGCTACGGTCCACGGGGTTGCAAAGAGTTGTATACAAAACTGAGCAAATGACACTATGGGTGAATTTAGATATTCATTTGGATTTTAAGAAATGGTGGAAAGGAGGAAATTCTAGGAGACAAGTCTAAATAACACTACAAAGTAGAAAGCTTTGCAGTGGGATCAGGCAGAGGTGAGTAGGTTAATCAAAGTGGTCCTCCATCCCACCCATACATTAATATCACCTTAAAGTGAAAGTCACTCAGTCATGTCTAACTCTGCATCCCCATGGTCTATACAGTCTATGGAATTCTCTAGGCCAGAATACTGGAGTGGGTTGACTTTCCCTTCTCCAGGGGATTTTCCCAACCCAGGGATCAAACCCAGGTCTCCCGCATTGCAAGCGGATTCTTTATGAGCTGGGCCACAAGGGAATCTTCAGAATACTGGAGTGAATAGCCTATCCCTTCTCCAGGGGATCTTCCCTGGGACAATTTTTAAAAACCTGATGCCTGATATTCAGAGAAAACTATAATCCAAAAAAGATACATGCACCCCTGTGTTCATTGCAGTGCTGTTTACAATAGCCAAGATATGGAAAGAGCCTAAATGTCCATCATCAGATGAATGGATGAAGAAATAGTACATGTATACAATGGAATATTACTTAGCCACAAAAAGAATAAAATAAGGCCATTTGTAGCAACATGGATGGACCTAGAGATTAGTATACTAAGTGAAGTAAGTCAGAAAGACAAATATCATATGATATCACTTATATGTATAATGTAAAATATGACCCATATGAACTTATCTACAAAGCAGAAATAGACTCATACATACAGAGAACAGACTTCAGGTTGCAGGTTTGGGGGGCAGAGAGGGATGGATTGGGAGTTTGAAATTAGTAGATATAAACTATTATAAAAGGAATAGATAAACAACAAGGTTCTACTGTATAGCACAGGGAACTATATTCAATATCCTGTGATAAACTCTAATGGAAAAAGAATAAGAAGAAAGTATATATACATAACTGAATCACTGCTGCATAGTAGAAATTAACACAACATTGTAAATCAACTGTGCTTCAGTAAAATAAATTTTTAAAACAGAACTCAGGTAAAACAAGAACTTTAGACCAATAAAGTTAAGACTTTCTTTTTAAAGTGATGTCCAAATGCAACTCTCTGACTCCGCAATTCTGACAAAATTTTCTAAGTGAGACGTGGGCATTGGCTTCTTTAATTTCTACATTCCCTAGGTAATTCAAGTGTAGGAACAACATGGCCTGAGAGCCATACTATTGCAGGGGTGTGGAGGTATCCAACTCCCTGGCATGGGAAGCGCTGAATGCTGGGCTAAGAAATTTGCATTCTGCTTAGGTGGACATAAAAATCATCGAACACTTCTGCAGAGGGAACTGACGTGAGCAGAGCTGTGCCTACGGAATATTAAACTGGCGCTTGTGGGACTTCCCTGGTGGTCTAGTGGTTAAGACTCTGCCTTCCAATGCAGGGGGTGTGGGTTCGATCCCTGGTCAGGGAACTAAGATCCCACATCCTGCAAGATGCATCCGAAAAGGAAAATAAGTAAATAAATAAAACTTGTTAAAAAAAAATTGGGAATATTGGAGATCAAAATGAAACATTTAAAAAATAAAAATAAAATAAAATAAACTGGCATCTGTGGTGAGGATGTATAATAGAAGGAAGAGACCAGCATCTGGGAGAGTAACTGTTACCGTGATAGCACAAGAGAGGCATAGGAACCGTAAGGAGTATGGAGTCATGACTGAGAAGGCACACCACAGGGTGTGGGGGCTGCTGGGTGTTATGGCTGAAGGAGAGAGAGGACCTGATGATAAGCTTTAGAGTCTGCAAGGCTGTGGGCTCGCAGTCAGCATTACTGGTTAGAAAAACATTCCCAGAGAATGGAAGTATCATGCATTATCCATTATTTATACATAACGAGGCCCTGGGACACACAAATGAAAACATCTGCCAGGTACTAGGAAAGTCTATGCTTTCTCAAGACTCTGCCTACAGGAGACAATTAGGATTCAACATTATTTTCAGGTTATATCCCCAGAGAAACTTTCTTGAGATATAAGTGACATCTAACATCATGTTAATTCAGGGTGTACAACATGATAGTCTCTCTCTCTCTACATATATATATCTATAATATATATATACATGTACATATATATACATATAATAATATATATACATATGTATAATACACACACACATATATTTTATATGTATATATATACATAGCATATAGCATATATATGCTATGGGCTTAGTCACTTCAGTCATGTCCAACTCTTTGTAATCCATGGATGGCAGCATGCCAAGCTCCTCTGTCCATAGAATTCTCCAGGCAAGAATACTGGAGTGGGTTGCCATGCCCTTCTCCAGGGGATCTTTCTGACCCAAGGAATCCTCCTGTACTGCAGGCAGATTCTTTACCACTGAGCCACTGCGGAAGTGTGTGTGTGTGTGTGTGTGTGTGTGTGTGTGTGAACCGTGAACTTCCAGATGTGCAAACTGGATTTAGAAAAAGCAGAGGAACCAGAGATCAAATTGCCAACATCCACTGGATCATAGAAAAAGCAAGAGAATTCCAGAAAAACATCTACTTCTGCTTCATTGATTACACCAAAGCCTTTGACTGTGTGGATCACAACAAACTGGGGAAAATTCTGAAAGAGATGGGAATACGAGACCATCTTACCTGCCTCCTGAGAAATCTGTATGCAGGTCAAGAAGCAACAGTTAGAACCAGACATGGATCAACAGACTGGTTCCAAATTGGGAAAGGAGTATGTCAAAGCTGTATATTGTCACCCTGCTTATTTAACTTATATGCAGAGTGTATCATGTGAAATGCGCAGCTGGATGAAGCACAAGCTGGAATCAAGATTGCTGAGAGAGATAAACTCAGATATGCAGATGACACCACTCTTAAGGCAAAAAGTGATGAGGAACTAAAGACCCTCTTGATGAAAGTGAAAGAGGAGAGTGAAAAAGCTGGCTTAAAACTCAGCATTCAAAATCACTGCAGATGGTGACTGCAGCCATGAAATTAAAAGATGCTTGCTCCTTGGAAGAAAATCTGTGACCAATCTAGACAGCTTATTAAAGAGCTATTTGATTTTGTCAATTGATTTTGAACTGTGGTGTTGGAAAAGACTCTTGAGAGTCTCTTGGACTGCAGGAGACCCAACCAGTCCATCCTAAAGGAAATCAGTCCTGAATATTCATTGGAAGGACTGAGGCTGAAGCTGAAACTCTAATACTTTGGCTACCTGATGCGAAGAACTGACTCATTCGAAAAGACTCTGATGCTGGGAAGGATTGAAGGCAGGAAGAGAAGGCGAAGACAGAGGATGAGATTGTTTGATAGCTTCACCGACTCGAAGGACATAAGTTTGAGCAAGCTCCAGGAGTTTGTGATGGACAGGGAAGCCTGGCATGCTGCAGTCCATGGGATCACAAAGAGTTGGACACAACTGAGTGACTAAACTCCCTGATATATATATAGTAAAAGTTGCTCAACTGTGTCCGACTCTTTGCAACCCCATGGACTATACAGTCCGTGGAATTTTCCAGGCCAGAATACTGAAGTGGGTAGCCATTCCCTTCTCCAGGGGATCTTCCCAACCCAGAGATCAAACCCAGGTCTCCCACAATGTAGGCGGATTCTTTACCAGCTGAGCTACCGAGAAGCCATATATATGTATTTATAGTGTGTGTGTGAGCGCGCACACTTGTGCATTGAATAATAATAACCACAATAAGTCTAGTTGAGATCTGTCACCACACACAGAATTATACCCTTTTTTTTTTTTTTGTAATGAGAACCTTTACAATATACTGTCTCAACAACTTTCAACTATACAATATAGTATTGATCACAGTATCTCCCCTGCCAGGTAAGTATATACAATATAGTATTGTTAAGTATAGTCACCATGGCTCAGATGGTAAAGAATCTGCCTGCAATGCAGGAGCCCTGGGTTTGATCCCTGGGTCAGGGATATCCTCTGAAGAAGGGAATGGCAACGTACTCCAGCATTCTGGCCTGGAGAATTCTATGGACAGAAGAGCCTGGTGGACTACAGTCTACGGGGTCGGAAAGAGTTCGACACTACGGAGCCACTAACATTACTACTACACTAACTACAGTCACCATGCTGTATAAAACGCCTCCAGAATTCATTTATGACGGGAAGTTTGCCCCTCTGACCACCACCCCCAGCCTCCAGCAGCCGCTAATTTGTTTCCCAGAAGCAATTGTTCAATCCATAGAGTAGAAACGTTTCTTGAGGGAGTATCAAGTCACGTGGAAAATAAGATGACCAGGGATAAACATCTTGGAGAAAGCTCTCATCTGGAAGAAGAACATAAAGAAGGACGGGACAGGAAGGTGGGAGAAGCAGGCAAGGCACAATTAAGGAAATTAAGAGAGAAAATGCTGGACCCTATAGCACCCATTCAGTACTAGGACAAGTGTTTATTCCACTGGTTCATACATTTCACCAAGTTGGGAAACTCTGCTAGAGTAAGACCAAGGACATTAAGAAATCATCTCAGTGAATTTACATTAAAGCTTAGTTTATATTCTACTCATGCTCAAATCTGCTCTTCTACCAAAAATATTGCAATCATAAATATAGTGGCTGGATTTGTAACAAAATGGAGTTTCTTGGCAAATTCTGAAAGGATAATTTGGGGAGGTAGGGTGTGGTGTGGTACAAGTCTGATTATTGAGGATTAAATAGAGATTACCAAGGGAGAAAAAAAATCTCCTCCTTTCCCTTAAGTCTTTGTTTCCCAAACTGTGGTTTGGACTTCCTGCAAAGAGAAGCTGTTAAGAGGAAGTAACTTTAGCTAAAAATAAGATAGAAACCATACAGGATATCCAGAGGGAACTAGCAATTAAAGAGGAAGTGACTTGGGATGTTTCAACAATATTTGTAACAATGAGAGTAGAAAGTAAAAGTGATACAAAAATTGACAGGCAGTCCTGAAAATCTGGTTAGATGCTCCCTAACTCCTACCAGTTTGAGGACAAGGTCTAAAATATTTCAAGCAGCTAAATCTGATAATGCACTAGCATAGAAACACACTATGTCTGAAGTCTCCAAATTCCCTTAAATTAATCCACACACTCTGTCTCTTGAAAGGTCCAATATGAAGGAGTCTGTTTTCCTTCCTGGAGTCTTTCTTCATCTAAATATAATACAAATATTTGTTTTTACAAATTCAATCTGTCATTTAAAGCAGAGTTTAGTCTGTGGCAAGATCAAACAAAAAAGTCTAAATTTCCAAACAAACAAACAAAATCACCCAGTATTTTCAACTCTAAAGAAATATGAAGAGAACAAGGACCTGGTAACAAATTGCTTATAAAAAATGAAACCTGATAAAAGTTTCCGCGCTGCATCTTTTTAAAAAAGTAGAAGCAGAAGACAGTGCATTTAAAGTAACAGTACAAAGGATCTTCAAAGGGGCATTAAACATTTCTCAGCTATGGAAAACTCAAATACCCAATCTGGTTTCTATGAAACTTAAAAAGATCAAACAATTAGAAAGAAACTAGGCTTGAAGGAGAAATGCTAGGGATTTCAGTAAACATCTGGTTACCATTTTCAATTGAAAGAACTAACCCACTTAAGGAAGTAGTTTAGTTTCTTTGGAGTAAGAATGAGACAGTGGCTTTTTGTTCCCTTTGCACAGTGGAGGATAAAGGAAACATCAGAGTGGGGAGATCACTCATAACTCAGCTTCTATAAATAAGAAAGTTTTTTTTTTTTCCAAAACTAAAGTAAATTGAACTTGGGTCCCTGTAGTATAAACAATTCAACCAAGTTAAGGTTAAATAAACATTCCTGAGCTCTCCCTTGCCAATTAAGGAACACATTCTGTTTGGGAGTAAATACATCAGTAATTCTATGAGCGATGAGGAAAATAACAATAAACCCGAACACACAATTACCATGTGTCATAATACAATAAAATAGAACGGTGCAGCCCTATGCCATTTCTTTGATTCAATTTCTTTTGTTTTCTAGTTTGATTAACTCAGGGCACAGAAGTGCTTCTGATACCGTCCAAAACCTATTACTTGCCTAATAAAAAACGTATGTCAAGTGTGTTCCAGGCAAAATACGGACAAAGCGAAACACTCTGTGCCTTTCAAATGTGACCTTTACTCTTTTGTCTTCCTGCTGAGTAGTCCTAGTGCATATTAAATTCAGGAAGGCAGCAGGGGTGCTGGTATGGGGCTGGAGGGGAAAAGGAATGAGTTCATTAGGCTCTCAAATTTTAAAGGATCAGAAGAAGCATCTGCTGTCAACCTGCACTCCCAGCCTAAAGGGACCACTTCCAGTTTGGCCTTCAGGTCCACATTTCTTCTCCCCATCTTAGCTTCCTGTTCCTCTCTTCTGCCGGAGGACAGGAGACTAAAGGCAAAGACTAAAGAAAAGGAATTCTAGAATAATAGGGGTTTAAAATCTTGTCTTGACTTGTGGACACAGGGGGAAGGAGAGAGTCGAAGAGAATAGCATCCCAGGGAATGATCGAATAGGGATAATCTAGAATAGAGAATAGGGAAGAATCGAGAGAGTAGCAGTGAAATATATACACGACTACAGTGTGTAAGACAGATGGCTGGTGGGAAGCTGCTCTTTAGCACAGGAGCTCAGCTTGGTGCTCTGTGATGACCTAGAGGGGTGGGATGGTGGGTGGTGGGAGGGTGGCTCAACCGGGAGGGGATATATGTATACATATTACCTGATTCACCTTGTACAGCAGAAACTAACAACACTGTAAACCAATTGTACTCCAATTAAAAAAAAAATCTTGTCCTGCTTCCTCTGTGTTTGTGTGTATGCGTGTTAGAGCTCATCCTCAAACTGCAGATTTGAAAAAGGCTTTGATGCTGATTTTATGCATTCTCCTGAGTGATAAAGCAAGCCCTCTGCAGCATTCCTGCTTCGCTCTTATTCCATCAAAACTTCCTACTCTTTGAGCTGGGCTGTTCCATTGCTAGGTAAGTCCGGTTGATGCAATGTTCATCCTTCAACAGGTCCTGGGCCTTCTAAGGTTACTACAAATAAATCCTGTACTCAAGTGACCCCTTAAACAGTGGGGATACAAAAATATTGGCCCAACTACTTGCAGGCCTCCCAGAAACAGTCTTTTCAATTGGAACAATCTATTTTCTTGTTCCTGCTACAGTTCTTGGTTTGCACTGCAACTGCAGAAATATGCCCTCCTCAAGTATACATAAATAATTCCAGGCCAAAGATAAAATATACTCTGCGTCAGAGTCTCCTGAACTACATATTACATAGACTCTACCGTGGGTGCAAGCTTAAAACTTTTGGAAAATATTTATTCTCTCTCAGGCCACTATTCATTCCATGAACTAAAACAGTGATTTACTAAATAGTACCTGGATGCTAGGAAAGAGAAGAATTTGATGGTGACTTTCTTTTCCTTTAGAGAGGTACATGCTATAAAAATCTTGGGTCATATGACATGTTTTTCAAAGCAAGGGACTAGAAGTGAATGTTTCATACAATGCTAAGAACTCGAGAGTGTAAGGTAGAGGACACTGACAGGACCTCAATGACATGATGGGGTTTTCACCTTTAATGCTCTTTACAGTCACGAGCAGTAAAAGCTATAAGCTTACTTTTCCGTGTCCTTTACTGGAGAGCATCTTTAGGTAACTGTGTGTTCCTCTGTTTTATGGAATATTAAACCTTCAATGAATCAGTTATCACCTCTAAGCAGACAGCCCACACATCTGCATCTCCTGCCTGACCTCCAGTCTCTGCTAAATACATCCATGTGAAAATCTCAAAGCACCTGAGCCCGCACATGTTTAGAACTAAACACATCTGCCCTTCTTGCAAAAACAACAGGTTGAGGAACACCGCTAAATGTGGCAGAGGAGTCTTGAAATCCAAGGAAGGGGAAAACTGAAAACAGACACAGGCATTAAAAACCTCCACAGTCTAGAATTGTTTGATGTATAAAATATTAGGTTTATCTCCTACCACATTTGTGGTTGCATTATTTTTGTTATATGAGCAGATTTGAGCATGAGTAGAATATCAATGTTCCTTTAAAGTTACATAAAAATGAAAGGCTGATGAATTAAGTTTTAATGTGAAAGTCTAAGGTAGTTCACTATTTAAGGGGCTCAACTGTACTATTTCATATTCATTTGTTTATGTACTCGAATAACTATTTATTGTGTGCCCCTATGTGGAGGGCATAGTTCTATGTGATGCGCTGAGCAGATAGGGTTCCTGACCTCAAGCAGTTAATAAATTTTTTTATAAGTGAAGTTGTTTTTCCTAATGGAATGTTCCAGGAGACCGTGTGTCAGAATTTCAGGAGGGCTGACAACCCAGATCGTTCATGAAAAAATATTAAACTGGGAAGGAGACTCGAAAAGAATAGGACTTAATGGGAAGATTTTAATGCAAAATTTCCAGTAGCAGCACCCTTCTGCTACCAGTAAGTTGTGTCTGACCCTTTGCAACCCTATGGACTGTAGCCCACGAGGTTCCTCTGTCCATGGGATTTCCCAGTCAAGAATACTGGAGCGGGTTGCCATTTCCTTCTCCAGGGGATCTTCCTGCCCAGGGATCGAACCCATGTCTCCTGCATTTCAGGCAGATTCTTTATCACTGAGCCACCAGGGAAGCCCCCACCTTTAACATACCTCTCCACAAAGGAATCTTCACGATCTCCTTTCTGTATCTAGCTCCTGGCAGCAGTAGCAATATTATCTCCCATTTTTGGAGTACCTAACACATGCCATTCTCAGAACAATCTCAAAACAATCCATTTCAGAAGAGAAAAACAAGGGCTTTGAGAGGCCAACTTGCCCAGGGTAGTGTCACCATTAAAGATAACCCTACAGAGTCCAACCCAGGTTCAGTCTTACTCCACAGCTTATTCTCTTTAATTATCACAGTCCACTACGCTCCCCAAGAAAGCAATTATTGTGGTTAAGCTCTTCTTACTTAATTTAAATCTCAACTTCCTTATGGCTTCTTTTTGAATACAAATAAACTGAAGAAAAATTTGAAATACATTTTCCATTACAAAAGTTAAGATTGATCTGCAGTACTTGTTTCTTTTCCACACAACCAGCAGAAACAGTTTTTGGCAAGTAGCCATTATAAATAAACCTTCAAAATGAGACTAAATTTCAAATGATACATGGATGTGTTGGACATTTTTAAGAGTGCAGGTGAATGTAAATACAATTATGGGAGGGAAGAAACTATGAAATTACAAACAGGGAAGGAAATGGACTTTTCCTTTTTTTAATACATTTTCCACAACATTAAGTAGTAGTAACATCTCGCTCTGTTAACTGTGTCTTTAATAGTACATCCCAAGAACACAGCTGGGAAAATTACAGTGTCCTTCTTAGTGGGGGGAAAGCTGTAACTATATTACTTAAAACATCATCTCTATTACACAATATAGCAAATGTATCAATACAAATATTGATAAATGCTATTTATCACTAGTATATATTCTAGCCCTTCTTAGAGATGCTTTCATTATGTCATGCTGCCATGCTTCACTCTTAGCTCACATCTACTTCGTCTGCAATACAAATGTTGCTCTGGCCCTTGACCATCCATAATATCATCAACTTAATAATCCTTTTGAAAAATTTGTTCTAAATGTACTATCTGGACATGTCAGAGATTAAGGGGAGGCACTATAGTGTCCCCTTCTTCCCAAGAGCAAAACCTCTCTCTATTCTTTCCCCTGTTGCCAAGCTGGGTACTTGGCAGCTTAAGCCAAAATTAAGCTGAAATTATGGTAGCTAAGAGGAATATCCAGTTTGAGCCCTACTTTTATATTTCCATCTTAGTAATCTTATTATTATATGTTTGACTATAAACCATCAAATCCTTTTTGAATGAGGTTTGAGTTAAGTTAAAAACCTAATCTATCTCAGTCCCTGACTTTAACCATCATCATGAGATCAAATGACATAGAGTTAGTCTAGATCCACAGGTCAGCAAACATTTTCTGTAAAGGACTCAATAACAAATATTTTAGGCCTTAAGAGCCATATAGTCTTTGTTGCAACTACTTAGTTCTGCTGTCAAAGTACAAAAACGGTCAAAGACAGTACAAAGACAAATGAGTGGCTGTGTTCCAATCAAACTTTGTTTATAGGCATTGGGCCAGATTTGGCCAGTGGGCCATGGTTTGTCAATGCCTGGCAAGAAAATTTATATAGTCTTTCACTTTTTATATTTCTTCAAAGACTATTCTGTATAAAAGCCCCAAGTTACAAAAACAAGAGCAATTTGAAATCATAAGATAGTCTCCAATTCTGTAGCTTTGATAGCAATTGGCATTTGTTTTTTACATGACTATTACACAATTCAAAAGTGCAGGGTATGTGCAAGAGTGGGCAGAAACTTACTAAATATGCTCTACCCTTCAAATATATATAAATAATTCTGATCCAATGACAAAGTCCCTTAAATCAGAGTCTCCTAGAAAACACCTTTCTTGGATGTCACCATGGGAATAGGTTAAGAACTTTTTTGGAGAACACCTGCTCTCTTTTAGGCCACTATTCTTTTCCATGTACCAGAGCACTGATTTACTATATAGTATCTAGATATTAGGAAAGGGAATAATTGGTTGGTCCTTCAATCTTTTCCTTTAGAGACATATATTCAGAGACTTCTATATTCTTACAAACGTAGGAACAGAAGATATATTTTTCCAAAGTAGGAGGCTGAAGGATTATAAATGTGTATGTTTCATATTCTGCTGTTTTGTAGGCATAAATCTGTAAAGACAATTGTCCTCTTACTGTCCTCAAAATCAGCTTAAAGTTGAAATGCTTATAAACAACTATACCAATAAATCTTCAGTATTAATAGTTCAATGGCATATAGCAAGCACACTGGATCATTTTATAACAAAATGAACTCTAAAGATTGCTATTTTTTGAACCAGTAGTATATCCCTTAAACAGTGTTCCTCAAACTAGGTTACACATCAGAATTACCTGTCTCTGTTTTCAACATGCAAATTTCTGGGCCCCACTCCCAGACTACTGAATGAGAAATATTGGCAGGGCTTTACTTCGTTGCCTCCCAGAACTCTGGTGGGTGTGGACAAAGTGATTAAATTCTCACCACATATTCTTGTGAAGTAAATACCATTACTGCCTTTAATATAAAAACTACAATATGACTCAGAGAACAAGGCCAAATTTACACAGACCTATTGTTGTTCTGGTTAGAATCACCAACTTCTATTATATCACAGAATAGAATTAACCAGGGGAAAACATAATAACTATATGTGAATTTTCAACCTAAGACCGCTTACTTTTCCCTTCAATTAATGTTTACTAAATTAGCAATTAAATACAAGATGAAGCCCAAATATTACTCTTCGAGAACAGATTATACTTAATAGTATAATGTTGCCTACCTAGACTAGCACTCTTTTAAATTTTTTCCTAGTTTTTATCCTTCTAGCCTTAAAGGTTTTTTTTTTTAAAGGACCCTGAAAAAGGCCACCTGTGCCTCAAAGGATGGCACAAAGAAAAGAGATCAGCAGAAACGTTGGGGGAAAAGTCAAAAGAGGAATAGAAAGCAGGTAGAATAAATGGTTAGAACAGGGAAAATGAGTTTTATATTTATTTCCCTAGGACCAAGAATGTGTTTTATAAATGCGTCAACTCTACACCTTGGTACTTTATAATATTTGTAGGAGTGCCTCTTTTGTTTTCAATGTAATCTTTTAAAATCTCAGGTAAGCAAACAGCAAATGATGAAAAGAAAGATTCGGAGAGTAAGTCTCCAGATCATTCTGAATTGCTCTCACTTCCACCAAGCTGCTCAGCATGGGGAGACGAAGTTCAAAGGGGCCAATTTAGGGTCCCACTCTCTGCTGTTGTACGCCTAGTAAGACAAGCAGAGGTCGAATATGTGAAACTAGAGCAAAATAAATTTTACACGAATTAAATCTCGAGAAAATATTTTTGACAGTAAGTGCTTCAACTCAAACAGTCTATAGATTAAATGTGTGGCCATGGAAGAGAAGCTGCAATTTAAAAAGTGGTTTTTTTCCTATACATGAGATAATCAGAGACATATTAGATGATGGTCATGGAAATTTTTTATCTCAGGTATTCAATTCACACAGGCTATCACAATGAAAACTACAAAATCAAATGAAGAGCCAATAATATCTCATACTTATGAAACTGCTACCGTTTCTTGAGGCCTATCCAGGAATAATATCTTACTATAGAAAGCAAAAGAATATCAACAAAGAAGCAGTGGATGTTTTCAAAACTGAGGAGATGTAGGGAAAGGGAGACAAATCAGTATTTACGCTGACAAATTCCAGTGACACCCTCTAGTTATCTTGTGCTACTGTGCCCAGAAGCTCCTCTGGCTGCCAGATTCTATTGCTGTCGTCAGGCTTTCTTTGCACTTTCTTGGTATTTGGAAGCTGCAAAGTAATTCTCCTTTTTCTTATAAAACTGACCCAAAGGACATCAAGGGAGAGAAGAGACATATTCCTTGTTTTGCGGGTGGATAAAATGGAAATTGAAGTTGAAAGCACAGATAACCCATGTTGTGCCCATATATAATGAGTAGCAGCACCAGGGAGGCAGAAAACATGTGGATTTCAGACAATAGTGTTCTGTTATCAGGGTCAAGGCTTTGCAGGATCCCAGGACCACCCTCATGTGGCACAAGGGTGGTGCTAATACAATCACCTTGTTCAGCGGTGGGCTAAAATAATTTATAGGATGAAAGGAAGACAAAGTGTTTTATATCTTTCCTTAAGATTGACAGCTATTCTGATCAATGGTGTTCTGACAATATCATTTATGGATGTTTTAGAACTTTCAGTTCAGTTCAGTTCAGTCGCTCAGTCGTGTCAGACTCTTTGTGACCCCATGAACTGCAGCACGCCAGGCCTCCCTGTCCATCACCGACTCCCGGAGCTTGCTCAAACTCATGTCCATCAAGTCGGTGATGCCATCCAACCACCTCATCCTTTGTCGTCCCCTTCTCCTCCTGCTTTCAATCTTTCCCAGCAGCAGGGTCTTTTCCAAGGAGTCAGTTCTTTGCATCAGGTGGCCAAAGTACTTTAGACTTCAGACGGGTCCTTCTTAGAACCAACCTCAGTGAGGTCTGTAAACTTTGTTTCCAGATGCTTCCATATTCCAGGGCTTTCATCTTCCCTTTTGCTTTTCTTATTTGCTTCTAAGAGCTCTAGATTAACATACTTCTGGGGGCAGAGGCCAGCTAATGGTATTCCTGAAGACTTGTCCTAATGGCCTATATTCTGCCTATATTTCTGTCCTTTCTTTTCATCGAAGTAGATCTTTGGAGGTTTTTTTCCCCTGAGAGGTTTGTTAATGAGGTAGCTTATAACTTTATCATCAACATTGTAAAAAAAAAATGGTGGTAAAGGATGATCATGGCTAAGTGTTCCCAGCCTCTTTCATGACCAACGTAAACTAGCATTTTAAAAAGCAAAAGTGAAAGTGAAAGTCACTCAGTCTCCGTCGTGTCCAACCCTTTGTGACCCCATGGACTATACAGCCCATGGAATTCTCCAGGCCAAAATACTGGAGTGGGTAGCCTTTCCCTTCTCCAAGGGATCTTCCCAACTCAGGGTTCAAACCCAGGTCTCCCACATTGCAGGCAGATTCTTTACCAGCCACAAGGGAAACCATTAAAGAGCAAGGGGGGGACCTCATTGAAAAGCATGTGTTATGAGGATGTCAGGATGGCTGACACTGAAATGACAAATGAAAATTATTGTGGCACCAGGATCTATTTTCTCCCCGAGGAAAACACCATGGAGATCAGCAGTTGATTCAGATTGCTTTTCCTCTCCTCCCTTTTGATAACAAGGAAAGCAAACACACACTTTGCCATCCTAAAGAGAAAACTCTAATTGGCCCACAGAGGATGAGTCCTCCATGTCCTGGTAGCTGGAATAAAGATCGATTCATGCAGGAAAAGACCCTGATGCTGGGAAAGACTGAAGGTAGGAAGACAAGTGGATGGCAAGAGGATGAGTTGGTTGAATGGCATCACCGACACAATGGACATGAGTTTGAGTAAGCTCTGGGAGATAGTGACAACAGGGAAGGCTGGCGTGCTGCAGTTCACAGGGTCACAAAGAGTCAGACGTAACTTAGCGACTGAACAACAAAAAAGGGGTCAAAAGAGGGAGTGAGTAACGTGGAGATGAAGAGGACGAGCACAGAAGTGAGACCTGGAGTCCGGGGGCTTCAGATCCTGCCCCTCCATCACCGCAGTTTAAGATACAAGGTGCGTCCCTGCACCTTTCCAAGCCTTGGGTTCATCTTCTGCAAGTGGGGGAGGGATGAATATTTCTTTCTGAAATTTATTGGAGTATAGCTGCTTTATAATGCTGTGTTAGTTTCTGCCATGCAGCAAAATGAGTCAGTTATACATATATCTATTCTTTTATAGATTTCCTTCCCATTGAGGTCACCACAGAGCATTTACTGGGTGACTCAGCTGGTAAAGAATCCACCTGCAATGCAGGAGACCCTGGTTCAATTTCTGGGTTGGGAAGGGATAGGCTACTCACTTCATGTTCTTGGGCTTCCCTGCTGCCTCAGACAGTGACAAATCCGGCTGCAATGCAGGAGACCCAGGTTTGATCCCTGGATCAGGGCGATCCCCTGGAGGAGGGCATAGCAACCCACTCCAGTATTCTTACCTGGAGAATCCCCACAGACCAAGGAGCCTGGTGGGCTGCAGTCCATGGCGTCAAAAAGAGCTGGACATGACTGAACGACTAAGCACACACACAGAGCACTGAGCAGAGTTCCCTGTGTATACAGTAGGCTCTCACTAGTTATCTATTTTATACATAGTAGTGTATATATGTCAACCCCAATCTCCCAGCTAATTCCACCCCCCTGCACACCCCCCCCCGCCCCCGCTTATCCCTTGGTGTCCCTACATTTGTTCTCTGTGTTCAGTTCAGTCGCTTAGTCGTGTCCAACTCTTTGCAATCCCATGAACCACAGCACGCCAGGCCTCCCTGTCCATCACCAACTCCCGGAGTCCACCCAAACCCATGTCCATCGAGTTGATGATGCCATCCAACCATCTCATCCTCTGTCATCCCCTTCTCCTCCTGCCCTCAATCTTTCCCAGCATCAGGGTCTTTTCCAATGAGTCAGCTCTTCACATGAGGTGGCCAAAGTATTGGATCAGCTTCAGCATCAGTCCTTCCAATTAACACCCAGAACTGCTCTCCTTTAGGATGGACTGGTTGAATCTCCTTGCAGTCCAAGGGACTCTCAAGAGTCTTCTCCAACACCACAGTTCAAAAGCATCAATTCTTCAGTGCTCAGTTTTCTTTATAGTCCAACTCTCACATCCATATGTGTGTGCCTCTATTTCCCCTTGGCAAATAAGTTCATGTACACCATTTTTCTAGATTCCACATAAATGCGATATTATACTAATCTGTTTTTCTCTTTCTGACTTACTTACTGTTTGACAGTCTCTAGCTCTATCCAGGTCTCTGCAAATGGCACCACTGTGTTCTGTTTTATGGCTAAGTAATATTCCATTGTATATATGCACCATATCTTCTTTATCCATGCCTCTGCTGATGAGCATTCAAGTTGCTTCCATGTCCTGGCTATTGTAAATAATGCTGCAATAAACATTGGGGTGCATGTATCTTTTCTTGGGGTACTCAGAGGCTTTCAGTGAGGATTAAATGAGGCCATGAATACAGAATACAATATGTCACATGGTTAGTCACTGAAGATCTGTCAGCTGTTATTGTTACTGCCCTTTTTGACCCTCATCATCTATTCAACTTCCTTTTCAAATAACTTACATAAGAATTTGTCTCTTATTTTTCACTTCAAATGATAGAAATAAAAAGTACTTGACTAGTAACAGTGTGTGAGATAAATATCCACACTTCTTTTGCATTTAGAGCCAATCTGTGATTCACATTTAAGCTGGCTTCTCAAAACAATTTCCAGCACATTCTACTTGCAGTCAGATGAAGTGGCAATTTTCTTAAAATACGGAGCAGTTTGGTGCTGGGCAGAATATGTATTCAGGCTCATAAACATAAACATTTTGTATGCAGCATTTAAAGATGAACTATGTAACTCCAAAATGCTGCAAAATATAAACAAAATAATTTCAGGAATAAAGAAATGCAGCTAAAGGAGAATGGAAAGGAAGTTAGAAAAGAATCCAAGTTTTCTACGGTGCAACAAAGTTGATTATGGGTAAAAATTTGTTCTTGCGAATTTTTTTAGAGGAAGACAGTAGCACATTCCAGGAAGTATTTACACTAGATGACAAGCAACTTTGGTAATTACTTCTGACTCTGACCTTTTTCTAGGAGCCCAGGGTCGGCGCCGAGGCTTTCTTCAGAGATGACAACCATATACTGATGCTGAGTGAGAATGCTCTGGTGGAGCTGAAGCTCCCTTTGGCTGGAGGAAGAAGGCCTGTAGAGAACAGCCCTTCTGCCACGGCTGCTGAAGTGGGTCTCAACTGACTCTTCGATCTACAGACAAAAAAAAAAGAAGGTATAAAAATTCAAGAGGAAAAAAGGAGCACATTTTCCTTGAAGGAGATCATTAATGTAAATCAGGAGCCATTCAGAAAGTTGTCTTTGAAGGTTTTCTCTGGCAATGCTCTGAAAGGCGCACAAGGACAAAAGCAACCTCATTTGCGAGAAATGAAGGTGAACTGTATTTTTCTCACTATTCCAGAAAGATGAAGATTTCAGGCCATTAAAATACAGAGTTCCTGGAGGAATACTGTGGTATAGAAATACCGAGCTCAACTCTGCCTGAAAAATAGAAATTAATAACAATGCTTTTCATCTGCGTTGTGCTTTTCTGTAATAGTTCCAGCTGCCTTATCTTTTAACAGTTCTTTTAGGTAAACACAGTAGAGGAAAAAGACCCAGGGAGGATGGGTTTTGTGCCGGAAGGACAAGGGGGACAGCTGAAAAGCAATCCCAGAGCTCTCTGCAAGCACAATGCTGTCGCTTCTCTCCATCAGGATGCAGCAAAATTTCAGTGCCTCTCACTGAGGCAGGATGGATCTTCATGTGAGAAGAGGAGGGTATCACTCAAGAACCATAATTTTAGGCTCTTCCTTCAGCGGCTGACTGCTCCTCCAAATAAATATTCTTTCTCACAATGATGTTTGAAGTATCATTAACAAAAGGGAAGTTTTGAATTGGCAAGTAGAAAGAATGCTGACAATGAAATTCATTACATGGTTTAAGCCATTCCTAGTGACTAGGACAGTAAAGAATCTGTCTGCAATGCAGGAGACTCAGGTTGATCCCTGGGTCGGGAAGATTCTCTGGAGAAGGGAATGGTTACCCACTGCGGCGTTCTTGCCTGAAGAATTCCGTGGACAGAGGGCCTGGCAGTCTACAGTCCATGGGATTACAAAGAATCAGACCGGACTGAACAACTAAAATACACACACACATACACATGTGGTCTAATGCAGATACTGTTGTGTTTTCCTGAAAATCTGTGATTAAACCTTGATAAAGTAGACATTTTTTACTACTGAAGGGAATGATAAGACTGGGTGGAGATTAGGGCAAAAAAAACTGGGAGAGGCCAAAGAAGAGGAGACAAAGGGTTGGAGAAGGCAGATAGGGGAAAGAGGTAAAAAATGAAATTAGGAATCCACACTACTTTTAGTGGCAGCTCTGAATCAAATTGTCCATTTCGTGGCTCTCAAACATAATTTGCACCATGTCTTTTCACTCCTTAAATTTCTTCATTATTTCCCATTACTGACTGAATCAATTCCACATCTTTATCACAGAATGCAGGCCACTTGAACTTAAACCCCATCGTCCTTCTCTGGTCATGTCACACTTTTAATCATTTCCATTCCTAATCCTAATCTGCTGCTTCATATAGACACCCCTCTGTCTTCTAACAACAATTCCCTCCTCTCTCTCCATTCTTCCATTTAGCAAACTCCAAATCAAACAGTACTTCTTTGGAAAATTTTCATTGACAAACATCCTTCCATCAGCTCTTACAAAATTGTGTGTCTCTCTGATTTGAGTTCCTTAACATGCAGCCTGCATTGTCCCTGTGTCTTTGGTAAACATTATACATATTCAATAAATGACCATATCAAGTAAAATAATGGGCCATAATGCTCTATCAAGATCTGATCTTTGAAGATTAATATGAAAAGAAAGAAGAAACAGATTTAGCTTGTGAATCCTTTGAAGGCAGGCACCATATTCTGCTTTTCATTGCATACATAGGATGGCTATATGAAAATCAATCTACAAGGCATGGTATAGTGGAGAAGGATACAAAATCTGCAGCCAGGATGCCAGCTCTGAGCCTCTTGGTTCCACCAGCACTAATCCTATGACCTTGGACAGTACCTTCTTCCTAAGGCTGCTTCGAGGATTAAGGAGTTAGTATTTGTAAAGTGCTTAGAACTGTGCCTGGCATATGTGCTTCGTCCCTCAGTGATGTCCGACTCTTTGTGACCTTATGAACTCTAGCTCGCCATGCTCCTCTGTCTATAGGGATTCTTCAGGCAAAAATACTGGAGTGGGTTGCCACGCCCTCCTCCAGGGGATCTTCCCAACCCAGAAATCAAACCCAGATCTCCCACACTGCAGGTGGATTCTTTACCAGCTGAGCTACAGAGATGTGCCTGGCATATAAGAAGTGCTATATGTGTGTTTTTAAAATAATCATAAGTCATAAAGAGCAAAGAGTCGGGAACACTGTTTCCGTGTCTGAGCTTTGCCTGGCACATGCTAACACGGGCTCATAATATGTGTGTGATGAATACAAAGGGAAGAAAAAGAGCACGAGCTATCACACATTATGTGAATGGTACTTTGGGAAAACATGATCAGATATTTCCCCTTGTTAAAGGAGTGCATTTTATTGATAATGAATCTATTTAGACTCAAGAATTTAACTGCAAATTGGAACATAATTACTCAGCAAATGTTGTGATTGTTTGTAGTGGTAAACTTTTAAGAAGGAGGATTTGAAACCAAATACAGGCTGAGTCTTTGGGCTCAGGAGTCAGAGGGAACCAGTAGCAAGAACCCACAGGAGGCCAAAATAAACAAAGGTGGGTCTAGGTGAAAGGAGAAGACAGATGCTTCCAAATATATCAGTGTTACTCAAGCAAAACGCAGCGTCCAGAATTCCCTTCTCACATTATTTTCTTTTGCAGTCACAGGATGCTCCTCTCAGTTGCAGCTGGCTGGGGTACAGGAGTGACTCCCCCTGAGAAGACTGTATTTTCAAACTTTACCTTCTTATTATTTTGAATGATATAATCCCTCCTCCCCACCCCTCCCCTAAACCAGGATCAGTTTATGTAAGAGCACCATAATCTTACCAGCATTATCTTACGGACAGCATATTCTAAATAGAGTATTAATTACTGGCCATATTTTATCATAACCTGTACAACACATTGACATTTTAACTCACGTCTCAGACTACAGAGAATAAATAGGAAATGAGCGTGTCCATCAAATTAGGTTAGGTTATCCTGTAATACAAACTGCCCCTGTCCTTGTAATATTTATAACAGCCTGTATCAGCAGAATGGCCCAACACCAAGGGGCGAGAGCGGTTTCAGCCGGTTGGACAACAGGTGGACTGCACTGGGTCTGTGAAATACAATTATGTCAACCGCACCAGAAGTGCGGGATGATCAAACACCCGGAGCAGCACTTTTGGAAATGAGAGCTCCTGATGACTGCTACGATTTTGAGAATGTACTTTAGCGGAAGAATGCATTTAACCTGGCCAGCACTACAACGACTGAACTTGAGACTTGCGGGTCTGCTGGGGAGAATTTAGAAAAGAATGTGTGTTTCTGGGCATTGGACAGGCTGAACATTTGTTTCTGGGCATTTGACAGGCTGATTTGACAGTCACTTCCCTGTCTCCATTCTTCCTGAGAGATCTGCAGAAAAGTCCATCGGAAATTGCTTCGCTAGACTACACGAAAGTTGTTTCATACTGAACACTTACCATTTTTACTGGAAGGACTTCAAAACCTGACGTCTCTATGCTGCCTAAGGATAAAGTGTTGTAATAAACTAGGTGGAGGACCAGATGCAGGGACATGGAGTAGAACAGCAGTGCGTGTGTATATTAGTCGCTCAGTCGTGTCCAACTCTTTCGACCCCATGGACTGCAGCCCACCAGGCTCCTCTGTCCATGGGTTTCTCCAGGCAAGAATACTGGAGCGGGTTTCCATTCTCTTCTCTAGGGGATCTTCCCAACCCAGGGATCCAAGCTGAGTCTTCTGAATTGCTGGCAGATTCTTTACCACAGAGCCATCTGGGAAGCCATCAGAACAGAGCAGGGCTGGGAATCAAAAATCTGGACTTGGGATTCTGGCTCTGCCCCTGGCGTGCTTCCTCCACTGGGAGAGTGACAGTCATCTCCTCACATCAGAGTTTTCTCACATGTATAGTTGAAGTAACAAATCTTACTTCATGAGACTGTATGGGGAATTAAATCACATTTTTATATGAAAGTGTGCACTGCAGCATCCCACCAGTAAACCATGCGAAATATATGCATGTAAAACTGAATAAAAATCAGTATCATAATGTAACTGCTTTTACATTAGTAATTAAGTTTTTCATAGTCTGGTCCCTGTCATAACTTCTATATACCCTGGTAAATATTTCTTTCTGTAGGGCTTATCATATTTTAAGGCAAAAATATGATTTCCTTATTATTTTACTGTTTCCCCACACCATAAAATAAAGTAAAAGAAAGTATATATTTTTGTCTATTTTGCTCACTTTTGCTTCCCCAACCGAAAAACGGTACACTTGGCACATAGCAGGCACATAATAAATATTCTTTCAATAAATGAATATAACATCAGTTTTTTTTCAATATGTAAAAGTCATTTTTATAAATACTAGCATGAAAGAGTTGGATAGAAAGTGGTAAAAATTTATATTTATAAATTTGTTTCAGTAGAATTTTGAATAGTGGCAAGAATGACAGAGTCAAATTCTTGAGCAAAGTAATGAATTTACAGTAAAAAAATTCAATAAAGAACTATATTATAAAGGCACTATATTTCTCAGTAAGTTCAGTAGCTCAGTTGTATCCAACTCTTTGCGACTCCTTGAAATGCAGCACACCAGGCCTCCCTGTCCATCACTGTATTTCTCAGTTACTATTAAAAAGTCTTCATCAAGACTTACCACAAAAGCAAGAAATACAGCTTTTGAAAAATATAGTAGAGATGAGAAATAAAACTTGTTTTTTTCCATATGATGGAAAGATTTTTTCTGGATTTATTAAAGTAGCCATGTATTTATGACATCTTTTGACGTTTGAATACAAATCATAGAGTAGACCTCAGATGGGTGTCATATATAACTAAAAGTTAAATTGCCATGCTGTCTAGATTTCTGGCATTTTAGAAAGATTGTAGAGTCTATCATAGTGAATTATGTTTTAATTTTTCCACTACAAGAATACAGAATTTTTTTTCCATTGGTGAAATGTACACTTATTTTAGAGAATTCAAGAAATAAAATGGATGGCATGTTCTAGGATGCATATCCTATACATTTTCTACTTAAACATTATTTATAATTGTAGGACAGTTTAGGAATTGCAGGTTTCCCGGATATACAAGCAGAGCCTCGGAAAATATTCCCTACTTACATGACCTCTAGTGACCCTTGGCCTCCATCTCACAGCTGACTCAGCTACACCTTGAGCCGATCACTGAATGATCATACCTTTCTCAGAACTTCTTCATGACCCTGAGCACCCTCTGAATGCACCCCCGAACTGTATGTTGGGGCTATCCCAACACCCAACATCCAATGTAAGGCAAATTTACCCATCTGTAGCTCTATGTAAATTCTAAACAAATAAGAGAGAAACAAAAGCAATAAATTTCAATATTAAAAAATGATACACAATATTGCTTTGATGAAATGGCACCCACTTAAATAGCAACTGCCGAAACTCATCTTTACCTGTTCCTCATTCTCATTTTCCCTTTGACACTATCACAGTTTATAGTTACAGACATGTGTTTACTACCTGCCCCTCCTACAAGTCTGTATGTTTCAGAAGGGTCTAGACTTGTCTGCTTTGGTCATTATTGTACAAATAGCTTACTGCTAAATAAGAGGGAATGGAAGGATGAATGAGCAAATGAATAAATGCTAAAGGCAAAGTATGAGCTCATTACTTGTAAATATACACATGACCTTTCGTTATTTTACTCACTGTCAGGTGAAATAATCCACTAGGAAGTCTCAAAGGAGGCTTCATCTGCATCTCAAGTCATAAGGTATCCATGACCTCTTCATTCCTAATGACTCTCTCCTCCGTTTCACTGCAACCACCCATTCCAATAGCCAGATCTTTATCCTTGTGGTCCCCCAAAGAGCCCCATCTCTGAAATTATAAAGTAATATACTCCATTCTCTGATTGCATTTATCTACTTCCAGCTCTTTTTATTTATCACTAATACATCAATTCCCCAACCACTAGTCTTTCCCCCAATGCCAACTTTCTATTGGCCTCCTTTTCACCTTCCTTCTCCACATCTTGCATTCCAGGACCCAATACTCTCCACCTGGTACGTTAAATTCCCTTCTTCACAGTCGTATGGCAAAACCTCAAGCATGGACGAGCTGGGGACACAGCAGCAAACAAGATAGGCAAGTCTCTGCCCCCACGGAGCTGACAGTCCATCAAGGCAAGCAGACATAAGCATCTGGTTATAATCAATTATGACATGCCAGGTAAATCAGGAGGGAGAGGATGCCATGGAAACTTTGAGCTGAGAGAGTCAAGAAAGATCTCCGCAGCCCGCCTGACCTAGCCCCTGGGCTGGGGTTGAGAGCTGCTGAAGAAAAGGGGTCAGATGGACAGATCCTGGTTGGCAAAGCCAATGCAGTCTTCCCACTCCCTAGACCATCCAGCTATGCTTCCTGGGTCAATTCTCTCTCACATGCTCCAAAGTGACAGACTTGCCAACTCTCCAGCTACCTCCTTATTTCTGCAGATAACTGCCTCCTGCTGACAAAGGAACTCAGCCCTCTTAGGAGGAAACACACTGAGTTAACACAGCAACTGTTTTGGCAAACCTCTAGCCTATCTGCACAACTAATATTTCCTCTTTTCTTCTGATTTCCATAAGAAAGAAAAATTGCCCTCTTCTTATCAATGGTCAGTCACTCTGCTTATTCTCCAGACTCCCGCTCCGCCCAAGCAACAGACCTCCTCCCAAGCTCCACCCTTAAACCCCTGAGAACTTGATCCTTCTTTTAGTTCCTTCTCCTGGATCATTCCTATCCCCTTCCCCCCTTCTCTCCCACTGGCTCTTTCTCAGTGTTTATGTATTTACTTATTTAATATTTCTGAAAGTTTTCTATGTGTCAGACATGGTTCTAGGCTCTGCGAAATACAACAGTGAAGAACTTGGATGAAGTTCTAGCCCTCACTGAGCTTACTTTTTAGTGGGAGGAGCAACAGTTAACGAAATCACGCAAGGTAAGTTCCTGCTGAGATAAAATAAAGTGTCAACAATGACGCAGATAGTCATGCTGCTATTGCTTGTATGTGTTAGGAATGTTGTGTATGAAAGACAATGAGAGAAGAAAGATAACTCTTAGAGAAACTAGAAGGGAACAGACATTAAAACAGAAGTCCTTGAAAGTCAGCAGCAGAGGTACTTTTTGTTGTGAGTGGTAAATATGCTCAGGCAGGCAGGCAAAAAAAAAATAATGGGCAATGGGGATAGAAGTGGAGGCAATGCAACATGACTTATTATCTCATTAAGTAACTAGTTGTTGTTCAGTTGCTCAGTCGTGTGCAACTCTTTGCGACGCCATGGGCTGCAGCACACCAGGCTTTCCTGTCCTTCACCATCTCTATAGGAAGTAGCGAGTAGGAAATCAAGACACAGTGAGCAGTAGAGAATTTAACAGTTGGTCTCTTTATGCCAGTCTTTCTCCCTAGGTACAAACTTTATGAACTTTGATGCCTTTTATGAAAAACCATGGCAGGGGAGAGGAAGATGAGGAAAACAAGACTTACTAAGGTAGAGGGAGGGTGTTTCCTTGTGTTTTCTGGATGGATGGGTCCCCTGATAGAATTTCAGAAAAAGAGACATCTACTACCTAGATCACAGGATTTCCTAAGAACTCTATGTCATAGGTCCTATGACGCAGAAAATAAGTCTTTTGGTTTGTCGGTTTTTGTTTTTTAATGGAAGCACTAAGTGACCTGGGAGACCATGCCATAAGAGGGAGAGCTGAGACCTGTCCTAAGGAGGCGTGTGATGGTGCTGGGGGGACACAGTGATCTGCCTGTGAGGGAAGGGCGGTGAGAACACTGCACTGAGGAGTTGGGCTGGGTGGAGAAGTGAGGCAGGAAGGAGGCAGAGTAAACCCTTAAAAGAATGACATAACCATTGAGGACAGGACATAAACCGGTTGGAACAAACTAGGTCCAAGATGGCAGACAAGTTGATTTCCGCTAGACCTTGAACCTCAGTATATGTTCAGTGCAACACAACCGGAAGCTAAGTGACACACCCACAAGAGCCATGACGGTTCTGAAGCCGACCAGAAAGGCCAAAACGTGGAAGGTGACCCAATTCCTGGAAATCCCTGCCCTTCCCCTAAATGCCTGAAATAATCTTCCCACTCCTTAGCCTGTGAAATTATCCACCCCTATAAAAACTGACAACTCTATACCCTGGGGCCTCTCTTGCCTTCTGAGATGGCCCAAAGTCTGTCCTCGCAGTGTGTATCTCCCCGAATAAACCTTCTTTCACTCTACTATGGCTTGCTCTTGAATTGTTTTCTGTGAGAAGCCAAGAACCCACAATCAGCAGCTACCCCAGGGACTCACCTGAGCCCTGGAATGTGATCATCCTCTTGTGCCCCACTTACTTTCCTGCACCAGAAGGAGAGGCAGCAACAGGACAATCACACCTCAGAGTATAAATGAAGGAGACGTAAGGTGCAGAGGATGAAAACATTCCAGAAGTGGGAAGAAAGTTCCCAAAGAAAGGATGTGCAGTGAAGATCTTAAATAAACATAGGGGGAGTGTGCAAGCCTGACACATGAGAAGAAAGAGAGGTGGGCATAAAAGAGGAGAACAGAAGAGAACAACAGCACAGAGCCTGACCTGGCAATCCTAAGCTAGAAATTATTTAATGAGAAACCAGATCAAATTGTCTTAGTCCACCGGGAACAACTTAAGATATATAGTATAGGTTTTGTCCACCAGAACAGACTTCCAACCCATCGATAAAATACGAAGCATGTAAGCTGATGATTGTTGTTTGTTGTTTAGTCGCTAAGTCATGTCCAACTCTTTTACAACCCCATGGACTGTAGCCTGCCACGTTCCTCTGTCCATGGGATTTTCCAGGCAAGAATACTGGAGTGGGTTGCCATTTCCTTCTCCAAGGGATCTTCCTGACCCAGGGATCGAACCCATGTCTCCCGAATTGCCAATGGCTTCTTTTAACACTGAGCCACCTGGGAATCCTGATGGTAAACCCTGAGAATGTCTCATCTTCTCTGTCTAATGCCCTTCTCCTTCCTAACTCAGAACCATGCTGAGCCTTGCTAAGAAGGGTGAGCAGTATACAGCTTGCGCGGCCAGAGGAAGGAAAAGACTGCCCAGAGGAGAGCAACTTACAGGATAGGATAAAAGAAAAAAAAGGCTGCTTCTCAGCTCTTCAAACTCCAGCCAACGCACAGTCATGCTGGGCATACACAGCTACAACTGTGTACTGCTCCTTCCTTCCCCAGGTTAACCACACACAGAGCAGGAATCTTGGAGATTAGGGAGAGATTAAAAACAAACCAAGAACACAGAACAGGGATTCCTCCTCTAGTCCCGATCTGGAGTCTGCTGCTGTAATTTCTTACTTCCCACACCCCATAGTTGCTGGCTGCCGAGCTTCAGCCTCACTTAAGTGCTCATCCATTTCAACCATCAAGAAGGAACTTAGATTCCCTCTCTGCTCCTCCCAAATTTTTGTTCCTTTTTTCTAGCTGTTTTGAAAGTCACATTTAGCATCTTTTTCAGCCTCCTCCAGATGTAACCGGGAAGAACAGGGTCTGACTGTTCTTCCCTGTTACATGGAGGCTGTTCCTCCAAGGAATTCAAGACTCTTTCCCTTGAGAAGCCACCCACGATGCACAGCTGTGGGCCATCGGTTTACTATTTGCTGTAACTTTCCAGACATAACAAAACCCAGCTGAGATTACAAAAACACAGGACTAGCTGGGAGATGGTGATCATGACAGCTTCCTTCAAGATATCTTGAAGAATGAGACAGCTTTCAATGAGATCAGAAGCAAATGTAGATTGCTTTTTCTTTGGTCACAACTGATTTCACTGTCTATTTCGGATCAAATAAAAACCACTCTGTATCCCTCTTTTGCCTCTTCTCCTTCCTCTGCCTTCCTCTTTCTCTGCAATTCTTTCCCGTTTTTGGTCTTCTATTAATTGGATACATTATGACACACAGCTTCAGAGAAGGAAGACGTCATTTGCTTTCCATCCTCAAGTCCTTATGGCGTATGCTGATCTTAGAGTAACAGCTCCCCAGCCCCCTGAATCTTATCACAGTGTCAGCAGTAGTTAAAGGACATCCGTAATGAAGAAAACACAAAATTGACAATTCCCAATTATAAAATACCAAGCAGAGGACAAGGAGAGACCTTGTTCTTTTGAAAAATGTTAAAATAATAGCAAGTCTCTGTCCCCTCATGCCAAAACAAGGAGTTAATTCAGCAGTTCAGTCTTAAAATAGGAAGTTCATACAAAGGCAACGTAACAGAAAGGCAAGAACACTGGGGTCATTACAACAATATCAATACCTAAGCATCATACATTCTACCAAAGAGTTTCATGGATAGATGCCAGAAACTCTGAATCTAAGTTAGAGGCTTTGCCAGCAACTCCCCCAGGGACTTCTGAATCCTGAGTCTCTGCTCTCTCTACTCCCCTGGCCCCCACCCTCAGCAACCCCATTCATTATCTCCTGACACCACTTAAGCTCCACTAGATGTACTTCCCCTTCCTCATCTGCAAGTAAACATCAACCTTCCCCCCTACTTTTCTCACTGTTGTAAGGATCAAAGGAGACTCCGTGAAACAAAAACTTTAGGATATATATATCCTCTCATACATATAAACTGTATTTAAATGACTCTTCAAAAGTGATCACACTGGGATGTCCCTGGAGGTCCAGCAGATAAGACTTACACTGCTTACACTTACCCCTGCTTATACCGCAGGGGATAAGTTCAATCCCTGGCCTGAGAACTAAAATCCTGCATGCCAAGGAGTGCAGCCAAAAAAAAAGTGATCACATAAAAGTGACCTTGACAAATTAAAATATTTTACATTGTTAAAAAATAAAACTGAGGCATAATTAAAATTTTAAGAGTTTATTTGGGCCCAAACCCAACTGGACAGCACCAAAGCTGAAGTGATTAGGAGCACTCCACTATCTGCAGCTGAGGGACGACTTATACAGAGAAAGTGTGGAAGAAGAGAAAGGAATGACTCATGGGCTGTAGCCTAACTGTAATTTAGTTGGTAAGTTGTATATGACTCTTTTGCAGCCCCATGAACTGTAGCCTGCCAGGCTCCTCTGTCCACAGGATTTCCCGGGCAAGAATACTGGAGTGGGTTGCCATTTCCTCCTCCAGGGGGATCTTCCCAACCCACAGATCGAATCTGTGTCTGCTCCCTCTCCTGCATGGCAGGCAGATTCTTTTCTCACTGAGCCAGCCTAAAGCCTAGTCGGCTCTTTGTGGCTGGTTGTCTTTTGGCATCTCGATTTAGAAATCCGAGCCATTCAGAAGCTTAGATTTTGGTTTGCCTACAGAGGCCACATAGCCTCAGAGCTGCCTCAATCTAATGGCCTGTTTAATTAATTTAACAAAATTAAAACCTTAAAAACTTAAGTCATATAATTTCATGAGGGTTCTATCACAAGGACAGAATATGAAAGGGTTGTGTTTATATATTAGGGGCATTAAGGTATTTAAAAATAATCAATGGATCAGCATTTCTACTATTCTTCTCTGACAAAACCCAGTGTCAGAGCAAACATATCATGAAAATAACACATGGACACTGATACTATATATACAACAGACACACTTTTTAGATTTGGGTGTTAGATAGAAGACAGTATTTTCATTGCACAACTAAATATGATTTAATTTTATACCTTATTACAGTGTTCCATAAATAAATTCACAACCAGGATATAAAAAGCCCCTTATCACATTACATTTCCTCTTTGGGGCTTAGAAAATGTAACCATAGCCTGGTCTCAGAACCTTCCCTAGGACTCACCTAGTAACTTCCGGAACCCCTCATTTGCGTTCTCCATTTCAACTCTGCTCTCTGCAGCCTCCCCACCATCAGCCTTGCTGCACGTTCTCCCACTGCCCACCCTGCCCAGTTAATGACACTGGCCTCCTCCCAGCCCTGCACTCAATCCTCTCTGCACTGCACCACTGCACACACACACAGTCCAGGCCTCTGCACGAGGCCACCATGAAAAAACCTGTGGTGGCCAGCTAAGAATCTCTTCCAACACCATAGCAAATACACCCTCCCCTGGACTGAGACTCCAGCCTAAATAAAGCACCTGTTGGATGCAAGCATAGCACTCGGGCACTGAGATGGGGATTAAGACGTCCATCCAGTGGCCACATTCATGCCCCCAGGAGACGGTCCTCAGGCCACCTCAAGAGTCTACTGTTGTTAATCCATGCAGACAGCACCCCTGACTCCTTTCTTCTCCCCTCAGCACTCACATCTGAGTACCAACCGTTTATTTGGATTCTCCCCAGAAATCCGGGGTCCCCATGAATGGCACAGACAGTTAAGGATGGAAAGCCAGTGCTCTCTATGCAGGTGACCCTGCAGCTCCAGGGCAGCAAAGGCGGGCTCCAGTTCTTGGGGGAGTGAACGGCTGCAGCACACAGGCACACATCTCACAAATCCAGAGGAACTTGCCTCACCCTGCCCACGCAGGGGCCAAAGTATTCAAAGGAATGGGGGAACAGGTGTTAAATATCCAGACGCCAAAGTCTGCATGAAGGAAATATCCCACCTTATACCAAATGTGTAGACCAAGTCTCCTTAAAGTGAAAGTGCTGGTCGCTCAGTCATGTCCAAGTCTTTGTGACCCTGTGGACTCTAGCCCACCAGGCTCCTCTGTCCATAGAATTTTCCAGGCAAAACTGGAATGGATAGCCATTTCCTTCTCCAAGAGATCTTCCCGACCCAGGGATCGAACCCGGGTCTCCAGCACTGCAGGCAGATTCTTGACTATCTGAGCCACCGGGGAAGCCAAGTCTCCTTAAGTACACGTTTATGCCTTGGCACACATTCTGTATTTGTGCTCACTCTGAGCACCCTTGTGACTGTTTGCTCTCTATGGCCTCCTCATCTTGTCCCTTCAGCTCACTGACCAGTACCAGTATACAGTCTCGGGAACTACCCTGAGTAGCACCTTTCCCAGGCGGACTGAGCCTTGAGAACCCTCCTCCCCACACTTCCCTTCTAGAAGCTTCCATCCAGTCTGCCTCATTCCTTCCCACATTGCCAGATGCTGTACTATCACACCACCGCCTTGAAACACAGTTTCACATGTTCCTCTCAAAAATCTTAGGACTCTCCAGATTACACACTCATTCTAGAATGTTTAAGTAGTTCATGGCCAACTTTTTTGCCTTAAAAATAAAAAACTGGCAGGAAATGACAATATCCAGTAATACCACAACATAAGCACTATCTCTAGAGGAAGGAATAAGACATCATCTAATATTGTTATCAATTTTCAACACCCTAAACTCTATAATCCTTTCCGTGAGGGATGAATTGTGCTGTAGAAGAGCGTTTGGCCTTTTGCCCCCTGTGACTGGCTGAAAAAGTAACCTCCCTTGCTAGAAGTCCAGTTTATTCTTAAAGGGTCCAGCAGATGGTCTCATAGGTCAGGCCTGAAGAAGAAAGCATCTCTTTAAACAGGACAGATTGCTTTGGTTTTCTCAGGAAAGCAAGAGGGAAGGACATCTTATAAGTGGAGAAGAACCTGGATGAACCCAGGGGAGATCAGTGTTTAAGAATCCAATCGAAAGTACAAAAGAAGAATTTAAGGATTGCTGGCCACCACAGGAAGTTCTATACTGCACACAACAGCATCAATTATACAAGTTCCCATTCATCTATTCATTCCACATGTTATGTGCCAGGCATTGTGTAAACTCAACCCCTGCCCTGATCCAACTGCCAGTAATTTATTAGAAGGTTTTGTGTAAATGCTGGACTTCACGGGGAATGGCTGCATTATTATAAGCAATAAGCACTTGGTTCTTTTGCTCAGGGTTTTGCTAAGAATTGTGCTTAAGATCATGTGCACATCACTGGATGATAAGACATCCTCCCATTTATGTCACAGAAAAGGGCTTCCTTTTAAAGTGTTATTTTATAGTGAATGCAGGAGACAATTCTAGCTTCTTGAGGTTTATATTTCTGACAGGATATATATTTATCCGACAGGATATATAGACAAATACATTGTCTCTGCTCTACAGCAAACAAGTATGTTTAAAGCAGACATAGTATTATGTTAACCACTGTTTCTTTAAAAGAAATCAGCTGACCTCCTTTTCCTCTGTATCTACGTTTCCTTGAAAAAGAAAATTAACTGTTTCAAATCTATCTGCTCTTAAAATAGCTTATGCAGCATTAAAATACATGAGAAATAGGTTTAGCATATGTGTAGGAAGCATCAGATATGTTATTGTCATTATTTACTCAGAAAAAAACAATAATAAAGGAAAGAGTGAGGAAAAAAGCCCATTTGAAATCTCCTCTGACCTCTGGGTGTGGCCAGCAGGGAAGGTTTACTGCTTAATATGAAAGTCAACTTTCTGGCTGATACTTTCAAAGGTCAGGCAAGTCCTGCAGTGCTACAGAAAAGTTAATTTCCTGTTCCATTTTGCCTGAAGCATCTGTGCAGTTTGGCTAAATTAATGCTAGATTTTCCACCAGGCAAGAACCAGACTTAGGGCTGAAACTGTTGGAATACCGGTATACTTCCTATTGCTTGTTTAAGAAACAGTGAAACTCAACTGTGCTTAGTTGCTCAATCCAACTCTTTGTGACCCCATGGACTGCAGCCCACCAGGCTCCTCTGTCCATGGGGATTCTCCAGGCAAGAATACTGGAGTGGGTTGCCATGACTTCCTCCAGGGGATCTTCCCAATCCATGCATCCAACCCAGGTCTTCCCCACTGCAGGCAAATTCTTTACTGTCTGAGCCGCCAATTATGACAGTGCAATTCTAGACTTCTAGGGGCATTCTGAAACATAACTGTATAACCTGACATTTGTAGAGCACACAATACTTATAACTTTTTAATGAAAAAAGGACTATTCCTGGTATTCACGGTTATGTTGCATATACGTGCATTCTTTTCCCTCGAGACACGCCAAATGCAATGAAAATATTTTCATGACGTTATACTTTGAGATGTGTTAAATTAATTGAACAATGAGACCAAGAGACGGAGGTGGCTCTAATGCCGTGGTGGTCTATATTAGCAGATCAAAGTGGAGGTTTTCAAACTGACACTTAAGGACAACCAGTCACAAGCAGCAAAGATGGTTTCAAGCTACAGCCAATCAACAATGTCTTTGCTCTGCTTCTCCATTTTCTCCTTAGTAGTTTCTCCCTGGACTTTTGCCCTCCAAGTGCTCCTAACCACTTCTGGTTTGGCACTGCCCAGTTGGAATCAAGTTTTGCTCAGACTCTTAAATTTTTCAGTATGCTTCAGTTTGCATGCATGCCTGCTCAATCATTTCAGTCCTGTCTGACTCTTTGCGACACCCTGGGCTACGTAGCCTGCTAGGCTCCTCTGTCCATGGGATTCTCCAGGCAAGAATACTGGAGTGGGTTGCCAGGCCCGCCTCCAGGGGATCTTCCTGACCCAGGGATCGAGCTGGAGTCTCCATCTTCTGCACTGCAGGCAGATTCTTTACCGCTGAGCCCCATGCTTCAGTTTATTGTTTAACAAATATGATAATGTTTATTCCCCTGCCTTTTATAATCTCAATGTTTTCCAAAGCATTCTGCCTAATTTGATCAGGTAACATCTGTGTAACAGGCATTTCCATCTGCAAGCCAGAGTCCAGGAAAATGAAACCCCCAAAAGTCAGTTATCCAAGGTCACTTAACTTTTCAGCATAGGTACTATAGGTCCCTGGGCTTTCCTGGTGGCTCAGTGGTAAAGAATCTGCCTGTCAGTGCAGGAGACCCCGCTTCAAACTCTGGGTTGGAAGATCCTCTGTAGGAAGAAATGGCAGCCCACTTGAGTCTTCTTGTCTGGGAAATCCCATGCACAGAGGCACCTGGCGGCCTACAGTCTATGAGGTCGCAGAGTCATAAGTTAGCCACTGAGGATGCTCACACTGGGGTCCCATCTCTGGATGTCCTCTTTCTCCTGGAGACGGTGGGGGGAGCAGGGAGGGGTATAGCACGATCTGCCTCAGATACATGGACCTTTAACAGTTGTTCAGGAGGTTTCCAGAAATCTGCACTACCAGCCCCAAACCATCGACTTTTTCTTATGTCAAAACACACAAGAAACACCAGGATCCTGGAGTAACATCACTATTCAAATAAATTCTCCTTTCTTCCCCTAGATTGTCATCAGGCTTTTTCCCCTGCCTGACTCTCCCAGCCTGAAGTGGCCACTCTTCCCCAGATCCCTGTCTTAGTCATGGTCATAATACACTTGGGCAGCAGATAATAGTTTCTTTTTGTCAAGATCAGGTGTGAAGTATGTTCTAAGAAATTGGTTATTAAAAGAATTAAAATGTCAAAATTTATAAATAATTCACACTTTGTAAACCAGAGGACACGAGCTGCATTCCCACTGTTTGCAAGCAAACACTTTCTTGAGTGGGAGAAGAAGGCAGTATTGTGCAGAGCCCTGGAAAACCAGTGGAATGTGTCTGCATCTGACGCACCAAGAGTGTCAAAACAGAAAAGTGACGGATGGTTAGCATACGACATGTTGCTTTAAACATTTGCCTAAGCAGATAAAATGGAGAAAGAACATAGGGTGAGGATCAAAAATATGTACTATATATATGAAACAAATAAATTTAAAGTGCTTATTTTTGAGGTCAGAGCTTAAACATAGCTTCTTATAGGGAGCAGGAAGAACATCAATGTTTAACAAATGCCAACTCTGATCGGCCACCATGCTTGCTGTTTTCAAACACGTATTTTCACCAGTGAGGTTTAGTTAGCCTCATTTTTCCAATGACAAAATTGAGAGTTTAGAAATCTAGGTAAAATGTGTCTGTGTGTGATAGCTAGTAAATGATACAGCTGGAATTTGAACCAATGTGGAGGAAAGTCCATGCTTGTTCCAGAACATCCTGATGCTCTAATAGACTGCTTAGTCAACATACTAAACAGGTATGGGGTTAGGAGCCTTGCTGAGGACCGTCAGACCTGTTCTCCCCAGGAATATTCAGAGTCTCCAAGTCTCCCCCTTAGAGAGTTCTTCTGACTGGGCTGCAGTATAAACAGACTGGTGGGGGGTTTCTATTCAGAGTCCTCAAGTAAGGATTAACAAAATCAAATGTAGTTTTATTTCAGAACACATTGATAGGGCCCATTCTGTATCCTCAAGTCTATGTGCTCTTTTAGTTATTACTTTGGTTCATCTCTTAAGTACCCATAGCCTCTGTTAGTGAATTAAATTGAAAGTTCAACAATTTTTTTTCATTAATATCCTTACCTATAATGAAATCTCAATGGATCTTTTATCATTATGTTTCTTTTTTAACCCTGTGCCAGATAACCAGGATGTTTTGTTTTGCTGTTGAACGCATCTCTGTAAAGTACAAAAGTTGACAGAGGATTTTTACCTTGCAGATTTCCAACTTTGGTATAGTTTCTGTTACAGAACATAATTTCTATTTTAGAACATGAGCTAATCCTTTTAGTGAGAATGGCTCCCTAGAAAAAAATATCCAAAGGAAACCAAAGGGAAAAATAAAACCAAACCATTCCTTTCACCCCAAAGGCCACAGATTCAAAGTTGATCATATGAAGCACTTTTCATAATGTCAGTGTATCCCAGAGGTTTCCATTTCAGAGGGTTTAAGCTTATGTGAGTTTCCAATTCCATTAGAACAAGAAATAGAATTGCTTACAGGGAGAAAGAGGTAGATGCTATTGCTGCTATTGGGAAAAAACAAGAGAGAATGACACCTATAAACTGAGTAATTCCTTGATTCAAAGGAAATTTAACAAACTTGCTTAAATATAAGCTTCATTAAGACCTCAATAAAGTTTATCTAACATAAGCAAAATTCACAATTGTATAAAATCCTCTCAGCATGAATAATTTTTCAAATTTCATTGTAAAAATTTGACATAACTCTAATCAACTATCTCAGAGAAATCCATAAGCATTAAATGCTCATCACTAGCCCAACCAATTCTAGGAAAATTACATACCTGCTAGTATGCTGACAACATCTCCTGAGAGCCTCCAATACACAGACCTCTCTATTTAGATGCTGTCAGCACGATTTTAGAATATTTACATCCAAGTCTATTTAAAATAAAAAAACATGAAAAAGAAAAAGCTCAATTTTGGGAAAAATCAATCTGTTAAAAAATGGAAATTGCTTGAGACAAAGAGAGGTGAAATGATGGTGACAGAGAAGAGACGAGGGTTGGGTATTAGTTAGCAAACATACAGGTTGCAAACATTTCTTTTTTTAACTTCTGATAGATAGTTTTGATGCTTTTGAACCGTGGTACTGGAGAAGACTCTTGGGAGTCGCTTGAACTGCAAGATCAAACCAGTCAATCCTAAAGGAAATCAGTCCTGAATATTCACTGGAAGGACTGATGCTGAAGCTGAAACTCCAATCCTTTGGCTACCTGATGCAAAGAACTGACTCATTGGAAAGACCCCAATGCTGGGAAAGATTGAAGGCAGGAGGAGAAGGGGACAACAGAGGATGAGATGGTTGGATGGCATCACTGATGCGATGGACATGAGTTTGCGCAAGCTCCGGGAGTTGGTAATGGACAGAGAAGCCTGGCATGCTGCAAGACATGGGATCGCAGAGTCGGACATGACTGAGTGACTGAACTGACTGACTGACCGATTGAGATACTCGAGGATGTTTATTTACAAGAGAAGAATCCCAAAGAGACAAATGAGCTGAAAAGAACAAGAGAGACGGGTGAAACTGATGAAGCAAATTTGATTAGCAAAATGGCAAGATCATTACACCAGGTGAAAGTGCAAGAAATGGTACAGAAAGGACTTCAAGAGATACTGGTACAGGAAAAAGATGGAGTGGAGGACCTGAGGTTCAGCGAAGGAAAAAAGAAAGAGGAGGAGGTCCTCTCATTTCCCGGCCTCTGCTTTAATGAGGACTGTCTCTGACCTTCCAACTCATGATTCATCTATTTATTCATTCATTGACTACATATTTATTCAGTGCTCATTACATGTCAGATACTGTTTTGGCACCCAGGATGTAGCAATAAACCAGTCAAATAAAGTCCTTGTTCTTAAGGCACTTATATTCTATGGAGGGAGACAGACAGTAAACAAACATATATTTAGTCAGGGTCAAAATATTAACTGCTTTCCCCTACTCTACACCCAACTCATCTCTCCATATCCTCAGCTCTAACATGTGGTTAATGCTAGCCTCGTAAACTTAAAAAAAAAAAAATTCAGCTCAAACGGTAGACCTTGCTTAGAGATAAGCAGGCCTGACTCTGAGTGACATATCAGCCTCCCTAGGTTTCCTGT
The DNA here is from genome assembly GCF_033118175.1 of Dama dama. Classification (NCBI taxonomy): domain Eukaryota; kingdom Metazoa; phylum Chordata; class Mammalia; order Artiodactyla; family Cervidae; genus Dama; species Dama dama. Next base: position 81,503,074 of record NC_083698.1, on the reverse strand, counting down.
TGATTCTAAAGGCTCATTTTACTGTGAAAAGGCAATAGCTGAGAGGCTGGAGAACAGGGAGAGAAACTCAACAAGGCTTTCCTCTCAGACTCTCCTCACCCAAGTACTCATGGTCATTACAGCAATAACTCTGCTCACCTACTTTGGGAAGGCCAAAGGTGAGGGTCTATAGAAACTACACAGATGGGTAAATCCTTAAGAGGATTCAATAATAATTATTCTGACAGTTAACACTAACTGAGTACTTCCTACTTGCCAGATACCTCAAGCGCTTCACATGTTTGCTCTCATTTAAGCCTCATGTTAGCCTTGTAAGATGGGTGATAATATATACATTTTCAGGGTAGGAAACAAAATACTGAAGAGGTCAAGAAATGTTCCCAAGGGAGCAAAGTAATCTGTGCTACTGATTCACCTTGAGAGCTCATGGTCTGAAACCTCTACCTCCCCCATTTTATTAGTTTCTCAGGACTGCCTTTTCAAAGTACTATACACTGAGTGGCTTAAAGCGAAAGAACAGTATTGTCTCACAATTCTTGAGGCTAGAAATCAGAAACCTAGGTGTTAGCAGCACCATGCCCCACCCCCTTGAAACCTGCAGAGGAATCCTTTCTGGCCTCTTCCAAGCATCTGGTAGTTTGTTGGCAATCTTTGGGATGCCTTGGCTTGCAACTGCATGACTCTCATCTCTGAGGCAGCGTCCCAGTTGGTCTGCCTGCCTTCAGTTCAGTCCCTCCAGTCCATTCTGCAGTGTGCATTCTGGAGTAATCTCTCTAAACATAAATCTAATCATGCCACATTTTGCTTTTCATTCTTTGGGGGTTCCCTGTTACCTCCCGGAGAGAATCTGGCTTCCATATCATACTCTCATTTCCAACATCTAGACATCTAGACCCTGCTGAACTCTCTACCTCATCAATTTGCCTTCTTGCTCTGCTTCCCTTAACACATTACACACACACACAGAGGCTAATTTCTTCTTTGCACATGCAGTACTTTCTCTTTTCTTTCTCTACCCTTTATAGTTCCCTCTCATCTTTCAAAATATTGTCTTGAAGTTATGGGTTTCCTGACATTCTATTTATTTACTTGTCTGTCTCACAGTGCCTTTTATTGGGTTGGCCAAAAAGTTCATTTGGGCTTTTCCATTACATCTTATGGGAAGACCCAAATGAACTTATTGATCAACCCAATATTTCTGTATCAGCAGTACCTGGCACAGTGTCTGGCACATATAAACTGCTCGACATATATTTACTAAATGAATGAATAAGTGAATGAACAAACGAAAGGGATGAGAAGGAGAAAAGATAAAGAAAAAGAGAAAGGTTTCTTTCCCCCCAGTGGGAGAGGAGAATTCTTAGTGAAATCGTTACAAACATCTCATTTAAAGAAAGAGATGTCATTTCCCAAGAATGGGTACATATTTAGAAATTCTGTGTAGATTTCAAAAAGCAAAATTAGCACAAATATCAGATCAGACACTAGATCACCCTGCCTCATGTATCCTTCCAGTGGCCATTTCGCATGCCATTGTTATGATCATAAAGCTGTGGGACACTTCACCACTGTGGCCATCACAGACCTGGAAACTTCTATGCACAGTACAGACTGAAAGGGAGGGGACCACTCCAGTTTTTCCCTGGTGGCACTGCACCCACTGAAGCCCTGACCACCGCCCCCCACAACCCATGGCCATCTAGGAAGTCAAGGCAACACTACTTAGAAGTCGCATGGGACCAATTCTAACATATGAAAGACAGAAGAAAGAAAACTAGAGAGACAGATAAATTGCTTGTCCTTCCTGCCCTTTTTCCCCAGTGCCTGTTCTGGGATGTAATAGTTTAAAATGGCCTCTCTGGAAATCTCCCAATAATTTACCCATTTGTGTTTGCTCTCCTTCTTCCTTTATTTCCCCTTCTCTTGTGTCCCTGGGATTGTACCAAGCGATAAAATGCTAGCATCTAAGTGTTTGCCATGGGCTCCGTTTCTGGGGTATACAAGAAATTTTTAGAAATTTTCAGATGTTAAATATATTATGTATTATGAAGAACGCAAGCAGATTAAACAAAAAAAGTATTTATAGTGAAAACATTCATTTACACTGGTTTATGGTTGGACACTGGAACAGTAGTTGTAGGGAACAGTCGCCACAGAAAGAATAAAGAAGAAATGGAGAATGAAGAGTCAAGCAACAGAGAAAGAGTCAGTCTCCTTGTGTAGCATCAACAAGAGATAATAAGAAACACATGGCCATGGTGAATACAAATATATTCCCCAAAGAGCTAAGTTTCCATTAAAGGAGCAGATACCAAGGAGATTTTCTTCCATTGTGTCTGTTTATAACTTAATGTGCTCCCTATGTTATGAGATATTGAAGTATTAGATTCTAGGAAAATAAACAAATCCATTGAGTGACCTATTTTAGTGAAGATAACTGAAACTGTCTTCAGTTTATACATTACACTGAAACAATTTTAAGAAATAGCACAAGCAATGAATGTTGAGAGAAAACCCAGAAGAAGTAATACAAGTACATCTGCTTAGCAAGGCTCTTTGGAAGCTTAAATGGAAAAAAGAATTAAAATTTGGCCAGAAGAGCATTTCCTCACTATGGAAAGTTGGCATATTCTATATACCATGATCTCAATCTGTACTGAAAACAGTTTTAGACACTGAACCAGATCCCAGTTAGAAAGGTGTAAAGAGCACAGTCACTCACCTTTAAATATTTGCTACTACAGAACCTTCTATTACTTGGCAGATAAAGCACAAAAGTTTCTCTCTGAGAAACAACTACACCAAATCGACTTGGAAATACTTATTGCCTATTCATGAAAGTATGAAAACTATGATTCGAGAAGTACTCTGTGAGTATACTTTGGTTTTAGACTGTTTATGCCTGCAGACACTACAGCATTCATTGAAACACTTTTTGCAAATGTTCTCAAGTGGATTCTTTCAGATTTTTTTTTTTCCCTTTTTCAGATTTATAAACTCAGACCCAACTTACACTTCCTGAAGGGGCAGTTTAAATGCACTTTAAAGTTTAAATGTACTGCTTCTTAAGCATTTCTTAATTCCCAGTATTTCTTTAGGTCTGAACATCTGAAGAGGATCGTAGTTTCTCCCACATAGACAACCACACATGCATATACACACAATTCTTTGCATAAAATGCTTGGGTTTGGCAGACATCTTATACTTCCAAATACTTTCTGCAATCTGTGAACCTTAGGTCAAAACCAGATGTTTTAGGTAACTTTAATAATCACCTAAAGATGGATGGAGTCAAGTAAAGGAAAGCCCTAGTAACATGAATATTTTGGTTTGACAATAAAATAACAAACCTCAAAATTTATAGCTAGAAACAATGCTTCTTTTAACAATGCCTAAAAAGCTATATTTTAGGTCTTGGGGGAAAATTTAGGTAGCATTTCATCAGCTATCTTTTTAATGAGTTTCTTAAGTAGCTTTTTTGAGAAGGATCTATGTATAGACTCCAAAGACATTTCTTTCTTCATTTTAGCTATCTGATAGAATATTTAATCTTCAAAAAGGGATTATTATTTGATTCTTTTCTGGAATACACATTGCAAGGAGAACTCATTTATATTCAACTAACCTCCATATGATACTTTCTGGCTCTAAACCAATGGCTGGCCCAAGTAAAGTTGAAAATAGAGGTACACAGCAAATGTTTGGAAATTCAGTTTTCATATCTATTGAGCTTCTGAACTGTAACTGTGATTTCAGAATCATGCTTACAGTTAAAATATTTAAGACTGTGGAAAAAAAAGCATCATGTGTTAGGCATTTTTAGTGAAGAACATTCTAGACTGAATGTTTTACACCAGCAGCCAATAAGTTTCAGATGGTTTATAAGTGGCAGAAGGTCCAAAGCTAAAATGGAATTTTCTGTGACAGCTTACAAATAACAGTTAACATATGCCTAAGTTACAGGCAACAGCAGGAGTCCATTGTAAAGTCAAGTAGTGAGTAAGGAAGGCTGTAAGTTAATGAATAAAAAACTTTTTGTCCAAATTCTTAGCCAAAAATTTAAGTACTTAAAGAGCAAAACCATCTCAAGTATTTTTAAAGAAATTACACTCATTGGAAACAAACAAGAAGTGACTTTCAAAGTCAAAGTTTATACCCATCATGAATTTGATGTGTTATGTTAATGATGATATAAATTAATAAAAAACACAAATTCTTCAATTACTTTAGAGAATTTAATACTGGATTCACACTTGCCATTGAAGTTTCATCTAGATGTGTTCCTAGTTTTATTATTTGCTTTTTTGGTCATATATCTTGGTCAAGATATTTCTTGACGTTGCTGATAAAATAAAGTCACTCAAAAGTTTTCAAATTTTCTTTGTTCAAATCTGATATTATCTTGTGTTTCACTTAGTTCTTTCAATTGTGATTTCACAAATTGTTATTAGAGCTTTGAATTTACTTTTATTTAGAGAATCAGTTCTGCAATAGGGACTAGATGAATGTACATGTCATAATACTTGCCTAAACTGCCTTGAGTGTCATCATACCTACATTACCAATCTTAAAGGGCTATACATCTGAAATATGTGAAAGTTTTTTTTAAATTTTTTGTCAACAATATTTTCTCTTTTTAATTTTCAAAATTCTTTTTAATGTGAAAGTTTTTAAATCAAGATGGTATGCTGTTAGCAATGATGGTAGCAGTAAGTTGATATTTGACAAGATATTCTGCTCCAAACAATAACCATGATCATAGAATCTACCTAACTCTACAAATGTAAGCTAGCTCTTACAGATTCCTAAATTATCTTGCTACACTGCCTGCTGTAGCATAGAAATCAGTGATTTTGTTATCATGAATATTTGTGCCTGTGTTTTTCTGTTTTAGGCAGGTTTGTTTTAAAGGTCTTCATTTCACTAACAGGCACAAACAGAGTGGTATATTAAAAGAAAAACTCTGTGTATTTCCTTGTGCCTTGTATTTTATCCAACACTTGACAAGTAAGATTAGTAAAGTTAATTAGGATAGTATAAATATAAAATAATCTGTATTTTCCTAATTCTATAAGCAATAAAATGCACTGTGTCAATTCTTTTGAAGAAACCTATTAGACTATTTTTAAATGCTTCAGAAATAAATATATTGCTATAGAAATGTGCTCAGCAATGATTAATAGACATAACCAATTAGAAAACGTAATTTTGGAGTAACTTGGAGTCTAGAATGGTCCGGCCATTCATACAGACTGCCTTGAGAAAAGAGACAGTCAATATTTGCCAAGTTTTATGAATCTTTGATTTATGTTCCCGAACTGTAAATCTTCAGATCTCTTAGAACCCCAATTTTTAGAAAGAATTCCCATCACTCCCATCCCCTCCAAACGGTCTATTTCATTTGGCTGAAAAGAAGTGAAATTCTGAGAGAGAAAATAACGACCAGGACTCTCCGGAAGTAAAAATAAGAAGTTGAGGCTAGCATGCTTTTCACTGTCATAAGGTCACTCTCTGGGCTGTGTATACTCTGGATCCTTTTCAGACTTCATGGGAGTTAATTTTAGTCTTACAGAAGGGACAGAGAGAAGCAGACTGCTATCTTCGCTGAAAATGTCAAGGTTAAGCCTGTGTCCAGCCTTACCTTTCCGATTTCCTGTCCATTGTCAGAGAGAAGGAAGCACTGCTTGTCCGGGAAGAATCCTTTGGTGCATCTGCTTGCTTGGGTTTTGGTGGGTGTGTTTGGGGTAGCCCTGGGGCCAGCAGCTGCAAGTTTCTTTGTCCCCCGGAGTGTCAGAGTCTGGTAGGAGAGACAGATTGCCACCACCAGGCCCACCAAGAAGGGCCGGGGGCAAAACCACCGACGACAGAACACTGGACGACAGACCATGACCAGTTTAGCTTCACTTGGCCCCTGTCCACGTTGCCGGAAAAGTCACAGCAGCTATTTTTTGTCAGCATGAAAAAGACCAAACTGTCTTCTTTTTCCACAACTTTAAATCACATCAAGACAGCTCCATCTCCACTTAAAAAACTTTCCGAAGCGTCCTGCCAGAGAATCATAGATCCCCAAAGTCTGAGGCGGTTAGTAAGAGCCGTTCCATGGAGGACAGTAAAAAGTGGCCGGCCTTGGTTTAAAAAAAAAAAAAATCAAAATAATAATAATAGTTGTAACTAATAACCTGAGCGTACCCCAGGCTGCCAAACTGTTGCTTCTGGTAATGTCTTATTTTTCACAACATCCTTAAGCTCACAGTAAAAGCTTCACAGAAAAGAGAAACAACACCAAAGTAAATCTGGAGGCTAAAAACAGCCCTGGAGAACGCAATAGGTTTAAACCAAAGTGCCTGTTGCACAGCTGGACGCAGGCCAACTCGCCTTAACAGTTCCTCATTTTTCCTCCGGTTTTAAAGCAGTCCTGCTTTCAGTCTTTCATGTTTCGTAACTGTTTCCCTTCATTCCGTTTTAAATTGCCACTTTCCTCTAAGCCTTCACGGCTTTTATCAGAAAAAGGGAATACACGGTCTGAATGGACATGGTTATCATCCGCAGGATTTGGCTTGTATTTGTTTCATTCCGTTTCAAGTTCAAAGTTCTCTATACTTACTCAGTTTTCATCCTTTTAGTCAGAAAAAAAAAAAAAAAAAAAAAAGTTTCCATGATCTCCTAATGGATGGCTGATCAAAACCACTCGGAAGGAAACACCCAGTTGTATGATTCCAATTCATCTCCCACCCACGGACACACGCGCGCGCAGACACACAGACCCGCACGCGCGCGCCGGCCGCGCTCGAGGCTGGGAGCCTGGAGCCGGGGGAGCCGGGAGCCCGGCCCGCGGGGAGCCAGCCCCGGCGGGCGAGAAGGCGGGGCCAAGGCCGGGCTCCGCGGGCCCGGGCGGGGGTGGGTGGCTTGGGGGGCGCCCGGAGCGCGGTTTGAGCCCCGCATCTGAGACTCCTGGCTTCCCCAGACTGGAAGCAACATTGCTCATTTCCCCTGAACTGTGGCTGATCACCCAGAGCTGCAGAATTTTAAATCTATATTTGATGTCTGTCCCCTTATGTAATTTCTTTTCCCTAATCCAGCGCTGGAAAAACAAATAGCCCTTCATCAACTGATGACAAAGGTCGAGGGGAAGAGTAAAGCAGACTTGGTGTGTGAGTTGAGAGGATCTTCACTTGAGGGAATTGCGGTCACTGCTATGGGGATAAGAGGGTCACGGGTACTGTCTGGACCTCAGCACGTGAAAGTCTGTTTTATGCACCGATTCCACTGGACATGATCTCTGATCTTTTTTCTGCTCTGAACCCGACTCCTATCACATCATTACCCCTCTCCTGGACTAAACTGCATCTTTAATTGCCTGACACTGGGTCCCGCCAAGGCCTGGATTGTAGCTGACCTTGGTAACTTTTGCGGCTAGAAGTCAGCTCAGTCTAATGCTATACAGAGTGCCACAAGGAACCCTTAGCAGGGCAAGTCTGCAGACTCCATCCACTTGTGCAGAGTCAGCTGAGGGCTTGCCACGGAGAAAGCAAACTGGCCAGTGCCTGTTGCTCACCTCTCTGGATACCCCGGACTGGCTTAGGCTCCTAACAGACATTCTTCCACGGCTCCTCTAAATAGGTTTTTGTGACCTGTTTCTGACCCAAACTTGGTCCTGGGAGCTGAGGTTCTCCTGTGAGGCCACACCCCTTAAGAGATCCCATCCCTTAGGCACGCTCCTGTCACTTACATTTTGTGAGACGGAGCGCCCCCTACGGGTGCCTCGCTATTATAGATTCAGAGATTAGGGCGTCTCCTCTTACTAGCTTGTTACTGCTGCTACTGCTAAGTCACTTCAGTCGTGTCCGACTCTGTGCGACCCCATCCCTGGGATTCTCCAGGCAAGAATACTGGAGTGGGTTGCCATTTTCTTCTCCAATGCATAAAAGTGAAAAGTGAAAGTGAAGACGCTCAATCATGTCTGACTCTTCGCGACCCCATGGACTGCAGCCTAACAGGCTCCTCCGTCCATGGGATTTTCCAGACAAGAGTACTGGAGTGGGGTGCCATTGCGAGACCACCAATACTTGAACACCTTAAAGCTTCAGAGAATAAGTATTCACACTAAGGCTAGATTTACCTCGAACCCTTGCATATATCCCCTCCAGTGTGTTTAATATTGCTTGATTTATAGATTCAGAGTCCTCAATCCCATGACAAATGAAGGCACAGAGGAAAATGAAGTGGCATTCGACTTTTAGAAGCCAAGAGAGTATGAAAAGGAAATATCTAAACAGTGGTGTTGGAAGATACACTTTTGGTACATGCAATGTAATTTGAGAGACAGTAGGAGTTATGAGATCTCTAAATTGGAATTGTCCTTGTGTTGATGTGATCCAAGGTGAGACCAAGTTCTTCACTAGATGAAAAGGAATGGGCATGTATTTCTATCAAGGCAAAAAGTCTGAAGACTGAGTATGATGAACCTGAAGTGTTATTTTGGGGCATCATTAAATTGTTGAGTACAGGCTATGAGAGAAAGCATAACCAGATGCTAAAATCATATTGTCTTTGAGCTGGGAGAAGTTAAAGACAACAGCATAGTTAATTTTACAGCTAAACTTCAAATAACAGGAATCAAAAATAAGACGGCAAATTAGTGTTTTAGAAATGATACCAGCAGATTGAAAAACCCAATTTTCCGTTTTAACCACTGAGTCTGAGGGAGAGAGAGAAGACAGTAAATAAGAGTATATGCACAAGTGAGAAAAGGGATAGTTAAGAGTGGGATGGTAGGAAGAAGAGGTGGGAAAAGTGACACAAATGGACTAGGGAGTCCATTGACAACATTTGAGGTAGCCCCAGTCTGGGTAGAATCATGGCACTGCCTCTTATCACTGGTTTTAAACAAGTGTTTTGTGAAATGAAGATAATACTAGTGCCTCCTTTGAAGTGTTGTTGGAGCGACTAGATGACAGAATGTGTAAGTGTTCTGTACACATGTGTTGGAAGAATGCATGCTGATTACATATCTGTTTTGTCTTTGATCCTGGGGCTGAGCTCAGGATCTGTTTTGGTGGCAGATACATGAACAGATAATTATCAAATAATGGGCCTCTTGGAGAAGCCTCCAAAGCAAACACGGGCACTTGGCTTTAGTCCTCTTTCCTTTATTCTGTGAAGTGGGGTTGGGTGGTCGATGATGGTTTGGGAAAATCAGAGCAAGAGTGGGATGGGAGTGAGTAGAATGTGGAGGCTACAGGTGGGAAGTATTGATGCCCTAGTTGCGATGGAAGGTGAAGTAGCATGTGTTAGAGTTTGGAAGCATCAGAACAGGGAACAGTGAAGACAGTCAATTGAGAGCAGCAGTTAGGGTAATACACAGAAGCCATAGATGAACCCGTGGATTCTGGCAGTGTTTCAGACTGAATGTTTTTGTGCATACAACTTCATAAAGTACCTCTTCTCCTAAATCATTTCAGTATTCAAGGGTCTGTATTTATGCAGCATTAACCTGGGCCAATAGAGTGGCAGGTCTTTTAGAATTCTATAAATTCAAGGTTGGACAAGCAGTCTTCCTCTTTAAAATTCTCCAACACAAAAGATACTCTTCTATCAAACATATGTTTCATTTTGGTTTGGGTATGAAATGGAAGTGAAGCAGGGGGGGGGGTTGAATTTAATAGCTATTGTTTGAAAAAGTTACTTTAAAAATTGCTTTATTTTGTAAACTAGATAAATAAAGCTATCTCTAATAGAGAAGGTTCCAGTATCTGATCAGGAACTTTGGGAAAGTCATTTCTCTCTCTGAGTGTCAACTTAGTCATAAAATATGGACTTCAGTGATTGCCAAGCTCAAAGGTCACCTGAGGCTCCAAAGTTGTGCTCATAGGGATATATTTTTGACATGGATTTCCTCTCTGTCGTATCCTGATAAGAAGAGGAAATCTTCAGATTCTGGGCCCTCTTGGTTTCCTGCAAGGCTTTCTCATTCAAGAAGGCTCCTGACTACTATGATGTAAAATCCAGCTACACATACTAGTGGTGATGCTGTGAATTAAGTTCTAGGGGTGCTCCCAGTCACGCCTGGATACTCACTTTCCAGTACCTCCACCCTAGAGGATTTGTCTGACCTCTTCCTAGCTCCCACCACTTCTCTTCTAATACTGACTATGGAACTTGCCCCAAAGCTCCAAATGTCACAGGATGCTTTTAAATCATGAACTACATACTTAATCTTTACATCATTCCAGGTGATGTGGAAAACAGAAAACATATGACAAATACCATAAATGACTAAAATATAATAAACACAATGGCAAATTGGTTGGGATAGGGTAACTTCTGTGAAAAGTAACCATGAAATCTCAGTGGCTTGATATAATAGAAGCTTGTTTTGCACTCATATCATTTTCCAGTGTTTGTCAGTTTCTATTAAGACATTTTATACCAAAGGTCCTTCCACCCAGTGACTTTCCATATTCTAGAATCTTGAATACCCACTGAGATCCTCTGAATCATACTAGCAGATGAAAAATGATAAAGGCATGGAGAATTATGTGACAGGTCTTTTGGGACCAAGCTTCAAATTGGCATATATCCTTTGGCCCACATTCTGTTGCTCCGAGCCCCCTCATATGGACGCATCTAACTGAATATGAGGTGGAATATGAGAAAAAGGAAAAGAGGCTGGTGCACGTATAACAATCCCAGTCACAACTAAGGTGGAGATAAGTCAAGTGCCGTGAAGAATCATAATCAGGAGTTCACCTCTTTTTTTTAAATTAATTATTTTTTATCGAAGGATAATTGCTTTACAGGAGTTCACCTCTTTTGAGAGGTGATAAGGAAAGCTTCAGGAAAATGGCAGTTTCTCAACTGGACCTTGAAAAGTCACAAATACTTCAACTGCTGAAGGTTTTAGGCCTTAGTGGGAGGCCACTAAAGATAAAGGGTTTCCCAGGTGGCACTAGTGGTAAAGACCCCGCCTGCCAATGCAGGAGACACAAGAGACATGGGTTCGATCCCTGGGTTGGGCAGATCCCCTGGAGGAGGGCATGGCACCCCACTCCAGGATGCTTGTCTGGAGACACCCATGGACAGAGGAGCCTGGTGGGCTAAAGCCCATTGGGTTGCGAAGAGTCAGACAAGACTGAAGCGACTAAGCACGCATACACACACTAAGGATAAAACTGGAGAGTTTGGTTCTGATCAAAGACGGCTATAATTTCTAAGTTAAAGGGTTTATTTAGCCATCTGTGGACAGGAATTCAGAAAGCTCCTTCTCCAAATGATTCGTTAATGAAGATATTATGGCAGCTGTAGGACTAGGAAGACGGTTATTTATGATTACCTGAATATACTGTTATATTACCACTATCTTTAGTTGTAAACTCACAAAGCAAAATATTTTTTGTTTTCTAGGAAGAATAAGGACAATAACAGGCTTTCCTGGTAGCTGGGATAGTTAAGAACCTGCCTGCAATGTGGGGGACCTGGGTTCAATCCCTAGGTTAGGAAGATCCCCTGGAGGAGGGCATGGGAGCCCACTCCAGCATTCTTGCCTGGAGAATCCCTATAGAGTAGCTTGGTGGGCTACAGTCCATGGGGACAATAACATGGGTCAAGTTTATGGGGTTAGTCTCAGAGGTGCAAAATATGTGCAAGATTGAACAGAAAAGTCTATGTGCAATGTCATATTCTTGCCTTAGTGTCCTCACTGTCCTTGTGGAGGAAAATGCTGCTCTGGTTTAAGGTATGTGCACAGACATCTGATCATGTGTTATCTCACAGAGCCACATAGACACAGAGCACTAATTTATATCAGGTTTAGGATCATGTGTCCTTTCACCTGTCTTTAGAACTTTACATCTACCACTCACAAGAATGAAAAACCAAAAGTTCAGTCTGCAATTAGGCTGAGGTCTGGTTCTTGATATGCTGGAGGAATATGAACAGAAATCCTAAAACAGACTTGCAATTTTTCTGCAATTTCTAAGGCAGTCAACATTTAAAATTTTTTTGTTGTTCCGTAGCTAAGTAGTGTCCAACTCTTTGCAACCCCATGGACTGCAGCACTCCAGGCTCCTCTGTCCTTCACTGTCTCCCCATTTGCTCAAACTCATGTCCATTGAGTTGATGATACCATCCAACCATCTTATCCTGTCTCCCCCTTCTCCTCCTGCCCTCAATCTTTCTCAGCATCAGGTCTTTTCCTTTTAACTCAGTTCCACTGCCTCTCTCCTAATCATTATGTAAAGTCACTTTTTGTACAAATCTATGGATTTCAGCTTAAGACCACTGAAACTTCATGGGGCTTTTTGTGCATTAAAAATTAAAAAAAAAAAAGTTCTCTCTTCCTTTGTAGTGGTTCTAAAACCACTCTAGGCTGCTGAATGGTGAGCTGAGGGTTTGCAGATATCCGGGAATTGCATTAAAGGGTAGAAGAGTCTTCCCTCAGGCACAGCATTTGTTCAGTTTACACATGGAAATAAAATACTAGAGTGAAAATCTTCATTTTCCTACTGTCTTTTCCTTGTTTCATGTTTGTTTGAACAGACACATTCTATAGTCTCTAAATTCCTAGATGAACAAACAGTCCAGATAGACTTCATCCTACAGAGTAAGTGCTTATCATTTTAAACTGTCCACTGGACCAGTGTTTCTGAGCATATAAATCTCCTGGAGATTCCATATGACCACACTTGGGGGTGCCCTTTTGAAATGGGATGTACTCTCACCAGCTCTCTGTAGTTATTGACCTGTCACTCTATTTTTCACAAGTTTCTGTCACCATAGGCATTTTGAATTTGCTTGCACCAGTACCAAGATGACTTTTTTTTTTTATCATATTCTGTTCTGTCTTAGGCTACTAGTGTACTTCTATCTCTTTACAGTAGAAACTGCTAACTAAAACTATTTTACTCACTTTCCTATTGTTGTAGCATCTATCAGCATCTTTTTTGTGATTAATTTAAAAATTCCCATTTGATAAGGTCTATACATCATAAATTCACATATTTTTCCATATTATTGCCATTTTCCCACAAGACATATTTCACATCTTGGTAACATGTAAGCCAGTGGGGGTAATTTTGTCCCCCAAGGGGCATTTGGCATTGTCTAGAGACTCTTCTGGTGGTCACAACTTGTGGACCCCGGGGAGATGCTACTGACGTCCCCTATGTAGGTGCTAGGCATGTGCTAAACACCCCACAGTGCACACAAGAGCACACCACAACAAAGAATTATCTGGTAAAAGGTCAATAGTGCTGAGATTGGGAAACTAAAATTTACCAAAGGGAGGGTTTGTTGCACAGTTTTTCCATGTGGCTGCCAAAACTGGTCTGTTACCTCATTTAGAATAGTGAGTCCCTGAGCGGCTTGTGGCAATCACACAATTAGCTCCACTGGGATTTTAAGCATTTCTTGAACGTGCAACTATTTTGCTCCTCCAAACAAATGCAATTTGGGCACATCATTTCCTTTTAGCCTTCCAAGTTTGATTTTAAGATTCACATCCTCTACATAGGTGGAATGGTAACTATTTAAACCAATGAATTATATCTCTCCAATGTTTTACTCTCCTTTGCATATAAACTTACATCTTGGCATACAGCCAGAATTCCTAAGCTTTTATCAATTAATACATAAAACATGAACAAATTCCATTTGTTATATCATACAATCAAATTACATTAATTAGAAATTTCACTCCTCTTTTCTGCTGATTTACAGCATAATATTCCTTGGAAACCATGATAAATTATCTCAAGATAACCACATAACTGGCTTGTTTTCTTTTTAAAAATGTAACCACAATTCAATCATCCATTTTTATTTTCAGAAAATGAAAAGTATTGAAAATTTTCCAGCACTAAGTTTGTTCCCTGAAAGACTGATGCGTGTAACAGGGGATGGGAGGGGATAGGTTTGGTCTTATTACTCCCAACAAAGGCTGGCATTCATTTAGCCAATCTAAGTGACTAAGAAGGAAATGTTCTTTGACAGAGTATGGTTCTTTGGTTACATGCATACCACACAAAGTCAAAAGATTACATCTATATTTAAATCATATTTTCTCTTATATATAAGCTTATTTTTTTTGTTGTTTTCAACACATAAGGGGATTCTTTTTCAAACACTTACAAATGACAACCATTGGAAAAGTGAAAAAATCTTTTGGTATACTTGGAAGCCCATGAAAAAATTATCTTTATAATCAATGCCTCCAACTATTCAAGAAAATAATTATTTATCATATTAAAGATAAATATACGAAGTCATCAAGGATACAAGTAAAAAATCGATAAATTCTAGTGGAACATACTAGGGAGGTCACATTAAAAGCTTCTATTAGGCTAGTTATAAGATTAGCAAAACCATTCCAATGAACTGACTCATATTTACATTCAGGGTTATTTAGAAATATTTCTGCCTGCTCCCTTGTATTCCATTTGACCTAGATAGCTTGTTAAAGTTACCTAAAACCAATTATAGTTGTTCTTATTTTAACATATTAGCATGGGAGGTCCCTCTACTAGAGTAGGTTTAACGGTGCAAAAATAATTAAAATACGGTCACTTTTTTCCTACAAGCAATATTAAACTTATGAATGCTTTAAAATAGTTCATCATTAAAGACTAGCAAGTATACACCTTCCTGTGAAAAATTACTCGGAGTCATTAACAGGCCAGTAGAAGTGAGGAATAAGAATAAGCTACACATACACTATACCTATTCCTCAAGCTCATTTCCCACATTGGCTTTTGAATTTATAATGAGCAGCAGAAAAATCACTATATAATGACTATATATTTTTTTTGGTCGCACCGGGTGGCATGATGGCTTTTAGTTCCCCGACCAGGGATGGAACCCAGGCCCTCTGCATTGGGAGCCCAGGATCTTAACCACTGGACCACCTCAAAGTCTCATAATGTTCTCCTTACAGTCTCCTTTGCCAGGAGTGATAAAAGTAAAAGGCTCTGAAAAATTTATTAGATTATTAAATTTCTTTCAAATAAACATTTTAATATGTCTAGACTTCTAATAATGTGCAACCAAAGTTATTTATTAAGTTAAAATACTGACTTATAAGGTATACATGATTGACTACTTTAAAATGGAAATGGCCAGGAGAGGGTATCTCTCTTGTATCAAACTTCAATTAAACATAAAACAATTCTGAAGTCATTTCATCTTTAAATCACTTTAAACTTTTTCTCTGTAGCCAAATCAAAACATGAAATATTAAGATCCTGGGTCAGAAATTACAATCTGTTTTAATAATTTAGATTTTACCATCTAAATAGGGAAATCTAAAAATCTTGATGAGCAATTCTGATTTGTAGCTTCAAAAATTGGGAGAAAAGATTCACCTTAAATTTAGAATTTTACAGCCATTTGCAAGACTTGGTCTTAATTTTGTCATCTCTAGCTTATAATTTCAGTAAGAAAAGTACCATGATTTAAACTTAAATAATCAGAAAGCATTCAACTGACAACACGTAAATGCTATCACTACTCCCACTGACAAACAATTGCAGGGCACAGTGATTAGACTCGCTCAGCTTTCTAGGTTCCTCCTCTGACAGCACATTTCCCTATACCACATCTACTCATTTCAGATGACTTTTAAATTCCCAGAATGTACATGACTCTAAAACCATTTCACCTGCCTGGAAAACCATCTGTTTTTAGGCATCATTTATTTAAATAATAGCTCTTAAGTTAAATTTCTCCGTGTTCCTAGAACAATGAGTATGTCCAATGATAGCACTTACCAAAATACAGCAATTACTTATTAACATGTCCACCCTTCCCACTTCTTCTACCCACCCACACGCACACACACACACACCCCTCACACACAAAAATATCTTCATCTGTGTAATCTCTACATCTAAATGTTTAACGTTTGATTATAAAAATGAACATTTTTGAGGATATTCTTTTTTCTCCTAAAACCCTTCTGTTGAAAGATTTTTGTTTTAATGTGAAAGTTGAAGGCAAACACTGCAACGTCTACACATTCAAAGAGAATCTTACCCCTTATGGTATATTAGACATTTGTTTTTCTAAGTCTAAAATAATTCATTACGTCAAGAAGACTACTGCTGAGGTCTAAGGACAAAGGGCACTAACATTGTACAAAACAAAGATGGTTAAAAATCTAAAATATGTGGAATTTGCTTTGAAGGATAAAAGAGTAAAAATATGAACTGCCCTAAAAAGGAATGATTGTACGTTTATCAAACACTCAGCTTCGTTTAGGCATTTCATTAAGCCATTTATTGCTTCAAATGTGTCACCATGAACATTTTAATATACACTCCACAGCAGTAAGGCCTCAATTTTCACCACCTATAAACTGTGAACCCACATTTGGATTTTTCTTAGGCCACCAACTGTTACACGAGTTTTGTACAACAAAGACTTTGACTGTGTATAATACCAAAAATGCTCATATACCCCGTGATGTAAATGTCACAAAGAATTATTAATAGTTGGCCACATTTTTTTTTCAATGAGGTAGTTCCATGTTTGGCCCATTATATAGATCTCAGATATTAACAGGTTCCACCCATTACTAAATAATTGCACAAAATTTTGGTTTACTTCTTTATACACGCTTCAAAATATTCAACGTTTGAGCTTAAAATTTGTCAAAATGTTTTTCTGAGTGATTTGGTCAAGTAGTGGAATTCACACACTGGAAGGGACGAGCTATAGCAGCTGGAAACAGGGATGTTCCTGACTCTGACAAGAACTTTCTCTTAAAATAAGGCTGCACGTAAGGCTTCTTCCTTGAACCAATTCCTATAAAACCGTGAGTTTAGAAAAGTCATTATGTATAAGATTAAACAATACCACTGAGCATCCCCAGGCAACATGCTAATAAGCTAATTGAATACTACATTATATATTATTTCTTTAGGGTTTATAAAATCTCCATGAAAATACTGAGTATCATAAAATCATGAGTACCCACAAACGAACCTAACTTAGTTTTACGGGCTGTCCAGTTATAAAATCAGACTGCAGTAGCTCAGAACTGTGGAATCTCGAAGCTGGAAGAGACCTTGAAAATCCCCTATCTGATCCATACCCTTTGGGTAGCATTGCATAGATTTTACAGTTTTCTACATAAGTTCTAAGAGGCTCAAAAGTGGTTTTGATTAAAACATAAATCTGATGGGCCCAGTACGTTTCAATATAAAAGAAATATGACATAATAAGTATTTCTAAAGTTTTAAGGATTTTTCTACCGACCAGACTCAATATTATACCTTAAATAAAACTTCCACTATGCAAAATTTCTAGTGTAAATAGCACCTATAGAATAAAACTTTCAGGACTGCTTACAGACATCCTGAAGCTGGCATCACCCTGGTTTAATAAGGGCCAGAGTGATTAAAGAAGTGAATTAACTGGCATACCAACATGTGGTAAAAGCAGAAAGAGAACTGAATTTTAAGCTCCAATCCAAGGGGTCTCTCTACTTCACTTTGGCCACAGTGCCTCAAGTCAAAACAACTGTAATCATTATTTTATTTAGTCTGCTGTAATTAGACTTCTTTCATGTCCCTTAGACTGAAGGAAAAGCCAGGGAGATGTTCTAGAAAAATAATTTGCATTTCAAATTTACATAAAAATGTCTTTTCCTTATTTTTGTATCACAATTCCAAGCATTATTAAAGACATAACAGATTACGCAGCATTCTGTGTCCTGGGCCTCTGTCCTTTTGAGGTTAAAGATTGGAAGTTAGTTGGAATTAAGAAATTTTCATTATTAAGTGTGTAAAGTATAAATACAAGTAATTTTTTAAAAACTTTATTTTAACACCTAATACAATTCCAATTTTAAGGATTACTTGCACAAAAAAATAAACACATTTGGTATAAAAATGTTATCACTTTAACACCCTTTCCCCTCAGCCCTCCCACCCCCACCCTCATGAACTGCACTCTGTCTGGATGCAGAAACATATAAAGACTAATGGCCCAGATTCGTTTTTACCTACAGGAGTTTCTGTTTATGTACCCAGGTACTCTAGAGGACATCAGCCCACTTTATCACATGAACCATTTCCTTCAGCCCGCTGAATTTAGTTTCACAAAGAAACAAAGCTTATTATAAGGCATTTAAAAAACCATTATCTTTTTAGAAGCACTTTTTTTTTTTGCAACCATTTATATACAGTGTTACATAACAGCTCTGGAGTACAGTACATGCAGCAGAACATACCTGTTGAATATAAAATACTTTTCTTAAAATCTTCATCGTTGGAATTCTTTGAAGTCTACATTATAGAATGCCCATTACTTGGAGAAAATGGTTGAGGAGTACAAATGTCTGCATACGTTGGCCACTGAAATAATCCAAGGCTAACTGGAATAATATTTGGAGCACACCAGGAGTGCATAAATAATTTACTTACATTATTAAAATACAACCCATAAAATTTAAGTTCAAGATCTTATAGGATTGTCTATGTAAATCCTTTAAGTGGTTGCCTGGAAATGCACTGCTTCTTCTTTTTTTAAAGTCCTATATAAAATGTTGAAGTTTTTTCCTTCCACAAACGAAATGGCCTCCCTTATTTGTGCCGACTGCCTCTCCTCTTCATGGCAGCGGTGCACTGTGGACAGTACCATTTTCCTTTGGGGGCTTCTGTCAATCCAACACATCCATAATGGAACCATTCTATGGGGCACTAGAATGCAAAAATGCCAGTAGTTTTTAGTAAAAGATTAGGAAGTATGTTAAAACATGCCCAGCAGATTAAATATGCATAATTAGATTGATGGAAACAGAACTTAGACATCTAGGAGATGGTTTTATAGCTCATTTAGTCCAACTGGTAGGGTTCAGAGATGAGGAAATGGAGACATAAAAAGTTACTCATCTTTGTTAACTCTGAGCTTCATGTAATCTACTCCCATAATCTTAAAATAATGAACACAAATCATTAATTTTTGTTAAGCTGGAGAGCATGTGGATACCAACTCACAAGAACAAGAAGTAAAGATGGGTCTCTCACATAGCAGGTAAATGTATTTTAAAGATTTTGTTTAATACTCAGCCTTATTTATTTCCTCATAAAGTAGAACAACCTACTTGTAATTAAAGGCGTAAGGATTTCCCTGGCTTTCCTTTTTTGGCATTTATCTATTTCTAGATGTGCAGGGGAAAAGAATTCCACTGTGCAATATATTAAGTGCTTCTATACTTTGACAGAAAATCTTAGCACTCCAAAGAGCACAAAATGAGAGGGATCAGAGAGAGTGTGACGCAGTATTCATAGAAATCTCATTCGTTTTTTCCACCAAGCACCCCAGAAGACAGTTTACAATGTCTTCTTGGGGCGGTTTTGCAGTCATCGTGAATAGCCCACAAGTGGGTCTACAGAGGGAGGTGGAAGGAGAGCCTTTTCTCTGTGAACTGTGTCATGGGGAGCTGGAAGTCTGGGAGGTACACACTTCTGCGTGTCAGCCCTGATCAACCTTCAGATTGTTTTAAAATTTGTAAACTCTTATTATCAACCTTAAGATCCTGACATTATTGATCAGCCCTTCTTTAGAATTCAGGCTTCTGTCACTTCTCTGAAGGAAAAGACAGACAAAAGGAAGCTGAGCAGCGTGACAGTAAGAAGGGAGTGGAAATTACTAGACAAAAATATTCTCAGCATTCAAGAAAAACATATCTCTAACCCAAAATAAGCTTCAAGGAAAATAAACAGGAATTCCTTTCTTCCAAACCTTATTTTTTAATATCAGAAATGGCTCTTACTGGCTGACACCTGCAGAGCACAGTAGAAAATATACACTAATGGGCAGACAATCACCCACATCAGAGCCCTCACCTTTGCATCACTTCTCCTGAAAGAAAGTATTATTCTAAAGTTCCAACTCTTCATTGTGATAAGAGAACCAAATCCTAGCAAACACAAAATTCTTTGGCAAAAGGGGAAAAGGGTGTTTCTAATTTTCATACAACCTGATGCCTTTTGAGAAATGTAATCTGCACATAAAACCATAAAATTACCTTTAAAGAAGTTAAAATAGGGAACACATTAAGGGACACTCTCTTATTTGGGGGAGGAATATTCCAGCCTTAATATAATTAGCATAACTGCAAACCTGTTTCCTTAGACTGAGAGACACACTAAACAAAAAATATACATTCCAGTAATAATAACATGAGACCTGTTTTTTCGCTCCTAAGTAGAAAAATTTAACACTTACATCTTGGTTATCACAGCCCACCATCTCACCATAGGATACCTAGTTAAAAGAAAATGAAATATTTTTATTATGACTATATAACAAGCACCTAAATTCAAATAATTGTTTATGATACTATAAAGAAAATAGATGGAAATACACAGAATATACAACTGAATTAAGAAACGAGGCATGTAGCTTTATATAGTTTATCGGGTTTTTTTTTCTGAAAGATTTTTGGGGTGTACAGAATAAACCAGAAATTACACGCTTTTTGAAAGTCACTTGTTCTATAAACTACCTTGACAAAGGAGTCAATTTTTTGAGTGGTTCCTTTAACAAAGATTTTAAGTTTCTTTCTTGGTTATCGACATAAAGTTTGGGCTTTTTTTTTTTTTTTTTTACTTTTTCTTGGGTTATGTTAGGTCATATATGTTTTTGCAGTCAGTAGTCCATTTTATTGAAACTTCTAAATTATGTGTTTATTACATGTCATTTCTCGTTTTTCTTTTTGCAGTTCATCACTAGCTGGAGAGTATGTGGATACCAACTCACAAGGACAAGAAGTAAGATGGGTCTCTCACATAGCGGCTAAATGTATTTTAAAGATTTTGTTTAATACTCGGCCTTATTTATTTCCTCATAAAGTAGAACAACCTACCTGTAATTAAAGACATAAGGACTTCCCTGGCTTTCCTTTTTTAGTATTTATCTATTTCTGGATGTGCAGAGGAAAAGAACTCCACTGTGCAATATATTAAGTGGTTCTATACTTTGACAGAAAATCTTAGCACTCCAAAGAGCAAAAAATGAGAGGGATCAGAGAGTGCGACACAGTATTCATTGAAATCTCATTCATCATTTCCACCAAGCATCCCAGAAGACAGTTTACAATAGTCTTCTTGGGACGGTTTTGCAGTCATCATGAACATGTCTTTTTATCAGAAGCAGGAGGAGGATATAATAAAAAACCAAAGGTATTTTACTGGAGTAAAAAGAACACTAAAAAAATGAAACAGCTCTTTTCCTACTTTATTCAGATTATGCTTTTATAGACATGTCAGACTTTTACCTGATTACAAATGCAGTATCGTGGTTCATTTGGGTCATAAGTCCAATCAACCTGACTGTTGGAATCAGATTCTGGTACTACTGTTGTTTGTTGGGAAATTTCCTGTACAACAGTTGAGGATGAAGAACATGATGATAAGGAAGAAGAGGAGGAAGAAGATGACGACTGTTGGCTTGAAGACTTGTTGTTGTTTCTGAAAAAGCAGTATCAGTTTTATTTTTCAGCATCCAGAAGAACTTAATTGAGAATAACTTCTAATTAATGGCATGAAATGAAATAACAGTAAACATAGAAAATACTCTTTAACCCTCAAGCCATCTGATAAATGGATTTAAAAGCACAACTGTTTAGAGCAAAAAGAGTAACATTTTCCATAATAGCTTATTTTTGTTTCAGATTTTCTTGTTTTCTGGAAAACAAAGATATTCAAAGGAAATTCTTTTAAAACACTTCAAAGTTTTTAGAATAAACTTTTAATCTGTTACTTCTTACCACTGATTTAAACAGTAGGCAATAATTTTAAGAATTAGTTGTGGCTTCCATACAGACATTCTTTGTATTTTTTTTTTTTCATTCTTTGTATTTTTAAGCAAACTGAATACTCTTGATCAGAATCAAAAATACAAATACACCTAAGCATTTAATGAAAATGATAACCATCAACTGATATGGGAATATTCACCTGTGTAGAACATGAAGCAGAGTGTGTTAAAATTCACAAGAAATTCACCATTATACATATGCTATTAAGTTTTTAAAATATGAAACTTTATCATCAGCAGTTATAATAAATTTGGGTCACTGAATGAATTTTTAACATATTTAGCACTTTTGTGGTAATTCTACATTGATCACTCTTTTAGAGATTCATCCACAGGAAGCACAGGAACACAGAAAATAGATCATTTACTGACAGAAAATATATTTAAAAATAAATTGATACAATTATGATATAATCCTTTTGGACTAGCAATTGAACTTTCATTATATATGCAGACCTAACACATGGAGGTACTTTGGAAAGATGGTGCCAAATGCTATTAAGTTTTCATATGTGTGATAAGTCGTTTTAGTCGTGTCTGATTCTTTATGACCCTATGGACTGTAGCCCGCCAGGCTCCTCTGTCTGTGGGCTTCTCCAGGCAAGAATCCTGGAGTGGATTGCCATGCCCTCCTCCAGGGGATCTTCTGGAACCAGGGATTGAACCCACGCGTCTCTTATGTCTCTTGCACTGGCAGGCAGGTTCTTTACCACTAGCGCCACCTGCTAAGCCCCTTTCACATGTATAAGTTCATACAATCATGCTAAGAATCATATCTACAAAATCTAGCAATATTTTCAGAATTTCAATTTAGGAGACATAATACCAAGGACTAAGACAATTTGTTTTTAATTAAAATGAAGACCAGAAAACACATGACAGAATAAGGGGTTATAAGTTAGAAAAGGTTTCATTAAATGGTTTATCTTAATGAACAAAAGAAAGTAATGAGAGGTCATCTATTAATAACCCCAATTTAAGACTTTAGAAAAATTAAGGTTTCTTAGAACTTTTTAAGGACTTTACCTCTTTCAATGTAAGTCAGTGTGAAGGAAATGTCATGTTGTCTTCCCACCTCCCCAGAGTTCATCCTGACCCATTATATATATATATATGCGTGTGTGTGTGTGTGTGTGTGTGTGTCTGCGTGTGTGTGTGTGTGTGCTGAGTCGTGCCTGACTCTTTGTGACCCCACAGCTATAGTCTGCCAGGCTCCTCTGTCCACGGGATTTCCCAGGCAAGAATACTGGAGTGGGTTGCATTTACAACTCCAGTGGATCTTTCTCCTGACCCAGGGATTGAACCCGGGTCTCCTGTTTGGCAGGCAGATTCTTTACCACTGAGCCATTTGGGAAGCTGCCTCTGTTTACTACACGGAAGTCCAGCTGGATGCTAGGTAGTCTGCACACTCAGTAAAGGTATGAGCTACTCTAACAATAAAACTTACTTGCTCTTTCTCCCACTCCTTGAGTCAGCTGTTGATGAGCTGGCGTTCTGTGTTAATGTAGTCATGAGCGCTGACGATGAAGGATAGCCAGCGGCTTCCCGGGGCATGGAAAACTCTTTTCCCAGCTGAAAGTCATTATTCTTAAATGCTTCATAACTGGCCTTTAAACTTGATGTTCTTCGTCCCTCTTTCATCTTAAAAAAGGCAGTCACTGATATTATTAATACATATAAATATGCATATTTTCTTTTGTCTTACTATTTACAGCATTATTTTGGCTTATCTAATATTATTTTGTTTTAAACCATTATGTTCATCATTGTAATTTAAGGTATTTTACATAAATTTAGGATCAGTTTTTACCCAGTTATGAGGTTAACTTACAGGATGGGTAACTCAATTTGGAACATAGATAGCCAGCACAGATGTGAACAAACTCAAGGCAACCTAAGTTCTGAGGCTACAGAGAAAGCCCTGGAACTGGAAGAAAGAATAAAGTATTGTCCCAGCAGGAGCTGTGACTTAAGTCAGGAAAATGTGTGTCCTAAGCAATTACTCTGAGAAGCGATCTATACAAGATTGTATGAATCTATTTTTTAGTTTTCACTAACAAATTTCTGCATATTTATTTCTTTAAACATCAGCTATCATAAAACTAGGATTAAAAATGAAACTATACAATGCAAGAAAACTCTTTTTGTTCACATCAAGTTATTTCTACTAGAGTCTGCCAAGGATTCAGACAAAACTTAACATTCTGTTTCCAAACCTTTTCTTTTTTACCTGAGCTGTAGCTTGAACTGCTTGAGCTGCTGCCATAGTAATTGCCCCTGCACCAGTTCCTGAAGATAAGGAGCCAATATTATAGGATGCCAGAGGTTGGGAGGAATTCACATTGTAAGCGTTGTTGGAAGCGGCCGTGGAATTATTATTTCGACAACCTGTGTAGAGTTAAAGAAGGAATGAAAATAGTTAGACAGAACAAAATGTTAGTAATCTTAAAGCATTAATATTAATATTTCTCAACACAGATATAATCATTAAATTTAAAATTTCACGTCACATTTTTTCTTCTTTCTTCTTACGGTAGACTCTAACCAGGTAAAGAATCTGTATAATTAACCTTAAATGCTGTCATTCCCCTTTATTTTAATAAAAACCAAAAAAAGAAAACAATCACATTTAAGATAATAAACTTACCTAGAGTATTTTCCTTAGAGGCATCTGATGTTAAGGTAGATAAAAGAGCTTCAGATTTAAACTTCTTTTCAGGTAAATGATCTGTTGTCGTATGGTGAGAGGTTGGGTTATATTTCCTTTCTGAATATAAATAAAGAATTCATGTGTTTTTAAATTTTAGAGAACTATGGGCAAGGCATAATACATTCATCTGGTTATAAACCAAAACAACACTATGTTTTCTGAGAAGACAAAAGAAACAGAACTCTTTGTGCCACATGTCTTATTAACAGCTGACTGCTCAGACATTTCAAAAACTTCAGTAGCAAATCAGTGAAGTAAGCCATGATGCATAGTGGTTTCATATATAACATGAGAGAACTTTTTTTCAAAACATTACCTACAATTTAAAATATTTTTCAATCAACCTTTCTTTCATATCAAATTGATTTGTCAAAAAAAGGCATCAATACAGTCAATCTAGTCAGCTAGCATCTGACTAAATCACTCATTTACTCACTAACTCAACCATTTGAGACTTTATTGTAAGCCAACAGGAGGCTAAGCACTTGAGAAAGGATGAAAAAGAACACTCCGTAGAGAGAGTCAGGTTATTTGTATCTAGAGAGCATACACTGCTGTTAGTACCACACATTCTTCCTTTGAGAAAGCCAGGGAAAACAGACTACCTGTTTCCAAATTAAATATGCTCTTCCCAAATGAAGAAGATAAATCTGCCAGTAGTTGCAATGAAAAACTGTATCTCACAAGATAAAAGAAAGGGGAGGATATCTGTTTCTCAATTGGTTGTGCAGAGCTAATGAAAGAGAATATATAGATGATACAATGAATTTGTAATTGTTTTTAAGATTTTAGCTCTCCTAAATCAAACTTACTCTCCACTGGAGTATGTGAGTGAGCATGGTGATTGTTCACTGGCTGTGAAGGAGTGTCTAATTCCAGAGATCCTTAAAAAAAAAAAACACAAAAAATGAGAGAGAAGCACAGAGATACACTGCCATGAGATGTCACCACAGAACTTTACACATCAATCAACTACAGGACTGTGGACCCTTAACCAGCAGAGGACCAGCAAGCTCTGATGCCTATGCCTGTACCATTTTAGTCAAACACATTAGAGGGTCATCACTGCCAATTTTACCCTGCGCCAATCTCATCCTCTTTCTAAACAATAAGTAATCCATTTTTTAACATTCACCTTTAAGTACAAAATGGGTCACGGCATGCTAATGTCTGGTTAAGGAATTCACCACATTTGGTACCACATAAGTGGACGAATGGATGTTATAATTTCATCACTGATGAGACCTGAAAAACTCAACCTAGCATTAACTGAGTTGAAGACCTTTTAATGGGAGATCCTAAAGTATCAGGCGATGGGACATTACTATAGGAGAGAAAACTCTTTGATCGTTAAAATGATATAGAATGTAAAGACTTCTAAAAGAAGTTAGGGATTTTGCTTGTGAAAAGTGATACATAGAATCTCAACCTCCAAGCTTTAAAATACTTTTAAAGAAATGTCCTCAGTTTATCTTGGTCCCTTCAGATGAAATTATGGCAGGGCATAGGGTGGAGCAGTTTTCATAACTTGATCTGAAGACTTTCATATGTTTGTATCCTTACAGAGGATGCTTCATTAACCTCCCTGAGGTACTGAATAGGCATGGATTTACTGCTACTCACAGCTATTATCAGCATTTCAAGAAAATAAAACATTTTGTCTCAAGATACTTATCACCCTCAGATAGGATTCCCCTGGAATGAAAGTATCACAAATAAATTAGATAATCATCTAAAGTGATGGACCTATTTTTGAATATGAAAATGCAACTATTGTACCAAGATGGATTCATGTGTGGTTGCTGCCCTAGTTGACCTGTAAAGAGTATATGAATAGACATATATGTAACCTAACACTCTAAAGAAACCTTTCATCCATGTGTAGAAACAGGTATATGTTCTTGCTACTGAAATGCACCAAGAAAAGAGATGCCTGAACCTTTAGTTAAATTATACTAGAAATCGGCCATAATACTGACTTGATTCAACTAACATTTAGTGAGTACCTACTCAGGGCTTACCATGGCACCATCTGCTTTTATGGACACTGTCTACTTAGGTTGGAAGAGCTAAATTTGTTCAAGAAACAGAGCTCATGTCTCCATTTTGGGGAAATCTCCTGAGTTAAACCCTAGGAATGATAAGAGTAAATAACAGCAGGAGATCAAGTCCAAACAGTCCAACTGCTGGGGACCAAGTGATCCCACCCAGGTGCCTCTCTCCACCACGGAGCAGGATCTGAGAAGTATCTGCAGAACCAGCATCTCCTCGGTGATGTGCACATGCATTGCAGAGAAACATGAAAACGGCTTCTTACTGAGAAGAGAAGTTTAGGAAAGCCTTCTTCAAGAAAAAGAGGAGGTGCTGAAGAACTCATTAAAATCTTTCTTAGTAACACAATTGAGGCAAAGCTTTAAGGCAGTTCTTAAGAACAAAAAATAACCACTTTCCTCAACATTTAAGTGCCTAAACAACCCATGTAATGCCAGATGACTGACTTATTTCTAAGATGGTTGCATTTCTTTAAATCTTTGCTCCTACCATTCATCTTACTGGCATATGTACATTATCAAAAAAAGAAAATGATTTAGTATGTTATCATCATACAGAGTGGATGATATATAATTTCTCCAAGTATCCACAACCCAAACAGTCCAACTGCTGGGTACCAAGTGATCCCACCCAGGTGCCACCATCCACCTAGAAGCAGGATCTGAGAAGTCTCTGCGGAACCAGTGTCTCCTTGGTGATGTGCACATGTATTGTCCAATGGTGATGGAAAATTGTAAATTTTACTTACGCCTCTCTAATATCTCTGTAATCCCAGCATTATCAGCTTCCAGTTCCATTTTAAATTTAGCCAGTTCCTGATCCAGCTTTCTCAAGTGTCGATCTACCTGTTTCAAAGAAGATCAAAGATAACTACCATATTTGGGGACAATATTAAAGTGTCAGTTTAATGAGGAAGCCTAAATCTTTACTTCTTTTAGTGCATCTGCTTTGAATCCTTGAGCAACTCAATTAACCTACACTACAGGTGTTTATTCTATAAAATGAGGTTGCTAGGCTAAATACCTCCCAAGTCTCCTTGAATAAATTTTAAGAAACCAGAATTGCAATTTGTCAGAAAATGTTTGGAGGAAGTAGGCTATGAAACATAAGCAAAGATGAGGGGTGGGTGGCACAGGAAACTTTTCATATATGCCCTGGGATTACTTTCAGCCTAATCTCCTCCTCCTTATAACAAGACCATCCACACTGCCAGACCATAGTAACTGTTACTTACAGTAAGGAATGAAAGATCCTCAGTCTACAAACAAAGAACCTCCTATACTTTACACATACATTTCTCTAAGGCAGGAAAGCAGATCATTATACTTGTAAACATTTATGTAAAGGGTTGGAACAAAAGGGGTTTTTAGCCAGAAAGCTCCATTCCACAAAAATCTTGGTCTAAATGGTTTTATTGAAATACCGTCGTACTTGGTTAAGGTGGCAAAATTGTATATTCTCATTCACCTAGAAATCTTTGGACTGATTTCCAAAGATTTTATAATACGTCAAACTAGCAACAAGTCTTCATGTATTTTTTTAAGCTTAATATTAAATATCTTGATACTTTTTCAAATTTACTGCTTTGAAGTCAAACCAAAAAAAAAAAAAAACCAAAGTTTTGAAAAATAGTCACGTCATATTATTAGCAATACCTTTTTTTCCGAATTCTAATGTCCCTCTTAATCACTGTCATAATTAAGAGTAACTTTCTTACAAATATCAAAATGTCTCCAATACATCAGAGGGCAAAAAAAATAAGTAAAACTTTCAATGAAATAACGTGTATCTAAGTGAGGGGGTAGGGAAGAAGAATACCAAGAGACAATCTGTGGGTGTTTGGTGCATTAAAAGGACTATGTTTTCCAGTCCTTGCTCAAATCT
Organism: Dama dama; assembly: GCF_033118175.1. Classification (NCBI taxonomy): domain Eukaryota; kingdom Metazoa; phylum Chordata; class Mammalia; order Artiodactyla; family Cervidae; genus Dama; species Dama dama. The sequence continues at coordinate 81,474,609 of NC_083698.1, read as the reverse complement.
TTTGAGGTAGGCTAGTAATGTCTCCATTTTATAAATGAAGAAACTAGGCTCAGAAAGGTTAAGCAACACCTGCAAATTCAATAGCTAATGCATTACAGAAACAAGACTTAACTCTGATCTGTTTGTAATAAATTGTGCTTCACTGTTTATACCTAACATTGCCTTCTGAATTTCCACATGCAGGAGCCAATTTCTTAACTGAAAGTAATACAATTCAAATAGAAAAAACATAAAAATATTGTCTTATTATTTATATTTTGTATATTAACAGCAATCATTGGGATGCTGGTTTGTGACTTTTCAATAATTCAAAGCTAAATTTTCCTTCCATCTTCACACACATGTTATTTTTCAGAGCTTGGTAACAGCTGTAATTACAATATTTAAAATCCTATAGGGTCATATATTATAGACACATGCTCCTATTCAAAGAACCTGCAGGTAACTGAGCATCCTTTAATGGAACCACCCTTTCAATAGTAAAGTGTTGAACACAGACATCTTCTTCAAGAATATCTCTTACATTGTCAAAATTTAATCTCAAGGGAAATCAGAAAAAATACTCATGCTTAAATTCCAAGTCTACTTAATGCAATGAAAACACTCCACCACTTTTCTCACCTACGACTATATTACTAATAAATACTGAGTTCCTTTGTGTGCATGGCGCTGGGTAAATGGACAATACCTGAAGAAGGAGAGACTCCCTGCCTTCACAGGAATTAACACTTAACTGACAAATCAAGATTTACGTAAGATTTTTAACATAGTGATATAAACAAATAAATAAAGTCTCCTAGATGTAACAAAAAGAAAACAAAGGGTCAGAAGTCACACACAAAGAAAAAACATAATATTGGGATCTTGTAACCATAAAGGAGCTATGAATAAATTAGTGAAGAATGGACTGTCTTCAAATAGGTGGAAGGAAGGCGTAATAATTAAAGAACTAAAGAATGTATAGAGACACAAAGACAAAAAGCATTTTTGTCACAGGTGTAGACAGTATAGAGAGGTGAGGCCTGCATAGGTGTAGACAATACAGAAGACAAGTGTTAGCATTTCAGTTGGAAGGGTGGGGTTGGGGTGAAATGAAGAAAGGACACATACCTCCCTAACCCATTCCATCTCTGCTTTTAAGAGCCACTTAATTATATTAAAGACAGTACTAGTAAGGTTTATTATACCTGAAAATATGGAAATAACGATGGAATTCCCAATATTAGATAGCTCAGAAAAAGCAATGGGACCCAAAGAATTAATAACGCAAAAAACCAAATTCATAATTAAAAGAAAGACAGAAAAGCCTCAACCACACCATGATGGGGAGTTTTGTAAGATAGCTTCCAATCATGACCTACCTCCTGGTGGATTAAAAAAGACTATGAACTGACTACTATTATAAGCAATTATCAGACGATGAGAATTCTTTTTATTTGATTCACCACTGCTGTACTAAATCAAATTTGAAGCTGGAAAGGAAGCAGATCACAAGATTTAACTTTAGCTATAAAGCACCAGAATGTTTAAAACAGTATTGAACAGTCATAGCAAGAGTTGAACTGAACGTGACTGAAAGCTATTACTACCTATTGGGTTGGTCAAAAAGTTTGTTTCAGGTTTTCCTGTATCACCGTTTGGAAATATCCAAACAAACATTGTGGCCAACCCCACACATGACTCTGAACAGGTAAAGCACCAATCCGAGCTGATCACCATAATAGCCCCACAGGTATGAGGCAAATCAGAATCTAAGTTACTCCATCTTAGCCATAAGGTGGAATCTTATGTCCACCTAAGACACATAAGATGGCTAAGATTGATTTACAGTCGTAAACAGGGTACTGAGCCAATTGAGAAACTTTCCATTAACCATAGGTTTCTAACACGAGGCTGACCACAAAGCCTAATTATTGATTTGTTCCCCAGTAAATGGCAATAAACGGTAGCCACAGACGTTTCCTTATTCTACAACCCTAAATCATATCTTACAACCCCAAAGCATAGCCTCTTTAAATGTACTATCCTTCTGACCTTTTCAGAGACAAAGGAAATTCTGTCAAGATTATTTTTCAACATATTTAAGTTCACAAAAACATTAAAGTCACACTTGGCCTCTGCATGAAACAAACAAATCCTCAGCCTTTAATTATTTTTGCATAGAGCTGTAATCTTTTAGCCTTTCTCTCTTGTCTCTCCCAGTTTTCCAATATTCAAATTTCAAAATGTGTCACCTGATGGACTCAAACTGAACTAAATATAGCTTCTTAAAAGTCTTTCCATGATTTTATGGCTTCCAACACTGACAGATTCTGAAAGTTAGATGCTGAGTTGCCCCTTCCCAATGAGCACTCAGTCTACAATGTTCTAAGTTGAAAACCATGGCAATAAGAGAGAAATTTCTATTCATGAAGAGATCGAGTAATAGTGAATAAGGAGGGTAAACTGCGGAAGAAAGGAAATGATGGCAAATTATTTCTCTGATGATCAATCAGGAAAATGATTCTGCACATTCTGAATTATATTTAAACTGGATAAAAATTTGATCCATCTTTAGGGTGAATCAAATACTTAAGGCCTTAGCACATAAACTACATCTAATCATTCTCCTAAAAGACAATAAGGATAGGAGACAAATCAAAAGGTCAAGCTCACATAATATATTTCCTTAATTAGAGTATCAGATGAGGAATTCTCAAATTTATAGGTAAAATGTGGGCCTGAAATATAATCATCTGAGGAATAAACCAGGATATAAAAAAGGAGCAAGTTCAAGGGTATTTAGCAATGTAAGAGGCTGCTAAAACCATTCAGGCATTCACAAAAAGCTCAAGCTTTATCACAGTATATATAAATCACCTTTATTAGGTATTGTAATCTAACACAGCCTTATGACAGTGACATCTGGCTGAGGAACACAAAAAAGTGTTTAATGACTATGAGTATCAGGATTCTAGAAGGAAATTATTTTAATAAGATAGTTTTTTTTTTTTTTTTTTGGTCTGTTAGTCAAATTTCACTAAGCCTACTTAAAGTCTTCATTTGTTTCAATAAACGTCTAATTTCAAAATTTCTTCATTTGTGGATATTTATGTGGTCTCTTTTGTTTTTCCTTAATAAATGAGGTAGTACAGTGCTGGTCACAGGAATAAAAAAATTTACTACCAGTTTTAAAAGTAAATAGACTATTTTAATGGAAAAGAATACAATTAAATACTGTGCTATAGAAAACATTGAGAGGCAATATCAAACACAATTAACTATACTCAAATGCTGTATCTTAAAATCTGTAAAAATAATACCTGCTTACTTTACACTGTCATAATAATAATATGCTTAGGCAAAGCCATACATACAATCTTCTCTAAAGTGTATTCCATGCCTCAGTTTAAAATCCCTCACTGGCCTCCCGCTGCCCTGAAACTAAGAACACTGCTCCACTGGCTTTAAGCCCTGCGAGTGCTGGGTTCTGCGTGTCCCTCTCATAGCACTCTTCTTCTTTTTCATGACACACCACCCACACTGGCCTTGGTCCTGGTTTAATCTGTCAGAGCCTTTTCCACCTAAGACACTGCACTTGGTCCATCATCTGCTTGAAATGTTCTTCCTTAAGCTTGTCACATAGCTGGTTCTTCCAAGTACTACCTCAGAGGTCACCTCCTTAGGACTATGCTTATCCTGATGAGCAGACTCTTCATAGCCTCCCCTGGTTATTCACTCTTTCCCCTTCTTTCCACAATGTTTATTCCTTCATAGCACTTCGCAAAGTCTCCAATAATTTTTATTTAATAGTTTGCCCTATTCACTGCCCAACTATATCATTACTGCCCATTCTGCACCAGTGACCACTCATATCTGGAGATCTATGAATATTTGCTGAATGAGTGAAAGCTACACTCTCCCACTATGTAGAACTTACAGACAGAAGTACCACTGTTTATTTGGTAAAGGATCTATAAATAAAAATCATTGTATTTTGACACTTATACTATATCCTGTCCACTCACCTCTGCAGCACAGAGCACTCTAATATTCCATATGCTAAATGCAATAGGAATTTAATGAAAGTGCATAACTGACTTTTAACATTTTAACAATTATTTATTCATGAGAAATGATGTTAGTGACAGAAGCAAAACAAGAAGCTAAGAGTTAACTCTTAATACGATGACTTCCAGGGCCTAACAATTCTCAGATAAGATGAAGAGACTCAGAGGAGAAGTTTGGACTTGAAAAATAATTATGGTATAATTGCTAAAACTAAGTGTTCATGTGGAAAAGTAATGGCAAAATGTTTCTCAGCTTGGGTGGTGAGCGGAGGGTGGGGAGGAGAGGAAAACTGGCATTTGACAGAACAATGCTTTACGGTGTGGCGTTTGGTCTCATCAGCCTCTGGAGCTGGGGATGAAGATGAGAGGAAATTACCTCTACAAGAGAACCAAGAGAACAGGGTAACAAGCAATAAAGGTCAAGGACAGAACCCTTTCGAACACCAACCACTCTGGGCAATACCCAAGGAGACTGAGAAAGGCCACGAAGGTGGGAGGATGATGAATTAATATAAAATCTCAAGAAGGATGGCTTATATAATAAGGATACCATGGTCACCTGGACTAGCACTCAAGTATTTAATGAGATGCAAGGAGAAAGAAGGGGGGGAAGTAAATGAAAGGAGAGGGGAGAGAAAGGAAGGGACAGACGCAGGAGAGAGTGAAGACAAAAGGCAGTCTTAGAAATAAATCATGAGGGAACGGGGGAAAAACAGGTTTAACTTGGCAGAGCTGAAAGGGATGCAGTGGCTTCAGGAAAGTAGAAAACTTTGTTAGAGAAATGAGATGAAGCAAGTTTATTAAAGAGTGAGGGTCTACTATCTGCCAAGCTATGAGGTGGGTGGGTGTGGGGGGGGTGTGTGTGTGTGTATATACATACAGGTAAGAGATAGAGACAGTTCAGTTCAGTTCAGTCGCTCAGTCGTGTCCGACGCTTTGCGATCCCATGAATCGCAGCATGCCCGGCCTCCCTGTCCATCACCAACTCCCGGAGTTGACTCAAACTCATGCCCATCGAGTTGGTGATGCCATCCAGCCATCTCATCCTCTGTCATCCCCTTCTCCTCCCGCCCCCAATCCCTCCCAGCATCAGGGTCTTTTCCAATGAGTCAACTCTTCGCATGAGGTGGCCAAAGTACTGGAGTTTCAGCTTCAGCATCAGTCCTTCCAATGAACACCCAGGACTGATCTCCTTTAGGATGGACTGGTTGGATCTCCTTGCAGTCCAAGGGACTCTCAAGAGTCTTCTCCAACACCACAGTTCAAAAGCATCAATTCTTCGGTGCTCAGCTTTCTTTACAGTCCAACTCTCACATCCATACCTGACCACTGTAAAAACCATAGCCTTGACCAGACGGACCTTTGTTGGCAAAGTAACGGCTCTGCTTTTTAATATGCTATCTAGGTTGGTCATAACTTTCCTTCCAAAGAGTAAGCGTCTTTTAATTTCACGGCTGCAGTCACCATCCGCAGTGATTTTGGAGCCCCAAAAAATAAAGTCTGACACTGTTTCCACTGTCTCCCCATCTATTTCCCATGAGGTGATGGGACCAGATGCCATCATCTTAGCTTTCTGAATGTTAAGCTTTAAGCCAACTTTTTCACTCTCCTCTTTCACTTTCATCAAGAGGCTTTTTAGTTCCTCTTCACTCTCAGCCATAAGGGTGGTGTCATCTGCATATCTGAGGTTATTGATATTTTTCCTGGCAACCTTGATTCTAGCTTGTGCTTCTTCCAGCCCAGCATTTCTCATGGTGTACTCTGCATATAAGTTAAATAACCAGGGTGACAATATACAGCCTTGACGTACTCCTTTTCCTATTTGGAACCAGTCTGTTGTTCCATGTCCAGTTCTAACTGTTGCTTCCTGACCTGCATACAGGTTTCTCAAGAGGCAGGTCAGGTGGTCTGGTATTCCCATCTCTTTCAGAATTTTCCACAGCTTATTGTGATCCACACAGTCAAAGACTTTGGCATAGTCAATAAAGCAGAAATAGATGTTTTTCTGGAACGCTCTTGCTTTTTCGATGATCCAGCAGATATTGGCAATTTGATCTCTGGTTCCTCTGCCTTTTCTAAAACCAGCTTGAACATTTAGATATATGTATATATGTATACAGATGTACCTGTATCTGTCTCTGTATTTCTATCTCTCTCTGTTGAAAGAGAGAAAGAAAGCCAGAGAGCGATTGATCCAATCATCCTGGAAGGCACAAATCAATACTGTGATTTTACAGATAAGGAAACCGAAGTTCCAGGATTATGTCACTTTTCCAAATTCTTGCTGTCAGTGAAGTAGCTGAATTCATATCTGCATGAGTCCATTACGGGTCCTTGGTTTTTAACACATTCATTACATTGCATTCACTTTGTTACATCACTTTTTATTACTTCAATCTCTAGCCTAAATAATCCATCTCCCTCATAAAACTCCTAACTTTTATTTTCATTCTATGTTTTTCCATGACCTCTGAGTGAAATGCTTTCCCCTCAATACTATGCTGAATCCAGGCGCCTGAGGCTCTATATAAATTCTGTTCAAAACTCATCTCATACCCTCTAAGAAGCCAACAGTAACTCCGCTTGATTTAGTTCAATCTTTACCAGATCCCCTTAATATCCAAATGTATTCATCTTTATTTGTTAACATGTTTCTATAACAGGCTCTCCATTTTACTGTGGGCATGTCTTCCCAACTAGGTAACAGGCACCTTGAGGACAGGAGCATTTATAACATTTACTCTCCATTCCTCCACTGTACCTACATAAAACTCCATTACACCAAGTACAGAGTCGATGAACAATGAGGTTTGTAAACAAGAAATGGACACACACACATTTAAAAAGCATATGTTTGCTATATATACTTTTTCTAAATGCATGAAATACTTTTAATAAAGGTGTAAAAGTAGTAAAATAAAATAGAAACGAAAGATTAGAACCAAAGAGCTATATGATTTATAAGGCAGGTAGTTTCTAAATAAAGATTGACAACTAGTTACTATATGTGAGGAAGAATGATACTAAACAAATTAGCCTTGTATTCAAATATAAATGTCTTTTTCTATGTTTATAGACTTAATTCAAGACCAAAACAATTAAGAACTTTATTTGGGTTTCATTCCACCATAAATCAAGCCACCAGCCCACTCTACCTGTCTTTAGGCAGCATCTTTCATGAAACTGTTTTTAGAGTAACTATACGAACAAAAGAGCCTAGGTCTTTACAGCCATTAAAATATTTTCACTATATAAAAGCAATTAACCATTTTCTGTGGTTTTACACAACATATGCTTTCTAGTATAGCACTCACAATGCATAGCATACGGGGTATGTACCTTTTATCTGTGTCTTGCTCACCAATGACACCTATATTAACATGTACCCGTTCAATAAAAAAACTGTACCCAGACAAGACTACAAAAATAAGATATGAATCAATATGCTAAAGCAAATCAAAAGGGAGCATTTGTCTCCAGCTTTAACTTGCTTTGAGGCAGAACCAAAGAAGAGCATTTCCTAAAACATAAACTTTGGGAGATGCTGTATGTTTAAAAAAAAAAAAAAAGACTGTAATTATAGCAACCTGAGAAATAGTGCATATATCTATCTTCTTAGTGATTTCAATCATTAAGAAGTGCTGCCGCTACTGTTAAAAAAAGAAAAAAAAATTTTAAAGTTTATTTAATCTTGTATTTCCCAGTTTTGCCACCTGTGCCAGTTTTTGAGTACTATCTACTGGTTATCACTTAATAGACAGTTGAGTACTATCTATTAACAGATTCAAATAAGTCCCTTCTTCATTTTAATCAGACTACCAAGAACTGTCAGCACAATCCCCTTAGGTGTGTTCTGCCACAGAAACAATCTCATTTATCACGCAAGTAAACACATTACCTTAAGATAAAAATTAGTAAATAAAGTTAAACACCTATTTTAATACAAAAAAAGCCTAACATCAGCTACAATCTTACAGTGACGTAGATATGGCTAAATGTAAGGTTCTTAATTTACTGACTGTGGACTTTCTCTCGTCCACAAAGAAACCAAAAAGTGGACAGTAAACTCTGAAGTTAAATGGGATCACAAGAGCAATAATTCAGTTGAGTCTGTCCTTCTTATTACATTTAAGTCAACACCATTTAAAACATAATCCATAATTCAAATAGTTATGACTATTAATTTTTACTTACCAAGTCATATATCTGGTTTGCCAACTGAACCTTCTCATCTGCATCTTCCAAAGCTTTATAGTAATCCTGAATAAAAACATTCACGTTTTAGGAACAAATTAATGATTTAAAAATCTGTGTATCCAGGACCTATAACTGCATTTTCATTATCATGGCTTGTTATCACTGTCAGTCACTACAGGGCTTCCCTGGTGGCTCAGATGGTAAAGAATCAACCTGCAATGAGGGAGACCCAGGTTCAATCCTTGCATTGGGATGATCCCCTGGAAAAGAGAATAGTTACCTACGCCATTATTCTTGCCTGGAGAATCCCATGGACAGCGGAACCTGGTGGACTACAATCCATGGGGTTCTAAAGAGTCAGACATGACTGAGTGACTAAGCATTCAGGAACACACATTATACAAGAGCCATAAAAATCCAGTTAGGGATAGGGTGGGGATGGGATAGGATCAGAAATTTTAAACAACCAAGGATTAAAGGAAGATGTTTAGAATTCCTAGAAAAGAGATAGCCAAAAAACACCATCGAAGTCTAGCTATACTAGTAAAAATTATGTGAACCAATGAGTAATTCTTTTTCTTTAAAAATAAATGTTATTTAGGATTCATCTAATTTGTAAAGAATATTTACACTCTTCCATTTTTAAAACTTATTATAAGCAACTACTGAAAGGCTTCTGACCTGCATATCCATTGTTTCCAGTTGTTCTGTAACTCTCATTTTAAGCTAGGTATCAATTCTCCCCAATATAAAGCAAACTACTTTTTCTTAAGTTCTATGAATTTCCATGAAGTGTCAAGAGTTATTAGGGTATATCCAAGCTGTGCTACACCAAAAACCTAGTAGGAAAAAGGGATGATTTAGGATGTATATATGTGATGTCTATACTCACACACACTTGGGCCTCCAGGTATCCTGCAAGTCAGGGTTAATTCTATAAAAGATTCTCAAGTTTTTGTTCCTAACAGAAATAATATTCCCTCCATCTGGTAAAATAAATAACACAAGTAGTTTCCAAATTTCTTCTCAGTTGATTCTTGAAAAATTCTATGAAGGTTAGGGGTAAGGGAGCCATTATTACTGAGATATTAAAGGACATGTCCCACGACACAAAATCAAACTGCAGAGTCATGACCAAACCCAGGGCTTGTAAATAGTTTTTCCAATAAGTCCCCAAATTAACTAGATCATATCTTTAAAGCAAACCTTGAGAGGAGAGCTGCTACCCATTCTAATCTGGAAGGGAGCTGTAGGTACTACAAAACTTGTCAGGATTCTGTTCTCCTATGATTCCACCAACCTAGGTACTTAGCAATATATGAAATACGCTTCAAGGTTGCTAATTTTCATCCCAGTCTATTGCCCAAATTGGAAGACACTATATTGAGTTGGTCAAAAAGGTCATTTGAGTTTTTCCATAACATTTTATGGAAAACTGAATGAGCTTTTTTGGCTGACCCAACAGATCTTAAGACAAGGGAACTTTTAATTACCTGTAACTAGAACAAAACAAATTAAAACAAAAAAAATTTACTTTTTCAATGGTTTTGGAGCTCTCTAATTAGTCACTAATTATTGAAATACTTTTCTAAATTACCAAAATGCTTCAATGTTTAAAAGTTCCTACACCTGAAGCTCTAAAATGTAATGAATCATTTTTAATTTTGTAAGTCATGTTAAAATTCTAAAGAGCTATTGATAACTTTCCCTTATTTTGATATCCCCCAAACTATTTAATATTAAAATATCTTCCTCAGCTGCGCTGTGCTGAGTTGCTTAGTCATGTCCAATTTTCAACTGCTGAAAGTCGTGTTCAGTCTTTTGTGACCCTGTAGACTGTAGCCTGCCAGGCTCCTCTGTCCATGAAGTTTTTCAGGCTAGAATACTGGAGCAGGCTGCCATTTCCCATTGCAGGGGATCTCCCTGACCCAGGGATGAAGTCCGAGTCTCTTAAGTCTCCTGCACGGGCAGGTGGATTCTTTACCACCGTGCCTCCTGGGAATCCCCTATCCTCCTCGGAGAGTTTCAGTATTTACAGATAAATCATCCTGAGTGTTGGACACACCTTTTTGATGGATGCCATTTGTTCTTCTCGCCACTCTGGCTTATTTTTCTTTGCATTCATGAAGAATTCACTGACTCTTTGTTCTAGCTGATCCATTGCATCTAGGACATAATAAAAACATTTCATACTTAGATGACCAAACTCATATACTGAATATACATGCTTTGATGTGAAGAAAGATATGATATGAAAATATCTGATTACATACACTCTTTCACTTGGTCTGTAACTTAAATATGTCACATTCTAATAAAATAAATAAATAAACATATCTTAATTATCTTTGTAAAGAAAAGTTATAACTTTCCCTACTGACAATTTATTTTTGCAATTTATTTTGTAAAATATCTGATCACATACATTTTTTTACTTGGTCTCTAATTTAAATATGTCATGTTGTATAATATAAATATGCTTTATGTAATAATAAATATGTTATACTCTAATATAAATGTACTATAAATATATACTCTAATAATATAAGTATACTTTATAAATATATTTATAATTGTAATATAATTTACTAATTACCTTAGTAAAAGTTATAATTTTCCCCTAATGAAAATTTATTTTTGTAACTCCAAAACTGTTTCCGATAGTCAAAGTAGTCAGCAAATGTAGACAGAGTCCATCCCATAGTTGTTGACTAGTACAGGCTTGGGGTTCACAAACTAATGGTATTAAGTCAGGCAGATGTGCCCAAACACAATTTCTTATTGAAAGTACTACTAGATAATCCTCACTTTTCTTTCAATAAGAAAATGTGATAAAAAGGTTTTAACCTTTTGCTATATACCATTAAGCACCACATATAAATATTATTTGAGTTAAGTTTTTTCTGAAATGTGTGCTAAGAACAGTCATTTCTACGCTAAACGAGGAAAAATAAAAGGGATTTTGTTGCTGTGTAAATTGAGGAAAACTTTTTACTATATTGTTTGGGAGATCTGCAGTGCATAATAGTGCACCTCTTACCTTACAAAGAGGTATCTTTTGTTAACTCATAATACCTATTAAATTTAGACAATTCTAATTATTATAAAAAATGCAAGTTTAAAAAAAAACTCTGATTTATACAACCAAGTCGAAATTGTTAGAGAACTTAACATTTGTGATATAAAGTACAAAATAACAACTACCCTTTATTGAATGCCCACTTAGTATCAGGTACTAAACATTTTAATTTATGCATATTTCTTTTAATCCTCAAGACAATAAAAATCCCTCAGAAGCGGTAATGTGGTCAAGGCCAATGAATTAAGCCAGTAAAGCCCTAAAATGAACTCAGATCTACCTGATGACTATGCTCCATCCTGTATAAAATCCTACTTTAGCAAATATTTAGTATTTCAATTACATTAAAACGAATTTTGTGAGCAAGGTGAAGAAATACAGAATTCAGACTTCTACACCAACATGTGAACAGGTGACTTCCATGATATATCACCTTGCATTATGTACCACATAAAACCAACAGGAGGCTGAGAAAAGAACAGTCATGATCAATGGGTATGGAAGTGTGTGCAGCAGTGGTAGAGAAGTGCGGGGACAGGTTCTTAGCGACCTCAAGAATCCCACTCTGGAATATTCTGTTCTCTGATTGCTTTCCGTGATACTCCTTTCCTGCCTATCACACCCCCAAAACCCAGATCTTCTCCTAACCATACTTTTCTAAGAAAATCTGTCAGCACAAGAAATTTACCTCAATCCTAATTCTATGTATGGTCTAAATACAGCCAGAACACATGGGATCGGGAAATGTCTTCCGCAGGAACAGCCCTCAAACAGTTAAGGAGTACGTACACTTCTCCAAATCGAAAGGAGTGACACACAGCCAACAAAGTACACTGGATTATACATTTTAATTACGTATCACATAATTCACTTCACATTCCTAATTTTTAATATAGTATCTCTACAAGACAGCTGGATCAGCTGTATTATACTCATTTCACAAAGGGACAAGGTGTGTGAGGTTCTTTCACAGCATGATGGACTACAAGGGTACTGAGCACTGTTTTTGTGTTTCAAAATTCTGCCTTGTATTTACCATGTTACCTCTAAAGTTATTTATTCTTACTCTCTCTATATCGAAAACATGATCATATAAATAGTGCTCTGTGAAACAGCAAGGTTATTTTAGGGAAAAAGTATGTAGACTACCAAGCTATAACCGAAAGAAAAATAAAAAATTTTGCTACAGCAGACAAGAAGCTTTACTGTAAAATTTTATTTCCTTTCCCATTTTGACTGACAAACTATCATACTGTTTGACTGTTGAGAATGCATCCTTTATCGTGTAACTTTTCAAATGAGACATTCCAAGTTCACCACGGTCTCTAAAGAACTACATATAACCTGTGCTTCTATGTGTTGTCCGCTCTTGAATTTTGCCTAGCATGAACTTTAACAAAAATATAAATGCTGAAATCTATGTTCTACACATAAAGTCTCAAGTCAAAATCTTCGCAACATTTATGCCGATGTGCACTAAATCGTATCTACATTCTCAAAGAAAGTACAGAAACTTTTATTGCACAGTCCCAAATTCGAGAAAGGAGCATATATGCTCTAATGCCACCTTCTCTTGTAAAAGTCAGGAGAAAAGTAGTGTGGTAGACAGAAGAGGCAAGATTTGGCATTGCCAGTTCTTTTTGACAACTCCTTCTGTACTAGCGAATGAGCCGGAGGAGAGCCAAACAGCAGAGCCGCTGACGTCGATGGCACGTAAGTCTGTCACTGAACGCGCGCAGCGAACAAGGGCAAACGCGCCGACTTACTCTGCACCTGCAGGTCCATCTCGCGCATCTCGGTGAAGCGGTCCCTCAGGTCCATTGGAAGCTGCTCAATCACTGTCAAAGGGAGAGTCCGTCAGAGGGGCGGGGCCAACGGCGAAAATACGCGCTTACGTCACTGCGTGAGTGCGTGCGTCGAGGGGGGTCGAGAGAGCCCGCAGCCCACAACGAGGCTGCCAGTTACCGTGAGAAAGAAACATCCCCCGCCTCCCCCTCCCTCCCGCCATCCCGCCAGCCGGTCTACTCCCGCCCTCACCCGCCCGCAGGCAGCCCGGACGGGCCAGCCAGTTCCGCCCACTCACTTTCCAGATAGTCCTCTAGGTACAACATCGCGGCCCTTAGAGCTGGGGGAGCGAGGGGGTCCAGGGGCTTATTTGTGTCACTCGCTGTCGCCGGAGTTTTGTCCCTTCCAATATGGCGCCTCCGCTAGCAGCACCCGCTCGGCTCCGGCGGAAAAAAAAAAAAAAAGAAAAAAAAAAAAGCACTTTGGCGCCTGACGGCGCTTGCCTCACTGCCGCCCGGGGCGGTCATTGGCTGGCTGAATCAATGACGTAAACCTACTGGACCCCGCCCCCGCGCCCTTGTGGGAAGTGTAGTTTTAGTCCCTCTCCAACAAGCTTGAACTTGCTGGCAGTTCTCCACGTGGAAACTACAAAAACCAGGCGCCGGTGCGAGCCGTGCGCAGCAGAATCTGAAATGCGGTGCGGCTATTTATTTGTTGATTTTTGCACGGGGCATGACGGGAGTTGTATGCTCCTGCAGAACACAACTGGGAAGAACTTTTCACCTGTTCTTTCTTGCTGTGATTCCATGCCCCGACGTTTGTGAGTCATGGATTTCAAGTAGTGCTAGGCAGACGGCGAAGGTTCTAACGCTAGAATAATCAGCAAAGTTCGGGCAATTGGGATTGTCTAAAACAGAGCTCATTGCTGGAATGTATCCTCAGTAAACAATCCTAAAGATACAAATGGGACGTCTGGTTGGCTGCCGTATAACTAAAATAGTTTACGCTTAGAACATGGAATAAATATTTCCTGTATTGAAAGATGCATCAATAGTTCTCTATAGCCTCTTATACTTTGTATTTTGAGATCCGTCTCGTCTTCATTCTAATATAGTTGACCTATACGTACACCTGCACGGGAAAAAAAGTGAGCAACCAAGAATAACGGATGATGTCTTAATATCTAATGTGTTATTTTTGCAATATCTATATAAGGTTGAATAAATAGGCTGTATTAGAGGTCTGTCACCCCGTACGTTGTCTTTTTCTTTCGATTACTTCCCGCATTTGTTCAACCGTGTTATATTTAGCCCTTCACTGCTGAGTTTGTTTCCTTTTTCTTAAAGACGTTAACACTCAATAGAGATTGGGTATTGTTTTTTTCCACCTGTCTTTACTTTTTCCCCCCCAGGGAAGTGTGTCTTTAGTTCATAATTTAATATTCTATTTCTGTTTTTCAGATTGGAGCTGAAACACCTTATTCATTTGCATTTCTTTTCTCCCTGCTTTTTCTTATACACTAGACTTTTCCACAGTTCTTAATCAGGAGAGTTACCTGTCAGATTGATGAATCGCAAAGGAAATTTACCTGAGTCCTAATGAGAATTACCTAGTTTATTTTCTGTACTTTTATCTAAAATCCAGTGCATCCAATCTTCCACCTTCCCTTCCTTCTTCTGGCTGTTTTTAAGGCATTTTTGATATTTTTGCAATTCACGGTGATGAATCTGTTTGAATTCCTTCCTTCCCTCCTTTTCTCTTTCCTTAAAAAAAAAAAAAAAATTTTTTTTTAACCATGCTTAGGATTTAAGAGGATTTCTGAATCTCAGGAATAATGTCCTGCAACAATTATAGAAAATTCTCACCCTTTATCTTTTTAGTGTTGTTTGTTTCTCATTTTTCTCCATTATATTGTAGAACATCTGTAGGATATTGATAAGAATTTCTCACTTTATCCTCCGTTTCTCTTAGCCTTTCTTTTATATGGTCCATCTCAAATTTTTCAAACACTTTTTAATTTTAGAAGTTCTGTTTGCTTCTCTTTTTCTGCCATTTTCTAATTTCCTATACAAATTAAGCATAGTCAGTACTGTCTTAAATCCGGTGCTGAAAATGTGGGTCTTCTGTGCTGTCTGCTGTTTCTTCTAACCTTTGCACATGGTGTCTGCCTCCTTCTGGGTTATTATTTGGAACTTTGTGTTGTGCTTCTGGGGTTGTAACTGGAAATTCTTTGAGGCCAGAGTTAAAACTAAGTTTTCCTAGACATTATTAGAATTTGCTTCTGTAAATTTCTTGGAAGCACCATCAATTCTAGTACCAGATTAAATTATCCACTTGAGGTTTATTGGATTGCACAGATTGAATGAATTTGGGCCTCAAATCAAAGTGGCTTGTTATAGATTCTCAAGGGAGACTTTTTCTTCTGGAGTTCCCTGATCAAGACAGGCCTGAAGCCCACTGGCCCTCACTTACTTCTCAGGATGCTCTCGTTTTTCTTGCTGCCTTTCTTTTTATTCCCTGTGAGAATTTCTTCATTTGTTATTAGTACATCAATTTATTTGATTTTTTAACCCAGCATTTTTTGTTGTTTTCAGCAGGTGGTTCATTCACAGTTAGCTAAAAGGACACGCTGTTAAAAATTGAAGAAATAGAAATAGAAGTTCATCATTTTGATTTAATTTGAGCTGCTTCAGGGAGTTTTCCATATTAAGGAAACAGAGATAATATATCATTTTCAATTCAGTCAATATATATGCACACTCCAGAGAAATAAAAAATTTGTAGCACTTACACCCTGTGTATTTTACTTGATGTAATTTTTGTTGTTTTTTTTCCTTTTTTTAATTGAAGCATAAGTGATGTATAACATATTACTTTCAAGTGTACAGTGTATAATTTGGTATTTTTTTTTTTAATGTTTTATTTTCATGCAATTTTAAAGGTTGCTTTCCATTTATAGTTTATTACAAAATAAAGTTTTTTTATATTTATTACAAAATATTGGTTGTATTGCTTGTATTGTACAATACATTCTTGAGCCTATCTTAAACCCAAGAGTATGTAATGACTGTATTTCTTTTTCTTCGACCATGTATCAGCTGCAGAAAATTGTACACAGATGTCATAGCTTCTTACATCGTTAACTCATATAGCAGATACTACTTGGAGTAGCCACCCACTTAACAACCACTACTGCATTTCTAGGCAGGGCCCCTTCTATATAGGGATGACCATATCTGTATTCCATTATTGTACAGCTGATCAGAGCTCATTAACTTACCAAGGACAGACCAAAGCTGGACCTATCAGATGCATGCTCTTGGGATTTTAAATTGGGAATGAAGAAACTTGAAAACTGTTGTCAGGGTGACAGAATTGCATTAATTTCAGCACAATAAATAGGTGGCCCACAAGCTCCTGTTGCCAAGATACTCCAGAGAAGCTCTGTTTTTTTCCCCTGCCTTTTTCTCCCTTTCTCTGTCACTTTCAATAACATGAGTTGTGTGATCTTGAGAAAGTTATTTTAACACTCTGTGCCTCTGTTTCCCGATCTATAAACCAGAAATAGAAATAATAGCAAAGTTATAGGAGTGTTAGACTGAAATAATACCATCCATGCAAAGCACTTAGGTTAATGCCTGAGAGGTATTATACAATAAATGACAAATTCTTTATCATCATCATTAAGACTGTTAAGACCCCTTGTAAGTTATCCATATGCAGATGCCCCTTTGTGCTCCTCTTGGCTTTGCGTTAGATCCCTGCTGATTTTGCGTCTGGACACCACCTAGAACTCCGCTGTTGTATGGCCACTGTCATGCTAAGTTCAGAGAATTGGTTCAAGAAAGGCCATGTGAGAAGACTGCACTGAAGCCTAAGTAGAAGGAATTAAAAGAGATTCAAAGCAGATGCAACATATGACTGTCTTGGACAGGACAGGAGTCCAAGACAAAGGAAACTCTAAATTCTTCATATAGCACGTCCTCAGGGGAAGCTTTGCCTATGTCAAGGTTCTGCTGCTTCCCTGTCTTACAAAGAAAACTATCTTGAAAACTTGCTAGTAAAACTTTGAAATGAGATGTTTTCTTCACTTTGTGCCAATCAATATATCCTCCCTGGCAGACCTCTATAATAAAGTAAAATGCTATCTTTACGAGACCTCTCTAATTTTACATCTTTAAAATCCACTGAGCTTTACTAGATCAGTTATAAGCAGAGAATAATGGTGGTGATTTAGTCTCAAAGTCATGTCCTACTCTTGCGACCCCACGAACTGTAGCCCACCAGGCTCCTCTGTCCATGGGATTTTCCAGGCATGAATACTGGAGTGGGCTGCCATTCCCTACTCCAGGGGATTGAACCCTTCCCAACCCAGGGATTGAACCCATGTCTCCTGCATTGCAGGCAGATTCTTTGTTTCTTTAACATTTTTTCCTCTTTTTAAAGTTTTTAATTTATTATTTATTTATTTTTTATTGCTCTGGGTCTTTGTTGCTGTACACAGGCTTTCTCTAGTTGTGGTGAAAAGAGGGCCACTCTCTACTTGTGGCACATGGGTCAGTTGCCCTGTGGAATGTGGGATCTTCCTGGACCAGGGATTGAACTTGTGTCTCCTGCATTAGCAGGTGATTCTTATCCAGGAACCATTAGGGAAGTCCCACAGAGGGATTCTTTACCACTGAGCCAGAAGGGAAGTCCAAGCAATAGGGCAATAGTCTTACTTTCCATATCTATGGATGTTTCCAGCCATTCCCACTCTCAGTACTCACTAAAGAGATGCCATTAAAGAAAGTTCTACTTTCCTGACCTGGTTCCTGGGTGTTTATGATGGAAGAATCTTGGGAAGAGGAGAGAGAGGAAGATGGCAGGTGACTAATGGGAGCAGAGTTAAGAAGACACTGCAGAGAGGATTGCTCAGTGAGGGTTCAGTGCATGGGAGAGGGAAGATACTGAATAAAATGTTGGATAATTGGCTATGAAGCTGTCACAAGATCATTTCCTCAAGACAACTGGAAATTCTGGATAAAAAGCTTGAAACCCTCACATGCTGGAAATGAAGCCTCAACTTAGAATAGTGAGCAAGATTTGGAACAGAAAGAACTAGAGAGTTTATTGCCTTAATTGTTGGGTGGTGGAGTTCTGACTATAGTAGAGTGAAAATGAAATTTCTAGTTGAAAGATGGAGCCACTCCTTCCAGGGGTGCCATGTCTGCAAACTAAAATATAGACACATTTCATGTCCCTGTAAATGTTCTGTGTGACCATAAACACAGTGTATCCAGTCAGCCAATCCCCAAAGCCCAAGCCCACTGTGGGCTCTATATGTGTTTCCTTGTCCTAAGCAAGTTTGACTATGTGGCCCCAGCAGATTAGATTTTTTTTTTTTTTTACTGATATTTTTCCTTTTCCTTGTTCTTTATTCTTCACCTTACAAAAGCTTCCTGCCTTCAACTTCATTATGCAGTTCTCCAAATGGAGATGGTCCACTTCAAAAAGTGTTAAATAACATTTTCTTACATCACCTAAATTGTCTTCATTATAATTTTTAAAAAACAAGCTTCAGCTCATAGATTTGTAGGGAGCTAAATCTAATCAATCTTAAAGGAAATCAGTCCTAGAAATTCATTGAAAGGACTAATGCTGAAGCTGAAGCTCCAATACTTTGGCTACCTGATGCGAAGAGCTGACTCACTGGAAAAGACCTTGATGCTGGAAAAGATTAAAGGCAAGAGCAGAAGGGGATGACAGAGGATGAGATGGTTGGATGGCATCACCAACTCGATGGACATGACTTTGAGCAAGCTCCGGGAGTTGGTGATGGATAGGGAAGCCTGGTGTGCTGCAGCCCATGGGGTTGCAAAGGGTTGGACACGATTGAGTGACAGAACTGACTGAATACTAACCATCTTGCAAAAAGCCAGTGACCTCAAAGGGCTGCTGCTTCTGTGAAAGTGACTGGGGAAACCGCAAAGAAGGTTGCCAACCATCCACCTGAAAGCGTAAGTGAAAAGGCTACCCAGAGGCATTTCGAACCCAGACCTACACCCGTGCATGAGGGTAGAGTCCAAATTCAGACTCTTCACAAAATGCAGGGACCCTTTAACAAGGTAGTAAGCATTGGTCTGGCCCCCTGAAAAGTGAGAGAGTTCGTATGGAGACAAATACACTAATACCGAATAGGTTTGCTCCTCAGACACAAAGACGGGGAACTTCCATTGGAAATAGACTCAGGTTCAAATGTAACAACTCGCTTAAGGAAATGAGGACTCTGAGAGGTGGATACCAGATGAAATAAGCAGGGGAATACTAAAAATATAAGTCTTGGAAATCAGGATTGATGAAATCAATACAGAAAGCAGAACAAACAAGAAAAAAAGGAAAAAGATGTGAAAATTTGAGGGTCAGACTTGAAGTTTCAATACCTGATTGCTAGGAGTTCCAGAAAGAATAGGAAAGAAAGGAAACACTGAAGTGTACATGCTCTACAACTCATACTCATGGAGGTGAAGTTTCTGACTAGGTAAAACTGACATAGGGTGATAAGACACAGGAGAGTGGCCACCGCTATGCAAAGTGAGGTGCTTAACTAATCTGAGAACATGTTACTGACCACGTCTGTTTCTTAAGCACCGCCCTATTCCCAGGGTCACTCAGTTCCTACTTTTTGCATGAATAAATGGAAGCACTATTAGGTGTAACGGCTTTTCAATCAGACAGACTTGTGTTTGAACATTGTCTCTGTTATTTGGTCTTATGACCTGAGCCAAGTTACTCAATATCCCTAAGACTGTTACTTCACCCTTGAAATAAGAATAAGGAAGGGTATTTTGCCCTGTTAGATTGTGGTGAGGCTCAAGAGTAACATATAAGAGTACCTAGCACAGTGTCTAGTACAGAAGTATAACCATGAAACACTATTATTTGTAGAAATGACAGTACCATTAAGTAAGTGGTCCAGTAAGTTCTATGCCAAGGGCATTACAACAGGAGCTGGCAAATAAGAGGGAGCATTGTCTTTGGAGGATTAAAAATAATAAAACTGACTTTTGCAATCTGCTTTTATTGTCACAATGTGCCAGTGATTCTAAACAATGTCAGTGATAAAACATTTCTCCCTGACAAAATATTTTGTTGTTGTGAGTTCTAAACAATCTCTGAAGTTATGGTTGAATTTTTATAATTGGCATTACATACTCCTGATAAATACTGGGTCAGAAATAAACATTGAAAGCATGCTGATTTGTAAACACAAAGACACAGAACTTGAGTTATTTCAGTTATGTAATTCTATATGATCACTTGGAGTTTTCATTTGTATTTTAAATGTAAAACAGTGAAATTGTCTATGAACTGCTGGGGTAATATTTTTGTTTATAAAATGCAAATTTTAGCTCATACATGAAACATTCCTGAATTTAAATAATACCTTGAAAATTGAAATGTATTCTTTTTAAATTTTTAGTTTTCTTTGATATTTCAGTGATGTTACATTTTAATGTAGTTCTTTATTCGTGCAACACACCAATATGTTTTCCCTTTTCAAAAATTGCTTAAATGTAATTAAAAGGGATTAAGTCATTACTTCTTTCCTTTTCACTGTAAAATTAATTATTCATCATGAGTATGACTATATAATGAAATTTAATAAAAGAATGTATACTGTCTGGACTTCTTTTCTGGCCATTATCATTATTTATTTCATTTAATCATTATTTTTGAAGATAATTCTCTTAAATTATTAAGAAAGGGGAGTATATTAAGAAAATTATCTGCTCCAGGTGGTAGATATGCTGGAACGCTTACTTAGAGGCTTCTCATGGTGGGATACAAATGTAATTATGCACAATGACATCATGCTCTATAACTACTTTTCTGTGTTTGATTTTGAATGCCTTAGGCTCACTAACATTCATTTTTGTGAGACTGGTAATATAAAAATAAATTATCAAGCATCTTCTCTTTATGATACAGCACGAAAACATTTCAGTGACTGTAAGGATATTTAATAGTGCTGGAAAACCTTAAAATATTTTCCTTTTCCTTTTCTTTTCTTGTTTATCATGAAGTAGCATTATGATATTGACAAGAAGCAGTGTTTGGAGAATTCAAGCGGTTTTTTTCTTATTTTTATATAAATCTTGTTTTTAATCATTAAATCATTAAAGACTTAGGAAGTCTTATTTTGCTACTAGGGTAAAACATTTTTCTAAATTTGGTTAGAGTATTCCTACCTCTGAAGAAACTGAATGTGGAAACATGACAATACAGTGCTTTTTTTATACACTCTGTACATAAATTTCTTATGAAACTCACTACACTGTAGGATAGAGCCTGCCTCCCCCATTAATTTGGAATTCCTCAAGGGCAAAGACTATGTTTTATTCATCTGTTGATCCACAGATCTGAAGGTAATATGAGTTTAATAAAGATGTAATGAATTATTGAACGAATGAATTCATGAGTATCAAGCACAAGTTCGTAAGTTTCCAAGTTCAACCAGAGAGAGCAAGATGAAGTTATCATTATTGCTAACTACTAAGCTCTGTGAAGAAAATAGGATTCCAGCGGTCATTTAAGTAACTAGAATGGAATGCTGATGAGAATTTTCTAAAAGGAACGTTTTCAAAAACTCTCAGATACAGCAGTTGATTGACTTCCAAAGTGGCTTTTAATTAGACTTTCCTAGAAGAACACGGGTTTCCTCTGTGGCCCAGTGGTAAATAATCTGCCTATAGTGTGGGAACCACAGGAGATGCAGGTTCATTGGGAAGACCTCCTGGAGGAGGGGATGGCACCCCACGCCAGTATTCTTGCCTGGAGAATCCCATGGACAGACGAGCTTGATGGACCACAGTCCAAAGGGTCGCAAAGAGTCAGACACATCTGACACAACTTAGCACAGAAGAGTAGGCAGAGGGAAAGTGAAAGTAATATGGTAATTCATGATGCTCTATATTTAAAAAAAAATCATTTGGAGTCCTAAATATTAATGTGATAAATAAATAAGACTCCTAGAGAACCTGAGAAAGAACAGTATTTAGTTCCTTTTAGTGAACATTTATCAAACAGCAAATACCACTAATACAAAATATGGCTATAACACTGTTTCTGCTTTTACAGAATGTACATCTTGATAAGAGAAGCAGATAGTTAGGGAAATCATATAGATACAGTGTGGTAAGTGGTTTAATACGGTCAAATTTGGGAGATGCTAGTAGGTGATTCAGCAAGAGGAATTTACATAAGTTTGATTGAGAACTGATGGTCCTTTGATGAATGGTGAAGGTCTAGATTTAGTGAAAGGAAAAAGTGCTGGAGACAAAAATAAAGGTGTAGTGGATAAGATATCCAAATATTCAGGTACTTTCTAGCCATCATATATCATGTTTTTATTGCTATATAGGTAGCTAACAAGGGGATTTCCAGGCAGTTCAATGGTAAAGAGTCCACCTGCCAGTGTAAGAAGTGAGGGTTTGATCCCTGAGCCAAACATTTACATCCACACAGAAAAATGTGCACATGGATGTTTATAGCAGTTTTATTCAGAGTCGCCAAAAGTTGGAAGCAACAAAGATGTCTTTCAATAAGTGAATGGTTTATAAACTGTGGCACATTCAGAAAATGGAGTATTATTCAGGGCTAAAAAGAAATGAGCTATCAAGCCATGAAAAGACATGGAGAAAGTAAGGCATATTACTAAGTGAAAGAAGCCAATATACAAAGGTTATATACATACAGAATGGTTCCAGATATGACATTCTGGGAAAGGCAAAAGTGTGACAATGTTTAAAAGACTGGTGGGTGCCAGGGATTATGGGGGGGATTGGAAAGTTAAATAGGTGGATTTCTAGGGCAATGAAGACACTCTGTACAATATAATGATGGAAACGTGTCATTATATGTCATTATGCATCTTTCCAAATCCTTAGAATGCACAACCCCAAAAGTCAGTATGGGCTTCCCTTGTGGCTCAGCTGGTAAAGAATCTGCCTGCAATGCGGGAGACCTGGGTTCGATCCCTGGGTTGGGAAGATCCCCTGGAGAAGGGAAAGGCTACCCACTACAGTATTCTGGCCTGGAGAATTCCATGGACTGTATAGTCCATGGGGTTGCAAAGAGTCAGACATGACTGAGTGACTTTACTCACTCACTCGGTATAGATGTGTCAGTATAGATTCATCAGTTGTGACAAACATACCAATTTGGTGGAGAATGTTGATATTGGGAGAGGATGAGCACAAGTGGAGGCAAGGAGTGTGTGGGAAATCTCTGCACCTTCCCCTCATTTTGTTGTGAACCTAACACTGTTGTTAAAAAAAAAAATGAACTCTGAATTACAAAAAATAAATAATTGAAATATTTCTACTGCTTGGAAAAGAGCACCTGCTTGGGGCCACCAGAGTGTCCCATACCACCCCAGTTACCCTGGCCCTTCCTACTAGACTCTCTGGTAATAAGCCTCGCTTATTATGTAGTTATGATGGAGTAATCTCACTCAGGTGAGACCAACCTCTGCTATATGGATTGTTAATTATTTTGGCAATCACTCCTGATACATTGGGTTTCCAAGGTGGCGCTAGTGGTAAAGAAACCACTTGCCAATGCAGGAGACATAAGAGACAGCAGGTTCGATCCCAGAGTCGAGAAGATCCCCTGGAGGAGGGCATGGCAACCTGCTCCAGTATTCTGGCCTGGAGAATCCCATGGACACAGGAGACTTTTCAGCTACAGTCCATAGGATCACAAAGTCAGATACCACTGAAGGGACTTAGAATGCATGCACCTGATACACTATAAAGTATTAATTTAAAAATGGGTTACAAATACTGTGTGAAATATGATAGTACTTTTATAAAAAAAATGTGTATGTGGATGGATCCATACACACTCAGAGATATATGTAGATTTAGACTTGAATTTACATTCAGTTCAGTTCAGTTGCTCAGTCGTGTCTGACTCTTTGCGACCCCGTGAATCACAGTACGCCAGGCCTCACTGTCCATCACCACCTGCTGGAGTCTACACAAACCCATGTTCATGGAGTCAGTGATGCCATCCAACCATCCTCTGTCATCCTCTGTCATCCCCTTCTCCTCCTCCCCTCAATCTTTCCCAGAATCAGGGTCTTTTCAAATGAGTCAGCTCTTCACATCAGGTAGCCAAAGTATTGGAGTTTCAGCTTCAACATCAGTCCTTCCAACAAACACCCAGGACTGATTCCGTTTAGGATGGACTGGTTGGATCTCCCTGCAGTCCATGGGACTCTCAAGAGTCTTCTCCAACACCACAGTTCAAAAGCATCAATTTTTTGGCACTCAGCTTTATTTGTAGTCCAACTCTCACATCCATACATGACCACCAGAAAAACCATAGCGTTGACTAGATGGACCTTTGTTGATAAAGTGATATCTCTGCTTTTTAATATGCTTTTTAAGTTGGTCATAATTTTTCCTCCAAGGAGTAAGCTTCTTTTAATTTCATGGCTGCAGTCACCATCTGCAGTGATTTTAGAACCCCCAAAAATAAAATCAACCACTGTTTCCACTGTTTCCCCATCTATTTGCCAGAAGTGATGGGACCGGTTACCATGATCTTACTTTTCTGAATGTTGAGCTTTAAGCCAACTTTTTCACTCTCCTCTTTCAGTTTCATTAAGAGGCTCTTTAGTTCTTCACTTTCTGCCATAAGGGTGGTGTCATCTGCATATCTGAGGTTATTGATATTTCTTCCGGCAATCTTGATTCCAGCTTGTGCTTCATCTAGCCCAGCGTTTCTCATGATGTACTCTGCATATAAGTTAAATAACCAGGGTGACAATATACAGTCTTGACGTACTCCTTTTCTTATTTGGAACCAGTCTGTTGGTCCATGTCCAGTTCTAACTGTTGCTTCCTACCTGCATACAGCTTTCTCAAGAGGCAGGTCAGGTGGTCTGGTATTCCCATCTGTTTAAGAATTTTCCACAGTTTATTGTGATCCACACAGTCAAAGGCTTTGGCATAGTCAATAAAGCAGAAATAGATGTTTTTCTGGAACTCTCTTGCTTTTTCGATGATCCAATGGATGTTGGCAATTTAGTCTCTGGTTCTCTGCCTTTTCTAAAACCAGCTTGAACATCTGGAAGTTAACAGTTCACGTATTGCTGAAGCCTGGCTTGGAGAATTTTGAGCATTACTTTACTAGCGTGTGAGATAAGTGCAATTGTGCAGTAGTTTGAGTATTCTTTGGCATTGCCTTTCTTTGGGATTGGAATGACACTGATCTTTTCCAGTCCTTTGGCCACTGCTGAGTTTTCCAATTTGCTGGCATACTGAGCGCAGCACTTTCACAGCATCGTCTTTTAGGATTTGAAATAGCTCAACTGGAATTCCATCACCTCTACTAGCTTTGTTTGTAGTGATGCTTCCTAAGGCCCACTTGACTTCATGTTCCAGGATGTCTGGCTCTAGGTGAGTGTGAGTAATCACGTGGAAATAGAAGTGACTGTATTTTCTATATATATTTATACATTTTCCAAACTTTTAAAATTATTTTATAATCAGAAATATATACAGAGAGACAGAACGAGAGGGAAATGAAAGCGATCAGATTGGTAACCTATGTAGTGTGTTGTGTCTGCCTCCCCCAATTTTTTCCAAGATCTACAAAACTGAGCAAATATCTGCCAACTGTTTTTTTGAATCATCAGTTTTAGTCTCTAAAAATCTTCATGCAGAGTTGTGTTGCTAACAGTGTCAAAGTGGTATCCAAGAGTCAAAATACCAAGCCAAGTCATTAAGTAAAGGAAACAGTCAAGATTCTCTGTCTTTTTACCTAGTCTCTTTATCAACCTCGGGTCAGACACATAAAGGTCAGGATCTGGGGGAAGCAGATACACAAATAGGAAATGAGGTCAAGAACACAAGGAGGAAAGGATTACTTGCCAAGTGAAATCCTGGAACACTGGGCAACATGCAAAATGCTAAGTTAAGTTCGGCTAAGGTAGCAAAAACATTGTTCAGGTTTCAGGACTAATTAATAATAGAATTCTCACATTGTATGGATTGTGTGCTGATAGCTAGAGGGCATGATGCTGAGAGGAGGGGCGCCATTAGCGGCAAGCTACCACTTAAGTTGCCTTCTCATCTAGCTCAACAAGTGTGATTTTAGGACTGAACTAATGGTGTAAATAAGTACGTTTATATGTCATATAGATTATAAGTGGATCCTTGAAACACATAACATTGTTGGATGCCTAAGGTCTTGATTCATAACAAGACTATGTTACAGATACGATTGCTAAACTGCAGACCAGTGGTTCTCAATCAGAAGTGATTTTGTGCCCTGGATGACAGTTGGTAATGTCTGGAGACAGTTTAGTTGTCATGACTTGGGGTAGTACTACCGACGTCTAGTAGGTAGAGGCCAGGGCTACTGCTAAACTTTCTGCAATGTACAGAAGAGCCACCTGCAACAAATAGTGTGATGAACTTAGCCCCTCCGTCCTGTCCAGCTCTTTGTGACCCCATGGCCTGTAGCCCGCCAGGCTCCTCTGTCCATGGCGATTCTCCAGGCAAGAATATTGCAGTGGGTTACCATACCCTCCTCCAGGGGATCTTCTCAACCCAGGGGTCAAACCCAGGTCTCCCACATTGCAGGTGGATTCTTTACTGTCTGAGATACCAGGTAACAAACAGTGAGCACGTCCCAAATATCAAGCTTGAGAAAACCTGCTGCAGACTGATGTTGTTGTTGAATTCCCAGCCTTCTTGGGTCAATGTTCCATGCTTGTCAGGAACATCATTGTCTCCTTAACCAAACAGTGTTGGTTTGAGAAAGTTGTACAGTAGAGGGCAGTGATAAACAAATTTATATATTATATTACCACTTGTCCTCCATAGTTTTCTTCCTTTTTCTACTTCTCTAGTCCCTAAAACAAAAATGATAGCAGAAGCAGATCAATAAAAATAAATAACTTTATACTTTTAATAAAAATATCATCACATTTTATGCAAAATTATAGTACAAATTCTAGAATAAAAGATCCACAGATGTAGAACCCATGATTTCTTAGAGTATATCTTGAGCACTGACACTTGCAACTCTTTACTCTCTTAAAAAACAAAAACAAACAAAAAAATGACCAATGACATCTAAATATTAAGAAAATGAAATGTATTTCATATATTATACAAATGTATAATTGATGATACTTTTTTTGGTAGATTATTCCAGTATTTAATAACTTATTTCTGGGAACTGCCAAGCCCATCACATTTTACCAAATCATCTATTCTTTTGCAGTTGATTTAATGAAATTTGGACACATTTATTCTCTTTTCACTGGACTGTATATATATCTTTAAATATATTTAAATTAAATATATTTAAATATTTTAAACTGTTAAAATATATCTTTATTTTTGCCAAATTAATGAATAGTCATCAAAAAACTCAGATAGTCAAAGAGAATTTGAGATAGTCCATTTTTTTATACTCAACATCATGCTTCCCCTTAGAAAAATTAATAATAATAATATTTCTTATTCGCATTCATTTCATTGTAATAAAAATTATGATATAATAAAAGACTAGGAATCTTCCCAGTCTGCATCAATCTATCAACATTTCACTATGGTTTCAGAATTCTATGTTATGTTGCAATAAAAGCATTTCCATTTTAAGATTTTTAATGTTCACTCCATTTTCTTCTAGCTATCTTAGGATTTCTTTATTAATATCTTAAACAATTTGAAGTTTGGCTTTGAATTATTAAATGAGAGAGGCAATCTAAAATAACTCTTTTCTAAATGATCATTCAGTTGTCCCCAAATTTTATAGATAGAAATGAAGGGAATAGTTGCTAGATGCGTATAGATTTTTTTCAGAGTAACACCTGTATGTGGTAACAAATTAATAGTATAAAGTAGCTTACAATACAGTGCAACAGACTTCCGCCCTGTCCTTCTTCAGATTCATTCTTTTCTCTGGAGGTACTCTTCTATTTTTAGTTCTTCTAGTAGTTGCCTCGAGAACTCAAAATTTCATGTTCATAAAGTTCTTAAATTATTAATTTTGGATAAGATATATTGCCTCTTCAATACAAAAGATGAGAATTTAGAACAGTTACACTCCCTCCTTACTTTCAGGATTTGATAAATAATTGTTCTTTCATTGGCTATATTTGTAATGTTAATTAGATATACATTAAAAGTGTATAACCCTAATCCTAACTCCAACATCCTGTGGAAGCATCTCTGGACTTCTCCCGTGGAAGATGGAGCCACTAGTGTGCCCACCTTATTTTCTATCTTATCTCTTCCCCTTCAGTTTCCCACCTTCTGCAGGTGTATTGTTACCTTGTCAAATATATTTTGCCTTGTAACCACAGACTAACCTTCCTTCCATTGTCTCTAGGATGACACTACAAGATTTAAAATAAGCAACATTTAAATCATTAGGACAATAAAAGTCTGTTTTAGTTCTTAGCCAAAGAAGCTTTTTTCCTTAGAGGTCCAAAGTTATAACTGTGGGGACAATAGAAAGAAAGTGTTTTCAATACCACTTTATAACACTTCACCAAGTCCATGGGCTTGCAGAGTCAGATACGACTGATTGACTATCACAAAGTGCTCAAAATCATACCATTTTTTGCTTTGTTCATATTTGGACCATAGATTGTTATTTATAGCCCTTTCCCTCATGCCACCCCCAATCCCTGGATTTCTAATTATTTCTTAATTTTCCTTATATGAAATCCTCAACCACCTTTAATTCACAATCATACTATCTCTCTCTCTTTTTGTATTCTACTCTAATTGGTACTGATTGTTGTCTGAGCTTCCTGCACAGTTGTCATCCTAGAATATGCCTTTATTTTAAACTGGTATATGAAATATAATTAACTTTAAAATATTGACTGTATATCCTGTTACCTTGCTAAATTTACTTAGCTGTAGTAAGTTTTTTTTGTTTGTTTTTGTCTTGTAAATGTCTTAATATTTCCTGTATCAATAATCGTACCATTAGTGAACAAAGGCAATATTGTGGCCTGAATTATCTCCTCCAAATTCCCAAGTCCTAATCCCCTGAGAATGCGCCTGCATCTGCAGATAGGGTCTTTAAATTTCATTTCAATTTCAATTTCATTTAAATTGAGGTAATTAAGGTGGGTCCTAATCCAATATGACTGGAAATTTAGACTCAGACACACAAAGAGGAGACCGCCCTCAGCAGTAACCAGCCCTATCACACCTTGACTTTGGTCTTCTAGACTAAAGAACCAGGAGAAAACAAATTTCTGTCATTTCAGCCATCTAGTCTTTGGAGCTTCATTATAGAAGCCCTAGAAAACTAATGCAGACAATTTAAGCCCTCTTTTCTATTTTGTCCTCAATTACACTGGACAGATGCCTGTAATACAGGAGACCCCGATTCGATTCCTGGGTCAGGAAGATCCCCTGGAGAAGGTATAGTCTACCTTCCAGTATTCTTGGGTTTCCCTGGTGGCTCAGATGGTAAAGAATCTGCCTGTGATGAGGGAGACCTGGGTCGGTTCCTGGGTTGGAAAAATCTCCTGGAGAAGAGAACGATCACCCACACCAATATCCTTACCTGGAGAATTCCACAGACAGAGGAGCCTGGTAGACTACAGTCCATGGGGTCGCAGAGAGTCGGACACAACTGAGCGACTTTCACTTTCTTTCAACTGAGTAGAACCCCTAGAATGTTAAAATTATTGGTAAGGAAAATGTTCCTGCCTTATTTCTAGTTGTAAAGGGTTAGTGATCAAACAGTTTATTTCAGTTCAGTTCAGTCACTCAGTCGTGTCTGACTCTTTGTGAGACCCCGTGGACTACAGCATGCCAGGTCTCCCTGTCCATCACCAGCTCCTGGAGTTTACTCAAACTCATATCCATTGAGTCGGTGATGCCACTCAACCACCTCATCCTCTGTAATCCCCTTCTTCTCCTGCCTTCAATCTTTCCCAGCATCAGGGTCTTACCAATGAGTCAGTTCTTTGCATCAGGTGGCCAAAGTATTAGAGTTTCAGCTTCAGCATCAGTCCTTCCAGTGAATATTCAGGACTGATTTCCTTTAGGATGGACTGGTTGGATCTCCTTGCAGTCCAAGGGACTCTCAAGAGTCTTCTCCAACACCACAGTTCAAAGGCATCAGTTCTTTAGCACTCAACTTTCTTTATAGTCCAACTCTCACATCCATACATGACTACTGGAAAAACCATAGCTTTGGCTAGATGGACCTTTGTCAACAAAGTAATGTCTCTGCTTTTTAATATGCTGTCTAGGTTGGTCATAACTTTTCTTCCAAGGAGCAAGAGTCTTTTAATCACTGCAATCACTATCTGCAGTGATTTTGGAGCTCCCAAAAATAAAGTCTGTCACTGTTTCCATTGTTTCCCCATCTGTTTGCCATGAAGTGATGGGACTGGATGCCATGATCTTAGCTTTCTGAATGTTAAGCTTTAAGCCAACTTTTTTGCTCTCCTCTTTCACTTTCATCAAGAGGCTCTTTAGTTCTTCTTCACTTTCTGCCATAAGGGTGGTGTCATCTGCATATCTGAGGTTATTGATATTTCTCTCAGCAATCTTGATTCCAGCTTGTGTTTCATCCAGCCCAGCATTTCTCATGATGTACTCTGCATATAAGTTACATAAGCAGGGTGACAATATACAGCCTTGAAGTACTCTTTTTCCTACTTGGAACCAGTTTGTTGTTCCATGTCCAGTTCTAACTGTTGCTTCCTGACCTGCATACAGGTTTCTCAAGAGGCAATTCAGGTGGTCTGGTATTCCCATCTCTTTAAGAATTTTCCACAGTTTATTGTGATCCACACAGTCAAAGGCTTTGGCATGGTCAATAAAGCAGATGTTTTTCTGGAACTCTCTTGCTTTTTCGATGATCCAACAGATGTTGGCAATTTGATTTCTGGTTCCTCTGCCTTTTCTAAATGTAGCTTGAACATCTGGAAGTTCACAGTTCATGTACTACTGAAGCCTGGCTTGGAGAATTTTGACCATTACTTTGCCATTGTTGTGAGATGAGTGCCAATGTGCAGTAGTTTGAGCATTCTTTGGTGTTGCCTTTCTTTGGGATTGGAATGAAAACTGACCTTTTCCAGTCCTGTGGCCACTGCTGAGTTTTCCAATTTGCTGGCTTATTGAGTTGCAGCACTTTCACAGCATCATCCTTAGGATTTGAAATAGCTCAACGGGAATTCCATCACCTCCACTAGCTTTGTTTGTAGTGATGATTTCTAAGGCCCACTTGACTTCACATTTCAGGATGTCTGGCTCTAGATGAGTGATCACACCATCATGATTATCTGGGTCGTGAAGATCTTTTTTGTACAGTTCTTCTGTGTATTCTTACCACCTCTTCTTAATATCTTCTGCTTCTGTTAGGTCCATACCATTTCTGTCCTTTATTGTTCCCCTCTTTGCATGAAAAGTTCCTTTGGTATCTCTAATTTTCTTGAAGAGATCTCTAGTCTTTCCCATTCTATTGCTTTCCTCTATTTCTTTGCATTGATCACTGAGGAAGGCTTTCTTATCTCTCCTTGCTATTCTTTGGAACTTTGCATTCAAATGGATATATGTTCCCTTTTCTCCTTTGCTTTTCACTTCTCTTCCATTCACAGCTATTTGTAAGGCCTCCTCAGACAACCATTTTGCCTTTTTGCATTTCTTTTTCTTGGGGATGGTCTTGATCCCTGCCTCCTGTACAATGCCACAAACCTCTGTCCATAGTTCACCAGGCACTCTGTCTATCAGGTCTAATACCTTGAATCCATTTCTCACTCTCCCTCTATAATAGTTAGGGATTTGATTTAGGTCATACCTGAATGGTCTAGTGGTTTTCCCTTCTTTCTTCAATTTAAGTCTGAATTTGGCAATAAGGAGTTCGTGATCTGAGCCACAGTCAGCTCCCGTCTTGATTTTGCTGACTGCATAGAGCTTCTCCATCTTTGACTGCAAAGAATATAATCAATCTGATTTCGGTATTGACCATCTGGTGTTGTGCATTGTAGAGTTTTCTTTTATGTTGTTGGAAGAGGGTGTTTGCTATGACTAGTGCATTCTCTTGGCAAAACTCTATTAGCCTTTGCCCTGCTTCATTCTATACTCCAAGGCCAAATTTGCCTGTTACTCCAGGTGTTTCCTGACTTCCTACTTTTTGCATTCTAGTCCCCTATAATGAAAAGGACATCTTTTTGGGGTGTTAGTTCTAGGTCTTGTAGGTCTTCATAGAACTGTTCAACTTCTATGTACAACTTCAGCTTCTTCAGCATTACTGGTCAGGGCATATAGACTTTCCATGATATTGAATGGTTTGCCTTGGAAACAAACCAAGATCATTCTGTCATTTTTGAGATTGCATCCAAGTACTGCATTCTGGACACTTTTGTTGACTATGATGGCTACTCCATTTCTTCTAAGGGATTCTTGCCCACAGTAGTAGATATAATGGTCATCTGAGTTAAAGTCACACATTCCAGTCCATTTTAATTTGCTGATTCCTAAAATGTCAATGTTCACTCTTGCCATCTCCTGTTTGACAACTTCCAATTTGCCTTGATTCATGGACCTAACATTCGAGGTTCCTATGCAATATTGCTTTTTACAGCATCAGACTTGACTTCCATCAACACTGTCATCCACGACTGGGTGTTGTTTTGCTTTGGTGCCATCTCTTCATTCTTTCTGGAGTTATTTCTCCACTGATCTCCAGTAGCATATTGGGCACCTACCGACCTGGGGAGTTAACCTTTCAGTGTCCTATCTTTTTGCCTTTTCACACGGCTCATGGGGTTCTAAAGGCAAGAATACTGAAGTAGTTTGCCATTCCCTATGTGATCAATAGCTCATCATTAAACATGATGTTGCTGTGCTGTGCTTAGTCACTCAGTAGTTTCCGACTCTTTGGGATCCCATGGACTGTAGCCCATCAGGCTCCTCTGTCCGTGGAGATTCTCCAGGCAAGAATACTGAAGTGGATTGCCATGGCCTCCTCCAGGGGATCTTCCCAACCCAGAGATTGAACCAAGGTCTCCCACTTTGCAGGTGGATTCTTTATCATCTGAACCACCGGGAAAGCCCAAATATCATGGCAATTATCTGATAGTAGGAGTTTTGAAGGTAGCATTTATCCGATTGAAGAAGTTCTTCCCTTCTATTCCTAGTGTGTTGACAATTGTTTTACAAAACCATGAATTGGTGTTGAATTTTGTCAAATATTTTCCCTAAATCCAGTCATATTATATATGATTTCCCCCCTTTGCTGTGATAACATAGTGAATGTCATTAACTGAGTTTTATCTCTCTCACTCTCTTTTTTTTTTTGCAGTATCTTAATTTCTCAACCAGGGACCCATCCCATGCCCCCTGCAAGGGAAGCATGGGATCCTAATTCCTGGACAACCATGGAATTCCCTCATTGATTGATTTTTGAAGATTAAACCAACTTTGCCTCCCTGGGATAAACCGCACCTGATTATAGTACAGAAATATTTTCTATATTTTGATGGAATTGATTTGTTAATATTTTGAAGACCTTTTGTGTCTCAGATGATGTGGATTATTGGTTTGTAGTTTTCTTTTCTAGTCTTTTGTGTGTATATTTTGATATTAGGATTATGTTGGTCTCCAGCCTGGAAGTCATGAGGAATTCTAAAATAGTATGCTCTTTGCTTCACCACTGTGCTGGAGAAGTTAAAAAAAAAAAAAAAAAATAGAAAACTCCTAAATTATTTTCTCAGGAATTCTAATGAATTTATGACTGTGATAAAATAACTTACTTTATTTTTATAATCAGTAAACTCCAAATATGATTCTACAAATTATAGGATTGTGGCATCAGGGAAATTCACAATCCTACCAGATCTTGCGTGAGTAAAATGATTTTTTTTGTTGTTGTTTAAAAATGAGTAGGGTATGAAGAATAAGAATGGGGTCTTGTGGGAAGTTTTAGATGACTCAGAGGTCCTCAATTCCTGAATCTTTCTCAGCTTCCACTGCCAGAAAAAACAAATCCTCCTTTTGTGGTAAAGTGAGGACATTCCTGCCTTAGTTGAAAATCCCTTACTGACCATTCCTGAGACAGTTACCTCTCAAGGGAAGCTAGTCGGCTCATCTCTCACTGGCATTTCCTCTGATTGTCTTCAAAAGGACATGTAGGATCAAATTCCAGCCTGACTCAGAGACTAAATCAAGTCAAACTGAAGAAAAGGCTAACT
This sequence comes from Dama dama, assembly GCF_033118175.1. Classification (NCBI taxonomy): domain Eukaryota; kingdom Metazoa; phylum Chordata; class Mammalia; order Artiodactyla; family Cervidae; genus Dama; species Dama dama. Next base: position 81,440,264 of record NC_083698.1, on the reverse strand, counting down.
TTTCCACATTTGCAACATCATGCTAATTTATATAGGAAAACAGGAGAATAGAATTTGAAAGAGATTGTGAAGATACTAAAGTAGGAAAGGAGAAACAATTTTAGGTAAGGCTGCTTTTCTGTATATGGGTTCATGTAGATAAGCAGTTGGGAGTAGTTCTCTGACTGGTTAACTATGTATTTAACAGTAACCTAAATTTAATGAAGTTGAAATGCTACTATTCCTTGATGAGAAGAATCTAAACAGGAAGGCTGGAATGGACTTACCAAATGTGATTTTGTCCCCTTAATCTCATCTGCTTTGTGGACCAGAAGATCTCCCTTTTACCAAGACATGGAGAAACATATTTATGAGGAGAACACCACTAACTTTGAAAAATACTGTAAATCCATGGCTGATTCTTGTCAATGTATGGCAAAAAACACTACAATATTGTAAAGTAATTAGCCTCCAACTAATAAAAATAAATGAAAAAAAAAGGAAAAAAAAGAAAAATACTCTAGAAAATTATTCTGTAAGCTGGAATGCTGTTGGCCTTATATATACAATATGATGCAGTTGGCCCAAGTTCTTTGATTACAGTGGGGATGCTGGAATCCAAAGCAGCATGAGTATTCAAATAGGGCATTTAACTACCAGGGGCAGAATGGGTTTGATGTTAATAACCACCAGGGCTTGAATGGTAATCTGGATGATCTAACCTGCAAAGATCTTTGGTGATAGCTAATTGTTGGTTAGGTCCTGGTATATTAAATAAATGGGCAGCACCCACCCAAAGGTACTATTTATTCTCCATAACCCTAAACTCAAGGTGTAGCGAACAGGAGCTTGATTGGAACCCCTGTATTACATTCCAAGGGGAATTCTGGGTGGCCCTAGTGGTAAAGAACCTGCCTGCAATGCAGGAGACATAATGAGACCTGGGTTTGATCTCTGGGTTGGGAAGATCCCCTGGAGAAGAGCCTGGCAACCCACTCCAGTATTATTGCCTGGAGAATCCCATGGACAGAGGAGCCTGGTGGTCTATAGTCTATAGCGTCTCAAAGAGTTGGACATGACTAAAGAGACTTAGCATGCATGCATTAAGTTCCAAGACCTCAGTCAGTTTAGAATACCTAGAACCCCTTTAGTGAAGAGGAGGCTGGAACAGTGGAGAAGAGACCTCACATCATTGTGAACCAGTGACATCACTTTTCTTACTAATCTTCCCAAAGAAACAACAGGCGCTTAAGGAAATACACTTAACTATTATGAGACTATTGGACAGTTTTCTCAACTAATCGTTAATTCTTGGGTACAAAGAATTTTCATGATCCACAAGTGAAAGTAAGTGCTTTTAGAATTCATGTAATTAGTAGAGTTTTCAACTGACTTTGCCTCCCAGTGGGCCCAGTGGTACTCTGAACTCAGTCTAGGATAATTACCCTTGTTCCAAAATATAATGTTGAAATAGATCTATTGAGCAACTGGGAAGATCTCCATTTTGTAACAGTAGTAGGAAGGGTCAAGTGGAAACTTTACCTCTCCCCCTAAAACTTACAGTTATCAAAAATTATATACATTTCAGGAATGTCAGAGAAATCTACCATTAAAAGTGGAAAGATGTCTGCCTGGGAAAATTTACCATCATCTCTCTGTGCGACTGTAATAGAATGCTAACTGGCTCCAGGCTTCTCCCCACCCCCTTCCTCTCTAGGGTCCATTCTCATTGTGACTGGCAGAATTATCTTTAAGATAAGGCAAATGATTTTCCTCCTCTGCTCAGAAGCCTCCAATGAGACAAGTCTTAACAATGGTCCACAAGGTCCAAAGTGATGGGTCCTGTTAGGTTTCCATTGTCATTTTGCTCTGTCTTCTCACTTCACTCACTACACTGCGGTCATGAAGACTTCCTTACTGTTCTTTACACATACCAGCCATGCTTCTATCTAACGGCCTTTCTATTTACTATTTCTTCCAACTCTGTGAACGCCAGTCAAATTACATCCCTCTCAGGGAGATTTTTTCTTTGGCCACCAGATATAAAATGTCACCCCCCTATTCCAATCCCTTCCCGAACCAAGTTCTCCCTCTCTTTTGTTCATATACGTATACATGAAATATACAATCTTATATATGAAGTATATTATTTTATTTATTCATTTTGATTTCTGCCTTCATTCTCTCAAGTACACAAACTCCGTGAAGTCAAGATTTTTGCCTGTTTTGCTCACTGTCTTATTCCCATTGCTCAAAAAAAAAAAAAATACCTGACACCTAGTAATAGTTTCATAATTATTTATTAAGGAGTAGTTAGATGCTTAGTGCTTGTGATTCTTGTCTTACTGTCACTTAGCCAAAGACAAGTTTGTTTGCAAGAACGAAAACAGATTTGGGTAAGTTTAATTCCATGGTGATACTAATTGCTACTGTTGTTTCAGATGTGGTCTATTTCCAGAAGACAGTCAGTCCATCTCTCAGCACCTGGTATGCAGCTACTGAATCTGTGAATGCTTTTTTCTATATCTCAAGTGAGAACATCAGAAGTTACCTTTCATCTAGAAGGGATAACAGTGCACCTTACTTTCTTACTTTAGCTCCATGCCACAATATGATCCATAAAGACAGTGATTATCTCAACATCTTACTAGAAATTATGTTGGCTCACTATACTAGTGAAATAATATTGCCAAGACAGGCTTCCCTGGTGGGCTCAGACGGTAAAGAAATGGTAATGCAGGAGACCCAAGTTCAATCCCTGGATCGGGAAGATCCTCTGGAGAAGAGAATGGCTATCTACCAGTATTCTTGCCTGGAGAAGCCCATGGACAGAGGAGAATGGCAGGCTACAGTGCATGGGGTCGCAAAGAGTTGGACACTTTTGAGAGGCTAACGCTTCATTGCCAAGACCTGAATATCAAGAACTTACAGATATTTTAGAGTCCTTGTGTATCAGACACCGTGTATAAACAACTTCAGAGCCCCTGGCGTCATCTGCTGTAAGCTGCCTGAGCATTGGCTGACCTCACCACTGCACATCCAGACAGGTGGTTGTGCAAGGTACCCACACAATGTGCTTCTTCCCCTTCACCTATACCGTGCAATTGTTACCTCCGGCCCATGCCGCGTGTCTCTTAGTTTCTGCTTCTGTCCTATGATCACGCCTCTGCATGCACACCCTGGAATTTCAGAGCACCTAATGAACTATGGGGAAAATCTTTGACCACTGAAAGACAGCAACTAATGGAATTTTTCACCTCCCAACCACCCAATGATTATCTGGGAATGCACTTTTTTACACTTCTTGACTACAAGCAGCGGCCAGGTCAAAAATTTCATTCTCCTGTTCCCTCTCCTTCCTTCCCACATTGCCTTTTTTCTTTTATCTCTGCTCCCTCAGATGTTATTCCTTAATAAAGGGAATAGTATAACAGTATAATTCCTTAATGGGCTTCCCTGGTGGCACTAGTAATAAAGAATCCAACTGCTAATGCAGGAGTCGTAAGAGACATGTGTTCAATCCTCCGGTCAAGAAGATTCCCAGGAGGAGGGCGTGGCAACCCACTCCAGTATGCTTGCTTGGAGAATTCCATGGACAGAGGAGCCTGGCGGACTACAGTCCACAGGGTTGCAAAGAGTTGGAGATGACTGAAGTGACTTAGCACACATGTTAATTTCTTAATGGTATAGGAATAGTATAATTCCATTTAACCATAGGCTCTGCTTTCTGGAAAACCCAAGCTGAAACTGTTGGTACCTGAAGCAACCCTAAAGAACATCTTAAAACAGAATTTTGAAATTGGTTAGTAACTGGTCAGAGAGTGATAAGTGGGGTGGTGTTAAACCTATATGGAGTATCATCATGCTACTGAGAATTCCTCCTGTGAAAAAGTCAAATGCAAGATGAAACATTGTGACAGGCTGTGGCTGGGGAGACTGAACAGAATGGAAGCAATGCTAATTAAAAAGCTGTGGCTTGGGAGCACTGAAGGTAAGGAATTAGATATGTCAGTTCACGGATATGCCTAATGGTTTGACTAAATGATCTGGAACTCAGAAAAAGACGGTTGAGGAGGCTGGTAACAAAGGGTTTGGGGTAATGATCCAACATGTGAGAATACTTGTGTCTCGTAGGAATGTTCACAAAAGACCTCCATAGCAAAGTAAACTTTCCATAATTAGATGAGCAAGATACTCGGGTCTATGGAGATCAGTGGGCACTGTGGCAAGGACAGAGATTTTGCCTGGGCTCAACCACAAGAACTTTTCTCATCAAGACTGAGTTGGTCACTGCCACAACTATGTGTCAAATTTGGCCGCAACAGCCAACTTTGTGATAGAGTGAGTATAGTGGAAATCTTCCAAGTTAGAATGGCAGTGAGTTTCTCCTTAGGGAATAAAGTCAGTTTTGATTCATGGGATTCATAAGTCTTAAGAACAATCCTAAAAGAATCTGTCCCTATGGATTAGGAGAATGGCCAGTTGAAGATTCAGATCTCTTGTACTATCTTACAGGGTACACAATTTGCTCTAAACTAGGGACCCATATATATTGTTGCTTCTCCAATATGTGAACCCTGGAATGTAATTCAAGTGGGAGTGACCCTCTTCCCAAATGTTTGACTTCTAGCCTGACTCTGCTGGCTTGAAAAGTGCAAGTGTTAGTTGCTCTGTTGAGTCTGAGTCTGTGACTCCATGGACTGTGCCCAGCCAAGCCCCTCTGTCCATGGAATTCTCCGGGAAAGAATACTAGAGTGGGTAGCCCTTCCCTTTTCCAGGAGATCTTCCTGATTCAGGATTAAACCCAAGTCTCCCACACTGCAGGCAGACTCTTTACCATCTGAGCCACTAGGGAAGCCCATCTGCTGATTTAGATATAGTCATTTAAAAGATTTTAGAGAGTCCCTTTTTAAGTAGAGGGTGAATTTGTTTTCACTGATATGAGAGGATAATGTAATTATGTTGCATTATCTTAGGGTGCTCTTTTTTGTTTGTTGTTTAGACGCTAATGTGTGTCTGACTCTTTTGTGACCCCATGGACTGTAGCCTGCCAGGCTCCTCTGTCCAAGGAATTTCCCAAGCAGGAAATACTGGAGCTGTTTGCCATTTCCTTCTCCAGGGGATCTTTCTGACCCAAGGATCCAATCCGCATTGGCAAGCGGATTCTCTACCACTGAGCCACCAGGGAAGCCCTAGGTTGCTCTTATTGATGTTATTTTCAGAAGTTCAGCTTTGGAAAAAGAGTGTGTAATGTTGGGAAGCTAGTGCATTGAGCTGTGGTGATATTTGTCATATTTTTGAGTTGTCTTGAATGTATTGCCTATGTTTGGGGAACTCTTTATCTTACGAGATTAAAAGCCATGTAGATGATTGTTTTCCCAGATTTCCTTTCAGCATGTGATCTCAGCTCTGCCCATAAGATGAACCCATGGTGGACCAAATCAGAAATTAGAAGTTAATGATGAAGCCAACTCTATGAGGAATTCATTCTGATAAGGGTGGTGGTGTCTACATCCAATGTCTGCAACTTGCAGAGCCGGTGGTACAATCTCCACTACTCATAACAGCGGTGACTGTATGTTCAGTTCAGTGCTGTGATGTTATCTATTGGTCTTAGCTTCTAAGCTTGGTTCATAGGTCCTGCCAGAGAGTTGGTGAACTACTTAAGGTTTCCTCTGAAAAATTCATTAATTACCTAAATTTATCAGACCTCATATATATTGGTTTCAACCAAAAATCTTACTGAAACAATTTTTCTTTTTCATTGTATTTGATCACTGCTTTCCAAATTCTCAAGGTTAAAACATTTATTTTTATTCATTCTTGTGTTTCAATGCATGTGCATAATGCTAGCATTTCCTTTAAGCAGTGCTTTATTTTTCACTGTTATTACTATACATTGCAAACATTATAAAATTTTGATTTTGATATTGTTTTACCAAAGGATTTTGAATTTCCGGATGGTTGTGAGGATTTTACGTTGCTGTTATTTTCTATTTTTGCTGACTGCTAATTTTACTACTTTGTGATCATATAATTTGTGCAAGGAGATCCAACCAGTCCATCCTAAAGGAAATCAACCCTGAATATTCATTGGAAGGACAGATGCTGAAGCTGAAGCTCCAATACTCTGGCCACCTGATGGGAAGAGCTGACTCATTAGAAAAGACCCTGATGCTGGGGAAGACTGAAGGCCGGAGGAGAAGGGGACGACAGAGGATGAGATGGTTGGATGGCGTCACTGACTCCATGGATGTGAGTCTGAGCAAGCTCCGGGAGACGGTAAAGGATGAGGAAACCTAGCATGCTGCAGCCCATGGCATCACAAGGCGTCGGACACGACTGAGTGACTGAACAACAACAGTTTGCCCCGTGTTTGTTTCTACACTTTAGAATTTGCTGAATTTTTGTAGCTTAACAAATGGTAAATTTTTATAAATGCTTAAAGGGATTTTTGAAAATTTGTGGTATTTTCTACAGCTTTGACTTTTTAAATTTTGAAGCTGTTATTTGGTGCATAAAGATCCTTGAGAGATATTTACTCTAATTGTGTTTTTTATTATTTTAAGGTATCTTTTTTCTTTTTTTCATTTATTTTTATTAGTTGGAGGCTAATTACTTCACAACATTGCAGTGGGTTTTGTCATACATTGACATGAATCAGCCATGGAGTTACGTGTGTTCCCCATCCCGATCCCCCCTCCCACCTCCCTCTCCACCCGACTCCTCTGGGTCTTCCCAGTGCACCAGGCCCGAGCACTTGTCTCATGCATCCCGCCTGGGCTGGTGGGTATCTTTTTTCTTTAATGCTTTTTGCTTTGACTTAGTGATTGCCTACTATTAATATCACAAAACTCACTTTCCCCCACATGATTAGTATTTGTTTACTTTTTTTCTTTCAGCCTTTCTTGAATCATTTTAACTATGCCTCCTGTATCTGGTTCATTATTATTTTACAGCTAATCTAATAGACTAATGTATTCTACTTCACTCATGATTTGAAAAGCATGTTGACATTTAGTTCTGATCATATTTTTGTTTTCTGATTTTAGTGTTTCCTTTTTTTTTTAATGATTTGCCAAGAAAGCTAGACTTAGAGCATAATTTTAAGAAGCACAAGGTATGAAAAAATTGTTTTCTCCCTAGCTGCAATAATTCCTGTTTAACTCTTTCTCATTTACATGAAAGGAGATCTCTGACCATGAACCTTTCTTAGTTTCAAATCCCCAGAGTCAAGTATAATCTCTCTGGTTTCTTAACTCCGGCTCTTGATTTAGTATTTTGGATATATTTCAGCTGATATATCAAACATAAGACATTATTTTCCCTTATGAGTGCTCCCAATTAACTTTTCTGCATGGAAGGAACTGCTTTCTTTCTCTCTCCCGTTCACAGTGCTTTCCATTTTAACACCATGAAGTATAATCTGGTAGAATAAGAGTTCATGATGACTTAAGTGTGTCCACAATGTTTAAAGTTATATTTTCTGAGTTCTTTTTTTTTTTCTTTCTTGAAGAGTTATTTGTTCAAATGGATTCTCCTTCTCATTCCTTTAAAACTCAGAGCTTTAAAATCAAGGTCATTAAATTATTAAAGAAAATCTTTTAACTTCTCTTAAAATCTTAACCAGTTACATAAACTTAGCTCCAGTAGACCCGTGCCTCTCCTCTCTCCTCCTTCCTTCGCTTCCCTGCCTACATCATAAACACACAATGACACACAATCTGCTTTTTAGCATTATTCAGTCACACATTGTTTTCTCAACAGTAAGCATGTTAACCATCTTCATTGCAGACTCTTAAAGGCAGCTATGTCAATATCTGCAATTTGATGCTGATTAATATTGAATAAGTAGTTCTTTATCATGAATATATCATTCTTATGGAAAAATTTACTTTAAACAATGCATATACTTTTAAGCAAAGGAATAAATCGTGGGTATCAACTTATCTATTTCAAAATCAAAATTATTCATTACTTGGTTCACCAACAGGAAAATGGAATTTCCGTGTATCTCCAAACTTGACTCTTAGCCCAGATTTAGAGAAATACAGACCTTCTCTTTTAGTTCATTTAATTTACAGCTGAATTAGTCGTAATTTCCTTTTTGTTTTCTTATAGTCTGCAAAGCCATTATCAGCTATTAACCATTTAATTTCCATTTTTTCAAAAATTTGTTTGAATTAACTTACATTATCATTATCTACTCTTGTTAGCATAAAGGTCTTTAACAATGATCAACCCTTAGACAAGTGAAAGTTGAAAAGATCAATTTTAACTTAATGTTTTATTTGTATTTGCAGTGAAAGACACAAGTCTTGAAGACTCATCTTAGCAATTGTTTTAAATGAATTAAAATACAATGCAATTTTTAATCCCACTCCAATGTATATATATGGAGAAAAATCTGGTTGAAAGGATACATGTACCCCAAGGTTCACTGCAGCACTATTTACAATAGACAAGACATGGAAGCAATCTAAATGTCCATCAACAGATGAATGGATAAAAGTGTAGTACATATATACAATGTCAGCCATTAAAAAAGAATAAAATAATGCCACTTGCAGCAACGTGAATGAACCTGGAGGCTACCATACTAAGTGAAGTAAGTCAGAGAAAGACAAATAAATGCTATCACTTGTATCACTGGAGTGGGTTGCCATTTCCTTCTCCAATGTTTGAAAGTGAAAAGTGAAAGTGAAGTCACTCAGTCATGTCCGACTCTTCCCGACGTCATGGACTGCAGCCTACCAGGCTCCTCCGTCCATGGGATTTTCCAGGCAAGAGGACTGGGGTAGGTTGCCATTGCCTTCTCCATTAACACTCTCTAGTAACCTAGAATGAGAAAAGATTTTGAAAAAGAATAGATGCATGTCTATGCATAACTGAATTACTCTGCAGTACATCTAAAACTAAGACAACACTGTTAATCAACTATATTCCAATATAAAATAAAAATAAATAAAATATTAAAAAATAAAAAGCATTTGAACCTTTCAAAAAATATAATGCAATTTTGAAAGTTTACTTTTGAATTATTAAAATAATGAAATGTCCCCAAGGCCTGATTCTTTTGCTTTGTTTTAAAATTTATTTGGCTGCACTGGGTCTTAGTTGTGCCATAAGCAATCATCAATCTTTGTTGCAGCATGCAAACTCTAGTTCCTTGACCAGGTTTCAAAGACAGGCATTCTGCATTGAGAGTACAAAGGGAGTCTTAGTCACTGAACCACCAGGAAAGTCCCTCTAAAGAATTGAAGTCCCTTCTGATTCTTATTCGAAGCTGTTGACAAGACATCGTTTATTGCTTTTATTGCTATGACAATAGATTTAGAGACAAATGTTTACTTAAATTTTTCTTAAAATTTTTTGTATTGAAGTGTCTTCAAAATATACTGTGCTTTTTTTTTTTTATCTTTTAACTTTTGTTGATGTATTGATTAGTAGTATGTGCTTAGCAATTGTACAGCATGGAATCAAATGTTTCTCCACAACTCATTGACTATTACTAGTTTCTCTTTGCCTCAGTTTATTTGTCTGTAAAATGGGGTTAATAGTTCCTACTTCATAAGGCTATTGTGAAGAATAAAAGAGTAGCTAAATATAAAGTTCTCAGAGGAAGGTCTGACATCTGTAAGCACTACAACAGCTACATTTCCCCCAGCTTGTAGTGTAGTCGTGAAAATCATGGACATTGGAACTGGGCAGACCTGGGGACCAATCCCAGGGCTAACTTACACTGTCACCGTGACACTCACAAGTCATTTCTTTGCTCTCTCCTCCAAACTCCTATTTCCCTATTTGTTAAGTGAGGGTGATAATACATACTTGAATACCTTAGATGAAAAGTTAAGCATAATACCTACCATGTGGCACTCACTCAATTAATGGCAACCAGAAACTCCAAATATGTTTTAAACAGCCTTTTAAATATTTTTTGACAGAAATCAAAGAGCAAGTTTGTATATTAAAGTGAAGGTAGGCAAAAAACTGGAAGAAAGAAAGAGAAAAAGAAAGAGGAAGGAAGGGAGAGAGGAGGAAGTTAGTTTATATTCCATTGTATTTTTAGGTGTATAAAGAGTATAATTTCCTTAAGTGCTGGTCTGTGGAGAAAGGTAGGCAGGAATGAAAATTTCTATGACTTGAATTAACACAACTCTGTGTCACTCTTTCCTTATTCCAAAGCTTAACTGGTTTAAGTGTCCTCATTTGTCCAAATATTAATTCCCTGCTGATCCTCACTCATACCCAGGCCTGAGTTCATGCAGGGTTGGAAAATGTCTACGTGGGAAGGCTTTCCTTCCAAAAGTTGTTTTTTCATAAACAAACCACCATTAAATGTGTTCTTATACTTATAAAAATGCCTATCCCTTGGGAGATGTTAAAAATGAGTGTATTTTGAGAATGGATTTATTCATTATTTCTTAACAGCTAAGTGAGAATAGGATACTATGAAGTTTGAATGAGAAACAGAGTAAAGAGTATTTTAAAAATCCAGGTGATTTTTGGAGAGTGCAATACATTTAGCAGATCCTGGGAAGCTCAGAAAGTAACAACTGATTTCCTTGAAATTTAAAACACAAAAGGAATATATTGTTTTTGTAAATACTTCTATTTTATAAACACAGCAGGAATTAAAAGAATCAAACACCCTTATTGTAAATGTTTGTTAATTTATAGAAATTGCAACTTTAAAATAGTTCCTATTTTACAATAACTTAAAATAAACTCTTAGAAAAAAAGCCCAAACTCAGGACTAGAGGTCAGGACAAAGAGGAGCATGACTCATAGAAATTGTATTAAAGTTCCATCTGAAACAGCAAGTGGAGTAATTTTTATTTATATTTGTACTATACACATGTTAGAAGAGTTCTTTTATGATTATGACTAATTCAGAGCCTTAGGCTTATCTTTCTCTCCATAAATTGCTAGTCTCTCATCTGCACTCTCCCTCCCCCATACTACTGTGGTCAAGGCACATTTTCAATAGGATGTATTTAGGCATTTCTTTCTTAAAGTCCTTGCTGCTAATGTAACTGAGTTTGTGCCACAGATCTCAGTCACTGTCACAGTGACCCTTGTTCTTTCAATGTTGAATACTGTTAATTGACTGTTACTGTTCTGTTTGCCTCTTTACTGTCTTAATAATGATTAGAATATGCATTATTTATTATTTAACAACAAATTAAAACTTAGTGAGTTCAGTTCGGTTCAGTCGCTCAGTTGTGTCTGACTCTGCAACCCCATGGACTATAGCATGCCAGGCTTCCCTGTCCATCACCAACTCCCAGAGCTTGCTCAAACTCATGTCCATCTAGTCAGTGATGCCATCCTAACATCACATCCTCTGTCATCCCCTTCTCTTCCTGCCTTGAATCTTGCCCAACATCAGGGTCTTTTCCAGTGAGTCAGTTCTTCGCATCAGGTGACCAAAGTATTGGAGCTTTAACTTCAGTATTAGTCCTTCCAGTGAATATTCAGGACTGATTTCCTTAAGATTGACTGGATTGATTGCCTTGCAATCCAAGGGACTCTCAAGAGTCTTCTCCAACATCACAGTTCAAAAGCATCAATTCAAACACTGGTAAATAGTTGCTATCTCTCACAGTTTCTTTGTCAGGAATTGAAGAGCTGCTTCAGTTCAGTTCAGTTCAGTTTAGTTCAGTCACTCAGTCATGTCCAACTCATTGCAACCCCATGGACTGCAGCACACCAGGCCTCCCTGTCCCTCACCAACTCCCAGAGTTGACTCAAACTCATGCCCACTGAGTCGGTGATGCCATCCAACCATCTCATCCTCTTTCGTCTCCTTCTCCTCCCGCCATCAATCTTTCCCAGCATCAGAGTCTTTTCAAATGAGTCAGCTCTTTGCATCATGTGGCCAAAACATTGGAGTTTCAGCTTCAACATCAGTCCTTCCAATGAATATTCAGGACTGATTTCCTTTCCAGGATGGACTGATTAGATCTCCTTGCAGTCCAAGGGACTCTTGACAGGCAACAATTCTGTTTCAGGGTCTCTCAGGAGGTTGTCAGAATATCTGCTGGGTCTTCAGTCATCTGAAGGCTTGTTTGAGGCTGGGAGACCTGCTTCCAAGAAGGTTATCTCACGTGGATGGTAAATTGGTACCAATTTTTGGTAGTAAATCTTGGTTTTCCTCCATATGGACCTTTCCAAGATCTGTGGATCTTGAGTAACTCCTAACTGCATAATGGCTGGTTACCCTCAGCACAAGCAATCCAAGAGAACAAAACAGAATCCACAGGGCCCTTTATAAACCAACCTCAGAAGTCCCACACTCTCACCTCTGTCCTCCTCTGTTTGCCATTCAGAGCAGCCCTGATTCAGTGTGGGAAGAGAATATACAAGGACTGACCATCAGGAGATGAGACTCCTTGAGGGTGTATGTGCTCAGTTGCTCCACCAGTCTGCTCTGTCCATGGGATTTTTCAGGCAAGAATACTCGAGTAGGTTGCCATTTCCTTCTCCAGGGGATATTCCTGACCCAAGGATTGAACTTCCATCTCTTGCATCTCTAGCATTGGCAAGCGGATTCTTTACCACTGTGCCACCTGGGAAGCTCTGGGGTCTGCCTACCACACAGTAAAAGGATATGATCTGTTGTCCAAAACTAGACACTATTTTATGTCTCCTGAACTGGGCTTCTCTATTTTCCAATGAGTAGATGAGCCTGTGCCTGTCTTTTTGGCTTTAGTGATTTATTGTAAATCCTGGTTCTGGCTACTCCTAGTCTTCACCATTCAGTGATACTAGAGCCCAAAAGATGCAAGTACCACTAAAATATACTTCTCAATTAAATCATCAGCTAATTAGTAAACAGTTTTATTCTCAGTGAATAGTTGGTGAACTTAGAGGATTGCTTGCCCCTTTTGAAGTTTAATAGGGGCTTCCCTCATAGATCAGTTGGTAAAGAATCCACCTGCAATGCAGGAGACCCCAGTTCGATTCCTGGATTGGGAAGATCCACTGGAGAAGGCATAGGCTACCCACTTCAGTATTCTTGGGCTTCCCTTGTGGCTCAGCTGGTAAAGAATCTGCCTGCAATGTGGGAGACCTGGGTTCAACCCCTGGGTTGGGAAGATCCCCTGGAGAAGGGAAAGCCTACCCACTCCAGTATCCTGGCCTGGAGAATTCCACGGGATCACAAAGAGTTGGACACGACTGAGCGACTTTCACTTTGAAGTTTAATAACATTACACTTGTCAGTGTAAGCCTTTTCAAAGTCAGTAGGAGTTTTATATACTTCTCTTGGATAAAATATGTGTGGAAATAGGAGAAAAATATTAACTTCATGGAAATGTATATTATATGGTTAACAATAATGATGAAACTTCTTGTTTTTCTAAGCTGTACTTTTCCACTTGTTTTCCTTAAGATTATTATTTACTTGAGCCATAGATTGGGACTCTCTACTCCAGGTTTACTTTAACGGAAAAGCTTTACATGTAGGAGGTTATTGTTTGCATTTGTTAAAAGTAAGTACTCATAGTTTATTGAAGTATGGGTTTCTCATACTCTTATTTATTGAAGTATGGGTTTTCCTTGATACAAAGGAATTTATATAACAGTGAAATAATCAGTGGCACAGAAATCTGTAAGCCAGGGTACTTATACAAGAATGTGGTAAAGTGATAATTGTATAACTGATTGAACCAGAGTGTCATGATTAATGACAGAATTTTATAAGCGGATATACTTATACAAGGAATATGGTAATTCATCTGCTACTTTTAGAACAAAACATTGTTTATTAATTCTCTAAAACAGAAATTATAAATAAAAGGCAGATTATGTAAATGAACTATGTTGTATGTTGATTTGCAGAATTATTGAGCAGATATTAAATTTCAAAACCTGAATAAACAATAATTAATGACCTAAAATTGTCCTAAATGCATATTTTAGAATAAGTGGACAATAGGTAGTGTAAATTAATTGATTCTTGTGACTAATTTTATTTGCTGTAATTTAAATTGCATTAACATGCATTAAGTATGTTAAACATATTATATATTAATATACATTAAAATATAGCAAAAGACATTTTCTTAAGAAGTAGTTCCCTGCTTTAAAGTTGGTATCCTTAGAAGATATTATAAGACTATATTTCAGTGGCTCAGTGAAATTCACAGGAGATAACATTTCTCATTAAAAATTCCTGTAACAGCTCGCTGGGCAAGCTATATAAGTTTACTTCTGGTAATTTCTAGTGCAGTGTTCTCAAAGCTCATAGAATTAAAAATTGAAAAGGCTGGGGGAAAGGAACTCAAATATTTTTCCTTTCCTTTCCATTAGTCCTAAGCTCACAGTCTGAATCCAGCTGGTCCTTTACCCATTTGCCTTTTAGAGTTAGGAAAGGATACTCAAAGAAAGATCATTTGAAGATGTGGACAATAAGAAGTCAAGAAGAAGGAAGTAGTCTCACCTGGCGCAATTAAAACTTGCTTAGAAATTATGCCATAGACTGATTATGTCCTTCCAAATGGGGCTTCTTATGTTGAAGCTCCTAATCCCCAGTGTGATGGGATTTGGAGGTAGGGCTTTGGGGAAGTTAATTAGGTTAAAATGAGGTCATGAGGGTGGAGATTGCATGTTGGGATTAGTGCCTTTATAAAAGAGGAGGAGACCAAAGACCTCTCTTTCTCTCTCTCTCCCAACATGAGAACTCAGTGAGAAAGTAGCTATGTGCATATCAGGAAAAGGATTCATCAGTTCAGTCACTCAGTCATGTCCGACACTTTGCGACCCCATGAATTGCAGCACACCAGGCCTCCCTGTCCATCACCAACTCCAGGAGTTGACTCAAACTCATGCCCATCGAGTCGGTGATGCCATCAGCCATCTCATCCTCTGTCATCCCCTTCTCCTCCTGCCCTCAATCCCTCCCAGCATCAGGGTCTTTTCCAATGAGTCAACCCTTTGCATGAGGTGGCCAAAGTATTGGAGTTTCAGCTTCAGCATCAGTCCTTCCAATGAACACCCAGGACTGATCTCCTTTAGGATGGACTGGTTGGATCTCCTTGCAGTCCAAGGGACTCTCAAGAGTCTTCTTCAACTCCATGGTTCAAAAGCATCAATTTTTCAGTGCTCAGCTTTCTTCACAGTCCAACTCTCACATCCATACATGACCACTGGAAAAACCATAGCCTTGACCAGATGGACCTTTGTTGGCAAAGTACTATCTCTGCTTTTTAATATGCTATCTAGGTTGGTCATAACTTTCCTTCCAAGGAGTAAGTGTCTTTTAATTTCATGGCTGCAGTCACCATCCACAGTGATTTTGGAGCCCCAAAAAATGAAGTCTGACACTGTTTCCACTGTCTCCCCATCTATTTCCCAGGAAGTGATGGGACCAGATGCCATGATCTTAGTTTTCTGAATGTTAAGCTTTAAGCCAACTTTTTCACTCTCTTCTTTCACTTTCCTCGAGAGGCTTTTTAGTTCCTCTTCACTCTCAGCCATAAGGGTGGTGTCATCTGCATATCTGAGTTTATTGATATTTCTTCCGGCAATCTTGATTCCAGCTTGTGCTTCTTCCAGCCCAGCGTTTCTCATGATGTACTCAGCATATAAGTTAAATAAGCAGGGTGACAATATACAGCCTTGACGTACTCCTTTTCCTATTTGGAACCAGTCTGTTGTTCCATGTCCAGTTCAGGCAGACACCAAATCTGCATCTGATTTCAGACCTCCCAGATTTCAGAACTGTGAGAAATAAAACTGTCTGTTGTTTAAGCCCTCCGGTATATGGCATTTTACATGTATAGCAGCCCAAGCTGACTAATCTAGGCAGATACCTCTGGGAAGAATGTTCTACGTAAAGGGGACAGAGAGTAAAAAGTCCTGGGCAAGAGCTTGTCTGGTGTGTTATGAGAACAAGAGGATCTTGGTATGGAAAACCAATCACATATACTTAAATTTGATTTAACCAAAGTGGCACCATTTAATCTTCTGCTAATCCAACAGCTTTTTGTAAATGTAGCAAGGGTGCGACTATCCCTCCAGGAGCAGAAAATTTGGGGATGATTAGGGAAACTCTGTCCTTTCCATTCCAGGATGCTTTATTTAGAGGCCATTATGTTTTAATAACAACCACAGCAATTTTACCCTCCCCTTAAAAGTAGCTCTGTTTTGTATAATGTCTTGTTCATTGTAGGACTCAGCCTCCTCTCTTCTCTAGAAGAAGAAATCAATCTCCATAATAGTCAAAACTACATAATCATGTATGTAGTTATGAGCTCAATGAACTGATGAAATCCTTGTGTTTCATTTCCCCTGGACAAACACACTGTGGCCACTTTTAAAATGCACTATCAGCGCTCTTTTAAGTTACTCTCCAAGTTTGCTAACCTATCATAAGTTAGCCGAAATGCCATGAACAGTTTGCTTTATGACTTAACGTACCTAAAGAAAATCTCTTGACTCACTTTTGAATATAAATTGCACTTCTAGCAAGTCCAATTAAGGAAATGAGGTTTGGCCAGGAGTCACATCCAGCTTGTCAGTGTCTCTCTCATTTTCACATCCTTGTGATTGACGAAATCCAGCTATAAAATTGGAGTCTGTCATCTTATTTTCCGTGACACTTTGGTGAAGACGTGGGAGGATCATCAGATCCTGAGAACAGCCGAAGAGACATCAGGACATCAGAGGACCAGGTGTGAAAAGTGAAGCTCCCTACTGTCTTCCTTTCATTCCTTTCTCTTCGATTCCCTGTTACTGTTCCTCCCTGAACAGTAACGAGGAACGAGGAGAAAGGAATAAAAGTAATGAGGTTATTTTCATCCCAGACCTGTTTTTTATCCAGAGCTTTTGTTATTTAAGCTAAATATTAGAAACTAATGCTATGTATCCAGCTCTTAAGACACCGGGCAGTCCCTACTCCATGGTCTTTCAGACATCAAGCAATTCTGCAATTCTCTGACACCAACTGGGTGTCTTACAATTCAATCCTATTCTCATGTTAACTACCCAGAGTTACCATCAGACTCTACAGATTTAGTCACTCAGCTGTGTCTGATCTTTCTGATCTTTGCGACCCCATAGACTATAGCACACCAGGCTCCTCTGTCCATGGGATTTCCCAAGCAAGAATACTGGAGTGGGTTGCCATTCCCTTCTCCAGGGGATCTTCCCAACCCAGGGATAGAACCCAGGTCTCCTGTATTGCAGGCAGACTTTTTACAGTTTGAGCTACCAGGGAAGCCCCATGGCAACCCACTCCTTATTTCGGCCTGGAGAATCCTGTGGATAGAGGAGCCTGGCAGGCTATAGTCCATCGTGTTGCAAAGAATTGGACCTAACTGAAGTGACTTAGAATACATAGCATGCTACAGATATGAGGATTGATTTCCACAAGAGTGCTCTCACTTCGGACACCAGTCCCAAGTCTCATGGACCCAGGCTAGCTACAATTTTGTCTCACATGGCTGCAAATGGTGAAACTGTCACAACTCCTCACCTCATTCAGGCTCAAGAATTCAATAGAATGACTCTCAGAACTCAGGAATAGACGTTTTTTACACTTAAAGGCTTATTATAAGTGATATGACACAAGAACATCCATGTGGAAGGGATCCATTAGGCAAGATGTAAGAGTTAGGGGTGGCAGGGCGTGTCCATACCTGTTCAAGCACATCACCCTCCCAGCACCTCAATTTGTTCACCAAACTAGAAGCTCTCCAAACTCTGTTGTTTAGTTTGTTTTTTTTTTTTTTTTAATAGTTGAGATTTAATTACATAAACGTGACTGATTAAATTATTGGCCATTGATGATTAAACTCAGTCTCCAGCCCCTCTCCCTTGCCTGGAAGTTGAAGGGTGATGCTGAAGGTCCTTATCCTCTCATTGAAAGTGGAAGAGAAAATCGCTCAGTCGTGTCCTACTCTTTGCAACCCCACGGACTATGCAGTCCATGGAATTCTCTAGGCCAGAATACTGGAGTAGGTAACTTTTCCCTTCTCCAGACGATCTTCCCAACCCAGGGATTGAACCCAGGTCTCCCACATTGCAGGTGGATTCTTTACCAGCTGAGCCACAAGGGAAGCAAGGGAGACCCTATTCTCTCATTACCTGTTTGCATTTTCTTGTGATTAGTCCTTATTTGGAAGCCATCTATAGGCCTGCCAAGTCATCTCAACAGAAGACAGGTAGAGTGGAAAAAAGTTTGCTATAAAGAACAAAAGATACTCATATCACTCAGTCCAATAGTTTTAAAATCTCTGTGCCAGGAACTAAGGACAAAGATCAAATATATTTTTTATTATACCACATCTAGCCATCTCATGTCTTCCTTATTAGACACAATAAAAAGTTACGTTGTTCTTAGGAACCAGTTTAAAGGGGCTCCAACTAACCAAATCTGGGAATGATAAAAGACTGAGGAGGCAAAACTTAGCTAGAAATGTCAACTGTGAAATGCTGAAGCAATAGTAAAGTTTGAAAGTAACCATTTGGCAACAATCAGTTCAGGCAAAAATCATGAGTGGATACAAAAACAAATGGATACCAGTGTGATGAGAATAGGACATCTAAGTAGTCTCAAAGTATCTCCTCTCAAATACTTTGGTATTTGTTAAAAGAGAAATAATTTTGAGAAATCTGGAAGATACTACCTAAGCTCATAACTGATGCTAATATTAAGAAAAATGAAGCAAATTAATAGCATATGCCTCCTGACATGATGCTTTGGAAACACCCAACATCGCTTCTGTAGTATTTGTGCCAAAAACGTAGAACCTGAATCTAATTGTGGGAGAACATCAGACAAGCCCAAACTGAGAATATTCTACAAGGTAACTTACCTAGAATCTTCAAAAATTGTCAGGATCATGCAAGACAAAACAAGACACAAAAAACCAAAAAACCGCAGAGGCTCTATTCCAGATTAAAGGAAGACTAAGCCTCAAAACTATAAATGCTTCAGTATCACCCACCCCTAAAGATGTGTTGAATAGACATGAAATTTGAATATGTATAAATGTTCACAGTTCTAATACAGGGAGTTATCTTTGCTTTATGAATGCAGGATTTATTCTCGCAAAAGAACCCTCTAGCACTATGACTCAAAAACATAATTTTTACAATTAAAAGGATATTAAAAAAATCTCTAATTCCCTAGTTATGATTGTTTGAATAAGTGCTTTCCAATCAAATAAATAAAAAGCACTTGATTTTACAAAATGAAGCACTTATTGGTAAAAATAGAAAATATTTGAGTTTGAATTTTTTTCCTGAATGGCTAATATATGCATTTATATGTAGTTAAAATATATACGAACCAAGTGGGTTTGATCAAGAACTATATTTTCCAGCACAGTCTTAGACTCAAAATTACATTTAGTCTTTAGTTTGATAAGAACAGGCCACAAGTCAAGTATTAAACAAGTAGTTTAATTATCACAAGTGCATTTCTTAAATGGCAGTTTTAAGTCTTTGTTGTTGTTTTTTAGTCACTAAGTGTGTCCACCTCTTTGAGATCCCATGAACTGCAGCATGCCAGGCTCCTCTGTCCTTCACTATAGCCTGGAGTTTGCTCAAATTCACGTCCATTGAGTTGGTGATGCTATCTAACCATCTCACCTTCTGCCGCCCCTTCTCCTTTTTCCTTCAGTCTTCTCCAGCATCAGGGTCTTTTCTAATGAGTTGACTCTTCGCATGAGGCGGCCAAAGTTTTGGAGCTTCAATTTTAGCATCAGTCCTTCCGATGAATATTCAGGGTTGATTTCTTTAGGATTGACTGATTTGATCTCCTTTCAGCTCAAGAGATTCTTGAGTCTTCCCCAGTCCCACAGTTCGAAAGTATCAATTCTTTGGTGCTCCAGCCGTCTTTATGGTCCAACTCTCACATCTGTACACGACTACTGGAAAAACCATAGCTTTGATTATATGGACCTTTGTTGGCACAGTGATATCTCTGCTTTTTAATATGCTGTCTAGGATTGTCATAGCTTTCCTTCTAAGGAGCAAGTGTCTTTTAATTTCATGGCTGCAGTCACAGTCCACAGTGGTTTTTGAGTCCAAGGAAATAAAATCTGTCACTGCTTTCAGTTTTCCCCCTTCTATTTGCCATGAAGTAATGGGATTGGATGCCATGATCTTAGTTTTTTGAATGCTGAGTTTCAAGCCAGCTTTTTCACTCTCCTCTTTTCATTCTCATCAAGAGGCTCTCTAGTTCCTCTTCACTTTCAGCCATTTGAATGGTATCATCGGCATATCTGAGGTTGCTGAGTTTTAAGCCTTGCTTAGTAACAAAAGCCCTGGTTGTAAAACAATAAAAATTGTGGGCAGGAAGTTATTCAAAGCAACCTTACCCATCTCTGACCTGCTCCTCCTTAGTTTGCTCAACATTCTTAAGGCACTTAATGCTAGTGAATTGTACACTTAAAAATGTTTAAAACGGTAAATTTAGGTTATGTGTATTTACCACAAAAATTAACAAATATGTAACTATTTCATTTACAATGTTTAGACATTTTCCCAATTTCTTTACTATTTGAAAAAGGTTTTCAAAAGTCAGCATCACAGATGTTGCTGTGATCAAGGTGCTTTGTAAAAGAAAATTCATCATATAAACCATAATATGTAAACCATATATATAAACCATAATCCCTAGGAAGTCCAGTCAAGGAACTTCAGCTTTCGGCTGCCTCCTTATTCCTTCCTACACGTAGCATTAGTAAATGACAGTCTTTATTTGGATGTGGACTGTGCGGTCCCAGTCTCCCAAAGCTTTGTCTCCACTGCTTCTATCGTACCAACGTCTACTTCTATTGCTTTCTTTCTTTCTTTCTTTTTTTTTTTTACTAACTGCAGCCTTCTTGTTGCATTCACATTCTCAAAACGGGAGTCAGATGATCACAATTAGTGTCTATCCAAACTATAGCTTCTCTGACTGGCAGAGTTCTTAGAAGTTGCTGGGCCAGGCATTGATAAGTACAAAATGCAATGTTTTGGTCAGGTTTCCAGGGACATATGATACAAAGCATGGAAGCAATTATGGAAAAACTGGTTCAGGATATTTTACTGAGCATTAAACAACCACTTTGAAGGGTTAATGTAGCATGCATTGGATCGCTGCTACCTTGCATGCATTGAACATTTGTATCAGCCAAATTAGAATTAAGGCTATCACTATATACAGACTCCAACAGAACGTTAATTGGTACACTAAGTCAAAGAGTTCATCAAAATCAGCTGGGCTGGACGGCAGTGTAATCTATGATACTGGCTTCCGATTCCTAACCAAACTAAAGGCCCAAAGAACAGTAGCGGATTGTGACTTGTTGCATTTTTTTTTAAGATCTCATTTGTCATAATTACTGTATCTTTTACTTAATACATTTCATCACCATCAATTGAAGCCATACTTTATCTAAAATGACCAGACAATATCCCCACTACCGAGATTCTGGACCACAGCCAGCCCCTGGCATTTCAGTGATCCTTGATGCAATCTAACACCGCTGTGAACAGGATGTTGAAGCAGCTGTCGCAGTAAGCTGAAAGGGGGCGTTTGCAATCAGTGAGCAGAAGAAACATAGCAAATCGTACAAGCCAAGGTCAAGTCATGCAATAATGCCTTGAACAAAACATGATCTTCTTGGTTGAGAGTTCACTTGAATAAATGAAGGCAGACTCAGAAATACAGCAGTCATTTCCCAGTAAAAATTCTCCTTCGGCAAAACTTAAGCATTTAAAATTTATTTATGTATTCATGTAAATTAGCCAATATGAGATTTTTCAAATTACTCTTTTGATAATTAAAGAATAAGCTTTTAGGCTGAGTAATATTTCATTATATTGAGTGTATCATGTTATTGAAATAAGTCAGACAAAAACAAACACTCTATGTTTTCACTTATATGTAGCATCTAAAAAAGAAAACAAATGCATGCATATGACAAAACAGAAAGAGACTCACAGATATAAAGAACAAACTAGTGGTGAGTGGAGATGGAAGCAGGGAGGAGGGAGATAAGGGCTTGGGATTAAGAGACATGGACTGCTATGAATAAAATAAATAAGCAACAAAGATATATTGTACAGCACAGGTAAATAGAATAACTATTTTGAAGCAATTTTAAATGGAGTGTAATCTATAAAAACATGGAATTACTAAGTTGTATACTTGCAACTAATACAATTTTATAAATCAACCGTACTTCAATAAAAATAGAGAATAAAAAAGAATAGAGAATAAATTAAGGAAGCGAAAAAGAGGTCAAATAGAAGAGTAAGTGCACTTTCTTTTGCAATTCAGGCTTGGAAAAGATACTGAATGTTAAAGAAAAGAAAACTTAATCCTTAGAAGAGGTGTGAGTGAACTGGGTCATATACAAGAAGCTGGTGGAAATGAATCAGAGATATCATACCGGGACATGGAAGCATAAGCCAGGGATTGGCATGTAAATGACAACATCCCTAAGCCAAGAAATCATTAAACATTTGGATAAGAAAAGAAACCAAAAAAGGTTTCTCAATGTGAGATGGCAATTTTTTTTAAGTCCTCATTGAATTTGTTACAATATTGCTTCTGTGTTATCTTTTGGTTTTTTGGCCACAGGGCATGTGGGGTCTTACCTCCCCAGTCAGGTATCAAATGCGAGCCACTTGCATTGGAAGGCGAAGTCTTAACCCCTGGACTGCCAGGGAAGTCCAAAGATGGCTAATTTCTTAAACAATGGATGATTCTGGCCTTTCTCCCCCCTCTTATCTATGAAAATAAATTCTAGCTTTATCTAGTCAATTCCCTATCCCTCTGGTCCCACCACCGCAGTTCTACTGATCTCCAAAAACGGTCCTGTCTTGTTCCTCTTGTCTTTGGAGCTTTCATGATGAACTATTAAAAGAAGAAATGTGGGCCCAAAGAGAACAATTTGAGTACTAGAGTGGCTTGAGGATTAAAACTTTCATGGAGGGCTTTCAGAGGAATTTTGGAAGAAGGGGCATGGAAACTACGATATGAGAACGACGCTGATGAAGTGGGGAAGGAGAATTTTAAGCATTGCAGTAGAAATATGCCGCCTTCGTGGACTTTAAGAAATATATGTGAAGAGTTTAAATTACTTTAAAATGATCTTTTTGGTTGTGACCCCATTACTGATCTGGGTCTGGACCTTGTGGACTACGAGTCTATAAACAGTGCATTCTCCTGTGCAAAAGTCCTCAGTTTAATCCAACAGCTATGCATGTATCTTGCTGAAGCTGCAGTGAAGAGATGGAGTCTTCATAGAGGTTTGGGTTGTGAATAAGAAAGCACAGTACAGATCAAATTATTAACTTGCTTTCATTAATTGTCATTGATCATATCTTTCGTGATACTGGTTCCTTTTCTGCTTTGTGTCTTGAATATAAAAGTCTAACAGCTTTAATTGGTTAATGTCTGACTCCACTTACTCTATTTTTCTCAACTCTACATTCTTCTAGACAGGAATTTTCAAAGACATGGCCTCTACAGAAAGGGAGCTAATTTGTAGTTTTTGAAAATTTTATTTTTCATAAATTTTATTGCTCTTCTCAACTGGAGTTTGGTCTCTCCTTCCACACCTAGATTTCAGACACACAGACACATCAACCTGCAATTAACCAGACCTGTATGAAGATGTGACTGCCTGTTCTGTGTTCTTTTCCCTCTTCCCCCATGTCTGTTTTTCTCTTTCTATTATACACACACACACACACACACACACACACTCTCTCTCTCTCTTAATGGCATAACGAAAAAGGTGGCAATAAGAGACTTTTATAACACATTTCCCTCTGCTAAAGACAAAGAGTTGATGGCACTTCCTATTTGAGCCTTGCAGTTTCAGTCTGAAACTGTATGAAAAGATCCTGTGATTTAAAAATAATTAGTGAAGGCCTGGATGCTCAAGCAAAATGTACCTTGAATACTGCTGCAGTCTGAACTGAGTAAGTTTGATAAGAGATCTAGCTACAGTGAAAGAGCCTAGGTTCCAATGTCTGTATTTATGGCTTAGTATAATAGTATGTATCTATGTATGTCTGCATGCTCTGTCATGTCTGATTCTTTGCAACCCCATGGACTGTAGCCCATCGGGCTCCTCTGTCCATGAGATTTTCCAGTCAAGAATACTGAAGTGGGTTCAGTGCCATTTCCTCCAGGGGATCTTTCTGATCTCCTCTTGCATCTTCTGCTTTGGCAGGTGAATTCTTTACCACCACGCTAATCTCAAATTTGTAATGACTTTTAATGCCGTAAGTGCTGCAGGGGAACCACAGCATTGAATAGGTATCAAGTGAGCCCTGCTGAAGCAGCTATTCAGAGAAGTGCCTGCTCAGGCCCAGCCCAGAGAGTTTTGCAAGCTCTGTTCTCCAACAGCAAAATCTAGTGTAGAGTAGCCTTCCCATTAGCTAGGTGCCAAAGAAAAACCAGAGCTGGCTGGTAGTTAAGGCTGTAAAAACAGATTTTATTAAAAAAAGAAAAAGCAGTTGCAATTGGTGAAAGAGACCTTAGCACAGAGCTGGCTGAATTCTGAATATAACCTGGAAAAATGAGAATTTTTTCCAGGGAGCAGGCTGGGGATTGGTGGATGGAAACTTACTGAAGGGAACTATCAGGAGTAAGGGGGAATTCTAGCTACACTGATTTAATAGGATTCTTGGGAAAAGTCAGGCCAGGGCGATCTGACAGAGCTTGGGGAATGGTGAAGGACGAGGAACTTGACTCGATGTTAAGGGTGATCAGATATGGAGGAAGGGGAATTCTGCCTAAACCCATTTAGCAGGATTCTTGCTAAAATCAGAAATTAAAGGATGAACACTGAAGCCCAAAACTCGAGATCTAGGTGAAGAAGAGCCTGACTAAATTTCAGTCATGGAGGGAATCTTTGTCAGTAAAAATTGGACAAGTTATCTGCACCCATGTTCTGCGACCCAGTTGTCTGGTTCCAAAGGGTAAACATCGAGCTGTCCCTGAGTTTGCCCTTTCCACTAGTTCCTAACAAAGTCTACCTCTATTGTTTTCTTTGGGCTTTTGATAATGGATATAAAATTTCCTCCAATCTTGTCTGTAATGTATTTTATAAACACATAATTTGTTACTGGAAATTTCTTCTCCCTTCAATTCTCTGACACAACTAAACCCTTCTGAAGATGGTAAGAGCAATTTATCTGCATGTGAGAAATACTGAAAAACAAAAAAACCGTGTTCCCCCAAGTTTTTGCTTTTTCACGATTGTAGACTAGTCAACCCAACTAGTCAACTACTCTCTCTGACAAAAGTCTTTCTTTCCACTCAAATTCCTGATTCTCCTGGGAAGTCCCACAGTGGCCCCATCAGAAATTTTCCCTGAGGTATGCTCCACAAGTTACTCATCACACACCTTCAAAAATACAATTGTTTGCTTTAGTCTTGATTTTAATTAAAGCTCACTTTCAGCAAGATGATTTTCTACCTTGACAATTAAGAATTTGTGGAATAGCTTTAGAGAGAGTTCTTGGTCTTGGGCACGTGCAGAGCTCTGACCCCTGCCTTTTGGTTAAGGTACCCCTACAGCACCATCACGACTTTAGGAACCCTTGGTAAGGGAGAGATATAGTCACAAATTATCCTTTTATTCCTGAGAGCAAACAGTGCAAACCCCAGAGGCTTTAGATTCTCCAAACAGAACACTTGTGGGTAGGAGACACCTTCGTTTAACTGAACTAGAAGCCTAATCTCTCACTCTGGTCATTCTTTTACTAAGACTGTGTCTGTATGTCTCTCTAATTTTGCTTTCCAAGACAACTTACTTTTCCGTTAGTCTTTCTGTTTCTCCCATTTCCAATTTCCTTCTGTACATGATTTTTCTGGAAAGAATAAATGCCACCATGACATTTGATTATGACCTCTATACTTCTATTCAGTAGGGAGCCAGACCATTCTGAAATCCATAGTATTTCCTTACATTGAATTTTTCTGGCTTATATCAGCATTTTCCACCTCTTGCAAGGATATGAGGCTGTGACATTCTATTTAAGCTGAGAGATGTTTGAGTACGAGGGTTTAATCTGTTGCATGGGCATCTTCTCAGCTCCCATTCTGAGGTAAAGGTCTTTAGATTCTCAATGCAGAATTAGAACTAGCGAGCCCTGAGAGACTGAGACCTTCCACGGAGTCCACCAGTATAAGGGGGTCTATGAGTTACTCAGGTTATTTCAGTCACCACTAAATAAGAGACTACTTCTCTCCTCTGTGGTTAACATGGCATTGATGAGTCATTTGAGTGACATAATTCTTTCTAAAGTGATATTTCTATTTTCTTAGCAGATTTATAAAACAAGTACCTTTTTGGTACATGTCTTTCGTATCACATAGAAATTATATATATTTTATATTAGTTTCTCCTGAAAGAGTCTATTTTTCTGTTACTAAAATTGTCATATATGTTTGATTTAAATACCATTATTAATTCCCTTATTTTAAAAACTGTGACATAAGATTGTTTGGTCAATTTCCAATTTGAAAAATTATTTTTAAAACTAAGTGTTTAATAAAATTAGAACCTTTTTGCTACTTCTGACAAAAAAAATTATCTCCCATTTTATCAAATAATGAAAACTGAACAAATGCTAACAGCTGCCAAGCCATCAACTTTCTGCTTATGCTATACAAAACATACAATTTTAAACAGGCAGACATATGGGCTTTAGATCATGTTTATGTAGGGATTTGTGAATTAAATTAAAAAAATGTTCTGTCTCAAACTATATCTTTCATCTTAGGGCAATACATAAAAATTAATACATTAGGTTTTTGTAGAGTTAGTATGTCCCACTTAATGAGAGAATATTTTGCAGTTACTAGAAAATATTTTTCTTTTTTGATGGTGATAGTGTTTGGTTTATATTGAGGTGTAATTTGCATATAATGCAAATCATTTTTTTTTTTTCATTTTTGAAAAATGCACCACAATCAAGATAGAGTACAGTTCCACCCTCATTCCAAATTCACTTATGTATCTTATGTCATTATCCTTTTGTCTCATACTGAGTCCCTGGTATCTAAAACCCATGACTAATTTGTTTTCCGTCCCTGTAGTTTTGCCATTTTCAGAATGCCATGTAAATAGAATCAGACATTATGCAGCTTTTTGAGTCAGATCTTTTTTTTACTTATCATAATAGATTTAGATTCATTGATGTTTTTGTGTTTATCAGAAGTGTATTCCTTTGAATAGCTGAGTGGTATTCCATTGATGGGTGTACCACGGTTTGTTAACTCATTCCTCAGTTGAAGGTGATGTCGCTTGTTTCCAATTGTTGGTAATTATAGAAAACTGCTCTAAACAGTTAGGTTACTCTTCTTGTCTTCTTAAATATCAGATTGAGTGAGGATGAATTCATAGAAATGACAATGGTATAACAAGAAACTCCTATCAAAGCACTACAGTATAGTTTCCTTGGAGATATTTTCCTCAACATGCAATATATTACCTGTGATAAGGTACAGGTAAATATTTCTTGTCTGATATCTTTGTCATCTAAGAATTCTTTACCACGATGACTTAGGTCTGATCCATTTGGGACTCAGTTGCCCTTAGATTAGATAATATGTATATAATTTATTAAGATCATTCTATCTCTGCTCTTTGAAAAAAATCAAATAATATGATAAGAATCAGAAGATCTTTAGCTAGGTGAAAAACAACTTAATAACAAAGTGATCAAGATGCATAAAATAAAAGAAGGTTAGTGTATGCTTTTTCTAACAGCAGTTGACCAAGACCAAATTAAATCAGCTCTATATGAGGCAATGGAGGGGAATAGGAGAGATTAATCTCTATATGTTTATGGGAGGGGGTCTATGTCTTCTCAGCTGTGTACTATACCATATCATCCAGTGCTTTGTGCATAACAGTTTCAATAAATGGAAAAAATAATGCATCAATAT
Source organism: Dama dama (assembly GCF_033118175.1). NCBI lineage: Eukaryota > Metazoa > Chordata > Mammalia > Artiodactyla > Cervidae > Dama > Dama dama. Next base: position 81,412,366 of record NC_083698.1, on the reverse strand, counting down.
GTGTACATATATATTGAGACCCCAAGGAAGAAACATCAATATACCATATTATACTTCATTCTACTTCATTTCCCACATTAAGAAATCACACTTTTTGACTTACTAAATATTTTTCTATCTTCTTCTTTCTGTTTTAAATCTTCATGCTCTAACTTTATAGACACATAGCAAGTCCAGGAAAAGAAAAGGATGTATTTTATTAACTAAGCTTACAAACTTTCAACATGCCTCCTGATGAGTTGTTTTGGAGAAATTCTTTCATGGTGAAAAAATATATATAATTTAAAAATTACGGGAATGGGATTTATAAATGAAAGACAATTACAAAAAATTAGGATGTTTTGTGATATGCAGGATATATAATATAAATTTTTTCTTTTGAAGCTAAAGTTGGTTTTATTTATCATTAGTTGAAAACTATTTTCTCCCACGAAGTTAATATTGAGCATATATTTAAAGAAAGGGAGTAAAATGAAGAGCTTACTTGGTCTACCATGAATTTTTTTAGACAAACTGATCATTAAGGGAAATACTTATAACCAAACTAGCTGTAGGTGAGTTGCTTAGAAAGCCATGGATTTCACAGATCTGGGATGAATACCTGAAATCTTTATTGCAAAAAATAGCTATTAATCTGAAATCGCTTTGAAGAACCTATTATATAGAAATAAATATTATTAGTTTGTAAATATTTGCACATGAGAATATTTATTGGAAGATTTTAATGGTCTAAAACTATACACATTTGAGTGCTATTACTAGAAGAATGAGTAATTAATTTCAGTACTTCCACACAACACAGCTACTCAGAAGTATGAATTCTATTTGTATTTGTCGACTCAGAGGCACGTATGTGATGTATTTTTTTCAAACTTTAAACTTTTTATTTTGCATTGGGGTATAGCCAATTAACAATGTTGTGATAACTTCAGCTGAAGCGACTTAGCAGCAGCAGCGGCAGCAGGTGAACTGGGAAGAGACTCAGCCATACACATACATGTATCCATTCTCTCCCCAAACCCTCTCCCATCCAGGCTGGCACACAGCACTGAGCAGAGCTCCATGTACTATACAATAGGTCCTTGCTGATTATCCATTTTAAATACAGCAGTGTGTCTATGACTTTCCCAGAGTCCCTAACTATCCCTTCTCCCTGACAACTGTAGGTTTGTTTTCGAAGTCTGTGTGTCTCTTTCTGTAAGTTCATTTATCATTTCTTTTACATTCCACATATAAGGGACATTATACAATATTTCCCCTTCTCTGTCTGACTTACTTCGTTCAGTATGACACTCTCTAGGTTCATCCATATTGCTGCAAATGGTGCTATTTCATTCTTTTTAATGGCTAAGTAATATTCCATCGTTTATATGCACCACGTCTTCTTTATCGATTCCTCTTTAGGTGGGCACTTAGGTTGGCTCCATGACTTGGCTATTGTGGACAGTGCTGCAGTGATCATTGGGGTGCATATATCCTTTTGGATCATGTTTCCCTCTGGGTATACGCCCAGAAGTAGGATTGCAGGGTCATATGGTAATTCTATTTTCAGTTTTTTAAGGAACCTCCATACTGTTCTCCATAGTGGCTGTACCAATTTACATTCCCACCAACAGTGTAGGAGGGTTCCCTTCTCTCGACACCCTCTACAGCATTTGTTGTTTATGGATTTTTTGATGATAGACATTCTGACCGCTGTGAGGTGATATCCCATTGTAGTTTTGATTTGCATTTCTCTTATAACCAACGATGTTGAACATCTTTTCATGTGCTTATTGGCTCTATGTATGCCCTTTTTAGAGCAATGTCTATTCAGGTCTTCTACCCATATTTTGAGTGGGTTGTTTGTTTTGATGCTGTTAAGCATCATAAGGTGTTTATAACTTTTGGAGACTAATCTCTTATTGGTCACATCATTTGCAAATATTTTCTCCCAATCTGTGGGTTGTCTTTTCATTCTGTTTATTGTTTTCTTTGCTGTATGTGATGCATTTTTAAAGGAAAATATCCGATTGCATTTAATGAATATAGTTACTCTATTTTTTTAAAACAATTCACAAAGTCTATGAATGTGTGTCCATGAGAGACAGAGAAGGAGAAAGACAGAAACAGAGAGAGAGACAGAGAAAGAGAAGAGAAGGAGAGAGTGGCTGTGATTTTGCACTGGTCTGTGTGATCATGCGGAAATGCAGGCTACCTCTGCAGAAGGTACGTGGGCAGAAAGGTATCTAAAACATGAGATAAGTATCTTCCTCTATTTTTGTATAACTTTTGCTTGACTCAGTTGTTATCATAAGCACGTGTTCCTGTTATAATTTACCGACAGTTAGCAAAATTAAAATTTAAAATTGCTATTTGAGCAAACAGCAGCTTCCTCCTCATTTCATCTAGACCTCTTTTCCCTACAGCAAATTTATAGCTAATCAAGCAAGAGTTCTTAATAACTAACCGCTTTTGGTAATTTAAAGACTCCCTTGCCTAGAGGCTGAACAAGATGTCCTCCCAAGTAACTTCTGATTTGGCACATAAACTTATATTCATATGAACATTTATTCATCTATATTAAGTGATATGAAACTATATGGCACATTTTAGCCCCAAATATTTTTCTCCCATTCAATCTGTTGATCTCTATAGAATTAGTATTTTTAAATTGAATCAAGTGAATGGTGGACTTTCAAGAAGCTTCAATCTAGAAAATTTCCATGAATATATATATATATTCATATAATATATATATATATATATATATATGCTGCTAGTGCTAAGTCACTTTCAGTCATGTCTGACTCTTTGTGACTCCATGAACTGCAGCTCACCAGGCTCCTCTGTCCATGGGATTCTTCAGGCAAGAAAACTAGAGTGGGTTGCCATTTCCTTTTCCAATATATATATATGCCCAAATATACATATATATGTATATGCAAAAATTGAGAATCCTTCATTCTGCATACACATACATACAAATAGTAGAAGCATATATTTACAAATTTCAATAGAAATAAAGATGATTTGAGAAAATAAAGAAGCTAGTTGTCATTTTAAAGACAATACTGTTTGCTAATCTGAAAATTACATTTATAACTTTTCAATTGCTTCTTGATTTTTGTCATGCTCGCTTGGTTTGTTATATGTGGTGTTTTCTTCCTATCTCAAAACTTTTGAAGTGCTGTAAGCCACCTTCTTACATTAAAATGAAGGTTGAGGTTAGGAAATAGAAGGCACTAGAGATGATTTTCTATAGCATTTTAAATTAACCATGGAATGAAATGGAAATATTTTGCAAAGAAAAGTAGAGCTGTGTTATTCTCTTCCTCATCACACCAAGTGACCACAACTATGTAATTACAATAAAATCTTGTATATATTTCAAAGATTTTCCCTTCTGAAACTGAACTTTGAGAGACAAGGATCAGACGTCCATGTTTCATAAATATTCATGATCTTCATGAATTCATAAATTTTCATTCATAAATATCATCTATCTAACCATATTCAGTAATTCGATAGATGTGGATTTAAAAATCTCCTTGTAAATGTTTTCTGTAAATAAGCCAAGTATAATAAGCAAATAATTGCTACTGCAACCTTGGGTGACAAAGAGAAAATAAAAGTACCTTGTCTTCTTCCTTCCCTTGCTTTCCAGGAAATTTAGAGATACAAATATTCTCTGTATGTGATATTCCTATATATAAATGTAGGCATTCCATTTATTATGGAAGAAGGTGGGATGTGATGCAGTTATCAAGTGGTGCTTGGTATGTAAGCAACCAGTTTAGGAAGATCTGCTTCTGTATGTCTACAGCCATAGGCTCTGGTGACTTACAGAATGGCCTGATGGGAAACTCTAATCACATGGACACCTCTCTCTTCTCCTCTCATTCTATGCAGAGATGTTGATGAGTTAGTTTCTGTAAGCTCAGCTTCATCATTCTTGATTGTGGTGCCTATTTCATAGGGTTGTGAAGGAGATTACATAAAGGGTGGCTTGCAAAGTACTCAGCAAAGGGCCTGGCACAAAGTCAGTGGTCTGCATGTGTTGACCATTAATGACATAAAATATGTTCAAGCTCATTTTTTGAATCCACTGAGCTAGAAAAATTGTTTTATTCTGGTTTTTTTTTTTTTTGCTTTAATTTTCTAGGTCCACATTCAAGAAAATCAATTTAAGACCAAGATAATTTAAACAAAAGTATAGCTAAGTCTCAGACCAATTAGACCAAGAGAACTTATGATTCTGAAGGAAACTTAATGGAAAATGTGCTTCTGAACTGCCATGGTTCTTAAGAAGTAGTCAAAGGAGAGAGTATCAAAGGAAAATAACCAGAGAGGACTCTGCTTGAAGCTTCTGGAAGACAGAAATAGCAGTTGCAGGTGATTTTAACCAATCTTCAAATTTTCTTTCTTGAAACTGCCACTATGAGGAGTGAGAAAGTGGTTTTACAAAGTACTTTTTTACCTCTACTCCTAATAGCTGGTTGATGTGAATCATCAAAAAGATGCAAGAGAGGTGAAAAGGTAAAAGGAAAAAAAAAGTAAAAGGTGAGAGGGAAACTATTAATTTTGTATTATTGTAAGCTTATAAAAGCAGTCTCATTAAAAAAAAAAATGCCCAAGATTGAAGAAAAAGTGAAGGAAAAGGAGTGTTTGTTAATCAACGAAAAGGTGCTGAGCACTCAGGTAGGTGGTTTGTATATACATATAACATTGACTTCATCATTTCATTAATCTCACAAAGATGCTTAGTCAGGATAGGGTAGGTTATCCTGTGATAACAGCTCTCAGCAGCTTAAGTGCAGCAAGAGTCTAGGTTTGGTAATTCTGAAAGGCAGTATTTTCCACATGATGGCTCATATTTGCAATTCCACATCATATCGATACATCCTTCTAAATTGAAAAGAAAGATACTTTGTAAAGTTTCATAATGCCACTTAATGCATCTTCCCAGAAATGACATATTACACTTGCACTCACATTTCATTGGCCAAAGTGAATTACATCAGCCTGTGTCACTTCAATGGGGAACAGAATGCAATTTCCTCATGTGCTCCAAAGCAGGAGACTCAGAAATTCTGGTGAGTGGATAGATGTCTATCACAAAAAGGGACTTCCTATTTTGAAGGTAAGAAATCTGACATTCAGAGACACTGGCAACTTAGGCAAAAATCACTCTTTCTGTTTGGTGTATTGGAATGTAAAACTCCTAAATCTATATTATTTTCCATTGTGCTATTTTGTTTGACATATATTCACTATTACTTTGATATCAATGTTACACACAGAACAAACATATTTTCTACTTAAATCAATGCAAAAGTAAGCATTATAAGTTATCCCATAGCTAAATCACACAGAGAACTGTGCCAGTTATTGTGAAAACTACTAATGTCATAATCGTGGACTTTGGAAGGAGTTATTCTTATCTGCTATTGATACTGAGATCAAAAAGTTTCAATCTTGCAGTGTCTCTGTGTATTTTATTTGTTTTGGTTTTTGTTTTTGAAAGGATTTTAGCACTTGTGTGTCCTGAAGGAACCTCTCTTGTGCACTTACAGCCTAGTAAGATCCATGGCATGCAGTTCAAAGAAAGTGCATCAATTAGGCTAAGAACATTTTCCAGATTCAAGGAAGCCTTCTCCACATTTGAGCATGGTCTAAGGATCAGGGAAGATAGTAGTTCAAAGGGACTAGTCAGTTTAGTAAAATAAGTACCTTGGTTACCCATTAAATTTGCCTGCGTAAATAAAGTACAGTGAGTTTCCCTTTGATCTTATGAAGATAGTCCTGCGTGCTATACATAGCACAGAGATGAAAGTTAGACAAGGCTGCTTAAAATGAACTATGCTACTGAGTGATATAAAGCTTTCCAACTCTTGAGCAGGAGCAGAAGTAATCTTGTAATGTCCTTGTTTGCAGTATTTTCACAGGGCATTTGGCATTAATTTCAGTTATTTTCTTATCAAAATGAATAAACAACTGACACTACAGGGAAAATGTTACAGAACATTAGGCATAAATATGATCAATGATTTATGAAAGGCTGCATATATTTGTTTCCATTTCTTCAAAGTAGCATCGAGCTTTCATATTGTCTCATCAAGAATCCCTTATCACTCTCCTTTCTGGTCAGGACAATTATTTTTTTAATTTAATAAAAATTTCTCTCTACAAAATTTTTAATTCTATTTTTTAATTTAATAAAAATTTCTATATATATATAACATTTTAATTCTATTTTTTAATTTAATAAAAATTTCTATATTTCTATAGGAAATAAGGGAAAATAAGAAAATTAGATGGTTGTAGTTTCCATTTTAATAAACCACTCCAAGCTTCTGGTAGATTTTCTCTGGTGCACTTCTCTTCTCAAAAGTCAAGTTTTATGCTAGTTTTTAACAAATCCAGGCCAGGGTTTTTGCTAATATTTAGCTTATATTCTAAGTACTGGCATTTTAATAGAGGTTTTGAACCCAAAGGAATGAATCTCTCTTGGAGGAATTTTCAACACAAGTGATAGATGGAGTGTAAGGGGTGGTCTGAATAGATTGCAGTGATGAGCTCCCACCGGCATTCCAGTCACCGTTTGGAAAGCTAACCCTGGTTGAAGTTGAAGTATATATATAATATGTATAATAATTCTTACTCTGGCTTTGTGGCAGTCTGATTATACTGTCTTTTTAAAAGTTTATTGAAGAAAATTTATTTTATTAAATCCCTAAATTATCTATGAAGTTTCAGGCTTTCAGGATTTATGTGATTGTACTTTATTTGACATTTTAAAAAATGACCTAGTTTTTGACTGTCATAACGTGGCTCAGATGGTAAAGAACCTGTCTGCGGTGCAGAAGACCCAGCTTCAATCCCTGGAGTGGGAAGATCCCCTGGAGAGGGAAATGGCTACCCACTCCAGTATTCTTGCCAGGAGAATTCCCTGGAAAGAGAAGCCTGGTGACCTCCAGTCCGTGGGGTTGCAAAGAGTCAGACAAGACTGAGTGACTAACACTTTCGCACTTTCAAGCGTAAACAATGGTTTCCATTTTTCGTTTAGAAGTTATTTTGAATCAATTCACTTATGCTTACATTTAATTATGTGTTTTCTGAAGGTTAAAATAATTTCTCTATGTATCTTTTTAAAATTAGAGGGAAATTATATATGCATAAACAGAGAATTAGCAGAATTACATTTCTGTATCTGCAAGCCAACTACTGTAGGCAGAATGATGGCCACCCAAAGATGTTCCTGGTCAAATTCCTGGAGCCTGTTACTATCTGTGTTATCTTACATGGATAAAGCTACTTTGAAGATACAGTTAATCTTAAGGACCTTGAGATGGGGACAACTGGATTATCCAAGTGGGTCCAACCCAATCATCTGAGTCCTTTTAAGAACCTCTCAGGCTGAAGAGAGAATTGGAAGGAAGAATGGTTAGACAGATGGAGGAAGTGAGCTATAAACCACCAAGCATGGATAGTCTTTAGAAGCTGAAAAATACAAAGAAATGGATGATCTTGTAGAAAGGCATGCGGCCCGGCAAACATCCTGATTGCAACCTAGGAGACCTGTGCTAGAGTTCCAGAATTGTAGGATATTAAATTGGTGCTGTTTAATGTCATTTAGTTCACAGTCATTTGTTACAGCAGCAATAGAAAAATAATACAGATTTTAGTACCAGAAGTGAGATTTGAACCCATGTAACACACAATATACCAGATATTACTGTTTCTTCAACTGGAGAAAAAGAAATGTTTCAGAATACAATTTAATAATAAATGTGAAAAGGCAATGCTACATGTACAATTTTATTGAATAACTTTTTGTGTGTAAGACATGCTTCTTTTTGGTTCACAATGAAAATGGTACTTTATTGATTTTTCTAATTATATGAATACTATGAGAACAATTCAGGAAAAAACTTCCAAATATAAACAAACCAAAACCCATCTGAATTCTCCCCATCTGCAGAGATAATCTATTGATTTTTTTGATGGCTGCTATTTTACACATCTCTATTTTTTTACATAAACTCTCATACATAAAATTTTACATAAATGGAATCCTCACATTTGCCATTTTTATCATAAATGTTATTTTTTTATTTTTGAAATGTACTGTTCATATATAATATATTAAAATATAACTAGTGTATATATAATAACAAGAAACACCTCTGTACCCAACAACACAGATTAACTGTACTTGGGAAGTCCCCGGTGCTCCTTACCAGTTTCACTTCCCCTTCTCTACTCCCAGAAGTAACCACTTTTTTGACTTTTATTTTAATCTTTCCTTAATGGACAGGGAAGCCTGGCATGCTGCAGTCCACAGGGTCACAAAGAGCTGGACACGACTGAGTGACTAATCTGAACTACTTAAAAAATAAGCTCAGCACTCATGTATTTATTCCTAAACAATTATTTTTTTAACTTTGAAAAGTTAAGCAGCAAGCTAGACTTATCTATAAAAAGAAAGCAATTACTACTATTAAATGAAGATTCCCAGAGAATGTAACGGAAAAGAACCTCTCTGCCTTGTGGTGGAGTTTTATCTCCACGGAGTCTATTCAGTACTTCTCTTATGATTCTGGTGGGACTGTATTATCCTTCATGAATTTGGAATTGAGGGAATTAAGATTGAGATATAATAATGGATGAGAGCAGAGACATGTAGAGTGTTTTGAAAGGCAGAAAGCTTTCAGGTCCAGGAGACTTGATATTAACTTGATTTTTTATGTTAACAGAACATTAAAAAAAAAAAAAAACTACAGATGATAAAAGTGATTGATCTTCAATAGAAATGTGGGAAAATGAGAATCTTTGTCATGGGCTGTGCCATCCTGACTTCATCGGGGTAGGTGCGGTCCTGATCTAACCCTTTCCAGCCCTTTCACAGAGCAGAGCAATTCCTCATGTAGAGATGGTTGTTGCCAGGGCTCACGGGTCCCTATTGTGTAGGTAGAACTGAGAAGGATTCCTGAAGAGACACCCTGTTGTTTTTTCTTTTCCTTGTTTCCTGCTTCCCACAGGAGGAGAAACGTCTTATCTAGTAAGAGAAGATGGAAGAGAGAGATGTCTTTCTTCGCCCTCGTCTCTTTCTTACAATCCAATGTTTTTACACCTAGATGTGAATACCTTTACTTGTCTTAGAACCCAGGAACGTAAAATCCAACTGAGAAGCAAGGCCACCTGGGCAGAAGTTAGAGACTCTAACCTGACTTGAGTGTGATTCACTTCTAATGGATATGAGCCACATGAAGTTTTTTTCTTTCACTCTGGAAGTCCTTATTATAAACTTCTGTAATCTACCGGATTCAGTACATTTTAGCCCTGTCACAGACAGGATCCAGGTTTATCCCAGGACTTATTTGAGGTCACTGAGCAGATGAGAAGGCAGCTCCAAAAATGGTATGGGGATGTAACCCTCAAAATTTTGTGAGATGGTATGTTTCCTTTGTGGTAAAGTTTTCATATCTGGGCGGTGTAGAATTAACTGTAGAAATGTTGAAAAGAACCAAAATGTAATATTAATACTTTTACATTAATTAAAGTGTGCATATTTGCTATATTAACTACATGTAATGCATAAGAGGCTTTAACCTGTTAGAAAAACAGGTCAACCTTGTAACATTGTTTTAAAATGCCTGAGAAGTGATAGAGGATCATGTGTCTAGACTGAATATAACTGATTTTATAAGAGTATTTGAAGATTTAAGAAACTTGAAACCAGTTTTAACATTCATTCATCAATTTTCTAAGTATTGCTTAAATACTTGAGCAAGTTTGTTAGATAATTTATGTATGCATAGGAAAAAATGAGCATATTAAATACACTAGGGCAGCTTAAAATGTTTAAAAGGAGTTAAATTAACAAGATTTATAACTGGTCCAGAGAGCAACTAAAGACCTCCTTTAAAGGGACTGTGAAAATGTGTTATCTTTCTACATGGGATAATAAGTTTTATAAAATGAACTGAAAACTGCAAAGAAGAACAAATCCCTTTTTACATATAAAGTTAGTTGCTCAGTTGTGTCTGACCCTTTGCCACCCCATGAACTGTAGCCTGCCAGGCTCCTCTGTCCATAGCATTCTCCAGGCAAGAATATTAGAGTGGGTAGCTATTCCTTTCTCCAGGGGATCTTCCTTACCCAGGGGCTGAACTTAGGTCTCCTGCATTGCAGGCAGATTCTTTACCATCTGAGTCACCAGGGAAGCCCCTTTTTACACTTAACTATACTAAATTGATTATTTTTTAACTGACAGTCTATTAATGATTTTTTTTCCACCTGGGAACCAATCTGGAAGAACCCAGATTCTCATTCAGTAGGAATCACTTTTAGTGTCAGACACAGATCAAAATCCTGCTATCAAAAAGTTGAGGTCAATGTCTAGATTAGGTAAATTCACTACAGGATGCCAATTTAGGACGGCCCTTTGAAAGTTAGGCAGCTGACTTTGAATCTACTACATTCTGACCACATTATGGCCAATTCCTTTCCTTTTCTGGAACTTCTACAACATTTTTTAGTGCCTTATTAAAATAAGTTGTTTCTTTGAAGTACTGAGTATTTAAAGTATGACATATCCTAACGATTAAAGCACACACTTTGCATAATCATTGATTCTTATGGTTCTCAAGCAAGTCAGCTCTGGTAATAATGGAGACAGACTTGAAACTTTAATAATGTAATTTACCTAACTTCCTATTGAGTTTCATGAGTTTGCACTTCAAAAGAGCTTTTGCCTCTTCTCTAGGTCTTGTTGTGTGAAGCATGAATAGACTACTGGTTATCAATGGTAAGAGAGTTTTGGAACAAGACAGATGTTAGTTTGAATTACAGTTCATCTGCATACTAGGTCTGAGATCTTGGACCAGGTATTCAACCTCTTAGTTTTCTCATCTGTAAATTGAAAATGATAATATATACCTTAGAGGGTTGTTAGAAAGCTTAGAGATATTATGTGAAAAGAGTCAGTACACAACTGGTCTTCAATGGAATAATACATGTGATTTTTATAGGTAGTGTAAAAGCAAGGGAGTGTATGTGTTGTTAGGTGAGAAAGGGTTAATTTCTGCAGTGGGTTGAGTATGTGTGTGTGTTGTGTGTGTGTGGATGAAGGGCCAGCTGCCTTGACAATATGCTGCTGCAGTGAATCATGGCTGGCTGCCAAACAGAGGCTCCAAAGACCCTTGTGCAATGTTAGGCGATGATCTGCAGAGTGTAAATGATACCCTGCAAAAACTTGAACTTCAGACTTCATGGGGTTGGAGCTCTGGTCTCATACAATCTCCCAGAGATCACATATCCCATACACCATTGGAGTGAGAAAAATCCCTAAGCCTAGCAATTGTCCCTATAGACTTTTGGCTGCCTACTTAATTCCTTAAGGTCTCCTTCATTCACCAGTCACATGCCCTAGTGTTAGTTTTTTTTCCTACAACCAGTTGATGTTTGTATTCTGTTTTTTTTTTTAAATCCTGCCCCCAACCATGATTATTCCAGGCAAAATGTCATACTTTAAAACTCTTATGGAAATCATAAAAAATGTTGTCTTCTACATACTGTTGTGGTTGCTGAAATTCTGAAAGAGGCATTTTATATCAATCTCCAACTGTAAACAATGTTAAAAGAATCAAATAGAATGATCCAGGAGACAGAGAGAGATAGAGATCAAAGCTGCTGAGAATATTTGGAAGCAAAAAAATCAAGGTTTTTAAAGCAAGCTACATGAAAGGGAAAAGAGCTCTTCCATGAACAATCTTACTGAAATCCACTATTATTCAATTAAGTCTTTGTCTAAAGGCACCTTTTATTAGGTGTGCATGCAGGATCCTACTTTCCTGACCAGGGATGGAACTGTGTCCCCTCCTTTGGGAGCACAGAGACTCAACCACTGGACAGCCAGGGGAGTCCCTAAAGTCACCTTTTAAATGGAACAACAGAAATGTATATATATAAACATAGACACATAGTATGCATGTATGAGTTTTCTGGTCTATTTTAATTTTGAACACAAAAAAAGTGTTCCTCTGGTCTCTATTCCTTTAAATATAGAATAGCAGTATAGTTTAGTAAAAAGAACTCAAAATTTGAACTGGCTGGACCAGTTTTGTAGTTTATGAAATGGGATAAATTGTTGAACCTCTGAGGTGATTCACCTAGCTTAAAGTTCTAGCTCTATCCTTTAATGCCATGTAGCCTTGAACAAATTTATTCACCATCAGGAAACTCACTTCCCTTTTCTGTAATAATAAGGCAGTAATTTCTACTATTATTTTCTGGAGAGTAGATTGAATGGAGCAAATATCAGTGTGACAAAGGCTGAGGAAGTAGCCCAGTTGAGAAACTGCAATTTTTTTGACTAGGTGGGTGGCACTGGGGGCAGGAAATGAGACAGATTTGCAGTATGTTTTACAGTAGAATTGACAGAACTTTCCATTAGAGTGGAAATGAGTGGTGATCCCACTTACCACTTGTTCAGAAGTGATGTAAGTTTCCATTGCTAAGAGCTCCATTTTGCACATATGAACTTGACATAACCTGTAGCTGGTTGGATGCTAGAAACTAGAGTTTCCAGTAGAGATGTTCTGGGCTAGAGACGTACTTATAGGAGTCACCAAGACATCAATGCAGTTTAAAGTTGAGAACTAATTGAGATGGTACAAGGGTGTGGTGGGGAGACTGGAGGAAAAGAAAAAGAAAAGTAACGAGAAGGACCAGAGTGGGCTCAGGAAATGCAGCTGCTCCCCATTCCATCATCCCCCCCAGTGCCCTGCAGGGAGAAAGAACTCTTGAAACTAATCCCACTGTCTCTTTCCAGGGTTAATGTAGCAGAGTAAGGAGGGGACAGTAGAGACATATATGAAAGCCTTAAATAGAAGCAGCTGCTGACTCTTCTGAGTAGTAATTTGATGACTATTTATTTAGCTTTAGCAGAATAATTTTGTGGAATAGATGAAACAGTTTAAAATAATCTTATGCTGACTATATATGCCTTTATGTCTTACCAATATTTTACAACTGCATGGCTAGATTTATAGAAGGGCATTTCCAGGTAGAATTGAGATATTTTTAGAGTAAAAAATCTTGGGTATTCTATATGTTCAATTAAATATTTCTGTTAATATTCTAAAGTGCTATATTTATGTTCATGATGAATGATCATTCCTATTCGGGCTTTCCGTATTATTATAAAATAAAAGAAAGCTATCTTGGCAATTTGCATCTATTATGTCTGTGATAGTAAGTGCTTTTTTTGCTTGGTAAATAGTGGAAAACAATAATTTCATAAGCCAGTGAGAGTTTTGAATGATTATTTTATGAACTAAGAAATTTTTTTCAATCTTCTGATTTGGCCGGTAGTTTGGGAACTTTTTCCCCCTTTCTTTCTTCTCTCAAGAATGAAACAGATGAAAATCTAAAGCATCCCCATTACAGTCTGCACTGAAGTCAGGAAGTTAAAAAACAAGTTCAGCAAGTTTTAAAGAAAAGACCTGTTAGTTAAGTAGAAGGCAAATATTTTCATTAGTGCTGAGTGGAACAGGGAAAGTTTCATGTGACACTTCAATGTTCAGTCGCTTCTCACCTTTTACCTCAGAGAAGAGGGAGAAAACAAAATGAGGAATTAGAAATGAGAGTTTACATCAGCACCCCCCACCCCTCAAAAAAATACTTTTCCACTAAATGCAGAAAGAAGAAATGATACTATTTTATTCAGTACCTCAGGGCTTTTTCAGTTAAATTAGAAACTCAATTTGGGGGGCTAGATTTTTTATTAGAATGGAACAACTAAGAATAACTGAGAAGATGCTCACTGTAGTAAGGAAGATAGAGAAAGGAAGTAGGTTCCTATAGCCCATCGGATTGTGTGTATGGGGCTTCCCTGGTGGCTCAGAAGGTAAAGAATCTGCCTGCAATGCAGGAGACTTGGGTTTGATCCTTGGGTTGGGAAGATCCCAGGGAACCCCTGTAGGAGGGCATGGCAACCCACTCCAGTACTCTTGCCCGGTGAATCCCCATGTATAGAGGAGCCTGGCAGGCCACAGTCCATGGGGTGGCAAAGAGTCAGATATGACTGAGCGACTAACACTTTACATTGTGTGTATGTGATGGGAATCAGAATGAACACCATCTCAAACCTAGATGGTGCCAAGAAGGCTTTATTTAACTTCTAGAAGTGAGGTGATACACCCGGACACAATGCAACTTAACCAAGTCCTTGAAGCTATGTCTCTGGAGGAGGAAGGGGTTTCTCTCCACAGTAGTCCTCAACCCAGAGAACTCAGTGTGAAAAAGGGAGAGAAAGATGTTTCATTTTATTTTATTTTTAAAAATGTTTATTTCTATATTTATTTTTGGCTATGCTGGATTTTCATTGCTTTGAGGGCTTTTCTCTAGTTGCTGCAAGAGAAGACTGCTCTCTGTTGCAATGCAAAGGCTTCTCACTGCTGTGGCTTCTCTTGTTATGCAGTACGGGCTTTAGGGCCCTTGGGCTTCAGTAGTTGCAGCACACGGACTCAGCAGTTGCGATTCCTGGGCCCTAGAGCACAGGCTCAATAGCTGTGAACTAAACAGACATTTCTCCAAAGAAGACATACAGATGGCTAACAAACACATGAAAAGATGCTCAACATCACTCATTATCAGAGAAATGCAAATCAAAACCACAATGAGGTACCATTACACGCCAGTCAGGACGGCAGCTATCCAAAAGTCTACAAGCAATAAATGCTGGAGAGGGTGTGGAGAAAAGGGAACCCTCTTACACTGTTGGTGGGAATGCAAACCAGTACAGCCACTATGGAGAACAGTGTGGAGATTTCTTAAAAAACTGGAAATAGAACTGCCATATGACCGAGCAATCCCACTTCTGGGCATACACACTGAGGAAACCAGATCTGAAAGAGACACGTGCACCCCAATGTTCATCACAGCACTGTTTATAATAGCCAGGACATGGAAGCAACCTAGATGCCCATCAGCAGACGAATGGATAAGGAAGCTGTGGTACATATACACCATGGAATATTACTCAGCCATTAAAAAGAATTCATTTGAATCAGTTCTAATGAGATGGATGAAACTGGAGCCCATTATACAGAGTGAAGTAAGCCAGAAAGATAAAGACCAATACAGTATACTAACACATATATATGGAATTTAGAAAGATGGTAACAATAACCCTATATGCAAAACAGAAAAAGAAACACAGAGGTACAGAACAGACTTTTGGACTCTGTGGGAGAAGGCGAGGGTGGGATGTTTCCAGAGAACAGCATCGAAACATGTATATTATCTAGGGTGAAACAGATCACCAGCCCAGGTTCGATGCATGAGACAAGTGCTCGGGCCTGGTGCACTGGGAAGACCCAGAAGGATTGGGTAGAGAGGGAGGTGGGAGGGGGGATCGGGATGGGGAATACATGTAAATCCATGGCTGATTCATGTTAATGTATGACAAAAACCACTACAATATTGTAAAGTAATTAGCCTCCAACTAAAAAAAAAAAAAAAAGCTGTGGCACACAGGCTTCGGTGCTCTGTGGCATGTGGGGTCTTCCTGGACCAGGGATAGAACCTGGGTCTTCTGCACTGACAGGCAGATTCTTTACCATTGAGCCACCAGGGAAGCCAAAAGCTGTTTCATTTTAGACTTGTCCACGTAATTATTCGTGAGGAGAGATGATCTCTGTTAGAAGTACTATCTGCAATCCAGATCCAAAGGAAGCTTGCCCCAGGAAACTAACTCAAAAATTCACATGAAAATTTGCACAGGAAAATAGTGGTCACAAATCGCTCTGATCATGAACCTTGTAAATACATTGTTATAGTGGCTGGAGGAGGACTAGCTCAAACCTCCACATGCACACCTTCTTCTACTTCAACCAAGGGAGGAGACCAAAAAACATAAGAAGAAGGGAGACACGAGGACAGTGCAGTCATGCTGACATCATCAGGAGAAGCAGCTCACCTAAATGCAGCACAAAATTGACAATGGAAGTTGAGTCATCACATTGGAGCCTGTATATAGAACAAGTTCTCACCAGGGACCAAGGTGAGATAGGCTGGACCTCACTGAAAGAAATAAGTGTATAAAAGCTTGCCATTTAAAAACAAACAGAAGACTATGGTTATCATTCCTTCCCCCTGCAAATATATTCTTTCATATTGATGAAAAAC
This sequence comes from Dama dama, assembly GCF_033118175.1. Lineage (NCBI taxonomy): Eukaryota > Metazoa > Chordata > Mammalia > Artiodactyla > Cervidae > Dama > Dama dama. The sequence goes on along the minus strand of NC_083698.1, from coordinate 81,396,190 downwards.
GGCAGCACGCATTCAGAGATTGCAATTGAAATACTTAATACCATTATGGTCCAGACAACAACATGGTTGAACGGATGTTCCATAGATCCTGGCAGACAAGTGCTGCCCCAAATTTAATGCTTTATTTTCTAGATAGTGCCAAGCTCGTGGGAGAGTGGGCTGGATGGCTGGGGAGTCAAAACTCAGAGAAGCAGCAATTTCAGGAGCATTTAATATTTTAATGACCAGTAGAGCTATAGCCATGCTTACCAGATGAATATAAACTCTGATGAAATTATACACGAGTTCCCACATGTTCTCTCCCTCTTGAAAACTTGAATAAGTGGTGTGCAGCATATTTTTTTTTAATATTTTGGTTCAATAATGAATCTGAGCACGCTTCCTTGATCATTCATCACACATTTATTTTATTACACATTAATTTTGGTGATAGATAAGCTTTTAAAACAACTTCTTTTGAGAATTTCTACTTCAGATCTCTCACCAAAATTGAATTATTATCAAATGGCTTTTACAGGTCACAAATCATGATTTCATTCATATATATAAACAATGTTTTAATGTACAGATGCACTTAAAATATCTCTGGATCTTTATACATAAAGATTTGGGAAGAACTCATTTAGCACAGCCTTTCTAAGCATGGTTTTTAAAAAGCTAATTAGAATAGCAAATAAACTACTGATCATAAATTATTTTTAAAAGTACTAATAAGAAAGATTGACTTTTTTTTCCATTGATGCAAATAGGGGAAGAAACTGATTCAGAGGCAAATCAATTGTGCTAGCATGTCTAAATAGAGTGGATGTCCCGACCATCCAAAAGAATACACACATTAAGTTGCTTTCCAGCCCTGGCTATTCTTACGATCCTTTAGCTCTCTGTTGATTAAGGGCCACATTTTCAGAGGGCTTTACTGGTAGCTCAGCTGGTAAAGAATCTGCCTGATATGCAGGAGACACCAGTTTGATTCCTGGGTCAGGAAGATTCCCTGGAGAAGGGATAAGCTGCCCATTCCAGTATTCATGGACTTCCCTGGTGACTCAGATGGTAAAGAATCCACCTGCAATGTGGGAGACCTGGGTTCAATCCCTGGGTTGGGAAGATCCCCTGGAGGAGGGCATGGCAACCCACTCCAGTATTCTTGCCTGGAGAATCCCCACGGGTAGAAGAGCCTGGCAGGCTATAGTCATTAGGTTTCGACAAGTCGAACACGACTGAGTGATTATGCATACGCTTTCCAGAGGGAAGCAAGAACTCAGGATCCTGGGCAAAGGGATAGACTCTCAGTCTTGTTGGGTTGTTCAGAATTTCCCTGTTATGGGAGGATGGAAAAAAATTATTAGGGAACTTGGAAAATTTTCTCTTTTGGAGAATTATAGTCCTATCTTCAGGTGCTTTATCCCAGAGGGAAAAGGATGATTTAAAAAAATCTAATGCCAGGATCATAAATATATAGGTAAAAATAGGCTTGGCTCAGCAATGAGTGATATGAGTGTAAAACCATCTTTGGATTCCTGCTTCTCTCCTGTTCAGCCATCTCATTAACTCTTCCTTTTCTGGTTCTTCTTTCTTTCTTATTTCAACCTCCTCCCCTTTCTTCCCTGAGATCTCTTCCTCTGCTCCTTTTTCCTGTTACCTTCCCTCCCTCATTTCTTTTCTGTTCCAACTTCAGTCACAATAATGCTTCCTTAATGCTTTCCTCCTCTTGTAAAGTTTCAGCACAAACAACCAAGCATAATCTGGGAAACTGGTATGGGGGAGTTTTGTGGGGTTTCGAGCTAAGGGTGTATAAGAAAGATTTTATGATGTGGGTACTGTAAAAGGTTTAAAGTGGTAAAATATTCAGACCTTCTATAGTTAAGATCATTAGACTACAGTATATAAAAAGGGTACAGATTAAATTAAATGTTCCTTAGTGCTGCTAACTAATTAAACTAAGTGAATACTCATGATTTGCTTTATCATTTTTACATTAAGAAAATTTCTCAAATGGAGGATAATTGCAGCCAAAACCTACTTTTAACCATGTTTTTCTGTTCTGATGCATTACTGATTTCTTTTGTATTATAATTGTTATTTTCATCAGGGTGCGTTTTGTTTCTTTTTCAGTATTCAAGTATAGGATGCAACATGCAAAGTGGGAAGTGTGTCTTAATGAACCAGTTATTGAAATGAGCTTGATATTTCTAGTCCAAATAATTGCATTTTATTATCTGTGTGGTAAAAAAAATTCCAAAACACTTGGTACTACCATTTGTTTTAGCAGAAAACATATCTTTTGAAAATTAGAACTTTCTCTCATTCTCTTCAACTGAGAATTTCAAATGTGCTTATACTGACCTATGAATGATTACTGATGTACTAATTATTTGTGATGACTGTTAAATCACAAAAATCACATAATATTGCCATTTTTTATCTTGAATAATAGTGGGTTAAATGCATTATGATTTATAGTCTTGAATCTGAATGAACAGATTACTATTAATTAGCACAGATTAATAAACTACAATTATACCTTCTATGAATGTCCAAAGTTAAAAAATTATAGCACTAAGTATGAATGAGGATGCATTATACAATTGCATGTTTTAATTCACAGCCATCTTCAGACTTGTAAGATAAAACAAGAATAAGAAAGAAAGCAAATTTAACATTTACAATGCCAGATACACCTAGAGGAAATATAAGTATTTGATTTATGTAATACAAGCACCATTTCTAAACCCTCTGAGAAGCAAGGAGATTGTTTTTTAACCAATAGAAAGCAAATAAAGTCACTCAGTCATGTCTGACTCTTTGCAACCTCATGGACTGTAGCCTGCCAGACTCCTCCATCCATGGGAGTTTTCAGACAAGAATACTGGAATGGATTGCCATTTCCTTCTCCAGGGGATCTTCCTGACCCAGGGATTGAGCTGGGGTCTCCGACACTGCAGGCAGACTCTTTACCATCTGAGCCACCAGGGAAGCCCAAAGATAACATGTAAATTAATATTATATACCTAACTTTGGACTTAAATAAGTCCAATAATTGGTCCAAAATGGACCAATAAGTGGTTTGTTATAATACCAAAACACCAAACTGTTGTTATTAACAGAGTTGAAGGACTTTCTCTGTATCAGCACTTAATGTTTAAACTTCAGTAAAAGATGACAGGTTATGAATATTTTGCTTCTAAAAAACCTACCATAGATAGTAATTTTTGTCAAAACTCAAAAGGACAGAATTTTAAAATGTGTGATCCAGTTGTTCAATGTTGGAACTGTAATATTAAAATGAAAGAAGTTGGTAGAATGCTAGGGGTGAAAAACTCTGTCTCTCCAGACAGAGAGCTATTAAACAGCCCTAGGCTTCCTGGCTCAGGAAATATCTGGATGAGAACCTCAGTCTTGGGTTTCCTAGTGCACTGGTCATTTCACTCACCAGATAGGCTTGAAGATTTGGAAATATTATAATCTGTAAGAAGCAAATTTTCCTTCAAATATTTTCTCACAGACTTTTTTCAAAAGGTTAGTTCAGTAATACTTCCATGACTGGAGTTACTGATCTTAGAACCTTAATGACACAGAACATAAATGGGTAAAAGCTCACACATGTACATATACACACATGTACATAGACATCATGAAATCCTTACACTAAAGCTTGTGCATTTTTCTAGACTCTCTTTAGGGTGTATTTCCTCTTACTTTGAGTTCCATTCTGTCATCTTGCTTCTTCTGATTTTTCTGCCCAGAGTAGAGTAGAAGATTCTTCTTTTGCTTCTGACAGTAAAGAGACCAAGGTACAGGTAAGAGGAGAGCTATGTTGCAGGCTCACTGTGACTGTCTAAAATAACAAAGAAACCAACAAAAACAGCCTGGCCGTAAGAAGATGGTTATGTCACAGACTCACTCAGCAGTGAAGCTAATAACCTGCTCATTTCTAAAAGCTGTGAGAGCCACCCTGAAAAGAGACTTTAAAATGGGGTTTGAGGTAGATGTCTGAATGGTCAAGGCAGACCCAGACTTGCTTCTTGCAGGTTTTAGTATCCAAGAAAGTCCAGTAATGTGTATGAGTAAATGTGTGTATGCATGTGCTTGGAGTGTGGTTAGAGTCATGGGGGGCTGATAGGGTTGGAGGGACTTGAAGAACACCAAGAAAATTCCAAATTGAGTAGGTCAGAGCACTGTAGTAGTTTAAGGGTCCATTCTCAAAGGGTCCTAGAAATGTAAGAATGCAAATGAAATATAGGGAGCTAGATCTAGCCTCTAGAGAAAGAGATTAAGAATAGTATTAGGGCCTAGGCAAGAAGACAGGCTTTAGGGGAGAATTTCTGATTCTAACTAAGAATTGAAATTGGAATGTCAGGTAGGGAAAGAAGGCAGGGGCCCATAATTAGCTCTGGATCAAGTGTCAGGCCAATAGAGATAGGCCACAGCTACGGTCAAAGGGAAGCTCAGAAGCTCTGGTAACAAATAGGCTTGGCCTTCCTTCAAGCTTGTTTCAGCACCAGAGTGGGGATCAGGAACTTAACAAGTAACTGCTAAGGAAGATAGGGGCTGGTGTCAAGATGTCTGATGAGGCAGAACAGAGGAATCCCTTCTTCCCTTCTGCTCTTCTTCCCATCTTTCCTTTCTATTTTTTAAAAATTATTACTTTATCTATGATCCAGCAATCACACTCATGCAAATTCGTGAAGCGTTCCATATTTTTGGAAATTAATAGTAACACAATAATAGTGGGAGACTTTAATACCCCACTCACAACTATGGATAGATCAACTAAACAGAAAATTAACAAGGAAACACGAACCTTAAATGACACAATGGACCAGCTAGACCTAATTGATATCTATAGGACATTTCACCCCGAAACAATCAACTTCACCTTTTTCTCAAGTGCACACGGAACATTCTCCAGAATAGATCACATCCTGGGCCATAAATCTGGTCTTGGAAAATTCAAAAAAATTGAAATCATTCCAGTCATCTTTTCTGACCACAGTGCAGTAAGATTAGATCTCAATTACAGGAAAAAATTGTTAAAACTTCAAACATATGGAGGCTAAATAACACGCTTCTGAATAACCAACAAATCATAGAAGAAATCAAAAAATGTATAGAAATGAATGAAAATGAAAACACAACAACCCAAAACCTATGGGACACTGTAAAAGCAGTGCTAAGGGGAAGGTTCATAGCATTACAGGCTTACATCAAGAAACAAGAAAAAAACCAAATAAATAACCTAACTCTACACCTAAAGCAATTAGAGAAGGAAGAAATGAAGAACCCCAGAGTTAGCAGAAGGAAAGAAATCTTAAAAATCAGGGCAGAAATAAATGCAAAAGAAACTAAAGAGACCATAGCAAAAATCAACAAAGCTAAAAGCTGGTTTTTTGAAAAAATAAACAAAACTGACAAACCATTAGCAAGACTCATTAAGAAACAAAGAGAGAAGAACCAAATTAACAAAATTAGAAATGAAAATGGAGAGATCACAACAGACAACACTGAAATACAAAGGATCATAAGAGACTACTACCAGCAGCTCTATGCCAATAAAATGGACAACTTGGATGAAATGGACAAATTCTTAGAAAAGTATAACTTTCCAAAACTGAACCAGGAAGAAATAGAAGATCTTAACAGACCCATCACAAGCAAGGAAATCGAAACTGTCATCAAAAATCTTCCAGCAAACAAAAGCCCAGGACCAGATGGCTTCACAGCTGAATTCTACCAAAAATTTAGAGAAGAGCTAACACCTATCTTACTCAAACTCTTCCAGAAAATTGCAGAAGAAGGTAAGCTTCCAAACTCATTCTATGAGGCCACCATCACCCTAATTCCAAAACCAGACAAAGATGCCACCAAAAAAGAAAACTACAGGCCAATATCACTGATGAACATAGATGCAAAAATCCTTAACAAAATTCTAGCAAACAGAATCCAACAACATATTAAAAAAATCATACACCATGACCAAGTGGGCTTTATCCCAGGAATGCAAGGATTCTTTAATATCCACAAATCAATCAATGTAATACACCACATTAACAAATTGAAAGATAAAAACCATATGATTATCTCAATAGATGCAGAGAAAGCCTTTGACAAAATTCAACACTCATTTATGATTAAAACTCTCCAAAAAGCAGGAATAGAAGGAACATACCTCAACATAATAAAAGCTATATATGACAAACCCACAGCAAGCATCACCCTCAATGGTGAAAAATTGAAGGCATTTCCCCTGAAATCAGGAACAAGACAAGGGTGCCCACTCTCACCACTACTATTCAACATAGTGTTGGAAGTTCTGGCCACAGCAATCAGAGCAGAAAAAGAAGTAAAAGGAATCCAGATAGGAAAAGAAGAAGTAAAAGTCTCACTGTTTGCAGATGACATGATCCTCTATATAGAAAACCCTGAAGACTCTACCAGAAAGTTACTAGAGCTAATCAATGAATATAGTAAAGTTGCAGGATATAAAATTAACACACAGAAATCCCTTGCATTCCTATATACTAACAATGAAAAAACAGAAAGAGAAATTAAGGAAACAATACCATTCACCATTGCAACAAAAAGAATAAAATACTTAGGAGTATATCTACCTAAAGAAACAAAGGACCTATACATAGAAAACTATAAAACACTGATGAAAGAAATCAAAGAGGACACAAACAGATGGAGAAACATACCGTGTTCATGGATTGGAAGAATTAATATTGTCAAAATGGCTATTCTACCCAAAGCAGTCTATAGATTCAATGCAATCCCTATCAAGCTACCAACGGTATTTTTCACAGAACTAGACCAAAGAATTTCACAATTTGTATGGAAATACAAAAAACCTCGAATAGCCAAAGTAATCTTGAGAAAGAAGAATGGAACTGGAGGAATCAACCTGCCTGACTTCAGACTCTACTACAAAGCCACAGTCATCAAGACAGTATGGTACTGGCACAAAGACAGAAATATAGATCAATGGAACAGAATAGAAAGCCCAGAGATAAATCCACGAACCTATGGACACTTTATCTTTGACAAAGGAGGCAAGGATATACAATGGAAAAAAGACAACCTCTTTAACAAGTGGGGCTGGGAAAACTGGTCAACCACTTGTAAAAGAATGAAACTAGAACACTTTCTAATACCATACACAAAAATAAACTCAAAATGGATTAAAGATCTAAATGTAAGACCAGAAACTATAAAACTCCTAGAGGAGAACATAGGCAAAACCCTCTCTGACATAAATCACAGCAAGATCCTCTATGACCCACCTCCCAGAATATTGGAAATAAAAGCAAAACTAAACAAATGGGACCTAATGAAACTTAAAAGCTTTTGCACTACAAAGGAAACTATAAGTAAGGTGAAAAGACAGCCCTCAGATTGGGAGAAAATAATAGCAAATGAAGAAACAGACAAAGGATTAATCTCAAAAATATACACGCAACTTCTGCAGCTCAATTCCAGAAAAATAAATGACCCAATCAAAAAATGGGCCAAAGAACTAAACAGACATTTCTCCAAAGAAGACATACAGATGGCTAACAAACACATGAAAAGATGCTCAACATCACTCATTATTAGAGAAATGCAAATCAAAACCACAATGAGGTACCATTACACGCCAGTCAGGACGGCAGCTATCCAAAAGTCTACAAGCAATAAATGCTGGAGAGGGTGTGGAGAAAAGGGAACCCTCTTACACTGTTGGTGGGAATGCAAACTAGTACAGCCGCTATGGAAAACAGTGTGGAGATTTCTTAAAAAACTGGAAATAGAACTGCCATATGACCCAGCAATCCCACTTCTGGGCATACACACTGAGGAAACCAGATCTGAAAGAGACACGTGCACCCCAATGTTCATCGCAGCACTGTTTATAATAGCCAGGACATGGAAGCAACCTAGATGCCCATCAGCAGATGAATGGATAAGGAAGCTGTGGTACATATACACCATGGAATATTACTCAGCCATTAAAAAGAATTCATTTGAACCAGTCCTAATGAGATGGATGAAGCTGGAGCCCATTATACAGAGTAAAGTAAGCCAGAAAGATAAAGAACATTATAGCATACTGACACATGTATATGGAATTTAGAAAGGTGATAACGATAACCCTATATGCAGAACAGAAAAAGAGACACAGAAATACAGAACAGACTTTTGAACTTTGTGGGAGAATGTGAGGGTGGGATGTTTCAAAAGAACAGCATGTATACTATCTATGGTGAAACAGATCACCAGCCCAGGTGGGATGCATGAGACAAGTGCTCCGGCCTGGTGCACTGGGAAGACCCAGAGGAATCGGGTGGAGAGGGAGGTGGGAGTGGGGATCGGGATTGGGAATACATGTAAATCCATGGCTGATTCATATCAATGTATGACAAAACCCACTGGAAAAAATAATAATAATAATAAAATAAATAAATAAATAAATAAATTATTACTTTATCTATGATCCAGCAATCACACTCCTGGGTATATACCCAGAGAAAACCATAATTCCAAAAGATACACACACCCCAATGTTCATTGCAGCAGTATTTATAATAGCCAGGACATGGAAACAATGTAAATGTCCAGCAAGGATAAAGAAGATGTGGCATATATATATAATGGAATATTACTCAGCCATAAGAAGGGATGAAATGGTGCTATTTGCAGAGACATGGATGAACCTAGTGACTGTTATACAGAATGAAGACAGAAAGAGAAATACAAGTATCAAATAATATCATTTGTATGTGGAATCTAGAAAAATGGTACTGCTGCTGCTAAGTCACTTTAGTCGTGTCCGACTTTGTGCGACCCCATAGATGGCAGCCCACCAGGCTCCCCCATCCCTGGGATTCTCCAGGCAAGAACACTGGAGTGGGTTGCCATTTCCTTCTCAAAAGCATGAAAGTGAAAGTGAAAGTGAAGTCTCTCTGTCGTGTCCGACTCTTAGTGACCCCATGGACTGCAACCTACCAGGCTCCTCTGTCCATGGGATTTTCCAGGCAAGAGTACTGGAGTGGGTTGCCATTGCCTTCTCCGAGAAAAATGGTACAGATGAACCTATTTCCAAAGCAGAAATAGAGACTCAGGCGTAGAGAACAAATGAATGGATTCCAAGGAGGGGAAAAGTGAGGGTGAGATGAATTGGGAGACTGGGATTGACATATATATACTGCTGTGTATAAAGATAGCTAATGAGAACCTACTGTATAGCACAGGAAACCCTATCTGGGGCTCTATAGTGACCTAAATGGGAAGGAAATCCAAAAAAGAAGGAATATATTTATACGTATGGTTGATTCACTTTGCTGTGCAACAGAAAATAAAACAACATTGTAAAGCAACTTTATTCCAATAAAATTATTTTTTAAAAATTATTATGTTATCACCACAGTCTTTTGCCTAGCCCATTATAGCTTTGCTCCTACCCACCTCTTTTGTGCTATTATTGGCAATTTTTACAATTATATTTCTATATGCAATAGGACACATTTCATGGATATCATGTATTGTTTATATCTATTTTGTTTATAAATGATCTATTTATATGTATAAATATAAAACATGCCATTGAGTCTAGAACACTTAGCATTTGGTTATTTTTTAGTGATATTATCTCCATGATGTGACATTGCCGTCACGCCTTCCTGTGCTTCTCTAGTCATACTTCCTTCTGTGCTGTGAACATATTTATAATGGCTACTTTGACATCTTTTTTTGTTAGCCCCAACCTCAGGTCAGTGTCACAGGCTGTTTCTGTTGTCTGCTTCCCCCCCTGGTATATGAGTCACAATTTCCTGTTTCTTTTCAGGCCTCCACATTTTTTGTTGGAAACTAGGTATTTTAAATAATTCCCTGTAACAACTCTAGGTACCGGTCACATCCTCCCACTTTGGGGCTTGTGATTGTTACTTGCTTGTTTGTTTGTTGAGTGACTGAATCATTTATTTGAGAGAAGTCTATCTTCCTCCATGGTGTTAAGCCTCTAATATTGCTGTTTGGGGAGCTCTGGGTGCCCCCACCAGCCTGGAGTGATAGTGGGGCTGGTTGGGCTCCCTTCTACTTTGTTCTCGATACCACCAGCTGGTAAACTGGGTTGCTGTTGCTTTCCTTTCTTTCTTTTTTTTTTTTATGTGGACCATTAAAAAAAAATTCTTCATTGAATTTGTTATAAAACTGCTTCTGTTTTATGTTTTGGATTTTTGGCCATGAAGCATGTGGGATCTTAGCTCTCTAAACAGGGTTAGAACCTGCAAGCCCTGTATTGAGAGGCGAAGTCTTAACCACAGGACCACTGGAGAAGTCCTTGCTGTTTCTTATATGGTTTTCAATAATGCCACCAGGCATATGCGGGTTTCCCAGGTGGCTGGTGGTAAAGAACCTGCCTGCCAATGTAGGAGACCCTGGTTCCCTCCCTGGGTCGAGAAGATCCCCTGGAGGAGGGCATGGCAACTCACTCCAGTATTTTTGCTTGAAGAATCCCAGGATGAGATGGTTGGATGGCATCACTGAGTCATGGACATGAGCTTGAGCAAACTCTGGGAGATAGTGAAGGACAGGGATGCCTGGTGTGCTGCAGTCCATGGGGTTGCAAAGAGTTGGACGCGACTGAGTGATTGAAGAACAATGACCAAGTATATATTCCTCTACAACCTAATCCAATCAAAATGTGGCTTCTTGGAAGGAAGTTTCCAGGGTCAGGGTTTGCTTTTTTTTCTGATCCCAGAGTGACTCCTCCAAGCTGTCTTAATTCCATGTTCTCTTATGAAAACTGTCTACCTGCTACATGGGCTGTGAATCTCTTGCTGATTGCCTTGCACCAGAATGTCCCTTAGGAAGAAAACTGTCTGAAAGCTGAGATCTCTAGAGCATAGTTTGACAGAAGACTGTTTTTCAGGTCCTGTCTGACTCTTCAGGACCCCATGAACTGCAGCACGCCAGGCTTCCCTGTCCCTCCCCATCTCCTGGAGTTTGCCAAAGTTCATATCCATTGCATCAGTGATGCCATCTAACCATCTCATCCTCTGTCACCCTCTTCTGCTCTTGCCTTCAACCTTTCCTAGTATCTGGGTCTTTTCCAGTGAGTCAGCTTGTCACATCAGGTGGCCAAAGTATTGGAGCTTTAGCTTCAGCATCACTCCTTCCAAAGAGTATTCAGGGTTGATTTCCTTTAATATTGACTGGTTTGATCTCCTTCCAGCCCAAGGGATTCTCAAGAGTCTTCTCCAGCACCACAGTTGGAAAGCACCAATTCTTCAGCGTTCTGCCTTCTTTATGGCCCAGTTCTTAAAACCATATGTGACGGAAGACAATAAAATAAAAAAGATAGCTATGTCATCTGCATGAGAAGTGACCAGGAATTTGGGGTTGGAGTGTAAACAGTGGGAGAGCAGAACAGAGAAGAGGGGGTCAGTCAACATGGAAACTACAGGTAAAGACAACCAGGAAAAAATAAGCAGTACCAGAATAGCACAAGATTTCTAATATTTGTTTTTGCCATCTATGTGATGCTGCTGCAGAAGTCCTCTCAGGTTCTTTGGGACTTCAGTCAAAGAGAGCTATGAACAGAGGGTTGTGCTGGTGATATTTTGAGGGGGAAAGGCTCTTTTTCTGAAGATTATTGCCCTTTAGAGAAGACAGGAGCAGGCACAGGCTGAGAAGGTGACCTTCAGAACCTTCTAGAAGGTGACCTTCTTAGATACAGAACTTTGGAAGGACTATTTCCCCTTCTTCTCCCACCCCAAGAATCTCCCAAGAAATGGCAAAGGGAAAACAAGTTTACCCACTGCTTGCGGGAAAGAGACTCAGCCTATTCTATTTAAACCTCAAAGGACAGTGCGACCCCAGCTAAATTTAGGCCCCTCACATATGACATAATACTCATGACCACTTTAGGAGGTAGGTATACAGATAAGGAAACCGAGGCTTATGGAGGTGAGGTCATTTGCTCATTATCACATTACCAGCAAGAGAGAAGCCAGCATTCTGATCTGGGTCTGACTTTAACCCCCTGCTGTTGTTGGTTATGTTAATTCTTCTGATAACATGGAACCCTTCAGTGGCTGTCATTGCCTCTGAATAATGGGCCAACTCCTCAGCCCTTAATCGGGAAACCACAAGCTTTTCTAATCTTAACGTTGTGACTCTTAAAAGTAGAAACTAGAGGAATTTCTCTGGGACTGTGGTTCTTGTGCTTGAATCATGCTTTTCTAGGAAACTGCATTCATCTCCGTGGGCCAGGCTCACCTGACGGAGTCTTGGCAGAGAGGGGCTCTATCACCTTGACATACGTGGGGTGGGAGTGGGGGGGTCCTCTTCCTGCCTTTGGGGAACATTTCCATGTTGTTGTTGCCCAACTCCTGTGCCACCGAGTTCTGTCTGTCTGCCAGGGCACCTGCCTGGGACCATTTGCTGAGCCTCTCTGATGCTGCCATCTGTCTTCCTGCTGAGATTTCCACTTCGCCCCAGCCAACACATTCCCTTCATACTTGGTTCCGCTTGGCTGCCTGAATTCACATTGCCCTTTGATGGGTCTTCACTCCAGTTCCAGTCACACCCTAATTGATTGGTCTAGTTTTTAGGTTCTGGCCATCCCCGTCCGCTCCCATAACTGAACAAGGAGCTGTGAAACTCTGGATGGGCAGCAAACGGGATCCATTCATGGGAGAGTTGGCAATGCTGGCCTGAATACAGTGAGGGGTGTGGAGGAAGGAAGATGAGAAATGATTTCTAGTGTTCTTAGTACATGTGCAAGTTGGGGACCATAAAAGAAAGAAAAGTACAAGACGAAGTCGTGTCCAACTCTTCATGATTCCATGGACTGTATAGCCTGCCAGATTTCTCTGTCCATGGAATTCTCCAGGCAAGAATACTGGATTGAGTTCCCTTCTCCAGGGGATCTTCCCAACCCAGGAATTGAACCCAGGTCTCCTGCATTGCGGGTGGATTCTTTACCAACTGAGCTACCAGGGAAGCTTCAGGACAGAGAGTAAACTTAAATAGCACAAGTTTTTGGTTGTTACAGCCTCATTTTCATGCCCCATCTAAGGAAGGTTAGTTAAATTAACATATTGATTAATTAAATTAAAATATTGGTCAGCCTTGCAGCCCAAGCTGGCTGCTGCTACATTTGAAGTCACTTTCTCTGAAGGGAGAGCCAACTCGTCTTCACACTGGCAGACTTACAAGGTTCCTCTCTATGACCCAGTGCTAAGGTGGCAGAGACTTATAAAACACCATCAATATAAAACTCATAATAGAAAACACAGAATTTAATTCCTAGTAGTCATTCTGGAAAATATGTGTGAGTTTTCTAAAACAAACATATTACATCCTAAGTCTTTTTTTTTCCCCCCAGCTTTAGTGAGTAATGTTCCTGATAAAGCTAAGAAATATATTAATAGTAAAAACTCTTGTAATTTATTAAAACTACCTATATGAGTTATGTATGGATGACTTATGTCTCTGACATGATATCTTTTTCTTTATTACAATGAATAACAATCATTTGAGACTACTTTCTAAGAAAGAATACAATGATACAAAGATAGTAAAACAAAATGGCAATTGTTAGTTCTTGGCAATGAAAAAAAGCAGTATCATCACTGAAATAGAGCAGGAATGCACTTTTTTCCTCTTATTCATCAGTCAATCATTCACACATTCATACCATGAAATATGAAATGAAAATTTACTACATCTCTAATTTGCCACACATGGTTATGGCTAATATACATGCACACAAATAATAACATAAAAATAGAAAGTCTAAGTTTCGATGATAAAACTTTCATAAAGGCTGAATTATAATCATAAAATCACAATTGTTTTTGTTACATAAAATAGTTTATATGAGAAAGCTGAGGACATCCAAGAGTCTGGATTAGCTAACTGAAAATAATTTTAAAACTTAAATATTTGTATCTGGTGTAAATAAGTAAATGTTTTATGAATATACTGTTGAAGGAACCTAAATGTTTTAAAAACAGTAAGTGAATTGAAGGGGTAGCAGATGAAGACAGATGTCTAGTATTCATGATAAATATTTGTTTATCTTTCTTCTAGTTGTTGTATTGTGGATGTGACAAGCAACTGATGTCATAAGATAATGGAATGATTCCTTAGGGATCTTTCTAAGAAAAATAGTGCTTGGCGGCTGTTTGTAAATGGAACCTACATTCTTTCCTTTTCTTTATAGCTTGTTTTAAAGAACTGTCAATTAAGACTTTTTACAAAGGGAAAGAATTCTTAAGTTCTGTAAGTCTGACCTTCTGAAGAGAAAGTAGGCTAATAATGTTACAAGTTCTTTGAGACTCAAAATTATGTTAGAACTTTTGGTATCTCCTGACACAATTCTAAGTTTGTACTAACAATTAAATAAATATTTGTTGAATAGGATTGGATTATTTGTACCAATGTCAGCTGGTGAAATGAGTCCAAATCTCTGAACTGTGTACAGAGGATGGGGCTTGGATAAACTTTAAGAGGAAATTCTTCTATAAATTTATACCAGGGTACTAATTTGGACCGTTCTTTACCCAGTCATATGGTTTACAAAGGTAAATGTGGATACAGGATAGAAGCTGATGGCATGGGATGGAAATGATGTGATCTGAGTTTTCTTAGGGTTCTTTGCTGTTGCCAGGATGTTCCTGCTTCAGAAACTAAGTGTCTTTGCTGAGTAGGACCACAGAAATTTTTGGCTGAGAGCTGGGATTTCAGCAGTGAACAGGAGAAAAAAATGGCAGCACTCATTTTTTTCTCCTCCTTGCAGTTCAAAAATCTGATTATTTTCAGTTATCTACTCTCTTCCGTTTGACCATGTGCTTCAGAGAATTGCTCCAGGCAGAGGAAAGACATCTAGATTTCTTTAAACAAGTCAAGACCCATATTCTCACCAATAATCTGTGCATGCATCAATATGTGATAGGGTTCTAGTTAATGAATCATAAGGAATAACTTGTTGTAAAACTTCTGTGAGAGGGCTCCTTGATCATAAGGGAGAGCCATAGGTGGGAATAGTTTATGCCCTCTGTAAAAGTGATACCTGTACATAATGCCTGGATTTGCCCAGTTATCTTGTGAGTATCAGAAGTTGAAGCCCAAGGATATTAGCGGACACACTGTGTATATCAGAAGAGTTAGGTGGTGAGAAAGTTGATTCCTTGATGTCATTGCTAACGTGATGGATGGCTATTTTTGGACTTATGTGAAATAATATATTTACGTATATCCTTATTGTTGTGGTACTTTGAGTTGAATATCTTAGTTTGCATAGGATTGCCAGAATTAGAAAATAAAGATTCAGGATGCACAGTTAAATTTGAATTTCAAAAAAAAAAAAAAAATAGAATTTCAGATAGGCAATGAATAATTTTTTAGTATGTGTATGTCCAATGTTACATTTGGCTCATGTAATATTTGGGACATCTTTATGCCAATTATTGTTGATCTGAAATGCAAATCCTGAATTTTACTTGTCAAGCTTGTAGTTCAATGAAGTCTACTTAATTCAGTGCTAAAAGGCTATTCTCAGGTCCTACTGAGTATACTCTTTCAGAAGTAAACAGTGAAAGTAGATTCTCCAGTCATAGTTTGACTATATATATTTGAAACAGCTTCATGTGCTCAAGAACTAATAAAATGTCTAGAATATTTTTCTTCTTGAGGATCATCAGTGAATTTCCACCCAGATTTGAAATAGTATTGTAATGCAGGGTAACATTGGGAAGAATCAGACCCATCTTAGAATCTCCCTTTCTTTTCTTACTGCCTGTATGGCCCTGGAGAAATCGGCTCTCAGAGTCTCAGTATCCAACTGTGTCATTATGAGCCATTAATAAGATAGTTTATGAGAAGCACTTATGTCAGGCACGTGTGTGTGTGTGTGTGTGTGTGTGTGTGTGTGTGTGTGCACGTGCACGCTCAGTTGTGTCTGACTCTTTGTGACCCCATGGACTGTAGCCCATCAGGCTTCCCTGTCCATGGAATTTTCCAGGTAAGAATTCTGGAGTGGGTTTCCATTTTCTGCTCCAGGGGATCTTCCTGACACAGGGATCAAACTTGCATCTCTTGTGTCTCCCACACTGGCAGGCAAATTCTTTACCTTTGAGCCACCTGGGAGCTCATCAGACACATAATACTTCTCAAAACATATTAGATCTCTTTCCTGTATGAATTGTGAAGAACCATCCAAGGAACACTGTGAGGGTTTTATACTAAGAAGCAATAGAAACTCACTCACCCTACCAAAATGCCTATGCAGTTCCTTCCCTCTGCACAACCTGAGCAGAAAAAGTATAATAACATATGGACAAATGAGTTGCCTTGTGGAGTGAAGAACTTGTATTACCTTATTGCTTAGCTAGCTGAGTTTTGCTTCAGTTCTAGAAGCAACATAAGAGGTAACCAAGATGGCAGTATAATAGAAGGACATGTGCTCATTTTCTCTTGTGAGAACTCGAAAATTGCAACTCGCTGCTGAACAACTATCAATAGGAGAATGTTGGATCCCACCAAATAAAGGAAATCCACATCCAAGGGCACAGGAGAAGTCCTAGCAATATGGTAGGAGGGGCAAAATCGCATTTAGAATCAAACCCCATACCTGCCAGAGATGCTTGGAGGGCTCGAACAGAACACTGTGTGCACCAGGACCCACAGAGCATGTGGCAAAAACCCTCTTGGAGGAGGTCACCATTAGCCCCACCAGAGAGCTGCCAAGCAGATGACCCACAAACTGCAGAACAATTATACCAAAGAAATTCTGGCACTGTTAAGAAAATTCTAGGACTCAAGATCACTGCACCTGGTCCCATCATTTCATGGCAAATAGATGGAAAAACAATGGAAACAGTGACAGATTTTATTTTCTTGGGCTCCAAAATTACTGCAGATGGTGACTGCAACTGTGAAATTAAAAGACACTTGCTCCTTGGAAGAAAAGCTATGACAAACCTAGACAGCATATTAAAAAGCAGAGACATTACTTTGCCAGCAAAGGTTCATCTAGTCAAAGCTATGGTTTTTCCAGTAGTCATGGATGGATGTGAGAGTTGGGCCATAAAGAAAGTTGAGCGCTGAAGAATTGACGCTTTTGAACTGTGTTGTTGGAGAAGATTCTTGAGAGTCCCTTGGACTGCAAGGAGATCAAACCAGTCAATCCTAAAGGAAATCAGTCCTGAATATTCATTGGAAGAACTGATGCTGAAGCTCCAATACTTTGGCCACCTAATGCAAAGAACTGACTCATTGGAAAAGACCCCGATGCTGGGAAAGACTGAAGGCAGGAGGAGAAGGAGATGACAGAGGATGACATGGTTGGATGGCATCACCAGTTCTATGGACATGAGTTCGAGCAAGCTCTGGTAGTTGATAATGGACAGGGAAGCCTGGCATGCTGCAGTCCATGGTGTCGCAAAAGTGTTGACACTACAGAGCAATTAAACTGAACTGAACTGAACTAATAGCACACATATGATTGCTTGTAAACAGGGACTGCTATTGCTTCTAAACTGAAGAGTTTTGCCTTTTCTCGAAGGACAGAAAGTGAAACAGTTAGTCACTCATTTGTGTCTGACTCTTTGTGACCCCATAGACTGTGGCCCACCAGCTTCCTCTGTCCATAGAGTTCTCCAGGCAAGAATACTGGAGTGGGTGGCCCTTTCCTTCTCTAGGGGATCAAACTTGCGTCTCCTGCATTACAGGAGAGTTCTTTACCATCTGAGCTACCAGGGGGAAGTGCAGGGACCCACCTTATCCTCAGTCTCTTAAGCATATGGCACAGTAAGTGCCACATGTACCTTCACTCACAGGTACTTAGTGAAGAGTACACAACTATAGAACTGGGTTCCTACTTCACAGGTGGGCAAGGAACAGATCATACCACTTTCTTCACGTGTTATTATTCTATGTTCAAACCATCATGCCCATTTGGGGATTTTTCTATTCTACCCTTGTAGCTATTCTCACAGTGAAAAATGTAGAGCTGACATGATGACAGTGTGATGTCAAGTCTTACTGTGCTTCTATGATCCCAGAGAAGAGAGTCCTTGGAGTGGGAGGGCCTAGCAGCTGCCCTCCAGGAGTCGAAGGGCTGTCAGATGGGAGAAGGATTGCTTCTGCTGTGGATTCCAAAAGGCAGAATGAGAGTTGAGGGGTACCAACTGTAGGCAGATATTATGGTCAGACTTAAGCTATTGAAACTAACCAGTTCTGCAATGCCTCAAATGTGGTGAGGGCTCCTCTGCTGAGATGTTGATCCACATACTTGTGTAAACCATTCTTCAGAAATATTAGAACAGGAATTGCAGCTCTCCCTTCTTCTTAATTTATAGAAATAATCCCAGGTATCAATTCATGGTGAGGGATTTGATCCAGCTGAACTTGAAGAAACTCCTTTGCTAGTTTTTAGGCATCTGTAGAGTGTTAGCTTCAGGGGTTTTCAAACTTTGCTACAGATTAGAATTACCTTGCAAACTTTGAAAAATCAGGATGACCAGGCCACATCTGCAGAGATTCCAAATTAATTGGTGTGGGTTACAGTCTGAGTATTCGGGTTTGTCCAAAACTACCTCAGTGGTTCTAATACATAGTGATTTTGAGAATCACAGAGCTACTTAGAGAGTATTTTTCTGGATTTTAGCTTGGAATCTGATTTCACTAGAGGTGTAACTTTTAAAGTTTCTCATGGTTCTATATTCCTCATTTACTAAAAGCAGGTGGGAGTGAAGGTGGGATATGTACTTCCAAATCATCTTCTCCTAAAATTTTATCATTCTTGAGCCCTTATAGGTTTAAGAATTTTTAAAAAAGATTTTATTTATTTTATTTTTTGGCTGTGGTGGGTCTTTGTTTCTGCACGTAGAAAGTGAAGTTGCTCAGTCGTATCCGACTCTTTGGGACCCCATGGACTGAAGCCTACCAGGCTCCTCCTTCCATGGGATTTTCCAGGCAAGAGTACTGGAGTGGGTTGCCATCTCCTTCTCCAGGGGATCTTCCCAACCCAGGGATCAGATCGAAGCCAGGTCCCCTGCATTGTAGGCAGACGCTTTGACCGTCTGAGCCACCTTTCTCTAGTTAAGGAAAAGGGGGGCTACTCTCTAGCTGTGGTTTGTGGGCTCCAGACAGCAGCCTCAGTAATTGTAGCACTTAGGCTTAGTTGCTCTGGGGCATGTGGGATCTTAGTTCCAAAACCAGGGATCGAACCTCTGTCCCCTGCATTGGCAGGCAGATTCTTAAGCACTGGACCACCAGGGAAGCCCAGATTAATAAATTTAAAGGATACTTTCCTGCTTTCTAGAAAGAGAAGAATATCTCTGTTCAGGGACCTGGGAATGATTGGCACTCTTGCTATCATTTTTAATGGCAGTCAGAGAGTCCCCTCATGAGGGGGATATTTCTGTCACTCAGAGGAATGTGTGGCATCAACAGCATTCAGATAGTGGGTGGTTCCAAGCCCTCTGCTTGGAGCTTGTATACATCCCAATTTGAGCAGTAACTGAGGATCAAAGAGGGTTGCTTTGCTCCCCTCTGTGATTCTAGAAGATACTTCGTTGCCAGACTTAGCCTCATCTGATGGGTAACTGGACATTTTCTTGGTGTTTGGCCTGTATGGCTGTCTTTGTGCTCTTTGGAGCTTGCTTCTTTACACACAGCTTAGCCACCTGCTTGCCAAGACTTTTCCTCCCATAACCCAGGACACTCAAATTCTCCTTAGGTCTTAATTTTACTTCTATCCAAATGACAGTGTGTGCCTCTTCATTAACCTGGTCATGTAGCAATTGACGCTAGACAGGCAATGGTGGAAGTAAGACTCCATTTACTCCCTGTCTAATCCGGAGAAAATTTAAGGAGGACTCCTGTTATTAGGTTTCCTCAAAGATACTGTTTATATTTTTAGGTAATTCATATTTGTTAGTGAAACTTCATTTGCCACACAATGTGCACAGAAGTCATCAGAAATGTGAACAACCACGAAGCATAAAACATCACAATTAGATGGCATTTTACCTGGGAAATTTCTTAACTTTCAAAGGAGAAGGCACATTTGGAAGTAGCACAGTTTCCCCTAGTAATATTTCCTAAATTTCTAGTTAAAAAAAAATTCAAAACCCATCACTACGGTACTCAATTCAAGATAAACCACCCAGTTAAAACTCAATCCTATTGCGAGAAACCTTTGGAAAACTTGGACTACTTGTGAAAGAGTTACAGGCATTCTTCCTATTCTGGGGGTCAGACCTCCACATGTCTACCCTGGGGTGTAAGTAAATGATCTGAGTGCATTATGCAAGTGGGAAAGAACTGTTTTTTTGTTTTTTGTTTTTTTTTTTTTTTTTTTTTTTTAACTCAGAGAGGGCAACAAAGCAATAAGAAGGAGCAGAGGGCACCACCTCAGTGACAAATCACAGGAGGTGGCTCTCGAAAGGTTGTGAAAACTGGTTTCTCATTGCAGGAACTAAGCTGGGCCACTCCTTCACCCCCCTTCTCAAACACAAATATTTTCATATAATAAAAGCCTGTTTCCCTATGGCTATAACCCAGCCTCCCCTCCTCCGACACCACCATTTTAAGGGGGTTTGCTGCGCGGACGTTTCCGACGCGCCTAGGCTTTAGCCTTCTCCGGCCCGCGGAAAGGTGAGGCGTCCCTTCGGGGGGCTCGCGACTCGCTCGGGGACAAGCAGCAGCCACCAGGCTCCCGGCCCGGCGGCCGGCGGCCCGAGCATGCGCCGAGAGTGCGTGCAGCTGGCCCTGGCCGCCGCGGCCGCCTCGTCCGGACTTGGCGTGGCCTTGGGAGGGACAGCGGCGCTGGGAGGTGGCTTAGCAGAGACTTTCCAGCAACTGCTGCCCAGGACTTTTTCTTTTTTTCCTTTTTCCCAGGAGGCGGCGACGGCGGCGGCGGGGGGGGGCGGGAGGAGAGGAAGAGAAGGAAGCGTCTCCAGTTTGAGCCAATGCAGCCCTGCGGCTGTCCCGGAGGAGCGCCCCTGCCCCGATGAGCCCCCGCCGCGCTTCCCTGACGGCGCCCCGGCGGGATCGGGGCGCGGAGCCCAGCGCGGACGGTGAGTGGCCGCGCGTCTCTCGTCCTTCCTGCCCGCTGTCCCGCCAGCCCGCCGGTTCTGTGTGCTAAACTTCTTAGAGGCTGGCTCCGGGGCTCCCCGCCGCCCGCGCTTCCCCGCGCGCCCTGCCGGGGGCGCGCGCCGGGGTGGCGGGGCCGCTGACCGCGCGGGGCTTTGTGCTCCTCGGGCGGCTGGGAGCGCGGGGTCGCGGCCGGGACCCGGGTCGGGGCCGGGGGAGGGGGGGGACATGAATGACTAAGCCGGCGTCTGCACAGCTGCACCGGCCCGAATTCCCCTGCGCCCCTCCCCGCCCCCCGCCCCCGGCTAATCCATCATTCCGGGGCCGAAACATCATTTCTCACATTCTCCCAGAGAAACCCTAGTCGCCGGGCGGAATCCCAGCTCAGCGCTGCGCCCCCTCCAGTGGCCCGTGTTCACACCGGAGCTGCGGGATGCGGAAGGGGCTGCGGAGGTGGGGGGCCCAGGAACTGTCCCAGTGAGAGGGACACTCGCACCTTCGGTGTGGCGGGCGGCATCTGTGACATCTCCGGGGGGTGGTGTGCTTTCCAACCTTCGGGACCGCTCGGAGCAGAGCTGTCCCGGAGGAGCGGCGTGGATTGAGGGAGGTTTTAAAGAGCGTCTCATCAGAATGCAGAGGACACCGCCGCGTGTCTCCTGAGAACGCAAATCTACTGCGCGCATTCATTCATCTGGGGAGAAGATCTTTTCTCTTCCCAGCAGGTGTTATCTGAAGCTGCTTTGGAACTTTGGGAAGTTTAGGTTACTATTGTCACTTTAACAAGTGATTTGCGATGAAGCGATGTCTAGAATGAAATAGGCTTCGGACCAGACCCTGGACCGGGCTGAGGGCCGACCGAGGAGAGATGGGCGGGGGTTGGGAAGCGCGGTGGTCAGGAATCTCCTGTTCTCCCCCGCCCTCTGCAGATCGCTGCTGTTTGGTCCGTGTGGGTAGGATGTGTTGAAAGGATGGGGGTTCTCTCTTTTGGGGCTCACGATGGCCAGAGAAGATTCTGTGAAGTGCTTGCGCTGCCTGCTCTACGCGCTCAATCTGCTCTTCTGGGTAAGTCAAGCAGCCCACTTGCACCAACAGGTGGGCACGGCTGGACTCGGTTTCCGGCAGCCACCACATAAAGCGCCAAAGGGCATGGCTAAGCATTAATTAATTACATGCGATCACACCCTGTATTTTTCGCAGAAGTGTATTTTGACCTTTAAATGCCTTTGATCTAGCTCAAGTTCCATTTGTAATTAGAAAAAGAAATCCACCCCTGGATACTAGTGGCAGTAAAATTAGACTTGAAGTTAATCTAGGGATATAAATAAATGCACGTGCTTGTGCTTGTAGATAAGAAAATTTTGACATACTACTTAGGGAACTGCTTGTTTTCAGGAATTTCAGATAACCGTGCAAGCCATAAATTGTTTCCTTACGTCATCCTATAAAATTTGGTTGGGGCAAGAAGTCTTACTATTTTTTTCTGTTGTAGGAATTCATACCCAGATATCCTATTAAGAGACTGCCTGGAGTTTTCTAGGAGATTCCTTATAGTCTGAAAAGGTGGTTTTCATGTAACTATTTCTAAGTTGGCAAAGTTTTAAGGAATTTTGTGTATGCTTTTGGAAAATCCCGTAACCATTTAAGGAAATAAAATACATAAAATTTAACAAGCTCATGGAAATCTTTATGCCTTGTGAGTTAGTGACTTTTTATGCTTTGCAGCCAGGCATAAATGTTCATTAAGTGTTATTAATAATCACATTGTTTTTTACAAAACTTATGAGGAAACCATAAAAATTAAAAGTGTTGCTTTCAGAAGCTGTCATGCTTAAGCAGATACTTTTTTTTTTTTTGCCAAATTTGTATTCTATTAATAATTTATATTCAGAATGTTCTGTTAGAATTTTTAATGAGTAATGTATTTATTTGGCTGACCTGCTGGCCTTGAGCAGCTTTTTTGCATTCAGTTACAACATGTGGTCTCTAGAGGATGACAATTTTGGTTGAACTTATGGATGGTTCCATTTTAAGGTGACAAATTAAGCATTGATTCTGCAAGTAATCAGAAAGATATCAAAACAGGCAACATTTTTTTCTCAACATGAAAATTAAAGCATATTTTCCACTTGGAAATGTAAAATACCTAACTGATCTTTTTGCAGTTTTTAATTCTAAAAATGTACCTATTTAAATGTGTCATTAAATTATCTGCTTACCTATAAAGTATTAAGATCTCTAACACGGTGTCTCTAAAATGTGTAATAATGGTTACTCCTGTTTACTAGTTTTTCACTTTTCTACTTTAGGGTTTTTAATTACAGAATCATCACGTTTTTATAACTAAAAGGGAATTTAAAGGTGATCTGGCTGAACTTCCTTACTTTGGGTATGAGAAAATTAAATGTAGGTTAGTGACTTGCCAAAGGTCAAATAGCCCATTGGTGACAGTGCCAGGAGCAGAACTTGGCTTTCTTGCCCCTAGACAGGGCCTTTACTTGGATGATTACTGTGTTTGAACCTTGGAATTACTAGGGCGTTTTTTTATTCGATAAAGAATAAGTTTTTTGGAAATTTTCTCAATAATTTGTATCATGTGTATGTGTTGGGGAGATTCAAATCATTTAACAAAAATATTGCCCTTCTGAGTAATGAAACTTAAAACACCTATTCTTTAAACTCATCCACAGCTCTGTGTCCCCAAAGAATGTAGAGTGTTATTTCTTTGTTGTTATCTGGTACTTTAACACTCTCACTTGCCGTTTGCATGTTCTGATTTATTGAAATTGCTTCGCCCTTTCTCTAGCCCTTCTCTTCTCCAAATATCTTCTCTCTGCCACCAAAATAATATGTGTTAACTGTCTAGTGTGCATCCCTCTGTATTTTTCTTTATTTCATGAGAAAATATCTTTTCTCATACCTGTCCATGTATACCCATTCAGGTACATTCATCTATACATTTTTGCTATTTTTTATTAGGCTGTTTTTCTCATTTGGCTAGAGTTGCAGGAGTGGGATTGCTATGTGAGAGGCTATGTAATGATGACAACTAAATAGCTGATATTTATGTAGTTCTTACTATGTTTGCCAGGCACATTTAGTGTCTCAGTTTCCTAGTCGGTGAAATAGAAATGGTAGTTCCTATATTTTAGAGATGTTGGAAGGATTAGAGTTGATACACGTAAAGTGCTTGGACGATGCTACTTAGTAAGAGCCATCGATGTAGTAGCAGAAGCAATAATAGCTGTAGAACCAGCAGTTGTTACTACTACTACATAGTGATGCCCAGTAATAGTCTACTGTAATGAGTAATTACCAGTTGAGTCAAAGGAATCATTGTATTAGTAATAATCATTGTTGTAGTAATAGTTAACTGTTATGATTACCACTACTACTATTGCTACCACTCCTACATCCCTGTGATCTAGTAATCCTGTCCTGGGAATCCATCTCCTAGAAATAAAAGCACCAATATACTCTGTTATAGGTACACAACTATTTGTGGCCATCTTGTTGGTATTACGACACCTTTTGACTTCCACCAATCTGAAAAGTTTAAAATGTTATTTCACTGTTACTTTATTTCCCTCCCCCCCACTAGCAGTAAGCTTGAGCATCACTTTATATAAACAAATAATTTTATATAAACAGATTTTTGTATGTTTTCAGTAGAATTTTTCTCTTGAATTATATGTATTATATATATAGTTCTTGTGTTCTCTTAAAGCACCTGCCTTTCTTATCTTGGTTAAGGTTTCTTTTTCCATATGGACTTTAAGATTGTTTTGTACAATTAAAAATATCTGTTGGGAGTTTTGTTGGAGCTGTATGAAACATATACACTAACTTTGGGAACATTGATGTTATTCTTTAATGGTAAAGCAATGTTTCCAGATCCTATATTTCTTTATTGAATGAGAAGCAGTTTTCTTTCTTGTGCCAGGCACATTCCTGGACATCCTGAGACGAATTTCTCATCTAATTCTCATAATAGCCATGAAAAATGGGAGTGGAGGGAGTAGTAAAGAGACGTTACTCAGAGAAGTTCATTCACTTGTTAGTAAGTTAGCAGAACAGATTCAAAGTCTTTTTTTTTAATTTTCCTCTAAGCGCAGCAGAAGTTTTACTGTTGGGATTGGTGGTGAATTTATTTGCAGCAGAGAAGTAAACATCTTCAGTAGGAAGGGATTAACTGTCCACCTGCTCATTCCAAGTCCTCCACAGCAGTGCTTCTCAAACCTCCACATGCCTACAAATCACCTGAGCATCTTATTAAAATGCAGATTCTGATTTGGTACCTCTGGGGTTGGGTCTGAGAGCCTGCATTCCTAAAAGCCCCTCTGTGATGCTATTGCCTCTGGTCTGAGTGCTGAACTTGGAGGAGCAAGGCTTTAATCCTTGCTAGTTCTTTTGGAATTAGAAGCAGAACAAACCAGCGTGGCATGAACTTGAGTTTAACATGAGGATAGAGAGAATAAGTGTTCTGGTGTCAGTTTTGTGGGATTGAGACAACTGCTCTTGTTACCTTTGGGATCAAAAGCCGTATCCTTTTACTTTTCACCTAGCATTTCTTGTTGTTTCAGTCACCAAATTGCGCCCGGCTCTTTGCGACCCTGTGGACTATAGCCCACCAGGCTCCTCTGTCTATGGGATCTCCCAGCAAGAATACTGGAGTGGGTTGACATTTCCTTCTCCAGAGGATCTTCCCGACTCAGGCATCAAACCCGTGTTTCCTGCATTGGCAGGCAGATTCTTTACCACTGAGCTACCAGGGAAGCATTAAACATAGACAAGCACTTAATGTAAACTTTTCTGCTATTCACTTCTACTATACTAATATCTTCTCCCCTTCTCTACCAAACAAAAATTTTAAGGAAAGAAAAATAAATTTTATTTGGAAAAACACTGAGGACCTATACAGTTTTGGTTTTGTGTTCTGGGAGTTTGATATCAAGCTTATTCTTTTCGGTAAAATTATATCTTGCATATTTAATTTTTAAGTGGGAGGTATAGATAGACTCCGGAGAAGGCAATGGCACCCGACTCCAGTACTCTTGCCTGGAAAATCCCATGGACAGAGGAGCCTGGTAGGCTGTAGTCCATGGGGTCGCTAAGAGTCGGGCTCGACTGAGCGACTTCATTCTCACTTTTCACTTTCATGCATTGGAGAAGAAAGTGGCAACCCACTCCAGTATTCTTGCCTGGAGAATCCCAGGGACAGAGGAGCCTAGTGGGCTGCCGTCTATGGGGTCGCACAGAGTCGGACATGACTGAAATGACTTAGCAGTAGCAACAGTATAGATAAACCCATCTAAGAGGAAACGATTCACAGAGTATTCAGGATCACAATTGCACCACATTCATTCATTGCTATGTATTCGGTCACCTTGATTTGCCATCTGTTGAGTGGCTCTTTTACTTAAAGAAGCATGAGACTGGTTCAGCTGTATTGGGGTTGGCAGAAAGATCTGGACCTCTGAGGTTTGTTATGAGTTTTGTGGGTTTGTAATGGGGAAGGGCACACGAGACAGAGGGAACGTGAACAAACTGCCTGAAGAGCTCTTTTGAGACCATGATTCATGTTCTGGCCACGATGGAGCAAGGAAAGGGGTTATTTTTACCTCAGATGTATCACACTTTTCCTTTCTAAATGACATATTATTTCATATGAAAGCTTTCCTCCATTTTAAAGACAACTTCTGTGGCTTTATCCTATGAGTGTTTGCCATTCTTAGATGATAGTTTTCTACTATTGGAAATATGAATGCATATGTTCTTTTTGGAAATTCCTGAAATTGGTGAACACAACATTCCTCACACGTGTTTGTTTATTATTTTCTATAAGTATAATATCCCATCTGTAGTTTTAAAGTCTCTTTTCTCACCAGCAGATAGGAGCCATTGTTACTATTACCAAAGATAGTAGCAAGAGAGAGGATCTACTGTCGGTAAAATATGAAAAAAAGCTTATAAAAGAAAGCCTAAAAAGTAGACAGGAAATCTGGTTCACACTTTTGGGATCCATACAAGCTAGATGAAAAAAACAGAAGGCTCTAGGTTTGGTTTCTTTTTCTCCAGCTCTCTCTAGTGACTCTTAGGTGTTTGACCCATGAAGACCCTAAAGAGGTTCTTGGCAAGTGGGTGTTTGCATCCACACAGCATTTATATAGTCATATGAAAATACTAATTTTAAAATTGATGCCATCCTCCACACCCAGCTTTATACTATGAAAGGCATTCCAGTTTACTTTAACTCTTCCTAAGGAATAGTGGGGAGCCCTCCAAGAAATGTCAGTGCTTTTTAAAAATAAACATTAAATAAACTTTAGTCTCAGGGGCAAAGCTAATACAGTTTTTTTTTAAATGCAGTTGGCTCAGCTGAGCAAAGACAGGCCACTGCATGCTTCTTAAGGAAGTGTTTCAAGGAGAAGGGCGTGGAGGTTTCTTTGGGGCACAGTCTTGCTGCCAACTGAACTCGTAGACCCCTCACTCATCATCTCTACTCAGAACAGTCACAGTCATGGCTCCAAAGAAACCATGGTGTAGAAACAGGCCATTCCCCCTTCTTTGGCCTGCAGTGTCTATAGGGTAACCGGATCATTTATTGTGGAAATCAGGCCAAGTTTGATAGTTAAGTTAAAGGGATCGTCTCTCTTAATAATGATGCCAGACCAGGATAACAGGGGTTCAAAGCGGAGCCATCCTGGTCAGAGCAGGATGTATGGTCACCTGTCTGCAGGGCAGCATGATCTATAGAAACTTTTAGTCAGCACAGTTCCAAGACGCTTTTGATTTATTCAGGCCTAATTAGCAGATGTTCATGCTTAAATGATACCCACAAGTAATCTCCGGAACTCATTTCAGCCATCATTTACAATGCCTGCTCTTTCACAGCATTTACCAACAGTCCTATCTGTTTGCCCTTTTCTGCTGCTGCCCACAGCGCTAGAAGGGAAGCTGGTTGAGGCGTGAACTGATTAAAAAGCAGAGGGGAGCAGGCCTGGAAACATGAAATGGGCGTGTTCCTGGGAAGTCCTTGCCTTGGGCTACCAGCTTCCAAATGATCAAAAATTGATTTACCTTTACATTTTAATAAATATCAGTTAGAGTCTTTCTGTTTTTTAAGAAAAAAGGGAATTTTAAGAGCAGCTAGTTCAATTTCTTCATTTTCAACATGAGCGAACAGAGTTTCTAAAAGATTGAATGACTTGTCCAAGTTCTCTGTAGAGACAGAAATGTAACTAAGTTCCCAGTCTCTGTTCCCCGTTCTACTCTCTGCTAACAGATTTGACATAAAAAGAGAAGTTAGGTAGGTGGCTTTAGACATCTGTCAGCCTTGAGCAGAAATGACTGGTGTTACTGTCACCTTATGTGAGATTATATATTATGTGTGTCAGACAGCTGAAGGATGTAAATGGCTGTTTTTTTGACTGTGACCTTACTATTTGGTGGAAACTATACATATACATTTCATAATACATTCTGATTTAGAAAACTTGATTTTCATTTTTTACATGATTAGATTCAAGCAAAGCCAGAATGTTTCAGCAACATAGCACATTTCATTTTTATAAATATTTGTTGAGAGCTCGCATTTTCTAAATGTTTTTGCAAGAAAGAAGGTGGCAAAGGACCTGCCAAGTAGTACATTAAATATATTTCTTTAGAGTAATATTTGTGAGGACTTTCCTGGCGGTCCAATGGTTAAGACTTTGCCTTCAGTGTACAGGGTGCAGGCTGGATCCCTGGTCAGGGAGCTAAGTTCCCACATGCGTTGTGGCCAAAAAAACCAAAACAGAAAACAGAAGCAATATGGTAACAAGCTCAATAAAGACTGTGAAAATGGTTCACATAAAAAAAAATCTTAAAAAAGTAATATTTGTGTTATTTTCTAAATATTCCTTGAACTACAGTTAATATTTTTCTATATTGGAGAAGATTTACGGAGCTATGAACCTTGCTACGTGTGATAACTACAATACACTAATAATTTAGTCATCATGAATGACAGTTGAAGAATTATTTTAAGTTGGGAAATTAGTGGACAATAGCATTGTTAGTAAGGAGTCCTAAATTACTTGCATAATTTGTCCTTCTGGATTTAATAACATCAGGATTAGATATTGAGGTGACCTAATCATTTTGGCTTCCCTAGTGGCTCAGAGGTTAAAGCATCTGCCTACAATGCGGGAGACCCGAGTTCGATCCCTGGGTCAGGAAGATCCTCTGGAGAAGGAAATGGCAACCCACTCCAGTATTCTCGCTTGGAGAATCCCATGGACGGAGGAGCCTGGTAGGCCAGCAGTCCACGGGGTCTCAGAGAGTCGGACACGACTGAGTGACTTCACTTCACTTCACTTCCATCTCATTTTAGCTTGGTTTCTTGCTATAGTATGTACTGTATTCATTGTTACCATTATTATTTTCTCAACCCTGGTGAGTAAGTCGTTCTGAGAATTGACTTGTTCTCATAGACTTAATGTGGCTGGAAATAATGTCATAATAAAAAGCAGCTTCTTTTCAGAATTGCTTGTTGCTATGAGATCAAGCTTGTGTTGGTATTATTTATTTTGCCTGATAACTCTATGCACAATTGTGACACTTGGATAACTACAGTGAAAAAAAGCTGTTGGACCAAGTAGAATACAGTGTTTGTAGTGTAAAGGACTTTTGAGAACGCTTAAGCCAGCTTCTGACCTGATACATAAATCTTTGATCATGTAATGTGGCAGGTGTCTCTCTACTGGAAAACTTCCAGTGATAGAAAGCTCGGTTCTACTTAAAACATCTTCTGATTTTGCTGAGCTTCTCCGTTAGTTAGCTTATCTGATAAGTTGAAATCATCTTCTTTTAATTATGTTCTCATTCATTCATCTAACATGTAGCAGGTCTCACTACTGGGACTAGAATGCTATTGTGAGAGGGAGCTAGAGGCAGTGGTCTGTGACCTCTAGTGGATGAGATGGGTGGGTAAGGTAACAATAGATCAGTGCTCTGAAGTCCAGACAAGAACACTGACTCTGGGTAAGGAGGGAGCTGGGAGAAAAGCTTCATATTTGAGCTGGTCTTTAAGGATAAGGTTGCTCTGCTCCTGAGATGGACAGGCTGGGGCAGAATTGCATTTCAGGCAGAGGGAACTGCAGGGACAAAGACATAGGTTCAGGAGGTCTGCAGCAGTACATGTCAGAGAAGCAGAAGCTGGACTTTGGTCATCCGAGGACAGAATGTGTGTAGGAAGGAGCTGGCAGGAAATAAGTGGAAAAAAGAGGTCAAAGAGTAACTGGAGAGGGCCCTGTGTGTCTGCTGCAGAATTTAAACTTATTCTCTAGGAGAGAGCTGAAGGAAGTAGAAGTGAGAGATGGCAAGGAGCCATAAGGGGCAGCTATTAGAGCTTTGTAAGCAGAAGAACTTGGTTTGCGTTTTATAAAGCTAACTGAAGGGTGAATTTGAGGTGAGATCCGTGAACTGGAGAGTCCTATTATAAGATGATTATAATTGCCTGGCAAGAGGTTGAGGGCCTGGACTAGCCGGAAGTGGCAGGAAAGGGGGAGGAATTCACCAGGCGTGTTGCAGGAACAGTCTGTAGGACTTGAAAGTAATGAGATGTAGACTGAGGAAGAGGGAGAGGTTCAGGCTGCCTGCCAAGGTGCCAGTGAATATGATTGAAGCATTGATTATACCATTTACTGAGAAAGGAAGAATGGTGGGAGGGATATACAGGTTTCCAGAAGAATGAAGATGAGTTCAGTTTTAGAGATGTCAGAACCAAGAATGGCTGTGGAAGTTCAGTAGATGGTTCTATTGCAAGGCTGCCTTTTCCCTCCATTTGTTAGACCTTCACATAGCGGAAGATTCCATTTTTGAAGTGATTTCGGAATTGTCTCCTAAACTGAGAAAGATTAAGAGAAAGCCCTGAGGTCAAAAGTGACTTGAGATAATAACAGGTAGTATGTAAAAGAATCCTGCTCTTTTTTCATCCCTGGAATCCTCTGTGAAGTCGGACTTGCTATTATAATGTTTTATATGGGAGGAAACTGAAGCTTAGGAAAGGTTAAGTGACACACCCAAAGTCATACAGATGGAAAGAAGCAGAACTGAACTAAAATTCAAACCAAGGCTTTTGGATTCAATGGCATCTCGTGGTCATTGTCATCAAGACCACTTGACTTACAAACAGTGACCTCTAGGACCCGTGATCTAGCCCCTGTCTGGCTTTTCGTGCCTGCCCTGCGCCGGTTTCCCTTCCTCGAACATATCCTGCTGCCTTCCACTCTGGGACTTTTGCTGTTCTTTCTGAGTGGAATGTTCTTTTCAACCTCCCTTTCCCTAATGAACTTGATAATTATCCTTTAGATCTTAGCTGTCTGGAGAAGGCCCTTTGATCCCATGGACTAGGTCAGTCACCCTAAAATAAGTTCCTACAGTAACTCTTATTATTCCTTCCTTGTACTTAATTACAGTTTACAGTTACACGTTTATGTCTCTGATGAGTTGGCTAACATGTGACCTCTTCAGTTAGTATAAAATTTCAACATAGATTTGAGAGGGTGCCTGCTATTGCCAATCAGTATATCTCCAGTTCATTGCACAGTCCCTGACAGAGAGCAGCTGATCAATATATATTTTTTGGAAGAAAGAATCACTTCAGAACCATGCTTTTAACCATTCTACCATTTAGAAATGCTTTTGAATATGCTGTTTTTAGAAAAATCATTTTTGTTATGAATGGAAATACTGTTTATATATGACAACCACTGATACTATATTATACAAAATGAAGAATCTGATAATTTATTGCTACCTTTCTTGAAAGTGCAAGTGTTAGTTGCTCAGTCATGTCCTACTCTTCATGACCCCATGGACTGTGACCTCTGTCCATGGAATTCTCCAGGCAAGAATACTAGAGTGGGTAGTCATTCCCTTCTCCAGGGGATTTTCCCGACCAGGGATCAAACCCAGGCCTCTCACATTGCAGGCAGATTCTTTACTTTCTGAGCCACAAGCCCCAATACCTGTCTTAAAGCTATGATAATTGAAAATTGGCTCAACAGCCTGTGAGAAATTAAAACATGGAAAAATCAACATCAGTTATTATTCTGAGGAGTGGTAGAAGAGAGGATTATTGATAACTGCCAAAGAATTAGAGTAAATAAATAAAATAGCACAATGGTAGAATTTCCTGACCTCCTTAAACACATAAGTTATTTGAACACCCACATATAGCCAAGTAGAGGAAGACCATTTAGCCTCAGATTTAATCAAATGGTCTATGGTCCCCTGCTAGCTCTGTGTGTTGTAATAGGTTCTGTGATTATTGAGGACTGGTAAGGCCAACAGATCAGAAGATAACTGACATTGAAAATGGCTTCTCTGGTAGCTCAGCTGGTAAAGAATCCACCTACAATGCTGGAGACCCTGGTTCGATTCCTGGGTTGGGAAGATCCACTGGAGAAGGAAATGGCAACCCACTCCAGTACTCTTGCCTGGAAAATCCCGTGGATGGAGGAGCCTAGTAGGCTACAGTTCACAGGGTCACAAAGAGTCAGACATGACTAAGCGACTTCACTTCACTTCACTTCACCCACTCCAGTATTCTGGCCTGGAGAATTTCAGGGACAGTGGAGCCTGGCAGGCTACAGTCCATGAGGTTGCAAAGAGTCAGAAATGACTGAGAGACTTTCACTTCACTTCACTTGAAGGTCAACAGATCAGAAGATAACTGTCATTGAAAACATCGTGTGTTATACTTGAAGATCCCAAGTGACAGAGTACAGTTCTCATCATGGTGGGCCAAGAGAGGAAGCATGGGGTCCATCACGAGGCAGGGAGAGAAGGGCACTGGGCAGATGCTTTTACTGGGGCTTCTTCAGGAAGGAACTGGCAAGGCAGGGTAAGTAGGTTTTGGATTGGCTAATTTAAATACCTTCAGCAGCTTCTCTCCCTAGTTGTCTGGCACATGGACCTTGCGGTGATTTGGGCAGGTGTAGAGTGGCCTGGGATGAAAGAGCTCGATGAAAGAGTGGTTGGGAGTGTGGGCTCTGGATTGGTTGGTTTGTATTTAAAAATGAGAACTATCTCCCTTGGAGAAGGACTCCTCCTAAGGGCAGGTAGAAGGTGGCCAAGGCAAAGTGACTCGCATATTATCGGTTTGTTCAGACCAAGATGTGTCCAGCATGAGCATGTAGAACAGATGTTAAAGCATCAAGTTTACGGAAGCTAGAAGCATGGTTAATACACTGTGATAGAGACCCCGGGGAACTTTTATTAGGTTTACAATCTGTTCTTCACTCCCAACAGGAATGAGGATGGTAACGTGCGTGTGCTCACAAGTGTGCCTGTGTGTGCTGACTCACTCAGTCATGTCCCACTCATTTTGACAGCCTGGACTGTAGCCTGCCAGGCCCCTCCAGACAAGCATACTTGAGTGGGTTGCCATTTCCTACTCCAGGGGATCTTCCCAATGCAGGGCTTGAACTTGGGTCTCTTGTGTCTCCTGCATTGGCACGTGGATTCTTTACCACTGAGCTACCTGGGAAACCCATAGAAAGTATTTTTGAGGATGGTAATAACTGGCCTAATTCTCCTCTGAGCTGTGGTCTAGGGGTTCTTAACCTGTTTTAGGCCATTGAGCCCCGAGCCTTCATTCAGCAAAGAATGTTGTTCGGATGCTCAGACTGAGCCTGACCACGACAGACAGACAGACAGATGGTCCTCGTGCTACTCCCTGCTCCCCACCCCCTTTGAAAAAGAAGCCCTCTACACTACTTAAGCTCCTCTCCTATTTGTGGAACATAATGCTTCTTTCTAAGCTTGGAAGGTAGTTAGTGACTTAAGACTGAAGCTTCAGAGATGAAGGCCTGGATTTGAATCCAGCTCTACCATTCAGAATCTGCAAGGCCTTGAACAGGTTTCCATGTCACATTTTACACTGTTATTATCTAGAAGCTCCACAGAGGCTGAGATCTTGCTGCTTTCAGCCATTTTTGGGGTCTGGGACTCTAATACAGAGAATACAAGGCAGATGGTTGGTGCTGAGTAAACGAAGTAGTTCCCCTTTCCCTCGGTTTCCTTTTCTGTTGCTTCAGTCAGACACGGTCAACCATGGTCCTAAAATATTAGCTGGAAAATTCCAGAAATCAACAATTCACAAGTTTTATGTGGTTCTGAGGAGCAGGATGAAACCGCCCACTGTCAGGCCTAGGATGTGGCTCATCCCTTTGTCCACTGTAGCCGTGGTGTAGATGCTGCTCGCCCACTAGTACATACAGGATTTGAGACACTCTGTGGTTTCAGGCATCCACTGGGTTTCTTAGAAGATATCCTCTTTGGATAAGGGGGGATCTACTGTATTTTCAGCTAGATGAAGGCTCCATAAGGTTACTAGTTGATTTTCCAGGCAGGTGGCCATGTTTCACTGACCGTGTTTCACTGTACAAGTGGTCAGAGGTGTTGTGCTTACCTGGGAGCATGTTTTATAGCCACTCTTTGAGTCAGTAAAGACTCATTCCTGTCTTGTATTTTCATTATTTCAGCATTTAAAGAAAACTTCTAACCTAATGGTAATTAATGTTCATTAAGATGCCAGAAACTATTAAAAATCAAATTAAGCTGAAATTCACTGTATTGCACTTAAGATAAGGCACATTTGCGAAAAATTTCTGAAAGACCTTTAGAACTTAGGCTTAACCTTCAGCTTTTAGAAAAACCTCCCAGGAAGACTCATTTTGAACAAATTCTAGATAGTAGCTGTTTAGTTTTGTTTTTTTAATTATGGACAATTTAAAACACACAGAAGTAGAGAACACAGTATGATTAATCCCCAGTTACCCACACAACCTCCACTTCCCACTTAACTCCCATGCATCATGATTACTTATTAAACCATTCAGCGTGTATCTCTAAAAGGTAAAGATTCTTTAAAAAAAGTAATACCATTGTCATATCTGCAATAATAAATAATAATTTCCTAATATTTTCAAATACCCAGTCATGTTAAAATATCCTCCATCATCTCATAAATGGTTCTTTGTGGTTGGTTCATTTAAATCAGGATCCAAACCAGGTCAACGTGGCCTTGGACAATCTCTTTTAAGTTAAAAGCTTCGCCTTCCATCTTTTTATTCCACTTGCCGGCTATTTTTTTTTTTTTAATTGGAGTATAATTGCTTTACAATATTGTATTAGTTTCTGCTGTACAAGAAAGTGAATCAGCTGTAAATATACATGTATCCCCTCCCTCCTGAGCCTCCGTTCCACACCCCACCATCCCACCCCTCTAGGTCATCTCAGAGACCCGAGCTGAGCTCCGGATGCTATATAGCAGCTTCTCATTAGCTATCTGTTTTACACATGGTGGTGTACTTATGTCAAACCTGATCTCCCAATTCATCCTGCCCTCCCCTTCCCTTGTGTCCACATGTCCATTCTCTACTTCTGTGTCTCTATTCCTGCCCTGGAACTAGGTTCAACTGTACTGTTTTTTATATATATGCATTAATATATGATATTTATTTTTCTCTTTCTGACTTATTTCACTCTGTATGACAGACTCAAGGTCTGTCCACATCTCTACAAATGACCCAACTTTTTCAATTCAAGAAACTAGATCATTTGTTCTGTAAAATTTCTTACATTTTTTATTTTGTCGATTGCATGCCCCTGGTGGCGATTAACGAGTTTAAATCTGTTCCCTGTGTTTCTTGTAAACTGATAGTTAGAGCTTGAGGCTTGATTAGATTCACGTTTGACTTTTTGGTAAAAATACCTCAAAAGTATCTTTGAGTACTTCTGATGGCATCACATTGGGAGATACTATCTCGGTTTTCTCTTTTTGTGATGTTAAGATTGATCAAAGCATCTGGTATTTTATGTCTCCATTCTGAAAGTCCCCACCAAGGCTGGTGGTCCAGTGGCTAAGACTGACACAGAGGGTTGGAGTTACATCTGCGGTCAGGGAACTAGATCCCACAAGCCACAACTAAAGATCTTGTGTGCCACAACCAAGACCTGGCGCAACCAATGAATGAATTCAATATTTATTTTAAAGTCCCCATCAGTCCCCTTTCAGTTAATGCAGTAGCTCTCAGCCCTGTACTACCTGTTAGAACATCTATGCAGCCTTTACACACTTCTGATGTACAGGCTCCACTTCCAAGAATTGATTCAGGGGGGACTTGGGCTCAGCAAATTTTTTAAGTGTCCTGGGTGATTCTGATGTACAGACAGGACTGAGAGTCACTGACCTGATAATTTTGGCAGTCATTGAGGATCTTTGCCAAGAGAGCCATTATTTCAGAGAAGATTGTCAAATAGTGATATTCTATCTTGCTTTCTGTACATATTAGCTGATATTCTTCTGTAAAAACTTTCATTAAGTCTTTGGTTCTTTCTCTAGTTCGTCTGGGAAAAATTGAATAAACATTGGATTCTTATCAGTTTTCTGAATGATGAATTGAATATCTAATATCCTCCAAAGCTGGTTAGTGAGTTTTGTTTAAATATTTCTGTGAATTCATAGAT
Organism: Dama dama; assembly: GCF_033118175.1. NCBI lineage: Eukaryota > Metazoa > Chordata > Mammalia > Artiodactyla > Cervidae > Dama > Dama dama. The sequence goes on along the minus strand of NC_083698.1, from coordinate 81,359,590 downwards.
TTTTAGTATATTGGATGTTTTTACCATTGCAGTTATTATTATGTATTATTTTGATGGCCAAATTATTTAACTTTAGCCAGCGGAAGTCCTTTGAAGTTAGTGCTTGTGACTTTTTGGACATCAGTAGTATTTTATTGCTTCCTTGCTTTTACATATGACGTGTTTTAGGCTCATCTTGTACATTTGATAATTTAGTTGTTCTGTGCAATTCCTGTCCTTGACTTTCTAATAGTTCAGCTCTCTGTGTCCTATTTAGTGACATTCTATTTAGTGGCTATGATGTGATTACAAAAGAGAATGGCAGTTATTTATAGTAAAAGTAAATTTCAACAGGTGGTAAATGGTCATTAGGAAAAATCATAATAATTATGTAAAGAAAATCCTCAGTATTTTGTTATGAGTCCTGCAGAGCATGATGAATAAATGCTTGGTCACCAATTTGTAATTTTTTACCTGCAGCTAATGTCCATCAGCGTGTTGGCTGTGTCTGCTTGGATGAGGGACTACCTAAATAATGTTCTGACTTTAACTGCAGAAACAAGGTAGGTTTTATAATTAATGATTGAATTATTTCATCAGGGTTTCCTCAGACACTAGTTTCTAAGTAACTTTGCCCTCAGCTGTTTAGATGGTAGTGCTCACCCCTGATCATTTGGAAAGGTTTTCCTGCCCATGGTAACACTTGCATTTTCTAGAATTTTCATTAAGGTATACTGCTGTTTGTAGAGGACATCTTTGGTTATGGTAATACCACTTACCTGTCCTGGAAATGTTTGAACCATGCCATATTTGTTACAATGGACAGCACAACTACTTTTCCTTAAGAAAATAATTGCCAACTTTTTCTTGCCTTCATATTCCTGAGCTAATGAAAACCAAACCCCACATGTCATTTTCTTACCCAATTTCAAGGATTGATCCACTAACATCACAAATGGCAAACTACTTAATGTCTCTGAGCCTCATTTTCTTCATCTCTGAATGGGAATTATATACCTCTTTGAATTTTCATAAGGATTTCCGTAAAGTCCTTAACATGATGGAGCTTAGTAAGCACTTAGTCATGGTCGTTTTTTTGTTATCTTAGTTATTATTCTTTCTGTTAAGGCTCTAGTTAATCATTTTTCATGGTTTTTGAGCAGAGAAGGCGTCTCCCTCCCCTCCTTATAATACAGACCAATTTCTGTTTCCATAGCAGTGTTTCACATCTTTGGAAAAGTGCTCACTGCCTGCAGAGTCCCAGATCAGAGAAGAGTAGAGAGTCTTCTCAGCTGGGAAATAGTGAAAAGTTTCATGTGGTTTCCTCATGAAAGTTAAGGCTTCGGTGCTAATATTAGATGGACTTTTAAAACTGGGAATCCCTATCTTATAATACATTTTAAATGAGCTGAGATAAGAAGTTTTTTTTTTTTTTGTACCACTTGTATAAAAAACTAAATCAAACAAGATAAAAAATAAAACAAACAAGCAAGTTGGTGATGGCAGAGTGCACGTCAGTTGTGTCTTGTGCTATGTCTTGGGTGCCTTTTTATTCTATTTATAATATAAAGACTTAATGAAAGTATCATAGAAGAATATCTGCTATGTATGCAGAAAGCAAGGTGGTATATTGCTATTTGACAATCTTTTCTGTTCTTCTTTCAGGGTAGAGGAGGCTGTCATTTTGACTTACTTTCCTGTGGTTCATCCGGTCATGATCGCTGTTTGCTGTTTCCTAATCATCGTGGGGATGTTAGGATACTGTGGAACAGTGAAAAGAAATCTGTTACTTCTTGCCTGGGTATGGTGTTTACATCTCATCTTTATTGTGGTTAAAGAGACCAACCACTGTTGTATTATTGGTTCATCAGTGCAGGGGATTATATGCGTAGGGAACTGTGATAACAGTTCCCTAATCTGTGGTCATTGTTCAACATCCTGTGAGAAGGGAAGTGTTCTTTCCATGAGAAATGATGTCAGTACAAGTGTTTTCTGTTCTCAGAAGGTGAGGTGTAGAAATATGTACACTATTTAATTATTTCACTCAGGCCACGTGTTGACATTTTCATTTGAAAGTATGAGTTTTTTTCTAGTGTCAGGGACCTTATTACCACTCCAATAAGCCTCTTGGGACTTGAACTGAAATGTCATCATGGAATTCTGTTTCTTTCTCTCCTTTCTTGTTGTAGACAAACCCACCACTTAAACCCATATGGAATTCAGGTGGTGAGGTAACAGAAAGAAAGGTATCATAATCCTAGTGCTACCTTTATATATGGCAACCCACTCCAGTTTTCTTGCCTGGAGAGACCCCATGGACTGGGGCCCGCTGGCTCCATTGACCCCAGTTCATGGTGTCACAAAGAGTCGGACACGACTGAGTGACTAAGCACCAAGCACCTTTACATAGGTTAATGAAAAGAAGTGAGCCTCAGTTTCCATAATATCAGTTTGTTTTTTTTTTAATTTGGGAAGAATTGGACTAAACTACTTCTTAAATTCCCTTTAGTACTTCATTTCTATGATTCCAAAATCTATTGATTAGATTTTTAGCTTAGAAATGAGCAAACCCTCCTTTAATATTAAACATTTGAGCCAATTAAAAATACAGTTTACAAATAGATTTTTGAAGCTCATTCAGTGTATAAAATACGTTAGTGGCACCAGATAGTTGAGACTGCTAACATGTAATTGCAGACATTTCAGACTCCTAAAAAAGCAATTTATTGAGTATATCCCTTTCTTTGCTGTAGTTCTCAATGGTATCTGTGCACTCATTTATTATAGGGAACTTAAAAAAAAAATTTTTTTAATGGTGTGCTGAAATGCTGGATACCTGAGCAGAAAAAAGCCCTGATTTGTAGCGTTTGAAGATTTCTGTGGTGTAAATACTCCCAGCATGGTCAGTTGCAGGTTACCAACACAGTGTCGCTGAATGCAGAGCTGGGGAGAGGTGAACACAAATTCTCATTCCCGAGCCATCTCCTGCACACCAGGGCTCGCCTGGCTTCCGTCCCAAGCCCATTAAAACAGAATCTTAGCGTGAAGCTAAACTAAAGCTTTGCATTTCACAGGAACAACCTGTGTTAATGTATTACTTGGCTTCATGGATGATGACTCTTCGGGTCTCGTGACTGGAAAACAGAAAATGCTGCAGAAAATAAACCACCCTCAGAGAAGGGGGACATGCCCATTTCCTCACTTCTGTCCACTTTGGTATACAATGATCTTGATTATATTTTATTTGTAATATGTCATTGTTCTTCTTTCAGGGGAAAGGAGGTGGAAGGGTTTGGAATCTTATGTTGCAATTTAAGAAATTTGGATAATAATTTAAACCTAAACTAAAGGATTTACATTATATAAAACATAGTTTAAAGGATGGATAAGGTATTGAAACTTAAAATCTTAGAATCCTTCTCTAAAACCACAATCTTACAATGATGTCCCATGTATACAGTCAATTTAGGTCTGGCTACTATTAATATGATTCTTCCTTCTCCCAACTTGTATGATTCTGGATGATTCCTGGACTGTGGGATGGGGAGGGGTAGGATAACGTATTTCATAGAATCTCAAAGACTTTTAGGAACATATTTTGAAAACCATTTATGCATTCCTTTAGGTTATTTGAATGCAAGTAAAACAATTTGTCAAATAAGGTAATTTGGGCTCTCCTTGGGGCAGGATGAATCATAGAGACTTGTGCATAGGAGCTAGTTTGTGATGCAGAAAGAACCTTATGATGCAAAGGTGGCGTGGAGGGCTGAGGTTCTAAGGGCCAGTAATTTGTTCATTCATTCATTCTTCAAACACTTGGATGATATAGGCACTACTAACCTTTGCCATCAGACCAGGTTATACACAGTGGATAGACAGTTTCACTACTGTCTGAAGAGACCTCTAGTAAGATTTACTATGAGTACTGAGGCTAGAGAAGAGCTCCAAACTCAATCCCAAGGGGTCAGCTCATCCTTCAGGAGGATGACTGGAGTGGTTTGGTGATGCTGTAGCCCATCCCTGCCCCTTTTGCCTGGCTGTTGTTCAGTCGCTCAGTCGTGTCTGACTCTTTGCAGCCCCATGGACTGCAACACGCCAGGCTTCCATGTCCTTCACTATCTTCTGGAGAAGAAGATAGTGTCCATTGACATGACTCTATCATGTCCATTGAGTCGATGATGCTACCCAACCATCTCATCCTCTGTCGCCCCCATCTCCTCCTGCCCTCAGTCTTTCCCAGTATCAGGATCTTTTCCAATGAGTCGGCTCTTCTCACAGGTGGCCAAAGTATTGGAGCTTCAGCTTCAGCATCAGTTCTTCCAATGAATATTTAGGGTTGATTTCCTTTAGAATTGACAGGTTTGATCTCCTTGCTGCCCACGGGACTCTTCTCCAACACCACAGTTCAAAAGTGGATGTACCCTTTTCCATAAAGCAGCCTTTGGTGCATCGCTGTTCCCCATGTCCATAGCTGCCGTCCGCTGTTGGTCATTTCTTCCCCTTGCCTATCTGTGGCAGTTTTTCCCCCATTCACACCAGGCTGCCTCTCTCCTCATAGCAAGTTTCCTGTCTAGACCCAGCACAACCTATCCTTTGCTTGAAGAATGATCTGCAGTCTTAGGTCCCAGTTACCTGTCACTCGTAACTAATCTGCTTCTCAGGTGTTTTTTTCCCCCCCTTTGGCTTTCTTTCCACAGCCTCTTTCTCTAAACAGTTGCCAAGTCCCATAAGGTTCTAGTTCTACAACTTTCAGGTCCTGTGCCTTCTATTCTGTTCTCGTTTGGAATGCCCAGGATCAGGTTCTTCTGACTTCATACTGAAATACTGCATAGCCCCCTAACTACACTTCCTGCCTCTGTTGTCTCTAACATACCCCAAGCCAGTGCTGCCAGGTTAATATAATGCTACAGTGATCACATTACTCCTGTTTTCCAAAACCTTGAAAGACTCTTGGTGGGGTAATGAAGTGTTTAGAGACGCCTTAATCTTGCATCAAGCTCTTCTGCAATCAAACCTTCATCTGTCACTTCTAGCTTTCTTACTTCATTATTTTCTGGTCAAACTGGATTTTCTGACCTGTGAACGAACTTTTCTGGCTGTGTTCTTTCCTGCCTTTATTCTTGTTGTTCTCTTAGCTAGGGATTTCTTCTAATACTTCTGTTTCAGTACTAACAGCCTGTTACAGATTGTCTGAAATAGTGCCTCCTGAAATTGTAATAATGATGAAGGTGATGATGATAATCAAAAGTAGTTAACCTTTCTCAGGCACTGACAAAATGTAAGGCTTACAGGCTGTAAGCCTATAAAGAGTTTCATATTAATTAAACAGTTTTGTCCTCTCCACGATTCTAATGAGATGTACTGTGCTCAGTCACTCAGTCATGTCTGACTCTTTTTCGATCCCATGGACTGTAGCCCACCAGGCTCCTCTGTCCATGGGGATTCTCCAGGTAAGAATACTGGAGTGGGTTGCCATGCCCTCCTCCAGCGGGTCTTCCCAACCCAGGGATCAAACCCAGGTCTCCTGCACTGCAGATGGATTCTTTACTGTCTGAGCCTGAGATAGATACTATTATTATTTCCATATTGTAGGTGAGGGAATGAGGCACTGCTTGGTTTAATAATTTGCCTAGTTTGCATAGCTAATAAATGGAGTATATGGTATTCAGACCATCGTGGTCTAGTTCTAACAACATGTTTGTAACACCTTCACTACACTGTTTCACTCTGTGTGTGTGTGTTAGTCCCTCAGTTGTGTCAGATTCTTTTTTTTTTAATTTTTTTTATTATTATTATTATTTTTTGGTCATACATTGATATGAATCAGCCATAGATTTACATGTATTCCCCATCCCGATCCCCCCTCCCACCTCCCTCTCCACCCGATTCCTCTGGGTCTTCCCAGTGCACCAGGTCCGAGCACTTGTCTCATGCATCCCACCTGGGCTGGTGATCTGTTTCACCATAGATAGTATACATGCTGTTCTTTTGAAATATCCCACCCTCACATTCTCCCACAGAGTTCAAAAGTCTGTTCTGTATTTCTGTGCCTCTTTTTCTGTTTTGCATATGGGGTTATCGTTACCATCTTTCTAAATTCCATATATATGTGTTAGTATGCTGTAATGTTCTTTATCTTTCTGGCTTACTTCACTCTGTATAAGGGGCTCCAGTTTCATCCATCTCATTAGGACTGGTTCAAATGAATTCTTTTTAACGGCTGAGTAATATTCCATGGTGTATATGTACCACAGCTTCCTTATCCATTCATCTGCTGATGGGCATCTAGGTTGCTTCCATGTTCTGGCTATTATAAACAGTGCTGAGATGAACATTGGGGTGCACGTGTCTCTTTCAGATCTGGTTTCCTCAGTGTGTATGCCCAGAAGTGGGATTGCTGGGTCATATGGCAGTTCTATGTCCAGTTTTTTAAGAAATCTCCACACTGTTTTCCATAGCGGCTGTACTAGTTTGCATTCCCACCAACAGTGTAAGAGGGTTCCCTTTTCTCCACACCCTCTCCAGCATTTATTGCTTGTAGACTTTTGGATAGCAGCCATCCTGACTGGCGTGTAATGGTACTTCATTGTGGTTTTGATTTGCATTTCTCTAATAATGAGTGATGTTGAGCATCTTTTCATGTGTTTGTTAGCCATCTGTATGTCTTCTTTGGAGAAATGTCTTTAGTTCTTTGGCCCATTTTTTGATTGGGTCATTTATTTTTCTGGAATTGAGCTGCAGGAGTTGCTTGTATATTTTTGAGATTAATCCTTTGTCTGTTTCTTCATTTGCTATTATTTTCTCCCAATCTGAGGGCTGTCTTTTCACCTTACTTATAGTTTCCTTTGTAGTGCAAAAGCTTTTAAGTTTCATTAGGTCCCATTTGTTTATTTTTGCTTTTATTTCCAATATTCTGGGAGGTGGGTCATAGAGGATCTTGCTGTGAATTATGTGTCAGATTCTTTTTGAACCCTTGAATTGTAGCCTGCCAGGCTTCTCTGTCCATGGGATTCTCCAGGCAGAAATACTGGAGTGGGTTGCCATTTCCTTCTCCAGGGATTTTACTCTTTAATTGCTGCCTTTTCCTAAATGCTTCAGTATCTTAGTTTAATATGGATTATATATCTTACATTGTATAAAATTTTTTTCTATAATCTTTCATTGTTAACTCAGCAATCATCTAAGATAGATAATTACAAATGAAGTTCAGAGAAGTTTATTAATATGTCCAAGGTCACTCAGCACTAGCAGGTAAAGCTTTGATTCAGACCTCCATGTATCTGACTGCCAAGTCCATTCTCTATGGGTTTTTACCAGTGTCTCCAACAGACATATTTCAACTTTTGAAGTTCAATGCTTTTCTTTTATTATAAATTCCCTTTTTCATAACCAGCCCAAATTATCAGACTACAAACAGCTTGATAATATGAACCATTCATCTTGCCTATTGCTTTAGTAATTTTTTTATGAACTCAAATAGTAACCAGAAAATTAGAACGGTGTGAGTAGAAGTGGTCAGCACATCAGATGAAGGATGGTGTCTGGAAGACAATGATGGGTGAGGTTTTCAGGCAGGAATTTGGCTGTTAGGTTCAGACAACAGTGGCTTGTTAAAGTGGGGCAGCCCTCATGCAGGTTATGATGGGTTATTAGGTCTTTGGCAAATATTTGCAAGGCAACTCTCATGGTTTCTTCCTTTGTGTCCTGTGGCTTTTTATACTAATTAAAAAAAAAATTTTGGAAGGTTCCTTAATTGTAATTGTAAATTTTAAGAAAGCCCAATGCATTCCATCCACCTTGTGCACTTCCTTGTATTCAAAATCATGCTTCATTTTTAAGACCTATAAACCAGCTTAGAGGAGGAAACATTTTTCTTTTTTTAAAGACAACTCGTATCTCTGAGAGCTGCCATATCTCTTGAATGATTACTAAAAAAAGAGCTGACAACTGGGTGATGGTGCTGCTTAAGCATAAGTCAAAGTCAGAATGCCATTATTCATCTGACTGGTCAAGAAAAAGTGAGGGAGGCTCAAAACCTAGCTTTACAACTCTCCTTCTCTCCTACCCCATTCCTACCCCCAACCCCCAAAGAAACAACTGCAGGCTAAGAGGCCATCTGTAGGAAAACATTTATGGAGAATCATAATCAAGAATTTGATGCTTCTATTGAATTATAGATGCAAATTGTTAAAACACCCTAATTTAAGTTTCCTGAACATTAATTAAATTTGGATTTCAACTAGACAACAAATAATATTTTCATATAAGTATTTCCCATGCAACATTTAAGATATACATCTACTAAAACATTATTTTCTTATCTGAAACTCAAATTTAAATGAGCATCTTGTATTTTTATTTCCTGAAGTTAGCAACCCTACTGTAACCAGATTTGTTCTTATAAATGTGAAACTGTCACAGAACAGAAACTTTGATGTATTTGTAGGAAGAGATTATGAGTAATTAAATCCTAATTATATTGGGAAGACAAGCCAAAATGACTAAGAAGATAAACTTGAATGTGCCATGACTTTCAAAGTAATTTCAGTAGCAGAACTTCCTTTCTCTTTAAAAGAGAAATCAAAGCTAAATGGAAATTGGTTTTAAGCTTTAGATGGGTACTTCCCAAGGCTTTTAGCTGTAGACTAAATGAAATTCATTTGTTATTGCAGTTCTACCTTGCTATTAACATAGGCATTAGGAAAGCGGTGCCAGCTCAGGGGAAATGTAAACAGGTTGAACAGACGTGTTTACAATATCGACAACAGCTGAATGTCACCATCAGGAGATCGTCGTTTGTCAGAGTGCGATGTTAATATACACTCAACTGCCAGCAAATCACAACTTGTCAGGCCCTTGTCAGAAATTAAGTTGCGTGCACCTTACATGTGTAAGATCAGTACCTTATATATAAATGGAAAGGTTTTATTTATTTTTTTCACCCTTATTATCCCAGAGAATTTTCACATAGCTAGTGATTATGTGGAAGCACTTTTAAACTTTCTTAAAATATCCAGTGGTTGAACCAGATTTGAAATGATTCTCCTGATGGAAATCAAGTACATTTTTAATGGCCATGGAGAAATAAACCATCCTCAGTGTTCTGTTGTTTAAAATCATAATGCAAAACTGGAATATCTTTAAATTGGAGTTAATTTCCTACAGACTCAAAGTTCTTCTTTCAAGTAGTTACATAGTTAATAGTGATACAGCTACTGATAACCTATTAAGTTAAAATTAAGCTATTAAATTAAGTATCTTTATTATCTGCTAATAGTTTTGGTTGATAGCCTAGCACCTTTGTTTCTAAGTCAAGGTCCATCATTTCATTGATTACATGTTCAGCATCTGCCCAGAGTTCACTGTTTTCTGAGAAAATACTTATAGCAACTTTATATGGTTAGATCTATTTTATAACTGAGGGAAAGTAAGATGCCCACAGATACACAGCTGCTAGTTGCTTTCATCAGCATTTAGATACAAATTACATTGAAAGTCTGTACATGTTTCACTCCACCACTCAATGACTATAATACATTTAATTAATTGCTGGCAAAATTTCTATAAGACTTAAATATGCTTCATCTATAATTCCAATGTATTCAGTAGTCATTCAGCTTTTAAAGGTATATAGTCTTTTGATGTCCTTATTACAAAAGGAATTCTAAAAACCCAACCTTAGTTCTCCCTTATCCTGTCCAAGAATCAGACCGCTTCTCTTTTCCTTTCTCGCCTTTTTTCTGCCCCTCTCTTTCCTTTTCCCCTCTGTAAACATATGTTGAGTACCCTGTCTGTGATAAACATGAGATACAGAGCTGAAATGGGAGACTGCAAAGAAAATAAAAAAGCAAAATAGAGTATTAAAGTTATAAATAAATTAGTGTGGGAACCCTGAATAAGGAGCAGCTGGAGGTTTCCAGTAGATTTTGCAGGAGAGTCTTTGTTTGAGCTGGATGTTGAAAGTGTATAAGAGTTTTTCTGGTGGAGGAGAGAAGTGACATGCAGAATGTGTGCAAAGATACAGAACCGTGTACATGTGTTCCCCATCGTGAACCTCCTCCCACATCGCTCCCCATCCCATCCCTCAGGGTCAGCTGATTCATGCCAGTGTATGGCAAAAACCACTACAATATTGTAAAGTAATTAGCCTCCAATTAAATAAATAAATTAATTTAAAAAAGAAGAAAACAAACCACATTAAACAAGCATTTATTATTTAAAAAAAAAAAAGAACCATAAAAGAACATGACAAATTTAGGCAAAACTTAGAAATTTTTGTGGCTGTGGTGTCAGTGAAAAGCCACTGAAGTAGTCTGCAGACCATGAAGATCTTTGTAGGAGAGTCTGATGTTTTCCCTTGGACTATGGTTAATGAGTGTGTCTAGCATTTGATGAAATGATAACATTTAGGAGTGGAGGCTTTGGGAAGGCTGGTTAGTGGTTATACACAAGTAGGAGACCCGGGTTCCATCCCTGGGTCAGGAAGATCTCCTGGAGAAGGAAATGGCAACCCACTCCAATGTTCTTGCCTGGGAAATCCCATGGACAGAGGAGCCTGGCAGGCTGCAGCTGCAGTCCATGGGGTCACAAAAGAGTTGGATGTGACTGGTCGACTGAGCACATAGCCCTAGTCCTTGGAAGCATGGTGGGGTCTGGACCAAGACTTTGGGGACTGGATGGAAGACAGCTGAATTCAGCATACCTTGCTGAGATAGTATTTTTGCACATGATAGTAATGTTTGTATTACTTGACATCAGGAAACAGGATATTATTCAGTATTTATGTGTTTCTCATCTAATAGAAACATACCCCATTCAATATAGGCATTTTAATTTGACATGTTAACTAGAATTCTTTTAAAGTTGTAGTTTTAAAATTTAGTTGTTAAACTCACAAAAATTTCAGTCAGAGGAAACCAAAGATGATGTAGACATTTCTGCATCCAGAGGCTGAGTTTGCACATCTTGGTTTCTTTGCTGGCCGGATTGCCTCTAATTATACCCCAGGAAAGCACATAAGCAAATGTGTTTGAAAGGTGTCATGATATTCCTGGCCCTTAGTGGTGGGTCTTTGTGACAGGATCTGGAGTGTTCTTTGGACTTTTTGCTTACTTTAGGGTTTGAAGTATGAATGGCTCAAGGTTTTGTATTTCTGACTTTGGTATAATTTAGGTATACTCTGTCATAGTAAGCATTTTAAGCTTTGTTATATATTGTTTCTTCATAGATACATTTGTGATAGCTTTGGCTAAATGTAAGCCATATAAATCTATACCCATTGGTTTGGTGAATGTCCCCAGTCTGTGTGGAGTTCAGTGACAGATATTTCTCTGGCAACACAGGCTCTTGAAAGGGTGATTTCAGCAAATGCTACCTTGACGCTAATTCAGCAATTGTGTAGAGTTTTTGCTTTCACGTTTGCTATTGACTTCCTTTGGCCTAGGTGAAGCAGTAACTATTCATTTGAAATCATATCAGTGTCTAGAAGACTTAGGAAATAGAGTTAAATCAATAGTGAAGCAAATGACATAAAATATGAGAGAATTAAGAATTAATTGTTTAAACTATAATGAGGAAAATAACTTTTAGAAAGACTTTCTGGAAAAATGAAGTTTATTATTTACTTGTATGCAATATCTGAAGAATGTGAATTTTTCTTTTCTTTTCTTTTTTTTTTCTTTTTGGCCATGCAACTAAGCAGGGGCTTAGTTTCCAGTAGGTGATGGTTAGTCACTTAGTTTCATCTGACTCTTTTGTGACCCCATGGATTGTAGCCCGTCAGGCTCTTCTGTACATGGGATTTCCAAGGCAAAAATACTGGAGTGGGTTGCCATTTCCTTCTTTAGGGAATCTTCCCAACCCAGGGATCGAACCTGTGTCTCCTGCATTGGCAGGCAAATTCTTTACCACTGAGCTACCAGGGAAGTTCCCTGACCATGTGTGGAACCCGTGCCCCCTGCAGTGGTAGCTTGGAGTCTTAACCACTGGGAATCACCGGGGAAGTGCCCATTTCCTCCTTTATTCAGAAACAGGGTGATAACAGGCTCTGATGATGTGCTCAAATTAAGATGACTCTTCTCAGCTCACATGACAGAAACGCTAATTTTAGTTTGAGTATATTAGCACTGCAGTTGTATCACTTAGTATTCCTCTTAAGCAATATATTTGAATTACTCAGAAATAAGCGATTATCCCTGAATTTTCTTTAGATTACCATATTATTTCAGTTTTTCATGCTGTTGTTCAGTCGCTAAGTTGTGTCCGCCTCTTTGCAAGCCCATGGACTGCAGCACGCCAGGCTTCCCTGTAAAACTTTATAATTTGAAAGCTATGCATTTCCTCAATATGGTCACAGCTGTGAAAACATTTTAGAAACATCTTTTAGAATATTGGAATTTTATTAGATTATATATCCAATGTCAGAATTGCTTCTAATTAAGTAAAAATATGAATCTGTTCAGTGACTCTTCTAGGAAACAAGCATTTAAAATATAAATTTTCAAGTTTCTGTGAAGAGGTTACACAGCTGAGTTGAAGACAGAGACTGATAACTTTTAAGGAGACCCTGAGGAGTTTTCCTTTTGTAATTAAAATACTTTAATTCTTAAAGCTCTTTTTTGTGTTGTTAAAGTACTTAAAAAAAAAAACACACATCTATAAGGAAGGACAGATAGCCTCTTCTACTGGAAGTATTTAATTAAGCAACAAGAGGAAGAGTTTGAGCTGAGATCTGAGGGGGCACACAGAATTCCAGTGAATCATGGGCAGAGGTGGGCGAAGGTTGATGGAAAGACCTTTGCTGGGGAAGCAAGGGACTTTGAGGAACTGAAAGGCTACTGGAGAGAGTAATTGTGATAAGATTCAGAAGCCCATGGAGTGCTTGGCAAAGGGCATGTGTAGGTCGTTGGAGAGATGTGTGCCAGGCATGCAGGGGCTAAGACTTGGCTGTGTGACTTAAGCCAGATTTTGGAGATGTCTTGAATATCCTGTGCATATACTCTGCAGTGTGAAGTTTTGGGAGCTGAAGAGTGATGTGATCTGTTCTATCTTTTGCCACATAACCCTGAAGCAATATCCCCTCTTACTTTCTTCTGGGCTCTTATCTCATTTACCCGGCAGAGGATCGCTACCCAATCCTGCCGCTCTGGGCTAAGCAGACTTCACATTTAGAGAAACTTTTTTAATGATAGAAGAGAGGATGGAAGATGTACTTTTCTTCTACCAATGTGCCTTTACTAATGAAGGAATAAAGGTTTTCAGGTGGGGCAGTCTAGCTAAGGTTTTAGAAATTTTTCACAGATGTACATCAGACATAAAAATTTTATTACTTTGGATGTTTTGAGTTCAGGTTTAATAGCAGAATTATAGTCACATATCAAGCTAAAGTAGGCACCAGGAGACTGGGTGTGGGGCAAGGGTGCCCTCAGGGAGACCAGCCAGACAAGGGCTCTTGTGGAATGGTCAGAACAGTAGTTCTTTGGAATGCTGCCACAGTTTCCCAGGCTCAGGGGAAAAAACGTTCCATAAACAGTTGACTAGTAGCAGAGGATTGTTACAGAACTGCTTAACTTGTTTTAGAACAAAATTTTTAAGCACGTTAGAAGCACTTATCTAATGATAATAGATATGGACCTTTCAAATTGTTATTAATCTGTCTGTAAAAGCAGGTCTTCAAGGAGCTCAACTTTTCCACATTCTTATAACTAAAATATTTGTTGTAACAAACATGCATTTAAAAAAATTCATCTGTAATTAGTGCGATTAAATTGTGTCTTCCACCCATTAGATTCTATTACTGATGTTTGGGCACTTTGGTGACAATTTTGTAATTATATCATTATTCACATATGATTTTCTTTCCCTGAACTTTAAGCGTGACTGTGGACAGGCTTGTGTTCTTACATTTTATTATTTTAAAAAAGAAAATACAGATTTTTGGTTCAGGAAGAAAGTATTTTTACTCGAGTAGATTTATCAAAAAAAAAAAAATGTACAAAGATAAGTTAAAACGTATATCTTGTCTGAAAATAAAGGTAAACAAAAGAATGTGATTTAGAATATAATTTTGCAAATATAGATCAATTCAAAAGTTATTATAGATAGTAAAGTATAATTCTCTTTTTATCTAATAAGTCTCTTAAAATTTCCAGTTTCCTAGCCTGCTGTAACTGATGTTGTCCTAAAGATGCCTGTGGTAATGACTGCTGCCCCTCTGGTGTTTGCAGGGAATCTGGCCACATTTGACTGAGAGGCAGGATTTGGATCGGATCGAGCCTAGTGTCCTTTGACTGTGTTGCTTAGGATACTCCCTCTGTACTTGCCTACCCAGGTTCTGGTGGTGGAGACCCCTGTCTCACATTTTGAGGAATAGCCCAGTAATACATAGAGACAGCCTCTTCTAAGATCAGTAACACCCTGTAAATCTTTTGCAATGGGGTCGAGCTTGTAGACGTTAGCTGACCTGGCTTACAAAGCAACAGAAACTATATATGTGGTGACCCGTCTAGCATGACCAGTTAGTTGCTTTATTGTCTCACCCTTAATGGTTTACCTGTCACGATATACATCACTGACCCTGAAAACCCATAGCCCTTGGCTGAGTCCCTCTGATCCTGGCATAACACATTTCTCTGTCTTTGAACTGTTCTCATAGTTTGAACTGCGTGTGAAGCAAACACCTACTAATCTGAACTTCACTAGCATCTCTGATAGAGAAACTAGCTCAACAATTACCAGTGTCAATAAGATGGAAAGGAGGGTAAATTAAGATACATTACTACAAAAAGTTTTCTATATTTTTACTCAAATGTAAACATGAACAAAGGACCACAGCTTACCAATCACTTTCTTGCTTTAGCTTGCTTTTCTGCATGGGCTCAAGAATAAGACTTTATTTCTTCAAAATCTGGTGTATGGTTCTAGCTTTTTCTTAACTAGATTGAACTGAACTCATTTATGAATCTTTAAAGAGCGGAAATTTAATGTTGCCTTTTCTTGGAAATTTTTGTAAAGACACATGAAGCGTGGTGAATAATTGGCCTTCAGAAAGTACCAAGCCTATGTCTGCTATGACATCGTTTTGAGACTTGGCTAAAACAAAGGCTTTGTGTAGGGATGTGTTCTAAGCACAAGTGCTCTTGGACTGTTAGTAGTTTCATCCGGGTGGATTCTTAACAGAATGTCGGCCGTTCCATTATCTTGTACAAATATTTGGCAGTGGAATTCTCTTATTTACTAACTATAAGTAATATAATATTTTTAAACCTCCAATCACTGGGAAAGGAAAAATAAACAACTGACACAGAGATACTTAACGCTGAAAGCTTGCAGAGTTTAGCATTTGACAGGGTAGAGACTGGAGTTTATCATTTATCATTTAGTGAATTCAGGCTTTCATCAAACTTTTTGTTTATTAAAAGTGTTGGTTACGTAGTATGTAAGTAGGAGTCAAAAGGCACCATGTTTTTAAAATATTCAAATGTCTGGTCAAGTATGTTATATTTTGAAATAGTTTTTATTTGCAGAGAGGTGAGTCTCAGGTTGTATTCATTTTCCAAGATAAGCAAATCTGACTTTGGTGGTTTTAAATTGTGTTGAATGTTACTTAAGAAGAAAACCTGAGTCTTTACTTATAAATTAAGAGACTAGCAGATTAAAGTAACTTTTACAATGTTTATAATTTTTACTTTTCGCTCAGTGAAATATATCCTCACTGAGGAGGTTCTGTGATATGTAGTTGATATCTGCTTGCTGGCACAGAAAAACTTACAAGAAAGACATACAGTTTTGCTTTAATGTAAAAATTCTTTTCCAGAAAAACAGTTTGGAGAATAACTACTTTGCCTATTTATGGTAGGGCTTCCAAGGTGGCATTAGTGGTAAAGAATCTGCCTGCCAGTGCTGGGGATGCAAGAGACACAGTTTCACTTCCTAGGTGGGGAAGATCCTCTGGAGTAGGAAATGGTATTCTTACTGAGTAGGCTCCAGTATTCTTGACTGGAAAATTCTGTGGACACAAGAGCCTGGTGGGCCACAGTCTGTGGGGTTGCAAATAGTTGGACATGACTGAGTGCACACACACACATGCACACACTGTTTTGGTACATTGCATATAGGATTCTTTGATTCCTTTAGATAGTATATATCTCAGAGTCCTCTGTCCATAAAACTGGATAAGATGAGGCCAAGTTTTATATTAATAGAACATATTTCTAATAAAAAGTCTCTTCGTAATTCAACATATCTTTTCCTATATTTCTCAACTGCTTATAAAGTTTAATATCCTCAATAAATATTAGCACTCAATAAATTGATTGGCTTTGTTAAGGCAGATTGCTTTCTTGTTTTCATTAGATTGATCGAAGTTAGAAATGAAAAAATTTAAATGAATCTGTTTTCTTCAAAGTAAAAAGTATTTGAAATATTTTATATAAAAGCTTACTTTTGTGTTATTTTCTTAGAAATTTTATTAAATCAATTAATAACAGTAAATAAGTAATGCTTATTTCATTTATTAGTGTTTTTGTGAAAGTTCAGTGAATGAACTGTTAAGCACTCATTGGCCATATGGCATTATATTTCATTATAAAAATTGCAAAATGTGAAAAAGAACAAAAATTAATTTTACTGTTAATTAAAAAAAAGCTGATCTGACTGACTTAATGCAAATTCAAAACATGAAAAGAGGAGGTGGAATTTTTGATGTAACTTGTCCAGGAACTTGGCATAGCAGTTAAGGCAGCATTTGTGCCTTTAACTAGTCATTATTAGGTGGAGGGAAAAAGGAATGTTTTTGCTGTCCTTAAAATTTTGATATTCTTGGTAGTCTTTTTTCCCCTACTGGAAAAGTTCAAAGATGAGAATAAGGTGTTTTAGTTCAAAGACAAGAAAGCTTTTGTTGTTACCCATGTGAACATGTACTTGTACGGGTGTCTGTTCAGTGGTTGGGATCTATAGGTGATGGGTTGTAAGGTATTGTTAACATCACCATCAACATGCCTGATATAAGATGTACTATTTGCCAGCCACTGTTGTATGTGCTTTACATCTATCAGCTCATTGAATTCTCTCAACTATACTATAAGGTTGCCATTGTTGTTGTCTCCTTTTTATATATGGGGACACAGAAACACAGAAAAGTTAAGTGATGTGCCCAACTATTAAGGGGTCAAGTTGGTGTCTGAATTCGGGGTGCTTGGCTGCAGTAACTGTGCTATTAGCATTCTGTTGTCTCTCAGTGAATCTAGTTCCATTCTCTCTTTCAAAGATACAGCTAATCATATTTTTGCAATATTTATTGAAGAATAACATATAATGGACATACATCCTCGGCATAATAAACACACATACATTTGTATATATGCATATATATGTATAAGAATACTTGATTTTTACATTCTTTTATATACTTTTAATTATATATATTTATAGTACTTGATTATATGTACAAACATAGATGTTTCTTGAGCAAATAAACTAAATCCAAGCCTCTCTCATGGAACAAAATTGCCCCTGACTTAGAGTTCTAAGCTTCAAAATGTTGTGACTAAAGTGAATTCTCCAAGTTAGAAAATAATCCAGCTCACACTGATTTAAATAGACTGAATGTGTGATTTTAATAAGCAGTATCACAGGAGAGATTCAAATTTCCAAATAGGGTCTAGTGAAAGAGACATCTGGGAGGTTGTAAATCACATTTGTGTGCATGCATGCTAGGTCATTTCAGTAGTGTCCGAATCTTTGCGACACTGTGGACCGTAGCCTGCCAGGCCTCTCTGTCCATGGAATTTCATAGGCAAGAATACTAGAGTGGGTTGCCATGCCCTCCTTCAGGGGATCTTCCCGACCCAGGGATGGAACCTGCATCTCTTATGTCTCCTGCATTGGCAGATGGGTTCTTTACCACTGGTACCACCTGGGAAGCCCAAATCACATTTAAATATACACCTTTTATATTTTGTATAGCATTCCTATTTTCAGTTAGTGAAGGTACATTCAGCAAAAGGTATTTCATCACCTGAGCATAAGTTTCTGTCATTCATCCCTTTTACTCCCAATAACCATGAAGTGTAATTGAGCTACTTAAACTTTTCAGCCTTTTTGAATAACCTTTTCTGTACAAAACATATAAAATCCTCCAGCTACCAGCCTTTTTATCTTGATTGCCAAGTTGTCAGGGGCAGGGCTATTGTTTAATTTTATTTTTACTTTTATCAGGATGCTTCATACACAAAATGTAAATTTAATTCTAAAATGCTTCTTATGAAAAATAGTCCACCACCTTTATCATTTTACACTCCCAAGAAAGAAGCAACCACTTTCAATTTTTGTTTTAGCAGATTCCCTTGAAATTTTCGTCCATGTCTTTATGTCACATTTTAATGAAACTGTTCTCATTCTTCTAGTTTTAAGGTCTGTCCACTGACATCTATGGAATAGGAGAAACTGGTATCCTTTCCTGCCCCTCAGCAAACCCCACCCCCCACCACGCTTACTTCCTGTCTCACCTCCACACAGATGTATCGTTTTGGTTAGAACAGTGTTTGCATGATCATGACTATGTAAATGTTATTTACAGTTGGGCAAGGTAAATTACTGGGTTTACCTTTTCTTTCTGGAATAATCCTTTGGATTTTGGGGGGGGGGATTAATAACTCTGTTTTTCATGTATTAATATTTCTGTCTAAATTAACTCTAAACTTCCTCTGGTGCATGTTTTCTCCTTGTATGGTGAAATATTTGGGGTACCCTACCGATGATTGTTTTTAAAACAACCGTCTCAGCGCGCCCTGGGCCCAGTCTCGCCTGTGGAAGCCCTTGCCGTCGTGGGGCACCCCTTGAGCCCCACTCTGGGATTCCCCTTTGCCTCGCGTTTGTTTTAGATCCTTGTTTCCTGGAGCCCAAGTCATTGTCCTGCTCGGTTTGGTCTCTCGTTTTAGGGAGCATGCCTTCCAGTAGTTTCCTGAAAAAACATACATAGGAAATACATTTTTTAAAAAACTGCCTGCCTGAAAAGTGGCTTTATACACCCTCACATGTTCTTTAAAAAAAAAAAAAAATTTTTTTTTTTGTTGGAGTATAGTTGATTTATAATGTTGTGTTAGTTTCAGGTGCACAACAAAGTGTGATTCAGTTATACATACACATATATTCATTCTTCTTTAGATCTTTTCTCATGTTGGTTATCACAGAATACTGAGTAGAGTTCCCTGTGCAGTAGGTCCTTGCTGGTTATCTATCGTGTATATAGTAGTATGTGTGTATTAATCTCAAGCTTCTGATTTATCCTTCCAACCCATGTTTTCCCTTTGGTAAACCGTAAGTCTGTTTTTGATATCTGTAAGTTTGTTTTTGTTTAGTAAATAAGTTCACTTGTATCATTTTTAAAAATTAGATTCCACATATGAATGATAACATATATGTCTTTCTCTGTCTGACTTACTTCAGTTAGTACAATAATCTCCATGTCCATCCCTGTTGCTACCCTTACATGTTAATTCTGGTGGCTATAGAATTATAGGTTGGAAATAATTTTTCCCTCTGAATTTTGAAGACAGTCTTTTGCTGCCTCGAGCTTCTGGTATTTTATTGAGAAGTCCAATGCTATTTTGGTTTTGAACTTTTATGGGAAAAGTATTTAAGTTTGAACTATTCTGTTTCTAGTATTCTCCTTTATCCTCAACTATACCTAGTGTCCCCAGTTTTGAGACTCTGTTTTACTGTTGCCACAGAATAACACCCCATCCCTTAACTTCTGTACTGGTAGGGGTGGGTAGTCACTCAGCTACAGAGTAGAGAGGGGGACCAGAGGTCTCTAATTTCTTCCTAAACAATTTTTCAACACATCATCCTCTTTTTAGCTCTACCTTCATCCACTTCCACAAGTGGATGCTTATACCAGGCTGCCAGTACCTGAGCATCTGGGGGGCTCTGTATATGAATCAGGTTATTCCCAGCTTTCTCCACTGCTGAGAAACTTGCTATTCATCTGTTTGCTTTGTACCTTCCAAAATATACTTGCTATTGTCTTCTCTTCCTTTACCTCTGGGTTTAGGTCTTTTAAAAATATCCCTTTACTGTTGTTGTAGTGAAGTTTCAAGAGGGAAAAGGGATAAAGGCATGTACTTAACCTACTTTCTTTAGGGGGAAATTCTGGGGAGTGGGGGAAGTGTCAGGGAACCAGCTTATTTTTATAAATAAATATTTGTTTAAGAAAAGACCTCCTTGAGATTTTGCTCTCTTGTCTGTACACATATAATAAGATGAAATAATCTTTAACAAGGGAAATGAATCCCCTTTATTTCTCTTGGAAGATGTGTTTCTTTACAAGTCATGAAGGGTTAAATAGGAAGACAGGATTCCATGCCTTTACCTTCCTCCTCAAATACATCCGGGGGACAAAGGGACTGGTAAACTGTGCCATTCTTGCCCTTCTGTGGCCAACCTTTGTTTAAAATAACAGAAGAACTGATTTCAGTATTTTGAAAAAAGAAGTCAAGTTCCCCACCCTCCACACCCTTCCTTCTTTAGTTTCCTAATAAAGATGTTTTGTAAAATACCAGTTATATTCTCAGTGGACAGGGATTTTTGCTAAAGATTTCACCAAATAACTTGGGGGATTAGCTGTTCTCTAGTGGAAGTGGTTGATTGTCTTTAGGATGAAATGAGCAGTTTTACTTGCTTTCATCCTCCAATCATAGTTACATCTATTAAAGAAATATTCATGGAGTATGTGTTCTGTGCCAGGCAGTGTGTTAAGTATATAAAACATAATGGTACTTCTTGTACTCCTGGAGTTTATTTTCTAATAGATACCAGGATATGGTTAATAACAGCTACCCTTTAGGTAATGATTCCTATGGGACAGTTCTTTACCTGGCCAAATCCTCAGTGCAGCACTGCAAGGTAATTTTAATATTCTTATTTTCCAGATGAGGAAATTGAGGCTTAGTGGTTTGCCCAAGGTCATCCAACTGGTATGTAAACGAGCCAGAATCTGAAGCCAGGTCTATTTTATCTCAAAGCTCATGTTCTTACATTTGTATAGTTGAAAAAAGTCAATAAAGCAATTTCACCTACAGTGTTTTACCTAATCTTCTATTATCTAACCCAGTTGAGGATGCTCATTTTTTAACTGAAAGGTAGTTAGTCTCAGCTTGAGAGATTTAGTGAAAAAAAAATCATTAATTAATTGCGTAATTTTGAAGGTGTATCTTATTATCAGCTTGCTTTATTTGATGCAGTTTTTTCATGAACATACGTTTAGGTATAAAACTTATTCATAGAACACAATTTTAGCTTACAGTAGAACTTAGCTCTTTTAAGAAAGTCATATCAAATCATTTTTAAAGCAAATAAAATAGTTTGTTAATGCAAATAATTGTATTCTAAGTCCCCTGTATAAATACACTTTCTCAGACTTTATTTATTTAAAATATTCAGTTGATAGACGCTCAGGAAAGATGAGGAGAGTTTGCATATGGTTCCTTTTCTTTAACTATGTAAATTGTTTAAAAGCGTACTGAGCTATCATAGGATAATCCTCCAGAAAGACATGTAGTAAAACAGAGAGGCAATATTTAGAATAGAAATGTGTAAGCAGAAGTCAAGGGGAGTCAAATGTTGACAAGAAACTCAGAGCTTAAATTAGCCAGAGAAATTCAAGGAAATCTGAAAAAAAATTTTTTTTCAGTTAGTAAGCTGATCATTATTCGCACCGACATTTATTAAATACCTGCTGTGTGACAGGTGCTCCTTAGGCACTGAGGATAAAATGATGTTTATGAACAAGATCCCTGCCAGCCAGAACTGATGATCTGGCAGGTTAGTGAGCACAGTGACTTGTGGGTGAGGCAGCCAACTGGTTTAAAAGCTGAAGCCGCTGAGAGCTGATGTACAGGAGCTCTGCTACACAAGGGGAGGAGAAACGTAAAATGATAAAGAACAAGAGATGAAATACTGGAAAACAATGATGAGGAAGAAGCTGCAGCACACTGCAGGGAATTAATGGCAAATCCAGGAGGAAAGGACAGGTCCATATGGGATTGTATTTCAAAAACTACTTCAGAATAGCATTTGTATAATGCTTTACAAACTCAAAATTTTAAATTTTCCAAACCACTTTCCCATGTGTCAAGTCAGATCATAACAGTGAAGAAGACTTTCTTTCTATCTTCATCAGACAGATGAGCAGACTGAACTCAGGGCAGTTTAATGATTTTCCAGAGATCAGAGTGTTTCAGAGCTGAGTTTGAACTGCTATCGGCTGACTCCAAATTCAGAGCTTTTCTAGGACAGCATTTGTGGAGGATGAGGGGAAGAGTTGCTCTGCAAATGCGACTGTGTGCTTATCGCTTAGTCGTGTCCAGCTCTTTGTGACACCATGGACTATAGTTCTCCAGGCTCCTCTGTCCATGGGGATTTTCCAGGCAAAAATAATGGCGTCGATAGCCATGCCCTTCTCCAGGGGATCCTCTCGACCCAGGGATTGAACCTAGATGTCCCACATCACAGGCAGATTCTTTACTGTCTGAGCCACCAAGGAAGCAAGTGTGATTGGTACAGATCATCTCAGCACACCATATGTGCAGGGGAGAGTAAGAGCTTGAGAGACACATGCTGACATCATTAGGAGAGATCCACTATTGTTTCAATGATGTTGAGGACAACAGACGATTTTGTAGTGAAATGTGATACATATGTACACGTCCTACCATAACAAAGCTCACCGGGAGCTGTTGCTGAATTCTTTGCTGGTTTTGTTCTGTGTAAACTATGGATTAACACCAGGTTTTATAAATGCTGCTCTTAGATCCAGCCCTTAAACTAAAAGTGACTGAGTGATTCTCTGTGCAATGATCAATATGAGGATGACTTTATCTCATCCTAACCCTAACTGGAAGTCAGTTTTGGACAAAACTTAGGCTGGAGATCTGAGAAAGCAAAAGTATATCATAGTGTAATTTTTTTTTTTTCTGGAGTCTCACTTTCTCCTAGGGTCTTATCAAAGATAAGAACATTTACCTAGCATATAGTTATTGGACATTTGTTTTTTTTTTTTTTTTTGTAATATAAAGTGCAGATATGGTATTGTTCATGTCTAGACATTTCTTAAGTATTAAGGTGAATTTGGAGAAAAACTGACTTGGAGTACTGTGTTCACAAATTTTCTTCTAATTACTTTAAGGCTAAAATCTTCAAAGTAAGACAGCACTTGGAAATGAGATCTGAGTAGATTGAAACTGACCAGAAATACTACATAGGGTGAAAATAAAAGGGCTTATAAAATGGAATCTCTTTAAGAAAATATTACTTTATCTTTTGTATAGCAATGGTCCCCAACCTTTTCGGCACCAGAGAAGACAAATTTTCCATGGCTGGCCTGGCTTCTCTGCTTGCAGAGCACAAACTCTAGGCGCACGAGCGTCTCTAGTTGCAGTACACGGGCTCAGTAGCGGTGGCTTGCTGGCTGTAGGGTTTGTGGGCTCAGTAGTTGCAGCACACAGGCTCAGTAGTTGTGGCTCACAGGCTTTGGAGCTTGAACTCAGTAGTTGGGGCACACGGGCTTAGGTGCTTCGCGGCATGTGGAATCTTCCCAGACCAGGGATTGAACCCATGTCCCCTGCAGTGGCAGGCGGATCCTTATCCACTGCGCCACTAGGAAAGTCCAGTGGAGTTGTTTTAATTCTGCTGGAATTAGTGAACTTTCAGAAAGCGCATTCTTTCTCACCCTTTTACTATTTACTTCTGTAAAGTGACCTGCATGACTGGAGAAGTGGCAAGGAACAGCACATAGAACATGCCGCAGTGGTCTAGGTCTTAAATTTATTATGCACATTCTCGTGCAAGACATATTGTATACTTTTCTCATTAATTTCTTCATTTGTAAAATAAGGTAGTGTTATCTGTTGAGAGAATTAATTATAAAAGCATTTGATAAATGGAACACTATCCAAATGACCCACTTAGGTAAGTATTGAATGTTGCCTGCCGATGCCTCAAAATTTGCTGAAATTTTCCCCATCTGCTCCCAAGGGAGGGAGCTTCTTGAATACATGCCTCTGCTTTCTTGTCCTTTGGGTGAGCAACACTGAATAATACTGAGCTTGTCTCTGATGACTGTATTTTACTTTGATTCTATCCTAACAGCATTCATTTTCTGTTCTCCTACAGTATTTTGGAAGTTTACTTGTCATTTTCTGTGTAGAACTGGCTTGTGGTGTTTGGACATATGAACAAGAAATAATGGTGAGTTCAAAATGGAATATAACCATAATCTGAAACAGTATTCATTCAGCCTTTTAAATCTGATACTCTGGAGTTGTTAGGCAGATGATTATTAATTTGAATGTTTATGCTTTCTGTTACAATGCATATTCCCAATACTTCTAAAATGTAGTGTTTTCTCTCCTGTCTCTACATCATAGTTCCAAAGTATAATTTGTAATATTTCATTTCCTCTACTCCAATACATGTCTTTAATTCCACAGATTGCTTAAACATGGATCTAATAAACCAAAAATAATATATGTTCTCGAACAATTTTATGAACTTCTGAGTGAATAATATGAAATGTTCACGTTTGCAACAGGACTTGAGAAATCTTGAAAATATACTTGAAAACTTTATAAAATGCTGCCTTCAGCTGTAGGCTGATGTCTAGGAAACATGCCCTCCTGTTTAGAGCAAGCTGAAGTGTCTTCTGCCAAATTAAGAAGTGTGTGTTAGAATGAATCAGAATGAGAGTTTCTTAACCTTAAGGTTTTACCAGCCATGTTTGGTTTACCACTCACACCTTCGCTCCCCTGGGCATTATTACTTCTTTATTCTTTGCTCACTCCATTGGAAAAACTGGGCATTATTACTTCTTTATTCTTTGCTCACTCCATTGGAAAAACTGCTCACTCCATTGATTATCAGTGAGGTCGAGCACCTTTGCATGTCTGTGAAGGCTGGCTACTCTGAGCCTCATGGAAGAATTCTATTTGAGGAAGATGATGTTTTTCCCAACATGTAGTCTTGAGTTGTGTACAGCAGGAGTCCATCAGAGTGGTTCATTAAAATGCACAGTATAAGGCTCTAGGCCAGACCTCCTAAATTGGAATAGAGGGAAATGCCAGGACTGAGTATTTGTATTTGTGGCAAGTTCTCCAGATTAGTCTTCAACATTTCAAAACTTAACAGCATTCTTTTTTTTTTTTTCAATAAAGAAGGTTTTTTGTTTGTTTGATTGATTTTTTACTATATATTTATTTGTCTGCATGGCGTATGAGATCTTAGTTCCTTGACCAGGGATCAAACCCTTGCCCACTGCAGTGGAAGCATGAAGTCTTAACCTCTAGATCACCAGGGAAGCCCCCAAGAGCTCTTAAAAAGAGGAGATTCTTTTACACCTGTTTCTGACAGGCATTTTGGGAGCTGTGTAAGAAAATTGAAGACATTTCTCGTACTGATGCAGTTTTTAAAGATTCTATGTTGAATCTGCTACTGTACTCTGACTCTGTTTCAATACTAAGTGATAATTATAGGCTAGTGGCTACTCTACATACTTCAGCTTACATGTAGACTACCCTTTGACACTGCCACACCCCTGAACCCCTCTGAAAACACTCATGCTTTCAATATGTGACAACTCTCAGGAAGAAGAGGGAATTTATGGTTATTTTCTTCTCTGTTAAAAATTGAAAAGTCAGGGCAGGTTCTAGCTAGTTTAATATAAAGTTAAGCACTATCTTCAAAACAAAATGTCCCATTAAAATAGAAAGGCTCTTGCTGGTTTGAGAATCATATTTTCACACTGTCCCTAGAAACTTGGTATGTTAAGGAAGTGAAGTGGTAATTGGGCCCAGGGACTCAGTTCTGGTGTCATTAATTGTTTCTGATTTCAAAAAACACATGGATCTCCTTAACATTCAAGAATAGATAGTAAATTGTATAATTCTCATAAATTATACAGTAATTATACAGTAAATTGGTGTTGGGAAAGATTGAAGGCAGGAGGAGAAGGGGAAGACAGAGGATGACATGGTTGGATGGCATTACCAACTCGATGGTCATGAGTTTGAGCAAACTCCAGGAGTTGGTGACTGACAGGGAAGCCTGGTGTGCTGCGGTCCATGGGGTTGCAAAGAGTTGGACACGACTGAGTGACTGAACTGAACTATATAATTCTTGATGGCCTCATCTCAACTTTTGTGTTCTTTTTTGGTAATTAAAAGGTTTTTCAAAATGAGTTTACTTGCTAGTGGATTTTAAAAACGGTTTGTATAGTGTATATGTCATACTAATATTTGATTAATTTCCTAAGTTATAACAAGTTTGAAATGAATTAATTTAAGTATTTGAAAGGAAATCTTTGGACTCTAATGTAATTCTAAGGAACTTGAGGAGACAGAAAGGAATGTATGTTTTTTTTTTTTGGAATGTATGTATTTTAAGTACTTTCTTCTATTCTACGAAGGGGTGATGGGCAAATATTTTCTTGGTATCACAGTGGTGCTACATGGGTGTACACTGCTGTGCCAGCTGAAGTATACATCACTGTTTTGCTTGTGTAAATCCCCGCTCCCCCCATTAAGTCACCAGGATAAAATAAGGGCTGTTTAAAAGAGAAATGTGGAAAGTAGTCCTTTAGGAAAAAAGTTTGTCAGAATTTTTTTTATTGCTTTTACACTAATAGCAGTGTGAATGAAAAGTGCCATTAAGGTTTATTAGCTGCCAAATTTTGCAGAACCCAGCCTTTACATAGAATGGGCTTTGTGCTCGTAGCTGTTCCATGCAAGAAGCCAATATACATGTGTGTTTTCCTTCATGGCCAGATCACTGTATTTTGTGCCAGAACTTCAATGACCTCCTCTGTTTCTTGCTATATTTAGTCTCAGATGGATTGTGGTCACAAGAGGGAAATGACTTATATTTATTTTGGAAAATAAATAAAAAATAAGACTGTTCTAATAACCAGATCTAATAACCAAAAAGGTCCTGTTGCTGGGAAAGATTGAGGGCAAGAGGAGAAGGGGGGCAATAGAGGATGAGATGGTTGATGGCATCATCGACACAATGAACATGAGTTTGAGCAAACTCTGGGAGGTAATGCACAGGGAAGCCTGGTGTGCTGCAGTCCATGGGGTTGCAAAGAGTCAGACACAACTTAGTGACTGAACAACAACAGTAACCAAATCAAGATATTTGGCATCAGACAGCCTATTTCCCCATTATTTCTGTTTTTCATACATATTCACCTCCCATTCATCATTCCTTCTCTAGATAAAATCTGTCAATAATATTAACTGCTTCAGATTATACATTTCTAGAGAATTTATTTCACTTCCATTTATTTTATGTTCAAAGGATACGAGATAATAAGAATTTATAGGAAGTAGCTTGAACTTTGGTTAGTTCTCTGAACTTTGTCGAAACCATATGAACACAAGGTATACCCAATCAGCTCTTATTTAGGGAACAAAGTTGTGTGCCTAGATGTTGGGGTGTTTTCTTTTGTATTGTGCATTTCCAAGTAATAAAAATTAAATTTAACAAAGGAACAAAATGAAGATTTTTTGTGGCCAGGAATTTTTAAACTACTGTTGATATTACTATTGTTAAAAATAAGATTTCAGAAAGATATGAATCTTGAATTAGTGTCAAATTTGCTTGACTAAGCCCAGTTCATATTGCTCCATAGATCAGATGTGGACGTCTGTCTAGTCTCCTAAGAGTTACTTTAATACCACAGGTGTGGAGAGACTAGGATTTATGTGACCCCATTTCTCCTGTGGCACTATAGATAAATCTATAGAAACCCTTCCAAAAAGGTTGAAGAGGAGGGAATACCTTCCAACTCTTTCTATGTAGCCAGAATTATCATGATGCCAAAACTAGACAAAGAGATTAAAAGAAAACTATAGATTAATGTCCCTCATGACAGATGTAAAAATTCAAAACAATGTTTTAATAAATCAAATTCCAGCTGTAAGAAAATCTCAGCATGATATGCTGAAACTAGATTTCTTGCCAGCTGTTGTGTTGTGTACCTGAAGCTCTGTTGTGATTAAACTCTGTTAATTGCCTCTAAAATCCAATTCTTGAAAATGTATTTACAAGGTTATTCTAGAATGAGGCTTGACTTGAGCTGCACTCTTTCTCTTCTTAATTCTTCTCTGTTTATTTTAGTATCATAATCTGTAGTCACTTCAAAGAACAATTTCATAGCATTATGTACTCAAATCAAAGGGCATTTTTCAGCAGGGATCATTTGTTATTAGGAACTCTTCAGGTATATCTATAGAACACATTGCAGGCAGATTCTTTACTGTTTGTGCCAGCAGGGAAGCCCATAGAACACATAGCTTATTCGTTTGTGATTTCCTTAAACTTGATATTGGCATTAAGTGATTTCACATTATTCTGCTTAGTCTGAAGTACCTCCTCACTTAGCACAAGTAGAGATTATTCACTAAGTATTTAATAACCCTGAGTTAATTTAAACCACAAACAAATATAAATTTAAGATAATATTTGTCAATTGCAGTATATTCCAATGAGTATATGTAGATGAGTCTATCAGTGATTTGTTTGTTAATATGTAAACATATATGTGTCTGAATGTGGCTGTTTGAATGTTACAGTTGTTGATATTTTGTTTCTTTTAATCTCTAGGTTCCAGTTCAGTGGTCAGACATGGTCACTTTGAAAGCCAGAATGACAAATTATGGCTTACCGAGATACCGGTGGCTTACTCATGCTTGGAATTTTTTTCAGAGAGAGGTAAGTGCTGCATTTTCTAAGGTAAGGGTTATGGAATAAATGCCACATTTTCATGAGTGTGCAGAGCTTTGGCTTTGGTCATTTTCTCTGTGTTGAACAGTTAAGCTCATGATTTAGTTACCACTGGTGTAGTTCTTTATCAAGAAATACTTGAAGTAGCTCTATGCCCTGCTTTTCTTTCCATATACATCATTTCCCCTTCATTTCACATGGTTCACATATAGAGTTTTTTAAAGCTCTTTTGCTAAACTACTGTAAATTTTCTTTTTTAATGAGAATTCCTTGATAATTACCCAAGCTCTATTTGAATGGATCATTTTTCATGATTTTTAGAGCTCTCTATAATTTAAACACCATTAAGAAATTTAAAATAATGGGTCTCATTGGGGAATTAGGACTCAGTATATCATTAAAAGCATAGCTTTTTAGAAAGAAAGACCTTCCTTCAAATTCTAGCTCTGCTGCTTACTATTACATGAGCTTCTGTAATTTTCTTAACTTCTTTAAGCCTCAGTCTCCTCATCTGCAAAATGAGGATAGTAAAAGCCCCTGTCTCTTCTGGGTGTTGAGAAAATTAAATGGGATCCTGAGTTTGATCTCATTTAGCTTATCATTGTTAACAATAACATTACAAGGTTAGGTGCTTTTAGATTTTCATACTTACCCTGCATATAGCACCTCATCCCATTATCTTCTCAAACAAGGACTATATTTAGATGCTTAAAATCTGGTTACTTTAACCGTTGATTCAAGCAAAGTTCTTCTCCCAGGCAGTTTCCTTGTGATTGGAGTGAGATCCTCAGGTGACCAAATGTATCTCTTTCTGTTCATGTCATTGAACCCTGGGCTCTGAGTGTTTGAGGATCTGTGTCTCGCACAATAGACGTCCTGCTCTCTGCTCAGTCACTCTGGCTTGGATACGGGCAGAGGTTCAAGTCCAGGGTAATCTCCAAATCTGGCTCTTTGTGTTACAGTTGTTGAGATGGTGAAAATTATCATTGCAGCACAGATTTCCTGTTTATGTAAATGCTTCCTGACTTTGTTTGTTTACTTTTCATCTGTACTAAAAGCAATGTGAAGGGGAAATAAATGAAGCATGTGGGGAATTTATAGTAAGCTGTGTTCGGCTACTGCCCTGAATCGGAGCTTCCCAGAGTTCTTTATTTTCTGATATTTGTGATGTAGACCATGATATTTCAAGTCAAAAAATAAAGTGATTTTTTTTTTTCCCCCCTAATGGTACAAAGAGGGATCCAACTTAGGGAGACTGTACAGCACTGCAAGTGATAGCACGCCTGGTTTTGGATTTGTTGTATAGTAAGTTCTCTCCTCCATCGTGTAGGCCTATTTCACCCAAAGGGAGGTGGGGAAGATCTCTGGGCCTCCTGGAAGACTTTTTGAAAGGCACTTGTATTAATTCACTAGAGCTGCATTCATAACAAAGTACCACAGACTGGGTGGCTTAAACATCAGAAGTGTATTGTCTCACAGTTCTGGAGGCTGGAAGTCTGAGATCAAGGCATCAGCAGGATTGCTTTTCTCCTGAGACCTCTGTCCCGGGCGTGTGGACGGCCAAAGTCATCTCCCTGTGACTTCTTTAGTGCCATCTTCCCTCTGTGTTTAAATTTCCCCTTCTTTTTTTTTTTTTCATTTTTTTTTTTTATTATTATTATTTTTTTTTTCCAGTGGGTTTTGTCATACATTGATATGAATCAGCCATGGATTTACATGTATTCCCAATCCCGATCCCCCCTCCCACCTCCCTCTCCACCCGATTCCTCCGGGTCTTCCCAGTGCACCAGGCCGGAGCACTTGTCTCGTGCATCCCTCCTGGGCTGGTGATCTGTTTCACCATAGATAGTATACATGCTTGTATACTAAATTTCCCCTTCTTATAAGGACATCAGTCATGTGGGATTCCCTGGAGAAGGAAATGGCAACCCACTGCAGTGTTCTTGCCTGGAGAATCCCATGGACAGAGGAGCCTGGGGGGCTGCCGTCCATGGGGTTACGAAGAGTCGGACACGACTGAGCCACTAAACCGCAGCATGTGGGACTAGGGCCCTCCCTGCTGCTGCGTCGCTCAGTCGTGTCCGACTCTGTGCGACCCCATGGGCGGCAGCCCCCCAGGCTCCTCTGTCCATGGGATTCTCCAGGCAAGAACACTGGAGTCGGTTGCCATTTCCTTCTCCAATGCATGAAAGTGAACAGTGAAAGTGAAGTCGCTCAGTCGTGTCCGACTCTTAGCGACCCCATGGACTGCAGCCCACCAGGCTCCTCCATCCGTGGGATTTTCCAGGCAAGAGTACTGGAGTGGGGTGCCATTGCCTTCTCCACCACCTTTATGACCTTAGATTAATTAAATTACTTCTGTAAAGATTTTTCTTCCCAAATATGGTCACATTCTGGAGGTTAGAACCTCACCCCATGAATTTTGCTGGTAGGGTCGGGAGGACACAGTTCAGTTGATAACACTCTTCTTCCAAAATAAATTGTAGAGCTGAAAGCAACCTTGTCAGGCAGTAGTTTTCCTGATTTTTCATTCGGTGTGGTTTAGGCATGCACCTCACTTTAGCAGACACTCACTTGAGCCCTAGTGATGTTTATTCACTACTTTAAAAAAAAAAAAGCTAATGCTAAAAATGTATTTTTTTTTAAACATAGAGGTGGGAGTTTAGGCTTGGGAATGAATAGGCTCCATCACTCATTGATTGGTAATCTTGGTAACTTACTTGACCTGTTCATCAGAGCCTGTGGTTCTGCTTATGTGAAATGGTGGTGGGATTTTCCAGTTTGACAACCTGTTAGAGGAGTGATTCCATCTCACAATGTGACTACAGGAGGCAGGAATAGCCTAAAGAGATGTAGTCCATAGTCATGTATGGCTTAAGAATGGGTTTGCGTCATAAGGCAGTTTTCAGGAAGAATTTCAGTATCAATTCAGTATCTTCTATTGATGAAGAAAAACAATTATGTAAAAAGAAACAATATCTCAGTGACTTATTAAAATAAAAAAATGTTTGGCCCAGAACGTGAAATGCTTAAGTTATTTGGAAAAGTCATTTCTGTGCTGCCCCTCACTTCATGACAAGGCCAGATAAATGGACTGTTCTATTGTGGATGGAGTCAGAGTGTTCCCAGAACTGTCCTCCTGTCATCAACACAGAAAAACACACGAGGTTAGGAAATGAGAAGTAGGTTTCCTCTGCATGCAGGGATTTAAAAAGACTAACTTGGAAATGTAGTAGTTTATGATTTTGGGAAAGTAGTCATTTTTACTATATGTGTTTTTTTATGGATACTTAATGACAGGTGAAATATGTGGTATTAAATTATGTTTGCCTTAATTTGTGATGTTTGTATCTTTTAGACAAAAATACATAAAAGGAAAATACTAAAATTATTTCTTAAGTTTCTTGGAAAACTTAATATTACTCATAGCATCAGTGATTCATCATTTATAGTATTCAAGATGATTTTTTTTTCTCGTTCAAAATTAGATGTTTAAACAACTGAAAACATGTTAAATCATCTCGTTTCATTTCACAAAAGAAGTTCAGAATTCTTTAAAGTTTATTTTAGATAAATTTTGAAATGATGGGTTGTGATATTTTATGATGCAGTGTTAATCCTGAACACAGATTGATCAATTGGTCTACATAATTTGCAAAGCCAGCTGCTCTTGGCAGAATTCTTCTCAGTGACTGCCCAGGCATAGTCCTTCTTTCTGACTGTATGGAAGAGTAATCCTCCTCTACCCAAGGGCAGAAAGTTTTCATAGTTAATTACTCTGAATCTAATCTAAATATGTCCTTAAGCAGTGTTTCTAAACCTTGGCCAGAGAAAGTTTTTGTTAATAGTTGGTGAAATGAGACTAAAAAAAAAAAACAAAAACAACTTTAGTTTGTCTTAAACCCAACTTTATTCAAGCTAAAAGCACATCATTTTTTCTGAGATTATGGTGATAGGATATGACAGCTTTTTTCAAGATTCTCACTCAATTGAATAAAAATTTGTCAGCCAAACCTATGTTTATAGCTCAGAAATTTTTGGAAATTTAGTGGTTAATGAACTCAAGTTGGGTAATATTTGTGATGCGGGCTGTTGGCCAAAAATCTTTCTACAGAGATTGCAGAAACATTTAGTATAATATTTGAATTTGTGAAGCAGTTAAGTTGGTAACTAGGCAATATGCAAATAGATTGATCAACTATTCCCTAGTAGCTAGAGGCTTAATATTAAATGCAAGATTTCAGCTATTTGTTTTGTTAGTATATGTATTAATACTATTGCTCTATGATCACTTGTAGAGGAGCTTACACTTGGGGAATGAGTCTCAGTCATGCCTGATCTGTCTTCATGCATTATGGGCATTATTGTTCAGAATTGTTCCATTATGAAGTCCTCTCCTACATTTTTGTTGTCAACATAGAATGTGCACATATCATTAGGTGATGACAGAAGTGACTTTAGCTCTGGGTGCAAAAATTTAAGAAATCTAACGTTTAATCTCCCAAAAGTTGAGAAAATATTTTTGTTGTTTCTGAGCCTGACCAGTCATTCTTTTGCAGTTCAAATGCTGTGGAGTTGTCTATTTCACCGACTGGCTGGAAATGACAGAGATGGACTGGCCCCCGGATTCCTGTTGTGTTAGGGAATTCCCAGGGTGTTCCAAACAGGCCCACCAGGAAGATCTCAGTGACCTCTATCAAGAGGTAAGGCCATGTGTCATTCATGGAATGTAAAGAACCAACTTACTTACCATGGAAGTAAAGAACCAACAACAGGCCAATGCAATTTTC
This sequence comes from Dama dama, assembly GCF_033118175.1. Lineage (NCBI taxonomy): Eukaryota > Metazoa > Chordata > Mammalia > Artiodactyla > Cervidae > Dama > Dama dama. Next base: position 81,326,045 of record NC_083698.1, on the reverse strand, counting down.
CTCTTCTTTGTAAATATAAAGAACTTGAAAAATTCTTTCCTCTGAAATGTGAAGAAAGGGAACCAAGCTAAAAATAAATATAAAAGTCTGAATACTGATCACATTTTAACAAAGAAAATTGGGAAAGATTAGGTTTTAGAATTAATTGGAGTTTGAACTGTATCATCTAGAACCAACCTCCATCGCCACCTCCTAAGGGTACTTTTAAAATAGACATGCAGGGTGTGTGACTAGCTCTGGATTTTCAGGAAGACAAGGTTTGGAGTTCCTGAGGAGAATAGGTATTTAGGGCTTCCATATATACTAAAACATGGGAGGAGAGGAAAGGAAGAAAACAAAACAAAAATGACAAAACACACATACACACACACACAAAACTCTGTGTTTCTCTCCACTCCCCAGAGAAAATGCTGTCCTCAAGTCTTCAGGTCCCCCTGCTGGTTAATGATCAGTGATGTTAGTTTTAGCTGGTTTAATGACATGCTCACTAGGATTCAAATCAGTTGTCAAGTGGCCAAGAAACTTTCATAGTTAGGTTTTCTGGGAGAATTTGTCAGAATCATCAGTTATTCATTTGTTAGCAGAAGCTTTCCTATTCCTTCATTTTTAATGGTGACTTTCAAACTTTGCTAGGGGAATCTTATTTTCAAATTAAAATCTAGAACTACATCATTCCAGTGTAGCTGTGCTGTGCGTAGTCACTCAGTTGTGTCTGACTCTTCGAGACCCCATGGACTGTAGCCTGCCAGGCTCTTTGTCCATGGGGATTCTCCAGGCAAGAATACTGAGGTGGGCTTTCATGCCCTCCTCCAGGGGATATTCCCAACCTAGGGATTGAATCCAGGTCTCCCACATTGCAGGTGGATTCTTTACCATCTGAGCCACCTGGGAAGCCCAAGGATACTGGAGTTGGTAGTCTATTCCTTCTCCAGGGGATCTTCCTGACCCAGGAATCGAACCCAGGTCTCCTGCATTGCAGTTGGATTCTTTACCAGCCAATAGCTACATGTTCCTGTTTCAGTTAAAATTAAATCAAATAAAAATTGCATTTGCTCAGTTGCATTAGCCATATTTTAAGTGCTCCACAGCTACTTGGGACTAGCAGTTCCTATGTAGGACCACACAGATATAAACATCTTTATAGAAGGTTTTGTAGTCTTGATCTAGAATGGAGGCTCAAAATGTAAATCAGATGGAAGGGAAGCTGGGATCATTTCCCAGATACCTCACCAGTCAAGCATCTGGGTACCACAAATCATCTTAACATAAAAATAACAATTGACACCATTCATAATATGATATACACACACAACACGTATCTGTTTTTCCCTGGAAATACTATTATTGTTCCAAACATCTTTTAGGCCATCTGCTAAAGTCAGTTGTAAAGATACACAAAGAGAAAATCAGTTTTATTAATTTATAGTGTAAATTAACAAATTTGAAAAAGATGCTGGATTACCGACACAAGTGCTTCATCTCATACATATCTTAAATATGAGTAACTTTTGGCTGTTAAAAAATTCGTCTGAGAGGACAAGGCTATGTCACATTTAAGATATCCAAAATAAAGTTCTTTGGGCTCTGAAGACATGCCACAGAGAGAAGTGCCAAATATTTTTAAGAGATTCAGAATTGTATTAGTCTTCCTAAGGTAGGAAAGCACCATGGTATGAATAGCTTAAACAAAACAAATTAATTGACTCACAGTTCTAAAGGCTGTATGTCTGAGATGGAGGTGTCAGCAAGGTTGGTTCCTTCTGATGCCTGTGAGGAAACGTCTGTTCTGTGCCTCTCCCCCAGTTTCTGGTGGTTTGCTGTCCATCACTGGCATTCCTTGGCTTGTAGAAGCATCACCCACGTCTCTGCCTTTGTCTTTATATGGCAGTCTCCTTGTTTGCATTTGTCTCCAAGTTTCCCTTTTTCATAAGGACACCAGTCATGTTGGACCAGGGGCCCATCCTTCTCCGCTATAACATCATCTTAACTAACTATATCTTCAGAGACTCTCTTTTCAAATAAGATCACATTCTGAGGTTCTGGGGCTTAGGGCCTTAACATATGAATTTGGACGGGCCGAGAATTGTTGAAGCAGCTGAATAACTCAGGTTGTTTATTTTAAAGGATAATCAAAATACTTGTAGTCATGCCCCACACTACTGGGAAGTATTGTGTTTGGATGTTATCATTTTAAGCATATTATGCTTGGTAGCATTTTGACTTTGGATGAAAAGGAATATACAAGATATATTGAACAAAGAATTATTTGTCCAGTGTCTCTTGAGTTCCTTAGTGATATGCTACATCTTTTTTGGGAGGTGAAATCTGAATATTGGTTGGTATCTATAGTAGGGATAGTCACCTAATAAGTTCAATAGTTAAAGTCTTGTTGATTTCATAAAACAGGAGGTTGTGCTAAATATTTCTAAGATAATAGTAAATGCAGACATAGTTGTGGATATTCCAATACATTATAACTCACCACTAGGTTTTTAAAAAAAGCAAAACAGATGATTACAGACAGACATTTACTTATTGGAATGTGAGCCCCAGGGAGTGCTGCCTCCTGGGATTAAAAAAAAAAAAAAATGCAGAATAAAATCCAAAACCAAAATCCATAAAAAGCCCCAGATGATTACATGTGAATGTAGACATATGAATTGAAACCTATCAGTGTTCCTAGTGTGAACTTAATCTAATCCATTTGTTAATTCTTAGGAGTAGGAAGTCAATATGGGAAATTATTGGGCTACATATGTAATAATTTCTACCTTCTTTGGTGATTAATACTATTAACATGATTATAACCAATATTGATCCTTGAGAATGACAAAACATGGATGAATTTACATCTTCCTACAAAATCTGAGTATGGACAGATTCACTTCAGTTTTGTTACTTAGTTGAGAAGCAGTTAATTAAATATTTAATGAAATTTTTTGCTTTAAAAATGCAATTCACTTTTGCTAGTAGTATTTTAATGAGGTGCTTTACTTCAGGATGTCTATAATTGCTGTTACATGAATTTTAAGATTAAAAAGAGCTACACTATTGTGCATGGGCAAATTGATCCATATTATTTTTAAAGTTTTTTTCATATTTTCATCAAAGACTTTCAAAAGCAAGCTGACAATATCAGTTCTGGGATGTTCTATAGACAGACTTCCAGCAGATATAGAGGTTCATTATATCAGACTAATCTGCTTTTGCATTTTATAATTAATAACAGATGCTGATATTGGTAATGATATAGCACATAATTATATGTATAGCTGACTTACAAAAGTGGATCACTTAATAGCTTTATGGCACAAATACAATTAAATCCATCATTAAAAATAAGAGTTAATTCCTCTCTGCCCTGGAGAACATGTTTCCTAATTGCAATGTGCCCAGAGATTATCCACCTGAACTATGAGGGGTCTAAAAATGTAAACAAGTGAGAAACAGCTATTGGTATTCAGGAAAATTTATTCTGCAATAGTAAGTACTAAAAAGAGATATTTTGATGTCTCCTAATATTTCAAAGTTCATCATTCCGAACAGGAACTAGACTTATTTATTGTTGCTCCAAGGGCCAGAAGTTACAGGAAGGAAATTTTGAATCAATAGAAGGAAGACCTTGCTCATCAAAATCCGTCCAATTGTGATAAAGGTTCTCTTGTAAAACAGTGAGTGTCTCATCACTAAAAATATTAAAGTCAAGGTCAGATAACTATGTCATTGGTGGGTAGAATGGATTTTTAAATTAAGAGTGAATCTGGACTAGATGAACTTCAAGGTCCCTTTTATCTTTCATATTCTGTAAGCTTAGAGATAAGAACTGACTTTCTTCCTGCAATCTTTCTTCAGCAGTCTGAAATCAAGGAAATAAATCATTCTGAACCATCTGGTGGCCTGCATGGTCCCTGACCCAATAATATTTTATGACATATTTGAAATCTGTGAAAAATGACAGAGTGGAAATAGAGCAGTAATCACACATTTTAAAAACATTTTTATCAGAGGTATTGTTTGGTTTGGCACACAGCTCCTCGAATATCCGTAATGAGCTATCCACTTGTATAAAAGTACACATTCAAAAATTCACAGGTGAAAATATCTCTGACCATCAGTTTGGTTCTGTCCCATTCATTCATTCAAAAGTTTTACTTACTGGTTTCCAAGTGCTGTTGTGAATGCCGAAGATATAGTGGAGAATGTTGCAGACAAAAAGTTCTCTTGCAGTATAACTTATATTCTGGTTAGACATTCAACAAGAAAAAAATAGCAATAAAAGATCATTTCAAGTGGTGAAAATCACTTTGAAGACTCTGAACAGGGCCATGTGCTAAAGAAAGACTTTCTTGGTGAAAGTGAAAGTGAAGTAAAAGTCACTCAGTCGTGTCCAACTCTTTGTGACCCCTTCTCCAAGGGCTCTCCCCAACCCAGGGATTGAACCCAGCTGCCCGCAATGCAGGCAGATTTTTTACTAGCTGAGCCACAAGGGAAGCCCAAGAATACTGGAGTGGGTAGCCTATCCCTTCTCCAGTGGATCTTCCCAACCCAGGAATTAAACCAGGGTCCCCTGCATTGCAGGTGGATTCTTTACCAACTGAACTATCAGGGAAGCCCTATGACAGAATTACTTAAGATAGGCTGTTTAGGAATGGGTTCTCTTAGGAGATGGCATTTGAACCTAGCCCAGTTGGTAACAGGGATTCAGCCTGGCAAAGATCTTTTGAAGAGTATCTTTTTGCCCAGAAAACTGCAAGTGTAAAAGCTACCCCTCCTTCAACCTGGAGGTGGCTGGACCATGGATTCCTGACTACTTCCTACCCTCTAATTTGATTTTTTAATGTAATCACACTTTCTAAACACTAGGTGTGAGAGTTGGCTTCAATGAAAGAAACATCAGAGTTTAAGTTGGTAAAACACAGGACTAAGATGCATCTCTTTCTCCTCTCCCCTGCCAAGTTTTCCATCCTGTCAGCTACTAGAGCTCTAGACTTGACTGGAGAATAATAAGAGAGAAAGAAGACTAAAGAAGGCTGGTAGAGTTCAAAGTTTGGGTAAAATAGGGACTTCTTACTCCTTTCCCATGGGCCTTACCCCAAGCCCAACACTTGGATGGGCTTCAAGAGAAAAGTGATACTGTTGTAATTGTTTTTGATATTTTGCATGCATTTTTCAAGGACCAGGATCCATACCTTTCATCAGCTTTTCTTGGGAAAAGACAGTATACCTAAAAGTGTGAAGAAACACAGTTGTAGGGAATAGTTACAGTGTTTGCTATCTCAGAGAGAAAATGAAGCAAAAACATCCCCTCAAAAAAAATTGAAAAAACATTTTTGTCCTCTGCATGCCACCTCAAGAAAAAGAAATGGATGTAAACAAGCTCACAACAGGCCCTACTTCAAAAGGACCAACTCAAATGTACAAGCAAGAGGGAGAGAGAGTTAAGTAAAGTATACGTCCCAAGACACAATCCTTTGTTTTGTAGTTAGGAGAAAGACTACTGTTCAGAGATGGACTGCTTCTTCAGAAAAGTAGTTATTCACAGAGGTTATGTAAGGGCCAGACAGTGAGCTGGTTTCCATGAAGCTGTGTGCCCTTAAGACACTTTTTCTTTAGACCTTTAATCTTGACAAGTTCCCTGTGGTACTTGGTTTGAATAACAAATATTCTTAATACTTTCCTTTATGGCAAATAATTTTGCCCTCAACCATTTCTTCCTCTTTAGATGGTTGTTTGTTTCTTTTCTGAGTGACAGAAAGCCTCTATATATAAATAAAGAGATAGAGGAGGGCAGGACTTCCCCGGTGGCTCAGTGGTAAGAGAATCGGCCTGCAATGCAGGAGATGCAGGAGTCTTGGGTTCGATCCCTGGGTCAGAAAGATCCCCTGGAGGAGGAAATGGCAACCCACTCCAGTATTCTGGCCTGGAGAATCCCACGGACAGAAGTCTGGCTGAGTTACAGTTCACGGGGTTGCAGAGTCAGACACGACTAAGCCCGAGCCTGGGGGGTGTGGATATGAAGGGGGTGCGTCTTTCTCTCTGAGTCCAGACTTGCAGGAAGAAGAACCGAGATGATGACAATGTGTCTAGGTCTGCAGTCCTCTCAGAAAGTAAGTGGACGTGCAGAGATGCTCCCCTAAGTTAAAGGGTGGGGAGGCAGCCATGGTGATCATGTGAGTTGGCTTGAGGTTTTTCTCCCAGTTGTGTGCTAACCTTTCGGTGAGCTGAGAGTCAGGAATTCAGCCTTCACTGGGATTGGAGGTCCTGGCCCCACTCATCTTCTTTGCACCCTGCTGTCCTTGAAAATGATATTCATTTTATAATCTATGTGCATTTTTTTGTGGGGAGGGGCAGTAATCTTAGCTCTCAACTCTTTTTGCGAATACTCTTCTCCTGTCAACATCTTCATTAGAATTAGAAAGGTGAGTCAGTACTATGTGTCTGCTTTGACTAATAGACGTTTAATTTTATGATTTTCACACACAACATCCTACACACATAAATATTATGTCAGCACTTCTGAACCAGAGGAAGAAAGATGACAGAGTGTTGTGGGTACAGAAGGACAGGGTGGGGAATTGGGGTGTGGCCTTCTGGCAAGCTCTACCTAGGTATGGGATAGATTATTTTTTTCCCAGCTCATCCTGCTCTTGTGCTGCTAGTGGGACTCCTCGGGACCAAGTAAATTGCCATGCCCCAAACAAACAAAATTAGGGGCAAGTGTTGAAAAAAGGAGCCAGGAAGGAAGAGGTAACAGCTCTGGCCCCTGGCCAGGTACCATCCAGTTGCACTACTGTGAAATTGGTTAAATCTGTGAAGGAATGATCGTCCCTTCAGTGGCTAGAAAAAGAGGTGGGAAGGAGATGATCCTGACCTGGGGCATGGGGAGAAGCCTGACACTGGGTGGGCGGTTCTTCACTGCCACTGTCTTTATAATGGAGTTGTGCAGTGAGAATGCATAGAGCCGGTGGTGGATACTGGGTCTTCTTAAAGGCTAAGTGGATGTTAGCCAGTTGCCGAAAAACATCTGGGTGGCTTGGGTCCCTAAAGGACTTTTCAGACAGAGGCAATGGTGCAGAATTAGAGCTAGAAGCAGGACAGCCCAGTGGGCGCAGGGGGAATGGGGAGGTCTGGACAGGGCAGGCGCTGACTTACGAACAGCCCTGTATGTCCTGCTAATGCGTGCATTTTATCCTGAAGCCTGTGAGTAGTTGCCAGATGAAAAGACAAGTTCACCAATTTGAGGCATTGTTAGGAAAGTAAAGCTGAGGACAGAGTAGTTATGGGATGCTGATTTATTAATGATGATGTGCCATTTTCGGATAAACACACATAGAATCGCCTGAACGGTGAACGGTAGGAAGCTTTTCAAGTTCCATGGTTATTTAGATGGAATATCCCCAAGAAGTTCCATTCTCAGGGCTCCTTTATATAAAGTCAAAAACACTCCCTCATGCCTCTCTGCTGACTTCATTATCTCCTCCGTTAACTGCCGGCAGGGGTCGGGTTGACTGGGACGTGGGGTGATAGCTGTTTTATAATCCAAGCCTTGCAGGACCAGTTTGGGCTTGGTGGGGGGGCAGAATCCCTTTTATCTTCAAGCTTTGCTTGATCTAATCAGGTCTTGAACTATTCTGCCGGTTTTGCTTCGGGTATACAAATGCCTTCTTTCCTTTTTCTCTCTGTCTCGATATAGTTCAATGGTGAGTTTCCTGTTACCTATTCACTATTCAAACAACTTATTTTTCCTCCTGTGCTTTATTAGGAGAGACTTGCAAATTTTGCCTTTAGAAGGTACCGATATAGAAAGCCATGATAGTATTTTGACCTGAGAAAGTACCTCACAAAGTAACAATTTTAAATTTATGCTTTAAAAAAAATCATTAGGTTGGCTTTGTAGAGTCTGAGTGGAGGTGAGAATTGCGTCTTGGTGGGGTGAGAAGGGAATCAGGTAGGGAACTGTGCAGGTAATTCACGTGAGTGATTATAAGGGCTGGAATTCAGGTGTGCCATTGAGGACGGCAAGGAGAGAATGAGTGTGAGAGATATTTAAAGGGGGAGAATGAATAGAATGATGACTGGGGTGGGTGTGGGGGGTGAGTGACAGGGAAGCTGCAAGGACAGGGGTGCTTGACATTGACTTGGACTCTGGAAAGATGAAGAAGTCATTTGTTGAGGGGAGCAGTAGGATCTGATTAGCCCCATTTTGGAAATGCTGAGTTTAAGGTTCCTGTTGGGTCTCCATGTGCAGAAACCCAGTAGGAAGTATGAAGCTCAGGAGACAGAACTCAGCCAGAGATCTGGGTTTTGTGTGCCCTATTTAGGAAAGTGCTAGCTCCAAATACAATGGCTTGGATGAGGTAGAATTCTGTTTCTCTCTCATAGGTCAGTCAGCTGGTCCAGGCTGCCAGGCAGCCCTATTGTACAAGTTTGCCCAGGGGTCTTGGGTGGTTAGACAGTGTTTTTTTAAACATTTGTCTTCTGCAATTGCTCCTGTTTTCCTTAAGTTGCAGTAGTGGGGAGGAGGAGGAAGTAGGAAGGGGAACATCCAATGCGTGAAGCTCTGCCCTCCGCACCTCTGCACACATTCCCTTGGCTTACGAGGCTGCGCTTAGCAGCAAGGGAGGCTGGTAAGTGTGGTCTCTGGATAGGAGGCTATGTTCCCGTAGAAAATGCTATGCTAGGAAGAGCGGAGAACAGACTAGGGCAAGTGGGATGTCTTAACAGTTTCCAGGTGTTATCAATATGTAGGAGGCAATAAATGCATGGGAGGAGATAAAACTACACAAAGAGATGGCGTAATGTATGCAGCAAAGGACAGAAGTTGGGGAATGGCAATACTTAAGGGCAGAGAAGACACCTGTTGTAGGTAGAGAAGAAATGGAAAGCAGTGTCCTGAGAGCCGAGGAAGGAGAGGATTCTAGGAATGAGTTTTCCTTAGAGAGGAAGCATGGTTCAGAGGTTAAGGCTAGGCTCCAAACTAGACTCTTTGGGTTAAATCTTCCCTCTACTTCTTGCTAGCTGTGTGACCTTGGGCAAGTTTTAAACCTCTCTGTACTTCATTTTTATTACCTTTAAATTGAAGATAACCAGAATACCCATCTCATGTGAGTGAATTAGCATGTTTACAACCCTTCAAATAGTGCCTGTTTGTAATATATACTATAGTAATAGCTGAGAGTTAAAGTAAATTAGGGATTAAAAAATACACATAGGATTTTTCAAATAGAGTCACATATAGAACTCTCTGAGCGAGCATTTTATATACATTATATAAATGTATATATAAGCCCTATAACATTTATTTGAAGGTGCTGTATCATTATCCCCATTTTACAGATAAGAAAGGTGAGGCACAAAGAGGTTCAGTGCCCTAGTCCAGTTTCACAGAGCTAGTCAGCGACTGAACTCAGATCTATTTGATTCCAAAGCTCATACTTGTATTAGTCACTAAAATTTCAAGATGTGGAGTACAAGGTGAGGAGCAAGCTGAGTGTTCATAGATTTTTTTCACTTCTAAACCTCAATTTCCTTATCCGTTAAATGAGGTAATAGTAGTATCTGCCTCATTATAATTTAAAAAAAGTAAATTGGGCTACTTAATAAGAAACCCTTAGCAAATCACTTGGCACAAAAGAAACACGAATCTTCAACGCATGGTGGTAGCTAATGACAATAATAACAGGAATTTATTAACACTTATTAGGGTAAATAGAAAAAATAGTGACATATGATTAGATTTTTAACTAATCAAATTGCCCTAAATTTTGCTAGTAATGGCAGGAAAATATGCATTTTCTAGTTCTGTTTGTGTTGGCTGAAGGTAGATTTTAGATCAAGGTTTTGGGGACTTCATGTGGTTTCTCATTTTGTTTTCACATCTTTCCAGTTCTTAAGGACAAACATTTAGGTGGACAAAAGGGCCCAGCGAGAGATGACATCTGATGAGCAGTTTGTATTTATACATTTTCCGCCCAGACGGTGAACATCTGCCCCTGCACCTCACCTTCCTAGGGAGAATACCACCTTCTGGGTTTTCTGACACTTGTTGTTCAGTCACTAAGTCGTGTCTGACTCTTTGCAACCCCATAGGCTATAGCACACAGGCTCCTCTGTCCTTCACTGTCTCCTGGAGTTTGCTCAGAACCGTGTGCATTGAGTCAGTGATGCTGTCTACCCATCTCATCCTCTGCCGTTCCCTTTCCCTTTTGTCTTCAGCCTTTCCCAGCATCAGGGTCTTTTTCCAGTGATGATTCTTCACATCAGGTGGCCAAAGTACTGGAACTTCAGCTTCAGCATCAGTCTTTCCAATGAATGTTCAGGGTTGATTTCCTTTAGGATTTACTGGTTTGATCTCCTTGCTGTCCAAGGGACTCTCAAGAGTCTTCTCCAGTACCACAATTCAAAAGCATCCATTCTTCGGCACTCAGCCATTTTTATGGTTCAACTCTCACATCTGTACATGACTATTGGAAAAACCATAACTTTGACTATACTGATCTTTGTAACAAAGTTATGTCTGTGCTTTTTAACATGCTGTTTAGCTTTGTCATAGCTTTCCTTCCAAAGAGCAAGCATCTTTTAATTTCATGGCTGCAGTCACCATCTACGGTGATTTTGGAGCCCAAGAAAATAAAATCTGTCACTGTTTTCACTTTTTCTCCCTTCTATTAGCCATGAAGTGATGGGACTGGATGCCATCATCTAAGTTTTTATAATGTTGAGCTTTAAGACAGCTTTTTCACTCTCCTCTTTCACCCTCGTATTTTTGGTAAAAATGACAGATGTTCAATAAATGTAGTCTTTTAAACTTAGGATTCTGCATCTCTAATGGGGAGCTTGTGAAGATGAAATGAGATTCAAGGGTCTGTGGGGTTTTTTGAGATACATGAAGACTTTTTCTACTGCATTTCCTGTGTATGGGTTTGAGTAACTTTACTCTTAACAGAACAGAAAATCCTGGAGTAAATTTTGTTACTTGCTGTTTAATTTTTTTAAGGACAGGTTTATTTTCCTGCAGGGCTTATGATTTTCAGTGGAGAACTTTTGCTCTCACCTCTTTAAAGCTCATGAACTCATGAACTGCCCTCACTCAGTTTTTCAGTTTTAAAATAAATAGGACTGAATATTATTTATTTGTACATGATAATTAACACTGTCATCTCAAACTTGGGAGTTATGTTTATTATGAAAAATCAGTTATGAAGATATCAATACTGGCATGTATTGGCACCTAGATTTTATTTATACTTTATCTTCATAAGCACATTAGAAGTCTGCCTAATTTTTTGATGTGGCCTGTGAATATTGAGTACTGAAAAGCCACAGGAGTTCTTCTAATTTTAGAAACTCATTTTGGAGCTTGATCAGAGAATAATTTCAAGTGTATAATTTCCTCAAGTGAAGTAAGGCATCTTGACATGCCTTCAGATAGATTCCAGGAAATAGAGGGATTAGTGATTTCTCTCAGATAAAAAGGTAGTGTTGTTATTTACAGTTGACCAGAATTTTAACATTGCAGCAAGCAAAGTAGGTTAGCCAACTTGTCTTATTCCATACCTTTGAATTATCTGAGATTATTAATGCAGTGCTAACATGGCTTTATTTAGGAAGAAAACATATTCAAGGTAAATCAACTCAGTATTTTATTTTGAGAAAAGCAAATAAATGCAATTTAGTTCTTTCCTATTGTGAGTAAGAGTCTTTGTGAAATGGAATGCAGTTTTGAACTCTAACATTTCTGTTTCCTTTTTTGTCTCACTCAACAGCAAACACTCAACAGTGTTTGTGCAACTAAATATCTGTGAATAGTACAATAGATTACATAGAGACACATTTGTATTTTTTCTTCTCTAGACTTAGTGTCTTGCTTTTCAACCAAAAATCCAAGTTTACACTGAAAAGTGTAAACGTTATTCATGATTATTTGACTGGTTCAGAATAAGCTCACAACTTGTATTCAGACTGAACTGCTTTGAAGAGGGTGCTGCAGAATAGGCCATAAACCCTGGAGCTGTTTCTATGAAGAATTCAGAGAGTGGCTGAGGCAGACAATCATGTTGTACATGGAAATCTGAAAAAACATACTCTCTTTTCAAGAAGAAGAATATTCATTTGGAAAGTTAATCCTTAACTTTAAGTAATTGTGTAAGCAATTCTCTGAAATTCATCATGATCCCTAATAGGCTGCAAGTTTTTACAGTGTCTCCTGGATTACCAAAAAAATATTAAGTTATATGCAGTGTAGAGAGATTTGTGCTTTATTTATATGTTTATACCTTGTATCTTTTTTATTAAATGATTTAATGCAACATACAACAAAAAGGCACAATGGGTGAATAATAAAAATAAGATTTATTTATTGGATAAAGCTAAATAAGTCCTAGAGATGTAGAACATGATTAATATAATTAACACTATATACAAAATATTATATATAAAATGTTATATATAAAAATTGTTAAGAGAGTAAATCCTGAGTTCTCATTACAAGGTAAAAATGTTTCTTCTTTTTCTTTTCTTTTATATCTATATGAGATGATGGATATTCAGTAAACTTATTGTGATAATCATTTCATGATATATGTAACTCAAACTATTATGTTGTATGCCCCAAACTTACACAGTGCTGTGTGAATTATAACTCAATAAAACTGGAAGGGAAAAATACGTAAATAGCAGTGGAAAGCCAGGATTAAAGAAAGAGTAATTGGACATGCTTGATGTGAAGGCAAATGGGATTACTGTGGCTGATTTCATATTTGTCCTTGAGCTTTCTGAAAGCCCAGGTGAAATGACACATAATCGTCTGGATCATTTTAATGTTTGGAGGGCATGTATTCTAGTTTTTCAAAGGGAGCAAAATTCTAAAGTATATGCTCAAGTGCAGTTTTATATCTACCACTCTAAAATACCTAGGAAAACACCTTCAATATTATTTTTCAAAAATTTTATAGAGTAATTTCTTATGATGTTCTTCAATATCATTAAAATACACTTCAGTGGAAAATAATATGTAAGGGCACAGGTTAATATATTGCAGCATGGCAGAATTTGGTGGTCTGGTGTGATATTTAAATATAAGTTGAAGTACCTAGAGATGGCAATTGATATTATTTTAAAGAGTCTATAGATAGCATCTCTTTCTGAGGGGTTTTTGATAGAGAAGGATAAAATATAATGAATTCTGGTGACAAACTTAGTCCTAAACTAAATACTTTCATTCTGTCTAGTTTGGGAGTTATCTTTGTAAACTAAATGAGGAAGTAATAGGGCTGATTTATTTATTAAAAATTGAGGAGTCTAACTAGGACCTTTGCTTTGAATAAACCACCTTTACCCTCCTTGACATGGAGATAATTTTCCAGTCCAGTGATCTCTAAGGAGGCCAGGTTCTGACTATGAGCCATAATGATACAAACCTATGTCCTCTCTTCTGGGGGAACTGAAAAGCTTTTTTCACTGGGATCCAAATCCATCCATGACAGCCTGGATTGTCTTAATATTTTATTGCATTTTCTTGTGTGGCCACTGAGCTTTCCTTAGATTCCCAGAACCAATAAGTCTCCCAGACTTTGCTGAGGAAGCATAGAGCCTCAACATTAGCCAGAGGTGAGATCTTAGGGCCTTCGTAGTTCTTTCTTGAGCATGTGCACAGTCCTGGGCTTCAGCATAGCCTTACTCACATGTGTAACTTTCTAGATCCCCACAAATATGTCAGAACTTTGCCAAAACCACAAAGGACTTCACATTCTCCAGTTTTCCCCCTTTGGCTTTTGACTAGCTTATTGTGTGCAACTATTATCCACTGCCTCAGGCAGCCTCAGTGTTGAGCAGTTACCTGTGAATGCTTTTGACAAATCCTCCCCAGAAGGAAAAAGACTGTTGCCCAGGTTGAGCTGCAAGTCAAGTCAAATAAAGACAGCCTTGCCAGTGAGCTCTTTCAGGGAACCACCAGCTAGGACAAATAATGACCGTTCTCTGACCATGGGTCTTTGAAGGCGCTCCGACCCTTTTCTGTTGCCTTCGGTGGCTGCCGGACCACTGATTTTTACCGTAATTGTGGGCTGTTTATTTTCAAGGCTCCTGCAGAGCGGGGGAAGGGGCACGGGAGTAAAGCAAATTAAAACGCCACAAAGCTTGCTGTTCTTACTGAGATTCAGGTGCTTCTCTTGAATAAATGCTCCTCAGATTGCTGCAAACATTTGGTTAATTTCCAGAGTTCTAAAAAAAGTTGATTCTGACAATTTTCTCTGGTGGTTTCGTTGCTTATATGGGGGAGAGGCTATTCAGAGGTCCTTTTTCTGCCAGTTTTGTGGATGTTACTCTAGAAGTGCTTTTTAGCCATATTTTTACAAACAAAAAGTTGAGCTTTTTGACTTCTAAGTTCCCCTCCCACTCTGGAACATTCACTGTTATCTAATATATCACATTCCCAAATATCCTAGATGATATAATTTACTGTATCTTTGTTTTGGTATATGTGGTTGTTTAAAATAAAATTGAAACAGACTTTACTGGATGCCAGAGTATGAAGCACAGTCAATTTCTGCTTTGTTTTAATCACAAATTAAAAAAATATTACCTTTTCTGCATAGTTATTCAGCTTAGAGTGAGTTAGTCTAAAGGGATGGGAGATCTTTACATGTCAATGGGAAGAACTATATTGGTAAAATTTAAGCACCAGAGACTGCTGAAAAGGTAAAAATCAAATAATAATTGACTTATTTCACAAGGTTGTATCATTAGCATATGTATTTCTTGAGTAGTTTACCTTTAATTGTGGAATTTATTTTAATTGTTCTTTATTCATTAAAGATCCATTTTTGTACTAAGTGCTAAAAACATAGTTGAGGAATCAACTAAACCATGCAAAGCCATTTTATATCAATTTCTTTGGAGATGGATATGATGATCTGTGCTGCATTACTTAGCAATGATGCTAAAGGATATGTTCACATAAACTAATCTTCCAAATGTCTGAAGCTAAACTTTATTAAGTATTTTTGGTGTGCCTCTTTCCAAACTATGTTAAAGATTTCTTTGCTTCATAAGGAGAGACTTGATCTAAAGTCTCAGTGGCAAACATTCATTTTGGATAGTTACTTCACTGTCTTGAGAAACAGTGACCTCCACCGTCACTGTTACAGGTGGGCAAGATTATTTCATCAGTACTCGGTGGGAACACAATGCCATGCTTTTGGTGTTTTATTCTCTAAAAAAGTGTTGTACTCATGCTTGTCTATTAATACCTGCTCTTCATAGATCCTGCATCTCTTTTAATTTGTGCTTTCTAATCTTCTGTGGGCTGATATACCAGATAAATCTGATCCCAACTGAGCTCTTACCATATATGAGATCACATTCTAGGTGTTTAATTGTGCTTATTCATTTAATTTTCCCAAGATCACAAACAGGCTGGCCCCATTATCATTCATGTTTTCGTACAAGAAAACTGAATCACAGATTAAGTAACATGACCAAAGTCACAAAGCTTATAAATAACAGAGCAGGGATTTGAATTCAGAATTCTGGCTCTGCAGTTCATGATCTATATGTTGTCATACAAGGATGTTTGTTAGAATTATGTATAAGCATAAGTGCAAATGGGTTCTGATGAATTACCTGAGCAGAACTCTTTGAAAAATACTTGAACGTCGGTGACTGTCTTTGTGTCATTTATTGTGGTTTCTCACTGTGTGTGTGTGTGTGTGTGTGTGTATTAACAAGGTAAGATGACTAGAGAAGTTATTTTGTTAAAGCAGTGTTAAGTATCAATAGTATTACTTATAAATATTTTAACTTCACTTTTGGTGAAGTTGATAAAAGGTTGCTAATGTTTTGCTCTTAATTTGCATTACATGGTGTGCCAGAAAAGGTAGTTACTGAAATGTGTCTGTGACTAGTTTTACATGATTTTTATTTCTTAAGAGTAATGACTTATTAGGGTATAGTTATTCATAAGTGTCTTTGGAAATCTAAGTGTTACGTATTATGTATTCCTCTCCTCCACTATAATGCACAAATTAACAGTAGGCTGATTCAGTAGCCTTGGTTTCCTTGATTTAGTTGAGTTATTTATAGAATCTGGGGAAGGAAACAAGAAGGCAGTTATTTTAATAATTAAAATTTATTTTAAAAGAATCCACACTTCTATCTCCCATCCAGTTGCTCACAGGGCTTCCCTATTGAGAGTCACTATCTTAAAAGTTTGTAATTCAAGTTGTTTGGTTCCACTGATGGATGATTTTTTTTTTCACTATTTTGATCCTCTGTAACACAGTCAGAGGAATATTGACCGTATTATTTCTTTTACAGGGTTGTGGGAAGAAAATGTATTCCTTTTTGAGAGGAACCAAACAACTGCAGGTGCTGAGGTTTCTGGGGATCTCCATTGGAGTGACACAGATCCTGGCCATGATTCTCACCATCACTCTGCTCTGGGCTCTCTACTACGACAGACGGGAGCCTGGGACAGACCAAATGATGGCTCTGAAGAATGACACCACTCAGCACCTGCCTTGCCACTCAGTGGAGCTGCTGAAACCAAGCCTGTCGAGGATCTTTGAACACACATCCATGGCGAACAGCTTTAACACACATTTTGAGATGGAGGAATTATAGAGACTGTCAAAGAAGGAAACTACAAATTTATTTCACTGGACTTGTGAATTTTTTGAACACACACTTAACTGTTTCAGAAATGTGTAGAAATGAAAATGTTGCCATTAAAGGATACCCAAGCACATAATGTTCCACTCTTTGAAAGGAAGTGGGAAAAATTCCATATATTATAAAGCACCACATGGACAGTAATTGATGCCTTTTGTAATGCTGAGGACAGGTGTGATACCCACTTTATAGCCTGTACAAGATTTTTACTGAACACAGTTATGCTTTGAGGTTTATGCTTTGGCAGAGTTTGACCAGCATTTCTGCATCCATGTAAATGCGCCGAAACATGCTAGGTGGAGTTGGAGCTCCAGTAAAGTTTGATTTATTTCCGTAAGCTTACTAGTATATAAAGTTCCAAATAACTGCTAACATAGGAAGTTAGACAGTACTAATGATTTTTATTACTTGGTGATATATTCTTTTGAGGAGAAATAGATTATACATAAGTACACTCTGAAGATTGGTGACTACCTAAATGTGATTTTTGCTGGTTACTAAAAATATTCTTACTACTTACAAGAGCAAACTATAGCATTGTCTCAAACTGATCAGGGATATATGTGTATATGAGTCTGTGTTAAGTCTGTATAATTCAGTAGATTTCAGTTCTTGTTAAGAATAACAGTTGTGAAAAGGATAAATCCATACTGTATAGTACCATTATTTTAACCTTTCCTGTTAATAGAGCTTTAAAATTCTGTCTTGGGTTTATATTACATACATAACTGTTAACTTAAATACTTAACCACTAATTTTGAAAAATTACTCATGTGATACAAAGGAATCATTATAATTCAGAATGCAGTCTAGTTTCTAAGAAGTATTAACAAAAAAAGTTTACATGTAACTTTAGTTCATTCAGCAAAACCTGGATGTTATCCTTCTGCCAAACTGAGACTCATTTTGACACTAAACACTTTATAAAGGAACTTATCTTTGCTTTCTCCAAACCAGAAGCAGCAGTCTCCAAGTCTCACTATAATTCTACAGAGAATAGTTTTCCTTTTCTCTAGCAAAAAACCAAGAGAATCTTAAAGTAAGTGACAATTTAGCTAGAGTTTTTTTTTTTTTTTGCCTTATTTCACTCATTAAGATACTGTGGTGAATTACACAGATTATTAAATTTTTTACAAGAGTAAACTATATTTATTTGAAATGGGAAAAGTGCATTTTACTGTATTTTGTGTATTTTTATTTCTCAGAAAATAGAAAGGAAATTAAAATGTGTCAATAAATATTTTCTAGAGGGTAAAAATTTGCCTGTGTCTAATTTTTATACTTTATAATCACTTTCACAAACTATTAGCAAGGGGGAAAATCTGAGACAACATGATTGAATAAAGTAGTAATAACTATCTCCAAAACCCAAAGCTACTCTGTAAGAATATGTATCTTCACTGAAAAATGACAAAAAGATGCCCGTTTACTTTACAACTTTTCTTTTTGAGCTAAATGATAAATAATGTAGTTGTCTGATATAGTACAAAATATGCCCATTTATGTCAATTTTTCTTCTCACTGTTTTCATATCCCAGTTTCTTAATTTTCTAAAGAAAATGAGCCTAAGGAATACAATATTTGAAATCAACTGCTAAGTATCATCTTTACCATAATTTAAATAAAAATTGAGTAGATAACTTGCTCAATCAGAACCATAAGCCTCCCCAGGATCCCTGGTGGTACAGTGGTTAAGACTCCACACTTCTGCTGCAGGAGGCATGGGTTTGAACTATGGGTCAGGGAACTAAGACGACACATACTTCACATGTGCTAAGTCACTTCAGTTGTGTCTGACTCTGCAATCCCATGGACTGAAGCCCACCAGGCTCCTCTGTCCATGGCATTCTTCAAGCAAGAATACGAGTGGGTTGCCACGTCCTCCTCCAGGGGTTCTTACCAACACAGGGATTGAACCTTCATCTCTTACGTCTTTTAGCTGGCAGGTTCTTTACCACTAGCGCCACCTGGGAAGCCCACATACTGCATAGTGTGGTCAAAAAAAATTAAAAAAACCCCAAAACGCAAGTATCCCTTTTTCTAATTTCTTTAACACCTCGACTTCCTATCATGTCACCTAAAATGCCAAGTAATTAAGACAGCTATGAGTATTATTTGAATTATTTGGATAATAGTCTAATTTAGCTACTTCCCTTTTGACATATCTTACAGTCACAGAACAAGCATACATTATGTTGAGCTCGGTAAAAAAAAAAAAAATTACAAATAGTTAATTTCTAAATTTTTGATGTATTACCTGACTTAATATTCTCAAGAATCCTCGACATAAATTTAGACAATCACTTCATGCACTTATACACTGCTTAATGGGACCAAATGACATTTATAGCAGTAGACCACAAAGGCTTCTTATGGTAGCACCTGGAATAATAAAACTGCAAGGGACTTTAAAAAGTGTATTTAATACAGTGGAGCTGAGGGCATTCACTGTTTGGGCGCACCGAAGACAAATAGCTGTTTCTTTGGTATTTTTAAAAGCTTTATTTTGTAAAAAAAAAAAATAATAATAATAATCAGTATTTCTTATAGTAAGAAATTAAGAAGATTGTTTTCAGACTAGTGAATAGTCAATTCAAAATGCCCTGGAGATTCAGAGATGACAATAAAAGATGGTATCTGTCCTCTTACATTGTAAAATCTGGTTGTACTAGCCACCAATGAGAGTAATACAAGAATATTCAGCTAATGGGGCCCTGCTTAAGAATATGAGATCACGAAGGTAGCTTTCAACCTGAGTCAGGAAGGAAGAGGGGAGCTTAGCTAGCTCAAGCAGAATATTCCTGGAGCCACTAACTCTGAGCTTAAAAAATTACATTATTTGGACTCACAGACTTAGAGAGCAAAATTATGATAACTATGGAGCAGGGGGAAGGGTGGGATAAAGGGATGGTTGGGAAGATTGAAATCAACATGTACACACTGCTATATTTAAAACAGATAACAAACAAGGACCTACTATATAGCATACGGAACTCTGTTCAATGTTTGTGACAGCCTGGATGAGAGGTGAGTTTGGGGGAGAGTGGATACATGTATATGCATGGCTGAAACCCTTTGCTGTGCCCCCGAAACTATCACAACATTGTTAATTAGCTATACTCCAATACAAAAGATAAGAAAAGATGTTCAGGTCATAAAAATTTCTAAGAAGTGGAAATGGTGTTGAAAGTGTGGGGAGAAAATAGTTACATTGTTTGAAGGACAGGGCCTGCCATTCAAGGTACATAGATGGAGCATAGAAAGCTTGAAGAGATACCATGGGAAAGGTGGTGGTGGTTTAGTTCCTAAGCTGTGTCCAATTCTTGCGACCCCATGGACTGTAGCCCGCCAGGCGCCTCTGTCCATGGGATTTCCCAGGCAAGAATACTGGAATGGTTGCCACTTCCTTCTCCAGGGGATCTTCCCAATCCTGAATCGAACCCAGGTCTCCTGCACTACAGGCAGATTCTATACCAACTGAGCTACGAGGGAAGTCCATAGGAAAAGGAAATGGGAGAAATTTGGGTTTGGGGACTTCGTTCTGTGAACTCAGTGGTGAGTTACTGAAGTATTTTCAGAAAGAGAAGTGATTTGTGCTTGGGGAATTTAACTGGATTAGCCACTTGAGAAGCTGGGGACAGGGGCACAGGTACATCCATTACGCAGATCTGTGGGGTGGGCCATCATTTCGTTGGTGTCCGTTAAGGAGTGCTTTGGAGTTGCAGGACCCTATAGGCTCTTGAAGGGCTTCCCAGGTGACACTAAGTGGTAAAGAACTCATCTGCCACCAGATGGAGCAGCGGTAAAGAATCTGCCTGCCAAGGCAAGAGACACAATAGTTGCAATTTTGATCCCTGGGTCAGGAAAATCCCCTGGAATAGGAAATGGCAACCCACTCCAGTATTCTTGTCTGGAAACTTCCATGGACAGAGGAGCCCGGCAGGCTACAGTCCATGGGGCCGCAAAGAGTTGGACATGAAGCCTCTGGAGAGGGCCAGGCTGATTGCTGGTGTCGTACTGCAGGAGACAGCAGAAACCTCACTAGGGCAATGGAAGTCAGAAAACGCAGCGCAGAGCACAAATGACAAAAGGGTGAATCCACAAAGATTGACAGCAGATTGATCTTACGGGGTATGAGATGAGAAGTGAGAGAACTGAAATGTCTAGATTTTGTACCTGGGAAATTGGCTATGGCATTAACTTAGACAGAACGCTGGAGGGGGGAACCAGTGTGTGGGAAGGTAATTAATTTGGTTTGGGACATGCTGGGTTGGACATGCCTGCAGGACATGCAGATGGAGGTGTCTACAGGCAGCTGCAAATTCCCGTCTGGAGCTCAGGAGAGTTCACTTCAAGCCTGAGAATTTTTATGCACTGCTTTCCTATCTCAGGAAGCCTGACAGAAAATGGGCTGAGAACCAAATCTTATATGAGGGGAATCTTAAGCAGCAGGCTACAAGATCTTTTTGTTTCAACTCCCACACCTGCCTGTGAGACAAGGGAGGTAAAGAAAAGAGAAATGAACACACCACTGAATCTTCTGTAGCAAATGGAGCCGCCTCCTTTTGAAACAATACTGCCCACTGCCATGTTGCCTTACCTGACCCCACTTCCTATCTTTCCATGATTTACCAGTGACTTTGTCTCTCCTAATAGCTGAGGTCTTATTTCCTCATGTGCACAAACACTGACAGCGTCCACCCACCTCCTAGAAACACATATGGACAGTCTTCAATATCATCTTGGAAGCTCATTTATTTTCTATTATAATATGTGATTATTGCAGCCATTCTTAGTCTCATGCACTCATGGGTGCCTACCGCTTGCGAGGCCAGAAGGTGCTACACGTTTTCCACATTTTTTTTCTCTCTGCTGTTCACAACTTCTTCACAATCTATAGCATCATTAACCTCATTTTACACATGAAAAAGGACTAGGAGAGACTGGAAAATATATTTAAGTAGTACGTGTGGCCCTCCATCTTCCTCCCTCTCAGTTTTGTGACGTGGCATCTTCACCAGCCTGTGGGGAAGCTCAGCTCATGCCTCCCATAGAAAAGTCAGATCCTCTCACATGTGAATCAGTATCTCCAGGACCAATTTGTCTCCACATTCTGTTACTTCTTCCCTCAAAACGACTTTTTTGTCTAATAATTTCCTTCTTCCCACTATATTCCCAGAACAAGTTCAAATGATCTAAAGCTTTGTTTGAAGTCATAAATTGTTCTCCCCACCCCTTGTTTCCTCCCACTGATGTGTTTTGCACACACAGCCAACTTAATTTCTTTAATCAGTTTTACTGAGGGTATATATATATATATCTCCTCAAGGACGAGATCAAACCAGTCAATTTTAAGGGAAATCAACCCTGAATACTCTTTGGAAGGACTGATGCTGAAGCTGAAACTCCAGTATTTTGGTTATCTAATGTGAACAGTTGACTCATTGGAAAAGTCCCTGATGCTGGGAAAGATTGAAGGCAGAAGGAGAAGAGGGTGTCAGAGGATGAGACGGCTAGACGGCATCACTGATGCAATGAACATGAACTTGGGCAAACGTCGGGAGATGGTGAGGGACAGAGGCCTGGCGTGCTGCAGTCCATGGCGTTGCAAAGAGTCAGACATGACTGAGCGACTAAGCACAACACACACACACACACACACACACACAAGTATTAGTTTTGAGAAACATACATATATATATATTATACATACTCATGTACACACACACTCATCATCAAAACCACAATCACGATATAGAACATTTCATCATCTCAAAGAGTTTTATCATGCCCCTTTGCTATAAATTCTTCCAATCCCCAATTTTAGCTCCAGGTAACACTGGTATGTTGCTCAAATTAATTCTTGTAAAACACAATTTTAGCATGTCACTTCCTTACACACTTCCAGGGATTCCCTGTTGAAACTAAGACAGAGATTCCCAATTCATTACTGTGTAAGTCATTTCTATAGCACACTGGGTCAACAAGCCTCAGAGGTGACTGGCCAGCCCAGGTCTTGCCTGGCTAAGTGAGGACTACAGGGAAGCAACAGCTCAGCACACACTATATGTGTAACATACAGTGGCTTACACAAAGTAGAAGTGACTTTATATTTCATAAAACATATGTGTGTGAGTAGCCCGAGCCTTGCTGCCTGAGGATGTCAGAGTGTCAGACGCCTCTGCTGCTGCTGTGCTATGCCGTGGTGCTCCCCTGGTTCACCTGGTCCCAAATGACACGCTCGACTTCCACAATTCAGGTGGCAGGCTGGGGAAAGTGAAAAGTGAAAGGGGAGGAGGCTTGCCTCTTTCCTTTGAAGACGTGCGCAGAAGCCCACAGCGCTTTCATTCACATATCATGGCTCGAGGGGTGAGTGGGAAACAGTCTTTGTTCTGGAGACCCATGTATCCAGTTAAGCCAGGAAGCTCGATGACCACAGAAAGAGAGGCAAGTGGGTGTTTGAGTCCATTAGCCATCTCTGCTGCATGCCTCAGTGTCTGCAGAATAAAATCTTCCACTTAAACTTCTTTTTCCAAATCTATCCCCTAAAACTTTCCCACTTGTCCCTGTATACCACCAGATGGGCCAACCACGGATCCCTCGTTGCCTCCGCCATCCCACACATCCTTTGCACATTATGGTGCTTCCCTGACGCCCATCATGGCCATAGTTCACCTTCACTCAACCTTCAGGTCCCAGAGCAGCAGCCACTCCCCCTCTGAAGCTTTCCCTGACCACTCCACCCCTTAGCCATCCTTCCTTCTCTGAGCTCAGTATTTATTTGTTGCTACTCTGCTTCTTGCATTTTCCATTTTATAATATTATTTTTCATTGATAGTATTAGTATTTTTTCTTTATATATCTGATCTCACTTTGAGGGAAATTATTATGCCATTTTGTATCCCACTCAGCCTTTTGCATAAGCCTAGATATTGTTTCTTATATATGCTATAAATCACTATGTATGTGAATTAATATATGCATGAACTGTGAGTTGGTTAAATGAATCAAAAGCTATTGTCCAAAATGATTCCAAGAAGGAGAAACTGCTCTAAAGGACGTTGTCTATTCTTGAGTGAGATGGGACACTGGGTTATCAAAGGCTAAGTACTTATTTAGCTATAAATGGATGTAGATTGGATCTGCAGAATGTGTTTAGAGCTTAGCCAAGTCTTACTAATGTCTGAGTGAACTATCAAATTGTATTTGTGGTCTAATCATATAATAGTGTCTTAGATTTATAAAATGCTTTTATCCCTAACTCGCAATCCTTTAACTTTTAAATCTACATTTATTTAACTGGGAGTGTACAGCGTGAAAGCTGAGTGCACCTCCTTGAAGAAATCTCTGGAGAGCTGGAGGTTGGAGCAGATCACTACTGATGTTGCAATTTCCATGTAAATTCCAGAAAGCAACTTAAAAAAAAAAATGTGGTAATCCAAAATTTTTTGCTGAGTACATCAGAGTGTTTGATTTATTCTTCTCGTAATCCCAATGAGGTCAGTTTTATAAAGCTAAGGTAAGTATGGATCAGTGATGTTAAGAAACATGCCCAGAATTATATGGCCAGTAAATGATAGGGTTGGGATTTTAACAGACTTTTTAAAACTCAGGGTACATGCTCATAACTGCTTTATAAGAGGGCTATGGCTTCCTGCTGTTTTGACTAAGATCAACTGTAGAATGGGGGCTTTCCAGGTGACTCAGTGGTAAAGAATCTACCTGCCAATGTAGAAGATGTAAGGTTTCATCCCTGGTTCGATCTCTGGGTCAGGAAGATCCTCTGGAGTAGAAAATGGGAACCCTTTGCAGTATTTTTGCCTGAAAAATTCCATGGACAGAGGAGGCTTGTGGGCTACAGTCCATGGGATTCCAAAGAGTTTGATATGATAGCAACTGAGCACACTGTGGTAACAAATTTCCTAAATTATTTTTAATTTATTGATCATGGCATATTGTCAATTTAATATCTTGCTCAATTTTACTAACTTGTACTTCTTCCTGATTTTGTGTGTATATTCAAAAAGTTATATTCATTTGTTTTGTATGTGTGTGACACATTCTTTTTTTTTTTTTTTTTCTTTTTTTATTAGTTGGAGGCTAATTACTTCACAACATTTCAGTGGGTTTTGTCATACATTGACATGAATCAGCCATGGAGTTACATGTATTCCCCATCCCGATCCCCCCTCCCACCTCCCTCTCCACCCGATTCCTCTGGGTCTTCCCAGTGCACCAGGCCCAAGCACTTGTCTCATGCATCCCACCTGGGCTGGTGATCTGTTTCACCATAGATAATATACATGCTGTTCTTTCGAAACATCCCACCCTCACCTTCTCCCACAGAGTTCAAAAGTCTGTTCTGTACTTCTGTGTCTCTTTTTCTGTTTTGCATACAGGGTTATCATTACCATCTTTCTAAATTCCATATATATGTGTTAGTATGCTGTACTGTTCTTTATCTTTCTGGCTTACTTCACTCTGTATAATGGGCTCCAGTTTCATCCATCTCATTAGAACTGATTCAAATGAATTCTTTTTAACAGCTGAGTAACATTCCATGGTGTATATGTACCACAGCTTCCTTATCCATTCGTCTGCTGATGGGCATCTAGGTTGCTTCCATGTGACACATTCATTTTTGATAGATATTATTGAAAGGACAAGTTAAAGTCCTTTAAATATATTTAATTAAAACATTATGTTTGTTTAAATGTGTGGAAGGTGTACATACTGTCTTTGTATAAGAAAAGAAATTCTTTAGTCTATTGCTATCAACATTGAAAATGTAAAGTAGGATTTCTGTTTCCAGCCAAGATGGAATAACAGGAACCAAATTCACCCTCCTGCCTGAAATAAACAACAATAACAAAATATTTGAAACATGAATTTTAAAACACTGAACATCAGGCAAGAAAGGATAGTGATCTATGAGGCTGGTAACAAAAGAGGTGAGTCCTATGGTTTTCCCAGCTCATTGCCTTGAGAGAGCTTCCAGGATGTGGCAAGAGGATGGAGAATCTAAGTAGAGCCTAGAGAACTTACAATGAGAAGAAATGGAGCTCAGAATACAGGGAGACTAGGGCAGTACGAGTTTGGAGGACTGGGTAATGAGGAGAGAGATGGGAAGATATTTTTAATAAAGAAATTTTTAGAGATGAAAACTATAAAGTGTGACGTGAAAGATAGGCTGGATAGAACTAACAGAACACTAGTCACTGAGAAAGAAGAGACTAATACATTTCAGGACATAGCAATATAAATTATGCCAAAAAGAAACCAGTGATAGAAAAAAACCAGAAACATTGAAAAGTGCATCTCTGAACTGTGACAAGTTCAAATGGCCTAACATATATGTTCCTGGTGTCCTCAAAGGAAAGGGACAAAAGAAGGACTGGAATAAATGTTAGAAAAAATTTCCAAGTTTGATTTTTTTTTTGCTTGTTTCTAGTCTGGCTTTATTTATATATTTATTTTTGAAGCTAATTACTTTATAATATCATACTGTTCCTGAATCAGAATGATTATTATTGTTAACATAATAATTTGTCCTCAGTTGATCTTTTGATTCAATATAATTTCCATCAGTATCCCAGAAAGTGTTCTTGTAGAAATTGACAAGCCAATTCTCAAATTCACATGAAAATGCAAAAGAACTAAAATATTTTTAAAAATTTGTACCAGAAGAACAAATTTTAAGGATAAATACTACGGAATTTTGAAGAATATTATAATGTTATCAAGACTATGTGGTACTGATATCAAAATAGACAAATAGAGTCATGAAACAGAATAAAAAGTCCAGCAATAAACCCTACATATATAAGAACAACTGATTTCGAGCATAAGTGCAAAGACAATTCAGTGGCAAAGACAATTTAGTAGTAAAAGGATAATCTTTACTTTCAACAAACAGCACTGGAAAAATTAGGTATCCATACACAAAAACAAATAAAACTTCCCCCTCCAACTTTGTTCCATGCCTCAGACCATAAACAAAAGTAATTGAAAACTGGTCACAAACATAAATATACAACTGAAAAACAATACTTTTGTGAAAACAGGAAAAGATTTGTAACCTCAGATCAGGTAATTTCTTAGATATGGTACCAAAACATATTCCTTTTCCCTTTGTGTGTCTATGGATATTCAAAGCATTAGTAAAAATCACAAGAATTAAGGGGAATGAAAGAGGCCAAACTATAAATATAGTGCATACTATGTGATTCAGTTTATACAAAACTCTAGAAAATGCAAATTAATCTATAGTGACAAAAGCAGATCAGTGGTTGCTATGCAGAGGACATGGAGGGAAAAAACATGGGCATGAGGAAACTGTCATGGGGATGCTAGGAAATTTAAGAGATATCTCAAGCTCTGACAGTGCTTGAACCCCAGTTCCTATAGGCTAGGTCCCTACTTGCCTGTTTGGACTGTGGTTCATTTCCTAACTTGTTCCTACTTGAACTATATGTTTTCAGTCATGCCCTGAGCATCACTGACATTTTCTTCATTAGCCACTTGAGCAATTTATGAACCCTAGTGTCTAGTCATTAACCATTTATTAGAACTTAGCATAATTTCTCCTGCTTTAATTGTTTTTTTTTTTTAGATTTTTTTGACGTGGATGATTTTAAAAGTTCTTTTTTGAATTTGTTACAATATTGCTTCTGTTTTATGTCCTGGTTCTTTTGGTTGTAGGGCATGTGGGATTTTAGCTCCCTGATCAGGTATTGAACCCACACCCCCTGCATTGGAAGTTACCTTTTAACCACTCAATCGCAAAGGAAGTCCCTCTCCTGCTTTACTTTAAGATAATTTTGCCTCAACAGAACTGAACAAATCAAATGCTGAGCCAGCTATTAAGCCTGATAGGTTGGGACCTTGCAATGATTCAGCAACAAGCTAGGCAATCAGATGTAGCCTCTCTTCCACTCCTCAGGGATTTCATTCTGCTCCAACACAGAATATCTCTACCATGCTCTCAGATTGTATTCTTTTCCTTACTCTTAAAAGAAGGTTTAACAACATAGGCCTATAAATAATGGTCTTTGATTGATCTAGTGAAGAAATACAGACAGCATCTCCCTCTTACTGAGGCAGGAGAAAATTTCCCCCTGTTATAGAATCCATTGTTTAAATGCTTGTCAAAGGGCAGGGTCTGGTAACTCGAACAGATAAACGGGAGAAACAATAGATGCATAGAATTAAAAATTAAGCCTTGGGCTATTACCTTTTATATATTATGGATGAAGTGTGTGAGAATTTAACTGCGCTTGTGTTGTGTTCTTCATACATGCATAGCTTAAAAATCTATTTCCCTCTGGAAACCTGTCCTCTGACAAAACTGGAGACGAAAATTGCTGTGATGAAGGTATAATGTGCTATTATTCTGCTGAGGTTCAATATGAATCAATCTGACAATCAGATGTCTAATGATGGTTCCTAATTCCCTTCTAATCTTTCCTCATTTTCTTTGGAATTCATCTTCTTATTTTTCTCTTGCCAAGTTTGAGACCAATTCAGTTCAATTTAGTGAGACCCATTGAACATCTGCTATGTAGAATAAGTTGGGCTGGACACTATGAAGATCAGAAAAAATATATATGTTATAATCCCTGCCTCAAGGAACTCACAGTTTAATTGAGAGATCAGGCAAATGGACATGGACTTGTTAACTGGTGCCTGGTAGTTTCTGGAAACTGAAGGTACTCATTAATCTGTGAATTGGATTAAAAACCCTGAAAAAGAGTGTAAGGCTAGATGCAATGTGTGTGGTACAGATATAGGATTTCAGAAATAGCAAGACATCAAAGTAGGCTGAAGTTTTGAGCATCATGGAAAAATTGTACTTGTGGTGAAGCAAGTTTTAATGAGAAGGATATTTCAGGTTAGGGTCATTATGAAAATCAAAGACATGGGTGTCAGCATCATGTGTGTCTACTGCAGAGAGAAGCCCTTAATGATTAGAGAAGATGGAAACACAGAAGTAGGTTGGGTCAGATAATGGAGGGCCTTGTATGAATTTTGGACTTAATTCTGAGGTTTCTGAGGGCATTGGAGAACCCCACATGTATTTTTATCAGCAGAGCCCTATTTTGGAAATTTACATTTGTGTAATGTGCAGGGTAGTCTGAAAGAAAAGTACTCTGAAGGCGAGGAGACCTGAGTGTAGGACAAGAGAAACTGGGTAATGACAAGTTGAAGTATTATGTTTGCAACATGGTTCAGAAAAGAAAAGCCAATTATGGAAAGTAGAAAATCATGAAAGGCACAAATTGTGAAGAACAAACAAATTTTGACTTCCTGATAGTCAAAATTTAGGACAATAGAGTCCCAGATACAGAAGAGGAAAAGAAAAAGCAGAACTGTTGTAAAGATTTTGTTTTTGATTCAAGTTTGAGATTGTCATGGCCAAGTCAGGCTCTTAAAGGAGAAGATGTTTAATAGTGATGAGTTTAGAGCCTTGAAAACAATTGAATTGTCTTCTGTTAACTCAGCAGTGCCTCTGTCTCTTCCTTCTCCTATCTTTCATAGGAAAGAAATATGGTGCTCATTCCTCAACATTTCCTTCTTATGTGGCTTCAGGGTAACTTATTCCAATAAGAGCCATTGTTATGATGTTTCAGAAGGCCCAGTCTTCATTTGTTCCTGAGGCAGCTGTGGTCTGACTTCTCACTGAGGGCCCCATGGTATTTGAGCAATCATTTCTAGACTTCTGGGCACCTTCTGGACTTACTTTTGCTTCCTTCAGCCCTTAAGTTGGGCATGCTTCTAATTCCCTGTATTAAATCTCTTTCTACTCAAAATTTCTAGACTGGAGTCCTCTTTCCTCATGAGTTCCGACACAAAAACACATTCCCTGTGAAGAGATGATGAACGATGACAAGGACTGAGTGATAATTGTGTGTGTGTGTGTTGGAGAGGTACAACTAGTGAAAGACACAGAGAGGAAATGGTATGAAAATTAAGAAAAAACTGAGCATGTCATGAAAGAGAGGATACTTAAGGGAGATTTTTGAGGAGAAACATTTTTTAAAAAAATCAGGTAAAAGGACAAAATAAAGAATCTGTAGAGACTAGAATCTATCGTATGGTGTGAAGCAAGTCAGAAAAAGAAAAACAAATATTATACATTAACTCATATATGTGGAATCTAAAAACATGGTGCAGATGAACCTGTTTGCAGGGTAGGAATAGAGAAGCAGACATAGAGATGATTGTGTGGGTACTGGGAAGGAAAGGGATACGGGATAAATTGGGAGATTGGGACTGAGATATATACACACCATGCATAAAACAGATAGCTAGTAGAAACCTCTTGCATATTGCAGGGAGCTCAGCTCATTGCTCTGTGGTGACCTAGAGGGGTGAGATAGGGAAGGGTGGGAGGGAGATCCAAGAAGGAGGGGGTTTATGTATACATATGGCTGATTCACTTCTGTGTACAGCAGAAACTAACAAATTGTAAGGCAACTATATCCCCCAAAATTTGTTAAAGTTAAAAAATAAAGGAGGACTGCTTGCTGAGAAAATGGTGTCATATTTGTCAAGGTGAAGGACAACTTGCAGGAATTTAGTTTCATGTATTGTTATTCCCACATATTGAATCCCAGGGTCAGTTAGACTGATATCACCAAAATAGCATCCATAATGTTTGGTGGGATAATCAGATGATCACGCTCCCTGCAACTTGATTACCACAGAGGAGACAAAATCTTGAAAGCCCTGGATTAATAAATGGAATTAATAGTATTGTCCTGCCACATAAAAGCAAATTCCTTCTCTGGTCTTTACTAATTGGTCTAGAGAAAAAGCATTTGGTACTTTTTATAGTGGCATGCTATTAATCACATCTTGACCAACAGTACAAGAGGCAACACTACCTGATTATTTTTATGAGTCCATTCAAGTCTACAAGATCCATGTGTCTTTGGCATAAACCGTGTAGGTGAATTAAATGGATTGGGCAGAAATCTCCACCACTTACTTTTCAAATTTGTTACTGGCACCTGTTTCTGACATATTCCTGGTGATTTTTGAAGGGGGGGGAGCTATTCCAATCACTTTCATTTGATCCTTCCTGCTTTATAGTCCTTACTCCATAGATCAAACAGCTGAGGTGGATATATTTTCTGTTGTTGAAGCATGATTTATATTCAGAAACTGCATAGGTAAGCACAGAGGAGTTCACACCCATGGGGTCTAATTTTTGCATTCTTTCTCTGTATTAAAAAAGACTTTCTGGCTTCTCAGCTCCATTTAATGTAGGTCATTGACTTCCTTAAGTCCTTCCTCTGAGTAGGGCCACACTTCCAGAATTATTGTTAGTTCTGAGCCATTTCAATAATGTCTGAAGAGTATTCCTCTTTCCCCACAGCACAGTCATAACAGTAAATGACAGCAGGTTGTTGTAGGAAACTAAAGGAAGAAGATTTACATGACCTTCTCATGGTGGTGTGGCAAGGGAGATCCTTAAGGGAATATGGTTCTCCTTTCATTCATAGGCCATGTTTACAAACTGGCTCAAGTTTAGAAATTGGGTGACAAGTTGTGACTCTCTGTGATGTCAAAGTCAAGACTCTGTTCACAAGAGTTAAAAATTAAAAATGTCTTTCTTATATTATCCATTGTTCAAATATATTTGTTCTAAGAATACTATAGTCAATGAGCCACTCACAAAGATTTCTGTGGATTAAACTCTTTTGATTACTGCTTGAATCTTGCTGTCCATGTGTTTCATCAGCTCCTGCTGTTGCTTAATCTGTGAATCAGAGAGCCCAATTCAAAGGGAGCATCTCTCAACATCAACACTGGCTTGAAGCACCCTGAGCTTTTTAGGAGGTCTGTCCTTTCCTTGGTTGTTGTTGATGTTTAGTTGCTTGGTTGTGTTGGAGGACTCTTTGCAACCCCATGGACTATAGCCCGCCAGGCTCCTCTGTCCACAGGATTTTCCAGGTAAGAACACTGGAGTGGGTTGCTATTTCCTCCTCGAGGTGATCTTCCTGACCCAGGAATCAAACCTGTGCCTCCTGCATCTCCTGTATTGGCAGGCAAATAGTATATTTCTCAATGCATTGGTAAATGTAGTATTTTTTAAACACTCCCTTGGACTAGACTTCCTGGGTTGGTGAATGGGACACACATGATAAATTCACTCCAAATTCCCGACTTCCTAAATATTTGTATGTGTCCTTCTACAATATACCAAAGATATCTGGTATCTCCACTTTATTTAGATTGCATATATATAAATATACATACCTATATAAACATATGCACATATATAGATATAGATAAACAACTATTGAAAAGTAAATGGTCAGTGTAACATACAAATCTTAGGCTTGTATCTGAAAAGCGAAGAAGGAAACTGGAATCTGAAAATCTTCACCTGCCATTTTAATGCTTTTTTCTTAAAAATAATAAAAATATCTGAATCAAACAAAGCAAAACATTAACATTTGCTGCATCTCACTAGTGAGAACACAACTGTTTGTTTATTCTTTCTATTCTTCAGTATTTCCAAAATATTTCATATTAAAAATATTCTAAACTCTCAAACAATCAAGATGAAGCCAACGGTTGAAAGTAAACATGTTTGTAAGCACAGATCACATTGCAGGTGTTTGGAAAAGTAATTCTCAACATAAAAGCCCTTAAAAAGAATTGATCACCAAAAAATTAACCTCTAAGAAGACAAAGACAGAAGTAGATGAAACTGATGCTCTAATTCAAAATTTTTTATGAAGAGATGATAATTCTGCATGTTTCTTTGAGTAGTTAGATGCGTTAATCTTGCCATTATGATGGTTTTATTCATTCATTCCTGGAGACCAGGCGCTTCTCCTAGGAATGCCCTTCTCCTTTATACTAGAGGTTAGGAGAGGAAGAAGCTAATAAAAAAGAAAAATTTGTCTGATGCCACAGTTATTGCAATAGCCAAGCAAGAGTGCATATATTTTGTTTACACACATTTCATCTCAAAGTGTGTGCTTTATGTGTAAGTGGCCTTTAACACTATCATCTGCTTACCACTGACTGCTGTGATGACTGTGATTCTTTGTAATGATTTTAACAGAGAAGGGAGAATAGAAACTGATGCTGAAAACTCTAGCTAACCCAACCAGAACTGACAGCTCTTCCCTGAGATTTTCTGTGTCTTTAATTCAATAAAATAGCTTGGACTGAGAATTCTCAAAGAGGAGGAAGAGCAAGCTTCTAATAACCACTTCTAAAAGTGAAATAGAAGAATAGCTGAATCAGGAGTATGAAGCTACACTGAGACACTTGGGGAGAAATGTGTACTTTGGAGTAAAATGTGCTGAGCTCACGCAATATATGAACAATTTGAAAGAGGAACATTTAGGGTCACCTGAATAAACGTTTTCGCTCCTCAAACAAACCATTGACCTCTATCCAGCTATTTCTATCCACACACCACTAGCAGAGGGAATAGATAGGATTATCCTAAAACCTTGTCATTTGAAAGGACTTTTCACATCTTTTATTTTATTTAACCCTCTCATCTCTCTGGGAGACGGGCAGAACTTCATTTCAGAGATGGAGACACTGAGGAACGAGACTGGATACATTTTCCCAGTCTCACAGCCCGGTGACGGTACAGCCCAGGCTTCTGGGGTTTTCCTTTACATCTCGCTGACTCCTCATTCTCCTTCCTCTCTCCATGTTCTCTTGGTCTTGACTTTCCAGTTTTAGGGAGATTGAAAAATGTTTATAGCAATTCCTTTTGGGACTCCTTTATGAATCACATAGTGTATTGACCTCTAAGGGATAGTGTTTCATCACCAGAAATACTGATTCAGGTAGGTAGTATTTTGATCAAAATAGTTGAAGGTGGAAGATGTTACCCACACATAGATGTATGCCACAAGGGCTCATTTCTATGCAGACAAAAAATGCAATCGATTTTGGTCTCTCCAAATCCACTTAGCATATTTGATTTTTTTTTTCTCTCTTAGGAGTAAAGCAGTAGAGGTGAAGCTTATTACACACAGCTGTTACACAGCATATTCTGTCCTCTATGCTGAGTCATTAGTCATCTATTGCTTTTAACATGCTAAGCCTAAAATTTAATGGCTTATTTACCAAAGGGGAAAGAAGGATAGGGATAAATTAGGAGTTTGGGATAACATATACACACTACTATATATAAAACAGATAATCAACAAAGACCTACTGTATAGCACAAGGAACTATGTTCAATATTTTGTAATAACCCATAAGGATAAAGGGCTTCCCAGGTGGTGCTAGTGGTAAAGAACCCACCTGCCAAGGCAGGAGATACAAGAGACGTGGGTTCCATCCGAGTTGGGAAGATCCCCTGGAGGAGGGCACGGCAATCCACTCCAGTATTCTTGCCTGGAGAATCCCATGGACAGAGAAGCCTGGCAGGCTATAGTCCATGTGGTCACAAAGAGTCAGACATGACTGAAGATACTTAGCATGCACACAAAAGGAAAAAGAACATGAAAAAACATATAATTCTATATCCATGTCTATAGACATATATCTGAATCACTTTGTTATACACCTGAAACTAACACCAGATTGTAAAACAACTATATCTCAATTTAATAAAAGACACTTAATGACTTAAAACAACAAATACTTATTATCTCATAATTTCCGAGAGCTGCTCAATTGGATGGCTCTAGCTCAGGGTTTCTCATGAAGACATTGGATGAGGCAACCGTTATCTGGAGGTTCGCCTGGGAACAAAGGATCCAGTTCCAAGCTGGGTTTACTTAGATGGCTGGCAAGTTGAGACAGCTGCCCCCCGGAGCTCTCAGGTCCTCTGTATGTCAGTCACCTCGGAGCACACACACACCTCAGATCAAGTGATCCGAGAGAGAGAGAGTGAGAAGGAGCAAGAAAGCTCACGCAAAATGAAAACTGCCATCTTTTTATAATCTGATCTTGAAGTCATAGCCCATCACTATTGCCAGATCCAATCAATTAGAAGTTACATGCAGCTCACATACCGGAGAAGGCAATGGCACCCCACTCCAGTACTCTCACCTGGAAACTCCCATGGACGGAGGAGCCTGGTAGGCTACAGTCCATGGGGTCGTTAAGAGTCGGACACGACCGAGTGACTTCACTTTCACTTTTCCCTTTCATGCATTGGAGAAGGAAATGGCAACCCACTCCAGTGTTCTTGCCTAGAGAATCCCAGGGACGGAGGAGCCTGGTGGGCTGCCGTCTATGGGGTCACAGAGTCGGACACGACTGAAGTGACTTAGCAGCAGCAGCACACACACAGGGGAGGAAATTCAGCTGTACTTCTTGGAAGGGGGAGTATCAAAGAGTTCTTGGATATATCTTTAGAACCACAACAATGACTTGCCCAAATCAGCTTTTGCAGGAGAAAGCACACAAAGTAGACAGATTCTTTTTCAGCTGGTTCACGTACTTCTGCTGCTGCATTTCCATTTCCAGTAAATCCACCCAGTTGTTCAAGCTCTTCCCCACCTCCTGTCTATTCCCTCAGCAAATTCTGTTGGCACTTTGCTCATCGTCTTTCCTGGGTCTGCCACTGTCTCCATCTCTGCTGTTCTCACTCTAGTCCAAGTCAGCGCTCCTGTCACCTGGAGCATAGCAACTGTCTCCTAAGAGGTTTCCCTGTTTCTTCTCTGGTCCTTGTAAGTATTCTCCATAGCCCAGCCATGATGGCATTTTGAAAATAAATTCAGTTTTTATTACACCTGCATTAAAACACATAACAACTTTCTATCCTTAGAAGGCCGCTTAGAATAATAAACCCAAACTCTTTGCTCTGACTTAGAATTTTTTACACTTTCTTGTCCCTGCTCACTAACCAGTGACACGGATCGTCACTGTACATGGTACTTAGGTGTGTCAGCACACACTGTGTGGGCATTTGTATCTGTGTGTATGTGTGTTTGTGTACATGCTGTGTGGGTGTGTATAATGTATGTGTGTCTCACTGTGTTGCTAGTGTGTGTCTGGAAATGTGTCTGAGTGTGTGTGTGTGTGTGTGTGCCTTTCCATGTGTATCTGGTGTGTCTGGTATATACAGGGCCATCTCGACCGACCCTGTAGATTAGGCAGAATAGACTGTTCCCTTGAGAAAACTCAGGGACCACAGATATCTTCTCTCTCAATATTAATATTTCTCTAGAGATGCATTAAGTTTAAGTGGTTTCTTTTCAATTGCAAATATCCTGGGAGTTGCATCCATCATCTGTATCTTCTTGTGAGTTATGATAATTAGATTGTATTCCTCCCAGCACTTGCTGAAGACAGCCGGAGATAAGGCTGAGTGCAGGGAGCTCCGAAAAGGAGACCCACGGCCCCTTGGGTGGAAGGGTGGGCAGCTTGCTGACTCAGGTGCCACTTCCTGAATGATCTCCCTGGATCACAAGGATTCCTTCTCATCTGCAGGACTGGGTCACACTGGGAAATGAAAGAGAGCACAGAGAAGAAGTATAAGGGAGAAAAAGAAACATGAAAAAGTCCGTTGTCCCCAAGTGTATCTGAGTGCCATCCATGCCTGGTATGGCTTTGTGCTTCAGAGATTTCTGGGTGCTCTTTAGAGTAAAGTCACTCCTCCTTTTATTCAGAGCAGTGTAAGGGCATGCTTGTTCCCATGAGACACAGTAATTCCTTGGGGAGCACAGAGGACAGCAATGTAGCACATTTGGCAACTATTCCGTGTCTGTTACAACACAATTACAAGAGCACCACCATTAGAGAGGTACCCCTCGGGAAGCTGCCTCCTCCCCGTCCTCCCTTGCAGTGTCTTGTCCTTCTCCTAAACTCTGATTCCATGCCACTCTTTTTTCACTCTCCATATTTCTCTTCCCTTCCCTGAAACTTCAACCTTTATTTTTCTATCTACTAGATCTTTCTAACCAAGATTAGAACATGTCATCTTATATCCCATTAAGTTGAGAAAATGAAAAAAAAAAAAAAAAAAAAACACTTTTCCTTTTACCCCATTTCTTCTCAGAAATCTCTTCATCTTTGAGCTGTGCTTTGGAGGGAAGGAGTTCCAGAATGTTTTCTCCAGTTCAAGTCTCTAATACAATGTAGCTTTTGCTCTCCTCATGTCACATCATGGGCTTTGGTTTAGTTGAATAATGCCCACCCCAGTGCCACATCATCCAAACACCTGCACTTCATACCTAACTAGGCATGACAGCAGTGTTCAGTGAGCTGCCCCTTCTCTTTGTCTTGAAATCCTCCACACTCACCCTGCTTCCTCTTGCTCTCTGATTGCTTTTTCTCAGACTTCTTTCTAGCTCTTCCTAGATCATGGCAGGGATCCTTCTCTTATGTTACACTTTGTTGCATACCCTTGAATTTAAATACCTCCTCTGTGATGCTGATTCCCCAGTGAATAACTGCAATGAATCCTCCTTTGTATCGTAACTTCCCTCCTGTTTCTGACTGCTTACTTAAAGATCAAAGAGAGATCCCTAGAGTAGTTCAGTTCAGTCCTCAGCTCAGTCCTGTCTGACTCTGTGACCCCATAGACTGCAGCACGCCAGGCCTCCCTGTCCATTACCAACTCCCGGGGTTTACTCAAACTCAAGTCCATTGAGTCGGTGATGCCATCCAACCATCTCATCCTCTGTTGTCCCCTTCTCCTCCCACCTTCAATCTTTCCCAGCATCAGGGTTGTTTCCAGTGAGTCAGTTCTTCGCATCAGGTGGCCAAAGTATTGGAGTTTCAGCTTCAACATCAGTCCTTCCAATGACTATTCAGGACTGATTTCCTTTAGGATGGACTGGTTGGATCCCCTTGCAGTCCAAGGGACTCTCAAGGGTCTTCTCCAACACCACAGTTCAAAAGCATCAATTTTTCAATGCTCAGCTTTCTTTATGGTCCAACTCTCACATCCATACATGACTACTGGAAAAACCATAGCTTTGACAATATGGACCTTACAGTTGTTAGGTATCCAGGATTCAGAGTCAGAGTCAAAAAGCTATGTGACTTTATGTAAGTTTGCAACAATTCTGCTTTTTTGTCTATAAATTAGAAGAAATTAATAGTATGCATTTTGAGAATTGGAATGTTAGTCCTGCCATATCAGTAAACAAAGATGTCACAGTCACCAGCAATTGCAGCCACCATGGATGGTGAGCTGGTGAGCCGTGAGGGAACTCAGGAGGGAAAGAACACCCTCCATCTAGCAGCCATCAGACTGTAGCAGCTCCCCACTATGAGCCCTGAGGAAATTCAGGATATGAAAACACAGGATACTGGCCCCAAATAGCTGAGATGCATATCATAGAAACGATTTCAGTGAACCCAGACCCTTGAGTCAGAAAGATTAGAGTTCTATGTAACTTCCCATACATAGAACACTAAATTTCCTAACTTGGGTTATCTGGTTTTCTTTAATTAACAATAATTTTTGATGTTCAGACTACCTGCCCTTTGTTGCAAACCCTGTTTATAACCTGGCTCCTCTCTTCACGTCCTCAGAAAGTTCTCTCAGGATTACTTGAGATGCTTGCTGTCTCCTAGGCTTGAAGTCCTGAAAATTCTCACCAAATAAAATGTAACTTTCAACTTTTGGGTTGTGAATACGTTTTAATTCCACAGCTTTGTAGGGTTTTTCTGATGACAATTAAATGAATACATTTAAAGCACTTAAAAATTGTGCCTGACATATAGTAAACATTTAATAAATATTTATCAATTCTCCTTCTTATTATTTATCCCTTTTCCTTACATGATTCATGACATGTTCAAAGCAACACTTCTGATTGTCTCAGCAAATAACATTTCTACTCAGCTATTGAAATCAGAAATTGGTAGTTTTCTTAGAATCTTCTCATGCTGACACTCATCACTACCGAGTCTCCTTGACTTTAACTCCAGACTGTTCCGTAAGCCATCCAGTTCTCTCAGACACCACTCTACATCAGCCACACCTCATCTCTCACTTGAGTTACTAAAATGGGTTCCTAATTAGACTTCCTGCTTCCTTTCCTGCCTGCTTCTCTGACTGATTCTTCAGCACACAGCAACTAGAGTGATCTTTAAAAAGCACAAATTGGTTCCTGTCACTCCTCTGCTCAAAACTCTTCATGATTTCCCACTGGACTGAGGACAAAGTCCAAAATCCTTAAGTGGAAGGGCCTATAAATTTAGACATCTTCTGCCATGTCTACTTCCCAAGCTGTGTTCACTCCCCCATCACTCACTGTGGCTCATCCACACAGGCATTCTAACAGGGCTTCAAATGTTTCAAGAGCTTTTCTACCTTGTGAATTTCAATTTTGCTTCTAGGGGCTGCTTGGAATGTCTTTATCCCCCTTTTTGAGATAATTCCCAATTCCCTCTTTTGAGCCCCAGTAAATGTCATTTCCTCAAAAAGAACTTTTCTGGACCTTGAATCTTAACAATTTGAAATTATATATTATCCGTGTATTGATTTGCTTAGTGATAGTCTTTTCAATTAGATGAAAATACTATGATGATGGAAATCATATTTGTCTTGTCCCTTGTTTTATTTCAAGCGTTGAGCAGGGTAATGCTTAATCAACATTTGTTGAATTAATGAAGTGAATGAAAGAACTGTGTTGGCGCAAGTGCTTAGTCATTTCATTGCTGGTAACATAGTAGTACAGGTAGAAGCAAGTCACAGGATGTGCCTAGATTTATTGCTTTTAAGTGATGAAATTCAGAATTGTGTAGTGTTCTTGCTTAGAGAATCCCAGGGACGGCGGAGCCTGGTGGGCTGCCGTCTATGGGGTCACACAGAGTCGGACACAACTGAAGCGACTTAGCAGCAGCAGCAGTTTTACTATTAACATAAGGAGAGACTGTGGTCGAGGGGGAAGTGCATGGGTTTTGTAGCAGATCCAGGTTTAATTATATCTTAATCATTTACTGGTGGTGTGACCCAGGTCAAGTTAGTTTCCTAGCTTGGAAAATGGTTTTCCTAACTCCAGGGTTGTTGCAGAGACGTAAGATGGATGGCTCAAGTTGATTGCTTCATAAATAAATATTAGCTGTCATTTTTACTGGAAGACCTTTGTGTTAGTACTTAAATACAAAAGGGAAAGAAATAGGAACCAAAAATGATAAACGGTTGACTTCTTTAAAATATCCAGAAAAAGTTGGCCTCCAACTTTTAGATCCTACAAAGGCCTGAAACAACACATAGTAGAAGGGAAAAATAAAAACCCATGAACTTTACTGAAATCAAATAGATTGATTCTTAAAATTCCCGAGACAAAGGTATGTGTGCTTCCCAGGCTTGGCATGTTCTGTGTGTGTCTGGTTCTTCCCTCTGCAGGTCCCACATGCTTTTTCCTAGAGGCCTTTTCTTTAACACCATGTTAAGTCTCCCTCAACTTCTCCCCACCCTACCATTTCATGACTGATATGAACATTTTATGGGCTCCTCAGGTGGCAGTGGTGGTAAAGAACCCACCTGCCAATGCAGGAAACACAGGTTTGATCCCCTGGTTTGGGAAGCTCCCCTGGAAAAGGAAATGGCAACCCACTCCGGTATTCTTGCCTGGAGAATCCTGTAGACAGAGGAGCCTGATGGGCCATGGTCCATAGGATCACAAAGAATTGGACACTCAGCTTCCCTGATAGCTCAGTTGGTAAAGAATTTGCCTGCAATGCTGGAGACCTGGGTTCAATACCTGGGTCATGAAGATCCCCTGGAGAAGAAAATGGCAACCCACTCCAGTATTCTTGCTTGGAAAATCCTAAGGACAGAGGAGCCTGGCAGGCTACAGTTGATAGGGTTGAGAGTCGGACACAACTTAGCGCTATCTTTCTTTCTTTCTGAAGTGACTTAGCGTGGATGCATGATGAACACTTTATACTTTTATCCTAAAATGTATGTCACTATGAACTTAGGCTCTTAATTGTATTTCTACATTTGTTGGATTTAATTCAAGTAGATGATAAATACTGAAAAGAAGCAGATCATACCACCCCAAAATATGACTATACAAGTTTTAGGAGTTGCCACTCCAAAATATGCTGCTATGGTATATTGATTGGGCTTCTGCCATGACTTAGGCAGTAAAGACTTTGCCTGCAATGCAGGAGACCTGGGTTCAATCCCTGGATCTGGAAGATCCTTTGGAGAAGGGAACGACAACCCACTCCAGTATTCTTGCCTGGAGAAGTCCATAGACAGAGGAGCCTGGTGCGCTACAGTCCATGGGGTCTCATGTAGTGCAGCATGACTGAGCGACTTTGGGAACTTTTCGGAGGCACTTGAAAAACAGTAAAGGCAGGGAGAGATGTCCTCTGAACTGACCTCATTTGCCTAAAGACAGAGCTCCAAAAGCAACTCCATGGTCGTCAACTCTCCTCCCCAGGCATTTCGTCAACCAGGGTGGACTCACTGTTGCTACAGGAGAGGAGACTAGCGGTTAACACCACACCCAAACACACTTGCCATAAACAATTACACTTTCTATCTGTTCTTCTAAGGGCCCAATTACCTTTTCTAAAAATCATTTACTCTCCCCTAAGAGATCTCAGAGCTTCCCTGGTGGCTCAGGGGTAAAGAATCTGCCTGCAATGCAGGAGCCCTAGGAGACACAGATCGATCCCTGGATCAAGAAGATCTCCTGGAAAAGGACATGGCAACCCACTCCAGTATTTTTGCCTGGAGGATTCCATGGACAGAGGAGACTGGCATGCTTCAGTCCATGGGGTCGCAAAGATTGGACATGACTTAGTGACTGAACAAAAAGATAAAAACAACATACATGTTAATAAACTTCTTTATTTTTCTTTGATTTTTCTTCTCTTGTTAATCTGTGTTTTGTATCAAAGGATCTGAGCCAAGAATTCACAAGGGTAGAGGGAAAATGATTTTTCCTCCCTTACAATGCCAACAAGGGTAGGATCTTATTACTGATTTATCCCAGCTCCTAACACACTGCATGGAACATAAGATGTGCTCACAAAGAAAAGGAATGAATAGAATGGATACCTGCATAGCCTGAGAGCCATTATGTCCTTCTGCAGAATTGTTTTTGTCATAGCTGGAGTTTAATGCAAGAATCATCCCTTTAAAAAAAATCCACTTTCTTTTTAGAAAAATCTCTTGAAATTTACACAGTTTTAAGCTGCATTATACTATCAATTAAAGGAGCTGAAAACAACTTTCTTGAGTTGCATCTTCACTGTTTAATATTCAGGATGCATTTAATGTGCCCTTTGAGCTAAGGGGACTTTGCTTCCATCCTCTGGGGTGTCCCCAGTTCTCCACAATAGTGTCATATACAATGACTAACATGGACTGGAGAATGTGGGCATGTGTATACCTCTGTGAACCTTATAAATTATAAAGCCCAAATAAAGTGGTTTATAGTCCCTTGAAAAGTAGGGAGAATAGGGCAGAAGTTCATAGATACATTTTGTAAGCAAGGATTTGAAGTTCTTAGTGTCCTTTTTAACTTCATGGTAATACAATAGAGGGATAGCTTGGTTTTCACAACTTTGATATCAGATAAAATTACTTTAAAATTGAAAACAAATTTAGCCAAGAAATGAATTAAAAATTTTGGAAACCTATCTATTGCTTTACTTTCAGTTCAGTTCAGTTCAGTTGCTCAGTCGTATCTGACTCTTTGCAACCCCATGAATTGCAGCATGCCAGGCCTCCCTGTCCATTACCAACTCCTGGAGTTTACTCAAACTCAAGTTCATCAAGTCGGTGATGCCATCCAGCCATCTCATCCTCTGTCATCCCCTTCTTCTCCTGCTCCCAACCCCTCCCAGTATCCTAAAAGAGACAGATTCTCAATACATTTGCAAGTTAATAAGCAATGAGTTTCTCCTATACATGTGTATACTAAAAATTGTTGCTATTTTATTTTTGCCCTGTTCCAGCTAACCTGCAGTTTCAGGCATTCTAAGCTTTGAAGTTTAGAAAAAAGACAATCTTGTATGGTAATCCTAAGAATGTTAACTGTGATGGTTCTTTTCAAGAAGATTCATTTAAAAAGCCTGGACATTACCACATTATAATTTCTACAATCAACAAAGATAAAACACACACACACACACACACACATACCCCGAA
Organism: Dama dama; assembly: GCF_033118175.1. Classification (NCBI taxonomy): domain Eukaryota; kingdom Metazoa; phylum Chordata; class Mammalia; order Artiodactyla; family Cervidae; genus Dama; species Dama dama. The sequence continues at coordinate 81,283,309 of NC_083698.1, read as the reverse complement.
GATATGACTACTGGCAAGAAAAACTTTCCTTTCACATTTCATTAAAACATATCAGGCAATAAAATGAATGGAACTCCGCATTCCGCCTCTGTGTGTGTGCGTTCAGTTCAGTTCAGTCGCTCAGTCGTGTCCAACTCTTTGCGACCCCATGAACTGCAGCACGCCAGGCCTCCCTGTTCAACTCCGGAGTTTACCAAAAACTCATATCCACTTAGTTGGTGATGCCATCCAACCATCTCATCCTCTGTCGTCCCCTTCTCCCACCTTCAATCTTTCCCAGCACCAGGGTCTTTTCAAATGAGTCAGCTCTTCACATCAGGTGGCCAAAGTATTGGAGTTTCAGCTTCAACATCAGCCCTTCCAATGAATATTCAGGACTGATTTCCTTTAGGATGGACTGGTTAGATCTCCTTGCAGTCCAAGGGACTCTCAAGAGTCTTCTCCAACACCACAGTTCAAAAGCATCAAGTTTTTGGCGCTCAGCTTTCTTTATGGTCCAACTCTCACATCCATACATGACCACTGGAAAAACCATAGCCTTGACTAGATGGACTTTCACTGACTAATGTCTCTGCTTTTTAATATGCTGTCTAGGTTGGTCATAACTTTCCTTCCAAGGAGTAAGTGTCTTTTAATTTCATGGCTGCAAGTACCATCTGCAGTGATTTTGGAGCCCCCCAAAATAAAGTCAGCCACTGTTTCCTCTCTTTCCCCATCTATTTGCCATGAAGTGATGGGACTGGATGCCATGATCTTAGTTTTCTGAATGTTGAGCTTTAAGCCAACTTTTTCACTCTCCTCTTTCACTCTCATCAAGAGGCTCTTTAGTTCTTCTTCACTTTCTGCCATAAGGGTTAGAGTATTTGTGGGTGTTTTCAGTCTTCTCCCTGCCACATTTTGTCTCCTGAGTTTTATCTGAGACAGAAAAGACTTCATAAGGAAACTACTACATAAATTCTATAGTAATCTGTGATTAAAAATAGAAATGTATATACAAGAAATGTCCTAAGAACTTATATTTTCATAGTAATATTTTATATTGCTTTACATGTTTCTATTATGATAAATGCTCTTGATGCTTAAGGGAACTTACTTGTTCGACTTTCTCTTTGTTGTTGTTTAGTTGCTAAGTCGTGTCTGACCCTTTGCGACCCCATGGAGTATAGCCTGCCAGGCTTCTCTGTCCTGGGATTTCCCAGACAAGAACACTGGAGTCCGTTGCTATGTCTTTCTCGGGCGGAACTTCCCAAAGCAGAGATCAAATCCATGTCTGCTGGTCCTTTGACTTTCTCTTATATTGTGAAAAACTGTTGAGGTTGTGTTCTAAAAGTATCGTGGTCATTAAATGTATTTTACTCCATTATAAGAAGGAATAGAGAAGGGAAACACAGTTAATTAAAAATGAACGATAGTCATACTAAAGTTCATTTATGTTTAAATGTTGACTACGTTCAGGGATTATTATAGAAACACATTTAGTCAGAATCAGACATACTCAGACACCAAAAACTGAAGCATTTATAATCTCACTTTTTTTGACTTACTGCCTTAACATTATTCTCCTAAATTGAGTTTATTATAATCATTTTAGCATTCATTCTAAATTTCTGTTGAGATACTTATTACAACTTGAGGCTATAGACGGTGGGTGAAATACCTGGCATTAATTTCAGATAATCATACAAAATTGATCCTCTATATCTCATAGTAAACAGTTGCAGTGTGATTGAACTAAATTCCCAGAATCTTTGCCAATGACCTGAATTCTAGGTAAGATAGTAAAAGGAATTGACACGATTTTGAATTCCTCAGCTTCTTCAAACTCTGTATCTTCCAAACCCGGTATAGTTTCAGGCTCCTCCAGTCACTCATAGCCTCATTTCTTTCTTAGTTTCTCATTAGTTGGCTCCTGCACACTTGGATGAATAAATGCATTTTGTTTCAGATACTAGCAGAGCTGTCTGATATTATATACATCTCCTGTTCAAAATATAGCTTGATTTTTATATCAGACTTTATCTACTGTGTATTCCTACTTTGGAAAAAGACAGAAATGAAAATTTCTCTCCTTCTATAAGACAATTTGGATAAGTTTTACTATTTCATTGAAGCAAATTTTTATAATTTATCATGGTAGGATTTGAAAATGACAACCATATATAATATTAATTTTTCTATACATTTCTTTTAAATCATATTGCACTTTAATTTTTCATGTAAAGGAAGTTTTGGACACAATATTAATACTTCCAAGAAATAACACATTCACCTTTTGAGAAAGAGGGAAGGAAAGATTGAGGTGGAAGGTAAAGAGATTATTAATAGGCCACTGTTATTTTGGAACATAAAACACGCAAACGATGAAACTCAAAGAAGTTTTATGACAAGCAGTTATATCCCAAGTACCATTTTAAAAGGTACATTAAATTTTCTACAGTTCCATATAAATCAAATGCCCATGTTTACACCTTTGTTGAAGCTTTCTATTTTATTTGGAGAAAATAAAAGCTATCAACTACCTACAGAAAAATTTTGGAATCCTTTGTGAAGATGGAAAATCCAAGAATATTTTAATTGTATTATATTCACTTGGAATACTGAATTATGCCATCACTTTGCCTATCTTTCAGTGCCTTATTTTGCATGTGGAACTAAATGCCAATAGGCATTTCATTATCATCCTCCAGAAGTTTTGCCTGCAGGAATTTGAAGAAGCTGCAAAAGATAATGAAGGGTGGGAATTGTGGGTTTGACCTTAATTCCAAAATGTTGCTGTTGTGTTATTATAAGCCTTTAGGATGTGGACTATGGGCCAATTAGTTGCTGCACATGTAACTACAGTTCTGATCAACAACCTTGAAAATGTTGGCAGGCCTTGTTCAAGAAGGGGAACGAGTGAGAGATGATGCACTCTCCAACACATAATTCTCTTTGTTCCTGGAAAATTAACTCAGTGTGTTTGCTGTGCTCCTATGGTATTGTTAGAAAATCTTTGTCAACTAGGGCAGTACTGTATTTCCCAGCTAGGTTTCATTTTTATTTTAATTTGCCAATAGTCAATCAGGAATAGTTATTCATAGCACATTTTGCAAGATAAGAAAAAATTTAGATCAAAGAAAGTGGAAGGAAACATTGCTCCTCTTTGATAATGACATTGCAGCCATTACAGCAGGGATATAATGAGGCTTCCTCCTACCCCCCATTTTAAAAATAAGTTCTGTTTTACTCGAAGAGAAGAGGTAGCTGCCTCAATATTTCTGCAAAATAGAACTCCATGATTTAATTAAAAATTACATATCTTTTAATAGTTTTCATCTCATCTTTTGAAACTATGGAAGGAAGAGCAGAGTGTAAACTTGGAAAAGGCTGTTTTTACAATGCTCAAATCATAAAGGTGAAGGTTTGCCTCCTTTTCTGTTTGCTTTGCCTTGTCTTTCTTCAGAAATACACATGTGTTCTTTTTCTGCTCTTCCTTCCCTCCATAGAAAGAGGACCATGGCCTACAGAACAAGGATTTTAATACTGTGATGGGAAGATTTTAGAAAATACTTCAAAGAACACTATCTGATGTAAACTCTGTTGAAGAGATATTGTCAGGAGGTTAAGTAGGAAAATGACTGTCAATGTGGCAGGAAGGAGAATACTTATTTGGTTTAGATTCCTAATCATTGTTTCTCCAGCATCTATCACAATGTGTAGTCCATCCTGTGTACCCAATAACTTGAGTGATAAACAGAATGGATAGTACTTACATAGTGGATTCTCATAGAAAACCCAGAGAAGAAAGTGATTAGGGGATCAGGGAGAATAATCTAGTTAAAGAATGATTAGTGCTTGAAGAGAAAGAAGGGAAAAGATATGGCAGGCAGTAAAGAACACAGGATTAGAAGGTACAATATGGATCTAATATTTTCACTAAAGGTATTTCACTATCTATATATAGATATATATATATAATATAATATTATAAAGTGGAGTGAAAATCACTCAGTTGTGCCCTACTCTTTGTGACCCCATGGACTGTAGACCACCAGGCTTCTCTGTCCATGGGATTCTCCAGGCAAGAATACTGGAGTGGGTAGCCATTCCTTTCTTCAGGGAATCTTCCTGACCCAGGAGTAGAACCTGGGTCTTCTCCTCCTATATATATATATATATATATATATATATATATATATGTATGCATATATATGTATGTATGGCTTACATATATATCTTATATATTGGAAGGACGGGTGCTGAAGCTGAAACTCCAATACTTTGGCCACCTGATGAGAAGAACTGACTCTTTGGAAAAGACCCTGATGCTGGGAAAGCTTGAAGGCAGGAGGAGAAGGGGATGACAGAGGATGAGATGGTTGGATGGCATCACCGACTTGATGGACATGATTTTGAGCAAGCTCCAGGAGTTGGTGAAGGACAGGGAAACCTGGCATGCTGTAGTCCATGGGGTTGCAAAGAATCAGACACGACTGAGCAACTGAACTGAACTGAACTGATATATCTTATAGGGCTTCCAAGATGGTGCAGTGGTAAAGAATTCGCTTGCCAATGTAGGAGACGCAAAAAGATGTGGGTTCAATTCCTGGATTGGGAAGATCCTCTGGAATAGGAAGGGTGTTCCCTGATAACTCAGTTGGTGAAGAATCTGTCAGCAGTGCAGGAGACTCTGGTTCAATTCCTGGGCCAGGATATCCACTGGAAGAGGGATAGGCTACTCACTCTAGTATTCTTGCCTGGAGAATTCCATGGACAGAGGAGCCTGGCAGGCTGCAGTCTGTGGGGTTGCAAAGAATAGGACGCAACATATATTTTATAATTGTCTTAAGCAAATGTGGTATCCAAAAGTCAAAATTCCTTTTAAGTATAAAATCTTGCTTTTTGGAAACTGTTTTACCACCCTAAACACAGCCACCTTCAGTGGATAATTTAAACTCTTATTTATTTTTTTTTTTTAAATTATAGTGTGCCTACATGATTGTGTTGACAGTTCTGATGAAGTTTACACAGTGCTGACCAACAACCATTCTTGAACACATGAGTTAATCAAACAAACATTTTAATAACATGCTAGGGAAGAGGAGTTGCCTTTCTTGTAAAATTCAAGAGGCATCAATCAAGAACCTTTTTTATTCTTTTAAGCAATGTGGTTGACTGACATTGATATAATTCCCTGGAGGCTGTTTCCAGGCAAACTCTGTAACTAAGTTGAAGGAATAGGGAGGCATGTTATATCTTTTTAATGAAAGATTAGCATCTCAGTAAATCAAGGGGTGTAAAGGAAAATAAGAAGAGAAAAATGGAGATTATCCACCAAGAGAATCACTAGTTGCTCTCTGGGTACTCGATGATTTACTCTTTGTCCTTCTAATAATCTCTTAACATTTTTTTGCTTTTGGTCCCCTGTGGAAGTGAAACCATTGGTATATGTGTATTTTTAAAGGAAGAATAAAAAATCTGTATGTATATGTAGAAATATAAATAAATACACAAACACATGCACATATAACTATACAAATAAATCACCTCTTTCCATAGATAGAAAAGAGTCTGACTAAGAATCTTTGTAGTCTAGTGGCTAAGATCCTAGGCTCCCAATGCAGGGGCTTGGGGTTTGATGTTCTGTCAGGGAACTAGATCCCACCTACTGAAGCTAACAGTTTGTATGCTGCAAATTAAGATTCCACATGCAAGAATGAAGCCAGAGATCCCTGGTACCATAATTGAGAGCTGGGGCAGCCAAATAAATAAAATGAATATTTGGAAAAAAAAATCTAATTGGGTTCTGACCAAAGTTATTACCCCAGAGCTTCTCTTTGCTTAACTCAGGCAGTGAAGATCAAGAAGTACATAAAGTTCAGGCATCAGTCTTCTCTCTGGTCCACAGTGTCTAAGAGGCAAGTGGCATTTAGGGTACAGACTAATAACTGTGGGTCACACACTGAAGAAAGCATTCTACTTGAAAATATCCTATACAAAATATCAACTGATTTCGACCCTACTATCTTTTTTCTTAATAACTAGTAAAACCTTGCAATGCACTTATATTATCATAGCTAGTAGCTATGTAGAAGTGTGAGTGTGTGTGTGTGAGAGAGAGAGAGAGTCGTTCAGTTGTGTCTGACTCTTTGTGATCTCATGGACTGTAGTTCACCAGGCTCCTCAGTCCATGGAATTCTCTAGGCAAGAATCCTGGAGTGGGTTGCCATTCCCTTCTCCAGCTATGGATGTGTAATTGCCAATATATTTCCAAAAATGACCATTTAAAACAGTGGCACTCTTTTATCTTTAAATGATAGTAACTTTTCTATTGAAGCCTCTGCCTAAATTCCCAATGCTGGCAGAAAATTACTATCTCCATCATTTAGAATAGATTTGTTTCACTCACAGTCGATGGGTTCTTTGAGTTTGTCCACGTTATAGCTTTCCCAAAATATGTATGAAGAGTATAGTACATAGTAGATTTTGGAAAGGAAGGAAGTCTTAAAAAAAGGGCAACAGTCAACCATGTTGTCCTGTTCGAGCATGCACATGTTTTATTTGAGTATTCTCCAAAGGTCTATTTGTTTCCAGCATAATGCAGATATTATGCTATCCTTTGAAATAAGATATATGAATTTCAAACAAAATTGTCAAAAACAATGACCTTGGTTACTCCATATGGTACACAGAAATAATTACATTTCACTTACAATACAGATGCACTTAACACAGTCAGCAATAGTCATTCACCACCAACACAGTATATTTTTAAATCACCTAAAACACCAAAAAGTTTTTTTTCTTTTCCAAAAGTCTAAAGAAATTAATAGTTTTGGATAAATGATAACTTGAAAAGGAGGCAGAATTGTCAATGGAAATAATCTAACTGCATTTTTAAATGTAATATTAAGACCATGAAAATAGAACTTTTCATTGGGAATAAAGACCTAAGTATTCCTGATTGTGTTTTGTTTAACCTACTTTTTAAAAAGTTTTTCAACAAATGCCATCAAAGAAGTTTCACTATATATTTGCTCTAGAAGCATAAAGTGACATGAGGCAGGTGTTAATATAATTGTTAATATTCACACTTCAGGAAGATTAGTGACTTTTAAAAAGACATACTAGGTATAAAGCCAGTTTTTCCCTAGAGATAGTAGAGTTTATCTGACTTTCACTCAGCAAGTGTTTATAAATCTACTGTGTGCACAGCTTTGTTCTAGAAGCTAGTCTAGAAATGGGAAGCAAGAATTTCTGGCTTTACTTGAAAATAGTTGGATTAATTCCTTTTCATGATAAATTACGGTTAAGCATTTTAAAATCTCTATAGTAGAGGGATAATTATTTACTCTTTCCATGTACTGAAGCTAAACTTTATTCCTTACAGTGGTGGTTTGGAATGAACAAAACTTTTCATTGGACATAAAACTTTTTTACATTGTCACGTGCAGACATGTCTGCTGATATATTTTAAAGGTGAAAAGATATCAAGACTTTTCACTTAAATGTACATAGAGATCAATTTTGCATCATCAAAATCCTGTCCTCCTGATTTAGAGGAGAAAAATTGCTCCTTGCAATAAACAGGAAACTTTCTGAGACAAATCTGTGCTGCCTTCCTCAATGGCATAGAAATCGTGCTTTCATCAAATACTGCTACATAAAGCACTCCAGTTTATCTCTGCATTTCAATTCACATTAGTTATTCTCAAAACGTATTTGAGATCTAAAGCAAAATAAATAATACATCATGTGAGATTCTGGGATCACTGGTTCTGTGATATTAGTCCCAGCTAATTCATTTCATGAAACATACAATGATATATCCAGTATCTGGGCTTTTCCATAACAGCAAAAAGTCAGAGATAATTCACAGAGGTCAACTCCTTTTTTCCCCCTAATTTTTGACAAACAGATAGAGAATGATGGTAATCTGCTGATAAGATAATTTGTTGGGGAATACAAAAGTAGGAAATTCCTTTGAACTACAAAATGTTAGTCTAGTTGATGATGATAAACCCAATAGAAAGATGCTATAGAAATACAGGAACAAATAATTCACTGTCACAGGAATACAGCGGACCAAACAATATTACAGAAAAACATTTATGGCACAAGGGTTTTGGATTAAAAGGTTATCTAAAACCTGGCCACACCAGAAGTTTTTCTATGGAATGTGGCTCTTAATGTATCTGTGAAGATCTGGAAATACAACAACAAAAATATCCTGATTCCTGATACAACAAGTGTACAATTAATTATTGCAGTTGTAACAGTATCTAGGTGCAAGGTAAAACAATGATTGATACTGAACTATCTGAACACTTTAGATGTACTAGTGAGCATCCCCATGAGAAATACTGCAGTTCTAAAAGGAGTTTATTTGCACAGCCCACCATGGAACATGAACAATCAGCTTGTTGTAAGTGCACAGAAATTCCCTCTTTCTACTAGTATAGTTTATCATGCCTATTCTGAAGACAACATAAGGAAACTGAGAAAACGGCTCCAAAGAATTCTAGCATGCATTATGATGGTTTCCTTCAGTCAATACAAATGTGTTGTGTGTTTGTGTTTTTTCAATGTGTAATCATCTTCATCATCGCCAATGTTCATGGTTTTAACAGGAAAAATTTTTATCAAAATGTTTTCCATATTTTTTGTTTTGCATTCAACTGGAACATTATGTTCAAAGATTTATTTTATCAAAAAAGAGTTCATAAGAAGCATCAATAGGCGGCATTTCATTTGTGCTCATTCACAAAGTCAAAGGGCCACAGACTATTTTATTTCTCTGTATAACAGGTCAAACTGTCCAGAAATGCCATTTGGTGGTTTTATTTCCATCCACAAGTGTGGAAGCTTTGTGTTTGTTTCATTATCAACCTCCTTGCTTTGTCATTTTAATCTGCAGAGTGTTTATTATTTCTTCTTTCTTCCACATTGGGACTGTTTCCACAGCCAGGGCTCAAAATTCTCTTGAACCTGATTCCAATTGTCTTACAGAGCAGACACTCTGACGATATTGCCTCCTGAGTACTCGGGAGACTCTGGCCTGTCATCTCCTTCGGGGGTGGTGACTGGAGGTGTTGGGATGCTTATTATTGCTGTAGTCACATAAGGTTGTTCACAGTTTAGTTTAACACACTCTTCCATTTTGGCATTTAAACTGGATCGGCTGATGAGGAAGAAAAGATTTAAGAAAGAAGGTTGTTTACTTAAATTTTTTTTTCTTATAACTAAAGAATACATGATTTCATGTTTATCATAACATTTTAAAAGGTTAAAAACAATCACCATGACTAAGAAAAATGAAACTCCAAAGCTTAAGGTAAATTAACGTGAACATTAGGGCGTTAACATCAAATAAATGTCTAAAAGCCAGCTCAATGTGGTTCAATTAGTGTTTCTCAGTGTTTCCTGCTTTGAGAATGCAAAAAACAGGATCAGATGAGTTTCAGAAAAACCTAGGCTGAGCAAAGTAAAAGAGTTTTCTTTAAGATAGGATCTCTGAGAGGTCTGAGATACCATAATGAAAGGGATGGGCTTCCCAGGTGGCACTAGTGGTGAAGAATCCTCCTGCCAATGCAGGAGATGTGGGTTTGATCCCTGGATTGGGAAGACCCTCTGGAGAAGGAAATGGCAACCCACTCCAGTATTCCTGCCTGGAAAATCTCATGGACAGAGGAAGCTGGTGGGCTATAGTCTGTGGGGTTGCAAAAGAGTTGGACATGACATAGCGATCAAACAACAATAACAATGAAGGGGAGAGATACCCTGTGGATATATTTTAATTCTTTTGACCACAGAATCATTTTACTATCTTGTCTCTTTGGGATACAGGATGCTCTTAAAGCTCTCAACTTAGTGACAGTAAACGTTAAGAATTCAAGTTAGTCATTATCAATACTTAAAAGTTTCCCCCAGTGTTATTCTTGCATGAGTTATATATACTCTGTGTGAGGGGGAGAGAGGGAAACGGATAAGGAGTGCAGACATAGGAGCTTTAAACTATTCTTTTTCATAGGAAACTTAATTAAGATCTTTGTGGCCCAAGATTTTTTTTTTTTTCTGAACACTCCTCCATTTCCTACCTTGTTTTGGAATAAATGTAAAGCAACATACAGGTAGACTATCTTAGAGACAGAAATCTTCATTGCTTCAACATTAACATTCTGATTCCAGAAATATCTGATTACATAAAATCGACAGAGCATGAATTCAGAAGCTCGTCTAGACTTTCCAAAGATGATTGGATGTCAACAAAGAAGTTGGACTGAATTAATGGTTTGTTAATCTGAAAAGGTAAGCTTTTTAATTTGAAAAGCAAAGGAAAATCATTTGAGCAGAAATTGATATTTTTAATGATTTACCTGGTTGAAATGTACTACTTATTATTACACATGCATGATTATGGTCAAAACAAGTGGCACATAAAGAGAAGCAAAGGGAAAATGCCAATAGAAAAATTACCTTAAATTGTCCATAAACTCACCAGAGGTAAACAATTTGAACGTTTCACTTACCTTTGTTTTTGCTATTGGATTGGTTTTTGTGTTTTTGAGGCCCAAAATACCTTCACAATCAAAACTGTATACTGATTCAAAAGATCCTTCTGGCATAGTTTTATTTTTCACTGTGACAGTGACTATGTTGATATATTTTGGCATGTATTGAATACCTTTCAATCATATCAATGTTAATTTGTCACTTGTGGTTGTGTTGACTATAATTTCAGGTCATTCATGTTTACTTAGGGGACTCCTAAGTGGAGAGGTATCTGCTTAAGGCAAAGTTGTGAGGTTGAAGAGGTAGAAATATATTTGTGAATACCTGATCTTATCTTCTTTCTACTCTTTTAGTACTGATTTAGTTACTACCTTTGCCTCTTCATGAATATTACAGTAGCTCGATTTTCCTACTTGTTTCAGATCAGTTTTGTCTCATTCTAAACCCAAGGAGCTAGGATTTAGATGCCACAGAGGTAGCAACATGACAGCCGGTGCAGATGTGCTCTGAAAAATAGCACAGGTGTGTGGACGCACACAAGTTAATCTCAGGTACCTGTTAGATAGTGGGGTTCTCTCCACACATCTAATCTGAATCGTGCTGAGTTCTTGCACGCTCCCTCGGTGGCTTCCAGATACGTTGGCGTTTGGAATGCGGAAGGTTTTTTTGTGTCGTCTTGAACAGCAAGTGCTGGTGACTCCTTGTTGTGAAGAAAGAGAGGGACTGTGACTTGAAGGACGATTAACTGTTGCAACTTCCATGCAGCTTTCTTCAAAGACTTGTTCATCCACAAATTCGTGATTCTATTTTGTAGTGGTAAGAAATGTGGAGAAAGCACAGAAACAGTTTAACTTTAAAAAAATTTCTTTATTATTTTTAGTCAAGTATAGTTGACTTACAATATTATCACATTTTACTTAAAAAAAAAAAAAAGATTTGAATAGCTTTTTTTTTTAGAACTCAAATATGCCCACAGTACATTTAGACTATCTAATGGGTAAAGAAAATACCATTTTCATAATAATTAGAATAGCAAATTTTCTTGTTGTCGTTTGTATGAAAATAATATCTCTCCAGTTAGAATCTGAGATTGATATACACAGGCTGATTTAGCATCCATTATAGACTAACTTTATTTGAAATATCATTCATTAATTTAAACATACAATCTGGAAGTTATAAACTAAATACTAAAACCCTCAAAAATGAGTATAGATAATACCCATAGGGAATGTGCAAATTTACATGCACGTTATTTTTTAAACAAATTGACAGACTGAAGTTATGATAAAGAGACTATTTTAGTAGAATGTTCCAAGTTAGATTGTCTGTTATATATTAGCAAATATTTTCACATGGGATTGAAAATATTTTTTAATCAGAAAAATGAGATAACTAAGATATTTCCCATTTCTTTAGATGCTGCTCTAAAATTCCCAGTGTATAGAAAAATATGACTTATTAAATAAGTAACATATATTTATCAAAATATATTACTTTATATTTGACCTAGAAGTGGTTAACACTGAACTTCTGAGGTCTCCATTCTTATCTTTGTAATATATTACTGGTTGGACCCATGATCTGTACCTTTGATCTTATAATCCAGAAGTCAATAGTGGTGGACATCATTTCACATAGCACATCATACAGAAACACAGTGTAAAATTTAATTTTAAAATATTTAATAAAGAATTGGCTCATAACCCACGTATGGAAGACTTTTACCTCAGAAATAAAAGAGAAAACATTTTTGGTTTGAACTACTGAGAATGTTTTCAACTACTATTATTTTTTTGTGTGTGGGTGGGAATAGTCTTATAATGGAAGGCTTTGCTCATGCCAAATTTCACTTAACCATCTCTCATCCAAAAATATTGGTAAAACAATGGAAGGAAATTGCTGGCTAATAGGAAATAGATTGCTTTAGTTATTCATTTTGCCATTTCTTTGCTAAGATAAGCATTTTGCAGTAAATGAAATTTAACATTCTATTTAAAGTCCAGAGGATAATATGATCATTTAAGACAGAATTTCATGTTAAATATTAATTTTTATAGAAAAAACTATTGCTTACAAAGGAGTCACAATCTGTTGTCTTCTCTTACACGCACATTTCACACACAATATACAAGTTATAAGGCATGACATCCTAATTTATCTAATCAGTGATTGGAAGGGAAGAAGCCATTTTGTGACAGATTATCACATATTCTGCAGTAGGTAGCTCCATTTAAACTATATTAGTAACTTAGTTTAGTGTTAATAATAATTTAGTGTTACATAATTTATGATTAAAATCACCCTAAAAAGCTTCCCTGGTGGCTGTGATGGTAAAGAATCTGCCTGCAATGCAAGTTCATGGGGTCACAAAGTGTTGGACGTGACTGAGCAACTAACACTTTCACAAAAGGTAAAATAGTCAAAAAACGAAAATAAAAAGAAAAAAAATGGTAGGGATAAATACATTTGATTAATGTAGTCATTTAACTTTCAAAGTTATCCTAATATAGAACCTTATTTAAGATACTAATATAATCAGTAACCACTTGTTTAAAACCTTCAAATATTTTTCCATTTACTATGAGATAAAGATCAAAATTCTTCATGTGCCTCCAAAACCCAAGGTCATCTGCCCACTGACTTTCTCTGTTCCTCCTTTGTGTTACAGGAAAGGACAAAATCTGACTCTGTGTTGGATCTGCTTATTGAAACTTTTGCTCCCTGTTGCTTTTGTTTACTAAAAGGATACTGTCTATCCATAGTGGCCTGACTTGGGGAACCCTGCCCCTCTGCCTGAATATTAGACCAATGTGCTTTTGTTGAGGGAGACATCCTGACCCTGTCCATCTGGTACAGGCAGGGAGAAATTAATATATCCCCTCCCCAAAGCCGAGCATTCCAGGAGATATATGCAAGATTAATAGCCTTTTTATTTTACTTCCTCATGTCCCTCCTCTCTGTCCTACAAGAGAACCTGGCATTCAGACTTTGGTAAGATGGTTATTTTGAGACATTAGTCGGCCATCTTCTTGGTCTGCTGACTTTCTGAATAAAGTTGTTATTTCTTGCCTCAACACCTCATCTCCAATTTATAGGCCTGTCATGTAGTGAGTAGAGTGAGCTTGGACTCAATAATACTTGTGCCACAGTACCCTCTTTCTTTCTGACAACCCTCAGTTTCCTTTCCTTCTTCTGAGGGCAAGTTCCAGTCTTCTCCAGGTGCTTACACCTACTTTTAGCCCCTTCATCTCTTTGCTTAACTAACTCATAATCGTCCTGTGGGTCTCAACTCAATTTTCTCCAGGAAGCCTTGCCTGATCCTGTACCCTCTGGCTGCACCTTCTTCACCCCTAGTCCACTGGGGCCTCATTGTTTTTTCCCTGCTTATTATCCTTCTCCAGTAACATCCATATTTTGTCCCAAACCTGGAGGCTCAAGTAGGCCAGAGGTCATACCTGACTTCATGGTATATCTTGGGTCTGGCTGACTGTCTGATACATTACAGGCAAGAAATACATATTGGTTGAAATACTATATAGATAAATGAATAAATGGATGAACAATATGTCAGAACTGACTACAAATATGTGTCTCTGGTGAGTGGACAAGCAGACTTGATTCAAATACAGTGAAAATTTTATTCTGCTCTGTGGTCACAGACTATGATCCCTTTTGACAACCTATCTAAGGAACAGATGCCTTTGTTAAAGAGGAGGTCCAACTGGGAGCTTATAAGGGAAGAAATGCAGACTCAATCCTCAGGCCCTAGGGGTATACCAGTAATTAAACGTGTCATTTTTCTTAAGAGAATAGATAGTTTTTATTGTCTATCTCTGTTCATTATACCTGTGAATGAAAGAAACACTTATTTTCGTTTATTCTCTATTTTGTTATTGCTATTCCCTTTTCCCAGATGTCAGGAACACTTAAACTTCATTATTTTTTTCTGTTTAATCAGCATTTTAAGAAGCAGGAAAAGATATTTTATAGAACTTGCAGTTAGCTATTGGAACACAACTTTCTATCTACATTCAACTGATATTTTAGCCTAAAGTTAAGATCACCCCTAAAGTTAATAACATTTTAAATAAGTCTATAAAATACTTTCTATGTTGAAATGTCACTAGAGCCTTTCAAAATAATTTCAATTATTGTGGATTTTTTTTGGGAGGGGAGCTTAGTATGTTTTGCAGTAATGCAGACAGTGAAATCACACTTGGAAACCTTAAATATTCACAGAAACCAATGGGATTACTGTCTGAGTTGCAGGGGCAGGCAGTCCTGCCTTTTCCTTACCGTGGTTTTTTCTAGGCAGTGAAGCAGGTGGTGGTGCTGGGTTTCAAAGCTGGAGCCAGATTTGCTAACAAAGGCCTGCTCATCCTCGGAGGACTGTTAACAGAGAAAAGACAGAAGGGCTTTCTATTTTATTTGCAAACAATGAGAATCTCAGCTACATATTTTTACTGAGAGATCTGGCCTATTTTCTGAGATTAAATGGCAGTATTTTATTTTTACTTCCTTTTTTTTAACTGAAAAGGATCAAATATAGAGTTCCTTTTGAGTTTGATAATCATCATTTACATTTTCATCAAATTAGTGGTCTCAGCTTTTAGACTTGCCTCCCTGAATTGAAATATAATTCTCTTTTACTCATTCATCTCCCAGTTACCTTTGAAAGTCTGAGAGCCATTATTTTTGGATAATAATTTTTAACCTAGTACTTAGATAATCCTGAAACCACATCATGCTCACCTACACAAAAGCTATTATGTAATAAGTAAAGATGATTGGGATCCTAAATATTAAAAGAAAGTTTTAAGGTGACAATTAAGTTTCTCAAATTACATTTCATACTATGTGACTTTTATAACACTGAATGATGTTCCTTCCTCAATAAGAAGTACAGTAAGTCCCTTACATACAAACCTTCAAGTTGTGAGCTTTCAAAGATGCAAATGTACATCTGGTTCTATCAAGGAACCAGAACTTGTGCCATCAAATCCAGGTGTGAGTGAAATTGCGGCTTGCCTTCCAACTCCTATTACTGACGATTCTTTAGCTCTACCATCTCCCATGCCTCTCCCTCCTCCAGTCAGTAACTCTTGCCTATTCACTCAATGCAGTCCCTGTGTGCCGGCTGTGGTTCTGTACTACTCTAGTACAGTATACCTTTTCAAGGTGCTAGCTATACTGTCAGATTAAAAATGTTTTCTTTATTTTTTGTGTTTGTTTTTTACTATTTGTGTGAAAAGGATTATAAAACTATTAAAGTACAGTACTATATAGGTGATTGTGTTAGTTGGGTATCCAGGCTAACCCTGTTGGACTTATGAACACATTGGCCTTATGAATGCATTCTCAGTACGGAGCTTGTTGGTATGCAGGGGACTTACTGTAAAACGAGATATCACATCACCCCTCCCATCGACACCCAAATGAACTTTAAGGAACACACCTAAGTTTGAAATAAAAAACCTAGGTATCTGAACTGTTGAGAATTTTCCCCATGTTTACATGAGATAGTGCCAAATACTGCCCGATCATGAATGGGAATCATGACTCACTGGCAATATGACATATCCCAGTTTCTAGCCTACAGCCAATAAGATGGTACAGGGTGAGGTGACATTAACAAATGACACCTTTGTTGTTTCAGAGCCATTTTCATAATTACTCACAATAAAATTACATGGTTAAGTAGAACTAAATCAATATTGCACCAATAAGTTGAACATTAAAAGAAGAGAAATTCTTGACTGTACCTGCAGTTGGTTACTGAGTAAGCCATTCCGTTTGCTCTGCATGTAAGCATTTGCACTTCCGCTTTTGGCTGCCCGGATCCTGGCCAGTCTGGCTTTCTATAGGAGCAAAAAAACAATGTCCTCCTAAGATCTATGATTGGTTTTCTTAAAACACTGATTGCATGCTTATATAATCCTGTTATCAGCACACATATTTAAAAAAGCATACCAGCTTTTCACATTAACAATTGAAAAATAAGCTTTCAACATTTGAGTGTTTGATTTTAGCTAACATTTATCACTGAGATTCTTGTGTTGTTGGAAGAGGGTGTTTGCTATGACCAGTGTGTTCTCTTGGCAAAACTCTATTAGCCTTTGCCCTGCTTCATTCCGTACTCCAAGGCCAAATTTGCCTATTACTCCAGCTGTTTCTTGACTTCCTACTTTTGCATTCCAGTCCCCTATAATGAAAAGGACATCTTTTTTGGGTGTTATTCTAAAAGGTCTTGTAGGTCTTCATAGAACCATTCAACTTCAGCTTCTTCAGTGTTACTGGTTGGGGTATAGGCTTGAATTACTGTGATATTGAATGGTTTACCTTGGAAACGAACAGAGGTCATTCCGTCGTTTTTGAGATTGCATCCAAGTGCTGTATTTCAGACTCTTTTGTTGGCCATGATGGCTACTCCATTTCTTCTAAGGGATTCCTGCCCACAGTAGTAGATATAATGGTCATCTGAGTTAAATTCACCCATTCCAGTCCATTTTAGTTTGCTGATTCCTAGAATGTTGACATTCACTCTTGCCATCTCCTGTTTGACCACTTCCAATTTGCCTTGATTCATGGACCTAACATTCCAGGTTCCTATGCAATATTGCTCTTTACAGCATCGGACTTTGCTTCTATCACCAGTCACATCCACAACTGGGTGTTGTTTTTGCTTTGGCTCCATCCCTTCATTCTTTCTGGAGTTATTTCTCCACTGATCTCCAGTAGCATATTGGGCACCTACCGACCTGGTAAGTTCCTCTTTCAGTATCCTCTCATTTTGCCCTTTCATACTGTTCATGGGGTTCTCAAGGCAAGAATACTGAAGTGGTTTGCCATTCCCTTCTCCAGTGGACCACATTCTGTCAGAGTTTTGCCAAGACAACACACTGGTCATAGTAAACACCCTCTTCCAACAACACAAGAGAAGACTCTACACATGGACATCACCAGATGGTCAACACCGAAATCAGATTGATTATATTCTTTGCAGCCAAAGACGGAGAAGCTCTATACAGTCAGCAAAAACAAGACCGGGAGCTGACTGTAGCTCAGATCATGAACTCCTTAGTGCCAAATTCAGACTTAAACTGAAGAAAGTAGGAAAACCACTAGACCATTCAGGTATGACCTAAATCAAATCCCCTATGACTATACAGTGGGAGTGAGAAATAAATTTAAGGGACTAGATCTGATAGACAGAGTGTCTGATGAACTATGGAAGAAGGTTCGTGACATTGTACAGGAGACAGGGATCAAGACCATCCCCATAGAAAAGAAATGCAAAAAGGCGAAATGGTTGTCTGAGGAGGCCTTACAAATAGCTGTGAAAAGAAGAGAAGTGAAAAGCAAAGGAGAAAAGGAAATATATTCCCATTTGAATGCAGAGTTCCAAAGAATAACCAGGAGAGATAAGAAAGCCTTCCTCAGCGATCAATGCAAAGAAATAGAGGGAAACAACAGAATGGGAAAGACTAGAGATATCTTCAAGAAAATTAGAGATACCAAGGGAATATTTCATGCAAAGATGGGTTTGATAAAGGACAGAAATGGTATGGACCTAGCAGAAGCAGAAGATATTAAGAAGAGGTGGCAAGAATACACAGAAGAACTGTACAAAAAAGATCTTCATGACCCAGATAATCATGCTGGCATGATCACTCACCTAGAGCCAGACATCCTGGAATGTGAAGTCAAATGGGCCTTAGAAAGTATCACTATGAACAAAGCTAGTGGATGTAATGGAATTCCAGTTGAGTTATTTCAAATCCTGAAAAATAATGCTGTGAAAGTGCTGCATTCAATATGCCAGCAAATTTGGAAAACTCAGCAGTGGCCACAGGACTGGAAAATGTCAGTTTTCATTCCAATCCCTAAGAAAGGCAATCCCAAAGAATGCTCTAACTACTGCACAATCGCACTCATCTCAGACGCTAGTAAAGTAATGCTCAAAATTCTCCAAGCCAGGCTTCAGCAATACGTGAACCATGAACTTCCAGATGTTCAAGCTGGTTTTAGAAAAGGCAGAGGAACCAGAGATCAAATTGCCAACATCCACTGGATCATCGAAAAAGCAAGAGAGTTCCAGAAAAACATGTATTTCTGCTTTATTGACTATGCCAAAGCCTTTGACTGTGTGGATCACAATAAACTGCAAAATTCTGAAAGAAATGGGAATACCAGACCACCTGACCTGCCTCTTGAGAAACCTGTATGCAGGTCAGGAAGCAACAGTTAGAACTGGACATGGAACAACAGACTGGTTCCAAATAGGAAAAGGAGTATGTCAAGGCTGTATATTGTCACCCTGCTTATTTAACTTATATGCAGAGTATATCATGAGAAACGCTGGGCTGGAAGAAGCACAATCTGGAATCAAGATTGCCGGGAGAAATATCAATAACCTCAGATATGCAGATGACACCACCCTTATGGCAGAAAGTGAAGAGGAACTAAAGAGCCTCTTGATGAAAGTGAAAGAGGAGAGTGAAAAAGTTGGCATAAAGCTCAACATTCAGAAAACTAAGATCATGGCATCTGGTCCCATCACCTCATGGGAAATAGATGGGGAGACAGTGGAAACTGTCAGACTTTATTTTTGGGGGCTCCAAAATCACTGCAGATGGTGACTGCCACCATGAAATTAAAAGACACTTACTCCTTGGAAGAAAAGTTAGGACCAAACTAGATAGCATATTTAAAAGCAGAGACATTACTTTGCCAACAAAGGTCCATCTGGTCAAGGCTATGGTTTTTCCAGTGGTTATGTATGGATGTGAGAGTTGGACTGTGAAGACAGCTGAGCACCGAAAAAATTGATGCTTTTGAACCATGGAGTTGAAGAAGACTCTTGAGAGTCCCTTGGATTGCAAGGAGATACAAACAGTCCATCCTTAAGGAGATCAGTCCTGAGTGTTCATTGGAAGGACTGATGCTGAAGCTGAAATTCCAGTACTTTAGCCACCTCATGGAAAGAGTTAACACATTGGAAAATACCCTGATGCTGGGAGGGATTGGGGCCAGAAGGAGAAGGGAACAACAGAGGATGAGATGGCTGGATGGCATCACCGACTCGATGGGCATGAGTTTGAGTCAACTCTGGGAGTTGGTGATGGACAGGGAGGCCTGGCGTGCTGCAATTCATAGGGTTGCAAACAGTTGGACATGATTGAACGAATGAACTGAACTGAACTGAGTGAAATGAAGACCCAGCAGACTAGCCACCAATTTCTTTTCATTTAAACTAATGTTCTTTTTAAATTTAGTAATTAAGTTCCAGGAACCTACTGCTGTTCTTCTCTTTCTTCCTCTCCTCCCCACTCCTTCCCTCCCTTCTCCTCTCTGTTTTTCTTACCTTCCTCCCTCCCTCTCTCCTTCCTTCCTTCAGTCCCTCTCAAAAAAAAAAAAAAAAAAAAAAAAAAAAGACTATTCAGTTGAATCTGCACCCTCGAATTTCAAATTTTGTTTTTGCAACTATTTTTATTCAGTTGGCCAATGAAGTCCCCATACCGAACAACAAGGAAGGGCTCTCTTAAAAAAAAAATCCTCAAATTTACCCACTTTGTTTATTGGTTGGACTTTGATAGTCCATTGTACTTTAAATCTGTTGTTCTATACATGCCCCAGACATTCATGGTAAGGGTCTGGTTTTTGCTTCCTGAGGAGCACTAATTTCGTAATCATTCTGTTCAGATGAAACATGTCTAGCGAGTGTATTAAGAAAGTGACTGGGAAGACTTGGGTAAGAACTTGTACAATTACCCTACAGTGACTCCTTTGCCTTTTCTAAACAACCAGAGGGAGACTATCTCAGTCTCTAATCCTGGAATCTTCTTTTTAACAAAATAATTTTAATGATCTAGGTTTTTAAAATGGAAAATGAATATGTCCGCATGATACAAATTTTGACACTACAAAAGTACATGAAAAACAAGTCTCTCTTGGCTTACCTACTCCTGTCCTTCAGAGTCAACTACTGGCAAAATTTCTAGAGACTCTGACTAGAAATACACTAAGCAAATAAAAGTAAATATATATATATATATATATATATATATATATATATATATATTTATATATTCATAAGTATGCATCCATACATTTTTATTCATTTGGGATGATTTGCTGCACAGCCTTCTGCATGCAACTTTTTTCATTTAGTATGGGTTGGACTCCTCCCATATCTCCACATATAGAGCCACCTCATTTATTTATGATTGTATAATATACCGGTATAGGAATGAAGCATCCTTTAGGTAGCAAACCAATCACAATGAATTTTCAAGGCATGTTTTTTGGCTACTACCAGCAATGCTGCCTTCTTGGAACCTCATGATGAGCTGATCTGCAATTTCTAGAAGTAGAATTATTCCTGGATCAAAGGGTATACGTGCATGTGTTTTGTTTGCCAGGTTTTACCAAACTTCCCTCCACAGTGGTACCAAGGTGCCTTTTTACCAACACCCACAGAATTTGACAGTAACACCAAGATGTTCGAAGCTCTCAAAATAGCATTAAGATAGCACCTGGTTTCAACCTCACCCCTTCCCTCTTCCTCTGTGAATTTCTTCTTCCTGTTTGCCAATCCCAGGTTAAAATAATACTCTGTACAAAGATCATTTTATAAGTGATGAGAAAACTAGACAAATTTCACTGTTTGTTGGCACGATAATGTTTAGATGACTTAAAATACTGAGACAATGCTTGAGAATGAAACTGGAAGGTGGAAAATGTTTAATTTGAAAAGCTGTGCTGTGCAGCCAGGATTTCAGGACAGACAATAAAACAACAGGAAGTGACAAGCACGTTTGGAAATGATTTAGAATTGATGTAATAATTCAGAAATAAGTAATAGAAAATATACATTAGGTTTCCAGAAAGGGGCTATAGTTGAAACATCAATCCTAAAGTCTCACTGGTCCCCTGGAACATTCAATGCCTTTTGTGGTCCCCTTTGTCCCTTGACCTTCCTCTCTCCCACTTTTTTTTTGCAGCCACTGAATGTAATTATATTACCTATATCACAGTTACTAGTCTCACCTATGTCATTCTCCAAGCATTTAGCCTCAGTATGAGGAAATATTACTTTCTTTCATAAATGAGACAGGCATACTACTCAAAGATACCCTCCGAGAAAGGAAAATGACATATTTTCCATAATAAAAACCTACATATTACAGAAACCACTACTGCAGAAGTAGTTCTAAGTTGAGGGAAAAAGAAACAGTTGAGTTTTAGTGACAGAATAGCCATTTTCCTAAGGCAGGTACTGTGTTAGGAAAAGAACCAGTTTCATTCACGACTTTTCTTTTGGTTTACTACATACAATACTATGAGTTAATTGGTTGACTCGGTCTTGTGGAGCACCATGCTAAATGTCTGTTGAATGCTAGCCTTCAACCAGAAGACCAGAAATAGTAGATTGATAAATGGAAATAAGTATAAGGCATCACAATGCAAGACATGGTACCTGCTCTCAAGACATATTAAACTTTGGCTAGGAAGATACTATTCATAAAAAGATAAAAGTCAAAAATAAAGTGAGATGTATGGAAAGAGTAACATGGAAATGTATACTGCCATATGTAAAATAGATAGCCAAAGGGAATTTGCTGTATGGCTAAGGAAACTCAAACAGGGCCTCTGTATCAACCTAGAGGGGCGGGATGGGGAGCGAGATGGGAGGGAAATTCAAAAGGGAGGAGATATATGTATACCTATGGCTGATTCATGTTGAGGTTTGACAGAAAACAACCAACTTTTGTAAAGCAATTATCCATCTATAAAAAATAAATAAATTAAAAAAAATAGAGGCAAACAGAATTGTCAAATGGAGACTAGAGATAGCAAGTGACATAAGGTTTGGGAGAAAGAGAGAAATGACTGCTATGGGAAGGTTTCACTGAGAATGCAGGACTTGGGACAGTAAGATTAAGAAATCTCAACAGAGTAAGAAAAGAGATTAAGTGTCTTTTCATATTCTGTCATTCTATCCTGATGTGTGTGTATGTTAGAAGAGGATTTCTCTTGAGATACTGAACATTTGTTATTATAATTGAAAAGGGCAAATGCAGGTATGCAAGATCCTCATTTTTTACTTAAACCCTCCACAAAGTGGTTAAAATTTTGAGTACAGTATTGTTTGCATACCTATTTTTATTTTGTATAAGATTTTGCTTGAGCTTGGTGCTGGCAGTGGGATTGCATATCAAAAATTTTGGCCTCAAAAGCATTTTGTTATATTATTTATTATTCAGCTTGACTGCTACCTTTTACTGAATGGACATCTTACTTGACTGAATTTAGCAGGTTATTTCTGTATAACTTTGATATTTGTCAAATCACCCAGTTTCAGATAAATCTAAATTATTTAGCCTAATAAATGTTTATTATTTTTTAAGACATTTCTTGGGAAGGAAAATAGAAAATATCCCTTGGTGACTTATTTAGTTCCATATTCTTCTTTCTTTCTTAGATAGCTGTGTCCAGTTTATTGGTCACAGACTATTTACTGAACTTGTCATTTTAAGTTATTATATTTTATAAACAGTGCTGCGATGAACATTGGGGTACACATGTCTCTTTCAGATCTGGTTTCCTCGGTGTGTATGCCCAGCAGTGGGATTGCTGGGTCATATGGCAGTTCTATTTCCAGTTTTTTAAGGAATCTCCACACTGTTCTCCATAGTGGCTGTACTAGTTTGCATTCCCACCAACAGTGTAAGAGGGTTCCCTTTTCTCCACACCCTCTCCAGCATTTATTGCTTGTAGACTTTTGGATAGCAGCCATTCTGATTGGTGTGTAATGGTACCTCATTGAGGTTTTGACTTGCATTACTGTTTATAATAGCCAGGACATGGGAGCAACCTAGATGCCCATCAGCAGATGAATGGATAAGGAAGCTGTGGTACATATACACCATGGAATATTACTCAGCCATTAAAAAGAATTCATTTGAATCAGTTCTAATGAGATGGATGAAACTGGAGCCCATTATACAGAGTGAACTAAGCCAGAAAGATAAAGACCAATACAGTATATTAACACATATATATGGAATTTAAAATGATGGTAACAATAACCCTATATGCAAAACAGAAAAAGAGACACAGATGTATAGAACAGACTTTTAGAGTCTGTGGGAGAAGGCGAGGGTGGGATGTTCTGAGAGAACAGCATTGAAACAAGTATACTATCAAGGGTGAAACAGATCACCAGCCCAGGTTGGATGCATGAGACAAGAGCTCAGGGCTGGTGCACTGGGAAGACCCAGAGGGATGGGATGGAGAGGGAGGCAGGAGGGGGGATCGGGATGGGGAACACATGTAAATCCATGGCTGATTCATGTCAATGTATGGCAAAAACCACTACAATATTGTAAAGTAATTAGTCTCCAACTAACGAAAATAAATGGAAAAAAAATAAGTTATATTTGACTTTATTAAGCCAATTATTCTAGTAGTCACAGTATGTAAAATTCACTCTTATGGCAGAAACTTAGAATATAGAGACACTTTAAAGATAAAAAAATTCATAAAACATACTTTTCAATTTAGTGTTCTTTTTAAACACCATATTTATTTATGCATTTTAAATTTATTTAGATAAAAAAGCTTCTCAAAACATTCCAAGATTTTCTTTATTGATTTGCTTGTTGCAGATAACAAAGTTAAAAAAAAAATATATTTTGAAGGTTGGTTTATTTGAAAATCAGATTTGTATTTCCTACAGTTTTCATGCAGGTAGCTCTGTTTTTGGTGTTCAGAAGATGAATGATAGCTCGCTCATACTAAAGAAGAAATTTCTAGAAGGGGGATAGATGGATGCTGGAGAGCTAAGCTTTTGCAGGATTTCTGTTACTGTTTTTAACTAATTTTTATTTATTCATTTATTTTGAGCTGTTTGGGTCTTCGTTGCTGCAGGTGGGCTTTTCTATAGTTGCGGAGAGTAGGGGCTACTCTCTGGTTGCAGTGCTGGGGTCTCTCATTGCGGTGGCTTCTCTTATTGCTGAGCACTGGCTCTAAGACACCCGGGCGTCAACAGCTGCGGCTCCCGGGCTCCAGGGCACAGGCTCAGTAGTTGCGGCGCACGGGCTTAGCTGCTCCACAGCATGTGGGACCTTCCTGCATTGGCAGGAGGACTCTTCACCACTGAACCACCAGGGAAGCCCAGACTTCTATTATTTTAAACAATGCACTTGTGTGTCCAGTAGAGGGATTGTAGTGTGTGGGCAGAGACAGAGCTGTGGTATGTGACAAGGCATGATGGAGGTTGATTGTGGACAAAATTTCTCCATCTCTGTTTGTGAACAGCGTGCTCTGCAGAAGACTACAATTGCCCAAGAGGGTACCTTTTTCTACTCCTCCTTGTTGGATTACCAGTTTTATTTATCATCATTCTCTACAATAATTAAAGACTAGATACTTGTCCAAAAAATGGGGCATAAAGGAAGAAGGTACAAGGCAGAAAGAGTAATTCTTGCTAAAAAAGGCAGATCTCTGACAATGGATATAAACAAATTCTCTGGACAACTTGCTGTGTGACCACACTGATTGATAACTTGAACTTTCCAAAGAGTTACTTTATATGAGATTTTTATACTTTATATGGGGCTTCCCTGGTGGCTCAGTGGTAGAGAATCCACCTGCCAATGAAGGAGACACAGGTTCCATTCTGTGGGGTCAGGATGATTTCCTGGAGAAGGAAATGGCAACCCACTCCAGTATTCTTTTCAGAGAAATGCCATGGACAGAGGAGCCTGGCAGGCTACAGTCCATGGTGTTGCAAGAGGCAGACATGACTTAGTGACTAAACAACAACACTTTATACTGTATGTATGAAGTATATAGTTTTTTATTTTACTAAAGGCATCAACATTGTTTAAAAACATGTTTAAAACCTTGTCCTAGAATTACCTGCAAAGCCAGTTATGAACTGCACCAGAATCTCTCATGATATTTTATAGTTACACCACACTATCTAGATTATGCATCCACTTTAGTCACAGTTTTTGGATATTTAAAAAAAAATGAATCTATTCTTGAAGGACATGATACAGTATCCACGAAGAATCCTGGAAGTCTAGCTCCATAGCCTTAAGGAAACTATAAAAGATTTCCATAATTATTTCTAAGTAACAAGGGCTCTGACTCTCAAGGTGATTATTTTAACAAAGAATAGGGAGAGGACATGTGCTAACCTTTAATTAACTTTTTTGGGAGATATCTATCATGGTGTTTAGTGTACAAACCTGGGAGCCAGGTGCCTTGGATTGAAGGAGAGATTTTCTATTTGTTAGGTGTGTAATCTTAGAATTTCTCAAATTTTTGGTAATTTAGAATTCTCATTTATGAGTACAAATAGTGATAGTAAGTAACTCATAGACTTGTTATAAAGACTACATGACTTTTAAAACATCCAGCCAATACCTCGCACATAGGAAGCCACTAATAAATAGTATTATATTATGCTTATATAGATTTATATACATTTGCATATAATCTTAATCTTATTGTGAGGTAGGTGTTGTTTTCTCCATTTCACAGATGCATATGTAACCTGTTTCCTCTGAGAGGGATGAGGTCATTGATGTGAAGTTCAGAGAAACAGTAAAGTGCTGGGCCAAAAATAAAACTCAGCTGCTGGTGATGAGATTTCTCTTACTTCCTGTGTCAACTGTGTTGGACATCTGAGACATATTTTGGTGCCCTTTAATAGCCCCAGTCTACTGGAACCAACTTGATCTCTGATGGACAGAGACTAAATGAATCAGATCTACAAATCTGATTCTAATAAAATTTGCCAAGAATCTATCTTTGATTTTACTATTGTCATTAGTGCTATTCACCAAATATTTCTTTCTTGTCGTCTGTGGTTGCATAGTAGGATTATCTTGCTCTGCCAGTTCTAAAGTTACACGTGACTGTATGACTTACTTGAGTTAATGCTATAGAGATGGAAGTGACTTGGCCCACTTCCAAGAGGAAGTTTTAGGAGTCAGGCTGTGATTCATCATGTCCTTTTATCTCTGCTTGCACGACTGCAGACATACATTGTTAAGATGGAGTTTCTATCACCAGAGTAATCTGTAGCATGATTAAGAAATACTCCTTGTTTTTAAGTCACTAAGATATTAAGGTTCTTTTTTACTGTAGTATAATTTAGCTTGTGCTGACTGATGCAACTATCGACCCAAACCAGAACACTGAATAGCCAGTAAGGGATTTTAAAGCTCACTTTACGGAGTGGGAGATGCTAAATCACGGTCGCACGGAACTGAATACTCACCTTTTGTGCTCTTCGTTTGTCTGCTCGTTGATTCTGGTGGTAGATCCGACTGAAGTTGGATACGATCACTGGGACGGGTAGAGCAATGAC
The DNA here is from genome assembly GCF_033118175.1 of Dama dama. Lineage (NCBI taxonomy): Eukaryota > Metazoa > Chordata > Mammalia > Artiodactyla > Cervidae > Dama > Dama dama. The sequence continues at coordinate 81,256,428 of NC_083698.1, read as the reverse complement.
CAAGACTCCACTCAGCGAACAGATGGAACCAAAAATCTTCCCTGCTATGGTTTTTGGTACCATGTCACCATACCTTGGAATAGAAAAAAAAATTGTTGTAAGTCACAGAAAGTTTTTTCCATCTTCTACAAATAGTTTTTAGCTTCCAGTCAAGTGATTTTTTGGACCAATCTATCTCTACTTCGCGCTTCCTAGGTGGTAATAGTGGTAAAGAACCCGCCTGCCAATGCAGGACACATAAGAGACATGGGTTCGATCCTGGGTCGTGAAGATCCCCTGGAGGAGGACATGGCAATCCACTCCAGTATGCTTGCCTGGAAATCCCAGGAACAGAGGAGCCTGGCAGGTTATAGTCCATCAGGTCACAAAGAATCGGACAAGACTGAAGCGACTTAGCAGGCATGCACACATCTCTAATTCATGGCTAAAACATACATGGTTTAAGACTTCAATAACCCAGACATTATGAATATCTGAATATAAAAATTACCTTTTGACCTTGCAGAAGTGGATTCTAACATTTATAAATTGCTTTAATTTCTAATAAATTAGAAATTTATTTTAATTGCTTAAAATATTTTAAGCCAGATGATGTAATGAGAGCTATTCGATTTGTCCTTTATATCACATGACATTGTTCTTTACATTTATTTATAGTCACTATTCCCATGCTGAATGTTATAGTCTAGATAACACTCTTTTCCACTTAATTTTTTTGTCTACATTGGACTGGTTATGAAATTTAAATAGAAAAAGTGGTACATCACATTCCTTTCATCAGATATAATGTCTTAAAAATTTGAACTCTCCAAAGGTCCCATTAATCTTCATTTATGAAATCCGATGGCCATTTTTCCATGATTATCTTATTTAATCTCTTATTTATGTTTGATTGGTTTTCTCTTTAGTTAAAATACTTTCTGTCATCTTTAGGGTTAGCAAATTCCCTTAGTGACCTTCTACCTCATTGGCTGCTACTTTTCCATCTTCGTTTCTGGCTCCTCCTTTTCTCTTGTCTGATTTCTAAATCTTGGAGTAATGTCGGTCTCAGGCTCTTATCATCTCAGTATAAACTCTCTATGTGATTTTATCCAATTCCATAGTTTGAATTATCTATACTTTGAAAGTGAAAGTGAAAGTCACTCAGTCAGGTCCGACTCTTTGTGACCCCGTAGACTATACAGTCCATGGAATTCTCCAGGCCAGAATACTGGAGTGGGTAACCTATCCCTTCTCTAGTGGATCTTCCTGATCCAGGAATTGAACTGGGGTCTCCTGCATTGCAGGCAGATTCCAGGATTTCCTGGAATCATATTTGTTGTCTATATGCTACTGACACTAATTTACAGTGATATCCCTGATGTTTGTTTTGAATATCAGACTCATCGCTTCAGTTGTTTCTGCTCTGATTATTCCTACCACTAGATGTTTAAGAGCCTATTAAGGCTTAAATTAGCCAAAAAGGAACTCTTATTTCCCTAGCTTTCTCTAGCCCCTTCAAATCTGTTCCTCTTGCAGTCTACTATTTCTAGTTAAATGGAACTACAAACCACCCAGTTGCTCATATCAACACTGAAAAAGCCACACTATCCTCAGTCCATGTATCTCTACTCAGCTAGCCTTGTTGACTCTGACTAAACCAAATTATATTCCATTTGAGTCTCTTTCCTCAACTAGAGCCAGGGATACCACTTCTCACTTGAATTCTCTTTTCTACATTTGCCCCGTTACAAGTTACAATTCATACCAACATAGCAGCGAGGGTTATGGCTTTAAAAATGGAGTTTGGGCTGCTGCTACTTTATTTAAACCTTCTAATAAACTTGAAACTAGAATAAACCTAGGTTCCTACTTTTGTCTCCAAAGGCCTGCATCCTTCAGTTAGTTTCTGGCTATATTTCACACTGTCTTCCATCCAGCTCCCCGTCTTCCAGTCACATTGACCATCTGACTTCCTATCACATGGGCAGCCCCTAGATCAGCATTATGCAGGTTGAGACTTAAATGTCCCCCTTCCAGAAGTTATGTTCTGGCCACATTCCCCATAGTGGTATTATTCTTTCCCCCAAGTCTTTCTGTAAAACATCTTCCCATTTGATTACCTTTAAAGGACTTATTAACACATGAAACTAATTTGTTAATGTGAAACAATTTCCTTGGCTCCTCACATACTCTGCTGACATGAGAATATAACCTTGATGAACTGAAGTTATTCTATTTTGTATCTCACTAGCACACAGCAAGTTCTTCATAAATATTACTTAAATGAATATGTTTTCACTACCTTATTGATATAGAGTTCTTCTAAGAGTTCATTGCTGGGGAAGGGGACGAGGAGTTTTTTTTTTTCTTTATTGAAATGTAGGTGATATGCTTGGTATTAGAGGTTCCCTGGTGGCTCAGATGGTAAAGAGTCTGCCTGTAATGAGGGAGACACGGGTTCAATCCCTGGGTTGGGAAGATCCCCTGGAGAAGGAAATGGCAACTCACTCCCGGATGCTTGCCTGGAAAAGCTCATGGCCGGAGGAGCCTGGCAGGCTACAGTCCATGGGGTTGCAAAGAGTCAGACACGACTGAGTGATTTTGACTTCACTTTCACTTTCAGGTGATATGCAACACTATATTACTTTCAGATGTACAATCTATCGATTTGATATACGCAGTTTTATTGACATATAAGTGACACAAAACGTTCTATTAGTTTCAAGAAGGAGATCTGTTATAGCATTGCAGAAGTCACCCAGATGCACCTTTGACGTGCCAACTGCTCCCTGCTCGCTTCAGGGCTTTGGGGTGCTCAGTGCACCGAGAGTTTAGTCCTTAGAAACAAGGCGCAGATAATGGAATCCAGAGTCAAGGAATTTGGGAGTACTTGGGGATTCTCTAACTTGAAGAGTGATCTAGGACACATCATTCTAATTAACACTGTTTTTTGGACATTTATATGTCAATATGGTGGCTCAGATGGTAAAGAATCTGCCTGCAATGCAGGAGACCTGGGTTCAATCCTTTGGCCAGGAAGATACCCTGGAGAAGGGAATGGCAACCCATTCCATTATTCTTGCCTGGAGAATTCCATGGATGGAGGAGTTTGAGGAGCTACAGTCCATGAATTGCAAAGAGTCGGACATGACTGAGCAACTAACACATATACACACGGAGATGGAAATTTCAGAACTGGCTCAGGACAGGCTGCTGAGAGTGACAACAGGCAGTACTAACCAGCACCACCTTTGGTGACCCCATTCCAGGCTCTGGTCTTCTGCTTTGGAGATCACTCTTGTTCATATTTGATCAGTAGCTGAGCTAATTCACTGTAACTGAAATTCCTACGCAGTTTTGGCATCAAAATGACAGAATTGATTTACATTTAAAAAAACAAAACAAAACACAAAACCCAGCCCAAGAACTTGAAACAGGCTGCATCCATGTGAAACAGAACCTCTTTCCATAGTCCATCAGGGAAGCTAAATCAGAATCTGAAAATGATGTTAGTGAGGAAACAATCAAAACTAAACGAATTTAGATGGTGAGCATAAAAGGCTTGGGGTCTTTCTTGCCATAAGGATATATTAGTGGAAGACCAACTTTTTATACCACGATTGCCACAGATCACATTGAGTACCCAGCCATGGTTTATAAATATCTTCTTTCCTTTTGCACTGACTATGCGTGGGCTCTGAAGAAGTCTTTAACACACATCCCCTTCATATGTACATGCATACATAAAAGCAGCTTTTCAAAACAGAGATTTGATTTTAATGTTTAGCAATTAAGATCTTAAAAGTCTCTCAGAAAAGAAAGTAAATAAAAACCCAACTATTTGTTATAGCCTGAGAAGGTATAGATTAAGTCCATGTAATTAAAGTAAACCTTTAAAAATATAAGTAAAATAACTAAATGAATCCATCATATACTTTTTTCCTGCCTCTCTGAGATTTTTTAAATTACCATTTCTTAACTAGTTTTTAAAAGTTTAGGCTCATTATATCATCCTGTAGGCAAAGCCAGCATACTTGCGATTATTAGAAAAAATTAAGGGCTGACTGAACCCAAAGCTCAGTAAGACGTTAAGACGAGTGGGGATTAGTAAACTCAGTTGGCAGCTGATCGTGGTGATGGGGTGGGGGTAATCATGCTATCAGAAAGGCTGCACCTAAAAGAAGGGAGAAAACAGATTCTCTGGGATTCAAAGAGGTGCTGGGCCAGTTGATAAAGCAGGTTTCCATGGGAAAGAAATTTTTGATGAGGTACCTGGGATTCAACTAGAAAATAATCACTGCAAATCCTTTTTGAATATAAATAGAGATTATAATTTGAATAAATAAAGCAGAAAGTGAACTTGCTACTCAGAGGGAAAAGACGGGCAAAATGAAATATCTTGTTTGTACTGTAACAAAAGGGGGAAAAGTAAGAGTATGAACCAGCTTGCTGAAAGTCAGCAAATTCTCATCTAGAAGGATGCATAAGGGAAAAGAGGTAATAGACACAAAAGGGGTGGTTTAATGCCAACAAGCTCTGCTGCTGCTGCTGCTAAGTCACTTCAGTCGTGTCCAACTCTGTGCGACCCCTTAGACGGCAGCCCACCAGGCTCCGCCGTCCCTGGGATTCTCCAGGCAAGAAAACTGGAGTGGGCTGCCCTTTCCTTCTCCAAAGCATGAAAGTGAAAAGTGAAAGTGAAGTCGCTCAGTGGTGTCCGACTTATTTCACGACCCCATGGACTGCAGCCCACCAGGCTCCTCTGCCCGTGGGATTTTCCAGGCAAGAGTACTGGAGTGGGGTACCATTGCCTTCTCCAAAGCTCTGCTAATCTGCATCAAATACAGTTATATTTATTATTTACCTTTGTCATATTTGTTTTTAAATCCAAATTTACTTTATAGTCAAGAAAGCATAAGTGAATGCTTGAGGTGACTGGCCAGTGTGCTATGATTATGTGGGAAGAGGCAGGGAGAACAAAATCCTCATTGGTGGGAACACCTCTCAACATTTTACTCCTGGGTGGAAAGACAGATCTTTCTCACATAATAGAAAATTAGGATGGAACTCCCCTGGTGGTCCAGTGGTTAATAATCTGCTCGGCAATGCAGGGGACATGGGTTCAATCCCTGGTCTGGGAAGATTCCATATACTGAGGGACAGCTAAGCTCATGTGTTCAACTACTGAGCCCAACAGTGCTTACAGGCCGTGCTCCAAGAAAAGCCACCACGATGAGAAGCGCATGCACCACAACAAATAGTAGCCCCCAGTTGCCGCAACCAGAGAAAGCCCATGAGCAGCAACAAAGACCCAGTGGAACCAAAAATAAATAAAAACAAAGAAAATGAGGATGATCCTCAAGGCCATGGAAGATGGTGAAAGCACAAGGAAGCAGAAGGGGCAGGATATTAAGACCAAGCAGCCTTGTGATTATGGGTGTAAGGGCAGCCTGAGGCTTGGCTGATCCCAAAGGAGCACCTGCTGCCTCCTTCCACACACCCGAAATATAATGGCACTAAATATACGTTTCTGTCTGTTCTACTCCCTGCCCCTCTCTCCTTTTTACAATTAAACTGCTGTTGATATTTTTAATATTCAAAGCACATTTCATTAGCTTGACTATGTTGGAGAATCATGGAAAAGGCACAGTATGATTTGTATATGTTCTTATATTGTCCATTTGGTTTCTCTTCTCACTTGGCAAGGGGTTCCCAGGTGGTGTTATTGGTAAAGAACCCGTCTGCCAGTGCAGGAGACCTAAGAGACCTGGGTTCAATCCCTGGGTTGGGACGATCCCCTGGAGGAGGGCATGGTAAGCCACTCTGGTATTCTTGCCTGGAGACTCCCATGGTCAAAGGTGGGCTACAGTCCATAGGGTCGCAAAGAGTTGGACATGACTAAAGTGACTTAGCGCGCACGCTCGCTTGGGAATGACCTTGAGAATTGAAACGGGTAATTTTTATCTGCAAACTTGTAACTGGGCATAGAACCTGCTAGGGATGGGAAACAGCTCACTAGCAAAACCAGCTGCTTTCCTTTGTTCCTATTGCTATTTGTATTGGAGTATTCAAACTCCAACTCTTACTAAGGAGCGAAACAGCATTACAGACCTCAGGAGTCATCTCTTTGAAATCCAGTGGAAGAAAGGCTTAGCAGAGAAAGCTTCCTCATGAGAGATGACACTTATTGTGGCTAAATGATCATTTTAAAGTTTATGTATTGCCTACAATACTGCCCATCTTTTAATGATTATTCTTATCCTAGGCAACTTGTATAACGGTTGGTATTTTATTTTTTATCATATAAAAACACATCTCACTTTGCCCAACTCCTGATGCTTACATTTATGCTAAGCCCAGCATAATTATATATTCTATTCTTCCTTGTCTTCTTTGGATTTTAATGTTAGGTCTCAAGTCTTCAAAAATCCATTTTCCTAAAACAGTTACATTAGAACATTATGTAGATGTCTTTTTGTTTCCACAGAGACATTTTTTTCTATATGTAAATAAAACTGATTCAAAGACTATAAGAGGCCTCTAAAGTCAAGTAAGAAAGAAGAAAACAGTAGAGAGAATAGCATCATATAAAAGAAAAACTATCAATAAGTTTTACACAATGAAAAATGAGCAGAGTTGAACTTTGTTAGTGGAAGGGAAGCTTTCCCCATACATCTGCTTTCCTCTCTTCTAACTGTCCCTTCTTTCTCCTACATTTACCATACAGAGTCACTGTAGGTTCTTTCTGCTCCTTTTTCACCCTGAACATCCACCATACTTTATGTTTATTGCTCCCCTTCCTCCTCACATCAGTTAAAAGGTGCAATATAGGGGTATCATTCACATAAAATGTTAATTCTAAACATGTACTTACTGCCCCCCCCAAAATACTTGGTTAAAATTAAATATTTTGCCATATGTGAAAGATCATATTGAGTGGAGGACCAATTTCTCAAGAATAGTTTCAGTCATTGGTTCTTGAAGATTTTAATCTCAAATATTATCCAAAACTTTCATGCTAAGTACTTGAATTCTGGAATGCACTCAATGCCAAAATAGTGGTAAATCTTGTTAACACAGACAATCAAATAGTGGTAAATCTTGTTAACTAAGACAATCAAATGAATATATCATCTATCCTTTGTCCATTTATCTTTCCAATTTATCAAGTAATACTGAAATAGATGGGAAAGTGCATAATTTTTAAACATAATACATTGCAAACCAAATTTTACTAATATCTACTCAAACTTTTCATTTTTGGCATTTCTCCAGAAATCAGATGACTAAATACATTTAGATCTCAAATGGAGAACAATTTCCTTGAATTTTTTTTTACACAGTGCGAACACAATACTGCTAGCTTCCTAGTCCTATTCATATAGCTTCTATTTTTTTCTTCTCTTTTCGTTTGGAGAGTATAAATGTAGGCTCATTGGATAAAGAAGAAATGTTATATAAGGCAAACCTCCCCAGCAAAGGCATGACTTTCCATCTGTGAAACTCTTTCCCGTGGATAACAAGAAAGAAAACAAAACCCAGGAATTTTGTGAATAATTATAAAGGTAGAACAGGTCTTCATATAACAGGAAGGAAATGCTGATTTGAAAATAAACCTTGATGCTTACTGTAATTCAAACTCTCACTCTCCTTTTTTCTTTTTTATAATGAAAAAGTCTTAAATTGCTAGTTATCAGAGACAGAATGAATGGACTCTGTGCAGTTGCATTGAAGTCCAGGACATCCTGTACGTTGTATAGGGCAGGTGCTAGTTCATGAAAGACTGTATTTCACTATGTTAAAGTAAAAAACCCCAACAATTTCATATGAGACATAAATCAGGATTTGGGGGTACAAGTATCTTAAAAATTTTGTTGTTGTTTATGTTTAGTTGCTAAGTCATGTCCAGTTCTTTTGCAACCCCATGCACTGTGGCCCGCCAGGCTCCTCTGTCCATGGGATTTCTCTGGCAAGAATATTGGAATGGGTTGCCATTTCCTTCTCCAGGGAATCTTCCTGACTGAATTTCCTGCACTGGCAGGCAGATTCTTTACCAGTGAGCCATCAGGGAAGCATTTGAAAAATAGATACCTGCTACCATTACCATATATTTGAATGCCTCCCTATCCCCACGCACAATTCATAAATTGACATCCTAATTCCCCCTGTGATGATGTTAGGAGGGGGGCATTTGAGAGATAATTAGGTCATGAGGGTGAGGCTCTCATGAATGGGCTTCATACTTTTATAAAAAGAGACCCCACAAAGCTCCTTAGCCCCAGATTTGTGACGATACAGAAAGAAGGGCTGTCTGTGAACCAGGAAATGGAGCTCACCGACCATCACAAAGAATCTGCTGGCCCATAATTTTGGATTTCTCAGCCTCCAGACTCTGAGAAAAACATATTTGTTGCTTATAAACTACATAATCTGTGATATTTTGTTATAACAGCCCAAATGGATTAAGATGTGTAACAAAATAATTAGAGGAATATAAGTAATATGTATAACAACATCCTGGTGAAAGCAGTTAGCTGATGTGTGTGTATGCGCATACGTGTGTGTGTGTGTGTTATAATTACTGATTTTGTGTCCGAATTTTTGTCCTAGATACGACTGCTCTTCAGAGTAGACTGAGAAATAATTTCTTCTGACCTGGAAGCTTCTCAACTAATAATTCAACCCTTTAGGGTCTCAGTAGCTATGTTATTCATGAATTTTTCTGCCATCAACTTATTATTCTAGAAGGATCACAGTTTGATGGATAATTTTTATGGTAGCTGCAATGTTTGCAAATAGCAAACAGCTTAAAAAAAAGTGTTACTATATAACACCTGCTTATGGTACAGAACTTGTTTGCCAGAGGGGTCCTGGTATTACTTTGACAATAGAAAGATTTCTCTTTGATGTGTTAAAATCAATGTTTGCCTAACAAGAGCTGCCTTGATTTTGTTCCCACCTCTCTTTCTGTAGGATCAATCACTATACTATCCTGGCTGTGTTGAAAGTTTGACATTTTTTTGGCTTATCTAACATATACACTTATTTCAAGTCATCTGTGTACTCTCTTGTTTCTTTAAATTGAAGCCAAATTTTGAGCTATTTTTAAAAAGTGTATCTTTCTTTTTTCTTTTTCTACTGTTTAAAACATTAATAATCTTACCATACTAAGTGAAGGGGTCAGCTAGAGGAACCCCACACTCCCTTTATTAGAAGTTCTAGCCAGGAGTCCATGGATTCTTAAGGAATTCATGGATAAATTCCAGATGGGTCAGGGAACTCCATGATAGTCTCAGTCTTCATAGGCATTTTACTGAAAGTTTTTGGAGCTTTTTTGAATTATCACAAGTGGAGTGTTCCAAATAATGTTCAAAATTTATAATTTGATTATTTAAGGGCATATCAATTGTCAGTGTAAGCAATTTGAACACACACTGCACAAAAGAAATGCTGTAAAAACCACAGGATTATTTTACAGCTGCAGAAACACCACATATCCACTAGGGGGCATAAAAACCTAAATGAAAGTTTGGAAACAAACCAGGATTTTTTTTTTTTTTTTTTGGTTTTCACAAACAGGGAAAGAGAGAGAAGCATTTCCAGTAAATCTCCTGTACCGATTCCTTACCTTTGCCTACACACACTCAATATTTAGGATATATCTTGGGCATTTTATTCCTCTGGAAATAGTTGAACAGGACAAAAACCTTACCAGTTTCATTGATTATCTATTTTTAAAGTGCTTCCAAAAGAGGGACCAGAATTCTGACAGCATGTTCTATTTCTTGTAGAAAGAAGTAAATTTCTGTAATGTGAGATATCACTAAAGTATTATTTTCAACAAGAAACCTTTTAAGCAAGACTTTTAGTGAAAAAATTAGGGGAAATTAAACGACCAGGTTTGGAAATTAAAGGGGAAAATTGAGGAAATGAGGGAGATTCTTTTAGCAGATTTATTCCCGTTTATGCACTAAGCTCTCAACATGAGATTTCAGCAGGGCTTACTAACCTTTTCCCCAGCTTGTGCCTCTTTCAAACACAATTTTTTTTCTGACTTCTTTTGTTTTCTCTTGTTTTTAGCCTACTATATGATCAAATGAAACTTTAAAGGCTGCAAATAAAGCATATGATTATGACCTAATATACTGATAAAACATTTGTTACCCAAGTGAATATCATTAGTAAAAGCCTTTACAAATATTTAAAGAACATTTTTTTTTTAAACTTTCAAAGAATTCTTGTCAGAGCCCACTTTCTCACACTTTATTCTTTCTTTTTTAAAAAGCTATGAAAATATATGTATCATTGATTATTGTGAGTATGCATATAGGAAAAAAAAAAAACAAAAAACACCTGGAGCTGGCTTGCCCAGCTGTGGGACCACCGGAAACACTTTCCCCTGCTTTTGGAGCCTAGCCTTTGTTGCCTGGGGCTATCCTTTCACTCTCACATATCTTAGAGTCTGATCATGTCATTCTCCTGCATGAAAGCCTTCATTGTCTCTCCATCACCTGCAGGAAAAAGCTCCAGCTTCTTAGCATGATACACCCAGCTCTTCATGACTCTCCCATCCCATCCTCCACTGCTCACCCCCACAAACCTTATATTGTAATCAGAGCAAATAACTTTGTATTACTGAAATGTACTAGGAATGTACTAGAGGAATCCTTCCATTCTTCTATCCTTTGTATATATTGCTATTTCTAGAATACCCCCCTTTGCATAAATCCTTTGGGTGAACTCCTAATTTTCAGTGATAAAGCTCTAGCATCAGTTCTTATTTGAAGAATTTCTTGACAAGTTTCTCTCTGTCCAATAAAAGTAATATCCTCTCTCTCAGATGCCTGCCAAGCTGCTTGCAATTAATAAAGCACAATTAGTTTTATACAGGTCTTTTTTCTCCCACTAAACTAGGAGGTCCAGTAGGTCAAAGATCATGTCATCATTAAAAACCCAGTTTAGCACAGACCTTGTCCAAGAGCTGAGCAAGCAGTTGAAACTCAATAAATGTTTATGGTTTAAATAAATCCTCCAGAGAGAGTCTGATGGTAAACAATAAATAATGGGAGGGAGTGAAGGCGAGTATACATCTCCTGCTCTTATTTTCTCTTAACCAGATTTCCTTTTCTTCTCCAGACCCAGCACCAATTCATTTCCTCAATTTGTCTAAATTCCTCTTCAGATACTTATATGATATGCCTAGAATAACCTAGTTCTACCCTGTCAATTAACCTTACTTTTTATACCCAGAGGAATTATTTTTAACCTACATGATTTTACATGAACAGAGAAGTCAAGAAACCTGACACTTTTCAGTTCCTACCCACTTTCCATTGTCACATGCTTAACCAACATATATCTGGCCAGAATTTCAAAATACAATCCCCCTCAAATTTGACAGATTCTGCAATCCTCAAGTGCCCAACAATTTGAACAAATATGACTCATGCTTCTCTGAATCTCACATGTCATCCTAGGAGATGGCTGAGTCTTTCCACATCTCTGTATTCTACTTGAGGGTGCTGCTAATCTTAGATAGTGAGCATTATCAGTTCTCTGAAAATGTCATTGTTTGGTGCCCATTTTTCTTAACAAGGTCTATCTACTTATGCCCTGTGAGTATATTGGAGCAGATAGGCTTGTCTTCTATCAGAAGACAGTTAATACTTCAAGCAAAGTCAGGGTCCCAGCTATATCTGATCATTTTGGCTGCGGGCTGATGTCACCAGTTTTCACAGTTTTGCGTGTTCTGGTTGTGCATCCCAAGGGGTTTCATCTTTAACACTGCCAGAGGTACTCTCACACTGGGAACTTTTTTGTTACCTGCTGCTGTTGCTTCCATCTCTTCCTGTCCTTTGAAAGTTAAATCTGTTGGAGGAAGCGCCCCACTGTTCCTGTTTCCAAGTCACTGCTGCTACACTGCAGGCTGCCACCCAAGGAGACAAATCCCAATGCCATTTTGACAGTTCTGCTCGTTAAGTCTGTTTTCTAATAACCAGCCACTGATCTCAAACATCACTAAAATTATTCACTATTTACAATCCATTCAAAGACTCCTAAGTGCCTTTGTCATGGGAAGAAGGAGGAGTTGGTCTCCAGGGTTTGCTTGAAGCATAAGTCTTAGAGGAGAATTCAGTTGGGCAAAATAAAAGCCTTAAGTGAAGATGTTTATTGTGAAAGTTTTTATTTTTTTCCACCTGACTTTACAGTCTAAGACCTGTTAGCTGTTATAGGCCTCAAGGTACCTTTGAGATATCTTCAAGTATTTACTATTTTATTTTGAGCCATACTTTAAAAATTACTTATGGATTATCCAGTAATGACCTAACACATCTCTTGTTTCTAATTCTGCCCAGGAAGGCTTAATAATTTTGCCACATATTATCCAGTTCTTAAATTTTACAGGAAAGAAGGCACACAGTTCTAATTATACTGGAGATAAGACGTGTTTAGGGAGTTAGGTTCTGCTTTGGCAGCTGCAGCATCTCAGGAAATGGTGGTGCTGCAAACACAAGTTGTGTCACTTCTGCCCTCTAGAGGCTGGGAAGTCCAAGGTCAAGATGCTGACACCTTTAGTGTCTGGTGAGAACCCAACTCCTAGGTCACTGATGGCTGTTCTTTTGCCTTTTGTGAAGACCAGGCAGCAGGAGGGAAGGAACTCTTTGGGGCACTAATCCCATTCATGAGGGCTCCACCCTCATGACCTAATCACCTCTCAAAGGCCCCGCCTCCAAATACCATCCCACTGGGTGTTAGGGTTTAACATGTGAATTTGGGGAAGGGGGGCACATTCTGTCTTTATGATCTAAAGGCAATTCCAGGAATGGCCTGGCACCCCTCACTCAGCTGACCATGGGCAGAGGCTGGGCTTCTCCGGTCTTGTAGGGAAGGTGAGAATTCAGTTTGGAGCTCATCAACACAGAGTAGTTTCTCCAAGTCCTACAGTCCAGAGCCTGCCTTGTAACCTCCCTATCTATGCATCACTCAGCTTGGTCACTGACCAGGGAAGCTACTTCTTTCCTGTTAAAAATTTCAATATTCTTTAAGCATAAATGCTTTAATACAATTATGCCTCATGTAAATAGTCACAGCTGTTTAAATACAAAAGGAAGTGAGACTGGAGGAGTTGTGATTTAACCTCCCAAAGACAGCCAGGCATTTCTGGTCTTCAATTTAACCTAGAAAGTTTCTATATCCTTAAACAAACTTTGTTTTTGATGAGACTCCAAAGACTTATATTTACATTAGAGATGCCTTTGGAGAACAATTCTATTCTGTTCAATGTGAGGAAAAGTTATTTCCTACAATTGAATGAAGATACTATATTCATTTTGTGTTTAGATTCTTTCACTTCTTCCTAGGATAGTAAAGCATTGATGAAATCATCCTTTTTTCTTTTTTTTTAACAGTAAATTTTAAAATTTATAATTAATTGCCTAAGTTGTATATACAGCAAATTTAAGGAACTTCTGCTTTATGTGATTTAATGACCTTGATAAGGAAATAGTAGTTATGTGTTTCCAAAAAATACTAAACACCCACCCCTCACTACACAATCATCCTTTTTAAAAAACTTAGATGGTGAAAAATTGCTATAAATGAATTATTGGACATGATTCAAGTCTAATCAAGTCCACTGGCACACTGCTACATGTTAAAACTTTTTATGTTTTATCTATATAATAGGCAGAGGGGAAAAAAGTTTGTATCCAGTAATATAACTTAGACCTTTTTTTAAAATTTTGTATTTTGTATTGGAGTATAGGCAATTAACAATGCGGTAACAGTTTCAGGAGAACAGGGAAAGGGACTCAGCCATACACATACACGTATTCATTCCCCCCGAAACCCTCTCCCATCTAGGCTGCCACATAATATTGAGCAGAGTTCCATGTGTTATACAGTAGGTCCTTGTTGGTTATCCATTTCAAATATAGCAGGGTGTACATGTCCATCCCCAACTCTCTATTTCTTTACCCCATCCTTCCTCCCCCTCAGGAATCATAAGTTCATCTCTAAGTCTGTGAGTCTTTCTGTTTTGTATGTAAGCTCATTTGTATAAATGATCATTTTTTTGACTACTTGCATAAGTTAAGGCCTATTCTGAATAAACACAAATGAAGGGTCTTAAATAAACACATGTCTCTACCTCTATAGTCCTAACTGGTCAGATTTCAGTATGAAAATTCACCTGTGTTTGCATTCTGATAGGATCAAGCTTAAACAATTTAAAATGAAATAAAAAGGTGCACCTGTTAAAGCATAAACCAACTAAGAAGAAACTTTTATAAAATATTATTGGCCTGAGGTTTCATTTTAAGGAAAAGAGAAAACAAATTATGTAAAAATAAGTTAAAACTAGAAATTAAAGTTTAAAAAATTAAAGAATATATCTCACATTCCAAGCATATTAATAGTTTTCTTACATCTCTTTGCATTTTCCTATCTAGTTAATTTTCCGGAAATGAGATTAGATTATAGGCACAATATCTTACTTTTAAAATACTGTTGTTTGTATTCAAGGTCTATGCAGGAAAACAGAAACCACCTCAAGTATTTACAAGAGAATGGACTTAATGAACAGAATTATTTTCATGGTGGGGGTGCAGACAATGGGGGTGGTTGGGGTGGGGTGGTGGATTTGCAGAAACAGGACTAGAGGTTAACCCAGGGGGTGGTAGCAGCTGGAAGGCATTCCTTTTCCAAGGAATCTTCCTGACCCAGGGGCAAAGGAAGAGAAAGCTTGCTGACCTCAAGAGCAAATTCCTGATGGAAGCTGGGTCGTTCGGGCCTCTGAGAAGAGTCACTGAAGAGGGTCAGCTGCTGCCTTAGAAGATGCAAAGAAGGAAACCTGACTCCTCTCCCATCCCCTTCCAATCTCCCACTGGACAACCCTGCAGAACATCAGATCACAAGCTGGCCTGGGAAATGCAGTCCACTAGGTTCTGGGAAAGATCGAAGGCAGAAGGAGAAGAGGGCAATAGAGGATGAGATGGTTGGATGGCATCACCAATGCACTGGACATGAACTTGAGCAAACTCTGGGAGATGGTGAGGGACAAAGGATCCTGGTGTCCTACAGTCCATGGGGTTGTGAAGAGTCAGAGGCAACTTGGTGACTGAACAACAACAGGGTCTAGCTAGGGCTTCCCAGGTGATGCTAGTGGTAACGAACCCTCCTGTCAATGCAGGAGACATAAGAGATACAGGTTTGATCCCTGGGATAGGAAGATCCCTGGAGGAGGGCATGGTAATCCATTCCAGTATTCTTGCATGGAGAATCCCATGGACAGAGGAGCCTGGCGGGCTACAGTCCATAGGGTCGCAAAGAGTTGGGCACAGCTGAAGAGACTTAGCACGCACACACAGGGTCTAGCTAATAAAAGGCATAATCCAACTGGAAGCTAGGGCTTTTCCCCTCCAAACAGGTCTCTGTGCATTTACCATAGCACACTGCTAAGGTCCATCCTGATTTCAAGTTATTACGACCCAGACACTGAGCTGTTATTTGGTTGACTGACTCCAGCACTCCCCTAAAGGCAGCAAATTGCATTTTAGCAGAATTAGAATCCCGGTAGTCAGACTGATAGAACCTCTCTGCATAGCAGTGCCACGTGTCACGTCATCCTGCTTTTGGAAATGTCATAGGCACATCAGGATTCCTACCTTAAGGAATAAGGGGCAGTTGGACCTTCTTCTAGGGCAGGCTTGAGGCTTTTCAGTTTCTATCAAAGATGTGTGTTTCAATCCACTGTAAACTAAAGAACCAAAATATCCGTTTGGACAGAGTGAGGGGAAAAAAATGCCAAACATAAAGCAATCTTATAAAGATGTCCAATTAGATTTGATGATTGTAAAATGTCTGCTTGTATGAAACTGGGCACGGTATGTAATAAAAGCTGGTCTCTTGGGCCTTCCAAGCCTCATGATAAGTAAGTGCTGACAAGAGGCTCTTCATTAGAATAAATCATTTCAGAGTTGCATCCTTCAACAGATCATTGGGAATGTCATTAGTAATGAATTAAAGCATATTTTAAAGGTAGGTGAAGAGATGTAAAACCAAATTGCCTTCCCAGATGAAGAGAGTTCCATAATTTAGTTGTTTGTGAGGTTGTTTGTAGCAGAAGCATCTGCTTTGGTTGTTGTTATTTTTGTTGTTGTTGTTTATTATAGTAATGAAAGTCTATAGCTAAACATGTCAGAGCCTGGCTGTTAGTTATAAATTTAAGTACAGAAAAAATATTCTTATGTTTAAAAGTGAATATAAGATTGTGGATGAGGGTTCTGGCAATAAAACGACAATATACAATGTGTGCTTTAAATTAAAAACAAGAAAGAACAGAGTGGTTCCATTATAGATGTCATTAACATGGATAGCTAGAATAGTCTTTTAAAATTTGTTTGACAACTTGCTGTTTCTACCACTAATGAGTGTTAAAAAGATAACTCTATTTACAGTTGTAGAGTTAAAGGCTTTACAACACAGGGCCCTAACCTCTAAGAGCAGTCACTATGTGATCAATGGTGCTTGATTTTTCACTTTTAGAAAATGAGGCTGAAACTTGAAACAGCATGAGTAACATTCCTTGAAATATTCTTTAATACATTCGCTAGTGGTTTTATGCATACGAATAAAATTGTCTGCTTGGATAAAAGCACTTAAGGTAGTGAACTTCCACATACAAAAAAGAAAAAAATAAAGTGAATGATAAAAGCTAAAAGCAAATACTCCTCTTAAATCTATTTTCTTCCTTTCTTTTCTCTCTCCCTTTCTTACTCAAAAATTTATAAAGTTCCTATAATGAGTGAGGTACTGATAATAAATTCAATACTTGGTTCTTTTTTCTTCCCTAAAGATCTTACAGTTGAGGAAGAAAGTTAGAGTAATAAACAAACAATTGAACCCTTGTTATTTCAGGGTTCGAAATACGTGTGTATTTTTTTCTCTTACCTCCAAGATGCCGGAGGTTATTGCTTGCATTCTTTTATTTTATTTAACTTCTACTGGAAATATCATTAATTATCTTGTTTATACCTCTACTATTAACATGAAGAAGGGATGTTCCAGTGGTTTTCTCTATTCAACCCTAAAGAATCTCCTTTCCTCATAAGCAACTGTGTCTGAACTATTTTTCAAAAGAGATGTAAATAATGTCATTTCAATCCCTGAGTGGGGAAGATTCCCTGTAGTAGGAAATGGCAACCCACTCCAGTATTCTTGCCTGGAAAGTTCCATGGACAGAGGAGCCTGGTGGGCTAGAGTCCATGGGGTGGCAAAGAGTTAGACATGACTGAGTGACTGAACTCACATGTGCACGAACACACACACACACACACACACATACACACACACACATATACACATACATTATTTCTTATATGCTCATTTAGAGCCCTCTTCGTGTAAAGGGCAAGATGATGATATTTTAGGCCTTGCAGGACATACGGCTTCTCTAACAACTGTTCAACTTTGTTGTAGTGCAAACACAGCCCTAGAGAATCCATAAATGAATGAGGCTAACTATAATCCAATAAAAATTTGTGTCCATAAATAAATAAAAACTTTACTTATGGATGCTGAAATTTGAATTTCATATAATTCTCTGTGTCAATAAATATTCTTCTTTTGATTTTTCTCCCTAACAATTTAAATAAATGGGCTTCCCTGGTGGTTCAGTTGGCAAATAATCTGCCTGCAGTGCAAGAGACCCAGGTTCAATCCCTGAGTTGGGAAGATGCCCTGGAGAAGGAAATGGTAACCCACTCTGGTATTCTTTCCTGAAGAATCCTGTGGACAGAGGAGCCTGGTGGGCTACAGTCCATGGGGTCACAAAGAGTCAGACACGACTTAGTGACTAAACCATCACCAACCATTTAAATAAGTAAATAGTCTTCTAAAATCACAAGTGGTGCAAAATCAGGAGATAGGCTGTGTGGGACTTGTGGGTGGTATTTTATCAACCTCTGACTTAGAGGGGACATTCTTGGTGTAACCAACTCACTTTGGAAAGGTTAAGTGTTGTTTTCCTGTAGAAGAGCTTGAAACCATTCAAGGAAATATTTCCTCAATACTGTCATACATATTTCTTCAAACAGTTTGTAATTCTTGACTTTAGGAAATGTACCTTCTAGAAGGGATGAGTAGAGGAGCCCCTGTTTTCCCAGCTCATCTGTCCTTCCCATTTATAGCCCACTCTACCACGACTGGACGCTTGGTGTCAATGAGTGTGCAGCAGATCAAAGGGGAAATGGATTGATTGTCTGGTGGCAGCCTACTCTTTATATAATTTTGGGTACAGTGGGTAGGAGGAAAATGTATTGTGTTCCAAGCACTTTGCTAAGTCTGGAAAGGCAGAGGGAGACTAAAAGCAAGAGACCTTATTCTAAGTGACTTCTAGTAGGGAGAGAGGCTACATAGGAAATAATAATGAAATGATTACCACAGTAACAGGAATAATTGTGGGACTGATCAGGGGTTAAGTGTACTTAAGAAATACTCCCACAAGTATTTGGAAAGGAGGCCGATTGGAATTGAGTCTAGAAGGATGAAGAAGAGTGAGCCAAACAATAAAGAGAAAGAAAATGCTAATAATAAGAGGCTTTTGGAAAAGTGCTAGCAGCAGGAATGGTCTTATGAGCAGGTGGAGTAAGTCCCTGCCTATGACCATGCTCAGATACCTTCCTGATTACTTCCTGTCTCTCATGCTCTTTGAATTACTTGAATTCCACTATAGAGACTTCTGCCTAAGAAATCTTCTCTTGGCTAAAATACAACTATTCTTGAGAGTGCTAACAGATTAAGCCTTTGAACTCATTTGTATCTCTTTGGGATTAAATTTATGTATCAAACTGCTCCTTAAAGGCATTTGTAATGGGGAAAAAATGGTTCAAAGAAGGAAATCAGCCCAGCAATGAAGCCTGCAGCACTGAAACCCAAACTTGGACTGTTTGAAAGTTTTATCCAGGGCTGGTTGTGCCTCGAAAAAGATTTTTTCGTGAACTGACTTTTAAAAGGGCATTTGTTTGTCTAGCAGGAGTGAATGGAGCCAGCCATTATGCCTTAGAGACCCTGTATTGATCTTTGTAGACAAACCACTAAATAGGACTTGACTGCTACACAATGGAGGATTAATTTGCCCTTCCGCATAGGCCTACAGTAGGCATGTCAATATGCATTTATGAAACCTTGCTCTGTGCAAAGAAGAGAGTGAAGAACCCAATAAGCAAATTAAAGTAGGAAAGCCAAAGAGGGAATGTGGCCAACATGTTTCATTTTTTTCTTAAATGAAATTTGATTAAATGAAATCAGAAAAAAACAAGTTTTAATATAATTTTCTAACTCTATTCATGGTTTTTAATTTACTGTTTATACACAGTTTGATGCTAATTATTTTATATTTTAGAAGGAATAAGATGTGGAAACAAGTTTTTATCACCTGAATGAGGTTTTCTTGTTGAAACACCCCAGACATTACAGAAGATTTGAAATAAGGGTTAATCTAGGTAATTATGAGCTCCTGCTAGCCTAGAAATATAATTTTGTGTGGAATTTTGCCTAGGCTTACTAAGTGAGTAGGGAAGTAGGAAAGTTCTCTTAGCTAATTACTTATCAAACAAATTTCACATTTAAAACAAAATAGTTTTTTTTAAAAACCAAATCGATTAGGTAAGATATAAGTTTAACTCCCTAATTATTAATTAATGACAAAACTCACACAAGATAGGTGGCTTTCAGGAAAGCTAGCAAGTCGAGAACACCCACAGAAAGCTACATGTTGGTTTTAATGTAAAGTCAGGGAATATTTTGGTGCCTATGAAGAGTCGTCACTACATACCTACTGAAATATGGTATGCGTACATACTAAGTAGCTTCAGTCCAGTCCAACTCTTTGCAACCCCATGGACTGTAGCCTGCCAGGCTCCTCTGTCCATTGGATCCTGAGGTAAGAATATTGGAGTGGGTTGCCATGCCCTCCTCTAGGGGATCTTCTGGACCCAGGGATCGAACCCATGTCTTCTTATATCTCTTGCATTGGCAGACAGGTTCTTTACCACTAGTGCCACCTGGGAAGCCCCATTAAAACATCATATCATTAACTAAAGATGTGGAGCTATGGAACTATGTATTAATGTTAACCTCTACAATCTTTCTCATGAAACATGTGAGGTGCTCTTTTAACTCCCTTTCAACTTTTCTGGAAAAGGTCAGTTTTCATTCCAATCCCAAAGAAAGGCAATGCCAAAAAATGCTCAAACTACAACACAATTGCACTCATCTCACAAGCTAGAAAAGTAATGCTCAAAATTCTCCAAGCCAGGGTTCAGCAATACGTGAACCATGAACTGCCAGATGTTGAAGCCGGTTTCAGAAAAGGTAGAGGAATCAGAGATCAAATTGCCAACATCCATTGGATCATTGAAAAAGCAAAAGAGTTCCAGAAAAACATCTGTTTCTGCTTTATTGACTTTGCCAAAGCCTTTGACTGTGTGGATCAAAACAAACTGTGGAAAATTCTGAAAGAGGTGGGAATACCAGACCACCTGACCTGCCTCTTGAGAAATCTGTATGCAGGTCAGGAAGCAACATTAGAACTGGACATGGAACAACAGATTGGTTCCAAATAGGAAAGGGAGTACATCTAGGCTGTATCTTGTCACCTTGCTTATTTAATTTATATGCAGAGTACATCAGGAGAAATGCTGAGCTGGAGGAAGCACAAGCTGGAATCAAGATTGCCGGGAGAAATATCAATAACCTCAGATATGCAGATGACACCACCCTTATGGCAGAAAGTGAAGAAGAACTAAAGAGCCTCTTGATGAAAGTGAAGGAGGAGAGTGAAAAAGTTGGCTTGGAGCTCAACATTCAGAAAACTAAGATCATGGCACCCGGTCCCATCACTTCATGGCAAATAGGGAAACGATGGAAATAGTGAGAGACTTCATTTTGGGAGGCTCCAAAATCACTGCAGATGGTGACTGCAGCCACAAAATTAAAGGATGCTTGCTCCTTGGAAGGAAAATTATGACCAACTTTGACAGCATATTAAAAAGCAGAGACATTACTTTGCCAACAAAGGTCTGTCTAGTCAAGGCTATGGTTTTCCCATAGTGGTCACGTATGGATGTGAGAGTTGGACTATAAAGAAAGTTGAGTGCTGAAGAATTGAGGCTTTTGAACTGTGATGTTGGAGAAGACTCTTAAGAGTCCCATGGACTGCAAGGATATCCAACCAGTCCATCCTAAAGGAAATCAGTCCTGAGTGTTCATTGGAAGGACTGATGTTGAAGCTGAAACTCCAATACTTTGGCCACCTAATGTGAAGAACTGACTCATTTGAAAGGACCCTGATGCTGGGAAAGATTGAAGGCAGGAGGAGAAGGGGATGACAGAGGATGAGATGGTTGGATGGCATCACTGACTCAATGGACATGAGTTTGAGTAAACTCTGGGAGTTGGTGATGGACAGGGAGGACTGGCGTGCTGTGACCCATAGGGTCACAAGAGTCAGACATAACTGAGCGACTGGACTGAACTGAACAACTTTTCTACTAAGAAACAAAAGTATGTGCTAAGTTGCTTCAGTTGTGTCCAACTGAAGTCCAGTTGTGTCTTTGTGACCCCATGGACTGCAGCCTGCCAGGATCCTCTGTCCATGGGATTCTCCAGGTGAGAATACTGGAGTGGGTTGCCATTTCCTTCTCCAGAGGATCTTCCCAACCCAGGGATCGAAATGACATTATTTACATCTCTTTTGAAAAATAGTTCAGCAGCCAGCAGTTATGACTTATTAATTGGAAGCAGAGAGTTAAGTATAGCAATATTTTCTATTCTTTCATAATTGGATGTGAAAAGTACAAGTAATTACAGAGCAGTACTGCTGCTGCTGCTAAGTCACTTCAGTCCTGTCCGACTCTGTGCGACCCCATAGATGGCAGCCCACCAGACTCCCCTGTCCCTGGGATTCTCCAGGCAAGAACACTGGAGGGGGTTGCCATTTCCTTCTCCAATGCATGAAAGTGAAAAGTGAAAGTCATGAAAAGTGAAGTCGCTTAGTCATGTCCAACTCTTAGCGACCCCATGGACTGTAGCCTACCAGGCTCCTCCGTCCATGGGATTTTCCAGGCAAGAGTACTGGAGTGGGGTGCCATTGCCTTCTCCGACAAGCAGTACAACAAACCTTAAAAATCTTCTCACTTTACCTGGCTGCACAACTATCAATTTTCTTTTTTTTTTTTAAGCTAACCTTAACAATTATATTTAAACACACACACACACACACACACACACACACACACACACACAAAACAAAACAAACCAAACCAAAAAGCAAGGTAGAACTAACTTTGGGACAACAGAGAGAATCTTACTTTAAACACTCTGCCAAATCCCTGCTATTAGTAAGCAGAGAGACATGAGTCCACAGTAACCACCTCTATCAGTCAAGATCCTCCTTAATTAGCCGTTTGCTCAGTTATGGCAGTGCTCTGTCTCTAATGCCCCAGAGGTGAATGCCAAGGAAAGCCAGAGAGCTGAATGAGAGGTCTATTTGGTATATTTGGTCTGCAGCATCTTCATGGTCTAAGTTCTTCAGTATCCCAGTAAGTCTTTTTGATTATCTCAAGAGCTATTTGGTGTTTCCAAAAAGTTTTTCTGTGATTTAATTTATATTTAATTCACATGAAAAATTAATATATGGCATTCTGCTCTCTAATTAAAAATGGGTGCTTGTTATAAACTCAAAACTTTAACAGAAAGATGTCTCAATTCCCAAAGGTTAAAAATGGCTATTGTGATGAGATTTTCCATTTTTATCTTTTATTTCATATTAGAACATACCTCTGTAGGGGAAGGTAAGTACCATAAATATTAAATGTGAGAAAACTGATAATACAGAAGGAGCAGACAAAATGCATCTGAATATTGCTAAATTTGTATGGTTCCAAATTAGTATACAATTCTGGGGGTAAAAAGAGTTTAAAGGTGAGAAATAGGAACTGGCAAACCAAATCAATGTGATTAATTGTTTCCACGGATAGCTGTTTGTGGGCACAATGTTGGCTCATCCTGGGTTATAATACAAATGAAACTGAATTATAACTGAACATCTTTTTTATGTTAATTGCATTGTATTTGTAACAACACATGTTTTTACTTACATAATCAGATAGAAATAGTAATTTATTTTGTCAGAACTTCCTCATCATATAAAAGAAGCTTTATCTGATTAACTTTAGGTGGTAAATTAAAATTCTCGAGGATTGAACATATTAGTACCACTCTCAAGGGAGCCATGTAGGAAGGAAAGGACTATTTTTAGGAAGAAAACATGTAAACTTGTTTAGTAGTCCTTTATAAGTCCTTTAGCTTATAGTCCTATGACTATAGGACTCAGAATTACATATCAACTTTTTGATTTTCTTGTATTCACTATCTGTTAGCATTAGAGATTAAATAATAATCAAAGTGTTCAAGAGAGCACAGTAAAAGATCTACTACTCTCCAGATATGAGTAAAAACCTATTTTAATTCTAGAGCTTTCCTGGAATAAGCTATTATAGAGAATAATGCTTGCTATCAAGCTAATATTGTTATCGGACTAGAACTTTCCTGGTGGCTCAGTGGTAAAGCATCTGCTTGCAATGCAGGGGACGCAGAAGACATGGGTTCGATCCCGGGGTCAAGAAGACCCCTGAAGGGGGAACTGGAAACTCACTCCAGGAATCTTGCCTGGAAAATCTTATGGACAGAGGAGCCTGGCAGGCTATAGTCCACGGGGTCGCAGAGTCCCCATGGCTGAGCACATACACATGGCTGAGCACACACACATACATACATATTCCAGAAAAATTAAACCTAAGCAAAACAAGAAGAGTACATCACCACTATCAAGGCTTTTTAAAGTCCTTTCCCTCACAGTTTAGCTGTGCAGTTCACATACCTAATAACCTTATAACAGAATCTCCCAATGACAATGAGGTCTTTGAGTCCCAGCTGGCACTTTAGTTCATTTCAGGAAAAAATAGATGCAGTTAAATTTCAGATTAGTGAGAGATGACAGGAACATTTGAATAAGGGTTTATTCTGGTGACTCTTGTCAGGAGTCATGGCCATCTCTGAGCATACATTTGCCAAGGTTTGAAATATGCATGGATTTTGCTAAAAATAAGAACCCACTGTTGCTGATTATCAAACACTAGCATAATATGCCCCTTATTAGTGTTTCCCAGTTGACGCCATTTTATTTGAAGCAACAAGATTGTGAGACATTTTATTTTAATCTTGACAAGATAGAGAGTCAGAACACCTGTAGTCAATTTCAGTCTGGTCTCCTTCCAGATTTGTGGTCATGGAGTGAATAATCTAACCTCTCTGAGACTGCTCCTCTGCAAAATGTGGGGATAAGCATATTCACTCTTTCTACTTTCCAATTTGTGATGGGGGTTATATTCTAAATCATCTCATCCAGGCAGACTCTGCTGTTGGAGAAGAGTTGGTGGATTTTACAAATCATATTTCTAAAAAGTACATAATCTCATCATTAAGGAGGTATTATTACTACCCTTATTTTGCAGATAAAGGAAGGAAGGATTAAAAAGGGCTAAGTATTTGCAGGGACAATCACAAGAGAAGCGAGGTGTAGGTGGGCCTGACCTCACACTCTTCAAGGGGCTCACATGTGGTCTTTTGACTCTTTTTACAAATGATGCCAGTTGCATGCAGATGCCATGTATGCTTATCAATGGCAGAGCTGAAATCTGAACCCAGCACTCTGGACCTTGCTGGTGGAATAAACGTCTTTCAAGAAGCAAATGGAGGTATATCCTGAATCTGTACTGTTCAGGAAATTTAGGTTCAGCCATCACTTCAGGGACCTGTAGCTGGTTTTTCAGCTTTCAATTTAAGAGAACCATTTCTTTTGATTTCCTTCTATTTTAAAATCAAATAAAATTTATTTCCTTTGGTGAAAATGTTTTGCACTTTTCATTATGGTCTTCTGTTTGCTCTTCTTATCTAATATTCTTTTGTTCATTTATATTTTTCCTAGACTATAAAACTAAGTTAAAAAAAATACAATTCAGAAATTCAAACTTCAAAGGAAAACAAAACAAATATTTTTAAAAATTAAATAGAATCCATGGATACAAGTATGAATCAGATTCAGTGAAGTAGCCCTCACAGTCAACAAGAGTCCAAAATGCAGTACTTGGGCGCAACCTCAAAAATGACAGAATGATCTCTGTTCATTTCCAAGGCAAACCATTCAACATCACAGTAATCGAAGTCTATGCCCCAAGTCTCAGCCCCAAAGAGGCTGAAATT
Organism: Dama dama; assembly: GCF_033118175.1. NCBI lineage: Eukaryota > Metazoa > Chordata > Mammalia > Artiodactyla > Cervidae > Dama > Dama dama. Next base: position 81,231,126 of record NC_083698.1, on the reverse strand, counting down.
GAATGGTTCTATGAAGACCTACAAGACCTTCTAGAACTAACACCAAACAAACAAACAAACAAAAAAAACCCAGATGTTCTTTTCATCATAGGAGATTGGAATGCAAAAGAAGGGAGTCAAGAGATACCTGGAGTAACAGCAAAGTTTGGCCTTGAAGTACAAAATGAAGCAGGGCAGAGGCTAACAGAGTTTTTTTTTAAGAGAACACTCTGGACATATCAAACAATCTTTTCCAAAAACATGAGATGACTCGATACATGGACATCACCAGATGGTCAATACCGAAATCAGATTGATTATACTTTGCAGCAGAAGATGGAGAAGTTTTATACAGTCAGCAAAAACAAGACTTGAAGCTATGGCTCAGATAATGAGCTCCTTATTGCAAAATTCAGCTTAAATTGAAGATAGTAGGGAAAACCACTAGGCCATTCAGATATGGCCTAAATCAAATCCTTTATGATTGTACAGTGCAGGTGATGAATTTATTCAAGGGATTTGATCTAGTAGATGGAGAGCCTGAGGAACTATGGACAGAGCCGTCTAAGACTGTTGAGGAGACAGTGAAGAAAAATCATCCCAAAGGAAAAAAAAAAATGCAAGTAGGCAAAGTGGTTGTCTGAGGAGGTTTTACAAATAGCTGAAGAAAGAAGAGAACTGAAAGGAAAGGGAGAAAGGAAAAGATATACGCCACTGAATGCAGAGTTCCAGAGAACAGCAAGGGGAGATAAGAAGGCCTTCTTAAATGAACAATGCAAAGAAATAGAGGAAAACAATAGAATGGGAAAGATTAGAGATCTCAAGAAAACTGGAGATATCAAGGGAACATTTCATGCAAGGATGAGCATGATAAAGGATAGAAACAGTAAGGACGTATCAGAAGCAGAACAGATTAAGAAGAGGTGGCAGAATACATAGAAGAACTATACAAAAAAGGTCTTATTGACCCAGATAACCACAATGGTGTTGCCACTCACCTAGAGCTAGACAATCTAGTTTGTGAAGTCAAGTGGGCCTTAGAAAACACTGCTATGAACACAGCTAGTGGAGATAATGGAATTCTAGCTGAGCTACTTCAAATCCTAAACGATGATACTGTTAAAGTGCTGCATTCAATATGTCAGCAAATTTGGAAAATTCAGCAGTGGGCACAGGACTGGAAAAGGTCAGTTTTCATTTCAGTCCCAAAGAAGGGCAATGCCAAAGAATGTTCAAACTACCACAAAATTGAGCTCATTTCACATACTATTAATAGAAAGTAAGTAAGTGTTAGTCGCTCAGTCTTGCCTGACTCTTTGAGATCCCATGGACTGCAGCCCACCAGGCTCCTCTGTCCATGAGATTTTCCAGGAAAGGATACTGGAGTGGGTTGCCATTTCCTTCTCCAGGTAATCTTCCCAACCCAGGGATCGAACCCAGGTTTCCTGCACTGCAGGCAGATTCTTTACCAACTGAGCTACAAGAGAAGCCCAATAGAAAGGTTATGCTCAAAATCCTTCAAGGTAGGCTTTAGCAATATGTGAACTGAGAACTTCCAGATGTATAAGCTGAGTTTAAAAAAAGCAGAGGAACCAGAGATCTAATTTCATATATTCACTGGATCATAAAGAAAGGAAATTCCAGAAAAAACATAGACTTCTGCTTCATTGACTATGCTAAAGCCTCTGACTGTGTGGGTCACAAGAAACTGGAAAATTCTTAAAGAGATGGGAATGCCAGATCACCTTACCTGTCTCCTGAGAAACCAGTAGGCGGGTTAAGAAGCAACAGTTAGAATCCGACATGGAACAACAGACTGGTTCAAAATTGGAAAAGGGGTACAGAAAGGTTGTATATTGTCATCTTGTTTATTTAACTTATATGCAGAGAACATCATGAGAAATGCCAGGGTTGATGAAGCACAAGCTGGAATGAAGATTGCCGGGAGAAATATCAACAATCTCAGATACGCAGATAATACCACTGTAATGGCAGAAAGTGAAGAGTAACTAAAGAGCCTCTTAAAGGTGAAAGAAGAGAGTGAAAAAGCTGGCTTAAAACTCAACATTCAAAACACGAAGATCAAGGCATGCGGTCCCATCACTTAATGTCTAAGAGACTGGAAAAAAGTGGAAACAATGACAGATTTTGTTTTCTTGGTCTCCAAAATCACTGTGGATGGTGATTGCAGCCATGAAATTAAAAGACACTTGTTCCTTGGAAGGAAAGCTATGACAAACCTAGACAATGTATTTAAAAGCAGAGACATCACTTTGCTGACAAGGCAAGGGTCCATATAGTCAAACCTATGGTTTACCCAGTAATTATGTATGGATGTGAGAGTTGGACCACAAAGAAGGTTGAGCACAGAAGAACTGATGCTTTAAAATTGTGGTGTTGGAGAAGACTCTTTAGAGTCTCTTGGACTGCAAGGAAGGGAAGTCAACTCTGAATATTCATTGGAAGGACTGATGCTGAAGCTGAAGCTCCAATACTTTAGCCACCTGATGGGAAGAGCTGAATCATTGGAAAAGACCCTGATGCTGGGAAAGATTGAGGGCAAGAGGAGAAAGGGGCGGCAGAAGATGAGATGGTTAGATAGCATCACTGACTCAGTGGACATGAGTCTGAGCAAATTCCAGGAGATAGTGAAGAACAGAGGAGCCTGCAGTCCCTTGGTTGCAAAGAGTCAGACACGACCTAGCATCTGAACAACAACAACAAACCAAAGAGTAAGTGCTTTTTATCTCAGTCCATTTAACGTCCATGCTGACAAAATGTAGAGCAAAAAGCCTCGGTTCTGCCTGATCGCATCAACTTTTAATCATTTCAATTGGGAGGAAGCACCTGAGACATCAGTTGTCAACTCTGGAGCATACGCACTCAGTCTTCTTAATTTTCCCTAACCTCATTTAGAGTCTTCATTACACAGTCAGCTCTCTTACTGTCCACTTTAGCTTTTATATTTTTATTTTTTGTCTCTCGTGTTGCCTGAGTACGGCCTGAGAATAAATAAAACTAATTGTGCTCCTAACTTTAAATACAGATCTTGGTGATCCTTCATATTAAAATGAACCAAAATAAAAAATGAACTCATTCTGAAAAATCTGTTATGAAATCCTTTTGCCCAGAAACTAAATCCTTAAGGATGAGAACCAGAATATTCTCTTAGTTGAATCTGAACAAAACTTGTATAAAACACGAAAAGCATTTAAAATTTTTTACTTATTCCTAAGGAAATCCAGGGGAGTTGTGTCAAATTCTCAGTGACAAAAAAGCCTACTTTCTTATGTAATTTAATTTAGGGAATCCTACTGGGTCCCTGCTGGTGGCATGACCCTCTCGACGGCTTATCTGGTTCTAGTTGTTTTCATAAGAAAATATAATTTCTTTCAGTATGGGCCTTTGGTGCTTCTTAAATTAAGTTTGGAGAAGAATATCTTTATAGCTAACAGACATTGAACTGTTTTAGGCTTCCTGGAAAAGTATACGCAAGTCATTTAAATCCAATGTTAAATTCATTGCTTAACATATACTGACCTTCAGTTTTATTGAATAAATAATAAATGTTACAGAACATGTGGAATATAAACTTAGAGATCTAAATGTACATATGCACTATATTGATGAGATCAGTATTTTGAATCTGTTATCAAATGGTAAAATCAGTATCTTTGATGAGAAGTTATGATATCTCTTAGACAACTGATAATTTATCATTTTTATATAAGCATTGAATGAGACATACAATATATAAAATGTATATAAATATAATATTTAATCTACATTTTATATTTTTGTGTCATATATATGAACTAGGAAAATGTTTAGTACAAAATTTTCTAATTGTGGTATAGTTTAAGGAAATATGGACTTCCCTGATAGCTCAATTGGTAAAGAATTCTCCCACAATGCAGGAGACCCTGGTTCGATTCCTGGGTTGGGAAGATGCACTGGAGAAGGGATTGGCTACCCACTCCAGTATTCTTGGGCTTCCCTTGTGGCTCAGCTGGTAAAGAATCCACCTGTAACGCAGGGGACCTGGGTTGGATCCCTGGGTTGGGAAGATCCCCTGGAGAAGGGAAAGGCTACCCACCCCAGTATTCTGGCCTGGAGAATTCCATGGACTCCATGGGGTTGCAAAGAGTCTGACACGACTGAGTGACTTTCAGTTTCACTTTAAGAAAATATACCATTTATTTATATCTTCAGAAAAGTAGTGGCAGAAAAGCAGAAAGTATGTGAGAAACAGTGTAGACAGACAAAAAACTTCCCTAAGAACAGAGCTAACTGACTAATGTTAATTAAAGACTCAGACTGAGGGGGAAAAATGCACAGTATCTCTAGTTTTGTAAAAGCATACAGATGTTATCATTGCCACATCTCTTGCTTTAGTGAGTGCAGTGAGAATGCATCAGGTAAGAATGCATGTTTTGCTAGACCTGAGTGCAAATACTACTGTTGCCATGTAGCCCATGTGTGAAGTAACCTCAATGAGACTAAATTTTCTCATCTGTCAAACAGTTAAAAACTTCAGTTTGTTAATTTTCTTGATACAGTCTGAGTACCAATCTTAGCATGGCTGCTTAAGCCAAGACAGTCACAAGTTATGATGGTAAATAAGAAAACTTGTTGTTTGGAGCACTTGCCTTCAGAACTGGGATTCATGTCAGGAGACACTGAAGGCAAAATGCAAAATCAACTCAGGTTAAAAGGACTGAGATGATAATTAACTTTGTTTATCATTGTCTCTCTTTTCAAAGGGACTGAAGTGTACAATGCCCTCCTGGCTAAAATATTTGCGATTGCACTATTGTATAATTTAACTTTTATTCAGCTTTAATAATGAGACAGAGGAGAAAATATTGCTGCACTAAATTACCTGCTCCCTGCTCAGATTTGAATATTTAATAGCTCAGTCAATGGCAAAGCAATTATAAATGTCTGCAAATAAAAATAATTCCTTATTCCTGGTGTGCAAACATATGCATGTGCTTTCCTTATCAGTTACAATAGAAGTTTGAAAAGAGGCTTGGGAAATATTTGTCATTCTCCCTTGTCCTCATAGTATATTGAAATTAGGGATCTTTATTATAATGATTCATTACTGTGAATCTGGAGTGTGATTAAAGCGCCATCAGGTACGAAGCAGCAAAACATAGCTGACAGGCAGAGTGCCCAGGGCCGGCTTCACAGGTGTGTGACCTTGCCTGTGCACAAGGTCACGTGCTCACAAAGGCCCCCTGCTGGGCTTAATGTTCTGTTGCCGCCATCTTGAAATTTTTACTAATTCTGTCTTTGAGGTTGGGTTTTGTAAGTGCAATACTGTGGGATGCTGAAGCACACGCAAGGGCAGAGGAGCTGCACACAGCCTGGGAGTCAGATGATCTTGCTGCTCTATTTGCATAGAACACATCCCATGGGCATCGGCTCCTGGGGGATCCACACACCCTATGTGGGAGTTCAGCAAGACAGAGCAAGTACATCTTGCTCTGAGTGCTACATCCCTGCCTGAGGAAGAAGGGGTGCTCAGAGCCCTGCAAAGTCACGCTTTCCTCTTGAACCAGAAGGTGGTTCGAATATAGAAAGAAGAAATGGCATCCTAAGAAACGTGAACAAGCAAAGGACCTCCACCACATCCCTTTTTACTCCTGTTCTTTTCCTCCTTCGCTGACCACTTATGCTGAAAATAACAAGAAGCAAAGGGGAAAGACAGGGCAATCCGGAGCAACCCAAAGCTTCTCCCTCAGGGCTTCCTCACTCATCAGCAAGCTAGGTAGACAACGTGGGTATAATGAGAACATAATCATGAAGCTACATAAAAACAACTGAGTTAATTTTGTTTAGCATCTCCACTATTCTTATAAAACCAAAATACGTATATGTATTTGAATTATGAAATATGAACTGTGTAATTTTGCTGTTTCTGCATACTAGGGAAATATTCATATTTGCATTTCATGCTGATGCTGCCCAGTGTAAAGATGAACAATAAAATTCATGGTAGTAACTTAAAAAGTTTTAAGTTTTCTTTATTTAGAATCACAATAAGTAGCAAAGAATTACAAGTGAAGATAAACTATGGAAGAAGGGACAAAGCTTTGCATTTTAATGCTTTTAAGGGACTTTTCCCTACTTTTTCCCCCCCATTTATTTTTATTTTCCCTTGCTTTTTGAACAGAGGCTCAGATTTTTATTCTGCTCTCAGCTCTGCAAATTATGTAGCCTAGCTGGCATGAGCAGGGTATCACAGTGGTTAATTTCAAAGGTTTTAAAGTCACCCAGAGCTTGATTTAAATCATGTTCTGCCACTTGGATATGGCCTCACTTTTCTAAGCTCCAGTTTTCTCATCATTTAATTATTTAATTAACCTTTATCGAGCTTATTTAATTAACCTATATTTATTGAATATACTGTGCTTCTGTGAGGCACACAAGTGACTTTCTTTACCCTCATGGGACTTACATGGTAGAGAGGAAGACAGAAATTAAATTGATAAAAAATAAGTGCATAATTACACATTCTTATAAGGGTTATGAAGAAAGATGAAGATATTTTGAAAAAGAAAATTGGGGAGGGTATTGAGACCCAATTTATTTTGGGTGGTAAATACTTAAGTTGAGACATGAGGAGGAGATAATTGGGAAAAGAACTGATCAAGGGAAGAAATGAGAATACCTCTCTCATAAGGCATTTATGAAGACTGATACAGATAAAAACATCAGGACAGCCCTGATAATAGTCCACAGTGAACACATGAGAGCTTTATCATTATTAGAAGGCTGACACTAGCCTGTCTAAAAGTTGATTTTTTTTTTGCCTTATCCTCATTATCCATTCATATTAGGCAGTATGTGTGTAAATATTTTTCCAGAAAGTTCATTATTGACATAGTCACTCATTTAATGATATTTAGCTGAACTTTAAGTATGGAATAGGATTCCATTTTGTTCATTCTGTCTTTGTGTCCAAGCTCTTTCTTATACATGCATATCAGTTTCTAATGAATTTACTTGGGAGGCTGTAGTTCATGGTCTGAATCTATATGCTGTCGGACTCAGTTTTGTTTCATTATAATTGTGATAGTACGCTTCCCTTTGGGCATATGAGCATTTCAATTAAAGAACGCTAGTGAAGGTCTCTCCTTCCTGTCTTTAGTTTTCCTTTACTTGTCATTGATTTTAGCAACTGTTATGAAAATGGAAAAAAAAAAAAGCGTCTTTCTTCTCTTTGAGTTGTCACTTTTGTCTCTCCCTTTCTGCCAATCATGGAATTAGCATCTCCCATATGCCCCTTTTATTTGAAAACAGGCTCTTCCCTGTCATCTTCCCTGGTGGAATCCCAGGTCTGAGGTCAAGTTAGCTAGCTTCATGCCAAAGCAGAAACACCTGGGAAAGGCTGGCAAGTGTAGAACTGTCCCCGGGCAAAATCCTGTGATGGGGAAGGAGGTCTTTACTGTCACTGTGCCCCTCATCACTAGCTCTCTTACCGTTTCCTCCCTTGATCATCCAGAGCCCTCAAGCTGATGGAACAGTATCCAATTGCAACCTGCCTTGCCCCTCAGTAGCATCCTTGGTGCTTGACAACCCCTTGCTCACCCCCACCAAAGGCAAATGAACTTCAGGGCTCTGGGAAGGGGACTACCAATGTGTCCATAGCATCAAGTATATATTTGTTTAATTTTATGGAGTCAATTATTGTACTTCTATAGACTAGTGATGCTATCTCTTTCTACTTCTACTTTCCTGCCTTCATATTTCCCCTATGGTCAAGAGAGTGTTGGAGCATTTTAGGATCTGACTAAAGGATCAAATTGGGTATATATTTAGTTTGAGTTTAGTGGGCTACATTTATGGGATTCATAGCCACTCCCATGAATAATTACTATTGTCATAGCTATCTTGGTGTAGGGATTATTTCCAGGAATATACCTATGCATCAATCACCCAGTACCTCACCCACAGGTGCAAGGCTAGAATCTTTATCAATATAGAAATATGTTCTGCACCATCTGGGAACAGAAATGGGTGTGTTTCTCTTAGACTAGCCAGAACTAGTCTAAGGAAAATTAGTCAATCATCAAATGTGTAAACTAAGAAGCAAAAGATTCAGTTCCCATTAATGCAAAGTGAAAGACAAGTTCTCTCCTGCTGGGGACAGAATTGATAATGCAGGGTACATTGTATCACACACTTTTAATAGGAATCTTAAAGTAGAATTGTACTCAGCTACACTTCTGGAAAGACAGAATTCTTGCCTTTTTAGGAAGCAAGCCTGTAATAGTACTATAAGCAATAAATATGTTTTATGCATAAGTGTCCTAAAAATCCTAAATAATGATGCTGTTAAAGTGCTGCACTCAAAATGGCAGCAAATTTGGAAAACTCAGCAGTGGCCACAGGACTGGAAAAGGTCAGTTTTCATTCCAATCCCAAAGAAAGGCAATGCCTAAGAATGTTCAAACTACCACACAATTGCATTCATCTCACAAGCTAGAAAAGTAATTCTCAAAATTCTCCAAGTCAGGCTTCAACAGTACATAAACTGTGAATATCCAGATGTCAAGCTGGATTTAGAAAAGGCAGAGGAACCGGAGATAAAATTGCTAACATCTGTTGGATCATCCAAAAAGCAAGAGAGTTCCAGAAAAACATTTATTTCTGCTTTACTGACTATGCCAAAGCCTTGGGACTGTGTGGATCACAACATACTGTGGAAAATTCTGAAAGAGATGGGAATACCAGACCACCTGACCTGCCTCCTGAGAAATCCCTATGCAGGTCAGGAAGCAACAGTTAGAACTGGACATGGAACAACAGACTGGTTCCAAATTGGGAAAGGAGTATGTCAAGGCTATATATTGTCACTCTGCTTATTTAACTCACATGCAGGGCACATCATGTGAAATGCCAGGCTGGATGAAACACAAGCTGGAATCAAGATTGCTGGGAGAAATATCACTAACCTCAGATAGGCTGATGACAGCACACTTATGGCAGGAAGTGAAGAGCCTCTTGATGAAAGTGAGAGGAGAGTGAAAAAGTTGGCTTAAAACTCAACATTCAGAAAACTAAGACCATGGCATATGGTCCCATCACTTCATGGCAAACAGATGGGGAAACAGTGAGAGACTTTATTTTGGGGGGCTCCAAAATCACTGCAAATGGTGACTACAGCCATGAAATTAAAAGATACTTGCTCCTTGGAGGAAAACCTATGACTAACCTAGATAGCATATTAAAAAGCTGAGACATTACTTTACCAGTAAAGGTCCATCTAGTCAAAGCTACCTTTTTCCCAATAGTCATGTATGGTTGTGAAAGTTGGACTATAAAGAAAGCTGAGTGCAGAAGAATTGATGCTTTTGAACTGTGCTGTTTGCGAAGACTCTTGAGAGTCCTTTGGACAGCAAGGAGATCCAATCAGTCCATCCTAAAGGAAATCAGTCCTGAATATTCATTGGAAGGACTGATGCTAAAGCTGAAACTCCAATACTTTGACTACCTGATGTGAAGAACTGACTCATTTGAAAAGACCCTGATGCTAAGGAAGATTGAAGGCGGGAGGAGAACGGGTCGACGGAGGATGAGACGGTTGGACGGCATCACTGGCTCACTGGACATGAGTTTCAGTAAGCTCTGGGAGTTGGTGATGGACAGGGAGGCCTGTTATGCTGTGTGCTGCAGTCCATGGGGTCACAGAGTCGGACATGACTGAGTGGCTAAACTGAACTGACTCATAAATGTGTGTGTGTTAGTCACTCAGTCATGTCCGACTCTTTGAGAACCCACGTACTGTAGCCCGCCAGCCTCCTCTGTTTATAGAATTCTCCAGGCAAGAATACTGGAGTGGGTAACCATTCCCTTCTTCAGGGGATCTTCCTGACCCAGGGATCAAACCCAGGTCTCCTGCATTGCCGATAGATTCTTTACCATCTGGGCCACCAGGGAAGCCTTTTATGCATACCACCTATTAATGAAATAAAGCCTTTGATCATCCATGCTGCTTTTGCTGCTAAGTCGCTTCAGTCTTGTCCGAGTCTGTGCAACCCCATAGAAGGCAGCCCACCAGGCTTTCCTGTCCCTGGGATTTTCCAGGAAGAGTACAGGAGTGGGTTGCCATTGCCTTCTCCGTTGATTATCCATGCTGTAGGAAAAACTAAATCCTATTTATATTCTTTCTGTAGAAAATACTACAGGGACTTCTCTGGTGGTCCAGTGGTTAAGTCTTTGTACTTCCAATATGGCAGGCATGGGTTCAAACCCTGGTTGAGGAACTAAGATCCCAGACACCATGCCCTGAGGCATGGGCAAGAAAAAGAGAAAATACTACAAATACTATTATTAAGCAAGGAGGTGTGCAGTAAGTATGCAACCTAAAAATGTGGGGGAAAATATTAACAGATGTGTGTTAAAAGATTAATTCATAGATATATTTTCTGGATTTTGTAATATTTCTGTTATTTTTCAACTTTCTTAAAGTGTATAATTTGCTATACTTTCATAACTCTAAATAAATATTTTTCTATGAAATTTTTCATTCGTTTTGCATGTTTGCCTTAAAAGGGTCCTCAAAATTACCTGCTTCAGCACCCCCCAAACTGTATCCATCCTCACTTCAACTCTATACATCTTAGAAAATTAATGTTACGGTGACAAGCACTTAATGTTACTCTTAGTTTTATGATGGAGTACTAGCCTCTACTACATCCCCATTCCAAAGGGTCTTCTTACACTCCATTAGAATGAACTTTGAACTGCACAACACCCCCTACTGATTTTACATTCTGTTCCACAGCTGGAAGTGCTATACAGGTTAGTCAATAAGGAAACTTTTATGGGGATAAAGGGCTTCCCAGGTGGTACAGTGGTAAAGAATTTGCCTACTAATACAGAACACACAAGAGATGCAGGTTCAATCCTTGGGTGGGGAAGATTCCCTGGAGTAGAAAATGGCAACCCACTCTAGTATTCTTGCCTGGAAAATTCCATGGACAGAGGAACCCTGAGGGCTACAGTCCATGGGGTCACAAAGAGTTAGACACGACTGAGCACACAATACTCACATACATACTTGGGGATGAAAGAGATAGAAGAGGGCTCCAAGGAGCTGTGGATCCTAAGGCTGGAAAGGGTAAAAAAAGGAAGAAAGATATTGAGCAGAAGGGGTAATATCGTGTGAGCAGAGATAAAGAAGGGCAGAGAGTAAGACCTTAATTCCTTTGCAGTCTTCCATTCCAAGATACTCCACCCTGAGATCCATGGGTCTCTCTGAAACGTCCTAACACCCCTGCTTCACATCTCTCGTTTATTGGGACTTGAGTGGCTTCTTGTTTCCCACTAGATAAAAAAAAGTCTTAAAAAAATCATCCTTCTCAAAGAATTTACATTTTACTGGAGGACTCTGGAAAATAATATCTGTTATTAATTGAATTGCCACCACAATTATTGAATGGGCTTCCCCGGTGGCTCAGCTGGTAAAGAATCTGCCTGCAATGTGGGAGATCTGGGTTCAGTCCCTGGGTTGGGAAGATCCCCTGGAGGAGGAAACATCTGCCCACTCCAGTGTTCTGGCCTAGAGAATTCCATGGACTGTATAGAATTCCATGGACTATACAATACTGTAAATTATTGAATATCGACATCATTTCTAATGTTCACAACATCCCCAGCAGGTAGCTATCATCCACATTTTAAAAGGGATAAAATAGCCTCAGAGTAGATAATAACTCGCTAAGATCATGTAACTGGAAAGCAAAGCTGGGCTGGAACTCAGCTTTGCTGACTTCAAACTAACCTCTAGCTGTTATACCACACTACCTACCAGTGTCTGAAGTCAAAGGAATTAATTTCTACAGTGGAATTTTATGTGCTTTTAACACATGATGTTTGGATGTTAGAAGCCATAGAGATTGTACAATTCAATCCCTCATTTTTGCAGTAAGGTCATTGATGTCTTACAAGTGGTACAGCTCAAAGTTCCTAAATAAGTGTTGAAGCAGAGCCTGGTTTCCTTCTATTAAATTGTACCTATTCTGACAGTGTACCAGAATCCCCGTCATAGCTCAGTACTGTTTTCCTTGAATAAAAACTATTGTGTATACTAAGTTGCTGCAGTTGCGTCTGACTCTTTGCAACCTCATGGACTGAAGCCCACCAGCTCCTCTGCCCATTGGGCTCTCCAGGCAAAAATACTGGATTGGGTTGCCATTTCCTCCTCCAGGAGATCTTCCCAACTCAAGAATCGAACCCATGTCTTTTATGCCTCTTGCATTGGCAGGCAGGCTCTTTACCACTAGAGGCACTATCCACCTCTGGTAAATTCACATCTAATATTTTACAGTTTTATTCCAAAAGAAAATATCAACAGGCAGTATTAAAGAAATTTGAATATTTAAATTCCTTTAAAAAGTGTCTTAAATTTTATTCCACACGTTTATTCATTTTAAAGGGTTTACTCTTTATGTCATTTAGATTATTTAAAAACTGGAAAATGAGAGTAATACTTGCTATCAATAGCACCTGCTGTGTTTTACGTATATTATTTCTAATCCATGCATAGTGTAGTATGATATTACATAGGGACAATAAAACTTAGATAAGTTAGGTAACTTACATGTGGCCACTCAAGTGATAAGGGACAAAATAGTACTTAACACAGATCTTGGTTGACTACAAACAGCAAATACTCTATGAATTTTGTTGAAGTTTATATATATAGGATTCAAAATGTGGGCATTTAAACATGGCTTGTGTTATGCCCTTATCATTATGTGCTTCTTTTCTTACTATCTGTGAAATGATTATGGCTTGCCGTTGAAATCAACGACTAGGTCAACAGCTTTTAAATATTCCTTGAACAGAAACCTTGGTAAATACTCAAGACTGTGAAATTTCTCACTGAGCAGGAATAGTCTTTGAAGAAGAGATACATTATAAGAAAAATAACATACCTGACCAGAGCTTTAAGATTTAAGAATCACTTCTGCATTTCAAGCTGAAGTTCAAGGATTTATAAGATATATGTAAGCCTTTAGGAAAAAGATCATCTTGGGAATTCTATCATCCTGAATAATGCATCATCCAGAAATAAACCAGAATTTATTATGAAATTCTGATATTTTAGAAGTGCCTTTTTCTAAAAATTGCTACTTGGATATGTTATAGTTGATTACACTTGATATTGATTTTTGTTCTTCTCAAATAAACAGATAGAGGTTATGAAAGGTAATATTCCTTACCTAGACTTTTTCATTCAGGATTCTATTAGAAGGAAAGTAGACAGGACTGGATAGTATTTGGCCAACAGCCATTATTACGTGAGATGAAATGAATGTAAATTTAGCACAGTGCCTAGCATATAGTAAAAACTCAATAAGTGTTAGCTATTGCTATTTTTATTATTGGCTACAGAAAGATGCTAGGGAAATCATCAAAGATGTGGATGACTCCCCAAAATGCACATAGTATTTTGTCAAAAGTTTCATAAGACAAGTGTGCTAGGCTAGTGGTGAAATAAAGTAATTTGTGTAGCTACAAGGTGGGATTTCTGGGAAGTGGTTTGCTCCTGGCTTTTTGCCATCCATGCCAGAGCCCCTGTCGATTACCGTGCAAGTTCGATCTGCCCTGCTGACGTGACACTGCTGACACCGCAGAGCGACCGGAGCCACCTGCAATGTATCAGCACGTTTCCGGCTGCAAGTCCCATGTACCTCTAACAATATCCAATTTCTCACTCCGAGGATGCACTTTCTTTTCTCCTGCTTGAACTTAGGGTGATAACTGTCCTTCTGAATGTTACAGTCAATGAGTGGGCTCACGTCATTTTTCAGTTGTAGTTATCAGAAAGAAAAAATCGGCAGCCAAACATTCTGTCAACATAGCCACATTGCTTCAAATAATTTTAACTGTAAAAAGTGGGGAAAAAAATGAGTTCAATATTCAGCTAATTATTCTCCACTAGGGATCGCAACCTTTGAAAGGGAGTTTGCCAAGGCCCTGAATATCACCGTCTGGATGCTGATGGCTAAATGCTGGCTTCTGTCATGCAGTAGTAAGGATGGAAGAACACTGACCTTGGATAATTCCTGAAGGAAGTTGCTAATGAGCAGTGCATGCTTAGTCGCTCAGTTGTGTCCCACTCTTTGCGACCCTATGGACCGTAGCCTGCCAGGCTCCTCTGTCCATGGAATTCTCCAGGCAAGAATACTGGAGTGGGTTGCCATTTCCTTCTCCATATGTGCAGCAGAGGCAGCTATCACTGAACGGGCAGTTGATGACAGTGATGGTTGTATCCAGCTCACGTTCCAGTGAAAAGTGGCATGTGTGAAAATTTCAGATGTTCTTTTACATGTTCAGATGCTTTTTCTCTTTTATAGCAGCCATTCCAGAGTTTCTCAAGAATCCCAACTTAGCCCCCTAATCATTGGACCAATTAGGACATCAAAATTTGCCATTCCATGTTTGAGGCCAAGTTTTCCATTCTTTTCATGGATATATTAGAATTAACTGAGCTGAGACAGAGAACAATCACAAAGTGGACTACCAAAACTTTCCAGGCAATTGACTTAGGAATATGAGCTCTCTTTTAGAACATGACCTGTTAGCCATCCTGATTTCTACCCTAAACTCTTCTAGAGTCTACTTCACTTCTTATCTCATTCCCTGCTGGGTCGGGAGGGAGCTTTTGGAAGCTTCACTGTGGCTAGAATAGTATGGCAGAGATTTCTATAGAGCCAATATAGCTACTCACTAATAGAACTAGTACCCTATTTTTATTTATTGAAGTATAGTTTATGGGCTTCCCAGGTGATGCTAGTGGTAAAGCACTTGTCTGCCAATGCAGGAGACATAAGAGATGCCAGTTCGATCGCTGGGTCAGGAAGATCCCCTGGAAGAGACCATGGCAACCACTCCGGTATTCTTACTTGGACAATCCCCATGAACAGAGGAACCTGGCAGGCTATAATCCATAGGGTTGAAAAGAGTCAGAAATGACTGAATCAACTTAGCACATGTGCATGCATGCAGAGTTGATTTACAATGTTGTGTTTGTTTCTATGTACAGCAAAGTGATTCAGTGATTTATGTTTTATTTCTTGATACTGAATATAGTTCCCTGTGCTTCTTGTTTATCTATTTCATATACTGTAGTTTGTATCTGCTAATCCCAAACTCCTAATTTATCCCTCCACCTGTTGTTTTTCCCTTTGGTAATTCTAAATTTGTTCTCTATGTCTGTGACCCTGTTTCCATTTCTGAAATAAGTTCATTTGTATTATATTTTAGATCCCACCTATAAATGATATCATATATTTGTCTCTCTTTCTGACTTAATTCCTGTAGTATGATAATCTCTAAGCCCACCCATGTTGCTACAAGTGACACTATTTCATTCTTTTTTATGGCTGAGTAGTATTTCACTGTATATATCTTTTTTATCCATTCACCTGCCCATGGATATTTAGGTTGCTTCCATGTCTTGGTTATTGTAAATAGTGTTGCTATGAAAAGTGAGATGCATGTATCTTTTTGAACTAGACTTTTCTTTGGTTATATGCCCACAAGTGGAATTGCTGGATCACAAGCCAACTCCATTTTTAGTTTGTTAAGAAATCTCTATACTGTTTTCCATAGTTAGTTGCAACAATGTACATTCCCACCAACAATGTAGGAGGGCAGGACTCTAATTTTTTTGCTACGCATTACAGTCTTTCAACTAGGTAATAATTCAGCTAGGTTTTATCATGTGACTAAGTTCTGAGCAGTGAAATAAATGCAGGTATGTTAGAACTTCAGGGGAACTTTCTTTAAAGAGGAAAAGAAATATCTTTATTTTTCTCCTTTCTACCTTCTACTGCCTGGAATATAAATGTAATAGATGGAACTCTAGCAGCCTTCTTTGGCTGTGAGGATAAGAGCACATCCTAAGGATGGGGGAGCAGTGACCTAGACGGAGACTGTCTCTAGACTTTGTGGAGTCTATATCAGCCTTCTACATCCTTCTTTTATTCCTTTATGTAAGTGTCAAAAATACTTCTATCTTGTTTAAGTTGCATGCTTATCTTGTTTACGTTGTCTTGATACATAACATAATGGATGTTACCTGAATTTTTTTAACTTTTATTAAGTATTGTCTTTTCCTTTATGACTCTGCCGAACCATGTATTTTTGCATTCAGTAAACATTTAATAAGCAAATTAGTCTTAACCATCCTAAGGTAGTTTTGTGCTACATCTACAGAACTGAAAATATTGATTTGTTTGATTCATTAAGGACCTTGCCAATCTAATTAAAATTGTTGTCAACTTTGGAAAAATAATTTTTTTATTTTTTAAGTGCTTGAAAGTTTGCATGTTGACAGGGGCCATCATGTGGTAATTACAATCTATGTCATGGTTATAAGATCATATCAAAATGTAATATTGTCTTCAAGCAAAAAAAAAAACTAAGGTGTAGCATATTTATCATGTCATAATTTCATATGGCCATAAATTAAAATGCGACTTTGTCAATTGAACAGGCTATCACTCTGGGATCACGTCTCCCACTATTTCCACAAGGCATGATGTTACCCAGTGGGAAAGAGTTACTATGGATACAGATAACTTTGAGTGTTCTTTTTAAAGGAAAGTGTTCTTTTCTGAAGTGTAGTTAGCCTGATATGAATTAGCCGTGTGAAGCTTCTCCCTTTCTGCTGGCTCCTTATTTGCAGTAAATACACATAATGGAAAAACAAAACAAAACACACCATTTCTCACCACTCAGTATCCATCTACCTTACTGTCTTTTCCTTTGGTGATAAACTTCATGAAACATTAGTGTAAACTCACTCTTTATCCTCACTTTGATGAGACTTTCCTAACATACATTTTCTGGACCAACCTTTGGCATTTGCCTCTCTTTTTAACATCATCCCGTGAAGCACTTTTAACTCTCAGCTTCTGTGGGAGTTCTGGTCCTGAATCTCCCAATTTAGTAGCCACCCCTTATTTTCATTCGCTGTGTCTTTTCTCTCCCACCATGCTTGAAATGTTGTTTTTCTTAGGATTCTATCTTGAGTTTCTTTCTCTGTCACTGCACATGCTACCTATTTTCTGATGATTCATAATTGTACATTCTATTTCCTGAAGTTTAAAGTTGTATTTCTGTAATCGCGAAAAAAATCTACGAATCTAAGACTCAGCTCACCCGCCTAAATGTCAAGCTGTTGCCTCCATCTCTCCCTCCACCAGTGTTTTCTCTTTTGGGTGATGACATTCTTGTTTTCCTTGTCTATCCCTCTTTACCTTGAAAAACTCATTCATCCTTTAAGACTGATTTCAAGTTTCATTTCTGCCTGGAAATATTTCTGACCTTACTGGGGGATTTTCCTTCTCCTGCGCTGCTGTTCTTTGCCTCTATAGGGTTGGGACGATTCACTGGAAGAGGAAATGGTATCCCACTCCAGTATTCTTGCCTGAAAAATCCCATGGACAGAGGAGCCCAGTGGGCTACAGTCCATGGGGTCACAAAGAGTTGGATACAACCAAGTCAACTAAACATACACACACACAGAGGAAAGAACTACAGAAGAATGATAGTAGTATTTTCCTGTTTCTCTCTCTTTTGAACCCAAAACACAACTGTTTTCCTGGTGAGGAGGGAGAAATACACGTCAGATTCCAATACAAAATTCCTTTCATAGAGTAACTGTGATTAGAAACCTAGCCCACTTGTTGGGTCTGACATTTGGATTTATTCTAAAGTTAGCCAATTAATCTACAGCCTGGTACCAGTAGGTACTCACTAAATATTTGTTGAATGATTTTCTGCATGAATGACTTCATCCATTATTTCAAGCTGAGATAGCATGTGGACTAGTTCATAACTCATGGTGGTCATGAATAGCTGACATTTACTGAGGGCATGCCAGGCACTGTTACTTACGGTTTTATATGTATAATCTTATTTAACCCTCATAACTACCTTATAAGGTAGATAATGATGATGATTATCATTTAACAAATTGGGAAACTGAGTCACAGAGAGGTTTAGGAAATTGTCTAGGATATCATCACTTGTTGTCCTTCAGTCCTTGAGCTGTGTCTGACTCTTTGTAACTTCATGGACTGCAGCATGCCAGACTCCTCTGTCCTCCACTATCTCTCGGAGATTGCTCAGATTTATGTCCGTTGAGTCGGTGATGCTATCTAACCATCTCATTTTCTGCTGCCTCCTTCTCCTTCTGTCTTCAGTCTTTCCCAGCATCAGGATCTTTTCCAGTGAGTCAGATCTTTGCAGCAGGTAGCCAAAATAATGGAGCTTCAACATCAGCATCGATCCCTCCAATGAATATTCAGGGTTGGTTTTCTTTAGGATTGATTGGTTTGATCTCCCTGGAGTCAAAGGAACTCTCAAGAAATCTTCTCCAGCACCACAATTCAAAAGCATCAGTTCTTCGGTGCACAGTCTGCTTTATGATCCAACTCTCACATCCGTACATGACTACTGGAAAAACTACATCTTTGACTGTATGGATCTTTGTCGGCAAAGTGATGTCTTTGCTTTTTAATACGCTGTCTAGGTTTGTCACAGCTCTCTTTCCAAGGAGGCAAGTATCTTTTAATTTCACAGCTGCAGTCACCATCTGCAGTGATTTTGGAGCCCAAGAAAAATCTGTCGCTGCTTCCACTAGCAGGGCAGTAGGCCTTAAACTTAAGTCCAGCAGGATGGTGTAGCTGGAGCCGGCATGGTCTCAAGTAACCTGCAATAGTTGCTTTGTGATAAACAAACTGATTCTAAATATATTTTAAAAATCAATTTACATAGACAGATATTCTTCCCTAAAATATGAGGGTTGTGGGTAACCTAAATAATTACTCCTTGATGTGTTTTCAGAGTGTAAATATACCGATATTTAAAAACCCACAACCAAAACTGGATGGACTATAAACAAAAGCTCTTTATTATTTTATAAAATGTCCAGTAATTTTATTTGAGAGCAGTTGATACATGATGCTGAAAATATTTCATCAGTCTTGGGCCCTGCTGACTATATTTTACTGTTTAGTGGCAGGCTACTTCCACTTTAACTATATTTCACAGCTTTGTTGATCGTTGTTCTTACCATTAGCCTGTCATTAGCCTCTCAGCTTTTACTTTTCATTCTCTTGCAGTTGGTCTACGGGGATAAATCTGTTGCTTCTTTACTGTTTTGCATTTTACATGCTCTCACGTTTTTATGAAATCTCTCTAAAGGATAATCTGTATATCACCGCATGCATGACTTACATATTAGAGTCTATAGGAAAAATTTATACTTTGCAAAAGCTGTTAAAACCTGTTTAGCATATAAGACTAGGGACTCTTCATTATGAGGTATCTCTGTGCTCTTTTAAAATATCCTGGAGCTCTTTGCAGCTTCTAAAACAAATAATTATAATAAAAATTCCTCTCACACAGAGATAAATCTAAAGGGGGATTATTTTATTCATCTAGATGGAAAAATTATTAATTTTTAGAGGCTGGCATTCTCAAAATCAACACGGGAAAGATGCTTAGTTAAGTAATGCAAAAATTATTGGGTGCAGTATAAAAAGTTTTCCTCTGATTACTTTACCTCATGGTAATCTGAAAGGAGATTTGAAAGGAGGAAACACATAAACTATATCTGTAATTAGAATGCAAACTCACTCATTTATCAGCACTTAGGGAAGATTGATCCCCTCAATACTCTCTCGCCCTATGTGAAAATGATAACACTTCCCCTGAATCAGCAGTTCAAGGCTCTACAAAACAGAATATGCTCAACATTTAAAAAAAGGATAATGTCAATATTTGCAAATGAATATAAATGTATTTTTCCAATATTTAAGTAATTATATTTGCTTGAGAATCTAGGAGTATTTCACTTATGGATCAAGCAAGACAATTTAAAGTTTCAGTTCAGTTCACAGTTTTGTAACATGACCAAATTTAATATGGAAAAGTGACCCAGGAGGTCACCATATACTTCCATTAAGGTATTACATGTTCGGGGGAGTCTTTGTCGGCCGGTCCTAATTAGCAATGAGAGTGATTAAACTTGGTCCTGGAACCCTTAATAAAATTGCAATTTATCCTTCAGCCCAGCCAAAATTTCTTCAGCCAAGGGAAAAAAAAAAATATATGTAGTGAAATGATTTCCTGTTATTCAGTTCTAACAAAGAATGTATGCAACCCATATGGAAAACAGTATCATGTTGGGTTGTCTAGGAAAGATAAAACCAGATTTTTCTAAACATAAATTACGGTTTGAGTTAGCTAGCTTTATGAAATAGAAATGTTGCTTGGGATAATGACATTTCTGGCTGGTTGCCTTGTTTGATGCCCCCAGAAGTGGTTTCCACTGAGACTATTAAGTAAAAGGATTGATATGATATGGGACTCCAGTCAGTGCTACTTCTTGTATGAGGATTAGTTGACTCTTCGATTTACTTTGGCATTTCATTTTACACCTCTTTTTGAAATCAACTTATGGCCTTGTGGTCAATCAACTTCCATTTATAAACTAGTAAACGTCTACCTTGAAATACTTTATATGTATTTTGATCTCAAATGTTATCAAAAATAAATAAATGAAGGGTTTTAAATGCAGTGCTCCGTGAATAAGCCTAAGAAGATGAAATATCCATTTTCACTGTTCTTATCATTATCATCAATAAATGCATTTGTTAGGTTCACACATGCACATGGCACTTTCTGTTTTTCTTCATTATAGTTTTACTTGAAGACATACACACTTGGTGATTATTTAAAAAATGCTAATTCAGATAGTTTCATCAATAAACAGTATAGGGAAATTCAGATATTTCATGCAAGAGAATGAAATGAGACCCCTATCTTATACCACTCACTATAACTAACACAAAATGAGTTCAGAACTCAAATGTAAGGCCTGAAACTATAAAACTCCTAGGAGAAAACATAGGCAAAAACCTCCTTGACATGGGTCTTGACAGCAACTTCTTGGATATGATGCCTAAATAAAGAATAAATGAGACTACATCAAATTGAAATACTTCTACATAGCAAAAGAAACAATCAACAAAATGAAATGGCAACCTATGGGATGGGAGAAAATATTTGCAAACCACACCTCTGATAAGGGGTTAATATCCAAACTATATAAGGAACTCATATAACACAACAGCAAACAACAACAGAGATTTTACAGAGATTTTCTTCCTTGGAACAATAAGTCATGCCTTCTGAACTTGCCCAATGCTGAGGTTTTAACTTCCTAAGCATATATTAACCAGTACGGGACAAGGGCAAACATCTGAGCAACCTAGGCATCATGATGGGTAGTAACATCAACAAGAACTAGAATTGCAGTGGTCCTTCTCACTCATTTTAGTCCTAGTCTTTTTCATAATTGGAGGCCAGAGGACACTATTATGGAAAATCTGTCTATTGCCTACTGAAACAGAGGGTAGCTGAATTTGGACTTGACATTATCTCTGACCTGGCTCATAAAAGAAAAGATAGTTGTCCTCCAGCTTGAGTGTATATATGGCCATCTCCAATAGAAACAATTTAGAAATCATTTATTTATAGATTGTGTCTGACTTAATGAATTCCAGGCACCAGACCATACTGTTCTTATGAACATAAAATACTTTGTAAAGCCCATCTGTGAGGACCATACCCAGGTCTAGGTGTCCAACATGAAGAGCTAGTCTCTAAAATATCAAGTTGGAATGGGCTTGCCCCACCAAAATGTGGAGAGGACATAGAGACCAAGTTTTAAAGTTTGGGGAAATGTAGATGACAATTGCATCAAGCTGGAGGCACCAGTGCAAATGGGTTTGGGAAAGGAGGCATCAACATGGGTTGCCCAGAGTTGGTTCTGAGTGTAATTCCTAGAAAGTAGACAGAGAAGATCACGTTTGTCCATTTTCAAATGTTTTGATGTTTCATCTCCTTTCTGGCTTTTCTCTGTCATATTGCTTCCCCATTGTCCCAGGAGAGTAGGATGGAAAGAGGTGGATAGATGCTTTGGAGAAGTAGACAGGACAGTGTTCTAGCTGCCACTTCCCAGTTGTGTGACCTTAGCCTCTCTGAGTCTCAGTTTTTTCTCCTGTGAAATGGGAATGATAATTCTTTTTTGTGAGGGTTGATTTTTGAGATGGTGTATATGAAATAGCTGGTGCTGAGCTAGACATGCAATAATCACACATGGTAAGCTCTTGGAAGCTATTCCAAAAGATGCTATGGAAAAACCCAAATGAACTTTTTAGCCAACCCAACATTTTACTTCCTACTTCTTTCCTTTCTCTCTTCTCCCCTTTTTAATCTCCCCTTCTTCCTCTCCCTCCTTTCTCTCATTCTTTTTTCATTATCTATTGAAAATATTTTTAAACCACTTCCTATTTGCTAAGCATGTTTATCACTGAGGATAAGTTGGTGCCTCTATGTGATCCCTGCCCTTACCTATTTACTGTCCAATAAACCAAAAGAAAAAAACTGAAGGTCACTCAGTCATGTCCGACTCTTTGCAATCCCATGGACCATAGAGTCCATGGAATTCTCCAGTACTATTGGAGTGGGTAGCCTTTCCCTTCTCCAGGGGATCTTCCCAATCCAGCGATCGAATCCAAGTCTCCCGCATTGCAGGCGGATTCTTTACCAGCTGAGCCACCGGGGAAGTCCAAGAATACTGGAGTGGGTAGCCTATCCCTTCTCCAGGGAATCTTCCCGACACAGGAATTGAACCAGGGTATCCTGCATTGCAGGCAGATTCTTTATCAACTGAGCTATGAGGGAAGTCCCAATAAACCAAAAAGACAAACTTTAATAAAACTAGGACATGGTGATCATAAAGAATTATGACTATTAAGTATAAAGCAGAGGCAGATGGCATTATGAGAGTGAATAACAGGGCTACTAGTATCTTTTCCTTTTCCCCTTTCTGTAAGTATAAACAGAAAAACAGACTATGCTAGAATAGAACCCAAAAAGCTGATAGAAACTGTAAAATACATCTGTGTTGGTGAACTGATCTTGAAAAATGTATGAATGTTGATACTTCGGTATTTTGAAGTGGGATCAGGAAGATGTATGAGACATTACAACCAAAAACACTTCTATTCTATGTTCCTATCTTAAGCTTGTTTGGTTCATTTTTCTGGGATAGTAGTTGTTTTAGTAGACTTTTATAGGTTTACTCTTCCTTTGATTAAATGAATAGACATTCCTTTGTTCATCTGGGGGGAAAATGTACTTCGGAGTTCAAAACAGTTGGCTGCCCAGAAACTCTGTGTTCAATCACATTACAACCACTCAATAGAAAATAAAGCTTCTTCGCTCCTAGGAGTTCCATCGTAATGAATAGAGCTGAGGCAGCTTCACAGTATGGAATGCCTGTAGGGGCTGAATTCTCTCCCAAGCCCTGTGGCTTGAACAGAATAGAGAACTCAAAGTCCCCATCTACATAAAAACTCCTGCCAGGAAGTGACAAAAGTCAGCAGTCCCAAGCAGCAAGGCTCTCTTTCATTGGATAATAATTCTCTTTGAGTTAATCCTAGAAGGGATGGGTTCCTTGCAGGAGGTCTTGCAGTCTGGGATAAAATTAACTTTTTATTAAAGGACAGTACCTGGGAAATCTCTTTTCCTCACTTGTCCTTGTCTGTCAAGGCTGGGGAATGTGGGTCCTGTCACTAACAGAAACATCATCTAGTATAACTTTTACTTTCATTATAGTAAGGGACTATTTTTATGGACAAAACTGGGAGAGGAAAGAAAAGTTAGCTTCCAAGGATCTTTAATAGAAAATTTGGAGTTAAATGATTCACAAAGCATCATCAATGCTCATCAATGATCACAAGGGTCATCATTTCAGAAGTCATCCTTGGAGTAGATTATTACTTTTTTAAGGAAGTATTTTCTGTTGTTGCTGTTGTTTATAATTTTATTTTTTGGGCATGCCACACAGCATGTGGGATCTTAGCTCCCCAACCAGGGCTCAAACCCATGCCCCTGTTTTGGAAGCACAAAGTCTTAACCACAGGACTGCCAAGGAAGTCCCTGGAGTAGATTATTGAGCTGTGGTGATCTTTGTTGCACTAGGAGGTGGCTTTCATGTAATAATACACCACACACACACATGTTTTCTCCTCCAATTCTGCATCATCAAACAAAAGAAAAACCTCTCTAGACTCCACTTCCCTCTCTGGCTGCCTCCTTCCATTTATAGCAACATTCCTTGAAAGAACTGCCACCCATCGTGCATCTCCTTTCATTATTAGGCTTTCTTCCCCACTACTTCACCCAAATTGCTCCTTTGAATGTCCTCTAAATTGCTAAATCTGAAGGTCAATTCACAGTGTTGGTCTCCCTGGTTGCAGTCACAGCATTTCACACAGTGAACACATGTTCCTCCTGGAAACACTTTCTTCACTTGGCTCAGGACCCTAAGTTCTGCTGATTTCCCTCCTAATAGCTCTGCTTCTTAGCCTCCATGTTGCATGGACCACTTTGTACTGGAGTCACCCAGCTTTAGCCCCAGCAGCACTTATCTTTTATATTCATATTATATTGATGATCATATGAGTGGCTTTCTAACATTTATACTCAGGTGATGCCCAAATTAGATCTTGTCCTTGCATTCCAGACTCACATATCCAACTTCCCATACATCATGTCCATCTGATGTCCAGTAAGCATCTCAACATGAACATGTCCCAACCTCCACTCCTAATTCTCTCCTCTGGTTCTGTGGCTCCCTGTCTCTCTCAGTATAAAGGCAGCATCACTCCTCTAGTTTCTCAGACCCCAAACCTCAGAGCAATCCTGGACTTCTTTCTCTTACACTCAGTGTGCAAGCTACCAGCAAACCATGTCAGCTCAACATCTGAAATATACTTGCTGCCCACTCTCTTCTTTACATGTCCTCTGACAACACCCTGGTTCAAGTCACCATCTTCTGTCTCCAGGATTATCATTACAGCCTCTTTATCAGTCTCTCTGCTTGGACCTTGTCCCTCACCGTCAAGTTTAGTCTAGTAGCCAGAGATACCCTGACTAAGCAGACATTAGAAATGTCTGATGGCTTTTACTGCTCTGTTTAAAACCCTTCCTTGTCTCTTTTTTTAAAGCAAATTTTTACTAGAGTATAGTTGCTTTACAGGATTATGTTAGTTTCTGTTGCACAGCAAAGTGGCTATTATACATGTACATATACCCCGTCTTTCTGGGGTTTCCTTCCCACTTAGGTCACTGCAGAGAACTGAGTAGGATTCCCTGAGCTATATAGTAGGCTCCCGTTAGTTATCTATTTTACACATAATATCAATAGTGTTTGCATTGTCTTCCAGCTTCACTGAGGATGAGACCAAACCATCACTGGGTAGACCATCATTGGGAAGACCATCCCTGGGAAGACCATCATCGGGAAGACCATCCCTGGGAAGACCATCAGCGGGAAGACCATCCCTGGGAAGACCATCAGCGGGAAGACCATCCCTGGGAAGACCATCACTGGGAGGACCATCCCTGGGAAGACCATCCCTGGGAAGACCATCATCGGGAAGACCATCCCTGGAAAGACCATCATCGGGAAGACCATCCCTGGGAAGACCATCAGCGGGAAGACCATCCCTGGGAAGACTATCATCGGGAAGACCATCCCTGGGAAGACCATCTTTGGGAAGACCATCCCTGGGAAGACCATCACTGGGAAGACCATCACCGGGAAGACCATCCCTGGGAAGACCATCATCGGGAAGACCATCCCTGGGAAGACCATCTTTGGGAAGACCATCCCTGGGAAGACCATCCCTGGGAAGACCATCACCGGGAAGACCATCCCTGGGAAGACCATCACCGGGATGGTCTACAATACGTACATTATCTGACACCCACTTAATTCTCTGCCCTTCCCACTCCCTGTATCGTGCTTCCTGTTGGCCTCCGTGTTATTCTTCACCAGTCCCAGACACGCTACTGCTTCTGAGCTTTTGTACTTTCCTGGAATTCTCTTCAAGGCCTTTAAGTTAAGTGTTAGTCGCTCAGTCGTGTCCGACTCTTTGCAACTCCAAGGACTATAGCCCATCAGGCTCCTCTGTCCATGGGATTTCAAGGCTTTTAGGTCTTTACTTAAATGTCATCAAGACCTACTGGGAGTTATTTATGGGTTTCTTTCCTTCTTAAGAAGTATTACATGAAAATGTAATATAATCACCTTCATATGTAAGTGATTTTTATTTAAAAAAGAATAAGGGCAACTTAAAAGTCCTTCTAAAGAAGGTATTTTTCTGCATGTCTCATACTTGCATAATATACTAGCTCTTCATGGACAAGTACCAAGGAATATACTTGTCTACTGGATGTCTGTCACTAAAAAGAAATAATTTTCATTTTTGATAAAAAACTACTATTAAGAAGGAAATATTTTCCAAAGTCAGAATTAGATAAAAAAAAAATTGTACTTTGAAGGTGAAGATCAGGTAGTATCTAGAAGCATTGTTGATTTGAATAGAACTACTACATATCCCTTGGCTAATGGTAAAAGGGTTGAAGACCTGGCCACTAGTATATAACCTTCAAACTCTTCCATTCTGTTCCACTGGTACAGAGGACCAGGAATTCTGTTGCTTATCGGAAGGCTGCTCTGGGGAATTACTTAATGGAGAATAATCCCAAGATAAAAAAGATATTAGTCTCCTACCCTCATTTATTTCTCTAAGGAGAATAAAAGGGGGAGGGGGCTGCAAAATGAAGTCAACTTACATAAATTTCATGTTACAAAAAGCACCTTACTGCAATCTTCAAGTATATTATCCAGTTAATTTTAGAGAGAAGGATAGTGATGATTTACGACCAAATTTTCATATAGATCATAATTACTAAACCAGAATATTGATCTAAAAATGAAATGAGGGGCAACCTGCATCATAAATTTGATGACTGGATATTTATTATATATATTTCAGGTAAGTATTAGGTCCAAATTATACAGATGGTGATTTTAGACTCACACTCTTTATAAACAAAAATAGAGCAAACTGCAAAATGAGATTATTGAGCTGAGGATATTTTAGTTCAGAGACAAAACAAAACACCTATTTCAATGTATGTGTCTAAGGGGCAAATGTTTAAAAAAGGAGAACTGAACTTCTTGAAGTATTATCACTATGACTCAAAATTGATGACAAAGAAAAAAAAATACCAATGTCTCATGGTATTCTGTATGGTACTTGTTGAATTTTTTATTTTGTGTCCTGTCTTGCATTTTTCTTGTCCAGAAGGGAAAATGCAGTGATAATATCTGAGTTAGGTTCACCACTATGCATTTTTCAATTCACAGTTCCATTTTTCATAAAAATAAGACTATAATATAATGACACTGTGTGTGGATAGTAACCCTAATAAGGCTCTCTCTAGCTTCTGGAGGAAGGGCAAAGCAGAGAGCGCACCAGTTGGAAGAGAAGATTGACTATGAAGGGTCTCCTTCTGGATACATCACTGAGTTATCCCATCTGCAAACCACTTCCCTGCTTTTTTTTTTTTTTTTCATATTCAAGATGTGACTATTGCCATACAGGAGGTAAGACTTCCCTTCCTCATGCTCTGTCTTATAAAAGATCTTTCTTTTTTGAGAGTATTAACATCAGGAGATGCAGACAAAGTATGTTCACAGAGGTGCAGGTAGTTCTATTTTAAAAGTCATAACCAGGCTTGAATAGTACTCTTTAAGTTTTTTATTCAGAGATTATGTTATGTAATGAAGATGGAGTCTCAAAATGAAACAAAGACTGAGAAAGACAAAGTTTTCAGAAGCCCAGAGATGAGAGCAATGAATTCTCATTGCTCTATGGTGGACCTTCAGGGCCTGGGAAGATCTCCATCTATAGAGCACAGTTTGGCAAATTACAGCCCATGGGTGAATTCCATCTACCTCATGTTCTTGTACAGCCTGCAAGCTAGAAATGGTTCTTAAAATTTTAAACGGCTAAAAAGAAAAAAAAAAAAAATCTCACAAGAAAATGGCATGGAATTCAAATTTCAGGGCCTATAAAGTGTACCGGAACTCAAGCATGTTCAATTGTTTGCCTGTTTTCTGTGATTTATTTCATGCTACTACAGCAGAGTTGAGTAGTTTCCACAGAGTGTTTGAGGTCTTTAAAACCAGAAGTATTTATTCCCTGGGATCCTATAGAAAAAGTACGTGAACTCTTGGTATACTTTAAGCAACTCTTACCTAAAATGACATATGAATCAATTGCAATTTCTTATGTTAAATATAAATCAGGGATAACTATATCTGTTACATGGTAAAGCTTTAGTTTTTGCAGCCCTAAGTTTTGAGAAAGCCACATTCATCAGTGTACTTGTCTGAAGCTGAGATTCAAGAATGCTTTTTCCAAGTCTCAGTAGGTATTCAGCCTACCCACTCTGAAATAAATGCTAAATGCTTTCTATTACCTGCAGTATTGATTTGTCTACCCTTATTTTATTATTAAAAGTACAATTAAGTAGCTGAACCTCAATAACCAAAGAGATACTTTTGAAAGAAGTAAACTGTTGCAACTGGCTTTGATTTTTCCAGTAGTCATGTATGGATGTGAGAGTTGGACTATAAAGAAACCTGAGTGCCAAAGACTTGAAGCTTTTGAATTGTGGTGTTGGAGAAGACTCTTGAGAGTCCCTTGCACTGCAAGGAGATCAACCAGTCCATCCTAAAGGAAATCAGTCCTTAATATTCATGGGAAGGACTGATGTTGAAGCTGAAGCTACAATACTTTGGCCACCTGATGCGAAGAGCTGACTCATTTGAAAAGACCCTGATGCTGGGCAAGATTGAAGGTGGGAGGAGAAGGGGACGACAGAGGATGAGATGGTTGTTCTTGTGTGTTGCAGTCCATGGGGTTGTAAAGAGTCAGACACGACTGAGTGATTGAACTGAACTGAACTGAACTGAAACTGTTACAAAAAGGTGAGGTATTTTAAAGGCTAAACTTCAATTCCAGTTTCACTGACTGTAAGGGTTATGTATTTGTGTGCCTTGATTAGAATATTGTTTATTATGATTTATGATTGAATCTTATTTGAAATCCAGATATTCTTATGTGCGGCTCCAGAAATGCAAAATGCTTGATGTAAAGACCCTCTAGGATCTATCCCTCAGAGACTAATACCTTGACCTTTGCTAGAGAGAAAGTTTTTAAATTCTGCTTTCTGCTCAATACCAGAGCATGTGTGATGAGAAGGCAAATGGTTAATCTTTGCAGTCTCTTGAATATGTTCTCGGAGACCCAGGAATTCCTGCTTCTTTTCCTTATAAAGGACTCAGAGGGAATGTAGAAACAGGTTCTAATAGGACAACATCTGACTACCAAGGGAGTGGGGAAGAAAGGTTCTCTTCCAATCAGAGAGGCAGCCCTTTTTACTTTTTCTTAGGAGGAGAGAAATCTAAAAAAAAAAAAAAAAATTGGTTTGTCAGAATGTTCCTCAGAAACTGCTTTTTCTAAGAGCTCTCTTCCTTATGTAGAACAAAACATACTTTATCAGGATTCAGATAAAGCTGTGGAGTAGAAATGTAGCTGCTTTTGTGACAGCAGATATGGAGTCGACACTGCAATGCTGATGAAGACCAGCTTCAGCAGTGACATATAGATTGTAAAGCCGGAGTTGGCAACCCTTGAATTTGGAAATTTCTGTGTTCAGCTGCATGATTGTGCATTTATCTCAGACCTCCAAATTCTGCCAACTGACACCATGGCATGTGATATCATCATAGCTACTTCCTAGTGCTCCACACATATTGTCAGATAATTGTCCCTAGACACGTAATCGGATGCTAAGCAATGTTTGTGAGAACTTGGACAAGCTCTTGCGTCAGTGTCTGTATTGGACCATGACAGGTCTCATGATGCTGAAGAACCCTCAGAGTGTACACATTCTCAGCGCTGAGTCAGCGGCTCAATTTTTAACAACCAAATCGTTAAAGGTGACATTCCCTACAGTGGAATGTCAGACTCTCAGCTTTGCCCTTGTCTTGGTTTAGACACACACAGGGACTCCCCCCTTCCCAGCCCTCACCTATGCTGCTGCCTCTGGGCCTTACTGTAAATTGCTTCTGAGACTTAAGATCTACGAGAAGATTTACCAAAATAACTGTTGCTGTTGTTCAGTCGCTAAGTCATGTCCAACTCTTTGCAACCCCAGGAACTGTTGCCTGCCAGGCTCCTCTGTGCATGGGATTTCCCAGAAAAGAAATCCATAATGGGTTGCAGTTTCCTTCTCCAGGGGACATTCCAGACCAGTGATCCAACCTGCATCTCTTGCATTGCAGGCGGAGTCTTTGCTACTGAGCCACCAGGGAAGCCCATTAAACTAACCAGAGTCTACACAGAATACGTATGTTCCTGTGTAGCTGAAAGTTGGCTTGAATTGCAAAACCTCTAATTTCTCAATGGGAACAGGACGAAAACTACTAACCAATCTGCTAGATTAGATCTCATCATCTAAGAGGGAAATTCAGATGCTCTATTGTGATATTCTAGGAGTGTTTCTTATAATTTTTCTATTAATCTATAGCCCCTTAAAAATGACCTCTACTTATATGGAGTTATATAAGCCACAAGGCCTGAGACACTGAAATGCAATGTGCTATCTTGAACTTCATGCGACATATGTTAGCAAAGAAGAACTTGCTATATTTGAAGGCCCCAGGTGTAAGATGACTCCATGCTAGCGTGCACACACAGTTCAGCCTTTGTACGAAATTAGGCCTTGTCTTGACAGAAGCTTTCTAGTTAATGAGCAATATCCCTTTTGCTTTTAGGTGATGATAAAGTACTCCATTTTCTTATTACAACTGTTTTACTAAATAAAGGTTCTATTTGGAAATGGCTCCTATTATCCCAATGGCCCAAGTAAGAAGCCATAGAAACATTAAAAAAAAGGACAAGATAATTTTATACGAGCTGCAATGGACTCATCTGTGTTTACTTCACTATTCCTACCATTACTCCATCTGCATTTAAGGTCTCAACTCTCAAGTCAGCTGAATGCCTAAAGTGCTATTTCCACTTCTAATTTCTTTTTCTTCTTAAACAAAAATCAAAGGGATTTAACTTTTTTTCAGAGTTCTCGTCCTCTATTTTACTGCAGTTTCTGTATGAGAACTTGCTTTTGTCATACCTCTGCTCATCAGATCTTGTCACTGATTACACTGCTATCCTCAAATTTTCAATCTCCTCAGTCATCTTTTTCCTTTGAGTACAGAATGTCCTGATTGTGCTATACATGTTCAAATTGTGCATATATTGCATGCCAGTTATAATATTATTTAAATAATTTAAATCATCATTCCTTTTGTGAAGTATCTTAGAAAACAGAACTTTTCACATTTGAGCATCTGCTTCTCTCACCAACTATAAAAATGCTACCAGCATCTTTCCAATTAGTTCTCTTGATGTTATCCTTTTGCACAGAGGATAAAGCACTTCTGAGTTCCATGGACATCTTTCAACTCTATACCCTACAGAGTTTCTAGGACACTCATCATTATTAGTGTGTCCTCTTGCTGACTTGTTGAAGAAATGCCAACTAGTATGTCGATAGTAGACTAAAGTTCCTCGTTCATCTCCATTTGCAGTGCCATCATCAGAGAAAGCAATTCAACAAACCATAGGACTTTTTCATTTATTCATCAAATGTGCTGAACAAAAGACACCATGCTTGGTGTTTGATATAAAACTTGACTCCAATAGCTAGGGGAGGAAGTAATCTCGTCAGTGTCTCTATTTTCAGGATTGACTGAAAGTCAGAATTTAATTATATTTTTCATTTGAAAAATTGCACTCATATTCAATATTTGTGGCAGACATTGATGTTTTCTTTTTCTGCAGCCATATCTCTTTCTTCTTTCTTAAAGAAGTCCAATTTTGCTCACATCTGGGATGTTTTTCTTTGAAAAAGAGGCATCCAACCAGGTTTCACGAGATAAACCAATAGGTTGTCTAACTAAGCCATGGCAAGCCCATTTGTCTCTGCCAATAATTGGCTTTGAGGTAGGCAAGAGAAGCAATTTTGGCCAAAAGGAGAGTTGGAGAGTCTGCTGGAAGTTCCAAAACATGGGAAGACTGGCCCTTCTATTCATTTGGAAGTTGTTCTATGGAGACATGGTGCTTACAGCTGCTATGAGTGAGTGAGTGAAACTCGCTCAGTCATGTCCAACTCTTTGCCACCCCATAGACTATACACTCCATGGAATTCTCTAGGCCAAAATGCTGGAGTGGGTAGCCTTTCCCTTCTCCAGGGGATCTTCTCAACCCAGGGATCTAACCCAGGTCTCCCACATTGCAGGCGGATTCTTTACCTCCTGAGCTATCAGGGAACTTAAAACCCTAAGTAGGGAAATCACCAGCACGCCAAATGAAGACAGAGCAGAAAAGTGGAACACACATTATTAAGCTACTAAGTCAAACATGGAACAGCCTAACCCCAGAGTTCTTGTTAAGAGAGAGACAATAATTGACTATTTCTTAAAGTACTTTATCTAGGCATTGTGTTGCTTATCGCTAAAAAATAATCTTAGCTGATACAGTTACAACCATGTTCTCCATTCACATAATTCTGAGCCACAGCTTCATTCCTGAAGCCTGCTCTCAGCTTTAGGTATATGGTGTTGTTATAAAAGAGAGTGCTGGATCTTTCAATAATCATTAAAATGGCTAATCAGTAGGAACAGTTTTTTTTACCATGAGTGAATAGGTGGGATGATTTTTGGTTGCTTCCATGGAATCTTTGTGCTTTTTGTGTATATTCATTCGTGCTTTATAGAAGGAAATGCACCTCACAGGAATCTTAACCCATTTTACACGTCATTTTTCTTTAAGTCTTTATTGAATATTGCTTCTGTTGTTTATGTTCTGGTTCTTTGGCCATGAGGTATGTAGGATCTTAGCTCCCTGACCAGGGACTGAGTCAGCACTGCCTATATTGGAAGGCAAAGTCTTTAACCACTGGACAGCCAGGGAAGTCCCTATATGTTATTCCAATTCACTGTCCTAGATTTTATTTTACTTTGTATTCTATTAATTAGGAAAAGTGACCATTGCTAAAAATATATCTGAAAGACTGCTAATTTAAAATTTTTAAGTGTCTTGATAATTTAATTTATTATCTGCAACAACATATGTATTATGGATCTCATATTTACTAATATTATCTTTTATTCCTCCACATATCTCTGACATAAATAACTGAAGCAATGAAAACAAACTTCACTTGAAGAAAACATTTAGAAATCTTGTAAAATTATGTTTATGTTTCATAATTTAGATAAAGGAAAGTAAGGAAAGGTAACTATGGCATTGATGAAATGAATTGTTTCAAGTTATGATAGCTTATGTTCTAGCAGGTTTTCAGACTATATTTTTGAAAATGAGACCATAAACTGCAATCAAAGCTAATTTATACTCATTACATTATGTAGGATTTTATCATTTTTTAAAAACCAGTACCTTGCCCATTGTACAATTATCTACCTAAAGTTACGCTGTGCCTTTTGGGGAGTTTCATTTAATTATCTTTAAGTTAATATTAGTTGCTTAGTTAGCCTAATTATGTTATTGAGATAAATAAAAGTCTTTCATATGGACATTCAGTAAAGGGTATTTACACATATGGTATTGGGAATAATCCCCAATCTCTGATATAAAACCAGCATCTACATACCCTACCTGTTTATTTTTAATCAATACTGCTTACAAATACATTTCTTGACAGTCAACAATAAAAATGTAAACAGTGATACCCAAAAGATACAGAGGAATTATGTAGCCCCAAACTCATTTATGTGCATAGGATAGTTTGCTAAAAAATTGAATAGAAGTAACTTTCTTGATAAAAAAATTCAGTAGAAGGCACAAGTTATAATGCTTGTGCCTTCATTTTATAGAGTCAGATATAGAAATTATTTGTTACTGATGCATTTTAAATCATTCTAACAGAAATGTCACCAGATGTAGGCACAGGTGAAAAATTGTGGTTGCTGAATAAATGTGCTAAGTAAGAACATGATCAGTCTGCTTTTTTCCCTTATCTTCCCCATTTCTCTATCAAAACCTTCCTTGATGAGAAAAGAATTTGGAAGCAGTACAACAGGAAAGAATTTTAAATTCAAGTATGCTATCTCTACACCCTCCATACCTCCATCCAGAGAAGAGAGAACTGAAACACAGAAATCTAAGATTCCACAATTATTTAGTAGCAATGAAGGTCCTGGAACTCCTAATTTCAGTCCAGTGCTCTGAAATAACAGTCCTAGGCAGTGAACTCATTAGGAGCCATGCTTGCTATCCAAATGCCACTATGAAATAAGTCTCTTTGGGGGAACTGCTTGTTTACATAGCCTGAGATACACTAACCATGAATCAGTTCAATTCAGTTGCTCAGCTGTGTCCGACTCTTTGCGACCCCATGGACTGCAGCACGCCAGGCTTCCCTGTCAATCACCAACTCCAGGAGCTTGCTCAAATTCATGTCCATTGAGTCAGTGATGCCATCTAACTATCTTATCCTCTGTTGGCCCTTTTCCCCCCCACCTTCAATCTTTCCAGCATCAAGGTATTTTCCAGAGTCGGTTCTTCACATCAGGTGGCCAAAATATTGGAGCTTCAGCCTCAGCATCAGTGCTTCCAATGAATATTCAGAATTGATTTTCTTTAGAATGGGCTGGTTTGATCTCCTCAGAGTCCAAGGGACTCTCAAGAGTCTTCTCCAATACTACAGTTCAAATGCTTCAATTCTTTGGCGCTCAGCTTTCTTTATGGTCCAACTCCTACATCCATACATGACTACTGGAAAAATCATAGTTTGACTAGGCAGACCTTTGTTTGCAAAGTAATGTCTCTGCTTTTTAAAATGCTGTCTAGGTTGGTCATAGCTTTTCTTTCAAGGAGCAAGCGTCTTTTAATTTCACGACTGCAGTCACCATCTTCAGTGATTTTGGAGCCCCCAAAAAACTAAGTCTGTCACTGTTTCCATTGTCTCCCCATCTATTTGCCATAAAGTGATGGGACAAGATGCCATGATCTTTGTTTTTTGAATGTTGAGTTTTAAGCCAGCTTTTTCACACTCTTCTTTCATTTTCATCAAAAGGCTCTTTAGCTCCTCTTTGCTTTCTGCCATAAGGTGGTGTCATCTGCATATCTGAGGTTATTGATATTTCTCCAGGCAATCTTGATTTCAGCTTGTGCTTCATCCAGCCTGGCATTTTGCATGATGTACTCTGCATAGAAGTTAAATAAGCAAGGTGACAATATATAGGCTTGACATATTCCTTTCCCAATTTGGAACCAGTCTGTTGTTCCATGTCCAGTTCTAACTGTTGCTTCTTGACCTGCATACAGATTTCTCAGGAGGCAGGTCAGATGGTCTGGTATTCCCACCTCTTAAAGAATTTTCCAGTTTGTTGTGATCCACACACACTAGCCATGATGCTTCATTCAAAATGCGAAACTAATCTCAGTCCTTGAATGTGACCTAGGTGTTTCACCTTAAAGCACTAACCAGCATAGTATACCATTATTGATGTCCAACAGCTATGCCAACACATAGTGTAGCAGAGAAAAACCAATTCTGACTCCATGTGGGAAACTGTTTCTTTGACCTGCTTTTCGTTGCTGTTATTATAATCCTATATATACGATTGCTTGCGTCAAAGGACCTTTCCCCTCTGACAACGAAAGTGAAAGTCACTCAGTGGTGTCCAACTCTTTGTGATCCCATGGACTATACAGTCCATAGAATTCTCCAGGCCAGAATTCTGGAGTGGGTATCCATTCTCTTCTCCAGGGGATCCTCCCAACCCAGGGATCGAACCTAAGTCTCCTGCATTGTAGGTGGATTCTTTACTAGCTGAGCCATCAGGGAAGCCCAAGAATACTGAAGTGGGTATCAGATCTTCCCCACCCAGGAAACAAATCGGGGTGTCCTTGCATTGCAGGTGGATTCTTTACAAGTTGAGCTACTAGGGAAGCCTTACCTGACTGTTTAAACGAAAGTGCCTTTTCAGCTCTTGAAGAGATAATCTGACCCTGCCCACCTGTGAAAGTGAAAGTGAAGTCGCTCAGTCGTGTCCGACTCTTTGCAACCCCGTGGACTGTAGCCCACCTGACTCCTCCGTCCATGGGATTTCCCAGGCAAGAATACTGGAGTGGGTTGCCATTTCCTTCTCCAGGGGATCTTCCCAGGGGATCTTCCTGGCCCAGGGATTGAACCCAGGTCTCCCACATTGCGGGCAGATGCTTTAACCTCTGAGCCACCAGGGAAGCTCACCTGTAAATGGCTACAAAAAAGAAGAGATTAACACATCCCTTCCAAACACTAGTCCTCCCTGGAGATGTTTTGCAAGACTGAAGATCATTTTTACTTTACTTCCTCACTGCCTCTCCTTCTCCATTCTGCTTTTTGACTTTAATTCCTCCTTTTTTCTCTCTTTTCCTCTATAAAAGAACCTTGCTTCCAGACCCTGACAAGATGGTTACTTTGAGACGTTAGTTTTCCATCTTCTCTGTTAGCTGGCTTTCCCAATAAAGTTGTATTCCTTGCTTCAACACCTTGTCTTTCAGGTTCATCTACATGTCGTGCTGCGAGTACAGTGAATTTGGACTTGATAACAGTAGTACAACATTGACATGGTCAGAGACCTCAAGACCATGGGAGAGACTTGCTCTTTCTGATCTAATGTTTCAGAGTTTACTAAAAATATCTGGTTTACTTGTCAGTGCCTTAAATCCATTTTATCTAAAATTAAACTTATAATTTTCTCCTATAACTTTATCTCTACTTTTCTTCACTCAACAAATATTTCCTGAATGCTCTAAAAGGAAAGGATTTTCACAACAGTGGCTAGAAAATTCCTTTCTTCCAAGGAGCTTACTCAGTATTGGATTAAACTGAAAATAAATTAATATTTAATAGAATGAAATGCAGCAGTAATAACTTTACAAATTGAATGGTTAGAGAGAGAGAGATCATGCCTGGAGAAAAATACAGATTGGTGGCCAGAGAAGACCTCTGTAACATGACATTTGGTCAGAGATCCCATGTGTGTGGCCCTGAGTATGAGCTATTTTGCCTTGTAATTTGTTTTAGTCATTCATTGAGTATTTGCTATGTGCCTTTTGTTGTAAAGCATGCTGCCTGATATTATACCTGGATGAAATAGGCACAAGCCATTGCCCTCATGGGCTCACAGTCTAGAATCAGAGATAAGACATGTATACATAGTAGTAACTAAAATAAGGCAGATAGTAAATGTGGAAAAGAAATATTGGTAATGTGCCCAGGAGTCAGAGGATGGAAAGAAAATGAAGACAATGCTCATTTCTATTAATCTTATCTTCCCAAACACATATTCAGGAGGTGGGGAAATATATTTTTTTCTTTGTATTTCAACTTTCTTTAACAGTGCCTTTCCTGTTTTGGCCTTGTTTGTACTATGAAATCTTGCTGTAGATGATAACTATCCTCTGAATATTTTTTCTTTTATGGATTAGTAACTGTTGTCCTTAAAATGAAGGACAGAAATGATGAGAATTTTAAGTTTAAAGTGAAAAGATTTTAAAAGGATGTACAGCCTGGACTCCATGGTTATTCATGGTGGAACAATGGAGCTTTCACTTCAAGAGCTTGGTTAGGCTGCAATTACTTCAAGCAGGTGAAAAAAAACAAAGGAACTAATCATATTCAACTCTTTGAGACCCCATGGATTGTAGCCCACCAGCCTCTCTAGCCATGGGATTTCCCAGGCAAGAATACTGGAGTGGGTTGCCATTTCCTTCTCCAGGGAATTTTCCTGACCCAGGGATTCAACTGCATTTCTTGCATGGGTAGGCAGAATCTTAACCACAAGCCAGGAAGGAAGCCTCTCTCTTTTAGCAGGTAAAATAATAATGATAATAAAGGAACTAAATTAATTATGTGCGTAAAATATGCTGTCTCTGTATTTAAATGCATGCACGGTTGTCTTCATTTGTGAATTCCAAGTGTCTCATTTTAAAAGGAATTCTTTCCGTTCCTCTTTCAGTCAAAAGAGTAAACCATTTTAATTTTCTGAGGGAAGAAGCCCCCAAAGCCACATTGAAGTTCTTAATCCTGCCCTACTGTAAGCAGAATTTCCCAAAATGCCTGCCTCTAAGGTAAACAAAATCCATTAAAAAGTGGTTATTAAGCCCTGTGAACAGAAAACAATATTAGAAGCCTAAAAATGATAGCTCTGGGGCTGTGAAACTCATTGGAAGTATAGAAGCAGGCACAGAAAAGGGAGAGGACTCCTTTAGTATATAAAAAAAAAGATTATGATGAAAAATATAACTAATTAGCATTTTCATTGTTTCTTTCAATAAAAATCTCAAGAAACTTTACAGGACAAGTAGGGTGATAAAACGAAGCCTCAGGGTAGACCGCCAGATGGAATAACACATACAGGATGGAAATACATACAAGTATGGAAACTTCACTGTTTGTAAAAGCTTTGTAACTGCCTAATCATGTCGTCTGTATATATTCTCTACAAGATTTAGTACTTTAGAAAGACTTAAGGTTTAAAAGCATTAAAATTCTTTTAGAAAGTATTGTTACCTTACAAGTTTAGTTCTAAAGTCAAGGACAACTGGATCAAGTCCCGAAAGGTGTTTTGAACTAACACACACACACACACAATTGGACTTTTATAGTCACATTATGCCCTTATTAAGAGGGAATATATATACATATTAATGACTATAAATATAAAATCTTAAAATGCATATATATATCTACATATATGTTTGTATTATGTATCATATGTATCTATGGTAGAAGAGTTCTAGAGAATTAAAAACTGTAAAACTAAGTCCTATGCAATCGAACGAACAGGGAATTGGAAATGCACAATACTTATTTAGCTGCTGGTATAAATGTAAGTGATGTTCTTACTAAGGTCAGATTCCCCTAACCATCTTAGATTTAATATTCATGAACCACAATGAAGTTTAAATGTAACCCATGCTAACACAGTACATGTGTTCAGTACATGTTCAGAAAAGGCATATTTTCTTGGTCTCAATTCATTAAAGCCATCTATTTCACTGACAATTCAACAAAATGGTTTACCAATTAATGATTGTATTTCTGATAAAATATATAGATGGAACATTGATTAAACCATATGGACTATTGATTAGTTTCATGAACGTTAAAATAACACTTGTTATACATATTCTTACTCACCTAGAAACAAGCTTGAATCTCCTTTTAAAACATAAGTCTATATTAGTCAACTTAGACTACATTCATATTGCAATCTTTTCTTCAGAGGCTAGTCTTTGTAATAACTTAGCATTTTGAAAATGAAAATGAAAAAAATGAAATCACATATAACAACTGGAGATGATATCCTAAAGACGGACAGACCTCATCTCATTTATAGTTTTGATGTCTCTGCAAGTGGGAGTTCCTATAGTCTATCTTCTGGCTATTCAAATTTCTATAATTTATAGTAACATTCAGATCACCATTAGATACTTTATATGTACTTGAGTTTTCACCACAGATTATATGTGGTCATAAAAACTCAATAGCAGGTCCACCTCTGTCCTTAACTATTTCACAACAACTACCTGGATAGAGAGTCTTTGGGACTCACAGATAGTCTGTTTCATCATCCTTTCCTGGATCTTATCAGTTCTTGGCTTATTGGCTTATCCTTCCCTGAGAGTGATTTTTTCCAAGGTGACTGGCTGCCCTCTGATATCAGACATGTATTAATAAATGAAGTATATTTCCATTTACTCACAGATGTTGTCTTGGTAGCACTGTCTCTATTGTCACTAAATATCAAGTCTTGAAAAACATTTTTTATTAGGCCCAGTAGCTGTGATTTCTGCTTTTATTCAGTTTCAAACACTGCTATGTAGTCACGCTGTGCTCCTAAATCCTGGCAGCCTGATCACTGTCAGGGTCTGTAAGATAAGAATAGCAGTTTTCAACTTACTCTGATCATGTATTGCTTGATTTTTCCATAGTGATTACCCACTGGATTAACAAAATGCTTATTTAATCAGGACTCAATTAGTTATGACTTCATGACTTCAGGTGTGTGTCCTTCAAAAATAGAACAGATTTGATCACTATAGATAAGTCCTCTAAAAGAAGGTTCAGTTCACTTTTGTTCAGTCACTCAGTCGTGTCTGACTCTTTGCGATCCCATGGAATGCAGCACGGCAGGATTCCCTGTCCATCACTAAAAGAAGGTACCATTTTTAATTCTCATGTTGATTGTGGTCATCCAGATATATCTTTTCTGCTTTCTATCCTATAGCACAAAACAGTTGATTTTATAAGCATTTTAGTATTGCATTTTGAAATAGCAAGAGACACAGGGAAGTAAATGTTGGAAGAAAACTAGAAAATAAGTCTGGTTACTGTGGCGAATATACACACTGTATTTCCCAAAAGAAATGTAAATAATTGATCAGGAATTTTGCTCACTTCTTAACTCATTGTTATATCTTGAAAGATTTATCTTCAAATGAATCTGATTATAATATTCAAGACATATTAAATTCATATTAAAGAAATATGAGTTTGTGGTCAATGTATTTAGAATTCCTATGATCGGAAATGAATGAACCGAGTGTTAAGCCAAAGAAGAAAATGCTACAGGTAACTCTACTACTGAGAAAGACTAACAATCCATACAATTTAAAGATGTCTAGAAACTAAGTCGATGTGTTAAATTCAATGATGCAGAGCTGAGCACGGTGAGACTAAGTGATACCCAAACTGCAATTAAACAAAGTGAAATACATCCAAACTATGTTTCAGCTGATAAGATTCCATTTAATGGTAAAAAGAGAGGGGAGCTTTTAAACACAAAACTTCACAAAAAAATAAAAGAAAATCATTTCAACACTGGCAATAAAAAAGCAACTGGCCAAAAGAATTCAATACCACAACCACTTATTGAGCATCCCTAAATGCTATGTTGTTTTGGTGCTGAGAATAGAAAAATGAGTAAATGGATGCTACACTCAGATAATCTACAAAGTAGTCAAGAGGATGGCAGCTATATAGCTCATTATAATACCATGATAAATGAAATCATTTATCAGGAATAAGGAATAAGCAAAGTGTTATGAGAGCACAATGACCTTTGAGGCTGTTCTCATTCCTGACATCTACAGTTCCGGCTGCATGCACAAAGGTCTGAGCTGGAAACAGGTCTGTGGCATATGGGAACTCTCTACGATTCATTCCTATATATATTCTGATACTCCAGAGACTCAAACATATGTTGCACAGAAGCATGCATTCACTACAGAAAAACAGTAGCAACTCAAGAAAGAATCATCAGGTTAAAAACTCTAGGAGTTAGCAGGCTTCAGTAGTGTGAA
Source organism: Dama dama (assembly GCF_033118175.1). Taxonomy (NCBI): domain Eukaryota; kingdom Metazoa; phylum Chordata; class Mammalia; order Artiodactyla; family Cervidae; genus Dama; species Dama dama. Next base: position 81,189,733 of record NC_083698.1, on the reverse strand, counting down.
CAGAGGTAAAATTTTGTATTGATTCGAATTAACTAGATAGATGAAATGTGATTTGATGAAAGGCTTGTAAGAAAAGGAGGAAAGAAATTCAAATTTCCAAAAAAAGCTGCAGGTTGGGAAAGTTTTCTTTTTTTAGAAATTCTAATCAAGGCTGGAATAAGATCAAGTTAGTAAACAGGCATTGGAACATCTATAAAAATCAAGAAATTGCTTTTGAAAGTGATGTATATTGAAGATGCATTTATTTTGAATTTAATTTATTATAAAAATGCACTTTACTATTTTACTCTTTTGAGAAAAGAAAAGCCCTCCTCCCATACACATACCCCTAGTAGAATATAAGTAAACTGCACTAACATTGCATTTGGGGGCCTTGAGCCTTGTGGGCACATGTGGATGGCCAAGAAGCTAGAAGTTTATGCAATTGTAGAACTACGAAGATACACCAACAAATTACCTTTAGGATGTGGCTGTATTTTTAATGGGAGAAAGGAAAATTTAATAACTGGAAGGATTAGGTTATTTATCTGAAAATATTTGTCTAAAAATTTCTCAAACACATAAACTATAACCAGGTCTACTGATGGTTTTCCCTCAGGAAATTCTAGATAAACTTTAACATGCCTAAACCTGCATTCATATACTCATTCATTGATTTATTATTCTATCAAATTATATTCATTGAACTCATATGAAACCCTAGGATACAAATTCAAGGTTTTTTCAGACTGTGTATCAAGTGCCTTAGATTCGCAGGTAGAGTCTGTTCTAGGACAAATATAAATAAAGTACTTTTGGATGTCAGCAGAGGGACACCTGGATTAGGCTGGCCAATGGCAGGTCATTTAAGTAAGGCATTTTGCATGTGCTATCTGTGTTGGTTCTGAAAGAAAAATTAGAGTTAGGCAGGTAAAGAAGGGAAGGCTGTACAAGGGCAGGAGGAAGGAGAAAGAAATGTTCAAAAACACGCAATTCAGTTTGCCTGGAATATAGATTGGGAAATACAGATGATGTTGGATGCTGTGTCTAGGTCATGGAGGGCATTTTATCCCATTATGAAGACTTGCATTTTATTCTGTAGGCTATCAGGAACATTGAGAGATTTATAGCGAGAGAATGACATCATAAGATTTGCATTTTGGTAAGCCCATTCCAACCTAAACAGCATATTAAAAAGCAGAGACATTACTTTGCCAACAAAGGTCCATCTACACAAGGCTATGGTTTTTCCAGTAGTCATGTATGGATGTGAAAGTTGGACTATAAAGAAAGCTGAGCGCTGAAGAATTGATGCTTTTGAACTGTGGTGTTGGAGAAGACTCTTGAGAGTCCCTTGGACTGCAAGGAGATCCAACCAGTCCATCCTAAAGGAAATCAGTCCTGAATATTCATTGGAAGGACTGATGCTGAAGCTGAAGGTCCAATACTTTGGCCACCTGATGTGAAGAACTAACTCATTTGAAAAGACCCTGATGCTAGGAAAGATTGATGTGGGGAGGAGAAGGTGATGACAGAAGATGAGATGGTTAGATGGCATCACTGACTCAAGGAACAAGAGTTTGAGTAAGCTCCAGGAAGTTGGTGATGGACAAGGAGGCCTGGCATGCTGCAGTCCATGGGGTCACAAAGAGCTGGACACGACTGAGCAACTGAACTGAATTGAACTGAAGCCCTTTGCAGCTGCGGAGCAAAGAGTTGATTAGAGCAGGGTGAGACATGACAGGGGACTGGTCCAGAGGTTGCTGAAGCACTTGACTGTGAAATAATGATGTGGAGGATGACTTTGAACTCTGTAGACATAACACAAATAGGAATAGAGGCTGAAGAAACTCAGTGTACATGACGACTCTCAGAGTTTTGGCTGGGCAACTGGTTACATGCAGATACTTACCATCAGAATGGGAATAAAACAAGAGAAGCAGATTTTGTGGGAAATAAAGTCAATTTAATTTTGAACATGTTGATATTGAGGAAGTTATAAGATACCAGTTTGAGATAACTGGAATGCTGTATGTTTGTGGATCTGAGTTGAACAAAAAGAGGTTGTATTAGTTTGACTATACCAGATTGGTTACTATGGAAGAGGATGATTCATGAGAATTTTAGTACAGATAAAATCTGAGAGGTTTCTCCCAGTTTCTTATAAGTGTCACGGACTTCACAATTCATGAAAGCCACCTGTGTGAAGACTTTGCCTCTGGCAGTTGCTATTTCTATATTCTACAACTAGAAAGGCTCAAAGTTTGGAAAATCATTAAAGTGTTTCTTGTCCTTTTTAAGTTAGAGATAGGAAATCAAGACAGCCTTCCAGTGGGTTATCTCTTTGAACCTTCTTACCTAAGGAGACGCTCAGTAACTGAGATATGTAGTCAAATAGTTTCTATTTTCCTATAGCCAGAGCACCAAGTTAACAAATGACCAAAATAGTATTTCACCATATCCATTATTTTCTCTCCTAGTTCTATAAATTTATGTAAATTCCACTGGTGATAACGTTCTAGCAGGTTAGAGAAACTCATAGAGTTACTTCAGATGCCAAGTAAATGGAAGCTCTCTATTCCTGTCTGTATGATAATTTGAGCGACCTTAGAGAAGGACATGGCTGAAACTCAAAAGATTTATTTGTAGCCTATATAGAATTCTCCTCTTGGAAAATTCATTACTATTACTATCACCTCAGTTTTACACATGGGAGACAATGATGTTAGACTCTCATTATTTTTTTCCTCTAGGAAATAAAGAAAGCTGAGTAACTATGTTTATTAAATTCTATTTAGTTGGTTCTGCTAAGATCCATTTTGAATGTCTTACTATTTTATAATTATTATGGCTTCCCTAAAAGGAAAGAGCTTTACTAATCTATTCACAGGCTGAACTAGAAAGAATGGACTGCTCAAGTTCTTTGAGAAGAGCTGTTTAGAAACAGGATCATCTATAAAACACTTTTTAAAAAGAACTGATCAAATTTTGCAACTGGCCTTAGATAATAAAGAAAAATGCCAATGTAGTGAAAGATAAAAATGAAATGATTTGGTAGCTCTATCATCATAAATATCAACGAGCTCTGTAATTTTAATGTTGCTGAAATTGGCACTAGGGCATTATTGATTTTCTGTATCATCTAATGGTTTCCTGCAAATATCTTTTATAAAAGTACATTATACATCTTCTTAATAATCTTTTCTCGAGTCATATACTATCAAATCCTGCAGAGTGCTATTCATTCAGCACTAAGTTAAAGTCATCAAACATACTTCTATTAAAATTTTATTAGACTTGAACTAATATCCTGAAACCGATACAATGTAATTTTGCTATTCAACCAGGCACCTGATTGCTTTATGTTAAGAAACATTTTAAAAATCAGAAACACTTTCTAAAAGGACTATCAGAATCCATTAGAATTTTTTTTTGGCATTTTTTAATGCAGAGATAATTATTTTAAAGCCCTATTGAAATAATGACTTTCCTTTCTCAGGAAATTTTTCCTCTTCCCTCCTCTGCCCCGTGCCCCTAGTTCTTTTCACTTTTGCAAAAAAAGATATTTTCAGATCATGACCTATGTGAAGTGTATGTTAATTTTGGTTCTAGTCCCAGTAGCTTTACATCTTGACAGAGAAGAATTACTGCACCACACCATGTTAGAAGGAGAAAAGACAGAAGATAATTACTGAACTCTATGTTACTATTGATGTGTGAAATTTTTCAAGGAAGAAAATCCATTCATTTTGATAATATAGGAACACTGGTTAAATGTGCAACTTTATCCCATGAAAAATTTATTCTTAACACATTTTTCCCTTAGTAAGCCATTATCTAAGAGTGCTTCAGTGAATTTTGATTTTATTTTGTGACATATGAGACCCATATTTTAATATGTATATTCTTCCTCTGAGTCACTTGGGCATAGTTAAAAAAACAACTTCCTAGTTACTGACATATTTAAAGGCACTTTCTGCTTCTATTTGGGGCTGTCGGTGTACAGTAAGTTTACTTTGGCATCACATATCATCTGGGGTATTCTGTGTCATCATCTCACATCCGAGAATAGTATTTGTGCTTTTTGTCAGGGAAAGAAGCTGAGGTCAAAGTGGAGTGATGTGTCTGGCCCAGCTGTTTCTTTGTTCCCTTTTTATTTCTTTCTCCTTTTTCTGAAGTTCAAGAAAGAGAAGCTCAGACATGTTCACATCTGCTGCATGAACACCTGTACAGACAGAAATTGTGCTTCATTGCTCAGTTGTGTCCGACTGTTTGTGACCCCACAGACTAGCCCGCCAGGCTCCTCTGTCCATGCTGATTCTCCAGGCAAGAATACTGGAGTGGGTTGCTATCTTCCCAATCCAGGGACTGAACCCAGGTCTCCCGCATTGCAGGCGGATTCCTTATCAAATGTCACCAGGTAAGCCCAGAGACAGAAATTGGATAACTGTGAAAAGATTAGAGATGTTTAGATTAGAGAGGATTTTAACATTTTACGTAAATTGGGAACCATGAGGTAATTCTCATGATCTCCAATTTTTTCTTAACATCACTCTTAGAAACTGAGTATGGGGCTGAAGACCCATTAATCTCATCCAGTATGATGTTTCCTAGGGTTTTTATTATATGCACGCATTCATCTGACCCAGGATTTACTATGTTATTTCATATATATGCATATATATATATATATATATATATTACATCTTATAGAAAAACCCAAAGGAATTTTTTGACCAACTCGATATCTATTT